>NC_071342.1:0-5195000 GCF_027744825.2 Synchiropus splendidus
GGGTCTTTCTAGGTAGGTTGCACATCAATCTAAGCTCTCTGAAGTGTTTTTCGAAGTTATTCAACACTTTTATGTTTGGCGTTCCGAAACCCACCTTATCTCAGGCTGAAAAGCGTTTTTGTGCATTGTGCCATAACTTTTCAGGGAAGCTTCAGAACATGAAATTTTAACCTCCCACTATAGCAGAAAGGGTCTTTCTAGTAGTTGCACATCAAATCTAAACTGTCTGAAGTGTTTTTCCAAAGTTATCAACACTTTTATGTTTGGCGTTCCGAAACCCACCTTATCTCAGGCTGAAAAGCGTTTTTGTGCATTGTGCCATAACTTTTCAGGAAGCTTCAGAACATGAAATTTTAACCTCCCACTATAGCAGAAAGGGTCTTTCTAGTAGTTGCACATCAAATCTAAACTGTCTGAAGTGTTTTTCCAAAGTTATCAACACTTTTATGTTTGGCGTTCCGAAACCCACCTTATCTCAGGCTGAAAAGCGTTTTTACGCATTGTGCCATAACTTTTCAGGGAAGCTTCAGAACATGAAATTTTAACCTCCCACTATAGCAGAAAGGGTCTTTCTAGTAGGTGCACATCAAATCTAAGCTGTCTGAAGTGTTTTTCGAAAGTTATCAACACTTTTATGTTTGGCGTTCCGAAACCCACCTTATCGCAGGCTGAAAAGCGTTTTTGTGCATTGTGCCATAACTTTTCAGGGAAGCTTCAGAACATGAAATTTTAACCTCCCACTATAGCAGAAAGGGTCTTTCTAGTAGTTGCACATCAAATCTAAACTGTCTGAAGTGTTTTTCCAAAGTTATCAACACTTTTATGTTTGGCGTTCCGAAACCCACCTTATCTCAGGCTGAAAAGCGTTTTTACGCATTGTGCCATAACTTTTCAGGGAAGCTTCAGAACATGAAATTTTAACCTCCCACTATAGCAGAAAGGGTCTTTCTAGTAGGTGCACATCAAATCTAAGCTCTCTGAAGTGTTTTTCGAAAGTTATCAACACTTTTATGTTTGGCGTTCCGAAACCACCTTATCTCAGGCTGAAAAGCGTTTTTGTGCATTGTGCCATAACTTTTCAGGAAAGCTTCAGAACATGAAATTTTAACCTCCCACTATAGCAGAAAGGGTCTTTCTAGTAGTTGCACATCAAATCTAAACTGTCTGAAGTGTTTTTCCAAAGTTATCAACACTTTTATGTTTGGCGTTCCGAAACCCACCTTATCTCAGGCTGAAAAGCGTTTTTACGCATTGTGCCATAACTTTTCAGGGAAGCTTCAGAACATGAAATTTTAACCTCCCACTATAGCAGAAAGGGTCTTTCTAGTAGGTGCACATCAAATCTAAGCTGTCTGAAGTGTTTTTCGAAAGTTATCAACACTTTTATGTTTGGCGTTCCGAAACCCACCTTATCTCAGGCTGAAAAGCGTTTTTGTGCATTGTGCCATAACTTTTCAGGGAAGCTTCAGAACATGAAATTTTAACCTCCCACTATAGCAGAAAGGGTCTTTCTAGTAGTTGCACATCAAATCTAAACTGTCTGAAGTGTTTTTCCAAAGTTATCAACACTTTTATGTTTGGCGTTCCAAAACCCACCTTATCTCAGGCTGAAAAGCGTTTTTACGCATTGTGCCATAACTTTTCAGGGAAGCTTCAGAACATGAAATTTTAACCTCCCACTATAGCAGAAAGGGTCTTTCTAGTAGGTGCACATCAAATCTAAGCTCTCTGAAGTGTTTTTCGAAAGTTATCAACACTTTTATGTTTGACGTTCCGAAACCCACCTTATCTCAGGCTGAAAAGCGTTTTTGTGCATTGTGCCATAACTTTTCAGGAAAGCTTCAGAACATGAAATTTTAACCTCCCACTATAGCAGAAAGGGTCTTTCTAGTAGTTGCACATCAAATCTAAACTGTCTGAAGTGTTTTTCCAAAGTTATCAACACTTTTATGTTTGGCGTTCCGAAACCCACCTTATCTCAGGCTGAAAAGCGTTTTTGTGCATTGTGCCATAACTTTTCAGGGAAGCTTCAGAACATGAAATTTTAACCTCCCACTATAGCAGAAAGGGTCTTTCTAGCAGTTGCACATCAAATCTAACTGTCTGAAGTGTTTTTCGAAAGTTATCAACACTTTTATGTTTGGCGTTCCGAAACCCACCTTATCTCAGGCTGAAAAGCGTTTTTGTGCATTGTGCCATAACTTTTCAGGGAAGCTTCAGAACATGAAATTTTAACCTCCCACTATAGCAGAAAGGGTCTTTCTAGTAGTTGCACATCAAATCTAAACTGTCTGAAGTGTTTTTCCAAAGTTATCAACACTTTTATGTTTGGCGTTCCGAAACCCACCTTATCTCAGGCTGAAAAGCGTTTTTACGCATTGTGCCATAACTTTTCAGGAAGCTTCAGAACATGAAATTTTAACCTCCCACTATAGCAGAAAGGGTCTTTCTAGTAGGTGCACATCAAATCTAAGCTGTCTGAAGTGTTTTTCGAAAGTTGTCAACACTTTTATGTTTGGCGTTCCGAAACCCACCTTATCTCAGGCTGAAAAGCGTTTTTGTGCATTGTGCCATAACTTTTCAGGGAAGCTTCAGAACATGAAATTTTAACCTCCCACTATAGCAGAAAGGGTCTTTCTAGTAGTTGCACATCAAATCTAAACTGTCTGAAGTGTTTTTCCAAAGTTATCAACACTTTTATGTTTGGCGTTCCGAAACCCACCTTATCTCAGGCTGAAAAGCGTTTTTTACGCATTGTGCCATAACTTTTCAGGGAAGCTTCAGAACATGAAATTTTAACCTCCCACTATAGCAGAAAGGGTCTTTCTAGTAGGTGCACATCAAATCTAAGCTCTCTGAACTGTTTTTCGAAAGTTATCAACACTTTTATGTTTGGCGTTCCGAAACCCACCTTATCTCAGGCTGAAAAGCGTTTTTGTGCATTGTGCCATAACTTTCCAGGGAAGCTTCAGAACATGAAATTTTAACCTCCCACTATAGCAGAAAAGGTCTTTCTAGTAGTTGCACATCAAATCTAAACTGTCTGAAGTGTTTTTCCAAAGTTATTAACACTTTTATGTTTGGCGTTCCGAAACCCACCTTATCTCAGGCTGAAAAGCGTTTTTGTGCATTGTGCCATAACTTTTCAGGGAAGCTTCAGAACATGAAATTTTAACCTCCCACTATAGCAGAAAGGGTCTTTCTAGTAGTTGCACATCAAATCTAAACTGTCTGAAGTGTTTTTCCAAAGTTATCAACACTTTTATGTTTGGCGTTCCGAAACCCACCTTATCTCAGGCTGAAAAGCGTTTTTGTGCATTGTGCCATAACTTTTCAGGGAAGCTTCAGAACATGAAATTTTAACCTCCCACTATAGCAGAAAGGGTCTTTCTAGTAGTTGCACATCAAATCTAAGCTGTCTGAAGTGTTTTTCAAAAGTTATCAACACTTTTATGTTTGGCGTTCCGAAACCCACATTATCTCAGGCTGAAAAGCGTTTTTGTGCATTGTGCCATAACTTTTCAGGAAAGCTTCAGAACATGAAATTTTAACCTCCCACTATAGCAGAAAGGGTCTTTCTAGTAGTTGCGCATCAAATCTAAACTGTCTGAAGTGTTTTTCCAAAGTTATCAACACTTTTATGTTTGGCGTTCCGAAACCCACCTTATCTCAGGCTGAAAAGCGTTTTTACGCATTGTGCCATAACTTTTCAGGGAAGCTTCAGAACATGAAATTTTAACCTCCCACTATAGCAGAAAGGGTCTTTCTAGTAGGTGCACATCAAATCTAAGCTGTCTGAAGTGTTTTTCGAAAGTTATCAACACTTTTATGTTTGGCGTTCCGAAACCCACCTTATCTCAGGCTGAAAAGCGTTTTTGTGCATTGTGCCATAACTTTTCAGGAAAGCTTCAGAACATGAAATTTTAACCTCCCACTATAGCAGAAAGGGTCTTTCTAGTAGTTGCACATCAAATCTAAACTGTCTGAAGTGTTTTTCCAAAGTTATCAACACTTTTATGTTTGGCGTTCCGAAACCCACCTTATCTCAGGCTGAAAAGCGTTTTTGTGCATTGTGCCAGAACTTTTCAGGGAAGCTTCAGAACATGAAATTTTAACCTCCCACTATAGCAGAAAAGGGTCTTTCTAGTAGTTGCACATCAAATCTAAACTGTCTGAAGTGTTTTTCGAAAGTTATCAACACTTTTATGTTTGGCGTTCCGAAACCCACCTTATCTCAGGCTGAAAAGCGTTTTTACGCATTGTGCCATAACTTTTCAGGGAAGCTTCAGAACATGAAATTTTAACCTCCCACTATAGCAGAAAGGGTCTTTCTAGTAGGTGCACATCAAATCTAAGCTCTCTGAAGTGTTTTTCGACAGTTATCAACACTTTTATGTTTGGCGTTCCGAAACCCACCTTATCTCAGGCTGAAAAGCGTTTTTGTGCATTGTGCCATAACTTTTCAGGGAAGCTTCAGAACATGAAATTTTAACCTCCCACTATAGCAGAAAGGGTCTTTCTAGTAGTTGCACATCAAATCTAAACTGTCTGAAGTGTTTTTCCAAAGTTATTAACACTTTTATGTTTGGCGTTCCGAAACCCACCTTATCTCAGGCTGAAAAGCGTTTTTGTGCATTGTGCCATAACTTTTCAGGGAAGCTTCAGAACATGAAATTTTAACCTCCCACTATAGCAGAAAGGGTCTTTCTAGTAGTTGCACATCAAATCTAAACTGTCTGAAGTGTTTTTCCAAAGTTATCAACACTTTTATGTTTGGCGTTCCGAAACCCACCTTATCTCAGGCTGAAAAGCGTTTTTGTGCATTGTGCCATAACTTTTCAGGGAAGCTTCAGAACATGAAATTTTAACCTCCCACTATAGCAGAAAGGGTCTTTCTAGTAGTTGCACATCAAATCTAAACTGTCTGAAGTGTTTTTCGAAAGTTATCAACACTTTTATGTTTGGCGTTCCGAAACCCACCTTATCTCAGGCTGAAAAGCGTTTTTACGCATTGTGCCATAACTTTTCAGGGAAGCTTCAGAACATGAAATTTTAACCTCCCACTATAGCAGAAAGGGTCTTTCTAGTAGGTGCACATCAAATCTAAGCTCTCTGAAGTGTTTTTCGAAAGTTATCAACACTTTTATGTTTGGCGTTCCGAAACCCACCTTATCTCAGGCTGAAAAGCGTTTTTGTGCATTGTGCCATAACTTTTCAGGGAAGCTTCAGAACATGAAATTTTAACCTCCCACTATAGCAGAAAGGGTCTTTCTAGTAGTTGCACATCAAATCTAAACTGTCTGAAGTGTTTTTCCAAAGTTATTAACACTTTTATGTTTGGCGTTCCGAAACCCACCTTATCTCAGGCTGAAAGCGTTTTTGTGCATTGTGCCATAACTTTTCAGGGAAGCTTCAGAACATGAAATTTTAACCTCCCACTATAGCAGAAAGGGTCTTTCTAGTAGTTGCACATCAAATCTAAACTGTCTGAAGTGTTTTTCCAAAGTTATCAACACTTTTATGTTTGGCGTTCCGAAACCCACCTTATCTCAGGCTGAAAAGCGTTTTTGTGCATTGTGCCATAACTTTTCAGGGAAGCTTCAGAACATGAAATTTTAACCTCCCACTATAGCAGAAAGGGTCTTTCTAGTAGTTGCACATCAAATCTAAACTGTCTGAAGTGTTTTTCCAAAGTTATCAACACTTTTATGTTTGGCGTTCCGAAACCCACCTTATCTCAGGCTGAAAAGCGTTTTTACGCATTGTGCCATAACTTTTCAGGGAAGCTTCAGAACATGAAATTTTAACCTCCCACTATAGCAGAAAGGGTCTTTCTAGTAGGTGCACATCAAATCTAAGCTGTCTGAAGTGTTTTTCGAAAGTTATCAACACTTTTATGTTTGGCGTTCCGAAACCCACCTTATCTCAGGCTGAAAAGCGTTTTTGTGCATTGTGCCATAACTTTTCAGGGAAGCTTCAGAACATGAAATTTTAACCTCCCACTATAGCAGAAAGGGTCTTTCTAGTAGTTGCACATCAAATCTAAACTGTCTGAAGTGTTTTTCCAAAGTTATCAACACTTTTATGTTTGGCGTTCCGAAACCCACCTTATCTCAGGCTGAAAAGCGTTTTTACGCATTGTGCCATAACTTTTCAGGGAAGCTTCAGAACATGAAATTTTAACCTCCCACTATAGCAGAAAGGGTCTTTCTAGTAGGTGCACATCAAATCTAAGCTCTCTGAAGTGTTTTTCGAAAGTTATCAACACTTTTATGTTTGGCGTTCCGAAACCCACCTTATCTCAGGCTGAAAAGCGTTTTTGTGCATTGTGCCATAACTTTTCAGGAAAGCTTCAGAACATGAAATTTTAACCTCCCACTATAGCAGAAAGGGTCTTTCTAGTAGTTGCACATCAAATCTAAACTGTCTGAAGTGTTTTTCCAAAGTTATCAACACTTTTATGTTTGGCGTTCCGAAACCCACCTTATCTCAGGCTGAAAAGCGTTTTTGTGCATTGTGCCATAACTTTTCAGGGAAGCTTCAGAACATGAAATTTTAACCTCCCACTATAGCAGAAAGGGTCTTTCTAGTAGTTGCACATCAAATCTAAACTGTCTGAAGTGTTTTTCGAAAGTTATCAACACTTTTATGTTTGGCGTTCCGAAACCCACCTTATCTCAGGCTGAAAAGCGTTTTTGTGCATTGTGCCATAACTTTTCAGGGAAGCTTCAGAACATGAAATTTTAACCTCCCACTATAGCAGAAAGGGTCTTTCTAGTAGTTGCACATCAAATCTAAACTGTCTGAAGTGTTTTTCCAAAGTTATCAACACTTTTATGTTTGGCGTTCCGAAACCCACCTTATCTCAGGCTGAAAAGCGTTTTTACGCATTGTGCCATAACTTTTCAGGGAAGCTTCAGAACATGAAATTTTAACCTCCCACTATAGCAGAAAGGGTCTTTCTAGTAGGTGCACATCAAATCTAAGCTGTCTGAAGTGTTTTTCGAAAGTTATCAACACTTTTATGTTTGGCGTTCCGAAACCCACCTTATCTCAGGCTGAAAAGCGTTTTTGTGCATTGTGCCATAACTTTTCAGGGAAGCTTCAGAACATGAAATTTTAACCTCCCACTATAGCAGAAAGGGTCTTTCTAGTAGTTGCACATCAAATCTAAACTGTCTGAAGTGTTTTTCCAAAGTTATCAACACTTTTATGTTTGGCGTTCCGAAACCCACCTTATCTCAGGCTGAAAAGCGTTTTTACGCATTGTGCCATAACTTTTCAGGGAAGCTTCAGAACATGAAATTTTAACCTCCCACTATAGCAGAAAGGGTCTTTCTAGTAGGTGCACATCAAATCTAAGCTCTCTGAAGTGTTTTTCGAAAGTTATCAACACTTTTATGTTTGGCGTTCCGAAACCCACCTTATCTCAGGCTGAAAAGCGTTTTTGTGCATTGTGCCATAACTTTCCAGGGAAGCTTCAGAACATGAAATTTTAACCTCCCACTATAGCAGAAAAGGTCTTTCTAGTAGTTGCACATCAAATCTAAACTGTCTGAAGTGTTTTTCCAAAGTTATTAACACTTTTATGTTTGGCGTTCCGAAACCCACCTTATCTCAGGCTGAAAAGCGTTTTTGTGCATTGTGCCATAACTTTTCAGGGAAGCTTCAGAACATGAAATTTTAACCTCCCACTATAGCAGAAAGGGTCTTTCTAGTAGTTGCACATCAAATCTAAACTGTCTGAAGTGTTTTTCCAAAGTTATCAACACTTTTATGTTTGGCGTTCCGAAACCACCTTATCTCAGGCTGAAAAGCGTTTTTGTGCATTGTGCCATAACTTTTCAGGGAAGCTTCAGAACATGAAATTTTAACCTCCCACTATAGCAGAAAGGGTCTTTCTAGTAGTTGCACATCAAATCTAAGCTGTCTGAAGTGTTTTTCAAAAGTTATCAACACTTTTATGTTTGGCGTTCCGAAACCCACATTATCTCAGGCTGAAAAGCGTTTTTGTGCATTGTGCCATAACTTTTCAGGAAAGCTTCAGAACATGAAATTTTAACCTCCCACTATAGCAGAAAGGGTCTTTCTAGTAGTTGCGCATCAAATCTAAACTGTCTGAAGTGTTTTTCCAAAGTTTTATCAACACTTTTATGTTTGGCGTTCCGAAACCCACCTTATCTCAGGCTGAAAAGCGTTTTTACGCATTGTGCCATAACTTTTCAGGGAAGCTTCAGAACATGAAATTTTAACCTCCCACTATAGCAGAAAGGGTCTTTCTAGTAGGTGCACATCAAATCTAAGCTGTCTGAAGTGTTTTTCGAAAGTTATCAACACTTTTATGTTTGGCGTTCCGAAACCCACCTTATCTCAGGCTGAAAAGCGTTTTTGTGCATTGTGCCATAACTTTTCAGGGAAGCTTCAGAACATGAAATTTTAACCTCCCACTATAGCAGAAAGGGTCTTTCTAGTAGTTGCACATCAAATCTAAACTGTCTGAAGTGTTTTTCGAAAGTTATCAACACTTTTATGTTTGGCGTTCCGAAACCCACCTTATCTCAGGCTGAAAAGCGTTTTTACGCATTGTGCCATAACTTTTCAGGGAAGCTTCAGAACATGAAATTTTAACCTCCCACTATAGCAGAAAGGGTCTTTCTAGTAGGTGCACATCAAATCTAAGCTCTCTGAAGTGTTTTTCGAAAGTTATCAACACTTTTATGTTTGGCGTTCCGAAACCCACCTTATCTCAGGCTGAAAAGCGTTTTTGTGCATTGTGCCATAACTTTTCAGGGAAGCTTCAGAACATGAAATTTTAACCTCCCACTATAGCAGAAAGGGTCTTTCTAGTAGTTGCACATCAAATCTAAACTGTCTGAAGTGTTTTTCCAAAGTTATTAACACTTTTATGTTTGGCGTTCCGAAACCCACCTTATCTCAGGCTGAAAAGCGTTTTTGTGCATTGTGCCATAACTTTTCAGGGAAGCTTCAGAACATGAAATTTTAACCTCCCACTATAGCAGAAAGGGTCTTTCTAGTAGTTGCACATCAAATCTAAACTGTCTGAAGTGTTTTTCCAAAGTTATCAACACTTTTATGTTTGGCGTTCCGAAACCCACCTTATCTCAGGCTGAAAAGCGTTTTTGTGCATTGTGCCATAACTTTTCAGGGAAGCTTCAGAACATGAAATTTTAACCTCCCACTATAGCAGAAAGGGTCTTTCTAGTAGTTGCACATCAAATCTAAACTGTCTGAAGTGTTTTTTCCAAAGTTATCAACACTTTTATGTTTGGCGTTCCGAAACCCACCTTATCTCAGGCTGAAAAGCGTTTTTACGCATTGTGCCATAACTTTTCAGGGAAGCTTCAGAACATGAAATTTTAACCTCCCACTATAGCAGAAAGGGTCTTTCTAGTAGGTGCACATCAAATCTAAGCTGTCTGAAGTGTTTTTCGAAAGTTATCAACACTTTTATGTTTGGCGTTCCGAAACCCACCTTATCTCAGGCTGAAAAGCGTTTTTGTGCATTGTGCCATAACTTTTCAGGGAAGCTTCAGAACATGAAATTTTAACCTCCCACTATAGCAGAAAGGGTCTTTCTAGTAGTTGCACATCAAATCTAAACTGTCTGAAGTGTTTTTCCAAAGTTATCAACACTTTTATGTTTGGCGTTCCGAAACCCACCTTATCTCAGGCTGAAAAGCGTTTTTACGCATTGTGCCATAACTTTTCAGGAAGCTTCAGAACATGAAATTTTAACCTCCCACTATAGCAGAAAGGGTCTTTCTAGTAGGTGCACATCAAATCTAAGCTCTCTGAAGTGTTTTTCGAAAGTTATCAACACTTTTATGTTTGGCGTTCCGAAACCCACCTTATCTCAGGCTGAAAAGCGTTTTTGTGCATTGTGCCATAACTTTTCAGGAAAGCTTCAGAACATGAAATTTTAACCTCCCACTATAGCAGAAAGGGTCTTTCTAGTAGTTGCACATCAAATCTAAACTGTCTGAAGTGTTTTTCCAAAGTTATCAACACTTTTATGTTTGGCGTTCCGAAACCCACCTTATCTCAGGCTGAAAAGCGTTTTTGTGCATTGTGCCATAACTTTTCAGGGAAGCTTCAGAACATGAAATTTTAACCTCCCACTATAGCAGAAAGGGTCTTTCTAGTAGTTGCACATCAAATCTAAACTGTCTGAAGTGTTTTTCGAAAGTTATCAACACTTTTATGTTTGGCGTTCCGAAACCCACCTTATCTCAGGCTGAAAAGCGTTTTTGTGCATTGTGCCATAACTTTTCAGGGAAGCTTCAGAACATGAAATTTTAACCTCCCACTATAGCAGAAAGGGTCTTTCTAGTAGTTGCACATCAAATCTAAACTGTCTGAAGTGTTTTTCCAAAGTTATCAACACTTTTATGTTTGGCGTTCCGAAACCCACCTTATCTCAGGCTGAAAAGCGTTTTTACGCATTGTGCCATAACTTTTCAGGGAAGCTTCAGAACATGAAATTTTAACCTCCCACTATAGCAGAAAGGGTCTTTCTAGTAGGTGCACATCAAATCTAAGCTGTCTGAAGTGTTTTTCGAAAGTTATCAACACTTTTATGTTTGGCGTTCCGAAACCCACCTTATCTCAGGCTGAAAAGCGTTTTTGTGCATTGTGCCATAACTTTTCAGGAAGCTTCAGAACATGAAATTTTAACCTCCCACTATAGCAGAAAGGGTCTTTCTAGTAGTTGCACATCAAATCTAAACTGTCTGAAGTGTTTTTCCAAAGTTATCAACACTTTTATGTTTGGCGTTCCGAAACCCACCTTATCTCAGGCTGAAAAGCGTTTTTACGCATTGTGCCATAACTTTTCAGGGAAGCTTCAGAACATGAAATTTTAACCTCCCACTATAGCAGAAAGGGTCTTTCTAGTAGGTGCACATCAAATCTAAGCTCTCTGAAGTGTTTTTCGAAAGTTATCAACACTTTTATGTTTGGCGTTCCGAAACCCACCTTATCTCAGGCTGAAAAGCGTTTTTGTGCATTGTGCCATAACTTTCCAGGGAAGCTTCAGAACATGAAATTTTAACCTCCCACTATAGCAGAAAAGGTCTTTCTAGTAGTTGCACATCAAATCTAAACTGTCTGAAGTGTTTTTCCAAAGTTATTAACACTTTTATGTTTGGCGTTCCGAAACCCACCTTATCTCAGGCTGAAAAGCGTTTTTGTGCATTGTGCCATAACTTTTCAGGGAAGCTTCAGAACATGAAATTTTAACCTCCCACTATAGCAGAAAGGGTCTTTCTAGTAGTTGCACATCAAATCTAAACTGTCTGAAGTGTTTTTCCAAAGTTATCAACACTTTTATGTTTGGCGTTCCGAAACCCACCTTATCTCAGGCTGAAAAGCGTTTTTGTGCATTGTGCCATAACTTTTCAGGGAAGCTTCAGAACATGAAATTTTAACCTCCCACTATAGCAGAAAGGGTCTTTCTAGTAGTTGCACATCAAATCTAAGCTGTCTGAAGTGTTTTTCAAAAGTTATCAACACTTTTATGTTTGGCGTTCCGAAACCCACATTATCTCAGGCTGAAAAGCGTTTTTGTGCATTGTGCCATAACTTTTCAGGAAAGCTTCAGAACATGAAATTTTAACCTCCCACTATAGCAGAAAGGGTCTTTCTAGTAGTTGCGCATCAAATCTAAACTGTCTGAAGTGTTTTTCCAAAGTTTTATCAACACTTTTATGTTTGGCGTTCCGAAACCCACCTTATCTCAGGCTGAAAAGCGTTTTTACGCATTGTGCCATAACTTTTCAGGGAAGCTTCAGAACATGAAATTTTAACCTCCCACTATAGCAGAAAGGGTCTTTCTAGTAGGTGCACATCAAATCTAAGCTGTCTGAAGTGTTTTTCGAAAGTTATCAACACTTTTATGTTTGGCGTTCCGAAACCCACCTTATCTCAGGCTGAAAAGCGTTTTTGTGCATTGTGCCATAACTTTTCAGGAAAGCTTCAGAACATGAAATTTTAACCTCCCACTATAGCAGAAAGGGTCTTTCTAGTAGTTGCACATCAAATCTAAACTGTCTGAAGTGTTTTTCCAAAGTTATCAACACTTTTATGTTTGGCGTTCCGAAACCCACCTTATCTCAGGCTGAAAAGCGTTTTTGTGCATTGTGCCAGAACTTTTCAGGGAAGCTTCAGAACATGAAATTTTAACCTCCCACTATAGCAGAAAGGGTCTTTCTAGTAGTTGCACATCAAATCTAAACTGTCTGAAGTGTTTTTCGAAAGTTATCAACACTTTTATGTTTGGCGTTCCGAAACCCACCTTATCTCAGGCTGAAAAGCGTTTTTACGCATTGTGCCATAACTTTTCAGGGAAGCTTCAGAACATGAAATTTTAACCTCCCACTATAGCAGAAAGGGTCTTTCTAGTAGGTGCACATCAAATCTAAGCTCTCTGAAGTGTTTTTCGAAAGTTATCAACACTTTTATGTTTGGCGTTCCGAAACCCACCTTATCTCAGGCTGAAAAGCGTTTTTGTGCATTGTGCCATAACTTTTCAGGGAAGCTTCAGAACATGAAATTTTAACCTCCCACTATAGCAGAAAGGGTCTTTCTAGTAGTTGCACATCAAATCTAAACTGTCTGAAGTGTTTTTCCAAAGTTATTAACACTTTTATGTTTGGCGTTCCGAAACCCACCTTATCTCAGGCTGAAAAGCGTTTTTGTGCATTGTGCCATAACTTTTCAGGGAAGCTTCAGAACATGAAATTTTAACCTCCCACTATAGCAGAAAGGGTCTTTCTAGTAGTTGCACATCAAATCTAAACTGTCTGAAGTGTTTTTCCAAAGTTATCAACACTTTTATGTTTGGCGTTCCGAAACCCACCTTATCTCAGGCTGAAAAGCGTTTTTGTGCATTGTGCCATAACTTTTCAGGGAAGCTTCAGAACATGAAATTTTAACCTCCCACTATAGCAGAAAGGGTCTTTCTAGTAGTTGCACATCAAATCTAAACTGTCTGAAGTGTTTTTCCAAAGTTATCAAGACTTTTATGTTTGGCGTTCCGAAACCCACCTTATCTCAGGCTGAAAAGCGTTTTTACGCATTGTGCCATAACTTTTCAGGGAAGCTTCAGAACATGAAATTTTAACCTCCCACTATAGCAGAAAGGGTCTTTCTAGTAGGTGCACATCAAATCTAAGCTCTCTGAAGTGTTTTTCGAAAGTTATCAACACTTTTATGTTTGGCGTTCCGAAACCCACCTTATCTCAGGCTGAAAAGCGTTTTTGTGCATTGTGCCATAACTTTTCAGGGAAGCTTCAGAACATGAAATTTTAACCTCCCACTATAGCAGAAAGGGTCTTTCTAGTAGTTGCACATCAAATCTAAACTGTCTGAAGTGTTTTTCCAAAGTTATTAACACTTTTATGTTTGGCGTTCCGAAACCCACCTTATCTCAGGCTGAAAAGCGTTTTTGTGCATTGTGCCATAACTTTTCAGGGAAGCTTCAGAACATGAAATTTTAACCTCCCACTATAGCAGAAAGGGTCTTTCTAGTAGTTGCACATCAAATCTAAACTGTCTGAAGTGTTTTTCCAAAGTTATCAACACTTTTATGTTTGGCGTTCCGAAACCCACCTTATCTCAGGCTGAAAAGCGTTTTTGTGCATTGTGCCATAACTTTTCAGGGAAGCTTCAGAACATGAAATTTTAACCTCCCACTATAGCAGAAAGGGTCTTTCTAGTAGTTGCACATCAAATCTAAGCTGTCTGAAGTGTTTTTCAAAAGTTATCAACACTTTTATGTTTGGCGTTCCGAAACCCACCTTATCTCAGGCTGAAAAGCGTTTTTACGCATTGTGCCATAACTTTTCAGGGAAGCTTCAGAACATGAAATTTTAACCTCCCACTATAGCAGAAAGGGTCTTTCTAGTAGTTGCACATCAAATCTAAACTGTCTGAAGTGTTTTTCCAAAGTTATTAACACTTTTATGTTTGGCGTTCCGAAACCCACCTTATCTCAGGCTGAAAAGCGTTTTTGTGCATTGTGCCATAACTTTTCAGGGAAGCTTCAGAACATGAAATTTTAACCTCCCACTATAGCAGAAAGGGTCTTTCTAGTAGTTGCACATCAAATCTAAACTGTCTGAAGCGTTTTTCCAAAGTTATCAACACTTTTATGTTTGGCGTTCCGAAACCCACCTTATCTCAGGCTGAAAAGCGTTTTTGTGCATTGTGCCATAACTTTTCAGGGAAGCTTCAGAACATGAAATTTTAACCTCCCACTATAGCAGAAAGGGTCTTTCTAGTAGTTGCACATCAAATCTAAGCTGTCTGAAGTGTTTTTCAAAAGTTATCAACACTTTTATGTTTGGCGTTCCGAAACCCACCTTATCTCAGGCTGAAAAGCGTTTTTGTGCATTGTGCCATAACTTTTCAGGAAAGCTTCAGAACATGAAATTTTAACCTCCCACTATAGCAGAAAGGGTCTTTCTAGTAGTTGCACATCAAATCTAAACTGTCTGAAGTGTTTTTCCAAAGTTATCAACACTTTTATGTTTGACGTTCCGAAACCCACCTTATCTCAGGCTGAAAAGCGTTTTTACGCATTGTGCCATAACTTTTCAGGGAAGCTTCAGAACATGAAATTTTAACCTCCCACTATAGCAGAAAGGGTCTTTCTAGTAGGTGCACATCAAATCTAAGCTGTCTGAAGTGTTTTTCGAAAGTTATCAACACTTTTATGTTTGGCGTTCCGAAACCCACCTTATCTCAGGCTGAAAAGCGTTTTTGTGCATTGTGCCATAACTTTTCAGGAAAGCTTCAGAACATGAAATTTAAACCTCCCACTATAGCAGAAAGGGTCTTTCTAGTAGTTGCACATCAAATCTAAACTGTCTGAAGTGTTTTTCCAAAGTTATCAACACTTTTATGTTTGGCGTTCCGAAACCCACCTTATCTCAGGCTGAAAAGCGTTTTTGTGCATTGTGCCATAACTTTTCAGGAAAGCTTCAGAACATGAAATTTTAACCTCCCACTATAGCAGAAAGGGTCTTTCTAGTAGTTGCACATCAAATCTAAACTGTCTGAAGTGTTTTTCCAAAGTTATCAACACTTTTATGTTTGGCGTTCCGAAACCCACCTTATCTCAGGCTGAAAAGCGTTTTTGTGCATTGTGCCATAACTTTTCAGGGAAGCTTCAGAACATGAAATTTTAACCTCCCACTATAGCAGAAAGGGTCTTTCTAGTAGTTGCACATCAAATCTAAACTGTCTGAAGTGTTTTTCCAAAGTTATCAACACTTTTATGTTTGGCGTTCCGAAACCCACCTTATCTCAGGCTGAAAAGCGTTTTTACGCATTGTGCCATAACTTTTCAGGGAAGCTTCAGAACATGAAATTTTAACCTCCCACTATAGCAGAAAGGGTCTTTCTAGTAGGTGCACATCAAATCTAAGCTGTCTGAAGTGTTTTTCGAAAGTTATCAACACTTTTATGTTTGGCGTTCCGAAACCCACCTTATCTCAGGCTGAAAAGCGTTTTTGTGCATTGTGCCATAACTTTTCAGGGAAGCTTCAGAACATGAAATTTTAACCTCCCACTATAGCAGAAAGGGTCTTTCTAGTAGTTGCACATCAAATCTAAACTGTCTGAAGTGTTTTTCCAAAGTTATCAACACTTTTATGTTTGGCGTTCCGAAACCCACCTTATCTCAGGCTGAAAAGCGTTTTTACGCATTGTGCCATAACTTTTCAGGGAAGCTTCAGAACATGAAATTTTAACCTCCCACTATAGCAGAAAGGGTCTTTCTAGTAGGTGCACATCAAATCTAAGCTCTCTGAAGTGTTTTTCGAAAGTTATCAACACTTTTATGTTTGGCGTTCCGAAACCCACCTTATCTCAGGCTGAAAAGCGTTTTTGTGCATTGTGCCATAACTTTTCAGGGAAGCTTCAGAACATGAAATTTTAACCTCCCACTATAGCAGAAAGGGTCTTTCTAGTAGGTGCACATCAAATCTAAGCTCTCTGAAGTGTTTTTCGAAAGTTATCAACACTTTTATGTTTGGCGTTCCGAAACCCACCTTATCTCAGGCTGAAAAGCGTTTTTGTGCATTGTGCCATAACTTTTCAGGGAAGCTTCAGAACATGAAATTTTAACCTCCCACTATAGCAGAAAGGGTCTTTCTAGTAGTTGCACATCAAATCTAAACTGTCTGAAGTGTTTTTCCAAAGTTATTAACACTTTTATGTTTGGCGTTCCGAAACCCACCTTATCTCAGGCTGAAAAGCGTTTTTGTGCATTGTGCCATAACTTTTCAGGGAAGCTTCAGAACATGAAATTTTAACCTCCCACTATAGCAGAAAGGGTCTTTCTAGTAGTTGCACATCAAATCTAAACTGTCTGAAGTGTTTTTCCAAAGTTATCAACACTTTTATGTTTGGCGTTCCGAAACCCACCTTATCTCAGGCTGAAAAGCGTTTTTGTGCATTGTGCCATAACTTTTCAGGGAAGCTTCAGAACATGAAATTTTAACCTCCCACTATAGCAGAAAGGGTCTTTCTAGTAGTTGCACATCAAATCTAAGCTGTCTGAAGTGTTTTTCAAAAGTTATCAACACTTTTATGTTTGGCGTTCCGAAACCCACCTTATCTCAGGCTGAAAAGCGTTTTTGTGCATTGTGCCATAACTTTTCAGGAAAGCTTCAGAACATGAAATTTTAACCTCCCACTATAGCAGAAAGGGTCTTTCTAGTAGGTGCACATCAAATCTAAGCTGTCTGAAGTGTTTTTCAAAAGTTATCAACACTTTTATGTTTGGCGTTCCGAAACCCACCTTATCTCAGGCTGAAAAGCGTTTTTGTGCATTGTGCCATAACTTTTCAGGAAAGCTTCAGAACATGAAATTTTAACCTCCCACTATAGCAGAAAGGGTCTTTCTAGTAGTTGCACATCAAATCTAAACTGTCTGAAGTGTTTTTCCAAAGTTATCAACACTTTTATGTTTGACGTTCCGAAACCCACCTTATCTCAGGCTGAAAAGCGTTTTTACGCATTGTGCCATAACTTTTCAGGAAAGCTTCAGAACATGAAATTTTAACCTCCCACTATAGCAGAAAGGGTCTTTCTAGTGGTTGCACATCAAATCTAAACTGTCTGAAGTGTTTTTCCAAAGTTATCAACACTTTTATGTTTGGCGTTCCGAAACCCACCTTATCTCAGGCTGAAAAGCGTTTTTGTGCATTGTGCCATAACTTTTCAGGGAAGCTTCAGAACATGAAATTTTAACCTCCCACTATAGCATAAAGGGTCGTTCTAGTAGTTGCACTTCAAATCTAAACTGTCTGAAGTGTTTTTCGAAAGTTATCAACACTTTTATGTTTGGCGTTCCGAAACCCACCTTATCTCAGGCTGAAAAGCGTTTTTACGCATTGTGCCATAACTTTTCAGGGAAGCTTCAGAACATGAAATTTTAACCTCCCACTATAGCAGAAAGGGTCTTTCTAGTAGGTGCACATCAAATCTAAGCTCTCTGAAGTGTTTTTCGAAAGTTATCAACACTTTTATGTTTGGCGTTCCGAAACCCACCTTATCTCAGGCTGAAAAGCGTTTTTGTGCATTGTGCCATAACTTTTCAGGGAAGCTTCAGAACATGAAATTTTAACCTCCCACTATAGCAGAAAGGGTCTTTCTAGTAGTTGCACATCAAATCTAAACTGTCTGAAGTGTTTTTCCAAAGTTATTAACACTTTTATGTTTGGCGTTCCGAAACCCACCTTATCTCAGGCTGAAAAGCGTTTTTGTGCATTGTGCCATAACTTTTCAGGGAAGCTTCAGAACATGAAATTTTAACCTCCCACTATAGCAGAAAGGGTCTTTCTAGTAGTTGCACATCAAATCTAAACTGTCTGAAGTGTTTTTCCAAAGTTATCAACACTTTTATGTTTGGCGTTCCGAAACCCACCTTATCTCAGGCTGAAAAGCGTTTTTGTGCATTGTGCCATAACTTTTCAGGGAAGCTTCAGAACATGAAATTTTAACCTCCCACTATAGCAGAAAGGGTCTTTCTAGTAGTTGCACATCAAATCTAAACTGTCTGAAGTGTTTTTCCAAAGTTATCAACACTTTTATGTTTGGCGTTCCGAAACCCACCTTATCTCAGGCTGAAAAGCGTTTTTACGCATTGTGCCATAACTTTTCAGGGAAGCTTCAGAACATGAAATTTTAACCTCCCACTATAGCAGAAAGGGTCTTTCTAGTAGGTGCACATCAAATCTAAGCTGTCTGAAGTGTTTTTCGAAAGTTATCAACACTTTTATGTTTGGCGTTCCGAAACCCACCTTATCTCAGGCTGAAAAGCGTTTTTGTGCATTGTGCCATAACTTTTCAGGGAAGCTTCAGAACATGAAATTTTAACCTCCCACTATAGCAGAAAGGGTCTTTCTAGTAGTTGCACATCAAATCTAAACTGTCTGAAGTGTTTTTCCAAAGTTATCAACACTTTTATGTTTGGCGTTCCGAAACCCACCTTATCTCAGGCTGAAAAGCGTTTTTACGCATGGTGCCATAACTTTTCAGGGAAGCTTCAGAACATGAAATTTTAACCTCCCACTATAGCAGAAAGGGTCTTTCTAGTAGGTGCACATTAAATCTAAGCTCTCTGAAGTGTTTTTCGAAAGTTATCAACACTTTTATGTTTGGCGTTCCGAAACCCACCTTATCTCAGGCTGAAAAGCGTTTTTGTGCATTGTGCCATAACTTTTCAGGGAAGCTTCAGAACATGAAATTTTAACCTCCCACTACAGCAGAAAGGGTCTTTCTAGTAGTTGCACATCAAATCTAAACTGTCTGAAGTGTTTTTCCAAAGTTATTAACACTTTTATGTTTGGCGTTCCGAAACCCACCTTATCTCAGGCTGAAAAGCGTTTTTGTGCATTGTGCCATAACTTTTCAGGGAAGCTTCAGAACATGAAATTTTAACCTCCCACTATAGCAGAAAGGGTCTTTCTAGTAGATGCACATCAAATCTAAACTGTCTGAAGTGTTTTTCCAAAGTTATCAACACTTTTATGTTTGGCGTTCCGAAACCCACCTTATCTCAGGCTGAAAAGCGTTTTTGTGCATTGTGCCATAACTTTTCAGGGAAGCTTCAGAACATGAAATTTTAACCTCCCACTATAGCAGAAAGGGTCTTTCTAGTAGTTGCACATCAAATCTTAGCTGTCTGAAGTGTTTTTCAAAAGTTATCAACACTTTTATGTTTGGCGTTCCGAAACCCACCTTATCTCAGGCTGAAAAGCGTTTTTGTGCATTGTGCCATAACTTTTCAGGAAAGCTTCAGAACATGAAATTTTAACCTCCCACTATAGCAGAAAGGGTCTTTCTAGTAGTTGCACATCAAATCTAAACTGTCTGAAGTGTTTTTCCAAAGTTATCAACACTTTTATGTTTGGCGTTCCGAAACCCACCTTGTCTCAGGCTGAAAAGCGTTTTTACGCAGTGCCATAACTTTTCAGGGAAGCTTCAGAACATGAAATTTTAACCTCCCACTATAGCAGAAAGGGTCTTTCTAGTAGATGCACATCAAATCTAAGCTGTCTGAAGTGTTTTTCTAAAGTTATCAACACTTTTATGTTTGGCGTTCCGAAACCCACCTTATCTCAGGCTGAAAAGCGTTTTTGTGCATTGTGCCATAACTTTTCAGGAAAGCTTCAGAACATGAAATTTTAACCTCCCACTATAGCAGAAAGGGTCTTTCTAGTAGTTGCACATCAAATCTAAACTGTCTGAAGTGTTTTTCCAAAGTTATCAACACTTTTATGTTTGGCGTTCCGAAACCCACCTTATCTCAGGCTGAAAAGCGTTTTTGTGCATTGTGCCATAACTTTTCAGGGAAGCTTCAGAACATGAAATTTTTACCTCCCACTATAGCAGAAAGGGTCTTTCTCGTAGTTGCACATCAAATCTAAACTGTCTGAAGTGTTTTTCCAAAGTTATCAACACTTTTATGTTTGGCGTTCCGAAACCCACCTTATCTCAGGCTGAAAAGCGTTTTTACGCATTGTGCCATAACTTTTCAGGGAAGCTTCAGAACATGAAATTTTAACCTCCCACTATAGCAGAAAGGGTCTTTCTAGTAGGTGCACATCAAATCTAAGCTCTCTGAAGTGTTTTTCGAAAGTTATCAACACTTTTATGTTTGGCGTTCCGAAACCCACCTTATCTCAGGCTGAAAAGCGTTTTTGTGCATTGTGCCATAACTTTTCAGGGAAGCTTCAGAACATGAAATTTTAACCTCCCACTATAGCAGAAAGGGTCTTTCTAGTAGTTGCACATCAAATCTAAACTGTCTGAAGTGTTTTTCCAAAGTTATTAACACTTTTATGTTTGGCGTTCCGAAACCCACCTTATCTCAGGCTGAAAAGCGTTTTTGTGCATTGTGCCATAACTTTTCAGGGAAGCTTCAGAACATGAAATTTTAACCTCCCACTATAGCAGAAAGGGTCTTTCTAGTAGTTGCACATCAAATCTAAACTGTCTGAAGTGTTTTTCCAAAGTTATCAACACTTTTATGTTTGGCGTTCCGAAACCCACCTTATCTCAGGCTGAAAAGCGTTTTTACGCATTGTGCCATAACTTTTCAGGGAAGCTTCAGAACATGAAATTTTAACCTCCCACTATAGCAGAAAGGGTCTTTCTAGTAGGTGCACATCAAATCTAAGCTCTCTGAAGTGTTTTTCGAAAGTTATCAACACTTTTATGTTTGGCGTTCCGAAACCCACCTTATCTCAGGCTGAAAAGCGTTTTTGTGCATTGTGCCATAACTTTTCAGGGAAGCTTCAGAACATGAAATTTTAACCTCCCACTATAGCAGAAAGGGTCTTTCTAGTAGTTGCACATCAAATCTAAACTGTCTGAAGTGTTTTTCCAAAGTTATTAACACTTTTATGTTTGGCGTTCCGAAACCCACCTTATCTCAGGCTGAAAAGCGTTTTTGTGCATTGTGCCATAACTTTTCAGGGAAGCTTCAGAACATGAAATTTTAACCTCCCACTATAGCAGAAAGGGTCTTTCTAGTAGTTGCACATCAAATCTAAACTGTCTGAAGTGTTTTTCCAAAGTTATCAACACTTTTATGTTTGGCGTTCCGAAACCCACCTTATCTCAGGCTGAAAAGCGTTTTTGTGCATTGTGCCATAACTTTTCAGGGAAGCTTCAGAACATGAAATTTTAACCTCCCACTATAGCAGAAAGGGTCTTTCTAGTAGTTGCACATCAAATCTAAACTGTCTGAAGTGTTTTTCCAAAGTTATCAACACTTTTATGTTTGGCGTTCCGAAACCCACCTTATCTCAGGCTGAAAAGCGTTTTTACGCATTGTGCCATAACTTTTCAGGGAAGCTTCAGAACATGAAATTTTAACCTCCCACTATAGCAGAAAGGGTCTTTCTAGTAGGTGCACATCAAATCTAAGCTGTCTGAAGTGTTTTTCGAAAGTTATCAACACTTTTATGTTTGGCGTTCCGAAACCCACCTTATCTCAGGCTGAAAAGCGTTTTTGTGCATTGTGCCATAACTTTTCAGGGAAGCTTCAGAACATGAAATTTTAACCTCCCACTATAGCAGAAAGGGTCTTTCTAGTAGTTGCACATCAAATCTAAACTGTCTGAAGTGTTTTTCCAAAGTTATCAACACTTTTATGTTTGGCGTTCCGAAACCCACCTTATCTCAGGCTGAAAAGCGTTTTTACGCATTGTGCCATAACTTTTCAGGGAAGCTTCAGAACATGAAATTTTAACCTCCCACTATAGCAGAAAGGGTCTTTCTAGTAGGTGCACATTAAATCTAAGCTCTCTGAAGTGTTTTTCGAAAGTTATCAACACTTTTATGTTTGGCGTTCCGAAACCCACCTTATCTCAGGCTGAAAAGCGTTTTTGTGCATTGTGCCATAACTTTTCAGGGAAGCTTCAGAACATGAAATTTAAACCTCCCACTACAGCAGAAAGGGTCTTTCTAGTAGTTGCACATCAAATCTAAACTGTCTGAAGTGTTTTTCCAAAGTTATTAACACTTTTATGTTTGGCGTTCCGAAACCCACCTTATCTCAGGCTGAAAAGGGTTTTTGTGCATTGTGCCATAACTTTTCAGGGAAGCTTCAGAACATGAAATTTTAACCTCCCACTATAGCAGAAAGGGTCTTTCTAGTAGATGCACATCAAATCTAAACTGTCTGAAGTTTTTTTCCAAAGTTATCAACACTTTTATGTTTGGCGTTCCGAAACCCACCTTATCTCAGGCTGAAAAGCGTTTTTGTGCATTGTGCCATAACTTTTCAGGGAAGCTTCAGAACATGAAATTTTAACCTCCCACTATAGCAGAAAGGGTCTTTCTAGTAGTTGCACATCAAATCTAAACTGTCTGAAGTGTTTTTCCAAAGTTATCAACACTTTTATGTTTGGCGTTCCGAAACCCACCTTATCTCAGGCTGAAAAGCGTTTTTGTGCATTGTGCCATAACTTTTCAGGGAAGCTTCAGAACATGAAATTTTAACCTCCCACTATAGCAGAAAGGGTCTTTCTAGTAGTTGCACATCAAATCTAAACTGTCTGAAGTGTTTTTCCAAAGTTATCAACACTTTTATGTTTGGCGTTCCGAAACCCACCTTATCTCAGGCTGAAAAGCGTTTTTGTGCATTGTGCCATAACTTTTCAGGGAAGCTTCAGAACATGAAATTTTAACCTCCCACTATAGCAGAAAGGGTCTTTCTAGTAGTTGCACATCAAATCTAAACTGTCTGAAGTGTTTTTCCAAAGTTATCAACACTTTTATGTTTGGCGTTCCGAAACCCACCTTATCTCAGGCTGAAAAGCGTTTTTACGCATTGTGCCATAACTTTTCAGGGAAGCTTCAGAACATGAAATTTTAACCTCCCACTATAGCAGAAAGGGTCTTTCTAGTAGGTGCACATCAAATCTAAGCTGTCTGAAGTGTTTTTCGAAAGTTATCAACACTTTTATGTTTGGCGTTCCGAAACCCACCTTATCTCAGGCTGAAAAGCGTTTTTGTGCATTGTGCCATAACTTTTCAGGGAAGCTTCAGAACATGAAATTTTAACCTCCCACTATAGCAGAAAGGGTCTTTCTAGTAGTTGCACATCAAATCTAAACTGTCTGAAGTGTTTTTCCAAAGTTATCAACACTTTTATGTTTGGCGTTCCGAAACCCACCTTATCTCAGGCTGAAAAGCGTTTTTACGCATTGTGCCATAACTTTTCAGGGAAGCTTCAGAACATGAAATTTTAACCTCCCACTATAGCAGAAAGGGTCTTTCTAGTAGGTGCACATCAAATCTCAGCTCTCTGAAGTGTTTTTCGAAAGTTATCAACACTTTTATGTTTGGCGTTCCGAAACCCACCTTATCTCAGGCTGAAAAGCGTTTTTGTGCATTGTGCCATAACTTTTCAGGGAAGCTTCAGAACATGAAATTTTAACCTCCCACAATAGCAGAAAGGGTCTTTCTAGTAGTTGCACATCAAATCTAAACTGTCTGAAGTGTTTTTCCAAAGTTATTAACACTTTTATGTTTGGCGTTCCGAAACCCACCTTATCTCAGGCTGAAAAGCGTTTTTGTGCATTGTGCCATAACTTTTCAGGGAAGCTTCAGAACATGAAATTTTAACCTCCCACTATAGCAGAAAGGGTCTTTCTAGTAGTTGCACATCAAATCTAAACTGTCTGAAGTGTTTTTCCAAAGTTATCAACACTTTTATGTTTGGCGTTCCGAAACCCACCTTATCTCAGGCTGAAAAGCGTTTTTGTGCATTGTGCCATAACTTTTCAGGAAAGCTTCAGAACATGAAATTTTAACCTCCCACTATAGCAGAAAGGGTCTTTCTAGTAGTTGCACATCAAATCTAAACTGTCTGAAGTGTTTTTCCAAAGTTATCAACACTTTTATGTTTGGCGTTCCGAAACCCACCTTATCTCAGGCTGAAAAGCGTTTTTGTGCATTGTGCCATAACTTTTCAGGGAAGCTTCAGAACATGAAATTTTAACCTCCCACTATAGCAGAAAGGGTCTTTCTTGTAGTTGCACATCAAATCTAAACTGTCTGAAGTGTTTTTCCAAAGTTATCAACACTTTTATGTTTGGCGTTCCGAAACCCACCTTATCTCAGGCTGAAAAGCGTTTTTGTGCATTGTGCCATAACTTTTCAGGGAAGCTTCAGAACATGAAATTTTAACCTCCCACTATAGCAGAAAGGGTCTTTCTAGTAGTTGCACATCAAATCTAAACTGTCTGAAGTGTTTTTCCAAAGTTATTAACACTTTTATGTTTGGCGTTCCGAAACCCACCTTATCTCAGGCTGAAAAGCGTTTTTGTGCATTGTGCCATAACTTTTCAGGGAAGCTTCAGAACATGAAATTTTAACCTCCCACTATAGCAGAAAGGGTCTTTCTAGTAGTTGCACATCAAATCTAAACTGTCTGAAGTGTTTTTCCAAAGTTATTAACACTTTTATGTTTGGCGTTCCGAAACCCACCTTATCTCAGGCTGAAAAGCGTTTTTGTGCATTTTGCCATAACTTTTCAGGGAAGCTTCAGAACATGAAATTTTAACCTCCCACTATAGCAGAAAGGGTCTTTCTAGTAGGTGCACATCAAATCTCAGCTCTCTGAAGTGTTTTTCGAAAGTTATCAACACTTTTATGTTTGGCGTTCCGAAACCCACCTTATCTCAGGCTGAAAAGCGTTTTTGTGCATTGTGCCATAACTTTTCAGGGAAGCTTCAGAACATGAAATTTTAACCTCCCACAATAGCAGAAAGGGTCTTTCTAGTAGTTGCACATCAAATCTAAACTGTCTGAAGTGTTTTTCCAAAGTTATTAACACTTTTATGTTTGGCGTTCCGAAACCCACCTTATCTCAGGCTGAAAAGCGTTTTTGTGCATTGTGCCATAACTTTTCAGGGAAGCTTCAGAACATGAAATTTTAACCTCCCACTATAGCAGAAAGGGTCTTTCTAGTAGTTGCACATCAAATCTAAACTGTCTGAAGTGTTTTTCCAAAGTTATCAACACTTTTATGTTTGGCGTTCCGAAACCCACCTTATCTCAGGCTGAAAAGCGTTTTTGTGCATTGTGCCATAACTTTTCAGGAAAGCTTCAGAACATGAAATTTTAACCTCCCACTATAGCAGAAAGGGTCTTTCTAGTAGTTGCACATCAAATCTAAACTGTCTGAAGTGTTTTTCCAAAGTTATCAACACTTTTATGTTTGGCGTTCCGAAACCCACCTTATCTCAGGCTGAAAAGCGTTTTTGTGCATTGTGCCATAACTTTTCAGGGAAGCTTCAGAACATGAAATTTTAACCTCCCACTATAGCAGAAAGGGTCTTTCTTGTAGTTGCACATCAAATCTAAACTGTCTGAAGTGTTTTTCCAAAGTTATCAACACTTTTATGTTTGGCGTTCCGAAACCCACCTTATCTCAGGCTGAAAAGCGTTTTTGTGCATTGTGCCATAACTTTTCAGGGAAGCTTCAGAACATGAAATTTTAACCTCCCACTATAGCAGAAAGGGTCTTTCTAGTAGTTGCACATCAAATCTAAACTGTCTGAAGTGTTTTTCCAAAGTTATTAACACTTTTATGTTTGGCGTTCCGAAACCCACCTTATCTCAGGCTGAAAAGCGTTTTTGTGCATTGTGCCATAACTTTTCAGGGAAGCTTCAGAACATGAAATTTTAACCTCCCACTATAGCAGAAAGGGTCTTTCTAGTAGTTGCACATCAAATCTAAACTGTCTGAAGTGTTTTTCCAAAGTTATTAACACTTTTATGTTTGGCGTTCCGAAACCCACCTTATCTCAGGCTGAAAAGCGTTTTTGTGCATTTTGCCATAACTTTTCAGGGAAGCTTCAGAACATGAAATTTTAACCTCCCACTATAGCAGAAAGGGTCTTTCTAGTAGTTGCACATCAAATCTAAACTGTCTGAAGTGTTTTTCCAAAGTTATCAACACTTTTATGTTTGGCGTTCCGAAACCCACCTTATCTCAGGCTGAAAAGCGTTTTTGTGCATTGTGCCATAACTTTTCAGGGAAGCTTCAGAACATGAAATTTTAACCTCCCACTATAGCAGAAAGGGTCTTTCTAGTAGTTGCACATCAAATCTAAACTGTCTGAAGTGTTTTTCCAAAGTTATCAACACTTTTATGTTTGGCGTTCCGAAACCCACCTTATCTCAGGCTGAAAAGCGTTTTTACGCATTGTGCCATAACTTTTCAGGGAAGCTTCAGAACATGAAATTTTAACCTCCCACTATAGCAGAAAGGGTCTTTCTAGTAGGTGCACATCAAATCTAAGCTGTCTGAAGTGTTTTTCGAAAGTTATCAACACTTTTATGTTTGGCGTTCCGAAACCCACCTTATCTCAGGCTGAAAAGCGTTTTTGTGCATTGTGCCATAACTTTTCAGGGAAGCTTCAGAACATGAAATTTTAACCTCCCACTATAGCAGAAAGGGTCTTTCTAGTAGTTGCACATCAAATCTAAACTGTCTGAAGTGTTTTTCCAAAGTTATCAACACTTTTTTGTTTGGCGTTCCGAAACCCACCTTATCTCAGGCTGAAAAGCGTTTTTACGCATTGTGCCATAACTTTTCAGGGAAGCTTCAGAACATGAAATTTTAACCTCCCACTATAGCAGAAAGGGTCTTTCTAGTAGGTGCACATCAAATCTAAACTGTCTGAAGTGTTTTTCCAAAGTTATTAACACTTTTATGTTTGGCGTTCCGAAACCCACCTCATCTCAGGCTGAAAAGCGTTTTTGTGCATTGTGCCATAACTTTTCAGGGAAGCTTCAGAACATGAAATTTTAACCTCCCACTATAGCAGAAAGGGTCTTTCTAGTAGTTGCACATCAAATCTAAACTGTCTGAAGTGTTTTTCCAAAGTTATCAACACTTTTATGTTTGGCGTTCCGAAACCCACCTTATCTCAGGCTGAAAAGCGTTTTTACGCATTGTGCCATAACTTTTCAGGGAAGCTTCAGAACATGAAATTTTAACCTCCCACTATAGCAGAAAGGGTCTTTCTAGTAGGTGCACATCAAATCTAAGCTCTCTGAAGTGTTTTTCGAAAGTTATCAACACTTTTATGTTTGGCGTTCCGAAACCCACCTTATCTCAGGCTGAAAAGCGTTTTTGTGCATTGTGCCATAACTTTTCAGGGAAGCTTCAGAACATGAAATTTTAACCTCCCACTATAGCAGAAAGGGTCTTTCTAGTAGTTGCACATCAAATCTAAACTGTCTGAAGTGTTTTTCCAAAGTTATTAACACTTTTATGTTTGGCGTTCCGAAACCCACCTTATCTCAGGCTGAAAAGCGTTTTTGTGCATTGTGCCATAACTTTTCAGGGAAGCTTCAGAACATGAAATTTTAACCTCCCACTATAGCAGAAAGGGTCTTTCTAGTAGTTGCACATCAAATCTAAACTGTCTGAAGTGTTTTTCCAAAGTTATCAACACTTTTATGTTTGGCGTTCCGAAACCCACCTTATCTCAGGCTGAAAAGCGTTTTTGTGCATTGTGCCATAACTTTTCAGGGAAGCTTCAGAACATGAAATTTTAACCTCCCACTATAGCAGAAAGGGTCTTTCTAGTAGTTGCACATCAAATCTAAACTGTCTGAAGTGTTTTTCCAAAGTTATCAACACTTTTATGTTTGGCGTTCCGAAACCCACCTTATCTCAGGCTGAAAAGCGTTTTTACGCATTGTGCCATAACTTTTCAGGGAAGCTTCAGAACATGAAATTTTAACCTCCCACTATAGCAGAAAGGGTCTTTCTAGTAGGTGCACATCAAATCTAAGCTGTCTGAAGTGTTTTTCGAAAGTTATCAACACTTTTATGTTTGGCGTTCCGAAACCCACCTTATCTCAGGCTGAAAAGCGTTTTTGTGCATTGTGCCATAACTTTTCAGGGAAGCTTCAGAACATGAAATTTTAACCTCCCACTATAGCAGAAAGGGTCTTTCTAGTAGTTGCACATCAAATCTAAACTGTCTGAAGTGTTTTTCCAAAGTTATCAACACTTTTATGTTTGGCGTTCCGAAACCCACCTTATCTCAGGCTGAAAAGCGTTTTTGTGCATTGTGCCATAACTTTTCAGGAAAGCTTCAGAACATGAAATTTTAACCTCCCACTATAGCAGAAAGGGTCTTTCTAGTAGTTGCACATCAAATCTAAGCTGTCTGAAGTGTTTTTCGAAAGTTATCAACACTTTTATGTTTGGCGTTCCGAAACCCACATTATCTCAGGCTGAAAAGCGTTTTTGTGCATTGTGCCATAACTTTTCAGGGAAGCTTCAGAACATGAAATTTTAACCTCCCACTATAGCAGAAAGGGTCTTTCTAGTAGTTGCACATCAAATCTAAACTGTCTGAAGTGTTTTTCCAAAGTTATCAACACTTTTATGTTTGGCGTTCCGAAACCCACCTTATCTCAGGCTGAAAAGCGTTTTTGTGCATTGTGCCATAACTTTTCAGGGAAGCTTCAGAACATGAAATTTTAACCTCCCACTATAGCAGAAAGGGTCTTTCTAGTAGGTGCACATCAAATCTAAACTCTCTGAAGTGTTTTTCGAAAGTTATCAACACTTTTATGTTTGGCGTTCCGAAACCCACCTTATCTCAGGCTGAAAAGCGTTTTTGTGCATTGTGCCATAACTTTTCAGGGAAGCTTCAGAACATGACATTTTAACCTCCCACTATAGCAGAAAGGGTCTTTCTAGTAGTTGCACATCAAATCTAAACTGTCTGAAGTGTTTTTCCAAAGTTATTAACACTTTTATGTTTGGCGTTCCGAAACCCACCTTATCTCAGGCTGAAAAGCGTTTTTGTGCATTGTGCCATAACTTTTCAGGGAAGCTTCAGAACATGAAATTTTAACCTCCCACTATAGCAGAAAGGGTCTTTCTAGTAGTTGCACATCAAATCTAAACTGTCTGAAGTGTTTTTCCAAAGTTATCAACACTTTTATGTTTGGCGTTCCGAAACCCACCTTATCTCAGGCTGAAAAGCGTTTTTGTGCATTGTGCCATAACTTTTCAGGGAAGCTTCAGAACATGAAATTTTAACCTCCCACTATAGCAGAAAGGGTCTTTCTAGTAGTTGCACATCAAATCTAAACTGTCTGAAGTGTTTTTCCAAAGTTATCAACACTTTTATGTTTGGCGTTCCGAAACCCACCTTATCTCAGGCTGAAAAGCGTTTTTACGCATTGTGCCATAACTTTTCAGGGAAGCTTCAGAACATGAAATTTTAACCTCCCACTATAGCAGAAAGGGTCTTTCTAGTAGTTGCACATCAAATCTAAACTGTCTGAAGTGTTTTTCCAAAGTTATCAACACTTTTATCTTTGGCGTTCCGAAACCCACCTTATCTCAGGCTGAAAAGCGTTTTTGTGCATTGTGCCATAACTTTTCAGGGAAGCTTCAGAACATGAAATTTTAACCTTCCACTATAGCAGAAAGGGTCTTTCTAGTAGGTGCACATCAAATCTAAGCTGTCTGAAGTGTTTTTCCAAAGTTATTAACACTTTTATGTTTGGCGTTCCGAAACCCACCTTATCTCAGGCTGAAAAGCGTTTTTGTGCATTGTGCCATAACTTTTCAGGGAAGCTTCAGAACATGAAATTTTAACCTCCCACTATAGCAGAAAGGGTCTTTCTAGTAGTTGCACATCAAATCTAAACTGTCTGAAGTGTTTTTCCAAAGTTATTAACACTTTTATGTTTGGCGTTCCGAAACCCACCTTATCTCAGGCTGAAAAGCGTTTTTGTGCATTGTGCCATAACTTTTCAGGGAAGCTTCAGAACATGAAATTTTAACCTCCCACTATAGCAGAAAGGGTCTTTCTAGTAGTTGCACATCAAATCTAAACTGTCTGAAGTGTTTTTCCAAAGTTATCAACACTTTTATGTTTGGCGTTCCGAAACCCACCTTATCTCAGGCTGAAAAGCGTTTTTGTGCATTGTGCCATAACTTTTCAGGGAAGCTTCAGAACATGAAATTTTAACCTCCCACTATAGCAGAAAGGGTCTTTCTAGTAGTTGCACATCAAATCTAAACTGTCTGAAGTGTTTTTCCAAAGTTATCAACACTTTTATGTTTGGCGTTCCGAAACCCACCTTATCTCAGGCTGAAAAGCGTTTTTACGCATTGTGCCATAACTTTTCAGGGAAGCTTCAGAACATGAAATTTTAACCTCCCACTATAGCAGAAAGGGTCTTTCTAGTAGGTGCACATCAAATCTAAGCTCTCTGAAGTGTTTTTCGAAAGTTATCAACACTTTTATGTTTGGCGTTCCGAAACCCACCTTATCTCAGGCTGAAAAGCGTTTTTGTGCATTGTGCCATAACTTTTCAGGGAAGCTTCAGAACATGAAATTTTAACCTCCCACTATAGCAGAAAGGGTCTTTCTAGTAGTTGCACATCAAATCTAAGCTCTCTGAAGTGTTTTTCGAAAGTTATCAACACTTTTATGTTTGGCGTTCCGAAACCCACCTTATCTCAGGCTGAAAAGCGTTTTTGTGCATTGTGCCATAACTTTTCAGGGAAGCTTCAGAACATGAAATTTTAACCTCCCACTATAGCAGAAAGGGTCTTTCTAGTAGTTGCACATCAAATCTAAACTGTCTGAAGTGTTTTTCCAAAGTTATCAACACTTTTATGTTTGGCGTTCCGAAACCCACCTTATCTCAGGCTGAAAAGCGTTTTTACGCATTGTGCCATAACTTTTCAGGGAAGCTTCAGAACATGAAATTTTAACCTCCCACTATAGCAGAAAGGGTCTTTCTAGTAGGTGCACATCAAATCTAAGCTGTCTGAAGTGTTTTTCGAAAGTTATCAACACTTTTATGTTTGGCGTTCCGAAACCCACCTTATCTCAGGCTGAAAAGCGTTTTTGTGCATTGTGCCATAACTTTTCAGGGAAGCTTCAGAACATGAAATTTTAACCTCCCACTATAGCAGAAAGGGTCTTTCTAGTAGTTGCACATCAAATCTAAACTGTCTGAAGTGTTTTTCCAAAGTTATCAACACTTTTATCTTTGGCGTTCCGAAACCCACCTTATCTCAGGCTGAAAAGCGTTTTTGTGCATTGTGCCATAACTTTTCAGGAAAGCTTCAGAACATGAAATTTTAACCTCCCACTATAGCAGAAAGGGTCTTTCTAGTAGTTGCACATCAAATCTAAGCTGTCTGAAGTGTTTTTCAAAAGTTATCAACACTTTTATGTTTGGCGTTCCGAAACCCACCTTATCTCAGGCTGAAAAGCGTTTTTGTGCATTGTGCCATAACCTTTCAGGGAAGCTTCAGAACATGAAATTTTAACCTCCCACTATAGCAGAAAGGGTCTTTCTAGTAGTTGCACATCAAATCTAAACTGTCTGAAGTGTTTTTCCAAAGTTATCAACACTTTTATGTTTGGCGTTCCGAAACCCACCTTATCTCAGGCTGAAAAGCGTTTTTGTGCATTGTGCCATAACTTTTCAGGGAAGCTTCAGAACATGAAATTTTAACCTCCCACTATAGCAGAAAGGGTCTTTCTAGTAGTTGCACATAAAATCTAAACTGTCTGAAGTGTTTTTCCAAAGTTATCAACACTTTTATGTTTGGCGTTCCGAAACCCACCTTATCTCAGGCTGAAAAGCGTTTTTACGCATTGTGCCATAACTTTTCAGGGAAGCTTCAGAACATGAAATTTTAACCTCCCACTATAGCAGAAAGGGTCTTTCTAGTAGGTGCACATCAAATCTAAGCTGTCTGAAGTGTTTTTCGAAAGTTATCAACACTTTTATGTTTGGCGTTCCGAAACCCACCTTATCTCAGGCTGAAAAGCGTTTTTGTGCATTGTGCCATAACTTTTCAGGGAAGCTTCAGAACATGAAATTTTAACCTCCCACTATGGCAGAAAGGGTCTTTCTAGTAGTTGCACATCAAATCTAAACTGTCTGAAGTGTTTTTCCAAAGTTATCAACACTTTTATCTTTGGCGTTCCGAAACCCACCTTATCTCAGGCTGAAAAGCGTTTTTGTGCATTGTGCCATAACGTTTCAGGAAAGCTTCAGAACATGAAATTTTAACCTCCCACTATAGCAGAAAGGGTCTTTCTAGTAGTTGCACATCAAATCTAAGCTGTCTGAAGTGTTTTTCAAAAGTTATCAACACTTTTATGTTTGGCGTTCCGAAACCCACATTATCTCAGGCTGAAAAGCGTTTTTGTGCATTGTGCCATAACTTTTCAGGGAAGCTTCAGAACATGAAATTTTAACCTCCCACTATAGCAGAAAGGGTCTTTCTAGTAGTTGCACATCAAATCTAAACTGTCTGAAGTGTTTTTCCAAAGTTATCAACACTTTTATGTTTGGCGTTCCGAAACCCACCTTATCTCAGGCTGAAAAGCGTTTTTGTGCATTGTGCCATAACTTTTCAGGGAAGCTTCAGAACATGAAATTTTAACCTCCCACTATAGCAGAAAGGGTCTTTCTAGTAGTTGCACATCAAATCTAAACTGTCTGAAGTGTTTTTCCAAAGTTATTAACACTTTTATGTTTGGCGTTCCGAAACCCACCTTATCTCAGGCTGAAAAGCGTTTTTGTGCATTGTGCCATAACTTTTCAGGGAAGCTTCAGAACATGAAATTTTAACCTCCCACTATAGCAGAAAGGGTCTTTCTAGTAGTTGCACATCAAATCTAAACTGTCTGAAGTGTTTTTCCAAAGTTATTAACACTTTTATGTTTGGCGTTCCGAAACCCACCTTATCTCAGGCTGAAAAGCGTTTTTGTGCATTGTGCCATAACTTTTCAGGGAAGCTTCAGAACATGAAATTTTAACCTCCCACTATAGCAGAAAGGGTCTTTCTAGTAGTTGCACATCAAATCTAAACTGTCTGAAGTGTTTTTCCAAAGTTATCAACACTTTTATGTTTGGCGTTCCGAAACCCACCTTATCTCAGGCTGAAAAGCGTTTTTGTGCATTGTGCCATAACTTTTCAGGGAAGCTTCAGAACATGAAATTTTAACCTCCCACTATAGCAGAAAGGGTCTTTCTAGTAGTTGCACATCAAATCTAAACTGTCTGAAGTGTTTTTCCAAAGTTATCAACACTTTTATGTTTGGCGTTCCGAAACCCACCTTATCTCAGGCTGAAAAGCGTTTTTACGCATTGTGCCATAACTTTTCAGGGAAGCTTCAGAACATGAAATTTTAACCTCCCACTATAGCAGAAAGGGTCTTTCTAGTAGGTGCACATCAAATCTAAGCTGTCTGAAGTGTTTTTCGAAAGTTATCAACACTTTTATGTTTGGCGTTCCGAAACCCACCTTATCTCAGGCTGAAAAGCGTTTTTGTGCATTGTGCCATAACTTTTCAGGGAAGCTTCAGAACATGAAATTTTAACCTTCCACTATAGCAGAAAGGGTCTTTCTAGTAGTTGCACATCAAATCTAAACTGTCTGAAGTGTTTTTCCAAAGTTATCAACACTTTTATGTTTGGCGTTCCGAAACCCACCTTATCTCAGGCTGAAAAGCGTTTTTACGCATTGTGCCATAACTTTTCAGGGAAGCTTCAGAACATGAAATTTTAACCTCCCACTATAGCAGAAAGGGTCTTTCTAGTAGGTGCACATCAAATCTAAGCTCTCTGAAGTGTTTTTCGAAAGTTATCAACACTTTTATGTTTGGCGTTCCGAAACCCACCTTATCTCAGGCTGAAAAGCGTTTTTGTGCATTGTGCCATAACTTTTCAGGGAAGCTTCAGAACATGAAATTTTAACCTCCCACTATAGCAGAAAGGGTCTTTCTAGTAGTTGCACATCAAATCTAAACTGTCTGAAGTGTTTTTCCAAAGTTATTAACACTTTTATGTTTGGCGTTCCGAAACCCACCTTATCTCAGGCTGAAAAGCGTTTTTGTGCATTGTGCCATAACTTTTCAGGGAAGCTTCAGAACATGAAATTTTAACCTCCCACTATAGCAGAAAGGGTCTTTCTAGTAGTTGCACATCAAATCTAAACTGTCTGAAGTGTTTTTCCAAAGTTATCAACACTTTTATGTTTGGCGTTCCGAAACCCACCTTATCTCAGGCTGAAAAGCGTTTTTGTGCATTGTGCCATAACTTTTCACGGAAGCTTCAGAACATGAAATTTTAACCTCCCACTATAGCAGAAAGGGTCTTTCTAGTAGTTGCACATCAAATCTAAACTGTCTGAAGTGTTTTTCCAAAGTTATCAACACTTTTATGTTTGGCGTTCCGAAACCCACCTTATCTCAGGCTGAAAAGCGTTTTTACGCATTGTGCCATAACTTTTCAGGGAAGCTTCAGAACATGAAATTTTAACCTCCCACTATAGCAGAAAGGGTCTTTCTAGTAGGTGCACATCAAATCTAAGCTGTCTGAAGTGTTTTTCGAAAGTTATCAACACTTTTATGTTTGGCGTTCCGAAACCCACCTTATCTCAGGCTGAAAAGCGTTTTTGTGCATTGTGCCATAACTTTTCAGGGAAGCTTCAGAACATGAAATTTTAACCTCCCACTATAGCAGAAAGGGTCTTTCTAGTAGTTGCACATCAAATCTAAACTGTCTGAAGTGTTTTTCCAAAGTTATCAACACTTTTATGTTTGGCGTTCCGAAACCCACCTTATCTCAGGCTGAAAAGCGTTTTTACGCATTGTGCCATAACTTTTCAGGGAAGCTTCAGAACATGAAATTTTAACCTCCCACTATAGCAGAAAGGGTCTTTCTAGTAGGTGCACATCAAATCTAAGCTCTCTGAAGTGTTTTTCGAAAGTTATCAACACTTTTATGTTTGGCGTTCCGAAACCCACCTTATCTCAGGCTGAAAAGCGTTTTTGTGCATTGTGCCATAACTTTTCAGGGAAGCTTCAGAACATGAAATTTTAACCTCCCACTATAGCAGAAAGGGTCTTTCTAGTAGTTGCACATCAAATCTAAACTGTCTGAAGTGTTTTTCCAAAGTTATTAACACTTTTATGTTTGGCGTTCCGAAACCCACCTTATCTCAGGCTGAAAAGCTTTTTTGTGCATTGTGCCATAACTTTTCAGGGAAGCTTCAGAACATGAAATTTTAACCTCCCACTATAGCAGAAAGGGTCTTTCTCGTAGTTGCACATCAAATCTAAACTGTCTGAAGTGTTTTTCCAAAGTTATCAACACTTTTATGTTTGGCGTTCCGAAACCCACCTTATCTCAGGCTGAAAAGCGTTTTTGTGCATTGTGCCATAACTTTTCAGGAAAGCTTCAGAACATGAAATTTTAACCTCCCACTATAGCAGAAAGGGTCTTTCTAGTAGTTGCACATCAAATCTAAACTGTCTGAAGTGTTTCTCCAAAGTTATCAACACTTTTATGTTTGGCGTTCCGAAACCCACCTTATCTCAGGCTGAAAAGCGTTTTTGTGCATTGTGCCATAACTTTTCAGGGAAGCTTCAGAACATGAAATTTTAACCTCCCACTATAGCAGAAAGGGTCTTTCTAGTAGTTGCACATCAAATCTAAACTGTCTGAAGTGTTTTTCCAAAGTTATCAACACTTTTATGTTTGGCGTTCCGAAACCCACCTTATCTCAGGCTGAAAAGCGTTTTTACGCATTGTGCCATAACTTTTCAGGGAAGCTTCAGAACATGAAATTTTAACCTCCCACTATAGCAGAAAGGGTCTTTCTAGTAGGTGCACATCAAATCTAAGCTCTCTGAAGTGTTTTTCGAAAGTTATCAACACTTTTATGTTTGGCGTTCCGAAACCCACCTTATCTCAGGCTGAAAAGCGTTTTTGTGCATTGTGCCATAACTTTTCAGGGAAGCTTCAGAACATGAAATTTTAACCTCCCACTATAGCAGAAAGGGTCTTTCTAGTAGTTGCACATCAAATCTAAACTGTCTGAAGTGTTTTTCCAAAGTTATTAACACTTTTATGTTTGGCGTTCCGAAACCCACCTTATCTCAGGCTGAAAAGCGTTTTTGTGCATTGTGCCATAACTTTTCAGGGAAGCTTCAGAACATGAAATTTTAACCTCCCACTATAGCAGAAAGGGTCTTTCTAGTAGTTGCACATCAAATCTAAACTGTCTTGAAGTGTTTTTCCAAAGTTATCAACACTTTTATGTTTGGCGTTCCGAAACCCACCTTATCTCAGGCTGAAAAGCGTTTTTGTGCATTGTGCCATAACTTTTCAGGGAAGCTTCAGAACATGAAATTTTAACCTCCCACTATAGCAGAAAGGGTCTTTCTAGTAGTTGCACATCAAATCTAAACTGTCTGAAGTGTTTTTCCAAAGTTATCAACACTTTTATGTTTGGCGTTCCGAAACCCACCTTATCTCAGGCTGAAAAGCGTTTTTACGCATTGTGCCATAACTTTTCAGGGAAGCTTCAGAACATGAAATTTTAACCTCCCACTATAGCACAAAGGGTCTTTCTAGTAGGTGCACATCAAATCTAAGCTGTCTGAAGTGTTTTTCGAAAGTTATCAACACTTTTATGTTTGGCGTTCCGAAACCCACCTTATCTCAGGCTGAAAAGCGTTTTTGTGCATTGTGCCATAACTTTTCAGGGAAGCTTCAGAACATGAAATTTTAACCTCCCACTATAGCAGAAAGGATCTTTCTAGTAGTTGCACATCAAATCTAAACTGTCTGAAGTGTTTTTCCAAAGTTATCAACACTTTTATGTTTGGCGTTCCGAAACCCACCTTATCTCAGGCTGAAAAGCGTTTTTACGCATTGTGCCATAACTTTTCAGGGAAGCTTCAGAACATGAAATTTTAACCTCCCACTATAGCAGAAAGGGTCTTTCTAGTAGGTGCACATCAAATCTAAGCTCTCTGAAGTGTTTTTCGAAAGTTATCAACACTTTTATGTTTGGCGTTCCGAAACCCACCTTATCTCAGGCTGAAAAGCGTTTTTGTGCATTGTGCCATAACTTTTCAGGGAAGCTTCAGAACATGAAATTTTAACCTCCCACTATAGCAGAAAGGGTCTTTCTAGTAGTTGCACATCAAATCTAAACTGTCTGAAGTGTTTTTCCAAAGTTATTAACACTTTTATGTTTGGCGTTCCGAAACCCACCTTATCTCAGGCTGAAAAGCGTTTTTGTGCATTGTGCCATAACTTTTCAGGGAAGCTTCAGAACATGAAATTTTAACCTCCCACTATAGCAGAAAGGGTCTTTCTAGTAGTTGCACATCAAATCTAAACTGTCTGAAGTGTTTTTCCAAAGTTATCAACACTTTTATGTTTGGCGTTCCGAAACCCACCTTATCTCAGGCTGAAAAGCGTTTTTACGCATTGTGCCATAACTTTTCAGGGAAGCTTCAGAACATGAAATTTTAACCTCCCACTATAGCAGAAAGGGTCTTTCTAGTAGGTGCACATCAAATCTAAGCTGTCTGAAGTGTTTTTCGAAAGTTATCAACACTTTTATGTTTGGCGTTCCGAAACCCACCTTATCTCAGGCTGAAAAGCGTTTTTGTGCATTGTGCCATAACTTTTCAGGGAAGCTTCAGAACATGAAATTTTAACCTCCCACTATAGCAGAAAGGGTCTTTCTAGTAGTTGCACATCAAATCTAAACTGTCTGAAGTGTTTTTCCAAAGTTATCAACACTTTTATGTTTGGCGTTCCGAAACCCACCTTATCTCAGGCTGAAAAGCGTTTTTGTGCATTGTTCCATAACTTTTCAGGGAAGCTTCAGAACATGAAATTTTAACCTCCCACTATAGCAGAAAGGGTCTTTCTAGTAGTTGCACATCAAATCTAAGCTGTCTGAAGTGTTTTTCAAAAGTTATCAACACTTTTATGTTTGGCGTTCCGAAACCCACCTTATCTCAGGCTGAAAAGCGTTTTTACGCATTGTGCCATAACTTTTCAGGGAAGCTTCAGAACATGAAATTTTAACCTCCCACTATAGCAGAAAGGGTCTTTCTAGTAGGTGCACATCAAATCTAAGCTGTCTGAAGTGTTTTTCTAAAGTTATCAACACTTTTATGTTTGGCGTTCCGAAACCCACCTTATCTCAGGCTGAAAAGCGTTTTTGTGCATTGTGCCATAACTTTTCAGGAAAGCTTCAGAACATGAAATTTTAACCTCCCACTATAGCAGAAAGGGTCTTTCTAGTAGTTGCACATCAAATCTAAACTGTCTGAAGTGTTTTTCCAAAGTTATCAACACTTTTATGTTTGGCGTTCCGAAACCCACCTTATCTCAGGCTGAAAAGCGTTTTTGTGCATTGTGCCATAACTTTTCAGGGAAGCTTCAGAACATGAAATTTTAACCTCCCACTATAGCAGAAAGGGTCTTTCTAGTAGTTGCACATCAAATCTAAACTGTCTGAAGTGTTTTTCCAAAGTTATCAACACTTTTATGTTTGGCGTTCCGAAACCCACCTTATCTCAGGCTGAAAAGCGTTTTTACGCATTGTGCCATAACTTTTCAGGGAAGCTTCAGAACATGAAATTTTAACCTCCCACTATAGCAGAAAGGGTCTTTCTAGTAGGTGCACATCAAATCTAAGCTCTCTGAAGTGTTTTTCGAAAGTTATCAACACTTTTATGTTTGGCGTTCCGAAACCCACCTTATCTCAGGCTGAAAAGCGTTTTTGTGCATTGTGCCATAACTTTTCAGGGAAGCTTCAGAACATGAAATTTTAACCTCCCACTATAGCAGAAAGGGTCTTTCTAGTAGTTGCACATCAAATCTAAACTGTCTGAAGTGTTTTTCCAAAGTTATTAACACTTTTATGTTTGGCGTTCCGAAACCCACCTTATCTCAGGCTGAAAAGCGTTTTTGTGCATTGTGCCATAACTTTTCAGGGAAGCTTCAGAACATGAAATTTTAACCTCCCACTATAGCAGAAAGGGTCTTTCTAGTAGTTGCACATCAAATCTAAACTGTCTGAAGTGTTTTTCCAAAGTTATCAACACTTTTATGTTTGGCGTTCCGAAACCCACCTTATCTCAGGCTGAAAAGCGTTTTTGTGCATTGTGCCATAACTTTTCACGGAAGCTTCAGAACATGAAATTTTAACCTCCCACTATAGCAGAAAGGGTCTTTCTAGTAGTTGCACATCAAATCTAAACTGTCTGAAGTGTTTTTCCAAAGTTATCAACACTTTTATGTTTGGCGTTCCGAAACCCACCTTATCTCAGGCTGAAAAGCGTTTTTACGCATTGTGCCATAACTTTTCAGGGAAGCTTCAGAACATGAAATTTTAACCTCCCACTATAGCAGAAAGGGTCTTTCTAGTAGGTGCACATCAAATCTAAGCTGTCTGAAGTGTTTTTCGAAAGTTATCAACACTTTTATGTTTGGCGTTCCGAAACCCACCTTATCTCAGGCTGAAAAGCGTTTTTGTGCATTGTGCCATAACTTTTCAGGGAAGCTTCAGAACATGAAATTTTAACCTCCCACTATAGCAGAAAGGGTCTTTCTAGTAGTTGCACATCAAATCTAAACTGTCTGAAGTGTTTTTCCAAAGTTATCAACACTTTTATGTTTGGCGTTCCGAAACCCACCTTATCTCAGGCTGAAAAGCGTTTTTACGCATTGTGCCATAACTTTTCAGGGAAGCTTCAGAACATGAAATTTTAACCTCCCACTATAGCAGAAAGGGTCTTTCTAGTAGGTGCACATCAAATCTAAGCTCTCTGAAGTGTTTTTCGAAAGTTATCAACACTTTTATGTTTGGCGTTCCGAAACCCACCTTATCTCAGGCTGAAAAGCGTTTTTGTGCATTGTGCCATAACTTTTCAGGGAAGCTTCAGAACATGAAATTTTAACCTCCCACTATAGCAGAAAGGGTCTTTCTAGTAGTTGCACATCAAATCTAAACTGTCTGAAGTGTTTTTCCAAAGTTATTAACACTTTTATGTTTGGCGTTCCGAAACCCACCTTATCTCAGGCTGAAAAGCTTTTTTGTGCATTGTGCCATAACTTTTCAGGGAAGCTTCAGAACATGAAATTTTAACCTCCCACTATAGCAGAAAGGGTCTTTCTCGTAGTTGCACATCAAATCTAAACTGTCTGAAGTGTTTTTCCAAAGTTATCAACACTTTTATGTTTGGCGTTCCGAAACCCACCTTATCTCAGGCTGAAAAGCGTTTTTGTGCATTGTGCCATAACTTTTCAGGAAAGCTTCAGAACATGAAATTTTAACCTCCCACTATAGCAGAAAGGGTCTTTCTAGTAGTTGCACATCAAATCTAAACTGTCTGAAGTGTTTCTCCAAAGTTATCAACACTTTTATGTTTGGCGTTCCGAAACCCACCTTATCTCAGGCTGAAAAGCGTTTTTGTGCATTGTGCCATAACTTTTCAGGGAAGCTTCAGAACATGAAATTTTAACCTCCCACTATAGCAGAAAGGGTCTTTCTAGTAGTTGCACATCAAATCTAAACTGTCTGAAGTGTTTTTCCAAAGTTATCAACACTTTTATGTTTGGCGTTCCGAAACCCACCTTATCTCAGGCTGAAAAGCGTTTTTACGCATTGTGCCATAACTTTTCAGGGAAGCTTCAGAACATGAAATTTTAACCTCCCACTATAGCAGAAAGGGTCTTTCTAGTAGGTGCACATCAAATCTAAGCTCTCTGAAGTGTTTTTCGAAAGTTATCAACACTTTTATGTTTGGCGTTCCGAAACCCACCTTATCTCAGGCTGAAAAGCGTTTTTGTGCATTGTGCCATAACTTTTCAGGGAAGCTTCAGAACATGAAATTTTAACCTCCCACTATAGCAGAAAGGGTCTTTCTAGTAGTTGCACATCAAATCTAAACTGTCTGAAGTGTTTTTCCAAAGTTATTAACACTTTTATGTTTGGCGTTCCGAAACCCACCTTATCTCAGGCTGAAAAGCGTTTTTGTGCATTGTGCCATAACTTTTTAGGGAAGCTTCAGAACATGAAATTTTAACCTCCCACTATAGCAGAAAGGGTCTTTCTAGTAGTTGCACATCAAATCTAAACTGTCTTGAAGTGTTTTTCCAAAGTTATCAACACTTTTATGTTTGGCGTTCCGAAACCCACCTTATCTCAGGCTGAAAAGCGTTTTTGTGCATTGTGCCATAACTTTTCAGGGAAGCTTCAGAACATGAAATTTTAACCTCCCACTATAGCAGAAAGGGTCTTTCTAGTAGTTGCACATCAAATCTAAACTGTCTGAAGTGTTTTTCCAAAGTTATCAACACTTTTATGTTTGGCGTTCCGAAACCCACCTTATCTCAGGCTGAAAAGCGTTTTTACGCATTGTGCCATAACTTTTCAGGGAAGCTTCAGAACATGAAATTTTAACCTCCCACTATAGCAGAAAGGGTCTTTCTAGTAGGTGCACATCAAATCTAAGCTGTCTGAAGTGTTTTTCGAAAGTTATCAACACTTTTATGTTTGGCGTTCCGAAACCCACCTTATCTCAGGCTGAAAAGCGTTTTTGTGCATTGTGCCATAACTTTTCAGGGAAGCTTCAGAACATGAAATTTTAACCTCCCACTATAGCAGAAAGGGTCTTTCTAGTAGTTGCACATCAAATCTAAACTGTCTGAAGTGTTTTTCCAAAGTTATCAACACTTTTATGTTTGGCGTTCCGAAACCCACCTTATCTCAGGCTGAAAAGCGTTTTTACGCATTGTGCCATAACTTTTCAGGGAAGCTTCAGAACATGAAATTTTAACCTCCCACTATAGCAGAAAGGGTCTTTCTAGTAGGTGCACATCAAATCTAAGCTGTCTGAAGTGTTTTTCGAAAGTTATCAACACTTTTATGTTTGGCGTTCCGAAACCCACCTTATCTCAGGCTGAAAAGCGTTTTTGTGCATTGTGCCATAACTTTTCAGGGAAGCTTCAGAACATGAAATTTTAACCTCCCACTATAGCAGAAAGGGTCTTTCTAGTAGTTGCACATCAAATCTAAACTGTCTGAAGTGTTTTTCCAAAGTTATCAACACTTTTATGTTTGGCGTTCCGAAACCCACCTTATCTCAGGCTGAAAAGCGTTTTTACGCATTGTGCCATAACTTTTCAGGGAAGCTTCAGAACACGAAATTTTAACCTCCCACTATAGCAGAAAGGGTCTTTCTAGTAGTTGCACATCAAATCTAAACTGTCTGAAGTGTTTTTCCAAAGTTATTAACACTTTTATGTTTGGCGTTCCGAAACCCACCTTATCTCAGGCTGAAAAGCGTTTTTGTGCATTGTGCCATAACTTTTCAGGGAAGCTTCAGAACATGAAATTTTAACCTCCCACTATAGCAGAAAGGGTCTTTCTAGTAGTTGCACATCAAATCTAAACTGTCTGAAGTGTTTTTCCAAAGTTATCAACACTTTTATGTTTGGCGTTCCGAAACCCACCTTATCTCAGGCTGAAAAGCGTTTTTGTGCATTGTGCCATAACTTTTCAGGGAAGCTTCAGAACATGAAATTTTAACCTCCCACTATAGCAGAAAGGGTCTTTCTAGTAGTTGCACATCAAATCTAAGCTGTCTGAAGTGTTTTTCAAAAGTTATCAACACTTTTATGTTTGGCGTTCCGAAACCCACCTTATCTCAGGCTGAAAAGCGTTTTTACGCATTGTGCCATAACTTTTCAGGGAAGCTTCAGAACATGAAATTTTAACCTCCCACTATAGCAGAAAGGGTCTTTCTAATAGGTGCACATCAAATCTAAGCTGTCTGAAGTGTTTTTCTAAAGTTATCAACACTTTTATGTTTGGCGTTCCGAAACCCACCTTATCTCAGGCTGAAAAGCATTTTTGTGCATTGTGCCATAACTTTTCAGGAAAGCTTCAGAACATGAAATTTTAACCTCCCACTATAGCAGAAAGGGTCTTTCTAGTAGTTGCACATCAAATCTAAACTGTCTGAAGTGTTTTTCGAAAGTTATCAACACTTTTATGTTTGGCGTTCCGAAACCCACCTTATCTCAGGCTGAAAAGCGTTTTTGTGCATTGTGCCATAACTTTTCAGGGAAGCTTCAGAACATGAAATTTTAACCTCCCACTATAGCAGAAAGGATCTTTCTAGTAGTTGCACATCAAATCTAAACTGTCTGAAGTGTTTTTCCAAAGTTATCAACACTTTTATGTTTGGCGTTCCGAAACCCACCTTATCTCAGGCTGAAAAGCGTTTTTACGCATTGTGCCATAACTTTTCAGGGAAGCTTCAGAACATGAAATTTTAACCTCCCACTATAGCAGAAAGGGTCTTTCTAGTAGGTGCACATCAAATCTAAGCTCTCTGAAGTGTTTTTCGAAAGTTATCAACACTTTTATGTTTGGCGTTCCGAAACCCACCTTATCTCAGGCTGAAAAGCGTTTTTGTGCATTGTGCCATAACTTTTCAGGGAAGCTTCAGAACATGAAATTTTAACCTCCCACTATAGCAGAAAGGGTCTTTCTAGTAGTTGCACATCAAATCTAAACTGTCTGAAGTGTTTTTCCAAAGTTATTAACACTTTTATGTTTGGCGTTCCGAAACCCACCTTATCTCAGGCTGAAAAGCGTTTTTGTGCATTGTGCCATAACTTTTCAGGGAAGCTTCAGAACATGAAATTTTAACCTCCCACTATAGCAGAAAGGGTCTTTCTAGTAGTTGCACATCAAATCTAAACTGTCTGAAGTGTTTTTCCAAAGTTATCAACACTTTTATGTTTGGCGTTCCGAAACCCACCTTATCTCAGGCTGAAAAGCGTTTTTGTGCATTGTGCCATAACTTTTCAGGGAAGCTTCAGAACATGAAATTTTAACCTCCCACTATAGCAGAAAGGGTCTTTCTAGTAGTTGCACATCAAATCTAAACTGTCTGAAGTGTTTTTCCAAAGTTATCAACACTTTTATGTTTGGCGTTCCGAAACCCACCTTATCTCAGGCTGAAAAGCGTTTTTACGCATTGTGCCATAACTTTTCAGGGAAGCTTCAGAACATGAAATTTTAACCTCCCACTATAGCAGAAAGGGTCTTTCTAGTAGGTGCACATCAAATCTAAGCTGTCTGAAGTGTTTTTCGAAAGTTATCAACACTTTTATGTTTGGCGTTCCGAAACCCACCTTATCTCAGGCTGAAAAGCGTTTTTACGCATTGTGCCATAACTTTTCAGGGAAGCTTCAGAACATGAAATTTTAACCTCCCACTATAGCAGAAAGGGTCTTTCTAGTAGGTGCACATCAAATCTAAGCTCTCTGAAGTGTTTTTCGAAAGTTATCAACACTTTTATGTTTGGCGTTCCGAAACCCACCTTATCTCAGGCTGAAAAGCGTTTTTGTGCATTGTGCCATAACTTTTCAGGGAAGCTTCAGAACATGAAATTTTAACCTCCCACTATAGCAGAAAGGGTCTTTCTAGTAGTTGCACATCAAATCTAAACTGTCTGAAGTGTTTTTCCAAAGTTATTAACACTTTTATGTTTGGCGTTCCGAAACCCACCTTATCTCAGGCTGAAAAGCTTTTTTGTGCATTGTGCCATAACTTTTCAGGGAAGCTTCAGAACATGAAATTTTAACCTCCCACTATAGCAGAAAGGGTCTTTCTCGTAGTTGCACATCAAATCTAAACTGTCTGAAGTGTTTTTCCAAAGTTATCAACACTTTTATGTTTGGCGTTCCGAAACCCACCTTATCTCAGGCTGAAAAGCGTTTTTGTGCATTGTGCCATAACTTTTCAGGAAAGCTTCAGAACATGAAATTTTAACCTCCCACTATAGCAGAAAGGGTCTTTCTAGTAGTTGCACATCAAATCTAAACTGTCTGAAGTGTTTCTCCAAAGTTATCAACACTTTTATGTTTGGCGTTCCGAACCCACCTTATCTCAGGCTGAAAAGCGTTTTTGTGCATTGTGCCATAACTTTTCAGGGAAGCTTCAGAACATGAAATTTTAACCTCCCACTATAGCAGAAAGGGTCTTTCTAGTAGTTGCACATCAAATCTAAACTGTCTGAAGTGTTTTTCCAAAGTTATCAACACTTTTATGTTTGGCGTTCCGAAACCCACCTTATCTCAGGCTGAAAAGCGTTTTTACGCATTGTGCCATAACTTTTCAGGGAAGCTTCAGAACATGAAATTTTAACCTCCCACTATAGCAGAAAGGGTCTTTCTAGTAGGTGCACATCAAATCTAAGCTCTCTGAAGTGTTTTTCGAAAGTTATCAACACTTTTATGTTTGGCGTTCCGAAACCCACCTTATCTCAGGCTGAAAAGCGTTTTTGTGCATTGTGCCATAACTTTTCAGGGAAGCTTCAGAACATGAAATTTTAAGCTCCCACTATAGCAGAAAGGGTCTTTCTAGTAGTTGCACATCAAATCTAAACTGTCTGAAGTGTTTTTCCAAAGTTATTAACACTTTTATGTTTGGCGTTCCGAAACCCACCTTATCTCAGGCTGAAAAGCGTTTTTGTGCATTGTGCCATAACTTTTCAGGGAAGCTTCAGAACATGAAATTTTAACCTCCCACTATAGCAGAAAGGGTCTTTCTAGTAGTTGCACATCAAATCTAAACTGTCTTGAAGTGTTTTTCCAAAGTTATCAACACTTTTATGTTTGGCGTTCCGAAACCCACCTTATCTCAGGCTGAAAAGCGTTTTTGTGCATTGTGCCATAACTTTTCAGGGAAGCTTCAGAACATGAAATTTTAACCTCCCACTATAGCAGAAAGGGTCTTTCTAGTAGTTGCACATCAAATCTAAACTGTCTGAAGTGTTTTTCCAAAGTTATCAACACTTTTATGTTTGGCGTTCCGAAACCCACCTTATCTCAGGCTGAAAAGCGTTTTTACGCATTGTGCCATAACTTTTCAGGGAAGCTTCAGAACATGAAATTTTAACCTCCCACTATAGCACAAAGGGTCTTTCTAGTAGGTGCACATCAAATCTAAGCTGTCTGAAGTGTTTTTCGAAAGTTATCAACACTTTTATGTTTGGCGTTCCGAAACCCACCTTATCTCAGGCTGAAAAGCGTTTTTGTGCATTGTGCCATAACTTTTCAGGGAAGCTTCAGAACATGAAATTTTAACCTCCCACTATAGCAGAAAGGATCTTTCTAGTAGTTGCACATCAAATCTAAACTGTCTGAAGTGTTTTTCCAAAGTTATCAACACTTTTATGTTTGGCGTTCCGAAACCCACCTTATCTCAGGCTGAAAAGCGTTTTTACGCATTGTGCCATAACTTTTCAGGGAAGCTTCAGAACATGAAATTTTAACCTCCCACTATAGCAGAAAGGGTCTTTCTAGTAGGTGCACATCAAATCTAAGCTCTCTGAAGTGTTTTTCGAAAGTTATCAACACTTTTATGTTTGGCGTTCCGAAACCCACCTTATCTCAGGCTGAAAAGCGTTTTTGTGCATTGTGCCATAACTTTTCAGGGAAGCTTCAGAACATGAAATTTTAACCTCCCACTATAGCAGAAAGGGTCTTTCTAGTAGTTGCACATCAAATCTAAACTGTCTGAAGTGTTTTTCCAAAGTTATTAACACTTTTATGTTTGGCGTTCCGAAACCCACCTTATCTCAGGCTGAAAAGCGTTTTTGTGCATTGTGCCATAACTTTTCAGGGAAGCTTCAGAACATGAAATTTTAACCTCCCACTATAGCAGAAAGGGTCTTTCTAGTAGTTGCACATCAAATCTAAACTGTCTGAAGTGTTTTTCCAAAGTTATCAACACTTTTATGTTTGGCGTTCCGAAACCCACCTTATCTCAGGCTGAAAAGCGTTTTTACGCATTGTGCCATAACTTTTCAGGGAAGCTTCAGAACATGAAATTTTAACCTCCCACTATAGCAGAAAGGGTCTTTCTAGTAGGTGCACATCAAATCTAAGCTGTCTGAAGTGTTTTTCGAAAGTTATCAACACTTTTATGTTTGGCGTTCCGAAACCCACCTTATCTCAGGCTGAAAAGCGTTTTTGTGCATTGTGCCATAACTTTTCAGGGAAGCTTCAGAACATGAAATTTTAACCTCCCACTATAGCAGAAAGGGTCTTTCTAGTAGTTGCACATCAAATCTAAACTGTCTGAAGTGTTTTTCCAAAGTTATCAACACTTTTATGTTTGGCGTTCCGAAACCCACCTTATCTCAGGCTGAAAAGCGTTTTTGTGCATTGTTCCATAACTTTTCAGGGAAGCTTCAGAACATGAAATTTTAACCTCCCACTATAGCAGAAAGGGTCTTTCTAGTAGTTGCACATCAAATCTAAGCTGTCTGAAGTGTTTTTCAAAAGTTATCAACACTTTTATGTTTGGCGTTCCGAAACCCACCTTATCTCAGGCTGAAAAGCGTTTTTACGCATTGTGCCATAACTTTTCAGGGAAGCTTCAGAACATGAAATTTTAACCTCCCACTATAGCAGAAAGGGTCTTTCTAGTAGGTGCACATCAAATCTAAGCTGTCTGAAGTGTTTTTCTAAAGTTATCAACACTTTTATGTTTGGCGTTCCGAAACCCACCTTATCTCAGGCTGAAAAGCGTTTTTGTGCATTGTGCCATAACTTTTCAGGAAAGCTTCAGAACATGAAATTTTAACCTCCCACTATAGCAGAAAGGGTCTTTCTAGTAGTTGCACATCAAATCTAAACTGTCTGAAGTGTTTTTCCAAAGTTATCAACACTTTTATGTTTGGCGTTCCGAAACCCACCTTATCTCAGGCTGAAAAGCGTTTTTGTGCATTGTGCCATAACTTTTCAGGGAAGCTTCAGAACATGAAATTTTAACCTCCCACTATAGCAGAAAGGGTCTTTCTAGTAGTTGCACATCAAATCTAAACTGTCTGAAGTGTTTTTCCAAAGTTATCAACACTTTTATGTTTGGCGTTCCGAAACCCACCTTATCTCAGGCTGAAAAGCGTTTTTACGCATTGTGCCATAACTTTTCAGGGAAGCTTCAGAACATGAAATTTTAACCTCCCACTATAGCAGAAAGGGTCTTTCTAGTAGGTGCACATCAAATCTAAGCTCTCTGAAGTGTTTTTCGAAAGTTATCAACACTTTTATGTTTGGCGTTCCGAAACCCACCTTATCTCAGGCTGAAAAGCGTTTTTGTGCATTGTGCCATAACTTTTCAGGGAAGCTTCAGAACATGAAATTTTAACCTCCCACTATAGCAGAAAGGGTCTTTCTAGTAGTTGCACATCAAATCTAAACTGTCTGAAGTGTTTTTCCAAAGTTATTAACACTTTTATGTTTGGCGTTCCGAAACCCACCTTATCTCAGGCTGAAAAGCGTTTTTGTGCATTGTGCCATAACTTTTCAGGGAAGCTTCAGAACATGAAATTTTAACCTCCCACTATAGCAGAAAGGGTCTTTCTAGTAGTTGCACATCAAATCTAAACTGTCTGAAGTGTTTTTCCAAAGTTATCAACACTTTTATGTTTGGCGTTCCGAAACCCACCTTATCTCAGGCTGAAAAGCGTTTTTGTGCATTGTGCCATAACTTTTCACGGAAGCTTCAGAACATGAAATTTTAACCTCCCACTATAGCAGAAAGGGTCTTTCTAGTAGTTGCACATCAAATCTAAACTGTCTGAAGTGTTTTTCCAAAGTTATCAACACTTTTATGTTTGGCGTTCCGAAACCCACCTTATCTCAGGCTGAAAAGCGTTTTTACGCATTGTGCCATAACTTTTCAGGGAAGCTTCAGAACATGAAATTTTAACCTCCCACTATAGCAGAAAGGGTCTTTCTAGTAGGTGCACATCAAATCTAAGCTGTCTGAAGTGTTTTTCGAAAGTTATCAACACTTTTATGTTTGGCGTTCCGAAACCCACCTTATCTCAGGCTGAAAAGCGTTTTTGTGCATTGTGCCAAAACTTTTCAGGGAAGCTTCAGAACATGAAATTTTAACCTCCCACTATAGCAGAAAGGGTCTTTCTAGTAGTTGCACATCAAATCTAAACTGTCTGAAGTGTTTTTCCAAAGTTATCAACACTTTAATGTTTGGCGTTCCGAAACCCACCTTATCTCAGGCTGAAAAGCGTTTTTACGCATTGTGCCATAACTTTTCAGGGAAGCTTCAGAACATGAAATTTTAACCTCCCACTATAGCAGAAAGGGTCTTTCTAGTAGTTGCACATCAAATCTAAACTGTCTGAAGTGTTTTTCCAAAGTTATCAACACTTTTATGTTTGGCGTTCCGAAACCCACCTTATCTCAGGCTGAAAAGCGTTTTTGTGCATTGTGCCATAACTTTTCAGGGAAGCTTCAGAACATGAAATTTTAACCTCCCACTATAGCAGAAAGGGTCTTTCTAGTAGGTGCACATCAAATCTAAGCTCTCTGAAGTGTTTTTCGAAAGTTATCAACACTTTTATGTTTGGCGTTCCGAAACCCACCTTATCTCAGGCTGAAAAGCGTTTTTGTGCATTGTGCCATAACTTTTCAGGGAAGCTTCAGAACATGAAATTTTAACCTCCCACTATAGCAGAAAGGGTCTTTCTAGTAGTTGCACATCAAATCTAAACTGTCTGAAGTGTTTTTCCAAAGTTATTAACACTTTTATGTTTGGCGTTCCGAAACCCACCTTATCTCAGGCTGAAAAGCGTTTTTGTGCATTGTGCCATAACTTTTCAGGGAAGCTTCAGAACATGAAATTTTAACCTCCCACTATAGCAGAAAGGGTCTTTCTAGTAGTTGCACATCAAATCTAAACTGTCTTGAAGTGTTTTTCCAAAGTTATCAACACTTTTATGTTTGGCGTTCCGAAACCCACCTTATCTCAGGCTGAAAAGCGTTTTTGTGCATTGTGCCATAACTTTTCAGGGAAGCTTCAGAACATGAAATTTTAACCTCCCACTATAGCAGAAAGGGTCTTTCTAGTAGTTGCACATCAAATCTAAACTGTCTGAAGTGTTTTTCCAAAGTTATCAACACTTTTATGTTTGGCGTTCCGAAACCCACCTTATCTCAGGCTGAAAAGCGTTTTTACGCATTGTGCCATAACTTTTCAGGGAAGCTTCAGAACATGAAATTTTAACCTCCCACTATAGCACAAAGGGTCTTTCTAGTAGGTGCACATCAAATCTAAGCTGTCTGAAGTGTTTTTCGAAAGTTATCAACACTTTTATGTTTGGCGTTCCGAAACCCACCTTATCTCAGGCTGAAAAGCGTTTTTGTGCATTGTGCCATAACTTTTCAGGGAAGCTTCAGAACATGAAATTTTAACCTCCCACTATAGCAGAAAGGATCTTTCTAGTAGTTGCACATCAAATCTAAACTGTCTGAAGTGTTTTTCCAAAGTTATCAACACTTTTATGTTTGGCGTTCCGAAACCCACCTTATCTCAGGCTGAAAAGCGTTTTTACGCATTGTGCCATAACTTTTCAGGGAAGCTTCAGAACATGAAATTTTAACCTCCCACTATAGCAGAAAGGGTCTTTCTAGTAGGTGCACATCAAATCTAAGCTCTCTGAAGTGTTTTTCGAAAGTTATCAACACTTTTATGTTTGGCGTTCCGAAACCCACCTTATCTCAGGCTGAAAAGCGTTTTTGTGGATTGTGCCATAACTTTTCAGGGAAGCTTCAGAACATGAAATTTTAACCTCCCACTATAGCAGAAAGGGTCTTTCTAGTAGTTGCACATCAAATCTAAACTGTCTGAAGTGTTTTTCCAAAGTTATTGACACTTTTATGTTTGGCGTTCCGAAACCCACCTTATCTCAGGCTGAAAAGCGTTTTTGTGCATTGTGCCATAACTTTTCAGGGAAGCTTCAGAACATGAAATTTTAACCTCCCACTATAGCAGAAAGGGTCTTTCTAGTAGTTGCACATCAAATCTAAACTGTCTGAAGTGTTTTTCGAAAGTTATCAACACTTTTATGTTTGGCGTTCCGAAACCCACCTTATCTCAGGCTGAAAAGCGTTTTTGTGCATTGTGCCATAACTTTTCAGGGAAGCTTCAGAACATGAAATTTTAACCTCCCACTATAGCAGAAAGGGTCTTTCTAGTAGTTGCACATCAAATCTAAACTGTCTGAAGTGTTTTTCCAAAGTTATCAACACTTTTATGTTTGGCGTTCCGAAACCCACCTTATCTCAGGCTGAAAAGCGTTTTTGTGCATTGTTCCATAACTTTTCAGGGAAGCTTCAGAACATGAAATTTTAACCTCCCACTATAGCAGAAAGGGTCTTTCTAGTAGTTGCACATCAAATCTAAGCTGTCTGAAGTGTTTTTCAAAAGTTATCAACACTTTTATGTTTGGCGTTCCGAAACCCACCTTATCTCAGGCTGAAAAGCGTTTTTACGCATTGTGCCATAACTTTTCAGGGAAGCTTCAGAACATGAAATTTTAACCTCCCACTATAGCAGAAAGGGTCTTTCTAGTAGGTGCACATCAAATCTAAGCTGTCTGAAGTGTTTTTCTAAAGTTATCAACACTTTTATGTTTGGCGTTCCGAAACCCACCTTATCTCAGGCTGAAAAGCGTTTTTGTGCATTGTGCCATAACTTTTCAGGAAAGCTTCAGAACATGAAATTTTAACCTCCCACTATAGCAGAAAGGGTCTTTCTAGTAGTTGCACATCAAATCTAAACTGTCTGAAGTGTTTTTCCAAAGTTATCAACACTTTTATGTTTGGCGTTCCGAAACCCACCTTATCTCAGGCTGAAAAGCGTTTTTGTGCATTGTGCCATAACTTTTCAGGGAAGCTTCAGAACATGAAATTTTAACCTCCCACTATAGCAGAAAGGGTCTTTCTAGTAGTTGCACATCAAATCTAAACTGTCTGAAGTGTTTTTCCAAAGTTATCAACACTTTTATGTTTGGCGTTCCGAAACCCACCTTATCTCAGGCTGAAAAGCGTTTTTACGCATTGTGCCATAACTTTTCAGGAAAGCTTCAGAACATGAAATTTTAACCTCCCACTATAGCAGAAAGGGTCTTTCTAGTAGGTGCACATCAAATCTAAGCTCTCTGAAGTGTTTTTCGAAAGTTATCAACACTTTTATGTTTGGCGTTCCGAAACCCACCTTATCTCAGGCTGAAAAGCGTTTTTGTGCATTGTGCCATAACTTTTCAGGGAAGCTTCAGAACATGAAATTTTAACCTCCCACTATAGCAGAAAGGGTCTTTCTAGTAGTTGCACATCAAATCTAAACTGTCTGAAGTGTTTTTCCAAAGTTATTAACACTTTTATGTTTGGCGTTCCGAAACCCACCTTATCTCAGGCTGAAAAGCGTTTTTGTGCATTGTGCCATAACTTTTCAGGGAAGCTTCAGAACATGAAATTTTAACCTCCCACTATAGCAGAAAGGGTCTTTCTAGTAGTTGCACATCAAATCTAAACTGTCTGAAGTGTTTTTCCAAAGTTATCAACACTTTTATGTTTGGCGTTCCGAAACCCACCTTATCTCAGGCTGAAAAGCGTTTTTGTGCATTGTGCCATAACTTTTCAGGGAAGCTTCAGAACATGAAATTTTAACCTCCCACTATAGCAGAAAGGGTCTTTCTAGTAGTTGCACATCAAATCTAAACTGTCTGAAGTGTTTTTCCAAAGTTATCAACACTTTTATGTTTGGCGTTCCGAAACCCACCTTATCTCAGGCTGAAAAGCGTTTTTACGCATTGTGCCATAACTTTTCAGGGAAGCTTCAGAACATGAAATTTTAACCTCCCACTATAGCAGAAAGGGTCTTTCTAGTAGGTGCACATCAAATCTAAGCTGTCTGAAGTGTTTTTCGAAAGTTATCAACACTTTTATGTTTGGCGTTCCGAAACCCACCTTATCTCAGGCTGAAAAGCGTTTTTGTGCATTGTGCCATAACTTTTCAGGGAAGCTTCAGAACATGAAATTTTAACCTCCCACTATAGCAGAAAGGGTCTTTCTAGTAGTTGCACATTAATCTAAACTGTCTGAAGTGTTTTTCCAAAGTTATTAACACTTTTATGTTTGGCGTTCCGAAACCCACCTTATCTCAGGCTGAAAAGCGTTTTTGTGCATTGTGCCATAACTTTTCAGGGAAGCTTCAGAACATGAAATTTTAACCTCCCACTATAGCAGAAAGGGTCTTTCTAGTAGTTGCACATCAAATCTAAACTGTCTGAAGTGTTTTTCCAAAGTTATCAACACTTTTATCTTTGGCGTTCCGAAACCCACCTTATCTCAGGCTGAAAAGCGTTTTTGTGCATTGTGCCATAACTTTTCAGGAAAGCTTCAGAACATGAAATTTTAACCTCCCACTATAGCAGAAAGGGTCTTTCTAGTAGTTGCACATCAAATCTAAACTGTCTGAAGTGTTTTTCCAAAGTTATCAACACTTTTATGTTTGGCGTTCCGAAACCCACCTTATCTCAGGCTGAAAAGCGTTTTTGTGCATTGTGCCATAACTTTTCAGGGAAGCTTCAGAACATGAAATTTTAACCTCCCACTATAGCAGAAAGGGTCTTTCTAGTAGTTGCACATCAAATCTAAACTGTCTGAAGTGTTTTTCCAAAGTTATCAACACTTTTATGTTTGGCGTTCCGAAACCCACCTTATCTCAGGCTGAAAAGCGTTTTTGTGCATTGTGCCATAACTTTTCAGGGAAGCTTCAGAACATGAAATTTTAACCTCCCACTATAGCAGAAAGGGTCTTTCTAGTAGTTGCACATCAAATCTAAACGGTCTGAAGTGTTTTTCCAAAGTTATTAACACTTTTATGTTTGGCGTTCCGAAACCCACCTTATCTCAGGCTGAAAAGCGTTTTTGTGCATTGTGCCATAACTTTTCAGGGAAGCTTCAGAACATGAAATTTTAACCTCCCACTATAGCAGAAAGGGTCTTTCTAGTAGTTGCACATCAAATCTAAACTGTCTGAAGTGTTTTTCCAAAGTTATTAACACTTTTATGTTTGGCGTTCCGAAACCCACCTTATCTCAGGCTGAAAAGCGTTTTTGTGCATTGTGCCATAACTTTTCAGGGAAGCTTCAGAACATGAAATTTTAACCTCCCACTATAGCAGAAAGGGTCTTTCTAGTAGTTGCACATCAAATCTAAACTGTCTGAAGTGTTTTTCCAAAGTTATCAACACTTTTATGTTTGGCGTTCCGAAACCCACCTTATCTCAGGCTGAAAAGCGTTTTTGTGCATTGTGCCATAACTTTTCAGGGAAGCTTCAGAGCATGAAATTTTAACCTCCCACTATAGCAGAAAGGGTCTTTCTAGTAGTTGCACATCAAATCTAAACTGTCTGAAGTGTTTTTCCAAAGTTATCAACACTTTTATGTTTGGCGTTCCGAAACCCACCTTATCTCAGGCTGAAAAGCGTTTTTACGCATTGTGCCATAACTTTTCAGGGAAGCTTCAGAACATGAAATTTTAACCTCCCACTATAGCAGAAAGGGTCTTTCTAGTAGGTGCACATCAAATCTAAGCTGTCTGAAGTGTTTTTCGAAAGTTATCAACACTTTTATGTTTGGCGTTCCGAAACCCACCTTATCTCAGGCTGAAAAGCGTTTTTACGCATTGTGCCATAACTTTTCAGGGAAGCTTCAGAACATGAAATTTTAACCTCCCACTATAGCAGAAAGGGTCTTTCTAGTAGGTGCACATCAAATCTAAGCTCTCTGAAGTGTTTTTCGAAAGTTATCAACACTTTTATGTTTGGCGTTCCGAAACCCACCTTATCTCAGGCTGAAAAGCGTTTTTGTGCATTGTGCCATAACTTTTCAGGGAAGCTTCAGAACATGAAATTTTAACCTCCCACTATAGCAGAAAGGGTCTTTCTAGTAGTTGCACATAAAATCTAAACTGTCTGAAGTGTTTTTCCAAAGTTATTAACACTTTTATGTTTGGCGTTCCGAAACCCACCTTATCTCAGGCTGAAAAGCGTTTTTGTGCATTGTGCCATAACTTTTCAGGGAAGCTTCAGAACATGAAATTTTAACCTCCCACTATAGCAGAAAGGGTCTTTCTAGTAGTTGCACATCAAATCTAAACTGTCTGAAGTGTTTTTCCAAAGTTATCAACACTTTTATGTTTGGCGTTCCGAAACCCACCTTATCTCAGGCTGAAAAGCGTTTTTGTGCATTGTGCCATAACTTTTCAGGAAAGCTTCAGAACATGAAATTTTAACCTCCCACTATAGCAGAAAGGGTCTTTCTAGTAGTTGCACATCAAATCTAAACTGTCTGAAGTGTTTTTCCAAAGTTATCAACACTTTTATGTTTGGCGTTCCGAAACCCACCTTATCTCAGGCTGAAAAGCGTTTTTGTGCATTGTGCCATAACTTTTCAGGGAAGCTTCAGAACATGAAATTTTAACCTCCCACTATAGCAGAAAGGGTCTTTCTAGTAGTTGCACATCAAATCTAAACTGTCTGAAGTGTTTTTCCAAAGTTATCAACACTTTTATGTTTGGCGTTCCGAAACCCACCTTATCTCAGGCTGAAAAGCGTTTTTACGCATTGTGCCATAACTTTTCAGGGAAGCTTCAGAACATGAAATTTTAACCTCCCACTATAGCAGAAAGGGTCTTTCTAGTAGGTGCACATCAAATCTAAGCTCTCTGAAGTGTTTTTCGAAAGTTATCAACACTTTTATGTTTGGCGTTCCGAAACCCACCTTATCTCAGGCTGAAAAGCGTTTTTGTGCATTGTGCCATAACTTTTCAGGGAAGCTTCAGAACATGAAATTTTAACCTCCCACTATAGCAGAAAGGGTCTTTCTAGTAGTTGCACATCAAATCTAAACTGTCTGAAGTGTTTTTCCAAAGTTATTAACACTTTTATGTTTGGCGTTCCGAAACCCACCTTATCTCAGGCTGAAAAGCGTTTTTGTGCATTGTGCCATAACTTTTCAGGGAAGCTTCAGAACATGAAATTTTAACCTCCCACTATAGCAGAAAGGGTCTTTCTAGTAGTTGCACATCAAATCTAAGCTGTCTGAAGTGTTTTTCAAAAGTTATCAACACTTTTATGTTTGGCGTTCCGAAACCCACCTTATCTCAGGCTGAAAAGCGTTTTTACGCATTGTGCCATAACTTTTCAGGGAAGCTTCAGAACATGAAATTTTAACCTCCCACTATAGCAGAAAGGGTCTTTCTAGTAGGTGCACATCAAATCTAAGCTGTCTGAAGTGTTTTTCTAAAGTTATCAACACTTTTATGTTTGGCGTTCCGAAACCCACCTTATCTCAGGCTGAAAAGCGTTTTTGTGCATTGTGCCATAACTTTTCAGGAAAGCTTCAGAACATGAAATTTTAACCTCCCACTATAGCAGAAAGGGTCTTTCTAGTAGTTGCACATCAAATCTAAACTGTCTGAAGTGTTTTTCCAAAGTTATCAACACTTTTATGTTTGGCGTTCCGAAACCCACCTTATCTCAGGCTGAAAAGCGTTTTTGTGCATTGTGCCATAACTTTTCAGGGAAGCTTCAGAACATGAAATTTTAACCTCCCACTATAGTAGAAAGGGTCTTTCTAGTAGTTGCACATCAAATCTAAACTGTCTGAAGTGTTTTTCCAAAGTTATCAACACTTTTATGTTTGGCGTTCCGAAACCCACCTTATCTCAGGCTGAAAAGCGTTTTTGTGCATTGTGCCATAACTTTTCAGGGAAGCTTCAGAACATGAAATTTTAACCTCCCACTATAGCAGAAAGGGTCTTTCTAGTAGTTGCACATCAAATCTAAACTGTCTGAAGTGTTTTTCCAAAGTTATCAACACTTTTATGTTTGGCGTTCCGAAACCCACCTTATCTCAGGCTGAAAAGCGTTTTTACGCATTGTGCCATAACTTTTCAGGGAAGCTTCAGAACATGAAATTTTAACCTCCCACTATAGCAGAAAGGGTCTTTCTAGTAGGTGCACATCAAATCTAAGCTCTCTGAAGTGTTTTTCGAAAGTTATCAACACTTTTATGTTTGGCGTTCCGAAACCCACCTTATCTCAGGCTGAAAAGCGTTTTTGTGCATTGTGCCATAACTTTTCAGGGAAGCTTCAGAACATGAAATTTTAACCTCCCACTATAGCAGAAAGGGTCTTTCTAGTAGTTGCACATCAAATCTAAACTGTCTGAAGTGTTTTTCCAAAGTTATTAACACTTTTATGTTTGGCGTTCCGAAACCCACCTTATCTCAGGCTGAAAAGCGTTTTTGTGCATTGTGCCATAACTTTTCAGGGAAGCTTCAGAACATGAAATTTTAACCTTCCACTATAGCAGAAAGGGTCTTTCTAGTAGTTGCACATCAAATCTAAACTGTCTGAAGTGTTTTTCCAAAGTTATCAACACTTTTATGTTTGGCGTTCCGAAACCCACCTTATCTCAGGCTGAAAAGCGTTTTTGTGCATTGTGCCATAACTTTTCAGGGAAGCTTCAGAACATGAAATTTTAACCTCCCACTATAGCAGAAAGGGTCTTTCTAGTAGTTGCACATCAAATCTAAACTGTCTGAAGTGTTTTTCCAAAGTTATCAACACTTTTATGTTTGGCGTTCCGAAACCCACCTTATCTCAGGCTGAAAAGCGTTTTTACGCATTGTGCCATAACTTTTCAGGGAAGCTTCAGAACATGAAATTTTAACCTCCCACTATAGCAGAAAGGGTCTTTCGAGTAGGTGCACATCAAATCTAAGCTGTCTGAAGTGTTTTTCGAAAGTTATCAACACTTTTATGTTTGGCGTTCCGAAACCCACCTTATCTCAGGCTGAAAAGCGTTTTTGTGCATTGTGCCATAACTTTTCAGGGAAGCTTCAGAACATGAAATTTTAACCTCCCACTATAGCAGAAAGGGTCTTTCTAGTAGTTGCACATCAAATCTAAACTGTCTGAAGTGTTTTTCCAAAGTTATTAACACTTTTATGTTTGGCGTTCCGAAACCCACCTTATCTCAGGCTGAAAAGCGTTTTTGTGCATTGTGCCATAACTTTTCAGGGAAGCTTCAGAACATGAAATTTTAACCTTCCACTATAGCAGAAAGGGTCTTTCTAGTAGTTGCACATCAAATCTAAACTGTCTGAAGTGTTTTTCCAAAGTTATCAACACTTTTATGTTTGGCGTTCCGAAACCCACCTTATCTCAGGCTGAAAAGCGTTTTTGTGCATTGTGCCATAACTTTTCAGGGAAGCTTCAGAACATGAAATTTTAACCTCCCACTATAGCAGAAAGGGTCTTTCTAGTAGTTGCACATCAAATCTAAACTGTCTGAAGTGTTTTTCCAAAGTTATCAACACTTTTATGTTTGGCGTTCCGAAACCCACCTTATCTCAGGCTGAAAAGCGTTTTTACGCATTGTGCCATAACTTTTCAGGGAAGCTTCAGAACATGAAATTTTAACCTCCCACTATAGCAGAAAGGGTCTTTCTAGTAGGTGCACATCAAATCTAAGCTGTCTGAAGTGTTTTTCGAAAGTTATCAACACTTTTATGTTTGGCGTTCCGAAACCCACCTTATCTCAGGCTGAAAAGCGTTTTTGTGCATTGTGCCATAACTTTTCAGGGAAGCTTCAGAACATGAAATTTTAACCTCCCACTATAGCAGAAAGGGTCTTTCTAGTAGTTGCACATCAAATCTAAACTGTCTGAAGTGTTTTTCCAAAGTTATCAACACTTTTATGTTTGGCGTTCCGAAACCCACCTTATCTCAGGCTGAAAAGCGTTTTTACGCATTGTGCCATAACTTTTCAGGGAAGCTTCAGAACATGAAATTTTAACCTCCCACTATAGCAGAAAGGGTCTTTCTAGTAGTTGCACATCAAATCTAAACTGTCTGAAGTGTTTTTCCAAAGTTATCAACACTTTTATGTTTGGCGTTCCGAAACCCACCTTATCTCAGGCTGAAAAGCGTTTTTGTGCATTGTGCCATAACTTTTCAGGGAAGCTTCAGAACATGAAATTTTAACCTCCCACTATAGCAGAAAGGGTCTTTCTAGTGGTTGCACATCAAATCTAAGCTGTCTGAAGTGTTTTTCAAAAGTTATCAACACTTTTATGTTTGGCGTTCCGAAACCCACCTTATCTCAGGCTGAAAAGCGTTTTTGTGCATTGTGCCATAACTTTTCAGGAAAGCTTCAGAACATGAAATTTTAACCTCCCACTATAGCAGAAAGGGTCTTTCTAGTAGGTGCACATCAAATCTAAGCTGTCTGAAGTGTTTTTCCAAAGTTATCAACACTTTTATGTTTGGCGTTCCGAAACCCACCTTATCTCAGGCTGAAAAGCGTTTTTACGCATTGTGGCATAACTTTTCAGGGAAGCTTCAGAACATGAAATTTTAACCTCCCACTATAGCAGAAAGGGTCTTTCTAGTAGGTGCACATCAAATCTAAGCTGTCTGAAGTGTTTTTCTAAAGTTATCAACACTTTTATGTTTGGCGTTCCGAAACCCACCTTATCTCAGGCTGAAAAGCGTTTTTGTGCATTGTGCCATAACTTTTCAGGAAAGCTTCAGAACATGAAATTTTAACCTCCCACTATAGCAGAAAGGGTCTTTCTAGTAGTTGCACATCAAATCTAAACTGTCTGAAGTGTTTTTCGAAAGTTATCAACACTTTTATGTTTGGCGTTCCGAAACCCACCTTATCTCAGGCTGAAAAGCGTTTTTACGCATTGTGCCATAACTTTTCAGGGAAGCTTCAGAACATGAAATTTTAACCTCCCACTATAGCAGAAAGGGTCTTTCTAGTAGGTGCACATCAAATCTAAGCTCTCTGAAGTGTTTTTCGAAAGTTATCAACACTTTTATGTTTGGCGTTCCGAAACCCACCTTATCTCAGGCTGAAAAGCGTTTTTGTGCATTGTGCCATAACTTTTCAGGGAAGCTTCAGAACATGAAATTTTAACCTCCCACTATAGCAGAAAGGGTCTTTCTAGTAGTTGCACATCAAATCTAAACTGTCTGAAGTGTTTTTCCAAAGTTATTAACACTTTTATGGTTGGCGTTCCGAAACCCACCTTATCTCAGGCTGAAAAGCGTTTTTGTGCATTGTGCCATAACTTTTCAGGGAAGCTTCAGAACATGAAATTTTAACCTCCCACTATAGCAGAAAGGGTCTTTCTAGTAGTTGCACATCAAATCTAAACTGTCTGAAGTGTTTTTCCAAAGTTATCAACACTTTTATGTTTGGCGTTCCGAAACCCACCTTATCTCAGGCTGAAAAGCGTTTTTGTGCATTGTGCCATAACTTTTCAGGGAAGCTTCAGAACATGAAATTTTAACCTCCCACTATAGCAGAAAGGGTCTTTCTAGTAGTTGCACATCAAATCTAAACTGTCTGAAGTGTTTTTCCAAAGTTATCAACACTTTTATGTTTGGCGTTCCGAAACCCACCTTATCTCAGGCTGAAAAGCGTTTTTACGCATTGTGCCATAACTTTTCAGGGAAGCTTCAGAACATGAAATTTTAACCTCCCACTATAGCAGAAAGGGTCTTTCTAGTAGTTGCACATCAAATCTAAACTGTCTGAAGTGTTTTTCCAAAGTTATCAACACTTTTATGTTTGGCGTTCCGAAACCCACCTTATCTCAGGCTGAAAAGCGTTTTTACGCATTGTGCCATAACTTTTCAGGGAAGCTTCAGAACATGAAATTTTAACCTCCCACTATAGCAGAAAGGGTCTTTCTAGTAGGTGCACATCAAATCTAAGCTCTCTGAAGTGTTTTTCGAAAGTTATCAACACTTTTATGTTTGGCGTTCCGAAACCCACCTTATCTCAGGCTGAAAAGCGTTTTTGTGCATTGTGCCATAACTTTTCAGGGAAGCTTCAGAACATGAAATTTTAACCTCCCACTATAGCAGAAAGGGTCTTTCTAGTAGTTGCACATCAAATCTAAACTGTCTGAAGTGTTTTTCCAAAGTTATTAACACTTTTATGTTTGGCGTTCCGAAACCCACCTTATCTCAGGCTGAAAAGCGTTTTTGTGCATTGTGCCATAACTTTTCAGGGAAGCTTCAGAACATGAAATTTTAACCTCCCACTATAGCAGAAAGGGTCTTTCTAGTAGTTGCACATCAAATCTAAACAGTCTGAAGTGTTTTTCCAAAGTTATCAACACTTTTATGTTTGGCGTTCCGAAACCCACCTTATCTCAGGCTGAAAAGCGTTTTTGTGCATTGTGCCATAACTTTTCAGGGAAGCTTCAGAACATGAAATTTTAACCTCCCACTATAGCAGAAAGGGTCTTTCTAGTAGTTGCACATCAAATCTAAACTGTCTGAAGTGTTTTTCCAAAGTTATCAACACTTTTATGTTTGGCGTTCCGAAACCCACCTTATCTCAGGCTGAAAAGCGTTTTTACGCATTGTGCCATAACTTTTCAGGGAAGCTTCAGAACATGAAATTTTAACCTCCCACTATAGCAGAAAGGGTCTTTCTAGTAGGTGCACATCAAATCTAAGCTGTCTGAAGTGTTTTTCGAAAGTTATCAACACTTTTATGTTTGGCGTTCCGAAACCCACCTTATCTCAGGCTGAAAAGCGTTTTTGTGCATTGTGCCATAACTTTTCAGGGAAGCTTCAGAACATGAAATTTTAACCTCCCACTATAGCAGAAAGGGTCTTTCTAGTAGTTGCACATCAAATCTAAACTGTCTGAAGTGTTTTTCCAAAGTTATCAACACTTTTATGTTTGGCGTTCCGAAACCCACCTTATCTCAGGCTGAAAAGCGTTTTTACGCATTGTGCCATAACTTTTCAGGGAAGCTTCAGAACATGAAATTTTAACCTCCCACTATAGCAGAAAGGGTCTTTCTAGTAGTTGCACATCAAATCTAAACTGTCTGAAGTGTTTTTCCAAAGTTATCAACACTTTTATGTTTGGCGTTCCGAAACCCACCTTATCTCAGGCTGAAAAGCGTTTTTGTGCATTGTGCCATAACTTTTCAGGGAAGCTTCAGAACATGAAATTTTAACCTCCCACTATAGCAGAAAGGGTCTTTCTAGTAGTTGCACATCAAATCTAAGCTGTCTGAAGTGTTTTTCAAAAGTTATTAACACTTTTATGTTTGGCGTTCCGAAACCCACCTTATCTCAGGCTGAAAAGCGTTTTTGTGCATTGTGCCATAACTTTTCAGGAAAGCTTCAGAACATGAAATTTTAACCTCCCACTATAGCAGAAAGGGTCTTTCTAGTAGGTGCACATCAAATCTAAGCTGTCTGAAGTGTTTTTCCAAAGTTATCAACACTTTTATGTTTGGCGTTCCGAAACCCACCTTATCTCAGGCTGAAAAGCGTTTTTACGCATTGTGGCATAACTTTTCAGGGAAGCTTCAGAACATGAAATTTTAACCTCCCACTATAGCAGAAAGGGTCTTTCTAGTAGGTGCACATCAAATCTAAGCTGTCTGAAGTGTTTTTCTAAAGTTATCAACACTTTTATGTTTGGCGTTCCGAAACCCACCTTATCTCAGGCTGAAAAGCGTTTTTGTGCATTGTGCCATAACTTTTCAGGAAAGCTTCAGAACATGAAATTTTAACCTCCCACTATAGCAGAAAGGGTCTTTCTAGTAGTTGCACATCAAATCTAAACTGTCTGAAGTGTTTTTCGAAAGTTATCAACACTTTTATGTTTGGCGTTCCGAAACCCACCTTATCTCAGGCTGAAAAGCGTTTTTACGCATTGTGCCATAACTTTTCAGGGAAGCTTCAGAACATGAAATTTTAACCTCCCACTATAGCAGAAAGGGTCTTTCTAGTAGGTGCACATCAAATCTAAGCTCTCTGAAGTGTTTTTCGAAAGTTATCAACACTTTTATGTTTGGCGTTCCGAAACCCACCTTATCTCAGGCTGAAAAGCGTTTTTGTGCATTGTGCCATAACTTTTCAGGGAAGCTTCAGAACATGAAATTTTAACCTCCCACTATAGCAGAAAGGGTCTTTCTAGTAGTTGCACATCAAATCTAAACTGTCTGAAGTGTTTTTCCAAAGTTATTAACACTTTTATGTTTGGCGTTCCGAAACCCACCTTATCTCAGGCTGAAAAGCGTTTTTGTGCATTGTGCCATAACTTTTCAGGGAAGCTTCAGAACATGAAATTTTAACCTCCCACTATAGCAGAAAGGGTCTTTCTAGTAGTTGCACATCAAATCTAAACTGTCTGAAGTGTTTTTCCAAAGTTATCAACACTTTTATGTTTGGCGTTCCGAAACCCACCTTATCTCAGACTGAAAAGCGTTTTTTTGCATTGTGCCATAACTTTTCAGGGAAGCTTCAGAACATGAAATTTTAACCTCCCACTATAGCAGAAAGGGTCTTTCTAGTAGTTGCACATCAAATCTAAACTGTCTGAAGTGTTTTTCCAAAGTTATCAACACTTTTATGTTTGGCGTTCCGAAACCCACCTTATCTCAGGCTGAAAAGCGTTTTTACGCATTGTGCCATAACTTTTCAGGGAAGCTTCAGAACATGAAATTTTAACCTCCCACTATAGCAGAAAGGGTCTTTCTAGTAGGTGCACATCAAATCTAAGCTCTCTGAAGTGTTTTTCGAAAGTTATCAACACTTTTATGTTTGGCGTTCCGAAACCCACCTTATCTCAGGCTGAAAAGCGTTTTTGTGCATTGTGCCATAACTTTTCAGGGAAGCTTCAGAACATGAAATTTTAACCTCCCACTATAGCAGAAAGGGTCTTTCTAGTAGTTGCACATCAAATCTAAACTGTCTGAAGTGTTTTTCCAAAGTTATTAACACTTTTATGTTTGGCGTTCCGAAACCCACCTTATCTCAGGCTGAAAAGCGTTTTTGTGCATTGTGCCATAACTTTTCAGGGAAGCTTCAGAACATGAAATTTTAACCTCCCACTTTAGCAGAAAGGGTCTTTCTAGTAGTTGCACATCAAATCTAAACTGTCTGAAGTGTTTTTCCAAAGTTATCAACACTTTTATGTTTGGCGTTCCGAAACCCACCTTATCTCAGGCTGAAAAGCGTTTTTGTGCATTGTGCCATAACTTTTCAGGGAAGCTTCAGAACATGAAATTTTAACCTCCCACTATAGCAGAAAGGGTCTTTCTAGTAGTTGCACATCAAATCTAAACTGTCTGAAGTGTTTTTCCAAAGTTATCAACACTTTTATGTTTGGCGTTCCGAAACCCACCTTATCTCAGGCTGAAAAGCGTTTTTACGCATTGTGCCATAACTTTTCAGGGAAGCTTCAGAACATGAAATTTTAACCTCCCACTATAGCAGAAAGGGTCTTTCTAGTAGGTGCACATCAAATCTAAGCTGTCTGAAGTGTTTTTCGAAAGTTATCAACACTTTTATGTTTGGCGTTCCGAAACCCACCTTATCTCAGGCTGAAAAGCGTTTTTGTGCATAGTGCCATAACTTTTCAGGGAAGCTTCAGAACATGAAATTTTAACCTCCCACTATAGCAGAAAGGGTCTTTCTAGTAGTTGCACATCAAATCTAAACTGTCTGAAGTGTTTTTCCAAAGTTATCAACACTTTTATGTTTGGCGTTCCGAAACCCACCTTATCTCAGGCTGAAAAGCGTTTTTACGCATTGTGCCATAACTTTTCAGGGAAGCTTCAGAACATGAAATTTTAACCTCCCACTATAGCAGAAAGGGTCTTTCTAGTAGTTGCACATCAAATCTAAACTGTCTGAAGTGTTTTTCCAAAGTTATCAACACTTTTATGTTTGGCGTTCCGAAACCCACCTTATCTCAGGCTGAAAAGCGTTTTTGTGCATTGTGCCATAACTTTTCAGGGAAGCTTCAGAACATGAAATTTTAACCTCCCACTATAGCAGAAAGGGTCTTTCTAGTAGTTGCACATCAAATCTAAACTGTCTGAAGTGTTTTTCCAAAGTTATTAACACTTTTATGTTTGGCTTCCCGAAACCCACCTTATCTCAGGCTGAAAAGCGTTTTTGTGCATTGTGCCATAACTTTTCAGGCAAGCTTCAGAACATGAAATTTTAACCTCCCACTATAGCAGAAAGGGTCTTTCTAGTAGTTGCACATCAAATCTAAACTGTCTGAAGTGTTTTTCCAAAGTTATCAACACTTTTATGTTTGGCGTTCCGAAACCCACCTTATCTCAGGCTGAAAAGCGTTTTTGTGCATTGTGCCATAACTTTTCAGGGAAGCTTCAGAACATGAAATTTTAACCTCCCACTATAGCAGAAAGGGTCTTTCTAGTAGTTGCACATCAAATCTAAACTGTCTGAAGTGTTTTTCCAAAGTTATCAACACTTTTATGTTTGGCGTTCCGAAACCCACCTTATCTCAGGCTGAAAAGCGTTTTTGTGCATTGTGCCATAACTTTTCAGGGAAGCTTCAGAACATGAAATTTTAACCTCCCACTATAGCAGAAAGGGTCTTTCTAGTAGTTGCACATCAAATCTAAACTGTCTGAAGTGTTTTTCCAAAGTTATTAACACTTTTATGTTTGGCGTTCCGAAACCCACCTTATCTCAGGCTGAAAAGCGTTTTTGTGCATTGTGCCATAACTTTTCAGGGAAGCTTCAGAACATGAAATTTTAACCTCCCACTATAGCAGAAAGGGTCTTTCTAGTAGATGCACATCAAATCTAAACTGTCTGAAGTGTTTTTCCAAAGTTATCAACACTTTTATGTTTGGCGTTCCGAAACCCACCTTATCTCAGGCTGAAAAGCGTTTTTGTGCATTGTGCCATAACTTTTCAGGGAAGCTTCAGAACATGAAATTTTAACCTCCCACTATAGCAGAAAGGGTCTTTCTAGTAGTTGCACATCAAATCTAAGCTGTCTGAAGTGTTTTTCAAAAGTTATCAACACTTTTATGTTTGGCGTTCCGAAACCCACCTTATCTCAGGCTGAAAAGCGTTTTTGTGCATTGTGCCATAACTTTTCAGGAAAGCTTCAGAACATGAAATTTTAACCTCCCACTATAGCAGAAAGGGTCTTTCTAGTAGTTGCACATCAAATCTAAACTGTCTGAAGTGTTTTTCCAAAGTTATCAACACTTTTATGTTTGGCGTTCCGAAACCCACCTTATCTCAGGCTGAAAAGCGTTTTTACGCATTGTGCCATAACTTTTCAGGGAAGCTTCAGAACATGAAATTTTAACCTCCCACTATAGCAGAAAGGGTCTTTCTAGTAGGTGCACATCAAATCTAAGCTGTCTGAAGTGTTTTTCGAAAGTTATCAACACTTTTATGTTTGGCGTTCCGAAACCCACCTTATCTCAGGCTGAAAAGCGTTTTTGTGCATTGTGCCATAACTTTTCAGGAAAGCTTCAGAACATGAAATTTTAACCTCCCACTATAGCAGAAAGGGTCTTTCTAGTAGTTGCACATCAAATCTAAACTGTCTGAAGTGTTTTTCCAAAGTTATCAACACTTTTATGTTTGGCGTTCCGAAACCCACCTTATCTCAGGCTGAAAAGCGTTTTTGTGCATTGTGCCATAACTTTTCAGGGAAGCTTCAGAACATGAAATTTTAACCACCCACTATAGCAGAAAGGGTCTTTCTAGTAGTTGCACATCAAATCTAAACTGTCTGAAGTGTTTTTCCAAAGTTATCAACACTTTTATGTTTGGCGTTCCGAAACCCACCTTATCTCAGGCTGAAAAGCGTTTTTACGCATTGTGCCATAACTTTTCAGGGAAGCTTCAGAACATGAAATTTTAACCTCCCACTATAGCAGAAAGGGTCTTTCTAGTAGGTGCACATCAAATCTAAGCTCTCTGAAGTGTTTTTCGAAAGTTATCAACACTTTTATGTTTGGCGTTCCGAAACCCACCTTATCTCAGGCTGAAAAGCGTTTTTGTGCATTGTGCCATAACTTTTCAGGGAAGCTTCAGAACATGAAATTTTAACCTCCCACTATAGCAGAAAGGGTCTTTCTAGTAGTTGCACATCAAATCTAAACTGTCTGAAGTGTTTTTCCAAAGTTATTAACACTTTTATGTTTGGCGTTCCGAAACCCACCTTATCTCAGGCTGAAAAGCGTTTTTGTGCATTGTGCCATAACTTTTCAGGGAAGCTTCAGAACATGAAATTTTAACCTCCCACTATAGCAGAAAGGGTCTTTCTAGTAGTTGCACATCAAATCTAAACTGTCTGAAGTGTTTTTCCAAAGTTATCAACACTTTTATGTTTGGCGTTCCGAAACCCACCTTATCTCAGGCTGAAAAGCGTTTTTGTGCATTGTGCCATAACTTTTCAGGGAAGCTTCAGAACATGAAATTTTAACCTCCCACTATAGCAGAAAGGGTCTTTCTAGTAGTTGCACATCAAATCTAAACTGTCTGAAGTGTTTTTCCAAAGTTATCAACACTTTTATGTTTGGCGTTCCGAAATCCACCTTATCTCAGGCTGAAAAGCGTTTTTACGCATTGTGCCATAACTTTTCAGGGAAGCTTCAGAACATGAAATTTTAACCTCCCACTATAGCAGAAAGGGTCTTTCTAGTAGGTGCACATCAAATCTAAGCTGTCTGAAGTGTTTTTCGAAAGTTATCAACACTTTTATGTTTGGCGTTCCGAAACCCACCTTATCTCAGGCTGAAAAGCGTTTTTGTGCATTGTGCCATAACTTTTCAGGGAAGCTTCAGAACATGAAATTTTAACCTCCCACTATAGCAGAAAGGGTCTTTCTAGTAGTTGCACATCAAATCTAAACTGTCTGAAGTGTTTTTCCAAAGTTATCAACACTTTTATGTTTGGCGTTCCGAAACCCACCTTATCTCAGGCTGAAAAGCGTTTTTACGCATTGTGCCATAACTTTTCAGGGAAGCTTCAGAACATGAAATTTTAACCTCCCACTATAGCAGAAAGGGTCTTTCTAGTAGGTGCACATCAAATCTAAGCTCTCTGAAGTGTTTTTCGAAAGTTATCAACAGTTTTATGTTTGGCGTTCCGAAACCCACCTTATCTCAGGCTGAAAAGCGTTTTTGTGCATTGTGCCATAACTTTTCAGGGAAGCTTCAGAACATGAAATTTTAACCTCCCACTATAGCAGAAAGGGTCTTTCTAGTAGTTGCACATCAAATCTAAACTGTCTGAAGTGTTTTTCCAAAGTTATTAACACTTTTATGTTTGGCGTTCCGAAACCCACCTTATCTCAGGCTGAAAAGCGTTTTTGTGCATTGTGCCATAACTTTTCAGGGAAGCTTCAGAACATGAAATTTTAACCTCCCACTATAGCAGAAAGGGTCTTTCTAGTAGTTGCACATCAAATCTAAACTGTCTGAAGTGTTTTTCGAAAGTTATCAACACTTTTATGTTTGGCGTTCCGAAACCCACCTTATCTCAGGCTGAAAAGCGTTTTTGTGCATTGTGCCATAACTTTTCAGGAAAGCTTCAGAACATGAAATTTTAACCTCCCACTATAGCAGAAAGGGTCTTTCTAGTAGTTGCACATCAAATCTAAACTGTCTGAAGTGTTTTTCCAAAGTTATTAACACTTTTATGTTTGGCGTTCCGAAACCCACCTTATCTCAGGCTGAAAAGCGTTTTTGTGCATTGTGCCATAACTTTTCAGGGAAGCTTCAGAACATGAAATTTTAACCTCCCACTATAGCAGAAAGGGTCTTTCTAGTAGATGCACATCAAATCTAAACTGTCTGAAGTGTTTTTCCAAAGTTATCAACACTTTTATGTTTGGCGTTCCGAAACCCACCTTATCTCAGGCTGAAAAGCGTTTTTACGCATTGTGCCATAACTTTTCAGGGAAGCTTCAGAACATGAAATTTTAACCTCCCACTATAGCAGAAAGGGTCTTTCTAGTAGGTGCACATCAAATCTAAGCTGTCTGAAGTGTTTTTCGAAAGTTATCAACACTTTTATGTTTGGCGTTCCGAAACCCACCTTATCTCAGGCTGAAAAGCGTTTTTGTGCATTGTGCCATAACTTTTCAGGAAAGCTTCAGAACATGAAATTTTAACCTCCCACTATAGCAGAAAGGGTCTTTCTAGTAGTTGCACATCAAATCTAAACTGTCTGAAGTGTTTTTCCAAAGTTATCAACACTTTTATGTTTGGCGTTCCGAAACCCACCTTATCTCAGGCTGAAAAGCGTTTTTGTGCATTGTGCCATAACTTTTCAGGGAAGCTTCAGAACATGAAATTTTAACCTCCCACTATAGCAGAAAGGGTCTTTCTAGTAGTTGCACATCAAATCTAAACTGTCTGAAGTGTTTTTCCAAAGTTATCAACACTTTTATGTTTGGCGTTCCGAAACCCACCTTATCTCAGGCTGAAAAGCGTTTTTACGCATTGTGCCATAACTTTTCAGGGAAGCTTCAGAACATGAAATTTTAACCTCCCACTATAGCAGAAAGGGTCTTTCTAGTAGGTGCACATCAAATCTAAGCTCTCTGAAGTGTTTTTCGAAAGTTATCAACACTTTTATGTTTGGCGTTCCGAAACCCACCTTATCTCAGGCTGAAAAGCGTTTTTGTGCATTGTGCCATAACTTTTCAGGGAAGCTTCAGAACATGAAATTTTAACCTCCCACTATAGCAGAAAGGGTCTTTCTAGTAGTTGCACATCAAATCTAAACTGTCTGAAGTGTTTTTCCAAAGTTATTAACACTTTTATGTTTGGCGTTCCGAAACCCACCTTATCTCAGGCTGAAAAGCGTTTTTGTGCATTGTGCCATAACTTTTCAGGGATGCTTCAGAACATGAAATTTTAACCTCCCACTATAGCAGAAAGGGTCTTTCTAGTAGTTGCACATCAAATCTAAACTGTCTGAAGTGTTTTTCCAAAGTTATCAACACTTTTATGTTTGGCGTTCCGAAACCCACCTTATCTCAGGCTGAAAAGCGTTTTTGTGCATTGTGCCATAACTTTTCAGGGAAGCTTCAGAACATGAAATTTTAACCTCCCACTATAGCAGAAAGGGTCTTTCTAGTAGTTGCACATCAAATCTAAACTGTCTGAAGTGTTTTTCCAAAGTTATCAACACTTTTATGTTTGGCGTTCCGAAACCCACCTTATCTCAGGCTGAAAAGCGTTTTTACGCATTGTGCCATAACTTTTCAGGGAAGCTTCAGAACATGAAATTTTAACCTCCCACTATAGCAGAAAGGGTCTTTCTAGTAGGTGCACATCAAATCTAAGCTGTCTGAAGTGTTTTTCGAAAGTTATCAACACTTTTATGTTTGGCGTTCCGAAACCCACCTTATCTCAGGCTGAAAAGCGTTTTTGTGCATTGTGCCATAACTTTTCAGGGAAGCTTCAGAACATGAAATTTTAACCTCCCACTATAGCAGAAAGGGTCTTTCTAGTAGTTGCACATCAAATCTAAACTGTCTGAAGTGTTTTTCCAAAGTTATCAACACTTTTATGTTTGGCGTTCCGAAACCCACCTTATCTCAGGCTGAAAAGCGTTTTTGTGCATTGTGCCATAACTTTTCAGGGAAGCTTCAGAACATGAAATTTTAACCTCCCACTATAGCAGAAAGGGTCTTTCTAGTAGTTGCACATCAAATCTAAACTGTCTGAAGTGTTTTTCCAAAGTTATCAACACTTTTATGTTTGGCGTTCCGAAACCCACCTTATCTCAGGCTGAAAAGCGTTTTTGTGCATTGTGCCATAACTTTTCAGGGAAGCTTCAGAACATGAAATTTTAACCTCCCACTATAGCAGAAAGGGTCTTTCTAGTAGTTGCACATCAAATCTAAGCTGTCTGAAGTGTTTTTCAAAAGTTATCAACACTTTTATGTTTGGCGTTCCGAAACCCACCTTATCTCAGGCTGAAAAGCGTTTTTGTGCATTGTGCCATAACTTTTCAGGAAAGCTTCAGAACATGAAATTTTAACCTCCCACTATAGCAGAAAGGGTCTTTCTAGTAGTTGCACATCAAATCTAAACTGTCTGAAGTGTTTTTCCAAAGTTATTAACACTTTTATGTTTGGCGTTCCGAAACCCACCTTATCTCATGCTGAAAAGCGTTTTTGTGCATTGTGCCATAACTTTTCAGGGAAGCTTCAGAACATGAAATTTTAACCTCCCACTATAGCAGAAAGGGTCTTTCTAGTAGTTGCACATCAAATCTAAACTGTCTGAAGTGTTTTTCCAAAGTTATCAACACTTTTATGTTTGGCGTTCCGAAACCCACCTTATCTCAGGCTGAAAAGCGTTTTTGTGCATTGTGCCATAACTTTTCAGGAAAGCTTCAGAACATGAAATTTTAACCTCCCACTATAGCAGAAAGGGTCGTTCTAGTAGTTGCACATCAAATCTAAACTGTCTGAAGTGTTTTTCCAAAGTTATCAACACTTTTATGTTTGGCGTTCCGAAACCCACCTTATCTCAGGCTGAAAAGCGTTTTTACGCATTGTGCCATAACTTTTCAGAGAAGCTTCAGAACATGAAATTTTAACCTCCCACTATAGCAGAAAGGGTCTTTCTAGTAGTTGCACATCAAATCTAAACTGTCTGAAGTGTTTTTCCAAAGTTATCAACACTTTTATGTTTGGCGTTCCGAAACCCACCTTATCTCAGGCTGAAAAGCGTTTTTGTGCATTGTGCCATAACTTTTCAGGGAAGCTTCAGAACATGAAATTTTAACCTCCCACTATAGCAGAAAGGGTCTTTCTAGTAGTTGCACATCAAATCTAAGCTGTCTGAAGTGTTTTTCAAAAGTTATCAACACTTTTATGTTTGGCGTTCCGAAACCCACCTTATCTCAGGCTGAAAAGCGTTTTTGTGCATTGTGCCATAACTTTTCAGGGAAGCTTCAGAACATGAAATTTTAACCTCCCACTATAGCAGAAAGGGTCTTTCTAGTAGTTGCACATCAAATCTAAACTGTCTGAAGTGTTTTTCCAAAGTTATCAACACTTTTATGTTTGGCGTTCCGAAACCCACCTTATCTCAGGCTGAAAAGCGTTTTTACGCATTGTGCCATAACTTTTCAGGGAAGCTTCAGAACATGAAATTTTAACCTCCCACTATAGCAGAAAGGGTCTTTCTAGTAGGTGCACATCAAATCTAAGCTCTCTGAAGTGTTTTTCGAAAGTTATCAACACTTTTATGTTTGGCGTTCCGAAACCCACCTTATCTCAGGCTGAAAAGCGTTTTTGTGCATTGTGCCATAACTTTTCAGGGAAGCTTCAGAACATGAAATTTTAACCTCCCACTATAGCAGAAAGGGTCTTTCTAGTAGTTGCACATCAAATCTAAACTGTCTGAAGTGTTTTTCCAAAGTTATTAACACTTTTATGTTTGGCGTTCCGAAACCCACCTTATCTCAGGCTGAAAAGCGTTTTTGTGCATTGTGCCATAACTTTTCAGGGAAGCTTCAGAACATGAAATTTTAACCTCCCACTATAGCAGAAAGGGTCTTTCTAGTAGTTGCACATCAAATCTAAACTGTCTGAAGTGTTTTTCCAAAGTTATCAACACTTTTATGTTTGGCGTTCCGAAACCCACCTTATCTCAGGCTGAAAAGCGTTTTTGTGCATTGTGCCATAACTTTTCAGGGAAGCTTCAGAACATGAAATTTTAACCTCTCACTATAGCAGAAAGGGTCTTTCTAGTAGTTGCACATCAAATCTAAGCTGTCTGAAGTGTTTTTCAAAAGTTATCAACACTTTTATGTTTGGCGTTCCGAAACCCACCTTATCTCAGGCTGAAAAGCGTTTTTGTGCATTGTGCCATAACTTTTCAGGAAAGCTTCAGAACATGAAATTTTAACCTCCCACTATAGCAGAAAGGGTCTTTCTAGTAGTTGCACATCAAATCTAAACTGTCTGAAGTGTTTTTCCAAAGTTATTAACACTTTTATGTTTGGCGTTCCGAAACCCACCTTATCTCAGGCTGAAAAGCGTTTTTGTGCATTGTGCCATAATTTTTCAGGGAAGCTTCAGAACATGAAATTTTAACCTCCCACTATAGCAGAAAGGGTCTTTCTAGTAGTTGCACATCAAATCTAAACTGTCTGAAGTGTTTTTCCAAAGTTATCAACACTTTTATGTTTGGCGTTCCGAAACCCACCTTATCTCAGGCTGAAAAGCGTTTTTGTGCATTGTGCCATAACTTTTCAGGAAAGCTTCAGAACATGAAATTTTAACCTCCCACTATAGCAGAAAGGGTCGTTCTAGTAGTTGCACATCAAATCTAAACTGTCTGAAGTGTTTTTCCAAAGTTATCAACACTTTTATGTTTGGCGTTCCGAAACCCACCTTATCTCAGGCTGAAAAGCGTTTTTACGCATTGTGCCATAACTTTTCAGGGAAGCTTCAGAACATGAAATTTTAAGCTCCCACTATAGCAGAAAGGGTCTTTCTAGTAGGTGCACATCAAATCTAAGCTCTCTGAAGTGTTTTTCGAAAGTTATCAACACTTTTATGTTTGGCCTTCCGAAACCCACCTTATCTCAGGCTGAAAAGCGTTTTTGTGCATTGTGCCATAACTTTTCAGGGAAGCTTCAGAACATGAAATTTTAACCTCCCACTATAGCAGAAAGGGTCTTTCTAGTAGTTGCACATCAAATCTAAACTGTCTGAAGTGTTTTTCCAAAGTTATTAACACTTTTATGTTTGGCGTTCCGAAACCCAACTTATCTCAGGCTGAAAAGCGTTTTTGTGCACTGTGCCATAACTTTTCAGGGAAGCTTCAGAACATGAAATTTTAACCTCCCACTATAGCAGAAAGGGTCTTTCTAGTAGTTGCACATCAAATCTAAACTGTCTGAAGTGTTTTTCCAAAGTTATCAACACTTTTATGTTTGGCGTTCCGAAACCCACCTTATCTCAGGCTGAAAAGCGTTTTTACGCATTGTGCCGTAACTTTTCAGGGAAGCTTCAGAACATGAAATTTTAACCTCCCACTATAGCAGAAAGGGTCCTTCTAGTAGGTGCACATCAAATCTAAGCTGTCTGAAGTGTTTTTCGAAAGTTATCAACACTTTTATGTTTGGCGTTCCGAAACCCACCTTATCTCAGGCTGAAAAGCGTTTTTGTGCATTGTGCCATAACTTTTCAGGGAAGGTTCAGAACATGAAATTTTAACCTCCCACTATAGCAGAAAGGGTATTTCTAGTTGTTGCACATCAAATCTAAGCTGTCTGAAGTGTTTTTCCAAAGTTATCAAAACTTTTATGTTTGGCGTTCCGAAACCCACCTTATCTCAGGCTGAAAAGCGTTTTTACGCATTGTGCCATAACTTTTCAGGGAAGCTTCAGAACATGAAATTTTTACCTCCCACTATAGCAGAAAGGGTCTTTCTAGTAGGTGCACATCAAATCTAAGCTCTCTGAAGTGTTTTTCGAAAGTTATCAACACTTTTATGTTTGGCGTTCCGAAACCCACCTTATCTCAGGCTGAAAAGCGTTTTTGTGCATTGTGCCATAACTTTTCAGGAAAGCTTCAGAACATGAAATTTTTTACCTCCCACTATAGCAGAAAGGGTCTTTCTAGTAGTTGCACATCAAATCTAAACTGTCTGAAGTGTTTTTCCAAAGTTATTAACACTTTTATGTTTGGCGTTCCGAAACCCACCTTATCTCAGGCTGAAAAGCGTTTTTGTGCATTGTGCCATAACTTTTCAGGGAAGCTTCAGAACATGAAATTTTAACCTCCCACTATAGCAGAAAGGGTCTTTCTAGTAGTTGCACATCAAATCTAAACTGTCTGAAGTGTTTTTCCAAAGTTATCAACACTTTTATGTTTGGCGTTCCGAAACCCACCTTATCTCAGGCTGAAAAGCGTTTTTACGCATTGTGCCATAACTTTTCAGGGAAGCTTCAGAACATGAAATTTGAACCTCCCACTATAGCAGAAAGGGTCTTTCTAGTAGGTGCACATCAAATCTAAGCTCTCTGAAGTGTTTTTCGAAAGTTATCAACACTTTTATGTTTGGCGTTCCGAAACCCACCTTATCTCAGGCTGAAAAGCGTTTTTGTGCATTGTGCCATAACTTTTCAGGAAAGCTTCAGAACATGAAATTTTAACCTCCCACTATAGCAGAAAGGGTCTTTCTAGTAGTTGCACATCAAATCTAAACTGTCTGAAGTGTTTTTCCAAAGTTATCAACACTTTTATGTTTGGCGTTCCGAAACCCACCTTATCTCAGGCTGAAAAGCGTTTTTACGCATTGTGCCATAACTTTTCAGGGAAGCTTCAGAACATGAAATTTTAACCTCCCACTATAGCAGAAAGGGTCTTTCTAGTAGGTGCACATCAAATCTAAGCTCTCTGAAGTGTTTTTTGAAAGTTATCAACACTTTTATGTTTGGCGTTCCGAAACCCACCTTATCTCAGGCTGAAAAGCGTTTTTGTGCATTGTGCCATAACTTTTCAGGAAAGCTTCAGAACATGAAATTTTAACCTCCCACTATAGCAGAAAGGGTCTTTCTAGTAGTTGCACATCAAATCTAAACTGTCTGAAGTGTTTTTCCAAAGTTATTAACACTTTTATGTTTGGCGTTCCGAAACCCACCTTATCTCAGGCTGAAAAGCGTTTTTGTGCATTGTGCCATAACTTTTCAGGGAAGCTTCAGAACATGAAATTTTAACCTCCCACTATAGCAGAAAGGGTCTTTCTAGTAGTTGCACATCAAATCTAAACTGTCTGAAGTGTTTTTCCAAAGTTATCAACACTTTTATGTTTGGCGTTCCGAAACCCACCTTATCTCAGGCTGAAAAGCGTTTTTACGCATTGTGCCATAACTTTTCAGGGAAGCTTCAGAACATGAAATTTTAACCTCCCACTATAACAGAAAGGGTCTTTCTAGTAGGTGCACATCAAATCTAAGCTGTCTGAAGTGTTTTTCGAAAGATATCAACACTTTTATGTTTGGCGTTCCGAAACCCACCTTATCTCAGGCTGAAAAGCGTTTTTGTGCATTGTGCCATAACTTTTCAGGGAAGCTTCAGAACATGAAATTTTAACCTCCCACTATAGCAGAAAGGGTCTTTCTAGTAGTTGCACATCAAATCTAAGCTGTCTGAAGTGTTTTTCAAAAGTTATCAACACTTTTATGTTTGGCGTTCCGAAACCCACCTTATCTCAGGCTGAAAAGCGTTTTTGTGCATTGTGCCATAACTTTTCAGGAAAGCTTCAGAACATGAAATTTTAACCTCCCACTATAGCAGAAATGGTCTTTCTAGTAGGTGCACATCAAATCTAAGCTGTCTGAAGTGTTTTTCGAAAGTTATCAACACTTTTATGTTTGGCGTTCCGAAACCCACCTTATCTCAGGCTGAAAAGCGTTTTTGTGCATTGTGCCATAACTTTTCAGGGAAGCTTCAGAACATGAAATTTTAACCTCCCACTATAGCAGAAAGGGTCTTTCTAGTAGTTGCACATCAAATCTAAACTGTCTGAAGTGTTTTTCCAAAGTTATTAACACTTTTATGTTTGGCGTTCCGAAACCCACCTTATCTCAGGCTGAAAAGCGTTTTTGTGCATTGTGCCATAACTTTTCAGGGAAGCTTCAGAACATGAAATTTTAACCTCCCACTATAGCAGAAAGGGTCTTTCTAGTAGTTGCACATCAAATCTAAACTGTCTGAAGTGTTTTTCAAAAGTTATCAACACTTTTATGTTTGGCGTTCCGAAACCCACCTTATCTCAGGCTGAAAAGCGTTTTTGTGCATTGTGCCATAACTTTTCAGGAAAGCTTCAGAACATGAAATTTTAACCTCCCACTATAGCAGAAATGGTCTTTCTAGTAGGTGCACATCAAATCTAAGCTGTCTGAAGTGTTTTTCGAAAGTTATCAACACTTTTATGTTTGGCGTTCCGAAACCCACCTTATCTCAGGCTGAAAAGCGTTTTTGTGCATTGTGCCATAACTTTTCAGGGAAGCTTCAGAACATGAAATTTTAACCTCCCACTATAGCAGAAAGGGTCTTTCTAGTAGTTGCACATCAAATCTAAACTGTCTGAAGTGTTTTTCCAAAGTTATTAACACTTTTATGTTTGGCGTTCCGAAACCCACCTTATCTCAGGCTGAAAAGCGTTTTTGTGCATTGTGCCATAACTTTTCAGGGAAGCTTCAGAACATGAAATTTTAACCTCCCACTATAGCAGAAAGGGTCTTTCTAGTAGTTGCACATCAAATCTAAACTGTCTGAAGTGTTTTTCCAAAGTTATCAACACTTTTATGTTTGGCGTTCCGAAACCCACCTTATCTCAGGCTGAAAAGCGTTTTTACGCATTGTGCCATAACTTTTCAGGGAAGCTTCAGAACATGAAATTTTAACCTCCCACTATAGCAGAAAGGGTCTTTCTAGTAGTTGCACATCAAATCTAAACTGTCTGAAGTGTTTTTCCAAAGTTATTAACACTTTTATGTTTGGCGTTCCGAAACCCACCTTATCTCAGGCTGAAAAGCGTTTTTGTGCATTGTGCCATAACTTTTCAGGGAAGCTTCAGAACATGAAATTTTAACCTCCCACTATAGCAGAAAGGGTCTTTCTAGTAGTTGCACATCAAATCTAAGCTGTCTGAAGTGTTTTTCAAAAGTTATCAACACTTTTATGTTTGGCGTTCCGAAACCCACCTTATCTCAGGCTGAAAAGCGTTTTTGTGCATTGTGGCATAACTTTTCAGGAAAGCTTCAGAACATGAAATTTTAACCTCCCACTAAAGCAGAAATGGTCTTTCTAGTAGGTGCACATCAAATCTAAGCTGTCTGAAGTGTTTTTCGAAAGTTATCAACACTTTTATGTTTGGCGTTCCGAAACCCACCTTATCTCAGGCTGAAAAGCGTTTTTGTGCATTGTGCCATAACTTTTCAGGGAAGCTTCAGAACATGAAATTTTAACCTCCCACTATAGCAGAAAGGGTCTTTCTAGTAGTTGCACATCAAATCTAAACTGTCTGAAGTGTTTTTCCAAAGTTATTAACACTTTTATGTTTGGCGTTCCGAAACCCACCTTATCTCAGGCTGAAAAGCGTTTTTGTGCATTGTGCCATAACTTTTCAGGGAAGCTTCAGAACATGAAATTTTAACCTCCCACTATAGCAGAAAGGGTCTTTCTAGTAGTTGCACATCAAATCTAAACTGTCTGAAGTGTTTTTCCAAAGTTATCAACACTTTTATGTTTGGCGTTCCGAAACCCACCTTATCTCGGGCTGAAAAGCGTTTTTACGCATTGTGCCATAACTTTTCAGGGAAGCTTCAGAACATGAAATTTTAACCTCCCACTATAGCAGAAAGGGTCTTTCTAGTAGGTGCACATCAAATCTAAGCTCTCTGAAGTGTTTTTCGAAAGTTATCAACACTTTTATGTTTGGCGTTCCGAAACCCACCTTATCTCAGGCTGAAAAGCGTTTTTGTGCATTGTGCCATAACTTTTCAGGGAAGCTTCAGAACATGAAATTTTAACCTCCCACTATAGCAGAAAGGGTCTTTCTAGTAGTTGAACATCAAATCTAAACTGTCTGAAGTGTTTTTCCAAAGTTATTAACACTTTTATGTTTGGCGTTCCGAAACCCACCTTATCTCAGGCTGAAAAGCGTTTTTGTGCATTGTGCCATAACTTTTCAGGGAAGCTTCAGAACATGAAATTTTAACCTCCCACTATAGCAGAAAGGGTCTTTCTAGTAGTTGCACATCAAATCTAAACTGTCTGAAGTGTTTTTCCAAAGTTATCAACACTTTTATGTTTGGCGTTCCGAAACCCACCTTATCTCAGGCTGAAAAGCGTTTTTGTGCATTGTGCCATAACTTTTCAGGGAAGCCTCAGAACATGAAATTTTAACCTCCCACTATAGCAGAAAGGGTCTTTCTAGTAGTTGCACATCAAATCTAAGCTGTCTGAAGTGTTTTTCAAAAGTTATCAACACTTTTATGTTTGGCGTTCCGAAACCCACCTTATCTCAGGCTGAAAAGCGTTTTTGTGCATTGTGCCATAACTTTTCAGGAAAGCTTCAGAACATGAAATTTTAACCTCCCACTATAGCAGAAAGGGTCTTTCTAGTAGTTGCACATCAAATCTAAACTGTCTGAAGTGTTTTTCCAAAGTTATCAACACTTTTATGTTTGGCGTTCCGAAACCCACCTTATCTCAGGCTGAAAAGCGTTTTTACGCATTGTGCCATAACTTTTCAGGGAAGCTTCAGAACATGAAATTTTAACCTCCCACTATAGCAGAAAGGGTCTTTCTAGTAGGTGCACATCAAATCTAAGCTCTCTGAAGTGTTTTTTGAAAGTTATCAACACTTTTATGTTTGGCGTTCCGAAACCCACCTTATCTCAGGCTGAAAAGCGTTTTTGTGCATTGTGCCATAACTTTTCAGGAAAGCTTCAGAACATGAAATTTTAACCTCCCACTATAGCAGAAAGGGTCTTTCTAGTAGTTGCACATCAAATCTAAACTGTCTGAAGTGTTTTTCCAAAGTTATTAACACTTTTATGTTTGGCGTTCCGAAACCCACCTTATCTCAGGCTGAAAAGCGTTTTTGTGCATTGTGCCATAACTTTTCAGGGAAGCTTCAGAACATGAAATTTTAACCTCCCACTATAGCAGAAAGGGTCTTTCTAGTAGTTGCACATCAAATCTAAACTGTCTGAAGTGTTTTTCCAAAGTTATCAACACTTTTATGTTTGGCGTTCCGAAACCCACCTTATCTCAGGCTGAAAAGCGTTTTTACGCATTGTGCCATAACTTTTCAGGGAAGCTTCAGAACATGAAATTTTAACCTCCCACTATAGCAGAAAGGGTCTTTCTAGTAGGTGCACATCAAATCTAAGCTGTCTGAAGTGTTTTTCGAAAGATATCAACACTTTTATGTTTGGCGTTCCGAAACCCACCTTATCTCAGGCTGAAAAGCGTTTTTGTGCATTGTGCCATAACTTTTCAGGGAAGCTTCAGAACATGAAATTTTAACCTCCCACTATAGCAGAAAGGGTCTTTCTAGTAGTTGCACATCAAATCTAAGCTGTCTGAAGTGTTTTTCAAAAGTTATCAACACTTTTATGTTTGGCGTTCCGAAACCCACCTTATCTCAGGCTGAAAAGCGTTTTTGTGCATTGTGCCATAACTTTTCAGGAAAGCTTCAGAACATGAAATTTTAACCTCCCACTATAGCAGAAATGGTCTTTCTAGTAGGTGCACATCAAATCTAAGCTGTCTGAAGTGTTTTTCGAAAGTTATCAACACTTTTATGTTTGGCGTTCCGAAACCCACCTTATCTCAGGCTGAAAAGCGTTTTTGTGCATTGTGCCATAACTTTTCAGGGAAGCTTCAGAACATGAAATTTTAACCTCCCACTATAGCAGAAAGGGTCTTTCTAGTAGTTGCACATCAAATCTAAACTGTCTGAAGTGTTTTTCCAAAGTTATCAACACTTTTATGTTTGGCGTTCCGAAACCCACCTTATCTCAGGCTGAAAAGCGTTTTTACGCATTGTGCCATAACTTTTCAGAGAAGCTTCAGAACATGAAATTTTAACCTCCCACTATAGCAGAAAGGGTCTTTCTAGTAGTTGCACATCAAATCTAAACTGTCTGAAGTGTTTTTCCAAAGTTATCAACACTTTTATGTTTGGCGTTCCGAAACCCACCTTATCTCAGGCTGAAAAGCGTTTTTGTGCATTGTGCCATAACTTTTCAGGGAAGCTTCAGAACATGAAATTTTAACCTCCCACTATAGCAGAAAGGGTCTTTCTAGTAGTTGCACATCAAATCTAAGCTGTCTGAAGTGTTTTTCAAAAGTTATCAACACTTTTATGTTTGGCGTTCCGAAACCCACCTTATCTCAGGCTGAAAAGCGTTTTTGTGCATTGTGCCATAACTTTTCAGGAAAGCTTCAGAACATGAAATTTTAACCTCCCACTATAGCAGAAAGGGTCTTTCTAGTAGTTGCACATCAAATCTAAACTGTCTGAAGTGTTTTTCCAAAGTTATCAACACTTTTATGTTTGGCGTTCCGAAACCCACCTTATCTCAGGCTGAAAAGCGTTTTTACGCATTGTGCCATAACTTTTCAGGGAAGCTTCAGAACATGAAATTTTAAGCTCCCACTATAGCAGAAAGGGTCTTTCTAGTAGGTGCACATCAAATCTAAGCTCTCTGAAGTGTTTTTCGAAAGTTATCAACACTTTTATGTTTGGCGTTCCGAAACCCACCTTATCTCAGGCTGAAAAGCGTTTTTGTGCATTGTGCCATAACTTTTCAGGGAAGCTTCAGAACATGAAATTTTAACCTCCCACTATAGCAGAAAGGGTCTTTCTAGTAGTTGCACATCAAATCTAAACTGTCTGAAGTGTTTTTCCAAAGTTATTAACACTTTTATGTTTGGCGTTCCGAAACCCACCTTATCTCAGGCTGAAAAGCGTTTTTGTGCACTGTGCCATAACTTTTCAGGGAAGCTTCAGAACATGAAATTTTAACCTCCCACTATAGCAGAAAGGGTCTTTCTAGTAGTTGCACATCAAATCTAAACTGTCTGAAGTGTTTTTCCAAAGTTATCAACACTTTTATGTTTGGCGTTCCGAAACCCACCTTATCTCAGGCTGAAAAGCGTTTTTACGCATTGTCCCATAACTTTTCAGGGAAGCTTCAGAACATGAAATTTTAACCTCCCACTATAGCAGAAAGGGTCCTTCTAGTAGGTGCACATCAAATCTAAGCTGTCTGAAGTGTTTTTCGAAAGTTATCAACACTTTTATGTTTGGCGTTCCGAAACCCACCTTATCTCAGGCTGAAAAGCGTTTTTGTGCATTGTGCCATAACTTTTCAGGAAAGCTTCAGAACATGAAATTTTTTACCTCCCACTATAGCAGAAAGGGTCTTTCTAGTAGTTGCACATCAAATCTAAACTGTCTGAAGTGTTTTTCCAAAGTTATTAACACTTTTATGTTTGGCGTTCCGAAACCCACCTTATCTCAGGCTGAAAAGCGTTTTTGTGCATTGTGCCATAACTTTTCAGGGAAGCTTCAGAACATGAAATTTTAACCTCCCACTATAGCAGAAAGGGTCTTTCTAGTAGTTGCACATCAAATCTAAACTGTCTGAAGTGTTTTTCCAAAGTTATCAACACTTTTATGTTTGGCGTTCCGAAACCCACCTTATCTCAGGCTGAAAAGCGTTTTTACGCATTGTGCCATAACTTTTCAGGGAAGCTTCAGAACATGAAATTTTAACCTCCCACTATAGCAGAAAGGGTCTTTCTAGTAGGTGCACATCAAATCTAAGCTCTCTGAAGTGTTTTTCGAAAGTTATCAACACTTTTATGTTTGGCGTTCCGAAACCCACCTTATCTCAGGCTGAAAAGCGTTTTTACGCATTGTGCCATAACTTTTCAGGGAAGCTTCAGAACATGAAATTTTAACCTCCCACTATAGCAGAAAGGGTCTTTCTAGTAGGTGCACATCAAATCTAAGCTCTCTGAAGTGTTTTTCGAAAGTTATCAACACTTTTATGTTTGGCGTTCCGAAACCCACCTTATCTCAGGCTGAAAAGCGTTTTTGTGCATTGTGCCATAACTTTTCAGGAAAGCTTCAGAACATGAAATTTTAACCTCCCACTATAGCAGAAAGGGTCTTTCTAGTAGCTGCACATCAAATCTAAACTGTCTGAAGTGTTTTTCCAAAGTTATTAACACTTTTATGTTTGGCGTTCCGAAACCCACCTTATCTCAGGCTGAAAAGCGTTTTTGTGCACTGTGCCATAACTTTTCAGGGAAGCTTCAGAACATGAAATTTTAACCTCCCACTATAGCAGAAAGGGTCTTTCTAGTAGTTGCACATCAAATCTAAACTGTCTGAAGTGTTTTTCCAAAGTTATCAACACTTTTATGTTTGGCGTTCCGAAACCCACCTTATCTCAGGCTGAAAAGCGTTTTTACGCATTGTCCCATAACTTTTCAGGGAAGCTTCAGAACATGAAATTTTAACCTCCCACTATAGCAGAAAGGGTCCTTCTAGTAGGTGCACATCAAATCTAAGCTGTCTGAAGTGTTTTTCGAAAGTTATCAACACTTTTATGTTTGGCGTTCCGAAACCCACCTTATCTCAGGCTGAAAAGCGTTTTTGTGCATTGTGCCATAACTTTTCAGGAAAGCTTCAGAACATGAAATTTTTTACCTCCCACTATAGCAGAAAGGGTCTTTCTAGTAGTTGCACATCAAATCTAAACTGTCTGAAGTGTTTTTCCAAAGTTATTAACACTTTTATGTTTGGCGTTCCGAAACCCACCTTATCTCAGGCTGAAAAGCGTTTTTGTGCATTGTGCCATAACTTTTCAGGGAAGCTTCAGAACATGAAATTTTAACCTCCCACTATAGCAGAAAGGGTCTTTCTAGTAGTTGCACATCAAATCTAAACTGTCTGACGTGTTTTTCCAAAGTTATCAACACTTTTATGTTTGGCGTTCCGAAACCCACCTTATCTCAGGCTGAAAAGCGTTTTTACGCATTGTGCCATAACTTTTCAGGGAAGCTTCAGAACATGAAATTTTAACCTCCCACTATAGCAGAAAGGGTCTTTCTAGTAGGTGCACATCAAATCTAAGCTCTCTGAAGTGTTTTTCGAAAGTTATCAACACTTTTATGTTTGGCGTTCCGAAACCCACCTTATCTCAGGCTGAAAAGCGTTTTTGTGCATTGTGCCATAACTTTTCAGGAAAGCTTCAGAACATGAAATTTTAACCTCCCACTATAGCAGAAAGGGTCTTTCTAGTAGCTGCACATCAAATCTAAACTGTCTGAAGTGTTTTTCCAAAGTTATCAACACTTTTATGTTTGGCGTTCCGAAACCCACCTTATCTCAGGCTGAAAAGCGTTTTTACGCATTGTGCCATAACTTTTCAGGGAAGCTTCAGAACATGAAATTTTAACCTCCCACTATAGCAGAAAGGGTCTTTCTAGTAGGTGCACATCAAATCTAAGCTCTCTGAAGTGTTTTTTGAAAGTTATCAACACTTTTATGTTTGGCGTTCCGAAACCCACCTTATCTCAGGCTGAAAAGCGTTTTTGTGCATTGTGCCATAACTTTTCAGGAAAGCTTCAGAACATGAAATTTTAACCTCCCACTATAGCAGAAAGGGTCTTTCTAGTAGTTGCACATCAAATCTAAACTGTCTGAAGTGTTTTTCCAAAGTTATTAACACTTTTATGTTTGGCGTTCCGAAACCCACCTTATCTCAGGCTGAAAAGCGTTTTTGTGCATTGTGCCATAACTTTTCAGGGAAGCTTCAGAACATGAAATTTTAACCTCCCACTATAGCAGAAAGGGTCTTTCTAGTAGTTGCACATCAAATCTAAACTGTCTGAAGTGTTTTTCCAAAGTTATCAACACTTTTATGTTTGGCGTTCCGAAACCCACCTTATCTCAGGCTGAAAAGCGTTTTTACGCATTGTGCCATAACTTTTCAGGGAAGCTTCAGAACATGAAATTTTAACCTCCCACTATAGCAGAAAGGGTCTTTCTAGTAGGTGCACATCAAATCTAAGCTGTCTGAAGTGTTTTTCGAAAGTTATCAACACTTTTATGTTTGGCGTTCCGAAACCCACCTTATCTCAGGCTGAAAAGCGTTTTTGTGCATTGTGCCATAACTTTTCAGGGAAGCTTCAGAACATGAAATTTTAACCTCCCACTATAGCAGAAAGGGTCTTTCTAGTAGTTGCACATCAAATCTAAGCTGTCTGAAGTGTTTTTCAAAAGTTATCAACACTTTTATGTTTGGCGTTCCGAAACCCACCTTATCTCAGGCTGAAAAGCGTTTTTGTGCATTGTGCCATAACTTTTCAGGAAAGCTTCAGAACATGAAATTTTAACCTCCCACTATAGCAGAAATGGTCTTTCTAGTAGGTGCACATCAAATCTAAGCTGTCTGAAGTGTTTTTCGAAAGTTATCAACACTTTTATGTTTGGCGTTCCGAAACCCACCTGTTACCGGCACCCGCTTGATCAGTTCCGAACCGTGGTAAGGAACCTCCGGGTGTGTGACTCGCGCTGGTAACGATACACAAAACACAAAATCTCCGGGTCTCTGCTTGTTCGACGAAGTTTTATTCTCTCTCCACAAGTTTTTGATGCTGCTCTTCCACACTCTCTCGCTGTGGCACGCCCCTCACATTCACACACGCCCACCTGCGCAAAACTGGCAACACTACCCCCACTATGGATGATGATTAACTCTTTAGCATCACTCCATCATAACACAATATATATATATTAATAATAATACAACAAAAGAACATCTATATAATATATAAAGGTATGATCAACTGACTTAGCACAAAGACATTCCACAAAATAAACAGTCAAATAAAACATCACTCAGGCTACTCTCACTGAACTGAACTGATTGAACTCAAATTTTTTTTTTTTTTTTTTTTTTTTTTAAACACTCAAACCCATAACGGATATACATGAGGTGTATATATATACATATGAAAACTTAACCACTTCGAAAATATAAAGGCTCATCAAACAATCCAGTCACCGAACCTATCAGGGGGCCTACGGGTCCGAGAGGGACGCTGGGATGGTGCAGCAGAAGAAGAGGGCTGAAGTCGTTCCGTAGTAGGACTCTGGACGGGGACTACTGGTGTTTGGAGATCAACAGGATCAGTGGAAGCTGGAAGGGCCGATGAAGTATCGTGGTCCCCGCTGGCAGGACTGTCCCACAGGTTTAGGGGGGTGACGTCCATGTCTGATATCGTCTCTGTAGGTGGTGGTGGTACCTCCACTGGCGCCCATGTGTCTGAACTTTGGAAAACCCACTCGTTGTTCAGCGGTGTTCTTGAGTGGTAAGGTTTGAGTTTGTCATGGTGTACCACTTTGACCTTTGCTCTCTGGCTCCGTTGAATGCGATACACCATGTCGTCCAAGGAGCCCACCACAAAGAAAGGGCCTTCATAAGCTGGTAGGAACTTCCGCACTCTGCCACGACTAGGCTGTGTTCCTTTAACAAGTAGCCACACAGCCTCCCCCACCTGAAACTTAACCCGACAAATGTTCTTATCGTATTGTCGCTTGGCTCGCTCCGCCGACCTTCCTAACGCCTCTCGCGCCAGCTGATGGGAGAGCTCCAACCTTTCTCTGAGCTCTTGGACATACTGCGGGGGGGTTTTGGCAGGTGTAGAGTCTGGTGGCAACCCGGCAACTAAGTCCACTGGCTCAGTTATCTCTCGACCGTATAACATCATGTTTGGGGACAACCCCGTGGAGCTGTGTTTGGTTGAGCGGTAAGCCATTACAGCGAACGGGAGCATCAAATCCCAGTCCCAGTGGCATCTCTCTGCAGTGGCAGCCAGGATTTTCTGCACAGTGGCATTCAGACGCTCAACTTGGCCATCGGACTGAGGATGAAAGGGTGTGGTGTGCGTCTTGTCAACACCCAAAATCTCACACATTCCCTTAAACACAGCCGATTCGAAATTTGTTCCTTGATCGCTATGTAAGGAATGAGGAGCCCCATATCTACTCACCCACTCTGATGCAATCTTGTCAGCCACAGTCACAGCCTGCTCATCTGGGATTGGGTACGCTTCGGCCCATTTAGTAAAATAGTCCTGCACCACAAGGACATAACGATTATGTCTCTCAGTTTCGTTGAGGGGGCCCATAACATCCACTGCAATCCTTTCCATGGGTGCCCCAACCTTCACACTTCCCATGGGCGCTTGAGGAGTCTTCCGCGGCCGAGCTCTGGCCGCACAGTTAGTGCAGGTGCGACACCACAGGTTGACATCCTCTTTCATGTTGTACCAGAAGTATCTGTTTTTCAGACGAGCCAAAGTCCGTTCTACACCAAAATGGCCCCCCACTGGCCCATCGTGCACCTGTTCCAGAACTGCATTACGGTACTCCCGTGGCAACAAGATTTGGGAGTAAAAACGATCTCCATCTGGGTGGTAGAATTTCCGTAAAATGACGCCATCCCTGATATAGAGGCGCTGCCACTGAGCCCAATATGTCTTTGTGGCTGGACTGAAAGCGGCCATTTCTACCCAGGCTGGTCTGCTCCCTCCTTCTTCCAAAGATTTATAAATGGGTGCAATATCCGGGTCAGTCTTCTGTGCCATTTTCAGTTGCTCTTGAGTCCAACCACCAAACGAAATGGACGGAGGTACATCACTCAGTCTGTGGACCATGGGATGGGATTCGCTGTTGGACACACCACTCATTACCCCCACTAGAGGTCGCCCTACGTCTGCAGGTTTAACCAGGTCACATTGCACTTCCTTATGATGGAGCTGATGGCATTGCAACTGGGTCTGTGGAATAGCACAAGGACACGTCAGGCGACACGGTCTTCTGGACATAGCATCTGCATTTAAATGCTGTGCCCCTGGGCGATGCACGACCTGAAAGTCATATTCAGCCAGTTTCTCCAACCAGCGTGCCAATTGCCCTTCTGGCTCCTTCAGTTTAGTCAACCAGCGCAGGCTGCTGTGATCGGTACGTACAGTAAAACTTCTTCCCAGCAAGTACTGACGGAAATGAGTGGTGAAATTAACAACGGCCAGGAGTTCTCGCCTAGTGGTGCAATAGTTCTGCTCTGTAACAGACAGTCTCCTACTCCCATAAGCCAAAACTTTCTCCTCCCCACATTGCACCTGAGAAAGCACAGCTCCAATTCCACAATCACTAGCATCTGTGTCCAAATAGAGTTCACCTTGGTCAAGTGGATAGGATAAGACAGGGGCCGTAGATAATTTATCCTTCAGTTCATCAAAGGCGTTTTGACACTCTGTTGTCCAATTGAACTGGGCATACTTCTTCGTTAGTTCATGGAGAGGTTTGGCTGCCGATGCAAAGTTTTTCACAAAACGCCTGTAATATGATGCTAAACCCACAAACTGACGCACCTCCATGACACTCCGTGGCGTTGGCCAGTTCTTCACTTTGTCAACTTTCACCGGGTCTGTAGCAACACCCTGGGCAGAAACAATATGACCCAGGTAAGTAACTTGTTCTTTAAAAAGACAACACTTGGATGGCTTCAGCTTCAAGTTGGCCTGTCGTAATCTCTTAAATACCTGACCCAGCCTTTCAAGCATTTGTTCGACATCACTTCCTAGCACAATGATGTCGTCCAGATACACTAGGCACGTTTCCCATTGCAATCCCGCTAGAACTCGGTCCATCAGCCTTTGAAATGTTGCAGGGGCGTTGCAAAGTCCAAACGGCATCACGTTCCATTCGAACAACCCTTTCCTAGTGCAGAAAGCGGCAGCTTTGCGGGCCCTTGGTGTCATCTCCATCTGCCAGTATCCTGATGTCAGGTCGAGGGTGCTGAAAAACTTTGCCGTAGACAAGGTGTCAAGAGTGTCCTGTATGCGTGGGAGAGGATAAGCATCCTTCATCGTGCGCTCATTCAACAATCTATAATCCACACACATACGAGTGCTCTGATCCTTTTTGCGAACCATGACAATTGGCGCGGCCCAGCCGCTGTTACTGACTTGAGCCACACCCTTTTCCAAACTCTGTTGTACCTGCTCGTCAGCTGCAGCTTGTTTATCTCTGCCCATTCTTCTCGGAGGTAGTTTCACAGGTGGACCAGGTGTTGTCAGAATGTCATGCTTCACCAGATTGGTGCGTCCAAGATCTGTGGGACTTGCTGAGAAGACGTCGGCAAAAGAGGACAGTAACTCGGCCAACGCCCCGTGGTTGACCTGAGGCAGACCAGCACAACTTTCTACATACAGTTCTTTCAAGTGATCTGGAACTGGAGAAGACAGGGAATCTGTTATGGTTGGAGTGGTTACCTCAGATGGCACTAATGCAGATTCCTCCACGACCTCAGCAGCCTGTAAAACGCCGGCCACAGTTCCTTTCTTCACCGTCACTGGGATGGAACAGATGTTAAATACTCGGACCGGGATGGTTGTAGGCCGCTGACCTTTCAGCACAGTCGGAGCCACAAGAACATGGTGTTTCTCCACAAAAGATTTAGTAGGGCTGAGCAAAAGGGTTTGCTCACAAGTTCTCTTGGGGCGTGGAGTGTACCCTCTCAACACATACTCACAACCTGGCTCTAAGGTTATGCTTCTGGCCACTCGAACAACGCGCGTCTCCACTTGACCAACGGCGTGGCGTGGCACCTTTTCCCCAAAAAGAGTTATCTCCCTTCGTCCGAAATCCAGTTGTGCTTGTGCCTGTTGAAGGAACGGGTCCCCCAGAATCACTTCCTTGCAGTCAACCGTATCCGCCACCACGAAACTAACATCGACCGTTCGACGTCCAACCACAACAGGGATGATGATTTCCCCCAACACTGGCAATCCACCAGGACAAATTCCATGCAAGATTTGAGCGACTGATGGTTCTATGGGGGGCTGGTGTTCATTAGGGATACTGTTGTAGCAGACCAAGGGAAACACATTCCTACGGGCGCCAGTGTCAAGAAGTGCACATATTTCTTTGCCATACACCCATATATTGACACACATCTCCTCGTTTTGGCGTGGAGCTTGGACAATAACATTATTCCCATCTGGAACAGGTGCATATGAACTTCCGTCAGCTGATTGGAAACGACGGGGGGAAGGGCAGTTCTTGTAAGAGTGTCCTGAACCGGAACAATTGTGACAGATCATTTCCCTCATATTTCTTCTTCTTGGGCCCTGTTTGCGTCTGATTTGTCCCTGTTTGATCGGCCTCTGAGACCAGTCCACTTGGTTTGATGAATTAACTGGAAGAACATTTTCACTGACAATAGGGTTGACTTCATCTCGGACCATAGCTGTTCTCGTCCTTCGTTCCACAGAGTGGTGAATGTTTGATCTCATTAACTGCGTGACTGCATGAGCTGCTCTTCTTGTTGACTCGAACCGGTGAGCTATTTCATAGGCACAAGCTAAGCTGCGAGGTCTGTATTCCAGCAGTTTTTGCACAATTTCTGGATCCCCCAGTGCATTAGTGAATATTTCCACACTTATTGCATCTTGCTCTCTCTCTGAGCGGTCAGCGTAAACAATGGCTACCTTCTCGTAGATGTCGTCTCTCAAAGTGTGCAGCATCTCTCCTGCTTTCCTCACCCTCTGTCTCAGCTCGATTCCTGTTGCAGCAGCATGTTCTGATCCAGGTCCATAGGCAGCCTCCATCTCGTCTATCAGTTGTTTATAATTCCACCGGCTGGACCTAGGGTTCTTGTGGACTATAGCACCCGCTGCTCCTGTCAAACTGAACCTCAATTGAACAGTCATGGTCTCTTCCGACCAGAGATTAGCACGGGCACAACTCTCAAATTGATACAGAAAATCTCTCCAAGCACCAGTACCGTCAAACTTGTCCGGCTGTAGAGTAGGGATCCTTTCTCGATGGAGGCGAAACTCTTCATCGCTGCAATCCCTTAAATCACCGCATTGGTTGAGCACAGTGCAGGCACGTGGCGGTCTAATCGGCTCATGGTGGACACGCTGGGCCTGAGCAGCACGATCTTCCCGAGTACCACCTATTGCGCATCCGTCACTTTTACAGCCCCTCGCCGTGTCTCTGATGCTCACGTGTGGGTGCCTAGCCTGCATTGCAACAGGGGAGAAGGTGGGAGTGCTAGCAGTCCAGTAGCGGGGCGAAACACCGATCTCATGGTGATTAATGGAGCGCATTGTCTCTGATTTGTACACCGGTTTTTGCGAAGAACTTTGAACAGAGCCGTTTATGTCGGTGCACTGGTCATCTGCTACGGCTGTAAATGTTCTCGAAAGGTGGGTCGACGGCGGGGTTAACATCCATTCGGCGACAGGTTCCGGCGTCCACGAACAGGCCGCGCCCTCGTCTGTTAGCAACTTTAGCTCTTCAGTGTCAGGGCCCGATGTTAGGTTGTTATCGCCGCCCGTTGGATAATCCTTTCGCTTCACGCGACAACCCATAGACGGACCATTTACCTCCAAAATATCCGGCAGGAAGGGATTGCTTGCGCTCAAACTGCTAATCAGCTCCGCCACGTCCTTCGTCTGCATTCTTCCACGGTCGGTCACTTCGTTGGCGAGCAGAGTTCACAAAAAAAAGAATCCCGGACGAGCCCCCAGTGTTACCGGCACCCGCTTGATCAGTTCCGAACCGTGGTAAGGAACCTCCGGGTGTGTGACTCGCGCTGGTAACGATACACAAAACACAAAATCTCCGGGTCTCTGCTTGTTCGACGAAGTTTTATTCTCTCTCCACAAGTTTTTGATGCTGCTCTTCCACACTCTCTCGCTGTGGCACGCCCCTCACATTCACACACGCCCACCTGCGCAAAACTGGCAACACACCTTATCTCAGGCTGAAAAGCGTTTTTGTGCATTGTGCCATAACTTTTCAGGGAAGCTTCAGAACATGAAATTTTAACCTCCCACTATAGCAGAAAGGGTCTTTCTAGTAGTTGCACATCAAATCTAAACTGTCTGAAGTGTTTTTCCAAAGTTATTAACACTTTTATGTTTGGCGTTCCGAAACCCACCTTATCTCAGGCTGAAAAGCGTTTTTGTGCATTGTGCCATAACTTTTCAGGGAAGCTTCAGAACATGAAATTTTAACCTCCCACTATAGCAGAAAGGGTCTTTCTAGTAGTTGCACATCAAATCTAAACTGTCTGAAGTGTTTTTCCAAAGTTATTAACACTTTTATGTTTGGCGTTCCGAAACCCACCTTATCTCAGGCTGAAAAGCGTTTTTGTGCATTGTGCCATAACTTTTCAGGGAAGCTTCAGAACATGAAATTTTAACCTCCCACTATAGCAGAAAGGGTCTTTCTAGTAGTTGCACATCAAATCTAAACTGTCTGAAGTGTTTTTCCAAAGTTATTAACACTTTTATGTTTGGCGTTCCGAAACCCACCTTATCTCAGGCTGAAAAGCGTTTTTACGCATTGTGCCATAACTTTTCAGGGAAGCTTCAGAACATGAAATTTTAACCTCCCACTATAGCAGAAAGGGTCTTTCTAGTAGGTGCACATCAAATCTAAGCTCTCTGAAGTGTTTTTCGAAAGTTATCAACACTTTTATGTTTGGCGTTCCGAAACCCACCTTATCTCAGGCTGAAAAGCGTTTTTGTGCATTGTGCCATAACTTTTCAGGGAAGCTTCAGAACATGAAATTTTAACCTCCCACTATAGCAGAAAGGGTCTTTCTAGTAGTTGAACATCAAATCTAAACTGTCTGAAGTGTTTTTCCAAAGTTATTAACACTTTTATGTTTGGCGTTCCGAAACCCACCTTATCTCAGGCTGAAAAGCGTTTTTGTGCATTGTGCCATAACTTTTCAGGGAAGCTTCAGAACATGAAATTTTAACCTCCCACTATAGCAGAAAGGGTCTTTCTAGTAGTTGCACATCAAATCTAAACTGTCTGAAGTGTTTTTCCAAAGTTATCAACACTTTTATGTTTGGCGTTCCGAAACCCACCTTATCTCAGGCTGAAAAGCGTTTTTGTGCATTGTGCCATAACTTTTCAGGGAAGCCTCAGAACATGAAATTTTAACCTCCCACTATAGCAGAAAGGGTCTTTCTAGTAGTTGCACATCAAATCTAAGCTGTCTGAAGTGTTTTTCAAAAGTTATCAACACTTTTATGTTTGGCGTTCCGAAACCCACCTTATCTCAGGCTGAAAAGCGTTTTTGTGCATTGTGCCATAACTTTTCAGGAAAGCTTCAGAACATGAAATTTTAACCTCCCACTATAGCAGAAAGGGTCTTTCTAGTAGTTGCACATCAAATCTAAACTGTCTGAAGTGTTTTTCCAAAGTTATCAACACTTTTATGTTTGGCGTTCCGAAACCCACCTTATCTCAGGCTGAAAAGCGTTTTTACGCATTGTGCCATAACTTTTCAGGGAAGCTTCAGAACATGAAATTTTAACCTCCCACTATAGCAGAAAGGGTCTTTCTAGTAGGTGCACATCAAATCTAAGCTCTCTGAAGTGTTTTTTGAAAGTTATCAACACTTTTATGTTTGGCGTTCCGAAACCCACCTTATCTCAGGCTGAAAAGCGTTTTTGTGCATTGTGCCATAACTTTTCAGGAAAGCTTCAGAACATGAAATTTTAACCTCCCACTATAGCAGAAAGGGTCTTTCTAGTAGTTGCACATCAAATCTAAACTGTCTGAAGTGTTTTTCCAAAGTTATCAACACTTTTATGTTTGGCGTTCCGAAACCCACCTTATCTCAGGCTGAAAAGCGTTTTTGTGCATTGTGCCATAACTTTTCAGGGAAGCTTCAGAACATGAAATTTTAACCTCCCACTATAGCAGAAAGGGTCTTTCTAGTAGTTGCACATCAAATCTAAACTGTCTGAAGTGTTTTTCCAAAGTTATCAACACTTTTATGTTTGGCGTTCCGAAACCCACCTTATCTCAGGCTGAAAAGCGTTTTTACGCATTGTGCCATAACTTTTCAGGGAAGCTTCAGAACATGAAATTTTAACCTCCCACTATAGCAGAAAGGGTCTTTCTAGTAGGTGCACATCAAATCTAAGCTGTCTGAAGTGTTTTTCGAAAGATATCAACACTTTTATGTTTGGCGTTCCGAAACCCACCTTATCTCAGGCTGAAAAGCGTTTTTGTGCATTGTGCCATAACTTTTCAGGGAAGCTTCAGAACATGAAATTTTAACCTCCCACTATAGCAGAAAGGGTCTTTCTAGTAGTTGCACATCAAATCTAAGCTGTCTGAAGTGTTTTTCAAAAGTTATCAACACTTTTATGTTTGGCGTTCCGAAACCCACCTTATCTCAGGCTGAAAAGCGTTTTTGTGCATTGTGCCATAACTTTTCAGGGAAGCTTCAGAACATGAAATTTTAACCTCCCACTATAGCAGAAAGGGTCTTTCTAGTAGGTGCACATCAAATCTAAGCTCTCTGAAGTGTTTTTCGAAAGTTATCAACACTTTTATGTTTGGCGTTCCGAAACCCACCTTATCTCAGGCTGAAAAGCGTTTTTGTGCATTGTGCCATAACTTTTCAGGGAAGCTTCAGAACATGAAATTTTAACCTCCCACTATAGCAGAAAGGGTCTTTCTAGTAGTTGCACATCAAATCTAAACTGTCTGAAGTGTTTTTCCAAAGTTATTAACACTTTTATGTTTGGCGTTCCGAAACCCACCTTATCTCAGGCTGAAAAGCGTTTTTGTGCATTGTGCCATAACTTTTCAGGGAAGCTTCAGAACATGAAATTTTAACCTCCCACTATAGCAGAAAGGGTCTTTCTAGTAGTTGCACATCAAATCTAAACTGTCTGAAGTGTTTTTCCAAAGTTATCAACACTTTTATGTTTGGCGTTCCGAAACCCACCTTATCTCAGGCTGAAAAGCGTTTTTACGCATTGTGCCATAACTTTTCAGGGAAGCTTCAGAACATGAAATTTTAACCTCCCACTATAGCAGAAAGGGTCTTTCTAGTAGGTGCACATCAAATCTAAGCTGTCTGAAGTGTTTTTCGAAAGTTATCAACACTTTTATGTTTGGCGTTCCGAAACCCACCTTATCTCAGGCTGAAAAGCGTTTTTGTGCATTGTGCCATAACTTTTCAGGGAAGCTTCAGAACATGAAATTTTAACCTCCCACTATAGCAGAAAGGGTCTTTCTAGTAGTTGCACATCAAATCTAAGCTGTCTGAAGTGTTTTTCCAAAGTTATCAACACTTTTATGTTTGGCGTTCCGAAACCCACCTTATCTCAGGCTGAAAAGCGTTTTTACGCATTGTGCCATAACTTTTCAGGGAAGCTTCAGAACATGAAATTTTAACCTCCCACTATAGCAGAAAGGGTCTTTCTAGTAGGTGCACATCAAATCTAAGCTCTCTGAAGTGTTTTTCGAAAGTTATCAACACTTTTATGTTTGGCGTTCCGAAACCCACCTTATCTCAGGCTGAAAAGCGTTTTTGTGCATTGTGCCATAACTTTTCAGGAAAGCTTCAGAACATGAAATTTTAACCTCCCACTATAGCAGAAAGGGTCTTTCCAGTAGTTGCACATCAAATCTAAACTGTCTGAAGTGTTTTTCCAAAGTTATTAACACTTTTATGTTTGGCGTTCCGAAACCCACCTTATCTCAGGCTGAAAAGCGTTTTTGTGCATTGTGCCATAACTTTTCAGGGAAGCTTCAGAACATGAAATTTTAACCTCCCACTATAGCAGAAAGGGTCTTTCTAGTAGTTGCACATCAAATCTAAACTGTCTGAAGTGTTTATCCAAAGTTATCAACACTTTTATGTTTGGCGTTCCGAAACCCACCTTATCTCAGGCTGAAAAGCGTTTTTACGCATTGTGCCATAACTTTTCAGGGAAGCTTCAGAACATGAAATTTTAACCTCCCACTATAGCAGAAAGGGTCTTTCTAGTAGGTGCACATCAAATCTAAGCTCTCTGAAGTGTTTTTCGAAAGTTATCAACACTTTTATGTTTGGCGTTCCGAAACCCACCTTATCTCAGGCTGAAAAGCGTTTTTGTGCATTGTGCCATAACTTTTCAGGGAAGCTTCAGAACATGAAATTTTAACCTCCCACTATAGCAGAAAGGGTCTTTCTAGTAGTTGCACATCAAATCTAAGCTGTCTGAAGTGTTTTTCAAAAGTTATCAACACTTTTATGTTTGGCGTTCCGAAACCCACCTTATCTCAGGCTGAAAAGCGTTTTTGTGCATTGTGCCATAACTTTTCAGGAAAGCTTCAGAACATGAAATTTTAACCTCCCACTATAGCAGAAAGGGTCTTTCTAGTAGTTGCACATCAAATCTAAACTGTCTGAAGTGTTTTTCCAAAGTTATCAACACTTTTATGTTTGGCGTTCCGAAACCCACCTTATCTCAGGCTGAAAAGCGTTTTTACGCATTGTGCCATAACTTTTCAGGGAAGCTTCAGAACATGAAATTTTAACCTCCCACTATAGCAGAAAGGGTCTTTCTAGTAGGTGCACATCAAATCTAAGCTCTCTGAAGTGTTTTTCAAAAGTTATCAACACTTTTATGTTTGGCGTTCCGAAACCCACCTTATCTCAGGCTGAAAAGCGTTTTTGTGCATTGTGCCATAACTTTTCAGGAAAGCTTCAGAACATGAAATTTTAACCTCCCACTATAGCAGAAAGGGTCTTTCTAGTAGTTGCACATCAAATCTAAACTGTCTGAAGTGTTTTTCCAAAGTTATTAACACTTTTATGTTTGGCGTTCCGAAACCCACCTTATCTCAGGCTGAAAAGCGTTTTTGTGCATTGTGCCATAACTTTTCAGGGAAGCTTCAGAACATGAAATTTTAACCTCCCACTATAGCAGAAAGGGTCTTTCTAGTAGTTGCACATCAAATCTAAACTGTCTGAAGTGTTTTTCCAAAGTTATCAACACTTTTATGTTTGGCGTTCCGAAACCCACCTTATCTCAGGCTGAAAAGCGTTTTTACGCATTGTGCCATAACTTTTCAGGGAAGCTTCAGAACATGAAATTTTAACCTCCCACTATAGCAGAAAGGGTCTTTCTAGTAGGTGCACATCAAATCTAAGCTGTCTGAAGTGCTTTCCGAAAGTTATCAACACTTTTATGTTTGGCGTTCCGAAACCCACCTTATCTCAGGCTGAAAAGCGTTTTTGTGCATTGTGCCATAACTTTTCAGGGAAGCTTCAGAACATGAAATTTTAACCTCCCACTATAGCAGAAAGCGTCTTTCTAGTAGTTGCACATCAAATCTAAGCTGTCTGAAGTGTTTTTCAAAAGTTATCAACACTTTTATGTTTGGCGTTCCGAAACCCACCTTATCTCAGGCTGAAAAGCGTTTTTGTGCATTGTGCCATAACTTTTCAGGGAAGCTTCAGAACATGAAATTTTAACCTCCCACTATAGCAGAAAGGGTCTTTCTAGTAGTTGCACATCAAATCTAAACTGTCTGAAGTGTTTTTCCAAAGTTATCAACACTTTTATGTTTGGCGTTCCGAAACCCACCTTATCTCAGGCTGAAAAGCGTTTTTACGCATTGTGCCATAACTTTTCAGGGAAGCTTCAGAACATGAAATTTTAACCTCCCACTATAGCAGAAAGGGTCTTTCTAGTAGGTGCACATCAAATCTAAGCTCTCTGAAGTGTTTTTCGAAAGTTATCAACACTTTTATGTTTGGCGTTCCGAAACCCACCTTATCTCAGGCTGAAAAGCGTTTTTGTGCATTGTGCCATAACTTTTCAGGGAAGCTTCAGAACATGAAATTTTAACCTCCCACTATAGCAGAAAGGGTCTTTCTAGTAGTTGAACATCAAATCTAAACTGTCTGAAGTGTTTTTCCAAAGTTATTAACACTTTTATGTTTGGCGTTCCGAAACCCACCTTATCTCAGGCTGAAAAGCGTTTTTGTGCATTGTGCCATAACTTTTCAGGGAAGCTTCAGAACATGAAATTTTAACCTCCCACTATAGCAGAAAGGGTCTTTCTAGTAGTTGCACATCAAATCTAAACTGTCTGAAGTGTTTTTCCAAAGTTATCAACACTTTTATGTTTGGCGTTCCGAAACCCACCTTATCTCAGGCTGAAAAGCGTTTTTGTGCATTGTGCCATAACTTTTCAGGGAAGCTTCAGAACATGAAATTTTAACCTCCCACTATAGCAGAAAGGGTCTTTCTAGTAGTTGCACATCAAATCTAAGCTGTCTGAAGTGTTTTTCAAAAGTTATCAACACTTTTATGTTTGGCGTTCCGAAACCCACCTTATCTCAGGCTGAAAAGCGTTTTTGTGCATTGTGCCATAACTTTTCAGGAAAGCTTCAGAACATGAAATTTTAACCTCCCACTATAGCAGAAAGGGTCTTTCTAGTAGTTGCACATCAAATCTAAACTGTCTGAAGTGTTTTTCCAAAGTTATCAACACTTTTATGTTTGGCGTTCCGAAACCCACCTTATCTCAGGCTGAAAAGCGTTTTTACGCATTGTGCCATAACTTTTCAGGGAAGCTTCAGAACATGAAATTTTAACCTCCCACTATAGCAGAAAGGGTCTTTCTAGTAGGTGCACATCAAATCTAAGCTCTCTGAAGTGTTTTTTGAAAGTTATCAACACTTTTATGTTTGGCGTTCCGAAACCCACCTTATCTCAGGCTGAAAAGCGTTTTTGTGCATTGTGCCATAACTTTTCAGGAAAGCTTCAGAACATGAAATTTTAACCTCCCACTATAGCAGAAAGGGTCTTTCTAGTAGTTGCACATCAAATCTAAACTGTCTGAAGTGTTTTTCCAAAGTTATTAACACTTTTATGTTTGGCGTTCCGAAACCCACCTTATCTCAGGCTGAAAAGCGTTTTTGTGCATTGTGCCATAACTTTTCAGGGAAGCTTCAGAACATGAAATTTTAACCTCCCACTATAGCAGAAAGGGTCTTTCTAGTAGTTGCACATCAAATCTAAACTGTCTGAAGTGTTTTTCCAAAGTTATCAACACTTTTATGTTTGGCGTTCCGAAACCCACCTTATCTCAGGCTGAAAAGCGTTTTTACGCATTGTGCCATAACTTTTCAGGGAAGCTTCAGAACATGAAATTTTAACCTCCCACTATAGCAGAAAGGGTCTTTCTAGTAGGTGCACATCAAATCTAAGCTGTCTGAAGTGTTTTTCGAAAGATATCAACACTTTTATGTTTGGCGTTCCGAAACCCACCTTATCTCAGGCTGAAAAGCGTTTTTGTGCATTGTGCCATAACTTTTCAGGGAAGCTTCAGAACATGAAATTTTAACCTCCCACTATAGCAGAAAGGGTCTTTCTAGTAGTTGCACATCAAATCTAAGCTGTCTGAAGTGTTTTTCAAAAGTTATCAACACTTTTATGTTTGGCGTTCCGAAACCCACCTTATCTCAGGCTGAAAAGCGTTTTTGTGCATTTCGCCATAACTTTTCAGGAAAGCTTCAGAACATGAAATTTTAACCTCCCACTATAGCAGAAATGGTCTTTCTAGTAGGTGCACATCAAATCTAAGCTGTCTGAAGTGTTTTTCGAAAGTTATCAACACTTTTATGTTTGGCGTTCCGAAACCCACCTTATCTCAGGCTGAAAAGCGTTTTTGTGCATTGTGCCATAACTTTTCAGGGAAGCTTCAGAACATGAAATTTTAACCTCCCACTATAGCAGAAAGGGTCTTTCTAGTAGTTGCACATCAAATCTAAACTGTCTGAAGTGTTTTTCCAAAGTTATCAACACTTTTATGTTTGGCGTTCCGAAACCCACCTTATCTCAGGCTGAAAAGCGTTTTTACGCATTGTGCCATAACTTTTCAGGGAAGCTTCAGAACATGAAATTTTAACCTCCCACTATAGCAGAAAGGGTCTTTCTAGTAGGTGCACATCAAATCTAAGCTGTCTGAAGTGTTTTTCGAAAGTTATCAACACTTTTATGTTTGGCGTTCCGAAACCCACCTTATCTCAGGCTGAAAAGCGTTTTTGTGCATTGTGCCATAACTTTTCAGGGAAGCTTCAGAACATGAAATTTTAACCTCCCACTATAGCAGAAAGGGTCTTTCTAGTAGTTGCACATCAAATCTAAACTGTCTGAAGTGTTTTTCCAAAGTTATCAACACTTTTATGTTTGGCGTTCCGAAACCCACCTTATCTCAGGCTAAAAAGCGTTTTCACGCATTGTGCCATAACTTTTCAGGGAAGCTTCAGAACATGAAATTTTAACCTCCCACTATAGCAGAAAGGGTCTTTCTAGTAGGTGCACATCAAATCTAAGCTCTCTGAAGTGTTTTTCGAAAGTTATCAACACTTTTATGTTTGGCGTTCCGAACCCCACCTTATCTCAGGCTGAAAAGCGTTTTTGTGCATTGTGCCATAACTTTTCAGGAAAGCTTCAGAACATGAAATTTTAACCTCCCACTATAGCAGAAAGGGTTTTTCTAGTAGTTGCACATCAAATCTAAGCTGTCTGAAGTGTTTTTCAAAAGTTATCAACACTTTTATGTTTGGCGTTCCGAAACCCACCTTATCTCAGGCTGAAAAGCGTTTTTGTGCATTGTGCCATAACTTTTCAGGAAAGCTTCAGAACATGAAATTTTAACCTCCCACTATAGCAGAAAGGGTCTTTCTAGTAGTTGCACATCAAATCTAAACTGTCTGAAGTGTTTTTCCAAAGTTATCAACACTTTTATGTTTGGCGTTCCGAAACCCACCTTATCTCAGGCTGAAAAGCGTTTTTACGCATTGTGCCATAACTTTTCAGGGAAGCTTCAGAACATGAAATTTTAACCTCCCACTATAGCAGAAAGGGTCTTTCTAGTAGGTGCACATCAAATCTAAGCTCTCTGAAGTGTTTTTCAAAAGTTATCAACACTTTTATGTTTGGCGTTCCGAAACCCACCTTATCTCAGGCTGAAAAGCGTTTTTGTGCATTGTGCCATAACTTTTCAGGAAAGCTTCAGAACATGAAATTTTAACCTCCCACTATAGCAGAAAGGGTCTTTCTAGTAGTTGCACATCAAATCTAAACTGTCTGAAGTGTTTTTCCAAAGTTATTAACACTTTTATGTTTGGCGTTCCGAAACCCACCTTATCTCAGGCTGAAAAGCGTTTTTGTGCATTGTGCCATAACTTTTCAGGGAAGCTTCAGAACATGAAATTTTAACCTCCCACTATAGCAGAAAGGGTCTTTCTAGTAGTTGCACATCAAATCTAAACTGTCTGGAGTGTTTTTCCAAAGTTATCAACACTTTTATGTTTGGCGTTCCGAAACCCACCTTATCTCAGGCTGAAAAGCGTTTTTACGCATTGTGCCATAACTTTTCAGGGAAGCTTCAGAACATGAAATTTTAACCTCCCACTATAGCAGAAAGGGTCTTTCTAGTAGGTGCACATCAAATCTAAGCTGTCTGAAGTGCTTTTCGAAAGTTATCAACACTTTTATGTTTGGCGTTCCGAAACCCACCTTATCTCAGGCTGAAAAGCGTTTTTGTGCATTGTGCCATAACTTTTCAGGGAAGCTTCAGAACATGAAATTTTAACCTCCCACTATAGCAGAAAGCGTCTTTCTAGTAGTTGCACATCAAATCTAAGCTGTCTGAAGTGTTTTTCAAAAGTTATCAACACTTTTATGTTTGGCGTTCCGAAACCCACCTTATCTCAGGCTGAAAAGCGTTTTTGTGCATTGTGCCATAACTTTTCAGGAAAGCTTCAGAACATGAAATTTTAACCTCCCACTATAGCAGAAAGGGTCTTTCTAGCAGGTGCACATCAAATCTAAGCTCTCTGAAGTGTTTTTCGAAAGTTATCAACACTTTTATGTTTGGCGTTCCGAAACCCACCTTATCTCAGGCTGAAAAGCGTTTTTGTGCATTGTGCCATAACTTTTCAGGGAAGCTTCAGAACATGAAATTTTAACCTCCCACTATAGCAGAAAGGGTCTTTCTAGTAGTTGCACATCAAATCTAAACTGTCTGAAGTGTTTTTCCAAAGTTATCAACACTTTTATGTTTGGCGTTCCGAAACCCACCTTATCTCAGGCTGAAAAGCGTTTTTACGCATTGTGCCATAACTTTTCAGGGAAGCTTCAGAACATGAAATTTTAACCTCCCACTATAGCAGAAAGGGTCTTTCTAGTAGGTGCACATCAAATCTAAGCTGTCTGAAGTGTTTTTCGAAAGTTATCAACACTTTTATGTTTGGCGTTCCGAAACCCACCTTATCTCAGGCTGAAAAGCGTTTTTGTGCATTGTGCCATAACTTTTCAGGGAAGCTTCAGAACATGAAATTTTAACCTCCCACTATAGCAGAAAGGGTCTTTCTAGTAGTTGCACATCAAATCTAAATTGTCTGAAGTGTTTTTCCAAAGTTATTAACACTTTTATGTTTGGCGTTCCGAAACCCACCTTATCTCAGGCTGAAAAGCGTTTTTGTGCATTGTGCCATAACTTTTCAGGGAAGCTTCAGAACATGAAATTTTAACCTCCCACTATAGCAGAAAGGGTCTTTCTAGCAGGTGCACATCAAATCTAAGCTCTCTGAAGTGTTTTTCGAAAGTTATCAACACTTTTATGTTTGGCGTTCCGAAACCCACCTTATCTCAGGCTGAAAAGCGTTTTTGTGCATTGTGCCATAACTTTTCAGGGAAGCTTCAGAACATGAAATTTTAACCTCCCACTATAGCAGAAAGGGTCTTTCTAGTAGTTGCACATCAAATCTAAACTGTCTGAAGTGTTTTTCCAAAGTTATCAACACTTTTATGTTTGGCGTTCCGAAACCCACCTTATCTCAGGCTGAAAAGCGTTTTTACGCATTGTGCCATAACTTTTCAGGGAAGCTTCAGAACATGAAATTTTAACCTCCCACTATAGCAGAAAGGGTCTTTCTAGTAGGTGCACATCAAATCTAAGCTGTCTGAAGTGTTTTTCGAAAGTTATCAACACTTTTATGTTTGGCGTTCCGAAACCCACCTTATCTCAGGCTGAAAAGCGTTTTTGTGCATTGTGCCATAACTTTTCAGGGAAGCTTCAGAACATGAAATTTTAACCTCCCACTATAGCAGAAAGGGTCTTTCTAGTAGTTGCACATCAAATCTAAACTGTCTGAAGTGTTTTTCCAAAGTTATTAACACTTTTATGTTTGGCGTTCCGAAACCCACCTTATCTCAGGCTGAAAAGCGTTTTTGTGCATTGTGCCATAACTTTTCAGGGAAGCTTCAGAACATGAAATTTTAACCTCCCACTATAGCAGAAAGGGTCTTTCTAGTAGGTGCACATCAAATCTAAGCTCTCTGAAGTGTTCTTCGAAAGTTATCAACACTTTTATGTTTGGCGTTCCGAAACCCACCTTATCTCAGGCTGAAAAGCGTTTTTGTGCATTGTGCCATAACTTTTCAGGAAAGCTTCAGAACATGAAATTTTAACCTCCCACTATAGCAGAAAGGGTCTTTCTAGTAGTTGCACATCAAATCTAAACTGTCTGAAGTGTTTTTCCAAAGTTATTAACACTTTTATGTTTGGCGTTCCGAAACCCACCTTATCTCAGGCTGAAAAGCGTTTTTGTGCATTGTGCCATAACTTTTCAGGGAAGCTTCAGAACATGAAATTTTAACCTCCCACTATAGCAGAAAGGGTCTTTCTAGTAGTTGCACATCAAATCTAAACTGTCTGAAGTGATTTTCCAAAGTTATCAACACTTTTATGTTTGGCGTTCCGAAACCCACCTTATCTCAGGCTGAAAAGCGTTTTTACGCATTGTGCCATAACTTTTCAGGGAAGCTTCAGAACATGAAATTTTAACCTCCCACTATAGCAGAAAGGGTCTTTCTAGTAGGTGCACATCAAATCTAAGCTCTCTGAAGTGTTTTTCGAAAGTTATCAACACTTTTATGTTTGGCGTTCCGAAACCCACCTTATCTCAGGCTGAAAAGCGTTTTTGTGCATTGTGCCATAACTTTTCAGGGAAGCTTCAGAACATGAAATTTTAACCTCCCACTATAGCAGAAAGGGTCTTTCTAGTAGTTGCACATCAAATCTAAACTGTCTGAAGTGTTTTTCAAAAGTTATCAACACTTTTATGTTTGGCGTTCCGAAACCCACCTTATCTCAGGCTGAAAAGCGTTTTTGTGCATTGTGCCATAACTTTTCAGGAAAGCTTCAGAACATGAAATTTTAACCTCCCACTATAGCAGAAAGGGTCTTTCTAGTAGTTGCACATCAAATCTAAACTGTCTGAAGTGTTTTTCCAAAGTTATCAACACTTTTATGTTTGGCGTTCCGAAACCCACCTTATCTCAGGCTGAAAAGCGTTTTTACGCATTGTGCCATAACTTTTCAGGGAAGCTTCAGAACATGAAATTTTAACCTCCCACTATAGCAGAAAGGGTCTTTCTAGTAGGTGCACATCAAATCTAAGCTCTCTGAAGTGTTTTTCAAAAGTTATCAACACTTTTATGTTTGGCGTTCCGAAACCCACCTTATCTCAGGCTGAAAAGCGTTTTTGTGCATTGTGCCATAACTTTTCAGGAAAGCTTCAGAACATGAAATTTTAACCTCCCACTATAGCAGAAAGGGTCTTTCTAGTAGTTGCACATCAAATCTAAACTGTCTGAAGTGTTTTTCCAAAGTTATTAACACTTTTATGTTTGGCGTTCCGAAACCCACCTTATCTCAGGCTGAAAAGCGTTTTTGTGCATTGTGCCATAACTTTTCAGGGAAGCTTCAGAACATGAAATTTTAACCTCCCACTATAGCAGAAAGGGTCTTTCTAGTAGTTGCACATCAAATCTAAACTGTCTGAAGTGTTTTTCCAAAGTTATCAACACTTTTATGTTTGGCGTTCCGAAACCCACCTTATCTCAGGCTGAAAAGCGTTTTTACGCATTGTGCCATAACTTTTCAGGGAAGCTTCAGAACATGAAATTTTAACCTCCCACTATAGCAGAAAGGGTCTTTCTAGTAGGTGCACATCAAATCTAAGCTGTCTGAAGTGCTTTTCGAAAGTTATCAACACGTTTATGTTTGGCGTTCCGAAACCCACCTTATCTCAGGCTGAAAAGCGTTTTTGTGCATTGTGCCATAACTTTTCAGGGAAGCTTCAGAACATGAAATTTTAACCTCCCACTATAGCAGAAAGCGTCTTTCTAGTAGTTGCACATCAAATCTAAGCTGTCTGAAGTGTTTTTCAAAAGTTATCAACACTTTTATGTTTGGCGTTCCGAAACCCACCTTATCTCAGGCTGAAAAGCGTTTTTGTGCATTGTGCCATAACTTTTCAGGGAAGCTTCAGAACATGAAATTTTAACCTCCCACTATAGCAGAAAGGGTCTTTCTAGAAGTTGCACATCAAATCTAAACTGTCTGAAGTGTTTTTCCAAAGTTATCAACACTTTTATGTTTGGCGTTCCGAAACCCACCTTATCTCAGGCTGAAAAGCGTTTTTACGCATTGTGCCATAACTTTTCAGGGAAGCTTCAGAACATGAAATTTTAACCTCCCACTATAGCAGAAAGGGTCTTTCTAGTAGGTGCACATCAAATCTAAGCTCTCTGAAGTGTTTTTCGAAAGTTATCAACACTTTTATGTTTGGCGTTCCGAAACCCACCTTATCTCAGGCTGAAAAGCGTTTTTGTGCATTGTGCCATAACTTTTCAGGGAAGCTTCAGAACATGAAATTTTAACCTCCCACTATAGCAGAAAGGGTCTTTCTAGTTGTTGAACATCAAATCTAAACTGTCTGAAGTGTTTTTCCAAAGTTATTAACACTTTTATGTTTGGCGTTCCGAAACCCACCTTATCTCAGGCTGAAAAGCGTTTTTGTGCATTGTGCCATAACTTTTCAGGGAAGCTTCAGAACATGAAATTTTAACCTCCCACTATAGCAGAAAGGGTCTTTCTAGTAGTTGCACATCAAATCTAAACTGTCTGAAGTGTTTTTCCAAAGTTATCAACACTTTTATGTTTGGCGTTCCGAAACCCACCTTATCTCAGGCTGAAAAGCGTTTTTGTGCATTGTGCCATAACTTTTCAGGAAAGCTTCAGAACATGAAATTTTAACCTCCCACTATAGCAGAAAGGGTCTTTCTAGTAGTTGCACATCAAATCTAAACTGTCTGAAGTGTTTTTCCAAAGTTATCAACACTTTTATGTTTGGCGTTCCGAAACCCACCTTATCTCAGGCTGAAAAGCGTTTTTACGCATTGTGCCATAACTTTTCAGGGAAGCTTCAGAACATGAAATTTTAACCTCCCACTATAGCAGAAAGGGTCTTTCTAGTAGGTGCACATCAAATCTAAGCTCTCTGAAGTGTTTTTTGAAAGTTATCAACACTTTTATGTTTGGCGTTCCGAAACCCACCTTATCTCAGGCTGAAAAGCGTTTTTGTGCATTGTGCCATAACTTTTCAGGAAAGCTTCAGAACATGAAATTTTAACCTCCCACTATAGCAGAAAGGGTCTTTCTAGTAGTTGCACATCAAATCTAAACTGTCTGAAGTGTTTTTGCAAAGTTATTAACACTTTTATGTTTGGCGTTCCGAAACCCACCTTATCTCAGGCTGAAAAGCGTTTTTGTGCATTGTGCCATAACTTTTCAGGGAAGCTTCAGAACATGAAATTTTAACCTCCCACTATAGCAGAAAGGGTCTTTCTAGTAGTTGCACATCAAATCTAAACTGTCTGAAGTGTTTTTCCAAAGTTATCAACAATTTTATGTTTGGCGTTCCGAAACCCACCTTATCTCAGGCTGAAAAGCGTTTTTACGCATTGTGCCATAACTTTTCAGGGAAGCTTCAGAACATGAAATTTTAACCTCCCACTATAGCAGAAAGGGTCTTTCTAGTAGGTGCACATCAAATCTAAGCTCTCTGAAGTGTTTTTCGAAAGTTATCAACACTTTTATGTTTGGCGTTCCGAAACCCACCTTATCTCAGGCTGAAAAGCGTTTTTGTGCATTGTGCCATAACTTTTCAGGAAAGCTTCAGAACATGAAATTTTAACCTCCCACTATAGCAGAAAGGGTCTTTCTAGTAGTTGCACATCAAATCTAAACTGTCTGAAGTGTTTTTCCAAAGTTATCAACACTTTTATGTTTGGCGTTCCGAAACCCACCTTATCTCAGGCTGAAAAGCGTTTTTACGCATTGTGCCATAACTTTTCAGGGAAGCTTCAGAACATGAAATTTTAACCTCCCACTATAGCAGAAAGGGTCTTTCTAGTAGGTGCACATCAAATCTAAGCTCTCTGAAGTGTTTTTTGAAAGTTATCAACACTTTTATGTTTGGCGTTCCGAAACCCACCTTATCTCAGGCTGAAAAGCGTTTTTGTGCATTGTGCCATAACTTTTCAGGAATGCTTCAGAACATGAAATTTTAACCTCCCACTATAGCAGAAAGGGTCTTTCTAGTAGTTGCACATCAAATCTAAACTGTCTGAAGTGTTTTTCCAAAGTTATTAACACTTTTATGTTTGGCGTTCCGAAACCCACCTTATCTCAGGCTGAAAAGCGTTTTTGTGCATTGTGCCATAACTTTTCATGGAAGCTTCAGAACATGAAATTTTAACCTCCCACTATAGCAGAAAGGGTCTTTCTAGTAGTTGCACATCAAATCTAAACTGTCTGAAGTGTTTTTCCAAAGTTATCAACACTTTTATGTTTGGCGTTCCGAAACCCACCTTATCTCAGGCTGAAAAGCGTTTTTACGCATTGTGCCATAACTTTTCAGGGAAGCTTCAGAACATGAAATTTTAACCTCCCACTATAGCAGAAAGGGTCTTTCTAGTAGTTGCACATCAAATCTAAGCTGTCTGAAGTGTTTTTCAAAAGTTATCAACACTTTTATGTTTGGCGTTCCGAAACCCACCTTATCTCAGGCTGAAAAGCGTTTTTGTGCATTGTGCCATAACTTTTCAGGAAAGCGTCAGAACATGAAATTTTAACCTCCCACTATAGCAGAAAGGGTCTTTCTAGTAGTTGCACATCAAATCTAAACTGTCTGAAGTGTTTTTCCAAAGTTATCAACACTTTTATGTTTGGCGTTCCGAAACCCACCTTATCTCAGGCTGAAAAGCGTTTTTACGCATTGTGCCATAACTTTTCAGGGAAGCTTCAGAACATGAAATTTTAATCTCCCACTATAGCAGAAAGGGTCTTTCTAGTAGGTGCACATCAAATCTAAGCTGTCTGAAGTGTTTTTCGAAAGATATCAACACTTTTATGTTTGGCGTTCCGAAACCCACCTTATCTCAGGCTGAAAAGCGTTTTTGTGCATTGTGCCATAACTTTTCAGGGAAGCTTCAGAACATGAAATTTTAACCTCCCACTATAGCAGAAAGGGTCTTTCTAGTAGTTGCACATCAAATCTAAGCTGTCTGAAGTGTTTTTCAAAAGTTATCAACACTTTTATGTTTGGCGTTCCGAAACCCACCTTATCTCAGGCTGAAAAGCGTTTTTGTGCATTGTGCCATAACTTTTCAGGGAAGCTTCAGAACATGAAATTTTAACCTCCCACTATAGCAGAAAGGGTCTTTCTAGTAGTTGCACATCAAATCTAAGCTGTCTGAAGTGTTTTTCCAAAGTTATCAACACTTTTATGTTTGGCGTTCCGAAACCCACCTTATCTCAGGCTGAAAAGCGTTTTTACGCATTGTGCCATAACTTTTCAGGGAAGCTTCAGAACATGAAATTTTAACCTCCCACTATAGCAGAAAGGGTCTTTCTAGTAGGTGCACATCAAATCTAAGCTCTCTGAAGTGTTTTTCGAAAGTTATCAACACTTTTATGTTTGGCGTTCCGAAACCCACCTTATCTCAGGCTGAAAAGCGTTTTTGTGCATTGTGCCATAACTTTTCAGGAAAGCTTCAGAACATGAAATTTTAACCTCCCACTATAGCAGAAAGGGTCTTTCCAGTAGTTGCACATCAAATCTAAACTGTCTGAAGTGTTTTTCCAAAGTTATTAACACTTTTATGTTTGGCGTTCCGAAACCCACCTTATCTCAGGCTGAAAAGCGTTTTTGTGCATTGTGCCATAACTTTTCAGGGAAGCTTCAGAACATGAAATTTTAACCTCCCACTATAGCAGAAAGGGTCTTTCTAGTAGTTGCACATCAAATCTAAACTGTCTGAAGTGTTTTTCCAAAGTTATCAACACTTTTATGTTTGGCGTTCCGAAACCCACCTTATCTCAGGCTGAAAAGCGTTTTTACGCATTGTGCCATAACTTTTCAGGGAAGCTTCAGAACATGAAATTTTAACCTCCCACTATAGCAGAAAGGGTCTTTCTAGTAGGTGCACATCAAATCTAAGCTCTCTGAAGTGTTTTTCGAAAGTTATCAACACTTTTATGTTTGGCGTTCCGAAACCCACCTTATCTCAGGCTGAAAAGCGTTTTTGTGCATTGTGCCATAACTTTTCAGGGAAGCTTCAGAACATGAAATTTTAACCTCCCACTATAGCAGAAAGGGTCTTTCTAGTAGTTGCACATCAAATCTAAGCTGTCTGAAGTGTTTTTCAAAAGTTATCAACACTTTTATGTTTGGCGTTCCGAAACCCACCTTATCTCAGGCTGAAAAGCGTTTTTGTGCATTGTGCCATAACTTTTCAGGAAAGCTTCAGAACATGAAATTTTAACCTCCCACTATAGCAGAAAGGGTCTTTCTAGTAGTTGCACATCAAATCTAAACTGTCTGAAGTGTTTTTCCAAAGTTATCAACGCTTTTATGTTTGGCGTTCCGAAACCCACCTTATCTCAGGCTGAAAAGCGTTTTTACGCATTGTGCCATAACTTTTCAGGGAAGCTTCAGAACATGAAATTTTAACCTCCCACTATAGCAGAAAGGGTCTTTCTAGTAGGTGCACATCAAATCTAAGCTGTCTGAAGTGTTTTTCAAAAGTTATCAACACTTTTATGTTTGGCGTTCCGAAACCCACCTTATCTCAGGCTGAAAAGCGTTTTTGTGCATTGTGCCATAACTTTTCAGGAAAGCTTCAGAACATGAAATTTTAACCTCCCACTATAGCAGAAAGGGTCTTCATAGTAGTTGCACATCAAATCTAAACTGTCTGAAGTGTTTTTCCAAAGTTATTAACACTTTTATGTTTGGCGTTCCGAAACCCACCTTATCTCAGGCTGAAAAGCGTTTTTGTGCATTGTGCCATAACTTTTCAGGGAAGCTTCAGAACATGAAATTTTAACCTCCCACTATAGCAGAAAGGGTCTTTCTAGTAGTTGCACATCAAATCTAAACTGTCTGAAGTGTTTTTCCAAAGTTATCAACACTTTTATGTTTGGCGTTCCGAAACCCACCTTATCTCAGGCTGAAAAGCGTTTTTACGCATTGTGCCATAACTTTTCAGGGAAGCTTCAGAACATGAAATTTTAACCTCCCACTATAGCAGAAAGGGTCTTTCTAGTAGGTGCACATCAAATCTAAGCTGTCTGCAGTGCTTTCCGAAAGTTATCAACACTTTTATGTTTGGCGTTCCGAAACCCACCTTATCTCAGGCTGAAAAGCGTTTTTGTGCATTGTGCCATAACTTTTCAGGGAAGCTTCAGAACATGAAATTTTAACCTCCCACTATAGCAGAAAGCGTCTTTCTAGTAGTTGCACATCAAATCTAAGCTGTCTGAAGTGTTTTTCAAAAGTTATCAACACTTTTATGTTTGGCGTTCCGAAACCCACCTTATCTCAGGCTGAAAAGCGTTTTTGTGCATTGTGCCATAACTTTTCAGGGAAGCTTCAGAACATGAAATTTTAACCTCCCACTATAGCAGAAAGGGTCTTTCTAGTAGTTGCACATCAAATCTAAACTGTCTGAAGTGTTTTTCCAAAGTTATCAACACTTTTATGTTTGGCGTTCCGAAACCCACCTTATCTCAGGCTGAAAAGCGTTTTTACGCATTGTGCCATAACTTTTCAGGGAAGCTTCAGAACATGAAATTTTAACCTCCCACTATAGCAGAAAGGGTCTTTCTAGTAGGTGCACATCAAATCTAAGCTCTCTGAAGTGTTTTTCGAAAGTTATCAACACTTTTATGTTTGGCGTTCCGAAACCCACCTTATCTCAGGCTGAAAAGCGTTTTTGTGCATTGTGCCATAACTTTTCAGGGAAGCTTCAGAACATGAAATTTTAACCTCCCACTATAGCAGAAAGGGTCTTTCTAGTAGTTGAACATCAAATCTAAACTGTCTGAAGTGTTTTTCCAAAGTTATTAACACTTTTATGTTTGGCGTTCCGAAACCCACCTTATCTCAGGCTGAAAAGCGTTTTTGTGCATTGTGCCATAACTTTTCAGGGAAGCTTCAGAACATGAAATTTTAACCTCCCACTATAGCAGAAAGGGTCTTTCTAGTAGTTGCACATCAAATCTAAACTGTCTGAAGTGTTTTTCCAAAGTTATCAACACTTTTATGTTTGGCGTTCCGAAACCCACCTTATCTCAGGCTGAAAAGCGTTTTTGTGCATTGTGCCATAACTTTTCAGGGAAGCTTCAGAACATGAAATTTTAACCTCCCACTATAGCAGAAAGGGTCTTTCTAGTAGTTGCACATCAAATCTAAGCTGTCTGAAGTGTTTTTCAAAAGTTATCAACACTTTTATGTTTGGCGTTCCGAAACCCACCTTATCTCAGGCTGAAAAGCGTTTTTGTGCATTGTGCCATAACTTTTCAGGAAAGCTTCAGAACATGAAATTTTAACCTCCCACTATAGCAGAAAGGGTCTTTCTAGTAGTTGCACATCAAATCTAAACTGTCTGAAGTGTTTTTCCAAAGTTATCAACACTTTTATGTTTGGCGTTCCGAAACCCACCTTATCTCAGGCTGAAAAGCGTTTTTACGCATTGTGCCATAACTTTTCAGGGAAGCTTCAGAACATGAAATTTTAACCTCCCACTATAGCAGAAAGGGTCTTTCTAGTAGGTGCACATCAAATCTAAGCTCTCTGAAGTGTTTTTTGAAAGTTATCAACACTTTTATGTTTGGCGTTCCGAAACCCACCTTATCTCAGGCTGAAAAGCGTTTTTGTGCATTGTGCCATAACTTTTCAGGAAAGCTTCAGAACATGAAATTTTAACCTCCCACTATAGCAGAAAGGGTCTTTCTAGTAGTTGCACATCAAATCTAAACTGTCTGAAGTGTTTTTCCAAAGTTATTAACACTTTTATGTTTGGCGTTCCGAAACCCACCTTATCTCAGGCTGAAAAGCGTTTTTGTGCATTGTGCCATAACTTTTCAGGGAAGCTTCAGAACATGAAATTTTAACCTCCCACTATAGCAGAAAGGGTCTTTCTAGTCGTTGCACATCAAATCTAAACTGTCTGAAGTGTTTTTCCAAAGTTATCAACACTTTTATGTTTGGCGTTCCGAAACCCACCTTATCTCAGGCTGAAAAGCGTTTTTACGCATTGTGCCATAACTTTTCAGGGAAGCTTCAGAACATGAAATTTTAACCTCCCACTATAGCAGAAAGGGTCTTTCTAGTAGGTGCACATCAAATCTAAGCTGTCTGAAGTGTTTTTCGAAAGATATCAACACTTTTATGTTTGGCGTTCCGAAACCCACCTTATCTCAGGCTGAAAAGCGTTTTTGTGCATTGTGCCATAACTTTTCAGGGAAGCTTCAGAACATGAAATTTTAACCTCCCACTATAGCAGAAAGGGTCTTTCTAGTAGTTGCACATCAAATCTAAGCTGTCTGAAGTGTTTTTCAAAAGTTATCAACACTTTTATGTTTGGCGTTCCGAAACCCACCTTATCTCAGGCTGAAAAGCGTTTTTGTGCATTGTGCCATAACTTTTCAGGGAAGCTTCAGAACATGAAATTTTAACCTCCCACTATAGCAGAAAGGGTCTTTCTAGTAGTTGCACATCAAATCTAAACTGTCTGAAGTGTTTTTCCAAAGTTATCAACACTTTTATGTTTGGCGTTCCGAAACCCACCTTATCTCAGGCTGAAAAGCGTTTTTACGCATTGTGCCATAACTTTTCAGGGAAGCTTCAGAACATGAAATTTTAACCTCCCACTATAGCAGAAAGGGTCTTTCTAGTAGGTGCACATCAAATCTAAGCTCTCTGAAGTGTTTTTCGAAAGTTATCAACACTTTTATGTTTGGCGTTCCGAAACCCACCTTATCTCAGGCTGAAAAGCGTTTTTGTGCATTGTGCCATAACTTTTCAGGGAAGCTTCAGAACATGAAATTTTAACCTCCCACTATAGCAGAAAGGGTCTTTCTAGTAGTTGCACATCAAATCTAAACTGTCTGAAGTGTTTTTCCAAAGTTATTAACACTTTTATGTTTGGCGTTCCGAAACCCACCTTATCTCAGGCTGAAAAGCGTTTTTGTGCATTGTGCCATAACTTTTCAGGGAAGCTTCAGAACATGAAATTTTAACCTCCCACTATAGCAGAAAGGGTCTTTCTAGTAGTTGCACATCAAATCTAAACTGTCTGAAGTGTTTTTCCAAAGTTATCAACACTTTTATGTTTGGCGTTCCGAAACCCACCTTATCTCAGGCTGAAAAGCGTTTTTACGCATTGTGCCATAACTTTTCAGGGAAGCTTCAGAACATGAAATTTTAACCTCCCACTATAGCAGAAAGGGTCTTTCTAGTAGGTGCACATCAAATCTAAGCTCTCTGAAGTGTTTTTCGAAAGTTATCAACACTTTTATGTTTGGCGTTCCGAAACCCACCTTATCTCAGGCTGAAAAGCGTTTTTGTGCATTGTGCCATAACTTTTCAGGGAAGCTTCAGAACATGAAATTTTAACCTCCCACTATAGCAGAAAGGGTCTTTCTAGTAGTTGCACATCAAATCTAAACTGTCTGAAGTGTTTTTCCAAAGTTATTAACACTTTTATGTTTGGCGTTCCGAAACCCACCTTATCTCAGGCTGAAAAGCGTTTTTGTGCATTGTGCCATAACTTTTCAGGGAAGCTTCAGAACATGAAATTTTAACCTCCCACTATAGCAGAAAGGGTCTTTCTAGTCGTTGCACATCAAATCTAAACTGTCTGAAGTGTTTTTCCAAAGTTATCAACACTTTTATGTTTGGCGTTCCGAAACCCACCTTATCTCAGGCTGAAAAGCGTTTTTACGCATTGTGCCATAACTTTTCAGGGAAGCTTCAGAACATGAAATTTTAACCTCCCACTATAGCAGAAAGGGTCTTTCTAGTAGGTGCACATCAAATCTAAGCTGTCTGAAGTGTTTTTCGAAAGATATCAACACTTTTATGTTTGGCGTTCCGAAACCCACCTTATCTCAGGCTGAAAAGCGTTTTTGTGCATTGTGCCATAACTTTTCAGGGAAGCTTCAGAACATGAAATTTTAACCTCCCACTATAGCAGAAAGGGTCTTTCTAGTAGTTGCACATCAAATCTAAGCTGTCTGAAGTGTTTTTCAAAAGTTATCAACACTTTTATGTTTGGCGTTCCGAAACCCACCTTATCTCAGGCTGAAAAGCGTTTTTGTGCATTGTGCCATAACTTTTCAGGGAAGCTTCAGAACATGAAATTTTAACCTCCCACTATAGCAGAAAGGGTCTTTCTAGTAGTTGCACATCAAATCTAAACTGTCTGAAGTGTTTTTCCAAAGTTATCAACACTTTTATGTTTGGCGTTCCGAAACCCACCTTATCTCAGGCTGAAAAGCGTTTTTACGCATTGTGCCATAACTTTTCAGGGAAGCTTCAGAACATGAAATTTTAACCTCCCACTATAGCAGAAAGGGTCTTTCTAGTAGGTGCACATCAAATCTAAGCTCTCTGAAGTGTTTTTCGAAAGTTATCAACACTTTTATGTTTGGCGTTCCGAAACCCACCTTATCTCAGGCTGAAAAGCGTTTTTGTGCATTGTGCCATAACTTTTCAGGGAAGCTTCAGAACATGAAATTTTAACCTCCCACTATAGCAGAAAGGGTCTTTCTAGTAGTTGCACATCAAATCTAAACTGTGTGAAGTGTTTTTCCAAAGTTATTAACACTTTTATGTTTGGCGTTCCGAAACCCACCTTATCTCAGGCTGAAAAGCGTTTTTGTGCATTGTGCCATAACTTTTCAGGGAAGCTTCAGAACATGAAATTTTAACCTCCCACTATAGCAGAAAGGGTCTTTCTAGTAGTTGCACATCAAATCTAAACTGTCTGAAGTGTTTTTCCAAAGTTATCAACACTTTTATGTTTGGCGTTCCGAAACCCACCTTATCTCAGGCTGAAAAGCGTTTTTACGCATTGTGCCATAACTTTTCAGGGAAGCTTCAGAACATGAAATTTTAACCTCCCACTATAGCAGAAAGGGTCTTTCTAGTAGGTGCACATCAAATCTAAGCTCTCTGAAGTGTTTTTCGAAAGTTATCAACACTTTTATGTTTGGCGTTCCGAAACCCACCTTATCTCAGGCTGAAAAGCGTTTTTGTGCATTGTGCCATAACTTTTCAGGGAAGCTTCAGAACATGAAATTTTAACCTCCCACTATAGCAGAAAGGGTCTTTCTAGTAGTTGCACATCAAATCTAAACTGTCTGAAGTGTTTTTCCAAAGTTATTAACACTTTTATGTTTGGCGTTCCGAAACCCACCTTATCTCAGGCTGAAAAGCGTTTTTGTGCATTGTGCCATAACTTTTCAGGGAAGCTTCAGAACATGAAATTTTAACCTCCCACTATAGCAGAAAGGGTCTTTCTAGTAGTTGCACATCAAATCTAAACTGTCTGAAGTGTTTTTCCAAAGTTATCAACACTTTTATGTTTGGCGTTCCGAAACCCACCTTATCTCAGGCTGAAAAGCGTTTTTACGCATTGTGCCATAACTTTTCAGGGAAGCTTCAGAACATGAAATTTTAACCTCCCACTATAGCAGAAAGGGTCTTTCTAGTAGGTGCACATCAAATCTAAGCTGTCTGAAGTGTTTTTCGAAAGTTATCAACACTTTTATGTTTGGCGTTCCGAAACCCACCTTATCTCAGGCTGAAAAGCGTTTTTGTGCATTGTGCCATAACTTTTCAGGGAAGCTTCAGAACATGAAATTTTAACCTCCCACTATAGCAGAAAGGGTCTTTCTAGTAGTTGCACATCAAATCTAAACTGTCTGAAGTGTTTTTCCAAAGTTATCAACACTTTTATGTTTGGCGTTCCGAAACCCACCTTATCTCAGGCTGAAAAGCGTTTTTACGCATTGTGCCATAACTTTTCAGGGAAGCTTCAGAACATGAAATTTTAACCTCCCACTATAGCAGAAAGGGTCTTTCTAGTAGGTGCACATCAAATCTAAGCTCTCTGAAGTGTTTTTCGAAAGTTATCAACACTTTTATGTTTGGCGTTCCGAACCCCACCTTATCTCAGGCTGAAAAGCGTTTTTGTGCATTGTGCCATAACTTTTCAGGAAAGCTTCAGAACATGAAATTTTAACCTCCCACTATAGCAGAAAGGGTCTTTCTAGTAGTTGCACATCAAATCTAAACTGTCTGAAGTGTTTTTCCAAAGTTATTAACACTTTTATGTTTGGCGTTCCGAAACCCACCTTATCTCAGGCTGAAAAGCGTTTTTGTGCATTGTGCCATAACTTTTCAGGGAAGCTTCAGAACATGAAATTTTAACCTCCCACTATAGCAGAAAGGGTCTTTCTAGTAGTTGCACATCAAATCTAAACTGTCTGAAGTGTTTTTCCAAAGTTATCAACACTTTTATGTTTGGCGTTCCGAAACCCACCTTATCTCAGGCTGAAAAGCGTTTTTACGCATTGTGCCATAACTTTTCAGGGAAGCTTCAGAACATGAAATTTTAACCTCCCACTATAGCAGAAAGGGTCTTTCTAGTAGGTGCACATCAAATCTAAGCTCTCTGAAGTGTTTTTCGAAAGTTATCAACACTTTTATGTTTGGCGTTCCGAAACCCACCTTATCTCAGGCTGAAAAGCGTTTTTGTGCATTGTGCCATAACTTTTCAGGAAAGCTTCAGAACATGAAATTTTAACCTCCCACTATAGCAGAAAGGGTCTTTCTAGTAGTTGCACATCAAATCTAAACTGTCTGAAGTGTTTTTCCAAAGTTATCAACACTTTTATGTTTGGCGTTCCGAAACCCACCTTATCTCAGGCTGAAAAGCGTTTTTACGCATTGTGCCATAACTTTTCAGGGAAGCTTCAGAACATGAAATTTTAACCTCCCACTATAGCAGAAAGGGTCTTTCTAGTAGGTGCACATCAAATCTAAGCTCTCTGAAGTGTTTTTCAAAAGTTATCAACACTTTTATGTTTGGCGTTCCGAAACCCACCTTATCTCAGGCTGAAAAGCGTTTTTGTGCATTGTGCCATAACTTTTCAGGAAAGCTTCAGAACATGAAATTTTAACCTCCCACTATAGCAGAAAGGGTCTTTCTAGTAGTTGCACATCAAATCTAAACTGTCTGAAGTGTTTTTCCAAAGTTATAAACACTTTTATGTTTGGCGTTCCGAAACCCACCTTATCTCAGGCTGAAAAGCGTTTTTGTGCATTGTGCCATAACTTTTCAGGGAAGCTTCAGAACATGAAATTTTAACCTCCCACTATAGCAGAAAGGGTCTTTCTAGTAGTTGCACATCAAATCTAAACTGTCTGGAGTGTTTTTCCAAAGTTATCAACACTTTTATGTTTGGCGTTCCGAAACCCACCTTATCTCAGGCTGAAAAGCGTTTTTACGCATTGTGCCATAACTTTTCAGGGAAGCTTCAGAACATGAAATTTTAACCTCCCACTATAGCAGAAAGGGTCTTTCTAGTAGGTGCACATCAAATCTAAGCTGTCTGAAGTGCTTTTCGAAAGTTATCAACACTTTTATGTTTGGCGTTCCGAAACCCACCTTATCTCAGGCTGAAAAGCGTTTTTGTGCATTGTGCCATAACTTTTCAGGGAAGCTTCAGAACATGAAATTTTAACCTCCCACTATAGCAGAAAGCGTCTTTCTAGTAGTTGCACATCAAATCTAAGCTGTCTGAAGTGTTTTTCAAAAGTTATCAACACTTTTATGTTTGGCGTTCCGAAACCCACCTTATCTCAGGCTGAAAAGCGTTTTTGTGCATTGTGCCATAACTTTTCAGGAAAGCTTCAGAACATGAAATTTTAACCTCCCACTATAGCAGAAAGGGTCTTTCTAGCAGGTGCACATCAAATCTAAGCTCTCTGAAGTGTTTTTCGAAAGTTATCAACACTTTTATGTTTGGCGTTCCGAAACCCACCTTATCTCAGGCTGAAAAGCGTTTTTGTGCATTGTGCCATAACTTTTCAGGGAAGCTTCAGAACATGAAATTTTAACCTCCCACTATAGCAGAAAGGGTCTTTCTAGTAGTTGCACATCAAATCTAAACTGTCTGAAGTGTTTTTCCAAAGTTATCAACACTTTTATGTTTGGCGTTCCGAAACCCACCTTATCTCAGGCTGAAAAGCGTTTTTACGCATTGTGCCATAACTTTTCAGGGAAGCTTCAGAACATGAAATTTTAACCTCCCACTATAGCAGAAAGGGTCTTTCTAGTAGGTGCACATCAAATCTAAGCTGTCTGAAGTGTTTTTCGAAAGTTATCAACACTTTTATGTTTGGCGTTCCGAAACCCACCTTATCTCAGGCTGAAAAGCGTTTTTGTGCATTGTGCCATAACTTTTCAGGGAAGCTTCAGAACATGAAATTTTAACCTCCCACTATAGCAGAAAGGGTCTTTCTAGTAGTTGCACATCAAATCTAAATTGTCTGAAGTGTTTTTCCAAAGTTATTAACACTTTTATGTTTGGCGTTCCGAAACCCACCTTATCTCAGGCTGAAAAGCGTTTTTGTGCATTGTGCCATAACTTTTCAGGGAAGCTTCAGAACATGAAATTTTAACCTCCCACTATAGCAGAAAGGGTCTTTCTAGCAGGTGCACATCAAATCTAAGCTCTCTGAAGTGTTTTTCGAAAGTTATCAACACTTTTATGTTTGGCGTTCCGAAACCCACCTTATCTCAGGCTGAAAAGCGTTTTTGTGCATTGTGCCATAACTTTTCAGGGAAGCTTCAGAACATGAAATTTTAACCTCCCACTATAGCAGAAAGGGTCTTTCTAGTAGTTGCACATCAAATCTAAACTGTCTGAAGTGTTTTTCCAAAGTTATCAACACTTTTATGTTTGGCGTTCCGAAACCCACCTTATCTCAGGCTGAAAAGCGTTTTTACGCATTGTGCCATAACTTTTCAGGGAAGCTTCAGAACATGAAATTTTAACCTCCCACTATAGCAGAAAGGGTCTTTCTAGTAGGTGCACATCAAATCTAAGCTGTCTGAAGTGTTTTTCGAAAGTTATCAACACTTTTATGTTTGGCGTTCCGAAACCCACCTTATCTCAGGCTGAAAAGCGTTTTTGTGCATTGTGCCATAACTTTTCAGGGAAGCTTCAGAACATGAAATTTTAACCTCCCACTATAGCAGGAAGGGTCTTTCTAGTAGTTGCACATCAAATCTAAACTGTCTGAAGTGTTTTTCCAAAGTTATTAACACTTTTATGTTTGGCGTTCCGAAACCCACCTTATCTCAGGCTGAAAAGCGTTTTTGTGCATTGTGCCATAACTTTTCAGGGAAGCTTCAGAACATGAAATTTTAACCTCCCACTATAGCAGAAAGGGTCTTTCTAGTAGGTGCACATCAAATCTAAGCTCTCTGAAGTGTTCTTCGAAAGTTATCAACACTTTTATGTTTGGCGTTCCGAAACCCACCTTATCTCAGGCTGAAAAGCGTTTTTGTGCATTGTGCCATAACTTTTCAGGAAAGCTTCAGAACATGAAATTTTAACCTCCCACTATAGCAGAAAGGGTCTTTCTAGTAGTTGCACATCAAATCTAAACTGTCTGAAGTGTTTTTCCAAAGTTATTAACACTTTTATGTTTGGCGTTCCGAAACCCACCTTATCTCAGGCTGAAAAGCGTTTTTGTGCATTGTGCCATAACTTTTCAGGGAAGCTTCAGAACATGAAATTTTAACCTCCCACTATAGCAGAAAGGGTCTTTCTAGTAGTTGCACATCAAATCTAAACTGTCTGAAGTGTTTTTCCAAAGTTATCAACACTTTTATGTTTGGCGTTCCGAAACCCACCTTATCTCAGGCTGAAAAGCGTTTTTACGCATTGTGCCATAACTTTTCAGGGAAGCTTCAGAACATGAAATTTTAACCTCCCACTATAGCAGAAAGGGTCTTTCTAGTAGGTGCACATCAAATCTAAGCTCTCTGAAGTGTTTTTCGAAAGTTATCAACACTTTTATGTTTGGCGTTCCGAAACCCACCTTATCTCAGGCTGAAAAGCGTTTTTGTGCATTGTGCCATAACTTTTCAGGGAAGCTTCAGAACATGAAATTTTAACCTCCCACTATAGCAGAAAGGGTCTTTCTAGTAGTTGCACATCAAATCTAAACTGTGTGAAGTGTTTTTCAAAAGTTATCAACACTTTTATGTTTGGCGTTCCGAAACCCACCTTATCTCAGGCTGAAAAGCGTTTTTGTGCATTGTGCCATAACTTTTCAGGAAAGCTTCAGAACATGAAATTTTAACCTCCCACTATAGCAGAAAGGGTCTTTCTAGTAGTTGCACATCAAATCTAAACTGTCTGAAGTGTTTTTCCAAAGTTATCAACACTTTTATGTTTGGCGTTCCGAAACCCACCTTATCTCAGGCTGAAAAGCGTTTTTACGCATTGTGCCATAACTTTTCAGGGAAGCTTCAGAAAATGAAATTTTAACCTCCCACTATAGCAGAAAGGGTCTTTCTAGTAGGTGCACATCAAATCTAAGCTCTCTGAAGTGTTTTTCAAAAGTTATCAACACTTTTATGTTTGGCGTTCCGAAACCCACCTTATCTCAGGCTGAAAAGCGTTTTTGTGCATTGTGCCATAACTTTTCAGGAAAGCTTCAGAACATGAAATTTTAACCTCCCACTATAGCAGAAAGGGTCTTTCTAGTAGTTGCACATCAAATCTAAACTGTCTGAAGTGTTTTTCCAAAGTTATTAACACTTTTATGTTTGGCGTTCCGAAACCCACCTTATCTCAGGCTGAAAAGCGTTTTTGTGCATTGTGCCATAACTTTTCAGGGAAGCTTCAGAACATGAAATTTTAACCTCCCACTATAGCAGAAAGGGTCTTTCTAGTAGTTGCACATCAAATCTAAACTGTCTGAAGTGTTTTTCCAAAGTTATCAACACTTTTATGTTTGGCGTTCCGAAACCCACCTTATCTCAGGCTGAAAAGCGTTTTTACGCATTGTGCCATAACTTTTCAGGGAAGCTTCAGAACATGAAATTTTAACCTCCCACTATAGCAGAAAGGGTCTTTCTAGTAGGTGCACATCAAATCTAAGCTGTCTGAAGTGCTTTTCGAAAGTTATCAACACGTTTATGTTTGGCGTTCCGAAACCCACCTTATCTCAGGCTGAAAAGCGTTTTTGTGCATTGTGCCATAACTTTTCAGGGAAGCTTCAGAACATGAAATTTTAACCTCCCACTATAGCAGAAAGCGTCTTTCTAGTAGTTGCACATCAAATCTAAGCTGTCTGAAGTGTTTTTCAAAAGTTATCAACACTTTTATGTTTGGCGTTCCGAAACCCACCTTATCTCAGGCTGAAAAGCGTTTTTGTGCATTGTGCCATAACTTTTCAGGGAAGCTTCAGAACATGAAATTTTAACCTCCCACTATAGCAGAAAGGGTCTTTCTAGTCGTTGCACATCAAATCTAAACTGTCTGAAGTGTTTTTCCAAAGTTATTAACACTTTTATGTTTGGCGTTCCGAAACCCACCTTATCTCAGGCTGAAAAGCGTTTTTGTGCATTGTGCCATAACTTTTCAGGGAAGCTTCAGAACATGAAATTTTAACCTCCCACTATAGCAGAAAGGGTCTTTCTAGTAGTTGCACATCAAATCTAAACTGTCTGAAGTGTTTTTCCAAAGTTATCAACACTTTTATGTTTGGCGTTCCGAAACCCACCTTATCTCAGGCTGAAAAGCGTTTTTGTGCATTGTGCCATAACTTTTCAGGGAAGCTTCAGAACATGAAATTTTAACCTCCCACTATAGCAGAAAGGGTCTTTCTAGTAGTTGCACATCAAATCTAAGCTGTCTGAAGTGTTTTTCAAAAGTTATCAACACTTTTATGTTTGGCGTTCCGAAACCCACCTTATCTCAGGCTGAAAAGCGTTTTTGTGCATTGTGCCATAACTTTTCAGGAAAGCTTCAGAACATGAAATTTTAACCTCCCACTATAGCAGAAAGGGTCTTTCTAGTAGTTGCACATCAAATCTAAACTGTCTGAAGTGTTTTTCCAAAGTTATCAACACTTTTATGTTTGGCGTTCCGAAACCCACCTTATCTCAGGCTGAAAAGCGTTTTTACGCATTGTGCCATAACTTTTCAGGGAAGCTTCAGAACATGAAATTTTAACCTCCCACTATAGCAGAAAGGGTCTTTCTAGTAGGTGCACATCAAATCTAAGCTCTCTGAAGTGTTTTTGGAAAGTTATCAACACTTTTATGTTTGGCGTTCCGAAACCCACCTTATCTCAGGCTGAAAAGCGTTTTTGTGCATTGTGCCATAACTTTTCAGGAAAGCTTCAGAACATGAAATTTTAACCTCCCACTATAGCAGAAAGGGTCTTTCTAGTAGTTGCACATCAAATCTAAACTGTCTGAAGTGTTTTTCCAAAGTTATTAACACTTTTATGTTTGGCGTTCCGAAACCCACCTTATCTCAGGCTGAAAAGCGTTTTTGTGCATTGTGCCATAACTTTTCAGGGAAGCTTCAGAACATGAAATTTTAACCTCCCACTATAGCAGAAAGGGTCTTTCTAGTAGTTGCACATCAAATCTAAACTGTCTGAAGTGTTTTTCCAAAGTTATCAACACTTTTATGTTTGGCGTTCCGAAACCCACCTTATCTCAGGCTGAAAAGCGTTTTTACGCATTGTGCCATAACTTTTCAGGGAAGCTTCAGAACATGAAATTTTAACCTCCCACTATAGCAGAAAGGGTCTTTCTAGTAGGTGCACATCAAATCTAAGCTCTCTGAAGTGTTTTTCGAAAGTTATCAACACTTTTATGTTTGGCGTTCCGAAACCCACCTTATCTCAGGCTGAAAAGCGTTTTTGTGCATTGTGCCATAACTTTTCAGGAAAGCTTCAGAACATGAAATTTTAACCTCCCACTATAGCAGAAAGGGTCTTTCTAGTAGTTGCACATCAAATCTAAACTGTCTGAAGTGTTTTTCCAAAGTTATCAACACTTTTATGTTTGGCGTTCCGAAACCCACCTTATCTCAGGCTGAAAAGCGTTTTTACGCATTGTGCCATAACTTTTCAGGGAAGCTTCAGAACATGAAATTTTAACCTCCCACTATAGCAGAAAGGGTCTTTCTAGTAGGTGCACATCAAATCTAAGCTCTCTGAAGTGTTTTTTGAAAGTTATCAACACTTTTATGTTTGGCGTTCCGAAACCCACCTTATCTCAGGCTGAAAAGCGTTTTTGTGCATTGTGCCATAACTTTTCAGGAAAGCTTCAGAACATGAAATTTTAACCTCCCACTATAGCAGAAAGGGTCTTTCTAGTAGTTGCACATCAAATCTAAACTGTCTGAAGTGTTTTTCCAAAGTTATTAACACTTTTATGTTTGGCGTTCCGAAACCCACCTTATCTCAGGCTGAAAAGCGTTTTTGTGCATTGTGCCATAACTTTTCAGGGAAGCTTCAGAACATGAAATTTTAACCTCCCACTATAGCAGAAAGGGTCTTTCTCGTAGTTGCACATCAAATCTAAACTGTCTGAAGTGTTTTTCCAAAGTTATCAACACTTTTATGTTTGGCGTTCCGAAACCCACCTTATCTCAGGCTGAAAAGCGTTTTTACGCATTGTGCCATAACTTTTCAGGGAAGCTTCAGAACATGAAATTTTAACCTCCCACTATAGCAGAAAGGGTCTTTCTAGTAGGTGCACATCAAATCTAAGCTGTCTGAAGTGTTTTTCGAAAGATATCAACACTTTTATGTTTGGCGTTCCGAAACCCACCTTATCTCAGGCTGAAAAGCGTTTTTGTGCATTGTGCCATAACTTTTCAGGGAAGCTTCAGAACATGAAATTTTAACCTCCCACTATAGCAGAAAGGGTCTTTCTAGTAGTTGCACATCAAATCTAAGCTGTCTGAAGTGTTTTTCAAAAGTTATCAACACTTTTATGTTTGGCGTTCCGAAACCCACCTTATCTCAGGCTGAAAAGCGTTTTTGTGCATTGTGCCATAACTTTTCAGGAAAGCTTCAGAACATGAAATTTTAACCTCCCACTATAGCAGAAATGGTCTTTCTAGTAGGTGCACATCAAATCTAAGCTGTCTGAAGTGTTTTTCGAAAGTTATCAACACTTTTATGTTTGGCGTTCCGAAACCCACCTTATCTCAGGCTGAAAAGCGTTTTTGTGCATTGTGCCATAACTTTTCAGGGAAGCTTCAGAACATGAAATTTTAACCTCCCACTATAGCAGAAAGGGTCTTTCTAGTAGTTGCACATCAAATCTAAACTGTCTGAAGTGTTTTTCCAAAGTTATTAACACTTTTATGTTTGGCGTTCCGAAACCCACCTTATCTCAGGCTGAAAAGCGTTTTTGTGCATTGTTCCATAACTTTTCAGGGAAGCTTCAGAACATGAAATTTTAACCTCCCACTATAGCAGAAAGGGTCTTTCTAGTAGTTGCACATCAAATCTAAACTGTCTGAAGTGTTTTTCCAAGGTTATTAACACTTTTATGTTTGGCGTTCCGAAACCCACCTTATCTCAGGCTGAAAAGCGTTTTTGTGCATTGTGCCATAACTTTTCAGGGAAGCTTCAGAACATGAAATTTTAACCTCCCACTATAGCAGAAAGGGTCTTTCTAGTAGTTGCACATCAAATCTAAACTGTCTGAAGTGTTTTTCCAAAGTTATCAACACTTTTATGTTTGGCGTTCCGAAACCCACCTTATCTCAGGCTGAAAAGCGTTTTTACGCATTGTGCCATAACTTTTCAGGGAAGCTTCAGAACATGAAATTTTAACCTCCCACTATAGCAGAAAGGGTCTTTCTAGTAGGTGCACATCAAATCTAAGCTCTCTGAAGTGTTTTTCGAAAGTTATCAACACTTTTATGTTTGGCGTTCCGAAACCCACCTTATCTCAGGCTGAAAAGCGTTTTTGTGCATTGTGCCATAACTTTTCAGGGAAGCTTCAGAACATGAAATTTTAACCTCCCACTATAGCAGAAAGGGTCTTTCTAGTAGTTGAACATCAAATCTAAACTGTCTGAAGTGTTTTTCCAAAGTTATTAACACTTTTATGTTTGGCGTTCCGAAACCCACCTAATCTCAGGCTGAAAAGCGTTTTTGTGCATTGTGCCATAACTTTTCAGGGAAGCTTCAGAACATGAAATTTTAACCTCCCACTATAGCAGAAAGGGTCTTTCTAGTAGTTGCACATCAAATCTAAACTGTCTGAAGTGTTTTTCCAAAGTTATCAACACTTTTATGTTTGGCGTTCCGAAACCCACCTTATCTCAGGCTGAAAAGCGTTTTTACGCATTGTGCCATAACTTTTCAGGGAAGCTTCAGAACATGAAATTTTAACCTCCCACTATAGCAGAAAGGGTCTTTCTAGTAGGTGCACATCAAATCTAAGCTGTCTGAAGTGTTTTTCGAAAGATATCAACACTTTTATGTTTGGCGTTCCGAAACCCACCTTATCTCAGGCTGAAAAGCGTTTTTGTGCATTGTGCCATAACTTTTCAGGGAAGCTTCAGAACATGAAATTTTAACCTCCCACTGTAGCAGAAAGGGTCTTTCTAGTAGTTGCACATCAAATCTAAGCTGTCTGAAGTGTTTTTCAAAAGTTATCAACACTTTTATGTTTGGCGTTCCGAAACCCACCTTATCTCAGGCTGAAAAGCGTTTTTGTGCATTGTGCCATAACTTTTCAGGGAAGCTTCAGAACATGAAATTTTAACCTCCCACTATAGCAGAAAGGGTCTTTCTAGTAGTTGCACATCAAATCTAAACTGTCTGAAGTGTTTTTCCAAAGTTATCATCACTTTTATGTTTGGCGTTCCGAAACCCACCTTATCTCAGGCTGAAAAGCGTTTTTACGCATTGTGCCATAACTTTTCAGGGAAGCTTCAGAACATGAAATTTTAACCTCCCACTATAGCAGAAAGGGTCTTTCTAGTAGGTGCACATCAAATCTAAGCTGTCTGAAGTGTTTTTCGAAAGTTATCAACACTTTTATGTTTGGCGTTCCGAAACCCACCTTATCTCAGGCTGAAAAGCGTTTTTGTGCATTGTGCCATAACTTTTCAGGGAAGCTTCAGAACATGAAATTTTAACCTCCCACTATAGCAGAAAGGGTCTTTCTAGTAGTTGCACATCAAATCTAAGCTGTCTGAAGTGTTTTTCCAAAGTTATCAACACTTTTATGTTTGGCGTTCCGAAACCCACCTTATCTCAGGCTGAAAAGCGTTTTTACGCATTGTGCCATAACTTTTCAGGGAAGCTTCAGAACATGAAATTTTAACCTCCCACTATAGCAGAAAGGGTCTTTCTAGTAGGTGCACATCAAATCTAAGCTCTCTGAAGTGTTTTTCGAAAGTTATCAACACTTTTATGTTTGGCGTTCCGAAACCCACCTTATCTCAGGCTGAAAAGCGTTTTTGTGCATTGTGCCATAACTTTTCAGGAAAGCTTCAGAACATGAAATTTTAACCTCCCACTATAGCAGAAAGGGTCTTTCCAGTAGTTGCACATCAAATCTAAACTGTCTGAAGTGTTTTTCCAAAGTTATTAACACTTTTATGTTTGGCGTTCCGAAACCCACCTTATCTCAGGCTGAAAAGCGTTTTTGTGCATTGTGCCATAACTTTTCAGGGAAGCTTCAGAACATGAAATTTTAACCTCTCACTATAGCAGAAAGGGTCTTTCTAGTAGTTGCACATCAAATCTAAACTGTCTGAAGTGTTTTTCCAAAGTTATCAACACTTTTATGTTTGGCGTTCCGAAACCCACCTTATCTCAGGCTGAAAAGCGTTTTTACGCATTGTGCCATAACTTTTCAGGGAAGCTTCAGAACATGAAATTTTAACCTCCCACTATAGCAGAAAGGGTCTTTCTAGTAGGTGCACATCAAATCTAAGCTCTCTGAAGTGTTTTTCGAAAGTTATCAACACTTTTATGTTTGGCGTTCCGAAACCCACCTTATCTCAGGCTGAAAAGCGTTTTTGTGCATTGTGCCATAACTTTTCAGGAAAGCTTCAGAACATGAAATTTTAACCTCCCACTATAGCAGAAAGGGTCTTTCTAGTAGTTGCACATCAAATCTAAACTGTCTGAAGTGTTTTTCCAAAGTTATCAACACTTTTATGTTTGGCGTTCCGAAACCCACCTTATCTCAGGCTGAAAAGCGTTTTTACGCATTGTGCCATAACTTTTCAGGGAAGCTTCAGAACATGAAATTTTAACCTCCCACTATAGCAGAAAGGGTCTTTCTAGTAGGTGCACATCAAATCTAAGCTCTCTGAAGTGTTTTTCAAAAGTTATCAACACTTTTATGTTTGGCGTTCCGAAACCCACCTTATCTCAGGCTGAAAAGCGTTTTTGTGCATTGTGCCATAACTTTTCAGGAAAGCTTCAGAACATGAAATTTTAACCTCCCACTATAGCAGAAAGGGTCTTTCTAGTAGTTGCACATCAAATCTAAACTGTCTGAAGTGTTTTTCCAAAGTTATTAACACTTTTATGTTTGGCGTTCCGAAACCCACCTTATCTCAGGCTGAAAAGCGTTTTTGTGCATTGTGCCATAACTTTTCAGGGAAGCTTCAGAACATGAAATTTTAACCTCCCACTATAGCAGAAAGGGTCTTTCTAGTAGTTGCACATCAAATCTAAACTGTCTGAAGTGTTTTTCCAAAGTTATCAACACTTTTATGTTTGGCGTTCCGAAACCCACCTTATCTCAGGCTGAAAAGCGTTTTTACGCATTGTGCCATAACTTTTCAGGGAAGCTTCAGAACATGAAATTTTAACCTCCCACTATAGCAGAAAGGGTCTTTCTAGTAGGTGCACATCAAATCTAAGCTGTCTGAAGTGCTTTCCGAAAGTTATCAACACTTTTATGTTTGGCGTTCCGAAACCCACCTTATCTCAGGCTGAAAAGCGTTTTTGTGCATTGTGCCATAACTTTTCAGGGAAGCTTCAGAACATGAAATTTTAACCTCCCACTATAGCAGAAAGCGTCTTTCTAGTAGTTGCACATCAAATCTAAGCTGTCTGAAGTGTTTTTCAAAAGTTATCAACACTTTTATGTTTGGCGTTCCGAAACCCACCTTATCTCAGGCTGAAAAGCGTTTTTGTGCATTGTGCCATAACTTTTCAGGGAAGCTTCAGAACATGAAATTTTAACCTCCCACTATAGCAGAAAGGGTCTTTCTAGTAGTTGCACATCAAATCTAAACTGTCTGAAGTGTTTTTCCAAAGTTATCAACACTTTTATGTTTGGCGTTCCGAAACCCACCTTATCTCAGGCTGAAAAGCGTTTTTACGCATTGTGCCATAACTTTTCAGGGAAGCTTCAGAACATGAAATTTTAACCTCCCACTATAGCAGAAAGGGTCTTTCTAGTAGGTGCACATCAAATCTAAGCTCCCTGAAGTGTTTTTCGAAAGTTATCAACACTTTTATGTTTGGCGTTCCGAAACCCACCTTATCTCAGGCTGAAAAGCGTTTTTGTGCATTGTGCCATAACTTTTCAGGGAAGCTTCAGAACATGAAATTTTAACCTCCCACTATAGCAGAAAGGGTCTTTCTAGTAGTTGAACATCAAATCTAAACTGTCTGAAGTGTTTTTCCAAAGTTATTAACACTTTTATGTTTGGCGTTCCGAAACCCACCTTATCTCAGGCTGAAAAGCGTTTTTGTGCATTGTGCCATAACTTTTCAGGGAAGCTTCAGAACATGAAATTTTAACCTCCCACTATAGCAGAAAGGGTCTTTCTAGTAGTTGCACATCAAATCTAAACTGTCTGAAGTGTTTTTCCAAAGTTATCAACACTTTTATGTTTGGCGTTCCGAAACCCACCTTATCTCAGGCTGAAAAGCGTTTTTGTGCATTGTGCCATAACTTTTCAGGGAAGCTTCAGAACATGAAATTTTAACCTCCCACTATAGCAGAAAGGGTCTTTCTAGTAGTTGCACATCAAATCTAAGCTGTCTGAAGTGTTTTTCAAAAGTTATCAACACTTTTATGTTTGGCGTTCCGAAACCCACCTTATCTCAGGCTGAAAAGCGTTTTTGTGCATTGTGCCATAACTTTTCAGGAAAGCTTCAGAACATGAAATTTTAACCTCCCACTATAGCAGAAAGGGTCTTTCTAGTAGTTGCACATCAAATCTAAACTGTCTGAAGTGTTTTTCCAAAGTTATCAACACTTTTATGTTTGGCGTTCCGAAACCCACCTTATCTCAGGCTGAAAAGCGTTTTTACGCATTGTGCCATAACTTTTCAGGGAAGCTTCAGAACATGAAATTTTAACCTCCCACTATAGCAGAAAGGGTCTTTCTAGTAGGTGCACATCAAATCTAAGCTCTCTGAAGTGTTTTTTGAAAGTTATCAACACTTTTATGTTTGGCGTTCCGAAACCCACCTTATCTCAGGCTGAAAAGCGTTTTTGTGCATTGTGCCATAACTTTTCAGGAAAGCTTCAGAACATGAAATTTTAACCTCCCACTATAGCAGAAAGGGTCTTTCTAGTAGTTGCACATCAAATCTAAACTGTCTGAAGTGTTTTTCCAAAGTTATTAACACTTTTATGTTTGGCGTTCCGAAACCCACCTTATCTCAGGCTGAAAAGCGTTTTTGTGCATTGTGCCATAACTTTTCAGGGAAGCTTCAGAACATGAAATTTTAACCTCCCACTATAGCAGAAAGGGTCTTTCTAGTAGTTGCACATCAAATCTAAACTGTCTGAAGTGTTTTTCCAAAGTTATCAACACTTTTATGTTTGGCGTTCCGAAACCCACCTTATCTCAGGCTGAAAAGCGTTTTTACGCATTGTGCCATAACTTTTCAGGGAAGCTTCAGAACATGAAATTTTAACCTCCCACTATAGCAGAAAGGGTCTTTCTAGTAGGTGCACATCAAATCTAAGCTGTCTGAAGTGTTTTTCGAAAGATATCAACACTTTTATGTTTGGCGTTCCGAAACCCACCTTATCTCAGGCTGAAAAGCGTTTTTGTGCATTGTGCCATAACTTTTCACGGAAGCTTCAGAACATGAAATTTTAACCTCCCACTATAGCAGAAAGGGTCTTTCTAGTAGTTGCACATCAAATCTAAGCTGTCTGAAGTGTTTTTCAAAAGTTATCAACACTTTTATGTTTGGCGTTCCGAAACCCACCTTATCTCAGGCTGAAAAGCGTTTTTGTGCATTGTGCCATAACTTTTCAGGAAAGCTTCAGAACATGAAATTTTAACCTCCCACTATAGCAGAAATGGTCTTTCTAGTAGGTGCACATCAAATCTAAGCTGTCTGAAGTGTTTTTCGAAAGTTATCAACACTTTTATGTTTGGCGTTCCGAAACCCACCTTATCTCAGGCTGAAAAGCGTTTTTGTGCATTGTGCCATAACTTTTCAGGGAAGCTTCAGAACATGAAATTTTAACCTCCCACTATAGCAGAAAGGGTCTTTCTAGTAGTTGCACATCAAATCTAAACTGTCTGAAGTGTTTTTCCAAAGTTATCAACACTTTTATGTTTGGCGTTCCGAAACCCACCTTATCTCAGGCTGAAAAGCGTTTTTACGCATTGTGCCATACCTTTTCAGGGAAGCTTCAGAACATGAAATTTTAACCTCCCACTATAGCAGAAAGGGTCTTTCTAGTAGGTGCACATCAAATCTAAGCTCTCTGAAGTGTTTTTCGAAAGTTATCAACACTTTTATGTTTGGCGTTCCGAAACCCACCTTATCTCAGGCTGAAAAGCGTTTTTGTGCATTGTGCCATAACTTTTCAGGGAAGCTTCAGAACATGAAATTTTAACCTCCCACTATAGCAGAAAGGGTCTTTCTAGTAGTTGCACATCAAATCTAAACTGTCTGAAGTGTTTTTCCAAAGTTATCAACACTTTTATGTTTGGCGTTCCGAAACCCACCTTATCTCAGGCTGAAAAGCGTTTTTGTGCATTGTGCCATAACTTTTCAGGGAAGCTTCAGAACATGAAATTTTAACCTCCCACTATAGCAGAAAGGGTCTTTCTAGTAGTTGCACATCAAATCTAAACTGTCTGAAGTGTTTTTCCAAAGTTATCAACACTTTTATGTTTGGCGTTCCGAAACCCACCTTATCTCAGGCTGAAAAGCGTTTTTACGCATTGTGCCATAACTTTTCAGGGAAGCTTCAGAACATGAAATTTTAACCTCCCACTATAGCAGAAAGGGTCTTTCTAGTAGGTGCACATCAAATCTAAGCTCTCTGAAGTGTTTTTCGAAAGTTATCAACACTTTTATGTTTGGCGTTCCGAAACCCACCTTATCTCAGGCTGAAAAGCGTTTTTGTGCATTGTGCCATAACTTTTCAGGGAAGCTTCAGAACATGAAATTTTAACCTCCCACTATAGCAGAAAGGGTCTTTCTAGTAGTTGCACATCAAATCTAAACTGTCTGAAGTGTTTTTCCAAAGTTATTAACACTTTTATGTTTGGCGTTCCGAAACCCACCTTATCTCAGGCTGAAAAGCGTTTTTGTGCATTGTGCCATAACTTTTCAGGGAAGCTTCAGAACATGAAATTTTAACCTCCCACTATAGCAGAAAGGGTCTTTCTAGTAGTTGCACATCAAATCTAAACTGTCTGAAGTGTTTTTCCAAAGTTATCAACACTTTTATGTTTGGCGTTCCGAAACCCACCTTATCTCAGGCTGAAAAGCGTTTTTACGCATTGTGCCATAACTTTTCAGGGAAGCTTCAGAACATGAAATTTTAACCTCCCACTATAGCAGAAAGGGTCTTTCTAGTAGGTGCACATCAAATCTAAGCTGTCTGAAGTGTTTTTCGAAAGATATCAACACTTTTATGTTTGGCGTTCCGAAACCCACCTTATCTCAGGCTGAAAAGCGTTTTTGTGCATTGTGCCATAACTTTTCAGGGAAGCTTCAGAACATGAAATTTTAACCTCCCACTATAGCAGAAAGGGTCTTTCTAGTAGTTGCACATCAAATCTAAGCTGTCTGAAGTGTTTTTCAAAAGTTATCAACACTTTTATGTTTGGCGTTCCGAAACCCACCTTATCTCAGGCTGAAAAGCGTTTTTGTGCATTGTGCCATAACTTTTCAGGAAAGCTTCAGAACATGAAATTTTAACCTCCCACTATAGCAGAAATGGTCTTTCTAGTAGGTGCACATCAAATCTAAGCTGTCTGAAGTGTTTTTCGAAAGTTATCAACACTTTTATGTTTGGCGTTCCGAAACCCACCTTATCTCAGGCTGAAAAGCGTTTTTGTGCATTGTGCCATAACTTTTCAGGGAAGCTTCAGAACATGAAATTTTAACCTCCCACTATAGCAGAAAGGGTCTTTCTAGTAGTTGCACATCAAATCTAAACTGTCTGAAGTGTTTTTCCAAAGTTATCAACACTTTTATGTTTGGCGTTCCGAAACCCACCTTATCTCAGGCTGAAAAGCGTTTTTACGCATTGTGCCATACCTTTTCATGGAAGCTTCAGAACATGAAATTTTAACCTCCCACTATAGCAGAAAGGGTCTTTCTAGTAGGTGCACATCAAATCTAAGCTCTCTGAAGTGTTTTTCGAAAGTTATCAACACTTTTATGTTTGGCGTTCCGAAACCCACCTTATCTCAGGCTGAAAAGCGTTTTTGTGCATTGTGCCATAACTTTTCAGGGAAGCTTCAGAACATGAAATTTTAACCTCCCACTATAGCAGAAAGGGTCTTTCTAGTAGTTGCACATCAAATCTAAACTGTCTGAAGTGTTTTTCCAAAGTTATTAACACTTTTATGTTTGGCGTTCCGAAACCCACCTTATCTCAGGCTGAAAAGCGTTTTTGTGCATTGTGCCATAACTTTTCAGGGAAGCTTCAGAACATGAAATTTTAACCTCCCACTATAGCAGAAAGGGTCTTTCTAGTAGTTGCACATCAAATCTAAACTGTCTGAAGTGTTTTTCCAAAGTTATCAACACTTTTATGTTTGGCGTTCCGAAACCCACCTTATCTCAGGCTGAAAAGCGTTTTTACGCATTGTGCCATAACTTTTCAGGGAAGCTTCAGAACATGAAATTTTAACCTCCCACTATAGCAGAAAGGGTCTTTCTAGTAGGTGCACATCAAATCTAAGCTCTCTGAAGTGTTTTTCGAAAGTTATCAACACTTTTATGTTTGGCGTTCCGAAACCCACCTTATCTCAGGCTGAAAAGCGTTTTTGTGCATTGTGCCATAACTTTTCAGGGAAGCTTCAGAAGATGAAATTTTAACCTCCCACTATAGCAGAAAGGGTCTTTCTAGTAGTTGCACATCAAATCTAAACTGTCTGAAGTGTTTTTCCAAAGTTATTAACACTTTTATGTTTGGCGTTCCGAAACCCACCTTATCTCAGGCTGAAAAGCGTTTTTGTGCATTGTGCCATAACTTTTCAGGGAAGCTTCAGAACATGAAATTTTAACCTCCCACTATAGCAGAAAGGGTCTTTCTAGTAGTTGCACATCAAATCTAAACTGTCTGAAGTGTTTTTCCAAAGTTATCAACACTTTTATGTTTGGCGTTCCGAAACCCACCTTATCTCAGGCTGAAACACGTTTTTACGCATTGTGCCATAACTTTTCAGGGAAGCTTCAGAACATGAAATTTTAACCTCCCACTATAGCAGAAAGGGTCTTTCTAGTAGTTGCACATCAAATCTAAGCTGTCTGAAGTGTTTTTCGAAAGTTATCAACACTTTTATGTTTGGCGTTCCGAAACCCACCTTATCTCAGGCTGAAAAGCGTTTTTGTGCATTGTGCCATAACTTTTCAGGGAAGCTTCAGAACATGAAATTTTAACCTCCCACTATAGCAGAAAGGGTCTTTCTAGTAGGTGCACATCAAATCTAAGCTGTCTGAAGTGCTTTCCGAAAGTTATCAACACTTTTATGTTTGGCGTTCCGAAACCCACCTTATCTCAGGCTGAAAAGCGTTTTTGTGCATTGTGCCATAACTTTTCAGGGAAGCTTCAGAACATGAAATTTTAACCTCCCACTATAGCAGAAAGCGTCTTTCTAGTAGTTGCACATCAAATCTAAGCTGTCTGAAGTGTTTTTCAAAAGTTATCAACACTTTTATGTTTGGCGTTCCGAAACCCACCTTATCTCAGGCTGAAAAGCGTTTTTGTGCATTGTGCCATAACTTTTCAGGGAAGCTTCAGAACATGAAATTTTAACCTCCCACTATAGCAGAAAGGGTCTTTCTAGTAGTTGCACATCAAATCTAAACTGTCTGAAGTGTTTTTCCAAAGTTATCAACACTTTTATGTTTGGCGTTCCGAAACCCACCTTATCTCAGGCTGAAAAGCGTTTTTACGCATTGTGCCATAACTTTTCAGGGAAGCTTCAGAACATGAAATTTTAACCTCCCACTAAAGCAGAAAGGGTCTTTCTAGTAGGTGCACATCAAATCTAAGCTCCCTGAAGTGTTTTTCGAAAGTTATCAACACTTTTATGTTTGGCGTTCCGAAACCCACCTTATCTCAGGCTGAAAAGCGTTTTTGTGCATTGTGCCATAACTTTTCAGGGAAGCTTCAGAACATGAAATTTTAACCTCCCACTATAGCAGAAAGGGTCTTTCTAGTAGTTGAACATCAAATCTAAACTGTCTGAAGTGTTTTTCCAAAGTTATTAACACTTTTATGTTTGGCGTTCCGAAACCCACCTTATCTCAGGCTGAAAAGCGTTTTTGTGCATTGTGCCATAACTTTTCAGGGAAGCTTCAGAACATGAAATTTTAACCTCCCACTATAGCAGAAAGGGTCTTTCTAGTAGTTGCACATCAAATCTAAACTGTCTGAAGTGTTTTTCCAAAGTTATCAACACTTTTATGTTTGGCGTTCCGAAACCCACCTTATCTCAGGCTGAAAAGCGTTTTTGTGCATTGTGCCATAACTTTTCAGGGAAGCTTCAGAACATGAAATTTTAACCTCCCACTATAGCAGAAAGGGTCTTTCTAGTAGTTGCACATCAAATCTAAGCTGTCTGAAGTGTTTTTCAAAAGTTATCAACACTTTTATGTTTGGCGTTCCGAAACCCACCTTATCTCAGGCTGAAAAGCGTTTTTGTGCATTGTGCCATAACTTTTCAGGAAAGCTTCAGAACATGAAATTTTAACCTCCCACTATAGCAGAAAGGGTCTTTCTAGTAGTTGCACATCAAATCTAAACTGTCTGAAGTGTTTTTCCAAAGTTATCAACACTTTTATGTTTGGCGTTCCGAAACCCACCTTATCTCAGGCTGAAAAGCGTTTTTACGCATTGTGCCATAACTTTTCAGGGAAGCTTCAGAACATGAAATTTTAACCTCCCACTATAGCAGAAAGGGTCTTTCTAGTAGGTGCACATCAAATCTAAGCTCTCTGAAGTGTTTTTTGAAAGTTATCAACACTTTTATGTTTGGCGTTCCGAAACCCACCTTATCTCAGGCTGAAAAGCGTTTTTGTGCATTGTGCCATAACTTTTCAGGAAAGCTTCAGAACATGAAATTTTAACCTCCCACTATAGCAGAAAGGGTCTTTCTAGTAGTTGCACATCAAATCTAAACTGTCTGAAGTGTTTTTCCAAAGTTATTAACACTTTTATGTTTGGCGTTCCGAAACCCACCTTATCTCAGGCTGAAAAGCGTTTTTGTGCATTGTGCCATAACTTTTCAGGGAAGCTTCAGAACATGAAATTTTAACCTCCCACTATAGCAGAAAGGGTCTTTCTAGTAGTTGCACATCAAATCTAAACTGTCTGAAGTGTTTTTCCAAAGTTATCAACACTTTTATGTTTGGCGTTCCGAAACCCACCTTATCTCAGGCTGAAAAGCGTTTTTACGCATTGTGCCATAACTTTTCAGGGAAGCTTCAGAACATGAAATTTTAACCTCCCACTATAGCAGAAAGGGTCTTTCTAGTAGGTGCACATCAAATCTAAGCTGTCTGAAGTGTTTTTCGAAAGATATCAACACTTTTATGTTTGGCGTTCCGAAACCCACCTTATCTCAGGCTGAAAAGCGTTTTTGTGCATTGTGCCATAACTTTTCAGGGAAGCTTCAGAACATGAAATTTTAACCTCCCACTATAGCAGAAAGGGTCTTTCTAGTAGTTGCACATCAAATCTAAGCTGTCTGAAGTGTTTTTCAAAAGTTATCAACACTTTTATGTTTGGCGTTCCGAAACCCACCTTATCTCAGGCTGAAAAGCGTTTTTGTGCATTGTGCCATAACTTTTCAGGAAAGCTTCAGAACATGAAATTTTAACCTCCCACTATAGCAGAAATGGTCTTTCTAGTAGGTGCACATCAAATCTAAGCTGTCTGAAGTGTTTTTCGAAAGTTATCAACACTTTTATGTTTGGCGTTCCGAAACCCACCTTATCTCAGGCTGAAAAGCGTTTTTGTGCATTGTGCCATAACTTTTCAGGGAAGCTTCAGAACATGAAATTTTAACCTCCCACTATAGCAGAAAGGGTCTTTCTAGTAGTTGCACATCAAATCTAAACTGTCTGAAGTGTTTTTCCAAAGTTATCAACACTTTTATGTTTGGCGTTCCGAAACCCACCTTATCTCAGGCTGAAAAGCGTTTTTACGCATTGTGCCATAACTTTTCAGGGAAGCTTCAGAACATGAAATTTTAACCTCCCACTATAGCAGAAAGGGTCTTTCTAGTAGGTGCACATCAAATCTAAGCTCTCTGAAGTGTTTTTCGAAAGTTATCAACACTTTTATGTTTGGCGTTCCGAAACCCACCTTATCTCAGGCTGAAAAGCGTTTTTGTGCATTGTGCCATAACTTTTCAGGGAAGCTTCAGAACATGAAATTTTAACCTCCCACTATAGCAGAAAGGGTCTTTCTAGTAGTTGCACATCAAATCTAAACTGTCTGAAGTGTTTTTCCAAAGTTATTAACACTTTTATGTTTGGCGTTCCGAAACCCACCTTATCTCAGGCTGAAAAGCGTTTTTGTGCATTGTGCCATAACTTTTCAGGGAAGCTTCAGAACATGAAATTTTAACCTCCCACTATAGCAGAAAGGGTCTTTCTAGTAGTTGCACATCAAATCTAAACTGTCTGAAGTGTTTTTCCAAAGTTATCAACACTTTTATGTTTGGCGTTCCGAAACCCACCTTATCTCAGGCTGAAAAGCGTTTTTACGCATTGTGCCATAACTTTTCAGGGAAGCTTCAGAACATGAAATTTTAACCTCCCACTATAGCAGAAAGGGTCTTTCTAGTAGGTGCACATCAAATCTAAGCTCTCTGAAGTGTTTTTCGAAAGTTATCAACACTTTTATGTTTGGCGTTCCGAAACCCACCTTATCTCAGGCTGAAAAGCGTTTTTGTGCATTGTGCCATAACTTTTCAGGGAAGCTTCAGAACATGAAATTTTAACCTCCCACTATAGCAGAAAGGGTCTTTCTAGTAGTTGCACATCAAATCTAAACTGTCTGAAGTGTTTTTCCAAAGTTATTAACACTTTTATGTTTGGCGTTCCGAAACCCACCTTATCTCAGGCTGAAAAGCGTTTTTGTGCATTGTGCCATAACTTTTCAGGGAAGCTTCAGAACATGAAATTTTAACCTCCCACTATAGCAGAAAGGGTCTTTCTAGTAGTTGCACATCAAATCTAAACTGTCTGAAGTGTTTTTCCAAAGTTATCAACACTTTTATGTTTGGCGTTCCGAAACCCACCTTATCTCAGGCTGAAAAGCGTTTTTACGCATTGTGCCATAACTTTTCAGGGAAGCTTCAGAACATGAAATTTTAACCTCCCACTATAGCAGAAAGGGTCTTTCTAGTAGGTGCACATCAAATCTAAGCTGTCTGAAGTGTTTTTCGAAAGTTATCAACACTTTTATGTTTGGCGTTCCGAAACCCACCTTATCTCAGGCTGAAAAGCGTTTTTGTGCATTGTGCCATAACTTTTCAGGGAAGCTTCAGAACATGAAATTTTAACCTCCCACTATAGCAGAAAGGGTCTTTCTAGTAGTTGCACATCAAATCTAAACTGTCTGAAGTGTTTTTCCAAAGTTATCAACACTTTTATGTTTGGCGTTCCGAAACCCACCTTATCTCAGGCTGAAAAGCGTTTTTACGCATTGTGCCATAACTTTTCAGGGAAGCTTCAGAACATGAAATTTTAACCTCCCACTATAGCAGAAAGGGTCTTTCTAGTAGGTGCACATCAAATCTAAGCTGTCTGAAGTGTTTTTCGAAAGTTATCAACACTTTTATGTTTGGCGTTCCGAACCCCACCTAATCTCAGGCTGAAAAGCGTTTTTGTGCATTGTGCCATAACTTTTCAGGAAAGCTTCAGAACATGAAATTTTAACCTCCCACTATAGCAGAAAGGGTCTTTCTAGTAGTTGCACATCAAATCTAAACTGTCTGAAGTGTTTTTCCAAAGTTATTAACACTTTTATGTTTGGCGTTCCGAAACCCACCTTATCTCAGGCTGAAAAGCGTTTTTGTGCATTGTGCCATAACTTTTCAGGGAAGCTTCAGAACATGAAATTTTAACCTCCCACTATAGCAGAAAGGGTCTTTCTAGTAGTTGCACATCAAATCTAAACTGTCTGAAGTGTTTTTCCAAAGTTATCAACACTTTTATGTTTGGCGTTCCGAAACCCACCTTATCTCAGGCTGAAAAGCGTTTTTACGCATTGTGCCATAACTTTTCAGGGAAGCTTCAGAACATGAAATTTTAACCTCCCACTATAGCAGAAAGGGTCTTTCTAGTAGGTGCACATCAAATCTAAGCTCTCTGAAGTGTTTTTCGAAAGTTATCAACACTTTTATGTTTGGCGTTCCGAAACCCACCTTATCTCAGGCTGAAAAGCGTTTTTGTGCATTGTGCCATAACTTTTCAGGGAAGCTTCAGAACATGAAATTTTAACCTCCCACTATAGCAGAAAGGGTCTTTCTAGTAGTTGCACATCAAATCTAAGCTGTCTGAAGTGTTTTTCAAAAGTTATCAACACTTTTATGTTTGGCGTTCCGAAACCCACCTTATCTCAGGCTGAAAAGCGTTTTTGTGCATTGTGCCATAACTTTTCAGGAAAGCTTCAGAACATGAAATTTTAACCTCCCACTATAGCAGAAAGGGTCTTTCTAGTAGTTGCACATCAAATCTAAACTGTCTGAAGTGTTTTTCCAAAGTTATCAACACTTTTATGTTTGGCGTTCCGAAACCCACCTTATCTCAGGCTGAAAAGCGTTTTTACGCATTGTGCCATAACTTTTCAGGGAAGCTTCAGAACATGAAATTTTAACCTCCCACTATAGCAGAAAGGGTCTTTCTAGTAGGTGCACATCAAATCTAAGCTCTCTGAAGTGTTTTTCAAAAGTTATCAACACTTTTATGTTTGGCGTTCCGAAACCCACCTTATCTCAGGCTGAAAAGCGTTTTTGTGCATTGTGCCATAACTTTTCAGGAAAGCTTCAGAACATGAAATTTTAACCTCCCACTATAGCAGAAAGGGTCTTTCTAGTAGTTGCACATCAAATCTAAACTGTCTGAAGTGTTTTTCCAAAGTTATTAACACTTTTATGTTTGGCGTTCCGAAACCCACCTTATCTCAGGCTGAAAAGCGTTTTTGTGCATTGTGCCATAACTTTTCAGGGAAGCTTCAGAACATGAAATTTTAACCTCCCACTATAGCAGAAAGGGTCTTTCTAGTAGTTGCACATCAAATCTAAACTGTCTGGAGTGTTTTTCCAAAGTTATCAACACTTTTATGTTTGGCGTTCCGAAACCCACCTTATCTCAGGCTGAAAAGCGTTTTTACGCATTGTGCCATAACTTTTCAGGGAAGCTTCAGAACATGAAATTTTAACCTCCCACTATAGCAGAAAGGGTCTTTCTAGTAGGTGCACATCAAATCTAAGCTGTCTGAAGTGCTTTTCGAAAGTTATCAACACTTTTATGTTTGGCGTTCCGAAACCCACCTTATCTCAGGCTGAAAAGCGTTTTTGTGCATTGTGCCATAACTTTTCAGGGAAGCTTCAGAACATGAAATTTTAACCTCCCACTATAGCAGAAAGCGTCTTTCTAGTAGTTGCACATCAAATCTAAGCTGTCTGAAGTGTTTTTCAAAAGTTATCAACACTTTTATGTTTGGCGTTCCGAAACCCACCTTATCTCAGGCTGAAAAGCGTTTTTGTGCATTGTGCCATAACTTTTCAGGAAAGCTTCAGAACATGAAATTTTAACCTCCCACTATAGCAGAAAGGGTCTTTCTAGCAGGTGCACATCAAATCTAAGCTCTCTGAAGTGTTTTTCGAAAGTTATCAACACTTTTATGTTTGGCGTTCCGAAACCCACCTTATCTCAGGCTGAAAAGCGTTTTTGTGCATTGTGCCATAACTTTTCAGGGAAGCTTCAGAACATGAAATTTTAACCTCCCACTATAGCAGAAAGGGTCTTTCTAGTAGTTGCACATCAAATCTAAACTGTCTGAAGTGTTTTTCCAAAGTTATCAACACTTTTATGTTTGGCGTTCCGAAACCCACCTTATCTCAGGCTGAAAAGCGTTTTTACGCATTGTGCCATAACTTTTCAGGGAAGCTTCAGAACATGAAATTTTAACCTCCCACTATAGCAGAAAGGGTCTTTCTAGTAGGTGCACATCAAATCTAAGCTGTCTGAAGTGTTTTTCGAAAGTTATCAACACTTTTATGTTTGGCGTTCCGAAACCCACCTTATCTCAGGCTGAAAAGCGTTTTTGTGCATTGTGCCATAACTTTTCAGGGAAGCTTCAGAACATGAAATTTTAACCTCCCACTATAGCAGAAAGGGTCTTTCTAGTAGTTGCACATCAAATCTAAATTGTCTGAAGTGTTTTTCCAAAGTTATTAACACTTTTATGTTTGGCGTTCCGAAACCCACCTTATCTCAGGCTGAAAAGCGTTTTTGTGCATTGTGCCATAACTTTTCAGGGAAGCTTCAGAACATGAAATTTTAACCTCCCACTATAGCAGAAAGGGTCTTTCTAGCAGGTGCACATCAAATCTAAGCTCTCTGAAGTGTTTTTCGAAAGTTATCAACACTGTTATGTTTGGCGTTCCGAAACCCACCTTATCTCAGGCTGAAAAGCGTTTTTGTGCATTGTGCCATAACTTTTCAGGGAAGCTTCAGAACATGAAATTTTAACCTCCCACTATAGCAGAAAGGGTCTTTCTAGTAGTTGCACATCAAATCTAAACTGTCTGAAGTGTTTTTCCAAAGTTATCAACACTTTTATGTTTGGCGTTCCGAAACCCACCTTATCTCAGGCTGAAAAGCGTTTTTACGCATTGTGCCATAACTTTTCAGGGAAGCTTCAGAACATGAAATTTTAACCTCCCACTATAGCAGAAAGGGTCTTTCTAGTAGGTGCACATCAAATCTAAGCTGTCTGAAGTGTTTTTCGAAAGTTATCAACACTTTTATGTTTGGCGTTCCGAAACCCACCTTATCTCAGGCTGAAAAGCGTTTTTGTGCATTGTGCCATAACTTTTCAGGGAAGCTTCAGAACATGAAATTTTAACCTCCCACTATAGCAGAAAGGGTCTTTCTAGTAGTTGCACATCAAATCTAAACTGTCTGAAGTGTTTTTCCAAAGTTATTAACACTTTTATGTTTGGCGTTCCGAAACCCACCTTATCTCAGGCTGAAAAGCGTTTTTGTGCATTGTGCCATAACTTTTCAGGGAAGCTTCAGAACATGAAATTTTAACCTCCCACTATAGCAGAAAGGGTCTTTCTAGTAGGTGCACATCAAATCTAAGCTCTCTGAAGTGTTCTTCGAAAGTTATCAGCACTTTTATGTTTGGCGTTCCGAAACCCACCTTATCTCAGGCTGAAAAGCGTTTTTGTGCATTGTGCCATAACTTTTCAGGAAAGCTTCAGAACATGAAATTTTAACCTCCCACTATAGCAGAAAGGGTCTTTCTAGTTGTTGAACATCAAATCTAAACTGTCTGAAGTGTTTTTCCAAAGTTATTAACACTTTTATGTTTGGCGTTCCGAAACCCACCTTATCTCAGGCTGAAAAGCGTTTTTGTGCATTGTGCCATAACTTTTCAGGGAAGCTTCAGAACATGAAATTTTAACCTCCCACTATAGCAGAAAGGGTCTTTCTAGTAGTTGCACATCAAATCTAAACTGTCTGAAGTGTTTTTCCAAAGTTATCAACACTTTTATGTTTGGCGTTCCGAAACCCACCTTATCTCAGGCTGAAAAGCGTTTTTGTGCATTGTGCCATAACTTTTCAGGGAAGCTTCAGAACATGAAATTTTAACCTCCCACTATAGCAGAAAGGGTCTTTCTAGTAGTTGCACATCAAATCTAAGCTGTCTGAAGTGTTTTTCAAAAGTTATCAACACTTTTATGTTTGGCGTTCCGAAACCCACCTTATCTCAGGCTGAAAAGCGTTTTTGTGCATTGTGCCATAACTTTTCAGGAAAGCTTCAGAACATGAAATTTTAACCTCCCACTATAGCAGAAAGGGTCTTTCTAGTAGTTGCACATCAAATCTAAACTGTCTGAAGTGTTTTTCCAAAGTTATCAACACTTTTATGTTTGGCGTTCCGAAACCCACCTTATCTCAGGCTGAAAAGCGTTTTTGTGCATTGTGCCATAACTTTTCAGGGAAGCTTCAGAACATGAAATTTTAACCTCCCACTATAGCAGAAAGGGTCTTTCTAGTAGGTGCACATCAAATCTAAGCTCTCTGAAGTGTTTTTCAAAAGTTATCAACACTTTTATGTTTGGCGTTCCGAAACCCACCTTATCTCAGCCTGAAAAGCGTTTTTGTGCATTGTGCCATAACTTTTCAGGAAAGCTTCAGAACATGAAATTTTAACCTCCCACTATAGCAGAAAGGGTCTTTCTAGTAGTTGCACATCAAATCTAAACTGTCTGAAGTGTTTTTCCAAAGTTATTAACACTTTTATGTTTGGCGTTCCGAAACCCACCTTATCTGAGGCTGAAAAGCGTTTTTGTGCATTGTGCCATAACTTTTCAGGGAAGCTTCAGAACATGAAATTTTAACCTCCCACTATAGCAGAAAGGGTCTTTCTAGTAGTTGCACATCAAATCTAAACTGTCTGAAGTGTTTTTCCAAAGTTATCAACACTTTTATGTTTGGCGTTCCGAAACCCACCTTATCTCAGGCTGAAAAGCGTTTTTACGCATTGTGCCATAACTTTTCAGGGAAGCTTCAGAACATGAAATTTTAACCTCCCACTATAGCAGAAAGGGTCTTTCTAGTAGGTGCACATCAAATCTAAGCTGTCTGAAGTGCTTTTCGAAAGTTATCAACACTTTTATGTTTGGCGTTCCGAAACCCACCTTATCTCAGGCTGAAAAGCGTTTTTGTGCATTGTGCCATAACTTTTCAGGGAAGCTTCAGAACATGAAATTTTAACCTCCCACTATAGCAGAAAGCGTCTTTCTAGTAGTTGCACATCAAATCTAAGCTGTCTGAAGTGTTTTTCAAAAGTTATCAACACTTTTATGTTTGGCGTTCCGAAACCCACCTTATCTCAGGCTGAAAAGCGTTTTTGTGCATTGTGCCATAACTTTTCAGGAAAGCTTCAGAACATGAAATTTTAACCTCCCACTATAGCAGAAAGGGTCTTTCTAGCAGGTGCACATCAAATCTAAGCTCTCTGAAGTGTTTTTCGAAAGTTATCAACACTTTTATGTTTGGCGTTCCGAAACCCACCTTATCTCAGGCTGAAAAGCGTTTTTGTGCATTGTGCCATAACTTTTCAGGGAAGCTTCAGAACATGAAATTTTAACCTCCCACTATAGCAGAAAGGGTCTTTCTAGTAGTTGCACATCAAATCTAAACTGTCTGAAGTGTTTTTCCAAAGTTATCAACACTTTTATGTTTGGCGTTCCGAAACCCACCTTATCTCAGGCTGAAAAGCGTTTTTACGCATTGTGCCATAACTTTTCAGGGAAGCTTCAGAACATGAAATTTTAACCTCCCACTATAGCAGAAAGGGTCTTTCTAGTAGGTGCACATCAAATCTAAGCTGTCTGAAGTGTTTTTCGAAAGTTATCAACACTTTTATGTTTGGCGTTCCGAAACCCACCTTATCTCAGGCTGAAAAGCGTTTTTGTGCATTGTGCCATAACTTTTCAGGGAAGCTTCAGAACATGAAATTTTAACCTCCCACTATAGCAGAAAGGGTCTTTCTAGTAGTTGCACATCAAATCTAAATTGTCTGAAGTGTTTTTCCAAAGTTATTAACACTTTTATGTTTGGCGTTCCGAAACCCACCTTATCTCAGGTTGAAAAGCGTTTTTGTGCATTGTGCCATAACTTTTCAGGAAAGCTTCAGAACATGAAATTTTAACCTCCCACTATAGCAGAAAGGGTCTTTCTAGCAGGTGCACATCAAATCTAAGCTCTCTGAAGTGTTTTTCGAAAGTTATCAACACTTTTATGTTTGGCGTTCCGAAACCCACCTTATCTCAGGCTGAAAAGCGTTTTTGTGCATTGTGCCATAACTTTTCAGGGAAGCTTCAGAACATGAAATTTTAACCTCCCACTATAGCAGAAAGGGTCTTTCTAGTAGTTGCACATCAAATCTAAACTGTCTGAAGTGTTTTTCCAAAGTTATCAACACTTTTATGTTTGGCGTTCCGAAACGCACCTTATCTCAGGCTGAAAAGCGTTTTTACGCATTGTGCCATAACTTTTCAGGGAAGCTTCAGAACATGAAATTTTAACCTCCCACTATAGCAGAAAGGGTCTTTCTAGTAGGTGCACATCAAATCTAAGCTGTCTGAAGTGTTTTTCGAAAGTTATCAACACTTTTATGTTTGGCGTTCCGAAACCCACCTTATCTCAGGCTGAAAAGCGTTTTTGTGCATTGTGCCATAACTTTTCAGGGAAGCTTCAGAACATGAAATTTTAACCTCCCACTATAGCAGAAAGGGTCTTTCTAGTAGTTGCACATCAAATCTAAACTGTCTGAAGTGTTTTTCCAAAGTTATTAACACTTTTATGTTTGGCGTTCCGAAACCCACCTTATCTCAGGCTGAAAAGCGTTTTTGTGCATTGTGCCATAACTTTTCAGGGAAGCTTCAGAACATGAAATTTTAACCTCCCACTATAGCAGAAAGGGTCTTTCTAGTAGGTGCACATCAAATCTAAGCTCTCTGAAGTGTTTTTCGAAAGTTATCAACACTTTTATGTTTGGCGTTCCGAAACCCACCTTATCTCAGGCTGAAAAGCGTTTTTGTGCATTGTGCCATAACTTTTCAGGAAAGCTTCAGAACATGAAATTTTAACCTCCCACTATAGCAGAAAGGGTCTTTCTAGTAGTTGCACATCAAATCTAAACTGTCTGAAGTGTTTTTCCAAAGTTATTAACACTTTTATGATTGGCGTTCCGAAACCCACCTTATCTCAGGCTGAAAAGCGTTTTTGTGCATTGTGCCATAACTTTTCAGGGAAGCTTCAGAACATGAAATTTTAACCTCCCACTATAGCAGAAAGGGTCTTTCTAGTAGTTGCACATCAAATCTAAACTGTCTGAAGTGTTTTTCCAAAGTTATCAACACTTTTATGTTTGGCGTTCCGAAACCCACCTTATCTCAGGGTGTAAAGCGTTTTTACGCATTGTGCCATAACTTTTCAGGGAAGCTTCAGAACATGAAATTTTAACCTCCCACTATAGCAGAAAGGGTCTTTCTAGTAGGTGCACATCAAATCTAAGCTCTCTGAAGTGTTTTTCGAAAGTTATCAACACTTTTATGTTTGGCGTTCCGAAACCCACCTTATCTCAGGCTGAAAAGCGTTTTTGTGCATTGTGCCATAACTTTTCAGGGAAGCTTCAGAACATGAAATTTTAACCTCCCACTATAGCAGAAAGGGTCTTTCTAGTAGTTGCACATCAAATCTAAACTGTCTGAAGTGTTTTTCAAAAGTTATCAACACTTTTATGTTTGGCGTTCCGAAACCCACCTTATCTCAGGCTGAAAAGCGTTTTTGTGCATTGTGCCATAACTTTTCAGGAAAGCTTCAGAACATGAAATTTTAACCTCCCACTATAGCAGAAAGGGTCTTTCTAGTAGTTGCACATCAAATCTAAACTGTCTGAAGTGTTTTTCCAAAGTTATCAACACTTTTATGTTTGGCGTTCCGAAACCCACCTTATCTCAGGCTGAAAAGCGTTTTTGTGCATTGTGCCATAACTTTTCAGGGAAGCTTCAGAACATGAAATTTTAACCTCCCACTACAGCAGAAAGGGTCTTTCTAGTAGTTGCACATCAAATCTAAACTGTCTGAAGTGTTTTTCCAAAGTTATCAACACTTTTATGTTTGGCGTTCCGAAACCCACCTTATCTCAGGCTGAAAAGCGTTTTTACGCATTGTGCCATAACTTTTCAGGGAAGCTTCAGAACATGAAATTTTAACCTCCCACTATAGCAGAAAGGGTCTTTCTAGTAGGTGCACATCAAATCTAAGCTGTCTGAAGTGCTTTTCGAAAGTTATCAACACTTTTATGTTTGGCGTTCCGAAACCCACCTTATCTCAGGCTGAAAAGCGTTTTTGTGCATTGTGCCATAACTTTTCAGGAAAGCTTCAGAACATGAAATTTTAACCTCCCACTATAGCAGAAAGGGTCTTTCTAGCAGGTGCACATCAAATCTAAGCTCTCTGAAGTGTTTTTCGAAAGTTATCAACACTTTTATGTTTGGCGTTCCGAAACCCACCTTATCTCAGGCTGAAAAGCGTTTTTGTGCATTGTGCCATAACTTTTCAGGGAAGCTTCAGAACATGAAATTTTAACCTCCCACTATAGCAGAAAGGGTCTTTCTAGTAGTTGCACATCAAATCTAAACTGTCTGAAGTGTTTTTCCAAAGTTATCAACACTTTTATGTTTGGCGTTCCGAAACCCACCTTATCTCAGGCTGAAAAGCGTTTTTACGCATTGTGCCATAACTTTTCAGGGAAGCTTCAGAACATGAAATTTTAACCTCCCACTATAGCAGAAAGGGTCTTTCTAGTAGTTGCACATCAAATCTAAATTGTCTGAAGTGTTTTTCCAAAGTTATTAACACTTTTATGTTTGGCGTTCCGAAACCCACCTTATCTCAGGCTGAAAAGCGTTTTTGTGCATTGTGCCATAACTTTTCAGGGAAGCTTCAGAACATGAAATTTTAACCTCCCACTATAGCAGAAAGGGTCTTTCTAGCAGGTGCACATCAAATCTAAGCTCTCTGAAGTGTTTTTCGAAAGTTATCAACACTTTTATGTTTGGCGTTCCGAAACCCACCTTATCTCAGGCTGAAAAGCGTTTTTGGGCATTGTGCCATAACTTTTCAGGGAAGCTTCAGAACATGAAATTTTAACCTCCCACTATAGCAGAAAGGGTCTTTCTAGTAGTTGCACATCAAATCTAAACTGTCTGAAGTGTTTTTCCAAAGTTATCAACACTTTTATGTTTGGCGTTCCGAAACCCACCTTATCTCAGGCTGAAAAGCGTTTTTACGCATTGTGCCATAACTTTTCAGGGAAGCTTCAGAACATGAAATTTTAACCTCCCACTATAGCAGAAAGGGTCTTTCTAGTAGGTGCACATCAAATCTAAGCTGTCTGAAGTGTTTTTCGAAAGTTATCAACACTTTTATGTTTGGCGTTCCGAAACCCACCTTATCTCAGGCTGAAAAGCGTTTTTGTGCATTGTGCCATAACTTTTCAGGGAAGCTTCAGAACATGAAATTTTAACCTCCCACTATAGCAGAAAGGGTCTTTCTAGTAGTTGCACATCAAATCTAAACTGTCTGAAGTGTTTTTCCAAAGTTATTAACACTTTTATGTTTGGCGTTCCGAAACCCACCTTATCTCAGGCTGAAAAGCGTTTTTGTGCATTGTGCCATAACTTTTCAGGGAAGCTTCAGAACATGAAATTTTAACCTCCCACTATAGCAGAAAGGGTCTTTCTAGTAGTTGCACATCAAATCTAAACTGTCTGAGGTGTTTTTCCAAAGTTATTAACACTTTTATGTTTGGCGTTCCGAAACCCACCTTATCTCAGGCTGAAAAGCGTTTTTGTGCATTGTGCCATAACTTTTCAGGGAAGCTTCAGAACATGAAATTTTAACCTCCCACTATAGCAGAAAGGGTCTTTCTAGTAGTTGCACATCAAATCTAAACTGTCTGAAGTGTTTTTCCAAAGTTATCAACACTTTTATGTTTGGCGTTCCGAAACCCACCTTATCTCAGGCTGAAAAGCGTTTTTACGCATTGTGCCATAACTTTTCAGGGAAGCTTCAGAACATGAAATTTTAACCTCCCACTATAGCAGAAAGGGTCTTTCTAGTAGGTGCACATCAAATCTAAGCTGTCTGAAGTGTTTTTCGAAAGTTATCAACACTTTTATGTTTGGCGTTCCGAAACCCACCTTATCTCAGGCTGAAAAGCGTTTTTGTGCATTGTGCCATAACTTTTCAGGGAAGCTTCAGAACATGAAATTTTAACGTCCCACTATAGCAGAAAGGGTCTTTCTAGTAGTTACACATCAAATCTAAGCTGTCTGAAGTGTTTTTCAAAAGTTATCAACACTTTTATGTTTGGCGTTCCGAAACCCACCTTATCTCAGGCTGAAAAGCGTTTTTGTGCATTGTGCCATAACTTTTCAGGAACGCTTCAGAACTTGAAATTTTAACCTCCCACTATAGCAGAAAGGGTCTTTCTAGTAGGTGCACATCAAATCTAAGCTCTCTGAAGTGTTTTTCGAAAGTTATCAACACTTTTATGTTTGGCGTTCCGAAACCCACCTTATCTCAGGCTGAAAAGCGTTTTTGTGCATTGTGCCATAACTTTTCAGGGAAGCTTCAGAACATGAAATTTTAACCTCCCACTATAGCAGAAAGGGTCTTTCTAGTAGTTGCACATCAAATCTAAACTGTCTGAAGTGTTTTTCCAAAGTTATTAACACTTTTATGTTTGGCGTTCCGAAACCCACCTTATCTCAGGCTGAAAAGCGTTTTTGTGCATTGTGCCATAACTTTTCAGGGAAGCTTCAGAACATGAAATTTTAACATCCCACTATAGCAGAAAGGGTCTTTCTAGTAGTTTCACATCAAATCTAAACTGTTTGAAGTGTTTTTCCAAAGTTATCAACACTTTTATGTTTGGCGTTCCGAAACCCACCTTATCTCAGGCTGAAAAGCGTTTTTACGCATTGTGCCATAACTTTTCAGGGAAGCTTCAGAACATGAAATTTTAACCTCCCACTATAGCAGAAAGGGTCTTTCTAGTAGGTGCACATCAAATCTAAGCTGTCTGAAGTGTTTTTCGAAAGTTATCAACACCTTTATGTTTGGCGTTCCGAAACCCACCTTATCTCAGGCTGAAAAGCGTTTTTGTGCATTGTGCCATAACTTTTCAGGGAAGCTTCAGAACATGAAATTTTAACCTCCCACTATAGCAGAAAGGGTCTTTCTAGTAGTTGCACATCAAATCTAAACTGTCTGAAGTGTTTTTCCAAAGTTATTAACAGTTTTATGTTTGGCGTTCCGAAACCCACCTTATCTCAGGCTGAAAAGCGTTTTTGTGCATTGTGCCATAACTTTTCAGGGAAGCTTCAGAACATGAAATTTTAACCTCCCACTATAGCAGAAAGGGTCTTTCTAGTAGTTGCACATCAAATCTAAACTGTCTGAAGTGTTTTTCCAAAGTTATTAACACTTTTATGTTTGGCGTTCCGAAACCCACCTTATCTCAGGCTGAAAAGCGTTTTTGTGCATTGTGCCATAACTTTTCAGGGAAGCTTCAGAACATGAAATGTTAACCTCCCACTATAGCAGAAAGGGTCTTTCTAGTAGTTGCACATCAAATCTAAACTGTCTGAAGTGTTTTTCCAAAGTTATCAACACTTTTATGTTTGGCGTTCCGAAACCCACCTTATCTCAGGCTGAAAAGCGTTTTTACGCATTGTGCCATAACTTTTCAGGGAAGCTTCAGAACATGAAATTTTAACCTCCCACTATAGCAGAAAGGGTCTTTCTAGTAGTTGCACATCAAATCTAAACTGTCTGAAGTGTTTTTCCAAAGTTATTAACACTTTTATGTTTGGCGTTCCGAAACCCACCTTATCTCAGGCTGAAAAGCGTTTTTGTGCATTGTGCCATAACTTTTCAGGGAAGCTTCAGAACATGAAATTTTAACCTCCCACTATAGCAGAAAGGGTCTTTCTAGTAGTTGCACATCAAATCTAAACTGTCTGAAGTGTTTTTCCAAAGTTATCAACACTTTTATGTTTGGCGTTCCGAAACCCACCTTATCTCAGGCTGAAAAGCGTTTTTACGCATTGTGCCATAACTTTTCAGGGAAGCTTCAGAACATGAAATTTTAACCTCCCACTATAGCAGAAAGGGTCTTTCTAGTAGGTGCACATCAAATCTAAGCTGTCTGAAGTGTTTTTCGAAAGTTATCAACACTTTTATGTTTGGCGTTCCGAAACCCACCTTATCTCAGGCTGAAAAGCGTTTTTGTGCATTGTGCCATAACTTTTCAGGGAAGCTTCAGAACATGAAATTTTAACCTCCCACTATAGCAGAAAGGGTCTTTCTAGTAGTTGCACATCAAATCTAAGCTGTCTGAAGTGTTTTTCAAAAGTTATCAACACTTTTATGTTTGGCGTTCCGAAACCCACCTTATCTCAGGCTGAAAAGCGTTTTTGTGCATTGTGCCATAACTTTTCAGGAAAGCTTCAGAACATGAAATTTTAACCTCCCACTATAGCAGAAAGGGTCTTTCTAGTAGTTGCACATCAAATCTAAACTGTCTGAAGTGTTTTTCCAAAGTTATTAACACTTTTATGATTGGCGTTCCGAAACCCACCTTATCTCAGGCTGAAAAGCGTTTTTGTGCATTGTGCCATAACTTTTCAGGGAAGCTTCAGAACATGAAATTTTAACCTCCCACTATAGCAGAAAGGGTCTTTCTAGTAGTTGCACATCAAATCTAAACTGTCTGAAGTGTTTTTCCAAAGTTATCAACACTTTTATGTTTGGCGTTCCGAAACCCACCTTATCTCAGGGTGTAAAGCGTTTTTACGCATTGTGCCATAACTTTTCAGGGAAGCTTCAGAACATGAAATTTTAACCTCCCACTATAGCAGAAAGGGTCTTTCTAGTAGGTGCACATCAAATCTAAGCTCTCTGAAGTGTTTTTCGAAAGTTATCAACACTTTTATGTTTGGCGTTCCGAAACCCACCTTATCTCAGGCTGAAAAGCGTTTTTGTGCATTGTGCCATAACTTTTCAGGGAAGCTTCAGAACATGAAATTTTAACCTCCCACTATAGCAGAAAGGGTCTTTCTAGTAGTTGCACATCAAATCTAAACTGTCTGAAGTGTTTTTCAAAAGCTATCAACACTTTTATGTTTGGCGTTCCGAAACCCACCTTATCTCAGGCTGAAAAGCGTTTTTGTGCATTGTGCCATAACTTTTCAGGAAAGCTTCAGAACATGAAATTTTAACCTCCCACTATAGCAGAAAGGGTCTTTCTAGTAGTTGCACATCAAATCTAAACTGTCTGAAGTGTTTTTCCAAAGTTATCAACACTTTTATGTTTGGCGTTCCGAAACCCACCTTATCTCAGGCTGAAAAGCGTTTTTACGCATTGTGCCATAACTTTTCAGGGAAGCTTCAGAACATGAAATTTTAACCTCCCACTATAGCAGAAAGGGTCTTTCTAGTAGGTGCACATCAAATCTAAGCTCTCTGAAGTGTTTTTCAAAAGTTATCAACACTTTTATGTTTGGCGTTCCGAAACCCACCTTATCTCAGGCTGAAAAGCGTTTTTGTGCATTGTGCCATAACTTTTCAGGGAAGCTTCAGAACATGAAATTTTAACCTCCCACTACAGCAGAAAGGGTCTTTCTAGTAGTTGCACATCAAATCTAAACTGTCTGAAGTGTTTTTCCAAAGTTATCAACACTTTTATGTTTGGCGTTCCGAAACCCACCTTATCTCAGGCTGAAAAGCGTTTTTACGCATTGTGCCATAACTTTTCAGGGAAGCTTCAGAACATGAAATTTTAACCTCCCACTATAGCAGAAAGGGTCTTTCTAGTAGGTGCACATCAAATCTAAGCTGTCTGAAGTGCTTTTCGAAAGTTATCAACACTTTTATGTTTGGCGTTCCGAAACCCACCTTATCTCAGGCTGAAAAGCGTTTTTGTGCATTGTGCCATAACTTTTCAGGGAAGCTTCAGAACATGAAATTTTAACCTCCCACTATAGCAGAAAGCGTCTTTCTAGTAGTTGCACATCAAATCTAAGCTGTCTGAAGTGTTTTTCAAAAGTTATCAACACTTTTATGTTTGGCGTTCCGAAACCCACCTTATCTCAGGCTGAAAAGCGTTTTTGTGCATTGTGCCATAACTTTTCAGGAAAGCTTCAGAACATGAAATTTTAACCTCCCACTATAGCAGAAAGGGTCTTTCTAGCAGGTGCACATCAAATCTAAGCTCTCTGAAGTGTTTTTCGAAAGTTATCAACACTTTTATGTTTGGCGTTCCGAAACCCACCTTATCTCAGGCTGAAAAGCGTTTTTGTGCATTGTGCCATAACTTTTCAGGGAAGCTTCAGAACATGAAATTTTAACCTCCCACTATAGCAGAAAGGGTCTTTCTAGTAGTTGCACATCAAATCTAAACTGTCTGAAGTGTTTTTCCAAAGTTATCAACACTTTTATGTTTGGCGTTCCGAAACCCACCTTATCTCAGGCTGAAAAGCGTTTTTACGCATTGTGCCATAACTTTTCAGGGAAGCTTCAGAACATGAAATTTTAACCTCCCACTATAGCAGAAAGGGTCTTTCTAGTAGTTGCACATCAAATCTAAATTGTCTGAAGTGTTTTTCCAAAGTTATTAACACTTTTATGTTTGGCGTTCCGAAACCCACCTTATCTCAGGCTGAAAAGCGTTTTTGTGCATTGTGCCATAACTTTTCAGGGAAGCTTCAGAACATGAAATTTTAACCTCCCACTATAGCAGAAAGGGTCTTTCTAGCAGGTGCACATCAAATCTAAGCTCTCTGAAGTGTTTTTCGAAAGTTATCAACACTTTTATGTTTGGCGTTCCGAAACCCACCTTATCTCAGGCTGAAAAGCGTTTTTGTGCATTGTGCCATAACTTTTCAGGGAAGCTTCAGAACATGAAATTTTAACCTCCCACTATAGCAGAAAGGGTCTTTCTAGTAGTTGCACATCAAATCTAAACTGTCTGAAGTGTTTTTCCAAAGTTATCAACACTTTTATGTTTGGCGTTCCGAAACCCACCTTATCTCAGGCTGAAAAGCGTTTTTACGCATTGTGCCATAACTTTTCAGGGAAGCTTCAGAACATGAAATTTTAACCTCCCACTATAGCAGAAAGGGTCTTTCTAGTAGGTGCACATCAAATCTAAGCTGTCTGAAGTGTTTTTCGAAAGTTATCAACACTTTTATGTTTGGCGTTCCGAAACCCACCTTATCTCAGGCTGAAAAGCGTTTTTGTGCATTGTGCCATAACTTTTCAGGGAAGCTTCAGAACATGAAATTTTAACCTCCCACTATAGCAGAAAGGGTCTTTCTAGTAGTTGCACATCAAATCTAAACTGTCTGAAGTGTTTTTCCAAAGTTATTAACACTTTTATGTTTGGCGTTCCGAAACCCACCTTATCTCAGGCTGAAAAGCGTTTTTGTGCATTGTGCCATAACTTTTCAGGGAAGCTTCAGAACATGAAATTTTAACCTCCCACTATAGCAGAAAGGGTCTTTCTAGTAGTTGCACATCAAATCTAAACTGTCTGAAGTGTTTTTCCAAAGTTATTAACACTTTTATGTTTGGCGTTCCGAAACCCACCTTATCTCAGGCTGAAAAGCGTTTTTGTGCATTGTGCCATAACTTTTCAGGGAAGCTTCAGAACATGAAATTTTAACCTCCCACTATAGCAGAAAGGGTCTTTCTAGTAGTTGCACATCAAATCTAAACTGTCTGAAGTGTTTTTCCAAAGTTATCAACACTTTTATGTTTGGCGTTCCGAAACCCACCTTATCTCAGGCTGAAAAGCGTTTTTACGCATTGTGCCATAACTTTTCAGGGAAGCTTCAGAACATGAAATTTTAACCTCCCACTATAGCAGAAAGGGTCTTTCTAGTAGGTGCACATCAAATCTAAGCTGTCTGAAGTGTTTTTCGAAAGTTATCAACACTTTTATGTTTGGCGTTCCGAAACCCACCTTATCTCAGGCTGAAAAGCGTTTTTGTGCATTGTGCCATAACTTTTCAGGGAAGCTTCAGAACATGAAATTTTAACCTCCCACTATAGCAGAAAGGGTCTTTCTAGTAGTTGCACATCAAATCTAAACTGTCTGAAGTGTTTTCCCAAAGTTATTCACACTTTTATGTTTGGCGTTCCGAAACCCACCTTATCTCAGGCTGAAAAGCGTTTTTGTGCATTGTGCCATAACTTTTCAGGGAAGCTTCAGAACATGAAATTTTAACATCCCACTATAGCAGAAAGGGTCTTTCTAGTAGTTTCACATCAAATCTAAACTGTTTGAAGTGTTTTTCCAAAGTTATCAACACTTTTATGTTTGGCGTTCCGAAACCCACCTTATCTCAGGCTGAAAAGCGTTTTTACGCATTGTGCCATAACTTTTCAGGGAAGCTTCAGAACATGAAATTTTAACCTCCCACTATAGCAGAAAGGGTCTTTCTAGTAGGTGCACATCAAATCTAAGCTGTCTGAAGTGTTTTTCGAAAGTTATCAACACCTTTATGTTTGGCGTTCCGAAACCCACCTTATCTCAGGCTGAAAAGCGTTTTTGTGCATTGTGCCATAACTTTTCAGGGAAGCTTCAGAACATGAAATTTTAACCTCCCACTATAGCAGAAAGGGTCTTTCTAGTAGTTGCACATCAAATCTAAACTGTCTGAAGTGTTTTTCCAAAGTTATTAACAGTTTTATGTTTGGCGTTCCGAAACCCACCTTATCTCAGGCTGAAAAGCGTTTTTGTGCATTGTGCCATAACTTTTCAGGGAAGCTTCAGAACATGAAATTTTAACCTCCCACTATAGCAGAAAGGGTCTTTCTAGTAGTTGCACATCAAATCTAAACTGTCTGAAGTGTTTTTCCAAAGTTATTAACACTTTTATGTTTGGCGTTCCGAAACCCACCTTATCTCAGGCTGAAAAGCGTTTTTGTGCATTGTGCCATAACTTTTCAGGGAAGCTTCAGAACATGAAATGTTAACCTCCCACTATAGCAGAAAGGGTCTTTCTAGTAGTTGCACATCAAATCTAAACTGTCTGAAGTGTTTTTCCAAAGTTATCAACACTTTTATGTTTGGCGTTCCGAAACCCACCTTATCTCAGGCTGAAAAGCGTTTTTGTGCATTGTGCCATAACTTTTCAGGGAAGCTTCAGAACATGAAATTTTAACCTCCCACTATAGCAGAAAGGGTCTTTCTAGTAGTTGCACATCAAATCTAAACTGTCTGAAGTGTTTTTCCAAAGTTATTAACACTTTTATGTTTGGCGTTCCGAAACCCACCTTATCTCAGGCTGAAAAGCGTTTTTGTGCATTGTGCCATAACTTTTCAGGGAAGCTTCAGAACATGAAATTTTAACCTCCCACTATAGCAGAAAGGGTCTTTCTAGTAGTTGCACATCAAATCTAAACTGTCTGAAGTGTTTTTCCAAAGTTATTAACACTTTTATGTTTGGCGTTCCGAAACCCACCTTATCTCAGGCTGAAAAGCGTTTTTGTGCATTGTGCCATAACTTTTCAGGGAAGCTTCAGAACATGAAATTTTAACCTCCCACTATAGCAGAAAGGGTCTTTCTAGTAGTTGCACATCAAATCTAAACTGTCTGAAGTGTTTTTCCAAAGTTATCAACACTTTTATGTTTGGCGTTCCGAAACCCACCTTATCTCAGGCTGAAAAGCGTTTTTACGCATTGTGCCATAACTTTTCAGGGAAGCTTCAGAACATGAAATTTTAACCTCCCACTATAGCAGAAAGGGTCTTTCTAGTAGGTGCACATCAAATCTAAGCTGTCTGAAGTGTTTTTCGAAAGTTATCAACACTTTTATGTTTGGCGTTCCGAAACCCACCTTATCTCAGGTTGAAAAGCGTTTTTGTGCATTGTGCCATAACTTTTCAGGGAAGCTTCAGAACATGAAATTTTAACGTCCCACTATAGCAGAAAGGGTCTTTCTAGTAGTTGCACATCAAATCTAAGCTGTCTGAAGTGTTTTTCAAAAGTTATCAACACTTTTATGTTTGGCGTTCCGAAACCCACCTTATCTCAGGCTGAAAAGCGTTTTTGTGCATTGTGCCATAACTTTTCAGGAAAGCTTCAGAACATGAAATTTTAACCTCCCACTATAGCAGAAAGGGTCTTTCTAGTAGGTGCACATCAAATCTAAGCTCTCTGAAGTGTTTTTCGAAAGTTATCAACACTTTTATGTTTGGCGTTCCGAAACCCACCTTATCTCAGGCTGAAAAGCGTTTTTGTGCATTGTGCCATAACTTTTCAGGGAAGCTTCAGAACATGAAATTTTAACCTCCCACTATAGCAGAAAGGGTCTTTCTAGTAGTTGCACATCAAATCTAAACTGTCTGAAGTGTTTTTCCAAAGTTATTAACACTTTTATGTTTGGCGTTCCGAAACCCACCTTATCTCAGGCTGAAAAGCGTTTTTGTGCATTGTGCCATAACTTTTCAGGGAAGCTTCAGAACATGAAATTTTAACATCCCACTATAGCAGAAAGGGTCTTTCTAGTAGTTTCACATCAAATCTAAACTGTTTGAAGTGTTTTTCCAAAGTTATCAACACTTTTATGTTTGGCGTTCCGAAACCCACCTTATCTCAGGCTGAAAAGCGTTTTTACGCATTGTGCCATAACTTTTCAGGGAAGCTTCAGAACATGAAATTTTAACCTCCCACTATAGCAGAAAGGGTCTTTCTAGTAGGTGCACATCAAATCTAAGCTGTCTGAAGTGTTTTTCGAAAGTTATCAACACCTTTATGTTTGGCGTTCCGAAACCCACCTTATCTCAGGCTGAAAAGCGTTTTTGTGCATTGTGCCATAACTTTTCAGGGAAGCTTCAGAACATGAAATTTTAACCTCCCACTATAGCAGAAAGGGTCTTTCTAGTAGTTGCACATCAAATCTAAACTGTCTGAAGTGTTTTTCCAAAGTTATTAACAGTTTTATGTTTGGCGTTCCGAAACCCACCTTATCTCAGGCTGAAAAGCGTTTTTGTGCATTGTGCCATAACTTTTCAGGGAAGCTTCAGAACATGAAATTTTAACCTCCCACTATAGCAGAAAGGGTCTTTCTAGTAGTTGCACATCAAATCTAAACTGTCTGAAGTGTTTTTCCAAAGTTATTAACACTTTTATGTTTGGCGTTCCGAAACCCACCTTATCTCAGGCTGAAAAGCGTTTTTGTGCATTGTGCCATAACTTTTCAGGGAAGCTTCAGAACATGAAATGTTAACCTCCCACTATAGCAGAAAGGGTCTTTCTAGTAGTTGCACATCAAATCTAAACTGTCTGAAGTGTTTTTCCAAAGTTATCAACACTTTTATGTTTGGCGTTCCGAAACCCACCTTATCTCAGGCTGAAAAGCGTTTTTACGCATTGTGCCATAACTTTTCAGGGAAGCTTCAGAACATGAAATTTTAACCTCCCACTATAGCAGAAAGGGTCTTTCTAGTAGTTGCACATCAAATCTAAACTGTCTGAAGTGTTTTTCCAAAGTTATTAACACTTTTATGTTTGGCGTTCCGAAACCCACCTTATCTCAGGCTGAAAAGCGTTTTTGTGCATTGTGCCATAACTTTTCAGGGAAGCTTCAGAACATGAAATTTTAACCTCCCACTATAGCAGAAAGGGTCTTTCTAGTAGTTGCACATCAAATCTAAACTGTCTGAAGTGTTTTTCCAAAGTTATCAACACTTTTATGTTTGGCGTTCCGAAACCCACCTTATCTCAGGCTGAAAAGCGTTTTTACGCATTGTGCCATAACTTTTCAGGGAAGCTTCAGAACATGAAATTTTAACCTCCCACTATAGCAGAAAGGGTCTTTCTAGTAGGTGCACATCAAATCTAAGCTGTCTGAAGTGTTTTTCGAAAGTTATCAACACTTTTATGTTTGGCGTTCCGAAACCCACCTTATCTCAGGCTGAAAAGCGTTTTTGTGCATTGTGCCATAACTTTTCAGGGAAGCTTCAGAACATGAAATTTTAACCTCCCACTATAGCAGAAAGGGTCTTTCTAGTAGTTGCACATCAAATCTAAGCTGTCTGAAGTGTTTTTCAAAAGTTATCAACACTTTTATGTTTGGCGTTCCGAAACCCACCTTATCTCAGGCTGAAAAGCGTTTTTGTGCATTGTGCCATAACTTTTCAGGAAAGCTTCAGAACATGAAATTTTAACCTCCCACTATAGCAGAAAGGGTCTTTCTAGTAGGTGCACATCAAATCTAAGCTCTCTGAAGTGTTTTTCGAAAGTTATCAACACTTTTATGTTTGGCGTTCTGAAACCCACCTTATCTCAGGCTGAAAAGCGTTTTTGTGCATTGTGCCATAACTTTTCAGGGAAGCTTCAGAACATGAAATTTTAACCTCCCACTATAGCAGAAAGGGTCTTTCTAGTAGTTGCACATCAAATCTAAACTGTCTGAAGTGTTTTTCCAAAGTTATTAACACTTTTATGTTTGGCGTTCCGAAACCCACCTTATCTCAGGCTGAAAAGCGTTTTTGTGCATTGTGCCATAACTTTTCAGGGAAGCTTCAGAACATGAAATTTTAACCTCCCACTATAGCAGAAAGGGTCTTTCTAGTAGTTTCACATCAAATCTAAACTGTTTGAAGTGTTTTTCCAAAGTTATCAACACTTTTATGTTTGGCGTTCCGAAACCCACCTTATCTCAGGCTGAAAAGCGTTTTTACGCATTGTGCCATAACTTTTCAGGGAAGCTTCAGAACATGAAATTTTAACCTCCCACTATAGCAGAAAGGGTCTTTCTAGTAGTTGCACATCAAATCTAAACTGTCTGAAGTGTTTTTCCAAAGTTATCAACACTTTTATGTTTGGCGTTCCGAAACCCACCTTATCTCAGGCTGAAAAGCGTTTTTGTGCATTGTGCCATAACTTTTCAGGGAAGCTTCAGAACATGAAATTTTAACCTCCCACTATAGCAGAAAGGGTCTTTCTAGTAGTTGCACATCAAATCTAAACTGTCTGAAGTGTTTTTCCAAAGTTATTAACACTTTTATGTTTGGCGTTCCGAAACCCACCTTATCTCAGGCTGAAAAGCGTTTTTGTGCATTGTGCCATAACTTTTCAGGGAAGCTTCAGAACATGAAATTTTAACCTCCCACTATAGCAGAAAGGGTCTTTCTAGTAGTTGCACATCAAATCTAAACTGTCTGAAGTGTTTTTCCAAAGTTATCAACACTTTTATGTTTGGCGTTCCGAAACCCACCTTATCTCAGGCTGAAAAGCGTTTTTACGCATTGTGCCATAACTTTTCAGGGAAGCTTCAGAACATGAAATTTTAACCTCCCACTATAGCAGAAAGGGTCTTTCTAGTAGTTGCACATCAAATCTAAGCTGTCTGAAGTGTTTTTCAAAAGTTATCAACACTTTTATGTTTGGCGTTCCGAAACCCACCTTATCTCAGGCTGAAAAGCGTTTTTGTGCATTGTGCCATAACTTTTCAGGAAAGCTTCAGAACATGAAATTTTAACCTCCCACTATAGCAGAATGGGTCTTTCTAGTAGTTGCACATCAAATCTAAACTGTCTGAAGTGTTTTTCCAAAGTTATCAACACTTTTATGTTTGGCGTTCCGAAACCCACCTTATCTCAGGCTGAAAAGCGTTTTTACGCATTGTGCCATAACTTTTCAGGGAAGCTTCAGAACATGAAATTTTAACCTCCCACTATAGCAGAAAGGGTCTTTCTAGTAGGTGCACATCAAATCTAAACTGTCTGAAGTGTTTTTCCAAAGTTATTAACACTTTTATGTTTGGCGTTCCGAAACCCACCTTATCTCAGGCTGAAAAGCGTTTTTGTGCATTGTGCCATAACTTTTCAGGGAAGCTTCAGAACATGAAATTTTAACCTCCCACTATAGCAGAAAGGGTCTTTCTAGTAGTTGCACATCAAATCTAAACTGTCTGAAGTGTTTTTCCAAAGTTATCAACACTTTTATGTTTGGCGTTCCGAAACCCACCTTATCTCAGGCTGAAAAGCGTTTTTGTGCATTGTGCCATAACTTTTCAGGGAAGCTTCAGAACATGAAATTTTAACCTCCCACTATAGCAGAAAGGGTCTTTCTAGTAGTTGCACATCAAATCTAAGCTGTCTGAAGTGTTTTTCAAAAGTTATCAACACTTTTATGTTTGGCGTTCCGAAACCCACCTTATCTCAGGCTGAAAAGCGTTTTTGTGCATTGTGCCATAACTTTTCAGGAAAGCTTCAGAACATGAAATTTTAACCTCCCACTATAGCAGAAAGGGTCTTTCTAGTAGTTGCACATCTAATCTAAACTGTCTGAAGTGTTTTTCCAAAGTTATCAACACTTTTATGTTTGGCGTTCCGAAACCCACCTTATCTCAGGCTGAAAAGCGTTTTTACGCATTGTGCCATAACTTTTCAGGGAAGCTTCAGAACATGAAATTTTAACCTCCCACTATAGCAGAAAGGGTCTTTCTAGTAGGTGCACATCAAATCTAAGCTGTCTGAAGTGTTTTTCGAAAGTTATCAACACTTTTATGTTTGGCGTTCCGAAACCCACCTTATCTCAGGCTGAAAAGCGTTTTTGTGCATTGTGCCATAACTTTTCAGGGAAGCTTCAGAACATGAAATTTTAACCTCCCACTATAGCAGAAAGGGTCTTTCTAGTAGGTGCACATCAAATCTAAGCTCTCTGAAGTGTTTTTCGAAAGTTATCAACACTTTTATGTTTGGCGTTCTGAAACCCACCTTATCTCAGGCTGAAAAGCGTTTTTGTGCATTGTGCCATAACTTTTCAGGGAAGCTTCAGAACATGAAATTTTAACCTCCCACTATAGCAGAAAGGGTCTTTCTAGTAGTTGCACATCAAATCTAAACTGTCTGAAGTGTTTTTCCAAAGTTATTAACACTTTTATGTTTGGCGTTCCGAAACCCACCTTATCTCAGGCTGAAAAGCGTTTTTGTGCATTGTGCCATAACTTTTCAGGGAAGCTTCAGAACATGAAATTTTAACCTCCCACTATAGCAGAAAGGGTCTTTCTAGTAGTTGCACATCAAATCTAAACTGTCTGAAGTGTTTTTCCAAAGTTATTAACACTTTTATGTTTGGCGTTCCGAAACCCACCTTATCTCAGGCTGAAAAGCGTTTTTGTGCATTGTGCCATAACTTTTCAGGGAAGCTTCAGAACATGAAATTTTAACCTCCCACTATAGCAGAAAGGGTCTTTCTAGTAGTTGCACATCAAATCTAAACTGTCTGAAGTGTTTTTCCAAAGTTATTAACACTTTTATGTTTGGCGTTCCGAAACCCACCTTATCTCAGGCTGAAAAGCGTTTTTGTGCATTGTGCCATAACTTTTCAGGGAAGCTTCAGAACATGAAATTTTAACCTCCCACTATAGCAGAAAGGGTCTTTCTAGTAGTTGCACATCAAATCTAAACTGTCTGAAGTGTTTTTCCAAAGTTATCAACACTTTTATGTTTGGCGTTCCGAAACCCACCTTATCTCAGGCTGAAAAGCGTTTTTACGCATTGTGCCATAACTTTTCAGGGAAGCTTCAGAACATGAAATTTTAACCTCCCACTATAGCAGAAAGGGTCTTTCTAGTAGGTGCACATCAAATCTAAGCTGTCTGAAGTGTTTTTCGAAAGTTATCAACACTTTTATGTTTGGCGTTCCGAAACCCACCTTATCTCAGGCTGAAAAGCGTTTTTGTGCATTGTGCCATAACTTTTCAGGGAAGCTTCAGAACATGAAATTTTAACGTCCCACTATAGCAGAAAGGGTCTTTCTAGTAGTTGCACATCAAATCTAAGCTGTCTGAAGTGTTTTTCAAAAGTTATCAACACTTTTATGTTTGGCGTTCCGAAACCCACCTTATCTCAGGCTGAAAAGCGTTTTTGTGCATTGTGCCATAACTTTTCAGGAAAGCTTCAGAACATGAAATTTTAACCTCCCACTATAGCAGAAAGGGTCTTTCTAGTAGGTGCACATCAAATCTAAGCTCTCTGAAGTGTTTTTCGAAAGTTATCAACACTTTTATGTTTGGCGTTCCGAAACCCACCTTATCTCAGGCTGAAAAGCGTTTTTGTGCATTGTGCCATAACTTTTCAGGGAAGCTTCAGAACATGAAATTTTAACCTCCCACTATAGCAGAAAGGGTCTTTCTAGTAGTTGCACATCAAATCTAAACTGTCTGAAGTGTTTTTCCAAAGTTATTAACACTTTTATGTTTGGCGTTCCGAAACCCACCTTATCTCAGGCTGAAAAGCGTTTTTGTGCATTGTGCCATAACTTTTCAGGGAAGCTTCAGAACATGAAATTTTAACATCCCACTATAGCAGAAAGGGTCTTTCTAGTAGTTTCACATCAAATCTAAACTGTTTGAAGTGTTTTTCCAAAGTTATCAACACTTTTATGTTTGGCGTTCCGAAACCCACCTTATCTCAGGCTGAAAAGCGTTTTTACGCATTGTGCCATAACTTTTCAGGGAAGCTTCAGAACATGAAATTTTAACCTCCCACTATAGCAGAAAGGGTCTTTCTAGTAGGTGCACATCAAATCTAAGCTGTCTGAAGTGTTTTTCGAAAGTTATCAACACCTTTATGTTTGGCGTTCCGAAACCCACCTTATCTCAGGCTGAAAAGCGTTTTTGTGCATTGTGCCATAACTTTTCAGGGAAGCTTCAGAACATGAAATTTTAACCTCCCACTATAGCAGAAAGGGTCTTTCTAGTAGTTGCACATCAAATCTAAACTGTCTGAAGTGTTTTTCCAAAGTTATTAACAGTTTTATGTTTGGCGTTCCGAAACCCACCTTATCTCAGGCTGAAAAGCGTTTTTGTGCATTGTGCCATAACTTTTCAGGGAAGCTTCAGAACATGAAATTTTAACCTCCCACTATAGCAGAAAGGGTCTTTCTAGTAGTTGCACATCAAATCTAAACTGTCTGAAGTGTTTTTCCAAAGTTATTAACACTTTTATGTTTGGCGTTCCGAAACCCACCTTATCTCAGGCTGAAAAGCGTTTTTGTGCATTGTGCCATAACTTTTCAGGGAAGCTTCAGAACATGAAATGTTAACCTCCCACTATAGCAGAAAGGGTCTTTCTAGTAGTTGCACATCAAATCTAAACTGTCTGAAGTGTTTTTCCAAAGTTATCAACACTTTTATGTTTGGCGTTCCGAAACCCACCTTATCTCAGGCTGAAAAGCGTTTTTACGCATTGTGCCATAACTTTTCAGGGAAGCTTCAGAACATGAAATTTTAACCTCCCACTATAGCAGAAAGGGTCTTTCTAGTAGTTGCACATCAAATCTAAACTGTCTGAAGTGTTTTTCCAAAGTTATTAACACTTTTATGTTTGGCGTTCCGAAACCCACCTTATCTCAGGCTGAAAAGCGTTTTTGTGCATTGTGCCATAACTTTTCAGGGAAGCTTCAGAACATGAAATTTTAACCTCCCACTATAGCAGAAAGGGTCTTTCTAGTAGTTGCACATCAAATCTAAACTGTCTGAAGTGTTTTTCCAAAGTTATCAACACTTTTATGTTTGGCGTTCCGAAACCCACCTTATCTCAGGCTGAAAAGCGTTTTTGTGCATTGTGCCATAACTTTTCAGGGAAGCTTCAGAACATGAAATTTTAACCTCCCACTATAGCAGAAAGGGTCTTTCTAGTAGTTGCACATCAAATCTAAGCTGTCTGAAGTGTTTTTCAAAAGTTATCAACACTTTTATGTATGGCGTTCCGAAACCCACCTTATCTCAGGCTGAAAAGCGTTTTTGTGCATTGTGCCATAACTTTTCAGGAAAGCTTCAGAACATGAAATTTTAACCTCCCACTATAGCAGAAAGGGTCTTTCTAGTAGGTGCACATCAAATCTAAGCTCTCTGAAGTGTTTTTCGAAAGTTATCAACACTTTTATGTTTGGCGTTCTGAAACCCACCTTATCTCAGGCTGAAAAGCGTTTTTGTGCATTGTGCCATAACTTTTCAGGGAAGCTTCAGAACATGAAATTTTAACCTCCCACTATAGCAGAAAGGGTCTTTCTAGTAGTTGCACATCAAATCTAAACTGTCTGAAGTGTTTTTCCAAAGTTATTAACACTTTTATGTTTGGCGTTCCGAAACCCACCTTATCTCAGGCTGAAAAGCGTTTTTGTGCATTGTGCCATAACTTTTCAGGGAAGCTTCAGAACATGAAATTTTAACCTCCCACTATAGCAGAAAGGGTCTTTCTAGTAGTTTCACATCAAATCTAAACTGTTTGAAGTGTTTTTCCAAAGTTATCAACACTTTTATGTTTGGCGTTCCGAAACCCACCTTATCTCAGGCTGAAAAGCGTTTTTACGCATTGTGCCATAACTTTTCAGGGAAGCTTCAGAACATGAAATTTTAACCTCCCACTATAGCAGAAAGGGTCTTTCTAGTAGTTGCACATCAAATCTAAACTGTCTGAAGTGTTTTTCCAAAGTTATTAACAGTTTTATGTTTGGCGTTCCGAAACCCACCTTATCTCAGGCTGAAAAGCGTTTTTGTGCATTGTGCCATAACTTTTCAGGGAAGCTTCAGAACATGAAATTTTAACCTCCCACTATAGCAGAAAGGGTCTTTCTAGTAGTTGCACATCAAATCTAAACTGTCTGAAGTGTTTTTCCAAAGTTATTAACACTTTTATGTTTGGCGTTCCGAAACCCACCTTATCTCAGGCTGAAAAGCGTTTTTGTGCATTGTGCCATAACTTTTCAGGGAAGCTTCAGAACATGAAATTTTAACCTCCCACTATAGCAGAAAGGGTCTTTCTAGTAGTTGCACATCAAATCTAAAATGTCTGAAGTGTTTTTCCAAAGTTATCAACACTTTTATGTTTGGCGTTCCGAAACCCACCTTATCTCAGGCTGAAAAGCGTTTTTACGCATTGTGCCATAACTTTTCAGGGAAGCTTCAGAACATGAAATTTTAACCTCCCACTATAGCAGAAAGGGTCTTTCTAGTAGTTGCACATCAAATCTAAGCTGTCTGAAGTGTTTTTCAAAAGTTATCAACACTTTTATGTTTGGCGTTCCGAAACCCACCTTATCTCAGGCTGAAAAGCGTTTTTGTGCATTGTGCCATAACTTTTCAGGAAAGCTTCAGAACATGAAATTTTAACCTCCCACTATAGCAGAAAGGGTCTTTCTAGTAGTTGCACATCAAATCTAAACTGTCTGAAGTGTTTTTCCAAAGTTATCAACACTTTTATGTTTGGCGTTCCGAAACCCACCTTATCTCAGGCTGAAAAGCGTTTTTACGCATTGTGCCATAACTTTTCAGGGAAGCTTCAGAACATGAAATTTTAACCTCCCACTATAGCAGAAAGGGTCTTTCTAGTAGGTGCACATCAAATCTAAACTGTCTGAAGTGTTTTTCCAAAGTTATTAACACTTTTATGTTTGGCGTTCCGAAACCCACCTTATCTCAGGCTGAAAAGCGTTTTTGTGCATTGTGCCATAACTTTTCAGGGAAGCTTCAGAACATGAAATTTTAACCTCCCACTATAGCAGAAAGGGTCTTTCTAGTAGTTGCACATCAAATCTAAACTGTCTGAAGTGTTTTTCCAAAGTTATCAACACTTTTATGTTTGGCGTTCCGAAACCCACCTTATCTCAGGCTGAAAAGCGTTTTTGTGCATTGTGCCATAACTTTTCAGGAAAGCTTCAGAACATGAAATTTTAACCTCCCACTATAGCAGAAAGGGTCTTTCTAGTAGTTGCACATCTAATCTAAACTGTCTGAAGTGTTTTTCCAAAGTTATCAACACTTTTATGTTTGGCGTTCCGAAACCCACCTTATCTCAGGCTGAAAAGCGTTTTTACGCATTGTGCCATAACTTTTCAGGGAAGCTTCAGAACATGAAATTTTAACCTCCCACTATAGCAGAAAGGGTCTTTCTAGTAGGTGCACATCAAATCTAAGCTGTCTGAAGTGTTTTTCGAAAGTTATCAACACTTTTATGTTTGGCGTTCCGAAACCCACCTTATCTCAGGCTGAAAAGCGTTTTTGTGCATTGTGCCATAACTTTTCAGGGAAGCTTCAGAACATGAAATTTTAACCTCCCACTATAGCAGAAAGGGTCTTTCTAGTAGGTGCACATCAAATCTAAGCTCTCTGAAGTGTTTTTCGAAAGTTATCAACACTTTTATGTTTGGCGTTCTGAAACCCACCTTATCTCAGGCTGAAAAGCGTTTTTGTGCATTGTGCCATAACTTTTCAGGGAAGCTTCAGAACATGAAATTTTAACCTCCCACTATAGCAGAAAGGGTCTTTCTAGTAGTTGCACATCAAATCTAAACTGTCTGAAGTGTTTTTCCAAAGTTATTAACACTTTTATGTTTGGCGTTCCGAAACCCACCTTATCTCAGGCTGAAAAGCGTTTTTGTGCATTGTGCCATAACTTTTCAGGGAAGCTTCAGAACATGAAATTTTAACCTCCCACTATAGCAGAAAGGGTCTTTCTAGTAGTTTCACATCAAATCTAAACAGTTTGAAGTGTTTTTCCAAAGTTATCAACACTTTTATGTTTGGCGTTCCGAAACCCACCTTATCTCAGGCTGAAAAGCGTTTTTACGCATTGTGCCATAACTTTTCAGGGAAGCTTCAGAACATGAAATTTTAACCTCCCACTATAGCAGAAAGGGTCTTTCTAGTAGGTGCACATCAAATCTAAGCTGTCTGAAGTGTTTTTCGAAAGTTATCAACACTTTTATGTTTGGCGTTCCGAAACCCACCTTATCTCAGGCTGAAAAGCGTTTTTGTGCATTGTGCCATAACTTTTCAGGGAAGCTTCAGAACATGAAATTTTAACCTCCCACTATAGCAGAAAGGGTCTTTCTAGTAGTTGCACATCAAATCTAAACTGTCTGAAGTGTTTTTCCAAAGTTATTAACAGTTTTATGTTTGGCGTTCCGAAACCCACCTTATCTCAGGCTGAAAAGCGTTTTTGTGCATTGTGCCATAACTTTTCAGGGAAGCTTCAGAACATGAAATTTTAACCTCCCACTATAGCAGAAAGGGTCTTTCTAGTAGTTGCACATCAAATCTAAACTGTCTGAAGTGTTTTTCCAAAGTTATTAACACTTTTATGTTTGGCGTTCCGAAACCCACCTTATCTCAGGCTGAAAAGCGTTTTTGTGCATTGTGCCATAACTTTTCAGGGAAGCTTCAGAACATGAAATTTTAACCTCCCACTATAGCAGAAAGGGTCTTTCTAGTAGTTGCACATCAAATCTAAACTGTCTGAAGTGTTTTTCCAAAGTTATCAACACTTTTATGTTTGGCGTTCCGAAACCCACCTTATCTCAGGCTGAAAAGCGTTTTTACGCATTGTGTCATAACTTTTCAGGGAAGCTTCAGAACATGAAATTTTAACCTCCCACTATAGCAGAAAGGGTCTTTCTAGTAGTTGCACATCAAATCTAAGCTGTCTGAAGTGTTTTTCAAAAGTTATCAACACTTTTATGTTTGGCGTTCCGAAACCCACCTTATCTCAGGCTGAAAAGCGTTTTTGTGCATTGTGCCATAACTTTTCAGGAAAGCTTCAGAACATGAAATTTTAACCTCCCACTATAGCAGAAAGGGTCTTTCTAGTAGTTGCACATCAAATCTAAACTGTCTGAAGTGTTTTTCCAAAGTTATCAACACTTTTATGGTTGGCGTTCCGAAACCCACCTTATCTCAGGCTGAAAAGCGTTTTTACGCATTGTGCCATAACTTTTCAGGGAAGCTTCAGAACATGAAATTTTAACCTCCCACTATAGCAGAAAGGGTCTTTCTAGTAGGTGCACATCAAATCTAAGCTGTCTGAAGTGTTTTTCGAAAGTTATCAACACTTTTATGTTTGGCGTTCCGAAACCCACCTTATCTCAGGCTGAAAAGCGTTTTTGTGCATTGTGCCATAACTTTTCAGGGAAGCTTCAGAACATGAAATTTTAACCTCCCACTATAGCAGAAAGGGTCTTTCTAGTAGTTGCACATCAAATCTAAACTGTCTGAAGTGTTTTTCCAAAGTTATTAACACTTATATGTTTGGCGTTCCGAAACCCACCTTATCTCAGGCTGAAAAGCGTTTTTGTGCATTGTGCCATAACTTTTCAGGGAAGCTTCAGAACATGAAATTTTAACCTCCCACTATAGCAGAAAGGGTCTTTCTAGTAGTTGCACATCAAATCTAAGCTGTCTGAAGTGTTTTTCCAAAGTTATCAACACTTTTATGTTTGGCGTTCCGAAACCCACCTTATCTCAGGCTGAAAAGCGTTTTTGTGCATTGTGCCATAACTTTTCAGGAAAGCTTCAGAACATGAAATTTTAACCTCCCACTATAGCAGAAAGGGTCTTTCTAGTAGGTGCACATCAAATCTAAGCTGTCTGAAGTGTTTTTCGAAAGTTATCAACACTTTTATGTTTGGCGTTCCGAAACCCACCTTATCTCAGGCTGAAAAGCGTTTTTGTGCATTGTGCCATAACTTTTCAGGAAAGCTTCAGAACATGAAATTTTAACCTCCCACTATAGCAGAAAGGGTCTTTCTAGTAGTTGCACATCAAATCTAAACTGTCTGAAGTGTTTTTCCAAAGTTATCAACACTTTTATGTTTGGCGTTCCGAAACCCACCTTATCTCAGGCTGGAAAGCGTTTTTGTGCATTGTGCCATAACTTTTCAGGGAAGCTTCAGAACATGAAATTTTAACCTCCCACTATAGCAGAAAGGGTCTTTCTAGTAGTTGCACATCAAATCTAAACTGTCTGAAGTGTTTTTCGAAAGTTATCAACACTTTTATGTTTGGCGTTCCGAAACCCACCTTATCTCAGGCTGAAAAGCGTTTTTGTGCATTGTGCCATAACTTTTCAGGGAAGCTTCAGAACATGAAATTTTAACCTCCCACTATAGCAGAAAGGGTCTTTCTAGTAGTTGCACATCAAATCTAAACTGTCTGAAGTGTTTTTCCAAAGTTATCAACACTTTTATGTTTGGCGTTCCGAAACCCACCTTATCTCAGGCTGAAAAGCGTTTTTACGCATTGTGCCATAACTTTTCAGGGAAGCTTCAGAACATGAAATTTTAACCTCCCACTATAGCAGAAAGGGTCTTTCTAGTAGGTGCACATCAAATCTAAACTGTCTGAAGTGTTTTTCGAAAGTTATCAACACTTTTATGTTTGGCGTTCCGAAACCCACCTTATCTCAGGCTGAAAAGCGTTTTTGTGCATTGTGCCATAACTTTTCAGGGAAGCTTCAGAACATGAAATTTTAACCTCCCACTATAGCAGAAAGGGTCTTTCTAGTAGTTGCACATCAAATCTAAACTGTCTGAAGTGTTTTTCCAAAGTTATCAACACTTTTATGTTTGGCGTTCCGAAACCCACCTTATCTCAGGCTGAAAAGCGTTTTTACGCATTGTGCCATAACTTTTCAGGGAAGCTTCAGAACATGAAATTTTAACCTCCCACTATAGCAGAAAGGGTCTTTCTAGTAGGTGCACATCAAATCTAAGCTCTCTGAAGTGTTTTTCGAAAGTTATCAACACTTTTATGTTTGGCGTTCCGAAACCCACCTTATCTCAGGCTGAAAAGCGTTTTTGTGCATTGTGCCATAACTTTTCAGGGAAGCTTCAGAACATGAAATTTTAACCTCCCACTATAGCAGAAAGGGTCTTTCTAGTAGTTGCACATCAAATCTAAACTGTCTGAAGTGTTTTTCCAAAGTTATCAACACTTTTATGTTTGGCGTTCCGAAACCCACCTTATCTCAGGCTGAAAAGCGTTTTTACGCATTGTGCCATAACTTTTCAGGGAAGCTTCAGAACATGAAATTTTAACCTCCCACTATAGCAGAAAGGGTCTTTCTAGTAGTTGCACATCAAATCTAAACTGTCTGAAGTGTTTTTCCAAAGTTATTAACACTTTTATGTTTGGCGTTCCGAAACCCACCTTATCTCAGGCTGAAAAGCGTTTTTGTGCATTGTGCCATAACTTTTCAGGGAAGCTTCAGAACATGAAATTTTAACCTCCCACTATAGCAGAAAGGGTCTTTCTAGTAGTTGCACATCAAATCTAAACTGTCTGAAGTGTTTTTCCAAAGTTATCAACACTTTTATGTTTGGCGTTCCGAAACCCACCTTATCTCAGGCTGAAAAGCGTTTTTACGCATTGTGCCATAACTTTTCAGGGAAGCTTCAGAACATGAAATTTTAACCTCCCACTATAGCAGAAAGGGTCTTTCTAGTAGGTGCACATCAAATCTAAGCTCTCTGAAGTGTTTTTCGAAAGTTATCAACACTTTTATGTTTGGCGTTCCGAAACCCACCTTATCTCAGGCTGAAAAGCGTTTTTGTGCATTGTGCCATAACTTTTCAGGGAAGCTTCAGAACATGAAATTTTAACCTCCCACTATAGCAGAAAGGGTCTTTCTAGTAGTTGCACATCAAATCTAAACTGTCTGAAGTGTTTTTCCAAAGTTATTAACACTTTTATGTTTGGCGTTCCGAAACCCACCTTATCTCAGGCTGAAAAGCGTTTTTGTGCATTGTGCCATAACTTTTCAGGGAAGCTTCAGAACATGAAATTTTAACCTCCCACTATAGCAGAAAGGGTCTTTCTAGTAGTTGCACATCAAATCTAAACTGTCTGAAGTGTTTTTCCAAAGTTATCAACACTTTTATGTTTGGCGTTCCGAAACCCACCTTATCTCAGGCTGAAAAGCGTTTTTGTGCATTGTGCCATAACTTTTCAGGGAAGCTTCAGAACATGAAATTTTAACCTCCCACTATAGCAGAAAGGGTCTTTCTAGTAGTTGCACATCAAATCTAAGCTGTCTGAAGTGTTTTTCAAAAGTTATCAACACTTTTATGTTTGGCGTTCCGAAACCCACCTTATCTCAGGCTGAAAAGCGTTTTTGTGCATTGTGCCATAACTTTTCAGGGAAGCTTCAGAACATGAAATTTTAACCTCCCACTATAGCAGAAAGGGTCTTTCTAGTAGTTGCACATCAAATCTAAGCTGTCTGAAGTGTTTTTCAAAAGTTATCAACACTTTTATGTTTGGCGTTCCGAAACCCACCTTATCTCAGGCTGAAAAGCGTTTTTACGCATTGTGCCATAACTTTTCAGGGAAGCTTCAGAACATGAAATTTTAACCTCCCACTATAGCAGAAAGGGTCTTTCTAGTAGGTGCACATCAAATCTAAGCTCTCTGAAGTGTTTTTCGAAAGTTATCAACACTTTTATGTTTGGCGTTCCGAAACCCACCTTATCTCAGGCTGAAAAGCGTTTTTGTGCATTGTGCCATAACTTTTCAGGGAAGCTTCAGAACATGAAATTTTAACCTCCCACTATAGCAGAAAGGGTCTTTCTAGTAGTTGCACATCAAATCTAAACTGTCTGAAGTGTTTTTCCAAAGTTATTAACACTTTTATGTTTGGCGTTCCGAAACCCACCTTATCTCAGGCTGAAAAGCGTTTTTGTGCATTGTGCCATAACTTTTCAGGGAAGCTTCAGAACATGAAATTTTAACCTCCCACTATAGCAGAAAGGGTCTTTCTAGTAGTTGCACATCAAATCTAAACTGTCTGAAGTGTTTTTCCAAAGTTATCAACACTTTTATGTTTGGCGTTCCGAAACCCACCTTATCTCAGGCTGAAAAGCGTTTTTGTGCATTGTGCCATAACTTTTCAGGGAAGCTTCAGAACATGAAATTTTAACCTCCCACTATAGCAGAAAGGGTCTTTCTAGTAGTTGCACATCAAATCTAAGCTGTCTGAAGTGTTTTTCAAAAGTTATCAACACTTTTATGTTTGGCGTTCCGAAACCCACCTTATCTCAGGCTGAAAAGCGTTTTTGTGCATTGTGCCATAACTTTTCAGGAAAGCTTCAGAACATGAAATTTTAACCTCCCACTATAGCAGAAAGGGTCTTTCTAGTAGTTGCACATCAAATCTAAACTGTCTGAAGTGTTTTTCCAAAGTTATCAACACTTTTATATTTGGCGTTCCGAAACCCACCTTATCTCAGGCTGAAAAGCGTTTTTACGCATTGTGCCATAACTTTTCAGGGAAGCTTCAGAACATGAAATTTTAACCTCCCACTATAGCAGAAAGGGTCTTTCTAGTAGTTGCACATCAAATCTAAACTGTCTGAAGTGTTTTTCCAAAGTTATTAACACTTTTATGTTTGGCGTTCCGAAACCCACCTTATCTCAGGCTGAAAAGCGTTTTTGTGCATTGTGCCATAACTTTTCAGGGAAGCTTCAGAACATGAAATTTTAACCTCCCACTATAGCAGAAAGGGTCTTTCTAGTAGTTGCACATCAAATCTAAACTGTCTGAAGTGTTTTTCCAAAGTTATCAACACTTTTATGTTTGGCGTTCCGAAACCCACCTTATCTCAGGCTGAAAAGCGTTTTTGTGCATTGTGCCATAACTTTTCAGGGAAGCTTCAGAACATGAAATTTTAACCTCCCACTATAGCAGAAAGGGTCTTTCTAGTAGGTGCACATCAAATCTAAGCTGTCTGAAGTGTTTTTCGAAAGTTATCAACACTTTTATGTTTGGCGTTCCGAAACCCACCTTATCTCAGGCTGAAAAGCGTTTTTGTGCATTGTGCCATAACTTTTCAGGAAAGCTTCAGAACATGAAATTTTAACCTCCCACTATAGCAGAAAGGGTCTTTCTAGTAGTTGCACATCAAATCTAAACTGTCTGAAGTGTTTTTCCAAAGTTATCAACACTTTTATGTTTGGCGTTCCGAAACCCACCTTATCTCAGGCTGAAAAGCGTTTTTGTGCATTGTGCCATAACTTTTCAGGGAAGCTTCAGAACATGAAATTTTAACCTCCCACTATAGCAGAAAGGGTCTTTCTAGTAGGTGCACATCAAATCTAAGCTGTCTGAAGTGTTTTTCGAAAGTTATCAACACTTTTATGTTTGGCGTTCCGAAACCCACCTTATCTCAGGCTGAAAAGCGTTTTTGTGCATTGTGCCATAACTTTTCAGGAAAGCTTCAGAACATGAAATTTTAACCTCCCACTATAGCAGAAAGGGTCTTTCTAGTAGTTGCACATCAAATCTAAACTGTCTGAAGTGTTTTTCCAAAGTTATCAACACTTTTATGTTTGGCGTTCCGAAACCCACCTTATCTCAGGCTGAAAAGCGTTTTTGTGCATTGTGCCATAACTTTTCAGGGAAGCTTCAGAACATTAAATTTTAACCTCCCACTATAGCAGAAAGGGTCTTTCTAGTAGTTGCACATCAAATCTAAACTGTCTGAAGTGTTTTTCCAAAGTTATCAACACTTTTATGTTTGGCGTTCCGAAACCCACCTTATCTCAGGCTGAAAAGCGTTTTTGTGCATTGTGCCATAACTTTTCAGGGAAGCTTCAGAACATGAAATTTTAACCTCCCACTATAGCAGAAAGGGTCTTTCTAGTAGTTGCACATCAAATCTAAACTGTCTGAAGTGTTTTTCCAAAGTTATCAACACTTTTATGTTTGGCGTTCCGAAACCCACCTTATCTCAGGCTGAAAAGCGTTTTTGTGCATTGTGCCATAACTTTTCAGGGAAGCTTCAGAACATGAAATTTTAACCTCCCACTATAGCAGAAAGGGTCTTTCTAGTAGTTGCACATCAAATCTAAGCTGTCTGAAGTGTTTTTCAAAAGTTATCAACACTTTTATGTTTGGCGTTCCGAAACCCACCTTATCTCAGGCTGAAAAGCGTTTTTGTGCATTGTGCCATAACTTTTCAGGAAAGCTTCAGAACATGAAATTTTAACCTCCCACTATAGCAGAAAGGGTCTTTCTAGTCGTTGCACATCAAATCTAAACTGTCTGAAGTGTTTTTCCAAAGTTATCAACACTTTTATGTTTGACGTTCCGAAACCCACCTTATCTCAGGCTGAAAAGCGTTTTTACGCATTGTGCCATAACTTTTCAGGGAAGCTTCAGAACATGAAATTTTAACCTCCCACTATAGCAGAAAGGGTCTTTCTAGTAGGTGCACATCAAATCTAAGCTGTCTGAAGTGTTTTTCGAAAGTTATCAACACTTTTATGTTTGGCGTTCCGAAACCCACCTTATCTCAGGCTGAAAAGCGTTTTTGTGCATTGTGCCATAACTTTTCAGGAAAGCTTCAGAACATGAAATTTTAACCTCCCACTATAGCAGAAAGGGTCTTTCTAGTAGTTGCACATCAAATCTAAACTGTCTGAAGTGTTTTTCCAAAGTTATCAACACTTTTATGTTTGACGTTCCGAAACCCACCTTATCTCAGGCTGAAAGGCGTTTTTACGCATTGTGCCATAACTTTTCAGGGAAGCTTCAGAACATGAAATTTTAACCTCCCACTATAGCAGAAAGGGTCTTTCTAGTAGGTGCACATCAAATCTAAGCTGTCTGAAGTGTTTTTCGAAAGTTATCAACACTTTTATGTTTGGCGTTCCGAAACCCACCTTATCTCAGGCTGAAAAGCGTTTTTGTGCATTGTGCCATAACTTTTCAGGAAAGCTTCAGAACATGAAATTTTAACCTCCCACTATAGCAGAAAGGGTCTTTCTAGTAGTTGCACATCAAATCTAAACTGTCTGAAGTGTTTTTCCAAAGTTATCAACACTTTTATGTTTGGCGTTCCGAAACCCACCTTATCTCAGGCTGAAAAGCGTATTTGTGCATTGTGCCATAACTTTTCAGGGAAGCTTCAGAACATGAAATTTTAACCTCCCACTATAGCAGAAAGGGTCTTTCTAGTAGTTGCACATCAAATCTAAACTGTCTGAAGTGTTTTTCCAAAGTTATCAACACTTTTATGTTTGGCGTTCCGAAACCCACCTTATCTCAGGCTGAAAAGCGTTTTTGTGCATTGTGCCATAACTTTTCAGGGAAGCTTCAGAACATGAAATTTTAACCTCCCACTATAGCAGAAAGGGTCTTTCTAGTAGTTGCACTTCAAATCTAAACTGTCTGAAGTGTTTTTCCAAAGTTATCAACACTTTTATGTTTGGCGTTCCGAAACCCACCTTATCTCAGGCTGAAAAGCGTTTTTGTGCATTGTGCCATAACTTTTCAGGGAAGCTTCAGAACATGAAATTTTAACCTCCCACTATAGCAGAAAGGGTCTTTCTAGTAGTTGCACATCAAATCTAAACTGTCTGAAGTGTTTTTCCAAAGTTATCAACACTTTTATGTTTGGCGTTCCGAAACCCACCTTATCTCAGGCTGAAAAGCGTTTTTACGCATTGTGCCATAACTTTTCAGGGAAGCTTCAGAACATGAAATTTTAACCTCCCACTATAGCAGAAAGGGTCTTTCTAGTAGGTGCACATCAAATCTAAGCTGTCTGAAGTGTTTTTCGAAAGTTATCAACACTTTTATGTTTGGCGTTCCGAAACCCACCTTATCTCAGGCTGAAAAGCGTTTTTGTGCATTGTGCCATAACTTTTCAGGGAAGCTTCAGAACATGAAATTTTAACCTCCCACTATAGCAGAAAGGGTCTTTCTAGTAGTTGCACATCAAATCTAAACTGTCTGAAGTGTTTTTCCAAAGTTATCAACACTTTTATGTTTGGCGTTCCGAAACCCACCTTATCTCAGGCTGAAAAGCGTTTTTACGCATTGTGCCATAACTTTTCAGGGAAGCTTCAGAACATGAAATTTTAACCTCCCACTATAGCAGAAAGGGTCTTTCTAGTAGGTGCACATCAAATCTAAGCTCTCTGAAGTGTTTTTCGAAAGTTATCAACACTTTTATGTTTGGCGTTCCGAAACCCACCTTATCTCAGGCTGAAAAGCGTTTTTGTGCATTGTGCCATAACTTTTCAGGGAAGCTTGAGAACATGAAATTTTAACCTCCCACAATAGCAGAAAGGGTCTTTCTAGTAGTTGCACATCAAATCTAAACTGTCTGAAGTGTTTTTCCAAAGTTATTAACACTTTTATGTTTGGCGTTCCGAAACCCACCTTATCTCAGGCTGAAAAGCGTTTTTGTGCATTGTGCCATAACTTTTCAGGGAAGCTTCAGAACATGAAATTTTAACCTCCCACTATAGCAGAAAGGGTCTTTCTAGTAGTTGCACATCAAATCTAAACTGTCTGAAGTGTTTTTCCAAAGTTATCAACACTTTTATGTTTGGCGTTCCGAAACCCACCTTATCTCAGGCTGAAAAGCGTTTTTACGCATTGTGCCATAACTTTTCAGGGAAGCTTCAGAACATGAAATTTTAACCTCCCACTATAGCAGAAAGGGTCTTTCTAGTAGGTGCACATCAAATCTAAGCTGTCTGAAGTGTTTTTCTAAAGTTATCAACACTTTTATGTTTGGCGTTCCGAAACCCACCTTATCTCAGGCTGAAAAGCGTTTTTGTGCATTGTGCCATAACTTTTCAGGAAAGCTTCAGAACATGAAATTTTAACCTCCCACTATAGCAGAAAGGGTCTTTCTAGTAGTTGCACATCAAATCTAAACTGTCTGAAGTGTTTTTCCAAAGTTATCAACACTTTTATTTTTGGCGTTCCGAAACCCACCTTATCTCAGGCTGAAAAGCGTTTTTGTGCATTGTGCCATAACTTTTCAGGGAAGCTTCAGAACATGAAATTTTAACCTCCCACTATAGCAGAAAGGGTCTTTCTAGTAGTTGCACATCAAATCTAAACTGTCTGAAGTGTTTTTCGAAAGTTATCAACACTTTTATGTTTGGCGTTCCGAAACCCACCTTATCTCAGGCTGAAAAGCGTTTTTACGCATTGTGCCATAACTTTTCAGGGAAGCTTCAGAACATGAAATTTTAACCTCCCACTATAGCAGAAAGGGTCTTTCTAGTAGGTGCACATCAAATCTAAGCTCTCTGAAGTGTTTTTCGAAAGTTATCAACACTTTTATGTTTGGCGTTCCGAAACCCAACTTATCTCAGGCTGAAAAGCGTTTTTGTGCATTGTGCCATAACTTTTCAGGGAAGCTTCAGAACATGAAATTTTAACCTCCCACTATAGCAGAAAGGGTCTTTCTAGTAGTTGCACATCAAATCTAAACTGTCTGAAGTGTTTTTCCAAAGTTATCAACACTTTTATGTTTGGCGTTCCGAAACCCACCTTATCTCAGGCTGAAAAGCGTTTTTGTGCATTGTGCCATAACTTTTCAGGGAAGCTTCAGAACATGAAATTTTAACCTCCCACTATAGCAGAAAGGGTCTTTCTAGTAGTTGCACATCAAATCTAAACTGTCTGAAGTGTTTTTCCAAAGTTATCAACACTTTTATGTTTGGCGTTCCGAAACCCACCTTATCTCAGGCTGAAAAGCGTTTTTACGCATTGTGCCATAACTTTTCAGGGAAGCTTCAGAACATGAAATTTTAACCTCCCACTATAGCAGAAAGGGTCTTTCTAGTAGGTGCACATCAAATCTAAGCTGTCTGAAGTGTTTTTCGAAAGTTATCAACACTTTTATGTTTGGCGTTCCGAAACCCACCTTATCTCAGGGTGAAAAGCGTTTTTGTGCATTGTGCCATAACTTTTCAGGGAAGCTTCAGAACATGAAATTTTAACCTCCCACTATAGCAGAAAGGGTCTTTCTAGTAGTTGCACATCAAATCTAAACTGTCTGAAGTGTTTTTCCAAAGTTATCAACACTTTTATGTTTGGCGTTCCGAAACCCACCTTATCTCAGGCTGAAAAGCGTTTTTACGCATTGTGCCATAACTTTTCAGGGAAGCTTCAGAACATGAAATTTTAACCTCCCACTATAGCAGAAAGGGTCTTTCTAGTAGGTGCACATCAAATCTAAGCTGTCTGAAGTGTTTTTCGAAAGTTATCAACACTTTTATGTTTGGCGTTCCGAAACCCACCTTATCTCAGGCTGAAAAGCGTTTTTGTGCATTGTGCCATAACTTTTCAGGGAAGCTTCAGAACATGAAATTTTAACCTCCCACTATAGCAGAAAGGGTCTTTCTAGTAGTTGCACATCAAATCTAAACTGTCTGAAGTGTTTTTCCAAAGTTATTAACACTTTTATGTTTGGCGTTCCGAAACCCACCTTATCTCAGGCTGAAAAGCGTTTTTGTGCATTGTGCCATAAATTTTCAGGGAAGCTTCAGAACATGAAATTTTAACCTCCCACTATAGCAGAAAGGGTCTTTCTAGTAGTTGCACATCAAATCTAAACTGTCTGAAGTGTTTTTCCAAAGTTATCAACACTTTTATGTTTGGCGTTCCGAAACCCACCTTATCTCAGGCTGAAAAGCGTTTTTGTGCATTGTGCCATAACTTTTCAGGGAAGCTTCAGAACATGAAATTTTAACCTCCCACTATAGCAGAAAGGGTCTTTCTAGTAGTTGCACATCAAATCTAAACTGTCTGAAGTGTTTTTCCAAAGTTATTAACACTTTTATGTTTGGCGTTCCGAAACCCACCTTATCTCAGGCTGAAAAGCGTTTTTGTGCATTGTGCCATAACTTTTCAGGGAAGCTTCAGAACATGAAATTTTAACCTCCCACTATAGCAGAAAGGGTCTTTCTAGTAGTTGCACATCAAATCTAAACTGTCTGAAGTGTTTTTCCAAAGTTATCAACACTTTTATGTTTGGCGTTCCGAAACCCACCTTATCTCAGGCTGAAAAGCGTTTTTGTGCATTGTGCCATAACTTTTCAGGGAAGCTTCAGAACATGAAATTTTAACCTCCCACTATAGCAGAAAGGGTCTTTCTAGTAGTTGCACATCAAATCTAAGCTGTCTGAAGTGTTTTTCAAAAGTTATCAACACTTTTATGTTTGGCGTTCCGAAACCCACCTTATCTCAGGCTGAAAAGCGTTTTTGTGCATTGTGCCATAACTTTTCAGGAAAGCTTCAGAACATGAAATTTTAACCTCCCACTATAGCAGAAAGGGTCTTTCTAGTAGTTGCACATCAAATCTAAACTGTCTGAAGTGTTTTTCCAAAGTTATCAACACTTTTATGTTTGGCGTTCCGAAACCCACCTTATCTCAGGCTGAAAAGCGTTTTTACGCATTGTGCCATAACTTTTCAGGGAAGCTTCAGAACATGAAATTTTAACCTCCCACTATAGCAGAAAGGGTCTTTCTAGTAGTTGCACATCAAATCTAAACTGTCTGAAGTGTTTTTCCAAAGTTATCAACACTTTTATGTTTGGCGTTCCGAAACCCACCTTATCTCAGGCTGAAAAGCGTTTTTGTGCATTGTGCCATAACTTTTCAGGGAAGCTTCAGAACATGAAATTTTAACCTCCCACTATAGCAGAAAGGGTCTTTCTAGTAGTTGCACATCAAATCTAAGCTGTCTGAAGTGTTTTTCAAAAGTTATCAACACTTTTATGTTTGGCGTTCCGAAACCCACCTTATCTCAGGCTGAAAAGCGTTTTTGTGCATTGTGCCATAACTTTTCAGGAAAGCTTCAGAACATGAAATTTTAACCTCCCACTATAGCAGAAAGGGTCTTTCTAGTAGTTGCACATCAAATCTAAACTGTCTGAAGTGTTTTTCCAAAGTTATCAACACTTTTATGTTTGACGTTCCGAAACCCACCTTATCTCAGGCTGAAAAGCGTTTTTGTGCATTGTGCCATAACTTTTCAGGAAAGCTTCAGAACATGAAATTTTAACCTCCCACTATAGCAGAAAGGGTCTTTCTAGTAGTTGCACATCAAATCTAAACTGTCTGAAGTGTTTTTCCAAAGTTATCAACACTTTTATGTTTGGCGTTCCGAAACCCACCTTATCTCAGGCTGAAAAGCGTTTTTGTGCATTGTGCCATAACTTTTCAGGGAAGCTTCAGAACATGAAATTTTAACCTCCCACTATAGCAGAAAGGGTCTTTCTAGTAGGTGCACATCAAATCTAAGCTGTCTGAAGTGTTTTTCGAAAGTTATCAACACTTTTATGTTTGGCGTTCCGAAACCCACCTTATCTCAGGCTGAAAAGCGTTTTTGTGCATTGTGCCATAACTTTTCAGGAAAGCTTCAGAACATGAAATTTTAACCTACCACTATAGCAGAAAGGGTCTTTCTAGTAGTTGCACATCAAATCTAAACTGTCTGAAGTGTTTTTCCAAAGTTATCAACACTTTTATGTTTGGCGTTCCGAAACCCACCTTATCTCAGGCTGAAAAGCGTTTTTGTGCATTGTGCCATAACTTTTCAGGGAAGCTTCAGAACATGAAATTTTAACCTCCCACTATAGCAGAAAGGGTCTTTCTAGTAGTTGCACATCAAATCTAAACTGTCTGAAGTGTTTTTCCAAAGTTATCAACACTTTTATGTTTGGCGTTCCGAAACCCACCTTATCTCAGGCTGAAAAGCGTTTTTACGAATTGTGCCATAACTTTTCAGGGAAGCTTCAGAACATGAAATTTTAACCTCCCACTATAGCAGAAAGGGTCTTTCTAGTAGGTGCACATCAAATCTAAACTGTCTGAAGTGTTTTTCGAAAGTTATCAACACTTTTATGTTTGGCGTTCCGAAACCCACCTTATCTCAGGCTGAAAAGCGTTTTTGTGCATTGTGCCATAACTTTTCAGGGAAGCTTCAGAACATGAAATTTTAACCTCCCACTATAGCAGAAAGGGTCTTTCTAGTAGTTGCACATCAAATCTAAACTGTCTGAAGTGTTTTTCCAAAGTTATCAACACTTTTATGTTTGGCGTTCCGAAACCCACCTTATCTCAGGCTGAAAAGCGTTTTTACGCATTGTGCCATAACTTTTCAGGGAAGCTTCAGAACATGAAATTTTAACCTCCCACTATAGCAGAAAGGGTCTTTCTAGTAGGTGCACATCAAATCTAAGCTCTCTGAAGTGTTTTTCGAAAGTTATCAACACTTTTATGTTTGGCGTTCCGAAACCCACCTTATCTCAGGCTGAAAAGCGTTTTTGTGCATTGTGCCATAACTTTTCAGGGAAGCTTCAGAACATGAAATTTTAACCTCCCACTATAGCAGAAAGGGTCTTTCTAGTAGTTGCACATCAAATCTAAACTGTCTGAAGTGTTTTTCCAAAGTTATCAACACTTTTATGTTTGGCGTTCCGAAACCCACCTTATCTCAGGCTGAAAAGCGTTTTTGTGCATTGTGCCATAACTTTTCAGGGAAGCTTCAGAACATGAAATTTTAACCTCCCACTATAGCAGAAAGGGTCTTTCTAGTAGGTGCACATCAAATCTAAGCTGTCTGAAGTGTTTTTCGAAAGTTATCAACACTTTTATGTTTGGCGTTCCGAAACCCACCTTATCTCAGGCTGAAAAGCGTTTTTGTGCATTGTGCCATAACTTTTCAGGAAAGCTTCAGAACATGAAATTTTAACCTCCCACTATAGCAGAAAGGGTCTTTCTAGTAGTTGCACATCAAATCTAAACTGTCTGAAGTGTTTTTCCAAAGTTATCAACACTTTTATGTTTGGCGTTCCGAAACCCACCTTATCTCAGGCTGAAAAGCGTTTTTACGCATTGTGCCATAACTTTTCAGGGAAGCTTCAGAACATGAAATTTTAACCTCCCACTATAGCAGAAAGGGTCTTTCTAGTAGGTGCACATCAAATCTAAACTGTCTGAAGTGTTTTTCCAAAGTTATCAACACTTTTATGTTTGGCGTTCCGAAACCCACCTTATCTCAGGCTGAAAAGCGTTTTTGTGCATTGTGCCATAACTTTTCAGGGAAGCTTCAGAACATTAAATTTTAACCTCCCACTATAGCAGAAAGGGTCTTTCTAGTAGTTGCACATCAAATCTAAGCTGTCTGAAGTGTTTTTCCAAAGTTATTAACACTTTTATGTTTAGCGTTCCGAAACCCACCTTATCTCAGGCTGAAAAGCGTTTTTGTGCATTGTGCCATAACTTTTCAGGGAAGCTTCAGAACATGAAATTTTAACCTCCCACTATAGCAGAAAGGGTCTTTCTAGTAGTTGCACATCAAATCTAAGCTGTCTGAAGTGTTTTTCAAAAGTTATCAACACTTTTATGTTTGGCGTTCCGAAACCCACCTTATCTCAGGCTGAAAAGCGTTTTTACGCATTGTACCATAACTTTTCAGGAAAGCTTCAGAACATGAAATTTTAACCTCCCACTATAGCAGAAAGGGTCTTTCTAGTAGTTGCACATCAAATCTAAACTTTCTGAAGTGTTTTTCCAAAGTTATCAACACTTTTATGTTTGACGTTCCGAAACCCACCTTATCTCAGGCTGAAAAGCGTTTTTGTGCATTGTGCCATAACTTTTCAGGAAAGCTTCAGAACATGAAATTTTAACCTCCCACTATAGCAGAAAGGGTCTTTCTAGTAGTTGCACATCAAATCTAAACTGTCTGAAGTGTTTTTCCAAAGTTATCAACACTTTTATGTTTGGCGTTCCGAAACCCACCTTATCTCAGGCTGAAAAGCGTTTTTGTGCATTGTGCCATAACTTTTCAGGGAAGCTTCAGAACATTAAATTTTAACCTCCCACTATAGCAGAAAGGGTCTTTCTAGTAGGTGCACATCAAATCTAAACTGTCTGAAGTGTTTTTCCAAAGTTATCAACAATTTTATGTTTGGCGTTCCGAAACCCACCTTATCTCAGGCTGAAAAGCGTTTTTGTGCATTGTGCCATAACTTTTCAGGAAAGCTTCAGAACATGAAATTTTAACCTCCCACTATAGCAGAAAGGGTCTTTCTAGTAGGTGCACATCAAATCTAAGCTGTCTGAAGTGTTTTTCGAAAGTTATCAACACTTTTATGTTTGGCGTTCCGAAACCCACCTTATCTCAGGCTGAAAAGCGTTTTTGTGCATTGTGCCATAACTTTTCAGGGAAGCTTCAGAACATGAAATTTTAACCTCCCACTATAGCAGAAAGGGTCTTTCTAGTAGTTGCACATCAAATCTAAACTGTCTGAAGTGTTTTTCCAAAGTTATCAACACTTTTATGTTTGGCGTTCCGAAACCCACCTTATCTCAGGCTGAAAAGCGTTTTTACGCATTGTGCCATAACTTTTCAGGGAAGCTTCAGAACATGAAATTTTAACCTCCCACTATAGCAGAAAGGGTCTTTCTAGTAGGTGCACATCAAATCTAAGCTGTCTGAAGTGTTTTTCGAAAGTTATCAACACTTTTATGTTTGGCGTTCCGAAACCCACCTTATCTCAGGCTGAAAAGCGTTTTTGTGCATTGTGCCATAACTTTTCAGGGAAGCTTCAGAACATGAAATTTTAACCTCCCACTATAGCAGAAAGGGTCTTTCTAGTAGTTGCACATCAAATCTAAACTGTCTGAAGTGTTTTTCCAAAGTTATCAACACTTTTATGTTTGGCGTTCCGAAACCCACCTTATCTCAGGCTGAAAAGCGTTTTTACGCATTGTGCCATAACTTTTCAGGGAAGCTTCAGAACATGAAATTTTAACCTCCCACTATAGCAGAAAGGGTCTTTCTAGTAGGTGCACATCAAATCTAAGCTCTCTGAAGTGTTTTTCGAAAGTTATCAACACTTTTATGTTTGGCGTTCCGAAACCCACCTTATCTCAGGCTGAAAAGCGTTTTTGTGCATTGTGCCATAACTTTTCAGGGAAGCTTCAGAACATGAAATTTTAACCTCCCACTATAGCAGAAAGGGTCTTTCTAGTAGTTGCACATCAAATCTAAACTGTCTGAAGTGTTTTTCCAAAGTTATTAACACTTTTATGTTTGGCGTTCCGAAACCCACCTTATCTCAGGCTGAAAAGCGTTTTTGTGCATTGTGCCATAACTTTTCAGGGAAGCTTCAGAACATGAAATTTTAACCTCCCACTATAGCAGAAAGGGTCTTTCTAGTAGTTGCACATCAAATCTAAACTGTCTGAAGTGTTTTTCCAAAGTTATCAACACTTTTATGTTTGGCGTTCCGAAACCCACCTTATCTCAGGCTGAAAAGCGTTTTTGTGCATTGTGCCATAACTTTTCAGGGAAGCCTCAGAACATGAAATTTTAACCTCCCACTATAGCAGAAAGGGTCTTTCTAGTAGTTGCACATCAAATCTAAGCTGTCTGAAGTGTTTTTCAAAAGTTATCAACACTTTTATGTTTGGCGTTCCGAAACCCACCTTATCTCAGGCTGAAAAGCGTTTTTGTGCATTGTGCCATAACTTTTCAGGAAAGCTTCAGAACATGAAATTTTAACCTCCCACTATAGCAGAAAGGGTCTTTCTAGTAGTTGCACATCAAATCTAAACTGTCTGAAGTGTTTTTCCAAAGTTATCAACACTTTTATGTTTGGCGTTCCGAAACCCACCTTATCTCAGGCTGAAAAGCGTTTTTACGCATTGTGCCATAACTTTTCAGGGAAGCTTCAGAACATGAAATTTTAACCTCCCACTATAGCAGAAAGGGTCTTTCTAGTAGTTGCACATCAAATCTAAACTGTCTGAAGTGTTTTTCCAAAGTTATTAACACTTTTATGTTTGGCGTTCCGAAACCCACCTTATCTCAGGCTGAAAAGCGTTTTTGTGCATTGTGCCATAACTTTTCAGGGAAGCTTCAGAACATGAAATTTTAACCTCCCACTATAGCAGAAAGGGTCTTTCTAGTAGTTGCACATCAAATCTAAACTGTCTGAAGTGTTTTTCCAAAGTTATCAACACTTTTATGTTTGGCGTTCCGAAACCCACCTTATCTCAGGCTGAAAAGCGTTTTTGTGCATTGTTCCATAACTTTTCAGGGAAGCTTCAGAACATGAAATTTTAACCTCCCACTATAGCAGAAAGGGTCTTTCTAGTAGTTGCACATCAAATCTAAGCTGTCTGAAGTGTTTTTCAAAAGTTATCAACACTTTTATGTTTGGCGTTCCGAAACCCACCTTATCTCACGCTGAAAAGCGTTTTTGTGCATTGTGCCATAACTTTTCAGGAAAGCTTCAGAACATGAAATTTTAACCTCCCACTATAGCAGAAAGGGTCTTTCTAGTAGTTGCACATCAAATCTAAACTGTCTGAAGTGTTTTTCCAAAGTTATCAACACTTTTATGTTTGACGTTCCGAAACCCACCTTATCTCAGGCTGAAAAGCGTTTTTACGCATTGTGCCATAACTTTTCAGGGAAGCTTCAGAACATGAAATTTTAACCTCCCACTATAGCAGAAAGGGTCTTTCTAGTAGGTGCACATCAAATCTAAGCTGTCTGAAGTGTTTTTCGAAAGTTATCAACACTTTTATGTTTGGCGTTCCGAAACCCACCTTATCTCAGGCTGAAAAGCGTTTTTGTGCATTGTGCCATAACTTTTCAGGAAAGCTTCAGAACATGAAATTTTAACCTCCCACTATAGCAGAAAGGGTCTTTCTAGTAGTTGCACATCAAATCTGAACTGTCTGAAGTGTTTTTCCAAAGTTATCAACACTTTTATGTTTGGCGTTCCGAAACCCACCTTATCTCTGGCTGAAATGCGTTTTTGTGCATTGTGCCATAACTTTTCAGGGAAGCTTCAGAACATGAAATTTTAACCTCCCACTATAGCAGAAAGGGTCTTTCTAGTAGGTGCACATCAAATCTAAGCTGTCTGAAGTGTTTTTCGAAAGTTATCAACACTTTTATGTTTGGCGTTCCGAAACCCACCTTATCTCAGGCTGAAAAGCGTTTTTGTGCATTGTGCCATAACTTTTCAGGAAAGCTTCAGAACATGAAATTTTAACCTCCCACTATAGCAGAAAGGGTCTTTCTAGTAGTTGCACATAAAATCTAAACTGTCTGAAGTGTTTTTCCAAAGTTATCAACACTTTTATGTTTGGCGTTCCGAAACCCACCTTATCTCAGGCTGAAAAGCGTTTTTGTGCATTGTGCCATAACTTTTCAGGGAAGCTTCAGAACATTAAATTTTAACCTCCCACTATAGCAGAAAGGGTCTTTCTAGTAGTTGCACATCAAATCTAAACTGTCTGAAGTGTTTTTCCAAAGTTATTAACACTTTTATGTTTGGCGTTCCGAAACCCACCTTATCTCAGGCTGAAAAGCGTTTTTGTGCATTGTGCCATAACTTTTCAGGGAAGCTTCAGAACATGAAATTTTAACCTCCCACTATAGCAGAAAGGGTCTTTCTAGTAGTTGCACATCAAATCTAAACTGTCTGAAGTGTTTTTCCAAAGTTATCAACACTTTTATGTTTGGCGTTCCGAACCCAACCTTATCTCAGGCTGAAAAGCGTTTTTGTGCATTGTGCCATAACTTTTCAGGGAAGCTTCAGAACATGAAATTTTAACCTCCCACTATAGCAGAAAGGGTCTTTCTAGTAGTTGCACATCAAATCTAAACTGTCTGAAGTGTTTTTCCAAAGTTATCAACACTTTTATGTTTGGCGTTCCGAAACCCACCTTATCTCAGGCTGAAAAGCATTTTTACGCATTGTGCCATAACTTTTCAGGGAAGCTTCAGAACATGAAATTTTAACCTCCCACTATAGCAGAAAGGGTCTTTCTAGTAGGTGCACATCAAATCTAAGCTCTCTGAAGTGTTTTTCGAAAGTTATCAACACTTTTATGTTTGGCGTTCCGAAACCCACCTTATCTCAGGCTGAAAAGCGTTTTTGTGCATTGTGCCATAACTTTTTAGGGAAGCTTCAGAACATGAAATTTTAACCTCCCACTATAGCAGAAAGGGTCTTTCTAGTTGTTGCACATCAAATCTAAACTGTCTGAAGTGTTTTTCCAAAGTTATTAACACTTTTATGTTTGGCGTTCCGAAACCCACCTTATCTCAGGCTGAAAAGCGTTTTTGTGCATTGTGCCATAACTTTTCAGGGAAGCATCAGAACATGAAATTTTAACCTCCCACTATAGCAGAAAGGGTCTTTCTAGTAGTTGCACATCAAATCTAAACTGTCTGAAGTGTTTTTCCAAAGTTATCAACACTTTTATGTTTGGCGTTCCGAAACCCACCTTATCTCAGGCTGAAAAGCGTTTTTGTGCATTGTGCCATAACTTTTCAGGGAAGCTTCAGAACATGAAATTTTAACCTCCCACTATAGCAGAAAGGGTCTTTCTAGTAGTTGCACATCAAATCTAAGCTGTCTGAAGTGTTTTTCAAAAGTTATCAACACTTTTATGTTTGGCGTTCCGAAACCCACCTTATCTCAGGCTGAAAAGCGTTTTTGTGCATTGTGCCATAACTTTTCAGGAAAGCTTCAGAACATGAAATTTTAACCTCCCACTATAGCAGAAAGGGTCTTTCTAGTAGTTGCACATCAAATCTAAACTGTCTGAAGTGTTTTTCCAAAGTTATCAACACTTTTATGTTTGGCGTTCCGAAACCCACCTTATCTCAGGCTGAAAAGCGTTTTTACGCATTGTGCCATAACTTTTCAGGGAAGCTTCAGAACATGAAATTTTAACCTCCCACTATAGCAGAAAGGGTCTTTCTAGTAGTTGCACATCAAATCTAAACTGTCTGAAGTGTTTTTCCAAAGTTATTAACACTTTTATGTTTGGCGTTCCGAAACCCACCTTATCTCAGGCTGAAAAGCGTTTTTGTGCATTGTGCCATAACTTTTCAGGGAAGCTTCAGAACATGAAATTTTAACCTCCCACTATAGCAGAAAGGGTCTTTCTAGTAGTTGCACATCAAATCTAAACTGTCTGAAGTGTTTTTCCAAAGTTATCAACACTTTTATGTTTGGCGTTCCGAAACCCACCTTATCTCAGGCTGAAAAGCGTTTTTGTGCATTGTGCCATAACTTTTCAGGGAAGCTTCAGAACATGAAATTTTAACCTCCCACTATAGCAGAAAGGGTCTTTCTAGTAGTTGCACATCAAATCTAAGCTGTCTGAAGTGTTTTTCAAAAGTTATCAACACTTTTATGTTTGGCGTTCCGAAACCCACCTTATCTCAGGCTGAAAAGCGTTTTTGTGCATTGTGCCATAACTTTTCAGGAAAGCTTCAGAACATGAAATTTTAACCTCCCACTATAGCAGAAAGGGTCTTTCTAGTAGTTGCACATCAAATCTAAACTGTCTGAAGTGTTTTTCCAAAGTTATCAACACTTTTATGTTTGACGTTCCGAAACCCACCTTATCTCAGGCTGTAAAGCGTTTTTACGCATTGTGCCATAACTTTTCAGGGAAGCTTCAGAACATGAAATTTTAACCTCCCACTATAGCAGAAAGGGTCTTTCTAGTAGGTGCACATCAAATCTAAGCTGTCTGAAGTGTTTTTCGAAAGTTATCAACACTTTTATGTTTGGCGTTCCGAAACCCACCTTATCTCAGGCTGAAAAGCGTTTTTGTGCATTGTGCCATAACTTTTCAGGGAAGCTTCAGAACATGAAATTTTAACCTCCCACTATAGCAGAAAGGGTCTTTCTAGTAGTTGCACATCAAATCTAAACTGTCTGAAGTGTTTTTCCAAAGTTATCAACACTTTTATGTTTGGCGTTCCGAAACCCACCTTATCTCAGGCTGAAAAGCGTTTTTGTGCATTGTGCCATAACTTTTCAGGGAAGCTTCAGAACATGAAATTTTAACCTCCCACTATAGCAGAAAGGGTCTTTCTAGTAGTTGCACATCAAATCTAAACTGTCTGAAGTGTTTTTCCAAAGTTATCAACACTTTTATGTTTGGCGTTCCGAAACCCACCTTATCTCAGGCTGAAAAGCGTTTTTGTGCATTGTGCCATAACTTTTCAGGGAAGCTTCAGAACATGAAATTTTAACCTCCCACTATAGCAGAAAGGGTCTTTCTAGTAGTTGCACATCAAATCTAAACTGTCTGAAGTGTTTTTCCAAAGTTATCAACACTTTTATGTTTGGCGTTCCGAAACCCACCTTATCTCAGGCTGAAAAGCGTTTTTGTGCATTGTGCCATAACTTTTCAGGGAAGCTTCAGAACATGAAATTTTAACCTCCCACTATAGCAGAAAGGGTCTTTCTAGTAGTTGCACATCAAATCTAAACTGTCTGAAGTGTTTTTCCAAAGTTATCAACACTTTTATGTTTGGCGTTCCGAAACCCACCTTATCTCAGGCTGAAAACCGTTTTTACGCATTGTGCCATAACTTTTCAGGGAAGCTTCAGAACATGAAATTTTAACCTCCCACTATAGCAGAAAGGGTCTTTCTAGTAGGTGCACATCAAATCTAAGCTGTCTGAAGTGTTTTTCGAAAGTTATCAACACTTTTATGTTTGGCGTTCCGAAACCCACCTTATCTCAGGCTGAAAAGCGTTTTTGTGCATTGTGCCATAACTTTTCAGGGAAGCTTCAGAACATGAAATTTTAACCTCCCACTATAGCAGAAAGGTTCTTTCTAGTAGTTGCACATCAAATCTAAACTGTCTGAAGTGTTTTTCCAAAGTTATCAACACTTTTATGTTTGGCGTTCCGAAACCCACCTTATCTCAGGCTGAAAAGCGTTTTTGTGCATTGTGCCATAACTTTTCAGGAAAGCTTCAAAACATGAAATTTTAACCTCCCACTATAGCAGAAAGGGTCGTTCTAGTAGTTGCACATCAAATCTAAACTGTCTGAAGTGTTTTTCCAAAGTTATCAACACTTTTATGTTTGGCGTTCCGAAACCCACCTTATCTCAGGCTGAAAAGCGTTTTTACGCATTGTGCCATAACTTTTCAGAGAAGTTTCAGAACATGAAATTTTAACCTCCCACTATAGCAGAAAGGGTCTTTCTAGTAGTTGCACATCAAATAAAAACTGTCTGAAGTGTTTTTCCAAAGTTATCAACACTTTTATGTTTGGCGTTCCGAAACCCACCTTATCTCAGGCTGAAAAGCGTTTTTGTGCATTGTGCCATAACTTTTCAGGGAAGCTTCAGAACATGAAATTTTAACCTCCCACTATAGCAGAAAGGGTCTTTCTAGTAGTTGCACATCAAATCTAAACTGTCTGAAGTGTTTTTCCAAAGTTATCAACACTTTTATGTTTGGCGTTCCGAAACCCACCTTATCTCAGGCTGAAAAGCGTTTTTACGCATTGTGCCATAACTTTTCAGGGAAGCTTCAGAACATGAAATTTTAACCTCCCACTATAGCAGAAAGGGTCTTTCTAGTAGGTGCACATCAAATCTAAGCTGTCTGAAGTGTTTTTCGAAAGTTATCAACACTTTTATGTTTGGCGTTCCGAAACCCACCTTATCTCAGGCTGAAAAGCGTTTTTGTGCATTGTGCCATAACTTTTCAGGGAAGCTTCAGAACATGAAATTTTAACCTCCCACTATAGCAGAAAGGGTCTTTCTAGTAGTTGCACATCAAATCTAAACTGTCTGAAGTGTTTTTCCAAAGTTATCAACACTTTTATGTTTGGCGTTCCGAAACCCACCTTATCTCAGGCTGAAAAGCGTTTTTGTGCATTGTGCCATAACTTTTCAGGGAAGCTTCAGAACATGAAATTTTAACCTCCCACTATAGCAGAAAGGGTCTTTCTAGTAGTTGCACATCAAATCTAAACTGTCTGAAGTGTTTTTCCAAAGTTATCAACACTTTTATGTTTGGCGTTCCGAAACCCACCTTATCTCAGGCTGAAAAGCGTTTTTGTGCATTGTGCCATAACTTTTCAGGGAAGCTTCAGAACATGAAATTTTAACCTCCCACTATAGCAGAAAGGGTCTTTCTAGTAGTTGCACATCAAATCTAAACTGTCTGAAGTGTTTTTCCAAAGTTATCAACACTTTTATGTTTGGCGTTCCGAAACCCACCTTATCTCAGGCTGAAAAGCGTTTTTGTGCATTGTGCCATAACTTTTCAGGGAAGCTTCAGAACATGAAATTTTAACCTCCCACTATAGCAGAAAGGGTCTTTCTAGTAGTTGCACATCAAATCTAAACTGTCTGAAGTGTTTTTCCAAAGTTATCAACACTTTTATGTTTGGCGTTCCGAAACCCACCTTATCTCAGGCTGAAAACCGTTTTTACGCATTGTGCCATAACTTTTCAGGGAAGCTTCAGAACATGAAATTTTAACCTCCCACTATAGCAGAAAGGGTCTTTCTAGTAGGTGCACATCAAATCTAAGCTGTCTGAAGTGTTTTTCGAAAGTTATCAACACTTTTATGTTTGGCGTTCCGAAACCCACCTTATCTCAGGCTGAAAAGCGTTTTTGTGCATTGTGCCATAACTTTTCAGGGAAGCTTCAGAACATGAAATTTTAACCTCCCACTATAGCAGAAAGGTTCTTTCTAGTAGTTGCACATCAAATCTAAACTGTCTGAAGTGTTTTTCCAAAGTTATCAACACTTTTATGTTTGGCGTTCCGAAACCCACCTTATCTCAGGCTGAAAAGCGTTTTTGTGCATTGTGCCATAACTTTTCAGGAAAGCTTCAAAACATGAAATTTTAACCTCCCACTATAGCAGAAAGGGTCGTTCTAGTAGTTGCACATCAAATCTAAACTGTCTGAAGTGTTTTTCCAAAGTTATCAACACTTTTATGTTTGGCGTTCCGAAACCCACCTTATCTCAGGCTGAAAAGCGTTTTTACGCATTGTGCCATAACTTTTCAGAGAAGTTTCAGAACATGAAATTTTAACCTCCCACTATAGCAGAAAGGGTCTTTCTAGTAGTTGCACATCAAATCTAAACTGTCTGAAGTGTTTTTCCAAAGTTATCAACACTTTTATGTTTGGCGTTCCGAAACCCACCTTATCTCAGGCTGAAAAGCGTTTTTGTGCATTGTGCCATAACTTTTCAGGGAAGCTTCAGAACATGAAATTTTAACCTCCCACTATAGCAGAAAGGGTCTTTCTAGTAGTTGCACATCAAATCTAAACTGTCTGAAGTGTTTTTCCAAAGTTATCAACACTTTTATGTTTGGCGTTCCGAAACCCACCTTATCTCAGGCTGAAAAGCGTTTTTACGCATTGTGCCATAACTTTTCAGGGAAGCTTCAGAACATGAAATTTTAACCTCCCACTATAGCAGAAAGGGTCTTTCTAGTAGGTGCACATCAAATCTAAGCTCTCTGAAGTGTTTTTCGAAAGTTATCAACACTTTTATGTTTGGCGTTCCGAAACCCACCTTATCTCAGGCTGAAAAGCGTTTTTGTGCATTGTGCCATAACTTTTCAGGGAAGCTTCAGAACATGAAATTTTAACCTCCCACTATAGCAGAAAGGGTCTTTCTAGTAGTTGCACATCAAATCTAAGCTGTCTGAAGTGTTTTTCAAAAGTTATCAACACTTTTATGTTTGGCGTTCCGAAACCCAGCTTATCTCAGGCTGAAAAGCGTTTTTGTGCATTGTGCCATAACTTTTCAGGAAAGCTTCAGAACATGAAATTTTAACCTCCCACTATAGCAGAAAGGGTCTTTCTAGTAGTTGCACATCAAATCTAAACTGTCTGAAGTGTTTTTCCAAAGTTATTAACACTTTTATGTTTGGCGTTCCGAAACCCACCTTATCTCAGGCTGAAAAGCGTTTTTGTGCATTGTGCCATAACTTTTCAGGGAAGCTTCAGAACATGAAATTTTAACCTCCCACTATAGCAGAAAGGTTCTTTCTAGTAGTTGCACATCAAATCTAAACTGTCTGAAGTGTTTTTCCAAAGTTATCAACACTTTTATGTTTGGCGTTCCGAAACCCACCTTATCTCAGGCTGAAAAGCGTTTTTGTGCATTGTGCCATAACTTTTCAGGAAAGCTTCAGAACATGAAATTTTAACCTCCCACTATAGCAGAAAGGGTCGTTCTAGTAGTTGCACATCAAATCTAAACTGTCTGAAGTGTTTTTCCAAAGTTATCAACACTTTTATGTTTGGCGTTCCGAAACCCACCTTATCTCAGGCTGAAAAGCGTTTTTACGCATTGTGCCATAACTTTTCAGAGAAGCTTCAGAACATGAAATTTTAACCTCCCACTATAGCAGAAAGGGTCTTTCTAGTAGTTGCACATCAAATCTAAACTGTCTGAAGTGTTTTTCCAAAGTTATCAACACTTTTATGTTTGGCGTTCCGAAACCCACCTTATCTCAGGCTGAAAAGCGTTTTTGTGCATTGTGCCATAACTTTTCAGGGAAGCTTCAGAACATGAAATTTTAACCTCCCACTATAGCAGAAAGGGTCTTTCTAGTAGTTGCACATCAAATCTAAACTGTCTGAAGTGTTTTTCCAAAGTTATCAACACTTTTATGTTTGGCGTTCCGAAACCCACCTTATCTCAGGCTGAAAAGCGTTTTTACGCATTGTGCCATAACTTTTCAGGGAAGCTTCAGAACATGAAATTTTAACCTCCCACTATAGCAGAAAGGGTCTTTCTAGTAGGTGCACATCAAATCTAAGCTCTCTGAAGTGTTTTTCGAAAGTTATCAACACTTTTATGTTTGGCGTTCCGAAACCCACCTTATCTCAGGCTGAAAAGCGTTTTTGTGCATTGTGCCATAACTTTTCAGGGAAGCTTCAGAACATGAAATTTTAACCTCCCACTATAGCAGAAAGGGTCTTTCTAGTAGTTGCACATCAAATCTAAACTGTCTGAAGTGTTTTTCCAAAGTTATCAACACTTTTATGTTTGGCGTTCCGAAACCCACCTTATCTCAGGCTGAAAAGCGTTTTTACGCATTGTGCCATAACTTTTCAGGGAAGCTTCAGAACATGAAATTTTAACCTCCCACTATAGCAGAAAGGGTCTTTCTAGTAGTTGCACATCAAATCTAAACTGTCTGAAGTGTTTTTCCAAAGTTATCAACACTTTTATGTTTGGCGTTCCGAAACCCACCTTATCTCAGGCTGAAAAGCGTTTTTACGCATTGTGCCATAACTTTTCAGGGAAGCTTCAGAACATGAAATTTTAACCTCCCACTATAGCAGAAAGGGTCTTTCTAGTAGGTGCACATCAAATCTAAGCTCTCTGAAGTGTTTTTCGAAAGTTATCAACACTTTTATGTTTGGCGTTCCGAAACCCACCTTATCTCAGGCTGAAAAGCGTTTTTGTGCATTGTGCCATAACTTTTCAGGGAAGCTTCAGAACATGAAATTTTAACCTCCCACTATAGCAGAAAGGGTCTTTCTAGTAGTTGCACATCAAATCTAAACTGTCTGAAGTGTTTTTCCAAAGTTATCAACACTTTTATGTTTGGCGTTCCGAAACCCACCTTATCTCAGGCTGAAAAGCGTTTTTACGCATTGTGCCATAACTTTTCAGGGAAGCTTCAGAACATGAAATTTTAACCTCCCACTATAGCAGAAAGGGTCTTTCTAGTAGGTGCACATCAAATCTAAGCTCTCTGAAGTGTTTTTCGAAAGTTATCAACACTTTTATGTTTGGCGTTCCGAAACTCACCTTATCTCAGGCTGAAAAGCGTTTTTGTGCATTGTGCCATAACTTTTCAGGGAAGCTTCAGAACATGAAATTTTAACCTCCCACTATAGCAGAAAGGGTCTTTCTAGTAGGTGCACATCAAATCTAAGCTGTCTGAAGTGTTTTTCGAAAGTTATCAACACTTTTATGTTTGGCGTTCCGAAACCCACCTTATCTCAGGCTGAAAAGCGTTTTTGTGCATTGTGCCATAACTTTTCAGGGAAGCTTCAGAACATGAAATTTTAACCTCCCACTATAGCAGAAAGGGTCTTTCTAGTAGTTGCACATCAAATCTAAACTGTCTGAAGTGTTTTTCCAAAGTTATCAACACTTTTATGTTTGGCGTTCCGAAACCCACCTTATCTCAGGCTGAAAAGCGTTTTTGTGCATTGTGCCATAACTTTTCAGGGAAGCTTCAGAACATGAAATTTTAACCTCCCACTATAGCAGAAAGGGTCTTTCTAGTAGGTGCACATCAAATCTAAGCTGTCTGAAGTGTTTTTCCAAAGTTATCAACACTTTTATGTTTGGCGTTCCGAAACCCACCTTATCTCAGGCTGAAAAGCGTTTTTGTGCATTGTGCCATAACTTTTCAGGGAAGCTTCAGAACATGAAATTTTAACCTCCCACTATAGCAGAAAGGGTCTTTCTAGTAGTTGCACATCAAATCTAAACTGTCTGAAGTGTTTTTCCAAAGTTATCAACACTTTTATGTTTGGCGTTCCGAAACCCACCTTATCTCAGGCTGAAAAGCGTTTTTACGCATTGTGCCATAACTTTTCAGGGAAGCTTCAGAACATGAAATTTTAACCTCCCACTATAGCAGAAAGGGTCTTTCTAGTAGGTGCACATCAAATCTAAGCTCTCTGAAGTGTTTTTCGAAAGTTATCAACACTTTTATGTTTGGCGTTCCGAAACCCACCTTATCTCAGGCTGAAAAGCGTTTTTGTGCATTGTGCCATAACTTTTCAGGGAAGCTTCAGAACATGAAATTTTAACCTCCCACTATAGCAGAAAGGGTCTTTCTAGTAGGTGCACATCAAATCTAAGCTGTCTGAAGTGTTTTTCGAAAGTTATCAACACTTTTATGTTTGGCGTTCCGAAACCCACCTTATCTCAGGCTGAAAAGCGTTTTTGTGCATTGTGCCATAACTTTTCAGGGAAGCTTCAGAACATGAAATTTTAACCTCCCACTATAGCAGAAAGGGTCTTTCTAGTAGTTGCACATCAAATCTAAACTGTCTGAAGTGTTTTTCCAAAGTTATCAACACTTTTATGTTTGGCGTTCCGAAACCCACCTTATCTCAGGCTGAAAAGCGTTTTTGTGCATTGTGCCATAACTTTTCAGGAAAGCTTCAGAACATGAAATTTTTTACCTCCCACTATAGCAGAAAGGGTCTTTCTAGTAGTTGCACATCAAATCTAAACTGTCTGAAGTGTTTTTCCAAAGTTATTAACACTTTTATGTTTGGCGTTCCGAAACCCACCTTATCTCAGGCTGAAAAGCGTTTTTGTGCATTGTGCCATAACTTTTCAGGGAAGCTTCAGAACATGAAATTTTAACCTCCCACTATAGCAGAAAGGGTCTTTCTAGTAGTTGCACATCAAATCTAAACTGTCTGAAGTGTTTTTCCAAAGTTATCAACACTTTTATGTTTGGCGTTCCGAAACCCACCTTATCTCAGGCTGAAAAGCGTTTTTACGCATTGTGCCATAACTTTTCAGGGAAGCTTCAGAACATGAAATTTTAACCTAACACTATAGCAGAAAGGGTCTTTCTAGTAGGTGCACATCAAATCTAAGCTCTCTGAAGTGTTTTTCGAAAGTTATCAACACTTTTATGTTTGGCGTTCCGAAACCCACCTTATCTCAGGCTGAAAAGCGTTTTTGTGCATTGTGCCATAACTTTTCAGGGAAGCTTCAGAACATGAAATTTTAACCTCCCACTATAGCAGAAGGGGTCTTTCTAGTAGTTGCACATCAAATCTAAACTGTCTGAAGTGTTTTTCCAAAGTTATCAACACTTTTATGTTTGGCGTTCCGAAACCCACCTTATCTCAGGCTGAAAAGCGTTTTTGTGCATTGTGCCATAACTTTTCAGGAAAGCTTCAGAACATGAAATTTTAACCTCCCACTATAGCAGAAAGGGTCGTTCTAGTAGTTGCACATCAAATCTAAACTGTCTGAAGTGTTTTTCCAAAGTTATCAACACTTTTATGTTTGGCGTTCCGAAACCCACCTTATCTCAGGCTGAAAAGCGTTTTTACGCATTGTGCCATAACTTTTCAGAGAAGCTTCAGAACATGAAATTTTAACCTCCCACTATAGCAGAAAGGGTCTTTCTAGTAGTTGCACATCAAATCTAAACTGTCTGAAGTGTTTTTCCAAAGTTATCAACACTTTTATGTTTGGCGTTCCGAAACCCACCTTATCTCAGGCTGAAAAGCGTTTTTACGCATTGTGCCATAACTTTTCAGGAAAGCTTCAGAACATGAAATTTTAACCTCCCACTATAGCAGAAAGGGTCTTTCTAGTAGGTGCACATCAAATCTAAGCTCTCTGAAGTGTTTTTCCAAAGTTATCAACACTTTTATGTTTGGCGTTCCGAAACCCACCTTATCTCAGGCTGAAAAGCGTTTTTGTGCATTGTGCCATAACTTTTCAGGGAAGCTTCAGAACATGAAATTTTAACCTCCCACTATAGCAGAAAGGGTCTTTCTAGTAGTTGCACATCAAATCTAAACTGTCTGAAGTGTTTTTCAAAAGTTATCAACACTTTTATGTTTGGCGTTCCGAAACCCACCTTATCTCAGGCTGAAAAGCGTTTTTACGCATTGTGCCATAACTTTTCAGGGAAGCTTCAGAACATGAAATTTTAACCTCCCACTATAGCAGAAAGGGTCCTTCTAGTAGGTGCACATCAAATCTAAGCTGTCTGAAGTGTTTTTCGAAAGTTATCAACACTTTTATGTTTGGCGTTCCGAAACCCACCTTATCTCAGGCTGAAAAGCGTTTTTGTGCATTGTGCCATAACTTTTCAGGGAAGCTTCAGAACATGAAATTTTAACCTCCCACTATAGCAGAAAGGGTCTTTCTAGTAGTTGCACATCAAATCTAAGCTGTCTGAAGTGTTTTTCCAAAGTTATCAACACTTTTATGTTTGGCGTTCCGAAACCCACCTTATCTCAGGCTGAAAAGCGTTTTTACGCATTGTGCCATAACTTTTCAGGGAAGCTTCAGAACATGAAATTTTTACCTCCCACTATAGCAGAAAGGGTCTTTCTAGTAGGTGCACATCAAATCTAAGCTCTCTGAAGTGTTTTTCGAAAGTTATCAACACTTTTATGTTTGGCGTTCCGAAACCCACCTTATCTCAGGCTGAAAAGCGTTTTTGTGCATTGTGCCATAACTTTTCAGGAAAGCTTCAGAACATGAAATTTTTTACCTCCCACTATAGCAGAAAGGGTCTTTCTAGTAGTTGCACATCAAATCTAAACTGTCTGAAGTGTTTTTCCAAAGTTATTAACACTTTTATGTTTGGCGTTCCGAAACCCACCTTATCTCAGGCTGAAAAGCGTTTTTGTGCATTGTGCCATAACTTTTCAGGGAAGCTTCAGAATATGAAATTTTAACCTCCCACTATAGCAGAAAGGGTCTTTCTAGTAGTTGCACATCAAATCTAAACTGTCTGAAGTGTTTTTCCAAAGTTATCAACACTTTTATGTTTGGCGTTCCGAAACCCACCTTATCTCAGGCTGAAAAGCGTTTTTACGCATTGTGCCATAACTTTTCAGGGAAGCTTCAGAACATGAAATTTTAACCTCCCACTATAGCAGAAAGGGTCTTTCTAGTAGGTGCACATCAAATCTAAGCTCTCTGAAGTGTTTTTCGAAAGTTATCAACACTTTTATGTTTGGCGTTCCGAAACCCACCTTATCTCAGGCTGAAAAGCGTTTTTGTGCATTGTGCCATAACTTTTCAGGGAAGCCTCAGAACATGAAATTTTAACCTCCCACTATAGCAGAAAGGGACTTTCTAGTAGTTGCACATCAAATCTAAACTGTCTGAAGTGTTTTTCCAAAGTTATTAACACTTTTATGTTTGGCGTTCCGAAACCCACCTTATCTCAGGCTGAAAAGCGTTTTTGTGCATTGTGCCATAACTTTTCAGGGAAGCTTCAGAATATGAAATTTTAACCTCCCACTATAGCAGAAAGGGTCTTTCTAGTAGTTGCACATCAAATCTAAACTGTCTGAAGTGTTTTTCCAAAGTTATCAACACTTTTATGTTTGGCGTTCCGAAACCCACCTTATCTCAGGCTGAAAAGCGTTTTTACGCATTGTGCCATAACTTTTCAGGGAAGCTTCAGAACATGAAATTTTAACCTCCCACTATAGCAGAAAGGGTCTTTCTAGTAGGTGCACATCAAATCTAAGCTCTCTGAAGTGTTTTTCGAAAGTTATCAACACTTTTATGTTTGGCGTTCCGAAACCCACCTTATCTCAGGCTGAAAAGCGTTTTTGTGCATTGTGCCATAACTTTTCAGGGAAGCTTCAGAACATGAAATTTTAACCTCCCACTATAGCAGAAAGGGTCTTTCTAGTAGTTGCACATCAAATCTAAACTGTCTGAAGTGTTTTTCCAAAGTTATTAACACTTTTATGTTTGGCGTTCCGAAACCCACCTTATCTCAGGCTGAAAAGCGTTTTTGTGCATTGTGCCATAACTTTTCAGGGAAGCTTCAGAACATGAAATTTTAACCTCCCACTATAGCAGAAAGGGTCTTTCTAGTAGTTGCACATCAAATCTAAGCTGTCTGAAGTGTTTTTCCAAAGTTATCAACACTTTTATGTTTGGCGTTCCGAAACCCACCTTATCACAGGCTGAAAAGCGTTTTTACGCATTGTGCCATAACTTTTCAGGGAAGCTTCAGAACATGAAATTTTTACCTCCCACTATAGCAGAAAGGGTCTTTCTAGTAGGTGCACATCAAATCTAAGCTCTCTGAAGTGTTTTTCGAAAGTTATCAACACTTTTATGTTTGGCGTTCCGAAACCCACCTTATCTCAGGCTGAAAAGCGTTTTTGTGCATTGTGCCATAACTTTTCAGGGAAGCTTCAGAACATGAAATTTTAACCTCCCACTATAGCAGAAAGGGTCTTTCTAGTAGTTGCACATCAAATCTAAACTGTCTGAAGTGTTTTTCCAAAGTTATCAACACTTTTATGTTTGGCGTTCCGAAACCCACCTTATCTCAGGCTGAAAAGCGTTTTTGTGCATTGTGCCATAACTTTTCAGGGAAGCTTCAGAACATGAAATTTTAACCTCCCACTATAGCAGAAAGGGTCTTTCTAGTAGTTGCACATCAAATCTAAGCTGTCTGAAGTGTTTTTCAAAAGTTATCAACACTTTTATGTTTGGCGTTCCGAAACCCACCTTATCTCAGGCTGAAAAGCGTTTTTGTGCAATTGTGCCATAACTTTTCAGGAAAGCTTCAGAACATGAAATTTTAACCTCCCACTATAGCAGAAAGGGTCTTTCTAGTAGGTGCACATCAAATCTAAGCTCTCTGAAGTGTTTTTTGAAAGTTATCAACACTTTTATGTTTGGCGTTCCGAAACCCACCTTATCTCAGGCTGAAAAGCGTTTTTGTGCATTGTGCCATAACTTTTCAGGAAAGCTTCAGAACATGAAATTTTAACCTCCCACTATAGCAGAAAGGGTCTTTCTAGTAGTTGCACATCAAATCTAAACTGTCTGAAGTGTTTTTCCAAAGTTATTAACACTTTTATGTTTGGCGTTCCGAAACCCACCTTATCTCAGGCTGAAAAGCGTTTTTGTGCATTGTGCCATAACTTTTCAGGGAAGCTTCAGAACATGAAATTTTAACCTCCCACTATAGCAGAAAGGGTCTTTCTAGTAGTTGCACATCAAATCTAAACTGTCTGAAGTGTTTTTCGAAAGTTATCAACACTTTTTTGTTTGGCGTTCCGAAACCCACCTTATCTCAGGCTGAAAAGCGTTTTTACGCATTGTGCCATAACTTTTCAGGGAAGCTTCAGAACATGAAATTTTAACCTCCCACTATAGCAGAAAGGGTCTTTCTAGTAGGTGCACATCAAATCTAAGCTGTCTGAAGTGTTTTTCGAAAGATATCAACACTTTTATGTTTGGCGTTCCGAAACCCACCTTATCTCAGGCTGAAAAGCGTTTTTACGCATTGTGCCATAACTTTTCAGGGAAGCTTCAGAACATGAAATTTTAACCTCCCACTATAGCAGAAAGGGTCTTTCTAGTAGGTGCACATCAAATCTAAGCTGTCTGAAGTGTTTTTCGAAAGTTATCAACACTTTTATGTTTGGCGTTCCGAAACCCACCTTATCTCAGGCTGAAAAGCGTTTTTGTGCATTGTGCCATAACTTTTCAGGGAAGCTTCAGAACATGAAATTTTAACCTTCCACTATAGCAGAAAGGGTCTTTCTAGTAGTTGCACATCAAATCTAAGCTGTCTGAAGTGTTTTTCAAAAGTTATCAACACTTTTATGTTTGGCGTTCCGAAACCCACCTTATCTCAGGCTGAAAAGCGTTTTTGTGCATTGTGCCATAACTTTTCAGGAAAGCTTCAGAACATGAAATTTTAACCTCCCACTATAGCAGAAAGGGTCTTTCTAGTAGGTGCACATCAAATCTAAGCTCTCTGAAGTGTTTTTCGAAAGTTATCAACACTTTTATGTTTGGCGTTCCGAAACCCACCTTATCTCAGGCTGAAAAGCGTTTTTGTGCATTGTGCCATAACTTTTCAGGGAAGCTTCAGAACATGAAATTTTAACCTCCCACTATAGCAGAAAGGGTCTTTCTAGTAGTTGCACATCAAATCTAAACTGTCTGAAGTGTTTTTCCAAAGTTATTAACACTTTTATGTTTGGCGTTCCGAAACCCACCTTATCTCAGGCTGAAAAGCGTTTTTGTGCATTGTGCCATAACTTTTCAGGGAAGCCTCAGAACATGAAATTTTAACCTCCCACTATAGCAGAAAGGGACTTTCTAGTAGTTGCACATCAAATCTAAACTGTCTGAAGTGTTTTTCCAAAGTTATTAACACTTTTATGTTTGGCGTTCCGAAACCCACCTTATCTCAGGCTGAAAAGCGTTTTTGTGCATTGTGCCATAACTTTTCAGGGAAGCTTCAGAATATGAAATTTTAACCTCCCACTATAGCAGAAAGGGTCTTTCTAGTAGTTGCACATCAAATCTAAACTGTCTGAAGTGTTTTTCCAAAGTTATCAACACTTTTATGTTTGGCGTTCCGAAACCCACCTTATCTCAGGCTGAAAAGCGTTTTTACGCATTGTGCCATAACTTTTCAGGGAAGCTTCAGAACATGAAATTTTAACCTCCCACTATAGCAGAAAGGGTCTTTCTAGTAGGTGCACATCAAATCTAAGCTCTCTGAAGTGTTTTTCGAAAGTTATCAACACTTTTATGTTTGGCGTTCCGAAACCCACCTTATCTCAGGCTGAAAAGCGTTTTTGTGCATTGTGCCATAACTTTTCAGGGAAGCTTCAGAACATGAAATTTTAACCTCCCACTATAGCAGAAAGGGTCTTTCTAGTAGTTGCACATCAAATCTAAACTGTCTGAAGTGTTTTTCCAAAGTTATTAACACTTTTATGTTTGGCGTTCCGAAACCCACCTTATCTCAGGCTGAAAAGCGTTTTTGTGCATTGTGCCATAACTTTTCAGGGAAGCTTCAGAACATGAAATTTTAACCTCCCACTATAGCAGAAAGGGTCTTTCTAGTAGTTGCACATCAAATCTAAGCTGTCTGAAGTGTTTTTCCAAAGTTATCAACACTTTTATGTTTGGCGTTCCGAAACCCACCTTATCACAGGCTGAAAAGCGTTTTTACGCATTGTGCCATAACTTTTCAGGGAAGCTTCAGAACATGAAATTTTTACCTCCCACTATAGCAGAAAGGGTCTTTCTAGTAGGTGCACATCAAATCTAAGCTCTCTGAAGTGTTTTTCGAAAGTTATCAACACTTTTATGTTTGGCGTTCCGAAACCCACCTTATCTCAGGCTGAAAAGCGTTTTTGTGCATTGTGCCATAACTTTTCAGGGAAGCTTCAGAACATGAAATTTTAACCTCCCACTATAGCAGAAAGGGTCTTTCTAGTAGTTGCACATCAAATCTAAACTGTCTGAAGTGTTTTTCCAAAGTTATCAACACTTTTATGTTTGGCGTTCCGAAACCCACCTTATCTCAGGCTGAAAAGCGTTTTTGTGCATTGTGCCATAACTTTTCAGGGAAGCTTCAGAACATGAAATTTTAACCTCCCACTATAGCAGAAAGGGTCTTTCTAGTAGTTGCACATCAAATCTAAGCTGTCTGAAGTGTTTTTCAAAAGTTATCAACACTTTTATGTTTGGCGTTCCGAAACCCACCTTATCTCAGGCTGAAAAGCGTTTTTGTGCAATTGTGCCATAACTTTTCAGGAAAGCTTCAGAACATGAAATTTTAACCTCCCACTATAGCAGAAAGGGTCTTTCTAGTAGGTGCACATCAAATCTAAGCTCTCTGAAGTGTTTTTTGAAAGTTATCAACACTTTTATGTTTGGCGTTCCGAAACCCACCTTATCTCAGGCTGAAAAGCGTTTTTGTGCATTGTGCCATAACTTTTCAGGAAAGCTTCAGAACATGAAATTTTAACCTCCCACTATAGCAGAAAGGGTCTTTCTAGTAGTTGCACATCAAATCTAAACTGTCTGAAGTGTTTTTCCAAAGTTATTAACACTTTTATGTTTGGCGTTCCGAAACCCACCTTATCTCAGGCTGAAAAGCGTTTTTGTGCATTGTGCCATAACTTTTCAGGGAAGCTTCAGAACATGAAATTTTAACCTCCCACTATAGCAGAAAGGGTCTTTCTAGTAGTTGCACATCAAATCTAAACTGTCTGAAGTGTTTTTCGAAAGTTATCAACACTTTTTTGTTTGGCGTTCCGAAACCCACCTTATCTCAGGCTGAAAAGCGTTTTTACGCATTGTGCCATAACTTTTCAGGGAAGCTTCAGAACATGAAATTTTAACCTCCCACTATAGCAGAAAGGGTCTTTCTAGTAGGTGCACATCAAATCTAAGCTGTCTGAAGTGTTTTTCGAAAGATATCAACACTTTTATGTTTGGCGTTCCGAAACCCACCTTATCTCAGGCTGAAAAGCGTTTTTACGCATTGTGCCATAACTTTTCAGGGAAGCTTCAGAACATGAAATTTTAACCTCCCACTATAGCAGAAAGGGTCTTTCTAGTAGGTGCACATCAAATCTAAGCTGTCTGAAGTGTTTTTCGAAAGTTATCAACACTTTTATGTTTGGCGTTCCGAAACCCACCTTATCTCAGGCTGAAAAGCGTTTTTGTGCATTGTGCCATAACTTTTCAGGGAAGCTTCAGAACATGAAATTTTAACCTTCCACTATAGCAGAAAGGGTCTTTCTAGTAGTTGCACATCAAATCTAAGCTGTCTGAAGTGTTTTTCAAAAGTTATCAACACTTTTATGTTTGGCGTTCCGAAACCCACCTTATCTCAGGCTGAAAAGCGTTTTTGTGCATTGTGCCATAACTTTTCAGGAAAGCTTCAGAACATGAAATTTTAACCTCCCACTATAGCAGAAAGGGTCTTTCTAGTAGGTGCACATCAAATCTAAGCTCTCTGAAGTGTTTTTCGAAAGTTATCAACACTTTTATGTTTGGCGTTCCGAAACCCACCTTATCTCAGGCTGAAAAGCGTTTTTGTGCATTGTGCCATAACTTTTCAGGGAAGCTTCAGAACATGAAATTTTAACCTCCCACTATAGCAGAAAGGGTCTTTCTAGTAGTTGCACATCAAATCTAAACTGTCTGAAGTGTTTTTCCAAAGTTATTAACACTTTTATGTTTGGCGTTCCGAAACCCACCTTATCTCAGGCTGAAAAGCGTTTTTGTGCATTGTGCCATAACTTTTCAGGGAAGCTTCAGAACATGAAATTTTAACCTCCCACTATAGCAGAAAGGGTCTTTCTAGTAGGTGCACATCAAATCTAAGCTGTCTGAAGTGTTTTTCGAAAGTTATCAACACTTTTATGTTTGGCGTTCCGAAACCCACCTTATCTCAGGCTGAAAAGCGTTTTTGTGCATTGTGCCATAACTTTTCAGGAAAGCTTCAGAACATGAAATTTTAACCTCCCACTATAGCAGAAAGGGTATTTCTAGTAGTTGCACATCAAATCTAAACTGTCTGAAGTGTTTTTCCAAAGTTATCAACACTTTTATGTTTGGCGTTCCGAAACCCACCTTATCTCAGGCTGAAAAGCGTTTTTACGCATTGTGCCATAACTTTTCAGGGAAGCTTCAGAACATGAAATTTTAACCTCCCACTATAGCAGAAAGGGTCTTTCTAGTAGGTGCACATCAAATCTAAGCTCTCTGAAGTGTTTTTCGAAAGTTATCAACACTTTTATGTTTGGCGTTCCGAAACCCACCTTATCTCAGGCTGAAAAGCGTTTTTGTGCATTGTGCCATAACTTTTCAGGAAAGCTTCAGAACATGAAATTTTAACCTCCCACTATAGCAGAAAGGGTCTTTCTAGTAGTTGCACATCAAATCTAAACTGTCTGAAGTGTTTTTCCAAAGTTATTAACACTTTTATGTTTGGCGTTCCGAAACCCACCTTATCTCAGGCTGAAAAGCGTTTTTGTGCATTGTGCCATAACTTTTCAGGGAAGCTTCAGAACATGAAATTTTAACCTCCCACTATAGCAGAAAGGGTGTTTCTAGTAGTTGCACATCAAATCTAAACTGTCTGAAGTGTTTTTCCAAAGTTATCAACACTTTTATGTTTGGCGTTCCGAAACCCACCTTATCTCAGGCTGAAAAGCGTTTTTACGCATTGTGCCATAACTTTTCAGGGAAGCTTCAGAACATGAAATTTTAACCTCCCACTATAGCAGAAAGGGTCTTTCTAGTAGGTGCACATCAAATCTAAGCTGTCTGAAGTGTTTTTCGAAAGTTATCAACACTTTTATGTTTGGCGTTCCGAAACCCACCTTATCTCAGGCTGAAATGCGTTTTTGTGCATTGTGCCATAACTTTTCAGGGAAGCTTCAGAACATGAAATTTTAACCTCCCACTATAGCAGAAAGGGTCTTTCTAGTAGTTGCACATCAAATCTAAACTGTCTGAAGTGTTTTTCCAAAGTTATTAACACTTTTATGTTTGGCGTTCCGAAACCCACCTTATCTCAGGCTGAAAAGCGTTTTTGTGCATTGTGCCATAACTTTTCAGGGAAGCTTCAGAACATGAAATTTTAACCTCCCACTATAGCAGAAAGGGTCTTTCTAGTAGTTGCACATCAAATCTAAACTGTCTGAAGTGTTTTTCCAAAGTTATTAACACTTTTATGTTTGGCGTTCCGAAACCCACCTTATCTCAGGCTGAAAAGCGTTTTTGTGCATTGTGCCATAACTTTTCAGGGAAGCTTCAGAACATGAAATTTTAACCTCCCACTATAGCAGAAAGGGTCTTTCTAGTAGTTGCACATCAAATCTGAACTGTCTGAAGTGTTTTTCCAAAGTTATCAACACTTTTATGTTTGGCGTTCCGAAACCCACCTTATCTCAGGCTGAAAAGCGTTTTTACGCATTGTGCCATAACTTTTCAGGGAAGCTTCAGAACATGAAATTTCAACCTCCCACTATAGCAGAAAGGGTCTTTCTAGTAGGTGCACATCAAATCTAAGCTCTCTGAAGTGTTTTTCGAAAGTTATCAACACTTTTATGTTTGGCGTTCCGAAACCCACCTTATCTCAGGCTGAAAAGCGTTTTTGTGCATTGTGCCATAACTTTTCAGGAAAGCTTCAGAACATGAAATTTTAACCTCCCACTATAGCAGAAAGGGTCTTTCTAGTAGTTGCACATCAAATCTAAACTGTCTGAAGTGTTTTTCCAAAGTTATTAACACTTTTATGTTTGGCGTTCCGAAACCCACCTTATCTCAGGCTGAAAAGCGTTTTTGTGCATTGTGCCATAACTTTTCAGGGAAGCTTCAGAACATGAAATTTTAACCTCCCACTATAGCAGAAAGGGTCTTTCTAGTAGTTGCACATCAAATCTAAACTGTCTGAAGTGTTTTTCCAAAGTTATCAACACTTTTATGTTTGGCGTTCCGAAACCCACCTTATCTCAGGCTGAAAAGCGTTTTTACGCATTGTGCCATAACTTTTCAGGGAAGCTTCAGAACATGAAATTTTAACCTCCCACTATAGCAGAAAGGGTCTTTCTAGTAGGTGCACATCAAATCTAAGCTCTCTGAAGTGTTTTTCGAAAGTTATCAACACTTTTATGTTTGGCGTTCCGAAACCCACCTTATCTCAGGCTGAAAAGCGTTTTTGTGCATTGTGCCATAACTTTTCAGGGAAGCTTCAGAACATGAAATTTTAACCTCCCACTATAGCAGAAAGGGTCTTTCTAGTAGTTGCACATCAAATCTAAACTGTCTGAAGTGTTTTTCCAAAGTTATCAACACTTTTATGTTTGGCGTTCCGAAACCCACCTTATCTCAGGCTGAAAAGCGTTTTTGTGCATTGTGCCATAACTTTTCAGGGAAGCTTCAGAACATGAAATTTTAACCTCCCACTATAGCAGAAAGGGTCTTTCTAGTAGTTGCACATCAAATCTAAGCTGTCTGAAGTGTTTTTCAAAAGTTATCAACACTTTTATGTTTGGCGTTCCGAAACCCACCTTATCTCAGGCTGAAAAGCGTTTTTGTGCATTGTGCCATAACTTTTCAGGAAAGCTTCAGAACATGAAATTTTAACCTCCCACTATAGCAGAAAGGGTCTTTCTAGTAGTTGCACATCAAATCTAAACTGTCTGAAGTGTTTTTCCAAAGTTATTAACACTTTTATGTTTGGCGTTCCGAAACCCACCTTATCTCAGGCTGAAAAGCGTTTTTGTGCATTGTGCCATAACTTTTCAGGGAAGCTTCAGAACATGAAATTTTAACCTCCCACTATAGCAGAAAGGGTCTTTCTAGTAGTTGCACATCAAATCAAAACTGTCTGAAGTGTTTTTCGAAAGTTATTAACACTTTTATGTTTGGCGTTCCGAAACCCACCTTATCTCAGGCTGAAAAGCGTTTTTGTGCATTGTGCCATAACTTTTCAGGGAAGCTTCAGAACATGAAATTTTAACCTCCCACTATAGCAGAAAGGGTCTTTCTAGTAGTTGCACATCAAATCTAAGCTCTCTGAAGTGTTTTTCGAAAGTTATCAACACTTTTATGTTTGGCGTTCCGAAACCCACCTTATCTCAGGCTGAAAAGCGTTTTTGTGCATTGTGCCATAACTTTTCAGGGAAGCTTCAGAACATGAAATTTTAACCTCCCACTATAGCAGAAAGGGTCTTTCTAGTAGTTGCACATCAAATCTAAACTGTCTGAAGTGTTTTTCCAAAGTTATCAACACTTTTATGTTTGGCGTTCCGAAACCCACCTTATCTCAGGCTGAAAAGCGTTTTTACGCATTGTGCCATAACTTTTCATGGAAGCTTCAGAACATGAAATTTTAACCTCCCACTATAGCAGAAAGGGTCTTTCTAGTAGTTGCACATCAAATCTAAACTGTCTGAAGTGTTTTTCCAAAGTTATTAACACTTTTATGTTTGGCGTTCCGAAACCCACCTTATCTCAGGCTGAAAAGCGTTTTTGTGCATTGTGCCATAACTTTTCAGGGAAGCTTCAGAACATGAAATTTTAACCTCCCACTATAGCAGAAAGGGTCTTTCTAGTAGTTGCACATCAAATCTAAACTGTCTGAAGTGTTTTTCCAAAGTTATTAACACTTTTATGTTTGGCGTTCCGAAACCCACCTTATCTCAGGCTGAAAAGCGTTTTTGTGCATTGTGCCATAACTTTTCAGGGAAGCTTCAGAACATGAAATTTTAACCTCCCACTATAGCAGAAAGGGTCTTTCTAGTAGTTGCACATCAAATCTAAACTGTCTGAAGTGTTTTTCCAAAGTTATTAACACTTTTATGTTTGGCGTTCCGAAACCCACCTTATCTCAGGCTGAAAAGCGTTTTTGTGCATTGTGCCATAACTTTTCAGGGAAGCTTCAGAACATGAAATTTTAACCTCCCACTATAGCAGAAAGGGTCTTTCTAGTAGTTGCACATCAAATCTAAACTGTCTGAAGTGTTTTTCCAAAGTTATCAACACTTTTATGTTTGGCGTTCCGAAACCCACCTTATCTCAGGCTGAAAAGCGTTTTTGTGCATTGTGCCATAACTTTTCAGGGAAGCTTCAGAACATGAAATTTTAACCTCCCACTATAGCAGAAAGGGTCTTTCTAGTAGTTGCACATCAAATCTAAGCTGTCTGAAGTGTTTTTCAAAAGTTATCAACACTTTTATGTTTGGCGTTCCGAAACCCACCTTATCTCAGGCTGAAAAGCGTTTTTGTGCATTGTGCCATAACTTTTCAGGAAAGCTTCAGAACATGAAATTTTAACCTCCCACTATAGCAGAAAGGGTCTTTCTAGTAGTTGCACATCAAATCTAAACTGTCTGAAGTGTTTTTCCAAAGTTATCAACACTTTTATGTTTGGCGTTCCGAAACCCACCTTATCTCAGGCTGAAAAGCGTTTTTACGCATTGTGCCATAACTTTTCAGGGAAGCTTCAGAACATGAAATTTTAACCTCCCACTATAGCAGAAAGGGTCTTTCTAGTAGGTGCACATCAAATCTAAACTGTCTGAAGTGTTTTTCGAAAGTTATCAACACTTTTATGTTTGGCGTTCCGAAACCCACCTTATCTCAGGCTGAAAAGCGTTTTTGTGCATTGTGCCATAACTTTTCAGGGAAGCTTCAGAACATGAAATTTTAACCTCCCACTATAGCAGAAAGGGTCTTTCTAGTAGTTGCACATCAAATCTAAACTGTCTGAAGTGTTTTTCCAAAGTTATTAACACTTTTATGTTTGGCGTTCCGAAACCCACCTTATCTCAGGCTGAAAAGCGTTTTTGTGCATTGTGCCATAACTTTTCAGGGAAGCTTCAGAACATGAAATTTTAACCTCCCACTATAGCAGAAAGGGTCTTTCTAGTAGTTGCACATCAAATCTAAACTGTCTGAAGTGTTTTTCCAAAGTTATCAACACTTTTATGTTTGGCGTTCCGAAACCCACCTTATCTCAGGCTGAAAAGCGTTTTTGTGCATTGTGCCATAACTTTTCAGGAAAGCTTCAGAACATGAAATTTTAACCTCCCACTATAGCAGAAAGGGTCTTTCTAGTAGTTGCACATCAAATCTAAACTGTCTGAAGTGTTTTTCCAAAGTTATCAACACTTTTATGTTTGGCGTTCCGAAACCCACCTTATCTCAGGCTGAAAAGCGTTTTTACGCATTGTGCCATAACTTTTCAGGGAAGCTTCAGAACATGAAATTTTAACCTCCCACTATAGCAGAAAGGGTCTTTCTAGTAGTTGCACATCAAATCTAAACTGTCTGAAGTGTTTTTCCAAAGTGATTAACACTTTTATGTTTGGCGTTCCGAAACCCACCTTATCTCAGGCTGAAAAGCGTTTTTGTGCATTGTGCCATAACTTTTCAGGGAAGCTTCAGAACATGAAATTTTAACCTCCCACTATAGCAGAAAGGGTCTTTCTAGTAGTTGCACATCAAATCTAAACTGTCTGAAGTGTTTTTCCAAAGTTATCAACACTTTTATGTTTGGCGTTCCGAAACCCACCTTATCTCAGGCTGAAAAGCGTTTTTACGCATTGTGCCATAACTTTTCAGGGAAGCTTCAGAACATGAAATTTTAACCTCCCACTATAGCAGAAAGGGTCTTTCTAGTAGTTGCACATCAAATCTAAACTGTCTGAAGTGTTTTTCCAAAGTTATTAACACTTTTATGTTTGGCGTTCCGAAACCCACCTTATCTCAGGCTGAAAAGCGTTTTTGTGCATTGTGCCATAACTTTTCAGGGAAGCTTCAGAACATGAAATTTTAACCTCCCACTATAGCAGAAAGGGTCTTTCTAGTAGTTGCACATCAAATCTAAACTGTCTGAAGTGTTTTTCCAAAGTTATCAACACTTTTATGTTTGGCGTTCCGAAACCCACCTTATCTCAGGCTGAAAAGCGTTTTTACGCATTGTGCCATAACTTTTCAGGGAAGCTTCAGAACATGAAATTTTAACCTCCCACTATAGCAGAAAGGGTCTTTCTAGTAGGTGCACATCAAATCTAAACTGTCTGAAGTGTTTTTCGAAAGTTATCAACACTTTTATGTTTGGCGTTCCGAAACCCACCTTATCTCAGGCTGAAAAGCGTTTTTGTGCATTGTGCCATAACTTTTCAGGGAAGCTTCAGAACATGAAATTTTAACCTCCCACTATAGCAGAAAGGGTCTTTCTAGTAGTTGCACATCAAATCTAAACTGTCTGAAGTGTTTTTCCAAAGTTATCAACACTTTTATGTTTGGCGTTCCGAAACCCACCTTATCTCAGGCTGAAAAGCGTTTTTACGCATTGTGCCATAACTTTTCAGGGAAGCTTCAGAACATGAAATTTTAACCTCCCACTATAGCAGAAAGGGTCTTTCTAGTAGGTGCACATCAAATCTAAACTGTCTGAAGTGTTTTTCGAAAGTTATCAACACTTTTATGTTTGGCGTTCCGAAACCCACCTTATCTCAGGCTGAAAAGCGTTTTTGTGCATTGTGCCATAACTTTTCAGGAAAGCTTCAGAACATGAAATTTTTACCTCCCACTATAGCAGAAAGGGTCTTTCTAGTAGTTGCACATCAAATCTAAACTGTCTGAAGTGTTTTTCCAAAGTTATCAACACTTTTATGTTTGGCGTTCCGAAACCCACCTTATCTCAGGCTGAAAAGCGTTTTTACGCATTGTGCCATAACTTTTCAGGGAAGCTTCAGAACATGAAATTTTAACCTCCCACTATAGCAGAAAGGGTCTTTCTAGTAGGTGCACATCAAATCTAAGCTCTCTGAAGTGTTTTTCGAAAGTTATCAACACTTTTATGTTTGGCGTTCCGAAACCCACCTTATCTCAGGCTGAAAAGCGTTTTTGTGCATTGTGCCATAACTTTTCAGGAAAGCTTCAGAACATGAAATTTTAACCTCCCACTATAGCAGAAAGGGTCTTTCTAGTAGTTGCACATCAAATCTAAACTGTCTGAAGTGTTTTTCCAAAGTTATTAACACTTTTATGTTTGGCGTTCCGAAACCCACCTTATCTCAGGCTGAAAAGCGTTTTTGTGCATTGTGCCATAACTTTTCAGGGAAGCTTCAGAACATGAAATTTTAACCTCCCACTATAGCAGAAAGGGTCTTTCTAGTAGTTGCACATCAAATCTAAACTGTCTGAAGTGTTTTTCCAAAGTTATCAACACTTTTATGTTTGGCGTTCCGAAACCCACCTTATCTCAGGCTGAAAAGCGTTTTTACGCATTGTGCCATAACTTTTCAGGGAAGCTTCAGAACATGAAATTTTAACCTCCCACTATAGCAGAAAGGGTCTTTCTAGTAGGTGCACATCAAATGTAAGCTCTCTGAAGTGTTTTTCGAAAGTTATCAACACTTTTATGTTTGGCGTTCCGAAACCCACCTTATCTCAGGCTGAAAAGCGTTTTTGTGCATTGTGCCATAACTTTTCAGGGAAGCTTCAGAACATGAAATTTTAACCTCCCACTATAGCAGAAAGGGTCTTTCTAGTAGTTGCACATCAAATCTAAACTGTCTGAAGTGTTTTTCCAAAGTTATTAACACTTTTATGTTTGGCGTTCCGAAACCCACCTTATCTCAGGCTGAAAAGCGTTTTTGTGCATTGTGCCATAACTTTTCAGGGAAGCTTCAGAACATGAAATTTTAACCTCCCACTATAGCAGAAAGGGTCTTTCTAGTAGTTGCACATCAAATCTAAACTGTCTGAAGTGTTTTTCCAAAGTTATCAACACTTTTATGTTTGGCGTTCCGAAACCCACCTTATCTCAGGCTGAAAAGCGTTTTTGTGCATTGTGCCATAACTTTTCAGGAAAGCTTCAGAACATGAAATTTTAACCTCCCACTATAGCAGAAAGGGTCTTTCTAGTAGTTGCACATCAAATCTAAACTGTCTGAAGTGTTTTTCCAAAGTTATTAACACTTTTATGTTTGGCGTTCCGAAACCCACCTTATCTCAGGCTGAAAAGCGTTTTTGTGCATTGTGCCATAACTTTTCAGGGAAGCTTCAGAACATGAAATTTTAACCTCCCACTATAGCAGAAAGGGTCTTTCTAGTAGTTGCACATCAAATCTAAACTGTCTGAAGTGTTTTTCCAAAGTTATCAACACTTTTATGTTTGGCGTTCCGAAACCCACCTTATCTCAGGCTGAAAAGCGTTTTTACGCATTGTGCCATAACTTTTCAGGGAAGCTTCAGAACATGAAATTTTAACCTCCCACTATAGCAGAAAGGGTCTTTCTAGTAGGTGCACATCAAATGTAAGCTCTCTGAAGTGTTTTTCGAAAGTTATCAACACTTTTATGTTTGGCGTTCCGAAACCCACCTTATCTCAGGCTGAAAAGCGTTTTTGTGCATTGTGCCATAACTTTTCAGGGAAGCTTCAGAACATGAAATTTTAACCTCCCACTATAGCAGAAAGGGTCTTTCTAGTAGTTGCACATCAAATCTAAACTGTCTGAAGTGTTTTTCCAAAGTTATTAACACTTTTATGTTTGGCGTTCCGAAACCCACCTTATCTCAGGCTGAAAAGCGTTTTTGTGCATTGTGCCATAACTTTTCAGGGAAGCTTCAGAACATGAAATTTTAACCTCCCACTATAGCAGAAAGGGTCTTTCTAGTAGTTGCACATCAAATCTAAACTGTCTGAAGTGTTTTTCCAAAGTTATCAACACTTTTATGTTTGGCGTTCCGAAACCCACCTTATCTCAGGCTGAAAAGCGTTTTTGTGCATTGTGCCATAACTTTTCAGGGAAGCTTCAGAACATGAAATTTTAACCTCCGACTATAGCAGAAAGGGTCTTTCTAGTAGTTGCACATCAAATCTAAGCTGTCTGAAGTGTTTTTCAAAAGTTATCAACACTTTTATGTTTGGCGTTCCGAAACCCACCTTATCTCAGGCTGAAAAGCGTTTTTGTGCATTGTGCCATAACTTTTCAGGAAAGCTTCAGAACATGAAATTTTAACCTCCCACTATAGCAGAAAGGGTCTTTCTAGTAGTTGCACATGAAATCTAAACTGTCTGAAGTGTTTTTCCAAAGTTATCAACACTTTTATGTTTGGCGTTCCGAAACCCACCTTATCTCAGGCTGAAAAGCGTTTTTACGCATTGTGCCATAACTTTTCAGGGAAGCTTCAGAACATGAAATTTTAACCTCCCACTATAGCAGAAAGGGTCTTTCTAGTAGGTGCACATCAAATGTAAGCTCTCTGAAGTGTTTTTCGAAAGTTATCAACACTTTTATGTTTGGCGTTCCGAAACCCACCTTATCTCAGGCTGAAAAGCGTTTTTGTGCATTGTGCCATAACTTTTCAGGGAAGCTTCAGAACATGAAATTTTAACCTCCCACTATAGCAGAAAGGGTCTTTCTAGTAGTTGCACATCAAATCTAAACTGTCTGAAGTGTTTTTCCAAAGTTATCAACACTTTTATGTTTGGCGTTCCGAAACCCACCTTATCTCAGGCTGAAAAGCGTTTTTGTGCATTGTGCCATAACTTTTCAGGGAAGCTTCAGAACATGAAATTTTAACCTCCCACTATAGCAGAAAGGGTCTTTCTAGTAGTTGCACATCAAATCTAAACTGTCTGAAGTGTTTTTCCAAAGTTATCAACACTTTTATGTTTGGCGTTCCGAAACCCACCTTATCTCAGGCTGAAAAGCGTTTTTGTGCATTGTGCCATAACTTTTCAGGGAAGCTTCAGAACATGAAATTTTAACCTCCGACTATAGCAGAAAGGGTCTTTCTAGTAGTTGCACATCAAATCTAAGCTGTCTGAAGTGTTTTTCAAAAGTTATCAACACTTTTATGTTTGGCGTTCCGAAACCCACCTTATCTCAGGCTGAAAAGCGTTTTTGTGCATTGTGCCATAACTTTTCAGGAAAGCTTCAGAAGATGAAATTTTAACCTCCCACTATAGCAGAAAGGGTCTTTCTAGTAGTTGCACATGAAATCTAAACTGTCTGAAGTGTTTTTCCAAAGTTATCAACACTTTTATGTTTGGCGTTCCGAAACCCACCTTATCTCAGGCTGAAAAGCGTTTTTACGCATTGTGCCATAACTTTTCAGGGAAGCTTCAGAACATGAAATTTTAACCTCCCACTATAGCAGAAAGGGTCTTTCTAGTAGGTGCACATCAAATCTAAGCTCTCTGAAGTGTTTTTCGAAAGTTATCAACACTTTTATGTTTGGCGTTCCGAAACCCACCTTATCTCAGGCTGAAAAGCGTTTTTGTGCATTGTGCCATAACTTTTCAGGAAAGCTTCAGAACATGAAATTTTAACCTCCCACTATAGCAGAATGGGTCTTTCTAGTAGTTGCACATCAAATCTAAACTGTCTGAAGTGTTTTTCCAAAGTTATTAACACTTTTATGTTTGGCGTTCCGAAACCCACCTTATCTCAGGCTGAAAAGCGTTTTTGTGCATTGTGCCATAACTTTTCAGGGAAGCTTCAGAACATGAAATTTTAACCTCCCACTATAGCAGAAAGGGTCTTTCTAGTAGTTGCACATCAAATCTAAACTGTCTGAAGTGTTTTTCCAAAGTTATCAACACTTTTATGTTTGGCGTTCCGAAACCCACCTTATCTCAGGCTGAAAAGCGTTTTTGTGCATTGTGCCATAACTTTTCAGGGAAGCTTCAGAACATGAAATTTTAACCTCCCACTATAGCAGAAAGGGTCTTTCTAGTAGTTGCACATCTAATCTAAGCTCTCTGAAGTGTTTTTCAAAAGTTATCAACACTTTTATGTTTGGCGTTCCGAAACCCACCTTATCTCAGGCTGAAAAGCGTTTTTGTGCATTGTGCCATAACTTTTCAGGAAAGCTTCAGAACATGAAATTTTAACCTCCCACTATAGCAGAAAGGGTCTTTCTAGTAGTTGCACATCAAATCTAAACTGTCTGAAGTGTTTTTCCAAAGTTATTAACACTTTTATGTTTGGCGTTCCGAAACCCACCTTATCTCAGGCTGAAAAGCGTTTTTGTGCATTGTGCCATAACTTTTCAGGGAAGCTTCAGAACATGAAATTTTAACCTCCCACTATAGCAGAAAGGGTCTTTCTAGTAGTTGCACATCAAATCTAAACTGTCTGAAGTGTTTTTCCAAAGTTATCAACACTTTTATGTTTGGCGTTCCGAAACCCACCTTATCTCAGGCTGAAAAGCGTTTTTACGCATTGTGCCATAACTTTTCAGGGAAGCTTCAGAACATGAAATTTTAACCTCCCACTATAGCAGAAAGGGTCTTTCTAGTAGTTGCACATCAAATCTAAACTGTCTGAAGTGTTTTTCCAAAGTTATTAACACTTTTATGTTTGGCGTTCCGAAACCCACCTTATCTCAGGCTGAAAAGCGTTTTTGTGCATTGTGCCATAACTTTTCAGGGAAGCTTCAGAACATGAAATTTTAACCTCCCACTATAGCAGAAAGGGTCTTTCTAGTAGTTGCACATCAAATCTAAACTGTCTGAAGTGTTTTTCCAAAGTTATCAACACTTTTATGTTTGGCGTTCCGAAACCCACCTTATCTCAGGCTGAAAAGCGTTTTTACGCATTGTGCCATAACTTTTCAGGGAAGCTTCAGAACATGAAATTTTAACCTCCCACTATAGCAGAAAGGGTCTTTCTAGTAGGTGCACATCAAATCTAAGCTGTCTGAAGTGTTTTTCGAAAGTTATCAACACTTTTATGTTTGGCGTTCCGAAACCCACCTTATCTCAGGCTGAAAAGCGTTTTTGTGCATTGTGCCATAACTTTTCAGGGAAGCTTCAGAACATGAAATTTTAACCTCCCACTATAGCAGAAAGGGTCTTTCTAGTAGGTGCACATCAAATGTAAGCTCTCTGAAGTGTTTTTCGAAAGTTATCAACACTTTTATGTTTGGCGTTCCGAAACCCACCTTATCTCAGGCTGAAAAGCGTTTTTGTGCATTGTGCCATAACTTTTCAGGAAAGCTTCAGAACATGAAATTTTAACCTCCCACTATAGCAGAAAGGGTCTTTCTAGTAGTTGCACATCAAATCTAAACTGTCTGAAGTGTTTTTCCAAAGTTATTAACACTTTTATGTTTGGCGTTCCGAAACCCACCTTATCTCAGGCTGAAAAGCGTTTTTGTGCATTGTGCCATAACTTTTCAGGGAAGCTTCAGAACATGAAATTTTAACCTCCCACTATAGCAGAAAGGGTCTTTCTAGTAGTTGCACATCAAATCTAAACTGTCTGAAGTGTTTTTCCAAAGTTATCAACACTTTTATGTTTGGCGTTCCGAAACCCACCTTATCTCAGGCTGAAAAGCGTTTTTACGCATTGTGCCATAACTTTTCAGGGAAGCTTCAGAACATGAAATTTTAACCTCCCACTTTAGCAGAAAGGGTCTTTCTAGTAGTTGCACATCAAATCTAAACTGTCTGAAGTGTTTTTCCAAAGTTATTAACACTTTTATGTTTGGCGTTCCGAAACCCACCTTATCTCAGGCTGAAAAGCGTTTTTGTGCATTGTGCCATAACTTTTCAGGGAAGCTTCAGAACATGAAATTTTAACCTCCCACTATAGCAGAAAGGGTCTTTCTAGTAGTTGCACATCAAATCTAAACTGTCTGAAGTGTTTTTCCAAAGTTATCAACACTTTTATGTTTGGCGTTCCGAAACCCACCTTATCTCAGGCTGAAAAGCGTTTTTACGCATTGTGCCATAACTTTTCAGGGAAGCTTCAGAACATGAAATTTTAACCTCCCACTATAGCAGAAAGGGTCTTTCTAGTAGGTGCACATCAAATCTAAGCTGTCTGAAGTGTTTTTCGAAAGTTATCAACACTTTTATGTTTGGCGTTCCGAAACCCACCTTATCTCAGGCTGAAAAGCGTTTTTGTGCATTGTGCCATAACTTTTCAGGGAAGCTTCAGAACATGAAATTTTAACCTCCCACTATAGCAGAAAGGGTCTTTCTAGTAGTTGCACATCAAATCTAAACTGTCTGAAGTGTTTTTCCAAAGTTATTAACACTTTTATGTTTGGCGTTCCGAAACCCACCTTATCTCAGGCTGAAAAGCGTTTTTGTGCATTGTGCCATAACTTTTCAGGGAAGCTTTAGAACATGAAATTTTAACCTCCCACTATAGCAGAAAGGGTCTTTCTAGTAGTTGCACATCAAATCTAAACTGTCTGAAGTGTTTTTCCAAAGTTATTAACACTTTTATGTTTGGCGTTCCGAAACCCACCTTATCTCAGGCTGAAAAGCGTTTTTGTGCATTGTGCCATAACTTTTCAGGGAAGCTTCAGAACATGAAATTTTAACCTCCCACTATAGCAGAAAGGGTCTTTCTAGTAGTTGCACATCAAATCTAAGCTGTCTGAAGTGTTTTTCAAAAGTTATCAACACTTTTATGTTTGGCGTTCCGAAACCCACCTTATCTCAGGCTGAAAAGCGTTTATGTGCATTGTGCCATAACTTTTCAGGAAAGCTTCAGAACATGAAATTTTAACCTCCCACTATAGCAGAAAGGGTCTTTCTGGTAGGTGCACATCAAATCTAAGCTCTCTGAAGTGTTTTTCGAAAGTTATCAACACTTTTATGTTTGGCGTTCCGAAACCCACCTTATCTCAGGCTGAAAAGCGTTTTTGTGCATTGTGCCATAACTTTTCAGGGAAGCTTCAGAACATGAAATTTTAACCTCCCACTATAGCAGAAAGGGTCTTTCTAGTAGTTGCACATCAAATCTAAACTGTCTGAAGTGTTTTTCCAAAGTTATTAACACTTTTATGTTTGGCGTTCCGAAACCCACCTTATCTCAGGCTGAAAAGCGTTTTTGTGCATTGTGCCATAACTTTTCAGGGAAGCTTTTGAACATGAAATTTTAACCTCCCACTATAGCAGAAAGGGTCTTTCTAGTAGTTGCACATCAAATCTAAACTGTCTGAAGTGTTTTTCGAAAGTTATCAACACTTTTATGTTTGGCGTTCCGAAACCCACCTTATCTCAGGCTGAAAAGCGTTTTTGTGCATTGTGCCATAACTTTTCAGGGAAGCTTCAGAATATGAAATTTTAACCTCCCACTATAGCAGAAAGGGTCTTTCTAGTAGTTTCACATCAAATCTAAACTGTCTGAAGTGTTTTTCCAAAGTTATTAACACTTTTATGTTTGGCGTTCCGAAACCCACCTTATCTCAGGCTGAAAAGCGTTTTTGTGCATTGTGCCATAACTTTTCAGGGAAGCTTCAGAACATGAAATTTTAACCTCCCACTATAGCAGAAAGGGTCTTTCTAGTAGTTGCACATCAAATCTAAACTGTCTGAAGTGTTTTTCCAAAGTTATTAACACTTTTATGTTTGGCGTTCCGAAACCCACCTTATCTCAGGCTGAAAAGCGTTTTTGTGCATTGTGGCATAACTTTTCAGGGAAGATTCAGAACATGAAATTTTAACCTCCCACTATAGCAGAAAGGGTCTTTCTAGTAGTTGCACATCAAATCTAAACTGTCTGAAGTGTTTTTCCAAAGTTATCAACACTTTTATGTTTGGCGTTCCGAAACCCACCTTATCTCAGGCTGAAAAGCGTTTTTACGCATTGTGCCATAACTTTTCAGGGAAGCTTCAGAACATGAAATTTTAACCTCCCACTATAGCAGAAAGGGTCTTTCTAGTAGGTGCACATCAAATCTAAGCTGTCTGAAGTGTTTTTCGAAAGTTATCAACACTTTTATGTTTGGCGTTCCGAAACCCACCTTATCTCAGGCTGAAAAGCGTTTTTGTGCATTGTGCCATAACTTTTCAGGGAAGCTTCAGAACATGAAATTTTAACCTCCCACTATAGCAGAAAGGGTCTTTCTAGTAGTTGCACATCAAATCTAAACTGTCTGAAGTGTTTTTCCAAAGTTATTAACACTTTTATGTTTGGCGTTCCGAAACCCACCTTATCTCAGGCTGAAAAGCGTTTTTGTGCATTGTGCCATAACTTTTCAGGGAAGCTTCAGAACATGAAATTTTAACCTCCCACTATAGCAGAAAGGGTCTTTCTAGTAGTTGCACATCAAATCTAAACTGTCTGAAGTGTTTTTCCAAAGTTATCAACACTTTTATGTTTGGCGTTCCGAAACCCACCTTATCTCAGGCTGAAAAGCGTTTTTGTGCATTGTGCCATAACTTTTCAGGAAAGCTTCAGAACATGAAATTTTAACCTCCCACTATAGCAGAAAGGGTCTTTCTAGTAGTTGCACATCAAATCTAAACTGTCTGAAGTGTTTTTCCAAAGTTATCAACACTTTTATGTTTGGCGTTCCGAAACCCACCTTATCTCAGGCTGAAAAGCGTTTTTACGCATTGTGCCATAACTTTTCAGGGAAGCTTCAGAACATGAAATTTTAACCTCCCACTATAGCAGAAAGGGTCTTTCTAGTAGGTGCACATCAAATCTAAGCTCTCTGAAGTGTTTTTCGAAAGTTATCAACACTTTTATGTTTGGCGTTCCGAAACCCACCTTATCTCAGTCTGAAAAGCGTTTTTGTGCATTGTGCCATAACTTTTCAGGGAAGCTTCAGAACATGAAATTTTAACCTCCCACTATAGCAGAAAGGGTCTTTCTAGTAGTTGCACATCAAATCTAAACTGTCTGAAGTGTTTTTCCAAAGTTATTAACACTTTTATGTTTGGCGTTCCGAAACCCACCTTATCTCAGGCTGAAAAGCGTTTTTGTGCATTGTGCCATAACTTTTCAGGGAAGCTTCAGAACATGAAATTTTAACCTCCCACTATAGCAGAAAGGGTCTTTCTAGTAGTTGCACATCAAATCTAAACTGTCTGAAGTGTTTTTCCAAAGTTATCAACACTTTTATGTTTGGCGTTCCGAAACCCACCTTATCTCAGGCTGAAAAGCGTTTTTGTGCATTGTGCCATAACTTTTCAGGGAAGCTTCAGAACATGAAATTTTAACCTCCCACTATAGCAGAAAGGGTCTTTCTAGTAGTTGCACATCAAATCTAAGCTGTCTGAAGTGTTTTTCAAAAGTTATCAACACTTTTATGTTTGGCGTTCCGAAACCCACCTTATCTCAGGCTGAAAAGCGTTTTTGTGCATTGTGCCATAACTTTTCAGGGAAGCTTCAGAACATGAAATTTTAACCTCCCACTATAGCAGAAAGGGTCTTTCTAGTAGTTGCACATCAAATCTAAACTGTCTGAAGTGTTTTTCCAAAGTTATTAACACTTTTATGTTTGGCGTTCCGAAACCCACCTTATCTCAGGCTGAAAAGCGTTTTTGTGCATTGTGCCATAACTTTTCAGGGAAGCTTCAGAACATGAAATTTTAACCCCCCACTATAGCAGAAAGGGTCTTTCTAGTAGTTGCACATCAAATCTAAACTGTCTGAAGTGTTTTTCCAAAGTTATCAATACTTTTATGTTTGGCGTTCCGAAACCCACCTTATCTCAGGCTGAAAAGCGTTTTTGTGCATTGTGCCATTACTTTTCAGGGAAGCTTCAGAACATGAAATTTTAACCTCCCACAATAGCAGAAAGGGTCTTTCTAGTAGTTGCACATCAAATCTAAGCTGTCTGAAGTGTTTTTCAAAAGTTATCAACACTTTTATGTTTGGCGTTCCGAAACCCACCTTATCTCAGGCTGAAAAGCGTTTTTGTGCATTGTGCCATAACTTTTCAGGAAAGCTTCAGAACATGAAATTTTAACCTCCCACTATAGCAGAAAGGGTCTTTCTAGTAGTTGCACATCAAATCTAAACTGTCTGAAGTGTTTTTCCAAAGTTATCAACACTTTTATGTTTGGCTTCCGAAACCCACCTTATCTCAGGCTGAAAAGCGTTTTTGTGCATTGTGCCATAACTTTTCAGGGAAGCTTCAGAACATGAAATTTTAACCTCCCACTATAGCAGAAAGGGTCTTTCTAGTAGTTGCACATCAAATCTAAACTGTCTGAAGTGTTTTTCCAAAGTTATTAACACTTTTATGTTTGGCGTTCCGAAACCCACCTTATCTCAGGCTGAAAAGCGTTTTTGTGCATTGTGCCATAACTTTTCAGGGAAGCTTCAGAACATGAAATTTTAACCTCCCACTATAGCAGAAAGGGTCTTTCTAGTAGTTGCACATCAAATCTAAACTGTCTGAAGTGTTTTTCCAAAGTTATCAACACTTTTATGTTTGGCGTTCCGAAACCCACCTTATCTCAGGCTGAAAAGCGTTTTTGTGCATTGTGCCATAACTTTTCAGGGAAGCTTCAGAACATGAAATTTTAACCTCCCACTATAGCAGAAATGGTCTTTCTAGTAGTTGCACATCAAATCTAAGCTGTCTGAAGTGTTTTTCCAAAGTTATCAACACTTTTATGTTTGGCGTTCCGAAACCCACCTTATCTCAGGCTGAAAAGCGTTTTTGTGCATTGTGCCATAACTTTTCAGGAAAGCTTCAGAACATGAAATTTTAACCTCCCACTATAGCAGAAAGGGTCGTTCTAGTAGTTGCACATCAAATCTAAACTGTCTGAAGTGTTTTTCCAAAGTTATCAAGACTTCTATGTTTGGCGTTCCGAAACCCACCTTATCTCAGGCTGAAAAGCGTTTTTACGCATTGTGCCATAACTTTTCAGGGAAGCTTCAGAACATGAAATTTTAACCTCCCAATATAGCAGAAAGGGTCTTTCTAGTAGGTGCACATCAAATCTAAGCTCTCTGAAGTGTTTTTCGAAAGTTATCAACACTTTTATGTTTGGCGTTCCGAAACCCACCTTATCTAAGGCTGAAAAGCGTTTTTGTGCATTGTGCCATAACTTTTCAGGGAAGCTTCAGAACATGAAATTTTAACCTCCCACTATAGCAGAAAGGGTCTTTCTAGTAGTTGCACATCAAATCTAAACTGTCTGAAGTGTTTTTCCAAAGTTATTAACACTTTTATGTTTGGCGTTCCGTAACCCACCTTATCTCAGGCTGAAAAGCGTTTTTGTGCATTGTGCCATAACTTTTCAGGGAAGCTTCAGAACATGAAATTTTAACCTCCCACTATAGCAGAAAAGGTTTTTCTAGTAGTTGCACATCAAATCTAAACTGTCTGAAGTGTTTTCCCAAAGTTATCAACACTTTTATGTTTGGCGTTCCGAAACCCACCTTATCTCAGGCTGAAAAGCGTTTTTGTGCATTGTGCCATAACTTTTCAGGGAAGCTTCAGAACATGAAATTTTAACCTCCCACTATAGCAGAAAGGGTCTTTCTAGTAGTTGCACATCAAATCTAAGCTGTCTGAAGTGTTTTTCAAAAGTTATCAACACTTTTATGTTTGGCGTTCCGAAACCCACCTTATCTCAGGCTGAAAAGCGTTTTTGTGCATTGTGCCATAACTTTTCAGGAAAGCTTCAGAACATGAAATTTTAACCTCCCACTGTAGCAGAAATGGTCTTTCTAGTAGTTGCACATCAAATCTAAACTGTCTGAAGTGTTTTTCCAAAGTTATCAACACTTTTATGTTTGGCGTTCCGAAACCCACCTTATCTCAGGCTGAAAAGCGTTTTTACGCATTGTGCCATAACTTTTCAGGGAAGCTTCAGAACATGAAATTTTAACCTCCCACTATAGCAGAAAGGGTCTTTCTAGTAGGTGCACATCAAATCTAAGCTCTCTGAAGTGTTTTTCGAAAGTTATCAACACTTTTATGTTTGGCGTTCCGAAACCCACCTTATCTCAGGCTGAAAAGCGTTTTTGTGCATTGTGCCATAACTTTTCAGGAAAGCTTCAGAACATGAAATTTTAACCTCCCACTATAGCAGAAAGGGTCTTTCTAGTAGTTGCACATCAAATCTAAACTGTCTGAAGTGTTTTTCCAAAGTTATTAACACTTTTATGTTTGGCGTTCCGAAACCCACCTTATCTCAGGCTGAAAAGCGTTTTTGTGCATTGTGCCATAACTTTTCAGGGAAGCTTCAGAACATGAAATTTTAACCTCCCACTATAGCAGAAAGGGTCTTTCTTGTAGTTGCACATCAAATCTAAACTGTCTGAAGTGTTTTTCCAAAGTTATTAACACTTTTATGTTTGGCGTTCCGAAACCCACCTTATCTCAGGCTGAAAAGCGTTTTTGTGCATTGTGCCATAACTTTTCAGGGAAGCTTCAGAACATGAAATTTTAACCTCCCACTATAGCAGAAAAGGTCTTTCTAGTAGTTGAACATCAAATCTAAACTGTCTGAAGTGTTTTTCCAAAGTTATCAACACTTTTATGTTTGGCGTTCCGAAACCCACCTTATGTCAGGCTGAAAAGCGTTTTTGTGCATTGTGCCATAACTTTTCAGGGAAGCTTCAGAACATGAAATTTTAACCTCCCACTATAGCAGAAAGGGTCTTTCTACTAGTTGCACATCAAATCTAAGCTGTCTGAAGTGTTTTTCAAAAGTTATCAACACTTTTATGTTTGGCGTTCCGAAACCCACCTTATCTCAGGCTGAAAAGCGTTTTTACGCATTGTGCCATAACTTTTCAGGGAAGCTTCAGAACATGAAATTTTAACCTCCCACTATAGCAGAAAGGGTCTTTCTAGTAGGTGCACATCAAATCTAAGCTGTCTGAAGTGTTTTTCGAAAGTTATCAACACTTTTATGTTTGGCGTTCCGAAACCCACCTTATCTCAGGCTGAAAAGCGTTTTTGTGCATTGTGCCATAACTTTTCAGGGAAGCTTCAGAACATGAAATTTTAACCTCCCACTATAGCAGAAAGGGTCTTTCTAGTAGTTGCACATCAAATCTAAGCTGTCTGAAGTGTTTTTCAAAAGTTATCAACACTTTTATGTTTGGCGTTCCGAAACCCACCTTATCTCAGGCTGAAAAGCGTTTTTGTGCATTGTGCCATAACTTTTCAGGAAAGCTTCAGAACATGAAATTTTAACCTCCCACTATAGCAGAAAGGGTCTTTCTAGTAGTTGCACATCAAATCTAAATTGTCTGAAGTGTTTTTCCAAAGTTATCAACACTTTTATGTTTGGCGTTCCGAAACCCACCTTATCTCAGGCTGAAAAGCGTTTTTACGCATTGTGCCATAACTTTTCAGGGAAGCTTCAGAACATGAAATTTTAACCTCCCACTATAGCAGAAAGGGTCTTTCTAGTAGGTGCACATCAAATCTAAGCTCTCTGAAGTGTTTTTCGAAAGTTATCAACACTTTTATGTTTGGCGTTCCGAAACCCACCTTATCTCAGGCTGAAAAGCGTTTTTGTGCATTGTGCCATAACTTTTCAGGGAAGCTTCAGAACATGAAATTTTAACCTCCCACTATAGCAGAAAGGGTCTTTCTAGTAGTTGCACATCAAATCTAAACTGTCTGAAGTGTTTTTCCAAAGTTATTAACACTTTTATGTTTGGCGTTCCGAAACCCACCTTATCTCAGGCTGAAAAGCGTTTTTGTGCATTGTGCCATAACTTTTCAGGGAAGCTTCAGAACATGAAATTTTAACCTCCCACTATAGCAGAAAGGGTCTTTCTAGTAGTTGCACATCAAATCTAAACTGTCTGAAATGTTTTTCCAAAGTTATTAACACTTTTATGTTTGGCGTTCCGAAACCCACCTTATCTCAGGCTGAAAAGCGTTTTTGTGCATTGTGCCATAACTTTTCAGGGAAGCTTCAGAACATGAAATTTTAACCTCCCACTATAGCAGAAAGGGTCTTTCTAGTAGTTGCACATCAAATCTAAGCTGTCTGAAGTGTTTTTCAAAAGTTATCAACACTTTTATGTTTGGCGTTCCGAAACCCACCTTATCTCAGGCTGAAAAGCGTTTTTGTGCATTGTGCCATAACTTTTCAGGAAAGCTTCAGAACATGAAATTTTAACCTCCCACTATAGCAGAAAGGGTCTTTCTAGTAGTTGCACATCAAATCTAAACTGTCTGAAGTGTTTTTCCAAAGTTATCAACACTTTTATGTTTGGCGTTCCGAAACCCACCTTATCTCAGGCTGAAAAGCGTTTTTGTGCATTGTGCCATAACTTTTCAGGGAAGCTTCAGTACATGAAATTTTAACCTCCCACTATAGCAGAAAGGGTCTTTCTAGTAGTTGCACATCAAATCTAAGCTGTCTGAAGTGTTTTTCAAAAGTTATCAACACTTTTATGTTTGGCGTTCCGAAACCCACCTTATCTCAGGCTGAAAAGCGTTTTTGTGCATTGTGCCATAACTTTTCAGGAAAGCTTCAGAACATGAAATTTTAACCTCCCACTATAGCAGAAAGGGTCTTTCTAGTAGTTGCACATCAAATCTAAACTGTCTGAAGTGTTTTTCCAAAGTTATCAACACTTTTATGTTTGGCGTTCCGAAACCCACCTTATCTCAGGCTGAAAAGCGTTTTTACGCATTGTGCCATAACTTTTCAGGGAAGCTTCAGAACATGAAATTTTAACCTCCCACTATAGCAGAAAGGGTCTTTCTAGTAGGTGCACCTCAAATCTAAGCTCTCTGAAGTGTTTTTCGAAAGTTATCAACACTTTTATGTTTGGCGTTCCGAAACCCACCTTATCTCAGGCTGAAAAGCGTTTTTCTGCATTGTGCCATAACTTTTCAGGGAAGCTTCAGAACATGAAATTTTAACCTCCCACTATAGCAGAAAGGGTCTTTCTAGTAGTTGCACATCAAATCTAAACTGTCTGAAGTGTTTTTCCAAAGTTATCAACACTTTTATGTTTGGCGTTCCGAAACCCACCTTATCTCAGGCTGAAAAGCGTTTTTGTGCATTGTGCCATAACTTTTCAGGGAAGCTTCAGAACATGAAATTTTAACCTCCCACTATAGCAGAAAGGGTCTTTCTAGTAGTTGCACATCAAATCTAAACTGTCTGAAGTGTTTTTCCAAAGTTATCAACACTTTTATATTTGGCGTTCCGAAACCCACCTTATCTCAGGCTGAAAAGCGTTTTTGTGCATTGTGCCATAACTTTTCAGGGAAGCTTCAGAACATGAAATTTTAACCTCCCACTATAGCAGAAAGGGTCTTTCTAGTAGTTGCACATCAAATCTAAGCTGTCTGAAGTGTTTTTCAAAAGTTATCAACACTTTTATGTTTGGCGTTCCGAAACCCACCTTATCTCAGGCTGAAAAGCGTTTTTGTGCATTGTGCCATAACTTTTCAGGGAAGCTTCAGAACATGAAATTTTAACCTCCCACTATAGCAGAAAGGGTCTTTCTAGTAGTTGCACATCAAATCTAAACTGTCTGAAGTGTTTTTCCAAAGTTATTAACACTTTTATGTTTGGCGTTCCGAAACCCACCTTATCTCAGGCTGAAAAGCGTTTTTGTGCATTGTGCCATAACTTTTCAGGGAAGCTTCAGAACATGAAATTTTAACCTCCCACTATAGCAGAAAGGGTCTTTCTAGTAGTTGCACATCAAATCTAAACTGTCTGAAGTGTTTTTCCAAAGTTATCAACACTTTTATGTTTGGCGTTCCGAAACCCACCTTATCTCAGGCTGAAAAGCGTTTTTGTGCATTGTGCCATAACTTTTCAGGGAAGCTTCAGAACATGAAATTTTAACCTCCCACTATAGCAGAAATGGTCTTTCTAGTAGTTGCACATCAAATCTAAGCTGTCTGAAGTGTTTTTCCAAAGTTATCAACACTTTTATGTTTGGCGTTCCGAAACCCACCTTATCTCAGGCTGAAAAGCGTTTTTGTGCATTGTGCCATAACTTTTCAGGAAAGCTTCAGAACATGAAATTTTAACCTCCCACTATAGCAGAAAGGGTCTTTCTAGTAGTTGCACATCAAATCTAAACTGTCTGAAGTGTTTTTCCAAAGTTATCAACACTTTTATGTTTGGCGTTCCGAAACCCACCTTATCTCAGGCTGAAAAGCGTTTTTGTGCATTGTGCCATAACTTTTCAGGGAAGCTTCAGAACATGAAATTTTAACCTCCCACTATAGCAGAAAGGGTCTTTCTAGTAGTTGCACATCAAATCTAAACTGTCTGAAGTGTTTTTCGAAAGTTATCAACACTTTTATGTTTGGCGTTCCGAAACCCACCTTATCTCAGGCTGAAAAGCGTTTTTGTGCATTGTGCCATAACTTTTCAGGGAAGCTTCAGAACATGAAATTTTAACCTCCCACTATAGCAGAAAGGGTCTTTCTAGTAGTTGCACATCAAATCTAAACTGTCTGAAGTGTTTTTCCAAAGTTATTAACACTTTTATGTTTGGCGTTCCGAAACCCACCTTATCTCAGGCTGAAAAGCGTTTTTGTGCATTGTGCCATAACTTTTCAGGGAAGCTTCAGAACATGAAATTTTAACCTCCCACTATAGCAGAAAGGGTCTTTCTAGTAGTTGCACATCAAATCTAAACTGTCTGAAGTGTTTTTCCAAAGTTATCAACACTTTTATGTTTGGCGTTCCGAAACCCACCTTATCTCAGGCTGAAAAGCGTTTTTGTGCATTGTGCCATAACTTTTCAGGGAAGCTTCAGAACATGAAATTTTAACCTCCCACTATAGCAGAAAGGGTCTTTCTAGTAGTTGCACATCAAATCTAAGCTGTCTGAAGTGTTTTTCAAAAGTTATCAACACTTTTATGTTTGGCGTTCCGAAACCCACCTTATCTCAGGCTGAAAAGCTTTTTTGTGCATTGTGCCATAACTTTTCAAGGAAGCTTCAGAACATGAAATTTTAACCTCCCACTATAGCAGAAAGGGTCTTTCTAGTAGTTGCACATCAAATCTAAACTGTCTGAAGTGTTTTTCCAAAGTTATTAACACTTTTATGTTTGGCGTTCCGAAACCCACCTTATCTCAGGCTGAAAAGCGTTTTTGTGCATTGTGCCATAACTTTTCAGGGAAGCTTCAGAACATGAAATTTTAACCTCCCACTATAGCAGAAAGGGTCTTTCTAGTAGTTGCACATCAAATCTAAACTGTCTGAAGTGTTTTTCCAAAGTTATCAACACTTTTATGTTTGGCGTTCCGAAACCCACCTTATCTCAGGCTGAAAAGCGTTTTTGTGCATTGTGCCATAACTTTTCAGGGAAGCTTCAGAACATGAAATTTTAACCTCCCACTATAGCAGAAATGGTCTTTCTAGTAGTTGCACATCAAATCTAAGCTGTCTGAAGTGTTTTTCAAAAGTTATCAACACTTTTATGTTTGGCGTTCCGAAACCCACCTTATCTCAGGCTGAAAAGCGTTTTTGTGCATTGTGCCATAACTTTTCAGGAAAGCTTCAGAACATGAAATTTTAACCTCCCACTATAGCAGAAAGGGTCTTTCTAGTAGTTGCACATCAAATCTAAACTGTCTGAAGTGTTTTTCCAAAGTTATCAACACTTTTATGTTTGGCGTTCCGAAACCCACCTTATCTCAGGCTGAAAAGCGTTTTTGTGCATTGTGCCATAACTTTTCAGGGAAGCTTCAGAACATGAAATTTTAACCTCCCACTATAGCAGAAAGGGTCTTTCTAGTAGTTGCACATCAAATCTAAGCTGTCTGAAGTGTTTTTCAAAAGTTATCAACACTTTTATGTTTGGCGTTCCGAAACCCACCTTATCTCAGGCTGAAAAGCGTTTTTGTGCATTGTGCCATAACTTTTCAGGAAAGCTTCAGAACATGAAATTTTAACCTCCCACTATAGCAGAAAGGGTCTTTCTAGTAGTTGCACATCAAATCTAAACTGTCTGAAGTGTTTTTCCAAAGTTATCAACACTTTTATGTTTGGCGTTCCGAAACCCACCTTATCTCAGGCTGAAAAGCGTTTTTACGCATTGTGCCATAACTTTTCAGGGAAGCTTCAGAACATGAAATTTTAACCTCCCACTATAGCAGAAAGGGTCTTTCTAGTAGTTGCACATCAAATCTAAGCTGTCTGAAGTGTTTTTCAAAAGTTATCAACACTTTTATGTTTGGCGTTCCGAAACCCACCTTATCTCAGGCTGAAAAGCGTTTTTGTGCATTGTGCCATAACTTTTCAGGGAAGCTTCAGAACATGAAATTTTAAGGTCCCACTATAGCAGAAAGGGTCTTTCTAGTAGTTGCACATCAAATCTAAACTGTCTGAAGTGTTTTTCCAAAGTTATCAACACTTTTATGTTTGGCGTTCCGAAACCCACCTTATCTCAGGCTGAAAGCGTTTTTGTGCATTGTGCCATAACTTTTCAGGGAAGCTTCAGAACATGAAATTTTAACCTCCCACTATAGCAGAAAGGGTCTTTCTAGTAGTTGCACATCAAATCTAAGCTGTCTGAAGTGTTTTTCAAAAGTTATCAACACTTTTATGTTTGGCGTTCCGAAACCCACCTTATCTCAGGCTGAAAAGCGTTTTTGTGCATTGTGCCATAACTTTTCAGGAAAGCTTCAGAACATGAAATTTTAACCTCCCACTATAGCAGAAAGGGTCTTTCTAGTAGTTGCACATCAAATCTAAACTGTCTGAAGTGTTTTTCCAAAGTTATCAACACTTTTATGTTTGGCGTTCCGAAACCCACCTTATCTCAGGCTGAAAAGCGTTTTTACGCATTGTGCCATAACTTTTCAGGGAAGCTTCAGAACATGAAATTTTAACCTCCCACTATAGCAGAAAGGGTCTTTCTAGTAGTTGCACATCAAATCTAAGCTGTCTGAAGTGTTTTTCAAAAGTTATCAACACTTTTATGTTTGGCGTTCCGAAACCCACCTTATCTCAGGCTGAAAAGCGTTTTTGTGCATTGTGCCATAACTTTTCAGGGAAGCTTCAGAACATGAAATTTTAAGGTCCCACTATAGCAGAAAGAGTCTTTCTAGTAGTTGCACATCAAATCTAAACTGTCTGAAGTGTTTTTCCAAAGTTATCAACACTTTTATGTTTGGCGTTCCGAAACCCACCTTATCTCAGGCTGAAAGCGTTTTTGTGCATTGTGCCATAACTTTTCAGGGAAGCTTCAGAACATGAAATTTTAACCTCCCACTATAGCAGAAAGGGTCTTTCTAGTAGTTGCACATCAAATCTAAGCTGTCTGAAGTGTTTTTCAAAAGTTATCAACACTTTTATGTTTGGCGTTCCGAAACCCACCTTATCTCAGGCTGAAAAGCGTTTTTGTGCATTGTGCCATAACTTTTCAGGAAAGCTTCAGAACATGAAATTTTAACCTCCCACTATAGCAGAAAGGGTCTTTCTAGTAGTTGCACATCAAATCTAAACTGTCTGAAGTGTTTTTCCAAAGTTATCAACACTTTTATGTTTGGCGTTCCGAAACCCACCTTATCTCAGGCTGAAAAGCGTTTTTGTGCATTGTGCCATAACTTTTCAGGGAAGCTTCAGAACATGAAATTTTAACCTCCCACTATAGCAGAAAGGGTCTTTCTAGTAGTTGCACATCAAATCTAAGCTGTCTGAAGTGTTTTTCAAAAGTTATCAACACTTTTATGTTTGGCGTTCCGAAACCCACCTTATCTCAGGCTGAAAAGCGTTTTTGTGCATTGTGCCATAACTTTTCAGGAAAGCTTCAGAACATGATATTTTAACCTCCCACTATAGCAGAAAGGGTCTTTCTAGTAGTTGCACATCAAATCTAAACTGTCTGAAGTGTTTTTCCAAAGTTATCAACACTTTTATGTTTGGCGTTCCGAAACCCACCTTATCTCAGGCTGAAAAGCGTTTTTACGCATTGTGCCATAACTTTTCAGGGAAGCTTCAGAACATGAAATTTTAACCTCCCACTATAGCAGAAAGGGTCTTTCTAGTAGGTGCACATCAAATCTAAGCTCTCTGAAGTGTTTTTCGAAAGTTATCAACACTTTTATGTTTGGCGTTCCGAAACCCACCTTATCTCAGGCTGAAAAGCGTTTTTGTGCATTGTGCCATAACTTTTCAGGGAAGCTTCAGAACATGAAATTTTAACCTCCCACTATAGCAGAAAGGGTCTTTCTAGTAGTTGCACATCAAATCTAAACTGTCTGAAGTGTTTTTCCAAAGTTATTAACACTTTTATGTTTGGCGTTCCGAAACCCACCTTATCTCAGGCTGAAAAGCGTTTTTGTGCATTGTGCCATAACTTTTCAGGGAAGCTTCAGAACATGAAATTTTAACCTCCCACTATAGCAGAAAGGGTCTTTCTAGTAGTTGCACATCAAATCTAAACTGTCTGAAGTGTTTTTCCAAAGTTATCAACACTTTTATGTTTGGCGTTCCGAAACCCACCTTATCTCAGGCTGAAAAGCGTTTTTGTGCATTGTGCCATAACTTTTCAGGGAAGCTTCAGAACATGAAATTTTAACCTCCCACTATAGCAGAAAGGGTCTTTCTAGTAGTTGCACATCAAATCTAAACTGTCTGAAGTGTTTTTCCAAAGTTATTAACACTTTTGTGTTTGGCGTTCCGTAACCCACCTTATCTCAGGCTGAAAAGCGTTTTTGTGCATTGTGCCATAACTTTTCAGGGAAGCTTCAGAACATGAAATTTTAACCTCCCACTATAGCAGAAAGGGTCTTTCTAGTAGTTGCACATCAAATCTAAACTGTCTGAAGTGTTTTTCCAAAGTTATCAACACTTTTATGTTTGGCGTTCCGAAACCCACCTTATCTCAGGCTGAAAAGCGTTTTTGTGCATTGTGCCATAACTTTTCAGGGAAGCTTCAGAACATGAAATTTTAACCTCCCACTATAGCAGAAAGGGTCTTTCTAGTAGTTGCACATCAAATCTAAGCTGTCTGAAGTGTTTTTCAAAAGTTATCAACACTTTTATGTTTGGCGTTCCGAAACCCACCTTATCTCAGGCTGAAAAGCGTTTTTGTGAATTGTGCCATAACTTTTCAGGAAAGCTTCAGAACATGAAATTTTAACCTCCCACTATAGCAGAAAGGGTCTTTCTAGTAGTTGCACATCAAATCTAAACTGTCTGAAGTGTTTTTCCAAAGTTATCAACACTTTTATGTTTGGCGTTCCGAAACCCACCTTATCTCAGGCTGAAAAGCGTTTTTACGAATTGTGCCATAACTTTTCAGGGAAGCTTCAGAACATGAAATTTTAACCTCCCACTATAGCAGAAAGGGTCTTTCTCGTAGGTGCACATCAAATCTAAGCTCTCTGAAGTGTTTTTCGAAAGTTATCAACACTTTTATGTTTGGCGTTCCGAAACCCACCTTATCTCAGGCTGAAAAGCGTTTTTGTGCATTGTGCCATAACTTTTCAGGGAAGCTTCAGAACATGAAATTTTAACCTCCCACTATAGCAGAAAGGGTCTTTCTAGTAGTTGCACATCAAATCTAAACTGTCTGAAGTGTTTTTCCAAAGTTATTAACACTTTTATGTTTGGCGTTCCGAAACCCACCTTATCTCAGGCTGAAAAGCGTTTTTGTGCATTGTGCCATAACTTTTCAGGGAAGCTTCAGAACATGAAATTTTAACCTCCCACTATAGCAGAAAGGGTCTTTCTAGTAGTTGCACATCAAATCTAAGCTGTCTGAAGTGTTTTTCAAAAGTTATCAACACTTTTATGTTTGGCGTTCCGAAACCCACCTTATCTCAGGCTGAAAAGCGTTTTTGTGCATTGTGCCATAACTTTTCAGGGAAGCTTCAGAACATGAAATTTTAACCTCCCACTATAGCAGAAAGGGTCTTTCTAGTAGGTGCACATCAAATCTAAGCTGTCTGAAGTGTTTTTCGAAAGTTATCAACACTTTTATGTTTGGCGTTCCGAAACCCACCTTATCTCAGGCTGAAAAGCGTTTTTGTGCATTGTGCCATAACTTTTCAGGGAAGCTTCAGAACATGAAATTTTAACCTCCCACTATAGCAGAAAGGGTCTTTCTAGTAGTTGCACATCAAATCTAAACTGTCTGAAGTGTTTTTCCAAAGTTATTAACACTTTTATGTTTGGCGTTCCGAAACCCACCTTATCTCAGGCTGAAAAGCGTTTTTGTGCATTGTGCCATAACTTTTCAGGGAAGCTTCAGAACATGAAATTTTAACCTCCCACTATAGCAGAAAGGGTCTTTCTAGTAGTTGCACATCAAATCTAAACTGTCTGAAGTGTTTTTCCAAAGTTATTAACACTTTTATGTTTGGCGTTCCGAAACCCACCTTATCTCAGGCTGAAAAGCGTTTTTGTGCATTGTGCCATAACTTTTCAGGAAAGCTTCAGAACATGAAATTTTAACCTCCCACTATAGCAGAAAGGGTCTTTCTAGTAGTTGCACATCAAATCTAAACTGTCTGAAGTGTTTTTCCAAAGTTATCAACACTTTTATGTTTGGCGTTCAGAAACCCACCTTATCTCAGGCTGAAAAGCGTTTTTTCGCATTGTGCCATAACTTTTCAGGGAAACTTCAGAACATGAAATTTTAACCTCCCACTATAGCAGAAAGGGTCTTTCTAGTAGGTGCACATCAAATCTAAGCTCTCTGAAGTGTTTTTCGAAAGTTATCAACACTTTTATGTTTGGCGTTCCGAAACCCACCTTATCTCAGGCTGAAAAGCGTTTTTGTGCATTGTGCCATAACTTTTCAGGAAAGCTTCAGAACATGAAATTTTAACCTCCCACTATAGCAGAACGGTCTTTCTAGTAGTTGCACATCAAATCTAAACTGTCTGAAGTGTTTTTCCAAAGTTATTAACACTTTTATGTTTGGCGTTCCGAAACCCACCTTATCTCAGGCTGAAAAGCGTTTTTGTGCATTGTGCCATAACTTTTCAGGGAAGCTTCAGAACATGAAATTTTAACCTCCCACTATAGCAGAAAGGGTCTTTCTAGTAGTTGCACATCAAATCTAAACTGTCTGAAGTGTTTTTCCAAAGTTATCAACACTTTTATGTTTGGCGTTCCGAAACCCACCTTATCTCAGGCTGAAAAGCGTTTTTACGCATTGTGCCATAACTTTTCAGGGAAGCTTCAGAACATGAAATTTTAACCTCCCACTATAGCAGAAAGGGTCTTTCTAGTAGGTGCACATCAAATCTAAGCTCTCTGAAGTGTTTTTCGAAAGCTATCAACACTTTTATGTTTGGCGTTCCGAAACCCACCTTATCTCAGGCTGAAAAGCGTTTTTGTGCATTGTGCCATAACTTTTCAGGGAAGCTTCAGAACATGAAATTTTAACCTCCCACTATAGCAGAAAGGGTCTTTCTAGTAGTTGCACATCAAATCTAAACTGTCTGAAGTGTTTTTCCAAAGTTATTAACACTTTTATGTTTGGCGTTCCGAAACCCACCTTATCTCAGGCTGAAAAGCGTTTTTGTGCATTGTGCCATAACTTTTCAGGGAAGCTTCAGAACATGAAATTTTAACCTCCCACTATAGCAGAAAGGGTCTTTCTAGTAGTTGCACATCAAATCTATACTGTCTGAAGTGTTTTTCCAAAGTTATCAACACTTTTATGTTTGGCGTTCCGAAACCCACCTTATCTCAGGCTGAAAAGCGTTTTTGTGCATTGTGCCATAACTTTTCAGGAAAGCTTCAGAACATGAAATTTTAACCTCCCACTATAGCAGAAAGGGTCTTTCTAGTAGTTGCACATCAAATCTAAACTGTCTGAAGTGTTTTTCCAAAGTTATCAACACTTTTATGTTTGGCGTTCCGAAACCCACCTTATCTCAGGCTGAAAAGCGTTTTTACGCATTGTGCCATAACTTTTCAGGGAAGCTTCAGAACATGAAATTTTAACCTCCCACTATAGCAGAAAGGGTCTTTCTAGTAGTTGCACATCAAATCTAAGCTGACTGAAGTGTTTTTCAAAAGTTATCAACACTTTTATGTTTGGCGTTCCGAAACCCACCTTATCTCAGGCTGAAAAGCGTTTTTGTGCATTGTGCCATAACTTTTCAGGGAAGCTTCAGAACATGAAATTTTAACCTCCCACTATAGCAGAAAGGATCTTTCTAGTAGGTGCACATCAAATCTAAGCTCTCTGAAGTGTTTTTCGAAAGTTATCAACACTTTTATGTTTGGCGTTCCGAAACCCACCTTATCTCAGGCTGAAAAGCGTTTTTGTGCATTGTGCCATAACTTTTCAGGGAAGCTTCAGAACATGAAATTTTAACCTCCCACTATAGCAGAAAGGGTCTTTCTAGTAGTTGCACATCAAATCTAAACTGTCTGAAGTGTTTTTCCAAAGTTATTAACACTTTTATGTTTGGCGTTCCGAAACCCACCTTATCTCAGGCTGAAAAGCGTTTTTGTGCATTGTGCCATAACTTTTCAGGGAAGCTTCAGAACATGAAATTTTAACGTCCTACTATAGCAGAAAGGGTCTTTCTAGTAGTTGCACATCAAATCTAAACTGTCTGAAGTGTTTTTCCAAAGTTATCAACACTTTTATGTTTGGCGTTCCGAAACCCACCTTATCTCAGGCTGAAAAGCGTTTTTGTGCATTGTGCCATAACTTTTCAGGGAAGCTTCAGAACATGAAATTTTAACCTCCCACTATAGCAGAAAGGGTCTTTCTAGTAGTTGCACATCAAATCTAAGCTGTCTGAAGTGTTTTTCAAAAGTTACCAACACTTTTATGTTTGGCGTTCCGAAACCCACCTTATCTCAGGCTGAAAAGCGTTTTTGTGCATTGTGCCATAACTTTTCAGGAAAGCTTCAGAACATGAAATTTTAACCTCCCACTATAGCAGAAAGGGTCTTTCTAGTAGTTGCACATCAAATCTAAACTGTCTGAAGTGTTTTTCCAAAGTTATCAACACTTTTATGTTTGGCGTTCCGAAACCCACCTTATCTCAGGCTGAAAAGCGTTTTTGTGCATTGTGCCATAACTTTTCAGGGAAGCTTCAGAACATGAAATTTTAACCTCCCACTATAGCAGAAAGGGTCTTTCTAGTAGTTGCACATCAAATCTAAGCTGTCTGAAGTGTTTTTCAAAAGTTATCAACACTTTTATGTTTGGCGTTCCGAAACCCACCTTATCTCAGGCTGAAAAGCGTTTTTGTGCATTGTGCCATAACTTTTCAGGAAAGCTTCAGAACATGAAATTTTAACCTCCCACTATAGCAGAAAGGGTCTTTCTAGTAGTTGCACATCAAATCTAAACTGTCTGAAGTGTTTTTCCAAAGTTATCAACACTTTTATGTTTGGCGTTCCGAAACCCACCTTATCTCAGGCTGAAAAGCGTTTTTACGCATTGTGCCATAACTTTTCAGGGAAGCTTCAGAACATGAAATTTTAACCTCCCACTATAGCAGAAAGGGTCTTTCTAGTAGGTGCACATCAAATCTAAGCTCTCTGAAGTGTTTTTCGAAAGTTATCAACACTTTTATGTTTGGCGTTCCGAAACCCACCTTATCTCAGGATGAAAAGCGTTTTTGTGCATTGTGCCATAACTTTTCAGGGAAGCTTCAGAACATGAAATTTTAACCTCCCACTATAGCAGAAAGGGTCTTTCTAGTAGTTGCACATCAAATCTAAACTGTCTGAAGTGTTTTTCCAAAGTTATTAACACTTTTATGTTTGGCGTTCCGAAACCCACCTTATCTCAGGCTGAAAAGCGTTTTTGTGCATTGTGCCATAACTTTTCAGGGAAGCTTCAGAACATGAAATTTTAACCTCCCACTATAGCAGAAAGGGTCTTTCTAGTAGTTGCACATCAAATCTAAACTGTCTGAAGTGTTTTTCCAAAGTTATCAACACTTTTATGTTTGGCGTTCCGAAACCCACCTTATCTCAGGCTGAAAAGCGTTTTTGTGCATTGTGCCATAACTTTTCAGGGAAGCTTCAGAACATGAAATTTTAACCTCCCACTATAGCAGAAAGGGTCTTTCTAGTAGTTGCACATCAAATCTAAGCTGTCTGAAGTGTTTTTCAAAAGTTATCAACACTTTTATGTTTGGCGTTCCGAAACCCACCTTATCTCAGGCTGAAAAGCGTTTTTGTGCATTGTGCCATAACTTTTCAGGGAAGCTTCAGAACATGAAATTTTAACCTCCCACTATAGCAGAAAGGGTCTTTCTAGTAGTTGCACATCAAATCTAAACTGTCTGAAGTGTTTTTCCAAAGTTATTAACACTTTTATGTTTGGCGTTCCGAAACCCACCTTATCTCAGGCTGAAAAGCGTTTTTGTGCATTGTGCCATAACTTTTCAGGGAAGCTTCAGAACATGAAATTTTAACCTCCCACTATAGCAGAAAGGGTCTTTCTAGTAGTTGCACATCAAATCTAAACTGTCTGAAGTGTTTTTCCAAAGTTATTAACACTTTTATGTTTGGCGTTCCGAAACCCACCTTATCTCAGGCTGAAAAGCGTTTTTACGCATTGTGCCATAACTTTTCAGGGAAGCTTCAGAACATGAAATTTTAACCTCCCACTATAGCAGAAAGGGTCTTTCTAGTAGGTGCACATCAAATCTAAGCTCTCTGAAGTGTTTTTCGAAAGTTATCAACACTTTTATGTTTGGCGTTCCGAAACCCACCTTATCTCAGGCTGAAAAGCGTTTTTGTGCATTGTGCCATAACTTTTCAGGGAAGCTTCAGAACATGAAATTTTAACCTCCCACTATAGCAGAAAGGGTCTTTCTAGTAGTTGCACATCAAATCTAAACTGTCTGAAGTGTTTTTCCAAAGTTATTAACACTTTTATGTTTGGCGTTCCGTAACCCACCTTATCTCAGGCTGAAAAGCGTTTTTGTGCATTGTGCCATAACTTTTCAGGGAAGCTTCAGAACATGAAATTTTAACCTCCCACTATAGCAGAAAGGGTCTTTCTAGTAGTTGCACATCAAATCTAAACTGTCTGAAGTGTTTTTCCAAAGTTATCAACACTTTTATGTTTGGCGTTCCGAAACCCACCTTATCTCAGGCTGAAAAGCGTTTTTGTGCATTGTGCCATAACTTTTCAGGGAAGCTTCAGAACATGAAATTTTAACCTCCCACTATAGCAGAAAGGGTCTTTCTAGTAGTTGCACATCAAATCTAAGCTGTCTGAAGTGTTTTTCAAAAGTTATCAACACTTTTATGTTTGGCGTTCCGAAACCCACCTTATCTCAGGCTGAAAAGCGTTTTTGTGCATTGTGCCATAACTTTTCAGGAAAGCTTCAGAACATGAAATTTTAACCTCCCACTATAGCAGAAAGGGTCTTTCTAGTAGTTGCACATCAAATCTAAACTGTCTGAAGTGTTTTTCCAAAGTTATTAACACTTTTATGTTTGGCGTTCCGAAACCCACCTTATCTCAGGCTGAAAAGCGTTTTTGTGCATTGTGCCATAACTTTTCAGGGAAGCTTCAGAACATGAAATTTTAACCTCCCACTATAGCAGAAAGGGTCTTTCTAGTAGTTGCACATCAAATCTAAACTGTCTGAAGTGTTTTTCCAAAGTTATTAACACTTTTATGTTTGGCGTTCCGAAACCCACCTTATCTCAGGCTGAAAAGCGTTTTTGTGCATTGTGCCATAACTTTTCAGGGAAGCTTCAGAACATGAAATTTTAACCTCCCACTATAGCAGAAAGGGTCTTTCTAGTAGTTGCACATCAAATCTAAACTGTCTGAAGTGTTTTTCCAAAGTTATTAACACTTTTATGTTTGGCGTTCCGAAACCCACCTTATCTCAGGCTGAAAAGCGTTTTTGTGCATTGTGCCATAACTTTTCAGGAAAGCTTCAGAACATGAAATTTTAACCTCCCACTATAGCAGAAAGGGTCTTTCTAGTAGTTGCACATCAAATCTAAACTGTCTGAAGTGTTTTTCCAAAGTTATCAACACTTTTATGTTTGGCGTTCAGAAACCCACCTTATCTCAGGCTGAAAAGCGTTTTTACGCATTGTGCCATAACTTTTCAGGGAAGCTTCAGAACATGAAATTTTAACCTCCCACTATAGCAGAAAGGGTCTTTCTAGTAGGTGCACATCAAATCTAAGCTCTCTGAAGTGTTTTTCGAAAGTTATCAACACTTTTATGTTTGGCGTTCCGAAACCCACCTTATCTCAGGCTGAAAAGCGTTTTTGTGCATTGTGCCATAACTTTTCAGGAAAGCTTCAGAACATGAAATTTTAACCTCCCACTATAGCAGAACGGTCTTTCTAGTAGTTGCACATCAAATCTAAACTGTCTGAAGTGTTTTTCCAAAGTTATTAACACTTTTATGTTTGGCGTTCCGAAACCCACCTTATCTCAGGCTGAAAAGCGTTTTTGTGCATTGTGCCATAACTTTTCAGGGAAGCTTCAGAACATGAAATTTTAACCTCCCACTATAGCAGAAAGGGTCTTTCTAGTAGTTGCACATCAAATCTAAACTGTCTGAAGTGTTTTTCCAAAGTTATCAACACTTTTATGTTTGGCGTTCCGAAACCCACCTTATCTCAGGCTGAAAAGCGTTTTTACGCATTGTGCCATAACTTTTCAGGGAAGCTTCAGAACATGAAATTTTAACCTCCCACTAAAGCAGAAAGGGTCTTTCTAGTAGGTGCACATCAAATCTAAGCTCTCTGAAGTGTTTTTCGAAAGTTATCAACACTTTTATGTTTGGCGTTCCGAAACCCACCTTATCTCAGGCTGAAAAGCGTTTTTGTGCATTGTGCCATAACTTTTCAGGGAAGCTTCAGAACATGAAATTTTAACCTCCCACTATAGCAGAAAGGGTCTTTCTAGTAGTTGCACATCAAATCTAAACTGTCTGAAGTGTTTTTCCAAAGTTATTAACACTTTTATGTTTGGCGTTCCGAAACCCACCTTATCTCAGGCTGAAAAGCGTTTTTGTGCATTGTGCCATAACTTTTCAGGGAAGCTTCAGAACATGAAATTTTAACCTCCCACTATAGCAGAAAGGGTCTTTCTAGTAGTTGCACATCAAATCTATACTGTCTGAAGTGTTTTTCCAAAGTTATCAACACTTTTATGTTTGGCGTTCTGAAACCCACCTTATCTCAGGCTGAAAAGCGTTTTTACGCATTGTGCCATAACTTTTCAGGGAAGCTTCAGAACATGAAATTTTAACCTCCCACTATAGCAGAAAGGGTCTTTCTAGTAGTTGCACATCAAATCTAAGCTGTCTGAAGTGTTTTTCAAAAGTTATCAACACTTTTATGTTTGGCGTTCCGAAACCCACCTTATCTCAGGCTGAAAAGCGTTTTTGTGCATTGTGCCATAACTTTTCAGGAAAGCTTCAGAACATGAAATTTTAACCTCCCACTATAGCAGAAAGGGTCTTTCTAGTAGTTGCACATCAAATCTAAACTGTCTGAAGTGTTTTTCCAAAGTTATCAACACTTTTATGTTTGGCGTTCCGAAACCCACCTTATCTCAGGCTGAAAAGCGTTTTTACGCATTGTGCCATAACTTTTCAGGGAAGCTTCAGAACATGAAATTTTAACCTCCCACTATAGCAGAAAGGGTCTTTCTAGTAGGTGCACATCAAATCTAAGCTCTCTGAAGTGTTTTTCGAAAGTTATCAACACTTTTATGTTTGGCGTTCCGAAACCCACCTTATCTCAGGCTGAAAAGCGTTTTTGTGCATTGTGCCATAACTTTTCAGGGAAGCTTCAGAACATGAAATTTTAACCTCCCACTATAGCAGAAAGGGTCTTTCTAGTAGTTGCACATCAAATCTAAACTGTCTGAAGTGTTTTTCCAAAGTTATTAACACTTTTATGTTTGGCGTTCCGAAACCCACCTTATCTCAGGCTGAAAAGCGTTTTTGTGCATTGTGCCATAACTTTTCAGGGAAGCTTCAGAACATGAAATTTTAACGTCCTACTATAGCAGAAAGGGTCTTTCTAGTAGTTGCACATCAAATCTAAACTGTCTGAAGTGTTTTTCCAAAGTTATCAACACTTTTATGTTTGGCGTTCCGAAACCCACCTTATCTCAGGCTGAAAAGCGTTTTTGTGCATTGTGCCATAACTTTTCAGGGAAGCTTCAGAACATGAAATTTTAACCTCCCACTATAGCAGAAAGGGTCTTTCTAGTAGTTGCACATCAAATCTAAACTGTCTGAAGTGTTTTTCCAAAGTTATTAACACTTTTATGTTTGGCGTTCCGAAACCCACCTTATCTCAGGCTGAAAAGCGTTTTTGTGCATTGTGCCATAACTTTTCAGGAAAGCTTCAGAACATGAAATTTTAACCTCCCACTATAGCAGAAAGGGTCTTTCTAGTAGTTGCACATCAAATCTAAACTGTCTGAAGTGTTTTTCCAAAGTTATCAACACTTTTATGTTTGGCGTTCAGAAACCCACCTTATCTCAGGCTGAAAAGCGTTTTTACGCATTGTGCCATAACTTTTCAGGGAAGCTTCAGAACATGAAATTTTAACCTCCCACTATAGCAGAAAGGGTCTTTCTAGTAGGTGCACATCAAATCTAAGCTCTCTGAAGTGTTTTTCGAAAGTTATCAACACTTTTATGTTTGGCGTTCCGAAACCCACCTTATCTCAGGCTGAAAAGCGTTTTTGTGCATTGTGCCATAACTTTTCAGGAAAGCTTCAGAACATGAAATTTTAACCTCCCACTATAGCAGAACGGTCTTTCTAGTAGTTGCACATCAAATCTAAACTGTCTGAAGTGTTTTTCCAAAGTTATTAACACTTTTATGTTTGGCGTTCCGAAACCCACCTTATCTCAGGCTGAAAAGCGTTTTTGTGCATTGTGCCATAACTTTTCAGGGAAGCTTCAGAACATGAAATTTTAACCTCCCACTATAGCAGAAAGGGTCTTTCTAGTAGTTGCACATCAAATCTAAACTGTCTGAAGTGTTTTTCCAAAGTTATCAACACTTTTATGTTTGGCGTTCCGAAACCCACCTTATCTCAGGCTGAAAAGCGTTTTTACGCATTGTGCCATAACTTTTCAGGGAAGCTTCAGAACATGAAATTTTAACCTCCCACTAAAGCAGAAAGGGTCTTTCTAGTAGGTGCACATCAAATCTAAGCTCTCTGAAGTGTTTTTCGAAAGTTATCAACACTTTTATGTTTGGCGTTCCGAAACCCACCTTATCTCAGGCTGAAAAGCGTTTTTGTGCATTGTGCCATAACTTTTCAGGGAAGCTTCAGAACATGAAATTTTAACCTCCCACTATAGCAGAAAGGGTCTTTCTAGTAGTTGCACATCAAATCTAAACTGTCTGAAGTGTTTTTCCAAAGTTATTAACACTTTTATGTTTGGCGTTCCGAAACCCACCTTATCTCAGGCTGAAAAGCGTTTTTGTGCATTGTGCCATAACTTTTCAGGGAAGCTTCAGAACATGAAATTTTAACCTCCCACTATAGCAGAAAGGGTCTTTCTAGTAGTTGCACATCAAATCTATACTGTCTGAAGTGTTTTTCCAAAGTTATCAACACTTTTATGTTTGGCGTTCTGAAACCCACCTTATCTCAGGCTGAAAAGCGTTTTTACGCATTGTGCCATAACTTTTCAGGGAAGCTTCAGAACATGAAATTTTAACCTCCCACTATAGCAGAAAGGGTCTTTCTAGTAGTTGCACATCAAATCTAAGCTGTCTGAAGTGTTTTTCAAAAGTTATCAACACTTTTATGTTTGGCGTTCCGAAACCCACCTTATCTCAGGCTGAAAAGCGTTTTTGTGCATTGTGCCATAACTTTTCAGGAAAGCTTCAGAACATGAAATTTTAACCTCCCACTATAGCAGAAAGGGTCTTTCTAGTAGTTGCACATCAAATCTAAACTGTCTGAAGTGTTTTTCCAAAGTTATCAACACTTTTATGTTTGGCGTTCCGAAACCCACCTTATCTCAGGCTGAAAAGCGTTTTTACGCATTGTGCCATAACTTTTCAGGGAAGCTTCAGAACATGAAATTTTAACCTCCCACTATAGCAGAAAGGGTCTTTCTAGTAGGTGCACATCAAATCTAAGCTCTCTGAAGTGTTTTTCGAAAGTTATCAACACTTTTATGTTTGGCGTTCCGAAACCCACCTTATCTCAGGCTGAAAAGCGTTTTTGTGCATTGTGCCATAACTTTTCAGGGAAGCTTCAGAACATGAAATTTTAACCTCCCACTATAGCAGAAAGGGTCTTTCTAGTAGTTGCACATCAAATCTAAACTGTCTGAAGTGTTTTTCCAAAGTTATTAACACTTTTATGTTTGGCGTTCCGAAACCCACCTTATCTCAGGCTGAAAAGCGTTTTTGTGCATTGTGCCATAACTTTTCAGGGAAGCTTCAGAACATGAAATTTTAACGTCCTACTATAGCATAAAGGGTCTTTCTAGTAGTTGCACATCAAATCTAAACTGTCTGAAGTGTTTTTCCAAAGTTATCAACACTTTTATGTTTGGCGTTCCGAAACCCACCTTATCTCAGGCTGAAAAGCGTTTTTGTGCATTGTGCCATAACTTTTCAGGGAAGCTTCAGAACATGAAATTTTAACCTCCCACTATAGCAGAAAGGGTCTTTCTAGTAGTTGCACATCAAATCTAAGCTGTCTGAAGTGTTTTTCAAAAGTTATCAACACTTTTATGTTTGGCGTTCCGAAACCCACCTTATCTCAGGCTGAAAAGCGTTTTTGTGCATTGTGCCATAACTTTTCAGGAAAGCTTCAGAACATGAAATTTTAACCTCCCACTATAGCAGAAAGGGTCTTTCTAGTAGTTGCACATCAAATCTAAACTGTCTGAAGTGTTTTTCCAAAGTTATCAACACTTTTATGTTTGGCGTTCCGAAACCCACCTTATCTCAGGCTGAAAAGCGTTTTTACGCATTGTGCCATAACTTTTCAGGGAAGCTTCAGAACATGAAATTTTAACCTCCCACTATAGCAGAAAGGGTCTTTCTAGTAGGTGCACATCAAATCTAAGCTCTCTGAAGTGTTTTTCGAAAGTTATCAACACTTTTATGTTTGGCGTTCCGAAACCCACCTTATCTCAGGCTGAAAAGCGTTTTTGTGCATTGTGCCATAACTTTTCAGGGAAGCTTCAGAACATGAAATTTTAACCTCCCACTATAGCAGAAAGGGTCTTTCTAGTAGTTGCACATCAAATCTAAACTGTCTGAAGTGTTTTTCCAAAGTTATTAACACTTTTATGTTTGGCGTTCCGAAACCCACCTTATCTCAGGCTGAAAAGCGTTTTTGTGCATTGTGCCATAACTTTTCAGGGAAGCTTCAGAACATGAAATTTTAACCTCCCACTATAGCAGAAAGGGTCTTTCTAGTAGTTGCACATCAAATCTAAACTGTCTGAAGTGTTTTTCCAAAGTTATCAACACTTTTATGTTTGGCGTTCCGAAACCCACCTTATCTCAGGCTGAAAAGCGTTTTTGTGCATTGTGCCATAACTTTTCAGGGAAGCTTCAGAACATGAAATTTTAACCTCCCACTATAGCAGAAAGGGTCTTTCTAGTAGTTGCACATCAAATCTAAGCTGTCTGAAGTGTTTTTCAAAAGTTATCAACACTTTTATGTTTGGCGTTCCGAAACCCACCTTATCTCAGGCTGAAAAGCGTTTTTGTGCATTGTGCCATAACTTTTCAGGGAAGCTTCAGAACATGAAATTTTAACCTCCCACTATAGCAGAAAGGGTCTTTCTAGTAGTTGCACATCAAATCTAAACTGTCTGAAGTGTTTTTCCAAAGTTATTAACACTTTTATGTTTGGCGTTCCGAAACCCACCTTATCTCAGGCTGAAAAGCGTTTTTGTGCATTGTGCCATAACTTTTCAGGGAAGCTTCAGAACATGAAATTTTAACCTCCCACTATAGCAGAAAGGGTCTTTCTAGTAGTTGCACATCAAATCTAAACTGTCTGAAGTGTTTTTCCAAAGTTATCAACACTTTTATGTTTGGCGTTCCGAAACCCACCTTATCTCAGGCTGAAAAGCGTTTTTGTGCATTGTGCCATAACTTTTCAGGGAAGCTTCAGAACATGAAATTTTAACCTCCCACTATAGCAGAAATGGTCTTTCTAGTAGTTGCACATCAAATCTAAGCTGTCTGAAGTGTTTTTCAAAAGTTATCAACACTTTTATGTTTGGCGTTCCGAAACCCACCTTATCTCAGGCTGAAAAGCGTTTTTGTGCATTGTGCCATAACTTTTCAGGAAAGCTTCAGAACATGAAATTTTAACCTCCCACTATAGCAGAAAGGGTCTTTCTAGTAGTTGCACATCAAATCTAAACTGTCTGAAGTGTTTTTCCAAAGTTATCAACACTTTTATGTTTGGCGTTCCGAAACCCACCTTATCTCAGGCTGAAAAGCGTTTTTGTGCATTGTGCCATAACTTTTCAGGGAAGCTTCAGAACATGAAATTTTAACCTCCCACTATAGCAGAAAGGGTCTTTCTAGTAGTTGCACATCAAATCTAAGCTGTCTGAAGTGTTTTTCAAAAGTTATCAACACTTTTATGTTTGGCGTTCCGAAACCCACCTTATCTCAGGCTGAAAAGCGTTTTTGTGCATTGTGCCATAACTTTTCAGGAAAGCTTCAGAACATGAAATTTTAACCTCCCACTATAGCAGAAAGGGTCTTTCTAGTAGTTGCACATCAAATCTAAACTGTCTGAAGTGTTTTTCCAAAGTTATTAACACTTTTATGTTTGGCGTTCCGAAACCCACCTTATCTCAGGCTGAAAAGCGTTTTTACGCATTGTGCCATAACTTTTCAGGGAAGCTTCAGAACATGAAATTTTAACCTCCCACTATAGCAGAAAGGGTCTTTCTAGTAGGTGCACATCAAATCTAAGCTCTCTGAAGTGTTTTTCGAAAGTTATCAACACTTTTATGTTTGGCGTTCCGAAACCCACCTTATCTCAGGCTGAAAAGCGTTTTTGTGCATTGTGCCATAACTTTTCAGGGAAGCTTCAGAACATGAAATTTTAACCTCCCACTATAGCAGAAAGGGTCTTTCTAGTAGTTGCACATCAAATCTAAACTGTCTGAAGTGTTTTTCCAAAGTTATTAACACTTTTATGTTTGGCGTTCCGAAACCCACCTTATCTCAGGCTGAAAAGCGTTTTTGTGCATTGTGCCATAACTTTTCAGGGAAGCTTCAGAACATGAAATTTTAACCTCCCACTATAACAGAAAGGGTCTTTCTAGTAGTTGCACATCAAATCTAAACTGTCTGAAGTGTTTTTCCAAAGTTATCAACACTTTTATGTTTGGCGTTCCGAAACCCACCTTATCTCAGGCTGAAAAGCGTTTTTGTGCATTGTGCCATAACTTTTCAGGGAAGCTTCAGAACATGAAATTTTAACCTCCCACTATAGCAGAAAGGGTCTTTCTAGTAGTTGCACATCAAATCTAAGCTGTCTGAAGTGTTTTTCAAAAGTTATCAACACTTTTATGTTTGGCGTTCCGAAACCCACCTTATCTCAGGCTGAAAAGCGTTTTTGTGCATTGTGCCATAACTTTTCAGGGAAGCTTCAGAACATGAAATTTTAACCTCCCACTATAGCAGAAAGGGTCTTTCTAGTAGTTGCACATCAAATCTAAACTGTCTGAAGTGTTTTTCCAAAGTTATTAACACTTTTATGTTTGGCGTTCCGAAACCCACCTTATCTCAGGCTGAAAAGCGTTTTTGTGCATTGTGCCATAACTTTTCAGGGAAGCTTCAGAACATGAAATTTTAACCTCCCACTATAGCAGAAAGGGTCTTTCTAGTAGTTGCACATCAAATCTAAACTGTCTGAAGTGTTTTTCCAAAGTTATCAACACTTTTATGTTTGGCGTTCCGAAACCCACCTTATCTCAGGCTGAAAAGCGTTTTTGTGCATTGTGCCATAACTTTTCAGGGAAGCTTCAGAACATGAAATTTTAACCTCCCACTATAGCAGAAATGGTCTTTCTAGTAGTTGCACATCAAATCTAAGCTGTCTGAAGTGTTTTTCAAAAGTTATCAACACTTTTATGTTTGGCGTTCCGAAACCCACCTTATCTCAGGCTGAAAAGCGTTTTTGTGCATTGTGCCATAACTTTTCAGGAAAGCTTCAGAACATGAAATTTTAACCTCCCACTATAGCAGAAAGGGTCGTTCTAGTAGTTGCACATCAAATCTAAACTGTCTGAAGTGTTTTTCCAAAGTTATCAACACTTTTATGTTTGGCGTTCCGAAACCCACCTTATCTCAGGCTGAAAAGCGTTTTTACGCATTGTGCCATAACTTTTCAGGGAAGCTTCAGAACATGAAATTTTAACCTCCCACTATAGCAGAAAGGGTCTTTCTAGTAGGTGCACATAAAATCTAAGCTCTCTGAAGTGTTTTTCGAAAGTTATCAACACTTTTATGTTTGGCGTTCCGAAACCCACCTTATCTCAGGCTGAAAAGCGTTTTTGTGCATTGTGCCATAACTTTTCAGGAAAGCTTCAGAACATGAAATTTTAACCTCCCACTATAGCAGAAAGGGTCTTTCTAGTAGTTGCACATCAAATCTAAACTGTCTGAAGTGTTTTTCCAAAGTTATCAACACTTTTATGTTTGGCGTTCCGAAACCCACCTTATCTCAGGCTGAAAAGCGTTTTTACGCATTGTGCCATAACTTTTCAGGGAAGCTTCAGAACATGAAATTTTAACCTCCCACTATAGCAGAAAGGGTCTTTCTAGTAGGTGCACATCAAATCTAAGCTCTCTGAAGTGTTTTTCGAAAGTTATCAACACTTTTATGTTTGGCGTTCCGAAACCCACCTTATCTCAGGCTGAAAAGCGTTTTTGTGCATTGTGCCATAACTTTTCAGGGAAGCTTCAGAACATGAAATTTTAACCTCCCACTATAGCAGAAAGGGTCTTTCTAGTAGTTGCACATCAAATCTAAACTGTCTGAAGTGTTTTTCCAAAGTTATTAACACTTTTATGTTTGGCGTTCCGAAACCCACCTTATCTCAGGCTGAAAAGCGTTTTTGTGCATTGTGCCATAACTTTTCAGGGAAGCTTCAGAACATGAAATTTTAACCTCCCACTATAGCAGAAAGGGTCTTTCTAGTAGTTGCACATCAAATCTAAACTGTCTGAAGTGTTTTTCCAAAGTTATCAACACTTTTATGTTTGGCGTTCCGAAACCCACCTTATCTCAGGCTGAAAAGCGTTTTTGTGCATTGTGCCATAACTTTTCAGGGAAGCTTCAGAACATGAAATTTTAACCTCCCACTATAGCAGAAAGGGTCTTCCTAGTAGTTGCACATCAAATCTAAGCTGTCTGAAGTGTTTTTCAAAAGTTATCAACACTTTTATGTTTGGCGTTCCGAAACCCACCTTATCTCAGGCTGAAAAGCGTTTTTGTGCATTGTGCCATAACTTTTCAGGGAAGCTTCAGAACATGAAATTTTAACCTCCCACTATAGCAGAAAGGGTCTTTCTAGTAGTTGCACATCAAATCTAAACTGTCTGAAGTGTTTTTCCAAAGTTATTAACACTTTTATGTTTGGCGTTCCGAAACCCACCTTATCTCAGGCTGAATAGCGTTTTTGTGCATTGTGCCATAACTTTTCAGGGAAGCTTCAGAACATGAAATTTTAACCTCCCACTATAGCAGAAAGGGTCTTTCTAGTAGTTGCACATCAAATCTAAACTGTCTGAAGTGTTTTTCCAAAGTTATCAACACTTTTATGTTTGGCGTTCCGAAACCCACCTTATCTCAGGCTGAAAAGCGTTTTTGTGCATTGTGCCATAACTTTTCAGGGAAGCTTCAGAACATGAAATTTTAACCTCCCACTATAGCAGAAATGGTCTTTCTAGTAGTTGCACATCAAATCTAAGCTGTCTAAAGTGTTTTTCAAAAGTTATCAACACTTTTATGTTTGGCGTTCCGAAACCCACCTTATCTCAGGCTGAAAAGCGTTTTTGTGCATTGTGCCATAACTTTTCAGGAAAGCTTCAGAACATGAAATTTTAACCTCCCACTATAGCAGAAAGGGTCGTTCTAGTAGTTGCACATCAAATCTAAACTGTCTGAAGTGTTTTTCCAAAGTTATCAACACTTTTATGTTTGGCGTTCCGAAACCCACCATATCTCAGGCTGAAAAGCGTTTTTGTGCATTGTGCCATAACTTTTCAGGGAAGCTTCAGAACATGAAATTTTAACCTCCCACTATAGCAGAAAGGGTCTTTCTAGTAGTTGCACATCAAATCTAAGCTGTCTGAAGTGTTTTTCAAAAGTTATCAACACTTTTATGTTTGGCGTTCCGAAACCCACCTTATCTCAGGCTGAAAAGCGTTTTTGTGCATTGTGCCATAACTTTTCAGGAAAGCTTCAGAACATGAAATTTTAACCTCCCACTATAGCAGAAAGGGTCTTTCTAGTAGTTGCACATCAAATCTAAACTGTCTGAAGTGTTTTTCCAAAGTTATCAACACTTTTATGTTTGGCGTTCCGAAACCCACCTTATCTCAGGCTGAAAAGCGTTTTTACGCATTGTGCCATAACTTTTCAGGAAAGCTTCAGAACATGAAATTTTAACCTCCCACTATAGCAGAAAGGGTCTTTCTAGTAGTTGCACATCAAATCTAAACTGTCTGAAGTGTTTTTCCAAAGTTATCAACACTTTTATGTTTGGCGTTCCGAAACCCACCTTATCTCAGGCTGAAAAGCGTTTTTGTGCATTGTGCCATAACTTTTCAGGGAAGCTTCAGAACATGAAATTTTAACCTCCCACTATAGCAGAAAGGGTCTTTCTAGTAGTTGCACATCAAATCTAAGCTGTCTGAAGTGTTTTTCAAAAGTTATCAACACTTTTATGTTTGGCGTTCCGAAACCCACCTTATCTCAGGCTGAAAAGCGTTTTTGTGCATTGTGCCATAACTTTTCAGGAAAGCTTCAGAACATGAAATTTTAACCTCCCACTATAGCAGAAAGGGTCTTTCTAGTAGTTGCACATCAAATCTAAACTGTCTGAAGTGTTTTTCCAAAGTTATTAACACTTTTATGTTTGGCGTTCCGAAACCCACCTTATCTCAGGCTGAAAAGCGTTTTTACGCATTGTGCCATAACTTTTCAGGGAAGCTTCAGAACATGAAATTTTAACCTCCCACTATAGCAGAAAGGGTCTTTCTAGTAGGTGCACATCAAATCTAAGCTCTCTGAAGTGTTTTTCGAAAGTTATCAACACTTTTATGTTTGGCGTTCCGAAACCCACCTTATCTCAGGCTGAAAAGCGTTTTTGTGCATTGTGCCATAACTTTTCAGGGAAGCTTCAGAACATGAAATTTTAACCTCCCACTATAGCAGAAAGGGTCTTTCTAGTAGTTGCACATCAAATCTAAACTGTCTGAAGTGTTTTTCCAAAGTTATTAACACTTTTATGTTTGGCGTTCCGAAACCCACCTTATCTCAGGCTGAAAAGCGTTTTTGTGCATTGTGCCATAACTTTTCAGGGAAGCTTCAGAACATGAAATTTTAACCTCCCACTATAACAGAAAGGGTCTTTCTAGTAGTTGCACATCAAATCTAAACTGTCTGAAGTGTTTTTCCAAAGTTATCAACACTTTTATGTTTGGCGTTCCGAAACCCACCTTATCTCAGGCTGAAAAGCGTTTTTGTGCATTGTGCCATAACTTTTCAGGGAAGCTTCAGAACATGAAATTTTAACCTCCCACTATAGCAGAAAGGGTCTTTCTAGTAGTTGCACATCAAATCTAAGCTGTCTGAAGTGTTTTTCAAAAGTTATCAACACTTTTATGTTTGGCGTTCCGAAACCCACCTTATCTCAGGCTGAAAAGCGTTTTTGTGCATTGTGCCATAACTTTTCAGGGAAGCTTCAGAACATGAAATTTTAACCTCCCACTATAGCAGAAAGGGTCTTTCTAGTAGTTGCACATCAAATCTAAACTGTCTGAAGTGTTTTTCCAAAGTTATTAACACTTTTATGTTTGGCGTTCCGAAACCCACCTTATCTCAGGCTGAAAAGCGTTTTTGTGCATTGTGCCATAACTTTTCAGGGAAGCTTCAGAACATGAAATTTTAACCTCCCACTATAGCAGAAAGGGTCTTTCTAGTAGTTGCACATCAAATCTAAACTGTCTGAAGTGTTTTTCCAAAGTTATCAACACTTTTATGTTTGGCGTTCCGAAACCCACCTTATCTCAGGCTGAAAAGCGTTTTTGTGCATTGTGCCATAACTTTTCAGGGAAGCTTCAGAACATGAAATTTTAACCTCCCACTATAGCAGAAATGGTCTTTCTAGTAGTTGCACATCAAATCTAAGCTGTCTGAAGTGTTTTTCAAAAGTTATCAACACTTTTATGTTTGGCGTTCCGAAACCCACCTTATCTCAGGCTGAAAAGCGTTTTTGTGCATTGTGCCATAACTTTTCAGGAAAGCTTCAGAACATGAAATTTTAACCTCCCACTATAGCAGAAAGGGTCGTTCTAGTAGTTGCACATCAAATCTAAACTGTCTGAAGTGTTTTTCCAAAGTTATCAACACTTTTATGTTTGGCGTTCCGAAACCCACCTTATCTCAGGCTGAAAAGCGTTTTTACGCATTGTGCCATAACTTTTCAGGGAAGCTTCAGAACATGAAATTTTAACCTCCCACTATAGCAGAAAGGGTCTTTCTAGTAGGTGCACATAAAATCTAAGCTCTCTGAAGTGTTTTTCGAAAGTTATCAACACTTTTATGTTTGGCGTTCCGAAACCCACCTTATCTCAGGCTGAAAAGCGTTTTTGTGCATTGTGCCATAACATTTCAGGAAAGCTTCAGAACATGAAATTTTAACCTCCCACTATAGCAGAAAGGGTCTTTCTAGTAGTTGCACATCAAATCTAAACTGTCTGAAGTGTTTTTCCAAAGTTATCAACACTTTTATGTTTGGCGTTCCGAAACCCACCTTATCTCAGGCTGAAAAGCGTTTTTACGCATTGTGCCATAACTTTTCAGGGAAGCTTCAGAACATGAAATTTTAACCTCCCACTATAGCAGAAAGGGTCTTTCTAGTAGGTGCACATCAAATCTAAGCTCTCTGAAGTGTTTTTCGAAAGTTATCAACACTTTTATGTTTGGCGTTCCGAAACCCACCTTATCTCAGGCTGAAAAGCGTTTTTGTGCATTGTGCCATAACTTTTCAGGGAAGCTTCAGAACATGAAATTTTAACCTCCCACTATAGCAGAAAGGGTCTTTCTAGTAGTTGCACATCAAATCTAAACTGTCTGAAGTGTTTTTCCAAAGTTATTAACACTTTTATGTTTGGCGTTCCGAAACCCACCTTATCTCAGGCTGAAAAGCGTTTTTGTGCATTGTGCCATAACTTTTCAGGGAAGCTTCAGAACATGAAATTTTAACCTCCCACTATAGCAGAAAGGGTCTTTCTAGTAGTTGCACATCAAATCTAAACTGTCTGAAGTGTTTTTCCAAAGTTATCAACACTTTTATGTTTGGCGTTCCGAAACCCACCTTATCTCAGGCTGAAAAGCGTTTTTGTGCATTGTGCCATAACTTTTCAGGGAAGCTTCAGAACATGAAATTTTAACCTCCCACTATAGCAGAAAGGGTCTTCCTAGTAGTTGCACATCAAATCTAAGCTGTCTGAAGTGTTTTTCAAAAGTTATCAACACTTTTATGTTTGGCGTTCCGAAACCCACCTTATCTCAGGCTGAAAAGCGTTTTTGTGCATTGTGCCATAACTTTTCAGGGAAGCTTCAGAACATGAAATTTTAACCTCCCACTATAGCAGAAAGGGTCTTTCTAGTAGTTGCACATCAAATCTAAACTGTCTGAAGTGTTTTTCCAAAGTTATTAACACTTTTATGTTTGGCGTTCCGAAACCCACCTTATCTCAGGCTGAATAGCGTTTTTGTGCATTGTGCCATAACTTTTCAGGGAAGCTTCAGAACATGAAATTTTAACCTCCCACTATAGCAGAAAGGGTCTTTCTAGTAGTTGCACATCAAATCTAAACTGTCTGAAGTGTTTTTCCAAAGTTATCAACACTTTTATGTTTGGCGTTCCGAAACCCACCTTATCTCAGGCTGAAAAGCGTTTTTGTGCATTGTGCCATAACTTTTCAGGGAAGCTTCAGAACATGAAATTTTAACCTCCCACTATAGCAGAAATGGTCTTTCTAGTAGTTGCACATCAAATCTAAGCTGTCTAAAGTGTTTTTCAAAAGTTATCAACACTTTTATGTTTGGCGTTCCGAAACCCACCTTATCTCAGGCTGAAAAGCGTTTTTGTGCATTGTGCCATAACTTTTCAGGAAAGCTTCAGAACATGAAATTTTAACCTCCCACTATAGCAGAAAGGGTCGTTCTAGTAGTTGCACATCAAATCTAAACTGTCTGAAGTGTTTTTCCAAAGTTATCAACACTTTTATGTTTGGCGTTCCGAAACCCACCATATCTCAGGCTGAAAAGCGTTTTTGTGCATTGTGCCATAACTTTTCAGGGAAGCTTCAGAACATGAAATTTTAACCTCCCACTATAGCAGAAAGGGTCTTTCTAGTAGTTGCACATCAAATCTAAGCTGTCTGAAGTGTTTTTCAAAAGTTATCAACACTTTTATGTTTGGCGTTCCGAAACCCACCTTATCTCAGGCTGAAAAGCGTTTTTGTGCATTGTGCCATAACTTTTCAGGAAAGCTTCAGAACATGAAATTTTAACCTCCCACTATAGCAGAAAGGGTCTTTCTAGTAGTTGCACATCAAATCTAAACTGTCTGAAGTGTTTTTCCAAAGTTATCAACACTTTTATGTTTGGCGTTCCGAAACCCACCTTATCTCAGGCTGAAAAGCGTTTTTACGCATTGTGCCATAACTTTTCAGGGAAGCTTCAGAACATGAAATTTTAACCTCCCACTATAGCAGAAAGGGTCTTTCTAGTAGGTGCACATCAAATCTAAGCTGTCTGAAGTGTTTTTCGAAAGTTATCAACACTTTTATGTTTGGCGTTCCGAAACCCACCTTATCTCAGGCTGAAAAGCGTTTTTGTGCATTGTGCCATAACTTTTCAGGGAAGCTTCAGAACATGAAATTTTAACCTCCCACTATAGCAGAAAGGGTCTTTCTAGTAGTTGCACATCAAATCTAAGCTGTCTGAAGTGTTTTTCAAAAGTTATCAACACTTTTATGTTTGGCGTTCCGAAACCCACCTTATCTCAGGCTGAAAAGCGTTTTTGTGCATTGTGCCATAACTTTTCAGGAAAGCTTCAGAACATGAAATTTTAACCTCCCACTATAGCAGAAAGGGTCTTTCTAGTAGTTGCACATCAAATCTAAACTGTCTGAAGTGTTTTTCCAAAGTTATCAACACTTTTATGTTTGGCGTTCCGAAACCCACCTTATCTCAGGCTGAAAAGCGTTTTTACGCATTGTGCCATAACTTTTCAGGGAAGCTTCAGAACATGAAATTTTAACCTCCCGCTATAGCAGAAAGGGTCTTTCTAGTAGGTGCACATCAAATCTAAGCTCTCTGAAGTGTTTTTCGAAAGTTATCAACACTTTTATGTTTGGCGTTCCGAAACCCACCTTATCTCAGGCTGAAATGCGTTTTTGTGCATTGTGCCATAACTTTTCAGGGAAGCTTCAGAACATGAAATTTTAACCTCCCACTATAGCAGAAAGGGTCTTTCTAGTAGTTGCACATCAAATCTAAACTGTCTGAAGTGTTTTTCCAAAGTTATTAACACTTTTATGTTTGGCGTTCCGAAACCCACCTTATCTCAGGCTGAAAAGCGTTTTTGTGCATTGTGCCATAACTTTTCAGGGAAGCTTCAGAACATGAAATTTTAACCTCCCACTATAGCAGAAAGGGTCTTTCTCGTAGTTGCACATCAAATCTAAACTGTCTGAAGTGTTTTTCCAAAGTTATCAACACTTTTATGTTTGGCGTTCCGAAACCCACCTTATCTCAGGCTGAAAAGCGTTTTTGTGCATTGTGCCATAACTTTTCAGGGAAGCTTCAGAACATGAAATTTTAACCTCCCACTATAGCAGAAAGGGTCTTTCTAGTAGTTGCACATCAAATCTAAGCTGTCTGAAGTGTTTTTCAAAAGTTATCAACACTTTTATGTTTGGCGTTCCGAAACCCACCTTATCTCAGGCTGAAAAGCGTTTTTGTGCATTGTGCCATAACTTTTCAGGAAAGCTTCAGAACATGAAATTTTAACCTCCCACTATAGCAGAAAGGGTCTTTCTAGTAGTTGCACATCAAATCTAAACTGTCTGAAGTGTTTTTCCAAAGTTATCAACACTTTTATGTTTGGCGTTCCGAAACCCACCTTATCTCAGGCTGAAAAGCGTTTTTACGCATTGTGCCATAACTTTTCAGGGAAGCTTCAGAACATGAAATTTTAACCTCCCACTATAGCAGAAAGGGTCTTTCTAGTAGGTGCACATCAAATCTAAGCTCTCTGAAGTGTTTTTCGAAAGTTATCAACACTTTTATGTTTGGCGTTCCGAAACCCACCTTATCTCAGGCTGAAAAGCGTTTTTGTGCATTGTGCCATAACTTTTCAGGGAAGCTTCAGAACATGAAATTTTAACCTCCCACTATAGCAGAAAGGGTCTTTCTAGTAGTTGCACATCAAATCGAAACTGTCTGAAGTGTTTTTCCAAAGTTATTAACACTTTTATGTTTGGCGTTCCGAAACCCACCTTATCTCAGGCTGAAAAGCGTTTTTGTGCATTGTGCCATAACTTTTCAGGGAAGCTTCAGAACATGAAATTTTAACCTCCCACTATAGCAGAAAGGGTCTTTCTAGTAGTTGCACATCAAATCTAAACTGTCTGAAGTGTTTTTCCAAAGTTATTAACACTTTTATGTTTGGCGTTCCGAAACCCACCTTATCTCAGGCTGAAAAGCGTTTTTGTGCATTGTGCCATAACTTTTCAGGGAAGCTTCAGAACATGAAATTTTAACCTCCCACTATAGCAGAAAGGGTCTTTCTAGTAGTTGCACATCAAATCTAAACTGTCTGAAGTGTTTTTCCAAAGTTATCAACACTTTTATGTTTGGCGTTCCGAAACCCACCTTATCTCAGGCTGAAAAGCGTTTTTGTGCATTGTGCCATAACTTTTCAGGGAAGCTTCAGAACATGAAATTTTAACCTCCCACTATAGCAGAAAGGGTCTTTCTAGTAGTTGCACATCAAATCGAAACTGTCTGAAGTGTTTTTCCAAAGTTATTAACACTTTTATGTTTGGCGTTCCGAAACCCACCTTATCTCAGGCTGAAAAGCGTTTTTGTGCATTGTGCCATAACTTTTCAGGGAAGCTTCAGAACATGAAATTTTAACCTCCCACTATAGCAGAAAGGGTCTTTCTAGTAGTTGCACATCAAATCTAAACTGTCTGAAGTGTTTTTCCAAAGTTATTAACACTTTTATGTTTGGCGTTCCGAAACCCACCTTATCTCAGGCTGAAAAGCGTTTTTGTGCATTGTGCCATAACTTTTCAGGGAAGCTTCAGAACATGAAATTTTAACCTCCCACTATAGCAGAAAGGGTCTTTCTAGTAGTTGCACATCAAATCTAAACTGTCTGAAGTGTTTTTCCAAAGTTATCAACACTTTTATGTTTGGCGTTCCGAAACCCACCTTATCTCAGGCTGAAAAGCGTTTTTACGCATTGTGCCATAACTTTTCAGGGAAGCTTCAGAACATGAAATTTTAACCTCCCACTATAGCAGAAAGGGTCTTTCTAGTAGGTGCACATCAAATCTAAGCTGTCTGAAGTGTTTTTCGAAAGTTATCAACACTTTTATGTTTGGCGTTCCGAAACCCACCTTATCTCAGGCTGAAAAGCGTTTTTGTGCATTGTGCCATAACTTTTCAGGGAAGCTTCAGAACATGAAATTTTAACCTCCCACAATAGCAGAAAGGGTCTTTCTAGTAGTTGCACATCAAATCTAAGCTGTCTGAAGTGTTTTTCAAAAGTTATCAACACTTTTATGTTTGGCGTTCCGAAACCCACCTTATCTCAGGCTGAAAAGCGTTTTTGTGCATTGTGCCATAACTTTTCAGGAAAGCTTCAGAACATGAAATTTTAACCTCCCACTATAGAAGAAAGGGTCTTTCTAGTAGTTGCACATCAAATCTAAACTGTCTGAAGTGTTTTTCCAAAGTTATCAACACTTTTATGTTTGGCGTTCCGAAACCCACCTTATCTCAGGCTGAAAAGCGTTTTTGTGCATTGTGCCATAACTTTTCAGGGAAGCTTCAGAACATGAAATTTTAACCTCCCACTATAGCAGAAAGGGTCTTTCTAGTAGTTGCACATCAAATCTAAGCTGTCTGAAGTGTTTTTCAAAAGTTATCAACACTTTTATGTTTGGCGTTCCGAAACCCACCTTATCTCAGGCTGAAAAGCGTTTTTGTGCATTGTGCCATAACTTTTCAGGAAAGCTTCAGAACATGAAATTTTAACCTCCCACTATAGTAGAAAGTTTCTTTCTCGTAGTTGCACATCAAATCTAAACTGTCTGAAGAGTTTTTCCAAAGTTATCAACACTTTTATGTTTGGCGTTCCGAAACCCACCTTATCTCAGGCTGAAAAGCGTTTTTACGCATTGTGCCATAACTTTTCAGGGAAGCTTCAGAACATGAAATTTTAACCTCCCACTATAGCAGAAAGGGTCTTTCTAGTAGGTGCACATCAAATCTAAGCTCTCTGAAGTGTTTTTCGAAAGTTATCAACACTTTTATGTTTGGCGTTCCGAAACCCACCTTATCTCAGGCTGAAAAGCGTTTTTGTGCATTGTGCCATAACTTTTCAGGAAAGCTTCAGAACATGAAATTTTAACCTCCCACTATAGCAGAAAGGGTCTTTCTAGTAGTTGCACATCAAATCTAAACTGTCTGAAGTGTTTTTCAAAAGTTATTAACACTTTTATGTTTGGCGTTCCGAAACCCACCTTATCTCAGGCTGAAAAGCGTTTTTGTGCATTGTGCCATAACTTTTCAGGGAAGCTTCAGAACATGAAATTTTAACCTCCCACTATAGCAGAAAGGGTCTTTCTAGTAGTTGCACATCAAATCTAAACTGTCTGAAGTGTTTTTCCAAAGTTATCAACACTTTTATGTTTGGCGTTCCGAAACCCACCTTATCTCAGGCTGAAAAGCGTTTTTACGCATTGTGCCATAACTTTTCAGGGAAGCTTCAGAACATGAAATTTTAACCTCCCACTATAGCAGAAAGGGTCTTTCTAGTAGGTGCACATCAAATCTAAGCTGTCTGAAGTGTTTTTCGAAAGTTATCAACACTTTTATGTTTGGCGTTCCGAAACCCACCTTATCTCAGGCTGAAAAGCGTTTTTGTGCATTGTGCCATAACTTTTCAGGGAAGCTTCAGAACATGAAATTTTAACCTCCCACTATAGCAGAAATGGTCTTTCTAGTAGTTGCACATCAAATCTAAGCTGTCTGAAGTGTTTTTCAAAAGTTATCAACACTTTTATGTTTGGCGTTCCGAAACCCACCTTATCTCAGGCTGAAAAGCGTTTTTGTGCATTGTGCCATAACTTTTCAGGAAAGCTTCAGAACATGAAATTTTAACCTCCCACTATAGCAGAAAGGGTCTTTCTAGTAGTTGCACATCAAATCTAAACTGTCTGAAGTGTTTTTCCAAAGTTATCAACACTTTTATGTTTGGCGTTCCGAAACCCACCTTATCTCAGGCTGAAAAGCGTTTTTGTGCATTGTGCCATAACTTTTCAGGGAAGCTTCAGAACATGAAATTTTAACCTCCCACTATAGCAGAAAGGGTCTTTCTAGTAGTTGCACATCAAATCTAAGCTGTCTGAAGTGTTTTTCAAAAGTTATCAACACTTTTATGTTTGGCGTTCCGAAACCCACCTTATCTCAGGCTGAAAAGCGTTTTTGTGCATTGTGCCATAACTTTTCAGGAAAGCTTCAGAACATGAAATTTTAACCTCCCACTATAGCAGAAAGGGTCTTTCTAGTAGTTGCACATCAAATCTAAACTGTCTGAAGTGTTTTTCCAAAGTTATCAACACTTTTATGTTTGGCGTTCCGAAACCCACCTTATCTCAGGCTGAAAAGCGTTTTTACGCATTGTGCCATAACTTTTCAGGGAAGCTTCAGAACATGAAATTTTAACCTCCCACTATAGCAGAAAGGGTCTTTCTAGTAGGTGCACATCAAATCTAAGCTCTCTGAAGTGTTTTTCGAAAGTTATCAACACTTTTATGTTTGGCGTTCCGAAACCCACCTTATCTCAGGCTGAAAAGCGTTTTTGTGCATTGTGCCATAACTTTTCAGGGAAGCTTCAGAACATGAAATTTTAACCTCCCACTATAGCAGAAATGGTCTTTCTAGTAGTTGCACATCAAATCTAAGCTGTCTGAAGTGTTTTTCAAAAGTTATCAACACTTTTATGTTTGGCGTTCCGAAACCCACCTTATCTCAGGCTGAAAAGCGTTTTTGTGCATTGTGCCATAACTTTTCAGGAAAGCTTCAGAACATGAAATTTTAACCTCCCACTATAGCAGAAAGGGTCTTTCTAGTAGTTGCACATCAAATCTAAACTGTCTGAAGTGTTTTTCCAAAGTTATCAACACTTTTATGTTTGGCGTTCCGAAACCCACCTTATCTCAGGCTGAAAAGCGTTTTTGTGCATTGTGCCATAACTTTTCAGGGAAGCTTCAGAACATGAAATTTTAACCTCCCACTATAGCAGAAAGGGTCTTTCTAGTAGTTGCACATCAAATCTAAGCTGTCTGAAGTGTTTTTCAAAAGTTATCAACACTTTTATGTTTGGCGTTCCGAAACCCACCTTATCTCAGGCTGAAAAGCGTTTTTGTGCATTGTGCCATAACTTTTCAGGAAAGCTTCAGAACATGAAATTTTAACCTCCCACTATAGCAGAAAGGGTCTTTCTAGTAGTTGCACATCAAATCTAAACTGTCTGAAGTGTTTTTCCAAAGTTATCAACACTTTTATGTTTGGCGTTCCGAAACCCACCTTATCTCAGGCTGAAAAGCGTTTTTACGCATTGTGCCATAACTTTTCAGGGAAGCTTCAGAACATGAAATTTTAACCTCCCACTATAGCAGAAAGGGTCTTTCTAGTAGGTGCACATCAAATCTAAGCTCTCTGAAGTGTTTTTCGAAAGTTATCAACACTTTTATGTTTGGCGTTCCGAAACCCACCTTATCTCAGGCTGAGAAGCGTTTTTGTGCATTGTGCCATAACTTTTCAGGGAAGCTTCAGAACATAAAATTTTAACCTCCCACTATAGCAGAAAGGGTCTTTCTAGTAGTTGCACATCAAATCTAAACTGTCTGAAGTGTTTTTCCAAAGTTATTAACACTTTTATGTTTGGCGTTCCGAAACCCACCTTATCTCAGGCTGAAAAGCGTTTTTGTGCATTGTGCCATAACTTTTCAGGGAAGCTTCAGAACATGAAATTTTAACCTCCCACTATAGCAGAAAGGGTCTTTCTAGTAGTTGCACATCAAATCTAAACTGTCTGAAGTGTTTTTCCAAAGTTATCAACACTTTTATGTTTGGCGTTCCGAAACCCACCTTATCTCAGGCTGAAAAGCGTTTTTGTGCATTGTGCCATAACTTTTCAGGGAAGCTTCAGAACATGAAAATTTAACCTCCCACTATAGCAGAAAGGGTCTTTCTAGTAGTTGCACATCAAATCTAAGCTGTCTGAAGTGTTTTTCAAAAGTTATCAACACTTTTATGTTTGGCGTTCCGAAACCCACCTTATCTCAGGCTGAAAAGCGTTTTTGTGCATTGTGCCATAACTTTTCAGGAAAGCTTCAGAACATGAAATTTTAACCTCCCACTATAGCAGAAAGGGTCTTTCTAGTAGTTGCACATCAAATCTAAACTGTCTGAAGAGTTTTTCCAAAGTTATCAACACTTTTATGTTTGGCGTTCCGAAACCCACCTTATCTCAGGCTGAAAAGCGTTTTTACGCATTGTGCCATAACTTTTCAGGGAAGCTTCAGAACATGAAATTTTAACCTCCCACTATAGCAGAAAGGGTCTTTCTAGTAGGTGCACATCAAATCTAAGCTCTCTGAAGTGTTTTTCGAAAGTTATCAACACTTTTATGTTTGGCGTTCCGAAACCCACCTTATCTCAGGCTGAAAAGCGTTTTTGTGCATTGTGCCATAACTTTTCAGGAAAGCTTCAGAACATGAAATTTTAACCTCCCACTATAGCAGAAAGGGTCTTTCTAGTAGTTGCACATCAAATCTAAGCTGTCTGAAGTGTTTTTCGAAAGTTATCAACACTTTTATGTTTGGCGTTCCGAAACCCACCTTATCTCAGGCTGAGAAGCGTTTTTGTGCATTGTGCCATAACTTTTCAGGGAAGCTTCAGAACATGAAATTTTAACCTCCCACTATAGCAGAAAGGGTCTTTCTAGTAGTTGCACATCAAATCTAAACTGTCTGAAGTGTTTTTCCAAAGTTATTAACACTTTTATGTTTGGCGTTCCGAAACCCACCTTATCTCAGGCTGAAAAGCGTTTTTGTGCATTGTGCCATAACTTTTCAGGGAAGCTTCAGAACATGAAATTTTAACCTCCCACTATAGCAGAAAGGGTCTTTCTAGTAGTTGCACATCAAATCTAAACTGTCTGAAGTGTTTTTCCAAAGTTATCAACACTTTTATGTTTGGCGTTCCGAAACCCACCTTATCTCAGGCTGAAAAGCGTTTTTGTGCATTGTGCCATAACTTTTCAGGGAAGCTTCAGAACATGAAATTTTAACCTCCCACTATAGCAGAAAGGGTCTTTCTAGTAGTTGCACATCAAATCTAAGCTGTCTGAAGTGTTTTTCAAAAGTTATCAACACTTTTATGTTTGGCGTTCCGAAACCCACCTTATCTCAGGCTGAAAAGCGTTTTTGTGCATTGTGCCATAACTTTTCAGGAAAGCTTCAGAACATGAAATTTTAACCTCCCACTATAGCAGAAAGGGTGTTTCTAGTAGTTGCACATCAAATCTAAACTGTCTGAAGTGTTTTTCCAAAGTTATCAACACTTTTATGTTTGGCGTTCCGAAACCCACCTTATCTCAGGCTGAAAAGCGTTTTTACGCATTGTGCCATAACTTTTCAGGGAAGCTTCAGAACATGAAATTTTAACCTCCCACTATAGCAGAAAGGGTCTTTCTAGTAGGTGCACATCAAATCTAAGCTCTCTGAAGTGTTTTTCGAAAGTTATCAACACTTTTATGTTTGGCGTTCCGAAACCCACCTTATCTCAGGCTGAAAAGCGTTTTTGTGCATTGTGCCATAACTTTTCAGGAAAGCTTCAGAACATGAAATTTTAACCTCCCACTATAGCAGAAAGGGTCTTTCTAGTAGTTGCACATCAAATCTAAACTGTCTGAAGTGTTTTTCCAAAGTTATCAACACTTTTATGTTTGGCGTTCCGAAACCCACCTTATCTCAGGCTGAAAAGCGTTTTTACGCATTGTGCCATAACTTTTCAGGGAAGCTTCAGAACATGAAATTTTAACCTCCCACTATAGCAGAAAGGGTCTTTCTAGTAGTTGCACATCAAATCTAAGCTGTCTGAAGTGTTTTTCAAAAGTTATCAACACTTTTATGTTTGGCGTTCCGAAACCCACCTTATCTCAGGCTGAAAAGCGTTTTTGTGCATTGTGCCATAACTTTTCAGGAAAGCTTCAGAACATGAAATTTTAACCTCCCACTATAGCAGAAAGGGTCTTTCTAGTAGTTGCACATCAAATCTAAACTGTCTGAAGTGTTTTTCCAAAGTTATCAACACTTTTATGTTTGGCGTTCCGAAACCCACCTTATCTCAGGTTGAAAAGCGTTTTTACGCATTGTGCCATAACTTTTCAGGGAAGCTTCAGAACATGAAATTTTAACCTCCCACTATAGCAGAAAGGGTCTTTCTAGTAGGTGCACATCAAATCTAAGCTCTCTGAAGTGTTTTTCGAAAGTTATCAACACTTTTATGTTTGGCGTTCCGAAACCCACCTTATCTCAGGCTGAAAAGCGTTTTTGTGCATTGTGCCATAACTTTTCAGGAAAGCTTCAGAACATGAACTTTTAACCTCCCACTATAGCAGAAAGGGTCTTTCTAGTAGTTGCACATCAAATCTAAACTGTCTGAAGTGTTTTTCCAAAGTTATTAACACTTTTATGTTTGGCGTTCCGAAACCCACCTTATCTCAGGCTGAAAAGCGTTTTTGTGCATTGTGCCATAACTTTTCAGGGAAGCTTCAGAACTTGAAATTTTAACCTCCCACTATAGCAGAAAGGGTCTTTCTAGTAGTTGCACATCAAATCTAAACTGTCTGAAGTGTTTTTCCAAAGTTATCAACACTTTTATGTTTGGCGTTCCGAAACCCACCTTATCTCAGGCTGAAAAGCGTTTTTACGCATTGTGCCATAACTTTTCAGGGAAGCTTCAGAACATGAAATTTTAACCTCCCACTATAGCAGAAAGGGTCTTTCTAGTAGTTGCACATCAAATCTAAACTGTCTGAAGTGTTTTTCCAAAGTTATCAACACTTTTATGTTTGGCGTTCCGAAACCCACCTTATCTCAGGCTGAAAAGCGTTTTTACACATTGTGCCATAACTTTTCAGGGAAGCTTCAGAACATGAAATTTTAACCTCCCACTATAGCAGAAAGGGTCTTTCTAGTAGGTGCACATCAAATCTAAGCTCTCTGAAGTGTTTTTCGAAAGTTATCAACACTTTTATGTTTGGCGTTCCGAAACCCACCTTATCTCAGGCTGAGAAGCGTTTTTGTGCATTGTGCCATAACTTTTCAGGGAAGCTTCAGAACAGGAAATTTTAACCTCCCACTATAGCAGAAAGGGTCTTTCTAGTAGTTGCACATCAAATCTAAACTGTCTGAAGTGTTTTTCCAAAGTTATTAACACTTTTATGTTTGGCGTTCCGAAACCCACCTTATCTCAGGCTGAAAAGCGTTTTTGTGCATTGTGCCATAACTTTTCAGGGAAGCTTCAGAACATGAAATTTTAACCTCCCACTATAGCAGAAAGGGTCTTTCTAGTAGTTGCACATCAAATCTAAGCTGTCTGAAGTGTTTTTCAAAAGTTATCAACACTTTTATGTTTGGCGTTCCGAAACCCACCTTATCTCAGGCTGAAAAGCGTTTTTGTGCATTGTGCCATAACTTTTCAGGAAAGCTTCAGAACATGAAATTTTAACCTCCCACTATAGCAGAAAGGGTCTTTCTAGTAGTTGCACATCAAATCTAAACTGTCTGAAGTGTTTTTCCAAAGTTATCAACACTTTTATGTTTGGCGTTCCGAAACCCACCTTATCTCAGGCTGAAAAGCGTTTTTACGCATTGTGCCATAACTTTTCAGGGAAGCTTCAGAACATGAAATTTTAACCTCCCACTATAGCAGAAAGGGTCTTTCTAGTAGGTGCACATCAAATCTAAGCTCTCTGAAGTGTTTTTCGAAAGTTATCAACACTTTTATGTTTGGCGTTCCGAAACCCACCTTATCTCAGGCTGAAAAGCGTTTTTGTGCATTGTGCCATAACTTTTCAGGAAAGCTTCAGAACATGAAATTTTAACCTCCCACTATAGCAGAAAGGGTCTTTCTAGTAGTTGCACATCAAATCTAAGCTGTCTGAAGTGTTTTTCAAAAGTTATCAACACTTTTATGTTTGGCGTTCCGAAACCCACCTTATCTCAGGCTGAAAAGCGTTTTTGTGCATTGTGCCATAACTTTTCAGGAAAGCTTCAGAACATGAAATTTTAACCTCCCACTATAGCAGAAAGGGTCTTTCTAGTAGTTGCACATCAAATCTAAACTGTCTGAAGTGTTTTTCCAAAGTTATCAACACTTTTATGTTTGGCGTTCCGAAACCCACCTTATCTCAGGCTGAAAAGCGTTTTTACGCATTGTGCCATAACTTTTCAGGGAAGCTTCAGAACATGAAATTTTAACCTCCCACTATAGCAGAAAGGGTCTTTCTAGTAGTTGCACATCAAATCTAAGCTGTCTGAAGTGTTTTTCAAAAGTTATCAACACTTTTATGTTTGGCGTTCCGAAACCCACCTTATCTCAGGCTGAAAAGCGTTTTTGTGCATTGTGCCATAACTTTTCAGGAAAGCTTCAGAACATGAAATTTTAACCTCTCACTATAGCAGAAAGGGTCTTTCTAGTAGTTGCACATCAAATCTAAACTGTCTGAAGTGTTTTTCCAAAGTTATCAACACTTTTATGTTTGGCGTTCCGAAACCCACCTTATCTCAGGCTGAAAAGCGTTTTTACGCATTGTGCCATAACTTTTCAGGGAAGCTTCAGAACATGAAATTTTAACCTCCCACTATAGCAGAAAGGGTCTTTCTAGTAGGTGCACATCAAATCTAAGCTCTCTGAAGTGTTTTTCGAAAGTTATCAACACTTTTATGTTTGGCGTTCCGAAACCCACCTTATCTCAGGCTGAAAAGCGTTTTTGTGCATTGGGCCATAACTTTTCAGGAAAGCTTCAGAACATGAAATTTTAACCTCCCACTATAGCAGAAAGGGTCTTTCTAGTAGTTGCACATCAAATCTAAACTGTCTGAAGTGTTTTTCCAAAGTTATTAACACTTTTATGTTTGGCGTTCCGAAACCCACCTTATCTCAGGCTGAAAAGCGTTTTTGTGCATTGTGCCATAACTTTTCAGGGAAGCTTCAGAACATGAAATTTTAACCTCCCACTATAGCAGAAAGGGTCTTTCTAGTAGGTGCACATCAAATCTAAGCTGTCTGAAGTGTTTTTCGAAAGTTATCAACACTTTTATGTTTGGCGTTCCGAAACCCACCTTATCTCAGGCTGAAAAGCGTTTTTGTGCATTGTGCCATAACTTTTCAGGGAAGCTTCAGAACATGAAATTTTAACCTCCCACTATAGCAGAAAGGGTCTTTCTAGTAGTTGCACATCAAATCTAAGCTGTCTGAAGTGTTTTTCAAAAGTTATCAACACTTTTATGTTTGGCGTTCCGAAACCCACCTTATCTCAGGCTGAAAAGCGTTTTTGTGCATTGTGCCATAACTTTTCAGGAAACCTTCAGAACATGAAATTTTAACCTCCCACTATAGCAGAAAGGGTCTTTCTAGTAGTTGCACATCAAATCTAAACTGTCTGAAGTGTTTTTCCAAAGTTATCAACACTTTTATGTTTGGCGTTCCGAAACCCACCTTATCTCAGGCTGAAAAGCGTTTTTGTGCATTGTGCCATAACTTTTCAGGGAAGCTTCAGAACATGAAATTTTAACCTCCCACTATAGCAGAAAGGGTTTTTCTAGTAGGTGCACATCAAATCTAAGCTCTCTGAAGTGTTTTTCGAAAGTTATCAACACTTTTATGTTTGGCGTTCCGAAACCCACCTTATCTCAGGCTGAAAAGCGTTTTTGTGCATTGTGCCATAACTTTTCAGGGAAGCTTCAGAACATGAAATTTTAACCTCCCACTATAGCAGAAAGGGTCTTTCTAGTAGTTGCACATCAAATCTAAACTGTCTGAAGTGTTTTTCCAAAGTTATTAACACTTTTATGTTTGGCGTTCCGAAACCCACCTTATCTCAGGCTGAAAAGCGTTTTTGTGCATTGTGCCATAACTTTTCAGGGAAGCTTCAGAACATGAAATTTTAACCTCCCACTATAGCAGAAAGGGTCTTTCTAGTAGTTGCACATCAAATCTAAACTGTCTGAAGTGTTTTTCCAAAGTTATCAACACTTTTATGTTTGGCGTTCCGAAACCCACCTTATCTCAGGCTGAAAAGCGTTTTTGTGCATTGTGCCATAACTTTTCAGGGAAGCTTCAGAACATGAAATTTTAACCTCCCACTATAGCAGAAAGGGTCTTTCTAGTAGATGCACATCAAATCTAAGCTGTCTGAAGTGTTTTTCAAAAGTTATCAACACTTTTATGTTTGGCGTTCCGAAACCCACCTTATCTCAGGCTGAAAAGCGTTTTTGTGCATTGTCCCATAACTTTTCAGGAAAGCTTCAGAACATGAAATTTTAACCTCCCACTATAGCAGAAAGGGTCTTTCTAGTAGTTGCACATCAAATCTAAACTGTCTGAAGTGTTTTTCCAAAGTTATCAACACTTTTATGTTTGGCGTTCCGAAACCCACCTTATCTCAGGCTGAAAAGCGTTTTTGTGCATTGTGCCATAACTTTTCAGGGAAGCTTCAGAACATGAAATTTTAACCTCCCACTATAGCAGAAAGGGTCTTTCTAGTAGTTGCACATCAAATCTAAGCTGTCTGAAGTGTTTTTCAAAAGTTATCAACACTTTTATGTTTGGCGTTCCGAAACCCACCCTATCTCAGGCTGAAAAGCGTTTTTGTGCATTGTGCCATAACTTTTCAGGAAAGCTTCAGAACATGAAATTTTAACCTCCCACTATAGCAGAAAGGGTCTTTCTAGTAGTTGCACATCAAATCTAAACTGTCTGAAGTGTTTTTCCAAAGTTATCAACACTTTTTTGTTTGGCGTTCCGAAACCCACCTTATCTCAGGCTGAAAAGCGTTTTTACGCATTGAGCCATAACTTTTCAGGGAAGCTTCAGAACATGAAATTTTAACCTCCCACTATAGCAGAAAGGGTCTTTCTAGTAGGTGCACATCAAATCTAAGCTCTCTGAAGTGTTTTTCGAAAGTTATCAACACTTTTATGTTTGGCGTTCCGAAACCCACCTTATCTCAGGCTGAAAAGCGTTTTTGTGTATTGTGCCATAACTTTTCAGGGAAGCTTCAGAACATGAAATTTTAACCTCCCACTATAGCAGAAAGGGTCTTTCTAGTAGTTGCACATCAAATCTAAACTGTCTGAAGTGTTTTTCCAAAGTTATTAACACTTTTATGTTTGGCGTTCCGAAACCCACCTTATCTCAGGCTGAAAAGCGTTTTTGAGCATTGTGCCATAACTTTTCAGGAAAGCTTCAGAACATGAAATTTTAACGTCCCACTATAGCAGAAAGGGTCTTTCTAGTAGTTGCACATCAAATCTAAACTGTCTGAAGTGTTTTTCCAAAGTTATCAACACTTTGATGTTTGGCGTTCCGAAACCCACCTTATCTCAGGCTGAAAAGCGTTTTTGTGCATTGTGCCATAACTTTTCAGGGAAGCTTCAGAACATGAAATTTTAACCTCCCACTATAGCAGAAAGGGTCTTTCTAGTAGTTGCACATCAAATCTAAGCTGTCTGAAGTGTTTTTCAAAAGTTATCAACACTTTTATGTTTGGCGTTCCGAAACCCACCTTATCTCAGGCTGAAAAGCGTTTTTGTGCATTGTGACATAACTTTTCAGGAAAGCTTCAGAACATGAAATTTTAACCTCCCACTATAGCAGAAAGGGTCTTTCTAGTAGTTGCACATCAAATCTAAACTGTCTGAAGTGTTTTTCCAAAGTTATCAACACTTTTATGTTTGGCGTTCCGAAACCCACCTTATCTCAGGCTGAAAAGCGTTTTTACGCATTGTGCGATAACTTTTCAGGGAAGCTTCAGAACATGAAATTTTAACCTCCCACTATAGCAGAAAGGGTCTTTCTAGTAGGTGCACATCAAATCTAAGCTCTCTGAAGTGTTTTTCGAAAGTTATCAACACTTTTATGTTTGGCGTTCCGAAACCCACCTTATCTCAGGCTGAAAAGCGTTTTTGTGCATTGTGCCATAACTTTTCATGGAAGCTTCAGAACATGAAATTTTAACCTCCCACTATAGCAGAAATGGTCTTTCTAGTAGTTGCACATCAAATCTAAACTGTCTGAAGTGTTTTTCCAAAGTTATTAACACTTTTATGTTTGGCGTTCCGAAACCCACCTTATCTCAGGCTGAAAAGCGTTTTTGTGCATTGTGCCATAACTTTTCAGGGAAGCTTCAGAACATGAAATTTTAACCTCCCACTATAGCAGAAAGGGTCTTTCTAGTGGTTGCACATCAAATCTAAACTGTCTGAAGTGTTTTTCCGAAGTTATCAACACTTTTATGTTTGGCGTTCCGAAACCCACCTTATCTCAGGCTGAAAAGCGTTTTTGTGCATTGTGCCATAACTTTTCAGGGAAGCTTCAGAACATGAAATTTTAACCTCCCACTATAGCAGAAAGGGTCTTTCTAGTAGTTGCACATCCAATCTAAGCTGTCTGAAGTGTTTTTCAAAAGTTATCAACACTTTTATGTTTGGCGTTCCGAAACCCACCTTATCTCAGGCTGAAAAGCTTTTTTGTGCATTGTGCCATAACTTTTCAGGAAAGCTTCAGAACATGAAATTTTAACCTCCCACTATAGCAGAAAGGGTCTTTCTAGTAGGTGCACATCAAATCTAAACTGTCTGAAGTGTTTTTCCAAAGTTATCAACACTTTTATGTTTGGCGTTCCGAAACCCACCTTATCTCAGGCTGAAAAGCGTTTTTACGCATTGTGCCATAACTTTTCAGGGAAGCTTCAGAACATGAAATTTTAACCTCCCACTATAGCAGAAAGGGTCTTTCTAGTAGGTGCACATCAAATCTAAGCTCTCTGAAGTGTTTTTCGAAAGTTATCAACACTTTTATGTTTGGCGTTCCGAAACCCACCTTATCTCAGGCTGAAAAGCGTTTTTGTGCATTGGGCCATAACTTTTCAGGAAAGCTTCAGAACATGAAATTTTAACCTCCCACTATAGCAGAAAGGGTCTTTCTAGTAGTTGCACATCAAATCTAAACTGTCTGAAGTGTTTTTCCAAAGTTATTAACACTTTTATGTTTGGCGTTCCGAAACCCACCTTATCTCAGGCTGAAAAGCGTTTTTGTGCATTGTGCCATAACTTTTCAGGGAAGCTTCAGAACATGAAATTTTAACCTCCCACTATAGCAGAAAGGGTCTTTCTAGTAGGTGCACATCAAATCTAAGCTGTCTGAAGTGTTTTTCGAAAGTTATCAACACTTTTATGTTTGGCGTTCCGAAACCCACCTTATCTCAGGCTGAAAAGCGTTTTTGTGCATTGTGCCATAACTTTTCAGGGAAGCTTCAGAACATGAAATTTTAACCTCCCACTATAGCAGAAAGGGTCTTTCTAGTAGTTGCACATCAAATCTAAGCTGTCTGAAGTGTTTTTCAAAAGTTATCAACACTTTTATGTTTGGCGTTCCGAAACCCACCTTATCTCAGGCTGAAAAGCGTTTTTGTGCATTGTGCCATAACTTTTCAGGAAACCTTCAGAACATGAAATTTTAACCTCCCACTATAGCAGAAAGGGTCTTTCTAGTAGTTGCACATCAAATCTAAACTGTCTGAAGTGTTTTTCCAAAGTTATCAACACTTTTATGTTTGGCGTTCCGAAACCCACCTTATCTCAGGCTGAAAAGCGTTTTTACGCATTGTGCCATAACTTTTCAGGGAAGCTTCAGAACATGAAATTTTAACCTCCCACTATAGCAGAAAGGGTCTTTCTAGTAGGTGCACATCAAATCTAAGCTCTCTGAAGTGTTTTTCGAAAGTTATCAACACTTTTATGTTTGGCGTTCCGAAACCCACCTTATCTCAGGCTGAAAAGCGTTTTTGTGCATTGTGCCATAACTTTTCAGGGAAGCTTCAGAACATGAAATTTTAACCTCCCACTATAGCAGAAAGGGTCTTTCTAGTAGTTGCACATCAAATCTAAACTGTCTGAAGTGTTTTTCCAAAGTTATTAACACTTTTATGTTTGGCGTTCCGAAACCCACCTTATCTCAGGCTGAAAAGCGTTTTTGTGCATTGTGCCATAACTTTTCAGGGAAGCTTCAGAACATGAAATTTTAACCTCCCACTATAGCAGAAAGGGTCTTTCTAGTAGTTGCACATCAAATCTAAACTGTCTGAAGTGTTTTTCCAAAGTTCTCAACACTTTTATGTTTGGCGTTCCGAAACCCACCTTATCTCAGGCTGAAAAGCGTTTTTGTGCATTGTGCCATAACTTTTCAGGGAAGCTTCAGAACATGAAATTTTAACCTCCCACTATAGCAGAAAGGGTCTTTCTAGTAGATGCACATCAAATCTAAGCTGTCTGAAGTGTTTTTCAAAAGTTATCAACACTTTTATGTTTGGCGTTCCGAAACCCACCTTATCTCAGGCTGAAAAGCGTTTTTGTGCATTGTCCCATAACTTTTCAGGAAAGCTTCAGAACATGAAATTTTAACCTCCCACTATAGCAGAAAGGGTCTTTCTAGTAGTTGCACATCAAATCTAAACTGTCTGAAGTGTTTTTCCAAAGTTATCAACACTTTTATGTTTGGCGTTCCGAAACCCACCTTATCTCAGGCTGAAAAGCGTTTTTGTGCATTGTGCCATAACTTTTCAGGGAAGCTTCAGAACATGAAATTTTAACCTCCCACTATAGCAGAAAGGGTCTTTCTAGTAGTTGCACATCAAATCTAAGCTGTCTGAAGTGTTTTTCAAAAGTTATCAACACTTTTATGTTTGGCGTTCCGAAACCCACCCTATCTCAGGCTGAAAAGCGTTTTTGTGCATTGTGCCATAACTTTTCAGGAAAGCTTCAGAACATGAAATTTTAACCTCCCACTATAGCAGAAAGGGTCTTTCTAGTAGTTGCACATCAAATCTAAACTGTCTGAAGTGTTTTTCCAAAGTTATCAACACTTTTTTGTTTGGCGTTCCGAAACCCACCTTATCTCAGGCTGAAAAGCGTTTTTACGCATTGAGCCATAACTTTTCAGGGAAGCTTCAGAACATGAAATTTTAACCTCCCACTATAGCAGAAAGGGTCTTTCTAGTAGGTGCACATCAAATCTAAGCTCTCTGAAGTGTTTTTCGAAAGTTATCAACACTTTTATGTTTGGCGTTCCGAAACCCACCTTATCTCAGGCTGAAAAGCGTTTTTGTGTATTGTGCCATAACTTTTCAGGGAAGCTTCAGAACATGAAATTTTAACCTCCCACTATAGCAGAAAGGGTCTTTCTAGTAGTTGCACATCAAATCTAAACTGTCTGAAGTGTTTTTCCAAAGTTATTAACACTTTTATGTTTGGCGTTCCGAAACCCACCTTATCTCAGGCTGAAAAGCGTTTTTGAGCATTGTGCCATAACTTTTCAGGAAAGCTTCAGAACATGAAATTTTAACCTCCCACTATAGCAGAAAGGGTCTTTCTAGTAGTTGCACATCAAATCTAAACTGTCTGAAGTGTTTTTCCAAAGTTATCAACACTTTGATGTTTGGCGTTCCGAAACCCACCTTATCTCAGGCTGAAAAGCGTTTTTGTGCATTGTGCCATAACTTTTCCAGGAAGCTTCAGAACATGAAATTTTAACCTCCCACTATAGCAGAAAGGGTCTTTCTAGTAGTTGCACATCAAATCTAAGCTGTCTGAAGTGTTTTTCAAAAGTTATCAACACTTTTATGTTTGGCGTTCCGAAACCCACCTTATCTCAGGCTGAAAAGCGTTTTTGTGCATTGTGACATAACTTTTCAGGAAAGCTTCAGAACATGAAATTTTAACCTCCCACTATAGCAGAAAGGGTCTTTCTAGTAGTTGCACATCAAATCTAAACTGTCTGAAGTGTTTTTCCAAAGTTATCAACACTTTTATGTTTGGCGTTCCGAAACCCACCTTATCTCAGGCTGAAAAGCGTTTTTACGCATTGTGCGATAACTTTTCAGGGAAGCTTCAGAACATGAAATTTTAACCTCCCACTATAGCAGAAAGGGTCTTTCTAGTAGGTGCACATCAAATCTAAGCTCTCTGAAGTGTTTTTCGAAAGTTATCAACACTTTTATGTTTGGCGTTCCGAAACCCACCTTATCTCAGGCTGAAAAGCGTTTTTGTGCATTGTGCCATAACTTTTCATGGAAGCTTCAGAACATGAAATTTTAACCTCCCACTATAGCAGAAATGGTCTTTCTAGTAGTTGCACATCAAATCTAAACTGTCTGAAGTGTTTTTCCAAAGTTATTAACACTTTTATGTTTGGCGTTCCGAAACCCACCTTATCTCAGGCTGAAAAGCGTTTTTGTGCATTGTGCCATAACTTTTCAGGGAAGCTTCAGAACATGAAATTTTAACCTCCCACTATAGCAGAAAGGGTCTTTCTAGTGGTTGCACATCAAATCTAAACTGTCTGAAGTGTTTTTCCAAAGTTATCAACACTTTTATGTTTGGCGTTCCGAAACCCACCTTATCTCAGGCTGAAAAGCGTTTTTGTGCATTGTGCCATAACTTTTCAGGGAAGCTTCAGAACATGAAATTTTAACCTCCCACTATAGCAGAAAGGGTCTTTCTAGTAGTTGCACATCAAATCTAAGCTGTCTGAAGTGTTTTTCAAAAGTTATCAACACTTTTATGTTTGGCGTTCCGAAACCCACCTTATCTCAGGCTGAAAAGCTTTTTTGTGCATTGTGCCATAACTTTTCAGGAAAGCTTCAGAACATGAAATTTTAACCTCCCACTATAGCAGAAAGGGTCTTTCTAGTAGGTGCACATCAAATCTAAACTGTCTGAAGTGTTTTTCCAAAGTTATCAACACTTTTATGTTTGGCGTTCCGAAACCCACCTTATCTCAGGCTGAAAAGCGTTTTTACGCATTGTGCCATAACTTTTCAGGGAAGCTTCAGAACATGAAATTTTAACCTCCCACTATAGCTAAACAGGAGTGATTGCACGGGTTCAATTAGGTGCTACAGCAGTTCAAGATGGGGTATCGATTAGAATACCGGAGGAGGTCGAAGAGAGGAGGAGGATGGTCCTGATTCAGAGGTGTTTATTTGCAGCACTCAGTACAGCGTCAATATTAGTTTCTGTAATAAAGGAAATCACAATTCACGTCAGGTTACTAACTACTGAACAAAGATGCAGGCGTCTCTAAGTCTACATACAACACAAGCAACACAGATCCATAAACGGCCCAACGGCGACACCTAGTGACCGACATAGAACTACACGCAACTCGGACTCTGTGACGAACGTTACGGACACACATAAACGACGACCAAACATGTGCATCCGTACAACACTGTGCTTAACATGAGTGACGCTCAACTTACTTCTGCTCAGTCACTCAAACGCTTGAGTGCTGCTGAACTAGGACCCGACGCGACCACGACCGAGCACGAGCTCCACACATAGGGAAAAGGAACGATGGGAAAAAGGAACGATGGGAAAAAGGAACGTGACGTAAATGCAAATGAGCAAAAGGCTCTTAAAGTGACAGACTCATGGTGGGAGCCTTTTATACAGCCGCCCCCAAATGTGTAAGGCACATTTGCTACAATAAATCTTAACCGTTCCTGACCATTGACCCTGAACACGGTGGAGGTTCTTCCTCCCCAGATGGAATAGCAGGTAGCACCACGAGCCGGGCAACTGGTCGAGTGTAGACATGTCCCTTGATGTTCACATCAGCTGACCGGATGCACCCGTCAGTACTGCGATGAACTTTCACCACGCGTCCTACAGACCATTGGGCGCGTGGCAATTGAGGCTCCACCACCATGACGACTGCTTCGTTCAGGAGTTCAGGAGGGGAGGAATTCCATTTCTGGCGGACCTGCAGACTGGGTAGATATTCCCTGATGAACCTGGACCAAAACTGATCCGCAAGAACCTGGGAGTGCCTCCATCGTTTACGGCTCAGAATCTCTGTTTCTGGGTAGACTACTTGGGGGAGGGATCCATCAGGCCGCCCCATGAGTAGGCTATTTGGAGTGATGGGGTCGAGATCTGCAATATCCGCGGACACGTAGCCTAATGGCTTTGAGTTGAGGATGGCTTCGACTTCCAGCAGAACGGTAAGTAGGACCTCTTCTTGGACTGGTTGGGAGCCTAGGCAGGCATAGAGGGCAGCTTTGACCGACCGAATTTCCCTTTCCCACACTCCTCCGAAGTGTGGGGCCGCTGGAGGATTGAAACAGAACTTGATCTGTTGCTGTGCCAGTTGGATTTGCAAGCTTTGGACCATGCTGCTATAGGCCTCTTGGAGTTCTCTTTCTCCAGCTTTAAAGTTGGTCCCTCTGTCTGACCACACCTCTGCAGGGGTTCCTCTTCTTGCAATGAATCTCCGCAAGGCCATCAGGTAAGCATCAGCATCCAGGCTATTGAGGAGATCCAGGTGCACAGCTCTGGTCGTCATACATTTAAATATGAGCCCCCAGCGTTTCTCATGTCGTCTTCCAACTTTCACCACCATAGGCCCAAAACAATCCACGCCTGTGGAGTAGAATGCTGGCTTGTGCAGTCTGAGGCGGGCAACAGGGAGATCTGCCATCCTAGGAACAGAAGGCCGCGCTCGCCAGCGTTGACAGTCAGGACACGTACGTTGGTATCTTCGAATAAGTTCCCGCCCTCGAAGGATCCAGTATGATCTTCGCAGCTCCGCAAAGACCCGTTCTGAGCCAGGGTGGTGTAGGTCTTTATCGTACTTCTGGACAAGTAGGTGTGTCGTAGGGTGAGAGGCATCCAGGACTATAGGGTGCAATGATGGGTGTTCTTGACCGGCCAAACGTCTGAACCGACCGCCGACCCTGATAAGGTTCAATGACATGTCCATTTCTGGGGAGAGGGTGAGCAAGCGACTCCCCGCTGAGACGGGCTTGCCTGCTGCTAGGAGCTTGTAGTCCTCAGGAAAGGACTGTTGCTGGGCTAGTCTAAGGACCTGATTCTCCGCTTGGTGGTAATGCTCTGCGATCAGGGAAGGACTACATGTCTCTGACTGGTACATGTCTTGTACAGTGGCATCTATGAGCTCCTGCCATGTGTTGTGCACCTTGTCACCTGTAAGAGGGGGTGAAGTAGCTGTTAGTCCACAGTGGGTGACCTTTCGGAGCTCGGTTTCCTCTTCAGCTGATGCCAGGGAAGGTTGCTCAGGCCAATGTTCAGGGCTTTGGAGGAGGAAGGTAGGTCCACAAACCCATCTATTTGGCTCTACCAGAGATGCTAGGGTCTTCCCCCTAGTCAGGTCATCGGCTGGGTTATTCTCGGACTCAACATAGCGCCAAGTGCACTTCTCAGTTAACTCCTGTATCTCTGCTACTCTCACCCCTACAAAGACCTTGTACCGGCAGGACTGAGATTGTAACCAGGTCAAAACAGTTGTGGAGTCTGACCACAATACAATGCGGTCCAGATTCAGGGTGAGTTCTTTCTCAATGAGATAGGCTAATTTGGCACCCACCAGGGCTGCACAGAGTTCTAGGCGTGGAATGGATTGGATACGCTTGGGGGCCACTCTTGATCGAGCCATGATGAATGACAAGCAGGTCCCTACAGAAGGGCTTTGTGTCCTGAGGTAGGCAACTGCTCCGTAGACCTGCTCAGAGGCATCTGCAAAAATGTGGATCTCGTGAGTAGCACCCTCTAGCTGGATGTCCTTAGGCATATATGGTCGTGGGAAGGATAGGTGAGGTAGGGACTGCAGTTCGTCCTCCCAGTTTGACCAGGCCTGTAGGAGCTCGGGAGGTAGATTGGGATCATCCCAGCTGCGCTGCTTGTCCCATAGCTGCCGAATGATGAGCTTGGCCCGAGTAGAGAAGGGCAGTAGGAGGCCTAAAGGGTCATATTGAGAGGCAAGAACTCGATAGATGTTCCTCAAGGTAGGTATCTCATAGGTCACTGGCCGATGTTTATAACTCAGGGTGTCCGTGCTCCAGTTCCAACTGAGGCCAAGTGTTGACTCGAGGGGGTTTGACTTGTCTTGCACAAGCCACAGGTCAAGGCTCTCTGACCGGGCTTCATGAGGTAGGTGACTCAGGGCATCTGGATTGTTGCAGGCCCATTGTCGCAGATCAAAACCGGCGGGGGCCAGAAGTTCTCTGAGCTGATCAACTAAAAGTTTTGCTTCATCAGGAGTGCGCACACTCTGCAGGCAGTTGTCCACATAGAAACACTTTTCAACTGAAAATCTCAGCTTATCACCTGGCTGGCTGTTGGCTGCAACGTGACTCTGCAGGGCGTAAGTGGCACAGCATGGGCTACATGTGGTGCCAAATGGAAGGACTTGCCACTCATATACCTTGGGAGCTTCATCCCCATTTAGGTCACGCCACAGGAACCGCAACAGTGGTCGATCTTCAGGTAGGAGTCGAACCTGGTGGAACATTCCTTTGATGTCTCCACTAACCGCCACAGGATATTCACGGAACCTTAGCAGGACTCCGAGCAGGGAAGCGCCAAGAGTAGGTCCAGGAAGAAGGTATTGGTTAAGGGTCTGTCCCAAGTATTGGTGTGAACAGTTAAACACAAGGCGATTTTTCCCATTGTGGCTGACAAGGTGGTGAGGAATATACCAACATTCTTTTGGTGGAATGGTTTCAGGAGCCACTTCTTGCACAATGCCCGAGTCGATGAGCCTTTGCATCTCCACCTTATAGGCTTTAGCTTGAATAGGGTTCTTACGGAGACGTCTCTCTGTGCTACGCAACAGCGGCATGACTGAATCAGTTGGAGCACGGAGCTGTGGCATGTTGGGATGGCGCAACAATGGGGTGGCATACCTCGAAATTCCATCCACCTTGGTCCGGGCAGTCTTGGTCTCAAGCACCGCAACAGCCAGCTTATCTTGCTTTGAACGAGTAGCCTCTTTCTCGTTTCGGTAGGGGACTGTATCTATCTCCCAAAGCCTTTTGACGTGCTTGAACAATTCATCGCCAGTCGATGGTGAGGATATGAAGAGACACTGGGTTTCGTCAGTGAGCCGCCCCGTGCTTCTCACAGGACCCTGGAGGGTCCACCCGAGTCTTGTGTGGATAGCTGCTGGACCCCCAGGCGGTCCAAGCCGGACAGGCTCCACAGGGGTGATAAGATGAGGCTGATCTGATCCAATGAGAAGGGAGGGCTGGGCTCCCTTCAAAGCTGGAATGGGAAGCCCTCTGAGGTGTCGAAACCTCCTCTGCAGGCGATCAACAGGATAGCTGTGCTGAGCCAGGCTGAGACGGCTAGCTGTGAACGCTCCTGCAATGTTGTATCTGTTCTCAGGGTTGGTAGCTGGGGAGACGCTGAAAGACACCTTATGGCCATGGAGCACCTGGATGTCCTGACGTACTGTCCGCAGTGGGAGATCTTCAGGAAGGCCCTTCATATCAAGGAACTTAGCTGCAGCAGGGAGAAGCATAGTTCTCTCTGACCCGTCATCTAGAATGGCAAAGGTCTCCAGAGTTCGCTTCCCATACTGTACGAGCACTGGCACAACTTTCAATAGGACTCTGTTCCCAGTTCCATGACGGTCAAGGTAGAGGGCATCTGAGGTGGAACTAGTTAGGCAGGCTTCTTCTCTAACTGCAGTATTCATGCTCCCACTTGTTGCTCTTGTATTTATTTCGTGAAGGGCCAATAGGTGTTTCTTCTGGCAAATGTTGCAGGCTTTCTTCAATGTGCACTGTGCTGCTTGGTGTTGTCGAGCACATCGCCAGCACCGATTATTAGCCTGGATCCATTCTTTCAGTTGATCTTTGGAAAGCTTGGCGACGTCACTGCATTGACTGAAATAATGCTCCTTGCTCTCACAGTAAGCACAGTAGGCTTTTGTCTTAGTTTGGTTCTTCACTGGACTCTCTTTACCTGGCTGTATGGGGGGCCCTGGTGGCTCTTCAGCACCATGCAGGATTGTAGTTGTTTGTTTCTTGGGGCTCTCACTCTTAGCATAGCTTCGATCTCGGCTTCCTCTTCCCCCGAGCTGATTATCGAATCCTTGACACCATGACTCATAACGGAGCCACTCGGATAGCTCATACAATGTATGTCCAGCTCTTGGTTGCTTGCCCTGGTGTCTACGAAAGTCAGCTCGCTGTTCTGGAGGTAGTTTGCTCAGCAATCGAGCTACATGTGAGCCACAGTTCAGTTCAATTTCACCTTCAGGTCCCAGGGTCTGCAACAGGCCTACCAATGACTGGATTTTAAGTGAAAACCTTTGGAATGCTGCGGCATCTCCCCGCCTAACTTCAGGGGCCTCTAATACGCTAGCTATTTTTCGTAGAGCCAGGTGATGAGGTTGGCCAAACTTGTCATGTAGGGCCATCATTGTGTGAGTGTAGGGGGTTGGTGAGTTTAAATAAGCATCCGCAATGAGTTTGGCTTCATCGAACTTTAAATGATCAACCAGTACTTGGTACTTAAAGAGTTCAGTAGCATCGACTGGCAGGAGGTTTCCCAAAGCTATGCGAAGCCTCGCAAACTCACTTGGGTCAGGGTGCAGGAACTTTGGGATGGTCGGCTGTGGGCCTCTATATACCTGCTCAGGCACATGACGACCCGGGTTGGGTGACGTTGCATAGACTTCTGGAAGCTGATAGGCTGATGTAGACGTGGGGCGTGTGCGGCCTGGGTAGGAGGGAGTAAGCCGTGGCTGTGAGAAAGTTGGTTGTCTTCGGGGAAAGGGTCCCGAAGCATGGGAGTGATCTGGTTGGCCTGGTTTCACCAGCGGTGGAGGGGGAGGAGGGTAGGCAGCAGCGTTGTCCGCGTAGTAGATTGGACCAGCATGTTGTCGTTGATCAAGCTGAAGGTTGTGAATACTGTCATAAAGGTCAGTCTCTGCTGAGGGCCAGGGTGGAGGATCAGGCCAGTTCTCTTCCTCGTCTTCATCTGTTGCACTATAGGTTTGGCAACCAACGACGACAGGTCTTGGCTCCCGACCTATGCGTGATGGAGCTCGACTAGCAGCTTGACCAATGTCTGCTTTCAAGGAACAGGCCAACTGGAGGAGCTCTTTAATCTCGCACCGCGCCTCGTCCAGTGCTCTCATGCCGGACTGAAAAACTTGTTGTTGGTGCATAAGTCGAGCATTCTCCTCTTGGATGGCTCTCATCTCGGAGTAGTAGGGCTCCTGACTTGAGTAGGAAGGTGAAGGGTTATCGGGACAGTGCCAGTCGCTTCCCTGGAGATGACCGGGGGTTCGTCGAGGGGTCTCTGGTTGAGCCGCATGCCCTGAAAGTCCACTGTAGGGGGCTTGGTCTGAATAGCGGGGCATGGTACGTGATAAATCTTCTCTGGTGGTTGATGATGTTAATCCCTTCTGTCCACTGTGAGGGAGGCCTGCATACTCCACTTCAAAGTCTAGAAGTCTGACAGGAGGACGTGTTCGTCGCCGAGGTCTGACGACAGGGTGGATCTCTCCATCTGAGTCCATCTTGGACACTGTATCCGGCTCGAAGGACCAAATAAACAGGAGTGATTGCACGGGTTCAATTAGGTGCTACAGCAGTTCAAGATGGGGTATCGATTAGAATACCGGAGGAGGTCGAAGAGAGGAGGAGGATGGTCCTGATTCAGAGGTGTTTATTTGCAGCACTCAGTACAGCGTCAATATTAGTTTCTGTAATAAAGGAAATCACAATTCACGTCAGGTTACTAACTACTGAACAAAGATGCAGGCGTCTCTAAGTCTACATACAACACAAGCAACACAGATCCATAAACGGCCCAACGGCGACACCTAGTGACCGACATAGAACTACACGCAACTCGGACTCTGTGACGAACGTTACGGACACACATAAACGACGACCAAACATGTGCATCCGTACAACACTGTGCTTAACATGAGTGAAGCTCAACTTACTTCTGCTCAGTCACTCAAACGCTTGAGTGCTGCTGAACTAGGACCCGACGCGACCACGACCGAGCACGAGCTCCACACATAGGGAAAAGGAACGATGGGAAAAAGGAACGATGGGAAAAAGGAACGTGACGTAAATGCAAATGAGCAAAAGGCTCTTAAAGTGACAGACTCATGGTGGGAGCCTTTTATACAATAGCAGAAAGGGTCTTTCTTGTAGGTGCACATCAAATCTAAGCTGTCTGAAGTGTTTTTCGAAAGTTATCAACACTTTTATGTTTGGCGTTCCGAAACCCACCTTATCTCAGGCTGAAAAGCGTTTTTGTGCATTGTGCCATAACTTTTCAGGAAAGCTTCAGAACATGAAATTTTAACCTCCCACTATAGCAGAAAGGGTCTTTCTAGTAGTTGCACATCAAATCTAAACTGTCTGAAGTGTTTTTCCAAAGTTATCAACACTTTTATGTTTGGCGTTCCGAAACCCACCTTATCTCAGGCTGAAAAGCGTTTTTACGCATTGTGCCATAACTTTTCAGGGAAGCTTCAGAACATGAAATTTTAATCTCCCACTATAGCAGAAAGGGTCTTTCTAGTAGGTGCACATCAAATCTAAGCTCTCTGAAGTGTTTTTCGAAAGTTATCAACACTTTTATGTTTGGCGTTCCGAAACCCACCTTATCTCAGGCTGAAAAGCGTTTTTGTGCATTGTGCCATAACTTTTCAGGAAAGCTTCAGAACATGAAATTTTAACCTCCCACTATAGCAGAAAGGGTCTTTCTAGTAGTTGCACATCAAATCTAAACTGTCTGAAGTGTTTTTCGAAAGTTATCAACACTTTTATGTTTGGCGTTCCGAAACCCACCTTATCTCAGGCTGAAAAGCGTTTTTACGCATTGTGCCATAACTTTTCAGGGAAGCTTCAGAACATGAAATTTTAACCTCCCACTATAGCAGAAAGGGTCTTTCTAGTAGTTGCACATCAAATCTAAACTGTCTGAAGTGTTTTTCCAAAGTTATCAACACTTTTATGTTTGGCGTTCCGAAACCCACCTTATCTCAGGCTGAAAAGCGTTTTTACGCATTGTGCCATAACTTTTCAGGGAAGCTTCAGAACATGAAATTTTAACCTCCCACTATAGCAGAAAGGGTCTTTCTAGTAGGTGCACATCAAATCTAAGCTGTCTGAAGTGTTTTTCGAAAGTTATCAACACTTTTATGTTTGGCGTTCCGAAACCCACCTTATCTCAGGCTGAAAAGCGTTTTTACGCATTGTGCCATAACTTTTCAGGGAAGCTTCAGAACATGAAATTTTAACCTCCCACTATAGCAGAAAGGGTCTTTCTAGTAGGTGCACATCAAATCTAAGCTCTCTGAAGTGTTTTTCCAAAGTTATCAACACTTTTATGTTTGGCGTTCCGAAACCCACCTTATCTCAGGCTGAAAAGCGTTTTTGTGCATTGTGCCATAACTTTTCAGGGAAGCTTCAGAACATGAAATTTTAACCTCCCACTATAGCAGAAAGGGTCTTTCTAGTAGTTGCACATCAAATCTAAACTGTCTGAAGTGTTTTTCCAAAGTTATTAACACTTTTATGTTTGGCGTTCCGAAACCCACCTTATCTCAGGCTGAAAAGCGTTTTTGTGCATTGTGCCATAACTTTTCAGGGAAGCTTCAGAACATGAAATTTTAACCTCCCACTATAGCAGAAAGGGTCTTTCTAGTAGTTGCACATCAAATCTAAACTGTCTGAAGTGTTTTTCCAAAGTTATCAACACTTTTATGTTTGGCGTTCCGAAACCCACCTTATCTCAGGCTGAAAAGCGTTTTTGTGCATTGTGCCATAACTTTTCAGGGAAGCTTCAGAACATGAAATTTTAACCTCCCACTATAGCAGAAAGGGTCTTTCTAGTGGTTGCACATCAAATCTAAGCTGTCTGAAGTGTTTTTCAAAAGTTATCAACACTTTTAGGTTTGGCGTTCCGAAACCCACCTTATCTCAGGCTGAAAAGCGTTTTTGTGCATTGTGCCATAACTTTTCAGGAAAGCTTCAGAACATGAAATTTTAACCTCCCACTATAGCTGAAAGGGTCTTTCTAGTAGTTGCACATCAAATCTAAACTGTCTGAAGTGTTTTTCCAAAGTTATCAACACTTTTATGTTTGGCGTTCCGAAACCCACCTTATCTCAGGCTGAAAAGCGTTTTTACGCATTGTGCCATAACTTTTCAGGGAAGCTTCAGAACATGAAATTTTAACCTCCCACTATAGCAGAAAGGGTCTTTCTAGTAGGTGCACATCAAATCTAAGCTCTCTGAAGTGTTTTTCGAAAGTTATCAACACTTTTATGTTTGGCGTTCCGAAACCCACCTTATCTCAGGCTGAAAAGCGTTTTTGTGCATTGTGCCATAACTTTTCAGGAAAGCTTTAGAACATGAAATTTTAACCTCCCACTATAGCAGAAAGGGTCTTTCTAGTAGTTGCACATCAAATCTAAACTGTCTGAAGTGTTTTTCCAAAGTTATTAACACTTTTATGTTTGGCGTTCCGAAACCCACCTTATCTCAGGCTGAAAAGCGTTTTTGTGCATTGTGTCATAACTTTTCAGGGAAGCTTCAGAACATGAAATTTTAACCTCCCACTATAGCAGAAAGGGTCTTTCTAGTAGTTGCACATCAAATCTAAACTCTCTGAAGTGTTTTTCCAAAGTTATTAACACTTTTATGTTTGGCGTTCCGAAACCCACCTTATCTCAGGCTGAAAAGCGTTTTTGTGCATTGTGCCATAACTTTTCATGGAAGCTTCAGAACATGAAATTTTAACCTCCCACTATAGCAGAAAGGGTCTTTCTAGTAGTTGCACATCAAATCTAAACTGTCTGAAGTGTTTTTCCAAAGTTATCAACACTTTTATGTTTGGCGTTCCGAAACCCACCTTATCTCAGGCTGAAAAGCGTTTTTACGCATTGTGCCATAACTTTTCAGGGAAGCTTCAGAACATGAAATTTTAACCTCCCACTATAGCAGAAAGGGTCTTTCTAGTAGCTGCACATCAAATCTAAGCTGTCTGAAGTGTTTTTCGAAAGTTATCAACACTTTTATGTTTGGCGTTCCGAAACCCACCTTATCTCAGGCTGAAAAGCGTTTTTGTGCATTGTGCCATAACTTTTCAGGGAAGCTTCAGAACATGAAATTTTAACGTCCCACTATAGCAGAAAGGGTCTTTCTAGTAGTTGCACATCAAATCTAAGCTGTCTGAAGTGTTTTTCCAAAGTTATCAACACTTTTATGTTTGGCGTTCCGAAACCCACCTTATCTCAGGCTGAAAAGCGTTTTTGTGCATTGTGTCATAACTTTTCAGGAAAGCTTCAGAACATGAAATTTTAACCTCCCACTATAGCAGAAAGGGTCTTTCTAGTAGTTGCACATCAAATCTAAACTGTCTGAAGTGTTTTTCGAAAGTTATCAACACTTTTATGTTTGGCGTTCCGAAACCCACCTTATCTCAGGCTGAAAGGCGTTTTTGTGCATTGTGCCATAACTTTTCAGGGAAGCTTCAGAACATGAAATTTTAACCTCCCACTATAGCAGAAAGGGTCTTTCTAGTAGTTGCACATCAAATCTAAGCTGTCTGAAGTGTTTTTCCAAAGTTATCAACACTTTTATGTTTGGCGTTCCGAAACCCACCTTATCTCAGGCTGAAAAGCGTTTTTGTGCATTGTGCCATAACTTTTCAGGAAAGCTTCAGAACATGAAATTTTAACCTCCCACTATAGCAAAAAGGGTCTTTCTAGTAGTTGCACATCAAATCTAAACTGTCTGAAGTGTTTTTCCAAAGTTATCAACACTTTTATGTTTGGCGTTCCGAAACCCACCTTATCTCAGGCTGAAAAGCGTTTTTACGCATTGTGCCATAACTTTTCAGGGAAGCTTCAGAACATGAAATTTTAACCTCCCACTATAGCAGAAAGGGTCTTTCTAGTAGGTGAACATCAAATCTAAGCTCTCTGAAGTGTTTTTCGAAAGTTATCAACACTTTTATGTTTGGCGTTCCGAAACCCACCTTATCTCAGGCTGAAAAGCGTTTTTGTGCATTGTGCCATAACTTTTCAGGAAAGCTTCAGAACATGAAATTTTAACCTCCCACTATAGCAGAAAGGGTCTTTCTAGTAGTTGCACATCAAATCTAAACTGTCTGAAGTGTTTTTCCAAAGTTATTAACACTTTTATGTTTGGCGTTCCGAAACCCACCTTATCTCAGGCTGAAAAGCGTTTTTGTGCATTGTGCCATAACTTTTCAGGGAAGCTTCAGAACATGAAATTTTAACCTCCCACTATAGCAGAAAGGGTCTTTCTAGTAGTTGCACATCAAATCTAAACTGTCTGAAGTGTTTTTCCAAAGTTATTAACACTTTTATGTTTGGCGTTCCGAAACCCACCTTATCTCAGGCTGAAAAGCGTTTTTGTGCATTGTGCCATAACTTTTCAGGGAAGCTTCAGAACATGAAATTTTAACCTCCCACTATAGCAGAAAGGGTCTTTCTAGTAGTTGCACATCAAATCTAAACTGTCTGAAGTGTTTTTCCAAAGTTATCAACACTTTTATGTTTGGCGTTCCGAAACCCACCTTATCTCAGGCTGAAAAGCGTTTTTACGCATTGTGCCATAACTTTTCAGGGAAGCTTCAGAACATGAAATTTTAACCTCCCACTATAGCAGAAAGGGTCTTTCTAGTAGCTGCACATCAAATCTAAGCTGTCTGAAGTGTTTTTCGAAAGTTATCAACACTTTTATGTTTGGCGTTCCGAAACCCACCTTATCTCAGGCTGAAAAGCGTTTTTGTGCATTGTGCCATAACTTTTCAGGGAAGCTTCAGAACATGAAATTTTAACGTCCCACTATAGCAGAAAGGGTCTTTCTAGTAGTTGCACATCAAATCTAAGCTGTCTGAAGTGTTTTTCCAAAGTTATCAACACTTTTATGCTTGGCGTTCCGAAACCCACCTTATCTCAGGCTGAAAAGCGTTTTTGTGCATTGTGCCATAACTTTTCAGGAAAGCTTCAGAACATGAAATTTTAACCTCCCACTATAGCAGAAAGGGTCTTTCTAGTAGTTGCACATCAAATCTAAACTGTCTGAAGTGTTTTTCCAAAGTTATCAACACTTTTATGTTTGGCGTTCCGAAACCCACCTTATCTCAGGCTGAAAAGCGTTTTTACGCATTGTGCCATAACTTTTCAGGGAAGCTTCAGAACATGAAATTTTAACCTCCCACTATAGCAGAAAGGGTCTTTCTAGTAGGTGCACATCAAATCTAAGCTGTCTGAAGTGTTTTTCGAAAGTTATCAACACTTTTATGTTTGGCGTTCCGAAACCCACCTTATCTCAGGCTGAAAGGCGTTTTTGTGCATTGTGCCATAACTTTTCAGGGAAGCTTCAGAACATGAAATTTTAACCTCCCACTATAGCAGAAAGGGTCTTTCTAGTAGTTGCACATCAAATCTAAGCTGTCTGAAGTGTTTTTCCAAAGTTATCAACACTTTTATGTTTGGCGTTCCGAAACCCACCTTATCTCAGGCTGAAAAGCGTTTTTGTGCATTGTGGCATAACTTTTCAGGAAAGCTTCAGAACATGAAATTTTAACCTCCCACTATAGCAGAAAGGGTCTTTCTAGTAGTTGCACATCAAATCTAAACTGTCTGAAGTGTTTTTCCAAAGTTGCAAACACTTTTATGTTTGGCGTTCCGAAACCCACCTTATCTCAGGCTGAAAAGCGTTTTTACGCATTGTGCCATAACTTTTCAGGGAAGCTTCAGAACATGAAATTTTAACCTCCCACTATAGCAGAAAGGGTCTTTCTAGTAGGTGCACATCAAATCTAAGCTCTCTGAAGTGTTTTTCGAAAGTTATCAACACTTTTATGTTTGGCGTTCCGAAACCCACCTTATCTCAGGCTGAAAAGCGTTTTTGTGCATTGTGCCATAACTTTTCAGGAAAGCTTCAGAACATGAAATTTTAACCTCCCACTATAGCAGAAAGGGTCTTTCTAGTAGTTGCACATCAAATCTAAACTGTCTGAAGTGTTTTTCCAAAGTTATTAACACTTTTATGTTTGGCGTTCCGAAACCCACCTTATCTCAGGCTGAAAAGCGTTTTTGTGCATTGTGCCATAACTTTTCAGGGAAGCTTCAGAACATGAAATTTTAACCTCCCACTATAGCAGAAAGGGTCTTTCTAGTAGTTGCACATCAAATCTAAACTGTCTGAAGTGTTTTTCCAAAGTTATTAACACTTTTATGTTTGGCGTTCCGAAACCCACCTTATCTCAGGCTGAAAAGCGTTTTTGTGCATTGTGCCATAACTTTTCAGGGAAGCTTCAGAACATGAAATTTTAACCTCCCACTATAGCAGAAAGGGTCTTTCTAGTAGTTGCACATCAAATCTAAACTGTCTGAAGTGTTTTTCCAAAGTTATCAACACTTTTATGTTTGGCGTTCCGAAACCCACCTTATCTCAGGTTGAAAAGCGTTTTTACGCATTGTGCCATAACTTTTCAGGGAAGCTTCAGAACATGAAATTTTAACCTCCCACTATAGCAGAAAGGGTCTTTCTAGTAGGTGCACATCAAATCTAAGCTGTCTGAAGTATTTTTCCAAAGTTATCAACACTTTTATGTTTGGCGTTCCGAAACCCACCTTATCTCAGGCTGAAAAGCGTTTTTGTGCATTGTGCCATAACTTTTCAGGGAAGCTTCAGAACATGAAATTTTAACCTCCCACTATAGCAGAAAGGGTCTTTCTAGTAGTTGCACATCAAATCTAAACTGTCTGAAGTGTTTTTCCAAAGTTATTAACACTTTTATGTTTGGCGTTCCGAAACCCACCTTATCTCAGGCTGAAAAGCGTTTTTGTGCATTGTGCCATAACTTTTCAGGGAAGCTTCAGAACATAAAATTTTAACCTCCCACTATAGCAGAAAGGGTCTTTCTAGTAGGTGCACATCAAATCTAAACTGTCTGAAGTGTTTTTCCAAAGTTATCAACACTTTTATGTTTGGCGTTCCGAAACCCACCTTATCTCAGGCTGAAAAGCGTTTTTACGCATTGTGCCATAACCTTTCAGGGAAGCTTCAGAACATGAAATTTTAACCTCCCACTATAGCAGAAAGGGTCTTTCTAGTAGGTGCACATCAAATCTAAGCTGTCTGAAGTGTTTTTCGAAAGATATCAACACTTTTATGTTTGGCGTTCCGAAACCCACCTTATCTCAGGCTGAAAAGCGTTTTTGTGCATTGTGCCATAACTTTTCAGGGAAGCTTCAGAACATGAAATTTTAACCTCCCACTATAGCAGAAAGGGTCTTTCTAGTAGTTGCACATCAAATCTAAGCTGTCTGAAGTGTTTTTCAAAAGTTATCAACACTTTTATGTTTGGCGTTCCGAAACCCACCTTATCTCAGGCTGAAAAGCGTTTTTACGCATTGTGCCATAACTTTTCAGGGAAGCTTCAGAACATGAAATTTTAACCTCCCACTATAGCAGAAAGGGTCTTTCTAGTAGTTGCACATCAAATCTAAACTGTCTGAAGTGTTTTTCCAAAGTTATCAACACTTTTATGTTTGGCGTTCCGAAACCCACCTTATCTCAGGCTGAAAAGCGTTTTTACGCATTGTGCCATAACTTTTCAGGGAAGCTTCAGAACATGAAATTTTAAGTGCACATCAAATCTAAGCTCTCTGAAGTGTTTTTCGAAAGTTATCAACACTTTTATGTTTGGCGTTCCGAAACCCACCTTATCTCAGGCTGAAAAGCGTTTTTGTGCATTGTGCCATAACTTTTCAGGGAAGCTTCAGAACATGAAATTTTAACCTCCCACTATAGCAGAAAGGGTCTTTCTAGTAGTTGCACATCAAATCTAAACTGTCTGAAGTGTTTTTCCAAAGTTATTAACACTTTTATGTTTGGCGTTCCGAAACCCACCTTATCTCAGGCTGAAAAGCGTTTTTGTGCATTGTGCCATAACTTTTCAGGGAAGCTTCAGAACATGAAATTTTAACCTCCCACTATAGCAGAAAGGGTCTTTCTAGTAGTTGCACATCAAATCTAAGCTGTCTGAAGTGTTTTTCAAAAGTTATCAACACTTTTATGTTTTGCGTTCCGAAACCCACCTTATCTCAGGATGAAAAGCGTTTTTGTGCATTGTGCCATAACTTTTCAGGAAAGCTTCAGAACATGAAATTTTAACCTCCCACTATAGCAGAAAGGGTCTTTCTAGTAGTTGCACATCAAATCTAAACTGTCTGAAGTGTTTTTCCAAAGTTATCAACACTTTTATGTTTGGCGTTCCGAAACCCACCTTATCTCAGGCTGAAAAGCGTTTTTACGCATTGTGCCATAACTTTTCAGGGAAGCTTCAGAACATGAAATTTTAACCTCCCACTATAGCAGAAAGGGTCTTTCTAGTAGGTGCACATCAAATCTAAGCTCTCTGAAGTGTTTTTCGAAAGTTATCAACACTTTTATGTTTGGCATTCCGAAACCTACCTTATCTCAGGCTGAAAAGCGTTTTTACGCATTGTGCCATAACCTTTCAGGGAAGCTTCAGAACATGAAATTTTAACCTCCCACTATAGCAGAAAGGGTCTTTCTAGTAGGTGCACATCAAATCTAAGCTGTCTGAAGTGTTTTTCGAAAGATATCAACACTTTTATGTTTGGCGTTCCGAAACCCACCTTATCTCAGGCTGAAAAGCGTTTTTGTGCATTGTGCCATAACTTTTCAGGGAAGCTTCAGAACATGAAATTTTAACCTCCCACTATAGCAGAAAGGGTCTTTCTAGTAGTTGCACATCAAATCTAAGCTGTCTGAAGTGTTTTTCAAAAGTTATCAACACTTTTATGTTTGGCGTTCCGAAACCCACCTTATCTCAGGCTGAAAAGCGTTTTTGTGCATTGTGCCATAACTTTTCAGGAAAGCTTCAGAACATGAAATTTTAACCTCCCACTAAAGCAGAAAGGGTCTTTCTAGTAGTTGCACATCAAATCTAAACTGTCTGAAGTGTTTTTCCAAAGTTATCAACACTTTTATGTTTGGCGTTCCGAAACCCACCTTATCTCAGGCTGAAAAGCGTTTTTGTGCATTGTGCCATAACTTTTCAGGGAAGCTTCAGAACATGAAATTTTAACCTCCCACTATAGCAGAAAGGGTCTTTCTAGTAGGTGCACATCAAATCTAAGCTCTCTGAAGTGTTTTTCGAAAGTTATCAACACTTTTATGTTTGGCGTTCCGAAACCCACCTTATCTCAGGCTGAAAAGCGTTTTTGTGCATTGTGCCATAACTTTTCAGGGAAGCTTCAGAACATGAAATTTTAACCTCCCACTATAGCAGAAAGGGTCTTTCTAGTAGTTGCACATCAAATCTAAACTGTCTGAAGTGTTTTTCCAAAGTTATTAACACTTTTATGTTTGGCGTTCCGAAACCCACCTTATCTCAGGCTGAAAAGCGTTTTTGTGCATTGTGCCATAACTTTTCAGGGAAGCTTCAGAACATGAAATTTTAACCTCCCACTATAGCAGAAAGGGTCTTTCTAGTAGTTGCACATCAAATCTAAGCTGTCTGAAGTGTTTTTCAAAAGTTATCAACACTTTTATGTTTTGCGTTCCGAAACCCACCTTATCTCAGGCTGAAAAGCGTTTTTGTGCATTGTGCCATAACTTTTCAGGAAAGCTTCAGAACATGAAATTTTAACCTCCCACTATAGCAGAAAGGGTCTTTCTAGTAGTTGCACATCAAATCTAAACTGTCTGAAGTGTTTTTCCAAAGTTATCAACACTTTTATGTTTGGCGTTCCGAAACCCACCTTATCTCAGGCTGAAGAGCGTTTTTACGCATTGTGCCATAACTTTTCAGGGAAGCTTCAGAACATGAAATTTTAACCTCCCACTATAGCAGAAAGGGTCTTTCTAGTAGGTGCACATCAAATCTAAGCTCTCCGAAGTGTTTTTCGAAAGTTATCAACACTTTTATGTTTGGCATTCCGAAACCTACCTTATCTCAGGCTGAAAAGCGTTTTTGTGCATTGTGCCATAACTTTTCAGGGAAGCTTCAGAACATGAAATTTTAACCTCCCACTATAGCAGAAAGGGTCTTTCTAGTAGTTGCACATCAAATCTAAACTGTCTGAAGTGTTTTTCCAAAGTTATTAACACTTTGATGTTTGGCGTTCCGAAACCCACCTTATCTCAGGCTGAAAAGCGTTTTTGTGCATTGTGCCATAACTTTTCAGGGAAGCTTCAGAACATGAAATTTTAACCTCCCACTATAGCAGAAAGGGTCTTTCTAGTAGTTGCACATCAAATCTAAACTGTCTGAAGTGTTTTTCCAAAGTTATCAACACTTTTATGTTTGGCGTTCCGAAACCCACCTTATCTCAGGCTGAAAAGCGTTTTTGTGCATTGTGCCATAACTTTTCAGGGAAGCTTCAGAACATGAAATTTTAACCTCCCACTATAGCAGAAAGGGTCTTTCTAGTAGGTGCACATCAAATCTAAGCTCTCTTAAGTGTTTTTCGAAAGTTATCAACACTTTTATGTTTGGCGTTCCGAAACCCACCTTATCTCAGGCTGAAAAGCGTTTTTTTGCATTGTGCCATAACTTTTCAGGAAAGCTTCAGAACATGAAATTTTAACCTCCCACTATAGCAGAAAGGGTCTTTCTAGTAGTTGCACATCAAATCTAAACTGTCTGAAGTGTTTTTCCAAAGTTATTAACACTTTTATGTTTGGCGTTCCGAAACCCACCTTATCTCAGGCTGAAAAGCGTTTTTGTGCATTGTGCCATAACTTTTCAGGGAAGCTTCAGAACATGAAATTTTAACCTCCCACTATAGCAGAAAGGGTCTTTCTAGTAGTTGCACATCAAATCTAAACTGTCTGAAGTGTTTTTCCAAAGTTATTAACACTTTTATGTTTGGCGTTCCGAAACCCACCTTATCTCTGGCTGAAAAGCGTTTTTGTGCATTGTGCCATAACTTTTCAGGGAAGCTTCAGAACATGAAATTTTAACCTCCCACTATAGCAGAAAGGGTCTTTCTAGTAGTTGCACATCAAATCTAAACTGTCTGAAGTGTTTTTCCAAAGTTATCAACACTTTTATGTTTGGCGTTCCGAAACCCACCTTATCTCAGGCTGAAAAGCGTTTTTACGCATTGTGCCATAACTTTTCAGGGAAGCTTCAGAACATGAAATTTTAACCTCCCACTATAGCAGAAAGGGTCTTTCTAGTAGGTGCACATCAAATCTAAGCTGTCTGAAGTGTTTTTCGAAAGTTATCAACACTTTTATGTTTGGCGTTCCGAAACCCACCTTATCTCAGGCTGAAAAGCGTTTTTGTGCATTGTGCCATAACTTTTCAGGGAAGCTTCAGAACATGAAATTTTAACCTCCCACTATAGCAGAAAGGGTCTTTCTAGTAGTTGCACATCAAATCTAAACTGTCTGAAGTGTTTTTCCAAAGTTATTAACACTTTTATGTTTGGCGTTCCGAAACCCACCTTATCTCAGGCTGAAAAGCGTTTTTGTGCATTGTGCCATAACTTTTCAGGGAAGCTTCAGAACATGAAATTTTAACCTCCCACTATAGCAGAAAGGGTCTTTCTAGTAGTTGCACATCAAATCTAAACTGTCTGAAGTGTTTTTCCAAAGTTATCAACACTTTTATGTTTGGCGTTCCGAAACCCACCTTATCTCAGGCTGAAAAGCGTTTTTGTGCATTGTGCCATAACTTTTCAGGGAAGCTTCAGAACATGAAATTTTAACCTCCCACTATAGCAGAAAGGGTCTTTCTAGTAGTTGCACATCAAATCTAAGCTGTCTGAAGTGTTTTTCAAAAGTTATCAACACTTTTATGTTTGGCGTTCCGAAACCCACCTTATCTCTGGCTGAAAAGCGTTTTTACGCATTGTGCCATAACTTTTCAGGGAAGCTTCAGAACATGAAATTTTAACCTCCCACTATAGCAGAAAGGGTCTTTCTAGTAGGTGCACATCAAATCTAAGCTCTCTGAAGTGTTTTTCGAAAGTTATCAACACTTTTATGTTTGGTGTTCCGAAACCCACCTTATCTCAGGCTGAAAAGCGTTTTTGTGCATTGTGCCATAACTTTTCAGGAAAGCTTCAGAACATGAAATTTTAACCTCCCACTATAGCAGAAAGGGTCTTTCTAGTAGTTGCACATCAAATCTAAACTGTCTGAAGTGTTTTTCAAAAGTTATCAACACTTTTATGTTTGGCGTTCCGAAACCCACCTTATCTCAGGCTGAAAAGCGTTTTTGTGCATTGTGCCATAACTTTTCAGGGAAGCTTCAGAACATGAAATTTTAACCTCCCACTATAGCAGAAAGGGTCTTTCTAGTAGTTGCACATCAAATCTAAGCTGTCTGAAGTGTTTTTCAAAAGTTATCAACACTTTTATGTTTGGCGTTCCGAAACCCACCTTATCTCAGGCTGAAAAGCGTTTTTGTGCATTGTGCCATAACTTTTCAGGAAAGCTTCAGAACATGAAATTTTAACCTCCCACTATAGCAGAAAGGGTCTTTCTAGTAGGTGCACATCAAATCTAAGCTCTCTGAAGTGTTTTTCGAAAGTTATCAACACTTTTATGTTTGGCGTTCCGAAACCCACCTTATCTCAGGCTGAAAAGCGTTTTTGTGCATTGTGCCATAACTTTTCAGGGAAGCTTCAGAACATGAAATTTTAACCTCCCACTATAGCAGAAAGGGTCTTTCTAGTAGTTGCACATCAAATCTAAACTGTCTGAAGTGTTTTTCCAAAGTTATTAACACTTTTATGTTTGGCGTTCCGAAACCCACCTTATCTCAGGCTGAAAAGCGTTTTTGTGCATTGTGCCATAACTTTTCAGGGAAGCTTCAGAACATGAAATTTTAACCTCCCACTATAGCAGAAAGGGTCTTTCTAGTAGTTGCACATCAAATCTAAACTGTCTGAAGTGTTTTTCCAAAGTTATCAACACTTTTATGTTTGGCGTTCCGAAACCCACCTTATCTCAGGCTGAAAAGCGTTTTTGTGCATTGTGCCATAACTTTTCAGGGAAGCTTCAGAACATGAAATTTTAACCTCCCACTATAGCAGAAAGGGTCTTTCTAGTAGTTGCACATCAAATCTAAGCTGTCTGAAGTGTTTTTCAAAAGTTATCAACACTTTTATGTTTGGCGTTCCGAAACCCACCTTATCTCAGGCTGAAAAGCGTTTTTGTGCATTGTGCCATAACTTTTCAGGAAAGCTTCAGAACATGAAATTTTAACCTCCCACTATAGCAGAAAGGGTCTTTCTAGTAGTTGCACATCAAATCTAAACTGTCTGAAGTGTTTTTCCAAAGTTATCAACACTTTTATGTTTGGCGTTCCGAAACCCACCTTATCTCAGGCTGAAAAGCGTTTTTACGCATTGTGCCATAACTTTTCAGCGAAGCTTCAGAACATGAAATTTTAACCTCCCACTATAGCAGAAAGGGTCTTTCTAGTAGGTGCACATCAAATCTAAGCTCTCTGAAGTGTTTTTCGAAAGTTATCAACACTTTTATGTTTGGCGTTCCGAAACCCACCTTATCTCAGGCTGAAAAGCGTTTTTGTGCATTGTGCCATAACTTTTCAGGGAAGCTTCAGAACATGAAATTTTAACCTCCCACTATAGCAGAAAGGGTCTTTCTAGTAGTTGCACATCAAATCTAAACTGTCTGAAGTGTTTTTCCAAAGTTATCAACACTTTTATGTTTGGCGTTCCGAAACCCACCTTATCTCAGGCTGAAAAGCGTTTTTGTGCATTGTGCCATAACTTTTCAGGGAAGCTTCAGAACATGAAATTTTAACCTCCCACTATAGCAGAAAGGGTCTTTCTAGTAGTTGCACATCAAATCTAAGCTGTCTGAAGTGTTTTTCAAAAGTTATCAACACTTTTATGTTTGGCGTTCCGAAACCCACCTTATCTCAGGCTGAAAAGCGTTTTTGTGCATTGTGCCATAACTTTTCAGGAAAGCTTCAGAACATGAAATTTTAACCTCCCACTATAGCAGAAAGGGTCTTTCTAGTAGTTGCACATCAAATCTAAACTGTCTGAAGTGTTTTTCCAAAGTTATCAACACTTTTATGTTTGGCGTTCCGAAACCCACCTTATCTCAGGCTGAAAAGCGTTTTTACGCATTGTGCCATAACTTTTCAGGGAAGCTTCAGAACATGAAATTTTAACCTCCCACTATAGCAGAAAGGGTCTTTCTAGTAGGTGCACATCAAATCTAAGCTGTCTGAAGTGTTTTTCGAAAGTTATCAACACTTTTATGTTTGGCGTTCCGAAACCCACCTTATCTCAGGCTGAAAAGCGTTTTTGTGCATTGTGCCATAACTTTTCAGGGAAGCTTCAGAACATGAAATTTTAACCTCCCACTATAGCAGAAAGGGTCTTTCTAGTAGTTGCACATCAAATCTAAGCTGTCTGAAGTGTTTTTCAAAAGTTATCAACACTTTTATGTTTGGCGTTCCGAAACCCACCTTATCTCAGGCTGAAAAGCGTTTTTGTGCATTGTGCCATAACTTTTCAGGAAAGCTTCAGAACATGAAATTTTAACCTCCCACTATAGCAGAAAGGGTCTTTCTAGTAGTTGCACATCAAATCTAAACTGTCTGAAGTGTTTTTCCAAAGTTATCAACACTTTTATGTTTGGCGTTCCGAAACCCACCTTATCTCAGGCTGAAAAGCGTTTTTACGCATTGTGCCATAACTTTTCAGGGAAGCTTCAGAACATGAAATTTTAACCTCCCACTATAGCAGAAAGGGTCTTTCTAGTAGGTGCACATCAAATCTAAGCTCTCTGAAGTGTTTTTCGAAAGTTATCAACACTTTTATGTTTGGCGTTCCGAAACCCACCTTATCTCAGGCTGAAAAGCGTTTTTGTGCATTGTGCCATAACTTTTCAGGGAAGCTTCAGAACATGAAATTTTAACCTCCCACTATAGCAGAAAGGGTCTTTCTAGTAGTTGCACATCAAATCTAAACTGTCTGAAGTGTTTTTCCAAAGTTATTAACACTTTTATGTTTGGCGTTCCGAAACCCACCTTATCTCAGGCTGAAAAGCGTTTTTGTGCATTGTGCCATAACTTTTCAGGGAAGCTTCAGAACATGAAATTTTAACCTCCCACTATAGCAGAAAGGGTCTTTCTAGTAGTTGCACATCAAATCTAAACTGTCTGAAGTGTTTTTCCAAAGTTATCAACACTTTTATGTTTGGCGTTCCGAAACCCACCTTATCTCAGGTTGAAAAGCGTTTTTACGCATTGTGCCATAACTTTTCAGGGAAGCTTCAGAACATGAAATTTTAACCTCCCACTATAGCAGAAAGGGTCTTTCTAGTAGGTGCACATCAAATCTAAGCTGTCTGAAGTATTTTTCCAAAGTTATCAACACTTTTATGTTTGGCGTTCCGAAACCCACCTTATCTCAGGCTGAAAAGCGTTTTTGTGCATTGTGCCATAACTTTTCAGGGAAGCTTCAGAACATGAAATTTTAACCTCCCACTATAGCAGAAAGGGTCTTTCTAGTAGTTGCACATCAAATCTAAACTGTCTGAAGTGTTTTTCCAAAGTTATTAACACTTTTATGTTTGGCGTTCCGAAACCCACCTTATCTCAGGCTGAAAAGCGTTTTTGTGCATTGTGCCATAACTTTTCAGGGAAGCTTCAGAACATAAAATTTTAACCTCCCACTATAGCAGAAAGGGTCTTTCTAGTAGGTGCACATCAAATCTAAACTGTCTGAAGTGTTTTTCCAAAGTTATCAACACTTTTATGTTTGGCGTTCCGAAACCCACCTTATCTCAGGCTGAAAAGCGTTTTTACGCATTGTGCCATAACCTTTCAGGGAAGCTTCAGAACATGAAATTTTAACCTCCCACTATAGCAGAAAGGGTCTTTCTAGTAGGTGCACATCAAATCTAAGCTGTCTGAAGTGTTTTTCGAAAGATATCAACACTTTTATGTTTGGCGTTCCGAAACCCACCTTATCTCAGGCTGAAAAGCGTTTTTGTGCATTGTGCCATAACTTTTCAGGGAAGCTTCAGAACATGAAATTTTAACCTCCCACTATAGCAGAAAGGGTCTTTCTAGTAGTTGCACATCAAATCTAAGCTGTCTGAAGTGTTTTTCAAAAGTTATCAACACTTTTATGTTTGGCGTTCCGAAACCCACCTTATCTCAGGCTGAAAAGCGTTTTTACGCATTGTGCCATAACTTTTCAGGGAAGCTTCAGAACATGAAATTTTAACCTCCCACTATAGCAGAAAGGGTCTTTCTAGTAGTTGCACATCAAATCTAAACTGTCTGAAGTGTTTTTCCAAAGTTATCAACACTTTTATGTTTGGCGTTCCGAAACCCACCTTATCTCAGGCTGAAAAGCGTTTTTACGCATTGTGCCATAACTTTTCAGGGAAGCTTCAGAACATGAAATTTTAAGTGCACATCAAATCTAAGCTCTCTGAAGTGTTTTTCGAAAGTTATCAACACTTTTTTGTTTGGCGTTCCGAAACCCACCTTATCTCAGGCTGAAAAGCGTTTTTGTGCATTGTGCCATAACTTTTCAGGGAAGCTTCAGAACATGAAATTTTAACCTCCCACTATAGCAGAAAGGGTCTTTCTAGTAGTTGCACATCAAATCTAAACTGTCTGAAGTGTTTTTCCAAAGTTATTAACACTTTTATGTTTGGCGTTCCGAAACCCACCTTATCTCAGGCTGAAAAGCGTTTTTGTGCATTGTGCCATAACTTTTCAGGGAAGCTTCAGAACATGAAATTTTAACCTCCCACTATAGCAGAAAGGGTCTTTCTAGTAGTTGCACATCAAATCTAAGCTGTCTGAAGTGTTTTTCAAAAGTTATCAACACTTTTATGTTTTGCGTTCCGAAACCCACCTTATCTCAGGATGAAAAGCGTTTTTGTGCATTGTGCCATAACTTTTCAGGAAAGCTTCAGAACATGAAATTTTAACCTCCCACTATAGCAGAAAGGGTCTTTCTAGTAGTTGCACATCAAATCTAAACTGTCTGAAGTGTTTTTCCAAAGTTATCAACACTTTTATGTTTGGCGTTCCGAAACCCACCTTATCTCAGGCTGAAAAGCGTTTTTACGCATTGTGCCATAACTTTTCAGGGAAGCTTCAGAACATGAAATTTTAACCTCCCACTATAGCAGAAAGGGTCTTTCTAGTAGGTGCACATCAAATCTAAGCTCTCTGAAGTGTTTTTCGAAAGTTATCAACACTTTTATGTTTGGCATTCCGAAACCTACCTTATCTCAGGCTGAAAAGCGTTTTTACGCATTGTGCCATAACCTTTCAGGGAAGCTTCAGAACATGAAATTTTAACCTCCCACTATAGCAGAAAGGGTCTTTCTAGTAGGTGCACATCAAATCTAAGCTGTCTGAAGTGTTTTTCGAAAGATATCAACACTTTTATGTTTGGCGTTCCGAAACCCACCTTATCTCAGGCTGAAAAGCGTTTTTGTGCATTGTGCCATAACTTTTCAGGGAAGCTTCAGAACATGAAATTTTAACCTCCCACTATAGCAGAAAGGGTCTTTCTAGTAGTTGCACATCAAATCTAAGCTGTCTGAAGTGTTTTTCAAAAGTTATCAACACTTTTATGTTTGGCGTTCCGAAACCCACCTTATCTCAGGCTGAAAAGCGTTTTTGTGCATTGTGCCATAACTTTTCAGGAAAGCTTCAGAACATGAAATTTTAACCTCCCACTATAGCAGAAAGGGTCTTTCTAGTAGTTGCACATCAAATCTAAACTGTCTGAAGTGTTTTTCCAAAGTTATCAACACTTTTATGTTTGGCGTTCCGAAACCCACCTTATCTCAGGCTGAAAAGCGTTTTTGTGCATTGTGCCATAACTTTTCAGGGAAGCTTCAGAACATGAAATTTTAACCTCCCACTATAGCAGAAAGGGTCTTTCTAGTAGGTGCACATCAAATCTAAGCTCTCTGAAGTGTTTTTCGAAAGTTATCAACACTTTTATGTTTGGCGTTCCGAAACCCACCTTATCTCAGGCTGAAAAGCGTTTTTGTGCATTGTGCCATAACTTTTCAGGGAAGCTTCAGAACATGAAATTTTAACCTCCCACTATAGCAGAAAGGGTCTTTCTAGTAGTTGCACATCAAATCTAAACTGTCTGAAGTGTTTTTCCAAAGTTATTAACACTTTTATGTTTGGCGTTCCGAAACCCACCTTATCTCAGGCTGAAAAGCGTTTTTGTGCATTGTGCCATAACTTTTCAGGGAAGCTTCAGAACATGAAATTTTAACCTCCCACTATAGCAGAAAGGGTCTTTCTAGTAGTTGCACATCAAATCTAAGCTGTCTGAAGTGTTTTTCAAAAGTTATCAACACTTTTATGTTTTGCGTTCCGAAACCCACCTTATCTCAGGCTGAAAAGCGTTTTTGTGCATTGTGCCATAACTTTTCAGGAAAGCTTCAGAACATGAAATTTTAACCTCCCACTATAGCAGAAAGGGTCTTTCTAGTAGTTGCACATCAAATCTAAACTGTCTGAAGTGTTTTTCCAAAGTTATCAACACTTTTATGTTTGGCGTTCCGAAACCCACCTTATCTCAGGCTGAAGAGCGTTTTTACGCATTGTGCCATAACTTTTCAGGGAAGCTTCAGAACATGAAATTTTAACCTCCCACTATAGCAGAAAGGGTCTTTCTAGTAGGTGCACATCAAATCTAAGCTCTCTTAAGTGTTTTTCGAAAGTTATCAACACTTTTATGTTTGGCGTTCCGAAACCCACCTTATCTCAGGCTGAAAAGCGTTTTTTTGCATTGTGCCATAACTTTTCAGGAAAGCTTCAGAACATGAAATTTTAACCTCCCACTATAGCAGAAAGGGTCTTTCTAGTAGTTGCACATCAAATCTAAACTGTCTGAAGTGTTTTTCCAAAGTTATTAACACTTTTATGTTTGGCGTTCCGAAACCCACCTTATCTCAGGCTGAAAAGCGTTTTTGTGCATTGTGCCATAACTTTTCAGGGAAGCTTCAGAACATGAAATTTTAACCTCCCACTATAGCAGAAAGGGTCTTTCTAGTAGTTGCACATCAAATCTAAACTGTCTGAAGTGTTTTTCCAAAGTTATTAACACTTTTATGTTTGGCGTTCCGAAACCCACCTTATCTCTGGCTGAAAAGCGTTTTTGTGCATTGTGCCATAACTTTTCAGGGAAGCTTCAGAACATGAAATTTTAACCTCCCACTATAGCAGAAAGGGTCTTTCTAGTAGTTGCACATCAAATCTAAACTGTCTGAAGTGTTTTTCCAAAGTTATCAACACTTTTATGTTTGGCGTTCCGAAACCCACCTTATCTCAGGCTGAAAAGCGTTTTTACGCATTGTGCCATAACTTTTCAGGGAAGCTTCAGAACATGAAATTTTAACCTCCCACTATAGCAGAAAGGGTCTTTCTAGTAGGTGCACATCAAATCTAAGCTGTCTGAAGTGTTTTTCGAAAGTTATCAACACTTTTATGTTTGGCGTTCCGAAACCCACCTTATCTCAGGCTGAAAAGCGTTTTTGTGCATTGTGCCATAACTTTTCAGGGAAGCTTCAGAACATGAAATTTTAACCTCCCACTATAGCAGAAAGGGTCTTTCTAGTAGTTGCACATCAAATCTAAACTGTCTGAAGTGTTTTTCCAAAGTTATTAACACTTTTATGTTTGGCGTTCCGAAACCCACCTTATCTCAGGCTGAAAAGCGTTTTTGTGCATTGTGCCATAACTTTTCAGGGAAGCTTCAGAACATGAAATTTTAACCTCCCACTATAGCAGAAAGGGTCTTTCTAGTAGTTGCACATCAAATCTAAACTGTCTGAAGTGTTTTTCCAAAGTTATCAACACTTTTATGTTTGGCGTTCCGAAACCCACCTTATCTCAGGCTGAAAAGCGTTTTTGTGCATTGTGCCATAACTTTTCAGGGAAGCTTCAGAACATGAAATTTTAACCTCCCACTATAGCAGAAAGGGTCTTTCTAGTAGTTGCACATCAAATCTAAGCTGTCTGAAGTGTTTTTCAAAAGTTATCAACACTTTTATGTTTGGCGTTCCGAAACCCACCTTATCTCTGGCTGAAAAGCGTTTTTACGCATTGTGCCATAACTTTTCAGGGAAGCTTCAGAACATGAAATTTTAACCTCCCACTATAGCAGAAAGGGTCTTTCTAGTAGGTGCACATCAAATCTAAGCTCTCTGAAGTGTTTTTCGAAAGTTATCAACACTTTTATGTTTGGTGTTCCGAAACCCACCTTATCTCAGGCTGAAAAGCGTTTTTGTGCATTGTGCCATAACTTTTCAGGAAAGCTTCAGAACATGAAATTTTAACCTCCCACTATAGCAGAAAGGGTCTTTCTAGTAGTTGCACATCAAATCTAAACTGTCTGAAGTGTTTTTCCAAAGTTATTAACACTTTTATGTTTGGCGATCCGAAACCCACCTTATCTCAGGCTGAAAAGCGTTTTTGTGCATTGTGCCATAACTTTTCAGGGAAGCTTCAGAACATGAAATTTTAACCTCCCACTATAGCAGAAAGGGTCTTTCTAGTAGTTGCACATCAAATCTAAACTGTCTGAAGTGTTTTTCCAAAGTTATCAACACTTTTATGTTTGGCGTTCCGAAACCCACCTTATCTCAGGCTGAAAAGCGTTTTTGTGCATTGTGCCATAACTTTTCAGGGAAGCTTCAGAACATGAAATTTTAACCTGCCACTATAGCAGAAAGGGTCTTTCTAGTAGTTGCACATCAAATCTAAGCTGTCTGAAGTGTTTTTCAAAAGTTATCAACACTTTTATGTTTGGCGTTCCGAAACCCACCTTATCTCAGGCTGAAAAGCGTTTTTGTGCATTGTGCCATAACTTTTCAGGGAAGCTTCAGAACATGAAATTTTAACCTCCCACTATAGCAGAAAGGGTCTTTCTAGTAGTTGCACATCAAATCTAAGCTGTCTGAAGTGTTTTTCAAAAGTTATCAACACTTTTATGTTTGGCGTTCCGAAACCCACCTTATCTCAGGCTGAAAAGCGTTTTTGTGCATTGTGCCATAACTTTTCAGGAAAGCTTCAGAACATGAAATTTTAACCTCCCACTATAGCAGAAAGGGTCTTTCTAGTAGGTGCACATCAAATCTAAGCTCTCTGAAGTGTTTTTCGAAAGTTATCAACACTTTTATGTTTGGCGTTCCGAAACCCACCTTATCTCAGGCTGAAAAGCGTTTTTGTGCATTGTGCCATAACTTTTCAGGGAAGCTTCAGAACATGAAATTTTAACCTCCCACTATAGCAGAAAGGGTCTTTCTAGTAGTTGCACATCAAATCTAAACTGTCTGAAGTGTTTTTCCAAAGTTATTAACACTTTTATGTTTGGCGTTCCGAAACCCACCTTATCTCAGGCTGAAAAGCGTTTTTGTGCATTGTGCCATAACTTTTCAGGGAAGCTTCAGAACATGAAATTTTAACCTCCCACTATAGCAGAAAGGGTCTTTCTAGTAGTTGCACATCAAATCTAAACTGTCTGAAGTGTTTTTCCAAAGTTATCAACACTTTTATGTTTGGCGTTCCGAAACCCACCTTATCTCAGGCTGAAAAGCGTTTTTGTGCATTGTGCCATAACTTTTCAGGGAAGCTTCAGAACATGAAATTTTAACCTCCCACTATAGCAGAAAGGGTCTTTCTAGTAGTTGCACATCAAATCTAAGCTGTCTGAAGTGTTTTTCAAAAGTTATCAACACTTTTATGTTTGGCGTTCCGAAACCCACCTTATCTCAGGCTGAAAAGCGTTTTTGTGCATTGTGCCATAACTTTTCAGGAAAGCTTCAGAACATGAAATTTTAACCTCCCACTATAGCAGAAAGGGTCTTTCTAGTAGTTGCACATCAAATCTAAACTGTCTGAAGTGTTTTTCCAAAGTTATCAACACTTTTATGTTTGGCGTTCCGAAACCCACCTTATCTCAGGCTGAAAAGCGTTTTTACGCATTGTGCCATAACTTTTCAGGGAAGCTTCAGAACATGAAATTTTAACCTCCCACTATAGCAGAAAGGGTCTTTCTAGTAGGTGCACATCAAATCTAAGCTCTCTGAAGTGTTTTTCGAAAGTTATCAACACTTTTATGTTTGGCGTTCCGAAACCCACCTTATCTCAGGCTGAAAAGCGTTTTTGTGCATTGTGCCATAACTTTTCAGGGAAGCTTCAGAACATGAAATTTTAACCTCCCACTATAGCAGAAAGGGTCTTTCTAGTAGTTGCACATCAAATCTAAACTGTCTGAAGTGTTTTTCCAAAGTTATCAACACTTTTATGTTTGGCGTTCCGAAACCCACCTTATCTCAGGCTGAAAAGCGTTTTTGTGCATTGTGCCATAACTTTTCAGGGAAGCTTCAGAACATGAAATTTTAACCTCCCACTATAGCAGAAAGGGTCTTTCTAGTAGTTGCACATCAAATCTAAGCTGTCTGAAGTGTTTTTCAAAAGTTATCAACACTTTTATGTTTGGCGTTCCGAAACCCACCTTATCTCAGGCTGAAAAGCGTTTTTGTGCATTGTGCCATAACTTTTCAGGAAAGCTTCAGAACATGAAATTTTAACCTCCCACTATAGCAGAAAGGGTCTTTCTAGTAGTTGCACATCAAATCTAAACTGTCTGAAGTGTTTTTCCAAAGTTATCAACACTTTTATGTTTGGCGTTCCGAAACCCACCTTATCTCAGGCTGAAAAGCGTTTTTACGCATTGTGCCATAACTTTTCAGGGAAGCTTCAGAACATGAAATTTTAACCTCCCACTATAGCAGAAAGGGTCTTTCTAGTAGGTGCACATCAAATCTAAGCTGTCTGAAGTGTTTTTCGAAAGTTATCAACACTTTTATGTTTGGCGTTCCGAAACCCACCTTATCTCAGGCTGAAAAGCGTTTTTGTGCATTGTGCCATAACTTTTCAGGGAAGCTTCAGAACATGAAATTTTAACCTCCCACTATAGCAGAAAGGGTCTTTCTAGTAGTTGCACATCAAATCTAAGCTGTCTGAAGTGTTTTTCAAAAGTTATCAACACTTTTATGTTTGGCGTTCCGAAACCCACCTTATCTCAGGCTGAAAAGCGTTTTTGTGCATTGTGCCATAACTTTTCAGGAAAGCTTCAGAACATGAAATTTTAACCTCCCACTATAGCAGAAAGGGTCTTTCTAGTAGTTGCACATCAAATCTAAACTGTCTGAAGTGTTTTTCCAAAGTTATCAACACTTTTATGTTTGGCGTTCCGAAACCCACCTTATCTCAGGCTGAAAAGCGTTTTTACGCATTGTGCCATAACTTTTCAGGGAAGCTTCAGAACATGAAATTTTAACCTCCCACTATAGCAGAAAGGGTCTTTCTAGTAGGTGCACATCAAATCTAAGCTCTCTGAAGTGTTTTTCGAAAGTTATCAACACTTTTATGTTTGGCGTTCCGAAACCCACCTTATCTCAGGCTGAAAAGCGTTTTTGTGCATTGTGCCATAACTTTTCAGGGAAGCTTCAGAACATGAAATTTTAACCTCCCACTATAGCAGAAAGGGTCTTTCTAGTAGTTGCACATCAAATCTAAACTGTCTGAAGTGTTTTTCCAAAGTTATTAACACTTTTATGTTTGGCGTTCCGAAACCCACCTTATCTCAGGCTGAAAAGCGTTTTTGTGCATTGTGCCATAACTTTTCAGGGAAGCTTCAGAACATGAAATTTTAACCTCCCACTATAGCAGAAAGGGTCTTTCTAGTAGTTGCACATCAAATCTAAACTGTCTGAAGTGTTTTTCCAAAGTTATCAACACTTTTATGTTTGGCGTTCCGAAACCCACCTTATCTCAGGCTGAAAAGCGTTTTTGTGCATTGTGCCATAACTTTTCAGGGAAGCTTCAGAACATGAAATTTTAACCTCCCACTATAGCAGAAAGGGTCTTTCTAGTAGTTGCACATCAAATCTAAGCTGTCTGAAGTGTTTTTCAAAAGTTATCAACACTTTTATGTTTGGCGTTCCGAAACCCACCTTATCTCAGGCTGAAAAGCGTTTTTGTGCATTGTGCCATAACTTTTCAGGAAAGCTTCAGAACATGAAATTTTAAGCTCCCACTATAGCAGAAAGGGTCTTTCTAGTAGTTGCACATCAAATCTAAACTGTCTGAAGTGTTTTTCCAAAGTTATCAACACTTTTATGTTTGGCGTTCCGAAACCCACCTTATCTCAGGCTGAAAAGCGTTTTTACGCATTGTGCCATAACTTTTCAGGGAAGCTTCAGAACATGAAATTTTAACCTCCCACTATAGCAGAAAGGGTCTTTCTAGTAGGTGCACATCAAATCTAAGCTCTCTGAAGTGTTTTTCGAAAGTTATCAACACTTTTATGTTTGGCGTTCCGAAACCCACCTTATCTCAGGCTGAAAAGCGTTTTTGTGCATTGTGCCATAACTTTTCAGGAAAGCTTCAGAACATGAAATTTTAACCTCCCACTATAGCAGAAGGGGTCTTTCTAGTAGGTGCACATCAAATCTAAGCTCTCTGAAGTGTTTTTCGAAAGTTATCAAAACTTTTATGTTTGGCGTTCCGAAACCCACCTTATCTCAGGCTGAAAAGCGTTTTTTTGCATTGTGCCATAACTTTTCAGGAAAGCCTCAGAACATGAAATTTTAACCTCCCACTATAGCAGAAAGGGTCTTTCTAGTAGTTGCACATCAAATCTAAACTGTCTGAAGTGTTTTTCCAAAGTTATCAACACTTTTATGTTTGGCGTTCCGAAACCCACCTTATCTCAGGCTGAAAAGCGTTTTTACGCATTGTGCCATAACTTTTCAGGGAAGCTTCAGAACATGAAATTTTAACCTCCCACTATAGCAGAAAGGGTCTTTCTAGTAGGTGCACATCAAATCTAAGCTGTCTGAAGTGTTTTTCGAAAGTTATCAACACTTTTATGTTAGGCGTTCCGAAACCCACCTTATCTCAGGCTGAAAAGCGTTTTTGTGCATTGTGCCATAACTTTTCAGGGAAGCTTCAGAACATGAAATTTTAACCTCCCACTATAGCAGAAAGGGTCTTTCTAGTAGTTGCACATCAAATCTAAGCTGTCTGAAGTGTTTTTCAAAAGTTATCAACACTTTTATGTTTGGCGTTCCGAAACCCACCTTATCTCAGGCTGAAAAGCGTTTTTGTGCATTGTGCCATAACTTTTCAGGGAAGCTTCAGAACATGAAATTTTAACCTCCCACTATAGCAGAAAGGGTCTTTCTAGTAGTTGCACATCAAATCTAAACTGTCTGAAGTGTTTTTCCAAAGTTATTAACACTTTTATGTTTGGCGTTCCGAAACCCACCTTATCTCAGGCTGAAAAGCGTTTTTGTGCATTGTGCCATAACTTTTCAGGGAAGCTTCAGAACATGAAATTTTAACCTCCCACTATAGCAGAAAGGGTCTTTCTAGTAGTTGCACATCAAATCTAAACTGTCTGAAGTGTTTTTCCAAAGTTATCAACACTTTTATGTTTGGCGTTCCGAAACCCACCTTATCTCAGGCTGAAAAGCGTTTTTGTGCATTGTGCCATAACTTTTCAGGGAAGCTTCAGAACATGAAATTTTAACCTCCCACTATAGCAGAAAGGGTCTTTCTAGTAGTTGCACATCAGATCTAATCTGTCTGAAGTGTTTTTCAAAAGTTATCAACACTTTTATGTTTGGCGTTCCGAAACCCACCTTATCTCAGGCTGAAAAGCGTTTTTGTGCATTGTGCCATAACTTTTCAGGAAAGCTTCAGAACATGAAATTTTAACCTCCCACTATAGCAGAAAGGGTCTTTCTAGTAGTTGCACATCAAATCTAAACTGTCTGAAGTGTTTTTCCAAAGTTATCAACACTTTTATGTTTGGCGTTCCGAAACCCACCTTATCTCAGGCTGAAAAGCGTTTTTACGCATTGTGCCATAACTTTTCAGGGAAGCTTCAGAACATGAAATTTTAACCTCCCACTATAGCAGAAAGGGTCTTTCTAGTAGGTGCACATCAAATCTAAACTGTCTGAAGTGTTTTTCCAAAGTTATTAACACTTTTATGTTTGGCGTTCCGAAACCCACCTTATCTCAGGCTGAAAAGCGTTTTTGTGCATTGTGCCATAACTTTTCAGGGAAGCTTCAGAACATGAAATTTTAACCTCCCACTATAGCAGAAAGGGTCTTTCTAGTAGTTGCACATCAAATCTAAACTGTCTGAAGTGTTTTTCCAAAGTTATTAACACTTTTATGTTTGGCGTTCCGAAACCCACCTTATCTCAGGCTGAAAAGCGTTTTTGTGCATTGTGCCATAACTTTTCAGGGAAGCTTCAGAACATGAAATTTTAACCTCCCACTATAGCAGAAAGGGTCTTTCTAGTAGTTGCACATCAAATCTAAACTGTCTGAAGTGTTTTTCCAAAGTTATCAACACTTTTATGTTTGGCGTTCCGAAACCCACCTTATCTCAGGCTGAAAAGCGTTTTTACGCATTGTGCCATAACTTTTCAGGGAAGCTTCAGAACATGAAATTTTAACCTCCCACTATAGCAGAAAGGGTCTTTCTAGTAGGTGCACATCAAATCTAAGCTGTCTGAAGTGTTTTTCGAAAGTTATCAACACTTTTATGTTTGGCGTTCCGAAACCCACCTTATCTCAGGCTGAAAAGCGTTTTTGTGCATTGTGCCATAACTTTTCAGGGAAGCTTCAGAACATGAAATTTTAACCTCCCACTATAGCAGAAAGGGTCTTTCTAGTAGTTGCACATCAAATCTAAGCTGTCTGAAGTGTTTTTCCAAAGTTATCAACACTTTTATGTTTGGCGTTCCGAAACCCACCTTATCTCAGGCTGAAAAGCGTTTTTGTGCATTGTGCCATAACTTTTCAGGGAAGCTTCAGAACATGAAATTTTAACCTCCCACTATAGCAGAATGGGTCTTTCTAGTAGTTGCACATCAAATCTAAACTGTCTGAAGTGTTTTTCCAAAGTTATTAACACTTTTATGTTTGGCGTTCCGAAACCCACCTTATCTCAGGCTGAAAAGCGTTTTTGTGCATTGTGCCATAACTTTTCAGGGAAGCTTCAGAACATGAAATTTTAACCTCCCACTATAGCAGAAAGGGTCTTTCTAGTAGTTGCACATAAAATCTAAACTGTCTGAAGTGTTTTTCCAAAGTTATCAACACTTTTATGTTTGGCGTTCCGAAACCCACCTTATCTCAGGCTGAAAAGCGTTTTTACGCATTGTGCCATAACTTTTCAGGGAAGCTTCAGAACATGAAATTTTAACCTCCCACTATAGCAGAAAGGGTCTTTCTAGTAGGTGCACATCAAATCTAAGCTGTCTGAAGTGTTTTTCGAAAGTTATCAACACTTTTATGTTTGGCGTTCCGAAACCCACCTTATCTCAGGCTGAAAAGCGTTTTTGTGCATTGTGCCATAACTTTTCAGGGAAGCTTCAGAACATGAAATTTTAACCTCCCACTATAGCAGAAAGGGTCTTTCTAGTAGTTGCACATCAAATCTAAGCTGTCTGAAGTGTTTTTCAAAAGTTATCAACACTTTTATGTTAGGCGTTCCGAAACCCACCTTATCTCAGGCTGAAAAGCGTTTTTACGCATTGTGCCATAACTTTTCAGGGAAGCTTCAGAACATGAAATTTTAACCTCCCACTATAGCAGAAAGGGTCTTTCTAGTAGTTGCACATCAAATCTAAACTGTCTGAAGTGTTTTTCGAAAGTTATCAACACTTTTATGTTTGGCGTTCCGAAACCCACCTTATCTCAGGCTGAAAAGCGTTTTTGTGCATTGTGCCATAACTTTTCAGGGAAGCTTCAGAACATGAAATTTTAACCTCCCACTATAGCAGAAAGGGTCTTTCTAGTAGTTGCACATCAAATCTAAGCTGTCTGAAGTGTTTTTCCAAAGTTATCAACACTTTTATGTTTGGCGTTCCGAAACCCACCTTATCTCAGGCTGAAAAGCGTTTTTGTGCATTGTGCCATAACTTTTCAGGGAAGCTTCAGAACATGAAATTTTAACCTCCCACTATAGCAGAAAGGGTCTTTCTAGTAGGTGCACATCAAATCTAAGCTCTCTGAAGTGTTTTTCGAAAGTTATCAACACTTTTATGTTTGGCGTTCCGAAACCCACCTTATCTCAGGCTGAAAAGCGTTTTTGTGCATTGTGCCATAACTTTTCAGGGAAGCTTCAGAACATGAAATTTTAACCTCCCACTATAGCAGAAAGGGTCTTTCTAGTAGTTGCACATCAAATCTAAGCTGTCTGAAGTGTTTTTCAAAAGTTATCAACACTTTTATGTTAGGCGTTCCGAAACCCACCTTATCTCAGGCTGAAAAGCGTTTTTACGCATTGTGCCATAACTTTTCAGGGAAGCTTCAGAACATGAAATTTTAACCTCCCACTATAGCAGAAAGGGTCTTTCTAGTAGTTGCACATCAAATCTAAACTGTCTGAAGTGTTTTTCGAAAGTTATCAACACTTTTATGTTTGGCGTTCCGAAACCCACCTTATCTCAGGCTGAAAAGCGTTTTTGTGCATTGTGCCATAACTTTTCAGGGAAGCTTCAGAACATGAAATTTTAACCTCCCACCATAGCAGAAAGGGTCTTTCTAGTAGGTGCACATCAAATCTAAGCTGTCTGAAGTGTTTTTCCAAAGTTATCAACACTTTTATGTTTGGCGTTCCGAAACCCACCTTATCTCAGGCTGAAAAGCGTTTTTGTGCATTGTGCCATAACTTTTCAGGGAAGCTTCAGAACATGAAATTTTAACCTCCCACTATAGCAGAAAGGGTCTTTCTAGTAGGTGCACATCAAATCTAAGCTCTCTGAAGTGTTTTTCGAAAGTTATCAACACTTTTATGTTTGGCGTTCCGAAACCCACCTTATCTCAGGCTGAAAAGCGTTTTTACGCATTGTGCCATAACTTTTCAGGGAAGCTTCAGAACATGAAATTTTAACCTCCCACTATAGCAGAATGGGTCTTTCTAGTAGTTGCACATCAAATCTAAACTGTCTGAAGTGTTTTTCCAAAGTTATTAACACTTTTATGTTTGGCGTTCCGAAACCCACCTTATCTCAGGCTGACAAGCGTTTTTGTGCATTGTGCCATAACTTTTCAGGGAAGCTTCAGAACATGAAATTTTAACCTCCCACTATAGCAGAAAGGGTCTTTCTAGTAGTTGCACATCAAATCTAAGCTGTCTGAAGTGTTTTTCAAAAGTTATCAACACTTTTATGTTAGGCGTTCCGAAACCCACCTTATCTCAGGCTGAAAAGCGTTTTTACGCATTGTGCCATAACTTTTCAGGGAAGCTTCAGAACATGAAATTTTAACCTCCCACTATAGCAGAAAGGGTCTTTCTAGTAGTTGCACATCAAATCTAAACTGTCTGAAGTGTTTTTCGAAAGTTATCAACACTTTTATGTTTGGCGTTCCGAAACCCACCTTATCTCAGGCTGAAAAGCGTTTTTGTGCATTGTGCCATAACTTTTCAGGGAAGCTTCAGAACATGAAATTTTAACCTCCCACTATAGCAGAAAGGGTCTTTCTAGTAGTTGCACATCAAATCTAAGCTGTCTGAAGTGTTTTTCCAAAGTTATCAACACTTTTATGTTTGGCGTTCCGAAACCCACCTTATCTCAGGCTGAAAAGCGTTTTTGTGCATTGTGCCATAACTTTTCAGGGAAGCTTCAGAACATGAAATTTTAACCTCCCACTATAGCAGAAAGGGTCTTTCTAGTAGGTGCACATCAAATCTAAGCTCTCTGAAGTGTTTTTCGAAAGTTATCAACACTTTTATGTTTGGCGTTCCGAAACCCACCTTATCTCAGGCTGAAAAGCGTTTTTGTGCATTGTGCCATAACTTTTCAGGGAAGCTTCAGAACATGAAATTTTAACCTCCCACTATAGCAGAAAGGGTCTTTCTAGTAGTTGCACATCAAATCTAAGCTGTCTGAAGTGTTTTTCAAAAGTTATCAACACTTTTATGTTAGGCGTTCCGAAACCCACCTTATCTCAGGCTGAAAAGCGTTTTTACGCATTGTGCCATAACTTTTCAGGGAAGCTTCAGAACATGAAATTTTAACCTCCCACTATAGCAGAAAGGGTCTTTCTAGTAGTTGCACATCAAATCTAAACTGTCTGAAGTGTTTTTCGAAAGTTATCAACACTTTTATGTTTGGCGTTCCGAAACCCACCTTATCTCAGGCTGAAAAGCGTTTTTGTGCATTGTGCCATAACTTTTCAGGGAAGCTTCAGAACATGAAATTTTAACCTCCCACCATAGCAGAAAGGGTCTTTCTAGTAGGTGCACATCAAATCTAAGCTGTCTGAAGTGTTTTTCCAAAGTTATCAACACTTTTATGTTTGGCGTTCCGAAACCCACCTTATCTCAGGCTGAAAAGCGTTTTTGTGCATTGTGCCATAACTTTTCAGGGAAGCTTCAGAACATGAAATTTTAACCTCCCACTATAGCAGAAAGGGTCTTTCTAGTAGGTGCACATCAAATCTAAGCTCTCTGAAGTGTTTTTCGAAAGTTATCAACACTTTTATGTTTGGCGTTCCGAAACCCACCTTATCTCAGGCTGAAAAGCGTTTTTGTGCATTGTGCCATAACTTTTCAGGGAAGCTTCAGAACATGAAATTTTAACCTCCCACTATAGCAGAAAGGGTCTTTCTAGTAGTTGCACATCAAATCTAAACTGTCTGAAGTGTTTTTCCAAAGTTATTAACACTTTTATGTTTGGCGTTCCGAAACCCACCTTATCTCAGGCTGAAAAGCGTTTTTGTGCATTGTGCCATAACTTTTCAGGGAAGCTTCAGAACATGAAATTTTAACCTCCCACTATAGCAGAAAGGGTCTTTCTAGTAGTTGCACATCAAATCTAAGCTGTCTGAAGTGTTTTTCAAAAGTTATCAACACTTTTATGTTTTGCGTTCCGAAACCCACCTTATCTCAGGCTGAAAAGCGTTTTTGTGCATTGTGCCATAACTTTTCAGGAAAGCTTCAGAACATGAAATTTTAACCTCCCACTATAGCAGAAAGGGTCTTTCTAGTAGTTGCACATCAAATCTAAACTGTCTGAAGTGTTTTTCCAAAGTTATCAACACTTTTATGTTTGGCGTTCCGAAACCCACCTTATCTCAGGCTGAAAAGCGTTTTTACGCATTGTGCCATAACTTTTCAGGGAAGCTTCAGAACATGAAATTTTAACCTCCCACTATAGCAGAAAGGGTCTTTCTAGTAGGTGCACATCAAATCTAAGCTCTCCGAAGTGTTTTTCGAAAGTTATCAACACTTTTATGTTTGGCATTCCGAAACCTACCTTATCTCAGGCTGAAAAGCGTTTTTGTGCATTGTGCCATAACTTTTCAGGGAAGCTTCAGAACATGAAATTTTAACCTCCCACTATAGCAGAAAGGGTCTTTCTAGTAGTTGCACATCAAATCTAAACTGTCTGAAGTGTTTTTCCAAAGTTATTAACACTTTGATGTTTGGCGTTCCGAAACCCACCTTATCTCAGGCTGAAAAGCGTTTTTGTGCATTGTGCCATAACTTTTCAGGGAAGCTTCAGAACATGAAATTTTAACCTCCCACTATAGCAGAAAGGGTCTTTCTAGTAGTTGCACATCAAATCTAAACTGTCTGAAGTGTTTTTCCAAAGTTATTAACACTTTTATGTTTGGCGTTCCGAAACCCACCTTATCTCAGGCTGAAAAGCGTTTTTGTGCATTGTGCCATAACTTTTCAGGGAAGCTTCAGAACATGAAATTTTAACCTCCCACTATAGCAGAAAGGGTCTTTCTAGTAGTTGCACATCAAATCTAAACTGTCTGAAGTGTTAAACCAAGGTTATCAACACTTTTATGTTTGGCGTTCCGAAACCCACCTTATCTCAGGCTGAAAAGCGTTTTTGTGCATTGTGCCATAACTTTTCAGGGAAGCTTCAGAACATGAAATTTTAACCTCCCACTATAGCAGAAAGGGTCTTTCTAGTAGTTGCACATCAAATCTAAACTGTCTGAAGTGTTTTTCAAAAGTTATCAACACTTTTATGTTTGGCGTTCCGAAACCCACCTTATCTCTGGCTGAAAAGCGTTTTTACGCATTGTGCCATAACTTTTCAGGGAAGCTTCAGAACATGAAATTTTAACCTCCCACTATAGCAGAAAGGGTCTTTCTAGTAGGTGCACATCAAATCTAAGCTCTCTGAAGTGTTTTTCGAAAGTTATCAACACTTTTATGTTTGGCGTTCCGAAACCCACCTTATCTCAGGCTGAAAAGCGTTTTTGTGCATTGTGCCATAACTTTTCAGGAAAGCTTCAGAACATGAAATTTTAACCTCCCACTATAGCAGAAAGGGTCTTTCTAGTAGTTGCACATCAAATCTAAACTGTCTGAAGTGTTTTTCCAAAGTTATTAACACTTTTATGTTTGGCGTTCCGAAACCCACCTTATCTCAGGCTGAAAAGCGTTTTTGTGCATTGTGCCATAACTTTTCAGGGAAGCTTCAGAACATGAAATTTTAACCTCCCACTATAGCAGAAAGGGTCTTTCTAGTAGTTGCACATCAAATCTAAACTGTCTGAAGTGTTTTTCCAAAGTTATCAACACTTTTATGTTTGGCGTTCCGAAACCCACCTTATCTCAGGCTGAAAAGCGTTTTTGTGCATTGTGCCATAACTTTTCAGGGAAGCTTCAGAACATGAAATTTTAACCTGCCACTATAGCAGAAAGGGTCTTTCTAGTAGTTGCACATCAAATCTAAGCTGTCTGAAGTGTTTTTCAAAAGTTATCAACACTTTTATGTTTGGCGTTCCGAAACCCACCTTATCTCAGGCTGAAAAGCGTTTTTGTGCATTGTGCCATAACTTTTCAGGGAAGCTTCAGAACATGAAATTTTAACCTCCCACTATAGCAGAAAGGGTCTTTCTAGTAGTTGCACATCAAATCTAAGCTGTCTGAAGTGTTTTTCAAAAGTTATCAACACTTTTATGTTTGGCGTTCCGAAACCCACCTTATCTCAGGCTGAAAAGCGTTTTTGTGCATTGTGCCATAACTTTTCAGGAAAGCATCAGAACATGAAATTTTAACCTCCCACTATAGCAGAAAGGGTCTTTCTAGTAGGTGCACATCAAATCTAAGCTCTCTGAAGTGTTTTTCGAAAGTTATCAACACTTTTATGTTTGGCGTTCCGAAACCCACCTTATCTCAGGCTGAAAAGCGTTTTTGTGCATTGTGCCATAACTTTTCAGGGAAGCTTCAGAACATGAAATTTTAACCTCCCACTATAGCAGAAAGGGTCTTTCTAGTAGTTGCACATCAAATCTAAACTGTCTGAAGTGTTTTTCCAAAGTTATTAACACTTTTATGTTTGGCGTTCCGAAACCCACCTTATCTCAGGCTGAAAAGCGTTTTTGTGCATTGTGCCATAACTTTTCAGGGAAGCTTCAGAACATGAAATTTTAACCTCCCACTATAGCAGAAAGGGTCTTTCTAGTAGTTGCACATCAAATCTAAACTGTCTGAAGTGTTTTTCCAAAGTTATCAACACTTTTATGTTTGGCGTTCCGAAACCCACCTTATCTCAGGCTGAAAAGCGTTTTTGTGCATTGTGCCATAACTTTTCAGGGAAGCTTCAGAACATGAAATTTTAACCTCCCACTATAGCAGAAAGGGTCTTTCTAGTAGTTGCACATCAAATCTAAGCTGTCTGAAGTGTTTTTCAAAAGTTATCAACACTTTTATGTTTGGCGTTCCGAAACCCACCTTATCTCAGGCTGAAAAGCGTTTTTGTGCATTGTGCCATAACTTTTCAGGAAAGCTTCAGAACATGAAATTTTAACCTCCCACTATAGCAGAAAGGGTCTTTCTAGTAGTTGCACATCAAATCTAAACTGTCTGAAGTGTTTTTCCAAAGTTATCAACACTTTTATGTTTGGCGTTCCGAAACCCACCTTATCTCAGGCTGAAAAGCGTTTTTACGCATTGTGCCATAACTTTTCAGGGAAGCTTCAGAACATGAAATTTTAACCTCCCACTATAGCAGAAAGGGTCTTTCTAGTAGGTGCACATCAAATCTAAGCTCTCTGAAGTGTTTTTCGAAAGTTATCAACACTTTTATGTTTGGCGTTCCGAAACCCACCTTATCTCAGGCTGAAAAGCGTTTTTGTGCATTGTGCCATAACTTTTCAGGGAAGCTTCAGAACATGAAATTTTAACCTCCCACTATAGCAGAAAGGGTCTTTCTAGTAGTTGCACATCAAATCTAAACTGTCTGAAGTGTTTTTCCAAAGTTATCAACACTTTTATGTTTGGCGTTCCGAAACCCACCTTATCTCAGGCTGAAAAGCGTTTTTGTGCATTGTGCCATAACTTTTCAGGGAAGCTTCAGAACATGAAATTTTAACCTCCCACTATAGCAGAAATGGTCTTTCTAGTAGTTGCACATCAAATCTAAGCTGTCTGAAGTGTTTTTCAAAAGTTATCAACACTTTTATGTTTGGCGTTCCGAAACCCACCTTATCTCAGGCTGAAAAGCGTTTTTGTGCATTGTGCCATAACTTTTCAGGAAAGCTTCAGAACATGAAATTTTAACCTCCCACTATAGCAGAAAGGGTCTTTCTAGTAGTTGCACATCAAATCTAAACTGTCTGAAGTGTTTTTCCAAAGTTATCAACACTTTTATGTTTGGCGTTCCGAAACCCACCTTATCTCAGGCTGAAAAGCGTTTTTACGCATTGTGCCATAACTTTTCAGGGAAGCTTCAGAACATGAAATTTTAACCTCCCACTATAGCAGAAAGGGTCTTTCTAGTAGGTGCACATCAAATCTAAGCTGTCTGAAGTGTTTTTCGAAAGTTATCAACACTTTTATGTTTGGCGTTCCGAAACCCACCTTATCTCAGGCTGAAAAGCGTTTTTGTGCATTGTGCCATAACTTTTCAGGGAAGCTTCAGAACATGAAATTTTAACCTCCCACTATAGCAGAAAGGGTCTTTCTAGTAGTTGCACATCAAATCTAAGCTGTCTGAAGTGTTTTTCAAAAGTTATCAACACTTTTATGTTTGGCGTTCCGAAACCCACCTTATCTCAGGCTGAAAAGCGTTTTTGTGCATTGTGCCATAACTTTTCAGGAAAGCTTCAGAACATGAAATTTTAACCTCCCACTATAGCAGAAAGGGTCTTTCTAGTAGTTGCACATCAAATCTAAACTGTCTGAAGTGTTTTTCCAAAGTTATCAACACTTTTATGTTTGGCGTTCCGAAACCCACCTTATCTCAGAGGGCTGAAAAGCGTTTTTACGCATTGTGCCATAACTTTTCAGGGAAGCTTCAGAACATGAAATTTTAACCTCCCACTATAGCAGAAAGGGTCTTTCTAGTAGGTGCACATCAAATCTAAGCTCTCTGAAGTGTTTTTCGAAAGTTATCAACACTTTTATGTTTGGCGTTCCGAAACCCACCTTATCTCAGGCTGAAAAGCGTTTTTGTGCATTGTGCCATAACTTTTCAGGGAAGCTTCAGAACATGAAATTTTAACCTCCCACTATAGCAGAAAGGGTCTTTCTAGTAGTTGCACATCAAATCTAAACTGTCTGAAGTGTTTTTCCAAAGTTATTAACACTTTTATGTTTGGCGTTCCGAAACCCACCTTATCTCAGGCTGAAAAGCGTTTTTGTGCATTGTGCCATAACTTTTCTGGGAAGCTTCAGAACATGAAATTTTAACCTCCCACTATAGCAGAAAGGGTCTTTCTAGTAGTTGCACATCAAATCTAAGCTGTCTGAAGTGTTTTTCAAAAGTTATCAACACTTTTATGTTTGGCGTTCCGAAACCCACCTTATCTCAGGCTGAAAAGCGTTTTTGTGCATTGTGCCATAACTTTTCAGGAAAGCTTCAGAACATGAAATTTTAAGCTCCCACTATAGCAGAAAGGGTCTTTCTAGTAGTTGCACATCAAATCTAAACTGTCTGAAGTGTTTTTCCAAAGTTATCAACACTTTTATGTTTGGCGTTCCGAAACCTACCTTATCTCAGGCTGAAAAGCGTTTTTACGCATTGTGCCATAACTTTTCAGGGAAGCTTCAGAACATGAAATTTTAACCTCCCACTATAGCAGAAAGGGTCTTTCTAGTAGGTGCACATCAAATCTAAGCTCTCTGAAGTGTTTTTCGAAAGTTATCAACACTTTTATGTTTGGCGTTCCGAAACCCACCTTATCTCAGGCTGAAAAGCGTTTTTGTGCATTGTGCCATAACTTTTCAGGGAAGCTTCAGAACATGAAATTTTAACCTCCCACTATAGCAGAAAGGGTCTTTCTAGTAGGTGCACATCAAATCTAAGCTCTCTGAAGTGTTTTTCGAAAGTTATCAACACTTTTATGTTTGGCGTTCCGAAACCCACCTTATCTCAGGCTGAAAAGCGTTTTTGTGCATTGTGCCATAACTTTTCAGGGAAGCTTCAGAACATGAAATTTTAACCTCCCACTATAGCAGAAAGGGTCTTTCTAGTAGTTGCACATCAAATCTAAACTGTCTGAAGTGTTTTTCCAAAGTTATCAACACTTTTATGTTTGGCGTTCCGAAACCCACCTTATCTCAGAGGGCTGAAAAGCGTTTTTACGCATTGTGCCATAACTTTTCAGGGAAGCTTCAGAACATGAAATTTTAACCTCCCACTATAGCAGAAAGGGTCTTTCTAGTAGGTGCACATCAAATCTAAGCTCTCTGAAGTGTTTTTCGAAAGTTATCAACACTTTTATGTTTGGCGTTCCGAAACCCACCTTATCTCAGGCTGAAAAGCGTTTTTGTGCATTGTGCCATAACTTTTCAGGGAAGCTTCAGAACATGAAATTTTAACCTCCCACTATAGCAGAAAGGGTCTTTCTAGTAGTTGCACATCAAATCTAAACTGTCTGAAGTGTTTTTCCAAAGTTATTAACACTTTTATGTTTGGCGTTCCGAAACCCACCTTATCTCAGGCTGAAAAGCGTTTTTGTGCATTGTGCCATAACTTTTCTGGGAAGCTTCAGAACATGAAATTTTAACCTCCCACTATAGCAGAAAGGGTCTTTCTAGTAGTTGCACATCAAATCTAAGCTGTCTGAAGTGTTTTTCAAAAGTTATCAACACTTTTATGTTTGGCGTTCCGAAACCCACCTTATCTCAGGCTGAAAAGCGTTTTTGTGCATTGTGCCATAACTTTTCAGGAAAGCTTCAGAACATGAAATTTTAAGCTCCCACTATAGCAGAAAGGGTCTTTCTAGTAGTTGCACATCAAATCTAAACTGTCTGAAGTGTTTTTCCAAAGTTATCAACACTTTTATGTTTGGCGTTCCGAAACCTACCTTATCTCAGGCTGAAAAGCGTTTTTACGCATTGTGCCATAACTTTTCAGGGAAGCTTCAGAACATGAAATTTTAACCTCCCACTATAGCAGAAAGGGTCTTTCTAGTAGGTGCACATCAAATCTAAGCTCTCTGAAGTGTTTTTCGAAAGTTATCAACACTTTTATGTTTGGCGTTCCGAAACCCACCTTATCTCAGGCTGAAAAGCGTTTTTGTGCATTGTGCCATAACTTTTCAGGGAAGCTTCAGAACATGAAATTTTAACCTCCCACTATAGCAGAAAGGGTCTTTCTAGTAGGTGCACATCAAATCTAAGCTCTCTGAAGTGTTTTTCGAAAGTTATCAACACTTTTATGTTTGGCGTTCCGAAACCCACCTTATCTCAGGCTGAAAAGCGTTTTTGTGCATTGTGCCATAACTTTTCAGGGAAGCTTCAGAACATGAAATTTTAACCTCCCACTATAGCAGAAAGGGTCTTTCTAGTAGTTGCACATCAAATCTAAACTGTCTGAAGTGTTTTTCCAAAGTTATTAACACTTTTATGTTTGGCGTTCCGAAACCCACCTTATCTCAGGCTGAAAAGCGTTTTTGTGCATTGTGCCATAACTTTTCTGGGAAGCTTCAGAACATGAAATTTTAACCTCCCACTATAGCAGAAAGGGTCTTTCTAGTAGTTGCACATCAAATCTAAGCTGTCTGAAGTGTTTTTCAAAAGTTATCAACACTTTTATGTTTGGCGTTCCGAAACCCACCTTATCTCAGGCTGAAAAGCGTTTTTGTGCATTGTGCCATAACTTTTCAGGAAAGCTTCAGAACATGAAATTTTAAGCTCCCACTATAGCAGAAAGGGTCTTTCTAGTAGTTGCACATCAAATCTAAACTGTCTGAAGTGTTTTTCCAAAGTTATCAACACTTTTATGTTTGGCGTTCCGAAACCTACCTTATCTCAGGCTGAAAAGCGTTTTTACGCATTGTGCCATAACTTTTCAGGGAAGCTTCAGAACATGAAATTTTAACCTCCCACTATAGCAGAAAGGGTCTTTCTAGTAGGTGCACATCAAATCTAAGCTCTCTGAAGTGTTTTTCGAAAGTTATCAACACTTTTATGTTTGGCGTTCCGAAACCCACCTTATCTCAGGCTGAAAAGCGTTTTTGTGCATTGTGCCATAACTTTTCAGGGAAGCTTCAGAACATGAAATTTTAACCTCCCACTATAGCAGAAAGGGTCTTTCTAGTAGTTGCACATCAAATCTAAGCTGTCTGAAGTGTTTTTCAAAAGTTATCAACACTTTTATGTTAGGCGTTCCGAAACCCACCTTATCTCAGGCTGAAAAGCGTTTTTACGCATTGTGCCATAACTTTTCAGGGAAGCTTCAGAACATGAAATTTTAACCTCCCACTATAGCAGAAAGGGTCTTTCTAGTAGTTGCACATCAAATCTAAACTGTCTGAAGTGTTTTTCGAAAGTTATCAACACTTTTATGTTTGGCGTTCCGAAACCCACCTTATCTCAGGCTGAAAAGCGTTTTTGTGCATTGTGCCATAACTTTTCAGGGAAGCTTCAGAACATGAAATTTTAACCTCCCACTATAGCAGAAAGGGTCTTTCTAGTAGGTGCACATCAAATCTAAGCTGTCTGAAGTGTTTTTCGAAAGTTATCAACACTTTTATGTTTGGCGTTCCGAAACCCACCTTATCTCAGGCTGAAAAGCGTTTTTGTGCATTGTGCCATAACTTTTCAGGGAAGCTTCAGAACATGAAATTTTAACCTCCCACTATAGCAGAAAGGGTCTTTCTAGTAGTTGCACATCAAATCTAAGCTGTCTGAAGTGTTTTTCCAAAGTTATCAACACTTTTATGTTTGGCGTTCCGAAACCCACCTTATCTCAGGCTGAAAAGCGTTTTTGTGCATTGTGCCATAACTTTTCAGGGAAGCTTCAGAACATGAAATTTTAACTTCCCACTATAGCAGAAAGGGTCTTTCTAGTAGTTGCACATCAAATCTAAACTGTCTGAAGTGTTTTTCCAAAGTTATCAACACTTTTATGTTTGGCGTTCCGAAACCCACCTTATCTCAGGCTGAAAAGCGTTTTTGTGCATTGTGCCATAACTTTTCAGGGAAGCTTCAGAACATGAAATTTTAACCTCCCACTATAGCAGAAAGGGTCTTTCTAGTAGTTGCACATAAAATCTAAACTGTCTGAAGTTTTTTTCCAAAGTTATCAACACTTTTATGTTTGGCGTTCCGAAACCCACCTTATCTCAGGCTGAAAAGCGTTTTTACGCATTGTGCCATAACTTTTCAGGGAAGCTTCAGAACATGAAATTTTAACCTCCCACTATAGCAGAAAGGGTCTTTCTAGTAGGTGCACATCAAATCTAAGCTTTCTGAAGTGTTTTTCGAAAGTTATCAACACTTTTATGTTTGGCGTTCCGAAACCCACCTTATCTCAGGCTGAAAAGCGTTTTTGTGCATTGTGCCATAACTTTTCAGGGAAGCTTCAGAACATGAAATTTTAACCTCCCACTATAGCAGAAAGGGTCTTTCTAGTAGTTGCACATCAAATCTAAGCTGTCTGAAGTGTTTTTCAAAAGTTATCAACACTTTTATGTTTGGCGTTCCGAAACCCACCTTATCTCAGGCTGAAAAGCGTTTTTGTGCATTGTGCCATAACTTTTCAGGGAAGCTTCAGAACATGAAATTTTAACCTCCCACTATAGCAGAAAGGGTCTTTCTAGTAGTTGCACATCAAATCTAAACTGTCTGAAGTGTTTTTCCAAAGTTATCAACACTTTTATGTTTGGCGTTCCGAAACCCACCTTATCTCAGGCTGAAAAGCGTTTTTACGCATTGTGCCATAACTTTTCAGGGAAGCTTCAGAACATGAAATTTTAACCTCCCACTATAGCAGAAAGGGTCTTTCTAGTAGGTGCACATCAAATCTAAGCTGTCTGAAGTGTTTTTCGAAAGTTATCAACACTTTTATGTTTGGCGTTCCGAAACCCACCTTATCTCAGGCTGAAAAGCGTTTTTGTGCATTGTGCCATAACTTTTCAGGGAAGCTTCAGAACATGAAATTTTAACCTCCCACTATAGCAGAAAGGGTCTTTCTAGTAGTTGCACATCAAATCTAAGCTGTCTGAAGTGTTTTTCAAAAGTTATCAACACTTTTATGTTTGGCGTTCCGAAACCCACCTTATCTCAGGCTGAAAAGCGTTTTTGTGCATTGTGCCATAACTTTTCAGGAAAGCTTCAGAACATGAAATTTTAACCTCCCACTATAGCAGAAAGGGTCTTTCTAGTAGTTGCACATCAAATCTAAACTGTCTGAAGTGTTTTTCCAAAGTTATCAACACTTTTATGTTTGGCGTTCCGAAACCCACCTTATCTCAAGCTGAAAAGCGTTTTTACGCATTGTGCCATAACTTTTCAGGGAAGCTTCAGAACATGAAATTTTAACCTCCCACTATAGCAGAAAGGGTCTTTCTAGTAGGTGCACATCAAATCTAAGCTCTCTGAAGTGTTTTTCGAAAGTTATCAACACTTTTATGTTTGGCGTTCCGAAACCCACCTTATCTCAGGCTGAAAAGCGTTTTTGTGCATTGTGCCATAACTTTTCAGGGAAGCTTCAGAACATGAAATTTTAACCTCCCACTATAGCAGAAAGGGTCTTTCTAGTAGTTGCACATCAAATCTAAACTGTCTGAAGTGTTTTTCCAAAGTTATCAACACTTTTATGTTTGGCGTTCCGAAACCCACCTTATCTCAGGCTGAAAAGCGTTTTTACGCATTGTGCCATAACTTTTCAGGGAAGCTTCAGAACATGAAATTTTAACCTCCCACTATAGCAGAAAGGGTCTTTCTAGTAGGTGCACATCAAATCTAAACTGTCTGAAGTGTTTTTCCAAAGTTATTAACACTTTTATGTTTGGCGTTCCGAAACCCACCTTATCTCAGGCTGAAAAGCGTTTTTGTGCATTGTGCCATAACTTTTCTGGGAAGCTTCAGAACATGAAATTTTAACCTCCCACTATAGCAGAAAGGGTCTTTCTAGTAGTTGCACATCAAATCTAAGCTGTCTGAAGTGTTTTTCAAAAGTTATCAACACTTTTATGTTTGGCGTTCCGAAACCCACCTTATCTCAGGCTGAAAAGCGTTTTTGTGCATTGTGCCATAACTTTTCAGGAAAGCTTCAGAACATGAAATTTTAAGCTCCCACTATAGCAGAAAGGGTCTTTCTAGTAGTTGCACATCAAATCTAAACTGTCTGAAGTGTTTTTCCAAAGTTATCAACACTTTTATGTTTGGCGTTCCGAAACCTACCTTATCTCAGGCTGAAAAGCGTTTTTACGCATTGTGCCATAACTTTTCAGGGAAGCTTCAGAACATGAAATTTTAACCTCCCACTATAGCAGAAAGGGTCTTTCTAGTAGGTGCACATCAAATCTAAGCTCTCTGAAGTGTTTTTCGAAAGTTATCAACACTTTTATGTTTGGCGTTCCGAAACCCACCTTATCTCAGGCTGAAAAGCGTTTTTGTGCATTGTGCCATAACTTTTCAGGGAAGCTTCAGAACATGAAATTTTAACCTCCCACTATAGCAGAAAGGGTCTTTCTAGTAGTTGCACATCAAATCTAAGCTGTCTGAAGTGTTTTTCAAAAGTTATCAACACTTTTATGTTAGGCGTTCCGAAACCCACCTTATCTCAGGCTGAAAAGCGTTTTTACGCATTGTGCCATAACTTTTCAGGGAAGCTTCAGAACATGAAATTTTAACCTCCCACTATAGCAGAAAGGGTCTTTCTAGTAGTTGCACATCAAATCTAAACTGTCTGAAGTGTTTTTCGAAAGTTATCAACACTTTTATGTTTGGCGTTCCGAAACCCACCTTATCTCAGGCTGAAAAGCGTTTTTGTGCATTGTGCCATAACTTTTCAGGGAAGCTTCAGAACATGAAATTTTAACCTCCCACTATAGCAGAAAGGGTCTTTCTAGTAGGTGCACATCAAATCTAAGCTGTCTGAAGTGTTTTTCGAAAGTTATCAACACTTTTATGTTTGGCGTTCCGAAACCCACCTTATCTCAGGCTGAAAAGCGTTTTTGTGCATTGTGCCATAACTTTTCAGGGAAGCTTCAGAACATGAAATTTTAACCTCCCACTATAGCAGAAAGGGTCTTTCTAGTAGTTGCACATCAAATCTAAGCTGTCTGAAGTGTTTTTCCAAAGTTATCAACACTTTTATGTTTGGCGTTCCGAAACCCACCTTATCTCAGGCTGAAAAGCGTTTTTGTGCATTGTGCCATAACTTTTCAGGGAAGCTTCAGAACATGAAATTTTAACTTCCCACTATAGCAGAAAGGGTCTTTCTAGTAGTTGCACATCAAATCTAAACTGTCTGAAGTGTTTTTCCAAAGTTATCAACACTTTTATGTTTGGCGTTCCGAAACCCACCTTATCTCAGGCTGAAAAGCGTTTTTGTGCATTGTGCCATAACTTTTCAGGGAAGCTTCAGAACATGAAATTTTAACCTCCCACTATAGCAGAAAGGGTCTTTCTAGTAGTTGCACATAAAATCTAAACTGTCTGAAGTTTTTTTCCAAAGTTATCAACACTTTTATGTTTGGCGTTCCGAAACCCACCTTATCTCAGGCTGAAAAGCGTTTTTACGCATTGTGCCATAACTTTTCAGGGAAGCTTCAGAACATGAAATTTTAACCTCCCACTATAGCAGAAAGGGTCTTTCTAGTAGGTGCACATCAAATCTAAGCTTTCTGAAGTGTTTTTCGAAAGTTATCAACACTTTTATGTTTGGCGTTCCGAAACCCACCTTATCTCAGGCTGAAAAGCGTTTTTGTGCATTGTGCCATAACTTTTCAGGGAAGCTTCAGAACATGAAATTTTAACCTCCCACTATAGCAGAAAGGGTCTTTCTAGTAGTTGCACATCAAATCTAAGCTGTCTGAAGTGTTTTTCAAAAGTTATCAACACTTTTATGTTTGGCGTTCCGAAACCCACCTTATCTCAGGCTGAAAAGCGTTTTTGTGCATTGTGCCATAACTTTTCAGGGAAGCTTCAGAACATGAAATTTTAACCTCCCACTATAGCAGAAAGGGTCTTTCTAGTAGTTGCACATCAAATCTAAACTGTCTGAAGTGTTTTTCCAAAGTTATCAACACTTTTATGTTTGGCGTTCCGAAACCCACCTTATCTCAGGCTGAAAAGCGTTTTTACGCATTGTGCCATAACTTTTCAGGGAAGCTTCAGAACATGAAATTTTAACCTCCCACTATAGCAGAAAGGGTCTTTCTAGTAGGTGCACATCAAATCTAAGCTGTCTGAAGTGTTTTTCGAAAGTTATCAACACTTTTATGTTTGGCGTTCCGAAACCCACCTTATCTCAGGCTGAAAAGCGTTTTTGTGCATTGTGCCATAACTTTTCAGGGAAGCTTCAGAACATGAAATTTTAACCTCCCACTATAGCAGAAAGGGTCTTTCTAGTAGTTGCACATCAAATCTAAGCTGTCTGAAGTGTTTTTCAAAAGTTATCAACACTTTTATGTTTGGCGTTCCGAAACCCACCTTATCTCAGGCTGAAAAGCGTTTTTGTGCATTGTGCCATAACTTTTCAGGAAAGCTTCAGAACATGAAATTTTAACCTCCCACTATAGCAGAAAGGGTCTTTCTAGTAGTTGCACATCAAATCTAAACTGTCTGAAGTGTTTTTCCAAAGTTATCAACACTTTTATGTTTGGCGTTCCGAAACCCACCTTATCTCAAGCTGAAAAGCGTTTTTACGCATTGTGCCATAACTTTTCAGGGAAGCTTCAGAACATGAAATTTTAACCTCCCACTATAGCAGAAAGGGTCTTTCTAGTAGGTGCACATCAAATCTAAGCTCTCTGAAGTGTTTTTCGAAAGTTATCAACACTTTTATGTTTGGCGTTCCGAAACCCACCTTATCTCAGGCTGAAAAGCGTTTTTGTGCATTGTGCCATAACTTTTCAGGGAAGCTTCAGAACATGAAATTTTAACCTCCCACTATAGCAGAAAGGGTCTTTCTAGTAGTTGCACATCAAATCTAAACTGTCTGAAGTGTTTTTCCAAAGTTATCAACACTTTTATGTTTGGCGTTCCGAAACCCACCTTATCTCAGGCTGAAAAGCGTTTTTACGCATTGTGCCATAACTTTTCAGGGAAGCTTCAGAACATGAAATTTTAACCTCCCACTATAGCAGAAAGGGTCTTTCTAGTAGGTGCACATCAAATCTAAGCTGTCTGAAGTGTTTTTCGAAAGTTATCAACACTTTTATGTTTGGCGTTCCGAAACCCACCTTATCTCAGGCTGAAAAGCGTTTTTGTGCATTGTGCCATAACTTTTCAGGGAAGCTTCAGAACATGAAATTTTAACCTCCCACTATAGCAGAAAGGGTCTTTCTAGTAGTTGCACATCAAATCTAAACTGTCTGAAGTGTTTTTCCAAAGTTATCAACACTTTTATGTTTGGCGTTCCGAAACCCACCTTATCTCAAGCTGAAAAGCGTTTTTACGCATTGTGCCATAACTTTTCAGGGAAGCTTCAGAACATGAAATTTTAACCTCCCACTATAGCAGAAAGGGTCTTTCTAGTAGGTGCACATCAAATCTAAGCTCTCTGAAGTGTTTTTCGAAAGTTATCAACACTTTTATGTTTGGCGTTCCGAAACCCACCTTATCTCAGGCTGAAAAGCGTTTTTGTGCATTGTGCCATAACTTTTCAGGGAAGCTTCAGAACATGAAATTTTAACCTCCCACTATAGCAGAAAGGGTCTTTCTAGTAGTTGCACATCAAATCTAAACTGTCTGAAGTGTTTTTCCAAAGTTATCAACACTTTTATGTTTGGCGTTCTGAAACCCACATTATCTCAGGCTGAAAAGCGTTTTTACGCATTGTGCCATAACTTTTCAGGGAAGCTTCAGAACATGAAATTTTAACCTCCCACTATAGCAGAAAGGGTCTTTCTAGTAGGTGCACATCAAATCTAAGCTCTCTGAAGTGTTTTTCGAAAGTTATCAACACTTTTATGTTTGGCGTTCCGAAACCCACCTTATCTCAGGCTGAAAAGCGTTTTTGTGCATTGTGCCATAACTTTTCAGGGAAGCTTCAGAACATGAAATTTTAACCTCCCACTATAGCAGAAAGGGTCTTTCTAGTAGTTGCACATCAAATCTAAGCTGTCTGAAGTGTTTTTCAAAAGTTATCAACACTTTTATGTTTGGCGTTCCGAAACCCACCTTATCTCAGGCTGAAAAGCGTTTTTGTGCATTGTGCCATAACTTTTCAGGAAAGCTTCAGAACATGAAATTTTAACCTCCCACTATAGCAGAAAGGGTCTTTCTAGTAGTTGCACATCAAATCTAAACTGTCTGAAGTGTTTTTCCAAAGTTATCAACACTTTTATGTTTGGCGTTCCGAAACCCACCTTATCTCAGGCTGAAAAGCGTTTTTACGCATTGTGCCATAACTTTTCAGGGAAGCTTCAGAACATGAAATTTTAACCTCCCACTATAGCAGAAAGGGTCTTTCTAGTAGGTGCACATCAAATCTAAGCTGTCTGAAGTGTTTTTCGAAAGTTATCAACACTTTTATGTTTGGCGTTCCGAAACCCACCTTATCTCAGGCTGAAAAGCGTTTTTGTGCATTGTGCCATAACTTTTCAGGGAAGCTTCAGAACATGAAATTTTAACCTCCCACTATAGCAGAAAGGGTCTTTCTAGTAGTTGCACATCAAATCTAAGCTGTCTGAAGTGTTTTTCAAAAGTTATCAACACTTTTATGTTTGGCGTTCCGAAACCCACCTTATCTCAGGCTGAAAAGCGTTTTTGTGCATTGTGCCATAACTTTTCAGGGAAGCTTCAGAACATGAAATTTTAACCTCCCACTATAGCAGAAATGGTCTTTCTAGTAGTTGCACATCAAATCTAAGCTGTCTGAAGTGTTTTTCCAAAGTTATCAACACTTTTATGTTTGGCGTTCCGAAACCCACCTTATCTCAGGCTGAAAAGCGTTTTTACGCATTGTGCCATAACTTTTCAGGGAAGCTTCAGAACATGAAATTTTAACCTCCCACTATAGCAGAAAGGGTCTTTCTAGTAGGTGCACATCAAATCTAAGCTCTCTGAAGTGTTTTTCGAAAGTTATCAACACTTTTATGTTTGGCGTTCCGAAACCCACCTTATCTCAGGCTGAAAAGCGTTTTTGTGCATTGTGCCATAACTTTTCAGGGAAGCTTCAGAACATGAAATTTTAACCTCCCACTATAGCAGAAAGGGTCTTTCTAGTAGTTGCACATCAAATCTAAACTGTCTGAAGTGTTTTTCCAAAGTTATCAACACTTTTATGTTTGGCGTTCCGAAACCTACCTTATCTCAGGCTGAAAAGCGTTTTTACGCATTGTGCCATAACTTTTCAGGGAAGCTTCAGAACATGAAATTTTAACCTCCCACTATAGCAGAAAGGGTCTTTCTAGTAGGTGCACATCAAATCTAAGCTCTCTGAAGTGTTTTTCGAAAGTTATCAACACTTTTATGTTTGGCGTTCCGAAACCCACCTTATCTCAGGCTGAAAAGCGTTTTTGTGCATTGTGCCATAACTTTTCAGGGAAGCTTCAGAACATGAAATTTTAACCTCCCACTATAGCAGAAAGGGTCTTTCTAGTAGTTGCACATCAAATCTAAGCTGTCTGAAGTGTTTTTCAAAAGTTATCAACACTTTTATGTTAGGCGTTCCGAAACCCACCTTATCTCAGGCTGAAAAGCGTTTTTACGCATTGTGCCATAACTTTTCAGGGAAGCTTCAGAACATGAAATTTTAACCTCCCACTATAGCAGAAAGGGTCTTTCTAGTAGTTGCACATCAAATCTAAACTGTCTGAAGTGTTTTTCGAAAGTTATCAACACTTTTATGTTTGGCGTTCCGAAACCCACCTTATCTCAGGCTGAAAAGCGTTTTTGTGCATTGTGCCATAACTTTTCAGGGAAGCTTCAGAACATGAAATTTTAACCTCCCACTATAGCAGAAAGGGTCTTTCTAGTAGGTGCACATCAAATCTAAGCTGTCTGAAGTGTTTTTCGAAAGTTATCAACACTTTTATGTTTGGCGTTCCGAAACCCACCTTATCTCAGGCTGAAAAGCGTTTTTGTGCATTGTGCCATAACTTTTCAGGGAAGCTTCAGAACATGAAATTTTAACCTCCCACTATAGCAGAAAGGGTCTTTCTAGTAGTTGCACATCAAATCTAAGCTGTCTGAAGTGTTTTTCCAAAGTTATCAACACTTTTATGTTTGGCGTTCCGAAACCCACCTTATCTCAGGCTGAAAAGCGTTTTTGTGCATTGTGCCATAACTTTTCAGGGAAGCTTCAGAACATGAAATTTTAACCTCCCACTATAGCAGAAAGGGTCTTTCTAGTAGTTGCACATCAAATCTAAACTGTCTGAAGTGTTTTTCCAAAGTTATCAACACTTTTATGTTTGGCATTCCGAAACCCACCTTATCTCAGGCTGAAAAGCGTTTTTGTGCATTGTGCCATAACTTTTCAGGGAAGCTTCAGAACATGAAATTTTAACCTCCCACTATAGCAGAAAGGGTCTTTCTAGTAGTTGCACATAAAATCTAAACTGTCTGAAGTTTTTTTCCAAAGTTATCAACACTTTTATGTTTGGCGTTCCGAAACCCACCTTATCTCAGGCTGAAAAGCGTTTTTACGCATTGTGCCATAACTTTTCAGGGAAGCTTCAGAACATGAAATTTTAACCTCCCACTATAGCAGAAAGGGTCTTTCTAGTAGGTGCACATCAAATCTAAGCTTTCTGAAGTGTTTTTCGAAAGTTATCAACACTTTTATGTTTGGCGTTCCGAAACCCACCTTATCTCAGGCTGAAAAGCGTTTTTGTGCATTGTGCCATAACTTTTCAGGGAAGCTTCAGAACATGAAATTTTAACCTCCCACTATAGCAGAAAGGGTCTTTCTAGTAGTTGCACATCAAATCTAAGCTGTCTGAAGTGTTTTTCAAAAGTTATCAACACTTTTATGTTTGGCGTTCCGAAACCCACCTTATCTCAGGCTGAAAAGCGTTTCTACGCATTGTGCCATAACTTTTCAGGGAAGCTTCAGAACATGAAATTTTAACCTCCCACTATAGCAGAAAGGGTCTTTCTAGTAGTTGCACATCAAATCTAAACTGTCTGAAGTGTTTTTCCAAAGTTATCAACACTTTTATGTTTGGCGTTCCGAAACCCACCTTATCTCAGGCTGAAAAGCGTTTTTGTGCATTGTGCCATAACTTTTCAGGGAAGCTTCAGAACATGAAATTTTAACCTCCCACTATAGCAGAAAGGGTCTTTCTAGTAGTTGCACATCAAATCTAAACTGTCTGAAGTGTTTTTCCAAAGTTATTAACACTTTTATGTTTGGCGTTCCGAAACCCACCTTATCTCAGGCTGAAAAGCGTTTTTGTGCATTGTGCCATAACTTTTCAGGGAAGCTTCAGAACATGAAATTTTAACCTCCCACTATAGCAGAAAGGGTCTTTCTAGTAGTTGCACATCAAATCTAAACTGTCTGAAGTGTTTTTCCAAAGTTATCAACACTTTTATGTTTGGCGTTCCGAAACCCACCTTATCTCAGGCTGAAAAGCGTTTTTACGCATTGTGCCATAACTTTTCAGGGAAGCTTCAGAACATGAAATTTTAACCTCCCACTATAGCAGAAAGGGTCTTTCTAGTAGGTGCACATCAAATCTAAGCTGTCTGAAGTGTTTTTCGAAAGTTATCAACACTTTTATGTTTGGCGTTCCGAAACCCACCTTATCTCAGGCTGAAAAGCGTTTTTGTGCATTGTGCCATAACTTTTCAGGGAAGCTTCAGAACATGAAATTTTAACCTCCCACTATAGCAGAAAGGGTCTTTCTAGTAGTTGCACATCAAATCTAAGCTGTCTGAAGTGTTTTTCAAAAGTTATCAACACTTTTATGTTTGGCGTTCCGAAACCCACCTTATCTCAGGCTGAAAAGCGTTTTTGTGCATTGTGCCATAACTTTTCAGGAAAGCTTCAGAACATGAAATTTTAACCTCCCACTATAGCAGAAAGGGTCTTTCTAGTAGTTGCACATCAAATCTAAACTGTCTGAAGTGTTTTTCCAAAGTTATCAACACTTTTATGTTTGGCGTTCCGAAACCCACCTTATCTCAAGCTGAAAAGCGTTTTTACGCATTGTGCCATAACTTTTCAGGGAAGCTTCAGAACATGAAATTTTAACCTCCCACTATAGCAGAAAGGGTCTTTCTAGTAGGTGCACATCAAATCTAAGCTCTCTGAAGTGTTTTTCGAAAGTTATCAACACTTTTATGTTTGGCGTTCCGAAACCCACCTTATCTCAGGCTGAAAAGCGTTTTTGTGCATTGTGCCATAACTTTTCAGGGAAGCTTCAGAACATGAAATTTTAACCTCCCACTATAGCAGAAAGGGTCTTTCTAGTAGTTGCACATCAAATCTAAACTGTCTGAAGTGTTTTTCCAAAGTTATCAACACTTTTATGTTTGGCGTTCCGAAACCCACCTTATCTCAGGCTGAAAAGCGTTTTTACGCATTGTGCCATAACTTTTCAGGGAAGCTTCAGAACATGAAATTTTAACCTCCCACTATAGCAGAAAGGGTCTTTCTAGTAGGTGCACATCAAATCTAAGCTGTCTGAAGTGTTTTTCGAAAGTTATCAACACTTTTATGTTTGGCGTTCCGAAACCCACCTTATCTCAGGCTGAAAAGCGTTTTTGTGCATTGTGCCATAACTTTTCAGGGAAGCTTCAGAACATGAAATTTTAACCTCGCACTATAGCAGAAAGGGTCTTTCTAGTAGTTGCACATCAAATCTAAACTGTCTGAAGTGTTTTTCCAAAGTTATCAACACTTTTATGTTTGGCGTTCCGAAACCCACCTTATCTCAAGCTGAAAAGCGTTTTTACGCATTGTGCCATAACTTTTCAGGGAAGCTTCAGAACATGAAATTTTAACCTCCCACTATAGCAGAAAGGGTCTTTCTAGTAGGTGCACATCAAATCTAAGCTCTCTGAAGTGTTTTTCGAAAGTTATCAACACTTTTATGTTTGGCGTTCCGAAACCCACCTTATCTCAGGCTGAAAAGCGTTTTTGTGCATTGTGCCATAACTTTTCAGGGAAGCTTCAGAACATGAAATTTTAACCTCCCACTATAGCAGAAAGGGTCTTTCTAGTAGTTGCACATCAAATCTAAACTGTCTGAAGTGTTTTTCCAAAGTTATCAACACTTTTATGTTTGGCGTTCTGAAACCCACATTATCTCAGGCTGAAAAGCGTTTTTACGCATTGTGCCATAACTTTTCAGGGAAGCTTCAGAACATGAAATTTTAACCTCCCACTATAGCAGAAAGGGTCTTTCTAGTAGGTGCACATCAAATCTAAGCTCTCTGAAGTGTTTTTCGAAAGTTATCAACACTTTTATGTTTGGCGTTCCGAAACCCACCTTATCTCAGGCTGAAAAGCGTTTTTGTGCATTGTGCCATAACTTTTCAGGGAAGCTTCAGAACATGAAATTTTAACCTCCCACTATAGCAGAAAGGGTCTTTCTAGTAGTTGCACATCAAATCTAAGCTGTCTGAAGTGTTTTTCAAAAGTTATCAACACTTTTATGTTTGGCGTTCCGAAACCCACCTTATCTCAGGCTGAAAAGCGTTTTTGTGCATTGTGCCATAACTTTTCAGGAAAGCTTCAGAACATGAAATTTTAACCTCCCACTATAGCAGAAAGGGTCTTTCTAGTAGTTGCACATCAAATCTAAACTGTCTGAAGTGTTTTTCCAAAGTTATCAACACTTTTATGTTTGGCGTTCCGAAACCCACCTTATCTCAGGCTGAAAAGCGTTTTTACGCATTGTACCATAACTTTTCAGGGAAGCTTCAGAACATGAAATTTTAACCTCCCACTATAGCAGAAAGGGTCTTTCTAGTAGTTGCACATCAAATCTAAGCTCTCTGAAGTGTTTTTCCAAAGTTATCAACACTTTTATGTTTGGCGTTCCGAAACCCACCTTATCTCAGGCTGAAAAGCGTTTTTGTGCATTGTGCCATAACTTTTCAGGGAAGCTTCAGAACATGAAATTTTAACCTCCCACTATAGCAGAAAGGGTCTTTCTAGTAGTTGCACATCAAATCTAAGCTGTCTGAAGTGTTTTTCAAAAGTTATCAACACTTTTATGTTTGGCGTTCCGAAACCCACCTTATCTCAGGCTGAAAAGCGTTTTTGTGCATTGTGCCATAACTTTTCAGGAAAGCTTCAGAACATGAAATTTTAACCTCCCACTATAGCAGAAAGGGTCTTTCTAGTAGTTGCACATCAAATCTAAACTGTCTGAAGTGTTTTTCCAAAGTTATCAACACTTTTATGTTTGGCGTTCCGAAACCCACCTTATCTCAAGCTGAAAAGCGTTTTTACGCATTGTGCCATAACTTTTCAGGGAAGCTTCAGAACATGAAATTTTAACCTCCCACTATAGCAATAAGGGTCTTTCTAGTAGGTGCACATCAAATCTAAGCTCTCTGAAGTGTTTTTCGAAAGTTATCAACACTTTTATGTTTGGCGTTCCGAAACCCACCTTATCTCAGGCTGAAAAGCGTTTTTGTGCATTGTGCCATAACTTTTCAGGGAAGCTTCAGAACATGAAATTTTAACCTCCCACTATAGCAGAAAGGGTCTTTCTAGTAGTTGCACATCAAATCTAAACTGTCTGAAGTGTTTTTCCAAAGTTATCAACACTTTTATGTTTGGCGTTCCGAAACCCACCTTATCTCAGGCTGAAAAGCGTTTTTACGCATTGTGCCATAACTTTTCAGGGAAGCTTCAGAACATGAAATTTTAACCTCCCACTATAGCAGAAAGTGTCTTTCTAGTAGGTGCACATCAAATCTAAGCTCTCTGAAGTGTTTTTCGAAAGTTATCAACACTTTTATGTTTGGCGTTCCGAAACCCACCTTATCTCAGGCTGAAAAGCGTTTTTGTGCATTGTGCCATAACTTTTCAGGGAAGCTTCAGAACGTGAAATTTTAACCTCCCACTATGGCAGAAAGGGTCTTTCTAGTAGTTGCACATCAAATCTAAGCTGTCTGAAGTGTTTTTCAAAAGTTATCAACACTTTTATGTTTGGCGTTCCGAAACCCACCTTATCTCAGGCTGAAAAGCGTTTTTGTGCATTGTGCCATAACTTTTCAGGAAAGCTTCAGAACATGAAATTTTAACCTCCCACTATAGCAGAAAGGGTCTTTCTAGTAGTTGCACATCAAATCTAAACTGTCTGAAGTGTTTTTCCAAAGTTATCAACACTTTTATGTTTGGCGTTCCGAAACCCACCTTATCTCAGGCTGAAAAGCGTTTTTACGCATTGTGCCATAACTTTTCAGGGAAGCTTCACAACATGAAATTTTAACCTCCCACTATAGCAGAAAGGGTCTTTCTAGTAGGTGCACATCAAATCTAAGCTCTCTGAAGTGTTTTTCGAAAGTTATCAACACTTTTATGTTTGGCGTTCCGAAACCCACCTTATCTCAGGCTGAAAAGCGTTTTTGTGCATTGTGCCATAACTTTTCAGGGATGCTTCAGAACATGAAATTTTAACCTCCCACTATAGCAGAAAGGGTCTTTCTAGTAGTTGCACATCAAATCTAAACTGTCTGAAGTGTTTTTCCAAAGTTATTAACACTTTTATGTTTGGCGTTCCGAAACCCACCTTATCTCAGGCTGAAAAGCGTTTTTGTGCATTGTGCCATAACTTTTCAGGGAAGCTTCAGAACATGAAATTTTAACCTCCCACTATAGCAGAAAGGGTCATTCTAGTAGTTGCACATCAAATCTAAACTGTCTGAAGTGTTTTTCCAAAGTTATCAACACTTTTATGTTTGGCGTTCCGAAACCCACCTTATCTCAGGCTGAAAAGCGTTTTTGTGCATTGTGCCATAACTTTTCAGGGAAGCTTCAGAACATGAAATTTTGACCTCCCACTATAGCAGAAAGGGTCTTTCTAGTAGTTGCACATCAAATCTAAGCTGTCTGAAGTGTTTTTCAAAAGTTATCAACACTTTTATGTTTGGCGTTCCGAAACCCACCTTATCTCAGGCTGAAAAGCGTTTTTGTGCATTGTGCCATAACTTTTCAGGAAAGCTTCAGAACATGAAATTTTAACCTCCCACTATAGCAGAAAGGGTCTTTCTAGTAGTTGCACATCAAATCTAAACTGTCTGAAGTGTTTTTCCAAAGTTATCAACACTTTTATGTTTGGCTTTCCGAAACCCACCTTATCTCAGGCTGAAAAGCGTTTTTGTGCATTGTGCCATAACTTTTCAGGGAAGCTTCAGAACATGAAATTTTAACCTCCCGCTATAGCAGAAAGGGTCTTTCTAGTAGTTGCACATCAAATCTAAGCTGTCTGAAGTGTTTTTCAAAAGTTATCAACACTTTTATGTTTGGCGTTCCGAAACCCACCTTATCTCAGGCTGAAAAGCGTTTTTGTGCATTGTGCCATAACTTTTCAGGGAAGCTTGAGAACATGAAATTTTAACCTCCCACTATAGCAGAAAGGGTCTTTCTAGTAGGTGCACATCAAATCTAAGCTCTCTGAAGTGTTTTTCGAAAGTTATCAACACTTTTATGTTTGGCGTTCCGAAACCCACCTTATCTCAGGCTGAAAAGCGTTTTTGTGCATTGTGCCATAACTTTTCAGGGAAGCTTCAGAACATGAAATTTTAACCTCCCACTATAGCAGAAAGGGTCTTTCTAGCAGTTGCACATCAAATCTAAACTGTCTGAAGTGTTTTTCCAAAGTTATTAACACTTTTATGTTTGGCGTTCCGAAACCCACCTTATCTCAGGCTGAAAAGCGTTTTTGTGCATTGTGCCATAACTTTTCAGGGAAGCTTCAGAACATGAAATTTTAACCTCCCACTATAGCAGAAAGGGTCTTTCTAGTAGTTGCACATCAAATCTAAACTGTCTGAAGTGTTTTTCCAAAGTTATCAAGACTTTTATGTTTGGCGTTCCGAAACCCACCTTATCTCAGGCTGAAAAGCGTTTTTGTGCATTGTGCCATAACTTTTCAGGGAAGCTTCAGAACATGAAATTTTAACCTCCCACTATAGCAGAAAGGGTCTTTCTAGTAGTTGCACATCAAATCTAAGCTGTCTGAAGTGTTTTTCAAAAGTTATCAACACTTTTATGTTTGGCGTTCCGAAACCCACCTTATCTCAGGCTGAAAAGCGTTTTTGTGCATTTTGCCATAACTTTTCAGGAAAGCTTCAGAACATGAAATTTTAACCTCCCACTTTAGCAGAAAGGGTCTTTCTAGTAGTTGCACATCAAATCTAAGCTGTCTGAAGTGTTTTTCCAAAGTTATCAACACATTTATGTTTGGCGTTCCGAAACCCACCTTATCTCAGGCTGAAAAGCGTTTTTACGCATTGTGCCATAACTTTTCAGGGAAGCTTCAGAACATGAAATTTTAACCTCCCACTATAGCAGAAAGGGTCTTTCTAGTAGGTGCACATCAAATCTAAGCTCTCTGAAGTGTTTTTCGAAAGTTATCAACACTTTTATGTTTGGCGTTCCGAAACCCACCTTATCTCAGGCTGAAAAGCGTTTTTGTGCATTGTGCCATAACTTTTCAGGAAAGCTTCAGAACATGAAATTTTAACCTCCCACTATAGCAGAAAGGGTCTTTCTAGTAGTTGCACATCAAATCTAAGCTGTCTGAAGTGTTTTTCAAAAGTTATCAACACTTTTATGTTTGGCGTTCCGAAACCCACCTTATCTCAGGCTGAAAAGCGTTTTTGTGCATTGTGCCATAACTTTTCAGGAAAGCTTCAGAACATGAAATTTTAACCTCCCACTATAGCAGAAAGGGTCTTTCTAGTAGTTGCACATCAAATCTAAACTGTCTGAAGTGTTTTTCCAAAGTTATCAACACTTTTATGTTTGGCGTTCCGAAACCCACCTTATCTCAGGCTGAAAAGCGTTTTTACGCATTGTGCCATAACTTTTCAGGGAAGCTTCAGAACATGAAATTTTAACCTCCCACTATAGCAGAAAGGGTCTTTCTAGTAGGTGCACATCAAATCTAAGCTCTCTGAAGTGTTTTTCGAAAGTTATCAACACTTTTATGTTTGGCGTTCCGAAACCCACCTTATCTCAGGCTGAAAAGCGTTTTTGTGCATTGTGCCATAACTTTTCAGGAAAGCTTCAGAACATGAAATTTTAACCTCCCACTATAGCAGAAAGGGTCTTTCTAGTAGTTGCACATCAAATCTAAACTGTCTGAAGTTTTTTTCCAAAGTTATCAACACTTTTATGTTTGGCGTTCCGAAACCCACCTTATCTCAGGCTGAAAAGCGTTTTTACGCATTGTGCCATAACTTTTCAGGGAAGCTTCAGAACATGAAATTTTAACCTCCCACTATAGCAGAAAGGGTCTTTCTAGTAGGTGCACATCAAATCTAAGCTCTCTGAAGTGTTTTTCCAAAGTTATCAACACTTTTATGTTTGGCGTTCCGAAACCCACCTTATCTCAGGCTGAAAAGCGTTTTTGTGCATTGTGCCATAACTTTTCAGGAAAGCTTCAGAACATGAAATTTTAACCTCCCACTATAGCAGAAAGGGTCTTTCTAGTAGTTGCACATCAAATCTAAACTGTCTGAAGTGTTTTTCCAAAGTTATTAACACTTTTATGTTTGGCGTTCCGAAACCCACCTTATCTCAGGCTGAAAAGCGTTTTTGTGCATTGTGCCATAACTTTTCAGGGAAGCTTCAGAACATGAAATTTTAACCTCCCACTATAGCAGAAAGGGTCTTTCTAGTAGTTGCACATCAAATCTAAACTGTCTGAAGTGTTTTTCCAAAGTTATTAACACTTTTATGTTTGGCGTTCCGAAACCCACCTTATCTCAGGCTGAAAAGCGTTTTTGTGCATTGTGCCATAACTTTTCAGGGAAGCTTCAGAACATGAAATTTTAACCTCCCACTATAGCAGAAAGGGTCTTTCTAGTAGTTGCACATCAAATCTAAACTGTCTGAAGTGTTTTTCCAAAGTTATCAACACTTTTATGTTTGGCGTTCCGAAACCCACCTTATCTCAGGCTGAAAAGCGTTTTTACGCATTATGCCATAACTTTTCAGGGAAGCTTCAGAACATGAAATTTTAACCTCCCACTATAGCAGAAAGGGTCTTTCTAGTAGGTGCACATCAAATCTAAGCTGTCTGAAGTGTTTTTCGAAAGTTATCAACACTTTTATGTTTGGCGTTCCGAAACCCACCTTATCTCAGGCTGAAAAGCGTTTTTGTGCATTGTGCCATAACTTTTCAGGGAAGCTTCAGAACATGAAATTTTAACCTCCCACTATAGCAGAAAGGGTCTTTCTAGTAGTTGCACATCAAATCTAAGCTGTCTGAAGTGTTTTTCAAAAGTTATCAACACTTTTATGTTTGGCGTTCCGAAACCCACCTTATCTCAGGCTGAAAAGCGTTTTTACGCATTGTGCCATAACTTTTCAGGGAAGCTTCAGAACATGAAATTTTAACCTCCCACTATAGCAGAAAGGGTCTTTCTAGTAGTTGCACATCAAATCTAAACTGTCTGAAGTGTTTTTCCAAAGTTATCAACACTTTTATGTTTGGCGTTCCGAAACCCACCTTATCTCAGGCTGAAAAGCGTTTTTGTGCATTGTGCCATAACTTTTCAGGGAAGCTTCAGAACATGAAATTTTAACCTCCCACTATAGCAGAAAGGGTCTTTCTAGTAGGTGCACATCAAATCTAAGCTCTCTGAAGTGTTTTTCGAAAGTTATCAACACTTTTATGTTTGGCGTTCCGAAACCCACCTTATCTCAGGCTGAAAAGCGTTTTTGTGCATTGTGCCATAACTTTTCAGGGAAGCTTCAGAACATGAAATTTTAACCTCCCACTATAGCAGAAAGGGTCTTTCTAGTAGTTGCACATCAAATCTAAACTGTCTGAAGTGTTTTTCCAAAGTTATTAACACTTTTATGTTTGGCGTCCCGAAACCCACCTTATCTCAGGCTGAAAAGCGTTTTTGTGCATTGTGCCATAACTTTTCAGGGATGCTTCAGAACATGAAATTTTAACCTCCCACTATAGCAGAAAGGGTCTTTCTAGTAGTTGCACATCAAATCTAAACTGTCTGAAGTGTTTTTCCAAAGTTATTAACACTTTTATGTTTGGCGTTCCGAAACCCACCTTATCTCAGGCTGAAAAGCGTTTTTGTGCATTGTGCCATAACTTTTCAGGGAAGCTTCAGAACATGAAATTTTAACCTCCCACTATAGCAGAAAGGGTCTTTCTAGTAGTTGCACATCAAATCTAAACTGTCTGAAGTGTTTTTCCAAAGTTATCAACACTTTTATGTTTGGCGTTCCGAAACCCACCTTATCTCAGGCTGAAAAGCGTTTTTACGCATTGTGCCATAACTTTTCAGGGAAGCTTCAGAACATGAAATTTTAACCTCCCACTATAGCAGAAAGGGTCTTTCTAGTAGGTGCACATCAAATCTAAGCTGTCTGAAGTGTTTTTCGAAAGTTATCAACACTTTTATGTTTGGCGTTCCGAAACCCACCTTATCTCAGGCTGAAAAGCGTTTTTGTGCATTGTGCCATAACTTTTCAGGGAAGCTTCAGAACATGAAATTTTAACCTCCCACTATAGCAGAAAGGGTCTTTCTAGTAGTTGCACATCAAATCTAAGCTGTCTGAAGTGTTTTTCAAAAGTTATCAACACTTTTATGTTTGGCGTTCCGAAACCCACCTTATCTCAGGCTGAAAAGCGTTTTTACGCATTGTGCCATAACTTTTCAGGGAAGCTTCAGAACATGAAATTTTAACCTCCCACTATAGCAGAAAGGGTCTTTCTAGTAGTTGCACATCAAATCTAAACTGTCTGAAGTGTTTTTCCAAAGTTATCAACACTTTTATGTTTGGCGTTCCGAAACCCACCTTATCTCAGGCTGAAAAGCGTTTTTGTGCATTGTGCCATAACTTTTCAGGGAAGCTTCAGAACATGAAATTTTAACCTCCCACTATAGCAGAAAGGGTCTTTCTAGTAGTTGCACATCAAATCTAAGCTGTCTGAAGTGTTTTTCGAAAGTTATCAACACTTTTATGTTTGGCGTTCCGAAACCCACCTTATCTCAGGCTGAAAAGCGTTTTTGTGCATTGTGCCATAAGTTTTCAGGGAAGCTTCAGAACATGAAATTTTAACCTCCCACTATAGCAGAAAGGGTCTTTCTAGTAGTTGCACATCAAATCTAAGCTGTCTGAAGTGTTTTTCAAAAGTTATCAACACTTTTATGTTTGGCGTTCCGAAACCCACCTTATCTCAGGCTGAAAAGCGTTTTTGTGCATTGTGCCATAACTTTTCAGGAAAGCTTCAGAACATGAAATTTTAACCTCCCACTATAGCAGAAAGGGTCTTTCTAGTAGTTGCACATCAAATCTAAACTGTGTGAAGTGTTTTTCCAAAGTTATCAACACTTTTATGTTTGGCGTTCCGAAACCCACCTTATCTCAGGCTGAAAAGCGTTTTTACGCATTGTGCCATAACTTTTCAGGGAAGCTTCAGAACATGAAATTTTAACCTCCCACTATAGCAGAAAGGGTCTTTCTAGTAGGTGCACATCAAATCTAAACTGTCTGAAGTGTTTTTCCAAAGTTATTAACACTTTTATGTTTGGCGTTCCGAAACCCACCTTATCTCAGGCTGAAAGGCGTTTTTGTGCATTGTGCCATAACTTTTCAGGGAAGCTTCAGAACATGAAATTTTAACCTCCCACTATAGCAGAAAGGGTCTTTCTAGTAGTTGCACATCAAATCTAAACTGTCTGAAGTGTTTTTCCAAAGTTATTAACACTTTTATGTTTGGCGTTCCGAAACCCACCTTATCTCAGGCTGAAAAGCGTTTTTGTGCATTGTGCCATAACTTTTCAGGGAAGCTTCAGAACATGAAATTTTAACCTCCCACTATAGCAGAAAGGGTCTTTCTAGTAGTTGCACATCAAATCTAAACTGTCTGAAGTGTTTTTCCAAAGTTATTAACACTTTTATGTTTGGCGTTCCGAAACCCACCTTATCTCAGGCTGAAAAGCGTTTTTGTGCATTGTGCCATAACTTTTCAGGGAAGCTTCAGAACATGAAATTTTAACCTCCCACTATAGCAGAAAGGGTCTTTCTAGTAGTTGCACATCAAATCTAAACTGTCTGAAGTGTTTTTCCAAAGTTATCAACACTTTTATGTTTGGCGTTCCGAAACCCACCTTATCTCAGGCTGAAAAGCGTTTTTACGCATTATGCCATAACTTTTCAGGGAAGCTTCAGAACATGAAATTTTAACCTCCCACTATAGCAGAAAGGGTCTTTCTAGTAGGTGCACATCAAATCTAAGCTGTCTGAAGTGTTTTTCGAAAGTTATCAACACTTTTATGTTTGGCGTTCCGAAACCCACCTTATCTCAGGCTGAAAAGCGTTTTTGTGCATTGTGCCATAACTTTTCAGGGAAGCTTCAGAACATGAAATTTTAACCTCCCACTATAGCAGAAAGGGTCTTTCTAGTAGTTGCACATCAAATCTAAGCTGTCTGAAGTGTTTTTCAAAAGTTATCAACACTTTTATGTTTGGCGTTCCGAAACCCACCTTATCTCAGGCTGAAAAGCGTTTTTACGCATTGTGCCATAACTTTTCAGGGAAGCTTCAGAACATGAAATTTTAACCTCCCACTATAGCAGAAAGGGTCTTTCTAGTAGTTGCACATCAAATCTAAACTGTCTGAAGTGTTTTTCCAAAGTTATCAACACTTTTATGTTTGGCGTTCCGAAACCCACCTTATCTCAGGCTGAAAAGCGTTTTTGTGCATTGTGCCATAACTTTTCAGGGAAGCTTCAGAACATGAAATTTTAACCTCCCACTATAGCAGAAAGGGTCTTTCTAGTAGGTGCACATCAAATCTAAGCTCTCTGAAGTGTTTTTCGAAAGTTATCAACACTTTTATGTTTGGCGTTCCGAAACCCACCTTATCTCAGGCTGAAAAGCGTTTTTGTGCATTGTGCCATAACTTTTCAGGGAAGCTTCAGAACATGAAATTTTAACCTCCCACTATAGCAGAAAGGGTCTTTCTAGTAGTTGCACATCAAATCTAAACTGTCTGAAGTGTTTTTCCAAAGTTATTAACACTTTTATGTTTGGCGTCCCGAAACCCACCTTATCTCAGGCTGAAAAGCGTTTTTGTGCATTGTGCCATAACTTTTCAGGGATGCTTCAGAACATGAAATTTTAACCTCCCACTATAGCAGAAAGGGTCTTTCTAGTAGTTGCACATCAAATCTAAACTGTCTGAAGTGTTTTTCCAAAGTTATTAACACTTTTATGTTTGGCGTTCCGAAACCCACCTTATCTCAGGCTGAAAAGCGTTTTTGTGCATTGTGCCATAACTTTTCAGGGAAGCTTCAGAACATGAAATTTTAACCTCCCACTATAGCAGAAAGGGTCTTTCTAGTAGTTGCACATCAAATCTAAACTGTCTGAAGTGTTTTTCCAAAGTTATCAACACTTTTATGTTTGGCGTTCCGAAACCCACCTTATCTCAGGCTGAAAAGCGTTTTTACGCATTGTGCCATAACTTTTCAGGGAAGCTTCAGAACATGAAATTTTAACCTCCCACTATAGCAGAAAGGGTCTTTCTAGTAGGTGCACATCAAATCTAAGCTGTCTGAAGTGTTTTTCGAAAGTTATCAACACTTTTATGTTTGGCGTTCCGAAACCCACCTTATCTCAGGCTGAAAAGCGTTTTTGTGCATTGTGCCATAACTTTTCAGGGAAGCTTCAGAACATGAAATTTTAACCTCCCACTATAGCAGAAAGGGTCTTTCTAGTAGTTGCACATCAAATCTAAGCTGTCTGAAGTGTTTTTCAAAAGTTATCAACACTTTTATGTTTGGCGTTCCGAAACCCACCTTATCTCAGGCTGAAAAGCGTTTTTACGCATTGTGCCATAACTTTTCAGGGAAGCTTCAGAACATGAAATTTTAACCTCCCACTATAGCAGAAAGGGTCTTTCTAGTAGTTGCACATCAAATCTAAACTGTCTGAAGTGTTTTTCCAAAGTTATCAACACTTTTATGTTTGGCGTTCCGAAACCCACCTTATCTCAGGCTGAAAAGCGTTTTTGTGCATTGTGCCATAACTTTTCAGGGAAGCTTCAGAACATGAAATTTTAACCTCCCACTATAGCAGAAAGGGTCTTTCTAGTAGTTGCACATCAAATCTAAGCTGTCTGAAGTGTTTTTCGAAAGTTATCAACACTTTTATGTTTGGCGTTCCGAAACCCACCTTATCTCAGGCTGAAAAGCGTTTTTGTGCATTGTGCCATAAGTTTTCAGGGAAGCTTCAGAACATGAAATTTTAACCTCCCACTATAGCAGAAAGGGTCTTTCTAGTAGTTGCACATCAAATCTAAGCTGTCTGAAGTGTTTTTCAAAAGTTATCAACACTTTTATGTTTGGCGTTCCGAAACCCACCTTATCTCAGGCTGAAAAGCGTTTTTGTGCATTGTGCCATAACTTTTCAGGAAAGCTTCAGAACATGAAATTTTAACCTCCCACTATAGCAGAAAGGGTCTTTCTAGTAGTTGCACATCAAATCTAAACTGTGTGAAGTGTTTTTCCAAAGTTATCAACACTTTTATGTTTGGCGTTCCGAAACCCACCTTATCTCAGGCTGAAAAGCGTTTTTACGCATTGTGCCATAACTTTTCAGGGAAGCTTCAGAACATGAAATTTTAACCTCCCACTATAGCAGAAAGGGTCTTTCTAGTAGGTGCACATCAAATCTAAACTGTCTGAAGTGTTTTTCCAAAGTTATTAACACTTTTATGTTTGGCGTTCCGAAACCCACCTTATCTCAGGCTGAAAAGCGTTTTTGTGCATTGTGCCATAACTTTTCAGGGAAGCTTCAGAACATGAAATTTTAACCTCCCACTATAGCAGAAAGGGTCTTTCTAGTAGGTGCACATCAAATCTAAGCTCTCTGAAGTGTTTTTCGAAAGTTATCAACACTTTTATGTTTGGCGTTCCGAAACCCACCTTATCTCAGGCTGAAAAGCGTTTTTGTGCATTGTGCCATAACTTTTCAGGAAAGCTTCAGAACATGAAATTTTAACCTCCCACTATAGCAGAAAGGGTCTTTCTAGTAGTTGCACATCAAATCTAAGCTGTCTGAAGTGTTTTTCAAAAGTTATCAACACTTTTATGTTTGGCGTTCCGAAACCCACCTTATCTCAGGCTGAAAAGCGTTTTTGTGCATTGTGCCATAACTTTTCAGGAAAGCTTCAGAACATGAAATTTTAACCTCCCACTATAGCAGAAAGGGTCTTTCTAGTAGTTGCACATCAAATCTAAACTGTCTGAAGTGTTTTTCCAAAGTTATCAACACTTTTATGTTTGGCGTTCCGAAACCCACCTTATCTCAGGCTGAAAAGCGTTTTTACGCATTGTGCCATAACTTTTCAGGGAAGCTTCAGAACATGAAATTTTAACCTCCCACTATAGCAGAAAGGGTCTTTCTAGTAGGTGCACATCAAATCTAAGCTCTCTGAAGTGTTTTTCGAAAGTTATCAACACTTTTATGTTTGGCGTTCCGAAACCCACCTTATCTCAGGCTGAAAGGCGTTTTTGTGCATTGTGCCATAACTTTTCAGGGAAGCTTCAGAACATGAAATTTTAACCTCCCACTATAGCAGAAAGGGTCTTTCTAGTAGTTGCACATCAAATCTAAACTGTCTGAAGTGTTTTCCCAAAGTTATTAACACTTTTATGTTTGGCGTTCCGAAACCCACCTTATCTCAGGCTGAAAAGCGTTTTTGTGCATTGTGCCATAACTTTTCAGGAAAGCTTCAGAACATGAAATTTTAACCTCCCACTATAGCAGAAAGGGTCTTTCTAGTAGTTGCACATCAAATCTAAACTGTCTGAAGTGTTTTTCCAAAGTTATCAACACTTTTATGTTTGGCGTTCCGAAACCCACCTTATCTCAGGCTGAAAAGCGTTTTTACGCATTGTGCCATGACTTTTCAGGGAAGCTTCAGAACATGAAATTTTAACCTCCCACTATAGCAGAAAGGGTCTTTCTAGTAGGTGCACATCAAATCTAAGCTCTCTGAAGTGTTTTTCGAAAGTTATCAACACTTTTATGTTTGGCGTTCCGAAACCCACCTTATCTCAGGCTGAAAAGCGTTTTTGTGCATTGTGCCATAACTTTTCAGGGAAGCTTCAGAACATGAAATTTTAACCTCCCACTATAGCAGAAAGGGTCTTTCTAGTAGTTGCACATCAAATCTAAACTGTCTGAAGTGTTTTTCCAAAGTTATTAACACTTTTATGTTTGGCGTTCCGAAACCCACCTTATCTCAGGCTGAAAAGCGTTTTTGTGCATTGTGCCATAACTTTTCAGGGAAGCTTCAGAACATGAAATTTTAACCTCCCACTATAGCAGAAAGGGTCTTTCTAGTAGTTGCACATCAAATCTAAACTGTGTGAAGTGTTTTTCCAAAGTTATCAACACTTTTATGTTTGGCGTTCCGAAACCCACCATATCTCAGGCTGAAAAGCGTTTTTACGCATTGTGCCATAACTTTTCAGGGAAGCTTCAGAACATGAAATTTTAACCTCCCACTATAGCAGAAAGGGTCTTTCTAGTAGTTGCACATCAAATCTAAGCTGTCTGAAGTGTTTTTCCAAAGTTATCAACACTTTTATGTTTGGCGTTCCGAAACCCACCTTATCTCAGGCTGAAAAGCGTTTTTACGCATTGTGCCATAACTTTTCAGGGAAGCTTCAGAACATGAAATTTTAACCTCCCACTATAGCAGAAAGGGTCTTTCTAGTAGGTGCACATCAAATCTAAGCTCTCTGAAGTGTTTTTCGAAAGTTATCAACACTTTTATGTTTGGCGTTCCGAAACCCACCTTATCTCAGGCTGAAAAGCGTTTTTGTGCATTGTGCCATAACTTTTCAGGGAAGCTTCAGAACATGAAATTTTAACCTCCCATTATAGCAGAAAGGGTCTTTCTAGTAGTTGCACATCAAATCTAAACTGTCTGAAGTGTTTTTCCAAAGTTATCAACACTTTTATGTTTGGCGTTCCGAAACCCACCTTATCTCAGGCTGAAAAGCGTTTTTACGCATTGTGCCATAACTTTTCAGGGAAGCTTCAGAACATGAAATTTTAACCTCCCACTATAGCAGAAAGGGTCTTTCTAGTAGTTGCACATCAAATCTAAACTGTCTGAAGTGTTTTTCCAAAGTTATTAACACTTTTATGTTTGGCGTTCCGAAACCCACCTTATCTCAGGCTGAAAAGCGTTTTTGTGCATTGTGCCATAACTTTTCAGGGAAGCTTCAGAACATGAAATTTTAACCTCCCACTATAGCAGAAAGGGTCTTTCTAGTAGTTGCACATCAAATCTAAACTGTCTGAAGTGTTTTTCCAAAGTTATCAACACTTTTATGTTTGGCGTTCCGAAACCCACCTTATCTCAGGCTGAAAAGCGTTTTTACGCATTGTGCCATAACTTTTCAGGGAAGCTTCAGAACATGAAATTTTAACCTCCCACTATAGCAGAAAGGGTCTTTCTAGTAGGTGCACATCAAATCTAAGCTCTCTGAAGTGTTTTTCGAAAGTTATCAACACTTTTATGTTTGGCGTTCCGAAACCCACCTTATCTCAGGCTGAAAAGCGTTTTTGTGCATTGTGCCATAACTTTTCAGGGAAGCTTCAGAACATGAAATTTTAACCTCCCACTATAGCAGAAAGGGTCTTTCTAGTAGTTGCACATCAAATCTAAACTGTCTGAAGTGTTTTTCCAAAGTTATCAACACTTTTATGTTTGGCGTTCCGAAACCCACCTTATCTCAGGCTGAAAAGCGTTTTTACGCATTGTGCCATAACTTTTCAGGGAAGCTTCAGAACATGAAATTTTAACCTCCCACTATAGCAGAAAGGGTCTTTCTAGTAGTTGCACATCAAATCTAAACTGTCTGAAGTGTTTTTCCAAAGTTATTAACACTTTTATGTTTGGCGTTCCGAAACCCACCTTATCTCAGGCTGAAAAGCGTTTTTGTGCATTGTGCCATAACTTTTCAGGGAAGCTTCAGAACATGAAATTTTAACCTCCCACTATAGCAGAAAGGGTCTTTCTAGTAGTTGCACATCAAATCTAAACTGTCTGAAGTGTTTTTCCAAAGTTATCAACACTTTTATGTTTGGCGTTCCGAAACCCACCTTATCTCAGGCTGAAAAGCGTTTTTACGCATTGTGCCATAACTTTTCAGGGAAGCTTCAGAACATGAAATTTTAACCTCCCACTATAGCAGAAAGGGTCTTTCTAGTAGGTGCACATCAAATCTAACCTGTCTGAAGTGTTTTTCGAAAGTTATCAACACTTTTATGTTTGGCGTTCCGAAACACACCTTATCTCAGGCTGAAAAGCGTTTTTGTGCATTGTGCCATAACTTTTCAGGGAAGCTTCAGAACATGAAATTTTAACCTCCCACTATAGCAGAAAGGGTCTTTCTAGTAGTTGCACATCAAATCTAAGCTGTCTGAAGTGTTTTTCAAAAGTTATCAATACTTTTATGTTTGGCGTTCCGAAACCCACCTTATCTCAGGCTGAAAAGCGTTTTTGTGCATTGTGCCATAACTTTTCAGGAAAGCTTCAGAACATGAAATTTTAACCTCCCACTATAGCAGAAAGGGTCTTTCTAGTAGTTGCACATCAAATCTAAACTGTGTGAAGTGTTTTTCCAAAGTTATCAACACTTTTATGTTTGGCGTTCCGAAACCCACCTTATCTCAGGCTGAAAAGCGTTTTTACGCATTGTGCCATAACTTTTCAGGGAAGCTTCAGAACATGAAATTTTAACCTCCCACTATAGCAGAAAGGGTCTTTCTAGTAGGTGCACATCAAATCTAAGCTCTCTGAAGTGTTTTTCGAAAGTTATCAACACTTTTATGTTTGGCGTTCCGAAACCCACCTTATCTCAGGCTGAAAAGCGTTTTTGTGCATTGTGCCATAACTTTTCAGGGAAGCTTCAGAACATGAAATTTTAACCTCCCACTATAGCAGAAAGGGTCTTTCTAGTAGTTGCACATCAAATCTAAACTGTCTGAAGTGTTTTTCAAAAGTTAACACTTTTATGTTTGGCGTTCCGAAACCCACCTTATCTCAGGCTGAAAAGCGTTTTTACGCATTGTGCCATAACTTTTCAGGGAAGCTTCAGAACATGAAATTTTAACCTCCCACTATAGCAGAAAGGGTCTTTCTAGTAGTTGCACATCAAATCTAAACTGTCTCAAGTGTTTTTCCAAAGTTATTAACACTTTTATGTTTGGCGTTCCGAAACCCACCTTATCTCAGGCTGAAAAGCGTTTTTGTGCATTGTGCCATAACTTTTCAGGGAAGCTTCAGAACATGAAATTTTAACCTCCCATTATAGCAGAAAGGGTCTTTCTAGTAGTTGCACATCAAATCTAAACTGTCTGAAGTGTTTTTCCAAAGTTATCAACACTTTTATGTTTGGCGTTCCGAAACCCACCTTATCTCAGGCTGAAAAGCGTTTTTACGCATTGTGCCATAACTTTTCAGGGAAGCTTCAGAACATGAAATTTTAACCTCCCACTATAGCAGAAAGGGTCTTTCTAGTAGGTGCACATCAAATCTAAGCTGTCTGAAGTGTTTTTCGAAAGTTATCAACACTTTTATGTTTGGCGTTCCGAAACCCACCTTATCTCAGGCTGAAAAGCGTTTTTGTGCATTGTGCCATAACTTTTCAGGGAAGCTTCAGAACATGAAATTTTAACCTCCCACTATAGCAGAAAGGGTCTTTCTAGTAGTTGCACATCAAATCTAAACTGTCTGAAGTGTTTTTTCCAAAGTTATCAACACTTTTATGTTTGCCGTTCCGAAACCCACCTTATCTCAGGCTGAAAAGCGTTTTTACGCATTGTGCCATAACTTTTCAGGGAAGCTTCAGAACATGAAATTTTAACCTCCCACTATAGCAGAAAGGGTCTTTCTAGTAGTTGCACATCAAATCTAAACTGTCTGAAGTGTTTTTCCAAAGTTATTAACACTTTTATGTTTGGCGTTCCGAAACCCACCTTATCTCAGGCTGAAAAGCGTTTTTGTGCATTGTGCCATAACTTTTCAGGGAAGCTTCAGAACATGAAATTTTAACCTCCCACTATAGCAGAAAGGGTCTTTCTAGTAGTTGCACATCAAATCTAAGCTGTCTGAAGTGTTTTTCAAAAGTTATCAACACTTTTATGTTTGGCGTTCCGAAACCCACCTTATCTCAGGCTGAAAAGCGTTTTTGTGCATTGTGCCATAACTTTTCAGGAAAGCTTCAGAACATGAAATTTTAACCTCCCACTATAGCAGAAAGGGTCTTTCTAGTAGTTGCACATCAAATCTAAACTGTGTGAAGTGTTTTTCCAAAGTTATCAACACTTTTATGTTTGGCGTTCCGAAACCCACCTTATCTCAGGCTGAAAAGCGTTTTTACGCATTGTGCCATAACTTTTCAGGGAAGCTTCAGAACATGAAATTTTAACCTCCCACTATAGCAGAAAGGGTCTTTCTAGTAGGTGCACATCAAATCTAAGCTCTCTGAAGTGTTTTTCGAAAGTTATCAACACTTTTATGTTTGGCGTTCCGAAACCCACCTTATCTCAGGCTGAAAAGCGTTTTTGTGCATTGTGCCATAACTTTTCAGGGAAGCTTCAGAACATGAAATTTTAACCTCCCACTATAGCAGAAAGGGTCTTTCTAGTAGTTGCACATCAAATCTAAACTGTCTGAAGTGTTTTTCAAAAGTTAACACTTTTATGTTTGGCGTTCCGAAACCCACCTTATCTCAGGCTGAAAAGCGTTTTTACGCATTGTGCCATAACTTTTCAGGGAAGCTTCAGAACATGAAATTTTAACCTCCCACTATAGCAGAAAGGGTCTTTCTAGTAGTTGCACATCAAATCTAAACTGTCTCAAGTGTTTTTCCAAAGTTATTAACACTTTTATGTTTGGCGTTCCGAAACCCACCTTATCTCAGGCTGAAAAGCGTTTTTGTGCATTGTGCCATAACTTTTCAGGGAAGCTTCAGAACATGAAATTTTAACCTCCCACTATAGCAGAAAGGGTCTTTCTAGTAGTTGCACATCAAATCTAAACTGTCTGAAGTGTTTTTCCAAAGTTATCAACACTTTTATGTTTGCCGTTCCGAAACCCACCTTATCTCAGGCTGAAAAGCGTTTTTACGCATTGTGCCATAACTTTTCAGGGAAGCTTCAGAACATGAAATTTTAACCTCCCACTATAGCAGAAAGGGTCTTTCTAGTAGTTGCACATCAAATCTAAACTGTCTGAAGTGTTTTTCCAAAGTTATTAACACTTTTATGTTTGGCGTTCCGAAACCCACCTTATCTCAGGCTGAAAAGCGTTTTTGTGCATTGTGCCATAACTTTTCAGGGAAGCTTCAGAACATGAAATTTTAACCTCCCACTATAGCAGAAAGGGTCTTTCTAGTAGTTGCACATCAAATCTAAGCTGTCTGAAGTGTTTTTCAAAAGTTATCAACACTTTTATGTTTGGCGTTCCGAAACCCACCTTATCTCAGGCTGAAAAGCGTTTTTGTGCATTGTGCCATAACTTTTCAGGAAAGCTTCAGAACATGAAATTTTAACCTCCCACTATAGCAGAAAGGGTCTTTCTAGTAGTTGCACATCAAATCTAAACTGTGTGAAGTGTTTTTCCAAAGTTATCAACACTTTTATGTTTGGCGTTCCGAAACCCACCTTATCTCAGGCTGAAAAGCGTTTTTACGCATTGTGCCATAACTTTTCAGGGAAGCTTCAGAACATGAAATTTTAACCTCCCACTATAGCAGAAAGGGTCTTTCTAGTAGGTGCACATCAAATCTAAGCTCTCTGAAGTGTTTTTCGAAAGTTATCAACACTTTTATGTTTGGCGTTCCGAAACCCACCTTATCTCAGGCTGAAAAGCGTTTTTGTGCATTGTGCCATAACTTTTCAGGGAAGCTTCAGAACATGAAATTTTAACCTCCCACTATAGCAGAAAGGGTCTTTCTAGTAGTTGCACATCAAATCTAAACTGTCTGAAGTGTTTTTCAAAAGTTAACACTTTTATGTTTGGCGTTCCGAAACCCACCTTATCTCAGGCTGAAAAGCGTTTTTACGCATTGTGCCATAACTTTTCAGGGAAGCTTCAGAACATGAAATTTTAACCTCCCACTATAGCAGAAAGGGTCTTTCTAGTAGTTGCACATCAAATCTAAACTGTCTCAAGTGTTTTTCCAAAGTTATTAACACTTTTATGTTTGGCGTTCCGAAACCCACCTTATCTCAGGCTGAAAAGCGTTTTTGTGCATTGTGCCATAACTTTTCAGGGAAGCTTCAGAACATGAAATTTTAACCTCCCATTATAGCAGAAAGGGTCTTTCTAGTAGTTGCACATCAAATCTAAACTGTCTGAAGTGTTTTTCCAAAGTTATCAACACTTTTATGTTTGGCGTTCCGAAACCCACCTTATCTCAGGCTGAAAAGCGTTTTTACGCATTGTGCCATAACTTTTCAGGGAAGCTTCAGAACATGAAATTTTAACCTCCCACTATAGCAGAAAGGGTCTTTCTAGTAGGTGCACATCAAATCTAAGCTGTCTGAAGTGTTTTTCGAAAGTTATCAACACTTTTATGTTTGGCGTTCCGAAACCCACCTTATCTCAGGCTGAAAAGCGTTTTTGTGCATTGTGCCATAACTTTTCAGGGAAGCTTCAGAACATGAAATTTTAACCTCCCACTATAGCAGAAAGGGTCTTTCTAGTAGTTGCACATCAAATCTAAACTGTCTGAAGTGTTTTTCCAAAGTTATCAACACTTTTATGTTTGGCGTTCCGAAACCCACCTTATCTCAGGCTGAAAAGCGTTTTTACGCATTGTGCCATAACTTTTCAGGGAAGCTTCAGAACATGAAATTTTAACCTCCCACTATAGCAGAAAGGGTCTTTCTAGTAGTTGCACATCAAATCTAAACTGTCTGAAGTGTTTTTCCAAAGTTATTAACACTTTTATGTTTGGCGTTCCGAAACCCACCTTATCTCAGGCTGAAAAGCGTTTTTGTGCATTGTGCCATAACTTTTCAGGGAAGCTTCAGAACATGAAATTTTAACCTCCCATTATAGCAGAAAGGGTCTTTCTAGTAGTTGCACATCAAATCTAAACTGTCTGAAGTGTTTTTCCAAAGTTATCAACACTTTTATGTTTGGCGTTCCGAAACCCACCTTATCTCAGGCTGAAAAGCGTTTTTGTGCATTGTGCCATAACTTTTCAGGGAAGCTTCAGAACATGAAATTTTAACCTCCCACTATAGCAGAAAGGGTCTTTCTAGTAGTTGCACATCAAATCTAACCTGTCTGAAGTGTTTTTCAAAAGTTATCAACACTTTTATGTTTGGCGTTCCGAAACCCACCTTATCTCAGGCTGAAAAGCGTTTTTGTGCATTGTGCCATAACTTTTCAGGGAAGCTTCAGAACATGATATTTTAACCTCCCACTATAGCAGAAAGGGTCTTTCTAGTAGTTGCACATCAAATCTAAACTGTCTGAAGTGTTTTTCCAAAGTTATTAACACTTTTATGTTTGGCGTTCCGAAACCCACCTTATCTCAGGCTGAAAAGCGTTTTTGTGCATTGTGCCATAACTTTTCAGGGAAGCTTCAGAACATGAAATTTTAACCTCCCACTATAGCAGAAAGGGTCTTTCTAGTAGTTGCACATCAAATCTAAGCTGTCTGAAGTGTTTTTCCAAAGTTATCAACACTTTTATGTTTGGCGTTCCGAAACCCACCTTATCTCAGGCTGAAAAGCGTTTTTGTGCATTGTGCCATAACTTTTCAGGGAAGCTTCAGAACATGAAATTTTAACCTCCCACTATAGCAGAAAGGGTCTTTCTAGTAGTTGCACATCAAATCGAAACTGTCTGAAGTGTTTTTCCAAAGTTATCAACACTTTTATGTTTGGCGTTCCGAAACCCACCTTATCTCAGGCTGAAAAGCGTTTTTACGCATTGTGCCATAACTTTTCAGGGAAGCTTCAGAACATGAAATTTTAACCTCCCACTATAGCAGAAATGGTCTTTCTAGTAGGTGCACATCAAATCTAACCTGTCTGAAGTGTTTTTCGAAAGTTATCAACACTTTTATGTTTGGCGTTCCGAAACCCACCTTATCTCAGGCTGAAAAGCGTTTTTGTGCATTGTGCCATAAGTTTTCAGGGAAGCTTCAGAACATGAAATTTTAACCTCCCACTATAGCAGAAAGGGTCTTTCTAGTAGTTGCACATCAAATCTAAGCTGTCTGAAGTGTTTTTCAAAAGTTATCAACACTTTTATGTTTGGCGTTCCGAAACCCACCTTATCTCAGGCTGAAAAGCGTTTTTGTGCATTGTGCCATAACTTTTCAGGAAAGCTTCAGAACATGAAATTTTAACCTCCCACTATAGCAGAAAGGGTCTTTCTAGTAGTTGCACATCAAATCTAAACTGTGTGAAGTGTTTTTCCAAAGTTATCAACACTTTTATGTTTGGCGTTCCGAAACCCACCTTATCTCAGGCTGAAAAGCGTTTTTACGCATTGTGCCATAACCTTTCAGGGAAGCTTCAGAACATGAAATTTTAACCTCCCACTATAGCAGAAAGGGTCTTTCTAGTAGGTGCACATCAAATCTAAGCTCTCTGAAGTGTTTTTCGAAAGTTATCAACACTTTTATGTTTGGCGTTCCGAAACCCACCTTATCTCAGGCTGAAAAGCGTTTTTGTGCATTGTGCCATAACTTTTCAGGGAAGCTTCAGAACATGAAATTTTAACCTCCCACTATAGCAGAAAGGGTCTTTCTAGTAGTTGCACATCAAATCTAAACTGTCTGAAGTGTTTTTCAAAAGTTATCAACACTTTTATGTTTGGCGTTCCGAAACCCACCTTATCTCAGGCTGAAAAGCGTTTTTACGCATTGTGCCATAACTTTTCAGGGAAGCTTCAGAACATGAAATTTTAACCTCCCACTATAGCAGAAAGGGTCTTTCTAGTAGTTGCACATCAAATCCAAACTGTCTCAAGTGTTTTTCCAAAGTTATTAACACTTTTATGTTTGGCGTTCCGAAACCCACCTTATCTCAGGCTGAAAAGCGTTTTTACGCATTGTGCCATAACTTTTCAGGGAAGCTTCAGAACATGAAATTTTAACCTCCCACTATAGCAGAAAGGGTCTTTCTAGTAGGTGCACATCAAATCTAAGCTGTCTGAAGTGTTTTTCGAAAGTTATCAACACTTTTATGTTTGGCGTTCCGAAACCCACCTTATCTCAGGCTGAAAAGCGTTTTTGTGCATTGTGCCATAACTTTTCAGGGAAGCTTCAGAACATGAAATTTTAACCTCCCACTATAGCAGAAAGGGTCTTTCTAGTAGTTGCACATCAAATCTAAACTGTCTGAAGTGTTTTTCCAAAGTTATCAACACTTTTATGTTTGGCGTTCCGAAACCCACCTTATCTCAGGCTGAAAAGCGTTTTTACGCATTGTGCCATAACTTTTCAGGGAAGCTTCAGAACATGAAATTTTAACCTACCACTATAGCAGAAAGGGTCTTTCTAGTAGTTGCACATCAAATCTAAACTGTCTGAAGTGTTTTTCCAAAGTTATTAACACTTTTATGTTTGGCGTTCCGAAACCCACCTTATCTCAGGCTGAAAAGCGTTTTTGTGCATTGTGCCATAACTTTTCAGGGAAGCTTCAGAACATGAAATTTTAACCTCCCATTATAGCAGAAAGGGTCTTTCTAGTAGTTGCACATCAAATCTAAACTGTCTGAAGTGTTTTTCCAAAGTTATCAACACTTTTATGTTTGGCGTTCCGAAACCCACCTTATCTCAGGCTGAAAAGCGTTTTTGTGCATTGTGCCATAACTTTTCAGGGAAGCTTCAGAACATGAAATTTTAACCTCCCACTATAGCAGAAAGGGTCTTTCTAGTAGTTGCACATCAAATCTAACCTGTCTGAAGTGTTTTTCAAAAGTTATCAACACTTTTATGTTTGGCGTTCCGAAACCCACCTTATCTCAGGCTGAAAAGCGTTTTTGTGCATTGTGCCATAACTTTTCAGGGAAGCTTCAGAACATGAAATTTTAACCTCCCACTATAGCAGAAAGGGTCTTTCTAGTAGTTGCACATCAAATCTAAACTGTCTGAAGTGTTTTTCCAAAGTTATTAACACTTTTATGTTTGGCGTTCCGAAACCCACCTTATCTCAGGCTGAAAAGCGTTTTTGTGCATTGTGCCATAACTTTTCATGGAAGCTTCAGAACATGAAATTTTAACCTCCCACTATAGCAGAAAGGGTCTTTCTAGTAGTTGCACATCAAATCTAAGCTGTCTGAAGTGTTTTTCCAAAGTTATCAACACTTTTATGTTTGGCGTTCCGAAACCCACCTTATCTCAGGCTGAAAAGCGTTTTTACGCATTGTGCCATAACTTTTCAGGGAAGCTTCAGAACATGAAATTTTAACCTCCCATTATAGCAGAAAGGGTCTTTCTAGTAGGTGCACATCAAATCTAAGCACTCTGAAGTGTTTTTCGAAAGTTATCAACACTTTTATGTTTGGCGTTCCGAAACCCACCTTATCTCAGGCTGAAAAGCGTTTTTGTGCATTGTGCCATAACTTTTCAGGGAAGCTTCAGAACATGAAATTTTAACCTCCCACTATAGCAGAAAGGGTCTTTCTAGTAGTTGCACATCAAATCTAAACTGTCTGAAGTGTTTTTCCAAAGTTATAAACACTTTTATGTTTGGCGTTCCGAAACCCACCTTATCTCAGGCTGAAAAGCGTTTTTACGCATTGTGCCATAACTTTTCAGGGAAGCTTCAGAACATGAAATTTTAACCTCCCACTATAGCAGAAAGGGTCTTTCTAGTAGTTGCACATCAAATCTAAACTGTCTGAAGTGTTTTTCCAAAGTTATTAACACTTTTATGTTTGGCGTTCCGAAACCCACCTTATCTCTGGCTGAAAAGCGTTTTTGTGCATTGTGCCATAACTTTTCAGGGAAGCTTCAGAACATGAAATTTTAACCTCCCACTATAGCAGAAAGGGTCTTTCTAGTAGTTGCACATCAAATCTAAACTGTCTGAAGTGTTTTCCCAAAGTTATCAACACTTTTATGTTTGGCGTTCCGAAACCCACCTTATCTCAGGCTGAAAAGCGTTTTTACGCATTGTGCCATAACTTTTCAGGGAAGCTTCAGAACATGAAATTTTACCCTCCCACTATAGCAGAAAGGGTCTTTCTAGTAGTTGCACATCAAATCTAAACTGTCTGAAGTGTTTTTCCAAAGTTATTAACACTTTTATGTTTGGCGTTCCGAAACCCACCTTATCTCAGGCTGAAAAGCGTTTTTGTGCATTGTGCCATAACTTTTCAGGGAAGCTTCAGAACATGAAATTTTAACCTCCCACTATAGCAGAAAGGGTCTTTCTAGTAGTTGCACATCAAATCTAAGCTCTCTGAAGTGTTTTTCGAAAGTTATCAACACTTTTATGTTTGGCGTTCCGAAACCCACCTTATCTCAGGCTGAAAAGCGTTTTTGTGCATTGTGCCATAACTTTTCAGGGAAGCTTCAGAACATGAAATTTTAACCTCCCACTATAGCAGAAAGGGTCTTTCTAGTAGTTGCACATCAAATCTAAACTGTCTGAAGTGTTTTTCCAAAGTTATCAACACTTTTATGTTTGGCGATCCGAAACCCACCTTATCTCAGGCTGAAAAGCGTTTTTACGCATTGTGCCATAACTTTTCAGGGAAGCTTCAGAACATGAAATTTTAACCTCCCACTATAGCAGAAAGGGTCTTTCTAGTAGGTGCACATCAAATCTAAGCTCTCTGAAGTGTTTTTCGAAAGTTATCAACATTTTTATGTTTGGCGTTCCGAAACCCACCTTATCTCAGGCTGAAAAGCGTTTTTGTGCATTGTGCCATAACTTTTCAGGGAAGCTTCAGAACATGAAATTTTAACCTCCCACTATAGCAGAAAGGGTCTTTCTAGTAGTTGCACATCAAATCTAAACTGTCTGAAGTGTTTTTCCAAAGTTATCAACACTTTTATGTTTGGCGTTCCGAAACCCACCTTATCTCAGGCTGAAAAGCGTTTTTACGCATTGTGCCATAACTTTTCAGGGAAGCTTCAGAACATGAAATTTTAACCTCCCACTATAGCAGAAAGGGTCTTTCTAGTAGTTGCACATCAAATCTAAACTGTCTGAAGTGTTTTTCCAAAGTTATTAACACTTTTATGTTTGGCGTTCCGAAACCCACCTTATCTCAGGCTGAAAAGCGTTTTTGTGCATTGTGCCATAACTTTTCAGGGAAGCTTCAGAACATGAAATTTTAACCTCCCACTATAGCAGAAAGGGTCTTTCTAGTAGTTGCACATCAAATCTAAACTGTCTGAAGTGTTTTTCCAAAGTTATCAACACTTTTATGTTTGGCGTTCCGAAACCCACCTTATCTCAGGCTGAAAAGCGTTTTTACGCATTGTGCCATAACTTTTCAGGGAAGCTTCAGAACATGAAATTTTAACCTCCAACTATAGCAGAAAGGGTCTTTCTAGTAGGTGCACATCAAATCTAACCTGTCTGAAGTGTTTTTCGAAAGTTATCAACACTTTTATGTTTGGCGTTCCGAAACCCACCTTATCTCAGGCTGAAAAGCGTTTTTGTGCATTGTGCCATAACTTTTCAGGGAAGCTTCAGAACATGAAATTTTAACCTCCCACTATAGCAGAAAGGGTCTTTCTAGTAGTTGCACATCAAATCTAAGCTGTCTGAAGTGTTTTTCAAAAGTTATCAACACTTTTATGTTTGGCGTTCCGAAACCCACCTTATCTCAGGCTGAAAAGCGTTTTCGTGCATTGTGCCATAACTTTTCAGGAAAGCTTCAGAACATGAAATTTTAACCTCCCACTATAGCAGAAAGGGTCTTTCTAGTAGTTGCACATCAAATCTAAACTGTGTGAAGTGTTTTTCCAAAGTTATCAACACTTTTATGTTTGGCGTTCCGAAACCCACCTTATCTCAGGCTGAAAAGCGTTTTTACGCATTGTGCCATAACTTTTCAGGGAAGCTTCAGAACATGAAATTTTAACCTCCCACTATAGCAGAAAGGGTCTTTCTAGTAGGTGCTCATCAAATCTAAGCTCTCTGAAGTGTTTTTCGAAAGTTATCAACACTTTTATGTTTGGCGTTCCGAAACCCACCTTATCTCAGGCTGAAAAGCGTTTTTGTGCATTGTGCCATAACTTTTCAGGGAAGCTTCAGAACATGAAATTTTAACCTCCCACTATAGCAGAAAGGGTCTTTCTCGTAGTTGCACATCAAATCTAAACTGTCTGAAGTGTTTTTCAAAAGTTATCAACACTTTTATGTTTGGCGTTCCGAAACCCACCTTATCTCAGGCTGAAAAGCGTTTTTACGCATTGTGCCATAACTTTTCAGGGAAGCTTCAGAACATGAAATTTTAACCTCCCACTATAGCAGAAAGGGTCTTTCTAGTAGTTGCACATCAAATCTAAACTGTCTCAAGTGTTTTTCCAAAGTTATTAACACTTTTATGTTTGGCGTTCCGAAACCCACCTTATCTCAGGCTGAAAAGCGTTTTTGTGCATTGTGCCATAACTTTTCAGGGAAGCTTCAGAACATGAAATTTTAACCTCCCATTATAGCAGAAAGGGTCTTTCTAGTAGTTGCACATCAAATCTAAACTGTCTGAAGTGTTTTTCCAAAGTTATCAACACTTTTATGTTTGGCGTTCCGAAACCCACCTTATCTCAGGCTGAAAAGCGTTTTTACGCATTGTGCCATAACTTTTCAGGGAAGCTTCAGAACATGAAATTTTAACCTCCCACTATAGCAGAAAGGGTCTTTCTAGTAGGTGCACATCAAATCTAAGCTGTCTGAAGTGTTTTTCGAAAGTTATCAACACTTTTATGTTTGGCGTTCCGAAACCCACCTTATCTCAGGCTGAAAAGCGTTTTTGTGCATTGTGCCATAACTTTTCAGGGAAGCTTCAGAACATGAAATTTTAACCTCCCACTATAGCAGAAAGGGTCTTTCTAGTAGTTGCACATCAAATCTAAACTGTCTGAAGTGTTTTTCCAAAGTTATCAACACTTTTATGTTTGGCGTTCCGAAACCCACCTTATCTCAGGGTGAAAAGCGTTTTTGTGCATTGTGCCATAACTTTTCAGGGAAGCTTCAGAACATGAAATTTTAACCTCCCATTATAGCAGAAAGGGTCTTTCTAGTAGTTGCACATCAAATCTAAACTGTCTGAAGTGTTTTTCCAAAGTTATCAACACTTTTATGTTTGGCGTTCCGAAACCCACCTTATCTCAGGCTGAAAAGCGTTTTTACGCATTGTGCCATAACTTTTCAGGGAAGCTTCAGAACATGAAATTTTAACCTCCCACTATAGCAGAAAGGGTCTTTCTAGTAGGTGCACATCAAATCTAAGCTGTCTGAAGTGTTTTTCGAAAGTTATCAACACTTTTATGTTTGGCGTTCCGAAACCCACCTTATCTCAGGCTGAAAAGCGTTTTTGTGCATTGTGCCATAACTTTTCAGGGAAGCTTCAGAACATGAAATTTTAACCTCCCACTATAGCAGAAAGGGTCTTTCTAGTAGTTGCACATCAAATCTAAACTGTCTGAAGTGTTTTTCCAAAGTTATCAACACTTTTATGTTTGGCGTTCCGAAACCCACCTTATCTCAGGCTGAAAAGCGTTTTTACGCATTGTGCCATAACTTTTCAGGGAAGCTTCAGAACATGAAATTTTAACCTCCCACTATAGTAGAAAGGGTCTTTCTAGTAGTTGCACATCAAATCTAAACTGTCTGAAGTGTTTTTCCAAAGTTATTAACACTTTTATGTTTGGCGTTCCGAAACCCACCTTATCTCAGGCTGAAAAGCGTTTTTGTGCATTGTGCCATAACTTTTCAGGGAAGCTTCAGAACATGAAATTTTAACCTCCCACTATAGCAGAAAGGGTCTTTCTAGTAGTTGCACATCAAATCTAAACTGTCTGAAGTGTTTTTCCAAAGTTATCAACACTTTTATGTTTGGCGTTCCGAAACCCACCTTATCTCAGGCTGAAAAGCGTTTTTACGCATTGTGCCATAACTTTTCAGGGAAGCTTCAGAACATGAAATTTTAACCTCCCACTACAGAAGAAAGGGTCTTTCTAGTAGGTGCACATCAAATCTAACCTGTCTGAAGTGTTTTTCGAAAGTTATCAACACTTTTATGTTTGGCGTTCCGAAACCCACCTTATCTCAGGCTGAAAAGCGTTTTTGTGCATTGTGCCATAACTTTTCAGGGAAGCTTCAGAACATGAAATTTTAACCTCCCACTATAGCAGAAAGGGTCTTTCTAGTAGTTGCACATCAAATCTAAACTGTCTGAAGTGTTTTTCCAAAGTTATCAACACTTTTATGTTTGGCGTTCCGAAACCCACCTTATCTCAGGCTGAAAAGCGTTTTTACGCATTGTGCCATAACTTTTCAGGGAAGCTTCAGAACATGAAATTTTAACCTCCCACTATAGCAGAAAGGGTCTTTCTAGTAGTTGCACATCAAATCTAAACTGTCTGAAGTGTTTTTCCAAAGTTATTAACACTTTTATGTTTGGCGTTCCGAAACCCACCTTATCTCAGGGTGAAAAGCGTTTTTGTGCATTGTGCCATAACTTTTCAGGGAAGCTTCAGAACATGAAATTTTAACCTCCCACTATAGCAGAAAGGATCTTTCTAGTAGGTGCACATCAAATCTAAGCTGTCTGAAGTGTTTTTCGAAAGTTATCAACACTTTTATGTTTGGCGTTCCGAAACCCACCTTATCTCAGGCTGAAAAGCGTTTTTGTGCATTGTGCCATAACTTTTCAGGGAAGCTTCAGAACATGAAATTTTAACCTCCCACTATAGCAGAAAGGGTCTTTCTAGTAGTTGCACATCAAATCTAAACTGTCTGAAGTGTTTTTCCAAAGTTATCAACACTTTTATGTTTGGCGTTCCGAAACCCACCTTATCTCAGGCTGAAAAGCGTTTTTATGCATTGTGCCATAACTTTTCAGGGAAGCTTCAGAACATGAAATTTTAACCTCCCACTATAGCAGAAAGGGTCTTTCTAGTAGTTGCACATCAAATCTAAACTGTCTGAAGTGTTTTTCCAAAGTTATTAACACTTTTATGTTTGGCGTTCCGAAACCCACCTTATCTCAGGCTGAAAAGCGTTTTTGTGCATTGTGCCATAACTTTTCAGGGAAGCTTCAGAACATGAAATTTTAACCTCCCACTATAGCAGAAAGGGTCTTTCTAGTAGTTGCACATCAAATCTAAACTGTCTGAAGTGTTTTTCCAAAGTTATCAACACTTTTATGTTTGGCGTTCCGAAACCCACCTTATCTCAGGCTGAAAAGCGTTTTTACGCATTGTGCCATAACTTTTCAGGGAAGCTTCAGAACATGAAATTTTAACCTCCCACTATAGCAGAAAGGGTCTTTCTAGTAGGTGCACATCAAATCTAACCTGTCTGAAGTGTTTTTCGAAAGTTATCAACACTTTTATGTTTGGCGTTCCGAAACCCACCTTATCTCAGGCTGAAAAGCGTTTTTGTGCATTGTGCCATAACTTTTCAGGGAAGCTTCAGAACATGAAATTTTAACCTCCCACTATAGCAGAAAGGGTCTTTCTAGTAGTTGCACATCAAATCTAAGCTGTCTGAAGTGTTTTTCAAAAGTTATCAACACTTTTATGTTTGGCGTTCCGAAACCCACCTTATCTCAGGCTGAAAAGCGTTTTTGTGCATTGTGCCATAACTTTTCAGGAAAGCTTCAGAACATGAAATTTTAACCTCCCACTATAGCAGAAAGGGTCTTTCTAGTAGTTGCACATCAAATCTAAACTGTCTGAAGTGTTTTTCCAAAGTTATCAACACTTTTATGTTTGGCGTTCCGAAACCCACCTTATCTCAGGCTGAAAAGCGTTTTTACGCATTGTGCCATAACTTTTCAGGGAAGCTTCAGAACATGAAATTTTAACCTCCCACTATAGCAGAAAGGGTCTTTCTAGTAGGTGCACATCAAATCTAAGCTCTCTGAAGTGTTTTTCGAAAGTTATCAACACTTTTATGTTTGGCGTTCCGAAACCCACCTTATCTCAGGCTGAAAAGCGTTTTTGTGCATTGTGCCATAACTTTTCAGGGAAGCTTCAGAACATGAAATTTTAACCTCCCACTATAGCAGAAAGGGTCTTTCTAGTAGTTGCACATCAAATCTAAACTGTCTGAAGTGTTTTTCCAAAGTTATTAACACTTTTATGTTTGGCGTTCCGAAACCCACCTTATCTCAGGCTGAAAAGCGTTTTTGTGCATTGTGCCATAACTTTTCAGGGAAGCTTCAGAACATGAAATTTTAACCTCCCACTATAGCAGAAAGGGTCTTTCTAGTAGTTGCACATCAAATCTAAACTGTCTGAAGTGTTTTTCCAAAGTTATCAACACTTTTATGTTTGGCGTTCCGAAACCCACCTTATCTCAGGCTGAAAAGCGTTTTTGTGCATTGTGCCATAACTTTTCAGGGAAGCTTCAGAACATGAAATTTTAACCTCCCACTATAGCAGAAAGGGTCTTTCTAGTAGTTGCACATCAAATCTAAACTGTCTGAAGTGTTTTTCCAAAGTTATCAACACTTTTATGTTTGGCGTTCCGAAACCCACCTTATCTCAGGCTGAAAAGCGTTTTTGTGCATTGTGCCATAACTTTTCAGGGAAGCTTCAGAACATGAAATTTTAACCTCCAACTATAGCAGAAAGGGTCTTTCTAGTAGTTGCACATCAAATCTAAACTGTGTGAAGTGTTTTTCCAAAGTTATTAACACTTTTATGTTTGGCGTTCCGAAACCCACCTTATCTCAGGCTGAAAAGCGTTTTTGTGCATTGTGCCATAACTTTTCAGGGAAGCTTCAGAACATGAAATTTTAACCTCCCACTATAGCAGAAAGGGTCTTTCTAGTAGTTGCACATCAAATCTAAACTGTCTGAAGTGTTTTTCCAAAGTTATCAACACTTTTATGTTTGGCGTTCCGAAACCCACCTTATCTCAGGCTGAAAAGCGTTTTTACGCATTGTGCCATAACTTTTCAGGGAAGCTTCAGAACATGAAATTTTAACCTCCCATTATAGCAGAAAGGGTCTTTCTAGTAGGTGCACATCAAATCTAAGCTGTCTGAAGTGTTTTTCGAAAGTTATCAACACTTTTATGTTTGGCGTTCCGAAACCCACCTTATCTCAGGCTGAAAAGCGTTTTTGTGCATTGTGCCATAACTTTTCAGGGAAGGTTCAGAACATGAAATTTTAACCTCCCACTATAGCAGAAAGGGTCTTTCTAGTAGTTGCACATCAAATCTAAGCTGTCTGAAGTGTTTTTCAAAAGTTATCAACACTTTTATGTTTGGCGTTCCGAAACCCACCTTATCTCAGGCTGAAAAGCGTTTTTGTGCATTGTGCCATAACTTTTCAGGAAAGCTTCAGAACATGAAATTTTAACCTCCCACTATAGCAGAAAGGGTCTTTCTAGTAGTTGCACATCAAATCTAAACTGTATGAAGTGTTTTTCCAAAGTTATCAACACTTTTATGTTTGGCGTTCCGAAACCCACCTTATCTCAGGCTGAAAAGCGTTTTTACGCATTGTGCCATAACTTTTCAGGGAAGCTTCAGAACATGAAATTTTAACCTCCCACTATAGCAGAAAGGGTCTTTCTAGTAGGTGCACATCAAATCTAAGCTCTCTGAAGTGTTTTTCGAAAGTTATCAACACTTTTATGTTTGGCGTTCCGAAACCCACCTTATCTCAGGCTGAAAAGCGTTTTTGTGCATTGTGCCATAACTTTTCAGGGAAGCTTCAGAACATGAAATTTTAACCTCCCACTATAGCAGAAAGGGTCTTTCTAGTAGTTGCACATCAAATCTAAACTGTCTGAAGTGTTTTTCCAAAGTTATTAACACTTTTATGTTTGGCGTTCCGAAACCCACCTTATCTCAGGCTGAAAAGCGTTTTTGTGCATTGTGCCATAACTTTTCAGGGAAGCTTCAGAACATGAAATTTTAACCTCCCACTATAGCAGAAAGGGTCTTTCTAGTAGTTGCACATCAAATCTAAACTGTCTGAAGTGTTTTTCCAAAGTTATCAACACTTTTATGTTTGGCGTTCCGAAACCCACCTTATCTCAGGCTGAAAAGCGTTTTTGTGCATTGTGCCATAACTTTTCAGGGAAGCTTCAGAACATGAAATTTTAACCTCCCACTATAGCAGAAAGGGTCTTTCTAGTAGTTGCACATCAAATCTAAACTGTCTGAAGTGTTTTTCCAAAGTTATCAACACTTTTATGTTTGGCGTTCCGAAACCCACCTTATCTCAGGCTGAAAAGCGTTTTTGTGCATTGTGCCATAACTTTTCAGGGAAGCTTCAGAACATGAAATTTTAACCTCCCACTATAGCAGAAAGGGTCTTTCTAGTAGTTGCACATCAAATCTAAACTGTCTGAAGTGTTTTTCCAAAGTTATCAACACTTTTATGTTTGGCGTTCCGAAACCCACCTTATCTCAGGCTGAAAAGCGTTTTTGTGCATTGTGCCATAACTTTTCAGGGAAGCTTCAGAACATGAAATTTTAACCTCGCACTATAGCAGAAAGGGTCTTTCTAGTAGTTGCACATCAAATCTAAACTGTCTGAAGTGTTTTTCCAAAGTTATTAACACTTTTATGTTTGGCGTTCCGAAACCCACCTTATCTCAGGCTGAAAAGCGTTTTTGTCCATTGTGCCATAACTTTTCAGGGAAGCTTCAGAACATGAAATTTTAACCTCCCACTATAGCAGAAAGGGTCTTTCTAGTAGTTGCACATCAAATCTAAACTGTCTGAAGTGTTTTTCCAAAGTTATCAACACTTTTATGTTTGGCGTTCCGAAACCCACCTTATCTCAGGCTGAAAAGCGTTTTTACGCATTGTGCCATAACTTTTCAGGGAAGCTTCAGAACATGAAATTTTAACCTCCCACTATAGCAGAAAGGGTCTTTCTAGTAGGTGCACATCAAATCTAAGCTGTCTGAAGTGTTTTTCGAAAGTTATCAACACTTTTATGTTTGGCGTTCCGAAACCCACCTTATCTCAGGCTGAAAAGCGTTTTTGTGCATTGTGCCATAACTTTTCAGGGAAGCTTCAGAACATGAAATTTTAACCTCCCACTATAGCAGAAAGGGTCTTTCTAGTAGTTGCACATCAAATCTAAGCTGTCTGAAGTGTTTTTCAAAAGTTATCAACACTTTTATGTTTGGCGTTCCGAAACCCACCTTATCTCAGGCTGAAAAGCGTTTTTGTGCATTGTGCCATAACTTTTCAGGAAAGCTTCAGAACATGAAATTTTTAACCTCCCACTATAGCAGAAAGGGTCTTTCTAGTAGTTGCACATCAAATCTAAACTGTGTGAAGTGTTTTTCCAAAGTTATCAACACTTTTATGTTTGGCGTTCCGAAACCCACCTTATCTCAGGCTGAAAAGCGTTTTTACGCATTGTGCCATAACTTTTCAGGGAAGCTTCAGAACATGAAATTTTAACCTCCCACTATAGCAGAAAGGGTCTTTCTAGTAGGTGCACATCAAATCTAAGCTCTCTGAAGTGTTTTTCGAAAGTTATCAACACTTTTATGTTTGGCGTTCCGAAACCCACCTTATCTCAGGCTGAAAAGCGTTTTTGTGCATTGTGCCATAACTTTTCAGGGAAGCTTCAGAACATGAAATTTTAACCTCCCACTATAGCAGAAAGGGTCTTTCTAGTAGTTGCACATCAAATCTAAACTGTCTGAAGTGTTTTTCCAAAGTTATCAACACTTTTATGTTTGGCGTTCCGAAACCCACCTTATCTCAGGCTGAAAAGCGTTTTTACGCATTGTGCAATAACTTTTCAGGGAAGCTTCAGAACATGAAATTTTAACCTCCCACTATAGCAGAAAGGGTCTTTCTAGTAGTTGCACATCAAATCTAAACTGTCTGAAGTGTTTTTCCAAAGTTATTAACACTTTTATGTTTGGCGTTCCGAAACCCACCTTACCTCAGGCTGAAAAGCGTTTTTGTGCATTGTGCCATAACTTTTCAGGGAAGCTTCAGAACATGAAATTTTAACCTCCCACTATAGCAGAAAGGGTCTTTCTAGTAGTTGCACATCAAATCTAAACTGTCTGAAGTGTTTTTCCAAAGTTATCAACACTTTTATGTTTGGCGTTCCGAAACCCACCTTATCTCAGGCTGAAAAGCGTTTTTACGCATTGTGCCATAACTTTTCAGGGAAGCTTCAGAACATGAAATTTTAACCTCCCACTATAGCAGAAAGGGTCTTTCTAGTAGGTGCACATCAAATCTAAACTGTCTGAAGTGTTTTTCGAAAGTTATCAACACTTTTATGTTTGGCGTTCCGAAACCCACCTTATCTCAGGCTGAAAAGCGTTTTTGTGCATTGTGCCATAACTTTTCAGGGAAGCTTCAGAACATGAAATTTTAACCTCCCACTTTAGCAGAAAGGGTCTTTCTAGTAGTTGCACATCAAATCTAAGCTGTCTGAAGTGTTTTTCAAAAGTTATCAACACTTTTATGTTTGGCGTTCCGAAACCCACCTTATCTCAGGCTGAAAAGCGTTTTTGTGCATTGTGCCATAACTTTTCAGGAAAGCTTCAGAACATGAAATTTTAACCTCCCACTATAGCAGAAAGGGTCTTTCTAGTAGTTGCACATCAAATCTAAACTGTGTGAAGTGTTTTTCCAAAGTTATCAACACTTTTATGTTTGGCGTTCCGAAACCCACCTTATCTCAGGCTGAAAAGCGTTTTTACGCATTGTGCCATAACTTTTCAGGGAAGCTTCAGAACATGAAATTTTAACCTCCCACTATAGCAGAAAGGGTCTTTCTAGTAGGTGCACATCAAATCTAAGCTCTCTGAAGTGTTTTTCGAAAGTTATCAACACTTTTATGTTTGGCGTTCCGAAACCCACCTTATCTCAGGCTGAAAAGCGTTTTTGTGCATTGTGCCATAACTTTTCAGGGAAGCTTCAGAACATGAAATTTTAACCTCCCACTATAGCAGAAAGGGTCTTTCTAGTAGTTGCACATCAAATCTAAACTGTCTGAAGTGTTTTTCAAAAGTTATCAACACTTTTATGTTTGGCGTTCCGAAACCCACCTTATCTCAGGCTGAAAAGCGTTTTTACGCATTGTGCCATAACTTTTCAGGGAAGCTTCAGAACATGAAATTTTAACCTCCCACTATAGCAGAAAGGGTCTTTCTAGTAGTTCCACATCAAATCTAAACTGTCTCAAGTGTTTTTCCAAAGTTATTAACACTTTTATGTTTGGCGTTCCGAAACCCACCTTATCTCAGGCTGAAAAGCGTTTTTGTGCATTGTGCCATAATTTTTCAGGGAAGCTTCAGAACATGAAATTTTAACCTCCCATTATAGCAGAAAGGGTCTTTCTAGTAGTTGCACATCAAATCTAAACTGTCTGAAGTGTTTTTCCAAAGTTATCAACACTTTTATGTTTGGCGTTCCGAAACGCACCTTATCTCAGGCTGAAAAGCGTTTTTGTGCATTGTGCCATAACTTTTCAGGGAAGCTTCAGAACATGAAATTTTAACCTCCCACTATAGCAGAAAGGGTCTTTCTAGTAGTTGCACATCAAATCTAAACTGTCTGAAGTGTTTTTCCAAAGTTATCAACACTTTTATGTTTGGCGTTCCGAAACCCACCTTATCTCAGGGTGAAAAGCGTTTTTGTGCATTGTGCCATAACTTTTCAGGGAAGCTTCAGAACATGAAATTTTAACCTCCCATTATAGCAGAAAGGGTCTTTCTAGTAGTTGCACATCAAATCTAAACTGTCTGAAGTGTTTTTCCAAAGTTATCAACACTTTTATGTTTGGCGTTCCGAAACCCACCTTATCTCAGGCTGAAAAGCGTTTTTACGCATTGTGCCATAACTTTTCAGGGAAGCTTCAGAACATGAAATTTTAACCTCCCACTATAGCAGAAAGGGTCTTTCTAGTAGGTGCACATCAAATCTAAGCTGTCTGAAGTGTTTTTCGAAAGTTATCAACACTTTTATGTTTGGCGTTCCGAAACCCACCTTATCTCAGGCTGAAAAGCGTTTTTGTGCATTGTGCCATAACTTTTCAGGGAAGCTTCAGAACATGAAATTTTAACCTCCCACTATAGCAGAAAGGGTCTTTCTAGTAGTTGCACATCAAATCTAAACTGTCTGAAGTGTTTTTCCAAAGTTATCAACACTTTTATGTTTGGCGTTCCGAAACCCACCTTATCTCAGGCTGAAAAGCGTTTTTACGCATTGTGCCATAACTTTTCAGGGAAGCTTCAGAACATGAAATTTTAACCTCCCACTATAGCAGAAAGGGTCTTTCTAGTAGTTGCACATCAAATCTAAACTGTCTGAAGTGTTTTTCCAAAGTTATTAACACTTTTATGTTTGGCGTTCCGAAACCCACCTTATCTCAGGCTGAAAAGCGTTTTTGTGCATTGTGCCATAACTTTTCAGGGAAGCTTCAGAACATGAAATTTTAACCTCCCACTATAGCAGAAAGGGTCTTTCTAGTAGTTGCACATCAAATCTAAACTGTCTGAAGTGTTTTTCCAAAGTTATCAACACTTTTATGTTTGGCGTTCCGAAACCCACCTTATCTCAGGCTGAAAAGCGTTTTTACGCATTGTGCCATAACTTTTCAGGGAAGCTTCAGAACATGAAATTTTAACCTCCCACTACAGAAGAAAGGGTCTTTCTAGTAGGTGCACATCAAATCTAACCTGTCTGAAGTGTTTTTCGAAAGTTATCAACACTTTTATGTTTGGCGTTCCGAAACCCACCTTATCTCAGGCTGAAAAGCGTTTTTGTGCATTGTGCCATAACTTTTCAGGGAAGCTTCAGAACATGAAATTTTAACCTCCCACTATAGCAGAAAGGGTCTTTCTAGTAGTTGCACATCAAATCTAAACTGTCTGAAGTGTTTTTCCAAAGTTATCAACACTTTTATGTTTGGCGTTCCGAAACCCACCTTATCTCAGGCTGAAAAGCGTTTTTACGCATTGTGCCATAACTTTTCAGGGAAGCTTCAGAACATGAAATTTTAACCTCCCACTATAGCAGAAAGGGTCTTTCTAGTAGTTGCACATCAAATCTAAACTGTCTGAAGTGTTTTTCCAAAGTTATTAACACTTTTATGTTTGGCGTTCCGAAACCCACCTTATCTCAGGGTGAAAAGCGTTTTTGTGCATTGTGCCATAACTTTTCAGGGAAGCTTCAGAACATGAAATTTTAACCTCCCACTATAGCAGAAAGGGTCTTTCTAGTAGGTGCACATCAAATCTAAGCTGTCTGAAGTGTTTTTCGAAAGTTATCAACACTTTTATGTTTGGCGTTCCGAAACCCACCTTATCTGAGGCTGAAAAGCGTTTTTGTGCATTGTGCCATAACTTTTCAGGGAAGCTTCAGAACATGAAATTTTAACCTCCCACTATAGCAGAAAGGGTCTTTCTAGTAGTTGCACATCAAATCTAAACTGTCTGAAGTGTTTTTCCAAAGTTATCAACACTTTTATGTTTGGCGTTCCGAAACCCACCTTATCTCAGGCTGAAAAGCGTTTTTATGCATTGTGCCATAACTTTTCAGGGAAGCTTCAGAACATGAAATTTTAACCTCCCACTATAGCAGAAAGGGTCTTTCTAGTAGTTGCACATCAAATCTAAACTGTCTGAAGTGTTTTTCCAAAGTTATTAACACTTTTATGTTTGGCGTTCCGAAACCCACCTTATCTCAGGCTGAAAAGCGTTTTTGTGCATTGTGCCATAACTTTTCAGGGAAGCTTCAGAACATGAAATTTTAACCTCCCACTATAGCAGAAAGGGTCTTTCTAGTAGTTGCACATCAAATCTAAACTGTCTGAAGTGTTTTTCCAAAGTTATCGACACTTTTATGTTTGGCGTTCCGAAACCCACCTTATCTCAGGCTGAAAAGCGTTTTTACGCATTGTGCCATAACTTTTCAGGGAAGCTTCAGAACATGAAATTTTAACCTCCCACTATAGCAGAAAGGGTCTTTCTAGTAGGTGCACATCAAATCTAACCTGTCTGAAGTGTTTTTCGAAAGTTATCAACACTTTTATGTTTGGCGTTCCGAAACCCACCTTATCTCAGGCTGAAAAGCGTTTTTGTGCATTGTGCCATAACTTTTCAGGGAAGCTTCAGAACATGAAATTTTAACCTCCCACTATAGCAGAAAGGGTCTTTCTAGTAGTTGCACATCAAATCTAAGCTGTCTGAAGTGTTTTTCAAAAGTTATCAACACTTTTATGTTTGGCGTTCCGAAACCCACCTTATCTCAGGCTGAAAAGCGTTTTTGTGCATTGTGCCATAACTTTTCAGGAAAGCTTCAGAACATGAAATTTTAACCTCCCACTATAGCAGAAAGGGTCTTTCTAGTAGTTGCACATCAAATCTAAACTGTCTGAAGTGTTTTTCCAAAGTTATCAACACTTTTATGTTTGGCGTTCCGAAACCCACCTTATCTCAGGCTGAAAAGCGTTTTTACGCATTGTGCCATAACTTTTCAGGGAAGCTTCAGAACATGAAATTTTAACCTCCCACTATAGCAGAAAGGGTCTTTCTAGTAGGTGCACATCAAATCTAAGCTCTCTGAAGTGTTTTTCGAAAGTTATCAACACTTTTATGTTTGGCGTTCCGAAACCCACCTTATCTCAGGCTGAAAAGCGTTTTTGTGCATTGTGCCATAACTTTTCAGGGAAGCTTCAGAACATGAAATTTTAACCTCCCACTATAGCAGAAAGGGTCTTTCTAGTAGTTGCACATCAAATCTAAACTGTCTGAAGTGTTTTTCCAAAGTTATTAACACTTTTATGTTTGGCGTTCCGAAACCCACCTTATCTCAGGCTGTAAAGCGTTTTTGTGCATTGTGCCATAACTTTTCAGGGAAGCTTCAGAACATGAAATTTTAACCTCCCACTATAGCAGAAAGGGTCTTTCTAGTAGTTGCACATCAAATCTAAACTGTCTGAAGTGTTTTTCCAAAGTTATCAACACTTTTATGTTTGGCGTTCCGAAACCCACCTTATCTCAGGCTGAAAAGCGTTTTTGTGCATTGTGCCATAACTTTTCAGGGAAGCTTCAGAACATGAAATTTTAACCTCCCACTATAGCAGAAAGGGTCTTTCTAGTAGTTGCACATCAAATCTAAACTGTCTGAAGTGTTTTTCCAAAGTTATCAACACTTTTATGTTTGGCGTTCTGAAACCCACCTTATCTCAGGCTGAAAAGCGTTTTTGTGCATTGTGCCATAACTTTTCAGGGAAGCTTCAGAACATGAAATTTTAACCTCCCACTATAGCAGAAAGGGTCTTTCTAGTAGTTGCACATCAAATCTAAACTGTCTGAAGTGTTTTTCCAAAGTTATCAACACTTTTATGTTTGGCGTTCCGAAACCCACCTTATCTCAGGCTGAAAAGCGTTTTTGTGCATTGTGCCATAACTTTTCAGGGAAGCTTCAGAACATGAAATTTTAACCTCCAACTATAGCAGAAAGGGTCTTTCTAGTAGTTGCACATCAAATCTAAACTGTCTGAAGTGTTTTTCCAAAGTTATTAACACTTTTATGTTTGGCGTTCCGAAACCCACCTTATCTCAGGCTGAAAAGCGTTTTTGTGCATTGTGCCATAACTTTTCAGGGAAGCTTCAGAACATGAAATTTTAACCTCCCACTATAGCAGAAAGGGTCTTTCTAGTAGTTGCACATCAAATCTAAACTGTCTGAAGTGTTTTTCCAAAGTTATCAACACTTTTATGTTTGGCGTTCCGAAACCCACCTTATCTCAGGCTGAAAAGCGTTTTTACGCATTGTGCCATAACTTTTCAGGGAAGCTTCAGAACATGAAATTTTAACCTCCCATTATAGCAGAAAGGGTCTTTCTAGTAGGTGCACATCAAATCTAAGCTGTCTGAAGTGTTTTTCGAAAGTTATCAACACTTTTATGTTTGGCGTTCCGAAACCCACCTTATCTCAGGCTGAAAAGCGTTTTTGTGCATTGTGCCATAACTTTTCAGGGAAGGTTCAGAACATGAAATTTTAACCTCCCACTATAGCAGAAAGGGTCTTTCTAGTAGTTGCACATCAAATCTAAGCTGTCTGAAGTGTTTTTCAAAAGTTATCAACACTTTTATGTTTGGCGTTCCGAAACCCACCTTATCTCAGGCTGAAAAGCGTTTTTGTGCATTGTGCCATAACTTTTCAGGAAAGCTTCAGAACATGAAATTTTAACCTCCCACTATAGCAGAAAGGGTCTTTCTAGTAGTTGCACATCAAATCTAAACTGTATGAAGTGTTTTTCCAAAGTTATCAACACTTTTATGTTTGGCGTTCCGAAACCCACCTTATCTCAGGCTGAAAAGCGTTTTTACGCATTGTGCCATAACTTTTCAGGGAAGCTTCAGAACATGAAATTTTAACCTCCCACTATAGCAGAAAGGGTCTTTCTAGTAGGTGCACATCAAATCTAAGCTCTCTGAAGTGTTTTTCGAAAGTTATCAACACTTTTATGTTTGGCGTTCCGAAACCCACCTTATCTCAGGCTGAAAAGCGTTTTTGTGCATTGTGCCATAACTTTTCAGGGAAGCTTCAGAACATGAAATTTTAACCTCCCACTATAGCAGAAAGGGTCTTTCTAGTAGTTGCACATCAAATCTAAACTGTCTGAAGTGTTTTTCCAAAGTTATTAACACTTTTATGTTTGGCGTTCCGAAACCCACCTTATCTCAGGCTGAAAAGCGTTTTTGTGCATTGTGCCATAACTTTTCAGGGAAGCTTCAGAACATGAAATTTTAACCTCCCACTATAGCAGAAAGGGTCTTTCTAGTAGTTGCACATCAAATCTAAACTGTCTGAAGTGTTTTTCCAAAGTTATCAACACTTTTATGTTTGGCGTTCCGAAACCCACCTTATCTCAGGCTGAAAAGCGTTTTTGTGCATTGTGCCATAACTTTTCAGGGAAGCTTCAGAACATGAAATTTTAACCTCCCACTATAGCAGAAAGGGTCTTTCTAGTAGTTGCACATCAAATCTAAACTGTCTGAAGTGTTTTTCCAAAGTTATCAACACTTTTATGTTTGGCGTTCCGAAACCCACCTTATCTCAGGCTGAAAAGCGTTTTTGTGCATTGTGCCATAACTTTTCAGGGAAGCTTCAGAACATGAAATTTTAACCTCCCACTATAGCAGAAAGGGTCTTTCTAGTAGTTGCACATCAAATCTAAACTGTCTGAAGTGTTTTTCCAAAGTTATCAACACTTTTATGTTTGGCGTTCCGAAACCCACCTTATCTCAGGCTGAAAAGCGTTTTTGTGCATTGTGCCATAACTTTTCAGGGAAGCTTCAGAACATGAAATTTTAACCTCCCACTATAGCAGAAAGGGTTTTTCTAGTAGTTGCACATCAAATCTAAACTGTCTGAAGTGTTTTTCCAAAGTTATTAACACTTTTATGTTTGGCGTTCCGAAACCCACCTTATCTCAGGCTGAAAAGCGTTTTTGTCCATTGTGCCATAACTTTTCAGGGAAGCTTCAGAACATGAAATTTTAACCTCCCACTATAGCAGAAAGGGTCTTTCTAGTAGTTGCACATCAAATCTAAACTGTCTGAAGTGTTTTTCCAAAGTTATCAACACTTTTATGTTTGGCGTTCCGAAACCCACCTTATCTCAGGCTGAAAAGCGTTTTTACGCATTGTGCCATAACTTTTCAGGGAAGCTTCAGAACATGAAATTTTAACCTCCCACTATAGCAGAAAGGGTCTTTCTAGTAGGTGCACATCAAATCTAAGCTCTCTGAAGTGTTTTTCGAAAGTTATCAACACTTTTATGTTTGGCGTTCCGAAACCCACCTTATCTCAGGCTGAAAAGCGTTTTTGTGCATTGTGCCATAACTTTTCAGGGAAGCTTCAGAACATGAAATTTTAACCTCCCACTATAGCAGAAAGGGTCTTTCTAGTAGTTGCACATCAAATCTAAACTGTCTGAAGTGTTTTTCCAAAGTTATTAACACTTTTATGTTTGGCGTTCCGAAACCCACCTTACCTCAGGCTGAAAAGCGTTTTTGTGCATTGTGCCATAACTTTTCAGGGAAGCTTCAGAACATGAAATTTTAACCTCCCACTATAGCAGAAAGGGTCTTTCTAGTAGTTGCACATCAAATCTAAACTGTCTGAAGTGTTTTTCCAAAGTTATCAACACTTGTATGTTTGGCGTTCCGAAACCCACCTTATCTCAGGCTGAAAAGCGTTTTTACGCATTGTGCCATAACTTTTCAGGGAAGCTTCAGAACATGAAATTTTAACCTCCCACTATAGCAGAAAGGGTCTTTCTAGTAGGTGCACATCAAATCTAAACTGTCTGAAGTGTTTTTCGAAAGTTATCAACACTTTTATGTTTGGCGTTCCGAAACCCACCTTATCTCAGGCTGAAAAGCGTTTTTGTGCATTGTGCCATAACTTTTCAGGGAAGCTTCAGAACATGAAATTTTAACCTCCCACTTTAGCAGAAAGGGTCTTTCTAGTAGTTGCACATCAAATCTAAGCTGTCTGAAGTGTTTTTCAAAAGTTATCAACACTTTTATGTTTGGCGTTCCGAAACCCACCTTATCTCAGGCTGAAAAGCGTTTTTGTGCATTGTGCCATAACTTTTCAGGGAAGCTTCAGAACATGAAATTTTAACCTCCCACTATAGCAGAAAGGGTCTTTCTAGTAGTTGCACATCAAATCTAAACTGTGTGAAGTGTTTTTCCAAAGTTATCAACACTTTTATGTTTGGCGTTCCGAAACCCACCTTATCTCAGGCTGAAAAGCGTTTTTACGCATTGTGCCATAACTTTTCAGGGAAGCTTCAGAACATGAAATTTTAACCTCCCACTATAGCAGAAAGGGTCTTTCTAGTAGGTGCACATCAAATCTAAGCTCTCTGAAGTGTTTTTCGAAAGTTATCAACACTTTTATGTTTGGCGTTCCGAAACCCACCTTATCTCAGGCTGAAAAGCGTTTTTGTGCATTGTGCCATAACTTTTCAGGGAAGCTTCAGAACATGAAATTTTAACCTCCCACTATAGCAGAAAGGGTCTTTCTAGTAGTTGCACATCAAATCTAAACTGTCTGAAGTGTTTTTCAAAAGTTATCAACACTTTTATGTTTGGCGTTCCGAAACCCACCTTATCTCAGGCTGAAAAGCGTTTTTACGCATTGTGCCATAACTTTTCAGGGAAGCTTCAGAACATGAAATTTTAACCTCCCACTATAGCAGAAAGGGTCTTTCTAGTAGTTCCACATCAAATCTAAACTGTCTCAAGTGTTTTTCCAAAGTTATTAACACTTTTATGTTTGGCGTTCCGAAACCCACCTTATCTCAGGCTGAAAAGCGTTTTTGTGCATTGTGCCATAACTTTTCAGGGAAGCTTCAGAACATGAAATTTTAACCTCCCATTATAGCAGAAAGGGTCTTTCTAGTAGTTGCACATCAAATCTAAACTGTCTGAAGTGTTTTTCCAAAGTTATCAACACTTTTATGTTTGGCGTTCCGAAACGCACCTTATCTCAGGCTGAAAAGCGTTTTTACGCATTGTGCCATAACTTTTCAGGGAAGCTTCAGAACATGAAATTTTAACCTCCCACTATAGCAGAAAGGGTCTTTCTAGTAGGTGCACATCAAATCTAAGCTGTCTGAAGTGTTTTTCGAAAGTTATCAACACTTTTATGTTTGGCGTTCCGAAACCCACCTTATCTCAGGCTGAAAAGCGTTTTTGTGCATTGTGCGATAACTTTTCAGGGAAGCTTCAGAACATGAAATTTTAACCTCCCACTATAGCAGAAAGGGTCTTTCTAGTAGTTGCACATCAAATCTAAACTGTCTGAAGTGTTTTTCCAAAGTTATCAACACTTTTATGTTTGGCGTTCCGAAACCCACCTTATCTCAGGCTGAAAAGCGTTTTTACGCATTGTGCCATAACTTTTCAGGGAAGCTTCAGAACATGAAATGTTAACCTCCCACTATAGCAGAAAGGGTCTTTCTAGTAGGTGCACATCAAATCTAAGCTCTCTGAAGTGTTTTTCGAAAGTTATCAACACTTTTATGTTTGGCGTTCCGAAACCCACCTTATCTCAGGCTGAAAAGCGTTTTTGTGCATTGTGCCATAACTTTTCAGGGAAGCTTCAGAACATGAAATTTTAACCTCCCACTATAGCAGAAAGGGTCTTTCTAGTAGTTGCACATCAAATCTAAACTGTGTGAAGTGTTTTTCCAAAGTTATCAACACTTTTATGTTTGGCGTTCCGAAACCCACCTTATCTCAGGCTGAAAAGCGTTTTACGCATTGTGCCATAACTTTTCAGGGAAGCTTCAGAACATGAAATTTTAACCTCCCACTATAGCAGAAAGGGTCTTTCTAGTAGTTGCACATCAAATCTAAACTGTCTGAAGTGTTTTTCCAAAGTTATTAACACTTTTATGTTTGGCGTTCCGAAACCCACCTTATCTCAGGCTGAAAAGCGTTTTTGTGCATTGTGCCATAACTTTTCAGGGAAGCTTCAGAACATGAAATTTTAACCTCCCATTATAGCAGAAAGGGTCTTTCTAGTAGTTGCACATCAAATCTAAACTGTCTGAAGTGTTTTTCCAAAGTTATCAACACTTTTATGTTTGGCGTTCCGAAACCCACCTTATCTCAGGCTGAAAAGCGTTTTTACGCATTGTGCCATAACTTTTCAGGGAAGCTTCAGAACATGAAATTTTAACCTCCCACTATAGCAGAAAGGGTCTTTCTAGTAGGTGCACATCAAATCTAAGCTGTCTGAAGTGTTTTTCGAAAGTTATCAACACTTTTATGTTTGGCGTTCCGAAACCCACCTTATCTAAGGCTGAAAAGCGTTTTTGTGCATTGTGCCATAACTTTTCAGGGAAGCTTCAGAACATGAAATTTTAACCTCCCACTATAGCAGAAAGGGTCTTTCTAGTAGTTGCACATCAAATCTAAGCTGTCTGAAGTGTTTTTCCAAAGTTATCAACATTTTTATGTTTGGCGTTCCGAAACCCACCTTATCTCAGGCTGAAAAGCGTTTTTACGCATTGTGCCATAACTTTTCAGGGAAGCTTCAGAACATGAAATTTTAACCTCCCAATATAGCAGAAAGGGTCTTTCTAGTAGGTGCACATCAAATCTAAGCTCTCTGAAGTGTTTTTCGAAAGTTATCAACACTTTTATGTTTGGCGTTCCGAAACCCACCTTATCTCAGGCTGAAAAGCGTTTTTGTGCATTGTGCCATAACTTTTCAGGGAAGCTTCAGAACATGAAATTTTAACCTCCCACTATAGCAGAAAGGGTCTTTCTAGTAGTTGCACATCAAATCTAAACTGTCTGAAGTGTTTTTCCAAAGTTATCAACACTTTTATGTTTGGCGTTCCGAAACCCACCTTATCTCAGGCTGAAAAGCGTTTTTACGCATTGTGCCATAACTTTTCAGGGAAGCTTCAGAACATGAAATTTTAACCTCCCACTATAGCAGAAAGGGTCTTTCTAGTAGTTGCACATCAAATCTAAACTGTCTGAAGTGTTTTTCCAAAGTTATTAACACTTTTATGTTTGGCGTTCCGAAACCCACCTTATCTCAGGCTGAAAAGCGTTTTTGTGCATTGTGCCATAACTTTTCAGGGAAGCTTCAGAACATGAAATTTTAACCTCCCACTATAGCAGAAAGGGTCTTTCTAGTAGTTGCACATCAAATCTAAACTGTCTGAAGTGTTTTTCCTAAGTTATCAACACTTTTATGTTTGGCGTTCCGAAACCCACCTTATCTCAGGCTGAAAAGCGTTTTTACGCATTGTGCCATAACTTTTCAGGGAAGCTTCAGAACATGAAATTTTAACCTCCCACTATAGCAGAAAGGGTCTTTCTAGTAGTTGCACATCAAATCTAAACTGTCTGAAGTGTTTTTCCAAAGTTATCAACACTTTTATGTTTGGCGTTCCGAAACCCACCTTATCTCAGGCTGAAAAGCGTTTTTGTGCATTGTGCCATAACTTTTCAGGGAAGCTTCAGAACATGAAATTTTAACCTCCCACTATAGCAGAAAGGGTCTTTCTAGTAGTTGCACATCAAATCTAAACTGTCTGAAGTGTTTTTCAAAAGTTATCAACACTTTTATGTTTGGCGTTCCGAAACCCACCTTATCTCAGGCTGAAAAGCGTTTTTGTGCATTGTGCCATAACTTTTCAGGGAAGCTTCAGAACATGAAATTTTAACCTCCCACTATAGCAGAAAGGGTCTTTCTAGTAGTTGCACATCAAATCTAAGCTGTCTGAAGTGTTTTTCCAAAGTTATCAACATTTTTATGTTTGGCGTTCCGAAACCCACCTTATCTCAGGCTGAAAAGCGTTTTTACGCATTGTGCCATAACTTTTCAGGGAAGCTTCAGAACATGAAATTTTAACCTCCCACTATAGCAGAAAGGGTCTTTCTAGTAGGTGCACATCAAATCTAAGCTCTCTGAAGTGTTTTTCGAAAGTTATCAACACTTTTATGTTTGGCGTTCCGAAACCCACCTTATCTCAGGCTGAAAAGCGTTTTTGTGCATTGTGCCATAACTTTTCAGGGAAGCTTCAGAACATGAAATTTTAACCTCCCACTATAGCAGAAAGGGTCTTTCTAGTAGTTGCACATCAAATCTAAACTGTCTGAAGTGTTTTTCCAAAGTTATCAACACTTTTATGTTTGGCGTTCCGAAACCCACCTTATCTCAGGCTGAAAAGCGTTTTTACGCATTGTGCCATAACTTTTCAGGGAAGCTTCAGAACATGAAATTTTAACCTCCCACTATAGCAGAAAGGGTCTTTCTAGTAGTTGCACATCAAATCTAAACTGTCTGAAGTGTTTTTCCAAAGTTATTAACACTTTTATGTTTGGCGTTCCGAAACCCACCTTATCTCAGGCTGAAAAGCGTTTTTGTGCATTGTGCCATAACTTTTCAGGGAAGCTTCAGAACATGAAATTTTAACCTCCCACTATAGCAGAAAGGGTCTTTCTAGTAGTTGCACATCAAATCTAAACTGTCTGAAGTGTTTTTCCAAAGTTATCAACACTTTTATGTTTGGCGTTCCGAAACCCACCTTATCTCAGGCTGAAAAGCGTTTTCACGCATTGTGCCATAACTTTTCAGGGAAGCTTCAGAACATGAAATTTTAACCTCCCACTATAGCAGAAAGGATCTTTCTAGTAGTTGCACATCAAATTTAAACTGTCTGAAGTGTTTTTCCAAAGTTATTAACACTTTTATGTTTGGCGTTCCGAAACCCACCTTATCTCAGGCTGAAAAGCGTTTTTGTGCATTGTGCCATAACTTTTCAGGGAAGCTTCAGAACATGAAATTTTAACCTCCCATTATAGCAGAAAGGGTCTTTCTAGTAGTTGCACATCAAATCTAAACTGTCTGAAGTGTTTTTCAAAAGTTATCAACACTTTTATGTTTGGCGTTCCGAAACCCACCTTATCTCAGGCTGAAAACGCGTTTTTACGCATTGTGCCATAACTTTTCAGGGAAGCTTCAGAACATGAAATTTTAACCTCCCACTATAGCAGAAAGGGTCTTTCTAGTAGTTGCACATCAAATCTAAACTGTCTGAAGTGTTTTTCCAAAGTTATTAACACTTTTATGTTTGGCGTTCCGAAACCCACCTTATCTCAGGCTGAAAAGCGTTTTTGTGCATTGTGCCATAACTTTTCAGGGAAGCTTCAGAACATGAAATTTTAACCTCCCACTATAGCAGAAAGGGTCTTTCTAGTAGTTGCACATCAAATCTAAACTGTCTGAAGTGTTTTTCCAAAGTTATCAACACTTTTATGTTTGGCGTTCCGAAACCCACCTTATCTCAGGCTGAAAAGCGTTTTTACGCATTGTGCCATAACTTTTCAGGGAAGCTTCAGAACATGAAATTTTAACCTCCCACTATAGCAGAAAGGGTCTTTCTAGTAGTTGCACATCAAATCTAAACTGTCTGAAGTGTTTTTCCAAAGTTATTAAAACTTTTATGTTTGGCGTTCCGAAACCCACCTTATCTCAGGCTGAAAAGCGTTTTTGTGCATTGTGCCATAACTTTTCAGGGAAGCTTCAGAACATGAAATTTTAACCTCCCACTATAGCAGAAAGGGTCTTTCTAGTAGTTGCACATCAAATCTAAACTGTCTGAAGTGTTTTTCCAAAGTTATCAACACTTTTATGTTTGGCGTTCCGAAACCTACCTTATCTCAGGCTGAAAAGCGTTTTTACGCATTGTGCCATAACTTTTCAGGGAAGCTTTAGAACATGAAATTTTAACCTCCCACTATAGCAGAAAGGGTCTTTCTAGTAGTTGCACATCAAATCTAAACTGTCTGAAGTGTTTTTCCAAAGTTATTAACACTTTTATGTTTGGCGTTCCGAAACCCACCTTATCTCAGGCTGAAAAGCGTTTTTGTGCATTGTGCCATAACTTTTCAGGGAAGCTTCAGAACATGAAATTTTAACCTCCCACTATAGCAGAAAGGGTCTTTCTAGTAGTTGCACATCAAATCTAAGCTGTCTGAAGTGTTTTTCCAAAGTTATCAACACTTTTATGTTTGGCGTTCCGAAACCCACCTTATCTCAGGCTGAAAAGCGTTTTTACGCATTGTGCCATAACTTTTCAGGGAAGCTTCAGAACATGAAATTTTAACCTCCCACTATAGCAGAAAGGGTCTTTCTAGTAGTTGCACATCAAATCTAAACTGTCTGAAGTGTTTTTCCAAAGTTATTAACACTTTTATGTTTGGCGTTCCGAAACCCACCTTATCTCAGGCTGAAAAGCGTTTTTGTGCATTGTGCCATAACTTTTCAGGGAAGCTTCAGAACATGAAATTTTAACCTCCCACTATAGCAGAAAGGGTCTTTCTAGTAGTTGCACATCAAATCTAAACTGTCTGAAGTGTTTTTCCAAAGTTATCAACACTTTTATGTTTGGCGTTCCGAAACCCACCTTATCTCAGGCTGAAAAGCGTTTTTGTGCATTGTGCCATAACTTTTCAGGGAAGCTTCAGAACATGAAATTTTAACCTCCCACTATAGCAGAAAGGGTCTTTCTAGTAGTTGCACATCAAATCTAAACTGTCTGAAGTGTTTTTCCAAAGTTATTAACACTTTTATGTTTGGCGTTCCGAAACCCACCTTATCTCAGGCTGAAAAGCGTTTTTGTGCATTGTGCCATAACTTTTCAGGGAAGCTTCAGAACATGAAATTTTAACCTCCCACTATAGCAGAAAGGGTCTTTCTAGTAGTTGCACATCAAATCTAAACTGTCTGAAGTGTTTTTCCAAAGTTATTAACACTTTTATGTTTGGCGTTCCGAAACCCACCTTATCTCAGGCTGAAAAGCGTTTTTGTGCATTGTGCCATAACTTTTCAGGGAAGCTTCAGAACATGAAATTTTAACCTCCCACTATAGCAGAAAGGGTCTTTCTAGTAGTTGCACATCAAATCTAAGCTGTCTGAAGTGTTTTTCCAAAGTTATCAACACTTTTATGTTTGGCGTTCCGAAACCCACCTTATCTCAGGCTGAAAAGCGTTTTTGTGCATTGTGCCATAACTTTTCAGGGAAGCTTCAGAACATGAAATTTTAACCTCCCACTATAGCAGAAAGGGTCTTTCTAGTAGTTGCACATCAAATCTAAACTGTCTGAAGTGTTTTTCCAAAGTTATCAACACTTTTATGTTTGGCGTTCCGAAACCCACCTTATCTCAGGCTGAAAAGCGTTTTTACGCATTGTGCCATAACTTTTCAGGGAAGCTTCAGAACATGAAATTTTAACCTCCCACTATAGCAGAAAGGGTCTTTCTAGTAGTTGCACATCAAATCTAAACTGTCTGAAGTGTTTTTCCAAAGTTATTAAAACTTTTATGTTTGGCGTTCCGAAACCCACCTTATCTCAGGCTGAAAAGCGTTTTTGTGCATTGTGCCATAACTTTTCAGGGAAGCTTCAGAACATGAAATTTTAACCTCCCACTATAGCAGAAAGGGTCTTTCTAGTAGTTGCACATCAAATCTAAACTGTCTGAAGTGTTTTTCCAAAGTTATCAACACTTTTATGTTTGGCGTTCCGAAACCTACCTTATCTCAGGCTGAAAAGCGTTTTTACGCATTGTGCCATAACTTTTCAGGGAAGCTTTAGAACATGAAATTTTAACCTCCCACTATAGCAGAAAGGGTCTTTCTAGTAGTTGCACATCAAATCTAAACTGTCTGAAGTGTTTTTCCAAAGTTATTAACACTTTTATGTTTGGCGTTCCGAAACCCACCTTATCTCAGGCTGAAAAGCGTTTTTGTGCATTGTGCCATAACTTTTCAGGGAAGCTTCAGAACATGAAATTTTAACCTCCCACTATAGCAGAAAGGGTCTTTCTAGTAGTTGCACATCAAATCTAAGCTGTCTGAAGTGTTTTTCCAAAGTTATCAACACTTTTATGTTTGGCGTTCCGAAACCCACCTTATCTCAGGCTGAAAAGCGTTTTTACGCATTGTGCCATAACTTTTCAGGGAAGCTTCAGAACATGAAATTTTAACCTCCCACTATAGCAGAAAGGGTCTTTCTAGTAGTTGCACATCAAATCTAAACTGTCTGAAGTGTTTTTCCAAAGTTATTAACACTTTTATGTTTGGCGTTCCGAAACCCACCTTATCTCAGGCTGAAAAGCGTTTTTGTGCATTGTGCCATAACTTTTCAGGGAAGCTTCAGAACATGAAATTTTAACCTCCCACTATAGCAGAAAGGGTCTTTCTAGTAGTTGCACATCAAATCTAAACTGTCTGAAGTGTTTTTCCAAAGTTATCAACACTTTTATGTTTGGCGTTCCGAAACCCACCTTATCTCAGGCTGAAAAGCGTTTTTGTGCATTGTGCCATAACTTTTCAGGGAAGCTTCAGAACATGAAATTTTAACCTCCCACTATAGCAGAAAGGGTCTTTCTAGTAGTTGCACATCAAATCTAAACTGTCTGAAGTGTTTTTCCAAAGTTATTAACACTTTTATGTTTGGCGTTCCGAAACCCACCTTATCTCAGGCTGAAAAGCGTTTTTGTGCATTGTGCCATAACTTTTCAGGGAAGCTTCAGAACATGAAATTTTAACCTCCCACTATAGCAGAAAGGGTCTTTCTAGTAGTTGCACATCAAATCTAAACTGTCTGAAGTGTTTTTCCAAAGTTATTAACACTTTTATGTTTGGCGTTCCGAAACCCACCTTATCTCAGGCTGAAAAGCGTTTTTGTGCATTGTGCCATAACTTTTCAGGGAAGCTTCAGAACATGAAATTTTAACCTCCCACTATAGCAGAAAGGGTCTTTCTAGTAGTTGCACATCAAATCTAAGCTGTCTGAAGTGTTTTTCCAAAGTTATCAACACTTTTATGTTTGGCGTTCCGAAACCCACCTTATCTCAGGCTGAAAAGCGTTTTTACGCATTGTGCCATAACTTTTCAGGGAAGCTTCAGAACATGAAATTTTAACCTCCCACTATAGCAGAAAGGGTCTTTCTAGTAGTTGCACATCAAATCTAAACTGTCTGAAGTGTTTTTCCAAAGTTATTAACACTTTTATGTTTGGCGTTCCGAAACCCACCTTATCTCAGGCTGAAAAGCGTTTTTGTGCATTGTGCCATAACTTTTCAGGGAAGCTTCAGAACATGAAATTTTAACCTCCCACTATAGCAGAAAGGGTCTTTCTAGTAGTTGCACATCAAATCTAAACTGTCTGAAGTGTTTTTCCAAAGTTATCAACACTTTTATGTTTGGCGTTCCGAAACCCACCTTATCTCAGGCTGAAAAGCGTTTTTGTGCATTGTGCCATAACTTTTCAGGGAAGCTTCAGAACATGAAATTTTAACCTCCCACTATAGCAGAAAGGGTCTTTCTAGTAGTTGCACATCAAATCTAAACTGTCTGAAGTGTTTTTCCAAAGTTATTAACACTTTTATGTTTGGCGTTCGAAACCCACCTTATCTCAGGCTGAAAAGCGTTTTTGTGCATTGTGCCATAACTTTTCAGGGAAGCTTCAGAACATGAAATTTTAACCTCCCACTATAGCAGAAAGGGTCTTTCTAGTAGTTGCACATCAAATCTAAGCTGTCTGAAGTGTTTTTCCAAAGTTATCAACACTTTTATGTTTGGCGTTCCGAAACCCACCTTATCTCAGGCTGAAAAGCGTTTTTACGCATTGTGCCATAACTTTTCAGGGAAGCTTCAGAACATGAAATTTTAACCTCCCACTATAGCAGAAAGGGTCTTTCTAGTAGTTGCACATCAAATCTAAACTGTCTGAAGTGTTTTTCCAAAGTTATTAACACTTTTATGTTTGGCGTTCCGAAACCCACCTTATCTCAGGCTGAAAAGCGTTTTTGTGCATTGTGCCATAACTTTTCAGGGAAGCTTCAGAACATGAAATTTTAACCTCCCACTATAGCAGAAAGGGTCTTTCTAGTAGTTGCACTTCAAATCTAAACTGTCTGAAGTGTTTTTCCAAAGTTATCAACACTTTTATGTTTGGCGTTCCGAAACCCACCTTATCTCAGGCTGAAAAGCGTTTTTACGCATTGTGCCATAACTTTTCAGGGAAGCTTCAGAACATGAAATTTTAACCTCCCACTATAGCAGAAGGGGTCTTTCTAGTAGTTGCACATCAAATCTAAACTGTCTGAAGTGTTTTTCCAAAGTTATTAACACTTTTATGTTTGGCGTTCCGAAACCCACCTTATCTCAGGCTGAAAAGCGTTTTTGTGCATTGTGCCATAACTTTTCAGGGAAGCTTCAGAACATGAAATTTTAACCTCCCACTATAGCAGAAAGGGTCTTTCTAGTAGTTGCACATCAAATCTAAACTGTCTGAAGTGTTTTTCCAAAGTTATCAACACTTTTATGTTTGGCGTTCCGAAACCCACCTTATCTCAGGCTGAAAAGCGTTTTTACGCATTGTGCCATAACTTTTCAGGGAAGCTTCAGAACATGAACTTTTAACCTCCCACTATAGCAGAAAGGGTCTTTCTAGTAGTTGCACATCAAATTTAAACTGTCTGAAGTGTTTTTCCAAAGTTATTAACACTTTTATGTTTGGCGTTCCGAAACCCACCTTATCTCAGGCTGAAAAGCGTTTTTGTGCATTGAGCCATAACTTTTCAGGGAAGCTTCAGAACATGAAATTTTAACCTCCCATTATAGCAGAAAGGGTCTTTCTAGTAGTTGCACATCAAATCTAAACTGTCTGAAGTGTTTTTCAAAAGTTATCAACACTTTTATGTTTGGCGTTCCGAAACCCACCTTATCTCAGGCTGAAAAGCGTTTTTACGCATTGTGCCATAACTTTTCAGGGAAGCTTCAGAACATGAAATTTTAACCTCCCACTATAGCAGAAAGGGTCTTTCTAGTAGTTGCACATCAAATCTAAACTGTCTGAAGTGTTTTTCCAAAGTTATTAACACTTTTATGTTTGGCGTTCCGAAACCCACCTTATCTCATACTGAAAAGCGTTTTTGTGCATTGTGCCATAACTTTTCAGGGAAGCTTCAGAACATGAAATTTTAACCTCCCACTATAGCAGAAAGGGTGTTTCTAGTAGTTGCACATCAAATCTAAACTGTCTGAAGTGTTTTTCAAAAGTTATCAACACTTTTATGTTTGGCGTTCCGAAACCCACCTTATCTCAGGCTGAAAAGCGTTTTTACGCATTGTGCCATAACTTTTCAGGGAAGCTTCAGAACATGAAATTTTAACCTCCCACTATAGCAGAAAGGGTCTTTCTAGTAGTTGCACATCAAATCTAAACTGTCTCAAGTGTTTTTCCAAAGTTATTAACACTTTTATGTTTGGCGTTCCGAAACCCACCTTATCTCAGGCTGAAAAGCGTTTTTGTGCATTGTGCCATAACTTTTCAGGGAAGCTTCAGAACATGAAATTTTAACCTCCCATTATAGCAGAAAGGGTCTTTCTAGTAGTTGCACATCAAATCTAAACTGTCTGAAGTGTTTTTCCAAAGTTATCAACACTTTTATGTTTGGCGTTCCGAAACGCACCTTATCTCAGGCTGAAAAGCGTTTTTACGCATTGTGCCATAACTTTTCAGGGAAGCTTCAGAACATGAAATTTTAACCTCCCACTATAGCAGAAAGGGTCTTTCTAGTAGGTGCACATCAAATCTAAGCTGTCTGAAGTGTTTTTCGAAAGTTATCAACACTTTTATGTTTGGCGTTCCGAAACCCACCTTATCTCAGGCTGAAAAGCGTTTTTGTGCATTGTGCCATAACTTTTCAGGGAAGCTTCAGAACATGAAATTTTAACCTCCCACTATAGCAGAAAGGGTCTTTCTAGTAGTTGCACATCAAATCTAAACTGTCTGAAGTGTTTTTCCAAAGTTATCAACACTTTTATGTTTGGCGTTCCGAAACCCACCTTATCTCAGGCTGAAAAGCGTTTTTACGCATTGTGCCATAACTTTTCAGGGAAGCTTCAGAACATGAAATTTTAACCTCCCACTATAGCAGAAAGGGTCTTTCTAGTAGTTGCACATCAAATCTAAGCTCTCTGAAGTGTTTTTCGAAAGTTATCAACACTTTTATGTTTGGCGTTCCGAAACCCACCTTATCTCAGGCTGAAAAGCGTTTTTGTGCATTGTGCCATAACTTTTCAGGGAAGCTTCAGAACATGAAATTTTAACCTCCCATTATAGCAGAAAGGGTCTTTCTAGTAGTTGCACATCAAATCTAAACTGTGTGAAGTGTTTTTCCAAAGTTATCAACACTTTTATGTTTGGCGTTCCGAAACCCACCTTATCTCAGGCTGAAAAGCGTTTTTACGCATTGTGCCATAACTTTTCAGGGAAGCTTCAGAACATGAAATTTTAACCTCCCACTATAGCAGAAAGGGTCTTTCTAGTAGTTGCACATCAAATCTAAACTGTCTGAAGTGTTTTTCCAAAGTTATTAACACTTTTATGTTTGGCGTTCCGAAACCCACCTTATCTCAGGCTGAAAAGCGTTTTTGTGCATTGTGCCATAACTTTTCAGGGAAGCTTCAGAACATGAAATTTTAACCTCCCATTATAGCAGAAAGGGTCTTTCTAGTAGTTGCACATCAAATCTAAACTGTCTGAAGTGTTTTTCCAAAGTTATCAACACTTTTATGTTTGGCGTTCCGAAACCCACCTTATCTCAGGCTGAAAAGCGTTTTTACGCATTGTGCCATAACTTTTCAGGGAAGCTTCAGAACATGAAATTTTAACCTCCCACTATAGCAGAAAGGGTCTTTCTAGTAGGTGCACATCAAATCTAAGCTGTCTGAAGTGTTTTTCGAAAGTTATCAACACTTTTATGTTTGGCGATCCGAAACCCACCTTATCTCAGGCTGAAAAGCGTTTTTGTGCATTGTGCCATAACTTTTCAGGGAAGCTTCAGAACATGAAATTTTAACCTCCCACTATAGCAGAAAGGGTCTTTCTAGTAGTTGCACATCAAATCTAAGCTGTCTGAAGTGTTTTTCCAAAGTTATCAACATTTTTATGTTTGGCGTTCCGAAACCCACCTTATCTCAGGCTGAAAAGCGTTTTTACGCATTGTGCCATAACTTTTCAGGGAAGCTTCAGAACATGAAATTTTAACCTCCCACTATAGCAGAAAGGGTCTTTCTAGTAGGTGCACATCAAATCTAAGCTCTCTGAAGTGTTTTTCGAAAGTTATCAACACTTTTATGTTTGGCGTTCCGAAACCCACCTTATCTCAGGCTGAAAAGCGTTTTTGTGCATTGTGCCATAACTTTTCAGGGAAGCTTCAGAACATGAAATTTTAACCTCCCACTATAGCAGAAAGGGTCTTTCTAGTAGTTGCACATCAAATCTAAACTGTCTGAAGTGTTTTTCCAAAGTTATCAACACTTTTATGTTTGGCGTTCCGAAACCCACCTTATCTCAGGCTGAAAAGCGTTTTTACGCATTGTGCCATAACTTTTCAGGGAAGCTTCAGAACATGAAATTTTAACCTCCCACTATAGCAGAAAGGGTCTTTCTAGTAGTTGCACATCAAATCTAAACTGTCTGAAGTGTTTTTCCAAAGTTATTAACACTTTTATGTTTGGCGTTCCGAAACCCACCTTATCTCAGGCTGAAAAGCGTTTTTGTGCATTGTGCCATAACTTTTCAGGGAAGCTTCAGAACATGAAATTTTAACCTCCCACTATAGCAGAAAGGGTCTTTCTAGTAGTTGCACATCAAATCTAAACTGTCTGAAGTGTTTTTCCAAAGTTATCAACACTTTTATGTTTGGCGTTCCGAAACCCACCTTATCTCAGGCTGAAAAGCGTTTTTACGCATTGTGCCATAACTTTTCAGGGAAGCTTCAGAACATGAAATTTTAACCTCCCACTATAGCAGAAAGGGTCTTTCTAGTAGTTGCACATCAAATCTAAACTGTCTGAAGTGTTTTTCCAAAGTTATCAACACTTTTATGTTTGGCGTTCCGAAACCCACCTTATCTCAGGCTGAAAAGCGTTTTTGTGCATTGTGCCATAACTTTTCAGGGAAGCTTCAGAACATGAAATTTTAACCTCCCACTATAGCAGAAAGGGTCTTTCTAGTAGTTGCACATCAAATCTAAACTGTCTGAAGTGTTTTTCAAAAGTTATTAACACTTTTATGTTTGGCGTTCCGAAACCCACCTTATCTCAGGCTGAAAAGCGTTTTTGTGCATTGTGCCATAACTTTTCAGGGAAGCTTCAGAACATGAAATTTTAACCTCCCATTATAGCAGAAAGGGTCTTTCTAGTAGTTGCACATCAAATCTAAGCTGTCTGAAGTGTTTTTCAAAAGTTATCAACACTTTTATGTTTGGCGTTCCGAAACCCACCTTATCTCAGGCTGAAAAGCGTTTTTGTGCATTGTGCCATAACTTTTCAGGAAAGCTTCAGAACATGAAATTTTAACCTCCCACTATAGCAGAAAGGGTCTTTCTAGTAGTTGCACATCAAATCTAAACTGTCTGAAGTGTTTTTCCAAAGTTATTAACACTTTTATGTTTGGCGTTCCGAAACCCACCTTATCTCAGGCTGAAAAGCGTTTTTGTGCATTGTGCCATAACTTTTCAGGGAAGCTTCAGAACATGAAATTTTAACCTCCCACTATAGCAGAAAGGGTCTTTCTAGTAGTTGCACATCAAATCTAAACTGTCTGAAGTGTTTTTCCAAAGTTATTAACACTTTTATGTTTGGCGTTCCGAAACCCACCTTATCTCAGGCTGAAAAGCGTTTTTGTGCATTGTGCCATAACTTTTCAGGGAAGCTTCAGAACATGAAATTTTAACCTCCCACTATAGCAGAAAGGGTCTTTCTAGTAGTTGCACATCAAATCTAAGCTGTCTGAAGTGTTTTTCAAAAGTTATCAACACTTTTATGTTTGGCGTTCCGAAACCCACCTTATCTCAGGCTGAAAAGCGTTTTTGTGCATTGTGCCATAACTTTTCAGGAAAGCCTCAGAACATGAAATTTTAACCTCCCACTATAGCAGAAAGGGTCTTTCTAGTAGTTGCACATCAAATCTAAACTGTCTGAAGTGTTTTTCCAAAGTTATCAACACTTTTATGTTTGGCGTTCCGAAACCCACCTTATCTCAGGCTGAAAAGCGTTTTTGTGCATTGTGCCATAACTTTTCAGGGAAGCTTCAGAACATGAAATTTTAACCTCCCACTATAGCAGAAAGGGTCTTTCTAGTAGTTGCACATCAAATCTAAGCTGTCTGAAGTGTTTTTCAAAAGTTATCAACACTTTTATGTTTGGCGTTCCGAAACCCACCTTATCTCAGGCTGAAAAGCGTTTTTGTGCATTGTGCCATAACTTTTCAGGAAAGCTTCAGAACATGAAATTTTAACCTCCCACTATAGCAGAAAGGGTCTTTCTAGTAGTTGCACATCAAATCTAAACTGTTTGAAGTGTTTTTCCAAAGTTATCAACACTTTTATGTTTGGCGTTCCGAAACCCACCTTATCTCAGGCTGAAAAGCGTTTTTGTGCATTGTGCCATAACTTTTCAGGGAAGCTTCAGAACATGAAATTTTAACCTCCCACTATAGCAGAAAGGGTCTTTCTCGTAGTTGCACATCAAATCTAAGCTGTCTGAAGTGTTTTTCAAAAGTTATCAACACTTTTATGTTTGGCGTTCCGAAACCCACCTTATCTCAGGCTGAAAAGCGTTTTTGTGCATTGTGCCATAACTTTTCAGGAAAGCTTCAGAACATGAAATTTTAACCTCCCACTATAGCAGAAAGGGTCTTTCTAGTAGTTGCACATCAAATCTAAACTGTCTGAAGTGTTTTTCCAAAGTTATCAACACTTTTATGTTTGGCGTTCCGAAACCCACCTTATCTCAGGCTGAAAAGCGTTTTTACGCATTGTGCCATAACTTTTCAGGGAAGCTTCAGAACATGAAATTTTAACCTCCCACTATAGCAGAAAGGGTCTTTCTAGTAGGTGCACATCAAATCTAAGCTCTCTGAAGTGTTTTTCCAAAGTTATCAACACTTTTATGTTTGGCGTTCCGAAACCCACCTTATCTCAGGCTGAAAAGCGTTTTTGTGCATTGTGCCATAACTTTTCAGGGAAGCTTCAGAACATGAAATTTTAACCTCCCACTATAGCAGAAAGGGTCTTTCTAGTAGTTGCACATCAAATCTAAACTGTCTGAAGTGTTTTTCCAAAGTTATTAACACTTTTATGTTTGGCGTTCCGAAACCCACCTTATCTCAGGCTGAAAAGCGTTTTTGTGCATTGTGCCATAACTTTTCAGGGAAGCTTCAGAACATGAAATTTGAACCTCCCACTATAGCAGAAAGGGTCTTTCTAGTAGTTGCACATCAAATCTAAACTGTCTGAAGTGTTTTTCCAAAGTTATTAACACTTTTATGTTTGGCGTTCCGAAACCCACCTTATCTCAGGCTGAAAAGCGTTTTTGTGCATTGTGCCATAACTTTTCAGGGAAGCTTCAGAACATGAAATTTTAACCTCCCACTATAGCAGAAAGGGTCTTTCTAGTAGTTGCACATCAAATCTAAACTGTCTGAAGTGTTTTTCCAAAGTTATCAACACTTTTATGTTTGGCGTTCCGAAACCCACCTTATCTCAGGCTGAAAAGCGTTTTTACGCATTGTGCCATAACTTTTCAGGGAAGCTTCAGAACATGAAATTTTAACCTCCCACTATAGCAGAAAGGGTCTTTCTAGTAGGTGCACATCAAATCTAAGCTGTCTGAAGTGTTTTTCGAAAGTTATCAACACTTTTATGTTTGGCGTTCCGAAACCCACCTTATCTCAGGCTGAAAAGCGTTTTTGTGCATTGTGCCATAACTTTTCAGGGAAGCTTCAGAACATGAAATTTTAACCTCCCACTATAGCAGAAAGGGTCTTTCTAGTAGTTGCACATCAAATCTAAGCTGTCTGAAGTGTTTTTCGAAAGTTATCAACACTTTTATGTTTGGTGTTCCGAAACCCACCTTATCTCAGGCTGAAAAGCGTTTTTGTGCATTGTGCCATAACTTTTCAGGGAAGCTTCAGAACATGAAATTTTAACCTCCCACTATAGCAGAAAGGGTCGTTCTAGTAGTTGCACATCAAATCTAAGCTGTCTGAAGTGTTTTTCCAAAGTTATCAACACTTTTATGTTTGGCGTTCCGAAACCCACCTTATCTCAGGCTGAAAAGCGTTTTTGTGCATTGTGCCATAACTTTTCAGGAAAGCTTCAGAACATGAAATTTTAACCTCCCACTATAGCAGAAAGGGTCTTTCTAGTAGTTGCACATCAAATCTAAACTGTCTGAAGTGTTTTTCCAAAGTTATCAACACTTTTATGTTTGGCGTTCCGAAACCCACCTTATCTCAGGCTGAAAAGCGTTTTTACGCATTGTGCCATAACTTTTCAGGGAAGCTTCAGAACATGAAATTTTAACCTCCCACTATAGCAGAAGGGGTCTTTCTAGTAGTTGCACATCAAATCTAAACTGTCTGAAGTGTTTTTCCAAAGTTATTAACACTTTTATGTTTGGCGTTCCGAAACCCACCTTATCTCAGGCTGAAAAGCGTTTTTGTGCATTGTGCCATAACTTTTCAGGGAAGCTTCAGAACATGAAATTTTAACCTCCCACTATAGCAGAAAGGGTCTTTCTAGTAGTTGCACATCAAATCTAAACTGTCTGAAGTGTTTTTCCAAAGTTATCAACACTTTTATGTTTGGCGTTCCGAAACCCACCTTATCTCAGGCTGAAAAGCGTTTTTACGCATTGTGCCATAACTTTTCAGGGAAGCTTCAGAACATGAACTTTTAACCTCCCACTATAGCAGAAAGGGTCTTTCTAGTAGGTGCACATCAAATCTAAGCTGTCTGAAGTGTTTTTCGAAAGTTATCAACACTTTTATGTTTGGCGTTCCGAAACCCACCTTATCTCAGGCTGAAAAGCGTTTTTGTGCATTGTGCCATAACTTTTCAGGGAAGCTTCAGAACATGAAATTTGAACCTCCCACTATAGCAGAAAGGGTCTTTCTAGTAGTTGCACATCAAATCTAAGCTGTCTGAAGTGTTTTTCAAAAGTTATCAACACTTTTATGTTTGGCGTTCCAAAACCCACCTTATCTCAGGCTGAAAAGCGTTTTTGTGCATTGTGCCATAACTTTTCAGGAAAGCTTCAGAACATGAAATTTTAACCTCCCACTATAGCAGAAAGGGTCTTTCTAGTAGTTGCACATCAAATCTAAACTGTCTGAAGTGTTTTTCCAAAGTTATCAACACTTTTATGTTTGGCGTTCCGAAACCCACCTTATCTCAGGCTGAAAAGCGTTTTTACGCATTGTGCCATAACTTTTCAGGGAAGCTTCAGAACATGAAATTTTAACCTCCCACTATAGCAGAAAGGGTCTTTCTAGTAGGTGCACATCAAATCTAAGCTGTCTGAAGTGTTTTTCGAAAGTTATCAACACTTTTATGTTTGGCGTTCCGAAACCCACCTTATCTCAGGCTGAAAAGCGTTTTTGTGCATTGTGCCATAACTTTTCAGGGAAGCTTCAGACATTAAATTTTAACCTCCCACTATAGCAGAAAGGGTCTTTCTAGAAGTTGCACATCAAATCTAAGCTGTCTGAAGTGTTTTTCCAAAGTTATCAACACTTTTATGTTTGGCGTTCCGAAACCCACCTTATCTCAGGCTGAAAAGCGTTTTTGTGCATTGTGCCATAACTTTTCAGGAAAGCTTCAGAACATGAAATTTTAACCTCCCACTATAGCAGAAAGGGTCTTTCTAGTAGGTGCACATCAAATCTAAGCTGTCTGAAGTGTTTTTCGAAAGTTATCAACACTTTTATGTTTGGCGTTCCGAAACCCACCTTATCTCAGGCTGAAAAGCGTTTTTACGCATTGTGCCATAACTTTTCAGGGAAGCTTCAGAACATGAAATTTTAACCTCCCACTATAGCAGAAAGGGTCTTTCTAGTAGGTGCACATCAAATCTAAACTGTCTGAAGTGTTTTTCCAAAGTTATCAACACTTTTATGTTTGGCGTTCCGAAACCCACCTTATCTCAGGCTGAAAAGCGTTTTTACGCATTGTGCCATAACTTTTCAGGGAAGCTTCAGAACATGAAATTTTAACCTCCCACTATAGCAGAAAGGGTCTTTCTAGTAGGTGCACATCAAATCTAAACTGTCTGAAGTGTTTTTCGAAAGTTATCAACACTTTTATGTTTGGCGTTCCGAAACCCACCTTATCTCAGGCTGAAAAGCGTTTTTGTGCATTGTGCCATAACTTTTCAGGGAAGCTTCAGAACATGAAATTTTAACCTCCCATTATAGCAGAAAGGGTCTTTCTAGTAGTTGCACATCAAATCTAAACTGTGTGAAGTGTTTTTCCAAAGTTATCAACACTTTTATGTTTGGCGTTCCGAAACCCACCTTATCTCAGGCTGAAAAGCGTTTTTACGCATTGTGCCATAACTTTTCAGGGAAGCTTCAGAACATGAAATTTTAACCTCCCACTATAGCAGAAAGGGTCTTTCTAGTAGTTGCACATCAAATCTAAACTGTCTGAAGTGTTTTTCCAAAGTTATTAACACTTTTATGTTTGGCGTTCCGAAACCCACCTTATCTCAGGCTGAAAAGCGTTTTTGTGCATTGTGCCATAACTTTTCAGGGAAGCTTCAGAACATGAAATTTTAACCTCCCATTATAGCAGAAAGGGTCTTTCTAGTAGTTGCACATCAAATCTAAACTGTCTGAAGTGTTTTTCCAAAGTTATCAACACTTTTATGTTTGGCGTTCCGAAACCCACCTTATCTCAGGCTGAAAAGCGTTTTTACGCATTGTGCCATAACTTTTCAGGGAAGCTTCAGAACATGAAATTTTAACCTCCCACTATAGCAGAAAGGGTCTTTCTAGTAGGTGCACATCAAATCTAAGCTGTCTGAAGTGTTTTTCGAAAGTTATCAACACTTTTATGTTTGGCGATCCGAAACCCACCTTATCTCAGGCTGAAAAGCGTTTTTGTGCATTGTGCCATAACTTTTCAGGGAAGCTTCAGAACATGAAATTTTAACCTCCCACTATAGCAGAAAGGGTCTTTCTAGTAGTTGCACATCAAATCTAAGCTGTCTGAAGTGTTTTTCCAAAGTTATCAACATTTTTATGTTTGGCGTTCCGAAACCCACCTTATCTCAGGCTGAAAAGCGTTTTTACGCATTGTGCCATAACTTTTCAGGGAAGCTTCAGAACATGAAATTTTAACCTCCCACTATAGCAGAAAGGGTCTTTCTAGTAGGTGCACATCAAATCTAAGCTCTCTGAAGTGTTTTTCGAAAGTTATCAACACTTTTATGTTTGGCGTTCCGAAACCCACCTTATCTCAGGCTGAAAAGCGTTTTTGTGCATTGTGCCATAACTTTTCAGGGAAGCTTCAGAACATGAAATTTTAACCTCCCACTATAGCAGAAAGGGTCTTTCTAGTAGTTGCACATCAAATCTAAACTGTCTGAAGTGTTTTTCCAAAGTTATCAACACTTTTATGTTTGGCGTTCCGAAACCCACCTTATCTCAGGCTGAAAAGCGTTTTTACGCATTGTGCCATAACTTTTCAGGGAAGCTTCAGAACATGAAATTTTAACCTCCCACTATAGCAGAAAGGGTCTTTCTAGTAGTTGCACATCAAATCTAAACTGTCTGAAGTGTTTTTCCAAAGTTATTAACACTTTTATGTTTGGCGTTCCGAAACCCACCTTATCTCAGGCTGAAAAGCGTTTTTGTGCATTGTGCCATAACTTTTCAGGGAAGCTTCAGAACATGAAATTTTAACCTCCCACTATAGCAGAAAGGGTCTTTCTAGTAGTTGCACATCAAATCTAAACTGTCTGAAGTGTTTTTCCAAAGTTATCAACACTTTTATGTTTGGCGTTCCGAAACCCACCTTATCTCAGGCTGAAAAGCGTTTTTACGCATTGTGCCATAACTTTTCAGGGAAGCTTCAGAACATGAAATTTTAACCTCCCACTATAGCAGAAAGGGTCTTTCTAGTAGTTGCACATCAAATCTAAACTGTCTGAAGTGTTTTTCCAAAGTTATCAACACTTTTATGTTTGGCGTTCCGAAACCCACCTTATCTCAGGCTGAAAAGCGTTTTTGTGCATTGTGCCATAACTTTTCAGGGAAGCTTCAGAACATGAAATTTTAACCTCCCACTATAGCAGAAAGGGTCTTTCTAGTAGTTGCACATCAAATCTAAACTGTCTGAAGTGTTTTTCAAAAGTTATTAACACTTTTATGTTTGGCGTTCCGAAACCCACCTTATCTCAGGCTGAAAAGCGTTTTTGTGCATTGTGCCATAACTTTTCAGGGAAGCTTCAGAACATGAAATTTTAACCTCCCATTATAGCAGAAAGGGTCTTTCTAGTAGTTGCACATCAAATCTAAGCTGTCTGAAGTGTTTTTCAAAAGTTATCAACACTTTTATGTTTGGCGTTCCGAAACCCACCTTATCTCAGGCTGAAAAGCGTTTTTGTGCATTGTGCCATAACTTTTCAGGAAAGCTTCAGAACATGAAATTTTAACCTCCCACTATAGCAGAAAGGGTCTTTCTAGTAGTTGCACATCAAATCTAAACTGTCTGAAGTGTTTTTCCAAAGTTATTAACACTTTTATGTTTGGCGTTCCGAAACCCACCTTATCTCAGGCTGAAAAGCGTTTTTGTGCATTGTGCCATAACTTTTCAGGGAAGCTTCAGAACATGAAATTTTAACCTCCCACTATAGCAGAAAGGGTCTTTCTAGTAGTTGCACATCAAATCTAAACTGTCTGAAGTGTTTTTCCAAAGTTATTAACACTTTTATGTTTGGCGTTCCGAAACCCACCTTATCTCAGGCTGAAAAGCGTTTTTGTGCATTGTGCCATAACTTTTCAGGGAAGCTTCAGAACATGAAATTTTAACCTCCCACTATAGCAGAAAGGGTCTTTCTAGTAGTTGCACATCAAATCTAAGCTGTCTGAAGTGTTTTTCAAAAGTTATCAACACTTTTATGTTTGGCGTTCCGAAACCCACCTTATCTCAGGCTGAAAAGCGTTTTTGTGCATTGTGCCATAACTTTTCAGGAAAGCCTCAGAACATGAAATTTTAACCTCCCACTATAGCAGAAAGGGTCTTTCTAGTAGTTGCACATCAAATCTAAACTGTCTGAAGTGTTTTTCCAAAGTTATCAACACTTTTATGTTTGGCGTTCCGAAACCCACCTTATCTCAGGCTGAAAAGCGTTTTTGTGCATTGTGCCATAACTTTTCAGGGAAGCTTCAGAACATGAAATTTTAACCTCCCACTATAGCAGAAAGGGTCTTTCTAGTAGTTGCACATCAAATCTAAGCTGTCTGAAGTGTTTTTCAAAAGTTATCAACACTTTTATGTTTGGCGTTCCGAAACCCACCTTATCTCAGGCTGAAAAGCGTTTTTGTGCATTGTGCCATAACTTTTCAGGAAAGCTTCAGAACATGAAATTTTAACCTCCCACTATAGCAGAAAGGGTCTTTCTAGTAGTTGCACATCAAATCTAAACTGTTTGAAGTGTTTTTCCAAAGTTATCAACACTTTTATGTTTGGCGTTCCGAAACCCACCTTATCTCAGGCTGAAAAGCGTTTTTGTGCATTGTGCCATAACTTTTCAGGGAAGCTTCAGAACATGAAATTTTAACCTCCCACTATAGCAGAAAGGGTCTTTCTCGTAGTTGCACATCAAATCTAAGCTGTCTGAAGTGTTTTTCAAAAGTTATCAACACTTTTATGTTTGGCGTTCCGAAACCCACCTTATCTCAGGCTGAAAAGCGTTTTTGTGCATTGTGCCATAACTTTTCAGGAAAGCTTCAGAACATGAAATTTTAACCTCCCACTATAGCAGAAAGGGTCTTTCTAGTAGTTGCACATCAAATCTAAACTGTCTGAAGTGTTTTTCCAAAGTTATCAACACTTTTATGTTTGGCGTTCCGAAACCCACCTTATCTCAGGCTGAAAAGCGTTTTTACGCATTGTGCCATAACTTTTCAGGGAAGCTTCAGAACATGAAATTTTAACCTCCCACTATAGCAGAAAGGGTCTTTCTAGTAGGTGCACATCAAATCTAAGCTCTCTGAAGTGTTTTTCGAAAGTTATCAACACTTTTATGTTTGGCGTTCCGAAACCCACCTTATCTCAGGCTGAAAAGCGTTTTTGTGCATTGTGCCATAACTTTTCAGGGAAGCTTCAGAACATGAAATTTTAACCTCCCACTATAGCAGAAAGGGTCTTTCTAGTAGTTGCACATCAAATCTAAACTGTCTGAAGTGTTTTTCCAAAGTTATTAACACTTTTATGTTTGGCGTTCCGAAACCCACCTTATCTCAGGCTGAAAAGCGTTTTTGTGCATTGTGCCATAACTTTTCAGGGAAGCTTCAGAACATGAAATTTTAACCTCCCACTATAGCAGAAAGGGTCTTTCTAGTAGTTGCACATCAAATCTAAACTGTCTGAAGTGTTTTTCCAAAGTTATTAACACTTTTATGTTTGGCGTTCCGAAACCCACCTTATCTCAGGCTGAAAAGCGTTTTTGTGCATTGTGCCATAACTTTTCAGGGAAGCTTCAGAACATGAAATTTTAACCTCCCATTATAGCAGAAAGGGTCTTTCTAGTAGTTGCACATCAAATCTAAGCTGTCTGAAGTGTTTTTCCAAAGTTATTAACACTTTTATGTTTGGCGTTCCGAAACCCACCTTATCTCAGGCTGAAAAGCGTTTTTGTGCATTGTGCCATAACTTTTCAGGGAAGCTTCAGAACATGAAATTTTAACCTCCCACTATAGCAGAAAGGGTCTTTCTAGTAGTTGCACATCAAATCTAAACTGTCTGAAGTGTTTTTCCAAAGTTATTAACACTTTTATGTTTGGCGTTCCGAAACCCACCTTATCTCAGGCTGAAAAGCGTTTTTGTGCATTGTGCCATAACTTTTCAGGGAAGCTTCAGAACATGAAATTTTAACCTCCCACTATAGCAGAAAGGGTCTTTCTAGTAGTTGCACATCAAATCTAAGCTGTCTGAAGTGTTTTTCAAAAGTTATCAACACTTTTATGTTTGGCGTTCCGAAACCCACCTTATCTCAGGCTGAAAAGCGTTTTTGTGCATTGTGCCATAACTTTTCAGGAAAGCCTCAGAACATGAAATTTTAACCTCCCACTATAGCAGAAAGGGTCTTTCTAGTAGTTGCACATCAAATCTAAACTGTCTGAAGTGTTTTTCCAAAGTTATCAACACTTTTATGTTTGGCGTTCCGAAACCCACCTTATCTCAGGCTGAAAAGCGTTTTTGTGCATTGTGCCATAACTTTTCAGGGAAGCTTCAGAACATGAAATTTTAACCTCCCACTATAGCAGAAAGGGTCTTTCTAGTAGTTGCACATCAAATCTAAGCTGTCTGAAGTGTTTTTCAAAAGTTATCAACACTTTTATGTTTGGCGTTCCGAAACCCACCTTATCTCAGGCTGAAAAGCGTTTTTGTGCATTGTGCCATAACTTTTCAGGAAAGCTTCAGAACATGAAATTTTAACCTCCCACTATAGCAGAAAGGGTCTTTCTAGTAGTTGCACATCAAATCTAAACTGTTTGAAGTGTTTTTCCAAAGTTATCAACACTTTTATGTTTGGCGTTCCGAAACCCACCTTATCTCAGGCTGAAAAGCGTTTTTGTGCATTGTGCCATAACTTTTCAGGGAAGCTTCAGAACATGAAATTTTAACCTCCCACTATAGCAGAAAGGGTCTTTCTCGTAGTTGCACATCAAATCTAAGCTGTCTGAAGTGTTTTTCAAAAGTTATCAACACTTTTATGTTTGGCGTTCCGAAACCCACCTTATCTCAGGCTGAAAAGCGTTTTTGTGCATTGTGCCATAACTTTTCAGGAAAGCTTCAGAACATGAAATTTTAACCTCCCACTATAGCAGAAAGGGTCTTTCTAGTAGTTGCACATCAAATCTAAACTGTCTGAAGTGTTTTTCCAAAGTTATCAACACTTTTATGTTTGGCGTTCCGAAACCCACCTTATCTCAGGCTGAAAAGCGTTTTTACGCATTGTGCCATAACTTTTCAGGGAAGCTTCAGAACATGAAATTTTAACCTCCCACTATAGCAGAAAGGGTCTTTCTAGTAGGTGCACATCAAATCTAAGCTCTCTGAAGTGTTTTTCGAAAGTTATCAACACTTTTATGTTTGGCGTTCCGAAACCCACCTTATCTCAGGCTGAAAAGCGTTTTTGTGCATTGTGCCATAACTTTTCAGGGAAGCTTCAGAACATGAAATTTTAACCTCCCACTATAGCAGAAAGGGTCTTTCTAGTAGTTGCACATCAAATCTAAACTGTCTGAAGTGTTTTTCCAAAGTTATTAACACTTTTATGTTTGGCGTTCCGAAACCCACCTTATCTCAGGCTGAAAAGCGTTTTTGTGCATTGTGCCATAACTTTTCAGGGAAGCTTCAGAACATGAAATTTGAACCTCCCACTATAGCAGAAAGGGTCTTTCTAGTAGTTGCACATCAAATCTAAACTGTCTGAAGTGTTTTTCCAAAGTTATTAACACTTTTATGTTTGGCGTTCCGAAACCCACCTTATCTCAGGCTGAAAAGCGTTTTTGTGCATTGTGCCATAACTTTTCAGGGAAGCTTCAGAACATGAAATTTTAACCTCCCACTATAGCAGAAAGGGTCTTTCTAGTAGTTGCACATCAAATCTAAACTGTCTGAAGTGTTTTTCCAAAGTTATCAACACTTTTATGTTTGGCGTTCCGAAACCCACCTTATCTCAGGCTGAAAAGCGTTTTTACGCATTGTGCCATAACTTTTCAGGGAAGCTTCAGAACATGAAATTTTAACCTCCCACTATAGCAGAAAGGGTCTTTCTAGTAGGTGCACATCAAATCTAAGCTGTCTGAAGTGTTTTTCGAAAGTTATCAACACTTTTATGTTTGGCGTTCCGAAACCCACCTTATCTCAGGCTGAAAAGCGTTTTTGTGCATTGTGCCATAACTTTTCAGGGAAGCTTCAGAACATGAAATTTTAACCTCCCACTATAGCAGAAAGGGTCTTTCTAGTAGTTGCACATCAAATCTAAGCTGTCTGAAGTGTTTTTCGAAAGTTATCAACACTTTTATGTTTGGTGTTCCGAAACCCACCTTATCTCAGGCTGAAAAGCGTTTTTGTGCATTGTGCCATAACTTTTCAGGGAAGCTTCAGAACATGAAATTTTAACCTCCCACTATAGCAGAAAGGGTCGTTCTAGTAGTTGCACATCAAATCTAAGCTGTCTGAAGTGTTTTTCCAAAGTCATCAACACTTTTATGTTTGGCGTTCCGAAACCCACCTTATCTCAGGCTGAAAAGCGTTTTTGTGCATTGTGCCATAACTTTTCAGGAAAGCTTCAGAACATGAAATTTTAACCTCCCACTATAGCAGAAAGGGTCTTTCTAGTAGTTGCACATCAAATCTAAACTGTCTGAAGTGTTTTTCCAAAGTTATCAACACTTTTATGTTTGGCGTTCCGAAACCCACCTTATCTCAGGCTGAAAAGCGTTTTTACGCATTGTGCCATAACTTTTCAGGGAAGCTTCAGAACATGAAATTTTAACCTCCCACTATAGCAGAAGGGGTCTTTCTAGTAGTTGCACATCAAATCTAAACTGTCTGAAGTGTTTTTCCAAAGTTATTAACACTTTTATGTTTGGCGTTCCGAAACCCACCTTATCTCAGGCTGAAAAGCGTTTTTGTGCATTGTGCCATAACTTTTCAGGGAAGCTTCAGAACATGAAATTTTAACCTCCCACTATAGCAGAAAGGGTCTTTCTAGTAGTTGCACATCAAATCTAAACTGTCTGAAGTGTTTTTCCAAAGTTATCAACACTTTTATGTTTGGCGTTCCGAAACCCACCTTATCTCAGGCTGAAAAGCGTTTTTACGCATTGTGCCATAACTTTTCAGGGAAGCTTCAGAACATGAACTTTTAACCTCCCACTATAGCAGAAAGGGTCTTTCTAGTAGGTGCACATCAAATCTAAGCTGTCTGAAGTGTTTTTCGAAAGTTATCAACACTTTTATGTTTGGCGTTCCGAAACCCACCTTATCTCAGGCTGAAAAGCGTTTTTGTGCATTGTGCCATAACTTTTCAGGGAAGCTTCAGAACATGAAATTTTAACCTCCCACTATAGCAGAAAGGGTCTTTCTAGTAGTTGCACATCAAATCTAAGCTGTCTGAAGTGTTTTTCAAAAGTTATCAACACTTTTATGTTTGGCGTTCCGAAACCCACCTTATCTCAGGCTGAAAAACGTTTTTGTGCATTGTGCCATAACTTTTCAGGAAAGCTTCAGAACATGAAATTTTAACCTCCCACTATAGCAGGAAGGGTCTTTCTTGTAGTTGCACATCAAATCTAAACTGTCTGAAGTGTTTTTCCAAAGTTATCAACACTTTTATGTTTGGCGTTCCGAAACCCACCTTATCTCAGGCTGAAAAGCGTTTTTACGCATTGTGCCATAACTTTTCAGGGAAGCTTCAGAACATGAAATTTTAACCTCCCACTATAGCAGAAAGGGTCTTTCTAGTAGGTGCACATCAAATCTAAGCTCTCTGAAGTGTTTTTCGAAAGTTATCAACACTTTTATGTTTGGCGTTCCGAAACCCACCTTATCTCAGGCTGAAAAGCGTTTTTGTGCATTGTGCCATAACTTTTCAGGGAAGCTTCAGAACATGAAATTTTAACCTGCCACTATAGCAGAAAGGGTCTTTCTAGTAGTTGCACATCAAATCTAAACTGTCTGAAGTGTTTTTCCAAAGTTATTAACACTTTTATGTTTGGCGTTCCGAAACCCACCTTATCTCAGGCTGAAAAGCGTTTTTGTGCATTGTGCCATAACTTTTCAGGGAAGCTTCAGAACATGAAATTTTAACCTCCCACTATAGCAGAAAGGGTCTTTCTAGTAGTTGCACATCAAATCTAAACTGTCTGAAGTGTTTTTCCAAAGTTATCAACACTTTTATGTTTGGCGTTCCGAAACCCACCTTATCTCAGGCTGAAAAGCGTTTTTGTGCATTGTGCCATAACTTTTCAGGGAAGCTTCAGAACATGAAATTTTAACCTCCCACTATAGCAGAAAGGGTCTTTCTGGTAGTTGCACATCAAATCTAAGCTGTCTGAAGTGTTTTTCAAAAGTTATCAACACTTTTATGTTTGGCGTTCCGAAACCCACCTTATCTCAGGCTGAAAAGCGTTTTTGTGCATTGTGCCATAACTTTTCAGGAAAGCTTCAGAACATGAAATTTTAACCTCCCACTATAGCAGAAAGGGTCTTTCTAGTAGTTGCACATCAAATCTAAACTGTCTGAAGTGTTTTTCCAAAGTTATCAACACTTTTATGTTTGGCGTTCCGAAACCCACAATATCTCAGGCTGAAAAGCGTTTTTACGCATTGTGCCATAACTTTTCAGGGAAGCTTCAGAACATGAAATTTTAACCTCCCACTATAGCAGAAAGGGTCTTTCTAGTAGGTGCACATCAAATCTAAGCTCTCTGAACTGTTTTTCGAAAGTTATCAACACTTTTATGTTTGGCGTTCCGAAACCCACCTTATCTCAGGCTGAAAAGCGTTTTTGTGCATTGTGCCATAACTTTTCAGGAAAGCTTCAAAACATGAAATTTTAACCTCCCACTATAGCAGAAAGGGTCTTTCTAGTAGTTGCACATCAAATCTAAACTGTCTGAAGTGTTTTTCCAAAGTTATTAACACTTTTATGTTTTGGCGTTCGGAAACCCACCTTATCTCAGGCTGAAAAGCGTTTTTGTGCATTGTGCCATAACTTTTCAGGGAAGCTTCAGAACATGAAATTTTTACCTCCCACTATAGCAGAAAGGGTCTTTCTAGTAGTTGCACATCAAATCTAAACTGTCTGAAGTGTTTTTCCAAAGTTATTAACACTTTTATGTTTGGCGTTCCGAAACGCTCCTTATCTCAGGCTGAAAAGCGTTTTTGTGCATTGTGCCATAACTTTTCAGGGAAGCTTCAGAACATGAAATTTTAACCTCCCACTATAGCAGAAAGGGTCTTTCTAGTAGTTGCACATCAAATCTAAACTGTCTGAAGTGTTTTTCCAAAGTTATCAACACTTTTATGTTTGGCGTTCCGAAACCCACCTTATCTCAGGCTGAAAAGCGTTTTTACGCATTGTGCCATAACTTTTCAGGGAAGCTTCAGAACATGAAATTTTAACCTCCCACTATAGCAGAAAGGGTCTTTCAAGTAGGTGCACATCAAATCTAAGCTCTCTGAAGTGTTTTTCGAAAGTTATCAACACTTTTATGTTTGGCGTTCCGAAACCCACCTTATCTCAGGCTGAAAAGCGTTTTTGTGCATTGTGCCATAACTTTTCAGGGAAGCTTCAGAACATGAAATGTTAACCTCCCACTATAGCAGAAAGGGTCTTTCTAGTTGTTGCACATCAAATCTAAGCTGTCTGAAGTGTTTTTCAAAAGTTATCAACACTTTTATGTTTGGCGTTCCGAAACCCACCTTATCTCAGGCTGAAAAGCGTTTTTGTGCATTGTGCCATAACTTTTCAGGAAAGCTTCAGAACATAAAATTTTAACCTCCCACTATAGCAGAAAGGGTCTTTCTAGTAGTTGCACATCAAATCTAAACTGTCTGAAGTGTTTTTCCAAAGTTATCAACACTTTTATGTTTGGCGTTCCGAAACCCACCTTATCTCAGGCTGAAAAGCGTTTTTGTGCATTGTGCCATAACTTTTCAGCGAAGCTTCAGAACATGAAATTTTAACCTCCCACTATTGCAGAAAGGGTCTTTCTCGTAGTTGCACATCAAATCTAAACTGTCTGAAGTGTTTTTCCAAAGTTATCAACACTTTTATGTTTGGCGTTCCGAAACCCACCTTATCTCAGGCTGAAAAGCGTTTTTGTGCATTGTGCCATAACTTTTCAGGGAAGCTTCAGAACATGAAATTTTAACCTCCCACTATAGCAGAAAGGGTCTTTCTAGTAGTTGCACATCAAATCTAAGCTGTCTGAAGTGTTTTTCAAAAGTTATCAACACTTTTATGTTTGGCGTTCCGAAACCCACCTTATCTCAGGCTGAAAAGCGTTTTTGTGCATTGTGCCATAACTTTTCAGGAAAGCTTCAGAACATGAAATTTTAACCTCCCACTATAGCAGAAAGGGTCTTTCTAGTAGTTGCACATCAAATCTAAACTGTCTGAAGTGTTTTTCCAAAGTTATCAACACTTTTATGTTTGGCGTTCCGAAACCCACCTTATCTCAGGCTGAAAAGCGTTTTTGTGCATTGTGCCATAACTTTTCAGGGAAGCTTCAGAACATGAAATTTTTACCTCCCACTATAGCAGAAAGGGTCTTTCTAGTAGTTGCACATCAAATCTAAACTGTCTGAAGTGTTTTTCCAAAGTTATTAACACTTTTATGTTTGGCGTTCCGAAACGCACCTTATCTCAGGCTGAAAGGCGTTTTTGTGCATTGTGCCATAACTTTTCAGGGAAGCTTCAGAACATGAAATTTTAACCTCCCACTATAGCAGAAAGGGTCTTTCTAGTAGTTGCACATCAAATCTAAACTGTCTGAAGTGTTTTTCCAAAGTTATCAACACTTTTATGTTTGGCGTTCCGAAACCCACCTTATCTCAGGCTGAAAAGCGTTTTTACGCATTGTGCCATAACTTTTCAGGGAAGCTTCAGAACATGAAATTTTAACGTCCCACTATAGCAGAAAGGGTCTTTCTAGTAGGTGCACATCAAATCTAAGCTCTCTGAAGTGTTTTTCGAAAGTTATCAACACTTTTATGTTTGGCGTTCCGAAACCCACCTTATCTCAGGCTGAAAAGCGTTTTTGTGCATTGTGCCATAACTTTTCAGGGAAGCTTCAGAACATGAAATTTTAACCTCCCACTATAGCAGAAAGGGTCTTTCTAGTAGTTGCACATCAAATCTAAGCTGTCTGAAGTGTTTTTCAAAAGTTATCAACACTTTTATGTTTGGCGTTCCGAAACCCACCTTATCTCAGGCTGAAAAGCGTTTTTGTGCATTGTGCCATAACTTTTCAGGAAAGCTTCAGAACATAAAATTTTAACCTCCCACTATAGCAGAAAGGGTCTTTCTAGTAGTTGCACATCAAATCTAAACTGTCTGAAGTGTTTTTCCAAAGTTATCAACACTTTTATGTTTGGCGTTCCGAAACCCACCTTATCTCAGGCTGAAAAGCGTTTTTACGCATTGTGCCATAACGTTTCAGGGAAGCTTCAGAACATGAAATTTTAACCTCCCACTATAGCAGAAAGGGTCTTTCTAGTAGGTGCACATCAAATCTAAGCTGTCTGAAGTGTTTTTCGAAAGTTATCAACACTTTTATGTTTGGCGTTCCGAAACCCTCCTTATCTCAGGCTGAAAAGCGTTTTTGTGCATTGTGCCATAACTTTTCAGGGAAGCTTCAGAACATGAAATTTTAACCTCCCACTATAGCAGAAAGGGTCTTTCTAGTAGTTGCACATCAAATCTAAACTGTCTGAAGTGTTTTTCCAAAGTTATCAACACTTTTATGTTTGGCGTTCCGAAACCCACCTTATCTCAGGCTGAAAAGCGTTTTTGTGCATTGTGCCATAACTTTTCAGGGAAGCTTCAGAACATGAAATTTTAACCTCCCACTATAGCAGAAAGGGTCTTTCTAGTAGTTGCACATCAAATCTAAACTGTCTGAAGTGTTTTTCCAAAGTTATCAACACTTTTATGTTTGGCGTTCCGAAACCCACCTTATCTCAGGCTGAAAAGCGTTTTTGTGCATTGTGCCATAACTTTTCAGGGAAGCTTCAGAACATGAAATTTTAACCTCCCACTATAGCAGAAAGGGTCTTTCTAGTAGTTGCACATCAAATCTAAGCTGTCTGAAGTGTTTTTCAAAAGTTATCAACACTTTTATGTTTGGCGTTCCAAAACCCACCTTATCTCAGGCTGAAAAGCGTTTTTGTGCATTGTGCCATAACTTTTCAGGAAAGCTTCAGAACATGAAATTTTAACCTCCCACTATAGCAGAAAGGGTCTTTCTAGTAGTTGCACATCAAATCTAAACTGTCTGAAGTGTTTTTCCAAAGTTATCAACACTTTTATGTTTGGCGTTCCGAAACCCACCTTATCTCAGGCTGAAAAGCGTTTTTACGCATTGTGCCATAACTTTTCAGGGAAGCTTCAGAACATGAAATTTTAACCTCCCACTATAGCAGAAAGGGTCTTTCTAGTAGGTGCACATCAAATCTAAGCTGTCTGAAGTGTTTTTCGAAAGTTATCAACACTTTTATGTTTGGCGTTCCGAAACCCACCTTATCTCAGGCTGAAAAGCGTTTTTGTGCATTGTGCCATAACTTTTCAGGGAAGCTTCAGACATTAAATTTTAACCTCCCACTATAGCAGAAAGGGTCTTTCTAGAAGTTGCACATCAAATCTAAGCTGTCTGAAGTGTTTTTCCAAAGTTATCAACACTTTTATGTTTGGCGTTCCGAAACCCACCTTATCTCAGGCTGAAAAGCGTTTTTGTGCATTGTGCCATAACTTTTCAGGAAAGCTTCAGAACATGAAATTTTAACCTCCCACTATAGCAGAAAGGGTCTTTCTAGTAGGTGCACATCAAATCTAAGCTGTCTGAAGTGTTTTTCGAAAGTTATCAACACTTTTATGTTTGGCGTTCCGAAACCCACCTTATCTCAGGCTGAAAAGCGTTTTTACGCATTGTGCCATAACTTTTCAGGGAAGCTTCAGAACATGAAATTTTAACCTCCCACTATAGCAGAAAGGGTCTTTCTAGTAGGTGCACATCAAATCTAAACTGTCTGAAGTGTTTTTCCAAAGTTATCAACACTTTTATGTTTGGCGTTCCGAAACCCACCTTATCTCAGGCTGAAAAGCGTTTTTACGCATTGTGCCATAACTTTTCAGGGAAGCTTCAGAACATGAAATTTTAACCTCCCACTATAGCAGAAAGGGTCTTTCTAGTAGGTGCACATCAAATCTAAGCTGTCTGAAGTGTTTTTCGAAAGTTATCAACACTTTTATGTTTGGCGTTCCGAAACCCACCTTATCTCAGGCTGAAAAGCGTTTTTGTGCATTGTGCCATAACTTTTCAGGGAAGCTTCAGACATTAAATTTTAACCTCCCACTATAGCAGAAAGGGTCTTTCTAGTAGTTGCACATCAAATCTAAGCTGTCTGAAGTGTTTTTCCAAAGTTATCAACACTTTTATGTTTGGCGTTCCGAAACCCACCTTATCTCAGGCTGAAAAGCGTTTTTGTGCATTGTGCCATAACTTTTCAGGAAAGCTTCAGAACATGAAATTTTAACCTCCCACTATAGCAGAAAGGGTCTTTCTAGTAGGTGCACATCAAATCTAAGCTGTCTGAAGTGTTTTTCGAAAGTTATCAACACTTTTATGTTTGGCGTTCCGAAACCCACCTTATCTCAGGCTGAAAAGCGTTTTTACGCATTGTGCCATAACTTTTCAGGGAAGCTTCAGAACATGAAATTTTAACCTCCCACTATAGCAGAAAGGGTCTTTCTAGTAGGTGCACATCAAATCTAAGCTCTCTGAAGTGTTTTTCGAAAGTTATCAACACTTTTATGTTTGGCGTTCCGAAACCCACCTTATCTCAGGCTGAAAAGCGTTTTTGTGCATTGTGCCATAACTTATCAGGAAAGCTTCAGAACATGAAATTTTAACCTCCCACTATAGCAGAAAGGGTCTTTCTAGTAGTTGCACATCAAATCTAAACTGTCTGAAGTGTTTTTCCAAAGTTATTAACACTTTTATGTTTGGCGTTCCGAAACCCACCTTATCTCAGGCTGAAAAGCGTTTTTGTGCATTGTGCCATAACTTTTCAGGGAAGCTTCAGAACATGAAATTTTAACCTCCCACTATAGCAGAAAGGGTCTTTCTAGTAGTTGCACATCAAATCTAAACTGTCTGAAGTGTTTTTCCAAAGTTATCAACACTTTTATGTTTGGCGTTCCGAAACCCACCTTATCACAGGCTGAAAAGCGTTTTTACGCATTGTGCCATAACTTTTCAGGGAAGCTTCAGAACATGAACTTTTAACCTCCCACTATTGCAGAAAGGGTCTTTCTAGTAGGTGCACATCAAATCTAAGCTGTCTGAAGTGTTTTTCGAAAGTTATCAACACTTTTATGTTTGGCGTTCCGAAACCCACCTTATCTCAGGCTGAAAAGCGTTTTTGTGCATTGTGCCATAACTTTTCAGGGAAGCTTCAGAACATGAAATTTTAACCTCCCACTATAGCAGAAAGGGTCTTTCTAGTAGTTGCACATCAAATCTAAGCTGTCTGAAGTGTTTTTCAAAAGTTATCAACACTTTTATGTTTGGCGTTCCGAAACCCACCTTATCTCAGGCTGAAAAGCGTTTTTGTGCATTGTGCCATAACTTTTCAGGAAAGCTTCAGAACATGAAATTTTAACCTCCCACTACAGCAGAAAGGGTCTTTCTAGTAGTTGCACATCAAATCTAAACTGTCTGAAGTGTTTTTCCAAAGTTATCAACACTTTTATGTTTGGCGTTCCGAAACCCACCTTATCTCAGGCTGAAAAGCGTTTTTACGCATTGTGCCATAACTTTTCAGGGAAGCTTCAGAACATGAAATTTTAACCTCCCACTATAGCAGAAAGGGTCTTTCTAGTAGGTGCACATCAAATCTAAGCTCTCTGAAGTGTTTTTCGAAAGTTATCAACACTTTTATGTTTGGCGTTCCGAAACCCACCTTATCTCAGGCTGAAAAGCGTTTTTGTGCATTGTGCAATAACTTTTCAGGGAAGCTTCAGAACATGAAATTTTAACCTCCCACTATAGCAGAAAGGGTCTTTCTAGTAGTTGCACATCAAATCTAAACTGTCTGAAGTGTTTTTCCAAAGTTATTAACACTTTTATGTTTGGCGTTCCGAAACCCACCTAATCTCAGGCTGAAAAGCGTTTTTGTGCATTGTGCCATAACTTTTCAGGGAAGCTTCAGAACATGAAATTTTAACCTCCCACTATAGCAGAAAGGGTCTTTCTAGTAGTTGCACATCAAATCTAAGCTGTCTGAAGTGTTTTTCAAAAGTTATCAACACTTTTATGTTTGGCGTTCCGAAACCCACCTTATCTCAGGCTGAAAAGCGTTTTTGTGCATTGTGCCATAACTTTTCAGGGAAGCTTCAGAACATGAAATTTTAACCTCCCACTATAGCAGAAAGGGTCTTTCTAGTAGTTGCACATCAAATCTAAGCTGTCTGAAGTGTTTTTCAAAAGTTATCAGCACTTTTATGTTTGGCGTTCCGAAACCCACCTTATCTCAGGCTGAAAAGCGTTTTTGTGCATTGTGCCATAACTTTTCAGGAAAGCTTCAGAACATGAAATTTTAACCTCCCACTATAGCAGAAAGGGTCTTTCTAGTAGTTGCACATCAAATCTAAACTGTCTGAAGTGTTTTTCCAAAGTTATCAACACTTTTATGTTTGGCGTTCCGAAACCCACCTTATCTCAGGCTGAAAAGCGTTTTTACGCATTGTGCCATAACTTTTCAGGGAAGCTTCAGAACATGAAATTTTAACCTCCCACTATAGCAGAAAGGGTCTTTCTAGTAGGTGCACATCAAATCTAAACTGTCTGAAGTGTTTTTCCAAAGTTATCAACACTTTTATGTTTGGCGTTCCGAAACCCACCTTATCTCAGGCTGAAAAGCGTTTTTGTGCATTGTGCCATAACTTTTCAGGGAAGCTTCAGAACATGAAATTTTAACCTCCCACTATAGCAGAAAGGGTCTTTCTAGTAGTTGCACATCAAATCTAAGCTGTCTGAAGTGTTTTTCAAAAGTTATCAACACTTTTATGTTTGGCGTTCCGAAACCCACCTTATCTCAGGCTGAAAAGCGTTTTTGTGCATTGTGCCATAACTTTTCAGGAAAGCTTCAGAACATAAAATTTTAACCTCCCACTATAGCAGAAAGGGTCTTTCTAGTAGTTGCACATCAAATCTAAACTGTCTGAAGTGTTTTTCCAAAGTTATCAACACTTTTATGTTTGGCGTTCCGAAACCCACCTTATCTCAGGCTGAAAAGCGTTTTTACGCATTGTGCCATAACTTTTCAGGGAAGCTTCAGAACATGAAATTTTAACCTCCCACTATAGCAGAAAGGGTCTTTCTAGTAGGTGCACATCAAATCTAAGCTGTCTGAAGTGTTTTTCGAAAGTTATCAACACTTTTATGTTTGGCGTTCCGAAACCCTCCTTATCTCAGGCTGAAAAGCGTTTTTGTGCATTGTGCCATAACTTTTCAGGGAAGCTTCAGAACATGAAATTTTAACCTCCCACTATAGCAGAAAGGGTCTTTCTAGTAGTTGCACATCAAATCTAAACTGTCTGAAGTGTTTTTCCAAAGTTATCAACACTTTTATGTTTGGCGTTCCGAAACCCACCTTATCTCAGGCTGAAAAGCGTTTTTGTGCATTGTGCCATAACTTTTCAGGGAAGCTTCAGAACATGAAATTTTAACCTCCCACTATAGCAGAAAGGGTCTTTCTAGTAGTTGCACATCAAATCTAAACTGTCTGAAGTGTTTTTCCAAAGTTATCAACACTTTTATGTTTGGCGTTCCGAAACCCACCTTATCTCAGGCTGAAAAGCGTTTTTGTGCATTGTGCCATAACTTTTCAGGGAAGCTTCAGAACATGAAATTTTAACCTCCCACTATAGCAGAAAGGGTCTTTCTAGTAGTTGCACATCAAATCTAAGCTGTCTGAAGTGTTTTTCAAAAGTTATCAACACTTTTATGTTTGGCGTTCCAAAACCCACCTTATCTCAGGCTGAAAAGCGTTTTTGTGCATTGTGCCATAACTTTTCAGGAAAGCTTCAGAACATGAAATTTTAACCTCCCACTATAGCAGAAAGGGTCTTTCTAGTAGTTGCACATCAAATCTAAACTGTCTGAAGTGTTTTTCCAAAGTTATCAACACTTTTATGTTTGGCGTTCCGAAACCCACCTTATCTCAGGCTGAAAAGCGTTTTTACGCATTGTGCCATAACTTTTCAGGGAAGCTTCAGAACATGAAATTTTAACCTCCCACTATAGCAGAAAGGGTCTTTCTAGTAGGTGCACATCAAATCTAAGCTGTCTGAAGTGTTTTTCGAAAGTTATCAACACTTTTATGTTTGGCGTTCCGAAACCCACCTTATCTCAGGCTGAAAAGCGTTTTTGTGCATTGTGCCATAACTTTTCAGGGAAGCTTCAGACATTAAATTTTAACCTCCCACTATAGCAGAAAGGGTCTTTCTAGTAGTTGCACATCAAATCTAAGCTGTCTGAAGTGTTTTTCCAAAGTTATCAACACTTTTATGTTTGGCGTTCCGAAACCCACCTTATCTCAGGCTGAAAAGCGTTTTTGTGCATTGTGCCATAACTTTTCAGGAAAGCTTCAGAACATGAAATTTTAACCTCCCACTATAGCAGAAAGGGTCTTTCTAGTAGGTGCACATCAAATCTAAGCTGTCTGAAGTGTTTTTCGAAAGTTATCAACACTTTTATGTTTGGCGTTCCGAAACCCACCTTATCTCAGGCTGAAAAGCGTTTTTGTGCATTGTGCCATAACTTTTCAGGGAAGCTTCAGAACATGAAATTTTAACCTCCCACTATAGCAGAAAGGGTCTTTCTAGTAGGTGCACATCAAATCTAAACTGTCTGAAGTGTTTTTCCAAAGTTATTAACACTTTTATGTTTGGCGTTCCGAAACCCACCTTATCTCAGGCTGAAAAGCGTTTTTGTGCATTGTGCCATAACTTTTCAGGGAAGCTTCAGAACATGAAATTTTAACCTCCCACTATAGCAAAAAGGGTCTTTCTAGTAGTTGCATATCAAATCTAAACTGTCTGAAGTGTTTTTCCAAAGTTATCAACACTTTTATGTTTGGCGTTCCGAAACCCACCTTATCACAGGCTGAAAAGCGTTTTTACGCATTGTGCCATAACTTTTCAGGGAAGCTTCAGAACATGAACTTTTAACCTCCCACTATAGCAGAAAGGGTCTTTCTAGTAGGTGCACATCAAATCTAAGCTGTCTGAAGTGTTTTTCGAAAGTTATCAACACTTTTATGTTTGGCGTTCCGAAACCCACCTTATCTCAGGCTGAAAAGCGTTTTTGTGCATTGTGCCATAACTTTTCAGGGAAGCTTCAGAACATGAAATTTTAACCTCCCACTATAGCAGAAAGGGTCTTTCTAGTAGTTGCACATCAAATCTAAGCTCTCTGAAGTGTTTTTCGAAAGTTATCAACACTTTTATGTTTGGCGTTCCGAAACCCACCTTATCTCAGGCTGAAAAGCGTTTTTGTGCATTGTGCAATAACTTTTCAGGGAAGCTTCAGAACATGAAATTTTAACCTCCCACTATAGCAGAAAGGGTCTTTCTAGTAGTTGCACATCAAATCTAAACTGTCTGAAGTGTTTTTCCAAAGTTATTAACACTTTTATGTTTGGCGTTCCGAAACCCACCTAATCTCAGGCTGAAAAGCGTTTTTGTGCATTGTGCCATAACTTTTCAGGGAAGCTTCAGAACATGAAATTTTAACCTCCCACTATAGCAGAAAGGGTCTTTCTAGTAGTTGCACATCAAATCTAAGCTGTCTGAAGTGTTTTTCAAAAGTTATCAACACTTTTATGTTTGGCGTTCCGAAACCCACCTTATCTCAGGCTGAAAAGCGTTTTTGTGCATTGTGCCATAACTTTTCAGGGAAGCTTCAGAACATGAAATTTTAACCTCCCACTATAGCAGAAAGGGTCTTTCTAGTAGTTGCACATCAAATCTAAGCTGTCTGAAGTGTTTTTCAAAAGTTATCAGCACTTTTATGTTTGGCGTTCCGAAACCCACCTTATCTCAGGCTGAAAAGCGTTTTTGTGCATTGTGCCATAACTTTTCAGGAAAGCTTCAGAACATGAAATTTTAACCTCCCACTATAGCAGAAAGGGTCTTTCTAGTAGTTGCACATCAAATCTAAACTGTCTGAAGTGTTTTTCCAAAGTTATCAACACTTTTATGTTTGGCGTTCCGAAACCCACCTTATCTCAGGCTGAAAAGCGTTTTTACGCATTGTGCCATAACTTTTCAGGGAAGCTTCAGAACATGAAATTTTAACCTCCCACTATAGCAGAAAGGGTCTTTCTAGTAGGTGCACATCAAATCTAAACTGTCTGAAGTGTTTTTCCAAAGTTATCAACACTTTTATGTTTGGCGTTCCGAAACCCACCTTATCTCAGGCTGAAAAGCGTTTTTGTGCATTGTGCCATAACTTTTCAGGGAAGCTTCAGAACATGAAATTTTAACCTCCCACTATAGCAGAAAGGGTCTTTCTAGTAGTTGCACATCAAATCTAAGCTGTCTGAAGTGTTTTTCAAAAGTTATCAACACTTTTATGTTTGGCGTTCCGAAACCCACCTTATCTCAGGCTGAAAAGCGTTTTTGTGCATTGTGCCATAACTTTTCAGGAAAGCTTCAGAACATGAAATTTTAACCTCCCACTATAGCAGAAAGGGTCTTTCTAGTAGTTGCACATCAAATCTAAACTGTCTGAAGTGTTTTTCCAAAGTTATCAACACTTTTATGTTTGGCGTTCCGAAACCCACCTTATCTCAGGCTGAAAAGCGTTTTTGTGCATTGTGCCATAACTTTTCAGGGAAGCTTCAGAACATGAAATTTTAACCTCCCACTATAGCAGAAAGGGTCTTTCTAGTAGTTGCACATCAAATCTAAACTGTCTGAAGTGTTTTTCAAAAGTTATCAACACTTTTATGTTTGGCGTTCCGAAACCCACCTTATCTCAGGCTGAAAAGCGTTTTTGTGCATTGTGCCATAACTTTTCAGGGAAGCTTCAGAACATGAAATTTTAACCTCCCACTATAGCAGAAAGGGTCTTTCTAGTAGTTGCACATCAAATCTAAGCTGTCTGAAGTGTTTTTCAAAAGTTATCAACACTTTTATGTTTGGCGTTCCGAAACCCACCTTATCTCAGGCTGAAAAGCGTTTTGTGCATTGTGCCATAACTTTTCAGGAAACCTTCAGAACATGAAATTTTAACCTCCCACTATAGCAGAAAGGGTCTTTCTAGTAGTTGCACATCAGATCTAAACTGTCTGAAGTGTTTTTCCAAAGTTATCAACACTTTTATGTTTGGCGTTCCGAAACCCACCTTATCTCAGGCTGAAAAGCGTTTTTGTGCATTGTGCCATAACTTTTCAGGGAAGCTTCAGAACATGAAATTTTAACCTCCCACTATAGCAGAAAGGGTCTTTCTAGTAGTTGCACATCAAATCTAAGCTGTCTGAAGTGTTTTTCAAAAGTTATCAACACTTTTATGTTTGGCGTTCCGAAACCCACCTTATCTCAGGCTGAAAAGCGTTTTTGTGCATTGTGCCATAACTTTTCAGGAAAGCTTCAGAACATGAAATTTTAACCTCCCACTATAGCAGAAAGGGTCTTTCTAGTAGTTGCACATCAAATCTAAACTGTCTGAAGTGTTTTTCTAAAGTTATCAACACTTTTATGTTTGGCGTTCCGAAACCCACCTTATCTCAGGCTGAAAAGCGTTTTTACGCATTGTGCCATAACTTTTCAGGGAAGCTTCAGAACATGAAATTTTAACCTCCCACTATAGCAGAAAGGGTCTTTCTAGTAGGTGCACATCAAATCTAAGCTCTCTGAAGTGTTTTTCGAAAGTTATCAACACTTTTATGTTTGGCGTTCCGAAACCCACCTTATCTCAGGCTGAAAAGCGTTTTTGTGCATTGTGCCATAACTTTTCAGGGAAGCTTCAGAACATGAAATTTTAACCTCCCACAATAGCAGAAAGGGTCTTTCTAGTAGTTGCACATCAAATCTAAACTGTCTGAAGTGTTTTTCCAAAGTTATCAACACTTTTATGTTTGGCGTTCCGAAACCCACCTTATCTCAGGCTGAAAAGCGTTTTTGTGCATTGTGCCATAACTTTTCAGGGAAGCATCAGAACATGAAATTTTAACCTCCCACTATAGCAGAAAGGGTCTTTCTAGTAGTTGCACATCAAATCTAAACTGTCTGAAGTGTTTTTCCAAAGTTATCAACACTTTTATGTTTGGCGTTCCGAAACCCACCTTATCTCAGGCTGAAAAGCGTTTTTACGCATTGTGCCATAACTTTTCAGGGAAGCTTCAGAACATGAAATTTTAACCTCCCACTATAGCAGAAAGGGTCTTTCTAGTAGGTGCACATCAAATCTAAGCTGTCTGAAGTGTTTTTCGAAAGTTATCAACACTTTTATGTTTGGCGTTCCGAAACCCACCTTATCTCAGGCTGAAAAGCGTTTTTGTGCATTGTGCCATAACTTTTCAGGGAAGCTTCAGAACATGAAATTTTAACCTCCCACTATAGCAGAAAGGGTCTTTCTAGTAGTTGCACATCAAATCTAAGCTGTCTGAAGTGTTTTTCAAAAGTTATCAACACTTTTATGTTTGGCGTTCCGAAACCCACCTTATCTCAGGCTGAAAAGCGTTTTTGTGCATTGTGCCATAACTTTTCAGGAAAGCTTCAGAACATGAAATTTTAACCTCCCACTATAGCAGAAAGGGTCTTTCTAGTAGTTGCACATCAAATCTAAACTGTCTGAAGTGTTTTTCCAAAGTTATTAACACTTTTATGTTTGGCGTTCCGAAACCCACCTTATCTCAGGCTGAAAAGCGTTTTTACGCATTGTGCCATAACTTTTCAGGGAAGCTTCAGAACATGAAATTTTAACCTCCCACTATAGCAGAAAGGGTCTTTCTAGTAGGTGCACATCAAATCTAAGCTCTCTGAAGTGTTTTTCGAAAGTTATCAACACTTTTATGTTTGGCGTTCCGAAACCCACCTTATCTCAGGCTGATAAGCGTTTTTGTGCATTGTGCCATAACTTTTCAGGAAAGCTTCAGAACATGAAATTTTAACCTCCCACTATAGCAGAAAGGGTCTTTCTAGTAGTTGCACATCAAATCTAAACTGTCTGAAGTGTTTTTCCAAAGTTATCAACACTTTTATGTTTGGCGTTCCGAAACCCACCTTATCTCAGGCTGAAAAGCGTTTTTACGCATTGTGCCATAACTTTTCAGGGAAGCTTCAGAACATGAAATTTTAACCTCCCACTATAGCAGAAAGGGTCTTTCTAGTAGGTGCACATCAAATCTAAACTGTCTGAAGTGTTTTTCCAAAGTTATCAACACTTTTATGTTTGGCGTTCCGAAACCCACCTTATCTCAGGCTGAAAAGCGTTTTTGTGCATTGTGCCATAACTTTTCAGGGAAGCTTCAGAACATGAAATTTTAACCTCCCACTATAGCAGAAAGGGTCTTTCTAGTAGTTGCACATCAAATCTAAGCTGTCTGAAGTGTTTTTCAAAAGTTATCAACACTTTTATGTTTGGCGTTCCGAAACCCACCTTATCTCAGGCTGAAAAGCGTTTTTGTGCATTGTGCCATTACTTTTCAGGAAAGCTTCAGAACATGAAATTTTAACCTCCCACTATAGCAGAAAGGGTCTTTCTAGTAGTTGCACATCAAATCTAAACTGTCTGAAGTGTTTTTCCAAAGTTATCAACACTTTTATGTTTGGCGTTCCGAAACCCACCTTATCTCAGGCTGAAAAGCGTTTTTGTGCATTGTGCCATAACTTTTCAGGGAAGCTTCAGAACATGAAATTTTAACCTCCCACTATAGCAGAAAGGGTCTTTCTAGTAGTTGCACATCAAATCTAAGCTGTCTGAAGTGTTTTTCAAAAGTTATCAACACTTTTATGTTTGGCGTTCCGAAACCCACCTTATCTCAGGCTGAAAAGCGTTTTTGTGCATTGTGCCATAACTTTTCAGGAAAGCTTCAGAATATGAAATTTTAACCTCCCATTATAGCAGAAAGGGTCTTTCTAGTAGTTGCACATCAAATCTAAACTGTCTGAAGTGTTTTTCCAAAGTTATCAACACTTTTATGTTTGGCGTTCCGAAACCCACCTTATCTCAGGCTGAAAAGCGTTTTTGTGCATTGTGCCATAACTTTTCAGGGAAGCTTCAGAACATGAAATTTTAACCTCCCACTATAGCAGAAAGGGTCTTTCTAGTAGTTGCACATCAAATCTAAGCTGTCTGAAGTGTTTTTCAAGAGTTATCAACACTTTTATGTTTGGCGTTCCGAAACCCACCTTATCTCATGCTGAAAAGCGTTTTTGTGCATTGTGCCATAACTTTTCAGGAAAGCTTCAGAACATGAAATTTTAACCTCCCACTATAGCAGAAAGGGTCTTTCTAGTAGTTGCACATCAAATCTAAGGTCTCTGAAGTGTTTTTCGAAAGTTATCAACACTTTTATGTTTGGCGTTCCGAAACCCACCTTATCTCAGGCTGAAAAGCGTTTTTGTGCATTGTGCCATAACTTTTCAGGGAAGCTTCAGAACATGAAATTTTAACCTCCCACTATAGCAGAAAGGGTCTTTCTAGTAGGTGCACATCAAATCTAAACTGTCTGAAGTGTTTTTCCAAAGTTATTAACACTTTTATGTTTGGCGTTCCGAAACCCACCTTATCTCAGGCTGAAAAGCGTTTTTGTGCATTGTGCCATAACTTTTCAGGAAAGCTTCAGAACATGAAATTTTAACCTCCCACTATAGCAGAAAGGGTCTTTCTAGTAGGTGCACATCAAATCTAAGCTGTCTGAAGTGTTTTTCGAAAGTTATCAACACTTTTATGTTTGGCGTTCCGAAACCCACCTTATCTCAGGCTGAAAAGCGTTTTTGTGCATTGTGCCATAACTTTTCAGGGAAGCTTCAGAACATGAAATTTTAACCTCCCACTATAGCAGAAAGGGTCTTTCTAGTAGTTGCACATCAAATCTAAGCTGTCTGAAGTGTTTTTCAAAAGTTATCAACACTTTTATGTTTGGCGTTCCGAAACCCACCTTATCTCAGGCTGAAAAGCGTTTTTGTGCATTGTGCCATAACTTTTCAGGAAAGCTTCAGAACATGAAATTTTAACCTCCCACTATAGCAGAAAGGGTCTTTCTAGTAGTTGCACATCAAATCTAAACTGTCTGAAGTGTTTTTCCAAAGTTATTAACACTTTTATGTTTGGCGTTCCGAAACCCACCTTATCTCAGGCTGAAAAGCGTTTTTACGCATTGTGCCATAACTTTTCAGGGAAGCTTCAGAACATGAAATTTTAACCTCCCACTATAGCAGAAAGGGTCTTTCTAGTAGGTGCACATCAAATCTAAGCTCTCTGAAGTGTTTTTCGAAAGTTATCAACACTTTTATGTTTGGCGTTCCGAAACCCACCTTATCTCAGGCTGATAAGCGTTTTTGTGCATTGTGCCATAACTTTTCAGGAAAGCTTCAGAACATGAAATTTTAACCTCCCACTATAGCAGAAAGGGTCTTTCTAGTAGTTGCACATCAAATCTAAACTGTCTGAAGTGTTTTTCCAAAGTTATCAACACTTTTATGTTTGGCGTTCCGAAACCCACCTTATCTCAGGCTGAAAAGCGTTTTTACGCATTGTGCCATAACTTTTCAGGGAAGCTTCAGAACATGAAATTTTAACCTCCCACTATAGCAGAAAGGGTCTTTCTAGTAGGTGCACATCAAATCTAAACTGTCTGAAGTGTTTTTCCAAAGTTATCAACACTTTTATGTTTGGCGTTCCGAAACCCACCTTATCTCAGGCTGAAAAGCGTTTTTGTGCATTGTGCCATAACTTTTCAGGGAAGCTTCAGAACATGAAATTTTAACCTCCCACTATAGCAGAAAGGGTCTTTCTAGTAGTTGCACATCAAATCTAAGCTGTCTGAAGTGTTTTTCAAAAGTTATCAACACTTTTATGTTTGGCGTTCCGAAACCCACCTTATCTCAGGCTGAAAAGCGTTTTTGTGCATTGTGCCATTACTTTTCAGGAAAGCTTCAGAACATGAAATTTTAACCTCCCACTATAGCAGAAAGGGTCTTTCTAGTAGTTGCACATCAAATCTAAACTGTCTGAAGTGTTTTTCCAAAGTTATCAACACTTTTATGTTTGGCGTTCCGAAACCCACCTTATCTCAGGCTGAAAAGCGTTTTTGTGCATTGTGCCATAACTTTTCAGGGAAGCTTCAGAACATGAAATTTTAACCTCCCACTATAGCAGAAAGGGTCTTTCTAGTAGTTGCACATCAAATCTAAGCTGTCTGAAGTGTTTTTCAAAAGTTATCAACACTTTTATGTTTGGCGTTCCGAAACCCACCTTATCTCAGGCTGAAAAGCGTTTTTGTGCATTGTGCCATAACTTTTCAGGGAAGCTTCAGAACATGAAATTTTAACCTCCCACTATAGCAGAAAGGGTCTTTCTAGTAGTTGCACATCAAATCTAAGCTGTCTGAAGTGTTTTTCAAAAGTTATCAACACTTTTATGTTTGGCGTTCCGAAACCCACCTGATCTCAGGCTGAAAAGCGTTTTTGTGCATTGTGCCATAACTTTTCAGGAAAGCTTCAGAATATGAAATTTTAACCTCCCACTATAGCAGAAAGGGTCTTTCTAGTAGTTGCACATCAAATCTAAACTGTCTGAAGTGTTTTTCCAAAGTTATCAACACTTTTATGTTTGGCGTTCCGAAACCCACCTTATCTCAGGCTGAAAAGCGTTTTTGTGCATTGTGCCATAACTTTTCAGGGAAGCTTCAGAACATGAAATTTTAACCTCCCACTATAGCAGAAAGGGTCTTTCTAGTAGTTGCACATCAAATCTAAGCTGTCTGAAGTGTTTTTCAAGAGTTATCAACACTTTTATGTTTGGCGTTCCGAAACCCACCTTATCTCATGCTGAAAAGCGTTTTTGTGCATTGTGCCATAACTTTTCAGGAAAGCTTCAGAACATGAAATTTTAACCTCCCACTATAGCAGAAAGGGTCTTTCTAGTAGTTGCACATCAAATCTAAGGTCTCTGCAGTGTTTTTCGAAAGTTATCAACACTTTTATGTTTGGCGTTCCGAAACCCACCTTATCTCAGGCTGAAAAGCGTTTTTGTGCATTGTGCCATAACTTTTCAGGGAAGCTTCAGAACATGAAATTTTAACCTCCCACTATAGCAGAAAGGGTCTTTCTAGTAGGTGCACATCAAATCTAAACTGTCTGAAGTGTTTTTCCAAAGTTATTAACACTTTTATGTTTGGCGTTCCGAAACCCACCTTATCTCAGGCTGAAAAGCGTTTTTGTGCATTGTGCCATAACTTTTCAGGGAAGCTTCAGAACATGAAATTTTAACCTCCCACTATAGCAGAAAGGGTCTTTCTAGTAGTTGCACATCAAATCTAAGCTGTCTGAAGTGTTTTTCAAAAGTTATCAACACTTTTATGTTTGGCGTTCCGAAACCCACCTTATCTCAGGCTGAAAAGCGTTTTTGTGCATTGTGCCATAACTTTTCAGGGAAGCTTCAGAACATGAAATTTTAACCTCCCACTATAGCAGAAAGGGTCTTTCTAGTAGTTGCACATCAAATCTAAGCTGTCTGAAGTGTTTTTCAAAAGTTATCAACACTTTTATGTTTGGCGTTCCGAAACCCACCTGATCTCAGGCTGAAAAGCGTTTTTGTGCATTGTGCCATAACTTTTCAGGAAAGCTTCAGAATATGAAATTTTAACCTCCCACTATAGCAGAAAGGGTCTTTCTAGTAGTTGCACATCAAATCTAAACTGTCTGAAGTGTTTTTCCAAAGTTATCAACACTTTTATGTTTGGCGTTCCGAAACCCACCTTATCTCAGGCTGAAAAGCGTTTTTGTGCATTGTGCCATAACTTTTCAGGGAAGCTTCAGAACATGAAATTTTAACCTCCCACTATAGCAGAAAGGGTCTTTCTAGTAGTTGCACATCAAATCTAAGCTGTCTGAAGTGTTTTTCAAGAGTTATCAACACTTTTATGTTTGGCGTTCCGAAACCCACCTTATCTCATGCTGAAAAGCGTTTTTGTGCATTGTGCCATAACTTTTCAGGAAAGCTTCAGAACATGAAATTTTAACCTCCCACTATAGCAGAAAGGGTCTTTCTAGTAGTTGCACATCAAATCTAAGGTCTCTGCAGTGTTTTTCGAAAGTTATCAACACTTTTATGTTTGGCGTTCCGAAACCCACCTTATCTCAGGCTGAAAAGCGTTTTTGTGCATTGTGCCATAACTTTTCAGGGAAGCTTCAGAACATGAAATTTTAACCTCCCACTATAGCAGAAAGGGTCTTTCTAGTAGGTGCACATCAAATCTAAACTGTCTGAAGTGTTTTTCCAAAGTTATTAACACTTTTATGTTTGGCGTTCCGAAACCCACCTTATCTCAGGCTGAAAAGCGTTTTTGTGCATTGTGCCATAACTTTTCAGGAAAGCTTCAGAACATGAAATTTTAACCTCCCACTATAGCAGAAAGGGTCTTTCTAGTAGTTGCACATCAAATCTAAACTGTCTGAAGTGTTTTTCCAAAGTTATCAACACGTTTATGTTTGGCGTTCCGAAACCCACCTTATCTCAGGCTGAAAAGCGTTTTTACGCATTGTGCCATAACTTTTCAGGGAAGCTTCAGAACATGAAATTTTAACCTCCCACTATAGCAGAAAGGGTCTTTCTAGTAGGTGCACATCAAATCTAAGCTCTCTGAAGTGTTTTTCGAAAGTTATCAACACTTTTATGTTTGGCGTTCCGAAACCCACCTTATCTCAGGCTGAAAAGCGTTTTTGTGCATTGTGCCATAACTTTTCAGGAAAGCTTCAGAACATGAAATTTTAACCTCCCACTATAGCAGAAAGGGTCTTTCTAGTAGTTGCACATCAAATCTAAACTGTCTGAAGTGTTTTTCCAAAGTTATTAACACTTTTATGTTTGGCGTTCCGAAACCCACCTTATCTCAGGCTGAAAAGCGTTTTTGTGCATTGTGCCATAACTTTTCAGGGAAGCTTCAGAACATGAAATTTTAACCTCCCACTATAGCAGAAAGGGTCTTTCTAGTAGTTGCACATCAAATCTAAGGTCTCTGAAGTGTTTTTCGAAAGTTATCAACACTTTTATGTTTGGCGTTCCGAAACCCACCTTATCTCAGGCTGAAAAGCGTTTTTGTGTATTGTGCCATAACTTTTCAGGGAAGCTTCAGAACATGAAATTTTAACCTCCCACTATAGCAGAAAGGGTCTTTCTAGTAGGTGCACATCAAATCTAAACTGTCTGAAGTGTTTTTCCAAAGTTATTAACACTTTTATGTTTGGCGTTCCGAAACCCACCTTATCTCAGGCTGAAAAGCGTTTTTGTGCATTGTGCCATAACTTTTCAGGAAAGCTTCAGAACATGAAATTTTAACCTCCCACTATAGCAGAAAGGGTCTTTCTAGTAGTTGCACATGAAATCTAAACTGTCTGAAGTGTTTTTCCAAAGTTATCAACACGTTCATGTTTGGCGTTCCGAAACCCACCTTATCTCAGGCTGAAAAGCGTTTTTACGCATTGTGCCATAACTTTTCAGGGAAGCTTCAGAACATGAAATTTTAACCTCCCACTATAGCAGAAAGGGTCTTTCTAGTAGGTGCACATCAAATCTAAGCTCTCTGAAGTGTTTTTCGAAAGTTATCAACACTTTTATGTTTGGCGTTCCGAAACCCACCTTATCTCAGGCTGAAAAGCGTTTTTGTGCATTGTGCCATAACTTTTCAGGAAAGCTTCAGAATATGAAATTTTAACCTCCCACTATAGCAGAAAGGGTCTTTCTAGTAGTTGCACATCAAATCTAAACTGTCTGAAGTGTTTTTCCAAAGTTATTAACACTTTTATGTTTGGCGTTCCGAAACCCACCTTATCTCAGGCTGAAAAGCGTTTTTGTGCATTGTGCCATAACTTTTCAGGGAAGCTTCAGAACATGAAATTTTAACCTCCCACTATAGCAGAAAGGGTCTTTCTAGTAGTTGCACATCAAATCTAAACTGTCTGAAGTGTTTTTCCAAAGTTATCAACACTTTTATGTTTGGCGTTCCGAAACCCACCTTATCTCAGGCTGAAAAGCGTTTTTACGCATTGTGCCATAACTTTTCAGGGAAGCTTCAGAACATGAAATTTTAACCTCCCACTATAGCAGAAAGGGTCTTTCTAGTAGTTGCTCATCAAATCTAAACTGTCTGAAGTGTTTTTCCAAAGTTATCAACACTTTTATGTTTGACGTTCCGAAACCCACCTTATCTCAGGCTGAAAAGCGTTTTTACGCATTGTGCCATAACTTTTCAGGGAAGCTTCAGAACATGAAATTTTAACCTCCCACTATAGCAGAAAGGGTCTTTCTAGTAGGTGCACATCAAATCTAAGCTCTCTGAAGTGTTTTTCGAAAGTTATCAACACTTTTATGTTTGGCGTTCCGAAACCCACCTTATCTCAGGCTGAAAAGCGTTTTTGTGCATTGTGCCATAACTTTTCAGGGAAGCTTCAGAACATGAAATTTTAACCTCCCACTATAGCAGAAAGGGTCTTTCTAGTAGTTGCACATCAAATCTAAGCTGTCTGAAGTGTTTTTCAAAAGTTATCAACACTTTTATGTTTGGCGTTCCGAAACCCACCTTATCTCAGGCTGAAAAGCGTTTTTGTGCATTGTGCCATAACTTTTCAGGAAAGCTTCAGAACATGAAATTTTAACCTCCCACTATAGCAGAAAGGGTCTTTCTAGTAGTTGCACATCAAATCTAAGCTCTCTGAAGTGTTTTTCGAAAGTTATCAACACTTTTATGTTTGGCGTTCCGAAACCCACCTTATCTCAGGCTGAAAAGCGTTTTTGTGCATTGTGCCATAACTTTTCAGGGAAGCTTCAGAACATGAAATTTTAACCTCCCACTATAGCAGAAAGGGTCTTTCTAGTAGGTGCACATCAAATCTAAACTGTCTGAAGTGTTTTTCCAAAGTTATTAACACTTTTATGTTTGGCGTTCCGAAACCCACCTTATCTCAGGCTGAAAAGCGTTTTTGTGCATTGTGCCATAACTTTTCAGGGAAGCTTCAGAACATGAAATTTTAACCTCCCACTATAGCAGAAAGGGCCTTTCTAGTAGTTGCACATCAAATCTAAACTGTCTGAAGTGTTTTTCCAAAGTTATCAACACTTTTATGTTTGGCGTTCCGAAACCCACCTTATCTCAGGCTGAAAAGCGTTTTTGTGAATTGTGCCATAACTTTTCAGGGAAGCTTCAGAACATGAAATTTTAACCTCCGACTATAGCAGAAAGGGTCTTTCTAGTAGTTGCACATCAAATCTAAGCTGTCTGAAGTGTTTTTCAAAAGTTATCAACACTTTTATGTTTGGCGTTCCGAAACCCACCTTATCTCAGGCTGAAAAGCGTTTTTGTGCATTGTGCCATAACTTTTCAGGAAAGCTTCAGAACATGAAATTTTAACCTCCCACTATAGCAGAAAGGGTCTTTCTAGTAGTTGCACATCAAATCTAAACTGTCTGAAGTGTTTTTCCAAAGTTATCAACACTTTTATGTTTGGCGTTCCGAAACCCACCTTATCTCAGGCTGAAAAGCGTTTTTACGCATTGTGCCATAACTTTTCAGGGAAGCTTCAGAACATGAAATTTTAACCTCCCACTATAGCAGAAAGGGGCTTTCTAGTAGGTGCACATCAAATCTAAGCTCTCTGAAGTGTTTTTCGAAAGTTATCAACACTTTTATGTTTGGCGTTCCGAAACCCACCTTATCTCAGGCTGAAAAGCGTTTTTGTGCATTGTGCCATAACTTTTCAGGAAAGCTTCAGAACATGAAATTTTAACCTCCCACTATAGCAGAAAGGGTCTTTCTAGTAGTTGCACATCAAATCTAAACTGTCTGAAGTGTTTTTCCAAAGTTATTAACACTTTTATGTTTGGCGTTCCGAAACCCACCTTATCTCAGGCTGAAAAGCGTTTTTGTGCATTGTGCCATAACTTTTCAGGGAAGCTTCAGAACATGAAATTTTAACCTCCCACTATAGCAGAAAGGGTCTTTCTAGTAGTTGCACATCAAATCTAAACTGTCTGAAGTGTTTTTCCAAAGTTATCAACACTTTTATGTTTGGCGTTCCGAAACCCACCTTATCTCAGGCTGAAAAGCGTTTTTACGCATTGTGCCATAACTTTTCAGGGAAGCTTCAGAACATGAAATTTTAACCTCCCACTATAGCAGAAAGGGTCTTTCTAGTAGGTGCACATCAAATCTAAGCTCTCTGAAGTGTTTTTCGAAAGTTATCAACACTTTTATGTTTGGCGTTCCGAAACCCACCTTATCTCAGGCTGAAAAGCGTTTTTGTGCATTGTGCCATAACTTTTCAGGAAAGCTTCAGAACATGAAATTTTAACCTCCCACTATAGCAGAAAGGGTCTTTCTAGTAGTTGCACATCAAATCTAAACTGTCTGAAGTGTTTTTCCAAAGTTATTAACACTTTTATGTTTGGCGTTCCGAAACCCACCTTATCTCAGGCTGAAAAGCGTTTTTGTGCATTGTGCCATAACTTTTCAGGGAAGCTTCAGAACATGAAATTTTAACCTCCCACTATAGCAGAAAGGGTCTTTCTAGTAGTTGCACATCAAATCTAAACTGTCTGAAGTGTTTTTCCAAAGTTATCAACACTTTTATGTTTGGCGTTCCGAAACCCACCTTATCTCAGGCTGAAAAGCGTTTTTGTGCATTGTGCCATAACTTTTCAGGGAAGCTTCAGAACATGAAATTTTAACCTCCCACTATAGCAGAAAGGGTCTTTCTAGTAGTTGCACATCAAATCTAAGCTGTCTGAAGTGTTTTTCAAATGTTATCAACACTTTTATGTTTGGCGTTCCGAAACCCACCTTATCTCAGGCTGAAAAGCGTTTTTGTGCATTGTGCCATAACTTTTCAGGAAAGCTTCAGAACATGAAATTTTAACCTCCCACTATAGCAGAAAGGGTCTTTCTAGTAGTTGCACATCCAATCTAAACTGTCTGAAGTGTTTTTCCAAAGTTATCAACACTTTTATGTTTGGCGTTCCGAAACCCACCTTATCTCAGGCTGAAAAGCGTTTTTACGCATTGTGCCATAACTTTTCAGGGAAGCTTCAGAACATGAAATTTTAATCTCCCACTATAGCAGAAAGGGTCTTTCTAGTAGGTGCACATCAAATCTAAGCTCTCTGAAGTGTTTTTCGAAAGTTATCAACACTTTTATGTTTGGCGTTCCGAAACCCACCTTATCTCAGGCTGAAAAGCGTTTTTGTGCATTGTGCCATAACTTTTCAGGAAAGCTTCAGAACATGAAATTTTAACCTCCCACTATAGCAGAAAGGGTCTTTCTAGTAGTTGCACATCAAATCTAAACTGTCTGAAGTGTTTTTCCAAAGTTATTAACACTTTTATGTTTGGCGTTCCGAAACCCACCTTATCTCAGGCTGAAAAGCGTTTTTGTGCATTGTGCCATAACTTTTCAGGGAAGCTTCAGAACATGAAATTTTAACCTCCCACTATAGCAGAAAGGGTCTTTCTAGTAGTTGCACATCAAATCTAAACTGTCTGAAGTGTTTTTCCAAAGTTATCAACACTTTTATGTTTGGCGTTCCGAAACCCACCTTATCTCAGGCTGAAAAGCGTTTTTGTGAATTGTGCCATAACTTTTCAGGGAAGCTTCAGAACATGAAATTTTAACCTCCCACTATAGCAGAAAGGGTCTTTCTAGTAGTTGCACATCAAATCTAAGCTGTCTGAAGTGTTTTTCAAAAGTTATCAACACTTTTATGTTTGGCGTTCCGAAACCCACCTTATCTCAGGCTGAAAAGCGTTTTTGTGCATTGTGCCATAACTTTTCAGGAAAGCTTCAGAACATGAAATTTTAACCTCCCACTATAGCAGAAAGGGTCTTTCTAGTAGTTGCACATCAAATCTAAACTGTCTGAAGTGTTTTTCCAAAGTTATCAACACTTTTATGTTTGGCGTTCCGAAACCCACCTTATCTCAGGCTGAAAAGCGTTTTTACGCATTGTGCCATAACTTTTCAGGGAAGCTTCAGAACATGAAATTTTAACCTCCCACTATAGCAGAAAGGGTCTTTCTAGTAGGTGCACATCAAATCTAAGCTCTCTGAAGTGTTTTTCGAAAGTTATCAACACTTTTATGTTTGGCGTTCCGAAACCCACCTTATCTCAGGCTGAAAAGCGTTTTTGTGCATTGTGCCATAACTTTTCAGGAAAGCTTCAGAACATGAAATTTTAACCTCCCACTATAGCAGAAAGGGTCTTTCTAGTAGTTGCACATCAAATCTAAACTGTCTGAAGTGTTTTTCCAAAGTTATTAACACTTTTATGTTTGGCGTTCCGAAACCCACCTTATCTCAGGCTGAAAAGCGTTTTTGTGCATTGTGCCATAACTTTTCAGGGAAGCTTCAGAACATGAAATTTTAACCTCCCACTATAGCAGAAAGGGTCTTTCTAGTAGTTGCACATCAAATCTAAACTGTCTGAAGTGTTTTTCCAAAGTTATCAACACTTTTATGTTTGGCGTTCCGAAACCCACCTTATCTCAGGCTGAAAAGCGTTTTTACGCATTATGCCATAACTTTTCAGGGAAGCTTCAGAACATGAAATTTTAACCTCCCACTATAGCAGAAAGGGTCTTTCTAGTAGGTGCACATCAAATCTAAGCTCTCTGAAGTGTTTTTCGAAAGTTATCAACACTTTTATGTTTGGCGTTCCGAAACCCACCTTATCTCAGGCTGAAAAGCGTTTTTGTGCATTGTGCCATAACTTTTCAGGGAAGCTTCAGAACATGAAATTTTAACCTCCCACTATAGCAGAAAGGGTCTTTCTAGTAGTTGCACATCAAATCTAAACTGTCTGAAGTGTTTTTCCAAAGTTATTAACACTTTTATGTTTGGCGTTCCGAAACCCACCTTATCTCAGGCTGAAAAGCGTTTTTGTGCATTGTGCCATAACTTTTCAGGGAAGCTTCAGAACATGAAATTTTAACCTCCCACTATAGCAGAAAGGGTCTTTCTAGTAGTTGCACATCAAATCTAAACTGTCTGAAGTGTTTTTCCAAAGTTATCAACACTTTTATGTTTGGCGTTCCGAAACCCACCTTATCTCAGGCTGAAAAGCGTTTTTGTGCATTGTGCCATAACTTTTCAGGGAAGCTTCAGAACATGAAATTTTAACCTCTCACTATAGCAGAAAGGGTCTTTCTAGTAGTTGCACATCAAATCTAAGCTGTCTGAAGTGTTTTTCAAAAGTTATCAACACTTTTATGTTTGGCGTTCCGAAACCCACCTTATCTCAGGCTGAAAAGCGTTTTTGTGCATTGTGCCATAACTTTTCAGGAAAGCTTCAGAACATGAAATTTTAACCTCCCACTATAGCAGAAAGGGTCTTTCTAGTAGTTGCACATCAAATCTAAACTGTCTGAAGTGTTTTTCCAAAGTTATCAACACTTTTATGTTTGGCGTTCCGAAACCCACCTTATGTCAGGCTGAAAAGCGTTTTTACGCATTGTGCCATAACTTTTCAGGGAAGCTTCAGAACATGAAATTTTAACCTCCCACTATAGCAGAAAGGGTCTTTCTAGTAGGTGCACATCAAATCTAAGCTCTCTGAAGTGTTTTTCGAAAGTTATCAACACTTTTATGTTTGGCGTTCCGAAACCCACCTTATCTCAGGCTGAAAAGCGTTTTTGTGCATTGTGCCATAACTTTTCAGGAAAGCTTCAGAACATGAAATTTTAACCTCCCACTATAGCAGAAAGGGTCTTTCTAGTAGTTGCACATCAAATCTAAACTGTCTGAAGTGTTTTTCCAAAGTAATCAACACTTTTATGTTTGGCGTTCCGAAACCCACCTTATCTCAGGCTGAAAAGCGTTTTTACGCATTGTGCCATAACTTTTCAGGAAAGCTTCAGAACATGAAATTTTAACCTCCCACTATAGCAGAAAGGGTCTTTCTAGTAGTTGCACATCAAATCTAAACTGTCTGAAGTGTTTTTCCAAAGTTATTAACACTTTTATGTTTGGCGTTCCGAAACCCACCTTATCTCAGGCTGAAAAGCGTTTTTGTGCATTGTGCCATAACTTTTCAGGGAAGCTTCAGAACATGAAATTTTAACCTCCCACTATAGCAGAAAGGGTCTTTCTAGTAGTTGCACATCAAATCTAAACTGTCTGAAGTGTTTTTCCAAAGTTATCAACACTTTTATGTTTGGCGTTCCGAAACCCACCTTATCTCAGGCTGAAAAGCGTTTTTACGCATTGTGCCATAACTTTTCAGGGAAGCTTCAGAACATGAAATTTTAACCTCCCACTATAGCAGAAAGGGTCTTTCTAGTAGTTGCACATCAAATCTAAGCTCTCTGAAGTGTTTTTCGAAAGTTATCAACACTTTTATGTTTGGCGTTCCGAAACCCACCTTATCTCAGGCTGAAAAGCGTTTTTGTGCATTGTGCCATAACTTTTCAGGGAAGCTTCAGAACATGAAATTTTAACCTCCCACTATAGCAGAAAGGGTCTTTCTAGTAGTTGCACATCAAATCTAAACTGTCTGAAGTGTTTTTCCAAAGTTATTAACACTTTTATGTTTGGCGTTCCGAAACCCACCTTATCTCAGGCTGAAAAGCGTTTTTGTGCATTGTGCCATAACTTTTCAGGGAAGCTTCAGAACATGAAATTTTAACCTCCCACTATAGCAGAAAGGGTCTTTCTAGTAGTTACACATCAAATCTAAACTGTCTGAAGTGTTTTTCCAAAGTTATCAACACTTTTATGTTTGGCGTTCCGAAACCCACCTTATCTCAGGCTGAAAAGCGTTTTTGTGCATTGTGCCATAACTTTTCAGGGAAGCTTCAGAACATGAAATTTTAACCTCCCACTATAGCAGAAAGGGTCTTTCTAGTAGTTGCACATCAAATCTAAGCTGTCTGAAGTGTTTTTCAAAAGTTATCAACACTTTTATGTTTGGCGTTCCGAAACCCAGCTTATCTCAGGCTGAAAAGCGTTTTTGTGCATTGTGCGATAACTTTTCAGGAAAGCTTCAGAACATGAAATTTTAATCTCCCACTATAGCAGAAAGGGTCTTTCTAGTAGTTGCACATCAAATCTAAACTGTCTGAAGTGTTTTTCCAAAGTTATCAACACTTTTATGTTTGGCGTTCCGAAACCCACCTTATCTCAGGCTGAAAGCGTTTTTGTGCATTGTGCCATAACTTTTCAGGAAAGCTTCAGAACATGAAATTTTAACCTCCCACTATAGCAGAAAGGGTCTTTCTAGTAGTTGCACATCAAATCTAAACTGTCTGAAGTGTTTTTCCAAAGTTATCAACACTTTTATGTTTGGCGTTCTGAAACCCACCTTATCTCAGGCTGAAAAGCGTTTTTACGCATTGTGCCATAACTTTTCAGGGAAGCTTCAGAACATGAACTTTTAACCTCCCACTATAGCAGAAAGGGTCTTTCTAGTAGGTGCACATCAAATCTAAGCTGTCTGAAGTGTTTTTCGAAAGTTATCAACACTTTTATGTTTGGCGTTCCGAAACCCACCTTATCTCAGGCTGAAAAGCGTTTTTGTGCATTGTGCCATAACTTTTCAGGAAAGCTTCAGAACATGAAATTTTAACCTCCCACTATAGCAGAAAGGGTCTTTCTAGTAGTTGCACATCAAATCTAAACTGTCTGAAGTGTTTTTCAAAAGTTATCAACACTTTTATGTTTGGCGTTCCGAAACCCACCTTATGTCAGGCTGAAAAGCGTTTTTACGCATTGTGCCATAACTTTTCAGGGAAGCTTCAGAACATGAAATTTTAACCTCCCACTATAGCAGAAAGGGTCTTTCTAGTGGGTGCACATCAAATCTAAGCTCTCTGAAGTGTTTTTCGAAAGTTATCAACACTTTTATGTTTGGCGTTCCGAAACCCACCTTATCTCAGGCTGAAAAGCGTTTTTGTGCATTGTGCCATAACTTTTCAGGAAAGCTTCAGAACATGAAATTTTAACCTCCCACTATAGCAGAAAGGGTCTTTCTAGTAGTTGCACATCAAATCTAAACTGTCTGAAGTGTTTTTCCAAAGTAATCAACACTTTTATGTTTGGCGTTCCGAAACCCACCTTATCTCAGGCTGAAAAGCGTTTTTACGCATTGTGCCATAACTTTTCAGGAAAGCTTCAGAACATGAAATTTTAACCTCCCACTATAGCAGAAAGGGTCTTTCTAGTAGTTGCACATCAAATCTAAACTGTCTGAAGTGTTTTTCCAAAGTTATTAACACTTTTATGTTTGGCGTTCCGAAACCCACCTTATCTCAGGCTGAAAAGCGTTTTTGTGCATTGTGCCATAACTTTTCAGGGAAGCTTCAGAACATGAAATTTTAACCTCCCACTATAGCAGAAAGGGTCTTTCTAGTAGTTGCACATCAAATCTAAACTGTCTGAAGTGTTTTTCCAAAGTTATCAACACTTTTATGTTTGGCGTTCCGAAACCCACCTTATCTCAGGCTGAAAAGCGTTTTTACGCATTGTGCCATAACTTTTCAGGGAAGCTTCAGAACATGAAATTTTAACCTCCCACTATAGCAGAAAGGGTCTTTCTAGTAGTTGCACATCGAATCTAAGCTCTCTGAAGTGTTTTTCGAAAGTTATCAACACTTTTATGTTTGGCGTTCCGAAACCCACCTTATCTCAGGCTGAAAAGCGTTTTTGTGCATTGTGCCATAACTTTTCAGGGAAGCTTCAGAACATGAAATTTTAACCTCCCACTATAGCAGAAAGGGTCTTTCTAGTAGTTGCACATCAAATCTAAACTGTCTGAAGTGTTTTTCCAAAGTTATTAACACTTTTATGTTTGGCGTTCCGAAACCCACCTTATCTCAGGCTGAAAAGCGTTTTTGTGCATTGTGCCATAACTTTTCAGGGAAGCTTCAGAACATGAAATTTTAACCTCCCACTATAGCAGAAAGGGTCTTTCTAGTAGTTACACATCAAATCTAAACTGTCTGAAGTGTTTTTCCAAAGTTATCAACACTTTTATGTTTGGCGTTCCGAAACCCACCTTATCTCAGGCTGAAAAGCGTTTTTGTGCATTGTGCCATAACTTTTCAGGAAAGCTTCAGAACATGAAATTTTAATCTCCCACTATAGCAGAAAGGGTCTTTCTAGTAGTTGCACATCAAATCTAAACTGTCTGAAGTGTTTTTCCAAAGTTATCAACACTTTTATGTTTGGCGTTCCGAAACCCACCTTATCTCAGGCTGAAAAGCGTTTTTGTGCATTGTGCCATAACTTTTCAGGAAAGCTTCAGAACATGAAATTTTAACCTCCCACTATAGCAGAAAGGGTCTTTCTAGTAGTTGCACATCAAATCTAAGCTGTCTGAAGTGTTTTTCAAAAGTTATCAACACTTTTATGTTTGGTTTTCCGAAACCCACCTTATCTCAGGCTGAAAAGCGTTTTTGTGCATTGTGCCATAACTTTTCAGGAAAGCTTCAGAACATGAAATTTTAATCTCCCACTATAGCAGAAAGGGTCTTTCTAGTAGTTGCACATCAAATCTAAACTGTCTGAAGTGTTTTTCCAAAGTTATCAACACTTTTATGTTTGGCGTTCCGAAACCCACCTTATCTCAGGCTGAAAAGCGTTTTTGTGCATTGTGCCATAACTTTTCAGGAAAGCTTCAGAACATGAAATTTTAACCTCCCACTATAGCAGAAAGGGTCTTTCTAGTAGTTGCACATCAAATCTAAACTGTCTGAAGTGTTTTTCCAAAGTTATCAACACTTTTATGTTTGGCGTTCCGAAACCCACCTTATCTCAGGCTGAAAAGCGTTTTTACGCATTGTGCCATAACTTTTCAGGGAAGCTTCAGAACATGAACTTTTAACCTCCCACTATAGCAGAAAGGGTCTTTCTAGTAGGTGCACATCAAATCTAAGCTGTCTGAAGTGTTTTTCGAAAGTTATCAACACTTTTATGTTTGGCGTTCCGAAACCCACCTTATCTCAGGCTGAAAAGCGTTTTTGTGCATTGTGCCATAACTTTTCAGGAAAGCTTCAGAACATGAAATTTTAACCTCCCACTATAGCAGAAAGGGTCTTTCTAGTAGTTGCACATCAAATCTAAACTGTCTGAAGTGTTTTTCCAAAGTTATCAACACTTTTATGTTTGGCGTTCCGAAACCCACCTTATCTCAGGCTGAAAAGCGTTTTTGTGCATTGTGCCATAACTTTTCAGGGAAGCTTCAGGACATGAAATTTTAACCTCCCACTATAGCAGAAAGGGTCTTTCTAGTAGTTGCACATCAAATCTAAGCTGTCTGAAGTGTTTTTCAAAAGTTATCAACACTTTTATGTTTGGTTTTCCGAAACCCACCTTATCTCAGGCTGAAAAGCGTTTTTGTGCATTGTGCCATAACTTTTCAGGGAAGCTTCAGAACATGAAATTTTAACCTCCCACTATAGCAGAAAGGGTCTTTCTAGTAGTTGCACATCAAATCTAAACTGTCTGAAGTGTTTTTCGAAAGTTATCAACACTTTTATGTTTGGCGTTCCGAAACCCACCTTATCTCAGGCTGAAAAGCGTTTTTGTGCATTGTGCCATAACTTTTCAGGGAAGCTTCAGAACATGAAATTTTAACCTCCCACTATAGCAGAAAGGGTCTTTCTAGTAGTTGCACATCAAATCTAAACTGTCTGAAGTATTTTTCCAAAGTTATCAACACTTTTATGTTTGGCGTTCCGAAACCCACCTTATCTCAGGCTGAAAAGCGTTTTTGTGCATTGTGCCATAACTTTTCAGGGAAGCTTCAGAACATGAAATTTTAACCTCCCACTATAGCAGAAAGGGTCTTTCTAGTAGTTGCACATCAAATCTAAGCTGTCTGAAGTGTTTTTCAAAAGTTGTCAACACTTTTATGTTTGGCGTTCCGAAACCCACCTTATCTCAGGCTGAAAAGCGTTTTTGTGCATTGTGCCATAACTTTTCAGGGAAGCTTCAGAACATGAAATTTTAACCTCCCACTATAGCAGAAAGGGTCTTTCTAGCAGTTGCACATCAAATCTAAGCTGTCTGAAGTGTTTTTCAAAAGTTATCAACACTTTTATGTTTGGCGTTCCGAAACCCACCTTATCTCAGGCTGAAAAGCGTTTTTGTGAATTGTGCCGTAACTTTTCAGGAAAGCTTCAGAACATGAAATTTTAACCTCCCACTATAGCAGAAAGGGTCTTTCTAGTAGTTGCACATCAAATCTAAACTGTCTGAAGTGTTTTTCCAAAGTTATCAACACTTTTATGTTTAGCGTTCCGAAACCCACCTTATCTCAGGCTGAAAAGCGTTTTTACGCATTGTGCCATAACTTTTCAGGGAAGCTTCAGAACATGAAATTTTAACCTCCCACTATAGCAGAAAGGGTCTTTCTAGTAGGTGCACATCAAATCTAAGCTCTCTGAAGTGTTTTTCGAAAGTTATCAACACTTTTATGTTTGGCGTTCCGAAACCCACCTTATCTCAGGCTGAAAAGCGTTTTTGTGCATTGTGCCATAACTTTTCAGGGAAGCTTCAGAACATGAAATTTTAACCTCCCACTATAGCAGAAAGGGTCTTTCTAGTAGTTGCACATCAAATCTAAACTGTCTGAAGTGTTTTTCCAAAGTTATTAACACTTTTATGTTTGGCGTTCCGAAACCCACCTTATCTCAGGCTGAAAAGCGTTTTTGTGCATTGTGCCATAACTTTTCAGGGAAGCTTCAGAACATGAAATTTTAACCTCCCACTATAGCAGAAAGGGTCTTTCTAGTAGTTGCACATCAAATCTAAACTGTCTGAAGTGTTTTTCCAAAGTTATCAACACTTTTATGTTTGGCGTTCCGAAACCCACCTTATCTCAGGCTGAAAAGCGTTTTTGTGAATTGTGCCATAACTTTTCAGGGAAGCTTCAGAACATGAAATTTTAACCTCCCACTATAGCAGAAAGGGTCTTTCTAGTAGTTGCACATCAAATCTAAGCTGTCTGAAGTGTTTTTCAAAAGTTATCAACACTTTTATGTTTGGCGTTCCGAAACCCACCTTATCTCAGGCTGAAAAGCGTTTTTGTGCATTGTGCCATAACTTTTCAGGAAAGCTTCAGAACATGAAATTTTAACCTCCCACTATAGCAGAAAGGGTCTTTCTAGTAGTTGCACATCAAATCTAAACTGTCTGAAGTGTTTTTCCAAAGTTATCAACACTTTTATGTTTGGCGTTCCGAAACCCACCTTATCTCAGGCTGAAAAGCGTTTTTACGCATTGTGCCATAACTTTTCAGGGAAGCTTCAGAACATGAAATTTTAACCTCCCACTACAAGCAGAAAGGGTCTTTCTAGTAGGTGCACATCAAATCTAAGCTCTCTGAAGTGTTTTTCGAAAGTTATCAACACTTTTATGTTTGGCGTTCCGAAACCCACCTTATCTCAGGCTGAAAAGCGTTTTTGTGCATTGTGCCATAACTTTTCAGGAAAGCTTCAGAACATGAAATTTTAACCTCCCACTATAGCAGAAAGGGTCTTTCTAGTAGTTGCACATCAAATCTAAACTGTCTGAAGTGTTTTTCCAAAGTTATTAACACTTTTATGTTTGGCGTTCCGAAACCCACCTTATCTCAGGCTGAAAAGCGTTTTTGTGCATTGTGCCATAACCTTTCAGGGAAGCTTCAGAACATGGAATTTTAACCTCCCACTATAGCAGAAAGGGTCTTTCTAATAGTTGCACATCAAATCTAAACTGTCTGAAGTGTTTTTCCAAAGTTATCAACACTTTTATGTTTGGCGTTCCGAAACCCACCTTATCTCAGGCTGAAAAGCGTTTTTACGCATTGTGCCATAACTTTTCAGGGAAGCTTCAGAACATGAAATTTTAACCTCCCACTATAGCAGAAAGGGTCTTTCTAGTAGGTGCACATCAAATCTAAGCTCTCTGAAGTGTTTTTCGAAAGTTATCAACACTTTTATGTTTGGCGTTCCGAAACCCACCTTATCTCAGGCTGAAAAGCGTTTTTGTGCATTGTGCCATAACTTTTCAGGGAAGCTTCAGAACATGAAATTTTAACCTCCCACTATAGCAGAAAGGGTCTTTCTAGTAGTTGCACATCAAATCTAAACTGTCTGAAGTGTTTTTCCAAAGTTATTAACACTTTTATGTTTGGCGTTCCGAAACCCACCTTATCTCAGGCTGAAAAGCGTTTTTGTGCATTGTGCCATAACTTTTCAGGGAAGCTTCAGAACATGAAATTTTAACCTCCCACTATAGCAGAAAGGGTCTTTCTAGTAGTTGCACATCAAATCTAAACTGTCTGAAGTGTTTTTCCAAAGTTATCAACACTTTTATGTTTGGCGTTCCGAAACCCACCTTATCTCAGGCTGAAAAGCGTTTTTGTGCATTGTGCCATAACTTTTCAGGGAAGCTTCAGAACATGAAATTTTAACCTCCCACTATAGCAGAAAGGGTCTTTCTAGTAGTTGCACATCAAATCTAAGCTGTCTGAAGTGTTTTTCAAAAGTTATCAACACTTTTATGTTTGGCGTTCCGAAACCCACCTTATCTCAGGCTGAAAAGCGTTTTTGTGCATTGTGCCATAACTTTTCAGGAAAGCTTCAGAACATGAAATTTTAACCTCCCACTATAGCAGAAAGGGTCTTTCTAGTAGTTGCACATCAAATCTAAACTGTCTGAAGTGTTTTTCCAAAGTTATCAACACTTTTATGTTTGGCGTTCCGAAACCCACCTTATCTCAGGCTGAAAAGCGTTTTTACGCATTGTGCCATAACTTTTCAGGGAAGCTTCAGAACATGAAATTTTAACCTCCCACTATAGCAGAAAGGGTCTTTCTAGTAGGTGCACATCAAATCCAAGCTCTCTGAAGTGTTTTTCGAAAGTTATCAACACTTTTATGTTTGGCGTTCCGAAACCCACCTTATCTCAGGCTGAAAAGCGTTTTTGTGCATTGTGCCATAACTTTTCAGGAAAGCTTCAGAACATGAAATTTTAACCTCCCACTATAGCAGAAAGGGTCTTTCTAGTAGTTGCACATCAAATCTAAACTGTCTGAAGTGTTTTTCCAAAGTTATTAACACTTTCATGTTTGGCGTTCCGAAACCCACCTTATCTCAGGCTGAAAAGCGTTTTTGTGCATTGTGCCATAACTTTTCAGGGAAGCTTCAGAACATGAAATTTTAACCTCCCACTATAGCAGAAAGGGTCTTTCTAGTAGTTGCACATCAAATCTAAACTGTCTGAAGTGTTTTTCCAAAGTTATTAACACTTTTATGTTTGGCGTTCCGAAACCCACCTTATCTCAGGCTGAAAAGCGTTTTTGTGCATTGTGCCATAACTTTTCAGGGAAGCATCAGAACATGAAATTTTAACCTCCCACTATAGCAGAAAGGGTCTTTGTAGTAGTTGCACATCAAATCTAAACTGTCTGAAGTGTTTTTCCAAAGTTATCAACACTTTTATGTTTGGCGTTCCGAAACCCACCTTATCTCAGGCTGAAAAGCGTTTTTACGCATTGTGCCATAACTATTCAGGGAAGCTTCAGAACATGAAATTTTAACCTCCCACTATAGCAGAAAGGGTCTTTCTAGTAGGTGCACATCAAATCTAAGCTGTCTGAAGTGTTTTTCGAAAGTTATCAACACTTTTATGTTTGGCGTTCCGAAACCCACCTTATCTCAGGCTGAAAAGCGTTTTTGTGCATTGTGCCATAACTTTTCAGGGAAGCTTCAGAACATGAAATTTTAACCTCCCACTATAGCAGAAAGGGTCTTTCTAGTAGGTGCACATCAAATCTAAGCTGTCTGAAGTGTTTTTCAAAAGTTATCAACACTTTTATGTTTGGCGTTCCGAAACCCACCTTATCTCAGGCTGAAAAGCGTTTTTGTGCATTGTGCCATAACTTTTCAGGAAAGCTTCAGAACATGAAATTTTAACCTCCCACTATAGCAGAAAGGGTCTTTCTAGTAGTTGCACATCAAATCTAAACTGTCTGAAGTGTTTTTCCAAAGTTATCAACACTTTTATGTTTGGCGTTCCGAAACCCACCTTATCTCAGGCTGAAAAGCGTTTTTACGCATTGTGCCATAACTTTTCAGGGAAGCTTCAGAACATGAAATTTTAACCTCCCACTATAGCAGAAAGGGTCTTTCTAGTAGGTGCACATCAAATCTAAGCTCTCTGAAGTGTTTTTCGAAAGTTATCAACACTTTTATGTTTGGCGTTCCGAAACCCACCTTATCTCAGGCTGAAAAGCGTTTTTGTGCATTGTGCCATAACTTTTCAGGAAAGCTTCAGAACATGAAATTTTAACCTCCCACTATAGCAGAAAGGGTCTTTCTAGTAGTTGCACATCAAATCTAAACTGTCTGAAGTGTTTTTCCAAAGTTATTAACACTTTTATGTTTGGCGTTCCGAAACCCACCTTATCTCAGGCTGAAAAGCGTTTTTGTGCATTGTGCCATAACTTTTCAGGGAAGCTTCAGAACATGAAATTTTAACCTCCCACTATAGCAGAAAGGGTCTTTCTAGTAGTTGCACATCAAATCTAAACTGTCTGAAGTGTTTTTCCAAAGTTATTAACACTTTTATGTTTGGCGTTCCGAAACCCACCTCATCTCAGGCTGAAAAGCGTTTTTGTGCATTGTGCCATAACTTTTCAGGGAAGCTTCAGAACATGAAATTTTAACCTCCCACTATAGCAGAAAGGGTCTTTCTAGTAGTTGCACATCAAATCTAAACTGTCTGAAGTGTTTTTCCAAAGTTATCAACACTTTTATGTTTGGCGTTCCGAAACCCACCGTATCTCAGGCTGAAAAGCGTTTTTACGCATTGTGCCATAACTTTTCAGGGAAGCTTCAGAACATGAAATTTTAACCTCCCACTATAGCAGAAAGGGTCTTTCTAGTAGGTGCACATCAAATCTAAGCTGTCTGAAGTGTTTTTCGAAAGTTATCAACACTTTTATGTTTGGCGTTCCGAAACCCACCTTATCTCAGGCTGAAAAGCGTTTTTGTGCATTGTGCCATAACTTTTCAGGGAAGCTTCAGAACATGAAATTTTAACCTCCCACTATAGCAGAAAGGGTCTTTCTAGTAGTTGCACATCAAATCTAAGCTGTCTGAAGTGTTTTTCAAAAGTTATCAACACTTTTATGTTTGGCGTTCCGAAACCCACCTTATCTCAGGCTGAAAAGCGTTTTTGTGCATTGTGCCATAACTTTTCAGGAAAGCTTCAGAACATGAAATTTTAACCTCCCACTATAGCAGAAAGGGTCTTTCTAGTAGGTGCACATCAAATCTAAGCTCTCTGAAGTGTTTTTCGAAAGTTATCAACACTTTTATGTTTGGCGTTCCGAAACCCACCTTATCTCAGGCTGAAAAGCGTTTTTGTGCATTGTGCCATAACTTTTCAGGAAAGCTTCAGAACATGAAATTTTAACCTCCCACTATAGCAGAAAGGGTCTTTCTAGTAGTTGCACATCAAATCTAAACTGTCTGAAGTGTTTTTCCAAAGTTATTAACACTTTTATGTTTGGCGTTCCGAAACCCACCTTATCTCAGGCTGAAAAGCGTTTTTGTGCATTGTGCCATAACTTTTCAGGGAAGCTTCAGAACATGAAATTTTAACCTCCCACTATAGCAGAAAGGGTCTTTCTAGTAGTTGCACATCAAATCTAAACTGTCTGAAGTGTTTTTCCAAAGTTATCAACACTTTTATGTTTGGCGTTCCGAAACCCACCTTATCTCAGGCTGAAAAGCGTTTTTACGCATTGTGCCATAACTTTTCAGGGAAGCTTCAGAACATGAAATTTTAACCTCCCACTATAGCAGAAAGGGTCTTTCTAGTAGTTGCACATCAAATCTAAACTGTCTGAAGTGTTTTTCCAAAGTTATTTGTTGTATATACTGGAAAATCGAAAATATTATAACTATGCTTTGCACTTATTATGAGCACTTATTGAATCTGTATGCTTTGCACTTTTGAACTTGCAGGGCATGCTCTAACCTCAGGGTGAATTTGTAAGCAGAACATGTTTTTAAGCCGAGCTTGCGATTATGGTTAACACTTAGAAGGAACGTTGTAATAATAGAACCTTGTGGTCTTCACTTAGAACATAAGTTACATTTATCAAAACAATGAAACTAACACTCAGCATGTTCAATGAATCTAAAACATCTGCATAAGACATAAGGGGTGTATCTAATGAAGTAAAAACTTTCCACTAAGGACGACAGCTAGAACACGTGATGAAAATTAAAACTTTCCACTGAAGATGACAAGAACACGTCACCCATCAATGACGCATTGGGGGATTGTTTATTGAAATCGGCAGTGTTGCTATAAAGGTCTAGGATAAACTGACCTCTCGCTCTCGCTCTTGATCCACGCTTTTGGCTTCATCCGTTTGCTGTAAGGTCTTGTATCTTAACTTGGGACGGTGCTCTTGCTCTTGCTCTTAGGCCATTTGATTTAACTCTTTTTGTTGTTCTCTTATGGTTTTTTATTGTTGATTGGTTGATTTTTATGATTAATTCTTTTGACTTATCTCTTTTATTGCATATACTTTGAATATATTTTTTAGGATCTTTGACTTAATCCTTTTTATTGTGTATGCATTTTGATTATATGATTTTTGACATTTATGCATGTGCACTAGCGTCTGGCAGTGCCTTTGACTTTGTTGGGTATTAGTGTCTGGCAATACCCTTGAGTTTATTGATGATTGCTTTTATTATCCTTTTTTGAATTTTATTGTTTTATTACCCTTTTATCATTTTTGTATTGAATTTGATTCTTTATTGATTTTACTGTTTTGTTATCCTTTTTATCAATTTTTTGGAGAAATACTTTTGACATAAAAACAAAATAAAACTGAGTACGAATTAAGTACTGAAAAGGCACAACGGCATTGATCCCTGACTACTAAAGAATCGACTGGCTCCTGTACTACCATCAACTGGGTTATAGGTGAGTTAATGCTGGATTGAATTAATGTTTGATTCCCTTTCCTGTGCACATGTAGTGAATGTCTCGACTGGTAGCATTATTCCATCCTGAATTATTATGTCAATGATAAAGTGGTAGTTCAGAAGGTTGAGGTAATATTTTATTTAAGGAATGGATTGAGGATCTAATCATGTGTCCCTAAACGAAGCAAAGTAAAGAGACTACGGTAGAAGGTGTAGCATTGTAAGGTCAAGAACCTGTTTCTCAACAGGTCGGGCGAATTAAATAACCCGCTCAGTGAAGCGCCGACACTACTCACTAATATAATAGGTGAAGTGGATACATCTATTATAGTTTTAGAACCGTGTCTGCAACAAGAGGCTGACTGAGTTGACCACACGAGGGGGCCCTTTACCAGAGAGGCAAAGGGAGGTAGTGTACTCGGAACTAGGGACGGCTTGTTACAGCCAATTGCCCTGTACACAAAACCTTGAAATCCAAAACCCGGCGACATGGCGCCCGAACAGGGACATGATTGAAAAACGTACAATCTATTTGTGAGTAACTGGACCCCAGATTGAAACTCTGACGGGAAAAGTTCGGTAGTAAATAGATAGATCCTACTATCTCTGAGTTTTGAATCAATGATATAGATTCAGACTCTATCACTCGACAAAGTACGATTTAGTTGACTCTGTAATTTATCAAGGAGCTGCCCCTTGGGACTGATCACCCCGAGTAGGGCAGTTAAAGTATTAAGGTAATTACAGTGCAACTGCTATAATAGCTGGAATACAGAAGTACAGCAAAAAGTCCCGTGAGGCCTTATAACGGGCACTCCATAAGAAGTCCGCCAGGGACAACTGGGGAACTGCAGCAGGAAGCAGCGGCATAGTTCGGGAAACTGTTCATAGCCGGTAAAGTGAATTCCTTGAATAATTTGACTGAGACTGCAGAATAAAAATGAGCAAAGAGGTTGTGCCTGAAAGCAGTGGAGTCTCTAAGAGAAGAGCCTCCATAGCCGAATCTGAGGTTTTGACTGCCCCCCCTGATATGTGGGTTGTAGCATCTTTTCTGATAATCGATGCACGATTAGAAAATCAGGAATTATGGGATATTTTGCCTTTCGGTTCGTATACGCTCCTTAATCCACGGAGGTGCCCAAGACCTACCGATAGTGCGGGTATAGCTTGTTGGGTGAAAGAGAGTTTTCCTGAAGCGGTGAAAGACTTTGACCAGGATCACCCGGGGGACTGGGCCCCAGGTGAGGCGCGTCCCTTGGACACCGGGGACTCGAGATTGCATACAATATTAATGGCCCATTACTTGCCTTTTGACGACAAGGACCCTGACGGTTCCTTTAAGATACTTTCGACAACTTATCACAACTCCTTGACTCATGCCGGAACGTGGGCCGTCATTGTTCCCATTTTTGGGACAGGAGTGTTCAATTTCCCTCTCGGAAGGGCAGTGGAAGTTTGTATTGATCACACTCGGGAATGGGTAAACCGTGACCCCGATTTTAACAGAATAGTAGTCCTTCTGGCTCCTGAGGCTGGGCTGCGGCAGGAAATACTCTGCCAATTAAAAGGGCGATTTAAAGTAGATCCAGTGAAAGTTCAGGACTATGCAGCGTCCAGTAATTATCAAGTTGATGCGACATTAATTGCTGAACTAATGAGGATGCCCGTTGTGGGCAAGTCATATAAGGAGTTTGTCTTTGACCGTGCCGTAGGGAATATTACTGACAGCTTTGTTCGTCAATACCAGCGCTACCCCGCTAAATCCGGAATGTATCCACACGCTGATCTCAAAGAACACCAAACGTTATACGGACCAACTGGCCCATCACCACTGACAAATATGGGGTCATTGGACACTGCATTACAAGAAATAGCCCATACTCCGACTGCAACTGCGCCACCCGCCTATGAAACTAGCGAGGCTCTCAGGGACCATGGCTATGCCACTCCAGTGAGGGTCCACTTCTCCCCGCCGTCAGAGGATGACTCTGATGAGGGAGAACCCCTGCACGTGAGTGAAAACAGCAGAGAAATTATTACTAGTCTGGAAAAAATGGCGGGACAACTTAGTGCGATCTCACAACAAATAGAAAGTCATCGGGATCAGATCAATAGAAGTTTAAGCCAGGGAAGATTAGAATATATTTCAGGTTCCCCGGAAAATCGCCCACAGCCTATGCAACCACTTAATCCCTCTAATGGCTTGATAGAGGCCTCGGGCCTTAATGCCCCAGGAAACTCTGATGCCAGAGACCCAGGGTTGAGTGAGTCAACTCCGGATGACATCCCGGTTATTAGAATGGACAATGGATCCATGTTTATTATTTTGCCCACTTCTACGGCTAAATATAAACCCACTGGGGACAATGTAGTGATCCCCTTAAGAAAGTGGAACGGACTAGATGAGGTGAGGGCATTTATTCCGTGGAAAAAGAAGATTGGCAGAAAGGACCTCGATTATCAACTTTCACTTTTGAGTGAAGAAGTTCGTGACCGGAGTTACCGAGCCTTTGAGCGGGTCCATCACCTTGACTTCACTGATTGCGAAGATTCCTCCGTGGCTACTGTCTGTTTGACACCGTTAGTGCATTCGCGCTCAGTAGAAGGTCAAATACACACCGGAGCCAGCAAAATTGCCCGGCTTGAATTGTCTAAGGTGACCCTTGACCTCAATCCTCCTGAATCATTGGGGGTTGTCACAAATACACAATTAGCACGATGGATGACGGCTACTTATGCGACGCTGGCCTCACTGGGTTATTTTGAAACAGTTAAGTGTCTGGTAGGAAACCGACAACTGGCAAAAACACTCTATGACACAGTATTACTTTTAAAACAGGATAACTTTGCAAAGTATCTAGATAATTCTCCTCAGCTGCAGCATGGCTTAGAGGAGGAGGAGCGCAGAGAGCCAGAGGAGCCTCGGGTTTCCTTCCGACCCTCCTCTGCGTCTACACCACGCCCCCCAACTTCTCTACCCAGGTCCCCACGTGACGAACGGCCCTCCTCTGTGTCTGCACCACGCCCCTCAACCCCTCTACCCAGGTCCCCACGTGGCGAACGACCATCAACGCCCCCTATTAACCGCCAGCCCACCCGAATGGTTCGAGCAAAAGACTCTAGAGGGCGTAAGATAACCTGGGGAGAGTACGACGCCACCAAGTGGCCGTGCGACCCCGGCAAGGAAGAATTAAGAGAACACCCTATGGCTCATTACTATGATCCGCTGGTACACCAGCAGCCTCCGGAGCCAGGGTGGAATAAAGAAATAATTACACCCCAGTGGTTTCCTCATGATAGGAAGGAAAGGGCCCGGAGAATGCGATCTCCCTCTGCTGAGGAAATAGGTGAGTGGCAAGGAGTGTCAAAATCTTTTAAGCGGGCGTATCTTGCACGAGGGTATGATGCACACCGTGATTCATTAACTGATATTTACTCTCATATGCCCAGGGCCACTCGCCAGCCGATGGAGCCCTGGGAGGGACAGTCTCAATGTCCCTCTGAACCTGACGATCAGAGTAGCGATGAATCCGGCAGCGATAGTGACTCGCCTCTGGGTCCGCAGCCAGATCCCCCAACTCCCCCAAGACAGGGTGGCAGGATGGCCCCCGCAGGTAGGATAGGACGGCAGCGCACCCAGCTGGCAGTGTCGATTCTTGCAGGAGGCCCCCTATCGGAGCCCAGGCAAGACAGTGACGTCAGGGTGTCGAATAAAATTACCCTGGCAGACCTATGCAAAGCACTCCCAAAAAGAAGAGATAACGAATCCAACTGTGAGTATGTCAGGAGATTGAATAAGGAGTTATCTCCTGCTCAAATGACTGACCCGTTTATTAGTAAATATGTCTCCAGAGAGAATGGATTAGATTTAGTCCAAGGGCAGACATTAATGGATTTGTTAACCTCCGATGTGGCTACTTTACTCACTAGTCAGGTAGAAGCAACCATACAAGATTTGGTTGATAAAGTAAATAGAGGAGAAATGTCTCTTTTACAGGCTTATTCTATTCTGGCAGAAGAGGGGGCTGATGAGTCACAGGTTAAGAGTTTTCTGATTCAGATTAACTGCCCCGAGCAAGCAAAATTAGTTCTGGAGTTCCTCCAAGCGAAGGGACTCGATGCAAAAACTGAGGTTATCACACGTCACAGCTCCCTTATGGGTGTGAGAAGAGCTCTTAGAAAGCAAAAAGAGAAACAGGATGTATCTGAACCTCGACAGCCAAAAAACGAGCAGAGGGGGAAGCCCCTTCCCCCTACCAAATCGAAACCAGCAAACCCACAGCGCGCCCCGCCTCGCACTCGATCTTCCTTTCCACCCAGAAAGGATCGAAACCAGCAAGACATCAGACCCGAGAGACAGGGTGGGGGCAAGCGCCCTCCATTCAACAAGAATATGAATGGCTCAGGCATGAATACCCACAGGAACCACAAAGACAGCAAAAGAGTGTGTGATGTCATTTATTCAGGGGAACCCAGTCAAAAGCCTCAGATCTGATAATGCTGCCATGTTTGCTTCTAAACACTTTCGTTCGTGGTTGGAACAGGTGGGGATACGACATGTCTTATCTATCCCGCACCAATCCAACACTAATGGAGTCGCGGAACGCGCAGTGCGCGCGGCAAAATCACAAATACTGTTGTATAAACATAGATGGCACTTACCTGAAAACCTCTTTGCCATTAACCAACAGCACAGTCTCCCTAAGTTGCGGGGTCATGACCCTGCCCACTCTCACGGGCCCTCTGTATCGTTACAGGTGGGCAGTGAGGTGTGGATACTCTCCACTGGAAGGTCTACTACGATAGTGAAAGTCGAAGGGAACGTACTTACGGGAAAAGATGGCCACAGGTACCACCCCAAGCAACTTCGACTTAAGTGTAAAAATCAGGATGGAAGCTAACCGAGACCATGTGCCAGGATGGGTTCAGGGGGTAGGGGAAGACTATGTTAAAATGCACCCCGATCGAGTATTCCCGAATAATGGCCTCCTTGTTATGGCCTGGGATGGTTCTAATCGTTCCTGGAAAAAGGGGATTGTTATGCCTTATACTCACCCCACCACCAGTGTTAGGTGGTCTAATTATGAACCTGGTGATTGTGCCCTTTGTGCTAAGCCCATTTTTGTCCTCATCTGGTCTGGTGATGCAAGGTACAAGCATGAGCACCGTCCTGAGCAAGCGGAGGTAGGAGCTGAACACCTGGTGGGCGGGATCGAATTAATGGGATCTGCCCCTTTCACATTCTGCATGTGGTGCTGGGAGTCATGGGGGGGTCGATACCAAATATTACGTAAAGACACCCACTGCAAGCCATGCATCTGTGGCCGAAGTGAGGGGGACTGGGCCGTGTGTGATACAGGCACCCCCTGGCAGATAAACCCAGCACAATTTTTGGCGCTACGGCATCGTTTTCATTCAAACGATTGTCTCATGCAGCCCCCACTTGCATTAAGGGCCAGTACTGTTGACTCCTGGAACTGCCCCATCCTGATATATCAGACTATGTGGACTACTAGTGATGATAAATTGTCATCGAAGTTCAAAAGGAAACTTTCAATGATCCCCAAGGATACCACCATGAAATGGGAAGACTTCCTCCCGTGGAAGTGGGAGGATGGCTTACATCTGTCTAGAGACGGAAGCCTATCTTTGCCAGGCTTTAGTTGGAGAAATTGGGAATCCACCTCTTTGGGAAGGTGGTGGACCGAACAATTATGGCCCCAGGATAAGGAGGTGAAGGGGAAAGTGTACCACCCTGATGTGTACAACTACCCCCATTTATCCAACAATAAAAGGATTTTTACAACTTCTGGGACCTTGCCCAGACATCCTAATGAAGCAAAAGAAGTTAGGGTCTGCACTATAAAGCGTACTCTTATTCTTGTTACTGAATGTGGCCCTCGAACAGTGCCCGGGGCGGCCCATGTCCTTATTGCGTCCACCCGCATCGCATGGTACCCGCTGGGGGTCTTCATAGAGGTGAAGACTGGAGATTTGATGATATTGACCAATGTCTCGATCCCGGTTGTGCCCGTAGCAAAAGAAAAATTGACTTGGTGGAGGTCAGCTTGGCTGAAGAAAAGATCTAAGCTGAGTCGTACTGGATTCTCTGAGGCTGTTCTGGACCTGGAGATGCCAGGCAACACATTTTTCCAGCAGCACCTGAGGCCCCGCCTAGCTGTATATGAGATTGGTCCAGAGGGGGAGAGGAATAATCCCAAAAACAGCCCGGCTATTATGAACCAATCAGGAGAAAAAAGGGAGTCCGAGTTGCAAGAATTAATGCCACCGCCCTCTTCTCACCCACAGGATCTCAATAATCCTGGGTCAGAAGAGCCTAAAAAACACGATAAGGGCAAACGGCCAGCTAACGGTAAGCAATCGAGAATAGCCCGCCTTCTTAAAAGAAGGAAGGGAAAGAAGGAATAATGAATTTATGGGACAAATTCTGGTACTGGAAAGCTAGGCGCTGGTGGCAATTTAAGGCAAGACAACAATTGGCATATAAAGATCAAGCCAAAGACATGCAACACCAGACGCCAGCTACAATTTCCAGGAAACAAATGAAACGAGACAAAATGATCAAGGAATGGGAGAAAACCACTAGGATGTCTCCCTTGAGTCTTTTTATAATTGGAATGTTATTATTCATACTAATATTAGTTATAGCCTCATGGTCAAATATAGTCTATGAACACATGACCCATACTAGCAGTGTCACCCGACGTTGGAAATTAAAAACAGTACACTGTAAAAACTGCACCATTCTGACTCCAGAAACTAGAGAAATACCCCTACCAATTGCAACAGAGAAAAATGGCACTCAATTTGATCAAGCTTTATGGATGAGACAAGCAGCTGTCTATCTAAATATACACGGAGCTGTAAGTGGCACGTGTCAATATGCTGAGCAAAAATCTGCTGAACAGGAAATGACAGGTCGGGCTGTCACCGCAAAACCCAGACAGAGACAGCGCCAGAGTGTGAAAAGCTCTGTGAACAAAATCACAGAAGCAGCTACTATTTTGACAGCTACCATCATGACAATTGCCCCCACTATAAATAGTCAGGAAGTGAAGAGTCAGGTGACCGTCAAGACACTAAAACGGAGCACGTGGCAGAGGTGGTCCGCCGCCGCCCCGGCAAAAGCTTCCAAGCCGAAGAGGAAGTCAGGCAAGTCCGCCAGTTCTGGACCAAGTGTTCGCGAGCGCATTGTCAAGATCGTGTCCGCCTCCAACGAGCGTGGAGGTGTGTCACTGGCCGCCATCAAGAAAGCTCTGGCCGCCGGTGAATACGATGTGGAGAAGAACAATGCTCGCGTCAAGCTCGCCATCAAGAAACTGGTGGCTAATGGTGTCGTGATCCAGACCAAGGGCACCGGAGCATCCGGCTCTTTCAAGATGAACAAGAAAGAAGCGCCCAAGACTAAAAAAGCCGCTCCTAAAACCAAGGAGGACGCTGCAGGAAACAGCAGCCACTTGATTCGGCTCGAGGGCAGCCAACTGGCACTGTATTATGAAGACCCCAACACGAAGAGGCATAGTGTGACTGTGCGGTATGAACCGCCTCAGCTTGGCTCTCGCCATACGACCATTTTGCTGTCATACATGTGCATCAGACCTCATGCGCACTCTCAAGGGGCCAACATGTATTTGGAAAAAGCCAGGGAGTTGAAGCTGCTGCTGGCGGAGAAGGAGCAGGGCTCTGGGTCGGTGCACTGCTTCAGCAAAGACGACGGGGCTCTGTTTGTGGAGGCTGTTCCCCAGACCAACATCAGCCGGAGGATCACTGCTTTCCAGTATGAGCTGATTCCCAGCCAGGGTACACAAGTGACAACATCTCCCGAGACGGAGAGACAACTTTCTGCGTGGACTTTTCCAACTCTGCTGCTGAACTGGCGCCACAAAGAAGACACACATGACGGATCTATGAGCCCACGTGGATTAGTGGAAACTTTTTAAACGAGAAGGAATGCATATTTTCTTTGTGAAACTAACTTTTTTGTTGTCGCTAATAGGACTTACACGAGGCCTAAGATGCTACATGCCCACCGAGGCGTGTTTGAACCAGGGGAAGTGTGAACCGAGTGCAGACGGGAATGGCGAGTGCAAATATGAAGACCAAGGTATCGGCTACAAAAGTACCTGAGGGGGAAGCGAATAAGGAAAACCTCAGGATTAAATTTATGACCTTAATATGGGTGTTCGGCACCATCATAATAATATATGAATCACTTAATTTTAAAATTACCTACTTCTCCAACAGAGAAGATTGGTGTCAGAAAAGCTACCACAGGGATAACTGGCTTGTGGCGGCCAAGCCAACAGAGGGACCTGTATCCTCCTGTCTCTTGACAAATATAAATGCAACTGCAGTAGAGGATGGATAGGTCTACGGTGTGAGCAGGTGGACAGCTGTGTTTCCAATCCATGTGCTCATGGAGGTCTGTGCACGTCCCTGTCTGGCAGTAGCTACAAATGTTCCTGTCCTCCTGGATACACTGGTCCTCGCTGCCTTAATGACACAAATGAATGTGCAACCACTCCCACCATATGTCAGAATGAAGGCTTGTGTATCAACACTCCAGGCTCTTACAAGTGCATTTGCTCCCCGGGGTTCACCGGGCGACATTGTGAGAACTCGTACGTCCCCTGTTCTCCCTCACCTTGTCTAAATGGTGGCACTTGTCACCAGAGCTCTGAAACCAGCTACTCCTGCCACTGCCTCCCAGGATTTAATGGAACCAACTGTGAGAACAACATTGATGATTGTCCCGGTCATCAGTGTGCAAATGGAGGGACTTGCATGGATGGAGTCAACACTTACAACTGTCAGTGCCCTCCAGAGTGGACTGGCCAACACTGTACAGAGGATGTGGATGAGTGCCGCCTTCAGCCAAATACTTGTCAAAATGGAGAAAGGTTGAAACAACCACTATAATAACAGAAAAATACATCGTAATCAGTGCCAAGGCATTGGTTTATGACATCACTGAAGGATTGACTAAATGGCAAAATGATACAATGTTACAGAACGATACACTGAGCTCCATGGCTTATTACCCACGTTACATTATACACCCAAAAGTGTTTGAACACTGCACGGATCCAGGAGATAGTGTTTGGACTATCTTCTGGATGATGCTGACATGGGCATACATTGGAGCAGACATACTGATGTTCCATCTACGTCAACAGGAAACTGAAGGTAACACCTCCATCTACAAGCACACAGGCAAAGCTGCGCAGGAAGTATCTTACATTTAGTCGCACTGAGCATGGCAAGCAACCAGACGAACAACACCGGGTATGACCCAGCAAATCCTCCTCAGGTAGGGACAGATTTTATTGATCTTATGATACTGTCCATGTTACAAGTAGTATTTGTTCCTCCATTACACAAGCAAAAAACTTGCCTAGGGTGCATCTTCGGATTAGTAGTAGGATGCATTCGTTTTTTAGTTAGGAAAGTAACCCCTTTACACACATCATTCGGCCTCATTGGAGTCGCTGCATTGAATCTTAGTCCTCAGAGACCGTGGCTTTGGCCGACCGCAGTCACCGTAGTATACATTCTGGACAGTTTGTACACCGAATTGACTTTACTATTTTGCACAGATTCTCAGTGCACCTATTGCAATATAGCAGGAACAGTGATATATCTTGTACTCATAGGTTTATTGCTGACATTAATTTGGTCAACCCTGGGGAGGTATAAAAAGGCAGCACTAAATCTTACAGGGCAATGGATGATTCTGATGATATGGGTCCTGATTAAAAAATTAGCTGGAGGAACTTCCTTGTATGTCTCTATGTTTTATATAGGTTATCTGATGGGGACTTGTTATCCCATGAAATTATGGAAAACTCCTAACGACATTAGGTTGTTTGGAATGGCGTCTGCTGTTAGTAGACCTTCTCAAAATTGACATTTTGTAATGTTTCTGCAGGGCCCAATTGTGATTACGGACGGGAACGACAAGGCGGATCAATGGGATCCATGGGGCACAAAGGAGACGAATGTGCTGTTAGCTCTGGATGTGATCATGGAGCCCCTTGATCCTAAAACCAAAGTCCGCCCTGCAGATATAGGACGCCGTAGAGTTTTTAGTTGGGGACCCTCCACCAAAATGATTGAATATTGGAGGAATAAGCCCCTCATGAGATTTACAGCAAAAGTATCACGCGGCGTCGTCACTCAAGATCACCGAAAGAAGGTCCAAAAGATATGGGTGCCCCTCGAAATCAAACCAACGAGAAAGATCGTGTGGTCATTTGAAAAAGAGACCCCGTTCATCCTCCAGGCATGGCCACGTTTCGTGGTAATGTGCCAGGAGAATGAGCCATTAGTACACTGGCTTCCAGTGGTATGTGCCGAACACTGGGAGTTCACATTCCCAGGGGATGATAAGCTGCCCCCATTGACCACGTACGCCCTTAGGGTGTACCACTGTACTATAGGACCTGGGCAGACATCCTGGATTGAACAGGGAGGATTTCATCCTCCATATGTGGTGCAGGGAATGGTGTTAAAAACGGAACAGGTGGGAGAAGTGTATGATAAAGATTTGGGGTTCATTAGTCCCGCTAGACCTTGGGGGCCGGGAAACATACAGCCAGGTTACCGACGTCCAGGGGACCAGATTCACCTCCGTGACCCAAACTTACTGATGGTGACTCAGTGGCTAAGAGACGATGTGAGCGTGTATGAGGACTGGGAGGACTTGATACTCAGTGAACATGGTAGATTATGGCATGGGGGGTTTCGTCTACACCATTATCAGGGAGGATTTTGCCCTCATGGTTACTTCGAGTGGATGAGCAAATTATTGAAAAATAGAACAACAGTGCCCACCGCATTGGGGTGGCATGTTCAAGGACCAGTCTCATGGCAGAATTTTGCCCAACTGGTAATAAGCGGAAATGAGAAAGAAGCTCTGGCTGTGTTGAAGGGAGAACGTGACTGGAAGCGCCCTGCTATGCTCGAGCAGCACAAGCAGAGATTTAGGCGCGGTGGGAGGCCCTTTCCTCGGAGAACAAATCCGGCGAGACGCTGGGTAGAGAGAGCTGCGACATCCAGAAGCGGTTGGGTATTTCAGTTTGCTTCGCCTCCTGGGCAGGGGAACAACTGTCTGTCTGATACAGGACCATCTGCTAACTCGGATTCGGGAGCTACTCCCGCCCCAAGGGCACCCAGACGTTCAAGGGCCTCCGTGTCCGTACCAACGTACGTACACCTGCAGTCCTTTCCTCGATCACAGCAGAGTGACACCTCGCTAACTGAAGGTGAGACGGATGAAGAAAATCCGAAAGATCAATCAAAATCTCCGGAAGACACCGGTGCAACAAATTGCAACTATTGTGAAGGTAATGTAATGACTCTTAAAAATCTACTCCTATGTAAACATGAGGGCCATGTCCTGAACAATTGTCATCAATGTGGGTTAAATATGATAAAAAACAAATTTGTCTTCCCAGACTCAAAACAGCTCACAGATGTCCCAGCTAATGTTACCTCCACGGGGTCGGCTGACCCTGTGAACACATCTTCGGGGTCGGCTGATCCTGTGAACACATCATCTCCGGTGCGTCCGAATACCCCCAGAGTTTCGAGCCCTGTTACGCCTGAGCGGAACGAATACTCTCCTACCACCCCCCGAGCTGAGAGTCCAGATCCCACCATGCCTAATCGTCCGAGCAGAGGAAGCGACCTCACTCCTCCTTCAACGCACGCCGCCACGACATCTACCGGTAGATCCAAGGAGTCTGCACAGAAATTGTTTGACTACTATATGAATGTGCTGAGAAGGCTGAAGGAGGAAGAATTGAAGGAGCTTGAGTCCCGAATGAATGAAAAAGATGAGAAAGATGAAGAAGATGAATCGATGGACTTAGACAAATGGTGAAGGAGGATATTTTCGGAGGGGGATGTTGTATATACTGGAAAATCGAAAATATTATAACTATGCTTTGCACTTATTATGAGCACTTATTGAATCTGTATGCTTTGCACTTTTGAACTTGCAGGGCATGCTCTAACCTCAGGGTGAATTTGTAAGCAGAACATGTTTTTAAGCCGAGCTTGCGATTATGGTTAACACTTAGAAGGAACGTTGTAATAATAGAACCTTGTGGTCTTCACTTAGAACATAAGTTACATTTATCAAAACAATGAAACTAACACTCAGCATGTTCAATGAATCTAAAACATCTGCATAAGACATAAGGGGTGTATCTAATGAAGTAAAAACTTTCCACTAAGGACGACAGCTAGAACACGTGATGAAAATTAAAACTTTCCACTGAAGATGACAAGAACACGTCACCCATCAATGACGCATTGGGGGATTGTTTATTGAAATCGGCAGTGTTGCTATAAAGGTCTAGGATAAACTGACCTCTCGCTCTCGCTCTTGATCCACGCTTTTGGCTTCATCCGTTTGCTGTAAGGTCTTGTATCTTAACTTGGGACGGTGCTCTTGCTCTTGCTCTTAGGCCATTTGATTTAACTCTTTTTGTTGTTCTCTTATGGTTTTTTATTATTGATTGGTTGATTTTTATGATTAATTCTTTTGACTTATCTCTTTTATTGCATATACTTTGAATATATTTTTTAGGATCTTTGACTTAATCCTTTTTATTGTGTATGCATTTTGATTATATGATTTTTGACATTTATGCATGTGCACTAGCGTCTGGCAGTGCCTTTGACTTTGTTGGGTATTAGTGTCTGGCAATACCCTTGAGTTTATTGATGATTGCTTTTATTATCCTTTTTTGAATTTTATTGTTTTATTACCCTTTTATCATTTTTGTATTGAATTTGATTCTTTATTGATTTTACTGTTTTGTTATCCTTTTTATCAATTTTTTGGAGAAATACTTTTGACATAAAAACAAAATAAAACTGAGTACGAATTAAGTACTGAAAAGGCACAACGGCATTGATCCCTGACTACTAAAGAATCGACTGGCTCCTGTACTACCATCAACTGGGTTATAGGTGAGTTAATGCTGGATTGAATTAATGTTTGATTCCCTTTCCTGTGCACATGTAGTGAATGTCTCGACTGGTAGCATTATTCCATCCTGAATTATTATGTCAATGATAAAGTGGTAGTTCAGAAGGTTGAGGTAATATTTTATTTAAGGAATGGATTGAGGATCTAATCATGTGTCCCTAAACGAAGCTAAGTAAAGAGACTACGGTAGAAGGTGTAGCATTGTAAGGTCAAGAACCTGTTTCTCAACAGGTCGGGCGAATTAAATAACCCGCTCAGTGAAGCGCCGACACTACTCACTAATATAATAGGTGAAGTGGATACATCTATTATAGTTTTAGAACCGTGTCTGCAACAAGAGGCTGACTGAGTTGACCACACGAGGGGGCCCTTTACCAGAGAGGCAAAGGGAGGTAGTGTACTCGGAACTAGGGACGGCTTGTTACAGCCAATTGCCCTGTACACAAAACCTTGAAATCCAAAACCCGGCGACATTATTAACACTTTTATGTTTGGCGTTCCGAAACCCACCTTATCTCTGGCTGAAAAGCGTTTTTGTGCATTGTGCCATAACTTTTCAGGGAAGCTTCAGAACATGAAATTTTAACCTCCCACTATAGCAGAAAGGGTCTTTCTAGTAGTTGCACATCAAATCTAAACTGTCTGAAGTGTTTTTCGAAAGTTATTAACACTTTTATGTTTGGCGTTCCGAAAGCCACCTTATCTCAGGCTGAAAAGCGTTTTTGTGCATTGTGCCATAACTTTTCAGGGAAGCTTCAGAACATGAAATTTTAACCTCCCACTATAGCAGAAAGGGTCTTTCTAGTAGTTGCACATCAAATCTAAACTGTCTGAAGTGTTTTTCCAAAGTTATCAACACTTTTATGTTTGGCGTTCCGAAACCCACCTTATCTCAGGCTGAAAAGCGTTTTTACGCATTGTGCCATAACTTTTCAGGGAAGCTTCAGAACATGAAATTTTAACCTCCCACTATAGCAGAAAGGGTCTTTCTAGTAGGTGCACATCAAATCTAAGCTGTCTGAAGTGTTTTTCGAAAGTTATCAACACTTTTATGTTTGGCGTTCCGAAACCCACCTTATCTCAGGCTGAAAAGCGTTTTTGTGCATTGTGCCATAACTTTTCAGGAAAGCTTCAGAACATGAAATTTTAACCTCCCACTATAGCAGAAAGGGTCTTTCTAGTAGTTGCACATCAAATCTAAGCTGTCTGAAGTGTTTTTCAAAAGTTATCAACACTTTTATGTTTGGCGTTCCGAAACCCACCTTATCTCAGGCTGAAAAGCGTTTTTGTGCATTGTGCCATAACTTTTCAGGAAAGCTTCAGAACATGAAATTTTAACCTCCCACTATAGCAGAAAGGGTCTTTCTAGTAGTTGCACATCAAATCTAAACTGTGTGAAGTGTTTTTCCAAAGTTATCAACACTTTTATGTTTGGCGTTCCGAAACCCACCTTATCTCAGGCTGAAAAGCGTTTTTACGCATTGTGCCATAACTTTTCAGGGAAGCTTCAGAACATGAAATTTTAACCTCCCACTATAGCAGAAAGGGTCTTTCTAGTAGATGCACATCAAATCTAAGCTCTCTGAAGTGTTTTTCGAAAGTTATCAACACTTTTATGTTTGGCGTTCCGAAACCCACCTTATCTCAGGCTGAAAAGCGTTTTTGTGCATTGTGCCATAACTTTTCAGGGAAGCTTCAGAACATGAAATTTTAACCTCCCACTATAGCAGAAAGGGTCTTTCTAGTAGTTGCACATCAAATCTAAACTGTCTGAAGTGTTTTTCCAAAGTTATCAACACTTTTATGTTTGGCGTTCCGAAACCCACCTTATCTCAGGCTGAAAAGCGTTTTTACGCATTGTGCCATAACTTTTCAGGGAAGCTTCAGAACATGAAATTTTAACCTCCCACTATAGCAGAAAGGGTCTTCCTAGTAGTTGCACATCAAATCTAAACTGTCTGAAGTGTTTTTCCAAAGTTATTAACACTTTTATGTTTGGCGTTCCGAAACCCACCTTATCTCAGGCTGAAAAGCGTTTTTGTGCATTGTGCCATAACTTTTCAGGGAAGCTTCAGAACATGAAATTTTAACCTCCCACTATAGCAGAAAGGGTCTTTCTAGTAGTTGCACATCAAATCTAAACTGTCTGAAGTGTTTTTCCAAAGTTATCAACACTTTTATGTTTGGCGTTCCGAAACCCACCTTATCTCAGGCTGAAAAGCGTTTTTGTGCATTGTGCCATAACTTTTCAGGGAAGCTTCAGAACATGAAATTTTAACCTCCCACTATAGCAGAAAGGGTCTTTCTAGTAGTTGCACATCAAATCTAAGCTGTCTGAAGTGTTTTTCAAAAGTTATCAACACTTTTATGTTTGGCGTTCCGAAACCCACCTTATCTCAGGCTGAAAAGCGTTTTTGTGCATTGTGCCATAACTTTTCAGGGAAGCTTCAGAACATGAAATTTTAACCTCCCACTATAGCAGAAAGGGTCTTTCTAGTAGTTGCACATCAAATCTAAACTGTCTGAAGTGTTTTTCCAAAGTTATTAACACTTTTATGTTTGGCGTTCCGAAACCCACCTTATCTCAGGCTGAAAAGCGTTTTTGTGCATTGTGCCATAACTTTTCAGGGAAGCTTCAGAACATGAAATTTTAACCTCCCACTATAGCAGAAAGGGTCTTTCTAGTAGTTGCACATCAAATCTAAACTGTCTGAAGTGTTTTTCCAAAGTTATCAACACTTTTATGTTTGGCGTTCCGAAACCCACCTTATCTCAGGCTGAAAAGCGTTTTTGTGCATTGTGCCATAACTTTTCAGGGAAGCTTCAGAACATGAAATTTTAACCTCTGTAGGAATCTACACCTTTAATGTATCTTCCGCGTGTTCGTTTACTCGTGAGAATGACTACCGAAAACCCACAACTTAAAATCCAAAATAATTTATTCCCTGACAGAGGAGTCTAATTACCTTAACAGAGCTCTGGGTCCACAACTACGCCTGACTTAGCCTTAGCTCCAGTGGTGTAGAGTGACAAAGACTATCTGGCCCTGACCCTTTTTATATGTTTTCAGTCTGCAGTCTTCAATCTTGGGGTGCAGTCTCCACTGATTGGTCCTGGTCTTCTTATGGTCCTGGGTCAGATTCCAAATCTTGTGTCGCCTCCACCACGTCTGGAAATCCCTTTAGGATGTTTAGACATCTGTCCTTTATTGGCGACAATGGCAGAACAGATGACCCAATACGTCCTTCTTTGGTATCTTGCTTCTGTCAACTCATCCGTTCTCCACATGGTTAATTGGTTTACGACGCCACAGACGGTCTCCAAAAGGTTCCTCATGTCAGATGCCATTCCCTTATTCTCCGCATCTGTTGAACACAATCTTATTATTATTTAACAAAACAGTATAAATTCAATTTAATAATATAGCTTGATTAATATATTTATTTTGTAATTTAATATTATTCCCATAATCCCCCTTTTGATCTCTTCCTAAAGAGATCAACAACACATCAAAAATAGTTCACAAAACTCTCCCTGGTATTAAAATTAAAATCAATATCAGGATTGAAGTAAATAAAAATCTAACTTGACAATAAGGATTTCAAACATTTCATGCCAAGGATACAATATTTTCTTCTTCCAGATGTTTCCCATCGTCTCCAGGTTGGGTTCCTTGTCCCCTATTGTTAGCCTGCACAGCCATGACATTACTCCCAAGGAGATCACCAGATCCCCAAAAGTCACCAGCTGTCCTTCTTTGTCCATCACCATCATCTTATTGTCCCCCTTTTTATATTTTCCTGCAAAATATGAAATGAGCAAAAAAACAAAAACTAGTGACAATACATTTAGCTTGAACCATGACTTCAAAAGATCCAGTCCAAAGTAGTTCGGACCACTTTCTCTGCAACACATGAAGATAAATGGATGACGCTGGCGGGGGTCCGTCTGGTTCAGCTGCAAAAGTCCTGCGCACAAAAACATGAAGAAAGTTGCTCCCAGTAGGGCTTATAGCCGGCTGGTGGGTCCACTTCCGGCTGGAGCAGCACCGAGGCTGGACCAGGCATCAGACGACCAGTCAGAAGTTCAAAAGGTGTGAACCCTGTCCGGCGGGTTAATTTACTGTCTGATTGCCAAAAGAACTATAGGCAGAGCTTACAGCCAATTCAGCCCTGTTTGTGCACATGTCTTGGCCAAATGCTATTTCAGCATACGATTCCTTTGTTCAACGTGAGCTTGAAATTAGGGATGATATGCAGAACCAAATTTATAAATCAATCCCAGGAACTACACAGCTTTTCCATTAATTTTGCTGTAAAATGCATGCGATCTGTGATGTGATGTGATGTGATAATTCCTGAAAACCCATGGGTAGAAATATAATGGTTAACCAATGCTTTGATGACAGACAACAAATCCTTCCTTGCACACAGATACACCTCAGGCCATCCTGAGAAAGTATCCACAATCACCAACAGATACCTCATCACCTACTCTGAAGTGACCATGTCCATGTAGTTCATGACCACCACTTCACCCGGAGTCCTCCCTGACTCCGTCTGCTGCATCATCCTCTTCATCGTTGAACCAATGCTAAAACTCTGACAAATCATCAGGAAGGACCACTCTTCTTGGTCCCTTCCCTGGGTTGAACCACAGCCTCCTGATCAGTGTTCCATCACGCCCCAGTGGCACTCCAGTCTTGCTTCTCACTGTCCAGCGCATTCGCCTGTAGCTGCTGAATAACTTGTAAAGTGATTTCAGGTAACAAGTCCTCAACTTGCTTACCTCATTGAGGAGAAACCTGACAGCCTGCAGCCTCCTTGCCGCTGCGTCTGCCGCCTGGTTACCCCTGGCAACCTATGTGTTCACCTTCATGTGTCCTGGGCATTCAACTACCACCACCGCTGCGCAGGGTTGACAGCCTTGTCCAACCTATGAATGAGATCCCCATATGCAACTGGATCCCCAGTCACTGTTACAAAACCGTGCGTCTCCAAAATGCCAAATCAACAACTCACAACATACACAGAATCCAAATATCCTCACCTTTCTTTTGGTTGAGTACACCGTTTACAACATCATCAGATACTAACACATCTGAGCAAAATCATCCTGGTAGCCTCCAAACAAATACCAGAACGATTCTGTCGCAATGTACAGATCGTCGAGATACTATACCAAGAAAACACCTGTGGGTAATGAAACAGTGGAGAGCATGTCACACAAATATTGGCTGAAAATCCCACGGCTCAATTTCCACCCTTGTGGGACTCATGTGATACATGAACGCAAAGAACTTTCTACATTCTGGAGCTAATAAGATACAGAAAAACGCATTTGCCAAATCGCTCACTCTAAACCACTGAAATTTTGGACTTAACACATTCCAACATCTGTGCGAGTCAGACACTGGAACGCACAATGTTAATGTTACCTTATTAATTTCTCTGAGGTCATGTGCCATACGATAATTAACGCAGTCTGCTTTCTTTATCGGTAAAATAAGTGTTGGCAATCTCCTCAGACGCCTCCTGTTTACGTGAATATTGTGGAACATTAACAAGCGCGCCAGGTGTGATTTCAAACGTTACCGGTTCACAATCGACACAGTGGCCCACGTCCGCCGGTCTTTATGACCACAGCGAATCAGGCAGGGTGTCCAGCATCTCTGCTGATAATTCATGATCAGAGCGCTCTCGTCCGTGAAACCTAGTTAGTGTGGCCAGAACATCTGAATCTCCTGTTTTATCCTGGATACAAAAAATGTTTAGCAAAGGTGAAAACGGCACGTTTGGTACTTGCCCACTCTGTCAGTCTTCTGCTGCCTCACACTGCTTCACCATGGGTCCCAGCTCTCTGAGCACATGCCCGTGAGCTGGTTCAAGAAAGATGTGTGGATTAGATGTTTCGGACATCATATACCACTCACCTTGTGAAGACGTCAGTTTGGTAGGTACAGCTACTCCCTGTTTCCCTACATAAATGCAGGTACTTGAGAGTTGCCATTCTTCCCCCTTTAACTGATTCAAATGCTTCTTGGTAGATCAAATCTTGATTTTGGCCATAAAACAGAGTGAGGTGGAGGGGGTAAATCGGAGGTCTTAATGAGGCCACTGAATCGTTCCAGGGCTTCCACAGCAGGAAGGTCGAGTACACACCACCTTCCCCTTCTTGCTCTTGAGTCATTGAGGCTGCAGTTCATCTGAGTCCCATCAGCATCATGTGATTTCCAGAGTGTTTCTTGCAGAGATTCAAAGGCTTGATGGTGGACAGTGTGGTTCCAGTGTCCACTAACATGTTGACAGTCTGTCCCTCCACTTTGACAGAGGTTGAACTCTGCTGCTGCGGTAGATAATGTTGTTGATTCCAGGGCGCTGGTCCTCGACCACCTCGACCTCTAGGGGCTCCCCCTCCCCTAGGTCCGGGTCTGGCGCCTCTCATTGCCACTCCTCCAAAACTTTGTTGTAACACAGGAGGGTGTGGACAGTCTCTCACCCAGTGGGTTGGATCTCCGCAGCGATGACACACTTGAGGTTGTTGCTGGTAGGCGGGTTGAGTGATGCTTCCCCTACCGCCTCCAGGGTCACCCCTCCCACGATCCATGGCTCTGCCTCTCGATTGACCGGTTCCCTGATCCATCCACATCTGTTTCTCCCCTTTAACTTTATCCTTTCCCTCTTTGTTTGTGAATCATGGCATTGCGACGGACTGGTGCGAGTCGCAGCTTCAAAAGCTGGTCCTGCTTGCCCTTGCCATTTTTTTTCAGATTCAGCGTGATGATCTGCAAAAAGTTTGAGATAATGAACATGTCTTTTAAAATATTTTGCTCAGCATCCATCAGATCCAGGCTTATACCCAATTCTGATTTAACTTCTTTTCATGATTACAATTCCAAAAACCACCTCTTTTGCATTATTTCTGGACGCACGTGCAGCAGTTTTATCGGTCCACAGAGTCAGGCACTTGTCATAGTGAGAGCTGGGGTCCGTGGCTGGCGTGTAGTCTGGCAGAGTCTGAACTGTCGGGGCACTCTAGGGAACAAATCTCTGATCACTGTAAAAAATAAGAAGCAAAACCTCCAAAAGGAGAAGTTAACTCTACAGAATCAAGTCCGGTCATGTGAAGAATTTGGTCAGATTGTTATACTGAACTGCAACATGCACGGGTGATTCTCACCACATTGCCAACTGCAAGTAAAATGCTGTCCATATGTGTCTTTAATGCTCCAATCCACTCTTCACCACCTGCAGTCAAACTTGGCAATTTATTAGTTACCAGGGTCAGATCTTGCATCTCCCACTCATGATACTGCAATACTCCCTGATTGTTGATCATCATTGGATAGTTGGATAGCTCGTCTGCGCGCTCCTGTCTGTGACCTGTTGTGGACTCCGTCACGGGGGGTGGGGCTGCTTCCTCCCCTAACACTGAAGCCACTACCATCATGTCACAAACAGCATTCTGATCTCCTCATTCTCTTCTCTCATCTCCCTCAGCTCCCTTGTTTTCAACCATGTAACTGTTTTCACCTCATCTTTCAACTTCTTTCCTTTACAACTCTTCTTTCCTTCTGCTGCAAATTCTCAGATAAATGTTTCATAGTACATTTCTGCCTCAGAAATTCCTTCTCCTTCCCTAACACCACCCACTCTTTATTTAATCTATTTCTATATTTTTCTTTTCTCTCCTAATCCACCCCAGCCAAAACTTGTGTCTCTATCTCTGCATACAAGTCATCCATCTTTTTCTCTCGTGATTCTACTTATTACATCCGTGTAAAATACGCACATTTACCTTTTCCTCTCTCTCTCTTTTTTTTTTTTTTTTTTTTTAAATCTTAAAATAAGTTCCTGACCTCACTATCGCAGACCATCAAACTCAAAATAAAAGTCAAAAATAAAAAACTATATACTGGGGATCAGACCCAGATAAAACTCTATTCTCCTGGTATCCGACCAGGCATAAAACTCTGTCTTGATATCCGATCAAGTATAAAACTCTATTCTCCTGGTATCCAACCAGGCATAAAACTCTGTCTTGATATCCGATCAAGTATAAACTCTATTCTCCTGGTATCCGACCAGGCATAAAACTCTGTCTTGATATCCGATCAAGTATAAACTCTATTCTCCTGGTATCCGACCAGGCATAAAACTCTACGCTGTTTCAGGGGGTCCCAAAAATCCCCTATGTGTACAGCAACATTGCAAAATGAGATCGCGTCCGATCTCAAGCCAGTCTACGGCGGGACAGAACCGAGTCCAGTTCCAAACTGACTCGCGTTCATGCAAAATGAACCAAAGCCCGCTCTATGGCTGCTTTGCATTCATATGCAAAATGAACCAAACCCCGCTTTTTCGCTGATTTGCATTCACAAATAAAAAATGAACCAAACCCCGCTCTCTGGCTGATTTGCATTCACAAATAAAAAGAACCAAACCCCGCTCTCTGGCTGATTTGCATTCACAAATAAAAAATGAACCAAACCCCGCTCTCTGGCTGATTTGCATTCACAAATAAAAAATGAACCAAACCCCGCTCTCTGGCTGATTTGCATTCAAAAATAAAAAGAACCAAACCCCGCTTTTTTCTTTAACTAAAATGACTATGGACCAAACACTGTCTTCCAACCAGTCTCCAAAATAGTTCTTATCCAATGTGCAGAATTCGTGATATCTCAAACAGGTTTCTGCTCACCTTTAGTCCGGTGCACCGTGGAGACCAATTGTCCAACAGAAATCAAGTCCGACTCCTCTGTCCTGTTATCCAGCCACCTCACGATCACGTCGGGGTTCACCAAATTGTAGGAATCTACACCTTTAATGTATCTTCCGCGTGTCCGTTTACTCGTGAGAATGACTACCGAAAACCCACAACTTAAAATCCAAAATAATTTATTCCCTGACAGAGGAGTCTAATTACCTTAACAGAGCTCTGGGTCCACAACTACGCCTGACTTAGCCTTAGCTCCAGTGGTGTAGAGTGACAAAGACTATCTGGCCCTGACCCTTTTTATATGTTTTCAGTCTGCAGTCTTCAATCTTGGGGTGCAGTCTCCACTGATTGGTCCTGGTCTTCTTATGGTCCTGGGTCAGATTCCAAATCTTGTGTCGCCTCCACCACGTCTGGAAATCCCTTTAGGATGTTTAGACATCTGTCCTTTATTGGCGACAATGGCAGAACAGATGACCCAATACGTCCTTCTTTGGTATCTTGCTTCTGTCAACTCATCCGTTCTCCACATGGTTAATTGGTTTACGACGCCACAGACGGTCTCCAAAAGGTTCCTCATGTCAGATGCCATTCCCTTATTCTCCGCATCTGTTGAACACAATCTTATTATTATTTAACAAAACAGTATAAATTCAATTTAATAATATAGCTTGATTAATATATTTATTTTGTAATTTAATATTATTCCCATACCTCCCACTATAGCAGAAAGGGTCTTTCTAGTAGTTGCACATCAAATCTAAGCTGTCTGAAGTGTTTTTCAAAAGTTATCAACACTTTTATGTTTGGCGTTCCGAAACCCACCTTATCTCAGGCTGAAAAGCGTTTTTGTGCATTGTGCCATAACTTTTCAGGAAAGCTTCAGAACATGAAATTTTAACCTCCCACTATAGCAGAAAGGGTCTTTCTAGTAGTTGCACATCAAATCTAAACTGTCTGAAGTGTTTTTCCAAAGTTATCAACACTTTTATGTTTGGCGTTCCGAAACCCACCTTATCTCAGGCTGAAAAGCGTTTTTACGCATTGTGCCATAACTTTTCAGGGAAGCTTCAGAACATGAAATTTTAACCTCCCACTATAGCAGAAAGGGTCTTTCTAGTAGGTGCACATCAAATCTAAGCTCTCTGAAGTGTTTTTCGAAAGTTATCAACACTTTTATGTTTGGCGTTCCGAAACCCACCTTATCTCAGGCTGAAAAGCGTTTTTGTGCATTGTGCCATAACTTTTCAGGGAAGCTTCAGAACATGAAATTTTAACCTCCCACTATAGCAGAAAGGGTCTTTCTAGTAGTTGCACATCAAATCTAAGCTGTCTGAAGTGTTTTTCCAAAGTTATCAACACTTTTATGTTTGGCGTTCCGAAACCCACCTTATCTCAGGCTGAAAAGCGTTTTTGTGCATTGTGCCATAACTTTTCAGGGACGCTTCAGAACATGAAATTTTAACCTCCCACTATAGCAGAAAGGGTCTTTCTAGTAGTTGCACATCAAATCTAAACTGTCTGAAGTGTTTTTCCAAAGTTATCAACACTTTTATGTTTGGCGTTCCGAAACCCACCTTATCTCAGGCTGAAAAGCGTTTTTACGCATTGTGCCATAACTTTTCAGGGAAGCTTCAGAACATGAAATTTTAACCTCCCACTATAGCAGAAAGGGTCTTTCTAGTAGGTGCACATCAAATCTAAGCTGTCTGAAGTGTTTTTCGAAAGTTATCAACACTTTTATGTTTGGCGTTCCGAAACCCACCTTATCTCAGGCTGAAAAGCGTTTTTGTGCATTGTGCCATAACTTTTCAGGGAAGCTTCAGAACATGAAATTTTAACCTCCCACTATAGCAGAAAGGGTCTTTCTAGTAGTTGCACATCAAATCTAAACTGTCTGAAGTGTTTTTCCAAAGTTATCAACACTTTTATGTTTGGCGTTCCGAAACCCACCTTATCTCAGGCTGAAAAGCGTTTTTGTGCATTGTGCCATAACTTTTCAGGGAAGCTTCAGAACATGAAATTTTAACCTCCCACTATAGCAGAAAGGGTCTTTCTAGTAGTTGCACATCAAATCTAAACTGTCTGAAGTGTTTTTCCAAAGTTATTAACACTTTTATGTTTGGCGTTCCGAAACCCACCTTATCTCAGGCTGAAAAGCGTTTTTGTGCATTGTGCCATAACTTTTCAGGGAAACTTCAGAACATGAAATTTTAACCTCCCACTATAGCAGAAAGGGTCTTTCTAGTAGTTGCACATCAAATCTAAACTGTCTGAAGTGTTTTTCCAAAGTTATCAACACTTTTATGTTTGGCGTTCCGAAACCCACCTTATCTCAGGCTGAAAAGCGTTTTTACGCATTGTGCCATAACTTTTCAGGGAAGCTTCAGAACATGAAATTTTAACCTCCCACTATACCAGAAAGGGTCTTTCTAGTAGGTGCACATCAAATCTAAGCTGTCTGAAGTGTTTTTCGAAAGTTATCAACACTTTTATGTTTGGCGTTCCGAAACCCACCTTATCTCAGGCTGAAAAGCGTTTTTGTGCATTGTGCCATAACTTTTCAGGGAAGCTTCAGAACATGAAATTTTAACCTCCCACTATAGCAGAAAGGGTCTTTCTAGTAGTTGCACATCAAATCTAAGCTGTCTGAAGTGTTTTTCAAAAGTTATCAACACTTTTATGTTTGGCGTTCCGAAACCCACCTTATCTCAGGCTGAAAAGCGTTTTTGTGCATTGTGCCATAACTTTTAAGGAAAGCTTCAGAACATGAAATTTTAACCTCCCACTATAGCAGAAAGGGTCTTTCTAGTAGGTGCACATCAAATCTAAGCTCTCTGAAGTGTTTTTCAAAAGTTATCAACACTTTTATGTTTGGCGTTCCGAAACCCACGTTATCTCAGGCTGAAAAGCGTTTTTGTGCATTGTGCCATAACTTTTCAGGGAAGCTTCAGAACATGAAATTTTAACCTCCCACTATAGCAGAAAGGGTCTTTCTAGTAGTTGCACATCAAATCTAAACTGTCTGAAGTGTTTTTCCAAAGTTATCAACACTTTTATGTTTGGCGTTCCGAAACCCACCTTATCTCAGGCTGAAAAGCGTTTTTACGCATTGTGCCATAACTTTTCAGGGAAGCTTCAGAACATGAAATTTTAACCTCCCACTATAGCAGAAAGGGTCTTTCTAGTAGTTGCACATCAAATCTAAACTGTCTGAAGTGTTTTTCCAAAGTTATTAACACTTTTATGTTTGGCGTTCCGAAACCCACCTTATCTCAGGCTGAAAAGCGTTTTTGTGCATTGTGCCATAACTTTTCAGGGAAGCTTCAGAACATGAAATTTTAACCTCCCACTATAGCAGAAAGGGTCTTTCTAGTAGTTGCACATCAAATCTAAACTGTCTGAAGTGTTTTTCCAAAGTTATCAACACTTTTATGTTTGGCGTTCCGAAACCCACCTTATCTCAGGCTGAAAAGCGTTTTTGTGCATTGTGCCATAACTTTTCAGGGAAGCTTCAGAACATGAAATTTTAACCTCCCACTATAGCAGAAAGGGTCTTTCTAGTAGTTGCACATCAAATCTAAACTGTCTGAAGTGTTTTTCCAAAGTTATCAACACTTTTATGTTTGGCGTTCCGAAACCCACCTTATCTCAGGCTGAAAAGCGTTTTTGTGCATTGTGCCATAACTTTTCAGGGAAGCTTCAGAACATGAAATTTTAACCTCCCACTATAGCAGAAAGGGTCTTTCTAGTAGGTGCACATCAAATCTAAGCTCTCTGAAGTGTTTTTCGAAAGTTATCAACACTTTTATGTTTGGCGTTCCGAAACCCACCTTATCTCAGGCTGAAAAGCGTTTTTGTGCATTGTGCCATAACTTTTCAGGAAAGCTTCTGAACATGAAATTTTAACCTCCCACTATAGCAGAAAGGGTCTTTCTAGTAGGTGCACATCAAATCTAAGCTCTCTGAAGTGTTTTTCGAAAGTTATCAACACTTTTATGTTTGGCGTTCCGAAACCCACCTTATCTCAGGCTGAAAAGCGTTTTTGTGCATTGTGCCATAACTTTTCAGGAAAGCTTCAGAACATGAAATTTTAACCTCCCACTATAGCAGAAAGGGTCTTTCTAGTAGTTGCACATCAAATCTAAACTGTCTGAAGTGTTTTTCCAAAGTTATTAACACTTTTATGTTTGGCGTTCCGAAACCCACCTTATCTCAGGCTGAAAAGCGTTTTTGTGCATTGTGCCATAACTTTTCAGGGAAGCTTCAGAACATGAAATTTTAACCTCCCACTATAGCAGAAAGGGTCTTTCTAGTAGTTGCACATCAAATCTAAACTGTCTGAGGTGTTTTTCCAAAGTTATCAACACTTTTATGTTTGGCGTTCCGAAACCCACCTTATCTCAGGCTGAAAAGCGTTTTTGTGCATTGTGCCATAACTTTTCAGGGAAGCTTCAGAACATGAAATTTTAACCTCCCACTATAGCAGAAAGGGTCTTTCTATAGGTGCACATCAAATCTAAGCTCTCTGAAGTGTTTTTCGAAAGTTATCAACACTTTTATGTTTGGCGTTCCGAAACCCACCTTATCTCAGGCTGAAAAGCGTTTTTGTGCATTGTGCCATAACTTTTCAGGAAAGCTTCAGAACATGAAATTTTAACCTCCCACTATAGCAGAAAGGGTCTTTCTAGTAGTTGCACATCAAATCTAAACTGTCTGAAGTGTTTTTCCAAAGTTATTAACACTTTTATGTTTGGCGTTCCGAAACCCACCTTATCTCAGGCTGAAAAGCGTTTTTGTGCATTGTGCCATAACTTTTCAGGGAAGCTTCAGAACATGAAATTTTAACCTCCCACTATAGCAGAAAGGGTCTTTCTAGTAGGTGCACATCAAATCTAAGCTAACTGAAGTGTTTTTCGAAAGTTATCAACACTTTTATGTTTGGCGTTCCGAAACCCACCTTATCTCAGGCTGAAAAGCGTTTTTGTGCATTGTGCCATAACTTTTCAGGGAAGCTTCAGAACATGAAATTTTAACCTCCCACTATAGCAGAAAGGGTCTTTCTAGTAGTTGCACATCAAATCTAAGCTGTCTGAAGTGTTTTTCCAAAGTTATCAACACTTTTATGTTTGGCGTTCCGAAACCCACCTTATCTCAGGCTGAAAAGCGTTTTTGTGCATTGTGCCATAACTTTTCAGGGAAGCTTCAGAACATGAAATTTTAACCTCCCACTATAGCAGAAAGGGTCTTTCTAGTAGTTGCACATCAAATCTACACTGTCTGAAGTGTTTTTCCAAAGTTATCAACACATTTATGTTTGGCGTTCCGAAACCCACCTTATCTCAGGCTGAAAAGCGTTTTTACGCATTGTGCCATAACTTTTCAGGGAAGCTTCAGAACATGAAATTTTAACCTCCCACTATAGCAGAAAGGGTCTTTCTAGTAGGTGCACATCAAATCTAAGCTGTCTGAAGTGTTTTTCGAAAGTTATCAACACTTTTATGTTTGGCGTTCCGAAACCCACCTTATCTCAGGCTGAAAAGCGTTTTTGTGCATTGTGCCATAACTTTTCAGGGAAGCTTCAGAACATGAAATTTTAACCTCCCACAATAGCAGCAAGGGTCTTTCTAGTAGTTGCACATCAAATCTAAGCTGTCTGAAGTGTTTTTCAAAAGTTATCAACACTTTTATGTTTGGCGTTCCGAAACCCACCTTATCTCAGGCTGAAAAGCGTTTTTACGCATTGTGCCATAACTTTTCAGGGAAGCTTCAGAACATGAAATTTTAACCTCCCACTATAGCAGAAAGGGTCTTTCTAGTAGTTGCACATCAAATCTAAACTGTCTGAAGTGTTTTTCCAAAGTTATCAACACTTTTATGTTTGGCGTTCCGAAACCCACCTTATCTCAGGCTGAAAAGCGTTTTTGTGCATTGTGCCATAACTTTTCAGGGAAGCTTCAGAACATGAAATTTTAACCTCCCACTATAGCAGAAAGGGTCTTTCTAGTAGTTGCACATCAAATCTAAACTGTCTGAAGTGTTTTTCCAAAGTTATCAACACTTTTATGTTTGGCGTTCCGAAACCCACCTTATCTCAGGCTGAAAAGCGTTTTTGTGCATTGTGCCATAACTTTTCAGGGAAGCTTCAGAACATGAAATTTTAACCTCCCACTATAGCAGAAAGGGTCTTTCTAGTCGTTGCACATCAAATCTAAACTGTCTGAAGTGTTTTTCCAAAGTTATTAACACTTTTATGTTTGGCGTTCCGAAACACACCTTATCTCAGGCTGAAAAGCGTTTTTGTGCATTGTGCCATAACTTTTCAGGGAAGCTTCAGAACATGAAATTTTAACCTCCCACTATAGCAGAAAGGGTCTTTCTAGTAGTTGCACATCAAATCTAAACTGTCTGAAGTGTTTTTCCAAAGTTATCAACACTTTTATGTTTGGCGTTCCGAAACCCACCTTATCTCAGACTGAAAAGCGTTTTTGTGCATTGTGCCATAACTTTTCAGGGAAGCTTCAGAACATGAAATTTTAACCTCCCACTATAGCAGAAAGGGTCTTTCTAGTAGGTGCACATCAAATCTAAGCTCTCTGAAGTGTTTTTCGAAAGTTATCAACACTTTTATGTTTGGCGTTCCGAAACCCACCTTATCTCAGGCTGAAAAGCGTTTTTGTGCATTGTGCCATAACTTTTCAGGGAAGCTTCAGAACATGAAATTTTAACCTCCCACTATAGCAGAAAGGGTCTTTCTAGTAGTTGCACATCAAATCTAAACTGTCTGAAGTGTTTTTCCAAAGTTATCAACACTTTTATGTTTGGCGTTCCGAAACCCACCTTATCTCAGGCTGAAAAGCGTTTTTACGCATTGTGCCATAACTTTTCAGGGAAGCTTCAGAACATGAAATTTTAACCTCCCACTATAGCAGAAAGGGTCTTTCTAGTAGTTGCACATCAAATCTAAACTGTCTGAAGTGTTTTTCCAAAGTTATTAACACTTTTATGTTTGGCGTTCCGAAACCCACCTTATCTCAGGCTGAAAAGCGTTTTTGTGCATTGTGCCATAACTTTTCAGGGAAGCTTCAGAACATGAAATTTTAACCTCCCACTATAGCAGAAAGGGTCTTTCTAGTAGTTGCACATCAAATCTAAACTGTCTGAAGTGTTTTTCCAAAGTTATCAACACTTTTATGTTTGGCGTTCCGAAACCCACCTTATCTCAGGCTGAAAAGCGTTTTTGTGCATTGTGCCATAACTTTTCAGGGAAGCTTCAGAACATGAAATTTTAACCTCCCACTATAGCAGAAAGGGTCTTTCTAGTAGTTGCACATCAAATCTAAACTGTCTGAAGTGTTTTTCCAAAGTTATCAACACTTTTATGTTTGGCGTTCCGAAACACACCTTATCTCAGGCTGAAAAGCGTTTTTGTGCATTGTGCCATAACTTTTCAGGGAAGCTTCAGAACATGAAATTTTAACCTCCCACTATAGCAGAAAGGGTCTTTCTAGTAGGTGCACATCAAATCTAAGCTCTCTGAAGTGTTTTTCGAAAGTTATCAACACTTTTATGTTTGGCGTTCCGAAACCCACCTTATCTCAGGCTGAAAAGCGTTTTTGTGCATTGTGCCATAACTTTTCAGGAAAGCTTCTGAACATGAAATTTTAACCTCCCACTATAGCAGAAAGGGTCTTTCTAGTAGGTGCACATCAAATCTAAGCTCTCTGAAGTGTTTTTCGAAAGTTATCAACACTTTTATGTTTGGCGTTCCGAAACCCACCTTATCTCAGGCTGAAAAGCGTTTTTGTGCATTGTGCCATAACTTTTCAGGAAAGCTTCAGAACATGAAATTTTAACCTCCCACTATAGCAGAAAGGGTCTTTCTAGTAGTTGCACATCAAATCTAAACTGTCTGAAGTGTTTTTCCAAAGTTATTAACACTTTTATGTTTGGCGTTCCGAAACCCACCTTATCTCAGGCTGAAAAGCGTTTTTGTGCATTGTGCCATAACTTTTCAGGGAAGCTTCAGAACATGAAATTTTAACCTCCCACTATAGCAGAAAGGGTCTTTCTAGTAGTTGCACATCAAATCTAAACTGTCTGAAGTGTTTTTCCAAAGTTATTAACACTTTTATGTTTGGCGTTCCGAAACCCACCTTATCTCAGGCTGAAAAGCGTTTTTGTGCATTGTGCCATAACTTTTCAGGGAAGCTTCAGAACATGAAATTTTAACCTCCCACTATAGCAGAAAGGGTCTTTCTAGTAGTTGCACATCAAATCTAAACTGTCTGAGGTGTTTTTCCAAAGTTATCAACACTTTTATGTTTGGCGTTCCGAAACCCACCTTATCTCAGGCTGAAAAGCGTTTTTGTGCATTGTGCCGTAACTTTTCAGGGAAGCTTCAGAACATGAAATTTTAACCTCCCACTATAGCAGAAAGGGTCTTTCTAGTAGGTGCACATCAAATCTAAGCTCTCTGAAGTGTTTTTCGAAAGTTATCAACACTTTTATGTTTGGCGTTCCGAAACCCACCTTATCTCAGGCTGAAAAGCGTTTTTGTGCATTTTGCCATAACTTTTCAGGAAAGCTTCAGAACATGAAATTTTAACCTCCCACTATAGCAGAAAGGGTCTTTCTAGTAGTTGCACATCAAATCTAAACTGTCTAAAGTGTTTTTCCAAAGTTATTAACACTTTTATGTTTGGCGTTCCGAAACCCACCTTATCTCAGGCTGAAAAGCGTTTTTGTGCATTGTGCCATAACTTTTCAGGGAAGCTTCAGAACATGAAATTTTAACCTCCCACTATAGCAGAAAGGGTCTTTCTAGTAGGTGCACATCAAATCTAAGCTCTCTGAAGTGTTTTTCGAAAGTTATCAACACTTTTATGTTTGGCGTTCCGAAACCCACCTTATCTCAGGCTGAAAAGCGTTTTGTGCATTGTGCCATAACTTTTCAGGAAAGCTTCAGAACATGAAATTTTAACCTCCCACTATAGCAGAAAGGGTCTTTCTAGTAGTTGCACATCAAATCTAAACTGTCTGAAGTGTTTTTCCAAAGTTATTAACACTTTTATGTTTGGCGTTCCGAAACCCACCTTATCTCAGGCTGAAAAGCGTTTTTGTGCATTGTGCCATAACTTTTCAGGGAAGCTTCAGAACATGAAATTTTAACCTCCCACTATAGCAGAAAGGGTCTTTCTAGTAGGTGCACATCAAATCTAAGCTAACTGAAGTGTTTTTCGAAAGTTATCAACACTTTTATGTTTGGCGTTCCGAAACCCACCTTATCTCAGGCTGAAAAGCGTTTTTGTGCATTGTGCCATAACTTTTCAGGGAAGCTTCAGAACATGAAATTTTAACCTCCCACTATAGCAGAAAGGGTCTTTCTAGTAGTTGCACATCAAATCTAAGCTGTCTGAAGTGTTTTTCCAAAGTTATCAACACTTTTATGTTTGGCGTTCCGAAACCCACCTTATCTCAGGCTGAAAAGCGTTTTTGTGCATTGTGCCATAACTTTTCAGGGAAGCTTCAGAACATGAAATTTTAACCTCCCACTATAGCAGAAAGGGTCTTTCTAGTAGTTGCACATCAAATCTAAACTGTCTGAAGTGTTTTTCCAAAGTTATCAACACATTTATGTTTGGCGTTCCGAAACCCACCTTATCTCAGGCTGAAAAGCGTTTTTACGCATTGTGCCATAACTTTTCAGGGAAGCTTCAGAACATGAAATTTTAACCTCCCACTATAGCAGAAAGGGTCTTTCTAGTAGGTGCACATCAAATCTAAGCTGTCTGAAGTGTTTTTCGAAAGTTATCAACACTTTTATGTTTGGCGTTCCGAAACCCACCTTATCTCAGGCTGAAAAGCGTTTTTGTGCATTGTGCCATAACTTTTCAGGGAAGCTTCAGAACATGAAATTTTAACCTCCCACAATAGCAGCAAGGGTCTTTCTAGTAGTTGCACATCAAATCTAAGCTGTCTGAAGTGTTTTTCAAAAGTTATCAACACTTTTATGTTTGGCGTTCCGAAACCCACCTTATCTCAGGCTGAAAAGCGTTTTTACGCATTGTGCCATAACTTTTCAGGGAAGCTTCAGAACATGAAATTTTAACCTCCCACTATAGCAGAAAGGGTCTTTCTAGTAGTTGCACATCAAATCTAAACTGTCTGAAGTGTTTTTCCAAAGTTATCAACACTTTTATGTTTGGCGTTCCGAAACCCACCTTATCTCAGGCTGAAAAGCGTTTTTGTGCATTGTGCCATAACTTTTCAGGGAAGCTTCAGAACATGAAATTTTAACCTCCCACTATAGCAGAAAGGGTCTTTCTAGTAGTTGCACATCAAATCTAAACTGTCTGAAGTGTTTTTCCAAAGTTATCAACACTTTTATGTTTGGCGTTCCGAAACCCACCTTATCTCAGGCTGAAAAGCGTTTTTACGCATTGTGCCATAACTTTTCAGGGAAGCTTCAGAACATGAAATTTTAACCTCCCACTATAGCAGAAAGGGTCTTTCTAGTAGTTGCACATCAAATCTAAACTGTCTGAAGTGTTTTTCCAAAGTTATTAACACTTTTATGTTTGGCGTTCCGAAACCCACCTTATCTCAGGCTGAAAAGCGTTTTTGTGCATTGTGCCATAACTTTTCAGGAAAGCTTCAGAACATGAAATTTTAACCTCCCACTATAGCAGAAAGGGTCTTTCTAGTAGTTGCACATCAAATCTAAGCTCTCTGAAGTGTTTTTCGAAAGTTATCAACACTTTTATGTTTGGCGTTCCGAAACCCACCTTATCTCAGGCTGAAAAGCGTTTTTGTGCATTGTGCCATAACTTTTCAGGAAAGCTTCAGAACATGAAATTTTAACCTCCCACTATAGCAGAAAGGGTCTTTCTAGTAGTTGCACATCAAATCTAAACTGTCTGAAGTGTTTTTCCAAAGTTATCAACACTTTTATGTTTGGCGTTCCGAAACCCACCTTATCTCAGGCTGAAAAGCGTTTTTGTGCATTGTGCCATAACTTTTCAGGGAAGCTTCAGAACATGAAATTTTAACCTCCCACTATAGCAGAAAGGGTCTTTCTAGTAGTTGCACATCAAATCTAAACTGTCTGAAGTGTTTTTCGAAAGTTATTAACACTTTTATGTTTGGCGTTCCGAAACCCACCTTATCTCAGGCTGAAAAGCGTTTTTGTGCATTGTGCCATAACTTTTCAGGGAAGCTTCAGAACATGAAATTTTAACCTCCCACTATAGCAGAAAGGGTCTTTCTAGTAGTTGCACATCAAATCTAAACTGTCTGAAGTGTTTTTCCAAAGTTATTAACACTTTTATGTTTGGCGTTCCGAAACCCACCTTATCTCAGGCTGAAAAGCGTTTTTGTGCATTGTGCCATAACTTTTCAGGGAAGCTTCAGAACATGAAATTTTAACCTCCCACTATAGCAGAAAGGGTCTTTCTAGTAGTTGCACATCAAATCTAAACTGTCTGAAGTGTTTTTCCAAAGTTATTAACACTTTTATGTTTGGCGTTCCGAAACCCACCTTATCTCAGGCTGAAAAGCGTTTTTGTGCATTGTGCCATAACTTTTCAGGGTAGCTTCAGAACATGAAATTTTAACCTCCCACTATAGCAGAAAGGGTCTTTCTAGTAGTTGCACATCAAATCTAAACTGTCTGAAGTGTTTTTCCAAAGTTATCAACACTTTTATGTTTGGCGTTCCGAAACCCACCTTATCTCAGGCTGAAAAGCGTTTTTGTGCATGTGCCATAACTTTTCAGGGAAGCTTCAGAACATGAAATTTTAACCTCCCACTATAGCAGAAAGGGTCTTTCTAGTAGTTGCACATCAAATCTAAACTGTCTGAAGTGTTTTTCCAAAGTTATCAACACTTTTATGTTTGGCGTTCCGAAACCCACCTTATCTCAGGCTGAAAAGCGTTTTTACGCATTGTGCCATAACTTTTCAGGGAAGCTTCAGAACATGAAATTTTAACCTCCCACTATAGCAGAAAGGGTCTTTCTAGTAGTTGCACATCAAATCTAAACTGTCTGAAGTGTTTTTCCAAAGTTATTAACACTTTTATGTTTGGCGTTCCGAAACCCACCTTATCTCAGGCTGAAAAGCGTTTTTGTGCATTGTGCCATAACTTTTCAGGGAAGCTTCAGAACATGAAATTTTAACCTCCCACTATAGCAGAAAGGGTCTTTCTAGTAGTTGCACATCAAATCTAAACTGTCTGAAGTGTTTTTCCAAAGTTATCAACACTTTTATGTTTGGCGTTCCGAAACCCACCTTATCTCAGGCTGAAAAGCGTTTTTACGCATTGTGCCATAACTTTTCAGGGAAGCTTCAGAACATGAAATTTTAACCTCCCACTATAGCAGAAAGGGTCTTTCTAGTAGTTGCACATCAAATCTAAGCTCTCTGAAGTGTTTTTCGAAAGTTATCAACACTTTTATGTTTGGCGTTCCGAAACCCACCTTATCTCAGGCTGAAAAGCGTTTTTGTGCATTGTGCCATAACTTTTCAGGGAAGCTTCAGAACATGAAATTTTAACCTCCCACTATAGCAGAAAGGGTCTTTCTAGTAGTTGCACATCAAATCTAAACTGTCTGAAGTGTTTTTCCAAAGTTATCAACACTTTTATGTTTGGCGTTCCGAAACCCACCTTATCTCAGGCTGAAAAGCGTTTTTGTGCATTGTGCCATAACTTTTCAGGGAAGCTTCAGAACATGAAATTTTAACCTCCCACTATAGCAGAAAGGGTCTTTCTAGTAGTTGCACATCAAATCTAAACTGTCTGAAGTGTTTTTCAAAAGTTATCAACACTTTTATGTTTGGCGTTCCGAAACCCACCTTATCTCAGGCTGAAAAGCGTTTTTGTGCATTGTGCCATAACTTTTCAGGGAAGCTTCAGAACATGAAATTTTAACCTCCCACTATAGCAGAAAGGGTCTTTCTAGTAGTTGCACATCAAATCTAAACTGTCTGAAGTGTTTTTCCAAAGTTATTAACACTTTTATGTTTGGCGTTCCGAAACCCACCTTATCTCAGGCTGAAAAGCGTTTTTGTGCATTGTGCCATAACTTTTCAGGGAAGCTTCAGAACATGAAATTTTAACCTCCCACTATAGCAGAAAGGGTCTTTCTAGTAGTTGCACATCAAATCTAAACTGTCTGAAGTGTTTTTCCAAAGTTATTAACACTTTTATGTTTGGCGTTCCGAAACCCACCTTATCTCAGGCTGAAAAGCGTTTTTGTGCATTGTGCCATAACTTTTCAGGGAAGCTTCAGAACATGAAATTTTGACCTCCCACTAAAGCAGAAAGGGTCTTTCTAGTAGTTGCACATCAAATCTAAACTGTCTGAAGTGTTTTTCCAAAGTTATCAACACTTTTATGTTTGGCGTTCCGAAACCCACCTTATCTCAGGCTGAAAAGCGTTTTTACGCATTGTGCCAAAACTTTTCAGTGAAGCTTCAGAACATGAAATTTTAACCTCCCACTATAGCAGAAAGGGTCTTTCTAGTAGGTGCACATCAAATCTAAGCTGTCTGAAGTGTTTTTCGAAAGTTATCAACACTTTTATGTTTGGCGTTCCGAAACCCACCTTATCTCAGGCTGAAAAGCGTTTTTGTGCATTGTGCCATAACTTTTCAGGGAAGCTTCAGAACATGAAATTTTAACCTCCCACTATAGCAGAAAGGGTCTTTCTAGTAGTTGCACATCAAATCTAAGCTGTCTGAAGTGTTTTTCAAAAGTTATCAACACTTTTATGTTTGGCGTTCCGAAACCCACCTTATCTCAGGCTGAAAAGCGTTTTTTGTGCATTGTGCCATAACTTTTCAGGAAAGCTTCAGAACATGAAATTTTAACCTCCCACTATAGCAGAAAGGGTCTTTCTAGTAGTTGCACATCAAATCTAAACTGTCTGAAGTGTTTTTCCAAAGTTATCAACACTTTTATGTTTGGCGTTCCGAAACCCACCTTATCTCAGGCTGAAAAGCGTTTTTACGCATTGTGCCATAACTTTTCAGGGAAGCTTCAGAACATGAAATTTTAACCTCCCACTATAGCAGAAAGGGTCTTTCTAGTAGGTGCACATCAAATCTAAGCTCTCTGAAGTGTTTTTCGAAAGTTATCAACACTTTTATGTTTGGCGTTCCGAAACCCACCTTATCTCAGGCTGAAAAGCGTTTTTGTGCATTGTGCCATAACTTTTCAGGGAAGCTTCAGAACATGAAATTTTAACCTCCCACTATAGCAGAAAGGGTCGTTCTAGTAGTTGCACATCAAATCTAAACTGTCTGAAGTGTTTTTCCAAAGTTATTAACACTTTTATGTTTGGCGTTCCGAAACCCACCTTATCTCAGGCTGAAAAGCGTTTTTGTGCATTGTGCCATAACTTTTCAGGGAAGCTTCAGAACATGAAATTTTAACATCCCACTATAGCAGAAAGGGTCTTTCTAGTAGGTGCACATCAAATCTAAGCTGTCTGAAGTGTTTTTGGAAAGTTATCAACACTTTTATGTTTGGCGTTCCGAAACCCACCTTATCTCAGGCTGAAAAGCGTTTTTGTGCATTGTGCCATAACTTTTCAGGGAAGCTTCAGAACATGAAATTTTAACCTCCCACTATAGCAGAAAGGGTCTTTCTAGTAGTTGCACATCAAATCGAAACTGTCTGAAGTGTTTTTCCAAAGTTATTAACACTTTTATGTTTGGCGTTCCGAAACCCACCTTATCTCAGGCTGAAAAGCGTTTTTGTGCATTGTGCCATAACTTTTTAGCGAAGCTTCAGAACATGAAATTTTAACCTCCCACTATAGCAGAAAGGGTCTTTCTAGTAGTTGCACATCAAATCTAAACTGTCTGAAGTGTTTTTCCAAAGTTATTAACACTTTTATGTTTGGCGTTCCGAAACCCACCTTATCTCAGGCTGAAAAGCGTTTTTGTGCATTGTGCCATAACTTTTCAGGGAAGCTTCAGAACATGAAATTTTAACCTCCCACTATAGCAGAAAGGGTCTTTCTAGTAGTTGCACATCAAATCTAAACTGTCTGAAGTGTTTTTCCAAAGTTATCAACACTTTTATGTTTGGCGTTCCGAAACCCACCTTATCTCAGGCTGAAAAGCGTTTTTGTGCATTGTGCCATAACTTTTCAGGGAAGCTTCAGAACATGAAATTTTAACCTCCCACTATAGCAGAAAGGGTCTTTCTAGTAGTTGCACATCAAATCTAAACTGTCTGAAGTGTTTTTCCAAAGTTATCAACACTTTTATGTTTGGCGTTCCGAAACCCACCTTATCTCAGGCTGAAAAGCGTTTTTGTGCATTGTGCCATAACTTTTCAGGAAAGCTTCAGAACATGAAATTTTAACCTCCCACTATAGCAGAAAGGGTCTTTCTAGTAGTTGCACATCAAATCTAAGCTGTCTGAAGTGTTTTTCAAAAGTTATCAACACTTTTATGTTTGGCGTTCCGAAACCCATCTTATCTCAGGCTGAAAAGCGTTTTTGTGCATTGTGCCATAACTTTTCAGGGAAGCTTCAGAACATGAAATTTTAACCTCCCACTATAGCAGAAAGGGTCTTTCTAGTAGTTGCACATCAAATCTAAACTGTCTGAAGTGTTTTTCCAAAGTTATTAACACTTTTATGTTTGGCGTTCCGAAACCCACCTTATCTCAGGCTGAAAAGCGTTTTTGTGCATTGTGCCATAACTTTTCAGGGAAGCTTCAGAACATGAAATTTTAACCTCCCACTATAGCAGAAAGGGTCTTTCTAGTAGTTGCACATCAAATCTAAACTGTCTGAAGTGTTTTTCCAAAGTTATTAACACTTTTATGTTTGGCGTTCCGAAACCCACCTTATCTCAGGCTGAAAAGCGTTTTTGTGCATTGTGCCATAACTTTTCAGGGAAGCTTCAGAACATGAAATTTTAACCTCCCACTATAGCAGAAAGGGTCTTTCTAGTAGTTGCACATCAAATCTAAACTGTCTGAAGTGTTTTTCCAAAGTGATCAACACTTTTATGTTTGGCGTTCCGAAACCCACCTTATCTCCGGCTGAAAAGCGTTTTTGTGCATTGTGCCATAACTTTTCAGGGAAGCTTCAGAACATGAAATTTTAACCTCCCACTATAGCAGAAAGGGTCTTTCTAGTAGTTGCACATCAAATCTAAGCTGTCTGAAGTGTTTTTCAAAAGTTATCAACACTTTTATGTTTGGCGTTCCGAAACCCACCTTATCTCAGGCTGAAAAGCGTTTTTGTGCATTGTGCCATAACTTTTCAGGGAAGCTTCAGAACATGAAATTTTAACCTCCCACTATAGCAGAAAGGGTCTTTCTAGTAGTTGCACATCAAATCTAAACTGTCTGAAGTGTTTTTCCAAAGTTATTAACACTTTTATGTTTGGCGTTCCGAAACCCACCTTATCTCAGGCTGAAAAGCGTTTTTGTGCATTGTGCCATAACTTTTCAGGGAAGCTTCAGAACATGAAATTTTAACCTCCCACTATAGCAGAAAGGGTCTTTCTAGTAGTTGCACATCAAATCTAAACTGTCTGAAGTGTTTTTCAAAAGTTATTAACACTTTTATGTTTGGCGTTCCGAAACCCACCTTATCTCAGGCTGAAAAGCGTTTTTGTGCATTGTGCCATAACTTTTCAGGGAAGCTTCAGAACATGAAATTTTAACCTCCCACTATAGCAGAAAGGGTCTTTCTAGTAGTTGCACATCAAATCTAAACTGTCTGAAGTGTTTTTCCAAAGTTATCAACACTTTTATGTTTGGCGTTCCGAAACCCACCTTATCTCAGGCTGAAAAGCGTTTTTGTGCATTGTGCCATAACTTTTCAGGGAAGCTTCAGAACATGAAATTTTAACCTCCCACTATAGCAGAAAGGGTCTTTCTAGTAGTTGCACATCAAATCTAAGCTGTCTGAAGTGTTTTTCAAAAGTTATCAACACTTTTATGTTTGGCGTTCCGAAACCCACCTTATCTCAGGCTGAAAAGCGTTTTTGTGCATTGTGCCATAACTTTTCAGGGAAGCTTCAGAACATGAAATTTTAACCTCCCACTATAGCAGAAAGGGTCTTTCTAGTAGTTGCACATCAAATCTAAACTGTCTGAAGTGTTTTTCCAAAGTTATTAACACTTTTATGTTTGGCGTTCCGAAACCCACCTTATCTCAGGCTGAAAAGCGTTTTTGTGCATTGTGCCATAACTTTTCAGGGAAGCTTCAGAACATGAAATTTTAACCTCCCACTATAGCAGAAAGGGTCTTTCTAGTAGTTGCACATCAAATCTAAACTGTCTGAAGTGTTTTTCCAAAGTTATCAACACTTTTATGTTTGGCGTTCCGAAACCCACCTTATCTCAGGCTGAAAAGCGTTTTTTGTGCATTGTGCCATAACTTTTCAGGGAAGCTTCAGAACATGAAATTTTAACCTCCCACTATAGCAGAAAGGGTCTTTCTAGTAGTTGCACATCAAATCTAAGCTGTCTGAAGTGTTTTTCAAAAGTTATCAACACTTTTATGTTTGGCGTTCCGAAACCCACCTTATCTCAGGCTGAAAAGCGTTTTTGTGCATTGTGCCATAACTTTTCAGGAAAGCTTCAGAACATGAAATTTTAACGTCCCACTATAGCAGAAAGGGTCTTTCTAGTAGTTGCACATCAAATCTAAACTGTCTGAAGTGTTTTTCCAAAGTTATTAACACTTTTATGTTTGGCGTTCCGAAACCCACCTTATCTCAGGCTGAAAAGCGTTTTTGTGCATTGTGCCATAACTTTTCAGGGAAGCTTCAGAACATGAAATTTTAACCTCCCACTATAGCAGAAAGGGTCTTTCTAGTAGTTGCACATCAAATCTAAACTGTCTGAAGTGTTTTTCCAAAGTTATCAACACTTTTATGTTTGGCGTTCCGAAACCCACCTTATCTCAGGCTGAAAAGCGTTTTCACGCATTGTGCCATAACTTTTCAGGGAAGCTTCAGAACATGAAATTTTAACCTCCCACTATAGCAGAAAGGGTCTTTCTAGTAGGTGCACATCAAATCTAAACTGTCTGAAGTGTTTTTCCAAAGTTATCAACACTTTTATGTTTGGCGTTCCGAAACCCACCTTATCTCAGGCTGAAAAGCGTTTTTTGTGCATTGTGCCATAACTTTTCAGGGAAGCTTCAGAACATGAAATTTTAACCTCCCACTATAGCAGAAAGGGTCTTTCTAGTAGTTGCACATCAAATCTAAGCTGTCTGAAGTGTTTTTCAAAAGTTATCAACACTTTTATGTTTGGCGTTCCGAAACCCACCTTATCTCAGGCTGAAAAGCGTTTTTGTGCATTGTGCCATAACTTTTCAGGAAAGCTTCAGAACATGAAATTTTAACGTCCCACTATAGCAGAAAGGGTCTTTCTAGTAGTTGCACATCAAATCTAAACTGTCTGAAGTGTTTTTCCAAAGTTATTAACACTTTTATGTTTGGCGTTCCGAAACCCACCTTATCTCAGGCTGAAAAGCGTTTTTACGCATTGTGCCATAACTTTTCAACGAAGCTTCAGAACATGAAATTTTAACCTCCCACTATAGCAGAAAGGGTCTTTCTAGTAGGTGCACATCAAATCTAAGCTCTCTGAAGTGTTTTTCGAAAGTTATCAACACTTTTATGTTTGGCGTTCCGAAACCCACCTTATCTCAGGCTGAAAAGCGTTTTTGTGCATTGTGCCATAACTTTTCAGGGAAGCTTCAGAACATGAAATTTTAACCTCCCACTATAGCAGAAAGGGTCGTTCTAGTAGTTGCACATCAAATCTAAACTGTCTGAAGTGTTTTTCCAAAGTTATTAACACTTTTATGTTTGGCGTTCCGAAACCCACCTTATCTCAGGCTGAAAAGCGTTTTTGTGCATTGTGCCATAACTTTTCAGGGAAGCTTCAGAACATGAAATTTTAACCTCCCACTATAGCAGAAAGGGTCTTTCTAGTAGGTGCATATCAAATCTAAGCTGTCTGAAGTGTTTTTCGAAAGTTATCAACACTTTTATGTTTGGCGTTCCGAAACCCACCTTTTCTCAGGCTGAAAAGCGTTTTCTGTGCATTGTGCCATAACTTTTCAGGGAAGCTTCAGAACATGAAATTTTAACCTCCCACTATAGCAGAAAGGGTCTTTCTAGTAGTTGCACATCAAATCTAAACTGTCTGAAGTGTTTTTCTAAAGTTATTAACACTTTTATGTTTGGCGTTCCGAAACCCACCTTATCTCAGGCTGAAAAGCGTTTTTGTGCATTGTGCCATAACTTTTCAGGGAAGCTTCAGAACATGAAATTTTAACCTCCCACTATAGCAGAAAGGGTCTTTCTAGTAGTTGGACATCAAATCTAAACTGTCTGAAGTGTTTTTCCAAAGTTATTAACACTTTTATGTTTGGCGTTCCGAAACCCACCTTATCTCAGGCTGAAAAGCGTTTTTGTGCATTGTGCCATAACTTTTCAGGGAAGCTTCAGAACATGAAATTTTAACCTCCCACTATAGCAGAAAGGGTCTTTCTAGTAGTTGCACATCAAATCTAAACTGTCTGAAGTGTTTTTCCAAAGTTATCAACACTTTTATGTTTGGCGTTCCGAAACCCACCTTATCTCAGGCTGAAAAGCGTTTTTACGCATTGTGCCATAACTTTTCAGGGAAGCTTCAGAACATGAAATTTTAACCTCCCACTATAGCAGAAAGGGTCTTTCTAGTAGTTGCACATCAAATCTAAACTGTCTGAAGTGTTTTTCCAAAGTTATCAACACTTTTATGTTTGGCGTTCCGAAACCCACCTTATCTCAGGCTGAAAAGCGTTTTTACGCATTGTGCCATAACTTTTCAGGGAAGCTTCAGAACATGAAATTTTAACCTCCCACTATAGCAGAAAGGGTCTTTTTAGTAGTTGCACATCAAATCTAAGCTGTCTGAAGTGTTTTTCAAAAGTTATCAACACTTTTATGTTTGGCGTTCCGAAACCCACCTTATCTCAGGCTGAAAAGCGTTTTTGTGCTTTGTGCCATAACTTTTCAGGGAAGCTTCAGAACATGAAATTTTAACCTCCCACTATAGCAGAAAGGGTCTTTCTAGTAGTTGCACATCAAATCTAAACTGTCTGAAGTGTTTTTCCAAAGTTATTAACACTTTTATGTTTGGCGTTCCGAAACCCACCTTATCTCAGGCTGAAAAGCGTTTTTGTGCATTGTGCCATAACTTTTCAGGGAAGCTTCAGAACATGAAATTTTAACCTCCCACTTTAGCAGAAAGGGTCTTTCTAGTAGTTGCACATCAAATCTAAACTGTCTGAAGTGTTTTTCCAAAGTTATTAACACTTTTATGTTTGGCGTTCCGAAACCCACCTTATCTCAGGCTGAAAAGCGTTTTTGTGCATTGTGCCATAACTTTTCAGGGAAGCTTCAGAACATGAAATTTTAACCTCCCACTATAGCAGAAAGGGTCTTTCTAGTAGTTGCACATCAAATCTAAACTGTCTGAAGTGTTTTTCCAAAGTTATTAACACTTTTATGTTTGGCGTTCCGAAACCCACCTTATCTCAGGCTGAAAAGCGTTTTTGTGCATTGTGCCATAACTTTTCAGGGAAGCTTCAGAACATGAAATTTTAACCTCCCACTATAGCAGAAAGGGTCTTTCTAGTAGTTGCACATCAAATCTAAACTGTCTGAAGTGTTTTTCCAAAGTTATTAACACTTTTATGTTTGGCGTTCCGAAACCCACCTTATCTCAGGCTGAAAAGCGTTTTTGTGCATTGTGCCATAACTTTTCAGGGAAGCTTCAGAACATGAAATTTTAACCTCCCACTATAGCAGAAAGGGTCTTTCTAGTAGTTGCACATCAAATCTAAGCTGTCTGAAGTGTTTTTCAAAAGTTATCAACACTTTTATGTTTGGCGTTCCGAAACCCACCTTATCTCAGGCTGAAAAGCGTTTTTGTGCATTGTGCCATAACTTTTCAGGGAAGCTTCAGAACATGAAATTTTAACCTCCCACTATAGCAGAAAGGGTCTTTCTAGTAGTTGCACATCAAATCTAAACTGTCTGAAGTGTTTTTCCAAAGTTATTAACACTTTTATGTTTGGCGTTCCGAAACCCACCTTATCTCAGGCTGAAAAGCGTTTTTGTGCATTGTGCCATAACTTTTCAGGGAAGCTTCAGAACATGAAATTTTAACCTCCCACTATAGCAGAAAGGGTCTTTCTAGTAGTTGCACATCAAATCTAAACTGTCTGAAGTGTTTTTCCAAAGTTATTAACACTTTTATGTTTGGCGTTCCGAAACCCACCTTATCTCAGGCTGAAAAGCGTTTTCTGTGCATTGTGCCATAACTTTTCAGGGAAGCTTCAGAACATGAAATTTTAACCTCCCACTATAGCAGAAAGGGTCTTTCTAGTAGTTGCACATCAAATCTAAACTGTCTGAAGTGTTTTTCTAAAGTTATTAACACTTTTATGTTTGGCGTTCCGAAACCCACCTTATCTCAGGCTGAAAAGCGTTTTTGTGCATTGTGCCATAACTTTTCAGGGAAGCTTCAGAACATGAAATTTTAACCTCCCACTATAGCAGAAAGGGTCTTTCTAGTAGTTGCACATCAAATCTAAACTGTCTGAAGTGTTTTTCCAAAGTTATTAACACTTTTATGTTTGGCGTTCCGAAACCCACCTTATCTCAGGCTGAAAAGCGTTTTTGTGCATTGTGCCATAACTTTTCAGGGAAGCTTCAGAACATGAAATTTTAACCTCCCACTATAGCAGAAAGGGTCTTTCTAGTAGTTGCACATCAAATCTAAACTGTCTGAAGTGTTTTTCCAAAGTTATCAACACTTTTATGTTTGGCGTTCCGAAACCCACCTTATCTCAGGCTGAAAAGCGTTTTTACGCATTGTGCCATAACTTTTCAGGGAAGCTTCAGAACATGAAATTTTAACCTCCCACTATAGCAGAAAGGGTCTTTCTAGTAGTTGCACATCAAATCTAAACTGTCTGAAGTGTTTTTCCAAAGTTATCAACACTTTTATGTTTGGCGTTCCGAAACCCACCTTATCTCAGGCTGAAAAGCGTTTTTACGCATTGTGCCATAACTTTTCAGGGAAGCTTCAGAACATGAAATTTTAACCTCCCACTATAGCAGAAAGGGTCTTTCTAGTAGGTGCACATCAAATCTAAGCTGTCTGAAGTGTTATTCGAAAGTTATCAACACTTTTATGTTTGGCGTTCCGAAACCCACCTTATCTCAGGCTGAAAAGCGTTTTTGTGCATTGTGCCATTACTTTTCAGGGAAGCTTCAGAACATGAAATTTTAACCTCCCACTATAGCAGAAAGGGTCTTTCTAGTAGTTGCACATCAAATCGAAACTGTCTGACGTGTTTTTCCAAAGTTATCAACACTTTTATGTTTGGCGTTCCGAAACCCACCTTATCTCAGGCTGAAAAGCGTTTTCACGCATTGTGCCATAACTTTTCAGGGAAGCTTCAGAACATGAAATTTTAACCTCCCACTATAGCAGAAAGGGTCTTTCTAGTAGGTGCACATCAAATCTAAGCTCTCTGAAGTGTTTTTCGAAAGTTATCAACACTTTTATGTTTGGCGTTCCGAAACCCACCTTATCTCAGGCTGAAAAGCGTTTTTGTGCATTGTGCCATAACTTTTCAGGGAAGCTTCAGAACATGAAATTTTAACCTCCCACTATAGCAGAAATGGTCTTTCTAGTAGTTGCACATCAAATCTAAACTGTCTGAAGTGTTTTTCCAAAGTTATTAACACTTTTATGTTTGGCATTCCGAAACCCACCTTATCTCAGGCTGATAAGCGTTTTTGTGCATTGTGCCATAACTTTTCAGGGAAGCTTCAGAACATGAAATTTTAACCTCCCACTATAGCAGAAAGGGTCTTTCTAGTAGTTGCACATCAAATCTAAACTGTCTGAAGTGTTTTTCCAAAGTTATCAACACTTTTATGTTTGGCGTTCCGAAACCCACCTTATCTCAGGCTGAAAAGCGTTTTTGTGCATTGTGCCATAACTTTTCAGGGAAGCTTCAGAACATGAAATTTTAACCTCCCACTATAGCAGAAAGGGTCTTTTTAGTAGTTGCACATCAAATCTAAGCTGTCTGAAGTGTTTTTCAAAAGTTATCAACACTTTTATGTTTGGCGTTCCGAAACCCACCTTATCTCAGGCTGAAAAGCGTTTTTGTGCATTGTGCCATAACTTTTCAGGGAAGCTTCAGAACATGAAATTTTAACCTCCCACTATAGCAGAAAGGGTCTTTCTAGTAGTTGCACATCAAATCTAAACTGTCTGAAGTGTTTTTCCAAAGTTATTAACACTTTTATGTTTGGCGTTCCGAAACCCACCTTATCTCAGGCTGAAAAGCGTTTTTGTGCATTGTGCCATAACTTTTCAGGGAAGCTTCAGAACATGAAATTTTAACCTCCCACTATAGCAGAAAGGGTCTTTCTAGTAGTTGCACATCAAATCTAAACTGTCTGAAGTGTTTTTCCAAAGTTATTAACACTTTTATGTTTGGCGTTCCGAAACCCACCTTATCTCAGGCTGAAAAGCGTTTTTGTGCATTGTGCCATAACTTTTCAGGGAAGCTTCAGAACATGAAATTTTAACCTCCCACTATAGCAGAAAGGGTCTTTCTAGTAGTTGCACATCAAATCTAAACTGTCTGAAGTGTTTTTCCAAAGTTATTAACACTTTTATGTTTGGCGTTCCGAAACCCACCTTATCTCAGGCTGAAAAGCGTTTTTGTGCATTGTGCCATAACTTTTCAGGGAAGCTTCAGAACATGAAATTTTAACCTCCCACAATAGCAGAAAGGGTCTTTCTAGTAGTTGCACATCAAATCTAAGCTGTCTGAAGTGTTTTTCAAAAGTTATCAACACTTTTATGTTTGGCGTTCCGAAACCCACCTTATCTCAGGCTGAAAAGCGTTTTTGTGCATTGTGCCATAACTTTTCAGGGAAGCTTCAGAACATGAAATTTTAACCTCCCACTATAGCAGAAAGGGTCTTTCTAGTAGTTGCACATCAAATCTAAACTGTCTGAAGTGTTTTTCCAAAGTTATTAACACTTTTATGTTTGGCGTTCCGAAACCCACCTTATCTCAGGCTGAAAAGCGTTTTTGTGCATTGTGCCATAACTTTTCAGGGAAGCTTCAGAACATGAAATTTTAACCTCCCACTATAGCAGAAAGGGTCTTTCTAGTAGTTGCACATCAAATCTAAACTGTCTGAAGTGTTTTTCCAAAGTTATTAACACTTTTATGTTTGGCGTTCCGAAACCCACCTTATCTCAGGCTGAAAAGCGTTTTTGTGCATTGTGCCATAACTTTTCAGGGAAGCTTCAGAACATGAAATTTTAACCTCCCACTATAGCAGAAAGGGTCGTTCTAGTAGTTGCACATCAAATCTAAACTGTCTGAAGTGTTTTTCCAAAGTTATTAACACTTTTATGTTTGGCGTTCCGAAACCCACCTTATCTCAGGCTGAAAAGCGTTTTTGTGCATTGTGCCATAACTTTTCAGGGAAGCTTCAGAACATGAAATTTTAACCTCCCACTATAGCAGAAAGGGTCTTTCTAGTAGGTGCATATCAAATCTAAGCTGTCTGAAGTGTTTTTCGAAAGTTATCAACACTTTTATGTTTGGCGTTCCGAAACCCACCTTATCTCAGGCTGAAAAGCGTTTTTGTGCATTGTGCCATAACTTTTCAGGGAAGCTTCAGAACATGAAATTTTAACCTCCCACTATAGCAGAAAGGGTCTTTCTAGTAGTTGCACATCAAATCTAAACTGTCTGAAGTGTTTTTCTAAAGTTATTAACACTTTTATGTTTGGCGTTCCGAAACCAACCTTATCTCAGGCTGAAAAGCGTTTTTGTGCATTGTGCCATAACTTTTCAGGGAAGCTTCAGAACATGAAATTTTAACCTCCCACTATAGCAGAAAGGGTCTTTCTAGTAGTTGCACATCAAATCTAAACTGTCTGAAGTGTTTTTCCAAAGTTATTAACACTTTTATGTTTGGCGTTCCGAAACCCACCTTATCTCAGGCTGAAAAGCGTTTTTGTGCATTGTGCCATAACTTTTCAGGGAAGCTTCAGAACATGAAATTTTAACCTCCCACTATAGCAGAAAGGGTCTTTCTAGTAGTTGCACATCAAATCTAAACTGTCTGAAGTGTTTTTCCAAAGTTATCAACACTTTTATGTTTGGCGTTCCGAAACCCACCTTATCTCAGGCTGAAAAGCGTTTTTACGCATTGTGCCATAACTTTTCAGGGAAGCTTCAGAACATGAAATTTTAACCTCCCACTATAGCAGAAAGGGTCTTTCTAGTAGGTGCACATCAAATCTAAGCTGTCTGAAGTGTTTTTCGAAAGTTATCAACACTTTTATGTTTGGCGTTCCGAAACCCACCTTATCTCAGGCTGAAAAGCGTTTTTGTGCATTGTGCCATAACTTTTCAGGGAAGCTTCAGAACATGAAATTTTAACCTCCCACTATAGCAGAAAGGGTCTTTCTAGTAGTTGCACATCAAATCTAAGCTCTCTGAAGTGTTTTTCGAAAGTTATCAACACTTTTATGTTTGGCGTTCCGAAACCCACCTTATCTCAGGCTGAAAAGCGTTTTTGTGCATTGTGCCATAACTTTTCAGGGAAGCTTCAGAACATGAAATTTTAACCTCCCACTATAGCAGAAATGGTCTTTCTAGTAGTTGCACATCAAATCTAAACTGTCTGAAGTGTTTTTCCAAAGTTATTAACACTTTTATGTTTGGCGTTCCGAAACCCACCTTATCTCAGGCTGATAAGCGTTTTTGTGCATTGTGCCATAACTTTTCAGGGAAGCTTCAGAACATGAAATTTTAACCTCCCACTATAGCAGAAAGGGTCTTTCTAGTAGTTGCACATCAAATCTAAACTGTCTGAAGTGTTTTTCCAAAGTTATCAACACTTTTATGTTTGGCGTTCCGAAACCCACCTTATCTCAGGCTGAAAAGCGTTTTTGTGCATTGTGCCATAACTTTTCAGGGAAGCTTCAGAACATGAAATTTTAACCTCCCACTATAGCAGAAAGGGTCTTTCTAGTAGTTGCACATCAAATCTAAGCTGTCTGAAGTGTTTTTCAAAAGTTATCAACACTTTTATGTTTGGCGTTCCGAAACCCACCTTATCTCAGGCTGAAAAGCGTTTTTGTGCATTGTGCCATAACTTTTCAGGGAAGCTTCAGAACATGAAATTTTAACCTCCCACTATAGCAGAAAGGGTCTTTCTAGTAGTTGCACATCAAATCTAAACTGTCTGAAGTGTTTTTCCAAAGTTATTAACACTTTTATGTTTGGCGTTCCGAAACCCACCTTATCTCAGGCTGAAAAGCGTTTTTGTGCATTGTGCCATAACTTTTCAGGGGAGCTTCAGAACATGAAATTTTAACCTCCCACTATAGCAGAAAGGGTCTTTCTAGTAGTTACACATCAAATCTAAACTGTCTGAAGTGTTTTTCCAAAGTTATTAACACTTTTATGTTTGGCGTTCCGAAACCCACCTTATCTCAGGCTGAAAAGCGTTTTTGTGCATTGTGCCATAACTTTTCAGGGAAGCTTCAGAACACGAAATTTTAACCTCCCACTATAGCAGAAAGGGTCTTTCTAGTAGTTGCACATCAAATCTAAACTGTCTGAAGTGTTTTTCCAAAGTTATTAACACTTTTATGTTTGGCGTTCCGAAACCCACCTTATCTCAGGCTGAAAAGCGTTTTTGTGCATTGTGCCATAACTTTTCAGGGAAGCTTCAGAACATGAAATTTTAACCTCCCACTATAGCAGAAAGGGTCTTTCTAGTAGTTGCACATCAAATCTAAGCTGTCTGAAGTGTTTTTCAAAAGTTATCAACACTTTTATGTTTGGCGTTCCGAAACCCACCTTATCTCAGGCTGAAAAGCGTTTTTACGCATTGTGCCATAACTTTTCAGGGAAGCTTCAGAACATGAAATTTTAACCTCCCACTATAGCAGAAAGGGTCTTTCTAGTAGTTGCACATCAAATCTAAACTGTCTGAAGTGTTTTTCCAAAGTTATTAACACTTTTATGTTTGGCGTTCCGAAACCCACCTTATCTCAGGCTGAAAAGCGTTTTTGTGCATTGTGCCATAACTTTTCAGGGAAGCTTCAGAACATGAAATTTTAACCTCCCACTATAGCAGAAAGGGTCTTTCTAGTAGTTGCACATCAAATCTAAACTGTCTGAAGTGTTTTTCCAAAGTTATCAACACTTTTATGTTTGGCGTTCCGAAACCCACCTTATCTCAGGCTGAAAAGCGTTTTTGTGCATTGTGCCATAACTTTTCAGGGAAGCTTCAGAACATGAAATTTTAACCTCCCACTATAGCAGACAGGGTCTTTCTAGTAGGTGCACATCAAATCTAAGCTGTCTGAAGTGTTTTTCGAAAGTTATCAACACTTTTATGTTTGGCGTTCCGAAACCCTCCTTATCTCAGGCTGAAAAGCGTTTTTGTGCATTGTGCCATAACTTTTCAGGGAAGCTTCAGAACATGAAATTTTAACCTCCCACTATAGCAGAAAGGGTCTTTCTAGTAGTTGCACATCAAATCTAAACTGTCTGAAGTGTTTTTCCAAAGTTATCAACACTTTTATGTTTGGCGTTCCGAAACCCACCTTATCTCAGGCTGAAAAGCGTTTTTACGCATTGTGCCATAACTTTTCAGGGAAGCTTCAGAACATGAAATTTTAACCTCCCACTATAGCAGAAAGGGTCTTTCTAGTAGTTGCACATCCAATCTAAACTGTCTGAAGTGTTTTTCCAAAGTTATCAACACTTTTATGTTTGGCGTTCCGAAACCCACCTTATCTCAGGCTGAAAAGCGTTTTTGTGCATTGTGCCATAACTTTTCAGGGAAGCTTCAGAACATGAAATTTTAACCTCCCACTATAGCAGAAAGGGTCTTTCTAGTAGTTGCACATCAAATCTAAACTGTCTGAAGTGTTTTTCCAAAGTTATTAACACTTTTATGTTTGGCGTTCCGAAACCCAACTTATCTCAGGCTGAAAAGCGTTTTTGAGCATTGTGCCATAACTTTTCAGGGAAGCTTCAGAACATGAAATTTTAACCTCCCACTATAGCAGAAAGGGTCTTTCTAGTAGTTGCACATCAAATCTAAACTGTCTGAAGTGTTTTTCCAAAGTTATCAACACTTTTATGTTTGGCGTTCCGAAACCCACCTTATCTCAGGCTGAAAAGCGTTTTTACGCATTGTGCCATAACTTTTCAGGGAAGCTTCAGAACATGAAATTTCAACCTCCCACTATAGCAGAAAGGGTCTTTCTAGTAGGTGCACATCAAATCTAAGCTGTCTGAAGTGTTTTTCGAAAGTTATCAACACTTTTATGTTTGGCGTTCCGAAACCCACCTTATCTCAGGCTGAAAAGCGTTTTTGTGCATTGTGCCATAACTTTTCAGGGAAGCTTCAGAACATGAAATTTTAACCTCCCACTATAGCAGAAAGGGTCTTTCTAGTAGTTGCACATCAAATCTAAACTGTCTGAAGTGTTTTTCCAAAGTTATCAACACTTTTATGTTTGGCGTTCCGAAACCCACCTTATCTCAGGCTGAAAAGCGTTTTTACGCATTGTGCCATAACTTTTCAGGGAAGCTTCAGAACATGAAATTTTAACCTCCCACTATAGCAGAAAGGGTCTTTCTAGTAGTTGCACATCAAATCTAAACTGTCTGAAGTGTTTTTCCAAAGTTATTAACACTTTTATGTTTGGCGTTCCGAAACCCACCTTATCTCAGGCTGAAAAGCGTTTTTGTGCATTGTGCCATAACTTTTCAGGGAAGCTTCAGAACATGAAATTTTAACCTCCCACTATAGCAGAAAGGGTCTTTCTAGTAGTTGCACATCAAATCTAAACTGTCTGAAGTGTTTTTCCAAAGTTATTAACACTTTTATGTTTGGCGTTCCGAAACCCACCTTATCTCAGGCTGAAAAGCATTTTTGTGCATTGTGCCATAACTTTTCAGGGAAGCTTCAGAACATGAAATTTTAACCTCCCACTATAGCAGAAAGGGTCTTTCTAGTAGTTGCACATCAAATCTAAACAGTCTGAAGTGTTTTTCCAAAGTTATCAACACTTTTATGTTTGGCGTTCCGAAACCCACCTTATCTCAGGCTGAAAAGCGTTTTTACGCATTGTGCCATAACTTTTCAGGGAAGCTTCAGAACATGAAATTTTAACCTCCCACTATAGCAGAAAGGGTCTTTCTAGTAGGTGCACATCAAATCTAAGCTGTCTGAAGTGTTTTTCGAAAGTTATCAACACTTTTATGTTTGGCGTTCCGAAACCCACCTTATCTCAGGCTGAAAAGCGTTTTTGTGCATTGTGCCAAAACTTTTCAGGGAAGCTTCAGAACATGAAATTTTAACCTCCCACTATAGCAGAAAGGGTCTTTCTAGTAGTTGCACATCAAATCTAAGCTCTCTGAAGTGTTTTTCGAAAGTTATCAACACTTTTATGTTTGGCGTTCCGAAACCCACCTTATCTCAGGCTGAAAAGCGTTTTTCTGCATTGTGCCATAACTTTTCAGGGAAGCTTCAGAACATGAAATTTTAACCTCCCACTATAGCCGAAAGGGTCTTTCTAGTAGTTGCACATCAAATCTAAACTGTCTGAAGTGTTTTTCCAAAGTTATTAACACTTTTATGTTTGGCGTTCCGAAACCCACCTTATCTCAGGCTGAAAAGCGTTTTTGTGCATTGTGCCATAACTTTTCAGGGAAGCTTCAGAACATGAAATTTTAACCTCCCACTATAGCAGAAAGGGTCTTTCTAGTAGTTGCACATCAAATCTAAACTGTCTGAAGTGTTTTTCCAAAGTTATCAACATTTTTATGTTTGGCGTTCCGAAACCCACCTTATCTCAGGCTGAAAAGCGTTTTTGTGCATTGTGCCATAACTTTTCAGGGAAGCTTCAGAACATGAAATTTTAACCTCCCACTATAGCAGAAAGGGTCTTTCTAGTAGTTGCACATCAAATCTAAGCTGTCTGAAGTGTTTTTCCAAAGTTATCAACACTTTTATGTTTGGCGTTCCGAAACCCACCTTATCTCAGGCTGAAAAGCGTTTTTACGCATTGTGCCATAACTTTTCAGGGAAGCTTCAGAACATGAAATTTTAACCTCCCACTATAGCAGAAAGGGTCTTTCTAGTAGGTGCACATCAAATCTAAGCTGTCTGAAGTGTTTTTCGAAAGTTATCAACACTTTTATGTTTGGCGTTCCGAAACCCACCTTATCTCAGGCTGAAAAGCGTTTTTGTGCATTGTGCCATAACTTTTCAGGGAAGCTTCAGAACATGAAATTTTAACCTCCCACTATAGCAGAAAGGGTCTTTCTAGTAGTTGCACATCAAATCTAAACTGTCTGAAGTGTTTTTCCAAAGTTATCAACACTTTTATGTTTGGCGTTCCGAAACCCACCTTATCTCAGGCTGAAAAGCGTTTTTGTGCATTGTGCCATAACTTTTCAGGGAAGCTTCAGAACATGAAATTTTAACCTCCCACTATAGCAGAAAGGGTCTTTCTAGTAGTTGCACATCAAATCTAAACAGTCTGAAGTGTTTTTCCAAAGTTATCAACACTTTTATGTTTGGCGTTCCGAAACCCACCTTATCTCAGGCTGAAAAGCGTTTTTACGCATTGTGCCATAACTTTTCAGGGAAGCTTCAGAACATGAAATTTTAACCTCCCACTATAGCAGAAAGGGTCTTTCTAGTAGTTGCACATCAAATCTAAGCTGTCTGAAGTGTTTTTCAAAAGTTATCAACACTTTTATGTTTGGCGTTCCGAAACCCACCTTATCTCAGGCTGAAAAGCGTTTTTGTGCATTGTGCCATAACTTTTCAGGGAAGCTTCAGAACATGAAATTTTAACCTCCCACTATAGCAGAAAGGGTCTTTCTAGTAGTTGCACATCAAATCTAAACTGTCTGAAGTGTTTTTCCAAAGTTATTAACACTTTTATGTTTGGCGTTCCGAAACCCACCTTATCTCAGGCTGAAAAGCGTTTTTGTGCATTGTGCCATAACTTTTCAGGGAAGCTTCAGAACATGAAATTTTAACCTCCCACTATAGCAGAAAGGGTCTTTCTAGTAGTTGCACATCAAATCTAAACTGTCTGAAGTGTTTTTCCAAAGTTATTAACACTTTTATGTTTGGCGTTCCGAAACCCACCTTATCTCAGGCTGAAAAGCGTTTTTGTGCATTGTGCCATAACTTTTCAGGGAAGCTTCAGAACATGAAATTTTAACCTCCCACTATAGCAGAAAGGGTCTTTCTAGTAGTTGCACATCAAATCTAAACTGTCTGAAGTGTTTTTCCAAAGTTATCAACACTTTTATGTTTGGCGTTCCGAAACACACCTTATCTCAGGCTGAAAAGCGTTTTTGTGCATTGTGCCATAACTTTTCAGGGAAGCTTCAGAACATGAAATTTTAACCTCCCACTATAGCAGAAAGGGTCTTTCTAGTAGTTGCACATCAAATCTAAACTGTCTGAAGTGTTTTTCCAAAGTTATCAACACTTTTATGTTTGGCGTTCCGAAACCCACCTTATCTCAGGCTGAAAAGCGTTTTTACGCATTGTGCCATAACTTTTCAGGGAAGCTTCAGAACATGAAATTTTAACCTCCCACTATAGCAGAAAGGGTCTTTCTAGTAGGTGCACATCAAATCTAAGCTCTCTGAAGTGTTTTTCGAAAGTTATCAACACTTTTATGTTTGGCGTTCCGAAACCCACCTTATCTCAGGCTGAAAAGCGTTTTTGTGCATTGTGCCATAACTTTTCAGGGAAGCTTCAGAACATGAAATTTTAACCTCCCACTATAGCAGAAAGGGTCTTTCTAGTAGTTGCACATCAAATCTAAACTGTCTGAAGTGTTTTTCCAAAGTTATTAACACTTTTATGTTTGGCGTTCCGAAACCCACCTTATCTCAGGCTGAAAAGCGTTTTTGTGCATTGTGCCATAACTTTTCAGGGAAGCTTCAGAACATGAAATTTTAACCTCCCACTATAGCAGAAAGGGTCTTTCTAGTAGTTGCACATCAAATCTAAACTGTCTGAAGTGTTTTTCCAAAGTTATCAACACTTTTATGTTTGGCGTTCCGAAACCCACCTTATCTCAGGCTGAAAAGCGTTTTTTTGCATTGTGCCATAACTTTTCAGGGAAGCTTCAGAACATGAAATTTTAACCTCCCACTATAGCAGAAAGGGTCTTTCTAGTAGTTGCACAACAAATCTAAGCTGTCTGAAGTGTTTTTCAAAAGTTATCAACACTTTTATGTTTGGCGTTCCGAAACCCACCTTATCTCAGGCTGAAAAGCGTTTTTGTGCATTGTGCCATAACTTTTCAGGGAAGCTTCAGAACATGAAATTTTAACCTCCCACTATAGCAGAAAGGGTCTTTCTAGTAGTTGCACATCAAATCTAAACTGTCTGAAGTGTTTTTCCAAAGTTATTAACACTTTTATGTTTGGCGTTCCGAAACCCACCTTATCTCAGGCTGAAAAGCGTTTTTGTGCATTGTGCCATAACTTTTCAGGGAAGCTTCAGAACATGAAATTTTAACCTCCCACTATAGCAGAAAGGGTCTTTCTAGTAGTTGCACATCAAATCTAAACTGTCTGAAGTGTTTTTCCAAAGTTATTAACACTTTTATGTTTGGCGTTCCGAAACCCACCTTATCTCAGGCTGAAAAGCGTTTTTGTGCATTGTGCCATAACTTTTCGGGGAAGCTTCAGAACATGAAATTTTAACCTCCCACTATAGCAGAAAGGGTCTTTCTAGTAGTTGCACATCAAATCTAAACTGTCTGAAGTGTTTTTCCAAAGTTATCAACACTTTTATGTTTGGCGTTCCGAAACCCACCTTATCTCAGGCTGAAGAGCGTTTTTGTGCATTGTGCCATAACTTTTCAGGGAAGCTTCAGAACATGAAATTTTAACCTCCCACTATAGCAGAAAGGGTCTTTCTAGTAGTTGCACATCAAATCTAAGCTGTCTGAAGTGTTTTTCAAAAGTTATCAACACTTTTATGTTTGGCGTTCCGAAACCCACCTTATCTCAGGCTGAAAAGCGTTTTTGTGCATTGTGCCATAACTTTTCAGGGAAGCTTCAGAACATGAAATTTTAACCTCCCACTATAGCAGAAAGGGTCTTTCTAGTAGTTGCACATCAAATCTAAACTGTCTGAAGTGTTTTTCCAAAGTTATTAACACTTTTATGTTTGGCGTTCCGAAACCCACCTTATCTCAGGCTGAAAAGCGTTTTTGTGCATTGTGCCATAACTTTTCAGGGGAGCTTCAGAACATGAAATTTTAACCTCCCACTATAGCAGAAAGGGTCTTTCTAGTAGTTACACATCAAATCTAAACTGTCTGAAGTGTTTTTCCAAAGTTATTAACACTTTTATGTTTGGCGTTCCGAAACCCACCTTATCTCAGGCTGAAAAGCGTTTTTGTGCATTGTGCCATAACTTTTCAGGGAAGCTTCAGAACACGAAATTTTAACCTCCCACTATAGCAGAAAGGGTCTTTCTAGTAGTTGCACATCAAATCTAAACTGTCTGAAGTGTTTTTCCAAAGTTATTAACACTTTTATGTTTGGCGTTCCGAAACCCACCTTATCTCAGGCTGAAAAGCGTTTTTGTGCATTGTGCCATAACTTTTCAGGGAAGCTTCAGAACATGAAATTTTAACCTCCCACTATAGCAGAAAGGGTCTTTCTAGTAGTTGCACATCAAATCTAAGCTGTCTGAAGTGTTTTTCAAAAGTTATCAACACTTTTATGTTTGGCGTTCCGAAACCCACCTTATCTCAGGCTGAAAAGCGTTTTTACGCATTGTGCCATAACTTTTCAGGGAAGCTTCAGAACATGAAATTTTAACCTCCCACTATAGCAGAAAGGGTCTTTCTAGTAGTTGCACATCAAATCTAAACTGTCTGAAGTGTTTTTCCAAAGTTATTAACACTTTTATGTTTGGCGTTCCGAAACCCACCTTATCTCAGGCTGAAAAGCGTTTTTGTGAATTGTGCCATAACTTTTCAGGGAAGCTTCAGAACATGAAATTTTAACCTCCCACTATAGCAGAAAGGGTCTTTCTAGTAGTTGCACATCAAATCTAAACTGTCTGAAGTGTTTTTCCAAAGTTATCAACACTTTTATGTTTGGCGTTCCGAAACCCACCTTATCTCAGGCTGAAAAGCGTTTTTGTGCATTGTGCCATAACTTTTCAGGGAAGCTTCAGAACATGAAATTTTAACCTCCCACTATAGCAGAAAGGGTCTTTCTAGTAGGTGCACATCAAATCTAAGCTGTCTGAAGTGTTTTTCGAAAGTTATCAACACTTTTATGTTTGGCGTTCCGAAACCCTCCTTATCTCAGGCTGAAAAGCGTTTTTGTGCATTGTGCCATAACTTTTCAGGGAAGCTTCAGAACATGAAATTTTAACCTCCCACTATAGCAGAAAGGGTCTTTCTAGTAGTTGCACATCAAATCTAAACTGTCTGAAGTGTTTTTCCAAAGTTATCAACACTTTTATGTTTGGCGTTCCGAAACCCACCTTATCTCAGGCTGAAAAGCGTTTTTACGCATTGTGCCATAACTTTTCAGGGAAGCTTCAGAACATGAAATTTTAACCTCCCACTATAGCAGAAAGGGTCTTTCTAGTAGTTGCACATCCAATCTAAACTGTCTGAAGTGTTTTTCCAAAGTTATCAACACTTTTATGTTTGGCGTTCCGAAACCCACCTTATCTCAGGCTGAAAAGCGTTTTTGTGCATTGTGCCATAACTTTTCAGGGAAGCTTCAGAACATGAAATTTTAACCTCCCACTATAGCAGAAAGGGTCTTTCTAGTAGTTGCACATCAAATCTAAACTGTCTGAAGTGTTTTTCCAAAGTTATTAACACTTTTATGTTTGGCGTTCCGAAACCCACCTTATCTCAGGCTGAAAAGCGTTTTTGAGCATTGTGCCATAACTTTTCAGGGAAGCTTCAGAACATGAAATTTTAACCTCCCACTATAGCAGAAAGGGTCTTTCTAGTAGTTGCACATCAAATCTAAACTGTCTGAAGTGTTTTTCCAAAGTTATCAACACTTTTATGTTTGGCGTTCCGAAACCCACCTTATCTCAGGCTGAAAAGCGTTTTTACGCATTGTGCCATAACTTTTCAGGGAAGCTTCAGAACATGAAATTTCAACCTCCCACTATAGCAGAAAGGGTCTTTCTAGTAGGTGCACATCAAATCTAAGCTGTCTGAAGTGTTTTTCGAAAGTTATCAACACTTTTATGTTTGGCGTTCCGAAACCCACCTTATCTCAGGCTGAAAAGCGTTTTTGTGCATTGTGCCATAACTTTTCAGGGAAGCTTCAGAACATGAAATTTTAACCTCCCACTATAGCAGAAAGGGTCTTTCTAGTAGTTGCACATCAAATCTAAACTGTCTGAAGTGTTTTTCCAAAGTTATCAACACTTTTATGTTTGGCGTTCCGAAACCCACCTTATCTCAGGCTGAAAAGCGTTTTTACGCATTGTGCCATAACTTTTCAGGGAAGCTTCAGAACATGAAATTTTAACCTCCCACTATAGCAGAAAGGGTCTTTCTAGTAGTTGCACATCAAATCTAAACTGTCTGAAGTGTTTTTCCAAAGTTATTAACACTTTTATGTTTGGCGTTCCGAAACCCACCTTATCTCAGGCTGAAAAGCGTTTTTGTGCATTGTGCCATAACTTTTCAGGGAAGCTTCAGAACATGAAATTTTAACCTCCCACTATAGCAGAAAGGGTCTTTCTAGTAGTTGCACATCAAATCTAAACTGTCTGAAGTGTTTTTCCAAAGTTATTAACACTTTTATGTTTGGCGTTCCGAAACCCACCTTATCTCAGGCTGAAAAGCGTTTTTGTGCATTGTGCCATAACTTTTCAGGGAAGCTTCAGAACATGAAATTTTAACCTCCCACTATAGCAGAAAGGGTCTTTCTAGTAGTTGCACATCAAATCTAAACAGTCTGAAGTGTTTTTCCAAAGTTATCAACACTTTTATGTTTGGCGTTCCGAAACCCACCTTATCTCAGGCTGAAAAGCGTTTTTACGCATTGTGCCATAACTTTTCAGGGAAGCTTCAGAACATGAAATTTTAACCTCCCACTATAGCAGAAAGGGTCTTTCTAGTAGGTGCACATCAAATCTAAGCTGTCTGAAGTGTTTTTCGAAAGTTATCAACACTTTTATGTTTGGCGTTCCGAAACCCACCTTATCTCAGGCTGAAAAGCGTTTTTGTGCATTGTGCCAAAACTTTTCAGGGAAGCTTCAGAACATGAAATTTTAACCTCCCACTATAGCAGAAAGGGTCTTTCTAGTAGTTGCACATCAAATCTAAGCTCTCTGAAGTGTTTTTCGAAAGTTATCAACACTTTTATGTTTGGCGTTCCGAAACCCACCTTATCTCAGGCTGAAAAGCGTTTTTGTGCATTGTGCCATAACTTTTCAGGGAAGCTTCAGAACATGAAATTTTAACCTCCCACTATAGCAGAAAGGGTCTTTCTAGTAGTTGCACATCAAATCTAAACTGTCTGAAGTGTTTTTCCAAAGTTATTAACACTTTTATGTTTGGCGTTCCGAAACCCACCTTATCTCAGGCTGAAAAGCGTTTTTGTGCATTGTGCCATAACTTTTCAGGGAAGCTTCAGAACATGAAATTTTAACCTCCCACTATAGCAGAAAGGGTCTTTCTAGTAGTTGCACATCAAATCTAAACTGTCTGAAGTGTTTTTCCAAAGTTATCAACATTTTTATGTTTGGCGTTCCGAAACCCACCTTATCTCAGGCTGAAAAGCGTTTTTGTGCATTGTGCCATAACTTTTCAGGGAAGCTTCAGAACATGAAATTTTAACCTCCCACTATAGCAGAAAGGGTCTTTCTAGTAGTTGCACATCAAATCTAAGCTGTCTGAAGTGTTTTTCCAAAGTTATCAACACTTTTATGTTTGGCGTTCCGAAACCCACCTTATCTCAGGCTGAAAAGCGTTTTTACGCATTGTGCCATAACTTTTCAGGGAAGCTTCAGAACATGAAATTTTAACCTCCCACTATAGCAGAAAGGGTCTTTCTAGTAGGTGCACATCAAATCTAAGCTGTCTGAAGTGTTTTTCGAAAGTTATCAACACTTTTATGTTTGGCGTTCCGAAACCCACCTTATCTCAGGCTGAAAAGCGTTTTTGTGCATTGTGCCATAACTTTTCAGGGAAGCTTCAGAACATGAAATTTTAACCTCCCACTATAGCAGAAAGGGTCTTTCTAGTAGTTGCACATCAAATCTAAACTGTCTGAAGTGTTTTTCCAAAGTTATCAACACTTTTATGTTTGGCGTTCCGAAACCCACCTTATCTCAGGCTGAAAAGCGTTTTTGTGCATTGTGCCATAACTTTTCAGGGAAGCTTCAGAACATGAAATTTTAACCTCCCACTATAGCAGAAAGGGTCTTTCTAGTAGTTGCACATCAAATCTAAACAGTCTGAAGTGTTTTTCCAAAGTTATCAACACTTTTATGTTTGGCGTTCCGAAACCCACCTTATCTCAGGCTGAAAAGCGTTTTTACGCATTGTGCCATAACTTTTCAGGGAAGCTTCAGAACATGAAATTTTAACCTCCCACTATAGCAGAAAGGGTCTTTCTAGTAGTTGCACATCAAATCTAAGCTGTCTGAAGTGTTTTTCAAAAGTTATCAACACTTTTATGTTTGGCGTTCCGAAACCCACCTTATCTCAGGCTGAAAAGCGTTTTTGTGCATTGTGCCATAACTTTTCAGGGAAGCTTCAGAACATGAAATTTTAACCTCCCACTATAGCAGAAAGGGTCTTTCTAGTAGTTGCACATCAAATCTAAACTGTCTGAAGTGTTTTTCCAAAGTTATTAACACTTTTATGTTTGGCGTTCCGAAACCCACCTTATCTCAGGCTGAAAAGCGTTTTTGTGCATTGTGCCATAACTTTTCAGGGAAGCTTCAGAACATGAAATTTTAACCTCCCACTATAGCAGAAAGGGTCTTTCTAGTAGTTGCACATCAAATCTAAACTGTCTGAAGTGTTTTTCCAAAGTTATTAACACTTTTATGTTTGGCGTTCCGAAACCCACCTTATCTCAGGCTGAAAAGCGTTTTTGTGCATTGTGCCATAACTTTTCAGGGAAGCTTCAGAACATGAAATTTTAACCTCCCACTATAGCAGAAAGGGTCTTTCTAGTAGTTGCACATCAAATCTAAACTGTCTGAAGTGTTTTTCCAAAGTTATCAACACTTTTATGTTTGGCGTTCCGAAACACACCTTATCTCAGGCTGAAAAGCGTTTTTGTGCATTGTGCCATAACTTTTCAGGGAAGCTTCAGAACATGAAATTTTAACCTCCCACTATAGCAGAAAGGGTCTTTCTAGTAGTTGCACATCAAATCTAAACTGTCTGAAGTGTTTTTCCAAAGTTATCAACACTTTTATGTTTGGCGTTCCGAAACCCACCTTATCTCAGGCTGAAAAGCGTTTTTACGCATTGTGCCATAACTTTTCAGGGAAGCTTCAGAACATGAAATTTTAACCTCCCACTATAGCAGAAAGGGTCTTTCTAGTAGATGCACATCAAATCTAAGCTGTCTGAAGTGTTTTTCGAAAGTTATCAACACTTTTATGTTTGGCGTTCCGAAACCCACCTTATCTCAGGCTGAAGAGCGTTTTTGTGCATTGTGCCATAACTTTTCAGGGAAGCTTCAGAACATGAAATTTTAACCTCCCACTATAGCAGAAAGGGTCTTTCTAGTAGTTGCACATCAAATCTAAGCTGTCTGAAGTGTTTTTCAAAAGTTATCAACACTTTTATGTTTGGCGTTCCGAAACCCACCTTATCTCAGGCTGAAAAGCGTTTTTGTGCATTGTGCCATAACTTTTCAGGGAAGCTTCAGAACATGAAATTTTAACCTCCCACTATAGCAGAAAGGGTCTTTCTAGTAGTTGCACATCAAATCTAAACTGTCTGAAGTGTTTTTCCAAAGTTATTAACACTTTTATGTTTGGCGTTCCGAAACCCACCTTATCTCAGGCTGAAAAGCGTTTTTGTGCATTGTGCCATAACTTTTCAGGGGAGCTTCAGAACATGAAATTTTAACCTCCCACTATAGCAGAAAGGGTCTTTCTAGTAGTTACACATCAAATCTAAACTGTCTGAAGTGTTTTTCCAAAGTTATTAACACTTTTATGTTTGGCGTTCCGAAACCCACCTTATCTCAGGCTGAAAAGCGTTTTTGTGCATTGTGCCATAACTTTTCAGGGAAGCTTCAGAACACGAAATTTTAACCTCCCACTATAGCAGAAAGGGTCTTTCTAGTAGTTGCACATCAAATCTAAACTGTCTGAAGTGTTTTTCCAAAGTTATTAACACTTTTATGTTTGGCGTTCCGAAACCCACCTTATCTCAGGCTGAAAAGCGTTTTTGTGCATTGTGCCATAACTTTTCAGGGAAGCTTCAGAACATGAAATTTTAACCTCCCACTATAGCAGAAAGGGTCTTTCTAGTAGTTGCACATCAAATCTAAGCTGTCTGAAGTGTTTTTCAAAAGTTATCAACACTTTTATGTTTGGCGTTCCGAAACCCACCTTATCTCAGGCTGAAAAGCGTTTTTACGCATTGTGCCATAACTTTTCAGGGAAGCTTCAGAACATGAAATTTTAACCTCCCACTATAGCAGAAAGGGTCTTTCTAGTAGTTGCACATCAAATCTAAACTGTCTGAAGTGTTTTTCCAAAGTTATTAACACTTTTATGTTTGGCGTTCCGAAACCCACCTTATCTCAGGCTGAAAAGCGTTTTTGTGCATTGTGCCATAACTTTTCAGGGAAGCTTCAGAACATGAAATTTTAACCTCCCACTATAGCAGAAAGGGTCTTTCTAGTAGTTGCACATCAAATCTAAACTGTCTGAAGTGTTTTTCCAAAGTTATCAACACTTTTATGTTTGGCGTTCCGAAACCCACCTTATCTCAGGCTGAAAAGCGTTTTTGTGCATTGTGCCATAACTTTTCAGGGAAGCTTCAGAACATGAAATTTTAACCTCCCACTATAGCAGAAAGGGTCTTTCTAGTAGGTGCACATCAAATCTAAGCTGTCTGAAGTGTTTTTCGAAAGTTATCAACACTTTTATGTTTGGCGTTCCGAAACCCTCCTTATCTCAGGCTGAAAAGCGTTTTTGTGCATTGTGCCATAACTTTTCAGGGAAGCTTCAGAACATGAAATTTTAACCTCCCACTATAGCAGAAAGGGTCTTTCTAGTAGTTGCACATCAAATCTAAACTGTCTGAAGTGTTTTTCCAAAGTTATCAACACTTTTATGTTTGGCGTTCCGAAACCCACCTTATCTCAGGCTGAAAAGCGTTTTTACGCATTGTGCCATAACTTTTCAGGGAAGCTTCAGAACATGAAATTTTAACCTCCCACTATAGCAGAAAGGGTCTTTCTAGTAGTTGCACATCCAATCTAAACTGTCTGAAGTGTTTTTCCAAAGTTATCAACACTTTTATGTTTGGCGTTCCGAAACCCACCTTATCTCAGGCTGAAAAGCGTTTTTGTGCATTGTGCCATAACTTTTCAGGGAAGCTTCAGAACATGAAATTTTAACCTCCCACTATAGCAGAAAGGGTCTTTCTAGTAGTTGCACATCAAATCTAAACTGTCTGAAGTGTTTTTCCAAAGTTATTAACACTTTTATGTTTGGCGTTCCGAAACCCACCTTATCTCAGGCTGAAAAGCGTTTTTGAGCATTGTGCCATAACTTTTCAGGGAAGCTTCAGAACATGAAATTTTAACCTCCCACTATAGCAGAAAGGGTCTTTCTAGTAGTTGCACATCAAATCTAAACTGTCTGAAGTGTTTTTCCAAAGTTATCAACACTTTTATGTTTGGCGTTCCGAAACCCACCTTATCTCAGGCTGAAAAGCGTTTTTACGCATTGTGCCATAACTTTTCAGGGAAGCTTCAGAACATGAAATTTCAACCTCCCACTATAGCAGAAAGGGTCTTTCTAGTAGGTGCACATCAAATCTAAGCTGTCTGAAGTGTTTTTCGAAAGTTATCAACACTTTTATGTTTGGCGTTCCGAAACCCACCTTATCTCAGGCTGAAAAGCGTTTTTGTGCATTGTGCCATAACTTTTCAGGGAAGCTTCAGAACATGAAATTTTAACCTCCCACTATAGCAGAAAGGGTCTTTCTAGTAGTTGCACATCAAATCTAAACTGTCTGAAGTGTTTTTCCAAAGTTATCAACACTTTTATGTTTGGCGTTCCGAAACCCACCTTATCTCAGGCTGAAAAGCGTTTTTACGCATTGTGCCATAACTTTTCAGGGAAGCTTCAGAACATGAAATTTTAACCTCCCACTATAGCAGAAAGGGTCTTTCTAGTAGTTGCACATCAAATCTAAACTGTCTGAAGTGTTTTTCCAAAGTTATTAACACTTTTATGTTTGGCGTTCCGAAACCCACCTTATCTCAGGCTGAAAAGCGTTTTTGTGCATTGTGCCATAACTTTTCAGGGAAGCTTCAGAACATGAAATTTTAACCTCCCACTATAGCAGAAAGGGTCTTTCTAGTAGTTGCACATCAAATCTAAACTGTCTGAAGTGTTTTTCCAAAGTTATTAACACTTTTATGTTTGGCGTTCCGAAACCCACCTTATCTCAGGCTGAAAAGCGTTTTTGTGCATTGTGCCATAACTTTTCAGGGAAGCTTCAGAACATGAAATTTTAACCTCCCACTATAGCAGAAAGGGTCTTTCTAGTAGTTGCACATCAAATCTAAACAGTCTGAAGTGTTTTTCCAAAGTTATCAACACTTTTATGTTTGGCGTTCCGAAACCCACCTTATCTCAGGCTGAAAAGCGTTTTTACGCATTGTGCCATAACTTTTCAGGGAAGCTTCAGAACATGAAATTTTAACCTCCCACTATAGCAGAAAGGGTCTTTCTAGTAGGTGCACATCAAATCTAAGCTGTCTGAAGTGTTTTTCGAAAGTTATCAACACTTTTATGTTTGGCGTTCCGAAACCCACCTTATCTCAGGCTGAAAAGCGTTTTTGTGCATTGTGCCAAAACTTTTCAGGGAAGCTTCAGAACATGAAATTTTAACCTCCCACTATAGCAGAAAGGGTCTTTCTAGTAGTTGCACATCAAATCTAAGCTCTCTGAAGTGTTTTTCGAAAGTTATCAACACTTTTATGTTTGGCGTTCCGAAACCCACCTTATCTCAGGCTGAAAAGCGTTTTTGTGCATTGTGCCATAACTTTTCAGGGAAGCTTCAGAACATGAAATTTTAACCTCCCACTATAGCAGAAAGGGTCTTTCTAGTAGTTGCACATCAAATCTAAACTGTCTGAAGTGTTTTTCCAAAGTTATTAACACTTTTATGTTTGGCGTTCCGAAACCCACCTTATCTCAGGCTGAAAAGCGTTTTTGTGCATTGTGCCATAACTTTTCAGGGAAGCTTCAGAACATGAAATTTTAACCTCCCACTATAGCAGAAAGGGTCTTTCTAGTAGTTGCACATCAAATCTAAACTGTCTGAAGTGTTTTTCCAAAGTTATCAACATTTTTATGTTTGGCGTTCCGAAACCCACCTTATCTCAGGCTGAAAAGCGTTTTTGTGCATTGTGCCATAACTTTTCAGGGAAGCTTCAGAACATGAAATTTTAACCTCCCACTATAGCAGAAAGGGTCTTTCTAGTAGTTGCACATCAAATCTAAGCTGTCTGAAGTGTTTTTCCAAAGTTATCAACACTTTTATGTTTGGCGTTCCGAAACCCACCTTATCTCAGGCTGAAAAGCGTTTTTACGCATTGTGCCATAACTTTTCAGGGAAGCTTCAGAACATGAAATTTTAACCTCCCACTATAGCAGAAAGGGTCTTTCTAGTAGGTGCACATCAAATCTAAGCTGTCTGAAGTGTTTTTCGAAAGTTATCAACACTTTTATGTTTGGCGTTCCGAAACCCACCTTATCTCAGGCTGAAAAGCGTTTTTGTGCATTGTGCCATAACTTTTCAGGGAAGCTTCAGAACATGAAATTTTAACCTCCCACTATAGCAGAAAGGGTCTTTCTAGTAGTTGCACATCAAATCTAAACTGTCTGAAGTGTTTTTCCAAAGTTATCAACACTTTTATGTTTGGCGTTCCGAAACCCACCTTATCTCAGGCTGAAAAGCGTTTTTGTGCATTGTGCCATAACTTTTCAGGGAAGCTTCAGAACATGAAATTTTAACCTCCCACTATAGCAGAAAGGGTCTTTCTAGTAGTTGCACATCAAATCTAAACAGTCTGAAGTGTTTTTCCAAAGTTATCAACACTTTTATGTTTGGCGTTCCGAAACCCACCTTATCTCAGGCTGAAAAGCGTTTTTACGCATTGTGCCATAACTTTTCAGGGAAGCTTCAGAACATGAAATTTTAACCTCCCACTATAGCAGAAAGGGTCTTTCTAGTAGTTGCACATCAAATCTAAGCTGTCTGAAGTGTTTTTCAAAAGTTATCAACACTTTTATGTTTGGCGTTCCGAAACCCACCTTATCTCAGGCTGAAAAGCGTTTTTGTGCATTGTGCCATAACTTTTCAGGGAAGCTTCAGAACATGAAATTTTAACCTCCCACTATAGCAGAAAGGGTCTTTCTAGTAGTTGCACATCAAATCTAAACTGTCTGAAGTGTTTTTCCAAAGTTATTAACACTTTTATGTTTGGCGTTCCGAAACCCACCTTATCTCAGGCTGAAAAGCGTTTTTGTGCATTGTGCCATAACTTTTCAGGGAAGCTTCAGAACATGAAATTTTAACCTCCCACTATAGCAGAAAGGGTCTTTCTAGTAGTTGCACATCAAATCTAAACTGTCTGAAGTGTTTTTCCAAAGTTATTAACACTTTTATGTTTGGCGTTCCGAAACCCACCTTATCTCAGGCTGAAAAGCGTTTTTGTGCATTGTGCCATAACTTTTCAGGGAAGCTTCAGAACATGAAATTTTAACCTCCCACTATAGCAGAAAGGGTCTTTCTAGTAGTTGCACATCAAATCTAAACTGTCTGAAGTGTTTTTCCAAAGTTATCAACACTTTTATGTTTGGCGTTCCGAAACACACCTTATCTCAGGCTGAAAAGCGTTTTTGTGCATTGTGCCATAACTTTTCAGGGAAGCTTCAGAACATGAAATTTTAACCTCCCACTATAGCAGAAAGGGTCTTTCTAGTAGTTGCACATCAAATCTAAACTGTCTGAAGTGTTTTTCCAAAGTTATCAACACTTTTATGTTTGGCGTTCCGAAACCCACCTTATCTCAGGCTGAAAAGCGTTTTTACGCATTGTGCCATAACTTTTCAGGGAAGCTTCAGAACATGAAATTTTAACCTCCCACTATAGCAGAAAGGGTCTTTCTAGTAGATGCACATCAAATCTAAGCTGTCTGAAGTGTTTTTCGAAAGTTATCAACACTTTTATGTTTGGCGTTCCGAAACCCACCTTATCTCAGGCTGAAAAGCGTTTTTCTGCATTGTGCCATAACTTTTCAGGGAAGCTTCAGAACATGAAATTTTAACCTCCCACTATAGCAGAAAGGGTCTTTCTAGTAGTTGCACATCAAATCTAAACTGTCTGAAGTGTTTTTCCAAAGTTATCAACACTTTTATGTTTGGCGTTCCGAAACCCACCTTATCTCAGGCTGAAAAGCGTTTTTACGCATTGTGCCATAACTTTTCAGGGAAGCTTCAGAACATGAAATTTTAACCTCCCACTATAGCAGAAAGGGTCTTTCTAGTAGGTGCACATCAAATCTAAGCTCTCTGAAGTGTTTTTCGAAAGTTATCAACACTTTTATGTTTGGCGTTCCGAAACCCACCTTATCTCAGGCTGAAAAGCGTTTTTGTGCATTGTGCCATAACTTTTCAGGGAAGCTTCAGAACATGAAATTTTAACCTCCCACTATAGCAGAAAGGGTCTTTCTAGTAGTTGCACATCAAATCTAAACTGTCTGAAGTGTTTTTCCAAAGTTATTAACACTTTTATGTTTGGCGTTCCGAAACCCACCTTATCTCAGGCTGAAAAGCGTTTTTGTGCATTGTGCCATAACTTTTCAGGGAAGCTTCAGAACATGAAATTTTAACCTCCCACTATAGCAGAAAGGGTCTTTCTAGTAGTTGCACATCAAATCTAAACTGTCTGAAGTGTTTTTCCAAAGTTATCAACACTTTTATGTTTGGCGTTCCGAAACCCACCTTATCTCAGGCTGAAAAGCGTTTTTTTGCATTGTGCCATAACTTTTCAGGGAAGCTTCAGAACATGAAATTTTAACCTCCCACTATAGCAGAAAGGGTCTTTCTAGTAGTTGCACAACAAATCTAAGCTGTCTGAAGTGTTTTTCAAAAGTTATCAACACTTTTATGTTTGGCGTTCCGAAACCCACCTTATCTCAGGCTGAAAAGCGTTTTTGTGCATTGTGCCATAACTTTTCAGGGAAGCTTCAGAACATGAAATTTTAACCTCCCACTATAGCAGAAAGGGTCTTTCTAGTAGTTGCACATCAAATCTAAACTGTCTGAAGTGTTTTTCCAAAGTTATTAACACTTTTATGTTTGGCGTTCCGAAACCCACCTTATCTCAGGCTGAAAAGCGTTTTTGTGCATTGTGCCATAACTTTTCAGGGAAGCTTCAGAACATGAAATTTTAACCTCCCACTATAGCAGAAAGGGTCTTTCTAGTAGTTGCACATCAAATCTAAACTGTCTGAAGTGTTTTTCCAAAGTTATTAACACTTTTATGTTTGGCGTTCCGAAACCCACCTTATCTCAGGCTGAAAAGCGTTTTTGTGCATTGTGCCATAACTTTTCGGGGAAGCTTCAGAACATGAAATTTTAACCTCCCACTATAGCAGAAAGGGTCTTTCTAGTAGTTGCACATCAAATCTAAACTGTCTGAAGTGTTTTTCCAAAGTTATCAACACTTTTATGTTTGGCGTTCCGAAACCCACCTTATCTCAGGCTGAAGAGCGTTTTTGTGCATTGTGCCATAACTTTTCAGGGAAGCTTCAGAACATGAAATTTTAACCTCCCACTATAGCAGAAAGGGTCTTTCTAGTAGTTGCACATCAAATCTAAGCTGTCTGAAGTGTTTTTCAAAAGTTATCAACACTTTTATGTTTGGCGTTCCGAAATCCACATTATCTCAGGCTGAAAAGCGTTTTTGTGCATTGTGCCATAACTTTTCAGGAAAGCTTCAGAACATGAAATTTTAACCTCCCACTATAGCAGAAAGGGTCTTTCTAGTAGTTGCACATCAAATCTAAACTGTCTGAAGTGTTTTTCCAAAGTTATTAACACTTTTATGTTTGGCGTTCCGAAACCCACCTTATCTCAGGCTGAAAAGCGTTTTTGTGCATTGTGCCATAACTTTTCAGGGAAGCTTCAGAACATGAAATTTTAACCTCCCACTATAGCAGAAAGGGTCTTTCTAGTAGTTGCACATCAAATCTAAACTGTCTGAAGTGTTTTTCCAAAGTTATTAACACTTTTATGTTTGGCGTTCCGAAACCCACCTTATCTCAGGCTGAAAAGCGTTTTTGTGCATTGTGCCATAACTTTTCAGGGAAGCTTCAGAACATGAAATTTTAACCTCCCACTATAGCAGAAAGGGTCTTTCTAGTAGTTGCACATCAAATCTAAGCTGTCTGAAGTGTTTTTCAAAAGTTATCAACACTTTTATGTTTGGCGTTCCGAAACCCACCTTATCTCAGGCTGAAAAGCGTTTTTGTGCATTGTGCCATAACTTTTCAGGAAAGCTTCAGAACATGAAATTTTAACCTCCCACTATAGCAGAAAGGGTCTTTCTAGTAGTTGCACATCAAATCTAAACTGTCTGAAGTGTTTTTCCAAAGTTATTAACACTTTTATGTTTGGCGTTCCGAAACCCACCTTATCTCAGGCTGAAAAGCGTTTTTGTGCATTGTGCAATAACTTTTCGGGGAAGCTTCAGAACATGAAATTTTAACCTCCCACTATAGCAGAAAGGGTCTTTCTAGTAGTTGCACATCAAATCTAAACTGTCTGAAGTGTTTTTCCAAAGTTATCAACACTTTTATGTTTGGCGTTCCGAAACCCACCTTATCTCAGGCTGAAGAGCGTTTTTGTGCATTGTGCCATAACTTTTCAGGGAAGCTTCAGAACATGAAATTTTAACCTCCCACTATAGCAGAAAGGGTCTTTCTAGTAGTTGCACATCAAATCTAAGCTGTCTGAAGTGTTTTTCAAAAGTTATCAACACTTTTATGTTTGGCGTTCCGAAATCCACCTTATCTCAGGCTGAAAAGCGTTTTTGTGCATTGTGCCATAACTTTTCAGGAAAGCTTCAGAACATGAAATTTTAACCTCCCACTATAGCAGAAAGGGTCTTTCTAGTAGTTGCACATCAAATCTAAACTGTCTGAAGTGTTTTTCCAAAGTTATCAACACTTTTATGTTTGGCGTTCCGAAACCCACCTTATCTCAGGCTGAAAAGCGTTTTTACGCATTGTGCCATAACTTTTCAGGGAAGCTTCAGAACATGAAATTTTAACCTCCCACTATAGCAGAAAGGGTCTTTCTAGTAGTTGCACATCAAATCTAAACTGCCTGAAGTGTTTTTCCAAAGTTATTAACACTTTTATGTTTGGCGTTCCGAAACCCACCTTATCTCAGGCTGAAAAGCGTTTTTGTGCATTGTGCCATAACTTTTCAGGGAAGCTTCAGAACATGAAATTTTAACCTCCCACTATAGCAGAAAGGGTCTTTCTAGTAGTTGCACATCAAATCTAAACTGTCTGAAGTGTTTTTCCAAAGTTATTAACACTTTTATGTTTGGCGTTCCGAAATCCACCTTATCTCAGGCTGAAAAGCGTTTTTGTGCATTGTGCCATAACTTTTCAGGGAAGCTTCAGAACATGAAATTTTAACCTCCCACTATAGCAGAAAGGGTCTTTCTAGTAGTTGCACATCAAATCTAAACTGTCTGAAGTGTTTTTCCAAAGTTATTAACACTTTTATGTTTGGCGTTCCGAAACCCACCTTATCTCAGGCTGAAAAGCGTTTTTGTGCATTGTGCCATAACTTTTCAGGGAAGCTTCAGAACATGACATTTTAACCTCCCACTATAGCAGAAAGGGTCTTTCTAGTAGTTGCACATCAAATCTAAACTGTCTGAAGTGTTTTTCCAAAGTTATCAACACTTTTATGTTTGGCGTTCCGAAACCCACCTTATCTCAGGCTGAAAAGCGTTTTTACGCATTGTGCCATAACTTTTCAGGGAAGCTTCAGAACATGAAATTTTAACCTCCCACTATAGCAGAAAGGGTCTTTCTAGTAGGTGCACATCAAATCTAAGCTGTCTGAAGTGTTTTTCGAAAGTTATCAACACTTTTATGTTTGGCGTTCCGAAACCCAACTTATCTCAGGCTGAAAAGCGTTTTTGTGCATTGTGCCATAACTTTTCAGGGAAGCTTCAGAACATGAAATTTTAACCTCCCACTATAGCAGAAAGGGTCTTTCTAGTAGTTGCACATCAAATCTAAACTGTCTGAAGTGTTTTTCCAAAGTTATTAACACTTTTATGTTTGGCGTTCCGAAACCCACCTTATCTCAGGCTGAAAAGCGTTTTTGTGCATTGTGCCATAACTTTTCAGGGAAGCTTCAGAACATGAAATTTTAACCTCCCACTATAGCAGAAAGGGTCTTTCTAGTAGTTGCACATCAAATCTAAACTGTCTGAAGTGTTTTTCCAAAGTTATTAACACTTTTATGTTTGGCGTTCCGAAACCCACCTTATCTCAGGCTGAAAAGCGTTTTTGTGCATTGTGCCATAACTTTTCAGGGAAGCTTCAGAACATGAAATTTTAACCTCCCACTATAGCAGAAAGGGTCTTTCTAGTAGTTGCACATCAAATCTAAACTGTCTGAAGTGTTTTTCCAAAGTTATTAACACTTTTATGTTTGGCGTTCCGAAACCCACCATATCCAGGCTGAAAAGCGTTTTTGTGCATTGTGCCATAACTTTTCAGGGAAGCTTCAGAACATGAAATTTTAACCTCCCACTATAGCAGAAAGGGTCTTTCTAGTAGTTGCACATCAAATCTAAACTGTCTGAAGTGTTTTTCCAAAGTTATCAACACTTTTATGTTTGGCGTTCCGAAACCAATCTTATCTCAGGCTGAAAAGCGTTTTTACGCATTGTGCCATAACTTTTCAGGGAAGCTTCAGAACATGAAATTTTAACCTCCCACTATAGCAGAAAGGGTCTTTCTAGTAGGTGCACATCAAATCTAAGCTGTCTGAAGTGTTTTTCGAAAGTTATCAACACTTTTATGTTTGGCGTTCCGAAACCCACCTTATCTCAGGCTGAAAAGCGTTTTTGTGCATTGTGCCATAACTTTTCAGGGAAGCTTCAGAACATGAAATTTTAACCTCCCACTATAGCAGAAAGGGTCTTTCTAGTAGTTGCACATCAAATCTAAACTGTCTGAAGTGTTTTTCCAAAGTTATTAACACTTTTATGTTTGGCGTTCCGAAACCCACCTTATCTCAGGCTGAAAAGCGTTTTTGTGCATTGTGCCATAACTTTTCAGGGAAGCTTCAGAACATGAAATTTTAACCTCCCACTATAGCAGAAAGGGTCTTTCTAGTAGTTGCACATCAAATCTAAACTGTCTGAAGTGATTTTCCAAAGTTATCAACACTTTTATGTTTGGCGTTCCGAAACCCACCTTATCTCAGGCTGAAAAGCGTTTTTACGCATTGTGCCATAACTTTTCAGGGAAGCTTCAGAACATGAAATTTTAACCTCCCACTATAGCAGAAAGGGTCTTTCTAGTAGGTGCACATCAAATCTAAGCTGTCTGAAGTGTTTTTCGAAAGTTATCAACACTTTTATGTTTGGCGTTCCGAAACCCACCTTATCTCAGGCTGCAAAGCGTTTTTGTGCATTGTGCCATAACTTTTCAGGGAAGCTTCAGAACATGAAATTTTAACCTCCCACTATAGCAGAAAGGGTCTTTCTAGTAGTTGCACATCAAATCTAAACTGTCTGAAGTGTTTTTCCAAAGTTATCAACACTTTTATGTTTGGCGTTCCGAAACCCACCTTATCTCAGGCTGAAGAGCGTTTTTGTGCATTGTGCCATAACTTTTCAGGGAAGCTTCAGAACATGAAATTTTAACCTCCCACTATAGCAGAAAGGGTCTTTCTAGTAGTTGCACATCAAATCTAAGCTGTCTGAAGTGTTTTTCAAAAGTTATCAACACTTTTATGTTTGGCGTTCCGAAATCCACATTATCTCAGGCTGAAAAGCGTTTTTGTGCATTGTGCCATAACTTTTCAGGAAAGCTTCAGAACATGAAATTTTAACCTCCCACTATAGCAGAAAGGGTCTTTCTAGTAGTTGCACATCAAATCTAAACTGTCTGAAGTGTTTTTCCAAAGTTATTAACACTTTTATGTTTGGCGTTCCGAAACCCACCTTATCTCAGGCTGAAAAGCGTTTTTGTGCATTGTGCCATAACTTTTCAGGGAAGCTTCAGAACATGAAATTTTAACCTCCCACTATAGCAGAAAGGGTCTTTCTAGTAGTTGCACATCAAATCTAAACTGTCTGAAGTGTTTTTCCAAAGTTATTAACACTTTTATGTTTGGCGTTCCGAAACCCACCTTATCTCAGGCTGAAAAGCGTTTTTGTGCATTGTGCCATAACTTTTCAGGGAAGCTTCAGAACATGAAATTTTAACCTCCCACTATAGCAGAAAGGGTCTTTCTAGTAGTTGCACATCAAATCTAAGCTGTCTGAAGTGTTTTTCAAAAGTTATCAACACTTTTATGTTTGGCGTTCCGAAACCCACCTTATCTCAGGCTGAAAAGCGTTTTTGTGCATTGTGCCATAACTTTTCAGGAAAGCTTCAGAACATGAAATTTTAACCTCCCACTATAGCAGAAAGGGTCTTTCTAGTAGTTGCACATCAAATCTAAACTGTCTGAAGTGTTTTTCCAAAGTTATTAACACTTTTATGTTTGGCGTTCCGAAACCCACCTTAGCTCAGGCTGAAAAGCGTTTTTGTGCATTGTGCAATAACTTTTCGGGGAAGCTTCAGAACATGAAATTTTAACCTCCCACTATAGCAGAAAGGGTCTTTCTAGTAGTTGCACATCAAATCTAAACTGTCTGAAGTGTTTTTCCAAAGTTATCAACACTTTTATGTTTGGCGTTCCGAAACCCACCTTATCTCAGGCTGAAGAGCGTTTTTGTGCATTGTGCCATAACTTTTCAGGGAAGCTTCAGAACATGAAATTTTAACCTCCCACTATAGCAGAAAGGGTCTTTCTAGTAGTTGCACATCAAATCTAAGCTGTCTGAAGTGTTTTTCAAAAGTTATCAACACTTTTATGTTTGGCGTTCCGAAATCCACCTTATCTCAGGCTGAAAAGCGTTTTTGTGCATTGTGCCATAACTTTTCAGGAAAGCTTCAGAACATGAAATTTTAACCTCCCACTATAGCAGAAAGGGTCTTTCTAGTAGTTGCACATCAAATCTAAACTGTCTGAAGTGTTTTTCCAAAGTTATTAACACTTTTATGTTTGGCGTTCCGAAACCCACCTTATCTCAGGCTGAAAAGCGTTTTTGTGCATTGTGCCATAACTTTTCAGGGAAGCTTCAGAACATGAAATTTTAACCTCCCACTATAGCAGAAAGGGTCTTTCTAGTAGTTGCACATCAAATCTAAACTGTCTGAAGTGTTTTTCCAAAGTTATTAACACTTTTATGTTTGGCGTTCCGAAACCCACCTTATCTCAGGCTGAAAAGCGTTTTTGTGCATTGTGCCATAACTTTTCAGGGAAGCTTCAGAACATGAAATTTTAACCTCCCACTATAGCAGAAAGGGTCTTTCTAGTAGTTGCACATCAAATCTAAACTGTCTGAAGTGTTTTTCAAAAGTTATCAACACTTTTATGTTTGGCGTTCCGAAACCCACCTTATCTCAGGCTGAAAAGCGTTTTTGTGCATTGTGCCATAACTTTTCAGGAAAGCTTCAGAACATGAAATTTTAACCTCCCACTATAGCAGAAAGGGTCTTTCTAGTAGTTGCACATCAAATCTAAACTGTCTGAAGTGTTTTTCCAAAGTTATCAACACTTTTATGTTTGGCGTTCCGAAACCCACCTTATCTCAGGCTGAAAAGCGTTTTTACGCATTGTGCCATAACTTTTCAGGGAAGCTTCAGAACATGAAATTTTAACCTCCCACTATAGCAGAAAGGGTCTTTCTAGTAGTTGCACATCAAATCTAAACTGCCTGAAGTGTTTTTCCAAAGTTATTAACACTTTTATGTTTGGCGTTCCGAAACCCACCTTATCTCAGGCTGAAAAGCGTTTTTGTGCATTGTGCCATAACTTTTCAGGGAAGCTTCAGAACATGAAATTTTAACCTCCCACTATAGCAGAAAGGGTCTTTCTAGTAGTTGCACATCAAATCTAAACTGTCTGAAGTGTTTTTCCAAAGTTATTAACACTTTTATGTTTGGCGTTCCGAAATCCACCTTATCTCAGGCTGAAAAGCGTTTTTGTGCATTGTGCCATAACTTTTCAGGGAAGCTTCAGAACATGAAATTTTAACCTCCCACTATAGCAGAAAGGGTCTTTCTAGTAGTTGCACATCAAATCTAAACAGTCTGAAGTGTTTTTCCAAAGTTATTAACACTTTTATGTTTGGCGTTCCGAAACCCACCTTATCTCAGGCTGAAAAGCGTTTTTGTGCATTGTGCCATAACTTTTCAGGGAAGCTTCAGAACATGACATTTTAACCTCCCACTATAGCAGAAAGGGTCTTTCTAGTAGTTGCACATCAAATCTAAACTGTCTGAAGTGTTTTTCCAAAGTTATCAACACTTTTATGTTTGGCGTTCCGAAACCCACCTTATCTCAGGCTGAAAAGCGTTTTTACGCATTGTGCCATAACTTTTCAGGGAAGCTTCAGAACATGAAATTTTAACCTCCCACTATAGCAGAAAGGGTCTTTCTAGTAGGTGCACATCAAATCTAAGCTGTCTGAAGTGTTTTTCGAAAGTTATCAACACTTTTATGTTTGGCGTTCCGAAACCCAACTTATCTCAGGCTGAAAAGCGTTTTTGTGCATTGTGCCATAACTTTTCAGGGAAGCTTCAGAACATGAAATTTTAACCTCCCACTATAGCAGAAAGGGTCTTTCTAGTAGTTGCACATCAAATCTAAACTGTCTGAAGTGTTTTTCCAAAGTTATTAACACTTTTATGTTTGGCGTTCCGAAACCCACCTTATCTCAGGCTGAAAAGCGTTTTTGTGCATTGTGCCATAACTTTTCAGGGAAGCTTCAGAACATGAAATTTTAACCTCCCACTATAGCAGAAAGGGTCTTTCTAGTAGTTGCACATCAAATCTAAACTGTCTGAAGTGTTTTTCCAAAGTTATTAACACTTTTATGTTTGGCGTTCCGAAACCCACCTTATCTCAGGCTGAAAAGCGTTTTTGTGCATTGTGCCATAACTTTTCAGGGAAGCTTCAGAACATGAAATTTTAACCTCCCACTATAGCAGAAAGGGTCTTTCTAGTAGTTGCACATCAAATCTAAACTGTCTGAAGTGTTTTTCCAAAGTTATTAACACTTTTATGTTTGGCGTTCCGAAACCCACCATATCCAGGCTGAAAAGCGTTTTTGTGCATTGTGCCATAACTTTTCAGGGAAGCTTCAGAACATGAAATTTTAACCTCCCACTATAGCAGAAAGGGTCTTTCTAGTAGTTGCACATCAAATCTAAACTGTCTGAAGTGTTTTTCCAAAGTTATCAACACTTTTATGTTTGGCGTTCCGAAACCAATCTTATCTCAGGCTGAAAAGCGTTTTTACGCATTGTGCCATAACTTTTCAGGGAAGCTTCAGAACATGAAATTTTAACCTCCCACTATAGCAGAAAGGGTCTTTCTAGTAGGTGCACATCAAATCTAAGCTGTCTGAAGTGTTTTTCGAAAGTTATCAACACTTTTATGTTTGGCGTTCCGAAACCCACCTTATCTCAGGCTGAAAAGCGTTTTTGTGCATTGTGCCATAACTTTTCAGGGAAGCTTCAGAACATGAAATTTTAACCTCCCACTATAGCAGAAAGGGTCTTTCTAGTAGTTGCACATCAAATCTAAACTGTCTGAAGTGTTTTTCCAAAGTTATTAACACTTTTATGTTTGGCGTTCCGAAACCCACCTTATCTCAGGCTGAAAAGCGTTTTTGTGCATTGTGCCATAACTTTTCAGGGAAGCTTCAGAACATGAAATTTTAACCTCCCACTATAGCAGAAAGGGTCTTTCTAGTAGTTGCACATCAAATCTAAACTGTCTGAAGTGATTTTCCAAAGTTATCAACACTTTTATGTTTGGCGTTCCGAAACCCACCTTATCTCAGGCTGAAAAGCGTTTTTACGCATTGTGCCATAACTTTTCAGGGAAGCTTCAGAACATGAAATTTTAACCTCCCACTATAGCAGAAAGGGTCTTTCTAGTAGGTGCACATCAAATCTAAGCTGTCTGAAGTGTTTTTCGAAAGTTATCAACACTTTTATGTTTGGCGTTCCGAAACCCACCTTATCTCAGGCTGCAAAGCGTTTTTGTGCATTGTGCCATAACTTTTCAGGGAAGCTTCAGAACATGAAATTTTAACCTCCCACTATAGCAGAAAGGGTCTTTCTAGTAGTTGCACATCAAATCTAAACTGTCTGAAGTGTTCGTCCAAAGTTATCAACACTTTTATGTTTGGCGTTCCGAAACCCACCTTATCTCAGGCTGAAAAGCGTTTTTACGCATTGTGCCATAACTTTTCAGGGAAGCTTCAGAACATGAAATTTTAACCTCCCACTATAGCAGAAAGGGTCTTTCTAGTAGGTGCACATCAAATCTAAACTGTCTGAAGTGTTTTTCCAAAGTTATTAACACTTTTATGTTTGGCGTTCCGAAACCCACCTTATCTCAGGCTGAAAAGCGTTTTTGTGCATTGTGCCATAACTTTTCAGGGAAGCTTCAGAACATGAAATTTTAACCTCCCACTATAGCAGAAAGGGTCTTTCTAGTAGTTGCACATCAAATCTAAACTGTCTGAAGTGTTTTTCCAAAGTTATCAACACTTTTATGTTTGGCGTTCCGAAACCCACCTTATCTCAGGCTGAAAAGCGTTTTTGTGCATTGTGCCATAACTTTTCAGGGAAGCTTCAGAACATGAAATTTTAACCTCCCACTATAGCAGAAAGGGTCTTTCTAGTAGTTGCACATCAAATCTAAACTGTCTGAAGTGTTTTTCCAAAGTTATCAACACTTTTATGTTTGGCGTTCCGAAACCAATCTTATCTCAGGCTGAAAAGCGTTTTTACGCATTGTGCCATAACTTTTCAGGGAAGCTTCAGAACATGAAATTTTAACCTCCCACTATAGCAGAAAGGGTCTTTCTAGTAGGTGCACATCAAATCTAAGCTGTCTGAAGTGTTTTTCGAAAGTTATCAACACTTTTATGTTTGGCGTTCCGAAACCCACCTTATCTCAGGCTGAAAAGCGTTTTTGTGCATTGTGCCATAACTTTTCAGGGAAGCTTCAGAACATGAAATTTTAACCTCCCACTATAGCAGAAAGGGTCTTTCTAGTAGTTGCACATCAAATCTAAACTGTCTGAAGTGTTTTTCCAAAGTTATTAACACTTTTATGTTTGGCGTTCCGAAACCCACCTTATCTCAGGCTGAAAAGCGTTTTTGTGCATTGTGCCATAACTTTTCAGGGAAGCTTCAGAACATGAAATTTTAACCTCCCACTATAGCAGAAAGGGTCTTTCTAGTAGTTGCACATCAAATCTAAACTGTCTGAAGTGATTTTCCAAAGTTATCAACACTTTTATGTTTGGCGTTCCGAAACCCACCTTATCTCAGGCTGAAAAGCGTTTTTACGCATTGTGCCATAACTTTTCAGGGAAGCTTCAGAACATGAAATTTTAACCTCCCACTATAGCAGAAAGGGTCTTTCTAGTAGGTGCACATCAAATCTAAGCTGTCTGAAGTGTTTTTCGAAAGTTATCAACACTTTTATGTTTGGCGTTCCGAAACCCACCTTATCTCAGGCTGCAAAGCGTTTTTGTGCATTGTGCCATAACTTTTCAGGGAAGCTTCAGAACATGAAATTTTAACCTCCCACTATAGCAGAAAGGGTCTTTCTAGTAGTTGCACATCAAATCTAAACTGTCTGAAGTGTTCGTCCAAAGTTATCAACACTTTTATGTTTGGCGTTCCGAAACCCACCTTATCTCAGGCTGAAAAGCGTTTTTACGCATTGTGCCATAACTTTTCAGGGAAGCTTCAGAACATGAAATTTTAACCTCCCACTATAGCAGAAAGGGTCTTTCTAGTAGGTGCACATCAAATCTAAACTGTCTGAAGTGTTTTTCCAAAGTTATTAACACTTTTATGTTTGGCGTTCCGAAACCCACCTTATCTCAGGCTGAAAAGCGTTTTTGTGCATTGTGCCATAACTTTTCAGGGAAGCTTCAGAACATGAAATTTTAACCTCCCACTATAGCAGAAAGGGTCTTTCTAGTAGTTGCACATCAAATCTAAACTGTCTGAAGTGTTTTTCCAAAGTTATCAACACTTTTATGTTTGGCGTTCCGAAACCCACCTTATCTCAGGCTGAAAAGCGTTTTTGTGCATTGTGCCATAACTTTTCAGGGAAGCTTCAGAACATGAAATTTTAACCTCCCACTATAGCAGAAAGGGTCTTTCTAGTAGTTGCACATCAAATCTAAGGTGTCTGAAGTGTTTTTCAAAAGTTATCAACACTTTTATGTTTGGCGTTCCGAAACCCACCTTATCTCAGGCTGAAAAGCGTTTTTGTGCATTGTGCCATAACTTTTCAGGAAAGCTTCAGAACATGAAATTTTAACCTCCCACTATAGCAGAAAGGGTCTTTCTAGTAGGTGCACATCAAATCTAAGCTGTCTGAAGTGTTTTTCGAAAGTTATCAACACTTTTATGTTTGGCGTTCCGAAACCCACCTTATCTCAGGCTGCAAAGCGTTTTTGTGCATTGTGCCATAACTTTTCAGGGAAGCTTCAGAACATGAAATTTTAACCTCCCACTATAGCAGAAAGGGTCTTTCTAGTAGTTGCACATCAAATCTAAACTGTCTGAAGTGTTCGTCCAAAGTTATCAACACTTTTATGTTTGGCGTTCCGAAACCCACCTTATCTCAGGCTGAAAAGCGTTTTTACGCATTGTGCCATAACTTTTCAGGGAAGCTTCAGAACATGAAATTTTAACCTCCCACTATAGCAGAAAGGGTCTTTCTAGTAGGTGCACATCAAATCTAAACTGTCTGAAGTGTTTTTCCAAAGTTATTAACACTTTTATGTTTGGCGTTCCGAAACCCACCTTATCTCAGGCTGAAAAGCGTTTTTGTGCATTGTGCCATAACTTTTCAGGGAAGCTTCAGAACATGAAATTTTAACCTCCCACTATAGCAGAAAGGGTCTTTCTAGTAGTTGCACATCAAATCTAAACTGTCTGAAGTGTTTTTCCAAAGTTATCAACACTTTTATGTTTGGCGTTCCGAAACCCACCTTATCTCAGGCTGAAAAGCGTTTTTGTGCATTGTGCCATAACTTTTCAGGGAAGCTTCAGAACATGAAATTTTAACCTCCCACTATAGCAGAAAGGGTCTTTCTAGTAGTTGCACATCAAATCTAAACTGTCTGAAGTGTTTTTCCAAAGTTATCAACACTTTTATGTTTGGCGTTCCGAAACCAATCTTATCTCAGGCTGAAAAGCGTTTTTACGCATTGTGCCATAACTTTTCAGGGAAGCTTCAGAACATGAAATTTTAACCTCCCACTATAGCAGAAAGGGTCTTTCTAGTAGGTGCACATCAAATCTAAGCTGTCTGAAGTGTTTTTCGAAAGTTATCAACACTTTTATGTTTGGCGTTCCGAAACCCACCTTATCTCAGGCTGAAAAGCGTTTTTGTGCATTGTGCCATAACTTTTCAGGGAAGCTTCAGAACATGAAATTTTAACCTCCCACTATAGCAGAAAGGGTCTTTCTAGTAGTTGCACATCAAATCTAAACTGTCTGAAGTGTTTTTCCAAAGTTATTAACACTTTTATGTTTGGCGTTCCGAAACCCACCTTATCTCAGGCTGAAAAGCGTTTTTGTGCATTGTGCCATAACTTTTCAGGGAAGCTTCAGAACATGAAATTTTAACCTCCCACTATAGCAGAAAGGGTCTTTCTAGTAGTTGCACATCAAATCTAAACTGTCTGAAGTGATTTTCCAAAGTTATCAACACTTTTATGTTTGGCGTTCCGAAACCCACCTTATCTCAGGCTGAAAAGCGTTTTTACGCATTGTGCCATAACTTTTCAGGGAAGCTTCAGAACATGAAATTTTAACCTCCCACTATAGCAGAAAGGGTCTTTCTAGTAGGTGCACATCAAATCTAAGCTGTCTGAAGTGTTTTTCGAAAGTTATCAACACTTTTATGTTTGGCGTTCCGAAACCCACCTTATCTCAGGCTGCAAAGCGTTTTTGTGCATTGTGCCATAACTTTTCAGGGAAGCTTCAGAACATGAAATTTTAACCTCCCACTATAGCAGAAAGGGTCTTTCTAGTAGTTGCACATCAAATCTAAACTGTCTGAAGTGTTCGTCCAAAGTTATCAACACTTTTATGTTTGGCGTTCCGAAACCCACCTTATCTCAGGCTGAAAAGCGTTTTTACGCATTGTGCCATAACTTTTCAGGGAAGCTTCAGAACATGAAATTTTAACCTCCCACTATAGCAGAAAGGGTCTTTCTAGTAGGTGCACATCAAATCTAAACTGTCTGAAGTGTTTTTCCAAAGTTATTAACACTTTTATGTTTGGCGTTCCGAAACCCACCTTATCTCAGGCTGAAAAGCGTTTTTGTGCATTGTGCCATAACTTTTCAGGGAAGCTTCAGAACATGAAATTTTAACCTCCCACTATAGCAGAAAGGGTCTTTCTAGTAGTTGCACATCAAATCTAAACTGTCTGAAGTGTTTTTCCAAAGTTATCAACACTTTTATGTTTGGCGTTCCGAAACCCACCTTATCTCAGGCTGAAAAGCGTTTTTGTGCATTGTGCCATAACTTTTCAGGGAAGCTTCAGAACATGAAATTTTAACCTCCCACTATAGCAGAAAGGGTCTTTCTAGTAGTTGCACATCAAATCTAAGGTGTCTGAAGTGTTTTTCAAAAGTTATCAACACTTTTATGTTTGGCGTTCCGAAACCCACCTTATCTCAGGCTGAAAAGCGTTTTTGTGCATTGTGCCATAACTTTTCAGGAAAGCTTCAGAACATGAAATTTTAACCTCCCACTATAGCAGAAAGGGTCTTTCTAGTAGTTGCACATCAAATCTAAGCTCTCTGAAGTGTTTTTCGAAAGTTATCAACACTTTTATGTTTGGCGTTCCGAAACCCACCTTATCTCAGGCTGAAAAGCGTTTTTGTGCATTGTGCCATAACTTTTCAGGAAAGCTTCAGAACATGAAATTTTAACCTCCCACTATAGCAGAAAGGGTCTTTCTAGTAGTTGCACATCAAATCTAAACTGTCTGAAGTGTTTTTCCAAAGTTATTAACACTTTTATGTTTGGCGTTCCGAAACCCACCTTATCTCAGGCTGAAAAGCGTTTTTGTGCATTGTGCCATAACTTTTCAGGGAAGCTTCAGAACATGAAATTTTAACCTCCCACTATAGCAGAAAGGGTCTTTCTAGTAGTTGCACATCAAATCTAAACTGTCTGAAGTGTTTTTCCAAAGTTATTAACACTTTTATGTTTGGCGTTCCGAAACCCACCTTATCTCAGGCTGAAAAGCGTTTTTGTGCATTGTGCCATAACTTTTCAGGGAAGCTTCAGAACATGACATTTTAACCTCCCACTATAGCAGAAAGGGTCTTTCTAGTAGTTGCACATCAAATCTAAACTGTCTGAAGTGTTTTTCCAAAGTTATCAACACTTTTATGTTTGGCGTTCCGAAACCCACCTTATCTCAGGCTGAAAAGCGTTTTTACGCATTGTGCCATAACTTTTCAGGGAAGCTTCAGAACATGAATTTTTAACCTCCCACTATAGCAGAAAGGGTCTTTCTAGTAGGTGCACATCAAATCTAAGCTGTCTGAAGTGTTTTTCGAAAGTTATCAACACTTTTATGTTTGGCGTTCCGAAACCCACCTTATCTCAGGCTGAAAAGCGTTTTTGTGCATTGTGCCATAACTTTTCAGGGAAGCTTCAGAACATGAAATTTTAACCTCCCACTATAGCAGAAAGGGTCTTTCTAGTAGTTGCACATCAAATCTAAACTGTCTGAAGTGTTTTTCCAAAGTTATCAACACTTTTATGTTTGGCGTTCCGAAACCCACCTTATCTCAGGCTGATAAGCGTTTTTACGCATTGTGCCATAACTTTTCAGGGAAGCTTCAGAACATGAAATTTTAACCTCCCACTATAGCAGAAAGGGTCTTTCTAGTAGGTGCACATCAAATCTAAGCTGTCTGAAGTGTTTTTCGAAAGTTATCAACACTTTTATGTTTGGCGTTCCGAAACCCACCTTATCTCAGGCTGAAAAGCGTTTTTGTGCATTGTGCCATAACTTTTCAGGGAAGCTTCAGAACATGAAGTTTTAACCTCCCACTATAGCAGAAAGGGTCTTTCTAGTAGTTGCACATCAAATCTAAACTGTCTGAAGTGTTTTTCCAAAGTTATTAACACTTTTATGTTTGGCGTTCCGAAACCCACCTTATCTCAGGCTGAAAAGCGTTTTTGTGCATTGTGCCATAACTTTTCAGGGAAGCTTCAGAACATGAAATTTTAACCTCCCACTATAGCAGAAAGGGTCTTTCTAGAAGTTGCACATCAAATCTAAACTGTCTGAAGTGTTTTTCCAAAGTTATTAACACTTTTATGTTTAGCGTTCCGAAACCCACCTTATCTCAGGCTGAAAAGCGTTTTTGTGCATTGTGCCATAACTTTTCAGGGAAGCTTCAGAACATGAAATTTTAACCTCCCACTATAGCAGAAAGGGTCTTTCTAGTAGATGCACATCAAATCTAAACTGTCTGAGGTGTTTTTCCAAAGTTATTCACACTTTTATGTTTGGCGTTCCGAAACCCACCTTATCTCAGGCTGAAAAGCGTTTTTGTGCATTGTGCCATAACTTTTCAGGGAAGCTTCAGAACATGAAATTTAAACCTCCCACTATAGCAGAAAGGGTCTTTCTAGTAGGTGCACATCAAATCTAAGCTGTCTGAAGTGTTTTTCGAAAGTTATCAACACTTTTATGTTTGGCGTTCCGAAACCCACCTTATCTCAGGCTGAAAAGCGTTTTTGTGCATTGTGCCATAACTTTTCAGGGAAGCTTCAGAACATGAAATTTTAACCTTCCACTATAGCAGAAAGGGTCTTTCTAGTAGTTGCACATCAAATCTAAGCTGTCTGAAGTGTTTTTCAAAAGTTATCAACACTTTTATGTTTGGCGTTCCGAAACCCACCTTATCTCAGGCTGAAAAGCGTTTTTACGCATTGTGCCATAACTTTTCAGGGAAGCTTCAGAACATGAAATTTTAACCTCCCACTATAGCAGAAAGGGTCTTTCTAGTAGGTGCACTTCAAATCTAAGCTGTCTGAAGTGTTTATCGAAAGTTATCAACACTTTTATGTTTGGCGTTCCGAAACCCACCTTATCTCAGGCTGAAAAGCGTTTTTGTGCATTGTGCCATAACTTTTCGGGGAAGCTTCAGAACATGAAATTTTAACCTCCCACTATAGCAGAAAGGGTCTTTCTAGTAGGTGCACATAAAATCTAAGCTGTCTGAAGTGTTTTTCGAAAGTTATCAACACTTTTATGTTTGGCGTTCCGAAACCCACCTTATCTCAGGCTGAAAAGCGTTTTTGTGCATTGTGCCAGAACTTTTCAGGGAAGCTTCAGAACATGAAATTTTAACCTCCCACTAAAGCAGAAGGGGTCTTTCTAGTAGTTGCACATCAAATCTAAGCTGTCTGAAGTGTTTTTCAAAAGTTATCAACACTTATATGTTTGGCGTTCCGAAACCCACCTTATCTCAGGCTGAAAAGCGTTTTTGTGCATTGTGCCATAACTTTTCAGGGAAGCTTCAGAACATGAAATTTTAACCTCCCACTATAGCAGAAAGGGTCTTTCTAGTAGTTGCACATCAAATCTAAACTGTCTGAAGTGTTTTTCCAAAGTTATCAACACTTTTATGTTTGGCGTTCCGAAACCCACCTTATCTCAGGCTGAAAAGCGTTTTTACGCATTGTGCCATAACTTTTCAGGGAAGCTTCAGAACATGAAATTTTAACCTCCCACTATAGCAGAAAGGGTCTTTCTAGTAGGTGTACATCAAATCTAAGCTGTCTGAAGTGTTTTTCCAAAGTTATCAACACTTTTATGTTTGACGTTCCGAAACCCACCTTATCTCAGGCAGAAAAGCGTTTTTACGCATTGTGCCATAACTTTTCAGGGAAGCTTCAGAACATGAAATTTTAACCTCCCACTATAGCAGAAAGGGTCTTTCTAGTAGGTGCACATGAAATCTAAGCTGTCTGAAGTGTTTTTCGAAAGTTATCAACACTTTTATGTTTGGTGTTCCGAAACCCACCTTATCTCAGGCTGAAAAGCGTTTTTGTGCATTGTGCCATGACTTTTCAGGGAAGCTTCAGAACATGAAATTTGAACCTCCCACTATAGCAGAAAGGGTCTTTCTAGTAGTTGCACATCAAATCTAAACTGTCTGAAGTGTTTTTCCAAAGTTATTAACACTTTTATGTTTGGCGTTCCGAAACCCACCTTATCTCAGGCTGAAAAGCGTTTTTGTGCATTGTGCCATAACTTTTCAGGGAAGCTTCAGAACATGAAATTTTAACCTCCCACTATAGCAGAAAGGGTCTTTCTAGTAGGTGCACATAAAATCTAAGCTGTCTGAAGTGTTTTTCCAAAGTTATCAACACTTTTATGTTTGGCGTTCCGAAACCCACCTTATCTCAGGCTGAAAAGCGTTTTTGTGCATTGTGCCATAACTTTTCAGGGAAGCTTCAGAACATGAAATTTTAACCTCCCACTATAGCAGAAAGGGTCTTTCTAGTAGTTGCACATCAAATCTAAGCTGTCTGAAGTGTTTTTCCAAAGTTATCAACACTTTTATGTTTGGCGTTCCGAAACCCACCTTATCTCAGGCTGAAAAGCGTTTTTGTGCATTGTGCCATAACTTTTCAGGGAAGCTTCAGAACATGAAATTTTAACCTCCCACTATAGCAGAAAGGGTCTTTCTAGTAGTTGCACATCAAATCTAAACTGTCTGAAGTGTTTTTCCAAAGTTATCAACACTTTTATGTTTGGCGTTCCGAAACCCACCTTATCTCAGGCTGAAAACCGTTTTTACGCATTGTGCCATAACTTTTCAGGGAAGCTTCAGAACATGAAATTTTAACCTCCCACTATAGCAGAAAGTGTCTTTCTAGTAGGTGCACATCAAATCTAAGCTGTCTGAAGTGTTTTTCGAAAGTTATCAACACTTTTATGTTTGGCGTTCCGAAACCCACCTTATCTCAGGCTGAAAAGCGTTTTTGTGCATTGTGCCATAACTTTTCAGGGAAGCTTCAGAACATGAAATTTTAACCTCCCACTATAGCAGAAAGGGTCTTTCTAGTAGTTGCACATCAAATCTAAACTGTCTGAAGTGTTTTTCCAAAGTTATTAACACTTTTATGTTTGGCGTTCCGAAACCCACCTTATCTCAGGCTGAAAAGCGTTTTTGTGCATTGTGCCATAACTTTTCAGGGAAGCTTCAGAACATGAAATTTTAACCTCCCACTATAGCAGAAAGGGTCTTTCTAGTAGTTGCACATCAAATCTAAACTGTCTGAAGTGTTTTTCCATAGTTATCAACACTTTTATGTTTGGCGTTCCGAAACCCACCTTATCTCAGGCTGAAAAGCGTTTTTGTGCATTGTGCCATAACTTTTCAGGGAAGCTTCAGAACATGAAATTTTAACCTCCCACTATAGCAGAAAGGGTCTTTCTAGTAGTTGCACATCAAATCTAAGCTGTCTGAAGTGTTTTTCCAAAGTTATCAACACTTTTATGTTTGGCGTTCCGAAACCCACCTTATCTCAGGCTGAAAAGCGTTTTTGTGCATTGTGCCATAACTTTTCAGGGAAGCTTCAGAACATGAAATTTTAACCTCCCACTATAGCAGAAAGGGTCTTTCTAGTAGTTGCACATCAAATCTAAGCTGTCTGAAGTGTTTTTCAAAAGTTATCAACACTTTTATGTTTGGCGTTCCGAAACCCACCTTATCTCAGGTTGAAAAGCGTTTTTGTGCATTGTGCCATAACTTTTCAGGGAAGCTTCAGAACATGAAATTTTAACCTCCCACTATAGCAGAAAAGGGTCTTTCTAGTAGTTGCACATCAAATCTAAACTGTCTGAAGTGTTTTTCCAAAGTTATCAACACTTTTATGTTTGGCGTTCCGAAACCCACCTTATCTCAGGCTGAAAAGCGTTTTTACGCATTGTGCCATAACTTTTCAGGGAAGCTTCAGAACATGAAATTTTAACCTCCCACTATAGCAGAAAGGGTCTTTCTAGTAGGTGCACATCAAATCTAAGCTGTCTGAAGTGTTTTTCGAAAGTTATCAACACTTTTATGTTTGGCGTTCCGAAACCCACCTTATCTCAGGCTGAAAAGCGTTTTTGTGCATTGTGCCATAACTTTTCAGGGAAGCTTCAGAACATGAAATTTTAACCTCCCACTATAGCAGAAAGGGTCTTTCTAGTAGTTGCACATCAAATCTAAACTGTCTGAAGTGTTTTTCCAAAGTTATTAACACTTTTATGTTTGGCGTTCCGAAACCCACCTTATCTCAGGCTGAAAAGCGTTTTTGTGCATTGTGCCATAACTTTTCAGGGAAGCTTCAGAACATGAAATTTTAACCTCCCACTATAGCAGAAAGGGTCTTTCTAGAAGTTGCACATCAAATCTAAACTGTCTGAAGTGTTTTTCCAAAGTTATTAACACTTTTATGTTTAGCGTTCCGAAACCCACCTTATCTCAGGCTGAAAAGCGTTTTTGTGCATTGTGCCATAACTTTTCAGGGAAGCTTCAGAACATGAAATTTTAACCTCCCACTATAGCAGAAAGGGTCTTTCTAGTAGATGCTCATCAAATCTAAACTGTCTGAGGTGTTTTTCCAAAGTTATTCACACTTTTATGTTTGGCGTTCCGAAACCCACCTTATCTCAGGCTGAAAAGCGTTTTTGTGCATTGTGCCATAACTTTTCAGGGAAGCTTCAGAACATGAAATTTTAACCTCCCACTATAGCAGAAAGGGTCTTTCTAGTAGTTGCACATCAAATGTAAGCTGTCTGAAGTGTTTTTCGAAAGTTATCAACACTTTTATGTTTGGCGTTCCGAAACCCACCTTATCTCAGGCTGAAAAGCGTTTTTGTGCATTGTGCCATAACTTTTCAGGGAAGCTTCAGAACATGAAATTTTAACCTCCCACTATAGCAGAAAGGGTCTTTCTAGTAGTTGCACATCAAATCTAAGCTGTCTGAAGTGTTTTTCAAAAGTTATCAACACTTTTATGATTGGCGTTCCGAAACCCACCTTATCTCAGGCTGAAAAGCGTTTTTACGCATTGTGCCATAACTTTTCAGGGAAGCTTCAGAACATGAAATTTTAACCTCCCACTATAGCAGAAAGGGTCTTTCTAGTAGTTGCACATCAAATCTAAACTGTCTGAAGTGTTTTTCCAAAGTTATCAACACTTTTATGTTTGGCGTTCCGAAACCCACCTTATCTCAGGCTGAAAAGCGTTTTTACGCATTGTGCCATAACTTTTCAGGGAAGCTTCAGAACATGAAATTTTAACCTCCCACTATAGCAGAAAGGGTCTTTCTAGTAGGTGCACATCAAATCTAAGCTGTCTGAAGTGTTTTTCGAAAGTTATCAACACTTTTATGTTTGGCGTTCCGAAACCCACCTTATCTCAGGCTGAAAAGCGTTTTTGTGCATTGTGCCATAACTTTTCAGGGAAGCTTCAGAACATGAAATTTTAACCTCCCACTATAGCAGAAAGGGTCTTTCTAGTAGTTGCACATCAAATCTAAGCTGTCTGAAGTGTTTTTCCAAAGTTATCAACACTTTTATGTTTGGCGTTCCGAAACCCACCTTATCTCAGGCTGAAAAGCGTTTTTGTGCATTGTGCCATAACTTTTCAGGGAAGCTTCAGAACATGAAATTTTAACCTCCCACTATAGCAGAAAGGGTCTTTCTAGTAGTTGCACATCAAATCTAAACTGTCTGAAGTGTTTTTCCATAGTTATTAACACTTTTATGTTTGGCGTTCCGAAACACACCTTATCTCAGGCTGAAAGGCTTTTTTCTGCATTGTGCCATAACTTTTCAGGGAAGCTTCAGAACATGAAATTTTAACCTCCCACTATAGCAGAAAGGGTCTTTCTAGTAGTTGCACATCAAATCTAAGCTGTCTGAAGTGTTTTTCAAAAGTTATCAACACTTTTATGTTTGGCGTTCCGAAACCCACCTTATCTCAGGCTGAAAAGCGTTTTTACGCATTGTGCCATAACTTTTCAGGGAAGCTTCAGAACATGAAATTTTAACCTCCCACTATAGCAGAAAGGGTCTTTCTAGTAGGTGCACATCAAATCTAAGCTGTCTGAAGTGTTTTTCGAAAGTTATCAACACTTTTATGTTTGGCGTTCCGAAACCCACCTTATCTCAGGCTGAAAAGCGTTTTTGTGCATTGTGCCATAACTTTTCAGGGAAGCTTCAGAACATGAAGTTTTAACCTCCCACTATAGCAGAAAGGGTCTTTCTAGTAGTTGCACATCAAATCTAAACTGTCTGAAGTGTTTTTCCAAAGTTATTAACACTTTTATGTTTGGCGTTCCGAAACCCACCTTATCTCAGGCTGAAAAGCGTTTTTGTGCATTGTGCCATAACTTTTCAGGGAAGCTTCAGAACATGAATTTTTAACCTCCCACTATAGCAGAAAGGGTCTTTCTAGAAGTTGCACATCAAATCTAAACTGTCTGAAGTGTTTTTCCAAAGTTATTAACACTTTTATGTTTAGCGTTCCGAAACCCACCTTATCTCAGGCTGAATAGCGTTTTTGTGCATTGTGCCATAACTTTTCAGGGAAGCTTCAGAACATGAAATTTTAACCTCCCACTATAGCAGAAAGGGTCTTTCTAGTAGATGCACATCAAATCTAAACTGTCTGAGGTGTTTTTCCAAAGTTATTCACACTTTTATGTTTGGCGTTCCGAAACCCACCTTATCTCAGGCTGAAAAGCGTTTTTGTGCATTGTGCCATAACTTTTCAGGGAAGCTTCAGAACATGAAATTTTAACCTCCCACTATAGCAGAAAGGGTCTTTCTAGTAGGTGCACATCAAATCTAAGCTGTCTGAAGTGTTTTTCGAAAGTTATCAACACTTTTATGTTTGGCGTTCCGAAACCCACCTTATCTCAGGCTGAAAAGCGTTTTTGTGCATTGCGCCATAACTTTTCAGGGAAGCTTCAGAACATGAAATTTTAACGTTCCACTATAGCAGAAAGGGTCTTTCTAGTAGTTGCACATCAAATCTAAGCTGTCTGAAGTGTTTTTCAAAAGTTATCAACACTTTTATGTTTGGCGTTCCGAAACCCACCTTATCTCAGGCTGAAAAGCGTTTTTGTGCATTGTGCCATAACTTTTCAGGGAAGCTTCAGAACATGAAATTTTAACCTCCCACTATAGCAGAAAGGGTCTTTCTAGTAGGTGCACATAAAATCTAAGCTGTCTGAAGTGTTTTTCGAAAGTTATCAACACTTTTATGTTTGGCGTTCCGAAACCCACCTTATCTCAGGCTGAAAAGCGTTTTTGTGCATTGTGCCATAACTTTTCAGGGAAGCTTCAGAACATGAAATTTTAACCTCCCACTAAAGCAGAAAGGGTCTTTCTAGTAGTTGCACATCAAATCTAAACTGTCTGAAGTGTTTTTCCAAAGTTATTAACACTTTTATGTTTGGCGTTCCGAAACCCACCTTATCTCAGGCTGAAAAGCGTTTTTGTGCATTGTGCCATAACTTTTCAGGGAAGCTTCAGAACATGAAATTTTAACCTCCCACTATAGCAGAAAGGGTCTTTCTAGAAGTTGCACATCAAATCTAAACTGTCTGAAGTGTTTTTCCAAAGTTATTAACACTTTTATGTTTAGCGTTCCGAAACCCACCTTATCTCAGGCTGAAAAGCGTTTTTGTGCATTGTGCCATAACTTTTCAGGGAAGCTTCAGAACATGAAATTTTAACCTCCCACTATAGCAGAAAGGGTCTTTCTAGTAGATGCACATCAAATCTAAACTGTCTGAGGTGTTTTTCCAAAGTTATTCACACTTTTATGTTTGGCGTTCCGAAACCCACCTTATCTCAGGCTGAAAAGCGTTTTTGTGCATTGTGCCATAACTTTTCAGGGAAGCTTCAGAACATGAAATTTTAACCTCCCACTATAGCAGAAAGGGTCTTTCTAGTAGGTGCACATCAAATCTAAGCTGTCTGAAGTGTTTTTCGAAAGTTATCAACACTTTTATGTTTGGCGTTCCGAAACCCACCTTATCTCAGGCTGAAAAGCGTTTTTGTGCATTGCGCCATAACTTTTCAGGGAAGCTTCAGAACATGAAATTTTAACCTTCCACTATAGCAGAAAGGGTCTTTCTAGTAGTTGCACATCAAATCTAAGCTGTCTGAAGTGTTTTTCAAAAGTTATCAACACTTTTATGTTTGGCGTTCCGAAACCCACCTTATCTCAGGCTGAAAAGCGTTTTTGTGCATTGTGCCATAACTTTTCAGGGAAGCTTCAGAACATGAAATTTTAACCTCCCACTATAGCAGAAAGGGTCTTTCTAGTAGGTGCACATAAAATCTAAGCTGTCTGAAGTGTTTTTCGAAAGTTATCAACACTTTTATGTTTGGCGTTCCGAAACCCACCTTATCTCAGGCTGAAAAGCGTTTTTGTGCATTGTGCCATAACTTTTCAGGGAAGCTTCAGAACATGAAATTTTAACCTCCCACTAAAGCAGAAAGGGTCTTTCTAGTAGTTGCACATCAAATCTAAGCTGTCTGAAGTGTTTTTCAAAAGTTATCAACACTTTTATGTTTGGCGTTCCGAAACCCACCTTATCTCAGGCTGAAAAGCGTTTTTGTGCATTCTGCCATAACTTTTCAGGGAAGCTTCAAAACATGAAATTTTAACCTCCCACTATAGCAGAAAGGGTCTTTCTAGTAGTTGCACATCAAATCTAAGCTGGCTGAAGTGTTTTTCAAAAGTTATCAACACTTTTATGTTTGGCGTTCCGAAACCCACCTTATCTCAGGCTGAAAAGCGTTTTTGTGCATTGTGCCATAACTTTTCAGGGAAGCTTCAGAACATGAAATTTTAACCTCCCACTATAGCAGAAAGGGTCTTTCTAGTAGTTGCACATCAAATCTAAACTGTCTGAAGTGTTTTTCCAAAGTTATCAACACTTTTATGTTTGGCGTTCCGAAACCCACCTTATCTCAGGCTGAAAAGCGTTTTTACGCATTGTGCCATAACTTTTCCGGGAAGCTTCAGAACATGAAATTTTAACCTCCCACTATAGCAGAAAGGGTCTTTCTAGTAGGTGCACATCAAATCTAAGCTGTCTGAAGTGTTTTTCGAAAGGTATCAACACTTTTATGTTTGGCGTTCCGAAACCCACCTTATCTCAGGCTGAAAAGCGTTTTTGTGCATTGTGCCATAACTTTTCAGGGAAGCTTCAGAACATGAAATTTTAACCTCCCACTATAGCAGAAAGGGTCTTTCTAGTAGTTGCACATCAAATCTAAACTGTCTGAAGTGTTTTTCAAAAGTTATCAACACTTTTATGTTTGGCGTTCCGAAACCCACCTTATCTCAGGCTGAAAAGCGTTTTTACGCATTGTGCCATAACTTTTCAGGGAAGCTTCAGAACATGAAATTTTAACCTCCCACTATAGCAGAAAGGGTCTTTCTAGTAGGTGCACATCAAATCTAAGCTGTCTGAAGTGTTTTTCGAAAGTTATCAACACTTTTATGTTTGGCGTTCCGAAACCCACCTTATCTCAGGCTGAAAAGCGTTTTGTGCATTGTGCCATAACTTTTCAGGGAAGCTTCAGAACATGAAATTTTAACCTCCCACTATAGTAGAAAGGGTCTTTCTAGTAGTTGCACATCAAATCTAAACTGTCTGAAGTGTTTTTCCAAAGTTATCAACACTTTTATGTTTGGCGTTCCGAAACCCACCTTATCTCAGGCTGAAAAGCGTTTTTGTGCATTGTGCCATAACTTTTCAGGGAAGCTTCAGAACATGAAATTTTAACCTCCCACTATAGCAGAAAGGGTCTTTCTAGTAGTTGCACATCAAATCTAAACGGTCTGAAGTGTTTTTCCAAAGTTATTAACACTTTTATGTTTGGCGTTCCGAAACCCACCTTATCTCAGGCTGAAAAGCGTTTTTGTGCATTGTGCCATAACTTTTCAGGGAAGCTTCAGAACATGAAATGTTAACCTCCCACTATAGCAGAAAGGGTCTTTCTAGTAGTTGCACATCAAATCTAAACTGTCTGAAGTGTTTTTCCAAAGTTATCAACACTTTTATGTTTGGCGTTCCGAAACCCACCTTATCTCAGGCTGAAAAGCGTTTTTACGCATTGTGCCATAACTTTTCAGGGAAGCTTCAGAACATGAAATTTTAACCTCCCACTATAGCAGACAGGGTCTTTCTAGTAGGTGCACATCAAATCTAAGCTGTCTGAGGTGTTTTTCGAAAGTTATCAACACTTTTATGTTTGGCGTTCCGAAACCCACCTTATCTCAGGCTGAAAAGCGTTTTTGTGCATTGTGCCATAACTTTTCAGGGAAGCTTCAGAACATGAAATTTTAACCTCCCACTATAGCAGAAAGGGTCTTTCTAGTAGTTGCACATCAAATCTAAGCTGTCTGAAGTGTTTTTCGAAAGTTATCAACACTTTTATGTTTGGCGTTCCGAAACCCACCTTATCTCAGGCTGAAAAGCGTTTTTGTGCATTGTGCCATAACTTTTCAGGGAAGCTTCAGAACATGAAATTTTAACCTCCCACTATAGCAGAAAGGGTCTTTCTAGTAGTTGCACATCAAATCTAAACTGTCTGAAGTGTTTTTCCAAAGTTATAAACACTTTTATGTTTGGCGTTCCGAAACCCACCTTATCTCAGGCTGAAAAGCGTTTTTGTGCATTGTGCCATAACTTTTCAGGGAAGCTTCAGAACATGAAATTTTAACCTCCCACTATAGCAGAAAGGGTCTTTCTAGTAGTTGCACATCAAATCTAAACTGTCTGAAGTGTTTTTCCAAAGTTATCAACACTTTTATGTTTGGCGTTCCGAAACCCACCTTATCTCAGGCTGAAATGCGTTTTTACGCATTGTGCCATAACTTTTCAGGGAAGCTTCAGAACATGAAATTTTAACCTCCCACTATAGCAGAAAGGGTCTTTCTAGTAGTTGCACATCAAATCTAAGCTGTCTGAAGTGTTTTTCCAAAGTTATTAACACTTTTATGTTTGGCGTTCCGAAACCCACCTTATCTCAGGCTGAAAAGCGTTTTTGTGCATTGTGCCATAACTTTTCAGGGAAGCTTCAGAACATGAAATTTTAACCTCCCACTATAGCAGAAAGGGTCTTTCTAGTAGTTGCACATCAAATCTAAACGGTCTGAAGTGTTGTTCCAAAGTTATTAACACTTTTATGTTTGGCGTTCCGAAACCCACCTTATCTCAGGCTGAAAAGCGTTTTTGTGCATTGTGCCATAACTTTTCAGGGAAGCTTCAGAACATGAAATTTTAACCTCCCACTATAGCAGAAAGGGTCTTTCTAGTAGTTGCACATCAAATCTAAACTGTCTGAAGTGTTTTTCCAAAGTTATTAACACTTTTATGTTTGGCGTTCCGAAACCCACCTTATCTCAGGCTGAAAAGCGTTTTTGTGCATTGTGCCATAACTTTTCAGGGAAGCTTCAGAACATGAAATTTTAACCTCCCACTATAGCAGAAAGGGTCTTTCTAGTAGTTGCACATCAAATCTAAACTGTCTGAAGTGTTTTTCCAAAGTTATTAACACTTTTATGTTTGGCGTTCCGAAACCCACCTTATCTCAGGCTGAAAAGAGTTTTTGTGCATTGTGCCATAACTTTTCAGGGAAGCTTCAGAACATGAAATTTTAACCTCCCACTATAGCAGAAAGGGTCTTTCTAGTAGTTGCACATCAAATCTAAACTGTCTGAAGTGTTTTTCCAAAGTTATCAACACTTTTATGTTTGGCGTTCCGAAACCCACCTTATCTCAGGCTGAAAAGCGTTTTTACGCATTGTGCCATAACTTTTCAGGGAAGCTTCAGAACATGAAATTTTAACCTCCCACTATAGCAGAAAGGGTCTTTCTAGTAGGTGCACATCAAATCTAAGCTGTCTGAAGTGTTTTTCGAAAGTTATCAACACTTTTATGTTTGGCGTTCCGAAACCCACCTTATCTCAGGCTGAAAAGCGTTTTTGTGCATTGTGCCATAACTTTTCAGGGAAGCTTCAGAACATGAAATTTTAACCTCCCACTATAGCAGAAAGGGTCTTTCTAGTAGTTGCACATCAAATCTAAGCTGTCTGAAGTGTTTTTCAAAAGTTATCAACACTTTTATGTTTGGCGTTCCGAAACCCACCTTATCTCAGGCTGAAAAGCGTTTTTGTGCATTGTGCCATAACTTTTCAGGGAAGCTTCAGAACATGAAATTTTAACCTCCCACTATAGCAGAAAGGGTCTTTCTAGTAGTTGCACATCAAATCTAAACGGTCTGAAGTGTTTTTCCAAAGTTATTAACACTTTTATGTTTGGCGTTCCGAAACCCACCTTATCTCAGGCTGAAAAGCGTTTTTGTGCATTGTGCCATAACTTTTCAGGGAAGCTTCAGAACATGAAATGTTAACCTCCCACTATAGCAGAAAGGGTCTTTCTAGTAGTTGCACATCAAATCTAAACTGTCTGAAGTGTTTTTCCAAAGTTATCAACACTTTTATGTTTGGCGTTCCGAAACCCACCTTATCTCAGGCTGAAAAGCGTTTTTACGCATTGTGCCATAACTTTTCAGGGAAGCTTCAGAACATGAAATTTTAACCTCCCACTATAGCAGACAGGGTCTTTCTAGTAGGTGCACATCAAATCTAAGCTGTCTGAGGTGTTTTTCGAAAGTTATCAACACTTTTATGTTTGGCGTTCCGAAACCCACCTTATCTCAGGCTGAAAAGCGTTTTTGTGCATTGTGCCATAACTTTTCAGGGAAGCTTCAGAACATGAAATTTTAACCTCCCACTATAGCAGAAAGGGTCTTTCTAGTAGTTGCACATCAAATCTAAGCTGTCTGAAGTGTTTTTCGAAAGTTATCAACACTTTTATGTTTGGCGTTCCGAAACCCACCTTATCTCAGGCTGAAAAGCGTTTTTGTGCATTGTGCCATAACTTTTCAGGGAAGCTTCAGAACATGAAATTTTAACCTCCCACTATAGCAGAAAGGGTCTTTCTAGTAGTTGCACATCAAATCTAAACTGTCTGAAGTGTTTTTCCAAAGTTATAAACACTTTTATGTTTGGCGTTCCGAAACCCACCTTATCTCAGGCTGAAAAGCGTTTTTGTGCATTGTGCCATAACTTTTCAGGGAAGCTTCAGAACATGAAATTTTAACCTCCCACTATAGCAGAAAGGGTCTTTCTAGTAGTTGCACATCAAATCTAAACTGTCTGAAGTGTTTTTCCAAAGTTATCAACACTTTTATGTTTGGCGTTCCGAAACCCACCTTATCTCAGGCTGAAATGCGTTTTTACGCATTGTGCCATAACTTTTCAGGGAAGCTTCAGAACATGAAATTTTAACCTCCCACTATAGCAGAAAGGGTCTTTCTAGTAGTTGCACATCAAATCTAAGCTGTCTGAAGTGTTTTTCCAAAGTTATTAACACTTTTATGTTTGGCGTTACGAAACCCACCTTATCTCAGGCTGAAAAGCGTTTTTGTGCATTGTGCCATAACTTTTCAGGGAAGCTTCAGAACATGAAATTTTAACCTCCCACTATAGCAGAAAGGGTCTTTCTAGTAGTTGCACATCAAATCTAAACGGTCTGAAGTGTTGTTCCAAAGTTATTAACACTTTTATGTTTGGCGTTCCGAAACCCACCTTATCTCAGGCTGAAAAGCGTTTTTGTGCATTGTGCCATAACTTTTCAGGGAAGCTTCAGAACATGAAATTTTAACCTCCCACTATAGCAGAAAGGGTCTTTCTAGTAGTTGCACATCAAATCTAAACTGTCTGAAGTGTTTTTCCAAAGTTATTAACACTTTTATGTTTGGCGTTCCGAAACCCACCTTATCTCAGGCTGAAAAGCGTTTTTGTGCATTGTGCCATAACTTTTCAGGGAAGCTTCAGAACATGAAATTTTAACCTCCCACTATAGCAGAAAGGGTCTTTCTAGTAGTTGCACATCAAATCTAAACTGTCTGAAGTGTTTTTCCAAAGTTATTAACACTTTTATGTTTGGCGTTCCGAAACCCACCTTATCTCAGGCTGAAAAGAGTTTTTGTGCATTGTGCCATAACTTTTCAGGGAAGCTTCAGAACATGAAATTTTAACCTCCCACTATAGCAGAAAGGGTCTTTCTAGTAGTTGCACATCAAATCTAAACTGTCTGAAGTGTTTTTCCAAAGTTATCAACACTTTTATGTTTGGCGTTCCGAAACCCACCTTATCTCAGGCTGAAAAGCGTTTTTACGCATTGTGCCATAACTTTTCAGGGAAGCTTCAGAACATGAAATTTTAACCTCCCACTATAGCAGAAAGGGTCTTTCTAGTAGGTGCACATCAAATCTAAGCTGTCTGAAGTGTTTTTCGAAAGTTATCAACACTTTTATGTTTGGCGTTCCGAAACCCACCTTATCTCAGGCTGAAAAGCGTTTTTGTGCATTGTGCCATAACTTTTCAGGGAAGCTTCAGAACATGAAATTTTAACCTCCCACTATAGCAGAAAGGGTCTTTCTAGTAGTTGCACATCAAATTTAAACTGTCTGAAGTGTTTTTCCTAAGTTATTAACACTTTTATGTTTGGCGTTCCGAAACCCACCTTATCTCAGGCTGAAAAGCGTTTTTGTGCATTGTGCCATAACTTTTCAGGGAAGCTTCAGAACATGAAATTTTAACCTCCCACTATAGCAGAAAGGGTCTTTCTAGTAGGTGCACATCAAATCTAAGCTGTCTGAAGTGTTTTTCGAAAGTTATCAACACTTTTATGTTTGGCGTTCCGAAACCCACCTTATCTCAGGCTGAAATGCGTTTTTGTGCATTGTGCCATAACTTTTCAGGGAAGCTTCAGAACATGAAATTTTAACCTCCCACTATAGCAGAAAGGGTCTTTCTAGTAGTTGCACATCAAATCTAAGCTGTCTGAAGTGTTTTTCAAAAGTTATCAACACTTTTATGTTTGGCGTTCCGAAACCCACCTTATCTCAGGCTGAAAAGCGTTTTTGTGCATTGTGCCATAACTTTTCAGGGAAGCTTCAGAACATGAAATTTTAACCTCCCACTATAGCAGAAAGGGTCTTTCTAGTAGTTGCACATCAAATCTAAACGGTCTGAAGTGTTTTTCCAAAGTTATTAACACTTTTATGTTTGGCGTTCCGAAACCCACCTTATCTCAGGCTGTAAAGCGTTTTTGTGCATTGTGCCATAACTTTTCAGGGAAGCTTCAGAACATGAAATGTTAACCTCCCACTATAGCAGAAAGGGTCTTTCTAGTAGTTGCACATCAAATCTAAACTGTCTGAAGTGTTTTTCCAAAGTTATCAACACTTTTATGTTTGGCGTTCCGAAACCCACCTTATCTCAGGCTGAAAAGCGTTTTTACGCATTGTGCCATAACTTTTCAGGGAAGCTTCAGAACATGAAATTTTAACCTCCCACTATAGCAGACAGGGTCTTTCTAGTAGGTGCACATCAAATCTAAGCTGTCTGAGGTGTTTTTCGAAAGTTATCAACACTTTTATGTTTGGCGTTCCGAAACCCACCTTATCTCAGGCTGAAAAGCGTTTTTGTGCATTGTGCCATAACTTTTCAGGGAAGCTTCAGAACATGAAATTTTAACCTCCCACTATAGCAGAAAGGGTCTTTCTAGTAGTTGCACATCAAATCTAAACTGTCTGAAGTGTTTTTCCAAAGTTATTAACACTTTTATGTTTGGCGTTCCGAAACCCACCTTATCTCAGGCTGAAAAGCGTTTTTGTGCATTGTGCCATAACTTTTCAGGGAAGCTTCAGAACATGAAATTTTAACCTCCCACCATAGCAGAAAGGGTCTTTCTAGTAGTTGCACATCAAATCTAAACTGTCTGAAGTGTTTTTCCAAAGTTATAAACACTTTTATGTTTGGCGTTCCGAAACCCACCTTATCTCAGGCTGAAAAGCGTTTTTGTGCATTGTGCCATAACTTTTCAGGGAAGCTTCAGAACATGAAATTTTAACCTCCCACTATAGCAGAAAGGGTCTTTCTAGTAGGTGCACATCAAATCTAAGCTGTCTGAAGTGTTTTTCGAAAGTTATCAACACTTTTATGTTTGGCGTTCCGAAACCCACCTTATCTCAGGCTGAAAAGCGTTTTTGTGCATTGTGCCATAACTTTTCAGGGAAGCTTCAGAACATGAAATTTTAACCTCCCACTATAGCAGAAAGGGTCTTTCTAGTAGTTGCACATCAAATCTAAGCTGTCTGAAGTGTTTTTCAAAAGTTATCAACACTTTTATGTTTGGCGTTCCGAAACCCACCTTATCTCAGGCTGAAAAGCGTTTTTGTGCATTGTGCCATAACTTTTCAGGGAAGCTTCAGAACATGAAATTTTAACCTCCCACTATAGCAGAAAGGATCTTTCTAGTAGTTGCACATCAAATCTAAGCTGTCTGAAGTGTTTTTCAAAAGTTATCAACACTTTTATGTTTGGCGTTCCGAAACCCACCTTATCTCAGGCTGAAAAGCGTTTTTACGCATTGTGCCATAACTTTTCAGGGAAGCTTCAGAACATGAAATTTTAACCTCCCACTATAGCAGAAAGGGTCTTTCTAGTTGGTGCACATCAAATCTAAGCTGTCTGAAGTGTTTTTCGAAAGTTATCAACACTTTTATGTTTGGCGTTCCGAAACCCACCTTATCTCAGGCTGAAAAGCGTTTTTGTGCATTGTGCCATAACTTTTCAGGGAAGCTTCAGAACATGAAATTTTAACCTCCCACTATAGCAGAAAGGGTCTTTCTAGTAGTTGCACATCAAATCTAAACTGTCTGAAGTGTTTTTCCAAAGTTATTAACACTTTTATGTTTGGCGTTCCGAAACCCACCTTATCTCAGGCTGAAAAGCGTTTTTGTGCATTGTGCCATAACTTTTCAGGGAAGCTTCAGAACATGAAATTTTAACCTCCCACTATAGCAGAAAGGGTCTTTCTAGTAGTTGCACATCAAATCTAAACTGTCTGAAGTGTTTTTCCAAAGTTATCAACACTTTTATGTTTGGCGTTCCGAAACCCACCTTATCTCAGGCTGAAAAGCGTTTTTACGCATTGTGCCATAACTTTTCAGGGAAGCTTCAGAACATGAAATTTTAACCTCCCACTATAGCAGAAAGGGTCTTTCTAGTAGTTGCACATCAAATCTAAGCTGTCTGAAGTGTTTTTCCAAAGTTATTAACACTTTTATGTTTGGCGTTCCGAAACCCACCTTATCTCAGGCTGAAAAGCGTTTTTGTGCATTGTGCCATAACTTTTCAGGGAAGCTTCAGAACATGAAATTTTAACCTCCCACTATAGCAGAAAGGGTCTTTCTAGTAGGTGCACATCAAATCTAAGCTGTCTGAAGTGTTTTTCGAAAGTTATCAACACTTTTATGTTTGGCGTTCCGAAACCCACCTTATCTCAGGCTGAAAAGCGTTTTTGTGCATTGTGCCATAACTTTTCAGGGAAGCTTCAGAACATGAAATTTTAACCTCCCACTATAGCAGAAAGGGTCTTTCTAGTAGTTGCACATCAAATCTAAACGGTCTGAAGTGTTTTTCCAAAGTTATTAACACTTTTATGTTTGGCGTTCCGAAACCCACCTTATCTCAGGCTGAAAAGCGTTTTTGTGCATTGTGCCATAACTTTTCAGGGAAGCTTCAGAACATGAAATTTTAACCTCCCACTATAGCAGAAAGGGTCTTTCTAGTAGTTGCACATCAAATCTAAACTGTCTGAAGTGTTTTTCCAAAGTTATTAACACTTTTATGTTTGGCGTTCCGAAACCCACCTTATCTCAGGCTGAAAAGCGTTTTTGTGCATTGTGCCATAACTTTTCAGGGAAGCTTCAGAACATGAAATTTTAACCTCCCACTATAGCAGAAAGGGTCTTTCTAGTAGTTGCACATCAAATCTAAACTGTCTGAAGTGTTTTTCCAAAGTTATCAACACTTTTATGTTTGGCGTTCCGAAACCCACCTTATCTCAGGCTGAAAAGCGTTTTTACGCATTGTGCCATAACTTTTCAGGGAAGCTTCAGAACATGAAATTTTAACCTCCCACTATAGCAGAAAGGGTCTTTCTAGTAGGTGCACATCAAATCTAAGCTGTCTGAAGTGTTTTTCGAAAGTTATCAACACTTTTATGTTTGGCGTTCCGAAACCCACCTTATCTCAGGCTGAAAAGCGTTTTTGTGCATTGTGCCATAACTTTTCAGGGAAGCTTCAGAACATGAAATTTTAACCTCCCACTATAGCAGAAAGGGTCTTTCTAGTAGTTGCACATCAAATCTAAACTGTCTGAAGTGTTTTTCCTAAGTTATTAACACTTTTATGTTTGGCGTTCCGAAACCCACCTTATCTCAGGCTGAAAAGCGTTTTTGTGCATTGTGCCATAACTTTTCAGGGAAGCTTCAGAACATGAAATTTTAACCTCCCACTATAGCAGAAAGGGTCTTTCTAGTAGGTGCACATCAAATCTAAGCTGTCTGAAGTGTTTTTCGAAAGTTATCAACACTTTTATGTTTGGCGTTCCGAAACCCACCTTATCTCAGGCTGAAAAGCGTTTTTGTGCATTGTGCCATAACTTTTCAGGGAAGCTTCAGAACATGAAATTTTAACCTCCCACTATAGCAGAAAGGGTCTTTCTAGTAGTTGCACATCAAATCTAAGCTGTCTGAAGTGTTTTTCAAAAGTTATCAACACTTTTATGTTTGGCGTTCCGAAACCCACCTTATCTCAGGCTGAAAAGCGTTTTTGTGCATTGTGCCATAACTTTTCAGGGAAGCTTCAGAACATGAAATTTTAACCTCCCACTATAGCAGAAAGGGTCTTTCTAGTAGTTGCACATCAAATCTAAACGGTCTGAAGTGTTTTTCCAAAGTTATTAACACTTTTATGTTTGGCGTTCCGAAACCCACCTTATCTCAGGCTGAAAAGCGTTTTTGTGCATTGTGCCATAACTTTTCAGGGAAGCTTCAGAACATGAAATGTTAACCTCCCACTATAGCAGAAAGGGTCTTTCTAGTAGTTGCACATCAAATCTAAACTGTCTGAAGTGTTTTTCCAAAGTTATCAACACTTTTATGTTTGGCGTTCCGAAACCCACCTTATCTCAGGCTGAAAAGCGTTTTTACGCATTGTGCCATAACTTTTCAGGGAAGCTTCAGAACATGAAATTTTAACCTCCCACTATAGCAGACAGGGTCTTTCTAGTAGGTGCACATCAAATCTAAGCTGTCTGAGGTGTTTTTCGAAAGTTATCAACACTTTTATGTTTGGCGTTCCGAAACCCACCTTATCTCAGGCTGAAAAGCGTTTTTGTGCATTGTGCCATAACTTTTCAGGGAAGCTTCAGAACATGAAATTTTAACCTCCCACTATAGCAGAAAGGGTCTTTCTAGTAGTTGCACATCAAATCTAAACGGTCTGAAGTGTTTTTCCAAAGTTATTAACACTTTTATGTTTGGCGTTCCGAAACCCACCTTATCTCAGGCTGAAAAGCGTTTTTGTGCATTGTGCCATAACTTTTCAGGGAAGCTTCAGAACATGAAATGTTAACCTCCCACTATAGCAGAAAGGGTCTTTCTAGTAGTTGCACATCAAATCTAAACTGTCTGAAGTGTTTTTCCAAAGTTATCAACACTTTTATGTTTGGCGTTCCGAAACCCACCTTATCTCAGGCTGAAAAGCGTTTTTACGCATTGTGCCATAACTTTTCAGGGAAGCTTCAGAACATGAAATTTTAACCTCCCACTATAGCAGACAGGGTCTTTCTAGTAGGTGCACATTAAATCTAAGCTGTCTGAGGTGTTTTTCGAAAGTTATCAACACTTTTATGTTTGGCGTTCCGAAACCCACCTTATCTCAGGGTGAAAAGCGTTTTTGTGCATTGTGCCATAACTTTTCAGGGAAGCTTCAGAACATGAAATTTTAACCTCCCACTATAGCAGAAAGGGTCTTTCTAGTAGTTGCACATCAAATCTAAACTGTCTGAAGTGTTTTTCCAAAGTTATCAACACTTTTATGTTTGGCGTTCCGAAACCCACCTTATCTCAGGCTGAAAAGCGTTTTTACGCATTGTGCCATAACTTTTCAGGGAAGCTTCAGAACATGAAATTTTAACCTCCCACTATAGCAGACAGGGTCTTTCTAGTAGGTGCACATTAAATCTAAGCTGTCTGAGGTGTTTTTCGAAAGTTATCAACACTTTTATGTTTGGCGTTCCGAAACCCACCTTATCTCAGGGTGAAAAGCGTTTTTGTGCATTGTGCCATAACTTTTCAGGGAAGCTTCAGAACATGAAATTTTAACCTCCCACTATAGCAGAAAGGGTCTTTCTAGTAGTTGCACATCAAATCTAAACTGTCTGAAGTGTTTTTCCAAAGTTATTAACACTTTTATGTTTGGCGTTCCGAAACCCACCTTATCTCAGGCTGAAAAGCGTTTTTGTGCATTGTGCCATAACTTTTCAGGGAAGCTTCAGAACATGAAATTTTAACCTCCCACTATAGCAGAAAGGGTCTTTCTAGTAGTTGCACATCAAATCTAAACTGTCTGAAGTGTTTTTCCAAAGTTATAAACACTTTTATGTTTGGCGTTCCGAAACCCACCTTATCTCAGGCTGAAAAGCGTTTTTGTGCATTGTGCCATAACTTTTCAGGGAAGCTTCAGAACATGAAATTTTAACCTCCCACTATAGCAGAAAGGGTCTTTCTAGTAGTTGCACATCAAATCTAAGCTGTCTGAAGTGTTTTTCAAAAGTTATCAACACTTTTATGTTTGGCGTTCCGAAACCCACCTTATCTCAGGCTGAAAAGCGTTTTTGTGCATTGTGCCATAACTTTTCAGGGAAGCTTCAGAACATGAAATTTTAACCTCCCACTATAGCAGAAAGGGTCTTTCTAGTAGTTGCACATCAAATCTAAGCTGTCTGAAGTGTTTTTCAAAAGTTATCAACACTTTTATGTTTGGCGTTCCGAAACCCACCTTATCTCAGGCTGAAAAGCGTTTTTACGCATTGTGCCATAACTTTTCAGGGAAGCTTCAGAACATGAAATTTTAACCTCCCACTATAGCAGAAAGGGTCTTTCTAGTAGTTGCACATCAAATCTAAACTGTCTGAAGTGTTTTTCCAAAGTTATCAACACTTTTATGTTTGGCGTTCCGAAACCCACCTTATCTCAGGCTGAAAAGCGTTTTTACGCATTGTGCCATAACTTTTCAGGGAAGCTTCAGAACATGAAATTTTAACCTCCCACTATAGCAGAAAGGGTCTTTCTAGTAGTTGCACATCAAATCTAAGCTGTCTGAAGTGTTTTTCCAAAGTTATTAACACTTTTATGTTTGGCGTTCCGAAACCCACCTTATCTCAGGCTGAAAAGCGTTTTTGTGCATTGTGCCATAACTTTTCAGGGAAGCTTCAGAACATGAAATTTTAACCTCCCACTATAGCAGAAAGGGTCTTTCTAGTAGGTGCACATCAAATCTAAGCTGTCTGAAGTGTTTTTTGAAAGTTATCAACACTTTTATGTTTGGCGTTCCGAAACCCACCTTATCTCAGGCTGAAAAGCGTTTTTGTGCATTGTGCCATAACTTTTCAGGGAAGCTTCAGAACATGAAATTTTAACCTCCCACTATAGCAGGAAGGGTCTTTCTAGTAGTTGCACATCAAATCTACACTGTCTGAAGTGTTTTTCCAAAGTTATTAACACTTTTATGTTTGGCGTTCCGAAACCCACCTTATCTCAGGCTGAAAAGCGTTTTTGTGCATTGTGCCATAACTTTTCAGGGAAGCTTCAGAACATGAAATTTTAACCTCCCACTATAGCAGAAAGGGTCTTTCTAGTAGTTGCACATCAAATCTAAACTGTCTGAAGTGTTTTTCCAAAGTTATCAACACTTTTATGTTTGGCGTTCCGAAACCCACCTTATCTCAGGCTGAAAAGCGTTTTTACGCATTGTGCCATAACTTTTCAGGGAAGCTTCAGAACATGAAATTTTAACCTCCCACTATAGCAGAAAGGGTCTTTCTAGTAGGTGCACATCAAATCTAAGCTGTCTGAAGTGTTTTTCGAAAGTTATCAACACTTTTATGTTTGGCGTTCCGAAACCCACCTTATCTCAGGCTGAAAAGCGTTTTTGTGCATTGTGCCATAACTTTTCAGGGAAGCTTCAGAACATGAAATTTTAACCTCCCACTATAGCAGAAAGGGTCTTTCTAGTAGGTGCACATCAAATCTAAGCTGTCTGAAGTGTTTTTCGAAAGTTATCAACACTTTTATGTTTGGCGTTCCGAAACCCACCTTATCTCAGGCTGAAAAGCGTTTTTGTGCATTGTGCCATAACTTTTCAGGGAAGCTTCAGAACATGAAATTTTAACCTCCGACTATAGCAGAAAGGGTCTTTCTAGTAGTTGCACATCAAATCTAAGCTGTCTGAAGTGTTTTTCAAAAGTTATCAACACTTTTATGTTTGGCGTTCCGAAACCCACCTTATCTCAGGCTGAAAAGCGTTTTTGTGCATTGTGCCATAACTTTTCAGGGAAGCTTCAGAACATGAAATTTTAACCTCCCACTATAGCAGAAAGGGTCTTTCTAGTAGTTGCACATCAAATCTAAACGGTCTGAAGTGTTTTTCCAAAGTTATTAACACTTTTATGTTTGGCGTCCCGAAACCCACCTTATCTCAGGCTGAAAAGCGTTTTTACGCATTGTGCCATAACTTTTCAGGGAAGCTTCAGAACATGAAATTTTAACCTCCCACTATAGCAGACAGGGTCTTTCTAGTAGGTGCACATTAAATCTAAGCTGTCTGAGGTGTTTTTCGAAAGTTATCAACACTTTTATGTTTGGCGTTCCGAAACCCACCTTATCTCAGGGTGAAAAGCGTTTTTGTGCATTGTGCCATAACTTTTCAGGGAAGCTTCAGAACATGAAATTTTAACCTCCCACTATAGCAGAAAGGGTCTTTCTAGTAGTTGCACATCAAATCTAAACTGTCTGAAGTGTTTTTCCAAAGTTATTAACACTTTTATGTTTGGCGTTCCGAAACCCACCTTATCTCAGGCTGAAAAGCGTTTTTGTGCATTGTGCCATAACTTTTCAGGGAAGCTTCAGAACATGAAATTTTAACCTCCCACTATAGCAGAAAGGGTCTTTCTAGTAGTTGCACATCAAATCTAAACTGTCTGAAGTGTTTTTCCAAAGTTATAAACACTTTTATGTTTGGCGTTCCGAAACCCACCTTATCTCAGGCTGAAAAGCGTTTTTGTGCATTGTGCCATAACTTTTCAGGGAAGCTTCAGAACATGAAATTTTAACCTCCCACTATAGCAGAAAGGGTCTTTCTAGTAGGTGCACATCAAATCTAAGCTGTCTGAAGTGTTTTTCGAAAGTTATCAACACTTTTATGTTTGGCGTTCCGAAACCCACCTTATCTCAGGCTGAAAAGCGTTTTTGTGCATTGTGCCATAACTTTTCAGGGAAGCTTCAGAACATGAAATTTTAACCTCCCACTATAGCAGAAAGGGTCTTTCTAGTAGGTGCACATCAAATCTAAGCTGTCTGAAGTGTTTTTCGAAAGTTATCAACACTTTTATGTTTGGCGTTCCGAAACCCACCTTATCTCAGGCTGAAAAGCGTTTTTGTGCATTGTGCCATAACTTTTCAGGGAAGCTTCAGAACATGAAATTTTAACCTCCGACTATAGCAGAAAGGGTCTTTCTAGTAGTTGCACATCAAATCTAAGCTGTCTGAAGTGTTTTTCAAAAGTTATCAACACTTTTATGTTTGGCGTTCCGAAACCCACCTTATCTCAGGCTGAAAAGCGTTTTTGTGCATTGTGCCATAACTTTTCAGGGAAGCTTCAGAACATGAAATTTTAACCTCCCACTATAGCAGAAAGGGTCTTTCTAGTAGTTGCACATCAAATCTAAACGGTCTGAAGTGTTTTTCCAAAGTTATTAACACTTTTATGTTTGGCGTCCCGAAACCCACCTTATCTCAGGCTGAAAAGCGTTTTTACGCATTGTGCCATAACTTTTCAGGGAAGCTTCAGAACATGAAATTTTAACCTCCCACTATAGCAGACAGGGTCTTTCTAGTAGGTGCACATTAAATCTAAGCTGTCTGAGGTGTTTTTCGAAAGTTATCAACACTTTTATGTTTGGCGTTCCGAAACCCACCTTATCTCAGGGTGAAAAGCGTTTTTGTGCATTGTGCCATAACTTTTCAGGGAAGCTTCAGAACATGAAATTTTAACCTCCCACTATAGCAGAAAGGGTCTTTCTAGTAGTTGCACATCAAATCTAAACTGTCTGAAGTGTTTTTCCAAAGTTATTAACACTTTTATGTTTGGCGTTCCGAAACCCACCTTATCTCAGGCTGAAAAACGTTTTTGTGCATTGTGCCATAACTTTTCAGGGAAGCTTCAGAACATGAAATTTTAACCTCCCACTATAGCAGAAAGGGTCTTTCTAGTAGTTGCACATCAAATCTAAACTGTCTGAAGTGTTTTTCCAAAGTTATAAACACTTTTATGTTTGGCGTTCCGAAACCCACCTTATCTCAGGCTGAAAAGCGTTTTTGTGCATTGTGCCATAACTTTTCAGGGAAGCTTCAGAACATGAAATTTTAACCTCCCACTATAGCAGAAAGGGTCTTTCTAGTAGGTGCACATCAAATCTAAGCTGTCTGAAGTGTTTTTCGAAAGTTATCAACACTTTTATGTTTGGCGTTCCGAAACCCACCTTATCTCAGGCTGAAAAGCGTTTTTGTGCATTGTGCCATAACTTTTCAGGGAAGCTTCAGAACATGAAATTTTAACCTCCCACTATAGCAGAAAGGGTCTTTCTAGTAGTTGCACATCAAATCTAAGCTGTCTGAAGTGTTTTTCAAAAGTTATCAACACTTTTATGTTTGGCGTTCCGAAACCCACCTTATCTCAGGCTGAAAAGCGTTTTTGTGCATTGTGCCATAACTTTTCAGGGAAGCTTCAGAACATGAAATTTTAACCTCCCACTATAGCAGAAAGGGTCTTTCTAGTAGTTGCACATCAAATCTAAGCTGTCTGAAGTGTTTTTCAAAAGTTATCAACACTTTTATGTTTGGCGTTCCGAAACCCACCTTATCTCAGGCTGAAAAGCGTTTTTACGCATTGTGCCATAACTTTTCAGGGAAGCTTCAGAACATGAAATTTTAACCTCCCACTATAGCAGAAAGGGTCTTTCTAGTAGTTGCACATCAAATCTAAACTGTCTGAAGTGTTTTTCCAAAGTTATCAACACTTTTATGTTTGGCGTTCCGAAACCCACCTTATCTCAGGCTGAAAAGCGTTTTTACGCATTGTGCCATAACTTTTCAGGGAAGCTTCAGAACATGAAATTTTAACCTCCCACTATAGCAGAAAGGGTCTTTCTAGTAGTTGCACATCAAATCTAAGCTGTCTGAAGTGTTTTTCGAAAGTTATCAACACTTTTATGTTTGGCGTTCCGAAACCCACCTTATCTCAGGCTGAAAAGCGTTTTTGTGCATTGTGCCATAACTTTTCAGGGAAGCTTCAGAACATGAAATTTTAACCTCCCACTATAGCAGAAAGGGTCTTTCTAGTAGTTGCACATCAAATCTAAGCTGTCTGAAGTGTTTTTCAAAAGTTATCAACACTTTTATGTTTGGCGTTCCGAAACCCACCTTATCTCAGGCTGAAAAGCGTTTTTGTGCATTGTGCCATAACTTTTCAGGGAAGCTTCAGAACATGAAATTTTAACCTCCCACTATAGCAGAAAGGGTCTTTCTAGTAGTTGCACATCAAATCTAAGCTGTCTGAAGTGTTTTTCAAAAGTTATCAACACTTTTATGTTTGGCGTTCCGAAACCCACCTTATCTCAGGCTGAAAAGCGTTTTTACGCATTGTGCCATAACTTTTCAGGGAAGCTTCAGAACATGAAATTTTAACCTCCCACTATAGCAGAAAGGGTCTTTCTAGTAGTTGCACATCAAATCTAAACTGTCTGAAGTGTTTTTCCAAAGTTATCAACACTTTTATGTTTGGCGTTCCGAAACCCACCTTATCTCAGGCTGAAAAGCGTTTTTACGCATTGTGCCATAACTTTTCAGGGAAGCTTCAGAACATGAAATTTTAACCTCCCACTATAGCAGAAAGGGTCTTTCTAGTAGTTGCACATCAAATCTAAGCTGTCTGAAGTGTTTTTCCAAAGTTATTAACACTTTTATGTTTGGCGTTCCGAAACCCACCTTATCTCAGGCTGAAAAGCGTTTTTGTGCATTGTGCCATAACTTTTCAGGGAAGCTTCAGAACATGAAATTTTAACCTCCCACTATAGCAGAAAGGGTCTTTCTAGTAGTTGCACATCAAATCTAAGCTGTCTGAAGTGTTTTTCAAAAGTTATCAACACTTTTATGTTTGGCGTTCCGAAACCCACCTTATCTCAGGCTGAAAAGCGTTTTTGTGCATTGTGCCATAACTTTTCAGGGAAGCTTCAGAACATGAAATTTTAACCTCCCACTATAGCAGAAAGGGTCTTTCTAGTAGTTGCACATCAAATCTAAACGGTCTGAAGTGTTTTTCCAAAGTTATTAACACTTTTATGTTTGGCGTTCCGAAACCCACCTTATCTCAGGCTGAAAAGCGTTTTTGTGCATTGTGCCATAACTTTTCAGGGAAGCTTCAGAACATGAAATGTTAACCTCCCACTATAGCAGAAAGGGTCTTTCTAGTAGTTGCACATCAAATCTAAACTGTCTGAAGTGTTTTTCCAAAGTTATCAACACTTTTATGTTTGGCGTTCCGAAACCCACCTTATCTCAGGCTGAAAAGCGTTTTTACGCATTGTGCCATAACTTTTCAGGGAAGCTTCAGAACATGAAATTTTAACCTCCCACTATAGCAGACAGGGTCTTTCTAGTAGGTGCACATCAAATCTAAGCTGTCTGAGGTGTTTTTCGAAAGTTATCAACACTTTTATGTTTGGCGTTCCGAAACCCACCTTATCTCAGGCTGAAAAGCGTTTTTGTGCATTGTGCCATAACTTTTCAGGGAAGCTTCAGAACATGAAATTTTAACCTCCCACTATAGCAGAAAGGGTCTTTCTAGTAGTTGCACATCAAATCTAAGCTGTCTGAAGTGTTTTTCCAAAGTTATTAACACTTTTATGTTTGGCGTTCCGAAACCCACCTTATCTCAGGCTGAAAAGCGTTTTTGTGCATTGTGCCATAACTTTTCAGGGAAGCTTCAGAACATGAAATTTTAACCTCCCACTATAGCAGAAAGGGTCTTTCTAGTAGTTGCACATCAAATCTAAGCTGTCTGAAGTGTTTTTCAAAAGTTATCAACACTTTTATGTTTGGCGTTCCGAAACCCACCTTATCTCAGGCTGAAAAGCGTTTTTGTGCATTGTGCCATAACTTTTCAGGGAAGCTTCAGAACATGAAATTTTAACCTCCCACTATAGCAGAAAGGGTCTTTCTAGTAGTTGCACATCAAATCTAAACGGTCTGAAGTGTTTTTCCAAAGTTATTAACACTTTTATGTTTGGCGTTCCGAAACCCACCTTATCTCAGGCTGAAAAGCGTTTTTGTGCATTGTGCCATAACTTTTCAGGGAAGCTTCAGAACATGAAATGTTAACCTCCCACTATAGCAGAAAGGGTCTTTCTAGTAGTTGCACATCAAATCTAAACTGTCTGAAGTGTTTTTCCAAAGTTATCAACACTTTTATGTTTGGCGTTCCGAAACCCACCTTATCTCAGGCTGAAAAGCGTTTTTACGCATTGTGCCATAACTTTTCAGGGAAGCTTCAGAACATGAAATTTTAACCTCCCACTATAGCAGACAGGGTCTTTCTAGTAGGTGCACATCAAATCTAAGCTGTCTGAGGTGTTTTTCGAAAGTTATCAACACTTTTATGTTTGGCGTTCCGAAACCCACCTTATCTCAGGCTGAAAAGCGTTTTTGTGCATTGTGCCATAACTTTTCAGGGAAGCTTCAGAACATGAAATTTTAACCTCCCACTATAGCAGAAAGGGTCTTTCTAGTAGTTGCACATCAAATCTAAACGGTCTGAAGTGTTTTTCCAAAGTTATTAACACTTTTATGTTTGGCGTTCCGAAACCCACCTTATCTCAGGCTGAAAAGCGTTTTTGTGCATTGTGCCATAACTTTTCAGGGAAGCTTCAGAACATGAAATGTTAACCTCCCACTATAGCAGAAAGGGTCTTTCTAGTAGTTGCACATCAAATCTAAACTGTCTGAAGTGTTTTTCCAAAGTTATCAACACTTTTATGTTTGGCGTTCCGAAACCCACCTTATCTCAGGCTGAAAAGCGTTTTTACGCATTGTGCCATAACTTTTCAGGGAAGCTTCAGAACATGAAATTTTAACCTCCCACTATAGCAGACAGGGTCTTTCTAGTAGGTGCACATTAAATCTAAGCTGTCTGAGGTGTTTTTCGAAAGTTATCAACACTTTTATGTTTGGCGTTCCGAAACCCACCTTATCTCAGGGTGAAAAGCGTTTTTGTGCATTGTGCCATAACTTTTCAGGGAAGCTTCAGAACATGAAATTTTAACCTCCCACTATAGCAGAAAGGGTCTTTCTAGTAGTTGCACATCAAATCTAAACTGTCTGAAGTGTTTTTCCAAAGTTATCAACACTTTTATGTTTGGCGTTCCGAAACCCACCTTATCTCAGGCTGAAAAGCGTTTTTACGCATTGTGCCATAACTTTTCAGGGAAGCTTCAGAACATGAAATTTTAACCTCCCACTATAGCAGACAGGGTCTTTCTAGTAGGTGCACATCAAATCTAAGCTGTCTGAGGTGTTTTTCGAAAGTTATCAACACTTTTATGTTTGGCGTTCCGAAACCCACCTTATCTCAGGCTGAAAAGCGTTTTTGTGCATTGTGCCATAACTTTTCAGGGAAGCTTCAGAACATGAAATTTTAACCTCCCACTATAGCAGAAAGGGTCTTTCTAGTAGTTGCACATCAAATCTAAACGGTCTGAAGTGTTTTTCCAAAGTTATTAACACTTTTATGTTTGGCGTTCCGAAACCCACCTTATCTCAGGCTGAAAAGCGTTTTTGTGCATTGTGCCATAACTTTTCAGGGAAGCTTCAGAACATGAAATGTTAACCTCCCACTATAGCAGAAAGGGTCTTTCTAGTAGTTGCACATCAAATCTAAACTGTCTGAAGTGTTTTTCCAAAGTTATCAACACTTTTATGTTTGGCGTTCCGAAACCCACCTTATCTCAGGCTGAAAAGCGTTTTTACGCATTGTGCCATAACTTTTCAGGGAAGCTTCAGAACATGAAATTTTAACCTCCCACTATAGCAGACAGGGTCTTTCTAGTAGGTGCACATTAAATCTAAGCTGTCTGAGGTGTTTTTCGAAAGTTATCAACACTTTTATGTTTGGCGTTCCGAAACCCACCTTATCTCAGGGTGAAAAGCGTTTTTGTGCATTGTGCCATAACTTTTCAGGGAAGCTTCAGAACATGAAATTTTAACCTCCCACTATAGCAGAAAGGGTCTTTCTAGTAGTTGCACATCAAATCTAAACTGTCTGAAGTGTTTTTCCAAAGTTATCAACACTTTTATGTTTGGCGTTCCGAAACCCACCTTATCTCAGGCTGAAAAGCGTTTTTACGCATTGTGCCATAACTTTTCAGGGAAGCTTCAGAACATGAAATTTTAACCTCCCACTATAGCAGACAGGGTCTTTCTAGTAGGTGCACATTAAATCTAAGCTGTCTGAGGTGTTTTTCGAAAGTTATCAACACTTTTATGTTTGGCGTTCCGAAACCCACCTTATCTCAGGGTGAAAAGCGTTTTTGTGCATTGTGCCATAACTTTTCAGGGAAGCTTCAGAACATGAAATTTTAACCTCCCACTATAGCAGAAAGGGTCTTTCTAGTAGTTGCACATCAAATCTAAACTGTCTGAAGTGTTTTTCCAAAGTTATTAACACTTTTATGTTTGGCGTTCCGAAACCCACCTTATCTCAGGCTGAAAAGCGTTTTTGTGCATTGTGCCATAACTTTTCAGGGAAGCTTCAGAACATGAAATTTTAACCTCCCACTATAGCAGAAAGGGTCTTTCTAGTAGTTGCACATCAAATCTAAACTGTCTGAAGTGTTTTTCCAAAGTTATAAACACTTTTATGTTTGGCGTTCCGAAACCCACCTTATCTCAGGCTGAAAAGCGTTTTTGTGCATTGTGCCATAACTTTTCAGGGAAGCTTCAGAACATGAAATTTTAACCTCCCACTATAGCAGAAAGGGTCTTTCTAGTAGTTGCACATCAAATCTAAGCTGTCTGAAGTGTTTTTCAAAAGTTATCAACACTTATATGTTTGGCGTTCCGAAACCCACCTTATCTCAGGCTGAAAAGCGTTTTTGTGCATTGTGCCATAACTTTTCAGGGAAGCTTCAGAACATGAAATTTTAACCTCCCACTATAGCAGAAAGGGTCTTTCTAGTAGGTGCACATCAAATCTAAGCTGTCTGAAGTGTTTTTCGAAAGTTATCAACACTTTTATGTTTGGCGTTCCGAAACCCACCTTATCTCAGGCTGAAAAGCGTTTTTGTGCATTGTGCCATAACTTTTCAGGGAAGCTTCAGAACATGAAATTTTAACCTCCCACTATAGCAGAAAGGGTCTTTCTAGTAGGTGCACATCAAATCTAAGCTGTCTGAAGTGTTTTTCGAAAGTTATCAACACTTTTATGTTTGGCGTTCCGAAACCCACCTTATCTCAGGCTGAAAAGCGTTTTTGTGCATTGTGCCATAACTTTTCAGGGAAGCTTCAGAACATGAAATTTTAACCTCCGACTATAGCAGAAAGGGTCTTTCTAGTAGTTGCACATCAAATCTAAGCTGTCTGAAGTGTTTTTCAAAAGTTATCAACACTTTTATGTTTGGCGTTCCGAAACCCACCTTATCTCAGGCTGAAAAGCGTTTTTGTGCATTGTGCCATAACTTTTCAGGGAAGCTTCAGAACATGAAATTTTAACCTCCCACTATAGCAGAAAGGGTCTTTCTAGTAGTTGCACATCAAATCTAAACGGTCTGAAGTGTTTTTCCAAAGTTATTAACACTTTTATGTTTGGCGTCCCGAAACCCACCTTATCTCAGGCTGAAAAGCGTTTTTACGCATTGTGCGATAACTTTTCAGGGAAGCTTCAGAACATGAAATTTTAACCTCCCACTATAGCAGACAGGGTCTTTCTAGTAGGTGCACATTAAATCTAAGCTGTCTGAGGTGTTTTTCGAAAGTTATCAACACTTTTATGTTTGGCGTTCCGAAACCCACCTTATCTCAGGGTGAAAAGCGTTTTTGTGCATTGTGCCATAACTTTTCAGGGAAGCTTCAGAACATGAAATTTTAACCTCCCACTATAGCAGAAAGGGTCTTTCTAGTAGTTGCACATCAAATCTAAACTGTCTGAAGTGTTTTTCCAAAGTTATTAACACTTTTATGTTTGGCGTTCCGAAACCCACCTTATCTCAGGCTGAAAAGCGTTTTTGTGCATTGTGCCATAACTTTTCAGGGAAGCTTCAGAACATGAAATTTTAACCTCCCACTATAGCAGAAAGGGTCTTTCTAGTAGTTGCACATCAAATCTAAACTGTCTGAAGTGTTTTTCCAAAGTTATAAACACTTTTATGTTTGGCGTTCCGAAACCCACCTTATCTCAGGCTGAAAAGCGTTTTTGTGCATTGTGCCATAACTTTTCAGGGAAGCTTCAGAACATGAAATTTTAACCTCCCACTATAGCAGAAAGGGTCTTTCTCGTAGGTGCACATCAAATCTAAGCTGTCTGAAGTGTTTTTCGAAAGTTATCAACACTTTTATGTTTGGCGTTCCGAAACCCACCTTATCTCAGGCTGAAAAGCGTTTTTGTGCATTGTGCCATAACTTTTCAGGGAAGCTTCAGAACATGAAATTTTAACCTCCCACTATAGCAGAAAGGGTCTTTCTAGTAGGTGCACATCAAATCTAAGCTGTCTGAAGTGTTTTTCGAAAGTTATCAACACTTTTATGTTTGGCGTTCCGAAACCCACCTTATCTCAGGCTGAAAAGCGTTTTTGTGCATTGTGCCATAACTTTTCAGGGAAGCTTCAGAACATGAAATTTTAACCTCCGACTATAGCAGAAAGGGTCTTTCTAGTAGTTGCACATCAAATCTAAGCTGTCTGAAGTGTTTTTCAAAAGTTATCAACACTTTTATGTTTGGCGTTCCGAAACCCACCTTATCTCAGGCTGAAAAGCGTTTTTGTGCATTGTGCCATAACTTTTCAGGGAAGCTTCAGAACATGAAATTTTAACCTCCCACTATAGCAGAAAGGGTCTTTCTAGTAGTTGCACATCAAATCTAAACGGTCTGAAGTGTTTTTCCAAAGTTATTAACACTTTTATGTTTGGCGTCCCGAAACCCACCTTATCTCAGGCTGAAAAGCGTTTTTACGCATTGTGCCATAACTTTTCAGGGAAGCTTCAGAACATGAAATTTTAACCTCCCACTATAGCAGACAGGGTCTTTCTAGTAGGTGCACATTAAATCTAAGCTGTCTGAGGTGTTTTTCGAAAGTTATCAACACTTTTATGTTTGGCGTTCCGAAACCCACCTTATCTCAGGGTGAAAAGCGTTTTTGTGCATTGTGCCATAACTTTTCAGGGAAGCTTCAGAACATGAAATTTTAACCTCCCACTATAGCAGAAAGGGTCTTTCTAGTAGTTGCACATCAAATCTAAACTGTCTGAAGTGTTTTTCCAAAGTTATTAACACTTTTATGTTTGGCGTTCCGAAACCCACCTTATCTCAGGCTGAAAAGCGTTTTTGTGCATTGTGCCATAACTTTTCAGGGAAGCTTCAGAACATGAAATTTTAACCTCCCACTATAGCAGAAAGGGTCTTTCTAGTAGTTGCACATCAAATCTAAACTGTCTGAAGTGTTTTTCCAAAGTTATAAACACTTTTATGTTTGGCGTTCCGAAACCCACCTTATCTCAGGCTGAAAAGCGTTTTTGTGCATTGTGCCATAACTTTTCAGGGAAGCTTCAGAACATGAAATTTTAACCTCCCACTATAGCAGAAAGGGTCTTTCTAGTAGGTGCACATCAAATCTAAGCTGTCTGAAGTGTTTTTCGAAAGTTATCAACACTTTTATGTTTGGCGTTCCGAAACCCACCTTATCTCAGGCTGAAAAGCGTTTTTGTGCATTGTGCCATAACTTTTCAGGGAAGCTTCAGAACATGAAATTTTAACCTCCCACTATAGCAGAAAGGGTCTTTCTAGTAGGTGCACATCAAATCTAAGCTGTCTGAAGTGTTTTTCGAAAGTTATCAACACTTTTATGTTTGGCGTTCCGAAACCCACCTTATCTCAGGCTGAAAAGCGTTTTTGTGCATTGTGCCATAACTTTTCAGGGAAGCTTCAGAACATGAAATTTTAACCTCCGACTATAGCAGAAAGGGTCTTTCTAGTAGTTGCACATCAAATCTAAGCTGTCTGAAGTGTTTTTCAAAAGTTATCAACACTTTTATGTTTGGCGTTCCGAAACCCACCTTATCTCAGGCTGAAAAGCGTTTTTGTGCATTGTGCCATAACTTTTCAGGGAAGCTTCAGAACATGAAATTTTAACCTCCCACTATAGCAGAAAGGGTCTTTCTAGTAGTTGCACATCAAATCTAAACGGTCTGAAGTGTTTTTCCAAAGTTATTAACACTTTTATGTTTGGCGTCCCGAAACCCACCTTATCTCAGGCTGAAAAGCGTTTTTACGCATTGTGCCATAACTTTTCAGGGAAGCTTCAGAACATGAAATTTTAACCTCCCACTATAGCAGACAGGGTCTTTCTAGTAGGTGCACATTAAATCTAAGCTGTCTGAGGTGTTTTTCGAAAGTTATCAACACTTTTATGTTTGGCGTTCCGAAACCCACCTTATCTCAGGGTGAAAAGCGTTTTTGTGCATTGTGCCATAACTTTTCAGGGAAGCTTCAGAACATGAAATTTTAACCTCCCACTATAGCAGAAAGGGTCTTTCTAGTAGTTGCACATCAAATCTAAACTGTCTGAAGTGTTTTTCCAAAGTTATTAACACTTTTATGTTTGGCGTTCCGAAACCCACCTTATCTCAGGCTGAAAAGCGTTTTTGTGCATTGTGCCATAACTTTTCAGGGAAGCTTCAGAACATGAAATTTTAACCTCCCACTATAGCAGAAAGGGTCTTTCTAGTAGTTGCACATCAAATCTAAACTGTCTGAAGTGTTTTTCCAAAGTTATAAACACTTTTATGTTTGGCGTTCCGAAACCCACCTTATCTCAGGCTGAAAAGCGTTTTTGTGCATTGTGCCATAACTTTTCAGGGAAGCTTCAGAACATGAAATTTTAACCTCCCACTATAGCAGAAAAGGTCTTTCTAGTAGGTGCACATCAAATCTAAGCTGTCTGAAGTGTTTTTCGAAAGTTATCAACACTTTTATGTTTGGCGTTCCGAAACCCACCTTATCTCAGGCTGAAAAGCGTTTTTGTGCATTGTGCCATAACTTTTCAGGGAAGCTTCAGAACATGAAATTTTAACCTCCCACTATAGCAGAAAGGGTCTTTCTAGTAGTTGCACATCAAATCTAAGCTGTCTGAAGTGTTTTTCAAAAGTTATCAACACTTTTATGTTTGGCGTTCCGAAACCCACCTTATCTCAGGCTGAAAAGCGTTTTTGTGCATTGTGCCATAACTTTTCAGGGAAGCTTCAGAACATGAAATTTTAACCTCCCACTATAGCAGAAAGGGTCTTTCTAGTAGTTGCACATCAAATCTAAGCTGTCTGAAGTGTTTTTCAAAAGTTATCAACACTTTTATGTTTGGCGTTCCGAAACCCACCTTATCTCAGGCTGAAAAGCGTTTTTACGCATTGTGCCATAACTTTTCAGGGAAGCTTCAGAACATGAAATTTTAACCTCCCACTATAGCAGAAAGGGTCTTTCTAGTAGTTGCACATCAAATCTAAACTGTCTGAAGTGTTTTTCCAAAGTTATCAACACTTTTATGTTTGGCGTTCCGAAACCCACCTTATCTCAGGCTGAAAAGCGTTTTTACGCATTGTGCCATAACTTTTCAGGGAAGCTTCAGAACATGAAATTTTAACCTCCCACTATAGCAGAAAGGGTCTTTCTAGTAGTTGCACATCAAATCTAAGCTGTCTGAAGTGTTTTTCCAAAGTTATTAACACTTTTATGTTTGGCGTTCCGAAACCCACCTTATCTCAGGCTGAAAAGCGTTTTTGTGCATTGTGCCATAACTTTTCAGGGAAGCTTCAGAACATGAAATTTTAACCTCCCACTATAGCAGAAAGGGTCTTTCTAGTAGGTGCACATCAAATCTAAGCTGTCTGAAGTGTTTTTCGAAAGTTATCAACACTTTTATGTTTGGCGTTCCGAAACCCACCTTATCTCAGGCTGAAAAGCGTTTTTGTGCATTGTGCCATAACTTTTCAGGGAAGCTTCAGAACATGAAATTTTAACCTCCCACTATAGCAGGAAGGGTCTTTCTAGTAGTTGCACATCAAATCTACACTGTCTGAAGTGTTTTTCCAAAGTTATTAACACTTTTATGTTTGGCGTTCCGAAACCCACCTTATCTCAGGCTGAAAAGCGTTTTTACGCATTGTGCCATAACTTTTCAGGGAAGCTTCAGAACATGAAATTTTAACCTCCCACTATAGCAGACAGGGTCTTTCTAGTAGGTGCACATCAAATCTAAGCTGTCTGAGGTGTTTTTCGAAAGTTATCAACACTTTTATGTTTGGCGTTCCGAAACCCACCTTATCTCAGGCTGAAAAGCGTTTTTGTGCATTGTGCCATAACTTTTCAGGGAAGCTTCAGAACATGAAATTTTAACCTCCCACTATAGCAGAAAGGGTCTTTCTAGTAGTTGCACATCAAATCTAAACGGTCTGAAGTGTTTTTCCAAAGTTATTAACGCTTTTATGTTTGGCGTTCCGAAACCCACCTTATCTCAGGCTGAAAAGCGTTTTTGTGCATTGTGCCATAACTTTTCAGAAAAGCTTCAGAACATGAAATGTTAACCTCCCACTATAGCAGAAAGGGTCTTTCTAGTAGTTGCACATCAAATCTAAACTGTCTGAAGTGTTTTTCCAAAGTTATCAACACTTTTATGTTTGGCGTTCCGAAACCCACCTTATCTCAGGCTGAAAAGCGTTTTTACGCATTGTGCCATAACTTTTCAGGGAAGCTTCAGAACATGAAATTTTAACCTCCCACTATAGCAGACAGGGTCTTTCTAGTAGGTGCACATCAAATCTAAGCTGTCTGAGGTGTTTTTCGAAAGTTATCAACACTTTTATGTTTGGCGTTCCGAAACCCACCTTATCTCAGGCTGAAAAGCGTTTTTGTGCATTGTGCCATAACTTTTCAGGGAAGCTTCAGAACATGAAATTTTAACCTCCCACTATAGCAGAAAGGGTCTTTCTAGTAGTTGCACATCAAATCTAAACTGTCTGAAGTGTTTTTCCAAAGTTATTAACACTTTTATGTTTGGCGTTCCGAAACCCACCTTATCTCAGGCTGAAAAGCGTTTTTGTGCATTGTGCCATAACTTTTCAGGGAAGCTTCAGAACATGAAATTTTAACCTCCCACTATAGCAGAAAGGGTCTTTCTAGTAGTTGCACATCAAATCTAAACTGTCTGAAGTGTTTTTCCAAAGTTATAAACACTTTTATGTTTGGCGTTCCGAAACCCACCTTATCTCAGGCTGAAAAGCGTTTTTGTGCATTGTGCCATAACTTTTCAGGGAAGCTTCAGAACATGAAATTTTAACCTCCCACTATAGCAGAAAGGGTCTTTCTAGTAGGTGCACATCAAATCTAAGCTGTCTGAAGTGTTTTTCAAAAGTTATCAACACTTTTATGTTTGGCGTTCCGAAACCCACCTTATCTCAGGCTGAAAAGCGTTTTTGTGCATTGTGCCATAACTTTTCAGGGAAGCTTCAGAACATGAAATTTTAACCTGCCACTATAGCAGAAAGGGTCTTTCTAGTAGTTGCACATCAAATCTAAGCTGTCTGAAGTGTTTTTCAAAAGTTATCAACACTTTTATGTTTGGCGTTCCGAAACCCACCTTATCTCAGGCTGAAAAGCGTTTTTGTGCATTGTGCCATAACTTTTCAGGGAAGCTTCAGAACATGAAATTTTAACCTCCCACTATAGCAGAAAGGGTCTTTCTAGTAGTTGCACATCAAATCTAAGCTGTCTGAAGTGTTTTTCAAAAGTTATCAACACTTTTATGTTTGGCGTTCCGAAACCCACCTTATCTCAGGCTGAAAAGCGTTTTTACGCATTGTGCCATAACTTTTCAGGGAAGCTTCAGAACATGAAATTTTAACCTCCCACTATAGCAGAAAGGGTCTTTCTAGTAGGTGCACATCAAATCTAAGCTGTCTGAAGTGTTTTTCGAAAGTTATCAACACTTTTATGTTTGGCGTTCCGAAACCCACCTTATCTCAGCCTGAAAAGCGTTTTTGTGCATTGTGCCATAACTTTTCAGGGAAGCTTCAGAACATGAAATTTTAACCTCCCACTATAGCAGAAAGGGTCTTTCTAGTAGTTGCACATCAAATCTAAACTGTCTGAAGTGTTTTTCCAAAGTTATTAACACTTTTATGTTTGGCCTTCCGAAACCCACCTTATCTCAGGCTGAAAAGCGTTTTTGTGCATTGTGCCATAACTTTTCAGGGAAGCTTCAGAACATGAAATTTTAACCTCCCACTATAGTAGAAAGGGTCTTTCTAGTAGTTGCACATCAAATCTAAACTGTCTGAAGTGTTTTTCCAAAGTTATCAACACTTTTATGTTTGGCGTTCCGAAACCCACCTTATCTCAGGCTGAAAAGCGTTTTTACGCATTGTGCCATAACTTTTCAGGGAAGCTTCAGAACATGAAATTTTAACCTCCCACTATAGCAGACAGGGTCTTTCTAGTAGGTGCACATCAAATCTAAGCTGTCTGAAGTGTTTTTCGAAAGTTATCAACACTTTTATGTTTGGCGTTCCGAAACCCACCTTATCTCAGGCTGAAAAGCGTTTTTGTGCATTGTGCCATAACTTTTCAGGGAAGCTTCAGAACATGAAATTTTAACCTCCCACTATAGCAGAAAGGGTCTTTCTAGTAGTTGCACATCAAATCTAAACTGTCTGAAGTGTTTTTCCAAAGTTATTAACACTTTTATGTTTGGCGTTCCGAAACCCACCTTATCTCAGGCTGAAAAGCGTTTTTGTGCATTGTGCCATAACTTTTCAGGGAAGCTTCAGAACATGAAATTTTAACCTCCCACTATAGCAGAAAGGGTCTTTCTAGTAGTTGCACATCAAATCTAAACTGTCTGAAGTGTTTTTCCAAAGTTATCAACACTTTTATGTTTGGCGTTCCGAAACCCACCTTATCTCAGGCTGAAAAGCGTTTTTACGCATTGTGCAATAACTTTTCAGGGAAGCTTCAGAACATGAAATTTTAACCTCCCACTATAGCAGAAAGGGTCTTTCTAGTAGTTGCACATCAAATCTAAGCTGTCTGAAGTGTTTTTCCAAAGTTATTAACACTTTTATGTTTGGCGTTTCGAAACCCACCTTATCTCAGGCTGAAAAGCGTTTTTGTGCATTGTGCCATAACTTTTCAGGGAAGCTTCAGAACATGAAATTTTAACCTCCCACTATAGCAGAAAGGGTCTTTCTAGTAGTTGCACATCAAATCTAAACGGTCTGAAGTGTTTTTCCAAAGTTATTAACACTTTTATGTTTGGCGGTCCGAAACCCACCTTATCTCAGGCTGAAAAGCGTTTTTGTGCATTGTGCCATAACTTTTCAGGGAAGCTTCAGAACATGAAATTTTAACCGCCCACTATAGCAGAAAGGGTCTTTCTAGTAGTTGCACATCAAATCTAAACTGTATGAAGTGTTTTTCCAAAGTTATCAACATTTTTATGTTAGGCGTTCCGAAACCCACCTTATCTCAGGCTGTAAAGCGTTTTTGTGCATTGTGCCATAACTTTTCAGGGAAGCTTCAGAACATGAAATTTTAACCTCCCACTATAGCAGAAAGGGTCTTTCTAGTAGTTGCACATCAAATCTAAACTGTCTGAAGTGTTTTTCCAAAGTTATCAACACTTTTATGTTTGGCGTTCCGAAACCCACCTTATCTCAGGCTGAAAAGCGTTTTTGTGCATTGTGCCATAACTTTTCAGGGAAGCTTCAGAACATGAAATTTTAACCTCCCACTATAGCAGAAAGGGTCTTTCTAGTAGTTGCACATCAAATCTAAACTGTCTGAAGTGTTTTTCCAAAGTTATTAACACTTTTATGTTTGGCGTTCCGAAACCCACCTTATCTCAGGCTGAAAAGCGTTTTTGTGCATTGTGCCATAACTTTTCAGGGAAGCTTCAGAACATGAAATTTTAACCTCCCACTATAGTAGAAAGGGTCTTTCTAGTAGTTGCACATCAAATCTAAACTGTATGAAGTGTTTTTCCAAAGTTATCAACATTTTTATGTTAGGCGTTCCGAAACCCACCTTATCTCAGGCTGTAAAGCGTTTTTGTGCATTGTGCCATAACTTTTCAGGGAAGCTTCAGAACATGAAATTTTAACCTCCCACTATAGCAGAAAGGGTCTTTCTAGTAGTTGCACATCAAATCTAAACTGTCTGAAGTGTTTTTCCAAAGTTATTAACACTTTTATGTTTGGCGTTCCGAAACCCACCTTATCTCAGGCTGAAAAGCGTTTTTGTGCATTGTGCCATAACTTTTCAGGGAAGCTTCAGAACATGAAATTTTAACCTCCCACTATAGCAGAAAGGGTCTTTCTAGTAGTTGCACATCAAATCTAAACTGTCTGAAGTGTTTTTCCAAAGTTATTAACACTTTTATGTTTGGCGTTCCGAAACCCACCTTATCTCAGGCTGAAAAGCGTTTTTGTGCATTGTGCCATAACTTTTCAGGGAAGCTTCAGAACATGAAATTTTAACCTCCCACTATAGCAGAAAGGGTCTTTCTAGTAGTTGCACATCAAATCTAAACTGTCTGAAGTGTTTTTCCAAAGTTATCAACACTTTTATGTTTGGCGTTCCGAAACCCACCTTATCTCAGGCTGAAAAGCGTTTTTGTGCATTGTGCCATAACTTTTCAGGGAAGCTTCAGAACATGAAATTTTAACCTCCCACTATAGCAGAAAGGGTCTTTCTAGTAGGTGCACATCAAATCTAAGCTGTCTGAAGTGTTTTTCGAAAGTTATCAACACTTTTATGTTTGGCGTTCCGAAACCCACCTTATCTCAGGCTGAAAAGCGTTTTTGTGCATTGTGCCATAACTTTTCAGGGAAGCTTCAGAACATGAAATTTTAACCTCCCACTATAGCAGAAAGGGTCTTTCTAGTAGTTGCACATCAAATCTAAACTGTCTGAAGTGTTTTTCCTAAGTTATTAACACTTTTATGTTTGGCGTTCCGAAACCCACCTTATCTCAGGCTGAAAAGCGTTTTTGTGCATTGTGCCATAACTTTTCAGGGAAGCTTCAGAACATGAAATTTTAACCTCCCACTATAGCAGAAAGGGTCTTTCTAGTAGGTGCACATCAAAACTAAGCTGTCTGAAGTGTTTTTCGAAAGTTATCAACACTTTTATGTTTGGCGTTCCGAAACCCACCTTATCTCACGCTGAAAAGCGTTTTTGTGCATTGTGCCATAACTTTTCAGGGAAGCTTCAGAACATGAAATTTTAACCTCCCACTATAGCAGAAAGGGTCTTTCTAGTAGTTGCACATCAAATCTAAGCTGTCTGAAGTGTTTTTCAAAAGTTATCAACACTTTTATGTTTGGCGTTCCGAAACCCACCTTATCTCAGGCTGAAAAGCGTTTTTGTGCATTGTGCCATAACTTTTCAGGGAAGCTTCAGAACATGAAATTTTAACCTCCCACTATAGCAGAAAGGGTCTTTCTAGTAGTTGCACATCAAATCTAAACGGTCTGAATTGTTTTTCCAAAGTTATTAACACTTTTATGTTTGGCGTTCCGAAACCCACCTTATCTCAGGCTGAAAAGCGTTTTTGTGCATTGTGCCATAACTTTTCAGGGAAGCTTCAGAACATGAAATTTTAACCTCCCACTATAGCAGAAAGGGTCTTTCTAGTAGTTGCACATCAAATCTAAACTGTCTGAAGTGTTTTTCCAAAGTTATCAACACTTTTATGTTTGGCGTTCCGAAACCCACCTTATCTCAGGCTGAAAAGCGTTTTTACGCATTGTGCCATAACTTTTCAGGGAAGCTTCAGAACATGAAATTTTAACCTCCCACTATAGCAGACAGGGTCTTTCTAGTAGGTGCACATCAAATCTAAGCTGTCTGAGGTGTTTTTCGAAAGTTATCAACACTTTTATGTTTGGCGTTCCGAAACCCACCTTATCTCAGGCTGAAAAGCGTTTTTGTGCATTGTGCCATAACTTTTCAGGGAAGCTTCAGAACATGAAATTTTAACCTCCCACTATAGCAGAAAGGGTCTTTCTAGTAGTTGCACATCAAATCTAAACTGTCTGAAGTGTTTTTCCAAAGTTATTAACACTTTTATGTTTGGCGTTCCGAAACCCACCTTATCTCAGGCTGAAAAGCGTTTTTGTGCATTGTGCCATAACTTTTCAGGGAAGCTTCAGAACATGAAATTTTAACCTCCCACTATAGCAGAAAGGGTCTTTCTAGTAGTTGCACATCAAATCTAAACTGTATGAAGTGTTTTTCCATAGTTATTAACACTTTTATGTTTGGCGTTCCGAAACCCACCTTATCTCAGGCTGAAAAGCGTTTTTGTGCATTGTGCCATAACTTTTCAGGGAAGCTTCAGAACATGAAATTTTAACCTCCCACTATAGCAGAAAGGGTCTTTCTAGTAGTTGCACATCAAATCTAAACTGTCTGAAGTGTTTTTCCAAAGTTATAAACACTTTTATGTTTGGCGTTCCGAAACCCGCCTTATCTCAGGCTGAAAAGCGTTTTTGTGCATTGTGCCATAACTTTTCAGGGAAGCTTCAGAACATGAAATTTTAACCTCCCACTATAGCAGAAAGGGTCTTTCTAGTAGGTGCACATCAAATCTAAGCTGTCTGAAGTGTTTTTCGAAAGTTATCAACACTTTTATGTTTGGCGTTCCGAAACCCACCTTATCCCAGGCTGAAAAGCGTTTTTGTGCATTGTGCCATAACTTTTCAGGGAAGCTTCAGAACATGAAATTTTAACCTCCCACTATAGCAGAAAGGGTCTTTCTAGTAGGTGCACATCAAATCTAAGCTGTCTGAAGTGTTTTTCGAAAGTTATCAACACTTTTATGTTTGGCGTTCCGAAACCCACCTTATCTCAGGCTGAAAAGCGTTTTTGTGCATTGTGCCATAACTTTTCAGGGAAGCTTCAGAACATGAAATTTTAACCTCCCACTATAGCAGAAAGGGTCTTTCTAGTAGTTGCACATCAAATCTAAACTGTCTGAAGTGTTTTTCCATAGTTATTAACACTTTTATGTTTGGCGTTCCGAAACCCACCTTATCTCAGGCTGAAAAGCGTTTTTGTGCATTGTGCCATAACTTTTCAGGGAAGCTTCAGAACATGAAATTTTAACCTCCCACTATAGCAGAAAGGGTCTTTCTAGTAGGTGCACATCAAATCTAAGCTGTCTGAAGTGTTTTTCGAAAGTTATCAACACTTTTATCTTTGGCGTTCCGAAACCCACCTTATCTCAGGCTGAAAAGCGTTTTTGTGCATTGTGCCATAACTTTTCAGGGAAGCTTCATAACATGAAATTTTAACCTCCCACTATAGCAGAAAGGGTCCTTCTAGTAGTTGCACATCAAATCTAAACTGTCTGAAGTGTTTTTCCAAAGTTATCAACACTTTTATGTTTGGCGTTCCGAAACCCACCTTATCTCAGGCTGAAAAGCGTTTTTATGCATTGTGCCATAACTTTTCAGGGAAGCTTCAGAACATGAAATTTTAACCTCCCACTATAGCAGAAAGGGTCTTTCTAGTAGGTGCACATCAAATCTAAGCTGTCTGAAGTGTTTTTCGAAAGTTATCAACACTTTTATGTTTGGCGTTCCGAAACCCACCTTATCTCAGGCTGAAAAGCGTTTTTGTGCATTGTGCCATAACTTTTCAGGGAAGCTTCAGAACATGAAATTTTAACCTCCCACTATAGCAGAAAGGGTCTTTCTAGTAGTTGCACATCAAATCTAAGCTGTCTGAAGTGGTTTTCAAAAGTTATCAACACTTTTATGTTTGGCGTTCCGAAACCCACCTTATCTCAGGCTGAAAAGCGTTTTTGTGCATTGTGCCATAACTTTTCAGGAAAGCTTCAGAACATGAAATTTTAACCTCCCACTATAGCAGAAAGGGTCTTTCTAGTAGTTGCACATCAAATCTAAACTGTCTGAAGTGTTTTTATAAAGTTATCAACACTTTTATGTTTGGCGTTCCGAAACCCACCTTATCTCAGGCTGAAAAGCGTTTTTACGCATTGTGCCATAACTTTTCAGGGAAGCTTCAGAACATGAAATTTTAACCTCCCACTATAGCAGAAAGGGTCTTTCTAGTAGGTGCACATCAAATCTAAGCTGTCTGAAGTGTTTTTCGAAAGTTATCAACACTTTTATGTTTGGCGTTCCGAAACCCACCTTATCTCAGGCTGAAAAGCGTTTTTGTGCATTGTGCCATAACTTTTCAGGGAAGCTTCAGAACATGAAATTTTAACCTCCCACTATAGCAGAAAGGGTCTTTCTAGTAGTTGCACATCAAATCTAAACTGTCTGAAGTTTTTTTCCAAAGTTATTAACACTTTTATGTTTGGCGTTCCGAAACCCACCTTATCTCAGGCTGAAAAGCGTTTTTGTGCATTGTGCCATAACTTTTCAGGGAAGCTTCAGAACATGAAATTTTAACTTCCCACTATAGCAGAAAGGGTCTTTCTAGTAGTTGCACATCAAATCTAAACTGTCTGAAGTGTTTTTCCAAAGTTATCAACACTTTTATGTTTGGCGTTCCGAAACCCACCTTATCTCAGGATGAAAAGCGTTTTTACGCATTGTGCCATAACTTTTCAGGGAAGCTTCAGAACATGAAATTTTAACCTCCCTCTATAGCAGAAAGGGTCTTTCTAGTAGGTGCACATCAAATCTAAGCTCTCTGAAGTGTTTTTCGAAAGTTATCAACACTTTTATGTTTGGCGTTCCGAAACCCACCTTATCTCAGGCTGAAAAGCGTTTTTATGCATTGTGCCATAACTTTTCAGGGAAGCTTCAGAACATGAAATTTTAACCTCCCACTATAGCAGAAAGGGTCTTTCTAGTAGGTGCACATCAAATCTAAGCTGTCTGAAGTGTTTTTCGAAAGTTATCAACACTTTTATGTTTGGCGTTCCGAAACCCACCTTATCTCAGGCTGAAAAGCGTTTTTGTGCATTGTGCCATAACTTTTCAGGGAAGCTTCAGAACATGAAATTTTAACCTCCCACTATAGCAGAAAGGGTCTTTCTAGTAGTTGCACATCAAATCTAAGCTGTCTGAAGTGTTTTTCAAAAGTTATCAACACTTTTATGTTTGGCGTTCCGAAACCCACCTTATCTCAGGCTGAAAAGCGTTTTTGTGCATTGTGCCATAACTTTTCAGGAAAGCTTCAGAACATGAAATTTTAACCTCCCACTATAGCAGAAAGGGTCTTTCTAGTAGTTGCACATCAAATCTAAACTGTCTGAAGTGTTTTTATAAAGTTATCAACACTTTTATGTTTGGCGTTCCGAAACCCACCTTATCTCAGGCTGAAAAGCGTTTTTACGCATTGTGCCATAACTTTTCAGGGAAGCTTCAGAACATGAAATTTTAACCTCCCACTATAGCAGAAAGGGTCTTTCTAGTAGGTGCACATCAAATCTAAGCTGTCTGAAGTGTTTTTCGAAAGTTATCAACACTTTTATGTTTGGCGTTCCGAAACCCACCTTATCTCAGGCTGAAAAGCGTTTTTGTGCATTGTGCCATAACTTTTCAGGGAAGCTTCAGAACATGAAATTTTAACCTCCCACTATAGCAGAAAGGGTCTTTCTAGTAGTTGCACATCAAATCTAAACTGTCTGAAGTGTTTTTCCAAAGTTATTAACACTTTTATGTTTGGCGTTCCGAAACCCACCTTATCTCAGGCTGAAAAGCGTTTTTGTGCATTGTGCCATAACTTTTCAGGGAAGCTTCAGAACATGAAATTTTAACCTCCCACTATAGCAGAAAGGGTCTTTCTAGTAGTTGCACATCAAATCTAAACTGTCTGAAGTGTTTTTCCAAAGTTATCAACACTTTTATGTTTGGCGTTCCGAAACCCACCTTATCTCAGGATGAAAAGCGTTTTTACGCATTGTGCCATAACTTTTCAGGGAAGCTTCAGAACATGAAATTTTAACCTCCCTCTATAGCAGAAAGGGTCTTTCTAGTAGGTGCACATCAAATCTAAGCTCTCTGAAGTGTTTTTCGAAAGTTATCAACACTTTTATGTTTGGCGTTCCGAAACCCACTTTATCTCAGGCTGAAAAGCGTTTTTGTGCATTGTGCCATAACTTTTCAGGGAAGCTTCAGAACATGAAATTTTAACCTCCCACTATAGCAGAAAGGGTCTTTCTAGTAGGTGCACATCAAATCTAAACTGTCTGAAGTGTTTTTCGAAAGTTATCAACACTTTTATGTTTGGCGTTCCGAAACCCACCTTATCTCAGGCTGAAAAGCGTTTTTGTGCATTGTGCCATAACTTTTCAGGGAAGCTTCAGAACATGAAATTTTAACTTCCCACTATAGCAGAAAGGGTCTTTCTAGTAGTTGCACATCAAATCTAAACTGTCTGAAGTGTTTTTCCAAAGTTATTAACACTTTTATGTTTGGCGTTCCGAAACCCACCTTATCTCAGGCTGAAAAGCGTTTTTGTGCATTGTCCCATAACTTTTCAGGGAAGCTTCAGAACATGAAATTTTAACCTCCCACTATAGCAGAAAGGGTCTTTCTAGTAGTTGCACATCAAATCTAAACTGTCTGAAGTGTTTTTCCAAAGTTATTAACACTTTTATGTTTGGCGTTCCGAAACCCACCTTATCTCAGGCTGAAACGCGTTTTTGTGCATTGTGCCATAACTTTTCAGGGAAGCTTCAGAACATGAAATTTTAACCTCCCACTATAGCAGAAAGGGTCTTTCTAGTAGTTGCACATCAAATCTAAACTGTCTGAAGTGTTTTTCCAAAGTTATCAACACTTTTATGTTTGGCGTTCCGAAACCCACCTTATCTCAGGCTGAAAAGCGTTTTTGTGCAGTGTGCCATAACTTTTCAGGAAAGCTTCAGAACATGAAATTTTAACCTCCCACTATAGCAGAAAGGGTCTTTGTAGTAGTTGCACATCAAATCTAAACTGTCTGAAGTGTTTTTCCAAAGTTATCAACACTTTTATGTTTGGCGTTCCGAAACCCACCTTATCTCAGGCTGAAAAGCGTTTTTACGCATTGTGCCATAACTTTTCAGGGAAGCTGCAGAACATGAAATTTTAACCTCCCACTATAGCAGAAAGGGTCTTTCTAGTAGTTGCACATCAAATCTAAGCTGTCTGAAGTGTTTTTCGAAAGTTATCAACACTTTTATGTTTGGCGTTCCGAAACCCACCTTATCTCAGGCTGAAAAGCGTTTTTGTGCATTGTGCCATAACTTTTCAGGGAAGCTTCAGAACATGAAATTTTAACCACCCACTATAGCAGAAAGGGTCTTTCTAGTAGTTGCACATCAAATCTAAACTGTCTGAAGTGTTTTTCCAAAGTCATTAACACTTTTATGTTTGGCGTTCCGAAACCCACCTTATCTCAGGCTGAAAAGCGTTTTTGTGCATTGTGCCATAACTTTTCAGGGAAGCTTCAGAACATGAAATTTTAACCTCCCACTATAGCAGAAAGGGTCTTTCTAGTAGTTGCACATCAAATCTAAACTGTCTGAAGTGTTTTTCCAAAGTTATTAACACTTTTATGTTTGGCGTTCCGAAACCCACCTTATCTCAGGCTGAAAAGCGTTTTTGTGCATTGTGCCATAACTTTTCAGGGAAGCTTCAGAACATGAAATTTTAACCTCCCACTATAGCAGAAAGGGTCTTTCTAGTAGTTGCACATCAAATCTAAACTGTCTGAAGTGTTTTTCCAAAGTTATCAACACTTTTATGTTTGGCGTTCCGAAACCCACCTTATCTCAGGCTGAAAAGCGTTTTTGTGCAGTGTGCCATAACTTTTCAGGAAAGCTTCAGAACATGAAATTTTAACCTCCCACTATAGCAGAAAGGGTCTTTGTAGTAGTTGCACATCAAATCTAAACTGTCTGAAGTGTTTTTCCAAAGTTATTAACACTTTTATGTTTGGCGTTCCGAAACCCACCTTATCTCAGGCTGAAAAGCGTTTTTGTGCATTGTGCCATAACTTTTCAGGGAAGCTTCAGAACATGAAATTTTAACCTCCCACTATAGCAGAAAGGGTCTTTCTAGTAGTTGCACATCAAATCTAAACTGTCTGAAGTGTTTTTCCAAAGTTATCAACACTTTTATGTTTGGCGTTCCGAAACCCACCTTATCTCAGGCTGAAAAGCGTTTTTACGCATTGTGCCATAACTTTTCAGGGAAGCTTCAGAACATGAAATTTTAACCTCCCACTATAGCAGAAAGGGTCTTTCTAGTAGGTGCACATCAAATCTAAGCTGTCTGAAGTGTTTTTCGAAAGTTATCAACACTTTTATGTTTGGCGTTCCGAAACCCACCTTTTCTCAGGCTGAAAAGCGTTTTTGTGCATTGTGCCATAACTTTTCAGGGAAGCTTGAGAACATGAAATTTTAACCTCCCACTATAGCAGAAAGGGTCTTTCTAGTAGTTGCACATCAAATCTAAGCTGTCTGAAGTGTTTTTCAAAAGTTATCAACACTTTTATGTTTGGCGTTCCGAAACCCACCTTATCTCAGGCTGAAAAGCGTTTTTGTGCATTGTGCCATAACTTTTCAGGAAAGCTTCAGAACATGAAATTTTAACCTCCCACTATAGCAGAAAGGGTCTTTCTAGTAGTTGCACATCAAATCTAAACTGTCTGAAGTGTTTTTCCAAAGTTATCAACACTTTTATGTTTGGCGTTCCGAAACCCACCTTATCTCAGGCTGAAAAGCGTTTTTACGCATTGTGCCATAACTTTTCAGGGAAGCTTCAGAACATGAAATTTTAACCTCCCACTATAGCAGAAAGGGTCTTTCTAGTAGGTGCACATCAAATCTAAGCTGTCTGAAGTGTTTTTCGAAAGTTATCAACACTTTTATGTTTGGCGTTCCGAAACCCACCTTATCTCAGGCTGAAAAGCGTTTTTGTGCATTGTGCCATAACTTTTCAGGGAAGCTTCAGAACATGAAATTTTAACCTCCCACTATAGCAGAAAGGGTCTTTCTAGTAGTTGCACATCAAATCTAAACTGTCTGAAGTGTTTTTCCAAAGTTATTAACACTTTTATGTTTGGCGTTCCGAAACCCACCTTATCTCAGGCTGAAAAGCGTTTTTGTGCATTGTGCCATAACTTTTCAGGGAAGCTTCAGAACATGAAATTTTAACCTCCCACTATAGCAGAAATGGTCTTTCTAGTAGTTGCACATCAAATGTAAACTGTCTGAAGTGTTTTTCCAAAGTTATTAACACTTTTATGTTTGGCGTTCCGAAACCCACCTTATCTCAGGCTGAAAAGCGTTTTTGTGCATTGTGCCATAACTTTTCAGGGAAGCTTCAGAACATGAAATTTTAACCTCCCAATATAGCAGAAAGCGTCTTTCTAGTAGTTGCACATCAAATCTTAACTGTCTGAAGTGTTTTTCCAAAGTTATCAACACTTTTATGTTTGGCGTTCCGAAACCCACCTTATCTCAGGCTGAAAAGCGTTTTTGTGCATTGTGCCATAACTTTTCAGGGAAGCTTCAGAACATGAAATTTTAACCTCCCACTATAGCAGAAAGGGTCTTTCTAGTAGTTGCACTTCAAATCTAAACTGTCTGAAGTGTTTTTCCAAAGTTATTCACACTTTTATGTTTGGCGTTCCGAAACCCACCTTATCTCAGGGTTGAAAAGCGTTTTTGTGCATTGTGCCATAACTTTTCAGGGAAGCTTCAGAACATGAAATTTTAACCTCCCACTATAGCAGAAAGGGTCTTTCTAGTAGGTGCACATCAAATCTAAACTGTCTGAAGTGTTTTTCGAAAGTTATCAACACTTTTATGTTTGGCGTTCCGAAACCCACCTTATCTCAGGCAGAAAAGCGTTTTTGTGCATTGTGCCATAACTTTTCAGGGAAGCTTCAGAACATGAAATTTTAACCTCCCACTATAGCAGAAAGGGTCTTTCAAGTAGTTGCACATCAAATCTAAACTGTCTGAAGTGTTTTTCCAAAGTTAGTAACACTTTTATGTTTGGCGTCCGAAACCCACCTTATCTCAGGCTGAAAAGCGTTTTTGTGCATTGTGCCATAACTTTTCAGGGAAGCTTCAGAACATGAAATTTTAACCTCCCACTATAGCAGAAAGGGTCTTTCTAGTAGTTGCACATCAAATCTAAACTGTCTGAAGTGTTTTTCCAAAGTTATTAACACTTTTATGTTTGGCGTTCCGAAACCCACCTTATCTCAGGCTGAAAAGCGTTTTTACGCATTGTGCCATAACTTTTCAGGGAAGCTTCAGAACATGAAATTTTAACCCCCCACTATAGCAGAAAGGGTCTTTCTAGTAGGTGCACATCAAATCTAAGCTGTCTGAAGTGTTTTTCGAAAGTTATCAACACTATTATGTTTGGCGTTCCGAAACCCACCTTATCTCAGGCTAAAAAAGCGTTTTTGTGCATTGTGCCATAACTTTTCAGGGAAGCTTCAGAACATGAAATTTTAACCTCCCACTATAGCAGAAAGGGTCTTTCTAGTAGGTGCACATCGAATCTAAGCTGTCTGAAGTGTTTTTCGAAAGTTATCAACACTTTTATGTTTGGCGTTCCGAAACCCACCTTATCTCAGGCTGAAAAGCGTTTTTGTACATTGTGCCATAACTTTTCAGGGAAGCTTCAGAACATGAAATTTTAACCTCCCACTATAGCAGAAAGGGTCTTTCTAGTAGTTGCACATCAAATCTAAACTGTCTGAAGTGTTTTTCCAAAGTTATTAACACTTTTATGTTTGGCGTTCCGAAACCCACCTTATCTCAGGCTGAAAAGCGTTTTTGTGCATTGTGCCATAACTTTTCAGGGAAGCTTCAGAACATGAAATTTTAACCTCCCACTATAGCAGAAAGGGTCTTTCTAGTAGTTGCACATCAAATCTAAACTGTCTGAAGTGTTTTTCCAAAGTTATTAACACTTTTATGTTTGGCGTTCCGAAACCCACCTTATCTCAGGCTGAAAAGCGTTTTTACGCATTGTGCCATAACTTTTCAGGGAAGCTTCAGAACATGAAATTTTAACCTCCCACTATAGTAGAAAGGGTCTTTCTAGTAGGTGCACATCAAATCTAAGCTGTCTGAAGTGTCTTTCGAAAGTTATCAACACTTTTATGTTTGGCGTTCCGAAACCCACCTTATCTCAGGCTGAAAAGCGTTTTTGTGCATTGTGCCATAACTTTTCAGGGAAGCTTCAGAACATGAAATTTTAACCTCCCACTATAGCAGAAAGGGTCTTTCTAGTAGTTGCACATCAAATCTAAACTGTCTGAAGTGTTTTTCCAAAGTTATTAACACTTTTATGTTTGGCGTTCCGAAACCCACCTTATCTCAGGCTGAAAAGCGTTTTTGTGCATTGTGCCATAATATTTCAGGGAAGCTTCAGAACATGAAATTTTAACCTCCCACTATAGCAGAAAGGGTCTTTCTAGTAGGTGCACATCAAATCTAAGCTGTCTGAAGTGTTTTTCGAAAGTTATCAACACTTTTATGTTTGGCGTTCCGAAACCCACCTTATCTCAGGCTGAAAAGCGTTTTTGTGCATTGTGCCATAACTTTTCAGGGAAGCTTCAGAACATGAAATTTTAACCTCCCACTATAGCAGAAAGGGTCTTTCTAGTAGTTGCACATCAAATCTAAGCTGTCTGAAGTGTTTTTCAAAAGTTATCAACACTTTTATGTTTGGCGTTCCGAAACCCACCTTATCTCAGGCTGAAAAGCGTTTTTGTGCATTGTGCCATAACTTTTCAGGGAAGCTTCAGAACATGAAATTTTAACCTCCCACTATAGCAGAAAGGGTCTTTCTAGTAGGTGCACATCAAATCTAAACTGTCTGAAGTGTTTTTCCAAAGTTATCAACACTTTTATGTTTGGCGTTACGAAACCCACCTTATCTCAGGCTGAAAAGCCTTTTTGTGCATTGTGCCATAACTTTTCAGGGAAGCTTCAGAACATGAAATTTTAACCTCCCACCATAGCAAAAAGGGTCTTTCTAGTAGTTGCACATCAAATCTAAACTGTCTGAAGTGTTTTTCCAAAGTAATTAACACTTTTATGTTTGGCGTTCCGAAACCCACCTTATCTCAGGCTAAAAAGCGTTTTTGTGCATTGTGCCATAACTTTTCAGGGAAGCTTCAGAACAAGAAATTTTAACCTCCCACTATAGCAGAAAGGGTCTTTCTAGTAGTTGCACATCAAATCTAAGCTGTCTGAAGTGTTTTTCCAAAGTTATTAACACTTTTATGTTTGGCGTTCCGAAACCCACCTTATCTCAGGCTGAAAAGCGTTTTTGTGCATTGTGCCATAACTATTCAGGGAAGCTTCAGAACATGAAATTTTAACCTCCCACTATAGCAGAAAGGGTCTTTCTAGTAGTTGCACATCAAATCTAAACTGTCTGAAGTGTTTTTCCAAAGTTATCAACACTTTTATGTTTGGCGTTCCGAAACCCACCTTATCTCAGGCTGAAAAGCGTTTTTACGCATTGTGCCATAACTTTTCAGGGAAGCTTCAGAACATGAAATTTTAACCTCCCACTATAGCAGAAAGGGTCTTTCTAGTAGTTGCACATCAAATCTAAACTGTCTGAAGTGTTTTTCGAAAGTTATTAACACTTTTATGTTTGGCGTTCCGAAACCCACCTTATCTCAGGCTGAAAAGCCTTTTTGTGCATTGTGCCATAACTTTTCAGGGAAGCTTCTGAACATGAAATTTTAACCTCCCACCATAGCAAAAAGGGTCTTTCTAGTAGTTGCACATCAAATCTAAACTGTCTGAAGTGTTTTTCCAAAGTTATTAACACTTTTATGTTTGGCGTTCCGAAACCCACCTTATCTCAGGCTAAAAAGCGTTTTTGTGCATTGTGCCATAACTTTTCAGGGAAGCTTCAGAACATGAAATTTTAACCTCCCACTATAGCAGAAAGGGTCTTTCTAGTAGTTGCACATCAAATCTAAACTGTCTGAAGTGTTTTTCCAAAGTTATCAACACTTTTATGTTTGGCGTTCCGAAACCCACCTTATCTCAGGCTGAAAAGCGTTTTTACGCATTGTGCCATAACTTTTCAGGGAAGCTTCAGAACATGAAATTTTAACCTCCCACTATAGCAGAAAGGGTCTTTCTAGTAGTTGCACATCAAATCTAAACTGTCTGAAGTGTTTTTCGAAAGTTATTAACACTTTTATGTTTGGTGTTCCGAAACCCACCTTATCTCAGGCTGAAAAGCCTTTTTGTGCATTGTGCCATAACTTTTCAGGGAAGCTTCAGAACATGAAATTTTAACCTCCCACCATAGCAAAAAGGGTCTTTCTAGTAGTTGCACATCAAATCTAAACTGTCTGAAGTGTTTTTCCAAAGTTATTAACACTTTTATGTTTGGCGTTCCGAAACCCACCTTATCTCAGGCTAAAAAGCGTTTTTGTGCATTGTGCCATAACTTTTCAGGGAAGCTTCAGAACATGAAATTTTAACCTCCCACTATAGCAGAAAGGGTCTTTCTAGTAGTTGCACATCAAATCTAAACTGTCTGAAGTGTTTTTCCAAAGTTATCAACACTTTTATGTTTGGCGTTCCGAAACCCACCTTATCTCAGGCTGAAAAGCGTTTTTACGCATTGTGCCATAACTTTTCAGGGAAGCTTCAGAACATTAAATTTTAACCTCCCACTATAGCAGAAAGGGTCTTTCTAGTAGGTGCACATCAAATCTAAGCTGTCTGAAGTGTTTTTCGAAAGTTATCAACACTTTTATGTTTGGCGTTCCGAAACCCACCTTATCTCGGGCTGAAAAGCGTTTTTGTGCATTGTGCCATAACTTTTCAGGGAAGCTTCAGAACATGAAATTTTAACCTCCCACTATAGCAGAAAGGGTCTTTCTAGTAGTTGCACATCAAATCTAAACTGTCTGAAGTGTTTTTCGAAAGTTATTAACACTTTTATGTTTGGCGTTCCGAAACCCACCTTATCTCAGGCTAAAAAGCGTTTTTGTGCATTGTGCCATAACTTTTCAGGGAAGCTTCAGAACATGAAATTTTAACCTCCCACTATAGCAGAAAGGGTCTTTCTAGTAGTTGCACATCAAATCTAAACTGTCTGAAGTGTTTTTCCAAAGTTATCAACACTTTTATGTTTGGCGTTCCGAAACCCACCTTATCTCAGGCTGAAAAGCGTTTTTACGCATTGTGCCATAACTTTTCAGGGAAGCTTCAGAACATGAAATTTTAACCTCCCACTATAGCAGAAAGGGTCTTTCTAGTAGGTGCACATCAAATCTAAGCTGTCTGAAGTGTTTTTCGAAAGTTATCAACACTTTTATGTTTGGCGTTCCGAAACCCACCTTATCTCAGGCTGAAAAGCGTTTTTGTGCATTGTGCCATAACTTTTCAGGGAAGCTTCAGAACATGAAATTTTGACCTCCCACTATAGCAGAAAGGGTCTTTCTAGTAGGTGCACATCGAATCTAAGCTGTCTGAAGTGTTTTTCGAAAGTTATCAACACTTTTATGTTTGGCGTTCCGAAACCCACCTTATCTCAGGCTGAAAAGCGTTTTTGTACATTGTGCCATAACTTTTCAGGGAAGCTTCAGAACATGAAATTTTAACCTCCCACTATAGCAGAAAGGGTGTTTCTAGTAGTTGCACATCAAATCTAAACTGTCTGAAGTGTTTTTCCAAAGTTATTAACACTTTTATGTTTGGCGTTCCGAAACCCACCTTATCTCAGGCTGAAAAGCGTTTTTGTGCATTGTGCCATAACTTTTCAGGGAAGCTTCAGAACATGAAACTTTAACCTCCCACTATAGCAGAAAGGGTCTTTCTAGTAGTTGCACATCAAATCTAAACTGTCTGAAGCGTTTTTCCAAAGTTATCAACACTTTTATGTTTGGCGTTCCGAAACCCACCTTATCTCAGGCTGAAAAGCGTTTTTACGCATTGTGCCATAACTTTTCAGGGAAGCTTCAGAACATGAAATTTTAACCTCCCACTATAGTAGAAAGGGTCTTTCTAGTAGGTGCACATCAAATCTAAGCTGTCTGAAGTGTCTTTCGAAAGTTATCAACACTTTTATGTTTGGCGTTCCGAAACCCACCTTATCTCAGGCTGAAAAGCGTTTTTGTGCATTGTGCCATAACTTTTCAGGGAAGCTTCAGAACATGAAATTTTAACCTCCCACTATAGCAGAAAGGGTCTTTCTAGTAGTTGCGCATCAAATCTAAACTGTCTGAAGTGTTTTTCCAAAGTTATTAACACTTTTATGTTTGGCGTTCCGAAACCCACCTTATCTCAGGCTGAAAAGCGTTTTTGTGCATTGTGCCATAACTTTTCAGGGAAGCTTCAGAACATGAAATTTTAACCTCCCACTATAGCAGAAAGGGTCTTTCTAGTAGGTGCACATCAAATCTAAGCTGTCTGAAGTGTTTTTCGAAAGTTATCAACACTTTTATGTTTGGCGTTCCGAAACCCACCTTATCTCAGGCTGAAAAGCGTTTTTGTGCATTGTGCCATAACTTTTCAGGGAAGCTACAGAACATGAAATTTTAACCTCCCACTATAGCAGAAAGGGTCTTTCTAGTAGTTGCACATCAAATCTACGCTGTCTGAAGTGTTTTTCAAAAGTTATCAACACTTTTATGTTTGGCGTTCAGAAACCCACCTTATCTCAGGCTGAAAAGCGTTTTTGTGCATTGTGCCATAACTTTTCAGGGAAGCTTCAGAACATGAAATTTTAACCTCCCACTATAGCAGAAAGGGTCTTTCTAGTAGTAGCACATCAAATCTAAACTGTCTGAAGTGTTTTTCCAAAGTTATCAACACTTTTATGTTTGGCGTTCCGAAACCCACCTTATCTCAGGCTGAAAAGCGTTTTTACGCATTGTGCCATAACTTTTCAGGGAAGCTTCAGAACATGAAATTTTAACCTCCCACTATAGCAGAAAGGGTCTTTCTAGTAGGTGCACATCAAATCTAAGCTGTCTGAAGTGTTTTCCGAAAGTTATCAAGACTTTTATGTTTGGCGTTCCGAAACCCACCTTATCTCGGGCTGAAAAGCGTTTTTGTGCATTGTGCCATAACTTTTCAGGGAAGCTTCAGAACATGAAATTTTAACCTCCCACTATAGCAGAAAGGGTCTTTCTAGTAGTTGCACATCAAATCTAAACTGTCTGAAGTGTTTTTCCAAAGTTATCAACACTTTTATGTTTGGCGTTCCGAAACCCACCTTATCTCAGGCTGAAAAGCGTTTTTACGCATTGTGCCATAACTTTTCAGGGAAGCTTCAGAACATGAAATTTTAACCTCCCACTATAGCAGAAAGGGTCTTTCTAGTAGTTGCACATCAAATCTAAACTGTCTGAAGTGTTTTTCGAAAGTTATTAACACTTTTATGTTTGGCGTTCCGAAACCCACCTTATCTCAGGCTGAAAAGCCTTTTTGTGCATTGTGCCATAACTTTTCAGGGAAGCTTCAGAAAATCAAATTTTAACCTCCCACCATAGCAAAAAGGGTCTTTCTAGTAGTTGCACATCAAATCTAAACTGTCTGAAGTGTTTTTCCAAAGTTATTAACACTTTTATGTTTGGCGTTCCGAAACCCACCTTATCTCAGGCTAAAAAGCGTTTTTGTGCATTGTGCCATAACTTTTCAGGGAAGCTTCAGAACATGAAATTTTAACCTCCCACTATAGCAGAAAGGGTCTTTCTAGTAGTTGCACATCAAATCTTAACTGTCTGAAGTGTTTTTCCAAAGTTATCAACACTTTTATGTTTGGCGTTCCGAAACCCACCTTATCTCAGGCTGAAAAGCGTTTTTACGCATTGTGCCATAACTTTTCAGGGAAGCTTCAGAACATGAAATTTTAACCTCCCACTATAGCAGAAAGGGTCTTTCTAGTAGGTGCACATCAAATCTAAGCTGTCTGAAGTGTTTTTCGAAAGTTATCAACACTTTTATGTTTGGCGTTCCGAAACCCACCTTATCTCAGGCTGAAAAGCGTTTTTGTGCATTGTGCCATAACTTTTCAGGGAAGCTTCAGAACATGAAATTTTAACCTCCCACTATAGCAGAAAGGGTCTTTCTAGTAGTTGCACATCAAATCTAAGCTGTCTTAAGTGTTTTTCAAAAGTTATCAACACTTTTATGTTTGGCGTTCCGAAACCCACCTTATCTCAGGCTGAAAAGCGTTTTTGTGCATTGTGCCATAACTTTTCAGGAAAGCTTCAGAACATGAAATTTTTACCTCCCACTAAAGCAGAAAGGGTCTTTCTAGTAGTTGCACATCAAATCTAAGCTGTCTTAAGTGTTTTTCAAAAGTTATCAACACTTTTATGTTTGGCGTTCCGAAACCCACCTTATCTCAGGCTGAAAAGCGTTTTTGTGCATTGTGCCATAACTTTTCAGGGAAGCTTCAGAACATGAAATTTTAACCTCCCACTATAGCAGAAAGGGTCTTTCTAGTAGTTGCACATCAAATCTAAACTGTCTGAAGTGTTTTTCCAAAGTTATTAACACTTTTATGTTTGGCGTTCCGAAATCCACCTTATCTCAGGCTGAAAAGCGTTTTTGTGCATTGTGCCATAACTATTCAGGGAAGCTTCAGAACATGAAATTTTAACCTCCCACTATAGCAGAAAGGGTCTTTCTAGTAGTTGCACATCAAATCTAAACTGTCTGAAGTGTTTTTCCAAAGTTATTAACACTTTTATGTTTGGCGTTCCGAAACCCACCTTATCTCAGGCTGAAAAGCGTTTTTGTGCATTGTGCCATAACTTTTCAGGGAAGCTTCAGAACATGAAATTTTAACCTCCCACTATAGCAGAAAGGGTCTTTCTAGTAGTTGCACATCAAATCTAAACTGTCTGAAGTGTTTTTCCAAAGTTATCAACACTTTTATGTTTGGCGTTCCGAAACCCACCTTATCTCAGGCTGAAAAGCGTTTTTACGCATTGTGCCATAACTTTTCAGGGAAGCTTCAGAACATGAAATTTTAACCTCCCACTATAGCAGAAAGGGTCTTTCTAGGAGTTGCACATCAAATCTAAACTGTCTGAAGTGTTTTTCCAAAGTTATTAACACTTTTATGTTTGGCGTTCCGAAACCCACCTTATCTCAGGCTGAAAAGCGTTTTTGTGCATTGTGCCATAACTTTTCAGGGAAGCTTCAGAACATGAAATTTTTACCTCCCACTATAGCAGAAAGGGTCTTTCTCGTAGTTGCACATCAAATCTAAACTGTCTGAAGTGTTTTTCCAAAGTTATTAACACTTTTATGTTTGGCGTTCCGAAACCCACCTTATCTCAGGCTGAAAAGCGTTTTTGTGCATTGTGCCATAACTTTTCAGGGAAGCTTCTGAACATGAAATTTTAACCTCCCACTATAGCAGAAAGGGTCTTTCTAGTAGTTGCACATCAAATCTAAACTGTCTGAAGTGTTTTTCCAAAGTTATCAACACTTTTATGTTTGGCGTTCCGAAACCCACCTTATCTCAGGCTGAAAAGCGTTTTTACGCATTGTGCCATAACTTTTCAGGGAAGCTTCAGAACATGAAATTTTAACCTCCCACTATAGCAGAAAGGGTCTTTCTAGTAGGTGCACATCGTATCTAAGCTGTCTGAAGTGTTTTTCGAAAGTTATCAACACTTTTATGTTTGGCGTTCCGAAACCCACCTTATCTCAGGCTGAAAAGCGTTTTTGTACATTGTGCCATAACTTTTCAGGGAAGCTTCAGAACATGAAATTTTAACCTCCCACTATAGCAGAAAGGGTCTTTCTAGTAGTTGCACATCAAATCTAAACTGTCTGAAGTGTTTTTCCAAAGTTATTAACACTTTTATGTTTGGCGTTCCGAAACCCACCTTATCTCAGGCTGAAAAGCGTTTTTGTGCATTGTGCCATAACTTTTCAGGGAAGCTTCAGAACATGAAATTTTAACCTCCCACTATAGCAGAAAGGGTCTTTCTAGTAGTTGCACATCAAATCTAAACTGTCTGAAGTGTTTTTCCAAAGTTATTAACACTTTTATGTTTGGCGTTCCGAAACCCACCTTATCTCAGGCTGAAAAGCGTTTTTGTGCATTGTGCCATAACTTTTCAGGGAAGCTTCAGAACATGAAACTTTAACCTCCCACTATAGCAGAAAGGGTCTTTCTAGTAGTTGCACATCAAATCTAAACTGTCTGAAGTGTTTTTCCAAAGTTATCAACACTTTTATGTTTGGCGTTCCGAAACCCACCTTATCTCAGGCTGAAAAGCGTTTTTGTGCATTGTGCCATAACTTTTCAGGGAAGCTTCAGAACATGAAATTTTAACCTCCCACTATAGCAGAAAGGGTCTTTCTAGTAGTTGCACATCAAATCTAAACTGTCTGAAGTGTTTTTCCAAAGTTATTACCACTTTTATGTTTGGCGTTCCGAAACCCACCTTATCTCAGGCTGAAAAGCGTTTTTGTGCATTGTGCCATAACTTTTCAGGGAAGCTTCAGAACATGAAATTTTAACCTCCCACTATAGCAGAAAGGGTCTTTCTAGTAGGTGCACATCAAATCTAAGCTGTCTGAAGTGTTTTTCGAAAGTTATCAACACTTTTATGTTTGGCGTTCCGAAACCCACCTTATCTCAGGCTGAAAAGCGTTTTTGTGCATTGTGCCATAACTTTTCAGGGAAGCTTCAGAACATGAAATTTTAACCTCCCACTATAGCAGAAAGGGTCTTTCTAGTAGGTGCACATCAAATCTAAGCTGTCTGAAGTGTTTTTCGAAAGTTATCAACACTTTTATGTTTGGCGTTCCGAAACCCACCATATCTCGGGCTGAAAAGCGTTTTTGTGCATTGTGCCATAACTTTTCAGGGAAGCTTCAGAACATGAAATTTTAACCTCCCACTATAGCAGAAAGGGTCTTTCTAGTAGTTGCACATCAAATCTAAACTGTCTGAAGTGTTTTTCCAAAGTTATTAACACTTTTATGTTTGGCGTTCCGAAACCCACCTTATCTCAGGCTGAAAAGCGTTTTTGTGCATTGTGCCATAACTTTTCAGGGAAGCTTCAGAACATGAAATTTTAACCTCCCACTATAGCAGAAAGGGTCTTTCTAGTAGTTGCACATCAAATCTAAACTGTCTGAAGTGTTTTTCCAAAGTTATTAACACTTTTATGTTTGGCGTTCCGAAACCCACCTTATCTCAGGCTGAAAAGCGTTTTTGTGCATTGTGCCATAACTATTCAGGGAAGCTTCAGAACATGAAATTTTAACCTCCCACTATAGCAGAAAGGGTCTTTCTAGTAGTTGCACATCAAATCTAAACTGTCTGAAGTGTTTTTCCAAAGTTATCAACACTTTTATGTTTGGCGTTCCGAAACCCACCTTATCTCAGGCTGAAAAGCGTTTTTACGCATTGTGCCATAACTTTTCAGGGAAGCTTCAGAACATGAAATTTTAACCTCCCACTATAGCAGAAAGGGTCTTTCTAGTAGTTGCACATCAAATCTAAACTGTCTGAAGTGTTTTTCGAAAGTTATTAACACTTTTATGTTTGGCGTTCCGAAACCCACCTTATCTCAGGCTGAAAAGCCTTTTTGTGCATTGTGCCATAACTTTTCAGGGAAGCTTCAGAACATGAAATTTTAACCTCCCACCATAGCAAAAAGGGTCTTTCTAGTAGTTGCACATCAAATCTAAACTGTCTGAAGTGTTTTTCCAAAGTTATTAACACTTTTATGTTTGGCGTTCCGAAACCCACCTTATCTCAGGCTGAAAAGCGTTTTTGTGCATTGTGCCATAACTTTTCAGGGAAGCTTCAGAACATGAAATTTTTACCTCCCACTATAGCAGAAAGGGTCTTTCTAGTAGTTGCACATCAAATCTAAACTGTCTGAAGTGTTTTTCCAAAGTCATTAACACTTTTATGTTTGGCGTTCCGAAACCCACCTTATCTCAGGCTGAAAAGCGTTTTTGTGCATTGTGCCATAACTTTTCAGGGAAGCTTCAGAACATGAAATTTTAACCTCCCACTATAGCAGAAAGGGTCTTTCTAGTAGTTGCACATCAAATCTAAACTGTCTGAAGTGTTTTTCCAAAGTTATTAACACTTTTATGTTTGGCGTTCCGAAACCCACCTTATCTCAGGCTGAAAAGCGTTTTTGTGCATTGTGCCATAACTTTTCAGGGAAGCTTCAGAACATGAAACTTTAACCTCCCACTATAGCAGAAAGGGTCTTTCTAGTAGTTGCACATCAAATCTAAACTGTCTGAAGTGTTTTTCCAAAGTTATCAACACTTTTATGTTTGGCGTTCCGAAACCCACCTTATCTCAGGCTGAAAAGCCTTTTTACGCATTGTGCCCTAACTTTTCAGGGAAGCTTCAGAACATGAAATTTTAACCTCCCACTATAGTAGAAAGGGTCTTTCTAGTAGGTGCACATCAAATCTAAGCTGTCTGAAGTGTCTTTCGAAAGTTATCAACACTTTTATGTTTGGCGTTCCGAAACCCACCTTATCTCAGGCTGAAAAGCGTTTTTGTGCATTGTGCCATAACTTTTCAGGGAAGCTTCAGAACATGAAATTTTAACGTCCCACTATAGCAGAAAGGGTCTTTCTAGTAGTTGCACATCAAATCTAAACTGTCTGACGTGTTTTTCCAAAGTTATTAACACTTTTATGTTTGGCGTTCCGAAACCCACCTTATCTCAGGCTGAAAAGCGTTTTTGTGCATTGTGCCATAACTTTTCAGGGAAGCTTCAGAACATGAAATTTTAACCTCCCACTATAGCAGAAAGGGTCTTTCTAGTAGGTGCACATCAAATCTAAGCTGTCTGAAGTGTTTTTCGAAAGTTATCAACACTTTTATGTTTGGCGTTCCGAAACCCACCTTATCTCAGGCTGAAAAGCGTTTTTGTGCATTGTGCCATAACTTTTCAGGGAAGCTTCAGAACATGAAATTTTAACCTCCCACTATAGCAGAAAGGGTCTTTCTAGTAGTTGCACATCAAATCTAAGCTGTCTGAAGTGTTTTTCAAAAGTTATCAACACTTTTATGTTTGGCGTTCCGAAACCCACCTTATCTCAGGCTGAAAAGCGTTTTTGTGCATTGTGCCATAACTTTTCAGGGAAGCTTCAGAACATGAAATTTTAAGCTCCCACTATAGCAGAAAGGGTCTTTCTAGTAGGTGCACATCAAATCTAAACTGTCTGAAGTGTTTTTCCAAAGTTATTAACACTTTTATGTTTGGCGTTCCGAAACCCACCTTATCTCAGGCTGAAAAGCGTTTTTGTGCATTGTGCCATAACTTTTCAGGGAAGCTTCAGAACATGAAATTTTAACCTCCCACTATAGCAGAAAGGGTCTTTCTAGTAGTTGCACATCAAATCTAAACTGTCTGAAGTGTTTTTCCAAAGTTATCAACACTTTTATGTTTGGCGTTGCGAAACCCACCTTATCTCAGGCTGAAAAGTGTTTTTACGCATTGTGCCATAACTTTTCAGGGAAGCTTCAGAACATGAAATTTTAACCTCCCACTATACATAAAGGGTCTTTCTAGAAGGTGCACATCAAATCTAAACTGTCTGAAGTGTTTTTCCAAAGTTATTAACACTTTTATGTTTGGCGTTCCGAAACCCACCTTATCTCAGGCTGAAAAGCGTTTTTGTGCATTGTGCCATAACTATTCAGGGAAGCTTCAGAACATGAAATTTTAACCTCCCACTATAGCAGAAAGGGTCTTTCTAGTAGTTGCACATCAAATCTAAACTGTCTGAAGTGTTTTTCCAAAGTTATCAACACTTTTATGTTTGGCGTTCCGAAACCCACCTTATCTCAGGCTGAAAAGCGTTTTTACGCATTGTGCCATAACTTTTCAGGGAAGCTTCAGAACATGAAATTTTAACCTCCCACTATAGCAGAAAGGGTCTTTCTAGTAGTTGCACATCAAATCTAAACTGTCTGAAGTGTTTTTCGAAAGTTATTAACACTTTTATGTTTGGCGTTCCGAAACCCACCTTATCTCAGGCTGAAAAGCCTTTTTGTGCATTGTGCCATAACTTTTCAGGGAAGCTTCAGAACATGAAATTTTAACCTCCCACAATAGCAAAAAGGGTCTTTCTAGTAGTTGCACAACAAATCTAAACTGTCTGAAGTGTTTTTCCAAAGTTATTAACACTTTTATGTTTGGCGTTCCGAAACCCACCTTATCTCAGGCTGAAAAGCGTTTTTGTGCATTGTGCCATAACTTTTCAGGGAAGCTTCAGAACATGAAATTTTAACCTCCCACTATTGCAGAAAGGGTCTTTCTAGTAGTTGCACATCAAATCTAAACTGTCTGAAGTGTTTTTCCAAAGTTATCAACACTTTTATGTTTGGCGTTCCGAAACCCACCTTATCTCAGGCTGAAAAACGTTTTTGTGCATTGTGCCATAACTTTTCAGGGAAGCTTCAGAACATGAAATTTTAACCTCCCACTATAGCAGAAAGGGTCTTTCTAGTAGTTGCACATCAAATCTAAACTGTCTGAAGTGTTTTTCCAAAGTTATTAACACTTTTATGTTTGGCGTTCCGAAACCCACCTTATCTGAGGCTGAAAAGCGTTTTTGTGCATTGTGCCATAACTTTTCAGGGAAGCTTCAGAACATGAAATTTTAACCTCCCACTATAGCAGAAAGGGTCTTTCTAGTAGGTGCACATCAAATCTAAACTGTCTGAACTGTTTTTCCAAAGTTATTAACACTTTTATGTTTGGCGTTCCGAAACCCACCTTATCTCAGGCTGAAAAGCGTTTTTTTGCATTGTGCCATAACTTTTCAGGGAAGCTTCAGAACATGAAATTTTAACCTCCCACTATAGCAGAAAGGGTCTTTCTAGTAGTTGCACATCAAATCTAAACTGTCTGAAGTGTTTTTCCAAAGTTATTAACACTTTTATGTTTGGCGTTCCGAAACCCACCTTATCTCAGGCTGAAAAGCGTTTTTGTGCATTGTGCCATAACTTTTCAGGGAAGCTTCAGAACATGAAATTTTAACCTCCCACTATAGCAGAAAGGGTCTTTCTAGTAGGTGCACATCAAATCTAAGCTGTCTGAAGTGTTTTTCGAAAGTTATCAACACTTTTATGTTTGGCGTTCCGAAACCCACCTTATCTCAGGCTGAAAAGCGTTTTTGTGCATTGTGCCATAAGTTTTCAGGGAAGCTTCAGAACATGAAATTTTAACCTCCCACTATAGCAGAAAGGGTCTTTCTAGTAGTTGCACATCAAATCTAAGCTGTCTGAAGTGTTTTTCAAAAGTTATCAACACTTTTATGTTTGGCGTTCCAAAACCCACCTTATCTCAGGCTGAAAAGCGTTTTTGTGCATTGTGCCATAACTTTTCAGGGAAGCTTCAGAACATGAAATTTTAACCTCCCACTATAGCAGAAAGGGTCTTTCTAGTAGTTGCACATCAAATCTAAACTGTCTGAAGTGTTTTTCCAAAGTTATTAACACTTTTATGTTTGGCGTTCCGAAACCCACCTTATCTCAGGCTGAAAAGCGTTTTTGTGCATTGTGCCATAACTTTTCAGGGAAGCTTCAGAACATGAAATTTTAACCTCCCACTATAGCAGAAAGGGTCTTTCTAGTAGTTGCACATCAAATCTAAACTGTCTGAAGTGTTTTTCCAAAGTTATCAACACTTTTATGTTTGGCGTTCCGAAACCCACCTTATCTCAGGCTGAAAAGCGTTTTTACGCATTGTGCCATAACTTTTCAGGGAAGCTTCAGAACATGAAATTTTAACCTCCCACTATAGCAGAAAGGGTCTTTCTAGTAGGTGCACATCAAATCTAAGCTGTCTGAAGTGTTTTTCGAAAGTTATCAACACTTTTATGTTTGGCGTTCCGAAACCCACCGTATCTCAGGCTGAAAAGCGTTTTTGTGCATTGTGCCATAACTTTTCAGGGAAGCTTCAGAACATGAAATTTTAACCTCCCACTATAGCAGAAAGGGTCTTTCTAGTAGTTGCACATCAAATCTAAACTGTCTGAAGTGTTTTTCCAAAGTTATTAACACTTTTATGTTTGGCGTTCCGAAACCCACCTTATCTCAGGCTGAAAAGCGTTTTTGTGCATTGTGCCGTAACTTTTCAGGGAAGCTTCAGAACATGAAATTTTAACCTCCCACTATAGCAGAAAGGGTCTTTCTAGTAGGTGCACATCAAATCTAAGCTGTCTGAAGTGTTTTTCGAAAGTTATCAACACTTTTATGTTTGGCGTTCCGAAACCCACCTTATCTCAGGCTGAAAAGCGTTTTTGTGCATTGTGCCATAACTTTTCAGGGAAGTTTCAGAACATGAAATTTTAACCTCCCACTATAGCAGAAAGGGTCTTTCTAGTAGGTGCACATCAAATCTAAGCTGTCTGAAGTGTTTTTCGAAAGTTATCAACACTTTTATGTTTGGCGTTCCGAAACCCACCTTATCTCAGGCTGAAAAGCGTTTTTGTGCATTGTGCCATAACTTTTCAGGGAAGCTTCAGAACATGAAATTTTAACCTCCCACTATAGCAGAAAGGGTCTTTCTCGTAGTTGCACATCAAATCTAAACTGTCTGAAGTGTTTTTCCAAAGTTATTAACACTTTTATGTTTGGCGTTCCGAAACCCACCTTATCTCAGGCTGAAAAGCGTTTTTGTGCATTGTGCCATAACTTTTCAGGGAAGCTTCTGAACATGAAATTTTAACCTCCCACTATAGCAGAAAGGGTCTTTCTAGTAGTTGCACATCAAATCTAAACTGTCTGAAGTGTTTTTCCAAAGTTATCAACACTTTTATGTTTGGCGTTCCGAAACCCACCTTATCTCAGGCTGAAAAGCGTTTTTACGCATTGTGCCATAACTTTTCAGGGAAGCTTCAGAACATGAAATTTTAACCTCCCACTATAGCAGAAAGGGTCTTTCTAGTAGGTGCACATCGTATCTAAGCTGTCTGAAGTGTTTTTCGAAAGTTATCAACACTTTTATGTTTGGCGTTCCGAAACCCACCTTATCTCAGGCTGAAAAGCGTTTTTGTACATTGTGCCATAACTTTTCAGGGAAGCTTCAGAACATGAAATTTTAACCTCCCACTATAGCAGAAAGGGTCTTTCTAGTAGTTGCACATCAAATCTAAACTGTCTGAAGTGTTTTTCCAAAGTTATTAACACTTTTATGTTTGGCGTTCCGAAACCCACCTTATCTCAGGCTGAAAAGCGTTTTTGTGCATTGTGCCATAACTTTTCAGGGAAGCTTCAGAACATGAAATTTTAACCTCCCACTATAGCAGAAAGGGTCTTTCTAGTAGTTGCACATCAAATCTAAACTGTCTGAAGTGTTTTTCCAAAGTTATTAACACTTTTATGTTTGGCGTTCCGAAACCCACCTTATCTCAGGCTGAAAAGCGTTTTTGTGCATTGTGCCATAACTTTTCAGGGAAGCTTCAGAACATGAAACTTTAACCTCCCACTATAGCAGAAAGGGTCTTTCTAGTAGTTGCACATCAAATCTAAACTGTCTGAAGTGTTTTTCCAAAGTTATCAACACTTTTATGTTTGGCGTTCCGAAACCCACCTTATCTCAGGCTGAAAAGCGTTTTTGTGCATTGTGCCATAACTTTTCAGGGAAGCTTCAGAACATGAAATTTTAACCTCCCACTATAGCAGAAAGGGTCTTTCTAGTAGTTGCACATCAAATCTAAACTGTCTGAAGTGTTTTTCCAAAGTTATTACCACTTTTATGTTTGGCGTTCCGAAACCCACCTTATCTCAGGCTGAAAAGCGTTTTTGTGCATTGTGCCATAACTTTTCAGGGAAGCTTCAGAACATGAAATTTTAACCTCCCACTATAGCAGAAAGGGTCTTTCTAGTAGGTGCACATCAAATCTAAGCTGTCTGAAGTGTTTTTCGAAAGTTATCAACACTTTTATGTTTGGCGTTCCGAAACCCACCTTATCTCAGGCTGAAAAGCGTTTTTGTGCATTGTGCCATAACTTTTCAGGGAAGCTTCAGAACATGAAATTTTAACCTCCCACTATAGCAGAAAGGGTCTTTCTAGTAGGTGCACATCAAATCTAAGCTGTCTGAAGTGTTTTTCGAAAGTTATCAACACTTTTATGTTTGGCGTTCCGAAACCCACCATATCTCGGGCTGAAAAGCGTTTTTGTGCATTGTGCCATAACTTTTCAGGGAAGCTTCAGAACATGAAATTTTAACCTCCCACTATAGCAGAAAGGGTCTTTCTAGTAGTTGCACATCAAATCTAAACTGTCTGAAGTGTTTTTCCAAAGTTATTAACACTTTTATGTTTGGCGTTCCGAAACCCACCTTATCTCAGGCTGAAAAGCGTTTTTGTGCATTGTGCCATAACTTTTCAGGGAAGCTTCAGAACATGAAATTTTAACCTCCCACTATAGCAGAAAGGGTCTTTCTAGTAGTTGCACATCAAATCTAAACTGTCTGAAGTGTTTTTCCAAAGTTATTAACACTTTTATGTTTGGCGTTCCGAAACCCACCTTATCTCAGGCTGAAAAGCGTTTTTGTGCATTGTGCCATAACTATTCAGGGAAGCTTCAGAACATGAAATTTTAACCTCCCACTATAGCAGAAAGGGTCTTTCTAGTAGTTGCACATCAAATCTAAACTGTCTGAAGTGTTTTTCCAAAGTTATCAACACTTTTATGTTTGGCGTTCCGAAACCCACCTTATCTCAGGCTGAAAAGCGTTTTTACGCATTGTGCCATAACTTTTCAGGGAAGCTTCAGAACATGAAATTTTAACCTCCCACTATAGCAGAAAGGGTCTTTCTAGTAGTTGCACATCAAATCTAAACTGTCTGAAGTGTTTTTCGAAAGTTATTAACACTTTTATGTTTGGCGTTCCGAAACCCACCTTATCTCAGGCTGAAAAGCCTTTTTGTGCATTGTGCCATAACTTTTCAGGGAAGCTTCAGAACATGAAATTTTAACCTCCCACCATAGCAAAAAGGGTCTTTCTAGTAGTTGCACATCAAATCTAAACTGTCTGAAGTGTTTTTCCAAAGTTATTAACACTTTTATGTTTGGCGTTCCGAAACCCACCTTATCTCAGGCTGAAAAGCGTTTTTGTGCATTGTGCCATAACTTTTCAGGGAAGCTTCAGAACATGAAATTTTTACCTCCCACTATAGCAGAAAGGGTCTTTCTAGTAGTTGCACATCAAATCTAAACTGTCTGAAGTGTTTTTCCAAAGTCATTAACACTTTTATGTTTGGCGTTCCGAAACCCACCTTATCTCAGGCTGAAAAGCGTTTTTGTGCATTGTGCCATAACTTTTCAGGGAAGCTTCAGAACATGAAATTTTAACCTCCCACTATAGCAGAAAGGGTCTTTCTAGTAGTTGCACATCAAATCTAAACTGTCTGAAGTGTTTTTCCAAAGTTATTAACACTTTTATGTTTGGCGTTCCGAAACCCACCTTATCTCAGGCTGAAAAGCGTTTTTGTGCATTGTGCCATAACTTTTCAGGGAAGCTTCAGAACATGAAACTTTAACCTCCCACTATAGCAGAAAGGGTCTTTCTAGTAGTTGCACATCAAATCTAAACTGTCTGAAGTGTTTTTCCAAAGTTATCAACACTTTTATGTTTGGCGTTCCGAAACCCACCTTATCTCAGGCTGAAAAGCCTTTTTACGCATTGTGCCCTAACTTTTCAGGGAAGCTTCAGAACATGAAATTTTAACCTCCCACTATAGTAGAAAGGGTCTTTCTAGTAGGTGCACATCAAATCTAAGCTGTCTGAAGTGTCTTTCGAAAGTTATCAACACTTTTATGTTTGGCGTTCCGAAACCCACCTTATCTCAGGCTGAAAAGCGTTTTTGTGCATTGTGCCATAACTTTTCAGGGAAGCTTCAGAACATGAAATTTTAACGTCCCACTATAGCAGAAAGGGTCTTTCTAGTAGTTGCACATCAAATCTAAACTGTCTGACGTGTTTTTCCAAAGTTATTAACACTTTTATGTTTGGCGTTCCGAAACCCACCTTATCTCAGGCTGAAAAGCGTTTTTGTGCATTGTGCCATAACTTTTCAGGGAAGCTTCAGAACATGAAATTTTAACCTCCCACTATAGCAGAAAGGGTCTTTCTAGTAGGTGCACATCAAATCTAAGCTGTCTGAAGTGTTTTTCGAAAGTTATCAACACTTTTATGTTTGGCGTTCCGAAACCCACCTTATCTCAGGCTGAAAAGCGTTTTTGTGCATTGTGCCATAACTTTTCAGGGAAGCTTCAGAACATGAAATTTTAACCTCCCACTATAGCAGAAAGGGTCTTTCTAGTAGTTGCACATCAAATCTAAGCTGTCTGAAGTGTTTTTCAAAAGTTATCAACACTTTTATGTTTGGCGTTCCGAAACCCACCTTATCTCAGGCTGAAAAGCGTTTTTGTGCATTGTGCCATAACTTTTCAGGGAAGCTTCAGAACATGAAATTTTAAGCTCCCACTATAGCAGAAAGGGTCTTTCTAGTAGGTGCACATCAAATCTAAACTGTCTGAAGTGTTTTTCCAAAGTTATTAACACTTTTATGTTTGGCGTTCCGAAACCCACCTTATCTCAGGCTGAAATGCGTTTTTGTGCATTGTGCCATAACTTTTCAGGGAAGCTTCAGAACATGAAATTTTAACCTCCCACTATAGCAGAAAGGGTCTTTCTAGTAGTTGCACATCAAATCTAAACTGTCTGAAGTGTTTTTCCAAAGTTATCAACACTTTTATGTTTGGCGTTGCGAAACCCACCTTATCTCAGGCTGAAAAGTGTTTTTACGCATTGTGCCATAACTTTTCAGGGAAGCTTCAGAACATGAAATTTTAACCTCCCACTATACATAAAGGGTCTTTCTAGTAGGTGCACATCAAATCTAAACTGTCTGAAGTGTTTTTCCAAAGTTATTAACACTTTTATGTTTGGCGTTCCGAAACCCACCTTATCTCAGGCTGAAAAGCGTTTTTGTGCATTGTGCCATAACTATTCAGGGAAGCTTCAGAACATGAAATTTTAACCTCCCACTATAGCAGAAAGGGTCTTTCTAGTAGTTGCACATCAAATCTAAACTGTCTGAAGTGTTTTTCCAAAGTTATCAACACTTTTATGTTTGGCGTTCCGAAACCCACCTTATCTCAGGCTGAAAAGCGTTTTTACGCATTGTGCCATAACTTTTCAGGGAAGCTTCAGAACATGAAATTTTAACCTCCCACTATAGCAGAAAGGGTCTTTCTAGTAGTTGCACATCAAATCTAAACTGTCTGAAGTGTTTTTCGAAAGTTATTAACACTTTTATGTTTGGCGTTCCGAAACCCACCTTATCTCAGGCTGAAAAGCCTTTTTGTGCATTGTGCCATAACTTTTCAGGGAAGCTTCAGAACATGAAATTTTAACCTCCCACAATAGCAAAAAGGGTCTTTCTAGTAGTTGCACAACAAATCTAAACTGTCTGAAGTGTTTTTCCAAAGTTATTAACACTTTTATGTTTGGCGTTCCGAAACCCACCTTATCTCAGGCTGAAAAGCGTTTTTGTGCATTGTGCCATAACTTTTCAGGGAAGCTTCAGAACATGAAATTTTAACCTCCCACTATTGCAGAAAGGGTCTTTCTAGTAGTTGCACATCAAATCTAAACTGTCTGAAGTGTTTTTCCAAAGTTATCAACACTTTTATGTTTGGCGTTCCGAAACCCACCTTATCTCAGGCTGAAAAACGTTTTTGTGCATTGTGCCATAACTTTTCAGGGAAGCTTCAGAACATGAAATTTTAACCTCCCACTATAGCAGAAAGGGTCTTTCTAGTAGTTGCACATCAAATCTAAACTGTCTGAAGTGTTTTTCCAAAGTTATTAACACTTTTATGTTTGGCGTTCCGAAACCCACCTTATCTGAGGCTGAAAAGCGTTTTTGTGCATTGTGCCATAACTTTTCAGGGAAGCTTCAGAACATGAAATTTTAACCTCCCACTATAGCAGAAAGGGTCTTTCTAGTAGGTGCACATCAAATCTAAACTGTCTGAACTGTTTTTCCAAAGTTATTAACACTTTTATGTTTGGCGTTCCGAAACCCACCTTATCTCAGGCTGAAAAGCGTTTTTTTGCATTGTGCCATAACTTTTCAGGGAAGCTTCAGAACATGAAATTTTAACCTCCCACTATAGCAGAAAGGGTCTTTCTAGTAGTTGCACATCAAATCTAAACTGTCTGAAGTGTTTTTCCAAAGTTATTAACACTTTTATGTTTGGCGTTCCGAAACCCACCTTATCTCAGGCTGAAAAGCGTTTTTGTGCATTGTGCCATAACTTTTCAGGGAAGCTTCAGAACATGAAATTTTAACCTCCCACTATAGCAGAAAGGGTCTTTCTAGTAGGTGCACATCAAATCTAAGCTGTCTGAAGTGTTTTTCGAAAGTTATCAACACTTTTATGTTTGGCGTTCCGAAACCCACCTTATCTCAGGCTGAAAAGCGTTTTTGTGCATTGTGCCATAAGTTTTCAGGGAAGCTTCAGAACATGAAATTTTAACCTCCCACTATAGCAGAAAGGGTCTTTCTAGTAGTTGCACATCAAATCTAAGCTGTCTGAAGTGTTTTTCAAAAGTTATCAACACTTTTATGTTTGGCGTTCCAAAACCCACCTTATCTCAGGCTGAAAAGCGTTTTTGTGCATTGTGCCATAACTTTTCAGGGAAGCTTCAGAACATGAAATTTTAACCTCCCACTATAGCAGAAAGGGTCTTTCTAGTAGTTGCACATCAAATCTAAACTGTCTGAAGTGTTTTTCCAAAGTTATTAACACTTTTATGTTTGGCGTTCCGAAACCCACCTTATCTCAGGCTGAAAAGCGTTTTTGTGCATTGTGCCATAACTTTTCAGGGAAGCTTCAGAACATGAAATTTTAACCTCCCACTATAGCAGAAAGGGTCTTTCTAGTAGTTGCACATCAAATCTAAACTGTCTGAAGTGTTTTTCCAAAGTTATCAACACTTTTATGTTTGGCGTTCCGAAACCCACCTTATCTCAGGCTGAAAAGCGTTTTTACGCATTGTGCCATAACTTTTCAGGGAAGCTTCAGAACATGAAATTTTAACCTCCCACTATAGCAGAAAGGGTCTTTCTAGTAGGTGCACATCAAATCTAAGCTGTCTGAAGTGTTTTTCGAAAGTTATCAACACTTTTATGTTTGGCGTTCCGAAACCCACCGTATCTCAGGCTGAAAAGCGTTTTTGTGCATTGTGCCATAACTTTTCAGGGAAGCTTCAGAACATGAAATTTTAACCTCCCACTATAGCAGAAAGGGTCTTTCTAGTAGTTGCACATCAAATCTAAACTGTCTGAAGTGTTTTTCCAAAGTTATTAACACTTTTATGTTTGGCGTTCCGAAACCCACCTTATCTCAGGCTGAAAAGCGTTTTTGTGCATTGTGCCGTAACTTTTCAGGGAAGCTTCAGAACATGAAATTTTAACCTCCCACTATAGCAGAAAGGGTCTTTCTAGTAGGTGCACATCAAATCTAAGCTGTCTGAAGTGTTTTTCGAAAGTTATCAACACTTTTATGTTTGGCGTTCCGAAACCCACCTTATCTCAGGCTGAAAAGCGTTTTTGTGCATTGTGCCATAACTTTTCAGGGAAGTTTCAGAACATGAAATTTTAACCTCCCACTATAGCAGAAAGGGTCTTTCTAGTAGGTGCACATCAAATCTAAGCTGTCTGAAGTGTTTTTCGAAAGTTATCAACACTTTTATGTTTGGCGTTCCGAAACCCACCTTATCTCAGGCTGAAAAGCGTTTTTGTGCATTGTGCCATAAGTTTTCAGGGAAGCTTCAGAACATGAAATTTTAACCTCCCACTATAGCAGAAAGGGTCTTTCTAGTAGTTGCACATCAAATCTAAGCTGTCTGAAGTGTTTTTCAAAAGTTATCAACACTTTTATGTTTGGCGTTCCAAAACCCACCTTATCTCAGGCTGAAAAGCGTTTTTGTGCATTGTGCCACAACTTTTCAGGGAAGCTTCAGAACATGAAATTTTAACCTCCCACTATAGCAGAAAGGGTCTTTCTAGTAGTTGCACATCAAATCTAAACTGTCTGAAGTGTTTTTCCAAAGTTATTAACACTTTTATGTTTGGCGTTCCGAAACCCACCTTATCTCAGGCTGAAAAGCGTTTTTGTGCATTGTGCCATAACTTTTCAGGGAAGCTTCAGAACATGAAATTTTAACCTCCCACTATAGCAGAAAGGGTCTTTCTAGTAGGTGCACATCAAATCTAAACTGTCTGAAGTGTTTTTCCAAAGTTATTAACACTTTTATGTTTGGCGTTCCGAAACCCACCTTATCTCAGGCTGAAAAGCGTTTTTACGCATTGTGCCATAACTTTTCAGGGAAGCTTCAGAACATGAAATTTTAACCTCCCACTATAGCAGAAAGGGTCTTTCTAGTAGGTGCACATCAAATCTAAGCTGTCTGAAGTGTTTTTCGAAAGTTATCAACACTTTTATGTTTGGCGTTCCGAAACCCACCTTATCTCAGGCTGAAAAGCGTTTTTGTGCATTGTGCCATAACTTTTCAGGGAAGCTTCAGAACATGAAATTTTAACCTCCCACTATAGCAGAAAGGGTCTTTCTAGTAGTTGCACATCAAATCTAAACTGTCTGAAGTGTTTTTCCAAAGTTATCAACACTTTTATGTTTGGCGTTCCGAAACCCACCTTATCTCAGGCTGAAAAGCGTTTTTACGCATTGTGCCATAACTTTTCAGGGAAGCTTCAGAACATGAAATTTTAACCTCCCACTATAGCAGAAAGGGTCTTTCTAGTAGGTGCACATCAAATCTAAACTGTCTGAAGTGTTTTTCCAAAGTTATCAACACTTTTATGTTTGGCGTTCCGAAACCCACCTTATCTCAGGCTGAAAAACGTTTTTGTGCATTGTGCCATAACTTTTCAGGGAAGCTTCAGAACATGAAATTTTAACCTCCCACTATAGCAGAAAGGGTCTTTCTAGTAGTTGCACATCAAATCTAAACTGTCTGAAGTGTTTTTCCAAAGTTATTAACACTTTTATGTTTGGCGTTCCGAAACCCACCTTATCTCAGGCTGAAAAGCGTTTTTGTGCATTGTGCCATAACTTTTCAGGGAAGCTTCAGAACATGAAATTTTAACCTCCCACTATAGCAGAGAGGGTCTTTCTAGTAGTTGCACATCAAATCTAAACTGTCTGAAGTGTTTTTCCAAAGTTATCAACACTTTTATCTTTGGCGTTCCGAAACCCACCTTATCTCAGGCTGAAAAGCGTTTTTACGCATTGTGCCATAACTTTTCAGGGAAGCTTCAGAACATGAAATTTTAACCTCCCACTATAGCAGAAAGGGTCTTTCTAGTAGGTGCACATCAAATCTAAACTGTCTGAAGTGTTTTTCCAAAGTTATTAACACTTTTATGTTTGGCGTTCCGAAACCCACCTTATCTCAGGCTGAAAAGCGTTTTTGTGCATTGTGCCATAACTTTTCAGGGAAGCTTCAGAACATGAAATTTTAACCTCCCACTATAGCAGAAAGGGTCTTTCTAGTAGTTGCACATCAAATCTAAACTGTCTGAAGTGTTTTTCCAAAGTTATTAACACTTTTATGTTTGGCGTTCCGAAACCCACCTTATCTCAGGCTGAAAAGCGTTTTTGTGCATTGTGCCATAACTTTTCAGGGAAGCTTCAGAACATGAAACTTTAACCTCCCACTATAGCAGAAAGGGTCTTTCTAGTAGTTGCACATCAAATCTAAACTGTCTGAAGTGTTTTTCCATAGTTATCAACACTTTTATGTTTGGCGTTCCGAAACCCACCTTATCTCAGGCTGAAAAGCGTTTTTACGCATTGTGCCATAACTTTTCAGGGAAGCTTCAGAACATGAAATTTTAACCTCCCACTATAGTAGAAAGGGTCTTTCTAGTAGGTGCACATCAAATCTAAGCTGTCTGAAGTGTCTTTCGAAAGTTATCAACACTTTTATGTTTGGCGTTCCGAAACCCACCTTATCTCAGGCTGAAAAGCGTTTTTGTGCATTGTGCCATAACTTTTCAGGGAAGCTTCAGAACATGAAATTTTAACCTCCCACTATAGCAGAAAGGGTCTTTCTAGTAGTTGCACACCAAATCTAAACTGTCTGAAGTGTTTTTCCAAAGTTATTAACTCTTTTATGTTTGGCGTTCCGAAACCCACCTTATCTCAGGCTGAAAAGCGTTTTTGTGCATTGTGCCATAACTTTTCAGGGAAGCTTCAGAACATGAAATTTTAACCTCCCACTATAGCAGAAAGGGTCTTTCTAGTAGGTGCACATCAAATCTAAGCTGTCTGAAGTGTTTTTCGAAAGTTATCAACACTTTTATGTTTGGCGTTCCGAAACCCACCTTATCTCAGGCTGAAAAGCGTTTTTGTGCATTGTGCCATAACTTTTCAGGGAAGCTTCAGAACATGAAATTTTAACCTCCCACTATAGCAGAAAGGGTCTTTCTAGTAGTTGCACATCAAATCTAAACTGTCTGAAGTGTTTTTCCAAAGTTATCAACACTTTTATGTTTGGCGTTACGAAACCCACCTTATCTCAGGCTGAAAAGTGTTTTTACGCATTGTGCCATAACTTTTCAGGGAAGCTTCAGAACATGAAATTTTAACCTCCCACTATACATAAAGGGTCTTTCTAGTAGGTGCACATCAAATCTAAACTGTCTGAAGTGTTTTTCCAAAGTTATTAACACTTTTATGTTTGGCGTTCCGAAACCCACCTTATCTCAGGCTGAAAAGCGTTTTTGTGCATTGTGCCATAACTTTTCAGGGAAGCTTCAGAACATGAAATTTTAACCTCCCACTATAGCAGAAAGGGTCTTTCTAGTAGTTGCACATCAAATCTAAGCTGTCTGAAGTGTTTTTCCAAAGATATTAACACTTTTATGTTTGGCGTTCCGAAACCCACCTTATCTCAGGCTGAAAATCGTTTTTGTGCATTGTGCCATAACTTTTCAGGGAAGCTTCAGAACATGAAATTTTAACCTCCCACTATAGCAGAAAGGGTCTTTCTAGTAGTTGCACATCAAATCTAAACTGTCTGAAGTGTTTTTCCAAAGTTATTAACACTTTTATGTTTGGCGTTCCGAAACCCACCTTATCTCAGGCTGAAAAGCGTTTTTGTGCATTGTGCCATAACTTTTCAGGGAAGCTTCAGAACATGAAATTTTAACCTCCCACTATAGCAGAAAGGGTCTTTCTAGTAGTTGCACATCAAATCTAAACTGTCTGAAGTGTTTTTCCAAAGTTATTAACACTTTTATGTTTGGCGTTCCGAAACCCACCTTATCTCAGGCTGAAAAGCGTTTTTGTGCATTGTGCCATAAGTTTTCAGGGAAGCTTCAGAACATGAAATTTTAACCTCCCACTATAGCAGAAAGGGTCTTTCTAGTAGGTGCACATCAAATCTAAGCTGTCTGAAGTGTTTTTCGAAAGTTATCAACACTTTTATGTTTGGCGTTCCGAAACCCACCTTATCTCAGGCTGAAAAGCGTTTTTGTGCATTGTGCCATAACTTTTCAGGGAAGGTTCAGAACATGAAATTTTAACCTCCCACTATAGCAGAAAGGGTCTTTCTAGTAGTTGCACATCAAATCTAAACTGTCTGAAGTGTTTTTCCAAAGTTATTAACACTTTTATGTTTGGCGTTCCGAAACCCACCTTATCTCAGGCTGAAAAGCGTTTTTGTGCATTGTGCCATAACTTTTCAGGGAAGCTTCAGAACATGAAATTTTAACCTCCCACTATAGCAGAAAGGGTCTTTCTAGTTGTTGCACATCAAATCTAAACTGTCTGAAGTGTTTTTCCAAAGTTATTAACACTTTTATGTTTGGCGTTCCGAAACCCACCTTATCTCAGGCTGAAAAGCGTTTTTGTGCATTGTGCCATAACTTTTCAGGGAAGCTTCAGAACATGAAATTTTAACCTCCCACTATAGCAGAAAGGGTCTTTCTTGTAGTTGCACATCAAATCTAAACTGTCTGAAGTGTTTTTCCAAAGTTATTAACACTTTTATGTTTGGCGTTCCGAAACCCACCTTATCTCAGGCTGAAAAGCGTTTTTGTGCATTGTGCCATAACTTTTCAGGGAAGCTTCAGAACATGAAATTTTAACCTCCCACTATAGCAGAAAGGGTCTTTCTAGTAGGTGCACATCAAATCTAAGCTGTCTGAAGTGTTTTTCGAAAGTTATCAACACTTTTATGTTTGGCGTTCCGAAACCCACCTTATCTCAGGCTGAAAAGCGTTTTTGTGCATTGTGCCATAACTTTTCAGGGAAGCTTCAGAACATGAAATTTTAACCTCCCACTATAGCAGAAAGGGTCTTTCTAGTAGTTGCACATCAAATCTAAGCTGTCTGAAGTGTTTTTCAAAAGTTATCAACACTTTTATGTTTGGCGTTCCAAAACCCACCTTATCTCAGGCTGAAAAGCGTTTTTGTGCATTGTGCCATAACTTTTCAGGGAAGCTTCAGAACATGAAATTTTAACCTCCCACTATAGCAGAAAGGGTCTTTCTAGTAGTTGCACATCAAATCTAAACTGTCTGAAGTGTTTTTCCAAAGTTATTAACACTTTTATGTTTGGCGTTCCGAAACCCACCTTATCTCAGGCTGAAAAGCGTTTTTGTGCATTGTGCCATAACTTTTCAGGGAAGCTTCAGAACATGAAATTTTAACCTCCCACTATAGCAGAAAGGGTCTTTCTAGTTGTTGCACATCAAATCTAAACTGTCTGAAGTGTTTTTCCAAAGTTATTAACACTTTTATGTTTGGCGTTCCGAAACCCACCTTATCTCAGGCTGAAAAGCGTTTTTGTGCATTGTGCCATAACTTTTCAGGGAAGCTTCAGAACTTGAAATTTTAACCTCCCACTATAGCAGAAAGGGTCTTTCTTGTAGTTGCACATCAAATCTAAACTGTCTGAAGTGTTTTTCCAAAGTTATTAACACTTTTATGTTTGGCGTTCCGAAACCCACCTTATCTCAGGCTGAAAAGCGTTTTTGTGCATTGTGCCATAACTTTTCAGGGAAGCTTCAGAACATGAAATTTTAACCTCCCACTATAGCAGAAAGGGTCTTTCTAGTAGGTGCACATCAAATCTAAGCTGTCTGAAGTGTTTTTCGAAAGTTATCAACACTTTTATGTTTGGCGTTCCGAAACCCACCTTATCTCAGGCTGAAAAGCGTTTTTGTGCATTGTGCCATAACTTTTCAGGGAAGCTTCAGAACATGAAATTTTAACCTCCCACTATAGCAGAAAGGGTCTTTCTAGTAGGTGCACATCAAATCTAAGCTGTCTGAAGTGTTTTTCGAAAGTTATCAACACTTTTATGTTTGGCGTTCCGAAACCCACCTTATCTCAGGCTGAAAAGCGTTTTTGTGCATTGTGCCATAACTTTTCAGGGAAGCTTCAGAACATGAAATTTTAACCTCCCACTATAGCAGAAAGGGTCTTTCTAGTAGTTGCACATCAAATCTAAGCTGTCTGAAGTGTTTTTCAAAAGTTATCAACACTTTTATGTTTGGCGTTCCAAAACCCACCTTATCTCAGGCTGAAAAGCGTTTTTGTGCATTGTGCCATAACTTTTCAGGGAAGCTTCAGAACATGAAATTTTAACCTCCCACTATAGCAGAAAGGGTCTTTCTAGTAGTTGCACATCAAATCTAAACTGTCTGAAGTGTTTTTCCAAAGTTATTAACACTTTTATGTTTGGCGTTCCGAAACCCACCTTATCTCAGGCTGAAAAGTGTTTTTGTGCATTGTGCCATAACTTTTCAGGGAAGCTTCAGAACATGAAATTTTAACCTCCCACTATAGCAGAAAGGGTCTTTCAAGTAGGTGCACATCAAATCTAAGCTGTCTGAAGTGTTTTTCGAAAGTTATCAACACTTTTATGTTTGGCGTTCCGAAACCCACCTTATCTCAGGCTGAAAAGCGTTTTTGTGCATTGTGCCATAACTTTTCAGGGAAGCTTCAGAACATGAAATTTTAACCTCCCACTATAGCAGAAAGGGTCTTTCTAGTAGGTGCACATCAAATCTAAGCTGTCTGAAGTGTTTTTCGAAAGTTATCCACACTTTTATGTTTGGCGTTCCGAAACCCACCTTATCTCAGGCTGAAAAGCGTTTTTGTGCATTGTGCCATAACTTTTCAGGGAAGCTTCAGAACATGAAATTTTAACCTCCCACTATAGCAGAAAGGGTCTTTCTAGTAGGTGCACATCAAATCTAAGCTGTCTGAAGTGTTTTTCGAAAGTTATCAACACTTTTATGTTTGGCGTTCCGAAACCCACCTTATCTCAGGCTGAAAAGCGTTTTTGTGCATTGTGCCATAACTTTTCAGGGAAGCTTCAGAACATGAAATTTTAACCTCCCACTATAGCAGAAAGGGTCTTTCTAGTAGTTGCACATCAAATCTAAACTGTCTGAAGTGTTTTTCCAAAGTTATTAACACTTTTATGTTTGGCGTTCCGAAACCCACCTTATCTCAGGCTGAAAAGCGTTTTTGTGCATTGTGCCATAACTTTTCAGGGAAGCTTCAGAACATGAAATTTTAACCTCCCACTATAGCAGAAAGGGTCTTTCTAGTAGTTGCACATCAAATCTAAACTGTCTGAAGTGTTTTTCCAAAGTTATTAACACTTTTATGTTTGGCGTTCCGAAACCCACCTTATCTCAGGCTGAAAAGCGTTTTTGTGCATTGTGCCATAACTTTTCAGGGAAGCTTCAGAACATGAAATTTTAACCTCCCACTATAGCAGAAAGGGTCTTTCTAGTAGGTGCACATCAAATCTAAGCTGTCTGAAGTGTTTTTCGAAAGTTATCAACACTTTTATGTTTGGCGTTCCGAAACCCACCTTATCTCAGGCTGAAAAGCGTTTTTGTGCATTGTGCCATAACTTTTCAGGGAAGCTTCAGAACATGAAATTTTAACCTCCCACTATAGCAGAAAGGGTCTTTCTAGTTGTTGCACATCAAATCTAAACTGTCTGAAGTGTTTTTCCAAAGTTATTACCACTTTTATGTTTGGCGTTCCGAAACCCACCTTATCTCAGGCTGAAAAGCGTTTTTGTGCATTGTGCCATAACTTTTCAGGGAAGCTTCAGAACATGAAATTTTAACCTCCCACTATAGCAGAAAGGGTCTTTCTTGTAGTTGCACATCAAATCTAAACTGTCTGAAGTGTTTTTCCAAAGTTATTAACACTTTTATGTTTGGCGTTCCGAAACCCACCTTATCTCAGGCTGAAAAGCGTTTTTGTGCATTGTGCCATAACTTTTCAGGGAAGCTTCAGAACATGAAATTTTAACCTCCCACTATAGCAGAAAGGGTCTTTCTAGTAGGTGCACATCAAATCTAAGCTGTCTGAAGTGTTTTTCGAAAGTTATCAACACTTTTATGTTTGGCGTTCCGAAACCCACCTTATCTCAGGCTGAAAAGCGTTTTTGTGCATTGTGCCATAACTTTTCAGGGAAGCTTCAGAACATGAAATTTTAACCTCCCACTATAGCAGAAAGGGTCTTTCTAGTAGTTGCACATCAAATCTAAGCTGTCTGAAGTGTTTTTCAAAAGTTATCAACACTTTTATGTTTGGCGTTCCAAAACCCACCTTATCTCAGGCTGAAAAGCGTTTTTGTGCATTGTGCCATAACTTTTCAGGGAAGCTTCAGAACATGAAATTTTAACCTCCCACTATAGCAGAAAGGGTCTTTCTAGTAGTTGCACATCAAATCTAAACTGTCTGAAGTGTTTTTCCAAAGTTATTAACACTTTTATGTTTGGCGTTCCGAAACCCACCTTATCTCAGGCTGAAAAGCGTTTTTGTGCATTGTGCCATAACTTTTCAGGGAAGCTTCAGAACATGAAATTTTAACCTCCCACTATAGCAGAAAGGGTCTTTCTAGTTGTTGCACATCAAATCTAAACTGTCTGAAGTGTTTTTCCAAAGTTATTAACACTTTTATGTTTGGCGTTCCGAAACCCACCTTATCTCAGGCTGAAAAGCGTTTTTGTGCATTGTGCCATAACTTTTCAGGGAAGCTTCAGAACTTGAAATTTTAACCTCCCACTATAGCAGAAAGGGTCTTTCTTGTAGTTGCACATCAAATCTAAACTGTCTGAAGTGTTTTTCGAAAGTTATCAACACTTTTATGTTTGGCGTTCCGAAACCCACCTTATCTCAGGCTGAAAAGCGTTTTTACGCATTGTGCCATAACTTTTCAGGGAAGCTTCAGAACATGAAATTTTAACCTCCCACTATAGCAGAAAGGGTCTTTCTAGTAGGTGCACATCAAATCTAAGCTGTCTGAAGTGTTTTTCGAAAGTTATCAACACTTTTATGTTTGGCGTTCCGAAACCCACCTTATCTCAGGCTGAAAAGCGTTTTTACGCATTGTGCCATAACTTTTCAGGGAAGCTTCAGAACATGAAATTTTAACCTCCCACTATAGCAGAAAGGGTCTTTCTAGTAGGTGCACATCAAATCTAAGCTGTCTGAAGTGTTTTTCGAAAGTTATCAACACTTTTATGTTTGGCGTTCCGAAACCCACCTTATCTCAGGCTGAAAAGCGTTTTTGTGCATTGTGCCATAACTTTTCAGGGAAGCTTCAGAACATGAAATTTTAACCTCCCACTATAGCAGAAAGGGTCTTTCTAGTAGTTGCACATCAAATCTAAGCTGTCTGAAGTGTTTTTCAAAAGTTATCAACACTTTTATGTTTGGCGTTCCAAAACCCACCTTATCTCAGGCTGAAAAGCGTTTTTGTGCATTGTGCCATAACTTTTCAGGGAAGCTTCAGAACATGAAATTTTAACCTCCCACTATAGCAGAAAGGGTCTTTCTAGTAGTTGCACATCAAATCTAAACTGTCTGAAGTGTTTTTCCAAAGTTATTAACACTTTTATGTTTGGCGTTCCGAAACCCACCTTATCTCAGGCTGAAAAGTGTTTTTGTGCATTGTGCCATAACTTTTCAGGGAAGCTTCAGAACATGAAATTTTAACCTCCCACTATAGCAGAAAGGGTCTTTCAAGTAGGTGCACATCAAATCGAAGCTGTCTGAAGTGTTTTTCGAAAGTTATCAACACTTTTATGTTTGGCGTTCCGAAACCCACCTTATCTCAGGCTGAAAAGCGTTTTTGTGCATTGTGCCATAACTTTTCAGGGAAGCTTCAGAACATGAAATTTTAACCTCCCACTATAGCAGAAAGGGTCTTTCTAGTAGGTGCACATCAAATCTAAGCTGTCTGAAGTGTTTTTCGAAAGTTATCAACACTTTTATGTTTGGCGTTCCGAAACCCACCTTATCTCAGGCTGAAAAGCGTTTTTGTGCATTGTGCCATAACTTTTCAGGGAAGCTTCAGAACATGAAATTTTAACCTCCCACTATAGCAGAAAGGGTCTTTCTAGTAGGTGCACATCAAATCTAAGCTGTCTGAAGTGTTTTTCGAAAGTTATCAACACTTTTATGTTTGGCGTTCCGAAACCCACCTTATCTCAGGCTGAAAAGCGTTTTTGTGCATTGTGCCATAACTTTTCAGGGAAGCTTCAGAACATGAAATTTTAACCTCCCACTATAGCAGAAAGGGTCTTTCTAGTAGTTGCACATCAAATCTAAACTGTCTGAAGTGTTTTTCCAAAGTTATTAACACTTTTATGTTTGGCGTTCCGAAACCCACCTTATCTCAGGCTGAAAAGCGTTTTTGTGCATTGTGCCATAACTTTTCAGGGAAGCTTCAGAACATGAAATTTTAACCTCCCACTATAGCAGAAAGGGTCTTTCTAGTAGTTGCACATCAAATCTAAACTGTCTGAAGTGTTTTTCCAAAGTTATTAACACTTTTATGTTTGGCGTTCCGAAACCCACCTTATCTCAGGCTGAAAAGCGTTTTTGTGCATTGTGCCATAACTTTTCAGGGAAGCTTCAGAACATGAATTTTTAACCTCCCACTATAGCAGAAAGGGTCTTTCTAGTAGGTGCACATCAAATCTAAGCTGTCTGAAGTGTTTTTCGAAAGTTATCAACACTTTTATGTTTGGCGTTCCGAAACCCACCTTATCTCAGGCTGAAAAGCGTTTTTGTGCATCGTGCCATAACTTTTCAGGGAAGCTTCAGAACATGAAATTTTAACCTCCCACTATAGCAGAAAGGGTCTTTCTAGTAGGTGCACATCAAATCTAAGCTGTCTGAAGTGTTTTTCGAAAGTTATCAACACTTTTATGTTTGGCGTTCCGAAACCCACCTTATCTCAGGCTGAAAAGCGTTTTTGTGCATTGTGCCATAACTTTTCAGGGAAGCTTCAGAACATGAAATTTTAACCTCCCACTATAGCAGAAAGGGTCTTTCTAGTAGGTGCACATCAAATCTAAGCTGTCTGAAGTGTTTTTCGAAAGTTATCAACACTTTTATGTTTGGCGTTCCGAAACCCACCTTATCTCAGGCTGAAAAGCGTTTTTGTGCATTGTGCCATAACTTTTCAGGGAAGCTTCAGAACATGAAATTTTAACCTCCCACTATAGCAGAAAGGGTCTTTCTAGTAGGTGCACATCAAATCTAAGCTGTCTGAAGTGTTTTTCGAAAGTTATCAACACTTTTATGTTTGGCGTTCCGAAACCCACCTTATCTCAGGCTGAAAAGCGTTTTTACGCATTGTGCCATAACTTTTCAGGGAAGCTTCAGAACATGAAATTTTTACCTCCCACTATAGCAGAAAGGGTCTTTCTAGTAGTTGCACATCAAATCTAAGCTGTCTGAAGTGTTTTTCAAAAGTTATCAACACTTTTATGTTTGGCGTTCCAAAACCCACCTTATCTCAGGCTGAAAAGCGTTTTTGTGCATTGTGCCATAACTTTTCAGGGAAGCTTCAGAACATGAAATTTTAACCTCCCACTATAGCAGAAAGGGTCTTTCTAGTAGTTGCACATCAAATCTAAACTGTCTGAAGTGTTTTTCCAAAGTTATTAACACTTTTATGTTTGGCGTTCCGAAACCCACCTTATCTCAGGCTGAAAAGCGTTTTTGTGCATTGTGCCATAACTTTTCAGGGAAGCTTCAGAACATGAAATTTTAACCTCCCACTATAGCAGAAAGGGTCTTTCTAGTAGTTGCACATCAAATCTAAACTGTCTGAAGTGTTTTTCCAAAGTTATTAACACTTTTATGTTTGGCGTTCCGAAACCCACCTTATCTCAGGCTGAAAAGCGTTTTTGTGCATTGTGCCATAACTTTTCAGGGAAGCTTCAGAACATGAAATTTTAACCTCCCACTATAGCAGAAAGGGTCTTTCTAGTAGGTGCACATCAAATCTAAGCTGTCTGAAGTGTTTTTCGAAAGTTATCAACACTTTTATGTTTGGCGTTCCGAAACCCACCTTATCTCAGGCTGAAAAGCGTTTTTGTGCATTGTGCCATAACTTTTCAGGGAAGCTTCAGAACATGAAATTTTAACCTCCCACTATAGCAGAAAGGGTCTTTCTAGTAGGTGCACATCAAATCTAAGCTGTCTGAAGTGTTTTTCGAAAGTTATCAACACTTTTATGTTTGGCGTTCCGAAACCCACCTTATCTCAGGCTGAAAAGCGTTTTTGTGCATTGTGCCATAAGTTTTCAGGGAAGCTTCAGAACATGAAATTTTAACCTCCCACTATAGCAGAAAGGGTCTTTCTAGTAGTTGCACATCAAATCTAAGCTGTCTGAAGTGTTTTTCAAAAGTTATCAACACTTTTATGTTTTGCGTTCCAAAACCCACCTTATCTCAGGCTGAAAAGTGTTTTTGTGCATTGTGCCATAACTTTTCAGGGAAGCTTCAGAACATGAAATTTTAACCTCCCACTATAGCAGAAAGGGTCTTTCTAGTAGGTGCACATCAAATCTAAGCTGTCTGAAGTGTTTTTCGAAAGTTATCAACACTTTTATGTTTGGCGTTCCGAAACCCACCTTATCTCAGGCTGAAAAGCGTTTTTGTGCATTGTGCCATAACTTTTCAGGGAAGCTTCAGAACATGAAATTTTTACCTCCCACTATAGCAGAAAGGGTCTTTCTAGTAGTTGCACATCAAATCTAAGCTGTCTGAAGTGTTTTTCAAAAGTTATCAACACTTTTATGTTTGGCGTTCCAAAACCCACCTTATCTCAGGCTGAAAAGCGTTTTTGTGCATTGTGCCATAACTTTTCAGGGAAGCTTCAGAACATGAAATTTTAACCTCCCACTATAGCAGAAAGGGTCTTTCTAGTAGTTGCACATCAAATCTAAGCTGTCTGAAGTGTTTTTCAAAAGTTATCAACACTTTTATGTTTGGCGTTCCAAAACCCACCTTATCTCAGGCTGAAAAGCGTTTTTGTGCATTGTGCCATAACTTTTCAGGGAAGCTTCAGAACTTGAAATTTTAACCTCCCACTATAGCAGAAAGGGTCTTTCTTGTAGTTGCACATCAAATCTAAACTGTCTGAAGTGTTTTTCCAAAGTTATTAACACTTTTATGTTTGGCGTTCCGAAACCCACCTTATCTCAGGCTGAAAAGCGTTTTTGTGCATTGTGCCATAACTTTTCAGGGAAGCTTCAGAACATGAAATTTTAACCTCCCACTATAGCAGAAAGGGTCTTTCTAGTAGGTGCACATCAAATCTAAGCTGTCTGAAGTGTTTTTCGAAAGTTATCAACACTTTTATGTTTGGCGTTCCGAAACCCACCTTATCTCAGGCTGAAAAGCGTTTTTGTGCATTGTGCCATAACTTTTCAGGGAAGCTTCAGAACATGAAATTTTAACCTCCCACTATAGCAGAAAGGGTCTTTCTAGTAGGTGCACATCAAATCTAAGCTGTCTGAAGTGTTTTTCGAAAGTTATCAACACTTTTATGTTTGGCGTTCCGAAACCCACCTTATCTCAGGCTGAAAAGCGTTTTTGTGCATTGTGCCATAACTTTTCAGGGAAGCTTCAGAACATGAAATTTTAACCTCCCACTATAGCAGAAAGGGTCTTTCTAGAAGTTGCACATCAAATCTAAGCTGTCTGAAGTGTTTTTCAAAAGTTATCAACACTTTTATGTTTTGCGTTCCAAAACCCACCTTATCTCAGGCTGAAAAGTGTTTTTGTGCATTGTGCCATAACTTTTCAGGGAAGCTTCAGAACATGAAATTTTAACCTCCCACTATAGCAGAAAGGGTCTTTCTAGTAGTTGCACATCAAATCTAAACTGTCTGAAGTGTTTTTCCAAAGTTATTAACACTTTTATGTTTGGCGTTCCGAAACCCACCTTATCTCAGGCTGAAAAGCGTTTTTGTGCATTGTGCCATAACTTTTCAGGGAAGCTTCAGAACATGAAATTTTAACCTCCCACTATAGCAGAAAGGGTCTTTCTAGTTGTTGCACATCAAATCTAAACTGTCTGAAGTGTTTTTCCAAAGTTATTAACACTTTTATGTTTGGCGTTCCGAAACCCACCTTATCTCAGGCTGAAAAGCGTTTTTGTGCATTGTGCCATAACTTTTCAGGGAAGCTTCAGAACATGAAATTTTAACCTCCCACTATAGCAGAAAGGGTCTTTCTTGTAGTTGCACATCAAATCTAAACTGTCTGAAGTGTTTTTCCAAAGTTATTAACACTTTTATGTTTGGCGTTCCGAAACCCACCTTATCTCAGGCTGAAAAGCGTTTTTGTGCATTGTGCCATAACTTTTCAGGGAAGCTTCAGAACATGAAATTTTAACCTCCCACTATAGCAGAAAGGGTCTTTCTAGTAGGTGCACATCAAATCTAAGCTGTCTGAAGTGTTTTTCGAAAGTTATCAACACTTTTATGTTTGGCGTTCCGAAACCCACCTTATCTCAGGCTGAAAAGCGTTTTTGTGCATTGTGCCATAACTTTTCAGGGAAGCTTCAGAACATGAAATTTTAACCTCCCACTATAGCAGAAAGGGTCTTTCTAGTAGTTGCACATCAAATCTAAGCTGTCTGAAGTGTTTTTCAAAAGTTATCAACACTTTTATGTTTGGCGTTCCAAAACCCACCTTATCTCAGGCTGAAAAGCGTTTTTGTGCATTGTGCCATAACTTTTCAGGGAAGCTTCAGAACATGAAATTTTAACCTCCCACTATAGCAGAGAGGGTCTTTCTAGTAGTTGCACATCAAATCTAAGCTGTCTGAAGTGTTTTTCAAAAGTTATCAACACTTTTATGTTTGGCGTTCCAAAACCCACCTTATCTCAGGCTTAAAAGCGTTTTTGTGCATTGTGCCATAACTTTTCAGGGAAGCTTCAGAACTTGAAATTTTAACCTCCCACTATAGCAGAAAGGGTCTTTCTTGTAGTTGCACATCAAATCTAAACTGTCTGAAGTGTTTTTCCAAAGTTATTAACACTTTTATGTTTGGCGTTCCGAAACCCACCTTATCTCAGGCTGAAAAGCGTTTTTGTGCATTGTGCCATAACTTTTCAGGGAAGCTTCAGAACATGAAATTTTAACCTCCCACTATAGCAGAAAGGGTCTTTCTAGTAGGTGCACATCAAATCTAAGCTGTCTGAAGTGTTTTTCGAAAGTTATCAACACTTTTATGTTTGGCGTTCCGAAACCCACCTTATCTCAGGCTGAAAAGCGTTTTTGTGCATTGTGCCATAACTTTTCAGGGAAGCTTCAGAACATGAAATTTTAACCTCCCACTATAGCAGAAAGGGTCTTTCTAGTAGGTGCACATCAAATCTAAGCTGTCTGAAGTGTTTTTCGAAAGTTATCAACACTTTTATGTTTGGCGTTCCGAAACCCACCTTATCTCAGGCTGAAAAGCGTTTTTGTGCATTGTGCCATAACTTTTCAGGGAAGCTTCAGAACATGAAATTTTAACCTCCCACTATAGCAGAAAGGGTCTTTCTAGTAGTTGCACATCAAATCTAAGCTGTCTGAAGTGTTTTTCAAAAGTTATCAACACTTTTATGTTTGGCGTTCCAAAACCCACCTTATCTCAGGCTGAAAAGCGTTTTTGTGCATTGTGCCATAACTTTTCAGGGAAGCTTCAGAACATGAAATTTTAACCTCCCACTATAGCAGAAAGGGTCTTTCTAGTAGTTGCACATCAAATCTAAACTGTCTGAAGTGTTTTTCCAAAGTTATTAACACTTTTATGTTTGGCGTTCCGAAACCCACCTTATCTCAGGCTGAAAAGTGTTTTTGTGCATTGTGCCATAACTTTTCAGGGAAGCTTCAGAACATGAAATTTTAACCTCCCACTATAGCAGAAAGGGTCTTTCAAGTAGGTGCACATCAAATCTAAGCTGTCTGAAGTGTTTTTCGAAAGTTATCAACACTTTTATGTTTGGCGTTCCGAAACCCACCTTATCTCAGGCTGAAAAGCGTTTTTGTGCATTGTGCCATAACTTTTCAGGGAAGCTTCAGAACATGAAATTTTAACCTCCCACTATAGCAGAAAGGGTCTTTCTAGTAGGTGCACATCAAATCTAAGCTGTCTGAAGTGTTTTTCGAAAGTTATCAACACTTTTATGTTTGGCGTTCCGAAACCCACCTTATCTCAGGCTGAAAAGCGTTTTTGTGCATTGTGCCATAACTTTTCAGGGAAGCTTCAGAACATGAAATTTTAACCTCCCACTATAGCAGAAAGGGTCTTTCTAGTTGTTGCACATCAAATCTAAACTGTCTGAAGTGTTTTTCCAAAGTTATTAACACTTTTATGTTTGGCGTTCCGAAACCCACCTTATCTCAGGCTGAAAAGCGTTTTTGTGCATTGTGCCATAACTTTTCAGGGAAGCTTCAGAACTTGAAATTTTAACCTCCCACTATAGCAGAAAGGGTCTTTCTTGTAGTTGCACATCAAATCTAAACTGTCTGAAGTGTTTTTCCAAAGTTATTAACACTTTTATGTTTGGCGTTCCGAAACCCACCTTATCTCAGGCTGAAAAGCGTTTTTGTGCATTGTGCCATAACTTTTCAGGGAAGCTTCAGAACATGAAATTTTAACCTCCCACTATAGCAGAAAGGGTCTTTCTAGTAGGTGCACATCAAATCTAAGCTGTCTGAAGTGTTTTTCGAAAGTTATCAACACTTTTATGTTTGGCGTACCGAAACCCACCTTATCTCAGGCTGAAAAGCGTTTTTGTGCATTGTGCCATAACTTTTCAGGGAAGCTTCAGAACATGAAATTTTAACCTCCCACTATAGCAGAAAGGGTCTTTCTAGTAGGTGCACATCAAATCTAAGCTGTCTGAAGTGTTTTTCGAAAGTTATCAACACTTTTATGTTTGGCGTTCCGAAACCCACCTTATCTCAGGCTGAAAAGCGTTTTTGTGCATTGTGCCATAACTTTTCAGGGAAGCTTCAGAACATGAAATTTTAACCTCCCACTATAGCAGAAAGGGTCTTTCTAGTAGTTGCACATCAAATCTAAGCTGTCTGAAGTGTTTTTCCAAAGTTATCAACACTTTTATGTTTGGCGTTCCAAAACCCACCTTATCTCAGGCTGAAAAGCGTTTTTGTGCATTGTGCAATAACTTTTCAGGGAAGCTTCAGAACATGAAATTTTAACCTCCCACTATAGCAGAAAGGGTCTTTCTAGTAGTTGCACATCAAATCTAAACTGTCTGAAGTGTTTTTCCAAAGTTATTAACACTTTTATGTTTGGCGTTCCGAAACCCACCTTATCTCAGGCTGAAAAGTGTTTTTGTGCATTGTGCCATAACTTTTCAGGGAAGCTTCAGAACATGAAATTTTAACCTCCCACTATAGCAGAAAGGGTCTTTCAAGTAGGTGCACATCAAATCTAAGCTGTCTGAAGTGTTTTTCGAAAGTTATCAACACTTTTATGTTTGGCGTTCCGAAACCCACCTTATCTCAGGCTGAAAAGCGTTTTTGTGCATTGTGCCATAACTTTTCAGGGAAGCTTCAGAACATGAAATTTTAACCTCCCACTATAGCAGAAAGGGTCTTTCTAGTAGGTGCACATCAAATCTAAGCTGTCTGAAGTGTTTTTCGAAAGTTATCAACACTTTTATGTTTGGCGTTCCGAAACCCACCTTATCTCAGGCTGAAAAGCGTTTTTGTGCATTGTGCCATAACTTTTCAGGGAAGTTTCAGAACATGAAATTTTAACCTCCCACTATAGCAGAAAGGGTCTTTCTAGTAGTTGCACATCAAATCTAAACTGTCTGAAGTGTTTTTCCAAAGTTATTAACACTTTTATGTTTGGCGTTCCGAAACCCACCTTATCTCAGGCTGAAAAGCGTTTTTGTGCATTGTGCCATAACTTTTCAGGGAAGCTTCAGAACATGAAATTTTAACCTCCCACTATAGCAGAAAGGGTCTTTCTAGTAGTTGCACATCAAATCTAAACTGTCTGAAGTGTTTTTCCAAAGTTATTAACACTTTTATGTTTGGCGTTCCGAAACCCACCTTATCTCAGGCTGAAAAGCGTTTTTGTGCATTGTGCCATAACTTTTCAGGGAAGCTTCAGAACATGAAATTTTAACCTCCCACTATAGCAGAAAGGGTCTTTCTAGTAGTTGCACATCAAATCTAAACTGTCTGAAGTGTTTTTCCAAAGTTATTAACACTTTTATGTTTGGCGTTCCGAAACCCACCTTATCTCAGGCTGAAAAGCGTTTTTGTGCATTGTGCCATAACTTTTCAGGGAAGCTTCAGAACATGAAATTTTAACCTCCCACTATAGCAGAAAGGGTCTTTCTAGTAGGTGCACATCAAATCTAAGCTGTCTGAAGTGTTTTTCGAAAGTTATCAACACTTTTATGTTTGGCGTTCCGAAACCCACCTTATCTCAGGCTGAAAAGCGTTTTTATGCATTGTGCCATAACTTTTCAGGGAAGCTTCAGAACATGAAATTTTAACCTCCCACTATAGCAGAAAGGGTCTTTCTAGTAGGTGCACATCAAATCTAAGCTGTCTGAAGAGTTTTTCGAAAGTTATCAACACTTTTATGTTTGGCGTTCCGAAACCCACCTTATCTCAGGCTGAAAAGCGTTTTTGTGCATTGTGCCATAACTTTTCAGGGAAGCTTCAGAACATGAAATTTTAACCTCCCACTATAGCAGAAAGGGTCTTTCTAGTAGTTGCACATCAAATCTAAGCTGTCTGAAGTGTTTTTCAAAAGTTATCAACACTTTTGTTTGGCGTTCCAAAACCCACCTTATCTCAGGCTGAAAAGCGTTTTTGTGCATTGTGCCATAACTTTTCAGGGAAGCTTCAGAACATGAAATTTTAACCTCCCACTATAGCAGAAAGGGTCTTTCTAGTAGTTGCACATCAAATCTAAACTGTCTGAAGTGTTTTTCCAAAGTTATTAACACTTTTATGTTTGGCGTTCCGAAACCCACCTTATCTCAGGCTGAAAAGCGTTTTTGTGCATTGTGCCATAACTTTTCAGGGAAGCTTCAGAACATGAAATTTTAACCTCCCACTATAGCAGAAAGGGTCTTTCAAGTAGGTGCACATCAAATCTAAGCTGTCTGAAGTGTTTTTCGAAAGTTATCAACACTTTTATGTTTGGGGTTCCGAAACCCACCTTATCTCAGGCTGAAAAGCGTTTTTGTGCATTGTGCCATAACTTTTCAGGGAAGCTTCAGAACATGAAATTTTAACCTCCCACTATAGCAGAAAGGGTCTTTCTAGTAGGTGCACATCAAATCTAAGCTGTCTGAAGTGTTTTTCGAAAGTTATCAACACTTTTATGTTTGGCGTTCCGAAACCCACCTTATCTCAGGCTGAAAAGCGTTTTTGTGCATTGTGCCATAACTTTTCAGGGAAGCTTCAGAACATGAAATTTTAACCTCCCACTATAGCAGAAAGGGTCTTTCTAGTAGTTGCACATCAAATCTAAACTGTCTGAAGTGTTTTTCCAAAGTTATTAACACTTTTATGTTTGGTGTTCCGAAACCCACCTTATCTCAGGCTGAAAAGCGTTTTTGTGCATTGTGCCATAACTTTTCAGGGAAGCTTCAGAACATGAAATTTTAACCTCCCACTATAGCAGAAAGGGTCTTTCTAGTAGTTGCACATCAAATCTAAACTGTCTGAAGTGTTTTTCCAAAGTTATTAACACTTTTATGTTTGGCGTTCCGAAACCCACCTTATCTCAGGCTGAAAAGCGTTTTTGTGCATTGTGCCATAACTTTTCAGGGAAGCTTCAGAACATGAAATTTTAACCTCCCACTATAGCAGAAAGGGTCTTTGTAGTAGTTGCACATCAAATCTAAACTGTCTGAAGTGTTTTTCCAAAGTTATCAACACTTTTATGTTTGGCGTTCCGATACCCACCTTATCTCAGGCTAAAAAGCGTTTTTACGCATTGTGCCATAACTTTTCAGGGAAGCTTCAGAACATGAAATTTTAACCTCCCACTATAGCAGAAAGGGTCTTTCTAGTAGGTGCACATCAAATCTAAACTGTCTGAAGTGTTTTTCGAAAGTTATCAACACTTTCATGTTTGGCGTTCCGAAACCCACCTTATCTCAGGCTGACAAGCGTTTTTGTGCATTGTGCCATAACTTTTCAGGGAAGCTTCAGAACATGAAATTTTAACCTCCCACTATAGCAGAAAGGGTCTTTCTAGTAGTTGCACATCAAATCTAAGCTGTCTGAGGTGTTTTTCAAAAGTTATCAACACTTTTATGTTTGGCGTTCCGAAACCCACCTTATCTCAGGCTGAAAAGCGTTTTTGTGCATTGTGCCATAACTTTTCAGGAAAGCTTCAGAACATGAAATTTTTACCTCCCACTATAGCAGAAAGGGTCTTTCTAGTAGGTGCACATCAAATCTAAGCTGTCTGAAGTGTTTTTCGAAAGTTATCAACACTTTTATGTTTGGCGTTCCGAAACCCACCTTATCTCAGGCTGAAAAGCGTTTTTATGCATTGTGCCATAACTTTTCAGGGAAGCTTCAGAACATGAAATTTTAACCTCCCACTATAGCAGAAAGGGTCTTTCTAGTAGGTGCACATCAAATCTAAGCTGTCTGAAGAGTTTTTCGAAAGTTATCAACACTTTTATGTTTGGCGTTCCGAAACCCACCTTATCTCAGGCTGAAAAGCGTTTTTGTGCATTGTGCCATAACTTTTCAGGGAAGCTTCAGAACATGAAATTTTAACCTCCCACTATAGCAGAAAGGGTCTTTCTAGTAGTTGCACATCAAATCTAAGCTGTCTGAAGTGTTTTTCAAAAGTTATCAACACTTTTGTTTGGCGTTCCAAAACCCACCTTATCTCAGGCTGAAAAGTGTTTTTGTGCATTGTGCCATAACTTTTCAGGGAAGCTTCAGAACATGAAATTTTAACCTCCCACTATAGCAGAAAGGGTCTTTCTAGTAGTTGCACATCAAATCTAAACTGTCTGAAGTGTTTTTCGAAAGTTATCAACACTTTTATGTTTGGCGTTCCGAAACCCACCTTATCTCAGGCTGAAAAGCGTTTTTGTGCATTGTGCCATAACTTTTCAGGGAAGCTTCAGAACATGAAATTTTAACCTCCCACTATAGCAGAAAGGGTCTTTGTAGTAGTTGCACATCAAATCTAAACTGTCTGAAGTGTTTTTCCAAAGTTATCAACACTTTTATGTTTGGCGTTCCGATACCCACCTTATCTCAGGCTAAAAAGCGTTTTTACGCATTGTGCCATAACTTTTCAGGGAAGCTTCAGAACATGAAATTTTAACCTCCCACTATAGCAGAAAGGGTCTTTCTAGTAGGTGCACATCAAATCTAAACTGTCTGAAGTGTTTTTCGAAAGTTATCAACACTTTCATGTTTGGCGTTCCGAAACCCACCTTATCTCAGGCTGACAAGCGTTTTTGTGCATTGTGCCATAACTTTTCAGGGAAGCTTCAGAACATGAAATTTTAACCTCCCACTATAGCAGAAAGGGTCTTTCTAGTAGTTGCACATCAAATCTAAGCTGTCTGAGGTGTTTTTCAAAAGTTATCAACACTTTTATGTTTGGCGTTCCGAAACCCACCTTATCTCAGGCTGAAAAGCGTTTTTGTGCATTGTGCCATAACTTTTCAGGAAAGCTTCAGAACATGAAATTTTAACCTCCCACTATAGCAGAAAGGGTTTTTCTAGTAGTTGCACATCAAATCTAAACTGTCTGAAGTGTTTTTCCAAAGTTATTAACACTTTTATGTTTGGCGTTCTGAAACCCACCTTATCTCAGGCTGAAAAGCGTTTTTTCGCATTGTGCCATAACTTTTCAGGGAAGCTTCAGAACATGAAATTTTAACCTCCCACTATAGCAGAAAGGGTCTTTCTAGTAGGTGCACATCAAATCTAAGCTGTCTGAAGAGTTTTTCGAAAGTTATCAACACTTTTATGTTTGGCGTTCCGAAACCCACCTTATCTCAGGCTGAAAAGCGTTTTTGTGCATTGTGCCATAACTTTTCAGGGAAGCTTCAGAACATGAAATTTTAACCTCCCACTATAGCAGAAAGGGTCTTTCTAGTAGTTGCACATCAAATCTAAACTGTCTGAAGTGTTTTTCCAAAGTTATTAACACTTTTATGTTTGGCGTTCCGAAACCCACCTTATCTCAGGCTGAAAAGCGTTTTTGTGCATTGTGCCATAACTTTTCAGGGATGCTTCAGAACATGAAATTTTAACCTCCCACTATAGCAGAAAGGGTCTTTCTGGTAGTTGCACATCAAATCTAAACTGTCTGAAGTGTTTTTCCAAAGTTATTAACACTTTTATGTTTGGCGTTCCGAAACCCACCTTATCTCAGGCTGAAAAGTGTTTTTGTGCATTGTGCCATAACTTTTCAGGGAAGCTTCAGAACATGAAATTTTAACCTCCCACTATAGCAGAAATGGTCTTTCTAGTAGTTGCACATCAAATCTAAACTGTCTGAAGTGTTTTTCCAAAGTTATCAACACTTTTATGTTTGGCGTTCCGAAACCCACCTTATCTCAGGCTGAAAAGCGTTTTTACGCATTGTGCCATAACTTTTCAGGGAAGCTTCAGAACATGAAATTTTAACCTCCCACTATAGCAGAAAGGGTCTTTCTAGTAGTTGCACATCAAATCTAAACTGTCTGAAGTGTTTTTCCAAAGTTATTAACACTTTTATGTTTGGCGTTCCGAAACCCACCTTATCTCAGGCTGAAAAGCGTTTGTGTGCATTGTGCCATAACTTTTCAGGGAAGCTTCAGTACATGAAATTTTAACCTCCCACTATAGCAGAAAGGGTCTTTCTAGTAGTTGCTCATCAAATCTAAACTGTCTGAAGTGTTTTTCCAAAGTTATTAACACTTTTATGTTTGGCGTTCCGAAACCCACCTTATCTCAGGCTGAAAAGCGTTTTTGTGCATTGTGCCATTACTTTTCTGGGAAGCTTCAGAACCTGAAATTTTAACCTCCCACTATAGCAGAAAGGGTCTTTCTAGTAGTTGCACATCAAATCTAAACTGTCTGAAGTGTTTTTCCAAAGTTATTAACACTTTTATGTTTGGCGTTCCGAAACCCACCTTATCTCAGGCTGAAAAGCGTTTTTGTGCATTGTGCCATAACTTTTCAGGGAAGCTTCAGAACATGAAATTTTAACCTCCCACTATAGCAGAAAGGGTCTTTCTAGTAGTTGCACATCAAATCTAAACTGTCTGAAGTGTTTTTCCAAAGTTATTAACACTTTTATGTTTGGCGTTCCGAAACCCACCTTATCTCAGGCTGAAAAGCGTTTTTGTGCATTGTGCCATAACTTTTCAGGGAAGCTTCAGAACATGAAATTTTAACCTCCCACTATAGCAGAAAGGGTCTTTCTAGTAGGTGCACATAAAATCTAAGCTGTCTGAAGTGTTTTTCGAAAGTTATCAACACTTTTATGTTTGGCGTTCCGAAACCCACCTTATCTCAGGCTGAAAAGCGTTTTTGTGCATTGTGCCATAACTTTTCAGGGAAGCTTCAGAACATGAAATTTTAACCTCCCACTATAGCAGAAAGGGTCTTTCTAGTAGGTGCACATCAAATCTAAGCTGTCTGAAGTGTTTTTCGAAAGTTATCAACACTTTTATGTTAGGCGTTCCGAAACCCACCTTATCTCAGGCTGAAAAGCGTTTTTGTGCATTGTGCCATAACTTTTCAGGGAAGCTTCAGAACATGAAATTTTAACCTCCCACTATAGCAGAAAGGGTCTTTCTAGTAGTTGCACATCAAATCTAAACTGTCTGAAGTGTTTTTCCAAAGTTATTAACACTTTTATGTTTGGCGTTCTGAAACCCACCTTATCTCAGGCTGAAAAGCGTTTTTGTGCATTGTGCCATAACTTTTCAGGGAAGCTTCAGAACATGAAATTTTAACCTCCAACTATAGCAGAAAGGGTCTTTCTAGTAGTTGCACATCAAATCTAAACTGTCTGAAGTGTTTTTCCAAAGTTATTAACACTTTTATGTTTGGCGTTCCGAAACCCACCTTATCTCAGGCTGAAAAGCGTTTTTGTGCATTGTGCCATAACTTTTCAGGGAAGCTTCAGAACATGAAATTTTAACCTCCCACTATAGCAGAAAGGGTCTTTCTAGTAGTTGCACATCAAATCTAAACTGTCTGAAGTGTTTTTCCAAAGTTATCAACACTTTTATGTTTGGCGTTCCGATACCCACCTTATCTCAGGCTAAAAAGCGTTTTTACGCATTGTGCCATAACTTTTCAGGGAAGCTTCAGAACATGAAATTTTAACCTCCCACTATAGCAGAAAGGGTCTTTCTAGTAGGTGCACATCAAATCTAAACTGTCTGAAGTGTTTTTCGAAAGTTATCAACACTTTCATGTTTGGCGTTCCGAAACCCACCTTATCTCAGGCTGACAAGCGTTTTTGTGCATTGTGCCATAACTATTCAGGAAAGCTTCAGAACATGAAATTTTAACCTCCCACTATAGCAGAAAGGGTCTTTCTAGTAGTTGCACATCAAATCTAAACTGTCTGAAGTGTTTTTCCAAAGTTATTAACACTTTTATGTTTGGCGTTCCGAAACCCACCTTATCTCAGGCTGAAAAGCGTTTTTACGCATTGTGCCATAACTTTTCAGGGAAGCTTCAGAACATGAAATTTTAACCTCCCACTATAGCAGAAAGGGTCTTTCTAGTAGGTCCACATCAAATCTAAGCTGTCTGAAGTGTTTTTCGAAAGTTATCAACACTTTTATGTTTGGCGTTCCGAAACCCACCTTATCTCAGGCTGAAAAGCGTTTTTGTGCATTGTGCCATAACTTTTCAGGGAAGCTTCAGAACATGAAATTTTAACCTCCCACTATAGCAGAAAGGGTCTTTCTAGTAGTTGCACATCAAATCTAAACTGTCTGAAGTGTTTTTCCAAAGTTATTAACACTTTTATGTTTGGCGTTCCGAAACCCACCTTATCTCAGGCTGAAAAGCGTTTTTGTGCATTGTGCCATAACTTTTCAGGGATGCTTCAGAACATGAAATTTTAACCTCCCACTATAGCAGAGAGGGTCTTTCTAGTAGGTGCACATCAAATCTAAACTGTCTGAAGTGTTTTTCCAAAGTTATTAACACTTTTATGTTTGGCGTTCCGAAACCCACCTTATCTCAGGCTGAAAAGTGTTTTTGTGCATTGTGCCATAACTTTTCAGGGAAGCTTCAGAACATGAAATTTTAACCTCCCACTATAGCAGAAATGGTCTTTCTAGTAGTTGCACATCAAATCTAAACTGTCTGAAGTGTTTTTCCAAAGTTATCAACACTTTTATGTTTGGCGTTCCGAAACCCACCTTATCTCAGGCTGAAAAGCGTTTTTACGCATTGTGCCATAACTTTTCAGGGAAGCTTCAGAACATGAAATTTTAACCTCCCACTATAGCAGAAATGGTCTTTCTAGTAGTTGCACATCAAATCTAAACTGTCTGAAGTGTTTTTCCAAAGTTATCAACACTTTTATGTTTGGCGTTCCGAAACCCACCTTATCTCAGGCTGAAAAGCGTTTTTACGCATTGTGCCATAACTTTTCAGGGAAGCTTCAGAACATGAAATTTTAACCTCCCACTATAGCAGAAAGGGTCTTTCTAGTAGTTGCACATCAAATCTAAACTGTCTGAAGTGTTTTTCCAAAGTTATTAACACTTTTATGTTTGGCGTTCCGAAACCCACCTTATCTCAGGCTGAAAAGCGTTTGTGTGCATTGTGCCATAACTTTTCAGGGAAGCTTCAGAACATGAAATTTTAACCTCCCACTATAGCAGAAAGGGTCTTTCTAGTAGTTGCACATCAAATCTAAGCTGTCTGAAGTGTTTTTCGAAAGTTATCAACACTTTTATGTTTGGCGTTCCGAAACCCACCTTATCTCAGGCTGAAAAGCGTTTTTGTGCATTGTGCCATAACTTTTCAGGGAAGCTTCAGAACATGAAATTTTAACCTCCCACTATAGCAGAAAGGGTCTTTCTAGTAGTTGCACATCAAATCTAAACTGTCTGAAGTGTTTTTCCAAAGTTATTAACACTTTTATTTTGGCGTTCCGAAACCCACCTTATCTCAGGCTGAAAAGCGTTTTTACGCATTGTGCCATAACTTTTCAGGGAAGCTTCAGAACATGAAATTTTAACCTCCCACTATAGCAGAAAGGGTCTTTCAAGTAGGTGCACATCAAATCTAAGCTGTCTGAAGTGTTTTTCGAAAGTTATCAACACTTTTATGTTTGGCGTTCCGAAACCCACCTTATCTCAGGCTGAAAAGCGTTTTTGTGCATTGTGCCATAACTTTTCAGGGAAGCTTCAGAACATGAAATTTTAACCTCCCACTATAGCAGAAAGGGTCTTTCTAGTAGGTGCACATCAAATCTAAGCTGTCTGAAGTGTTTTTCGAAAGTTATTAACACTTTTATGTTTGGCGTTCCGAAACCCACCTTATCTCAGGCTGAAAAGCGTTTTTGTGCATTGTGCCATAACTTTTCAGGGAAGCTTCAGAACATGAAATTTTAACCTCCCACTATAGCAGAAAGGGTCTTTCTAGTAGTTGCACATCAAATCTAAACTGTCTGAAGTGTTTTTCCAAAGTTATTAACACTTTTATGTTTGGCGTTCCGAAACCCACCTTATCTCAGGCTGAAAAGCGTTTTTGTGCATTGTGCCATAACTTTTCAGGGAAGCTTCAGAACATGAAATTTTAACCTCCCACTATAGCAGAAAGGGTCTTTCTAGTAGTTGCACATCAAATCTAAACTGTCTGAAGTGTTTTTCCAAAGTTATTAACACTTTTATGTTTGGCGTTCCGAAACCCACCTTATCTCAGGCTGAAAAGCGTTTTTGTGCATTGTGCCATAACTTTTCAGGGAAGCTTCAGAACATGAAATTTTAACCTCCCACTATAGCAGAAAGGGTCTTTCTAGTAGGTGCACATCAAATCTAAGCTGTCTGAAGTGTTTTTCGAAAGTTATCAACACTTTTATGTTTGGCGTTCCGAAACCCACCTTATCTCAGGCTGAAAAGCGTTTTTATGCATTGTGCCATAACTTTTCAGGGAAGCTTCAGAACATGAAATTTTAACCTCCCACTATAGCAGAAAGGGTCTTTCTAGTAGGTGCACATCAAATCTATGCTGTCTGAAGAGTTTTTCGAAAGTTATCAACACTTTTATGTTTGGCGTTCCGAAACCCACCTTATCTCAGGCTGAAAAGCGTTTTTGTGCATTGTGCCATAACTTTTCAGGGAAGCTTCAGAACATGAAATTTTAACCTCCCACTATAGCAGAAAGGGTCTTTCTAGTAGTTGCACATCAAATCTAAGCTGTCTGAAGTGTTTTTCAAAAGTTATCAACACTTTTGTTTGGCGTTCCAAAACCCACCTTATCTCAGGCTGAAAAGCGTTTTTGTGCATTGTGCCATAACTTTTCAGGGAAGCTTCAGAACATGAAATTTTAACCTCCCACTATAGCAGAAAGGGTCTTTCTAGTAGTTGCACATCAAATCTAAACTGTCTGAAGTGTTTTTCCAAAGTTATTAACACTTTTATGTTTGGCGTTCCGAAACCCACCTTATCTCAGGCTGAAAAGCGTTTTTGTGCATTGTGCCATAACTTTTCAGGGAAGCTTCAGAACATGAAATTTTAACCTCCCACTATAGCAGAAAGGGTCTTTCAAGTAGGTGCACATCAAATCTAAGCTGTCTGAAGTGTTTTTCGAAAGTTATCAACACTTTTATGTTTGGGGTTCCGAAACCCACCTTATCTCAGGCTGAAAAGCGTTTTTGTGCATTGTGCCATAACTTTTCAGGGAAGCTTCAGAACATGAAATTTTAACCTCCCACTATAGCAGAAAGGGTCTTTCTAGTAGGTGCACATCAAATCTAAGCTGTCTGAAGTGTTTTTCGAAAGTTATCAACACTTTTATGTTTGGCGTTCCGAAACCCACCTTATCTCAGGCTGAAAAGCGTTTTTGTGCATTGTGCCATAACTTTTCAGGGAAGCTTCAGAACATGAAATTTTAACCTCCCACTATAGCAGAAAGGGTCTTTCTAGTAGTTGCACATCAAATCTAAACTGTCTGAAGTGTTTTTCCAAAGTTATTAACACTTTTATGTTTGGTGTTCCGAAACCCACCTTATCTCAGGCTGAAAAGCGTTTTTGTGCATTGTGCCATAACTTTTCAGGGAAGCTTCAGAACATGAAATTTTAACCTCCCACTATAGCAGAAAGGGTCTTTCTAGTAGTTGCACATCAAATCTAAACTGTCTGAAGTGTTTTTCCAAAGTTATTAACACTTTTATGTTTGGCGTTCCGAAACCCACCTTATCTCAGGCTGAAAAGCGTTTTTGTGCATTGTGCCATAACTTTTCAGGGAAGCTTCAGAACATGAAATTTTAACCTCCCACTATAGCAGAAAGGGTCTTTGTAGTAGTTGCACATCAAATCTAAACTGTCTGAAGTGTTTTTCCAAAGTTATCAACACTTTTATGTTTGGCGTTCCGATACCCACCTTATCTCAGGCTAAAAAGCGTTTTTACGCATTGTGCCATAACTTTTCAGGGAAGCTTCAGAACATGAAATTTTAACCTCCCACTATAGCAGAAAGGGTCTTTCTAGTAGGTGCACATCAAATCTAAACTGTCTGAAGTGTTTTTCGAAAGTTATCAACACTTTCATGTTTGGCGTTCCGAAACCCACCTTATCTCAGGCTGACAAGCGTTTTTGTGCATTGTGCCATAACTTTTCAGGGAAGCTTCAGAACATGAAATTTTAACCTCCCACTATAGCAGAAAGGGTCTTTCTAGTAGTTGCACATCAAATCTAAGCTGTCTGAGGTGTTTTTCAAAAGTTATCAACACTTTTATGTTTGGCGTTCCGAAACCCACCTTATCTCAGGCTGAAAAGCGTTTTTGTGCATTGTGCCATAACTTTTCAGGAAAGCTTCAGAACATGAAATTTTAACCTCCCACTATAGCAGAAAGGGTTTTTCTAGTAGTTGCACATCAAATCTAAACTGTCTGAAGTGTTTTTCCAAAGTTATTAACACTTTTATGTTTGGCGTTCCGAAACCCACCTTATCTCAGGCTGAAAAGCGTTTTTTCGCATTGTGCCATAACTTTTCAGGGAAGCTTCAGAACATGAAATTTTAACCTCCCACTATAGCAGAAAGGGTCTTTCTAGTAGGTGCACATCAAATCTAAGCTGTCTGAAGAGTTTTTCGAAAGTTATCAACACTTTTATGTTTGGCGTTCCGAAACCCACCTTATCTCAGGCTGAAAAGCGTTTTTGTGCATTGTGCCATAACTTTTCAGGGAAGCTTCAGAACATGAAATTTTAACCTCCCACTATAGCAGAAAGGGTCTTTCTAGTAGTTGCACATCAAATCTAAACTGTCTGAAGTGTTTTTCCAAAGTTATTAACACTTTTATGTTTGGCGTTCCGAAACCCACCTTATCTCAGGCTGAAAAGCGTTTTTGTGCATTGTGCCATAACTTTTCAGGGATGCTTCAGAACATGAAATTTTAACCTCCCACTATAGCAGAAAGGGTCTTTCTGGTAGTTGCACATCAAATCTAAACTGTCTGAAGTGTTTTTCCAAAGTTATTAACACTTTTATGTTTGGCGTTCCGAAACCCACCTTATCTCAGGCTGAAAAGTGTTTTTGTGCATTGTGCCATAACTTTTCAGGGAAGCTTCAGAACATGAAATTTTAACCTCCCACTCTAGCAGAAATGGTCTTTCTAGTAGTTGCACATCAAATCTAAACTGTCTGAAGTGTTTTTCCAAAGTTATCAACACTTTTATGTTTGGCGTTCCGAAACCCACCTTATCTCAGGCTGAAAAGCGTTTTTACGCATTGTGCCATAACTTTTCAGGGAAGCTTCAGAACATGAAATTTTAACCTCCCACTATAGCAGAAAGGGTCTTTCTAGTAGTTGCACATCAAATCTAAACTGTCTGAAGTGTTTTTCCAAAGTTATTAACACTTTTATGTTTGGCGTTCCGAAACCCACCTTATCTCAGGCTGAAAAGCGTTTGTGTGCATTGTGCCATAACTTTTCAGGGAAGCTTCAGTACATGAAATTTTAACCTCCCACTATAGCAGAAAGGGTCTTTCTAGTAGTTGCTCATCAAATCTAAACTGTCTGAAGTGTTTTTCCAAAGTTATTAACACTTTTATGTTTGGCGTTCCGAAACCCACCTTATCTCAGGCTGAAAAGCGTTTTTGTGCATTGTGCCATTACTTTTCTGGGAAGCTTCAGAACCTGAAATTTTAACCTCCCACTATAGCAGAAAGGGTCTTTCTAGTAGTTGCACATCAAATCTAAACTGTCTGAAGTGTTTTTCCAAAGTTATTAACACTTTTATGTTTGGCGTTCCGAAACCCACCTTATCACAGGCTGAAAAGCGTTTTTGTGCATTGTGCCATAACTTTTCAGGGAAGCTTCAGAACATGAAATTTTAACCTCCCACTATAGCAGAAAGGGTCTTTCTAGTAGTTGCACATCAAATCTAAACTGTCTGAAGTGTTTTTCGAAAGTTATCAACACTTTTATGTTTGGCGTTCCGAAACCCACCTTATCTCAGGCTGAAAAGCGTTTTTGTGCATTGTGCCAGAACTTTTCAGGGAAGCTTCAGAACATGAAATTTTAACCTCCCACTATAGCAGAAAGGGCCTTTCTAGTAGGTGCACATCAAATCTAAGCTGTCTGAAGTGTTTTTCGAAAGTTATCAACACTTTTATGTTTGGCGTTCCGAAACCCACCTTATCTCAGGCTGAAAAGCGTTTTTGTGCATTGTGCCATAACTTTTCAGGGAAGCTTCAGAACATGAAATTTTAACCTCCCACTATAGCAGAAAGGGTCTTTCTAGTAGGTGCACATCAAATCTAAGCTGTCTGAAGTGTTTTTCGAAAGTTATCAACACTTTTATGTTAGGCGTTCCGAAACCCACCTTATCTCAGGCTGAAAAGCGTTTTTGTGCATTGTGCCATAACTTTTCAGGGAAGCTTCAGAACATGAAATTTTAACCTCCCACTATAGCAGAAAGGGTCTTTCTAGTAGTTGCACATCAAATCTAAACTGTCTGAAGTGTTTTTCCAAAGTTATTAACACTTTTATGTTTGGCGTTCTGAAACCCACCTTATCTCAGGCTGAAAAGCGTTTTTGTGCATTGTGCCATAACTTTTCAGGGAAGCTTCAGAACATGAAATTTTAACCTCCAACTATAGCAGAAAGGGTCTTTCTAGTAGTTGCACATCAAATCTAAACTGTCTGAAGTGTTTTTCCAAAGTTATTAACACTTTTATGTTTGGCGTTCCGAAACCCACCTTATCTCAGGCTGAAAAGCGTTTTTGTGCATTGTGCAATAACTTTTCAGGGAAGCTTCAGAACATGAAATTTTAACCTCCCACTATAGCAGAAAGGGTCTTTCTAGTAGTTGCACATCAAATCTAAACTGTCTGAAGTGTTTTTCCAAAGTTATCAACACTTTTATGTTTGGCGTTCCGATACCCACCTTATCTCAGGCTAAAAAGCGTTTTTACGCATTGTGCCATAACTTTTCAGGGAAGCTTCAGAACATGAAATTTTAACCTCCCACTATAGCAGAAAGGGTCTTTCTAGTAGGTGCACATCAAATCTAAACTGTCTGAAGTGTTTTTCGAAAGTTATCAACACTTTCATGTTTGGCGTTCCGAAACCCACCTTATCTCAGGCTGACAAGCGTTTTTGTGCATTGTGCCATAACTTTTCAGGAAAGCTTCAGAACATGAAATTTTAACCTCCCACTATAGCAGAAAGGGTCTTTCTAGTAGTTGCACATCAAATCTAAACTGTCTGAAGTGTTTTTCCAAAGTTATTAACACTTTTATGTTTGGCGTTCCGAAACCCACCTTATCTCAGGCTGAAAAGCGTTTTTACGCATTGTGCCATAACTTTTCAGGGAAGCTTCAGAACATGAAATTTTAACCTCCCACTATAGCAGAAAGGGTCTTTCTAGTAGGTCCACATCAAATCTAAGCTGTCTGAAGTGTTTTTCGAAAGTTATCAACACTTTTATGTTTGGCGTTCCGAAACCCACCTTATCTCAGGCTGAAAAGCGTTTTTGTGCATTGTGCCATAACTTTTCAGGGAAGCTTCAGAACATGAAATTTTAACCTCCCACTATAGCAGAAAGGGTCTTTCTAGTAGTTGCACATCAAATCTAAACTGTCTGAAGTGTTTTTCCAAAGTTATTAACACTTTTATGTTTGGCGTTCCGAAACCCACCTTATCTCAGGCTGAAAAGCGTTTTTGTGCATTGTGCCATAACTTTTCAGGGATGCTTCAGAACATGAAATTTTAACCTCCCACTATAGCAGAAAGGGTCTTTCTAGTAGGTGCACATCAAATCTAAACTGTCTGAAGTGTTTTTCCAAAGTTATTAACACTTTTATGTTTGGCGTTCCGAAACCCACCTTATCTCAGGCTGAAAAGTGTTTTTGTGCATTGTGCCATAACTTTTCAGGGAAGCTTCAGAACATGAAATTTTAACCTCCCACTATAGCAGAAATGGTCTTTCTAGTAGTTGCACATCAAATCTAAACTGTCTGAAGTGTTTTTCCAAAGTTATCAACACTTTTATGTTTGGCGTTCCGAAACCCACCTTATCTCAGGCTGAAAAGCGTTTTTACGCATTGTGCCATAACTTTTCAGGGAAGCTTCAGAACATGAAATTTTAACCTCCCACTATAGCAGAAATGGTCTTTCTAGTAGTTGCACATCAAATCTAAACTGTCTGAAGTGTTTTTCCAAAGTTATCAACACTTTTATGTTTGGCGTTCCGAAACCCACCTTATCTCAGGCTGAAAAGCGTTTTTACGCATTGTGCCATAACTTTTCAGGGAAGCTTCAGAACATGAAATTTTAACCTCCCACTATAGCAGAAAGGGTCTTTCTAGTAGTTGCACATCAAATCTAAACTGTCTGAAGTGTTTTTCCAAAGTTATTAACACTTTTATGTTTGGCGTTCCGAAACCCACCTTATCTCAGGCTGAAAAGCGTTTGTGTGCATTGTGCCATAACTTTTCAGGGAAGCTTCAGAACATGAAATTTTAACCTCCCACTATAGCAGAAAGGGTCTTTCTAGTAGTTGCACATCAAATCTAAGCTGTCTGAAGTGTTTTTCGAAAGTTATCAACACTTTTATGTTTGGCGTTCCGAAACCCACCTTATCTCAGGCTGAAAAGCGTTTTTGTGCATTGTGCCATAACTTTTCAGGGAAGCTTCAGAACATGAAATTTTAACCTCCCACTATAGCAGAAAGGGTCTTTCTAGTAGTTGCACATCAAATCTAAACTGTCTGAAGTGTTTTTCCAAAGTTATTAACACTTTTATGTTTGGCGTTCCGAAACCCACCTTATCTCAGGCTGAAAAGCGTTTTTGTGCATTGTGCCATAACTTTTCAGGGAAGCTTCAGAACATGAAATTTTAACCTCCCACTATAGCAGAAAGGGTCTTTCTAGTAGTTGCACATCAAATCTAAACTGTCTGAAGTGTTTTTCCAAAGTTATTAACACTTTTATGTTTGGCGTTCCGAAACCCACCTTATCTCAGGCTGAAAAGCGTTTTTACGCATTGTGCCATAACTTTTCAGGGAAGCTTCAGAACATGAAATTTTAACCTCCCACTATAGCAGAAAGGGTCTTTCTAGTAGTTGCACATCAAATCTAAACTGTCTGAAGTGTTTTTCCAAAGTTATCAACACTTTTATGTTTGGCGTTCCGAAACCCACCTTATCTCAGGCTGAAAAGCGTTTTTACGCATTGTGCCATAACTTTTCAGGGAAGCTTCAGAACATGAAATTTTAACCTCCCACTATAGCAGAAAGAGTCTTTCTAGTAGGTGCACATCAAATCTAAGCTGTCTGAAGTGTTTTTAGAAAGTTATCAACACTTTTATGTTTGGCGTTCCGAAACCCACCTTATCTCAGGCGGAAAAGCGTTTTTGTGCATTGTGCCATAACTTTTCAGGGAAGCTTCAGAACATGAAATTTTGACCTCCCACTATAGCAGAAAGGGTCTTTCTAGTAGGTGCACATCAAATCTAAGCTGTCTGAAGTGTTTTTCGAAAGTTATCAACACTTTTATGTTTGGCGTTCCGAAACCCACCTTATCTCAGGCTGAAAAGCGTTTTTACGCATTGTGCCATAACTTTTCAGGGAAGCTTCAGAACATGAAATTTTAACCTCCCACTATAGCAGAAAGGGTCTTTCTAGTAGTTGCACATCAAATCTAAACTGTCTGAAGTGTTTTTCCAAAGTTATTTCCACTTTTATGTTTGGCGTTCCGAAACCCACCTTATCTCAGGCTGAAAAGCGTTTGTGTGCATTGTGCCATAACTTTTCAGGGAAGCTTCAGTACATGAAATTTTAACCTCCCACTATAGCAGAAAGGGTCTTTCTAGTAGTTGCTCATCAAATCTAAACTGTCTGAAGTGTTTTTCCAAAGTAATTAACACTTTTATGTTTGGCGTTCCGAAACCCACCTTATCTCAGGCTGAAAAGCGTTTTTGTGCATTGTGCCATTGCTTTTCAGGGAAGCTTCAGGACATGAAATTTTAACCTCCCACTATAGCAGAAAGGGTCTTTCTAGTAGTTGCACATCAAATCTAAACTGTCTGAAGTGTTTTTCCAAAGTTATTAACACTTTTATGTTTGGCGTTCCGAAACCCACCTTATCTCAGGCTGAAAAGCGTTTTTGTGCATTGTGCCATAACTTTTCAGGGAAGCTTCAGAACATGAAATTTTAACCTCCCACTATAGCAGAAAGGGTCTTTCTAGTAGTTGCACATCAAATCTAAGCTGTCTGAAGTGTTTTTCGAAAGTTATCAACACTTTTATGTTTGGCGTTCCGAAACCCACCTTATCTCAGGCTGAAAAGCGTTTTTGTGCATTGTGCCATAACTTTTCAGGGAAGCTTCAGAACATGAAATTTTAACCTCCCACTATAGCAGAAAGGGTCTTTCTAGTAGTTGCACATCAAATCTAAACTGTCTGAAGTGTTTTTCCAAAGTTATTAACACTTTTATGTTTGGCGTTCCGAAACCCTCCTTATCTCAGGCTGAAAAGCGTTTTTACGCATTGTGCCATAACTTTTCAGGGAAGCTTCAGAACATGAAATTTTAACCTCCCACTATAGCAGAAAGGGTCTTTCTAGTAGTTGCACATCAAATCTAAACTGTCTGAAGTGTTTTTCCAAAGTTATCAACACTTTTATGTTTGGCGTTCCGAAACCCACCTTATCTCAGGCTGAAAAGCGTTTTTACGCATTGTGCCATAACTTTTCAGGGAAGCTTCAGAACATGAAATTTTAACCTCCCACTATAGCAGAAAGGGTCTTTCTAGTAGGTGCACATCAAATCTAAGCTGTCTGAAGTGTTTTTAGAAAGTTATCAACACTTTTATGTTTGGCGTTCCGAAACCCACCTTATCTCAGGCGGAAAAGCGTTTTTGTGCATTGTGCCATAACTTTTCAGGGAAGCTTCAGAACATGAAATTTTGACCTCCCACTATAGCAGAAAGGGTCTTTCTAGTAGGTGCACATCAAATCTAAGCTGTCTGAAGTGTTTTTCGAAAGTTATCAACACTTTTATGTTTGGCGTTCCGAAACCCACCTTATCTCAGGCTGAAAAGCGTTTTTGTGCATTGTGCCATAACTTTTCAGGGAAGCTTCAGAACATGAAATTTTAACCTCCCACTATAGCAGAAAGGGTCTTTCTAGTAGTTGCACATCAAATCTAAGCTGTCTGAAGTGTTTTTAAATAGTTTTCAACACTTTTATGTTTGGCGTTCCGAAACCCACCTTATCTCAGGCTGAAAAGCGTTTTTGTGCATTGTGCCATAACTTTTCAGGGAAGCTTCAGAACATGAAATTTTAACCTCCCACTATAGCAGAAAGGGTCTTTCTAGTAGTTGCACATCAAATCTAAACTGTCTGAAGTGTTTTTCCAAAGTTATTAACACTTTTATGTTTGGCTTTCCGAAACCCACCTTATCTCAGGCTGAAAAGCGTTTTTACGCATTGTGCCATAACTTTTCAGGGAAGCTTCAGAACATGAAATTTTAACCTCCCACTATAGCAGAAAGGGTCTTTCTAGTAGTTGCACATCAAATCTAAACTGTCTGAAGTGTTTTTCCAAAGTTATTAACACTTTTATGTTTGGCGTTCCGAAACCCACCTTATCTCAGGCTGAAAAGCGTTTTTGTGCATTGTGCCATAACTTTTCAGGGAAGCTTCAGAACATGAAATTTTAACCTCCCACTATAGCAGAAAGGGTCTTTCTAGTAGGTGCACATCAAATCTAAGCTGTCTGAAGTGTTTTTCGAAAGTTATCAACACTTTTATGTTTGGCGTTCCGAAACCCACCTTATCTCAGGCTGAAAAGCGTTTTTGTGCATTGTGCCATAACTTTTCAGGGAAGCTTCAGAACATGAAATTTTAACCTCCCACTATAGCAGAAAGGGTCTTTCTAGTAGTTGCACATCAAATCTAAACTGTCTGAAGTGTTTTTCCAAAGTTATCAACACTTTTATGTTTGGCGTTCCGAAACCCACCTTATCTCAGGCTGAAAAGCGTTTTTACGCATTGTGCCATAACTTTTCAGGGAAGCTTCAGAACATGAAATTTTAACCTCCCACTATAGCAGAAAGGGTCTTTCTAGTAGGTGCACATCAAATCTAAGCTGTCTGAAGTGTTTTTCGAAAGTTATCAACACTTTTATGTTTGGCGTTCCGAAACCCACCTTATCTCAGGCTGAAAAGCGTTTTTGTGCATTGTGCCATAACTTTTCAGGGAAGCTTCAAAACATGAAATTTTAACCTCCCACTATAGCAGAAAGGGTCTTTCTAGTAGTTGCACATCAAATCTAAACTGTCTGAAGTGTTTTTCCAAAGTTATTAACACTTTTATGTTTGGCGTTCCGAAACCCACCTTATCTCAGGCTGAAAAGCGTTTTTGTGCATTGTGCCATAACTTTTCAGGGAAGCTTCAGAACATGAAATTTTAACCTCCCACTATAGCAGAAAGGGTCTTTCTAGTAGGTGCACATCAAATCTAAGCTGTCTGAAGTGTTTTTCGAAAATTATCAACACTTTTATGTTTGGCGTTCCGAAACCCACCTTATCTCAGGCTGAAAAGCGTTTTTGTGCATTGTGCCATAACTTTTCAGGGAAGCTTCAGAACATGAAATTTTAAACTCCCACTATAGCAGAAAGGGTCTTTCTAGTAGTTGCACATCAAATCTAAGCTGTCTGAAGTGTTTTTCAAAAGTTATCAACACTTTTATGTTTGGCGTTCCGAAACCCACCTTATCTCAGGCTGAAAAGCGTTTTTGTGCATTGTGCCATAACTTTTCAGGGAAGCTTCAGAACATGAAATTTTAACCTCCCACTATAGCAGAAAGGGTCTTTCTAGTAGTTGCACATCAAATCTAAACTGTCTGAAGTGTTTTTCCAAAGTTATTAACACTTTTATGTTTGGCGTTCCGAAACCCACCTTATCTCAGGCTGAAAAGCGTTTTTGTGCATTGTGCCATAACTTTTCAGGGAAGCTTCAGAACATGAAATTTTAACCTCCCACTATAGCAGAAAGGGTCTTTCTAGTAGGTGCACATCAAATCTAAGCTGTCTGAAGTGTTTTTCGAAAGTTATCAACACTTTTATGTTTGGCGTTCCGAAACCCACCTTATCTCAGGCTGAAAAGCGTTTTTGTGCATTGTGCCATAACTTTTCAGGGAAGCTTCAGAACATGAAATTTTAACCTCCCACTATATCAGAAAGGGTCTTTCTAGTAGTTGCACATCAAATCTAAACTGTCTGAAGTGTTTTTCCAAAGTTATCAACACTTTTATGTTTGGCGTTCCGAAACCCACCTTATCTCAGGCTGAAAAGCGTTTTTACGCATTGTGCCATAACTTTTCAGGGAAGCTTCAGAACATGAAATTTTAACCTCCCACTATAGCAGAAAGGGTCTTTCTAGTAGGTGCACATCAAATCTAAGCTGTCTGAAGTGTTTTTCGAAAGTTATCAACACTTTTATGTTTGGCGTTCCGAAGCCCACCTTATCTCAGGCTGAAAAGCGTTTTTGTGCATTGTGCCATAACTTTTCAGGGAAGCTTCAAAACATGAAATTTTAACCTCCCACTATAGCAGAAAGGGTCTTTCTAGTAGTTGCACATCAAATCTAAACTGTCTGAAGTGTTTTTCCAAAGTTATTAACACTTTTATGTTTGGCGTTCCGAAACCCACCTTATCTCAGGCTGAAAAGCGTTTTTGTGCATTGTGCCATAACTTTTCAGGGAAGCTTCAGAACATGAAATTTTAACCTCCCACTATAGCAGAAAGGGTCTTTCTAGTAGGTGCACATCAAATCTAAGCTGTCTGAAGTGTTTTTCGAAAATTATCAACACTTTTATGTTTGGCGTTCCGAAACCCACCTTATCTCAGGCTGAAAAGCGTTTTTGTGCATTGTGCCATAACTTTTCAGGGAAGCTTCAGAACATGAAATTTTAACCTCCCACTATAGCAGAAAGGGTCTTTCTAGTAGTTGCACATCAAATCTAAGCTGTCTGAAGTGTTTTTCAAAAGTTATCAACACTTTTATGTTTGGCGTTCCGAAACCCACCCTATCTCAGGCTGAAAAGCGTTTTTGTGCATTGTGCCATAACTTTTCAGGGAAGCTTCAGAACATGAAATTTTAACCTCCCACTATAGCAGAAAGGGTCTTTCTAGTAGTTGCACATCAAATCTAAACTGTCTGAAGTGTGTTTCCAAAGTTATTAACACTTTTATGTTTGGCGTTCCGAAACCCACCTTATCTCAGGCTGAAAAGCGTTTTTGTGAATTGTGCCATAACTTTTCAGGGAAGCTTCAGAACATGAAATTTTAACCTCCCACTATAACAGAAAGGGTCTTTCTAGTAGTTGCACATCAAATCTAAACTGTCTGAAGTGTTTTTCCAAAGTTATCAACACTTTTATGTTTGACGTTCCGAAACCCACCTTATCTCAGGCTGAAACGCGTTTTTACGCATTGTGCCATAACTTTTCAGGGAAGCTTCAGAACATGAAATTTTAACCTCCCACTATAGCAGAAAGGGTCTTTCTAGTAGGTGCACATCAAATCTAAGCTGTCTGAAGTGTTTTTCGAAAGTTATCAACACTTTTATGTTTGGCGTTCCGAGACCCACCTTATCTCAGGCTGAAAAGCGTTTTTGTGCATTGTGCCATAACTTTTCAGGGAAGCTTCAGAACATGAAATTTTAACCTCCCACTATAGCAGAAAGGGTCTTTCTAGTAGGTGCACATCAAATCTAAGCTGTCTGAAGTGTTTTTCGAAAGTTATCAACACTTTTATGTTTGGCGTTCCGAAACCCACCTTATCTCAGGCTGAAAAGCGTTTTTGTGCATTGTGCCATAACTTTTCAGGGAAGCTTCAGAACATGAAATTTTAACCTCCCACTATAGCAGAAAGGGTCTTTCTAGTAGTTGCACATCAAATCTAAGCTGTCTGAAGTGTTTTTCAAAAGTTATCAACACTTTTATGTTTGGCGTTCCGAAACCCACCTTATCTCAGGCTGAAAAGCGTTTTTGTGCATTGTGCCATAACTTTTCAGGGAAGCTTCAGAACATGAAATTTTAACCTCCCACTATAGCAGAAAGGGTCTTTCTAGTAGTTGCACATCAAATCTAAGCTGTCTGAAGTGTTTTTCAAAAGTTATCAACACTTTTATGCTTGGCGTTCCGAAACCCACCTTATCTCAGGCTGAAAAGCGTTTTTGTGCATTGTGCCATAACTTTTCAGGGAAGCTTCAGAACATGAAATTTTAACCTCCCACTATAGCAGAAAGGGTATTTCTAGTAGTTGCACATCAAATCTAAACTGTCTGAAGTGTTTTTCCAAAGTTATTAACACTTTTATGTTTGGCGTTCCGAAACCCACCTTATCTCAGGCTGAAAAGCGTTTTTACGCATTCTGCCATAACTTTTCAGGGAAGCTTCAGAACACGAAATTTTAACCTCCCACTATAGCAGAAAGGGTCTTTCTAGTAGTTGCACATCAAATCTAAACTGTCTGAAGTGTTTTTCCAAAGTTATCAACACTTTTATGTTTGGCGTTCCGAAACCCACCTTATCTCAGGCTGAAAAGCGAGTTTACGCATTGTGCCATAACTTTTCAGGGAAGCTTCAGAACATGAAATTTTAACCTCCCACTATAGGAGAAAGGGTCTTTCTAGTAGGTGCACATCAAATCTAAGCTGTCTGAAGTGTTTTTCGAAAGTTATCAACACTTTTATGTTTGGCGTTCCGAAACCCACCTTATCTCAGGCTGAAAAGCGTTTTTGTGCATTGTGCCATAACTTTTGAGGGAAGCTTCAGAACATGAAATTTTAACCTCCCACTATAGCAGAAAGGGTCTTTCTAGTAGTTGCACATCAAATCTAAGCTGTCTGAAGTGTTTTTCAAAAGTTATCAACACTTTTATGTTTGGCGTTCCGAAACCCACCTTATCTCAGGCTGAAAAGCGTTTTTGTGCATTGTGCCATAACTTTTCAGGGAAGCTTCAGAACATGAAATTTTAACCTCCCACTATGGCAGAAAGGGTCTTTCTAGTAGTTGCACATCAAATCTAAACTGTCTGAAGTGTTTTTCCAAAGTTATTAACACTTTTATGTTTGGCGTTCCGAAACCCACCTTATCTCAGGCTGAAAAGCGTTTTTACGCATTCTGCCATAACTTTTCAGGGAAGCTTCAGAACATGAAATTTTAACCTCCCACTATAGCAGAAAGGGTCTTTCTAGTAGTTGCACATCAAATCTAAACTGTCTGAAGTGTTTTTCCAAAGTTATCAACACTTTTATGTTTGGCGTTCCGAAACCCACCTTATCTCAGGCTGAAAAGCGAGTTTACGCATTGTGCCATAACTTTTCAGGGAAGCTTCAGAACATGAAATTTTAACCTCCCACTACAGCAGAAAGGGTCTTTCTAGTAGGTGCACATCAAATCTAAGCTGTATGAAGTGTTTTTCGAAAGTTTTCAACACTTTTATGTTTGGCGTTCCGAAACCCACCTTATCTCACGCTGAAAAGCGTTTTTGTGCATTGTGCCATAACTTTTCAGGGAAGCTTCAAAACATGAAATTTTAACCTCCCACTATAGCAGAAAGGGTCTTTCTAGTAGGTACACATCAAATCTAAGCTGTCTGAAGTGTTTTTCGAAAGTTATCAACACTTTTATGTTTGGCGTTCCGAAACCCACCTTATCTCAGGCTGAAAAGCGTTTTTGTGCATTGTGCCATAACTTTTCAGGGAAGCTTCAGAACATGAAATTTTAACCTCCCACTATAGCAGAAAGGGTCTTTCTAGTAGTTGCACATCAAATCTAAACTGTCTGAAGTGTTTTTCCAAAGTTATTAACACTTTTATGTTTGGCGTTCCGAAACCCACCTTATCTCAGGCTGAAAAGCGTTTTTGTGCATTGTGCCATAACTTTTCAGGGAAGCTTCAGAACATGAAATTTTAACCTCCCACTATAGCAGAAAGGGTCTTTCTAGTAGTTGCACATCAAATCTAAACTGTCTGAAGTGTTTTTCCAAAGTTATCAACACTTTTATGTTTGGCGTTCCGAAACCCACCTTATCTCAGGCTGAAAAGCGTTTTTACGCATTGTGCCATATCTTTTCAGGGAAGCATCAGAACATGAAATTTTAACCTCCCACTATAGCAGAAAGGGTCTTTCTAGTAGTTGCACATCAAATCTAAACTGTCTGAAGTGTTTTTCCAAAGCTATTAACACTTTTATGTTTGGCGTTCCGAAACCCACCTTATCTCAGGCTGAAAAGCGTTTTTGTGCATTGTGCCATAACTTTTCAGGGAAGCTTCAGAACATGAAATTTTAACCTCCCACTATAGCAGAAAGGGTCTTTCTAGTAGGTGCACATCAAATCTAAGCTGTCTGAAGTGTTTTTCGAAAGTTATCAACACTTTTATGTTTGGCGTTCCGAAACCCACCTTATCTCAGGCTGAAAAGCGTTTTTGTGCATTGTGCCATAACTTTTCAGTGAAGCTTCAGAACATGAAATTTTAACCCCCCACTATAGCAGAAAGGGTCTTTCTAGTAGTTGCACATCAAATCTAAACTGTCTGAAGTGTTTTTCCAAAGTTATTAACACTTTTATGTTTGGCGTTCCGAAACCCACCTTATCTCAGGCTGAAAAGCGTTTTTACGCATTCTGCCATAACTTTTCAGGGAAACTTCAGAACATGAAATTTTAACCTCCCACTATAGCAGAAAGGGTCTTTCTAGTAGTTGCACATCAAATCTAAACTGTCTGAAGTGTTTTTCCAAAGTTATCAACACTTTTATGTTTGGCGTTCCGAAACCCACCTTATCTCAGGCTGAAAAGCGAGTTTACGCATTGTGCCATAACTTTTCAGGGAAGCTTCAGAACATGAAATTTTAACCTCCCACTACAGCAGAAAGGGTCTTTCTAGTAGGTGCACATCAAATCTAAGCTGTCTGAAGTGTTTTTCGAAAGTTATCAACACTTTTATGTTTGGCGTTCCGAAACCCACCTTATCTCACGCTGAAAAGCGTTTTTGTGCATTGTGCCATAACTTTTCAGGGAAGCTTCAAAACATGAAATTTTAACCTCCCACTATAGCAGAAAGGGTCTTTCTAGTAGGTACACATCAAATCTAAGCTGTCTGAAGTGTTTTTCGAAAGTTATCAACACTTTTATGTTTGGCGTTCCGAAACCCACCTTATCTCAGGCTGAAAAGCGTTTTTGTGCATTGTGCCATAACTTTTCAGGGAAGCTTCAGAACATGAAATTTTAACCTCCCACTATAGCAGAAAGGGTCTTTCTAGTAGTTGCACATCAAATCTAAACTGTCTGAAGTGTTTTTCCAAAGTTATTAACACTTTTATGTTTGGCGTTCCGAAACCCACCTTATCTCAGGCTGAAAAGCGTTTTTGTGCATTGTGCCATAACTTTTCAGGGAAGCTTCAGAACATGAAATTTTAACCTCCCACTATAGCAGAAAGGGTCTTTCTAGTAGTTGCACATCAAATCTAAACTGTCTGAAGTGTTTTTCCAAAGTTATTAACACTTTTATGTTTGGCGTTCCGAAACCCACCTTATCTCAGGCTGAAAAGCGTTTTTGTGCATTGTGCCATAACTTTTCAGGGAAGCTTCAGAACATGAAATTTTAACCTCCCACTATAGCAGAAAGGGTCTTTCTAGTAGTTGCGCATCAAATCTAAACTGTCTGAAGTGTTTTTCCAAAGTTATCAACACTTTTATGTTTGGCGTTCCGAAACCCACCTTATCTCAGGCTGAAAAGCGTTTTTACGCATTGTGCCATATCTTTTCAGGGAAGCTTCAGAACATGAAATTTTAACCTCCCACTTTAGCAGAAAGGGTCTTTCTAGTAGTTGCACATCAAATCTAAACTGTCTGAAGTGTTTTTCCAAAGTTATTAACACTTTTATGTTTGGCGTTCCAAAACCCACCTTATCTCAGGCTGAAAAGCGTTTTTGTGCATTGTGCCATAACTTTTCAGGGAAGCTTCAGAACATGAAATTTTAACCTCCCACTATAGCAGAAAGGGTCTTTCTAGTAGGTGCACATCAAATCTAAGCTGTCTGAATTGTTTTTCGAAAGTTATCAACACTTTTATGTTTGGCGTTCCGAAACCAACGTTATCTCAGGCTGAAAAGCGTTTTTGTGCATTGTGCCATAACTTTTCAGGGAAGCTTCAGACCATGAAATTTTAACCTCCCACTATAGCAGAAAGGGTCTTTCTAGTAGTTGCACATCAAATCTAAACTGTCTGAAGTGTTTTTCCAAAGTTATTAACACTTTTATGTTTGGCGTTCCGAAACCCACCTTATCTCAGGCTGAAAAGCGTTTTTGTGCATTGTGCCATAACTTTTCAGGGAAGCTTCAGAACATGAAATTTTTACCTCCCACTATAGCAGAAAGGGTCTTTCTAGTAGTTGCACATCAAATCTAAACTGTCTGAAGAGTTTTTCCAAAGTTATTAACACTTTTATGTTTGGCGTTCCGAAACCCACCTTATCTCAGGCTGAAAAGCGTTTTTGTGCATTGTGCCATAACTTTTCAGGGAAGCTTCAGAACATGAAATTTTAACCTCCCACTATAGCAGAAAGGGTCTTTCTAGTAGTTGCACATCAAATCTAAACTGTCTGAAGTGTTTTTCCTAAGTTATCAACACTTTTATGTTTGGCGTTCCGAAACCCACCTTATCTCAGGCTGAAAAGCGTTTTTACGCATTGTGCCATAACTTTTCAGGGAAGCTTCAGAACATGAAATTTTAACCTCCCACTATAGCAGAAAGGGTCTTTCTAGTAGGTGCACATCAAATCTAAGCTCTCTGAAGTGTTTTTCGAAAGTTATCAACACTTTTATGTTTGGCGTTCCGAAACCCACCTTATCTCAGGCTGAAAAGCGTTTTTGTGCATTGTGCCATAACTTTTCAGGGAAGCTTCAGAACATGAAATTTTAACCTCCCACTATAGCAGAAAGGGTCTTTCTAGTAGTTGCACATCAAATCTAAACTGTCTGAAGTGTTTTTCCAAAGTTATTAACACTTTTATGTTTGGCATTCAGAAACCCACCTTATCTCAGGCTGAAAAGCGTTTTTGTGCATTGTGCCATAACTTTTCAGGGAAGCTTCAGAACATGAAATTTTAACCTCCCACTATAGCAGAAAGGGTCTTTCTAGTAGGTGCACATCAAATCTAAGCTGTCTGAAGTGTTTTTCGAAAGTTATCAACACTTTTATGTTTGGCGTTCCGAAACCCACCTTATCTCAGGCTGAAAAGCGTTTTTGTGCATTGTGCCATAACTTTTCAGGGAAGCTTCAGAACATGAAATTTTAACCTCCCACTATAGCAGAAAGGGTCTTTCTAGTAGTTGCACATCAAATCTAAACTGTCTGAAGTGTTTTTCCAAAGTTATTAACACTTTTATGTTTGGCGTTCCGAAACCCACCTTATCTCAGGCTGAAAAGCGTTTTTGTGCATTGTGCCATAACTTTTCAGGGAAGCTTCAGAACATTAAATTTTAACCTCCCACTATAGCAGAAAGGGTCTTTCTAGTAGTTGCACCTCAAATCTAAACTGTCTGAAGTGTTTTTCCAAAGTTATCAACACTTTTATGTTTGGCGTTCCGAAATCCACCTTATCTCAGGCTGAAAAGCGTTTTAACGCATTGTGCCATAACTTTTAAGGGAAGCTTCAGAACATGAAATTTTAACCTCCCACTATAGCAGAAAGGGTCTTTCTAGTAGGTGCACATCAAATCTAAGCTGTCTGAAGTGTTTTTCGAAAGTTATCAACACTTTTATGTTTGGCGTTCCGAAACCCACCTTATCTCAGGCTGAAAAACGTTTTTACGCATTGTGCCATAACTTTTCAGGGAACCTTCAGAACATGAAATTTTAACCTCCCACTATAGCAGAAAGGGTCTTTCTAGTAGGTGCACATCAAATCTAAGCTGTCTAAAGTGTTTTTCGAAAGTTATCAACACTTTTATGTTTGGCGTTCCGAAACCCACCTTATCTCAGGCTGAAAAGCGTTTTTGTGCATTGTGCCATAACTTTTCAGGGAAGCTTCAGAACATGAAATTTTAACCTCCCACTATAGCAGAAAGGGTCTTTCTAGTAGTTGCACATCAAATCTAAACTGTCTGAAGTGTTTTTCCAAAGTTATTAACACTTTTATGTTTGGCGTTCCGAAACCCACCTTATCTCAGGCTGAAAAGCGTTTTTGTGCATTGTGCCATAACTTTTCAGGGAAGCTTCAGAACATGAAATTTTAACCTCCCACTATAGCAGAAAGGGTCTTTCTAGTAGTTGCACATCAAATCTAAACTGTCTGAAGTGTTTTTCCAAAGTTATCAACACTTTTATGTTTGGCGTTCCGAAATCCACCTTATCTCAGGCTGAAAAGCGTTTTTACGCATTGTGCCATAACTTTTCAGGGAAGCTTCAGAACATGAAATTTTAACCTCCCACTATAGCAGAAAGGGTCTTTCTAGTAGGTGCACATCAAATCTTAGCTGTCTGAAGTGTTTTTCGAAAGTTATCAACACTTTTATGTTTGGCGTTCCGAAACCCACCTTATCTCAGGCTGAAAAGCGTTTTTGTGCATTGTGCCATAACTTTTCAGGGAATCTTCAGAACATGAAATTTTAACCTCCCACTATAGCAGAAAGGGTCTTTCTAGTAGTTGCACATCAAATCTAAGCTGTCTGAAGTGTTTTTCAAAAGTTATCAACACTTTTATGTTTGGCGTTCCGAAACCCACCTTATCTCAGGCTGAAAAGCGTTTTTTTGCATTGTGCCATAACTTTTCAGGGAAGCTTCAGAACATGAAATTTTAACCTCCCACTATAGCAGAAAGGGTCTTTCTAGTAGTTGCACATCAAATCTAAACTGTCTGAAGTGTTTTTCCAAAGTTATTAACACTTTTATGTTTGGCGTTCCGAAACCCACCTTATCTCAGCCTGAAAAGCGTTTTTGTGCATTGTGCCATAACTTTTCAGGGAAGCTTCAGAACATGAAATTTTAACCTCCCACTATAGCAGAAAGGGTCTTTCTAGTAGTTGCACATCAAATCTAAACTGTCTGAAGTGTTTTTCCAAATTTATCAAAACTTTTATGTTTGGCGTTCGGAAACCCACCTTATCTCAGGCTGAAAAGCGTTTTTACGCATTGTGCCATAACTTTTCAGTGAAGCTTCAGAACATGAAATTTTAACCTCCCACTATAGCAGAAAGGGTCTTTCTAGTAGGTGCACATCAAATCTAAGCTGTCTGAAGTGTTTTTCGAAAGTTATCAACACTTTTATGTTTGGCGTTCCGAAACCCACCTTATCTCAGGCTGAAAAGCCTTTTTGTGCATTGTGCCATAACTTTTCAGGGAAGCTTCAGAACATGAAATTTTAACCTCCCACTATAGCAGAAAGGGTCTTTCTAGTAGTTGCACATCAAATCTAAACTGTCTGAAGTGTTTTTCCAAAGTTATTAACACTTTTATGTTTGGCGTTCCGAAACCCACCTTATCTCAGGCTGAAAAGCGTTTTTGTGCATTGTGCCATAACTTTTCAGGGAAGCTTCAGAACATGAAATTTTAACCTCCCACTATAGCAGAAAGGGTCTTTCTAGTAGTTGCACCTCAAATCTAAACTGTCTGAAGTGTTTTTCCAAAGTTATCAACACTTTTATGTTTGGCGTTCCGAAACCCACCTTATCTCAGGCTGAAAAGCGTTTTTACGCATTGTGCCATAACTTTTAAGGGAAGCTTCAGAACATGAAATTTTAACCTCCCACTATAGCAGAAAGGGTCTTTCTAGTAGTTGCACATCAAATCTAAGCTGTCTGAAGTGTTTTTCGAAAGTTATTAACACTTTTATGTTTGGCGTTCCGAAACCCACCTTATCTCAGGCTGAAAAACGTTTTTACGCATTGTGCCATAACTTTTCAGGGAACCTTCAGAACATGAAATTTTAACCTCCAACTATAGCAGAAAGGGTCTTTCTAGTAGGTGCACATCAAATCTAAGCTGTCTAAAGTGTTTTTCGAAAGTTATCAACACTTTTATGTTTGGCGTTCCGAAACCCACCTTATCTCAGGCTGAAAAGCGTTTTTGTGCATTGTGCCATAACTTTTCAGGGAAGCTTCAGAACATGAAATTTTAACCTCCCACTATAGCAGAAAGGGTCTTTCTAGTAGTTGCACATCAAATCTAAACTGTCTGAAGTGTTTTTCCAAAGTTATTAACACTTTTATGTTTGGCGTTCCGAAACCCACCTTATCTCAGGCTGAAAAGCGTTTTTGTGCATTGTGCCATAACTTTTCAGGGAAGCTTCAGAACATGAAATTTTAACCTCCCACTATAGCAGAAAGGGTCTTTCTAGTAGTTGCACATCAAATCTAAACTGTCTGAAGCGTTTTTCCAAAGTTATCAACACTTTTATGTTTGGCGTTCCGAAATCCACCTTATCTCAGGCTGAAAAGCGTTTTTACGCATTGTGCCATAACTTTTCAGGGAAGCTTCAGAACATGAAATTTTAACCTCCCACTATAGCAGAAAGGGTCTTTCTAGTAGGTGCACATCAAATCTTAGCTGTCTGAAGTGTTTTTCGAAAGTTATCAACACTTTTATGTTTGGCGTTCCGAAACCCACCTTATCTCAGGCTGAAAAGCGTTTTTGTGCATTGTGCCATAACTTTTCAGGGAAGCTTCAGAACATGAAATTTTAACCTCCCACTATAGCAGAAAGGGTCTTTCTAGTAGTTGCACATCAAATCTAAGCTGTCTGAAGTGTTTTTCAAAAGGTATCAACACTTTTATGTTTGGCGTTCCGAAACCCACCTTATCTCAGGCTGAAAAGTGTTTTTTTGCATTGTGCCATAACTTTTCAGGGAAGCTTCAGAACATGAAATTTTAACCTCCCACTATAGCAGAAAGGGTCTTTCTAGTAGTTGCACATCAAATCTAAACTGTCTGAAGTGTTTTTCCAAAGTTATTAACACTTTTATGTTTGGCGTTCCGAAACCCACCTTATCTCAGCCTGAAAAGCGTTTTTGTGCATTGTGCCATAACTTTTCAGGGAAGCTTCAGAACATGAAATTTTAACCTCCCACTATAGCAGAAAGGGTCTTTCTAGTAGTTGCACATCAAATCTAAACTGTCTGAAGTGTTTTTCCAAATTTATCAACACTTTTATGTTTGGCGTTCGGAAACCCACCTTATCTCAGGCTGAAAAGCGTTTTTACGCATTGTGCCATAACTTTTCAGGGAAGCTTCAGAACATGAAATTTTAACCTCCCACTATAGCAGAAAGGGTCTTTCTAGTAGGTGCACATCAAATCTAAGCTGTCTGAAGTGTTTTTCGAAAGTTATCAACACTTTTATGTTTGGCGTTCCGAAACCCACCTTATCTCAGGCTGAAAAGCCTTTTTGTGCATTGTGCCATAACTTTTCAGGGAAGCTTCAGAACATGAAATTTTAACCTCCCACTATAGCAGAAAGGGTCTTTCTAGTAGTTGCACATCAAATCTAAACTGTCTGAAGTGTTTTTCCAAAGTTATTAACACTTTTATGTTTGGCGTTCCGAAACCCACCTTATCTCAGGCTGAAAAGCGTTTTTGTGCATTGTGCCATAACTTTTCAGGGAAGCTTCAGAACATGAAATTTTAACCTCCCACTATAGCAGAAAGGGTCTTTCTAGTAGTTGCACATCAAATCTAAACTGTCTGAAGTGTTTTTCCAAAGTTATCAACACTTTTATGTTTGGCGTTCCGAAACCCACCTTATCTCAGGCTGAAAAGCGTTTTTGTGCATTGTGCCATAACTTTTCAGGGAAGCTTCAGAACATGAAATTTTAACCTCCCACTATAGCAGAAAGGGTCTTTCTAGTAGTTGCACATCAAATCTAAACTGTCTGAAGTGTTTTTCCAAAGTTATTAACACTTTTATGTTTGGCTTCCCGAAACCCACCTTATCTCAGGCTGAAAAGCGTTTTTGTGCATTGTGCCATAACTTTTCAGGGAAGCTTCAGAACATGAAATTTTAACCTCCCACTATAGCAGAAAGGGTCTTTCTAGTAGTTGCACATCAAATCTAAACTGTCTGAAGTGTTTTTCCAAAGTTATTTACACTTTTATGTTTGGCGTTCCGAAACCCACCTTATCTCAGGCTGAAAAGCGTTTTTGTGCATTGTGCCATAACTTTTCAGGGAAGCTTCAGAACATGAAATTTTAACCTCCCACTATAGCAGAAAGGGTCTTTCTAGTAGTTGCACATCAAATCTAAACTGTCTGAAGTGTTTTTCCAAAGTTATCAACACTTTTATGTTTGGCGTTCCGAAACCCACCTTATCTCAGGCTGAAAAGCGTTTTTACGCATTGTGCCATAACTTTTCAGGGAAGCTTCAGAACATGAAATTTTAACATCCCACTATAGCAGAAAGGGTCTTTCTAGTAGGTGCACATCAAATCTAAACTGTCTGAAGTGTTTTTCGAAAGTTATCAACACTTTTATGTTTGGCGTTCCGAAACCCACCTTATCTCAGGCTGAAAAGCGTTTTTGTGCATTGTGCCATAACTTTTCAGGGAAGCTTCAGAACATGAAATTTTAACCTCCCACTATAGCAGAAAGGGTCTTTCTAGTAGGTGCACATCAAATCTAAGCTGTCTAAAGTGTTTTTCGAAAGTTATCAACACTTTTATGTTTGGCGTTCCGAAACCCACCTTATCTCAGGCTGAAAAGCGTTTTTGTGCATTGTGCCATAACTTTTCAGGGAAGCTTCAGAACATGAAATTTTAACCTCCCACTATAGCAGAAAGGGTCTTTCTAGTAGTTGCACATCAAATCTAAACTGTCTGAAGTGTTTTTCCAAAGTTATTAACACTTTTATGTTTGGCGTTCCGAAACCCACCTTATCTCAGGCTGAAAAGCGTTTTTGTGCATTGTGCCATAACTTTTCAGGGAAGCTTCAGAACATGAAATTTTAACCTCCCACTATAGCAGAAAGGGTCTTTCTAGTAGTTGCACATCAAATCTAAACTGTCTGAAGTGTTTTTCCAAAGTTATCAACACTTTTATGTTTGGCGTTCCGAAATCCACCTTATCTCAGGCTGAAAAGCGTTTTTACGCATTGTGCCATAACTTTTCAGGGAAGCTTCAGAACATGAAATTTTAACCTCCCACTATAGCAGAAAGGGTCTTTCTAGTAGGTGCACATCAAATCTTAGCTGTCTGAAGTGTTTTTCGAAAGTTATCAACACTTTTATGTTTGGCGTTCCGAAACCCACCTTATCTCAGGCTGAAAAGCGTTTTTGTGCATTGTGCCATAACTTTTCAGGGAAGCTTCAGAACATGAAATTTTAACCTCCCACTATAGCAGAAAGGGTCTTTCTAGTAGTTGCACATCAAATCTAAGCTGTCTGAAGTGTTTTTCAAAAGTTATCAACACTTTTATGTTTGGCGTTCCGAAACCCACCTTATCTCAGGCTGAAAAGCGTTTTTTTGCATTGTGCCATAACTTTTCAGGGAAGCTTCAGAACATGAAATTTTAACCTCCCACTATAGCAGAAAGGGTCTTTCTAGTAGTTGCACATCAAATCTAAATTGTCTGAAGTGTTTTTCCAAAGTTATTAACACTTTTATGTTTGGCGTTCCGAAACCCACCTTATCTCAGCCTGAAAAGCGTTTTTGTGCATTGTGCCATAACTTTTCAGGGAAGCTTCAGAACATGAAATTTTAACCTCCCACTATAGCAGAAAGGGTCTTTCTAGTAGTTGCACATCAAATCTAAACTGTCTGAAGTGTTTTTCCAAATTTATCAACACTTTTATGTTTGGCGTTCGGAAACCCACCTTATCTCAGGCTGAAAAGCGTTTTTACGCATTGTGCCATAACTTTTCAGGGAAGCTTCAGAACATGAAATTTTAACCTCCCACTATAGCAGAAAGGGTCTTTCTAGTAGGTGCACATCAAATCTAAGCTGTCTGAAGTGTTTTTCGAAAGTTATTAACACTTTTATGTTTGGCGTTCCGAAACCCACCTTATCTCAGGCTGAAAAGCGTTTTTGTGCATTGTGCCATAACTTTTCAGGGAAGCTTCAGAACATGAAATTTTAACCTCCCACTATAGCAGAAAGGGTCTTTCTAGTAGTTGCACATCAAATCTAAGCTGTCTGAAGTGTTTTTCAAAAGGTATCAACACTTTTATGTTTGGCGTTCCGAAACCCACCTTATCTCAGGCTGAAAAGTGTTTTTTTGCATTGTGCCATAACTTTTCAGGGAAGCTTCAGAACATGAAATTTTAACCTCCCACTATAGCAGAAAGGGTCTTTCTAGTAGTTGCACATCAAATCTAAACTGTCTGAAGTGTTTTTCCAAAGTTATTAACACTTTTATGTTTGGCGTTCCGAAACCCACCTTATCTCAGCCTGAAAAGCGTTTTTGTGCATTGTGCCATAACTTTTCAGGGAAGCTTCAGAACATGAAATTTTAACCTCCCACTATAGCAGAAAGGGTCTTTCTAGTAGTTGCACATCAAATCTAAACTGTCTGAAGTGTTTTTCCAAATTTATCAACACTTTTATGTTTGGCGTTCGGAAACCCACCTTATCTCAGGCTGAAAAGCGTTTTTACGCATTGTGCCATAACTTTTCAGGGAAGCTTCAGAACATGAAATTTTAACCTCCCACTATAGCAGAAAGGGTCTTTCTAGTAGTTGCACATCAAATCTAAACTGTCTGAAGTGTTTTTCCAAAGTTATTAACACTTTTATGTTTGGCGTTCCGAAACCCACCTTATCTCAGGCTGAAAAGCGTTTTGTGCATTGTGCCATAACTTTTCAGGGAAGCTTCAGAACATGAAATTTTAACCTCCCACTATAGCAGAAAGGGTCTTTCTAGTAGTTGCACATCAAATCTAAACTGTCTGAAGTGTTTTTCCAAAGTTATCAACACTTTTATGTTTGGCGTTCCGAAACCCACCTTATCTCAGGCTGAAAAGCGTTTTTGTGCATTGTGCCATAACTTTTCAGGGAAGCTTCAGAACATGAAATTTTAACCTCCCACTATAGCAGAAAGGGTCTTTCTAGTAGTTGCACATCAAATCTAAACTGTCTGAAGTGTTTTTCCAAAGTTATTAACACTTTTATGTTTGGCTTCCCGAAACCCACCTTATCTCAGGCTGAAAAGCGTTTTTGTGCATTGTGCCATAACTTTTCAGGGAAGCTTCAGAACATGAAATTTTAACCTCCCACTATAGCAGAAAGGGTCTTTCTAGTAGTTGCACATCAAATCTAAACTGTCTGAAGTGTTTTTCCAAAGTTATTTACACTTTTATGTTTGGCGTTCCGAAACCCACCTTATCTCAGGCTGAAAAGCGTTTTTGTGCATTGTGCCATAACTTTTCAGGGAAGCTTCAGAACATGAAATTTTAACCTCCCACTATAGCAGAAAGGGTCTTTCTAGTAGTTGCACATCAAATCTAAACTGTCTGAAGTGTTTTTCCAAAGTTATCAACACTTTTATGTTTGGCGTTCGGAAACCCACCTTATCTCAGGCTGAAAAGCGTTTTTACGCATTGTGCCATAACTTTTCAGGGAAGCTTCAGAACATGAAATTTTAACCTCCCACTATAGCAGAAAGGGTCTTTCTAGTAGGTGCACATCAAATCTAAGCTGTCTGAAGTGTTTTTCGAAAGTTATTAACACTTTTATGTTTGGCGTTCCGAAACCCACCTTATCTCAGGCTGAAAAGCGTTTTTGTGCATTGTGCCATAACTTTTCAGGGAAGCTTCAGAACATGAAATTTTAACCTCCCACTATAGCAGAAAGGGTCTTTCTAGTAGTTGCACATCAAATCTAAGCTGTCTGAAGTGTTTTTCAAAAGGTATCAACACTTTTATGTTTGGCGTTCCGAAACCCACCTTATCTCAGGCTGAAAAGTGTTTTTTTGCATTGTGCCATAACTTTTCAGGGAAGCTTCAGAACATGAAATTTTAACCTCCCACTATAGCAGAAAGGGTCTTTCTAGTAGTTGCACATCAAATCTAAACTGTCTGAAGTGTTTTTCCAAAGTTATTAACACTTTTATGTTTGGCGTTCCGAAACCCACCTTATCTCAGCCTGAAAAGCGTTTTTGTGCATTGTGCCATAACTTTTCAGGGAAGCTTCAGAACATGAAATTTTAACCTCCCACTATAGCAGAAAGGGTCTTTCTAGTAGTTGCACATCAAATCTAAACTGTCTGAAGTGTTTTTCCAAATTTATCAACACTTTTATGTTTGGCGTTCGGAAACCCACCTTATCTCAGGCTGAAAAGCGTTTTTACGCATTGTGCCATAACTTTTCAGGGAAGCTTCAGAACATGAAATTTTAACCTCCCACTATAGCAGAAAGGGTCTTTCTAGTAGTTGCACATCAAATCTAAACTGTCTGAAGTGTTTTTCCAAAGTTATTAACACTTTTATGTTTGGCGTTCCGAAACCCACCTTATCTCAGGCTGAAAAGCGTTTTGTGCATTGTGCCATAACTTTTCAGGGAAGCTTCAGAACATGAAATTTTAACCTCCCACTATAGCAGAAAGGGTCTTTCTAGTAGTTGCACATCAAATCTAAACTGTCTGAAGTGTTTTTCCAAAGTTATCAACACTTTTATGTTTGGCGTTCCGAAACCCACCTTATCTCAGGCTGAAAAGCGTTTTTGTGCATTGTGCCATAACTTTTCAGGGAAGCTTCAGAACATGAAATTTTAACCTCCCACTATAGCAGAAAGGGTCTTTCTAGTAGTTGCACATCAAATCTAAACTGTCTGAAGTGTTTTTCCAAAGTTATTAACACTTTTATGTTTGGCTTCCCGAAACCCACCTTATCTCAGGCTGAAAAGCGTTTTTGTGCATTGTGCCATAACTTTTCAGGGAAGCTTCAGAACATGAAATTTTAACCTCCCACTATAGCAGAAAGGGTCTTTCTAGTAGTTGCACATCAAATCTAAACTGTCTGAAGTGTTTTTCCAAAGTTATTTACACTTTTATGTTTGGCGTTCCGAAACCCACCTTATCTCAGGCTGAAAAGCGTTTTTGTGCATTGTGCCATAACTTTTCAGGGAAGCTTCAGAACATGAAATTTTAACCTCCCACTATAGCAGAAAGGGTCTTTCTAGTAGTTGCACATCAAATCTAAACTGTCTGAAGTGTTTTTCCAAAGTTATCAACACTTTTATGTTTGGCGTTCCGAAACCCACCTTATCTCAGGCTGAAAAGCGTTTTTACGCATTGTGCCATAACTTTTCAGGGAAGCTTCAGAACATGAAATTTTAACATCCCACTATAGCAGAAAGGGTCTTTCTAGTAGGTGCACATCAAATCTAAACTGTCTGAAGTGTTTTTCGAAAGTTATCAACACTTTTATGTTTGGCGTTCCGAAACCCACCTTATCTCAGGCTGAAAAGCGTTTTTGTGCATTGTGCCATAACTTTTCAGGGAAGCTTCAGAACATGAAATTTTAACCTCCCACTATAGCAGAAAGGGTCTTTCTAGTAGGTGCACATCAAATCTAAGTTGTCTAAAGTGTTTTTCGAAAGTTATCAACACTTTTATGTTTGGCGTTCCGAAACCCACCTTATCTCAGGCTGAAAAGCGTTTTTGTGCATTGTGCCATAACTTTTCAGGGAAGCTTCAGAACATGAAATTTTAACCTCCCACTATAGCAGAAAGGGTCTTTCTAGTAGTTGCACATCAAATCTAAACTGTCTGAAGTGTTTTTCCAAAGTTATTAACACTTTTATGTTTGGCGTTCCGAAACCCACCTTATCTCAGGCTGAAAAGCGTTTTTGTGCATTGTGCCATAACTTTTCAGGGAAGCTTCAGAACATGAAATTTTAACCTCCCACTATAGCAGAAAGGGTCTTTCTAGTAGTTGCACATCAAATCTAAACTGTCTGAAGTGTTTTTCCAAAGTTATCAACACTTTTATGTTTGGCGTTCCGAAATCCACCTTATCTCAGGCTGAAAAGCGTTTTTACGCATTGTGCCATAACTTTCCAGGGAAGCTTCAGAACATGAAATTTTAACCTCCCACTATAGCAGAAAGGGTCTTTCTAGTAGGTGCACATCAAATCTTAGCTGTCTGAAGTGTTTTTCGAAAGTTATCAACACTTTTATGTTTGGCGTTCCGAAACCCACCTTATCTCAGGCTGAAAAGCGTTTTTGTGCATTGTGCCATAACTTTTCAGGGAAGCTTCAGAACATGAAATTTTAACCTCCCACTATAGCAGAAAGGGTCTTTCTAGTAGTTGCACATCAAATCTAAGCTGTCTGAAGTGTTTTTCAAAAGTTATCAACACTTTTATGTTTGGCGTTCCGAAACCCACCTTATCTCAGGCTGAAAAGCGTTTTTTTGCATTGTGCCATAACTTTTCAGGGAAGCTTCAGAACATGAAATTTTAACCTCCCACTATAGCAGAAAGGGTCTTTCTAGTAGTTGCACATCAAATCTAAACTGTCTGAAGTGTTTTTCCAAAGTTATTAACACTTTTATGTTTGGCGTTCCGAAACCCACCTTATCTCAGCCTGAAAAGCGTTTTTGTGCATTGTGCCATAACTTTTCAGGGAAGCTTCAGAACATGAAATTTTAACCTCCCACTATAGCAGAAAGGGTCTTTCTAGTAGTTGCACATCAAATCTAAACTGTCTGAAGTGTTTTTCCAAATTTATCAACACTTTTATGTTTGGCGTTCGGAAACCCACCTTATCTCAGGCTGAAAAGCGTTTTTACGCATTGTGCCATAACTTTTCAGGGAAGCTTCAGAACATGAAATTTTAACCTCCCACTATAGCAGAAAGGGTCTTTCTAGTAGGTGCACATCAAATCTAAGCTGTCTGAAGTGTTTTTCGAAAGTTATTAACACTTTTATGTTTGGCGTTCCGAAACCCACCTTATCTCAGGCTGAAAAGCGTTTTTGTGCATTGTGCCATAACTTTTCAGGGAAGCTTCAGAACATGAAATTTTAACCTCCCACTATAGCAGAAAGGGTCTTTCTAGTAGTTGCACATCAAATCTAAACTGTCTGAAGTGTTTTTCCAAAGTTATCAACACTTTTATGTTTGGCGTTCCGAAACCCACCTTATCTCAGGCTGAAAAGCGTTTTTGTGCATTGTGCCATAACTTTTCAGGGAAGCTTCAGAACATGAAATTTTAACCTCCCACTATAGCAGAAAGGGTCTTTCTAGTAGTTGCACATCAAATCTAAACTGTCTGAAGTGTTTTTCCAAAGTTATTAACACTTTTATGTTTGGCTTTCCGAAACCCACCTTATCTCAGGCTGAAAAGCGTTTTTGTGCATTGTGCCATAACTTTTCAGGGAAGCTTCAGAACATGAAATTTTAACCTCCCACTATAGCAGAAAGGGTCTTTCTAGTAGTTGCACATCAAATCTAAACTGTCTGAAGTGTTTTTCCAAAGTTATTTACACTTTTATGTTTGGCGTTCCGAAACCCACCTTATCTCAGGCTGAAAAGCGTTTTTGTGCATTGTGCCATAACTTTTCAGGGAAGCTTCAGAACATGAAATTTTAACCTCCCACTATAGCAGAAAGGGTCTTTCTAGTAGTTGCACATCAAATCTAAACTGTCTGAAGTGTTTTTCCAAAGTTATCAACACTTTTATGTTTGGCGTTCCGAAACCCACCTTATCTCAGGCTGAAAAGCGTTTTTACGCATTGTGCCATAACTTTTCAGGGAAGCTTCAGAACATGAAATTTTAACATCCCACTATAGCAGAAAGGGTCTTTCTAGTAGGTGCACATCAAATCTAAACTGTCTGAAGTGTTTTTCGAAAGTTATCAACACTTTTATGTTTGGCGTTCCGAAACCCACCTTATCTCAGGCTGAAAAGCGTTTTTGTGCATTGTGCCATAACTTTTCAGGGAAGCTTCAGAACATGAAATTTTAACCTCCCACTATAGCAGAAAGGGTCTTTCTAGTAGTTGCACATCAAATCTAAGCTGTCTGAAGTGTTTTTCAAAAGTTATCAACACTTTTATGTTTGGCGTTCCGAAACCCACCTTATCTCAGGCTGAAAAGCGTTTTTGTGCATTGTGCCATAACTTTTCAGGGAAGCTTCAGAACATGAAATTTTAACCTCCCACTATAGCAGAAAGGGTCTTTCTAGTAGTTGCACATCAAATCTAAACTGTCTGAAGTGTTTTTCCAAAGTTATTAACACTTTTATGTTTGGCGTTCCGAAACCCACCTTATCTCAGGCTGAAAAGCGTTTTTGTGCATTGTGCCATAACTTTTCAGGGAAGCTTCAGAACATGAAATTCTAACCTCCCACTGTTGTGTTGGTGGAAGTAGACACAGGAGACGTGGAGTCCGGATTCTCTTCTTTATTTTCTTAACTTTCTATGTCTTTCATTTCTCCCATTCACTCTCCCGGAAACTTCTCTTCTTCTCTCCTCCTCTGTAACCAGCTCACTTGCGACATCCACTGGCCACACGCAATCTTCATACCAGAACACAACATCTCCCCTTTTACCCGAAACGATCCAGTCTGTAACTGTAATTGAAAACAGACATGTGAGCAGAAATGATAAACAGTAACATTGATTCACTAACCAGGCCATCTGCAGCCAAATGTATCTGTGCGTATGGTATGTGGCAACTAACGATTGACTGATTAGTTTAATCTCTCGCAACAACTCTATGAGAAATAACGCCAAACAAAACTATCTACCACAAGGAACAAAGAATTAACTTATTACTCATCACACTTTCTGCATAACTATTTCTTAACATCCTTCATGACAAAATCTTTTGTCCAAGCAGGTGGTCGTCTTATTCTCTGGACCACTGGTTCTGGAGGCCTGATGTTTTCTTCTTCATCATCTTTCCTCATTTTTCCCGCTGATTCCTCTGAGCAGAGGGAAAGACGTGCTGCATTGCATCTTGATCCATCACTCAAAATGAATGAGCTTGTTCCAGTCTGTTGTTCAACCAAAACAGGTTCACTGTACTGTCTCTCTCCCTTTCTCACACGAAAAGGCTTCTTCACCCGAACATGAGCACCGACAGTAACTTTCGACGGTCTGGCACCTCGCTTTTCATCTGTATATTGCTTGCTCTTTGCCTGTTGTGTGGCAACTCTCTCACGGATCTGTTCATATATCTTTTTGTCAGACACAGGCGGTAAGATGTTGAGTTTCGTCCTCATGGGCCTTCCTCTGAGCAGTTGGAAGGGTGATGACCCAGTAGTAGGATGAAGAGTAGCCCGATAGCTCTGAAGCAATTCCGTAACCACTGTTTTCCATGGCTGTTGTGTAGCCTCCGCTACTTGAAGACAGTCTTTTAAGACTCTGTTAAAGCGTTCAACACATCCGTTTGCTTGTGGATGGTATACACTTGTCCTGATGTGCTTGATCCCTCTCATTTTCACAAACTCTTTGAAAGCAGACGATGTAAACTGCGGCCCATTGTCTGTGGTGATTGTGCAGGGATTCCCTTCACGTGCAAAGACTGTTGTCAAGAACGTCAGAACATTTGCTGTACTTGCTGTGTGAGTAAATGCTACTTCTGGCCATTTACTGAAGTAATCCACCATGGTCATGGCAAATCGGCAGTCATATGGTCCTTGCTCAAATGGTCCCACAATATCCATTGCTAAGTGTTGAAAAGGTCCCTCTGGGAACTCAACAGGCTGCATAGGTGCAGGTGATGTTTTGGCTGTCTTGTCACATGATTGACAAGTCATGCATGTCTGTAGCATCGTCTGAACTAGTTCATCCATCTGCGGCCACCAATATAACTCTCGGAGACGTTGCTTTGTGCGAACAATTCCTTGATGTCCTTCATGAGCCAGATGAATAACTCTCTCTCTTAGGGTTTTTGGAACGATCAGACGTGTGCCACGGAAAATCAATGGCTCTTCGACTGCCAGTTCATGTCTTAATGGGAAGTATGGCTGTAGTGACGTAGGCAGTGATTTTTTTGTTTTCGGCCATCCTGCCTGTACAACATTTCGTAGCTGTTCAAGGTCAGGACAATGAGTACACTCTGCTTTGAAATCTGCAAGAGGCAGTGCAGATGGAATAGGTGAAACTTCTGCTACTTCCAGCAGTGACTCTTGATCAACTTCTGCATCAAGACCGTTGGAGCCGAGTGGAACCCGTGACAAGCAATCTGCTATGATGTTCTTGTCTCCGGGCCGGTACTGCATGTCATACTGAAAAGACATCAGACGGGAAGACCAACGGGCGATTCTCATACCAGCTCTGTTCATCCCTTTTGTGTTCAGGAGTGTAGTTAAGGCTTGGTGATCTGTCCTCAGAGTAAATCTGTGACCCCAAACATATGTCCTCCATCTCTCGACAGCCCACACACATGCAAGTGCCTCTTTTTCCACTGTGGAAAACTTCCTCTCAGATGGTGACAGGGTACGGGAAGCAAAAGCAACTACACGTACCACATTGTCAGAGCGCAATTGTGAAAGAACTGCACCTAGTCCGTAATCTGAGGCATCTGTGGAAATGAATGTAGGTAGGCTAGGGGAGTAGATTGCAAGTACTGGACTTTGCGAGAGCATCGTTTTCAGTTTGTTAAAACTCTTCTCAGCTTTTTCTGACCATTTCAGCTCAGCTTGGGAAGTCGCTCTGAGTAACTGTCGCAATGGCTCAGCAACTGTCGCATAGTTTGGCAAAAATTTGCTAAACCAGGACGTCAAGCCCAAAAAAGAACGTAAAGCAGCCATATCTTTAGGTGTAGGAGCTTCTGCAATTGCAGTCAAGTGATCTGTGCTCGGACATAATCCTTCTTTCGAAATGACATGACCCAGGAAAACAATTCTTTCTTGACACAGGGAACTTTTGTTGAAGTTGATAGTAAGTCCAGCATCCTTTAGCCTTTGGAGCACGTTTTGCAGGTTTAAGTCATGGTTCTCTCTGGAATGACCATAGACAATAATGTCATCGAGGTAGTTTTGCACTCCAGTCACGTCCTTCAAGATCATTTGCATCATTTTCTGGAATGCCGACGGAGCAGATGCAAGTCCAAAGGGAACTCTGGTGAACTGAAACAGTCCATCATGTGTTATAAATGCAGTCAGACTACGGCTCTCTGGATGCAAAGGCAACTGATGGTAGGCAGATCTCAAATCAATTTGGCTGAAATGTGTAGCACCAGCTAACTCAGAAAACAAGTCCTCCATGTGTGGAAGAGGGTAGCAATCCATGATGACACTTTTATTTGGTTCTCGTAGATCCACACAGAGTCTAATCTTACCTCCACGTTTTCTCACCACGACCAGAGGACTCACCCATTCAGAAGCATCAACTCGCTCTATTATGCCCTCGTGTAGAAGTCGCTTAAGTTCCTCTGTCACTTCATTACGTACACTCAAAGGCAGGCGTCTCAGTTTTTGTCGTACTGGTGGAACTGACTTGTTCACTTGAACCTTGTGAATAAAACCTTTCACACAACCAAGACCTTCCAGTGCAACGTTGTTTACAGTAGGTTGTGGCATGTCTGAAGGTACCACTGCATTCTTCATTTTTGAGTGATGTACTTTCCCCTCTATTATGCTCATTTTCAAAGCTTTAATCAAGTCCAGACCGAGCAGGGGTGATCCTGACTTGACTATGTAGAACGTTGCATTCACTCTGTGTGTCTGGCATGGTAGAGAAACCACTACTCGAAGGCAACCCACAACAGGAAGATTCTGTTTAGCATAGGTGACCAGCTTTACCTTTGGCTCTGTAAGTGGACACTGTGAAAGGTACTGTTGGTATAATGTTTCTGGTAAGATGGACACAGATGCACCAGTATCCACAATTAACTCCAGGGTGGTTGTATTACCCTCCGGTGTCTTGAACATGATGTTTGAGGTGATCTTGTCCTTTGAAGCAGCAACTTGCTTGACATTCTCCACACAGAGAACTGCCAACTCCGGTACCACAACTTCTCTCACTTCACTTACAGCAGATTTGCAGACCTTTGCGAAATGTCCCATTTTTCCACAGCTGTTGCACTTTACTTTGGTGGCTGGGCAACTTTTATCATTAGCCAAGTGTTTAGCTGATCCACATCTGTAACACTGACGCTCATTTGTATGTTTAGGACTGGCTCGTGATGGTCCTTTAACTGGCCTCACTCCTCTTTTCCCACGAAAACGTGAACTTGTTGCGCCGACAGCTTGAACCGAAGCAGACAGTGAAGTGTTAGCTGATGAGAGTAATGAAGCATTTTTAACTGCAGCTTCAACCTGGCACGCAATTGCCAGAGCCTTCTCCAAAGTTAGCTCCTCTTCCAATAGCAACTTGTCTTTAACAGCACTCAGTTGAACATTGGCGATAAGCTGATCTCTGATCAATTCGTCTTCCATCTGTCCAAAACGACACGGAGTAGCGAGCGCCCTCAATGCAGCTACGTACTGTGTAACTGTTTCATCCGTTCGTTGTTGTCGCTGTCTGAACGTATGTCTGGAAGCAAGCACATTAACTTTCGGTACGAAGTGCTTCTCAAGCGCTGCCATGGCTTCGTCATACGTATTACCTTGATCCGGCAAAGTGTAAAACTGACGTTGTCCTTCAGGTCCCAAGCAGTGTAACAGGACAGCTCGTCGTCTTTCATCCGGCCACGCATCTCCTCTTGCATTTATCACCAGCATGTAATTGTCGAAAATTTTCCGCCACATTTCGAACGGCATTTGCGGCTCACCAACATGTTGAAGAAACGGCGGTGGACTCGGTACTGAAGCGCTCATCCTCGTCGCCAATTTGTTGTGTTGGTGGAAGTAGACACAGGAGACGTGGAGTCCGGATTCTCTTCTTTATTTTCATAACTTTCTATGTCTTTCATTTCTCCCATTCACTCTCCCGGAAACTTCTCTTCTTCTCTCCTCCTCTGTAACCAGCTCACTTGCGACATCCACTGGCCACACGCAATCTTCATACCAGAACACAACACCCACTATAGCAGAAAGGGTCTTTCTAGTAGTTGCACATCAAATCTAAACTGTCTGAAGTGTTTTTCCAAAGTTATTAACACTTTTATGTTTGGCGTTCCGAAACCCACCTTATCTCAGGCTGAAAAGCGTTTTTGTGCATTGTGCCATAACTTTTCAGGGAAGCTTCAGAACATGAAATTTTAACCTCCCACTATAGCAGAAAGGGTCTTTCTAGTAGTTGCACATCAAATCTAAACTGTCTGAAGTGTTTTTCCAAAGTTATTAACACTTTTATGTTTGGCGTTCCGAAACCCACCTTATCTCAGGCTGAAAAGCGTTTTTGTGCATTGTGCCATAACTTTTCAGGGAAGCTTCAGAACATGAAATTTTAACCTCCCACTATAGCAGAAAGGGTCTTTCTAGTAGGTGCACATCAAATCTAAGCTGTCTGAAGTGTTTTTCGAAAGTTATCAACACTTTTATGTTTGGCGTACCGAAACCCACATTATCTCAGGCTGAAAAGCGTTTTTGTGCATTGTGCCATAACTTTTCAGGGAACCTTCAGAACATGAAATTTTAACCTCCCACTATAGCAGAAAGGGTCTTTCTAGTAGTTGCACATCAAATCTAAACTGTCTGAAGTGTTTTTCCAAAGTTATTAACACTTTTATGTTTGGCGTTCCGAAACCCACCTTATCTCAGGCTGAAAAGCGTTTTTGTGCATTGTGCCATAACTTTTCAGGGAAGCTTCAGAACATGAAATTTTAACCTCCCACTATAGCAGAAAGGGTCTTTCTAGTAGTTGCACATCAAATCTAAACTGTCTGAAGTGTTTTTCCAAAGTTATTAACACTTTTATGTTTGGCGTTCCGAAACCCACATTATCTCAGGCTGAAAAGCGTTTTTGTGCATTGTGCCATAACTTTTCAGGGAAGCTTCAGAACATGAAATTTTAACCTCCCACTATAGCAGAAAGGGTCTTTCTAGTAGTTGCACATCAAATCTAAACTGTCTGAAGTGTTTTTCCAAAGTTATTAACACTTTTAAGTTTGGCGTTCCGAAACCCACCTTATCTCAGGCTGAAAAGCGTTTTTGTGCATTGTGCCATAACTTTTCAGGGAAGCTTCAGAACATGAAATTTTAACCTCCCACTATAGCAGAAAGGGTCTTTCTAGTAGTTGCACATCAAATCTAAACTGTCTGAAGTGTTTTTCCAAAGTTATCAACACTTTTATGTTTGGCGTTCCGAAACCCACCTTATCTCAGGCTGAAAAGCGTTTTTACGCATTGTGCCATAACTTTTCAGGGAAGCTTCAGAACATGAAATTTTAACCTCCCACGATAGCAGAAAGGGTCTTTCTAGTAGGTGCACATCAAATCTAAGCTGTCTGAAGTGTTTTTCGAAAGTTATCAACACTTTTATGTTTGGCGTTCCGAAACCCACATTATCTCAGGCTGAAAAGCGTTTTTGTGCATTGTGCCATAACTTTTCAAGGAAGCTTCAGAACATGAAATTTTAACCTCCCACTATAGCAGAAAGGGTCTTTCTAGTAGTTGCACATCAAATCTAAGCTGTCTGAAGTGTTTTTCCAAAGTTATTAACACTTTTATGTTTGGCGTTCCGAAACCCACCTTATCTCAGGCTGAAAAGCGTTTTTGTGCATTGTGCCATAACTTTTCAGGGAAGCTTCAGAACATGAAATTTTAACCTCCCACTATAGCAGAAAGGGTCTTTCTAGTAGTTGCACATCAAATCTAAACTGTCTGAAGTGTTTTTCCAAAGTTATCAACACTTTTATGTTTGGCGTTCCGAAACCCACCTCATCTCAGGCTGAAAAGCGTTTTTACGCATTGTGCCATAACTTTTCAGGGAAGCTTCAGAACATGAAATTTTAACCTCCCACTATAGCAGAAAGGGTCTTTCTAGTAGGTGCACATCAAATCTAAGCTGTCTGAAGTGTTTTTCGAAAGTAATCAACACTTTTATGTTTGGCGTTCCGAAACCCACCTTATCTCAGGCTGAAAAGCGTTTTTGTGCATTGTGCCATAACTTTTCAAGGAAGCTTCAGAACATGAAATTTTAACCTCCCACTATAGCAGAAAGGGTCTTTCTAGTAGTTGCACATCAAATCTAAACTGTCTGAAGTGTTTTTCCAAAGTTATCAACACTTTTATGTTTGGCGTTCCGAAACCCACCTTATCTCAGGCTGAAAAGCGTTTTTACGCATTGTGCCATAACTTTTCAGGGAAGCTTCAGAACATGAAATTTTAACCTCCCACTATAGCAGAAAGGGTCTCTCTAGTAGGTGCACATCAAATCTAAGCTGTCTGAAGTGTTTTTCAAAAGTTATCAACACTTTTATGTTTGGCGTTCCGAAACCCACCTTATCTCAGGCTGAAAAGCGTTTTTGTGCATTGTGCCATAACTTTTCAGGGAAGCTTCAGAACATGAAATTTTAACCTCCCACTATAGCAGAAAGGGTCTTTCTAGTAGTTGCACATCAAATCTAAAATGTCTGAAGTGTTTTTCCAAAGTTATTAACACTTTTATGTTTGGCGTTCCGAAACCCACCTTATCTCAGGCTGAAAAGCGTTTTTGTGCATTGTGCCATAACTTTTCAGGGAAGCTTCAGAACATGAAATTTTAACCTCCCACTATAGCAGAAAGGGTCTTTCTAGTAGTTGCACATCAAATCTAAACTGTCTGAAGTGTTTTTCCAAAGTTATCAACACTTTTATGTTTGGCGTTCCGAAACCCACCTTATCTCAGGCTGAAAAGCGTTTTCACGCATTGTGCCATAACTTTTCAGGGAAGCTTCAGAACATGAAATTTTAACCTCCCACTATAGCAGAAAGGGTCTTTCTAGTAGGTGCACATCAAATCTAAGCCGTCTGAAGTGTTTTTTGAAAGTTATCAACACTTTTATGTTTGGCGTTCCGAAACCCACCTTATCTCAGGCTGAAAAGCGTTTTTGTGCATTGTGCCATAACTTTTCAGGGAAGCTTCAGAACATGAAATTTTAACCTCCCACTATAGCAGAAAGGGTCTTTCTAGTAGTTGCACATCAAATCTAAACTGTCTGAAGTGTTTTTCCAAAGTTATCAACACTTTTATGTTTGGCGTTCCGAAACCCACCTTATCTCAGGCTGAAAAGCGTTTTTGTGCATTGTGCCATAACTTTTCAGGGAAGCTTCAGAACATGAAATTTTAACCTCCCACTATAGCAGAAAGGGTCTTTCTAGTAGTTGCACATCAAATCTAAACTATCTGAAGTGTTTTTCCAAAGTTATTAACACTTTTACGTTTGGCGTTCCGAAACCCACCTTATCTCAGGCTGAAAAGCGTTTTTGTGCATTGTGCCATAACTTTTCAGGGAAGCTTCAGAACATGAAATTTTAACCTCCGACTATTGCAGAAAGGGTCTTTCTAGTAGGTGCACATCAAATCTAAGCTGTCTGAAGTGTTTTTCGAAAGTTATCAACACTTTTATGTTTGGCGTTCCGAAACCCACCTTATCTCAGGCTGAAAAGCGTTTTTGCGCATTGTGCCATAACTTTTCAGGGAAGCTTCAGAACATGAAATTTTAACCTCCCACTATAGCAGAAAGGGTCTTTCTAGTAGTTGCACATCAAATCTAAACTGTCTGAAGTGTTTTTCCAAAGTTATTAACACTTTTATGTTTGGCGTTCCGAAACCCACCTTTTCTCAGGCTGAAAAGCGTTTTTGTGCTTTGTGCCATAACTTTTCAGGGAAGCTTCAGAACAAGAAATTTTAACCTCCCACTATAGCAGAAAGGGTCTTTCTAGTAGGTGCACATCAAATCTAAACTGTCTGAAGTGTTTTTCCAAAGTTATCAACACTTTTATGTTAGGCGTTCCGAAACCCACCTTATCTCAGGCTGAAAAGCGTTTTTACGCATTGTGCCATAACTTTTCAGGGAAGCTTCAGAACATGAAATTTTAACCTCCCACTATAGCAGAAAGGGTCTTTCTAGTAGTTGCACATCAAATCTAAACTGTCTGAAGTGTTTTTCCAAAGTTATCAACACTTTTATGTTTGGCGTTCCGAAACCCACCTTATCTCACGCTGAAAAGCGTTTTTAAGCATTGTGCCATAACTTTTCAGGGAAGCTTCAGAACATGAAATTTTAACCTCCCACTATAGCAGAAAGGGTCTTTCTCGTAGGTGCACATCAAATCTAAGCTGTCTGAAGTGTTTTTCAAAAGTTATCAACACTTTTATGTTTGGCGTTCCGAAACCCACCTTATCTCAGGCTGAAAAGCGTTTTTGTGCATTGTGCCATAACTTTTCAGGGATGCTTCAGAACATGAAATTTTAACCTCCCACTATAGCAGAAAGGGTCTTTCTAGTAGTTGCACATCAAATCTAAACTGAAGTGTTTTTCCAAAGTTATTAACACTTTTATGTTTGGCGTTCCGAAACCCACCTTATCTCAGGCTGAAAAGCGTTTTTGTGCATTGTGCCATAACTTTTCAGGGAAGCTTCAGAACATGAAATTTTAACCTCCCACTATAGCAGAAAGGGTCTTTCTAGTAGGTGCACATCAAATCTAAGCTGTCTGAAGTGTTTTTCGAAAGTTATCAACACTTTTATGTTTGGCGTTCCGAAACCTACCTTATCTCAGGCTGAAAAGCGTTTTTGTGCATTGTGCCATAACTTTTCAGGGAACCTTCAGAACATGAAATTTTAACCTCCCACTATAGCAGAAAGGGTCTTTCTAGTAGTTGCACATCAAATCTAAGCTGTCTGAAGTGTTTTTCAAAAGTTATCAACACTTTTATGTTTGGTGTTCCGAAACCCACCTTATCTCAGGCTGAAAAGCGTTTTTTTGCATTGTGCCATAACTTTTCAGGGAAGTTTCAGAACATGAAATTTTAACCTCCCACTATAGCAGAAAGGGTCTTTCTAGTAGTTGCACATCAAATCTAAACTGTCTGAAGTGTTTTTCCAAAGTTATCAACACTTTTATGTTTGGCGTTCCGAAACCCACCTTATCTCAGGCTGAAAAGCGTTTTTACGCATTGTGCCATAACTTTTCAGGGAAGCTTCAGAACATGAAATTTTGACCTCCCACTATAGCAGAAAGGGTCTTTCTAGTAGGTGCACATCAAATCTAAGCTGTCTGAAGTGTTTTTCGAAAGTTATCAACACTTTTATGTTTGGCGTTCCGAAACCTACCTTATCTCAGGCTGAAAAGCGTTTTTGTGCATTGTGCCATAACTTTTCAGGGAACCTTCAGAACATGAAATTTTAACCTCCCACTATAGCAGAAAGGGTCTTTCTAGTAGTTGCACATCAAATCTAAGCTGTCTGAAGTGTTTTTCAAAAGTTATCAACACTTTTATGTTTGGTGTTCCGAAACCCACCTTATCTCAGGCTGAAAAGCGTTTTTTTGCATTGTGCCATAACTTTTCAGGGAAGTTTCAGAACATGAAATTTTAACCTCCCACTATAGCAGAAAGGGTCTTTCTAGTAGTTGCACATCAAATCTAAACTGTCTGAAGTGTTTTTCCAAAGTTATCAACACTTTTATGTTTGGCGTTCCGAAACCCACCTTATCTCAGGCTGAAAAGTGTTTTTACGCATTGTGCCATAACTTTTCAGGGAAGCTTCAGAACATGAAATTTTGACCTCCCACTATAGCAGAAAGGGTCTTTCTAGTAGGTGCACATCAAATCTAAGCTGTCTGAAGTGTTTTTCGAAAGTTATTAACACTTTTATGTTTGGCGTTCCGAAACCCACCTTATCTGAGGCTGAAAAGCATTTTTGTGCATTGTGCCATAACTTTTCAGGGAAGCTTCAGAACATGAAATTTTAACCTCCCACTATAGCAGAAAGGGTCTTTCTAGTAGTTGCACATCAAATCCAAACTGTCTGATTTGTTTTTCCAAAGTTATTAACACTTTTATGTTTGGCGTTCCGAAACCCACCTTATCTCAGGCTGAAAAGCGTTTTTGTGCATTGTGCCATAACTTTTCAGGGAAGCTTCAGAACATGAAATTTTAACCTCCCACTATAGCAGAAAGGGTCTTTCTCGTAGGTGCACATCAAATCTAAGCTGTCTGAAGTGTTTTTCGAAAGTTATCAACACTTTTATGTTTGGCGTTCCGAAACCCACCTTATCTCAGGCTGAAAAGCGTTTTTGTGCATTGTGCCATAACTTTTCAGGGATGCTTCAGAACATGAAATTTTAACCTCCCACTATAGCAGAAAGGGTCTTTCTAGTAGTTGCACATCAAATCTAAACTGTCTGAAGTGTTTTTCCAAAGTTATTAACACTTTTATGTTTGGCGTTCCGAAACCCACCTTATCTCAGGCTGAAAAGCGTTTTTGTGCATTGTGCCATAACTTTTCAGGGAAGCTTCAGAACATGAAATTTTAACCTCCCACTATAGCAGAAAGGGTCTTTCTAGTAGTTGCACATCAAATCTAAACTGTCTGAAGTGTTTTTCCAAAGTTATCAACACTTTTATGTTTGGCGTTCCGAAACCCACCTTATCTCAGGCTGAAAAGCATTTTTGTGCATTGTGCCATAACTTTTCAGGGAAGCTTCAGAACATGAAATTTTAACCTCCCACTATAGCAGAAAGGGTCTTTCTAGTAGTTGCACATCAAATCCAAACTGTCTGATTTGTTTTTCCAAAGTTATTAACACTTTTATGTTTGGCGTTCCGAAACCCACCTTATCTCAGGCTGAAAAGCGTTTTTGTGCATTGTGCCATAACTTTTCAGGGAAGCTTCAGAACATGAAATTTTAACCTCCCACTATAGCAGAAAGGGTCTTTCTAGTAGGTGCACATCGAATCTAAACTGTCTGAAGTGTTTTTCGAAAGTTATCAACACTTTTATGTTTGGCGTTCCGAAACCCACCTTATCTCAGGCTGAAAAGCGTGTTTGTGCATTGTGCCATAACTTTTCAGGGAAGCTTCAGAACATGAAATTTTAACCTCCCACTATAGCAGAAAGGGTCTTTCTAGTAGTTGCACATCAAATCTAAGCTGTCTGAAGTGTTTTTCAAAAGTTATCAACACTTTTATGTTTGGCGTTCCGAAACCCACCTTATCTCAGGCTGAAAAGCGTTTTTGTGCATTGTGCCATAACTTTTCAGGGAAGCTTCAGAACATGAAATTTTAACCTCCCACTATAGCAGAAAGGGTCTTTCTAGTAGTTGCACATCAAATCTAAACTGTCTGAAGTGTTTTTCCAAAGTTATTAACACTTTTATGTTTGGCGTTCCGAAACCCACCTTATCTCAGGCTGAAAAGCGTTTTTGTGCATTGAGCCATAACTTTTCAGGGAAGCTTCAGAACATGAAATTTTAACCTCCCACTATAGCAGAAAGGGTCTTTCTAGTAGTTGCACATCAAATCTAAACTGTCTGAAGTGTTTTTCCAAAGTTATTAACACTTTTATGTTTGGCGTTCCGAAACCCACCTTATCTCAGGCTGAAAAGCGTTTTTGTGCATTGTGCCATAACTTTTCAGGGAAGCTTCAGAACATGAAATTTTAACCTCCCACTATAGCAGAAAGGGTCTTTCTAGTAGTTGCACATCAAATCTAAACTGTCTGAAGTGTTTTTCCAAAGTTATTAACACTTTTATGTTTGGCGTTCCGAAACCCACCTTATCTCAGGCTGAAAAGCGTTTTTGTGCATTGTGCCATAACTTTTCAGGGAAGCTTCAGAACATGAAATTTTAACCTCCCACTATAGCAGAAAGGGTCTTTCTAGTAGTTGCACATCAAATCTAAACTGTCTGAAGTGTTTTTCCAAAGTTATCAACACTTTTATGTTTGGCGTTACGAAACCCACCTTATCTCAGGCTGAAAAGCGTTTTTACGCATTGTGCCATAACTTTTCTGGGAAGCTTCAGAACATGAAATTTTAACCTCCCACTATAGCAGAAAGGGTCTTTCTAGTAGGTGCACATCAAATCTAAGCTGTCTGAAGTGTTTTTCGAAAGTTATCAACACTTTTATGTTTGGCGTTCCGAAACCTACCTTATCTCAGGCTGAAAAGCGTTTTTGTGCATTGTGCCATAACTTTTCAGGGAAGCTTCAGAACATGAAATTTTAACCTCCCACTATAGCAGAAAGGGTCTTTCTAGTAGTTGCACATCAAACCTAAGCTGTTTGAAGTGTTTTTCAAAAGTTATCAACACTTTTATGTTTGGTGTTCCGAAACCCACCTTATCTCAGGCTGAAAAGCGTTTTTTTGCATTGTGCCATAACTTTTCAGGGAAGTTTCAGAACATGAAATTTTAACCTCCCACTATAGCAGAAAGGGTCTTTCTAGTAGTTGCACATCAAATCTAAACTGTCTGAAGTGTTTTTCCAAAGTTATCAACACTTTTATGTTTGGCGTTCCGAAACCCACCTTATCTCAGGCTGAAAAGCGTTTTTACGCATTGTGCCATAACTTTTCAAGGAAGCTTCAGAACATGAAATTTTAACCTCCCACTATAGCAGAAAGGGTCTTTCTAGTAGGTGCACATCAAATCTAAGCTGTCTGAAGTGTTTTTCGAAAGTTATCAACACTTTTATGTTTGGCGTTCCGAAACCCACCTTATCACAGGCTGAAAAGCGTTTTTGTGCATTGTGCCATAACTTTTCAGGGAAGCTTCAGAACATGAAATTCTAACCTCCCACTATAGCAGAAAGGGTCTTTCTAGTAGTTGCACATCAAATCTAAACTGTCTGAAGTGTTTTTCCAAAGTTATTAACACTTTTATGTTTGGCGTTCCGAAAGGCACCTTATCTCAGGCTGAAAAGCGTTTTTGTGCATTGTGCCATAACTTTTCAGGGAAGCTTCAGAACATGAAATTTTAACCTCCCACTATAGCAGAAAAGGTCTTTCTAGTAGTTGCACATCAAATCTAAACTGTCTGAAGTGTTTTTCCAAAGTTATCAACACTTTTATGTTTGGCGTTCCGAAACCCACCTTATCTCAGGCTGAAAAGCGTTTTTACGCATTGTGCCATAACTTTTCAGGGAAGGTTCAGAACATGAAATTTTAACCTCCCACTATAGCAGAAAGGGTCTTTCTAGTAGGTGCACATCAAATCTAAGCTGTCTGAAGTGTTTTTCGAAAGTTATCAACACTTTTATGTTTGGCGTTCCGAAACCCACCTTATCTCAGGCTGAAAAGCGTTTTTGTGCATTGTGCCATAACTTTTCAGGGAAGCTTTAGAACATGAAATTTTAACCTCCCACTATAGCAGAAAGGTTCTTTCTAGTAGTTGCACATCAAATCTAAACTGTCTGAAGTGTTTTTCCAAAGTTATTAACACTTTTATGTTTGGCGTTCCGAAACCCACCTTATCTCAGGCTGAAAAGCGTTTTTGTGCATTGTGCCATAACTTTTCAGGGAAGCTTCAGAACATGAAATTTTAACCTCCCACTCTAGCAGAAAGGGTCTTTCTAGTAGGTGCACATCGAATCTAAACTGTCTGAAGTGTTTTTCGAAAGTTATCAACACTTTTATGTTTGGCGTTCCGAAACCCACCTTATCTCAGGCTGAAAAGCGTGTTTGTGCATTGTGCCATAACTTTTCAGGGAAGCTTCAGAACATGAAATTTTAACCTCCCACTATAGCAGAAAGGGTCTTTCTAGTAGTTGCACATCAAATCTAAGCTGTCTGAAGTGTTTTTCAAAAGTTATCAACACTTTTATGTTTGGCGTTCCGAAACCCACCTTATCTCAGGCTGAAAAGCGTTTTTGTGCATTGTGCCATAACTTTTCAGGGAAGCTTCAGAACATGAAATTTTAACCTCCCACTATAGCAGAAAGGGTCTTTCTAGTAGTTGCACATCAAATCTAAACTGTCTGAAGTGTTTTTCCAAAGTTATTAACACTTTTATGTTTGGCGTTCCGAAACCCACCTTATCTCAGGCTGAAAAGCGTTTTTGTGCATTGTGCCATAACTTTTCAGGGAAGCTTCAGAACATGAAATTTTAACCTCCCACTATAGCAGAAAGGGTCTTTCTAGTAGTTGCACATCAAATCTAAACTGTCTGAAGTGTTTTTCCAAAGTTATCAACACTTTTATGTTTGGCGTTCCGAAACCCACCTTATCTCAGGCTGAAAAGCGTTTTTGTGCATTGTGCCATAACTTTTCAGGGAAGCTTCAGAACATGAAATTTTAACCTCCCACTATAGCAGAAAGGGTCTTTCTAGTAGTTGCACATCAAATCTAAACTGTCTGAAGTGTTTTTCCAAAGTTATTAACACTTTTATGTTTGGCGTTCCGAAACCCACCTTATCTCAGGCTGAAAAGCGTTTTTGTGCATTGTGCCATAACTTTTCAGGGAAGCTTCAGAACATGAAATTTTAACCTCCCACTATAGCAGAAAGGGTCTTTCTAGTAGTTGCACATCAAATCTAAACTGTCTGAAGTGTTTTTCCAAAGTTATCAACACTTTTATGTTTGGCGTTACGAAACCCACCTTATCTCAGGCTGAAAAGCGTTTTTACGCATTGTGCCATAACTTTTCTGGGAAGCTTCAGAACATGAAATTTTAACCTCCCACTATAGCAGAAAGGGTCTTTCTAGTAGGTGCACATCAAATCTAAGCTGTCTGAAGTGTTTTTCGAAAGTTATCAACACTTTTATGTTTGGCGTTCCGAAACCTACCTTATCTCAGGCTGAAAAGCGTTTTTGTGCATTGTGCCATAACTTTTCAGGGAAACTTCAGAACATGAAATTTTAACCTCCCACTATAGCAGAAAGGGTCTTTCTAGTAGTTGCACATCAAACCTAAGCTGTCTGAAGTGTTTTTCAAAAGTTATCAACACTTTTATGTTTGGTGTTCCGAAACCCACCTTATCTCAGGCTGAAAAGCGTTTTTTTGCATTGTGCCATAACTTTTCAGGGAAGCTTCAGAACATGAAATTTTAACCTCCCACTATAGCAGAAAGGGTCTTTCTAGTAGGTGCACATCAAATCTAAGCTGTCTGAAGTGTTTTTCGAAAGTTATCAACACTTTTATGTTTGGCGTTCCGAAACCCACCTTATCTCAGGCTGAAAAGCGTTTTTACGCATTGTGCCATAACTTTTCAGGGAAGCTTCAGAACATGAAATTTTAACATCCCACTATAGCAGAAAGGGTCTTTCTAGTAGGTGCACATCAAATCTAAGCTGTCTGAAGTGTTTTTCTAAAGTTATCAACACTTTTATGTTTGGCGTTCCGAAACCCACCTTATCTCAGGCTGAAAAGTGTTTTTGTGCATTGTGCCATAACTTTTCAGGGAAGCTTCAGAACATGAAATTTTAACCTCCCACTATAGCAGAAAGGGTCTTTCTAGTAGTTGCACATCAAATCTAAACTGTCTGAAGTGTTTTTCCAAAGTTATCAACACTTTTATGTTTGGCGTTCCGAAACCCACCTTATCTCAGGCTGAAAAGCGTTTTTACGCATTGTGCCATAACTTTTCAGGGAAGCTTCAGAACATGAAATTTTAACCTCCCACTATAGCAGAAAGGGTCTTTCTAGTAGGTGCACATCAAATCTAAGCTGTCTGAAGTGTTTTTCGAAAGTTATCAACACTTTTATGTTTGGCGTTCCGAAACCCACCTTATCTCAGGCTGAAAAGCGTTTTTGTGCATTGTGCCATAACTTTTCAGGGAAGCTTCAGAACATGAAATTTTAACCTCCCACTATAGCAGAAAGGGTCTTTCTAGTAGGTGCACATCAAATCTAAGCTGTCTGAAGTGTTTTTCGAAAGTTATCAACACTTTTATGTTTGGCGTTCCGAAACCCACCTTATCTCAGGCTGAAAAGCGTTTTTGTGCATTGTGCCATAACTTTTCAGGGAAGCTTCAGAACATGAAATTTTAACCTCCCACTATAGCAGAAAGGGTCTTTCTAGTAGTTGCACATCAAATCTAAACTGTCTGAAGTGTTTTTCCAAAGTTATTAACACTTTTATGTTTGGCGTTCCGAAACCCACCTTATCTCAGGCTGAAATGCGTTTTTGTGCATTGTGCCATAACTTTTCAGGGAAGCTTCAGAACATGAAATTTTAACCTCCCACTATAGCAGAAAGGGTCTTTCTAGTAGTTGCAAATCAAATCTAAACTGTCTGAACTGTTTTTCCAAAGTTATCAACACTTTTATGTTTGGCGTTCCGAAACCCACCTTATCTCAGGCTGAAAAGCGTTTTTGTGCATTGTGCCATAACTTCTCAGGGAAGCTTCAGAACATGAAATTTTAACCTCCCACTATAGCAGAAAGGGTCTTTCTAGTAGTTGCACATCAAATCTAAACTGTCTGAAGTGTTTTTCCAAAGTTATCAACACTTTTATGTTTGGCGTTCCGAAACCCACCTTATCTCAGGCTGAAAAGCGTTTTTACGCATTGTGCCATAACTTTTCAGGGAAGCTTCAGAACATGAAATTTTAACCTCCCACTATAGCAGAAAGGGTCTTTCTAGTAGGTGCACATCAAATCTAAGCTGTCTGAAGTGTTTTTCGAAAGTTATCAACACTTTTATGTTTGGCGTTCCGAAACCCACCTTATCTCAGGCTGAAAAGCGTTTTTGTGCATTGTGCCATAACTTTTCAGGGAAGCTTCAGAACATGAAATTTTAACCTCCCACTATAGCAGAAAGGGTCTTTCTAGTAGTTGCACATCAAATCTAAGCTGTCTGAAGTGTTTTTCAAAAGTTATCAACACTTTTATGTTTGGCGTTCCGAAACCCACCTTATCTCAGGCTGAAAAGCGTTTTTGTGCATTGTGCCATAACTTTTCAGGGAAGCTTCAGAACATGACATTTTAACCTCCCACTATAGCAGAAAGGGTCTTTCTAGTAGTTGCACATCAAATCTAAACTGTCAGAAGTGTTTTTCCAAAGTTATCAACACTTTTATGTTTGGCGTTCCGAAACCCACCTTATCTCAGGATGAAAAACGTTTTTACGCATTGTGCCATAACTTTTCAGGGAAGCTTCAGAACATGAAATTTTAACCTCCCACTATAGCAGAAGGGGTCTTTCTAGTAGGTGCACATCAAATCTAAACTGTCTGAAGTGTTTTTCGAAAGTTATCAACACTTTTATGTTTGGCGTTCCGAAACCCACCTTATCTCAGGATGAAAAACGTTTTTACGCATTGTGCCATAACTTTTCAGGGAAGCTTCAGAACATGAAATTTTAACCTCCCACTATAGCAGAAGGGGTCTTTCTAGTAGGTGCACATCAAATCTAAGCTGTCTGAAGTGTTTTTCGAAAGTTATCAACACTTTTATGTTTGGCGTTCCGAAACCCACCTTATCTCAGGCTGAAAAGCGTTTTTGTGCATTCTGCCATAACTTTTCAGGGAAGCTTCAGAAGATGACATTTTAACCTCCCACTATAGCAGAAAGGGTCTTTCTAGTAGTTGCACATCAAATCTAAACTGTCTGAAGTGTTTTTCCAAAGTTATTAACACTTTTATGTCTGGCGTTCCGAAACCCACCTTATCTCAGGCTGAAAAGCGTTTTTGTGCATTGTGCCATAACTTTTCAGGGAAGCTTTAGAACATGAAATTTTAACCTCCCACTATAGCAGAAAGGGTCTTTCTAGTAGTCGCACATCAAATCTAAACTGTCTGAAGTGTTTTTCCAAAGTTATTAACACTTTTATGTTTGGCGTTCCGAAACCCACCTTATCTCAGGCTGAAAAGCGTTTTTGTGCATTGTGCCATAACTTTTCAGGGAAGCTTCAGAACATGAAATTTTAACCTCCCACTATAGCAGAAAGGGTCTTTCTCGTAGTTGCACATCAAATCTAAACTGTCTGATGTGTTTTTCCAAAGTTATTAACACTTTTATGTTTGGCGTTCCGAAACCCACCTTATCTCAGGCTGAAAAGCGTTTTTGTGCATTGTGCCATAACTTTTCAGGGAAGCTTCAGAACATGAAATTTCAACCTCCCACTATAGCAGAAAGGGTCTTTCTAGTAGTTGCACATCAAATCTAAACTGTCTGAAGTGTTTTTCCAAAGTTATCAACACTTTTCTGTTTGGCGTTCCGAAACCCACCTTATCTCAGGCTGAAAAGCGTTTTTACGCATTGTGCCATAACTTTTCAGGGAAGGTTCCGAACATGAAATTTTAACCTCCCACTATAGCAGAAAGGGTCTTTCTAGTAGGTGCACATCAAATCTAAGCTGTCTGAAGTGTTTTTCGAAAGTTATCAACACTTTTATGTTTGGTGTTCCGAAACCCACCTTATCTCAGGCTGAAAAGCGTTTTTGTGCATTGTGCCATAACTTTTCAGGGAAGCTTTAGAACATGAAATTTTAACCTCCCACTATAGCAGAACGGGTCTTTCTAGTAGTTGCACATCAAATCTAAACTGTCTGAAGTGTTTTTCCAAAGTTATTAACACTTTTATGTTTGGCGTTCCGAAACCCACCTTATCTCAGGCTGAAAAGCGTTTTTGTGCATTGTGCCATAACTTTTCAGGGAAGCTTCAGAACATGAAATTTTAACCTCCCACTATAGCAGAAAGGGTCTTTCTAGTAGGTGCACATCAAATCTAAGCTGTCTGAAGTGTTTTTCGAAAGTTATCAACACTTTTATGTTTGGCGTTCCGAAACCCACCTTACCTCAGGCTGAAAAGCGTTTTTGTGCATTGTGCCATAACTTTTCAGGGAAGCTTCAGAACATGAAATTTTAACCTCCCACTATAGCAGAAAGGGTCTTTCTAGTAGTTTCACATCAAATCTAAACTGTCTGAAGTGTTTTTCCAAAGTTATTAACACTTTTATGTTTGCCGTTCCGAAACCCACCTTATCTCAAGCTGAAAAGCGTTTTTGTGCATTGTGCCATAACTTTTCAGGGAAGCTTCAGAACATGAAATTTTAACCTCCCACTATAGCAGAAAGGGTCTTTCTAGTAGTTGCACATCAAATCTAAACTGTCTGATGTGTTTTTCCAAAGTTATTAACACTTTTATGTTTGGCGTTCCGAAACCCACCTTATCTCAGGCTGAAAAGCGTTTTTGTGCATTGTGCCATAACTTTTCAGGGAAGCTTCAGAACATGAAATTTTAACCTCCCACTATAGCAGAAAGGGTCTTTCTAGTAGTTGCACATCAAATCTAAACTGTCTGAAGTGTTTTTCCAAAGTTATCAACACTTTTATGTTTGGCGTTCCGAAACCCACCTTATCTCAGGCTGAAAAGCGTTTTTGTGCATTGTGCCATAACTTTTCAGGGAAGCTTCAGAACATGAAATTTTAACCTCCCACTATAGCAGAAGGGGTCTTTCTAGTAGGTGCACATCAAATCTAAGCTGTCTGAAGTGTTTTTCGAAAGTTATCAACACTTTTATGTTTGGCGTTCCGAAACCCACCTTATCTCAGGCTGAAAAGCGTTTTTGTGCATTCTGCCATAACTTTTCAGGGAAGCTTCAGAAGATGACATTTTAACCTCCCACTATAGCAGAAAGGGTCTTTCTAGTAGTTGCACATCAAATCTAAACTGTCTGAAGTGTTTTTCCAAAGTTATTAACACTTTTATGTCTGGCGTTCCGAAACCCACCTTATCTCAGGCTGAAAAGCGTTTTTGTGCATTGTGCCATAACTTTTCAGGGAAGCTTTAGAACATGAAATTTTAACCTCCCACTATAGCAGAAAGGGTCTTTCTAGTAGTCGCACATCAAATCTAAACTGTCTGAAGTGTTTTTCCAAAGTTATTAACACTTTTATGTTTGGCGTTCCGAAACCCACCTTATCTCAGGCTGAAAAGCGTTTTTGTGCATTGTGCCATAACTTTTCAGGGAAGCTTCAGAACATGAAATTTTAACCTCCCACTATAGCAGAAAGGGTCTTTCTCGTAGTTGCACATCAAATCTAAACTGTCTGATGTGTTTTTCCAAAGTTATTAACACTTTTATGTTTGGCGTTCCGAAACCCACCTTATCTCAGGCTGAAAAGCGTTTTTGTGCATTGTGCCATAACTTTTCAGGGAAGCTTCAGAACATGAAATTTCAACCTCCCACTATAGCAGAAAGGGTCTTTCTAGTAGTTGCACATCAAATCTAAACTGTCTGAAGTGTTTTTCCAAAGTTATCAACACTTTTCTGTTTGGCGTTCCGAAACCCACCTTATCTCAGGCTGAAAAGCGTTTTTACGCATTGTGCCATAACTTTTCAGGGAAGGTTCCGAACATGAAATTTTAACCTCCCACTATAGCAGAAAGGGTCTTTCTAGTAGGTGCACATCAAATCTAAGCTGTCTGAAGTGTTTTTCGAAAGTTATCAACACTTTTATGTTTGGTGTTCCGAAACCCACCTTATCTCAGGCTGAAAAGCGTTTTTGTGCATTGTGCCATAACTTTTCAGGGAAGCTTTAGAACATGAAATTTTAACCTCCCACTATAGCAGAAAGGGTCTTTCTAGTAGTTGCACATCAAATCTAAACTGTCTGAAGTGTTTTTCCAAAGTTATTAACACTTTTATGTTTGGCGTTCCGAAACCCACCTTATCTCAGGCTGAAAAGCGTTTTTGTGCATTGTGCCATAACTTTTCAGGGAAGCTTCAGAACATGAAATTTTAACCTCCCACTATAGCAGAAAGGGTCTTTCTAGTAGGTGCACATCAAATCTAAGCTGTCTGAAGTGTTTTTCGAAAGTTATCAACACTTTTATGTTTGGCGTTCCGAAACCCACCTTACCTCAGGCTGAAAAGCGTTTTTGTGCATTGTGCCATAACTTTTCAGGGAAGCTTCAGAACATGAAATTTTAACCTCCCACTATAGCAGAAAGGGTCTTTCTAGTAGTTTCACATCAAATCTAAACTGTCTGAAGTGTTTTTCCAAAGTTATTAACACTTTTATGTTTGCCGTTCCGAAACCCACCTTATCTCAAGCTGAAAAGCGTTTTTGTGCATTGTGCCATAACTTTTCAGGGAAGCTTCAGAACATGAAATTTTAACCTCCCACTATAGCAGAAAGGGTCTTTCTAGTAGTTGCACATCAAATCTAAACTGTCTGATGTGTTTTTCCAAAGTTATTAACACTTTTATGTTTGGCGTTCCGAAACCCACCTTATCTCAGGCTGAAAAGCGTTTTTGTGCATTGTGCCATAACTTTTCAGGGAAGCTTCAGAACATGAAATTTTAACCTCCCACTATAGCAGAAAGGGTCTTTCTAGTAGTTGCACATCAAATCTAAACTGTCTGAAGTGTTTTTCCAAAGTTATCAACACTTTTATGTTTGGCGTTCCGAAACCCACCTTATCTCAGGCTGAAAAGCGTTTTTACGCATTGTGCCATAACTTTTCAGGGAAGCTTCAGAACATGAAATTTTAACCTCCCACTATAGCAGAAAGGGTCTTTCTAGTAGGTGCACATCAAATCTAAGCTGTCTGAAGTGTTTTTCGAAAGTTATCAACACTTTTATGTTTGGCGTTCCGAAACCCACCTTACCTCAGGCTGAAAAGCGTTTTTGTGCATTGTGCCATAACTTTTCAGGGAAGCTTCAGAACATGAAATTTTAACCTCCCACTATAGCAGAAAGGGTCTTTCTAGTAGTTGCACATCAAATCTAAACTGTCTGAAGTGTTTTTCCAAAGTTATTAACACTTTTATGTTTGGCGTTCCGAAACCCACCTTATCTCAGGCTGAAAAGCGTTTTTGTGCATTGTGCCATAACTTTTCAGGGAAGCTTCAGAACATGAAATTTTAACCTCCCACTATAGCAGAAAGGGTCTTTCTAGTAGTTGCACATGAAATCTAAACTGTCTGAAGTGTTTTTCCAAAGTTATCAACACTTTTATGTTTGGCGTTCCGAAACCCACCTTATCTCAGGCTGAAAAGCGTTTTTACGCATTGTGCCATAACTTTTCAGGGAAGCTTCAGAACATGAAATTTTAACCTCCCACTATAGCAGAAAGGGTCTTTCTAGTAGGTGCACATCAAATCTAAGCTGTCTGAAGTGTTTTTCGAAAGTTATCAACACTTTTATGTTTGGCGTTCCGAAACCTACCTTATCTCAGGCTGAAAAGCGTTTTTGTGCATTGTGCCATAACTTTTCAGGGAAGCTTCAGAACATGAAATTTTAACCTCCCACTATAGCAGAAAGGGTCTTTCTAGTAGTTGCACATCAAATCTAAGCTGTCTGAAGTGTTTTTCAAAAGTTATCAACACTTTTATGTTTGGCGTTCCGAAACCCACCTTATCTCAGGCTGAAAAGCGTTTTTTTGCATTGTGCCATAACTTTTCAGGGAAGTTTCAGAACATGAAATTTTAACCTCCCACTATAGCAGAAAGGGTCTTTCTAGTAGTTGCACATCAAATCTAAACTGTCTGAAGTGTTTTTCCAAAGTTATCAACACTTTTATGTTTGGCGTTCCGAAACCCACCTTATCTCAGGCTGAAAAGCGTTTTTACGCAGTGTGCCATAACTTTTCAGGGAAGCTTCAGAACATGACATTTTAACCTCCCACTATAGCAGAAAGGGTCTTTCTAGTAGGTGCACATCAAATCTAAGCTGTCTGAAGTGTTTTTCGAAAGTTATCAACACTTTTATGTTTGGCGTTCCGAAACCCACCTTATCACAGGCTGAAAAGCGTTTTTGTGCATTGTGCCATAACTTTTCAGGGAAGCTTCAGAACATGAAATTCTAACCTCCCACTATAGCAGAAAGGGTCTTTCTAGTAGGTGCACATCAAATCTAAGCTGTCTGAAGTGTTTTTCGAAAGTTATCAACACTTTTATGTTTGGCGTTCCGAAACCCACCTTATCTCAGGCTGAAAAGCGTTTTTGTGCATTGTGCCATAACTTTTCAGGGAAGCTTTAGAACATGAAATTTTAACCTCCCACTATGGCAGAAACGGTCTTTCTAGTAGTTGCACATCAAATCTAAACTGTCTGAAGTGTTTTTCCAAAGTTATTAACACTTTTATGTTTGGCGTTCCGAAACCCACCTTATCTCAGGCTGAAAAGCGTTTTTGTGCATTGTGCCATAACTTTTCAGGGAAGCTTCAGAACATGAAATTTTAACCTCCCACTATAGCAGAAAGGGTCTTTCTAGTAGTTGCACATCAAATCTAAACTGTCTGATGTGTTTTTCCAAAGTTATTAACACTTTTATGCTTGGCGTTCCGAAACCCACCTTATCTCAGGCTGAAAAGCGTTTTTGTGCATTGTGCCATAACTTTTCAGGGAAGCTTCAGAACATGAAATTTTAACCTCCCACTATAGCAGAAAGGGTCTTTCTAGTAGTTGCACATGAAATCTAAACTGTCTGAAGTGTTTTTCCAAAGTTATCAACACTTTTATGTTTGGCGTTCCGAAACCCACCTTATCTCAGGCTGAAAAGCGTTTTTACGCATTGTGCCATAACTTTTCAGGGAAGCTTCAGAACATGAAATTTTAACCTCCCACTATAGCAGAAAGGGTCTTTCTAGTAGGTGCACATCAAATCTAAGCTGTCTGAAGTGTTTTTCGAAAGTTATCAACACTTTTATGTTTGGCGTTCCGAAACCTACCTTATCTCAGGCTGAAAAGCGTTTTTGTGCATTGTGCCATAACTTTTCAGGGAAGCTTCAGAACATGAAATTTTAACCTCCCACTATAGCAGAAAGGGTCTTTCTAGTAGTTGCACATCAAATCTAAGCTGTCTGAAGTGTTTTTCAAAAGTTATCAACACTTTTATGTTTGGCGTTCCGAAACCCACCTTATCTCAGGCTGAAAAGCGTTTTTTTGCATTGTGCCATAACTTTTCAGGGAAGTTTCAGAACATGAAATTTTAACCTCCCACTATAGCAGAAAGGGTCTTTCTAGTAGTTGCACATCAAATCTAAACTGTCTGAAGTGTTTTTCCAAAGTTATCAACACTTTTATGTTTGGCGTTCCGAAACCCACCTTATCTCAGGCTGAAAAGCGTTTTTACGCAGTGTGCCATAACTTTTCAGGGAAGCTTCAGAACATGAAATTTTAACCTCCCACTATAGCAGAAAGGGTCTTTCTAGTAGGTGCACATCAAATCTAAGCTGTCTGAAGTGTTTTTCGAAAGTTATCAACACTTTTATGTTTGGCGTTCCGAAACCCACCTTATCTCAGGCTGAAAAGCGTTTTTGTGCATTGTGCCATAACTTTTCAGGGAAGCTTCAGAACATGAAATTTTAACCTCCCACTGTAGCAGAAAAAGGTCTTTCTAGTAGTTGCACATCAAATCTAAACTGTTTGAAGTGTTTTTCCAAAGTTATCAACACTTTTATGTTTGGCGTTCCGAAACCCACCTTATCTCAGGCTGAAAAGCGTTTTTACGCATTGTGCCATAACTTTTCAGGGAAGGTTCAGAACATGAAATTTTAACCTCCCACTATAGCAGAAAGGGTCTTTCTAGTAGGTGCACATCAAATCTAAGCTGTCTGAAGTGTTTTTCGAAAGTTATCAACACTTTTATGTTTGGCGTTCCGAAACCCACCTTATCTCAGGCTGAAAAGCGTTTTTGTGCATTGTGCCATAACTTTTCAGGGAAGCTTTAGAACATGAAATTATAACCTCCCACTATGGCAGAAACGGTCTTTCTAGTAGTTGCACATCAAATCTAAACTGTCTGAAGTGTTTTTCCAAAGTTATTAACACTTTTATGTTTGGCGTTCCGAAACCCACCTTATCTCAGGCTGAAAAGCGTTTTTGTGCATTGTGCCATAACTTTTCAGGGAAGCTTCAGAACATGAAATTTTAACCTCCCACTATAGCAGAAAGGGTCTTTCTAGTAGTTGCACATCAAATCTAAACTGTCTGATGTGTTTTTCCAAAGTTATTAACACTTTTATGCTTGGCGTTCCGAAACCCACCTTATCTCAGGCTGAAAAGCGTTTTTGTGCATTGTGCCATAACTTTTCAGGGAAGCTTCAGAACATGAAATTTTAACCTCCCACTATAGCAGAAAGGGTCTTTCTAGTAGTTGCACATCAAATCTAAACTGTCTGAAGTGTTTTTCCAAAGTTATCAACACTTTTATGTTTGGCGTTCCGAAACCCACCTTATCTCAGGCTGAAAAGCGTTTTTACGCATTGTGCCATAACTTTTCAGGGAAGCTTCAGAACATGAAATTTTAACCTCCCACTATAGCAGAAAGGGTCTTTCTAGTAGGTGCACATCAAATCTAAGCTGTCTGAAGTGTTTTTCGAAAGTTATCAACACTTTTATGTTTGGCGTTCCGAAACCCAACTTACCTCAGGCTGAAAAGCGTTTTTGTGCATTGTGCCATAACTTTTCAGGGAAGCTTCAGAACATGAAATTTTAACCTCCCACTAAAGCAGAAAGGTTCTTTCCAGTAGTTGCACATCAAATCTAAACTGTCTGAAGTGTTTTTCCAAAGTTATTAACACTTTTATGTTTGGCGTTCCGAAACCCACCTTATCTCAGGCTGAAAAGCGTTTTTGTGCATTGTGCCATAACTTTTCAGGGAAGCTTCAGAACATGAAATTTTAAGCTCCCACTATAGCAGAAAGGGTCTTTCTAGTAGTTGCACATGAAATCTAAACTGTCTGAAGTGTTTTTCCAAAGTTATTAACACTTTTATGTTTGGCGTTCCGAAACCCACCTTATCTCAGGCTGAAAAGCGTTTTTGTGCATTGTGCCATAACTTTTCAGGGAAGCTTCAGAACATGAAATTTTAACCTCCCACTATAGCAGAAAGGGTCTTTCTAGTAGTTGCACATCAAATCTAAACTGTCTGATGTGTTTTTCCAAAGTTATTAACACTTTTATGCTTGGCGTTCCGAAACCCACCTTATCTCAGGCTGAAAAGCGTTTTTGTGCATTGTGCCATAACTTTTCAGGGAAGCTTCAGAACATGAAATTTTAACCTCCCACTATAGCAGAAAGGGTCTTTCTAGTAGTTGCACATCAAATCTAAACTGTCTGAAGTGTTTTTCCAAAGTTATCAACACTTTTATGTTTGGCGTTCCGAAACCCACCTTATCTCAGGCTGAAAAGCGTTTTTACGCATTGTGCCATAACTTTTCAGGGAAGCTTCAGAACATGAAATTTTAACCTCCCACTATAGCAGAAAGGGTCTTTCTAGTAGGTGCACATCAAATCTAAGCTGTCTGAAGTGTTTTTCGAAAGTTATCAACACTTTTATGTTTGGCGTTCCGAAACCCACCTTACCTCAGGCTGAAAAGCGTTTTTGTGCATTGTGCCATAACTTTTCAGGGAAGCTTCAGAACATGAAATTTTAACCTCCCACTAAAGCAGAAAGGGTCTTTCCAGTAGTTGCACATCAAATCTAAACTGTCTGAAGTGTTTTTCCAAAGTTATTAACACTTTTATGTTTGGCGTTCCGAAACCCACCTTATCTCAGGCTGAAAAGCGTTTTTGTGCATTGTGCCATAACTTTTCAGGGAAGCTTCAGAACATGAAATTTTAAGCTCCCACTATAGCAAAAGGGTCTTTCTAGTAGTTGCACATGAAATCTAAACTGTCTGAAGTGTTTTTCCAAAGTTATTAACACTTTTATGTTTGGCGTTCGGAAACCCACCTTATCTCAGGCTGAAAAGCGTTTTTGTGCATTGTGCCATAACTTTTCAGGGAAGCTTCAGAAAATGAAATTTTAACCTTCCACTATAGCAGAAAGGGTCTTTCTAGTAGTTGCACATCAAATCTAAACTGTCTGAAGTGTTTTTCCAAAGTTATCAACACTTTTATGTTTGGCGTTCCGAAACCCACCTTATCACAGGCTGAAAAGCGTTTTTACGCATTGTGCCATAACTTTTCAGGGAAGCTTCAGAACATGAAATTTTAACCTCCCACTATAGCAGAAAGGGTCTTTCTAGTAGGTGCACATCAAATCTAAGCTGTCTGAAGTGTTTTTCGAAAGTTATCAACACTTTTATGTTTGGCGTTCCGAAACCCACCTTATCTCAGGCTGAAAAGCGTTTTTACGCATTGTGCCATAACTTTTCAGGGAAGCTTCAGAACATGAAATTTTAACCTCCCACTATAGCAGAAAGGGTCTTTCTAGTAGTTGCACATGAAATCTAAACTGTCTGAAGTGTTTTTCCAAAGTTATTAACACTTTTATGTTTGGCGTTCCGAAACCCACCTTATCTCAGGCTGAAAAGCGTTTTTGTGCATTGTGCCATAACTTTTCAGGGAAGCTTCAGAACATGAAATTTTAACCTCCCACTATAGCAGAAAGGGTCTTTCTAGTAGTTGCACATCAAATCTAAACTGTCTGATGTGTTTTTCCAAAGTTATTAACACTTTTATGCTTGGCGTTCCGAAACCCACCTTATCTCAGGCTGAAAAGCGTTTTTGTGCATTGTGCCATAACTTTTCAGGGAAGCTTCAGAACATGAAATTTTAACCTCCCACTATAGCAGAAAGGGTCTTTCTAGTAGTTGCACATCAAATCTAAACTGTCTGAAGTGTTTTTCCAAAGTTATCAACACTTTTATGTTTGGCGTTCCGAAACCCACCTTATCTCAGGCTGAAAAGCGTTTTTACGCATTGTGCCATAACTTTTCAGGGAAGCTTCAGAACATGAAATTTTAACCTCCCACTATAGCAGAAAGGGTCTTTCTAGTAGGTGCACATCAAATCTAAGCTGTCTGAAGTGTTTTTCGAAAGTTATCAACACTTTTATGTTTGGCGTTCCGAAACCCACCTTACCTCAGGCTGAAAAGCGTTTTTGTGCATTGTGCCATAACTTTTCAGGGAAGCTTCAGAACATGAAATTTTAACCTCCCACTAAAGCAGAAAGGGTCTTTCCAGTAGTTGCACATCAAATCTAAACTGTCTGAAGTGTTTTTCCAAAGTTATTAACACTTTTATGTTTGGCGTTCCGAAACCCACCTTATCTCAGGCTGAAAAGCGTTTTTGTGCATTGTGCCATAACTTTTCAGGGAAGCTTCAGAACATGAAATTTTAAGCTCCCACTATAGCAAAAGGGTCTTTCTAGTAGTTGCACATGAAATCTAAACTGTCTGAAGTGTTTTTCCAAAGTTATTAACACTTTTATGTTTGGCGTTCGGAAACCCACCTTATCTCAGGCTGAAAAGCGTTTTTGTGCATTGTGCCATAACTTTTCAGGGAAGCTTCAGAAAATGAAATTTTAACCTTCCACTATAGCAGAAAGGGTCTTTCTAGTAGTTGCACATCAAATCTAAACTGTCTGAAGTGTTTTTCCAAAGTTATCAACACTTTTATGTTTGGCGTTCCGAAACCCACCTTATCACAGGCTGAAAAGCGTTTTTACGCATTGTGCCATAACTTTTCAGGGAAGCTTCAGAACATGAAATTTTAACCTCCCACTATAGCAGAAAGGGTCTTTCTAGTAGGTGCACATCAAATCTAAGCTGTCTGAAGTGTTTTTCGAAAGTTATCAACACTTTTATGTTTGGCGTTCCGAAACCCACCTTATCTCAGGCTGAAAAGCGTTTTTACGCATTGTGCCATAACTTTTCAGGGAAGCTTCAGAACATGAAATTTTAACCTCCCACTATAGCAGAAAGGGTCTTTCTAGTAGTTGCACATCAAATCTAAACTGTCTGAAGTGTTTTTCCAAAGTTATTAACACTTTTATGTTTGGCGTTCCGAAACCCACCTTATCTCAGGCTGAAAAGCGTTTTTGTGCATTGTGCCATAACTTTTCAGGGAAGCTTCAGAACATGAAATTTTAACCTCCCACTATAGCAGAAAGGGTCTTTCTAGTAGTTGCACATGAAATCTAAACTGTCTGAAGTGTTTTTCCAAAGTTATTAACACTTTTATGTTTGGCGTTCCGAAACCCACCTTATCTCAGGCTGAAAAGCGTTTTTGTGCATTGTGCCATAACTTTTCAGGGAAGCTTCAGAACATGAAATTTTAACCTTCCACTATAGCAGAAAGGGTCTTTCTAGTAGTTGCACATCAAATCTAAACTGTCTGAAGTGTTTTTCCAAAGTTATCAACACTTTTATGTTTGGCGTTCCGAAACCCACCTTATCTCAGGCTGAAAAGCGTTTTTACGCATTGTGCCATAACTTTTCAGGGAAGCTTCAGAACATGAAATTTTAACCTCCCACTATAGCAGAAAGGGTCTTTCTAGTAGGTGCACATCAAATCTAAGCTGTCTGAAGTGTTTTTCCAAAGTTATCAACACTTTTATGTTTGGCGTTCCGAAACCCACCTTATCTCAGGCTGAAAAGTGTTTTTGTGCATTGTGCCATACCTTTTCAGGGAAGCTTCAGAACATGAAATTTTAACCTCCCACTATAGCAGAAAGGGTCTTTCTAGTAGTTGCACATCAAATCTAAACTGTCTGAAGTGTTTTTCCAAAGTTATTAACACTTTTATGTTTGGCGTTCCGAAACCCACCTTATCTCAGGCTGAAATGCGTTTTTGTGCATTGTGCCATAACTTTTCAGGGAAGCTTCAGAACATGAAATTTTAACCTCCCACTATAGCAGAAAGGGTCTTTCTAGTAGTTGCAAATCAAATCTAAACTGTCTGAAGTGTTTTTCCAAAGTTATCAACACTTTTATGTTTGGCGTTCCGAAACCCACCTTATCTCAGGCTGAAAAGCGTTTTTGTGCATTGTGCCATAACTTTTCAGGGAAGCTTCAGAACATGAAATTTTAACCTCCCACTATAGCAGAAAGGGTCTTTCTAGTAGTTGCACATCAAATCTAAACTGTCTGAAGTGTTTTTCCAAAGTTATCAACACTTTTATGTTTGGCGTTCCGAAACCCACCTTATCTCAGGCTGAAAAGCGTTTTTGTGCATTGTGCCATAACTTTTCAGGGAAGCTTCAGAACATGACATTTTAACCTCCCACTATAGCAGAAAGGGTCTTTCTAGTAGTTGCACATCAAATCTAAACTGTCTGAAGTGTTTTTCCAAAGTTATTAACACTTTTATGTTTGGCGTTAAGAAACCCACCTTATCTTAGGCTGAAAAGCGTTTTTGTGCATTGTGCCATAACTTTTCAGGGAAGCTTCAGAACATGAAATTTTAACCTCCCACTATAGCAGAAAGGGTCTTTCTAGTAGTTGCACATCAAATCTAAACTGTCTGAAGTGTTTTTCCAAAGTTATCAACACTTTTATGTTTGGCGTTCCGAAACCCACCTTATCTCAGGCTGAAAAGCGTTTTTACGCATTGTGCCATAACTTTTCAGGGAAGCTTCAGAACATGAAATTTTAACCTCCCACTATAGCAGAAAGGGTCTTTCTAGTAGGTGCACATCAAATCTAAGGTGTCTGAAGTGTTTTTCGAAAGTTATCAACACTTTTATGTTTGGCGTTCCGAAACCCACCTTATCTCAGGCTGAAAAGCGTTTTTGTGCATTGTGCCATAACTTTTCAGGGAAGCTTCAGAACATGAAATTTTAACCTCCCACTATAGCAGAAAGGGTCTTTCTACTAGTTGCACATCAAATCTAAACTGTCTGAAGTGTTTTTCCAAAGTTATTAACACTTTTATGTTTGGCGTTCCGAAACCCACCTTATCTCAGGCTGAAAAGCGTTTTTGTGCATTGTGCCATAACTTTTCAGGGAAGCTTCAGAACGTGACATTTTAACCTCCCACTATAGCAGAAAGGGTCTTTCTAGTAGTTGCACATCAAATCTAAACTGTCTGAAGTGTTTTTCCAAAGTTATCAACACTTTTATGTTTGGCGTTCCGAAACCCACCTTATCTCAGGCAGAAAAGCGTTTTTACGCAATGTGCCATAACTTTTCAGGGAAGTTTCAGAACATGAAATTTTAACCTCCCACTATAGCAGAAAGGGTCTTTCTAGTAGTTGCACATCAAATCTAAACTGTCTGAAGTGTTTTTCCAAAGTTATTAACACTTTTATGTTTGGCGTTCCGAAACCCACCTTATCTCAGGCTGAAAAGCGGTTTTGTGCATTGTGCCATAACTTTTCAGGGAAGCTTCAGAACATGAAATTTTAACCTCCCACTATAGCAGAAAGGGTCTTTCTAGTAGTTGCACATCAAATCTAAACTGTCTGAAGTGTTTTTCGAAAGTTATCAACACTTTTATGTTTGGCGTTCCGAAACCCACCTTATCTCAGGCTGAAAAGCGTTTTTGTGCATTGTGCCATAACTTTTCAGGGAAGCTTCAGAACATGAAATTTTAACCTCCCACTATAGCAGAAAGGGTCTTTCTAGTAGTTGCACATCAAATCTAAACTGTCTGAAGTGTTTTCCCAAAGTTATTAACACTTTTATGTTTGGCGTTCCGAAACCCACCTTATCTCAGGCTGAAAAGCGGTTTTGTGCATTGTGCCATAACTTTTCAGGGAAGCTTCAGAACATGAAATTTTAACCTCCCACTATAGCAGAAAGGGTCTTTCTAGTAGTTGCACATCAAATTTAAACTGTCTGAAGTGTTTTTCCAAAGTTATCAACACTTTTATGTTTGGCGTTCCGAAACCCACCTTATCTCTGGCTGAAAAGCGTTTTAACGCATTGTGCCATAACTTTTCAGGGAAGCTTCAGAACATGACATTTTAACCTCCCACTATAGCAGAAAGGGTCTTTCTAGTAGTTGCACATCAAATCTAAACTGTCTGAAGTGTTTTTCCAAAGTTATTAACACTTTTATGTTTGGCGTTCCGAAACCCACCTTATCTCAGGCTGAAAAGCGTTTTTGTGCATTGTGCCATAACTTTTCAGGGAAGCTTCAGAACATGAAATTTTAACCTCCCACTATAGCAGAAAGGGTCTTTCTAGTAGTTGCACATCAAATCTAAACTGTCTGAACTGTTTTTCCAAAGTTATCAACACTTTTATGTTTGGCGTTCCGAAACCCACCTTATCTCAGGCTGAAAAGCGTTTTTACGCATTGTGCCATAACTTCTCAGGGAAGCTTCAGAACATGAAATTTTAACCTCCCACTATAGCAGAAAGGGTCTTTCTAGTAGTTGCACATCAAATCTAAGCTGTCTGAAGTGTTTTTCAAAAGTTATCAACACTTTTATGTTTGGCGTTCCGAAACCCACCTTATCTCAGGCTGAAAAGCGTTTTTGTGCATTGTGCCATAACTTTTCAGGGAAGCTTCAGAACATGAAATTTTAACCTCCCACTATAGCAGAAAGGGTCTTTCTAGTAGTTGCACATCAAATCTAAACTGTCTGAAGTGTTTTTCGAAAGTTATCAACACTTTTATGTTTGGCGTTCCGAAACCCACCTTATCTCAGGCTGAAAAGCGTTTTTGTGCATTGTGCCATAACTTTTCAGGGAAGCTTCAGAACATGAAATTTTAACCTTCCACTATAGCAGAAAGGGTCTTTCTAGTAGTTGCACATCAAATCTAAACTGTCTGAAGTGTTTTTCCAAAGTTATCAACACTTTTATGTTTGGCGTTCCGAAACCCACCTTATCTCAGGCTGAAAAGCGTTTTTGTGCATTGTGCCATAACTTTTCAGGGAAGCTTCAGAACATGACATTTTAACCTCCCACTATAGCAGAAAGGGTCTTTCTAGTAGTTGCACATCAAATCTAAACTGTCTGAAGTGTTTTTCCAAAGTTATTAACACTTTTATGTTTGGCGTTAAGAAACCCACCTTATCTTAGGCTGAAAAGCGTTTTTGTGCATTGTGCCATAACTTTTCAGGGAAGCTTCAGAACATGAAATTTTAACCTCCCACTATAGCAGAAAGGGTCTTTCTAGTAGTTGCACATCAAATCTAAACTGTCTGAAGTGTTTTTCCAAAGTTATCAACACTTTTATGTTTGGCGTTCCGAAACCCACCTTATCTCAGGCTGAAAAGCGTTTTTACGCATTGTGCCATAACTTCTCAGGGAAGCTTCAGAACATGAAATTTTAACCTCCCACTATAGCAGAAAGGGTCTTTCTAGTAGGTGCACATCAAATCTAAGGTGTCTGAAGTGTTTTTCGAAAGTTATCAACACTTTTATGTTTGGCGTTCCGAAACCCACCTTATCTCAGGCTGAAAAGCGTTTTTGTGCATTGTGCCATAACTTTTCAGGGAAGCTTCAGAACATGAAATTTTAACCTCCCACTATAGCAGAAAGGGTCTTTCTACTAGTTGCACATCAAATCTAAACTGTCTGAAGTGTTTTTCCAAAGTTATTAACACTTTTATGTTTGGCGTTCCGAAACCCACCTTATCTCAGGCTGAAAAGCGTTTTTGTGCATTGTGCCATAACTTTTCAGGGAAGCTTCAGAACATGACATTTTAACCTCCCACTATAGCAGAAAGGGTCTTTCTAGTAGTTGCACATCAAATCTAAACTGTCTGAAGTGTTTTTCCAAAGTTATCAACACTTTTATGTTTGGCGTTCCGAAACCCACCTTATCTCAGGCAGAAAAGCGTTTTTACGCAATGTGCCATAACTTTTCAGGGAAGTTTCAGAACATGAAATTTTAACCTCCCACTATAGCAGAAAGGGTCTTTCTAGTAGTTGCACATCAAATCTAAACTGTCTGAAGTGTTTTTCCAAAGTTATTAACACTTTTATGTTTGGCGTTCCGAAACCCACCTTATCTCAGGCTGAAAAGCGGTTTTGTGCATTGTGCCATAACTTTTCAGGGAAGCTTCAGAACATGAAATTTTAACCTCCCACTATAGCAGAAAGGGTCTTTCTAGTAGTTGCACATCAAATCTAAACTGTCTGAAGTGTTTTTCGAAAGTTATCAACACTTTTATGTTTGGCGTTCCGAAACCCACCTTATCTCAGGCTGAAAAGCGTTTTTGTGCATTGTGCCATAACTTTTCAGGGAAGCTTCAGAACATGAAATTTTAACCTCCCACTATAGCAGAAAGGGTCTTTCTAGTAGTTGCACATCAAATCTAAACTGTCTGAAGTGTTTTTCCAAAGTTATCAACACTTTTATGTTTGGCGTTCCGAAACCCACCTTATCTCTGGCTGAAAAGCGTTTTAACGCATTGTGCCATAACTTTTCAGGGAAGCTTCAGAACATGACATTTTAACCTCCCACTATAGCAGAAAGGGTCTTTCTAGTAGTTGCACATCAAATCTAAACTGTCTGAAGTGTTTTTCCAAAGTTATTAACACTTTTATGTTTGGCGTTCCGAAACCCACCTTATCTCAGGCTGAAAAGCGTTTTTGTGCATTGTGCCATAACTTTTCAGGGAAGCTTCAGAACATGAAATTTTAACCTCCCACTATAGCAGAAAGGGTCTTTCTAGTAGTTGCACATCAAATCTAAACTGTCTGAACTGTTTTTCCAAAGTTATCAACACTTTTATGTTTGGCGTTCCGAAACCCACCTTATCTCAGGCTGAAAAGCGTTTTTACGCATTGTGCCATAACTTCTCAGGGAAGCTTCAGAACATGAAATTTTAACCTCCCACTATAGCAGAAAGGGTCTTTCTAGTAGTTGCACATCAAATCTAAGCTGTCTGAAGTGTTTTTCAAAAGTTATCAACACTTTTATGTTTGGCGTTCCGAAACCCACCTTATCTCAGGCTGAAAAGCGTTTTTGTGCATTGTGCCATAACTTTTCAGGGAAGCTTCAGAACATGAAATTTTAACCTCCCACTATAGCAGAAAGGGTCTTTCTAGTAGTTGCACATCAAATCTAAACTGTCTGAAGTGTTTTTCGAAAGTTATCAACACTTTTATGTTTGGCGTTCCGAAACCCACCTTATCTCAGGCTGAAAAGCGTTTTTGTGCATTGTGCCATAACTTTTCAGGGAAGCTTCAGAACATGAAATTTTAACCTTCCACTATAGCAGAAAGGGTCTTTCTAGTAGTTGCACATCAAATCTAAACTGTCTGAAGTGTTTTTCCAAAGTTATCAACACTTTTATGTTTGGCGTTCCGAAACCCACCTTATCTCAGGCTGAAAAGCGTTTTTACGCATTGTGCCATAACTTTTCAGGGAAGCTTCAGAACATGAAATTTTAACCTCCCACTATAGCAGAAAGGGTCTTTCTAGTAGGTGCACATCAAATCTAAGCTGTCTGAAGTGTTTTTCCAAAGTTATCAACACTTTTATGTTTGGCGTTCCGAAACCCACCTTATCTCAGGCTGAAAAGCGTTTTTGTGCATTGTGCCATACCTTTTCAGGGAAGCTTCAGAACATGAAATTTTAACCTCCCACTATAGCAGAAAGGGTCTTTCTAGTAGTTGCACATCAAATCTAAACTGTCTGAAGTGTTTTTCCAAAGTTATTAACACTTTTATGTTTGGCGTTCCGAAACCCACCTTATCTCAGGCTGAAATGCGTTTTTGTGCATTGTGCCATAACTTTTCAGGGAAGCTTCAGAACATGAAATTTTAACCTCCCACTATAGCAGAAAGGGTCTTTCTAGTAGTTGCAAATCAAATCTAAACTGTCTGAAGTGTTTTTCCAAAGTTATCAACACTTTTATGTTTGGCGTTCCGAAACCCACCTTATCTCAGGCTGAAAAGCGTTTTTGTGCATTGTGCCATAACTTTTCAGGGAAGCTTCAGAACATGAAATTTTAACCTCCCACTATAGCATAAAGGGTCTTTCTAGTAGTTGCACATCAAATCTAAACTGTCTGAAGTGTTTTTCCAAAGTTATCAACACTTTTATGTTTGGCGTTCCGAAACCCACCTTATCTCAGGCTGAAAAGCGTTTTTGTGCATTGTGCCATAACTTTTCAGGGAAGCTTCAGAACATGACATTTTAACCTCCCACTATAGCAGAAAGGGTCTTTCTAGTAGTTGCACATCAAATCTAAACTGTCTGAAGTGTTTTTCCAAAGTTATCAACACTTTTATGTTTGGCGTTCCGAAACCCACCTTATCTCAGGCAGAAAAGCGTTTTTACGCAATGTGCCATAACTTTTCAGGGAAGTTTCAGAACATGAAATTTTAACCTCCCACTATAGCAGAAAGGGTCTTTCTAGTAGTTGCACATCAAATCTAAACTGTCTGAAGTGTTTTTCCAAAGTTATTAACACTTTTATGTTTGGCGTTCCGAAACCCACCTTATCTCAGGCTGAAAAGCGGTTTTGTGCATTGTGCCATAACTTTTCAGGGAAGCTTCAGAACATGAAATTTTAACCTCCCACTATAGCAGAAAGGGTCTTTCTAGTAGTTGCACATCAAATCTAAACTGTCTGAAGTGTTTTTCGAAAGTTATCAACACTTTTATGTTTGGCGTTCCGAAACCCACCTTATCTCAGGCTGAAAAGCGTTTTTGTGCATTGTGCCATAACTTTTCAGGGAAGCTTCAGAACATGAAATTTTAACCTCCCACTATAGCAGAAAGGGTCTTTCTAGTAGTTGCACATCAAATCTAAACTGTCTGAAGTGTTTTCCCAAAGTTATTAACACTTTTATGTTTGGCGTTCCGAAACCCACCTTATCTCAGGCTGAAAAGCGTTTTTGTGCATTGTGCCATAACTTTTCAGGGAAGCTTCAGAACATGAAATTTTAACCTCCCACTATAGCAGAAAGGGTCTTTCTAGTAGTTGCACATCAAATTTAAACTGTCTGAAGTGTTTTTCCAAAGTTATCAACACTTTTATGTTTGGCGTTCCGAAACCCACCTTATCTCTGGCTGAAAAGCGTTTTAACGCATTGTGCCATAACTTTTCAGGGAAGCTTCAGAACATGACATTTTAACCTCCCACTATAGCAGAAAGGGTCTTTCTAGTAGTTGCACATCAAATCTAAACTGTCTGAAGTGTTTTTCCAAAGTTATTAACACTTTTATGTTTGGCGTTCCGAAACCCACCTTATCTCAGGCTGAAAAGCGTTTTTGTGCATTGTGCCATAACTTTTCAGGGAAGCTTCAGAACATGAAATTTTAACCTCCCACTATAGCAGAAAGGGTCTTTCTAGTAGTTGCACATCAAATCTAAACTGTCTGAACTGTTTTTCCAAAGTTATCAACACTTTTATGTTTGGCGTTCCGAAACCCACCTTATCTCAGGCTGAAAAGCGTTTTTACGCATTGTGCCATAACTTCTCAGGGAAGCTTCAGAACATGAAATTTTAACCTCCCACTATAGCAGAAAGGGTCTTTCTAGTAGTTGCACATCAAATCTAAGCTGTCTGAAGTGTTTTTCAAAAGTTATCAACACTTTTATGTTTGGCGTTCCGAAACCCACCTTATCTCAGGCTGAAAAGCGTTTTTGTGCATTGTGCCATAACTTTTCAGGGAAGCTTCAGAACATGAAATTTTAACCTCCCACTATAGCAGAAAGGGTCTTTCTAGTAGTTGCACATCAAATCTAAACTGTCTGAAGTGTTTTTCGAAAGTTATCAACACTTTTATGTTTGGCGTTCCGAAACCCACCTTATCTCAGGCTGAAAAGCGTTTTTGTGCATTGTGCCATAACTTTTCAGGGAAGCTTCAGAACATGAAATTTTAACCTCCCACTATAGCAGAAAGGGTCTTTCTAGTAGTTGCACATCAAATCTAAACTGTCTGAAGTGTTTTCCCAAAGTTATTAACACTTTTATGTTTGGCGTTCCGAAACCCACCTTATCTCAGGCTGAAAAGCGTTTTTGTGCATTGTGCCATAACTTTTCAGGGAAGCTTCAGAACATGAAATTTTAACCTCCCACTATAGCAGAAAGGGTCTTTCTAGTAGTTGCACATCAAATTTAAACTGTCTGAAGTGTTTTTCCAAAGTTATCAACACTTTTATGTTTGGCGTTCCGAAACCCACCTTATCTCTGGCTGAAAAGCGTTTTAACGCATTGTGCCATAACTTTTCAGGGAAGCTTCAGAACATGACATTTTAACCTCCCACTATAGCAGAAAGGGTCTTTCTAGTAGTTGCACATCAAATCTAAACTGTCTGAAGTGTTTTTCCAAAGTTATTAACACTTTTATGTTTGGCGTTCCGAAACCCACCTTATCTCAGGCTGAAAAGCGTTTTTGTGCATTGTGCCATAACTTTTCAGGGAAGCTTCAGAACATGAAATTTTAACCTCCCACTATAGCAGAAAGGGTCTTTCTAGTAGTTGCACATCAAATCTAAGGTGTCTGAAGTGTTTTTCGAAAGTTATCAACACTTTTATGTTTGGCGTTCCGAAACCCACCTTATCTCAGGCTGAAAAGCGTTTTTGTGCATTGTGCCATAACTTTTCAGGGAAGCTTCAGAACATGAAATTTTAACCTCCCACTATAGCAGAAAGGGTCTTTCTACTAGTTGCACATCAAATCTAAACTGTCTGAAGTGTTTTTCCAAAGTTATTAACACTTTTATGTTTGGCGTTCCGAAACCCACCTTATCTCAGGCTGAAAAGCGTTTTTGTGCATTGTGCCATAACTTTTCAGGGAAGCTTCAGAACATGACATTTTAACCTCCCACTATAGCAGAAAGGGTCTTTCTAGTAGTTGCACATCAAATCTAAACTGTCTGAAGTGTTTTTCCAAAGTTATCAACACTTTTATGTTTGGCGTTCCGAAACCCACCTTATCTCAGGCAGAAAAGCGTTTTTACGCAATGTGCCATAACTTTTCAGGGAAGTTTCAGAACATGAAATTTTAACCTCCCACTATAGCAGAAAGGGTCTTTCTAGTAGTTGCACATCAAATCTAAACTGTCTGAAGTGTTTTTCCAAAGTTATTAACACTTTTATGTTTGGCGTTCCGAAACCCACCTTATCTCAGGCTGAAAAGCGGTTTTGTGCATTGTGCCATAACTTTTCAGGGAAGCTTCAGAACATGAAATTTTAACCTCCCACTATAGCAGAAAGGGTCTTTCTAGTAGTTGCACATCAAATCTAAACTGTCTGAAGTGTTTTTCGAAAGTTATCAACACTTTTATGTTTGGCGTTCCGAAACCCACCTTATCTCAGGCTGAAAAGCGTTTTTGTGCATTGTGCCATAACTTTTCAGGGAAGCTTCAGAACATGAAATTTTAACCTCCCACTATAGCAGAAAGGGTCTTTCTAGTAGTTGCACATCAAATCTAAACTGTCTGAAGTGTTTTCCCAAAGTTATTAACACTTTTATGTTTGGCGTTCCGAAACCCACCTTATCTCAGGCTGAAAAGCGTTTTTGTGCATTGTGCCATAACTTTTCAGGGAAGCTTCAGAACATGAAATTTTAACCTCCCACTATAGCAGAAAGGGTCTTTCTAGTAGTTGCACATCAAATTTAAACTGTCTGAAGTGTTTTTCCAAAGTTATCAACACTTTTATGTTTGGCGTTCCGAAACCCACCTTATCTCTGGCTGAAAAGCGTTTTAACGCATTGTGCCATAACTTTTCAGGGAAGCTTCAGAACATGACATTTTAACCTCCCACTATAGCAGAAAGGGTCTTTCTAGTAGTTGCACATCAAATCTAAACTGTCTGAAGTGTTTTTCCAAAGTTATTAACACTTTTATGTTTGGCGTTCCGAAACCCACCTTATCTCAGGCTGAAAAGCGTTTTTGTGCATTGTGCCATAACTTTTCAGGGAAGCTTCAGAACATGAAATTTTAACCTCCCACTATAGCAGAAAGGGTCTTTCTAGTAGTTGCACATCAAATCTAAACTGTCTGAACTGTTTTTCCAAAGTTATCAACACTTTTATGTTTGGCGTTCCGAAACCCACCTTATCTCAGGCTGAAAAGCGTTTTTACGCATTGTGCCATAACTTCTCAGGGAAGCTTCAGAACATGAAATTTTAACCTCCCACTATAGCAGAAAGGGTCTTTCTAGTAGTTGCACATCAAATCTAAACTGTCTGAAGTGTTTTCCCAAAGTTATTAACACTTTTATGTTTGGCGTTCCGAAACCCACCTTATCTCAGGCTGAAAAGCGTTTTTGTGCATTGTGCCATAACTTTTCAGGGAAGCTTCAGAACATGAAATTTTAACCTCCCACTATAGCAGAAAGGGTCTTTCTAGTAGTTGCACATCAAATTTAAACTGTCTGAAGTGTTTTTCCAAAGTTATCAACACTTTTATGTTTGGCGTTCCGAAACCCACCTTATCTCTGGCTGAAAAGCGTTTTAACGCATTGTGCCATAACTTTTCAGGGAAGCTTCAGAACATGACATTTTAACCTCCCACTATAGCAGAAAGGGTCTTTCTAGTAGTTGCACATCAAATCTAAACTGTCTGAAGTGTTTTTCCAAAGTTATTAACACTTTTATGTTTGGCGTTCCGAAACCCACCTTATCTCAGGCTGAAAAGCGTTTTTGTGCATTGTGCCATAACTTTTCAGGGAAGCTTCAGAACATGAAATTTTAACCTCCCACTATAGCAGAAAGGGTCTTTCTAGTAGTTGCACATCAAATCTAAACTGTCTGAACTGTTTTTCCAAAGTTATCAACACTTTTATGTTTGGCGTTCCGAAACCCACCTTATCTCAGGCTGAAAAGCGTTTTTACGCATTGTGCCATAACTTCTCAGGGAAGCTTCAGAACATGAAATTTTAACCTCCCACTATAGCAGAAAGGGTCTTTCTAGTAGTTGCACATCAAATCTAAGCTGTCTGAAGTGTTTTTCAAAAGTTATCAACACTTTTATGTTTGGCGTTCCGAAACCCACCTTATCTCAGGCTGAAAAGCGTTTTTGTGCATTGTGCCATAACTTTTCAGGGAAGCTTCAGAACATGAAATTCTAACCTCCCACTATAGCAGAAAGGGTCTTTCTAGTAGTTGCACATCAAATCTAAACTGTCTGAAGTGTTTTTCCAAAGTTATTAACACTTTTATGTTTGGCGTTCCGAAACCCACCTTATCTAAGGCTGAAAAGCGTTTTTGTGCATTGTGCCATAACTTTTCAGGGAAGCTTCAGAACATGAAATTTTAACCTCCCACTATAGCAGAAAGGGTCTTTCTAGTAGTTGCACATCAAATCTAAACTGTCTGAAGTGTTTTTCCAAAGTTATCAACACTTTTATGTTTGGCGTTCGGAAACCCACCTTATCTCAGGCTGAAAAGCGTTTTTACGCATTGTGCCATAACTTTTGAGGGAAGCTTCAGAATATGAAATTTTAACCTCCCACTATAGCAGAAAGGGTCTTTCTCGTAGGTGCACATCAAATCTAAGCTGTCTGAAGTGTTTTTCGAAAGTTATCAACACTTTTATGTTTGGCGTTCCGAAACCCACCTTATCTCAGGCTGAAAACGTTTTTGTGCATTGTGCCATAACTTTTCAGGGAAGCTTCAGAACATGAAATTTTAACCTCCCACTATAGCAGAAAGGGTCTTTCTAGTAGTTGCACATCAAATCTAAACTGTCTGAAGTGTTTTTCGAAAGTTATCAACACTTTTATGTTTGGCGTTCCGAAACCCACCTTATCTCAGGCTGAAAAGCGTTTTTGTGCATTGTGCCATAACTTTTCAGAGAAGCTTCAGAACATGAAATTTTAACCTCCCACTATAGCAGAAAGGGTCTTTCTAGTAGTTGCACATCAAATCTAAACTGTCTGAAGTGTTTTTCCAAAGTTATCAACACTTTTATGTTTGGCGTTCCGAAACCCACCTTATCTCAGGCTGAAAAGCGTTTTTACGCATTGTGCCATAACTTTTCAGGGAAGCTTCAGAACATGAAATTTTAACCTCCCACTATAGCAGAAAGGGTCTTTCTAGTAGGTGCACATCAAATCTAAGCTGTCTGAAGTGTTTTTCGAAAGTTATCAACAGTTTTATGTTTGGCGTTCCGAAACCCACCTTATCTCAGGCTGAAAAGCGTTTTTGTGCATTGTGCCATAACTTTTCAGGGAAGCTTCAGAACATGAAATTTTAACCTCCCACTATAGCAGAAAGGGTCTTTCTACTAGTTGCACATCAAATCTAAACTGTCTGAAGTGTTTTTCCAAAGTTATTAACACTTTTATGTTTGGCGTTCCGAAACCCACCTTATCTCAGGCTGAAAAGCGTTTTTGTGCATTGTGCCATAACTTTTCAGGGAAACTTCAGAACATGAAATTTTAAGCTCCCACTATAGCAGAAAGGGTCTTTCTAGTAGTTGCACATGAAATCTAAACTGTCTGAAGTGTTTTTCCAAAGTTATTAACACTTTTATGTTTGGCGTTCCGAAACCCACCTTATCTCAGGCTGAAAAGCGTTTTTGTGCATTGTGCCATAACTTTTCAGGGAAGCTTCAGAACATGAAATTTTAACCTCCCACTTTAGCAGAAAGGGTCTTTCTAGTAGTTGCACATCAAATCTAAACTGTCTGATGTGTTTTTCCAAAGTTATTAACACTTTTATGCTTGGCGTTCCGAAACCCACCTTATCTCAGGCTGAAAAGCGTTTTTGTGCATTGTGCCATAACTTTTCAGGGAAGCTTCAGAACATGAAATTTTAACCTCCCACTATAGCAGAAAGGGTCTTTCTAGTAGTTGCACATCAAATCTAAACTGTCTGAAGTGTTTTTCCAAAGTTATCAACACTTTTATGTTTGGCGTTCCGAAACCCACCTTATCTCAGGCTGAAAAGCGTTTTTACGCATTGTGCCATAACTTTTCAGGGAAGCTTCAGAACATGAAATTTTAACCTCCCACTATAGCAGAAAGGGTCTTTCTAGTAGGTGCACATCAAATCTAAGCTGTCTGAAGTGTTTTTCGAAAGTTATCAACACTTTTATGTTTGGCGTTCCGAAACCCACCTTACCTCAGGCTGAAAAGCGTTTTTGTGCATTGTGCCATAACTTTTCAGGGAAGCTTCAGAACATGAAATTTTAACCTCCCACTAAAGCAGAAAGGGTCTTTCCAGTAGTTGCACATCAAATCTAAACTGTCTGAAGTGTTTTTCCAAAGTTATTAACACTTTTATGTTTGGCGTTCCGAAACCCACCTTATCTCAGGCTGAAAAGCGTTTTTGTGCATTGTGCCATAACTTTTCAGGGAAGCTTCAGAACATGAAATTTTAAGCTCCCACTATAGCAGAAAGGGTCTTTCTAGTAGTTGCACATGAAATCTAAACTGTCTGAAGTGTTTTTCCAAAGTTATTAACACTTTTATGTTTGGCGTTCGGAAACCCACCTTATCTCAGGCTGAAAAGCGTTTTTGTGCATTGTGCCATAACTTTTCAGGGAAGCTTCAGAACATGAAATTTTAACCTTCCACTATAGCAGAAAGGGTCTTTCTAGTAGTTGCACATCAAATCTAAACTGTCTGAAGTGTTTTTCCAAAGTTATCAACACTTTTATGTTTGGCGTTCCGAAACCCACCTTATCTCAGGCTGAAAAGCGTTTTTACGCATTGTGCCATAACTTTTCAGGGAAGCTTCAGAACATGAAATTTTAACCTCCCACTATAGCAGAAAGGGTCTTTCTAGTAGGTGCACATCAAATCTAAGCTGTCTGAAGTGTTTTTCGAAAGTTATCAACACTTTTATGTTTGGCGTTCCGAAACCCACCTTATCTCAGGCTGAAAAGCGTTTTTGTGCATTGTGCCATACCTTTTCAGGGAAGCTTCAGAACATGAAATTTTAACCTCCAACTATAGCAGAAAGGGTCTTTCTAGTAGTTGCACATCAAATCTAAACTGTCTGAAGTGTTTTTCCAAAGTTATTAACACTTTTATGTTTGGCGTTCCGAAACCCACCTTATCTCAGGCTGAAATGCGTTTTTGTGCATTGTGCCATAACTTTTCAGGGAAGCTTCAGAACATGAAATTTTAACCTCCCACTATAGCAGAAAGGGTCTTTCTAGTAGTTGCAAATCAAATCTAAACTGTCTGAAGTGTTTTTCCAAAGTTATCAACACTTTTATGTTTGGCGTTCCGAAACCCACCTTATCTCAGGCTGAAAAGCGTTTTTACGCATTGTGCCATAACTTTTCAGGGAAGCTTCAGAACATGAAATTTTAACCTCCCACTATAGCAGAAAGGGTCTTTCTAGTAGGTGCACATCAAATCTAAGCTGTCTGAAGTGTTTTTCGAAAGTTATCAACACTTTTATGTTTGGCGTTCCGAAACCCACCTTATCTCAGGCTGAAAAGCGTTTTTGTGCATTGTGCCATAACTTTTCAGGGAAGCTTCAGAACATGAAATTTTAACCTCCCACTATAGCAGAAAGGGTCTTTCTAGTAGTTGCACATCAAATCTAAGCTGTCTGAAGTGTTTTTCAAAAGTTATCAACACTTTTATGTTTGGCGTTCCGAAACCCACCTTATCTCAGGCTGAAAAGCGTTTTTGTGCATTGTGCCATAACTTTTCAGGGAAGCTTCAGAACATGAAATTTTAACCTCCCACTATAGCAGAAAGGGTCTTTCTAGTAGTTGCACATCAAATCTAAACTGTCTGAAGTGTTTTTCCAAAGTTATCAACACTTTTATGTTTGGCGTTCCGAAACCCACCTTATCTCAGGATGAAAAACGTTTTTACGCATTGTGCCATAACTTTTCAGGGAAGCTTCAGAACATGAAATTTTAACCTCCCACTATAGCAGAAAGGGTCTTTCTAGTAGGTGCACATCAAATCTAAGCTGTCTGAAGTGTTTTTCGAAAGTTATCAACACTTTTATGTTTGGCGTTCCGAAACCCACCTTATCTCAGGCTGAAAAGCGTTTTTGTGCATTGTGCCATAACTTTTCAGGGAAGCTTCAGAACATGACATTTTAACCTCCCACTATAGCAGAAAGGGTCTTTCTAGTAGTTGCACATCAAATCTAAACTGTCTGAAGTGTTTTTCCAAAGTTATCAACACTTTTATGTTTGGCGTTCCGAAACCCACCTTATCTCAGGCTGAAAAGCGTTTTTGTGCATTGTGCCATAACTTTTCAGGGAAGCTTCAGAACATGAAATTTTTGTCGTCGGGTTTAGGTTTTCAAGGTCTTGTGTACAAGGCGATTAGCTATAACATAAGCCGTCCCTAGTTCCAAGCACACTACCTCCCTTTGCCTCTCTGGTAAAGGGCCCCTCGGTTGGTCAACTCAGTCAGCCTCTTGTTGCGGACACGGTTCTAAATCTATAATAAGCATATCAACTATAACTTATTATATTAGTGAGTAGTGTCGGCGCTTCACTGAGCGGGTTATTTAATTAGCCCGACCTCTTAAGAAACAGGTTCTTGACCTTACAATGCTACACCTTATCGTAGTCTCTTTACTTAACTTCGTTTAGGGACTCATGATCGGATCCTAAATCCATTCCTTTCAAATAACATTTTCCCCATAAATGCCTAAAACTACCACCTAATCATTGACACAATAATTCAGGATGGAATAATGCTACCATGTGAGACACTCATTAAATGTGCAACAGGAGGAAATCAAACAGTAACTCACCTATAACCCAATTGATGGTAGTAGGAAGGAGCCAGTTGATTCTTTAGTAGTCAGGGATCCACGCCGTTGTGCCTTTTCAGTACTTAATTCGTACTCAATTTTATTTTGTTTTTTGTCACAAAAATGTTTCTTCAAAAAATTAATAAAAGAATAGTAAAAACAGTAAAGTCAACCAAAAACAATAAAATCCATAAACTCAAGGGTATTGCCAGACGCTGATACCCAACAATATCAAAAGTACCGCCAGACGCTGGTACTAGTACATATACTTCAAAAACCATATAATCAAAAATACTTCAAAAGCCGTATAATTAAAAATACTTCAAAACCATATAATCAAAAATACTTCAATAACCGTATAATTAAAAATACTTCAAAGCCATATAATCAAAAACACTTCAAAAACCGTATAATTAAGAATACTTAAATCATATAATCAAAAACACTTCAAAAACCGTATAATTAAGAATACTTAAATCATATAGTCAAAAATACTTCAAAACCATATAATTAAAAACACTTCAATAAAAAGGATTAATTCAAAAATAGTAAAAGAGAAATAAAAGATGAGTTGAAATCAAATGGTCCGAGAGCAAACAGCAAGAGCACCGTCCCAAGATAAGATAAAAACTTACGGCGGACAAACGCGGGCGAAGATCCAAAAAGAGCAAGAACTCAGGGTCACATCTCCGAGCGCTTATATAGCCACACACGGCTTTGAAGACATACCGACATCCGTTTTCTCACGCCAAGCCAATTAGTCATATCTATAACTTATCTTGTTTTTTCTCCAGGTGGCCTTTTGAAGTTCCTCCCTCAAAAGGATACATGTTCGGTGATAGATCATATTAGTGTCAATTGCGTCAGCACTTACATCATTTTTTACGTCACTGATGCCCGGTTCACCATATTAGGTCAGTACATCCACTCCATTTTGTCAGCACGTGCGCACAGGTTCAAACTAAGTTCAAGATGGCCGCTTTCTCATGACTTCAAATGAGCGCGCCTTCAAGGTCATTCTCAGATCCAAGCACACAGCTGTTCGTGAGTTCAAACGCGCATGATCAAAAGCATACAGGTTCACTAAAGTTCGAAACATTAAACAATTAATGATAAAAAATCAGAAACAATATCAAATATTATTTAGCAGGTCCATTAATGATAAAAACAGAAACAATACCAAATATTATTTAGCAGGTTTTGATTATAATATTTTCGAACTTCCAGTATATACAACATCCCCCTCCGAAAATATTGTCCTTCACCATTTGTCCAATTCGCCAAAGTCCATCGATTCATCTTCTTCATCTTTTTCATCTTTTTCATTCATTCGGGACTCAAGCTCCTTCAAATCTTCCTCCTTCAGCCTTCTCAGCACATTCATATAGTAGTCGAACAATTTCTGTGCAGACTCCTTGCCTCTACCGGTAGATGTCGTGGCGGCGTGCGTTGAAGGAGGAGTGATTAGGCATGGTGGGATCTGGACTCTCAGCTCGGGGGGTGGTAGGAGAGTATTCGTTCCGCTCAGGCGTAACAGGGGTCGAAACTCTGGGGGTATTCGGACGCACCGGAGATGATGTGTTCACAGGATCAGCCGACCCTGAAGATGTGTTCACAGGGTCAGCCGACCCCGTGGAGGTAACATTAGCTGGGACATCTGTGAGCTGTTTTGAGTCTGGGAAGACAAATTTGTTTTTTATCATATTTAACCCACATTGATGACAATTTTTCAGGACATGGCCCTCATGTTTACATAGGAGTAGATTTTTGAGAGTTATTACATTACCTTCACAATAGTTGCAATTTGTTGCACCGGTGTCTTCCGGAGATTTTGATTGATCTTTCGGATTTTCTTCATCCGTCTCACCTTCAGTTAGCGAGGTGTCACTCTGCTGTGATCGAGGAAAGGACTGCAGGTGTACGTACGTTGGTACGGACACGGAGGCCCTTGAACGTCTGGGTGCCCTTGGGGCGGGAGTAGCTCCCGAATCCGAGTTAGCAGATGGTCCTGTATCAGACAGACAGTTGTTCCCCTGCCCAGGAGGCGAAGCAAACTGAAATACCCAACCGCTTCTGGATGTCGCAGCTCTCTCTACCCAGCGTCTCGCCGGATTTGTTCTCCGAGGAAAGGGCCTCCCACCGCGCCTAAATCTCTGCTTGTGCTGCTCGAGCATAGCAGGGCGCTTCCAGTCACGTTCTCCCTTCAACACAGCCAGAGCTTCTTTCTCATTTCCGCTTATTACCAGTTGGGCAAAATTCTGCCATGAGACTGGTCCTTGAACATGCCACCCCAATGCGGTGGGCACTGTTGTTCTATTTTTCAATAATTTGCTCATCCACTCGAAGTAACCACGAGGGCAAAATCCTCCCTGATAATGGTGTAGACGAAACCCCCCATGCCATAATCTACCATGTTCACTGAGTATCAAGTCCTCCCAGTCCTCATACACGCTCACATCGTCTCTTAGCCACTGAGTCACCATCAGTAAGTTTGGGTCACGGAGGTGAATCTGGTCCCCTGGACGTCGGTAACCTGGCTGTATGTTTCCCGGCCCCCAAGGTCTAGCGGGACTAATGAACCCCAAATCTTTATCATACACTTCTCCCACCTGTTCCGTTTTTAACACCATTCCCTGCACCACATATGGAGGATGAAATCCTCCCTGTTCAATCCAGGATGTCTGCCCAGGTCCTATAGTACAGTGGTACACCCTAAGGGCGTACGTGGTCAATGGGGGCAGCTTATCATCCCCTGGGAACGTGAACTCCCAGTGTTCGGCACATACCACTGGAAGCCAGTGTACTAATGGCTCATTCTCCTGGCACATTACCACGAAACGTGGCCATGCCTGGAGGATGAACGGGGTCTCTTTTTCAAATGACCACACGATCTTTCTCGTTGGTTTGATTTCGAGGGGCACCCATATCTTTTGGACCTTCTTTCGGTGATCTTGAGTGACGACGCCGCGTGATACTTTTGCTGTAAATCTCATGAGGGGCTTATTCCTCCAATATTCAATCATTTTGGTGGAGGGTTCCCAACTAAAAACCCTACGGCGTCCTATGTCTGCAGGGCGGACTTTGGTTTTAGGATCAAGGGGCTCCATGATCACATCTAGGGCATACAGGACTCTCGTTTTTTGCGTGTGCCATGGATCCCATTGATCTGCTTTGTTGTTCCCGTCCGTAATCACAATTGAGCCCTGTAGAAACATTACAAAATGTCAATTCTGAGAAGGTCTACGAACAGTAGACGCCATCCCAAACAGCCTTATGCTGTTCGAAGTTTTCCATATCTTTATGGGGTAACAAGTCCCCATCAGGTAACCTATATAAAACACAGAGACATACAAAGAAGTTCCTCCAGCTAACTTTTTGAACAGAATCCATATCATCAGAATTATCCATTGCGCAGTAAGATTAAGTGCTGCCCTTTTATACCTCCCCAGGGTTGACCAAATTAATGTCAGTAATAAACCTATGAGTATAAGATATATCACTGTTCCTGCTATATTGCAATAGGTGCACTGAGAATCTGTGCAAAATAGTAAAGTCAATTCGGTGTACAAACTGTCCAGAATGTATACTACGGTGACCGCGGTCGGCCAAAGCCACGGTCTCTGAGGACTAAGATTCAATGCAGCGACTCCAATGAGGCCGAATGATGTGTGTAAAGGGGTTACTTTTCTAACGAAAAAGCGAATGCACCCTACTATTAATCCGAGGATGCATCCCAGACAAGTTTTTTGCTTATGTAATGGAGGAACAAATATTACTTGTAAAATGGACAGTATTGCAAGATCAATAAAATCTGCCCCTACCTGGGGAGGACTCTCGGGGTGATACCCGGTGGTGTTCGTCTGGTTGCTTGCCATGTTCAGCGTGACTAAACTTAAGATACTTCCTGCGCAGCTTTGCCTGTGTGCTTGTAGATGGAGGTGTTACCTTCAGTTTCCTGTTGACGTAGATGGAACATCAGTATGTCTGCTCCAATGTATGCCCATGTCAGCATCATCCACAAGATAGTCCAAACACTATCTCCTGGATCCGTGCAGTGTTCAAACACTTTTGGGTGTATAATGTAACGTGGGTAATAAGCCATGGAGCTCAGTGTATCGTTCTGTAACATTGTATCATTTTGCCATTTAGTCAATCCTTCAGTGATGTCATAAACCAATGCCTTGGCACTGATTAGGATGTATTTTTCTGTTATTATAGTGGTTGTTTCAACCTTTCTCCATTTTGACAAGTATTTGGCTGAAGGCGGCACTCATCCACATCCTCTGTACAGTGTTGGCCAGTCCACTCTGGAGGGCACTGACAGTTGTAAGTGTTGACTCCATCCATGCAAGTCTCTCTGTTAGCTTGGCCGCCACAAGCCAGTTATCCCTGTGGTAGCTTTTCTGACACCAATCTTTTCTGTTGGAGAAGTAGGTAATTTTAAAATTAAGTGATTCATATATTATTATGATGGTGCCGAACACCCATATTAAGGTCATAAATTTAATCCTGAGGTTTTCCTTATTCGCTTTCCCCCTCAGGTACTTTCGTGGCCAATACCTCAATCCTTAAGACATAAGCAGGTTGCCTAATTCAAACCTAGCTATACCATTTGTCCATTGACTTTTTTCCACTTTTCTTGCTTGGTGCCGTTTTCCTCCTCCGTCTTTCTGTCCCGTCCAGGGCACGCACAGATTCGTGCCTCAAAACACCTTCTCCCCAGCACGTTACCATCAGTGGTTTCCTGCGTAAGGATGGTGAGGATAGGCCGGCGATTCATGCCCCCCATGCATGAGCTGTTGCACAGCAAAATGGTCATATGGCGAGAGCCAAGCTGAGGCGGTTCATACGGCACAGTCACACTATGCCTCTTCGTGTTGGGGTCTTCATAATACAGTGCCAGTTCTGCTTACCAAAAGTGGCCCACTAGGCGGCTCGCTTGGGACGGTGCTCATGCTTGTACTTTGCATCCCCAGACCAAATAAGGGCAAAAATGGCGCAGTACAAAGGACACAGTCACCAGGCTCATAGTTAGACCAACTAACACTGGTGGTGGGGTGAGTATAGGGCATAACAATCCCTTTTTTCCAGGAATGATTAACACCATCCCAGGCCATGACCAAAAGGCCATTATTTGGGAAGACTCGGTCGGGGAGCATCTTCACATAGTCCTCCCCAACCCCCTGAACCCAACCTGGCACATGGTCTCGGTCAGCTTCCATCCTGATTTTTATACTTAAGTCGTAGTTGCTTGGGGTGGTACCTGTGGCCATCTTTACCCGTAAGTACATTCCCTTCGACTTTTACTATAGTGGTAGATTTTCCGGTGGCGAGTATCCACAACTCACTTCCCACCTATAACGATACAGAGGGCTCGTGAGAGTGGGCAGGGGTAGAACCCCGTAACTTGGGGAGACTGAGTTGTTGGTTAATGGCAAAGAGGTTTTCAGGTAAGTGCCATCTGTGCTTATACAGTAGTATTTGTGATTTTGCCGCGCGTACTGCACGTTCCGCGGACTCCGTTAGTGTTGGACTGATGCGGGATGGATAAGACATGTCGTATCCCTTCCTGCTCCAACCATGAACGAAAGTGCTTGGAAGTGCACACGGCGGCATTATCCATGGAAGCTCTTCTTGTAAGAGCTCCACCACTTTTTGGCACAACCTCTTTGCTCATTTCCATTTTTCAATCTCAGTCAAATTATTTTTAAGGAATTCACTTTACCGGCTATGAACAGTTTCCCGAACTATGCCGCTGCTTCCTGCTGCAGTTCCCCAGTTGTCCTTAGCGGACTCTTTACCATGGGGTGCCCGTTATAAGGCCTCACGGGACTTTTTGCTGTACTTCTGTATTCCAGCTATATTATATAGTTGTACTACAATTACCTTAATACTTTAACTATCCTGCTTGGGGTGATCAGTCCCAAGGGACAGTCTTTCGGTAAATTGTAGAGTCAACACGATCGTACGTTGTCGAGTGATAGAGCCTGAATCTTTCTCTTTGATTCAAAACTCAGAGATTGTAGGATCCATCTATTCACTACCGAACTTTTCCCGCCAGAATTTTAATCTGTGGTCCAGTTACTCACAAATAGATTGTACGTTTTTCAATCATGTCCCTGTTCGGGCGCCATGTCGTCGGGTTTAGGTTTTCAAGGTCTTGTGTACAAGGCGATTAGCTATAACATAAGCCGTCCCTAGTTCCAAGCACACTACCTCCCTTTGCCTCTCTGGTAAAGGGCCCCTCGGTTGGTCAACTCAGTCAGCCTCTTGTTGCGGACACGGTTCTAAATCTATAATAAGCATATCAACTATAACTTATTATATTAGTGAGTAGTGTCGGCGCTTCACTGAGCGGGTTATTTAATTAGCCCGACCTGTTAAGAAACAGGTTCTTGACCTTACAATGCTACACCTTATCGTAGTCTCTTTACTTAACTTCGTTTAGGGACTCATGATCGGATCCTAAATCCATTCCTTTCAAATAACATTTTCCCCATAAATGCCTAAAACTACCACCTAATCATTGACACAATAATTCAGGATGGAATAATGCTACCATGTGAGACACTCATTAAATGTGCAACAGGAGGAAATCAAACAGTAACTCACCTATAACCCAATTGATGGTAGTAGGAAGGAGCCAGTTGATTCTTTAGTAGTCAGGGATCCACGCCGTTGTGCCTTTTCAGTACTTAATTCGTACTCAATTTTATTTTGTTTTTTGTCACAAAAATGTTTCTTCAAAAAATTAATAAAAGAATAGTAAAAACAGTAAAGTCAACCAAAAACAATAAAATCCATAAACTCAAGGGTATTGCCAGACGCTGATACCCAACAATATCAAAAGTACCGCCAGACGCTGGTACTAGTACATATACTTCAAAAACCATATAATCAAAAATACTTCAAAAGCCGTATAATTAAAAATACTTCAAAACCATATAATCAAAAATATTTCAATAACCGTATAATTAAAAATACTTCAAAGCCATATAATCAAAAACACTTCAAAAACCGTATAATTAAGAATACTTAAATCATATAATCAAAAACACTTCAAAAACCGTATAATTAAGAATACTTAAATCATATAGTCAAAAATACTTCAAAACCATATAATTAAAAACACTTCAATAAAAAGGATTAATTCAAAAATAGTAAAAGAGAAATAAAAGATGAGTTGAAATCAAATGGTCCGAGAGCAAACAGCAAGAGCACCGTCCCAAGATAAGATAAAAACTTACGGCGGACAAACGCGGGCGAAGATCCAAAAAGAGCAAGAACTCAGGGTCACATCTCCGAGCGCTTATATAGCCACACACGGCTTTGAAGACATACCGACATCCGTTTTCTCACGCCAAGCCAATTAGTCATATCTATAACTTATCTTGTTTTTTCTCCAGGTGGCCTTTTGAAGTTCCTCCCTCAAAAGGATACATGTTCGGTGATAGATCATATTAGTGTCAATTGCGTCAGCACTTACATCATTTTTTACGTCACTGATGCCCGGTTCACCATATTAGGTCAGTACATCCACTCCATTTTGTCAGCACGTGCGCACAGGTTCAAACTAAGTTCAAGATGGCCGCTTTCTCATGACTTCAAATGAGCGCGCCTTCAAGGTCATTCTCAGATCCAAGCACACAGCTGTTCGTGAGTTCAAACGCGCATGATCAAAAGCATACAGGTTCACTAAAGTTCGAAACATTAAACAATTAATGATAAAAAATCAGAAACAATATCAAATATTATTTAGCAGGTCCATTAATGATAAAAACAGAAACAATACCAAATATTATTTAGCAGGTTTTGATTATAATATTTTCGAACTTCCAGTATATACAACAATTTTAACCTCCCACTAAAGCAGAAAGGGTCTTTCCAGTAGTTGCACATCAAATCTAAACTGTCTGAAGTGTTTTTCCAAAGTTATTAACACTTTTATGTTTGGCGTTCCGAAACCCACCTTATCTCAGGCTGAAAAGCGTTTTTGTGCATTGTGCCATAACTTTTCAGGGAAGCTTCAGAACATGAAATTTTAAGCTCCCACTATAGCAGAAAGGGTCTTTCTAGTAGTTGCACATGAAATCTAAACTGTCTGAAGTGTTTTTCCAAAGTTATTAACACTTTTATGTTTGGCGTTCGGAAACCCACCTTATCTCAGGCTGAAAAGCGTTTTTGTGCATTGTGCCATAACTTTTCAGGGAAGCTTCAGAACATGAAATTTTAACCTTCCACTATAGCAGAAAGGGTCTTTCTAGTAGTTGCACATCAAATCTAAACTGTCTGAAGTGTTTTTCCAAAGTTATCAACACTTTTATGTTTGGCGTTCCGAAACCCACCTTATCTCAGGCTGAAAAGCGTTTTTACGCATTGTGCCATAACTTTTCAGGGAAGCTTCAGAACATGAAATTTTAACCTCCCACTATAGCAGAAAGGGTCTTTCTAGTAGGTGCACATCAAATCTAAGCTGTCTGAAGTGTTTTTCGAAAGTTATCAACACTTTTATGTTTGGCGTTCCGAAACCCACCTTATCTCAGGCTGAAAAGCGTTTTTGTGCATTGTGCCATAACTTTTCAGGGAAGCTTCAGAACATGAAATTTTAACCTCCCACTATAGCAGAAAGGGTCTTTCTAGTAGTTGCACATCAAATCTAAGCTGTCTGAAGTGTTTTTCAAAAGTTATCAACACTTTTATGTTTGGCGTTCCGAAACCCACCTTATCTCAGGCTGAAAAGCGTTTTTGTGCATTGTGCCATAACTTTTCAGGGAAGCTTCAGAACATGAAATTTTAACCTCCCACTATAGCAGAAAGGGTCTTTCTAGTAGTTGCACATCAAATCTAAACTGTCTGAAGTGTTTTTCCAAAGTTATCAACACTTTTATGTTTGGCGTTCCGAAACCCACCTTATCTCAGGATGAAAAACGTTTTTACGCATTGTGCCATAACTTTTCAGGGAAGCTTCAGAACATGAAATTTTAACCTCCCACTATAGCAGAAAGGGTCTTTCTAGTAGGTGCACATCAAATCTAAGCTGTCTGAAGTGTTTTTCGAAAGTTATCAACACTTTTATGTTTGGCGTTCCGAAACCCACCTTATCTCAGGCTGAAAAGCGTTTTTGTGCATTGTGCCATAACTTTTCAGGGAAGCTTCAGAACATGACATTTTAACCTCCCACTATAGCAGAAAGGGTCTTTCTAGTAGTTGCACATCAAATCTAAACTGTCTGAAGTGTTTTTCCAAAGTTATTAACACTTTTATGTTTGGCGTTAAGAAACCCACCTTATCTTAGGCTGAAAAGCGTTTTTGTGCATTGTGCCATAACTTTTCAGGGAAGCTTCAGAACATGAAATTTTAACCTCCCACTATAGCAGAAAGGGTCTTTCTAGTAGTTGCACATCAAATCTAAACTGTCTGAAGTGTTTTTCCAAAGTTATCAACACTTTTATGTTTGGCGTTCCGAAACCCACCTTATCTCAGGCTGAAAAGCGTTTTTGTGCATTGTGCCATAACTTTTCAGGGAAGCTTCAGAACATGAAATTTTTGTCGTCGGGTTTAGGTTTTCAAGGTCTTGTGTACAAGGCGATTAGCTATAACATAAGCCGTCCCTAGTTCCAAGCACACTACCTCCCTTTGCCTCTCTGGTAAAGGGCCCCTCGGTTGGTCAACTCAGTCAGCCTCTTGTTGCGGACACGGTTCTAAATCTATAATAAGCATATCAACTATAACTTATTATATTAGTGAGTAGTGTCGGCGCTTCACTGAGCGGGTTATTTAATTAGCCCGACCTGTTAAGAAACAGGTTCTTGACCTTACAATGCTACACCTTATCGTAGTCTCTTTACTTAACTTCGTTTAGGGACTCATGATCGGATCCTAAATCCATTCCTTTCAAATAACATTTTCCCCATAAATGCCTAAAACTACCACCTAATCATTGACACAATAATTCAGGATGGAATAATGCTACCATGTGAGACACTCATTAAATGTGCAACAGGAGGAAATCAAACAGTAACTCACCTATAACCCAATTGATGGTAGTAGGAAGGAGCCAGTTGATTCTTTAGTAGTCAGGGATCCACGCCGTTGTGCCTTTTCAGTACTTAATTCGTACTCAATTTTATTTTGTTTTTTGTCACAAAAATGTTTCTTCAAAAAATTAATAAAAGAATAGTAAAAACAGTAAAGTCAACCAAAAACAATAAAATCCATAAACTCAAGGGTATTGCCAGACGCTGATACCCAACAATATCAAAAGTACCGCCAGACGCTGGTACTAGTACATATACTTCAAAAACCATATAATCAAAAATACTTCAAAAGCCGTATAATTAAAAATACTTCAAAACCATATAATCAAAAATACTTCAATAACCGTATAATTAAAAATACTTCAAAGCCATATAATCAAAAACACTTCAAAAACCGTATAATTAAGAATACTTAAATCATATAATCAAAAACACTTCAAAAACCGTATAATTAAGAATACTTAAATCATATAGTCAAAAATACTTCAAAACCATATAATTAAAAACACTTCAATAAAAAGGATTAATTCAAAAATAGTAAAAGAGAAATAAAAGATGAGTTGAAATCAAATGGTCCGAGAGCAAACAGCAAGAGCACCGTCCCAAGATAAGATAAAAACTTACGGCGGACAAACGCGGGCGAAGATCCAAAAAGAGCAAGAACTCAGGGTCACATCTCCGAGCGCTTATATAGCCACACACGGCTTTGAAGACATACCGACATCCGTTTTCTCACGCCAAGCCAATTAGTCATATCTATAACTTATCTTGTTTTTTCTCCAGGTGGCCTTTTGAAGTTCCTCCCTCAAAAGGATACATGTTCGGTGATAGATCATATTAGTGTCAATTGCGTCAGCACTTACATCATTTTTTACGTCACTGATGCCCGGTTCACCATATTAGGTCAGTACATCCACTCCATTTTGTCAGCACGTGCGCACAGGTTCAAACTAAGTTCAAGATGGCCGCTTTCTCATGACTTCAAATGAGCGCGCCTTCAAGGTCATTCTCAGATCCAAGCACACAGCTGTTCGTGAGTTCAAACGCGCATGATCAAAAGCATACAGGTTCACTAAAGTTCGAAACATTAAACAATTAATGATAAAAAATCAGAAACAATATCAAATATTATTTAGCAGGTCCATTAATGATAAAAACAGAAACAATACCAAATATTATTTAGCAGGTTTTGATTATAATATTTTCGAACTTCCAGTATATACAACAATTTTAACCTCCCACTAAAGCAGAAAGGGTCTTTCCAGTAGTTGCACATCAAATCTAAACTGTCTGAAGTGTTTTTCCAAAGTTATTAACACTTTTATGTTTGGCGTTCCGAAACCCACCTTATCTCAGGCTGAAAAGCGTTTTTGTGCATTGTGCCATAACTTTTCAGGGAAGCTTCAGAACATGAAATTTTAAGCTCCCACTATAGCAGAAAGGGTCTTTCTAGTAGTTGCACATGAAATCTAAACTGTCTGAAGTGTTTTTCCAAAGTTATTAACACTTTTATGTTTGGCGTTCGGAAACCCACCTTATCTCAGGCTGAAAAGCGTTTTTGTGCATTGTGCCATAACTTTTCAGGGAAGCTTCAGAACATGAAATTTTAACCTTCCACTATAGCAGAAAGGGTCTTTCTAGTAGTTGCACATCAAATCTAAACTGTCTGAAGTGTTTTTCCAAAGTTATCAACACTTTTATGTTTGGCGTTCAGAAACCCACCTTATCTCAGGCTGAAAAGCGTTTTTACGCATTGTGCCATAACTTTTCAGGGAAGCTTCAGAACATGAAATTTTAACCTCCCACTATAGCAGAAAGGGTCTTTCTAGTAGGTGCACATCAAATCTAAGCTGTCTGAAGTGTTTTTCGAAAGTTATCAACACTTTTATGTTTGGCGTTCCGAAACCCACCTTATCTCAGGCTGAAAAGCGTTTTTGTGCATTGTGCCATACCTTTTCAGGGAAGCTTCAGAACATGAAATTTTAACCTCCAACTATAGCAGAAAGGGTCTTTCTAGTAGTTGCACATCAAATCTAAACTGTCTGAAGTGTTTTTCCAAAGTTATTAACACTTTTATGTTTGGCGTTCCGAAACCCACCTTATCTCAGGCTGAAATGCGTTTTTGTGCATTGTGCCATAACTTTTCAGGGAAGCTTCAGAACATGAAATTTTAACCTCCCACTATAGCAGAAAGGGTCTTTCTAGTAGTTGCAAATCAAATCTAAACTGTCTGAAGTGTTTTTCCAAAGTTATCAACACTTTTATGTTTGGCGTTCCGAAACCCACCTTATCTCAGGCTGAAAAGCGTTTTTACGCATTGTGCCATAACTTTTCAGGGAAGCTTCAGAACATGAAATTTTAACCTCCCACTATAGCAGAAAGGGTCTTTCTAGTAGGTGCACATCAAATCTAAGCTGTCTGAAGTGTTTTTCGAAAGTTATCAACACTTTTATGTTTGGCGTTCCGAAACCCACCTTATCTCAGGCTGAAAAGCGTTTTTGTGCATTGTGCCATAACTTTTCAGGGAAGCTTCAGAACATTAAATTTTAACCTCCCACTATAGCAAAAAGGGTCTTTCTAGTAGTTGCACATCAAATCTAAGCTGTCTGAAGTGTTTTTCAAAAGTTATCAACACTTTTATGTTTGGCGTTCCGAAACCCACCTTATCTCAGGCTGAAAAGCGTTTTTGTGCATTGTGCCATAAGTTTTCAGGGAAGCTTCAGAACATGAAATTTTAACCTCCCACTATAGCAGAAAGGGTCTTTCTAGTAGTTGCACATCAAATCTAAACTGTCTGAAGTGTTTTTCCAAAGTTATCAACACTTTTATGTTTGGCGTTCCGAAACCCACCTTATCTCAGGATGAAAAACGTTTTTACGCATTGTGCCATAACTTTTCAGGGAAGCTTCAGAACATGAAATTTTAACCTCCCACTATAGCAGAAAGGGTCTTTCTAGTAGGTGCACATCAAATCTAAGCTGTCTGAAGTGTTTTTCGAAAGTTATCAACACTTTTATGTTTGGCGTTCCGAAACCCACCTTATCTCAGGCTGAAAAGCGTTTTTGTGCATTGTGCCATAACTTTTCAGGGAAGCTTCAGAACATGACATTTTAACCTCCCACTATAGCAGAAAGGGTCTTTCTAGTAGTTGCACATCAAATCTAAACTGTCTGAAGTGTTTTTCCAAAGTTATTAACACTTTTATGTTTGGCGTTAAGAAACCCACCTTATCTTAGGCTGAAAAGCGTTTTTGTGCATTGTGCCATAACTTTTCAGGGAAGCTTCAGAACATGAAATTTTAACCTCCCACTATAGCAGAAAGGGTCTTTCTAGTAGTTGCACATCAAATCTAAACTGTCTGAAGTGTTTTTCCAAAGTTATCAACACTTTTATGTTTGGCCTTCCGAAACCCACCTTATCTCAGGCTGAAAAGCGTTTTTACGCATTGTGCCATAACTTTTCAGGGAAGCTTCAGAACATGAAATTTTAACCTCCCACTATAGCAGAAAGGGTCTTTCTAGTAGGTGCACATCAAATCTAAGGTGTCTGAAGTGTTTTTCGAAAGTTATCAACACTTTTATGTTTGGCGTTCCGAAACCCACCTTATCTCAGGCTGAAAAGCGTTTTTGTGCATTGTGCCATAACTTTTCAGGGAAGCTTCAGAACATGAAATTTTAACCTCCCACTATAGCAGAAAGGGTCTTTCTACTAGTTGCACATCAAATCTAAACTGTCTGAAGTGTTTTTCCAAAGTTATTAACACTTTTATGTTTGGCGTTCCGAAACCCACCTTATCTCAGGCTGAAAAGCGTTTTTGTGCATTGTGCCATAACTTTTCAGGGAAGCTTCAGAACATGACATTTTAACCTCCCACTATAGCAGAAAGGGTCTTTCTAGTAGTTGCACATCAAATCTAAACTGTCTGAAGTGTTTTTCCAAAGTTATCAACACTTTTATGTTTGGCGTTCCGAAACCCACCTTATCTCAGGCTGAAAAGCGTTTTTACGCATTGTGCCATAACTTTTCAGGGAAGTTTCAGAACATGAAATTTTAACCTCCCACTATAGCAGAAAGGGTCTTTCTAGTAGTTGCACATCAAATCTAAACTGTCTGAAGTGTTTTTCCAAAGTTATTAACAGTTTTATGTTTGGCGTTCCGAAACCCACCTTATCTCAGGCTGAAAAGCGGTTTTGTGCATTGTGCCATAACTTTTCAGGGAAGCTTCAGAACATGAAATTTTAACCTCCCACTATAGCAGAAAGGGTCTTTCTAGTAGTTGCACATCAAATCTAAACTGTCTGAAGTGTTTTTCCAAAGTTATCAACACTTTTATGTTTGGCGTTCGGAAACCCACCTTATCTCAGGCTGAAAAGCGTTTTTACGCATTGTGCCATAACTTTTCAGGGAAGCTTCAGAATATGAAATTTTAACCTCCCACTATAGCAGAAAGGGTCTTTCTCGTAGGTGCACATCAAATCTAAACTGTCTGAAGTGTTTTCCCAAAGTTATTAACACTTTTATGTTTGGCGTTCCGAAACCCACCTTATCTCAGGCTGAAAAGCGTTTTTGTGCATTGTGCCATAACTTTTCAGGGAAGCTTCAGAACATGAAATTTTAACCTCCCACTATAGCAGAAAGGGTCTTTCTAGTAGTTGCACATCAAATCTAAACTGTCTGAAGTGTTTTTCCAAAGTTATCAACACTTTTATGTTTGGCGTTCCGAAACCCACCTTATCTCTGGCTGAAAAGCGTTTTAACGCATTGTGCCATAACTTTTCAGGGAAGCTTCAGAACATGAAATTTTAACCTCCCACTATAGCAGAAAGGGTCTTTCTAGTAGTTGCACATCAAATCTAAACTGTCTGAAGTGTTTTTCCAAAGTTATTAACACTTTTATGTTTGGCGTTCCGAAACCCACCTTATCTCAGGCTGAAAAGCGTTTTTGTGCATTGTGCCATAACGTTTCAGGGAAGCTTCAGAACATGAAATTTTAACCTCCCACTATAGCAGAAAGGGTCTTTCTAGTAGTTGCACATCAAATCTAAACTGTCTGAAGTGTTTTTCCAAAGTTATCAACACTTTTATGTTTGGCGTTCCGAAACCCACCTTATCTCAGGCTGAAAAGCGTTTTTACGCATTGTGCCATAACTTCTCAGGGAAGCTTCAGAACATGAAATTTTAACCTCCCACTATAGCAGAAAGGGTCTTTCTAGTAGGTGCACATCAAATCTAAGCTGTCTGAAGAGTTTTTCGAAAGTTATCAACACTTTTATGTTTGGCGTTCCGAAACCCACCTTATCTCAGGCTGAAAAGCGTTTTTGTGCATTGTGCCATAACTTTTCAGGGAAGCTTCAGAACATGAAATTTTAACCTCCCACTATAGCAGAAAGGGTCTTTCTAGTAGTTGCACATCAAATCTAAACTGTCTGAAGTGTTTTTCCAAAGTTATTAACACTTTTATGTTTGCCGTTCCGAAACCCACCTTATCTAAGGCTGAAAAGCGTTTTTGTGCATTGTGCCATAACTTTTCAGGGAAGCTTCAGAACATGAAATTTTAACCTCCCACTATAGCAGAAAGGGTCTTTCTAGTAGTTGCACATCAAATCTAAACTGTCTGAAGTGTTTTTCCAAAGTTATCAACACTTTTATGTTTGGCGTTCGGAAACCCACCTTATCTCAGGCTGAAAAGCGTTTTTACGCATTGTGCCATAACTTTTCAGGGAAGCTTCAGAATATGAAATTTTAACCTCCCACTATAGCAGAAAGGGTCTTTCTCGTAGGTGCACATCAAATCTAAGCTGTCTGAAGTGTTTTTCGAAAGTTATCAACACTTTTATGTTTGGCGTTCCGAAACCCACCTTATCTCAGGCTGAAAAGCGTTTTTGTGCATTGTGCCATAACTTTTCAGGGAAGCTTCAGAACATGAAATTTTAACCTCCCACTATAGCAGAAAGGGTCTTTCTAGTAGTTGCACATCAAATCTAAACTGTCTGAAGTGTTTTTCGAAAGTTATCAACACTTTTATGTTTGGCGTTCCGAAACCCACCTTATCTCAGGCTGAAAAGCGTTTTTGTGCATTGTGCCATAACTTTTCAGAGAAGCTTCAGAACATGAAATTTTAACCTCCCACTATAGCAGAAAGGGTCTTTCTAGTAGTTGCACATCAAATCTAAACTGTCTGAAGTGTTTTTCCAAAGTTATTAACACTTTTATGTTTGGCGTTCCGAAACCCACCTTATCTCAGGCTGAAAAGCGTTTTTGTGCATTGTGCCATAACTTTTCAGGGAAGCTTCAGAACATGAAATTTTAACCTCCCACTATAGCAGAAAGGGTCTTTCTAGTAGTTGCACATCAAATCTAAACTGTCTGAAGTGTTTTTCCAAAGTTATCAACACTTTTATGTTTGGCGTTCCGAAACCCACCTTATCTCTGGCTGAAAAGCGTTTTTACGCATTGTGCCATAACTTTTCAGGGAAGCTTCAGAACATGAAATTTTAACCTCCCACTATAGCAGAAAGGGTCTTTCTAGTAGGTGCACATCAAATCTAAGCTGTCTGAAGTGTTTTTCGAAAGTTATCAACACTTTTATGTTTGGCGTTCCGAAACCCACCTTACCTCAGGCTGAAAAGCGTTTTTGTGCATTGTGCCATAACTTTTCAGGAAAGCTTCAGAACATGAAATTTTAACCTCCCACTATAGCAGAAAGGGTCTTTCTAGTAGTTGCACATCAAATCTAAACTGTCTGAAGTGTTTTTCCAAAGTTATTAACACTTTTATGTTTGGCGTTCCGAAACCCACCTTATCTCAGGCTGAAAAGCGTTTTTGTGCATTGTGCCATAACTTTTCAGGGAAGCTTCAGAACATGAAATTTTAACCTCCCACTATAGCAGAAAGGGTCTTTCTAGTAGTTGCACATGAAATCTAAACTGTCTGAAGTGTTTTTCCAAAGTTATCAACACTTTTATGTTTGGCGTTCCGAAACCCACCTTATCTCAGGCTGAAAAGCGTTTTTACGCATTGTGCCATAACTTTTCAGGGAAGCTTTAGAACATGAAATTTTAACCTCCCACTATAGCAGAAAGGGTCTTTCTAGTAGTTGCACATCAAATCTAACTGTCTGAAGTGTTTTTCAAAAGTTATCAACACTTTTATGTTTGGCTTTCCGAAACCCACCTTATCTCAGGCTGAAAAGCGTTTTTGTGCATTGTGCCATAACTTTTCAGGGAAGCTTCAGAACATGAAATTTTAACCTCCCACTATAGCAGAAAGGGTCTTTCTAGTAGTTGCACATCAAATCTAACTGTCTGAAGTGTTTTTCAAAAGTTATCAACACTTTTATGTTTGGCTTTCCGAAACCCACCTTATCTCAGGCTGAAAAGCGTTTTTTTGCATTGTGCCATAACTTTTCAGGGAAGTTTCAGAACATGAAATTTTAACCTCCCACTATAGCAGAAAGGGTCTTTCTAGTAGTTGCACATCAAATCTAAACTGTCTGAAGTGTTTTTCCAAAGTTATCAACACTTTTATGTTTGGCGTTCCGAAACCCACCTTATCTCAGGCTGAAAAGCGTTTTTACGCATTGTGCCATAACTTTTCAGGGAAGCTTCAGAACATGAAATTTTAACCTCCCACTATAGCAGAAAGGGTCTTTCTAGTAGTTGCACATCAAATCTAAGCTGTCTGAAGTGTTTTTCGAAAGTTATCAACACTTTTATGTTTGGCGTTCCGAAACCCACCTTACCTCAGGCTGAAAAGCGTTTTTGTGCATTGTGCCATAACTTTTCAGGGAAGCTTCAGAACATGAAATTTTAACCTCCCACTATAGCAGAAAGGGTCTTTCTAGTAGTTGCACATCAAATCTAAACTGTCTGAAGTGTTTTTCCAAAGTTATTAACACTTTTATGTTTGGCGTTCCGAAACCCACCTTATCTCAGGCTGAAAAGCGTTTTTGTGCATTGTGCCATAACTTTTCAGGGAAGCTTCAGAACATGAAATTTTAACCTCCCACTATAGCAGAAAGGGTCTTTCTAGTAGTTGCACATGAAATCTAAACTGTCTGAAGTGTTTTTCCAAAGTTATCAACACTTTTATGTTTGGCGTTCCGAAACCCACCTTATCTCAGGCTGAAAAGCGTTTTTACGCATTGTGCCATAACTTTTCAGGGAAGCTTCAGAACATGAAATTTTAACCTCCCACTATAGCAGAAAGGGTCTCAAATCTAAGCTGTCTGAAGTGTTTTTCCAAAGTTATCAACACTTTTATGTTTGGCGTTCCGTAACCTACCTTATCTCAGGCTGAAAAGCGTTTTTGTGCATTGTGCCATAACTTTTCAGGGAAGCTTCAGAACATGAAATTTTAACCTCCCACTATAGCAGAAAGGGTCTTTCTAGTAGTTGCACATCAAATCTAAGCTGTCTGAAGTGTTTTTCAAAAGTTATCAACACTTTTATGTTTGGCGTTCCGAAACCCACCTTATCTCAGGCTGAAAAGCGTTTTTTTGCATTGTGCCATAACTTTTCAGGGAAGTTTCAGAACATGAAATTTTAACCTCCCACTATAGCAGAAAGGGTCTTTCTCGTAGTTGCACATCAAATCTAAACTGTCTGAAGTGTTTTTCCAAAGTTATCAACACTTTTATGTTTGGCGTTCCGAAACCCACCTTATCTCAGGCTGAAAAGCGTTTTTACCCATTGTGCCATAACTTTTCAGGGAAGCTTCAGAACATGAAATTTTACCCTCCCACTATAGCAGAAAGGGTCTTTCTAGTAGGTGCACATCAAATCTAAGCTGTCTGAAGTGTTTTTCGAAAGTTATCAACACTTTTATGTTTGGCGTTCCGAAACCCACCTTATCACAGGCTGAAAAGCGTTTTTGTGCATTGTGCCATAACTTTTCAGGGAAGCTTCAGAACATGAAATTCTAACCTCCCACTATAGCAGAAAGGGTCTTTCTAGTAGTTGCACATCAAATCTAAACTGTCTGAAGTGTTTTTCCAAAGTTATTAACACTTTTATGTTTGGCGTTCCGAAACCCACCTTATCTCAGGCTGAAAAGCGTTTTTGTGCATTGTGCCATAACTTTTGAGGGAAGCTTCAGAACATGAAATTTTAACCTCCCACTATAGCAGAAAGGGTCTTTCTAGTAGTTGCACATGAAATCTAAACTGTCTGAAGTGTTTTTCCAAAGTTATCAACACTTTTATGTTTGGCGTTCCGAAACCCACCTTATCTCAGGCTGAAAAGCGTTTTTACGCATTGTGCCATAACTTTTCAGGGAAGCTTCAGAACATGAAATTTTAACCTCCCACTATAGCAGAAAGGGTCTCAAATCTAAGCTGTCTGAAGTGTTTTTCGAAAGTTATCAACACTTTTATGTTTGGCGTTCCGAAACCTACCTTATCTCAGGCTGAAAAGCGTTTTTGTGCATTGTGCCATAACTTTTCAGGGAAGCTTCAGAACATGAAATTTTAACCTCCCACTATAGCAGAAAGGGTCTTTCTAGTAGTTGCACATCAAATCTAAGCTGTCTGAAGTGTTTTTCAAACGTTATCAACACTTTTATGTTTGGCGTTCCGAAACCCACCTTATCTCAGGCTGAAAAGCGTTTTTTTGCATTGTGCCATAACTTTTCAGGGAAGTTTCAGAACATGAAATTTTAACCTCCCACTATAGCAGAAAGGGTCTTTCTAGTAGTTGCACATCAAATCTAAACTGTCTGAAGTGTTTTTCCAAAGTTATCAACACTTTTATGTTTGGCGTTCCGAAACCCACCTTATCTCAGGCTGAAAAGCGTTTTTACGCATTGTGCCATAACTTTTCAGGGAAGCTTCAGAACATGAAATTTTAACCTCCCACTATAGCAGAAAGGGTCTTTCTAGTAGGTGCACATCAAATCTAAGCTGTCTGAAGTGTTTTTCGAAAGTTATCAACACTTTTATGTTTGGCGTTCCGAAACCCGCCTTATCACAGGCTGAAAAGCGTTTTTGTGCATTGTGCCATAACTTTTCAGGGAAGCTTCAGAACATGAAATTCTAACCTCCCACTATAGCAGAAAGGGTCTTTCTAGTAGTTGCACATCAAATCTAAACTGTCTGAAGTGTTTTTCCAAAGTTATTAACACTTTTATGTTTGGCGTTCCGAAACCCACCTTATCTCAGGCTGAAAAGCGTTTTTGTGCATTGTGCCATAACTTTTCAGGGAAGCTTCAGAACATGAAATTTTAACCTCCCACTATAGCAGAAAAGGTCTTTCTAGTAGTTGCACATCAAATCTATACTGTCTGAAGTGTTTTTCCAAAGTTATCAACACTTTTATGTTTGGCGTTCCGAAACCCACCTTATCTCAGGCTGAAAAGCGTTTTTACGCATTGTGCCATAACTTTTCAGGGAAGCTTCAGAACATGAAATTTTAACCTCCCACTATAGCAGAAAGGGTCTTTCTAGTAGGTGCACATCAAATCTAAGCTGTCTGAAGTGTTTTTCGAAAGTAATCAACACTTTTATGTTTGGCGTTCCGAAACCCACCTTATCTCAGGCAGAAAAGCGTTTTTGTGCATTGTGGCATAACTTTTCAGGGAAGCTTCAGAACATGAAATTTTAACCTCCCACTATAGCAGAAAGGGTCTTTCCAGTAGTTGCACATCAAATCTAAACTGTCTGAAGTGTTTTTCCAAAGTTATTAACACTTTTATGTTTGGCGTTCCGAAACCCACCTTATCTCAGGCTGAAAAGCGTTTTTGTGCATTGTGCCATAACTTTTCAGGGAAGCTTCAGAACATGAAATTTTAACCTCCCACTATAGCAGAAAGGGTCTTTCTAGTAGTTGCACATGAAATCTAAACTGTCTGAAGTGTTTTTCCAAAGTTATTAACACTTTTATGTTTGGCGTTCGGAAACCCACCTTATCTCAGGCTGAAAAGCGTTTTTACGCATTGTGCCATAACTTTTCAGGGAAGCTTCAGAACATGAAATTTTAACCTCCCACTATAGCAGAAAGGGTCTTTCTAGTAGGTGCACATCAAATCTAAGCTGTCTGAAGTGTTTTTCGAAAGTTATCAACACTTTTATGTTTGGCGTTCCGAAACCCACCTTATCTCAGGCTGAAAAGCGTTTTTACGCATTGTGCCATAACTTTTCAGGGAAGCTTCAGAAAATGAAATTTTAACCTCCCACTATAGCAGAAAGGGTCTTTCTAGTAGTTGCACATCAAATCTAAACTGTCTGAAGTGTTTTTCCAAAATTATTAACACTTTTATGTTTGGCGTTCCGAAACCCACCTTATCTCAGGCTGAAAAGCGTTTTTGTGCATTGTGCCATAACTTTTCAGGGAAGCTTCAGAACATGAAATTTTAACCTCCCACTATAGCAGAAAGGGTCTTTCTAGTAGTTGCACATGAAATCTAAACTGTCTGAAGTGTTTTTCCAAAGTTATTAACACTTTTATGTTTGGCGTTCCGAAACCCACCTTATCTCAGGCTGAAAAGCGTTTTTGTGCATTGTGCCATAACTTTTCAGGGAAGCTTCAGAACATGAAATTTTAACCTTCCACTATAGCAGAAAGGGTCTTTCTAGTAGTTGCACATCAAATCTAAACTGTCTGAAGTGTTTTTCCAAAGTTATCAACACTTTTATGTTTGGCGTTCCGAAACCCACCTTATCTCAGGCTGAAAAGCGTTTTTGTGCATTGTGCCATAACTTTTCAGGGAAGCTTCAGAACATGAAATTTTAACCTCCCACTATAGCAGAAAGGGTCTTTCTAGTAGTTGCACATCAAATCTAAACTGTCTGAAGTGTTTTTCCAAAGTTATCAACACTTTTATGTTTGGCGTTCCAAAACCCACCTTATCTCAGGATGAAAAACGTTTTTACGCATTGTGCCATAACTTTTCAGGGAAGCTTCAGAACATGAAATTTTAACCTCCCACTATAGCAGAAAGGGTCTTTCTAGTAGGTGCACATCAAATCTAAGCTGTCTGAAGTGTTTTTCGAAAGTTATCAACACTTTTATGTTTGGCGTTCCGAAACCCACCTTATCTCATGCTGAAAAGCGTTTTTGTGCATTGTGCCATAACTTTTCAGGGAAGCTTCAGAACATGACATTTTAACCTCCCACTATAGCAGAAAGGGTCTTTCTAGTAGTTGCACATCAAATCTAAACTGTCTGAAGTGTTTTTCCAAAGTTATTAACACTTTTATGTTTGGCGTTAAGAAACCCACCTTATCTCAGGCTGAAAAGCGTTTTTGTGCATTGTGCCATAACTTTTCAGGGAAGCTTCAGAACATGAAATTTTAACCTCCCACTATAGCAGAAAGGGTCTTTCTAGTAGTTGCACATCAAATCTAAACTGTCTGAAGTGTTTTTCCAAAGTTATCAACACTTTTATGTTTGGCGTTCCGAAACCCACCTTATCTCAGGCTGAAAAGCGTTTTTACGCATTGTGCCATAACTTTTCAGGGAAGCTTCAGAACATGAAATTTTAACCTCCCACTATAGCAGAAAGGGTCTTTCTAGTAGTTGCACATCAAATCTAAACTGTCTGAAGTGTTTTTCCAAAGTTATTAACACTTTTATGTTTGGCGTTCCGAAACCCACCTTATCTCAGGCTGAAAAGCTGTTTTGTGCATTGTGCCATAACTTTTCAGGGAAGCTTCAGAACATGAAATTTTAACCTCCCACTATAGCAGAAAGGGTCTTTCTAGTAGTTGCACATCAAATCTAAACTGTCTGAAGTGTTTTTCGAAAGTTATCAGCACTTTTATGTTTGGCGTTCCGAAACCCACCTTATCTCAGGCTGAAAAGCGTTTTTGTGCATTGTGCCATAACTTTTCAGGGAAGCTTCAGAACATGAAATTTTAACCTCCCACTATAGCAGAAAGGGTCTTTCTAGTAGTTGCACATCAAATCTAAACTGTCTGAAGTGTTTTTCCAAAGTTATCAACACTTTTATGTTTGGCGTTCCGAAACCCACCTTATCTCAGGCTGAAAAGCGTTTTAACGCATTGTGCCATAACTTTTCAGGGAAGCTTCAGAACATGAAATTTTAACCTCCCACTATAGCAGAAAGGGTCTTTCTAGTAGTTGCACATCAAATCTAAACTGTCTGAAGTGTTTTTCCAAAGTTATCAACACTTTTATGTTTGGCGTTCCGAAACCCACCTTATCTCAGGCTGAAAAGCGTTTTTGTGCATTGTGCCATAACTTTTCAGGGAAGCTTCAGAACATGAAATTTTAACCTCCCACTATAGCAGAAAGGGTCTTTCTAGTAGTTGCACATCAAATCTAAACTGTCTGAAGTGTTTTTCCAAAGTTATCAACACTTTTATGTTTGGCGTTCCGAAACCCACCTTATCTCAGGCTGAAAAGCGTTTTTACGCATTGTGCCATAACTTTTCAGGGAAGCTTCAGAACATGAAATTTTAACCTCCCACTATAGCAGAAAGGGTCTTTCTAGTACGCGCACATCAAATCTAAGCTGTCTGAAGTGTTTTTCGAAAGTTATCAACACTTTTATGTTTGGCGTTCCGAAACCCACCTTACCTCAGCCTGAAAAGCGTTTTTGTGCATTGTGCCATAACTTTTCAGGGAAGCTTCAGAACATGAAATTTTAACCTCCCACTATAGCAGAAAGGGTCTTTCCAGTAGTTGCACATCAAATCTAAACTGTCTGAAGTGTTTTTCCAAAGTTATTAACACTTTTATGTTTGGCGTTCCGAAACCCACCTTATCTCAGGCTGAAAAGCGTTTTTGTGCATTGTGCCATAACTTTTCAGGGAAGCTTCAGAACATGAAATTTTAACCTCCGACTATAGCAGAAAGGGTCTTTCTAGTAGTTGCACATGAAATCTAAACTGTCTGAAGTGTTTTTCCAAAGTTATTAACACTTTTATGTTTGGCGTTCGGAAACCCACCTTATCTCAGCCTGAAAAGCGTTTTTGTGCATTGTGCCATAACTTTTCAGGGAAGCTTCAGAACATGAAATTTTAACCTTCCACTATAGCAGAAAGGGTCTTTCTAGTAGTTGCACATCAAATCTAAACTGTCTGAAGTGTTTTTCCAAAGTTATCAACACTTTTATGTTTGGCGTTCCGAAACCCACCTTATCTCAGGCTGAAAAGCGTTTTTACGCATTGTGCCATAACTTTTCAGGGAAGCTTCAGAACATGAAATTTTAACCTCCCACTATAGCAGAAAGGGCCTTTCTAGTAGGTGCACATCAAATCTAAGCTGTCTGAAGTGTTTTTCGAAAGTTATCAACACTTTTATGTTTGGCGTTCCGAAACCCACCTTATCTCAGGCTGAAAAGCGTTTTTACGCATTGTGCCATAACTTTTCAGGGAAGCTTCAGAACATGAAATTTTAACCTCCCACTATAGCAGAAAGGGTCTTTCTAGTAGTTGCACATCAAATCTAAACTGTCTGAAGTGTTTTTCCAAAGTTATTAACACTTTTATGTTTGGCGTTCCGAAACCCACCTTATCTCAGGCTGAAAAGCGTTTTTGTGCATTGTGCCATAACTTTTCAGGGAAGCTTCAGAACATGAAATTTTAACCTCCCACTATAGCAGAAAGGTTCTTTCTAGTAGTTGCACATCAAATCTAAACTGTCTGATGTGTTTTTCCAAAGTTATTAACACTTTTATGTTTGGCGTTCCGAAACCCACCTTATCTCAGGCTGAAAAGCGTTTTTGTGCATTGTGCCATAACTTTTCAGGGAAGCTTCAGAACATGAAATTTTAACCTCCCACTATAGCAGAAAGGGTCTTTCTAGTAGTTGCACATCAAATCTAAACTGTCTGAAGTGTTTTTCCAAAGTTATCAACACTTTTATGTTTGGCGTTCGGAAACCCACCTTATCTCAGGCTGAAAAGCGTTTTTACGCATTGTGCCATAACTTTTCAGGGAAGCTTCAGAATATGAAATTTTAACCTCCCACTATAGCAGAAAGGGTCTTTCTAGTAGGTGCACATCAAATCTATGCTGTCTGAAGTGTTTTTCGAAAGTTATCAACACTTTTATGTTTGGCGTTCCGAAACCCACCTTATCTCAGACTGAAAAGCGTTTTTGTGCATTGTGCCATAACTTTTCAGGGAAGCTTCAGAACATGAAATTTTAACCTCCCACTATAGCAGAAAGGTTCTTTCTAGTAGTTGCACATCAAATCTAAACTGTCTGAAGTGTTTTTCCAAAGTTATTAACACTTTTATGTTTGGCGTTCCGAAACCCACCTTATCTCAGGCTGAAAAGCGTTTTTGTGCATTGTGCCATAACTTTTCAGGGAAGCTTCAGAACATGAAATTTTAACCTCCCACTATAGCAGAAAGGGTCTTTCTAGTAGTTGCACATCAAATCTAAACTGTCTGAAGTGTTTTTCCAAAGTTATTAACACTTTTATGTTTGGCGTTCCGAAACCCACCTTATCTCAGGCTGAAAACCGTTTTTGTGCATTGTGCCATAACTTTTCAGAGAAGCTTCAGAACATGAAATTTTAACCTCCCACTATAGCAGAATGGGTCTTTCTAGTAGTTGCACATCAAATCTAAACTGTCTGAAGTGTTTTTCCAAAGTTATCAACACTTTTATGTTTGGCGTTCCGAAACCCACCTTATCTCAGGCTGAAAAGCGTTTTTACGCATTGTGCCATAACTTTTCAGGGAAGCTTCAGAACATGAAATTTTAACCTCCCACTATAGCAGAAAGGGTCTTTCTAGTAGGTGCACATCAAATCTAAGCTGTCTGAAGTGTTTTTCCAAAGTTATCAACACTTTTATGTTTGGCGTTCCGAAACCCACCTTATCTCAGGCTGAAAAGCGTTTTTGTGCATTGTGCCATAACTTTTCAGGGAAGCTTCAGAACATGAAATTTTAACCTCCCTCTATAGCAGAAAGGGTCTTTCTAGTAGTTGCACATCAAATCTAAACTGTCTGAAGTGTTTTTCCAAAGTTATCAACACTTTTATGTTTGGCGTTCCGAAACCCACCTTATCTCAGGCTGAAAAGCGTTTTTACGCATTGTGCCATAACTTTTCAGGGAAGCTTCAGAACATGAAATTTTAACCTCCCACTATAGCAGAAAGGGTCTTTCTAGTAGGTGCACATCAAATCTAAGCTGTCTGAAGTGTTTTTCGAAAGTTATCAACACTTTTATGTTTGGCGTTCCGAAACCCACCTTATCTCAGGCTGAAAAGCGTTTTTGTGCATTGTGCCATAACTTTTCAGGGAAGCTTCAGAACATGAAATTTTAACCTCCCACTATAGCAGAAAGGGTCTTTCTAGTAGTTGCACATCAAATCTAAACTGTCTGAAGTGTTTTTCCAAAGTTATTAACACTTTTATGTTTGGCGTTCCGAAACCCACCTTATCTCAGGCTGAAAAGCGTTTTTGTGCATTGTGCCATAACTTTTCAGGGAAGCTTCAGAACATGACATTTTAACCTCCCACTATAGCAGAAAGGGTCTTTCTAGTAGTTGCACATCAAATCTAAACTGTCTGAAGTGTTTTTCCAAAGTTATTAACACTTTTATGTTTGGCGTTCCGAAACCCACCTTATCTCAGGCTGAAAAGCGTTTTTGTGCATTGTGCCATAACTTTTCAGGGAAGCTTCAGAACATGAAATTTTAACCTCCCACTATAGCAGAAAAGGTCTTTCTAGTAGTTGCACATCAAATCTAAACTGTCTGAAGTGTTTTTCCAAAGTTATCAACACTTTTATGTTTGGCGTTCCGAAACCCACCTTATCTCAGGCTGAAAAGCGTTTTTACGCATTGTGCCATAACTTTTCAGGGAAGGTTCAGAACATGAAATTTTAACCTCCCACTATAGCAGAAAGGGTCTTTCTAGTAGGTGCACATCAAATCTAAGCTGTCTGAAGTGTTTTTCGAAAGTTATCAACACTTTTATGTTTGGCGTTCCGAAACCCACCTTATCTCAGGCTGAAAAGCGTTTTTGTGCATTGTGCCATAACTTTTCAGGGAAGCTTTAGAACATGAAATTTTAACCTCCCACTATAGCAGAAAGGGTCTTTCTAGTAGTTGCACATCAAATCTAAACTGTCTGAAGTGTTTTTCCAAAGTTATTAACACTTTTATGTTTGGCGTTCCGAAACCCACCTTATCTCAGGCTGAAAAGCGTTTTTGTGCATTGTGCCATAACTTTTCAGGGAAGCTTCAGAACATGAAATTTTAACCTCCCACTATAGCAGAAAGGGTCTTTCTAGTAGTTGCACATCAAATCTAAACTGTCTGATGTGTTTTTCCAAAGTTATTAACACTTTTATGTTTGGCGTTCCGAAACCCACCTTATCTCAGGCTGAAAAGCGTTTTTCTGCATTGTGCCATAACTTTTCAGGGAAGCTTCAGAACATGAAATTTTAACCTCCCACTATAGCAGAAAGGGTCTTTCTAGAAGTTGCACATCAAATCTAAACTGTCTGAAGTGTTTTTCCAAAGTTATCAACACTTTTATGTTTGGCGTTCCGAAACCCACCTTATCTCAGGCTGAAAAGCGTTTTTACGCATTGTGCCATAACTTTTCAGGGAAGCTTCAGAACATGAAATTTTAACCTCCCACTATAGCAGAAAGGGTCTTTCTAGTAGGTGCACATCAAATCTAAACTGTCTGAAGTGTTTTTCCAAAGTTATTAACACTTTTATGTTTGGCGTTCCGAAACCCACCTTATCTCAGGCTGAAAAGCGTTTTTGTGCATTGTGCCATAACTTTTCAGGGAAGCTTCAGAACATGAAATTTTAACCTCCCACTATAGCAGAAAAGGTCTTTCTAGTAGTTGCACATCAAATCTAAACTGTCTGAAGTGTTTTTCCAAAGTTATCAACACTTTTATGTTTGGCGTTCCGAAACCCACCTTATCTCAGGCTGAAAAGCGTTTTTACGCATTGTGCCATAACTTTTCAGGGAAGGTTCAGAACATGAAATTTTAACCTCCCACTATAGCAGAAAGGGTCTTTCTAGTAGTTGCACATCAAATCTAAACTGTCTGAAGTGTTTTTCCAAAGTTATTAACACTTTTATGTTTGGCGTTCCGAAACCCACCTTATCTCAGGCTGAAAAGCGTTTTTGTGCATTGTGCCATAACTTTTCAGGGAAGCTTCAGAACATGAAATTTTAACCTCCCACTATAGCAGAAAAGGTCTTTCTAGTAGTTGCACATCAAATCTAAACTGTCTGAAGTGTTTTTCCAAAGTTATCAACACTTTTATGTTTGGCGTTCCGAAACCCACCTTATCTCAGGCTGAAAAGCGTTTTTGTGCATTGTGCCATAACTTTTCAGGGAAGGTTCAGAACATGAAATTTTAACCTCCCACTATAGCAGAAAGGGTCTTTCTAGTAGGTGCACATCAAATCTAAGCTGTCTGAAGTGTTTTTCGAAAGTTATCAACACTTTTATGTTTGGCGTTCCGAAACCCACCTTATCTCAGGCTGAAAAGCGTTTTTGTGCATTGTGCCATAACTTTTCAGGGAAGCTTTAGAACATGAAATTTTAACCTCCCACTATAGCAGAAAGGGTCTTTCTAGTAGTTGCACATCAAATCTAAACTGTCTGAAGTGTTTTTCCAAAGTTATTATCACTTTTATGTTTGGCGTTCCGAAACCCACCTTATCTCAGGCTGAAAAGCGTTTTTGTGCATTGTGCCATAACTTTTCAGGGAAGCTTCAGAACATGAAATTTTAACCTCCCACTATAGCAGAAAGGGTCTTTCTAGTAGTTGCACATCAAATCTAAACTGTCTGATGTGTTTTTCCAAAGTTATTAACACTTTTATGTTTGGCGTTCCGAAACCCACCTTATCTCAGGCTGAAAAGCGTTTTTGTGCATTGTGCCATAACTTTTCAGGGAAGCTTCAGAACATGAAATTTTAACCTCCCACTATAGCAGAAAGGGTCTTTCTAGAAGTTGCACATCAAATCTAAACTGTCTGAAGTGTTTTTCCAAAGTTATCAACACTTTTATGTTTGGCGTTCCGAAACCCACCTTATCTCAGGCTGAAAAGCGTTTTTACGCATTGTGCCATAACTTTTCAGGGAAGCTTCAGAACATGAAATTTTAACCTCCCACTATAGCAGAAAGGGTCTTTCTAGTAGGTGCACATCAAATCTAAACTGTCTGAAGTGTTTTTCCAAAGTTATCAACACTTTTATGTTTGGCGTTCCGAAACCCACCTTATCTCAGGCTGAAAAGCGTTTTTGTGCATTGTGCCATAACTTTTCAGGGAAGCTTCAGAACATGAAATTTTAACTTCCCACTATAGCAGAAAGGGTCTTTCTAGTAGTTGCACATCAAATCTAAACTGTCTGAAGTGTTTTTCCAAAGTTATTAACACTTTTATGTTTGGCGTTCCGAAACCCACCTTATCTCAGGCTGAAAAGCGTTTTTGTGCATTGTGCCATAACTTTTCAGGGAAGCTTCAGAACATGAAATTTTAACCTCCCACTATAGCAGAAAGGGTCTTTCTAGTAGTTGCACATCAAATCTAAACTGTCTGAAGTGTTTTTCCAAAGTTATCAACACTTTTATGTTTGGCGTTCCGAAACCCACCTTATCTCAGGCTGAAAAGCGTTTTTACGCATTGTGCCATAACTTTTCAGGGAAGCTTCAGAACATGAAATTTTAACCTCCCACTATAGCAGAAAGGGTCTTTCTAGTACGTGCACATCAAATCTAAGCTGTCTGAAGTGTTTTTCGAAAGTTATCAACACTTTTATGTTTGGCGTTCCGAAACCCACCTTATCTCAGGCTGAAAAGCGTTTTTGTGCATTGTGCCATAACTTTTCAGGGAAGCTTCAGAACATGAAATTTTAACCTCCCACTATAGCAGAAAGGGTCTTTCTAGTAGTTGCACATCAAATCTAAACTGTCTGAAGTGTTTTTCCAAAGTTATTAACACTTTTATGTTTGGCGTTCCGAAACCCACCTTATCTCAGGCTGAAAAGCGTTTTTGTGCATTGTGCCATAACTTTTCAGGGAAGCTTCAGAACATGAAATTTTAACGTCCCACTATAGCAGAAAGGGTCTTTCTAGTAGTTGCACATCAAATCTAAACTGTCTGAAGTGTTTTTCCAAAGTTATTAACACTTTTATGTTTGGCGTTCCGAAACCCATCTTATCTCAGGCTGAAAAGCGTTTTTGTGCATTGTGCCATAACTTTTCAGGGAAGCTTCAGAACATGAAATTTTAACCTCCCACTATAGCAGAAAGGGTCTTTCTAGTCGTTGCACATCAAATCTAAGCTGTCTGAAGTGTTTTTCGAAAGTTATCAACACTTTTATGTTTGGCGTTCCGAAACCCAACTTATCTCAGGCTGAAAAGCGTTTTTGTGCATTGTGCCATAACTTTTCAGGGAAGCTTCAGAACATGAAATTTTAACCTCCCACTATAGCAGAAAGGGTCTTTCTAGTAGTTGCACATCAAATCTAAGCTGTCTGAAGTGTTTTTCGAAAGTTATCAACACTTTTATGTTTGGCGTTCCGAAACCCAACTTATCTCAGGCTGAAAAGCGTTTTTGTGCATTGTGCCATAACTTTTCAGGGAAGCTTCAGAAGATGAAATTTTAACCTCCCACTATAGCAGAAAGGGTCTTTCTAGTAGTTGCACTTCAAATCTAAGCTGTCTGAAGTGTTTTTCAAAAGTTATCAACACTTTTATGTTTGGCGTTCCGAAACCCACCTTGTCTCAGGCTGAAAAGCGTTTTTGTGCATTGTGCCATAACTTTTCAGGGAAGCTTCAGAACATGAAATTTTAACCTCCCACTATAGCAGAAAGGGTCTTTCTAGTCGTTGCACATCAAATCTAAACTGTCTGAAGTGTTTTGCCAAAGTTATCAACACTTTTATGTTTGGCGTTCCGAAACCCACCTTATCTCAGGCTGAAAAGCGTTTTTACACATTGTGCCATAACTTTTCAGGGAAGCTTCAGAACATGAAATTTTAACCTCCCACTATAGCAGAAAGGGTCTTTCTAGTAGGTGCACATCAAATCTAAGCTGTCTGAAGTGTTTTTCGAAAGTTATCAACACTTTTATGTTTGGCGTTCCGAAACCCACCTTATCTCAGGCTGAAAAGCGTTTTTGTGCATTGTGCCATAACTTTTCAGGGAAGCTTCAGAACATGAAATTTTAACCTCCCACTATAGCAGAAAGGGTCTTTCTAGTAGTTGCACATCAAATCTAAACTGTCTGATGTGTTTTTCCAAAGTTGTTAACACTTTTATGTTTGGCGTTCCGAAACCCACCTTATCTCAGGCTGAAAAGCGTTTTTGTGCATTGTGCCATAACTTTTCAGGGAAGCTTCAGAACATGAAATTTTAACCTCCCACTATAGCAGAAAGGGTCTTTCTAGTAGTTGCACATCAAATCTAAACTGTCTGAAGTGTTTTTCCAAAGTTATCAACACTTTTATGTTTGGCGTTCCGAAACGCACCTTATCTCAGGCTGAAAAGCGTTTTTACGCATTGTGCCATAACTTTTCAGGGAAGCTTCAGAACATGAAATTTTAACCTCCCACTATAGCAGAAAGGGTCTTTCTAGTAGGTGCACATCAAATCTAAGCTGTCTGAAGTGTTTTTCGAAAGTTATCAACACTTTTATGTTTGGCGTTCCGAAACCCACCTTATCTCAGGCTGAAAAGCGTTTTTGTGCATTGTGCCATAACTTTTCAGGGAAGCTTCAGAACATGAAATTTTAACCTCCCACTATAGCAGAAAGGGTCTTTCTAGTAGTTGCACATCAAATCTAAACTGTCTGAAGTGTTTTTCCAAAGTTATTAACACTTTTATGTTTGGCGTTCCGAAACCCACCTTATCTCAGGCTGAAAAGCGTTTTTGTGCATTGTGCCATAACTTTTCAGGGAAGCTTCAGAACATGAAATTTTAACCTCCCACTATAGCAGAAAGGGTCTTTCTAGTAGTTGCACATCAAATCTAAACTGTCTGAAGTGTTTTTCCAAAGTTATTAACACTTTTATGTTTGGCGTTCCGAAACCCACCTTATCTCAGGCTGAAAAGCGTTTTTGTGCATTGTGCCAAAACTTTTCAGGGAAGCTTCAGAACATGAAATTTTAACCTCCCACTATAGCAGAAAGGGTCTTTCTAGTCGTTGCACATCAAATCTAAGCTGTCTGAAGTGTTTTTCGAAAGTTATCAACACTTTTATGTTTGGCGTTCCGAAACCCAACTTATCTCAGGCTGAAAAGCGTTTTTGTGCATTGTGCCATAACTTTTCAGGGAAGCTTCAGAACATGAAATTTTAACCTCCCACTATAGCAGAAAGGGTCTTTCTAGTAGTTGCACATCAAATCTAAGCTGTCTGAAGTGTTTTTCGAAAGTTATCAACACTTTTATGTTTGGCGTTCCGAAACCCAACTTATCTCAGGCTGAAAAGCGTTTTTGTGCATTGTGCCATAACTTTTCAGGGAAGCTTCAGAAGATGAAATTTTAACCTCCCACTATAGCAGAAAGGGTCTTTCTAGTAGTTGCACTTCAAATCTAAGCTGTCTGAAGTGTTTTTCAAAAGTTATCAACACTTTTATGTTTGGCGTTCCGAAACCCACCTTGTCTCAGGCTGAAAAGCGTTTTTGTGCATTGTGCCATAACTTTTCAGGGAAGCTTCAGAACATGAAATTTTAACCTCCCACTATAGCAGAAAGGGTCTTTCTAGTCGTTGCACATCAAATCTAAACTGTCTGAAGTGTTTTGCCAAAGTTATCAACACTTTTATGTTTGGCGTTCCGAAACCCACCTTATCTCAGGCTGAAAAGCGTTTTTACACATTGTGCCATAACTTTTCAGGGAAGCTTCAGAACATGAAATTTTAACCTCCCACTATAGCAGAAAGGGTCTTTCTAGTAGGTGCACATCAAATCTAAGCTGTCTGAAGTGTTTTTCGAAAGTTATCAACACTTTTATGTTTGGCGTTCCGAAACCCACCTTATCTCAGGCTGAAAAGCGTTTTTGTGCATTGTGCCATAACTTTTCAGGGAAGCTTCAGAACATGAAATTTTAACCTCCCACTATAGCAGAAAGGGTCTTTCTAGTAGTTGCACATCAAATCTAAACTGTCTGATGTGTTTTTCCAAAGTTGTTAACACTTTTATGTTTGGCGTTCCGAAACCCACCTTATCTCAGGCTGAAAAGCGTTTTTGTGCATTGTGCCATAACTTTTCAGGGAAGCTTCAGAACATGAAATTTTAACCTCCCACTATAGCAGAAAGGGTCTTTCTAGTAGTTGCACATCAAATCTAAACTGTCTGAAGTGTTTTTCCAAAGTTATCAACACTTTTATGTTTGGCGTTCCGAAACGCACCTTATCTCAGGCTGAAAAGCGTTTTTACGCATTGTGCCATAACTTTTCAGGGAAGCTTCAGAACATGAAATTTTAACCTCCCACTATAGCAGAAAGGGTCTTTCTAGTAGGTGCACATCAAATCTAAGCTGTCTGAAGTGTTTTTCGAAAGTTATCAACACTTTTATGTTTGGCGTTCCGAAACCCACCTTATCTCAGGCTGAAAAGCGTTTTTGTGCATTGTGCCATAACTTTTCAGGGAAGCTTCAGAACATGAAATTTTAACCTCCCACTATAGCAGAAAGGGTCTTTCTAGTAGTTGCACATCAAATCTAAACTGTCTGAAGTGTTTTTCCAAAGTTATTAACACTTTTATGTTTGGCGTTCCGAAACCCACCTTATCTCAGGCTGAAAAGCGTTTTTGTGCATTGTGCCATAACTTTTCAGGGAAGCTTCAGAACATGAAATTTTAACCTCCCACTATAGCAGAAAGGGTCTTTCTAGTAGTTGCACATCAAATCTAAACTGTCTGAAGTGTTTTTCCAAAGTTATTAACACTTTTATGTTTGGCGTTCCGAAACCCACCTTATCTCAGGCTGAAAAGCGTTTTTGTGCATTGTGCCAAAACTTTTCAGGGAAGCTTCAGAACATGAAATTTTAACCTCCCACTATAGCAGAAAGGGTCTTTCTAGTCGTTGCACATCAAATCTAAGCTGTCTGAAGTGTTTTTCGAAAGTTATCAACACTTTTATGTTTGGCGTTCCGAAACCCAACTTATCTCAGGCTGAAAAGCGTTTTTGTGCATTGTGCCATAACTTTTCAGGGAAGCTTCAGAACATGAAATTTTAACCTCCCACTATAGCAGAAAGGGTCTTTCTAGTAGTTGCACATCATATCTAAGCTGTCTGAAGTGTTTTTCGAAAGTTATCAACACTTTTATGTTTGGCGTTCCGAAACCCAACTTATCTCAGGCTGAAAAGCGTTTTTGTGCATTGTGCCATAACTTTTCAGGGAAGCTTCAGAAGATGAAATTTTAACCTCCCACTATAGCAGAAAGGGTCTTTCTAGTAGTTGCACATCAAATCTAAGCTGTCTGAAGTGTTTTTCAAAAGTTATCAACACTTTTATGTTTGGCGTTCCGAAACCCACCTTATCTCAGGCTGAAAAGCGTTTTTGTGCATTGTGCCATAACTTTTAAGGGAAGCTTCAGAACATGAAATTTTAACCTCCCACTATAGCAGAAAGGGTCTTTCTAGTAGTTGCACATCAAATCTAAGCTGTCTGAAGTGTTTTTCCAAAGTTATCAACACTTTTATGTTTGGCGTTCCGAAACGCACCTTATCTCAGGCTGAAAAGCGTTTTTACGCATTGTGCCATAACTTTTCAGGGAAGCTTCAGAACATTAAATTTTAACCTCCCACTATAGCAGAAAGGGTCTTTCTAGTAGGTGCACATCAAATCTAAGCTGTCTGAAGTGTTTTTCGAAAGTTATCAACACTTTTATGTTTGGCGTTCCGAAACCCACCTTATCTCAGGCTGAAAAGCGTTTTTGTGCATTGTGCCATAACTTTTCAGGGAAGCTTCAGAACATGAAATTTTAACCTCCCACTATAGCAGAAAGGGTCTTTCTAGTAGTTGCACATCAAATCTAAACTGTCTGAAGTGTTTTTCCAAAGTTATTAACACTTTTATGTTTGGCGTTCCGAAACCCACCTTATCTCAGGCTGAAAAGCGTTTTTGTGCATTGTGCCATAACTTTTCAGGGAAGCTTCAGAACATGAAATTTTAACCTCCCACTATAGCAGAAAGGGTCTTTCTAGTAGTTGCACATCAAATCTAAACTGTCTGAAGTTTTTTTCCAAAGTTATTAACACTTTTATGTTTGGCGTTCCGAAACCCACCTTATCTCAGGCTGAAAAGCGTTTTTGTGCATTGTGCCATAACTTTTCAGGGAAGCTTCAGAACATTAAATTTTAACCTCCCACTATAGCAGAAAGGGTCTTTCTAGTAGTTGCACATCAAATCTAAGCTGTCTGAAGTGTTTTTCGATAGTTATCAACACTTTTATGTTTGGCGTTCCGAAACCCACCTTATCTCAGGCTGAAAAACGTTTTTACGCATTGTGCCATAACTTTTCAGGGAAGCTTCAGAACATGAAATTTTAACCTCCCACTATAGCAGAAAGGGTCTTTCTAGTAGTTGCACATCAAATCTAAGCTGTCTGAAGTGTTTTTCGAAAGTTATCAACACTTTTATGTTTGGCGTTCCGAAACCCAACTTATCTCAGGCTGAAAAGCGTTTTTGTGCATTGTGCCATAACTTTTCAGGGAAGCTTCAGAAGATGAAATTTTAACCTCCCACTATAGCAGAAAGGGTCTTTCTAGTAGTTGCACATCAAATCTAAGCTGTCTGAAGTGTTTTTCAAAAGTTATCAACACTTTTATGTTTGGCGTTCCGAAACCCACCTTATCTCAGGCTGAAAAGCGTTTTTGTGCATTGTGCCATAACTTTTCAGGGAAGCTTCAGAACATGAAATTTTAACCTCCCACTATAGCAGAAAGGGTCTTTCTAGTAGTTGCACATCAAATCTAAGCTGTCTGAAGTGTTTTTCCAAAGTTATCAACACTTTTATGTTTGGCGTTCCGAAACGCACCTTATCTCAGGCTGAAAAGCGTTTTTACGCATTGTGCCATAACTTTTCAGGGAAGCTTCAGAACATGAAATTTTAACCTCCCACTATAGCAGAAAGGGTCTTTCTAGTAGTTGCACATCAAATCTAAACTGTCTGAAGTGTTTTTCCAAAGTTATTAACACTTTTATGTTTGGCGTTCCGAAACCCACCTTATCTCAGGCTGAAAAGCGTTTTTGTGCATTGTGCCATAACTTTTCAGGGAAGCTTCAGAACATGAAATTTTAACCTCCCACTATAGCAGAAAGGGTCTTTCTAGTAGTTGCACATCAAATCTAAACTGTCTGAAGTTTTTTTCCAAAGTTATTAACACTTTTATGTTTGGCGTTCCGAAACCCACCTTATCTCAGGCTGAAAAGCGTTTTTGTGCATTGTGCCATAACTTTTCAGGGAAGCTTCAGAACATTAAATTTTAACCTCCCACTATAGCAGAAAGGGTCTTTCTAGTACTTGCACATCAAATCTAAGCTGTCTGAAGTGTTTTTCGATAGTTATCAACACTTTTATGTTTGGCGTTCCGAAACCCACCTTATCTCAGGCTGAAAAGCGTTTTTACGCATTGTGCCATAACTTTTCAGGGAAGCTTCAGAACATGAAATTTTAACCTCCCACTATAGCAGAAAGGGTCTTTCTCGTAGTTGCACATCAAATCTAAGCTGTCTGAAGTGTTTGTCGAAAGTTATCAACACTTTTATGTTTGGCGTTCCGAAACCCACCTTATCTCAGTCTGAAGAGCGTTTTTGTGCATTGTGCCGTAACTATTCAGGGAAGCTTCAGAACATGAAATTTTCACCTCCCACTATAGCACAAAGGGTCTTTCTAGTAGTTGCACATCAAATCTAAGCTGTCTGAAGTGTTTTTCCAAAGTTATCAACACTTTTATGTTTGGAATTCCGGAACCCACCTTATCTCAGACTGAAAACGCGTTTTCTGCATTGTTCCTTAACTTTGCAGGGAAGCATCGAAACATGAAATTTTCAACTCCCACTATAACAGACAGGGTCTTTCTTGTAGTTGCACATCAAATCTAAGCTGTCTGAAGTGTTTTTCCAAAGTTATCAACATTTTTATGTTTGGCGTTCCGAAACCCACCTTTTCTCAGGCTGAAAACGCGTATTCTGCTTTGTGCCATAACTTTGCTGGGAAGCTTCAGAACATGAAATTTTCAACTCCGACTATAGCAGAAAGTGACTTTGTAGTAGTTGCATATCAAATCTAAGCTGTCTGAAGTGATTTTCCAATTTTATCAACATTTTTATGTTTGGCTTTCCGGAACCCACCTTATCTCAGACTGAAAACGCGTTTTCTGCTTTGTGCCATAGCTCTGCTGGGAAGCTTCAGAACATGAAATTTTAACCTCCCACTCTAGCAGAAAGGGTCTTTCTAGTAGTTACACATCAAATCTAAGCTGTCTGAAGTATTTTTCCAATGTTATCAACATTTTTATGTTTGGCGTTCCGGAACCCACCTTATCTCAGGCTGAAAACGCGTTTTCTGCGTTGTGCCATAACTTTGCAGGGAAGCTTCAGAACATGAAATTTTCACATCCCACTATGACAGAAAGGGTTTTTCTGGTAGTTGCACATCAAATCTAAGCTGTCTGAAGTGTTTTTCCAAAGATATCAACATTTTTATGTTTGGCGTTCCGGAAACCACCTTATCTCAGGCTAAAAACGCGTTTCCTGCTTTGTGCCATAACTTTGCAGGGAAGCTTCAGAACATGGAATTTTAACCTCCCACTTTAGCAGAAAGCGTCTTTCTCGTAGTTGCACATCAAATCTAAGCTGTCTGAAGTGTTTTTCCAAAGATATCAACATTTTTATGTTTGGCGTTCCGGAAACCACCTTATCTCAGGCTAAAAACGTGTTTCCTGCTTTGTGCCATAACTTTGCAGGGAAGCTTCAGAACATGGAATTTTAACCTCCCACTTTAGCAGAAAGGGTCTTTCTAGTAGTTGCACATCAAATCTAAGCTGTCTGAAATGTTTTTCCAAAGTTATCAACATTTTTATATTTGGCGTTCAGAACCCACCTTATCTCATGCTGAAAACGTGTTTCTTTCTTTGTGCCATAACTTTGCAGGGAACCTTCAGAACATGAAATTTTCACCTCCAACTATAGCAGAAAGTGAGTTTCTAGTAGTTGCATTCAATTCTAAGCTGTCTGAAGTGTTTTTCCAATGTTATCAACATTTTTATGTTTGGCTTTCCGGAACCCACCTTATCTCAGACTGAAAACGCGTTTTCTGCATTTTGCCATAACTTTGCAGGGAAGCTTCAGAACATGAAATTTTCACATCCCACAATAGCAGAAAGGGTCTTTCTCGTAGTTGCACATCAAATCTAAGCTGTCTGAAGTGTTTTTCCAAAGTTATCAACATTTTTATATTTGGCGTTCAGAACCCACCTTATCTCATGCTGAAAACGTGTTTCTTTCTTTGTGCCATAACTTTGCAGGGAACCTTCAGAACATGAAATTTCGACCTCCAACTATACCATAAAGGGTCTTTCTAGTAGTAGCACATCAAATCTAAGCTGTCTGAAGTGTTTTTCCAATGTTATCAACATTTTTATGTTTGACGTTCCGGAACCCATCTTATCTCAGGCTGAAAACGCGTTTTCTGCATTTTGCCATAACTTTGCAGGGAAGCTTCAGAACATGAAATTTTGACATCCCACAATAGCAGAAAGGGTCTTTCTAGTAGGTGCACTTCAAATCTAAGCTGTCTGAAGTGTTTTTCCAAAGTTATCAACATTTTTATAATTGGCGTTCAGAACCCACCTTATCTCATGCTGAAAACGTGTTTCTTTCTTTGTGCCATAACTTTGCAGGTAAGCTTCAGAACATGAAATTTTCACCTCCGATTATAGCAGAAAGTGACTTTCTAGTAGTTGCATATCAAATCTAAGCTGTCTGAAGTGTTTTTTCCAAAGTTATCCACATCTTTATGTTTGGCGTTCCGGAACCCACCTTATCTCTGGCTGAAAACGCGTTTTCTGCTTTCTGCCATAACTTTGCTCGGAATCTTCAGAACATGGAATTTTAACCTCCCACAATAGCATAAAGGGTCTTTCTTGTAGTTGCACATCAAATCTAAGCTGTCTGAAGTGGTTTTCCAAAGTTATCAACATTTTTATGTTTGGCGTTCCGGAACCCACCTTTTCTCAGGCTGAAAACGTGTTTTCTGCTTTGTGCCAAAACTTTGTTGGGAATCTTCAGAACATGAAAATTTAACCTCCCACAATAGCATAAAGGGTCTTTCTTGTTGTTGCACATCAAATCTAAGCTGTCTGAAGTGGTTTTCCAAAGTTATCAACATTTTTATGTTTGGCTTTCCGGAACCCACCTTATCTCAGGCTGAAAACACGTTTTCTGCTTTGTGCCATAACTCTGCTGGGAAGCTTCAGAACATGAAAATTTAACCTCCCACAATAGCATAAAGGGTCTTTCTTGTTGTTGCACATCAAATCTAAGCTGTCTGAAGTGTTTTTCCAAAGTTATCAGCATTTTTATGTTTGGCGTTCCGGAACCCACCTTTTCTTAGGCTGAAAACGCGTTTTCTGCTTTGTGCCAAAACTTTGTTGGCAATCTTCAGAACATGAAAATTTAACCTCCCACAATAGCATAAAGGGTCTTTCTTGTTGTTGCACATCAAATCTAAGCTGTCTGAAGTGTTTTTCCAAAGTTATCAACATTTTTACGTTTGGCATTCCGGAACCCACATTATCTCAGGCTGAAAACGCGTTTTCTGCATTGTGCCATAACTTTGAAGGAAAGCTTCAGAACATGAAAGTTTCACATCCCACTATAGCAGAAAGGGTCTTTTGTAGTAGTTGCACAGCAAATATAAGCTGTCTGAAGTGTCTTTCCAAAGTTATCAACATTTTTATGTTTGGCGTTCCGGAACCCATCTTATCTCAGGCTGAAAACGCGTTTACTTCATTGTGCCATAACTTTGCAGGAAAGCTTCAAAAATGAAAATTTCACCTCCCACTATAGCAGAAAGGGTCTTTCTAGTAGTTGCACATCAAATCTAAGCTGTCGGAAGTGTTTTTCCAAAGTTATCAACATTTTTATGTTTGGCGTTCCGAAACCCACCTTATCTCAGGCTGAAAACGCGTTTTCTGCTTTGTGCCATAACTTTGCTGGGAAGCTTCAGAACATGAAATTTTAACCACCCACAATTGCATAAAGGGTCTTTCTTGTAGTTGCACATCAAGTCTAAGCTGTCTGAAGTGTTTTTTCAAAGTTATCAACATTTTTATGTTTGGCGTTCCGGAACCCACCTTATCTCAGGCTGATAACGGGTTTTCCGCATTGTGCCATAATTTTGCAGGGAAGCGTCAGAACATCTAAGCTGTCTGAAGTGTTTTTGCAAAGTAATCAACATTTTTATGTTTGGCGTTCCGGAACCCACCTTATCTCTGGCTGAAAACGCGTTTTCTGCATTGTGCCATAACTTCGCAGGGAAGCTTCAGAAAATGAAATTTTCACCTCCCACTCTAGCAGAAAGGGTCTTTCTAGTAGTTGCACATGAAATCTAAGCTGTCTAAAATGTTTTTTCCAAAGTTATCAACATTTTTATGTTTGGCGTTCTGGAACCCACCTTATCTGAGGCTGAAAATGCGTTTTCTGCATTGCGCCATAACTTTGCAGGGAAGCTTCAAAACATGAAATTTTAACCACCCACTGTAGCAGAAAGACTGTTTCTCGTAGTTGGACTTCAAATCTAAGCTGTCTGAAGTGTTTTTCCAAAGTTATCAACATTTTTATGTTTGGCGTTCTGGAACCCACCTTATCTCAGCCTGAAAACGCGTTTTCTGCATCGTTCCTTAACTTTGCAGGGAAGCTTCAGAACATGAAATTTTCTACTCCCACTATAACAGACAGGGTCTTTGTAGTAGTTGCACATCAAATCTAAGCTGTCTGAAGTGTTTTTCCAAAGTTATCAACATTTTTATGATTGGCGTTCCGGAACCCACCTTATCTCAGGCTGAAAACGCGTTTTCCGCTTTGTGCCATTACTTTGCTGGGAATCTTCAGAACATGAAAATTTAACCTCCCACAATAGCATAAAGGGTCTTTCTTGTTGTTGCACATCAAATATAAGCTGTCAGAAGTGTTTTTCCAAAGTTATCAACATTTTTATGATTGGCGTTCCGGAACCCACCTTATCTCAGGCTGAAAACGCGTTTTCCGCTTTGTGCCATTACTTTGCTGGGAATCTTCAGAACATGAAAATTTAACCTCCCACAATAGCATAAAGGGTCTTTCTTGTAGTTGGACATCAAATCTAAGCTGTCTGAAGTGTTTTTCCAAGGTTATGAACATTTTTAAGTTTGGCGTTCCGGAACCCACCTTATCGCAGACTGAAAACGCTTTTTCTGCATTGTACCATAACTTTGCAGGCAAGCTTCAGAACATGAAATTTTTACCTCCCACTATAGCAGAAAGGGTCTTTCTAGTATTTGCACATCAAATCTAAGCTGTTTGAAATGTTTTTTCCAAAGTTATCAACATTTTTATGTTTGGCGTTCCGAACCCACCTTTTTTCAGGCTGAAAACGCGTTTTCTGCATTGTGCCATAACTTCGCAGGGAAGCTTCAGAAAATGAAATTTTCACCTCCCACTCTAGCAGAAAGGGTCTTTCTAGTAGTTGCACATGAAATCTAAGCTGTCTGAAATGTTTTTTCCAAAGTTATCAACATTTTTATGTTTGGCGTTCTGGAACCCACCTTATCTGAGGCTGAAAATGCGTTTTCTGCATTGCGCCATAACTTTGCAGGGAAGCTTCAAAACATGAAATTTTAACCACCCACTGTAGCAGAAAGACTGTTTCTCGTAGTTGCACTTCAAATCTAAGCTGTCTGAAGTGTTTTTCCAAAGTTATCAACATTTTTATGTTTGGCGTTCTGGAACCCACCTTATCTCAGCCTGAAAACGCGTTTTCTGCATCGTTCCTTAACTTTGCAGGGAAGCTTCAGAACATGAAATTTTCTACTCCCACTATAACAGACAGGGTCTTTGTAGTAGTTGCACATCAAATCTAAGCTGTCTGAAGTGTTTTTCCAAAGTTATCAACATTTTTATGATTGGCGTTCCGGAACCCACCTTATCTCAGGCTGAAAACGCGTTTTCCGCTTTGTGCCATTACTTTGCTGGGAATCTTCAGAACATGAAAATTTAACCTCCCACAATAGCATAAAGGGTCTTTCTTGTTGTTGCACATCAAATATAAGCTGTCAGAAGTGTTTTTCCAAAGTTATCAACATTTTTATGATTGGCGTTCCGGAACCCACCTTATCTCAGGCTGAAAACGCGTTTTCCGCTTTGTGCCATTACTTTGCTGGGAATCTTCAGAACATGAAAATTTAACCTCCCACAATAGCATAAAGGGTCTTTCTTGTAGTTGGACATCAAATCTAAGCTGTCTGAAGTGTTTTTCCAAGGTTATGAACATTTTTAAGTTTGGCGTTCCGGAACCCACCTTATCGCAGACTGAAAACGCTTTTTCTGCATTGTACCATAACTTTGCAGGCAAGCTTCAGAACATGAAATTTTTACCTCCCACTATAGCAGAAAGGGTCTTTCTAGTATTTGCACATCAGATCTAAGCTGTCTGAAATGTTTTTTCCAAAGTTATCAACATTTTTATGTTTGGCGTTCCGAACCCACCTTTTTTCAGGCTGAAAACGCGTTTTCTGCATTGTGCCATAACTTCGCAGGGAAGCTTCAGAAAATGAAATTTTCACCTCCCACTCTAGCAGAAAGGGTCTTTCTAGTAGTTGCACATGAAATCTAAGCTGTCTGAAATGTTTTTTCCAAAGTTATCAACATTTTTATGTTTGGCGTTCTGGAACCCACCTTATCTGAGGCTGAAAATGCGTTTTCTGCATTGCGCCATAACTTTGCAGGGAAGCTTCAAAACATGAAATTTTAACCACCCACTGTAGCAGAAAGACTGTTTCTCGTAGTTGCACTTCAAATCTAAGCTGTCTGAAGTGTTTTTCCAAAGTTATCAACATTTTTATGTTTGGCGTTCTGGAACCCACCTTATCTCAGCCTGAAAACGCGTTTTCTGCATCGTTCCTTAACTTTGCAGGGAAGCTTCAGAACATGAAATTTTCTACTCCCACTATAACAGACAGGGTCTTTGTAGTAGTTGCACATCAAATCTAAGCTGTCTGAAGTGTTTTTCCAAAGTTATCAACATTTTTATGATTGGCGTTCCGGAACCCACCTTATCTCAGGCTGAAAACGCGTTTTCCGCTTTGTGCCATTACTTTGCTGGGAATCTTCAGAACATGAAAATTTAACCTCCCACAATAGCATAAAGGGTCTTTCTTGTTGTTGCACATCAAATATAAGCTGTCAGAAGTGTTTTTCCAAAGTTATCAACATTTTTACGATTGGCGTTCCGGAACCCACCTTATCTCAGGCTGAAAACGTGTTTTCTGCATTGTGCCATAACTTTGCAGGGAAGCTTCTGAACATGAAATTTTCACATCACACTATAGCAGAAAGGGTCTTTCTAGTAGTTGCACATCAAATCTAAGGTGTCTGAAGTGTTTTTGCAAAGTTATCAACATTTTTATGTTTGGCTATCCGGAACCCACCTTATCTCTGGCTGAAAACGCGTTTTCTGCTTTGTGCCATAACTTTGCTGGGAATCTTCAGAACATGAAATTTTAACCTCTCACAATAGCATAATGGGTCATTGTTGTAGTTGCACATCAAATCTAAGCTTTCTGAATTGTTTTTCCAAAGTTATCAACATTTTTATGTTTGGCGTTCCGGAACCCACCTTTTCTCACGCTGAAAACGGGTTTACCGCATTGTGCCATAACTTTGCAGGGAAACTTCAGAACATGAAATTTTCACCTCCCCCTATAGCAGAAAGGGTCTTTCTCGTAGTTGCACATCAAATCTAAGCTATTTGAAGTGTTTTTCCAAAGTTATCAACACTTTTATGTTTGCCATTCCGGAACCCACATTATCTCAGGCTGAAAACGCGTTTTCTGCATTGTGCCATAACTTTGAAGGAAAGCTTCAGAACATGAAATTTTCACATCCCACCATAGCAGAAAGGGTCTTTTGTAGTAGTTGCACAGCAAATATAAGTTGTCTGAAGGGACTTTCCAAAGTCATCAACATTTTTATGTTTGGCGTTCCGGAACCCACCTTATCTCAGGCTGAAAACGCGTTTACTTCGTTGTGCCATAACTTTGGAGGACAGCTTCAAAAATGAAATTTTCACCTGCCACTATAGCAGAAAGGGTCTTTCTAGTAGTTGCACATCAAATCTAAGCTGTCTGAAGTGTTTTTCCAAAGTTATCAAAATTTTTATGTTTGACGTTCCGGAACCCACCTTATCTCAGGCTGAAAACGCGTTTTCTGCGTTGTGCCATAACTTTGCAGGGAAGCTTCAGAACATGGAATTTTAACCTCCCACTTTAGCAGAAAGCGTCTTTCTCGTAGTCGCACATCAAATCTAAGCTGTCTGAAGTGTTTTTCCAAAGTTATCAACATTTTCATGTTTGGCGTTCCGGAACCCATCTTATCTCGGGCTGAAAACGCGTTTTCTGCATTCTGCCATAACTTTGCAGGGAAGCTTCAGAACATGAAATTTTCACATCCCACTACAGCTGAAAGGGTCTTTCTAGTAGTTGCACATCAAATCTAAGCTGTCTGAAGTGTTTTTCCAAAGTTATCAACATTTTTATATTTGGCGTTCAGAACCCACCTTATCTCATGCTGAACACGTGTTTCTTTCTTTGTGCCATAACTTTGCAGGGAACCTTCAGAACATGAAATTTTCACCTCCAACTATAACATAAAGGGTCTCTCTAGTAGTTGCATATCAAATCTAAGCTGTCTGAAGTGTTTTTCCAAAGTTATCAACATTTTTATGTTTGGCGTTCCGGAACCCACCTTATCAGAAGCTGAAAACGGGTTTTCCGCATTGTGCCATATCTTTGCTGGGAAGCTTCAGAACATCAAATTTTAACCTCCCACTATACCAGAAAGGGTTTTTCAAGTAGTTGCACATCAAATCTAAGCTGTCTGAAGTGTTTTTCCAAAGTTATCAACATTTTTATGATTGGCGTTCCGGAATCCACCTTATCTCAGGCTGAAAACGGGTTTTCCGCATTGTGCCATAACTTTTCAGGGAAGCTTCAGAACATGAAATTTTCACCTCCCACTGTAGCAGAAAGGGTCGTTCTCGTAGTTGCACATCAAATCTAAGCTGTCTGAAGAGTTTTTCCAAAGTTATCAACACCTTTATGTTTGCCATTCCGGAACCCACATTATCTCAGGCTGAAAACGCATTTTCTGCATTGTGCCATAACTTTGCAGGGAAGCTTCAGAACATGAATTTTTCACATCCCACTATAGCAGAAAGGGTTTTTCTAGTAGTTGCACGTCAAATCTAAGCTGTCTGAAGAGTTTTTCCAAAGTTATCAACATTTTTATGTTTGGCGTTTCGGAATTCCCCTTATCTCAGGCTGAAAACGCGTTTCCTGCTATCTGCCATAACTTTGCAGGGAAGCTTCAGAACAAGGAATTTTAACCTCCCACGAAAGCAGAAAGGGTCTTTCTTGTAGTTGCACATCAAATCTAAGCTGTCTGAAGTGTTTTTCCAAAGTTATCAACATTTTTATGTTTGGCGTTCCGGAACCCACCTTATCTCAGGCTGAAAACGTGTTTCTTTCTTTTTGCCAGAACTTTGCAGGGAAGATTCAGAACATGAAATTTTAACCTCCGACTATAGTAGAAAGGGTCTTTCGAGTAGTTGCATATCAAATCTAAGCTGTCTGAAGTATTCTTCCAATATTATCAACATTTTTTGTTTGGCGTTCCGGAACCCACCTTATCTCAGGCTGAAAACGCGTTTTCTGCGTTGTGCCATTACTTTGCAGGAAGCTTCAGAAGATGGAATTTTCACATCCCACCAAACCAGAAAGGATCTTTCTTGCAGTTGCACATCAAATCTAAGCTGTCTGAAGTGTTTTTCCAAAGTTATCAACATTTTTATGTTTGGCGTTCCGGAACCCACCTTATCTCAGGCTGAAAACGTGTTTCTTTCTTTTTGCCAGAACTTTGCAGGGAAGATTCAGAACATGAAATTTTAACCTCCGACTATAGTAGAAAGGGTCTTTCGAGTAGTTGCATATCAAATCTAAGCTGTCTGAAGTATTCTTCCAATATTATCAACATTTTTTGTTTGGCGTTCCGGAACCCACCTTATCTCAGGCTGAAAACGCGTTTTCTGCGTTGTGCCATTACTTTGTAGGGAAGCTTCAGAACATGAAATTTTCACATCCCACTATCGCAGAAAGGGTCTTTCTGGTAGTTGCACATCAAATCTAAGCTGTCTGAAGTGTTTTTCCAAAGTTATCAACATTTTTATGTTTGGCGTTCCGGAACCCACCTTTTCTCAGGCTGAAAACGGGTTTTCCGCAATGTGCCATAACTTTGCAGGGAAGCTTCAGAACATGAAATTTTCACATCCCACTAAAGCAGAAAGGGTCTTTCTAGCAGTTGCACTTCAAATCCAAGCAGTCTGAAGTGTTTTTCCAAAGTAATCAACATTTTTATGTTTGGCGTTCCGGAACTCACCTTATCTCAGGCTGAAAACATGTTTCTTTCTTTGTGCCAGAACTTTGCAGGGAAGCTTCGAACACGAAATTTTAACCTCCGACTATAGCAGAAAGGGTCTTCCTTGTAGTTGCATATCAAATCTAAGCTGTCTGAAGTGTTTTTCCAAAGATATCAACATTTTTATGTTTGGCGTTGCGGAACCCATCTTATCTCTGGCTGAAAACGCGTTTTCTGCATTCTGCCATAACTTTGCAGGGTAGCTTCAAAACATGAAATTTTCACATCCCAGTATAGCTGAAAGGGTCTTTCTAGTAGTTGCTCATCAAATCTAAGCTGTCTGAAGTGTTTTTCCAAAGTTATCAACATTTTCATATTTGGCGTTCAGAACCCACCTTATCTCATGCTGAAAACGTGTTTCTTTCTTTGTGCCATAACTTTGCAGGGAACCTACACAACATGAAATTTTCACCTTCTACTAAAGCAGAAAGGGTCTTTCTAGTAGTAGCACATCAAATCTAAGCTGTCTGAAGTTTTTTTCGAAAGTTATCAACATTTTTATGTTTGGCGTTCCGGAACCCACCTTATCTCAGCCTGAAAACGCGTTTTCTGCATTGTGCCATAACTTTGCAAGGAAGCTTCAGTACATGAAAATTTCACCGGCCACTATAGCAGAAAGGGTCTTTCTCATACTTGCACATCAAATCTGAGCTGTCTGAAGTGTTTTTCCAAAGTTACCAACATACTTATGTTTGGCGTTCCGGATTCGACCTCATCTCAAGCTGAAAACGCGTTTCCTGCATTGTGTCATAACTTTGCAGGGAAGCTTCAGAACATGTAATTTTCACCTCCCACTAGAGCAGAAAGGGTCTTTCTAGTAGTTGCACATCAAATCTAAGCTGTCTGAAGTGTTTTTCCAAAGTTATCAACATTTTTATGTTTGGCGTTCCGGAACCCACCTTATATCATGCTGAAAACATGTTTCTTTCTTTGTGCCATAACTTTGCAGGGAAGCTTCGAACACGAAATTTTAACCTCCGACTATAGCAGAAAGGGTCTTTCTAGTAGTTGCATATCAAATCTAAGCTGTCTGAAGTATTTTTCCAATGTTATCAACATTTTTATGTTTGGCGTTCCGGAACCCACCTTATCTCAGGCTGAAAACGCGTTTTCTGCGTTGTGCCATAACTTTGCAGGGAAGCTTCAGAACATGAAATTTTCACATCCAACTAAAGCAGAAAGGGTCTTTCTAGTAGTAGCACATCAAATCTAAGCTGTCTGAAGTTTTTTTCGAAAGTTATCAACATTTTTATGTTTGGCGTTCCGGAACCCACCTTATCTCAGCCTGAAAACGCGTTTTCTGCATTGTGCCATAACTTTGCAAGGAAGGTTCAGTACATGAAATTTTCACCTGCCACTATAGCAGAAAGGGTCTTTCTCATACTTGCACATCAAATCTGAGCTGTCTGAAGTGTTTTTCCAAAGTTATCAACATATTTATGTTTGGCGTTCCGGATTCGACCTTATCTCAGGCTGAAAACGCGTTTTCTGCGTTGTGCCATTACTTTGCAGGGAAGCTTCAGAACATGAAATTTTCACATCCCACTATCGCAGAAAGGGTCTTTCTGGTAGTTGCACATCAAATCTAAGCTGTCTGAAGTGTTTTTCCAAAGTTATCAACATTTTTATGTTTGGCGTTCCGGAACCCACCTTTTCTCAGGCTGAAAACGGGTTTTCCGCAATGTGCCATAACTTTGCAGGGAAGCTTCAGAACATGAAATTTTCACATCCCACTAAAGCAGAAAGGGTCTTTCTAGCAGTTGCACTTCAAATCCAAGCAGTCTGAAGTGTTTTTCCAAAGTAATCAACATTTTTATGTTTGGCGTTCCGGAACTCACCTTATCTCAGGCTGAAAACATGTTTCTTTCTTTGTGCCAGAACTTTGCAGGGAAGCTTCGAACACGAAATTTTAACCTCCGACTATAGCAGAAAGGGTCTTCCTTGTAGTTGCATATCAAATCTAAGCTGTCTGAAGTGTTTTTCCAAAGATATCAACATTTTTATGTTTGGCGTTGCGGAACCCATCTTATCTCTGGCTGAAAACGCGTTTTCTGCATTCTGCCATAACTTTGCAGGGTAGCTTCAAAACATGAAATTTTCACATCCCAGTATAGCTGAAAGGGTCTTTCTAGTAGTTGCTCATCAAATCTAAGCTGTCTGAAGTGTTTTTCCAAAGTTATCAACATTTTCATATTTGGCGTTCAGAACCCACCTTATCTCATGCTGAAAACGTGTTTCTTTCTTTGTGCCATAACTTTGCAGGGAACCTACACAACATGAAATTTTCACCTTCTACTAAAGCAGAAAGGGTCTTTCTAGTAGTAGCACATCAAATCTAAGCTGTCTGAAGTTTTTTTCGAAAGTTATCAACATTTTTATGTTTGGCGTTCCGGAACCCACCTTATCTCAGCCTGAAAACGCGTTTTCTGCATTGTGCCATAACTTTGCAAGGAAGCTTCAGTACATGAAAATTTCACCGGCCACTATAGCAGAAAGGGTCTTTCTCATACTTGCACATCAAATCTGAGCTGTCTGAAGTGTTTTTCCAAAGTTACCAACATACTTATGTTTGGCGTTCCGGATTCGACCTCATCTCAAGCTGAAAACGCGTTTCCTGCATTGTGTCATAACTTTGCAGGGAAGCTTCAGAACATGTAATTTTCACCTCCCACTAGAGCAGAAAGGGTCTTTCTAGTAGTTGCACATCAAATCTAAGCTGTCTGAAGTGTTTTTCCAAAGTTATCAACATTTTTATGTTTGGCGTTCCGGAACCCACCTTATATCATGCTGAAAACATGTTTCTTTCTTTGTGCCATAACTTTGCAGGGAAGCTTCGAACACGAAATTTTAACCTCCGACTATAGCAGAAAGGGTCTTTCTAGTAGTTGCATATCAAATCTAAGCTGTCTGAAGTATTTTTCCAATGTTATCAACATTTTTATGTTTGGCGTTCCGGAACCCACCTTATCTCAGGCTGAAAACGCGTTTTCTGCGTTGTGCCATAACTTTGCAGGGAAGCTTCAGAACATGAAATTTTCACATCCAACTAAAGCAGAAAGGGTCTTTCTAGTAGTAGCACATCAAATCTAAGCTGTCTGAAGTTTTTTTCGAAAGTTATCAACATTTTTATGTTTGGCGTTCCGGAACCCACCTTATCTCAGCCTGAAAACGCGTTTTCTGCATTGTGCCATAACTTTGCAAGGAAGGTTCAGTACATGAAATTTTCACCTGCCACTATAGCAGAAAGGGTCTTTCTCATACTTGCACATCAAATCTGAGCTGTCTGAAGTGTTTTTCCAAAGTTATCAACATATTTATGTTTGGCGTTCCGGATTCGACCTTATCTCAAGCTGAAAACGCGTTTCCTGCATTGTGTCATAACTTTGCAGGGAAGCTTCAGAACGTGAAATTTTCACTTCCCACTATAGCAGAAAGGGTCTTTCTAGTAGTTGCACATCTAATCTAAGCTGTCTGAAGTGTTTTTCCAAAGTTATCAACATTTTCATGTTTGGCGTTCCGGAACCCATCTTATCTCTGGCTGAAAACGCGTTTTCTGCATTCTGCCATAACTTTGCAGGGAAGCTTCAAAACATGAAATTTTCACCTCCCACTATAGCAGAAAGGGTCTTTCTAGTAGTTACACATCAAATCTAAGCTGTCTGAAGTGTTTTTCCAAAGATATTAACTTTTTTATGTTTGGCGTTCCGGAACCCACCTTATCTCAGGCTGAAAACGCTTTTTCTCCTTTGTTCCATAACTTTGCAGGGAAGCTTCAGAACATAAAATTTTCACTTCCCACTATAGCAAAAATGGTCTTTATCCTACTTGCACAACAAATCTAAGCTGTCTGAAGTGTTTTACCAAAGTTATCAACATTTTTATGTTTGGCGTTCCGGATTCGACCTTATCTCAAGCTGAAAACGCGTTTTCTGTATTGTGTCATAACTTTGCAGGAAAGGTTCAGAACATGAAATTTTCCCACTATAGCAGAAAGTTTCTTTCTCGTAGTTGCACATCAAATCTAAGCTGTCTGAAGTGTTTTTTCAAAGTTAACAACATATTTATTTTTGGCGTTCCGGAACCCACCTTAGATCAGGCTGAAAACGCGTTTTTTGCTTTGTATCATAATTTTGCAGGGAAGCTTCAGAACATGAAATTTTCACCTCCCACTATAGCAGAAAGGGTCTTTCTAGTAGTTGCACATCAAATCTAAGCTGTCTGAAGTCTTTTTCTAAAGTTATCAACATTTGTATGTTTGGCGTTCCGGAACCTTCCTTATGTCAGTCTGAAAACGGGTTTTTTGCTTTGTGGCATAACTTTGCAGGGAAGCTTCAGAACATGAAATTTTCAGATCCCACAATAGCAAAAAGGGTTTTTCTCAGAGTTGCTCATCAAATCAAGGCTGTCTGAATCGCTTTTCCAAAGTTATCAACACTTTTATGTTTGGCGTTCCGAAACCCACCTTATCTCAGGCTGAAAAGCGTTTTTGTGCATTGTGCCATAACTTTTCATGGAAGCTTCAGAACATGAAATTTTAACCTCCCACTATAGCAGAAAGGGTCTTTCTCTTACTTGCACATCAAATCTAAGCTGTCTGAAGTGTTTTACCAAAGTTATCAACATTTTAATGTTTGGCGTTCCGGATTCGACCTTATCTCAAGCTGAAAACGCGTTTTCTGCATTGTGTCATAACTTTGCAGGAAAGCTTCAGAACACGAAATTTTCACCTCCCACTATAGCAGAAAGGGTCTTTCTTGTAGTTGCACATCAAATCTAAGCTGTCTGAAGTGGTTTTCCAAAGTTATCAACATTTTTATGTTTGGCGTTCCGGAACCCACCTTTTCTCAGGCTGAAAACGCGTTTTCTGCTTTGTGCCAAAACTTTGTTGGGAATCTTCAGAACATGAAAATTTAACCTCCCACAATAGCATAAAGGGTCTTTCTTGTTGTTGCAAATCAAATCTAAGCTGTCTGAAGTGTTTTTCCAAAGTTATCAACATTTTTACGTTTGGCATTCCGGAACCCACATTATCTCAGGCTGAAAACGCGTTTTCTGCATTGTGCCATAACTTTGAAGGAAAGCTTCAGAACATGAAAGTTTCACATCCCACTATAGCAGAAAGGGTCTTTTGTAGTAGTTGCACAGCAAATACAAGCTGTCTGAAGTGTCTTTCCAAAGTTATCAACATTTTTATGTTTGGCGTTCCGGAACCCATCTTATCTCAGGCTGAAAACGCGTTTATTTCATTGTGCCATTACTTTGCAGGAAAGCTTCAAAAATGAAATTTTCACCTCCCACTATAGCAGAAAGGGTCTTTCTAGTAGTTGCACATCAAATCTAAGCTGTCGGAAGTGTTTTTCCAAAGTTATCAACATTTTTATGTTTGGCGTTCCGGAACCCACCTTATCTCAGGCTGAAAACGCGTTTTCTGCTTTGTGCCATAACTTTGCTGGGAAGCTTCAGAACATGAAATTTTAACCACCCACAATTGCATAAAGGGTCTTTCTTGTAGTTGCACATCAAGTCTAAGCTGTCTGAAGTTTTTTTTCAAAGTTATCAACATTTTTATGTTTGGCGTTCCGGAACCCACCTTATCTCAGGCTGATAACGGGTTTTCCGCATTGTGCCATAACTTTGCAGGGAAGCGTCAGAACATCTAAGCTGTCTGAAGTGTTTTTGCAAAGTAATCAACATTTTTATGTTTGGCGTTCCGGAACCCACCTTATCTCTGGCTGAAAACGCGTTTTCTACTTTGTGCCATAACTTAGCTGGGAATCTTCAGAACATGAAATTTTAACCTCCCACAATAGCATAAAGGGTCTTTCTTGTAGTTGGACATCAAATCTAAGCTGTCTGAAGTGTTTTTCCAAGGTTATGAACATTTTTAAGTTTGGCGTTCCGGAACCCACCTTATCGCAGACTGAAAACGCGTTTTCTGCATTGTACCATAACTTTGCAGGGAAGCTTCAGAACATGAAATTTTTACCTCCCACTATAGCAGAAAGGGTCTTTCTAGTAGTTGCACATCAAATCTAAGCTGTCTGAAATGTTTTTTCCAAAGTTATCAACATTTTTATGTTTGGCGTTCCGAAACCCACCTTATCTCAGGCTGAAAAGCGTTTTTTTGCATTGTGCCATAACTTTTCAGGGAAGCTTCAGAACATGAAATTTTAACCTCCCACTATAGCAGAAAGGGACTTTCTAGTAGTTGCACATCATATCTAAACTGTCTGAAGTGTTTTTCCAAAGTTATTAACACTTTTATGTTTGGCGTTCCGAAACCCACCTTATCTCAGGCTGAAAAGCATTTTTGTGCATTGTGCCATAACTTTTCAGGGAAGCTTCAGAACATGAAATTTTAACCTCCCCCTATAGCAGAAAGGGTCTTTCTAGTAGTTGCACATCAAATCTAAACTGTCTGAAGTGTTTTTCCAAAGTTATTAACACTTTTATGTCTGGCGTTCCGAAACCCACCTTATCTCAGGTTGAAAAGCGTTTTTGTGCATTGTGCCATAACTTTTCAGGGAAGCTTCAGAACATGAAATTTTAACCTCCCACTATAGCAGAAAGGGTCTTTCTAGTAGTTGCACATCAAATCTAAACTGTCTGAAGTGTTTTTCCAAAGTTATTAACACTTTTATGTTTGGCGTTCCGAAACCCACCTTATCTCAGGCTGAAAAGCGTTTTTGTGCATTGTGCCATAACTTTTCAGGGAAGCTTCAGAACATGAAATTTTAACCTCCCACTATAGCAGAAAGGGTCTTTCTAGTAGTTGCACATCAAATCTAAACTGTCTGAAGTGTTTTTCCAAAGTTATTAACACTTTTATGTTTGGCGTTCCGAAACCCACCTTATCTCACGCTGAAAAGCGTTTTTGTGCATTGTGCCATAACTTTTCAGGGAAGCTTCAGAACATGAAATTTTAACCTCCCACTATAGCAGAAAGGGTCTTTCAAGTAGTTGCACATCAAATCTAAACTGTCTGAAGTGTTTTTCCAAAGTTATTAACACTTTTATGTTTGGCGTTCCGAAACCCACCTTATGTCAGGCTGAAAAGCGTTTTTGTGCATTGTGCCATAACTTTGCAGGGAAGCTTCAGAACATGAAATTTTAACCTCCGACTGTAGTAGAAAGGGTCTTTCGAGTAGTTGCATATCAAATCTAAGCTGTCTGAAGTATTTTTCCAATATTATCAACATTTTTTGTTTGGCGTTCCGGAACCCACCTTATCTCAGGCTGAAAACGCGTTTTCTGTGTTGTGCCATTACTTTGCAGGGAAGCTTCAGAACATGAAATTTTCACATCCCACTATCGCAGAAAGGGTCTTTCTGGTAGTTGCACATCAAATCTAAGCTGTCTGAAGTGTTTTTCCAAAGTTATCAACATTTTTATGTTTGGCGTTCCGGAACCCACCTTTTCTCAGGCTGATAACGGGTTTTCCGCAATGTGCCATAACTTTGCAGGGAAGCTTCAGAACATGAAATTTTCACATCCCACTAAAGCAGAAAGGGTCTTTCTAGCAGTTGCACTTCAAATCCAAGCTGTCTGAAGTGTTTTTCCAAAGTTATCAACATATTTATGTTTGGCGTTCCGGATTCGACCTTATCTCAAGCTGAAAAGCGTTTCCTGCATTGTGTCATAACTTTGCAGGGAAGCTTCAGAACGTGAAATTTTCACCTCCCACTATATCAGAAAGGGTCTTTCTAGTAGTTGCACATCTAATCTAAGCTGTCTGAAGTGTTTTTCCAAAGTTATCAACATTTTCATGTTTAGCGTTCCGGAACCCATCTTATCTCTGGCTGAAAACGCGTTTTTTGCATTCTGCCATAACTTTGCAGGGAAGCTTCAAAACATGAAATTTTCACCTCCCACTATAGCAGAAAGGGTCTTCCTAGTAGTTGCACATCAAATCTAAGCTGTCTGAAGTGTTTTTTCAAAGTTAACAACATTTTTATTTTTGGCGTTCCAGAACCCACCTTAGATCTGGCTGAAAACGCGTTTTTTGCTTTGTATCATAATTTTGCAAGGAAGCTTCAGAACATGAAATTTTCACCTCCCACTATAGCAGAAAGGGTCTTTCTAGTAGTTGCACATCAAATCGAAGCTTTCTGAAGTGTTTTTCCAAAGTTATCCACATTTTTATGTTTGGCATTTCGGAATCGACCTTATCTCAGGCTGAAAACGCGTTTTCTGCATTGTGCCATAACTTTGCAGGGAAGCTTCAGAACATGAAATTTTCACCTCCCACTATAGCAGAAAGGGTCTTTCTAGTAGTTGCACATCAAATCTAAGCTGTCTGAGGTGTTTTTCCAAAGATATTAACTTTTTTATGTTTGGCGTTCCGGAACCCACCTTATCTCAGGCTGAAAACGCTTTTTCTCCTTTGTGCCATAACTTTGCAGGGAAGCTTCTGAACATAAAATTTTCACCTCCCACTATAGCAAAAATGGTCTTTCTCCTACTTGCACATCAAATCTAAGCTGTCTGAAGTGTTTTACCAAAGTTATCAACATTTTTTTGTTTGGCGTTCCGGATTCGACCTTATCTCAAGCTGAAAACGCGTTTTCTGCATTGTGTCATAACTTTGTAGCAAAGCTTCAGAACACGAAATTTTCACCTCCCACTATAGCAGAAAGGGTCTTTCTCGTAGTTGCACATCAAATCCAAGCTGTCTCAAGTGCTTTTGCAAAGTTATCAAGTTTTTATGTTCGGCGTTCCGGATCCCACCTTATCTCAGGCTGAAAAAGCGTTTTCATCATTGTGCCATAACTTTGCAGGGAAGCTTCAGAACATGAAATTTTCACCTCCCATTATAGCAGAAAGGGTCTTTCTCGTAGTTGCACATCAAATCTAAGCTGTCTAAAGTGCTTTTCCAAAGTTATCAAGTTTTTATGTTCGGCGTTCCGGAACCCACCTTATCTCAGGCTGTAAACGCGTTATCTGCATTGTGCCATAACTTTGCAGGGAAGCTTCAGAACATGAAATTTTCACCTCCCACTATAGCAGAAAGGGTCTTTCTCGTACTTGCACATCAAATCGAAGCTGTCTGAAGTGTTTTTCAAAAGTTATCAACATTTTTACGTTTGGCGTTCGGGAACCCACCTTATGTCAGACTGAAAACGGGGTTTCTGCATTGTGGCATGACTTTGCAGGGAAGCTTCAGAACATGAAATTTTCACATCCCACAATAGCAAAAAGGGTTTTTCTCAGAGTTGCACATCAAATCAAGGCTGTCTGAATCGCTTTTCCAAAGTTATCAACACTTTTATGTTTGGCGTTCAGAAACCCACCTTATCTCAGGCTGAAAAGCGTTTTTGAGCATTGTGCCATAACTTTTCATGGAAGCTTCAGAACATGAAATTTTAACCTCCCACTATAGCAGAAAGGGTCTTTCTCGTAGTTGCACATCAAATCTAAGCTGCCTAAAGTGCTTTTCCAAAGTTATCAAGTTTTTATGTTCAGCGTTCCGGAACCCACCTTATCTCAGGCTGAAAAAGCGTTTTCATCATTGTGCCATAACTTTGCAGGGAAGCTTCAAAACATGAAATTTTCACCTCCCACTATAGCAGAAAGGGTCTTTCTAGTAGTTGCACATCAAATCTAAGCTGTCTGAAGTGTTTTTCCAAAGTTATCAACATTTGTATGTTTGGCGTTCCGAAACCCACCTTATCTCAGGCTGAAAAGCGTTTTTGTGCATTGTGCCATAACTTTTCATGGAAGCTTCAGAACATGAAATTTTAACCTCCCACTATAGCAGAAAGGGTCTTTCTCGTACTTGCACATCAAATCGAAGCTGTCTGAAGTGTTTTTCAAAAGTTATCAACATTTTTACGTTTGGCGTTCGGGAACCCACCTTATGTCAGACTGAAAACGCGGTTTCTGCATTGTGGCATGACTTTGCAGGGAAGCTTCAGAACATGAAATTTTCACATCCCACAATAGCAAAAAGGGTTTTTCTCAGAGTTGCACATCAAATCTAGGCTGTCTGAAGCGCTTTTCCAAAGTTATCAACACTTTTATGTTTGGCGTTCCGAAACCCACCTTATCTCAGGCTGAAAAGCGTTTTTGTGCATTGTGCCATAACTTTTCATGGAAGCTTCAGAACATGAAATTTTAACCTCCCATTATAGCAGAAAGGGTCTTTCTCGTAGTTGCACATCAAATCTAAGCTGCCTTAAGTGCTTTTCCAAAGTTATCAAGTTTTTATATTCGGCGATCCGGAACCCACCTTATCTCAGGCTGAAAACGCGTTTTCTGCATTGTGCCATAACTTTGGTGGGAAGGTTCCGAACATGAAATTTTCACCTCCCAGTATAGAAGAAAGGGTCTTTCTAGTCGTTGCACATCAAATCTAAGCTGTCTGAAGTGTTTTTCCAATGTTATCAACATTTTTATGTTTGGCGTTCCGGAACCCTCCTCGTCTCAGGCTGAAAACGCTTTTTCTGCATTGTGCCATAACTTTGCAGGGAAGCTTCAGAACATGAAATTTTCACATCCCACTATAGCAAAAAGGGTCTTTCTAGTAGTTGCACATCAAATCTAAGCTGTCTGAGGTGTTTTTCCAAAGTTATCAACATTTTTATGTTTGGCGTTCCGGAACCCACCTTATCTCATGCTGAAAATGCGTTTTCTGCATTGTGCCATAACTTTGCAGGGAAGCTTCAGAACATGAAATTTTCACATCCCACTATAGCAAAAAGGGTCTTTCTAGTAGTTGCACATCAAATCTAAGCTGTCTGAGGTGTTTTTCCAAAGTTATCAACATTTTTATGTTTGGCGTTCCGGAACCCACCTTATCTCAGTCTGAAAACGCGTTTTCTCCATTGTGCCATAACTTTGCAGGGAAGCTTCACAACATCAAATTTTCACATCCCACTGTAGCAAAAAGGGTCTTTCTAACAGTTGCACATCAAATCTAAGCTGTCTGAAGTGTTTTTCGAAAGTTATCAACATTTTTATGTTTGGCGTTCCGGAACCCACCTTATCTCAGGCTGAAAACGCGTTTTCTGCTTTGTGGCATAACTTTGCAGGGAAGCTTCAGAACATGAAATTTTCACATGCCACTATAGCAAAAAGGGTCTTTCTCGTAGTTGCACATCAAATATTAGCTGTCTGACGTGTTTTACCAAAGTTATCAACATTTTTATGTTTGGTGTTCCGGAACCCACCTTATCTCAAGCTGAAAACGCGTTTTCTGCTTTGTGCCATAACTTTGCTGGGAAGCTTCAGAACATTAAATTTTCCCCTCCCACTATAGCAGAAAGGGTCTTTCTACTAGTTTCACATCAAATCTAAGCTGTCTGAAGTGTTTTTCGAAAGTTATCAACATTTTTATGTTTGTCAGTCTCAAAACCACCGTCACTCTGGCTGAAAACGCGTTTTCTGTACTGTTCACTCATTGCTCAACGAGGCCTCTGAACATGAAAATTTTACCTGCCAAAATAGTAGAAACGGTCTTTCTCGTAGCTGCAGTACGGTTTTAACCTGTCTATAGTGGTTTCAGAGATTTAGCAACATTTTTATTTTTGTCGGTCTGTGAACCACCTTTTCTTGGGCTGAATACAGGTTCTCTTAAGGTACGTTCTCACCGAACGCGACTTTTTAGTTGCCGTAGCGCCAGTCGTCAGTAGCAGGTAGCTTGCTCAGGTAGTGATTAGTTGCCTCCTGCCTATCTTTTGGAAAAAAAAAGGAAAAAACTACGAGTGTGGGTGCTCGGATTTCCCATGAGGAAACCAACTACTGCCGCTCAATCCCTGAACGGCTGTCCATTTGCCTTCGGTAAGGTAGTCAATGTGTCGTGTTGTGATGTGCAGAAGTCAATCTCTTCACAATTACTGTATGCATGACGTCATTTGCAAGATACACAGACTGCAAACCTCGAATATATTATATAAGTGGATGTTTAAAATAAAAACTTTGTGAAAATTGTCAGTGGGTGCCAGTGGCGAAAACTTAATTCAACAGTTAGAAAGTCAATATGTTTTGTGCGAAGGTACTGTTTTAAGATTAATGTTTTTGTATTCACGAGTATTTATTCAATTTTGCAGGTATCTTGCAACTGGAAGTTCCCTCAGGACCATAGCCAACAGCTTCCATGTTGGTGTGTCAACTGTCCAAGGATTTGTCCCAGAAGTTGCAGCTGCCATTTGGGATTGCCTTGTGGGTGAGTTCATGGCTGTGCCCTCCACAGCCGAGTGGCAGTCCGTTGTTCAACAATTTGAAGAGCGATGGAACTTCTCGCTTTGCTGTGGGGCCCTGGACGGGAAACACATCATCATGAAATCCCCACCAAACTCAGGATCTCTTTTTTACAACTACAAGGGAACGTTTTCTCTAGTTCTCCTTGCAGTTGTAGACTCCAGATAATGCTTCCGAGTGATTGATGTTGGTGGGTACGGTAGAAGTAGCGATGGTGGGATCGTGGGAAATTCAGCCTTTGGTCAGGCTCTAAGATCCGGTTCTCTCTCCCTGCCTGCTGACCGTCCACTTCCCGGAGATGGCCGCAGAGGACTTTTACATACGGATGTCAACAGGGGATACATCAGCAAGACAGTGCGTGCCATTTGTTGCAGGCAAGGTACTTCCAGGTCTGGGTTGTGTTGCAGCCACCAACCAAAGCAGGGAAGCTCTCGGGTGAGGGAAACCTTTGTGGAGTACTTCTCTACAGAGGGGGCAGTTCCATGGCAGCCACAAACCTCTTGTAAGAGCCACACACCTATTTCAAAAGATGAAATGTCTGCAATAAAATGAAACTGTGTCCCTTTTGTTTAACTTGAGTCATTGAGTTATGCACTGTTTTTCAGTTTCTTACTTGAAACTAAGCATTTCTACAACAAAACCAAGGTTCCCATTCAACACATTTATTCACAAAAAGACACATTTCTGTACATACAAAACTTAAATAGACTTTCTTTATGAAAGGAGCTTGCCTGGAGGAATGAGGGACTTGAGAGAGAAGAGGAAGGACAGGGAGACTGGTTCCTATGATCCAGAAATTGGAAATGAAAAATACATAAATAAATAAAGAAATTAAACAAGAACAGAATTTAATAACCTAATCAGCTGCTTGTTTCTCTAGTACGTTCATAAACTAAATTGTGTATGTCCAAAAGAAGAGCTTCTTTTTTTTCTAAAGACAATCTCTGGATCATAGGAACCAGGCTCAGCAAAAATGACTCCTCTGCTAAGGGAGGTGGAGCAGTGGGTTTGGACAGAGAGGCGATGAGAACCTCGCAACTCTCTGTCCTCCTCTTCCACGGATGATGTGGATGACGCTTCCTTTTTTGTTCCATAAATAAGGCATATATTGATATCAATTATACAAGTCAATGATGACTAAAAACAATAACCTCTATATCATAAATCACATATAAAGGATAAGTAAAATGACGTTGCTATGACATTTTATGTTATGGAGTTTAAACATTTTAATTTAATATTGTATGCATAAAAATTGTTTTTATACATACTTCGGGGACCAGCAGAGGATGTGGATGGGCCAGTGGCAGGTGAAGGTGGAGGAGGTGACGCAGCAGCATCAGCACCAGATGAGGAAGCAGGAGGTTCCACCTCTGTACCTTCATCAAGGGTTTCTTCAAATTCCTCCTCTTCCTCATCATCAACATGATGGCATGTTTCTGTAAAATGAGAACATAGTGTGATTATGTCTCCTATTCAGAAAGCAGATTACACTGTAATATAGCAAGTATTTAGATTCTCAACAACAACTATTACCTGCTGCTGGTGGTGGTGGTGGTGCTGCTGCTGCAGTCATGTTCCCCGACGTCTCCCTCGGGGTGATGAAGGGGTCCAGGAAGGAGAGGACGGCGAACCTCCTCCACTTTAACTGGCTGGATGCTGCTGACCCATTCTTTTTCTCCATGGCCTTCCTCTTCTGTCTCATGTATATATCCCTGAGTCCCTTCCATTTTTTTGCAGATCTCCACTGAAGGAAAGGTAAATATTTATGTTTAATATCCCAACGATACAGCCACTATAGCGCGTGCACTACGTATATTAAGCAAAATGATAAATATCACAACTCACTAGGGACGTCAATGGTACAGCGACTGGTCGCAGTAGTTCAAAAAAATTGAACTACTGCAACTGTCACAGTAGCTCAGTTGTGTCATCTTGAGGAGCCGGAATCGCAGTATGTAGCTCAAATCGCGTAGCGTCGCGCACCCCAGTCGTGTCGCGGCCATGTTGGTCGCTGCTGATCGCCGTCAATCGCCATTCCAATGACTTTGGATGCAAATCAGTTGTGTTGCTCGCCGAAGTCCAAGTACCTTTATCTGTTCAATCACTGCTTAGGGGGGACTCAGAACATGAAAATTTCACCTGCAACGAAAGGAAAAACACTCTTTCTAGTGTATTCAGCACTAAATCTACCATTCTGAACTGTATTTCAGGGGATTATCAACGACTCTTTTCCTGGTCAGAAACCGAGCTTCTCTCGGGCTGAAAACGCGTTATCAGCACTGTTCACTCCCTGATCAGAATAGCCTCAGAACATGAAAACATGACCTAAATTTACATCATCTAACATTACTTATTACCTGTCATAGGAAAAAACACTCTTTCTAGTATATTCAACACTAAAACTCTAAGAACAGGGCGCTGCGACTGGCCTACAATCAGCCAAACCTTTCCACATTTCCTGCTTCTGAGCCATGGGATGAGTTTGAGTGTTGTGTTCAAGTTCCAAGCCATGGGATGAGTTTGACGAGAGCCAGGCGCTGCTATGAGGTGGACCCGGAGAATCTGTTCGCAGAGTTGGCTGAGTTCCGTGTGGTGGAGTCAGGCAGGTTCCGGCATGATCTTCACCCGTGCCTCATGGCATCCGCTGTCCGTTGTATCGAAGTTGAGCTCTCTCTCCACCGCCAGCTCAAGAATCATCCCACTTCACTAACGGCCTGCTGGCGTTGGATGGCGAGAGCACGACCGCATGTTGTGTGCCCACAAGTAGCCGTTATGTGCGATGTGCTCGCTACAGGTACTCGACCTCACCCCTGAGGAGTGACCATGCCACCCGGCACTGACAGAGCCACCCTCGCGCAGTGGAATGGTGTCTACACCATCGGCAACCAACTCATAGCGCTTGAGAACATCATCGCGCTCTTTATGAGCTCCGTGGAGAGGCTCAACCATCGCAGAACCTCTCTCACTCCACCAGAGATTTTGGAGATTCAACAGTCCGTCGACGTGGTGCCCTGCTCGCGGCGCCTCCTCCACACACAGCCGCCTCCCACGGGGAACACCGTTGCTGATCAAATGGGCGGAATGAGCCCAGCTGTCCGGATCATAGCCGCGTTGGTCATCGATGCTCCTCTTGGAGAGACCAATTGGCTGCTCTCACCTCAGCTCCCTCCAAAAGTGTAGGAAGAAAACTTTGTGTCTAAATGTATGCATCTAAACCAAAGTCGATGCCTTACTTTGGAATCGGGTCTGTTTCTTCTCTGCCCAAAATTAGGGTTTATCACCCGTCTAGTTCTCTTCCGGTTCCAGTCAGTGCGAACTCCGGCTACAAATATTTGTTTGTGTTTGACATCGTCTCAGGAGACCGATCAGTATAGTAACGGTCTCTCTGCCTCCTTGTCCCTGACGCCAGAACTGTCCCTCTCCACAATAAGAAGCATAGTCGTCACTCTTTCCCGGTTCTCAACAGATCCCGGTTCCAGCCAAAATTCAGAAGAGTTTCAATTCTGCCATTCACTCTTCTTATTCCTCAGACTCGCAAGTTTCCAGTAGGGGTCACCACAGGACCGCGAAAGTCACCTCTTCAGAGTATCACACAGTAGGCGCTGTGTACCAGACCAGCTCTGTTCTCAGCTCCCTCACACGATGTCTGATGCAATGTCTGTCTGCGATTCTCTTCTCTGCAGCCCTCCAAACCTGTCAGAGGCAAGTAGGACATCATCATCTACAGAGTCATCTCTTTCTGAGGATGATTGGGCCGGTCCCTTGGGACTCCATCTTAGGAGAATTGCAGTTTTAGATCAAGATACACTGCAAGTTTCGGTGCCCTGTTTGTTTTTGAAGAACCATCGGGACTTGATGTCCCCAGAGGAGTGGGCGGTGAGCACCGACAGCCCCTTCGTCCTGGACCCGCCCCGGTGGACCGCTCCTGTGCTCCTGTCTCCTCACATGACCATATGGATCGAGATGATACTCGCTCATTGACACACCCTTCAGTTTCACAGTCAACCCCTAGGTTCTGCGACACCACGTGGACCTGGGTGAACTAAGAGAACCAGCGGTCATGTCTGATGGAGGAGGTCCACGCTCCCCTGTCAACGGAAGTAATCAAGCTAGTGACAAAGCGTTCCTCCGACACTGGATTTTACTCCAGGTACTTTCTGGAACCCAAGAAGACAGGAGAGTGGAGACCTGTTGTGGACCTCAGTCTGAACCAATTCATGACCAAATAGCGGTTTGATGGAGAGTGGATGACCTCCATCGATCTTGCAGACGCCTACTTCCACAACACCGTTTGGCAGTGTCAAAAGAAGTTTTTCCGGTTTGGGCTAGAGTCAGGTGTACATCCAGCTCTCTTGTGCATCGCACCTTCGCCAAGTGTGTGGAGGCGGGGCTCGAACCACTAAGGAGACAGGGTCTGAGGATTCTGACGTACTTGGACTACTGGTTGATTCTAGCCAGGTCCAAACAGGAGTCATGAGCGCACACCAGCTTGGTGTTGGAGCACATCGCGATATTGAGGTTCAGAGTAAACCTCAAAAGCGTGCTGAGTACCAGTCAGAGCACAACCTTCCTGGGGGTCATGCTGGACTCAGTCTCGGGTCAGGACCGCCTTCCACCGGCCAGCGTTCTCCCCGTCACACAGCTGACATTGTTGGTTTTGTGGTCCTAGCCTTATGGATTATGAGGCTCCTGGGCATGATGTCAGCAGCCCACTACGTCATCCGCCTGGGTCTCCTGAACGTGCGAAATCTGCGGTCATGCTTCATCCTCAATCTTCATCCTGTCCGGGATCAGAGGCCGTTGGTCAACGTGTCTCCACGAGCTCTGAGAGATGTGAAGTTTGGGAACTCTGCTTCAAACCTCCATCGCACTGTATCCTTGGATTGTCAAAACACTTCTTTACAAGTCTTTGCAGATGCATCTCTGTCAGGCTGGGGAGGCCACCTGGATCAGATCTGCGTCAGCGGGATCTGGAGTTGTTCCGAAGGTCGTCCCATTGAAAAGGCTTAGACCAACCTCAAGACACTAATGGGACCTGCAGCTGGTACTCAATTCACTCTCCGAAGCCCCTTTTGAGCCACTTGGAGCTAGCAGCTTACAAGGAGGCTCTTATAGCCTTAGCTTCAGCAAAGAGAGTGGGAGAGCTGAGTTCTTTTTCCATCTGCCCTGATAGCATCTCTTTTGGTGACAATGACTCAGTGGTGTCACTTAGACCCAACCCTGACTTTGCACTGAATGTCTCTCTTTTTCTTCACAGGTCAGCACCTTGTCAGTAAAGACTTTCTGCCCTCCTCCCCATTTAGACGAGGAGCATGAGCGTTTACACAAAATGTGTCCGGTTAGAGCGCTAATAGCTTAACTGGATCGAGTCCCACCATTCAGAAAGACGGACAGTCTGTGGGTGGCTCTCGCAGATGGTAAGAAGGGGCAGGCACTGTCCCCTCACAGGTTGTCATATTGGCTTAGAATTGCCATCATGAAAGCCGATGAGACAGGGGGAAAACAGGCACCAGAATCCCTGAGAGCACACTCGACCAGAGGGCTGGCAACATCTGTGGCTGCTTTCAAGGGAGTATCTCGGAAAGCAGCTTCTTGGTCATCAATCTCAACTTTTGCTGACCACTATTTGTCTAATGTGTCTGCATCCTCCTTCCCTCATGTCTTTCTGTCTTCAGGAGCAGCCGATCCCTGCGACCAGTAGGCCCTCATTCACAGCACTGGCTCTGGGACACCAGTATCTGCTTCATTACAGTGCTGTGGACTGTGCAGCGTCCTGAGATCCACCGGATTCCTGCATAACTGTTTATTCATTTGTCAATAAACTCCTTCTTTCTTGCTCAGCTCAGACTAAAACCCTGACTGTAGCTGCTCACTGAATGTTTTCTCTCCATGTTTGGAGGATTATAAATGCCACTATCTAGTGACGTTGCAACCCAATATAGAATATATTTGTCGTAGAAATGTGATCAAAAGTCAACAAAAGCTTTTGTTTTCAAATCTCACAATTTAGAGCAAAATAGGACTGATGTCCAGCATGTTTTGTGTTCAGACAGGAGAGCAAGCTGTCAGTCACGTGACCAGAGGCTCACCATTCACATAGCCATTGGGAAATGAAACGTACGAGGGCAACGATTTTTGAGGCAAATTCGTAAAATTATTACGGTATGCCAAGTGGACAAACGTCGTTATTGCATTTTTTTCAGTCCGCGCAGATAACAATGTCACAATGCTACATTTTAATGGGGAATCACAAAACAATCTCGGTCCAAACGAAAGAAACTCAGCGTCATTTACAAAAAACGAGGATATTATATGACAATCTAGGATATATTTGTCGCTAGAAATGTGATCAAAACTCAACAAAAGGATTTAATTGTTTTAAAATCTCACAATTTATCAAATCAAATTGATTCAAATCCAATCAGATTTCCATTCACATTTTGTAATAGCTCTGTAATTACAGTACTGACAGACACCATATTCCTGTCACTTATAAAGGACCTCGACATGGTGTTACTACAACAGGTAGTTTTTCAATTATCTGTCCTCAATATTTTTCACAAATACTTATATCACATATAAGTTCATATTATATAATAGCTCTGTAATTACAATGCTGACAGGCACCATATTCATGTCACATATAAAGGACCTCCACATGGTGTTACAGCAATAAGTAGTTCCTCAAATTTCTTTTCTCAATAGTTTTCACAAATATTTGTATCACATATATTTTCATATTTTGTAATAGCTCTGTAATTACAGCACTGACAGACACCATATTCATGTCACATATAAAGGACATACACATGGTGTTACTCAAAGTATTTTCTCAAATATCTGTCCTCAATATTTTTCACAAATCTTTGTATCAAATTTTCATTCAAATTTTGTCATAACTCTGTAATTAGAGGACTGACAGACACCATATCACACATTCATATCATTGATAAAGGACCTCCACATGGTTTTACTACAACAGGTAGTTTCTCACATGTCTGTCCTCACAAACATTTTTATCACATTTTCATTCATGTTTTGTAATAGTTCTGTAATTACATGGTTGACGGTCACCGTATTCATGTCACTTATCAAGGACCTCTGCATGGTGTAACTACAACAAGTAGTTTCTCCAATTTCTGTTCTCAATATTTTTCAGATATATTTGTATCATATTTTCATTCATATTTTGTAAAAGCTCTGTCATTACAGGACTGACAGACACCATATTCATGTCACATATAAAGGACCTCCACATGGTGTTGATAAAACAGGTAGTTTCTCAAATGTCTGTCCTCAATATTTTTCAAAAATATTTGAATCAAATTTTCATTCATATTTTGTAATAGCTCTGTAATTACTAGGCTGACAGGCACCATATTCATGTAACACATGAAGGACATCCACCTGGAGTTACTACAAGTAGTTTCTTAAATTTCTATTCTCAATATTTTTCAGATATATTTATATCATATTTTCATTCATATTTTGTAATAGCTCTGTAATTACAAGGCTGAAGGACACCATATTCACGTCACATATAAAGAACATCCCCATAGTGGTTACTACTGGAAGTAGTTTCTCAAATGTCTGTCTTCAATATTTTTCACAAACATTTTTATCACATGTATTTTCTGCACCATGAGGCGCACCACAATAGTTGTGATGCTTCATTCTGAGACCATTTGTGATGTGCATTCACCTTCCGTTACATTGAAGGATTTTATGTGTGGCTTTTAGTCGGGAAAATACATATATATGTCATGTTTGCCTAAAGTTCGACCCAGGTGCAGATGATTGTGGGCTGACAGAAGACACGGACAACGAGATTAAATTAAGAAATTTAATAAATGACGATATACAATACAATAGAAGACGGAGACAGGAACCGAGGACGTCGGAGCCAGAACGGGAACTGGGAAAAACACAGAGGGACTGGGGAAAAATCTGCAAAACAAGAGAGGTGAATTAATATCAACCTACAAAAGGGGAGAACAACCTCACGAGGTCCAATTAACCTAAAGCGCTGCGTGGAGGAGAAACACTCAAACTGACATGCAGGAAAAAAAAAAAAAAAAACAGACCACAATCATTAAATGAAAAGGTGAGTATAATAAGACTCACACGCGGACTAACTATTAAATTTAGAAGAGCAGAACGAAAGCGGAGCGCAAAAGAGAAAGCGAAACTGATGTAGCAGATGGAAAGGCAGTTCATGCGCCCGCTGCGTTTAGTAGCACCAACCAATCACCAGGGGACGCCGTTACTATTTAAGTGACTCTGGGCAGCGTCAGGTCTCTCTCTCTCTCCGCTTCCGGACTGCTGGTTTTGGTCCTGTAAGCCGGCTGTCAGCACAGAAAAGTGGCTGGAGTTTGTTGGTGCGTAAGTTTGATTGTGGCGATGCTGGTGTGATCGCTGTCGCAGGTATGGCTGGTAAGCTGTCGTTGTCGCCCATCCTCCTGATTTGGACTTTAGTGAAGCTCATGGCGGGTTTTACATGAATAGATGCGTTGCCGGTAGCTGCGCTGCGTCCTCTATCGCCCTGCGTTTGGGCAGGTGCATCGTCGTCTGCCAAAGTCTGGTAAGAGACGAACAATATAGGGACGCAGCACTTGGATTGTTTTGTTCTGTTTTGTACCCCGTTGTTTTCTTCTGTTTCGTGACGCACTGTTTTGTACAGTTCTGTGTTGAACAGTTCTTGAACGGTTTTGTATAGTTTTGTTTGTTTGTCTTTTCCTCTTCCCTTTTTGGTCGAGTCCGTTCTGTTTTTGATTTTGTTTCTTTTCTTTTGTGATTCGTTAACTCTGGGTGGTGTCTGATATTCGTTTTCTTGTGAGTTCATTATTGAGTTAGTCTGTTATTTTCTTTCACGTATTTTATTTTCTTTGTGTCTCTGACCCGGTCTGCCAATGACACTCTTCTTGTAGCTGCTGGGCCCGGTGGTGTAGGTGACCTGGTGGCAGTTAATTTTATCGTGTGCTGTGCTGTTGGGGACACGTTGCGTTTGTTCGGGTTCATCAGTTTATTGTGTGGTTGGACCCGCCGTACAGGGTGTCCCCCATCCCAGTAAGTCCCAGATCTACTATATTCTTGTTACTTTTATTTTTGATTGTTGGATTTTAGAATCATTTGTATTAATAAAGTATCTATACTTATTAATATGCAATTGGAACCCTGTCTCATGTCTCCCGAGTAAGCGGACCTGCGTGTCCTTAGTTATTATTCTTTGGGTGAAATTCCCAAGGTGGTGTAGCTGGACTCCAAATTTGGGCTGCATTTCATATACACTTGCACACACACACACACACACACACACACACACTCACCCACCGTAGGGCAGCACACCACTATAGTAGAAGGGATCTTTCTAATAGGTGCGGATCTAATTCAACTTGTCTGAAGTGTTTTCAGATCAGTTTTTTCAGTTTGTCGGTCTGTAAACCACCGTCACTCGACCTGAAAACGCGTTTTCTGCACTGTTCACACACTGATCAGAATAGGCTAAGAACAATGAAAATATCAACTGTACCTATAGGGAAAAGACTATTTCTCGTATATTGAGCACTAAATTAAACTTTCTGAACTGTTTTCAAAGAGACATTTTTATTTTCGCTTGTTTTCTGCACTGTTCGCTGACTGCTCAGGGATGCCTCAGAACATGAAAATTTCACCTGCAACTATAGGAAAAACACTATTTCTATTATATTCAACTCTAAACCTCTTTGAATAGGGTGCTGCGACTGGCCTTCAAGCAGCCGAACCGTTCCACATTTCCTGCTTCCAAGCCATGGGATGAGTTTGACAAGAGCCAGGCCCTGCTACGAGGTGGATCCGGAGACTCTGTTCCCAGCTGCTGGAGTTGGATAGCGAGACTACACAAAAGTCACGACAGCATGTTGTCTGCCCACAACTGGAAGAAATCCATTCTATTCCCGGCGCGGTTCTGACACTCCACTAGAACTAGGACAGCACTTGGTCAGGTACGGAGCTTACTGCCTGGTGGAGGGTTTGGATTGGCGGCGCGACGTTCCCGCTCAGTCAGCCGTCATGCGCGATGCGCGATGCTCGACCTCCCCCTTGAGGAGTAACCAATCATCCCAGCTGGCTTTAACAGAGTCACCATAGCACAGTGGACTGGTGTCTACGCCATCAGCAACCAGTTCATAGCGCTTGAGAACATAATCGCACTCTTTATGAGCTCCGTTGACAGGCTCATCCATCGCAGAACCTCTGTCACTCCACCAGAGATTTTGGAGATTCAACAGTCCGTCAGCGTGGTGCTGTGCTTGCGGCGCCTCCTCCACACACAGCCGCTGCCGGGGTGGAACACTGTCGCTGTTCGAAGGGGCGGGGTGAGCCCAGCCGTCTGGATCATAGCCGCACTGATCATCGCTGCTCCTCTTGGAGAGACCAGCCGGCTGCTCTCACCTCTGCTCCCTCCAAAAAAACGAAGAAAACTTTGTATCTAAAAGTATGCATCTGAACCAAAGCCTAACTTGAATAAAAAACAAGATGCATTACTTTGGTATCGGGTCTGTTTCTTCTCTTCCGGTTCCAGTCAGTGCGAACTCAGGCTTCAAAAATGTGTTTTGGTTTGACATCGTCTCAGGAGACAGGGAAGTTCCTGGAGCCAAGAAGTTATGTTTTTCCTCAGCTTCGCCACAATAAGAAGCAGATGCGTCAAATAACTCTTTCCCGTCTCTCAACAGATCCCGGTTCTAGCCAAAAGTCAGGAGAGTCTCAATTCTGCCATTAACTCTTCTTATTCCTCAGACTCGCCAGTTTCCAGCAGGGGTCGCCACAGGACCGCGATAGCCGCGTCTTCAGAGGATCACAAAGTAGGCGCTGCGTGGCAGACCTGCTCTGTTCTCAGCTCCCTCCTGCGATGTCTGATGCGATGTCTGTCTGTGATTCTGTTCTCTGCAGCCCTCCAAACCTCTCAGAGGCAAGTAGGACATCATCATCTACAGAGTCATCTCTTTCTGAGGATGATTGGGCCGGTCCCTCGGGTCTCCATCTTTGGAGAATTGCAGAGTCAGATCAAGGTACACTGCAAGTTTGGGGGCCCTACTTCCTCTGAAGGCTCAACTGACAAAAGCGAGTCTGTTTTTGAAGAACCTGCGCGACTTGAAGTGCCCAGAGGAGTGTGCGCTGAGTACCGACGACCCTTTTGTCCTGGACCCGCCCCGGAGGCCGGGTCCGCTCCAGTGCTCAGTTCGCCGAATTTAAAGCGCCTGTCTCCTCACCTGCCCATATGGATCGAGATGATACTCGTCATTGACACGCCCTTCAGTTTCACAGTCAACCCCGAGGTTCTGCGACACCACGTGGATCTGGGTGAACTCAGAGAACCAGCGGTCATGTCTGATGGAGGAGGACCGCGCTCTCCTGTCAAAGGAAGTAATCGAGCTAGTGCCAAAGCGATCCACCTACGCTGGGTTTTACTCCAGGTACTTTCTGGACAGGAGAGTGGAGACCTGTTCTGGACCTCAGTCTCCTAAATCAATTCATGACCAGACAGCGGATCCGGACTACCAGGAGACTCCTGGAGTGTGTCAGAGTATGAGAGGCGATGACTTCCATAGATCTTGCAGACTCCTACTTCCACAACACGGTCTGTAGTGTCTTGTGCCTCGCACCTTCGCCAAGTGCGTGGAGGCGGTTCTCAAACCACTAAGGAGACAGGGTCTGCGGATTCTGACGTACTTGGAGTACTGGTTGATTCTAGCCAGGTCCAAACAGGAGTCATGAGCGCACACCAGCTTGGTGTTGGACCACATCGCGCTATTGAGGCAGCATCCCACGCCTTTGTCCGGCTGGGTCTGGTCAACATGCGAGGCCTTCAGAAGTGGTTTGGTTGCCTGCACCCTCACCTGACTCGAGACCAGAGATCAGAACACAAATCTCGAGTCTCGGGTCTCGGGCCTGACCCGAGACTGAGTCCAGCATGACCACCAGGAAGGTCGTGCTCTTACTGGGACTCAGCGCGCTTTTCAGGATCCAGCAAGTCCTACAAGTCTTTACAGATGCACCTCAGTCAGGCGGGGGAGGCCACCTGGATCAGATCTGCATCAGCGGGATCTGGAGCAGTTCCGAAGGTCGTCACATTAACCTGCTGGAGCTGTTGGCAGTTTTTAAGGTGTTGGTGGCTCAATCTCCTTATCTAAGTGGGAACCACGTTATGGTGAGATCAGACAGCTCTTCCACCGTGGCCTATATCAACCGCCAGCGTAGGGTGAGGACGTCTGCGTTATAAAACCTGGCCAGAAAGATTTGGCTCTGGGCTGATGTACATTTAGCCTCATTGGGGGCTCTGCATGTGCCAGGTGTAGACAATGTGGCAGCAGATGGATTATCTTGGAGACCACTGCCAGATGAATGAAGTTTATCTCAGGATATGGCAAATATGATCTGGGAGTTTTTCGGCCACCCAGTGGCTGATCTCTTTGCGAGCAGAGAGAACTTCAAATGTCCTCTCTGGTTCTCTCTCCCTAGATCCGACGACCCTCCACTGGGAGTGGGCGCCCTGGCTCATCCAAGGTGGCCAAAAGGCCTCCTGTACGCCTTTCCTTCTCCTTGCCTTATTCTATGTCTGATGAGGGGAATTCAACTGCGGAGAGTGAGAATGATTCTCGTAGCTCTAGACAGCCCCAGCTCCATCTGGTATCCGGAGATGAGTCAGATGCGGATCAAAGGCCTGCATGAGCGTTTACACAAAATGTGTCCGGTTAGAGCGCTATGAAGTATGAAGTCTCATAGGCCGGTCCGGTGTGACGCCCTGGCCATCTGATATATCGACAGCACCACCTTCCGTCATACCAAAGCAACATCACCGGTGACATTGCAGGTGGTTTAGTGCAGCAAAACGTTCATCTCCTTGACGGCCGTCTGGCAAAGGAGCAGGCAGTGCCAGTCAGACGTCCAGTATGGACGGCCATGGTAATTGCCGATGGTTCTCAAGTCAGGCCACGTTGCAAGGCTGGGGGTTAAGCTTTGTGCTCAAGATGACCTCATAGGTGTTCTGGACTGCGCAACTCTGCCACCTGTGCTCACACACACACTCACACAAGGGTGTGCTGCAACCTGTTCAAGTCCTGCAAACATTCCTGCAGCAGGGGGCAGAAATTATGAGGGGACCGCCTATCCTGGGGCGTCTCCTCAAAGCACGGCTACATCAAGGCTAGCAGGCAGTCCTCTGCCCCCCGAGGTGCAGTTCACTTGTCGAAATGCTAAAGCACCCGCAACACTCAAAGCATATAATGCTCAGTGGGTGTGGACTGCTGTCCATTGGGTAAACATCCACTGCTAGTCCAGTTCATGCAGGGATCTCGAAGACTCAGTCCCACCTCCAGACGCATCTGCCCCATTGGGATCTTCAATTGGCATTAAAGGCTCTCTCTGAAGCTCCCTTCGAGCCACTTGATCAGGCTCCTTTGGAGCTGGTGGCTTACAAAGCAGCTCTCCTCCTGGTCCTGGCCTCCATCAGGAGGGTTTGGACAACTATGTACCTTCTCGATTAGTCTTTTTTTCCCAATTTTCTTTGTGCTTCTTCTGAGGTGAGCAATTTTTCAGTAGACGCTTTCTGTTCTACCCCCCCACCCGGATGAGAACCACTGGCGCTTGCAAAAGGTGTGTCCCGTGAGGGCACTGAGAGCTTGTCTGAATGGAGTCAAGGCCCTCAGGAAAAAAGATAAGCTGTGGGTGGCTCTGGCAGGTGGTATAAAAGGCAACATGCATAGCAGCCTTCAGAGGAGTTTCTTTGGCAGAAATCTGCCAAACAGCCTCCTGGGCTTCTGACTCAACTTTTGCAGATCTCTATTTGTCGGACGTAGCTGCTCCTTCTTTGCCTAACGTTGTCCTGTCTGCAGGTGCTTCCAGCAGCTCTGGCCAATAGATCAGAGAATCGTTCGCGGACCGAGGGGAGGGTCTCTTCATCTGAATCCAACTTTTTCCTTCGATCAAGTGGACCAGGCCCCACCCTCCAGAGCTGAGCGAACTTCAGGAGCGCTGATGCTTTTGTATTGTTGGTGCAATAAAGTGTTTCTCTTCCGCAGTGCTTCGTCATGGGCTAAACTTGTCTCCGCTGGTGAGTTCTCCGTCCAAATATGGACGGTTATCAGTGCCGATTGTGTTCTTCCACGTTGGGCTCAAACTCGTGCTGTGGCTATGGGATGGCGTCTGGTTCCCCTGTGTAATCGCCGGTGCAGGGAAGCATCTGATTTGGCAACGAGAGAGCCCAAGGGGGACGCCAAGACCCACTGTATGGAAGGTTATTCGTGCCACTTCACAACATTTTTATGTTTGGCGTTCCGTAAACCACCTTATCTGAAAACGCGTATTCTGCATTGCGCCATAACTTCTCAGGGAAGCTTCAGAACATGATGTTTTCAGCTCCCACTGTAGCAGAAAGGGTCTTTGTAGTAGTTGCACATCAAATCTAAGCTGTCTGAAGTGTTTTTCAAAAGTTATCAACATTTTTATGTTTGGCGTTCCGAAACCCACCTTTTCTCAGGCTGAAAACACCTTTTCTCCAATGTGACATAACTTCTCGGGGAAGCCACAGGTCTTGAAATTTTCACCTCCCACTATAGCAGAAATGGTCTTTCTAGTAGATGTACATTATATGCAAGCTGTCTGAAGTGTTTTTCAAAAGTTATCAACATTTTTATGTTTGGCGTTCCGAATTCCACCTTATCTCAGGCTGAAAACGCGCTTTCTGCATTGTGCCACAACTTCTCAGGGAAGCTTCAGAACATGAAAATTTCACCTCCCACGATAGCAGAAAGGGTCTTTCTAGTAGTTGCACATCAAATCTAAGCTGTCTGAAGTGTTTTTCCAAAGTTATCAACATTTTTATGTTTGGCGTACCCGAACCCACCTTCTCTCAGGCTGAAAACGCCTTTACTGCAATGTGTCAAAACTTTGCAGGGAAGCTTCAGAACAAGAAATTCACACCTCCCACTATAGCAGAATGGGTCTTTCTTGTAGTTGCACTTCAAATCTAAGCTGTCTGAAGTGTTTTTCGAAAGGTATCAACATTTTTATGTTTGGCGTTCCGGAACCCACCTAATCTCAGGCTGAAAACGCGTTTTCCGCATTGTGCCATAACTTTGCAGGGAAGCTTCAGAACAAGAAATGTTCACCTCCAACAAGAGCAGAAAGGGTCTTTGTAGTAGTTGCACATCAAATCTAATCTGTCAGAAGTGTTTTTCAAAAGTTATCAAGATTTTTATGTTTGGTATTCCGAAACCCACCTTATCTCAGGCTGAAAACGCGTTTTCTGAGTTGTGCCATAACTTCTCAGGGAAGCTTCAGAACATGAAATTTTGACCCCCCACTATAGCAGAAAGGGAATTACTACTAGTTGCACATCAAATCTATGCTGTCTGAAGTGTTTTTCCGAAGTTATCAACATTTTTCAGTTTGGCGTTCCGAAACCTACTTCATCTCAAGCTGAAAACACCTTTTCTCCATTGTGACATAACTTCTCGGGGAAGCCTCAGATCTTGAAATTTTCACCACCCACTATAGCAGAAATGGTCTTTCTAGTAGATGTACATTATATGCAAGCTGTCTGAAGTGTTTTTCAAAAGTTATCAACATTTTTATGTTTGGCGTTCCGAATTCCACCTTATCTCAGGCTGAAAACGCGCTTTCTGCATTGTGCCACAACTTCTCAGGGAAGCTTCAGAACATGAAAATTTCACCTCCCACTATAGGTGAAAGGGTCTTTCTAGCAGTTGCACATCAAATCTAAGCTGTCTGAAGTGTTTTTCCAAAGTTATCAACATTTTTATGTTTGGCGTTCCAGAACCCACCTTATCTCAGGCTGAAAACGCCTTTACTGCAATGTCCCAAAAATTTGCAGGGAAGCTTCAGAACATGAAATTTACACCTCCCACTATAGCAGAATGGGTCTTTCTTGTAGTTGCACATCAAATCTAAGCTGTCTGAAGTGTTTTTCGAAAGGTATCAACATTTTTATGTTTGGCGTTCTGGAACCCACCTAATCTCAGGCGGAAAACGCGTTTTCCGCATTGTGCCATAACTTTGCAGGGAAGCTTCAGAACAAGAAATGTTCACCTCCAACAAGAGCAGAAAGGGTCTTTCTAGTAGTTGCACATTAAAATCTAACCTGTCTGAAGTGTTTTTCCAAAGCTATCAACATTTTAATGTTTGGCATTCCGGAACCCACCTTATCTCATGCTGAAAATGTGTTTTCTACAAGGCGCCATTACTTTGCAGGGAAGCTTCAGAACAAGAAGTTTTCACCTCCCACTGTAGCAGAAAGGGTCTTTCTAGTAGTTGCACATCAAATCTGAGATGTCTGAAGTGTTTTTCCAAAGTTATCAACATTTTTATGTTTGGCGTTCCGGAATCGACCTTATCTCAGGCTGAAAACGCTTTTTCAGCATTGTGCCATCAGTTTTCTGGGAAGCTTCAGAACAAGAAATTTTCATTACCACTATAGCAGAAAGGGTCATTCTAGTAGTTGCACTTCAAATCTAAGCTGTCTGAAGTGTTTTCCGAAAGTTATCAAAATTTTTATGTTTGGCGTTCCGGAACCCGCCTTACCTCAGACTGAAAACGCCTTTTCTGCATTGTGCCATAACTTCTCAGGGAAGATTCAGAACATGAAATTTTCACCTCCCACTATAGCAGAAAGGGTCTTTCACATAGTTGCATATTAAAATCTAAGCTGTCTTAAGTGTTTTTACAAAGTTATGAACGTTTTTATGTTTGGCGTTCCGAAACCCAGCTTATCTCAGGCTGAAAACGTGTTTTCTGCATAGCGCCATAACTTTGCAGGGAAGCTTCAGAACATGAAATTTTCACGTCCCACTATAGCAGAAAGGGTCTTTCTCGTAGTTGCATATTAAAATCTAAGCTGTCAGAAGCGTTTTTCCAAAGTTGTCAACATTTTTATGTTTGGCATTCCGAAACCCACCTTATCTCAGGCTGAAAACGTGTTTTCTGCATAGCGCCATAACTTTGCAGGGAAGCTTCAGAACATGAAATTTTCACGTCCCACTATAGCAGAAAGGGTCTTTCTAGTAGTTGCACATCAAATCTAAGCTGCCTGAAGTGTTTTTCGAAAGTTATATACATTTTTATGTTTGCCGTTCCAGAACCCACCTTATCTCAGGCTAAAAACACGTTTTCCGCATTGTGCCATAACTTTGCAGGGAAGCTTCAGAACATGAAATTTTCAACTCCCACTATCGCAGAAAGGGTCTTTCTAGTAGTTGCACATCAAATCTAAGCTGTCTGAAGTGTTTTTCCAAAGTTATCAACATTTTTATATTTGGCTTTCCGAAACACTCCTTATCTCAGGCTGAAAACGTGTTTTCTTCATTGTGCCATAACTTTGCAGGGAAAGTTCAGAACTTGAAATTTTCACCACACACTATAGCAGAAAGGGTCTTTGTAGTAGTTGCAAAACAAATCTAAGTTGTCTGAAGTGTTTTTCGAAAGTTATCAACATTTTTATGTTTGGCGTTCCGGAACCGACCGTATCTCAGGCTTGAAACGCATTTTGTGCATTGTCCCATAACTTCTCAGGGAAGCTTCAGAACAAGAAATTTTCACCACCCATTATAGCAGAAAGGGTCTTTCTAGTAGTTAGACATCAAATCGAAGCAGTCTGAAGTGTTTTTCTAAAGTTATCAACATTTTCATGTTTGGCGTTCCGAAACCCACCCTGTCTTAGGCTGAAAATGCCTTTCGTGCTTTGTGCCATAACTTCTCAGGGAAGCTTGAGAACATGAAATTTTCACCTCCCACTATAGCAGAAAAGGTCTTTCTAGTAGTTGCACATAAAATCGAAGCAGTCTGAAGTGTTTTTCGAAAGTTATCAACATTTTTATGTTTGGCGTTCCGAAACCCACCTTATCTCAGGCTGAAAACGTGCTTTCTGCATTGTGCCACAACTTCTCAGGGAAGCTTCAGAACATGAAAATTTCACCTCCCACTATAGGTGAAAGGGTCTTTCTAGCAGTTGCACATCAAATCTAAGCTGTCTGAAGTGTTTTTCCAAAGTTATCAACATTTTTATGTTTGGCGTTCCGGAACCCACCTTATCTCAGGCTGAAAACGCCTTTACTGCAATGTCCCAAAAATTTGCAGGGAAGCTTCAGAACATGAAATTTACACCTCCCACTATAGCAGAATGGGTCTTTCTTGTAGTTGCACATCAAATCTAAGCTGTCTGAAGTGTTTTTCGAAAGGTATTAACATTTTTATGTTTGGCGTTCTGGAACCCACCTAATCTCAGGCGGAAAACGCGTTTTCCGCATTGTGCCATAACTTTGCAGGGAAGCTTCAGAACAAGAAATGTTCACCTCCAACAAGAGCAGAAAGGGTCTTTCTAGTAGTTGCACATTAAAATCTAACCTGTCTGAAGTGTTTTTCCAAAGCTATCAACATTTTAATGTTTGGCATTCCGGAACCCACCTTATCTCATGCTGAAAATGTGTTTTCTACAAGGCGCCATTACTTTGCAGGGAAGCTTCAGAACAAGAAGTTTTCACCTCCCACTGTAGCAGAAAGGGTCTTTCTAGTAGTTGCACATCAAATCTGAGATGTCTGAAGTGTTTTCCCAAAGTTATCAACATTTTTATGTTTGGCGTTCCGGAATCGACCTTATCTCAGGCTGAAAACGCTTTTTCTGCATTGTGCCATCAGTTTTCTGGGAAGCTTCAGAACAAGAAATTTTCATTACCACTATAGCAGAAAGGGTCATTCTAGTAGTTGCACTTCAAATCTAAGCTGTCTGAAGTGTTTTCCGAAAGTTATCAAAATTTTTATGTTTGGCGTTCCGGAACCCGCCTTACCTCAGACTGAAAACGCCTTTTCTGCATTGTGCCATAACTTCTCAGGGAAGATTTAGAACATGAAATTTTCACCTCCCACTATAGCAGAAAGGGTCTTTCACATAGTTGCATATTAAAATCTAAGCTGTCTTAAGTGTTTTTACAAAGTTATGAACGTTTTTATGTTTGGCGTTCCGAAACCCAGCTTATCTCAGGCTGAAAACGTGTTTTCTGCATAGCGCCATAACTTTGCAGGGAAGCTTCAGAACATGAAATTTTCACGTCCCACTATAGCAGAAAGGGTCTTTCTCGTAGTTGCATATTAAAATCTAAGCTGTCAGAAGCGTTTTTCCAAAGTTGTCAACATTTTTATGTTTGGCATTCCGGAACCCACCTTATCTCAGGCTGAAAACGTGTTTTCTGCATAGCGCCATAACTTTGCAGGGAAGCTTCAGAACATGAGATTTTCACGTCCCACTATAGCAGAAAGGGTCTTTCTATTAGTTGCACATCAAATCTAAGCTGCCTGAAGTGTTTTTCGAAAGTTATATACATTTTTATGTTTGCCGTTCCAGAACCCACCTTATCTCAGGCTAAAAACACGTTTTCCGCATTGTGCCATAACTTTGCAGGGAAGCTTCAGAACATGAAATTTTCAACTCCCACTATCGCAGAAAGGGTCTTTCTAGTAGTTGCACATCAAATCTAAGCTGTCTGAAGTGTTTTTCCAAAGTTATCAACATTTTTATATTTGGCTTTCCGAAACACTCCTTATCTCAGGCTGAAAACGTGTTTTCTTCATTGTGCCATAACTTTGCAGGGAAACTTCAGAACTTGAAATTTTCACCACACACTATAGCAGAAAGGGTCTTTGTAGTAGTTGCAAAACAAATCTAAGTTGTCTGAAGTGTTTTTCGAAAGTTATCAACATTTTTATGTTTGGCGTTCCGGAACCGACCGTATCTCAGGCTTGAAACGCATTTTGTGCATTGTCCCATAACTTCTCAGGGAAGCTTCAGAACAAGAAATTTTCACCACCCATTATAGCAGAAAGGGTCTTTCTAGTAGTTAGACATCAAATCGAAGCAGTCTGAAGTGTTTTTCTAAAGTTATCAACATTTTCATGTTTGGCGTTCGAAACCCACCCTGTCTTAGGCTGAAAATGCCTTTCGTGCTTTGTGCCATAACTTCTCAGGGAAGCTTGAGAACATGAAATTTTCACCTCCCACTATAGCAGAAAAGGTCTTTCTAGTAGTTGCACATAAAATCGAAGCAGTCTGAAGTGTTTTTCGAAAGTTATCAACATTTTTATGTTTGGCGTTCCGAAACCCACCTTATCTCAGGCTGAAAACGTGTTTTGTGCATTGTGCCATAACTTCTAAGGGAAGCTTCAGAACATGAAAATTTCACCTCCCACTATAGCAGAAAGGTTCTTTCTCGTCGTCGCACATCAAATATAAGCTGTCTGAAGTGTTTTTCTAAACTTATCAACATTTTTATTTTTGGTGTTCCGCAACCCACCTTATCTCAGGCTGAAAACGCGTTTTCTGCATTGTGCCTTAACTTTTCAGGGGAGCTACAGAACATGAAATTTTCACCGCCCACTTTATTAGAAAGGGTCTTTCTAGTAGTTGCACATCAAATCTAAGCTGTCTGAAGTGTTTTTCCAAAGTTAACATTTATATGTCTGGTGTTCCGGAACCCACCTTATCTCAGGCTGAAAACGCATTTGGTGCAATGTGCCATAACTTCTCAGCAAAACATCAGAACATGAAATTTTCACATCCCACTATCGCAGAAAGGGTCTTTCTCATCGTTGCACATCAAATCTACGCTGTGGGAAGTGTTTTTCAAATGTTATCAACATTTTTATGTTTGGCGTTCCGAAACCCACCTGAAACGCAATTTTTGCATTGTGCCATAACTTCTCAGGGAAGCTTCAGAACATGACATTTTAACCTCCCACTATAGCAGAAAGGGTCTTTCTCGTAGTTGCACATAAAATCGAAGCTGTCTGAAGTGTTTTTCGACAGTTATCAAAATTTTTATGGTTGCCGTTCCGAATGCCACCATATCTCAGGCTGAAAGCGTGTTCTGTGCATTGTGCCATAACTTCTCAGGGAAGCTTGAGAACATGAAATTTTCCACTCCCACTATCGCAGAAAGGGTCTTTCAAGTAGTTGCACATCAAATCTAAGATTTCTGAAGTGTTTTTCGCAAGTTATCAACATTTTTTTTATGTTTGGCGTTCCGAAACCCACCTTATCTCAGGCTGAAAACGTTTTTCGTGCATTGTGCCATAACTTCTCAGGGAAGCTTCAGAGCATTAGATTTTCACCTACCACTATAGCAGAAAGGGTCTTTCTAGTAGTTGCACATAAAATCGAAGCTGTCCGAATTGTTTTTCGAAAGTTATCAACATTTTCATGTTTGACGTTCTGAAACCCACCTTATCAAAGGGTCAAAACGCATTTTGTGCATAGTGCCATAACTTTGCAAGGAAGCTTCATAACATGTTATTTTCACCTCCCACTATAGCAGAAGGGTCTTTCTAATAGTTGCACATCCAATCTAAGCTGTCAGAAGTTTTTTTCGAAAGTTGTCAACATTTTTATGTTTGGCGTTCCAAAACCCACCGTATCTCAGGCTTGAAACGCATTTTGTGCATTGTCCCATAACTTCTCAGGGAAGCTTCAGAACAAGAAATTTTCACCACCCATTATAGCAGAAAGGGTCTTTCTAGTAGTTACACATCAAATCGAAGCAGTCTGAAGTGTTTTTCTAAAGTTATCAACATTTTCATGTTTGGCGTTCCGAAACCCACCCTGTCTTAGGCTGAAAATGCCTTTCGTGCTTTGTGCCATAACTTCTCAGGGAAGCTTGAGAACATGAAATGTTCACCTCCCACTATAGCAGAAAAGGTCTTTCTAGTAGTTGCACATAAAATCGAAGCAGTCTGAAGTGTTTTTCGAAAGTTATCAACATTTTTATCTTTGGCGTTTCGAAACCCACCTTATCTCAGGCTGAAAACGTGTTTTGTGCATTGTGCCATAACTTCTCAGGGAAGCTTCAGAACATGAAAATTTCACCTCCCACTATAGCAGAAAGGTTCTTTCTCGTCGTCGCACATCAAATATAAGCTGTCGGAAGTGTTTTTCTAAACTTATCAACATTCATAGGTTTGGCGTTCCGAAACCCACCTTATCCCAGGCTGAAAACGCATTTGGTGCAATGTGCCATAACTTCTCAGCAAAACATCAGAACATGAAATTTTCACATCCCACTATCGCAGAAAGGGTCTTTCTCATAGTTGCACATCAAATCTAAGCTGTCTGAAGTGTTTTTCGAAAGTTATCAACATTTTTATGCTTGGCGTTCCGAATGCCACTTTATCTCAGGCTGAAAACGTGTTCTGTGCATTGTGCCATACCTTCTCAAGGAAGCTTCAGAACATGACATTTTCACCTCCCACTATAGCAGAAAGGGTCTTTCTAGTAGTTGCACATCAAATCTAAGCAGTCTGAAGTGTTTTTTGAAAGTTATCAACATTTTTATGCTTGGCGTTCCAAAACTCACCGCATCTCAGGCTTAAAACGTGTTTTTTATGCATTGTGCCATAACTTCTCTGGGAAGCTTCAGAACATGAAATTTTCACCTCCAACTATAGCAGAAAGGGTTTTTCTATTAGTTGCACATAAAATCTAAGCAGTCTGAAGTGTTTTTCGAAAGTTATCAAAATTTTTATGTTTGGCGTTTCGAAACCCACCTTATCAAAGTGTGAAAGCGCATTTTGTGCATAGTGCCATAACTTTGCAGGGAAGCTTCATAACATGTTATTTTCACCTCCCACTATAGCAGAAAGGGTCTTTCTAATAGTTGCACATCCAATATAAGCTGTCAGAAGTTTTTTTTTTCGAAAGTTGTCAACACATTTATGTTTGGCATTCCAAAACCCACCGTATGTCAGGCTTAAAACGCATTTTGTGCATTGTCCCATAACTTCTCAGGGATGCTTCAGAACATGAAATTTTCACCACCCACTATAGCAGAAAGGGTCTTTCTAGTAGGTACACATCAAATCGAAGCAGTCTAAAGTGTTTTTCTAAAGTTATCAACATTTTTATGTTTGGCGTTCCGAAACCCACCCTGTCTTAGGCTGAAAATGCCTTTCGTGCATTGTGCCATAACTTCTCAGGGAAGTTTCAGAACATGAAATTTTCACCTCCCACTATTACAGAAAGGCTCTATCTAGTAGTTGCACATCAATTCTAAGCTGTCTGTAGTGTTTTTCGAAAGTTGTCAACATTTTTATGTTTGGCGTTCCGAAACCCAGCTTATCTCAGGCTGAAAACGTGCTTTGTGCATTGTGCCATAACTTCTCAGGGAAGCTTCAGAACACGAAAATTTCACCTCCCACTATAGCAGAAAGGGTTTTTGTAGTAGTTGCACATCAAATCTAAGCATTCTGAAGTGTTGTTCAAGAGTTATCAACATTTTTCTGTTTGGCATTCCGAAACCCACCTTATCTCAGGCTGAAAACGTGTTTTGTGTATTTGCCATAACTTCTCAGGGAAGCTTGAGATCATGAAATTTTCACCTCCCACTGTAGCAGAAAGGCTCTTCCTAGTAGTTGCACATCAAATCTAAGGAGTCTGAAGTTTTTTTGGACAGTTATCACCATTTTTATGTTTGGCGTTCCGAAACCCACTTTATCAAAGGGTGAAAACGCATTTTGTGCATAGTGCCATCACTTCTAAGGGAAGATTCAGAAAATGAAATTTTCACCTCCCACTATAGCAGAAAGGGTCTTTCTAGTAGTTGCACATGAAATCGAAGTAGTCTGAAGTGTTTTTCGAAAGTTATCAACATTTTTATGTTTGGCGTTCTAAAACCCAACGCTTCTCAGGCTTAAAACGCGTTTTGTCCATTGTGCCATCACTTCTCAGAGAAGCTATAGAACATGAAATTTTCACCACCCACTATAGCAGAAAGGGTGTTTTTACTAATTGCACATCAAATCTAAGCAGTCTGAAGTGGTTTTCGAAAGTTATCAACATTTGTATGTTTGACTTTCCGAAACCCACCTTATCTCAGGCTGAAAACGTGTTTTGTGCATTGTGCCATAACTTCTCAGGGAAGCTTCAGAACATGAAAATTTCACCTCCCACTATAGCAGAAAGGGTTTTTCTAGTAGTTGCACATCAAATCTAAGCATTCTGAAGTGTTTTTCAAGAGTTATCAACATTTTTGTGTTTGGCATTCCGAAACCCACCTTATCTCAGGCTGAAAACGTGTTTTGTGTATTTGCCATAACTTCTCAGGGAAGCTTGAGATCATGAAATTTTCACCTCCCACTATAGCAGAAAGGCTCTTCCGAGTAGTTGCACATCAAATCTAAGCAGTCTGAAGTTTTTTTTGAAAGTTATCAAAATATATTGGTTTGGCATTCCGAAACCCACCAATTCTCAGGCTGAAAACGCTTTTTTTGCAATGTGCCATAACTGCTTAGCCAAACTTCAGAACATGAAATTTTCACCTCCCACTAAAGCAGAAAGGGTCTTTCTCGTAGTCGCACATCAAGTTTAAGCTGTCAGAAGTGTTTTTCGAAAGTTATCAACGTTTTTATGTTTGGCGTTCTGAAACCCACCTTGTCTCACGCTTAAAACGCGTATTGTGCATTGTGCCACAACTTCTCAGTGAAGCTTCAGAACATGAAATTTTCACCACCCACTATCGCAGAAAGGGTCTTTCTACTAGTTGCAAATCAAATCTAAGGAGTGTGAAGTGTTTTTCGAAAGTTATCTTCATTTTTATGTTTGGCGTTCCGAAACCCACGTTATCAAAGCGTGAAAACGCATTTTGTGCATAGTGCCATAACTTCTCAGGGAAGCTTCAGATCATGAAATTTTCACCTCCCGCTATTGCAGAAAGGGTCTTTCTAGTAGTTGCATCACAAATATAAGCAGTCTGAAGTGCTTTTCGAAAGTTATCAACATTTTTATGTTTTGGCGTTCCAAAACCCACCTCATCTCAGGCTGAAAACGCGTTTTGTGCATTTTGCCATAACTTCTCATGGAAGCTTCAGAACATGAAATATTCACATCCCACTATCGAAGAAATGGTCTTTCTAGTAGTTGCACATCAAATCTAAGCTGTCTGAAGTGTTTTTTGAAAGTTATCAACATTTTTATGTTTGCCTTTCCGAAACCCACCTTATCTCAGGCTGAAAACGCATTTTGTGCAATGTACCATAACTTCTCAGCGAAACTTCAGAACATAAAATTTTCAAATCCCACTATAGCAGAAAGTGTCTTTCTCGTGGTTGCACATCAAATCTAAGCTGTCTGAATTGTTTTTCGAAAGTTATCAACATTTCTGAAATCGCGTTTTCTGCATTGTGCCATAACTTTTCAGGGACGCTTCAGAACATGGAATTTTCACCTTACAACCGGTAACTTACTCCAAAGTTTTTGTGTATTTTCTTCATCATAGCGAGAATCATGGCGGCTACTGTAGGTACAGTGACGCCTTTCGATGCCGGTACGCATTCATTGGAAGACTATTGTGAAATTTTGGAACATTTTTTCATCGCGAACGGCATTGAAGATGACGATAAACAGCGCGCGGTGTTGCTCAGCAGTGACAGCGACCCGGCATATGCGGTGATGAGGAACCTGTTGAGTCCGGACAAAACAGGGGATCGTTCGTATGCTGATCTGGTCATCCTTTTGAGGAATCATTTCCATCCGAAACCGAGTGAGATTATGCAACGATGGAAGTTTAACTCTCGGAATGGAAGGACTGAAGAGACCGTTTTTGACTACGTGGCGGAGCTAAGGAAATGGCTCAGGATTGTAACTATGGTGAGACACTGACCGTGATGCTGAGAGACCGCTTGGTGTGTGGGATTAACGACGACAGGATAAAGAGGAAGCTGCTGTCGGAGGATGGACTAACATTTGACATAGCATTCAAAGTGGCCTTGGTGATGGACGCTGCAGATAGAGACTTGGTGAACCTACGAGGTGTGAAGGACTCACTCCAAGGAAGTGGATCATCACCGGTCAACAAAGTGGAAGAGACGCGGGCAATGTCCATGGAGTCGAGAAGGTGCTACATATGTGGTGGAGAGACTCACTTGGCCAAAGGTTGCCGGTTTGCGGAGGTCAGATGTCATAACTGTGGAAAAGTGGGTCACTTAAAGACAGTCTGTAAAAGTATGACAGAGGTGAGGGAGACAAAACAAACAAGAAAAAGGGGGAAAGGTACAACGCATCGAACAAATTTCATGCAGGAGAAGGATGACAGTGAAAATGAAGAGATGTTTACAGTGACAGATAAAAGAAGACGCAGCAGTGAGGAACTGGACATTCCTAGAGTAGAGCCGATTAAAAAAGTGTTGAGGGTAAATGGAAAGAAGGTGGTTTTTGTGGTAGACCGGCTGCACTTACACTATTAAGGCTCAACAGATGGTTGACATGTTAGTGAAAAACAGAACTAACACTAAACTAGTAGATTGCAAGATAAAGTTAAAAACATATGGAGGTCATCAGGTTCCAGTGGTGGGGGCAATTAAGGTCAAGGTTGAACACGATGATAAGATCAAATGGCTGCCTGTCATTGTTGTGAATGGTTCAGGAGCAAGTCTTCTGGCCAGAGGCTGGATGAAAGCATTCCAGATAGAGGGGCAGTTTGTCCACAAAACAGATGAGGTGGACAGTTCCCTGCCGATTTCTCCCGACATGAGAAGGTATTCAAAGAAGAGTTAGGGTCATTAAGGGGGACGACAGCCAAGATTCATGTGGTTCAGAATGCCACGCCCTTTACAAACCCAGGTCGGTTCCATTTGCCATTAAAAGAAAATCAGAATCAGAATCAGAATCAGAATCAGAATCAGAATCAGAATCAGAATCAGAATCAAATTTATTGCTATGGTCAGTGGGGAGCCCACTGACTAGGAAAGTGCCTTGGAATAAAGTGCAACAAAAAAAAAATAAAAATAAAATAAAATAAAATAAAATAAAATAAAATAAAATAAAATAAAATAAAATAAATAGAATAACATTACACAAGGCTGTTCATGAATTTAACAGTCTGACGGCCGAGGGAAAGAAGCTGTTCCTGTGACGGGAGGTTCTGGTCTGGATGGACCGTAGCCTCCTGCCAGAGGGAAGAGGAACAAACAGTCTATGTCCAGGGTGAGAAGGGTCGGCTCTGATCCGACCTGCATGTCTCTGGGTCCTAGAGGCATACAGGTCATGAAGAGGTGGCAGGCTGCAACCGATCACCTTCTCAGCAGAACCTACGATGCGCTGCAGTCTGCTCTTGTCCCTGGAGGTGGCACTGTTGTACCAGACGGTGATAGAGGAGGTGAGGATGGACTGGATGATGGCCGTGTAGAACTCCACCAGCAACTTCGTCGGCAGTCGTAGTTTACGTAGCTGCCTCAGAAAGAACATTCTCTGCTGGGCCTTCCTGATGAGGGACCTGATGGTTGGCTCCCATTTGAGGTCCTCAGTGATGGTGGTAGGAAGCAGATCCTGGCATAGGTTCCTGGGCAGTCCTGATGCTCCAGAACGAAATGAAGGGCCTGGTTCACTGCATCGTCCACAGATCTGTTGGCTCTGTAGGCAAACTGCAATGAGTCCAGGTGAGAAGCAGTGATGGACTTCAGGTGAGAGAGAACCAGGCGCTCAAAGGACTTCATGACCACAGACGTCAGTGCCACCGGTCTGTAGTCATTCAGTCCTGTGATCCTGGCCTTCTTGGGAACAGGGATGATAGTGGAGGACTTAAAGCAGGCAGGTACATGACAGGACACCAAGGAAGCATTGAAGATGTCAGTGAACACTGGAGCCAGCTCAGCAGCACAATGATTCAGGATGGCAGGGGAAACTCTGTCCGGACCTGCCGCCTTCCGAAGGTTCAGCCTCCTGAACTGAGTGCGCACGTCTTGCTCCATGATGTCAAGAGAAAGAGGGGGGAGGTGAGGGGGTGGCTCATCAAAAGTGACTGTGATCTTTGCTGTCTCAGTGACATCATTGGTCTTAGTTGTGTCACTAAGAGACAGCACAGTCCTTTGTTTGAAAGTGGAACATGGGGCTGGAGAGACCACAGAGGTGTTGGTGCAAAATGGCTGCTCAAAGCGACAATAGAAGTTGTTCAGGTCCTGTGCAAGAGCGAGGTTGTTCAGACTGTGGGGGGCACGTGGCTTGTAGTTAGTGATCACCTTGAGCCCTCTCCACACCGCAGCCGAGTCATTGGCTGAGAACTGCTGCGTGAGTTTGTCAGAGTATACGGCCTTAGCTTTCTTCAGCTCCCTCTGAAACCGATACTTCAGATCTTTGTAGCAGTTCCTGTCCCCACTCTTGCGAGCTGCCTCCTTCTCCCGTCTAATCTGGCTGAGTTTAGTTGTGAACCAAGGTTTGTCATTTGCATAACTCACCTTCGTGCGCGTTGGAACTATGCACTCTTCACAGTAGCTGATCCATGAAGTCACAGTGTCTGTATACTCATCCAGATTATTGGTCGCAGCCCTGAACACCTCCCAGTCTGTGGTCTCCATGCAAGACTGCAGCTCCTCTTTAGCTTCACTTGTCCAGATCTTCATGCTCCTCACAACAGGCTTTGCCAGCTTCAGCTTCTGCTTGTATGTAGGAACAAGATGAACCATCAAGTGGTCAGAGAGTCCCAGTGCAGCTCGAGGGAGGGCGGTATAGGAGTTGCGGAGCGATGAGTAACAGTGATCCAGCACGCTCTGCTCTCTGGTGGGACATTTTACAACCTGCCTGTACCTGGGAAGCTCCTCACTCAGATTTGCCTTGTTGAAGTCACCAAGCACAATCACAGGAGAGTCCGGGAAAGTTCGCTCCACATGCAGGACCTGATCCGCGAGCGCACTCTGAGCCTCACGTACATCCGCGCTGGGCGGGATATATACGGCAGCCAGAATGAATGAAGCGAACTCACGTGGGGAGTAAAACGGCTTACAGTTTACGATCAGACATTCCAGAGAGGGAGAGCAGTGCTGGAAGATCACCGTCACGTCCGTACACCAGCGATTGTTGATGTAGAAACACAGTCCTCCGCCTTTGGTTTTGCCGGTGAGCTCCGGAACCCGGTCCGCGCGGTGAAGCTGGAAACCCTCCAGATGAAGCGCAGTGTCCGGGATGAGATCGCTCAACCACGTCTCCGTGAAACACAAAACACAAGAGGAGGAGAAGTCTCTGTTCCGTCTCAACATCAGCGCCAGCTCATCCATCTTATTGCTGAGCGAGCGGACGTTGGAGAGGATTATCCCGGGAAGTGGAGTGCGCGATCCTCTTCGACGAAGGCGAACGAGCGCACCGGCACGTTTCCCTCTCCTCCTCAGTTTCTTCCGCCCCGCCAAAAGATGAACTAACTCCGCAACTGACACCAAAAATACTGGTAGTAAGTCAGACGGAGTCATAGCCCTGATGTTCATCAACTGATCTCGTGTGTAAGAACACGCAGATGCTCCATCAAAACCCAAAAATAAACAAAATAACATGCACGGTAATTCCAGGCCAGCCTTCGTCGGCGCCATCTTGAATTAATTAATTATTTAATTTAATTTTTAATTTCCATTTAATTAATTAAATGGAAATGGAACTGCAGAGACTAGTAGAGGAAAGAATATTGGAACCTGTGAAGTTCTCTGAATGGGCAGCACCTATTGTGCCTGTGTTCAAACCTGATGGTAGCGCGAGGATTTGTGGAGTTTATAAATTAACAGTGAACAAAGTCTCCACGACCAAACAGTATCCGATTCCAACAATGGAGGATATGATGGCAAGCCTGGCAGGGCGGCAGAAGTTCACAAAACTCGATATGAGCCATGCATATCAGCAAATAGTCATTGAAGAGAAATCAAGGACGTTTGTGAGCGTCAACACTCACAGAGGTCTTTTTACATATAAACGTCTGCCTTTTGGACTAAGCTCCAGTCCTGCTATTTTGTGTATATACTTTTTATTTAATTTTTAGTGCATGCTTGATTGTTTTTTTTTTTTTTTTATATATATTCTTTTGTACATTGTTTGCCCCAAGGGAGTAGCGCTCAAATTTCGTTGTACACTGTACAAGGACAATAAAGGCTATTCTATTCTATAACGCACCATGGAGAATGTACTCCAAGGTATGGCAAATGTGGCAGTGTATTTAGACGACATTATATTGAGAGGAAGAGATGACAGCTCTCATCTGCAAACACTCAACGAAGTGCTGCAGAGGAGAGGATAAAGGGCTGCGGTTGAAACGGAGCAAATGTCAGTTCATGGAAAACAAATTAACATTCTTGGGTCATCAGGTGGACAGGACAGGCCTGCATCCAATGTCAGCGAAGGTCAAAGCAGTCCAAGAAGCTCTGGTAGCACGTTCTGTGAGCGAACTTAACCCTCGTATTATGTTGAAAAAAAATTACATTGATTCTGTTGCGGGTCATTTTGACACACACTGTGTAAATCCACTCAAAACAGTCAAAAAAAAAGATTGAACCAATAACATCTTCATTTTAGAATATATAAACATTTGTAAAAGAGACATAGAACACATTTTCAATTTCAACACTATATTTAAGAGCAATTTAAGTTTTTCCCTCCTCACGAACACTTTTATTTTCATTTAACTTGCCCCATTTTTTAATGTTCAACATGTTCAATGCTCTCCACATGATGGACAGAATGTAACTGTGTGCGTTTTAAAGATGTAATTATTGCATTTCACAAAACAGGTACTTGTTTTTCTCTCATCTCGGGACGCACAGATCTGGCATCTTTTCCGTTTCTTCACACCTGTATCCAATGCATCCATTGCAGATTGGTTGGGTGATGTGAGCTTGACCTTTTCGATGACAGCGGCAGCTGCTGGGCATCGAGGTGGCCTTGCTCGACTCTGCATCTTGGGAGTGACAAGTGCTTTGCCAAGTTCTTCCAGGAAAAGCCGACATTGGTACAGTTTGCTGGCATTCACCTGCTGGTTGATTTCAGTCCATGGGACATAGGCATTGTAAGCAGACACATCCACGATGTTGTAGAAAATCACCAAGGGCCAATGGGCAGTCTTGCGCTGGCAGCTGTATGTTGCTGTGACTTTGTCCAGATTGTCAACTCCTTTTTTGGTGGAGTTGTTGTCCAGGATCATTTGTTGCTTCATGTCTTCTCTTATGCTGAGAGATGCATCTCTGTGCATTTTGCTCATTACAAGAACATTCTTGTTTGTCTTTGGGCAGTGTGAAACAACTGTTGCTTTGTCACTGAAAGCAAATATTGAGGAATGCAGAGGTCTGCCCTGCACCTTCAGAATTTCTTTGGGAAGGTCTGGCTTATTTCTTCTGACTGTTCCCACTGTTCAGCTTTCTCCTCTGAAGTTAATTTCCAAGGAGATAGGATGTAAATGTAAATGTGACGTCACATGTGATGTTATGACCTTCCACTCATCACCACACGCATCCCCTGATTCTTCTCGGGTGCTTCTCCAGGTAGCTTTACAGTGTATACTTGCATTTTCCAGACATAGCCAGATTTTGCATCACAGGGCCACCCATATTTTGATGCCATACTTGGCGGGCTTGTTGGGCATGTACTGTAAACCCTCTGTAGCTCATTTTTGGTGTGTTTGTCAAAAAGAATACATGAGAACACTGACAAGAAGAAGGGAGAGAAGGTTTCTCCTCTACACACAGCTGGGTCCAAATGGCTATTCAGAGGCAATCAAAATACACATAGCTGGGCAGTCTAAATAGGTATATCATAAAGACGTGTTTATTTTTGATCTGAACAGCCACTTACCCACATTAAAGAATCCGGGTCAAAATGACCCGCAATATCATCTTTGTATACAAACTCTGTACAGACATGTCACTAGACATCAAAGTGTCCAGATTTTACACACCTGTTCATGACCCTTGATGAGGAAAAGTCACAAAATTTAATGAAGAAAAAGTAAGGATAACCACTACTTTTTTTTAACACAAAAACGGATATGGGTCAAATTGACCCTTAGCATAATACGAGGGTGAAAGCTTTTTTAGGTCTGCTAAACTTTTATAACAAATTCTTGCCGAACTTGTTTACTGTGCTGGCTCCATTACACAAGTTACTGAGGAAAGATGAGAAATGGAGGTGGGAGATTGAGCAAGAAAAGGCTTTTTAACAGGCAAAGAAGTTACGACAAAGCAGTCAAGTGTTGGTTCATTACGATGAACAAAAACAACTGGTACTGTCATGTGATACCTCACCTTATGGGGTGGGGGCAGTCTTGGCACACAGGCTGGAAGGGGGAGCAGAAAGGCCTATGGGTTATGCCTCGCGCACACCCACAGCAGCAGAAAAAAACTATTCGCAGTTGGATAAAGAGGGCTTAGAAGTCATTTTTGGGGTGCAGTACTTAACGTAAATTTGTGATTTGTACACAGACCGTAAGCCCTTAATCAGTCTGTTTCATGAAGGAAAAGCTGTGCCACACATTAGTTCTCAGAGGATCATGAGACGGGCTATTATTTTAAGAACATATAAATATGCCATGGTGTACCGACGTGGACAGGACAATGCAAACGCAGATGCTCTGAGTAGACTTCCACTTCCAGAGAAACCTGGGGATCCAGACTCAGAAGACCAGGAATTGATGGTAGAGCAGGATCAGAGTTCAGTGGTCAACTCGGAAGAGCTTCGTAAGTGAACCAGTAAAGACCTCGTACTTGCCCACTATGAAGCAACAGGAGCCGAGTGAACAAGATGGGTGTGTACTGTGGGCGTGTCGTGTGGTGATTCCGGAAAAAGGATGTGGTCTGATGTTGAAGCAGCATCAATTGCACCCTGAAATGAGTCAAATGAAGGGTTTGGCTCGTAGCTACATGTGGTGGCCTAATATAGACAGTGATATGAAAGTCTGGTCAAATCGTGTTCCACTTGTCAGGAACACCAGAACGCTTCGGCCTGTGCACCGCTGCACCCGTGGGAGTGGCCTGAAAACCGTGACGACGACTTCATGTTGATTATGCTGGGGCGTCCATGGGAAAGATGTTCTTGGTGGTGATTGATGCACATTCAAAGTGGTTGGAGGTCTACCCTGTTTCGTCAGCATCTGCAGTGGCTACTATGAACTGCTTGAGGGCCACTTTCAGCACTAATGGTATCCCAAAAATGATAGTGTCAGATAATGCCCAGTGTTTTGTGAGTGAACACACTAAAGAGTTTTTGGCACGCAATGGGATCACTCATGTCACATCTGCACCGCATCATCCTTCTTCTATTGGGATGGCAGAGAGAGTGATACAAACGTTCAAACAGTTGATGAAAAAAACATCGGGTGATTCTCTGGAAACCAAACTGAGTAGAGCTTTATTCAGTTATTGGATTACTTCACAGTCAACCACAGGACTGTCTCCTGCAGAAATGTTTATGGGGAGGAAATTGAGGTGCATGTTGTATCTGATACACCCAAATATGAAGAAGAAAATGGAACCGAAACAGGCAAACCAGAAAGTTCAGCATGATCAACATGCTCAGTTCAGAAGTTTTCAGACAGGTGACCGGGTGTTCACGATTAACTATGGTTATGGGCCTAAGTGGATTCCAGGGTTAATACAGGAATGCACAGGACCAGTCGCCTACACAGTGGCGCTGGGAAATGGGAAAACTGTAAGAAGACACGTAGACCAGGTTTTCAGTCGGTCCATTTTAAAAGGACAGAGACCCGCACCCACTGTGGAGGATGTCGAAGTGGAGAATCCACTTGGGGTTGGGATCTCACTGGAGACTGAGACAAGTGAAGGGAACAGTGAAGAAGTCAGTTTTAAACAAAAAAAAAAGCAGACAGACAGTGACATGGTAGGCTCACCGTCTCAAGGAAGAGTACGACCAAAAAGGACCAGGAATCCCCCAGTGTATCTGAAAGACTATGTTCAAAAAGTGGAAGAGGAGTTTTAGACCAAGGTGCTTGCTATTTTCTTATTCTTTCGATGTTTTTGTTTAGTTTTGTTTAGGGTTAGTCGTTTAAGTTCCATTCTGTTTTATGACTATTTTTTTGTTTTATTAAGTTTTAGACTCAAAGTGTTTATGGTGGTTTTGGGGACATGGACTTTGGGAGAGAAGTTGGAAGACGTGAATAATTTGAGGGGCAGGAGATGTTATCATGTGTCATGGGCTTATTTGGGGTCACAACTTGGGGGCGCTCTTGTTATGTTGCCGTGTCATCATCCGATTTGTTGGAAGTTGGAACCGTGAAAAAAACCTGCTGTGCTGATACCTCCTGTGTGTTTTCCTTTCAGCTTTGGCTATCAGAGGGCGTGTCTCTTCAACCCACTTGGGAGAACGAATCAAATGTCCCGACCATCATTGAGCAGTGTTGCCAGGTTCGCGGACAGGAGCGCTCGAGGCCGAGGCGCTGGAAGGAGCAAATTCAATCAGAAAAAAAAAAAAAAAAAACGCAAATACTATGCTTCAAGCAATGGTTTTATTTAAAACACATTTTCCACACAAACAGAAATTTCCTCCAGTCAGCCGACTGCCCCGGGAGAAGCTGCTGCCCGACGTCCACGCACGGAGCGCGACAAGCGCTGAGTTTCCTGCGATTAAATCCGTTCCTGCGCGGATGCGACAAGTCTCTGCCGTGACTGCAACGAGACCTCAGTCCTACCTGAAGTTTCCGTCGTCCAGATGAGCCGCTCCGCACCTCTTCAAGTCTCAAGCTTCTTCGCTTGGTGTGCCAGATTCGCCGACTCCGGCGGCGCATGTGACAGGTAAGAATTTACAGGCAGACGGCGCCACTGCAGTTTACCGGATAAAGTCTGACATGCCTCGGTGCTCGACTGAAGCTAAACGGCGTTGCTCCCATGAATAGGAGGATGTCGGCATCACTAGCTATGAAAGACCGGTGCGTCAGGACGGGCAACACTCGTTCTCCCCTGACTGCGATGAGACCTCAGTCCTGCCTGAAGTTTTCATGGTCCAGACGAGGCGCTCCGCTCGTCTTCAGGTCTCAAGCTTCATCTCTTGATGTGCCAGATGCCCCAGCTCCGGCTGTAATTTCACAATTACAGAGTCACTCACTCACGCCTTTGTAATTTCACAATTACAGAGTCACTCACTCACGCCTCTGTAATTTCACAATCACATTTTGCGGAGTGCCCTGGCACTTCCAGTGAAGTAGAAAGGCTTGTGTAACATTCCTAGAATATGTTTGTGTCCAGCTGTCCCTGGAGCCTGCCTCCCTCCCAAACAGTCCTGCAGCAGGGGGAAGAAATTATGAGCGGACCTCCGATCCTGGGGCGTCTCCTCAAAGCGTGGCTACTTCAAGGCTAGCAGGCAGTCCTCTGCCCCCCGAAGTGCAGTTCACTATTCGAAATGCTAAAGCAACCGCAACATTCAAAGCATATAATGCCAAAAGGGTGTGGACCGTCGTCTGTTGGGTAAACATCCACTGCTCGTCCAATTCATTCCGGACTATTCCTGGCGCAGTTCTGACACTCCACTGGCACTAGGACCGCACGTGGTCAGGTACAGAGCTTACTGCCAGGTGGAAGGTTTGGATTTGCAGCGTCGCTGGTCAAAAGGGCCGGGTTGAGCTCAGCCGTCCGGATCACAGCCGCGCTGATCATCGCTGCACCTCTTGGAGAGACCAGTCGGCTGCTCTCACCTCTGCTCCCTCCAAAACCGTAGGAAGAAAACTTTGTATCTAAAAGTATGCATCTAAACCAAAGTCTAACTTGAATAAAAATAAGATGCATTATTTTGGTATCGGGTCCTGCCAAGTTGTCTTCCGGTTCCAGTTCCAGTCAGTGCGAACTCGAGTGGCAGCTCTCCGGCTTCAAAAATGTGTTTTTGGTTGACATCAGGAGACCAAGCAGTATAGTAACGGTCTCTCTGCCTCCTTATCCCTCAGGCCAGAACTGTGCCTGGGGAAGTTTCTGGAGCCAGTGAGTTTAGTTTTTCCTCAATTTTGCCACAATAAGAAGCATAGGCGTCAAAGAACTCTTTCCTGTCTCTCAACAGATCCCGGTTCCAGCCAAAGGTCAGGAGAGTTTCAAGTCTGGCATTAACTCTTATTATTCCGCAGACTCACCAGTTTCCAACAGATTTTGGAGATTCAACAGTCCGTCGGCATGGTGCTCTGCTCGCACCGCCTCCTCCACACAAAGGCGCCGCCCGGAGGCAGCAGCCGTATAATAGCTGCGCTGATCATTGCTGCTCCTCTTGGAGAGACCAGTTAGCTGCTCTCACCTCTGCTCTCTCCAAAAGCGTAGGAAGAACTTTGTATCTAAAACTATGCATCGAAACCAAAGTCTAACTTGAATAAAAAATAAGATCCATTACTTTGGTATCGGGTCTGTTTCTTCTCTGCCCAAAATTAGGGTTTATCACCCGTCAAGTTTTCTCCTGGTTCCAGTCAGTGTGAACTCCCGCTTCAAAAATTCGTTTTTTTTTGACATGATCTCAGGAGACAGAGCATTATAGTAACGGTCTCTATCCCTGACGACAGAACTGTCCCTGGGGAAGTTTCTGGAGCCAAGAAGTTATGTTTTTCTTCAGCTTCGCCACAATAAGAAGCATAGGCGTCAAATAACTCTTTCCCGTCTCTCAACAGATCCCGGTTCCAGCCGAAAGTTGGGAGAGTTTCTATTCTGCCATTAACTCTTTTTATTCCTCAGACTCGGCAGTTTCCAGCAGGGGTCGCCACAGGACCATGAAAGCCACCACTTCAGAGGATCACACAGTAGGAGCTGCATGCCAGACATGTTCTGTTCTCAGCTCCCTTGTATGATGTCTTATGCGATGTGTGTCTGTGATTCTGTTCTCTGCAGCCCTCCAAACCTCACAGAGCCAGGCAGGACATCATCATCTACAGAGTCATCTCTTTCTGAGGATGAGTGGGCCGGTCCCTCGGCTCTCAATCTTAGGAGAGTTGCAGTGTCAGATAAAGGTACACTGCAAGTTTGGGACCCTACTTCCCCAGCTGACAAAAGCGAGTCTGTTTTTGAAGAACATTGGGCGCTGAGCACCGATGGCCCTTTCGACCAGGACCTGCCCCTGTGCTCAGGGCGCCTGTCTTGACAGAGTATCTTCCGAATTGAACGTGCCTGTCTCCTCATCTGCCCATTTGGATCGAGAAGATACTCGGTTATTGACACGCCCTTCAGTTTCACAGTCAAACCCCAGGTTCTGCGAGACCACGTGGACGTGGGTGAACTCAGAGAACCAGCAGTCATTTCTGATGGAGGAGGTCCGCGCTCTCCTGTCAAAGGAAGTAATCGAGCTAGTGCCAAAGCGATCTTCTTACACTGGGTTTTACTCCTGGTACTTTCTGAAACCCAAGAAGACAGGAGAGTGGAGAACTGTTCTGGACCTCAGTGGATCTTGATCTTGCAGACGCCTACCTCCACAACACGGTTTGGCAGAGTCAGAGGAAGTTTTTCCGGTTTGGGCTCGAGGGTCAGGTATAATACAGCACTCTAGTGCCTCGCACCTTCGCAAAGTGCGTGGAGGCGGGGCTCGATCCATTAAGAAGACAAGGTCTGCGAATTCTGACGTACTTGGACTACTTGTTGATTCTAGCCAGGTCGAAACAGGAGTCATGAGCACACCAGCTTGGTGTTGGAGCACATCGTGCTATTGAGGCTCAGAGTAAACCTCCTGAAAAGCGCACTCCCAGTCAGAGTCCCAGTCCCAGACAGAGCATGACGTTTGTGGGGGTCATGCTGGACTCAGTCTGGACTCAGAAGGCCTCCTGTTTGCCCTTCCTCCTCCTTGCCTTCTTCTTTCTCTGATGAGGAGAATTCAGCTGCCGAGAGTGAGAATGATTGTCGTAGCTCCAGACAGCTCCAGCTGGTATCCAGAGATGTGTCAAATCCGGATCAAAGGGCCCTGGGAGTTCCCTCCATCGATGTCAGCGCTTCTGCAAGCATCAGGAACCCCGAGGGCTCCCCCAATACTCGGACGACCCCTCAAGGTTTGGCTTCACCAGGGTTAACAATCAGTCACACGTCCCCTGATGTCCAATACACTGTTCAGAATGCTAAAGCTCCGTCAACCCTCAGAGCATACAATACTAATTCGACAATTTTTTTTCCCGGTGGTGTGGTACCCAGTCAGCCTCCCCAGAATCGGCCCCTTAATTTTCTACAATGGTCGGAGCAGAGCTACATTACGGGTTCATGTAGCAGCCCTTTCCATGCCAGACAATGGTCCGGACGGCCACCCCATCGGCGAGCATCGTCTAGTGAGCCGTTTCATGAGAGGTGTGAAAAGGCTTAGACCTACCTCAAGACCTTTATGTCACTACTGGTACCTGCAGCTGGTACTCAATTCACTGTCTGAAGCCCCTTTTGAGCCACTTGGTCAGGCCTCCCAGGAGCTAGCATGAGTTAGCAGCACGAGGAGCATGAGCGTTTACACAAAATGTGTCCGGTTAGAGCGCAAAAAGCTAAACTGGATTGAGTCCCACCCTTCAGAAAGACGGACAGTCTGTGGGTGGCTCTCGCAGGTGGTAATAAGGGGCAGGCACTGTCCCCTCACAGGTTGTCACATTGGCTTAGAATTGCCATGATGAAAGCCTATGAGACAGTGGGAAAACAGTCACAGGAATCCCTGAGAGCACAGTCGATCTGAGGCCAGGCAACATCTGTGGCTGCTTTCAAGGCAGTATCTCTGTCAGAAATCTGCCAGGCAGCTTCTTGGTCATCAATCTCTACTTTTGCTGACCACTATTTTTCTGATGTGTCTGCATCCTCCTTCCCTCTTTTCTTTCTGTCTTCAGGAGCAGCCGAACCCAGCGACCAGTAGGCCCTCTTTCACAGCACTGGCTCGGGGACACCAGTATCTGCTTCATTCCAGTGCTGTGGAGTGTGCAGCGTGCCGAGATCCACAGGATTCCTGCATCACTATCTGTTCATTTGTGAATAAACTCCCTCTTTCTTGCTCACCTCAGACTAGAACCCTGACTGTAGCTGCTCAGTAAATATTTTTTTCTCTCTGTATGGAGGATTGTTAATGCCACTATCTATTTCAGCCGTATAGTGGCTAAAAGAGGGCAACGCAGTTCCTGCTGATCCAGAGTGTAAGTTACACTCCATATATGAGGGGTTGTTAATGCCACTTTTATTTCAGCTTAAGGTGGCAAAGGCGAGGCAGCAGCTCCTGCCACCCAGAGTGTAAAATTACACCCCATGTATGAGGGGTTGTTAATGCTACATCTCCACAACCCATTCATTCTGGCTGGATAGACCCTGGGCGTGGCGGTGGCGCAGCAACTCTCATAGACAGGTCCGGTGTGAGGCCCTGGCCATCCGAGATATCGACAATACCCTGGGCACACCACCTTCCGTCATACCAAAGCAACATTCGTTTCGTGCAGCAAAATGTGGATCTCCTTGACGGCCGTCTGGCAAAGGAGCCGGCGGTGCCAGTCAGACGTCCGGTATGGACGGCCATGGTAATTGCCCATGGTTCTCAGGTCAGGCCACATTGCAAGGCTGGCGGTTAAGCCTTGTGGTCAAGATGACCTCATAGGTGTTCCAGAGTCCCGGGAGGTGTTCTGGAGTACTCACACGAGGGTGTGCTGCAACCTGTTCAAGTCCTGCAAACAGTCCTGCATCAGTGGGCAGAAATTATGAGGGGACCGCCGATCCTGGGCCGTCCCCTCAAAGCATGGCTACTTCAAGGCTAGCAGGCAGTCCTCTGCCCCCGAGGTGCAGTTCACTATTCGAAATGCTAAATCACCCGCAACACTCAAAGCATATAATGCTCAATGGGTGCGGACTGCTATCCGTTGGGTAAACATCCACTGCTAGTCCAGTTCTTGCAGGGATCTTGAAGACTCAGACCCACTTCCAGATGCATCTGGCCCTATTGGGATCTTCAATTGGCATTAAAGTCTCTCTCTGAAGCTCCCTTCGAGCCACTTGATCAGACAGCTTTGGAGCTGGTGGCTGACAAAGCAGCTCTCCTCCTGGTCCTGGCCTCCATCAGGATGGTTTGGACAACTATGGGCCTTCTCGATTAGTCGTTTTTCCCAAATTTCTTTGTGCGTCTTCTGAGGTAACAAATGAATGATGAGAACCACTGGAGCTTGTACAAGGTGTGGCCCGTGAGTGCACTGAGAGCTAGTCTGAATGGAGTCAAGGCCTTCAGGAAAACAAATCAGCTATGGGTGACTCTGACAGGTGGTGAAAAGGGGCAACATCGATAGCAGCCTTCAGAGGAGTTTCTTTGGCAGAAACCTACCAAGCAGCCTCCGGGACTTCCGCCTCAACTTTTGCAGATTTCTATTTGTCTGACGTAGCAGCTTCTTCTTTGCCTCACGTTGTCCTGTTAACAGGTGCTTCCAGCAGCTCTGGCCAATAGATGAAAGAATCATTCTCTTCCGCAGCGCTTCGTCATGGGCCAAACGTTTCTCCACTGGCGGTTTCTCCCTCCAAATATGGACGGTTATTAGTGCCTAGTTCTTCCACGTTGGGCTCAAACTAGTGCTGTGGCTGTGGGATGGCGTCAGGTTCCCCTGTGTAGTTGCCGGAGAAGGGAAGCACCTGATTTGGCAACGAGAGGGCCCCAGGGGGATGTCCAGACCCACTGTATGGAGGGTTATTGGTGCCACTTCACTACATTCGGACTAACAACATTTTGCGCGACCTTGGGGGTGAGGTCGTTGGTGCAAGACATTGAGTAGGCCGGACTGGCGTGAGACCTGGCGTTTGGAGATAGCAGCAGGTCTCTTGGCACGCCACCACTCTGTGATTAGAGACAGGCCACTCAATCTTCACCTACGGTCAATCTTCACCTACTTTCGTGACGCTTCTCTAGTCAAGTTGACCTGCCTGGCGAACCTGGAGTTACGGGCGGAGCCCCGACTAGCTCATCTCTACGTTAGCCTCAGGTTCTCCCATCTCTGCTACACCCGAACTTTGGTCATTGAGGGATGGGACAGGCGACGGAGCCCTCCAGCTGGGTCATGCGAGGTGCCTGGCGGAGGTGCATCCATCACCATGTGGCCTCCTCTTCTACTACTTCTACTGCTCGGTCAAGCTCTTGGTCCGTGTGAGAGACCAGCAGGTGAAGCGAGGGCTTTGCCCTCTGACCACAATATTCCTCCCATCTCTGCTGCACTCGGACTATGGTCAAAGAGAGATGGAAAAAAGGAACGATTGAAAACTTCCAGGATAGGTCATAGGGAGTGGACCTGTGGGGGTATATCCATCACCATCACATCATTGGCTTCATTGGTCAGTTGTTCCCAGATCTCTACAACTGTCTTGGTAACAAGTTAAGCGTGGAGGCAACATTTGGAAATATGGGAAGCACTCACACTACTAAGGTCTTCCAGAGTCCCGATGTCTGCAATAGCATGCAGCAAGGGTTTGACATTGGACAGATAAAGCTCTGTCACTGGTCAAATGCAGCATCTGTACCAGGCCAAACATGACTATCATTTGGACATTCTGGAAGTGACAACGCTTCCTCAAGACTGTTAATATGATATGAGCTTGCATGGTCAAGGGACATGTGCAACCAGTGCTTGGGCACAGTCTGTTATTTGTTCTTGTGCTGATACATCAGATGTCAACATGCCAGTGAGTTATAATTAAGGACCAAAAATAGAGTTTGGAAACAGGTGGTTTTCAAACCTGCTTCACTGACATAAGTACATACAACTTGAAAATTAATCAAATCATACTGGAAGCAAAGTGAACAAAGAATTTTACTGAAGTCATGAGGGCGTTGCGACCCAAAAAAACGTTTTTGACAACTTAATAACAATAAAACCTTGACTTTTACCAAAATGATATGCAGTAAAAAGTCCTATTCTGTATAAACACAACACTGAAAGACAGAACTGCTTCACAGAAAAGTGAACTATTTACAAAACTATGACAAAACTAAACAACTGTAGTCACCAAAGATACACAAAATGTACATCTGCATACGTCTCCATCAGCCTGGACTTGTATCCTGGTGAAGAAGAGGGCTGCAGGCAGAGTGGTGAGGTTGTGAATGCTGTAGGTGTGGCCTGGTGGAGAAAAGACAAGTGAGCGCTGATAAAATGATGGGTCATCTGTTCGTGTTGCACATATGTATCGAGATGTCTGTGAGCGTGAGGGCATGCGTACGGTCCACAGTCTTTATCTTCCATGAGAGTGGACCGAACCTCTTGAGAAAAGCGTTTGTTGCATTTTGTATGAAAAGTGACATAAAAAAAAAGTTTAATTTATTGATGCTGTTGAAAAAAGTCAATCCCTCTCAGGAAAACGTTCAGCAGAGAAGTGAAGGAGTTTACAGTGCAATCCCAGGACTCATTCATTATCTACAGTTCTTTCCTTCGAGGGTCTCAGTGGGGCTGCAGCTGGTCCCAGCCACATCAGAGAACCACTTTCCCACATGGCTGCCACAACTCTTCTGTATTAGTATAATATATTTTATCAGCAGTGGGAAAAACTCTTCAAGTCAATACAGATCATTTTGACTTTGGTTTCACCAGAATGTATTTTGTGGCAGAGGTCCTTACCACATGGCACGATGAAGGAGTGACCCGGTATGAAGCAAGACTCTTGTAGATTGATGGTCACCTTCAAAGTACTTGTTGACAAGTGGAACACCTTTACAGTGATGAAATAAAACGAAACTTTTTTTGTTATTTGAAACAAAAAATCAAACATTTTGGAAAAACAGGAGGTAGAAGAGTGACTGACTGTGGTGGCGCTGTGATCCACACAGACAGGTTTCTTCATGTAGGAGCCGAGAATGAACATCCCACTTGAAACCGTTCCATTGTTGCTGTCCTCCATGATGCCCAACGCTCTGAGGGAGTGGATTCATAAAGACAACTGCAGAGTTCAGCTTCACACTTGAGTGTCTCGACACCAGCAACTGAAAAGAACATTGTGTTTGCCATTTGTCTATTGCTATTGAGACGGATGAGCTAGGACTTTGATTTTGGGAAGTTCAGAACCTTTCTTAATGGAAACTGGGAGAAAAGAGATAAATCACTTGTCAAAGGGATCAAATGGTGCTATTCATCACTCACAGAACAGCCAAACTTTACATTTCAATTAGCAAAAGACACATTTGTGTGATTGATTACTATTGCAGTGAAGGAGCCACAACGGCGTGCGTGTCTTGCCAAAATATGACGACGACGGTTCCAGTCACACCAGTGAAGTCAAGGCTTTCACTCTGGTTAAAGCGGATCTGGGACTGGGGTCGACGCCCAACACTGGAACTGGATGATGTTTAATGCTGTGTTTTCTAGTTTCTGTTCCTAACGTTAATTATTTAAAAGCATAGAGCAATAAATGTCTGACAATGAATTTTCTCCAGCTTCCCAAATTTATGAAGTGTCAGTTTGAAATACTTAATAATTAAATATTAAATCATACGACTATAATAGTAATGTTCTTATTATGAAAATGGCCTTTTTGATTACCTCTCATACTAACACTTCCTTTTCTTCTGCTATTTAAAAAGAACCATATACAAAATAACCTTTCGAGACTTTTTAGAAACTTGTGAAAGAAACAACGCTGTGCACACAGCACTGAACCAAACAAAAACAGACACAAAAGAATCATACCAACAGCAGGAGAGGACCAAAGACTCATCATGCAGCGGGTCAGGTTAGTTCTGTTCACGGGCTGGAGCGCCATAGGTTTGAGAGGGGGAGCACACAGGTCAGACATCGACAGCTCAGCGGGAGGCATTTGGGATGATGACAAATCTAGAGCACAGGAAGTAAAAATTAAAATCCCTGAGAAGGGATAAAAGAATTTACAAGTTCCTGAAATTTGAACTTCTCAACTATAATTGAGGCACTTCAGACGAGGCAACGCTTAGCCGTGAAACAGTAAATAAATTGAATTCATCCAAGGCTGCAACCCAGTTTGACCAATTGGTTCAGTGGGAAAGGGGAAGAGTGAGGTAGAGAGAATGGACTGTGTTTAGCAAGTGTAAAGGGTGTGCAGGGCCTGAGAGAACGCTCAGGTTTATAAACAAGCTTTAACAACATACCCGAGTCCTCACACACGTCCAGATCAATCCTGGATGATGGTCCACTCAGACAGACATCAAACCTGGAAGCAAATGAATTGTTAAAAAAAATAAGATAAAATGAAAAGCATGAGTTAGTAATGAAGACTGAGCGCTTGCTTACGTGCTGTTCAGCCCCTCATGGCCTGAGCTCTCATCCTGCATAATGACTTTGCATGCACTCCAGCCATTCTTCTGTATGAGTGTAACTTTGGAGCCTGAAGCAGGCAACTCAGCTTCATCTTGGTATCTGCTGTAAAACAATGACTAATATTGGCTAAATGAAGAAACAAACAAAAGAGGATGTTTTGCTCCTACTGTCTCTGATGTGCTCCACTGGGGGTCTTCGTGGTTGATTTGGGGATTGATTTAAGGGTTTTCCTGCTTTGGTTCAAGCGAGACACAAGAGCTCCCCCAACAGGCTTTGATGCTCTTCTACGACTCTTAACAGTCAGATGTCCAGATCCTCCAATTTTTTTGGGATGAGCTTCTCTTTCTTTTGAAGGTTTAATTGTAGTGGACGACGGCAGATCAGGTGGCAACGTCTCTGCTTCCTCTAAGGCGTCAACTTTCCACCATTCACCCAGAGGTTTCCTTCTGCGTTTATCTCTGCTTGGTGATAAAAGCTGATGAGAGTTGGCTTCTTGGTGTCCTGTGAAAATGAACAAATGTTACCGTCTTGTTTTGAAAAATACAAAAATACCCAGGCACAAAGTGTGAAACCTCCATCATCCTTTGTGGCCCACAGGTTAAAGGAGCGCTTAATGCTGAACATGCATTTCCTCCCATGTACATACAATCAAAAACTTGCTTCCTCAGCAACCAAAATCTAACTGCAGATCACCGTCTCTCTGCCGAGCTAATGGTAAATACAAATACAAACTAAACACAACTAAATGAAACAACAGGTGCAGGACAAAGCCAGTTCTAAGAAGAACAAAATGAATATGCTAAAAAGCTAGAAAAAAATGAATAAGCAATTATTTTAATGAAAATGTACTGTGTGTGTGATAATAATAATACAAATACAACAAATTATTCGACTACAACTACGACTAAAAATAATAATGCGTTTAACTTACCCAAGTGTGTGCTGTGGTCAGATGGCTGTGAGGGGCTTGGTAGTACGAGATATTTTTGTTCCTGGACTCGATCCTGAATCAGTGAATTCTTGATTCTTTTGTTTTTACTTCTTTTATTATCCTTTTTATCACAACTCAGATTCTCTGAAACGGTTCCATTTTTCCCCCTCTTCAAGACAGCTTGAGATTTTTTCACAGGTGAACTAGGTTTGGCTGTGTTTTGTTTAGACATTGCAACCGGCGATTCATCTTTGGATTCTGGCTCTGGGGTATCCTGAGGTGAAGCCAACCAAAACTCTTTGGGAGGATTTCCTTTCCTCTTCCCAAGGATTTGACAACTCTCAATGTGATTTCCATCTGGAGCAGATGATGACTTGGTTGGTCTTCCACCTTTGTTTGTCGGGGATATCATGAGCTCCTCCTCTGTTTAAAATAAAAAGGTAAACAAAAGAATTACATCAACAACAAAGTACTGCATTTGTACCTTTTAGAATGGTTTCTCCTTTATTGTTTTTATCACCGATTTGGTGACTGAGTTGTTAAGTGGTACGATTCAAGTTAAAAGTAGGGCTGAACGATTAATTGGATTTGCGATTATACCGCAGTATGATAAAACGTGATTTTCTAACCGTAAGGCTGCAATTTGACTGGTCATGTGACTTTCACGTTGGTGGTGCAGCGCAACGGTGAGCTTTAGCCATTGAGCTGTAAATTACGGCTTTAGCCTATGAAGGTAAAATGGGTGCAAAAGTGGCACATACCCGTAACACAAGACTCGTATCCATGTGTCAGAGGCACATACGCGTAACTGCCGTTTTGCATCTGTAAACCCCGTGGCACGTGCGTGTAAAAAGAGTTACATTCATACAAACACGAAAAGTAATTTCGCCTTCATTTTCTAAGTGCACAGATACAAGTAGCTAAACACGAGCTCTTGCAACTGCAATTGTGACACATTGCCAAGTTTTCCACCTCAACAACAGCCAAAACGGGTGCATAAGTTCCACATACTCGTAAAACACGATTCATATGAGCGTGTACCCTTTTGCACCTCTTCTCGCACCTGTAAATAAAACTGATGCGCTCTCGTAGAAGTGGCGGCAATACGTGCCTGTTACTCCATGCGCATTTCCGGTAGTCATGTGACGTCTATTGTCCAATCGGCTATTTTTTTATTACTAATTATGTTTATGTTCAGACAGTGCTTAAAACGTGCAATCTACGTTTACATGAAGAGTTGGACGTGTTAGAGTGGTAAAGCCACATATTGGTTTCCGTTATTGTTGTAATATGCACTTTAGTTTGTGTGATTTATCAGTTTAGTAAGTCTACAGTTGAAACTGAAGTAGACAAATAAACCATCTTTCATTTTAATTCATGCTTCATTTGCCTTTATCTTAACATAAGAATAGCCTATAAGGAAGAACAATTATATATACTGAATCACATATGGTTTATTACAATACAGATTGATTTATTAGTTGTGTTTGCTGTAAAATACATGAGAAGAGGACCTCAAACAATCGCACATTTAATCGCAATCGCAATATTGAGAGAAAAAAAACGCAATTAGATTATTTTCCAAAATCGTTCAGCCCTAGTTAAAAGTGCTTATGTGTTTTACAAATATATTTACAAGTAAGATCCGACTTACAACCTGCTCGACTTACGTCCACCTACACGCATGACCACAGCCAGCAGATGCTTATTTAATTTTTTTATTCAATGTCTGGCACCGCAACCTGTTGCAGCCCGGCATCGTGTACGACAGTTACGGCAGCACAGTATCCCAGCATAGCGTTGGCCATTTTGAATGGCATTCGACTTACGTCCAATCTGACTTACAACCGGTTGGTCGGAACCGATCCCGGTCATAAGTCGGATGTTACTTGTATTACATTTTGGTGGTTGTAAAAATGACTTTAAACTAACACTTTAAAGCAGATGGTGAATGGCGGGTAAAACATTTCAATTCTGTCATACGTGCTCTGCCGTCTAACGGGATTCGCTATTGGTTGCATCGCTTGTATTCATAGAACTGAAGTTACAATAGGTAACTCAGCATGTCTTTTACCAGAATGACACAAAATAACATTCTTACCCGAACAGAATCCAGGTCTTCTCGATGCATGCCACTCTGTGGATCATGATTGTTTTCCACAGCGTCGTCAGAGACATTTTTTTCTCCTTCAAATGTGTGTTTTTCTTTCCGTGTCTTTGTCAATGACTCATTTGTGTGTGTCACTTTCATTTTAGCTAATTTCTTGGTCTCTGGGGAGTGCACTTTGTCTCGCTTGCCACCAACGGGATCTTCCACTGTTTTAGTCTCTTTAGAGGACGTCTTCATGAGGGGTTGTTTTTGCTTCTTATTTGGTTTGTCATTGTTAACAATAACATCATCAACACTTTCCACTGGAGTAGATTGCCTCTGACAATTTTTCCTTCCTTTTCAGACTATGCATGACCGCCTTAGGGGCCTCTTCCTTTGGTGCAGTCTCTGGCGAACTCCTTCTTTCAACTGTGCTGTGTTTTTCTTTGGGATGGTAATCCAAAGTGGATCATCTAGATCCAGAATCAAAAAATCATCATCAGGCTCAGGTCTGGGCTGTGGTGGTATTTTCACAGGTGTCAACTGCTTCCTCGACCTGAGAAAAAAATACATGCTTAAAACCCAAAGCATCTATATTAAATACAAACGCTTATATTTCATGCGCAAATATTTTGGGACTTGAACATTTCCAAGGAAATAAATTGCATGACATCATATAGATTATAATCTTCTCCAAATCCGGACAACTCACCCCTACTCTGAAAGACAATGTCTGAATAAGGTCACATGTTTTAAGCCCTGCAAGTCTACGATGTATATGTTCAAGAACACACCTTTGATACGTTCATACAACACTACCTTCAAATGTCACAACAGCAATCAATTTAAGTTGCTCTAACTCAAACGTACCTTGTCATTTTGGTCTGTCCAACTTCTTTGAGTTTCTGTAGAAAGGGAGTTGTTTCTCTTCCTAGATGCGATGTCTTCACAGGTGTTTTCTCGATGCTCAGGCTCTTGGACTCTTCTGAACTTGGCCCACTGAAAAAAAAAAATGAGTACAATAATTTGTTTTTATGGTCATTACAGAATCTGTTAGAATATCACCTCATAGACGGACACAGATTTAAAATAAATATAACTTGTAAAGCAACCACAATGACAACGATATTTGGTATTAGACAGTCATTTACCTTTCTGTTTTTGTTGATAGGGACTTTTATTGATTTTCGGATGTTTCTTGTTGGACCACGGGAGTTTCAGTCCTGCAGAGGAATACACACAAATGTCCAGAACACAACCTCAGATAACAAAAAAACACTATCACTGAAATAGAAAACAAAGAGATTGCTGCCTTGTTCTTTTGACATAAAAGCATAAAAGCGTGATATGAGTAAGAGCAATTTACCATTTTATATACCACTCAACCTGCTAAATTGAAGAGCAGTCTCCTTAAAAGTTTACTACAAGATGTCCACATTTGGGTGATGGTGTTGTAATAATTGAAATTCAATTGATGGATTTGACAGTGTGCACTAAATCATGAAAAATACCACTTTTCCACGTTCCACAGTTTTCTTCTTGGCCTTTTCTGGAAAGAGTTTGAAATAATTAGAACCCACACACCGACGCATTTCCGCAGGAAATAAACGGAATGAAGAGAATGAAGACAGTAAAGTAATCTGCAAATACTCTTTAATTTAATACGCTTTAATTTAAATGAGTGAAATATGCATACAATGTGAAAACAGCAGGCACCGGAAATACAAAAACATATAGGGGAGCATAAAATATACCACTATATCAAGAATTGAAAAATAATAAATGCTACATATTACAGTAAGAAGTACAAGAGAATGTATCTGATATCAGCTCGTACATAAACATACTGACCACACTGTAAAAAACGGCCTTCCATTCTCGTAGAAGCCACAAAACACACAAAAGCAAACTGTACTTAAGCTGTAAGCAAGGGACTGGATGACGATGACTTTTTTTCCTTCTTGTTGACATTTTCATCGTCGCGCAGTCGGACACGGTCACTGTATTTACTCGTTTATGCACATAACACCAACTCGAAACAGTCACTTACCACTGAGGGGTATTTCTGTGCCATTTTATGATCCTTTAAACAAAGCTGGTGTTTGTCTGTGACGCCTGTTCCTTTACTACGTAAATGCAGCCAGCTAATAGTAGCTTAGCCCGCTACATCTCTCGAAATGAAAAGAAGCTTACACTTACTACAAAGCAGTAGTAGTTTTATTTGCTTTAGAAAAGTGTGAATGGAACGAAGCTTTGAATTACATGCCAGGCGCAGAGGTCAGCGTTGTTGAATTTACGCTTTCTTGCGTAAAATCAACCAGAAAACAAAACAACACTGCTGTAAAAAAACAAAAAAAAAAAAACGCACTCTTTGACCGGGCCTCTTACTCCCAGTGTTTTGCTTGTAAGGAACAGCGCACACTCTGGGCATTTGCATATTGTTCTCTTCAATAGTCCCGATTCTTATTTAGCTTTCACAATATGTTAAACTGTCAATTCGAAAATTGTAATCGGATGGAAGTTTTAATTCCTCGTCAAGTCTACTTGCCTGGAAGACTATTTATCGGCCAAAAAAAGATTCGATAATCGAAGAAGTGCGATGACTAAATTCCTACAGCTCCCTCTCTCGGTAGTGTGTAGACTTGCGTAAAACGCATCTGCACGCGTCATACGCAGCTTTGCTCGGCGCAGTCGCAAAAAAAAAGTCCTGGCTTGAGGTCAGAGGGGCTCCAATGATGCGATCAGGACTCCTCACACTATGCTGCTGAATGATTCTGTCCTGAACAGTGGTTATAGGTGACTGTGTGCGATATTCGTGTGTGCGCGTTATGTCCACTATTTTGCATTGTGTGTTACTGTCAGGCAGCTGCTATTGGTCTTTGAAGTCTGTTCTCTACCAGAGAGTAGTGTTGCAGTTTCTGTGTCAGATACTTTGTATTTAAAAGCTTGCTGTTTGGGTTCCACATTTTCACTCCCACTGTTGCAGTGTTCGTTTACATCATTGTGGTTCGATCATATAGTTGATAGAGGTTCCCTCTTCTTCTTTGGTCCTCCTCATCACGAGTTAGTTGAAGCAGTCTTTGGAGATCATCTGGTCGCTGTCCATTTCTGGCTCTAAATAGGACCAGCAATGTCTCTCTTACCGTAATACGAATACATGGACCAATAGCTCCATATAGGTTTTAGATGTGTATATTATTTGTATATATTATATACAATATATATATATATATATATATATATATATATATATATATATATATATATATATATATATATATATATATATATATATATATATATATATATATATATATATACAGAATGTTATTTCGCCTCATGCCAAGCATCAATATTTGTGTGTCAGTTTTGCCTTTTATTCAACCATAACCAGGTGGATTCCTGCAATCATAATAAATAATACTATAATGCATATATACAAAGAAGTTTTTCAGTTTTTTAAACTGTCAGAATTACTTCCAAGCATTTACTATACTTTAATACCTTGTTTCACAAGTAACTGGCTTGATTGGAGCCCATTAACAGGTGAGCGAAGTTAATAATTTTAAAGGTCACTATAAGGGTCACATATACTGGTACAGTGATACAGATGATAATTGTCCGACCAAATAAATCTGTCCATGTAAAAATAACACAACGCAAAAAGATGACATGAGATCAACTCAACACATATCCAGGTGAATGACAAAATGTTTAGCGAAATATCTTTTTCTGCCTCTCATTGATGTCAATTGGCTACAAGTCCCCCACCTTAGCATGCGCGTACAGAGGCCGCTTCAATTGTCTCCAAATCACCAAAACAATCCGAAGGACACACAGGGTTACAGATGAACAAACGTGTATGACTGGAGGGATGGAAATGGAAAAAAAATATTCTGTGCAACTCTTACGAATGAAAATGCCATTCTGCTTTGGTGATATATTATCATAGTTTTTGTCCATATTGCCAGCCAGTGCAAAGATCACAGCAGGGTATATGATGAGGACGTATCTCATGTGTTTTTCAAGTACTATGTTCTCCAAAAGAAACCTGGTCAAGTTACAAGAATAGTACGAAATAATTAACACATTTTAAATATAATACCCTTCCAAGATACTCAAAGTCAATGGTCAATGAACACAACAGTGGAAATAACGGCATGCAGACAAATCACCTTATACTGTAGATGAAAGGCAATGGGTCGAAGAGACAACGCAGTTATAGTAGGCTAGCTCGTGCTCATGAATGAGCATGTACATTTTAAGTTGACATTACTTACCACACAAGTAACACACAGGCCAGGATTGAGTATGACACGGTTGCAGACAGGTTGAAGACAATTCAGCTTCATATTGGAGAACAATAGCCAGGTTGATGAGGGTTGCAAGCGTTGTCCAGGTTGTGTAAATCGTAATTCCATTCTGAACCTGTGAAAAATCGAGAATTTGTTGTTTAAGCTTATGTTCCCAATGTTGAAACATGGCAATCATCACCTCAACCTATACATTTCTAAAACGTTGTATCAGTATCATCCTTATCATAAGCCATCATACTCACAATGATACGCAGAAGCCACAGGTCCACCTTGTGGTATTTGTTGAGCCATGCTCCATAGGTTTTAAGTCCATGGCAGATGAAGAAGACCATTGAGTAGTTTGTGAGGATGACCAGGATGAGAAACACCAGGGCAGCATTCATTATTCTGTTGCGTTGAAGAAAACAACACAAACTATTGTGATGCCTTTACTGTGTTGAAACGTATCACTTTTTAGAAAAAGATGAGCTCATCACCCTCGGTCCCAGACCAGCAGCTAGCCGATGTTAAAACAGATATTGAAGCACCAACTGATGATGACGCCATATGGCAGGACAGGAGGGCTGCAGTAGAATCAGAATCAGAATCAGAATCAGAATGAGATTTATTGCCATGGTCAGTGGGGAGCCCACTGACTAGGAAAGTGTCTTGAAATAAAGTGCAACAAAAAACAAATAAAATAAAATAAAATAAAATAAATAGAATAACATAACAACAAGGCTGTTCACAAATTTAACAGTCTGATGGCCGAGGGGAAGAAGCTGTTCCTGTGACGGGAGGTTCTGGTCTGGATGGACCGTAGCCTCCTGCCAGAGGGAAGAGGAACAAACAGTCCATGTCCAGGGTGAGAGGGGTCGGCTCTGATCCGACCTGCACATCTCTGGGTCCTAGAGGCATACAGGTCCTGAAGAGGTGGCAGGCTGCAACCGATCACCTTCTCAGCAGAACGTACGATGCGCTGCAGTCGGCTCTTGTCCCTGGAGGTGGCGCTGTTGTACCAGACGGTGATAGAGGAGGTGAGGATGGACTGGATGATGGCCGTGTAGAACTCCACCAGCAACTTCGTCGGCAGTCGTAGTTTCCGTAGCTGCCTCAGAAAGAACATTCTCTGCTGGGCCTTCCTGATGAGGGACCTGATGGTTGGCTCCCATTTGAGGTCCTCAGTGATGGTGGTTCCCAGGAAGCAGAAGGAGTCCACAATAGGAATGGCTAAACCAGCCAACATGAGAGGGGACAGAGAAACTGTTACTCTCCTGAAGTCTATGACGATCTCCACTGTCTTCTGGGCCTTGAGCTCCAGGTTGTTGTGGCTGCACCAGGACACTAGCCGCTCCACCTCCCTCCTGTAAGCCGACTCATCTCCATCTGAGATGAGCCCGATGATGGTGGTGTCATCCGCAAACTTGATCAGCTTCACGGACTCGTGGCTGGAGGTGCAGCAGTTAGTGTACAGAGAGAATAGCCATGGAGAGAGAACACAGCCCTGAGGAGACCCAATTTTGAGGGTCCGAGTGTCAGAGACAGTCGTCCCCAGCCGCACACGCTGACTTCGGCTGGTCAGGAAGTCTGTAATCCATCTACAGAGGGAGTCAGGCACGTCGAGCTGGCCAAGCTTGTCTTCAAGCAGAGCTGGAAGAATTGTGTTAAAGGCAGAGCTTAAGTCCACAAACAGGATCCTGGCATAGGTTCCTGGCCAGTCCAGATGGTCCAGAACGAAATGAAGGGCCTGGTTCACTGCATCGTCCACAGATCTGTTGGCTCTGTAGGCAAATGAGTCCAGGAGAGAAGCAGTGATAGATTTCAGGTGAGAGAGAACCAGGCGCTCAAAGGACTTCATGACCACAGACGTCAGTGCCACCGGTCTGTAGTCATTCAGTCCTGTGATCCTGGCCTTCTTGGGAACAGGGATGATAGTGGAGGACTTAAAGCAGGCAGGTACATGACAGGACACCAAGGAAGCATTGAAGATGTCCGTGAACACTGGAGCCAGCTCTGCAGCACAATGCTTTAGGATGGCAGGGGAAACTCTGTCCGGACCCGCCGCCTTCCGAAGGTTCAGCCTCCTGAACTGAGTGACCACGTCCTGCTCCATGATGTCAAGAGAAAGAGGAAGAGGGGGGAGGTGAGAGGGTGCCTCATCAAAAGTGACTGTGATCTTTGCTGTCTCAGTGACATCGTTGGTCTTAGTTGTGTCACTAAGAGACAGCATAGTCCTTTGTTGTAAAGTGGAACATGGGGCTGGAGAGACCACAGAGGTGTTGGTGCAAAATGGCTGCTCAAAGCGACAATAGAAGTTGTTCAGGTCCTGTGCAAGAGCGAGGTTGTTCAGAGTGTGGGGGGCACGTGGCTTGTAGTTAGTGAGCACCTTGAGCCCTCTCCACACCGCAGCCGAGTCATTGGCTGAGAACTGCTGCGTGAGTTTGTCAGAGTATGCGGCCTTAGCTTTCTTCAGCTACCTCTGAAACCGATACTTCAGCTCTTTGTAGCAGTTCCTGTCCCCACTCTTGCGAGCTGCCTCCTTCTCCCGTCTGATCTGGCTGAGTTTAGTTGTGAACCAAGGTTTGTCAGTTGCATAACTCACCTTGGTGCGCGTTGGAACTATGCACTCTTCACAGTAGCTGATCCATGAAGTCACAGTGTCTGTATACTCTTCCAGATTGTTGGTGGCAGCCCTGAACACCTCCCAGTCTGTGGTCTCCATGCAAGACTGCAGCTCCTCTTTAGCTTCACTTGTCCAGATCTTCATGCTCCTCACAACAGGCTTTGCCAGCTTCAGCTTCTGCTTGTATGTGGGAACAAGATGAACCATCAAGTGTTCAGAGAGACCCAGTGCAGCTCGAGGGAGGGCGGTATAAGAGTTGCGGAGCGATGAGTAACAGTGATCCAGCACGCTCTGCTCTCTGGTGGGACATTTTACAACCTGCCTGTATCTGGGAAGCTCCTCACTCAGATTTGCCTTGTTGAAGTCACCAAGCACAATCACAGGACAGTCCGGGAAAGTTCGCTCCACATGCAGAACCTGATCCGCGAGCGCACTCTGAGCCTCACATACATCCGCGCTGGGCGGGATATATACGGCAGCCAGAATGAATGAAGCGAACTCACGTGGGGAGTAAAACGGCTTACAGTTGACGATCAGACATTCCAGAGAGGGAGAGCAGTGCTGAAAGATCATCGTCACGTCCGTACACCAGCGACTGTTGATGTAGAAACACAGTCCTCCGCCTCTGGTCTTGCCGGTGAGCTCCGGAACCCGGTCCGCGCGGTGAAGCTGGAAACCCTCCAGATGAAGCACAGTGTCCGGGATGAGATCGCTCAACCACGTCTCCGTGAAACACAAAACACAAGAGGAGGAGAAGTCTCTGTTCCGTCTCAACATCAGCGCCAGTTCATCCATCTTATTGCTGAGCGAGCGGACGTTGGGGAGGGTTATCCTGGGAAGCGGAGTGCGCGATCCTCTTCGACGAAGGCGAACGAGCGCACCGGCACGTTTCCCTCTACTCCTCAGTTTCTTCCGCCCAGCCAAAAGATGAACTAACTCCGCAACTGACACCAAAAATACTGGTAGTAAGTCAGACGGAGTCATAGCCCTGATGTTCATCAATTGATCTCGTGTGTAAGAACACGCAGATGCTCCATCAAAACACAAAAATAAACAAAATAACATGCACGATAATTCCAGGCCAGCCTTCCTCGGCGCCATCTTTGATACAATTGTAGACGTAGCCATAGCCGGTCCTGATTGAATGGAAAAAAAAGTCAAGAAAATTGACTGTTAACTATTTACACCTTTTTAATACATTGGTTACCATTGTACAAATTACTACACAAAATAAAATGAAACAAAAATGATGAAAGACCTGAATTAATGCCTCTCTATTTTTAACTGCTCATACATAGGTGGGCACTTGAATAAATCTCTCATTGATCGAATGTGGAAGGATATCAGCTTGCAGGAAACCATTTGACCAACTGCAGAAGAACTTACGACTGTTTCGCTGTCTATGAAGCAAATCATGCTATCATGCTGTCATAACAATGGTATATAAGGGATGCTGATCTCTCTCTGTGCAACCAGTGGACCAGCAATCTGCTCCCTGCTTCTTGCTGGGATGGGCTTTTTGGAACTATAATCTTAATTGGATAGGAAATTCTTTCTTTTCCTTTAGTCCAAAAACATTGACATAAAGTTATATCATCAGTACTGATGTGAAATCATATTATCTATTTATGAAAGCAAGAAAACAACAGTGCAAGGCATCCGTATTTTGGGAGTGGCTTGTGCACTGTTCTGCTATTCAACAAGGGGAGAAAATAACTTGCTTTCTGCAAAGGCCTGCTACGATGTAGATAAACGTCAGCAGAAGTCAGACGTAGATGACGCTCCAGATGTTAAAGGCCCAACCTGAAGGAGTGATCTCGGTGTGGAACACCTCCGACACGTTGGCAGTGGTTGTTGTGTACGGACCTATAGCAATTCATCTTAATAATGGTGTCGTAATTTCATCCATCGCCTCTTCTTTATTTGAATGGTTAGTTTGACGTATCTGTTCCCACCGCAGCCAGGGCGTTGAACACCAAACTTACTGCAAAGAAGATGACAGACACCACGATTGCTGCCAGTCGGCCAGGATCATGACTCGCCATTCTTGATAACTGTGAAAACAGTCATTCTTAAAATGTGTATATAATAATTTGTTTTGTGATATAAACAGCTATGATATTGGCTTTTAAAGTTAGTTCCACCTAAAAACAGCAATCTTTTCCTTAATGTCAACTAAAAACATGAGTAGTTGAAAACAACATACAAGAAAAAAACAGCACGAAGTAGCACTGATACAAATAGTCATATGTGCCAATAAAGATTAAACCTTATGTAATTAAAGAGTGAAATTCATGAGATTGAGGTGAACATGGTTGAATAAAACACAGCATATAATGAGTACTACAAGCAAACACTTTGTAAGCAGTTAAAAATGCATACTAATGTTAGAAACAAATAATAATCGAACACATTGAACGGGATATTAGGAATGACACAATACACAGTTGGAAGGTTCTTCACAAGAGCGTGATTCATATATTTCACCTTCATGTCAGTCAGACACCCAAGACCTTCACACTGATTCTAGTCCGACACTCAGGAAATCAGGACGTGACAGAAAGCCAGCTGTGAGGTTAACGTAGGATTCTATGGGTGAGCCTTCCTACCAATCGAAAAAGGAAGTAAATGCAGTAAGTGTCTTTAGTGTGTCACATAGGACAGTGTGGGAAATACAGCACAACCCAAACCACCTATCTTACTTGTCGATGTACCAGTGGTTTCCCTGCTGTGTGTTTACACCTAGCGGTTATATTACACAGGTCTTTTGAATAGTATTTAAGTTCATATTTCATCAACTTAATGACGTCAGGAGTCATTTGTTTGTTGGGGAGTGTGTGACGCCCACTTATGTGTGGTCACAGAGTGTGTGTTAGATGTCATTTAATTGTTCAACATGGAGTTGATTAAGTAAGTAGAGGGCAGGGTAGGACAGAGGCTGGGCATTGAAGATGTGTGGGTAAAAAGGAAGTGAAGTTTTTTTCATTACTTTTCTCACCACGGACAAATGTGGAAGCCTCGTGTGACTCTGTCCACATTTTGTTTCAGGTTAGTCAAATAAATTTGTTCATAACTACTTACTTGTTTGTTCCACTTGGGGTTGACTGATTTGGGATCTAAGTGTGTGGATGGTGACGCGTTTTTTAAGTATACTGTGTTTCCTTTGTACGTTGAGTTCGCTCTGTGTGGATGTGCCGCTTGTAAGCTAATACTGACAACCTACGATGACATGGCACGGGTGATTGAGTTGTGTGCACTTGGGTTTGTTTGTGGTGAATAACGATGTTTGGTGAAAAGTAAAGTTTTATTATTTCTCAACACTAGCCAAAAGGTTTAATGGCAGAATTATACATTCAGATGAAAAGGAATTATGCATGTGGTTCATGATGTCTGACAGTTGTTGTATGACAAAGTGAGATGTTTGTGAGTGATGTTTCAGTAAGACATCGAATTATGGCGTGGGTTACCGCAATGAAAAAACAGAATGTCAAATAAAGATTACTTTTCTCACCATCAACAAATGTGGAAGCCTCATGTGACTCCACGTATTGTTTCAGACGGCGTTCTACTGACCACATTAAGACACCACTTTTTAACTGTAGACAAGGCCACAGTATTCAGACCTGTTACAGATGCATAGTTTTAGATACAAAGTTTTCATCCTACGCTTAGGGAGCAGAGGTCAGAGCAGCTGACTGGTCTCTCCAAGATGAGCAGCGATGATCAGCACGGCTATGATTTGACGGCTGGGATCACCCCGCCCCTTCGACCAGTGACGGTGTTCCCCCCAGGCAGCGGCTGTGTGTGGAAGAGGCGCCACGAGCGGGGCACCACGCTGACGGACTGTTGAAACTTCAAAATCTCTGATGGAGTGAGCGAGGTTCTGCAATGGATGAGCCTGTCCACGGAGCTCATAAAGAGCGCGATGATGTTCTCAAGCGCTGTGAGCTGGTTGCCAACGGCATAAACACGAATCCACTGCACGATGGTGGCTCTGTCAGCGGCGGGTGGGATGGTCACTCCTCGGGGTGAGGTTGAGCTCCCGGGGCGAGCGCATCACGTATCGCCCATGACGGCTGAAATTTTCTTCTGAGGCATCGCTGAGCAGTGAGTGAACAGTGCAGAAAACCCGTTTTCGGCCAAAGGGAAAGTGGGTTTCGGACTGGCAAAAATTAAATTGTTGATAACCCCCTGAAAAACGGTTCAGATAGGTAGATTTAGTGCCGAATATACTAGAAAGAACGTTTTGCCAGTAGTTGCAGGTGATATTTTCATGAGGCTATTCTGATCAATGACTAAATGCGTTTTCAGCCCAAGAAAAGGTGGTTTACAGACCGACAAATATAAAAATGTTGATAACTCTCTTAAAGCACTTAAGACAGATTGAATTAGTTCTGCACCTTCTAGAAAGACCTTGACTGCTGTTCTGGCAGGTCAAATTTTCAGGCATCCCTGAGCACTGAATGAACAGTGCAGAAAACGCGTTTTCAGCCCGAGGGACTGTGGTTTTCAGACCAACAAGCATTAAAATGTTAACTACCTCAAACCACTTCAGAGATGTTGAATTAGTTCGGCACTTACGAGAAACACCCCTTCTGCTATAGTTCCAGGTGATATTGTCATGTTCTGAGGCATCGGTGAGCAGTGAATGAACAGTGCGGATAACATGTTTTCAACCAGAGAGAAAGTGGGTTTCGAACCTGCAAAAATAAAATTGTTGACAACCTTCTAAAAACAGTTCAGAAATGTATGTTTAGTGTTGAATGTGCTTTTGCACATTTTCATGTTGAATAACACCTTCCCAAGTGTCCGTATTTGATTGTGAAGAAAGATCGGTTGGATTAGTATTTGTTTTCGTGTTCTGCAATCATAATGAAGCTCATTAAGAGCTTCTCCCCATCCCTCCAGAACCTCTTGATAGTATTCCGATATATCTTCCATGAGACTTCGTCTAAAAATCATAAAAATTCCTGTATTTTCATTCGCTGCATATTTACTTATTGCTTTTCCCAAAAACATTTTCCATATTTGATCATTCTTGTTATTTAAGTAATTCGACATAGTTTTAACTCTTAGTGCATTTTTTTAATCCTTAGATTGACTAGTTTTAAACCCCCATCCTCATATCTATTTTCTGATATATCTTTACTAATTCTTACTCCTTTGTCTTCCCAAATAAAATCTCTTATTAAAATGTCAATTTGCTTTAACACTCTTTCATTAATGGGAACAACATTCCTAATATAAATAATTTTACTTATTAATAGTGCGTTAGTCACAAATATTTTTCCTTTTATTCCTAGTTTCCGTGTTTTCCAGCTATTTAGGTATTTAGGTAACTTTATTGTCAAATATGCTACAGTACAAGACATACAGCATGGATGAAATATCTGTTCTCTCAGACCTGGACGCATGGCATAAAAATCACAGACAGGAACAAATATAAAGAATTGATAAATACACAGCAGGATACATGGCAACAAAAATCATCCTCACATCAGTCCATCAACCACCGGGGGGAGCACATGGCTCATGACAGCATGGGCAGCATTGCATATCCTTTACCCTAAACCCTCGCATTGGCTAAGGAAACACTCAGAAACAGAAAAAAACCCTATCGGGAGGAAAACTGAGAAACCTCAGGGTGAGCGTCAGAGGAGGGGTCCCCCACCCAGGACGGGCAGACGTGCAATGGATGGAGCCAAAAGTGCCTGGTGCAGACTCGGGGGCAGAGCAGGAAGGGAGTTCAGCATCATGACAGCCTGGTGGACGAAGTTGTCTTTCAGTCTGCTAGTTCATGCACGGTGACTCTGGAACCTTCGCCCTGATGGCAGCAGCGTGAAGAGGCGGTGTGACGGGTAGGTGGGGTCTCTTGTAATCCTCAGGGCTCTCCGAGTGAGGCGAGTCTTGTTGATGTCCAAGAGGGAGTTCATCCAGTGTTCATTTCTTCAACCATCTGATTTTTTTCTTCCATTTCATCGAAAACTCTTTTTAGAATTATTGGGACATTTAATCTTTAAAAACAACAAATTCTATTCCTAGTCCATTTATTCCTGGACCCTTATTTTTATATAGGTCACTTATTGCGATTTCTATCCCTTCCATAGTTACGTTTTCATTACAGTTTTCCTTCTCTTCTTGGTTTAATTCACATTCTATATGTTTCAAATTTGCATAGTATTCTTGTACATGCAGTCTAATTTTTTTGCTGTTTTTTTTTACCCGTTCTTATCGTGGATTTGCCTCATTATCTTTTCAATTTTCAAAAAATATCCTGTACATTTTCCCCACCCACAAGACATCTTGCTCTGCTCCTTAATATTGCTCCTTGACATTTACTCTCTTCCATTTTATCTAATTGATCTTTTAATTTCTAAATATCTTTCTATTTCATTTGTTTTATTTTCTTCAATTAGCTTACTCTCTTCATTTAGTCTTTTTCTTAAGTCATCTTTTTTTCTTTCATGGTTCTTTTTTTTACTATATTCTATTGATGTTTACTTTATCAATTCTTTACATTTCTTCCACCAGCTCAACACGTCAGTTTTAAAATCCATAGCAATTACAATTACATTTTGGGTAATTGGGTTTCGATAATTTTCATCCTTTAAAATGTCCTCATTCATACACCATATCCCACCTTCTTTGATTATTTCCTTTTTACCCCATACACATTTGAAAATCACATGGTCACTTAATTTGGTTTGAATATATTTAAAATTTCTAAAATCTTTTGCCATTTCCTCTTTACATAAAATAAAGTCAATTCTACTTTGTTTTAATGCTCCATTTACTATTTGATGCCTTGAATATTTCCTTTCAATTTTGATCTCCATACATCAATCAATCCTTTTTTTTCATTACATTCATTAAGACTTTACTTGATATATCATTTTTAAAAGCCATATTCGCAGCAACATCTATTGTTCCACACCATACATTAAAATCAGCCATCACAATACAATTTCCATGACATTTCTTATCCAGTTTTTCAAAAAATAATACCTTTTCTTCTTTATCATTTCGCGCATATATCGAAAAGATTTTCCATTCTGTATTATCATTCATGATTTTGATGCCTACAATTCTTACTTCATCTTTTTCAAATTCCTGCACCCTTGGAAATATCCTTTTGTTCTCGTGTCTCCATTACTACAAAAAACATTAAAAAACAAACAAAAAACACATTATTTTCTAAAACATTCCACTTTCTCTGAATCCCAATGTGTTTCTCGTAAACAAATAATTTCCGCATTTAGTAATTGTATAGCTTTCTCCATTCTTTTACTACTTTCTAGGCCATTTACGTGAAAGGATATTATGGTAGTCATTGTACCGAAATTTAAAAAGGAGGATTCATAAGACCAAATAACAAAAAATAAATAAATCCCCAAATCAATCGCCAAAATGATAAAAAATAAAAGTTTTAATCACTTGAATGTATTTGATGACTAAACATTTCAAACAAAAGCATTCTTTCTATCATCTTCTTGATGTCTTTGTTGGTATTTTAGAAATTATTTTTCTCTCCTCATCTTTCTCTCTTCTATTTTTCACAGTAGGTTTTTTAATATTTATTGAGATTTTCCTCGTCAATATCTACCATCAATTCATCACCAGAGATCTCACTCATCTCACTTTCTTCTTCACTCGTTTATAGCCATTTCCTATTTTTCCACTCATTACTTCCTCATGCATTTTGTCATGTATTTTGTCCATGTCCATCTCAGATCTTGCTTTTTCTTGATCAGACATATTCTTTTCATGTTTTTCTTCTGGCATGTTTTTTTTCTTGTCTTTGGTTGTACATCTTTTTATTTATTTTTTTCGTTTTTCCATCAATATCAATATCTTTTGTCCGCTCCAGTTCTTTCTTCATCTTCACTTTCATCACATTTGCTCTCCACTGGTGGTTCTCAATAGGCATCTTTATCTTGGCTTTTGTTATCTTCATTGCATACATCTGCTGGATATCTTCAGAAACCCCCCTTTGCTGTGTCAGTTCCGTTTTCTCTCCAATCTCCTTTCAGCTAGTTGTTTGCTCTGGCATGTCTTCCTGTTTCTGTCTCTTCTCCATTGTTTGTCCCGCCTCTTCCGTTTGTCTTTCCTCTTCGCTGGAGTCAGTATGTATAGCACTATCTTGGTCCTGCATTTCTATATTATTCATCGCTCCTTTCTTCCTTTCCTTAAGTCTTCTTAATACTATGTTTTTGTTGCAGTCTCTTTTATAATGTCCCTTTTTGCCACATTGAAAGCAAGACAGCTCTGGACAATTGCGGTAAACGTGCCCCAGCTTAATGCATGACATGCAGACCCTGACCTGTCAGTCATGTAATACTCGTATATATTGGGGACCTGTTTCTGTCTCGAACTTGGTCGAATAAGGTAAAGAAATTGTCTCTTTGTTGAATATAACCTGTAGAAATCTAGTTCCATCGGCGACATCTGTTCCAGGCCAAAGTCGTCTCTTGATGGGGGAGAGTGGTTCCACTCCCCATGATTCCAATTTCTGCAGGATTATCTCGTCGGGTATATAAGATGCCATATAAAGGAAGGAAACAACCATTTCCCTGCAGACCAAGTCTTTTGTCGCCAGTATCTACAGGTAAATCCTTCCTTAGTTTGCTCCATTCCTTCAATAGTTTTCATGGTCATTTCATATTTATTTTCCCCAATAGGACGCAGAGACGCCAGCTTTCCACATTGCTTGGTAATCTCCCTAATGATATCCATGGCTTCAATGCTTTCTTCCACCTCCAGCATGACAGTATAGTCTTTTCCATTGCTTCCCAGATCCGCGAGTGAGGCAAAAAGGGCCTCAGCTCTACAAAAGAGCAAAAAAGCAAAAGAAAATAAAGTACTCCAGCACCTTTGTGTTCAGTCGTTTTTTTTTTATAAAGATCTGAGGGAGAAAAGTCAACTCTATCTCAGGAGCTCCGCACACACACGTCCACATTCGGCAAACGCCTTTTCGGCCCGGGATAAGCTGGGTTTCAAACCAGGTAAAAGAAATGTTGATAACCCCCTGAAATACAGTTAAGAAAGGTAAGTTTAGTGCTGAATATACTAGAAAGAGTGATTTTCCTATAGTTGTAGGTGATATTTTCATGTTCAGAGGCTATTCTGATCAGTGAGTGAACAGTGCAGAAAACGCGTTTTCAGCCCAAGAAAAGGTGGTTACAAACCGACAAAAATAAAAATGTTGATAACTCTCTTAAATCACTTTAGACAGGTTGAATTAGTTCTGAACCAATGAGGAATACCTTTTCTGCTATAGTGGGAGGTGAAATTTTAATCTTCTGTGGCATCGCTGAGCAGTGAGTGAACAGCACAGAAAACGCGTTTTCGGCCACAGAGAAAGTGGGTTTCGGACCGTATAGGAATAATGATATATTACTAAATAAATATATTAAAAAAAGATATATCATTGAATTGAATTACTTTAGAATGTTTTGTTAAATAATAATAAAAAGATTGCATTCAACAGATGCGGTGAGTAAGGGTAAGGTATCATCAAGTTGACCCTGTATCCATGGAAGAATATGTGGACTAAAAATGGTGTGTGTTAAATGGCAGGAATGGCAATTGTCATGGGACTTGATCATCCATGGGGGTCGTAAACCAAATGACCAGATGGAGAACGGATGAGATGACAGAAGCAAGCCAATCAGAAGAATGGATCGGGTTCTCAGCTACCACCTATTATAGGCAACATTTGGGAGGATTCATCAACATCGCTCCAGACTGAGTGGAGTCAATACAACATGTTGAATTTGACCCATGACGACTAGGACCATAAGAAGACCAGGACCAATCAATGGAGACTACACCCCAAGATGGGCTGAAAGCATATAAAAAGGGTCAGGCCCAGATAAGTTTTGTCACAGTATTCTACTTGAGCTGAGGCTAAGGCAGAGATAGTTGATGACCCAGGGCCCTGAGTAGGTGAATAGACTCCGCTGGCAAGGAATAAATTCTTTTTGATTTTAACTTGTAGGTTTTTGGTAGTCATTGTCACGAGTAAATGAAAACGCGGAAGATACATTAAAGGTGTATTTCCCAACAATCGGCAAAAATTAGATCGTTGATAACCCTCTTAGGAAAGTTCAGAAATGTAGGTTTAGTGTTGAATGTACCAGAAAGAGTGTTTTTCCTATAGTGGCAGGTGATATTTTCATGTTCTGAGGCTATTCTGATTAGTGAGTGAACAGTGCAGTAAACTGTTTTTCAGCCCGAGTGACGGTGGTGTTCAGACCGACAAACATAAAAATGTTATCACTCTGAAACCACTTCAGACATGTTGAACTTGTTTGGCACCTACTAGAAAGATCCCTTCTGCTTTTAGTGGGAGGTGAAATTTTCATGTTCTGTGGTATGCCTGAGAGAAGAGAAAGTGGGTTTGGGACCGTCAAAAATAAAATTCTTGATAACCCTCTAAAAACATTTCAGAAATGTAGGTTTAGTGTTAAATATATTAGAAAGAGTGTTTTTCCTATACATGCAGGATAAATTTTCATGTTCTCAGGCAACCCTGAGCAGTGACTGAACAGTGCAGATATTGCGTTTCCAGCAGGAGTGACAGTGGTTTTCAGAATTGACAAACATAAAAATGTTATCGCTCTGAAACCACTTCAGATATGTTGAATTAATTCTGCAGCTACTAGAAAGACCGCTTCTGCTGTAAATTCAGGTGAGATTTTCATGTTCTGAGGCATTCCCTAAGCAGAGAATGTACAGTACAGAAAATGCGTTTTCAGCCCGAGACAAGCTCGGTTTCTGACCAGGAAAAAAAAAAAAAAATGTTGATAACCCTTTGAAATACAGTTCAGAAATATAGGTTTAGTATTAATTTTTTTTAGAAAGACTGTTTTTCCAATATTTGCAGGTGAAATTTTCATGTTCTCAGGCATCCCAGAGCAGTGAGTGAACGGTGCATGAAACACATTTTCAGGAGGTGGCGCTGTTGTACCAGACGGTGATAGAGTAGGTGAGGATGGACTGGATGATGGCTGTGTAGAACTCCACCAGCAACTTCGTCGGCAGTTGTAGTTTCCGTCGCTGCCTCAGAAAGAACATTCTCTGCTGGGCCTTCCTGATGAGGGACCTGATGGTTGGCTCCCATTTGAGGTCCTCAGTGATGGTGGTTCCCAGGAAGCAGAAGGAGTCCACAATAGGAATAGGTAAACCAGCCAACATGAGAGGGGACAGAGAAACTGTTACTCTCCTGAAGTCTATGAACATCTCCACTGTCTTCTGGGCGTTGAGCTCCAGGTTGTTGTAGCTGCACCAGGACATTAGCCGCTCCACCTCCCTCCTGTAAGCCGACTCATCTCCATCTGAGATGAGCCTGATGATGGTGGTGTCATCCGCAAACTTGATCAGCTTCATGGACTCGTGGCTGGAGGTGCAGCAGTTAGTGTACATAGAGAAGAGCCACGGAGAGAGAACACAGCCCTGAGGAGACCCGATGATGAGGGTCCGAGTGTCGGAGACAGTCGTCCCCAGCCGCACACACTGACTTCGGCTGGTCAGGAAGTCTGTAATCCATCTACAGAAGGAGTCAGGCACGTCAAGCTGGCGAAGCTTGTATTCAAGCAGAGCTGGAAGAATTTTGTTAAAGGCACAGCTTAAGTCCATAAACAGGATCCTGCCATAGGTTCCTGGGCAGTCCAGATGCTCCATAACAAAATGAAGGGCCTGGTTCACTGCATCGTCCACAGATCTGTTGGCTCTGTAGGCAAACTGCAATGAGTCCAGGTGAGAAGCAGTGATAGATTTCAGGTGAGAGAGAACCAGGCGCTCAAAGGACTTCATGACCACAGACGTCAGTGCCACCGGTCTGTAGTCATTCAGTCCTGTGATCCTGGCCTTCTTGGGAACAGGGATGGTATTGGAGGACTCAAAGCTGGCAGGTACATGACAGGACACCAAGGAAGCATTGAAGATGTCAGTGAACACTGGAGCCAGCTCAGCAGCACAATGCTTCAGGATGGCAGGGGAAACTCTGTCCGGACCTGCCGCCTTCCGAAGGTTCAGCCTCCTGAGCTGAGTGCGCACGTCCTGCTCCATGATGTCAAGAGAAAGAGGAAGAGGGGGGAGGTGAGGGGGTGGCTCATCAAAAGTGTCTGTGATCGACGTTGCTGTCTCAGTGACATCGTTCATCTTAGTTGTGTCACTAAGAGACAGCATAGTCCTTTGTTGTAAAGTGGAACATGGGGCTGGAGAGACCACAGAGGTGTTGGTGCAAAATGGCTGCTCAAAGCGACAATAGAAGTTGTTCTGGTCCTGTGCAAGAGCAAGGTTGTTCAGAGTGTGGGGGGCACGTGGCTTGTAGTTAGTGAAAAGTAAAGATGGTTTACAGACCGACAAAAATAAAAAAATGTTACTAACTCTCAACTCTCACTCTCACTTCAGACAGGTTGAATTAGTTCTTCACCCAGTATATATATATATATATATATATATATATATATATATATATATATATATATATATATATATATATATATATATTAATATAAATAAACTGGCACTAGCACCGCACGTGGTCAGGTACAGAGCTTACTGCCAGGTGGAGGGTTTGGATATGCGGCGCCGCGTTTCATCTCGCTTAGCCGTCATGCGCGATGTGCGATGCGCGATACCCTCGCCCCTGGAGCTCGACTACTCCCCTGAGGAGTGACCTTCCCACCCGGCGCTGACAGAGCCACTATTGCGCAGTGGAATGGTGTCTACGCCGTCTGCAACCGGCTCATAGCGCTTGAGATCTGGCTCTTCATGAGGTCTGTGGACAGGCTCATCCATCGCAGAACCTCTCTCACTCCACCAGAGATTTTGGAGATTCAACAGTACGTCGGTGCTCTGCTCGCAGCGCCTCCTCACACAGCCGCCGCCCAGGGGGAACACCGTCGCTGGTCGAAGGGGAGGGGTGAGCCCAGCCGTCCGGATCATCGCCGCGCTGATCATCGCTGCTCCTCTTGGAGAGACCAGTCGGTCTCTCAGCTCTGCACCCTCCAAATGCGAAGGAAGAAAACTTTGTATCTAAAAGTATGCATCTGAACCAAAGTCTAACTCAAAAAAAAAAAAAAAAAGATGCATGACTTTGGTATTTGGTCTGTTTCTTCTCCGCCCAAAATTAGGGTTTATCACCCTCCAAGTTCTCTTCCGGTTCCAGTCAATGCGGAATCCTGCTTCAAAATGTGTTTTTGTTTGATATCGTCTCTAGAGACGGGGAAGTTTCTGGAGCCAAGAAGTTATGTTTTTTTTCAGCTTCGCCACAATAAGAAGCATAGGCGTCAAATAACTCTTTTCCGTCTCTCAACAGATCCCGGTTCTTGCCAAAAGTCGGGAGAGTTTCAATTTTGCCATTAACTCTTCTTATTATTCAGACTTGCCAGTTTCCAGCAGGGGTCGCCACAGGACCGCGAAAGCCACCACTTCATCACACAGTAGGCGCTGCATGCCAGACCGGTTCTGTTCTCAGCTCCCTCGTGCGATGTCTGATCCGATGTCTGTCTGTGATTCTTTTCTCTGCAGCACTCCAAACCTCTCGTAGGCAAGCAAGACATCGTCATCGAGAGAGTCATCTCTTTCTGAGGATGATTGGGCCGGTCCCTCGGGTGTCCATCTTAGGAGAATTGCAGTGTCAGATCAAGGTACACTGCAAGTTTGGGACCCTACTTCCCCAGCTGACAAAAGCGAGTCTGTTTTTGAAGAACATTGGGCGCTGAGCACCGATGGCCTTTTCGACCTGGACCTGCCCCGGAGGCCGGGTACGTTCCTGTGCTCAGGGCGCCTGTCTTGACAGAGTATCTTCCGAATTGAAAGCGCATGTCTCCCCACCTGCCCATATGGATCGAGAAGACACTCGGTCATTGACACGCCCTTCAGTTTCACAGTCAAATCCCAGGTTCCGCGACTTCAAGTGGACCTGGGTCAACTCAGAGAACCAGCGGTCATTTCTGATGGAGGAGGTCCGCGCTCTCCTGTCAAAGGAAGTAATCGAGCTAGTGCCAAAGCGATCCTCTTACACTGGGTTTTACTCCTGGTACTTTCTGGAACCCAAGAAGACAGGAGAGTGGAGAACTGTTCTGGACCTCAGTGTCCTCAACCAATTCGTGACCAGACAGCGGTTCTGGACTACCACGAGACTCCTGGAGTGCGTCAGAGTGTGAGAGTGGATCTTGATCTTGCACACTCCAACTTCCACAACACGGTTTGGCCGAGTCACAGAAAGTTTTTCCGGTTTGGGCTCGAGGGTCAGGTTTAATACAGCACTCTAGTGCCTCGCACCTTCGCAAAGTGCGTGGAGGTGGGGCTCGATCCATTAAGGAGACAAGGTCTCCGAATTCTGACGTACTTGGAGTACTGGTTGATTCTAGCCAGGTCGAAACAGGAGTCATGAGCGCACACCAGCTTGGTGTTGGAGCACATCGTGCTATTGAGACACAGAGTAAACCTCCTGAAAAGCGCACTCCCAGTCAGAGTCCCAGTCCCAGACAGAGCACGACGTTCGTGGGGTCATGCTGGACTCAGTCTGGACTCAGAAGGCCTCCTGTTTGCCCTTCCTCCTCCTTGCCTTCTTCTTTCTCTGATGAGGAGAATTCAGCTGCCGACTGTGAGAATGATTCTCGTGGCTCCAGACAGCTCCAGCTGGTATCTGGAGATGTGTCAGATGCGGATCAAAGGCCCCTGGGAGTTCCCTCCATCGAGGTCAGCGCTTCTGCAAGCATCAGGAACCCCGAGGGCTCCCCCAATACAAGGACGACCCTTCAAGATTTGACTTCTCCAGGCTTAACAATCAGTCACATGCCGGATGTCCCATTGATTCTTCAGAACGCTAAAGCTCTGTCAACCCTCAGAGCATACAATGCTAAATGGACATTGTTTCCCCAGTGGTGTGGAACCCTGTCAGCCTCCCCAAAATCGGCACCTATTCTCTAATCCTCTCTTTTCTCCAACATCTGGTTAATGAACATCGGTGCAGTGCTACATTATGGGTATATGTAGCAGCCCTTTCCATGCTACACAATGGTCTGGACGGTCACCCCGTCGGCGAGCATCGTCTAGTGAGCCGTTTCATGAGGAGTGAAAAGCCGGTGACATTGCAGGCGGTTTAGTGCAGCAAAACGTGCATCTCCTTGACAGCCGTCTGACAAAGGAGCCGGCGGTGCCAGTCAGACGTCCGGTATGGACGGCCATGGTAATTGCCCATGGTTCTCAGGTCAGGCCACACTGCAAGGCTGGGGGTTAAGCTTTGTGGTCAAGATGACCTCATAGGAGTTCCAGAGTCCTGGGAGATGTTCTGGAGTACTCACACGAGGGTGTGCTGCAACCTGTTCAAGTCCTGCAAACAGTCCAGCAGCAGGGGGCAGAAATTATGAGGGGTCCGCCGATCCAGGGGTGTCCCCAACAAAGCATGGCTACTTCAAGGCTAGCAGGCAGTCCTCTGCCCCCCTGAGGTGCAGTTCACTATTCGAAATGCTGAAGCACCCGCAACACTCAAAGTATATAATGCTCAATGGGTGTGGACTGCTGTCCGTTGGGTAAACATCCACTGTTAGTCCAGTTAAGACCCACCTCCAGACACATCTGCCCCTATTGGGATCTTGAATTGGTATTAAAGTCTCTCTTTGAAGCTCCCTTCGAGCCACTTGATCAGGCTCCTTTGGAGCTGGTGGCTTACAAAGCAGCTCTCCTGCTTGTCCTGCCCTCCATCAGGAGGGTTTGGAGAACTACGTGTCTTCTCGATTAGTCTTTTTTCCCAAATTTCTTTGTGCCTCTTCTGAGGTCAGCAATTTTTCGGTGAAGGCTTTCTGTCCTACCCCCCACCCGGATGAGAACCACTGGCACTTGCACAAGGTGTGTCCCGTGAGGTCGAGAGCTAGTGTGAATGGAGTCAAGGCCGTCGGGAAAACAGATAAGATGTGGGTGGCTCTGGCAGGTGGTAAAAAGGGGCAACATCCATAGCTGCCTTCTGAGGAGTTTCTTTGGCAGAAACCGGCCAAGCAGCCTCCTCGGGTTCCGCCTCAACTTTTGCAGATTTCTATTTGTCTGACGTAGCAGCTTCTTCTTTGCCTCATGTTGTCCTGTTTACAGGTACTTCCAGCAGCTCTGGTCAATAGATGAAAGAATCATTCTCTTCCGCAGCGCTTCATCATGGGCCAAACGTTTCTCCACTGGCGAGTTTTCCCTTCAAATGTGGACGTTTAATTTGTGCCAATTGTGTTCATCCACGTTGGTCTCAAACAAGTGCTGTGGCTATGGGATGGCTTTAGGTTCCCCTGTGTAGTTGCCAGAGCAGGGACCTTGGGGGTGAGGTCGTTGGCGCAAGACGTCTAGTAGGCAGGACTGGCGTGAGACCTGGCGTGTGGAGATAGCAGCAGGTCTCTTGGCACGCCACCCCTCTTTGATATGAGACAGGCCACCGGTCAATCTTCACCTACTTTGGCGACGCTTCTCCTGCGCACTTATCCGCAGTGGTGGCCACCACGGTTCGGCTGCAATCTTTAAGGCGTGAGGTCTGGACGTTGAAGTTCTGTCCTGTTTGCACTCCACATGGTTTATCTCAGGTCAGACTATGTGGTGAGGATACTCTCTCCACCTACTCAAGTTGACCTGCATGGCGGACCTGGAGTTAAGGGCGGAGCCCCGGCGAGTTCATCTCCACATTAGCCCAAGGTTCTCCCATCTCCGCTACGCTCGGACTACAGTCAAAGAGAAATAATAAGGATAATAATAATAAGGAACGATTGAAAACTCTCAGGATAAGTCATAGGGAGTGGAGCTGTGGGGGTATATCCATCATCAGAGAGAAGAAGGAAACCACAAAATGTCAAACCTGTATTGATTTATGGCCCCCGGAGGTAATAAACCCTTCCCCTTCCGGAGGTAATAAAACCCCTCCCCCTTTGTTTCTATCAACAAGAAGTTAAAATAATAACCCTCCCCCTTTTTTATATCAACAGGAAATTAAAATAATAACCATTCCCCTTGTTTTATGACAGGAAGGAAAATAATGAAGGTCGAGGGCGGATGCTACATCCTGTGTGATGCATGGGAGGGGTCAGCTGCATCCTCACAGTGTTAGTAGCTACAATATTATTTCTGGTTTAAACATTTTAGAAGTTATTTAACATCTTATGAAACAGTTTTTCATTCTTGAAATATTTCTTAAAGATAACACAGGAGAAACAAAACACTTTTTTAGTCTTCACTAATAGTTCAAATGACACAGCTACCCAACTCATGCACCATTTTTTCAAAATGTGTTTAAAACAGATAATTTCTACTTGTTTGAGAAATACTTTTAGTTTTTCAGAAAATAACATTCAGTGAACAAGGATAAAACAAAAGGGAGGAATACTTTTAGTTTTCAGAAACTAGGGTCAAGCAATGAAAGGATAAAACAAATGAAAGAAATACTTTTAGTTTTCAAAAAAATAAGGTTGAGTGAACAAGGATAAAACAAAAGAGAGAAAAACTTTTAGATTTCAGAAACTAGGGTAAAGCGATGAAAGGATAAAACAAAAGAAAGAAATATTTTTAGTTTTTCAGAAAATAAGGTTGAGTGAACAGGGATAAAACAAAAGAAAGAAATACTTTTAGTTTTCAGCATTAGTTCAAATGACACAGCTATCCGACTCATATGAGTTTCTGTTGAATCGGTCTATTTAATTTTATACCCTGTGTGAGTGATTTTTTACTTACTCAGGAAATACTTTCAAAAATGAGGTCAAACAGTGGGGGAACAACAGTCACTAGGCCTGACTCTTTCTCAGACACTGAAACAGAGTCCATGATACGGGTTAATTTGCTGAGGAGATGTGAGTTCTTTCCCGGCCGGTTGAATCTTCAAAAGAGACAATCTGAAGACAGAGAGGTCTGTCTGAAGGCAAACCTCGCTGTCTTCAGACAACACACACACACACACACACACACACACACACACACACACACACACACACACACACACACACACACACACACACACACACCCCTCCTTTCCAAATAGCATCATTTGACAGGGGAAAAAGTTCACACCTCTGAGCTATCTAGCAAATGCTGAGCTCTTCCAACATTGTTTTATCCAAAATCAACAAAAGACCTAACACAAATGGAGTATTTCGATGACCCTGATTCTGACCACATTTTACATCAGTTCAGGGGTAACCTTTGCTGTTGACCAGGCCTGCCAGAACTTCATCGGACTCCTTTTCAAACGGACTCCAGTCTCGATATGGATGCCTCTTCCTCTGCACGCCGTAGGTGAATATATCTATATATATATACAGTATATCTGTGTATCTACATATACAAGTATTATAAGTATTATATAAAACGTTATGTCATGTTTATCACATCTCTTTTCATTCACAGATGTCGTCACCCATCTGTGTGACATTCATTTAACGCAGAGTGATACAAGTAAAAAGATTTCATTATTCGAGCAATAATGCGACCAACTTTTGAAGACGGTGGCGTACACGCGGATCCGACTGCAGTGCTCCCTTCAATAGATACCAGTCTAGCCACGGATGCTTTATAGGTGAATATAAAAAACTATTATAGAAACTTTGTCATGTTGGTTTATCATATTCATCTCTTCTTTTATAGGAATTATTACCCCTCTGGGTAATAATTAACGCAGAGTGATACAGGTAAATATATTTAATCATTTATAAGCTTCTGTTAATATCTCATGATATTATGTACTAGATGCATTGTCACTTCTAATATTAGATTCGAGTCAGCCGATAACCTTCTGGTGGCGATGGAAGGACCTCTGGAGCTGGAACAAAGAGAGATTTTATTATTTTAAAGTTACATGATGCTGTTTCAAGTCAGACGATAAAATATAGAAACATTCTATTTTCATCAGTCGTTGCTTGACTGAGTCATGCTTTTCAAAAAAATCTAGTCACACTAAAGGTAAAAAAAAAAAATGGACTACTTTTAGTTTGCACTGTACCCTGTAATTTAAGGGTAAAACGATCAAACGTGCGAGCAGTACAAAATTACTTCATCATTAGCTGTGACATTTAGATCAGACCAGACTGAGCAACACAACGTTTGAGCCTTCGAGAGCGCAAAATAGACCTTAACACACAACAAACTTAACACTCACACAGCGACACGCAAACACTGTGGCAAAAATGAGGGAAAGTGAGAATAAGTTACAAGAACTGTTCTTCACTCTGCTTCTTTTCAGTCCCTATATCATGCAAGATGAAATGACTGAATGTGTTCCTGCAATGTAACAATTGTGAAGCAATGCGATACAATAGCTATACAAACGTCCTATAACTTGTCATGTAACACATCTACAATGTAGGAGGGACAGAACATTCATTGAATGAACATTCATTTATACTTGATGCTATCGCTAGTAAGACAAGTAGTGTAGAAATATCCAAAGTATGTTAACCCTTAATTTTATTTTATTTTATTTTTTTGCCTTACAAGTGGCTAAAATGTGTATATTACAAGCCATGCTTTTCATTGATTTAAATGTGTCTTCATTCTTTATTTTCAGGTGAAAATAGCCAAATGCGGGAGCAGTACGGTGCGACATGTTAGTTTTGTAGTGTGCATTTTGTGTTTAGCATTTTTAAAAATGCTAATTAAAAAAAAAAAATTAAAAAATCTATTCAAAACCAGGCAACAAGTGTAGAAGTAATTGAATGTTTTAACTCTTTAAAAGTTGCACCAAAGGATAAAAACAAATATCATAGTTTGTATTATCAGGATGAATCAACCAATTATGCATGCATTACGCAATTACCTTCACCTTCACCTTCTTCTACCGCTTATCGGGGTCGGGTCGTGGAGGCAGCATTTGGAGCAGGGAAGCCCAAACTTCCCGGTCCGCACAAACCTCCTCCAGCTCCTCCCGGGGGATCCTAGGCGTTCCCAGGCCAGACCGGAGACATAATCTCTCCAGCGAGACCTGGGTCTTCCCCGGGGTCTCCTCAAGGTAGGACATGTCCGGAACACCTCCCCAGGGAGGCGTCCAGGGGGCATCCGGATCAGATGCCCGAGCCACCTCAACTGGTTCTTCTAGACGTGGAGGAGCAGCGGCTGCACCCCGAGCTCCTCCCGGATGACCGAACTCCTCACCCTATCTCTAAGGGTGCACTCAGCCACCCTGCGGAGGAAACTCAATGACGCAATTACTCCAACATCATATGTGATAGTTAGATCAGATCCAGAGACTAACCTGCTTCGAGCTGAGGTGAAACTTTGAATGTATGAATTGAGAATTATAAAAAAGTAACCCGAGTGTTTAGATTAAATCTTTCCATTTTAAAAAATAGTGTTTTTGTTGTTCATTTTCACAAAATTTTAATGCTGAAGTAAAGCTTGTGAACAAATTCAGATGTTGTATTTTCATATTTTTTTCACAAGTTACAGGTGTATTCTCAGTTATTATTTATCACCTGTGTCTCAAATATTAAAACTTTTTTTTCAGTGTTTTAAAAACAAACAACTTTGCCAGTTGTTTGTTAAACTGGTTGACATTGTAGGTTTGTGAAACTGGTTTTGTCTTGTCTGTTTTGTCTGTGTTCTCAAGTAACCATAAAAGAATAGTTTTGGTAGGCTGGCTGTTCATCTTATAAAATATAATCGCAGCACCGAAGTCTGTAAGTACATTTTTCCTTTTACTTCAAGCTTTTCTCCATCCATTAGATTCTCAACACACACACACACACACACACGTGCATCAAATTTAAGACATTCCATTCTCACTATAAGACAACAAGCCATTTTAGTATGTACAAACGTGTTGGCATGTTCCCAATCTTCTTAATCTTTTCATGTACCTGAAACTGTCTGTTTACACAAATTGTATTAGTAATCCTGAATTAAAGCCTGACGTTTTTGTACAACCATCTACGATAGGATAAATAGATGAATATTATTAGAAATATTATTAGAAACTAGATATACTTTATTTAAAAATTTTGACAAACTTTTTTCATTTGTTCAGCCATTTGTCAAATTTGAAAAACATAAAAGATGTATAACTTTTGAGATGTCAAGAACTTTTTATTTTCGCTACCAGTCACAAACCCCCGCTTTTTTCACGAAATAGTATGAAAATATATATATATATATATATATATATATATATATATATATATATATATATATATATTTTTTTTTTTTTTTTTTTTTACAAGTAAAACTTTTTACTAATCACTGCCAATTTTAACTGACAAACAACAAATCACAGGGTTGACATTGTAGTTTCTGACATACGTTCAGTTTTTTCATTTTTAATCGTCCTAGACTTACATTTTCTTTACATATCTTCAAGCTGGATAGTATTTTATCTTCTATCTGTTTACATTCACAAGGTGTACGAATTGCGTGGAAGCATTTTTTTTTTTTTTTTTTACGCTAGTAGTCTCTCAATGAGGCACTGAATCCTGCAGAAGGCTTTTATTCCTTTTTATGAACTTGCATCTACCTATCCATCCATCAGTCAGTTAAGTTTTAAAGTGTAACTGCATACGACGAAATATGAACATAGAAAATATCATTTCAAATGAGAGGACCCAAAATGTCGAGGGTGACCACGGTGATTAATACAATCTTGAATCTTGAGCACAGAGTGCCCCTTATTTGTCCCACAGCCGGGAAATGTTGGACTTGTTGGATCTACGCATCCGTAGGTAAATGCGGAATTGATGAACATATCACTTACAACTCCTAGACAATGCTTGTCATTGGTTTGGGTGTGTTCTTCTTGGTAGAATTTGTATGAACATCTCATAAACATCTCATCAACATCTTTAAGAACTTTAAACGGAAGGAAGGAACACATATTGGATATGAAGTTCTATGAGGCTTTTCCACTGGATCTTTGGAGTCAAAGTGTAGACTGACGTTCATGTTTGCATGTTACTACAGTACTTTTTGGGTTATATTTTGTAATGATGTAGTGTTTCTGTTGGTTGTGGAGAAACTCTTGAAGGTGCTGCAATTTCTAGGACCATGTTACGATTTTCAAACGTTACTGTCAACATTTGCGTCAATAGGATACTTTTGCAAGGAATCTCAATTAATTCCAAAGGCAAATGGATATCGACAATATCCTTGAACAAAATCTGAAATTTTGAAAGAGCTAAATCTAATGCTGTTGGAATATATTCTCACTATGATGTGGTTTAAACATAAGTGATGGAATAGTTATCTCCTGCAAAAGATAGAAATGATAAAAATTGAAAATTAAAAGTTGAATGCAGGCAAATATTTATGTTGAATGTTTGTGAGTAGCTTGCAAAATCTTCAATGTATGACATTTTATCTGTTCCTCACTAGTAGCCATCACAAATCGGCGACCTCCATCTTGATCTTAGATGCTCACTCCGCCTATGAAAACCAGGCCATCAATTCAGACACATGTGACTCTGCTTGTCTGCCTGTGTAGCAGTCTCTCAACCATACATCATGGCAGGTCCCTTGTATTGTATTGTTTCTAAATAACAAGTACAACAATATGTGGTATCCTCAGTTTAGACCTAGAACCTGGGCGATTCAACAAGTTACACATGTGTTCAAAGGTGCTCATTCAGAGAAACAATGATTGAGTTCTGGACCAGCAGGAGACCTTACAGATATTTCTTGTTGATGCCAGTGAGGAGAGAGTAACTGTACGTCTCGCAGAAGAATATTAACACATTAATTGATAATCTGAGGATCAAAAAACTTGAACAATGATCCCTCTTTCAGGATGGCCTCAAACCTTTCATCCACAATCTAACAGTCATGTGTAAAGGGTTCCCCGTTGTTTGTGGTGACACTGGATGACTTGTTTTTAGAGTATTCTCCTGACGGCGTGCTTGAGACCCGTCAACACATCATTGTGAGGGATAAAAAGAACATCACTTTAAAAAACAGATCAGTTACGAAAAAACTCCGGGTCGTGTACGATAAGAGGCGATTGTTATCGGACGGCACAACCAAACCTTTTGGGTTCTGAGTTTTGAGTGGATGAGGGGTCATTATGGAATAAATTAATTTCGATCCACGTTGGGGTGGGACCATCAGGGTCAGGAAAGACCCATTTTGTAAAATGTATACTTGAAAATTGTGTGTCATGGATGATGTCAATGTAAATATTGTATGGATTTATACTTCTTTTCAACCTATGTACAGTGAATTGCAAAAGATGAATAAAAATGTCAAATTCATTGAAGGTTTACATGAATCTTTTGAAAATGAAGATGTATTTCCTTCTGATAGAAAACATTTGATTATTCTTGACAATGTTTTTTTGAAGCTTCTGAAAACCCTGAGGTTGTTCGAATTTTCACCCAGTACAGACAACATAAAAATACGAGTGTTATAATGCTGACGCAAAACTTATTTCATCGTGGTCAATATAGTCGTACTATTAGTCTGAATGGCAATTACTTTGTATTGTTTAAGAATAGCAATAAAATGCAGATGAAAGTTCTTGCTCAACAGGTTTAACCGTCTCAAAGAGCTTTCTTTCTAGAAAGCATTGAAGACACTACAGCTGGCGCTCACAGGCACGTAATTGTTGATCTAACACCCTCATGTCCAGAACGCTACAGACTAAGGACTGGGATACTTCCTCATCAACGTCACACTGTGTACATACCAAAAACATCTGCTTAAGTTATGTCAGCGCGTAAAAAAAGAAACGCAGGTTTACTGAAGGAACAATACCATGCTCCATCAAAGAAACGTAAAGACATTTTGATGCATAGTTCTCCTTAACTTTAGACTTTATTCAAGCTCTCGGTGAGATCACCCTGAATGTTTTGAAAAAAAAGTTTCACTTTACCGTCATCGGTCTGCCCTCAGCAGTCATTAGTTTGAACACGACCGGTTCAGCCTCTTCACTTACCTGTTGCCTGAGCCAACAAGGAGTGAGGTCATTGCTTTTCATGAATATGACTCAGAGGTAAATAGGGGCTGATGAATAGGCTTCTCACTTTGTTCTGTCTTTCATTCAAAATACTTTGGATTCATAAACTTCTCCGCTGTTTTAAATAATGGGGTGGTGAGTGACTTATCCCACTACTATCCCAAGGTTCTGATGCTGAAATGGAAGAGTATGGACGAGTGATTGATTACTTTATTTTGATTGAGTCTTGAGACCTGGTTCTCTCTTTACTCAAATATCTCCTCAAGACTTAAACACATCACAAAGTCCTGGTGACATGAGAGTATTTAGACTTAAAGTGCCACCCCATGGCATAGCCTCAACCTCCATCTTCCTCCACATGACACAGTGCTCAGGACATCAGGATGTGCCACGGGACATGCTGACTTCAGTGTCACCTCGAGCTGCATGGTTACTATTTAATGCCTTCTGAGTGTGTTTAGATTCCCAAGCTTCAAGCTCAGCTGCTCCCTCTTGCACTTCTTAATTTTTGAATGAAATTCTGGGCTAAACAGAAACATACGCCAAAGATCAAAGGCAGCAGGATTTGCTGTAGCTGTGTACCTTAGTTACTGCAAAATGACACGCAGGACACAGGTAGACTGACAAGCAATCGCGTACATTCCTGTTGTACCTTCTGATGTTTCAGCTTTTTGCTTAGATTTTCAGCGACTCAAAGTGTAGAATAACAAGCAAACCCTAATTTAAGTTGTCAGAACTTGTCAGAAGCCAACATGAGGGTAAAAAGTTGACGCATTCCATCATGTTGCCTTTGAATAATGACGCAAGGCGCCAGTACAGTGTGGCTGCTTCATGGTTCTCGCGAGCGAGGAGAAGCCGAGTGCAGGAACTCATTCGTCATGTTTGTCAGAATCCTCTCTGTTGTCGGTCCTCACAGCTACAGGACTGATAGCATGATTTTGCCCACTGCCTCAGCTCCAGTGTGAATGAAGAAAGCTTAACTGAGTCACGTTTGAGGGAGACTCCAGGTTATTTCCTCAGAATAATGGAGGTTTATGCCTTCTTCTAAACATCGTCTCCAGCTCTACTATGCATCAGCAAAATGAAACGCTGACTACTTGGCACCGGTTTCCAGTGCCACATTTGGGTCCGTTTAAAATGATGTTTTCCAGCCGTCAGCAGCTGCTTTCCATCCAGCGGCTTTTTCCTTGTCTCCCCACTTTTCCTCTTCCCCACCAGCGCCGTCCCCTCCTTCTTCACGTCAAACTTGGCAGGCAAGTTTACACTCAATTTTCAGAGCCACCCTGTTCTCCATCAAATGTTGAGTGGCAACATCAAATGCTCGGCTGGACTAAGGCTGCCTGGGATTCCAGCGTGGTGGGCGGATAATTGGAGGCAGGCCTCGGCAGATTTGACAGATTTTTTTTTTTTTTTCTTTTTTACCGTTGTCGCAGGCTCAGTTCAAAAAACTGAAAAAAACAGAAGAAAAACATCAGACTCTTGGCTAATAAAAAGGCGTGCGTGAAGCGTAAATGAAGGATTCTTAAAAAGCAATCGGGAGGATCCCTGTTGCCGTTGCTATCGGCTGCCGTTCCAATCATTGGGAATCTAATAGGAGGACTTGTAAAGAAGTAAAACACTATGAAGACTATCCAGAAAATGTATCTCGTCTCTCCTCAGCAAATTAACCAGTTATCACCAACCTCCAACCTCCCACATCCGTGAAACTGCCGAAGACGAACTGAATGAGAAGATGAGGACCATTCTAAATGATTCTCAGTTAAACTCGTATGAGAAGATTAAAAAGTATGATGCTCTATTGCAGAGATATTTAACCTTTACAAAACAGGATCAGAGAGACCAAAGGAGAGTAACTCTGACTTTAAAACGAGACGGAGTCAGCGATCATCCCCACGACTCTGACAGTCGTGTCGAAAGTGTTCTAAAAACACCCTCTGTTACAGATGACTTGGGTAAGGATATTCTAAATAGCCTTCCGTCAAAAGTATATATGCATTATCATATACATTACATTATCCTGAGGATATCCAAAAACGGTGATGGTTGGAATATGAATGGCCAATTTATGTATGAAGGAAATGCTGTAAAAGGGTCTCGTGTGATATATTCAAGTACCTTTCCCAACCGTACAAGAAAACAAGTTCATCATTACCTGAGGGATGGTCCAAGTTTCTCATCTCATTATTAAAGCTAAACATCCATCTCACACTGCTGTCCAATCCTGAAGCGAGGGCTCAATATCAGAGACTTAAATCGAAGTCTATCTCGCGAAAGAAAAGTATAGCTGAGAGCTGGTCTCCCGACCCAAAGGACCCTAAAGTGACACCTCAACGACGCTTGATGCGAGTAATGACCAAAGGGAAGCAATTGTCTCTAACACATCGATGGGTTTCCTGAATAATTGTCTTGTACACAGTTATTGTCTTTTCATCAATAAAATGTTTTATTGAATTACTATGAGATTACAGATTTTTTTTTAAACACACGCACAAACAAAATAAGATTAGTCACACGTTACAATAGTCTTTAAAATACAGAAGAGAACAGTTTTGTTGTTTCCACGGAAAGTGTGCACATCTTTTTAGACATTGTTGATGTCCTTTCACAAAGTTGTTTACCAAGAGGTCATTTTGGTATCGTCACTGTAAAGACATAATACTTCTTCGATAGACAGCCCTCAAGCACGATAACAGAGGTAGAAGACGCAATGATGACCACATACAAACGATAGAGGGTGCTGTAGTTGACCATTGTTGTACTTGATGTCGCCTGAATGTTTCTTGAGAAACTTTAAAATATTTTCAGGGTAATGTGCAAAGTAGGGTCCCATTCCAAATGAGTCAAAGAAAGTTGTTCTACCGTCTTCTTCGAGACTTAAAGCCAGCCACTGCTCTCCTGGTTTATGTGCCGGATGTGTGTTGACAATGAAATATGCAGGCAGTCTGAGGGGGTGTGTCAATTGAGGCAACTTATCCGACGGTCATACACCATAAAATGTGTCGCCCAAAAGACCTCTCAGCAGCCTCTGTAACTGGAGACTATCCATAATTTTTTAATAGTAGTCCACCAGCACTTGTCTTTTCGCATCAATCTCCAGAATGGAATCATAACAAGCGTACACATTTTGTGTTAGGGTGTTTGGTAAGGGTACTCTGAATCTCATCTCCAGTATTAAATTCCCATTTGACACAGGGGAGAGAGCGTCGTTGCCGTCGGCTGGATTGAGATTAAATGCAAACAGTGAATAACCACCGTTAAAACCTTCGCGGTCAATGCTTAAGGGTAGATCCTTCAAATTTCTTCCTGTAGCTACAATCATGTTATAAAACTCTCTGACCGCTATACTGTTATTAAACTGAGGTTGAAAAGCTTTTGCGGGGATCAGTCGGCCATCCTGACAGAGTGCTAGATATTCAGTATCGTAATGATGAAAAACGGGGAGAGATCTTCCTACCGTTAAATGCCTCATGATGCACCATCCCTAAAACCATGTATTTAGGTATTGAACCCAGAAATAAATTCTCCTGGGTGCATATTCTTGAGTTTTCTGGAATGGAGTATGTTTTTACATTGACTCGTGAGAGAAGGTAGAGAGCATTTCCTTTTAACAAACCCGCTGCATGACCTATTCCCACAGCTGGTGAAACAGTGACTTTCTTCACAAACAGAGAGGCGCCGAGGATTTTCAGAAGAAAGTTGGAATCGCGGGGTCCGGTCAGGCAGAAGGCATCATTCGCCCTGGTGAGTTTAATTCTTAAATCGACCGAGTTTAATAACAGTCTCTCACAGAAAAATATGTCGCTGTGGAGAGGACCGAGAAGATGTACTTCTCTGGATCTTCTCGTGAATTCTGGCCCTTTATTAAGGCCAGTGTTGGGACCGTTTACAGTGATGATCAAGTCAACTGACCCAAGTGTGTCTTGGTAAAAAAGACCGGCGCTAAACTGTGTTTTAAGAGTATCGCCTGAAAAGTTGAGTGTTTCGATCATAGCTCTGTATGAGTGAGTGGAACTGGACTGCGAAATCATTCGCACTGCTCAAAGATTGTGTTTAGAGGGTAATTGATGAGACTGACTGCTGCGTCATTAGCCAGCGGTGTGCCATCGGCGTTAGTAAATCTTGCACGCACGTGCAGAAGGGTGTCATTTAGGTCTAGATACTTTTCGCCGTCTCCCGATATAAAAAACTCAATCGGTCCTCCATCGCTGATAGCGGCTACTGGAGAAATTTCAGTGTAAACTTTGTCCTCGATGGAAAGCTGCGTCACCGGCGGCGTGAATAAATCCAGTTCTGCCAATGTGCATTCAGCAGATTTCTGGTGTATGAGTGCCATGTTACTGTATATAAGGTTTTTTAAAATATATCAGAGCTCCCTCTGGACTTCCTCTTGGCCCGTTTGCTTCTGTCAACTGACTTCTTTCTTTTTTTGTTTGTACGTTTATTAGAGCTCTGTGTTACACGTCGTCCTGGAGGGCGTCTCTTTACAACGTCGCTGTAACAGAAGAGATGGTAAAACCCCGCTTTTAAATCAACTGGACGGGGCGCTCTGAACTCGCAAAAATGGATCCAGTTACCAGGCTCTACACCTAGCATGTAAGCCAAAGGAGAGTTAAAAAGCACTAGGTTCTGACCGAGCTGTAATATCCACCCTTGAACTTCAGTTTGGAAATATCTGTTCCCGCAGTTTTGAAATGTCAATCAACCCCTCGCGATTTGTCTTTTTTCCTCTGAGCTGAGGCGCTGGCGTCAGGATCCGGAGCCCTAAGTCTCGCCATGGCTGTATGAAATTCATCTTTATGCCACCGCGACGTGTTAGCATCTAAATCTGAACCTCTCGTGGGAACCGTGTTTGTGTTGGAATCAGGTCCTCCAGGGTTCGGTGTCCAGTAAAATGACGCCGCATCCTCTGGAATATTATGCCATGTGTGAGGGCATGTAATCTCCGTCAAAGCAACCTCCCATTTTCCGTTTAAATCGATATGTTATGCTAAATCAACACGGAAAGTACCAATCGAGTTGTCTTTAAAAACTCTTGCACTGGCGTTTGATGGTAAAGTCACATAGAAGCCAGCGTTCTTTGAGCCGTACATAATGATATGATGCCTGGTGTAAAGAACGATCGTCTTATATATTTTTTTATATCTGAAGCTTTTACCCAGCTGTTGAATTTTTCAGGCCAGTTCTGTCACCTCCTTTAACGACGGGTTCCTTGAGAATCTTTTCAACGTGAAATACTTGGATGGGTTTGTGATCGAAATCTTTCAATTTATACACAGGCGGGTTGCAGTGAATATGTTCAGTTATCGTAAATATCTCGTCTGTAAAAATCTGCTCATACTTTTTGTCAAATACACCTTGTAGTTTTGATATCCTAACATGATCGCCCTCCTTAAATTTTGGCTTGTAAAGATTGTCAAACAGAGTATTTTCTTTAGTTACTTCCATCGGTGTCATTTTTATACTACTGTGATAGCTGTGATTATAACTCTTTGCTATATCCTGTAAAACCTTGATGTAACGTAGGGTGTTTTTAACTGTAAAATATCTCCACATCCGATTTTTTAGAGTGCGGTTAAATCTCTCAACCACAGAGGCCGTAACGTCACTCGCTGTTGAAAAATGATTAATACCCATCCTTTCCATCAAAGCCCGGAAACTCTTGTTGAAAAATTATTTCCCGTCATCCTCTGTAGCTTTGCAGGCGTCCAGCTCTCCTCCAGCACTGATTCAAACGCCTTCACTGTCTCAATCTCAATCGAAGTAATTTTGATCGACGTTATATCTAGCCAATGCCTGCATGTCGCATAGGTCGGCCTGGAATTGTTGAAGAGGCCTGTGAACAAATACTCTGTTTCTCGGAAAGTTTACTCTCGCTGGTTTATGCAAGGTGTTATGCAAAGCATCCTGTTTTGATAAAAAACTTTAATAGATTTAGAACTGACTGGTTTTCCAGTCTCAACCTGCACCCCTCCACGAAGGCGATCCACACCTCCATAGCTCCCGGGGTGAAGAGGATTGTAAGAAACTCTTTAATGATGTGTTTCACCGACATGTTAAACGAGAAATGAAAGAGCTGAGATCCGAATATGCCTCTTAATGTTTTTTATTAAACAGGTTATGTCAGGATTCAAACGTAATGTTATACAAAGAGAAAAAAAAAAAGTATCACATACGAGGGAATCTCGTGTTTGTGACATGGACCAGGACCGGCGTTCTATTCCAGATTCTACTTGTTGATTCCAGACGTTCAATTAGAGGATCCTCTGGCTCATGTTTGATGTATTCATTCCAGACACTTGACTTTGGAGACCTCATTTCGAGCATGACTGTCTCAGCCGTAGCCTTGGTTCTCATTTTCTCCGGTTGTATGTCATTCAGGGTCAAGTAGTGTTGTATAGCAGGCAGAAAGTTCTTGTTACAGAGTCTCTTCATCAACGGGTGGAAGTTAAGACTGTAGAAAACATCCTCCACCTCTTCAAGACAGCTGTGTTGTAGTTGGCTGGGATGATCTACTTGGCAACCGCAGCAGATCTCCCTCCAATACCTGCGCATGGTTTTACCTAGTAGATGAAATACAACTGTCTTTACAGCTTTCAGGAAGAAACCGCTTTTCCAGCCATCCGTTTCATCATGAGCTGCTGGTTCTTGGTCTTGAGAAGCTGAGGATGAAGCAGGCGGATACACGCCGACAGTTTCGTTCTTGGGGTAGGAGGTTGTTGCTCTCCCTACAGGTTCCTCCTCATCACCCACTTCATCCATTTCAGTTGCATCAGAGTCGTCTGTGTCGTCTTTGATGGTCAACGAAGGTCAGGCTCCGGCTGTCGTGTCGTTGTTAGAACCGACGTACTCATGACCATCACCCGTAACGTGTTCCACAGTAAATAGAGGGGTCGTCGAGGAGTTGTTCATTCCGTACCCAGTGCCGCCTGTAGCAGCTCCGAGGAAGATATTGGCGATACGTCTCATAATACCTTCTGTCCTCATTGTTGTCTTGGACGTGCTTGTTCCAAAGGGTACATCTGCAGGGTGTCGCTCTGGAAAAAATCCTCTTTATAGCAGCCATCAGCGAGTAGGCGGTCCAAAGGGGGCAGGACTAAAAGGTCAGTGCTTTTTTCAGCACAAGGGCATCATTCCATAAGCGGCTATGGTCGAAGAGGCCGTCGATTTTCGGAGAAATCTCCTGAATTTTATTACTCCAAGCATCCATCGGTGTTGCTAACGGAGTACGAAATACACCGCAATCAGAATTAAAATACTCCAGGACGAAATCTTCTTCTTCACCCGTGACTCCTGTTGATACTTTATGGATGGCCCTGAAGGACCATCATCCTGATCCTGAGATTTTAGCCAGCCATATAGCCATGAAGGACGGCTTGCTCTCCATTCGATCAGGTTTGTTAGTCACAGCTCCAGGCTTCTGACGTTGTTGTTGTTGTTGTTCTTCAGCCATTGGAAGATTTTCCGGCTCAGCACACCCCAGTCGTTAGACGATAACAGCCATCTCCGTATAGGCATTCAAGGTTTCGTCATCGCCCAACTGATAAATGTACATTTCAGCTGTTTCATACTTGAACGTGTACCCCCATCTCCCTCGGCGTCTGTAAGGCTCTAGAGACCACTCATTCTGCAATGATTCCCCGGGTGGTGCCTGCGTACGCCGTAGGTACATTATAGATTTACAGGGAGCCCCAGCACCCATCCACGGGTCCTTGATAACAGTCACAGCCGTGTCGCTGATCACTGGTGATCCACGCTTCAGTGTCGGGACAAACATTGCAAGTTGCTTGTGTTCGACGGTTCCTTGCTGCTTGCAACAGTCTGAAGGGTACATATATATACACACAGGGTGATGTTTATACAGCTATCCGAACCCCTCCCTTCGTTATTTTCCTTCCTGTTATAAAACAAGGGAGGATAAGGTTAATTATTTCCCTTCCTATCATAAAACAAGGGGGATGGTTATTATTTTAATTTCCTGTTGATATAAAAAAAAGGGGAGGGTTATTATTTTAATTCCTTGTTCACATAAAAAAGGGGGCAAGGGGGTTTTATTACCTCCGGAAGGGGAGGGGGTTTTATTACCTCCAGGGGGCCATAAATCAATACAGGTTTGACATTTTGGAGTTTCCTTCTTCTCTCTCTCTCGTCACCCTTTCATCCAGCAGCTTAAGAGGAATGTTACGAGTCTGGACAGTCACATCGGCCAGTGCGCAGTGATATGTGAGAAGCAGTGGCAAGAGGTAAATGGCGTGATGTCAAAATCTCGATTTTATTTTTATTTTTTTAAAGTGATTTCTTGTGCTAATTCCTGATGTTGTTTCCCAAGCTTTTACTGGGCTACTTCTCTGTAATTTTTCACGAGTGTTAATAGTTTCACGTATTAATACGGTTCAAAAATGTTTTATTACTCTCTTTATCTAGTGAAACTCACAGATGCATTTGTCACAAATGTCTCGCATGTCTATTCTTTTAACTTTGAATTTGGTCTTCCAGATTGTGCAATTAAAGCAGAAACTTAAACAGTATGAAGAGAGGGGAACTGTGCCTTGCACCGCCAACACCCTCCCATCTCAGCAACAAGCAGAGATAAAACGGTGAGACGTACCAGAAGTCAGTAGACGTGTGAATAGCTTGCTTTTTTTAGATCTTGGCGGTTGCTCCAAATAACTATCCAAATGGTCCCCAGTTGCAGCCCTAATACAGTATGAGTGGTGGTGTGGATTGTGATGACGCAAGTGTGTTGCTTCAGGCTCCGCTCACCTTTGCGCTGTCCTGATTTTAGTCCTCAAATGCAGGATCAGTTTGATTTGCTTTGAGGAAATGACATCACAAGTCCTTTCAAGCTACCAATAGCAATGTTAAGTGCAAATGTCTTGTCTCTGAATGCATATTTAACAATGATTTTAAAACAGAGTCAGGTTGCACAGAATCTGACTGAAAGCTACGCCATCCCCACCACCACCACCAGCAAGTGAAACATGGCTCGTGTTCTCTAGTGGTCAGTTGTTAAACGCATTTTGTTTGTCTCAGTTTTGCCGTCATATCCTTTTTGGATATTAACCGTGTGATGTTACCGCTGCAGAGGCTCTGCATGAAATATTCTCATGCCGTGCCCAAATCAGGAGAGAGCATCTGCAACTAGAGAGACAGCTGAAGGAGACGGAGCTGTGCCAGCGCTACTGCGAGGACGACAGAATGCACATCCAATATTTGTGTGCCAACGAAAATACTGGAAAGGCAGTTAACACATTTTCCATTATCCAAAAAGAACAGAATTCTACTTTTTAATGACACATGACTTTCCTCTGATTGGCTCACAATAAGATACTATTTATATTCTTTATATTGAGCCTTTGAATTGAACCATGGATTAATTTTGGGCAGTCAGTGAGTTTCAGTTTCCCGACCCATCCACGATCCGACCCACCACGCTGCAGGACCAGGAGAACAAGCGCAAGCAAAAGTGTGTTGCCTTGAGGATTTCACATTCTGCTGTGCGGTCGTGTGTGTGTGTGTGTGTGTGTGTGTGTGTGTGTGTGTGTGTGTGTGTGTGTGTGTGTGTGTGTGTGTGTGTGTGTGTGTGTGTGTGTGTGTGTGTGTGTGTGTGTGTGTGTGTGTGTGTGTTTGATTCAACGAACCGCCCTTTGCCCCACAAGAATGGTCAACATCTTGCTGCATACTTACACTCAGCGATTCACATCAGAGCATGATGCCGGGTCCCTGAGAGCAGTGGAGGAGCTGGAGCACCAGGAGCTGAAGAAAATGGTCCTGCACATGACAGAGGTGGCTGGCGCCGACCAGTGGGAGGAACGGGATGCTGACATGACATGTGACAGACCAAGGAACTTGGATGACAGTAGAGGAGGTGGGAGTGTCATGGATCTGGCACCGCTCCTATCTTTTTCTCGTCTCATGGACCACGAGAATTTGCCCTGCAGTGACTGTGCACTTATTTGGACATTTTGGTGTTGTGTTTTTGTTTTGCTAATCCACTGTCCATAGGTGCAAATGGCAAAGCAAAGAAAAGGTCATGTAGCAACAGCACTCCGTCGCCCAGAGGTATGGCGTGATGTTACTTCCGCTCGACTTACTGCCGAGCACGCCAGACAACAGCATGTCTTCACGTGGCGTCACTCTCCTCATCCTAAACGTCCCAAACACGCCTAGAAAACTTAAATGTCCAAGAAACCCTGAAATAGGGCCTTGCCTAGGGCCGCCTTCCTTGACAACACAACTTGGCCTTTTATTCCAGGATATTCTACCCTGGAGATTTTTTCAAGAAAAACAACATCATAGGAAGTTCTCACTGAGCTTTAGAGTGATGACACCTCGTGCTATTCCCATTTACAAGTTGGATGCGGTTGTCAAAAGAGCCACATCCGGCTCGCGAGCCATCGTTTCCTGATATCGAGTAAGAAACTGATGTTTCACTTGTTAGTTTGAAGAAAAATTCCAACTGAAACTTTTCAGTCAGAATGGTCGGCTATTAACCAGCGTTATACTTATTCAATCCCATTTCCGCCATCATAATGTATTAAGATTATACATATAATATATTACTTAAAATAAATGTTGAAAATAAAAAAATCCAATGGTGTTTTCTATTGAAATGGATGCTAACTTGTCCTTGACAATTCATGGAAAGAGATCAGATCGAGGGTCAGAGGTGAAATTTCAGTATAGATGAGCAGCTCTCATGGAAACAGCACAGTGTATTTGTGTTTTAAAACCATTTAATGCACAGCTGGATTCATATGATAAACGAAGATATTTAACCTATTTTGAAATTACTAAAAAAATCTTCCACAATGAATATGTATCAACATATACTTAAAGCTATATGTCAATGGAAGACAAAATCCATCAGAGTACCACGGTTGACTAAGAGTCATTTAACTACCTGTGCAGTTGAAGCCGTTCATCACACCATCTAGAACACCTTTGGCAGTATTCTCAAAATGATCTTGTTGTGTCGAGTACTCATCAAAAATATTGTCAAAAACAAACTTGAGGTCTTTGTTAGCCCTCTTGTTAATATTCCTGTTTCGGACTCTTTGTGTGCCAAAGCATGACTGGTACTCTTCTTTGGGGTCAAATACGAGCATGTGGTTATCGACGACCTGGATCACGTTCCGGCGTTTCTCATTTTCAGTGGCAGGCCTTACTCGTACCACCACCTTGACGTGGCTACACACGTCAGCTGCCATCATGTTCATAACTGCAATTCCAAAAAAACTATGATGATGATGAATGAAAGATCTGGAAAGTATTCACGATCATTTCTTTTTTCACAAAATGTTATGCAACTGCAATATTCCTATATTGCCAACAAATACAACTCACAATACCCCCATAATTAACAATAATGCGTACTAGTGGGATATAAATTGTTCAGTCGTACAATGTATCCCGTCAATGTGGCATCCCTAAATGGATGACCACAATCTGCCAAAAATGTAATATGTTATTTATGTTGATCATTTGGCTATTGTGTTCTCTTGGAGTTTTGCGAGTGTTTTTTTTTTTAATTACTGATATAAGACGGTGAAGCGGAACTATTATCTGGGGTCGGAGTTGCGAGGGGGACACAAAGTGTTACTGCGCTCTGGGAACACGTTTCATCAGACGCTACTTGGACTCCATACGAGACACCTGTTTATATCGTGTTGTCTTCTTTCATCTGCACACAGTATTTGCGACGGTTGACCGTCCTGGGACCCGTAACAAATCTTGGGGGCTCGTCCGGAATCTAGCGCCATCTCCTAACCAGAGGCGGTATTGCGGATCCATTCATCATACCTGGGAGCAAGACAAGACACTGCCAGAAAATTGCTGTGGTTGGAGCGGTGAGCTGTTGTGGGCTGTTGAGTTGTCATTGCTGAAGCTGTGACCCATTTCAAGAGTGGAAGAGTTGCTATGATGTCGCAGAACGAGAGGAAGAGCCTATTGTGGGACATTGGGAAAAGTCTTCTCACCCTCTCGGCACAGGAGCTGTTCCATATTGCCAAGGACGTCAGTACGGAGGTGGGACAGGACCAACCCGAACTCTCGTCGACTGATCATGAAGGGTGTTTGGACTTCATCAGTTCATATTTGCACAGTAAGCAATTACTTGACTTAGAAGATAGCGGGATGGTCAAATTGTTGATACTCAATGATACTATTGATGCCCTTAAGAGTGGAAGGAATGATTCTGAGACATCTTGTGTGACTCTTACTCAGAACCAAGGAAATGTTATTGTAAATGTAAATGCGAAGGAATCTCATATGATGCTGGCTACAGACAATACTATACCAACTAGCTTGACCATGTCCAGCATTCACAGTGGTGTTGCCGGAGCTAGTCCTGTCACAGTGGGTGTGCCTGATGGTACGAGTTGGTGAACATGATAAATAATTATGAGCAACTGGGACAGAGGTTGAGAGAGACTATTATGTCATCAGCACAGACTTGTGAGCCTGGCTTTAATGGGCCACAAACCCCATCTGCTCCTCAACCAGGGTGTGAGGGAAGCTTCTCCCTTCGAGACATGGCATACTTTCAAAGAAAAGAGTTCAAGATTCAAGGTGGTCAATTTGGAGACCATTCCTCTGATATTAGTTACAATAACATTTGTAAACAGATTGAGGAAGGAGTAAAAGAAGGGTTTTCTGATACAGAGAAACGTTCGCGGGGTACTGCGAATAGTGAAACCAGGGATTTTCAAAGACATGCTTATTGATAAGGATGACTTGACTGTAGTGGAGCTGAAGGGGTTCCTGCAAGCACACCTGAGGGAGGAAAACAGTACTGAATTATTTCAAGAGTTAATGTGTGCTAAACAAGAAGATGGTGAAGCGCCTCAACAATTTCTCTATACAGTCATTGGGTTGAAACAGAGGGTCTTATTTACGTCCAAGTTGTCAGATGCAGGCATTAAATACACCGCTGCCACAGTTCAGGATGTGTTCCTACACACGGTTTATCAGGGTCTAGGAGCGAAACACAGCAGCCTACATTCTGAGTTGAAACCCCTCCTGACAAACTGTGATGTCAGTGATGAGGCAATTTTGCGCCTAGTAACACAGATCACCAGTGAAGAAAGTGAACGACAGAGGAGAATAGGGTCTTCTCGCAGTAACACAGCCAAGAGAGAGAGAGGTCGACTCGAACAGACGGGACTGTAATCACTGCTTTGTGTGTGGAGAGGAGGGTCACAGAGCCGTTGGTTGTCTCAAAAGGCAAAAGAACCAGGGAAACGAGAGCCGGACACTGCAACAGGGGAACCAGTGATCGGAAGTCAAGGAATGCCCCAGACGGATCACCATCAACCAGGATGTCAATCACCTCCTCCGCTAACTGACTCCTTTGTTGAGAAGCAAACCAAAAGCTATGAACAGCCTGACATGTCAATTTGTGCCAAGCGCAGAGCAGTTGCTAAACTGATTCAAAGAAAAGCTGTGTTGACCCATATACGTGCCCCCATGAGCAACTCACCATTGGAACTAATTTATATAGATTACCTACACCTTGAGAAGAGCAAGGGGGGTTATGAGTACATATTAGTCATAGTCGATCATTTCACAAGATTTGCACAAGCGTACCCGACGAAAAATAAGGCTGGTCGCACTGCAGCGGAAAGGATATACAAAAATTCCCCATTTTGGATTCCCTAACAAACTCCATCATGATCAGGGGCAGGAGTTTGAAAACGAGCTGTTTAGGACCCTGGGACAGCTGACTGGAGTGGGACATTCCCGAACATCTCCCTACCACCCACAAGGGAACCCTGCTGAGCGATTGAACCGAACGCTTATTCAGATGCTTCGTACATTGACAGACAAAGAGAAAGAATCATGGAAAGAACACCTTGCAAAGGTAGTACATGCATATAACTGTACGCGCCACGAAGCCACAGGTTACTCTCCACATTTTCTCTTATATCATTTGGATCTATTGTTTCAATTATCAGAAAAGACAGAAAATGAGACTCAAAACGGGTATGTTGAAAAATGGAAGAGAAGAATGACTGAAGCATACCATATTGCTAGCAAAAACAGTTTTGCTTCGAGTGCTAAGGGAAAGTCCTATTATGATCAGAAAATGAGAGGGGTTGTACTAAAACCAGGTGACAGAGTTTTAGTTAAGAATGTCGGAGAACGTGGAGGGCCTGGAAAACTGCGCTCTTATTGGGAAAAGACAATTTATATGGTGAAGAGAAAACTGACAGATAACCCAGTATATGTGATACAACCAGAGAATAATGCCTCAGGAAAAACCAAGACGCTGCACAGGAACTTGCTTTTACTAGTGAATGATCTTCCAATTGCAGTTCAGCCACCGACACAGCAAAGACATCACAAGCGAAAACATGGTGACAGAGAAACAGACTCTGTCATAACGCAAGTGGATAACGCTGACACATCTGAGTCAAATGATGAGAGACCAAGGGGATATTGGTTAAAGAGGTCAATAAGTGTACCTACTTCTATAACCCCTGTGTTATTCCAGACTTCAAATGGATTGAATCAACAGCGACATCAAGCAGGCAGGATAGGCCAAGTGGAGGAAAGATCCTGTCCAAGTTTAGGAGCCGCTGTAGGGGTACAACACCAAGCCAGACAATCCTATTTCAATCCAGATGCTCCGAAAGCGAGACTATTACCAGTTGAAATACAGTCAGAGTTAGATCTTGGAGAGTCTGAGCAAATGGAGTTTGATGAAAATGTTGGGCGAGGCAATGGTCAAAACGAGTTGGAAGGGGAAAACATTGGGAATGTGGTTGGAAAGGAGTTAGAAGTGTCATGCCCACAAGAAAGTGGTGGTACTTTAGACAACTGACAACTCACTGCGAAGGTCCACTAGAGAGAAAAGGCCGGCTGAGACATTCACCTAATCCCTCGCTTGGCACACCGATGTATCAGCCTTACCCCTCTGTAAATGCTGTTAGTGCTCATCTCAGCCCATACTGTGATCCCAGATTCCCACTGTCATACCATACATCATTCCCTTGCACACCACATACACTATATTCTTACTTTCCATAGTCCCTTTGCTGAGTTAAGGGATGCCTAAAATACAGTTATTGTAGTTTGTGTCTTGTGTTGAGTCCAGTGTTTCCCTGAAGTTTAGATATTGTTTGTGTCGGGAGCCACTTTTGTTGTTGGGGCGTGTGTGGCACCCCTAAATGGATGACCACAATTAGCCAAAAATGTTATATGTTATTAATGTTGATCATTTGGCTGTTTAGTGTTCTTTTGGAGTTTTGTGAGTGTTTTTTTTTTTTTTATTACTGATGTGAGGTGAGGCGGAACTATTGTCTGGGGTCGGAGTTGCGAGGGGGACACAAAGTGTAACAGAGCTCTGGGAACACGTTTCATCAGACGCCACTTGGACTCCAGACTAGACACCTGTTGATATTGTGTTGTCTTCTTTCGTCTGCACGCAGTATTTGCTACGGTTGACCGTCCTGGGACCTGTAACATCAACATATAACAAAATTATTGCTGTATAAAAGTATGTCAAAGTAAATTCGCTCACTCACAGAAGTCAGTCCAACCGAGATGCTTCAACGACTGATGCAGAAACATCTCCATAATCACAAGGCGCTATTTCAAGGCGTTATTGTGTTCCGAAATTAAAATCGGACCATCCCTAATGTACCATCTGATGACTGGACCAGGTCGTGAACACTTGTTACTGACCGAAAACAGGCGATGCAAATCACGTTTCAAATCAAGTGGATTTTCTTTGTTGATGCTGACACGGCTTAAATTCAAGATCAAATCATTTAAAAGTCTTCTCTGAACTGAGTGTTTTGCAGTTTAGCGCTGTATATAGAGCCTGGTAACGACTGGAGCTAAGGTTAACTAGCGTGAGCTGCTAACGGCTACCGGGTGCGTCGTGTTCTGATCTTCGTTTAGTCATTTGATGTCATAACTTACCCCTCAGTGAGATATAATGAAACGCTGCTTCAGCAAGTAGTACTGTTCATCAAAACTCTTCACTTACACTCGCTTTGTGAGTAGAGCAGCACTGTGCAACACAACCAGCGGCAATGGGAAGTGACGGGTCCTGAGACAGCGATGCGTCGGCGTGTGTGCCGAGCTCACAGATCTGAGACCGTCACGTGACTGTGCCGACTCGGAACTGTGTTTCTAAGGAAGCGCACCTGTCAACAGGATGTAACTGCTGAAACAGTCGAATCTCACAGTTCTATGTGATTGTCTTTGTGGATCTACGGGGCAGCTCCAAGGGAAACGCAAGCTGTCTGCCGTGCACGACCATTTTGATCTCCTGTCGGAAAATAATGTAGTTCTATTTCATATGTGCTCCGCCCTCTAACGGACTTCGCTATTGGTTAATCCACATCGAGGCAATGGCCTCGGCCTGAGACTTCGATTGATTGGCTCTCCGCCCAGGAAGGCAAAACCCACCATGTATTACTCTCCCCTGCTCCCGCCACTCTGATCCTTTTGGAACTCAGCCTGTGACTACAACCATCGGGTTAACATGGAGCGTTCCTGTTCGTCCTGCGCTGATTCTCTCGGTGAGTCCGACAAGCATGACTCCTGCGTCGTCTGCTTGGGGCCTGAACACCTGAGACTGCTGGACTCGTGTCCCGCCTGCGTGGCTCTTCCAGGAGAGGAGCGGCACAGGCGGGCGGGTCTAGCATGCTGGAAGGGAGTCGACCAGGAGTCGGCCTCTCTTCCAGCTACTCAGCCTCCTCAGTCCGCTCCTAAACCACCTCCAGCGAAGATGGTTTGGGCGGACGTTACAGAGGAGGGTGAGTGTCCTTTTTAAGAGGAGGAGGTCCACCTCAAGATTTTGCCCAACGACGACGACGACTTGGGGGTGGTGGATGAGGGCGAGAGTACTCCAGCGGGGCCTAGCCAGAGCAGGTACCCGATGGACGAAATGCCCCAATTATTCCGTGAGGCAGCGGAGACACTAGGAGTGTCCCTCCCTGTCCAGGCGGAACCAGAAGAAGAGGACTTCTCAGTACCTTTGTACGCAAAGGTTGTGAAGAAGGCATCCAGACTCTCAGCCACGGTCCCTAAAATGACCAGGCTTTGGGCCCACTCGGCTAAACACCGCCTTGATCGTCAATGGCGCCGCCTAGGGGATATGCCGTGTATTCACTGTGGAAGGCGTCGATCCCACCAGGGGGCTGCCACCTCTGGGGGACACGCTTGGGTTTTGTCTGGCACCCAACTCTTCTCTCTGGACTGGCGGTAAGCAATGGCACCCAGAGGAGAAAGACCGTACTACCGCCACCTTCCTGGACCGAGCTTATGCATGCGGTATGCACGTTGGGACCCTGGCGAACGACATGGCCTTCGTGGCAGCTTCCATGGACAGGCTGTTGTTCAAGAAGGAATCCATTTCAGGGGACGAGCTCCGGAGGATCCAGGCCTCTACGGCGGCCTTTCAGAAGATGCCGCGTCTCGTGCAACGTCTCGGGTCTCATGGAGCTGATGGAGACGCAGAAGTCGTCGGCCAAGGTTCGTGTTCGCTAGCTAAAAAGGCTAGGCTAACACTAGCTTCCTCGGCCACCGGCCATCGTTCACCGCCCGTGTCAAGTCGGCCTGGTTCGAACTCTTCAAACGCACAGGTGAGTGCTGGCCGGCTTAAGGGACTTAGTTTCCCAGCGGCCTCTGAAGCTGTCGTCTCTGGCAGCAATGTTGCACCGCCTGCCTCTGGGAGGTTCCGTCGATGTTCTCCAAGCGCTTGGGTGAGTGTCGTCACTGGAGGCCATTTTGCTTCGTCTGAGTCAAATGAACCCAGTGCGGCTGCACCGAGCGTCACCGTGTCGAGCAGTGGACTACATCTCCCGGTTCCCATGCTGATGACGAAATTCACGACCCACGGTGTCTTCAGCGAACCCGGACGGCGGCACCCGGCCCTTTCGGAGGGTGCCCCCCGCACATACCAGATGAGGTGGGCGGGCATTTTCTGTCTCTGGCTCAACCCCTTACAGACTTTCACACTGTGTGGGTGGATTTGTGCGGCCCCCTCGCCCCTTGGTTAAACAGATCATTAAGCAGGGGCTACGCACTCCAGTTCTGTCGCCGTCCCCCCGAGTTCACGGGAGTCCGTCTCACGTCTCCTCGCTCCCCAGCAGAGCGTCTGTGTCTGGAGCAGGAGGTGGAGTCGCTCCTTCGGAAACGAGCTCTCTCTGGTGCCTCAGGAGGACCGCGAGAGAGGGTTCTACTCTGTGTACTTTCTGGTCCCCAAGAGATCGGGAGGTCTCAGACCAATTCTGCATCTGCGACGGCTGAATGCCTTCATCTCCTCGCGCTCGTTCAGGATGCCGACAATAAAGCAACTGCTCGAGTGTGTCAGGCCAGGGGACTGGATGACCTCCGTGGATCTGATGGATGCGTACTTCCACGATCCCATCCTACAGCGCCACAGGCGCTACCTGAGGTTTACAGTGGGGGACAACTGTTACCAGTTCGACCAGCTGCCCTTCGGGTACTCCACGGCTCTTCTTTGAAGGTGGTGGATGCTGCGTTGGAGCCGCTCAGATCTGTGGAAATAAGAATCCTGACATATCTGGATGACTGCCTCATTCTAGCGGCTTCGGAGAACAAAGCACGACGTCACACGGAGATGGTGCTGCGGCACATCACACGTCTGGGCTTTGCGGTCAACCTCCAGAAGAGTGTGCTGCAGCCCAGCACTTGCACTCAGTATCTGGGGTTGCTTCTCGACTCTCGGTCCATGATAGCGCGGCTGTCAGATGAGAGGTTGTCGAGACTTCTCCATGCTGTGACGGTGGCGAGAAGTGCCAGAGACTGAGAGTGAGCGAGGTGATGACCTTATTAGGTCTCATGTCGGCGGCTCACTCGGTAGTCAAACTGGGTCTTTTGCACATGAGACGCCTTCAACGTTGGTTCGCGCGTCTCAGGCTCGACCCAGTCAGGGACAGATCGAAGTTTGTGGTCCTTCCGGCCCAAGTTCATCTGGATCTGATCTTTTCGGCCTCCAGCAGTCGTCTCCACGCTGTACATAAACCTGTTGGAGTTGTTAGCGATGGAGAAAGTGCTGGAACACTTTGCGCCGCGTCTGGAAGGTCATCACGTGATGGTCAGGTCAGACAACTCCAAGGACGGTTACCTACATCAACCGCCAGGGGGGAGTGAGAGCTCCCTCTTTGCACAGAGTGGCAGCTTACATTCTTCTGTGGGCGGCCTCTCATCTTTTATCTCTGAGAGCGCGTCACGTTCCAGGTGTGCTGAACGTGGACACAGACAGAATGTCCAGAGGAGGCGTGTCAGCGGAAGAGTGGGGTCTCGCGCCACACATGACAGAGGCGGTCTGGGCTCGCTTTGCGGCTCCGGTCGCGGACTTGTTCGCATCAAGGATGAACTACAAAGGCCCTCTGTGGTTCTCCTTCAGGGCGTCGGACAACCCCACCCTGGGGGTGGATGCTCTGGCGCACGCGACGTGGCCGCAGGGACTTCTGTATGCGTTTCCTCCACTGAGACTGTTGATGCCGTGCCTTCTTCGTGTGAGGACGCAGAAGTTGACGGTGATCACGGTGGTCCCCGACAGTCCCGGCACCAGGTGGTTTCCAGACCTGGTCAGCTTGGTGGCGGGTCCACCCTGGACGATTCCAGACTCTCACGGTTTTCTGGTGCAGGATCAGGGCCGGCTTTGGTTCCGTCCTGTCCTGGGTCGACCTCTCAAGGTCTGGTTGCTGAAAGGGTGAGACTGCTGGACATTGGGCTGTCGGACGCAGTCATCCAGATGGTGCAGAGCGCCAGCGACTAACAAACTTTACACTTCCAAGTGGCGGGTGTTTGCTAGCTGGTGCGCAGCGAGACAGCTTTCGCCGTCTGCTTGCTCTGTGGCGGAGATCTTGTCCTTCATGCAGGAGCTGTTGGACAAGGGCCGGGCGGCGTCTACACTCAATGTGTTTGCGGCCGCCATTTCGGCTGGGCACCAAGGTTTTGACCGGGTCTCCGTGAGGAGTCACCCGGTCATTTAGAGATTTCTGCTTGGCGCTCGGCGCATTAGGCCTCCTGTGAGGAACCTAATTCCGCCCTGGAGTTTGCAGGTGGTTCTAGAAGGGCTCTGGAGACCTCCGTTCGAACCACTGGCTGCCGCTTCGCTGGACATTTTGTCCTTGAAGATGGCTCTTCTTCTGGCCTTAGCTTCAGCTAAGAGAGTGGGCGATCTGAAAGCCTTGTCTGTGAGCCCACGGTGTATGTCTTTTGGTGAGGGTTTGACCTCTGTGACCCTTCATCCAAACCCGGCTTTTAGACCGAAGGTCATCACGGCTTCGTATCGGTCTCAAATCATGATGTTGAGGGCCTTTTATTCCCCACCTCATCAGTCTGATCAGGAGGCTAGGATGCACCGGTTGTGCCCAGTGCGGGCCCTAGCTTGCTACGTGGACAGGACAAAGGACTTTCGTCTGACCGATAGTCTGTTTGTCTGCTATGGAGGGAACCTGGGAGGCAAAGCTGTCACATCGCAGCCCCTTGCCCACTGGGTGTGTATGGCCATGTCTGCTGCATACAAAGCTGAAGGCTCTGTGGCCCCAGAGGGCCTCAGGGCTCATTCAACTACGGCCATCTCCTCATCTGCTGCGCTTTTCGGAGGTGCTTCTATGGAAGACATCTGTCAAGCTGCTTCTTGGTCTTCTGCTTCGTCCTTTGCACAGAACAATCTGAGAGACATGACGGACACTTCAGTAGCTCACACTGTGTTGTCTGTTCAGGGATCGTCGTCCATGGCTGGACCCTCTGGTCGTTGATTTGGTTCTTTTCTCTCTGGTCTTCTGTAAGGCCATGCTGGGAGTGAACTAATCCCTACAGCCTTCACCGGGGTTTTTAACCAATAGCGAAGGCCGTTAGAGGGCGGAGCACATATGACATAGAAATGATGGTTACTCACGTAACCCAGGTTCTATCAATATGTGCGTAGCACTCTAACTGGCTGCCCAGCAGGCCTGTTTCCGCTGAGTTCCAAAGGGAGCAGAACGGCGGGCGCAGGGGAGAGTTATACATAGTGGGTGGTGCCTTCCTGGGCGGAGAGCCAATCAATCAAAGTCTCAGGCCGAGGCCAGTGCCTCGATGTGGATTAACCAATAGCGAAGGCCGTTAGAGGGCTACGCACATATTCATAGAATAGACTAACCATCATTTTCTAAGGAAGTGCACCTGTCAACAGGATGTAACTGGTGAAACAGTTGAATCTCACAGTTCTTTGTGAATGTCTTTGTGGATCTAGGGGGCAGCTCCAAGGGAAACGCAAGCTGTCTGCCGTGTAGGACCATTTTGATCTCCTGTTGGAGAATAATGTAGTTATTTCGATCTGTGTGTTTGTCTCAGGTTTCCGACTTGTCTTGTTCCATTCTAATTCAAATGATTTTACAAGGTATCATTTAATTTAGGAAATTTAAAAACGTTGGATTTTTCACATGATGGCACATTTTCACATTATTTAAAAATATGGAATAATAATGAATGCAAAGAATTATTTGATATTAATATATATAGTAGGTCATCAAATCAGTGTAAATGTAGAACTCGGTTGCCTGCAGGGATTCTTAATGTCCAGCAGATGTCACTATTCAGTGACACAGTATCAACACAGTATCAGCACAGTGTGTCACTGTGTCGAAACGCTTTTTCAGGAACAGCCAGGCAGCAGCAGCACCAATGGGCTTGTGAGACCAGGCGGCGGCTGCGCGGGGTGCTTCCCAGATGATGACGAAGGGGGCGGATACATCGGGAAATCTCGGATTGTTGTAGTCGGATTGTACTTGGTACGAAGAACGTGATGGAGAGAATCACTTTTTTTCGATTTATTGGCTGATGAATTGGAGGCGGGGGAACACTTCTTTATCAGAATGCGCTCAGAGAAGGTAAGTAGTTTTGTCGAATCAAGAAAAGGCAAGAAACTGCCAGCATCAAGTCAAATTACCATAACATTTTGAATGTGATGACATTTCCTTCATTCTAAAAATAACACTGTTTATATATATATATTTGTCGCCATGAAACAATCCGTAGGTTGTAACGGACTCTCCATAATTTTCCCAGGTCAGTTGATAAAGTAATTTCTTTTGAGGAGGATGTAGTCTCCTTATTCAGTCCGTCAGACTTCAAGAGCCATTTCAGACTAAGAAGAGAACAAGTGGAGGTCGGTGACAGAAGTTTTCTGTTTGACTTTATTGCCTGTCATTTCCTCTTTCCCCTCGTTTCGACCTGTCCTTTGCCCGTTTGTAGGTGGTCATCAGGTTTCCTAGCTTTTTTGGACCTTGCATTTCTTTATATAAAGCCAACTTGTTTTTGTGGTGGAGACCAAGGAGACTGCGTGTGAAGTCCCGCAGCAGAAAGGTGGCATCATGTGTGGACTCTGTAACATGAATGTTGTTCAGAATTACAGTGTGTCATCCCCTATAACTCTGATTCAAACAGTAACTCTACGTTTCTATTTTGATGAGGTGGAAGTGGAGGGGACCTGAGTGAGGTCAAGAGGACCTTCATGAGCTGAGGTCTCTTCAGGTGACTGAGGAGTCAGCTCCATGACACTGGGACCTGGGGGCACTATGGAGAACGTGTCATCCAAAGCACACTATACACTGATATTGTCCGCTATTGAATGTACTTCACCTAAATGACGACGTGCATCTCTGATATGTGCCAAAACCCCAGAGGCCAAATTATTGTCAGTGCAGAAACACATGAAGATGAACATGTGTCCAGCTCTAAGGCTGTTCTTCATCTTTACTTCGTGAAAGAGTCTAAATTATTGTAACAGCTGTATTCCATTCTCTTTCATGCATGTCGACTACTTTATGACCAAACATGATTCACAACTTCTTGTACATGTCTAGAATTATCTGTTGCACATTTATGCACTTCTACTCAGTAAATGTGCAACATGGTATTCCATAGTCCATGTTTTACCTTGCCATCTTCAGTCTTTCAGCAGTCTCCTGTGTCCAGACCTGCATCTGGACACAGCATCACCAATAGTGACCTTCTCCATCACGTGTAATCAAAATAACCCAGGTTTGGTCAGTTCCTTATATAGCTAGTCAATACGCACACGCTGCACACCTGCCTGGTGTAAAACCAACATGCTATGGAAAACCTCAAGCAAATGAAGTTCATTATTGTAGTTTCTTTTTCTAACAAATGGTTTTAATTGCTGATTAATACTCTGCAATGATCCAATGAAACAGCAGCTTCAGGCAGCAGCGCAACTTGAAATGTCTCACCTTTTTAATGTGTTTCTAAGCAAATGGCAGAGGTCAAATTGTATTTCAAACTTCAAACTGTCATTTAAACTAGAACTCAAGCTGACATTCCATGGGAATTTTGCAATTGCTTTCCAATGCACTTCCAGGCGGAAGTCACACTGGCGCAGTGGTTCAGAAGCAACTGCGGGGTGCCTGGATCCCACCCCTGTTCTCGGGGCTCTCTCTCGAGATTTGGTGGTGATGACGTCGGAGCCCAACAGAGCGATTCTGGACACCCCAACTTCCCACAATGTGTGCATGTGGCATACCATGGACCAAACCCCTCCGAACACATACTATCTATAAACCATATAAACCATAAACCATATAACCAGCATAGCTCACCGGAGGAGTGGGGTCACTCAGTGGTGCTGCATGGTGTCGAGACCTAGCTAGATTAACAACAAAGAGATAAATTGGGGTACTGTGTGAGCCAATGTAAAAACGACATCTAACAATCCAAACCACCAATTACACTATAACTTTATTCAAAAAAATGCAGCTCACACCCACAAAGCGCTTCACCAATAAATTAGCTAAGTCACCACGTGTGACCATTATTCATTAAATACAGCGTGTCTACATCCTGGGAACTAGTTGCTGCCTCCATAAGTGATTTTATTGTTAATGTTCAAATCCCACATTCAGCAAAAATTCTGTTTTTAATTAACGACTGCATGTTTTGCTTGACAAATCTTTCAGTAAATCATTTAATATAAAAAATAGGTGGCCGACCATACGCTTAGTATTCAAGATGTTAACACAAGCAACAACCGAGGACACAGAAAGAGAAAAACAAGATATTTTCTATATATCTTATGAACCACAAGTTGAAGGAGGGAGCGGCGAGAGAGGGAGCCGGGCAACTGCAGTAACTACCCCTGGCTCACCGGTCTGTGCTGGTCAATGGTCCGGGCTTCCATATCTCCCAGCTGGACCTTGAATCAGGTGTTGTTTTTCATGTGCACATGGGAGACCCAAAGAAACACTCGCCGGAGATCTGGAGTTCCAAGAGCCTCGGCGACTCTCTCCCGTGCATCAGCTCAAACGTCCAAACATCCACCCAAGACAGTCTTGGCAAGGAAGATGATGGTCCAGGTCTTGGACACCACACCCCTTAACTTTATGAACCCTATGAAGGAGTTGATCGTCAGTGTTCATCCTGCCATCTCTCTGTCCACCAGCACTTATTAAGTGCTATTTTGGGTTTAAGTCCTGGGACCCCTTTCAGTCATTGCAACACCTTGAGACAGTGTCCTTGAGACCCCAAGTATGTTTACCTGTCATGATAAGCGAGAAGCTGCTATTTAAAGCAGCAAGTTCACGTCCCCCTTGACATCCAGTGTTAAAATCAGTTAAACACTGATTGAATTTGTATGACAGTATCTATAATACACTTATTTAGCACATAATGCTGACACGTGAATAATGCATCCTCTGAGACAAAGAAAACAATGCTTTTCCATGTTTTTAATCTCTGTGCTAAAGTAACAAAAATGTCAGGTTTCGTGTTCGTTTGTGCTTTTACTGTTGTACTTCCTGTCTCCCCGCTTCCGTGTCTTCGTCTGTCCTGCTCCAGCTTAATGGTGACAAACAGCTGGGACCCATTCCGCCGATGATATCTACCCTTCTGCCCACTGTGTTGTCGCTAGATGGTCTGCTGCTGATACGTGGTATGATCTCTTGTTGCTACTCTGATTCTCTTGTCCCTGGTTTGTCTTTCCTTGTTCTTGCTCCGCGTCTCTCTTGTTTCTCTTCATCTATACCACTGTCTGTTTGCTCTTTCCTCAGCTCCGCATTTGCTTCTTTGAGTGTTTGTTTACTCTTTCTGTGAGCTTTTCTGCTAGTTTTTCCTTGCCTAGAGTGTTTGTTTTTCGCTTCTGCCAAGCGTCCTTTGTTATATTCAGCCTCGTGAGTGTATTTACCGAGCGCATAGTTTTCTGCTGTCCCCGTTTTACAGTGCAGTGTAACTCACGCCTGTTTTCTGTTGTAGGTTATTCCCCCACCGTTGGTGTTGTGTCCACCGCGCTCCACTTTGGTGTCGCCGCCCTCAGTTCATTTTTTTTGTTCGTGTATTATTTTTGTATTAAACTTCTTGATTAACAGAAACCTTGCTTGTCTCAAGTCATCTGCGAATTTAAAACCATATGAATTGAGTCACCTTACAACTACACTATGACAGAACCGTCTAGCCACTGAACTGACTCAGCAATGGTTTTGAATTTGCAGAAGGCTGTAGGCTCCCAGGGCACTAGAATCTCTAATTTAGAGAGAGTGACTCAGGGTTTCCTGGAGCAGCTGCAGAATATTTCAGCCCATTGTGAGCGATCTTCGCCTCCTCCTACTGGAGCAGACTCAACCTTACCTGCTCCAGTCGCTGCTTCTGCTCCTGCCCCAGTACAACAACTATTCAATGTTCGAGAGCTGACCATTCCTACGCCAGAGGTTTATGCAGGTAAACCAGGCTTCTGTAAGAACTTCTTTTTTCAATATTCGCCTGTCTTTGACTCTCAACCCTCACTTTTCCAGACAGACAGAGCCCGGATTGTATACTGTATAAACCTTCTCCGCGACAAGGCCAGCCAGTGGGCAGCTTCTCTTTGCGAGTCAAGACTCTCCCATTCTGAATGATTTCCACACATTCTCCTCAGAGAGGCGTCGAGTTTTTGATGCTCCCTTCAAAAGTGGCTCTTGCGCTTCCAAGCACTTAGTATCTGTCACTCAAGACATCCCTAAGGAATCGGTATCCGAATATTCGATCCGCTTCAGGATCCTAGCAGCCCAGACTGGATGGAATGAACCAGCACTCATGTCCATATTTATTAATGGGCTAGCCTCCAACATACAGGACCAACTCTCTCTCTGCGACGAACCCAACTCTCTGGAGGAGCTCATCCTCCTAGCTATTGGAATAGATAACAGGATCAGAGAGCATTCCAGAGAGAAACGTCCCACTCACCACATGGTGTTGCCGGTTCCGTTTTCTCCACCTACAACTAACCCTCAGCCCGAAGTCTCCTCCTGACTTGAAGACTCTGAGCCCATGCAGGTGGGGAGAATGAGACTGACACTGGAAGAACGCCAACTCCGGATCTCTCGGGGCCTTTGTTTATATTGTGGTCAACCGGGTCACATCATCCGTGTTTGTCCGGTCCGTCCTAGAGGCTGCCGTCTTCCACTCGTCTCCCAAAATAAGGTCAGTAAAACACCTATTAGAGTGGGAAGAATAATTTTTTCTGCCTCCCTGCGCAAGGGAGAGACGAACTCTCCGGTCGAGGTGTTCATAGATTCAGGTGCTCATGATAACTTTATCGACGCCTCTTTTGCTGACTCATTATCCGTTCCTCTTGTCAGGTTGGACTCCCCTCGCTCTCTTTCGGCAATTGACGGCAGTCTGCTCCCACAAGTCACCCACCGCACCTCCCTCCTGACCCTCACACTGTCTGGAAACCACTCTGAGGTGATCTCGTTTCTGGTTCTCCCTGCTTCTTCTTCTCCACTCGTTCTCGGTTTTCCCTGGCTCTCCACACACAATCTGCAGATAGACTGGAGACGGTCCAAGATTGCTGGCTGGAGCACCCACTGTCATGCTCATTGCCTTAGGTCTGCTCCTGGTTCCCTTCAGACCACCCCTTCCTCCCCACCCTCACCTCCGGATCTCTCAAAGGTTCCTACCTGTTACCACGATCTTGGGGAGGTATTTAATAAGGACCAAGCTCTCTCTTTTCCCCCTCACCGCCCTTATGATTGCGCCATCGATCTAATTCCTGTGGCTCCTTTCCCCTCGAGTAGACTATATAATGTCTGCCCAGAGAGAGAGTCAATGGAAAGATATATAAATGAGTCCCTAGCAGCTGGTTTGATTCGCCCTTCCTCCTCCCCTCTGGGTGCGGGGTTTTTCTTTGTCAGCAAAAAGGACAACTCTCTTCGTCCATGCATTGACTATCGCGGCTTGAACCAGATCCATGTTAAAAATAAATACCCACTTCTGCTCATCGACCCTGCTTTAGAGCCCCTAAACCAGGCAACTATTTTTTCGAAACTTGACTTACACAATGCTTTTCATCTAGTTCGCATCAGAGAGGGAGACGAGTGGAAGACCGCTTTTAAGATGCCTCTGGGTCATTTCGAATATTGTGTCATGCCATTCGGGTTAACTAACGCTCCTGCCGTATTCCAAGCACTTGTAAATGACATCCTCAGAGATATGATTAATCATTTTCTATACGTCTACTTGGACGACATACTGATCTTCTCAAGGGTGGAGGAGGAACACAAGGAGCATGTGCGGCTGGTCCTACAAAGACTTCTGGAAAATAGACTCTATTGCAAAGCCGAGAAGTCTGAGTTTCACATGAAACAGGTCAGCTTCCGGGGATTCATATTGGGAGAGGGACGCCTTCTTCCTGATCCTGCAAAAATCGAAGCTGTGGTAATCTGGAAGACACCGAACAACCGTAAGCAACTCCAACAGTTCTTGGGCTTCGCTAACTTTTACAGACGCATCATCCGAGATTACAGCAAGGTTGCTGCTCTACTGACGGCGCTCACCTCCAGTGAGATGATTTTCGTCTGGACTCCTGAGGCTGAGGAGTCTTTCAACAAGCTCCGGACTCTGTTTTCCTCTGCTCCGATCCTGCGTCATTCTTACCCTTCCCGGCAGTTTATCCTGGAGGTAGACGCTTCAGATTCAGGAATCGGCGCTATCCTGTCACAAAGGGATCCGTCTGACCAAAAGGTACACCCATGTGCTTTCTTTTCCCGAGGATTGTCAAGTGCGGAAAGAAATTATGATATTGGCAACCCTGAGCTCTTGGCCGTTGTGGCTGCACTACAGGAGTGGAGGCACTGGTTAGAGGGGGCTCAAACCCCTTTTTTGGTATTCACAGACCATAAAAACCTTCTGTACCTCCAGTCCGCCAGACGGCTCAACTCTCGTCAGGCTCGTTGGGCTCTTTTTCTGGGAAGATTTAGGTTTTCCATAACCTACCGCCCAGGCAGCCAGAATGCTAAACCCGATGCTCTGTCCAGACTCCATGAGAATCCTCTCTCCCAAGAGAAAATGGAGACCATTGTTCCTGAGACCTGTATCGTTGGATCGTTCCAAATCCTCACATCGTCCTCCAGCTGGTCTCTTACAACCTCTGCCTCTGCCTCTTCCTGGCCGACCTTGGTCACACATTGCCGTCGATTTTGTCAAGCGCTTGCCCCCGTCTGCAGGTATGACAACGGTTATGACCATTGTGGATAGATTTTCTAAGATGGCACACTTTGTTTCCCTTGTTCCTGAATCTGGTGGTTCTGCATCGGATGCTGCGGAACCGTCTGCCAGATGGCAGGAGGGAGAACAGTGCATAGTTTGCATGAGGGCCAGATTGTTCGTCTCACACCAGTCCACCAGATGTTGCACCTCCTCCCTGTAGGCCAGTTCATCATTGTCCTGGATGAGACCCACAACCATTGTGTCGTCCGCGTACTTCAGGATGTGGTTGCTGCTATACTTGGGGCGACAGTCGTGGGTCAGCAGAGTGAACAGCAGTGGGCTGAGGACACATCCCTGAGGGGAGCCGATGTTCTGGGAGATAACACTTGACGTGTTACCTCCTACTCGGACAGACTGGGTTCTGTTGGTGAGAAAGTCCAGCAGCCAGTTGCACATGGAGGTCTCCACTCCTAGTTGCTCCAATTTATGTACCAGGTCCTGTGGGATGATTGTATTAAAAGCTGAGCTGAAGTCCAGGAACAGCATCCGAACCAGAGTGTTCTTCTTCTCTAGGTGCTCCAGGCTCAGGTGGAGAGCAGTGGAGATGGCGTCCTCCGTGGAGCGGTTCGGCTGGTACGCAAACTGGAACGGGTCGAATGATGCGGGGAGTATGGAGACGATGTGGTCCTCAACCACCCTCTTGAAGCACTTCATGATGGTGGATGTTAGTGCAACGGGGCGAAAGTCGTTCAGACACGTGGTGGTCGGTTTCTTGGGCACAGGAATAATTATGGCCGACTTGAAACATGGAGGGACGACCGCCTGGGTCAGAGAGGTGTTGAAGATGTCCGTGAGCACTTGGGACAGCTGGTCAGCACATTCCTTAATCAGTCGTCCAGGAATGTTGTCAGGGCCTGCAGCTTTACTTGCGTTCACCTTCCTCAGAGTTCTCTGCACCGTAGCGGTGTCCAGTCTGAGCGTCTGTTCGTCAGAGTGGGGGGCAGCTTTCCTCGCAGGGTTGGTATTGAGAGCTTCAAACCTTCCAAAGAAGTTATTCAGCTCATTGAGGAAGCTGATGTCGTCACGGCAAGGAGGGGGAGAGGCTTTATAGCCTGTGACCGTCTGGATGCCCTGCCACAGTTGTCTGGTGTTGCTGGCATTCTGAAAGAAGCCTTGGACCTTCCGACTGTGGGTGCGCTTCGCTGCCCGGATTTCACGGTTCAGATTCGCCCTGGCTGATCTGAGTGCCGTTCCATCTCCAGATTTGAACGCAGCATTTCGCTCCCTCAGTCTATCACGCACCTCTTTCGTCATCCAAGGCTTCTGATTGGCCCGAGTGACGATGGTCGCATACTCCCCCACGTCTGTTTGCTGATTGCAGTCCGTAGCAGCATCCTTGAACATGCTCCAGTCAGTACGCTCGAAACAGTCCTGAAGGGCTGATATGGCTCCCTCTGGCCACACTCTCACTGTCCTCACTGCTGGTTTCTCTCTCATGAGCAGGGGCTGGTATGCAGGGACCAGCAACACAGAGAGATGATCTGAGGAGCCGAGGTGAGGACGAGGGACAGCTCTGTACGCCTTCTTGATGTTGGTGTAGACCAGGTCCAGGGTGTTCTCCCCACGAGTAGCGAAGTCCACATGCTGGTGAAAGGCTGGAAGCACAGTCTTCATATTGGCCTGGTTAAAGTCCCCTGCCACAATGAAGACACTCTCTGGGTGTGTGGACTGCACGTCGCTGATGGCTTGATGGAGGACACTCAGGGCCTGTTTGCAGTCAGCGCTTGGAGGGATGTACAGGGCCACCACTGTGACGCTGGTGAACTCACGTGGCAAGTAGAAGGGTCTACATTTCACAATCAGAAACTCTATGTCCACACAGCAGTGACTGGAGACCGGAGTTGTGTTGATACACCAGTTGTTGTTGATGTAGATGCAGACACCCCCTCCCCGGGTTTTACCTGTGAGCACGTTGTTCCTGTCCGCCCTGAACGCTGTTAGCCCTTCCAGGCTAATGGCGGTGTCCGGGACAGAAGAGTTGAGCCACGTCTCCGTGAGGATCAGCACGCAACAGTTCCGTGTCTCCCTTCGGGTGTTCAAGTCCAGTTTCAAATAGTCCAGTTTGTTTTCTCGCGAGCGCACATTAGAGAGCAGGACCGACGGGAGCGGCGAGCGGAACGGGTTAGCATTTATCTTAGCCTTAATTCCGCCGCGGCAACCGCGCTTCTGCTTCCTCTCGCACCGCCTCCGATGTCCCCCGTGATGATGATCCCTGCTGCTGGGGAGGGGCTTCGCTGTGCTGTAGGACTCTGAATCTCACTGGCGGGGCTTCGCTATGCTGTAGATCCTTGGATCCGACCGGTGGAACAGACCGAGGTCGTGTAGGGTCGTCCGTGTCTCCGCCCTAACGGGATAAAAGCCGTTGAAATCCCTCAGATTAATGATCGTTTGCCGGTCATATCCTAATAAACGCATTGCGCCGTTTCCACTGTTTGTTCGTTCGTTCGTTGATTGTTTCATTTTCATTGTATTATACATACATTTGGCTTTGTTACCGGGAGCCTCAGTAGCCGCTGCCTGACAAGGCGCCGCCATCAAAGCGATACGCGATTGACTGGCCCTGAGGAGCAATACTGGATCTCCCGCTCCCTCATCCTCGACCAAGACTTAATCTCAAGTTTCACGGCACCCACCCAGACAAGGCTGGAAAAGTGCCTAGAGGCCCTCCTCGAAGGGGGTGTACTGTTAGGTTTCGTGTTCGTTTGTGCTTTTATTGTTTTACTTCCTGTCTCCCCGCTTCCGCGTCTTCATCTGTCCTTCTTCAGCTTAATGGCGACACACAGCTGGGACCCATTCCGCTGATGATTAAATGGAGCCCGTATCGAGGCCCGTCTCGTTTTTTCCTCATATCACAAGACCGAAGGCAAATGAGGCCCCATTTTCAGCGATCACGTAACTGGCTCGCGTCATGATTCGCGCTCCTTAAATAGGCACAGAAAAACCAGGAAGAGTCTTTGATCATTGCTGTGCTACTTCGACTGACAGAGAGTGACGATGGAGCCACCCAAGAAGCGAAGAACATATCTCCCACAAAGGTATAACAGACAGGTATAATGAAGCACAGGTCTCTATGTGGTGAGGAGGAAGGAAGATTATGATGCTGGTTCGGATAACTGATAAAGAATCCACGATGGTTGGCCGGTCAGAGCACAGGAGTTCAAGAGATGTGTAAACTGTGTGGTTTATTTGTCCAAGTTCTTGATATATAGCTCATTCTTCAGGACACTGGCTAGTTGAGCCGCTACAAGTGCTGCACAAAGCTCCAAGCGCGGGATGGACTGAAGGCGCTTTGGGGCCACGCGTGAGCAGGCTAGGATGAAGGACAGGTGCCGTTGGCCTTGGCTATCCTCAGTTCTCAAATACGCCACAGCGCCATAGGCTCGATCAGAAGCGTCAGCGAATATATGGACTTCATATGTCACACCCTTGTGACTGACATCCTTCGGAAGGTATGGCCTAGGAAAGGTGATGTGGCACAGTAGGTCCAGTTCCGCTTCCCAGCTACACCACTCTTGTAGGAGTTCTGCAGGAAGTTCAAAGGAGGAGTTCAAAGCCCCCAGAAGAAAGGAGTTCACTCTGTTGTCTGTTGTTGAGCAAGCGCACTTGGTGGAACATCCCTTTCTTGTCCCCGCTGATGGCCACAGGGTGCTCTCGGAACCTCAGTGAAACCCCAAGGAGCGAAGCACCAAGGGTTGGACCAGACAGCAGATGTTGGTTCAGCGTCTGTCCGAGGTAGGAATGGGAGCAGTTGAAGACCAAACGATTGTTCCCATTATGGTGCACAAGGTGGTGGGGAATGTACCAGCACTCCTCTGGCGGTTTCGCTTCTTTCACTTCTTGCACGGCGCCAGACGTGATGAGCTTCTGCATTTCTGCACAGTAATCTTTGGCTTTCTGAGGTTCTCTGAGGAGCCGACGTTCCGTACTGCGCAACAATGGCATGACGGACTCCTTTGGGGCATGTAGCAGTGGCATTTTCTCATGACGCAGTAATGGAGTTGCATATCTGAAAATACCATCCACCTCTACCCTGGCAGTTCTGGACTTAAGCAGTGCAACAGTATGATTATCAAGCTTGGAGCGAGTCACTTCTCTCTCAGGGTGTTGGGGTACGACATCCAGTTTCCAGAGTCTCTCAACATGCTGGAAAATCTCATCCAGGTGTGGTGGGGAGGTGGTCAAGAGGCACTGCGTACTGTGAGATAGCCCCCCCGTATCTCGAACGGGACCTTCAAGAGTCCAGCCCAGCCTTGTATGTACAGCAGCTGGCCCCCCGGGGGGGCCCAGCCTGACTGGCTCAACCGGTGTTATAAGGTGAGGTTGATCAGAACCAATCAGCAGGAAGGGGGTAGCATTCTTAAAGGCCGGGATCGGAAGACCATGCATGTGCTTAAACTTCCGTTGGAGACGTTCCATTGGATAGGTGTATGGGGCAAGGCTGAGGTTGTTAGCTGTATGGATGGACGATCCACTGAGGAAACTTGGAATGACACAGTTTGTCCATGCAATACCTGGACATCGTGGCGAACTGTTCGGAGAGGGAGGTTTTCTGGACTGCCGTTCATGTTCAGACATTTTGCTGCTTCTGCGAGCAGCATTGTCCTTTCATTGTCCTTTTCGTGTAAAACAGTTACTGTCTGCCTTCCTGCACGACCCTCCCCTTTGGTGGTGAACCTCTCCTTACCACTACGCACAGCGACATGACTATCATATCCCTGACACCAGGATTCATACCGAAGCCACTCAGCTAAGTCAGTCAAGGTGTGACTAGTTATGGAATTGTAATGGTGGCGGCGAAAGTCTGCCCGCAGTTCTGGGGGAAGCTTACTCAACAGCCTAGCAACGTGAGAACCACACTTGAGTTCAACTTCCCCTTCTGAACCTAGTGTCTGTAGAAGACCCACCAAGGACTGAATCTGGAGGGAAAACTTCTGAAAGGCTGTGCTATCTCCACACCTGACTTCTGGAGCTTCAAGAACTGTGGCTATTGTCCGAAGTGCCAGCTGGTGAGGTTGTCCAAACTTGTCATGGAGAGCTGCCATGATCTCAGTGTAGGGGTTTGGGGAATTCAAGTAGGCGTCCGCAATCAGCTTGGCTTCTTCCAGCTTCAGATGGTCGAGCAGAACTTGATAGTTGAAGAGCTCAGAGGCTGTTGGAGGAAGTAGGTTCTCCAGAGCAATATGTAGTCGAGAGAACTCACTGGGGTCTGGTTGGATGAATTTTGGAATTGTTGGGGGGGGGGTCCTCTGTAGACCTGATCTACTGGAGGAGGAGGGGCAAAACTGTGGACGGGCTGCTGAGACTGGTGTTGAACATAGGTGCTGGATGCACAGTCATTTGCGGGTGGAGCTGGGAGGGGCCGAATCTGATGTGCATCAATATTCAGGTTTTGCATGCTGTGACGAAGGTCTACAGTTGGTTTCAGGCCAGGGTGGAGGTTCAGGCCAGTCTCCTTCATCCTCCTCTACTGATAGTTCAAAGCTGTTACTCTTCCCTGCATGCTTTCCAGGTTGACCCATAACGGCATGCAAGGAACGGGTTACATCCAGTAGTTCTTTCATCTCCTTTTGTGTCTCATGTAGCTCCTTCAGACCTGATTCGAAGGCTCTTTGGGTATGATATAGTCGGGAGCTCTCGTCATAGCTACTTCTTCCTTCGTAATGTGGGTCCCAGTCTGGAGGTCCTGGAGAAGCTGACAAATCGCTGTAAAGCTCACTGTCCTGGAAGCGAACTGAAGCAAGCGGAGGCATCTCATAATGAGCCGCATCCTCATGGTAGCGTCCGTAGTAAGGCGGTGATACTTGTCTCCTCTGGGTTGGGGTCTCCCATGATTGAGGTGTAGGCTTGCCTGGTGGAGGACGGTCTTCTTGCCGACTGCCAATGTAGTCCACTTGGAAGTCCTGGAATCTCGCTGGACGTTGTGGTCTTCGCTTTGGCCGCACGTCCGGGTACATCTCTCTAGGGTCCATCGTAGATTCTTTATCCGGCTCGAAGGACCACTTAATGTTGAGGAGGAAGGACGATGATGATGCTGGTTCGGATAACTGATAAAGAATCCACGATGGTTGGCCGGTCAGAGCACAGGAGTTCAAGAGATGTGTAAACTGTGTGGTTTATTTGTCCAAGTTCTTGATATATATATATATATATATGTATATATATATATAGTTTCTGTGAAATAACACACAGAAGACAATTATACAAAATTATACAAATTACAATACAATGGTCACACCTTAATGGACAAAACATGTCAAAGAAACCGATTCTCATTCCGTGGGAACGGGCACCATCGTGTGGTGGACAAACGCCACTACCCGCACACGGTCCATTGGATCACGTGACCACTTAACACGCCGCAAAGGGCGGTGGCTAATTGCTGGAGCGTCCTTCGTCGACGACGGACTACTACTACTATATCAAATGCACACAAGGCAACGCACACAACTACGGACTAACCAAACACTGAAAGGCAACTATGGTGAAAACAAACACTTACTTTGGTCATGTACTTGGAACTTAAGACAAAAAACCCAGGAGGACGAGCGGCAGCCAACTACTCTCAGAGCGAACTTCAACCACTACTGCGCATGTCAAAACTGCCACGCAACGTGTGACGTCATCTTAAAGGGAGCCTTCTGTACACTATGTTTGTGACACATGATATAATAATAATAATACATTATAACATATATGTAGATAGAAATTTTAACCCCCACATCCCAACACTCATTCTTCAAACAATCTTTTGGTTTCAGGTGAAGTGCTTGCTCTTCTCGAAGGAGCTGAGTTACACAAACAACACCACATGCATGTTGAGGCAGTACCGAGCCTTGAATGAAAATGAACGTGCACAACCCGCGCCAAGTAATAACCCACAATCATTTAAAATGCCATGTCCCTCACTGTGGCCGAAACATAACAACATGATCGAATGTAATGTGTCTGTGTAGGTACCAGGAAACATGCTGTGGATCAGGCTTCGGTTGCCATGGTTGTGAAGGATTCCCAGCCTTTCACACTGGTGGAAGATCAGGGATTTAGGAGCCTCCTGGATCTCCTCGAGCCTACCTATATTATTCCAACTAGACAGGTGAGTATTGTATATCCATAATTTATGCTGTTTGTTGTATGGTAAATGACAGGTGCCATAGTAGTGGGCAGCAGTAGATCAGGTGGTTGAGCAGGTTGTCCAATGACTGCAGGGTTGGCGGTTCAAATCCCGCTCCCACCAAGTTGCTTTCATAGTGTCATTGGGTTAGACCTAATCTCCCTCGCCTCGTGTGAATGAACTCTGAGGTGCTTTGAGTGTCATGAAAAGCGCTATATAAATCTGAGGCATTATTGTTTATTTTATTTTCCAGGCTCTAAAGGCAATGGTCGAGGAGAGATTCCATGCCGAAATGCAGAAGGCAAAAGAAGAGGTCCAGAAAGCTAAAGCTTGCAGTCTGACTGCAGACATGTGGACCTCTATGGACATGGAGGCCTATCTTGGTGTGACGTGTCACTTTATTACTGAGGAGGACACTCTGAACACCATCCTGCTGGGAGTGGAACACTTTCCACAGAGCCACACAGCAGAGAACTTAGCCCAGGCAAAGACAAAAATTATGGCAGAATGGGGAATAAAAGATTAGGTCAAATGCCTGGTCACAGATGCGGCATCCAATATGATAGCCTGTGCACACACTCTTGGTGTAAGGCAAAGCATATGTGTTGCACATTCCCTTAATTTGATTGTGCGAAAGTCATTTGACCAGGTCCCCATATTGTCTGAAATAAGAGCAAAAACCAGAAAAATTGTGGCCTACTTCCGGACCTCCACAACTGCTAAAGAACGCCTTGGCCACATGCAAGAGTCCATGGGAAGACCAAAACATAAGTTGCTAATGGAGGTAGAAACACGCTGGAACAGCACACTGCTTATGCTCCAGCGTGTCTTTGAGCAGCGGGAAGCCATGGGGGCTGCCCTTGCTTTACTGTCACAACTCACATCCAGTGACTTCAAAACAATTGAAGAAATCATTAAAGTGCTTGGCCCATTCCACCAGGCCACTGTTAAGCTGTTAGAGGAGAAACGGGTGTCGGGTCTAAAGTGATACCACAGATGAAAATGCTTCTGCATGCAGTGAACTGCGAAGCTTCTAATGTGACCACAGAAACACCAAAAATGTTGACAGACATTTTAAAAGTAAGGCTGAGGGATCATCTGGCCAAACTAGAGACTGCCAGTGTAATGACACTGGCAACACTGCTGGATCCACGGTTGAAAGTACTTGGATTCCACAGTGAGTTGAGAGCAAATGAGGCCGTAGAAAGACTGAAAACGGAGTGCGCCAACATAATCTCTCTGCCATCAATTCCTCCACAAAGGCCTCAAGTGAAGGATGAAAATGCGGCAGCACAATCAACATTTTATATCTGTTTTCATGTTTACTATAATACTATCATGAAGTGCTGTCTTTTTTTTAGGTGGTGGGAACCTGTGGAGTCTATTTGACACGTCGGTAAATGAGAGTCGGGGCGTGTCCAATGCTGAAGCTGAGGCTATTGTGGAAGTGCAACGGTACCTCATCCAAAAATACATTTCAAGAAATGAGGACCCACTGTTGTTTTGGAAGGACCACAAAACCACATATCCACACCTTTACCAGTTGGCAATTTGGTTCCTTTGCACGCCTGCTTCTCTCCCTGCGAGAAGATTTTCTCAAAGGCATGGGAAATCATATCCGAAAAAAGGAATCGACTGAGCCCCAACACAGTGAAAATGATTGAATATGTCCAAGTTACACAAGCACATCAAGTAACTGAACATACAACTGACAAATCAACGGACAGTTAACCACATAACATCTGGGTTACATCCAATGACCAGCAGATGTCAGCAATGAGCTATTAAATGAGGCCTCGACTGATCAACTGACACAAGCCAAATCTATCAATCACATAGGAAAGCAATGGCACAAGAGGAAGATCATTACCTGTGGATGTGAAGTGACCTTCTGCCAACACAGTCTGGAGCCAAGGTGTTGAAATCAGCGAGGTTTGATTGCAAAATTGGTCCCAGCTGTGTAGCTGTGAAGCTGCAGGAAAGCAGGAGAGGAAACAGAAAAACACACAACTGGGGAACAACAAAATAAAAGTGCTGAACATGGACATGACAAAAAGCTCAAGTAAAGTCAGGTCTGTGTTCCAAAGTTGATAGCAGAAGCAGGAGTTCAGGAACAGTGTCCTGGTTAAAGGTAGAGGGAGGTTGGTGTTTGGCAAACTGAAACAAATGGAAGAAGTGAAAATCGGAAAATACTGTATCACAGATGCCAGTGTCTGTGATGTGGATATTATAAAATAATTTTGGGTGGGATTCGATTTAAAAAAGAATCTTATTATTTGGATAATTTCTGATTAATTAGTCCCAATTAATCGCAGTTTAATCATACAAGAATATTTGCCACAAGAAGCCACATCCTTCAATTGGACCCATATGGACCGATACATACATTTAAACAACAAAATATTGTTTATTTTACATCAGTTTGACAATAGCACAATAAATCACGATGGTGGCGACATTCAAGTTTTTATACCACCTTATTTAAACTAAAGCTCTTTTAATGTCATGAAAATATTTGTATAAAAATTTCAATTTTATAAGAATTTCAAGTACATCCAGAGTAGTGGAAACCCTGGCCATTGTTAGAGAAAAACATTCCTCAACAAAAGCAATCAGATGCTTTTGTTTGCTTTTGGTTCCCTGTTGTCTGGAGAGCAAACTGTTCAATTCAATTCAATTTAATTATGTTTTTGTTGTAATTAGTTAATCATAATAATAAGTTGTAATTAATTAATTGTAATTAACTCGTTAAAGTCCCACGCCTAATTAAAATAGATTCTGTATAAAATTATGGCATGCTGCTGATGTTTAGTGCATTTTTAAACAATGCCTACTGTCTCATGGAATATTGAATAGTTACTTTTTCTTGTCATGTGTCATTGTAGGCCATCAAAACAAGGTTTGCACGTGTCCTCGGAAGTGAGGATTCTGTCCTGGTGCTGTGACGCTACCAAAATTCAAGCTTCGTTGGCTGCATGATCCGAAGCGGAGGGATCTGGTGAAGGCAAGTCTGCTGCCACCACCACCACACAGCAACTGTCTACCAGCAGAGAGGAGGAGTTCTTTGGCTTTGCAGAGAACAAAGAAGCTTCATACCTCAAATCAAAGAAGAAACAGGTTGAGGCATTCTGAATCAATTTCCATTGATAAAAAAATGTCTCTCAAACTTAATGCAGCCACTCCCTCCGTTGCCCCAGTATAAGGTCTATTTAGCCTTGGGAGAACTGATTCTCCCTCCAAAGAGAAACACGCCGTCAGAGCTCAAGTTTGAGAAGCTTCTCCACATGAGGTACAGTCATTGGTTTGTGGGATAGCAATGTTGATGAGTGAAATTCCTAAATGTCTTACTACCACTACTGAAGCACTTTATGCAGCATTTTTTATTTAATTTGTTATTTTATTTATCATAATATCTAGAGTTACGAAAATGATTTATTTTGTTTGTGTGGCTGAAAATATTTGTGTTACCAAACCATTGTCACTGCAGTTAATTTCCCAGTTTGGTATAGTTGTGTTTCTGTTTTATGATTCTCAGCATTGCACTATTTGCACTATTGTTTGTTCTTGCTGCTGTTTGTTCTGTAAAAGACTTGATTTTTGTTTTCACTGCTAAAAGTATAGGTTATACTCTAAATAATTACAATAAATATGACTATCAAAAGTTTCAATATTGTCATTCATTCAGCTGCTCTCACTGTCATGGCCCCTCACACCATGCTTTTATTTTGTCAGCTACTTCCTGCTCCTGTGTGTGTGTCTTTAACTCTCTTGACAGTGTCGGGCGCGATCAGCAGCTGCAATCAATTTCTCACTGATGAACCTCCACCTCTAAAGGAGAAGCTGGAGGTTGATGCAGCTCCACATTGTGAATGTTTCTACACGGTGGTTTGCTTTTGGACTCCTGTTCTGAACATTTTGGCCTTTTACTTCCACATATTTTTTTTCTTCCTGGATTGACTTTTTTTTTTTTGCCTTTGTGCCTGAGAATTTTTGTAAGTTTATTCTATTTGATGTTTTCTTGTTTCTTAGTTCCTTGTCACTCGTGCCCGACCTGTTGTCAGTGTGTTTCTGGACTCTTTTGATGCTCCCTGGATTTCGGTTGAGCTTGCTCCGTTGGAGTTCCTCTTAGTTATTTGTTTGGACTCGGGCCAGGCCCCATTTGTGTTGGCTCTTGTCTTGGACTCTTTGTGGGCATATTGGTATCAGCCTTTCTATACTTCCTGCGCTTGGCTTCTGCACATTGTCTGAGCCGTGACACTCGCACTGCCATTGCACCTTTAGCTCACTCTAAATACGTTTAGGAAATCACAAATGACTAATTGTACAGCTATAACCGATATGTAACTTTACTCTAAGCACAGAATTTTAGGTACACTCACCAGCGAACAAACACACAAGGTGTAGTGATCATTGTGTGGAAACGCATCAAGCGTTTCCACACAATGACACACTGTGTTGATACTGTCACTGAATGCCAACATCTGCTGGACATAAAAAAAATCCCTGCAGCCACCTACCTGACAGACTGAATTGACACTGATTTGGTGAACTACTGTATACAATGAAATCATTTTTCCAATGTTTTTAAATTTTCTCAATTAAATTATACCTTGAAATTCATTTGAATTAGAATGGAAGGAGACAAGGCTTGGAAATGATTATATATATATATATATATATATATTAAAAATACCACAAGGGGTTAGTGAAAGGATGCTCTTGATTATTATGCTAGTGAGTTTTCACTTTGGAATTGGCCAGCGTCCACTTCATAGTACTTTTGTAAAAGTTCTTGTAATGCCATCCCACAGGAGATGAATGAGATGGAATACAGTGAAACAAGAGAGCCATCACAAATGAACATGACAGGCCTCCTCACTGCTTGAGTTACATACAGCCTTAGGAAAACTGTTTGGAATGCCTGCAGGAAATATGGCACACCTCACCACATCAGCTTTCAGGGTGTGCTCATCTTTTATGTCGATGGTGAAGGTGACAGGGCAATCCTCGGAAATCCTCAAATCGGCAATAACCAAAGCATTTAAAAAGTGAACTGGTTTTAGGGGAATGTAATGTTTTTGATGAGTGCTGTTTAAATGTAAAGCTGCAGTGTGGATGGACTGTTATAATTCCTTTCGAAACGACATCAGTCCATTGCAGCCCAGTAAAGCCTCGTCCTTTTTGAGTTTTCCTTAAGTCAAGCCATTCCTTTTTGTTGACAAAAAAAAAAAACAAAAAAACGGGGCAGACGTGGCATTTGACATATGAAATATGGTTCTTTATCACTGGGATCTGATGATGTGGTCAGAGGTTCCATGTCATTACCCTATAAATATAATTATGAATAATTTAATTTCCACCAATGCCATATGAATTTGGGGAAACATACATCTACATAAACATAAAATCTAGATAATAAACAAATCTAGAAATACTTTTACCATTAAGGCTAGACATTCAGGCTCCTCCATGGCGAAGACAATATATATATATATATATATATATATATATATATATATATATATATATATATATATATATATATAAATGGTGGGACTTTGACGAATCAATTACGATTAATTAATTACAACATCATTACAATTAATTACAACTTTATTTATTTATTTTTTTTAATTTAACAGTTTGCTCTCCAGACAACAGGGAACCTTTGTAAGTGCAGGAGTTCCTGGTCCACTGATCACATTGATGCACAAGACACGTGGCAGCTAGGATGATAACAACAACAACAACAACAACAACAAACATGGAGGAATCCCTGAACAAAAGCAAACAAAAGCATGTGTTTGCTTTTGTTCAGGGAGGTTTTTCACTACACAATGGCCAGGGTTTCCACTACTACACTACAAATATTTTCAAGACATTAAAAGAGCTTTTTTTTTCAAAAAGGTGATATAAAAACTTATTGACACCATCATGATTTATTGTGCTATTGTCAAACTGAAAATAAACAATATTTTGTTGTTTAAATGTATGTATGGCTCCATCATTCGTTTCAGTAATATACCAAATTCATCCAAATTGAAAAATGTGGCTTCTTGTGGCAAATATTCTTATACCATTAAGCAGTGATTAATTGAGATTAATTCATCACAAATTCTGTCATTAACTCAATTTTTTTAATCGAATCCCACCACTTTACTTCAGAATTCTATTAAAAAAACAAAACAAAAAAACATGTATATTAGCCAGGCATCCTGAATGTGAATCCAATGAAAGATTCCACTAACCCCTTGTGGTACTTTTTATATATTTTTTAAAATATGCATGTTATTATATGACAATGTGTGTATTTATTTGTAAAAGACGTTGAAGCCATATTCTTACAATACATAAAGTCTATTTATTTCAGTACACAGCACATTGTTATCGGTCATCTCAGAAAACACAACAAACATTTCGACACATTCAACACTTCACTGGAGCTTTCGGTGTCGCTACCGTAACTGCACAAATACACACACTTTTTTTTGTTGTGAAAAGGCGGGATGGGTATATGTAGATTGCAGGCATGCGTGATGCCAGTGTCTTTATTCATGTCACAACAATCAGCTTACCAGTGTGCTTCGCGTTCTTGCCTTAACACGCCTTGCTAGTGATGAGGGTTAGGTTAGGCTAACCCTAACGCCAACTCTACACCGGTTAAGCACAACGTGAAGCCATGCCTCGTCGCCATTAAGTTATATCCTTTCACATATATATGGACAACAGGAAAGCACAGTCGTACTGTATCTCATGTCTGCCATTATTCACTCTATCACTCACTGGATGCTCAAAATCATGCAATGGCAAATGAGGGAAGTTGTATTTATATGAATAAGTGTTTTTTTTTAACATTTGTTATCCCAATGTTGTCAAAATATTTGTTTTCATTTGTTATACCGTTACAGGTGCCGATATACTTTGTAGGGCAGCCTCTTCTGAAGACTGAGAGTCTCCTTTCTTGGTGGAAGGCAAATGAACGCCTGTTCTCAGCAACTGGATATATCATCTCAAAGAAGAGAACCAGCTCAACATACCAGCCTTAATTTTCAGATGGCACACTTCTTCTGATTTGAACAAACATGTCAGTGAAGCCTCATGTCAATTTTTAGAGTGCCACCTACTGAGCTGTGAAAATAATGGCAGTATTTCATGAAGCCTTGGCAGAACTTCACTTCTGCTGTTGCAGAGAGTGTAGGACCACCATAACTCAATTAAAAACTGATTTGATTCAGATTTTGAACCACACATCAACTCAAGACATTGTCATCAAGGGTTTGTGAGACTTTTTCGTTTGTTCGGCACTTTTTATCAGAGGTTTCAATCCGAGTTCCAGAGGGGTGGATAATACGGTGGAAATCACAGGCAAGTTGTCAGGGTTCCCCTCTGTAAGAAGCCAAAGTGGTTTGTGCTTGGTTTCAAGCCGAGGACCTTCCACACGTTGGGCAGATGTGTTAACCACCACACTGCAGATACATGACAAGCCTTTTTTTCAAATGATGGCATGAAAGACACCGAACCATCGAGTGCCATGAACAGTTCAAGTATTTTTTAATGAACGCACTGATGAACGGAACATGACAGGTAGTAGTGAGCATTGTTGAGATGAACTGTGATAACTCAAAGTTTCAAATCACATCCCAAACTGATCGTTGTTCTTGAACCAAAGGCATTAACCCTGTGGTGGGAAAACTGGTCCTCAAAGGGTCGGGTTGGGAAGGTCACGTCTCTGACAACCCAGTCTCACTGAAAAACATGCAATAATGAAGTTTGTCAATCCATTTGACAGAAATGTTTCAAAAAACGTCACCTTGGTATATTTTACTTCTCAATAGCTTTCAGGTTTCTCCGCTGTCTGAACACAAAATATGGCGAACATCCGTTCTATTTTTCATTTTATTTTTTTAGTGTGGGTCTCGATGAACTACTTGTATTGTGACGTTTGCTCATCTCGCGTGCAATTCTTATGTAAATTGCTATTTTTATAATAATAAAAGTGTCTATAGAGTTTTGCTCACATTTCTAGGGACAATTTATTCTTTATTGTCATACTACCCACTCGGTTTATGTATATGACACTTGTTTCTTTTTTTTTTTTTTTTTTTGTTTTGGCCCAAATTCTTTTGTGGGTGTCATTGAAATAGTATTATGACGTTTGCACATGTTACCTGTTATTCCACAGTACATTGCAAGATTTAAAAATAATGAAAAGCTTTTGTTATGTTTTGATCACATCATGCTATATTCTTTGCCTTTGTGTTACCTGATCGGTTAATGTATATGATGCTTAGATTTTTCTGTTTCGACCCAGACTCTTTTGTGGGTCTTGATGAAATAGTAGTATAGAGGGTTTTCACGGCATGGCCATCAACATGTCGCTCTTGGCCTGCTCGATGGACAGGATGCTGTACAGCAAAGAGGACCTGACTAGGGAGGAGCTACAGGAGGCCCAGGTAACGATGGCGGCCTTCCTACAAGGTGAGGGGATCACCGAACATTTGGAGAAGCTGGAGAGCTCACGGAAGACGGCGGCCCCGCTTTCTGGCATGCTGAAAGTGGGCACGGAGAAGAGGCAGGCGCCTCCCCCGTGCAAGCGGCCTAGTTCCCAGTCCGATTGCAGGGAGGACCGAAGGGGTCCACGCCAGGAGGAGAGCAGTGAGGACCGGAGGCGGCAACCATCACGGACCCATGAACAGGAGGTGAGCTAGCCGAGACCAGGCCCTTCCAGCAGCGGTGCTCTGTGGAGGGAGGAGACGAAAGACTCCTTCATCTGACTTCAGATTCAATGAAAAATCCCAAAAGTATTCTCTGCCTGGTAATTCATGTACTTGCAAGTGGTTCTGCAGTCCTGGCTTGACCCCTGTGGCCTAATACAACGGTTCCTGCTTGTCGACGCGTTTTCCGAGTAGGAGTTAGGACGTCACCATCTTCACGGACCACCGGTTCTGATGTGGGGAAGATGACGACCGACCATTTTGTGCGACCCCTAGCGGACGAGTGTGGCTCACGCGGGAGGTTCGGGCATTTTGTCTCTCCACCCTGCACAGTGCAGGAGAGAGAATGTCTCGACCAGGAAGTCTCGTCTTTATTAAAAAAAAAGGGGCGAGAGTGGATCAGGAAGACACGGAGATGGGTTTTTTTGATGATGAGGTAGCGACAGCCAGAGACAACGCCCGTGTGAGAGCCTGCAATGTCATGTCGCGGCTCATGTCTGCAGCGCACCCAGTTCAGCCGCTTGAAGCTGGACCCAGTGAAGGACAAGAATCGCTGTCTGGTGCTGTCCGGACAGGCACGTCGGGATCTGATGTTCTGGGACTCTCGTGCACGTCTGATAAGGGGCATGCCGATCAGTTGTGTCCCTCGATATCTTCACATGTTCACAGACGCGTCCCTGTCGGGCTGGGGCAGGGCGCTGGACGGAGACAGCGTGGGTGGAGTCTGGTCAGGTCCGCCACATAAATGTTTTAGAGTTGATGGCGGTGGACCTAGTTCTTCGCCACTTTGCTCCTCGCGTGGAAAGGCACCATGTCATGATCAGGTCGGACAACTCGACTGCTGTAGCGTACCTGAACAGACAAGGGGGTGTCAGGTCACCCGCTCTCCACAAGGTGGCAGCATCCATCTTAGAATAGGCGGACAGTCATCTGCTGTCACTGAGAGCACGTCACGTCCCGGTGTTGCTCAATGTGGGAGCAGACGGTATGTCCCGAGGGGGTGCCCTGATGCAGGAGTGGGAGCTGTCGCCTCGAATTATAACATCTGTTTGGTGCCGGTTCGGATTACAGATCTGTTCGCTACAAAAGCGAATGCAAAATGTCCCCTCTGGTTCTCTTTGAGGGCGTCGGACTGCACAGACCTAAACCTAACCAGAACCCTTAATCTAGACTGTAGAAGTAAAAATTTTAAGTAGTTAAAAAAGAAACTTTCATCAGCTGTACGTGATATAACCATGGATGGATGCGCTTACCAGTAAACGTCAGTTGGTAAAACATGCGCAATTTCCGGTTCCAGTCCCAGAATTTCCAGCTGACCGCATCAGGCAGTGACAGTCTAATAGACAGCATAGTAGCGGATGACAATGCCTGTTTAAAAATTTGTTGACCGTACGTTCGTGCGCCCGCATGCATGCACGGTGAATATGTTTCATTTAATTCCACGAAAATGTGGCACATTCACTAAACTGATTCAGACTAATTTAAACCAAAAAAATGCATTTCCATATTATGATTCTGCGCTGGTTTTTCTCTGTGAATTTGTCGGGAAACATAACAGAGAGCACAGGGGAACAAAAACCGGAGAATGAATAAGAACCAAGCTTTTTTCCTGTCTAGCTTTATTACATCATGACTCAGCGTGTTTCAATAAGGAGCATACATACATACCTATTATTCTGAGGAGAAGGCACTTGATCAGAGTGTTAAAAGTGGAGAGATTTTGCCGTCTGCAATATTCTGACTAGCAGACAATGAATGACAGTTCGCTTTCGAGGTTGCTCTACCCTTCTGCCTTAAAGTGTAGCGGTCGGGTTGGAGTTGGGGCAGTGACACCACTCTCAGAATACGCATCTGGGCGGCTCGCCCAGAGAATTTACACAGTCGTAGGGATTGTTTAACAGAGAGTTGGAGAGTCTGACTCCGGGATTTGTGACCGTTCATACTGAAACCTGTCTTCTCAGAAAACATGAAAATAATGTATTTATGTCTAAATGTTACGCATTGTTGCTTTCCCAATTGCAATATGATAAAATCGACTAAACACATCCACAGTGAAGGTGTATATTTGCATTAAATATCCACATGACGTAATGACAAAACAGGACCCTTGGACTCTTGGTATTAACTGTTGTGACTGGCTGATAACCACCTTGTCCAACCATCTGACTGTATTCTGAAAGAGCAAAAAGTGTGCATTTAAATGTTTTACAAAACATCAAGGCACATTCATGAACAGCATTATCATTCAAAAAACATATCATAAGTGTTTCGTCTTGCTTCACCAAATTATACAATGGGTTCTGCAAAAGTAAGCAAGGTGTGGTGTTTGTAGTGAGAATTGCATCATTACCATATTAGGTCACGTGATGTGCCAGCCCACTTTGCTCATTACCATATTTGTCATGTGATGCTGCGCCCACTTTGACGCCTACTTGGCAACCAACTTTGCTCAACACCATATTTGGTCGCGTGACACGCCGCCCACTTAGTTCATTACCATATTTGGTCGCATGACGCCCCGCCATCTTTGCTCATTACCATATTTAGTCGTGTAACGCCCCGCCATCTTTGTTCAGTAACATATATGGTCGCGTGACACGCCGCCCACTTTGCCGGCCACTTTGACGCTCACTTTGCTCATGACCATATCTGGTTGCGTCAAGCGACGCCCACTTTGCTTATTAAAATATTTGGTCACGTGATGCGGCACTTACTATGTGCATTACCATATTTGGTCGTGTAACGCGCCGCACACATTGCTTATAACCATATCTGGTTGCGTGACGGGACACCCACTTTGCTTATTACTTTATTTGGTCACGTGATGCGGCCCTCACTTTGGGCATTACCATTTTTGGTCGCGCAACGCGCAGCCCACTTTGATCATTACAATATTTGGTCCAATGACGCACTGCGCACTTAGCTAATTACCATATTTGGTGGCGTGACGCGTGACCCACTTTGTTCATTACCATATTTGGTCGCATGACGCGCCGCCCTCTTTGTTCATTACTATATTTGGGTGTGTGACGCGCCTCCCACTTTGTTCTTTACCATATTTGGTGGCGTGACGCGCCGCCCACTTTGCGAATAACCTTATTTGGTCGTTCAACGCACCGTTCACTTTGCTCATAACCATATCTGGTTGCGTGAGGCGACTCCCACTTTGTTCATTACCATATTTGATCATGTGACGCGCCGCCGACTTTGTTCTTCATCATATTTGGTCACGTGACACGCCTCCCACTTTGTTCATTAACATATTTGGTCGCGTGACGCGGCGTCCGCTTTGTTCATTACCATATTTGGTTGTGTGACGCTCTGCCTAATTTGCTCATTACAATATTTGGTCGCGTGACGCACCGCCCACTTTTCTCATTACCATATTTGGTGGCGTGACGCTCCGCCCACTTTGCTCATTACCATATTTGGTGGCGTGACGCGCGGCCCACTTTGTTCATTATCATATTTGGTTGTGTGACGCACCGCCTACTTTGCTCATTACAACATTTGGTCGCGTGACGCGCCGCCCACTTTGCTCATAACCATATTTTTTGGCGTGACGCGCCGCCCACTTTGCTCATTACCTTATTTGGTTGTGTGACGCGCCTCCCATGTTATTTATTACCAAATTCGGTGGTGTGACGCGCCGTCCACGTTGTCCATTCCCATATTTGGTTGTGTGACGCACCGCCCACTTTTCTCATTACCATATTTGGTGGCGTGGCGCTCCGCCCACTTTGCTCATTACCATATTTGGTGGCGTGACGCGCGGCCCACTTTGTTCATTACCCTATTTGGTTGTGTGACGCGCCGGCCATGTTCATCATTACCAAATTTGGTCGTGTGACGCACCACCCATGTTGTTCATTACCATATTTTGTTGTGTGACGCACCGCCTACTTTGTTCATTACAATATTTGGTCGCGTGACGCGCTACCAACTTTGCTCATTACCATATTTGTTGGTGTGACGCGCGGCCCACTTTGTTCATTATCATATTTGGTTGTGTGACGCACCGCCTACTTTGCTCATTACAACATTTGGTTGCGTGACGCGCCGCCCACTTTGCTCATAACCATATTTGTTGGCGTGACGCGCCGCCCACTTTGCTCATTACCTTATTTGGTTGTGTGACGCGCCTCCCATGTTATTTATTACCAAATTCGGTGGTGTGACGCGCCGTCCACGTTGTCCATTCCCATATTTGGTTGTGTGACGCACCGCCCACTTTTCTCATTACCATATTTGGTGGCGTGGCGCTCCGCCCACTTTGCTCATTACCATATTTGGTGGCGTGACGCGCGGCCCACTTTGTTCATTACCCTATTTGGTTGTGTGACGCGCCGGCCATGTTCCTCATTACCAAATTTGGTCGTGTGACGCACCACCCACGTTGTTCATTACCATATTTGGTTGTGTGACGAACCACCTACTTTGTTCATTACAATATTTGGTCGCGTGACGCGCTACCAACTTTGCTCATTACCATATTTGTTGGTGTGACGCGCGGCCCACTTTGTTCATTATCATATTTGGTTGTGTGAGGCACCGCCTACTTTGCTCATTACAACATTTGGTCGCGTGACGCGCCGCCCACTTTGCTCATAACCATATTTGTTGGCGTGACGCGCCGCCCACTTTGCTCATTACCTTATTTGGTTGTGTGACGCGTCTCCCATGTTATTTATTACCAAATTCGGTGGTGTGACGCGCCGTCCACGTTGTCCATTCCCATATTTGGTTGTGTGACGCACCGCCCACTTTTCTCATTACCATATTTGGTGGCGTGACGGTCCACCCACTTTGCTCATTACCATATTTGGTGGCGTGACGCGCGGCCCACTTTGTTCATTACCCTATTTGGTTGTGTGACGCGCCGGCCATGTTCATCATTACCAAATTTGGTCGTGTGACGCACCACCCATGTCGTTCATTACCATATTTGGTTGTGTGACGCACCACCTACTTTGTTCATTACAATATTTGGTCGCGTGACGCGCTACCAACTTTGCTCATTACCATATTTGTTGGTGTGACGCGCGGCCCACTTTGTTCATTATCATATTTGGTTGTGTGACGCACCGCCTACTTTGCTCATTACAACATTTGGTCGCGTGACGCGCCGCCCACTTTGTTCATAACCATATTTGTTGGCGTGACGCGCCGCCCACTTTGTTCATTACCTTATTTGGTTGTGTGACGCGTCTCCCATGTTATTTATTACCAAATTCGGTGGTGTGACGCGCCGTCCACGTTGGCCATTACCATATTTGGTTGTGTGACGCACCGCCCACTTTTCTCATTACCATATTTGGTGGCGTGACGCTCCGCCCACTTTGCTCATTACCATATTTGGTGGCGTGACGCGCGGCCCACTTTGTTCATTACCCTATTTGGTTGTGTGACGCGCCGGCCATGTTGATCATGACCAAATTTGGTCGTGTGACGCACCACCCACGTTGTTCATTACCATATTTGGTTGTGTGACGCACCGCCTACTTTGTTCATTACAATATTTGGTCGCGTGACGCGCTACCAACTTTGCTCATTACCATATTTGTTGGTGTGACGCGCCGCCCACTTTGCTCATTACAATATTTGGTCGCGTGACGCGCCACCCACTTTGTTCAATATCATATTTGGTTGTGTGACGCGCCACCCATGTTATTCATTACCAAATTTGGTCGTGTGACGCGCCGCCCACTTTGTACATCACCATATTTGGTCACGTGACGCGCCGCCCTCTTAGTTCATTACTATATTTGGTTGTGTGACGCACCGCCCACTTTGTTCTTTATCATATTTGGTGGCGTGACGCGCCGCCCACTTTGCGAATAACCTTAATTGGTCGTTCAACGCACCGTTCACTTTGCTCATAACCATATCTGGTTGCGTGAGGCGACTCCGACTTTGTTCATTACCATATTTGGTCGCGTGACGCGGCGTCCACTTTGTTCATTACCATATTTGGTTGTGTGACGCTCTGCCTAATTTGCTCATTACAATATTTGGTCGCGTGACGCACCGCCCACTTTTCTCATTACCATATTTGGTGGCGTGACGCTCCGCCCACTTTGCTCATTACCATATTTGGTGGCGTGACGCGCGGCCCACTTTGTTCATTACCCTATTTGGTTGTGTGACGCGCCGCCCATGTTGATCATTACCAAATTTGGTCGAGTGACGCACCGCCTACTTTGTTCATTACAATATTTGGTCGCGTGACGCGCCACCAACTTTGCTCATTACCATATTTGTTGGTGTGACGCGCCGCCCACTTTGCTCATTACCATATTGGGTCGCGTGACGCGCCACCCACTTTGTTCAATACCATATTTGGTTGTGTGACGCGCCTCCCATGTTATTTATTACCAAATTCGGTGGTGTGACGCGCCGTCCACGTTGTCCATTACCATATTTGGTTGTGTGACGCACCGCCCACTTTTCTCATTACCATATTTGGTGGCGTGACGCTCCGCCCACTTTGCTCATTACCATATTTGGTGGCGTGACGCGTGGCCCACTTTGTTCATTACCCTATTTGGTTGTGTGACGCGCCGCCCATGTTGATCATTACCAAATTTGGTCGTGTGACGCACCGCCTACTTTGTTCATTACAATATTTGGTCGGGTGACGCGCCACCAACTTTGCTCATTACCATATTTGTTGGTGTGACGCGCCGCCCACTTTGCTCATTACCATATTGGGTCGCGTGACGCGCCACCCACTTTGTTCAATACCATATTTGGTTGTGTGACGCGCCTCCCATGTTATTCATTACAAAATTTGGTCGTGTGACGCGCCGTCCACGTTGTCCATTACCATATTTGGTTGTGTGACGCTCCGCCTACTTTGCTCATTACAATAATTGGTTGCGTGACGCGCCGCCCACTATGCCCATTACCATATTTGGTCGCGTGACGCGACACCCACTTTGCCGCCATCTATTCTCACTACCATATTTGGTCGCGTGACGCGCAACCCACTTTGTTCATTACCATATTTGGTCACATGACGCGTCGCCCTCTTTGATCATAACTATATTTGGTTGTGTGACGCGCCGCCCATGTTCATTACCAAATTTGGTCGTGTGACGCGGTGCCCACGTTGTTCAACACCATATTTGGTTGTGTGACGCTCCGCCCACTTTACTCATTACAATATTAGGTCACGTGACGCGCGACACACTTTGTACATCACCATATTTGATCATGTGACGCGCCGCCCTCTTTGTTCATGACTATATTTGGTTGTGTGACTCGCCGCCCATGTTGTTCATTACCAAATTTGGTCGTGTGACGTGCCGCACACGTTGTTCATTACCATATTTGGTTGAGTGACGCACTGCCTACTTTGCTCATTACAATATTTGGTTGTCACGCTCCGCCCCCTTTTCTCATTTCCATATTTGGTCGCATGACGCCCCACCCTCTTTGTACATTGCCATATTTCGTCGTGTGAAGCTCCGCCCACTTTGCCGCCATCTTTTCTCACCAGCAAATTTGGTTGTATGACTCACCGCCCATGTTGATCATTACCAAATTTGGTCGTGTGACGCGCGACCCACTTTGTTCATTACCATATTTGGTCGCGTGACGCGTGGCCCACTTTGTTCATTACCCTATTTGGTTGTGTGACGCGCCGACCATGTTGATCATTACCAAATTTGGTCGTGTGACGCACCGCCCACGTTGTTCATTACCATATTTGGTTGTGTGACGCACCGCCTACTTTGCTCATTACAATATTTGGTCGCATGACGCGCCGCCCACTTTGTTCTTTACCATATTTGGTTGTTTGACGCGCCGCCCATGTTGTTCATTGCCAAATTTGGTCGTGTGACGCGCCACCCACGTTGTCCATTACCATATTTGGTTGTGTGACGCTCCGCCAGCTTTACTCATTACAATATTTGGTCGCGTGACGCGCCGCCCACTATGCTCATTACCATATTTGGTCGCGTGACGCGCCGGCCACTTTGCCGCCATCTATTCTCACTACCATATTTGGTCGCGTGACTCGGCGCCCACTTTGTTCTTTACCATATTTAGTGGCGTGACGCGCCGCCCACTTGGTTTGTCACCATATTTGGTCACGTGACGCCCCGCCCACTGTGTTCATTGCCATATTTGGTTTAGTCACGCTCCGCCCCCTTTACTCATTTCCATATTTGGTCGCGGGACGCCCCACCCTGTTCGTTCATTGCCATATTTCGTCGTGTAAAGCTCCAACCACTTCGCCGCCATCTTTTCTCACGTCCATATTTGGTCGCGTTATGCTCAGCCCACTTTATTCATTACCATATTTGGTTGAGTGACGCTCCGCCTACTTTGCTCATTACAACATTTGGTCACGTGACGTGCCGCCCTCTTTGTTCATTACTATATTTGGTTGTGTGACTCGCCGCCCATGTTGTTCATTACCAAATTTGATCGTGTGACGCGGCGCCCTCGTTGTTCATTACCATATTTGGTTGTGTGACGCTCCGCCCCCTTTACTCATTTCCATATTTGGTCGCGTGACGCTCCGCCCTCTTTGTTCATTGCCATATTTCATCGTGTGAAGCTCTGCCCACTAGGCCGCCATGTTTTCTGACGACCATATTTGCTCGTGCAATGCGACGCCCACTTTGCTCATTACAATATTTGGTCGCCTGACGCGCCGCCCACTTAGCTCATTACCATATTTGGTCACGTGACGCACCGTCCACTTTGTTCATTACAATATTACGTCACGTGATGCGCCGCCCACTTTGCTCATTACCTTATTTGGTTGCGTGACGGGCGTCTCGCTTTGTTCATTACCATATTTGGTTGTTTGACGCTCCGCTTACTTTGCTGATTACAATATTTGGTGGCGTGGCGCGCCGCCCACTTTGTTCATTACCATATTTGGTCACGTGACGCGCTGCCCACTCTTCCGCCCACTTTGCCGCCCACATAGCGCTTAGCCATATTTGGTTGTTCAACGGACGGTTCACTTTGCTCATAACCATATTACTGGTTGCGTGAGCCGACGCCCTCTTTGTTCATTACCATATTTGGTCACGTGACGACCGCCCACTTTGCTTATTACCTTATTTGGTTGTGTGACCCGCCGCCCACTTTGTTCATTACGATATTTGGTCACGTGACGGTCGCCCACTTTGTTCATTGCCATATTTGGTCGGGTGATGCGCCGACCACTTTGCCACCCACTTTGCCGCCCACTTTGACTCCCACTCTTCGGCCCACTTTGTGCATTATCATTTTTCGTGGTTCAACGCGCCGTTCACTTTGCTCATAATCATATCTCGTTGCTTGAACCGACGCCGACTTTGTTCATTGCCATATTTGGTCCAGTGACGCGGCGCCAACTTTGCTCATTATAATATTTGATAGCGTGACGCGCCGCCCACTTCGCTCATTACCATATCTGGTTGCGAGATGCGACGCCAACTTTGTTCATTACCATATTTGGTCACGCAACGTGCCGCCCTCTTTGCTCATTACCGTTTTTGGTCGAGTGACACGCCGCCCACTTTGCCGCCCACTTTGCCGCCCACTTTGCCGCCCACTTTGCGGCCCACTTTGCCGCCCACTTTGCTCATAACCATATTTAGTCAAGTGATGCGCCGCCCACTTTGTTAATTAAGATATTTGGTCGTGTGACGCGCCGCCCGCCTTGCTTATTACCATATTCGGTCGCGTGACGTGCCGTCCACTTTGCTCATTACCATATTTGGTCTCATGACGGACCGACGCACTTTGTTCATTGCCATATTTGGTTGTGTGACGCGCCGCCCACTTTGCAGCCCATATTGCCGCCCACTTTGCCGCCCACTTTGCCGCCCTCTTTGCTCATTACCGTTTTTGGTCGAGTGACACGCCACCCACTTTGCCGCCCACTTTGCCGCCCACTTTGCCGCCAACTTTGCTCATAACCATATTTAGTCAAGTGATGCGCCGCCCACTTTGTTAATTAAGATATTTGGTCGTGTGACGCGCCGCCCGCCTTGCTTATTACCATATTCGGTCGCGTGACGTGCCGTCCACTTTGCTCATTACCAGATTTGGTCTCATGACGCACCGACGCACTTTGTTCATTGCCATATTTGGTTGTGTGACGCGCTGCCCACTTTGCCGCCCATATTGCGTATTAACATATTTGGTCGTTCAACGCGCCATTCCCTTTGCTCATAACCATATCTGGTTGCGTGAGGCGCCGCCCACTTTGCCGCCCATATTGCGTATTAACCTATTTGGTCGTTCAACGCGCCATTCCCTTTGCTCATAACCATATCTGGTTGCGTGAGGCGCCGCCCGATTTTGATCTTCATCACATTTGTTGGTGTGACGCGCCGCCCACTTTGTTCATTACCATATTTGGTTGTGTGACGCTCAGCCTTATTCTCTACTTACAATATTTGGTCGCGTGACGCACCGCCCAGTTTCCTCATTACCATGTTTGGTCATGTGACGCGCCGCCCACTTTGCTCATTACCATAATTGGTCGCGTGACGCGCCGCCCACTTTGCCGCCCACTTTGCCGCCCACTTTGTGCATTACCATATTTGGTTGTGTGTCGCGCCGACCATGTTGATCATTACCATATTTGGTCGTGTGACGCGCCGCCCACTTTGCTCATTACCATATTTGTTGGCGTGACGCGCCGCCCACATTGCTCATTACCATATTTGGTCGCGTGACGCCGGACCGACTTTGTTCATTACCATATTTGGTGGCGTGACGCGCCGCCCACTTTCTTTATCACCATATTTGGTCGCGTGACGTGCCGCCCACTGTGTTCATTGGCATATTTGGTTGTGTCACGCTCCGCCCCCTTTACTCATTTCCATATTTGGTCACATGACGCCCCACCCTCTTGGTTCATTGCCATATTTCGTCGTGTGAAGCTCCGCCCACTTTGCCGCCATCGTTTCTCACGAGCATATTTGGTTGTGTGACTCACCGCCCATGTTGATCATTACCAAATTTGGTCGCGTGACCCGCCGACCACTTTGCCTGCATCTATTCTCACTACCATATTTGGTCGAGTGACTCGCCGCCCACTTTGTTATTTACCATATTTGGTGGCGTGACGCACCGCCCACTGTGTTCATTGCCATAATTGGTTGTGTCACGCTCCGCCCCCTTTAGTCATTTCCATATTTGGTCGCGTGACGCCCCACCCTCTTTGTTCATTGCCATATTTCGTCGTGTAAAGCTCCGCCCACTTTGCCGCCAACTTTTCTCACAAACATATTTGGTCGCGTGATGCTCCGCCCACTTTATACATTACCATATTTGGTTGTGTGACGCTCCGCCTACTTTGCTCATTACAATATTTGGTCACGTGACGCGCCGCCCTCTTTGTTCATTACTATATTTGGTTGTGTGACTCGCCGCCCATGTTGTTCTTTACCAAATTTGGTCGTGTGACGCGCCGCCCCGTTGTTCATTACCATATTTGGTTGTGTGACGCTCCGCCTACTTTAGTCATTACAATATTTGGTCGCATGACGCGCCGCCCATTTCGTTCAATACCATATTTGGTTGTGTAACGCGCCGCCCATGTTGATCATTACCAAATTTGGTCGTGTGACGCGCCGCCCACGTTGTTCATTACGATATTTCTTTGTGTCACGCTCTGCCCCCTTTACTCATTTCCATATTTGGCCATGTGACGCCCCACCCTCTTTGTTCATTGCCATACTTCGTCGTGTGAAGATCCGCCCACTTTGCCGCCATCTTTTCACACGACCATATTTGGCCGCATGACGCCCCACCCTCTTTGTTCATTGCCATATTTTGTCGTGTGAAGCTCCGCCCACTTTGCCGCCATCTTTTCTCACGAGCATATTTGGTTGTGTGACGCGCCGCCCATGTTGTTCATTGCCAAATTTGGTCGTGTGACGCGCCACCCACGTTGTCCATTACCATATTTGGTTGTGTGACGCTCTGCCTACTTTACTCATTACAATATTTGGTCGCGTGACGCGCCGCCCACTATGCTCATTACCATATTTGGTCGCGTGACGCGCTGCCCACTTTGCGGCCATGAATTCTCACTACCATATTTGGTCGCGTCACTCGCCGCCCACTTTATTCTTTACCACATTTGGAGGCGTGACGCGCCGCCCACTTAGTTTATCACCATATTTGGTCGCGTGACGCACCGCCCACTGTGTTCATTGTCATATTTGGTTGTGTCACGCTCCGCCCCCTTTACTCATTTCCATATTTGGTCGCGTGACGCCCCACCCTCTTTGTTCATTGCCATATTTCGTCGGGTAAAGCTCCGCCCACTTTGCCGCCATCTTTTCTCACTGCATATTTGGTCGCGTGATGCTCCGCCCACTTTATTCATTACCATATTTGGTTGTGTGACGCTCCGCCTACTTTACTCATTACAATATTTGGTCGCGTGACGCGCCGCCCATTTTGTTCAATACCATATTTGGTTGTGTGACGCGCCGCCCATGTTGATCATTACCAAATTTGGTCGTGTGACGCGCCGCCCACGTTGTTCATTACCATATTTCGTTGTGTCACTCTCCGCCTCCTTTACTCATTTCCATATTTGGCCGTGTGATGCCCCGCCCTCTTTGTTCATTGCCATACTTCGTCGTGTGAAGCTCCTCCCACTTTGCCGCCATCTTCTGTCGCGACCATATTTGGCCGCGTGACGCGCCGCCCACTTTGTTCGTTACCACATTTGGTTGTGTGACGCTCTGCCCACTTTGCTCATCACCATATTTGGCCGCGTGACGCGCCGCCCACTTTGTTCATTATCATATTTGTTTGTGTGACGCTCCGACCACTTTGCTCATTACCATATTTGGTCGCGTGATCCGGGACCTACTTTGTTCATCACCATATTTGGTCACGTGACGCGCCGCCCTCTTTGTTCATTAATATATTTGGTTGTTTGACTCGCCGCCCATGTTTATCATTACCAAATTTGGTCGTGTGACGCGCCGCCCACGTTGTTCATTACCATATTTGGTTGTGTGACGCACTGCCTACTTTGCTCATTACAATATTTGGTCGCGTGACGCGCCGCCCACTATGCTCATTACGATATCTGGTCGCGTGACGCACCACCCACTTTGCGGCCATCTATTCTCACGACCATATTTGGTCGCGTGACTCGCCGCCCACTTTGTTCTTTACCATATTTGGTGTCGTGACGCGCCATCCACTTTGTTTATCACAATATTTGGTCGCGTGACGCGCCGCCCACTGTTTTCATTGCCATATTTGGTTTAGTCACGCTCCGCCCCCTTTACTCATTTCCATATTTGGTCGCGGGACGCCCCACCCTCTTCGTTCATTGCCATATTTCGTCGTGTAAAGCTCCGACCACTTCGCCGACATCTTTTCTCACGACCATATTTGGTCGCGTTATGCTCAGCCCACTTTATTCATTACCATATTTGGTTGAGTGACGCTCCGCCTACTTTGCTCATTACAACATTTGGTGACGTGACGTGCCGCCCTCTTTGTTCATTACTATATTTGGTTGTGTGACTCGCCGCCCATGTTGTTCATTACCAAATTTCATCGTGTGACGCGGCGCCCACGTTGTTCATTACCATATTTGGTTGTGTGACGCTCCGCCCCCTTTACTCATTTCCATATTTGGTCGCGTGACGCCCCGCCCTCTTTGTTCATTGCCATATTTCATCGTGTGAAGCTCTGCCCACTAGGCAGCGATGTTTTCTCACGACCATATTTGGTCGTGCAATGCGACGCCCACTTTGCTCATTACAATATTTGGTCGCCTGACGCGCCGCCCACTTAGCTCATTACCATATTTGGTCACGTGACGCACCGTCCACTTTGTTCATTACAATATTACGTCACGTGATGCGCCGCCCACTTTGCTCATTACCTTATTTGGTTGCGTGACGGGCGTCTCGCTTTGTTCATTACCATATTTGGTTCTTTGACGCTCCCCTTACTTTGCTGATTACAATATTTGGTCACATGACGCGCCGCCCACTTTGCACATTTCCATATTTGGTGGCGTGGCGCGCCGCCCACTTTGTTCATTACCATATTTGGTCACGTGACGCACTGCCCACTCTTCCGCCCACTTTGCCGCCCATATAGCGCATAGCCATATTTGGTTGTTCAACGGACGGTTCACTTTGCTCATAACCATATTACTGGTTGCGTGAGCCGATGCCCTCTTTGTTCATTACCATATTTGGTCACGTGACGACCGCCCACTTTGCTTATTACCTTATTTGGTTGTGTGACCCGCCGCCCACTTTGTTCATTACGATATTTGGTCACGTGACGGTCGCCCACTTTGTTCTTTATCATATTTGGTCGCGTGATGCGCCGCCCACGTTATCCATTACCATATATGGTCGATTGACGCCGCCCACTTTGTTCTTTACCATATTTGGTCGCGTGATGCACCGCCCACTTTGCCACCCACTTTGCCACCCACTTTGCCACCCACTTTGCCGCCCACTTTGACTCCCACTCTTCCGCCCACTTTGTGCATGACCATTTTTCGTCGTTCAACGCGCCGTTCACTTTGCTCAAAATCATATCTGGTTGCTTTAGGCGACGCTTACTTTGTTCATTGCCATATTTGGTCGGGTGATGCGCCGAACACTTTGCCACCCACTTTGCCGCCCACTTTGACTCCCACTCTTCGGCCCACTTTGTGCATTATCATTTTTCGTCGGCCCTCGCGCCGTTCAATTTGCTCATAATCATATCTCGTTGCTTGAACAGACGCCGACTTTGTTCATTTGGTCCAGTGACGCGGCGCCAACTTTGCTCATTATAATATTTGATAGCGTGACGCGCCGCCCACTTCGCTCATTACCATATCTGGTTGCGAGATGCGCCGCCTACTTTGTTCATTACCATATTTGGTCACGCAACGTGCCGCCCTCTTTGCTCATTACCGTTTTTGGTCGAGTGACACGCCGCCCACTTTGCCGCCCACTTTGCAGCCCACTTTGCCGCCCTCTTTGCTCATTACCGTTTTTGGTCGAGTGACACGCCGCCCACTTTGCCGCCCACTTTGCCGCCCACTTTGCCGCCCACTTTGCCGCCCACTTTGCTCATAACCATATTTAGTCAAGTGATGCGCTGCCCACTTTGTTAATTAAGATATTTGGTCGTGTGACGCGCCGCCCGCCTTGCTTATTACCATATTCGGTCGCGTGACGTGCCGTCCACTTTGCTCATTACCATATTTGGTCTCATGACGCACCGACGCACTTTGTTCATTGCCATATTTGGTTGTGTGACGCGCCGCCCACTTTGCAGCCCATATTGCCGCCCACTTTGCCGCCCACTTTGCCGCCCACTTTGCCGCCCTCTTTGCTCATTACCGTTTTTGGTCGAGTGACACGCCGCCCACTTTGCCGCCCACTTTGCCTCCCACTTTGCCGCCCACTTTGCCGCCCACTTTGCTCATAACCATATTTAGTCAAGTGATGCGCCGCCCACTTTGTTAATTAAGATATTTGGTCGTGTGACGCGCCGCCCGCCTTGCTTATTACCATATTCGGTCGCGTGACGTGCCGTACACTTTCCTCATTACCATGTTTGGTCATGTGACGCGCCGCCCACTTTGCTCATTACCATAATTGGTCGCGTGACGCGCCGCCCACTTTGCCGCCCACTTTGCCGCCCACTTTGTGCATTACCATATTTGGTTGTGTGTCGCGCCGACCATGTTGATCATTACCATATTTGGTCGTGTGACGCGCCGCCCACGTTGTTCAATACCATATCTGGTTTTGTGACGCACCGCCTACTTTGCTCATTACAATATTTGGTCGCGTGACGCGCCGCCCACTTTGCTCATTACCATATTTTTTGGCGTGACGCGCCGCCCACTTTGCTCATTACCATATTTGGTCGCGTGACGCGGGACCGACTTTTTTCATTACCATATTTGGTGGCGTGACGCGCCGCCCACTTTCTTTATCACCATATTTGGTCGCGTGACGTGCCGCCCACTGTGTTCATTGGCATATTTGGTTGTGTCACGCTCCGCCCCCTTTATTCATTTCCATATTTGGTCGCATGACGCCCCACCCTCTTTGTTCATTGCCATATTTCGTCGTGTGAAGCTCCGCCCACTTTGCCGCCATCGTTTCTCACTACCATATTTGGTCGAGTGACTCGCCGCCCACTTTGTTATTTACCATATTTGGTGGCGTGACGCGCCGCCCACTTTGTTTATCACCATATTTGGTCGCGTGACGCACCGCCCACTGTGTTCATTGCCATAATTGGTTGTGTCACGCTCCGCCCCCTTTACTCATTTCCATATTTGGTCGCGTGACGCCCCACCCTCTTTGTTCATTGCCATATTTCGTCGTGTAAAGCTCCGCCCACTTTGCCGCCATCTTTTCTCACGAACATATTTGGTCGCGTGATGCTCCGCCCACTTTATTCATTACCATATTTGGTTGTGTGAAGCTCCGCCTACTTTGCTCATTACAATATTTGGTCACGTGACGCGCCGCCCTCTTTGTTCATTACTATATTTGGTTGTGTGACTCGCCGCCCATGTTGTTCTTTACCAAATTTGGTCGTGTGACGCGCCGCCCTCTTTGTTCATTACTATATTTGGTTGTGTGACTCGCCGCCCATGTTGTTCTTTACCAAATTTGGTCGCGTGACGCGCCGCCCATTTTGTTCAATACCATATTTGGTTGTGTAACGCGCCGCCCATGTTGATCATTACCAAATTTGGTCGTGTGACGCGCAGCCCACGTTGTTCATTACGATATTTCTTTTTTCTCTCTTTTCTCACGAGCATATTTGGTTGTTTGACTCGCCGCCCATGTTGTTCATTGCCAAATTTGGTCGTGTGACGCGCCACCCACGTTGTCCATTACCATATTTGGTTGTGTGACGCTCTGCCTACTTTACTCATTACAATATTTGGTCGCGTGACGCGCCGCCCACTATGCTCATTACCATATTTGGTCGCGTGACGCGCTGCCCACTTTGCGGCCATGAATTCTCACTACCATATTTGGTCGCGTGACTCGCCGCCCACTTTATTCTTTACCACATTTGGAGGCGTGACGCGCCGCCCACTTTGTTTATCACCATATTTGGTCGCGTGACGCCCCACCCTCTTTGTTCATTGCCATATTTCGTCGTGTAAAGCTCCGCCCACTTTGCCGCCATCTTTTCTCACGAACATATTTGGTCGCGTGATGCTCCGCCCACTTTATTCATGACCATATTTGGTTGTGTGAAGCTCCGCCTACTTTGCTCATTACAATATTTGGTCACGTGACGCGCCTCCCTCTTTGTTCATTACTATATTTGGTTGTGTGACTCGCCGCCCATGTTGTTCTTTACCAAATTTGGTCGTGTGACGCGCCGCCCATGTTGTTCATTACCATATTTGGTTGTGTGACGCTCCGCCTACTTTAGTCATTACAATATTTGGTCGCGTGACGCGCCGCCCATTTTGTTCAATAGCATATTTGGTTGTGTAACGCGCCGCCCATGTTGATCATTACCAAATTTGGTCGTGTGACGCGCAGCCCACGTTGTTCATTACGATATTTCTTTGTGTCACGCTCCTTCCCCTTTACTCATTTCCATATTTGGCCATGTGACGCCCCACCCTCTTTGTTCATTGCCATACTTCGTCGTGTGAAGCTCCGCCCACTTTGTCGCCATCTTTTCACTCGACCATATTTGGCCGCATGACGCCCCACCCTCTTTGTTCATTGCCATATTTTGTCGTGTGAAGCTCCGCCCACTTTGCCGCCATCTTTTCTCACGAGCATATTTGGTTGTTTGACGCGCCGCCCATGTTGTTCATTGCCAAATTTGGTCGTGTGACACGCCACCCACGTTGTCCATTACCATATTTGGTTGTGTGACGCTCTGCCTACTTTACTCATTACAATATTTGGTCGCGTGACGCGCCGCCCACTATGCTCATTACCATATTTGGTCGCGTGACGCGCTGCCCACCTTGCGGCCATGAATTCTCACTACCATATTTGGTCGCGTGATTCGCCGCCCACTTTATTCTTTACCACATTTGGAGGCGTGACGCGCCGCCCACTTTGTTTATCACCATATTTGGTCGCGTGACGCACCGCCCACTGTGTTCATTGTCATATTTGGTTGTGTCACGCTCCGCCCCCTTTGCTCATTTCCATATTTGGTCGCGTGACGCCCCACTCTCTTTGTTCATTGCCATATTTGGTCGGGTAAAGCTCCGCCCACTTTGCCGCCATCTTTTCTCACTGCATATTTGGTCGCGTGATGCTCCGCCCACTTTATTCATTACCATATTTGGTTGTGTGACGCTCCGCCTACTTTGCTCATTACAATATTTGGTCGCGTGACGCGCCGCCCATTTTGTTCAATACCATATTTGGTTGTGTGACGCGCCGCCCATGTTGATCATTACCAAATTTGGTCGTGTGACGCGCCGCCCACGTTGTTCATTACCATATTTCGTTGTGTCACTCTCCGCCCCCTTTACTCATTTCCATATTTGGCCGTGTGACGCCCCGCCCTCTTTGTTCATTGCCATACTTCGTCGTGTGAAACTCCGCCCACTTTGCCGCCATCTTCTGTCGCGACCATATTTGGCTGCGTGACGCGCCGCCCACTTTGTTCGTTACCACATTTGGTTGTGTGACGCTCTGCCCACTTTGCTCATTACCATATTTGGCCGCGTGACGCGCCGCCCACTTTGTTCATTATCATATTTGTTTGTGTGACGCTCCGACCACTTTGCTCATTACCATATTTGGTCGCGTGATGCGGGACCTACTTTGTTCATCACCATATTTGGTCACGTGACGCGCCGCCCTCTTTGTTCATTAATATATTTGGTTGTTTGACTCGCCGCCCATGTTTATCATTACCAAATTTGGTCGTGTGACGCACCGCCCACGTTGTTCATTACCATATTTGGTTGTGTGACGCACTGCCTACTTTGCTCATTACAATATTTGGTCGCGTGACGCGCCGCCCACTATGCTCATTAACATATCTGGTCGCGTGACGCACCACCCACTTTGCGGCCATCTATTCTCACGACCATATTTGTTCGCGTGACTCGCCGCCCACTTTGTTCTTTACCATATTTGGTGTCGTGACGCGCCATCCACTTTGTTTATCACAATATTTGGTCGCGTGACGCGCCGCCCACTATTTTCATTGCCATATTTGGTTATGTGACGCTCCGCCCCCTTTACACATTTCCATATTTCGTCGCGTGTCGCCCCGCCCTCTTTGTTCATTGCCATATTTCATCGTGTGAAGCTCTGCCCACGAGGCGGCCATGTTTTCTCACGACCATATTTGGTCGCGTGACACGCCGCCCACTTTGTTGCTTACCATATTAGGTTGTGTGACGCTCCGCCTACTTTGCTCATTACAATATATGGCCACGTGACACGCTGCCCACTTTGCTCAAAACCATTTTTGGTCGCATGACGCGACGCCCACTTTGCCGCCATCTATTCTCACAACCATATTTGGTCACATGACTCGCCGTCCACTTTGTTCTTTACCATATTTGGTGGCGAGACGCACCGCCCACTTTGTTTATCACCATATTTGGTCGCGTGACGCGCCGCCCACTTTGTTCATTGCCATATTTGGTTGTGTGACGCTCCGCCCCCATTGCTCATTTCCATATTTGGTCGCATGACGCCCCACCGTCGTTGTTCATTGCCATATTTGGTAGTGTGAAGCTCCGCCCACTTTGCAACCATCTTTTCTCAGGACCATATTTGGTCACGTGATGCGGCCCTCACTTTGTTCATTACCATATTTGGTTGTTTGACGCTACGCTTACTTTGCTCATTACAATATGTGGTCACGTGATGCGCCGCCCACTTTGCTCATTACCATATTTGGTCGAGTGACCCCCCGCCCTCTTTGTTCATTACCATATTTGGTCGTGTGACGCGCTGCCCAAGTTCATTACCAAATATGCTCGTTTGACACGCCGCCCACGTTGTCCATCACCATATTTGGTTGTGTGACGCTCCGGCTACTTTGCTCATCACAATATTTGGTCGCGTGACGCGCCGCCCACTATGCTCATTACCATATTTGGTCGCGTGATGCGCCGCCCACTTTGTTCTTAACCATATTTGGAGGCGTGACGCGCCCCCCACTTTGTTTATCACCATATGCGGTCGCGTGACGCTCCACCCACGTTGTTCATTACCATATTTGGTCGCTTGACGCGGCGCCCACTTTTCTCATTATCATATTTGGTGGCGTGACGCGCGGCCCACTTTGCTCATTACCATATTTGGTTGTGTGAAGCTCCGTCCACTTTGCCGCCATCTTTTCTCGCTACCATATTTGGCCACGGTACCCGCCGCCCGATTTTGATCTTCATCATATTTGGTCGTGAGACGCGCCGCCCACTTTGATCATTACCATATTTGGTTGAGTGACGCTCCGCCTACTTCGCTACTTACTGTATTTGGTCGCGTGACGCGCCACCCACTTTGCTCATTACCATATTACCATATTTGGTCGCGTGACGCACCGCCCACTTTGCTCATTACCATATTTTGTCGTGTGACGCGCCGCCCACTTTGCCGCCCACTTTGTGCATGACCATATTTGGTCGTTCAATGCGCCGTACACTTTGCTCATCATCTTATCTGGTTGCTTGAGGGGACGCCCACTTTGTTCATTGCCATATTTGGTCGTGTGACACGCCGCCCACTTTGCTCATTATAATTTTTGATAGAGTGACGCGGCGCCCACTTTGCCCATGATCATATCTGGTTGCGTCATGCGCTGCCTACTTTGTCCATTGCCATATTTGGTCACGCAATGTGCCGCCCACTTTGCTCATTACCATATTTAGTCAAGTGACTCGGTGCCCACTTTGTTCATTAAGTTATTTGGTCGCGTGACCCGCCGCCCACATTGCTCATTACCATATTTGGTCGTTCAATGCGCCGTACACTTTGCTCATCATCTTATCTGGTTGCTTGAGGGGACGCCCACTTTGTTCATTGCCATATTTGGTCGTGTGACACGCCGCCCACTTTGCTCATTATAATTTTTGATAGAGTGACGCGGCGCCCACTTTGCCCATGACCATATCTGGTTGCGTCATGCGCCGCCCACTTTGCTCATTACCATATTTAGTCAAGTGACGCGCCGGCCACTTTGGTCATTAATATATTGGGTTGCGTGACGCGCGGCCCACTTTGCCGCACATTTTGGCGCACATTTTGCCGCACACTTTGCGCATTGCCATATTTGGTCGATCAACGTGACGTTCACTTTGTTCAAAACCATATCTGATTGCGTCAGCAGACGCCCACTTTGTTCTTTGACATATTTGGTAACGGGACGCGCTAACCACTTTGTTCTTTACCGTATTTGGTCAAGTGACGTGCCACCCACTTTGTTCATTGCCATATTTAGTCACGTGGCAGCCGCCCACGTTGTTCATGACCATATTGGGTCACGTGACGTGCCGCCCACTTTGTTCATGACCATATTTGGTCGCGTGACAGGCAGCACACTTTGTTCATTACCATATTTGGTCGCGTGATGTGCCGCCCACTTTTTTCATTACAATATTTGGTTGCTTGACACGCACCCCACTTTGCCGTCCAATTTGCTCATTCCCATTTTTGGTCAAGTGACCTGCCGCCCACTTTGCCCATTACCATATTTGGTCATTCAGCACACCGTTCACTTGGTCATAACCATATCAGGTTGCGTGAGGCGACGCCCACTTTGTTCATTATCATATTTGGACAAGTGACGGCCGCCGACTTTGTTCACTACCATATTTGGTCGCGTGACGCACGGCCCACTTTGTTCATTACCATATTTTGTCACGTGACGGCCGCCCACTTTGGTCATTACCATATTTGGTCGCGTGATGCGCCACCCACTTTGATCATTACTATATTTGGTTGCGTGATTTTCCGCCCTCTTTGTTCATTACCAAATTTGGTCATGTGACGCGCGAACCACTTTGCCGCCCACTTTGCCGCCCACTCTGGGCATTACCATATTTGGTCGTTCAACGGGCCGTTCACTTTGCTCATAACCATATCTGATTGCGTGAGGCAACGCCCACTTTGTTATTTACCATATTTGGTCACGTGACGCGCCACCCACTTTCCTCATTATCATCTTCGGTCGCTTGACGTGCCGCCCACTTTGCTCATTACCATATTTGGTCGCATGACTCACCGCCCACTTTGTTCATTGCCATATTTGGTTGTGTGACGAGCCGCCCACTTTGCCGCCCACTTTGCCGGCCACTTTGCCGACCACTTTGGCCCCCACTTTGCGCATTACAATATTTGGTCGATCAACGCGCCGTTCCCTTTGCTCATAACCATATCTGGTTGGGTGACACGCCACCCGATTTTGATCTTCATCATATATGGTCGTGTGACGCGCCGCCCACTTTGTTCATTACCATGTTTGGTTGTGTGACGCTCCGACTACTTCGCTACTTACAATATTTGGTTGCGTAACGCGCCCCACACTTTCCTCATTACCATATTTGGTCGCGTGACGCGCCGCACACTTTGCTCATTACCATATTTGGTCGCGTGACGCGCCGCCCACTTTGCCGCCCACTTTGCCGCCCACTTTGTGTAATACCATATTTGGTCGTTCAACGGGCGGTTCACTTTGCTCATAATCATATCTGGTTGCTTAAGGCGACGCCCACTTTGTTCATTGCCATATTTGGTCGCGTGACACGCCGCCCACTTTGCTCATTATAATATGTTATAGCGTGAAGCGCCGCCCACTTTGCTCATTACCATATCTGGTTGCGTGATGCGCCGCCTATTTTGTTCATTACCATATTTGGTCAGGCAACGTGTAGTCCACTTTGCTCATTACCGTTTTTGGTCGCATGACGCGCCACCCACTTTGCCGCCCACTTTGCCGCCCACTTTGCTAATTACCATATTTAGTCAAGTGACGCGCCACCCACTTTGTTCATTAAGATATTTGGTCGCGTGACACGCCGCCCACTTTGCTCATTACCATATTCGGTCACGTGACGTGCCGCCCACTTTGGTCATTACCATATTTGGTCGCATGACGCACCGCCCACTTTGTTCATTGCCATATTTGGTTGTGTGACGCGCCGCCCACTTTGCCGCCCACTTTGCCGCCCACTTTGTGCATTACCATATTTGGTCATTCAACGCCCCGTTCACTTGGTCATAACCATATCTCGTTGCGTGAGTCGACGCCCGCTTTGTTCTTTACCATATTTGGTCACGTGACACGCCGCCCACTTTATTCATTAACATATTTGGTCAAGTGACGGCCGCCCACTTTGTTCATTGTCACATCTGGTCCCGTAACGCGCCGCCCACTTTGTTCATTTCCAAATTTGGTCACGTGACACGCGACCCACTTTGCCGCCAACTTTGGGCATTACCATATTTGGTCGTTCAACGGACCGTTCACTTTGCTCATAACCAAATCTGATTGCGTGAGGCGATGCCCACTTTGTTCATTGACATATTTGATCACGTGACGCACCGCCCACTTTGTTCTTTACCATATTTAGTCACGTGACGGCAGCCCGCGTTGTTCATTACCATAATTGGTCGCTTGACTCACCGCCCACTTTGCTCTTTACCATAATTGGCCCCGTGACGCGCCGCCCACTTTGTTCATTGCCATATTTGGTTGTGTGACGCGCCGCCCACTTTGCTCATTACCATATTTGGTCGCATGAGGCGCCGTCCACTTTTCTCATTACCATATTTGGTCGTGTGACCTGTCGCCCATGTTGTTCATTACCATATTTGGTCGCGTGACGCGCCATCCTCGTTGTTCATTACAAAATTTCGTTGTGTAATGTTCCTCCTACTTTGCTCATTACAATATGTGGTCGCGTGACACGCCGTCCACTTTGCTCATTACCATATTTGGTGGCGTCATGCGCTGCCCATGTTGTTCATGACCATATTTGGTCGTTCTACGCGCCGTTCCCTTTGTTCATAACCATATCTGGTTGCGTGAGGCGCCGCCCGATTTTGATCTTCATCATATTTGTTGGTGTGACGCGCCGCCCCCTTTGTTCATTACCATATTTGGTTGTGTGACGCTCCGCCTAATTCGCTACTTACAATATTTGGTCGTGTGAAGGGCTGCCCACTTTCCTCATTACCGTATTTGGTCACGTGACGCGCCGCCCACTTTGCCGCCCACTTTGTGCATTACCATATTTGGTCGTTCAACGCGCCGTTCACTTTGTTCATAATCATATCTAGTTGCTTGAGGCGAAGCTCACTTTGTTCATTGCCATATTTGGTGGCGTGACACGGTGCCCACTTTGCTCATTATAATATTTGATAGCGTGACGCGCGGCCCACTTTGCTCATTACCATATCTGGTTGCGTGATGCGCTGCCTACTTTGTTCATTACCATATTTGGTCATGCAACGTGCCGCCCACTTTGCTCATTACCGTTTTTGGTTGCGTGACGCGCCACCCACTTTATCGCCCACTTTGCCGCCCACTTTGCTCATATCCATATTTAGTCAAATGACGCACGTCCCACTTTGTTCATTAAGATATTTGGTCGCGTGAAACGCCGCCCACTTTGCTCATTACCATATTCGGTCTCGTGACGTGCCGCCCACTTTGCTCATTACCATATTTGGTCGCATGACGCACCACCCACTTTGTTCATTGCCACATTTGGTTGTGTGACGCGCCGGCCACTTTGCCGCCCACTTTGCCGCCCACTTTGCCCATTACCATATTTGGTCGTTCAACGCACCGTTCACTTGGTCATAACCATATCTGGTTGCGTGAGGCGACGCCCACTTTGTTCACTACCATATTTGGTCACGTGACTGCCGCCCACTTTGGTCATTACCATATTTGCTCAGGTGACGCTCCGCCCACCCGTTTTTTTTTACCGTTTTTTTGCGTGTAACGTGCCAGCCACTTTTCTCATAACCATATATAGTCCCATGACGCGTCGCCCACTTTGTTCATTACCATATTTCGTCGCGTGACGGGCCGCCCACTTTGCTCATTATATTTGGTGGCGTCACGCGCCGCCCATTTTGCCGCCCACTTTGCCGCCCACTTTACTCATTACCATATTTGGTCGCATGACGTGCGAACCACCTTGTCGCCTACTTTGCGCATCACCATATTTGGACAAGTGACCCGTCGCCCACTTTATACATTGCCATATTTCGTAGCGTGACGGGCCGCCATCTTTGCTCATTACCATATTTGGTCACGTAACGCGCCGCCCACTTTGCTCATTACCATATTTGGGCCCGTGACGTGCCGCCCACTTTGTTCATGAGCATATTTGGTGGCGTGACGCACCGCCCACTTTGCCATAACTTGTCAGGGAAGCTTCAGAACATGACATTTTCACCTCCCACTATAGAAGAAAAGGTCTTTCTAGTAGTTGCACATTAAATCAAAGCTGTCTGAAGTGTTTTCGAAAGTTATCAACATTTTTATGTTTGGCGTTCCGAAACCCACCTTATCTCAGGCTGAAAACCCGTTTTGTGCTTTGTGCGATACCCTCTCAGGGAATCTTCAGAACATTAAATTTTCAATTACCACTCTTGCAGAAAGGGTCTTTCTAGTAGTTGTTCATCAAATCTAAGCTGCCTGAAGTGTTTTTCGAAAGTTATCAACATTTTTATGTTTGGTGTTCCGCATCGCACCTTATTGAAAACGCCTTTTCTGCATTGTGCCATAACTTTGCAAGGAATCTTCAGAACATGAAAATTTCGCTCCCCACTATAGTAGAAAGGGTCTTTCTAGTAGTTGCACATCAAATCTAAGCTGTCTGAAGTGTTTTTCCAAAGTTATCAACATTTTTATCTTTGGCGTTCCGGAATCAACCTTACCTCGGGCTGAAAACGTGTTTTCTGCATTGTGCCATAACTTTGCAGGGAAGCTTCAGAATATGAAATTTTCAAATCCAACTATAGCAGAAAGGGTCTTTCTAGTAGTTGCACATCAAATCTAAGCTGTCTGAAGTGTTTTTCCAAAGTTTTCAACATTTTTATGTTTGGCGTTCCGGAACACACCTTATCTCCGGCTGAAAACGTGTTTTCTGCATTGTGCCAAAACTTTGCAGGGAAGCTTCAGAACATCAAATTTTCACCTCCCACTATAGCTGAAAGGGTCATTCTAGTAGTTGCACATCAAATCTAAGCTATCTGAAGTGTGTATCCAAAGTTATCAACATTTTTATGTTTGGCGTTCGGGAATCGACCTTACCTCAGGCTGAAAACGTCTTTTCTGCATTGTGCCATAACTTGGCAGGGAAGCTTCAGAACATGAAATTTTCATATCCCACTATAGCAGCAAGGGTCTTTCTCGTAGTTGCACCTCATATCTAACCTGTCTGAAGTGTGTTTCCAAAGTTATCAACATTTTTATATTTGGCGTTTGTCGCCGGGTTTAGGTTTTCAAGGTTTTGTGTACAAGGCGATTGGCTATAACATAAGCCGTCCCTAGTTCCGAGCACACTACCTCCCTTTGCCTCTCTGGGAAAGGGCCCCTCGGGTGGTCAACTCAGTCAGCCTCTTGTTGCGGACACGGTTCTAAGACTATAATAAGGGTATCAACCTCACCTTATTATATTAGTGAGTAGTGTCGGCGCTTCACTGAGCGGGTTATTTAATTAGCCCGACCTGTTAAGAAACAGGTTCTTGACCTTACAATGCTACACCTCTTACCGTAGTCTCTTTACTTAACTTCGTTTAGGGACTCATGATGGGATCCTCAATCCTTTCCTTTTAAATAACATATTTCCCCGTAACTGTCTAAAACTACCACCTTATCATTGACACAATAATTCAGGATGGAATAATGCTACTTTTTGAGACATTCACTACATGTGCAACAGGAGGAAATCAAACAGTAACTCACCTACAACCCAATTGATGGTAGTACAGGAGCCAGTTGATTCTTTAGCAGTCAGGGATCAACGCCCTTGTGCCTTTTCAGTACATAATTCGTACTCAATTTTATTATGTTTTTGTTACAAAAGTATTTCTTCAAAAAATTGATAAAAGAATAATAAAAACAATAAAATCAATAATGAACAATAAACTCCATAAACTCAAGGGTATTGCCAGACGCTGATACCCACCAACATCAAAAGTACCGCGAGACGCTGGTATTAACACATATACTTCAAAAATCATATAATCAAAATAAATACAATAAAAAGAAATAAATCAAAAAAATAATAAGAGAACGATAAAAATTAATTAAATCAAATAGTCTGAGAGCAATAGCAAGAGCACCGTCATAAGTTAAGATACAAGACCATACTGCAAACGGATGAAGCCAAAAAGCAAAAAGGGACCTCTGTGTCACATTTCCGAGCGTTTTTATAGCAACACAGCTGGTTTTGATGACATGCCCATAAATGGATCGCGTGTTCCGGCGGTTAATCACATCTAGTTTCATTTGCGTCAGCAGTGCCTAGCGGTTCACCACATCCGGTCAGCACATCCTGTTTCTTCTGCGTCAGCACACGTCAGCACACGTCAGCACATCCTGTTTACAAGTTCAATCTAAGTTCAAAGCACACACTTGTTCATGAGTTCAAAAGTTCACGTTCAAAGGCATGTAAGTTCACTAAAGTTCAAACATCAAAATCAATGATAAAAATCACAAATAATATCAAATATCAGTTAGCAAGTTTTGATTATAATATTTTCGATTTTCCAGTATATACAACAACCCCCTCCGAAAATATCCTCCTTCACCATTTGTCTAAATCACCAAGGTTCAGTGGTTCGAATTCTCCTTCTTCGTCTTCTTGTTGTCCCAGCTGTGACTCAAGCTCATCCAATTCCTTCAGCATTTTCACGTAGTAGCTGATCCACATCTGCGCTGACGCCGATCTAGGTCTGGCAGACGTTATAGGGTCGGGCATCAAAGGGGCAGTGTGGTCACCATCTTCTCTGCTCCGGTGCTCAGGCGCTGAGAGACCTGGAACCTCATCTTGGGGGGTACTGGGTGAATGTTCATCTCGTGGAGCAGAAGTCGTGTGGCTCCCAGATTTCGGAGTTATGGGGCCTAGACCACCAGAGTATTCAGCTAGCGGAGTAGGTGACTGACGTCTCGGTGGTTTCGGGGGTACAGGGTTTAGCATGTCTAGGTGTTCATCCCCACAGGGTCGTCTGTCCCTATGTGAGTGACGTTAACTGGGACTTCTACGAACTGTCCTGAATCTGGGAAGATAAATCTGGTGCCTCTCATGTTTAACCCACACAGGTGACAATTTCCCAGGATATGGCCATCGTGTTTACAATCACGGAGGCCCTCCGACACTTGGGTGCCCTTGGGGCTGGAGTAGCTCCCGACTCCGAGTTAGCAGGTGCTTCCTCAGTGGGCGGAAAATTGGTTCTCCTTCCAGAGGTCACCCCTGTGCTACTGGATGTCGCAGCTCTCCTTACCCAGCGTCTCGCCTGGTTTGGTCTCCGGGGAGCGGGCCTCCATTTGCGCCAGTGTTGCCGTTTGTACTGCTGGAGCATGGCAGGGCGCTTCCAGTCGCGATCTCCCTCCAACACAGCCATTGCTTCTACCTTATCTCCACTCATCACCAGTCGGGCAAAATTTTCCCATGAGACTGGTCCTTGCATGTGCCAACCCAATGTAGTGGGCACCACTGGTCTGTCTTTCTACAACCTTTTGATCCACTCATAGTATCCACAAGGACAATATCCTCCTTGGTAATGTTGCATATCAAACCCCCCATGCCACAAGTCACCGTGTTCCCTAGTAACACACTCTTCCCGGTCCTCATACACACTCACGACGTCTTTCTGCCATTGAGTCACCATCAGTAAGTTTGGGTCATAGAGGTAAATCCCCTGGAGGTTGATAGCCTGGCTGTATTTTTCCTGGCCCCCAAGGTCTGGCAGGGCATACATTTCCCAAGTCTTTGTTGTATATTTCTCCCACCTGTTCGGTTTTCAGTACTATTCCCTCCAACATGTATGGAGGATGGAATGCTCCATGTTCAATCCAGGATGTCTGCCGAGGTCCTATTTTACAATGGTACGCCCTAAAGGCGTGCGTGGTCAATGGGGGCAGCTTATCATCCCCTGGGAACGTGAACTCCCAGTGTTCAGCACATACAACTGGGAGCCAATGGTTCAATCGCTCATTCTCCTGGCACATTACCACAAAACGTGGCGATGCCTGGAGGATGAACGGGGTCTCTTTTTCGAATGACCACACGACCTGTTCCCTCGCTTTGATTTCATGTGTATCCATAGCTTTTGGACCTTCTTTCTGTGATCTTGTCTAACTACACCGGGTGATACCTTTGCTGTAAATCTCATGCGGGGCTCATCCCTCCAGTATTCAACCATTTTGGTAGAATTGAGGGTCCCCAACTAAAAATCCTACGTCTTCCTCTGTCTACAGGGCGGACTTTGGTTTCGGGATCAAGGGGCTCCATGATCACATCTCGGGCTAACAGGACTCTCGTTTTTTGTGTGTGCCATGGATCCCATTGATCTGCTTTGTCGTTCCCGTCCGTAACCACAATTGAGCCCTGTAGAAACATTACAAAATGTTAATTTTGAGAAGGTCTACAAACAGTAGACGCCATTTCATACAATCTTATGCTGTTCGAAGTTTTCCATATCTTCATGGGGTAACAAGTCCGCATCAGATAACCTATATAAAACACAGAGACATACAAGGAAGCTCCTCGAGCTAATTTTTTAAACAGAATCCATATCATCAGGATTACCTTGAGTCTCCTGTTGACGAAGACGAAACGTCAGTACATCTGTTCCAATATATGCCCATGTCAGTGTCATCCAGAAGATAGACCAAACTAGTTCCTTGCTCTGTGCAGTGTTCAAACACTATTGGGTGTTTAATGTAACGTGGGTAATAAGCCATGGAGCGTAATACATTGCTCTGCAGGGTTGTATCATTTTGTCATTTAGTCAGTCCCGAGGTGATATCGTAAACCAAAGCTTTGGTACTGATTAAGATGTATTTTTCTGTTATTACGGTGGTAGTTTCGACCCCTCTCTCTCCACCCCAGGAGAGTTTTAAGAGAACTCTAAGTAACTATGGATTTACAGAGTGTAATGTTCGTCTTCTGACACCAATCTTCTCCGTAGGAGAACTGGGTAATTTTAAAGTTAAGTAATACAAATATTATTAAAATGGTGGCTAACACTCATGTTAAAATCATGATTTTTACCCTGAGATTTTCCTTATTCACTTCCCCCTCAGGTACTTTTGTAACCAGTACCTTAATCCTTATATCCGTAAGACACAAGCAGGGTTCCTAATTCAAACCTCGCTATACCCTTTGTCCATTGACTTTTTTCCATTTTTCTTGTTTCCTTTTCTTTATGTCTTCTTTGACATCTCGAAGAGCCTTTTTCAAGAACTCTTCCTCTTGTTTTTCTTTTCGTCTTTTGGCTGCACGGCACGGATAGCAGCATATACTATTAAGGCACCGACATAAGGTGACTACTTTGGAGATTACGGCGAGAGCTATGAGGATCGCCAATACAATTAGTATCCATTTTAGGTACCACCATATTAATCCCATAATTTCCCACACAGCTGCTGCTGTATCTACGACTCCCTGTCCTATTCCATACATCATAACTTCTGTCATTATTCCCAAAAATCCCAACCATCCTGCCGTCGGTACTTTCTTCTGAAAGTCACGTACAACAGGCCAATACTCGTTTAATTTTTCACAGGCATATGGGTCCCTGGTTATATTAATCTTAGGGGCACTATATTCCTCATAGACACAGCTTCTCTCCCCTTTTGGAATATACCAGGGGGATGAATTACTGTATTTCATCTTTGAGAGGATTCTTTCATTCAGTTCAAAAACATGTGTCTGTGAATTTGCATCCACATTGTCCTTATCACATAATTGGTCTCGATATGTTTCGTATCGATTATACATGAGGAACCCTGGATTTATACTTTCCAAAAGCCCAATCGGAGCTGCTACTTTCGCCCGTGTGGTATGGCTACATGTATCCCAAGCCGTCCACACATTTTCTCCCTATTTTTCAACAATATGCCATGTGTTCCCCACTTAGTAGTAAAATAGGACTCATGTTCTCTTTTTAGTTGCTAGGCTACTTGGGACCGATTAAAACATCCAGATGTATTACACGGGATATAACCCCACTGATGCGGGTAACATGGATTAGAGTCGTGATTATAATCTGATTCAGGTTTTAGTTTGGTGTGCGAAAACACCCTTGATATCCTGTCACGTTTAAACTAAAATGCTCGGGGTTTTGGGGTTGCCATCTGAGCTGTGGATATTGAACGCTACTTATAACGGGGAACCAAGTGTTCTTAAATTGAGTTTTATCAATCTCCTGACTCTTTGTTTGTTTTGTATTATTGACCTCAAAGAGGTCTAGCCCTGCTATCAGAAATCTTTCCGTAGTCATCAGAGTAGTATGGACAAACGGGAATGACGACTGAATTGTTCTTACGTGGCGCCATTCCGAGTGTTGTTTAAAAGATTGTTTGACTGTTTGCAGATGATAGGGCAACATAAACGTCGCTGTGTACCTTGTAGAGATATCTGCAACCTTTCCCTTTTTCTGACCTCTATCTTTTGATGAGGCTTCTACTAGGAATGGTTTCATTGCGCAATGAGGCCAGGCTCGAATAGACACTTCCCCATTGGAAGCGTTCCAGGAGACTTCTTTCCTTCTTAAGAACTTTTGATAATTAGTTAATTGATCCTGGAGGGCCATTCCCGCGGTTCTTTTACCTCCTTTTATCTGAGTAATGTCTCCCAATAATTGGCTCGGGTTAAACAATAATGTTGCTTCTTTAAGAGCGGTGTACCACGTCTTTTGGTCATCATTTTGGAGTCCCTCCGTAGATGGTTTATTCCATTCAGTGATATTCTCCTGGTATACTGAATCATATCCCCATACTTCTTGCTCAGTCCGAACTTTTACTTCATAGTTTTTAACCTTTCCCCTCAGAGTGTTGAGTGGATTTACTGAATTCGGCAATCCTGGGCTTGCAAGGAACCTGTGTATCACAGTGATATTTTTTCCTTCATCACTAGGGGTTCGTAGTTCTTCATATGATACTAGGTGTGGCCATATCAGCATTTCAAAACTTTCCATGTCAAACGAATTCCATCCTAATCCTTGCCCCAAAATGAGACCAGCTAACTGTGACCATTCCCATGCCATAAAGAAGACCGTCGGATCATCTTTAGCCTTATTGTTCAGACATGTGGGAGAAATAGTGTGTTCATGACTATTCGGTTGTTGACCTATTGATTGGCTACTTGGGCAGCATAGATTAACTCGTAAGTCCGTTGTAAAATTCTCCATTGCTTCTGCCCAGTCTTTTCCTCTCATTGGATAAAATATCTTATTTTCTGTATTGTTAGGCTTCTCATTAATGAGCTGATATGCATATTTAACATGGGTAATGTTTATTCCAAGCTTTTGAGACAAACATTCCTTAGCCTCAGCCCACCAGATTGACTGATTATTTCTGACCCAGTTTCTCCAAGGCTGCTGCGTCATCATAGGGATTGCGAGGCCTATTTGATCCCTTCGGCACTCGCATGGTTCTTTGTGACAATCATTTCCTTCTTCCATTCCTTTACCGTCAAACTGTTTATTATGGCATAATATACCATCTTCTTGCAATGCCCCTAATTTGTACCACATAACTCTTCTTTGCACCACAGGGTATTTGAGCCAAAGTTTCCAAAAATTACTACCCGGATGCTGATCTGCAATGTACTCTCTTCCCGATCCATTAATCTTGCCCCTATTTTGTTCACTCATAGTGGTCAACAGATGCCACTTCCAATAAACATTACGTAAGCCAGAGTCTCGTGGGCTAGTGTCATACTCATCATTCTTAGGCCCTTTGTTTGTGCAATCTTTCTCTGGTTGACACCTGGGATAAACCTCCTCTTCCCTGAAATGAGTGTCCGGGGGAGACTTGCCGTCCAACCATGGTGTATAACCATTTGTCATCAAATAAAGAGAATTGTTAAATTGTTTTTCTTCTGGTGTGGAGAGAAAAAACTTAACTTGTTGTTCCTTCTCTCCTTCATGTTTAGCTTGATTCGCTGCTGCTACAGTGGTATGAATAGGTTCCGATAATAACAGCATGGTTTTTGTCTCTACCTTTTGGAACATTTCCCAAGAACGTGTGTACTCCAGCCCTCTTCCAATTCTTCTAGGAGCAGGGTCAGTCGAATCAGTGTTTAACACTTCGGGGTCAGAGTTAGCCGAAAAAGGTAGGGGGACTATATCTAGCAGGAGTTGTCCTATTTGATTACTTTTGTCCCATTCTTCATTTCCATAAGCTTCTATGGTTGTCCACAGTTCTTGTTCCCATGTTTTATTATTAAAGCTAGCTTGTTCTACCCTTTTGAAAAGTGGGGCATTCCACACATGGGTGCTATTGATTGTCTGACATGTTTTCATCTGATAGTATCTATCTTCTCCCATCGTCCAGCCCTGTCTCGTTTGTTGGGCAAAAACTTTATAATAACAGGTTTTAACAGAGCTAAGACCGATGGACAATCCGGAAAGTCTCATCTCTTCATGATTTATTAACTTTACTTTTACTGTTACAAATTCCTTGGATGCATGTCCATAACGAGTTATTATATCTTCCCAGGTGTCGTATTCATATTGAGTTTGATTCTTCCGTTTACACTGGGCCTTATATTCACACAGCCTCTCATACGCTGCCAGCTCATGAGTCCTTCATCACAACACATTAACACTCTTAAATGGGATATCACATTCTCCCATGCCTTCCTTATGGGAATCTGCGGGCTCTGAGCTGTTATTCTTGATCTCGGTAGGGCCTGATGTGAACATTGTGGCCGTCGTATCTATGTCGACTATTTTGCCATCAGTTGTTGGGATTATGCTAGTCTCCATTTGATCAGGGGTCATAGTTGGGGTATGCATGGTTATGGAATCAATAGGAGATGTGGCCATGACTGTCGTCTTTTCAGTTATTGCTGTACCTAGATTCCCTTCATTTTCTCTAATAGATAAGGTGACCTGAGTATTCATTTCTGTTGTGGTATTATTTCCGGGTTCGGAAACGACCATGCTACTGACCATTTGGTTTTGGGACACGTCAATAGTTCCTTGTTGATTAGTCGGACTGGGGGTGATTGACATGGTAGTAGCTGTCCAAGTGGCAGTTGCGGCAGTTTTGTTCACGGGGTTTTCCGCGCTTCGGCGACGTCTTCGTTTGAGTGTCTTGGTGGTCACCTGACTCTTCACTTCCTGACTATCAACTTTTGGTTTCTCATACTCACAAGTGCCACTTATAGCTCCATGGATATTTAGATAAACAATTGCTTGTTTTATCCATAGGGCTTGATCAAATTGAGTGCCATTTATATCTGTTGCAATTGGCAAAGATATCTCTCTAGTATTCGGGGTCAAAACGGTGCAGTTTTTACTGTGTACTGTTTTTGATTTCCAACGTCGGGTGACACTGCTGGTATGGGTCTTATATTCATAGACTATATTTGACCATGAGGCTATTACTAATCTTAATATGAAGAGCAGCATTCCAATTATAAAGAGACTCAAGGGAGACATCTTTTCTTGGTCATTTTGTCACGTTTCATTTGTTTCCTATAAATTGTAGCTGGCGTCTGGTGCTGTATATCTTTGGCCTGATCTTTATATGCCAATTGTTGTCTCGCCTTAAATTGCCACCAGCACCTAGCTTTCCAATACCAGAATTTATTCCATAAATTCATTATTCCTTCTTTCCCTTTCTTCTTTTGAGAAGGAGGGCTATTCGCGATTGCTTACCATTAGCTGGTCGCTTGCCTTTATCGCGTACTTTAGGCACCTCCTCGTCTTCTGACCCAGGACTATCGAGATCCTGTGGGTGAGAAGAAGGTGGTGGCATTAGTTCTTGCGACCCCGTCTTTTTGATCTCTCCTGATTGGTTCATAATAGCCGGGATGTTTTTGGGATTATTCCTCTCCCCCTCTGGACCAATCACACTTCCTAGGCGTGGCCCCAGGTGCTGCTGGAAAAACGTGCTGCCTGGCATTTCCTGATCCATGACAGCTTCAGTAAATCCAGTACGGCTGAGCTTAGATTTCCTCTTCAGCCAAGCTGACCTCCATCCAGTCACCTTTGTCCTTGTTACAGGTCTAACCGGGATCGAGACATTGGTCAGTATCATCAAGTCCTTTGTGTCAACTTCTATGAAGACCCCCAACGGGTACCATGTGAAGCCAGTGAGCGTGATAAGGACACGGGCTGCCCCGGACACTACTCGTGGGCCGCATTCAGTGACAAGAATAAGGTTACGTTTAATAGTTGAGACCCTGGCTTCCTGTGTCTCTTTAGCATGTCTGGGCAAGGTTCCAGAAGTTGTAAAAATCCTCTTATTGTTGGTTAAATGGGGATAGTTGTACACGTCAGGGTAGAATATTTTTCCCTTAGCCACCCTATCTTGGGGCCATATTTGCTCGGTCCACCACCTTCCCATGGAGGTGGATTCCCAATCTCTCTGGCTATAGCCTTGCAAGGATAGGCTTCCATCTCCAGACAGATGTAAGCCATCCTCCCATCTCCATGGGCGAAAAGTCTTCCCACTTCATGGTGGTATCCCTGGGGATAACTGAGAGTTTCCTTTCCTGCTTAGATGAGAGTTTCTCATCGCCAATAGACATCATAGTCTGGTATATCAGAATAGGGCAGTTCCAAGAATCTATGATACTGGCCCGTAAAGCAATCGGTGGCTGTGGAAGGTGATCGTCTGAGTGCAAACGATACCGTCGTGCCAAGAACTGTGCTGGGTTTATCTGCCAGGGGGTGCCTGTATCGCACACATTCCAAACCCCGTCACGTTGGCCACAGGTGCATGGCCTGCAATGGGTGTCTTTGCGTAATATTTGATATCGACATCCCCACGATTCCCAGCAGCATTTGCAGAACGTGAAGGGGGCAGACCCCATTAATTCGATCCCGCACATCAGATGTTCAGCTCCTACCTCTATTCGCTTAGGACGGTGCTCATGCTTGTACTTTGCATCTCCAGACCAAATGAGGACGAAAACGGGCGCAGCACAAAGGACACAATCACCAGGTTCATAATTAGACCATCTAACACTGGTGGTGGGGTGAGTATAAGGCATAACAATCCCTTTTTTCCAGGAATGATTAATACCATCCCAGGTCATAACAAGGAGGCCATTATTTGGGAAGACTCGATCGGAGAGCATCTTAACATAGTCATCCCCTACCCCCTGAACCCATCCTGGCACATGGTCTCGGTCAGCTTCCATCCTGAGTTTTACACTTAAGTCTAAGTTGCTTGGGGTGGTACCTGTGGCCATCTTTTCCCGTAAGTACGTTCCCTTCGACTTTCACTATTGTGGTAGATTTTCCAGTGGCGAGTATCCACACCTCACTGCCCACCTGTAACGATACAGAGCGCTCGTGAGAGTGGGCAGGGGTAGAACCCTGTAAATTAGGTAGACTGAGCTGTCGGTTAATGGCAAAGAGGTTTTCAGGTAAGTGCCATCTGTGCTTATATAATAGTATTTGCGATTTTGTCGCACGCACTGCATGTTCCGTGACTCCGTTTGTGTTGGATTGGTGCGGGATGGATAAGACATGTCGTATCCCCACCTGTTCCAACCATGAACGAAAGTGCTTCGAAGTAAACATGGCGGCATTATCCGATCTGAGGGTTTTGACTGGATTCCCCTGAATGAATGACGTTACACACTCTTTTGCTGTCCTTGTGGTTTCTTTCTTAATGGGGTAAACTCGTGTGTGTCCTCCCCCATTATCAGCTTTACCAGGAATTTTTTATATTGACCGAAGTGACTCCCCAGGACTCCTACATCCATAGACGCGGAAATGCCTGGGAATTCTTCAGCAATTTTACCTTCTTGATAAGCAATAGCAGGTAACAATCCTTTCTCCATGCATATCTCGCAGTTATGTCTAACCAGTGATATTGTTTCTTTGAGAGGGCCGGCCTCAATCCCGTTATCATCTCCGCGTTCTCTCGTTTCCGACATGTAGCAAAGCACGATGAATATGCCGGACATAATCCAGCTATTCTTCCTGTGGGATGACAAGCTTCCCTTGGTCATTCTTCCATTTATCAGGAAAAATCAAAGTGCCTACTGCAACTGCTCTAGTCTGCACTAGTTTGTCGACCACATCATTTCCCATGTGATCAAAATCCTGGATTCCCGTGTGATTATTGACATGGGTCACCCAAAGTTTTATGTGTTGTAGCAGTTGGTTCACCACTATCCATAAGTCACGATGTTCCAACTCTTTACCTTTGTATTTCTGGAAGTCTCGCTGCTGCCAGTATTTAAAGTTATCTTTCAGCCCTTCCGACACATACCAACTGTCAGTCACAATTCGTCAGGATTTTATTCCCTTCTTTTTCACATATTGCAGTCCGCTGACAACTTCCTGTAACTCGGCCTCCTGTGCTGTTTTGCCCATTCTTCCTTTCTCTTTATACAGGGGTTTATCTCGTTTGTATAGCACAAATCCCCAATATCCCTCGGGATCTTGTGCTGTTTTACTACCATCAGTAAAGAGGGTGTATATCCCTGTATAATCTGGTTGAGACATAGCAGGGATTTTAGGCTGCTGTTTAGACTTAGACATTACAAATGACCAATTTGGATCCAAGAGCATCTGCTTCCACTTTCCCCATCTAGAGGCATAAGCTTTAGCAAATTGCACCGTATCCTTCACCATTTCTTTAGTGAGGTCATTCTTTACTGTACATTTTACATAAACCTGGCCTAAGTTGGAAGCCAGTTCCGTGTAAACTTTCCATAACAACCTGAGTTCCCTCTCTGCTGGGGCAAATCGACTTTCAGTGGGTGAATATCTGATGGATACGTAACAAATGGGTGTGTCATTGCTTTCCTTGTAGACTGCCGCGCATCCTGCATTTTCCTTTTCTTCTAACTATCACAGAGATATTTTGTCCATCTCGGTACGGACCGAGTTTCACCCCATCCGTGAGAATTTGTTGGATAAGGCAGTTCCAGGTTTCAATTTCTTCTGGCGTTAGCATTCTATTGTGTTCTATTAACTTTAGGGATCGTTTGTCAAATGTCCTGACCTTATTTTTAATAATCTCGACAGGTCTCGCTAAGGTGGAATAATAAGGAATCATACTTCGTAGCCACCCCAATTTTCCTAAACATTTCTTAAGCTCTTTAAGCGTAGTAGGGTGCAGATTTTGGAGGTAATCGTCAGTGGAAGTTATCGCATGCTTTGTAACTAAGACACCCAGATATTTGACTTGTGGTACTCCTATCTCACATTTAGCAATGCCAATCTTCATTCCATGGTCTTTCAGTCTCCGGATTACCTCCTCCAACAGTTCGAGGTGTTCTTCTTCTGTCTCCGTGGAGATGAATATATCGTCTATATAACACGTGACTGGCAAGTCATGCAACAGTTTCTCCATTCTTTCCTGAAATGCGTTTGGGGAATTCACAAATCCTTGGGGCAGCCTGGTCCACATGTAGCCTTGTCCTTTTATCATAAAACAGGTTTTCGGCCTGCTCTCCTCGGCCAGTGGGACTGACCAAAATCCATTCGCTTGGTCAATACTGGAGTTATATTCTCCCGGGCGTATTTTTAACATGGTCTGTCGGGGATTGATGATTTATCTAGTGTCTTTCACTGTCACGTCATTTAACATTTTTAGGTTATGGACAGGCCTAACGGTACCATCCTTTTTTGGTACTGCTTGTACTGGCATTAAGCAGGGTGGTTCATTAATTTTTTCGATGACCCCTAATTGTTCCAATTCTTTAAACACTGCCAGCAATTGATCCTCGTATTTCCCTAATGGGTACTGCTTTTGTTTGCCTGGGAGGCCACCCCTAATAACGTATGGTTCTGTTTTCATTAATCCTACATCATTTTTAAGTCCGGCCACTTCGGCCGGATAAAGGATCCTTTTTAGGCGTGCCCTGTCGTTAATGTGAGAGGCACATACTAATTTTTCTATGGCCGTAATCCTATTAACTTCTCTCATCCAATTTGAAGAAGGGGCATCAATAATCCATTCTGAGTCATTTGGAGATAATAAAGGGTTAGGCCCTATCGCCACAGTTTTTCCATTAAATCTGCCTAGGGCCATCATAACGACGTCTCCATTAGCCAATTTTACGAGTGTCTTCTGATCGAGTTCTTCATCAACCATTCCTTTGGTAATATGGATATGTCCGATCCAGTGTCATAGTAGCAATCTCTTTTATGATCTTTAGCCCAAATCTGCACTTTATAGGGCCTCATTGTTGGGTTTTGGGTTCGAGTTTTTCCAACACTTTCCTCTGGGCTGCGGTCAAATCTCTTCCCAGATCCTGGTTTCGTCGAGCCGCTGCAAGTATTACCGCTTCCTTCTGCTCCTGGGTCATCGCTTTCCAGTCTTCGTCGGACACTGGTTTCGGATGGGGACGATCCTGCCCCTTTGCTTGGGGTCGATTGTCGGCACGATCCTGCCTCCAACGAGGCTGTCTGGGGCCATTCGTGCCTGAGCCATTCACGTTCTTGTTGAATGGAGGGCGCTTGGCCCCACCCTGTCCATTGGGTCTGATGTCTTGCTGATTTCGATCCTTCTTCGGTGGAAAGGTAGATCGAGTGCGAGCCGGGCCGTGTTGGGGGTTTGCTGTCACTTTTCCAGAAGGGGGAAGAGACTTCCCCCTCTCCTCGTTTTTTGACTGTCGAGCCTCGGATACATCCGGTCTCTCTTTTTCTTTTCTGAGGGCTCTTCTCACAGCCATAAGAGAGCTGTGACGGGAGATAACCTCAGTTTTTGCATCCAGTCCCTTTGCTTGGAGGAACTCCAGAACCAATTTTGCTTGTTCAGGGCAGTTAATCTGTATGAGAAAATTCTTGACCTGCGACTCATCAGCCCCCTCATCTGCCAGTATGGAATAAGCTTGCAGAAGAGACATCTCTCCTTTATTTACTTTATCAACCAGATCTCGAATGGTTGCCTCTACTTGGCTAGTAAATAGAGTAGCCATATCGGAGGTTAGCAAATCCATCAATGTCTGCCCTTGGACTAAATCTAATCCATTCCCTTTGGAGACATATTTACTAATAACTGGGTCAGCCATTTGAGATGGAGACAATTCCTTATTCAATCTTCTAACATACTCGCAGTTGGATTCCTTATCTTTCCTTTTCGGGAGTGCCTTGCACAGGTCTGCTACGGTAATTTTATTTGACACTCTAACATCAGTGTCTTGTCTGGGCTCCGATGGGGGGCCCCCTGCAAGGAATGAGACTGCCAGCTGGGTACGCTGTCGTCCCATCCCTCCTGTGGAGGCTATCCTGCCACCCTGTCTTGAGGGTGTTGGGGGGTCTGGCTGCGGACCCAGTGGCGGGTCACTATCACTGCCAGAATCATCGCTACTCTGATCGTCGGAATCAGAGGGGCATGGAGACCATCATATCCTCGTGCAACATATGCTTGTTTAAAGGATTTTGACACTCCACTTGCCATCCACCTATTTCCTCAGATGAGGGAGATGGCATTCTCCGGGCCATTTCTTTCCTATCATGAGGAAACCATTGGGGGATGATTATTTCTTTGTTCCAACCTGGCTCCGGAGGTTGCTGGTGTACAACTGGATCATAAGCATGTGCCATAGGGCGTTCTCTTAATCCTTCCTCATCGGGGTCGCACGGCCATTTGGTGGCATCATACTCTCCCCACGTTATCTTTCGCCCTCTAGAATTTTTTGCTTGTACCATTCGGGTGGGTTGGCGGTCAATGGGGGTAAGGGTGATCGTTCGACCCCCGGGGATCTAGGTAGGGGGGTTGAGGGACGTGGTGTAGACGCAGAGGAGGGTCGGAAGGGGACCCGAGGCTCCTCTGCCTCTCTGTGCTCCTCATCCTCTAGGCCACGTTGCAGCTGAGGAGAATTTTCCAGATACTTTATAAATGTATCCTGTTTTAAAAGTAACACTGTATCATATAGTGTCTTTGCTAGTTGTCGGTTCCCAATCAGACACGTAACTGTTTCAAAGTACCCTAATGAGGTCAGCGTCGCATAGGTGGCCGTCACCCATCGTGGTAGCTGCGTATTTGTGAGGACCCCCAATGATTCAGGGGGATTAAGGTCAAGGATCACCTTAGACAACTCAAGCCGAGCAATTTTACTGGCTCCAGCGTGTATCTGACCTTCTACTGAACGCGAATGCACCAGTGGCGTCAAACAGACGGTGGCTACGGGGGAATCTTCGCACTCAGTGAAATCCAATTGATGGACGTGCTCTAGGGCTCGGTAATTTCGGTTACGAACCTCTTCACTCAAAAGTGAGACACGGTGATCGAAGTCCTTTTTACCAATTTTCTTTTTTCACGGAGTGAATGGCCTGACTTCATCCAGTCCATATATTATATCCATATATTCCCTGTGGCATGGTCATGGATAGACTCCTTATATAACTTGCTCACTACGGGCCTCCTCATTAGACCAGCAACCAAGGTCGCGTCAAGCGGACAACCGCGAGACGCTGCATATTCCTGAATTTTCACTGGATTCACCTCGATCCGCTCTCTCAGTTGTTGGATAATTTCCTGCCGTAGCCCAGCCTCGGGGGCCAAGAGGACCACCATTCGGTCAAGTTCAGAGTCACGTTTTACCCAGTCTTGAGTATGATCGAGACAAATTTCCACTGCCTTTTCGAGAGGGAAATTAAACACTCCGGTCCCAAAGACGGGAACTATGACAGCCCACGTTTTAGCATGGGCCAGGGAGTTATAATAAGTGCTCGAAAGCCTCTTAAAGGAGCCCTCGGGGTTCTTGACATCGTAGGGCAAGTAATGGGCCATTGATATCGTTTGTAATTTCAGCTCCCCTGTGTGCAAAGGAAGCGCCTCACCTGGGGCCCAGTCCTCAGGGTGCTTTTGATCAAACTCCTTTACTTTTTTATTAAAAACTTCTTTTACCCATCAAGCTACACCCGCACTATCGGTAGGTCTCGGACACCTTCGTGGGTTCAGAAGTGTATACGAACCGAAGGGCAGGATATCCCATAATTCCTGATTTTCTAATGGCGTATCGATTATCAGAAAGGACCCGATTACCCACATATCAGGGGGAGCAGTCACAACCTCAGATTCGGCTATGGAAGCTCTTCTCGTAAGAGCTCCACCACTTTCAGGCACAACCTCTTTGCTCATTTCCATTTTACAATCTCAGTTAAATTATTTTTAAGGAATTCACTTTACCGGCTATGAACAGTTTCCCGAACTATGCCGCTGCTTCCTGCTGCAGTTCCCCAGTTGTCCTTAGCGGACTCCTTCCTATGGGGTGCCCGTTATAAGGCCTCACAGGACTTTTTGCTGTACTTCTGTATTCCAGCTATATTATATAGTTGTACTACAATTACCTGAATACAATGACTATCCTGCTTAGGGTGATCAGTCCCAAGGGACAGTTCCTTGGTAAGTTGTAGAATCAACAAAATCGTACGTTGTCGAGTGATAGAGCCTGAATCTATATCATTGATTCAAGACTTAAAGATAGTAGGATCCATCTATTTACTACCGAACTTTTCCCATCAGAGTTTTAATCTATGGTCCAGTTACTCACAAATAGATTGTACGTTTTTCAATCATGTCCCTGTTCGGGCGCCATGTCGTCGGGTTTAGGTTTTCAAGGTTTTGTGTACAAGGCGATTGGCTATAACATAATCCGTCCCTAGTTCCGAGCACACTACCTCCCTTTGCCTCTCTGGTAAAGGGCCCCTCGGTGGTCAACTCAGTCAGCCTCTTGTTGCGGACACGGTTCTAAGACTATAATAAGGGTATCAACCTCACCTCATTATATTAGTGAGTAGTGTCGGCGCTTCACTGAGCGGGTTATTTAATTAGCCCGACCTGTTAAAAAACAGGTTCCTGACCTTACAATGCTACACCTCTTACCGTAGTCTCTTTACTTAACTTCGTTTAGGGACTCATGATTAGATCCTCAATCCATTCCTTTCAAATAACATTTTCCCCATATATGCCTAAAACTACCACCTAATCATTGACACAATAATTCAGGATGGAATAATGCTACCATGTGAGACACTCATTAAATGTGCAACAGGAGGTAATCAAACAATAACTCACCTATAACCCAATTGATGGTAGTAGGTAGGAGCCAGTTGATTCTTAAGTAGTCAGGGATCAACGCCGTTGTGCCTTTTCAGTACTTAATTCGTACTCAATTTTATTATGTTTTTGTTACAAAAGTATTTCTTCAAAAAATTGATAAAAGAATAATAAAAACAATAAAATCAATAATGAACAATAAACTCCATAAACTCAAGGGTATTGCCAGATGCTGATACCCAATAATATCAAAAGTACCGCGAGACGCTGGTATTAATACATATACTTCGAAAATCATATAATCAAAATACATACAATAAAAAGAAATAACTCAAAAAATAATAAGAGAACGATAAAAATTAATTAAATCAAATAGTCTGAGAGCAATAGCAAGAGCACCGTCATGAGTTAAGATACAAGACCTTACTGCAAACGGATGAAGCCAAAAATCAAAAAGGGACCTCTGTGTCACATTTCCGAGCGTTTTTATAGCAACACAGCTGGTTTAGATGACATGCCCATAAATGGATCGCGTGTTCCGGCGGTTAATCACATCCAGTTTCATTTGCGTCAGCAGTGCCTAGCGGTTCACCACATCCGGTCAATACATCCTGTTTCTTCTGCGTCAGCACACGTCAGCACACGTCAGCACATCCTGTTTACAAGTTCAATCTAAGTTCAAAGCACACACTTGTTCATGACTTCAAGTTCACGTTCAAAGACATGTAAGGTCACTAAAGTTCAAACATCAAAATCAATAATAAAAATGACAAACAATTTCAAATATCACTGAGCAAGTTTTGATTATAATATTTTCGATTTTCCAGTATATACAACAGCGTTCCAGAATCGACCTTATCTCAAGCTGAAAACACGTTTTCTGCTTTGTGGCATAACTTTGCAGGTAAGCTTCAGAACATTAAATTTGCACATCCCACTATAGCAGAAAGGGTCTTTCTAGCAGTTACACATCAAATCTAAGCTGTCTGAAGTGTTTTTCCAATGTTATCAACATTTTTATGTTTGTTTGCGTTCCGGAACACACCTTTTCTCATCCTGAAAACGCCTGCGTTTCCTCCATTCTGCCATAACTTTGCAGGGAAGTTTCAGAACATGAAATTTTCACCTCGCACTATAATAGAAAGGGTCTTTCTAGTAGTTGCACATCAAATCTAAGCTGTCTGAAGTGTGTTTCGAAAGTTATCAACATTTTTATGATTTGCGTTCCAGAATCGACCTTATACCAAGCTAAAAACGCGTTTTCTGTATTGTGCCATAACTTTGCAGGGACGCTTCAGTACATGAAATTTTAACCTCCCACTATAGCAGAAATTGTCTTTCTAGTAGTTGCACATCAAATTTAAGCTGTCTGAAGTGTTTTTCCAAAGTTATAAACAATTTTATGTTTGGCGTTCCGGAACCCACCTTATCTCAGGCTGAAAACGCGTTTTCTGCATTGTGCCATAACTATGCAGGGAGACTTCAGAACATGAAATTTTCTCCTCCCACTATAGCAGAAAGGGTCTTTCTAGTAGTTGCACATCAAATCTAAGCTGTCTGAAGTGTTTTTCCAAAGTTATCAACATTTTTATGTTTGGCGTTCCGGAACCCACCTTATCTCAGGCTCAAAACGCGTTTTCTGCATTGTGCCATAACGTAGCAGGCAAGCTTCAGAACATGACATTTTTAACTCCCACTATAGCAGAAAAGGTCTTTCTAGTCGTTGCACATCAAATCTAAGCTGTCTGAAGTGTTTTTCGAAAGTTATCAACATTTTTATGTTTGGTGTTCCGGAATCGACCTTATCTTAGGCGGAAAATACGTTTTTCGCATTGTGCCATAACTTTACAGGGAAGCTTCAGAACATGAGATTTTCACCTGCCACTATAGCAGAAAGGGTCTTTCTAGTAGTTGCACATCAAATCTAAGCTGTCTGAAGTGTTTTTCCAAAGTTATCAACATTTTTATGTTTGGCGTTCCGCAACCCACCTTATCTCAGGCTGAAAACGCGTTTTCTGATTTGTGGCATAACTTTGCAGGGAAGCTTCAGAACATGAAATATTCACCTCCCACTAAAGTAGAAAGGGTCTTTCTCATAGTTGCACATCAAATCTAAGCTGTCTGAAATTTTTTTCCAAGGTTATCAACATTTTTATGTTTGGCGTTCCGGAATCGACCTTATCTCAAGCTGAAAACGCGTTTTCTGCATTGTGCCATAAATTTGCAGGGAAGCTTCAGAACATGAAATGTTCACCTCCCACTATAGCAGAAAGGGTCTTCCTAGTAGTTGCACATCAAATCTAAGCTGTCTGAAGTGTCTTTCGAAAGTTATCACCATTTTTATGTTTGGCGTTCCAGATTCGACCTTATCTCAGGCTGAAAACGCGTTGTCTACATTGTGCCATAACTTTGCATGGAAGCTTCCGAACATGAAATTTTAAGCTCCCACTATAGCAGAAAGGGTCTTTCTAGTAGTTGCACATCAAATCTAAGCTGTCTGAAATGTTTTTCCAAAGTTATCAACATTTTTACGTTTGGCGTTCCGGAACCCACCTTATCTCAGGCTGAAAACGCGTTTTCGGCATTGTGCCATAACTTTGCAGGGAAGCTTCAGAACATGAAATTTTCAGGTCCCACTAAAGCAGAAAGGGTCTTTCTAGTAGTTGCACATGAAATCTAAGCTGTCTGAAGTGTTTTTCGAAAGTTATCAACATTTTTATGTTTGGCGTTCCGGAATCGACCTTATCTCAGGATGAAAAATCGTTTTCTGCATTGTCCCATAACTTTGCAGGGAAGCTTCAGAACATGAAATTTTCACCTCCCACTATACCAGAAAGGGTCTTTCTAGTAGTTGCACATCAAATCTAAGCCGTCTGAAGTGTTTTTCGAAAGTTTTCAACATTTTTATGTTTGGTGTTCCTGAATCGACCTTATCTCAGGCTGAAAACGCGTTTCCTGCATTGTGCCATAACTTTGCAAGGAATCTTCAGAACATGAAATTTTCACCTCCCACTACAGCAGAAAGGGTCTTTCTAGTAGTTGCACATCAAATCTAAGCTGTTTGAAATGTTTTTCCAAAGTTATCAACATTTTTACGTTTGGCGTTCCAGAATCGACCTTATCTCAGGCTGAAAACGCGTTGTCTGCATTGTGCCATAACTTTGCAGGGAAGCTTCAGAACATGAAATGTTCACCTCCCACTATAGCAGAAAGGGTCTTTCTAGTAGTTGCACATCAAATCTAAGCTGTCTGAAGTGTTTTCCCAAAGTTATCAACATTTTTATGATTAGTGTTCCGGAATCGACCTTATCTCAGGCTGAAACCGCGTTTTCTGCATTGTGCCATAACCTTGCAGGGAAGCTTCAGAACATGAAACTTTAACCTCCCACTATAGCAGAAAGGGTCCTTCCAGTAGTTGCACATCAAATCTAAGCTGTCCAAAGTGTTTTTCCAAAGTTATCACCTTTTTTATGTTTGGCGTTCCGGAATCGACCTTATGTCAGGCTGAAAACGCGTTTTACGCATTGTGCCATAACTTTGCAGGGAAGCTTCAGAACATCGAATTTTCACCACCCACTATAGCAGAAATGGTCTTTCTCCTAGTTGCACATCATATCTAAGCTGTCTGAAGTGTTTTTTCCAAAGTCATCAACATTTTTATGTTTAGCGTTCTGGAACCCACCTTATATCAGGCTGAAGATGCGTTTTCTGCATTGTGCCATAACTTTGCAGGGAAGCTTCAGAACATGGAATTTTCACCTCCCACTATAGCAGAAAGGGTCTTTCTAGTAGTTACACTTCAAATCTAAGCTGTCTGAAGTGTTTTTCGAAAGTTATCAACATTTTAATGTTTGGCGTTCCGGAATCGACCTTATCTCAGCCGAAAACGCGTTTTCTGCATTGTGCCATAACTTTGCAGGGAAGCTTCAGAATATAAAATTTTAACCTCCCACTATTGCAGAAAGGGTCTCTCTTGTAGTTGCACATCGAATCTAAGCTGTCTGAAGTGTTTTTACAAAGTTATCAACATTTTTACGTTTGGCGTTCCGGAATCGACCATATCTCAGGCTGAAAACGTGTTTTACGCATTGTGCCATAACTTTGCAGAAAGCTTCAGCACATGAAATTTTCATCTCCCACTATAGCAGAAAGGGTCTTTCTAGTAGTTGCAGATCAAATCTAAGCTGTCTGAAATGTTTTTCCAAAGTTATCAACATTTTTATGTTTGGCTTTCTGGAACCCACCTTATCTCAGTCTGAAAACGTGTTTTTTACATTGCGCCATAACTTTGCAGGGAAGCCTCAGAACATGAAATTTTCACCTGCCGCTATAGTAGAAAGGGTCTTTCTAGTAGTTGCACATCAAATCTAAGCTGTCTGAAGTGTTTTTCCAAAGTTATCAACATTTTTATGTTTGACGTTCCGGAATCAACCTTATCTCAGCCTGAAAACGCGTTTTCTGCTTTGTGCCATAACTTTGCATGGAAGCATCAGAATATGAAATTTTCACCTACCAATATTGCAGAAAGAGTCTGTCTTGTAGTTGCACATCAAAACTAAGCTGTCTGAAGTGTTTTTCCAATGTTATCAACATTTTTATGTTTGGCGTTCTGGAACCCACCTTATCTCAGTCTGAAAACGGCTTTTGTGGATTGTGCCATAACTTTGCAGGGAAGCCTCAGAACATGAAATTTTCACCTCCCACTATAGCAGAAAGGGTCTTTCTAGTAGTTGCACATCAAATCTAAGCTGTCTGAAGTGTTTTTCCAATGTTATCAACATTTTTATGTTTGGCGTTCCGGAATCGACCTTATCTCAGGCTGAAAACGCTTTTCACGCATTGTGCCATAACTTTGCAGGGAAGCTTCAGAACATCGAATTTTCACCACCCACTATCGCAGAAAGGGTCTTTCTCCTAGTTGCACATCTATTGCAAAACTAAGCTGTCTGAAGTGTTTTTTCCAAAGTCATCAACATTTTTAAGTTTAGCGTTCTGGAACCCACCTTATCTCAGGCTGAAAATGCGTTTTCTGCATTGTGAAATCACTTTGCAGGGAAGCCTCAGAACATGAAATTTTCACCTCCCACTATAGCAGAAAGGGTCTTTCTAGTTGTTGCACTTCAAATCTAAGCTGTCTGAAGTGTTTTTCGAAAGTTATCACCATTTTTATGTTTGGCGTTCCGGAACCCACCTTATCTCAGGCTGAAAACGCTTTTCACGCATTGTGCCATAACTTTACAGGGAAGCTTCAGAACATCGAATTTTCACCACCCACTATCGCAGAAAGGGTCTTTCTCCTAGTTGCACATCAAAACTAAGCTGTCTGAAGTGTTTTTTCCAAAGTCATCAACATTTTTAAGTTTAGCGTTCTGGAACCCACCTTATCTCAGGCTGAAAATGCGTTTTCTGCATTGTGAAATCACTTTGCAGGGAAGCTTCAGAACATGAAATTTTCACCTCCCACTATAGCAGAAAGGGTCTTTCTAGTTGTTGCACTTCAAATTTAAGCTGTCTGAAGTGTTTTTCGAAAGTTATCAACATTTTTATGTTTGGCGTTCCGGAATCAACCTTATCACAGCCTGAAAACGCGTTTTCTGCTTTGTGCCATAACTTTGCAGGGAAGCATCAGAATATGAAAATTTCACCTCCCACAATAGCAGAAAGGGTCTTTCTAGTAGTTGCACATCAAATCTAAGCTGTCTGAAGTGTATTTCAAAAGTTATCACCTTTTTTATGTTTGGCGTTCCGGAATCGACCTTATGTCAGGCTGAAAACGCGTTTTACGCATTGTGCCATAACTTTGCAGGGAAGCTTCAGAACATCGAATTTTCACCACCCACTATAGCAGAAATGGTCTTTCTCCTAGTTGCACATCATATCTAAGCTGTCTGAAGTGTTTTTTCCAAAGTCATCAACATTTTTATGTTTAGCGTTCTGGAACCCACCTTATATCAGGCTGAAGATGCGTTTTCTGCATTGTGCCATAACTTTGCAGGGAAGCTTCAGAACATGAAATTTTCACCTCCCACTATAGCAGAAAGGGTCTTTCTAGTAGTTACACTTCAAATCTAAGCTGTCTGAAGTGTTTTTCGAAAGTTATCAACATTTTAATGTTTGGCGTTCCGAAACCCACCTTATCTCAGGCTGAAAACGTGTTTTACGCATTGTGCCATAACTTTGCATAAAGCTTCAGCACATGAAATTTTCACCTCCCACAAGAGCAGAAAGGGTCTTTCTAGTAGTTGCAGATGAAAACTAAGCTGTCTGAAATGTTTTTCCAAAGTTATCAACATTTTTATGTTTGGCTTTCTGGAACCCACCTTATCTCAGTCTGAAAACGTGTTTTTTGCATTGCGCCATAACTTTGCAGGGAAGCCTCAGAACATGAAATTTTCACCTGCCGCTATAGTAGAAAGGGTCTTTCTAGTAGTTGCATATCAAATCTAAGCTGTCTGAAGTGTTTTTCCAAAGTTATCAACATTTTTATGTTTGGCGTTCCGGAATCGACCTTATCTCAGGCTGAAAACGCTTTTCACGCATTGTGCCATAACTTTGCAGCGAAGCTTCAGAACATCGAATTTTCACCACCCACTATCGCAGAAAGGGTCTTTCTCCTAGTTGCACATCAAAACTAAGCTGTCTGAAGTGTTTTTTCCAAAGTCATCAACATTTTTAAGTTTAGCGTTCTGGAACCCACCTTATCTCAGGCTGAAAATGCGTTTTCTGCATTGTGAAATCACTTTGCAGGGAAGCTTCAGAACATGAAATTTTCACCTCCCTCTATAGCAGAAAGGGTCTTTCTAGTTGTTGCACTTCAAATCTAAGCTGTCTGAAGTTTTTTTCGAAAGTTATCAACATTTTTATGTTTGGCCTTCGGGAACCCACCTTATCTCAGGCGAAAAACGCGTTTTACGCATTGTACCATAACTTTGCATAAAGCTTCAGAACATGAAATTTTCACCTCCCACTATAGCAGAAAGGGTCTTTCTAGTAGTTACACTTCAAATCTAAGCTGTTTGAAGTGTTTTTCGAAAGTTATCAACATTTTAATGTTTGGCGTTCCGGAATCGACCTTATCTCAGCCGAAAACGCGTTTTCTGCATTGTGCCATAACTTTGCAGGGAAGCTTCAGAATATAAAATTTTAACCTCCCACTATTGCAGAAAGGGTCTCTCTTGTAGTTGCACATCAAATCTAAGCTGTCTGAAGTGTTTTTACAAAGTTATCAACATTTTTACGTTTGGCGTTCCGGAATCGACCTTATCTCAGGCTGAAAACGTGTTTTACGCATTGTGCCATAACTTTGCAGAAAGCTTCAGCACATGAAATTTTCACCTCCCACGATAGCAGAAAGGGTCTTTCTAGTAGTTGCACTTCAAATCTAAGCTGTCTGAAGTGTTTTTCGAAAGTTATCACCATTTTTATGTTTGGCGTTCCGGAACCCACCTTATCTCAGGCTGAAAACGCTTTTCACGCATTGTGCCATAACTTTGCAGGGAAGCTTCAGAACATCGAATTTTCACCACCCACTATCGCAGAAAGGGTCTTTCTCCTAGTTGCACATCATATCTAAGCTGTCTGAAGTGTTTTTTCCAAAGTCATCAACATTTTTATGTTTAGCGTTCTGGAACCCACCTTATATCAGGCTGAAGATGCGTTTTCTGCATTGTGCCATAACTTTGCAGGGAAGCCTCAGAACATGAAATTTTCACCTGCCGCTATAGTAGAAAGGGTCTTTCTAGTAGTTGCACATCAAATCTAAGCTGTCTGAAGTGTTTTTCCAAAGTTATCAACATTTTTATGTTTGACGTTCTGGAACCCACCTTATATCAGGCTGAAGATGCGTTTTCTGCATTGTGCCATAACTTTGCATGGAAGCATCAGAATATGAAATTTTCACCTACCAATATTGCAGAAAGAGTCTGTCTTGTTGTTGCACATCAAATCTAAGCTGTCTGAAGTGTTTTTTCCAAAGTCATCAACATTTTTATGTTTAGCGTTCTGGAACCCACCTTATATCAGGCTGAAGATGCGTTTTCTGCATTGTGCCATAACTTTGCAGGGAAGCTTCAGAACATGGAATTTTCACCTCCCACTATAGCAGAAAGGGTCTTTCTAGTAGTTACACTTCAAATCTAAGCTGTCTGAAGTGTTTTTCGAAAGTTATCAACATTTTAATGTTTGGCGTTCCGGAATCGACCTTATCTCAGCCGAAAACGCGTTTTCTGCATTGTGCCATAACTTTGCAGGGAAGCTTCAGAATATAAAATTTTAACCTCCCACTATTGCAGAAAGGGTCTCTCTTGTAGTTGCACATCAAATTTAAGCTGTCTGAAGTGTTTTTACAAAGTTATCAACATTTTTACGTTTTGGCGTTCCGGAATCGACCTTATCTGAGGCTGAAAACGTGTTTTACGCATTGTGCCATAACTTTGCAGGGAAGCCTCAGAACATGAAATTTTCACCTGCCGCTATAGTAGAAAGGGTCTTTCTAGTAGTTGCACATCAAATCTAAGCTGTCTGAAGTGTTTTTCCAAAGTTATCAACATTTTTATGTTTGGCGTTCTGGAACCCACCTTATCTCAGTCTGAAAACGGCTTTTGTGGATTGTGCCATAACTTTGCAGGGAAGCCTCAGAACATGAAATTTTCACCTCCCACTATAGCAGAAAGGGTCTTTCTAGTAGTTGCACATCAAATCTAAGCTGTCTGAAGTGTTTTTCCAAAGTTATCAACATTTTTATGTTTGGCGTTCCGGAATCGACCTTATCTCAGGCTGAAAACGCTTTTCACGCATTGTGCCATAACTTTGCAGGGAAGCTTCAGAACATCGAATTTTCACCACCCACTATCGCAGAAAGGGTCTTTCTCCTAGTTGCACATCTATTGCAAAACTAAGCTGTCTGAAGTGTTTTTTCCAAAGTCATCAACATTTTTAAGTTTAGCGTTCTGGAACCCACCTTATCTCAGGCTGAAAATGCGTTTTCTGCATTGTGAAATCACTTTGCAGGGAAGCTTCAGAACATGAAATTTTCACCTCCCACTATAGCAGAAAGGGTCTTTCTAGTTGTTGCACTTCAAATCTAAGCTGTCTGAAGTGTTTTTCGAAAGTTATCACCATTTTTATGTTTGGCGTTCCGGAACCCACCTTATCTCAGGCTGAAAACGCTTTTCACGCATTGTGCCATAACTTTGCAGGGAAGCTTCAGAACATCGAATTTTCACCACCCACTATCGCAGAAAGGGTCTTTCTCCTAGTTGCACATCATATCTAAGCTGTCTGAAGTGTTTTTTCCAAAGTCATCAACATTTTTATGTTTAGCGTTCTGGAACCCACCTTATATCAGGCTGAAGATGCGTTTTCTGCATTGTGCCATAACTTTGCAGGGAAGCTTCAGAACATGAAATTTTCACCTCCCACTATAGCAGAAAGGGTCTTTCTAGTAGTTACACTTCAAATCTAAGCTGTCTGAAGTGTTTTTCCAATGTTATCAACATTTTTATGTTTGGCGTTCCGGAATCGACCTTATCTCAGGCTGAAAACGCTTTTCACGCATTGTGCCATAACTTTGCAGGGAAGCTTCAGAACATCGAATTTTCACCACCCACTATCGCAGAAAGGGTCTTTCTCCTAGTTGCACATCTATTGCAAAACTAAGCTGTCTGAAGTGTTTTTTCCAAAGTCATCAACATTTTTAAGTTTAGCGTTCTGGAACCCACCTTATCTCAGGCTGAAAATGCGTTTTCTGCATTGTGAAATCACTTTGCAGGGAAGCCTCAGAACATGAAATTTTCACCTCCCACTATAGCAGAAAGGGTCTTTCTAGTTGTTGCACTTCAAATCTAAGCTGTCTGAAGTGTTTTTCGAAAGTTATCACCATTTTTATGTTTGGCGTTCCGGAACCCACCTTATCTCAGGCTGAAAACGCTTTTCACGCATTGTGCCATAACTTTACAGGGAAGCTTCAGAACATCGAATTTTCACCACCCACTATCGCAGAAAGGGTCTTTCTCCTAGTTGCACATCAAAACTAAGCTGTCTGAAGTGTTTTTTCCAAAGTCATCAACATTTTTAAGTTTAGCGTTCTGGAACCCACCTTATCTCAGGCTGAAAATGCGTTTTCTGCATTGTGAAATCACTTTGCAGGGAAGCTTCAGAACATGAAATTTTCACCTCCCACTATAGCAGAAAGGGTCTTTCTAGTTGTTGCACTTCAAATTTAAGCTGTCTGAAGTGTTTTTCGAAAGTTATCAACATTTTTATGTTTGGCGTTCCGGAATCAACCTTATCACAGCCTGAAAACGCGTTTTCTGCTTTGTGCCATAACTTTGCAGGGAAGCATCAGAATATGAAAATTTCACCTCCCACAATAGCAGAAAGGGTCTTTCTAGTAGTTGCACATCAAATCTAAGCTGTCTGAAGTGTATTTCAAAAGTTATCACCTTTTTTATGTTTGGCGTTCCGGAATCGACCTTATGTCAGGCTGAAAACGCGTTTTACGCATTGTGCCATAACTTTGCAGGGAAGCTTCAGAACATCGAATTTTCACCACCCACTATAGCAGAAATGGTCTTTCTCCTAGTTGCACATCATATCTAAGCTGTCTGAAGTGTTTTTTCCAAAGTCATCAACATTTTTATGTTTAGCGTTCTGGAACCCACCTTATATCAGGCTGAAGATGCGTTTTCTGCATTGTGCCATAACTTTGCAGGGAAGCTTCAGAACATGAAATTTTCACCTCCCACTATAGCAGAAAGGGTCTTTCTAGTAGTTACACTTCAAATCTAAGCTGTCTGAAGTGTTTTTCGAAAGTTATCAACATTTTAATGTTTGGCGTTCCGAAACCCACCTTATCTCAGGCTGAAAACGTGTTTTACGCATTGTGCCATAACTTTGCATAAAGCTTCAGCACATGAAATTTTCACCTCCCACAAGAGCAGAAAGGGTCTTTCTAGTAGTTGCAGATGAAAACTAAGCTGTCTGAAATGTTTTTCCAAAGTTATCAACATTTTTATGTTTGGCTTTCTGGAACCCACCTTATCTCAGTCTGAAAACGTGTTTTTTGCATTGCGCCATAACTTTGCAGGGAAGCCTCAGAACATGAAATTTTCACCTGCCGCTATAGTAGAAAGGGTCTTTCTAGTAGTTGCATATCAAATCTAAGCTGTCTGAAGTGTTTTTCCAAAGTTATCAACATTTTTATGTTTGGCGTTCCGGAATCGACCTTATCTCAGGCTGAAAACGCTTTTCACGCATTGTGCCATAACTTTGCAGCGAAGCTTCAGAACATCGAATTTTCACCACCCACTATCGCAGAAAGGGTCTTTCTCCTAGTTGCACATCAAAACTAAGCTGTCTGAAGTGTTTTTTCCAAAGTCATCAACATTTTTAAGTTTAGCGTTCTGGAACCCACCTTATCTCAGGCTGAAAATGCGTTTTCTGCATTGTGAAATCACTTTGCAGGGAAGCTTCAGAACATGAAATTTTCACCTCCCTCTATAGCAGAAAGGGTCTTTCTAGTTGTTGCACTTCAAATCTAAGCTGTCTGAAGTTTTTTTCGAAAGTTATCAACATTTTTATGTTTGGCCTTCGGGAACCCACCTTATCTCAGGCGAAAAACGCGTTTTACGCATTGTACCATAACTTTGCATAAAGCTTCAGAACATGAAATTTTCACCTCCCACTATAGCAGAAAGGGTCTTTCTAGTAGTTACACTTCAAATCTAAGCTGTTTGAAGTGTTTTTCGAAAGTTATCAACATTTTAATGTTTGGCGTTCCGGAATCGACCTTATCTCAGCCGAAAACGCGTTTTCTGCATTGTGCCATAACTTTGCAGGGAAGCTTCAGAATATAAAATTTTAACCTCCCACTATTGCAGAAAGGGTCTCTCTTGTAGTTGCACATCAAATCTAAGCTGTCTGAAGTGTTTTTACAAAGTTATCAACATTTTTACGTTTGGCGTTCCGGAATCGACCTTATCTCAGGCTGAAAACGTGTTTTACGCATTGTGCCATAACTTTGCAGAAAGCTTCAGCACATGAAATTTTCACCTCCCACGATAGCAGAAAGGGTCTTTCTAGTAGTTGCACTTCAAATCTAAGCTGTCTGAAGTGTTTTTCGAAAGTTATCACCATTTTTATGTTTGGCGTTCCGGAACCCACCTTATCTCAGGCTGAAAACGCTTTTCACGCATTGTGCCATAACTTTGCAGGGAAGCTTCAGAACATCGAATTTTCACCACCCACTATCGCAGAAAGGGTCTTTCTCCTAGTTGCACATCATATCTAAGCTGTCTGAAGTGTTTTTTCCAAAGTCATCAACATTTTTATGTTTAGCGTTCTGGAACCCACCTTATATCAGGCTGAAGATGCGTTTTCTGCATTGTGCCATAACTTTGCAGGGAAGCCTCAGAACATGAAATTTTCACCTGCCGCTATAGTAGAAAGGGTCTTTCTAGTAGTTGCACATCAAATCTAAGCTGTCTGAAGTGTTTTTCCAAAGTTATCAACATTTTTATGTTTGACGTTCTGGAACCCACCTTATATCAGGCTGAAGATGCGTTTTCTGCATTGTGCCATAACTTTGCATGGAAGCATCAGAATATGAAATTTTCACCTACCAATATTGCAGAAAGAGTCTGTCTTGTTGTTGCACATCAAAACTAAGCTGTCTGAAGTGTTTTTCCAATGTTATCAACATTTTTATGTTTGGCGTTCTGGAACCCACCTTATCTCAGTCTGAAAACGGCTTTTGTGGATTGTGCCATAACTTTGCAGGGAAGCCTCAGAACATGAAATTTTCACCTCCCACTATAGCAGAAAGGGTCTTTCTAGTAGTTGCACATCAAATCTAAGCTGTCTGAAGTGTTTTTCCAAAGTTATCAACATTTTTATGTTTGGCGTTCCGGAATCGACCTTATCTCAGGCTGAAAAAGCGTTTTACGCATTGTACCATAACTTTGCGTAAAGCTTCAGCACATGAAATTTTCACCTCCCACTATAGCAGAAAGGGTCTTTCTCGTAGTTTCATGTGAAATCTATGCTGTCTGAACTGTTTTTACAAAGTTATCAACATTTTTATGTTTGGCGTTCCGGAATCAACCTTATCACAGCCTGAAAACGCGTTTTCTGCTTTGTGCCATAACTTTGCAGGGAAGCATCAGAATATGAAAATTTCACCTCCCACAATAGCAGAAAGGGTCTTTCTAGTAGTTGCACATCAAATCTAAGCTGTCTGAAGTGTATTTCAAAAGTTATCACCTTTTTTATGTTTGGCGTTCCGGAATCGACCTTATGTCAGGCTGAAAACGCGTTTTACGCATTGTGCCATAACTTTGCAGGGAAGCTTCAGAACATCGAATTTTCACCACCCACTATAGCAGAAATGGTCTTTCTCCTAGTTGCACATCATATCTAAGCTGTCTGAAGTGTTTTTTCCAAAGTCATCAACATTTTTATGTTTAGCGTTCTGGAACCCACCTTATATCAGGCTGAAGATGCGTTTTCTGCATTGTGCCATAACTTTGCAGGGAAGCTTCAGAACATGGAATTTTCACCTCCCACTATAGCAGAAAGGGTCTTTCTAGTAGTTACACTTCAAATCTAAGCTGTCTGAAGTGTTTTTCGAAAGTTATCAACATTTTAATGTTTGGCGTTCCGGAATCGACCTTATCTCAGCCGAAAACGCGTTTTCTGCATTGTGCCATAACTTTGCAGGGAAGCTTCAGAATATAAAATTTTAACCTCCCACTATTGCAGAAAGGGTCTCTCTTGTAGTTGCACATCAAATTTAAGCTGTCTGAAGTGTTTTTACAAAGTTATCAACATTTTTACGTTTTGGCGTTCCGGAATCGACCTTATCTGAGGCTGAAAACGTGTTTTACGCATTGTGCCATAACTTTGCAGGGAAGCCTCAGAACATGAAATTTTCACCTGCCGCTATAGTAGAAAGGGTCTTTCTAGTAGTTGCACATCAAATCTAAGCTGTCTGAAGTGTTTTTCCAAAGTTATCAACATTTTTATGTTTGGCGTTCTGGAACCCACCTTATCTCAGTCTGAAAACGGCTTTTGTGGATTGTGCCATAACTTTGCAGGGAAGCCTCAGAACATGAAATTTTCACCTCCCACTATAGCAGAAAGGGTCTTTCTAGTAGTTGCACATCAAATCTAAGCTGTCTGAAGTGTTTTTCCAAAGTTATCAACATTTTTATGTTTGGCGTTCCGGAATCGACCTTATCTCAGGCTGAAAACGCTTTTCACGCATTGTGCCATAACTTTGCAGGGAAGCTTCAGAACATCGAATTTTCACCACCCACTATCGCAGAAAGGGTCTTTCTCCTAGTTGCACATCTATTGCAAAACTAAGCTGTCTGAAGTGTTTTTTCCAAAGTCATCAACATTTTTAAGTTTAGCGTTCTGGAACCCACCTTATCTCAGGCTGAAAATGCGTTTTCTGCATTGTGAAATCACTTTGCAGGGAAGCTTCAGAACATGAAATTTTCACCTCCCACTATAGCAGAAAGGGTCTTTCTAGTTGTTGCACTTCAAATCTAAGCTGTCTGAAGTGTTTTTCGAAAGTTATCACCATTTTTATGTTTGGCGTTCCGGAACCCACCTTATCTCAGGCTGAAAACGCTTTTCACGCATTGTGCCATAACTTTGCAGGGAAGCTTCAGAACATCGAATTTTCACCACCCACTATCGCAGAAAGGGTCTTTCTCCTAGTTGCACATCATATCTAAGCTGTCTGAAGTGTTTTTTCCAAAGTCATCAACATTTTTATGTTTAGCGTTCTGGAACCCACCTTATATCAGGCTGAAGATGCGTTTTCTGCATTGTGCCATAACTTTGCAGGGAAGCTTCAGAACATGAAATTTTCACCTCCCACTATAGCAGAAAGGGTCTTTCTAGTAGTTACACTTCAAATCTAAGCTGTCTGAAGTGTTTTTCGAAAGTTATCAACATTTTAATGTTTGGCGTTCCGGAATCGACCTTATCTCAGCCGAAAACGCGTTTTCTGCATTGTGCCATAACTTTGCAGGGAAGCTTCAGAATATAAAATTTTAACCTCCCACTATTGCAGAAAGGGTCTCTCTTGTAGTTGCACATCAAATCTAAGCTGTCTGAAGTGTTTTTACAAAGTTATCAACATTTTTACGTTTGGCGTTCCGGAATCGACCTTATCTCAGGCTGAAAACGTGTTTTACGCATTGTGCCATAACTTTGCATAAAGCTTCAGCACATGAAATTTTCACCTCCCACTATAGCAGAAAGGGTCTTTTTAGTAGTTACACTTCAAATCTAAGCTGTCTGAAGTGTTTTTCGAAAGTTATCAACATTTTAATGTTTGGCGTTCCGGAATCGACCTTATCTCAGCCGAAAACGCGTTTTCTGCATTGTGCCATAACTTTGCAGGGAAGCTTCAGAATATAAAATTTTAACCTCCCACTATTGCAGAAAGGGTCTCTCTTGTAGTTGCACATCAAATCTAAGCTGTCTGAAGTGTTTTTACAAAGTTATCAACATTTTTACGTTTGGCGTTCCGGAATCGACCTTATCTCAGGCTGAAAACGTGTTTTACGCATTGTGCCATAACTTTGCATAAAGCTTCAGCACATGAAATTTTCACCTCCCACAAGAGCAGAAAGGGTCTTTGTAGTAGTTGCAGATGAAAACTAAGCTGTCTGAAATGTTTTTCCAAAGTTATCAACATTTTTATGTTTGGCTTTCTGGAACCCACCTTATCTCAGTCTGAAAATGTGTTTTTTGCATTGCGCCATAACTTTGCAGGGAAGCCTCAGAACATGAAATTTTCACCTGCCGCTATAGTAGAAAGGGTCTTTCTAGTAGTTGCATATCAAATCTAAGCTGTCTGAAGTGTTTTTCCAAAGTTATCAACATTTTTACGTTTTGGCGTTCCGGAATCGACCTTATCTGAGGCTGAAAACGTGTTTTACGCATTGTGCCATAACTTTGCAGAAAGCTTCAGCACATGAAATTTTCACCTCCCACTATAGCAGAAAGGGTCTTTCTAGTAGTTGCAGATCAAATCTAAGCTGTCTGAAATGTTTTTCCAAAGTTATCAACATTTTTATGTTTGGCTTTCTGGAACCCACCTTATCTCAGGCTGAAAACGTGTTTTTTGCATTGCGCCATAACTTTGCAGGGAAGCCTCAGAACATGAAATTTTCACCTGCCGCTATAGTAGAAAGGGTCTTTCTAGTAGTTGCACATCAAATCTAAGCTGTCTGAAGTGTTTTTCCAAAGTTATCAACATTTTTATGTTTGGCGTTCTGGAACCCACCTTATCTCAGTCTGAAAACGGCTTTTGTGGATTGTGCCATAACTTTGCAGGGAAGCCTCAGAACATGAAATTTTCACCTCCCACTATAGCAGAAAGGGTCTTTCTAGTAGTTGCACATCAAATCTAAGCTGTCTGAAGTGTTTTTCCAAAGTTATCAACATTTTTATGTTTGGCGTTCCGGAATCGACCTTATCTCAGGCTGAAAACGCTTTTCACGCATTGTGCCATAACTTTGCAGGGAAGCTTCAGAACATCGAATTTTCACCACCCACTATCGCAGAAAGGGTCTTTCTCCTAGTTGCACATCTATTGCAAAACTAAGCTGTCTGAAGTGTTTTTTCCAAAGTCATCAACATTTTTAAGTTTAGCGTTCTGGAACCCACCTTATCTCAGGCTGAAAATGCGTTTTCTGCATTGTGAAATCACTTTGCAGGGAAGCTTCAGAACATGAAATTTTCACCTCCCACTATAGCAGAAAGGGTCTTTCTAGTTGTTGCACTTCAAATCTAAGCTGTCTGAAGTGTTTTTCGAAAGTTATCACCATTTTTATGTTTGGCGTTCCGGAACCCACCTTATCTCAGGCTGAAAACGCTTTTCACGCATTGTGCCATAACTTTGCAGGGAAGCTTCAGAACATCGAATTTTCACCACCAACTATCGCAGAAAGGGTCTTTCTCCTAGTTGCACATCATATCTAAGCTGTCTGAAGTGTTTTTTCCAAAGTCATCAACATTTTTATGTTTAGCGTTCTGGAACCCACCTTATATCAGGCTGAAGATGCGTTTTCTGCATTGTGCCATAACTTTGCAGGGAAGCTTCAGAACATGAAATTTTCACCTCCCACTATAGCAGAAAGGGTCTTTCTAGTAGTTACACTTCAAATCTAAGCTGTCTGAAGTGTTTTTCGAAAGTTATCAACATTTTAATGTTTGGCGTTCCGGAATCGACCTTATCTCAGCCGAAAACGCGTTTTCTGCATTGTGCCATAACTTTGCAGGGAAGCTTCAGAATATAAAATTTTAACCTCCCACTATTGCAGAAAGGGTCTCTCTTGTAGTTGCACATCAAATCTAAGCTGTCTGAAGTGTTTTTACAAAGTTATCAACATTTTTACGTTTGGCGTTCCGGAATCGACCTTATCTCAGGCTGAAAACGTGTTTTACGCATTGTGCCATAACTTTGCATAAAGCTTCAGCACATGAAATTTTCACCTCCCACTATAGCAGAAAGGGTCTTTCTAGTAGTTACACTTCAAATCTAAGCTGTCTGAAGTGTTTTTCGAAAGTTATCAACATTTTAATGTTTGGCGTTCCGGAATCGACCTTATCTCAGCCGAAAACGCGTTTTCTGCATTGTGCCATAACTTTGCAGGGAAGCTTCAGAATATAAAATTTTAACCTCCCACTATTGCAGAAAGGGTCTCTCTTGTAGTTGCACATCAAATCTAAGCTGTCTGAAGTGTTTTTACAAAGTTATCAACATTTTTACGTTTGGCGTTCCGGAATCGACCTTATCTCAGGCTGAAAACGTGTTTTACGCATTGTGCCATAACTTTGCATAAAGCTTCAGCACATGAAATTTTCACCTCCCACAAGAGCAGAAAGGGTCTTTCTAGTAGTTGCAGATGAAAACTAAGCTGTCTGAAATGTTTTTCCAAAGTTATCAACATTTTTATGTTTGGCTTTCTGGAACCCACCTTATCTCAGTCTGAAAATGTGTTTTTTGCATTGCGCCATAACTTTGCAGGGAAGCCTCAGAACATGAAATTTTCACCTGCCGCTATAGTAGAAAGGGTCTTTCTAGTAGTTGCATATCAAATCTAAGCTGTCTGAAGTGTTTTTCCAAAGTTATCAACATTTTTACGTTTTGGCGTTCCGGAATCGACCTTATCTGAGGCTGAAAACGTGTTTTACGCATTGTGCCATAACTTTGCAGAAAGCTTCAGCACATGAAATTTTCACCTCCCACTATAGCAGAAAGGGTCTTTCTAGTAGTTGCAGATCAAATCTAAGCTGTCTGAAATGTTTTTCCAAAGTTATCAACATTTTTATGTTTGGCTTTCTGGAACCCACCTTATCTCAGGCTGAAAACGTGTTTTTTGCATTGCGCCATAACTTTGCAGGGAAGCCTCAGAACATGAAATTTTCACCTGCCGCTATAGTAGAAAGGGTCTTTCTAGTAGTTGCACATCAAATCTAAGCTGTCTGAAGTGTTTTTCCAAAGTTATCAACATTTTTATGTTTGGCGTTCTGGAACCCACCTTATCTCAGTCTGAAAACGGCTTTTGTGGATTGTGCCATAACTTTGCAGGGAAGCCTCAGAACATGAAATTTTCACCTCCCACTATAGCAGAAAGGGTCTTTCTAGTAGATGCACATCAAATCTAAGCTGTCTGAAGTGTTTTTCCAAAGTTATCAACATTTTTATGTTTGGCGTTCCGGAATCGACCTTATCTCAGGCTGAAAACGCTTTTCACGCATTGTGCCATAACTTTGCAGGGAAGCTTCAGAACATCGAATTTTCACCACCCACTATCGCAGAAAGGGTCTTTCTCCTAGTTGCACATCTATTGCAAAACTAAGCTGTCTGAAGTGTTTTTTCCAAAGTCATCAACATTTTTAAGTTTAGCGTTCTGGAACCCACCTTATCTCAGGCTGAAAATGCGTTTTCTGCATTGTGAAATCACTTTGCAGGGAAGCTTCAGAACATGAAATTTTCACCTCCCACTATAGCAGAAAGGGTCTTTCTAGTTGTTGCACTTCAAATCTAAGCTGTCTGAAGTGTTTTTCGAAAGTTATCACCATTTTTCTGTTTGGCGTTCCGGAACCCACCTTATCTCAGGCTGAAAACGCTTTTCACGCATTGTGCCATAACTTTGCAGGGAAGCTTCAGAACATCGAATTTTCACCACCCACTATCGCAGAAAGGGTCTTTCTCCTAGTTGCACATCATATCTAAGCTGTCTGAAGTGTTTTTTCCAAAGTCATCAACATTTTTATGTTTAGCGTTCTGGAACCCACCTTATATCAGGCTGAAGATGCGTTTTCTGCATTGTGCCATAACTTTGCAGGGAAGCTTCAGAACATGAAATTTTCACCTCCCACTATAGCAGAAAGGGTCTTTCTAGTAGTTACACTTCAAATCTAAGCTGTCTGAAGTGTTTTTCGAAAGTTATCAACATTTTAATGTTTGGCGTTCCGGAATCGACCTTATCTCAGCCGAAAACGCGTTTTCTGCATTGTGCCATAACTTTGCAGGGAAGCTTCAGAATATAAAATTTTAACCTCCCACTATTGCAGAAAGGGTCTCTCTTGTAGTTGCACATCAAATCTAAGCTGTCTGAAGTGTTTTTACAAAGTTATCAACATTTTTACGTTTGGCGTTCCGGAATCGACCTTATCTCAGGCTGAAAACGTGTTTTACGCATTGTGCCATAACTTTGCATAAAGCTTCAGCACATGAAATTTTCACCTCCCACTATAGCAGAAAGGGTCTTTCTAGTAGTTACACTTCAAATCTAAGCTGTCTGAAGTGTTTTTCGAAAGTTATCAACATTTTAATGTTTGGCGTTCCGGAATCGACCTTATCTCAGCCGAAAACGCGTTTTCTGCATTGTGCCATAACTTTGCAGGGAAGCTTCAGAATATAAAATTTTAACCTCCCACTATTGCAGAAAGGGTCTCTCTTGTAGTTGCACATCAAATCTAAGCTGTCTGAAGTGTTTTTACAAAGTTATCAACATTTTTACGTTTGGCGTTCCGGAATCGACCTTATCTCAGGCTGAAAACGTGTTTTACGCATTGTGCCATAACTTTGCATAAAGCTTCAGCACATGAAATTTTCACCTCCCACAAGAGCAGAAAGGGTCTTTCTAGTAGTTGCAGATGAAAACTAAGCTGTCTGAAATGTTTTTCCAAAGTTATCAACATTTTTATGTTTGGCTTTCTGGAACCCACCTTATCTCAGTCTGAAAATGTGTTTTTTGCATTGCGCCATAACTTTGCAGGGAAGCCTCAGAACATGAAATTTTCACCTCCCTCTATAGCAGAAAGGGTCTTTCTAGTTGTTGCACTTCAAATCTAAGCTGTCTGAAGTGTTTTTCGAAAGTTATCAACATTTTTATGTTTGGCCTTCGGGAACCCACCTTATCTCAGGCGAAAAACGCGTTTTACGCATTGTACCATAACTTTGCATAAAGCTTCAGAACATGAAATTTTCACCTCCCACTATAGCAGAAAGGGTCTTTCTAGTAGTTGCACATCAAATCTAAGCTGTCTGAAGTGTTTTTCGAAAGTTATCAACATTTTTATGTTTGGCGTTCCGGAACCCACCTTATCTCAGGCTGAAAACGCTTTTCACGCATTGTGCCATAACTTTGCAGGGAAGCTTCAGAACATCGAATTTTCACCACCCACTATCGCAGAAAGGGTCTTTCTCCTAGTTGCACATCAAAACTAAGCTGTCTGAAGTGTTTTTTCCAAAGTCATCAACATTTTTAAGTTTAGCGTTCTGGAACCCACCTTATCTCAGGCTGAAAATGCGTTTTCTGCATTGTGAAATCACTTTGCAGGGAAGCTTCAGAACATGAAATTTTCACCTCCCACTATAGCAGAAAGCGTCATCAAATCTAAGCTGTCTGAAGTGTTTTTCCAAAGTTATCAACATTTTTATGTTTGGCGTTCCGGAATCGACCTTATCTCAGGCTGAAAAAGCGTTTTACGCATTGTACCATAACTTTGCGTAAAGCTTCAGCACATGAAATTTTCACCTCCCACTATAGCAGAAAGGGTCTTTCTCGTAGTTTCATGTGAAATCTATGCTGTCTGAACTGTTTTTACAAAGTTATCAACATTTTTATGTTTGGCGTTCCGGAATCAACCTTATCACAGCCTGAAAACGCGTTTTCTGCTTTGTGCCATAACTTTGCAGGGAAGCATCAGAATATGAAAATTTCACCTCCCACAATAACAGAAAGGGTCTTTCTAGTAGTTGCACATCAAATCTAAGCTGTCTGAAGTGTATTTCAAAAGTTATCACCTTTTTTATGTTTGGCGTTCCGGAATCGACCTTATGTCAGGCTGAAAACGCGTTTTACGCATTGTGCCATAACTTTGCAGGGAAGCTTCAGAACATCGAATTTTCACCACCCACTATAGCAGAAATGGTCTTTCTCCTAGTTGCACATCATATCTAAGCTGTCTGAAGTGTTTTTTCCAAAGTCATCAACATTTTTATGTTTAGCGTTCTGGAACCCACCTTTTATCAGGCTGAAGATGCGTTTTCTGCATTGTGCCTTAACTTTGCAGGGAAGTTTCAGAACATGGAATTTTCACCTCCCACTATAGCAGAAAGGGTCTTTCTAGTAGTTACACTTCAAATCTAAGCTGTCTGAAGTGTTTTTACAAAGTTATCAAAATTTTTACGTTTGGCGTTCCGGAATCGACCTTATCTCAGGCTGAAAACGTGTTTTACGCATTGTGCCATAACTTTGCAGAAAGCTTCAGCACATGAAATTTTCACCTCCCACTATAGCAGAAAGGGTCTTTCTAGTAGTTGCAGATCAAATCTAAGCTGTCTGAAATGTTTTTCCAAAGTTATCAACATTTTTATGTTTGGCTTTCTGGAACCCACCTTATCTCAGTCTGAAAACGTGTTTTTTGCATTGCGCCATAACTTTGCAGGGAAGCCTCAGAACATGAAATTTTCACCTGCCGCTATAGTAGAAAGGGTCTTTCTAGTAGTTGCACATCAAATCTAAGCTGTCTGAAGTGTTTTTCCAAAGTTATCAACATTTTTATGTTTGACGTTCCGGAATCAACCTTATCTCAGCCTGAAAACTCGTTTTCTGCTTTGTGCCATAACTTTGCATGGAAGCATCAGAATATGAAATTTTCACCTACCAATATTGCAGAAAGAGTCTGTCTTGAAGTTGCACATCAAAACTAAGCTGTCTGAAGTGTTTTTCCAATGTTATCAACATTTTTATGTTTGGGGTTCTGGAACCCACCTTATCTCAATCTGAAAACGGCTTTTGTGGATTGTGCCATAACTTTGCAGGGAAGCCTCAGAACATGAAATTTTCACCTCCCACTAAAGCAGAAAGGGTCTTTCTAGTAGTAGCACATCAAATCTAAGCTGTCTGAAGTGTTTTTCCAATGTTATCAACATTTTTATGTTTGGCGTTCCGGAATCGACCTTATCTCAGGCTGAAAACGCTTTTCACGCATTGTGCCATAACTTTGCAGGGAAGCTTCAGAACATCGAATTTTCACCACCCACTATCGCAGAAAGGGTCTTTCTCCTAGTTGCACATCTATTGCAAAACTAAGCTGTCTGAAGTGTTTTTTCCAAAGTCATCAACATTTTTAAGTTTAGCGTTCTGGAACCCACCTTATCTCAGGCTGAAAATGCGTTTTCTGCATTGTGAAATCACTTTGCAGGGAAGCTTCAGAACATGAAATTTTCACCTCCCACTATAGCAGAAAGGGTCTTTCTAGTTGTTGCACTTCAAATCTAAGCTGTCTGAAGTGTTTTTCGAAAGTTATCAACATTTTTATGTTTGGCGTTCCGGAACCCACCTTATCTCAGGCTGAAAACGCTTTTCACGCATTGTGCCATAACTTTGCAGGGAAGCTTCAGAACATCGAATTTTCACCACCCACTATCGCAGAAAGGGTCTTTCTCCTAGTTGCACATCAAAACTAAGCTGTCTGAAGTGTTTTTTCCAAAGTCATCAACATTTTTAAGTTTAGTGTTCTGGAACCCACCTTATCTCAGGCTGAAAATGCGTTTTCTGCATTGTGAAATCACTTTGCAGGGAAGCTTCAGAACATGAAATTTTCACCTCCCACTATAGCAGAAAGGGTCTTTCTAGTTGTTGCACTTCAAATTTAAGCTGTCTGAAGTGTTTTTCGAAAGTTATCAACATTTTTATGTTTGGCGTTCCGGAATCAACCTTATCACAGCCTGAAAACGCGTTTTCTGCTTTGTGCCATAACTTTGCAGGGAAGCATCAGAACATGAAAATTTCACCTCCCACTATAGCAGAAAGGGTCTTTCTAGTTGTTGCACTTCAAATCTAAGCTGTCTGAAGTGTATTTCAAAAGTTATCACCTTTTTTATGTTTGGCGTTCCGGAATCGACCTTATGTCAGGCTGAAAACGCGTTTTACGCATTGTGCCATAACTTTGCAGGGAAGCTTCAGAACATCGAATTTTCACCACCCACTATAGCAGAAATGGTCTTTCTCCTAGTTGCACATCATATCTAAGCTGTCTGAAGTGTTTTTTCCAAAGTCATCAACATTTTTATGTTTAGCGTTCTGGAACCCACCTTATATCAGGCTGAAGATGCGTTTTCTGCATTGTGCCATAACTTTGCAGGGAAGCTTCAGAACATGAAATTTTCACCTCCCACTATAGCAGAAAGGGTCTTTCTAGTAGTTACACTTCAAATCTAAGCTGTCTGAAGTGTTTTTCGAAAGTTATCAACATTTTAATGTTTGGCGTTCCGGAATCGACCTTATCTCAGCCGAAAACGCGTTTTCTGCATTGTGCCATAACTTTGCAGGGAAGCTTCAGAATATAAAATTTTAACCTCCCACTATTGCAGAAAGGGTCTCTCTTGTAGTTGCACATCAAATCTAAGCTGTCTGAAGTGTTTTTACAAAGTTATCAACATTTTTACGTTTGGCGTTCCGGAATCGACCTTATCTCAGGCTGAAAACGTGTTTTACGCATTGTGCCATAACTTTGCATAAAGCTTCAGCACATGAAATTTTCACCTCCCACTATAGCAGAAAGGGTCTTTCTAGTAGTTACACTTCAAATCTAAGCTGTCTGAAGTGTTTTTCGAAAGTTATCAACATTTTAATGTTTGGCGTTCCGGAATCGACCTTATCTCAGCCGAAAACGCGTTTTCTGCATTGTGCCATAACTTTGCAGGGAAGCTTCAGAATATAAAATTTTAACCTCCCACTATTGCAGAAAGGGTCTCTCTTGTAGTTGCACATCAAATCTAAGCTGTCTGAAGTGTTTTTACAAAGTTATCAACATTTTTACGTTTGGCGTTCCGGAATCGACCTTATCTCAGGCTGAAAACGTGTTTTACGCATTGTGCCATAACTTTGCATAAAGCTTCAGCACATGAAATTTTCACCTCCCACAAGAGCAGAAAGGGTCTTTCTAGTAGTTGCAGATGAAAACTAAGCTGTCTGAAATGTTTTTCCAAAGTTATCAACATTTTTATGTTTGGCTTTCTGGAACCCACCTTATCTCAGTCTGAAAATGTGTTTTTTGCATTGCGCCATAACTTTGCAGGGAAGCCTCAGAACATGAAATTTTCACCTCCCTCTATAGCAGAAAGGGTCTTTCTAGTTGTTGCACTTCAAATCTAAGCTGTCTGAAGTGTTTTTCGAAAGTTATCAACATTTTTATGTTTGGCCTTCGGGAACCCACCTTATCTCAGGCGAAAAACGCGTTTTACGCATTGTACCATAACTTTGCATAAAGCTTCAGAACATGAAATTTTCACCTCCCACTATAGCAGAAAGGGTCTTTCTAGTAGTTGCACATCAAATCTAAGCTGTCTGAAGTGTTTTTCGAAAGTTATCAACATTTTTATGTTTGGCGTTCCGGAACCCACCTTATCTCAGGCTGAAAACGCTTTTCACGCATTGTGCCATAACTTTGCAGGGAAGCTTCAGAACATCGAATTTTCACCACCCACTATCGCAGAAAGGGTCTTTCTCCTAGTTGCACATCAAAACTAAGCTGTCTGAAGTGTTTTTTCCAAAGTCATCAACATTTTTAAGTTTAGCGTTCTGGAACCCACCTTATCTCAGGCTGAAAATGCGTTTTCTGCATTGTGAAATCACTTTGCAGGGAAGCTTCAGAACATGAAATTTTCACCTCCCACTATAGCAGAAAGCGTCATCAAATCTAAGCTGTCTGAAGTGGCTTTCCAAATATATCAACATTTTTATGTTTGGCGTTCCGGAATCGACCTTATCTCAGGCTGAAAACGCGTTTTACGCATTGTGCCATAACTTTGGAGGGAAGCTTCAGAACATCGAATTTTGACCACCCATTATATCAGAAAGGGTCTTTCTGGTAGTAGCACATCAAATCTAAGCTGTCTGAAGTGTTTTTCCAAAGTTATCAACATTTTTATGTTTGGCGTTCCGGAATCGACCTTATCTCAGGCTGAAAAAGCGTTTTACGCATTGTACCATAACTTTGCGTAAAGCTTCAGCACATGAAATTTTCACCTCCCACTATAGCAGAAAGGGTCTTTCTCGTAGTTTCATGTGAAATCTATGCTGTCTGAACTGTTTTTACAAAGTTATCAACATTTTTATGTTTGGCGTTCCGGAATCAACCTTATCACAGCCTGAAAACGCGTTTTCTGCTTTGTGCCATAACTTTGCAGGGAAGCATCAGAATATGAAAATTTCACCTCCCACAATAACAGAAAGGGTCTTTCTAGTAGTTGCACATCAAATCTAAGCTGTCTGAAGTGTATTTCAAAAGTTATCACCTTTTTTATGTTTGGCGTTCCGGAATCGACCTTATGTCAGGCTGAAAACGCGTTTTACGCATTGTGCCATAACTTTGCAGGGAAGCTTCAGAAAATCGAATTTTCACCACCCACTATAGCAGAAATGGTCTTTCTCCTAGTTGCACATCATATCTAAGCTGTCTGAAGTGTTTTTTCCAAAGTCATCAACATTTTTATGTTTAGCGTTCTGGAACCCACCTTTTATCAGGCTGAAGATGCGTTTTCTGCATTGTGCCTTAACTTTGCAGGGAAGTTTCAGAACATGGAATTTTCACCTCCCACTATAGCAGAAAGGGTCTTTCTAGTAGTTACACTTCAAATCTAAGCTGTCTGAAGTGTTTTTACAAAGTTATCAAAATTTTTACGTTTGGCGTTCCGGAATCGACCTTATCTCAGGCTGAAAACGTGTTTTACGCATTGTGCCATAACTTTGCAGAAAGCTTCAGCACATGAAATTTTCACCTCCCACTATAGCAGAAAGGGTCTTTCTAGTAGTTGCAGATCAAATCTAAGCTGTCTGAAATGTTTTTCCAAAGTTATCAACATTTTTATGTTTGGCTTTCTGGAACCCACCTTATCTCAGTCTGAAAACGTGTTTTTTGCATTGCGCCATAACTTTGCAGGGAAGCCTCAGAACATGAAATTTTCACCTGCCGCTATAGTAGAAAGGGTCTTTCTAGTAGTTGCACATCAAATCTAAGCTGTCTGAAGTGTTTTTCCAAAGTTATCAACATTTTTATGTTTGACGTTCCGGAATCAACCTTATCTCAGCCTGAAAACTCGTTTTCTGCTTTGTGCCATAACTTTGCATGGAAGCATCAGAATATGAAATTTTCACCTACCAATATTGCAGAAAGAGTCTGTCTTGAAGTTGCACATCAAAACTAAGCTGTCTGAAGTGTTTTTCCAATGTTATCAACATTTTTATGTTTGGGGTTCTGGAACCCACCTTATCTCAATCTGAAAACGGCTTTTGTGGATTGTGCCATAACTTTGCAGGGAAGCCTCAGAACATGAAATTTTCACCTCCCACTAAAGCAGAAAGGGTCTTTCTAGTAGTTGCACATCAAATCTAAGCTGTCTGAAGTGTTTTTCCAAAGTTATCAACATTTTTATGTTTGGCGTTCCGGAATCGACCTTATCTCAGGCTGAAAACGCTTTTCACGCATTGTGCCATAACTTTGCAGGGAAGCTTCAGAACATCGAATTTTCACCACCCACTATCGCAGAAAGGGTCTTTCTCCTAGTTGCACATCTATTGCAAAACTAAGCTGTCTGAAGTGTTTTTTCCAAAGTCATCAACATTTTTAAGTTTAGCGTTCTGGAACCCACCTTATCTCAGGCTGAAAATGCGTTTTCTGCATTGTGAAATCACTTTGCAGGGAAGCTTCAGAACATGAAATTTTCACCTCCCACTATAGCAGAAAGGGTCTTTCTAGTTGTTGCACTTCAAATCTAAGCTGTCTGAAGTGTTTTTCGAAAGTTATCAACATTTTTATGTTTGGCGTTCCGGAACCCACCTTATCTCAGGCTGAAAACGCTTTTCACGCATTGTGCCATAACTTTGCAGGGAAGCTTCAGAACATCGAATTTTCACCACCCACTATCGCAGAAAGGGTCTTTCTCCTAGTTGCACATCAAAACTAAGCTGTCTGAAGTGTTTTTTCCAAAGTCATCAACATTTTTAAGTTTAGTGTTCTGGAACCCACCTTATCTCAGGCTGAAAATGCGTTTTCTGCATTGTGAAATCACTTTGCAGGGAAGCTTCAGAACATGAAATTTTCACCTCCCACTATAGCAGAAAGGGTCTTTCTAGTTGTTGCACTTCAAATTTAAGCTGTCTGAAGTGTTTTTCGAAAGTTATCAACATTTTTATGTTTGGCGTTCCGGAATCAACCTTATCACAGCCTGAAAACGCGTTTTCTGCTTTGTGCCATAACTTTGCAGGGAAGCATCAGAACATGAAAATTTCACCTCCCACAATAGCAGAAAGGGTCTTTCTAGTAGTTGCACATCAAATCTAAGCTGTCTGAAGTGTATTTCAAAAGTTATCACCTTTTTTATGTTTGGCGTTCCGGAATCGACCTTATGTCAGGCTGAAAACGCGTTTTACGCATTGTGCCATAACTTTGCAGGGAAGCTTCAGAACATCGAATTTTCACCACCCACTATAGCAGAAATGGTCTTTCTCCTAGTTGCACATCATATCTAAGCTGTCTGAAGTGTTTTTTCCAAAGTCATCAACATTTTTATGTTTAGCGTTCTGGAACCCACCTTATATCAGGCTGAAGATGCGTTTTCTGCATTGTGCCATAACTTTGCAGGGAAGCTTCAGAACATGAAATTTTCACCTCCCACTATAGCAGAAAGGGTCTTTCTAGTAGTTACACTTCATATCTAAGCTGTCTGAAGTGTTTTTTGAAAGTTATCAACATTTTAATGTTTGGCGTTCCGGAATCGACCTTATCTCAGCCGAAAACGCGTTTTCTGCATTGTGCCATAACTTTGCAGGGAAGCTTCAGAATATAAAATTTTAACCTCCCACTATTGCAGAAAGGGTCTCTCTTGTAGTTGCACATCAAATCTAAGCTGTCTGAAGTGTTTTTACAAAGTTATCAACATTTTTACGTTTGGCGTTCCGGAATCGACCTTATCTCAGGCTGAAAACGTGTTTTACGCATTGTGCCATAACTTTGCAGAAAGCTTCAGCACATGAAATTTTCACCTCCCACTATAGCAGAAAGGGTCTTTCTAGTAGTTGCAGATCAAATCTAAGCTGTCTGAAATGTTTTTCCAAAGTTATCAACATTTTTATGTTTGGCTTTCTGGAACCCACCTTATCTCAGTCTGAAAACGTGTTTTTTGCATTGCGCCATAACTTTGCAGGGAAGCCTCAGAACATGAAATTTTCACCCGCCGCTATAGTAGAAAGGGTCTTTCTAGTAGTTGCACATCAAATCTAAGCTGTCTGAAGTGTTTTTCCAAAGTTATCAACATTTTTATGTTTGACGTTCTGGAACCCACCTTATATCAGGCTGAAGATGCGTTTTCTGCATTGTGCCATAACTTTGCATGGAAGCATCAGAATATGAAATTTTCACCTACCAATATTGCAGAAAGAGTCTGTCTTGTAGTTGCACATCAAAACTAAGCTGTCTGAAGTGTTTTTCCAATGTTATCAACATTTTTATGTTTGGCGTTCTGGAACCCACCTTATCTCAGTCTGAAAACGGCTTTTGTGGATTGTGCCATAACTTTGCAGGGAAGCCTCAGAACATGAAATTTTCACCTCCCACTATAGCAGAAAGGGTCTTTCTAGTAGTTGCACATCAAATCTAAGCTGTCTGAAGTGTTTTTCCAAAGTTATCAACATTTTTATGTTTGGCGTTCCGGAATCGACCTTATCTCAGGCTGAAAAAGCGTTTTACGCATTGTACCATAACTTTGCGTAAAGCTTCAGCACATGAAATTTTCACCACCCACTATAGCAGAAAGGGTCTTTCTCGTAGTTTCATGTGAAATCTATGCTGTCTGAACTGTTTTTACAAAGTTATCAACATTTTTATGTTTGGCGTTCCGGAATCAACCTTATCACAGCCTGAAAACGCGTTTTCTGCTTTGTGCCATAACTTTGCAGGGAAGCATCAGAATATGAAAATTTCACCTCCCACAATAGCAGAAAGGGTCTTTCTAGTAGTTGCACATCAAATCTAAGCTGTCTGAAGTGTATTTCAAAAGTTATCACCATTTTTATGTTTGGCGTTCCGGAATCGACCTTATGTCAGGCTGAAAACGCGTTTTACGCATTGTGCCATAACTTTGCAGGGAAGCTTCAGAACATCGAATTTTCACCACCCACTATAGCAGAAATGGTCTTTCTCCTAGTTGCACATCATATCTAAGCTGTCTGAAGTGTTTTTTCCAAAGTCATCAACATTTTTATGTTTAGCGTTCTGGAACCCACCTTATATCAGGCTGAAGATGCGTTTTCTGCATTGTGCCATAACTTTGCAGGGAAGCTTCAGAACATGGAATTTTCACCTCCCACTATAGCAGAAAGGGTCTTTCTAGTAGTTACACTTCAAATCTAAGCTGTCTGAAGTGTTTTTCGAAAGTTATCAACATTTTAATGTTTGGCGTTCCGGAATCGACCTTATCTCAGCCGAAAACGCGTTTTCTGCATTGTGCCATAACTTTGCAGGGAAGCTTCAGAATATAAAATTTTAACCTCCCACTATTGCAGAAAGGGTCTCTCTTGTAGTTGCACATCAAATCTAAGCTGTCTGAAGTGTTTTTACAAAGTTATCAACATTTTTACGTTTGGCGTTCCGGAATCGACCTTATCTCAGGCTGAAAACGTGTTTTACGCATTGTGCCATAACTTTGCAGAAAGCTTCAGCACATGAAATTTTCACCTCCCACTATAGCAGAAAGGGTCTTTCTAGTAGTTGCAGATCAAATCTAAGCTGTCTGAAATGTTTTTCCAAAGTTATCAACATTTTTATGTTTGGCTTTCTGGAACCCACCTTATCTCAGTCTGAAAACGTGTTTTTTGCATTGCGCCATAACTTTGCAGGGAAGCCTCAGAACATGAAATTTTCACCTGCCGCTATAGTAGAAAGGGTCTTTCTAGTAGTTGCACATCAAATCTAAGCTGTCTGAAGTGTTTTTCCAAAGTTATCAACATTTTTATGTTTGGCGTTCCGGAATCGACCTTATCTCAGGCTGAAAAAGCGTTTTACGCATTGTACCATAACTTTGCGTAAAGCTTCAGCACATGAAATTTTCACCTCCCACTATAGCAGAAAGGGTCTTTCTCGTAGTTTCATGTGAAATCTATGCTGTCTGAACTGTTTTTACAAAGTTATCAACATTTTTATGTTTGGCGTTCCGGAATCAACCTTATCACAGCCTGAAAACGCGTTTTCTGCTTTGTGCCATAACTTTGCAGGGAAGCTTCAGAACATCGAATTTTCACCACCCACTATAGCAGAAATGGTCTTTCTCCTAGTTGCACATCATATCTAAGCTGTCTGAAGTGTTTTTTCCAAAGTCATCAACATTTTTATGTTTAGCGTTCTGGAACCCACCTTATATCAGGCTGAAGATGCGTTTTCTGCATTGTGCCATAACTTTGCAGGGAAGCTTCAGAACATGGAATTTTCACCTCCCACTATAGCAGAAAGGGTCTTTCTAGTAGTTACACTTCAAATCTAAGCTGTCTGAAGTGTTTTTCGAAAGTTATCAACATTTTAATGTTTGGCGTTCCGGAATCGACCTTATCTCAGCCGAAAACGCGTTTTCTGCATTGTGCCATAACTTTGCAGGGAAGCTTCAGAATATAAAATTTTAACCTCCCACTATTGCAGAAAGGGTCTCTCTTGTAGTTGCACATCAAATCTAAGCTGTCTGAAGTGTATTTCAAAAGTTATCACCTTTTTTATGTTTGGCGTTCCGGAATCGACCTTATGTCAGGCTGAAAACGCGTTTTACGCATTGTGCCATAACTTTGCAGGGAAGCTTCAGAACATCGAATTTTCACCACCCACTATAGCAGAAATGGTCTTTCTCCTAGTTGCACATCATATCTAAGCTGTCTGAAGTGTTTTTTCCAAAGTCATCAACATTTTTATGTTTAGCGTTCTGGAACCCACCTTATATCAGGCTGAAGATGCGTTTTCTGCATTGTGCCATAACTTTGCAGGGAAGCTTCAGAACATGGAATTTTCACCTCCCACTATAGCAGAAAGGGTCTTTCTAGTAGTTACACTTCAAATCTAAGCTGTCTGAAGTGTTTTTCGAAAGTTATCAACATTTTAATGTTTGGCGTTCCGGAATCGACCTTATCTCAGCCGAAAACGCGTTTTCTGCATTGTGCCATAACTTTGCAGGGAAGCTTCAGAATATAAAATTTTAACCTCCCACTATTGCAGAAAGGGTCTCTCTTGTAGTTGCACATCAAATCTAAGCTGTCTGAAGTGTTTTTACAAAGTTATCAACATTTTTACATTTGGCGTTCCGGAATCGACCTTATCTCAGGCTGAAAACGTGTTTTAGGCATTGTGCCATAACTTTGCAGAAAGCTTCAGCACATGAAATTTTCACCTCCCACTATAGCAGAAAGGGTCTTTCTAGTAGTTGCAGATCAAATCTAAGCTGTCTGAAATGTTTTTCCAAAGTTATCAACATTTTTATGTTTGGCTTTCTGGAACCCACCTTATCTCAGTCTGAAAACGTGTTTTTTGCATTGCGCCATAACTTTGCAGGGAAGCCTCAGAACATGAAATTTTCACCTGCCGCTATAGTAGAAAGGGTCTTTCTAGTAGTTGCACATCAAATCTAAGCTGTCTGAAGTGTTTTTCCAAAGTTATCAACATTTTTATGTTTGACGTTCCGGAATCAACCTTATCTCAGCCTGAAAACGCGTTTTCTGCTTTGTGCCATAACTTTGCATGGAAGCATCAGAATATGAAATTTTCACCTACCAATATTGCAGAAAGAGTCTGTCTTGTAGTTGCACATCAAAACTAAGCTGTCTGAAGTGTTTTTCCAATGTTATCAACATTTTTATGTTTGGCGTTCTGGAACCCACCTTATCTCAGTCTGAAAACGGCTTTTGTGGATTGTGCCATAACTTTGCAGGGAAGCCTCAGAACATGAAATTTTCACCTCCCACTATAGCAGAAAGGGTCTTTCTAGTAGTTGCACATCAAATCTAAGCTGTCTGAAGTGTTTTTCCAAAGTTATCAACATTTTTATGTTTGGCGTTCCGGAATCGACCTTATCTCAGGCTGAAAACGCTTTTCACGCATTGTGCCATAACTTTGCAGGGAAGCTTCAGAACATCGAATTTTCACCACCCACTATCGCAGAAAGGGTCTTTCTCCTAGTTGCACATCTATTGCAAAACTAAGCTGTCTGAAGTGTTTTTTCCAAAGTCATCAACATTTTTAAGTTTAGCGTTCTGGAACCCACCTTATCTCAGGCTGAAAATGCGTTTTCTGCATTGTGAAATCACTTTGCAGGGAAGCTTCAGAACATGAAATTTTCACCTCCCACTATAGCAGAAAGGGTCTTTCTAGTTGTTGCACTTCAAATCTAAGCTGTCTGAAGTGTTTTTCGAAAGTTATCACCATTTTTATGTTTGGCGTTCCGGAACCCACCTTATCTCAGGCTGAAAACGCTTTTCACGCATTGTGCCATAACTTTGCAGGGAAGCTTCAGAACATCGAATTTTCACCACCCACTATCGCAGAAAGGGTCTTTCTCCTAGTTGCACATCAAAACTAAGCTGTCTGAAGTGTTTTTTCCAAAGTCATCAACATTTTTAAGTTTAGCGTTCTGGAACCCACCTTATCTCAGGCTGAAAATGCGTTTTCTGCATTGTGAAATCACTTTGCAGGGAAGCTTCAGAACATGAAATTTTCACCTCCCACTATAGCAGAAAGGGTCTTTCTAGTACTTGCACATCAATTCTAAGCTGTCTGAAGTGTTGTTCCAAAGTTATCAACATTTTTATGTTTGGCGTTCCAGAATCGACTTTATATCACGATGAAAATGCATTTTCTGCATTGTCCCATAACTTTCCAGGGAAGCTTCAGAACATGAAATTTTCACCTCCCACTATAGCAGAAAGGGTCTTTCTAGTTGTTGCACTTCAAATTTAAGCTGTCTGAAGTGTTTTTCGAAAGTTATCAACATTTTTATGTTTGGCGTTCCGGAATCAACCTTATCACAGCCTGAAAACGCGTTTTCTGCTTTGTGCCATAACTTTGCAGGGAAGCATCAGAATATGAAAATTTCACCTCCCACAATAGCAGGAAGGGTCTTTCTAGTAGTTGCACATCAAATCTAAGCTGTCTGAAGTGTATTTCAAAAGTTATCACCTTTTTTATGTTTGGCGTTCCGGAATCGACCTTATGTCAGGCTGAAAACGCGTTTTACGCATTGTGCCATAACTTTGCAGGGAAGCTTCAGAACATCGAATTTTCACGACCCACTATAGCAGAAATGGTCTTTCTCCTAGTTGCACATCATATCTAAGCTGTCTGAAGTGTTTTTTCCAAAGTCTTCAACATTTTTATGTTTAGCGTTCTGGAACCCACCTTATATCAGGCTGAAGATGCGTTTTCTGCATTGTGCCATAACTTTTCAGGGAAGCTTCAGAACATGAAATTTTCACCTCCCACTATAGCAGAAAGGGTCTTTCTAGTAGTTACACTTCAAATCTAAGCTGTCTGAAGTGTTTTTCGAAAGTTATCAACATTTTAATGTTTGGCGTTCCGGAATCGACCTTATCTCAGCCGAAAACGCGTTTTCTGCATTGTGCCATAACTTTGCAGGGAAGCTTCAGAATATAAAAATTTAACCTCCCACTATTGCAGAAAGGGTCTCTCTTGTAGTTGCACATCAAATCTAAGCTGTCTGAAGTGTTTTTACAAAGTTATCAACATTTTTACGTTTGGCGTTCCGGAATCGACCTTATCTCAGGCTGAAAACGTGTTTTACGCATTGTGCCATAACTTTGCAGAAAGCTTCAGCACATGAAATTTTCACCTCCCACTATAGCAGAAAGGGTCTTTCTAGTAGTTGCAGATCAAATCTAAGCTGTCTGAAATGTTTTTCCAAAGTTATCAACATTTTTATGTTTGGCTTTCTGGAACCCACCTTATCTCAGTCTGAAAACGTGTTTTTTGCATTGCGCCATAACTTTGCAGGGAAGCCTCAGAACATGAAATTTTCACCTGCCGCTATAGTAGAAAGGGTCTTTCTGGTAGTTGCACATCAAATCTAAGCTGTCTGAAGTGTTTTTCCAAAGTTATCAACATTTTTATGTTTGACGTTCTGGAACCCACCTTATATCAGGCTGAAGATGCGTTTTCTGCATTGTGACATAACTTTGCATGGAAGCATCAGAATATGAAATTTTCACCTACCAATATTGCAGAAAGAGTCTGTCTTGTAGTTGCACATCAAAACTAAGCTGTCTGAAGTGTTTTTCCAATGTTATCAACATTTTTATGTTTGGGGTTCTGGAACCCACCTTATCTCAATCTGAAAACGGCTTTTGTGGATTGTGCCATAACTTTGCAGGGAAGCCTCAGAACATGAAATTTTCACCTCCCACTAAAGCAGTAAGGGTCTTTCTAGTAGTTACACTTCAAATCTAAGCTGTCTGAAGTGTTTTCGAAAGTTATCAACATTTTTATGTTTGGCGTTCCGGAACCCACCTTATCTCAATCTGAAAACGCGTTTTCTGCATTGTGCCATAACTTTGCAGGGAAGCTTCAGAACATGAAATTTTCACCTCCCACTATAGCAGAAAGCGTCTTTCTAGTAGTTTCTCATGAAATCTAAGCTGTCTGCAGTGTTTTTCCAAAGATTTGAACATTTTTATTTTTGGCCTTCGGGAACACACCTTATATCAGGCTGAAAACGTGTTTTACGCATTGTGCCATTACTTTGCATAAAGCTTCAGAACATGAAATTTTCACCTCCCACTATAGCAGAAAGGGTCATGAAATCTAAGCTGTCTTAAGTGGCTTTCCAAATATATGAACATTTTTATGTTTGGCGTTCCGGAATCGACCTTATCTCAGGCTGAAAACACGTTTTACGCATTGTGCCATAACTTTGGAGGGAAGCTTCAGAACATGAAATTTTCACCTCCCACTATAGCAGAAAGGGTCTGTCTTGTAGTTGCACATCAAATCTAAGCTGTCTGAAGTGCTTTTCCAAAGTTATCAACATTTTTATGTTTGGCGTTCCGCAATCCACCTTATCTCTGGCACAAAACGCGTTTTGTCCATTGTGTCATAACTTTGCAGGGAAGCTTCAGAACATGAAATTTTCACCTCCCACTATAGCAGGAAGGGTCTGTCTTGTAGTTGCACATCAAATCTAAGCTGTCTGAAGTGTTTTTCCAAAGTTATTAACATTTTTATCTTTGGCGTTCCGGAACCCACCTTATCTCAGGCTGAAAACGCGTTTTCTCCATTGTGGCATAACTTTGCAGGGAAGCTTCAGAACATGAAAATTTCACCTCCCACAATGGCAGAAAAGGTCTTTCTAGTAGTTGCACATCAAATCTAAGCTGTCTGAAGTGTTTTTCCAAAATTATCAACATTTTTATGTTTGGCGTTCCGGAATCGACCTTATCTCAGACTGAAAACTCGTTTTCGGAATTGTGCCATACCTTGGCAGGGAACCTTCAGAACATGAAATTTTCACCTCCCACTATAGCAGAAAGGGTCTTTCTAGTAGTTGCACATCAAATCTAAGCTGTCTGAAGAGTTTTTCCAAAGTTATCAACATTTTTATGGTTGGCGTTCCAGAATCGACCTTATCTGAGGCTGAAAACGTGTTTTACGCATTTTGCCATAACTTTGGAGGGAAGCTTCAGAAAATGAAATTTCACCTCCCACTAAAGCAGAAAGGGTATTTCTAGTAGTTGCACATCAAATCTAAGCTGTCTGAAATGTTTTTTCCAAAGTTATCAACATTTTTACGTTTGGCGTTCCGGAACCCACCTTGTCTCAGGCTGATAACGCGTTTTCTGCATTGTGCCATAACTTTGAAGGAAAGCTTCAGAACATGAAAGTTTCACCTCCCACTATAGCAGAAAGGGTCTTTCTAGTAGTTGCACATCAAATCTAAGCTGTCTGATGTGTTTTTCCAAAGTTATCAACATTTTTACGTTTGGCATTTCGGAACCCACCTTGTCTCAGGCTGAAAACGCGTTTTCTGCATTGTGCCATAACTTTGAAGGAAAGCTTCGGAACATGAAAGTTTCACCTCCCACTATAGCAGAAAGGGTCTTTGTAGTAGTTGCACATCAAATCCAAGCTGTCTGAAGTGTTTTTCCAAAGTTATCAATATTTTTATGTTTGGCGTTCCGGAACCCACCTTATCTCAAGCTGAAAACGTGTTTTCTGCATTGTGCCATAACTTTGCAGGGAAGCTTAAGAACATGAAATTTTCACGTCCCACTATAGCCGAAAGGGTATTTCTAGTAGTTGCACATCAAATCTAAGCTGTCTGAAGTGTTTTTCGAAAGTTATCAACATTTTTATGTTTGGCGTTCCGGAATCGACCTTATCTCAGGCTGAAAACGCGTTTTACGCATTGTGCCATAACTTTGCAGGGAACCTTTAGAACATGAAATTTTCACCTCCCACTATAGCAGAAAGGGTCTTTCTAGTAGTTGCACATCAAATCTAAGCTGTCTGAAGTGTTTTTTGAAAGTTATCAACATTTTTATGTTAGGCGTTCCGGAACCCACCTTATCTCAAGCTGAAAACGCGTTTTCTGCATTGTGCCATAACTTTGCAGGGAAGTTTCGGAACATGAAATGTTCACCTCCCACTATAGCAGGATGGGTCTTTCTAGTAGTTGCACATCAAATCTAAGCAGTCTGAAGTGTTTTTCGAAAGGTATCTACATTTTAATGTTTGCTGTTCCAGAATCGACCTTATCTCAGGCTGAAAACGCGTTGTCTGCATTGTGCCATAACTTTGCATGGAAGCTTCCGAACATGAAATTTTAACCTCCCACTATAGCAGAAAGGGTCTTTCTAGTAGTTGCACATCAAATCTAAGCTGTCTGATGTGTTTTTCCAAAGTTATCAACATTTTTATGTATGGCGTTCCGGAATCAACCTTATCTCAGGCTGTAAACGCGTTATACGCATTGTGCCATAACTTTGCAGGGAACCTTTAGCACATGAAATTTTCACCTCCCTCTATAGCAGAAAGGGTCTTTCTAGTAGTTGCACATCAAATCTTAGCTGTCTGAAGTGTTGTTCCAAAGTGACCAACATTTTTACGTTTGGCATTTAGGAACCCACCATATCTCAGGCTGAAAACGCGTTTTCTGCATTGTGCCATAACTTCTCAGGGAAGCTTCAGAACATGAAATGTTTACCTCCCATTATAGCAGAAAGGGTCTTTCTAGTAGTTGCACATCAAATCTAAGCTGTCTGAAGTGTTTTTCCAAAGTTATCAACATTTTTATGTTTGGCGTTCCGGAACCCACCTTATCTCACGCTGAAAACGCGTTTTCTGCATTGAGCCATAACTTTGGAGGGAAGCTTCAGAAAATGAAATTTTCACCTCCCACTATAGCAGAAAGGGTCTTTCTAGTAGTTGCACATCAAATCTAAGCTCTCTGAAGTGTTGTTCCAAAGTTATCAACATTTTTACGTTTGGCGTTCCGGAACCCACCTTATCTCAGGCTGAAAACGCGTTTTGTGCATTGTGCGATAACTTCTCAGGGAAGCTTCAGAACATGAAATGTTCACCTCCCACTATAGCAGAAAGGGTCTTTCTAGTAGTTGCACATCAAATCTAAGCTGTCTGAAGTGTTTTTCCAAAGTTATCAACATTTTTATGTTTGGCGTTCCGGAATCGACCTTATCTCAGGCTTAAAACGCGTTTTACGCATTGTGCCATAACTTTGCAGGGAACCTTTAGAACATGAAATTTTCACCTCCCACTATAGCAGAAAGGGACTTTCTAGTAGTTGCACATCAAATCTAATCTGTCTGAAATGTTGTTCCAAAGTTATCAACATTTTTAAGTTTGGCGTTTCGGAACCCACCTTATCTCAGGCTGAAAACGCGTTTTCTGCATTGTGCCATAACTTCTCAGGGAAGCTTCAGAACATGAAATGTTCACCTCCCACTATAGCAGAAAGGGTCTTTCTCGTAGTTGCACATCAAATATAAGGTGTCTAAAGTGTTTTTCCAAAGTTATCAACATTTTTATGTTTGGCGTTCCGGAATCGACCTTATCTCAGGCTGAAAACGCGTTTTACGCATTTTGCCATAACTTTGCAGGGAAGCTTCACAACATGAAATGTTCACCTCCCACTATAGCAGAAAGGGTCTTTCCAGTAGTTGCACATCAGATCTAAGCTGTCCGAAGTGTATTTCGAAAGTTATCAACATTTTTATGTTTGGCGTTCCGGAATCGACCTTATCTCAGGCTGAAAACACGTTTTCTGCATTGTCCCATAACTTTCCAGGGAAGCTTCAGAACATGAAATGTTCACCTCCCACTATAGCAGAAAGGGTCTTTCTAGTAGTTGCACATCAAATCTAAGCTGTCTGAAGTGCTTTTCGAAAGTTATCAACATTTTTATGTTTGGCGTTCCAGAATCGACCTTATCTCAGGCTGAAAACGCGTTGTCTGCATTGTGCCATAACTTTGCATGGAAGCTTCCTAACATGAAATTTTAACCTACCACTATAGCAGAAAGGGTCTTTCTAGTAGTTGCACATCAAATCTAAGCTGTCTGATGTGTTTTTCCAAAGTTATCAACGTTGTTGTGTATGGCGTTCCGAAATCAACCTTATCTCAGGCTGAAAACGCGTTTTCTGCATTGTGCCATATCTTTGAAGGGAAGCTTCAGAAAATGAAATTTTAACCTCCAACTATAGCAGAAAGGGTCCTTCTAGTAGTTGCACATCAAATCTAACCTGTCTGAAGTGTTTTTCAAAAGTTATCAACATTTTTATGTTTGGCGTTCCGGAATCGACCTTATCACAGGCTGAAAACGCTTTTTACGCTTTGTGCCATAACTTTGCAGGGAAGCTTCAGAAAATGAAAATTTCACCTCCCACTATAGCAGAAAGGGTTTTTCTAGTAGTTGCACATCAAATCTGAGCTGTCTGAAGAGTTTTTCGAAAGTTATCAACATTTTTATGTTTGGCGTTCCAGAATCGATCTTATCTCAGGCTGAAAACGCGTTGTCTGCATTGTGCCATAACTTTGCAGGGAAGCTTCAGAACATGAAATGTTTACCTCCCATTATAGCAGAAAGGGTCTTTCTAGTAGTTGCACATCAAATCTAAGCTGTCTGAAGTGTTTTTCCAAAGTTATCAACATTTTTATGTTTGGCGTTCCGGAACCCACCTTATCTCACGCTGAAAACGCGTTTTCTGCATTGAGCCATAACTTTGGAGGGAAGCTTCAGAAAATGAAATTTTCACCACCCACTATCGCAGAAAGGGTCTTTCTAGTAGTTGCACATCAAATCTAAGCTCTCTGAAGTGTTGTTCCAAAGTTATCAACATTTTTACGTTTGGCGTTCCGGAACCCACCTTATCTCAGGCTGAAAACGCGTTTTGTGCATTGTGCGATAACTTCTCAGGGAAGCTTCAGAACATGAAATGTTCACCTCCCACTATAGCAGAAAGGGTCTTTCTAGTAGTTGCACATCAAATCTAAGCTGTCTGAAGTGTTTTTCCAAAGTTATCAACATTTTTATGTTTGGCGTTCCGGAATCGACCTTATCTCAGGCTTAAAACGCGTTTTACGCATTGTGCCATAACTTTGCAGGGAACCTTTAGAACATGAAATTTTCACCTCCCACTATAGCAGAAAGGGACTTTCTAGTAGTTGCACATCAAATCTAATCTGTCTGAAATGTTGTTCCAAAGTTATCAACATTTTTAAGTTTGGCGTTTCGGAACCCACCTTATCTCAGGCTGAAAACGCGTTTTCTGCATTGTGCCATAACTTCTCAGGGAAGCTTCAGAACATGAAATGTTCACCTCCCACTATAGCAGAAAGGGTCTTTCTCGTAGTTGCACATCAAATATAAGGTGTCTAAAGTGTTTTTCCAAAGTTATCAACATTTTTATGTTTGGCGTTCCGGAATCGACCTTATCTCAGGCTGAAAACGCGTTTTACGCATTTTGCCATAACTTTGCAGGGAAGCTTCACAACATGAAATGTTCACCTCCCACTATAGCAGAAAGGGTCTTTCCAGTAGTTGCACATCAGATCTAAGCTGTCCGAAGTGTATTTCGAAAGTTATCAACATTTTTATGTTTGGCGTTCCGGAATCGACCTTATCTCAGGCTGAAAACACGTTTTCTGCATTGTCCCATAACTTTCCAGGGAAGCTTCAGAACATGAAATGTTCACCTCCCACTATAGCAGAAAGGGTCTTTCTAGTAGTTGCACATCAAATCTAAGCTGTCTGAAGTGCTTTTCGAAAGTTATCAACATTTTTATGTTTGGCGTTCCAGAATCGACCTTATCTCAGGCTGAAAACGCGTTGTCTGCATTGTGCCATAACTTTGCATGGAAGCTTCCTAACATGAAATTTTAACCTACCACTATAGCAGAAAGGGTCTTTCTAGTAGTTGCACATCAAATCTAAGCTGTCTGATGTGTTTTTCCAAAGTTATCAACGTTGTTGTGTATGGCGTTCCGAAATCAACCTTATCTCAGGCTGAAAACGCGTTTTCTGCATTGTGCCATATCTTTGAAGGGAAGCTTCAGAAAATGAAATTTTAACCTCCAACTATAGCAGAAAGGGTCCTTCTAGTAGTTGCACATCAAATCTAACCTGTCTGAAGTGTTTTTCAAAAGTTATCAACATTTTTATGTTTGGCGTTCCGGAATCGACCTTATCACAGGCTGAAAACGCTTTTTACGCTTTGTGCCATAACTTTGCAGGGAAGCTTCAGAAAATGAAAATTTCACCTCCCACTATAGCAGAAAGGGTTTTTCTAGTAGTTGCACATCAAATCTGAGCTGTCTGAAGAGTTTTTCGAAAGTTATCAACATTTGTATGTTTGGCGTTCCAGAATCGATCTTATCTCAGGCTGAAAACGCGTTGTCTGCATTGTGCCATAACTTTGCAGGGAAGCTTCAGAACATGAAATGTTCACCTCCCACTATAGCAGAAAGGGTCTTTCCAGTAGTTGCACATCAGATCTAAGCTGTCCGAAGTGTTTTTCGAAACTTATCAACATTTTTATGTTTGGCGTTCCGGAATCGACCTTATCTCAGGCTGAAAACACGTTTTCTGCATTGTCCCATAACTTTGCAGGGAAGCTTCAGAACATGAAATGTTCACCTCCCACTATAGCAGAAAGGGTCTTTCTAGTAGTTGCACATCAAATCTAAGCTGTTTGAAGTGTTTTTCCAAAGTTATCAACATTTTTATGTTTGGCGTTCCGGAATCGACCTTATCTCAGGCTGAAAACGCGTTTTACGCATTTTGCCATAACTTTGGAGGGAAGCTTCAGAAAATGAAATGTTCACCTCCCACTATAGCAGAAAGGGTCTTTCTAGTAGTTGCACATCAAATCTAAGCTGTCTGAAGTGTTTTTCCAAAGTTATCAACATTTTCATGTTTGCCGTTCCGGAATCGACCTTATCTCAGGCTGAAAACGCGTTTTACGCATTGTGCCATAACTTCTCAGGCAAGCTTCAGAACATGAAATGTTCACATCCCACTATAGCAGAAAGGGTCTTTCTAGTAGTTGCACTTCAGATCTAAGCTGTCCGAAGTGTTTTTCGAAAGTTATCAACATTTTTATGTTTGGCGTTTCGGAACCCACCTTGTCTCAGGCTGAAAAATCATTTTATGCATTGTCCCATAACTTCTCAGGGAAGCTTCAGAACATGAAATTTCGACCTCCCACTATAGCAGAAAGGGTCTTTCTAGTTGTTGCACATCAAATCTAAGCTGTCTGAAGGGTTTTTCCAAAGTTATCAACAATTTTATGTTTGGTGTTCCGGAACCCACCTTATCTCAGGCTGAAAACGCGTTTTCGGCATTGTGCCATAACTTTGCTGGGAAGCTTCAGAACATGAAATTTTCACGTCCCACTATAGCAGAAAGGGTCTTTCTAGTAGTTGCACATCAAATCTAAGCTGTCTGAAGTGTTTTTCGAAAGTTATCAACATTTTTATGTTTGGCGTTCCGGAATCGACCTTATCTCAGGCTTAAAACGCGTTTTACGCATTGTGCCATAACTTTGCAGGGAACCTTTAGAACATGAAATTTTCACCTCCCACTATAGCAGAAAGGGACTTTCTAGTAGTTGCACATCAAATCTAATCTGTCTGAAATGTTGTTCCAAAGTTATCAACATTTTTAAGTTTGGCGTTTCGGAACCCACCTTATCTCAGGCTGAAAACGCGTTTTCTGCATTGTGCCATAACTTCTCAGGGAAGCTTCAGAACATGAAATGTTCACCTCCCACTATAGCAGAAAGGGTCTTTCTCGTAGTTGCACATCAAATCTAAGCTGTCTAAAGTGTTTTTCCAAAGTTATCAACATTTTTATGTTTGGCGTTCTGGAATCGACCTTATCTCAGGCTGAAAACGCGTTTTACGCATTTTGCCATAACTTTGCAGGGAAGCTTCACAACATGAAATGTTCACCTCCCACTATAGCAGAAAGGGTCTTTCCAGTAGTTGCACATCAGATTTAAGCTGTCTGAAGTGCTTTTCGAAAGTTATCAACATTTTTATGTTTGGCGTTCCAGAATCGACCTTATCTCAGGCTGAAAATGCATTGTCTGCATTGTGCCATAACTTTGCATGGAAGCTTCCTAACATGAAATTTTAACCTACCACTATAGCAGAAAGGGTCTTTCTAGTAGTTGCACATCAAATCTAAGCTGTCTGATGTGTTTTTCCAAAGTTATCAACGTTGTTGTGTATGGCGTTCCGAAATCAACCTTATCTCAGGCTGAAAACGCGTTTTCTGCATTGTGCCATATCTTTGCAGGGAAGCTTCAGAAAATGAAATTTTAACCTCCAACTATAGCAGAAAGGGTCCTTCTAGTAGTTGCACATCAAATCTAACCTGTCTGAAGTGTTTTTCAAAAGTTATCAACATTTTTATGTTTGGCGTTCCGGAATCGACCTTATCACAGGCTGAAAACGCTTTTTACGCTTTGTGCCATAACTTTGCAGGGAAGCTTCAGAAAATGAAAATTTCACCTCCCACTATAGCAGAAAGGGTTTTTCTAGTAGTTGCACATCAAATCTGAGCTGTCTGAAGAGTTTTTCGAAAGTTATCAACATTTTTATATTTGGCGTTCCAGAATCGATCTTATCTCAGGCTGAAAACGCGTTGTCTGCATTGTGCCATAACTTTGCAGGGAAGCTTCAGAACATGAAATGTTCACCTCCCACTATAGCAGAAAGGGTCTTTCCAGTAGTTGCACATCAGATCTAAGCTGTCCGAAGTGTTTTTCGAAAGTTATCAACATTTTTATGTTTGGCGTTCCGGAATCGACCTTATCTCAGGCTGAAAACACGTTTTCTGCATTGTCCCATAACTTTGCAGGGAAGCTTCAGAACATGAAATGTTCACCTCCCACTATAGCAGAAAGGGTCTTTCTAGTAGTTGCACATCAAATCTAAGCTGTTTGAAGTGTTTTTCCAAAGTTATCAACATTTTTATGTTTGGCGATCCGGAATCAACCTTATCTCAGGCTGAAAACGCATTTTCTGCATTGTGCCATAACTTCTCAGGGAAGCTTCAGAACATGAAATGTTCAATTCCCACGATAGCAGAAAGGGTCTTTCTAGTAGTTGCACATCAGATCTAAGCTGTCCGAAGTGTTTTTCGAAAGTTATCAACATTTTTATGTTTGGTGTTCCGGAATCGACCTTATCTCAGGATGAAAAATCGTTTTCTGCATTGTCCCATGACTTTCCAGGGAAGCTTCAGAACATGAAATTTCGACCTCCCACTATAGCAGAAAGGGTCTTTCTAGTAGTTGCACATTAAATCTAAGCTGTCTGAAGTGTTTTTCCAAAGTTATCAACATTTTTATGTTTGGCGTTCCAGAATCGACCTTATCTCAGGCTGAAAACACGTTTTACGCATTGTGCCATAACTTTGCAGGGAAGCTTCAGAACATGAAATTTTCACCTCCCACTGTAACAGAAAGGGTCTTTCTAGTAGTTGCAAATCAATTCTAAGCCGTCTGAAGTGTTGTTCCAAAGTTATCAACATTTTTATGTTTGGCGTTCCGGAACCCACCTTATCTCAGGCTGAAAACGCGTTTTCTGCATTGTGCCATAACTTCTCAGGGAAGCTTCAGAACATGAAATGTTCACCTCCCACTATAGAAGAAAGGGTCTTTCTAGTAGTTGCACATCAAATCTAAGCTGTCTGAAGTGTTTTTTAAAAGTTATCAACATTTTTACATTTGGCGTTCCGGAACCCACCTTATCTCAGGCTGAAAAAGCGTTTTCTGCATTGTGCCATATCTTTGCAGGGAAGCTTCAGAACATGAAATTTTAACCTCCCACTATAGCAGAAAGGGTTCTTCCAGTAGTTGCACATCAAATCTAAGCTGTTTGAAGTGTTTTTCCAAAGTTATCAACATTTTTATGTTTGGCGTTCCGGAATCAACCTTATCTCAGGCTGAAAACGCATTTTCTGCATTGTGCCATAACTTCTCAGGGAAGCTTCAGAACATGAACTGTTCACCTCCCACGATAGCAGAAAGGGTCTTTCTAGTAGTTGCACATCAAATCTAAGCTGTTTGAGGTGTTTTTCCAAAGTTATCAACATTTTTATGTTTGGCGTTCCAGAATCGACCTTATCTCAGGCTGAAAACGCGTTGTCTGCATTGTGCCATAACTTTGCATGGAAGCTTCTGAACATGAAATTTTAACCTACCACTATAGCAGGAAGGGTCTTTCTAGTAGTTGCACATCAAATCTAAGCTGTCTGATGTGTTTTTCCAAAGTTATCAACGTTGTTATGTATGGCGTTCCGGAATCAACCTTATCTCAGGCTGAAAACGCATTTTACGCATTGTGCCATAACTTTGCAGGGAAGCTTCAGAACATGAAATGTTCACCTCCCACTATAGCAGAAAGGGTCTTTCTAGTAGTTGCACATCAAATTTAAGCTGTCTGAAGTGTTTTTTAAAAGTTATCAACATTTTTATGTTTGCCGTTCCGGAACCCACCTTATCTCAGGCTGAAAACGCGTTTTCTGCATTGTGCCATATCTTTGCAGGGAAGCTTCAGAACATGAAAATTTAACCTCCCACTATAGCAGAAAGGGTCCTTCTAGTAGTTGCACATCAGATCTAAGCTGTCCGAAGTGTTTTTCGAAAGTTATCAACATTTTTATGTTTGGTGTTCCGGAATCGACCTTATCTCAGGATGAAAAATCGTTTTCTGCATTGTCCCATGACTTTCCAGGGAAGCTTCAGAACATGAAATTTCGACCTCCCGTTATAGCAGAAAGGGTCTTTCTAGTAGTTGCACATCAAATCTAAGCTGTCTGAAGTGTTTTTCCAAAGTTATCAACATTTTTATGTTTGGCGTTCCAGAATCGACCTTATCTCAGGCTGAAAACACGTTTTACGCATTGTGCCATAACTTTGCAGGGAAGCTTCAGAACATGAAATTTTCACCTCCCACTGTAACAGAAAGGGTCTTTCTAGTACTTGCACATCAATTCTAAGCTGTCTGAAGTGTTGTTCCAAAGTGATCAACATTTTTTCGTTTGGCGTTTCGGAACCCACCTTATCTCAGGCTGAAAACGCGTTTTCTGCATTGTCCCAGAACTTTCCAGGGAAGCTTCAGAACATGAAATTTTGACCTCCCACTATAGCAGAAAGGGTCTTTCTAGTAGTTGCACATCAAATCTAAGCTGTCTGAGGTGTTTTTCCAAAGTTATCAACATTTTTATGTTTGGCGTTCCAGAATCGACCTTATCTCAGGCTGAAAACGCGTTTTACGCATTGTGCCATAACTTTGCAGTGAAGCTTGAGAAAAAGAAATTTTCACCTCCCACTAAAGCAGAAAGGATCTTTCTAGTAGTTGCACATCAAATCTAAGCTGACTGAAGTGTTGTTCCAAAGTTATCAACATTTTTACGCTTGGCGTTCCGGAACCCACCTTATCTCAGGCTGAAAACGCGTTTTCTGCATTGTGCCATAACTTCTCAGGGAAGCTTCAGAACATGAAATTTTAACCTCCCACTATAGCAGAAAGGGTTCTTCCAGTAGTTGCACATCAAATCTAAGCTGTTTGAAGTGTTTTTCCAAAGTTATCAACATTTTTATGTTTGGCGTTCCGGAATCAACCTTATCTCAGGCTGAAAACGCATTTTCTGCATTGTGCCATAACTTCTCAGGGAAGCTTCAGAACATGAACTGTTCACCTCCCACGATAGCAGAAAGGGTCTTTCTAGTAGTTGCACATCAAATCTAAGCTGTTTGAGGTGTTTTTCCAAAGTTATCAACATTTTTATGTTTGGCGTTCCTGAATCGACCTTATCTCAGGCTGAAAACGCGTTGTCTGCATTGTGCCATAACTATGCATGGAAACTTCTGAACATGAAATTTTAACCTACCACTATAGCAGGAAGGGTCTTTCTAGTAGTTGCACATCAAATCTAAGCTGTCTGATGTGTTTTTCCAAAGTTATCAACGTTGTTATGTATGGCGTTCCGTAATCAACCTTATCTCATGCTGAAAACGCATTTTACGCATTGTGCCATAACTTTGCAGGGAAGCTTCAGAACATGAAATGTTCACCTCCCACTATAGCAGAAAGGGTCTTTCTAGTAGTTGCACATCAAATTTAAGCTGTCTGAAGTGTTTTTTAAAAGTTATCAACATTTTTATGTTTGGCGTTCCGGAACCCACCTTATCTCAGGCTGAAAACGCATTTTCTGCATTGTGCCATATCTTTGCAGGGAAGCTTCAGAACATGAAAATTTAACCTCCCACTATAGCAGAAAGGGTCCTTCTAGTAGTTGCACATCAAATCTAAGCTGTTTGAAGTGTTTTTCCAAAGTTATCAACATTTTTATGTTTGGCGTTCCGGAATCAACCTTATCTCAGGCTGAAAACGCATTTTCTGCATTGCGCCATAACTTCTCAGGGAAGCTTCAGAACATGAAATGTTCACCTCCCACGATAGCAGAAAGGGTCTTTCTAGTACTTGCACATCAATTCTAAGCTGTCTGAAGTGTTGTTCCAAAGAGATCAACATTTTTACGTTTGGCGTTTCGGAACCCACCTTATCTCAGGCTGAAAACGCGTTTTCTGCATTGTCCCATAACTTTCCAGGAAAGCTTCAGAACATGAAATTTTGACCTCCCACTATAGCAGAAAGGGTCTTTCTAGTAGTTGCACATCAAATCTAAGCTGTCTGAGGTGTTTTTCCAAAGTTATCAACATTTTTATGTTTGGCGTTCCAGAATCGACCTTATCTCAGGCTGAAAACGCGTTTTACGCATTGTGCCATAACTTTGCAGGGAAGCTTGAGAAAATGAAATTTTCACCTCCCACTAAAGCAGAAAGGATCTTTCTAGTAGTTGCACATCAAATCTAAGCTGACTGAAGTGTTGTTCCAAAGTAATCAACATTTTTACGCTTGGCGTTCCGGAACCCACCTTATCTCAGGCTGAAAACGCTTTTTCTGCATTGTGCCATAACTTTGCAGGGAAGCTTCAGAACATGAAATGTTCACCTCCCACTATAGAAGAAAGGGTCTTTCTAGTAGTTGCACATCAAATCTAAGCTGTCTGAAGTGTTTTTCGAAAGTTATCAACATTTTTATGTTTGGCGTTCCAGAATCGACCTTATCTCAGGCTGAAAACGCGTTATCTGCATTGTGCCATAACTTTGCATGGAAGCTTCCGAACATGAAATTTTAACCTACCACTATAGCAGAAAGGGTCTTTCTAGTAGTTGCACATTAAATCTAAGCTGTCTGATGTGTTTTTCCAAAGTTATCAACATTTTTATGTTTGGCCTTCCAGAATCGACCTTATCTCAGGCTGAAAACGCGTTTTACGCATTGTGCCATAACTTTGCAGGGAAGCTTCAGGAAATGAAATTTTCACCTCCCACTATAGCAGAAAGGGTCTTTCTAGTAGTTGCACATCAAATCGAAGCTGTCTGAAGTGTTTTTCCAAAGTTATGAATATTTTTATGTTTGGCGTTCCGGAACCCACCTTATCTCAGTCTGAAAACGCGTTATCTGCATTGTGCCATAACTTTGCAGGGAAGCTTCACAACATGAAATGTTCACCTCCCACTATAGTAGAAAGGGTCTTTCCAGTAGTTGCACATCAGATCTAAGCTGTCCGAAGTGTATTTCGAAAGTTATCATCATTTTTATGTTTGGCGTTCCGGAATCGACCTTATCTCAGGCTGAAAACACGTTTTCTGCATTGTCCCATAACTTTCCAGGGAAGCTTCAGAACATGAAATGTTCACCTCCCACTATAGCAGAAAGGGTCTTTCTAGTAGTTGCACATCAAATCTAAGCTGTCTGAAGTGCTTTTCGAAAGTTATCAACATTTTTATGTTTGGCGTTCCAGAATCGACCTTATCTCAGGCTGAAAACGCGTTGTCTGCATTGTGCCATAACTTTGCATGGAAGCTTCCTAACATGAAATTTCAACCTACCACTATAGCAGAAAGGGTCTTTCTAGTAGTTGCACATCAAATCTAAGCTGTCTGATGTGTTTTTCCAAAGTTATCAACGTTGTTGTGTATGGCGTTCCGAAATCAACCTTATCTCAGGCTAAAAACGCGTTTTCTGCATTGTGCCATATCTTTGCAGGGAAGCTTCAGAAAATGAAATTTTAACCTCCAACTATAGCAGAAAGGGTCCTTCTAGTAGTTGCACATCAAATCTAACCTGTCTGAAGTGTTTTTCAAAAGTTATCAACATTTTTATGTTTGGCGTTCCGGAATCGACCTTATCACAGGCTGAAAACGCTTTTTACGCTTTGTGCCATAACTTTGCAGGGAAGCTTCAGAAAATGAAAATTTCACCTCCCACTATAGCAGAAAGGGTTTTTCTAGTAGTTGCACATCAAATCTGAGCTGTCTGAAGAGTTTTTCGAAAGTTATCAACATTTTTATGTTTGGCGTTGCGGAACCCACCTTATCTCAGTCTGAAAACGCGTTATCTGCATTGTGCCATAACTTTGCAGGGAAGCTTCACAACATGAAATGTTCACCTCCCACTATAGCAGAAAGGGTCTTTCCAGTAGTTGCACATCAGATCTAAGCTGTCCGAAGTGTATTTCGAAAGTTATCAACATTTTTATGTTTGGCGTTCCGGAATCGACCTTATCTCAGGCTGAAAACACGTTTTCTGCATTGTCCCATAACTTTCCAGGGAAGCTTCAGAACATGAAATGTTCACCTCCCACTATAGCAGAAAGGGTCTTTCTAGTAGTTGCACATCAAATCTAAGCTGTCTGAAGTGCTTTTCGAAAGTTATCAACATTTTTATGTTTGGCGTTCCAGAATCGACCTTATCTCAGGCTGAAAACGCGTTGTCTGCATTGTGCCATAACTTTGCATGGAAGCTTCCTAACATGAAATTTTAACCTACCACTATAGCAGAAAGGGTCTTTCTAGTAGTTGCACATCAAATCTAAGCCGTCTGATGTGTTTTTCCAAAGTTATCAACGTTGTTGTGTATGGCGTTCCGAAATCAACCTTATCTCAGGCTGAAAACGCGTTTTCTGCATTGTGCCATATCTTTGCAGGGAAGCTTCAGAAAATGAAATTTTAACCTCCAACTATAGCAGAAAGGGTCCTTCTAGTAGTTGCACATCAAATCTAACCTGTCTGAAGTGTTTTTCAAAAGTTATCAACATTTTTATGTTTGGCGTTCCGGAATCGACCTTATCACAGGCTGAAAACACTTTTTACGCTTTGTGCCATAACTTTGCAGGGAAGCTTCAGAAAATGAAAATTTCACCTCCCACTATAGCAGAAAGGGTTTTTCTAGTAGTTGCACATCAAATCTGAGCTGTCTGAAGAGTTTTTCGAAAGTTATCAACATTTTTATGTTTGGCGTTGCGGAACCCACCTTATCTCAGTCTGAAAACGCGTTATCTGCATTGTGCCATAACTTTGCAGGGAAGCTTCACAACATGAAATGTTCACCTCCCACTATAGCAGAAAGGGTCTTTCCAGTAGTTGCACATCAGATCTAAGCTGTCCGAAGTGTATTTCGAAAGTTATCAACATTTTTATGTTTGGCGTTCCGGAATCGACCTTATCTCAGGCTGAAAACACGTTTTCTGCATTGTCCCATAACTTTCCAGGGAAGCTTCAGAACATGAAATGTTCACCTCCCACTATAGCAGAAAGGATCTTTCTAGTAGTTGCACATGAAATCTAAGCTGTCTGAAGTGCTTTTCGAAAGTTATCAACATTTTTATGTTTGGCGTTCCAGAATCGATCTTATCTCAGGCTGAAAACGCGTTGTCTGCATTGTGCCATAACTTTGCAGGGAAGCTTCAGAACATGAAATGTTCACCTCCCACTATAGCAGAAAGGGTCTTTTCAGTAGTTGCACATCAGATCTATGCTGTCCGAAGTGTTTTTCGAAAGTTATCAACATTTTTATGTTTGGCGTTCCGGAATCGACCTTATCTCAGGCTGAAAACACGTTTTCTGCATTGTCCCATAACTTTGCAGGGAAGCTTCAGAACATGAAATGTTCACCTCCCACTATAGCAGAAAGGGTCTTTCTAGTAGTTGCACATCAAATCTAAGCTGTCCGAAGTGTTTTTCGAAAGTTATCAACATTTTTATGTTTGGTGTTCCGGAATCGACCTTATCTCAGGATGAAAAATCGTTTTCTGCATTGTCCCATGACTTTCCAGGGAAGCTTCAGAACATGAAATTTCGACCTCCCACGATAGCAGAAAGGGTCTTTCTAGTAGTTGCACATCAGATCTAAGCTGTCCGAAGTGTTTTTCGAAAGTTATCAACATTTTTATGTTTGGTGTTCCGGAATCGACCTTATCTCAGGCTGAAAACACGTTTTACGCATTGTGCCATAACTTTGCAGGGAAGCTTCAGAACATGAAATTTTGACCTCCCACTGTAACAGAAAGGGTCTTTCTAGTACTTGCACATCAATTCTAAGCTGTCTGAAGTGTTGTTCCAAAGTGATCAACATTTTTTCCTTTGGCGTTTCGGAACCCACCTAATCTCAGGCTGAAAACGCGTTTTCTGCATTGTCCCATAACGTTCCAGGGAAGCTTCAGAACATGAAATTTTGACCTCCCACTATAGCAGAAAGGGTCTTTCTAGTAGTTGCACATCAAATCTAAGCTGTCTGAGGTGTTTTTCCAAAGTTATCAACATTTTTTTGTTTGGCGTTCCAGAATCGACCTTATCTCAGGCTGAAAACGCGTTTTACGCATTGTGCCATAACTTTGCAGTGAAGCTTGAGAAAAAGAAATTTTCACCTCCCACTAAAGCAGAAAGGATCTTTCTAGTAGTTGCACATCAAATCTAAGCTGACTGAAGTGTTGTTCCAAAGTTATCAACATTTTTACGCTTGGCGTTCGGGAACCCACCTTATCTCAGGCTGAAAACGCGTTTTCTGCATTGTGCCATAACTTCTCAGGGAAGCTTCAGAACATGAAATGTTCACCTCCCACTATAGAAGAAAGGGTCTTTCTAGTAGTTGCACATCAAATCTAAGCTGTCTGAAGTGTTTTTTAAAAGTTATCAACATTTTTACGTTTGGCGTTCCGGAACCCACCTTATCTCAGGCTGAAAACGCGTTTTCTGCATTGTGCCATATCTTTGCAGGGAAGCTTCAGAACATGAAATTTTAACCTCCCACTATAGCAGAAAGGGTTCTTCCAGTAGTTGCACATCAAATCTAAGCTGTTTGAAGTGTTTTTCCAAAGTTATCAACATTTTTATGTTTGGCGTTCCGGAATCAACCTTATCTCAGGCTGAAAACGCATTTTCTGCATTGTGCCATAACTTCTCAGGGAAGCTTCAGAACATGAACTGTTCACCTCCCACGATAGCAGAAAGGGTCTTTCTAGTAGTTGCACATCAAATCTAAGCTGTTTGAGGTGTTTTTCCAAAGTTATCAACATTTTTATGTTTGGCGTTCCAGAATCGACCTTATCTCAGGCTGAAAACGCGTTGTCTGCATTGTGCCATAACTTTGCATGGAAGCTTCTGAACATGAAATTTTAACCTACCACTATAGCAGGAAGGGTCTTTCTAGTAGTTGCACATCAAATCTAAGCTGTCTGATGTGTTTTTCCAAAGTTATCAACGTTGTTATGTATGGCGTTCCGGAATCAACCTTATCTCAGGCTGAAAACGCATTTTACGCATTGTGCCATAACTTTGCAGGGAAGCTTCAGAACATGAAATGTTCACCTCCCACTATAGCAGAAAGGGTCTTTCTAGTAGTTGCACATCAAATCTAAGCTGTCTGAGGTGTTTTTCCAAAGTTATCAACATTTTTATGTTTGGCGTTCCAGAATCGACCTTATCTCAGGCTGAAAACGCGTTTTACGCATTGTGCCATAACTTTGCAGTGAAGCTTGAGAAAAAGAAATTTTCACCTCCCACTAAAGCAGAAAGGATCTTTCTAGTAGTTGCACATCAAATCTAAGCTGACTGAAGTGTTGTTCCAAAGTTATCAACATTTTTACGCTTGGCGTTCCGGAACCCACCTTATCTCAGGCTGAAAACGCGTTTTCTGCATTGTGCCATAACTTCTCAGGGAAGCTTCAGAACATGAAATGTTCACCTCCCACTATAGAAGAAAGGGTCTTTCTAGTAGTTGCACATCAAATCTAAGCTGTCTGAAGTGTTTTTTAAAAGTTATCAACATTTTTACATTTGGCGTTCCGGAACCCACCTTATCTCAGGCTGAAAACGCCTTTTCTGCATTGTGCCATATCTTTGCAGGGAAGCTTCAGAACATGAAATTTTAACCTCCCACTATAGCAGAAAGGGTTCTTCCAGTAGTTGCACATCAAATCTAAGCTGTTTGAAGTGTTTTTCCAAAGTTATCAACATTTTTATGTTTGGCGTTCCGGAATCAACCTTATCTCAGGCTGAAAACGCATTTTCTGCATTGTGCCATAACTTCTCAGGGAAGCTTCAGAACATGAACTGTTCACCTCCCACGATAGCAGAAAGGGTCTTTCTAGTAGTTGCACATCAAATCTAAGCTGTTTGAGGTGTTTTTCGAAAGTTATCAACATTTTTATGTTTGGCGTTCCAGAATCGACCTTATCTCAGGCTGAAAACGCGTTGTCTGCATTGTGCCATAACTTTGCATGGAAGCTTCTGAACATGAAATTTTAACCTACCACTATAGCAGGAAGGGTCTTTCTAGTAGTTGCACATCAAATCTAAGCTGTCTGATGTGTTTTTCCAAAGTTATCAACGTTGTTATGTATGGCGTTCCGTAATCAACCTTATCTCAGGCTGAAAACGCATTTTACGCATTGTGCCATAACTTTGCAGGGAAGCTTCAGAACATGAAATGTTCACCTCCCACTATAGCAGAAAGGGTCTTTCTAGTAGTTGCACATCAAATTTAAGCTGTCTGAAGTGTTTTTTAAAAGTTATCAACATTTTTATGTTTGGCGTTCCGGAACCCACCTTATCTCAGGCTGAAAACGCATTTTCTGCATTGTGCCATATCTTTGCAGGGAAGCTTCAGAACATGAAAATTTAACCTCCCACTATAGCAGAAAGGGTCCTTCTAGTAGTTGCACATCAAATCTAAGCTGTTTGAAGTGTTTTTCCAAAGTTATCAACATTTTTATGTTTGGCGTTCCGGAATCAACCTTATCTCAGGCTGAAAACGCATTTTCTGCATTGTGCCATAACTTCTCAGGGAAGCTGCAGAACATGAAATGTTCACCTCCCACGATAGCAGAAAGGGTCTTTCTAGTACTTGCACATCAATTCTAAGCTGTCTGAAGTGTTGTTCCAAAGAGATCAACATTTTTACGTTTGGCGTTTCGGAACCCACCTTATCTCAGGCTGAAAACGCGTTTTCTGCATTGTCCCATAACTTTCCAGGGAAGCTTCAGAACATGAAATTTTGACCTCCCACTATAGCAGAAAGGGTCTTTCTAGTAGTTGCACATCAAATCTAAGCTGTCTGAGGTGTTTTTCCAAAGTTATCAACATTTTTATGTTTGGCGTTCCAGAATCGACCTTATCTCAGGCTGAAAACGCGTTTTACGCATTGTGCCATAACTTTGCAGGGAAGCTTGAGAAAATGAAATTTTCACCTCCCACTAAAGCAGAAAGGATCTTTCTAGTAGTTGCACATCAAATCTAAGCTGACTGAAGTGTTGTTCCAAAGTAATCAACATTTTTACGCTTGGCGTTCCGGAACCCACCTTATCTCAGGCTGAAAACGCGTTTTCTGCATTGTGCCATAACTTTGCAGGGAAGCTTCAGAACATGAAATGTTCACCTCCCACTATAGAAGAAAGGGTCTTTCTAGTAGTTGCACATCAAATCTAAGCTGTCTGAAGTGTTTTTCGAAAGTTATCAACATTTTTATGTTTGGCGTTCCAGAATCGACCTTATCTCAGGCTGAAAACGCGTTATCTGCATTGTGCCATAACTTTGCATGGAAGCTTCAGAACATGAAATTTTAACCTACCACTATAGCAGAAAGGGTCTTTCTAGTAGTTGCACATTAAATCTAAGCTGTCTGATGTGTTGTTCCAAAGTTATCAACATTTTTACGCTTGGCGTTCCGGAACCCACCTTATCTCAGGCTGAAAACGCGTTATCTGCATTGTGCCATATCTTTGCAGGGAAGCTTCAGAACATGAAATTTTAACCTCCCACTATAGCAGAAAGGGTCCTTCTAGTAGTTGCACATCAAATCTAAGCTGTTTGAAGTGTTTTTCCAAAGTTATCAACATTTTTATGTTTGGCGTTCCGGAATCGACCTTATCTCAGGCTGAAAACGCTTTTTACGCTTTGTACCATAACTTTGCAGGGAAGCTTCAGAAAATGAAATTTTCACCTCCCACTATAGCAGAAAGGGTCTTTCTAGTAGTTGCACATCAGATATAAGCTGTCCGAAGTGTTTTTCGAAAGTTATCAACATTTTTATGTTTGGCGTTTCGGAACCCACCTTGTCTCAGGCTGAAAAATCATTTTATGCATTGTCCCATAACTTCTCAGGGAAGCTTCAGAACATGAAATTTCGACCTCCCACTATAGCAGAAAGGGTCTTTCTAGTTGTTGCACATCAAATCTAAGCTGTCTGAAGCGTTTTTCCAAAGTTATCAACAATTTTATGTTTGGCGTTCCGGAACCCACCTTATCTCAGGCTGAAAACGCGTTTTCGGCATTGTGCCATAACTTTGCTGGGAAGCTTCAGAACATGAAATTTTCACGTCCCACTATAGCAGAAAGGGTCTTTCTAGTAGTTGCAAATCAAATCGAAGCTGTCTGAAGTGTTTTTCCAAAGTTATCAACATTTTTATGTTTGGCGTTCCGGAATCGACCTTATCTCAGGTTGAAAATGCTTTTTACGCTTGGTGCCATAACTTTGCAGGGAAGCTTCAGGAAATGAAATTTTCACCTCCCACTATAGCAGAAAGGGTCTTTCTAGTAGTTGCACATCAAATCGAAGCTGTCTGAAGTGTTTTTCCAAAGTTATTAATATTTTTATGTTTGGCGTTCCGGAACCCACCTTATCTCAGTCTGAAAACGCGTTATCTGCATTGTGCCATATCTTTGCAGGGAAGCTTCAGAAAATGAAATTTTAACCTCCAACTATAGCAGAAAGGGTCCTTCTAGTAGTTGCACATCAAATCTAACCTGTCTGAAGTGTTTTTCAAAAGTTATCAACATTTTTATGTTTGGCGTTCCGGAATCGACCTTATCACAGTCTGAAAACGCTTTTTACGCTTTGTGCCATAACTTTGCAGGGAAGCTTCAGGAAATGAAAATTTCACCTCGCACTATAGCAGAAAGGGTTTTTCTAGTAGTTGCACATCAAATCTGAGCTGTCTGAAGAGTTTTTCGAAAGTTATCAACATTTTTATGTTTGGCGTTCCAGAATCGATCTTATCTCAGGCTGAAAACGCGTTGTCTGCATTGTCCCATAACTTTGCAGGGAAGCTTCAGAAAATGAAATGTTCACCTCCAACTATAGCAGAAAGGGTCTTTCTAGTAGTTGCACATCAAATCTAAGCTGTTTGAAGTGTTTTTCCAAAGTTATCAACATTTTTATGTTTGGCGATCCGGAATCAACCTTATCTCAGGCTGAAAACGCATTTTCTGCATTGTGCCATAACTTCTCAGGGAAGCTTCAGAACATGAACTGTTCACCTCCCACTATAGCAGAAAGGGTCTTTCTAGTAGTTGCACATCAAATCTAAGCTGTCTGATGTGTTTTTCCAAAGTTATCAACGTTGTTATGTATGGCGTTCCGGAATCAACCTTATCTCAGGCTGAAAACACGTTTTCTGCATTGTCCCATAACTTTGCAGGGAAGCTTCAGAACATGAAATGTTCACCTCCAACTATAGCAGAAAGGGTCTTTCTAGTAGTTGCACATCAAATCTAAGCTGTTTGAAGTGTTTTTCCAAAGTTATCAACATTTTTATGTTTGGCGATCCGGAATCAACCTTATCTCAGGCTGAAAACGCATTTTCTGCATTGTGCCATAACTTCTCAGGGAAGCTTCAGAACATGAACTGTTCACCTCCCACGATAGCAGAAAGGGTCTTTCTAGTAGTTGCACATCAAATCTAAGCTGTTTGAGGTGTTTTTCCAAAGTTATCAACATTTTTATGTTTGGCGTTCCAGAATCGACCTTATCTCAGGCTGAAAACACGTTTTACGCATTGTGCCATAACTTTGCAGGGAAGCTTCAGAACATGAAATTTTCACCTCCCACTGTAACAGAAAGGGTCTTTCTAGTACTTGCACATCAATTCTAAGCTGTCTGAAGTGTTGTTCCAAAGTGATCAACATTTTTTCGTTTGGCGTTTCGGAACCCACCTTACCTCAGGCTGAAAACGCGTTTTCTGCATTGTCCCTTAACTTTCCAGGGAAGCTTCAGAACATGAAATTTTGACCTCCCACTATAGCAGAAAGGGTCTTTCTAGTAGTTGCACATCAAATCTAAGCTGTCTGAGGTGTTTTTCCAAAGTTATCAACATTTTTATGTTTGGCGTTCCAGAATCGACCTTATCTCAGGCTGAAAATGCGTTTTACCCATTGTGCCATAACTTTGCAGTGAAGCTTGAGAAAATGAAATTTTCACCTCCCACTATAGAAGAAAGGGTCTTTCTAGTAGTTGCACATCAAATCTAAGCTGTCTGAAGTGTTTTTTAAAAGTTATCAACATTTTTACGCTTGGTGTTCCGGAACCCACCTTATCTCAGGCTGAAAACGCGTTTTCTGCATTGTGCCATATCTTTGCAGGGAAGCTTCAGAACATGAAATTTTAACCTCCCACTATAGCAGAAAGGGTTCTTCCAGTAGTTGCACATCAAATCTCAGCTGGTTGAAGTGTTTTTCCAAAGCTATCAACATTTTTATGTTTGGCGTTCCGGAATCAACCTTATCTCAGGCTGAAAACGCATTTTCTGCATTGTGCCATAACTTCTCAGGGAAGCTTCAGAACATGAACTGTTCACCTCCCACGATAGCAGAAAGGGTCTTTCTAGTAGTTGCACATCAAATCTAAGCTGTTTGAGGTGTTTTTCCAAAGTTATCAACATTTTTATGTTTGGCGTTCCAGAATCGACCTTATCTCGGGCTGAAAACGCGTTGTGTGCATTGGGCCATAACTTTGCATGGAAGCTTCTGAACATGAAATTTTAACCTACCACTATAGCAGGAAGGGTCTTTCTAGTAGTTGCACATCAAATCTAAGCTGTCTGATGTGTTTTTCCAAAGTTATCAACATTTTTATGTTTGGCGTTCCGGAATCGACCTTATCTTAGGCTGAAAACGCGTTTTACGCATTGTGCCATAACTTTGCAGGGAAGCTTCAGAACATGAAATGTTCACATCCCACTATAGCAGAAAGCGTCTTTCTAGTAGTTGCACATCAAATGTAAGCTGTCTGAAGTGTTTTTCCAAAGTTATCAACATTTTTATGTTTGGCGTTCCGGAATCGACCTTATCTCAGGCTGAAAACGAGTTTCACGCATTGTGCCATAACTTTGCAGGGAAGGTTCAGAAAATGAAATTTTCACATCCCACTATAGCAGAAAGGGTCTTTCTAGTAGTTGCACATGAAATCTAAGCTGTCTGATGTGTTTTTCGAAAGTTTTCAACATTTTTATGTTTGGTGTTCCAGAATCGACCTTATCTCAGGCTGAAAACGCGTTGTCTGCATTGTGCCATAACTTTGCATGGAAGCTTCAGAACATAAAATTTTCACGTCCCACTATAGCAGAAAGGGTCTTTCTAGTAGTTGCACATCAAATCTAAGCTCTCTGAAGTGTTGTTCCAAAGTTATCAACATTTTTACGTTTGGCGTTTCGGAAACCACCTTATCTCTAGCTGAAAACGCGTTTTCGGCATTGTGCCATAACTTTGCTGGGAAGCTTCAGAACATGAAATTTTCACGTCCCACTATAGCAGAAAGGGTCTTTCTAGTAGTTGCACATCAAATCTAAGCTGTCTGAAGTGTTTTTCCAAAGTTATCAACATTTTTATGTTTGGCGTTCCGGAATCGACCTAATCTCAGGATGAAAAATCGTTTTCTGCATTGTCCGATAACTTTGCAGGGAAGCTTCAGAACATGAAATTTTCACATCCCACTATAGCAGAAAGGGTCTTTCTACTATTTGCACATCAAATCTAAGCTGTCTGAAGTGTTTTTCGAAAGTTATCAACATTTTTATGTTTGGCGTTCCGGAACCCACGTTATCACAAGCTGAAAACGCGTTTTCTGCATTGTGCCATAACTTTGCAGGGAAGCTTCAGAACATGAAATTTTCAGGTCCCATTATAGCAGAAAGGGTCTTTCTAGTAGATGCACATCAAATCTAAGCTGTCTGAAGTGTTTTTTCGAAAGTTATCAACATTTTTATGTTTGGCGTCCCGGAATCGACCTTATCTCAGACTGAAAATGCGTTTTCGGCATTGAGCCATAACTTTGCATGGAAGCTTTCGAACATGAAATTTTAACCTCCCACTATAGAAGAAAGGGTCTTTCTAGTATTTGAACATCAAATCTAAGCTGTCTAAAATGTTTTTCGAAAGTTATCAACATTTTTATGTTTGGCGTTCTGGAACCCACCTTATCACAAGCTGAAAACGCGTTTTCTGCATTGTGCCATAACTTTGCAGGGAAGCGTCAGCACATGAAATTTTCACGTCCCACTATAGCAGAAAGGGTCTTTCTAGTAGTTGCACATCATATTTTAAGCTGTCTGAAGTGCTTTTCCAAAGTTATCAACATTTTTATGTTTGGCGTTCTGGAACCCAACTTATCTCAGGCTGAAAACTCGTTTTCTGCATTGTGCCATAACTTTGCAGGGAAGCTTCAGAACATGAAAATTTCACCTCCCACTATAGCAGAAAGGGTCTTTCTAGTAGGTGCATATCAAATCAAAGCTGTTTGAAGTGTTTTTCCAAAGTTATCAACACTTTTATGTTTGGCGTTCCGGAATCGACCTTATCTCAGACTGAAAACACGATTTACGCATTCTGCCATAACTTTGCAGGGAAGCTTCAGAACATGAAATTTTCATATCCCACTATAGCAGAAAGGGTCTTTCTATTAGTCTCACATCAAATCTAAGCTGTCTGAAGTGTTTTTCCAAAGTTATCAACATTTTTACGTTTGGCGTTCTGGAACCCACCTTATCTCAGGCTGAAAACGTGTTTTCTGCATTGTGCTATAACTTTGCAGGGAAGCTTCAGAACATGAAATTTTCATCTCCCACTATAGCAGAAACGGTCTTTCTAGTAGTTGCACATCAAATCTAAGCTGTCTGAAGTGTTTTTCCAAAGTTATCAACATTTTTATGTTTGCCGTTCTGGAACCCACCTTATCTCAAGCTGAAAACGCGTTTTCTGCATTGTGCCATAACTTTGCAGGGAGACTTCAGAACATGAAATTTTCTCCTCCCACTATAGCAGAAAGGGTATTTCTAGTAGTTGCACATCAAATCTAAGCTGTCTGAAGTGTTTTTCCAAAGTTATCAACAGTTTGATGTTTGGGGTTCCGGAATCGACCTTATCTGAGGATGAAAACGCGTTTTCTGCATTGTGCCAAAACTTTGTAGGTAAGCTCCAGAACATGAAATTTTCACCTCCCACCATAGCAGAAAGGGTCTTTCTAGTAGTTGCACATCAAATCTAAGCTGTTTGAAGTGTTTTTCCAAAGTTATCAACACTTTTATGTTTGGCGTTCCTGATTCGACCTTATGTGAGGCTGAAAACGCGTTTTCTGCATTGTGCCATAACTTTGCAGGGAAGCTTCAGAACATGAAATTTTCACCTCCCACGATAGCAGAAAGGGTCTTTCGAGTAGTTGCACATCAAATCTAAGCTGTCTGAAGTGTTTTTCCAAAGTTATCAATATTTTTATGTTTGACGTTCCGGAATCGACCTTATCTCAGGCTAAAAACGCATTTTTACATTGTGGCATAACTTTGCAGGGAAGCTTCAGAACATGAAATTTTCACCTCCCACTATAGCAGAAAGGGTCTTTCTAGTAGTAGCACATCATATTTTAAGCTGTCTGAAGTGCTTTTCCAAAGTTATCAACATTTTTATGTTTGGCGTTCTGGAACCCAACTTATCTCAGGCTGAAAACTCGTTTTCTGTATTGTGCCATAACTTTGCAGGGAAGCTTCAGAACATGAAAATTTCACCTCCCACTATAGCAGAAAGGGTCTTTCTAGTAGGTGCACATCAAATCAAAGCTGTTTGAAGTGTTTTTCCAAAGTTATCAACACTTTTATGTTTGGCGTTCCGGAATCGACCTTATCTCAGACTGAAAACACGATTTACGCATTCTGCCATAACTTTGCAGGGAAGCTTCAGAACATGAAATTTTCATATCCCACTATAGCAGAAAGGGTCTTTCTATTAGTCTCACATCAAATCTAAGCTGTCTGAAGTGTTTTTCCAAAGTTATCAACATTTTTACGTTTGGCGTTCTGGAACCCACCTTATCTCAGGCTGAAAACGTGTTTTCTGCATTGTGCCATAACTTTGCAGGGAAGCTTCAGAACATGAAATTTTCACCTCCCACTATAGCAGAAACGGTCTTTCTAGTAGTTGCACATCAAATCTAAGCTGTCTGAAGTGTTTTTCCAAAGTTATCAACATTTTTATGTTTGCCGTTCTGGAACCCACCTTGTCTCAAGCTGAAAACGCGTTTTCTGCATTGTGCCGTAACTTTGCAGGGAGACTTCAGAACATGAAAATTTCTCCTCCCACTATAGCAGAAAGGGTATTTCTAGTAGTTGCACGTCAAATCTAAGTTGTCTGAAGTGTTTTTCCAAAGTTATCAACATTCTTATGTTTGGCGTTCCGGAACCCACCTTATGTCAGCCTGAAAACGCGTTTTACATATTTTGACATAACTTTGCAGGGAAGCTTCAGAACATGAAATTTTAACATCCCACTATAGCAGAAAGGGTATTTCTAGTAGTTGCACATCAAATCTAAGCTGTCTGAAGAGTTTTTCTAAAGTTATCAACTTTTTTTATGTTGGCGTTCCGGAATCAACCTTATCTCAGGCTGAAAACACATTTTACCCTTTGTGCCATAACTTTGCAGGAAAGCTTCAGAACATGAAATTTTCACCTCCCATTATAGCAGAAAGGGTCTTTCTCGTAGTTGCACATCAAATCTAAGCTGTCTGAAGTGTTTTTCGAAAGTTTTCAACATTTTTATGTTTGGCGTTCCGGAATCGACCTTATCTCAGGCTGAAAACGCGTTTTACGCATTATGCCATAAATTTGCAAGGAAGCTTCATAATATGAAATTTTCACCACCCACTACAGCAGAAAGGGTCTTTCTAGTAGTTGCACATTAATTCTATGCAGTCTGAAGAGTTTTTCCAAAGTTATCAACTTTTTTATGTTTGGCGTTCCGGAATCGACCTTATCTCAGGCTGAAAACGCTTTTCCTGCATTGTGCCATAACTTTGCAGGGAATCTTTAGAACATGAAATTTTCACATCCCACTATACCAGAAACGGTGTTTCTAGTAGTTGCACATCAAATCTTAGCTGTCTGAAGTGTTTTTCCAAGGTTATCAACTTTTCTTATGTTGGCGTTCCGGAATCGACCTTATCTCAGGCTGAAAACGCGTTTAACGCATTGTGCCATAAATTTGCAAGGAAGCTTCAGAATATGAAATTTTCAAATCCCACTATAGCAGAAAGGGTCTTTCAAGTAGTTGCACATCAAATCTAAGCTGTCTGAAGTGTTTTTCCAAAGTTATCAACATTTTTATGTTTGGCGTTCCGGAACCCACCTTTTCTCAGGCTAAAAACGCGTTTTCTGCATTGTGCCATAACTTTGCAGGGACGTTTCAGAACATGAAATTTTCACCCCCCACTATAGCAGAAAGGGTCTTTCTATTAGTTGCACATCAAATCTAAGCCGTGTGAAGTGTTTTTCCAAACTTATCAACATTTTTATGTTTGGCGTTCCGGAATCGACCTTATCTCAGGCTGAAAACGCGTTTTCAGCATTGTGCCATAACTTTGCAGGGAAGCATCAAAACATGAAGTTTTCACCTCCCACTATAGCAGAAAGGGTCTTTCTAGTAGTTGCACATCAAATCTAACCTGTCTGAAGTGTTTTTCTAAAGTTATCAACATTTTTATGTTTGGCGTTCCGGAATCGACCTTATCTCAGCCTGAAAACGAGTTTTCTGCATTGTGCCATAACTTTGCAGGGAAGCTTCAGAAAATCAAATTTGCACTTCCCACTATAGCAGAAAGGGTCTTTCTAGTAGTTGCACATCAAATATAAGCTGTCTGAAGTGTTTTTCAAAAGTTATCAACATTTTTATGTTTGGCGTTCCGGAATCGACCTTATCTCAGCCTAAAAACGTGTTTTCTGCATTGTGCCAAAACTTTGCAGGGAAGCTTCAGAACAGGAAATTTTCACATCCCACTGGAGCAGAAAGGGTCTTTCTAGGAGTTGCACATCAAATCTAAGCTGTCTGAAGTGTTTTTCAAAAGTTATCAACATTTTTATGTTTGGCGTTCTGGAACCCACCTTATCTCATGCTGAAAACGCGTTTTCTGCATTGTGCCATAATTTTGCTGGGAAGCTTCAGACCACGAAATTTTCACCTCCCACTGTATCAGAAAGGGTCTTTCTAGTAGTTGCTCATCAAATCTAAGGTGTCTGAAGTGTTTTTCCAAAGTTATCAACATTTTTATGTTTGGCGTTCCGGAATCGACCTTATCTCAGTCTATAAACGCGTTTTAAGCATTGTGCCATAACTTTGCAGGGAAGCTTCAGAACATGAAATTTTCACATCCCACTGTAGCAGAAAGGGTTATGCTAGTAGTTGCACATCAAATCTATGCTGTCTGAAGTGTTTTTCAAAAGTTATCAACATTTTTATGTTTGGCGTTCCGGAATCGACCTTATCTCAGGCAGAAAACGCGTTTTTAAGCATTGTGCCATAACTTTGCAGGGAAGCTTCAGAACATGAAATTTTCACATCCCACTGTAGCAGAAAGGGTTTTTCTAGTAGTTGCACATCAAATCTATGCTGTCTGAAGTGTTTTTCAAAAGTTATAAACATTTTTATGTTTGGCGTTCCGGAATCGACCTTATCTCAGGCTGAAAACGCGTTTTAAGCATTGTGCCATAACTTTGCAGGGAAGCTTCAGAACATAAAATTTTCACTTCCCACTATAGCAGAAAGGGTCTTTCTAGTAGTTGCACATCAAATCTAAGCTGTCTGAAGTGTTTTTCAAAAGTTATCAACATTTTTATGTTTGGCGTACCGGAATCGACCTTATCTCAGGCTAAAAACTTGTTTTCTGCATTGTGCCAAAACTTTGCAGGGAAGCTTCAGAACAGGACATTTTCACCTCCCGCTATATCAGAAAGGGTCTTTCTAGTAGTTTCACATCAAATCTAAGCTGTCTGAAGTGTTTTACTGAAGTTATCAACTTTTTTATGTTTGGCGTTCCGGAACCGACCTTTTCTCTGGCTGAAAACGGGTTTTACGCATTGTGCCATAACGTTGCAGGGAAGCTTCAGAACATGGAATTTTCACTACCCACTATAGCAGAAAGGGTCTTTCTGGTATTTCCATATCAAATCTAAGCTGTCTGAAGTCTTTTTCCAAAGGTAACAACATTTTTATGTTTGGCGTTCCGGAATCGATCTTATCTCAGGCTAAAAATGCGTTTTTCGGAGCATGCCATAAATTTGCAGGGAAGATTCAGAACATGAAATTTTCACCAGCCACTATAACAGAACTGGTCTTTCTAGTAGTTGCACATCAAATCTAAGCTGTCTGCCGTGTTTTTCCAAAGTTATCAACATTTTTATGTTTGGCGTTCCGGAATCGACCTTATCTCAGGCTGAAAAAGCCTTTTTCGGAGTCTGCCATAAATTTGCAGGGAAGCTTCAGAACATGAAATTTTCTCCTGCCATTGTAGCAGAAAGGGTCTTTCAAGTAGTTGCACATCAAATCTAAGCTGTCCGAAGTGTTTTTCAAAAGTTATCAACATTTTTATGTTTCGCGTTCCGGAGTCGACCTTATCTCAGGCTGAAAACGCCTTTTTCAGAGTCTGCCATAAATTTGCAGGGAAGCTTCAGAACATGAAATTTTCACCTCCCACTACAGCAGAAAGGTTCTTTCTAGTAGTTTCACGTCTAATCTAAGCTCTCTGAAGTGTTTTTCCGAAGTTATCTACATTTTTGTATTTGCCGTTCCGGAATCGACCTTATCTCAGGCTAAAAACGCGTTTTCTGCATTGTGCCATAACTTTGCAGGGAAGCTTCAGAACATGAAATTTTCCCCTCCCATTATAACAGAAAGGGTCTTTCTAGTAGTTGCACATCAAATCTAAGCTGTCTGAAGTGTTTTTCCAATGTTATCAACATTTTTATGTATGGCGTTCTGGAACCCAATTTATCTCATGCTAAAAACGCGTTTTCTGCATTGTGCCATAACTTTGCGGGGAAGTTTCAGTACATGAAATTTTCAATTCCCACTAAAGCAGAAAGGGTCTTTCTAGCAGTTACACAACAAATCTAAGCTCTCTGATAAGTTTTTCGAAAGTTATCAACATTTTTATGTTTGGCGCACCGGAACTCACCTTATCTCAGGCTGAAAACGTGGTTTCTGCATTGTGCCAGAACTTTGCAGGGAAGCTTCAGAACATGAAATTTTCATCTCCCACTATAGCAGAAAGGGTGTTTCTAGTAGTTGCACATCAAATCTAAGCTGTCTGAAGAGTTTTTCGAAAGTTATCAACATTTTTATGTTTGGCGCACCGGAACTCACCTTATCTCAGGCTGAAAACGCGTTTTCTGCATTGTGCCACAACTTCTCAGGGAAACTACAGAACATGAAATTTTCACCTCCCACTGATCAGAAAGGGTTATTCTAGTAGTTGCACATCAAATCTAAGCTCTCTGAGGTGTTTTTCCAAAGTTGTCAACATTTTTATGTTTGGCGCACCGGAACCGACCTTATCTCAGGCTGAAAACGCGTTTTACGCATTGTGCCGTAGCTTTGCAGGAACGCTTCAGAACATGAAATTTTCACCTCCCACTATAGCAGAAATGGTCTTTCTAGCACTTGCACATCAAATCTAAGCTGTCTGAAGTGTTTTTCCGAAGTTATTAACATTTTAATGTTTGGCGTTCCGGAATCGACCTTATATCAGGCTGAAAACGCGTTTCCTGCATTGTGGCATAACTTTGCTGGGAAGCTTCAGAACATCGAATTTTCACCTCCCACAATGGCAGAAATGGTCTTTCTAGTAGTTGCACATCAAATCTAAGCTGTCTGAAGTGTTTTTCCAGAATTATGAACATTTTTATGTTTGGCGCTCAGGAATCGACCTTATCTCAGGCTGAAAACGCGTTTTCTGCATTGTGCCATAACTTTGCAGGGAAGCTTCAGAACATGAAATTTCTACATCCCACTATAGCAGAAAGGGTCTTTCTAGTAGTTGCACATCAAAGCTAAGCTGTCTGAAGTGTTTTTCCAAAGTTATCAAGATTTTTATGTTTGGCGTTCCGGAATCGACCTTATCTCAGACTGAAAACGCGTTTTACGCATTGTGCCATAACTTTGGAGGGAAGCTTCAGAACATCGAATTTTCACCACCCACTATATCAGAAAGGGTCTTTCTAGTAGTTGCACATCAAATTTAAGCAGTCTGAAGTGTTTTTCCAAAGTTATCAACATTTTTATGTTTGGCGTTCCGGAATCGACCTTATCTCAGGCTAAAAACGCGTTTTCTGCATTGTGCCATAACTTTGCAGGGAAGCTTCAGAACATAAAATTTTAAACTTGCGCTATAGCAGAAAAGGTCTTTCTAGTAGTTGTACATCAAATCTAAGCTGTCTGAAGTGTTTTTCCAAAGTTATCCACATTTTAATGTTTGGCGTTCTGGAATCGACCTTATCTCAGGCTGAAAACGCGTTTTACACATTGTGCCATAACTTTGCATAAAGCTTCAGAACATGAAATTTTCACCTCCCACTATAGCAGAAAGGGTCTTTCTAGTAGTTGCAGATCAAATCTAAGCTCTCTGAAATGTTTTTCCAAAGTTATGAACATTTTTATGTTTGCCGCTCTGGAACCCACCTTATCTCAGTCTGAAAACGTGTTTTCTGCATCGTGCCATAACTTTGCAGGGAAGCCTCAGAACATGAAATTTTCACCTGCCGCTATAGTAGAAAGGGTCATTCTAGTAGTTGCACATCAAATCTAAGTTGTCTGAAGTGTCTTTCCAAAGTTATCAATATTTTTATGTTTGGTGTTCCGGAATCAACCTTATCTCAGGCTGAAAACGCTTTTTCTGCATTGTGCCATAACTTTGCATGGATGCATCAGTACATGAAATTTTCACCTCCCACAATAGCATATAGGGTCTTTCTAATAGTTGCACATCAAATCTAAGCTGTCTGAAATGTTTTTCCAAACTTATCAACATTTTTATGTTTGGCGTTCCGGAATCGACCTTATCTCAGGCTGAAAAATTGTTTTCTGCATTGTCCCATAACTTTGCAGGGAAGCTTCAGAACATGAAATTTTCACCTCCCACTATACCAGAAAGGGTCTTTCTAGTAGTTGCACCTCAAATCTAAGCTGTCTGAAGTGTTTTTCGAAAGTTTTCAACATTTTTATGTTTGGTGTTCCTGAATCGACCTTATCTCAGGCTGAAAACGCTTTTCCTGCATTGTGCCATAACTTTGCAAGGAATCTTCAGAACATGAAATTTTCAGGTCCCACTATAGCAGAAAGGGTCTTTCTAGTAGTTGCACATCAAATCTAAGCTGTCTGAAGTGTTTTTCCAAATTTATCAACATTTTTATGTTTGGCGTTCCGGAACCCACCTTATCTCAGGCTGAAAACGCGTTTTCGGCATTGTGCCATAACTTTGCAGGGAAGCTTCAGAACATGAAATTTTCACCTCCCACTATAGCAGAAAGGGTCTTTCTAGTAGTTGCACATCAAATCAAAGCTGTCTGAAGTGTTTTTCGAAAGTTATGAACATTTTCATGTTTCGCGTTCCGTAATCGACCTTATCTCAGGATGAAAAATCGTTTTCTCCATTGTCCCACAACTTTCCATGAGAAGCTTCAGAACATGAAATTTCGACCTCCCACTATAGCAGAAAGGGTCTTTCTAGTAGTTGCACATCAAATCTAAGCTGTCTGAAGTGTTTTCCAAAATTATCAACATTTTTATGTTTGGCGTTCCGTAATCGACCTTATCTCAGGCTGAAAACGCATTTTCTGCATTGTGCCATAACTTCTCAGGGAAGCTTCAGAACATTAAATGTTCACCTCCCACTATAGCAGAAAGGGTCTTTCTAGTAGTTGCACATCAAATCTAAGCTGTCTGAAGTGTTTTTCCAAAGTTATCAACATTTTTATGTTTGGCGTTCCGGAACCCACCTTATCTCAAGCTGAAAACGCGTTTTCTGCATAGTGCCAGAACTTTGCAGGGAAGCTTCAGAACATGAAATGTTCACCTCCCACTATAGCAGAAAGGGTCTTTCTAGTAGTTGCACATCAAATCTAAACTGTCTGAAGTGTTTTTCCAAAGTTATCAACGTTTTTATGTTTGGCGTTCCGGAACCCACCTTATCTCAAGCTGAAAACGCGTTTTCTGCATAGTGCCATAACTTTGTAGGGAAGCTTCAGAACATGAAATGTTCACCTCCCACTTTAGCAGAAAGGGTCTTTCTAGTAGTTGCACATCAAATCTAAGCTGTCTGAAGTGTTTTTCGAAACTTATGAACATTTTTATGTTTCGCGTTCCGTAATCGACCTTATCTCAGGATGAAAAATCGTTTTCTGCATTGTCCCATAACTTTCCATGGGAAGCTTCAGAACATGAAATGTTGACCTCCCACTATAGCAGAAAGGGTCTTTCTAGTAGTTGCACATCAAATCTAAGCTGTCTGAAGTGTTTTTCGAAAGTTATCAACATTTTTATGTTTGGCGTTCCGGAATCGACTTTATCTCAGGCTGAAAACGCGTTTTACGCATTGTGCCATAACTTCTCAGGGAAGCTTCAGAACATGAAATGTTCACCTCCCACTATAGCAGAAAGGGTCTTTCTAGTAGTTGCACATCAAATCTAAGCTGTCTGAAGTGTTTTTCCAAAGTAATCAACATTTTTACGATTGGCGTTCCGAACCCACCTTATCTCAGGCTGAAAACGCGTTTTCTGCATTGTGCCATAGCTTCTCAGGGAAGCTTCAGAACATGAAATTTTGACCTCCCACTGTAGCAGAAAGGGTCTTTCTAGTAGTTGCACATCAAATCTAAGCTGTCTGAAGTGTTTTTCGAAAGTTATCAACATTTTTATGTTTGGCGTTCCGGAACCCACCTTATCTCAAGCTGAAAACGCGTTTTCTGCATTGTGCCATAACTTTGCAGGGAAGCTTCAGAACATGAAATGTTCACCTGCCACTTTTGCAAGAAGGGTCTTTCTAGTAGTTGCACATCAAATCTCAGCTGTCTGAAGTGTTTTTCCAAAGTTATCAATATTTTTATGTTTGGCGTTCCGGAACCCACCTTATCTCAGGCTGAAAACGCGTTTTCTGTATTGTGCCATAACTTTGCAGGGAAGCTTCAGAACATGAAATTTTGACCTCCCACTGTAGCCGAAAGGTTCTTTCTAGTAGTTGCACATCAAATCTCAGCTGTCTGAAGTGTTTTTCGAACGTTATCAACATTTTTATGTTTGGCGTTCCAGAATCGACTTTATCTCAGGATGAAAATGCATTTTCTGCATTGTCCCATAACTTTCCAGGGAAGCTTCAGAACATGAAATTTTGACCTCCCACTATAGCAGAAAGGTTCTTTCTAGTAGTTGCACATCAAATCTCAGCTGTCTGAAGTGTTTTTCGAACGTTATCAACATTTTTATGTTTGGCGTTCCGGAATCGACCTTATCTCAGGCTGAAAACGCGTTGTCTGCATGGTGCCATAACTTTGCATGGAAGCTTCCGAACATGAAATGTTCACCTCCCACTATAGCAGAAAGGGTGTTTCTAGTAGTTGCACATCAAATCTAAGCTTTCTGAAGAGTTTTTCAAAAGTTATCAACATTTTTATGTTTGGCGCACCGGAAATCACCTTATCTCAGGCTGAAAACGCGTTTTCTGCATTGTGCCACAACTTCTCAGGGAAACTACAGAACATGAAATTTTCACCTCCCACTGATCAGAAAGGGTTATTCTAGTAGTTGCACATCAAATCTAAGCTCTCTGAGGTGTTTTTCCAAAGTTGTCAACATTTTTATGTTTGGCGCACCGGAACCGACCTTATCTCAGGCTGAAAACGCGTTTTACGCATTGTGCCGTAGCTTTGCAGGAACGCTTCAGAACATGAAATTTTCACCTCCCACTGATCAGAAAGGGTTATTCTAGTAGTTGCACATCAAATCTAAGCTCTCTGAGGTGTTTTTCCAAAGTTGTCAACATTTTTATGTTTGGCGCACCGGAACCGACCTTATCTCAGGCTGAAAACGCGTTTTACGCATTGTGCCGTAGCTTTGCAGGAACGCTTCAGAACATGAAATTTTCACCTCCCACTATAGCAGAAATGGTCTTTCTAGCACTTGCACATCAAATCTAAGCTGTCTGAAGTGTTTTTCCGAAGTTATTAACATTTTAATGTTTGGCGTTCCGGAATCGACCTTATATCAGGCCGAAAACGCGTTTCCTGCATTGTGGCATAACTTTGCTGGGAAGCTTCAGAACATCGAATTTTCACCTCCCACAATGGCAGAAATGGTCTTTCTAGTAGTTGCACATCAAATCTAAGCTGTCTGAAGAGTTTTTCCAGAATTATGAACATTTTTATGTTTGGCGCTCAGGAATCGACCTTATCTCAGGCTGAAAACGCGTTTTCTGCATTGTGCCATAACTTTCCAGGGAAGCTTCAGAACATGAAATTTCTACATCCCACTATAGCAGAAAGGGTCTTTCTAGTAGTTGCACATCAAAGCTAAGCTGTCTGAAGTGTTTTTCCAAAGTTATCAAGATTTTTATGTTTGGCGTTCCGGAATCGACCTTATCTCAGACTGAAAACGCGTTTTACGCATTGTGCCATAAGTTTGGAGGGAAGCTTCAGAACATCGAATTTTCACCACCCACTATATCAGAAAGGGTCTTTCTAGTAGTTGCACATCAAATTTAAGCAGTCTGAAGTGTTTTTCCAAAGTTATCAACATTTTTATGTTTGGCGTTCCGGAATCGACCTTATCTCAGGCTAAAAACGCGTTTTCTGCATTGTGCCATAACTTTGCAGGGAAGCTTCAGAACATAAAATTTTAAACTTGCGCTATAGCAGAAAAGGTCTTTCTAGTAGTTGTACATCAAATCTAAGCTGTCTGAACTGTTTTTCCAAAGTTATCCACATTTTAATGTTTGGCGTTCTGGAATCGACCTTATCTCAGGCTGAAAACGCGTTTTACACATTGTGCCATAACTTTGCATAAAGCTTCAGAACATGAAATTTTCACCTCCCACTATAGCAGAAAGGGTCTTTCTAGTAGTTGCAGATCAAATCTAAGCTCTCTGAAATGTTTTTCCAAAGTTATGAACATTTTTATGTTTGCCGCTCTGGAACCCACCTTATCTCAGTCTGAAAACGTGTTTTCTGCATCGTGCCATAACTTTGCAGGGAAGCCTCAGAACATGAAATTTTCACCTGCCGCTATAGTAGAAAGGGTCATTCTAGTAGTTGCACATCAAATCTAAGTTGTCTGAAGTGTCTTTCCAAAGTTATCAACATTTTTATGTTTGGTGTTCCGGAATCAACCTTATCTCAGGCTGAAAACGCTTTTTCTGCATTGTGCCATAACTTTGCATGGATGCATCAGTACATGAAATTTTCACCTCCCACAATAGCATATAGGGTCTTTCTAATAGTTGCACATCAAATCTAAGCTGTCTGAAATGTTTTTCCAAACTTATCAACATTTTTATGTTTGGCGTTCCGGAATCGACCTTATCTCAGGCTGAAAAATCGTTTTCTGCATTGTCCCATAACTTTGCAGGGAAGCTTCAGAACATGAAATTTTCACCTCCCACTATACCAGAAAGGGTCTTTCTAGTAGTTGCACCTCAAATCTAAGCTGTCTGAAGTGTTTTTCGAAAGTTTTCAACATTTTTATGTTTGGTGTTCCTGAATCGACCTTATCTTAGGCTGAAAACGCTTTTCCTGCATTGTGCCATAACTTTGCAAGGAATCTTCAGAACATGAAATTTTCACCTCCCACTATAGCAGAAAGGGTCTTTCTAGTAGTTGCACATTAAATCTAAGCTGTCTGAAGTGTTTTTCCAAAGTTATCAACATTTTTGTGTTTGGCGTTCCGGAACCCACCTTATCTCAGGCTGAAAACGCGTTTTCGGCATTGTGCCATAACTTTGCTGGGAAGCTTCAGAACATGAAATTTTCAGGTCCCACTATAGCAGAAAGGGTCTTTCTAGTAGTTGCACATCAAATCTAAGCTGTCTGAAGTGTTTTTCCAAAGTTATCAACATTTTTATGTTTGGCGTTCCGGAACCCACCTTATCTCAGGCTGAAAACGCGTTTTCGGCATTGTGCCATAACTTTGCAGGGAAGCTTCAGAACATGAAATTTTCACCTCCCACTATAGCAGAAAGGGTCTTTCTAGTAGTTGCACATCAAATCTAAGCTGTCTGAAGTGTTTTTCGAAAGTTATGAACATTTTCATGTTTCGCGTTCCGTAATCGACCTTATCTCAGGATGAAAAATCGTTTTCTCCATTGTCCCACAACTTTCCATGAGAAGCTTCAGAACATGAAATTTCGACCTCCCACTATAGCAGAAAGGGTGTTTCTAGTAGTTGCACATCAAATCTAAGCTGTCTGAAGTGTTTTCCAAAATTATCAACATTTTTATGTTTGGCGTTCCGTAATCGACCTTATCTCAGGCTGAAAACGCATTTTCTGCATTGTGCCATAACTTCTCAGGGAAGCTTCAGAACATTAAATGTTCACCACCACTATAGCAGAAAGGGTCTTTCTAGTAGTTGCACATCAAATCTAAGCTGTCTGAAGTGTTTTTCCAAAGTTATCAACATTTTTATGTTTGGCGTTCCGGAACCCACCTTATCTCAAGCTGAAAACGAGTTTTCTGCATAGTGCCATAACTTTGAAGGGAAGCTTCAGAACATGAAATGTTCACCTCCCACTATAGCAGAAAGGGTCTTTCTAGTAGTTGCACATCAAGTCTAAATTGTCTGAAGTGTTTTTCCAAAGTTATCAACGTTTTTATGTTTGGCGTTCCGGAACCCACCTTATCTCAAGCTGAAAACGCGTTTTCTGCATAGTGCCATAACTTTGTAGGGAAGCTTCAGAACATGAAATGTTGACCTCCCACTATAGCAGAAAGGGTCTTTCTAGTAGTTGCACATCAAATCTAAGCTGTCTGAAGTGTTTTTCGAAAGTTATCAACATTTTTATGTTTGGCGTTCCGGAATCGACCTTATCTCAGGCTGAAAACGCGTTTTACGCATTGTGCCATAACTTTGCAGGGAAGCTTCAGAACATCGAATTTTCACCACCCACTATAGCAGAAAGGGTCTTTCTAGTAGTTGCAAATCAAATCTAAGCTGTCTGAAGTGTTTTTCGAAAGTTATCAACATTTTTATGTTTGGCGTTCCGGAATCGACCTTATCTCAGGCTAAAAACGCGTTTTTAGCATTGTGCCACAACTATGCATAAAGCTTAAGAACATGAAATTTTCACCTCCCACTATAGCAGAAAGGGTCTCTCTAGTAGTTGCAAATCAAATCTAAGCTGTCTGAAGTGTTTTTCCAAAGTTATCAACATTTTTATGTTTGGCGTTCCGGAATCGACTTTATCTCAGGCTGAAAACCTTTTTTTCTGCATTGTGCCATAACTTTGCAGTAAACTTCAGAATAAGAAATTTTAACCTCCCACTATTGCAGAAAGGGTCTGTCTTGTAGTTGCACAACAAATCTAAGCTGTCTGAAATGTTTTTCCAAAGTTATCAACATTTTTATGTTTGCCGTTCTGGAACCCACCTTATCTCAGGCTGAAAACGCATTTTCTGCATTGTGCCATAACTTTGCAGGCACTCTTCAGAACATGAAATTTTCACATGCCACTATAGCAGAAAAGGTCTTTCTAGTAGTTGCACATCAAATCTAAGCTGTCTGAAGTGTTTTTCCAAAGTTTTCAAAATTTTTATGTTTGGCGTTCCGGAATCGACCATATCTCAGGCTGAAAATGCGTAGTCTGCATTGTGCCTTAACTTTGCAGGGAAGCTTCAGAGCATGAAATTTTCACCTCCCACTATAGCAGAAATGGTCTTTCTAGTAGTTGCACGTCAAATCTAAGCTGTCTGAAGTGTTTTTCCAAAGTTTTCAACATTTTTATTTTTGGCGTTCCGGAACCCACCTCATCTCAGGCTGAAAACGTGTTTTCTGCATTGTGCCATAACTTTGCAGGGAAGCTTCAGAACATGAAATTTTCACCTCCCACTATGTCAGAAAGGATCTTTCTAGTCGTTGCACATCACATCTAAGCTGTCTGAAGTGTTTTCCCAAAGTTAACAACATGTTTATGTTTGGCGTTCCGGAATCGACCTTATCTCAGGCTGAAAACGCGTTTTACTCATTGTGCCATAACTTTGCAGGGAAGCTTCAGAACATCGAATTTTCACCACCCACTATAGCAGAAAGGGTCTTTCTCGTAGTTGCACATCAAATCGAAGCTGTCTGAAGTGTTTTTCCAAAGTTATCAACATTTTTCTGTTTGGCGTTTCGGAATCGACCTAATCTCAGGCTGAAAACGCGTTTTCGGAATTGTGCCATAACTTTGCAGGGAAGCTTCAGAACATGAAGTTTTCACCTCCCACTATAGCAGAAAGGGTCTTTCTCATAGTTGCACGTCAAACCTAAGCTGTCTGATGTGTTTTTCCGAACTTATCATATTTTTTTGTTTGCCGTTCCGGTACCCACCTTATCTCAGGTTGAAAACGCGTTTTCTGCATTGTGCCATAACTTTGCAGGGAAGCTACAGAACATGAAATTTTCAACTCCCACTATAGCAGAAAGGGTGTTTCTAGTAGTTGCACGTCAAATCTAAGCTGTCTGAAGTGTTTTTCCGAAGTTATCAACATTTTTCTCTTTGGCGTTCTGGAACCCACCTTATCTCAGGCTGTAAATGCTTTTTTTGCATTGTGCCATAACTTTGCAGGGAAGCTTCAGAACATGAAATTTTCACCTGCCTCTACAGCAGAAATGGTCTTTCTCATACTTGCACATCAAATCTAAGCTGTTTGAAGTGTTTTTCCAAAGTTATCAACATTTTTATGTTTGGCATTCCAGAATCGACCTTATCTCTGGCTGAAAACGCGTTTTCTGCATTGTGCCATAACTTTGCAGGGAAGCTTCAGAACATGAAATTTTCAACTCCCACTATAGCAGAAAGGCTTTTTCCAGTAGTTGCACATCAAATCTAAGCTGTCTGAAGTGTTTTTCCAAAGTTATCAACATTCTTATGTTTGGCGTTTCGGAATCAACCTTATCTCACGCTGAAAACGCGATTTCAGCATTGTGCCATCACTTTGCAGGAAAGCTGCAGAATATAAAATTTTCACCTCCCACTATAGCAGAAAGGGTCTTTCTAGTAGTTGCACATCAAATCTAAGCTGTCTGAAGTGTTTTTCCAAAGTTATCAACATTTTTATGTTTGGCGTTCCGGAATCGACCTTATCTCAGGATGAAAAATCGTTCTCTGCATTGTCCCATAACTTTGCAGGAAAGCTTCAGAACATGAAATTTTCACGTCCCACTATAACAGAAAGGGTCTTTCTAGTATTTGCACATCAAATCTAAGCTGTCTGAAATGTTTTTCCAAAGTTATCAACATTTTTATGTTTGGCGTTCCGGAATCGACCTTATCTCAGGATGAAAAATCGTTTTCTGCATTGTCCCATAACTTTGCAGGGAAGCTTCAGAACATGAAATTTTCACCTCCCACTATACCAGAAAGGGTCTTTCTAGTAGTTGCACCTCAAATCTAAGCTGTCTGAAGTGTTTTTCGAAAGTTTTCAACATTTTTATGTTTGGTGTTCCTGAATCGACCTTATCTCAGGCTGAAAACGCGTTTCCTGCATTGTGCCATAACTTTGCAAGGAATCTTCAGAACATGAAATTTTCACCTCCCACTATAGCAGAAAGGGTCTTTCTAGTAGTTGCACATTAAATCTAAGCTGTCAGAAGTGTTGTTCCAAAGTAATCAACATTTTTACGTTTGGCGTTTTGGAAACCACCTTATCTCAGGCTGAAAACGCGTTTTCTGCATTGTGCCATAACTTCTCAGGGAAGCTTCAGAACATGAAATTTTCACCACCGACTATAGCAGAAAGGGTCTTTCTAGTAGTTGCACATCAAATCTAAGCTGTCTGAAGTGTTTTTCCAAAGTTATCAACATTTTTATGTTTGGCGTTCCGGAACCCACCTTATCTCAGGCTGAAAACGCGTTTTCGGCATTGAGCCATAACTTTGCTGGGAAGCTTCAGAACATGAAATTTTCACGTCCCACTATAGCAGAAAGGGTCTTTCTAGTAGTTGCACATCAAATCTAAGCTGTCTGAAGTGTTTTTCGAAAGTTATCAACATTTTCACGTTTGCCGTTCCGGAATCGACTTCATCTCAGGATGAAAAATCATTTTCTGCATTGTCCCATAACTTTGCAGGGAAGCTTCAGAGCATGAAATTTTGACCTCCCACTATAGCAGAAAGGGTCTTTCTATTAGTTGCACATCAAATCTAAGCTGTCTGAAGTGTTTTTCGAAAGTTATCAACACTTTTATGTTTGGCGTTCCGGAATCGACCTTATCTCAAGCTGAAAACGCGTTTTCTGCATAGTGCCATAACTTTGTAGGGAAGCTTCAGAAAATGAAATTTTCACCTCCCACTATAGCAGAAAGGGTCTTTCTAGTAGTTGCACATCAAATCTAAACTGTCTGAAGTGTTTTTCCAAAGTTATCAACGTTTTTATGTTTGGCGTTCCGGAACCCACCTTATCTCAAGCTGAAAACGCGTTTTCTGCATAGTGCCATAACTTTGTAGGGAAGCTTCAGAACATGAAATGTTCACCTCCCACTTTAGCAGAAAGGGTCTTTCTAGTAGTTGCACATCAAATCTAAGCTGTCTGAAGTGTTTTTCGAAACTTATGAACATTTTTATGTTTCGCGTTCCGTAATCGACCTTATCTCAGGATGAAAAATCGTTTTCTGCATTGTCCCATAACTTTCCATGGGAAGCTTCAGAACATGAAATGTTGACCTCCCACTATAGCAGAAAGGGTCTTTCTAGTAGTTGCACATCAAATCTAAGCTGTCTGAAGTGTTTTTCGAAAGTTATCAACATTTTTATGTTTGGCGTTCCGGAATCGACTTTATCTCAGGCTGAAAACGCGTTTTACGCATTGTGCCATAACTTCTCAGGGAAGCTTCAGAACATGAAATGTTCACCTCCCACTATAGCAGAAAGGGTCTTTCTAGTAGTTGCACATCAAATCTAAGCTGTCTGAAGTGTTTTTCCAAAGTAATCAACATTTTTACGATTGGCGTTCCGAACCCACCTTATCTCAGGCTGAAAACGCGTTTTCTGCATTGTGCCATAGCTTCTCAGGGAAGCTTCAGAACATGAAATGTTCACCTCCCACTACAGCAGAAAGGGTCTGTCTAGTAGTTGCAGATCAAATCTAAGCTGTCTGAAGTGTTTTTCGAAAGTTATCAACATTTTTATCTTTGGCGTTCCGGAACCCACCTTATCTCAGGCTGAAAACGCGTTTTCGGCATTGGGTCATAACTTTGCAGGGAAGCTTCAGAACATGAAATTTTCACGTCCCACTATACCAGAAAGGGTCTTTCTAGTAGTTGCACATCAAATCTAAGCTGTCTGAAGTGTTTTTCGAAAGTTATGAACATTTTTATGTTTCGCGTTCCGTAATCGTCCTTATCTCAGGATGAAAAATCGTTTTCTGCATTGTCCCATAACTTTTCATGGGAAGCTTCAGAACATGAAATTTTGACCTCCCACTGTAGCAGAAAGGGTCTTTCTAGTAGTTGCACATCAAATCTAAGCTGTCTGAAGTGTTTTTCGAAAGTTATCAACATTTTTATGTTTGGCGTTCCGGAACCCACCTTATCTCAAGCTGAAAACGCGTTTTCTGCATTGTGCCATAACTTTGCAGGGAAGCTTCAGAACATGAAATGTTCACCTCCCACTTTTGCAGGAAGGGTCTTTCTAGTAGTTGCACATCAAATCTAAGCTGTCTGAAGTGTTTTTCCAAAGTTATCAATATTTTTATGTTTGGCGTTCCGGAACCCACCTTATCTCAGGCTGAAAACGCGTTTTCTGTATTGTGCCATAACTTTGCAGGGGAGCTTCAGAACATGAAATTTTGACCTCCCACTATAGCCGAAAGGTTCTTTCTAGTAGTTGCACATCAAATCTCAGCTGTCTGAAATGTTTTTCGAACGTTATCAACATTTTTATGTTTGGCGTTCCAGAATCGACTTTATCTCAGGATGAAAATGCATTTTCTGCATTGTCCCATAACTTTCCAGGGAAGCTTCAGAACATGAAATTTTGACCTCCCACTATAGCAGAAAGGTTCTTTCTAGTAGTTGCACATCAAATCTCAGCTGTCTGAAGTGTTTTTCGAACGTTATCAACATTTTTATGTTTGGCGTTCCGGAATCGACCTTATCTCAGGCTGGAAACGCGTTGTCTGCATGGTGCCATAACTTTGCATGGAAGCTTCCGAACATGAAATGTTCACCTCCCACAATAGCAGAAAGGGTCTTTCTAGTAGTTGCATATCAAATCTAAGCTGTCTGAAGTGTTATTTCAAAGTTATCAACATTTTTACGCTTAGCGTTCCGGAACCCACCTTATCTCAAGCTGAAAATGCGTTTTCTGCATTGTGCCATAACTCCGCAGGGAAGCTTCAGAACATGAAATGTTCACCTCCCACTATAGTAGAAAGGGTCTTTCTAGGAGTTGCACATCAAATCTCAGCTGTCTGAAGTGTTTTTCGAAAGTTATCAACATTTTTATGTATGGCGTTCCGGAATCGACCTTATCTCAGGTTGAAAACGCGTTTTACGCATTGTGCCATAACTTTGCAGGGAACCTTTAGAACATGAAATTTTCACGTCCCACTATAGCACAAAGGGTCTTTCTAGTAGTTGCACATCAAATCCAAGCTGTCTGAAGTGTTTTTCCAAAGTTTTCAACATTTTTATGTTTGGCGTTCGGGAACCCACCTTATCTCAAGCTGAAAACGCGTTTTCTGCATTGTGCCATAACTTTGCAGTAAACTTCAGAATAAGAAATTTTAACCTCCCACTATTGCAGAAAGGGTCTGTCTTGTAGTTGCACATCAAATCTAAGCTGTCTGAAATGTTTTTCCAAAGTTAGCAACATTTTTATGTTTGCCATTCTGGAACCCACCTTATCTCAGGCTGAAAACGCATTTTCTGCATTGTGCCATAACTTTGCAGGCACTCTTCAGAACATGAAATTTTCACATGCCACTATAGCAGAAAGGGTCTTTCTAGTAATTGCACATCAAATCTAAGCTGTCTGAAGTGTTTTTCCAAAGTTTTCAAAATTTTTATGTTTGGCGTTCAGGAATCGACCATATATCAGGCTGAAAACGCGTTTTCTGCATTGTGGCATAACTTTGCAGGGAAGCTTCAGAACATGAAATTTTCACCTCCCACTATAGCAGAAATGGTCTTTCTAGTAGTTGCACGTCAAATCTAAGCTGTCTGAAGTGTTTTTCCAAAGTTTTCAACATTTTTATTTTTGGCGTTCCGGAACCCACCTCATCTCAGGCTGAAAACTTGTTTTCTGCATTGTGCCATAACTTTGCAGGGAAGCTTCAGAACATGAAATTTTCACCTCCCACTATAGCAGAAAGGGTCTTATTTTCACCTCCCACAATGGCAGAAAGGGTCTTTCTAGTAGTTGCAAATCAAATCTAAGCTGTCTGAAGTGTTTTTCGAAAGTTATCAACATTTTTATGTTTGGCGTTCCGGAATCGACCTTATCTCAGGCTAAAAACGCGTTTTTAACATTGTGCCACAACTATGCATAAAGCTTAAGAACATGAAATTTTCACCTCCCACTATAGCAGAAAGGGTCTCTCTAGTAGTTGCAAATCAAATCTAAGCTGTCTGAAGTGTTTTTCCAAAGTTATCAACATTTTTATGTTTGGCGTTCCGGAATCGACTTTATCTCAGGCTGAAAACCTTTTTTTCTGCATTGTGCCATAACTTTGCAGGGAAGCTTCAGAACATGAAATTTTCACCTCCCACTGTGTCAGAAAGGATCTTTCTAGTAGTTGCACATCACATCTAAGCTGTCTGAAGTGTTTTCCCAAAGTTAACAACATGTTTATGTTTGGCGTTCCGGAATCGACCTTATCTCAGGCTGAAAACGCGTTTTTCTCATTGTGCCATAACTTTGCAGGGAAGCTTCAGAACATCGAATTTTCACCACCCACTATAGCAGAAAGGGTCTTTCTCGTAGTTGCACATCAAATCGAAGCTGTCTGAAGTGTTTTTCCAAAGTTATCAACATTTTTCTGTTTGGCGTTTCGGAATCGACCTAATCTCAGGCTGAAAACGCGTTTTCGGAATTGTGCCATAACTTTGCAGGGAAGCTTCAGAACATGAAGTTTTCACCTCCCACTATAGCAGAAAGGGTCTTTCTCATAGTTGCACGTCAAACCTAAGCTGTCTGATGTGTTTTTCCGAACTTATCATATTTTTTTGTTTGCCGTTCCGGTACCCACCTTATCTCAGGTTGAAAACGCGTTTTCTGTATTGTCCCATAACTTTGCAGGGAAGCTACAGAACATGAAATTTTCAACTCCCACTATAGCAGAAAGGGTGTTTCTAGTAGTTGCACGTCAAATCTAAGCTGTCAGAAGTGTTGTTCCAAAGTAATCAACATTTTTACGTTTGGCGTTTTGGAAACCACCTTATCTCAGGCTGAAAACGCGTTTTCTGCATTGTGCCATAACTTCTCAGGGAAGCTTCAGAACGTGAAATGTTCACCACCGACTATAGCAGAAAGGGTCTTTCTAGTAGTTGCACATCAAATCTAAGCTGTCTGAAGTGTTTTTCCAAAGTTATCAACATTTTTATGTTTGGCGTTCCGGAACCCACCTTATCTCAGGCTGAAAACGCGTTTTCGGCATTGTGCCATAACTTTGCTGGGAAGCTTCAGAACATGAAATTTTCACGTCCCACTTTCGCAGAAAGGGTCTTTCTAGTCGTTGCACATCAAATCTAAGCTGTCTGAAGTGTTTTTCGAAAGTTATCAACATTTTCACGTTTGCCGTTCCGGAATCGACTTCATCTCAGGATGAAAAATCGTTTTCTGCATTGTCCCATAACTTTGCAGGGAAGCTTCAGAACATGAAATTTTGACCTCCCACTATAGCAGAAAGGGTCTTTCTATTAGTTGCACATCAAATCTAAGCTGTCTGAAGTGTTTTTCGAAAGTTGTCAACACTTTTATGTTTGGCGTTCCGGAATCGACCTTATCTCAGGCTGAAAACGCATTTTACGCATTGTACCATAACTTTGCAGGGAAGCTTCAGAAAATGAAATTTTCACCTCCCACTATAGCAGAAAGGGTCTTTCTAGTAGTTGCACATTAAATCTAAGCTGTCAGAAGTGTTGTTCCAAAGTAATCAACATTTTTACGTTTGGCGTTTTGGAAACCACCTTATCTCAGGCTGAAAACGCGTTTTCTGCATTGTGCCATAACTTCTCAGGGAAGCTTCAGAACATGAAATGTTCACCTCCCACTATAGCAGAAAGGGTCTTTCTAGTAGTTGCACATCAAATCTAAGCTGTCTGAAGTGTTTTTCTAAAGTTATCAACATTTTTATGTTTGGCGTTCCGGAACCCACCTTATCTCTAGCTGAAAACGTGTTTTCTGCATAGTGCCATAACATTGCAGGGAAGCTTCAGAACATGAAATGTTCACCTCCCACTATAGCAGAAAGGGTCTTTCTAGTAGTTGCACATCAAATCTAAGCTGTCTGAAGTGTTTTTCCAAACTTATCAACATTTTTATGTTTGGCGTTCCGGAACCCACCTTATCTCAAGCTGAAAACGCGTTTTCTGCATTGTGCCATAACTTTGCAGGGAAGCTTCAGAACATGAAATGTTCACCTCCCACTATAGTAGAAAGGGTCTTTCTAGGAGTTGCACATCAAATCTAAGCTGTCTGAAGTGTTTTTCGAAAGTTATCAACATTTTTATGTTTGGCGTTCCAGAATCGACCTTATCTCAGGCTGAAAACGCGTTGTCTGCATGGTGCCATAACTTTGCATGGAAGCTTCCGAACATGAAATTTTAACCTCCCACTATAGCAGAAAGGGTCTTTCTAGTAGTTGCACATCAAATCTAAGCTGTCTGATGTGTTTTTCCAAAGTTATCAACATTTTTATGTATGGCGTTCCGGAATCGACCTTATCTCAGGCTGAAAACGTGTTTTACGCATTGTGCCATAACTTTGCAGGGAACCTTTAGAACATGAAATTTTCACGTCCCACTATAGCACAAAGGGTCTTTCCAGTAGTTGCACATCAAATCTAAGCTGTCTGAAGTGTTTTTCCAAAGTTATCAACATTTTTATGTTTGGCGTTCGGGAACCCACCTTATCTCAAGCTGAAAACGCGTTTTCTGCATTGTGCCATAACTTTGCAGTAAACTTCAGAATATGAAATTTTAACCTCCCACTATTGCAGAAAGGGTCTGTCTTGTAGTTGCACATCAAATCTAAGCTGTCTGAAATCTTTTTCCAAAGTTATCAACATTTTTATGTTTGCCGTTCTGGAACCCACCTTATCTCAGGCTGAAAACGCATTTTCTGCATTGTGCCATCACTTTGCAGGAAAGCTTCAGAACATGAAATTTTCACCTCCCACTATAGCAGAAAGGGTCTTTCTAGTAGTTGCACATCAAATCTAAGCTGTCTGAAGTGTTTTTCCAAAGTTATCAACATTTTTATGTTTGGCGTTCTGGAACCCACCTGATCTCAGGCTGAAAACGCGTTTTACGCAATGTGCCCTAACTTTGCAGGAAAGCTTCAGAACATGAAATTTTCACCTCCCTCTATAGCAGAAAGTGTCTTTCTAGTAGTTGCACATCAAATCTAAGCTGTCTGAAGTGTTTTTCCAAAATTATCAACATTTTTATGTTTGGCGTTCCGGAATCGACCTTATCTCAGGCTGAAAACGCGTTTTCGGCATTGTGCCATAACTTTGCAGGGAAGCTTCAGAACATGAAATTTTCAGGTCCCACTAAAGCAGAAGGGGTCTTTTTAGTAGTTGCACATGAAATCTAAGCTGTCTGAAGTGTTTTTCGAAAGTTATCAACATTTTTATGTTTGGCGTTCCGGAATCGACCTTATCTCGCGATGAAAAATCGTTTTCTGCATTGTCCCATAACTTTGCAGGAAAGCTTCAGAACATGAAATTTTCACCTCCCACTATAACAGAAAGGGTCTTTCTAGTATTTGCACATCAAATCTAAGCTGTCTGAAATGTTTTTCCAAAGTTATCAACATTTTTATGTTTGGCGTTCCGGAATCGACCTTATCTCAGGATGAAAAATCGTTTTCTGCATTGTCCCATAACTTTGCAGGGAAGCTTCAGAACATGAAATTTTCACCTCCCACTATACCAGAAAGGGTCTTTCTAGTAGTTGCACCTCAAATCTAAGCTGTCTGAAGTGTTTTTCGAAAGTTTTCAACATTTTTATGTTTGGTGTTCCTGAATCGACCTTATCTCAGGCTGAAAACGCGTTTCCTGCATTGTGCCATAACTTTGCAAGGAATCTTCAGAACATGAAATTTTCACCTCCCACTATAACAGAAAGGGTCTTTCTAGTAGTTGCACATTAAATCTAAGCTGTCAGAAGTGTTTTTCCAAAGTTATCAACATTTTTATGTTTGGCATTCCGGAACCCACCTTATCTCAAGCTGAAAACGCGTTTTCTGCATAGTGCCATAACTTTGCAGGGAAGCTTCAGAACATGAAATGTTCACCTCCCACTATAGCAGAAAGGGTCTTTCTAGTAGTTGCACATCAAATCTAAGCTGTCTGAAGTGTTTTTCCAAAGTTATCAACATTTTTATGTTTGGCGTTCCGGAATCGACCTTATCTCAGGCTGAAAACGCGTTTTCGGCATTGTGCCATAACTTTGCTGGGAAGCTTCAGAACATGAAATTTTCACGTCCCACTATAGCAGAAAGGGTCTTTCTAGTAGTTGCACATCAAATCTAAGCTGTCTGAAGTGTTTTTCGAAAGTTATCAACATTTTCACGTTTGCCGTTCCGGAATCGACTTTATCTCAGGATGAAAAATCGTTTTCTGCATTGTGCCATAACTTTGCAGGGAAGCTTCAGAACAAAAAAATTTCACCTCCCACTATAGCAGAAAGGGTCTTTCGAGTAGTTGCACATCAAATCTAAGCTGTCTGAAGTGTTTTTCGAAAGTTATCAACTTTTTTATGTTTGGCGTTCCGGAATCGACCTTATCTCAGGCTGAAAACGGGTTTTACGCATTGTGCCATAACTTTGCAGGTAAGCTTCAGAAAATGAAATTTTCACCTCCCACTATAGCAGAAAGGGTCTTTCTAGTAGTTGCACATTAAATCTAAGCTGTCAGAAGTGTTGTTCCAAAGTAATCAACATTTTTACGTTTGGCGTTTTGGAAACCACCTTATCTCAGGCTGAAAACGCGTTTTCTGCATTGTGCCATAACTTCTCAGGGAAGCTTCAGAACATGAAATGTTCACCTCCCACTATAGCAGAAAGGGTCTTTCTAGTAGTTGCACATCAAATCTAAGCTGTCTGAAGTGTTTTTCCAAAGTTATCAACATTTTTATGTTTGGCGTTCCGGAACCCACCTTATCTCAGGCTGAAAACGCGTTTTCGGCATTGTGCCATAACTTTGCAGGGAAGCTTCAGAACATGAAATTTTCACCTCCCACTATAGCAGAAATCTAAGCTGTCTGAAGTGTTTTTCGAAAGTTATGAACATTTTTATGTTTCGCGTTCCGTAATCGACCTTATCTCAGGATGAAAAATCGTTTTCTGCATTGTCCCATAACTTTCCATGAGAAGCTTCAGAACATGAAATTTCGACCTCCCACTATAGCAGAAAGGGTCTTTCTAGTAGTTGCACATCAAATCTAAGCTGTCTGAAGTGTTTGTCGAAAGTTATCAACATTTTTATGTTTGGCGTTCCGGAATCGACCTTATCTCAGGCTGAAAACGCGTTTTCTGCATTGTGCCGTAACTTCTCAGGGAAGCTTCAGAACATGAAATGTTCACCTCCCACTATATCAGAAAGGGTCTTTCTAGTAGTTGCACATCAAATCTAAGCTGTCTGAAGTGTTTTTCCAAAGTTATCAACATTTTTATGTTTGGCGTTCCGGAACCCACCTTATCTCAAGCTGAAAACGCGTTTTCTGCATAGTGCCATAACTTTGCAGGGAAGCTTCAGAACATGAAATGTTCACCTCCCACTTTAGCAGAAAGGGTCTTTCTAGTAGTTGCACATCAAATCTAAGCTGTCTGTAGTGTTTTTCGAAACTTATGAACATTTTTATGTTTCGCGTTCCGTAATCGACCTTATCTCGCGATGAAAAATCGTTTTCTGCAATGTCCCATAACTTTCCATGGGAAGCTTCAGAACATGAAATGTTGACCTCCCACTATAGGAGAAAGGGTCTTTCTAGTAGTTGCACATCAAATCTAAGCTGTCTGAAGTGTTTTTCGAAAGTTATCAACATTTTTATGTTTGGCTTTCCGGAATCGACCTTATCTCAAGCTGAAAACGCGTTGTACGCATTGTGCCATAACTTTGCAGGGAAGCTTCAGAAAATGAAATTTTCACCTCCCACTAAAGCAGAAAGGGTCTTTCTCGTAGTTGCACATCAAATCTAAGCTGTCTGAAGTGTTTTTCCAAAGTTATCAACATTTTTATGTTTGGCGTTCCGGAACCCACCTTATCTCAGGCTGAAAACGCGTTTTCTGCATTGTGCCATAACTTTGCTGGGAAGCTTCAGAACATGAAATTTTCACGTCCCACTATAGCAGAGAGGGTCTTTCTAGTAGTTGCACATCAAATCTAAGCTGTCTGAAGTGTTTTTCGAAAGTTATCAACATTTTCACGTTTGGCGTTCCGGAATCGACTTTATCTCAGGATGAAAAATCGTTTTCTGCATTGTCCCATAACTTTGCAGGGAAGCTTCAGAACATGAAATTTTCACCTCCCACTATAGCAGAAAGGGTCTTTCTAGTAGTTGCACATCAAATCTAAGCTGTCTGAAGTGTTTTTCGAAACTTATGAACATTTTTATGTTTCGCGTTCCGTAATCGACCTTATCTCAGGATGAAAAATCGTTTTCTGCATTGTCCCATAACTTTCCATGGGAAGCTTCAGAACATGGAATTTTGACCTCCCACTATAGCAGAAAGGGTCTTTCTAGTAGTTGCACATCAAATCTAAGCTGTCTGAAGTGTTTTTCGAAAGTTATCAACATTTTTATGTTTGGCGTTCCGGAATCGACCTTATATCAGGCTGAAAACGCGTTTTACGCATTGTGCCATAACTTTGCAGGGAAGCTTCAGAAAATGAAATTTTCACCTCCCACTATAGCAGAAAGGGTCTTTCTAGTAGTTGCACATTAAATGTAAGCTGTCAGAAGTGTTGTTCCAAAGTAATCAACATTTTTACGTTTGGCGTTTTGGAAACCACCTTATCTCAGGCTGAAAACGCGTTTTCTGCATTGTCCCATAACTTTGCAGGGAAGCTTCAGAACATGAAATTTTCACCTCCCACTATAGCAGAAAGGGTCTTTCTAGTAGTTGCACATCAAATCTAAGCTGTCTGAAGCGTTTTTCGAAAGTTATGAACATTTTTATGTTTCGCGTTCCGTAATCGACCTTATCTCAGGATGAAAAATCGTTTTCTGCATTGTCCCATAACTTTCCATGGGAAGCTTCAGAACATGAAATTTTCACCTCCCACTATAGCAGAAAGGGTCTTTCTAGTAGTTTCACATCAAATCTAAGCTGTCTGAAGTGTTTTTCGAAAGTTATCAACATTTTTATGTTTGGCGTTCCGGAATCGACCTTATCTCAGGCTGAAAACGCGTTTTCTGCATCGTGCCATTACTTCTCAGGGAAGCTTCAGAACATGAAATGTTCACCTCCCACTATAGCAGAAAGGGTGTTTCTCGTAGTTGCACATCAAATCTAAGCTGTCTGAAGTGATTTTCCAAAGTTATCAACATTTTTATGTTTGGCGTTCCGGAACCCACCTTTTCTCAAGCTGAAAACGCGTTTTCTGCATAGTGCCATAACTTTGCAGGGAAGCTTCAGAACATGAAATGTTCACCTCCCACTATAGCAGAAAGGGTCTTTCTAGTAGTTGCACATCAAATCTAAGCTGTCTGAAGTGTTTTTCCAATGTTATCAACATTTTTATGTTTGGCGTTCCGAAACCCACCTTATCTCACTCTGTAACCGCGTTTTCTGCATTGTGCCATAACTTTGGAGGGAAGCTTCAGAACATGAAATTTTAACCTGCCACGATCGCAGAAAGGGTCCTTCTAGTAGTTGCACATCAAATCTAACCTGTCTGAAGTGTTTTTCCAAAGTTATCAACAGTCTTATGTTTAGCGTTTCGGATCGCACCATATTGAAAACGCCTTTTCTGCATTGTGCCATAACTTTGCAGGGAAACTTCAGAACATGAAATTTTCACCTCCCACTATAGCAGAAAGGGTCTTTCTAGTAGTTGCACATCAAATCTAAGCTGTCTGAAGTGTTTTTTCAAAGTTATCATATTTTTATGTTTGGCTTTCCGGAATTGACCCTGACTCATGCTGAAGACGAGTTTTCTGCATTGTGCCATAACTTTGCAGGGAAGCTTCAGAACATGAAATTTTCATATCCCACTATAGCAGAAAGGGTCTTTCTAGTAGTTGCACATCAAATCTAAGCTGTCTGAAGTGTTTTTCCAAAGTTATAAACATTTTTATGTTTGGCATTACGGAATCGACCTTATCTCATGCAGAATACGCGTTTTCTGCATTGTGCCATAACTTTGCAGGGAATCTTCAGAACATGAAATTTTCACCTCCCACTATAGCAGAAAGGGTCTTTCTAGTAGTTGCACATCAAATCTAAGCTGTTTGAAGTGTTTTTCCAAAGTAATTAACATTTTTATATTTGGCATTCCAGAGTCGACCTTATCTCAGGCTGAAATCGCGTTTTCTGCATTGTGCCATAACTTTGCAGGGAATCTTCAGAACATGAAATTTTCACCTCCCACTATAGCAGAAAGGGTCTTTCTAGTAGTTGCACATCAAATCTAAGCTTTTTGAAGTGTTTTTCCAAAGTTATCAACATTTTTATGTTTGGCGTTCCGGAACCCACCTTATTGAAAACGCCTTTTCTGCATTGTGCCATGACTTTGCAGGGAAGCTTCAGAACATTAAATTTTCAACTCCCACTATAGCAGAAAGGGTCTTTCTTGTAGTTGCACGTCAAATCTAAGCTGTCTGAAGTGTTTTTCCAAAGTAATCAACCTTTTTATGTTTGGCGTTCCGAAACCCACCTTATCTCACTCTGTAACCGCGTTTTCTGCATTGTGCCATAACTTTGGAGGGAAGCTTCAGAACATGAAATTTTAACCTGCCACGATCGCAGAAAGTGTCCTTCTAGTAGTTGCACATCAAATCTAACCTGTCTGAAGTGTTTTTCCAAAGTTATCAACAGTCTTATGTTTAGCGTTCCGGATCGCACCTTATTGAAAACGCCTTTTCTGCATTGTGCCATAACTTTGCAGGGAAACTTCAGAACATGAAATTTTCACCTCCCACTATAGCAGAAAGGGTCTTTCTAGTAGTTGCACATCAAATCTAAGCTGTCTGAAGTGTTTTTTCAAAGTTATCATATTTTTATGTTTGGCTTTCCGGAATTGACCTTGACTCATGCTGAAGACGAGTTTTCTGCATTGTGCCATAACTTTGCAGGGAAGCTTCAGAACATAAAATTTTCACCTCCCACAATAGCAGAAAGGGTCTTTCTAGTAGTTGCACATCAAATCTGAGCTGTCTGAAATGTTTTTCCAAAGTTATGAACATTTTTGTGTTTGGCGTTCCGGAATCAACCTTATCACTGCCTGAAAACGAGTTTTCTGCTTTGTGCCATAACTTTGCAGGGAAGCATCAGAATATGAAATTTTCACCTCCCAATATTGCAGAAAGAGTCTGTCTTGTAGTTGAACATCAAAACTAAGCTGTCTGAAGCGTTTTTCAAAGTTATCAACATTTTTATGTTTGGCGTTCTGGAACCCATCATATCTCAGTCTGAAAACGACTTTTCTGGATTGTGCCATAACTTTGCAGGGAAGCCTCAGAACATGAATTTTTCACCTCCCATTATAGTAGAAAGGGTCTTTCTAGTAGTTGCAGATCAAATCTAAGCTGTCTGATATGTTTTTCCAAAGTTATCTACTTTTTTCTGTTTGGCGTTCTGGAATCGACCTCATCTCAGGAAGAAAACGTGTTTTCTGTATTGTGCCAAAACTTTTCAGGGAAGCTTCAGAATATGAAATTTTCACGTCCCACTATAGCAGAAAGGGTCTTTCTAGTAGTTGCACATGAATTCTAAGCTGTCTGTAGAGTTTTTCCTGAGTTATCAACATTTTCATGTTTGGCGTTCTGAAATCAACCTCATCTCAGGCTGAAAACGCGTTTTACGCATTGTGCCATAACTTTGCAGGGAAGCTTCACAACATGATATTTTCACCTCCCACTATAGCAGAAAGGGTCTTTCTCGTAGTTGCACATCAAATCTAAGCTGTCTGAAGTGTTTTTCGAAAGTTTTCAACATTTTTATGTTTGGTGTTCCTGAATCGACCTTTTCTCAGGCTGAAAACGCGTTTTCTGCATTGTGCCATAACTTTGCAGGGAACCTTCAGATCATGAAATGTTCATTTCCCACTATAGCAGAAAGGGTCTTTCTAGTAGTTGCACATCAAATCGAAGCTGTCTGAAGTGTTTTTCCAAAGTTATCAAAACTTTTATGTTTGCCGTTCCGGAATCGACCTTATCTCAGGCTGAAAACACGATTTACGCATTCTGCCATAACTTTGCAGGGAAGCTTCAGAACATGAAATGTTCACCTCTCACTATAGCAGAATGCGTCTTTCTAGTTGTTGCACATCAAATCTTAGCTGTCTGATGTGTTTTTCCAAACTTCTCAACATTTTTATGTTTGGCGTTCTGAAATCAACCTCATCTCAGGCTGAAAACGCGTTTTACGCATTGTGCCATAACTTTGCAGGGAAGCTTCAGAACATGAAATTTTAACTTCCCACTATAGCAGAAAGGGTCTATCTAGTAGTTGCACATCAAATCTAAGCTGTCTGAAGTGTTTTTCCAAAGTTCTCAACATTTTTATGTTTGGCGTTCTGAAATAAACCTCATCTCATGCTGAAAACGCGTTTTACGCATTGTGCCATAACTTTGCAGGGAGACTTTAGAACATGAAATTTTAACATCCCACTATAGCAGAAAGGGTCTTTCTAGTAGTTGCACATCAAATCTAAGCTGTCTGAAGTATTTTTCCAAAGTTATCAACATTCTTATATTTGGCGTTCCGGAATCAACCTTATCTCAGGCTGAAAACGCGTTTTACGCATTGTGCCATAACTTTGCAGGAAAGCTTCAGAACATGAAATTTTCTACTCCCACTATAGCAGAAAGGGTCTTTCTAGTGGTTGCACATCAAATCTAAGCTGTCTGAAGTGTTTTTCCAAAGTTATCAATATTTTTATGTTTGGCGTTCCAGAATCGACCTTATCTCAGGCTGAAAACGCGTTACTTGCATTGTGGCATAACTTTGCAGGGAAGCTTCAGAACATGATATTTTCAACTCCCACTATAGCAGAAAGGGTCTTTCTCGTAGTTGCACATCAAATCTAAGCTGTCTGAAGTGTTTTTCGAAAGTTTTCAACATTTTTATGTTTGGTGTTCCTGAATCGACCTTATCTCCGGCTGAAAACGCGTTTTCTGCATTGTGATATGACTTTGCAGGGAAGCTTCAGAACATGAAATTTTAACCTGCCACTATAGCAGAAAGGGTCTTTCTCGTAGTTCCACATCAAATCCGAGCTGTTTGAAGTGTTTTTCCAAAGTTATCAACATTTTTATGTTTGGCGTTCCGGAATCAACCTTATCTCAGGCTGAAAACGAGTTTTCTGCATTGTGCCATAACTTTGCAGGGAAGCTTCAGAACATGAAATTTTCTCCTCCCACTATAGCATAAAGGGTCTCTCTAGTAGTTGCACATCAAATCTAACCTGTCTGAAGTGTTTTTCCAAAGTTATCAACATTTTTATGTTTGGCGTTCCGGAACCCACCTTTTGTCAGGCTGAAAATGCGTTTTCTGCATTGTGCCACAACTTTGCAGGGAAGCTTCAGAACATGAAATTTTAACCTCCCACTATAGCAGAACGGGTCTTTCTAGTAGTTGCACATCAAATCTAAGCTGTCTGAGTGTTTTTCCAAAGTTAGCAACATTTTTATGTTTGCCGTTCTGAAATCAACGTCATCTCAGGCTGAAAACGAGTTTTACGCATTGTGCCAGAACTTTGCAGCGAAGCTTCAGAACATGAAATTTTCACCTCCCACTATAGCAGAAAGGGTCTTTCTCGTAGTTGCACATCAAATCTAAGCTGTCTGAAGTGTTTTTCCAAAGTTTTCAACATTTTTATGTTTGGTGTTCCTGAATCGACCTTATATCAGGCTGAAAACGCATTTTACGTATTGTGCCATAACTTTGCAGGAAAGCTTCAGAACATGAAAATTTCACCTCCCACTATAGCAGAAAGGGTCTTTCTAGTAGTTGCACATCTAATCTAAGCTGTCTGAAGTGTTTTTCCGAAGTTATCAACATTTTTATGTTTGGCGTTCCGGAATCGACCTCATGTGAGGCTGAAAACGCGTTTTCTGCATTGTGCCATAACTTTGCAGGGAAGCTTCAGAACAAACATTTTTCACCTCCCACTATAGCAGAAAGGGTCTCTCTAGTAGTTGCACATCAAATCTAACCTGTCTGAAGTGTTTTTCCAAAGTTATCAACATTTTTATGTTTGGCGTTCCGGAATCGACCTTATGTGAGGCTGAAAACGCGTTTTCTGCATTGTCCCATAACTTTGCAGGGAAGCTTCAGAACAAAAAAATTTCACCTCCCACTATAGCAGAAAGGGTCTTTCGAGTAGTTGCACATCAAATCTAAGCTGTCTGAAGTGTTTTTCCGAAGTTATTAACATTTTTATGTTTGGCGTTCCGGAATTGACCTTATCTCAGGCTGAAAACGCATGTTACGCATTGTGCCATAACTTTGCAGGGAAGCTTCAGAACATGAAATGTTCACCTCCCACTATAGTAGAAAGGGTCTTTCTAGGAGTTGCACATCAAATCTAAGCTGTCTGAAGTGTTTTTCGAAAGTTATCAACATTTTTATGTTTGGCGTTCCAGAATCGACCTTATCTCAGGCTGAAAACGCGTTGTCTGCATGGTGCCATAACTTTGCATGGAAGCTTCTGAACATGAAATTTTAACCTCCCACTATAGCAGAAAGGGTCTTTCTAGTAGTTGCACATCAAATCTAAGCTGTCTGATGTGTTTTTCCAAAGTTATCAACATTTTTATGTATGGCGTTCCGGAATCGACCTTATCTCAGGCTGAAAACGTGTTTTACGCATTGTGCCATAACTTTGCAGGGAACCTTTAGAACATGAAATTTTCACGTCCCACTATAGCACAAAGGGTCTTTCCAGTAGTTGCACATCAAATCTAAGCTGTCTGAAGTGTTTTTCCAAAGTTTTCAACATTTTTATGTTTGGCGTTCGGGAACCCACCTTATCTCAAGCTGAAAACGCGTTTTCTGCATTGTGCCATAACTTTGCAGTAAACTTCAGAATATGAAATTTTAACCTCCCACTATTGCAGAAAGGGTCTGTCTTGTAGTTGCACATCAAATCTAAGCTGTCTGAAATCTTTTTCCAAAGTTATCAACATTTTTATGTTTGCCGTTCTGGAACCCACCTTATCTCAGGCTGAAAACGCATTTTCTGCATTGTGCCATCACTTTGCAGGAAAGCTTCAGAACATGAAATTTTCACCTCCCACTATAGCAGAAAGGGTCTTTCTAGTAGTTGCACATCAAATCTAAGCTGTCTGAAGTGTTTTTCCAAAGTTATCAACATTTTTATGTTTGGCGTTCTGGAACCCACCTGATCTCAGGCTGAAAACGCGTTTTACGCAATGTGCCCTAACTTTGCAGGAAAGCTTCAGAACATGAAATTTTCACCTCCCTCTATAGCAGAAAGTGTCTTTCTAGTAGTTGCACATCAAATCTAAGCTGTCTGAAGTGTTTTTCCAAAATTATCAACATTTTTATGTTTGGCGTTCCGGAATCGACCTTATCTCAGGCTGAAAACGCGTTTTCGGCATTGTGCCATAACTTTGCAGGGAAGCTTCAGAACATGAAATTTTCAGGTCCCACTAAAGCAGAAGGGGTCTTTTTAGTAGTTGCACATGAAATCTAAGCTGTCTGAAGTGTTTTTCGAAAGTTATCAACATTTTTATGTTTGGCGTTCCGGAATCGACCTTATCTCGCGATGAAAAATCGTTTTCTGCATTGTCCCATAACTTTGCAGGAAAGCTTCAGAACATGAAATTTTCACCTCCCACTATAACAGAAAGGGTCTTTCTAGTATTTGCACATCAAATCTAAGCTGTCTGAAATGTTTTTCCAAAGTTATCAACATTTTTATGTTTGGCGTTCCGGAATCGACCTTATCTCAGGATGAAAAATCGTTTTCTGCATTGTCCCATAACTTTGCAGGGAAGCTTCAGAACATGAAATTTTCACCTCCCACTATACCAGAAAGGGTCTTTCTAGTAGTTGCACCTCAAATCTAAGCTGTCTGAAGTGTTTTTCCAAAGTTATCAACATTTTTACGTTTGGTGTTCCTGAATCGACCTTATCTCAGGCTGAAAACGCGTTTCCTGCATTGTGCCATAACTTTGCAAGGAATCTTCAGAACATGAAATTTTCACCTCCCACTATAGCAGAAAGGGTCTTTCTAGTAGTTGCACATTAAATCTAAGCTGTCAGAAGTGTTTTTCCAAAGTTATCAACATTTTTATGTTTGGCATTCCGGAACCCACCTTATCTCAAGCTGAAAACGCGTTTTCTGCATAGTGCCATAACTTTGCAGGGAAGCTTCAGAACATGAAATGTTCACCTCCCACAAAAGCAGAAAGGGTCTTTCTAGTAGTTGCACATCAAATCTAAGCTGTCTGAAGTGTTTTTCCAAAGTTATCAACATTTTTATGTTTGGCGTTCCGGAATCGACCTTATCTCAGGCTGAAAACGCGTTTTCGGCATTGTGCCATAACTTTGCTGGGAAGCTTCAGAACATGAAATTTTCACGTCCCACTATAGCAGAAAGGGTCTTTCTAGTAGTTGCACATCAAATCTAAGCTGTCTGAAGTGTTTTTCAAAAGTTATGAACATTTTTATGTTTCGCGTTCCGTAATCGACCTTATCTCAGGATGAAAAATCGTTTTCTGCATTGTCCCATAACTTTCCATGAGAAGCTTCAGAACATGAAATTTTGACCTCCCACTATAGAAGAAAGGGTCTTTCTAGTAGTTGCACATCAAATCTAAGCTGTCTGAAGTGTTTTTCGAAAGTTATCAACTTCTTTATGTTTGGCGTTCCGGAATCGACCTTATCTCAGGCTGAAAACGGGTTTTACGCATTGTGCCATAACTTTGCAGGTAAGCTTCAGAAAATGAAATTTTCACCTCCCACTATAGCAGAAAGGGTCTTTCTAGTAGTTGCACATTAAATCTAAGCTGTCAGAAGTGTTGTTCCAAAGTAATCAACATTTTTACGTTTGGCGTTTTGGAAACCACCTTATCTCAGGCTGAAAACGCGTTTACTGCATTGTGCCATAACTTCTCAGGGAAGCTTCAGAACATGAAATGTTCACCTCCCACTATAGCAGAAAGGGTCTTTCTAGTAGTTGCACATCAAATCTAAGCTGTCTGAAGTGTTTTTCCAAAGTTATCAACATTTTTATGTTTGGCGTTCCGGAACCCACCTTATCTCAGGCTGAAAACGCGTTTTCGGCATTGTGCCATAACTTTGCAGGGAAGCTTCAGAACATGAAATTTTCACCTCCCACTATAGCAGAAATCTAAGCTGTCTGAAGTGTTTTTCGAAAGTTATGAACATTTTTATGTTTCGCGTTCCGTAATCGACCTTATCTCAGGATGAAAAATCGTTTTCTGCATTGTCCCATAACTTTCCATGAGAAGCTTCAGAACATGAAATTTCGACCTCCCACTATAGCAGAAAGGGTCTTTCTAGTAGTTGCACATCAAATCTAAGCTGTCTGAAGTGTTTGTCGAAAGTTATCAACATTTTTATGTTTGGCGTTCCGGAATCGACCTTATCTCAGGCTGAAAACGCGTTTTCTGCATTGTGCCGTAACTTCTCAGGGAAGCTTCAGAACATGAAATGTTCACCTCCCACTATAGCAGAAAGGGTCTTTCTAGTAGTTGCACATCAAATCTAAGCTGTCTGAAGTGTTTTTCCAAAGTTATCAACATTTTTATGTTTGGCGTTCCGGAATCGACCTTATCTCAGGCTGAAAACGCGTTTTCTGCATAGTGCCATAACTTTGCAGGGAAGCTTCAGAACATGAAATGTTCACCTCCCACTTTAGCAGAAAGGGTCTTTCTAGTAGTTGCACATCAAATCTAAGCTGTCTGTAGTGTTTTTCGAAACTTATGAACATTTTTATGTTTCGCGTTCCGTAATCGACCTTATCTCGCGATGAAAAATCGTTTTCTGCAATGTCCCATAACTTTCCTTGGGAAGCTTCAGAACATGAAATGTTGACCTCCCACTATAGCAGAAAGGGTCTTTCTAGTAGTTGCACATCAAATCTAAGCTGTCTGAAGTGTTTTTCGAAAGTTATCAACATTTTTATGTTTGGCTTTCCGGAATCGACCTTATCTCAAGCTGAAAACGCGTTGTACGCATTGTGCCATAACTTTGCAGGGAAGCTTCAGAAAATGAAATTTTCACCTCCCACTAAAGCAGAAAGGGTCTTTCTCGTAGTTGCACATCAAATCTAAGCTGTCTGAAGTGTTTTTCCAAAGTTATCAACATTTTTATGTTTGGCGTTCCGGAACCCACCTTATCTCAGGCTGAAAACGCGTTTTCTGCATTGTGCCATAACTTTGCTGGGAAGCTTCAGAACATGAAATTTTCACGTCCCACTATAGCAGAGAGGGTCTTTCTAGTAGTTGCACATCAAATCTAAGCTGTCTGAAGTGTTTTTCGAAAGTTATCAACATTTTCACGTTTGGCGTTCCGGAATCGACTTTATCTCAGGATGAAAAATCGTTTTCTGCATTGTCCCATAACTTTGCAGGGAAGCTTCAGAACATGAAATTTTCACCTCCCACTATAGCAGAAAGGGTCTTTCTAGTAGTTGCACATCAAATCTAAGCTGTCTGAAGTGTTTTTCGAAACTTATGAACATTTTTATGTTTCGCGTTCCGTAATCGACCTTATCTCAGGATGAAAAATCGTTTTCTGCATTGTCCCATAACTTTCCATGGGAAGCTTCAGAACATGGAATTTTGACCTCCCACTATAGCAGAAAGGGTCTTTCTAGTAGTTGCACATCAAATCTAAGCTGTCTGAAGTGTTTTTCGAAAGTTATCAACATTTTTATGTTTGGCGTTCCGGAATCGACCTTATATCAGGCTGAAAACGCGTTTTACGCATTGTGCCATAACTTTGCAGGGAAGCTTCAGAAAATGAAATTTTCACCTCCCACTATAGCAGAAAGGGTCTTTCTAGTAGTTGCACATTAAATGTAAGCTGTCAGAAGTGTTGTTCCAAAGTAATCAACATTTTTACGTTTGGCGTTTTGGAAACCACCTTATCTCAGGCTGAAAACGCGTTTTCTGCATTGTCCCATAACTTTGCAGGGAAGCTTCAGAACATGAAATTTTCACCTCCCACTATAGCAGAAAGGGTCTTTCTAGTAGTTGCACATCAAATCTAAGCTGTCTGAAGCGTTTTTCGAAAGTTATGAACATTTTTATGTTTCGCGTTCCGTAATCGACCTTATCTCAGGATGAAAAATCGTTTCCTGCATTGTCCCATAACTTTCCATGGGAAGCTTCAGAACATGAAATTTTCACCTCCCACTATAGCAGAAAGGGTCTTTCTAGTAGTTTCACATCAAATCTAAGCTGTCTGAAGTGTTTTTCGAAAGTTATCAACATTTTTATGTTTGGCGTTCCGGAATCGACCTTATCTCAGGCTGAAAACGCGTTTTCTGCATTGTGCCATAACTTCTCAGGGAAGCTTCAGAACATGAAATGTTCACCTCCCACTATAACAGAAAGGGTCTTTCTCGTAGTTGCACATCAAATCTAAGCTGTCTGAAGTGATTTTCCAAAGTTATCAACATTTTTATGTTTGGCGTTCCGGAACCCACCTTTTCTCAAGCTGAAAACGCGTTTTCTGCATAGTGCCATAACTTTGCAGGGAAGCTTCAGAACATGAAATGTTCACCTCCCACTATAGCAGAAAGGGTCTTTCTAGTAGTTGCACATCAAATCTAAGCTGTCTGAAGTGTTTTTCCAAAGTTATCAACATTTTTATGTTTGGCGTTCCGAAACCCACCTTATCTCACTCTGTAACCGCGTTTTCTGCATTGTGCCATAACTTTGGAGGGAAGCTTCAGAACATGAAATTTTAACCTGCCACGATCGCAGAAAGGGTCCTTCTAGTAGTTGCACATCAAATCTAACCTGTCTGAAGTGTTTTTCCAAAGTTATCAACAGTCTTATGTTTAGCGTTCCGGATCGCACCATATTGAAAACGCCTTTTCTGCATTGTGCCATAACTTTGCAGGGAAACTTCAGAACATGAAATTTTCACCTCCCACTATAGCAGAAAGGGTCTTTCTAGTAGTTGCACATCAAATCTAAGCTGTCTGAAGTGTTTTTTCAAAGTTATCATATTTTTATGTTTGGCTTTCCGGAATTGACCTTGACTCATGCTGAAGACGAGTTTTCTGCATTGTGCCATAACTTTGCAGGGAAGCTTCAGAACATGAAATTTTCATATCCCACTATAGCAGAAAGGGTCTTTCTAGTAGTTGCACATCAAATCTAAGCTGTCTGAAGTGTTTTTCCAAAGTTATAAACATTTTTATGTTTGGCATTACGGAATCGACCTTATCTCATGCAGAATACGCGTTTTCTGCATTGTGCCATAACTTTGCAGGGAATCTTCAGAACATGAAATTTTCACCTCCCACTATAGCAGAAAGGGTCTTTCTAGTAGTTGCACATCAAATCTAAGCTGTTTGAAGTGTTTTTCCAAAGTAATTAACATTTTTATGTTTGGCATTCCAGAGTCGACCTTATCTCAGGCTGAAATCGCGTTTTCTGCATTGTGCCATAACTTTGCAGGGAATCTTCAGAACATGAAATTTTCACCTCCCACTATAGCAGAAAGGGTCTTTCTAGTAGTTGCACATCAAATCTAAGCTTTTTGAAGTGTTTTTCCAAAGTTATCAACATTTTTATGTTTGGCGTTCCGGAACCCACCTTATTGAAAACGCCTTTTCTGCATTGTGCCATGACTTTGCAGGGAAGCTTCAGAACATGAAATTTTCACCTCCCACTATAGCAGAAAGGGTCTTTCTAGTAGTTGCACATCAAATCTAAGCTGTCTGAAGTGTTTTTTCAAAGTTATCATATTTTTATGTTTGGCTTTCCGGAATTGACCTTGACTCATGCTGAAGACAAGTTTTCTGCATTGTGCCATAACTTTGCAGGGAAGCTTCAGAACATAAAATTTTCACCTCCCACAATAGCAGAAAGGGTCTTTCTAGTAGTTGCACATCAAATCTGAGCTGTCTGAAATGTTTTTCCAAAGTTATGAACATTTTTGTGTTTGGCGTTCCGGAATCAACCTTATCACTGCCTGAAAACGAGTTTTCTGCTTTGTGCCATAACTTTGCAGGGAAGCATCAGAATATGAAATTTTCACCTCCCAATATTGCAGAAAGAGTCTGTCTTGTAGTTGAACATCAAAACTAAGCTGTCTGAAGCGTTTTTCAAAGTTATCAACATTTTTATGTTTGGCGTTCTGGAACCCATCATATCTCAGTCTGAAAACGACTTTTCTGGATTGTGCCATAACTTTGCAGGGAAGCCTCAGAACATGAATTTTTCACCTCCCATTATAGTAGAAAGGGTCTTTCTAGTAGTTGCAGATCAAATCTAAGCTGTCTGATATGTTTTTCCAAAGTTATCTACTTTTTTCTGTTTGGCGTTCTGGAATCGACCTCATCTCAGGAAGAAAACGTGTTTTCTGTATTGTGCCAAAACTTTTCAGGGAAGCTTCAGAATATGAAATTTTCACGTCCCACTATAGCAGAAAGGGTCTTTCTAGTAGTTGCACATGAATTCTAAGCTGTCTGTAGAGTTTTTCCTGAGTTATCAACATTTTCATGTTTGGCGTTCTGAAATCAACCTCATCTCAGGCTGAAAACGCGTTTTACGCATTGTGCCATAACTTTGCAGGGAAGCTTCACAACATGATATTTTCACCTCCCACTATAGCAGAAAGGGTCTTTCTCGTAGTTGCACATCAAATCTAAGCTGTCTGAAGTGTTTTTCGAAAGTTTTCAACATTTTTATGTTTGGTGTTCCTGAATCGACCTTTTCTCAGGCTGAAAACGCGTTTTCTGCATTGTGCCATAACTTTGCAGGGAACCTTCAGATCATGAAATGTTCATTTCCCACTATAGCAGAAAGGGTCTTTCTAGTAGTTGCACATCAAATCGAAGCTGTCTGAAGTGTTTTTCCAAAGTTATCAAAACTTTTATGTTTGCCGTTCCGGAATCGACCTTATCTCAGGCTGAAAACACGATTTACGCATTCTGCCATAACTTTGCAGGGAAGCTTCAGAACATGAAATGTTCACCTCTCACTATAGCAGAATGCGTCTTTCTAGTTGTTGCACATCAAATCTTAGCTGTCTGATGTGTTTTTCCAAACTTCTCAACATTTTTAAGTTTGGCGTTCTGAAATCAACCTCATCTCAGGCTGAAAACGCGTTTTACGCATTGTGCCATAACTTTGCAGGGAAGCTTCAGAACATGAAATTTTAACTTCCCACTATAGCAGAAAGGGTCTATCTAGTAGTTGCACATCAAATCTAAGCTGTCTGAAGTGTTTTTCCAAAGTTCTCAACATTTTTATGTTTGGCGTTCTGAAATAAACCTCATCTCATGCTGAAAACGCGTTTTACGCATTGTGCCATATCTTTGCAGGGAGACTTTAGAACATGAAATTTTAACATCCCACTATAGCAGAAAGGGTCTTTCTAGTAGTTGCACATCAAATCTAAGCTGTCTGAAGTATTTTTCCAAAGTTATCAACATTCTTATATTTGGCGTTCCGGAATCAACCTTATCTCAGGCTGAAAACGCGTTTTACGCATTGTGCCATAACTTTGCAGGAAAGCTTCAGAACATGAAATTTTCTACTCCCACTATAGCAGAAAGGGTCTTTCTAGTGGTTGCACATCAAATCTAAGCTGTCTGAAGTGTTTTTCCAAAGTTATCAATATTTTTATGTTTGGCGTTCCAGAATCGACCTTATCTCAGGCTGAAAACGCGTTACTTTCATTGTGGCATAACTTTGCAGGGAAGCTTCAGAACATGATATTTTCAACTCCCACTATAGCAGAAAGGGTCTTTCTCGTAGTTGCACATCAAATCTAAGCTGTCTGAAGTGTTTTTCGAAAGTTTTCAACATTTTTATGTTTGGTGTTCCTGAATCGACCTTATCTCCGGCTGAAAACGCGTTTTCTGCATTGTGATATGACTTTGCAGGGAAGCTTCAGAACATGAAATTTTAACCTGCCACAATAGCAGAAAGGGTCTTTCTCGTAGTTCCACATCAAATCCGAGCTGTTTGAAGTGTTTTTCCAAAGTTATCAACATTTTTATGTTTGGCGTTCCGGAATCAACCTTATCTCAGGCTGAAAACGAGTTTTCTGCATTGTGCCATAACTTTGCAGGGAAGCTTCAGAACATGAAATTTTCTCCTCCCACTATAGCATAAAGGGTCTCTCTAGTAGTTGCACATCAAATCTAACCTGTCTGAAGTGTTTTTCCAAAGTTATCAACATTTTTATGTTTGGCGTTCCGGAACCCACCTTTTGTCAGGCTGAAAATGCGTTTTCTGCATTGTGCCACAACTTTGCAGGGAAGCTTCAGAACATGAAATTTTAACCTCCCACTATAGCAGAACGGGTCTTTCTAGTAGTTGCACATCAAATCTAAGCTGTCTGAGTGTTTTTCCAAAGTTAGCAACATTTTTATGTTTGCCGTTCTGAAATCAACGTCATCTCAGGCTGAAAACGAGTTTTACGCATTGTGCCAGAACTTTGCAGCGAAGCTTCAGAACATGAAATTTTCACCTCCCACTATAGCAGAAAGGGTCTTTCTCGTAGTTGCACATCAAATCTAAGCTGTCTGAAGTGTTTTTCCAAAGTTTTCAACATTTTTATGTTTGGTGTTCCTGAATCGACCTTATCTCAGGCTGAAAACGCATTTTACGTATTGTGCCATAACTTTGCAGGAAAGCTTCAGAACATGAAAATTTCACCTCCCACTATAGCAGAAAGGGTCTTTCTAGTAGTTGCACATCTAATCTAAGCTGTCTGAAGTGTTTTTCCGAAGTTATCAACATTTTTATGTTTGGCGTTCCGGAATCGACCTCATGTGAGGCTGAAAACGCGTTTTCTGCATTGTGCCATAACTTTGCAGGGAAGCTTCAGAACAAACATTTTTCACCTCCCACTATAGCAGAAAGGGTCTCTCTAGTAGTTGCACATCAAATCTAACCTGTCTGAAGTGTTTTTCCAAAGTTATCAACATTTTTATGTTTGGCGTTCCGGAATCGACCTTATGTGAGGCTGAAAACGCGTTTTCTGCATTGTCCCATAACTTTGCAGGGAAGCTTCAGAACAAAAAAATTTCACCTCCCACTATAGCAGAAAGGGTCTTTCGAGTAGTTGCACATCAAATCTAAGCTGTCTGAAGTGTTTTTCCAAAGTTAGCAACATTTTTATGTTTGCCGTTGTGAAATCAACGTCATCTCAGGCTGAAAACGAGTTTTACGCATTGTGCCATAACTTTGCAGGAAAGCTTCAGAACATGAAAATTTCACCTCCCACTATAGCAGAAAGGGTCTTTCTAGTAGTTGCACATCAAATCTAAGCTGTCTGAAGTGTTTTTCCGAAGTTATCAACATTTTTATGGTTGGCGTTCCGGAATCGACCTTATGTGAGGCTGAAAACGCGTTTTCTGCATTGTGCCATAACTTTGCAGGGAAGCTTCAGAACAAAAAAATTTCACCTCCCACTATAGCAGAAAGGGTCTCTCTAGTAGTTGCACATCAAATCTAACCTGTGTGAAGTGTTTTTCCAAAGTTATCAACATTTTTATGTTTGGCGTTCCGGAATCGACCTTATGTGAGGCTGAAAACGCGTTTTCTGCATTGTGCCATAACTTTGCAGGGAAGCTTCAGAACAAAAAAATTTCACATCCCACTATAGCAGAAAGGGTCTTTCGAGTAGTTGCACATCAAATCTAAGCTGTCTGAAGTGTTTTTCCGAAGTTATTAACATTTTTTATGTTTGGCGTTCCGGAATTGACCTTATGTGAGGCTGAAAACGCGTTTTCTGCATTGTGACATAACTTTGCAGGGAAGCTTCAGAACATGAAATTTTCACCTCCCACGATAGCAGAGAGGCTCTTTCTAGTAGTTGCACATCAAATCTAAGCTGTCTAAAGAGTTTTTCCAAAGTTATCAATATTTTTATGTTTGGCGTTCCGGAACCCACCTTATCTCAGCCTGAAAACGCGTTTTACATATTTTGCCATAACTTTGCAGGGAAGCTTCAGAACATGAAATTTTAACACCCCACTATAGCAGAAAGGGTCTTTCTAGTAGTTGCACATCAAATCTAGGCTGTCTGAAGTGTTTTTCCAAAGTTATCAACATTCTTATGTTTGGCGTTCCGGAATCAACCTTATCTCAGGCTGAAAACGCGTTTTACGCATTGTGCCATAACTTTGCAGGAAAGCTTCAGAACATGAAATTTTCAACTCCCACTATAGCAGAAAGGGTCTTTCTAGTAGTTGCACATCAAATCTAAGCTGTCTGAAGTGTTTTTCCAAAGTTATCAATATTTTTATGTTTGGGGTTCCGGAATCGACCTTATCTCAGGCTGAAAACGCGTTTCCTGCATTGTGACATAACTTTGCAGGGAAGCTTCAGAACATGAAATTTTCACCTCCCACTATAGCAGAAAGGGTCTTTCTAGTAGTTGCACATCAAATCTAAGCTGTCTGAAGTGTTTTTCCAAAGTTATCAACATTCTTATGTTTGGCGTTCCAGAATCGACCTTATCTCAGGCTGAAAACGCGTTTCCTGCATTGTGGCATAACTATGCAGGGAAGCTTCAGAACATGAACTTTTCACCTCCCACTGTAGTAGAAAGGGTCTTTCTAGTAGTTGCACATCAAATCTAAGCTGTCTGAAGTGTTTTTCCAAAGTTATCAACATTTTTATGTTTGGCGTTCTGAAATCAACGTCATCTCAGGCTGAAAACGAGTTTTACGCATTGTGCCATAACTTTGCAGCGAAGCTTCAGAACATGAAATTTTCACCTCCCACTATAGCAGAAAGGGTGTTTCTCGTAGTTGCACATCAAATCTAAGCTGTCTAAAGAGTTTTTTCAAAGTTATCAATATTTTTATGTTTGGCGTTCCGGAATCGACCTTATCTCAGGCTGAAAACGCGTTTCCTGCATTGTGGCATAACTTTGCAGGGAAGCTTCAGAACATCGAATTTCCACTTCCACAATGGCAGAAATGGTCTTTCTAGTAGTTGCACATAAAATCTAAGCTGTCTGAAGTGTTTTTCCAGAATTATGAACATTTTCATGTTTGGCGTTCCGGAATCGACCTTATCTCAGGCTGAAAACGCGTTTTACGCATTGTGCCATAACTTTGCATATAGCTTCAGAACATGAAATTTTCACCTCCCACTATAGCAGAAAGGGTCTTTGTAGTAGTTGCACATCAAATCTAAGCTGTCTGAAGTGTTTTTCCAAAGTTATCAACACTTTTATGTTTGGTGTTCCGGAATCGACCTTATCTCAGGCTGGAAACACGATTTACGCATTCTGCCATAACTTTGCAGGGAAGCTTCAGAACATGAAATTTTCTACTCCCACTATAGCAGAAAGGGTCTTTCTAGTGGTTGCACATCAAATCTAAGCTGTCTGAAGTGTTTTTCCAAAGTTATCAATATTTTTATGTTTGGCGTTCCGGAATCGACCTTATCTCAGGCTGAAAACGCGTTATCTGCATTGTGGCATAACTTTGCAGGGAAGCTTCAGAACATGATATTTTCAACTCCCACTATAGCAGAAAGGGCCTTTCTCGTAGTTGCACATCAAATCTAAGCTGTCTGAAGTGTTTTTCGAAAGTTTTCAACATTTTTATGTTTGGTGTTCCTGAATCGACCTTATCTCCGGCTGAAAACGCGTTTGCTGCATTGTGATATAACTTTGCAGGGAAGCTTCAGAACATGAAATTTTAACCTGCCACTATAGCAGAAAGGGTCTTTCTAGTAGTTCCACATCAAATCTAACCTGTCTGAAGTGTTTTTCCAAAGTTATCAACATTCTTATGTTTGGTGTTCCGTAATCAACCTTATCTCAGGCTCAAAACGCGTTCTCTGCATTGTGCCATCACTTTGCAGGAAAGCTGCAGAATAAGAAATTTTCACCTCCCACTATAGCAGAAAGGGTCTTTCTAGTAGTTGCACATTAAATCTGAGCTGTTTGAAGTGTTTTTCCAAAGTTATCAACATTTTTATGTTTGGCGTTCCGGAATCAACCTTATCTCAGGCTGAAAACGCGTTTTCTGCATTGTGCCATAACTTTGCAGGGAAGCTTCAGAACATGAAATTTTCTCCTCCCACTATAGCATAAAGGGTCTCTCTAGTAGTTGCACATCAAATCTAACCTGTCTGAAGTGTTTTTCCAAAGTAATCAACATTTTTATGTTTGGCGTTCCGGAACCCACCTTTTGTCTGGCTGAAAATGCGTTTTCTGCATTGTGCCACAACTTTGCAGGGAAGCTTCAGAACATGAAATTTTAACCTCCCACTATAGCAGAACGGGTCTTTCTAGTAGTTGCACATCAAATCTAAGCTGTCTGAAGTGTTTTTCCAAAGTTAGCAACATTTTTATGTTTGCCGTTCTGAAATCAACGTCATCTCAGGCTGAAAACGAGTTTTACGCATTGTGCAAGAACTTTGCAGCGAAGCTTCAGAACATGAAATTTTCACCTCCCACTATAGCAGAAAGGGTCGTTCCCGTAGTTGCACATCAAATCTAAGCTGTCTGAAGTGTTTTTCCAAAGTTTTCAACATTTTTATGTTTGGTGTTCCTGAATCGACCTTATCTCAGGCTGAAAACGCATTTTACGTATTGTGCCATAACTTTGCAGGAAAGCTTCAGAACATGAAAATTTCACCTCCCACTATAGCAGAAAGGGTCTTTCTAGTAGTTGCACATCAAATCTAAGCTGTCTGAAGTGTTTTTCCGAAGTTATCAACATTTTTATGTTTGGCGTTCCGGAATCGACCTTATGTGAGGCTGAAAACGCGTTTTCTGCATTGTGCCATAACTTTGCAGGGAAGCTTCAGAACAAAAATTTTTCACCTCCCACTATAGCAGAAAGGGTCTCTCTAGTAGTTGCACATCAAATCTAACCTGTCTGAAGTGTTTGTCCAAAGTTATCAACATTTTTATGTTTGGCGTTCCGGAATCGACCTTATGTGAGGTTGAAAACGCGTTTTCTGCATTGTGCCATAACTTTGCAGGGACGCTTCAGAACAAAAAAATTTCACCTCCCACTATAGCAGAAAGGGTCTTTCGAGTAGTTGCACATCAAATCTAAGCTGTCTGAAGTGTTTTTCCGAAGTTATTAACATTTTTATGTTTGGCGTTCCGGAATTGACCTTATCTCAGGCTGAAAACGCATTTTACGCATTGTGCCATAACTTTGCAGGAAAGCTTCAGAACATGAAAATTTCACCTCCCACTATAGCAGAAAGGGTCTTTCTAATAGTTGCACATCAAATCTAAGCTGTCTGAAGTGTTTTTCCGAAGTTATCAACATTTTTATGTTTGGCGTTCCGGAATCGACCTTATGTGAGGCTGAAAATGCGTTTTCTGCATTGTGCCATAACTTTGCAGGGAAGCTTCAGAACAAAAATTTTTCACCTCCCACCATAGCAGAAAGGGTCTCTCTAGTAGTTGCACATCAAATCTAACCTGTCTGAAGTGTTTTTCCAAAGTTATCAACATTTTTATGTTTGGCGTTCCGGAATCGACCTTATGTGAGGCTGAAAACGCGTTTTCTGCATTGTCCCATAACTTTGCAGGGAAGCTTCAGAACAAAAAAATTTCACCTCCCACTATAGCAGAAAGGGTCTTTCGAGTAGTTGCACATCAAATCTAAGCTGTCTGAAGTGTTTTTCCGAAGTTATTAACATTTTTATGTTTGGCGTTCCGGAATTGACCTTATCTCAGGCTGAAAACGCATGTTACGCATTGTGCCATAACTTTGCAGGAAAGCTTCAGAACATGAAAATTTCACCTCCCACTATAGCAGAAAGGGTCTTTCTAGTAGTTGCACTTCAAATCTAAGCTGTCTGAAGTGTTTTTCCGAAGTTATCAACATTTTTATGTTTGGCGTTCCGGAATCGACCTTATGTGAGGCTGAAAACGCGTTTTCTGCATTGTGCCATAACTTTGCAGGGAAGCTTCAGAACAAAAATTTTTCACCTCCCACTATAGCAGAAAGGTTCTCTCTAGTAGTTGCACATCAAATCTAACCTGTCTGAAGTGTTTTTCCAAAGTTATCAACATTTTTATGTTTGGCGTTCCGGAATCGACCTTATGTGAGGCTGAAAACGCGTTTTCTGCATTGTGCCATAACTTTGCAGGGAAGCTTCAGAACAAAAAAATTTCACCTCCCACTATAGCAGAAAGGGTCTTTCGAGTAGTTGCACATCAAATCTAAGCTGTCTGAAGTGTTTTTCCAAAGTTAGCAACATTTTTATGTTTGCCGTTCTGAAATCAACGTCATCTCAGGCTGAAAACGAGTTTTACGCATTGTGCCATAACTTTGCAGGAAAGCTTCAGAACATAAAAATTTCACCTCCCACTATAGCAGAAAGGGTCTTTCTAGTAGTTGCACATCAAATCTAAGCTGTCTGAAGTGTTTTTCCGAAGTTATCAACATTTTTATGGTTGGCGTTCCGGAATCGACCTTATGTGAGGCTGAAAACGCGTTTTCTGCATTGTGCCATAACTTTGCAGGGAAGCTTCAGAACAAAAATTTTTCACCTCCCACTATAGCAGAAAGGGTCTCTCTAGTAGTTGCACATCAAATCTAACCCGTCTGAAGTGTTTTTCCAAAGTTATCAACATTTTTATGTTTGGCGTTCCGGAATCGACCTTATGTGAGGCTGAAAACGCGTTTTCTGCATTGTGCCATAACTTTGCAGGGAAGCTTCAGAACAAAAAAATTTCACATCCCACTATAGCAGAAAGGGTCTTTCGAGTAGTTGCACATCAAATCTAAGCTGTCTGAAGTGTTTTTCCGAAGTTATTAACATTTTTTATGTTTGGCGTTCCGGAATTGACCTTATGTGAGGCTGAAAACGCGTTTTCTGCATTGTGACATAACTTTGCTGGCAAGCTTCAGAACATGAAATGTTCACCTCCCACGGTAGCAGAAAGGCTCTTTCTAGTAGTTGCACATCAAATCTAAGCTGTCTAAAGAGTTTTTCCAAAGTTATCAAAATTTTTATGTTTGGCGTTCCGGAATCGACCTTATCTCAGGCTGGAAACAAGATTTACGCATTCTGCCATAACTTCTGCCATAAGCTTCAGAACATGAAATTTTAACACCCCACTATAGCAGAAAGGGTCTTTCTAGCAGTTGCACATCAAATCTAAGCTGTCTGAAGAGTTTTTCCAAAGTTATCAACATTCTTATGTTTGGCGTTCCGGAATCAACCTGATCTCAGGCTGAAAACGCGTTTTACGCAGTGTGCCATAACTTTGCAGGAAAGCTTCAGAACATGAAATTTTCAACTCCCACTATAGCAGAAAGGGTCTTTCTAGTAGTTGCACATCAAATCTGAGCTGTTTGAAGTGTTTTTCCAAAGTTATCAACATTTTTATGTTTGGCGTTCCGGAATCAACCTTATCTCAGGCTGAAAACGCGTTTTCTGCATTGTGCCATAACTTTGCAGGGAAGCTTCAGAACATGAAATTTTCTCCTCCCACTATAGCATAAAGGGTCTCTCTAGTAGTTGCACATCAAATCTAACCTGTCTGAAGTGTTTTTCCAAAGTTATCAACATTTTTATGTTTGGCGTTCCGGAACCCACCTTTTGTCAGGCTGAAAATGCGTTTTCTGCATTGTGCCACAACTTTGCAGGGAAGCTTCAGAACATGAAATTTTAACCTCCCACTAAAGCAGAACGGGTCTTTCTAGTAGTTGCACATCAAATCTAAGCTGTCTGAAGTGTTTTTCCAAAGTTAGCAACATTTTTATGTTTGCCGTTCTGAAATCAACGTCATCTCAGGCTGAAAACGAGTTTTACGCATTGTGCCATAACTTTGCAGGAAAGCTTCAGAACATGAAAATTTCACCTCCCACTATAGCAGAAAGGGTCTTTCTAGTAGTTGCACATCAAATCTAAGCTGTCTGAAGTGTTTTTCCAAAGTTATCAACATTTTTATGTTTGGCGTTCCGGAATCGACCTTATGTGAGGCTGAAAACGAGTTTTCTGCATTGTGCCATAACTTTGCAGGGAAGCTTCAGAACAAAAAAATTTCACCTCCCACTATAGCAGAAAGGGTCTTTCGAGTAGTTGCACATCAAATCTAAGCTGTCTGAAGTGTTTTTCCGAAGTTATTAACATTTTTATGTTTGGCGTTCCGGAATTGACCTTATCTCAGGCTGAAAACGCATTTTACGCATTGTGCCATAACTTTGCAGGAAAGCTTCAGAACATGAAAATTTCACCTCCCACTATAACAGAAAGGGTCTTTCTAGTAGTTGCACATCAAATCTAAGCTGTCTGAAGTGTTTTTCCGAAGTTATCAACATTTTTATGTTTGGCGTTCCGGAATCGACCTTATGTGTGGCTGAAAACGCGTTTTCTGCATTGTGCCAAAACTTTGCAGGGAAGCTTCAGAACAAAAATTTTTCACCTCCCACTATAGCAGAAAGGGTCTCTCTAGTAGTTGCACATCAAATCTAACCTGTCTGAAGTGTTTTTCCAAAGTTATCAACATTTTTATGTTTGGCGTTCCGGAATCGACCTTATGTGAGGCTGAAAACGCGTTTTCTGCATTGTGCCATAACTTTGCAGCGAAGCTTCAGAACATGAAATTTTCACCTCCCACTATAGCAGAAAGGGTCTTTCTCGTAGTTGCACATCAAATCTAAGCTGTCTGAAGTGTTTTTCCAAAGTTTTCAACATTTTTATGTTTGGTGTTCCTGAATCGACCTTATGTGAGGCTGAAAACGCGTTTTCTGCATTGTGCCATAACTTTGCAGGGAAGCTTCAGAACAAAAAAATTTCACCTCCCACTATAGCAGAAAGGGTCTTTCGAGTAGTTGCACATCAAATCTAAGCTGTCTGAAGTGTTTTTCCGAAGTTATTAACATTTTTTATGTTTGGCGTTCCGGAATTGACCTTATGTGAGGCTGAAAACGCGTTTTCTGCATTGTGACATAACTTTGCAGGGAAGCTTCAGAACGTGAAATTTTCACCTCCCACGATAGCAGAAAGGCTCTTTCTAGTAGTTGCACATCAAATCTAAGCTGTCTGAAGTGTTTTTCCAAAGTTATCAACATTTTTATGTTTGGCGTTCCGGAATCAACCTTTTCTCAGGCTAAAAACGCGTTTTACGCATTGTGCCATAACTTTGCAGGGAAGCTTCAGAACATCGAATTTTCACCACCCACTATCGCAGAAAGGGTCTTTCTAGTAGTTGCACATCAAATCTAAGCTGTCTGAAGTGTTTTTCCGAAGTTATCAACATTTTTATGTTTGGCGTTCCGGAATCGACCTTATGTGAGGCTGAAAACGCGTTTTCTGCATTGTGCCATAACTTTGCAGGGAAGCTTCAGAACAAAAATTTTTCACCTCCCACTATAGCAGAAAGGTTCTCTCTAGTAGTTGCACATCAAATCTAACCTGTCTGAAGTGTTTTTCCAAAGTTATCAACATTTTTATGTTTGGCGTTCCGGAATCGACCTTATGTGAGGCTGAAAACGCGTTTTCTGCATTGTGCCATAACTTTGCAGGGAAGCTTCAGAACAAAAAAATTTCACCTCCCACTATAGCAGAAAGGGTCTTTCGAGTAGTTGCACATCAAATCTAAGCTGTCTGAAGTGTTTTTCCAAAGTTAGCAACATTTTTATGTTTGCCGTTCTGAAATCAACGTCATCTCAGGCTGAAAACGAGTTTTACGCATTGTGCCATAACTTTGCAGGAAAGCTTCAGAACATAAAAATTTCACCTCCCACTATAGCAGAAAGGGTCTTTCTAGTAGTTGCACATCAAATCTAAGCTGTCTGAAGTGTTTTTCCGAAGTTATCAACATTTTTATGGTTGGCGTTCCGGAATCGACCTTATGTGAGGCTGAAAACGCGTTTTCTGCATTGTACCATAACTTTGCAGGGAAGCTTCAGAACAAAAATTTTTCACCTCCCACTATAGCAGAAAGGGTCTTTCTCGTAGTTGCACATCAAATCTAAGCTGTCTGAAGTGTTTTTCCAAAGTTTTCAACATTTTTATGTTTGGTGTTCCTGAATCGACCTTATGTGAGGCTGAAAACGCGTTTTCTGCATTGTGCCATAACTTTGCAGGGAAGCTTCAGAACAAAAAAATTTCACCTCCCACTATAGCAGAAAGGGTCTTTCGAGTAGTTGCACATCAAATCTAAGCTGTCTGAAGTGTTTTTCCGAAGTTATTAACATTTTTTATGTTTGGAGTTCCGGAATTGACCTTATGTGAGGCTGAAAACGCGTTTTCTGCATTATGACATAACTTTGCAGGGAAGCTTCAGAACATGAAATTTTCACCTCCCACGATAGCAGAAAGGCTCTTTCTAGTAGTTGCACATCAAATCTAAGCTGTCTGAAGTGTTTTTCCAAAGTTATCAACATTTTTATGTTTGGCGTTCCGGAATCAACCTTTTCTCAGGCTAAAAACGCGTTTTACGCATTGTGCCATAACTTTGCAGGGAAGCTTCAGAACATCGAATTTTCACCACCCACTATCGCAGAAAGGGTCTTTCTAGTAGTTGCACATCAAATCTAAGCTGTCTGAAGTGTTTTTCCGAAGTTATCAACATTTTTATGTTTGGCGTTCCGGAATCGACCTTATGTGAGGCTGAAAACGCGTTTTCTGCATTGTGCCATAACTTTGCAGGGAAGCTTCAGAACAAAAATTTTTCACCTCCCACTATAGCAGAAAGGTTCTCTCTAGTAGTTGCACATCAAATCTAACCTGTCTGAAGTGTTTTTCCAAAGTTATCAACATTTTTATGTTTGGCGTTCCGGAATCGACCTTATGTGAGGCTGAAAACGCGTTTTCTGCATTGTGCCATAACTTTGCAGGGAAGCTTCAGAACAAAAAAATTTCACCTCCCACTATAGCAGAAAGGGTCTTTCGAGTAGTTGCACATCAAATCTAAGCTGTCTGAAGTGTTTTTCCAAAGTTAGCAACATTTTTATGTTTGCCGTTCTGAAATCAACGTCATCTCAGGCTGAAAACGAGTTTTACGCATTGTGCCATAACTTTGCAGGAAAGCTTCAGAACATAAAAATTTCACCTCCCACTATAGCAGAAAGGGTCTTTCTAGTAGTTGCACATCAAATCTAAGCTGTCTGAAGTGTTTTTCCGAAGTTATCAACATTTTTATGGTTGGCGTTCCGGAATCGACCTTATGTGAGGCTGAAAACGCGTTTTCTGCATTGTGCCATAACTTTGCAGGGAAGCTTCAGAACAAAAATTTTTCACCTCCCACTATAGCAGAAAGGGTCTCTCTAGTAGTTGCACATCAAATCTAACCCGTCTGAAGTGTTTTTCCAAAGTTATCAACATTTTTATGTTTGGCGTTCCGGAATCGACCTTATGTGAGGCTGAAAACGCGTTTTCTGCATTGTGCCATAACTTTGCAGGGAAGCTTCAGAACAAAAAAATTTCACATCCCACTATAGCAGAAAGGGTCTTTCGAGTAGTTGCACATCAAATCTAAGCTGTCTGAAGTGTTTTTCCGAAGTTATTAACATTTTTTATGTTTGGCGTTCCGGAATTGACCTTATGTGAGGCTGAAAACGCGTTTTCTGCATTGTGACATAACTTTGCTGGCAAGCTTCAGAACATGAAATGTTCACCTCCCACGGTAGCAGAAAGGCTCTTTCTAGTAGTTGCACATCAAATCTAAGCTGTCTAAAGAGTTTTTCCAAAGTTATCAAAATTTTTATGTTTGGCGTTCCGGAATCGACCTTATCTCAGGCTGGAAACAAGATTTACGCATTCTGCCATAACTTCTGCCATAAGCTTCAGAACATGAAATTTTAACACCCCACTATAGCAGAAAGGGTCTTTCTAGCAGTTGCACATCAAATCTAAGCTGTCTGAAGTGTTTTTCCAAAGTTATCAACATTCTTATGTTTGGCGTTCCGGAATCAACCTGATCTCAGGCTGAAAACGCGTTTTACGCAGTGTGCCATAACTTTGCAGGAAAGCTTCAGAACATGAAATTTTCAACTCCCACTATAGCAGAAAGGGTCTTTCTAGTAGTTGCACATCAAATCTGAGCTGTTTGAAGTGTTTTTCCAAAGTTATCAACATTTTTATGTTTGGCGTTCCGGAATCAACCTTATCTCAGGCTGAAAACGCGTTTTCTGCATTGTGCCATAACTTTGCAGGGAAGCTTCAGAACATGAAATTTTCTCCTCCCACTATAGCATAAAGGGTCTCTCTAGTAGTTGCACATCAAATCTAACCTGTCTGAAGTGTTTTTCCAAAGTTATCAACATTTTTATGTTTGGCGTTCCGGAACCCACCTTTTGTCAGGCTGAAAATGCGTTTTCTGCATTGTGCCACAACTTTGCAGGGAAGCTTCAGAACATGAAATTTTAACCTCCCACTAAAGCAGAAGGGGTCTTTCTAGTAGTTGCACATCAAATCTAAGCTGTCTGAAGTGTTTTTCCAAAGTTAGCAACATTTTTATGTTTGCCGTTCTGAAATCAACGTCATCTCAGGCTGAAAACGAGTTTTACGCATTGTGCCATAACTTTGCAGGAAAGCTTCAGAACATGAAAATTTCACCTCCCACTATAGCAGAAAGGGTCTTTCTAGTAGTTGCACATCAAATCTAAGCTGTCTGAAGTTTTTTTCCGAAGTTATTAACATTTTTATTTTTGGCGTTCCGGAATCGACCTTATGTGAGGCTGAAAACGCGTTTTCTGCATTGTGCCATAACTTTGCAGGGAAGCTTCAGAACAAAAATTTTTCACCTCCCACTATAGCAGAAAGGGTCTCTCTAGTAGTTGCACATCAAATCTAACCTGTCTGAAGTGTTTTTCCAAAGTTATCAACATTTTTATGTTTGGCGTTCCGGAATCGACCTTATGTGAGGCTGAAAACGAGTTTTCTGCATTGTGCCATAACTTTGCAGGGAAGCTTCAGAACAAAAAAATTTCACCTCCCACTATAGCAGAAAGGGTCTTTCGAGTAGTTGCACATCAAATCTAAGCTGTCTGAAGTGTTTTTCCGAAGTTATTAACATTTTTATGTTTGGCGTTCCGGAATTGACCTTATCTCAGGCTGAAAACGCATTTTACGCATTGTGCCATAACTTTGCAGGAAAGCTTCAGAACATGAAAATTTCACCTCCCACTATAACAGAAAGGGTCTTTCTAGTAGTTGCACATCAAATCTAAGCTGTCTGAAGTGTTTTTCCGAAGTTATCAACATTTTTATGTTTGGCGTTCCGGAATCGACCTTATGTGTGGCTGAAAACGCGTTTTCTGCATTGTGCCAAAACTTTGCAGGGAAGCTTCAGAACAAAAATTTTTCACCTCCCACTATAGCAGAAAGGGTCTCTCTAGTAGTTGCACATCAAATCTAACCTGTCTGAAGTGTTTTTCCAAAGTTATCAACATTTTTATGTTTGGCGTTCCGGAATCGACCTTATGTGAGGCTGAAAACGCGTTTTCTGCATTGTGCCATAACTTTGCAGCGAAGCTTCAGAACATGAAATTTTCACCTCCCACTATAGCAGAAAGGGTCTTTCTCGTAGTTGCACATCAAATCTAAGCTGTCTGAAGTGTTTTTCCAAAGTTTTCAACATTTTTATGTTTGGTGTTCCTGAATCGACCTTATGTGAGGCTGAAAACGCGTTTTCTGCATTGTGCCATAACTTTGCAGGGAAGCTTCAGAACAAAAAAATTTCACCTCCCACTATGGCAGAAAGGGTCTTTCGAGTAGTTGCACATCAAATCTAAGCTGTCTGAAGTGTTTTTCCGAAGTTATTAACATTTTTTATGTTTGGAGTTCCGGAATTGACCTTATGTGAGGCTGAAAACGCGTTTTCTGCATTGTGACATAACTTTGCAGGGAAGCTTCAGAACATGAAATTTTCACCTCCCACGATAGCAGAAAGGCTCTTTCTAGTAGTTGCACATCAAATCTAAGCTGTCTGAAGTGTTTTTCCAAAGTTATCAACATTTTTATGTTTGGCGTTCCGGAATCAACCTTTTCTCAGGCTAAAAACGCGTTTTACGCATTGTGCCATAACTTTGCAGGGAAGCTTCAGAACATCGAATTTTCACCACCCACTATCGCAGAAAGGGTCTTTCTAGTAGTTGCACATCAAATCTAAGCTGTCTGAAGTGTTTTTCCGAAGTTATCAACATTTTTATGTTTGGCGTTCCGGAATCGACCTTATGTGAGGCTGAAAACGCGTTTTCTGCATTGTGCCATAACTTTGCAGGGAAGCTTCAGAACAAAAATTTTTCACCTCCCACTATAGCAGAAAGGTTCTCTCTAGTAGTTGCACATCAAATCTAACCTGTCTGAAGTGTTTTTCCAAAGTTATCAACATTTTTATGTTTGGCGTTCCGGAATCGACCTTATATGAGGCTGAAAACGCGTTTTCTGCATTGTGCCATAACTTTGCAGGGAAGCTTCAGAACAAAAAAATTTCACCTCCCACTATAGCAGAAAGGGTCTTTCGAGTAGTTGCACATCAAATCTAAGCTGTCTGAAGTGTTTTTCCAAAGTTAGCAACATTTTTATGTTTGCCGTTCTGAAATCAACGTCATCTCAGGCTGAAAACGAGTTTTACGCATTGTGCCATAACTTTGCAGGAAAGCTTCAGAACATAAAAATTTCACCTCCCACTATAGCAGAAAGGGTCTTTCTAGTAGTTGCACATCAAATCTAAGCTGTCTGAAGTGTTTTTCCGAAGTTATCAACATTTTTATGGTTGGCGTTCCGGAATCGACCTTATGTGAGGCTGAAAACGCGTTTTCTGCATTGTGCCATAACTTTGCAGGGAAGCTTCAGAACAAAAATTTTTCACCTCCCACTATAGCAGAAAGGGTCTCTCTAGTAGTTGCACATCAAATCTAACCCGTCTGAAGTGTTTTTCCAAAGTTATCAACATTTTTATGTTTGGCGTTCCGGAATCGACCTTATGTGAGGCTGAAAACGCGTTTTCTGCATTGTGCCATAACTTTGCAGGGAAGCTTCTGAACAAAAAAATTTCACATCCCACTATAGCAGAAAGGGTCTTTCGAGTAGTTGCACATCAAATCTAAGCTGTCTGAAGTGTTTTTCCGAAGTTATTAACATTTTTATGTTTGGCGTTCCGGAATCGACCTTATGTGAGGCTGAAAACGCGTTTTCTGCATTGTGCCATAACTTTGCAGGGAAGCTTCAGAACAAAAATTTTTCACCTCCCACTATAGCAGAAAGGGTCTCTCTAGTAGTTGCACATCAAATCTAACCTGTCTGAAGTGTTTTTCCAAAGTTATCAACATTTTTATGTTTGGCGTTCCGGAATCGACCTTATGTGAGGCTGAAAACGAGTTTTCTGCATTGTGCCATAACTTTGCAGGGAAGCTTCAGAACAAAAAAATTTCACCTCCCACTATAGCAGAAAGGGTCTTTCGAGTAGTTGCACATCAAATCTAAGCTGTCTGAAGTGTTTTTCCGAAGTTATTAACATTTTTATGTTTGGCGTTCCGGAATTGACCTTATCTCAGGCTGAAAACGCATTTTACGCATTGTGCCATAACTTTGCAGGAAAGCTTCAGAACATGAAAATTTCACCTCCCACTATAACAGAAAGGGTCTTTCTAGTAGTTGCACATCAAATCTAAGCTGTCTGAAGTGTTTTTCCGAAGTTATCAACATTTTTATGTTTGGCGTTCCGGAATCGACCTTATGTGTGGCTGAAAACGCGTTTTCTGCATTGTGCCAAAACTTTGCAGGGAAGCTTCAGAACAAAAATTTTTCACCTCCCACTATAGCAGAAAGGGTCTCTCTAGTAGTTGCACATCAAATCTAACCTGTCTGAAGTGTTTTTCCAAAGTTATCAACATTTTTATGTTTGGCGTTCCGGAATCGACCTTATGTGAGGCTGAAAACGCGTTTTCTGCATTGTGCCATAACTTTGCAGCGAAGCTTCAGAACATGAAATTTTCACCTCCCACTATAGCAGAAAGGGTCTTTCTCGTAGTTGCACATCAAATCTAAGCTGTCTGAAGTGTTTTTCCAAAGTTTTCAACATTTTTATGTTTGGTGTTCCTGAATCGACCTTATGTGAGGCTGAAAACGCGTTTTCTGCATTGTGCCATAACTTTGCAGGGAAGCTTCAGAACAAAAAAATTTCACCTCCCACTATAGCAGAAAGGGTCTTTCGAGTAGTTGCACATCAAATCTAAGCTGTCTGAAGTGTTTTTCCGAAGTTATTAACATTTTTTATGTTTGGCGTTCCGGAATTGACCTTATGTGAGGCTGAAAACGCGTTTTCTGCATTGTGACATAACTTTGCAGGGAAGCTTCAGAACATGAAATTTTCACCTCCCACGATAGCAGAAAGGCTCTTTCTAGTAGTTGCACATCAAATCTAAGCTGTCTAAAGAGTTTTTCCAAAGTTATCAACATTCTTATGTTTGGCGTTCCGGAATCAACCTTATCTCAGGCTGAAAACGCGTTTTACGCATTGTGCCATAACTTTGCAGGAAAGCTTCAGAACATGAAATTTTCAACTCCCACTATAGCAGAAAGGGTCTTTCTAGTAGTTGCACATCAAATCTAAGCTGTCTGAAGTGTTTTTCCAAAGTTATCAATATTTTTATGTTTGGCGTTCCGGAATCGACCTTATCTCAGGCTGAAAACGCGTTTCCTGCATTGTGGCATAACTATGCAGGGAAGCTTCAGAACATGAAATTTTCACCTCCCACTGTAGTAGAAAGGGTCTTTCTAGTAGTTGCACATCAAATCTAAGCTGTCTGAAGTGTTTTTCCAGAATTATGAACATTTTCATGTTTGGCGTTCCGGAATCGACCTTATCTCAGGCTGAAAACGCGTTTTACGCATTGTGCCATAACTTTGCATATAGCTTCAGAACATGAAATTTTCACCTCCCACTATAGCAGAAAGGGTCTTTCTAGTAGTTGCACATCAAATCTAAGCTGTCTGAAGTGTTTTTCCAAAGTTATCAACACTTTTATGTTTGGTGTTCCGGAATCGACCTTATCTCAGGCTGGAAACACGATTTACGCATTCTGCCATAACTTTGCAGGGAAGCTTCAGAACATGAAATTTTCTACTCCCACTATAGCAGAAAGGGTCTTTCTAGTGGTTGAACATCAAATCTAAGCTGTCTGAAGTGTTTTTCCAAAGTTATCAATATTTTTATGTTTGGCGTTCCGGAATCGACCTTATCTCAGGCTGAAAACGCGTTACTTGCATTGTGGCATAACTTTGCAGGGAAGCTTCAGAACATGATATTTTCAACTCCCACTATAGCAGAAAGGGTCTTTCTCGTAGTTGCACATCAAATCTAACCTGTCTGAAGTGTTTTTCCAAAGTTATCAACATTCTTATGTTTGGTGTTCCGTAATCAACCTTATCTCAGGCTCAAAACGCGTTCTCTGCATTGTGCCATCACTTTGCAGGAAAGCTGCAGAATATGAAATTTTCACCTCCCACTATAGCAGAAAGGGTCTTTCTAGTAGTTGCACATTAAATCTGAGCTGTTTGAAGTGTTTTTCCAAAGTTATCAACATTTTTATGTTTGGCGTTCCGGAATCAACCTTATCTCAGGCTGAAAACGCGTTTTCTGCATTGTGCCATAACTTTGCAGGGAAGCTTCAGAACATGAAATTTTCTCCTCCCACTTTAGCATAAAGGGTCTCTCTAGTAGTTGCACATCAAATCTAACCTGTCTGAAGTGTTTTTCCAAAGTTAGCAACATTTTTATGTTTGCCGTTCTGAAATCAACGTCATCTCAGGCTAAAAACGAGTTTTACGCATTGTGCAAGAACTTTGCAGCGAAGCTTCAGAACATGAAATTTTCACCTCCCACTATAGCAGAAAGGGTCTTTCTCGTAGTTGCACATCAAATCTAAGCTGTCTGAAGTGTTTTTCCAAAGTTTTCAACATTTTTATGTTTGGTGTTCCTGAATCGACCTTATCTCAGGCTGAAAACGCATTTTACGTATTGTGCCATAACTTTGCAGGAAAGCTTCAGAACATGAAAATTTCAGCTCCCACTATAGCAGAAAGGGTCTTTCTAGTAGTTGCACATCAAATCTAGGCTGTCTGAAGTGTTTTTCCAAAGTTATCAACATTCTTATGTTTGGCGTTCCGGAATCAACCTTATCTCAGGCTGAAAACGCGTTTTACGCATTGTGCCATAACTTTGCAGGAAAGCTTCAGAACATGAAATTTTCAACTCCCACTATAGCAGAAAGGGTCTTTCTAGTAGTTGCACATCAAATCTAAGCTGTCTGAAGCGTTTTTCCAAAGTTATCAATATTTTTATGTTTGGCGTTCCGGAATCGACCTTATCTCAGGCTGAAAACGCGTTTCCTGCATTGTGACATAACTTTGCAGGGAAGCTTCAGAACATGAAATGTTCACCTCCCACGGTAGCAGAAAGGCTCTTTCTAGTAGTTGCACATCAAATCTAAGCGGTCTAAAGAGTTTTTCCAAAGTTATCAATATTTTTATGTTTGGCGTTCCGGAATCGACCTTATCTCAGGCTGGAAACACGATTTACGCATTCTGCCATAACTTCTGCCATAAGCTTCAGAACATGAAATTTTAACACCCCACTATAGCAGAAAGGGTCTTTCTAGTAGTTGCACATCAAATCTAGGCTGTCTGAAGTGTTTTTCCAAAGTTATCAACATTCTTATGTTTGGCGTTCCGGAATCAACCTTATCTCAGGCTGAAAACGCGTTTTACGCATTGTGCCATAACTTTGCAGGAAAGCTTCAGAACATGAAATTTTCAACTCCCACTATAGCAGAAAGGGTCTTTCTAGTAGTTGCACATCAAATCTAAGCTGTCTGAAGCGTTTTTCCAAAGTTATCAATATTTTTATGTTTGGCGTTCCGGAATCGACCTTATCTCAGGCTGAAAACGCGTTTCCTGCATTGTGACATAACTTTGCAGGGAAGCTTCAGAACATGAAATTTTCACTTCCCACTATAGCAGAAAGGGTCTTTCTAGTAGTTGCACATCAATTCTAAGCTGTCTGAAGTGTTTTTCCAAAGTTATCAACATTCTTATGTTTGGCGTTCCGGAATCGACCTTATGTGAGGCTGAAAACGCGTTTCCTGCATTGTGGCATAACTATGCAGGGAAGCTTCAGAACATGAAATTTTAACCTCCCACTGTAGTAGAAAGGGTCTTTCTAGTGGTTGCACATCAAATCTAAGCTGTCTGAAGTGTTTTTCCAAAGTTATCAAGATTTTTATGTTTGGCGTTCTGAAATCAACGTCATCTCAGGCTGAAAACGAGTTTTACGCATTGTGCCATAACTTTGCAGCGAAGCTTCAGAACATGAAATTTTCACCTCCCACTATAGCAGAAAGGGTGTTTCTCGTAGTTGCACATCAAATCTAAGCTGTCTAAAGAGTTTTTTCAAAGTTATCAATATTTTTATGTTTGGCGTTCTGAAATCAACGTCATCTCAGGCTGAAAACGAGTTTTACGCATTGTGCCATAACTTTGCAGCGAAGCTTCAGAACATGAAATTTTCACCTCCCACTATAGCAGAAAGGGTGTTTCTCGTAGTTGCACATCAAATCTAAGCTGTCTAAAGAGTTTTTTCAAAGTTATCAATATTTTTATGTTTGGCGTTCCGGAATCGACCTTATCTCAGGCTGAAAACGCGTTTCCTGCATTGTGGCATAACTTTGCAGGGAAGCTTCAGAACATCGAATTTTCACTTCCACAATGGCAGAAATGGTCTTTCTAGTTGTTGCACATAAAATCTAAGCTGTCTGAAGTGTTTTTCCAGAATTATGAACATTTTCATGTTTGGCGTTCCGGAATCGACCTTATCTCAGGCTGAAAACGCGTTTTACGCATTGTGCCATAACTTTGCATAAAGCTTCAGAACATGAAAATTTCACCTCCCACTATAGCAGAAACGGTCTTTCTAGTAGTTGCACATCAAATCTAAGCTGTTTGAAGTGTTTTTCCTAAGTTATCAACACTTTTATGTTTGGCGTTCCGGAATCAACCTTATCTCAGGCTGAAAACGCGTTTTACGCATTGTGCCATAACTTTGCAGGAAAGCTTCAGAACATGAAATTTTCAACTCCCACTATAGCAGAAAGGGTCTTTCTAGTAGTTGCACATCAAATCTAAGCTGTCTGAAGTGTTTTTCCAAAGTTATCAATATTTTTATGTTTGGCGTTCCGGAATCGACCTTATCTCAGGCTGAAAACGCGTTTCCTGCATTGTGACAGAACTTTGCAGGGAAGCTTCAGAACATGAAATTTTCACCTCCCACTATAGCAGAAAGGGTCTTTCTAGTAGTTGCACATCAAACCTAAGCTGTCTGAAGTGTTTTTCCAAAGTTATCAACATTCTTATGTTTGGCGTTCCGGAATCGACCTTATCTCAGGCTGAAAACGCGTTTTCTGCATTGTGGCATAACTATGCAGGGAAGCTTCAGAACATGAAATTTTCACCTCCCACTGTAGTAGAAAGGGTCTTTCTAGTAGTTGCACATCAAATCTAAGCTGTCTGAAGTGTTTTTCCAAAATTATCAACATTTTTATGTTTGGCGTTCTGAAATCAACGTCATCTCAGGCTGAAAACGAGTTTTACGCATTGTGCCATAACTTTGCAGCGAAGCTTCAGAACATGAAATTTTCACCTCCCACTATAGCAGAAAGGGTGTTTCTCGTAGTTGCACATCAAATCTAAGCTGTCTAAAGAGTTTTTTCAAAGTTATCAATATTTTTATGTTTGGCGTTCCGGAATCGACCTTATCTCAGGCTGAAAACGCGTTTCCTGCATTGTGGCATAACTTTGCAGGGAAGCTTCAGAACATCGAATTTTCACTTCCACAATGGCAGAAATGGTCTTTCTAGTAGTTGCACATAAAATCTAAGCTGTCTGAAGTGTTTTTCCAGAATTATGAACATTTTCATGTTTGGCGTTCCGGAATCGACCTTATCTCAGGCTGAAAACGCGTTTTACGCATTGTGCCATAACTTTGCATAAAGCTTCAGAACATGAAATTTTCACCTCCCACTGTAGCAGAAAGGGTCTTTCTAGTAGTTGCACATCAAATCTAAGCTGTCTGAAGTGTTTTTCCAAAGTTATCAACATTCTTATGTTTGGCGTTCCGGAATCGACCTTATCTCAGGCTGAAAACGCGTTTCCTGCATTGTGGCATAACTTTGCAGGGAAGCTTCAGAACATGAAATTTTCACCTCCCACTGTAGCAGAAAGGGTCTTTCTAGTAGTTGCACATCAAATCTAAGCTGTCTGAAGTGTTTTTCCAAAGTTATCAACATTTTTATGTTTGGCATTCTGGAACCCACCTTATCTCAGGCTGAAAACGCGTTTTCTGCATTGTGCCATAACTTTGCAGGGAAGCTTCAGAACATGAAAATTTCACCTCCCACTATAGCAGAAAGGGTCTTTCTAGTAGTTGCACATCAAATCTAAGCTGTCTGTAGAGTTTTTCCTGAGTTATCAACATTTTTATGTTTGGGGTTCCTGAATCGACCTTATCTCAGGCCGAAAACGCGTTTTCTGCATTGTGATATAACTTTGCAGGGAAGCTTCAGAACATGAAATTTTAACCTGCCACTTTAGCAGAAAGGGTCTTTCTAGTAGTTGCACATCAAATCTAACCTGTCTGAGGTGTTTTTCCAAAGTTATCAACATTTTTATGTTTGGCGTTCCGAAACCCACCTTATCTCACTCTGTAAGCGCGTTTTCTGCATTGTGCCATTCCTTTGGAGGAAAGCTTCAGAACATGAAATTTTCACCTGCCACTTTAGCAGAAAGGGTCTTTCTAGTAGTTGCACATCAAATCTAACCTGTCTGAAGTGTTTTTCGAAAGTTTTCAACATTTTTATGTTTGGGGTTCCGGAACGCACCTTATTGAAAACGCCTTTTCTGCATTGTGCCATAACTTTGCAGGGAAGCTTCAGAACATGAAATTTTCACCTCCCACTGTAGCAGAAAGGGTCTTTCTAGTAGTTGCACATCAAATCTAAGCTGTCTGAAGTGTTTTTCCAAAGTTATCAACATTTTTATGTTTGGCATTCTGGAACCCACCTTATCTCAGGCTGAAAACGCGTTTTCTGCATTGTGCCATAACTTTGCAGGGAAGCTTCAGAACATGAAAATTTCACCTCCCACTATAGCAGAAAGGGTCTTTCTAGTAGTTGCACATCAAATCTAAGCTGTCTGTAGAGTTTTTCCTGAGTTATCAACATTTTTATGTTTGGGGTTCCTGAATCGACCTTATCTCAGGCCGAAAACGCGTTTTCTGCATTGTGATATAACTTTGCAGGGAAGCTTCAGAACATGAAATTTTCACCTGCCACTTTAGCAGAAAGGGTCTTTCTAGTAGTTGCACATCAAATCTAAAATGTCTGAAGTGATTTTTCAAAGTTATCATATTTTTATGTTTGGCTTTCCGGAATTGACCTTGTCTCATGCTGAACACGAGTTTTCTGCATTGTGCCATAACTCTGCAGGGAAGCTTCAGAACATGACATTTAAACATCCTACTATAGCAGAACGGGTCTTTCTAGTAGTTGCACATCAAATCTAAGCTGTCTGAAGTGTTTTTCCAAAGTTATCAACATTTTTATGTTTGGCGTTCCGGAACCCACCTTTTGTCAGGCTGAAAATGCGTTTTCTGCATTGTGCCACAACTTTGCAGGGAAGCTTCAGAACATGAAATTTTAACCTCCCACTATAGCAGAACGGGTCTTTCTAGTAGTTGCACATCAAATCTAAGCTGTCTGAAGTGTTTTTCCAAAGTTAGCAACATTTTTATGTTTGCCGTTCTGAAATCAACGTCATCTCTGGCTGAAAACGAGTTTTACGCATTGTGCCAGAACTTTGCAGCGAAGCTTCAGAAGATGAAATTTTTCACCTCCCACTATAGTAGAAAGGGTCTTTCTCGTAGTTGCACATCAAATCTAAGCTGTCTGAAGTGTTTTTCGAAAGTTTTCAACATTTTTATGTTTGGTGTTCCTAAATCGACCTTATCTCAGGCTGAAAACGCATTTCACGCATTGTGCCATAACTTTGCAGGGAAGCTTCAGATCATGACATTTTCTCCTCCCACTATAGCATAAAGGGTCTCTCGAGTAGTTGCACATCAAATCTAAGCTGTCTGAAGTGTTTTTCGGAAGTTATCAACATTTTTATGTTTGGCGTTCCGGAATCGACCTTATGTGAGGCTTAAAACGCGTTTTCTGCATTGTGCCATAACTTTGCAGGGAAGCTTCAGAACATGAAATTTTCACCTCCCACAATGGCAGAAATGGTCTTTCTAGTAGTTGCACATCAAATCTAAGCTGTCTGAAGTGTTTTTCCTGAATTATGAACATTTTCATGTTTGGCGTTCCGGAATCGACCTTATCTCAGGCTGAAAACGCGTTTTACGCATTGTGCCATAACTTTGCAGGAAAGCTTCAGAACATGAAATTTTCACCTCCCACTATAGCAGAAAGGGTCTTTCTAGTAGGTGCACATCAAATCGAAGCTGTCTGAAGTGTTTTTCCAAAGTTATCAACACTTTTATGTTTGGCGTTCCGGAATCGACCTTATCTCAGGCTGGAAACACGATTTACGCATTCTGCCATAACTTTGCAGGGAAGCTTCAGAACATGAAATTTTCATATCCCACTATAGCAGAAAGGGTCTTTCTAGTAGTTGCACATCAAATCTAAGCTGTCTGAACTGTTTTTCCAAAGTTATCAACATTTTTACGTTTGGCGTTCCGGAATCGACCTTATCTCAGGCTGAAAATGCGTTTTCTGCATTGTTCCATAACTTTGCAGGGAAGCTTCAGAACATGAAATTTTAACCTCCCACTATAGCAGAATGCGTCTTTCTAGTAGTTGCACATCAAATCTAAGCTGTCTGAAGTGTTTTTCCAAAGTTATCAATATTTTTATGTTTGGCGTTCCGGAACCCACCTTATCTCAGCCTGAAAACGCGTTTTACATATTTTGCCATAACTTTGCAGGGAAGCTTCAGAACATGAAATTTTCAACTCCCACTATAGCAGAAAGGGTCTTTCGAGTAGTTGCACATCAAATCTAAGCTGTCTGAAGTGTTTTTCCAAAGTTATCAACATTTTGATGTTTGGCGTTCCGGAATCGACCTTATCTGACGACGAAAACGCGTTTCTGCATTGTGCCGTAACTTTGCAGGTAAGCTCCAGAACATGAAATTTTCACCTCCCACTATACCAGAAAGGGTCTTTCTAGTACTTGCACATCAAATCTAAGCTGTCTGAAGTGTTTTTCCGAAGTTATTAACATTTTTATGTTTGGCGTTCCGGAATTGACCTTATCCCAAGCTGAAAACGCGTTTTCTGCATTGTGCCATAACTTTGCAGGGAAGCTTCAGAACATGAAATTTTAACCTCCCACTATAGCAGAATGGGTCTTTCTAGTAGTTGCACATCAAATCTTAGCTGTCTGAAGTGTTTTTCCAGAGTTATCAACATTTTTATGTTTGGTGTTCCGGAATCGACCTTATCTCAGGCTGAAAACACGATTTACGCATTCTGCCATAACTTTGCAGGGAAGATTCAGAACATGAAATTTTCATACCCCACTATAGCAGAAAGGGCCTTTCTAGTAGTCTCACATCAAATCTAAGCTGTCTGAAGTGTTTTTCCAAAGTTATCAACATTTTTATGTTTGGCGTTCTGGAAACCACCTTATCTCATGCTGAAAACAGGTTTTCTGCAATGTGCCATAACTTTGCAGGGAAGCTTCAGAACATGAAATGTTCACCTCCCACTATAGCAGAAAGGGTCTTTCTAGTAGTTGCACATCAAATCTAAGCTGTCTGAAGTGTTTTTCCAAAGTTATCAACATTTTTATGTTTGGCGTTCTGAAATCAACCTCATCTCAGGCTAAAAACGCGTTTTACGCATTTTGCCATAACTTTGCAGGAAAGCTTCAGAACATGAAATTTTCACCTCCCACTATAGCAGAAAGGGTCTTTCTAGTAGTTGCACATCAAATCTAAGCTGTCTGAAGTGTTTTTCCAAAGTTATCAACATTCTTATGTTTGGCGTTCCGGAATCGACCTTATCTCAGGCTGAAAACGCGTTTCCTGCATTGCGGAATAACTTTGCAGGGAAGCTTCAGAACAAGAAATTTTCACCTCCCACTGTAGCAGAAAGGGTCTTTCTAGTAGTTGCACATCAAATCTAAGCTGTCTGAAGTGTTTTTCCAAAGTTATAAACATTTTTATGTTTGGCGTTCTGGAACCCACCTTATCTCAGGCTGAAAACGCGTTTTCTGCATTGTGCCATAACTTTGCAGGGAAGCTTCAGAACATGAAATTTTCACCTCCCACGATAGCAGAAAGGGTCTTTCGAGTAGTTGCACATCAAATCTAAGCTGTCTGAAGTGTTTTTCCAAAGTTATCAACATTTTGATGTTTGGCGTTCCGGAATCGACCTTATCTGACGACGAAAACGCGTTTTCTGCATTGTGCCGTAACTTTGCAGGTAAGCTCCAGAACATGAAATTTTCACCTCCCACTATACCAGAAAGGGTCTTTCTAGTACTTGCACATCAAATCTAAGCTGTCTGAAGTGTTTTTCCGAAGTTATTAACATTTTTATGTTTGGCGTTCCGGAATCGACCTTATCTCAGGCTGAAAACACGATTTACGCATTCTGCCATAACTTTGCAGGGAAGATTCAGAACATGAAATTTTCATACCCCACTATAGCAGAAAGGGCCTTTCTAGTAGTCTCACATCAAATCTTAGCTGTCTGAAGTGTTTTTTCAAAGTTCTCAACATTTTTATGTTTGGCGTTCTGAAATCAACCTCATCTCAGGTTGAAAACGCATTTTCTGCATTATGCCATAACTTTGCAGGGAAGCTTCAGAACATGAAATTTTCACCTCCCACGATAGCAGAAAGGGTCTTTCGAGTAGTTGCACATCAAATCTAAGCTGTCTGAAGTGTTTTTCCAAAGTTATCAACATTTTGATGTTTGGCGTTCCGGAATCGACCTTATCTGACGACGAAAACGCGTTTTCTGCATTGTGCCATAACTTTGCAGGGAAGCTTCAGAACATGAAAATTTCACCTCCCACTATAGCAAAAGGGGCCTTTCTTGTAGGTGCACATCAAATCGAAGCTGTCTGAAGTGTTTTTCCAAAGTTATCAACACTTTTATGTTTGCCGTTCTGAAATCAACCTCATCTAAAGGTACGTACACACCGAACGCGACATTTCTGTCGCTGTAGCGCCAGTCGTCAGCAGCAGGTAGCTTGCTCAAGTCGTCATTAGTCGCCACCTGTCCGGATCGAAAGTAGGTCAGTCGCCGGAGGGCGTGGTCTCAAGTTGTTGTGGACGGTGGATTGAAGATGGCGGAGCCGGTGCTCAAACTATCGCTACTTATTAATTGAAAACATGGAAAAAGAGACGTCTCTCGTTTCGTAGCATTCGCCAGAGCCGCTCACACAGGTGAATTTAACTTCCTGCTCCAGCAGCGTCACCGGGATACGGCCGCTTCGTGCGGTACTTCAGGCGGAACCGCCGCGAGTTGGACGACCTGTTGGTCCGGATCAGTGGCCGAATACAGGACACCAAGTGCCGCGGTCTGTCCTCTGGCGAACGTCTGTCTTCGGTAAGCAACTCGATGTGTAGTTATGTACGGCGACTTGTGTCCAAGTCTTTCTGAACTGTCATCAGTTCATGAACTCCGCGGTCGTATCTGCTGTATGCTTGAAGTAATTTTCGGAGATATATAATCTGTCATCGTCAATAATTTGTACACTAAAGTCTTTTCAGTGAGCGCCACTTTGTGGTAATCAATGAATGCAACAGTTAAATGCATTGTGATGAAACAATTTATCCTAGATGCACTGTTGTATGGTTGATATATACTTTGTTAAATTATCACCAACATATATATGTTTACATATCCATGTATGGTTTATATTTTGCAGATCTTCGGTAACAGGAGACTCATCACCAACTGCTTCTGTGTTGGTGTGACGGTCTACTTCCAGGAGCTGACCAGAGGAAGTTCTTGCATATATATTTCATCTCTGCAATAAAACAAAGCTGTGTTCAACTCAATTTGTTGATATTTTGCAAAGTGCTTTTGATTTTATTATTTTCTGTGAATCCATTTTTCACAAAAAGAAATGTTCATTGTCAAACACTTTATTTGCAAAAATAAAGTAACCCCATTCATTTATACTCATTCAATACACACAGAATCACAGTCAAACTTGAAGTGAACTACGTAGGTGTGTTTTGAAGGATCTTCCTCAGAGGGACGAGGGTCAAGAGAGGCGGAGGAAGTGGGGCGGCATCCGGTTCTTTAATGAAACTGTGGCTACAAAGAAAATAAATGAAGGGTCCAAATGGTTTCAGTCAGCTGTTGTTTTGCTTGGTAAAGTAACATGTACATTTTAAATGTATGTGGAACCTGGAAGGAACGAGGACCTTGAAAACTGTGCCTTCTTCTGAGCTGGGTTTGTGGAGGGAGTACATTAGTAGATGTTTGAGCTCAGCTTCAGCATCGGGGGACCCCTTCCTCTGTTGGTCTCTTCCATCGGTGTCCTGCACATAATGAAAGTTGAGTCCAATTACATGCCATAGTGATGAGTACGAATAAATAAAATCTGTATAGGACAGCAATAGTTAACCTAAAGCAAGTCATGTCACTATGACAGTGCTTGAATGATGTAGAACAATAACATTTAATTAAAAAAATAGAATAATACTAGCAAATACTATTTCTACATACATCAGGAGCAGCAGTGGATGAGGAGGGGACAGTGGCAGGTGGAGGAGACGCAGCAGCACCAGGTGAGGCAGAGGGAGGTCCATCCTCCTCATCATCATCACCAACATCATGAGTGGATCCATCCTCCTCCTCTCCTTAATGACAGCATAGCGTGATTACATTATTGTACAAGCTATACAGAAAAAAGCAATACAGAAAGCTACATACATTTTTATATTTATATATTAATCTAATATTCAGAATGTCACCACTAAATGAACGTGCAAACCTACCTGCTACCTTGCTGCTGCAGCAGCTGCTGCCTCTCCACTCATGTTGGCTGAGGTCTCTCTTGGAGATGAAGGGCTCCAGAAGAGAGAGGACGGTGAAGAACGGTCACTTCACGGCACTACAGTAGATGCCGCTGACCACTCCGCTCCTCGGTCACCGTCCTCCCCTCATATAAACAGACCCTTCAGGACGTCTCATCTGAATTTAATTAAATCAGAAACAGTACTTATTTATCTCGTCGCCATACATACGTAGTTTCTACCGTCGCAGCGGTGCATTCGCCTCGTAAACTCGGTGGACATTGCGTTTAGGTGAACATAACTTTAGTAAACTTACGTAAATAAAGGTCTCAACTCACCAGGAACGCCACCGTTGTGGCGAACCTTCCCTCCGGACAAGATTCTTCCTATTTATGTTCCGGTGGAAATTAAAAAATACACGATTTGAGCCACTCTCAGGACGGCGACAAGTCTGCTTGTAAACAACCGCAGCGATTTGCTTCTCCTCCGCCGGGACACGTCACTCGCGGATCTGGTCTCTGATTGGTCAACGCTCCGCAGGTGGTGAACTTCTGCGACTGTCGCTGAACCCCAGTTGTGTCGTCTTGAGTAGCCGGAGTCGCCGTATGTAGCTCAAATCTTGTAGCATTGCACACCCCAGTCGTGTCGCTGCCATGTTGGTCGCCGCTGGTCGCCGTCAGTCGCCCAACCCCATTGACTTTCTATGCAAATCAGTCGTGTCGCTCGCGGAAGTCGCGTTTGGTCTGTACGTACCGTAAGGCTGAAAACGCGTTTTACGCATTGTGCCATAACTTTGTAGGGAAGCTTCAGAACATGATATTTTCACCTCCCACTACAGCAGAAAGGGTCTTTTTCGCAGTTGCACATCAAATCTAAGCTGTCTGAAGTGTTTTTCCAAAGTTATCAACACTTTTATGTTTGGCGTTCCGGAATCGACCTTATCTCAGGCTTAAAACACGATTGACGCATTCTGCCATAACTTTTCAGGGAAGCTTCAGAACATGAAAATTTCACCTCCCACTATAGCAGAAAGGGTCTTTCTAGTAGTTGCACATCAAATCAAAGCTGTTTGAAGTGTTTTTCCAAAGTTATCAACACTTTTATGTTTGGCGTTCCGGAATCGACCTCATCTCAGGCTGAAAACACGATTTACGCATTCTGCCATAACTTTGCAGGGAAGCTTCAGAACATGAAATTTTCATATCCCACTATAGCAGAAAGGGTCTTTCTAGTAGTCTCATATCAAATCTAAGCTGTCTGAAGTGTTTTTCCAAAGTTATCAACATTTTTATGTTTGGCGCTCCGGAATCGACCTTATCTCAGGCTGAAAACGCGTTTTCTGCATTGTGCCATAACTTTTCAGGGAAGCTTCAGAACATGAATTTTTAACCTCCCACTATAGCAGAATGGGTCTTTCTAATAGTTGCACATCAAATCTTAGCTGTCTGAAGTGTTTTTCCAAAGTTATCAACATTTTTATGTTTGGAGTTCTGAAATCAACCTCATCTCAGGCTGAAAACGCGTTTTACGCATTGTGCCATAACTTTGCAGGGAAGCTTCAGAACATTAAATTTTCACCTCCCACTGTAGCAGAAAGGGTCTTTCTAGTAGTTGCACATCAAATCTAAGCTGTCTGAAGTGTTTTTCCGAAGTTATTAACATTTTTATGTTTGGCGTTCCGGAATTGACCTTATGTGAGGCTGAACACGAGTTTTCTGCATTGTGCCATAACTTTGCAGGGAAGCTTCAGAACATGAAAATTTCACCTCCCACTATAGCAGAAAGGGCCTTTCTTGTAGGTGCACATCAAATCGAAGCTGTCTGAAGTGTTTTTCCAAAGTTATCAACACTTTTATGTTTGCCGTTCTGAAATCAACCTCATCTAAGGCTGAAAACGCGTTTTACGCATTGTGCCATAACTTTGCAGGGAAGCTTCAGAACATGAAATTTTCAACTCCCACTACAGCAGAAAGGGTCTTTCTAGTAGTTGCACGTCAAATATAAGCTGTCTGAAGTGTTTTTCCAAAGTTATCAACATTTTTATGTTTGGCGTTCCGAAACCCACCTTATCTCACTCTGTAAGCGCGTTTTCTGCATTGTGCCATACCTTTGGAGGAAAGCTTCAGAATATGAAATTTTCACCTCCCACTATAGCAGAAAGGGTCTTTCTAGTCGTTGCACAACAAATTTAAGCTGTCTGAAGTGTTTTTCGAAAGTTCTCAAAATTTTTATGTTTGGCGTTTTGGAACCCACCTTATTTCAGGCTGAAAACGCGTTTTCTGCATTGTGCCATAACTTTGCAGGACAGCTGCAGAATATGAAATTTTCACTTCCCATTATAGCAGAAAGGGTCTTTCTAGTAGTTGCACATCAAATCTGAGCTGTTTGAAGTGTTTTTCCAAAGTTATCAACATTTTTATGTTTGGCGTTCCGGAATCAACCTTATCTCAGGCTGAAAACGCGTTTTCTGCATTGTGCCATAACTTTGCAGGGAAGCTTCAGAACATGAAATTTTCTCCTCCCACTATAGCATAAAGGGTCTCTCTAGTAGTTGCACATCAAATCTAAGCTGTTTGAAGTGTTTTTCCAAAGTTATCAACATTTTTATGTTTGGCGTTCCGGAATCAACCTTATCTCAGGCTGAAAACGCGTTTTCTGCATTGTGCCATAACTTTGCAGGGAAGCTTCAGAACAAAAAAATTTCACCTCCCACTAAAGCAGAAAGGGTCTTTCTAGTAGTTGCACATCAAATCTAAGCTGTCTGAAGTGTTTTTCCGAAGTTATTAACATTTTTATGTTTGGCGTTCCGGAATCGACCTTATCTCAGGCTGAAAACGCGTTTCCTGCATTGTGGCATAACTTTGCAGGGAAGCTTCAGAACATCGAATTTTCACTTCGACAATGGCAGAAATGGTCTTTCTAGTGGTTGCACATCAAATCTAAGCTGTCGAAATTGTTTTTCCAAAGTTATCAACATTTTTATGTTTGGCGTTCCGGATCGCACCTTGTTGAAAACGCATTTTCTGCATTGTGCCATAACTTTGCAGGGAAACTTCAGAACATGAAATTTTCACCTCCCACTATAGCAGAAAGGGTCTTTCTAGTAGTTGCACATCAAATCTAAGCTGTTTGAAGTGTTTTTCGAAAGTTATCAACATTTTTATGTTTGGCGTTCTGAAATCAACCTCATCTCAGGCTGAAAACGAGTTTTAGGCATTGTGCCATAACTTTGCAGCGAAGCTTCAGAACATGAAATTTTCACCTCCCACTATAGCAGAAAGGGTCTTTCTCGAAGTTGCACATCAAATCTAAGCTGTCTGAAGAGTTTTTCGAAAGTTTTCAACATTTTTATGTTTGGTGTTCCTGAATCGACCTTATCTCAGGCTAAAAACGCGTTTTCTGCATTGTGCCATAACTTTGCAGGGAAGCTTCAGAACAAGAAATTTTCACCTCCCACTATATCAGAAAGGGTCTTTCTAGTAGTTGCACATCAAATCTAAGCTGTTTGAAGTGTTTTTCGAAAGTTATCAACATTTTTATGTTTGGCGTTCCGGAATGGACCTTATCTCAGGCTGAAAACACGATTTACGCATTCTGCCATAACTTTGCAGGAAAGCTTCAGAACATGAATTTTCACCTCCCACTATCGCACAGAGGGTCTTTCTAGTAGTTGCTCATCAAATCTAATCTGTTTCAAGTGTTTTTCCAAAGTTATCAACATTTTTATGTTTGGCGTTCTGAAATCAACCTCATCTCAGGCTGAAAACGAGTTTTACGCATTGTGCCATAACTGTGCAGCGAAGCTTCAGAACATGAAATTTTAAATTCCCACTATAGCAGAAAGGGTCTTTCTAGCAGTTGCACATCAAATCTAAGCTGTCGAAATTGTTTTTCCTAAGTTTTCAACATTTTTATGTTTGGCGTTCTGGAACCCACCTTATCTCAAGCTAAAAACGCGTTTTCTGGATAGTGCCATAACTTTGCAGGGAGACTTCAGAACATGAAATTTTAACATCCCACTATAGCAGAAAGGGTCTTTCTAGTAGTTGCACATCAAATCTAAGCTGTCGAAATTGTATTTCCTAAGTTATCAACATTCTTATGTTTGGCGTTCCGGAATCAACCTTATCTCAGGCTGAAAACGCGTTTTACGCATTGTGCCATAACTTTGCAGGAAAGCTTCAGAACATGAAATTTTCTACTCCCACTATAGCAGAAAGGGTCTTTCTAGTGGTTGCACATCAAATCAAAGCTGTCTGAAGTGTTTTTCCAAAGTTATCAATATTTTTATGTTTGGCGTTCCGGAATCGACCTTATCTCAGGCTGAAAACGCGTTTCTTGCATTGTGGCATAACTTTGCAGGGAAGCTTCAGAATATGAAATTTTCACCTCCCACTGTAGCAGAAAGGGTCTTTCTAGTAGTTGCACATCAAATCTAAGCTGTCTGAAGTGTTTTTCCAAAGTTATCAACACTTTTATGTTTGGCGTTCCTGAATCAACCTTATCTCAGGCTGAAAACGCGTTTTATGCATTGTGCCATAACTTTGCAGGGAAGCCTCAAAACATGAAATTTTCAGCTCCCACTATAGCAGAAAGGGTCTTTCTCGTAGTTGCAGATCAAATCTAAGCTGTCTGAAGTGTTTTTCCAAAGTTATCAACATTTTTATGTTTGGCGTTCTGGAACCCACCTTATCTCAGGCTGAAAACGCGTTTTCTGCATTGTGCCAAAACTTTGTAGGTAAGCTCCAGAACATGAAATTTTCACCTCCCACTATAGCAGAAAGGGTCTTTCTAGTAGGTGCACATCAAATCGAAGCTTTCTGAAGTGTTTTCCCAAAGTTATCAACACTTTTATGTTTGGCGTTCCGGAATCGACCTTATCTCAGGCTGAAAACGCGTTTCCTGCATTGTGGCATAACTTTGCAGTGAAGCTTCAGAACATGAAATTTTCTCCTCCCACGATAGCAGAAAGGGTCTTTCTAGTAGTTGCACATCAAATCTAATCTGTTTCAAGTGTTTTTCCAAAGTTATCAACATTTTTATGTTTGGCGTTCTGAAATCAACCTCATCTCAGGCTGAAAACGAGTTTTACGGATTGTGCCATAACTGTGCAGCGAAGCTTCAGAACATGAAATTTTAACTTCCCACTATAGCAGAAAGGGTCTTTCTAGTAGTTGCACATCAAATCTAAGCTGTCGAAATTGTTTTTCCAAAGTTATCAACATTTTTATGTTTGGCGTTCTGGAACCCACCTTATCTCAAGCTAAAAACGCGTTTTCTGGATTGTGCCATAACTTTGCAGGGAGACTTCAGAACATGAAATTTTAACATCCCACTATAGCAGAAAGGGTCTTTCTAGTAGTTGCACATCAAATCTAAGCTGTCGAAATTGTATTTCCAAAGTTATCAACATTCTTATGTTTGGCGTTCCGGAATCAACCTTATCTCAGGCTGAAAACGCGTTTTACGCTTTGTGCCATAACTTTGCAGGAAAGCTTCAGAACATGAAATTTTCTACTCCCACTATAGCAGAAAGGGTCTTTCTAGTGGTTGCACATCAAATCAAAGCTGTCTGAAGTGTTTTTCCAAAGTTATCAATATTTTTATGTTTGGCGTTCCGGAATCGACCTTATCTCAGGCTGAAAACGCGTTTCTTGCATTGTGGCATAACTTTGCAGGGAAGCTTCAGAACATGAAATTTTCATCTCCCACTGTAGCAGAAAGGGTCTTTCTAGTAGTTGCACATCAAATCTAAGCTGTCTGAAGTGTTTTTCCAAAGTTATCAACATTTTTATGTTTGGCGTTCCGGAATGGACCTTATCTCAGGCTGAAAACACGATTTACGCATTCTGCCATAACTTTGCAGGAAAGCTTCAGAACATGAATTTTCACCTCCCACTATAGCAGAAAGGGTCTTTCTAGTAGTTGCACATCAAATCTAATCTGTTTGAAGTGTTTTTCCAAAGTTATCAACATTTTTATGTTTGGCGTTCTGAAATCAACCTCATCTCAGGCTGAAAACGAGTTTTACGCATTGTGCCACAACTTTGCAGCGAAGCTTCAGAACATGAAATTTTAACTTCCCACTATAGCAGAAAGGATCTTTCAAGTAGTTGCACATCAAATCTACGCTGTCGAAATTGTTTTTCCAAAGTTATCAACATTTTTATGTTTGGCGTTCTGGAACCCACCTTATCTCAAGCTAAAAACGCGTTTTCTGGATAGTGCCATAACTTTGCAGGGAGACTTCAGAACATGAAATTTTAACATCCCACTATAGCAGAAAGGGTCTTTCTAGTAGTTGCACATCAAATCTAAGTTGTCGAAATTGTATTTCCAAAGTTATCAACATTCTTATGTTTGGCGTTCCGGAATCAACCTTATCTCAGGCTGAAAACGCGTTTTACGCATTGTGCCATAACTTTGCAGGAAAGCTTCAGAACATGAAATTTTCTACTCCCACTATAGCAGAAAGGGTCTTTCTAGTGGTTGCACATCAAATCAAAGCTGTCTGAAGTGTTTTTCCAAAGTTATCAATATTTTTATGTTTGGCGTTCCGGAATCGACCTTATCTCAGGCTGAAAACGCGTTTCTTGCATTGTGGCATAACTTTGCAGGGAAGCTTCAGAACATGAAATTTTCACCTCCCACTGTAGCAGAAAGGGTCTTTCTAGTAGTTGCACATCAAATCTAAGCTGTCTGAAGTGTTTTTCCAAAGTTATCAACACTTTTATGTTTGGCGTTCCTGAATCAACCTTATCTCAGGCTGAAAACGCGTTTCATGCATTGTGCCATAACTTTGCAGGGAAGCCTCAAAACATGAAATTTTCAGCTCCCACTATAGCAGAAAGGGTCTTTCTCGTAGTTGCAGATCAAATCTAAGCTGTCTGAAGTGTTTTTCCAAAGTTATCAACATTTTTATGTTTGGCGTTCTGGAACCCACCTTATCTCAGGCTGAAAACGCGTTTTCTGCATTGTGCCAAAACTTTGTAGGTAAGCTCCAGAACATGAAATTTTCACCTCCCACTGTAGCAGAAAGGGTCTTTCTAGTAGTTGCACATCAAATCTAAGCTGTTTGAAGGGTTTTTCGAAAGTTATCAACATTTTTATGTTTGGCGTTCTGAAATCAACCTCATCTCAGGCTGAAAACGAGTTTTAGGCATTGTGCCATAACTTTGCAGCGAAGCTTCAGAACATGAAATTTTCACCTCCCACTATAGCAGAAAGGGTCTTTCTCGAAGTTGCACATCAAATCTAAGCTGTCTGAAGAGTTTTTCGAAAGTTTTCAACATTTTTATGTTTGGTGTTCCTGAATCGACCTTATCTCAGGCTAAAAACGCGTTTTCTGCATTGTGCCATAACTTTGCAGGGAAGCTTCAGAACAAGAAATTTTCACCTCCCACTATATCAGAAAGGGTCTTTCTAGTAGTTGCACATCAAATCTAAGCTGTTTGAAGTGTTTTTCGAAAGTTATCAACATTTTTATGTTTGGCGTTCCGGAATGGACCTTATCTCAGGCTGAAAACACGATTTACGCATTCTGCCATAACTTTGCAGGAAAGCTTCAGAACATGAATTTTCACCTCCCACTATAGCACAGAGGGTCTTTCTAGTAGTTGCTCATCAAATCTAATCTGTTTCAAGTGTTTTTCCAAAGTTATCAACATTTTTATGTTTGGCGTTCTGAAATCAACCTCATCTCAGGCTGAAAACGAGTTTTACGCATTGTGCCATAACTGTGCAGCGAAGCTTCAGAACATGAAATTTTAAATTCCCACTATAGCAGAAAGGGTCTTTCTAGCAGTTGCACATCAAATCTAAGCTGTCGAAATTGTTTTTCCTAAGTTATCAACATTTTTATGTTTGGCGTTCTGGAACCCACCTTATCTCAAGCTAAAAACGCGTTTTCTGGATAGTGCCATAACTTTGCAGGGAGACTTCAGAACATGAAATTTTAACATCCCACTATAGCAGAAAGGGTCTTTCTAGTAGTTGCACATCAAATCTAAGCTGTCGAAATTGTATTTCCAAAGTTATCAACATTCTTATGTTTGGCGTTCCGGAATCAACCTTATCTCAGGCTGAAAACGCGTTTTACGCATTGTGCCATAACTTTGCAGGAAAGCTTCAGAACATGAAATTTTCTACTCCCACTATAGCAGAAAGGGTCTTTCTAGTGGTTGCACATCAAATCAAAGCTGTCTGAAGTGTTTTTCCAAAGTTATCAATATTTTTATGTTTGGCGTTCCTGAATCAACCTTATCTCAGGCTGAAAACGCGTTTTATGCATTGTGCCATAACTTTGCAGGGAAGCCTCAAAACATGAAATTTTCAGCTCCCACTATAGCAGAAAGGGTCTTTCTCGTAGTTGCAGATCAAATCTAAGCTGTCTGAAGTGTTTTTCCAAAGTTATCAACATTTTTATGTTTGGCGTTCTGGAACCCACCTTATCTCAGGCTGAAAACGCGTTTTCTGCATTGTGCCAAAACTTTGTAGGTAAGCTCCAGAACATGAAATTTTCACCTCCCACTATAGCAGAAAGGGTCTTTCTAGTAGGTGCACATCAAATCGAAGCTTTCTGAAGTGTTTTTCCAAAGTTATCAACACTTTTATGTTTGGCGTTCCGGAATCGACCTTATCTCAGGCTGAAAACGCGTTTCCTGCATTGTGGCATAACTTTGCAGTGAAGCTTCAGAACATGAAATTTTCTCCTCCCACGATAGCAGAAAGGGTCTTTCTAGTAGTTGCACATCAAATCTAAGCTGTCTGAAGTGTTTTTCCAAAGTTATCAACACTTTTATGTTTGGCGTTCCGGAATCGACCTTATCTCAGGCTGAAAACGCGTTATATGCATTGTGCCATAACTTTGCAGGGAAGCCTCAAAACATGAAATTTTCAGCTCCAACTATAGCAGAAAGGGTCTTTCTCGTAGTTGCACATCAAATCTAAGCTGTCTGAAGTGTTTTTCCAAAGTTATCAACATTTTTATGTTTGGCGTTCTGGAACCCACCTTATCTCAGGCTGAAAACGCGTTTTCTGCATTGTGCCAATACTTTGTAGGTAAGCTCCAGAACATGAAATTTTCACCTCCCACTATAGCAGAAAGCGTCTTTCTAGTAGGTGCACATCAAATCGAAGCTTTCTGAAGTGTTTTTCCAAAGTTATCAACACTTTTATGTTTGGCGTTCCGGAATCGACCTTATCTCAGGCTGAAAACGCGTTTCCTGCATTGTGGCAAAACTTTGCAGTGAAGCTTCAGAACATGAAATTTTCACCTCCCACTGTAGCAGAAAGGGTCTTTCTAGTAGTTGCACATCAAATCTAAGCTGTCTGTAGAGTTTTTCCTGAGTTATCAACATTCTTATGTTTGGCGCTCCGGAATCAACCTTATCTCAGGCTGAAAACGCGTTTTACGCATTGTGCCATAACTTTGCAGGAAAGCTTCAGAACATGAAATTTTCAACTCCCACTATAGCAGAAAGGGTCTTTCTAGTAGGTGCACATCAAATCAAAGCTGTTTGAAGTGTTTTTCCAAAGTTATCAACACTTTTATGTTTGGCGTTACGGAATCGACCTTATCTCAGCCTGAAAACACGATTTACGCATTCTGCCATAACGTTGCAGGGAAGCTTCAGAACATGAAATTTTCATATCCCACTATAGCAGAAAGGGTCTTTCTAGTAGTCTCACGTCAAATCTAAGCTGTCTGAAGTGTTTTTCCAAAGTTATCAACATTTTTATGTTTGGCGTTCTGGAACCCACCTTATCTCATGCTTAAAACGCGTTTTCTGCATTGTGCCATAACTTTGCAGGGAAGCTTCAGAACAGGAAATTTTCACCTCCCACTATAGCAGAAAGGGTCTTTCTAGTAGTTGTACATCAAATCTAAGCTGTCTGAAGTGTTTTTCCAAAGTTATCAACATTTTTATGTTTGGCGTTCCGGAATCAACCTTATCTCAGGCTGAAAACGCGTTTTACGCATTGTGCCATAACTTTGCATAAGGCTTCAGAACATTAAATTTTCACCTCCCACTATAGCAGAAATGGTCTTTCTAGCACTTGCACATCAAATCTAAGCTGTCTGAAGTGTTTTTCCGAAGTTATTAACATTTTAATGTTTGGCGTTCCGGAATCGACCTTATCTCAGGCTGAAAATGCGTTTCCTGCATTGTGGCATAACTTTGCTGGGAAGCTTCAGAACATCGAATTTTCACCTCCCACAATGGCAGAAATGGTCATTCTAGTAGTTGCACATCAAATCTAATCTGTCTGTAGAGTTTTTCCTGAGTTATCAACAATTTTATGTTTGGGGTTCTGAAATCAACCTCATCTCAGGCTGAAAACGCGTTTTACGCATTGTGCCATAACTTTGCAGGGAAGCTTCAGAACATGATCTTTTCAACTCCCACTATAGCAGAAAGGGTCTTTCTAGTAGTTGTACATCAAATATAAGCTGTCTGAAGTGTTTTTCCAAAGTTATCAACACTTTTATGTTTGGCGTTCCGGAATCGACCTTATCTCAGGCTGAAAACACGATTTACGCATTCTGCCATAACTTTGCAGGGAAGCTTGAGAACATGAAATTTTCATATCCCACTATAGCAGAAAGGGTCTTTCTAGTAGTCTCACATCAAATCTAAGCTGTCTGAAGTGTTTTCCCAAAGTTATCATATTTTTTTATTTGGCGTTCCGGAACCCACCTTATCTCAGGCTGAAAACTCGTTTTCTGCATTGTGCCATAACTTTGCAGGGAAGCTTCAGAACATTAAATTTTCAACTCCCACTATAGCAGAAAGGGTCTTTCTTGTAGTTGCACGTCAAATCTAAGCTGTCTGAAGTGTTTTTCCAAAGTTATCTACATTTTTATGTTTGGCATTCCAGAATCGACCTTATCTCTGGCTGAAAACGCGTTTTCTGCATTGTGATATAACTTTGCAGGGAAGCTTCAGAACATGAAATTTTAACCTGCCACTATAGCAGAAAGGGTCCTTCTAGTAGTTGCGCATCAAATCTAACCTGTCTGAAGTGTTTTTCCAAAGTTATCAACAGTCTTATGTTTGGCGTTCAGTCATCAACCTTCTCTCAGGCTCAAAACGCGTTCTCTACATTGTGCCATCACTTTGCAGGAAAGCTGCAGAATATGAAATTTTCACCTCCCACTATAGCAGAAAGGGTCTTTCTAGTAGTTGCACATCAAATCTGAGCTGTTTGAAGTGTTTATCCAAAGTTATTAACATTTTTATGTTTGCCGTTCTGAAATCAACCTCATCTCAGGCTGAAAACGAGTTTCACGCATTGTGCCAGAACTTTGCGGCGAAGCTTCAGAACATGAAATTTTCACCTCCCACTATAGCAGAAAGGGTCTTTCTCGTAGTTGCACATGAAATCTAAGCTGTCTGAAGTGTTTTTCGAAAGTTTTCAACATTTTTATGTTTGGTGTTCCTGAATCGACCTTATCTCAGGCTGAAAACGCATTTTACGCATTGTGCCATAACTTTGCAGGAAAGCTTCAGAACATGAAAATTTCACCTCCCACTATAGCAGAAAGGGTCTTTCTAGTAGTTGCACATCAAATCTAAGCTGTCTGAAGTGTTTTTACTAAGTTATCAACATTTTCATGTTTGGCGTTCCGGAATCGAACTTATGTGAGGCTGAAAACGCGTTTTCTGCATTGTGCCATAACTTTGCAGGGAAGCTTCAGAACAAAAATTTTTCACCTCCCACTATAGCAGAAAGGGTCTCTCTAGTAGTTGCACATCAAATCTAACCTGTCTGAAGTGTTTTTCCAAAGTTATCAACATTTTTATGTTTGGCATTCCAGAATCGACCTTATCTCTGGCTGAAAACGCGTTTTCTGCATTGTGCCATAACTTTGCAGGGAAACTTCAGAACATGATGTTTTCACCTCCCACTATAGCAGAAAGGGTCTTTCTAGTAGTTGCACATCAAATCTAAGCTGTCTGAAGTGTTTTTTCAAAGTTATCATATTTTTATATTTGGCGTTCCGTAATTGACCTTGTCTCATGCTGAAAACGCGTTTTCTGCATTGTGCCATAACTTTGCAGGGAAGCTTCAGAACATGAAATTTTCAACTCCCACTATAGCAGAAAGGCTTTTTCCAGTAGTTGCACATCAAATCTAAGCTGTCTGAAGTGTTTTTCCAAAGTTATCAACATTTTTATGTTTGGCTTTCCGGAATCGACCTTATCTCAGGCTGAAAACGCGTTTTCTGCATTGTGCCATAACTTTGCAGGGAAGCCTCAGAACATGAAATTTTCACCTCCCACTATAGCAGAAAGGGTTTTTCTAATAGTTGCACATCAAATCTAAGCTGTTTGAAGTGTTTTTCCAAAGTTATCAACATTCTTATGTTTGGCGTTCCAGAAACAACCTTATCTCAGGCTGAAAACGCGTTTTACACAATTTGCCATAACTTTGCAGGAAAGCTTCAGAACATGAAATTTTTACCTCCCACTATAGCAGAAAGGGTCTTTCTAGTAGTTGCACATCAAATCTAAGCTGTCTGAAGTGTTTTTCCAAAGTTATCAACATTCTTATGTTTGGTGTTCCGGAATCAACCTTATCTCAGGCTGAAAACGCGTTTTACGCATTGTGCCATAACTTTGCAGGAAAGCTTCAGAACATGAAATTTTCAACTCCCACAATAGCAGAAAGGGTCTTTCTAGTAGTTGCACATCAAATCTAAGCTGTCTGAAGTGTTTTTCCAAAGTTGTCAACATTTTTATGTTTGGCTTTCCGGAATCGACCTTATCTCAGGCTGAAAACGCGTTTCCTGCATTGTGGCATAACTTTGCAGGGATGCTTCAGAACATGAAATTTTCACCTCCCACTGTAGCAGAAAGGGTCTTACTAGCAGTTGCAGATCAAATCTAAGCTGTCTGAAATGTTTTTCCAAAGTTATCAACATTTTTATGTTTGGCGTTCTGGAACCCACCTTATCTCAGTCTGCAAACGTGTTTCTTGCATTGTGCCATAACTTTGCAGGGAAGCTACAGAACATGAAATTTTCAACTCCCACTATAACAGACAGGGTCTTTCTAGTAGTTGCACATCAAATCTAAGTTGTCTGAAGTGTTTTTCGAAAGCTATCAACATTTTTTAGGTTAGCGTTCCGGAAACGACCTTATCTCGGGCTGAAAACGCATTTTCTGCATTGTGCCATAACTTTGCAGGGAAGCTTCAGAACATGAAATTTTCACCTCCCACTATAGCAGAAAGGGTCTTTCTAGTCGATGCACATTAAATCTAAGCTGTCTGAAGTGTTTTTCCAAAGTTATCAACATTTTTACGTTTGCCGCTCCGGAACCCACATTATCTCGGGCTGAAAACGGGTTTTCTGCATTGTGCCATAACTTTGCAGGGAAGCTTCAGAACATGAAATTTTAACCTCCCACTGTAGCTGAAAGGTTCTTTCTAGTCGTTGCACATTAAATCTAAGCTGTCTGAAGTGTTTTTCCAAAGTTATCAACATTTTTATGTTTGGCGTTCCGGAACCCACCTTATCTCAGGCTGAAAACGCATTTTGTGCATTGAGCCATTAATTCTCAGGGAAGATTCAGAAAATGAAATTTTCACCTCCCACTATAGCAGAAAGGGTCTTTCTAGTAGTTGCACATCACATCTAAGCTGTCTGAAGTGTTTTTCCAAAGTTATCAACATTTTTATGTTTGGCGTTCTGGAATCGACCTTATCTCAGGCTGAAAACGCGTTTTCTGCATTGTGCCATAACTTTGCAGGGAAGCTTCAGAACATGAAATTTTAACCTCCCCCTCTTGCAGAAAGTGTCTTTCTATGAGTTGCACATCAAATCTAACCTGTCTGAAATGTTTTTCCAAAGTTATCAACATTTTTATGTTTGGCGTTCCGGAATCAACCTTATCTCAGGCTGAAGACGCGTTTTACGCATTGTGCCATAACTTTGCAGGGAAGTTCCAGAAAAGGAAATTTTCACCTCCCACTATGGCAGAAAGGGTTTTTCTAGTAGTTGCACATCAAATCTAAGCTGTCTGAAGTGTTTTTCCAAAGTTATAAACATTTTTATGTTTGGCGTTCTGGAACCCACCTTATCTCAGGCTGAAAACGCGTTTTCTGCATTGTTCCTTAACTTTGCAGGGAAGCTACAGAACATGAAATTTTCAACTCCCACTATAACAGACAGGGTCTTTCTAGTAGTTGCACATCAAATCTAAGTTGTCTGAAGTGTTTTCCCAAAGCTATCAACATTTTTTAGGTTAGCGTTCCGGAAACGACCTTATCTCGGGCTGAAAACGCATTTTCTGCATTGTGCCATAACTTTGCAGGGAAGGTTCAGAACATGAAATTTTCACCTCCCACAATAGCAGAAAGGGTCTTTCTAGTCGTTGCACATTAAATCTAAGCTGTCTGAAGTGTTTTTCCAAAGTTATCAACATTTTTACGTTTGCCGTTCCGGAACCCACATTATCTCGGGCTGAAAACGCGTTTTCTGCATTGTGCCATAACTTTGCAGGGAAGCTTCAGAACATGAAATTTTAACCTCCCACTGTAGCAAAAAGGATCTTTCTAGTCGTTGCACATTAAATCTAAGCTGTCTGAAGTGTTTTTCCAAAGTTATCAACATTTTTAAGTTTGGCGTTCCGGAACCCACCTTATCTCAGGCTGAAAACGCGTTTTCTGCATTGTTCCTTAACTTTGCAGGGAAGCATCAGAACATGAAATTTTCGGCTCCCACTGTGACAAACAGGGTCCTTCTAATAGTTGCACATCAAATCTATGCTGTCTGAATTGTTTTACCAAAGTTATCAACAGTTTTATGTTTGGCGTTCCGGAACCCACCTTATCTCAGGCTGAAAACGCGTTTTCTACATTGTTCCTTAACTTTGAAGGGAAGCATCAGAACATAAAATTTTCAGCTCCCACTATGACAAACAGGGTCTTTCTTATAGTTGCACATCAAATCTAATCTGTCTGAAGTGTTTTTCGAAAGTTATCAACATTTTTATGTTTGGCGTTCCGGAACCCACCTTATCTTTGGCTGAAAATGTGTTTTCTTCATTGTGCCATAACTTTGAAGGAAAGCTTCACAACATGAAAGTTTCACCTCCCACTATAGCAGAAAGGGTTTTTCTAGTAGTTGCACATCAAATCTAAGTTGTCTGAAGTGTTTTTCGAAAGTTATCAACATTTTTGTGTTTGGCGTTCCGGAATCGACCTTATCTCAGGCTGAAAACGCGTTTTACGCATTGTCCCATAACTTTCCTGGGAAGCTTCAGAACATGAAATGTTTACCTCCCACTATGTCAGAAAGAGTCTTTCTAGTAGTTGCACATCAAATCTAAGCTGTCTGAAGTGTTGTTCCAAAGTTATCAACTTTTTTACGTTTGGCGTTCCGGAACCCACCTTATCTCAGGCTGAAAACGCATTTTGTGCATTGAGCCATTAATTCTCAGGGAAGATTCAGAAAATGAAATTTTCACCTCCCACTATAGCAGAAAGCGTCTTTCTAGTAGGTGCACATCAAATCGAAGCTTTCTGAAGTGTTTTTCCAAAGTTATCAACACTTTTATGTTTGGCGTTCCGGAATCGACCTTATCTCAGGCTGAAAACGCGTTTCCTGCATTGTGGCAAAACTTTGCAGTGAAGCTTCAGAACATGAAATTTTCACCTCCCACTGTAGCAGAAAGGGTCTTTCTAGTAGTTGCACATCAAATCTAAGCTGTCTGTAGAGTTTTTCCTGAGTTATCAACATTCTTATGTTTGGCGCTCCGGAATCAACCTTATCTCAGGCTGAAAACGCGTTTTACGCATTGTGCCATAACTTTGCAGGAAAGCTTCAGAACATGAAATTTTCAACTCCCACTATAGCAGAAAGGGTCTTTCTAGTAGGTGCACATCAAATCAAAGCTGTTTGAAGTGTTTTTCCAAAGTTATCAACACTTTTATGTTTGGCGTTACGGAATCGACCTTATCTCAGGCTGAAAACACGATTTACGCATTCTGCCATAACGTTGCAGGGAAGCTTCAGAACATGAAATTTTCATATCCCACTATAGCAGAAAGGGTCTTTCTAGTAGTCTCACATCAAATCTAAGCTGTCTGAAGTGTTTTTCCAAAGTTATCAACATTTTTATGTTTGGCGTTCTGGAACCCACCTTATCTCATGCTTAAAACGCGTTTTCTGCATTGTGCCATAACTTTGCAGGGAAGCTTCAGAACAGGAAATTTTCACCTCCCACTATAGCAGAAAGGGTCTTTCTAGTAGTTGTACATCAAATCTAAGCTGTCTGAAGTGTTTTTCCAAAGTTATCAACATTTTTATGTTTGGCGTTCCGGAATCAACCTTATCTCAGGCTGAAAACGCGTTTTACGCATTGTGCCATAACTTTGCATAAGGCTTCAGAACATTAAATTTTCACCTCCCACTATAGCAGAAATGGTCTTTCTAGCACTTGCACATCAAATCTAAGCTGTCTGAAGTGTTTTTCCGAAGTTATTAACATTTTAATGTTTGGCGTTCCGGAATCGACCTTATCTCAGGCTGAAAACGCGTTTCCTGCATTGTGGCATAACTTTGCTGGGAAGCTTCAGAACATCGAATTTTCACCTCCCACAATGGCAGAAATGGTCATTCTAGTAGTTGCACATCAAATCTAATCTGTCTGTAGAGTTTTTCCTGAGTTATCAACATTTTTATGTTTGGGGTTCTGAAATCAACCTCATCTCAGGCTGAAAACGCGTTTTACGCATTGTGCCATAACTTTGCAGGGAAGCTTCAGAACATGATCTTTTCAACTCCCACTATAGCAGAAAGGGTCTTTCTAGTAGTTGTACATCAAATATAAGCTGTCTGAAGTGTTTTTCCAAAGTTATCAACACTTTTATGTTTGGCGTTCCGGAATCGACCTTATCTCAGGCTGAAAACACGATTTACGCATTCTGCCATAACTTTGCAGGGAAGCTTGAGAACATGAAATTTTCATATCCCACTATAGCAGAAAGGGTCTTTCTAGTAGTCTCACATCAAATCTAAGCTGTCTGAAGTGTTTTCCCAAAGTTATCATATTTTTTTATTTGGCGTTCCGGAACCCACCTTATCTCAGGCTGAAAACTCGTTTTCTGCATTGTGCCATAACTTTGCAGGGAAGCTTCAGAACATTAAATTTTCAACTCCCACTATAGCAGAAAGGGTCTTTCTTGTAGTTGCACGTCAAATCTAAGCTGTCTGAAGTGTTTTTCCAAAGTTATCTACATTTTTATGTTTGGCATTCCAGAATCGACCTTATCTCTGGCTGAAAACGCGTTTTCTGCATTGTGATATAACTTTGCAGGGAAGCTTCAGAACATGAAATTTTAACCTGCCACTATAGCAGAAAGGGTCCTTCTAGTAGTTGCGCATCAAATCTAACCTGTCTGAAGTGTTTTTCCAAAGTTATCAACAGTCTTATGTTTGGCGTTCAGTAATCAACCTTCTCTCAGGCTCAAAACGCGTTCTCTACATTGTGCCATCACTTTGCAGGAAAGCTGCAGAATATGAAATTTTCACCTCCCACTATAGCAGAAAGGGTCTTTCTAGTAGTTGCACATCAAATCTGAGCTGTTTGAAGTGTTTATCCAAAGTTATTAACATTTTTATGTTTGGCGTTCTGAAATCAACCTCATCTCAGGCTGAAAATGCGTTATCTGCATTGTGCCACAACTTTGCAGGGAAGCTTCAGAACATGAAATTTTCATCTACCACTATAGCAGAAATTGTCTTTCTAGTCGTTGCACATCAAATCTAAGCTGTCTGAAGTGTTTTTCCAAAGTTAGCAACATTTTTATGTTTGCCGTTCTGAAATCAACCTCATCTCAGGCTGAAAACGAGTTTCACGCATTGTGCCAGAACTTTGCGGCGAAGCTTCAGAACATGAAATTTTCACCTCCCACTATAGCAGAAAGGGTCTTTCTCGTAGTTGCACATGAAATCTAAGCTGTCTGATGTGTTTTTCGAAAGTTTTCAACATTTTTATGTTTGGTGTTCCTGAATCGACCTTATCTCAGGCTGAAAACGCATTTTACGCATTGTGCCATAACTTTGCAGGAAAGCTTCAGAACATGAAAATTTCACCTCCCACTATAGCAGAAAGGGTCTTTCTAGTAGTTGCACATCAAATCTAAGCTGTCTGAAGTGTTTTTACTAAGTTATCAACATTTTCATGTTTGGCGTTCCGGAATCGAACTTATGTGAGGCTGAAAACGCGTTTTCTGCATTGTGCCATAACTTTGCAGGGAAGCTTCAGAACAAAAATTTTTCACCTCCCACTATAGCAGAAAGGGTCTCTCTAGTAGTTGCACATCAAATCTAACCTGTCTGAAGTGTTTTTCCAAAGTTATCAACATTTTTATGTTTGGCATTCCAGAATCGACCTTATCTCTGGCTGAAAACGCGTTTTCTGCATTGTGCCATAACTTTGCAGGGAAACTTCAGAACATGATGTTTTCACCTCCCACTATAGCAGAAAGGGTCTTTCTAGTAGTTGCACATCAAATCTAAGCTGTCTGAAGTGTTTTTTCAAAGTTATCATATTTTTATATTTGGCGTTCCGTAATTGACCTTGTCTCATGCTGAAAACGCGTTTTCTGCATTGTGCCATAACTTTGCAGGGAAGCTTCAGAACATGAAATTTTCAACTCCCACTATAGCAGAAAGGCTTTTTCCAGTAGTTGCACATCAAATCTAAGCTGTCTGAAGTGTTTTTCCAAAGTTATCAACATTTTTATGTTTGGCTTTCCGGAATCGACCTTATCTCAGGCTGAAAACGCGTTTTCTGCATTGTGCCATAACTTTGCAGGGAAGCCTCAGAACATGAAATTTTCACCTCCCACTATAGCAGAAAGGGTTTTTCTAATAGTTGCACATCAAATCTAAGCTGTTTGAAGTGTTTTTCCAAAGTTATCAACATTCTTATGTTTGGCGTTCCAGAAACAACCTTATCTCAGGCTGAAAACGCGTTTTACACAATTTGCCATAACTTTGCAGGAAAGCTTCAGAACATGAAATTTTTACCTCCCACTATAGCAGAAAGGGTCTTTCTAGTAGTTGCACATCAAATCTAAGCTGTCTGAAGTGTTTTTCCAAAGTTATCAACATTCTTATGTTTGGTGTTCCGGAATCAACCTTATCTCAGGCTGAAAACGCGTTTTACGCATTGTGCCATAACTTTGCAGGAAAGCTTCAGAACATGAAATTTTCAACTCCCACAATAGCAGAAAGGGTCTTTCTAGTAGTTGCACATCAAATCTAAGCTGTCTGAAGTGTTTTTCCAAAGTTGTCAACATTTTTATGTTTGGCTTTCCGGAATCGACCTTATCTCAGGCTGAAAACGCGTTTCCTGCATTGTGCCATAACTTTGCAGGGATGCTTCAGAACATGAAATTTTCACCTCCCACTGTAGCAGAAAGGGTCTTACTAGCAGTTGCAGATCAAATCTAAGCTGTCTGAAATGTTTTTCCAAAGTTATCAACATTTTTATGTTTGGCGTTCTGGAACCCACCTTATCTCAGTCTGCAAACGTGTTTCTTGCATTGTGCCATAACTTTGCAGGGAAGCTACAGAACATGAAATTTTCAACTCCCACTATAACAGACAGGGTCTTTCTAGTAGTTGCACATCAAATCTAAGTTGTCTGAAGTGTTTTTCGAAAGCTATCAACATTTTTTAGGTTAGCGTTCCGGAAACGACCTTATCTCGGGCTGAAAACGCATTTTCTGCATTGTGCCATAACTTTGCAGGGAAGCTTCAGAACATGAAATTTTCACCTCCCACTATAGCAGAAAGGGTCTTTCTAGTCGATGCACATTAAATCTAAGCTGTCTGAAGTGTTTTTCCAAAGTTATCAACATTTTTACGTTTGCCGCTCCGGAACCCACATTATCTCGGGCTGAAAACGGGTTTTCTGCATTGTGCCATAACTTTGCAGGGAAGCTTCAGAACATGAAATTTTAACCTCCCACTGTAGCTGAAAGGTTCTTTCTAGTCGTTGCACATTAAATCTAAGCTGTCTGAAGTGTTTTTCCAAAGTTATCAACATTTTTATGTTTGGCGTTCCGGAACCCACCTTATCTCAGGCTGAAAACGCATTTTGTGCATTGAGCCATTAATTCTCAGGGAAGATTCAGAAAATGAAATTTTCACCTCCCACTATAGCAGAAAGGGTCTTTCTAGTAGTTGCACATCACATCTAAGCTGTCTGAAGTGTTTTTCCAAAGTTATCAACATTTTTATGTTTGGCGTTCTGGAATCGACCTTATCTCAGGCTGAAAACGCGTTTTCTGCATTGTGCCATAACTTTGCAGGGAAGCTTCAGAACATGAAATTTTAACCTCCCCCTCTTGCAGAAAGTGTCTTTCTAGGAGTTGCACATCAAATCTAACCTGTCTGAAATGTTTTTCCAAAGTTATCAACATTTTTATGTTTGGCGTTCCGGAATCAACCTTATCTCAGGCTGAAGACGCGTTTTACGCATTGTGCCATAACTTTGCAGGGAAGTTCCAGAAAAGGAAATTTTCACCTCCCACTATGGCAGAAAGGGTTTTTCTAGTAGTTGCACATCAAATCTAAGCTGTCTGAAGTGTTTTTCCAAAGTTATAAACATTTTTATGTTTGGCGTTCTGGAACCCACCTTATCTCAGGCTGAAAACGCGTTTTCTGCATTGTTCCTTAACTTTGCAGGGAAGCTACAGAACATGAAATTTTCAACTCCCACTATAACAGACAGGGTCTTTCTAGTAGTTGCACATCAAATCTAAGCTGTCTGAAGTGTTTTTCCAAAGTTATCAACATTTTTATGTTTGGCGTTCTGGAATCGACCTTATCTCAGGCTGAAAACGCGTTTTCTGCATTGTGCCATAACTTTGCAGGGAAGTTTCAGAACAAGAAATTTTAACCTCCTCCTCTTGCAGAAAGTGTCTTTCTAGTAATTGCACATCAAAACTAACCTGTCTGAAATGTTTTTCCAAAGTTATCAACATTTTTATGTTTGGCGTTCCGGAATCAACGTTATCTCAGGCTGAAGACGCGTTTTACGCATTTGTGCCATAACTTTGCAGGGAAGTTCCAGAAAATGAAATTTTCACCTCCCACTATGGCAGAAAGGGTTTTTCTAGTAGTTGCACATCAAATCTAAGCTGTCTCAAGTGTTTTTCGAAAGTTATCAACATTTTTATGTTTGGCGTTCTGGAACCCACCTTATCTCAGGCTGAAAACGCGTTTTTTGCATTGTGCCATAACTTTGCAGGGAAGCTTCAGAACATGAAATTTTGACCTTCCTCTAAAGCAGAAACAGTCTTTGTAGTAGTTGCACATCAAATCTAAGCTGTCTGAAGTGTTGTTCCAAAGTTATCAACATTTTTACGTTTGGCGTTCCGGAACCCACCTTATCTCAGGCTGAAAACGTGTTTTCTGCATTGTGCCATAACTTCTCAGGGAAGCTTCAGAACATGAAATTTTCACCTCCCACTATCGCAGAAAGGGTCTTTCTAGTAGTTGCACATCAAATCTAAGCTGTCTGAAGTGTTTTTCCAAAGATATCAACATTTTTGTGTTTGGCGTTCCGGAACCCACATTATCTCAGGCTGAAAACGCGTTTTCTGCTTTGTGCCATAACTTTGCAGGGAAGCTTCAGAACATGAAATTTTCAACTCCCACTATAACAGACAGGGACTTTGTGGTCGTTGCACATCAAATCTAAGCTGTCTGAAGTGTTTTTCGAAAGTTATCAACATTTTTATGTTTGGCGTTCTGGAACCCACTTTGTCCCAGGCTGTAAACGCGTTTTCTGCATTGTGCCACAACTTTGCAGGGAAGCTTCAGAACATGAAATTTTAACCACCCACTAAAGCAGAAAGGGTCTTTCTAGTAGTTGCACATCATATCTAAGCTGTCTGAAGTGTTTTTCCAAAGTTATAAACATTTTTATGTTTGGCGTTCCGAAACCCACCTTATCTCAGGCTGAAAACGCGTTTTCTGCATTGTTCCTAAACTTTGCAGGGAAGCATCAGAACATTAAATTTTCAGCTCCCACTATGACAAACAGGTTCTTTCTAATAGTTGCACATCAAATCTAATCTGTCTGAAGTGTTTTTCGAAAGTTATCAACATTTTTATGTTTGGCGTTCCACAACCCACCTTATCTCAGGCTGAAAACGCGTTTTCTGCATTGTGCCATAACTTTGCAGGGAAGCTTCAGAAAATGAAATTTTAACCACCCACTGTAGCAGAAAGGCTCTTTCTAGTAGTTTCACATCAAATCTATGCTGTCTGAATTGTTTTACCAAAGTTATCAACAGTTTTATGTTTGGCGTTCCGGAACCCACCTTATCTCAGGCTGAAAACGCGTTTTCTACATTGTTCCTTAACTTTGCAGGGAAGCATCAGAACATAAAATTTTCAGCTCCCACTATGACAAACAGGGTCTTTCTAATAGTTGCACATCAAATCTAATCTGTCTGAAGTGTTTTTCGAAAGTTATCAACATTTTTATGTTTGGCGTTCCGGAACCCACCTTATCTCAGGCTGAAAATGTGTTTTCTTCATTGTCCCATAACTTTGAAGGAAAGCTTCACAACATGAAAGTTTCACCTCCCACTATAGCAGAAAGGGTTTTTCTAGTAGTTGCACATCAAATCTAAGCTGTCTGAAGTGTTTTTCGAAAGTTATCAACATTTTTATGTTTGGCGTTCCGGAATCGACCTTATCTCAGGCTGAAAACGCGTTTTACGCATTGTCCCATAACTTTCCAGGGAAGCTTCAGAACATGAAATGTTTACCTCCCACTATGTCAGAAAGAGTCTTTCTAGTAGTTGCACATCAAATCTAAGCTGTCTGAAGTGTTGTTCCAAAGTTATCAACATTTTTACGTTTGGCGTTCCGGAACCCACCTTATCTCAGGCTGAAAACGCATTTTGTGCATTGAGCCATTAATTCTCAGGGAAGATTCAGAAAATGAAATTTTCACCTCCCACTATAGCAGAAAGGGTCTTTCTAGTAGTTGCACATCAAATCTTAGCTGTCTGAAGTGTTTTTCCAAAGTTATCAACATTTTTATGTTTGGCGTTCTGGAATCGACCTTATCTCAGGCTGAAAACGCGTTTTCTGCATTGTGCCATAACTTTGCAGGGAAGCTTCAGAACAAGAAATTTTAACCTCCTCCTCTTGCAGAAAGTGTCTTTCTAGTAGTTGCACATCAAAACTAACCTGTCTGAAATGTTTTTCCAAAGTTATCAACATTTTTATGTTTGGCGTTCTGGAACCCACCTTATCTCAGGCTGAAAACGCGTTTTTTGCATTGTGCCATAACTTTGCAGGGAAGCTTCAGAACATGAAATTTTGAACTTCCTCTAAAGCAGAAACGGTCTTTGTAGTAGTTGCACATCAAATCTAAGCTGTCTGAAGTGTTGTTCCAAAGTTATCAACATTTTTACGTTTGGCGTTCCGGAACCCACCTTATCTCAAGCTGAAAACGTGTTTTCTGCATTGTGCCATAACTTCTCAGGGAAGCTTCAGAACATGAAATTTTCACCTCCCACTATCGCAGAAAGGGTCTTTCTAGTAGTTGCACATCAAATCTAAGCTGTCTGAAGTGTTTTTCCAAAGATATCAACATTTTTGTGTTTGGCGTTTGTCGTCGGGTTTAGGTTTTCAAGGTCTTGTGTACAAGGCGATTAGCTATAACATAAGCCGTCCCTAGTTCCAAGCACACTACCTCCCTTTGCCTCTCTGGTAAAGGGCCCCTCGGTTGGTCAACTCAGTCAGCCTCTTGTTGCGGACACGGTTCTAAAACTATTATAAGCATATCAACTATACCTTATTATATTAGTGAGTAGTGTCGGCGCTTCACTGAGCGGGTTATTTAATTAGCCCGACCTGTTAAGAAACAGGTTCTTGACCTTACAATGCTACACCTCTTACCGTAGTCTCTTTACTTAACTTCGTTTAGGGACTCATGATCGGATCCTAAATCCATTCCTTTCAAATAACACTTTCCCCATAAATGCCTAAAACTACCACCTAATCATTGACACAATAATTCAGGATGGAATAATGCTACCATGTGAGACACTCATTAAATGTGCAACAGGAGGAAATCAAACAATAACTCACCTATAACCCAATTGATGGTAGTAGGTAGGAGCCAGTTGATTCTTTAGTAGTCAGGGATCAACGCCGTTGTGCCTTTTCAGTACTTAATTCGTACTCAATTTTATTTTGTTTTTTGTCACAAAAATGTTTCTTCAAAAAATTAATAAAAGAATAGTAAAAACAGCAAAGTCAACCAAAAATAATAAAATCCATAAACTCAAGGGTATTGCCAGACGCTGATACCCAACAATATCAAAAGTACCGCCAGACGCTGGTACTAGTACATATACTTCAAAAACCATATAATCAAAAACACTTCAAAAACCGTATAATTAAGAATACTTCAAAACCATATAATCAAAACACTTCAATAAAAAGGATTAATTCAAAAATAGTAAAAGAGAAATAAAAGATGAGTTAAAATCAAATGGTCCGAGAGCAAACAGCAAGAGCACCGTCCCAAGATAAGATAAAAACTTACAGCGGACAGACGCGGGCGAAGATCCAAAAAGAGCAAGAAGCCAGGGTCACATCTCCGAGCGCTTATATAGCCACACACGGCTTTGAAGACATACCGACATCCGTTTTCTCACGCCAAGCCAATTAGTCATATCTATAACTTATCTTGTTTTTCTCCAGGTGGCCTTTTGAAGTCCTTCCCTCAAAAGGATACATGTTCGGTGATAGATCATATTAGTGTCAATTGCGTCAGCACTTACATCATTTTTTACGTCACTGATGCCCGGTTCACCATATTAGGTCAGTACATCCACTCCATTTTGTCAGCACGTACGCACAGGTTCAAACTAAGTTCAAGATGGCCACTTTGTCATGACTTCAAATGAGCGCGCCTTCAAGGTCATTCTCAGATCCAAGCACACAGCTGTTCGTGAGTTCAAACGCGCATGATCAAAAGCATACAGGTTCACTAAAGTTCGAAACATTAAACAATTAATGATAAAAAAAATCAGAAACAATATCAAATATTATTTAGCAGGTCCATTAATGATAAAAACAGAAACAATATCAAATATTATTTAGCAGGTTTTGATTATAATATTTTCGAACTTCCAGTGTATACAACATCCCCCTCCGAAAATATCGTCCTTCACCATTTGTCCAATTCGTCAAAGTCCAGTGGTCCGATTCCTTCGTCGTCATCATTTCGTTGTCTCATCAGGGACTCGAGATCGTCCAATTCTCTCATCATGTTCACGTAGTAGCAGATCCACATCAGTGCCGATGCCGATCTTGGCACACCAGGCGACGTAGGGCTGGACGTCAAAGGGGCATTGTAGTCATTAGGTTCTCCACCACAATCCTCAGACGCTGCGGGACCTGGAACCTCATATTGGGGAGTGGTGGGTGAATATTCATTTCGTGGGGCTGGAGTCGAGTGGCTTGCAGATTGAGAAGATGTGGGGCACAGATCACTGGAGTCTTCAGTTTGAGGAGAAGGTGTCTGGCGTCTTGGTGATGCCGGGGGTACAGGGTTTAGCATGCTTCCGGGGTTCATCTCCACAGGGCCATCTGTCCCCGGGTGAGAGCCATTAACGGGGCCTGCTACGAACTGTCCTACATCAGGGAAGACAAAGCTGGTGTCCCTCATGTTTAACCCACACAGGTGGCAACTTCCCAGGATATGGCCATCGTGCTTACAAAGGAGTGGATCTTTAAGGGCTACTAATTCTCCCTTACAATAAGCACAATTTGCTGCGCTGGCATCTCCTTGGTGATTTGGCTGTTCTTCCTGGCTGTCCTCAACTGCACTACTTTCTGAAGGTGGTGGGGCATTCGGCAGTGGTTCGGGAGAGGACCGCGCTGGCTCAGGGTACATCGGTACAGACACGGAGGCCCTCCGACACTTGGGTGCCCTTGGGGCTGGAGTAGCTACCGACTCCGAGCTAGCAGGTGTCTCGTCATTGGACGGAAGATTGCTTCTCCCTCCAGAGGCCACCTCTGTGCTACTGGATGTCGCGGCTCTCCTTGCCCAACGTCTCGCCGGGTTTGGTCTCCGGGGGGCGGGCCTCCCGAGTTGCCGTTTGTACTGTTGGAGCATGGCAGGACGCCTCCAGTCGCGATTCCCCTCCAACACCGCCATTGCTTCCTCCTTAGCTCCACTCATCACCAGTCGGGCGAATTTCTCCCAAGTGACTGGTCTTTGCATATGCCAACCAAGTGCCGTGGGCACCACTGATCTGCCTTTCAACAACCTTTCGATCCACTCATAGTAACCACTAGGACAATATCCTCCTTGGTAATGTTGTGTACCAAACCCCCCATGCCACAATTCATCATGCTCCCTGACGACGCACTCCTCCCAGTCCTCATACACACTCACGACATCTTTCTGCCATTGAGTCACCATCAGTAAGTTTGGGTCATAGAGGTAAATCTGCTTTCCGGGAGGTTGGTAGCCTGGCTGAATGTTTCCTGGCCCCCAAGGTCTGGCTGGGCTAACATTTCCCAAGTCTTCGTTGTATATTTCTCCCACCTGTTCGGTTTTCAGCACCATTCCCTCCATCATATACGGGGGATGGAATGCTCCGCGTTCAATCCAGGATGTCTGCCCAGGTCCTATTTTACAATGGTACGCCCTAATGGCGTACGTGGTCAACGGGGGCAGCTTATCATCCCCGGGGAACGTAAACTCCCAGAGTTCAGCACAAACAACTGGGAGCCAATGGTTCAATGGCTCGTTCTCCCGGCACATTACCACAAAACGTGGCCATGCCTGGAGAATGAACGGGGTCTCCTTTTCGATTGACCACACAACCCGATCCTTTGCTTTGATTTCATGCGGTATCCACAATTTTTGGACCTTCTTTCTATGATCTTGGGTAAGTACACCGCGTGACACCTTTGCTGTAAATCTCATGTGGGGCTCACCCCTCCAATATTCAACCATTTTGGTGGAGGGTCCCCAACTAAAAATCCTATGTCTTCCTCTGTCTACAGGGCGGACTTTGGTTCCGGGATCAAGGGGCTCCATGATCACATCTAGGGCATACAGGACTCTCGTTTTTTGCGTGTGCCATGGATCCCATTGATCTGCTTTGTTGTTCCCGTCCGTAATCACAATTGAGCCCTGTAGAAACATTACAAAATGTCAATTCTGAGAAGGTCTACGAACAGTAGACGCCATCCCAAACAGCCTTATGCTGTTCGAAGTTTTCCATATCTTTATGGGGTAACAAGTCCCCATCAGGTAACCTATATAAAACACAGAGACATACAAAGAAGTTCCTCCAGCTAACTTTTTGAACAGAATCCATATCATCAGAATTATCCATTGCGCAGTAAGATTAAGTGCTGCCCTTTTATACCTCCCCAGGGTTGACCAAATTAATGTCAGCAATAAACCTATGAGTATGAAATATATCGCCGTTCCTGCTATAATGCAATAGGTACACTGAGAACCTATGCAAAACAAAAGGGTCAATTCGGTGTACAGACTGTCCAGTACGTATACTATGGTGACCGCGGTCGGCCAAAGCCATGGTCTCTGAGGGCTTAAATTTAAACCCGCGCATCCAATGAGGCTGAACGAGGCATGTAAAGGGGATGCTTTTCTAACGAAAAAACGAATGCACCCTACTATTAACCCGAGGATGCACCCAAGGCACGTCTTTTGTTTATGCAATGGAGGAACAAATATTACTTGCAAAATGGACAGCATCGCAAGATCAATAAAATCTGTCCCTGCCTGGGGAGGACTCTCTGGGTGATACCCGGTGGTGTTCGTCTGGTTGCTTGCCATGTTCAGTGCGACTAAACGTGAGATACTTGCTGCGCAGCTCTTTTTATGTGCTTGCGGATGGAGGCATTACCTTGAGTCTCCTGTTGACGTAGACGGAACGTCAGTGCATCTGCTCCAATACACGCTCATGTCATCCAGAAGAGAGTCCAAACTATTGTCTGGTTCCGTGCTGTGTTTAAACACTTTATGGGCATTTTAATATAATTGTGGGTAAAAGCCATGAAGCGTAGTACATTGCTCTGTGAATTTGTGTCATTCAGTTCTCATTTTAATCAATCCTGAATTGATATCGTAAACTAATACTTTGGTACTGATTAAGATGTAATTTTCTGTTATTACAGTGGTAACTTTTGATCTCTCTCTCTCTTCACCCTCTGAGAGTTTTAAGAGAACTCTAAGTAACTATGATTTTACACGGTGTACTGTCCATCCTTCAACACCAGTCCTCTCTTTAGGAGAACTGGGTAACTTTGAAGTTAAGTAATATTAATATTATTAAAATGATGCCTAACACTCAGGTTAAAATTTTGATTTTCATCCTAAGATTTTCCTTATTTACTTCCCCCTCAGGCACTTTCGTGTCCAGTACCTTAATACATAAGTGGGATGCCTAACCCAAACCTAGCTATACCCCTTGTCCATTGACTTTTTTCCACTTTTCTTGCTTCTTTTTCTTTATTTCTTCTTTGACATCTCGAAGAGCCTTTCTCAAGAACTCTTTCTCTTGTCTTCCTTTTCGTCTTTGGACTGCACGGCACGGATAGCAGCATATACTATTAAGGCACCGACATAAAGTGACTACTTTAGAGATTACGGCGAGAGCTACGAGGATCGCTAATACAAGCAGTATCCATTTTAGGTACCACCATATAAATTCGATAATTTCCCACACAGCTGCCGCTGTATCTACAACTCCCTGTCCTATTCCATACATCATAGCTTCCGACATCATTCCAAAAAATCCTAGCCATCCTGCCGTCGGTACTTTCTTCCGAAAGTCACGTACAACATGCCAATAATCGTTTAATTTCTCACAGGCATATGGGTCCTTGGTTATATTGATCTCAGGGGCACTATATTCCTCATATACGCAGCTTCTCTCTCCTTTTGGAATGTACCAGGGAGATGAATTACTGTATGTCATCTTTGATAGGATAATATCATCCAATTCAAAAACATGTGTCTGTGATTTTGCATACACTCTGTCTTTGTTACATAGTTGATCTCGATATGTTTCATATCGATTATACATGAGGAACCCTGGATTTATACTTTCTAAAAGCCCAATCGGAGCAGCCACTTTCGGCCAGTGTGGTATGGCTACATGTATCCCAAGCCGTCCACACATTTTTTCCCTATTATTCAACAATATACCGTGTGTTCCCCACCTAGAAGTAAAATAGGATTCATGCTCTCTTTTTAGTTGTTTGGCTACTTGGGACCCATTAAAACATTCAGAACTATTGCACGGGATATAACCCCACTGATGTGGGTCACATGGATTAGAGTCGTGACTATAAACTGCCTTAGGCTTCAGGTTAGGTGCTCGGAAACACCCTTGGTATCCTGTAACGTTTAAACTAAAATGCTCGGGGTCTTGGGGTTGCCATCTAAGTTGTGGATATTGAACACTACTTATAATGGGGAACCAAGTCTTCTTAAATTCAGTTTTATCAAACACCTGACTCTGTGTTTGTCTTGTGTTATTGACCTGAAAGAGGTCTAGCCCTGCTATCAGAAATCTTTCCGTAGTCATTAGAGTAGTATGGACAAACGGGAATGATGACTGCATTGTTCTTACGTGGCGCCATTCCGGGTGTTGTTTAAAATATTGTTTGACTGTCTTCAGATGATCGGGCAACAGAAACGTAACTGTGTACCTTGTAGATATATCTTCAACTTTTCCCTTTTTCTGTCCACTATCTTTTGGCGAGGCCTCTACGAGAAGTGGTTCCATTGCGAGATGAGGCCAGGCTCGTATAGATACTTCCCCATTGGAGTCATTCCAGGAGACTTCTTTCCTTTTTAAAAAATTTTGATAATTAGCTAATTGATCCCGAAGGGCCATTCCCGGGGTTCTTTTACCTCCTTTTATTTGAGTAATGTCGCCCCATAATTGGCTTGGGTTAAACAATAACGTTGCTTCTTTAAGAGCGGCGTACCACGTTCTTTGGTCATCATTTTGGAGTCCCTCCGTAGATGGTTTATTCCATTCAGTAATATTCTCCTGGTATACTGAATCATATCCCCATTCTCCTTGCTCAGTCTGTACTTTTACTTCATAGTTTCTAACCTTTCCTCTTAATGTGTTGAGTGGATTCACGGAATCTGGCAATCCTGGGTTTACAAGGAACCTATGTATCACAGTGGTATTTTTTCCTCCATCGCTAGAAGTTTGTAATTCATCGTACGATACTAGGTGTGGCCATATCAGCATTTCTAAACTTTCTGTGTCAAACGAATTCCACCCTAATCCTTGTCCCAAAATAAGACCAGCCAACTGTGACCATTCCCATGCCCTAAAGAAAACCGTCGGATCATTTTTAGCTTTATCGTTCAGACATGTGGGAAGAATAATGTGTTTATGACTATTCAGTTGTTGACCTGTTGGTTGGCCGCTTGGGCAGGATAAATTAACTGGTAGGTCCGATGTACAATACTCCATCGCCTCTGCCCAGTCTTTTCCTCTCATAGGATAAAATATCCTATTCTCTGTATTGTTAGGCTTCTCATTAATGAGCTGATATGCGTATTTGACATGAGTTATGTTTATACCAAGCTTGTGAGATAAACATCTCTTAGCTTCAGTCCACCAAACTGACTGATTATTTCTGACCCAGTTTTTCCAAGGTTGCTGCGTCATCATAGGGATCGCGAGGCCTATTTGGTCCCTTCGGCACTCACATGGTTCTTTGTGACAGTCATTTCCTTCTTCCATTCCTTTACCATTAAACTGTTTATTATGGCATAATATACCATCTTCTTGCAATGCCCTTAATTTGTACCACATGACTCTTCTCTGTACCACAGGGTATTTCAACCAAATTTTCCAGAATTTACTATCTGGATGCTGATCTGCAATGTACTCTTTTCCCGATCCATTAATCTTGTCCCTATGTTGTTCACTCATGGTGGTCAACAGATGCCACCTCCAATAAACATTACGTAAGCCAGTGTCTCGTGGGCTAGTGTCATACTCATCACTCTTGGGCCCTTTGTTTCTGCAATTTTTCCCTGGTTGACACCTAGGATAAACCTCCTCTTCCCCGAAATGGGTGTCCGGGGGAGACTTGCCATCCGACCATGGTTTAGAACCATTTGTCATCAAATAAAGACAATTGTCGAATTGTGTCTCTTCTGGTATGGAGAGAAAAAACTTAACTTGTTGTTCCTTCTCTCCTTCACTTTTAGCTGAATTCGCTGTGGTTACAGTGTTAAGAATGGATTCAAGTAACACTAGCATGGTTTTTGTCTCTACCTTTTGGAACATTTCTTTAGAACATGTGTACTCCAGCTCTCTTCTAACTCTTCTAGAAACAGGGTCAGCCGAATCAGTGTTTAACACGTCGGGATCAGAGTTAGCTGAAAAAGGTAGGGGGGCTATATCTAACAGGAGTTGTCCTATTTGATTACTTTTATCCCATTCTTCATTTCCATATGCTTCTGTGGTTGTCCACAGCTCTTCTTCCCATGTTCTATTATTATAGATAGATTGTTCAACCCTTCTAATAAGCGGGGCATTCCACACATGGGTGGTATTTATTTTCTGGCATGTTTTCATCATATAATATCTATCTTCTCCCGTCGACCAGCCCCGTCTCGTTTGTTGGGCAAAAACTTTATAATAACAGGTTTTATCAGAGTTGATATTGAAGGACCATCCAGAAAGTCTCATCTCTTCATGATTGATTAACTTTACTTTTACTGTTACAAATTCCTTGGAGGTAGGTCCATAATGAGTTACTATATCTTTCCAGGTGTCGTATTCGCATAGGGTTTGATTCTTCCGTTTACACTGGGCCTTATATTCACACAGCCTCTCATACGCTGCCTGAGATGCCTGGAGAAGCCAGTCCATGAGTCCTTCATCACAATTTAACACGTTAACACTTTTAAATGGGATATCACATTCTCCCATGCCTTCCTTGTGAGGATCTGCGGGCTCCGATGTGAACATTGGGGCCATCGTATTTACGTCAAGTGTTTTGCCATCAGATGTTGAGATTATGTTAGTCTCCATTTGATCAGGGGCCATTGTTGGGGTATACATGATTATGGAATCTATAGGAGATGCGGCCATGACTGTCTTCTTTTCAGTCATTGCTGCACCGAGATTCCCTTCATTATTTCTGGCAGATAAAGTAGTCTGAGTATCTATTCCTGTCGTGCCATTATTCCTGGTATCTTTTCCAGGTTCAGGTGTAGTCATGCTACTGGCCATATGGTTTTCGATCACATTAATATTTCCCGTTTGATTGATCAGACTGGGGGTAATTGACATAGCAGCAGCTGTCCAAGTGGGACGTGCGGCAGTTTTGTCCACAGGGCTTTCCGCGCTTCGGCGACGTCTCCGTTTAAGTGTCTTGGCGGTCACCTGACTCTTCACTTCCTGACTATCAAGTTTTGGTTTCTCATACTCACAAGTGCCACTTATAGCTCCATGGATATTTAGGTAGACAATTGCTTGTTTTATCCACAGAGCTTGATCAAATTGAGTGCCATTTTTATCTGTTGCGATTGGCAAAGATATTTCTTTCGTATCCGGGGTCAAGACGGTGCAGTTTCTACAACGTACTGTTTTCAATTTCCAACGTCGGGTGACACTGCTAGTATAGGTCATATGTTCATAGACTATATTTGACCATGAGGCTATTACTAATATTAATATAAATAGTAGCATTCCAATTATAAAAAGACTCAAGGGAGACATCCTAGTGGTTTTCTCCCATTCCTTGATCATTTTGTCGCGTTTCATTTGTTTCCTGGAAATTGTAGTTGGTGTCTGGTGCTGTATATCCTTGGCCTGATCTTTATATGCCAATTGTTGTCTCGCCTTAAACTGCCACCAGCGCCTAGCTCTCCAATACCAGAATTTATCCCATAAATTCATTATTCCTTCTTTCCCTTTCTTCTTTTGAGAAGGAGGGCTATTCGCGATTGCTTACCACTAGCTGGTCGCTTGCCTTTATCGCGTACTTTAGGCACCTCCTCGTCTTCTGACCCAGGACTATCAAGATCCTGTGGGTGAGAAGAGGGTGGTGGCATTAGTTCTTGCGACGCCGTCTTTTTGATCTCTCCTGATTGGTTCATAATAGCCGAACTGTTCTTGGGATTATTCCTCTCCCCCTCTGGACCAATCGCACCTCCCAGGCATGGTCCTAGGTGCTGCTGGAAAAACGTGCTGCCTGGCATCTCATGATCCAAGACAGCTTCAGTAAATCCAGTACGGCTGAGCTTAGCTCTCCTCCTCAGCCAGGCTGACCACCATCCAGTCACCTTTGTCCTTGCTACAGGTCTGACCGGGATCGAGACATTAGTCAGTATCATCAAGTCCTTTGTGTCAACTTCTATGAAGACCCCCAACGGGCACCATATGAAGCCAGTGAACAAGATAAGGACATGGGCGGTCCCAGACACTACACGTGGGCCGCATTCAGTAACAAGAATAAGGTTACGTTCAATAGTGGAGACCCTGGCTTCCTGTACCTCCTTAGCATGCCTGGGCAAGGTTCCAGAAGTTGTAAAAATCCTCTTATTGTTGGTTAAATGCGGGTAGTTGTACACGTCTGGGCAGAATATTTTCCCCTTTGCCACTCTATCTTGTGGCCATATTTGCTCGGTCCACCACCTTCCCATGGAGGTGGATTCCCAATCTCTCTGGCTATAGCCTGGCAAGGATAGGCTCCCATCTCCAGACAAACGCAAGCCATCCTCCCACTTCCAAGGGAGAAAGTCTTCCCACTTCATGGTGGTATCCCTGGGGATGACTGAAAGTTTCTTTTCCTGTTTAGATGACAATTTGTCATAGCCAATAGTCATCACAGTCTGGTATATCAGAATGGGACAGTTCCAAGAATCTATGACACTGGCCCGTAAAGCAAACGGTGGCTGAGGAAGGTGATCGTTTGAGTGGAAACGATACCGCAGCGCCAAGAACTGTGCTGGGTTTATCTGCCAGGGGGTGCCAGTATCGCACACATTCCAAACCCCGTTACGTCGGCCACAGGTGCATGGCCCACAATGGGTGTCTTTGCGTAGTATTTGATATCGACATCCCCACGAGTCCCAGCAGCATTTGCAAAACGTGAAGGGGGCAGACCCCATTAATTCAATCCCGCACATCAAGTGTTCAGCGCCCACTTCCGCTCGCTTAGGACGGTGCTCATGCTTGTACTTTGCATCTCCAGACCAAATTAGGGCAAAAACGGGCGCAGCACAAAGGACACAGTCACCAGGCTCATAGTTAGACCATCTAGCACTGGTGGTGGGGTGAGTATAGGGCATAACAATCCCTTTTTTCCAGGAATGATTAACACCATCCCAGGCCATGACCAAAAGGCCATTATTTGGGAAGACTCGGTCGGGGAGCATCTTCACATAGTCCTCCCCAACCCCCTGAACCCAACCTGGCACATGGTCTCGGTCAGCTTCCATCCTGATTTTTATACTTAAGTCGTAGTTTCTTGGGGTGGTACCTGTGGCCATCTTTACCCGTAAGTACGTTCCCTTCGACTTTTACTATAGTGGTAGATTTTCCGGTGGCGAGTATCCACAACTCACTTCCCACCTATAACGATACAGAGGGCTTGTGAGAGTGGGCAGGGGTAGAACCCCGTAACTTGGGGAGACTGAGTTGTTGGTTAATGGCAAAGAGGTTTTCAGGTAAGTGCCATCTGTGCTTATACAGTAGTATTTGTGATTTTGCCGCGCGTACTGCACGTTCCGCGGACTCCGTTAGTGTTGGATTGATGCGGGATGGATAAGACATGTCGTATCCCTTCCTGCTCCAACCATGAACGAAAGTGCTTGGAAGTGCACACGGCGGCATTATCCATGGAAGCTCTTCTCGTAAGAGCTCCACCACTTTTTGGCACAACCTCTTTGCTCATTTCCATTTTTCAATCTCAGTCAAATTATTTTTAAGGAATTCACTTTACCGGCTATGAACAGTTTCCCGAACTATGCCGCTGCTTCCTGCTGCAGTTCCCCAGTTGTCCTTAGCGGACTCCTTACCATGGGGTGCCCGTTATAAGGCCTCACAGGACTTTTTGCTGTACTTCTGTATTCCAGCTATATTATATAGTTGTACTACAATTACCTTAATACTTTAACTATCCTGCTCGGGGTGATCAGTCCCAAGGGACAGTCTTTCGGTAGATTGTAGAGTCAACACGATCGTACGTTGTCGAGTGATAGAGCCTGAATCTTTCTCTTTGATTCAAAACTCAGAGATTGTAGGATCCATCTATTCACTACCGAACTTTTCCCGCCAGAATTTTAATCTGTGGTCCAGTTACTCACAAATAGATTGTACGTTTTTCAATCATGTCCCTGTTCGGGCGCCATGTCGTCGGGTTTAGGTTTTCAAGGTCTTGTGTACAAGGCGATTAGCTATAACATAAGCCGTCCCTAGTTCCAAGCACACTACCTCCCTTTGCCTCTCTGGTAAAGGGCCCCTCGGTTGGTCAACTCAGTCAGCCTCTTGTTGCGGACACGGTTCTAAAACTATAATAAGCATATCAACTATACCTTATTATATTAGTGAGTAGTGTCGGCGCTTCACTGAGCGGGTTATTTAATTAGCCCGACCTGTTAAGAAACAGGTTCTTGACCTTACAATGCTACACCTCTTACCGTAGTCTCTTTACTTAACTTCGTTTAGGGACTCATGATCGGATCCTAAATCCATTCCTTTCAAATAACACTTTCCCCATAAATGCCTAAAACTACCACCTAATCATTGACGCAATAATTCAGGATGGAATAATGCTACCATGTGAGACACTCATTAAATGTGCAACAGGAGGAAATCAAACAATAACTCACCTATAACCCAATTGATGGTAGTAGGTAGGAGCCAGTTGATTCTTTAGTGGTCAGGGATCAACGCCGTTGTGCCTTTTCAGTACTTAATTCGTACTCAATTTTATTTTGTTTTTTGTCGCAAAAATGTTTCTTCAAAAAATTAATAAAAGAATAGTAAAAACAGCAAAGTCAACCAAAAATAATAAAATCCATAAACTCAAGGGTATTGCCAGACGCTGATACCCAACAATATCAAAAGTACCGCCAGACGCTGGTACTAGTACATATACTTCAAAAACCATATAATCAAAAACACTTCAAAAACCGTATAATTAAGAATACTTCAAAACCATATAATCAAAACACTTCAATAAAAAGGATTAATTCAAAAATAGTAAAAGAGAAATAAAAGATGAGTTAAAATCAAATGGTCCGAGAGCAAACAGCAAGAGCACCGTCCCAAGATAAGATAAAAACTTACAGCGGACAGACGCGGGCGAAGATCCAAAAAGAGCAAGAAGCCAGGGTCACATCTCCGAGCGCTTATATAGCCACACACGGCTTTGAAGACATACCGACATCCGTTTTCTCACGCCAAGCCAATTAGTCATATCTATAACTTATCTTGTTTTTCTCCAGGTGGCCTTTTGAAGTCCTTCCCTCAAAAGGATACATGTTCGGTGATAGATCATATTAGTGTCAATTGCGTCAGCACTTACATCATTTTTTACGTCACTGATGCCCGGTTCACCATATTAGGTCAGTACATCCACTCCATTTTGTCAGCACGTGCGCACAGGTTCAAACTAAGTTCAAGATGGCCACTTTGTCATGACTTCAAATGACCGCGCCTTCAAGTTCATTCTCAGATCCAAGCACACAGCTGTTCGTGAGTTCAAACGCGCATGATCAAAAGCATACAGGTTCACTAAAGTTCGAAACATTAAACAATTAATGATAAAAAAAATCAGAAACAATATCAAATATTATTTAGCAGGTCCATTAATGATAAAAACAGAAACAATATCAAATATTATTTAGCAGGTTTTGATTATAATATTTTCGAACTTCCAGTGTATACAACAGCGTTCCGGAACCCACCTTATCTCAGGCTGAAAACGCGTTTTCTGCTTTGTGCCATAACTTTGCAGGGAAGCTTCAGAACATGAAATTTTCAACTCCCACTATAACAGACAGGGACTTTGTGGTCGTTGCACATCAAATCTGAGCTGTCTGAAGTCTTTTTCGAAAGTTATCAACATTTTTATGTTTGGCGTTCCGGAACCCACCTTGTCTCAGGCTGTAAACGCGTTTTCTGCATTGTGCCACAACTTTGCAGGGAAGCTTCAGAACATGAAATTTTAACCACCCACTATAGCAGAAAGGGTCTTTCTAGTAGTTGCACATCATATCTAAGCTGTCTGAAGTGTTTTTCCAAAGTTATAAACATTTTTATGTTTGGCGTTCCGAAACCCACCTTATCTCAGGCTGAAAACGCGTTTTCTGCATTGTTCCTTAACTTTGCAGCGAAGCATCAGAACATTAAATTTTCAGCTCCCACTATGACAAACAAGTTCTTTCTAATAGTTGCACATCAAATATAATCTGTCTGAAGTGTTTTTCGTAAGTTATCAACATTTTTATGTTTGGCGTTCCGGAATCGACCTTATCTCAGGCTGAAAACGTGTTTTACGCATTGTCCCATAACTTTCCAGGGAAGCTTCAGAACATGAAATTTTGACCTCCCACTATGGCAAAAAGGGTCTTTCTATTAGTTGCACATCAAATCTAAGCTGTCTGAAGTGTTGTTCCAAAGTTATCAACATTTTTATGTTTGGCGTTCCGGATCCCACCTTATCTCAGGCTGAAAACGCGTTTTCTGCATTGTGCCATAACTTTGCAGGGAAGCTTCAGAAAATGAAATTTTAACCACCCACTGTAGCAGAAAGGCTCTTTCTAGTAGTTTCACATCAAATCTATGCTGTCTGAATTGTTTTACCAAAGTTATCAACAGTTTAATGTTTGGCGTTCCGGAACCCACCTTATCTCAGGCTGAAAACGCGTTTTCTACATAGTTCCTTAACTTTGCAGGGAAGCATCAGAACATAAAATTTTCAGCTCCCACTATGACAAACAGGGTCTTTCTAATAGTTGCACATCAAATCTAATCTGTCTGAAGTGTTTTTCGAAAGTTATCAACATTTTTATGTTTGGCGTTCCGGAACCCACCTTATCTCAGGCTGAAAATGTGTTTTCTTCATTGTCCCATAACTTTGAAGGAAAGCTTCACAACATGAAAGTTTCACCTCCCACTATAGCAGAAAGGGTTTTTCTAGTAGTTGCACATCAAATCTAAGCTGTCTGAAGTGTTTTTCGAAAGCTATCAACATTTTTATGTTTGGCGTTCTGGAACCCACCTTATCTCAGGCTGAAAACGCGTTTTTTGCATTGTGCCATAACTTTGCAGGGAAGCTTCAGAACATGAAATTTTGAACTTCCTCTAAAGCAGAAACAGTCTTTGTAGTAGTTGCACATCAAATCTAAGCTGTCTGAAGTGTTGTTCCAAAGTTATCAACATTTTTACGTTTGGCGTTCCGGAATTGACCTTGTCTCATGCTGAAAACGTGTTTTCTGCATTGTGCCATAACTTTGCAGGGAAGTTTCAGAACATGAAATTTTCACCTCCCACTATAGCAGAAAGGGTCTTTCTAGTAGTTGCACATCAAATCTAAGCTGTCTGATGGGTTTTTCGAAAGTCATCAAAATTTTTTTGTTTTGCGTTCCGGAACCCACCTTATCACAGGCTGAAAACGCTTTTTCTGCCTTGTGCCATAACTTTGCATGGAAGCTTCAGAACATGACATTTTCACATCCCACTATAGCAGAAAGGGTCTTTCCAGTAGTTGCACATCAAATCTAAGCTGTTTGAGGTGTTTTTCCAAAGTTATCAACATTTTTATGTTTGGCGTTCCGGAACCCACCTTATCTCAGGCTGTGAGCGCGTTTTCTGCATTGTGCCATAACTTTGGAGGAAAGCTTCAGAACATGAAATTTTCAATTCCCATTATAGCAGAAAGGGTCTTTGTCGTACTTGCACTTCAAATCTAAACTGTCTGAAGTGTTTTTTGAAAGTTTTCAACATTTTTGTGTTTGGCGTTCCGCAATCGACCTTATTTCAGGCTGAAAACGCGTTTTCTGCAATGTGCCATAACTTTGCGGGGAAGCTTCAGAACATGACATTTTCAACTCCCACTATAGCAGAAAGGGTCTTTCTAGTAGTTGCACATCAAATCTAAGCTGTCTGAAGTGTTTTTCCAAAGTTATCATATTTCTATGTTTGGCGTTCCGCAATCGACCTTATTTCAGGCTGAAAACGCGTTTTCTGCAATGTGCCATAACTTTGCGGGGAAGCTTCAGAACATGACATTTTCAACTCCCACTATAGCAGAAAGGGTCTTTCTAGTAGTTGCACATCAAATCTAAGCTGTCTGAAGTGTTTTTCCAAAGTTATCAATATTTTTATGCTTGGCGTTCTGAAACCCACCTTATCTCAGGCAGAAAACGCGTTTCCTGCATTGTGCCATAACATTGCAGGGAAGCTTCAGAACATGACATTTTCACATCCCACTGTAGCAGAAAGGGTCTTTCTAGTAGATGCACATCAAATCTAAGCTGTTTGACGTGTTTTTCCAAAGTTATCAACATTTTTTTGATTTGCGTTCTGGAACCCACCTTATCACAGGCTGAAAACGCTTTTTCTGCCTTGTGCCATAACTTTGCAGGGATGCTTCAGAACATGACATTTTCACATCCCACTATAGCAGAAAGGGTCTTTCTAGTAGTTGCACATCAAATCTAAGCTGTTTGAAGTGTTTTTCCAAAGTTATCAACATTTTTATGTTTGGCGTTCCGGAATCAACCTTATCTCAGGCTGAAAACGCCTTTTCTGCATTGTGCCATAACTTTGCACGGAAGCTTCAGAACATGAAATTTTCAACTCCCACTGTAGCAGAAAGGGTCTTTCTAGTAGTTGCACATCAAATCTAAGCTGTCTGAAGTGTTTTTCAAAATTTATCATATTTTTGTATTTGGCGTTCCGGAATTGACCTTGTCTCATGCTGAATACGTGTTTTCTGCATTGTGCCATAACTTTGCAGGGAAGTTTCAGAACTTGAAATTTACACCTCCCACTATAGCAGAAATGGTCTTTCTAGTAGTTGCACATCACATGTAAGCTGTGTGAAGTGTTTTTCCAAAGTTATCAACATTTTGATGCTTGGCGTTCCGAAACCCACCTTATCTCAGGCTGAAAACGCGTTTTCTGCATTGTGCCATAACTTTGCAGAGAAGCTTCAGAACATGGAATTTTAACCTCCCAATCTAGCAGAAAGGGTCTTTCTCCTTGTTGCACGTCAAATCTAAGCTGTCTGAAGTGTTTTTCCAAAGTTATCAACATTTTTATGTTTGGCATTCCTGAATCGACCTTATCTCTGGCTGAAAACGCGTTTTCTGCATTGTGATATAACTTTGCAGGGAAGCTTCAGAACATGAAATTTTCAACTCCCACTATAGCAGAAAGGGTCTTTCTAGTAGTTGCACTTCAAATATAAGCTGTCTGAAGTGTTTTTCCAAAGTTATCAACATTTTTATGTTTGGCGTTCCGAAACCCACCTTATCTCACTCTGTAAGCGCGTTTTCTGCATTGTGCCATACCTTTGGAGGTATGCTTCAGAATATGAAATTTTCACCTCCCACTATAGCAGAAAGGGTCTTTCTAGTGGTTGCACAACAAATTTAAGCTGTCTGAAGTGTTTTTCGAAAGTTCTCAAAATTTTTATGTTTGGCGTTTTGGAACCCACCTTATCTCAGGCTGAAAACGCGTTTTCTGCATTGTGCCATAACTTTGCAGGACAGCTGCAGAATATGAAATTTTCACTTCCCACTATAGCAGAAAGGGTCTTTCTAGTAGTTGCACATCAAATCTGAGCTGTTTGAAGTGTTTTTCCAAAGTTATCAACATTTTTAAGTTTGGCGTTCCGGAATCAACCTTATCTCAGGCTGAAAACGCGTTTTCTGCATTGTGCCATAACTTTGCAGGGAAGCTTCAGAACATTAAATTTTCAACTCCCACTATAGCAGAAAGGGTCTTTCTTGTAGTTGCACGTCAAATCTAAGCTGTCTGAAGTGTTTTTCCAAAGTTATCTACATTTTTATGTTTGGCATTCCAGAATCGACCTTATCTCTGGCTGAAAACGCGTTTTCTGCATTGTGATATAACTTTGCAGGGAAGCTTCAGAACATGAAATTTTGACCTCCCACTATGGCAAAAAGGGTCTTTCTATTAGTTGCACATCAAATCTAAGCTGTCTGAAGTGTTGTTCCAAAGTTATCAACATTTTTATGTTTGGCGTTCCGGATCCCACCTTATCTCAGGCTGAAAACGCGTTTTCTGCATTGTGCCATAACTTTGCAGGGAAGCTTCAGAAAATGAAATTTTAACCACCCACTGTAGCAGAAAGGCTCTTTCTAGTAGTTTCACATCAAATCTATGCTGTCTGAATTGTTTTACCAAAGTTATCAACAGTTTAATGTTTGGCGTTCCGGAACCCACCTTATCTCAGGCTGAAAACGCGTTTTCTACATAGTTCCTTAACTTTGCAGGGAAGCATCAGAACATAAAATTTTCAGCTCCCACTATGACAAACAGGGTCTTTCTAATAGTTGCACATCAAATCTAATCTGTCTGAAGTGTTTTTCGAAAGTTATCAACATTTTTATGTTTGGCGTTCCGGAACCCACCTTATCTCAGGCTGAAAATGTGTTTTCTTCATTGTCCCATAACTTTGAAGGAAAGCTTCACAACATGAAAGTTTCACCTCCCACTATAGCAGAAAGGGTTTTTCTAGTAGTTGCACATCAAATCTAAGCTGTCTGAAGTGTTTTTCGAAAGCTATCAACATTTTTATGTTTGGCGTTCTGGAACCCACCTTATCTCAGGCTGAAAACGCGTTTTTTGCATTGTGCCATAACTTTGCAGGGAAGCTTCAGAACATGAAATTTTGAACTTCCTCTAAAGCAGAAACAGTCTTTGTAGTAGTTGCACATCAAATCTAAGCTGTCTGAAGTGTTGTTCCAAAGTTATCAACATTTTTACGTTTGGCGTTCCGGAATTGACCTTGTCTCATGCTGAAAACGTGTTTTCTGCATTGTGCCATAACTTTGCAGGGAAGTTTCAGAACATGAAATTTTCACCTCCCACTATAGCAGAAAGGGTCTTTCTAGTAGTTGCACATCAAATCTAAGCTGTCTGATGGGTTTTTCGAAAGTCATCAAAATTTTTTTGTTTTGCGTTCCGGAACCCACCTTATCACAGGCTGAAAACGCTTTTTCTGCCTTGTGCCATAACTTTGCATGGAAGCTTCAGAACATGACATTTTCACATCCCACTATAGCAGAAAGGGTCTTTCCAGTAGTTGCACATCAAATCTAAGCTGTTTGAGGTGTTTTTCCAAAGTTATCAACATTTTTATGTTTGGCGTTCCGGAACCCACCTTATCTCAGGCTGTGAGCGCGTTTTCTGCATTGTGCCATAACTTTGGAGGAAAGCTTCAGAACATGAAATTTTCAATTCCCATTATAGCAGAAAGGGTCTTTGTCGTACTTGCACTTCAAATCTAAACTGTCTGAAGTGTTTTTTGAAAGTTTTCAACATTTTTGTGTTTGGCGTTCCGCAATCGACCTTATTTCAGGCTGAAAACGCGTTTTCTGCAATGTGCCATAACTTTGCGGGGAAGCTTCAGAACATGACATTTTCAACTCCCACTATAGCAGAAAGGGTCTTTCTAGTAGTTGCACATCAAATCTAAGCTGTCTGAAGTGTTTTTCCAAAGTTATCATATTTCTATGTTTGGCGTTCCGCAATCGACCTTATTTCAGGCTGAAAACGCGTTTTCTGCAATGTGCCATAACTTTGCGGGGAAGCTTCAGAACATGACATTTTCAACTCCCACTATAGCAGAAAGGGTCTTTCTAGTAGTTGCACATCAAATCTAAGCTGTCTGAAGTGTTTTTCCAAAGTTATCAATATTTTTATGCTTGGCGTTCTGAAACCCACCTTATCTCAGGCAGAAAACGCGTTTCCTGCATTGTGCCATAACATTGCAGGGAAGCTTCAGAACATGACATTTTCACATCCCACTGTAGCAGAAAGGGTCTTTCTAGTAGATGCACATCAAATCTAAGCTGTTTGACGTGTTTTTCCAAAGTTATCAACATTTTTTTGATTTGCGTTCTGGAACCCACCTTATCACAGGCTGAAAACGCTTTTTCTGCCTTGTGCCATAACTTTGCAGGGATGCTTCAGAACATGACATTTTCACATCCCACTATAGCAGAAAGGGTCTTTCTAGTAGTTGCACATCAAATCTAAGCTGTTTGAAGTGTTTTTCCAAAGTTATCAACATTTTTATGTTTGGCGTTCCGGAATCAACCTTATCTCAGGCTGAAAACGCCTTTTCTGCATTGTGCCATAACTTTGCACGGAAGCTTCAGAACATGAAATTTTCAACTCCCACTGTAGCAGAAAGGGTCTTTCTAGTAGTTGCACATCAAATCTAAGCTGTCTGAAGTGTTTTTCAAAATTTATCATATTTTTGTATTTGGCGTTCCGGAATTGACCTTGTCTCATGCTGAATACGTGTTTTCTGCATTGTGCCATAACTTTGCAGGGAAGTTTCAGAACTTGAAATTTACACCTCCCACTATAGCAGAAATGGTCTTTCTAGTAGTTGCACATCACATGTAAGCTGTGTGAAGTGTTTTTCCAAAGTTATCAACATTTTGATGCTTGGCGTTCCGAAACCCACCTTATCTCAGGCTGAAAACGCGTTTTCTGCATTGTGCCATAACTTTGCAGAGAAGCTTCAGAACATGGAATTTTAACCTCCCAATCTAGCAGAAAGGGTCTTTCTCCTTGTTGCACGTCAAATCTAAGCTGTCTGAAGTGTTTTTCCAAAGTTATCAACATTTTTATGTTTGGCATTCCTGAATCGACCTTATCTCTGGCTGAAAACGCGTTTTCTGCATTGTGATATAACTTTGCAGGGAAGCTTCAGAACATGAAATTTTCAACTCCCACTATAGCAGAAAGGGTCTTTCTAGTAGTTGCACTTCAAATATAAGCTGTCTGAAGTGTTTTTCCAAAGTTATCAACATTTTTATGTTTGGCGTTCCGAAACCCACCTTATCTCACTCTGTAAGCGCGTTTTCTGCATTGTGCCATACCTTTGGAGGTATGCTTCAGAATATGAAATTTTCACCTCCCACTATAGCAGAAAGGGTCTTTCTAGTGGTTGCACAACAAATTTAAGCTGTCTGAAGTGTTTTTCGAAAGTTCTCAAAATTTTTATGTTTGGCGTTTTGGAACCCACCTTATCTCAGGCTGAAAACGCGTTTTCTGCATTGTGCCATAACTTTGCAGGACAGCTGCAGAATATGAAATTTTCACTTCCCACTATAGCAGAAAGGGTCTTTCTAGTAGTTGCACATCAAATCTGAGCTGTTTGAAGTGTTTTTCCAAAGTTATCAACATTTTTAAGTTTGGCGTTCCGGAATCAACCTTATCTCAGGCTGAAAACGCGTTTTCTGCATTGTGCCATAACTTTGCAGGGAAGCTTCAGAACATTAAATTTTCAACTCCCACTATAGCAGAAAGGGTCTTTCTTGTAGTTGCACGTCAAATCTAAGCTGTCTGAAGTGTTTTTCCAAAGTTATCTACATTTTTATGTTTGGCATTCCAGAATCGACCTTATCTCTGGCTGAAAACGCGTTTTCTGCATTGTGATATAACTTTGCAGGGAAGCTTCAGAACATGAAATTTTAACCTGCCACTATAGCAGAAAGGGTCCTTCTAGTAGTTGCACATCAAATCTAACCTGTCTGAAGTGTTTTTCCAAAGTTATCAACAGTCTTATGTTTGGCGTTCAGTAATCAACCTTCTCTCAGGCTCAAAACGCGTTCTCTGCATTGTGCCATCACTTTGCAGGAAAGCTGCAGAATATGAAATTTTCACCTCCCACTATAGCAGAAAGGGTCATTCTAGTAGTTGCACATCAAATCTGAGCTGTTTGAAGTGTTTATCCAAAGTTATTAACATTTTTATGTTTGGCGTTCTGAAATAAACCTCATCTCAGGCTGAAAATGCGTTTCACGCATTGTGCCAGAACTTTGCGGCGAAGCTTCAGAACATGAAATTTTCACCTCCCACTATAGCAGAAAGGGTCTTTCTCGTAGTTGCACATCAAATCTAAGATGTCTGAAGTGTTTTTCGAAAGTTTTCAACATTTTTATGTTTGGTGTTCCTGAATCGACCTTATCTCAGGCTGAAAACGCATTTTACGCATTGTGCCATAACTTTGCAGGAAAGCTTCAGAACATGAAAATTTCACCTCCCACTATAGCAGAAAGGGTCTTTCTAGTAGTTGCACATCAAATCTAAGCTGTCTGAAGTGTTTTTACTAAGTTATCAACATTTTCATGTTTGGCGTTCCGGAATCGACCTTATGTGAGGCTGAAAACGCGTTTTCTGCATTGTGCCATAACTTTGCAGGGAAGCTTCAGAACAAAAATTTTTCACCTCCCACTATAGCAGAAAGGGTCTCTCTAGTAGTTGCACATCAAATCTAACCTGTCTGAAGTGTTTTTCCAAAGTTATCAACATTTTTATGTTTGGCATTCCAGAATCGACCTTATCTCAGGCTGAAAACGCGTTTTCTGCATTGTGCCATAACTTTGCAGGGAAACTGCAGAACATGAAATTTTCACCTCCCACTATAGCAGAAAGGGTCTTTCTAGTAGTTTCACACCAAATCTAAGCTGTCTGAAGTGTTTTTTCAAAGTTATCATATTTTTATGTTTGGCGTTCCGTAATTGACCTTGTCTCATGCTGAAAACGCGTTTTCTGCACTGTGCCATAACTTTGCAGGGAAGCTTCAGAACATGAAATTTTCAACTCCCACTATAGCAGAAAGGGTCTTTCTAGTAGGTGCACATCAAATCAAAGCTGTTTGAAGTGTTTTTCCAAAGTTATCAACACTTTTATGTTTGGCGTTCCGGAATCGACCTTATCTCAGGCTGAAAACACGATTTACGCATTCTGCCATAACTTTGCAGAGAAGCTTCAGAACATGAAATTTTCATATCCCACTATAGCAGAAAGGGTCTTTCTAGTAGTCTCACATCAAATCTAAGCTGTCTGAAGTGTTTTTCCAAAGTTATCAACATTTTTATGTTTGGCGTTCTGGAACCCACCTTATCTCAGGCTGAAAACGCGATTTCTGCAATGTGCCATAACTTTGCAGGGAAGCTTCAGAACATGAAATTTTCACCTCCCACTATAGCAGAAAGGGTCTTTCTAGTAGTTGTACATCAAATCTAAGCTGTCTGAAGTGTTTTTCCAAAGTTATCAACATTTTTATGTTTGGCGTTCCGGAATCAACCTTATCTCAGGCTGAAAACGCGTTTTACGCATTGTGCCATGACTTTGCAGGAAAGCTTCAGAACATGAAATTTTCAACTCCCACTATAACAGAAAGGGTCTTTCCAGTAGTTGCACATCAAATCTAAGCTGTCTGAAGTGTTTTTCCAAAGTTATCAATGTTTTTATGTTTGGCGTTCCGGAATCGACCTTATCTCAGGCTGAAAACTCGTTTCCTGCATTGTGTCATAACTTTGCATAAAGCTTCAGAACATTACATTTTCACCTCCCACTATTGCAGAAATGGTCTTTCTTGCACTTGCACATCAAATCTAAGCTGTCTGAAGTGTTTTTCCGAAGTTATTAATATTTTAATGTTTGGCGTTCCGGAATCGACCTTATCTCAGGCTGAAAACGCGTTTCCTGCATTGTGGCATAACTTTGCTGGGAAGCTTCAGAACATCGAATTTTCACCTCCCACAATGGCAGAAATGGTCTTTCTAGTAGTTGCACATCAAATCTAATCTGTCTGTAGAGTTTTTCCTGAGTTATCAACATTTTTATGTTTGGGGTTATGAAATCAACCTCATCTCTGGCTGAAAACGCGTTTTACGCATTGTGCCATAACTTTGCAGGGAAGCTTCAGAACATGATATTTTCAACTCCCACTATAGCAGAAAGGGTCTTTCGAGTAGTTGCACATCAAATATAAGCTGTCTGAAGTGTTTTTCCAAAGTTATCAACACTTTTATGTTTGGCGTTCCGGAATCGACCTTATCTCAGGCTGAAAACACGATTTACGCATTGTGCCATAACTTTGCAGGGAAGCTTCAGAACATTAAATTTTCAACTCCCACTATAGCAGAAAGGGTCTTGTAGTTGCACGTCAAATCTAAGCTGTCTGAAGTGTTTTTCCAAAGTTATCTACATTTTTATGTTTGGCATTCCAGAATCGACCTTATCTCTGGCTGAAAACGCGTTTTCTGCATTGTGATATAACTTTGCAGGGAAGCTTCAGAACATGAAATTTTAACCTGCCACTATAGCAGAAAGGGTCCTTCTAGTAGTTGCACATCAAATCTAACCTGTCTGAAGTGTTTTTCCAAAGTTATCAACAGTGTTATGTTTGGCGTTCAGTAATCAACCTTCTCTCAGGCTCAAAACGCGTTCTCTGCATTGTGCCATCACTTTGCAGGAAAGCTGCAGAATATGAAATTTTCACCTCCCACTATAGCAGAAAGGGTCTTTCTAGTAGTTGCACATCAAATCTGAGCTGTTTGAAGTGTTTATCCAAAGTTATTAACATTTTTATGTTTGGCGTTCTGAAATCAACCTCATCTCAGGCTGAAAATGCGTTTTCTGCATTGTGCCACAACTTTGCAGGGAAACTTCAGAACATGAAATTTTCATCTACCACTATAGCAGAAATTGTCTTTCTAGTCGTTGCACAGCAAATCTAAGCTGTCTGAAGTGTTTTTCCAAAGTTAGCAACATTTTTATGTTTGCCGTTCTGAAATCAACCTCATCTCAGGCTGAAAACGAGTTTCACGCATTGTGCCAGAACTTTGCGGCGAAGCTTCAGAACATGAAATTTTCACCTCCCACTATAGCAGAAAGGGTCTTTCTCGTAGTTGCACATCAAATCTAAGCTGTCTGAAGTGTTTTTCGAAAGGTTTCAACATTTTTATGTTTGGTGTTCCTGAATCGACCTTATCTCAGGCTGAAAACGCATTTTACGCATTGTGCCATAACTTTGCAGGAAAGCTACAGAACATGAAAATTTCAACTCCCACTATAGCAGAAAGGGTCTTTCTTGTAGTTGCACGTCAAATCTAAGCTGTCTGAAGTGTTTTCCCAAAGTTATCTACATTTTTATGTTTGGCGTTCCGGAATCGACCTTATGTGAGGCTGAAAACGCGTTTTCTGCATTGTGCCATAACTTTGCAGGGAAGCTTCAGAACAAAAATTTTTCACCTCCCACTATAGCAGAAAGGGTCTCTCTAGTAGTTGCACATCAAATCTAACCTGTCTGAAGTGTTTTTTCAAAGTTATCATATTTTTATGTTTGGCGTTCCGTAATTGACCTTGTCTCATGCTGAAAACGCGTTTTCTGCACTGTGCCATAACTTTGCAGGGAAGCTTCAGAACATGAAATTTTCAACTCCCACTATAGCAGAAAGGGTCTTTCTAGTAGGTGCACATCATATCAAAGCTGTTTGAAGTGTTTTTCCAAAGTTATCAACACTTTTATGTTTGGCGTTCCGGAATCGACCTTATCTCAGGCTGAAAACACGATTTACGCATTCCGCCATAACTTTGCAGGGAAGCTTCAGAACATGAAATTTTCATATCCCACTATAGCAGAAAGGGTCTTTCTAGTAGTCTCACATCAAATCTAAGCTGTCTGAAGTGTTTTTCCAAAGTTATCAACATTTTTATGTTTGGCGTTCTGGAACCCACCTTATCTCAGGCTGAAAACGCGATTTCTGCAATGTGCCATAACTTTGCAGGGAAGCTTCAGAACATGAAATTTTCACCTCCCACTATAGCAGAAAGGGTCTTTCTAGTAGTTGTACATCAAATCTAAGCTGTCTGAAGTGTTTTTCCAAAGTTATCAACATTTTTATGTTTGGCGTTCCGGAATCAACCTTATCTCAGGCTGAAAACGCGTTTTACGCATTGTGCCATGACTTTGCAGGAAAGCTTCAGAACATGAAATTTTCAACTCCCACTATAGCAGAAAGGGTCTTTCCAGTAGTTGCACATCAAATCTAAGCTGTCTGAAGTGTTTTTCCAAAGTTATCAATGTTTTTATGTTTGGCGTTCCGGAATCGACCTTATCTCAGGCTGAAAACTCGTTTCCTGCATTGTGTCATAACTTTGCATAAAGCTTCAGAACATTAAATTTTCACCTCCCACTATTGCAGAAATGGTCTTTCTTGCACTTGCACATCAAATCTAAGCTGTCTGAAGTGTTTTTCCGAAGTTATTAATATTTTAATGTTTGGCGTTCCGGAATCGACCTTATCTCAGGCTGAAAACGCGTTTCCTGCATTGTGGCATAACTTTGCTGGGAAGCTTCAGAACATCGAATTTTCACCTCCCACAATGGCAGAAATGGTCTTTCTAGTAGTTGCACATCAAATCTAATCTGTCTGTAGAGTTTTTCCTGAGTTATCAACATTTTTATGTTTGGGGTTATGAAATCAACCTCATCTCTGGCTGAAAACGCGTTTTACGCATTGTGCCATAACTTTGCAGGGAAGCTTCAGAACATGATATTTTCAACTCCCACTATAGCAGAAAGGGTCTTTCGAGTAGTTGCACATCAAATATAAGCTGTCTGAAGTGTTTTTCCAAAGTTATCAACACTTTTATGTTTGGCGTTCCGGAATCGACCTTATCTCAGGCTGAAAACACGATTTACGCATTGTGCCATAACTTTGCAGGGAAGCTTCAGAACATTAAATTTTCAACTCCCACTATAGCAGAAAGGGTCTTGTAGTTGCACGTCAAATCTAAGCTGTCTGAAGTGTTTTTCCAAAGTTATCTACATTTTTATGTTTGGCATTCCAGAATCGACCTTATCTCTGGCTGAAAACGCGTTTTCTGCATTGTGATATAACTTTGCAGGGAAGCTTCAGAACATGAAATTTTAACCTGCCACTATAGCAGAAAGGGTCCTTCTAGTAGTTGCACATCAAATCTAACCTGTCTGAAGTGTTTTTCCAAAGTTATCAACAGTGTTATGTTTGGCGTTCAGTAATCAACCTTCTCTCAGGCTCAAAACGCGTTCTCTGCATTGTGCCATCACTTTGCAGGAAAGCTGCAGAATATGAAATTTTCACCTCCCACTATAGCAGAAAGGGTCTTTCTAGTAGTTGCACATCAAATCTGAGCTGTTTGAAGTGTTTATCCAAAGTTATTAACATTTTTATGTTTGGCGTTCTGAAATCAACCTCATCTCAGGCTGAAAATGCGTTTTCTGCATTGTGCCACAACTTTGCAGGGAAACTTCAGAACATGAAATTTTCATCTACCACTATAGCAGAAATTGTCTTTCTAGTCGTTGCACAGCAAATCTAAGCTGTCTGAAGTGTTTTTCCAAAGTTAGCAACATTTTTATGTTTGCCGTTCTGAAATCAACCTCATCTCAGGCTGAAAACGAGTTTCACGCATTGTGCCAGAACTTTGCGGCGAAGCTTCAGAACATGAAATTTTCAACTCCCACTATAGCAGAAAGGGTCTTTCTCGTAGTTGCACATCAAATCTAAGCTGTCTGAAGTGTTTTTCGAAAGGTTTCAACATTTTTATGTTTGGTGTTCCTGAATCGACCTTATCTCAGGCTGAAAACGCATTTTACGCATTGTGCCATAACTTTGCAGGAAAGCTACAGAACATGAAAATTTCAACTCCCACTATAGCAGAAAGGGTCTTTCTTGTAGTTGCACGTCAAATCTAAGCTGTCTGAAGTGTTTTCCCAAAGTTATCTACATTTTTATGTTTGGCGTTCCGGAATCGACCTTATGTGAGGCTGAAAACGCGTTTTCTGCATTGTGCCATAACTTTGCAGGGAAGCTTCAGAACAAAAATTTTTCACCTCCCACTATAGCAGAAAGGGTCTCTCTAGTAGTTGCACATCAAATCTAACCTGTCGGAAGTGTTTTTCCAAAGTTATCAACATGTTTATGTTTGGCATTCCGTAATTGACCTTGTCTCATGCTGAAAACGTGTTTTCTGCATTGTGCCATAACTTTGCAGGGAAGCTTCAGAACATGAAATTTTCAACTCCCACTATAGCAGAAAGGCTTTTTCCAGTAGTTGCACATCAAATCTAAGCTGTCTGAAGTGTTTTTCCAAAGTTATCAACAATTTTATGTTTGGCTTTCCGGAATCGACCTTATCTCAGGCTGAAAACTCGTTTTCTGCATTGTGCCATAACTTTGCAGGGAAGCTTCAGAACATTAAATTTTCAACTCCCACTATAGCAGAAAGGGTCTTTCTTGTAGTTGCACGTCAAATCTAAGCTGTCTGAAGTGTTTTTCCAAAGTTATCTACATTTTTATGTTTGGCATTCCAGAATCGACCTTATCTCTGGCTGAAAACGCGTTTTCTGCATTGTGATATAACTTTGCAGGGAAGCTTCAGAACATGAAATTTTAACCTGCCACTATAGCAGAAAGGGTCTTTCTAGTAGTTGCACATCAAATCTGAGCTGTTTGAAGTGTTTATCCAAAGTTATTAACATTTTTATGTTTGGCGTTCTGAAATCAACCTCATCTCAGGCTGAAAATGCGTTTTCTGCATTGTGCCACAACTTTGCAGGGAAGCTTCAGAACATGATATTTTCATCTACCACTATAGCAGAAATTGTCTTTCTAGTCGTTGCACATCAAATCTAAGCTGTCTGAAGTGTTTTTCCAAAGTTAGCAACATTTTTATGTTTGCCGTTCTGAAATCAACCTCATCTCAGGCTGAAAACGAGTTTCACGCATTGTGCCAGAACTTTGCGGCGAAGCTTCAGAACATGAAATTTTCACCTCCCACTATAGCAGAAAAGGTCTTTCTCGTAGTTGCACATCAAATCTAAGCTGTCTGAAGTGTTTTTCGAAAGTTTTCAACATTTTTATGTTTGGTGTTCCTGAATCGACCTTATCTCAGGCTGAAAACGCATTTTACGCATTGTGCCATAACTTTGCAGGAAAGCTTCAGAACATGAAAATCTCACCTCCCACTATAGCAGAAAGGGTCTTTCTAGTAGTTGCACATCAAATCTAAGCTGTCTGAAGTGTTTTTACTAAGTTATCAACATTTTCATGTTTGGCGTTCCGGAATCGACCTTATGTGAGGCTGAAAACACGTTTTCTGCATTGTGCCATAACTTTGCAGGGAAACTGCAGAACATGAAATTTTCACCTCCCACTATAGCAGAAAGGGTCTTTCTAGTAGTTGCACATCAAATCTAAGCTGTCTGAAGTGTTTTTTCAAAGTTATCATATTTTTACGTTTGGCGTTCCGTAATTGACCTTGTCTCATGCTGAAAACGCGTTTTCTGCACTGTGCCATAACTTTGCAGGGAAGCTTCAGAACATGAAATTTTAACCTCCCCCTCTTGCAGAAAGTGTCTTTCTAGGAGTTGCACATCAAATCTAACCTGTCTGAAATGTTTTTCCAAAGTTATCAACATTTTTATGTTTGGCGTTCCGGAATCAAACTTATCTCAGGCTGAAAACGCGTTTTACACAATTTGCCATAACTTTGCAGGAATGCTTCAGAACATGAAATTTTTACCTCCCACTATAGCAGAAAGGGTCTTTCTAGTAGTTGCACATCAAATCTAAGCTGTCTGAAGTGTTTTTCCAAAGTTATCAACATTCTTATGTTTGGCGTTCCGGAATCAACCTTATCTCAGGCTGAAAACGCGTTTTACGCATTGTGCCATAACTTTGCAGGAAAGCTTCAGAACATGAAATTTTCAACTCCCACAATAGCTGAAAGGGTCTTTCTAGTAGTTGCACATCAAATCTAAGCTGTCTGAAGTGTTTTTCCAAAGTTGTCAACATTTTTATGTTTGGCTTTCCGGAATCGACCTTATCTCAGGCTGAAAACGCGTTTCCTGCATTGTGGCATAACTTTGCAGGGATGCTTCAGAACATGAAATTTTCACCTCCCACTATAGCAGAAAGGGTCTTTCTAGTAGTTGCACATCAAATCTAAGCTGTCTGAAGTGTTTTTCCAAAGTTATGAACATTTTTATGTTTGGCGTCCTGGAACCCTCCTAATCTCAGGCTGAAAACGCGTTTTCTGCATTGTGCCATAACTTTTCAGGGAAGCTTCAGAACATGAAACGTTCGCCTACCACTATAGCGGATAGGGTCTTTCTAGTAGTTGCACATCAAATCTAAGCTGTCTGAAGTGTTTTTCCAAAGTTATCAACATTTTTATGTTTGGCATTCTGGAACCCACCTTATCGGAGGCTGAAAACGCGTTTTCTGCATTGTGCCGTAACTTTGCAGGGAAACTTCAGAACATGAAATTTTAACCTCGCACTATAGCAGAAAGGGTCTTTCTAGTAGTTGCACATCAAATCTAAGCTGTCTGAAATGTTTTTCCAAAGTTATCTACATTCTTATGTTTGGCGTTCCGGAATCAACCTTATCTCAGGCTGAAAACGCGTTTTACGCATTGTGCCATAACTTTCCAGGAAAGCTTCAGAACATGAAATTTTCCACTCCCACAATAGCAGAAAGGGTCTTTCTAGTAGTTGCACATCAAATCTAAGCTGTCTGAAGTGTTTTTCCAAAGTTGTCAACATTTTTATGTTTGGCTTTCCGGAATCGACCTTATCTCAGGCTGAAAACGCGTTTCCTGCATTGTGGCATAACTTTGCAGGGACGCTTCAGAACATGAAATTTTCACCTCCCACTGTAGCAGAAAGGGTCTTTCTAGTAGTTGCACATCAAATCTAAGCTGTCTGAAGTGTTTTTCCAAAGTTATGAACATTTTTATGTTTGGCGTCCTGGAACCCTCCTAATCTCAGGCCGAAAACGCGTTTTCTGCATTGTGCCATAACTTTTCAGGGAAGCTTCAGAACATGAAACGTTCGCCTACCACTATAGCGGATAGGGTCTTTCTAGTAGTTGCACATCAAATCTAAGCTGTCTGAAGTGTTTTTCCAAAGTTATCAACATTTTTATGTTTGGCATTCTGGACCCACCTTATCGGAGGCTGAAAACGCGTTTTCTGCATTGTGCCGTAACTTTGCAGGGAAACTTCAGAACATGAAATTTTAACCTCGCACTATAGCAGAAAGGGTCTTTCTAGTAGTTGCACATCAAATCTAAGCTGTCTGAAATGTTTTTCCAAAGTTATCTACATTCTTATGTTTGGCGTTCCGGAATCAACCTTATCTCAGGCTGAAAACGCGTTTTACGCATTGTGCCATAACTTTGCAGGAAAGCTTCAGAACATGAAATTTTCCACTCCCACAATAGCAGAAAGGGTCTTTCTAGTAGTTGCACATAAAATCTAAGCTGTCTGAAGTGTTTTTCCAAAGTTGTCAACATTTTTATGTTTGGCTTTCCGGAATCGACCTTATCTCAGGCTGAAAACGCGTTTCCTGCATTGTGGCATAACTTTGCAGGGACGCTTCAGAACATGAAATTTTCACCTCCCACTTAAGCAGAAAGGGTCTTTCTAGCAGTTGCACATCAAATCTAAGTTGTCTGAAGTGTTTTTCGAAAGCTATCAACATTTTTTAGGTTAGCGTTCCGGAAACGACCTTATCTCGGGCTGAAAACGCATTTTCTGCATTGTGCCATAACTTTGCAGGGAAGCTTCAGAACATGAAATTTTCACCTCTCACTATAGCAGAAAGGGTCTTTCTAGTCGATGCACATTAAATCTAAGCTGTCTGAAGTGTTTTTCCAAAGTTATCAACATTTTTACGTTTGCCGCTCCGGAACCCACATTATCTCGGGCTGAAAACGTGTTTTCTGCATTGTGCCATAACTTTGCAGGGAAGCTTCAGAACATGAAATTTTAACCTCCCACTGTAGCAGAAAGGGTCTTTCTAGTCGTTGCACATTAAATCTAAGCTGTCTGAAGTGTTTTTCCAAAGTTATCAACATTTTTATGTTTGGCGTTCCGAAACCCACCTTATCTCAGGCTGAAAACGCGTTTTCTGCATTGTTCCTTAACTTTGCAGGGAAGCATCAGAACATGAAATTTTCGGCTCCCACTATGACAAACAGGGTCTTTCTAATAGTTGCACATCAAATCTAATCTGTCTGAAGTGTTTTTCGAAAGTTATCAACATTTTTATGTTTGGCGTTCCGGAACCCACCTTATCTCAGGCTGAAAACGCATTTTGTGCATTGAGCCATTAATTCTCAGGGAAGATTCAGAAAATGGAATTTTCACCTCCCACTATAGCAGAAAGGGTCTTTCTAGTAGTTGCACATCACATCTAAGCTGTCTGAAGTGTTTTTCCAAAGTTATCAACATTTTTATGTTTGGCGTTCTGGAATCGACCTTATTTCAGGCTGAAAACGCGTTTTCTGCATTGTGCCATAACTTTGCAGGGAAGCTTCAGAACATGAAATTTTAACCTCCCCCTCTTGCAGAAAGTGTCTTTCTAGGAGTTGCTCATCAAATCTAACCTGTCTGAAATGTTTTTCCAAAGTTATCAACATTTTTATGTTTGGCGTTCCGGAATCAACCTTATCTCAGGCTGAAGACGCGTTTTACGCATTGTGCCATAACTTTGCAGGGAAGTTCCAGAAAATGAAATTTTCAACTCCCACTATGGCAGAAAGGGTTTTTCTAGTAGTTGCACATCAAATCTAAGCTGTCTGAAGTGTTTTTCCAAAGTTATCAACATTTTTATGTTTGGCGTCCCGGAATCGACCTTATGTCAGTTTGAAAAATTGTTTTCTGCATTATCCCAAAACTTTCCAGGGAAGCTTCAGAACATGAAATTTTGACCTCCCTCAATAGCAGAAAGGGTATTTCTATTAGTTGCACATCAAATCTAAGCTGTCTGAAGTGCTTTTTGAAAATTATCAACATTTTTATGTTTGGCGTTCCGGAACACACCTTATCTCAAGCTGAAAACGCGTTTTCTGCATTATGTCATTACTTTGCAGGGAAGCTTCAGAACATGAAATGTTCACCTCCCCCTATAGCAGAAAGGGTCTTTCTAGTAGTTGCACATCAAATCTAAGCTGTCTGATGTGTTTTTCCAAAGTTATCAACATTTTTATGTATGGCGTTCCGGAATCGACCTTATCTCAGGCTGAAAACGCGTTTTACGCATTGTGCCATGACTATGCAGGGAAGCTTCAGAAAATGCAATTTTCACCTCCCACTATAGCAGAAAGGGTCTTTCTAGTAGTTGCACATCAAATCTAAGCTGTATGAAGTTTTTTTCCAAAGTTATCAACATTTTTATGTTTGGCGTTCCGGAACCCACCTTATCTCAGGCTGAAAACGCGGTTTCTGCATTGTTCCTTAACTTTGCAGGGAAGCTTCAGAACATGAAATTTTCAACTCCCACTATAACAGACAGGGTCTTTCTAGTAGTTGCACATCAAATCTAAGTTGTCTGAAGTGTTTTTCGAAAGCTATCAAAATTTTTTAGGTTGGCGTTCCGGAAACGACCTTATCTCGGGCTGAAAACGCGTTTTCTGCATTATGCCATAACTTTGCAGGGAAGCTTCAGAACATGAAATTTTAACCTCCCACTATATAAGAAAGGGTCTTTCAAGTCGTTGCACATCAAATCTAAGCTGTCTGAAGTGGTTTTCCAAAGTTATCAACATTTTTATGTTTGGCGTTCCAGAACCCACCTTATCTCAGGCTGAAAACGCGGTTTCTGCATTGTTCCTTAACTTTGCAGGGAAGCTTGAGACCATGAAATTTTCAACTCCCACTATAACAGACAGGGTCTTTCTAGTAGTTGCAGATCAAATCTAAGTTGTCTGAAGTGTTTTTCGAAAGCTATCAACATGTTTTAGGTTGGCGTTCCGGAAACGACCTTATCTCGGGCTGAAAACGCGTCTTCTGCATTGTGCCATAACTTTGCAAGGAAGCTTCAGAACATGAAATTTTAACCTCCCACTATAGCAGAAAGGGTCTTTCAAGTCGTTGCACATCAAATCTAAGCTGTCTGAAGTGTTTTTCCAAAGTTATAAACATTTTTATGTTTGGCGTTCCGGAACCCACCTTATCTCAGGCTGAAAACGCGTTTTCTGCATTGTTCCTTAACTTTGCAGGGAAGCTACAGAACATGAAATTTTCAACTCCCACTATAACAGACAGGGTCTTTCTAGTAGTTGCACATCAAATCTAAGTTGTCTGAAGTGTTTTTCGATAGCTATCAACATTTTTTAGGTTAGCGTTCCGGAAACGACCTTATCTCGGGCTGAAAACGTGTTTTCTGCATTGTGCCATAACTTTGCAGGGAAGCTTCAGAACATGAAATTTTCAACTCCCACTATAACAGACAGGGTCTTTCTAGTAGTTGCACATCAAATCTAAGCTGTCTGAAGTGGTTTTCCAAAGTCATCAACATTTTTATGTTTGGTGTTCCGGAACCCACCTTATCTCAGGCTGAAAACGCGTTTTCTGCATTGTTCCTTAACTTTGCAGCGAAGCTTCAGAACATGAAATTTTCACCTCCCACTATAACAGACAGGGTCTTTCTAGTAGTTGCACATCAAATCTAAGTTGTCTGAAGTGTTTTTCGAAAGCTATCAACATTTTTTAGGTTGGCGTTCCGGAAACGACCTTATCTCGGGCAGAAAACGCGTCTTCTGCATTGTGCCATAATTTTGCAGGGAAGCTTCAGAACATGAAATTTTAACCTCCCACTATAGCAGAAAGGGTCTTTCAATTCGTTGCACATCAAATCTAAGCTGTCTGAAGTGTTTTTCCAAAGTTATCAACATTTTTACGTTTGCCGCTCCGGAACCCACATTATCTCGGGCTGAAAACACGTTTTCTGCATTGTGCCATAACTTTGCAGGGAAGCATCAGAACATGAAATTTTCGGCTCCCACTATGACAAACAGGGTTCTTCTAATAGTTGCACATCAAATCTAATCTGTCTGAAGTGTTTTTCGAAAGTTATCAACATTTTTATGTTTGGCGTTCCGGAACCCACCTTGTCTCAGGCTGAAAACGCGCTTTGTGCTTTATGCCATAACTTTGCTGGGAATCTTCGGAACATGAAATTTTCACCTCCCACTATAGCAGAATGGGTCTTTCTAGTAGTTGCACATCAAATCTAAGCTGTCTGAAATGTTTTTTCCAAAGTTATCAACATTTTCATGTTTGGCGTTCCGGAACCCAACTTATCTCAGGCTGAAAACGCGTTTTCTGCATTGTGCCATAACTTTGCAGGGAAGCTTCAGAAAAAGAAATTTTAACCACCCACTGTAGCAGAAAGGCTCTCAGGCTGAAAACGCGTTTTCTACATTGTTCCTTAACTTTGCAGGGAAGCATCAGAACATAAAATTTTCAGCTCCCACTATGACAAACAGGGTCTTTCTAATAGTTGCACATCAAATCTAATCTGTCTGAAGTGTTTTTCGAAAGTTATCAACATTTTTATGTTTGGCGTTCCGGAACCCACCTTATCTCACGCTGAAAATGTGTTTTCTGCATTGTCCCATAACTTTGAAGGAAAGCTTCAGAACATGGAAGTTTCACCTCCCACTATAGCATAAAGGGTCTTTCTAGTAGTTGCACATCAAATATAAGCTGTCTGAAATGTTTTTCCAAAGTTATCAACATTTTTATGTTTGGCGTTCCGGAATCGACCTTATCTCAGGCTGAAGACGCGTTTTACGCATTGTGCCATAACTTTGCAGGGAAGTTCCAGAAAATGAAATTTTCACCTCCCACTATAGCAGAAAGGGTTTTTCTAGTAGTTGCACATCAAATCTAAGCTGTCTGAAGTGTTGTTCCAAAGTTATCAACATTTTTACGTTTGGAGTTCCGGAACCCTCCCCCTGGAACTGCAACCTTATCGTGGTGGGGGAGTTTGTGTACCTTGAATGATCCTAGGAGCTATGTTGTCGGGGGCGTTATGCTCCTGGTAGGGTCTCCCATGGCAAACAGGTCCTAGGTGACGGGTCAGACTAAGAGCAGTTCAGAAGCCCCGATGACAAAACCAAAAACATCGAGGACCGTGACGTCGCCCGGCATGGCGCAGCCGGGGCCCCACCCTGGAGCCAGGCCTGGGGTTGGGGCTCGAATGCGAGCGCCTGGTGGCCGTGCCTCTGCCCATGGTGCCCGGCCGGGCCAAGCCCGAACGAATGACATGGGCCGTCCCTCCTGCGGACCCACCACCCACAGAGGGAGTCATGGGGGTCGGGTGCATAGAGAACTAGGTAGCAGTCGAGGCCGGGGGGCCCGACGACCTGGTTCGTGTGGACATTCTCTGGCTCTTGGGACATGGAATGTCACTTCGCTGGGGGGGAAAGAGCCTGAGCTTGTGCAGGAGGTTGAGAGGTACCGGGTAGATATAGTCGGGCTCTCCTCCACGCACAGCCTGGGCTCTGGAACCCAACTCCTTGAGAATGGCTGGACCCTCTACTTTTCTGGAGTTGTCCGCGGGGAGAGGCGGCGGGCTGGCGTAGGCTTGCTCATAGCCCCGCAGCTCTGCAGCTTCGTGTTGGGGTTTACCCCGGTGAACGAGAGGGTCGCGTCCCTACGCCTACGGGTTGGGGACAGGTGTCTCACAGCGGTTGCGGCTTACGGGCCGAACAGCAGTGTAGACTACCCGGCTTTCTTGGAGTCAGTGGGAGGGGTACTCGACAGTGCCCCAACCGGGGACTCCATTGTTCTACTGGGAGACTTCAACGCCCACGTGGGCAATGACAGCAAGACCTGGAGGGGCGTGATTGGGAAGAACGGCCTACCCGATCTGAACCTGAGCGGTGTTCTATTACTGGACTTCTGTGCCACCCACAGTTTGTCCATAACGAACACCATGTTTGAGCACAAGGGTGTCCATAAGTGCTCATGGCACCAGGACACCCTTGGCCGGAGGTCTATGATAGACTTTGTGATCGTGTCATCTGACCTTCGGCCACGTGTCTCGGACACTCGGGTGAAGAGAGGGGCAGAGCTGTCAACCGATCACCACCTGGTGGTGACTGCGATCCGCTGGCAGGGGAGGAAGCCGGTCAGACCGGGCAGGCCCAAACGTATTGTGAGGGTCTGCTGGGAACGCCTGGCGGAACCCACTGTCAGTGGGGTCTTTAACTCCCACCTTCGGGAGAGTTTCTCCCAGATCCCGAGGGAGGTAGGTGACATGGAGTCTGAGTGGTCCATGTTCTCCTCCTCCATTGTCAGTGCGGCTGCACGCAGTTGTGGTCGCTAGGTCTCCGGTGCCTGTCGCGGCGGCAATCCCCGAACCCGGTGGTGGACACCGAAAGTAAGGGATGCCGTCAGGCTGAAGAAGGAGTCCTATCGGGTCTTGACGGCCTGTGGGACTCCTGAAGCAGCTGACGTGTACCGGCAGGCCAGGCGTGCCGCTTCCCGTGCAGTCTTGGAGGCAAAAACTCGGGTCTGGGAGGAGTTCGGAGAGGCCATGGAGGAGGACTATTGCTCGGCCTCGAAGAAATTCTGGCAAACCGTCCGTCGCCTCAGAAGGGGGAAGCAGTGCCTCACCAGTGCTGTTTACAGCGAGGGTGGGAGACTGCTGACCTCGACTGGTGATGTTGTCGGGCGGTGGAAAGAATACTTCGAGGGTCTCCTCAATCCCGTCGTCACGTCTTCCACTCAGGAAGCGGGGACTGAGGACTCGGATGTCTCTCATCACCCGGGCCGAAGTCATCGAGGTTGTTCGTAAGCTCCTCGGTGGTAGGGCCCCGGGAGTGGATGAGATCCGTCCGGAGTATCTGAAATCCCTGGATGTTGTAGGGCTGTCGTGGCTGACACGTCTCTGCAACATCGCGTGGCAGTCGAGGACAGTGCCTCTGGATTGGCAGACCGGGGTGGTGGTCCCCCTGTTTAAGAAAGGGGACCGGAGGGTGTGTTCCAACTATAGGGGGATCACACTCCTCAGCCTCCCTGGAAAGGTCTATTCCAGGGTACTAGAGAGGAGACTTCGGCCAATAGTCGAACCTCGGATCCAGGAGGAACAGTGTGGTTTTCGTCCCGGTCGTGGAACACTGGACCAGCTCTATACCCTCCACCGGGTGCTCGAGGGTTCATGGGAGTTCGCCCAACCAGTCCACATGTGCTTTGTGGATTTGGAGAAGGCGTTCGACCGTGTCCCTCGCGATGTCCTGTGGGGGGTGCTCCGGGAATATGGGGTGCGGGACCCTCTGCTTGGGGCTGTCCGCTCCTTGTATGACCGGAGCAGGAGCATGGTTCGCATTGCCGGCAGGAAATCAGACCTGTTCCCGGTGCATGTTGGTCTCCGCCAGGGCTGCCCTTTGTCACCGGTTCTGTTCATCACTTTTATGGACAGAATTTCTAGGCGTAGCCAGGGGGCGGAGGGGATCCGGTTCGGGAACCACAGAATTTCATCTCTGCTATTTGCGGACGATGTTGTTCTGCTGGCCTCATCGGACCGGGACCTTCAGCATGCGCTGGGTCGGTTTGCAGCCGAGTGTGAAGCGGCCGGGATGAGGATCAGCACCTCCAAGTCTGAGGCCATGGTTCTCGGCCGGAACACGGTGGTTTGCTCTCTCCAGGTTGGTGGAGAGTTCTTGCCTCAAGTGGCGGAGTTTAAGTATCTCGGGGTCTTGTTCTCGAGTGAGGGAAAAAGGGAGCGTGAGATTGATAGACGGGTTGGTGCAGCGGCGGCAGTGATGCGGTCGCTGTATCGGACCGTCGTGGTGAAGAGAGAGCTGAGTCACAAGACGAAGCTCTCGATTTACCGATCGATCTACGTTCCCACCCTCACCTATGGTCACGAGCTTTGGGTAGTGACCAAAAGGATGAGATCGCGGATACAAGCGGCTGAGATGAGTTTCCTCCGCAGGGTGGCTGGGCGCACCCTTAGAGATAGGGTGAGGAGTTCGGTCATCCGGGAGGAGCTCGGGGTGGAGCCGCTGCTCCTCCACATCGAGAGGAACCAGCTGAGGTGGCTCGGGCATCTGATCCGGATGCCCCCTGGACGCCTCCCTGGGGAGGTGTTCCGGGCATGTCCTACCGGGAGGAGACCCCGGGGAAGACCCAGGACTCGCTGGAGAGATTATGTCTCCGGTCTGGCCTGGAAACGCCTCGGGATCCCCCGGGAGGAGCTGGAGGAGGTTTGTGCGGACCGGGAAGTTTGGGCTTCCTTGCTCCGAATGCTGCCTCCGCGACCCGACCCCGGATAAGCGGCAGAAGAAGGTGAAGGTGGTGAAGGTGAGTTCCGGAACCCACCTTATCTCAGGCTGAAAACGCATTTTGTGCATTGAGCCATTAATTCACAGGGAAGATTCAGAAAATGAAATTTTCACCTCCCACTATAGCAGAATGGGTCTTTCTAGTAGTTGCACATCAAATCTAAGCTGTCTGAAGTGTTTTTCCAAAGTTATCAACATTTTTAAGTTTGGCGTTTCGGAACCCACCTTATCTCAGGCTGAAAACGCGTTTTCTGCATTGTGCCATAACTTCTCAGGGAAGCTTCAGAACATGAAATGTTCACCTCCCACTATTGCTGAAAGGGTCTTTCTAGTAGTTGCACATCAAATCTAAGCAGTCTAAAGTGTTTTTCCAAAGTTATCAACATTTTTATGCTTGGCGTTCTGGAATCGACCTTATCTCAGGCTGAAAACGTGTTTTACGCATTGTGCCATAACTTTACAGGGAAGCTTCAGAAAATGAAATTTTCACCTCCCACTATAGCAGAATGGGTCTTTCTAGTAGTTGCACATCAAATCTAAGCCGTCTGAAGTGTTTTTCCAAAGTTATCAACATTTTTATGTTCGGCGTTCCGGAACCCACCTTATCTCAGGCTGAAAACGCATTTTCTGCATTGCGCCATAACTTTGCAGGGAAGCTTCAGAACATGAAATTTTAACCTCCCACTATTGCAGAAAGTGTCTTTCTAGTAGTTGCACATCAAATCTAAGCTGTCTGATGAGTTTTTCCAAAGTTATCAACATTTTTATGTTTGGCGTTCCGGAATCTACCTTATCTCAGGCTGAAAACGCTTTTTATGCTTTGTGCCATAACTTTGCAGGGAAGCTTCAGAAAATGAAATTTTCACCCCCCACTATAGCAGAAAGGGTTTTTTAGAAGTTGCACATCAAATCTAAGCTGTCTGAAGTGTTTTTCCAAAATTATCAACATTTTTATGTTTGGCGTTCCGGAACCCACCTTATCTCAGGCTGAAAACGCGTTTTCGGCATTGTGCCATAACTTTGCAGGGAAGCTTCAGAAAATGAAATTTTCACCTCCCACTACAGCAGAAAGGGTCTTTCTAGTAGTTGCAGATCCAATCTAAGTTGTCTGATGTGTTTTTCCAAAGTTATCAACATTTTTATTTTTGGCGTTCCGGAACCCACCTTATCTCAGGCTGAAAACGCGTTTTCGGCATTGTGCCATAACTTTGCAGGGATGCTTCAGAAAATGAAATTTTCACCTCCCACTACAGCAGAAAGGGTCTTTCTAGTAGTTGCAGATCCAATCTAAGTTGTCTGATGTGTTTTTCCAAAGTTATCAACATTTTTATTTTTGGCGTTCCGGAATCGACCTTATCTTAGGCTGAAAACGCGTTTTACGCATTGTGCCTTTCTAGTAGTTGCACATCAAATGTAAGCTGTCTGAAGTGTTTTTCCAAAGTTATCAACATTTTTATGTTTGGTGTTCCGGAATCGACCTTATCTCAGGCTGAAAACGCGTTTTACGCATTGTGCCATAACTTTGCAGGGAAGGTTCAGAAAATGAAATTTTCACCTCCCACTATAGCAGAAAGGGTATTTCTAGTAGTTGCACATTAAATCTAAGCTATCTGTAGTGTTGTTCCAAAGTTATCAACATTTTTACGTTTGGCCTTTCGGAAACCACCTTGTCTCAGGCTGAAAACGCGTTTTCTGCATTGTGCCATAACTTCTCAGGGAAGCTTCACAACATGAAATGTTCACCTCCTACTATAGCAGAAAGGGTCTTTCTAGTAGTTGCACATGAAATCTAAGCTGTCTGAAGTGTTTTTCGAAAGTTATCAACATTTTTATGTTTGGCGTTCCGGAATCGACCTTATCTCAGGATGAAAAATCGTTTTCTGCATTGTCCCATAACTTTGCAGGGAAGCTTCCGAACTTGAAATTTTCACCTCCCACTATAGCAGAAAGGGTCTTTCTAGTAGTTGCACATTAAATCTAAGCTGTCAGAAGTGTTGTTCCAAAGTAATCAACATTTTTACCTTTGGCGATTTGGAAACCACCTTATCTCCGGCTGAAAACGCGTTTTCTGCATTGTGCCATAACTTCTCAGGGAAGCTTCAGAACATGAAATTTTCACGTCCCACTATAGCAGAAAGGCTAGTAGTTGCACGTCAAATCTCAGCTGTCTGAAGTGTTTTTCGAACCTTATCTACATTTTTATGTTTGGCGTTCCAGAATCGACCTTATCTCAGGCTGAAAACGCATTGTCTGCATTGTGACATAACTTTGCATGGAAGCTTCCGAACATGAAATTTTAACCTCCAACTATAGCAGAAAGGGTCTTTCTAGTAGTTGCACATCAAATCTAAACTGTCTGAAGTGTTTTTCCAAAGTTATCAACATTTTTATGTTTGGCGATCCGGAATCGACATTATCTCAGTCTGAAAACGCATTTTCTGCATTGTGCCATAACTTTGCAAGGAAGCTTCAGAACATCAAATTTTGACCTCCCACTATAGCAGAAAGGGTCTTTCTAGTAGTTGCACAGCAAATCTAAGCTGTCTGAAGTGTTTTTCGAAAGTTATCAACATTTTTTTGTTTGGCATTCCGGAATCGACCTTATCTCAGGATGAAAATGCATTTTCTGCATTGTCCCATAACTTTCCAGGGAAGCTTCAGAACATGAAATTTTGACCTCCCACTATAGCAGAAAGGGTGTTTCTAGTAGTTGCACGTCAAATCTCAGCTGTCTGAAGTGTTTTTCGAACCTTATCAACATTTTTATGTTTGGCGTTCCAGAATCGACCTTATCTCAGGCTGAAAACGCATTGTCTGCAATGTGACATAACTTTGCATGGAAGCTTCCGAACATGAAATTTTAACCTCCAACTATAGCAGAAAGGGTCTTTCTAGTAGTTGAACATCAAATCTAAGCTGTCTGAAGTGTTTTTCCAAAGTTATCAACATTTTTATGTTTGGCGTTCCTGAATCGACCTTATCTCAATCTGAAAACGCGTTTTACGCATTGTGCCATAACTTTGCAGGGAACCTTTAGAACATGAAATTTTGACCTCCCACAATAGCAGAAAGGGTCTTTCCAGTAGTTGCACATCAAATCTAAGCTGTCTGAAGTGTTGTTCCAAAGTAATCAACATTTTTACGATTGGCGTTCCGGAACCCACCTTATCTCAGGCTGAAAGCGCTTTTTCTGCATTGTGCCATAGCTTCTCAGGGAAAGTTCAGAACATGAAATTTTCACCTCCCACTATAGCAGAAAGGGTCTTTCTAGTAGTTGCACATCAAATCTAAGCTGTCTGATGTGTTTTTCCAAAGTTATCAACATTTTTATGTATGGCGTTCCGGAATCGACCTTATCTCAGGCTGAAAACGCGTTTTCTGCATTGTGCCATAACTTCTCAGGGAAGCTTCAGAACATGAAATGTTCACCTCCCACTGTAGCAGAAAGGGTCTTTCTAGTAGTTGCACATCAAATCTAAGCTGTCTGAAGTGTTTTTCCAAAGTTATCAACATTTTTATGTTTGGCGTTCCGGAACCCACCTTATCTCAGGTTGAAAACGCGTTTTCTGCATTGTGCCATAACTTTGCAGGGAAGCTTCAGAACATGAAATTTTAACCTCCCAGTATAGCAAAAAGGGTCTTTCTAGTAGTTGCACTTCAAATCTAAGCTGTCTGAAGTGTTTTTTGAAAGTTATCAACATTTTTATGTGTGGCGTTCTGGAATCTACCTTATCTCTGGATGAAAATGCATTTTCTGCATTGTCCCATAACTTTCCAGGGAAGCTTCAGAACATGAAATTTTGACCTCCCACTATAGCAGAAAGGTTCTTTCTAGTAGTTGCGCATCAAATCTAAGCTGTCTGAAGTGTTTTTCCAAAGTTATCAACATTTTTATATTTGGCGTTCCGGAATCGACCTTATCTCAGTCTGAAAACGCGTTTTACGCATTGTGCCATAACTTTGCAGGGAACCTTTAGAACATGAAATTTTCACCTCCCACTATAGCAGAAAGGGTCTTTCTAGTAGTTGCACATCAAATCTAAGCTGCCTGAAGTGTTTTTCGAAAGTTATCAACATTTTTATGTTTGGCGTTCCGGAACCCACCTTATCTCAAGCTGAAAACGCGTTGTCTGCATTGTGCCATAACTTTGCAGGGAAGCTTCAGAACATGAAATGTTCACCTCCCACTATAGCAGAAAGGGTCTTTCTAGTAGTTGCACATCAGATCTAAGCTGTCTGAAGTGTTTTTCGAAAGTTATCAACATTTTAATGTTTGGCGTTACAGAATCGACCGTATCTCAGGATGAAAAATTGTTTTCTGCATTGTCCCATAACTTTCCAGGGAAGCTTCAGAACATGAAATTTTGACCTAACACTATAGCAGAAAGGGTCTTTCTAGTAGTTGCACATCAAATCTAAGCTGTCTGAAGTGTTTTTCGAAAGTTATCAACATTTTTATGTTTGTCGTTTCGGAATCGACCTTATCTCAGGCTGAAAATGCTTTTTAGGCTTTGTGCCATAACTTGGCATGGAAGCTTCCGAACATGAAATGTTCACCTCCCAATAAAGCAGAAAGGGTCTTTCTAGTAGTTGCACATCAAATCTAAGCTGTCTGAAGTGTTTTTCCAAAGTTATCAACATTTTTATGTTTGGCGTTCCGGAATCGACCTTATCTCTGGCTGAAAACGCGTTTTACGCATTGTGCCATAACTTTTCAGGGAAGCTTCAGAACATCAAATGTTCACCTAACATTATCGCAGAAAAGGTCTTTCTAGTAGTTGCACATCAAATCTAAGCTGTCTGAAGTGTTTTTCCAAAGTTTTGAACATTTTTATGTTTGGCGTTCCGGAATCGACCTGATCTCAGGCTGAAAACGCGTTTTACGTATTGTGCCATAACTTTGCAGGGAAGCTTCAGGACCTTGAATTTTCACCATCCATTATATCAGAAAGGGTCTTTCTAGTAGTTGCACCTCAAATCTAAGCTGTCTGAAGTGTTGTTCCAAAGTTATCAACATTTTTACTTTTGGCGTTTCGGAAACCACCTTGTCTCAGGCTGAAAACGCGTTTTCTGCATTGTGCGATAACTTCTCAGGGAAGCTTCAGAACATGAAATGTTCACCTCCCACTATAGCAGAAAGGGTCTTTCTAGTAGTTGCACATCAAATCTAAGCTGTCTGAAGTGTTTTTCGAAAGTTTTCAACATTTTTATGTTTGGTGTTCCTGAATCGACCTTATCTCAGGCTGAAAACGCGTTTCCTGCATTGTGCCATAACTTTGCAGGGAATCTTCAGAACATGAAATTTTCACCTCCCACTACAGCAGAAAGGGTCTTTCTAGTAGTTGCACATCAAATCTAAGCTGTCTGAAATGTTTTTCCAAAGTTATCAACATTTTTACGTTTGGCGTTTCAGAATCGACCTTATCTCAGGCTGAAAACGCGTTGTCTGCATTGTGCCATAACTTTGCAGGGAAGGTTCAGAAAATGAAATTTTCACCTCCCACTATAGCAGAAAGGGTATTTCTAGTAGTTGCACATTAAATCTAAGCTGTCTGAAGTGTTGTTCCAAAGTTATCAACATTTTTACGTTTGGCGTTTCGGAAACCACCTTGTCTCAGGCTGAAAACGCGTTTTCTGCATTGTGCCATAACTTCTCAGGGAAGCTTCAGAACATGAAATGTTCACCTCCCACTATAGCAGAAAGGGTCTTTCTGGTAGTTGCTCATCAAATCTAAGCTGTCTGAAGTGTTTTTCCAAAATTATCAACATTTTTATGTTTGGCGTTCCGTAACCCACCTTATCTCAGGCTGAAAACGCGTTTTCGGCATTGTGCCATAACTTTGCAGGGAAGCTTCAGAACATGAAATTTTCACCTCCCACTACAGCAGAAAGGGTCTTTATAGTAGTTGCACATCAAATCTAAGCTGTCTGATGTGTTTTTCCAAAGTTATCAACATTTTTATGTTTGGTGTTCCGGAATCGACCTTATCTTAGGCTGAAAACGCGTTTTACGCATTGTGCCATAACTTTGCAGGGAAGCTTCAGAACATGAAATGTTCACCTCCCACTATAGCAGAAAGGGTCTTTCTAGTAGTTGCACATCAAATGTAAGCTGTCTGAAGTGTTTTTCCAAAGTTATCAACATTTTTATGTTTAGCGTTCCGGAATCGACATTATCTCAGGCTGAAAACGCGTTTCACGCATTGTGGCATAACTTTGCAGCGAAGGTTCAGAAAATGAAATTTTCACCTCCCACTGTAGCAGAAAGGGTCTTTCTAGTAGTTGCACATTAAATCTAAGCTCTCTGAAGTGTTTTTCGAAAGTTATCAACATTTTTATGTTTGGCGTTCCGGAATCGACCTTGTCTCAGGCTGAAAACGCGTTTTCTGCATTGTCCCATAACTTTGCAGGGAAGCTTCAGAACGTGAAATGTTCACCTCCTACTATAGCAGAAAGGGTCTTTCTAGTAGTTGCACCTCAAATCTAAGCTGTCTGATGTGTTTTTCGAAAGTTTTCAACATTTTTATGTTTGGTGTTCCTGAATCGACCTTATCTCATGCTGAAAACGCGTTTCCTGCATTGTGCCATAACTTTGCAGGGAAGCTTCAGAACATGAAATTTTAACCTCCCACTGTAGCAGAAAAGGTCTTTCTAGTAGTTGCACATCAAATCTAAGCTGTCTGAAGTGTTTTTCGAAAGTTTTCAACATTTTTATGTTTGGCGTTCCGGAATCGACCTTATCTCAGTCTGAAAACGCGTTTTACGCATTGTGCCATAACTTTGCAGGGAACCTTTAGAACATGAAATTTTCACCTCCCACTATAGCAGAAAGGGTCTTTCTAGTAGTTGCACATCAAATCTAAGCTGCCTGAAGTGTTTTTCGAAAGTTATCAACATTTTTATGTTTGGCGTTCCGGAACCCACCTTATCTCAAGCTGAAAACGCGTTGTCTGCATTGTGCCATAACTTTGCAGGGAAGCTTCAGAACATGAAATGTTCACCTCCCACTATAGCAGAAAGGGTCTTTCTAGTAGTTGCACATCAAATCTAAGCTGTCTGAAGTGTTTTTCGAAAGTTATCAACATTTTAATGTTTGGCGTTACAGAATCGACCGTATCTCAGGATGAAAAATTGTTTTCTGCATTGTCCCATAACTTTCCAGGGAAGCTTCAGAACATGAAATTTTGACCTAACACTATAGCAGAAAGGGTCTTTCTAGTAGTTGCACATCAAATCTAAGCTGTCTGAAGTGCTTTTCGAAAGTTATCAACATTTTTATGTTTGTCGTTTCGGAATCGACCTTATCTCAGGCTGAAAATGCTTTTTAGGCTTTGTGCCATAACTTGGCATGGAAGCTTCCGAACATGAAATGTTCACCTCCCAATAAAGCAGAAAGGGTCTTTCTAGTAGTTGCACATCAAATCTAAGCTGTCTGAAGTGTTTTTCCAAAGTTATCAACATTTTTATGTTTGGCGTTCCGGAATCGACCTTATCTCTGGCTGAAAACGCGTTTTACGCATTGTGCCATAACTTTTCAGGGAAGCTTCAGAACATCAAATGTTCACCTAACATTATCGCAGAAAAGGTCTTTCTAGTAGTTGCACATCAAATCTAAGCTGTCTGAAGTGTTTTTCCAAAGTTTTGAACATTTTTATGTTTGGCGTTCCGGAATCGACCTTATCTCAGGCTGAAAACGCGTTTTACGTATTGTGCCATAACTTTGCAGGGAAGCTTCAGGACCTTGAATTTTCACCATCCACTATATCAGAAAGGGTCTTTCTAGTAGTTGCACCTCAAATCTAAGCTGTCTGAAGTGTTGTTCCAAAGTTATCAACATTTTTACGTTTGGCGTTTCGGAAACCACCTTGTCTCAGGCTGAAAACGCGTTTTCTGCATTGTGCGATAACTTCTCAGGGAAGCTTCAGAACATGAAATTTTAACCTCCCACTGTAGCAGAAAGGGTCTTTCTAGTAGTTGCACATCAAATCTAAGCTGTCTGAAGTGTTTTTCGAAAGTTTTCAACATTTTTATGTTTGGCGTTCCGGAATCGACCTTATCTTAGGCTGAAAACGTGTTTTACGCATTGTGCCATAACTTTGCAGGGAAGGTTCAGAAAATGAAATGTTCACCTCCCACTATAGCAGAAAGGGTATTTCTAGTAGTTGCACATCAAATCTAAGCTGTCTGAAATGTTTTTCCAAAGTTATCAACATTTTTACGTTTGGCGTTTCAGAATCGACCTTATCTCAGGCTGAAAACGCGTTGTCTGCATTGTGCCATAACTTCTCAGGGAAGCTTCAGAACATGAAATGTTCACCTCCCACTATAGCAGAAAGGGTCTTTCTAGTAGTTGCACATCAAATCTAAGCTGTCTGAAGTGTTTTTCGAAAGTTTTCAACATTTTTATGTTTGGTGTTCCTGAATCGACCTTATCTCAGGCCGAAAACGCGTTTTCTGCATTGTGCCATAACTTTGCAGGGAAGCTTCAGAACATGAAATTTTCACCTCCCACTATAGCAGAAAGGGTCTTTCGAGTAGTTGCACATCAAATCTAAGCTGTCTGAAGTGTTTTCCCAAAGTTATCATATTTTTTTGTTTGGCGTTCCGGCACCCACCTTATCTCAGGCTGAAAACTCGTTTTCTGCATTGTGCCATAACGTTGCAGGGAAGCTTCAGAACATTAAATTTTCAACTCCCACTATAGCAGAAAGGGTCTTTCTTGTAGTTGCACGTCAAATCTAAGCTGTCTGAAGTGTTTTTCCAAAGTTATCAACATTTTTATGTTTGGCATTCCAGAATCGACCTTATCTCAGGCTGAAATCGCGTTTTCTGCATTGAGCCACAACTTTGCAGTGAAGCTTCAGAACATGAAGTTTTCACCTCCCACTATAGCAGAAGGGGTATTTCTCGTAGTTGCACATCAAATCTAAGCTGTCTGAAGTGTTTTTCGAAAGTTTTCAACATTTTTATGTTTGGTGTTCCTGAATCGACCTTATCTCAGGCCGAAAACGTGTTTTCTGCATTGTGCCATAACTTTGCAGGGAAGCTTCAGAACATGAAATTTACACCTCCCACTATAGCAGAAAGGGTCTTTCTAGTAGTTGCACATTAAATCTAAGCAGTCTGAAGTGTCTTTCATAAGTTATCAACATTTTTATGTTTGGCGTTCCGGAATCAACCTTATCTCAGGCTGAAAACGCTTTTTCGACATTGTGCCATAACTTTGCAGGGATGCATCAGTACATGAAATTTTCACCTCCCACAATAGCATATAGGGTTTTTCTAATAGTTGCACATCAAATCTAAGCTGTCTGAAGTGTTTTTCCAATGTTATCAACATTTTTTTGTTTGGCGTTCCAGAATCGACCTTATCTCAGGCTGAAAACGCCTTTTACACATTGTTTCATAACTTTGCAGGGAAGCTTCAGAACATCAAATTTTCACCTCCCACTATTGTAGAAAGGGTCTTTCTAGTAGTTGCACATCAAATCTAAGCTGTCTGAAGTGTTTTTCCAAAGTTATCAATATTTTTATGTTTGGCGTTCCGGAATCAACCTTATTTCAGGCAGAAAACGCGTTTCCTGCATTATGGCATAACTTTGTAGGGAAGCTTCAGAACATGAAATTTTCACCTCCCACTGTAGCAGAAAGGGTCTTTCTAGTAGTTGCACATCAAATCTAAGCTGTCTGTAGAGTTTTTCCTGAGTTATCAACATTTTTATGTTTGGGGTTCTGAATTCAACCTCATCTCAGGCTGAAAACGCGTTTTCTGCATTGTGCCATAACTTTGCAGGGAGACTTCAGAACATGAAATTTTCTCCTCCCACTATACCAGAAACGGTTTTTCTAATGGTTGCATGTAAAATCTAAGCTGTTTGAAGTGTTTTTCCAAAGTTATCAACATTTTTATGTTTGGTGTTCCGGAATGGACCTTATCTCAGGCTGAAAACGCGATTTACGCATTCTGCCATAACTTTGCAGGGAATCTTCTGAACATGAAATTTTCACCTCCCACAATAGCATATAGGGTTTTTCTAATAGTTGCACATCAAATCTAAGCTGTCTGAAGTGTTTTTCCAATGTTATCAACATTTTTTTGTTTGGCGTTCCAGAATCGACCTTATCTCAGGCTGAAAACGCCTTTTACACATTGTTTCATAACTTTGCAGGGAAGCTTCAGAACATCAAATTTTCACCTCCCACTATAGTAGAAAGGGTCTTTCTAGTAGTTGCACATCAAATCTAAGCTGTCTGAAGTGTTTTTCCAAAGTTATCAATATTTTTATGTTTGGCGTTCCGGAATCAACCTTATTTCAGGCAGAAAACGCGTTTCCTGCATTATGGCATAACTTTGTAGGGAAGCTACAGAACATGAAATTTTCACCTCCCACTGTAGCAGAAAGGGTCTTTCTAGTAGTTGCACATCAAATCTAAGCTGTCTGTAGAGTTTTTCCTGAGTTATCAACATTTTCATGTTTGGGGTTCTGAATTCAACCTCATCTCAGGCTGAAAACGCGTTTTCTGCATTGTGCCATAACTTTGCAGGGAGACTTCAGAACATGAAATTTTCTCTTCCCACTATACCAGAAACGGTTTTTCTAATGGTTGCACGTAAAATCTAAGCTGTTTGAAGTGTTTTTCCAAAGTTATCAACATTTTTATGTTTGGTGTTCCGGAATGGACCTTATCTCAGGCTGAAAACGCGATTTACGCATTCTGCCATAACTTTGCAGGGAAGCTTCTGAACATGAAATTTTCACCTCCCACAATAGCATATAGGGTTTTTCTAATAGTTGCACATCAAATCTAAGCTGTCTGAAGTGTTTTTCCAATGTTATCAACATTTTTTTGTTTGGCGTTCCAGAATCGACCTTATCTCAGGCTGAAAACGCGATTCACGCATTCTGCCATAACTTTGCAGGGAAGCTTCTGAACATGAAATTTTCAAATCCCACTATAGCAGATAGGGTCTTTCTAGTAGTTGCACAACAAATCTAAGCTGTCTGAAGTGTTTTTCCAAAGTTATCAATATTTTTATGTTTGGCGTTCCGGAATCGACCTTATCTCAGGCTGAAAACGCGTTTCCTGCATTGTGGCATAACTTTGCAGTGAAGCTTCAGAACATGAAATTTTCTCCTCCCACTGTAGCAGAAAGGGTCTTTCTAGTAGTTGCACATCAAATCTAAGCTGTCTGTAGAGTTTTTCCTGAGTCATCAACATTTTTATGTTTGGGGTTCTGAAATCAACCTCACCTCAGGCTGAAAACGCGTTTTACGCATTGTGCCATAACTTTGCCGGGAAGCTTCAGAACATGATATTTTCAACTCCCGCTATAGCAGAAAGGGTATTTCTCGTAGTTGCACATCAAATCTAAGCTGTCTGAAGTGTTTTTCGAAAGTTTTCAACATTTTTATGTTTGGTGTTCCTGAATCGACCTTATCTCAGGCCGAAAACGCGTTTTCTGCATTGTGCCATATCTTTGCAGGGAAGCATCAGAACATGAAATTTTGATATCCCACTATAGCAGAAAGGGTCTTTCTAGTAGTCTCACTTCAAATCTAAGCTGTCTGAAGTGTTTTTCCAAAGTTATCAACATTTTTATGTTTGGCGATCCGGAATCGACCTTATCTCAGGCTGAAAACGCGATTTCTGCATTGTGCCATAACTTTTCAGGGAAGCTTCAGAACAAGAAATATTCGCCTCCCACTATAGCAGATAGGGTCTTTCCAGTAGTTGCACATCAAATCTAAGCTGTCTGAAGTGTTTTTCCAAAGTTATCAACATTTTTATGTTTGGCGTTCTGGAACCCACCTTATCACAGGCTGAAAACGCGTTTTCTGCATTGTGCCATAACTTTGCAGGGAAGCTTCAGAACATGAAATTTTCAACTCCCACTATAGCAGAAAGGGTCTTTCTAGTAGTTGCACATCAAATCAAAGCTGTCTGAAGTGTTTTTCCAAAGTTATCAATATTTTTATGTTTGGCGTTCCGGAATCGACCTTATTTCAGGCTGAAAACGCGTTTCCTGCATTGTGGCATACCTTTGTAGGGAAGCTTCAGAACATGAAATTTTCACCTCCCACTGTAGCAGAAAGGGTCTTTCTAGTAGTTGCACATCAAATCTAAGCTGTCTGTAGAGTTTTTCCTGAGTTATCAACATTTTTATGTTTGGGGTTCTGAAATCAACCTCATCTCAGGCTGAAAACGCGTTTTACGCATTGTGCCATAACTTTGCAGGGAAGCTTCAGAACATGATATTTTCAACTGCCACTATGGCAGAAAGGGTCTTTCTCGTAGTTGCACATCAAATCTAAGCTGTCTGAAGTGTTTTTCGAAAGTTTTCAACATTTTTATGTTTGGTGTTCCTGAATCGACCTTATCTCAGGCCGAAAACGCGTTTTCTGCATTGTGCCATAACTTTGCAGGGAAGCTTCAGAACATGAAATTTTCACCTCCCACTATAGCAGAAAGGGTCTTTCGAGTAGTTGCACATCAAATCTAAGCTGTCTGAAGTGTTTTCCCAAAGTTATCATATTTTTTTGTTTGGCGTTCCGGCACCCACCTTATCTCAGGCTGAAAACTCGTTTTCTGCATTGTGCCATAACGTTGCAGGGAAGCTTCAGAACATTAAATTTTCAACTCCCACTATAGCAGAAAGGGTCTTTCTTGTAGTTGCACGTCAAATCTAAGCTGTCTGAAGTGTTTTTCCAAAGTTATCAACATTTTTATGTTTGGCATTCCAGAATCGACCTTATCTCAGGCTGAAATCGCGTTTTCTGCATTGAGCCATAACTTTGCAGTGAAGCTTCAGAACATGAAGTTTTCACCTCCCACTATAGCAGAAAGGGTATTTCTCGTAGTTGCACATCAAATCTAAGCTGTCTGAAGTGTTTTTCGAAAGTTTTCAACATTTTTATGTTTGGTGTTCCTGAATCGACCTTATCTCAGGCCGAAAACGCGTTTTCTGCATTGTGCCATAACTTTGCAGGGAAGCTTCAGAACATGAAATTTACACCTCCCACTATAGCAGAAAGGGTCTTTCTAGTAGTTGCACATCAAATCTAAGCAGTCTGAAGTGTCTTTCATAAGTTATCAACATTTTTATGTTTGGCGTTCCGGAATCAACCTTATCTCAGGCTGAAAACGCTTTTTCGACATTGTGCCATAACTTTGCAGGGATGCATCAGTACATGAAATTTTCACCTCCCACAATAGCATATAGGGTTTTTCTAATAGTTGCACATCAAATCTAAGCTGTCTGAAGTGTTTTTCCAATGTTATCAACATTTTTTTGTTTGGCGTTCCAGAATCGACCTTATCTCAGGCTGAAAACGCCTTTTACACATTGTTTCATAACTTTGCAGGGAAGCTTCAGAACATCAAATTTTCACCTCCCACTATAGTAGAAAGGGTCTTTCTAGTAGTTGCACATCAAATCTAAGCTGTCTGAAGTGTTTTTCCAAAGCTATCAACATTTTTATGTTTGGCGTTCCGGAATCGACCTTATCTCAGGCTGAAAACGTGTTTTACGCATTGTCCCATAACTTTGCAGGGAAGCTTCAGAACATGAAATTTTCAAATCCCACTATAGCAGAAAGGGTCTTTCTAGTAGTTGCACATCAAATCTAAGCTGTCTGAAGTGTTCTTCCAAAGTTATCAAAATTTTTATGTTTGGCGTTCCGGAACCCACCTTATCTCAGGCTGAAAACGCGTTTTCTGCATTGTGGCATAACTTTGGAGGAAAGCTTCAGAACATGAAATTTTCAATTCCCATTATAGCAGAAAGGGTCTTTCTCGTGCTTGCACATCAAATCTAAGCTGTATGAAGTGTTTTTTGAAAGTTATCAACATTTTTATGTTTGGCGTTCCGGAATCGACCTTATCTCAGGCTGAAAACGCGTTTTACGCATTGTGCCATAACTTTGCATAAAGCTTCAGAACATTACATTTTCACATCCCACTATAGCAGAAAGGGTCTTTCTCGTAGTTGCACGTCAAATCTAAGCTGACTGATGAGTTTTTCCGAAGTTATCAACATTTTTATGTTTGGCGTTCCGGAATCAACCTTATCTCAGGCTGAAAACGCGTTTTACGCATTGTGCCATAACTTTGCAGGAAAGCTTCAGAACATGAAATTTTCAATTCCCACTAAAGCAGAAAGGGTTTTTCTCCTACTTGCACATCAAATCTAAGCTGTCTGAAGTGTTTTTCGATAGTTTTAAACATTTTTATATTTGGCGTTCCTGAATCGACCTTATCTCAGGCTGAAAACACGTTTTCTGCATTGTGCCATAACTTTGCAGGGAAGCTTCAGAACATGGAATTTTCAACTCCCACTACAGCAGAAAGTGTCTTTCTAGTAGTTGCACGTCAAATCTAAGCTGTCTGAAGTGTTTTTTCAAAGTTATCATATTTTTATGTTTGGCGTTCCGTAATAGACCTTGTCTCATGCTGAAAACGCGTTTTCTGCATTGTGCCATAACTTTGCAGGGAAGCTTCAGAACATGAAATTTTCAACTCCCACTATAGCAGAAAGGCTTTTTCCAGTAGTTGCACATCAAATCTAAGCTGTCTGAAGTGTTTCTCCAAAGTTATCAAGATTTTTATGTTTGGCTTTCCGGAATCGACCTTATCTCAGGCTGAAAACGCGTTTTCTGCATTGTGCCATAACTTTGCAGGGAAACTTCAGAACATGAAATTTACACCTCCCACTATAGCAGAAAGGGTCTTTCTAGTAGTTGTACATCAAATCTAAGCTGTCTGAAGTGTTTTTTCAAAGTTATCATATTTTTATGTTTGGCTTTCCTGAATCGACCTTATCTCAGGCTGAAAACGCGTTTTCTGCATTGTGCCATAGCTTTGCAGGGAAGCCTCAGAACATGAAATTTTCACCTCCCACTATAGCAGAAAGGGTTTTTCTAATAGTTGCACATCAAATCTAAGCTGTTTGAAGTGTTTTTCCAAAGTTATCAACATTTTTATGTTTGGCGTTCCGGAACCCACCTTATCTCAGGTTGTAAAAGCGTTTTCTGCATTGTGCCATAACTTTGGAGGGAAGCTTCAGAACATGAAATTTTCAACTCCCACTATAGCAGAAAGGCTTTTTCCAGTAGTTGCACATCAAATCTAAGCTGTCTGAAGTGTTTCTCCAAAGTTATCAAGATTTTTATGTTTGGCTTTCCGGAATCGACCTTATCTCTGGCTGAAAACGCGTTTTCAGCATTGTGCCATAACTTTGCAGGGAAGCCTCAGAACATGAAATTTTCACCTCCCACTATAGCAGAAAGGGTCTTTCTAGTAGTTGCACGTCAAATCTAAGCTGTCTGAAGTGTTTTTCCAAAGTTATCAACATTTTTATGTTTGGCATTCCAGAATCGACCTTATCTCTCGCTGAAAACGCGTTTTCTGCATTGTGCCATAACTTTGCAGGGAAACTTCAGAACATGAAATTTTCACCTCCCACTATAGCAGAAAGGGTCTTCCTAGTAGCTGCACATCAAATCTAAGCTGTCTGAAGTGTTTTTTCAAAGTTATCATATTTTTATGTTTGGCGTTCCGTAATTGACCTTGTCTCATGCTGAAAACTCGTTTTCTGCATTCTGCCATAACTTTGCAGGGAAGCTTCAGAACATGAAATTTTCAACTCCCACTATAGCAGAAAGGCTTTTTCCAGTAGTTGCACATCAAATCTAAGCTGTCTGAAGTGTTTTTCCAAAGTTATCAACATTTTTATGTTTGGCTTTCCGGAACCCACCTTATCTCAGGCTGTAAAAGCGTTTTCTGCATTGTGCCATCACTTTGCAGGGAAGCTTAAGAACATGAAATTTTCACCTCCCACTATAGCAGAAAGGGTCTTTCTAGTAGTTGCACACTAAATCTAAGCTGTTTGAAGTGTTTTTCCAAAGTTAACACCATTTTTATGTTTGGCGTTCCAGAAACAACCTTATCTCAGGTTGAAAACGCGTTTTACGCAATTTGCCCTCACTTTGCAGGAAAGCTTCAGAACATGAAATTTTCACCTCCACTATAGCAGAAAGTGTCTTTCTAGTAGTTGCACATCAAATCTAAGCTGTCTGAAGTGTTTTTCCAAAGTTATCAACATTTTTATGTTTGGCGTTCTGGAACCCACCTTATCTCGGGCTGAAAACGTGTTTTCTGCATTGTGCCATAACTTTGGAGGGAAACTTCAGATCATGAAATTTTCACCTCCAACTATAGCAGAAAGGTTCTTTCTAGTAGTTGCACATCAAATCTAAGCTGTCTGAAGTGTTTTTCCGAAGTTGTCAACATTTTTATGTTTGGTTTTCCGGAATCGACCTTATCTCAGGCTGAAAACGCGTTTCCTGCATTGTGGCATAACTTTGCAGGGATGCTTCAGAACATGAAATTTTCACCTCCCACTGTAGCAGAAAGGGTCTTTCTAGTAGTTGCACATCAAATCAAAGCTGTCTGAAGTGTTTCTCCTAAGTTATCAACATTTTTATGTTTGGCGTCCTGGAACCCTCCTAATCTCAGGCTGAAAACGCGTTTTCTGCATTGTGCCATAACTTTTCAGGGAAGCTTCAGAACATGAAATGTTAACGTACCACTAAAGCGGATAGGGTCTTTCTAGTAGTTGCACATCAAATCTAAGCTGTCTGAAGTGTTTTTCCAAAGTTATCAACATTTTTATGTTTAGCGTTCCGGAATCAACCTTATCTCAGACTGAAAACGTGTTTTCTGCATTGTGCCATAACTTTGCAGGGAAACTTCAGAACATGAAATTTTCAACTCCCACTATAGCAGAAAGGGTCTTTCTAGTAGTTGCACATCAAATCTAAGCTGTCTCAAGTGTTTTTCCAAAGTTATCAATATTTTTATGTTTGGCGTTCCGGAATCGACCTTATCTCAGGCTGAAAACACGTTTCCTGCATTGTGGCATAACTTTGCAGGGATGCTTCAGAACATGAAATTTTCACCTCCCACTGTAGCAGAAAGGGTCTTTCTAGTAGTTGCACATCAAATCTATGCTGTCTGTAGAGTTTTTCCTGAGTTATCAACATTTTTATGTTTGGCGTTCTGAAATCAACCTCATCTCAGGCTGAAAACGCGTTTTACGCATTGTGCCATAACTTTGCAGGGATGCTTCAGAACATGAAATTTTCACCTCCCACTGTAGCAGAAAGGGTCTTTCTAGTAGTTGCACATCAAATCTAAGCTGTCTGAAGTGTTTCTCCAAAGTTATCAACATTTTTATGTTTGGCGTCCTGGAACCCTCCTAATCTCAGGCTGAAAACTCGTTTTCTGCATTCTGCCATAACTTTGCAGGGAAGCTTCAGAACATGAAATTTTCAACTCCCACTATAGCAGAAAGGCTTTTTCCAGTAGTTGCACATCAAATCTAAGCTGTCTGAAGTGTTTTTCCAAAGTTATCAACATTTTTATGTTTGGCTTTCCGGAACCCACCTTATCTCAGGCTGTAAAAGCGTTTTCTGCATTGTGCCATCACTTTGCAGGGAAGCTTAAGAACATGAAATTTTCACCTCCCACTATAGCAGAAAGGGTCTTTCTAGTAGTTGCACACCAAATCTAAGCTGTTTGAAGGGTTTTTTTCCAAAGTTAACACCATTTTTATGCTTGGCGTTCCAGAAACAACCTTATCTCAGGTTGAAAACGCGTTTTACGCAATTTGCCCTAACTTTGCAGGAAAGCTTCAGAACATGACATTTTCAACTCCCACTATAGCAGAAAGTGTCTTTCTAGTAGTTGCACATCAAATCTAAGCTGTCTGAAGTGTTTTTCCAAAGTTATCAACATTTTTATGTTTGGCGTTCTGGAACCCACCTTATCTCAGGCTGAAAACGTGTTTTCTGCATTGTGCCATAACTTTGGAGGGACACTTCAGATCATGAAATTTTCACCTCCAACTATAGCAGAAAGGTTCTTTCTAGTAGTTGCACATCAAATCTAAGCTGTCTGAAGTGTTTTTCCAAAGTTGTCAACATTTTTATGTTTGGTTTTCCGGAATCGACCTTATCTCAGGCTGAAAACGCGTTTTCTGCATTGTGGCATAACTTTGCAGGGATGCTTCAGAACATGAAATTTTCACCTCCCACTGTAGCAGAAAGGGTCTTTCTAGTAGTTGCACATCAAATCTAAGCTGTCTGAAGTGTTTCTCCAAAGTTATCAACATTTTTATGTTTGGCGTCCTGGAACCCTCCTAATCTCAGGCTGAAACCGCGTTTTCTGCATTGTGCCATAACTTTTCAGGGAAGCTTCAGAACATGAAATGTTAACCTACCACTATAGCGGATGGGGTCTTTCTAGTAGTTGCACATCAAATCTAAGCTGTCTGAAGTGTTTTTCCAAAGTTATCAACATTTTTATGTTTGGCGTTCCGGAATCAACCTTATCTCAGACTGAAAACGTGTTTTCTGCATTGTGCCATAACTTTGCAGGGAAACTTCAGAACATGAAATTTTCACCTCCCACTGTAGCAGAAAGGGTCTTTCTAGTAGTTGCACATCAAATCTATGCTGTCTGTAGAGTTTTTCCTGAGTTATCAACATTTTTATGTTTGGCGTTCTGAAATCAACCTCATCTCAGGCTGAAAACGCGTTTTCTGCAATGTGCCATAACTTTGCAGGGAAGTTTCAGAACATGAAATTTTCCACTCCCACTGTAGCAGAAAGGTTCTTTCCAGTCGTTGCACATCAAATCTAAGCTGTCTGAAGTGTTTTTCGAAAGTTTTCAACATTTTTTTGTTTGGTGTTCCTGAATCGACCTTATCTCAGGCCGAAAACGCATTTTGTGCATTGTGCCATAACTTTGCAAGGAAGCTTCAGAACATGAAATTTTCACCTCCCACTATGGCAGAAATGGTCTTTCTAGTAGTTGCACTTCAAATCTAAGCTGTCTGAAGTGTTTTTCCAAAGTTATCAACATTTTAATGTTTGGCGTTACAGAATCGACCGTATCTCAGGATGAAAAATTATTTTCTGCATTGTCCCATAACTTTCCAGGGAAGCTTCAGAACATGAAATTTTGACCTAACACCATAGCAGAAAGGGTCTTTCCAGTAGTTGCACATCAAATCTAAGCTGTCTGAAGTGTTGTTCCAAAGTTATCAACATTTTTACGTTTGGCGTTCCAGAATCGACCTTATCTCAGGCTGAAAACACGTTTTACGCATTGTGCCATAACTTTGCAGGGAAGCTTCAGAACATGAAATTTTCACCTCCCACTATAGCAGAAAGGGTCTTTCTAGCACTTGTACATCAAATCCTAGCTGTCTGAAGTGTTTTTCCGAAGTTATGAACATTTTTATGTTTGGCGTTCCGGAATTGACCTTATGTGAGGCTGAAAACGCGTTTTCTGCATTGTGACATAACTTTGCAGGGAAGCTTCAGAACATGAAGTTTTAACCTCCCACTATAGCAGAAAGGGTCTTTCTAGTAGTTGCACATCAAATCTAAGCTGTCTAAAGAGTTTTTCCAAAGTTATCAATATTTTTATGTTTGGCGTTTCGGAACCCACCTTGTCTCAGGCTGAAAACGCGTTTTCTGCATTGTCCCATAACTTTCCAGGGAAGATTGAGAACATGAAATTTTGACCTCCCACTATAGCAGAAAGGGTCTTTCTAATAGTTGCACATCAAATCTAAGCTGTCTGAGGTGTTTTTCCAAAGTTATCAACATTGTTATGTTTGGCGTTCCGGAAACGACATTATCTCGGGCTGAAAACGTGTTTTCTGCATTGTGCCATAATTTAGCAGGGAAGGTTCAGAACATGAAATTTTCACCTCCGACTATAGCAGAAAGGGTTTTTATAGTAGTTGCTCTTCAAATCTAAGCTGTCTGAAGTGTTTTTCCAAAGTTATCAACATTTTTATGTTTGGCGTTCCGGAACTCACCTTATCTCAGGCTGAAAACGCGTTTTCTGCATTGTTCCTTAACTTTGCAGAGAAGCTTCAGAACATGAAATTTTCAACTCCCACTATAACAGACAGGGTCTTTCGAGTAGTTGCACATCAAATATAAGTTGTCTGAAGTGTTTCTCGAAAGCTATCAACATTTTTATGTTTGGCGTTCCGGAAACGACCTTATCTCGGGCTGAAAACGCGTTTTCTGCATTGTGCCATAACTTTGCAGGGAAGCTTCAGAACATGAAATTTTCACCTCCCACTATAACAGACAGGGTCTTTCTAGTAGTTGCACATCAAATCTAAGCTGTCTGAAGTGGTTTTCCAAAGTTATCAACATTTTTATGTTTGGCTTTCCGGAATCCACCTTATCTCAGGCTGAAAACGCGTTTTCTGCATTGTTGCTTAACTTTGCAGAGAAGCTTCAGAACATGAAATTTTCAACTCCCACTATAACAGACAGGGTCTTTCGAGTAGTTGCACATCAAACATAAGTTGTCTGAAGTGTTTCTCGAAAGCTATCAACATTTTTATGTTTGGCGTTCCGGAAACGACCTTATCTCGGGCTGAAAACGCGTTTTCTGCATTGTGCCATAACTTTGCAGGGAAGCTTCAGAACATGAAATTTTCACCTCCCACTATAACAGACAGGGTCTTTCTAGTAGTTGCACATCAAATCTAAGCTGTCTGAAGTGGTTTTCCAAAGTTATCAACATTTTTATGTTTGGCGTTCCGGAATCCACCTTATCTCAGGCTGAAAACGCGTTTTCGGCATTGTGCGATAACTTTGCAGGGAAGCTTCAGAACATGAAATTTTCACCTTCCACTACAACAGACAGGGTCTTTGTAGTAGTTGCACATCAAATCTAAGCTGTCTGAAGTGTTTTTCGAAAGTTATCAACATTTTTATGTTTGGCGTTCCGGAACCAACCTTATCTCAGGCTGAAAACGCGTTTTCTGCATTGTCCCATAACTTTGCAAGGAAATTTCAGAACATGAAATTTTCACTTCCCACTATAGCAGAAAGGATGTTTCTAGTAGTTGCTCATCAAATCTAAGCTGACTGAAATGTTTTTTCCAAAGTTATCAACATTTTTATGTTTGGCGTTCCGGAACCCACCTTATCTCAGGCTGAAAACGCGTTTTTTGCATTGTGCCATAACTTTGCAGGAAGCTTCAGAACAAGACATTTTCACCTCCCACTGTAGCAGAAAGGGTCTTTCTAGTAGTTGCACATCAAATCTAAGCTGTCTGAAGTGTTTTTCCAAAGTTATCAACATTTTTAAGTTTGGCGTTCCGGAACCCACATTATCGCAGGCTGAAAACGCGTTTTCTGCAATGTTCCTTAACTTTGCAGGGAAGCATCAGAACATGAAATTTTCAGCTCCCACTATGACAAACAAGGTCTTTCTAATAGTTGCACATCAAATCTAATCTGTCTGAAGTGTTTTTCGAAAGTTATCAACATTTTTCTGTTTGGCGTTCCGGAACCCACCTTGTCTCAGGCTGAAAACGCGTTTTCTGCATTGTGCCATAACTTTGACGGAAAGCTTCAGAACATGAAAGTTTCACCTCCCACTATAGCAGAAAGAGTCTTTTTAGTAGTTACACATCAAATCTAGGCTGTCTGAAGTGTTTTTCCAAAGTTATCAACATTTTTATGTTTGGCGTTCCTGAACCCACCTTATCTCTGGCTGAAAACGCGTTTTCTGCTTTATGCCATAACTTTGCTGGGAATCTTCAGAACATGAAATTTTAACCTCCCACTGTAGCAGAAAGGGTCTTTCCAGTAGTTGCACATCAAATCTAAGCTGTCTGAAGTGTTTTTCCAAAGTTATCAACATTTTTAAGTTTGGCGTTCCAGAACCCACCTTATCGCAGGCTGAAAACGCGTTTTCTGCATTGTTCCTTAACTTTGCTGGGAATCTTCAGAACATGAAATTTTCACCTCCCACTATAGCAGAAAGGGTCTTTCTAGTAGTTGCACATCAAATCTAAGCTGTCTGAAGTGTTTTTGGAAAGTTATCAACATTTTTATGTTTGGCGTTCCGGAATCGACCTTATCTCAGGCTGAAAACGCGTTTCACGCATTGTCCCATAACTTTCCAGGGAAGCTTCAGAACATGAAATTTTGACCTCCCACTATAGCAGAAAGGGTCTTTCTAGTAGTTGCACATCAAATTTAAGCTGTCTGAAGCGTTTTTCGAAAATTATCAACATTTTTATGTTTGGCGTTCCGGAACACACCTTATCTCAAACTGAAAACGCGTTTTCTGCATTGTGCCATAACTTTGCAGGGAAGGTTCAGAAAATGAAATTTTCACCTCCCACTATCGCAGAAAGGGTCTTTCTAGTAGTTGCACATCAAATCTAAGCTGTCTGAAGTGTTGTTCCAAAGTTATCAACATTTTTACGTTTGGCGTTCCGGAACCCACCTTATCTCAGGCTGAAAACGTGTTTTCTGCATTGTGCCATAACTTCTCAGGGAAGCTTCAGAACATGAAATGTTCACCTCCCACTATCGCAGAAAGGGTCTTTCTAGTAGTTGCACATCAAATCTAAGCTGTCTGAAGTGTTTTTCCAAAGATATCAACATTTTTGAGTTTGGCGTTCCGGAACCCACCTTATCTCAGGCTGAAAATGCGTTTTCTGCATTGTGCCATAACTTTGCAGGGAGGCATCAGAACATGAAATGTTCACCTCCCACTATCGCAGAAAGGGTCTTTCTAGTAGTTGCACATCAAATCTAAGCTGTCTGAAGTGTTTTTCCAAAGATATCAACATTTTTGTGTTTGGCGTTCCGGAACCCACCTTATCTCAGGCTGAAAATGCGTTTTCTGCATTGTGCCATAACTTTGCAGGGAGGCATCAGAACATGAAATGTTCACCTCCCACTGTAGCAGAAAGGGTCTTTCTAGTAGTTGCACATCAAATCTAAGCTGTCTGAAGTGTTTTTCCAAAGTTATCAACATTTTTCTGTTTGGCGTTCCAGAACCCACCTTGTCTAAGGCTGAAAACGTGTTTTCTGCATTGTGCCATAACTTTGACGGAAAGCTTCAGAACATGAAAGTTTCACCTCCCACTATAGCAGAAAGAGTCTTTTTAGTAGTTACACATCAAATCTAAACTGTCTGAAGTGTTTTTCCAAAGTTATCAACATTTTTATGTTTGGCGTTCCTGAACCCACCTTATCTCTGGCTGAAAACGCGTTTTCTGCTTTATGCCATAACTTTGCTGGGAATCTTCAGAACATGAAATTTTGACATCCCACTATAGCAGAAAGGGTCTTTCTAGTAGTTGCACATTAAATCTAAGCTGTCTGAAGCGTTTTTCGAAAATTATCAACATTTTTATGTTTGGCGTTCCGGAACACACCTTATCTCAAACTGAAAACGCGTTTTCTGCATTGTGCCATTACTTTGCAGGGAAGCTTCGGAACATGAAATGTTCACCTCCCACTATAGCAGAAAGGGTCTTTCGAGTAGTTGCACATCAAATCTAAGCTGTCTGAAGTGTTTTTCCAAAGTTAACAACATTTTTATGTATGGCGTTCCGGAATCGACCATATCTCAGGCTGAAAACGCGTTTTACGCATTGTGCCATAACTTTGCAGGGAAGCTTCAGAAAATGAAATTTCCACGTCCCAATATAGCAGAAAGGGTCTTTCTAGTAGTTGCACATCAAATCTAAGCTGTATGAAGTTTTTTTCCAAAGTTATCAACATTTTTATGTTTGGCGTTCCGGAATCAACCTTATCTCAGGCTGAAAACGCGTTTTCTGCATTTTGCCATAACTTTGCAAGGAAGTTTCAGAACATGAAATTTTCACCTCCCACTATAGCAGAAAGGGTCTTTCTAGTAGTTGCACATCAAATCTAAGCTGTCTGAAGTGTTGTTCCAAAGTTATCAACATTTTTACGTTTGGCGTTCCGGAACCCACCTTATCTCAGGCTGAAAACGCGTTTTCTGCATTGTGCCATAACTTTGCAGGGAAGCTTCAGAACATGAAATGTTCACCTCCCACTATAGCAGAAGGGGTCTTTCTAGTAGTTGCACATCAAATCTAAGCTGTCTGAAGTGTTTTTCCAAAGTTATCAACATTTTTATGTTTGGCGTTCCTGAACCCACCTTATCTCTGGCTGAAAACGCGTTTTCTGCTTTATGCCATAACTTTGCTGGGAATCTTCAGAACATGAAATTTTCACCTCCCACTATAGCAGAAAGGGTCTTTCTAGTAGTTGCACATCAAATCTAAGCTGTCTGAAGTGTTTTTGGAAAGTTATCAACATTTTTATGTTTGGCGTTCCGGAATCGACCTTATCTCAGGCTGAAAACGCCTTTCACGCATTGTCCCATAACTTTCCAGGGAAGCTTCAGAACATGAAATTTTGACCTCCCACTATAGCAGAAAGGGTCTTTCTAGTAGTTGCACATCAAATCTAAGCTGTCTGAAGTGTTTTTGGAAAGTTATCAACATTTTTATGTTTGGCGTTCCGGAATTGACCTTATCTCAGGCTGAAAACGCGTTTCACGCATTGTCCCATAACTTTCCAGGGAAGCTTCAGAACATGAAATTTTGACCTCCCACTATAGCAGAAAGGGTCTTTCTAGTAGTTGCACATCAAATCTAAGCTGTCTGAAGTGTTGTTCCAAAGTTATCAACATTTTTACGTTTGGCGTTCCGGAACCCACCTTATCTCAGGCTGAAAACGTGTTTTCTGCAATGTGCCATAACTTCTCAGGGAAGCTTCAGAACATGAAATTTTCACCTCCCACTATAGCAGAAAGGGTCTTTCTAGTAGTTGCACATCAAATCTAAGCTGTCTGAAATGTTTTTTCCAAAGTTATCAACATTTTTATGTTTGGCGTTCCGGAACCCACCTTATCTCAGGCTGAAAACGCGATTTCTGCATTGTGCCATAACTTTGCAGGGAAGCTTCAGAACATGAAATTTTCACCTCCCACTATAGCAGAAACAGACTTTCTAGTAGCTGCACATCAAATCTAAGCTGTCTGAAATGTTTTTGGAAAGTTATCAACATTTTTATGTTTGGCGTCCGGAATCGACCTTATGTCAGGCTGAAAACGCGTTTCACGCATTGCCCCATAACTTTACAGGGAAGCTTCAGAACATGAAATTTTGACCTCCCACTATATCAGAAAGGTTAGTAGTTGCACATCAAATCTAAGCTGTCTGAAGTGTTTTTCCAAAGATATCAACATTTTTGTGTTTGGCGTTCCGGAACCCACCTTATCTCAGGCTGAAAACGCGTTTTCTGCATTGTGCCATAACTTTGCAGGGAAGCTTCAGAACATGAAATGTTCACCTCCCACTATAGCAGAAAGGGTCTTTCTAGTAGTTGCACATCAAATCTAAGCTGTCTGAAATGTTTTTTCCAAAGTTATCAACATTTTTATGTTTGGCTTTCCGGAACCCACCTTATGTCAGGCTGAAAACGCGATTTCTGCATTGTGCCATAACTTTGCAGGGAAGCTTCAGAACATGAAATTTTCACCTCCCACTATAGCAGAAACAGTCTTTCTAGTAGTTGCACATCAAATCTAAGCTGTCTGAAGTGTTTTTGGAAAGTTGTCAACATTTTTATGTTTGGCGTTCCGGAATCGACCTTATGTCAGGCTGAAAACGCGTTTCATGCATTGCCCAATAACTTTACAGGGAAGCTTCAGAACATGAAATTTTGACCTCCCACTATAGCAGAAAGGGTCTTTCTAGTAGTTGCACATCAAATCTAAGCTGTCTGAAGCGTTTTTCGAAAATTATCAACATTTTTATGTTTGGCGTTCCGGAACACACCTTATCTCAAACTGAAAACGCGTTTTCTGCATTGTGCCATTACTTTGCAGGGAAGCTTCGGAACATGAAATGTTCACCTCCCACTATAGCAGAAAGGGTCTTTCGAGTAGTTGCACATCAAATCTAAGCTGTATGAAGTGTTGTTCCAAAGTTATCAACATTTTTACGTTTGGCGTTCCGGAACCCACCTTATCTCAGGCTGAAAACGTGTTTTCTGCATTGTGCCATAACTTCTCAGGGAAGCTTCAGAACATGAAATGTTCACCTCCCACTATCGCAGAAAGGGTCTTTCTAGTAGTTGCACATCAAATCTAAGCTGTCTGAAGTGTTTTTCGAAAGATATCAACATTTTTGTGTTTGGCGTTCCGGAACCCACCTTATCTCAGGCTGAAAACGCGTTTTCTGCATTGTGCCATAACTTTGCAGGGAAGCTTCAGAACATGAAATGTTCACCTCCCACTATAGCAGAAAGGGTCTTTCTAGTAGTTGCACATCAAATCTAAGCTGTCTGATGTGTTTTTCCAAAGTTATCAACATTTTTATGTTTGGCGTTCCGGAATCAACCTTATCTCAGGCTGAAAACGCGTTTTCTGCATTGTGCCATAACTTTGCAGGGAAGCTTCAGATCATGAAAGTTTCACCTCCCACAATAGCAGAAAGGGTCTTTCTAGTAGTTGCGCATCAAATCTAAGCTGTCTGAAGTGTTTTTCGAAAGTTATCAACATTTTTATGTTTGGCGTTCTGGAATCAATCTTATCTCAGGCTGAAAACGCGTTTTCTGCATTGTGCCATAACTTTGCAGGGAAGCTTCAGATCATGAAAGTTTCACCTCCCACAATAGCAGAAAGGGTCTTTCTAGTAGTTACACATCAAATCTCAGCTGTTTGAAGTGTTTTCCCAAAGTTATCAACATTTTTATGTTTGGCGTTCCGGAACCCACCTTATCTCAGGCTGAAAACGCGTTTTCTGCTTCATGCCATAACTTTGCTGGGAATCTTCAGAACAAGAAGTTTTGACCTCCCACAATAGCATAAAGGGTCTTTCTAGTAGTTGCACATCAAATCTAAGCTGTCTGAAGTGTTTTTCCAAAGTTATCAACATTTTTATGTTTGGCGTTCCGGAACCCACCTTATCTCAGGCTGAAAACGCGTTTTCTGCATTGTGCCACAACTTTGCAGGGAAGCTTCAGAACATGAAATTTTAACCACCCACTGTAGCAGAAAGGCTCTTTCTAGTAGTTGCACATCAAATCTAAGCTGTCTGAAGTGTTTTTCTGAAGTTATCAACATTTTTATGTTTGGCGTTCCGGAACCCACCTTATCTCAGGCTGAAAACGCGTTTTGTGCATTGAGCCATTAATTCTCAGGGAATATTCAGAAAATGAAATTTTCACCTCCCACTATAGCAGAAAGGATCTTTCGAGTAGTTGCACATCAAATCTAAGCTGTCTGAAGTGTTTTTCCAAAGTTATCAACATTTTTATGTTTGGCGTTCTGGAATCGACCTTATCTCAGGCTGAAAACGCATTTTCTGCATTGTGCCATAACTTTGCAGGGAAGCTTCAGAACATGAAATTTTAACCTCCCACTATTGCAGAAAGGGTCTTTCGAGTAGTTGCACATCAAATCTAAGCTGTCTGAAATGTTTTTCCAAAGTTATCAACATTTTTATGGTTGGCGTTCCAGAATCAACCTTATCTCAGGCTGAAAACGCGTTTTCTGCATTGTGCCATAACTTTGCAGGGAAGCTTCAGAACATGAAATTTTCACCTCCCACTATAGCAGAAAGGGTCTTTCTAGTAGTTGCACATCAAATCTAAGCTGTCTGAAGTGTTGTTCCAAAGTTATCAACATTTTTACGTTTGGCGTTCCGGAACCCACCTTATCTCAGGCTGAAAACGCGTTTTGTGCATGTGCCATTAATTCTCAGGGAAGATTCAGTAAATGAAATTTACACCTCCCACTATAGCAGAAAGGGTTTTCTAGTAGTTGCACATCACATCTAAGCTGTCTGAAGTGTTTTTCGAAAGTTATCAACATTTTTATGTTTGGGGTCCCGGAATCGGCCTTATGTCAGGTTGAAAAATTGTTTTCTGCATTGTCCCATAATTTTCCAGGGAAGCTTCAGAACATGAAATTTTGACCTCCCACTATAGCAGAAAGGGTCTTTCTAGTAGTTGCACATCAAATCTAAGCTGTCTAAAGTGCTTTTCGAAAAATATCAACATTTTTATGTTTGGCGTTCCGGAATCGACCTTATCTCAGGCTGAAAACGCATTTTACGCATTGTGCCATAACTTTGCAGGGAAGCTTCAGAAAATGAAATTTTCACCTCCCACTATAGCAGAAAGGCTAGTAGTTGCACATCAAATCTAAGCTGTCTGAAGTGGTTTTCCAAGTTATCAACATTTTTATGTTTGGCGTTCCGGAACCCACCTTATCTCAGGCTGAAAACGCTTTTTCTGCATTGTTCCTTAACTTTGCAGGGAAGCATCAGAACATAAAATTTTCAGCTCCCACTATGACAAATAGGGTCTTTCTAATAGTGGCACATCAAATCTAATCAGTCTGAAGTGTTTTTCGAAAGTTATCAACATTTTTATGTTTGGCGTTACGGAACCCACCTTATCTCAGGCTGAAAATGCGTTTTCTGCATTGTCCCATAACTTTGAAGGAAAGCTTCAGAACATGAAAGTTTCACCTCCCACTATAGCAGAAAGGGTCTTTCTAGTAGTTGCACATCAAATATAAGCTGTCTGAAATGTTTTTTCAAAGTTATCAACATTTTTATGTTTGGCGTTCCGGAATCGACCTTATCTCAGGCTGAAGACGCGTTTTACGCATTGTGCCATAACTTTGCAGGGAAGTTCCAGAAAATGAAATTTTCACCTCCAACTATAGCAGAAGGGGTTTTCCTAGCAGTTGCACATCAAATCTAAGCTGTCTGAAGTGTTTTTCGAAAGTTATCAACATTTTTATGTTTGGCGTTCCGGAATCGACCTTATCTCAGGCTGAAAACGCGTTTTACGCATTGTCCCATAACTTTCCAGGGAAGCTTCAGAACATGAAATTTTTACCTCCCACTATGGCAGAAAGAGTCTTTCTAGTAGTTGGACATGAAATCTAAGCTGTCTGAAGTGTTGTTCCAAAGTTATCAACATTTTTACGTTTGGCGTTCCGGAACCCACCTTATCTCAGGCTGAAAACGCGTTTTGTGCATTGAGCCATTAATTCTCAGGGAAGATTCAGAAAATGAAATTTTCACCTCCCACTATAGCAGAAAGGGTCTTTCTAGTAGTTGCACATCAAATCTAAGCTGTCTGCAGTGTTTTTCCAAAGTTATCAACATTTTTATGTTTGGCGTTCTGGAATCGACCTTATCTCAGGCTGAAAACGCATTTTCTGCATTGTGCCATAACTTTTTAGGGAAGCTTCAGAACATGAAATTTTAACTTCCCTCTATTGCAGAAAGGGTCTTTCGAGTAGTTGCACATCAAATCTAAGCTATCTGAAATGTTTTTCCAAAGTTATCAACATTTTTATGTTTGGCGTTCCGGAATCAACCTTATCTCAGGCTGAAGACGCGTTTTACGCATTGTGCCATAACTTTGCAGGGAAGTTCCAGAAAATGAAATTTTCACCTCCCACTATAGCAGAAAGGGTTTTTCTAGTAGTTGCACATCAAATCTAAGCTGTCTGAAGTGTTTTTCGAAAGTTATCAACATTTTTATGTTTGGCGTTCCGGAACCCACCTTATCTCAGGCTGAATACGCGTTTTCTGCATTGTGCCATTACTTTGCAGGGAAGCTTCAGAACATGAAATTTTGACCTCCCACTATAGCAGAAAGGGTCTTTCTAGTAGTTGCACATCAAATCTAAGCTGTCTGAAGTGCTTTTCGAAAATTATCAACATTTTTATGTTTGGCGTTCCGGAATCGACCTTATCTCAGGCTGAAAACGCGTTTTACGCATTGTGCCATAACTTTGCAGGGAAGCTTCAGAAAATGAAATTTTCACCTCCCACTATAGCAGAAAGGATCTTTCTAATAGTTACACATCAAATCTAAACTGTCTGAATTGTTGTTCCAAAGTTATCAACATTTTTACGTTTGGCGCTCCGGAACCCTCCTTATCTCAGGCTGAAAACGTGTTTTGTGCATTGTGCCATAACTTTGCAGGGAAGCTTCAGAACATGAAATTTTAACCTCCCACTGTAGCAGAAAGGGTCTTTCTAGTAGTTGCACATCAAATCTAAGCTGTCTGAAGTGTTTTTCTAAAGTTATCAACATATTTATGTTTGGCGTTCCGGAACCCACCTTACCTCAGGCTGAAAACGCGTTTTACACATTGTGCCATAACTTCTCAGGGAAGCTTCAGAACATGAAATGTTCACCTCCCACGATAGCAGAAAGGGTCTTTCTAGTAGTTGCACATCAAATCTAAGCATTCTTAAGTGTTTTTCCATAGTTATCAACATTTTTATGTTTGGCGTTCCGGAATAGACCTTATCTCAGGCTGAAAACGCGTTTTCTGCATTGTGCCATAACTTCTCAGGGAAGCTTCAGAACATGAAATGTTCACCTCCCACTATAGCAGAAACGGTCTTTCTAGTAGCTGCACATCAAATCTAAGCTGTCTGAAGTGTTTTTCGAAAGTTATCAACATTTTTATGTTTGGCGTTCCAGAATCGACCTTATCTCATGCTGAAAACGCGTTTTCTGCATTGTGCCATAACTTCTCAGGGAAGCTTCAGAACATGAAATGTTCAACTCCCACTATAGCAGAAAGGGTCTTTCTAGTAGTTGCACATCAAATCTAAGCTGTCTGAAGTGTTGTTCCAAAGTTCTCAACATTTTTACGTTTGGCGTTCCGGAACCCACCTTATCTCAGGCTGAAAACGCGTTTTGTGCATGTGCCATTAATTCTCAGGGAAGATTCAGTAAATGAAATTTTCACCTCCCACTATAGCAGAAAGGGTTTTTCTAGTAGTTTCACATCAAATCTAAGCTGTCTGAAGTGTTTTTCGAAAGTTATCAACATTTTTATGTTTGGCGTCCCGGAATCGACCTTATGTCAGGTTGAAAAATTGCTTTCTGCATTGTCCCATAACTTTCCAGGGAAGCTTCAGAACATGAAATTTTGACCTCCCACTATAGCAGAAAGGGTCTTTCTAGTAGTTGCACATCAAATCTAAGCTGTCTGAAGTGCTTTTCGAAAATTATCAACATTTTTATGTTTGGCGTTCCGGAATCGACCTTATCTCAGGCTGAAAACGCGTTTTACGCATTGTGCCATAACTTTGCAGGGAAGCTTCAGAAAATGAAATTTTCACCTCCCACTATAGCAGAAAGGATCTTTATAATAGTTACACATCAAATCTAAACTGTCTGAATTGTTGTTCCAAAGTTATCAACATTTTTACGTTTGGCGCTCCGGAACCCTCCTTATCTCAGGCTGAAAACGTGTTTTGTGCATTGTGCCATAACTTTGCAGGGAAGCTTCAGAACATGAAATTTTAACCTCCCACTGTAGCAGAAAGGGTCTTTCTAGTAGTTGCACATCAAATCTAAGCTGTCTGAAGTGTTTTTCTAAAGTTATCAACATATTTATGTTTGGCGTTCCGGAACCCACCTTACCTCAGGCTGAAAACGCGTTTTCTGCGTTGTTCCTTAACTTTGCAGGGAAGCTTCAGAACATGAAAGTTTGAACTCCCACTATAATAGACAGGGTCTTTATAGTAGTTGCACATCAAGTCTAAGTTGTCTAAAGTGTTTTTCGAAAGCTATCAACATTTTTATGTTTGGCGTTCCGGAACCCTCCTTATCTCAGGCTGAAAACGCGTTCTCTGCATTGTGCCATAACTTTGCAGGGAAGCTTCAGAACATGAAATTTTAACCTCCCACTGTAGCAGAAAGGGTCTTTCTAGTAGTTGCACATCAAATCCAAGCTGTCTGAAATGTTTTCCGAAAGTTATTAACATTTTTATGTTTGGCGTTCCGGAATTGACCTTATCTCAGCCTGAAAACGCGTTTTACACATTGTGCCATAACTTCTCAGGGAAGCTTCAGAACATGAAATGTTCACCTCCCACGATAGCAGAAAGGGTCTTTCTAGTAGTTGCACATCAAATCTAAGCATTCTTAAGTGTTTTTCCATAGTTATCAACATTTTTATGTTTGGCGTTCCGGAATCGACCTTATCTCAGGCTGAAAACGCGTTTTCTGCATTGTGCCATAACTTCTCAGGGAAGCTTCAGAACATGAAATGTTCACCTCCCACTATAGCAGAAACGGTCTTTCTAGTAGCTGCACATCAAATCTAAGCTGTCTGAAGTGTTTTTCGAAAGTTATCAACATTTTGATGTTTGGCGTTCCAGAATCGACCTTATCTCATGCTGAAAACGCGTTTTCTGCATTGTGCCATAACTTCTCAGGGAAGCTTCAGAACATGAAATGTTCACCTCCCACTATAGCAGAAAGGGTCTTTCTAGTAGTTGCACATCAAATCTAAGCTGTCTGAAGTGTTTTTCCAAAGTGATCAACATTTTTACGTTTGGCGTTTCAGAACCCACCTTATCTCAGGCTGAAAACACCTTGTCGGCATTGTGCCATAACTTTGCGGGGAAGCTTCAGAAAATGAAATGTTCACCTCCCACTATAGCAGAAAGGGTCTTTCTAGTAGTTGCACATCAAATCTAAGCTGTCTGAAGTGTTTTTCCAAAGTTATCAACATTTTTCTGTTTGGCGTTCCGGAATCGACCTTATCTCAGGCTGAAAACGCTTTTTACGCTTTGTGCCATAACTTTGCAGGGAAGCTTCAGAAAATGAAATTTTCACCTCCCCCCTATCGCAGAAAGGGTTTTTCTAGTAGTTGCACATCAAATCTAAGCTGTTTGAAGGGTTTTTCCAAAGTTATCAACATTTTTATGTTTGGCGTTCCGGAATCAACCTTATCTCAGGCTGAAAACGCATTTTCTGCATTGTGCCATAACATCTCAGGGAAGCTTCAGAACATGAAATGTTCACCTCCCACGATAGCAGAAAGGGTCTTTCTAGTAGTTGCACATCAGATCTAAGCTGTCTGAAGTGTTTTTCCAAAGTTATCAACATTTTTATGTTTGGTGCTCCTGAATCGACCTTATCTCAGGCTGAAAACACGTTTTACGCATTGTGCCATAACTTTGCAGGGAAGCTTCAGAACATGAAATTTTCACCTCCCACTATAACAGAAAGGGTCTTTCTAGTACTTGCACATCAAATCTAAGCTGTCTGAAGTGTTGTTCCAAAGTGATCAACATTTTTACGTTTGGCGTTTCAGAACCCACCTTATCTCAGGATGAAAAATCGTTTTCTGCATTGTCCCATAACTTTCCAGGGAAGCTTCAGAACATGAAAATTTGACCTCCCACTATAGCAGAAAGGGTCTTTCTAGTAGTTGCACATCAAATCTAAGCTGTCTGATGTGTTTTTCCAAAGTTATCAACATTGTTATGTATGGCGTTCCGGAATCGACCTTATCTCAGGCTGAAAACGCGTTTTACGCATCGTGCCATAACTTTGCAGGGAAGCTTCCGAACATGAAATGTTCACCTCCCACTATTGCAGAAAGGGTCTTTCTCGTAGTTGCACATCAAATCTAAGCTGTCTGAAGTGTTTTTCCAAAGTTATCAACATTTTTATGTTTGGCGTTCCGGAATCGACCTTATCACAGGCTGAAAACGCTTTTTACGCTTTGAGCCATAACTTTGCAGGGAAGCTTCAGAAAATGAAAATTTCACCTCCCACTATAGCAGAAAGGGTCTTTCTCGTAGTTGCACATCAAATCTAAGCTGTCTGAAGTGTTTTTCCAAAGTTATCAACATTTTTACGTTTGGCGTTCCGGAATCAACATTATCTCAGGCTGAAAACGCATTTTCTGCATTGTGCCATAACTTTGTAAGGAAGCTTCAGAACATGAAAATTTCACCTCCCACTATAGCAGAAAGGGTCTTTCTAGTAGTTGCACATCAAATCTAAGCTGTCTGAAGTGTTTTTGGAAAGTTATCAACATTTGTCTGTTTGGCGTTCCAGAATCGACCTTATCTCAGGCTGAAAACGCCTTGTCTGCATTGTGCCATAACTTTGCAGGGAAGCTTCAGAAAATGAAATGTTCACCTCCCACTATAGCAGAAAGGGTCTTTCTAGTAGTTGCACATCAAATCTAAGCTGTCTGAGGTGTTTTTCCAAAGTTATCAACATTTTTATGTTTGGCGTTCCAGAATCGACCTTATCGCAGGCTGAAAACGCGTTTTACGCATTGTGCCATAACTTTGCAGGGAAGCTTCCGAACATGAAATTTTAACCTACCACTATAGCAGAAATGGTCTTTCTAGTAGTTGCACATCAAATCTAAGCTGTCTGATGTGTTTTTCCAAAGTTATCAACATTGTTATGTATGGCGTTCCGGAATCAACCTTATCTCAGGCTGAAAACGCGTTTTACGCATTGTGCCATAACTTTGCAGGGAAGCTTCAGAACATGAAATGTTCACCTCCCACTACAGCAGAAAGGGTCCTTCAAGTAGTTGCACATCAAATCTAAGCTGTCTGATGTGTTTTTCCAAAGTTATCAACATTGTTATGCATGGCGTTCCGGAATCAACCTTATCTCAGGCTGAAAACGCGTTTTACGCATTGTGCCATAACTTTGCAGGGAAGCTTCAGAACATGAAATTTTAACCTCCCACTATAGCAGAAAGGGTCCTTCAAGTAGTTGCACATCAAATCTAAGCTGTCTGAAGTGTTTTTCCAAAGTTATCAACATTTTTATGTTTGGCGTTCCGGAATCGACCTTATCTCAGGCTGAAAACGCTTTTTACGCTTTGTGCCATAACTTTGCAGGGAAGCTTCAGAAAATGAAATTTTAAACTTGCGCTAAAGCAGAAAAGGTCTTTCTAGTAGTTGGACATCAAATATAAGCTGTCTGAATTGTTTTTCCAAAGTTATCAACACTTTTATGTTTGGTTTTCCGGAATCAACCTTATCTCAGGCTGAAAACGCGTTTTACACATTGTGCCATGACTTTGCAGGAAAGGTTCAGAACATGAAATTTTCAACTCCCACTATAGCAGAAAGGGTCTTTCTAGTAGTTGCACATCAAATCTAAGCTGTCTAAAGAGTTTTTCCAAAGTTATCAATATTTTTATTTTTGGCGTTCCGGAATCGACCTTATCTCAGGCTGAAAACGCGTTTTACACATGGTGCCATAACTTTGCAGGGAAACTTCAGAACATCGAATTTTCACCTCCCACTAAAGCAGAAACGGTCTTTCTAGTAGTTGCACATCAAATCTAAGCTGTCTGAAGTGTTTTTCCAAACTTTTCAACATTTTTATGTTTGGCGTTCGGGAACCCACCTTATCTCAAGCTGAAAACGCGTTTTCTGCATTGTGCCATAACTTTGCAGGAAACTTCAGAATATGAAATTTTAACCTCCCACTATTGCAGAAAGGGTCTGTCTTGTTGTTGCACATCAAATCTAAGCTGTCTGAAGTGTTTTTCCAAAGTTATCAACATTTTCATGTTTGGCGTTCCGGAATCGACCTTATCTCAGGCTGAAAACGCCTTTTACACATTGTTTCATAACTTTGCAGAGAAGCTTCAGAACATCAAATTTTCACCTCCCACTATAGTAGAAAGGGTTTTTCTAGTAGTTGCACATCAAATCTAAGGTGTCTGAAGTGTTCTTCCAAAGTTATCAACATTTTTATGTTTGGCGTTCCGGAACCCACCTTATCTCAGGCTGTGAGCGCGTTTTCTGCATTGTGGCATAACTTTGGAGGAAAGCTTCAGAACATGAAATTTTCAATTCCCATTATAGCAGAAACGGTCTTTCTAGTAGTTGCACATCAAATCTAAGCTGTCTAAAGAGTTTTTCCAAAGTTATCAACACTTTCATGTTTGGTGTTCCGGAATCAACCTTATCTCAGGCTGAAAACGCGTTTTACGCATTGTGCCATAACTTTGCAGGAAAGCTTCAGAACATGAAATTTTCAACTCCCACTATAGCAGAAAGGGTCTTTCGAGTAGTTGCACATCAAATCTAAGCTGTCTAAAGAGTTTTTCCAAAGTTATCAATATTTTTATGTTTGGCGTTCCGGAATCGACCTTATCTCAGGCTGAAAACGTGTTTTACGCATGGTGCCATAACTTTGCAGGGAAGCTTCAGAACATCGAATTTTCACCTCCCACTATAGCAGAAACGGTCTTTCTAGTAGTTGCACATCAAATCTAAGCAGTATGAAGTGTTTTTCCAAAGTTATCAACACTTTTATGTTTGGCGTACCAGAATCTATCTTATCTCAGGCTGAAGACGTGTTTTCTGCATTGTGCCATAACTTTGCAGGGAAGCTTCAGAACATGAAATTTTAAACTTGCGCTATAGCAGAAAAGGTCTTTCTAGTAGTTGCACATCAAATCTAATCTGTCTGAAGTGTCTTTTCAAAGTTATCAACACTTTTATGTTTGGCGTTCCGGAATCGACCTTATCTCAGGCTGAAAACGCGTTTTCGGCATTGTGCCATAACTTTGCAAGGAAGCTTCAGACCATGAAATTTTAAACTTCCACTATAGCAGAAAGGGTCTTTCTCGGAGTTGCACATCAAATCTAAGCTGTCTGAAGTGTTTTTCGAAAGTTTTCAACATTTTTATGTTTGGCGTTCCGGAACCCACCTTATCTCAGGCTGTAAACGCGTTTTCTGCAATGTGCCATAACTTTGCAGGGAAGCTTCAGAACATGAAATTTTCAACTTCCACTATAGCAGATAGGCTCTTTCCAGCAGTTGCACATCAAATCTAAGCTGTCTGAAGTGTTTTTCCAAAGTTATCAACATTTTTATGTTTGGCTTTCCGGAATCGACCTTATCTCAGGCTGTAAACGCGTTTTCTGCATTGTGCCATAACTTTGGAGGGATGCTTCAGAACATGAAATTTTAACCTGCCACTATTGCAGAAAGGGTCCTTCTAGTAGTTGCACATCAAATCTAACCTGTCTGAAGTCTTTTTCCAAAGTTATCAACATTCTTATGTGTGGCGTTCCGGAATCAACCTTATCTCAGGCTGAAAACGCGTTTTCTGCATGGTGTCACCACTTTGCAGGAAAGCTGCAGAATATGAAATTTTCACCTCCCACTATAGCAGAAAGGGTCTTTCTAGTAGTTGCACAACAAATCTAAGCTGTCTGAAGTGCTTTTCGAAAGTTATCAACATTTTTATGTTTGGCGTTCTGAAATCAACCTCATCTCAGGCTGAAAACGAGTTTTACGCATTGTGCCATAACTTTGCAGCGAAGCCTCAGAACATGAAATTTTAACTTCCCACTATAGCAGAAAGGGTCTTTCTAGTAGTTGCACATCAAATCTAAGCTGTCTGAAGTGTTTTTCCAAAGTTATCAACACTTTTATGTTTGGCGTTCCGGAATCGACCTTATCTCAGGCTGAAAACGCGTTTCCTGCATTGTGGCATAACTTTGCAGTGAAGCTTCAGAACATGAAATTTTCTCTTCCCACGATAGCAGAAAGGGTCTTTCTAGTAGTTGCACATCAAATCTAAGCTGTCTGAAGTGTTTTTCCAAAGTTATCAACACTTTTATGTTTGGCGTTCCGGAATCGACCTTATCTCAGGCTGTAAACGCGTTTTCTGCATTGTGCCATAACTTTGGAGGGATGCTTCAGAACATGAAATTTTAACCTGCCACTATTGCAGAAAGGGTCCTTATAGTAGTTGCACATCAAATCTAACCTGTCTGAAGTCTTTTTCCAAAGTTATCAACATTCTTATGTGTGGCGTTCCGGAATCAACCTTATCTCAGGCTGAAAACGCGTTTTCTGCATGGTGTCATCACTTTGCAGGAAAGCTGCAGAATATGAAATTTTCACCTCCCACTGTAGCAGAAAGGGTCTTTCTAGTAGTTGCACAACAAATCTAAGCTGTCTGAAGTGCTTTTCGAAAGTTATCAACATTTTTATGTTTGGCGTTCCGGATCGCACCTTATTGAAAACGCATTTTCTGCATTGTGCCATAACTTTGCAGGGAAACTTCAGAACATGAAATTTTCACCTCCCACTATAGCAGAAAGGGTCTTCCTAGTAGTTGCACATCAAATCTAAGCTGTTTGAAGTGTTTTTCGAAAGTTATCAACATTTTTATGTTTGGCGTTCTGAAATCAACCTTATGTCAGGCTGAAAACGCGTTTTCTGCATTGTGCCATAACTTTGCAGGGAAGCTTCAGAACAAGAAATTTTCACCTCCCACTATATCAGAAAGGGTCTTTCTAGTAGTTCCACATCAAATCTAAGCTGTTTGAAGTGTTTTTTGAAAGTTATCAACATTTTTATGTTTGGCGTTCCGGAATGGACCTTATCTCAGGCTGAAAACACGATTTACGCATTCTGCCATAACTTTGCAGGAAAGCTTCAGAACATGAATTTTCACCTCCCACTATAGCAGAAAGGGTCTTTCTAGTAGTTGCACATCAAATCTAATCTGTTTGAAGTGTTTTTCCAAAGTTATCAACATTTTTATGTTTGGCGTTCTGAAATCAACCTCATCTCAGGCTGAAAACGAGTTTTACGCATTGTGCCATAACTTTGCAGCGAAGCTTCAGAACATGAAATTTTAACTTCCCACTATAGCAGAAAGGGTCATTCTAGTAGTTGCACATCAAATCTAAGCTGTCGAAATTGTTTTTCCAAAGTTGTCAACATTTTTATGTTTGGCGTTCTGGAACCCACCTTATCTCAAGCTAAAAACGCGTTTTCTGGATAGTGCCATAACTTTGCAGGGAGACTTCAGAACATGAAATTTTAACATCCCACTATAGCAGAAAGGGTCTTTCTAGTAGTTGCACATCAAATCTAAGCTGTCGAAATTGTTTTTCCAAAGTTATCAACATTCTTATGTTTTGCGTTCCGGAATCAACCTTATCTCAGGCTGAAAACGCGTTTTACGCATTGTGCCATAACTTTGCTGGAAAGCTTCAGAACATGAAATTTTCTACTCCCACTATAGCAGAAAGGGTCTTTCCAGTGGTTGCACATCAAATCAAAGCTGTCTGAAGTGTTTTTCCAAAGTTATCAATATTTTTATGTTTGGCGTTCCGGAATCGACCTTATCTCAGGCTGAAAACGCGTTTCTTGCATTGTGGCATAACTTTGCAGGGAAGCTTCAGAACATGAAATTTTCACCTCCCACTGTAGCAGAAAGGGTCTTTCTAGTAGTTGCACATCAAATCTAAGCTGTCTGAAGTGTTTTTCCAAAGTTATCAACACTTTTATGTTTGGCGTTCCTGAATCAACCTTATCTCAGGCTGAAAACGCGTTTTACGCATGGTGCCATAACTTTGCAGGGAAACTTCAGAACATCGAATTTTCACCTCCCACTATAGCAGAAACGGTCTTTCTAGTAGTTGCACATCAAATCTAAGCAGTATGAAGTGTTTTTCCAAAGTTATCAACACTTTTATGTTTGGCGTACCAGAATCTATCTTATCTCAGGCTGAAGACGTGTTTTCTGCATTGTGCCATAACTTTGCAGGGAAGCTTCAGAACATGAAATTTTAAACTTGCGCTATAGCAGAAAAGGTCTTTCTAGTAGTTGCACATCAAATCTAAGCTGTCTGAAGTGTCTTTTCAAAGTTATCAACACTTTTATGTTTGGCGTTCCGGAATCGACCTTATCTCAGGCTGAAAACGCGTTTTCTGCATTGTGCCAAAACTTTGTAGGTAAGCTCCAGAACATGAAATTTTCACCTCCCACTATAGCAGAAAGGGTCTTTCTAGTAGGTGCACATCAAATCGAAGCTTTCTGAAGTGTTTTTCCAAAGTTATCAACACTTTTATGTTTGGCGTTCCGGAATCGACCTTATCTCAGGCTGAAAACGCGTTTCCTGCATTGTGGCATAACTTTGCAGTGAAGCTTCAGAACATGAAATTTTCTCCTTCCACGATAGCAGAAAGGGTCTTTCTAGTAGTTGCACATCAAATCTAAGCTGTCTGAAGTGTTTTTCCAAAGTTATCAACATTTTTATGTTTGGCTTTCCGGAATCGACCTTATCTCAGGCTGTAAACGCGTTTTCTGCATCGTGCCATAACTTTGGAGGGATGCTTCAGAACATGAAATTTTAACCTGCCACTATTGCAGAAAGGGTCTTTCCAGTGGTTGCACATCAAATCAAAGCTGTCTGAAGTGTTTTTCCAAAGTTATCAACACTTTTATGTTTGGCGTTCCTGAATCAACCTTATCTCAGGCTGAAAACGCGTTTTCTGCATTGTGCCAAAACTTTGTAGGTAAGCTCCAGAACATGAAATTTTCACCTCCCACTATAGCAGAAAGGGTCTTTCTAGTAGGTGCAAATCAAATCGAAGCTTTCTGAAGTGTTTTTCCAAAGTTATCAACACTTTTATGTTTGGCGTTCCGGAATCGACCTTATCTCAGGCTGAAAACGCGTTTCCTGCATTGTGGCATAACTTTGCAGTGAAGCTTCAGAACATGAAATTTTCTCCTCCCACGATAGCAGAAAGGGTCTTTCTAGTAGTTGCACATCAAATCTAAGCTGTCTGAAGTGTTTTTCCAAAGTTATCAATATTTTTATGTTTGGCGTTCCGGAATCGACCTTATCTCAGGCTGAAAACGCGTTTCCTGCATTGTGGCATAACTTTGCAGTGAAGCTTCAGAACATGAAATTTTCACCTCCCACTGTAGCAGAAAGGGTCTTTCTAGTAGTTGCACATCAAATCTAAGCTGTCTGTAGAGTTTTTCCTGAGTTATCAACATTTTTATGTTTGGCGTTCCGGAATCAACCTTATCTCAGGCTGAAAACGCGTTTTACGCATTGTGCCATAACTTTGCAGGAAAGCTTCAGAACATGAAATTTTCAACTCCCACTATAGCAGAAAGGGTCTTTCTAGTAGGTGCACATCAAATCAAAGCTGTTTGAAGTGTTTTTCCAAAGTTATCAACACTTTTATGTTTGGCGTTCCGGAATCGACCTTATCTCAGGCTGAAAACACGATTTACGCATTGTGCCATGACTTTGCAGGAAAGCTTCAGAACATGAAATTTTCAACTCCCACTATAGCAGAAAGGGTCTTTCCAGTAGTTGCACATCAAATCTAAGCTGTCTGAAGTGTTTTTCCAAAGTTATCAATATTTTTATGTTTGGCGTTCCGGAATCGACCTTATCTCAGGCTGAAAACACGATTTACGCATTCTGCCATAACTTTGCAGGGAAGCTTCAGAACATGAAATTTTCATATCCCACTATAGCAGAAAGGGTCTTTCTAGTAGTCTGACATCAAATCTAAGCTGTCTGAAGTGTTTTCCCAAAGTTATCATATTTTTTTATTTGGCGTTCCGGAACCCACCTTATCTCAGGCTGAAAACTCGTTATCTGCATTGTGCCATAACTTTGCAGGGAAGCTTCAAAACATTAAATTTTCAACTCCCACTATAGCAGAAAGGGTCTTTCTTGTAGTTGCACGTCAAATCTAAGCTGTCTGAAGTGTTTTTCCAAAGTTATCTACATTTTTATGTTTGGCATTCCAGAATCGACCTTATCTCTGGCTGAAAACGCGTTTTCTGCATTGTGATATAACTTTGCAGGGAAGCTTCAGAACATGAAATTTTAACCTGCCACTATAGCAGAAAGGGTTCTTCTAGTAGTTGCACATCAAATCTGAGCTGTTTGAAGTGTTTATCCAAAGTTATTAACATTTTTATGTTTGGCGTTCTGAAATCAACCTCATCTCAGGCTGAAAATGCGTTTTCTGCATTGTGCCACAACTTTGCAGGGAAGCTTCAGAACATGAAATTTTCACCTCCCACTGTAGCAGAAAGGGTCTTTCTAGTAGTTGCACATCAAATCTAAGCTGTCTGAAGTGTTTTTCCAAAGTTAACAACATTTTTATGTTTGCCGTTCTGAAATCAACCTCATCTCAGGCTGAAAACGAGTTTCACGCATTGTGCCAGAACTTTGCGGCGAAGCTTCAGAACATGGAATTTTCACCTCCCACTATAGCAGAAAGGGTCTTTCTCGTAGTTGCACATCAAATCTAAGCTGTCTGAAGTGTTTTTCGAAAGTTTTCAACATTTTTATGTTTGGTGTTCCTGAATCGACCTTATCTCAGGCTGAAAACGCATTTTACGCATTGTGCCATAACTTTGCAAGAAAGCTTCAGAACATGAAAATTTCACCTCCCACTATAGCAGAAAGGGTCTTTCTAGTAGTTGCACATCAAATCTAAGCTGTCTGAAGTGTTTTTACTAAGTTATCAACATTTTCATGTTTGGCGTTCCGGAATCGACCTTATGTGAGGCTGAAAACGCGTTTTCTGCATTGTGCCATAACTTTGCAGGGAAGCTTCAGAACAAAAATTTTTCACCTCCCACTATAGCAGAAAGGGTCTCTCTAGTAGTTGCACATCAAATCTAACCTGTCTGAAGTGTTTTTCCAAAGTTATCAACATTTTTATGTTTGGCATTCCAGAATCGACCTTATCTCTGGCTGAAAACGCGTTTTCTGCATTGTGCCATAACTTTGCAGGGAAACTTCAGAACATGAAATTTTCACCTCCCACTATAGCAGAAAGGGTCTTTCTAGTAGTTGCACATCAAATCTAAGCTGTCTGAAGTGTTTTTTCAAAGTTATCGTATTTTTATGTTTGGCGTTCCGTAATTGACCTTGTCTCATGCTGAAAACGCGTTTTCAGCATTGTGCCATAACTTTGCAGGGAAGCTTCAGAAAATGAAATTTTCAACTCCCACTATAGCAGAAACGCTTTTTCCAGTAGTTGCACATCAAATCTAAGCTGTCTGAAGTGTTTTTCCAAAGTTATCAACATTTTTATGTTTGGCTTTCCGGAATCGACCTTATCTCAGGCTGAAAACGCGTTTTCTGCATTGTGCCATAACTTTGCAGGGAAGCCTCAGAACGTGAAATTTTCACCTCCCACTATAGCAGAAAGGGTTTTTCTAATAGTTGCACGTCAAATCTAAGCTGTTTGAAGTGTTTTTCCAAAGTTATCAACATTCTTATGTTTGGCGTTCCAGAAACAACCTTATCTCAGGCTGAAAACGCGTTTTACACAATTTGCCATAACTTTGCAGGAAAGCTTCAGAACATGAAATTTTTACCTCCCACTATAGCAGAAAGGGTCTTTCTAGTAGTTGCACATCAAATCTCAGCTGTCTGAAGTGTTTTTCCAAAATTATCAACATTCTTATGTTTGGCGTTCCGGAATCAACCTTATCTCAGGCTGAAAACGCGTTTTACGCATTGTGCCATAACTTTGCAGGAAAGCTTCAGAACATGAAATTTTCACCTCCCACTGTAGCAGAAAGGGTCTTTCTAGTAGTTGCACATCAAATCTAAGCTGTCTGAAGTGTTTTTCCAAAGTTATCAACATTTTTATGTTTGGCATTCTGGAACCCACCTTATCGGAGGCTGAAAACGCGCTTTCTGCATTGTGCCGTAACTTTGCAGGGAGACATCAGAACATAAAATTTTTTCCTCCCACTATAGCAGAAAGGGTATTTCCAATAGTTGCACATCAAATATAAGTTGTCTGAAGTGTTTTTACTAAGTTATCAACATTCTTATGTTTGGCTTTCCGGAAACAACCCTATCTCAGACTGAAAACGCGTTTCCTGCATTGTGGCATAACTTTGCAGGGATGCTTCAGAACATGAAATTTTCACCTCCCACTATAGCAGAAAGGGTCTTTCTAGCAGTTGCCGATCAAATCTAAGCTGTCTGAAGTGTTTTTCCAAAGTTATCAACATTTTTATGTTTGGCATTCCAGAATCGACCTTATCTCTGGCTGAAAACGCGTTTTCTGCATTGTGCCATAACTTTGCAGGGAAACTTCAGAACATGAAATTTTCACCTCCCACTATAGCAGAAAGGGTCCTTCTAGTAGTTGCACATCAAATCTAACCTGTCTGAAGTGTTTTTCCAAAGTTATCAACATTCTTATGTGTGGCGTTCCGGAATCAACCTTATCTCAGGCTGAAAACGCGTTTTACGCATTGTACCATAACTTTCCAGGGAAGCTTCAGAGCATGAAATTTTCACCTTCCACTACAGCAGAAAGGGTCTTTCTAGTAGTTGCACATCAAATCTAAGCTGTCTGATGTGTTTTTCCAAAGTTATCAACATTTTTATGTTTGGCGTTCCGGAATCGACCTTATCTTAGGCTGAAAACGCGTTTTACGCATTGTGCCATAACTTTGCAGGGAATCTTCAGAACATGAAATGTTCACCTCCCACTATAGCAGAAAGGGTCTTTCTAGTAGTTGCACATCAAATGTAAGCTGTCTGAAGTGTTTTTCCAAAGTTATCAACATTTTTATGTTTGGCGTCCCGGAATCGACCTTATCTCCGGCTGAAAACGCGTTTCACGCATTGTGCCATAACTTTGCAGGGAAGGTTCAGAAAATGAAATTTTCACCTCCCACTATAGCAGAAAGGGTATTTCTAGTAGTTGCACATCAAATCTAAGCTGTCTGAAGTGTTTTTCCAAAGTTATGAACATTTTTATGTTTGGCGTTCCGGAATCGACCTTATCTCAGGCTGAAAACGCGTTATCTGCATTGTGCCATAACTTTGCATGGAAGCTTCCGAACATGAAAATTTAACCTCCCACTATAGCAGAAAGGGTCTTTCTAGTAGTTGCACATCAAATGTAAGCTGTCTGAAGTGTTTTTCCAAAGTTATCAACATTTTTATGTTTTTGGCGTTCCGGAACCCACCTTATCTCAAGCTGAAAACCCTTTTTCTGCATTGTGCCATAACTTTGCAGGGAAGCTTCAGAACATGAAATGTTCACCTCCCACTATAGCAGAAAGGGTATTTCTAGTAGTTGCACATTAAATCTAAGCTGTCTGAAGTGTTGTTTCAAAGTTATCAACATTTTTACGTTTGGCGTTTTGGAAACCACCTTGTCTCAGGCTGAAAACGCGTTTTCTGCATTGTGCCATAACTTCTCAGGGAAGCTTCAGAACATGAAATGTTCACCTCCCACTATAGCAGAAAGGGTCTTTCTAGTAGTTGCACATCAAATCTAAGCTGTCTGAAGTGTTTCTCGAAAGTTTTCAACATTTTTATGTTTGGTGTTCCTGAATCGACCTTATCTCAGGCTGAAAACGCGTTTCCTGCATTGTGCCATAACTTTGCAGGGAATCTTCAGAACATGAAATTTTCACCTCCCACTACAGCAGAAAGGGTCTTTCTAGTAGTTGCACATCAAATCTAAGCTATCTGAAATGTTTTTCCAAAGTTATCAACATTTTTACGTTTGGCGTTTCAGAATCGACTTTATCTCAGGCTGAAAACGCGTTGTCTGCATTGTGCCATAAATTTGCAGGGAAGGTTCAGAAAATGAATTTTTCACCTCCCACTATAGCAGAAAGGGTATTTCTAGTAGTTGCACATTAAATCTAAGCTGTCTGAAGTGTTGTTCCAAAGTTATCAACATTTTTACGTTTGGCGTTTGGGAAACCACCTTGTCTCAGGCTGAAAACGCGTTTTCTGCATTGTGCCATAACTTCTCAGGGAAGCTTCAGAACATGAAATGTTCACCTCCCACTACAGCAGAAAGGGTCTTTCTAGTAGTTGCACATCAAATCTAAGCTGTCTGAAGTGTTTTTCCAAAATTATCAACATTTTTATGTTTGGCGTTCCGGAACCCACCTTATCTCAGGCTGAAAACGCGTTTTCGGCATTGTGCCATAACTTTGCAGGGAAGCTTCAGAAAATGAAATTTTCACCTCCCACTACAGCAGAAAGGGTCTTTCTAGTAGTTGCACATCAAATCTAAGCTGTCTGAAATGTTTTTCCAAAGTTATCAACATTTTTATGTTTGGCGTTCCGGAACCCACCTTGTCTCAGGCTGAAAACGCGTTGTCTGCATTGTGCCATAACTTTGCATGGAAGCTTCTGAACATGAAAATTTAACCTCCCTATATAGCAGAAAGGGTCTTTCTAGTAGTTGCAGATCAAATCTAAGCTGTCTGATGTGTTTGTCCAAAGTTATCAACATTTTTATGTTTGGCGTTCCGGAATCGACCTTATCTTAGGCTGAAAACGCGTTTTACGCATTGTGCCATAACTTTGCAGGGAAGCTTCAGAACATGAAATGTTCACCTCCCACTATAGCAGAAAGGGTCTTTCTAGTAGTTGCACATCAAATGTAAGCTGTCTGAAGTGTTTTTCCAAAGTTATCAACATTTTTATGTTTGGCGTTCCGGAATCGACCTTATCTCAGGCTGAAAACGCGTTTCACGCATTGTGCCATAACTTTGCAGGGAAGGTTCAGAAAATGACATTTTCACCTCCCACTATAGCAGAAAGGGTATTTCTAGTAGTTGCACATTAAATCTAAGCTATCTGAAGTGTTGTTCCAAAGTTATCAACATTTTTACGTTTGGCGTTTTGGAAACCACCTTGTCTCAGGCTGAAAACGCGTTTTCTGCATTGTGCCATAACTTCTCAGGGAAGCTTCAGAACATGAAATTTTAACCTCCCAGTAAAGCAGAAAGGGTCTTTCTAGTAGTTGCACATCAAATCTAAGCTGTCTGAAGTGTTTTTCCAAAATTATCAACATTTTTATGTTTGGCGTTCCGGAACCCACCTTATCTCAGGCTGAAAACGCGTTTTCGGCATTGTGCCATAACTTTGCAGGGAATCTTCAGAACATGAAATTTTCACCTCCCACTATAGCAGAAAGCGTCTTTCTAGTAGTTGCACTTCAAATCTAAGCTGTCTGAAGTGTTTTTACAAAGTTATCAACATTTTTATGTTTGGCGTTCCGGAACCCACCTTATCTCAGGCTGAAAACGCGTTTCCTGCATTGTGCCATAACTTTGCAAGGAATCTTCAGAACATGAAATTTTCACCTCCCACTACAGCAGAAAGGGTCTTTCTAGTAGTTGCACATCAAATCTAAGCTGTCTGAAATGTTTTTCCAAATTTATCAAAATTTTTACGTTTGGCGTTCCAGAATCGACCTTATCTCAGGCTGAAAACGCGTTGTCTGCATTGTGCCATAACTTTGCATGGAAGCTTCAGAACATGAAATTTTCACGTCCCACTATAGCAGAAAGGGTCTTTCTAGTATTTGCACATCAAATCTAAGCTGTCTGAAGTGTTTTTCCAAAGTTATCAACATTTTTATGTTTGGCGTTCCGGAACCCACCGTATCTCAGGTTGAAAACGCGTTTTCTGCATTGTGCCATAACTTTGCAGGGAAGCTTCAGAACATGAAATTTTAACCTCCCAGTAAAGCAGAAAGGGTCTTTCTAGTAGTTGCACATCAAATCTAAGTTGTCTGAAGTGTTTTTTGAAAGTTATCAACATTTTTATGTGTGGCGTTCTGGAATCTACCTTATCTCTGGATGAAAATGCATTTTTTGCATTGTCCCATAACTTTCCAGGGAAGCTTCAGAACATGAAATTTTGACCTCCCACTATAGCAGAAAGGTTCTTTCTAGTAGTTGCGCATCAAATCTAAGCTGTCTGAAGTGTTTTTCCAAAGTTATCAACATTTTTATGTTTGGCGTTCCGGAATCGACCTTATCTCAGGCTGAAAACGCGTTTCCTGCATTGTGCCATAACTTTGCAGGGAATCTTCAGAACATGAAATTTTCACCTCCCACTACAGCAGAAAGGGTCTTTCTAGTAGTTGCACATCAAATCTAAGCTATCTGAAATGTTTTTCCAAAGTTATCAACATTTTTACGTTTGGCGTTTCAGAATCGACTTTATCTCAGGCTGAAAACGCGTTGTCTGCATTGTGCCATAAATTTGCAGGGAAGGTTCAGAAAATGAATTTTTCACCTCCCACTATAGCAGAAAGGGTATTTCTAGTAGTTGCACATTAAATGTAAGCTGTCTGAAGTGTTGTTCCAAAGTTATCAACATTTTTATGTTTGGCGTTCCGGAACCCACCTTATCTCAGGCTGAAAACGTGTTTTCGGCATTGTGCCATAACTTTGCAGGGAAGCTTCAGAAAATGAAATTTTCACCTCCCACTACAGCAGAAAGGGTCTTTCTAGTAGTTGCACATCAAATCTAAGCTGTCTGAAATGTTTTTCCAAAGTTATCAACATTTTTATGTTTGGCGTTCCGGAACCCACCTTATCTCAGGCTGAAAACGCGTTTCCTGCATTGTGCCATAACTTTGCAAGGAATCTTCAGAACATGAAATTTTCACCTCCCACTACAGCAGAAAGGGTCTTTCTAGTAGTTGCACATCAAATCTAAGCTGTCTGAAATGTTTTTCCAAATTTATCAACATTTTTACGTTTGGCGTTCCAGAATCGACCTTATCTCAGGCTGAAAACGCGTTGTCTGCATTGTGCCATAACTTTGCATGGAAGCTTCAGAACATGAAATTTTCACGTCCCACTATAGCAGAAAGGGTCTTTCTAGTATTTGCACATCAAATCTAAGCTGTCTGAAGTGTTTTTTGAAAGTTATCAACATTTTTATGTGTGGCGTTCTGGAATCTACCTTATCTCTGGATGAAAATGCATTTTCTGCATTGTCCCATAACTTTCCAGGGAAGCTTCAGAACATGAAATTTTGACCTCCCACTATAGCAGAAAGGTTCTTTCTAGTAGTTGCGCATCAAATCTAAGCTGTCTGAAGTGTTTTTCCAAAGTTATCAACATTTTTATGTTTGGCGTTCCGGAATCGACCATATCTCAGGCTGAAAACGCGTTTCCTGCATTGTGCCATAACTTTGCAGGGAATCTTCAGAACATGAAATTTTCACCTCCCACTACAGCAGAAAGGGTCTTTCTAGTAGTTGCACATCAAATCTAAGCTATCTGAAATGTTTTTCCAAAGTTATCAACATTTTTAGGTTTGGCGTTTCAGAATCGACTTTATCTCAGGCAGAAAACGCGTTGTCTGCATTGTGCCATAAATTTGCAGGGAAGGTTCAGAAAATGAATTTTTCACCTCCAACTATAGCAGAAAGGGTATTTCTAGTAGTTGCACATTAAATCTAAGCTGTCTGAAGTGTTGTTCCAAAGTTATCAACATTTTTACGTTTGGCGTTTCGGAAACCACCTTGTCTCAGGCTGAAAACGCGTTTTCTGCATTGTGCCATAACTTCTCAGGGAAGCTTCAGAACATGAAATGTTCACCTCCCACTATAGCAGAAAGGGTCTTTCTAGTAGTTGCACATCAAATCTAAGCTGTCTGAAGTGTTTTTCCAAAATTATCAACATTTTTATGTTTGGCGTTCCGGAACCCACCTTATCTCAGGCTGAAAACGCGTTTTCGGCATTGTGCCATAACTTTGCAGGGAAGGTTCAGAAAATGAAATTTTCACCTCCCACTACAGCAGAAAGGGTCTTTCTAGTAGTTGCACATCAAATCTAAGCTGTCTGAAATGTTTTTCCAAATTTATCAACATTTTTACGTTTGGCGTTCCAGAATCGACCTTATCTCAGGCTGAAAACGCGTTGTCTGCATTGTGCCATAACTTTGCATGGAAGCTTCAGAACATGAAATTTTCACGTCTCACTATAGCAGAAAGGGTCTTTCTAGTATTTGCACATCAAATCTAAGCTGTCTGAAGTGTTTTTCCAAAGTTATCAACATTTTTATGTTTGGCGTTCCGGAACCCACCTTATCTCAGGTTGAAAACGCGTTTTCTGCATTGTGCCATAACTTTGCAGGGAAGCTTCAGAACATGAAATTTTAACCTCCCAGTATAGCAGAAAGGGTCTTTCTAGTTGTTGCACATCAAATCTAAGCTGTCTGAAGTGTTTTTTGAAAGTTATCAACATTTTAAGTGTGGCGTTCTGGAATCTACCTTATCTCTGGATGAAAATGCATTTTCTGCATTGTCCCATAACTTTCCAGGGAAGCTTCAGAACATGAAATTTTGACCTCCCACTATAGCAGAAAGGTTCTTTCTAGTAGTTGCGCATCAAATCTAAGCTGTCTGAAGTGTTTTTCCAAAGTTATCAACATTTTTATGTTTGGCGTTCCAGAATCGACCATATCTCAGGCTGAAAACGCGTTTCCTGCATTGTGCCATAACTTTGCAGGGAATCTTCAGAACATGAAATTTTCACCTCCCACTACAGCAGAAAGGGTCTTTCTAGTAGTTGCACATCAAATCTAAGCTATCTGAAATGTTTTTCCAAAGTTATCAACATTTTTACGTTTGACGTTTCAGAATCGACTTTATCTCAGGCAGAAAACGCGTTGTCTGCATTGTGCCATAAATTTGCAGGGAAGGTTCAGAAAATGAATTTTTCACCTCCAACTATAGCAGAAAGGGTATTTCTAGTAGTTGCACATTAAATCTAAGCTGTCTGAAGTGTTGTTCCAAAGTTATCAACATTTTTACGTTTGGCGTTTCGGAAACCACCTTGTCTCAGGCTGAAAACGCGTTTTCTGCATTGTGCCATAACTTCTCAGGGAAGCTTCAGAACATGAAATGTTCACCTCCCACTATAGCAGAAAGGGTCTTTCTAGTAGTTGCACATCAAATCTAAGCTGTCTGAAGTGTTTTTCCAAAATTATCAACATTTTTATGTTTGGCGTTCCGGAACCCACCTTATCTCAGGCTGAAAACGCGTTTTCGGCATTGTGCCATAACTTTGCAGGGAAGGTTCAGAAAATGAAATTTTCACCTCCCACTACAGCAGAAAGGGTCTTTCTAGTAGTTGCACATCAAATCTAAGCTGTCTGAAATGTTTTTCCAAAGTTATCAACATTTTTATGTTTGGCGTTCCGGAACCCACCTTATCTCAGGCTGAAAACGCGTTTCCTGCATTGTGCCATAACTTTGCAAGGAATCTTCAGAACATGAAATTTTCACCTCCCACTACAGCAGAAAGCGTCTTTCTAGTAGTTGCACATCAAATCTAAGCTGTCTGAAATGTTTTTCCAAATTTATCAACATTTTTACGTTTGGCGTTCCAGAATCGACCTTATCTCAGGCTGAAAACGCGTTGTCTGCATTGTGCCATAACTTTGCATGGAAGCTTCAGAACATGAAATTTTCACGTCTCACTATAGCAGAAAGGGTCTTTCTAGTAGTTGCAGATCAAATCTAAGCTGTCTGATGTGTTTGTCCAAAGTTATCAACATTTTTATGTTTGGCGTTCCGGAACCCACCTTATCTCAGGTTGAAAACGCGTTTTCTGCATTGTGCCATAACTTTGCAGGGAAGCTTCAGAACATGAAATTTTAACCTCCCAGTATAGCAGAAAGGGTCTTTCTAGTTGTTGCACATCAAATCTAAGCTGTCTGAAGTGTTTTTTGAAAGTTATCAACATTTTAAGTGTGGCGTTCTGGAATCTACCTTATCTCTGGATGAAAATGCATTTTCTGCATTGTCCCATAACTTTCCAAGGAAGCTTCAGAACATGAAATTTTGACCTCCCACTATAGCAGAAAGGTTCTTTCTAGTAGTTGCGCATCAAATCTAAGCTGTCTGAAGTGTTTTTCCAAAGTTATCAACATTTTTATGTTTGGCGTTCCGGAATCGACCATATCTCAGGCTGAAAACGCGTTTCCTGCATTGTGCCATAACTTTGCAGGGAATCTTCAGAACATGAAATTTTCACCTCCCACTATAGCAGAAAGGGTATTTCTAGTAGTTGCACATTAAATCTAAGCTGTCTGAAGTGTTGTTCCAAAGTTATCAACATTTTTACGTTTGGCGTTTCGGAAACCACCTTGTCTCAGGCTGAAAACGCGTTTTCTGCATTGTGCCATAACTTCTCAGGGAAGCTTCAGAACATGTAATGTTCACCTCCCACTATAGCAGAAAGGGTCTTTCTAGTAGTTGCACATCAAATCTAAGCTATCTGAAATGTTTTTTCCAAATTTATCAACATTTTTACGTTTGGCGTTCCTGAATCGACCTTATCTCAGGCTAAAAACGCGTTGTCTGCATGGTGCCATAACTTTGCATGGAAGCTTCCGAACATGAAAATTTAACCTCCCAATATAGCAGAAAGGGTCTTTCTAGTAGTTGCAGATCAAATCTAAGCTGTCTGATGTGTTTGTCCAAAGTTATCAACATTTTTATGTTTGGCGTTCCGGAATCGACCTTATCTTAGGCTGAAAACGCGTTTTACGCATTGTGCCATAACTTTGCAGGGAAGCTTCAGAACATGAAATGTTCACCTCCCACTATAGCAGAAAGGGTCTTTCTAGTAGTTGCACATCAAATGTAAGCTGTCTGAAGTGTTTTTCCAAAGTTATCAACATTTTTATGTTTGGCGTTCCGGAATCGACCTTATCTCAGGCTGAAAACGCGTTTCACGCATTGTGCCATAACTTTGCAGGGAAGGTTCAGAAAATGACATTTTCACCTCCCACTATAGCAGAAAGGGTATTTCTAGTAGTTGCACATTAAATCTAAGCTATCTGAAGTGTTGTTCCAAAGTTATCAACATTATTACGTTTGGCGTTTCGGAAACCACCTTGTCTCAGGCTGAAAACGCGTTTTCTGCATTGTGCCATAACTTCTCAGGGAAGCTTCAGAACATGAAATGTTCACCTCCTACTATAGCAGAAAGGGTCTTTCTAGTAGTTGCACATCAAATCTAAGCTGTCTGAAGTGTTTTTCCAAAATTATTAACATTTTTATGTTTGGCGTTCCGGAACCCACCTTATCTCAAGCTGAAAACGCGTTTTCGGCATTGTGCCATAACTTTGCAGGGAATCTTCAGAACATGAAATTTTCACCTCCCACTATAGCAGAAAGCGTCTTTCTAGTAGTTGCACTTCAAATCTAAGCTGTCTGAAGTGTTTTTCCAAAGTTATCAACATTTTTATGTTTGCCGTTCCGGAACCCACCTTATCTCAGGCTGAAAACGCGTTTCCTGCATTGTGCCATAACTTTGCAAGGAATCTTCAGAACATGAAATTTTCACCTCCCACTACAGCAGAAAGGGTCTTTCTAGTAGTTGCTCATCAAATCTAAGCTGTCTGAAATGTTTTTCCAAATTTATCAACATTTCTACGTTTGGCGTTCCAGAATCGACCTTATCTCAGGCTGAAAACGCGTTATCTGCATTGTGCCATAACTTTGCATGGAAGCTTCAGAACATGAAATTTTCACGTCCCACTATAGCAGAAAGGGTCTTTCTAGTATTTGCACATCAAATCTAAGCTCTCTGAAGTGTTTTTCGAAAGTTATCAACATTTTTATGTTTGGCGTTCCGGAACCCACGTTATCACAAGCTGAAAACGCGTTTTCTGCATTGTGCCATAACTTTGCAGGGAAGCTTCAGAACATGAAATTTTCACCTCCCACTATAGCAGAATGGGTCTTTCTAGTAGATGCACATCAAATCTAAGCTGTCTGAAGTGTTTTTCGAAAGTTATCAACATTTTTATGTTTGGCGTCCCGGAATCGACCTTATCTCAGACTGAAAATGCGTTTTCGGCATTGTGCCATAACTTTCCATGGAAGCTTTCGAACATGAAATTTTAACCTCCCACTATAGCAGAAAGGGTCTTTCTAGTATTTGATCATCAAATCTAAGCTGTCTGAATTGTTTTTCGAAAGTTATCAACATTTTAATGTTTGGCGTTACAGAATCGACCGTATCTCAGGATGAAAAATTGTTTTCTGCATTGTCCCATAACTTTCCAGGGAAGCTTCAGAACAAGAAATTTTGACCTAACACTATAGCAGAAAGGGTCTTTCTAGTAGTTGCACATCAAATCTAAGCTGTCTGAAGTGTTTTTCGAAAGTTATCAACATTTTTATGTTTGTCGTTCCGGAATCGACCTTATCTCAGGCTGAAAATGCTTTTTACGCTTTGTGCCATAACTTGGCATGGAAGCTTCCGAACATGAAATGTTCACCTCCCACTATAGCAGAAAGGGTCTTTCTAGTAGTTGCACATCAAATCTAAGCTGTCTGAAGTGTTTTTCCAAAGTTATCAACATTTTTATGTTTGGCGTTCCGGAATCGACCTTATCTCTGGCTGAAAACGCGTTTTACGCATTGTGCCATAACTTTTCAGGGAAGCTTCAGAACGTCAAATGTTCACCTAACATTAGAGCAGAAAAGGTCTTTCTAGTAGTTGCACATCAAATCTAAGCTCTCTGAAGTGTTTTTCGAAAGTTATCAACATTTTTATGTTTGGCGTTCCGGAACCCACGTTATCACAAGCTGAAAACGCGTTTTCTGCATTGTGCCATAACTTTGCAGGGAAGCTTCAGAACATGAAATTTTCAGGTCCCACTATAGCAGAATGGGTCTTTCTAGTAGATGCACATCAAATCTAAGCTGTCTGAAGTGTTTTTCGAAAGTTATCAACATTTTTATGTTTGGCGTCCCGGAATCGACCTTATCTCAGACTGAAAATGCGTTTTCGGCATTGTGCCATAACTTTCCATGGAAGCTTTCGAACATGAAATTTTAACCTCCCACTATAGCAGAAAGAGTCTTTCTAGTATTTGATCATCAAATCTAAGCTGTCTGAATTGTTTTTCGAAAGTTATCAACATTTTAATGTTTGGCGTTACAGAATCGACCGTATCTCAGGATGAAAAATTGTTTTCTGCATTGTCCCATAACTTTCCAGGGAAGCTTCAGAACATGAAATTTTGACCTAACACTATAGCAGAAAGGGTCTTTCTAGTAGTTGCACATCAAATCTAAGCTGTCTGAAGTGTTTTTCGAAAGTTATCAACATTTTTATGTTTGTCGTTCCGGAATCGACCTTATCTCAGGCTGAAAATGCTTTTTACGCTTTGTGCCATAACTTGGCATGGAAGCTTCCGAACATGAAATGTTCACCTCCCACTATAGCAGAAAGGGTCTTTCTAGTAGTTGCACATCAAATCTAAGCTGTCTGAAGTGTTTTTCCAAAGTTATCAACATTTTTATGTTTGGCGTTCCGGAATCGACCTTATCTCTGGCTGAAAACGCGTTTTACGCATTGTGCCATAACTTTTCAGGGAAGCTTCAGAACGTCAAATGTTCACCTAACATTAGAGCAGAAAAGGTCTTTCTAGTAGTTGCACATCAAATCTAAGCTGTCTGAAGTGTTTTTCCAAAGTTATGAACATTTTTATGTTTGGCGTTCCGGAATCGACCTTATCTCAGGCTGAAAACGCGTTTTACGTATTGTGCCATAACTTTGCAGGGAAGCTTCAGGACCTTGAATTTTCACCATCCACTATATCAGAAAGGGTCTTTCTAGTAGTTGCACCTCAAATCTAAGCTGTCTGAAGTGTTTTTCCAAAGTTATCAACATTTTTATGTTTGGCGTTCCGGAATCGACCTTATGTCAGGCTGAAAACGCGTTTTACGTATTGTGCCATAACTTTGCAGGGAAGCTTCAGGACCTTGAATTTTCACCATCCACTATATCAGAAAGGGTCTTTCTAGTAGTTGCACCTCAAATCTAAGCTGTCTGAAGTGTTTTTCCAAAGTTATCAACATTTTTATGTTTGGCGTTCCGGAATCGACCTTATGTCAGGCTGAAAACGCGTTGTCTGCATTGTGCCATAACTTTGCATGGAAGCTTCCGAACATGAAATTTTAACCTCCCACTATAGCAGAAAGGCTCTTTCTAGTAGTTGCACATCAAAGCTAAGCTATCTGAAATGTTTTTTCCAAATTTATCAACATTTTTACGTTTGGCGTTCCTGAATCGACCTTATCTCAGGCTAAAAACGCGTTGTCTGCATGGTGCCATAACTTTGCATGGAAGCTTCCGAACATGAAAATTTAACCTCCCACTATAGCAGAAAGGGTCTTTCTAGTAGTTGCAGATCAAATCTAAGCTGTCTGATGTGTTTTTCCAAAGTTATCAACATTTTTATGTTTGGCGTTCCGGAATCGACCTTATCTTAGGCTGAAAACGTGTTTTACGCATTGTGCCATAACTTTGCAGGGAAGGTTCAGAAAATGAAATGTTCACCTCGCACTATAGCAGAAAGGGTATTTCTAGTAGTTGCACATTAAATCTAAGCTGTCTGAAGTGTTGTTCCAAAGTTATCAACATTTTTACGTTTGGCGTATCGGAAACCACCTTGTCTCAGGCTGAAAACGCGTTTTCTGCATTGTGCCATAACTTCTCAGCGAAGCTTCAGAACATGAAATGTTCACCTCCCACTATAGCAGAAAGGGTCTTTCTAGTAGTTGCACATCAAATCTAAGCTGTCTGAAGAGTTTTTCGAAAGTTTTCAACATTTTTATGTTTGGTGTTCCTGAATCGACCTTATCTCAGGCTGAAAACGCGTTTCCTGCATTGTGCTATAACTTTGCAGGGAATCTTCAGAACATGAAATTTTCACCTCCCACTACAGAAGAAAGGGTCTTTCTAGTAGTTGCACATCAAATCTAAGCTGTCTGAAGTGTTGTTCCAAAGTTATCAACATTTTTATGTTTGGCGTTCCGGAATCGACCTTATCTCAGTCTGAAAACGCATTTTGTGCATTGTGCCATAACTTTGCAAGGAAGCTTCAGAACATCAAATTTTGACCTCCCACTATAGCAGAAAGGGTCTTTCTAGTAGTTGCACATCAAATGTAAGCTGTCTGAAGTGTTTTTCCAAAGTTATCAACATTTTTATGTTTGGCGTTCCGGAATCGACCTTATCTCAGGCTGAAAACGCGTTTCACGCATTGTGCCATAACTTTGCAGGGAAGGTTCAGAAAATGAAATTTTCACCTCCCACTATAGCAGAAAGGGTATTCCTAGTAGTTGCACATTAAATCTAAGCTGTCTGAAGTGTTGTTGCAAAGTTATCAACATTTTTACGTTTGGCGTTTCGGAAACCACCTTGTCTCATGCTGAAAACGCGTTTTCTGCATTGTGCCATAACTTCTCAGGGAAGCTTCAGAACATGAAATTTTCACATCCCACCATAGCAGAAAGGGTCTTTCCAGTAGTTGCACATGAAATCTAAGCTGTCTGAAGTGTTTTTCGAAAGTTATCAACATTTTTATGTTTGGCGTTCCGGAATCGACCTTATCTCAGGATGAAAAATCGTTTTCTGCATTGTCCCATAACTTTGCAGGGAAGCTTCAGAACATGAAATTTCCACCTCCCACTATACCAGAAAGGGTCTTTCTAGTAGTTGCACCTAAAATCTAAGCTGTCTGATGTGTTTTTCGAAAGTTTTCAACATTTTTATGTTTGGTGTTCCTGAATCGACCTTATCTCAGGCTGAAAATGTGTTTCCTGCATTGTGCCACAACTTTGCAAGGAATCTTCAGAACATGAAATTTTCACATCCCACTACAGCAGAAAGGGTCTTTCTAGTAGTTGCACATCAAATCTAAGCTCTCTGAAATGTTTTTCCAAAGTTATCAACATTTTTACGTTTGGCGTTCCAGAATCGACCTTATCTCAGGCTGAAAACGCGTTGTCTGCATTGTGCCATAACTTTGCATGGAAGCTTCCGAACATGAAAATTTAACCTCCCACTATAGCAGAAAGGGTCTTTCTAGTAGTTGCAGATCAAATCTAAGCTGTCTGATGTGTTTTTCCAAAGTTATCAACATTTTTATGGTTGGCGTTCCGGAATCGACCTTATCTTAGGCTGAAAATGTGTTTTACGCATTGTGCCATAACTTTGCAGGGAAGCTTCAGAACATGAAATGTTCACCTCCCACTATAGCAGAAAGGGTCTTTCTAGTAGTTGCACATTAAATCTAAGCTGTCTGAAGTGTTGTTCCAAAGTTATCAACATTTTTACGTTTGGCGTTTCGGAAACCACCTTGTCTCAGGCTGAAAACGCGTTTTCTGCATTGTGCCATAACTTCTCAGGGAAGCTTCAGAACATGAAATGTTCGCCTCCGACTATAGCAGAAAGGGTCTTTCTAGTAGTTGCACATCAAATCTAAGCTGTCTGAAGTGTTTCTCGAAAGTTTTCAACATTTTTATGTTTGGTGCTCCTGAATCGACCTTATCTCAGGCTGAAAACGCGTTTCCTGCATTGTGCCATAACTTTGCAGGGAATCTTCAGAACATGAAATTTTCACCTCCCACTACAGCAGAAAGGGTCTTTCTAGTAGTTGCACATCAAATCTAAGCTGTCTGAAATCTTTTTCCAAAGTTATCAACATTTTTACGTTTGGCGTTTCAGAATCGACCTTATCTCAGGCTGAAAACGCGTTGTCTGCATTGTGCCATAAATTTGCAGGGAAGGTTCAGAAAATGAATTTTTCACCTCCCACTATAGCAGAAAGGGTATTTCTAGTAGTTGCACATTAAATCTAAGCTGTCTGAAGTGTTGTTCCAAAGTTATCAACATTTTTACGTTTGGCGTTTCGGAAACCACCTTGTCTCAGGCTGAAAACGCGTTTTCTGCATTGTGCCATAACTTCTCAGGGAAGCTTCAGAACATGAAATGTTCACCTCCCACTATAGCAGAAAGGGTCTTTCTAGTAGTTGCACATCAAATCTAAGCTGTCTGAAGTGTTTTTCCAAAATTATCAACATTTTTATGTTTGGCGTTCCGGAACCCACCTTATCTCAGGCTGAAAACGCGTTTTCGGCATTGTGCCATAACTTTGCAGGGAAGCTTCAGAAAATGAAATTTTCACCTCCCACTACAGGAGAAAGGGTCTTTCTAGTAGTTGCACATCAAATCTAAGCTGTCTGAAATGTTTTTCCAAAGTTATCAACATTTTTACGTTTGGCGTTTCAGAATCGACCTTATCTCAGGCTGAAAACGCGTTGTCTGCATTGTGCCATAACTTTGCATGGAAGCTTCTGAACATGAAAATTTAACTTCCCAATATAGCAGAAAGGGTCTTTCTAGTAGTTGCAGATCAAATCTAAGCTGTCTGATGTGTTTTTCCAAAGTTATCAACATTTTTATGTTTGGCGTTCCGGAATCGACCTTATCTTAGGCTGAAAACGCGTTTTACGTATTGTGCCATAACTTTGCAGGGAAGCTTCAGAACATGAAATGTTCACCTCCCACTATAGCAGAAAGGGTCTTTCTAGTAGTTGCAGATCAAATCTAAGCTGTCTGATGTGTTTTTCCAAAGTTATCAACATTTTTATGGTTGGCGTTCCGGAATCGACCTTATCTTAGGCTGAAAATGTGTTTTACGCATTGTGCCATAACTTTGCAGGGAAGCTTCAGAACATGAAATGTTCACCTCCCACTATAGCAGAAAGGGTCTTTCTAGTAGTTGCACATTAAATCTAAGCTGTCTGAAGTGTTGTTCCAAAGTTATCAACATTTTTACGTTTGGCGTTTCGGAAACCACCTTGTCTCAGGCTGAAAACGCGTTTTCTGCATTGTGCCATAACTTCTCAGGGAAGCTTCAGAACATGAAATGTTCGCCTCCGACTATAGCAGAAAGGGTCTTTCTAGTAGTTGCACATCAAATCTAAGCTGTCTGAAGTGTTTCTCGAAAGTTTTCAACATTTTTATGTTTGGTGCTCCTGAATCGACCTTATCTCAGGCTGAAAACGCGTTTCCTGCATTGTGCCATAACTTTGCAGGGAATCTTCAGAACATGAAATTTTCACCTCCCACTACAGCAGAAAGGGTCTTTCTAGTAGTTGCACATCAAATCTAAGCTGTCTGAAATGTTTTTCCAAAGTTATCAACATTCTTACGTTTGGCGTTTCAGAATCGACCTTATCTCAGGCTGAAAACGCGTTGTCTGCATTGTGCCATAAATTTGCAGGGAAGGTTCAGAAAATGAATTTTTCACCTCCCACTATAGCAGAAAGGGTATTTCTAGTAGTTGCACATTAAATCTAAGCTGTCTGAAGTGTTGTTCCAAAGTTATCAACATTTTTACGTTTGGCGTTTCGGAAACCACCTTGTCTCAGGCTGAAAACGCGTTTTCTGCATTGTGCCATAACTTCTCAGGGAAGCTTCAGAACATGAAATGTTCACCTCCCACTATAGCAGAAAGGGTCTTTCTAGTAGTTGCACATCAAATCTAAGCTGTCTGAAGTGTTTTTCCAAAATTATCAACATTTTTATGTTTGGCGTTCCGGAACCCACCTTATCTCAGGCTGAAAACGCGTTTTCGGCATTGTGCCATAACTTTGCAGGGAAGCTTCAGAAAATGAAATTTTCACCTCCCACTACAGGAGAAAGGGTCTTTCTAGTAGTTGCACATCAAATCTAAGCTGTCTGAAATGTTTTTCCAAAGTTATCAACATTTTTACGTTTGGCGTTTCAGAATCGACCTTATCTCAGGCTGAAAACGCGTTGTCTGCATTGTGCCATAACTTTGCATGGAAGCTTCTGAACATGAAAATTTAACTTCCCAATATAGCAGAAAGGGTCTTTCTAGTAGTTGCAGATCAAATCTAAGCTGTCTGATGTGTTTTTCCAAAGTTATCAACATTTTTATGTTTGGCGTTCCGGAATCGAGCTTATCTTAGGCTGAAAACGCGTTTTACGCATTGTGCCATAACTTTGCAGGGAAGCTTCAGAACATGAAATGTTCACCTCCCACTATAGCAGAAAGGGTCTTTCTAGTAGTTGCACATCAAATGTAAGCTGTCTGAAGTGTTTTTCCAAAGTTATCAACATTTTTATGTTTGGCGTTCCGGAATCGACCTTATCTCAGGCTGAAAACGCGATTCACGCATTGTGCCATAACTTTGCAGGGAAGGTTCAGAAAATGAAATTTTCACCTCCCACTATAGCAGAAAGGGTATTTCTAGTAGTTGCACATTAAATCTAAGCTATCTGAAGTGTTGTTCCAAAGTTATCAACATTTTTACGTTTGGCGTTTCGGAAACCACCTTGTCTCAGGCTGAAAACGCGTTTTCTGCATTGTGCCATAACTTCTCAGGGAAGCTTCAGAACATGAAATGTTCACCTCCTACTATAGCAGAAAGGGTCTTTCTAGTAGTTGCACATCAAATCTAAGCTGTCTGAAGTGTTTTTCCAAAATTATCAACATTTTTATGTTTGGCGTTCCGGAACCCACCTTATCTCAGGCTGAAAACGCGTTTTCGGCATTGTGCCATAACTTTGCAGGGAAGCTTCAGAACATGAAATTTTCACCTCCCACTATAGCAGAAAGCGTCTTTCTAGTAGTTGCTCTTCAAATCTAAGCTGTCTGAAGTGTTCTTCCAAAGTTATCAACATTTTTATGTTTGGCGTTCCGGAACCCACCTTATCTCAGGCTGAAAACGCGTTTTCTGCATTGTGCCATAACTTTGCAGGGAAGCTTCAGAACATGAAATTTTCAGCTCCCACTATAGCAGAAAGGGTCTTTCTAGTAGTTGCACATGAAATCTAAGCTGTCTGAAGTGTTTTTCGAAAGTTATCAACATTTTTATGTTTGGCGTTCCGGAATCGACCTTATCTCAGGATGAAAAATCGTTTTCTGCATTATCCCATAACTTTGCAGGGAAGCTTCCGAACATGAAATTTTCACCTCCCACTATACCAGAAAGGGTCTTTCTAGTAGTTGCACATGAAATCTAAGCTGTCTGAAGTGTTTTTCGAAAGTTATCAACATTTTTATGTTTGGCGTTCCGGAATCGACCTTATCTCAGGATGAAAAATCGTTTTCTGCATTGTCCCATAACTTTGCAGGGAAGCTTCCGAACATGAAATTTTCACCTCCCACTATACCAGAAAGGGTCTTTCTAGTAGTTGCACCTCAAATCTAAGCTGTCTGATGTGTTTTTCGAAAGTTTTCAACATTTTTATGTTTGGTGTTCCTGAATCGACCTTATCTCAGGCTGAAAACGCGTTTCCTGCATTGTGCCATAACTTTGCAGGGAAGGTTCAGAAAATGAAATTTTCACCTCCCACTATAGCAGAAAGGGTATTTCTAGTAGTTGCACATTAAATCTAAGCTGTCTGAAGTGTTGTTCCAAAGTTATCAACATTTTTACGTTTGGCGTTTCGGAAACCACCTAGTCTCAGGCTGAAAACGCGTTTTCTGCATTGAGCCATAACTTCTCAGGGAAGCTTCAGAACATGAAATGTTCACCTCCTACTATAGCAGAACGGGTCTTTCTAGTAGTTGCACATCAAATCTAAACTGTCTGAAGTGTTTTTCCAAAATTATCAACATTTTTATGTTTGGCGTTTGTCGTCGGGTTTAGGTTTTCAAGGTCTTGTGTACAAGGCGATTAGCTATAACATAAGCCGTCCCTAGTTCCAAGCACACTACCTCCCTTTGCCTCTCTGGTAAAGGGCCCCTCGGTTGGTCAACTCAGTCAGCCTCTTGTTGCGGACACGGTTCTAAATCTATAATAAGCATATCAACTATACCTTATTATATTAGTGAGTAGTGTCGGCGCTTCACTGAGCGGGTTATTTAATTAGCCCGACCTGTTAAGAAACAGGTTCTTGACCTTACAATGCTACCTTACCGTAGTCTCTTTACTTAACTTCGTTTAGGGACTCATGATCGGATCCTAAATCCATTCCTTTCAAATAACATTTTCCCCATAAATGCCTAAAACTACCACCTAATCATTGACACAATAATTCAGGATGGAATAATGCTGCCATGTGAGACACTCATTAAATGTGCAACAGGAGGAAATCAAACAGTAACTCACCTATAACCCAATTGATGGTAGTAGGTAGGAGCCAGTTGATTCTTTAGTAGTCAGGGATCCACGCCGTTGTGCCTTTTCAGTACTTAATTCGTACTCAATTTTATTTTGTTTTTTGTCACAAAAATGTTTCTTCAAAAAATTAATAAAAGAATAGTAAAAACAGCAAAGTCAACCAAAAATAATAAAATCCATAAACTCAAGGGTATTGCCAGACGCTGATACCCAACAATATCAAAAGTACCGCCAGACGCTGGTACTAGTACATATACTTCAAAAACCATATAATCAAAAAATACTTCAAAGACCGTATAATTAAAAATACTTCAAAACCATATAATCAAAAATACTTCAATAACCGTATAATTAAAAATACTTCAAAACCATATAATCAAAAACACTTCAAAAATCGTATAATTAAGAATACTTCAAAACCATATAATCAAAATTACTTCAAAAACCGTATAATTAAGAATACTTCAAAACCATATAATCAAAAACACTTCAAAAACCGTATAATTAAAAATACTTAAATCATATAATCAAAATTACTTCAATAAAAAGGATTAATTAAAAAATAGTAAGAGAGAAATAAAAGATGAGTTAAAATCAAATGGTCCGAGAGCAAACAGCAAGAGCACCGTCCCAAGATAAGATAAAAACTTACGGCGGACAAACGCGGGCGAAGATCCAAAAAGAGCAAGAACTCAGGGTCACATCTCCGAGCGCTTATATAGCGACACACGGCTTTGAAGACATACCGACATCCGTTTTCTCACGCCAAGCCAATTAGTCATATCTATAACTTATCTTGTTTTTTCTCCAGGTGGCCTTTTGAAGTTCCTCCCTCAAAAGGATACATGTTCGGTGATAGATCATATTAGTGTCAATTGCGTCAGCACTTACATCATTTTTTACGTCACTGATGCCCGGTTCACCATATTAGGTCAGTACATCCACTCCATTTTGTCAGCACGTGCGCACAGGTTCAAACTAAGTTCAAGATGGCCGCTTCAAATGAGCGCGCCTTCAAGGTCATTCTCAGATCCAAGCACACAGCTGTTCGTGAGTTCAAACGCGCATGATCAAACGCATACAGGTTCACTAAAGTTTGAAACATTAAACAATTAATGATAAAAAATCAAAAACAATATCAAATATTATTTAGCAGGTCCATTAATGATAAAAAACAGAAACAATATCAAATATTATTTGGCAGGTTTTGATTATAATATTTTCGAACTTCCAGTGTATACAACATCCCCCTCCGAAAATATCGTCCTTCACCATTTGTCCAGTTCGTCAAAGTCCAGTGGTCCGATTCCTTCGTCGTCATCATTTTGTTGTCTCATCAGGGACTCGAGATCATCCAATTCTCTCAGCATGTTCACGTAGTAGCAGATCCACATCAGCGCAGATGCCGATCTTGGCACACCAGGCGACGCAGGGCTGGACGTCAAAGGGGCAGTGTAGTCATTAGGTTCTCCATCACCATCCACAGACGCTGGGGGAGCTGGAACCTCATATTGGGGAGTGGTGGGTGAATATTCATTTCGTGGGGCTGGAGTCGAGTGGCTTGCAGATTGAGAAGATGTGGGGCTCAGATCACTGGAGTCTTCAGTTTGAGGAGAAGGTGTCTGGCGTCTTGGTGATGCCGGGGGTACAGGGTTTAGCATGCTTCCGGGGTTCATCTCCACAGGGCCATCTGTCCCCGTGTGAGAGCCATTAACGGGGCCTGCTACGAACTGTCCAACATCAGGGAAGACAAAGCTGATGTCCCTCATGTTTAACCCACACAGGTGGCAACTTCCCAGGATATGGCCATCGTGCTTACAAAGGAGTGGATCTTTAAGGGCTACTAATTCTCCCTTACAATAAGCACAATTTGCTGCGCTGGCATCTCCCTGTTGATTTGGCTGTTCTTCCTGGCTGTCCTCAACTGCACTACTTTCTGAAGGTGGTGGGGCATTCGGCAGTGGTTCGGGAGAGGACCGCGCTGGCTCAGGGTACATCGGTACAGACACGGAGGCCCTCCGACACTTGGGTGCCCTTGGGGCTGGAGTAGCTACCGACTCCGAGCTAGCAGGTGCCTCGTCATTGGACAGGAGATTGCTTCTCCCTCCAGAGGCCACCTCTGTGCTACTGGATGTCGCGGCTCTCCTTGCCCAACGTCTCGCCGGGTTTGGTCTCCGGGGGGCGGGCCTCCCGCGTTGCCGTTTGTACTGTTGGAGCATGGCAGGGCGCTTCCAGTCGCGATTCCCCTCCAACACCGCCATTGCTTCCTCCTTAGCTCCACTCATCACCAGTCGGGCGAATTTTTCCCAAGTGACTGGTCTTTGCATATGCCATCCATGTGCCGTGGGCACCACTGATCTGCCTTTCAACAACCTTTCGATCCACTCATAGTAACCACTAGGACAATATCCTCCTTGGTAATGTTGTGTACCAAACCCCCCATGCCACAATTCATCATGCTCCCTGTCGACGCACTCCTCCCAGTCCTCATACACACTCACAACATCTTTCTGCCATTGAGTCACCATCAGTAAGTTTGTGTCGCAGAGGTAAATCTGCTTTCCGGGAGGTTGGTAGCCTGGCTGAATGTTTCCTGGCCCCCAAGGTCTGGCTGGGCTAACATTTCCCAAGTCTTCGTTGTATATTTCTCCCACCTGTTCGGTTTTCAGCACCATTCCCTCCATCATATACGGGGGATGGAATGCTCCGCGTTCAATCCAGGATGTCTGCCCAGGTCCTATTTTACAATGGTACGCCCTAATGGCGTACGTGGTCAACGGGGGCAGCTTATCATCCCCGGGGAACGTAAACTCCCAGAGTTCAGCACAAACAACTGGGAGCCAATGGTTCAATGGCTCGTTCTCCCGGCACATTACCACAAAACGTGGCCATGCCTGGAGAATGAACGGGGTCTCCTTTTCGAATGACCACACAACCCGATCCTTTGCTTTGATTTCATGCGGTATCCACAATTTTTGGACCTGCTTTTTGTGATCTTGGGTAAGTACACCGCGTGACACCTTTGCTGTAAATTTCATGCGGGGCTCACCCCTCCAATATTCAACCATTTTGGTGGAGGGTCCCCAACTAAAAATCCTATGTCTTCCTCTGTCTACAGGGCGGACTTTGGTTCCGGGATCAAGGGGCTCCATGATCACATCTAGGGCATACAGGACTCTCGTTTTTTGCGTGTGCCATGGATCCCATTGATCTGCTTTGTTGTTCCCGTCCGTAATCACAATTGAGCCCTGTAGAAACATTACAAAATGTCAATTCTGAGAAGGTCTACGAAGAGTAGACGCCATCCCAAACAGCCTTATGCTGTTCGAAGTTTTCCATATCTTTATGGGGTAACAAGTCCCCATCAGGTAACCTATATAAAACACAGAGACATACAAAGAAGTTCCTCCAGCTAACTTTTTGAACAGAATCCATATCATCAGAATTATCCATTGCGCAGTAAGATTAAGTGCTGCCTTTTTATACCTCCCCAGGGTTGACCAAATTAATGTCAGCAATAAACCTATGAGTATGAAATATATCGCCGTTCCTGCTATAATGCAATAGGTACACTGAGAACCTATGCAAAACAAAAGGGCCAATTCGGTGTACAGACTGTCCAGTACATATACTATGGTGACCGCGGTCGGCCAACGCCATGGTCTCTGAGGGCTTAAATTTAAACCCGCGCATCCAATGAGGCTGAACGAGGCATGTAAAGGGGATGCTTTTCTAACGAAAAAGCGAATGCACCCTACTATTAATCCGAGGATGCATCCCAGACAAGTTTTTTGCTTATGTAATGGAGGAACAAATATTACTTGTAAAATGGACAGTATTGCAAGATCAATAAAATCTGCCCCTACCTGGGGAGGACTCTCGGGGTGATACCCGGTGGTGTTCGTCTGGTTGCTTGCCATGTTCAGCGCGACTAAACGTGAGATATTTGCTGCGCTGCTCTTTGCAGGTGCTTGCGGGTGGAGGCGTTACCTTGAGTCCCCTGTTGATGTAGGCGGAGCGTCAGTGCATCTCCTCCAATGTATGCCCATGTCAGCATCATCCAGAAGATAGTCCAAACACTATCTCCTGGATCCGTGCAGTGTTCAAACACTTTTGGGTGTTTAATGTAATCGTGGGTAATAAGCCATGGAGCTCAGTGTATCGTTCTGTAACATTGTATCATTTTGCCATTTAGTCAATCCTTCAGTGATGTCATAAACCAATGCCTTGGCACTGATTAGGATGTATTTTTCTGTTATTATAGTGGTTGTTTCAACCTTTCTCCATTTTGACAAGTATTTGGCTGAAGGCGGCACTCATCCACATCCTCTGTACAGTGTTGGCCAGTCCACTCTGGAGGGCACTGACAGTTGTAAGTGTTGACTCCATCCATGCAAGTCCCTCTGTTAGCTTGGCCGCCACAAGCCAGTTATCCCTGTGGTAGCTTTTCTGACACCAATCTTTTCTGTTGGAGAAGTAGGTAATTTTAAAATTAAGTGATTCATATATTATTATGATGGTGCCGAACACCCATATTAAGGTCATAAATTTAATCCTGAGGTTTTCCTTATTCGCTTCCCCCTCAGGTACTTTTGTAGCCGATACCTTGGTCTTCATATCTGGACCTGAGTGCAGGCGTGTGTACATGTGCACGCCAGGACCCTGACTGGGGATCAGCTCATACTGGAAAGCAGTGATCCTCCGGCTGATGTCGGTCTGGGGAACAGCCTCCACAAACAGAGCCCCGTCGTCTTTGCTGAAGCAGTGCACCGACCCAGAGGCCTGCTCCTTCTCCGCCAGCAGCAGCTTCAACTCCCCGGCTTTTTCCAAATACATGTTGGCCCCTTGAGAGTGAGCATGAGGTCTGATGCACATGTATGACAGCAAAATGGTCGTATGGCGAGAGCCAAGCTGAGGCGGTTCATACCGCACAGTCACACTATGCCTCTTCGTGTTGGGGTCTTCATAATACAGTGCCAGTTGTGCTTACCAAAAGTGGCCCACTAGGCGGCTCGCTTAGGACGGTGCTCTTGCTTGTACTTAGCATCTCCAGACCAAATTAGGGCAAAAACAGGCGCAGCACATAGGACACAGTCACCAGGCTCATAGTTAGACCAACTAACACTGGTGGTGGGGTGAGTATAGGGCATAACAATCCCTTTTTTCCAGGAATGATTAACACCATCCCAGGCCATGACCAAAAGGCCATTATTTGGGAAGACTCGGTCGGGGAGCATCTTCACATAGTCCTCCCCAACCCCCTGAACCCAACCTGGCACATGGTCTCGGTCAGCTTCCATCCTGATTTTTATACTTAAGTCGTAGTTGCTTGGGGTGGTACCTGTGGCCATCTTTACCCGTAAGTACGTTCCCTTCGACTTTTACTATTGTGGTAGATTTTCCGGTGGCGAGTATCCACACCTCACTTCCCACCTGTAACGATACAGAGGGCTCGTGAGAGTGGGCAGGGGTAGAGCCCCGTAACTTGGGGAGACTGAGTTGTTGGTTAATGGCAAAGAGGTTTTCAGGTAAGTGCCATCTGTGCTTATACAGTAGTATTTGTGATTTTGCCGCGCGCACTGCACGTTCCGCGACTCCGTTAGTGTTGGATTGATGCGGGATGGATAAGACATGTCGTATCCCTTCCCGCTCCAACCATGAACGAAAGTGCTTGGAAGTAAACATGGCGGCATTATCCGATCTGAGGGTTTTGACTGGATTCCCCTGAATAAATGACATTACACACTCTTTAGCTGTCTTTGTGGTTTCTTTCTTAATGGGGTAGACTCGTGTGTGTCCTCCCCCATTGTCAGCTATCACCAGGAATTTTTTATATATGCCATAGTGACTCCCCAGGACCCCTACATCCATAGACGCGGAAATGCCTGGGAACTCTTCAGCAATTTTTCCTTCCTGATAAGCAATAGGAGGTAACAATCCCTTCTCCATGCATATCTCGCAGTCATGTCTAACTAGAGATATGGTGTCTTTGAGAGGACCGGCCTCAATCCCGTTATCAACCATCCATCTTCGCGTTCTCTCATTTCCGACATGTAACAAAGCACGATGAATATGCCGGACATAATCCAGCCTTTCATCCTGAGGAATGACAAGCTTCCCTTGGTCATTCTTCCATTTATCAGGAAAAATTAAAGTGCCTACCACAACCGCCCTAGTCTGCACTAGTTTGTCAACCACGTCATTTCCCATGTGATCAAAATCCTGGATTCCTGTGTGACTATTGACATGGGTCACCCAAAGTTTTATGTGTTGTAGCAATTGGTTCACCACTATCCATAGGTCACGATGTTCCAACTCTTTTCCTTTGTAATTCTGGAAGTCTCGCTGCTGCCAGTATTTAAGGTTATCTTTCAGTCCTTCCGACACATACCAACTGTCAGTCACAATTCGTAAGGATTTTATTCCCTTCTTCTTTACATATTGCAGTCCGCTGACAACTGCCTGTAACTCGGCCTCCTGTGCTGTCTTGCCCATTCTTCCTTTTTCTTTATACAGAGGTTTATCTCGTTTATAAAGCACAAAACCCCAATATCCCTCGGGGTCTTGTGCAGTTTTACTTCCATCAGTAAAGAGGGTGTATATTCCTGTATAATCCGGTTGGAATATTGCAGGGTTTTTTGGCTGCTGCTTAGACTTGGCCATTATAAATGACCAATTCGGATCCAAGAGCATCTGCTTCCACTTTCCCCATCTAGAGGCATAAGCTTTAGCGAATTCCACCGTATCTTTGACCATTTCTTTAGTGAGGTCATTCTGTACTGTACATTTTACATAGACCTGGCCTAAGTTGGAAGCCAGTTCCGTGTAAACTTTCCATAACAACCTGAGTTCTCTTTCTGCTGGGGCAAATCGACTCTCAGTGGGTGAATACCTGACGGATACGTAACAAATTGGTGTGTCACTGCTTTCCTCGTAGACTGCCGCGCATCCACCATTTTCCTTTTCCTCTAACACTTTTACAGAGATATTTTGTCCATCTCGGTACGGAGCGAGTTTCACCCCATCGGTGAGAATTTGTTGTATAAGGCAGTTCCAGGTTTCAATTTCTTCTGGCGTTAGCATTCTATCATGTTCTATTAACTTTAGGGATCGTTTGTCAAATGTCCTGACCTTATTTTTGATCATCTCGACAGGTCTCGCTAAGGTGGAATAATAAGGGATCATACTTCGTAGCCACCCCAATTTTCCTAAACATTTCTCTAGCTCTTTAAGCGTAGTAGGGTGCAGATTTTGGAGATAGTCGTCAGTGGAAGTTATCGCATGCTTAGTGACTAGGACACCCAGATATTTGACTTGAGGTACACCTATCTCACATTTGGCGATTCCAATTTTCATTCCATGGTCTTTCAGTCTCCGGATTACTTCTTCCAAAAGCTCGAGATGTTCTTCTTCTGTCTCCGTGGAGATGAATATGTCATCTATATAACACGTGACTGGCAAGTCTTGCAACAGTTTCTCCATACGTTCCTGAAATGCGTTAGGGGAATTCACAAATCCTTGGGGAAGCCTAGTCCACATGTAGCCTTGTCCTTTAATCATAAAACAGGTTTTCGGCCTGCTTTCCTCAGCCAGTGGTACGGACCAGAATCCATTTGCAAGGTCAATACTGGAGTTATATTCTCCCGGGCGTATTTTTAACATGGTCTGTCGGGGATTGATGATTTGTCTAGTGTCTTTCACTGTCACGTCATTTAACATTTTTAGGTTATGGACAGGTCTGACAGTACCATCCTTTTTTGGTACTGCTTGTACTGGCATTAAGCAGGGTGGTTCTTTAATTTTCTCAATGACCCCTAGTTGTTCCAATTCTTTAAACACTGCTAGCAATTGATCTTCATATTTACCTAATGGGTACTGCTTCTGTTTACCTGGGAGGCCACCCCTGATGACATATGGTTCAGTTTTCATTAATCCTACATCATTTTTAAATCGGGCCACTTCGGCAGAATAAAGGATCTTCTCTAGGCGCGCCTTGTCCTTTATGTGTGAAGTACACACTAATTTTTCTATGGCCGTGATCCTGTTAACCTCTCTCATCCAATTTGAGGAAGGGGCGTCTATAATCCATTCTGAGTCATTTGGAGACAATAAAGGGTTCGGCCCTATTGCCACCATTTTACCATTAAATCTTCCTAGAGCCAACATAGTAACATCTCCATTAGCCAATTTTACTAGCACCTTCTGATCGAGTTCTTCATCTAACCACTCCTTTGGTAATATGGATATGTCTGTTCCAGTGTCATAGTAACAATCTCTTTTTTGATTTTTAACCCAAATCTGCACTTTATAGGGCCTCATTGTTGGGTTTTGGGCTCGTGCTTTTCTAGCACTCTCCTCTGGGCTGCGGTCAGATCTCTTCCCATATCCTGGTTTCGTCGGGCCGCTGCAAGTATTACTGCCTCCCTCTGCTCTTGGGTCATCGCCTTCCATTCTTCCTCGGACACGGGTTTTGAACGGGGATGATCCTGGCCTTTTGCTTGGGATCGATTGTCGGCACGATCCTGCCTCCAATGAGGCTGTCTGGGGGCATCCGAGGCTGAGCCATTCACGTTCTTGTTGAATGGAGGGCGCTTGGCCCCACCCTGTCCATTGGGCCTGATGTCTTGCTGATTTCGATCCTTTCTCGGTGGAAAGGTAGATTGAGTGCGAGCCGGGCCGTATTGGGGTTTTGCCGTTACTTTTCCGAAAGGGGGAAGAGACTTCCCCCTCTGCTCGTTTTTTGACGGTCGAGCCTCGGGAACATCAGGTCTCTCTTTTTCTTTTCTGAGGGCTCTTCTGACAGCCATCACAGAGCTGTGGCGGGAGATAACCTCAGTTTTTGCATCCAGTCCCTTCGCTTGGAGGAACTCCAGAACCAATTTGGCCTGATCAGGGCAGTTAATCTGTACCAGGAAATGTTTGACCTGTGACTCATCAGCCCCTTCATCTGCCAGTATGGAATAAGCTTGCAGAAGGGACATCTCTCCTTTATTCACTTTATCAACCAGATCTCGAATGGTTGCCTCCACTTGGCTTGTGAGCAGAGTAGCCATATCAGAGGTCAGCAAATCCATTAATGTCTGACCTTGAACCAAGTCTAGCCCGTTCCCTTTGGAGACGTATTTACTAATAACCGGGTCAGCCATTTGAGATGGAGACAATTCCTTATTCAACCTTCTAACGTATTCGCAGTTGGACTCCTTATCTTTCCTTTTCGGGAGTGCCTTACACAGGTCTGCTACAGTAATTTTATTTGACACTCTAACGTCAGTGTTTTGTCTGGGCTCTGGTGGGGGGCCCCCTGCAAGGATTGAGACCGCCAGCTGAGTACGCTGTCGTCCTATCCTTCCTGTGGAGGCCATCCTGCTACCCTGTCTTGAAGGAGTTGGGGGGTCTGGCTGCGGACCCAGAGTCGGGTCACTATCACTGCCGGAGTCATCGTCACTCTGGTCGTCGGAATCTGAGGGGCATGGAGACCGTCTCTCCCATGAGTCTGTCGGCAAGCGGGTGGCCCTGGGCATGTGGGAGTAGATATCTGTTAAGGAATTGCGATGAGCATCATATCCACGTGCAAGATATGCTTGTTTAAAGGACCTAGACACTCCCTGCCATCCACCTATTTCCTCAGAGGAGGGAGATCGCATTCTCCGGGCCCTTTCCTTCCTATCATGAGGAAACCATTGAGGTGTGATTATTTCTTTGTTCCAATCTGGCTCCGGAGGTTGCTGGTGTACAACTGGATCATAAGCATGAGCCGTAGGGCGTTCTCTTAATCCTTCCTCATCGGGGTCGCACGGCCATTTGGTGGCATCATATTCTCCCCACGTTATCTTTCGCCCTCTAGAATTTCTTGCTTGTACCATTCGGGTGGGTTGACGGTCAGTGGGGGGTGAAGGTGATTGTTCAACCCGCGGAGATCTAGGTAGGGGGGTTGGGGGACGTGGTGTAGACGCAGAGGAGGGTCGAAAGGGGACCCGAGGTTCCTCTGGCTCTCTGTGCTCCTCATCCTCCAGGCCACGTTGTAGCTGAGGGGAATTTTCCAAATACTTTGTAAATTTATCCTGCTTCAAAAGTAACACTGTGTCGTATAGTGTCTTTGCTAGTTGTCGGTCCCCTATCAGACACGTAACTGTCTCAAAGTAACCTAATGAGGTCAGCGTTGCATAGGTGGCGGTCACCCACCGTGCTAGCTGTGCATTTGTGAGGACTCCCAATGATTCGGGGGGATTAAGGTCAAGGGTCACCTTAGACAACTCAAGCCGAGCAATTTTACTGGCTCCAGCGTGTATCTGCCCTTCTACAGAACGCGAATGCACCAGTGGCGTCACATAAACGGCGGCTACGGGGGAGTCCTCGCACTCAGTAAAATCTAACTGATGGACCTGTTCCAGAGCTCGGTAATTTCGATCACGAACCTCTTCTCCCAAAAGTGAGAGACGGTGATTGAAGTCCCTTTTACCAATTTTCTTTCTCCACGGAGTGAATGCCTTCACTTCCTCCAGTCCATTCCACTTCCTTATGGGGATTACTACATTGTCCCCAGTTGGCTTATATTTGGCCGTTGAAGTGTGTAAAATGACAAACATGGATCCATTATCCATTCTAATGACTGGGATTTCACCCAAGGCCGGCTCACTCGATCCTAGGTCTCTGACATCAGGGTTTTCCGAGGCGTTGAGATCCAAGGCCCCTATGGAGCCATTAGAGGGATTGAGTGGTTGTATAGCATGCGGGCGATTTCCCTGGGAACCTAGAGTGCATCCTAATCCTCCCTGACTCAAACTCCTGTCGAGCTGATCTTGTTGGCTTCCTATTTGCCGTGTTATTGCACTAAGTTGCTCTGACATCCTCTCTAAACTTCTTGCAATGACTCCTCTGTCAGTTTCACTCAGGCTCAGGGATTCTCCATCATCGGGGTCATTTTCTGACGAATCAAAAAAGCGGACCCTCGCTGGCGTGGCATAGCTATGGTCCCTAAGAGCTGGGTCAGCTTCATAGGCGGGTGGCGCAGTCGGAAGTTTGACTATCTCTTGTAACGCAGTGTCCAGTGGTCCCTTATTTGTCAGGGGCAGTGTACCAGTTGCTTGGTACATCGATTGAACATTTTGGAGTTCACCTCGGGGATAAATCCCCGGCCTAGCAGGGCTTGGGTAGAGCTGGTATTGACTTGCAAAACTTTCAGTATTACTCCCTGCGTCATGGTCATGGGTAGACTCCTTATACAACTTGCTCACTTTGGGCTTCTTCATTAAACCATCAACCAAGGTTGCGTCAAGCGGACAACCGTGAGTCGCTGCATAATCCTGAACTTTCACCGGATACACCTTATTCCTCTCTACCAGTTGTTTGATAATTTCCTGCCGTAGCCCAGCTTCGGAGGCCAAGAGGATCACCATTCGGGCGGATTCAAAGTTATAGTTCACCCAATGTTGAGCATGTTCAAGACAAGTTTGCACTGCCTTCTCGAGGGGGTAATTAAACACCCCGGTTCCGAAGACAGGAATTATGACAGCTTCCGTTTTAGCATGGCTCAAGGAGTTGTAATAAGTTTCTGAAAGCATCCGAAAGGAGCCTTCGTGGTTCTTGTCGTCATATGGCGAGTAATGAGCCATTGATATCGTTTGTAACTTCGACTCCCCTGTGTCCAAAGGACGTGCCTCGCCTGGGTCCCAGTTCTCAGAGTATTCTTGATCAAACTTCTCGACTTGTTCACCAAATTTTTCTTTCACCCAACGAGCCACCCCCGCACCATCGGTTGGTCTCGGACATCTTCGTGGGTTCAGAAGCGTATACGAGCCGGGTGGCAAGATGTCCCAAAATTCCTGGTTTTCTAATCGTGTATCGATTATCAGGAAAGACCTCAGCACCCACATATCAGGGGGAGCAGTCACAACCTCAGACTCAGCTATGGAAGCTCTTCTCTTAAGAGCTCCACCACTTTTTGGCACAACCTCTTTGCTCATTTCCATTTTTCAATCTCAGTCAAATTATTTTTAAGGAATTCACTTTACCGGCTATGAACAGTTTCCCGAACTATGCCGCTGCTTCCTGCTGCAGTTCCCCGGTTGTCCTTAGCGGACTCTTTACCATGGGGTGCCCGTTATAAGGCCTCACGGGACTTTTTGCTGTACTTCTGTATTCCAGCTATATTATATAGTTGTACTACAATTACCTTAATACTTTAACTATCCTGCTTGGGGTGATCAGTCCCAAGGGACAGTCTTTCGGTAAATTGTAGAATCAACACAATCGTACGTTGTCGAGTGATAGAGCCTGAATCTTTCTCTTTGATTCAAAACTCAGAGATTGTAGGATCCATCTATTCACTACCGAACTTTTCCCGCCAGAATTTTAATCTGTGGTCCAGTTACTCACAAATAGATTGTACGTTTTTCAATCATGTCCCTGTTCGGGCGCCATGTCGTCGGGTTTAGGTTTTCAAGGTCTTGTGTACAAGGCGATTAGCTATAACATAAGCCGTCCCTAGTTCCAAGCACACTACCTCCCTTTGCCTCTCTGGTAAAGGGCCCCTCGGTTGGTCAACTCAGTCAGCCTCTTGTTGCGGACACGGTTCTAAATCTATAATAAGCATATCAACTATACCTTATTATATTAGTGAGTAGTGTCGGCGCTTCACTGAGCGGGTTATTTAATTAGCCCGACCTGTTAAGAAACAGGTTCTTGACCTTACAATGCTACCTTACCGTAGTCTCTTTACTTAACTTCGTTTAGGGACTCATGATCGGATCCTAAATCCATTCCTTTCAAATAACATTTTCCCCATAAATGCCTAAAACTACCACCTAATCATTGACACAATAATTCAGGATGGAATAATGCTGCCATGTGAGACACTCATTAAATGTGCAACAGGAGGAAATCAAACAGTAACTCACCTATAACCCAATTGATGGTAGTAGGTAGGAGCCAGTTGATTCTTTAGTAGTCAGGGATCCACGCCGTTGTGCCTTTTCAGTACTTAATTCGTACTCAATTTTATTTTGTTTTTTGTCACAAAAATGTTTCTTCAAAAAATTAATAAAAGAATAGTAAAAACAGCAAAGTCAACCAAAAATAATAAAATCCATAAACTCAAGGGTATTGCCAGACGCTGATACCCAACAATATCAAAAGTACCGCCAGACGCTGGTACTAGTACATATACTTCAAAAACCATATAATCAAAAAATACTTCAAAGACCGTATAATTAAAAATACTTCAAAACCATATAATCAAAAATACTTCAATAACCGTATAATTAAAAATACTTCAAAACCATATAATCAAAAACACTTCAAAAATCGTATAATTAAGAATACTTCAAAACCATATAATCAAAATTACTTCAAAAACCGTATAATTAAGAATACTTCAAAACCATATAATCAAAAACACTTCAAAAACCGTATAATTAAAAATACTTAAATCATATAATCAAAATTACTTCAATAAAAAGGATTAATTAAAAAATAGTAAGAGAGAAATAAAAGATGAGTTAAAATCAAATGGTCCGAGAGCAAACAGCAAGAGCACCGTCCCAAGATAAGATAAAAACTTACGGCGGACAAACGCGGGCGAAGATCCAAAAAGAGCAAGAACTCAGGGTCACATCTCCGAGCGCTTATATAGCGACACACGGCTTTGAAGACATACCGACATCCGTTTTCTCACGCCAAGCCAATTAGTCATATCTATAACTTATCTTGTTTTTTCTCCAGGTGGCCTTTTGAAGTTCCTCCCTCAAAAGGATACATGTTCGGTGATAGATCATATTAGTGTCAATTGCGTCAGCACTTACATCATTTTTTACGTCACTGATGCCCGGTTCACCATATTAGGTCAGTACATCCACTCCATTTTGTCAGCACGTGCGCACAGGTTCAAACTAAGTTCAAGATGGCCGCTTCAAATGAGCGCGCCTTCAAGGTCATTCTCAGATCCAAGCACACAGCTGTTCGTGAGTTCAAACGCGCATGATCAAACGCATACAGGTTCACTAAAGTTTGAAACATTAAACAATTAATGATAAAAAATCAAAAACAATATCAAATATTATTTAGCAGGTCCATTAATGATAAAAAACAGAAACAATATCAAATATTATTTGGCAGGTTTTGATTATAATATTTTCGAACTTCCAGTGTATACAACAGCGTTCCGGAACCCACCTTATCTCAGGCTGAAAACGCGTTTTCTGCATTGTCCCATAACTTTGCAGGGAAGCTTCAGAACATGAAATTTTCACCTCCCACTATACCAGAAAGGGTCTTTCTAGTAGTTGCACATGAAATCTAAGCTGTCTGAAGTGTTTTTCGAAACTTATCAACATTTTTATGTTTGGCGTTCCGGAACCCACCTTATCTCAGGCTGAAAACGCGTTTTCTGCATTGTGCCATAACTTTGCAGGGAAGCTTCAGAACATGAAATTTTCAGCTCCCACTATAGCAGAAAGGGTCTTTCTAGTAGTTGCACATGAAATCTAAGCTGTCTGAAGTGTTTTTCGAAAGTTATCAACATTTTTATGTTTGGCGTTCCGGAATCGACCTTATCTCAGGATGAAAAATCGTTTTCTGCATTGTCCCATAACTTTGCAGGGAAGCTTCCGAACATGAAATTTTCACCTCCCACTATACCAGAAAGGGTCTTTCTAGTAGATGCACCTCAAATCTAAGCTGTCTGATGTGTTTTTCGAAAGTTATCAACATTTTTATGTTTGGCGTTCCGGAATCGACCTTACGTCAGGATGAAAAATCGTTTTCTGCATTGTCCCATAACTTTGCAGGGAAGTTCCGAACATGAAATTTTCACCTCCCACTATACCAGAAAGGGTCTTTCTATTAATTGCACCTCAAATCTAAGCTGTCTGATGTGTTTTTCGAAAGTTTTCAACATTTTTATGTTTGGTGTTCCTGAATCGACCTTATCTCAGGCTGAAAACGCGTTTCCTGCATTGTGCCATAACTTTGCAAGGAATCTTCAGAACATGAAATTTTCACCTCCCACTACAGCAGAAAGGGTCTTTCTAGTAGTTGCACATCAAATCTAAGCTGTCTGAAATGTTTTTCCAAATTTATCAACATTTTTACGTTTGGCGTTCCAGAATCGACCTTATCTCAGGCTGAAAACGCGTTGTCTGCATTGTGCCATAACTTTGCATGGAAGCTTCTGAACATGAAAATTTAACTTCCCAATATAGCAGAAAGGGTCTTTCTAGTAGTTGCAGATCAAATCTAAGCTGTCTGATGTGTTTTTCCAAAGTTATCAACATTTTTATGTTTGGCGTTCCGGAATCGACCTTATCTTAGGCTGAAAACGCGTTTTACGCATTGTGCCATAACTTTGCAGGGAAGCTTCAGAACATGAAATGTTCACCTCCCACTATAGCAGAAAGGGTCTTTCTAGTAGTTGCACATCAAATGTAAGCTGTCTGAAGTGTTTTTCCAAAGTTATCAACATTTTTATGTTTGGCGTTCCGGAATCGACCTTATCTCAGGCTGAAAACGCGATTCACGCATTGTGCCATAACTTTGCAGGGAAGGTTCAGAAAATGAAATTTTCACGTCCCACTATAGCAGAAAGGGTATTTCTAGTAGTTGCACATTAAATCTAAGCTGTCTGAAGTGTTTTTCCAAAATTATCAACATTTTTATGTTTGGCGTTCCGGAACCCACCTTATCTCAGGCTGAAAACGCGTTTTCGGCATTGTGCCATAACTTTGCAGGGAAGCTTCAGAACATGAAATTTTCACCTCCCACTATAGCAGAAAGCGTCTTTCTAGTAGTTGCACTTCAAATCTAAGCTGTCTGAAGTGTTTTTCGAAAGTTATCAACATTTTTATGTTTGGCGTTCCGGAATCGACCTTATCTCAGGATGAAAAATCGTTTTCTGCATTGTCCCATAACTTTGCAGGGAAGCTTCCGAACATGAAATTTTCACCTCCCACTATACCAGAAAGGGTCTTTCTAGTAGTTGCACATGAAATCTAAGCTGTCTGAAGTGTTTTTCGAAAGTTATCAACATTTTTATGTTTGGCGTTCCGGAACCCACCTTATCTCAGGCTGAAAACGCGTTTTCTGCATTGTGCCATAACTTTGCAGGGAAGCTTCAGAACATGAAATTTTCAGCTCCCACTATAGCAGAAAGGGTCTTTCTAGTAGTTGCACATGAAATCTAAGCTGTCTGAAGTGTTTTTCGAAAGTTATCAACATTTTTATGTTTGGCGTTCCGGAATCGACCTTATCTCAGGATGAAAAATCGTTTTCTGCATTGTCCCATAACTTTGCAGGGAAGCTTCCGAACATGAAATTTTCACCTCCCACTATACCAGAAAGGGTCTTTCTAGTAGTTGCACATGAAATCTAAGCTGTCTGAAGTGTTTTTCGAAAGTTATCAACATTTTTATGTTTGGCGTTCCGGAACCCACCTTATCTCAGGCTGAAAACGCGTTTTCTGCATTGTGCCATAACTTTGCAGGGAAGCTTCAGAACATGAAATTTTCAGCTCCCACTATAGCAGAAAGGGTCTTTCTAGTAGTTGCACATGAAATCTAAGCTGTCTGAAGTGTTTTTCGAAAGTTATCAACATTTTTATGTTTGGCGTTCCGGAATCGACCTTATCTCAGGATGAAAAATCGTTTTCTGCATTGTCCCATAACTTTGCAGGGAAGCTTCCGAACATGAAATTTTCACCTCCCACTATACCAGAAAGGGTCTTTCTAGTAGTTGCACCTCAAATCTAAGCTGTCTGATGTGTTTTTCGAAAGTTTTCAACATTTTTATGTTTGGTGTTCCTGAATCGACCTTATCTCAGGCTGAAAACGCGTTTCCTGCATTGTGCCATAACTTTGCAAGGAATCTTCAGAACATGAAATTTTCACCTCCCACTACAGCAGAAAGGGTCTTTCTAGTAGTTGCACATCAAATCTAAGCTGTCTGAAATGTTTTTCCAAATTTATCAACATTTTTACGTTTGGCGTTCCAGAATCGACCTTATCTCAAGATGAAAACGCGTTGTCTGCATTGTGCCATAACTTTGCATGGAAGCTTCAGAACATGAAATTTTCACGTCCCACTATAGCAGAAAGGGTCTTTCTAGTATTTGCACATCAAATCTAAGCTGTCTGAAGTGTTTTTCGAAAGTTATCAACATTTTTATGTTTGGCGTTCCGGAACCCACGTTATCACAAGCTGAAAAAGCGTTTTCTGCATTGTGCCATAACTTTGCAGGGAAACTTCAGAACATGAAATTTTCAGGTCCCACTATAGCAGAATGGTTCTTTCTAGTAGATGCACATCAAATCTAAGCTGTCTGAAGTGTTTTTCGAAAGTTATCAACATTTTTATGTTTGGCGTCCCGGAATCGACCTTATCTCAGACTGAAAATGCGTTTTCGGCATTGTGCCATAACTTTGCATGGAAACTTTCGAACATGAAATTTTAACCTCCCACTATAGCAGAAAGGGTCTTTCTAGTATTTGAACATCAAATCGAAGCTGTCTAAAATGTTATTCGAAAGTTATCAACATTTTTATGTTTGGCGTTCTGGAACCCATCTTATCACAAGCTGAAAACGCGTTTTCTGCATTGTGGCATAACTTTGCAGGGAAGCTTCAGCACATGAAATTTCCACATCCCACTATACCAGAAAGGGTCTTTCTAGTAGTTGCACATCAAATCTAAGCTGTCTGAAGTGTTTTTCGAAAGTTATGAACATTTTTATGTTTCGCGTTCTGTAATCGACCTTATCTGAGGATGAAAAATCGTTTTCTGAATTGTCCCATAACTTTCCATGGGAAGCTTCAGAACATGAAATTTTGACCTCCCACTATAGCAGAAAGGGTCTTTCTAGTAGTTGCACATTAAATCTAAGCTGTCAGAAGTGTTGTTCCAAAGTAATCAACATTTTTACCTTTGGCGATTTGGAAACCACCTTATCTCAGGCTGAAAACGCGTTTTCTGCATTGTGCCATAACTTCTCAGGGAAGCTTCAGAACATGAAATGTTCACCTCCCACTATAGCAGAAAGGGTCTTTCTAGTAGTTGCACATCAAATCTAAGCTGTCTGAAGTGTTGTTCCAAAGTTATCAACATTTTTACGTTTGGCGTTCCGGAACCCACCTTATGTCAGGCTGAAAACGCGTTTTCTGCATTGTGCCATTACTTTGCAGGGAAGATTCAGAACATGAAATTTTAACCTCCCACTATAGCAGAAAGGGTCCTTCTAGTAGTTGAACATCAAATCTAAGATGTCTGAAGTGTTTTTCGAAAGTTATCAACATTTTTATGTGTGGCGTTCCGGAATCTACCTTATCTCAGGATGAAAATGCCTTGTCTGCATTGTGACATAACTTTGCATGGAAGCTTCCGAACATGAAATTTTAACCTCCCACTATAGCAGAAAGGGTCTTTCTAGTAGTTGGACGTCAAATCTCAGCTGTCTGAAGTGTTTTTCGAACGTTATCAACATTTTTATGTTTGGCGTTCCAGAATCGACATTATCTCAGTCTGAAAACGCATTTTCTGCATTGTGCCATAACTTTGCAAGGAAGCTTCAGAACATCAAATTTTGACCTCCCACTATAGCAGAAAGGGTCTTTCTAGTAGTTGCACAGCAAATCTAAGCTGTCTGAAGTGTTTTTCGAAAGTTATCAACATTTTTTTGTTTGGCATTCCGGAATCGACCTTATCTCAGGATGAAAATGCGTTGTCTGCATTGTGCCATAACTTTGCATGGAAGCTTCAGAACATGAAATTTTGACCTCCCACTATAGCAGAAAGGGTCTTTCTAGTAGTTGCACATCAAATCTAAGCTGTCTGAAGTGTTTTTCCAAAGTTATCAACATTTTTATGTTTGGCGTTCCTGAATCGACCTTATCTCAATCTGAAAACGCGTTTTACGCATTGTGCCATAACTTTGCAGGGAACCTTTAGAACATGAAATTTTGACCTCCCACAATAGCAGAAAGGGTCTTTCCAGTAGTTGCACATCAAATCTAAGCTGTCTGAAGTGTTGTTCCAAAGTAATCAACATTTTTACGATTGGCGTTCCGGAACCCACCTTATCTCAGGCTGAAAGCGCTTTTTCTGCATTGTGCCATAGCTTCTCAGGGAAAGTTCAGAACATGAAATTTTCACCTCCCACTATAGCAGAAAGGGTCTTTCTAGTAGTTGCACATCAAATCTAAGCTGTCTGATGTGTTTTTCCAAAGTTGTCAACATTTTTATGTATGGCGTTCCGGAATCGACCTTATCTCAGGCTGAAAACGCGTTTTCTGCATTGTGCCATAACTTCTCAGGGAAGCTTCAGAACATGAAATGTTCACCTCCCACTGCAGCAGAAAGGGTCTTTCTAGTAGTTGCACATCAAAACTAAGCTGTCTGAAGTGTTTTTCCAAAGTTATCAACATTTTTATGTGTGGCGTTCCGGAACCCACCTTATCTCAGGTTCAAAACGGGTTTTCTGCATTGTGCCATAACTTTGCAGGGAAGCCTCAGAACATGAAATTTTAACCTCCCAGTATAGCAGTAAGGGTCTTTCTAGTAGTTGCACATCAAATCTAAGCTGTCTGAAGTGTTTTTTGAAAGTTATCAACATTTTTATGTGTGGCGTTCTGGAATCTACCTTATCTCTGGATGAAAATGCATATTCTGCATTGTCCCATAACTTTCCAGGGAAGCTTCAGAACATGAAATTTTGACCACCCACTATAGCAGAAAGGTTCTTTCTAGTAGTTGCGCATCAAATCTAAGCTGTCTGAAGTGTTTTTCCAAAGTTATCAACATTTTTATGTTTGGCGTTCCGGAATCGACCTTATCTTAGGCTGAAAACGCGTTTTACGCATTGTGCCATAACTTTGCAGGGAACCTTTAGAACATGAAATTTTCACCTCCCACTATAGCAGAAAGGGTCTTTCTAGTAGTTGCACATCAAATCTAAGCTGCCTGAAGTGTTTTTCGAAAGTTATCAACATTTTTATGTTTGGCGTTCCGGAACCCACCTTATCTCAAGCTGAAAACGCGTTGTCTGCATTGTGCCATAACTTTTCAGGGAAGCTTCAGAACATGAAATGTTCACCTCCCACTAAGGCAGAAAGGGTCTTTCTAGTAGTTGCACATCAAATCTAAGCTGTCTGAAGTGTTTTTCGAAAGTTATCAACATTTTAATGTTTGGCGTTACAGAATCGACCGTATCTCAGGATGAAAAATTGTTTTCTGCATTGTCCCATAACTTTCCAGGGAAGCTTCAGAACATGAAATTTTGACCTAACACTATAGCAGAAAGGGTCTTTCTAGTAGTTGCACATCAAATCTAAGCTGTCTGAAGTGTTTTTCGAAAGTTATCAACATTCTTATGTTTGTCGTTCCGGAATCGACCTTATCTCAGGCTGAAAATGCTTTTTACGCTTTGTGCCATAACTTGGCATGGAAGCTTCCGAACATGAAATGTTCACCTCCCACTATAGCAGAAAGGGTCTTTCTAGTAGTTGCACATCAAATCTAAGCTGTCTGAAGTGTTTTTCCAAAGTTATCAACATTTTTATGTTTGGCGTTCCGGAATCGACCTTATCTCTGGCTGAAAACGCGTTTTACGCATTGTGCCATAACTTTTCAGGGAAGATTCAGGACATCAAATGTTCACCTAACATTATAGCAGAAAAGGTCTTTCTAGTAGTTGCACATCAAATCTAAGCTGTCTGAAGTGTTTTTCCAAAGTTATGAACATTTTTATGTTTGGCGTTCCGGAATCGACCTTATCTCAGGCTGAAAACGCGTTTTACGTATTGTGCCATAACTTTGCAGGGAAGCTTCAGGACCTTGAATTTTCACCATCCACTATATCAGAAAGGGTCTTTCTAGTAGTTGCACCTCAAATCTAAGCTGTCTGAAGTGTTTTTCCAAAGTTATCAACATTTTTATGTTTGGCGTTCCGGAATCGACCTTATGTCAGGCTGAAAACGCGTTGTCTGCATTGTGCCATAACTTTGCATGGAAGCTTCCGAACATGAAATTTTAACCTCCCACTATAGCAGAAAGGCTCTTTCTAGTAGTTGCACATCAAATCTAAGCTGTCTGAAATGTTTTTCCAGATTTATCAACATTTTTACGTTTGGCGTTCCTGAATCGACCTTATCTCAGGCTGAAAACGCGTTTTCTGCATTGTGCCATAACTTTGCAGGGAAGCTTCAGAACATGAAATTGTCACCTCCCACAATAGCAGAAAGGGTCTTTCTAGTAGTTTCACATCAAATCTAAGCTGTCTGAAGTGTTTTTCCAAAGTTATCAACGTTTTTTTGTTTGGCGTTTCAGAATCGACCTTATCTCAGGCTGAAAACGCGTTGTCTGCATTGTGCCATAACTTTGCATGGAAGCTTCCGAACATGAAAATTTAACCTCCCACTATAGCAGAAAGGCTCTTTCTAGTATTTGCAGATCAAATCTAAGCTGTCTGATGTGTTTTTCTAAAGTTATCAACATTTTTATGTTTGGCGTTCCGGAATCGACCTTATCTTAGGTTGAAAACGTGTTTTACGCATTGTGCCATAACTTTGCAGGGAAGGTTCAGAAAATGAAATGTTCACCTCCCACTATAGCAGAAAGGGCATTTCTAGTAGTTGCACATTAAATCTAAGCTGTCTGAGGTGTTGTTCCAAAGTTATCAACATTTTTACGTTTGGCGTTTCGGAAACCACCTTGTCTCAGGCTGAAAACGCGTTTTCTGCATTGTGCCATAACTTCTCAGGGAAGCTTCAGAACATGAAATGTTCACCTCCCACTATAGCAGAAAGGGTCTTTCTAGTAGTTGCACATCAAATCTAAGCTGTCTGAAGTGTTTTTCGAAAGTTTTCAACATTTTTATGTTTGGTGTTCCTGAATCGACCTTATCTCAGGCTGAAAACGCGTTTCCTGCATTGTGCTATAACTTTGCAGGGAATCTTCAGAACATGAAATTTTCACCTCCCACTATAGCAGAAAGGGTCTTTCTAGTAGTTGCACATCAAATCTAAGCTGTCTGAAGTGTTTTTCCAAAGTTATCAACATTTTTATGTTTGGCGTTCCTGAATCGACCTTATCTCAATCTGAAAACGCGTTTTACGCATTGTGCCATAACTTTGCAGGGAACCTTTAGAACATGAAATTTTGACCTCCCACAATAGCAGAAAGGGTCTTTCCAGTAGTTGCACATCAAATCTAAGCTGTCTGAAGTGTTGTTCCAAAGTAATCAACATTTTTACGATTGGCGTTCCGGAACCCACCTTATCTCAGGCTGAAAGCGCTTTTTCTGCATTGTGCCATAGCTTCTCAGGGAAAGTTCAGAACATGAAATTTTCACCTCCCACTATAGCAGAAAGGGTCTTTCTAGTAGTTGCACATCAAATCTAAGCTGTCTGATGTGTTTTTCCAAAGTTATCAACATTTTTATGTATGGCGTTCCGGAATCGACCTTATCTCAGGCTGAAAACGCGTTTTCTGCATTGTGCCATAACTTCTCAGGGAAGCTTCAGAACATGAAATGTTCACCTCCCACTGTAGCAGAAAGGGTCTTTCTAGTAGTTGCACATCAAATCTAAGCTGTCTGAAGTGTTTTTCCAAAGTTATCAACATTTTTATGTGTGGCGTACCGGAACCCACCTTATCTCAGGTTGAAAACGGGTTTTCTGCATTGTGCCATAACTTTGCAGGGAAGCCTCAGAACATGAAATTTTAACCTCCCAGTATAGCAGAAAGGGTCTTTCTAGTAGTTGCACATCAAATCTAAGCTGTCTGAAGTGTTTTTTGAAAGTTATCAACATTTTTATGTGTGGCGTTCTGGAATCTACCTTATCTCTGGATGAAAATGCATATTCTGCATTGTCCCATAACTTTCCAGGGAAGCTTCAGAACATGAAATTTTGACCTCCCACTATAGCAGAAAGGTTCTTTCTAGTAGTTGCGCATCAAATCTAAGCTGTCTGAAGTGTTTTTCCAAAGTTATCAACATTTTTATGTTTGGCGTTCCGGAATCGACCTTATCTTAGGCTGAAAACGCGTTTTACGCATTGTGCCATAACTTTGCAGGGAACCTTTAGAACATGAAATTTTCACCTCCCACTATAGCAGAAAGGGTCTTTCTAGTAGTTGCACATCAAATCTAAGCTGTCTGAAGTGTTTTTCGAAAGTTATCAACATTTTTATGTTTGTCGTTCCGGAATCGACCTTATCTCAGGCTGAAAATGCTTTTTACGCTTTGTGCCATAACTTGGCATGGAAGCTTCCGAACATGAAATGTTCACCTCCCACTATAGCAGAAAGGGTCTTTCTAGTAGTTGCACATCAAATCTAAGCTGTCTGAAGTGTTTTTCCAAAGTTATCAACATTTTTATGTTTGGCGTTCCGGAATCGACCTTATCTCTGGCTGAAAACGCGTTTTACGCATTGTGCCATAACTTTTCAGGGAAGATTCAGAACATCAAATGTTCACCTAACATTATAGCAGAAAAGGTCTTTCTAGTAGTTGCACATCAAATCTAAGCTGTCTGAAGTGTTTTTCCAAAGTTATGAACATTTTTATGTTTGGCGTTCCGGAATCGACCTTATCTCAGGCTGAAAACGCGTTTTACGTATTGTGCCATAACTTTGCAGGGAAGCTTCAGGACTTTGAATTTTCACCATCCACTATATCAGAAAGGGTCTTTCTAGTATTTGCAGATCAAATCTAAGCTGTCTGATGTGTTTTTCTAAAGTTATCAACATTTTTATGTTTGGCGTTCCGGAATCGACCTTATCTTAGGTTGAAAACGTGTTTTACGCATTGTGCCATAACTTTGCAGGGAAGGTTCAGAAAATGAAATGTTCACCTCCCACTATAGCAGAAAGGGCATTTCTAGTAGTTGCACATTAAATCTAAGCTGTCTGAAGTGTTGTTCCAAAGTTATCAACATTTTTACGTTTGGCGTTTCGGAAACCACCTTGTCTCAGGCTGAAAACGCGTTTTCTGCATTGTGCCATAACTTCTCAGGGAAGCTTCAGAACAAGAAATGTTCACCTCCCACTATAGCAGAAAGGGTCTTTCTAGTAGTTGCACATCAAATCTAAGCTGTCTGAAGTGTTTTTCGAAAGTTTTCAACATTTTTATGTTTGGTGTTCCAGAATCGACCTTATCTCAGGCTGAAAACGCGTTTCCTGCATTGTGCTATAACTTTGCAGGGAATCTTCAGAACATGAAATTTTCACCTCCCACTACAGCAGAAAGGGTCTTTCTAGTAGTTGCACATCAAATCTAAGCTGTCTGAAATATTTTTCCAAAGTTATCAACATTTTTACGTTTGGCGTTTCAGAATCGACCTTATCTCAGGCTGAAAACACGTTGTCTGCATTGTGCCATAACTTTGCAGGGAAGGTTCAGAAAATGAAATTTTCACCTCCCACTATAGCAGAAAGGGTCTTTCTAGTAGTTGCACATCAAATCTAAGCTGTCTGAAGTGTTTTTCCAAAATTATCAACATTTTTATGTTTGGCGTTCCGGAACCCACCTTATCTCAGGCTGAAAACGCGTTTTCGGCATTGTGCCATAACTTTGCAGGGAAGCTTCAGAACATGAAATTTTCACCTCCCACTACAGCAGAAAGGGTCTTTCTAGTAGTTGCACATCAAATCTAAGCTGTCTGATGTGTTTTTCCAAAGTTATCAACATTTTTATGTTTGGTGTTCCGGAATCGACCTTATCTTAGGCTGAAAACGCGTTTTACGCATTGTGCCATAACTTTGTAGGGAAGCTTCAGAACATGAAATGTTCACCTCCCACTATAGCAGAAAGGGTCTTTCTAGTAGTTGCACATCAAATGTAAGCTGTCTGAAGTGTTTTTCCAAAGTTATCAACATTTTTATGTTTGGCGTTCTGGAATCGACCTTATCTCAGGCTGAAAACGCGTTTCACGCATTGTGCCATAACTTTGCAGGGAAGGTTCAGAAAATGAAATTTTCACCTCCCACTATAGCAGAAAGGGTCTTTCTAGTAGTTGCACATCAAATCTAAGCTGTCTGATGTGTTTTTCCAAAGTTATCAACGTTTTTTTGTTTGGCGTTTCAGAATCGACCTTATCTCAGGCTGAAAACGCGTTGTCTGCATTGTGCCATAACTTTGCATGGAAGCTTCCGAACATGAAAATTTAACCTCCCACTATAGCAGAAAGGCTCTTTCTAGTATTTGCAGATCAAATCTAAGCTGTCTGATGTGTTTTTCTAAAGTTATCAACATTTTTATGTTTGGCGTTCCGGAATCGACCTTATCTTAGGTTGAAAACGTGTTTTACGCATTGTGCCATAACTTTGCAGGGAAGGTTCAGAAAATGAAATGTTCACCTCCCACTATAGCAGAAAGGGCATTTCTAGTAGTTGCACATTAAATCTAAGCTGTCTGAAGTGTTGTTCCAAAGTTATCAACATTTTTACGTTTGGCGTTTCGGAAACCACCTTGTCTCAGGCTGAAAACGCGTTTTCTGCATTGTGCCATAACTTCTCAGGGAAGCTTCAGAACAAGAAATGTTCACCTCCCACTATAGCAGAAAGGGTCTTTCTAGTAGTTGCACATCAAATCTAAGCTGTCTGAAGTGTTTTTCGAAAGTTTTCAACATTTTTATGTTTGGTGTTCCAGAATCGACCTTATCTCAGGCTGAAAACGCGTTTCCTGCATTGTGCTATAACTTTGCAGGGAATCTTCAGAACATGAAATTTTCACCTCCCACTACAGCAGAAAGGGTCTTTCTAGTAGTTGCACATCAAATCTAAGCTGTCTGAAATATTTTTCCAAAGTTATCAACATTTTTACGTTTGGCGTTTCAGAATCGACCTTATCTCAGGCTGAAAACACGTTGTCTGCATTGTGCCATAACTTTGCAGGGAAGGTTCAGAAAATGAAATTTTCACCTCCCACTATAGCAGAAAGGGTCTTTCTAGTAGTTGCACATCAAATCTAAGCTGTCTGAAGTGTTTTTCCAAAATTATCAACATTTTTATGTTTGGCGTTCCGGAACCCACCTTATCTCAGGCTGAAAACGCGTTTTCGGCATTGTGCCATAACTTTGCAGGGAAGCTTCAGAACATGAAATTTTCACCTCCCACTACAGCAGAAAGGGTCTTTCTAGTAGTTGCACATCAAATCTAAGCTGTCTGATGTGTTTTTCCAAAGTTATCAACATTTTTATGTTTGGTGTTCCGGAATCGACCTTATCTTAGGCTGAAAACGCGTTTTACGCATTGTGCCATAACTTTGTAGGGAAGCTTCAGAACATGAAATGTTCACCTCCCACTATAGCAGAAAGGGTCTTTCTAGTAGTTGCACATCAAATGTAAGCTGTCTGAAGTGTTTTTCCAAAGTTATCAACATTTTTATGTTTGGCGTTCTGGAATCGACCTTATCTCAGGCTGAAAACGCGTTTCACGCATTGTGCCATAACTTTGCAGGGAAGGTTCAGAAAATGAAATTTTCACCTCCCACTATAGCAGAAAGGGTCTTTCTAGTAGTTGCACATCAAATCTAAGCTGTCTGATGTGTTTTTCCAAAGTTATCAACATTTTTATGTATGGCGTTCCGGAATCGACCTTATCTCAGGCTGAAAACGCGTTTTCTGCATTGTGCCATAACTTCTCAGGGAAGCTTCAGAACATGAAATGTTCACCTCCCACTGTAGCAGAAAGGGTCTTTCTAGTAGTTGCACATCAAATCTAAGCTGTCTGAAGTGTTTTTCCAAAGTTATCAACATTTTTATGTGTGGCGTTCCGGAACCCACCTTATCTCAGGTTGAAAACGGGTTTTCTGCATTGTGCCATAACTTTGCAGGGAAGCCTCAGAACATGAAATTTTAACCTTCCAGTATAGCAGAAAGGGTCTTTCTAGTAGTTGCACATCAAATCTAAGCTGTCTGAGGTGTTTTTTGAAAGTTATCAACATTTTTATGTGTGGCGTTCTGGAATCTACCTTATCTCTGGATGAAAATGCATTTTCTGCATTGTCCCATAACTTTCCAGGGAAGCTTCAGAACATAAAATTTTGACCTCCCACTATAGCAGAAAGGTTCTTTCTAGTAGTTGCGCATCAAATCTAAGCTGTGTGAAGTGTTTTTCCAAAGTTATCAACATTTTTATGTTTGGCGTTCCGGAACCCACCTTATCTCAAGCTGAAAACGCGTTGTCTGCATTGTGCCATAACTTTGCAGGGAAGCTTCAGAACATGAAATGTTCACCTCCCACTAAGGCAGAAAGGGTCTTTCTAGTAGTTGCACATCAAATCTAAGCTGTCTGAAGTGTTTTTCGAAAGTTATCAACATTTTAATGTTTGGCGTTACAGAATCGACCGTATCTCAGGATGAAAAATTGTTTTCTGCATTGTCCCATAACTTTCCAGGGAAGCTTCAGAACATGAAATTTTGACCTAACACTATAGCAGAAAGGGTCTTTCTAGTAGTTGCACATCAAATCTAAGCTGTCTGAAGTGTTTTTCGAAAGTTATCAACATTTTTATGTTTGTCGTTCCGGAATCGACCTTATCTCAGGCTGAAAATGCTTTTTACGCTTTGTGCCATAACTTGGCATGGAAGCTTCCGAACATGAAATGTTCACCTCCCACTATAGCAGAAAGGGTCTTTCTAGTAGTTGCACATCAAATGTAAGCTGTCTGAAGTGTTTTTCCAAAGTTATCAACATTTTTATGTTTGGCGTTCTGGAATCGATCTTATCTCAGGCTGAAAACGCGTTTCACGCAATGTGCCATAACTTTGCAGGGAAGGTTCAGAAAATGAAATTTTGACCTCCCACTATAGCAGAAAGGGTCTTTCTAGTAGTTGCACATTAAATCTAAGCTGTCTGAAGTGTTGTTCCAAAGTTATCAACATTTTTACGTTTGGCGTTCGGAAACCACCTTGTCTCAGGCTGAAAACGCGTTTTCTGCATTGTGCCATAACTTCTCAGGGAAGCTTCAGAAATTGAAATGTTCACCTCCTACTATAGCAGAAAGGGTCTTTCTAGTAGTTGCACAGCAAATCTAAGCTGTCTGAAGTGTTTTTCGAAAGTTATCAACATTTTTTTGTTTGGCATTCCGGAATCGACCTTATCTCAGGATGAAAATGCGTTGTCTGCATTGTGCCATAACTTTGCATGGAAGCTTCAGAACATGAAATTTTGACCTCCCACTATAGCAGAAAGGTTCTTTCTAGTAGTTGCGCATCAAATCTAAGCTGTGTGAAGTGTTTTTCCAAAGTTATCAACATTTTTATGTTTGGCGTTCCGGAATCGACCTTATCTTAGGCTGAAAACGCGTTTTACGCATTGTGCCATAACTTTGCAGGGAACCTTTAGAACATGAAATTTTCACCTCCCACTATAGCAGAAAGGGTCTTTCTAGTAGTTGCACATCAAATCTAAGCTGTCTGAAGTGTTTTTCGAAAGTTATCAACATTTTAATGTTTGGCGTTACAGAATCGACCGTATCTCAGGATGAAAAATTGTTTTCTGCATTGTCCCATAACTTTCCAGGGAAGCTTCAGAACATGAAATTTTGACCTAACACTATAGCAGAAAGGGTCTTTCTAGTAGTTGCACATCAAATCTAAGCTGTCTGAAGTGTTTTTCGAAAGTTATCAACATTTTTATGTTTGTCGTTCCGGAATCGACCTTATCTCAGTCTGAAAATGCTTTTTACGCTTTGTGCCATAACTTGGCATGGAAGCTTCCGAACATGAAATGTTCACCTCCCACTATAGCAGAAAGGGTCTTTCTAGTAGTTGCACATCAAATCTAAGCTGTCTGAAGTGTTTTTCGAAAGTTATCAACATTTTTATGTTTGGCGTTCCGGAATCGACCTTATCTCAGGCTGAAAACGCGTTTAACGCATTGTGCCATAACTTTTCAGGGAAGATTCAGAACATCAAATGTTCACCTAACATTATAGCAGAAAAGGTCTTTCTAGTAGTTGCACATCAAATCTTAGCTGTCTGTAGAGTTTTTCCTGAGTTATCAACATTTTTATGTTTGGCGTACCGGAACCCTCCTTATCTCAGGCTGAAAACGCGTTTTCTGCATTGTGCCATAACTTTGCAGGGAGACTTCAGAACATGAAATTTTCTCCTCCCACTATACCAGAAACGGTTTTTCTAATGGTTGCACGCAAAATCTAAGCTGTTTGAAGTGTTTTTCCAAAGTTATCAACATTTTTATGTTTGGTGTTCCGGAATGGACCTTATCTCAGGCTGAAAACGCGATTTACGCATTTTGCCATAACTTTGCGGGGAAGCTTCTGAACATGAAATTTTCAAATCCCACTATAGCAGAAAGGGTCTTTCTAGTAGTTGCTCAACAAATCTAAGCTGTCTGAAATGTTTTTCCAAAGTTATCAACATTTTTATGTTTGGCGTTCTGAAACCCACCTTATCTCAGGCTGAAAACGCGTTTTCTGGATAGTGCCATAACTTTGCAGGGAGACTTCAGAACATGAAATTTTCTCCTCCCACTATAGCAGAAAGGGACTTTCTAGTAGTTGCACATCAAATCTAAGCTGTCTGTAGAGTTTTTCCTGAGTTATCAACATTTTTATGTTTGGGGTTCTGAAATCAACCTCATCTCAGGCTGAAAACGCGTTTTACGCATTGTGCCATAACTTTGCAGGGAAGCTTCAGAACATGAAATTTTCTCCTCCCACAATAGCAGAAAGGGTATTTCAAGTAGTTGCACATCAAATCTAACTTGTCTGTAGTGTTTTTCCAAAGTTATCAACATTCTTATGTTTGGCGTTCCGGAATCAACCTTATCTCAGGCTGAAAACGCGTTTTACGCATTGTGCCATAACTTTGCAGGAAAGCTTCAGAACATGAAATTTTCAACTCCCACTGTAGCAGAAAGGGTCTTTCTAGTAGTTGCACATCAAATCTAAGCTGTCTGAAGTGTTTTTCCAAAGTTATCAATATTTTTATGTTTGGCGTTCCGGAATCGACCTTATTTCAGGCTGAAAACGCGTTTCCTGCATTGTGGCATAACGTTGTAGGGAAGCTTCAGAACATGAAATTTTCACCTCCCACTGTAGCAGAAAGGGTCTTTCTCGTAGTTCCACATCAAATCTAAGCTGTCTGTAGAGTTTTTCCTGAGTTATCAACATTTTTATGTTTGGGGTTCTGAAATCAACCTCATCTCAGGCTGAAAACGCGTTTTCTGCATTGTGCCATAACTTTGCAGGGAGACTTCAGAAAATGAAAATTTCTCCTCCCACTATACCAGAAACGGTTTTTCTAATGGTTGCACGTAAAATCTAAGCTGTTTGAAGTGTTTTTCCAAAGTTATCAACATTTTTATGTTTGGTGTTCCGGAATGGACCTTATCTCAGGCTGAAAACGCGATTTACGCATTTTGCCATAACTTTGCGGGGAAGCTTCTGAACATGAAATTTTCAAATCCCACTATAGCAGAAAGGGTCTTTCTAGTAGTTGCACAACAAATCTAAGCTGTCTGAAGTGTTTTTCCAAAGTTATCAACATTTTTATGTTTGGCGTTCTGGAACCCACCTTATCTCAGGCTGAAAACGCGTTTTCTGGATAGTGCCATAACTTTGCAGGGAGACTTCAGAACATGAAATTTTCTCCTCCCACTATAGCAGAAAGGGACTTTCTAGTAGTTGCACATCAAATCTAAGCTGTCTGTAGAGTTTTTCCTGAGTTATCAACATTTTTATGTTTGGGGTTCTGAAATCAACCTCATCTCAGGCTGAAAACGCGTTTTACGCATTGTGCCATAACTTTGCAGGGAAGCTTCAGAACATGTAATTTTCAACTCCCACTGTAGCAGAAATGGTCTTTCTAGTAGTTGCACATCAAATCTAAGCTGTCTGAAGTGTTTTTCCAAAGTTATCAATATTTTTATGTTTGGCGTTCCTGAATCGACCTTATCTCAGGCTGAAAACACGTTTCCTGCATTGTGGCATAACTTTGCAGTGAAGCTTCAGAACATGACATTTTCACCTCCCACTGTAGCAGAAAGGGTCTTTCTAGTAGTTGCACATCAAATCTAAGCTGTCTGATGTGTTTTTCCAAAGTTATCAACATTTTTATGTTTGGTGTTCCGGAATCGACCTTATCTTAGGCTGAAAACGCGTTTTACGCATTGTGCCATAACTTTGTAGGGAAGCTTCAGAACATGAAATGTTCACCTCCCACTATAGCAGAAAGGGTCTTTCTAGTAGTTGCACATCAAATGTAAGCTGTCTGAAGTGTTTTTCCAAAGTTATCAACATTTTTATGTTTGGCGTTCTGGAATCGACCTTATCTCAGGCTGAAAACGCGTTTCACGCATTGTGCCATAACTTTGCAGGGAAGGTTCAGAAAATGAAATTTTCACCTCCCACTATAGCAGAAAGGGTCTTTCTAGTAGTTGCACATCAAATCTAAGCTGTCTGATGTGTTTTTCCAAAGTTATCAACATTTTTATGTATGGCGTTCCGGAATCGACCTTATCTCAGGCTGAAAACGCGTTTTCTGCATTGTGCCATAACTTCTCAGGGAAGCTTCAGAACATGAAATGTTCACCTCCCACTGTAGCAGAAAGGGTCTTTCTAGTAGTTGCACATCAAATCTAAGCTGTCTGAAGTGTTTTTCCAAAGTTATCAACATTTTTATGTGTGGCGTTCCGGAACCCACCTTATCTCAGGTTGAAAACGGGTTTTCTGCATCGTGCCATAACTTTGCAGGGAAGCCTCAGAACATGAAATTTTAACCTTCCAGTATAGCAGAAAGGGTCTTTCTAGTAGTTGCACATCAAATCTAAGCTGTCTGAGGTGTTTTTTGAAAGTTATCAACATTTTTATGTGTGGCGTTCTGGAATCTACCTTATCTCTGGATGAAAATGCATTTTCTGCATTGTCCCATAACTTTCCAGGGAAGCTTCAGAACATAAAATTTTGACCTCCCACTATAGCAGAAAGGTTCTTTCTAGTAGTTGCGCATCAAATCTAAGCTGTGTGAAGTGTTTTTCCAAAGTTATCAACATTTTTATGTTTGGCGTTCCGGAACCCACCTTATCTCAAGCTGAAAACGCGTTTTCTGCATTGTGCCATAACTTTGCAGGGAAGCTTCAGAACATGAAATGTTCACCTCCCACTAAGGCAGAAAGGGTCTTTCTAGTAGTTGCACATCAAATCTAAGCTGTCTGAAGTGTTTTTCGAAAGTTATCAACATTTTAATGTTTGGCGTTACAGAATCGACCGTATCTCAGGATGAAAAATTGTTTTCTGCTTTGTCCCATAACTTTCCAGGGAAGCTTCAGAACATGAAATTTTGACCTAACACTATAGCAGAAAGGGTCTTTCTAGTAGTTGCACATCAAATCTAAGCTGTCTGAAGTGTTTTTCGAAAGTTATCAACATTTTTATGTTTGTCGTTCCGGAATCGACCTTATCTCAGGCTGAAAATGCTTTTTACGCTTTGTGCCATAACTTGGCATGGAAGCTTCCGAACATGAAATGTTCACCTCCCACTATAGCAGAAAGGGTCTTTCTAGTAGTTGCACATCAAATGTAAGCTGTCTGAAGTGTTTTTCCAAAGTTATCAACATTTTTATGTTTGGCGTTCTGGAATCGACCTTATCTCAGGCTGAAAACGCGTTTCACGCATTGTGCCATAACTTTGCAGGGAAGGTTCAGAAAATGAAATTTTCACCTCCCACTATAGCAGAAAGGGTCTTTCTAGTAGTTGCACATTAAATCTAAGCTGTCTGAAGTGTTGTTCCAAAGTTATCAACATTTTTACGTTTGGCGTTCGGAAACCACCTTGTCTCAGGCTGAAAACGCGTTTTCTGCATTGTGCCATAACTTCTCAGGGAAGCTTCAGAAATTGAAATGTTCACCTCCTACTATAGCAGAAAGGGTCTTTCTAGTAGTTGCACAGCAAATCTAAGCTGTCTGAAGTGTTTTTCGAAAGTTATCAACATTTTTTTGTTTGGCATTCCGGAATCGACCTTATCTCTGGATGAAAATGCGTTGTCTGCATTGTGCCATAACTTTGCATGGAAGCTTCAGAACATGAAATTTTGACCTCCCACTATAGCAGAAAGGTTCTTTCTAGTAGTTGCGCATCAAATCTAAGCTGTGTGAAGTGTTTTTCCAAAGTTATCAACATTTTTATGTTTGGCGTTCCGGAATCGACCTTATCTTAGGCTGAAAACGCGTTTTACGCATTGTGCCATAACTTTGCAGGGAACCTTTAGAACATGAAATTTTCACCTCCCACTATAGCAGAAAGGGTCTTTCTAGTAGTTGCACATCAAATCTAAGCTGCCTGAAGTGTTTATCGAAAGTTATCAACATTTTTATGTTTGGCGTTCCGGAACCCACCTTATCTCAAGCTGAAAACGCGTTGTCTGCATTGTGCCATAACTTTGCAGGGAAGCTTCAGAACATGAAATGTTCACCTCCCACTAAGGCAGAAAGGGTCTTTCTAGTAGTTGCACATCAAATCTAAGCTGTCTGAAGTGTTTTTCGAAAGTTATCAACATTTTAATGTTTGGCGTTACAGAATCGACCGTATCTCAGGATGAAAAATTGTTTTCTGCATTGTCCCATAACTTTCCAGGGAAGCTTCAGAACATGAAATTTTGACCTAACACTATAGCAGAAAGGGTCTTTCTAGTAGTTGCACATCAAATCTAAGCTGTCTGAAGTGTTTTTCGAAAGTTATCAACATTTTTATGTTTGTCGTTCCGGAATCGACCTTATCTCAGTCTGAAAATGCTTTTTACGCTTTGTGCCATAACTTGGCATGGAAGCTTCCGAACATGAAATGTTCACCTCCCACTATAGCAGAAAGGGTCTTTCTAGTAGTTGCACATCAAATCTAAGCTGTCTGAAGTGTTTTTCGAAAGTTATCAACATTTTTATGTTTGGCGTTCCGGAATCGACCTTATCTCAGGCTGAAAACGCGTTTTACGCATTGTGCCATAACTTTTCAGGGAAGATTCAGAACATCAAATGTTCACCTAACATTATAGCAGAAAAGGTCTTTCTAGTAGTTGCACATCAAATCTAAGCTGTCTGTAGAGTTTTTCCTGAGTTATCAACATTTTTATGTTTGGCGTACCGGAACCCTCCTTATCTCAGGCTGAAAACGCGTTTTCTGCATTGTGCCATAACTTTGCAGGGAGACTTCAGAACATGAAATTTTCTCCTCCCACTATACCAGAAACGGTTTTTCTAATGGTTGCACGCAAAATCTAAGCTGTTTGAAGTGTTTTTCCAAAGTTATCAACATTTTTATGTTTGGTGTTCCGGAATGGACCTTATCTCAGGCTGAAAACGCGATTTACGCATTTTGCCATAACTTTGCGGGGAAGCTTCTGAACATGAAATTTTCAAATCCCACTATAGCAGAAAGGGTCTTTCTAGTAGTTGCACAACAAATCTAAGCTGTCTGAAGTGTTTTTCCAAAGTTATCAACATTTTTATGTTTGGCGTTCTGGAACCCACCTTATCTCAGGCTGAAAACGCGTTTTCTGGATAGTGCCATAACTTTGCAGGGAGACTTCAGAACATGAAATTTTCTCCTCCCACTATAGCAGAAAGGGACTTTCTAGTAGTTGCACATCAAATCTAAGCTGTCTGTAGAGTTTTTCCTGAGTTATCAACATTTTTATGTTTGGGGTTCTGAAATCAACCTCATCTCAGGCTGAAAACGCGTTTTACGCATTGTGCCATAACTTTGCAGGGAAGCTTCAGAACATGTAATTTTCAACTCCCACTGTAGCAGAAATGGTCTTTCTAGTAGTTGCACATCAAATCTAAGCTGTCTGAAGTGTTTTTCCAAAGTTATCAATATTTTTATGTTTGGCGTTCCTGAATCGACCTTATCTCAGGCTGAAAACACGTTTTCTGCATTGTGCCATAACTTTGCAGGGAAGCTTCAGAACATGAAATTATCACCACCCACTATAGCAGAAAGGGTCTTTCTAGTAGTTGCTCAACAAATCTAAGCTGTCTGAAATGTTTTTCCAAAGTTATCAACATTTTTATGTTTGGCGTTCTGAAACCCACCTTATCTCAGGCTGAAAACGCGTTTTCTGGATAGTGCCATAACTTTGCAGGGAGACTTCAGAACATGAAATTTTCTCCTCCCACTATAGCAGAAAGGGACTTTCTAGTAGTTGCACATCAAATCTAAGCTGTCTGTAGAGTTTTTCCTGAGTTATCAACATTTTTATGTTTGGGGTTCTGAAATCAACCTCATCTCAGGCTGAAAACGCGTTTTACGCATTGTGCCATAACTTTGCAGGGAAGCTTCAGAACATGAAATTTTCTCCTCCCACAATAGCAGAAAGGGTATTTCAAGTAGTTGCACATCAAATCTAACTTGTCTGTAGTGTTTTTCCAAAGTTATCAACATTCTTATGTTTGGCGTTCCGGAATCAACCTTATCTCAGGCTGAAAACGCGTTTTACGCATTGTGCCATAACTTTGCAGGAAAGCTTCAGAACATGAAATTTTCAACTCCCACTGTAGCAGAAAGGGTCTTTCTAGTAGTTGCACATCAAATCTAAGCTGTCTGAAGTGTTTTTCCAAAGTTATCAATATTTTTATGTTTGGCGTTCCGGAATCGACCTTATTTCAGGCTGAAAACGCGTTTCCTGCATTGTGGCATAACTTTGTAGGGAAGCTTCAGAACATGAAATTTTCACCTCCCACTGTAGCAGAAAGGGTCTTTCTCGTAGTTCCACATCAAATCTAAGCTGTCTGTAGAGTTTTTCCTGAGTTATCAACATTTTTATGTTTGGGGTTCTGAAATCAACCTCATCTCAGGCTGAAAACGCGTTTTCTGCATTGTGCCATAACTTTGCAGGGAGACTTCAGAACATGAAATTTTCTCCTCCCACTATACCAGAAACGGTTTTTCTAATGGTTGCACGTAAAATCTAAGCTGTTTGAAGTGTTTTTCCAAAGTTATCAACATTTTTATGTTTGGTGTTCCGGAATGGACCTTATCTCAGGCTGAAAACGCGATTTACGCATTTTGCCATAACTTTGCGGGGAAGCTTCTGAACATGAAATTTTCAAATCCCACTATAGCAGAAAGGGTCTTTCTAGTAGTTGCACAACAAATCTAAGCTGTCTGAAGTGTTTTTCCAAAGTTATCAACATTTTTATGTTTGGCGTTCTGGAACCCACCTTATCTCAGGCTGAAAACGCGTTTTCTGGATAGTGCCATAACTTTGCAGGGAGACTTCAGAACATGAAATTTTCTCCTCCCACTATAGCAGAAAGGGACTTTCTAGTAGTTGCACATCAAATCTAAGCTGTCTGTAGAGTTTTTCCTGAGTTATCAACATTTTTATGTTTGGGGTTCTGAAATCAACCTCATCTCAGGCTGAAAACGCGTTTTACGCATTGTGCCATAACTTTGCAGGGAAGCTTCAGAACATGTAATTTTCAACTCCCACTGTAGCAGAAATGGTCTTTCTAGTAGTTGCACATCAAATCTAAGCTGTCTGAAGTGTTTTTCCAAAGTTATCAATATTTTTATGTTTGGCGTTCCTGAATCGACCTTATCTCAGGCTGAAAACACGTTTCCTGCATTGTGGCATAACTTTGCAGTGAAGCTTCAGAACATGACATTTTCACCTCCCACTGTAGCAGAAAGGGTCTTTCTAGTAGTTGCACATCAAATCTAAGCTGTCTGTAGAGTTTTTCCTGAGTTATCAACATTTTTATGTTTGGGGTTGTGAAATCAACCTCACCTCAGGCTGAAAACGCGTTTTACGCATTGTGCCATAACTTTGCCGGGAAGCTTCAGAACAAGAAATATTCGCCTCCCACTATAGCAGATAGGGTCTTTCTAGTAGTTGCACATGAAATCTTAGCTGTCTGAAGTGTTTTTCCAAAGTTATCAATATTTTTATGTTTGGCGTTCCTGAATCGACCTTATCTCAGGCTGAAAACACGTTTCCTGCATTGTGGCATAACTTTGCAGTGAAGCTTCAGAACATGAAATTTTCACCTCCCACTATAGCAGAAAGGGTCTTTCTAGTAGTTGCACATCAAATCTGAGCTGTCTGAAGTGTTTTTCCAAAGTTATCAATATTTTTATGTTTGGCGTTCCGGAATCGACCTTATTTCAGGCTGAAAACGCGTTTCCTGCATTGTGGCATAACTTTGTAGGGAAGCTTCAGAACATGAAATTTTCACCTCCCACTGTAGCAGAAAGGGTCTTTCTAGTAGTTGCACATCAAATCTAAGCTGTCTGTAGAGTTTTTCCTGAGTTATCAACATTTTTATGTTTGGGGTTCTGAAATCAACCTCATCTCAGCCTGAAAACGCGTTTTACGCATTGTGCCATAACTTTGCAGGGAAGCTTCAGAACATGATATTTTCAACTCCCACTATGGCAGAAAGGGTCTTTCTCGTAGTTGCACATCAAATCTAAGCTGTCTGAAGTGTTTTTCGAAAGTTTTCAACATTTTTATGTTTGGTGTTCCTGAATCGACCTTATCTCAGGCCGAAAACGCGTTTTCTGCATTGTGCCATAACTTTGCAGGGATGCTTCAGAACATGAAATTTTCACCTCCCACTATAGCAGAAAGGGTCCTTCGAGTAGTTGCACATCAAATCTAAGCTGTCTGAAGTGTTTTCCCAAAGTTATCATATTTTTTTGTTTGGCGTTCCGGAACCCACCTTATCTCAGGCTGAAAACTCGTTTTCTGCATTGTGCCATAACTTTGCAGGGGAGCTTCAGAACATTAAATTTTCAACTCCCACGATAGCAGAAAGGGTCTTTCTTGTAGTTGCACGTCAAATATAAGCTGTCTGAAGTGTTTTTCCAAAGTTATCAACGTTTTTATGTTTGGCATTCCAGAATCGACCTTATCTCAGGCTGAAATCGCGTTTTCTGCATTGAGCCATAACTTTGCAGTGAAGCTTCAGAACATGAAATTTTCAACTCCCACTATAGCAGAAGGGTCTTTCTAGTAGTTGCACGTCAAATATAAGCTGTCTGAAGTGTTTTTCCAAAGTTATCAACATTTTTATGTTTGGCGTTCCGAAACCCACCTTATCTCACTCTGTAAGCGCGATTTCTGCATTGTGCCATACCTTTGGAGGAAAGCTTCAGAACATGAAATTTTAACCTGCCACCATAGCAGAAAGAGTCCTTCTAGTAGTTGCACATCAAATCTAACCTGTCTGAAGTGTTTTTCCAAAGTTATCAACAGTCTTATGTTTGGCGTTCCGTAATCAACCTTATCTCAGGCTCAAAACGCGTTCTCTGCATTGTGCCATCACTTTGCAGGGAAACTTCAGAACATGAAATTTTCACCTCCCACTATAGCTGAAAGGGTCTTTCTAGTAGTTGCACATCAAATCTAAGCTGTCTGAAGCGTTTTTCCAAAGTTAGCAACATTTTTATGTTTGCCGTTCTGAAATCGACCTTATCTCAGGCTGAAAACGTGTTTTACGCATTGTGCCATAACTTTGCATGGAAGCTTCAGAACATGAAATTTTCACTACCCACTATAGCAGAAAGGGTCTTTCTTGTAGTTGCACATCAAATCTAAGCTGTCTGAAGTGTTTTTCAAAAGTTATCAACATTTTTATGTTTGGCGTTCCGGAATCGATCTTATCTCGGGCTGAATACGCGTTTTCTTCATTGTGCCATAACTTTGCAGGGAATATTCAGAACATGACATTTTCACCTTCCACTATAGCATAAAGGGTCTCTCGAGTAGTTGCACATCAAATCGAAGCTGTCTGAAGTGTTTTTCGGAAGTTATCAACATTTTTATTTTTGGCGTTCCGGAATCGACCTTATGTGACGCTGAAAATGCGTTTTCTGCATTGTGCCATAACTTTGCAGGGAAGCTTCAGAACAAAAAAATTTCACCTCCCACTACATCAGAAAGGGTCTTTCTAGTAGTTGCACATCAAATCTAAGCTGTCTGAAGTGTTTTTCCGAAGTTATTAACATTTTTATGTTTGGCGTTCCGGAATTGACCTTATGTGATTCTGAAAACGCGTTTTCTGCATTGTGAAATAACTTTGCAGGGAAGCTTCAGAACATGAAATTTTCACCTCCCACGATAGCAGAAAGGGTCTTTCTAGTAGTTGCACATCAAATCTAAGCTGTCTAAAGAGTTTTTCCAAAGATATCAATATTTTTGTGTTTGGCGTTCCGGAATCGACCTTATCTCGGGCTGAAAACGCGTATCCTGCATTGTGGCATAACTTTGCAGGAAAGCTTCAGAACATGAAATTTCCACCTCCCACTATAGCAGAAAGGGTCTTTCTAGTACTTGTACATCAAATCTAAGCTGTCTGAAGTGTTTTTCCGAAGTTATCAACATTTTTACGTTTGGCGTTCCGGAATTGACCTTATGTTTGGCTGAAAACGCGTTTTCTGTATTGTGACATAACTTCGCAGGGAAGCTTCAGAATATGAAATTTTAACCTCCCACTATAGCAGAAAGGGTCTTTCTAGTAGTTGCACATCAAATCGAAGCTGTTTGAATTGTTTTTCCAAAGTTATCAACACTTTCATGTTTGGTGTTCCGGAATCAACCTTATCTCAGGCTCAAAACGCGTTCTCTGCATTGTGCCATCACGTTGCAGGAAAGCTGCAGAATATGAAATTTTCACCTCCCACTATAGCAGAAAGGGTCTTTCTTGTAGTTGCACATCAAATCTAAGCTGTCTGAAGTGTTTTTCAAAAGTTATCAACATTTTTATGTTTGGCGTTCCGGAATCGTTCTTATCTCGGGCTGAATACGCGATTTCTTCATTGTGCCGTAACTTTGCAGGGAATTTTCAGAACATGAAATTTTCACCTTCCACTATAGCATAAAGGGTCTCTCGAGTAGTTGCACATCAAATCTAAGCTGTCTGAAGTGTTTTTCGGAAGTTATCAACATTTTTATGTTTGGCGTTCCGGAATCGACCTTATGTGAGGCTGAAAACGCGTTTTCAGCATTGTGCCATAACTTTGCAGGGAAGCTTCAGAACAAAAAAATTTCACCTCCCACTATAGCAGAAAGGGTCTTTCTAGTAGTTGCACATCAAATCTAAGCTGTCTGAAGTGTTTTTCCGAAGTTATTAACATTTTCATGTTTGGCGTTCCGGAATTGACCTTATGTGAGGCTGAAAACGCGTTTTCTGCATTGTGACATAACTTTGCAGGGAAGCTTCAGAAAATGAAATTTTCACCTCCCACGATAGCAGAAAGGGTCTTTCTAGTAGTTGCACATCAAATCTAAGCTGTCTAAAGAGTTTTTCCAAAGTTATCAATATTTTTATGTTTGGCGTTCCGGAATCGACCTTATCTCAGGCTGAAAACGCGTTTCCTGCATGGTGGCATAACTTTGCAGGGAAGCTTCAGAACATCGAATTTTCACTTCCACAATGGCAGAAATGGTCTTTCTAGTAGTTGCACATCAAATCTAAGCTGTCTGAAGTGTTTTTCCAGAATTATGAACCTTTTTATGTTTGGCGTTCCGGAATCGACCTTATCTCAGGCTGAAAACGCATTTTACGCATTGTGCCATAACTTTGCAGGAAAGCTTCAGAACATGAAATTTTCACCTCCCACTGTAGCAGAAAGGGTCTTTCTAGTACTTGTACATCAAATCTAAGCTGTCTGAAGTGTCTTTCCGAAGTTATCAACATTTTTACGTTTGGCGTTCCGGAATTGACCTTATGTGAGGCTGAAAACGCGATTTCTGTATTGTGACATAACTTTGCAGGGAAGCTTCAGAACATGAAATTTTTACCTCCCACTATAGCAGAAAGGGTCTTTCTAGTAGTTGAACATCAAATCTAAGCTGTTTGAATTGTTTTTCCAAAGTTATCAACACTTTCATGTTTGGTGTTCCGGAATCAACCTTATCTCAGGCTGAAAACGCGTTTTACGCATTGTGCCATAACTTTGCAGGAAAGCTTCTGAACATGAAAATTTCAACTCCCACTATAGCAGAAAGGGTCTTTCTAGTAGTTGCACATCAAATCTAAGCTGTCTAAAGAGTTTTTCCAAAGTTATCAACATTTTTATGTTTGCCGTTCTGAAATCGACCTTATCTCAGTCTGAAAACGTGTTTTTTGCATTGTGCCATAACTTTGCAGGGATGCCACAGAACATGAAATTTTCACTACCCACTATAGCAGAAAGGGTCTTTCTTATAGTTGCACATCAAATCTAAGCTGTCTGAAGTGTTTGTCGAAAGTTTTCAACATTTTTATGTTTGGCGTTCCGGAACCCATCTTATCTCAGGTTGAATACGTGTTTTCTTCATTGTGCCATAACTTTGCAGGGAATTTTCAGAACATGAAATTTTCACCTTCCACTATAGAATAAAGGGTCTCTCAAGTAGTTGCACATCAAATCTAAGCTGTCTAAGGAGTTTTTCCAAAGTTATCAACATTTTTATGTTTGGCGTTCCGTAATCAACCTTATCTCAGGCTCAAAACGCGTTTTCTGCATTGTGCCATCACTTTGCAGGAAAGCTGCAGAATATGAAATTTTCACCTCCCATTATAGCAGAAAGGGTCTTTCGAGTAGTTGCACAACAAATCTAAGCTGTCTGAAGTGTTTTTCGAAAGTTACAAACATTTTTATGTTTGGCGTTCCGGAACACACCTTATTGAAAACGCCTTTTCTGCATTGTGCCATAACTTTGCAGGGAAACTTCAGAGCATGAAATTTTCTCCTCCCACTATAGCAGAAAGGGTCTTTCTAGTAGTTGCACATCAAATCTAAGCTGTCTGAAGTGTTTTTCCAAAGTTAGCAACATTTTTATGTTTGCCGTTCTGAAATCGACCTTCTCTCAGGCTGAAAACGTGTTTTACGCACTGTGCCATAACTTTGCAGGGAAGCTTCAGAACATGAAATTTTCACTACCCACTATAGCAGAAAGGGTCTTTCTTGTAGTTGCTCATCAAATCTAAGCTGTCTGAAGTGTTTTTCCAAAGTTATCAACATTTTTGTGTTTGGCGTTCCGGAATCGATCTTATCTCGGGCTGAATACGCGTTTTCTTCATTGTGCCATAACTTTGCCGGGAATTTTCAGAACATGAAATTTTCACCTTCCACTATAGCATAAAGGGTCTCTCGAGTAGTTGCACATCAAATCTTAGCTGTCTGAAGTGTTTTTCGGAAGTTATCAACATTTTTATGTTTGGCGTTCCGGAATCGACCTTATGTGAGGCTGAAAACGCGTTTTCTGCATTGTGCCATAACTTTGCAGGGAAGCTTCAGAACAAAAAAATTTCACCTCCCACTATAGCAGAAAGGGTCTTTCTAGTAGTTGCACATCAAATCTAAGTGGTCTGAAGTGTTTTTCCGAAGTTATTAACATTTTTATGTTTGGCGTTCCGGAATTGACCTTATGTGAGGCTGAAAACGCGTTTTCTGCATTGTGGCATAACTTTGGAGGAAAGCTTCAGAACATGAAATTTTCAATTCCCATTATAGCAGAAAGGGTCTTTCTCGTACTTGCACTTCAAATCTAAACTGTCTGAAGTGTTTTTTGAAAGTTTTCAACATTTTTGTGTTTGGCGTTCCTGAATCTAACTTATTTCAGGCTGAAAACGCGTTTTCTGCAATGTGCCATAACTTTGCAGGGAAGCTTCTGAACATGAAATTTTCAACTCCCACTATAGCAGAATGGGTCTTTCTAGTAGTTGCACATCAAATCTAAGCTGTCTGAAGTGTTTTTCCAAAGTTATCAACATTTTTACGTTTGGCATTCCGGAATCGACCTTATCTCAGGCTGAAAACGCATTTTCTGCATTGTGCCATAACTTTGCAGTATTGCGTCAGAACATGAAATTTTCACCTCCCACTATAGCAGAAAGGGTCTTTCTAGTAGTTGCACATCAAATCTAAGCTGTCTGAAGTGTTTTTCCAAAGTTATCAACATTTTTATGTTTGGCGTTCAGGAATCGACCTTATCTCAGGCTGAAAACACGATTTACGCATTCTGCCATAACTTTGCAGGGAAGCTTCAGAACATCGAATTTTCACTTCCACAATGGCAGAAATGGTCTTTCTAGTAGTTGCACATCAAATCTAAGCTGTCTGAAGTGTTTTTCCAGAATTATGAACCTTTTTATGTTTGGCGTTCCGGAATCGACCTTATCTCAGGCTGAAAACGCATTTTACGCATTGTGCCATAACTTTGCAGGAAAGCTTCAGAACATGAAATTTTCACCTCCCACTGTAGCAGAAAGGGTCTTTCTAGTACTTGTACATCAAATCTAAGCTGTCTGAAGTGTCTTTCCGAAGTTATCAACATTTTTACGTTTGGCGTTCCGGAATTGACCTTATGTGAGGCTGAAAACGCGTTTTCTGTATTGTGACATAACTTTGCAGGGAAGCTTCAGAACATGAAATTTTAACCTCCCACTATAGCAGAAAGGGTCTTTCTAGTAGTTGAACATCAAATCGAAGCTGTTTGAATTGTTTTTCCAAAGTTATCAACACTTTCATGTTTGGTGTTCCGGAATCAACCTTATCTCAGGCTGAAAACGCGTTTTACGCATTGTGCCATAACTTTGCAGGAAAGCTTCTGAACATGAAAATTTCAACTCCCACTATAGCAGAAAGGGTCTTTCTAGTAGTTGCACATCAAATCTAAGCTGTCTAAAGAGTTTTTCCAAAGTTATCAACATTTTTATGTTTGCCGTTCTGAAATCGACCTTATCTCAGTCTGAAAACGTGTTTTTTGCATTGTGCCATAACTTTGCAGGGATGCCACAGAACATGAAATTTTCACTACCCACTATAGCAGAAAGGGTCTTTCCTATAGTTGCACATCAAATCTAAGCTGTCTGAAGTGTTTTTCGAAAGTTTTCAACATTTTTATGTTTGGCGTTCCGGGTCCCATCTTATCTCAGGTTGAATACGTGTTTTCTTCATTGTGCCATAACTTTGCAGGGAATTTTCAGAACATGAAATTTTCACCTTCCACTATAGCATAAAGGGTCTCTCAAGTAGTTGCACATCAAATCTAAGCTGTCTAAAGAGTTTTTCCAAAGTTATCAACATTTTTATGTTTGGCGTTCCGTAATCAACCTTATCTCAGGCTCAAAACGCGTTTTCTGCATTGTGCCATCACTTTGCAGGAAAGCTGCAGAATATGAAATTTTCACCTCCCACTATAGCAGAAAGGGTCTTTCGAGTAGTTGCACAACAAATCTAAGCTGTCTGAAGTGTTTTTCGAAAGTTATCAACATTTTTATGTTTGGCGTTCCGGAACACACCTTATTGAAAACGCCTTTTCTGCATTGTGCCATACCTTTGCAGGGAAACTTCAGAACATGAAATTTTCTCCTCCCACTATAGCAGAAAGGGTCTTTCTAGTAGTTGCACATCAAATCTAAGCTGTCTGAAGTGTTTTTCCAAAGTTAGCAACATTTTTATGTTTTGCCGTTCTGAAATCGACCTTATCTCAGGCTGAAAACGTGTTTTACGCATGTTGCCATAACTTTGCAGGGAAGCTTCAGAACATGAAATTTTCACTACCCACTATAGCAGAAAGGGTCTTTCTTGTAGTTGCACATCAAATCTAAGCTGTCTGAAGTGTTTTTCAAAAGTTATCAACATTTTTATGTTTGGTGTTCCGGAATCGATCTTATCTCGGGCTGAATTCGCGTTTTCTTCATTGTGCCATAACTTTGCCGGGAATTTTCAGAATATGAAATTTTCACCTTCCACTATAGCATAAAGGGTCTCTCGAGTAGTTGCACATCAAATCTTAGCTGTCTGAAGTGTTTTTCGGAAGTTATCAACATTTTTATGTTTGGCGTTCCGGAATCGAACTTATGTGAGGCTGAAAACGCGTTTTCTGCATTGTGCCATAACTTTGCAGGGAAGCTTCAGAACAAAAAGATTTCACCTCCCACTATAGCAGAAAGGGTCTTTCTAGTAGTTGCACATCAAATCTAAGCTGTCTGAAGTGTTTTTCCGAAGTTATTAACATTTTTATGTTTGGCGTTCCGGAATTGACCTTATGTGAGGCTGAAAACGCGTTTTCTGCATTGTGACATAACTTTGCAGGGAAGCTTCAGAACATGAAATTTTCACCTCCCACGATAGCAGAAAGAGTCTTTCTAGTAGTTGCACATCAAATCTAAGCTGTCTGAAGTGTTTTTCCAGAATTATGAACCTTTTTATGTTTGGCGTTCCGGAATCGACCTTATCTCAGGCTGAAAACGCATTTTACGCATTGTGCCATAACTTTGCAGGAAAGCTTCAGAACATGAAATTTTCACCTCCCACTGTAGCAGAAAGGGTCTTTCTAGTAGTTGCACATCAAATCTAAGCTGTCTGAAGTGTTTTTCCAAAGTTATCAACATTTTTATGTTTGGCGTTCCGGAACCGACTTTATCTCGGGCTGAAAACCTTTTTTTCCGCATTGTGCCATAACTTTGCAAGGAAGCTTCAGAACATGAAATTTTAAACTTCCACTATAGCAGAAAGGGTCTTTCTAAGAGTTGCTCATCAAGTCTAAGCTGTCTGAAGTGTTTTTCCAAAGTTATCAACATTTTCATGTTTGGCGTTCCGGAATCGACCTTATCTCAGGCTGAAAACACGTTTTACGCATTGTGCCATAACTTTGCATAAAGCTTCAGAACATGAAATTTTCACCTCCCACTATCGCAGAAAGGGTCTTTCTAGTAGTTGCAGATCAAATCTAAGCTGTCTGAAATGTTTTTCCAAAGTTATCAACATTTTTATGTTTGCCGTTCTGGAACCCACATCATCTCAGGCTAAAAACGTGTTTTCTGCTTTGTGCCATAACTTTGCAGGGAAGCTTCAGAACATGACATTTTCACCTCCCACTATAACAGACAGGGTCTATCTAGTAATTGCACATCAAATCTAAGTTGTCTGAAGTGTTTTTCGAAAGCTATCAACATTTTTATGTTTGACGTTCCGGAAACGACCTTATCTCGGGCTGAAAACGTGTTTTCCGCATTGTGCCATAACTTTGCAGGGACGCTTCAGAACATGAAATTTTAACCTCCCACTGTAGCAGAATGGGTCTTTCTAGTAGTTGCACATCAAATCTAAGCTGTCTGAAGTGTTTTTCCAAAGTTATCAACATTTTTAAGTTTGACGTTCCGGAACCCACCTTATCTCAGGCTGAAAACGTGTTTTCTGCATTGTGCCATAACTTTGCAGGGAAGCTTCAGAACATGAAATATTAACCTCCCACTGTAGCAGAAAGGGTCTTTCTAGTAGTTGCACATCAAATCTAAGCTGTCTGAAATGTTTTTTCCAAAGTTATCAACATTTTTATGTTTGGCGTTCCGGAACCCACCTTATCTCAGGCTGAAAACGCGTTTTCTGCATTGTGCCATAACTTTGCAGGGAAGCTTCAGAACATGAAATTTTCAACTCCCACTATGACAGACAGGGTCTTTGTAGTAGTTGCACATCAAATCTAAGCTGTCTGAAGTGTTTTTCGAAAGTTATCAACATTTTTATGTTTGGCGTTCCGGAACCCACCTTGTCTCAGGCTGAAAACGCGTTTTTTGCATTGTGCCATAACTTTGAAGGAAAGCTTCAGAACATGAAAGTTTCACCTCCCACTATAGCAGTAAGGGTCTTTCCAGTAGTTACACATCAAATGTAAGCTCTCTGAAGTGTTCTTCCAAAGTTATCAAGATTTTTATGTTTGGCGTTCCGAAACCCACATTATCTCAGGCTGTAAACGCGTTTTCTGTATTGTGCCATAACTTTGATGGGAATCTTCAGAACATGAAATTTTCACCTCCCACTATAGCAGACAGGGTCCTTGTAGTAGTTGCACATCAAATCCAAGCTGTCTCAAGTGTTTCTCCAAAGTTATCAACATTTTTATGTTTGGCGTTCCGGAACCCACCTTATCTCAGGCTGAAAACGCATTTTCTGCATTGTGCCATAACTTTGAAGGAAATCTTCAGAACATGAACGTTTCACCTCCCACTATAGCAGAAAGGGTCTTTCAAGTAGTTGCACATCAAATATTAGCTGTCTGATGTGTTTTTCAAAAGTTATCAACATTTTTATTTTTGGCGTTCCGGAAAACATCTTATCTCAGGCTGAAAACGCGTTTTCGGCATTGTGCCATAACTTTGAAGGAAAGCTTCAGAACTCGAAAGTTTCACCTACCACTATAGCAGAAATTGTCTTTCTAGTAGTTGCACATCAAATCTAAGCTGTCTGAAGTGGTTTTCCAAAGTTATCAACATTTTTAAGTTTGGCGTTCCGGAACCCACCTTTTTTCAGGCTGAAAACGCGTTTTCTGCATTGTGCCATAACTTTGCAGGGAAGCTTCAGAATATCAAATTTTCACCTCCCACTATAGCAGAAAGGGTCTTTCTCGTAGTTGCAAATGAAATCTAAGCTGTCTGATGTGTTTTTCCGAAGTTATCAACATTTTTATGTTTTTCGTTCCGGAATCGACCTTATCTCAGGCTGAAAACGCGTTTTCGGAATTGTGTCATAGCTTTGCAGGGAAGCTTCAGAACATGAAGTTTTCACCTCCCACTATAGCAGAAAGGGTCTTTCTAGTATTTACACATCAAATCTTAGCTGTCTGAAGTGTTTTTCCAAAGTTATCAACATTTTTATGTTTGGCGTTACGGAACCCACCTTATCTCAGGCTGTGAGCGCGTTTTCTGCATTGTGCCATAACTTTGGAGGAAAGCTTCAGAACATGAAATTTTCAATTCCCATTATAGCAGAAAGGGTCTTTCTCGTACTTGCACTTCAAATCTAAACTGTCTGAAGTGTTTTTTGAAAGTTTTCAACATTTTTGTGTTTGGCGTTCCGGAATCTAACTTATTTCAGGCTGAAAACGCGTTTTCTGCAATGTGCCATAACTTTGCAGGGAAGCTTCTGAACATGAAATTTTCAACTCCCACTATAGCAGAATGGGTCTTTCTAGTAGTTGCACATCAAATCTAAGCTGTCTGAAGTGTTTTTCCAAAGTTATCAACATTTTTACGTTTGGCATTCCGGAATCGACCTTATCTCAGGCTGAAAACGCATTTTCTGCATTGTGCCATAACTTTGCAGTATAGCGTCAGAACATGAAATTTTCACCTCCCACTATAGCAGAAAGGGTCTTTCTAGTAGTTGCACATCAAATCTAAGCTGTCTGAAGTGTTTTTCCAAAGTTATCAACATTTTTATGTTTGGCGTTCAGGAATCGACCTTATCTCAGGCTGAAAACACGATTTACGCATTCTGCCATAACTTTGCAGGGAATCTTCAGAACATGAAATTTACACCTCCCACTATAGCAGAAATGGTCCTTCTAGTAGTTGCACATCAAATCTAAGCTGTCTGAAGTGTTTTTCCAAAGTTGGCAACATTTTTATGTTTGTCGTTCTGAAATCAACCTCATCTCAGGCTGAAAACGAGTTTTACGCATTGTGCCAGAACTTTGCAGCGAAGCTTCAGAACATGAAAATTTCACCTCCCACTATAGCAGAAATGGTCTTTCTCGTAGTTGCAAATCAAATCTAAGCTGTCTGAAGTGTTTTTCGAAAGTTTTCAACAGTTTTATGTTTGGTGTTCCTGAATCGACCTTTTCTCAGGCTGAAAACGCGTTTTCTGAATTGTGCCATAACTTTGCAGGGAAGCTACAGAACATGACATTTTCACCTCCCACTATAGCATAACGGGTCTCTCTGTTAGTTGCAAATCAAATCTAAGCTGTCTGAAGTGTTTTTCCAGAATTATGAACCTTTTTATGTTTGGCGTTCCGGAATCGACCTTATCTCTGGCTGAAAACGCGTTTTGCGCATTGTGCCATAACTTTGCAGGAAAGCTTCAGAACATGATATTTTCACCTCACACTATAGCAGAAAGGGTCTTTCTAGTACTTGTACATCAAATCCTAGCTGTCTGAAGTGTTTTTCCGAAGTTATGAACATTTTTATGTTTGGCGTTCCGGAATTGACCTTATGTGAGGCTGAAAACGCGTTTTCTGCATTGTGACATAACTTTGCAGGGAAGCTTCAGAACATGAAATTTTAACCTCCCACTATAGCAGAAAGGGTCTTTCTAGTAGTTGCACATCAAATCTAAGCAGTACGAAGTGTTTTTCCAAAGTTATCAACATTTTTATGTTTGGCGTTCCGGAATCGACCTTATCTCAGGCTGAAAACGCGTTTCCTGCATTGTCGCATAACTTAGCAGGGAAGCTTCAGAACATCGAATTTTCACCTCCCACAATGGCAGAAATGGTCTGTCTAGTAGTTGCACATCAAATCTAAGCTGTCTGAAGTGTTTTTCCAGAATTATGAACATTTTTATGTTTGGCGTTCCGGAATCGACCTTATCACAGGCTGAAAACGCGTTTTACGCATTGTGCCATAACTTTCGTGCGAAGCTTCAGATCATCGAATATTTACCACCCACTATATCAGAAAGGGTCTTTCTAGTAGTTGCACATCAAATCTAAGCTGTTTGAAGTGTTTTTCCAAAGTTATCAACATTTTTATGTTTGGCGTTCCGGAATCAACCTTATCTCAGGCTGAAAACGCGTTTTACGCATTGTGCCATAACTTTGCAGGAAAGCTTCAGAACATGAAATTTTCACCTCCCACTATAGCAGAAATGGTCTTTCTAGTACTTGCACATCAAATCTAAGCTGTCTGAAGTGTTTTCCCGAAGTTATTAACATTTTTATGTTTGGCGTTCCGGAATTGACCTTATGTTAGGCTGAAAACCCGTTTTCTGCATTGTGACATAACTTTGCAGGGAAGCTTCAGAACATGAAATTTTCACCTCCCACGATAGCAGAAAGGGTCTTTCGAGTAGTTGCACATCAAATCGAAGCTGTTTGAATTGTTTTTCCAAAGTTATCAACATTTTTATGTTTGGCGTTCTGGAACCCACCTTATCTCAGGCTGAAAACGCGTTTTCTGCATTGTGCCATAACTTTGCAGGAAAGCTTCAGAACATGAAATTTTCAACTCCCACTATAGCAGAAAGGCTCTTTCTAGTAGTTGCACATCAAATTTAAGCTGTCTAAAGAGTTTTTCCAAAGTTATCAATATTTTTATGTTTGGCGTTCCGGAATCGACCTTCTCTCAGGCTGAAAACGCGTTTCCTGCATTGTGGCATAACTTTGAAGGAAAGCTTCAGAACTCGAAAGTTTCACCTACCACTATAGCAGAAATTGTCTTTCTAGTAGTTGCACATCAAATCTAAGCTGTCTGAAGTGGTTTTCCAAAGTTATCAACATTTTGATGTTTCTCCTTCCTGAACCCACCTTATATCAGGCTGAAAATGCGTTTTCTGCATTGTGCCATAACTTTGCAGGGAAGCATCAGAACATGAAATTTTCACCTCCCACTATAGCAGAAAGGGTCTTTCTAGTAGTTACACTTCAAATCTAAGCTGTCTGAAGTGTTTTTCGAAAGTTATCAACATTTTTATGTTTGGCGTTCCGGAATCGACCTAATCTCAGGCTGAAAACGCGTTTTCTGCATTGTGCCATAACTTTGCAGGGAAGCTTCAGAACATGAAATTTTCACCTCCCACTATAGCAGAAAGGGTCTTTCTAGTAGTTGCAAGTCAAATCTAAGCTGTCTGACGTGTTTTTCCAAAGTTAACAACATTTTTATGTTTGGCGTTCCGGAATCGACCTTATCTCAGGCTGAAAATGCGTTTAACGCACTGTTCCATAACTTTGCCGGGAAGCGTCCGAACATCGAATTTTCACAAACCACTATAGCAGAAAGAGTCTTTGTCGTAGTTGCAAATGAAATCTAAGCTGTCTGATGTGTTTTTCCGAAGTTATCAACATTTTTATGTTTTTCGTTCCGGAATCGACCTTATCTCAGGCTGAAAACGCGTTTTCGGAATTGTGTCATAGCTTTGCAGGGAAGCTTCAGAACATGAAGTTTTCACCTCCCACTATAGCAGAAAGGGTCTTTCTAGTATTTACACATCAAATCTTAGCTGTCTGAAGTGTTTTTCCAAAGTTATCAACATTTTTATGTTTGGCGTTACGGAACCCACCTTATCTCAGGCTGTGAGCGCGTTTTCTGCATTGTGCCATAACTTTGGAGGAAAGCTTCAGAACATGAAATTTTCAATTCCCATTATAGCAGAAAGGGTCTTTCTCGTACTTGCACTTCAAATCTAAACTGTCTGAAGTGTTTTTTGAAAGTTTTCAACATTTTTGTGTTTGGCGTTCCTGAATCTAACTTATTTCAGGCTGAAAACGCGTTTTCTGCAATGTGCCATAACTTTGCAGGGAAGCTTCAGAACATGAAATTTTCACCTCCCACTGTAGCTAAAAGGGTCTTTCTAGAAGTTGCACATCAAATCTAAGCTGTCTGAAGTGATTTTCCAAAGTTATCAACATTTTTAAGTTTGGCGTGCTGGAACCCACCTAATCTCTGGCTGAAAACGCGTTTCCTGCATTGTTGCATAACTTTGCAGGGATGCTTCAGAACATGAAATGTTCGCCTCCCACTATAGCAGATAGGGTCTTTCGAGGAGTTGCACATCAAATCTAAGCTGTCTGAAGTGTTTTTCCAAAGTTATCAACATTTTTATGTTTGGCGTTCTGGAACCCACCTTATCTCAGCCTGAAAACGCGTTTTAGATATTTTGCCATAACTTTGCAGGGAAGCTTCAGAAGATGAAATTTTAACATCCCACTATAGCAGAAAGGGTCTTTCTAGTAGTTGCACATAAAATCTAAGTTGTCTGAAGTGTTTTTCCAAAGTTATCAACTTTCTTATGTTTGGCGTTCCGGAATCAAGCTTATCTCAGACTGAAAACGTGTTTTCTGCATTGTGCCATAACTTTGCAGGGAAACTTCAGAACATGAAAATTTCACCTCCAACTATAGCAGAAAGGGTTTTTCTAGAATTTGCACATCAAATCTAAGCTGTCTGAAGTGTTTTTCCAAAGTTATCAACATTCTTATGTTTGGCGTTCCGGAATCAACCTTATCTGAGGCTGAAAACGCGTTTTACGCATTGTGCTATAACTTTGCAGGAAAGCTTCAGAACATGAAATTTTCAACTCCCACTATAGCAGAAAGGGTCTTTCGAGGAGTTGCACATCAAATCTATGCTGTCTGAAGTGTTTTTCCAAAGTTATATACATTTTTATGTTTGGCGTTCCGGAACCCACCTTATCTCAGGCTGAAAACGCGTTTTCTGCATTGTGCCATAACTTTGTAGGGAAGCTTATGTTTGGCGTTCCGGAACCCACCTTATCTCAGGCTGAAAACGCCTTTTACACATTGTTTCATAACTTTGCCGGGAAGGTTGAGAACATAAAATTTTCACCTCCCACTATAGCAGAAAGGGTCTTTCTAGTAGTTGCACATCAAATCTAAGCTGTCTGAAGTGTTTTTTGAAAGTTTTCAACATTTTTATGTTTGGCGTTCCTGAATTGATCTTATCTCAGGCTGAAAACACGTTTTCTGCAATGTGCCATAACTTTGCTGGGAAGCTTCAAAACATGAAATTTTCAACTCCCACTATAGCAGAAGGGGTCTTTCTAGTAGTTGCACATCAAATCTAAGCTGTCTGAAGTGTTTTTCCAAAGTTATCAACATTTTTATGTTAAGCGTTCCGGATCGCACCTTATTGAAATCGCCTTTTCTGCATTGTGCCATAACTTTGCAGGGAAGCTTCAGAACTTGACATTTTCACCTCCCACTATAGCAGAAAGGGTCTTTCTAGTAGTTGCACATAAAATCTAAGCTGTCTGAAGTGTTTTTCCAAAGTTATAAACATTTTTATGTTTGGCGTTCCTGAATCAACCTTATCTCAGGCTGAAAACGCGTTTTACGCATTGCGCCATAACTTTGCAGGGAAGCTTCGGAACATGACATTTTCACATCCCACTATAGCAGTAAGGGTCTTTCTAGTAGTTGCACATCAAATCTAAGCTGTCTGAAGTGTATTTCCAATGTTATAAACATTTTAATGTTTGGCGTTCCGGAATCAACCTTGTCTCAGGCTGAAAACGCGTTTGACGCATTGTGTCATAACTTTGCAGGGAAGCTTCAGAACATGAAATTTTCAACTCCCACTATAGCAGAAAGGCTTTTTCCAGTAGTTGCACATCAAATCTAAGCTGTCTGAAGTGTTTTTCTAAACTTATCAACATTTTTATGTTTGGCTTTCCGGAATCGACCTTATCTCAGGCTGAAAACGCGTTTTACGCATTGTGCCATAACTTCTCAGGGAAGCTTCAGAACATGAAATGTTCACCTCCCACTATAGCTGAAAGGGTTTTTCTAATAGTTGCACATCAAATCTAAGCTGTCTGAAGTGTTTTTCCAAAGTTATCAACATTCTTATGTTTGGCGTTTCGGAATCAACCTTATCTCAGGCTGAAAACGCGTTTTCAGCATTGTGCCATCACTTTGCAGGAAAGCTGCAGAATATTAAATTTTCACCTCCCACTATAGCAGAAAGGGTCTTTCTAGTAGTTGCACATCAAATCTAAGCTGTCTGAAGTGTTTTTTCAAAGTTATCAACATTTTTATGTTTGGCGTGCCGGAATCGATCTTATCTGAAGCTGAATACGCGATTTACGCATTCTGCCATAACTTTGCAGGGAATCTTCAGAACACGAGATTTTCATATGCCACTATAGCAGAAAGGGTCTTTCTAGTAGTTGCACATAAAATCTAAGCTGTCTGAAGTGTTTTTCCAAAGTTATAAACATTTTTATGTTTGGCGTTCCTGAATCAACCTTATCTCAGGCTGAAAACGCGTTTTACGCATTGCGCCATAACTTTGCAGGAAAGCTTCAGAACATGAAATTTTCAATTCCCACTAAAGCAGAAAGGGTTTTTCTCCTACTTGCACATCAAATCTAAGCTGTCTGAAGTGTTTTTCGATAGTTTTCAACATTTTTATATTTGGCTTTCCTTAATCGACCTTATCTCAGGCTGAAAACACGTTTTCTGCATTGTGCCATAACTTTGCAGGGAAGCTTCAAAACATGAAATTTTCAACTCCCACTACAGCAGAAAGGGTCTTTCTAGTAGTTGCACGTCAAATCTAAGCTGTCTGAAGTGTTTTTCCAAAGTTATCAACATTTTTATGTTTGGCATTCCAGAATCGACCTTATCTCTGGCTGAAAACGCGTTTTCTGCATTGTGCCATAACTTTCCAGGGAAACTTCAGAACATGAAATTTTCACCTCCCACTATAGCAGAAAGGGTCTTTCTAGTAGTTGCACATCAAATCTAAGCTGTCTGAAGTGTTTTTTCAAAGTTATCATATTTTTATGTTTGGCGTTCCGTAATTGACCTTGTCTCATGCTGAAAACGCGTTTTCTGCATTGTGCCATAACTTTGCAGGGAAGCTTCAGAACATGACATTTCAACATCCCACTATAGCAGAAAGGGTCTTTCTAGTAGTTGCACATCAAATCCAAGCTGTTTGAAGTGTTTTTCCAAAGTTATCAACATTTTTATGTTTGGCGTTCCGGAATCAACCTTATCTCAGGCTGAAAACGCGTTTTCTGTATTGTGCCATAACTTTGCAGGGAAGCTTCAGAACATGAAATGTTCACCTCCCACTATAGCAGAAAGGGTCTCTCTAGTAGTTGCACATCAAATCTAAGCTGTCTGAAGTGTTTTTCCAAAGTTATCAACATTTTTATGTTTGGCGTTCCGGAACCCACCTTTTCTCAGGCTGAAAATGCGTTTTCTGCATTGTGCCACAACTTTGCAGGGAAGCTTCAGAACATGAAATTTTCACCTCCCACTATAGCAGAAAGGGTCTTTCTAGTAGTTGCACATCAAATCGAAGCTGTCTGAAGTGTTTTTCCAAAGTTATCAACATTTTTTTGTTTGGCGTTCCGGAATCAACCTTATCTCAGGCTGAAAACGCGTTTTACGCATTCTGCCATAACTTTGCAGGGAAGCTTCAGAACATGAAATGTTCACCTCCCACTATAGCAGAAAGGGTCTCTCTAGTAGTTGCACATCAAATCTAAGCTGTCTGAAGTGTTTTTCCAAAGTTATCAACATTTTTATGTTTGGCGTACCAGAATCGACCTTATGTGAGGCTGAAAACGCATTTTCTGCATTGTGCCATAACTTTGCAGGGAAGCTTCAGAACAAGAAATTTTCACCTCCCACTATAGCAGAAAGGGTCTTTATAGTAGTTGCACATCAAATCTAAGCTGTCTGAAGTGTTTTTCCGAAGTTATCAACATTTTTATGTTTGCCGTTCCGGAATCGACCTTATGTGATGCTGAAAACTCGTTTTCTGCATTGTGCCATAACTTTGCAGGGAAGCTTCAGAATCTGAAATTTTCACCTCCCACGATAGCAGAAAGGGTCTTTCGAGTAGTTGCACATCAAATCTAAGCTGTCTGAAATGTTTTTTTTTCCAAAGTTATCAACATTTTTATGTTTGGCATTCCAGAATCGACCTTATCTCCGGCTGAAAATGCGTTTTCTGCATTGTGCCATAACTTTGCAGTGAAGCTTGAGAACATGAAGTTTTAACCTCCCGCTATAGCAGAAAGGGTCATTCTAGTAGTTGTACATCAAATCTAAGCTGTCTTGAAGTGTTTTTCTGAAGTTATCAACATTTTTATGTTTGGCGTTCCGGAACCCACCTTATCTCAGCCTGAAAACGCGTTTTACAAATTTTGCCATAACTTTGGAGGGAAGCTTCAGAACATGAAATTTTTACATCCCACTATAGCAGAAAGGGTCTTTCTAGTAGTTGCACATCAAATCTAAGCTGTCTGAAGTGTTTTTCCAAAGTTATCAACATTTTTATGTTTGTCGTTCTGGAACCCACCTTATCTCAGGCTGAAAACGCGTTTTCTGCATTGTGCCGTAACTTTGCAGGGAGACTTCAGAACATGAAATTTTCTCCTCCCACTATAGCAGAAAGGGTATTTCTAGTAGTTGCACATCAAATCTTAGCAGTCTGAAGTGTTTTTCCAAAGTTCTGAACATTTTTATGTATGGCGTTCTGAAATCAATCTTATCTCAGGCTGAAAACGCGTTTTACGTACTGTGCCATAACTTTGCAGGAAAGCTTCAGAACATGAAATTTTAACCTCCCACTATTGCAGAAAGGGTCTTTCTAGTAGTTGCACATCAAATCTAAGCTGTCGAAAGTGTTTTTCCAAAGTTATCAACATTTTTATTTTTGGCGTTTCGGAAGCGAACTTATCTCCGGATGAAAACGCGTTTCCTGCATTGTTGCAAAACTTTGCAGGGATGCTTCAGAACATGAAATGTTCGCCTCCCACTATAGCAGATACGGTCTTTCGAGGAGTTGCACATCAAATCTAAGCTGTCTGAAGTGTTTTTCCAAAGTTATCAACATTTTTATGTTTGGCGTTCTGGAACCCACCTTATCTCAGGCTGGAAACGCGTTTTCTGCATTGTGCCATAACTTTGCAGGGAAGCTTCAGAACATGAAATTTTCACCTCCCACTATAGCAGAAAGTGTCTTTCTAGTAGTTGCATATCAAATCTAAGCTGTCTGAAGTGTTTTTCCAAAGTTATCAACATTCTTATGTTTGGCGTTCCGGAATCAACCTTATCTGAGGCTGAAAACGCGTTTAACGCATTGTGCCATAACTTTGCAGGAAAGCTTCAGAACATGAAATTTTCAACTCCCACTATAGCAGAAAGGGTCTTTCTAGTAGTTTCACATCAAATCTAAGCTGTCTGAAGTGTTTTTCCAAAGTTATCAATATTTTTATGTTTGGCGTTCCGGAATCAACCTTATCGCAGACTGAAAACGTGTTTTCTGCATTGTGCCATAACTTTGCAGGGAAACTTCAGAACATGAAATTTTCACGTCCAACTATAGCAGAAAGGTTCTTTCTAGTAGTTGCACATCAAATCTAAGCTGTCTGAAGTGTTTTTCGAAAGTTATCAACATTTTTATGTTTGGCGTTCGGGAACCCACCTAATCTCAGGCTGAAAACGCGTTTTCTGCATTGTGCCATAACTTTGCAGGGAAGCTTCAGAAAATGAAATTTTTACCTCCCACTATAGCAGAAAGGGTCTTTCTAGTAGTTGCACATCAAATCTAAGCTGTCTGAAGTGTTTTTCGAAAGTTATCAACATTCTTATGTTTGGCGTTCCGGAATCAACCTTATCTGAGGCTGAAAACGCGTTTTACGCATTGTGCCATAACTTTGCAGGAAAGCTTCAGAACATGAAATTTTCTACTCCCACTATAGCAGAAAGGGTCTTTCTAGTAGTTTCACATCAAATCTAAGCTGTCTGAAGTGTTTTTCCAAAGTTATCAATATTTTTATGTTTGGCGTTCCGGAATCAACCTTATCGCAGACTGAAAACGTGTTTTCTGCATTGTGCCATAACTTTGCAGGGAAACTTCAGAACATGAAATTTTCACGTCCAACTATAGCAGAAAGGTTCTTTCTAGTAGTTGCACATCAAATCTAAGCTGTCTGAAGTGTTTTTCGAAAGTTATCAACATTTTTATGTTTGGCGTTCTGGAACCCACCTAATCTCAGGCTGAAAACGCGTTTTCTGCATTGTGCCATAACTTTGCAGGGAAGCTTCAGAAAATGAAATTTTTACCTCCCACTATAGCAGAAAGGGTCTTTCTAGTAGTTGCACATCAAATCTAAGCTGTCTGAAGTGTTTTTCGAAAGTTATCAACATTTTCATGTTTGGCGTTCCGGAACCCACCTTATCTCAGGCTGAAAACGCGTTTTACGCATTGTGCCATAACTTTGCAGGAAAGCTTCAGAACATGAAATTTTCAACTCCCACTATAGCAGAAAGGGTCTTTCTAGTAGTTGAACATCAAATCTAAGCTGTCTGAAGTGTTTTTCCAAAGTTATCAATATTTTTATGTTTGGCTTTCCGGAATCGACCTTATCTCAGGCTGAAAACGCGTTTCCTGCATTGTGGCATAACTTTGCAGGGATGCTTCAGAACATGAAATTTTCACCTCCCACTGTAGCAGAAAGGGTCTTTCGAGTAGTTGCACATCAAATCTAAGCTGACTGATGTGTTTTTCCAAAGTTATTAACATTTTTATGTTTGGCGTTCCGGAATCGACCTTATCTCAGGCTGAAAACGCCTTCTACACATTGTTTCATAACTTTGCCGGGAAGGTTGAGAACATCAAATTTTCACCTCCCACTACAGCAGAAAGGGTTTTTCTAGTAGTTGCACATCAAATCTAAGCTGTCTGAAGTGTTTTTCCAAAGTTATCAACATTTTTATGTTTGGCGTTCCGGAACCCACCTTATCTCAGGCTGTGAGCGCGTTTTCTGCATTGTGGCATAACTTTGGAGGAAAGCTTCAGAACATGAAATTTTCAATTCCCATTATAGCACAAAGGGTCTTTCTCGTACTTGCACATTAAATCTTAGCTGTCTGAAGTGTTTTTTGAAAGTTTTCAACATTTTTAAGTTTGGCGTTCCTGAATCGACCTTATCTCAGGCTGAAAATGCGTTTTCTGCAATGTGCCATAACTTTGCAGGGAAGTTTCAGAACATGAAATTTTCAACTCCCACTATAGCAGAATGGGTCTTTCTAGTAGTTGCACATCAAATCTAAGCTGTCTGAAGTGTTTTTCCAAATTTATCAAAATTTTTATGTTTGGCATTCCGGAATCGACCTTATCTCAGGCTGAAAACGCGTTTTCTGCATTGTGCCATAACTTTGCAGGGAAGCTTCAGAACATGACATTTTCACCTCCCACTATAGCAGAAAGGGTCTTTCTAGTAGTTGCACATCAAATCTAAGCTGTCTGAAGTGTTTTTCCAAAGTTATCAATATTTTTATGTTTGGCGTTTCGGAATCGACCTTATCTCAGGCTGAAAACGCATTTCCTGCATTGTGGCATAACTTTGCAGGGAAGCTTCAGAACATGAAATTTTCACCTCCCACTGTAGCTAAACGGGTCTTTCTAGTAGTTGCACATCAAATCTAAGTTGTCTGAAGTGATTTTCCAAAGTTATCAACATTTTTATGATTGGCGTTCTGGAACCCACCTAATCTCTGGCTGAAAACGCGTTTCCTGCATTGTTGCATAACTTTGCAGGGATGCTTCAGAACATGAAATGTTCGCCTCCCATTATAGCAGATAGGGTCTTTCGAGGAGTTGCACATCAAATCTAAGCTGTCTGAAGTGTTTTTCCTAAGTTATCAACATTTTTATGTTTGGCGTTCTGGAACCCACCTTATCTCAGGCTGAAAACGCGTTTTCTGCATTGTGCCATAACTTTGCAGGGAAGCTTCAGAACATGAAATTTTCACCTCCCACTATAGCAGAAAGTGTCTTTCTAGTAGTTGCACATCAAATCTAAGCTGTCTGAAGTGTTTTTCCAAAGTTATCAACATTTTTATGTGTGGCGTTCAGGAACCCACCTTATCTCAGCCTGAAAACGCGTTTTACATATGTTGCCGTAACTTTGCAGGGAAGCTTCAGAAGATGAATTTTTAACATCCCACTATAGCAGAAAGGGTCTTTCTAGTAGTTGCACATAAAATTTAAGTTGTCTGAAGTGTTTTTCCAAAGTTATCAACATTCTTATGTTTGGCGTTCCGGAATCAACCTTATCTCAGACTGAACACGTGTTTTCTGCATTGTGCCATAACTTTGCAGGGAAACTTCAGAACATGAAATTTTCACCTCCAACTATAGCAGAAAGGGTCTTTCTAGTAGTTGCACATCAAATCTAAGCTGTCTGAAGTGTTTTTCCAAAGTTATCAACATTTTTATGTTTGGCGTTCTGGAACCCACCTAATCTCAGGCTGAAAACGCGTTTTCTGCATTGTGCCATAACTTTGCAGGGAAGCTTATGTTTGGCGTTCCAGAAACAACCTTATCTCAGGCTGAAAATGCCTTTTACATATTTTGCCATAACTTTGCAGGGAAGCTTCAGAACATGAAATTTTGACATCCCACTATAGCAGAAAGGGTCTTTCTAGTAATTGCACATCAAATCTAAGCTGTCTGAAGTGTTTTTCCAAAGTTATCAACATTCTTATGTTTGGCGATCCGGAATCAACCTTATCTCAAGCTGAAAACGCGTTTTACGCATTGTGCCATAACTTTGCAGGAAAGCTTCAGAACATGAAATTTTCACCTCCCACTACAGCAGAAAGGGTCTTTCTAGTAGTTGCAGAACAAATCCAAGATGTCTGAAGTGTTTTTGCAAAGTTATCAACATTTTTATGTTTGGCGTTCTGGAACCCACCTTATCTCAGGATGAAAACGCGTTTTCTGCATTGTGCCATAACTTTATAGGGAGACTTCAGAACATGAAATTTTCTCCTCCCACTATAGCAGAAAGGGTATTTCTAGTAGTTGCACATCAAATCTAAGCTGTCTGAAGTGTTTTTCCAAAGTTATCAACATTTTTATGTTTGGCGTTTCGGAATCGACCTTATCTCCAGCTTAAAACGCGTTTTCTGCATTGTGCCATAACTTTGCAGGGAAGCTTCAGATCATGAAATTTTAACCTCCCATTATAGCAGAAAAGGTCATTCTAGTAGTTGCACATCAAATCTAAGCTGTCTTGAAGTGTTTTTCTAAAGTTATCAACATTTTTATTTTTGGCGTTCCGGAACCCACCTTATCTCAGTCTGAAAACACGTTTTACATATTTTGCCATAACTTTGCAGGGAAGCTTAAGAACATGAAATTTTAACATCCCACTATAGCAGAAATGGTCTTTCTAGTAGTTGCACATCAAATCTAAGCTGTCTGAAGTGTTTTTCCAAAGTTATCAACATTTTTATGTTTGGCGTTCTAAAATCAACCTCATCTCAGGCTGAAAACGCGTTTAACGCATTGTGCCATAACTTTGCAGGGAAGCTTCAGAACATGAAATTTTAAACTCCCATTATAGCAGAAAAGGTCATTCTAGTAGTTGCACATCAAATCTAAGCTGTCTTGAAGTGTTTTTCTAAAGTTATCAACATTTTTATGTTTGGCGTTGCGGAACCCACCTTATCTCAGGCTGAAAACGCGTTTTACGCATTGTGCCATAACTGTGCAGGGAAGCTTCAGAACATAAAATGTTCGCCTCCCACTATAGCAGACAGGGTCTTTCTAGTAGTTGCACATCAAATCTAAGCTGTCTGAAGTGTTTTTCCAAAGTTATCGACATTCTTATGTTTGGCGTTCCGGAATCAACCTTATCTCAGGCTGAAAACGCGTTTTACGCATTGTGCCATAACTGTGCAGGGAAGCTTCAGAACATAAAATGTTCGCCTCCCACTATAGCAGACAGGGTCTTTCTAGTAGTTGCACATCAAATCTAAGCTGTCTGAAGTGTTTTCCCAAAGTTATCAACATTTTTATGTTTGGCGTTCTGGAACCCACCTTATCTCAGGCTGAAAACACGTTTTCTGCATTGTGCCATCACTTTGCAGGGAAGCTTCAGAACATGAAATTTTCACCTCCCACTACAGCAGAAAGGGTCTTTCTAGTAGTTGCAGAACAAATCTAAGCTGTCTGAAGTGTTTTTCCAAAGTTATCAACATTTTTATGTTTGGCGTTCTGGAACCCACCTTATCTCAGGCTGAAAACGCGTTTTCTGCATTGTGCCATAACTTTGCAGGTAGACTTCAGAACATGAAATTTTCTCCTCCCACTATAGCAGAAAGGGTATTTCTAGTAGTTGCACATCAAATCTAAGTTGTCTGAAGTGTTTTTCCAAAGTTATCAACATTCTTATGTTTGGCGTTCCGGAACCCACCTTATTTCAGCCTGAAAACGCGTTTTACATATTTTGCCATAACTTTGAGGGAAGCTTCAGAACATGAAATTTTAACATCCCACTATAGCAGAAAGGGTCGTTCTAGTAGTTGCATATCAAATCTAAGCTGTCTGAAGTGTTTTTCCAAAGTTATCAACATTTTTATGTGTGGCGTTCTGGTACCCACCTTATCTCAGGCTGAAAACGCGTTTTCTTCATTGTGCCATAACTTTGCAGGGAAGCTTCAGAACATGAAATTTTCACCTCCCACTAGAGCAGAATGGGTCTTTCTCGCAGTTGCACATCAAATCTAAGCTGTCTGAAGTGTTTTTCGAAAGTTATCAACATTTTTATGTTTGGCGTTCCGGAATCGACCTTATCTCAGGCTGAAAACGCGTTTTCTGCATTGTGCCATAACTTTGCAGGGAAGCTTCAGAACATGAAATTTTAACCTCCCACTATGGCAGAAAAGGTCATTCTAGTAGTTGCACATCAAATCTAAGCTGTCTTGAAGTGTTTTTCTGAAGTTATCAACATTTTTATGTTTGGCGTTCCGGAACCCACCTTATCTCTGTCTGAAAACGTGTTTTACATATTTTGCCATAACTTTGCAGGGAAGCTTCTGAACATGAAATTTTCACGTCCCACTATAGCAGAAAGGGTCGTTCTAGTAGTTGCATATCAAATCTAAGCTGTCTGAAGCGTTTTTCGAAAGTTATCAACATTTTTATGTTTGGCGTTCCGGAATCGACCTTATAACAGGATGAAAAATCGTTTTCTGCATTGTCCCATAACTTTGCAGGGAAGCTTCAGAACATGAAATGTTCATCTCCCACTGTAGCAGAAAGGGTCTTTCCAGTAGTTGCACATCAAATCTAAGCTGTCTGAAGTGTTTTTCCAAAGTTATCAACATTTTTTTGTTTGGCATTCCGGAATCGACCTTATGTCAGGCTGAAAACGCGTTTTACGCATTGTGCCATAACTTTGCAGGGAAGCTTCAGAACATGACATTTTCACCTCCCACAATAGCCGAAAGGGTCTTTCTAGTAGTTGCACATCATATCTAAGCTGTCTGAAGTGTTTTTCCAAAGTTATCAACATTTTTATGTTTGGTGTTCCGGAACCCACCTTATCTCAGGCTGAAAACAGGTTTTCTGCATTGTGCCATAACTTTGCAGGGAAGCTTCAGAACATGAAATTTTCACATCCCACTATAGCAGAAAGGGTCTTTCTCGTAGTTGCACATCAAATCTTAGCTGTCTGAAGTGTTTTTCTAAAGTTCTCAACATTTTTATGTTTGGCGTTCTGAAATCAACCTCATCTCAGGCTGAAAACGCGTTTCACGCATTGTGCCATAACTTTGCAGGGAAGCTTCAGAAAATGAAATTTTAACCTCCCACTATAGCAGAAAGGGTCTTTCTAGTAGTTGCACATCAAATCTAAGCTGTCGAAAGTGTTTTTCCAAAGTTATCAACATTTTTATGTTTGGCGTTTCGGAATCGACCTTATCTCCGGCTGAAAACGTGTTTTCTGCATTGTGCCATAACTTTGCAGGGAAGCTTCATAACATGAAATTTTAACCTTCCATTATAGCAGACAAGGTCATTCTAGTAGTTGCACATCAAATCTAAGCTGTCTTGATGTGTTTTTCTAAAGTTATCAACATTTTTATGTTTGGCGTTCCGGAACCCACCTTATCTCAGGCTGAAAACGCGTTTTACGCATTGTGCCATAACTTTGCAGGGAAGCTTCAGAACATGAAATGTTCGCCTCCCACTATAGCAGATAGGGTCTTTCTAGTAGTTGCACATCAAATCTAAGCTGTCTGAAGTGTTTTTCCAAAGTTATCAACATTTTTATGTTTGGCGTTCTGGAACCCACCTTATCTCAGGCTGAAAACACGTTTTCTGCATTGTGCCATAACTTTTCAGGGAAGCTTCAGAACATGAAATTTTCACCTCCCACTACAGCAGAAAGGGTCTTTCTAGTAGTTGCAGAGCAAATCTAAGCTGTCTGAAGTGTTTTTCCAAAGTTATCAACATTTTTATGTTTGGCGTTCTGGAACCCACCTTATCTCAGGCTGAAAACGCGTTTTCTGCATTGTGCTATAACTTTGCAGGGAGACTTCAGAACATGAAATTTTCTCCTCCCACTATAGCAGAAAGGGTATTTCTAGTAGTTGCACATCAAATCTAAGTTGCCTGAAGTGTTTTTCCAAAGTTATCAACATTCTTATGTTTGGCGTTCCGGAACCCACCATATTTCAGACTGAAAACGCGTTTTACATATTTTGCCATAACTTTGAGGGAAGCTTCAGAACATGAAATTTTAACATCCCACTATAGCAGAAAGGGTATTTCTAGTAGTTGCACATCAAATCTAAGTTGTCTGAAGTGTTTTTCCAAAGTTATCAACATTCTTATGTTTGGCGTTTCGGAATCGACCTTATCTCAGGCTGAAAACGCGTTTTCTGCATTGTGCCATAACTTTTCAGGGAAGGTTCAGAATGTGAAATGTTCGCCTCCCACTATAGCAGATAGGGTCTTTCTAGTATTTGCACATCAAACCTAAGCTGTCTGAAGTGTTTTTCCAAAGTTATCAACATTTTTACGTTTGGCGTTCTGGAACCCACCTTATCTCAAGCTGAAAACGCGTTTTCTTCATTGTGCCATAACTATTCAGGGAAGCTTCAGAACATGAAATGTTCGCCTCCCACTATAGCAGATAGGGTCTTTCTAGTATTTGCACATCAAATTTAAGCTGTCTGAAGTGTTTTTCCAAAGTTATCAACATTTTTATGTTTGGCGTTCTGGAACCCACCTTATGTCAAGCTGAAAACGCGTTTTCTTCATTGTGCCATAACTTTGCAGGGAAGCTTCAGAACATGAAATTTTCACCTCCCACTAGAGCAGAAAGGGTCTTTCTCATAGATGCACATCAAATCTAAGCTGTCTGAAGTGTTTTTCGAAAGTTTTCAACATTTTTATGTTTGGTGTTCCTGAATCGACTTTATCTCAGGCCGAAAACGCGTTTTACATATTTTGCCATAACTTTGCAGGGAAGCTTAAGAACATGAAATTTTAACATCCCACTATAGCAGAAATGGTCTTTCTAGTAGTTGCACATCAAATCTAAGCTGTCTGAAGTGTTTTTCGAAAGTTTTCAACATTTTTATGTTTGGTGTTCCTGAATCGACCTTATCTCAGGCCGAAAACGCGTTTTCTGCATTGTGCCATAACTTTGCAGGGAAGCTTCAGAACATGAAAATTTCACCTCCCACTATAGCAGAAAGGGTCTTTCGAGTAGATGCACATCAAATCTAAGCTGTCTGAAGTGTTTTTCGAAAGTTTTCAACATTTTTATGTTTGGTGTTCCTGAATCGACCTTATCTCAGGCCGAAAACGCGTTTTCTGCATTGTGCCATAACTTTGCAGGGAAGCTCCAGAACATGAAAATTTCACCTCCCACTATAGCAGAAAGGGTCTTTCTAGTAGATGCACATCAAATCTAAGCTGTCTGAAGTGTTTTTCCAAAGTTATCAACATTTTTATGTTTGGCGTTCCGGAATCGACCTTATCTCAGGCTGAAAACGCGTTTTCTGCACTGTGCCAAAACTTTGCAGGGAAGCTTCAGAAAATGAAATTTTAACCTCCCACTATAGTAGAAAGGGTCTTTCTAGTAGTTGCACATCAAATCTAAGCTGTCGAAAGTGTTTTTCCAAAGTTATCAACATTTTTATGTTAGGCGTTTCGGAATCGACCATATCTCCGGCTGAAAACGTGTTTTCTGCATTGTGCCATAACTTTGCAGGGAAGCTTCAGAACATGAAATTTTAACCTCCCATTATAGCAGAAAAGGTCATTCTAGTAGTTGCACATAAAATCTAAGCTGTCTTGAAGTGTTTTTCTAAAGTTATCAACATTTTTATGTTTGGCGTTCCGGAACCCACCTTATCTCAGTCTGAAAACGCGTTTTACATATTTTGCCATAACTTTGCAGGGAAGCTTAAGAACATGAAATTTTAACATCCCACTATAGCAGAAATGGTCTTTCTAGTATTTGCACATCAAATCTAAGCTGTCTGAAGTTTTTTTCCAAGGTTCTCAACATTTTTATGTTTGGCGTTCTGGAACCCACCTAATCTCAGGCTGAAAACGCGTTTTCTGCATTGTGCCACAACTTTTCAGGGAAGGTTCAGAACATGAAATTTTCTCCTCCCACTACAGCAGAAAGGGTATTTCTAGTAGTTGCACATCAAATCTAAGCTGTCTGAAGTGTATTTCCAAAGTTATCAACATTTTTATGTTTGGCGTTCTGGTACCCACCTTATCTCAGGCTGAAAACGCGTTTTCTTCATTGTGCCAAAACTTCTCAGGGAAGCTTCAGAACATGAAATTTTCACCTCCCACTAGAGCAGAAAGGGTCTTTCTAGTAGATGCACATCAAATCTAAGCTGTCTGAAGTGTTTTTCGAAAGTTTTCAACATTTTTATGTTTGGTGTTCCTGAATCGACCTTATCTCAGGCCGAAAACGCGTTTTATGCATTGTGCCATAACTTTGCAGGGAAGCTTCAGAACATGAAAATTTCACCTCCGACTATAGCAGAAAGGGTCTTTCTAGTAGATGCACATCAAATCTAAGCTGTCTGAAGTGTTTTTCCAAAGTTATCAACATTTTTATGTTTGGCGTTCCGGAATCGACCTTATCTCAGGCTGAAAACGCGTTTTCTGCATTGTGCCATAACTTTGCAGGGAAGCTTCAGAACATGAAATTTTAACCTCCCACTATAGCAGAATGGGTCTTTCTAGTAGTTGCACATCAAATCTTAGCTGTCTGAAGTGTTTTTCCAAAGTTCTCAACATTTTTATGTTTGGCATTCTGAAATCAACCTCATCTCAGGCTGAAAACGCGTTTAACACATTGTGCCATAACTTTGCAGGGAAGCTTCAGAAAATGAAATTTTAACTTCCCACTATAGCAGAAAGGGTCTTTCTAGTAGTTGCACATCAAATCTAAGCTGTCGAAAGTGTTTTTCCAAACATATCAACATTTTTATGTTTGGCGTTTCGGAATCGCCCTTATCTCCGGCTGAAAACGCGATTTCTGCATTGTGCCATAACTTTGCAGGGAAGCTTCTGAACATGAAATTTTAACCTCCCACTATGGCAGAAAAGGTCATTCTAGTAGTTGCACATCAAATCTAAGCTGTCTTGAAGTGTTTTTCTAAAGTTATCAACATTTTTATGTTTGGCGTTCCGGAATCCACCTTATCTCAGTCTGAAAACGCATTTTACATATTTTGCCATAACTTTGCAGGGAAGCTTCAGAACATGAAATTTTCACGTCCCACTATAGCAGAAAGGGTCTTTCTAGTAGTTGCATATCAAATCTAAGCTGTGTGAAGTGTTATTCGAAAGTTTTCAACATTTTTATGTTTGGTGTTCCTGAATCGACGTTATCTCAGGCTGAAAACGCGTTTTCTGCATTGTCCCATAACTTTGCAGGGAAGCTTCAGAACATGAAATGTTCACCTCCCACTATAGCAGAAAGGGTCTTTCTAGCAGTTGCACATCAAATCTAAGCTGTCTGAAGTGTTTTTCGAAAGTTATCAACATTTTTATGTTTGGCATTCCAGAATCGATCTTATCTCAGGCTGAAAACGAGTTGTCTGCATTGTGCCATAACTTTGCATGGAAGCTTCAGAACATGAAATTTTAGCCTCCCACTATAGCAGAAAGGGTCTTTCCAGTAGTTGCACATCAAATCTAAGCTGTCTGAAGTGTTTTTCCAAAGTTATCAACATTTTTTTGTTTGGCGTTCCGGAACCCACCATATCTCAGGCTGAAAACAGGTTTTCTGCATTGTGCCATAACTTTGCAGGGAAGCTTCAGAACATGAAATTTTCCCGTCCCACTATAGCAGAAAGGGTCTTTCTAGTAGTTGCACATCAAATCTAAGCTGTCTGAAGTGTTTTTCCAAAGTTATCAACATTTTTTTGTTTGGCGTTCCGGAACCCACCATATCTCCGGCTGAAAACAGGTTTTCTGCATTGTGCCATAACTTTGCAGGGAAGCTTCAGAACATGAAATTTTCACGTCCCACTATAGCAGAAAGGGTCTTTCTAGTAGTTGCACATCAAATCTAAGCTGTCTGAAGTGCTTTTCGAAAGTTATCAACATTTTTATGTTTGGCGTTCCGGAACCCACCTTATCTCAGGCTGAAAACGCGTTTTCGGCATTGTGCCATAACTTTGCAGGTAAGCTTCAGAACATGAAATATTCACCTCCCACTATAGCAGAAAGGGTCTTTCTAGTAGTTGCACATCAAATCTAAGCGGTCTGAAATGTTTTTCCAAAGTTATCAACATTTTTACGTTTGGTGTTCCGGAACCCACCTTATCTCAGGCTGAACACGCGTTTTCTGCATTGTGCTATAACTTTGCAGGGAATCTTCAGGACATAAAATTTTCACCTCCCACAATAGCCGAAAGGGTCTTTCTAGTAGTTGCACATCAAATCTAATCTGTCTGAAGTTTTTTTCCAAGGTTGTCAACATTTTTATGTTTGGCGTTCCGGAATCGACCTTATCTCAAGCTGAAAACGCGTTTTCTGCATTGTGCCATAACTTTGCAGGGAAGCTTCAGAACATGAAATGTTCACCTCCCACTATAGCAGAAAGGGTCTTTCTAGTAGTTGCACATCAAATCTAAGCTGTCTGAAGTGTTTTTCGAAAGTTATCAACATTTTTATGTTTGGCGTTCCAGAATCGACCTTATCTCAGGCTGAAAACGCATTGTCTGCATTGTGCCATAACTTTGCAGGGAAGCTTCCGAACATGAAATGTTCTCCTCCCACTATAGCAGAAAGGGTCTTTTTAGTAGTTGCAGATCAAATCTAAGCTGTCTGATGTGTTTTTCCAAAGTTATCAACATTTTTATGTTTGGCGTTGCGGAATCGACCTTATCTTAGGCTGAAAACGCGTTTTACACATTGTGCAATAACTTTGCAGGGAAGCTTCAGAACATGAAATGTTCACATCCCACTATAGCAGAAAGGGTCTTTCTAGTAGTTGCACATCAAATCTAAGCTATCTGAAGTGTTTTTCCAAAGTTATCAACATTTTTATGTTTGGCGTTCCGGAATCGACCTTATCTCAGGCTGAAAACGCGTTTTACGCATTGTGCCATAACTTTTCAGGGAAGCTTCAGAACATGAAATGTTCACCTCCCACTATAGCAGAAAAGGTCTTTCTAGAAATTGCACATCAAATGTGAGCTGTCTGAAATGTTTTTCCAAAGTTATGAACATTTTTTTATTTATCGTTCGGGAATCAACCTTATCTCAGGCTGAAAAGGTGTTTTCTGCATTGTGCGATAACTTTGCAGGGAAGCTTCAGAACATGAAATGTTCACCTCCCACTATAGCAGAAAGGGTCTTTCTAGCAGTTGCACATCAAATCTAAGCTGTCTGAAGTGTTTTTCGAAAGTTATCAACATTTTTATGTTTGGCATTCCAGAATCGATCTTATCTCAGGCTGAAAACGAGTTGTGTGCATTGTGCAATAACTTTGCATGGAAGCTTCAGAACATGAAATTTTCACCTCCCACTATAGCAGAAAGGGTCTTTCTAGTAGTTTCACATCAAATCTAAGCTGTCTGAAGTGTTTTTCCAAAGTTATCAACATTTTTTTGTTTGGCGTTCCGGAACCCACCATATCTCAGGCTGAAAACAGGTTTTCTGCATTGTGCCATAATTTTGCAGGGAAGCTTCAGAACATGAAATTTTCACGTCCCACTATAGCAGAAAGGGTCTTTCTAGTAGTTGCACATCAAATCTAAGCTGTCTGAAGTGCTTTTCGAAAGTTATCAACATTTTTATGTTTGGCGTTCCGGAACCCACCTTATCTCAGGCTGAAAACGCGTTTTACATATTTTGCCATAACTTTGCAGGGAAGCTTAAGAACATGAAATTTTAACATTCCACTATAGCAGAAATGGTCTTTCTAGTAGTTGCACATCAAATCTAAGCTGTCTGAAGTGTTTTTCCAAAGTTATCAACATTCTTATGTTTGGCGTTCCGGAATCAACCTTATCTCAGGCTGAAAACGCGTTTTACGCATTGTGCCATAACTTTGCAGGGAAGCTTCAGAACATGAAATGTTCGCCTCCCACTATAGCAGATAGGGTCTATCTGGTAGTTGCACATCAAATCTAAGCTGTCTGAAGTGTTTTTCCAAAGTTATCAACATTTTTATGTTTGGCGTTCTGGAACCCACCTTATCTCAGGCTGAAAACACGTTTTCTGCATTGTGCCATAACTTTGCAGGGAAGCTTCAGAACATGAAATTTTCACGTCCCACTATAGCAGAAAGGGTCTTTCTAGTAGTTGCACATCAAATCTAAGCTGTCTGAAGTGCTTTTCGAAAGTTATCAACATTTTTATGTTTGGCGTTCCGGAACCCACCTTATCTCAGGCTGAAAACGCGTTTTACATATTTTGCCATAACTTTGCAGGGAAGCTTAAGAACATGAAATTTTAACATTCCACTATAGCAGAAATGGTCTTTCTAGTAGTTGCACATCAAATCTAAGCTGTCTGAAGTGTTTTTCCAAAGTTATCAACATTTTTTTGTTTGGCGTTCCGGAACCCACCATATCTCAGGCTGAAAACAGGTTTTCTGCATTGTGCCATAATTTTGCAGGGAAGCTTCAGAACATGAAATTTTCACGTCCCACTATAGCAGAAAGGGTCTTTCTAGTAGTTGCACATCAAATCTAAGCTGTCTGAAGTGCTTTTCGAAAGTTATCAACATTTTTATGTTTGGCGTTCCGGAACCCACCTTATCTCAGGCTGAAAACGCGTTTTACATATTTTGCCATAACTTTGCAGGGAAGCTTAAGAACATGAAATTTTAACATTCCACTATAGCAGAAATGGTCTTTCTAGTAGTTGCACATCAAATCTAAGCTGTCTGAAGTGTTTTTCCAAAGTTATCAACATTCTTATGTTTGGCGTTCCGGAATCAACCTTATCTCAGGCTGAAAACGCGTTTTCTGCATTGTGCCACAACTTTTCAGGGAAGGTTCTGAATATGAAATGTTCGCCTCCCACTATAGCAGATAGGGTCTTTCTAGTATTTGCACATCAAATCTAAGTTGTCTGAAGTGTTTTTCCAAAGTTATCAACATTTTTATGTTTGGCGTTCTGGAACCCACCTTATCTCAAGCTGAAAACGCGTTTTCTGCATTGTGCCATAACTTTTCAGGGAAGCTTCAGAACATGAAATGTTCGCCTCCCACTATAGCAGATAGGGTCTTTCTAGTATTAGCACATCAAATCTAAGCTGTCTGAAGTGTTTTTCCAAAGTTATCAACATTTTTATGTTTGTCGTTCTGGAACCCACCTTATCTCAAGCTGAAAACGCGTTTTCTGCATTGTGCCATATCTTTGCAGGGAGACTTCAGAACATGAAATTTTCTCCTCCCACTACAGCAGAAAGGGTATTTCTAGTAGTTGCACATCAAATCTAAGTTGTCGAAAGTGTTTTTCCAAACATATCAACATTTTTATGTTTGGCGTTTCGGAATCGACCTTATCTCCGGCTGAAAACGCGTTTTCTGCATTGTGCCATAACTTTGCAGGGAAGCTTCAGAACATGAAATTTTAACGTCCCACTATAGCAGAATGGGTCTATCTAGCAGTTGCACATCAAATCTTAGCTGTCTGAAGTGTTTTTTCAAAGTTCTCAACATTTTTATGTTTGGCATTCTGAAATCAACCTCATCTCAGGCTGAAAACGCGTTTAACGCATTGTGCCATAACTTTGCAGGGAAGCTTCAGAAAATGAAATTTCAACCTCCCACTATAGCAGAAAGGGTCTTTCTAGTAGTTGCACATCAAATCTAAGCTGTCGAAAGTGTTTTTCCAGACATATCAACATTTTTATGTTTGGCGTTTCGGAATCGACCTTATCTCCGGCTGAAAACGCGTTTTCTGCATTGTGCCATAACTTTGCAGGGAAGCTTCAGAACATGAAATTTTAACCTCCCACTATGGCAGAAAAGGTCATTCTAGTAGTTGCACATCAAATCTAAGCTGTCTTGAAGTGTTTTTCTAAAGTTATCAACATTTTTATGTTTGGCGTTCCGGAACCCACCTTATCTCAGTCTGAAAACGCGTTTTACATATTTTGCCATAACTTTGCTGGGAAGCTTCAGAACATGAAATTTTCACGTCCCACTATAGCAGTAAGGGTCTTTCTCGTAGTTGCATATCAAATCTAAGCTGTCTGAAGCGTTTTTCGAAAGTTATCAACATTTTTATGTTTGGCGTTTCGGAATCGACCTTATCTCAGGATGAAAAATCGTTTTCAGCATTGTCCCATAACTTTTCAGGGAAGCTTCAGAACATGAAATGTTCACCTCCCACTATAGCAAAAAGGGTCTTTCTAGTAGTTGCACATCAAATCTAAGCTGTCTGTAGTGTTTTTCGAAAGTTATCAACATTTTTATGTTTGGCGTTCCGGAACCCCCCTTATCTCAGGCCGAAAAGGCGTTTTCTGCATTGTGCCATAACTTTGCAGGGAAGCTTCAGAACATGAAATTTTAACCTCCCACTGTAGCAGAAAGGGTCTTTCAAGTAGTTGCACATCAAATCTAAGCTGTGTGAAGTGTTTTTCGAAAGTTTTCAACATTTTTATGTTTGGTGTTCCTGAATCGACGTTATCTCAGGCTGAAAACGCGTTTTCTGCATTGTCCCATAAATTTGCAGGGAAGCTTCAGAACATGAAATGTTCACCTCCCACTATAGCAGAAAGGGTCTTTCTAGCAGTTGCACATCAAATCTAAGCTGTCTGAAGTGTTTTTCGAAAGTTATCAACATTTTTATGTTTGGCATTCCAGAATCGATCTTATCTCAGGCTGAAAACGAGTTGTCTGCATTGTGCCATAACTTTGCAGGGAAGCTTCAGAACATGAAATGTTCACCTCCCACTATAGCAGAAAGGGTCTTTCTAGTAGTTGCACATCAAATCTAAGCTGTCTGAAGTGTTTTTCGAAAGTTATCAACATTTTTATGTTTGGCGTTCCAGAATCGACCTTGTCTCAGGCTGAAAACGAGTTGTCTGCATTGTGCCATAACTTTGCAGGGAAGCTTCAGAACATGAAATGTTCACCTCCCACTATAGCAGAAAGGGTCTTTTTAGTAGTTGCAGATCAAATCTAAGCTGTCTGATGTGTTTTTCCAAAGTTATCAACATTTTTATGTTTGGCGATCCGGAATCGACCTTATCTTAGGCTGAAAACGCGTTATACACATTGTGCAATAACTTTGCAGGGAAGCTTCAGAACATGAAATATTCACATCCCACTATAGCAGAAAGGTTCTTTCTAGTAGTTGCACATCAAATCTAAGCTATCTGAAGTGTTTTTCCAAAGTTATCAACATTTTTATGTTTGGCGTTCCGGAATTGACCTTATCTCAGGCTGAAAACGCGTTTTACGCATTGTGCCATAACTTTTCAGGGAAGCTTCAGAACATGAAATGTTCACCTCCCACTATAGCAGAAAAGGTCTTTCTAGAAATTGCACATCAAATGTGAGCTGTCTGAAATGTTTTTCCAAAGTTATGAACATTTTTTTATTTATCGTTCGGGAATCAACCTAATCTCAGGCTGAAAAGGTGTTTTCTGCATTGTGCGATAACTTTGCAGGGAAGCTTCAGAACATGAAATGTTCACCTCCCACTACAGCAGAAAGGGTCTTTCTAGCAGTTGCACATCAAATCTAAGCTGTCTGAAGTGTTTTTCGAAAGTTATCAACATTTTTATGTTTGGCATTCCAGAATCGATCTTATCTCAGGCTGAAAACGAGTTGTCTGCATTGTGCCATAACTTTGCATGGAAGCTTCAGAACATGAAATTTTCACCTCCCACTATAGCAGAAAGGGTCTTTCTAGTAGTTTCACATCAAATCTAAGCTGTCTGAAGTGTTTTTCCAAAGTTATCAACATTTTTTTGTTTGGCGTTCCGGAACCCACCATATCTCAGGCTGAAAACACGTTTTCTGCATTGTGCCATAATTTTGCAGGGAAGCTTCAGAACATGAAATTTTCACGTCCCACTATAGCAGAAAGGGTCTTTCTAGTAGTTGCACATCAAATCTAAGCTGTCTGAAGTGCTTTTCGAAAGTTATCAACATTTTTATGTTTGGCGTTCCGGAATCGACCTTATCTCAGGCTGAAAACGCGTTTTCGGCATTGTGCCATAACTTTGCAGGGAAGCTTCAGAACATGAAATATTCACCTCCCACTATAGCAGAAAGGGTCTTTCTAGTAGTTGCACATCAAATCTAAGCTGTCTGAAATGTTTTTCCAAAGTTATCAACATTTTTACGTTTGGTGTTCCGGAACCCACCTTATCTCAGGCTGAACACGCGTTTTCTGCATTGTGGTATAACTTTGCAGGTAATCTTCAGGACATAAAATTTTCACCTCCCACAATAGCCAAAAGGGTCTTTCTAGTAGTTACACATCAAATCTAAGCTGTCTGAAGTGCTTTTCGAAAGTTATCAACATTTTTACGTTTGGTGTTTCGGAAACCACCTAATCTCAGGCTGAAAACGCGTTTTCTGCATTGTGCCATAACTTCTCAGGGAAGCTTCAGAACATGAAATGTTCACCTCCCACTATAGTAGAGAGGGTCTTTCTAGTAGTTGCACATCAAATATAAGCTGTCTGAAGTGTTTTTCCAAAGTTATCAACATTTTTATGTTTGGCGTTCCGGAACCCACCTTATCTCAGTCTGAAAACGCGTTTTACATATTTTGCCATAACTTTGCAGGGAAGCTTAAGAACATGAAATTTTAACATCCCACTATAGCAGAAAGGGTCTTTCTAGTAGTTGCACATCAAATCTAAGCTGTCTGAAGTGTTTTTCCAAAGTTATCAACATTCTTATGTTTGGCGTTCCGGAATCAACCTTATCTCAGGCTGAAAACGCGTTTTACGCATTGTGCCATAACTTTGCAGGGAAGCTTCAGAACATGAAATGTTCGCCTCCCACTATAGCAGATAGGGTCTTTCTGGTAGTTGCAAATCAAATCTAAGCTGTCTGAAGTGTTTTTCCAAAGTTATCAACATTTTTATGTTTGGCGTTCTGGAACCCACCTTATCTCAGACTGAAAACACGTTTTCTGCATTGTGCCATAACTTTGCAGGGAAGCTTCAGAAAATGAAATTTTCACCTCCCACTACAGCAGAAAGGGTCTGTCTAGAAGTTGCACATCAAATCTTAGCTGTCTGAAGTGTTTTTTCAAAGTTCTCAACATTTTTATGTTTGGCATTCTGAAATCAACCTCATCTCAGGCTGAAAACGCGTTTTCTGCATTGTCCCATAACTTTGCAGGGACGCTTCAGAACATGAAATGTTCACCTCCCACTATAGCAGAAAGGGTCTTTCTAGCAGTTGCACATCAAATCTAAGCTGTCTGAAGTGTTTTTCGAAAGTTATCAACATTTTTATGTTTGGCATTCCAGAATCGATCTTATCTCAGGCTGAAAACGAGTTGTCTGCATTGTGCCATAACTTTGCATGGAAGCTTCAGAACATGAAATTTTCACCTCCCACTATAGCAGAAAGGGTCTTTCTAGTAGTTTCACATCAAATCTAAGCTGTCTGAAGTGTTTTTCGAAAGTTATCAACATTTTTACGTTTGGCGTTCCGGAATCGACTTTATCTCAGGATGAAAAATCGTTTTCTGCATTGTCCCATAACTTTGCAGGGAAGCTTCAGAACATGAAATTGTCACCTCCCACTATAGCAGAAAGGGTCTTTCTAGTAGTTGCACATCAAATGTAAGCTGTCTGAAGTGTTTTTCGAAAGTTATCAACATTTTTATGTTTGGCGTTCCGGAATCGACCTTATCTCAGGCTGAAAACGCGTTTTACGCATTGTGCCATAACTTTGCAGGAAAGCTTCAGAAAATGAAATTTTCACCTCCCACTATAGCAGAAAGGGTCTTTCTCGTACTTGCACATTAAATCTAAGCTGTCAGAAGTGTTGTTCCAAAGTAATCAACATTTTTACGTTTGGCGTTCCGGAATCGACTTTATCTCAGGCTGAAAACGCGTTTTCTGCATTGTCCCATAACTTTCCAGGGAAGCTTTACAACATGAAATTTTGACCTCCGACTATAGCAGAAAGGGTCTTTATCAACATTTTTATGTTTGGCGTTCCAGAATCGACCTTATCTCAGGCTGAAAAGGCGTTTTACGCATTGTGCCATAACTTTGAAGGGAAGCTTCAGAAAATGAAATTTTCACCTCCCACTAAAGCAGAAAGGATCTTTCTAGTAGTTGCACATCAAATCTAAGCTGTCTGAAGTGTTGTTCCAAAGTTATCAACATTTTTACGCTTGGCGTTCCGGAACCCACCTTATCTCAGGCTGAAAACGCGTTTTCTGCATTGTGCCATAACTTCTCAGGGAAGCCTCAGAACATGAAATGTTCACCTCCCACTATAGCAGAAAGGGTCTTTCTAGTAGTTGCACATCAAATCTAAGCTGTCTGAAGTGTTTTTCGAAAGTTATCAACATTTTTATGTTTGGCGTTCCGGAACCCACCTTATCTCAGGCTGAAAACGCGTTTTCGGCATTGTGCCATAACTTTGCTGGGAAGCTTCAGAACATGAAATTTTCACGTCCCACTATAGCAGAAAGAGTCTTTCTAGTAGTTGCACATCAAATCTAAGCTGTCTGAAGTGTTTTTCGAAAGTTATCAACATTTTTACGTTTGGCGTTCCGGAATCGACTTCATCTCAGGATGAAAAATCGTTTTCTGTATTGTCCCATAACTTTGCAGGGAAGCTTCAGAACATGAAATTTTCACCTCCCACTATAGCAGAAAGGGTCTTTCCAGTAGTTGCACATCAAATCTAAGCTGTCTGAAGTGTTTTTCGAAAGATATGAACATTTTTATGTTTCGCGTTCCGTAATCGACCTTATCTCAGGATGAAAAATCGTTTTCTGCATTGTCCCATAACTTTCCATGGGAAGCTTCAGAACATGAAATTTTGACCTCCCACTATAGCAGAAAGGGTCTTTCTAGTAGTTGCACATCAAATCTAAGATGTCTGAAGCGTTTTTCGAAAGTTAACAACATTTTTATGTTTGGCGTTCCGGAATCGACCTTATCTCTGGCACAAAATGCATTTTCTGCATTGTGCCATAACTTTGCAGCGAAACTTCAGAACATGAAATTTTCACCTCCCAGTATAGTAGAAAGGGTCTTTCTAGTAGTTACACATGATATCTAAGCTGTCTGAAGTGTTTTTCAAAAGTTATCAACATTTTTATGTTTGGCGTTCCAGAATCGACCTTATCTCAGGCTGAAAACACGTTTTACGCATTGTGCGATAACTTTGCAGCGAAGCTTCAGAACATGAAATTTTCACCTCCCACTATAACAGAAAGGGTCTTTCTAGTACTTGCACATCAAATCTAAGCTGTCTGAAGTGTTTCTCCAAAGTGATCAACATTTTTACGTTTGGCGTATCGGAACCCACCTTATCTCAGGCTGAAAACGCGTTTTCTGCATTGTCCCATAACTTTCCAGGGAAGCTTTACAACATGAAATTTTGACCTCCGACTATAGCAGAAAGGGTCTTTATCAACATTTTTATGTTTGGCGTTCCAGAATCGACCTTATCTCAGGCTGAAAACGCGTTTTACGCATTGTGCCATAACTTTGCAGGGAAGCTTCAGAAAATGAAATTTTCACCTCCCACTAAAGCAGAAAGGATCTTTCTAGTAGTTGCACATCAAATCTAAGCTGTCTGAAGTGTTGTTCCAAAGTTATCAACATTTTTACGCTTGGCGTTCCGGAACCCACCTTATCTCAGGCTGAAAACGCGTTTTCTGCATTGTGCCATAACTTCTCAGGGAAGCCTCAGAACATGAAATGTTCACCTCCCACTATAGCAGAAAGGGTCTTTCTAGTAGTTGCACATCAAATCTAAGCTGTCTGAAGTGTTTTTCGAAAGTTATCAACATTTTTATGTATGCCGTTCCGGAATCAACCTTATCTCAGGCTGAAAACGCGTTTTACGCATTGTGCCATAACTTTGCAGGGAACCTTTAGAACATGAATTTTTCACCTCCCACGATAGCAGAAAGGGTCTTTCTCGGAGTTGCACATCAAATCTAAGCTGTCTGAAGTGTTTTTCCAAAGTTATCAACATTTTTATGTTTGGCGTTCCGGAATCGACCTTATCTCAGGCTGAAAACGCTTTTTACGCTTTGTGCCATAACTTTGCAGGGAAGCTTCAGAAAATGAAATTTTCACCTCCCACTATAGCACAAAGGGTTTTTGTAGTAGTTGCACATCAAATCTAAGCTGTCTGAAGTGTTTTTCCAAAGTTATCAACATTTTTATGTTTGGCGTTTCGGAACCCACCTTGTCTCAGGCTGAAAAATCATTTTCTGCATTGTCCCATAACTTCTCAGGGAAGCTTCAGAACATGAAATTTCGACCTCCCACTATAGCAGAAACGGTCTTTCTAGTAGTTGCACATCAAATCTAAGCTGTCTGAAGTGGTTTTCGAAACTTATCAACATTTTTATGTTTGGCATTCCAGAATCGATCTTATCTCAGGCTGAAAACGAGTTGTCTGCATTGTGCCATAACTTTGCAGGGAAGCTTCAGAACATGAAATGTTCACCTCCCACTATAGCAGAAAGGGTCTTTCTAGTAGTTGCACATCAAATCTAAGCTGTCTGAAGTGTTTTTCGAAAGTTATCAACATTTTTATGTTTGGCGTTCCAGAATCGACCTTATCTCAGGCTGAAAACGAGTTGTCTGCATTGTGCCATAACTTTGCAGGGAAGCTTCAGAACATGAAATGTTCACCTCCCACTATAGCAGAAAGGGTCATTTTAGTAGTTGCAGATCAAATCTAAGCTGTCTGATGTGTTTTTCCAAAGTTATCAACATTTTTATGTTTGGCGATCCGGAATCGACCTTATCTTAGGCTGAAAACGCGTTATACACATTGTGCAATAACTTTGCAGGGAAGCTTCAGAACATGAAATGTTCACATCCCACTATAGCAGAAAGGTTCTTTCTAGTAGTTGCACATCAAATCTAAGCTATCTGAAGTGTTTTTCCAAAGTTATCAACATTTTTATGTTTGGCGTTCCGGAATCGACCTTATCTCAGGCTGAAAACGCGTTTTACGCATTGTGCCATAACTTTTCAGGGAAGCTTCAGAACATGAAATGTTCACCTCCCACTATAGCAGAAAAGGTCTTTCTAGAAATTGCACATCAAATGTGAGCTGTCTGAAATGTTTTTCCAAAGTTATGAACATTTTTTTATTTATCGTTCGGGAATCAACCTAATCTCAGGCTGAAAAGGTGTTTTCTGCATTGTGCGATAACTTTGCAGGGAAGCTTCAGAACATGAAATGTTCACCTCCCACTATAGCAGAAAGGGTCTTTCTAGCAGTTGCACATGAAATCTAAGCTGTCTGAAACGTTTTTCCAAAGTTATCAACATTTTTATTTTTGGTGTTGCGGAACCCACGTTATCTCAGGCTGAAAACTAGTTTTCTGCCTTGTGCCATAACTTCTAAGGGAAGTTTCAGAACATGAAATTTTCACATCCCACTATAGCAGAAAGGGTCTTTCTAGTAGTTGCACATCAAATCTAAGCTGTCTGAAGTGTTTTTCCAAAGTTATCAACATTTTTATGGTTGGCGTTCCGGAACCCACCTTATCGCAGGCTGAAAACGTGTTTTCTGCATTGTGCCATAACTTTGCAGGGAAGCTTCAGAACATGGAATTTTCACCACCCACTATATCAGAAAGGGTCTTTATAGTAGTTGCGCATCAAATCTAGGCTGTCTGAAGTGATTTTCCAAAGTTATCAACATTTTTATGTTTGGCGTTCCGGAACCCACCTTATGTCTGACTGATAACGCCTTTTCTGCATTGTGCTAAGACTTTGCAGGGAAGCTTCAGAACATGAAATTTTCACCTCCCATTAAAGCAGAAAGGGTCTTTCTAGTAGTTGCACACCAAATCTAAGCTGTCTGAATTGTTTTTCCAAAGTTATAAACATTTTTTATTTTTGGCTTTACGGAATCAACCTTATCTCAGGCTGAAAACTCGTTTTACGTATTGTGCCATAACTTTGCAGGCAAGCTTCAGAACATAAAATTTTCACCTCCCACTATAGCAGAAAGGGTCTTTCTCGTAGTTGCACATCTAATCTAAGCTGTCTGCAGTGTTTTTCCAAAGTTACCTACATTTTTATCTTTGGCGTTCCGGTATCGACCTTATCTCAGGCTGAAAATGCGTTTTCTGCATTGTGCCATGACTTTGCAGGGAAGCGTCAGAAGATGAAATTTTTACCTCCCACTATAGCAGAAAGGGTCTCTCTAGTAGTTACACATCTAATCTAATCTGTCTGAAGTGTTTTTCCAAAGTTATTAACAATTTTATGTTTGGCGTTCCGGAATCGACCTTATTTCAGGCTGAAAACGCGTTTTACGCATTGCGCCATAACTTTTCAGGGAAGCTTCAGAACATCGAATTTTCACCACCCACCATATCAGAAAGTGTCTTTCTAGTAGTTGCACATCAAATCTAAGCTGTCTGAAGTGTTTTTCCAAAGTTATCAACAATTTTATGTTTGGCGTTCCGAAACTCACCTTATCTCAGGCTGAAAAGCGTTTTTGTGCATAGTGCCATAACTTTTCAGGGAAGCTTCAGAACATGAAATTTTAACCTCCCACTATAGCAGAAAGGGTCTTTCTCGTAGTTGCACATCAAATCTAAGCTGTCTGAAGTGTTTTTCCAAAGTTATTAACACTTTTATGTTTGGCGTTCCGAAACCCACCTTATCTCAGGCTGAAAAGCGTTTTTACGCATTCTGCCATAACTTTGCAGGGAAGCTTCTGAACATGAAATTTTAAACTTCCACTATAGCAGAAAAGGTCTTTCTAGTAGTTGAACATCAAATCTAAGCTGTCTGAAGTGTTTTTACAAAGTTATCAACATTTTTATGTTTGGCGTTCCGGAATCGACCTTATCTCTGGCTGAAAACGCGTTTTCTGCATTGCGCCATAAATTTGCTGGGAAGCTTCAGAACATGAAATTTTCACATCCCACTATAACAGAAAGGGTCTTTCTAGTAGTTCCACATCAAATCTAAGCTGTCTGAAGTGTTTTTCCAAAGATATAAAGATATTTATGTTTGGCGTTCCGGGAACCACCTTATCTCAGGCTGAAAACGCGTTTTACGCATTGTGTCATAACTTTGCAGGGAAGCTTCAGAACATGAAATTTTCACCTCCCACAATAGCAGAAAGGGTCTTTCTAGTAGTTGTACAACAATATAAGCTGTCTGAAGTGTTTTTCCAAAGTCATCAACATTTTTATGTTTGGCGTTCCGGAACCCACCTTATCTCAGACTGAAAACGCCTTTTCTGCATTGTGCTATAACTTTGCAGGGAAGCTTCAGAACATGAAATTTTTACATCCCATTATAGCAGAAAGGGTGTTTCTAGTAGTTGCACACCAAATCTAAGCTGTCTGAATTGTTTTTCCAAAGTTATAAACATTTTTTATTTTTGGCTTTACGGAATCGACCTTATCTCAGGCTGAAAACGCGTTTTACGCATTGTGCCATAACTTTTCAGGGAAGCTTCAGAACATCGAATTTTCACCACCCACCATATCAGAAAGTGTCTTTCTAGTAGTTGCACATCAAATCTAAGCTGTCTGAAGTGTTTTTCCAAAGTTATCAACACTTTTATGTTTGGCGTTCCGAAACTCACCTTATCTCAGGCTGAAAAGCGTTTTTGTGCATTGTGCCATAACTTTTCAGGGAAGCTTCAGAACATGAAATTTTAACCTCCCACTATAGCAGAAAGGGTCTTTCTAGTAGTTGCACATCAAATCTAAGCTGTCTGAAGTGTTTTTACAAAGTTATCAACATTTTTATGTTTGGCGTTCCGGAATCGACCTTATCTAAGGCTGAAAACGCGTTTTACGCATTGTGCCATAACTTTGCATGACGCTTCAGAACATGGAATTTTCACCTCCCACTATAGCAGAAAGAGTGTTTCTAGTAGTTGCAGATCAAATCTAAGCTGTCTGAAATGTTTTTCCAAAGTTATCAACATTTTCATGTTTGGCGTTCCGGAACCCACCTTATCTCAGACTGAAAACGCATTTTAAGCATTCTGGCATAACTTTGCAGGGAAGCTTCAGAACATGACATTTTCGCCCCACCACTATTGCAGAAAGGGTCTTTCTAGTAGTTGCACATCTAATCTAAGCTGTCCGGAGTGTTTTTCCAAAGTTATCTACATTTTTATGTTTGACGTTCCGGAATCGACCTTATCTCAGGCTAAAAATGCGTTTTCTGCATTGTGCCATAATTTTGCAGGGAAGCTTCAGTACATCGAATTTTCACATCCCACTATATCAGAAAGTGTCTTTCTAGTAGTTGCACATCAAATCTAAGCTGTCTGAAGTGTTTTTCCAAAGTTATCAACATTTTTACCGTATCTCAGGCTGAAAACGCGTTTTCTGCATTGTGCCATAACTTCTCAGGGAAGCTTCAGAACATGAAATTGTCACATAGCACTAAAGCAGAAAGGGTCTTTCTAGTCGTTGCACATCAAATCTAAGTTTTCTGGTGTTTTTCCAAAGTTATCAACATTTTTAAGTTTGTCGTTCCTGAACCCACCTTATATCAGGCTCAAAATGCGTTTTCTGCATTGTGCCAAAACTTTGCAAGGAAGCTTCAGTACATGAAATTTTAAACTTCCACTGTAGCAGAAAATGTCTTTATAGTAGTTGCACATCAAATCTAAGCTGTCAGAAGTGTTTTTCCAAAGTAATGTACATTTTTATGTTTGGCGTTCCGGAATCGACCTTATCTCAGGCTGAAAACGCGTTTTACGCATTGTGCCATAACTTTACATAAAGCTTCAGAACATGAAATTTTCACCTCCCACTATAGCAGAAAGGGTCTTTCTTGTAGTTGCACATCAAATCTAAGCTGTCTGAAGTGTTTTTCCAAAGTAATGAACATTTTTATGTTTGGCGTTCCGAAACCCACCTTATCTCAGGCTGAAAAGCGTTTTTGTGCATTGTGCCATAACTTTTCAGGGAAGCTTCAGAACATGAAATTTTCACCTCCCACAATAGCAGAAATGGTCTTTCTAGTAGTTGCACATCAAATCTAAGCTGTCTGATGTGTTTTTCCAAAGTTATCAACATTTTCATGTTTGGCGTTCCGGAATCAACCTTATCTCAGGCTGAAAACGCGTTTTACGCATTGTGCCATAACTTTGCAGGGAAGCTTCAGAACATGAAATGTTCACCTCCCACTATAGCAGAAAGGGTCTTTCTAGTAGGTGCACATCAAATCTAAGCTGTCTGACGTGTTTTTCTAAAGTTATCAACATTTTTATGTTTGGCGTTCCGGAATCGACCTCATCTCAGGCTGAAAACACGTTTTCTGCCTTGTGCCATAACTTTGCAGAGAAGCTTCAGAACATGAAATTTTCACCTCCCACTACAACAGAAATGGTGTTTCTAGCAGTTGCACATCAAATCTAAGTTGTCTGAAGTGTTTTTCAAAAGTTATCATCATTTTTATGTTTGGCGTTCCGGAATCGACCTTATCTCTGGCTGAAAACGCGTTTTCTGCATTGTGCCATAACTTCGCATGGATGCTTCCGAACATGAAATTTTCACGTCCCACTATCGCAGAAAGGGTCTTTCTAGTAGTTGCACATCAAATCTAAGCTGTCTGAAGTGTTTTTCCAAAGCTATCAACATTTTTATGTTTGGCGTTCCGGAATCGACTAATCTCAGGCCGAAAACTCATTGTCTGCATTGTGCCATAACTTTGCATGAAAGCTTCCGAACATGAAATTTTAACCTCCCACTATAGCAGAAAGGGACTTTTTAGTAGTTGCGCATCAAATCTAAGCAGTCTGAAGTGTTTTTCGAAAGTGATCAACATTTTTATGTTTGGCGTTCGGGAATCGACCTTATCTCAGGCTCAAAATGCGTTTTCTGCATTGTGCCATAACTTTGCAGAGAAGCTTCAGAACATGACATTTTCACCTCCTACTATAGCAGAAATGGTCTTTCTAGTAGTTGCACATCAAATCTAAGCTGTCTGAAGTGTTTTTCCAAAGTTATCAACATTTTTATGTTTGGCGTTCCGGAATCGACCTTATCTCAGGCTGAAAAAGCGTTTTACGCATTGTGCCATAACTTTACAGGGAAGCTTCAGAACATGAAATTTTCACCTCCCACAATAGCAGAAAGGGTCTTTCTAGTAGTTGCACATCAAATCTAAGCTGTCTGAAATGTTTTTCAAAAGTTATCAACATTTTTATGTTTGGCGTTCCGGAATCGACCTTATCTCAGGCTCAAAACGCGTTTTACGCATTGTGCCATAACTTTACAGGGAAGCTTCAGAACATGAAATTTTCACCTCCCACTATAGCAGAAAGGGTCTTTCTAGTAGGTGCACATCAAATCTTAGCTGTCTGAAGTGTTTTTCCAAAGTTATCAACATTGTTATGTTTGGCGTTCCGGAATCGACCTTATCTCAGTCTCAAAACGCGTTTTACGCATTGTGCCATAACTCTGCAGGGAAGCTTCAGAACATGAAATTTTCACCTGCCACTATAGCAGAAAGGGTCTTTCGAGTAGTTGCACATCAAATCTAAGCTGTCTGACGTGTTTTTCCAAAGTTATCAACATTTTTATGTTTGGCGTTCCGGAATCGACCTCATCTCAGGCTGAAAACACGTTTTCTGCCTTGTGCCATAACTTTGCAGAGAAGCTTCAGAACATGAAATTTTCACCTCCCACTACAACAGAAATGGTGTTTCTAGCAGTTGCACATCAAATCTAAGTTGTCTGAAGTGTTTTTCAAAAGTTATCATCATTTTTATGTTTGGCGTTCCGGAATCGACCTTATCTCTGGCTGAAAACGCGTTTTCTGCATTGTGCCATAACTTCGCATGGATGCTTCCGAACATGAAATTTTCACGTCCCACTATCGCAGAAAGGGTCTTTCTAGTAGTTGCACATCAAATCTAAGCTGTCTGAAGTGTTTTTCCAAAGCTATCAACATTTTTATGTTTGGCGTTCCGGAATCGACTTATCTCAGGCCGAAAACTCATTGTCTGCATTGTGCCATAACTTTGCATGAAAGCTTCCGAACATGAAATTTTAACCTCCCACTATAGCAGAAAGGGACTTTTTAGTAGTTGCGCATCAAATCTAAGCAGTCTGAAGTGTTTTTCGAAAGTGATCAACATTTTTATGTTTGGCGTTCGGGAATCGACCTTATCTCAGGCTCAAAATGCGTTTTCTGCATTGTGCCATAACTTTGCAGAGAAGCTTCAGAACATGACATTTTCACCTCCTACTATAGCAGAAATGGTCTTTCTAGTAGTTGCACATCAAATCTAAGCTGTCTGAAGTGTTTTTCCAAAGTTATCAACATTTTTATGTTTGGCGTTCCGGAATCGACCTTATCTCAGGCTGAAAACGCGTTTTACGCATTGTGCCATAACTTTTCAGGGAAGCTTCAGAACATGAAATTTTCACCTCCCACAATAGCAGAAAGGGTCTTTCTAGTAGTTGCACATCAAATCTAAGCTGTCTGAAATGTTTTTCAAAAGTTATCAACATTTTTATGTTTGGCGTTCCGGAATCGACCTTATCTCAGGCTCAAAACGCGTTTTACGCATTGTGCCATAACTTTACAGGGAAGCTTCAGAACATGAAATGTTCACCTCCCACTATAGCAGAAAGGGTCTTTCTAGTAGTTGCACATCAAATTTAAGCTGTCTGAAGTGTTTTTCCAAAGTTATCAACATTTTTATGTTTGGCGTTCCGGAATCAACTTTATCTCAGGCTGAAAACGTGTTTTCTCCATTGTGCCACAACTTTGCATGGATGCTTCCGAACATGAAATTTGCACCTCCCACAATAGCAGAAAGGGTCTTTTTAGTAGTTGCACACCAAATCTAAGCTGTCTGAAGTGTATTTCCAAAGTTATCAACATTTTTACGTTTGGCGTTCCGGAACCAACCTTATCTCAGGATGAAAAATCGTTATCTGCATTGTCCCATAACTTTGCTGGGAAGCTTCAGAACATATAATTTTGACCTCCCACTATAGCAGAAAGGGTCTTTCTGGTAGTTGCATATCAAATCTAAGCTGTCTGAAGTGTTTTTCCAAAGTTATCAACATTTTTATGTTTGGCGTTCCGGAACCAATCTTATCTCTGGCTGAAAACACGTTTTCTGCATTGTGCCATAACTTTGCAGGGAAGCCTCAGAACATGAAATGTTCACCTCCCACTATAACAGAAAGGTTCTTTTTAGTACTTGCACAACAAATCTAAGCTGTCTGAAGTGTTTTTCCAAAAATCGTTTACTGCATTGTGCCATAACTTTGCAGGTAAGCTTCAGAACATGAAATTTTGACCTCCCACTATAGCAGAAAGGGTCTTTCTAATAGTTGCACATCAAATCTAAGCTGTCTGAACTGTTTTTCGACAGTTATCAACATTTTTATGTTTGGCGTTCCGGAATCGACCTTATCTCAGGCTGAAAACGCGTTTTATGCATTGTACCATAACTTTGCATGAAAGCTTCCGAACATGAAATTTTAACCTCCCACTATAGCAGAAAGGGTCTTTTTAGTAGTTGCGCAACAAATCTAAGCTGGTTGAAGTGTTTTTCAAAAGATATCAACATTGTTATGTTTAGCGTTCCGGAATCGACCTTATCTCAGGATGAAAAATCGTTTTCTGCATTGTGCCATAACTTTGCAGGTAAGCTTGAGAACATAAAATTTTGACCTCCCACAATAGCAGAAAGGGTCTTTCTAGTAGTTGCACATCAAATCTAAGCTGTCTGAACTGTTTTTCGAAAGTTATCAACATTTTTTTGTTTGGCGTTCCGGAATCGACCTTATATCAGGCTGAAAACGCGTTTTACGCATTGTACCATAACTTTGCATCAAAGCTTCCGAACATGAAATTTTAACCTCACACTATAGCAGAAAGGGTCTTTCTAGTACTTGCACATCAAATCTAAGCTGCCTGAAGTGTTTTTCCAAAGTTATCAACAATTTTATGTTTGGCGTTCTGGAACCCACCTTATTTCAGGCTGAAAACGCGTGCGTTTTCTCCATTCTGCCATAACTTTGCAGGGAAGCTTCAGAACATGAAATTTTCAGCTGCCGCTATAGCAGAAATGGTCTTTCTAGTAGTTGCACATCAAATCTAAGCTGTCGGAAGTGTTTTTCCAAAGTTATCAACATTTTTATGTTTGGCGTTCCGGAATCGACCTTATCTCAGGCTAAAAACGCGTTTTCTGCATTGTGCCATAACTTTGCAGGGAAGCTTCAGAACATGAAATTATCACCACCCACTATAGCAGAAAGGGTCTTTCTAGCAGTTGCACATGAAATCTAAGCTGTCTGAAACGTTTTTCCAAAGTTATCAACATTTTTATTTTTGGTGTTGCGGAACCCACGTTATCTCAGGCTGAAAACTAGTTTTCTGCCTTGTGCCATAACTTCTAAGGGAAGCTTCAGAACATGAAATTTTCACATCCCACTATAGCAGAAAGGGTCTTTCTAGTAGTTGCACATCAAATCTAAGCTGTCTGAAGTGTTTTTCCAAAGTTATCAACATTTTTATGGTTGGCGTTCCGGAACCCACCTTATCGCAGGCTGAAAACGTGTTTTCTGCATTGTGCCATAATTTGCAGGGAAGCTTCAGAACATCGAATTTTCACCACCCACTATGTCAGAAAGGGTCTTTCTAGTAGTTGCACATGAAATGTAAGCTGTCTGAAGTGCTTTTCCAAAGTTATCAACATTTTTATTTTTGGCGTTCCTGAACCCACCTGATCTCAGGCTGAAAACGCGTTTTCTGCATTGTGCCATAACTTTGCAGGGAAGCTTCAGAACATGAAATTTTCACTTCCCACTATAGCAGAAAGGATCTTTCCAGTAGTTATACAACACATCTAAGCTGTCTGAAGTGTTTTTCCAAAGTTATCAACATTTTTATGCTTGGCGTTCCGGAATCGACCTTTTCTCAGGCTGAAAACGCTTTTTCTGCATTGTGCCATAACTTTGCATGGAAGCTTCAGAACATGAAATTTTCAGTTCCCACTATAGCAGAAAGGGTCTTTCTCGTTGTTGCCCATCAAGTCTAAGCTGTCTGAAGTGTTTTTCGAAAGTTATCAACATTTTTATGTTTGGCGTTCCGGAACCCACCTGATCTCAGCCTGAAAACGCGTTTTCTGCATTTTGCCATAACTTCGCAGGGAAGCTTCAGAACATGAAATTTTCACTTCCCACTATAGCAGAAAGAGTCTTTCTAGTAGTTGCACATCAAATCTAAGCTGTCTGAAGTGTTTTTCGAAAGTTATCAACATTTTTATGTTTGGTGTTCCGGAACCCACCTCATCTCAGGCTGAAAACGCGTTTTCTGCATTGTGCCATAACTTTGCAGGGAAGCTTCAGAACATGAAATTTTCACCTCCCACTATAGCAGAAAGGGTGTTTCTAGTAGTTGCACATCAAATCTAAGCTGTCTGAAGTGTTTTTCGAAAGTTATCAACATTTTTATGTTTGGCGTTCCGGAACCCACCTTATCTCAGGCTGAAAACGCATTTTCTGCATTGTGCCATAACTTTGCAGGGAAGCTTCAGAACATGAAAATTTCACCTCCCACTATAGCAGAAAGGGTCTTTCTAGTAGTTGCACATGATATCTAAGCTGTCTGAAGTGTTTTTCGAAAGTTATCAACATTTTTATGTTTGGCATTCCGGAACCCACCTTATCTCAGGCTGAAAACGTGTTTTCTGCATTGTGCCATAACTTTGCAGGGAAGCTTCAGAACATGGAATTTTCACCTCCCACTATGGCAGAAAGGGTCTTTCTAGTAGTTGCAGATCAAATCTAAGTTGTCTGAAATGTTTTTGCAAAGTTATCAACATTTTTATGTTTGGCGTTCTGGAACTCACCTTATCTCAGTCTGAAAACCTGTTTTCTGCATTGTGCCATAGCTTTGCAGGGAAGCCTCAGAACTTGAAATTTTCACCTGCTGCTCTAGTAGAAAGGGTCTTTCTCGTAGTTGCACATCAAATCTAAGCTGTCTGAATTGTTTTTCCAAAGTTATTAACATTTTTATGTTTGGCGTTCCGGAACCCACCTTATCGCACGATGAAAGCACGTTTTCTGCATTGTGCCATAACTTTGCAGGGAAGCTTCAGAACATGAAAATTTCACATCCCACTATAGCAGAAAGTGTCTTTCTGGTAGTTTCACATCAAATCTAAGCTGTCTGAATTGTTTTTCCAAAGTTATCATCATTTTTATGTTTGGCGTTCTGGAATCGACCTTATCTCAGGCTGAAAACGCGAATTCTGCATTGTGCCATAACTTCGGAGGGAAGCTTCAGAACATGAAATTATCACCACCCACTATAGCAGAAAGGGTCATTCTAGAAATTGCACATCAAATCTAAGATGTCTGAAGTGTTTTCCCAAAGTTATCAACATTTTTATGTTTGGCGTACCGGAACCCTCCTTATCTCAGGCTGAAAACGTGTTTTCTGCATTGTGCCATAACTTTGCAGGGAAGCTTCAGAACATGAAAATTTCACATCCCACAATAACAGAAAGGGTCTTTCTAGTAGTTGCACATCAAATCTAAGTTGTCTGAAGTGTTTTTCCAAAGTCATCAACATTTTTATGTTGGGCGTTCTGAAATCGACCTTATCTCAGGCTGAAAACGCGTTTTCTGCATTGTGCCATAACTTTGCAGGTAAGCTTCAGAACATGAAATTATCACCACCCACTATAGCAGAACGGGTCTTTCTAGTAGTTGCACATCAAATCTAAGCTGTCTGAATTGTTTTTCCAAAGTTATCAACATTTTTATGTTTGGCGTTCCGGAACCCACCTTATCTCAGGCTGAAAACGCATTTTCAGCATTGTGCCATGACTTTGCAGGGAAGCTTCAGAACATGACATTTTCACCTCCCACTATAGCAGAAAGGGTCTTTCTAGTAGTTGCACATCAAACGTAAGCTGTCTGAAGTGTTTTTCCAAAGTTGTCAACTTTTTTATGTTTGGTGTTCCGGAATCGACCTTATCTCAGGCTGAAAACGCGTTTTCTGCGTTGTGCCATGACTTTGCAGGGAAGCTTCAGAACATGAAATTTTCACCTCCCACTATAGCAGAAAGGGTCTTTGTAGTAGTTGCACATCAAATCTAAGCTGTCTGAAGTGTTTTTCGAAAGTTATCAACATTTTTATGTTTGGCGTTCAAGAACCCACCTTATCTCAGTTTTAAAATGCGTTTTCTGCGTTGTGCCATAACTTTGCAGGGAAGCTTCAGAACATGAAATTTTCACATCCCACTATAGCAGAAAGGGTCTTTCTAGTAGTTGCACATCAAATCTAAGCTGTCTGAAGTGTTTTTCCAAAGTTATCAACATTTTTATGTTTGGCGTTCTGGAATCGACCTTATCTCAGGCTGAAAACGTGTTTTACACATTGTGCCATAACTTTGCAGGGAAGCTTCAGAACATGAAATTATCACCACCCACTATAGCAGAAAGGGTCTTTCTAGTAGTTGCACATCAAATCTAAGCTGTCTGAATTGCTTTTCCAAAGTTATCAACATTTTTATGTTTGGCGTTCCGGAACCCACCTTATCTCACGCTGAAAACGCGAATTCTGCATTGTGCCATGACTTTGCAGGGAACCTTCAGAACATGAAATTTTCACCTCCCACTATAGCAGAAAGGGTGTTTCTAGTAGTTGCACATCAAATCTAAGCTGTCTGAAGTGTTTTTCGAAAGTTATCAACATTTTTATGTTTGGCGTTCCGGAACCCACCTTATCTCAGGCTGAAAACGCATTTTCTGCATTGTGCCATAACTTTGCAGGGAAGCTTCAGAACATGAAAATTTCACCTCCCACTATAGCAGAAAGGGTCTTTCTTGTAGTTGCACATGATATCTAAGCTGTCTGAAGTGTTTTTCGAAAGTTATCAACATTTTTATGTTTGGCATTCCGGAACCCACCTTATCTCAGGCTGAAAACGTGTTTTCTGCATTGTGCCATAACTTTGCAGGGAAGCTTCAGAACATGGAATTTTCACCTCCCACTATGGCAGAAAGGGTCTTTCTAGTAGTTGCAGATCAAATCTAAGTTGTCTGAAATGTTTTTGCAAAGTTATCAACATTTTTATGTTTGGCGTTCTGGAACTCACCTTATCTCAGTCTGAAAACCTGTTTTCTGCATTGTGCCATAGCTTTGCAGGGAAGCCTCAGAACTTGAAATTTTCACCTCCCACTATGGCAGAAAGGGTCTTTCTAGTAGTTGCAGATCAAATCTAAGCTGTCTGAAGTGTTTTTCCAAAGTTATCAACATTTTTATGTTTGGCGTTCCGGAACCCACCTTATCGCACGATGAAAGCACGTTTTCTGCATTGTGCCATAACTTTGCAGGGAAGCTTCAGAACATGAAATTATCACCACCCACTATAGCAGAAAGGGTCTTTCTAGTAGTTGCACATCAAATCTAAGCTGTCTGAATTGCTTTTCCAAAGTTATCAACATTTTTATGTTTGGCGTTCCGGAACCCACCTTATCTCACGCTGAAAACGCGAATTCTGCATTGTGCCATGACTTTGCAGGGAACCTTCAGAACATGAAATTTTCACCTCCCACTATAGCAGAAAGGGTGTTTCTAGTAGTTGCACATCAAATCTAAGCTGTCTGAAGTGTTTTTCGAAAGTTATCAACATTTTTATGTTTGGCGTTCCGGAACCCACCTTATCTCAGGCTGAAAACGCATTTTCTGCATTGTGCCATAACTTTGCAGGGAAGCTTCAGAACATGAAAATTTCACCTCCCACTATAGCAGAAAGGGTCTTTCTTGTAGTTGCACATGATATCTAAGCTGTCTGAAGTGTTTTTCGAAAGTTATCAACATTTTTATGTTTGGCATTCCGGAACCCACCTTATCTCACGCTGAAAACGTGTTTTCTGCGTTGTGCCATAACTTTGCAGGGAAGCTTCAGAACATGGAATTTTCACCTCCCACTATGGCAGAAAGGGTCTTTCTAGTAGTTGCAGATCAAATCTAAGTTGTCTGAAATGTTTTTGCAAAGTTATCAACATTTTTATGTTTGGCGTTCTGGAACTCACCTTATCTCAGTCTGAAAACCTGTTTTCTGCATTGTGCCATAGCTTTGCAGGGAAGCCTCAGAACTTGAAATTTTCACCTGCTGCTCTAGTCGAAAGGGTCTTTCTCGTAGTTGCACATCAAATCTAAGCTGTCTGAATTGTTTTTCCAAAGTTATTAACATTTTTATGTTTGGCGTTCCGGAACCCACCTTATCGCACGATGAAAGCACGTTTTCTGCATTGTGCCATAACTTTGCAGGGAAGCTTCAGAACATGAAAATTTCACATCCCACTATAGCAGAAAGTGTCTTTCTGGTAGTTTCACATCAAATCTAAGCTGTCTGAATTGTTTTTCCAAAGTTATCATCATTTTTATGTTTGGCGTTCTGGAATCGACCTTATCTCAGGCTGAAAACGCGAATTCTGCATTGTGCCATAACTTCGGAGGGAAGCTTCAGAACATGAAATTATCACCACCCACTATAGCAGAAAGGGTCATTCTAGAAATTGCACATCAAATCTAAGATGTCTGAAGTGTTTTCCCAAAGTTATCAACATTTTTATGTTTGGCGTACCGGAACCCTCCTTATCTCAGGCTGAAAACGTGGTTTCTGCATTGTGCCATAACTTTGCAGGGAAGCTTCAGAACATGAAAATTTCACATCCCACAATAACAGAAAGGGTCTTTCTAGTAGTTGCACATCAAATCTAAGTTGTCTGAAGTGTTTTTCCAAAGTCATCAACATTTTTATGTTGGGCGTTCTGGAATCGACCTTATCTCAGGCTGAAAACGCGTTTTCTGCATTGTGCCATAACTTTGCAGGTAAGCTTCAGAACATGAAATTATCACCACCCACTATAGCAGAACGGGTCTTTCTAGTAGTTGCACATCAAATCTAAGCTGTCTGAATTGCTTTTCCAAAGTTATCAACATTTTTATGTTTGGCGTTCCGGAACCCACCTTATCTCACGCTGAAAACGCGAATTCTGCATTGTGCCATGACTTTGCAGGGAACCTTCAGAACATGAAATTTTCACCTCCCACTATAGCAGAAAGGGTGTTTCTAGTAGTTGCACATCAAATCTAAGCTGTCTGAAGTGTTTTTCCAAAGTTATCATCATTTTTATGTTTGGCGTTCTGGAATCGACCTTATCTCAGGCTGAAAACGCGAATTCTGCATTGTGCCATAACTTCGGAGGGAAGCTTCAGAACATGAAATTATCACCACCCACTATAGCAGAAAGGGTCATTCTAGAAATTGCACATCAAATCTAAGATGTCTGAAGTGTTTTCCCAAAGTTATCAACATTTTTATGTTTGGCGTACCGGAACCCTCCTTATCTCAGGCTGAAAACGTGTTTTCTGCATTGTGCCATAACTTTGCAGGGAAGCTTCAGAACATGAAAATTTCACATCCCACAATAACAGAAAGGGTCTTTCTAGTAGTTGCACATCAAATCTAAGTTGTCTGAAGTGTTTTTCCAAAGTCATCAACATTTTTATGTTGGGCGTTCTGGAATCGACCTTATCTCAGGCTGAAAACGCGTTTTCTGCATTGTGCCATAACTTTGCAGGTAAGCTTCAGAACATGAAATTATCACCACCCACTATAGCAGAACGGGTCTTTCTAGTAGTTGCACATCAAATCTAAGCTGTCTGAATTGCTTTTCCAAAGTTATCAACATTTTTATGTTTGGCGTTCCGGAACCCACCTTATCTCACGCTGAAAACGCGAATTCTGCATTGTGCCATGACTTTGCAGGGAACCTTCAGAACATGAAATTTTCACCTCCCACTATAGCAGAAAGGGTGTTTCTAGTAGTTGCACATCAAATCTAAGCTGTCTGAAGTGTTTTTCGAAAGTTATCAACATTTTTATGTTTGGCGTTCCGGAACCCACCTTATCTCAGGCTGAAAACGCATTTTCTGCATTGTGCCATAACTTTGCAGGGAAGCTTCAGAACATGAAAATTTCACCTCCCACTATAGCAGAAAGGGTCTTTCTTGTAGTTGCACATGATATCTAAGCTGTCTGAAGTGTTTTTCGAAAGTTATCAACATTTTTATGTTTGGCATTCCGGAACCCACCTTATCTCACGCTGAAAACGTGTTTTCTGCGTTGTGCCATAACTTTGCAGGGAAGCTTCAGAACATGGAATTTTCACCTCCCACTATGGCAGAAAGGGTCTTTCTAGTAGTTGCAGATCAAATCTAAGTTGTCTGAAATGTTTTTGCAAAGTTATCAACATTTTTATGTTTGGCGTTCTGGAACTCACCTTATCTCAGTCTGAAAACCTGTTTTCTGCATTGTGCCATAGCTTTGCAGGGAAGCCTCAGAACTTGAAATTTTCACCTGCTGCTCTAGTAGAAAGGGTCTTTCTCGTAGTTGCACATCAAATCTAAGCTGTCTGAATTGTTTTTCCAAAGTTATTAACATTTTTATGTTTGGCGTTCCGGAACCCACCTTATCGCACGATGAAAGCACGTTTTCTGCATTGTGCCATAACTTTGCAGGGAAGCTTCAGAACATGAAAATTTCACATCCCACTATAGCAGAAAGTGTCTTTCTGGTAGTTTCACATCAAATCTAAGCTGTCTGAATTGTTTTTCCAAAGTTATCATCATTTTTATGTTTGGCGTTCTGGAATCGACCTTATCTCAGGCTGAAAACGCGAATTCTGCATTGTGCCATAACTTCGGAGGGAAGCTTCAGAACATGAAATTATCACCACCCACTATAGCAGAAAGGGTCATTCTAGAAATTGCACATCAAATCTAAGATGTCTGAAGTGTTTTCCCAAAGTTATCAACATTTTTATGTTTGGCGTACCGGAACCCTCCTTATCTCAGGCTGAAAACGTGTTTTCTGCATTGTGCCATAACTTTGCAGGGAAGCTTCAGAACATGAAAATTTCACATCCCACAATAACAGAAAGGGTCTTTCTAGTAGTTGCACATCAAATCTAAGTTGTCTGAAGTGTTTTTCCAAAGTCATCAACATTTTTATGTTGGGCGTTCTGGAATCGACCTTATCTCAGGCTGAAAACGCGTTTTCTGCATTGTGCCATAACTTTGCAGGTAAGCTTCAGAACATGAAATTATCACCACCCACTATAGCAGAACGGGTCTTTCTAGTAGTTGCACATCAAATCTAAGCTGTCTGAATTGTTTTTCCAAAGTTATCAACATTTTTATGTTTGGCGTTCCGGAACCCACCTTATCTCAGGCTGAAAACGCATTTTCAGCATTGTGCCATGACTTTGCAGGGAAGCTTCAGAACATGAAATTTTCACCTCCCACTATAGCAGAAAGGGTCTTTCTAGTAGTTGCACATCAAACGTAAGCTGTCTGAAGTGTTTTTCCAAAGTTGTCAACTTTTTTATGTTTGGTGTTCCGGAATCGACCTTATCTCAGGCTGAAAACGCGTTTTCTGCGTTGTGCCATGACTTTGCAGGGAAGCTTCAGAACATGAAATTTTCACCTCCCACTATAGCAGAAAGGGTCTTTGTAGTAGTTGCACATCAAATCTAAGCTGTCTGAAGTGTTTTTCGAAAGTTATCAACATTTTTATGTTTGGCGTTCAAGAACCCACCTTATCTCAGTTTTAAAATGCGTTTTCTGCGTTGTGCCATAACTTTGCAGGGAAGCTTCAGAACATGAAATTTTCACATCCCGCTATAGCAGAAAGGGTCTTTCTAGTAGTTGCACATCAAATCTAAGCTGTCTGAAGTGTTTTTCCAAAGTTATCAACATTTTTATGTTTGGCGTTCTGGAATCGACCTTATCTCAGGCTGAAAACGTGTTTTACACATTGTGCCATAACTTTGCAGGGAAGCTTCAGAACATGAAATTATCACCACCCACTATAGCAGAAAGGGTCTTTCTAGTAGTTGCACATCAAATCTAAGCTGTCTGAATTGCTTTTCCAAAGTTATCAACATTTTTATGTTTGGCGTTCCGGAACCCACCTTATCTCACGCTGAAAACGCGTTTTCTGCACTGTGCCATAACTTTGCAGGGAAGCTTCAGAACATGAAATTTTCACCTCCCACTATAGCAGAAATGGTCTTTCTAGAAATTGCACATCAAATCTAAGCTGTCTGAAGTGTTTTCCAAAAGTTATCAACATTTTTATGTTTGGCGTTCCGGAATCGACATTATCTCAGGCTGAAAACGCGAATTCTGCATTGTGCCATAACTTTGCAGGGAGGCTTCAGAAAATGAAATTTTCACCTCCCACTATAGCAGAAAGCGTGTTTCTAGTAGTTGCACATAAAATCTAAGCTGTCTGAAGTGTTTTCCAAAAGTTATCAACATTTTTATGTTTGGCGTTCCGGAACCCACCTTATCTCAGGCTGAAAACGCGTTTTCTGCATTGTGCCATAACTTTGCAGGGAAGCTTCAGAACATGAAAATTTCACCTCTCACTATCGCAGAAAGGGTCTTTCTAGTAGTTGCACATCAAATCTAAGCTGTCTGAAGTGTTTTTCCAAAGTTATCAACATTTTTATGTTTGGCGTTCCGGAATCGACCTTATCTCAGGCTGAAAACGTGTTTTACGCATTGTGCCATAACTTTGCAGGGAAGCTTCAGAACATGAAATTATCACCACCCACTATAGCAGAAAGGGTCTTTCTAGTAGTTGCACATCAAATCTAAGCTGTCTGAATTGTTTTTCCAAAGTTATTAACATTTTTATGTTTGACATTCCGGAACCCACCTTATCTCACGCTGAAAACGCGTTTTCTGCATTGTGCCATAACTTTGCAGGGAAGCTTCAGAACATGAAATTTTCACCTCCCACTATCGCAGAAAGGGTCTTTCTAGTAGTTGCACATCAAATCTAAGCTGTCTGAAGTGTTTTTTCAAAGTTATCAACTTTTATTATTTTTGGCTTTCAAGAACCCACCTTATCTCAGTTTTAAAATGCGTTTTCTGCGTTGTGCCATAACTTTGCAGGGAAGCTTCAGAACATGAAATTTTCACATCCCACTATAGCAGAAAGGGTCTTTCTAGTAGTTGCACATCAAATCTAAGCTGTCTGAAGTGTTTTTCCAAAGTTATCAACATTTTTATGTTTGGCGTTCTGGAATCGACCTTATCTCAGGCTGAAAACGTGTTTTACACATTGTGCCATAACTTTGCAGGGAAGCTTCAGAACATGAAATTATCACCACCCACTATAGCAGAAAGGGTCTTTCAAGTAGTTGCACATCAAATCTAAGCTGTCTGAATTGCTTTTCCAAAGTTATCAACATTTTTATGTTTGGCGTTCCGGAACCCACCTTATCTCACGCTGAAAACGCGTTTTCTGCACTGTGCCATAACTTTGCAGGGAAGCTTCAGAACATGAAATTTTCACCTCCCACTATAGCAGAAATGGTCTTTCTAGAAATTGCACATCAAATCTAAGCTGTCTGAAGTGTTTTCCAAAAGTTATCAACATTTTTATGTTTGGCGTTCCGGAATCGACATTATCTCAGGCTGAAAACGCGAATTCTGCATTGTGCCATGACTTTGCAGGGAAGCTTCAGAACATGAAATTTTCACCTCCCACTATAGCAGAAAGGGTGTTTCTAGTAGTTGCACATCAAATCTAAGCTGTCTGAAGTGTTTTTCGAAAGTTATCAACATTTTTATGTTTGGCGTTCCGGAACCCACCTTATCTCAGGCTGAAAACGCATTTTCTGCATTGTGCCATAACTTTGCAGGGAAGCTTCAGAACATGAAAATTTCACCTCCCACTATAGCAGAAAGGGTCTTTCTTGTAGTTGCACATGATATCTAAGCTGTCTGAAGTGTTTTTCGAAAGTTATCAACATTTTTATGTTTGGCATTCCGGAACCCACCTTATCTCAGGCTGAAAACGTGTTTTCTGCATTGTGCCATAACTTTGCAGGGAAGCTTCAGAACATGGAATTTTCACCTCCCACTATGGCAGAAAGGGTCTTTCTAGTAGTTGCAGATCAAATCTAAGTTGTCTGAAATGTTTTTGCAAAGTTATCAACATTTTTATGTTTGGCGTTCTGGAACTCACCTTATCTCAGTCTGAAAACCTGTTTTCTGCATTGTGCCATAGCTTTGCAGGGAAGCCTCAGAACTTGAAATTTTCACCTGCTGCTCTAGTAGAAAGGGTCTTTCTCGTAGTTGCACATCAAATCTAAGCTGTCTGAATTGTTTTTCCAAAGTTATTAACATTTTTATGTTTGGCGTTCCGGAACCCACCTTATCGCACGATGAAAGCACGTTTTCTGCATTGTGCCATAACTTTGCAGGGAAGCTTCAGAACATGAAAATTTCACATCCCAAAATAACAGAAAGGGTCTTTCTAGTAGTTGCACATCAAATCTAAGTTGTCTGAAGTGTTTTTCCAAAGTCATCAACATTTTTATGTTGGGCGTTCTGGAATCGACCTTATCTCAGGCTGAAAACGCGTTTTCTGCATTGTGCCATAACTTTGCAGGTAAGCTTCAGAACATGAAATTATCACCACCCACTATAGCAGAACGGGTCTTTCTAGTAGTTGCACATCAAATCTAAGCTGTCTGAATTGTTTTTCCAAAGTTATCAACATTTTTATGTTTGGCGTTCCGGAACCCACCTTATCTCAGGCTGAAAACGCATTTTCAGCATTGTGCCATGACTTTGCAGGGAAGCTTCAGAACATGAAATTTTCACCTCCCACTATAGCAGAAAGGGTCTTTCTAGTAGTTGCACATCAAACGTAAGCTGTCTGAAGTGTTTTTCCAAAGTCGTCAACTTTTTTATGTTTGGTGTTCCGGAATCGACCTTATCTCAGGCTGAAAACGCGTTTTCTGCGTTGTGCCATGACTTTGCAGGGAAGCTTCAGAACATGAAATTTTCACCTCCCACTATAGCAGAAAGGGTCTTTGTAGTAGTTGCACATCAAATCTAAGCTGTCTGAAGTGTTTTTCGAAAGTTATCAACATTTTTATGTTTGGCGTTCAAGAACCCACCTTATCTCAGTTTTAAAATGCGTTTTCTGCGTTGTGACATAACTTTGCAGGGAAGCTTCAGAACATGAAATTTTCACATCCCACTATAGCAGAAAGGGTCTTTCTAGTAGTTGCACATCAAATCTAAGCTGTCTGAAGTGTTTTTCCAAAGTTATCAACATTTTTATGTTTGGCGTTCTGGAATCGACCTTATCTCAGGCTGAAAACGTGTTTTACACATTGTGCCATAACTTTGCAGGGAAGCTTCAGAACATGAAATTATCACCACCCACTATAGCAGAAAGGGTGTTTCTAGTAGTTGCACATCAAATCTAAGCTGTCTGAATTGCTTTTCCAAAGTTATCAACATTTTTATGTTTGGCGTTCCGGAACCCACCTTATCTCACGCTGAAAACGCGTTTTCTGCACTGTGCCATAACTTTGCAGGGAAGCTTCAGAACATGAAATTTTCACCTCCCACTATAGCAGAAATGGTCTTTCTAGAAATTGCACATCAAATCTAAGCTGTCTGAAGTGTTTTCCAAAAGTTATCAACATTTTTATGTTTGGCGTTCCGGAATCGACATTATCTCAGGCTGAAAACGCGAATTCTGCATTGTGCCATAACTTTGCAGGGAAGCTTCAGAACATGAAATTTTCACCTCCCACTATAGCAGAAAGCGTGTTTCTAGTAGTTGCACATAAAATCTAAGCTGTCTGAAGTGTTTTCCAAAAGTTATCAACATTTTTATATTTGGCGTTCCGGAACCCACCTTATCTCAGGCTGAAAACGCGTTTTCTGCATTGTGCCATAACTTTGCAGGGAAGCTTCAGAACATGAAAATTTCACCTCTCACTATCGCAGAAAGGGCCTTTCTAGTAGTTGCACATCAAATCTAAGCTGTCTGAAGTGTTTTTCCAAAGTTATCAACATTTTTATGTTTGGCGTTCCGGAATCGACCTTATCTCAGGCTGAAAACGTGTTTTACGCATTGTGCCATAACTTTGCAGGGAAGCTTCAGGACATGAAATTATCACCACCCACTATAGCAGAAAGGGTCTTTCTAGTAGTTGCACATCAAATCTAAGCTGTCTGAATTGTTTTTCCAAAGTTATTAACATTTTTATGTTTGACATTCCGGGAACCCACCTTATCTCACGCTGAAAACGCGTTTTCTGCATTGTGCCATAACTTTGCAGGGAAGCTTCAGAACATGAAATTTTCACCTCCCACTATCGCAGAAAGGGTCTTTCTAGTAGTTGCACATCAAATCTAAGCTGTCTGAAGTGTTTTTCCAAAGTTATCAACATTTTTATGTTTGGCGTTCCGGAATCGACCTTATCTCAGGCTGAAAACGTGTTTTACGCATTGTGCCATAACTTTGCAGGGAAGCTTCAGGACATGAAATTATCACCACCCACTATAGCAGAAAGGGTCTTTCTAGTAGTTGCACATCAAATCTAAGCTGTCTGAATTGTTTTTCCAAAGTTATTAACATTTTTATGTTTGACATTCCGGGAACCCACCTTATCTCACGCTGAAAACGCGTTTTCTGCATTGTGCCATAACTTTGCAGGGAAGCTTCAGAACATGAAATTTTCACCTCCCACTATCGCAGAAAGGGTCTTTCTAGTAGTTGCACATCAAATCTAAGCTGTCTGAAGTGTTTTTTCAAAGTTATCAACTTTTATTATTTTTGGCTTTCAAGAACCCACCTTATCTCAGTTTTAAAATGCGTTTTCTGCGTTGTGCCATAACTTTGCAGGGAAGCTTCAGAACATGAAATTTTCACATCCCACTATAGCAGAAAGGGTCTTTCTAGTAGTTGCACATCAAATCTAAGCTGTCTGAAGTGTTTTTCCAAAGTTATCAACATTTTTATGTTTGGCGTTCTGGAATCGACCTTATCTCAGGCTGAAAACGTGTTTTACACATTGTGCCATAACTTTGCAGGGAAGCTTCAGAACATGAAATTATCACCACCCACTATAGCAGAAAGGGTCTTTCTAGTAGTTGCACATCAAATCTAAGCTGTCTGAATTGCTTTTCCAAAGTTATCAACATTTTTATGTTTGGCGTTCCGGAACCCACCTTATCTCACGCTGAAAACGCGTTTTCTGCACTGTGCCATAACTTTGCAGGGAAGCTTCAGAACATGAAATTTTCAGCTCCCACTATAGCAGAAATGGTCTTTCTAGAAATTGCACATCAAATCTAAGCTGTCTGAAGTGTTTTCCAAAAGTTATCAACATTTTTATGTTTGGCGTTCCGGAATCGACATTATCTCAGGCTGAAAACGCGAATTCTGCATTGTGCCATAACTTTGCAGGGAAGCTTCAGAACATGAAATTTTCACCTCCCACTATAGCAGAAAGCGTGTTTCTAGTAGTTGCACATCAAATCTAAGCTGTCTGAAGTGTTTTCCAAAAGTTATCAACATTTTTATGTTTGGCGTTCCGGAATCGACATTATCTCAGGCTGAAAACCCGAATTCTGCATTGTGCCATGACTTTGCAGGGAAGCTTCAGAACATGAAATTTTCACCTCCCACTATAGCAGAAAGGGTGTTTCTAGTAGTTGCACATCAAATCTAAGCTGTCTGAAGTGTTTTTCGAAAGTTATCAACATTTTTATGTTTGGCGTTCCGGAACCCACCTTATCTCAGGCTGAAAACGCATTTTCTGCATTGTGCCATAACTTTGCAGGGAAGCTTCAGAACATGAAAATTTCACCTCCCACTATAGCAAAAAGGGTCTTTCTTGTAGTTGCACATGATATCTAAGCTGTCTGAAGTGTTTTTCGAAAGTTATCAACATTTTTATGTTTGGCATTCCGGAACCCACCTTATCTCAGGCTGAAAACGTGTTTTCTGCATTGTGCCATAACTTTGCAGGGAAGCTTCAGAACATGGAATTTTCACCTCCCACTATGGCAGAAAGGGTCTTTCTAGTAGTTGCAGATCAAATCTAAGTTGTCTGAAATGTTTTTGCAAAGTTATCAACATTTTTATGTTTGGCGTTCTGGAACTCACCTTATCTCAGTCTGAAAACCTGTTTTCTGCATTGTGCCATAGCTTTGCAGGGAAGCCTCAGAACTTGAAATTTTCACCTGCTGCTCTAGTAGAAAGGGTCTTTCTCGTAGTTGCACATCAAATCTAAGCTGTCTGAATTGTTTTTCCAAAGTTATTAACATTTTTATGTTTGGCGTTCCGGAACCCACCTTATCGCACGATGAAAGCACGTTTTCTGCATTGTGCCATGACTTTGCAGGGAAGCTTCAGAACATGAAATTTTCACCTCCCACTATAGCAGAAAGGGTCTTTCTTGTAGTTGCACATGATATCTAAGCTGTCTGAAGTGTTTTTCGAAAGTTATCAACATTTTTATGTTTGGCATTCCGGAACCCACCTTATCTCAGGCTGAAAACGTGTTTTCTGCATTGTGCCATAACTTTGCAGGGAAGCTTCAGAACATGGAATTTTCACCTCCCACTATGGCAGAACGGGTCTTTCTAGTAGTTGCACATCAAATCTAAGCTGTCTGAATTGTTTTTCCAAAGTTATCAACATTTTTATGTTTGGCGTTCCGGAACCCACCTTATCTCAGGCTGAAAACGCATTTTCAGCATTGTGCCATGACTTTGCAGGGAAGCTTCAGATCATGAAATTTTCACCTCCCACTATAGCAGAAAGGGTCTTTCTAGTAGTTGCACATCAAACGTAAGCTGTCTGAAGTGTTTTTCCAAAGTTGTCAACTTTTTTATGTTTGGTGTTCCGGAATCGACCTTATCTCACGCTGAAAACGCGTTTTCTGCATTGTGCCATAACTTTGCAGGGAAGCTTCAGAACATGAAATTTTCACCTCCCACTATCGCAGAAAGGGTCTTTCTAGTAGTTGCACATCAAATCTAAGCTGTCTGAAGTGTTTTTTCAAAGTTATCAACTTTTATTATTTTTGGCTTTCAAGAACCCACCTTATCTCAGTTTTAAAATGCGTTTTCTGCGTTGTGCCATAACTTTGCAGGGAAGCTTCAGAACATGAAATTTTCACATCCCACTATAGCAGAAAGGGTCTTTCTAGTAGTTGCACATCAAATCTAAGCTGTCTGAAGTGTTTTTCCAAAGTTATCAACATTTTTATGTTTGGCGTTCTGGAATCGACCTTATCTCAGGCTGAAAACGTGTTTTACACATTGTGCCATAACTTTGCAGGGAAGCTTCAGAACATGAAATTATCACCACCCACTATAGCAGAAAGGGTCTTTCTAGTAGTTGCACATCAAATCTAAGCTGTCTGAATTGCTTTTCCAAAGTTATCAACATTTTTATGTTTGGCGTTCCGGAACCCACCTTATCTCACGCTGAAAACGCGTTTTCTGCACTGTGCCATAACTTTGCAGGGAAGCTTCAGAACATGAAATTTTCAGCTCCCACTATAGCAGAAATGGTCTTTCTAGAAATTGCACATCAAATCTAAGCTGTCTGAAGTGTTTTCCAAAAGTTATCAACATTTTTATGTTTGGCGTTCCGGAATCGACATTATCTCAGGCTGAAAACGCGAATTCTGCATTGTGCCATAACTTTGCAGGGAAGCTTCAGAACATGAAATTTTCACCTCCCACTATAGCAGAAAGCGTGTTTCTAGTAGTTGCACATCAAATCTAAGCTGTCTGAAGTGTTTTCCAAAAGTTATCAACATTTTTATGTTTGGCGTTCCGGAATCGACATTATCTCAGGCTGAAAACCCGAATTCTGCATTGTGCCATGACTTTGCAGGGAAGCTTCAGAACATGAAATTTTCACCTCCCACTATAGCAGAAAGGGTGTTTCTAGTAGTTGCACATCAAATCTAAGCTGTCTGAAGTGTTTTTCGAAAGTTATCAACATTTTTATGTTTGGCGTTCCGGAACCCACCTTATCTCAGGCTGAAAACGCATTTTCTGCATTGTGCCATAACTTTGCAGGGAAGCTTCAGAACATGAAAATTTCACCTCCCACTATAGCAAAAAGGGTCTTTCTTGTAGTTGCACATGATATCTAAGCTGTCTGAAGTGTTTTTCGAAAGTTATCAACATTTTTATGTTTGGCATTCCGGAACCCACCTTATCTCAGGCTGAAAACGTGTTTTCTGCATTGTGCCATAACTTTGCAGGGAAGCTTCAGAACATGGAATTTTCACCTCCCACTATGGCAGAAAGGGTCTTTCTAGTAGTTGCAGATCAAATCTAAGTTGTCTGAAATGTTTTTGCAAAGTTATCAACATTTTTATGTTTGGCGTTCTGGAACTCACCTTATCTCAGTCTGAAAACCTGTTTTCTGCATTGTGCCATAGCTTTGCAGGGAGGCCTCAGAACTTGAAATTTTCACCTGCTGCTCTAGTAGAAAGGGTCTTTCTCGTAGTTGCACATCAAATCTAAGCTGTCTGAATTGTTTTTCCAAAGTTATTAACATTTTTATGTTTGGCGTTCCGGAACCCACCTTATCGCACGATGAAAGCACGTTTTCTGCATTGTGCCATGACTTTGCAGGGAAGCTTCAGAACATGAAATTTTCACCTCCCACTATAGCAGAAAGGGTCTTTCTTGTAGTTGCACATGATATCTAAGCTGTCTGAAGTGTTTTTCGAAAGTTATCAACATTTTTATGTTTGGCATTCCGGAACCCACCTTATCTCAGGCTGAAAACGTGTTTTCTGCATTGTGCCATAACTTTGCAGGGAAGCTTCAGAACATGGAATTTTCACCTCCCACTATGGCAGAACGGGTCTTTCTAGTAGTTGCACATCAAATCTAAGCTGTCTGAATTGTTTTTCCAAAGTTATCAACATTTTTATGTTTGGCGTTCCGGAACCCACCTTATCTCAGGCTGAAAACGCATTTTCAGCATTGTGCCATGACTTTGCAGGGAAGCTTCAGATCATGAAATTTTCACCTCCCACTATAGCAGAAAGGGTCTTTCTAGTAGTTGCACATCAAACGTAAGCTGTCTGAAGTGTTTTTCCAAAGTTGTCAACTTTTTTATGTTTGGTGTTCCGGAATCGACCTTATCTCAGGCTGAAAACGCGTTTTCTGCGTTGTGCCATGACTTTGCAGGGAAGCTTCAGAACATGAAATTTTCACCTCCCACTATAGCAGAAAGGGTCTTTGTAGTAGTTGCACATCAAATCTAAGCTGTCTGAAGTGTTTTTCGAAAGTTATCAACATTTTTATGTTTGGCGTTCAAGAACCCACCTTATCTCAGTTTTAAAATGCGTTTTCTGCGTTGTGCCATAACTTTGCAGGGAAGCTTCAGAACATGAAATTTTCACATCCCACTATAGCAGAAAGGGTCTTTCTAGTAGTTGCACATCAAATCTAAGCTGTCTGAAGTGTTTTTCCAAAGTTATCAACATTTTTATGTTTGGCGTTCTGGAATCGACCTTATCTCAGGCTGAAAACGTGTTTTACACATTGTGCCATAACTTTGCAGGGAAGCTTCAGAACATGAAATTATCACCACCCACTATAGCAGAAAGGGTCTTTCTAGTAGTTGCACATCAAATCTAAGCTGTCTGAATTGCTTTTCCAAAGTTATCAACATTTTTATGTTTGGCGTTCCGGAACCCACCTTATCTCACGCTGAAAACGCGTTTTCTGCACTGTGCCATAACTTTGCAGGGAAGCTTCAGAACATGAAATTTTCACCTCCCACTATAGCAGAAATGGTCTTTCTAGAAATTGCACATCAAATCTAAGCTGTCTGAAGTGTTTTCCAAAAGTTATCAACATTTTTATGTTTGGCGTTCCGGAATCGACATTATCTCAGGCTGAAAACGCGAATTCTGCATTGTGCCATAACTTTGCAGGGAAGCTTCAGAACATGAAATTTTCACCTCCCACTATAGCAGAAAGCGTGTTTCTAGTAGTTGCACATAAAATCTAAGCTGTCTGAAGTGTTTTCCAAAAGTTATCAACATTTTTATGTTTGGCGTTCCGGAACCCACCTTATCTCAGGCTGAAAACGCATTTTCTGCATTGTGCCATAACTTTGCAGGGAAGCTTCAGAACATGAAAATTTCACCTCTCACTATCGCAGAAAGGGTCTTTCTAGTAGTTGCACATCAAATCTAAGCTGTCTGAAGTGTTTTTCCAAAGTCATCAACATTTTTATGTTGGGCGTTCTGGAATCGACCTTATCTCAGGCTGAAAACGCGTTTTCTGCATTGTGCCATAACTTTGCAGGTAAGCTTCAGAACATGAAATTATCACCACCCACTATAGCAGAACGGGTCTTTCTAGTAGTTGCACATCAAATCTAAGCTGTCTGAATTGTTTTTCCAAAGTTATCAACATTTTTATGTTTGGCGTTCCGGAACCCACCTTATCTCAGGCTGAAAACGCATTTTCAGCATTGTGCCATGACTTTGCAGGGAAGCTTCAGATCATGAAATTTTCACCTCCCACTATAGCAGAAAGGGTCTTTCTAGTAGTTGCACATCAAACGTAAGCTGTCTGAAGTGTTTTTCCAAAGTTGTCAACTTTTTTATGTTTGGTGTTCCGGAATCGACCTTATCTCAGGCTGAAAACGCGTTTTCTGCGTTGTGCCATGACTTTGCAGGGAAGCTTCAGAACATGAAATTTTCACCTCCCACTATAGCAGAAAGGGTCTTTGTAGTAGTTGCACATCAAATCTAAGCTGTCTGAAGTGTTTTTCGAAAGTTATCAACATTTTTATGTTTGGCGTTCAAGAACCCACCTTATCTCAGTTTTAAAATGCGTTTTCTGCGTTGTGCCATAACTTTGCAGGGAAGCTTCAGAACATGAAATTTTCACATCCCACTATAGCAGAAAGGGTCTTTCTAGTAGTTGCACATCAAATCTAAGCTGTCTGAAGTGTTTTTCCAAAGTTATCAACATTTTTATGTTTGGCGTTCTGGAATCGACCTTATCTCAGGCTGAAAACGTGTTTTACACATTGTGCCATAACTTTGCAGGGAAGCTTCAGAACATGAAATTATCACCACCCACTATAGCAGAAAGGGTCTTTCTAGTAGTTGCACATCAAATCTAAGCTGTCTGAATTGCTTTTCCAAAGTTATCAACATTTTTATGTTTGGCGTTCCGGAACCCACCTTATCTCACGCTGAAAACGCGTTTTCTGCACTGTGCCATAACTTTGCAGGGAAGCTTCAGAACATGAAATTTTCACCTCCCACTATAGCAGAAATGGTCTTTCTAGAAATTGCACATCAAATCTAAGCTGTCTGAAGTGTTTTCCAAAAGTTATCAACATTTTTATGTTTGGCGTTCCGGAATCGACATTATCTCAGGCTGAAAACGCGAATTCTGCATTGTGCCATAACTTTGCAGGGAAGCTTCAGAACATGAAATTTTCACCTCCCACTATAGCAGAAAGCGTGTTTCTAGTAGTTGCACATAAAATCTAAGCTGTCTGAAGTGTTTTCCAAAAGTTATCAACATTTTTATGTTTGGCGTTCCGGAACCCACCTTATCTCAGGCTGAAAACGCGTTTTCTGCATTGTGCCATAACTTTGCAGGGAAGCTTCAGAACATGAAAATTTCACCTCTCACTATCGCAGAAAGGGTCTTTCTAGTAGTTGCACATCAAATCTAAGCTGTCTGAAGTGTTTTTCCAAAGTTATCAACATTTTTATGTTTGGCGTTCCGGAATCGACCTTATCTCAGGCTGAAAACGTGTTTTACGCATTGTGCCATAACTTTGCAGGGAAGCTTCAGAACATGAAATTATCACCACCCACTATAGCAGAAAGGGTCTTTCTAGTAGTTGCACATCAAATCTAAGCTGTCTGAATTGTTTTTCCAAAGTTATTAACATTTTTATGTTTGACATTCCGGGAACCCACCTTATCTCACGCTGAAAACGCGTTTTCTGCATTGTGCCATAACTTTGCAGGGAAGCTTCAGAACATGAAATTTTCACCTCCCACTATCGCAGAAAGGGTCTTTCTAGTAGTTGCACATCAAATCTAAGCTGTCTGAAGTGTTTTTTCAAAGTTATCAACTTTTATTATTTTTGGCTTTCAAGAACCCACCTTATCTCAGTTTTAAAATGCGTTTTCTGCGTTGTGCCATAACTTTGCAGGGAAGCTTCAGAACATGAAATTTTCACATCCCACTATAGCAGAAAGGGTCTTTCTAGTAGTTGCACATCAAATCTAAGCTGTCTGAAGTGTTTTTCCAAAGTTATCAACATTTTTATGTTTGGCGTTCTGGAATCGACCTTATCTCAGGCTGAAAACGTGTTTTACACATTGTGCCATAACTTTGCAGGGAAGCTTCAGAACATGAAATTATCACCACCCACTATAGCAGAAAGGGTCTTTCTAGTAGTTGCACATCAAATCTAAGCTGTCTGAATTGCTTTTCCAAAGTTATCAACATTTTTATGTTTGGCGTTCCGGAACCCACCTTATCTCACGCTGAAAACGCGTTTTCTGCACTGTGCCATAACTTTGCAGGGAAGCTTCAGAACATGAAATTTTCACCTCCCACTATAGCAGAAATGGTCTTTCTAGAAATTGCACATCAAATCTAAGCTGTCTGAAGTGTTTTCCAAAAGTTATCAACATTTTTATGTTTGGCGTTCCGGAATCGACATTATCTCAGGCTGAAAACGCGAATTCTGCATTGTGCCATAACTTTGCAGGGAAGCTTCAGAACATGAAATTTTCACCTCCCACTATAGCAGAAAGCGTGTTTCTAGTAGTTGCACATAAAATCTAAGCTGTCTGAAGTGTTTTCCAAAAGTTATCAACATTTTTATGTTTGGCGTTCCGGAACCCACCTTATCTCAGGCTGAAAACGCGTTTCCTGCATTGTGCCATAACTTTGCAGGGAAGCTTCAGAACATGAAATTTTCACCTCCCACTATAGCAGAAAGCGTGTTTCTAGTAGTTGCACATAAAATCTAAGCTGTCTGAAGTGTTTTCCAAAAGTTATCAACATTTTTATGTTTGGCGTTCCGGAATCGACCTTATCTCAGGCTGAAAACGCGTTTTCTGCATTGTGCCATAACTTTGCAGGGAAGCTTCAGAACATGAAAATTTCACCTCTCACTATCGCAGAAAGGGTCTTTCTAGTAGTTGCACATCAAATCTAAGCTGTCTGAAGTGTTTTTCCTAAGTTATCAACTTTTTTTATTTTTGGCGTTCTGGAATCGACCTTATCTCAGTCTGAAAATGCGAATTCTGCATTGTGCCATATTTTTGCAGGGAAGCTTCAGTACATTAAATTATCACCACCCACTATAACAGAAAGGGTGTTTCTAGTAGTTGCACATCAAATCTAAGCTGTCTGAAGTGTTTTTCCAAACTTATCAATATTTTTGTGTTAGGCGTTCCGGAACCCACCTTATCTCAGGCTGAAAACGCGTTTTCTGCATTTTGCCATAACTTTGCAGGGAAGCTTCAGAACATGAAATTTTCACATCCCACTATCGCAGAAAGGGTCTTTCTCGTAGTTGCACATCAAATCTAAGCTGTCTGAAGTGTTTTTCCAAAGTTATCAACATTTTTATGTTTGGCGTTCCGGAATCGACCTTATCTCAGGCTGAAAACGTGTTTTAGGCATTGTGCCATAACTTTGCAGGGAAGCTTCAGAACATGAAATTATCACCACCCACTATAGCAGAAAGGGTCTCTCTAGTAGTTTCACATCAAATCTAAGCTGTCTGAATTGTTTTTCCAAAGTTATCAACATTTTTATGTTTGGCGTTCCGGAACCCACCTTTTCTCACTCTGAAAACGCGTTTTCTGCATTGTGCCATAACTTTGCAGGGAAGCTTCAGAACATGAAAATTTCACCTCCCACTATAGCAGAAAGGGTCTTTCTATAAATTGCACATCAAATCTAAGCTGTCTGAAGTGTTTTACCAAAGCTATCAACATTTTTATGTTTGGCGTTCCGAAACGCACCTTATCTCAGGCTGAAAAAGTGTTTTGTGCGTTGTGCCATAACTTCTCAGGGAAGCTTCAGAACATGAAATTTTCACCTACCATTATAGCAGAAAGGGTCTTTCCAGTAGTTGCACATCAAATCTAAGCTGTCTGAAGTGTTTTTCGAAAGCTATCAACATTTTTATGTTTGGTGTTCCGAAACCCTCCTTATCTCAGGCTTAAAACGCGTTTTGTGCATTGTGCCATAACTTCTCAGGGAAGCTTTGGACCTCCCACTATAGCAGAAAGGGTCATTCTAGCAGTTGCAGCACAAATCTAAGCTGTCTGAAGTGCTTTTCGAAAGTTATCAACATTTTTATGTTTGGCGTTCCGAGACCCACCTTATCTCAGGCTGAAAACCCGTTTTCTGCATTCTGCCACAACTTCTCAGGGACGCTTCAGAATATGACATTTTCACATTCCACTATAGCAGAAAGGGGTTTTCTAGTAGTTACAGAACAAATCTAAGCTGTCTGAAGTGTTTTTAGAGGGTTGTCAATAATTTTATTTTTGTCGGTCTGTAAACTACCTTTCCTTTGGCTTAAAATGCATTTTATGCACTGTTTATTCACTGCTCTGGGATGCCTGTCAACAGGAAAATTTCTCATGCAACTATAGGAGAAACACTCTTTCTTGTATAATAAACACTAAACCTACTTTTCGGAACTGTATTTCAGGGGGTTATCAACTTTTTTTTTTTTTTCTTGGTCAGAAACTCAGCTTCTCTCGGCCTGAATACACTTTTTCTCCTCTCTTCACTCACTGCTCTGGGATTCCTCACAACATGAAAATTTCATCTGCAACAATAGGATAAACACTCTTTTTTGTATATTCAACACTAAACCTACATTTCTGAACGGTATTTCTGGTGGTTAACTTTTTTTTTGTGGTCTGAAACCCAGCTTTTGACGGGCTGAAAAGGCATTTTCTGCACTGTTCACTCACTGATCGGAATAGCCTCTGAACATGAAAATATCACATACAACTATAGGAAAAAGAGCCTTTCTAGTGTGACGCCCACTTATGTATGGTCACAGATTGTGTGTTAGATGTCATTTAATTGTTCAGCATGGAGTTCATTAACCGGCAGGTATATAATTAGGTCAGTAGAGAGCAGGATAGGGCAGAGGTTGGGCATTGAAGATGTGTGGGTAAATAGGAAGTGACACTTTTTTTCATTACTTTTCTTCCCATCGCCAAATGTGGAAGCCTCGTGTGAATCTGTCTACATTTAGTTTCAGGTTAGTCAAATCCATTGTTTTATAATGTTTGTTCCACATCGGATTGACTGATTTGGGGTCTTGAGTGTGAGGATGGTGACTCAATTTTTAAGTATACTGTTTTTCCTTCGTGCGTTGAGTTCGCTCTGTGTGGATGTGGCGCTTGTAAGCTAATACTGACAACCGACGTTGACATGGCACGGGTGATTGAGTTGTGTGGAGTTCAGTTTGCTTGTGGTGAATAACGGTGTTTGGTAAAAAGTAAGGTTTTATTATTTCTCAACACTAGCCAAAAGGTTTAATGGCAGAATTATACATTCAGATGAAAAGCAATTATGCATGTCGTTCATGATGTCTAACACTTGTCGTATGACAAAGTGACATGTTTGTGAGTGATCAGATGGTGTCAGAAAGACATCTAATTGTGGTCTGGGTTACCACAATGAAAAAAAAAGAATCCCTTGGATTACTTTTCTCACCATCGACACATGTGGAAGCCTTGTGTGACTCTGTCCGCAGTTTGTTTCAGACGGCGTTCTACTAACCACATTGAGACACCACTTTTTAACTGTAGACAAGGTCACAGTATTCAGACCTGTTACAGATGCAAAGTTCTTGATACAACGTTTTCTTCCTAAGCTTTTAGAGTGAGCAGAGGTGAGAGCAGCCGACTGGTCTCTCCAAGAGGTGTAACGATGATCAGCACGGCTATGATTTGGATTGCTAGGGTCACCCTGCCCCTTCGAACAGCGACGGTGTTCCCCCATGGGCAGCGGCTGTGTGTGGAGTAGGCGCCACGAGCAGAGCACCAGGCTGACGGACTGTTGAAACTCCAAAATTTCTGGGAGAGTGAGAGAGGTTCTGCGATGGATGAGCCGGTCCACGGAGCTCATAAAGAGAGCGATGATGTTCTCAAGCGCTATGAGCTGGTTGCCGACGGCGTAAACACCATTCCTCTGCGCTATGGTGGCTCTGTCAGAGGTGGTTGGGATGGTCATTCCTCAGAGGAGAGGTCGAGATCCCGGGGCGAACGCATCAGGCATTGTGCATGACGACTGAGTGAGCCGGAACACCGCACTGCCAATCCAAACCCTCCACGTGGCAGTAAGCTCCGTACCTGACCAAGTGCGGTCCAAGTGCCAGTGGAGTGTCAGAACCGCGCCGGGAATAGTCCAGATTTCTTCCAGTTGTGGGCAGACAACATGCGGTCGTGATCTGTATGTGGTCTCGCCATCCAACGCCAGCTGGCCGTTAGTGAAGAGGGATGATTTTTGAGCTTCTGGTGGAGAGAGAGCGTCGTATCGAAGTCAACTGGCGGATGACATGAGGCGCAGGAGAAGATCAAGCAGGAACCTGACTCCACCATACGGAACTCAACCAAGTCTGGGAACACAGTCTACAGATCCAACTCATAGCAGCGCCTGGCACTCGTCAAACTCATCCCATGGCTTGGAAGAAGAAAATGTGGAACGGTTCGACTGCTTGTAGGCCAGTCGCAGCGCCCTATTTGCAGAGGTTTACTGTTGAATATACTCTAAATAGTTTTTTCGCTATAGTTGCAGGTGAAATTTTCAAGTTCTGAGGCTTCGCTGAGCAGTGAGTGAACAGTGCAGAAAATGGGTTTTCAGCCCGAGGGACCTGTAGCTTTCAGACCAACAAACATAAAAATTGAATTTGCAATTGAATTTGTTCTGCAGCTACTAGAAAGACCCCTTCTGCTAAGCTGGTGTGCGCTCATGACTCCCGTTTGGACTCTGGCTAGAATCAACCAGCAGTCCAAGTACGTCATAATCGGCAGACTCTCTCTCCTTCGTAGTTCGAGCCACTCCTCCATGCACTTAGCGAAAAAACGAGGCCCTAGACACTGGAGACCGTGTTGTGGAAGTAGACGTCTGCAAGATCTATGGAGGTCATACACTCTCACACTATGATTCACTCCAGGAATCTGCTGGTAGTCCGGAACCGCTGTCTGATCATGAATTGGTTGAGGAGACTGAGATCCACAACAGGTCTCCTCTCTCCTGTCTTCTTGGGTTCCAGAAAGAACCCGGAGTAAAACCCAGTGTAGGAGGATCGCTTTGGCAGTAGCTCGATTATTTCCTTTGACAGGAGATCGCGGTCCTCCTCCATCAGACATGACCGCTCGTTCTCTGAGTTCACTCAGGTCCATGTGGTGACGCAGAACCTGGGGGTTGACTGTGAAGCTGAAGGGCGTGTCAATGACCGTTTATTTTCTCAATCCATATGTGGAGGTGAGGAGACAGGCGCCCTGAGCACAGGAGCGGATCTGGCCTCCAGGGCGGGTCAAGGACGAAAGGGTCGTTGGTGCTCTGCGCCCTCTCCTCTGGTGACTTCAAGTCTGGTTTGTCAAAAACAGACTCGCTTTTGTCATCTGAGCCGTCAGAGGAATTCGGTTCCCCAAACTTGCAGTGTACCTTGATCTGACACTGCAATTCTCCTAAGATGGAGACCCGAGGGACTGGCCCAATCATCCTCAGAAAGAGATGACTCTGTAGATGACGATGTCCTGCTTGCCTCTGAGAGGATTGGAGGGCTGCAGAGAACAGAATAACAGACAGACATCACATCAGACATCGCACGAGGGAGCTGAGAACAGAGCAGGTCTGGCAAGTGGCACCTACTGAGTGATCCTCTGAAGTGGTGGCTTTCACGGTCCTGTGGCGACCCCTGCTGGAAACTGGCGTGTCTGAGCAATAAGAAGAGTCAATAGCTGAATTGAAACTTCCCTGACTTTTGGCTGGAACCGGGATCTGTTGTGAGACGGGAAAGAGTTATTTGACGCCTGTGCTTCTTATTATGGTGAATCTGGGGAAAGACATAACTTCTTGGCTCCAGAAACTTCCCCAGGGACAGTTCTGGCATCAGGGATAAAGAGGCAGAGAGACCGTTACTATTCTGCTTGGTCTCCTGAGACGATGTCAAACAAAAACAAAGTTTAGAAGCCGGAGTTTGGACTCACTGGAACCGGAAGAGAACATGGCGGCTGATAAACCCTAATTTTGGGCAGAGAAGAGACAGACCCGATACCAAAGAAATGCATCTTATTATTTTTCAAGTTAGACTTTGGTTTAGATGCATACTTGTAGATAAAAAGTTCTTCCTACGCTTTTGGAGGGGGCAGAGGTGAGAGCAGTCGACTGGTCTCTCCGAGAGGAGCGGCGATGATCAGCCCGGCAATTATACGGTGTTCCCCCCAGGCGGCGACTGTTGTGTCTCCAAAATCTCTGGTGGAGTCCACGGAGCTCATAAAGAGCGCGATGATGTTCTCAAGCGCTATGAGCTGTTTGCGGACACCATTCACCATTCTACTGCGCGATGGTGGCTCTGTCAGTGCCGGGTGGGATGGTCACTCCTCAGGGGGGAGGTCAAGCTCCAGGGGCGAGGGCATCGAGCATCGTGCATGACGGCTGAGTGAGAGGGAACGCTGGCCCATAACTCCAAACCCTCCACCAATTAAGCTCCGTACCTGACCACGTGCGGTCCTAGTGCCAGTGGAGTGTCAGAAATGCGCCGGGAATAGTCCGGATTGAATTGGACTAGCAGTGGATGTTTACCCAACAGACGGCAGTCCACATCCATTTGGCATTATATGCTTTGAGTGTTGCGGGTGCTTTAGCATTTCAAATAGTGAACTGCACTTAGGGGGGGCAGGGGACTGCCTGCTAGCCTTGAAGTAGCCATGCTTTGAGGGGACGCCCCAGGATTGGAGGTCCGCTCATAATTTGGATATGGACCACGGAAACTTCAGGCAGGACTGAGGTCTGGTCGCAGTCAGGGGAGAGACTTGTCACATCACCGCAGGAGTGGATTTAACCGGAGGAGACTCAGCGTGAGACCGGAGGACATCGGGATCTTTGACAGCAGCTTTTCCCGGGGCAGTCGGCAGACCGGAGGAAATTTCTGTTTGTGTGGAAAACTTGTTTGAAATAAAAGCATTGCTTGAAGCATCGCATTTGCGTTTTTTTTATTATTATTCGTATTGAATTCGCTCCTTCCAGCGCCTTGGCCTCAACCTCTCCTCCGGCCTGGTAGCCTAGGGGCCTGTCCGCGAACCTGGCGACACTGCTCAATGATGGTCCAGACATTTGATTCGTTCTCCCAAGTGGGTTGAAGAGACATGCCCTATGATAGCCAAAGCTGAAAGGAAAACTTACAGGAGGTATCAACACAGCAGGTTTTATTCACGGTTCCAACTTTCAACAAACCAAATGATGACACGGCAACATAAAAAGAGCGCCCCAAATTTGTGATCCCAAATAATCCCATGACACATAACAAAACGTCCATTGAAGAACTTCTTTTCCGGTTTGCTGTGCAGGCTGAATATGAAGCCTCAGGCATTTTGAGGCCTCATGCGCTGTCTCTTCCGAGAGCCGCACTGGACCCTGGAGCACAGGATGGTCTGATGTTGGCAGTCAGCTGCACCTGGGTCACCTCATCCCCCGGACAGAGTTGTCTTGAGTGCACAAATAGGCCAAACTGTTGGCCATTGCTCTGATCTGTGCACCTCCCTTCCGCCCTTCCCCCCATGCAGGTCCGGAAGTAGAGGCGAGCCGCCTTGCGATCTCCGGACACTGAGAGGGCTCCATCCCAGCCTGGCCGAACCCCGGCATCAGCGTGGCTCTCATTACGTCGGTGATGGAGGTGGCACTTTCTTCTTTCCGGTCACATGCGCCGCCGGAATATAATTGCATAACTGTGCTGGATTTGAGATAGTAGAACAATCTAACAATATGCATATTAACGTTGTCTTTGAATGAACCGAAGGAGACAAGTGATCCAGACACAAAAGCAGAGCTTGACACAAACAGTGCAAGAAGCAATGCAGTCCTTGGCCACTCTGGGGCCAGGGGGCGATGTGTTCAACTTCTCCATCCTGCAGTGACCGTAATCCGAGTGTAGCCAGGATTAAGGGGGAGCACAGGTGAGCAATCTGAAACCCATCCGGAACTCTGAATCAGCCATGAGGTCATCTTGACCACAAAGCTTAACCGCCAGCCTTGCAACGTGGCCTGACGTGAGAACCATGGGCCGTCCATACCGGACGTCTGACTGGCACAGCTGGCTCCTTTGCCAGACTGCCATCAATGAGATGCACGTTTGGCTGCACTGAACCGCCTGCATTGTCACCGGCGATGTTGCTTTGGTATGACTGATGGAGGAGTGCCCAGACTCCTGTCGATATCTCGGATGGCCAGGGCCTCAAACTTGACCGGCCTATGACAGTTCCGAGGCCACCGCCACACCTGGGGTCTATCCAGCCTGAATGAATGAATGAATGGGTTGTGAAGATGTAGCATTAACATCCCTTCATACATAGAGTGTAATTTTACACCGCAGGTGGCAGGACTGCCGCCTCAACTTTGCCACCGTAAGCTGAAATAGAAGGTGGCATTAACAACCCCTCATATATGGAGTGTAACTTACACTCTGGATCAGCAGGAACTGTGTTGCCCTCTTTTAGCCACTATATGGCTGAAATAGAATGTGGCATTAACAATCCTCCATTCCTGGAGAGAAATCATTTACTGAGCAGCAACAGTCAGGGTTCTAGTCTGAGCTGAGCAAGGAAGAGGGAGTTTATTCACAAATGAATAGACAGTTATGCAGGAATCTGGTGGATATTGAGACGCTGCACACTCCACTGCACTGTAATGAAGCAGATACCGGTGTCCCAGAGCGAGTGCTGTGGGCCTACTGGTCGCAGGGTTTGGCTGCTCCTGAAGACAGAAAGACAAGAGGGAAGGAGGATGCAGACACAACAGACAAATAGTGGTAAGCAAAAGTAGAGATTGATGACCAAGAAGCTGCCTGGCAGTTTTCTTTAAGAAGTCCTTGAAAGCAGCAACAGATGTTTCCAGGCATCTCGTCGACTGTGCTCTCAGGGATTCCGGTGCCTGTTTTCCCGCTGTCTCATAGGCTTTCATGATGGAAATTCTAAGCCAATTTTACAACCTTTGAGGGGACAGTGCCTGCCGCTTCTTTCCACCAGGGAGAGCCACCCACAGAGTGTCGGACTTTCTGAAGGGTGGGACTCGATCCAGTTAAGCTTTTAGCTCTCTGACCGGACATATTTTGAGTAAACGCTCATGCTCTTCGTCTGAATGTGGAGGAGTGCAGAAAGCCATTACTGAAAAGGAGCTGACCTGCGAAGAAGAAGAGAGACATTTAGGTGCGAAGGCAGGGTTGGGTGTAAGTGATACCGCCGAGTCATCGTCACCAAAAGAGATGCAATCAGGGCTGATCGAAAAAGATCTGCATCTGACACATCTCCGGATACCAGCTGGAGCTGGGGCTGTCTGGAGCTACGAGAATCATTCTCACTCTCTACAGTTGAATTCTCCTCATAAGAAAATGAAGAAGGCAATGAGGAGGAAAGGCATACAGGAGGCCTTCTGGCCACCTTGGATGAGCCAGGGCGTCCACTCCCTGTGGAGGGTCGTCGGATCTACGGGGAGAGAACCAGAGAGGACATTTGAAGTTCTCTCTGCTCGCAAAGACATCAGCCACTGGGTGGCCGAAAAACTCCCAGATCATATTTGACATCTCCTGAGATAAACTCCATTCATCTGGCAGTGGTCTCCGAGATAATCCATCTGGTGCCACATTGTCTCCACCTGGCACATGCAGAGCCCTCAATGAGGCTAAATGTAGCAGCTCAGGGAAAAAATCTTTCTGGCTAGGTTGTGTAACGTAGACGACCTCACGCCACCCTGGCGGTTGAAATTGGCCACTGTGGTGGAGCTGTCTGATCTCACCATAACGTGGTTCCCACTAAGATGGAGAGAAAGGGCCAAAAACTGCCAACAGTTCCAGTACGTTAATGTGACGACCTTCGGAACTGCTCCAGAAAGAAGAGTTCTTACAATCCAAGTGCGATGGAGGTTTGAAGCAGAGTCACATCTCTCAAAGCTCTTGGATACACTTTCACCAACCGTCTCTGATCCCAAACAGGATGAAGATTGAGCCGGCTGAACCATGACTGCCGACTTCGCATGTTCAGGAGACCCAGGCGTATGACGGAGTGGGCTGCTGACATCATGCCCAGGAGCGTCATATTCCATTAGGCTGGGACCACACATAGACGAACCGCCAGAACCTGGGCTGACAGATTTGAAATAGAAAGTATCTTCTCGTCTGTCAAGCGAGCGCACTCTTCATGAGAGTTCAGAAGTACACCAAGAAAAGCTGTAAGCTGAGATGGCTGGAGTTGACTCTTTTCTTGGTTCACCGGAAAGCCAAGGTGGCTTTCGTGGTCCAACACCATTCTGGTGTGAGCTAACGACTCTTCCCTCGATCTGGCGAGCATTAACCAGTCGTCTAGGTAAGACAAGATCCTGAGGCCCCTTGCCCTCAAGGACTGTAGAGCTGTGTCGACCATCTTAAAGAAGGTTCTCTGAGCCAGAGAGTAGCCAAACGGGAGCCTCCGGAACTGAAAAAGTCGGCCGTCCAATGCGAAGTGGAGATATCGCTTATGAGCAGGCCAAATTGGCACGTGACAATAAGCGTCCGTGAGGTCGATGGACGTCAGCCAGTCTCCATGACGCATGCACTTCAGGAGACTTTTGAGGAGTAACTGACTCAATCATGCCTCAATCAAACACTGACCTCGTTCTGAAGACATTTTTTGCCGGATCTGACGCATTCTCAGAATGCCATTAAACTGAGGTTGGCACTGGCTGAATTGGAGAGGATAACCCACCTTCAGAATCCTTTTGATCCATATAGAATAAGCTGGATAGTGAGCTTCCCACATAGGAGAACATAGCAAGCTCTGGATGAAACCTGTGTTATCTCGACATCCATTTGACACCTCTGATGTAAGTCCTGCCTGAAGCGTCCGTGGCAACGGGATGAGCAGCTGTCGGTCTCGTCCCTCCAGTATCCCCCAGGTTTCGGTCGAGCCACACAGCAGGCTGGGTATCAGTTCCGACAGCCATCAGCACTTGAGTTTTGCCTCTCCGCAACGCCACAATCACCGCGCGCATGGACATTTGTAACTCCTTTTGGCGGCCTTCAAAACAAACAATGTGTGCTGTGTGATGGGGAGAACGCTGGCCGGTGGAAGGCGGGCCTGACCCGAGACTGAGTCCAGCATGACCCCCAGAAAGGTCGTGCTCTGACTGAGAATAAGCGCGCTTATCAGGAGGTTTACTCTGAACCTCAATAACACAATGTGCTCCAACACCAAGCCGGTGTGCGCTCATGACTCTTGTTTGGACCTGGTGAGAATCAACCAGTAGTCCAAGTACGTCAGAATCCGCAGACCATGTCTCCTTAGTGGTTCGAGCCCCACCTCCACGCACTTGGCCAAGGTGCAAGGCACTAGAGAGCTGTATGTACAAAAACACATTTTTGAAGCCGGAGAGCTGCCACTCAAATTCGCACTAACTGTAACCGGAAGATAACTTGGCAGGTAATAAACCCTAATTTTGGGCAGAGAAGAAACAGACCCGATTCCAAAGTAATGGCTCTTATTTTTTATTCAATTTAGACTTTGGTTTAGATGCATACTTTTAGATACAAAGTTTTCTTCTTACGCTTTTGGAGGGAGCAGAGGTGAGAGCAGCCGACTGGTCTCTCCAGGAGGAGCAGCGATGATCAGCACGTCTATGATCCGGACAGCTGGGCTCACCCCGCCCCTTTTTCCTATAGTTTCAGGTGGAATTTTCATGTTCTGAGGCATCCCCGAGCAGTAAGTGAACAGTGCAGAAAACGCGTTTTCAGCCCGAGAGAAGCTCAGATTCAGAGCAGGAAAAAGAAAAAAAGTTGATAACCCCTTGAAATACAGTTCAGAAAGGTAGATTAAGTGTTGAACATACAACAAAGAGTGTTTTTCCTGTAGTTGCAGGTGAAATTTTAATGTTCTGTGTCCCCCCAAAGCAGTGACTGAATAGAGCAGAAAAAGTGTATTCAGCCCAAGAAAATGTGGTTTTCAGTCCGACAAAAATAAAAACGTTGATAACTCTGAAAACGTGTGGTTCCAGCCTTATGGATTATGAGGCTCCTGGGCATGATGTCAGCAGCCCACTCCGTCGTCCGCCAGGGTCTCCTGAACATGCGTAGTCTGCAGTCAGGGTTCCGACCGCTCAATCTTCAACCTGTCCGGGATCAGAGACGGTTGGTGAAAGTGTCTCCACGAGCTCTGACAATTGTGAGGTTTAGGAACTCTGCTTCAAACCTCCATCGCACTTTATCCTTGCATTGTCAAAACACTTCTTTAAAAGTATTTACAGATGCATCTCTGTCAGGCTGGGTAGGCCACCATGATCAACATGCGTCATTGGGATCTGGAGCAGTTCCAAAAGTCGTTCCACTAACCTGCTGGAACTGTTCGCAGTTTTTAAAGTGTTGGTGGCTCTTTCTCTCCATCTAAGTGGGAACCACGTTATGGTGAGATCAGACAGCTCCACCACAGTGGCCTATATCAACCACCAGGGTGGCGTGAGGTCGTCTGTGTTACACAACCTAGCAAGAAAGATTTTTTCTCTGGGCTGATGTAGAATTAGCCTCATTGAGGACTCTGCATGTTCCAGGTGGAGACAATGTGGCAGCAGATGGATTATCTCGGAGACCACTGCCAGTTGAATGGAGTTTATCTCAGGAGACGGCAAATATGATCTTGGAGTTTTTCGGCCACCCAGTGGCTGATCTCTTTGCGAGCAGAGAGAACTACAAATGTCCTCGCTGGTTCTCTTTCCGTAGATCCGATGACCCTCCACTGGGAGTGGACGCCCTGGCTCATCCAAGGTGGCCAGAAGGATTCCTGTATGCCTTTCCTCCTCATTGCCTTAATCTAAACAGCCCCAGCTCCAGCTGGTATCCGGACATGTGTCAGATGGGGATCAAAGGCCCCTGGGAGTTCTCTCCATCGAGGTCAGCGCTTCTGCAAGCATCAGAAACCCTGAGGTCTCCGCCAATAATAGGACGACCCCTCACGGTTTGGCTTCTCCAGGGTTAAGAATTAGTCACTTGCCTCCTGATGTCCAATTGACTCTTCAGAACGTTTAAGCTCTGCCAACCCTCAGAGCATACAATGCTAATTGCACATTTTTTCCCCAATGGTGTGGAACCCAGTCAGCCTTCCCAGAATCGGCGCCTGTTTCTCTAATCCTCTCTTTTCTCCAGCATCTGGTTAACGAAGATCGGAGCTGCACCACATTACGGGTTTATGTAGCAGCCCATTCCATGCTACACAATGGTCTGGACGGCCACCCCTTTGGCGAGCATCGTCGAGTGAGCCGTTTCATGAGAGGAGTGAAAAGGCTTAGACCAACCTCAAGACATTTATGTCTCTACTGGGTCCTGCCGCTGGTACTCAATTCACTCTCCTTTCGAGCCACTCGATGAGGCCTCCCTGGAGCTAGCAGCTTACAAGGCAGCTCATCTTATAGCCTTAGCTTCACCAAAGAGAGTGGGAGAGCTGAGTTCTTTTTCCATCTGCCCTGATTGCATCTCTTTTGGTGACAATGACTCGGCGGTGTCACTTAGACCCAACCCTGCCATCGCACCTAAATGACTCTCTTCTTCTTCACAGGTCAGCTCCTTTTCAAGAAAGGTTTTATGCCCTCCTCCCCATTCAGACGAGGAGCATGAGCATTTACACAAAATGTGTCCGGTGAGAGAGCTAAAATCTTAATTGGGTCGAGTCCCACCCTACATAAAAGACGGACAGTCTGTGGGTGGCTGTCGCAGATGGTAAGATGGGGCAGGCGCTGTCCCCTCACAGGTTGTCGCATTGGCTTAGAATTGCCATCATGAAAAATGACCTGGCAACATCTGTGGCTGCTTTCAAGAGAGTATCTCTGGCAGAAATCTGCCAGGCAGCTTCTTGGTCATCAATCTCGACTTTTGCTCACCACTATTTGTCTAATGTGTCTCCATCCTCCTTCCCTCATGTCGTTCTGTCTTCAGGAGCAGCCGAACCCTTCGACGAATAGTCCCTCATTGACAGCACTGGCTCTGGGACACCAGTATCTGCTTCATTACATTGCTGTGGGGTGTGCAGCGTACCAAGATCCACCGGATTCCTGCATAACTGTCTATTCATTTGTGAATAAACTCCCTCTTTCTTGCTCAGCTGAGACTAAAACCCTCACTGCAGCTGCTCAGTAAATGATTTCTCTCCAGGTATGGAGGATTGTTAATGCCACATTCTATTTCAGCCGTATCGTGGCTAAAAGAGGGCAACGCAGTTCCTGCTGATTCAGAGTGTAAGTTTCACTCTATATATGAGGGGTTGTTAACGCCACCCTCTATTTCAGCTTACGGTGGTAAAGGCGAGGCGGCAGCTCCTGCCACCTTGAGTGTAAAATTACACTCTACGTATGAGGGGTTGTTAATGCTACATCTTCACAACCCATTCATTCAATCAGGCTGGACAGACAGGCTGGTGGCGTAGGGACTATCATAAGATGGCCCATCCGAGATATCGACAGGACTCTGGCCTCACCTCCGTCCGTCATACCGAAGCAACATCGCCGGTGACATTGCAGACGGTTCAGTGCAGCAAAACGTGCATCTCATTGACAGCAGTCTGGCAAAAGAGCCAGCTGTGCCAGTCAGACTTCCGGTCTGGACGGCCCATGGTTCTCAGGTCAGGCCATGTTGCAAGGCTGGCGGTTAAGCTTTGTGGTCAAGATGACCTCTTGGGTGATTCAGAGTTCCGGATGGGTTCCGGATTGCTCACCTGAGCTCCCCCTTCATCCTGGCTACACTCGGATTCCAGTCACTGCAGGATGGACGAGATTAACTCATCGCCTCCTGGCCCCGGAGTTGCCAAGGACTGCGTTGCTTCTTGCACTTTTTGTGCCATGCTGTGCTTTAGTGTTTTGATCACTTGTCTCCTTCGGTTCATCCAAACAAAGACAACGTTAATAAGCATATAGGTTGTTCTACGATCTCAAATCCAGCACAGTTATGAGGCTAGTTTCTTTTGAAACATTGGGAGTGATTTGTAAAGCCATCACAACACTTCTCTCTCCATCTTACTTCAACGGGGTGGGATGAGAGTGTGAATCGTGCCTATATTCCGGCGGCGCATGTGACCGGTAACAATTTACAGGCAGATGGCGACCATCCAGTTTACCCGATCAAGTCCGACATGCCTCTGTGCTTGGCTGAAGCTAAACGGCGTTGCTCCCTTAAATAGGAGGATGTCGGCATCACGAGCTATGAAATACCGGTGCGTCACGGCGTGCGGCAATCGTTCTCCCATGACTGCGATGAGACGTCAGTCTCTGCTGAAGTTTCCGTGGTCCAGATGAGGCACTCCGCTCATCTTCATTTCTCAAGCTCCCTCGCTTGATGTGCCAGGTGCATCGGCTCCGGCGGCGCATTTGAGGGGTAAGAAGAAAGTGCAACGTCCATCACCGACGTAATGAGAGCCACGCTGATGCCGGGGTTCGGCCAAAACCTGGCTGGGACGGAACCCTCTCAGTGTCCGGAGATCGTACGACGGCTCCCCTCTACTACCGGACCTGCATGGGGGGAAGGGAGCTGCACAGATCAGAGCGATGGCCAACAGTTTGGCCTTTTTGTGCTCTCAAGACAACTCTGTCCGGGGGATGAGGTGACCCAGGTGCAGCTGACTGCCAACATCGGACCATCCTCTGCTCCAGGGTCCAGTGCGCCTCTCGGAGGAGTCAGCGCATGAGTCCTCAGAATGCCTCAGGCCTCATATTCAGACTGCACAGCAAACCGGAGAAGAAGTTCTTCAATGGACGTGTTGTGATGTGTCATGGGATTATTTGGGGTCACAACTTGGGGGCGCTCTTGTTATGTTGCCGTGTCACCATCCGGTTTGTTGGAAGTTGGAATCGTGAATAAAACCTGCTGTGTTGATACCTCCTGTGAGTCCTTTCAGTTTCGGCCATCACTGTTAGCGACGAGGATAAAGAACGAGACTTTTTGCAAACCGGTCACTGTGGTAACTGACGGCAACGTTTTTGTGTAGTTTGTTCATCATAGCGATAATCATGGCGGCTACTGTGGGTACAGTGACGCCTTTCGAAGCTAGTTCGCATTCATGGGAGGACTATTGTGAAATTTTGGAACATTTTTTTATTGCAAACGTCATTGAAGATGAGGATATACAGCGCGCAGTGTTGCTCAGCAGTGTCGGGGCCCAGGCATATGCGGAGCATTTGAGGAACCTGTTGAGACCGGAAAAACCAGGGGATCGTTCGTATGCTGAACTGGTCATCCTTTTGAGGAATCATTTCCATCTGAAACCGAGTGAGATTATGCAACGATGGAAGAAGAATAGAAGGACTGAAGAGACCGTTTGTGACTACGTGGCGGAGTTGAGGAACTGGCTCATGATTGTAACTATGGTGAGACACTGACTGTGATGCTGAGAGACCGCTTGGTGTGTGGGTTCAACGACGACAGGATACAGAGGAAGCTGCTGTCGCAGGATGGACTGACATTTGACAGAGCGTTCAAAGTGGCCTTAGCGATGGAAGCTGCAGATAGAGACTTGATGAACCCACGAGGTGTGAAGGACTCACTCCAAGGAAGTGGATCATCACCGGTCAACAAAGTGGAAGAGACGAGGGCAGTAGTGTCCATGGAGTCGAGAAGGTGCTATAGATGTGGTGGAGAGACTCACTTGGCCAGTGATTGCCGGTTTGCTGAGGTCAAATGTCATAACTGTGGAAAAGTGGATCACTTAAAGACAGTACGTAAAAGTATGACAGAGGTGAGGGAGACAAAACAAACAAGAAAAAGGGGGAAAGGTACAACGCCGTCGAACAAATTTCATGCAGGAGAAGGATGACAGTGAAAATGAAGAGATGTTTACAGTGACAGATAAAAGAAGATGCAGCAGTGAGGAACTGGACATTCCTAGAGTAGAGCCGTTGAGGGTAAATGGAAAGAAGGTGGTTTTTGAGGTAGACACCGGCTGCAGTTACACTATTATGGCTCAACAGATGGTTGACAAAACAGAACTAACACTAAACTTGTGGACTGCAAGATAAAGTTAAAAACATATGGAGGTCATCAGGTTCCAGTGGTGGGGGCAATTAAGGTCAAGGTTGAACACAATGATCAGATCAAATGGCTGCCTGTCATTGTTGAAAGGTTGGTGAAAGGTTCAGGAGCAAGTCTTCTGGGCAGAGGCAGGATGAAAGCATTCCAGATAGAGGGGCAGTTTGTCCACAAAACAGATGAGGTGGACAGTTCCCTGCAAGAGGTTCTCTCCCGACATGAGAAGGTATTCAAAGAAGAGTTAGGGTCATTAAGGGCCACAGCCAAGATTCATGTGGCTCAGGATGCCACGCCCTTATTTTACAAACCCAGGTCGGTTCCATTTGCCATTAAAAGAAAAGTGGAAATCGAACTTCAGAGACTAGCAGAGGAAAGAATATTGGAACCTGTGATGTTCTCTGAATGGGCAGCACCTATTGTGCAATGTGTTCAAACCTGATGGTGGTGTGAGGATTTGTGGAGATTATAAATTAACAGTGAACAAAGTCTCCACGACCGAACAGTATCCGATTCCAAGAATGGAGGATATGATGGCAAGCCTGCAGGGGGACAGAAGTTCACAAAACTCGATATGAGCCAAGCATATCAGCAAATAGTCCTTGAAAAGGAATCAAGGAATTTTGTGAGTGTCAACACTCACAAAGGTCTTTTAACATATACACGTCTGCCTTTTGGAGTAAACTCCAGTCCTGCTATTTTCCAACGCACCATGGAGAATGTACTTCAAGGTATGTTAAATGTGGCAGTGTATTTACATGAAATTTTATTGAGAGGAAGAGATGACAGCTCTCATCTGCAAACACTCAACGAAGTGCTGCAGAGGTTGGAGGATAAAGGCCTGAAGTTGTAACGGAGAAAGCGTCAGTCCATGGAAAACAAAGTAACATTCTTGGGTCATCAGGTGGACAGGACAGGCCTGCATCCAATGCCAGCGAAGGTCAAAGCAGTCCAGGAGGCTCTGGTGCCACGGTCTGTAAGTGAACTTAACCCTCGTATTATGATGAAAAAAAATTACATTGATTATGTTGGGGGTCATTTTGACACACACTGTGTAAATCCACTCAAAACAGTCAAAAAAACAGATTGAACCAATCTTCAATCTTCAAAACATCTTCATTTTAGATTATATAAAAATTTGTAAAACAGACATAGAACACATTTTCAATTTCAACCCTATATTTAAGAGCAATTTCAGTTTTTCCCTCCTCACAAACACTTTTATTTTCATTTAACTTGACCCATTTTTCAATGTTCAATATGTTCAATGCTCTCCACATGATGGACAGACTGTAACTGTGTGTTTTGTAGATGCAATTCTTGCATTTCACAAAACAGGTACTTGTTTTACTGTCAGATCTCGCATCTTTTCCGTTTCTTCACACCTGTATCCAATGCATCCTTGGCAGATTGGTAGGGTGATGTGAGCTTGACCTTTGTCAATGACAGCAGCAGTTGCTGGGCATCGAGGTGGCCTGGCTTGACTCTGCAGCTTGGGAGTGACGGGACATAGGCATTGTAAGCAGACACAACAACGATGTTGCAGAAAATCACCAAGGGCCAATGGGCAGTCTTGCGCTGGCAGCTGTATGTTGCTGTGACTTTGTCAACTCCTTTTTTGGTGCAGTTTCAGTCCAGGATCATGTGTGGCTGCATGTCTTCTCTTGTGCTTAGAGATGCATCTCTGTGCATTGTGCTCATTACAAGAACATTCTTGTTTCTCTTTGGGCAGTATGAAACAACTGTTGCCTTGTCACTGAAAGCAAATATTGAGCAATGCAGAGGTCTGCCCTGCACCTTCAGAATTTCCTTGGGAAGGTCTGGCTTCTTTCTTCTGACTGTTCCCGCTGTCCAGCTTTCTCTTCTGAAGTTCATCTCCAAGGAGATAGAATGTAAGCCCTTCACTCATGTCCATCACTACACGCATCCCCTGATTGTTCTCGGGTGCTCTTCCAGGTAGCTTTCCAGCGTATACTTTCATATTACAGGCATAGCTAGATTTTGCATCACAGGCCACCCATATTTTGATACCATACTTGGCGGGCTTGTTGGGCATGTACTGTAAACCTTCTGTAGCTCATTTTTGGTTTGTCAAAGAGACTACATGAGAACACTGACAAGAACAAGGGAGAGAAAGTTATCCCTCTACACACAGCTGGGTCTGAATGGCTATTCAGACAATCAAATCAATCAAAATACACATAGCTGGGCAGTCTAAATAGGTATATCAAAGAGACATGTTTATTTTGGATCTGAACAGCCACTTACCCACATTAAAGAATCCGGGTCAAAATGACCCGCAACATCATCTTTGTATACAAGCTCTGTACAGACATGCCACTTGACATCAAAGTGTCCAGATTTTACACACCTGTTCATTACCCTTGATGAGGAAAAGTCACAAAATTTTATGAAGAAAAAGTCAGGATAACCACTACTTTTATGAACACAAAAACGGATATCGGTCAAATTGACCCTAAGCATAATACGAGGGTTAAAGCTTTTCTAGGTCTGCTAAACTTTTATAACTTGCCGAACTTGTCTACTGTGCCGGCTCCATTACACAAGTTACTGAGGAAAGATGACAAACGGAGGTGGGAGGTTGAGCAAGAAGAGGCTTTTAAGCAGGCAAAGAAGTTACTACAAAGCAGTCAAGTGTTGGTTCATTATGATGAACAAAAACTTACTGCTGTCATATGATACCTCACCTTATGGGGTGGGGGCAGTCTTGGCACACAGGCTGGAAGGGGGAGCAGAAAAGCCTGTGGGTTATGCCTCGCGCACACCCACAGCAGCAGAAAAAAACTATTCACAGTTGGATAAAGAGGGCTTAGCAGTCATTTTTGGGGTGCAGCACTTTCACAAATATTTGAGTGGATCGGTTTGCCAGGAAGCGCGGCAATCGTTCTCCCCTGACTGCGATGAGACTTCAGTCCTGCATGAAGTTTCCGTGGTTCAGATGAGCCGCTCCGCACCTCTTCTTCTCTTGATGTGCCAGATGCGCCGGCTGTAATTTCACAATTACAGAGTCACTCACTCACGCCTCTTTAATTTCACAATCAGATTTTGTGGAGTGCCCTGGCACTTCCAGTGAAGTAGAAAGGCTGGTGTAATATTCCTGGAATATGTTTGTGTCCAGCTGTCCCTGGAGCCTGCCTCCCTCCCAAACATTCCTTTAACACGGGGCAGAAATTATGAGCGGACCTCTGATCCTGGGGCGTCCCCTCAAAGCATGGCTACTTCAAGGCTGGCAGGCAGTCTTTTGCCCCCCGAAGTGCAGTTCACTATTCGAAATGCTAAAGTACCCGCAACACTCAAAGTATATAATCCCAAATGAGTGTGGACTGCCGTCTGTTGGGTAAACATCAACTGCTCGTCCAATTCATTCCGGACTATTCCCGGCGCAGTTCTGACACTCCACTGAGGGTTTGGATTTTGCGGCACGACGCTCGCTCTCACTCAGCCGTAATGTGCGATTCCCTCGCCCCTGGAGCTTGACATCCCACATGAGGAGTGACCATCACACCCAGCGTGACAGAGCCACCATCGCGCAGTAGAATGGTGTCTCAGCCGTCGGCAACCGGCTCATAGCGCTTGAGAACATCATCGCACTCCTTATGAGCTCCGTGGACAGGCTCATCCATCGCAGAACCTCTCTCAGTCCACCAGAGATTCAACAGTCCGTCGGCATGGTGCTCTGCTCGCGGCGCCTCCTCCACACACAGCCGCCCGGGGGGAACACCGTATAATAGCCGCGCTGATCATCGCTGCTTCTCTTGGAGAGACCAGTCGGCTGCTCTCACCTCTGCTGTATGCTTTGTATCTAAAAGCATACATCTAAACCAAAGTCTAACTTGTAAAAAAATAAGATTCATTACTTTGGTATCGGGTCCGCTTCTTCTCTGCCTAAAATTAAGGATCATCACCCGCCAAGATCTCTTCCGGTTCCAGTCAGTCCGAACTCCGGCTTAAAAAATGTGTTTTTGTTTGACATCGTCTCATGAGACAGAGCAGTAAAGTAATGGTCTATCTGCCACGTTATCCCTGACGTCAGAACTGTACCTGGGGAAGTTTCTGGAGCTTGGTGGTTTTCCTCAGATTAGCCACAATAGGAAGCATAGGCATCAAATATCACTTTCCCGTCTCTCTACAGATCCCGGTTGCAGCCAAAAGTCAGGAGAGTTTCAATTCTGCCATTAACTTTTCTTATTCCTCAGACTCGCCAGTTTCCAGCAGGGGTCGCCACAGGACCACGAAAGCCACCTCTTCAGAGGATCTCACAGTAGGCGCTGCGTGCCAGACCTGCTCTGTTCTCAGCTCCTTCACGCGATGTCTGATGCGATGTCTGTCTGCGATGTCTGTCTGCGATGTCTGTCTGCGATGTCTGTCTGCAATTCTGTTCTTTGCAGCCCTCCAAACCTCTCAGAGGCAAGCACGACATCGTCATCTACAGAGTCATCTCTTTCTGAGGATGATTGGGCCGGTCCCTCGGGTCTTCATCTTAGGAGAATTGCAGCGTCAGATCAAGGTACACTGCAAGATTGGGGAACCGAATTCCTCTGACGGCTCAACTGACAAAAGCGAGTCTGTTTTTGAAGAACCAGCGGGACTTGAAGTGCCCAGAGGAGTGGGCGCTGAGCACCGACGAGCCTTTCATTCTAGGCCCTCCCGGGAGGCCGGGTCCGCTCCTGTGCTCAGGGCGCCTGTCTTGACAGAGTATCTTCCGAATTGAAAGCGCCTGTCTCCTCACCAGCCCATATGGATCGAAAAAATACACGGTCTTTGACACGCCCTTCAGTTTCACAGTCAACCCCCAGGTTCTGCCACACCATGTGGACCTGAGTGAACTCAGAGTTCCAGCGGTCATGTCTGATGGAGGAGGACCGCAGTTAGAGGGGTGACTGAGAACATGAAATTTTCACTTACAGCAATAGGAATAACACTCTTTCTAGTGTGATCAACACTAAACCTCTACGAATAGGGCGCTTGCTTCCAAGCCATGGGATGAGTTTGACGAGAGCCAGGCACTGCTATGAGGTGGATCTGTAGACTGTGTTCCCAGACTTGGCTGAGTTCCGTGTGGTGGAGTCAGGCAAGTTCCCGCTTGATCTTCACCTGTGCCTCATGGCATCCGCCGGCCGTCGTATCGAAGTTGAGCTCTCTCTCCACCTCCTGCTCAAGAATCATCCCACTTCACTGACGGCCCACTGGCGGTGGTTGGCGAGACTACACACGTGGCGCTACCGCATGTTGTCTGCCCACATCTGGAAGAAATCTGGACTATTCCCGTCGCAGTTCTGACACTCCACTGGCACTCGCACCGCACGTGATCAGGTACAGAGCTTACTGCCAGGTGGAGGGTTTGGATTTGCAGCGCTGTGTTCCCTCTCACTCAGAAGTCATGCCCGATTTGCGATGCGCGATGCCCTCGCCCCTGGAGCTCGACTTCTCCCCTGAGGAGTGACCATCCCACCATCACGCAGTGGAATGGTGTCTACACTATCGGCAACCAGCTCATAGCGCTTGCAGAAATCATTGTGGTCTTTATGAGCTCCGTGGACAGGCTCATCCATTCCAGAACCTCTGTCACTCCACCAGAGATTTTGGAGATTCAACAGTCCGTCGGTGTGGTGCTCTGCTCGCGGCGCCTCCTCCACAGACAGCCGCCGCCCGGGTCGAACACCATCGCTGGTTGAAGGGGCGCGGAGAGCCCAGCTGTCTGGATCATAGCCGCACAGATCATCGCTGCTCCTCTTGGAGAGACCAGTCGGCTGCTCTCACCTCTGCTCCCTCCAAAAGTGTACGAAGAAAACTTTGTATCTAAAAGTATGCATCTAAACCAAAGTCTAAGTTGAATAAAATATAAGATGGATTACTTTGGTATCGGGTCTGTTTCCTCTCTGCCCAAAATTACAGTTTCTCACTGGACAAGTTCTCTTCCGGTTCCAGTCAGTGCGAACTCTGGCTTCAAAAATTTGTTTTTGTCAGATCAAAGTACACTGCAAGTTTGGGGGCCCTGCTTCCACTCACAGCTCAACTGACAAAAGCAAGTCTGTTTTTGAAGAACCACCGGAGTTGAAGTGCCCTGAGGAGTGGGCGCTGAGAACGATGACCCTTCTATCCTAGATCCGCTCCGGAGGCCTGGTGCTCTCCTGTGCTCAGGTCGCCTGTCTTGACAGAGTATCTTCCGAATTGAAAGTGCCTGTCTCCTCACCTGCCCATATAGATCAAGAAGATACTCCGTCATTGACACGTCCTTCAGTTTCACAGTCAACCCCGAGATTCTGCGACACCACGTGGACCTGGGTGAACTCATAGAACGCTGGTTCTATGACTGACTTCGCACCTAAATGTCTCTCTTCTTCTACACAGGTCAGCACCTTATCAGTAAAGGCTTTCTGACCTCCTCCACATTCAGACGAGGAGCATGACAGTTTACACAAAATGTGTCCGGTTAGAAAGCTAAAAGCTTAATTGGATCGAGTCCCACCCTTCAGAAAGTCGGACACTCTGTGGATGGCTCTCCCTGGTGGAAAGAAGCGGCAGGCACTGTCCCCTCACAGGTTGTAAAATTGGCTTAGAATTTCCATCATGAAAGCCTATGAGAAAACAGGAATCCCTGGAAACAGCTGTTGCTGCTTTCAAGAGAGTATCTCTTAAAGAAAACTGCCAGGCAGCTTCTTGATCATCAATGTCTACTTTTGCTCACCACTATGTGTCTAATGTGTCTGCATCCTCCTTCCCTCATGTCAATCTGTCTTCAGGAGCAGCCGAACCCTGCAACCAGTAGGCCCTCATTCACAGCACTAGCTTTGGGACACTGGTATCAGCTTCATTTCAGTGCAGTGGAGTGTGCAGCGTCCCAAGATCCACCGTATTCCTACATAACTGTCTATTCATTTGCGAATAAACTCCCTCTTCCTTGCTCAGCTCAGACTAGAACCCTGGCTGTAGCTGCTCAGTAAATGTTTTCTCTATAGGTGTGGAGGATTGTTAATGCCACTTTCTATTTCAGTCATATAGTGGTTAAAAGTGGACAACGCAGTTCCTGCTGATCCACAGTGTAGGGTACACACCATATATGAGGGGTTGTTAACGCCACCTTCTATATCAGCTTACGGTGGCAAAGGCGAGGCCTGCCACCCCGAGTGTAAAATTACACTCTACGTATGAGGGGTTGTTAATGCTACATCTTCGCAACCCATTCATTAATTCATTCAGGCTGGATAGACCCCGGGCGTGGCGGTGGCATAGGAAGTCTCATCGGCCGGTCCCGTATGAGGCCCTGGCCATCCGAGATAGCGACAGGACACTGGGCATACCACCTTCCGTCATACCAAAGCAACATCGCCGGTGACGTTGCAGGTGTTTTAGTGCTGTAAAACGTGCATCTCCTTGACGACCGTCTTGCAAAGGAGGCAGCGGTGCAAGTCAGACGTCCGGTATGGGCGGCCATGGTAATTGCCCGTGGTTCTCAGGTCAGGCCACATTGCAAGGCTGGGGGTTAAGCTTTGTGATCAAGATGACCTCATAGGTGTTCCAGAGTCCCGGGAGGTGTTCTGGACTGAGCAACTCTGCCACCTGTGCTCACACATACACTCACACAAGGGTGTGCTGCAACCTGTTCAAGTCCTGCAAAAAGTCCTGCAGCAGGGGGCAGAAATTATCAGGGGACCGCCTATCCTGGGGCATCCCCTCAATGCATGGCTACTTCAAGGCTAGCAGGTGGTCCTCTGCCCACCGAGGTAGAGTTAACTATTCGAAATGCAAAATCACCGGTAACACTCAAAGCATATAATGCTAAATGGGTGTGGACTGCTGTCCGTTGGGTAAACATCCACTGCTAGTCCAGTTCATGCAGGGATTTCGAAGACTCAGACCTCCAGACGCATCTGCCCCTATGGGGATCTACAATTGGTATTAAAGTCTCTCTGTGAAGCTCCCTTCGAGCCACTTGGTCAGGCTCCTTTGGAGCTGGTGGCTTAGAGAGCAGCTGTCCTCCTGGTCCTGGCCTCCATCAGGAGAGTTTGGAGAACTATGTGCCAGCTGGGTCCCGCGAGGTTCCTGGAGGTGGTGCATCCTTCGCCATGTGGTCTCCTCTTCTACACGGTCAAGTTCTTGGTCCGTGGGAGAGACCAGCAGGCGAAGCGATGGCTTTGACTCCTGATCTCAACTTTCCTCCCATTTCTGCTACAGTCGGATTATGGTCAAAGATTGATGGAAATAAGGAACGATTGAAATCTCTCACGATAGGTCATAGGTAGGGGACCGGTGGCGGTATATCCATCACCATCATATCATCCGTCAACATAATGTTTTCTGTCGGAAATCCAATTTCTCTCACTCTTATCAAACGTTTTCTACACTGTTCACTCAGTGACCAGAAAAGTCTCAGAACTTGAAAATGTCAAACCATAGCAGAAAGACTCATTCTAATGAATTCAGGACTAAATCTATATTTCTGAACTTTTTTCAGAGTTGTTAACATTTTCATGGTTTGGTTCCGAAACCCATAAAAATGCGTTTTCTGCACGCTGCCACAACTTCTCAGGGAAACTTCAAAAAAATGAAATTTTCACCTCCCACTATAGCAGAAAGGGTCTTACTAATAGTTGCACATCAAATCTAAGCTGTCTGAAGTGTTTTAAAGTTAACAACATTTTTATGTTTGGCGTTTCGAAACCCACCTTATCTCAGGCTGAAAACGCGTTTTCTGCATTTGGCCACAACTTCTCCGCGAAGCTTCAGAACATGAAATTTTTACCTCTCACTATAGCATAAAGGATCTTTCTAGTAGTCAAAGCACAAATCTAAGCTGTCTGACTTGTTTTTCAAAGGTTATCAACATTTTAATGTTTGCCGTTCCAAAACCCACCTTATCTCAGGCTGAAAAAGTGTTTTCTGCATTGTGCCATAACTTCTCAGGGAAGCTTCAGAACATGAAATTTTCACCTCCCACTTAAGCAGAAAGGGTCTTTCTAGTAGTTGCAGAACAAATCTAAGCTGTCTGAACTGTTTTTAGAGGGTTATCAACAATTTTATTTTTGTCAGTCCAAAACCCACTTTCTCTTTGGACGAAAACAAGTTTTACGGACAGATCACTCACTGCTCAGCGATGCCCCAGAAGATGAAGTTTTCACCTGCCACTATAGCAGAAAAGGTATTTCTACAAGGTGCAGAACTAACTCAACTTGTCTAAAGTGATTTAAGAGAGTTATCAACATTTTTATTTGTGTCGGTCTGTAAACTATCTTTGCTTTGGCTGAAAACGCGTTTTATGCAGTTTACTCACTGCTCAGCGATTCCTGAGAACAAGAAAATTTCTCGTGCAACTATAGGAGAAACACTCTTTCTAGGATAATAAACACTAAACCTACATTCGTGAACTGTATTTCAGGGGGTTATCAACTTTTTTTTTTTTTTTCCTGGACAGAAACTCAGCTTATCTCGGGCTGAAAACGTGTTTTCTGCACTGTTCACTCACTGCTCATCGATGCCTTAGAACATGAAAATTTCTCCTGCAAGTAAAGGAAGAACACTCTTTGTAGTATAATAAACATTAGGCCTACCTTTAGGAAATGTATTTCAGGAGGTTATCTGCTGCTTCTTTTTTTCCTGTTTAGAAACCGAGTTTCTCTTCGGCTGAAAACTAGTTTTCTGCACTGTTCACTCACTGATCAGAATAGTTTCGGATCCTGAAAATATTACCTGCAACTATAGGAAAAATAGTCTTTCTAATATATTCAAGACCAAACCTACATTTCTGAACTGTTTTTGCAGGGTTATCAACAAATTTTTTTTCGTCTGTCCAAAACCCACTTTGTCTTAGGCCAAACACACTTTTTATACACTGCTCACTCACTGCTCAGAGATTCCACAGAAGATGAAAATTTCACCTGCCACAATAGCAGAAAAGGTCTTTCTCGTAGGTGCAGAAATAATTCAACGTCTCTGAAGTGGCTTCAGAGAGTTAACATTTTTATGTTGGTCTGAAAACCACAGTGCCTCGGGCTGAATACGCGTTTTATTATGGACAGAATACCCTCTGAACATTAAATTATCATCTACAATTATAGGAAAACACTCTCTAGTATATACAGCACTCAATCTACCTTTCTGAACTGTATTCCAGCGCGTTAGCGACGATTTGATTAATTATTATTATTTTTTATTTTTTTTCTGGTATGAAAACCACAATCACTCAGGCTGAAAACGCGTTTTCTGCACTGTTCACTCACTGCTCAGTGATGCCTCACAACATGAAAATTTCACCAGCAACTATAGGAAAAGCACTCTTTCTAGTATATTCAACACTAAACATACATTTCAGATTTTTTTTTTTTTTTTGACTTTTTCTCAGCGATGCCTCAGAACATGAAAATTTCACCTATACTATAGCAGAATCTGCTAAAGTCTTTCTAGTAGCTGCAGAACTAATTCAACCTCTCTGAAGTGGTTTCAATGTGTCATCAACATTTTAATGTTTGTTGGTCTGAAAACCACAGTCCTTCGGTAGAAAACGCGTTTTCTGCACTGTTCACTGACTGATCAGAACAGCCTCAGAACAATGAAAATATCAAGTGTAAATATAGCAAAAAGACTATTTCTAGTATATTCAGCACTAAATAAAACTTTCTGAACTGTTTTCAAAGCGACAATTTTATATTTTATTTTATGCGTTCACTGCTGGTCACACAGTGCTTTGGCGTGACTGAGAACATGAAAATTTCAACTGCAACAATAGGAAAAACACTCTTTCTCGTATATTCAGCTCTAAATGTACCTTTCTGAACTGTTTATCAGGGGGTTATCAACTTCTTTTTTCCTGGTCAAAAACCGAGCGTCTCTCAGCCTGAAAACGTGTTTTATGCACTGTTCACTCACTGCTCAGGGATGCCTCAGAACATGAACATTTCACCTGCCAATATAGTAGCAGGAGTGTTTTTAGTAAGTGCCGAACTAATTCAACTTGTTTGAAGTGGTTTCAGAGAGGTAACAACATTTTCATGTCTATCTGTCTCAAAACCACAGTCCCTCGGGCTGAAAACGCGTTTTCTGCAGTGTTCACTCACTGCTCAGCGAAGGCCACAGAACATGACAATTTTACCTGCCAATATCAGCAGAAAAGGTGTTTTTAGAGGGTGCAGAACTAATTCAACCTGTCTAAGGTGGTTTCAGAGAGTTATCAAGATTTTTATTTTTGTCGGTCTGAAAACCACCTTTTCTTGAGCTGAATACGCGTTTTCTGCTCTCTTCACTCACTGCTCAGGCATTACTCACAACATGAAAATTTCACCTGCAACGATAGGATAAACACTCTTTCTCATATATTCAACATTAAACCTACATTTCTGAACGGTATTTCAGGTGGTTAACTTTTTTTTTCTGGTCTGAATACCTGCTTTTGACGGGCTGAAAAGGCGTTTTCTGCACTGTTCACTGACTGAATGGAAAAGCTTCTGAACATGAAAATATCACATACAACTATAGGAAAAACAGCCTTTCCAGTGTGACGCCCACTTATGTGTGGTCACAGAGTGTGTGTTAGATGTCATTTAATTGTTCAGCATGGAGTTGATTAACCGGCAGGTATATGATTAGGTCAGTAGAGGGCAGGATAGGACAGAGGTTGGGCATTGAAGATGCGTGGGTAAATAGGAAGTGACATTTTTTCATTACTTTTCTCACCATCGAAAAATGTGGAAGCCTCACGTGAATCTGTCCACATTTTGTTTCAGGTTAGTTGATTATATGGTTGTCATATCAGAATATAGTTTTTTGTGATTGCATTGTACAGTAGTTTTGTCGACCAAAGTGGCTTCAGGAGAGTGCAAGGACCGTGTTTTGTTCCATGAAAGCGAATAATTACATTGCACTGAGGTCCTGGTTCAACCGTTCAAACGAGAAAATCGAATGTATCATCTATATAAATACTCATCACATCTGTGACACTGAGTTTCAAACAAGATAAATATGATTTTACTGGATGTAAGGCAGTAAAATGATTATTTTGCAAAATGTTTAAAAGAGTAATTTACAATCATAAGAATCAAGTGTTTACATTGTACAAAAACTTTATCATTTAAATGTAAAATCAGAGCGAAATACATGTCATGTTCTACTTTTATTTGAATTGTTTGATAAAAACAGATGGAAATGTGAAGTGCAAACGTCATTGACATGATTCAGAACGACAGCTTGTTAAGCAGATGTGATCTGCAGCAGCAGGGTCATTAGCACGTCTTGTTTACTTCTCACTCAGTCTACAGCAGCATTTCCTGCCTATAGGACTGTGGATTTCCTGTCAGCAGACCCCACGCCCAACACAAATGAAGCTCCATCCATCAACATGTAGAAACGCCGGAGGGAAAAAAGTGCGGATGAAAACTGCTCCCACAAACTACTGCTTCATGTTTTCCATTGCCAATATGCAAACGTCACTGTGATGCAAGCTTGGTCGGCTGCGTCAGGGGCCTCATCACCGGGGGCCCAAAAACGCAGTTTATCTCCATGCTGCCTCCCAAGTCATCAGACTAGAGACGCTTAAAAGGGCCAATATGCAGCAGCCGGTAAATGATGTGTTTCATGGGTGGTTTTTGAAGAGTTGATTAACCGGCAGGTATATAATTCGGTCAGTAGAGGGAAGGGTAGGACAGAGGTTGGGCATTGAAGATGTGTGGGTAAATAGGAGGTGACACTTTTTTTCATTGCTTTTCTCACCATCGACAAAAGCCTCGTATGACTCTGTCCACATTCTGTTTCAGGTTAGTCAAATCCATTTTTTTATAATGTTTGTTCCACTTGGGATTGACTGATTCTGAGTCTGAGTGTGAGGATGGTGATTCAGTTTTTAAGTATACTGTTTTTCCTTCGTACGTTGAGTTCGCTCTGTGTAGATGTGGCGCTTGTAAGCTAATACTGACAACCGACGTTGACATGGCACGGGTGATTGAGTTGTGTGGAGTTCAGTTTGCTTGTGGTGAATAACGGTGTTTGGTAAAAAGTAAGGTTTTATTATTTCTCAACACTAGCCAAAAGGTTTAATGGCAGAATTATACATTCAGATGAAAAGCAATTATGCATGTGGTTCATGATGTCTGACAGTTGTTGTATGACAAAGTGAGATGTTTGTGAGTGATGTTTCAGAAAGACATTTAATTGTGGTGTGGGTTACCACAATAAAAAAACATAATCCCTTGGATTACTTTTCTCACCATCGACAAATGTGGAAGCCGTGTGTGACTGTCCGCATTTTGTTTCAGACGGCATTCTACTGACCACATTAAGACACCACTTTTTAACTGTGGACAAGGTCACAGTATTCAGACCTGTTACAGATGCATAGTTTTAGATAGAAGTTTTCTTCCTACGCTTTTAGATGGAGCAGAGGTGAGAGCAGTCGACTGGTCTCTCCAAGATGAGCAGCAATGATCAGCACGGCTATGATTTGGACAGCTGGGATAACCCCGCCCCTTCGACAAGCGACGGTGTTCCCCCCCCCCCGGGGAAGCGGCTGTGTGAGGAGGAGGCGCCACGAGCGGAGAACCACGCCGACGGACTGTTGAAACTCAAAATCTCTGTAGAGTGAGAAAGGATCTGTGATGGATGAGCCGGTCCACGGAGCACAAAAAGAGCGCAATGATGTTCTCAAGCGCTGTGAGCTGGTTGCCGACGGCGTAAACACCATTCCACTGCGCAATGGAGACTCTGTCAGCGGTGGGTGGGATGGTCACCCCTCAGGGGGGAGGTCGAGCTCCCGGGGCGAACGCATCAGGCATGGCGCATGACGGCTGAGTGAGCGGGAACGGTGAGCCGCCAATCCAAACCCTCCACCAGGCAGTAAGCTCCGTACCTGACCAAGTGCGGTCCTAGTGGGAGTGGAGTGTAAGGACCGTGCCGGGAATAGTCCGGATTTCTTCCAGTTGTGGGCAGACAACATGCGGTCCTGCCCTTGGTGTAGTCTCGCCATCCAACGCCAGCTGGCCGTTAGTGAAGTGGTATGATTCTTGAGCTGCCGGTGGAGAGAGAGCTCAACTTTGATACGACGGAGGCGGATGACATGAGGCGCAGGAGAAGATCAAGCGGGAACGTGCTTGATTCCACCACACGGAACTCATCCAACTCTGGGAAGTCTCCAGACGCACCTCATAGAAGCGCCTGGCTCTCGTCAAACTCATCCCATGGCTTGGAAGCAGGAAATGTGGATGGAATGAAAACGGTTTGGCTGCTTGTAGCCCAGTCGCAGCGCCCTATTCGTAGAGGTTTAGTGTTGAATATACGAGAAAGTTTTTTTTTCCTATAGTTGCAGGTGAAACGTTCATGTTCTGAGGCATCGCTGAGCAGTGAGTGAACAGTGCAGAAAACGCGTTTTCAGCCCGAGGGATTGTGTTTTTTTGTCCGACAAACATAAAAATGTTGATAACTCTGTGAAACTACTTCAGACAGGTTGAATTCGTCCTCAGCTACGACAAAGACGCCTTCTGCTATAGTTGCAGGTGATGTTTTCATGTTCTGAGGCTTTTCTGATCAGTGAGTGACCAGTACAGAATATGCATTTTTAGCCTGAGAGAAGCTGGGTTTCGGACTGTCAAAAATACAATAGTTGATAACCCTCTAAAAACAGTTCAGAAATGTAGGTTTAGTGTTGAATATGCTAGAGAGAGTGTTTTCCCTATAGTTGCAGGAGAAAAAACGTTTTGCCTGTAGTTGCAGGTGATATTTTCATCTTCTGAGTCCCACCTAAGCAGAGCAGAAAACACGTATTCAGCCCACGAAAAGGTGGTTTTCAGACCAACAAGGATTAAAATGTTGATTACTTTCTGAAACCACACAGAGAGGTTTAATTAGTTCTGCTGCTACAAGAAATAACGCTTCTGCTATACAGTCAGGTGAAATTTTCATGTTCTGAGGCATCGCTGAGCAGTGACTGAACTGTGCAGAAAACGCGTTTTCAGCCCGAGAGAGGCTTGGTTTCTGACGAGGAAAAAAAAATATTGTTGATTACACCATGAAAATAGTCCAGAAACGTGGATTCAGTGCCGAATATACTCGAAAGAGCCTTTTTCCAACAGTCGCAGCTGATATTTTCATGTTCTGGCACTATTCTGAGCAGTGAATGAACAGTGCAGAAAACGGGTTTTCACCTGAGTGAGGATGGTTTTCAGAATCGACAAACATAAAAATGTCATCACTCTGCAACCACTTCAGAAATGTTGAATTAGTTCAGCACCTGCTAGTATGACCACTCTAGCTATAGTGCCAGGTGAAATTTTAATGTTCTGAGACAGCCCTGAGCAGAGAGTAAACAGTGCATAAAACGCGTTTTCAGCCCGTGGGACCTGTACCTTTCAGACCAACAAACATAAAAATGTTGATAACTCTCTGAAACCACTTCGGAGACATTGAATTTGTTCTGCAGCTACGAGACAGACCCCTTCTGCTAAGCTGGTGTGCGCTCATGACTCCTGTTTGGACTCTGGCTAGAATCAAAAAGGAGTCCAAGTACGTCAGAATCCGCAGACCCTGTCTCCTTAGTGGTTTGAGCCACTCCTCCACGCACTTGGCAAAAAAACGAGGCACTCGACACTAGAGACCGTGTTGTGGAAGTAGGCCTGTGCAAGATCTATGGAGGTCATCCACTCTCACACTCTGACACACTCCAGGAGTCTCCTGGTAGTCCGGAACCGCTGTCTGGTCATGAATTGGTTGAGGAGACTGAGATCCAGAACAGGTGTCCACTCTCCTGTCTTCTTGGGTTCCAGAAAGTACCCGGAGTAAAACCCAGTGTAGGAGGATCGCTTAGGAACTAACTCGATTATTCCCATTGTCAGGAGAGCGCGGTCCTCCTCCATCAGACATGACAGCTGGTTCTCTGAGTTCATTCAGGTCCATGTGGTGACGCAGAACCTGGGGGTTGACTGTGAAACTGAAGGACGTGTCAATGACCGTGTATTTTCTCGATCCATATGGGCAGGTGAGGAGACAGGCGCTTTCAGTTCGGAAGATATTCTGTCAAGACACGTGCCCAGAGCACAAGAACAGACCCGGCCTCCGGGGCGGGTCTAGGACGAAAGGGTCGTCGGTGCACAGCGCCCTCTCCTCTGGGGACTTCAAGTCCCGCTGGTTCTTCAAAAACAGACTCGCTTTTGTCAGCTGAGCCGTCAGAGGAATTCAGTTCCCCAAACTTGCAGTGTACCTTGATCTGACACTGCAATTCTCCTAAGATGTACACCCGAGGGACTGGCCCAATCATCCTCAGAAAGAGATGACTCTGTAGATGACGATGTCCTACCTGCCTCTGAGAGGTTTGCAGGGCTGCAGAGAACAGAATCACAGACACACATCCTATCAGACGTTGCACGAGGGAGCTGAGAACCGAGCATGTCTGGCACGCTGCGCCTACTCAGTGTTCCTCTGAAGTGGTGACTTTCGCGGCCCTGTGGCGACCCCTGCTAAAAACTGGCGAGTCTGAGGAATAAGAAGAGTTAATGGCAGAATTGAAACTCCCCTGACTTTTGGCTGGTACCAGGATCTTTTGAGAGACGGGAAAGAGTTATTTGATGTCTGTGCTTCATATTGTGGCGAATCTGAGGAAAAACATAACGTCTTGGCTCCAGAAACTTCCCCAGGGACAGTTCTGGCGTCAGGTATAAGGAGGCAGAGAGCCTGCTACTATACTGCTCGGTCTCCTGAGACGATGTCAAACAAAAACTAATTTTTGAAGCCGGAGTTCGGACTGACTGGAGCCGGAAGAGAATTTGGCGAGTGAGAAACCTTTATTTTGGGCAGAGAAGAAACAGACCCGATACCAAAGTAATGCATCTTTTTTTCCAAGTTCGACTTTGGTTTAGATGCATACTTTTAGATACAAAGTTCTTCCTATGCTTTTGGAGGGAGCAGAGGTGAGAGCAGCCGACTGGTCTCTCCAAGAGGAGCGGCGATGATCAGCGCGGCTATTATACGGCTGTTCCCCAAAGCCGGCGGCTGTGTGTGGAGGAGGCCCCGCGAGCAGAGCACCACGGCGGCGGACTGTTATGTCTCCAAAATCTCTGGTGGACTCCATGGAGCTCTTAAAGAGCGCGATGATGTTCTCAAGCGCTATGAGCCGTTTGACGACAGCATAGACACAATTCTACTGAGCGATGGTGGCTCTGTCAGCGCCGGGTGGGATGGTCACTCCTCATGGGGGAGGTCAAGTTCCAGGGGCGAGGGCATCGCGCATTACGGCTGATTGAGAGGGAACGCTGCGCTGCAAATCCAAGCCCTCCACCTATTAAGCTCCGTACCTGAACACGTGCGGTCCTTCTGTGGAGTGTCAGAACTGCGCCGGGAATAGTCCGGATTGAATTGGACTAGAAGCGGATGTTTACCTAACAGACGGCAGTTCACATCCATTTGGCATTATATGCTTTGAGTGTTGCGGGTGCTTTAGCATTTCGAATAGTGAACTGCACAGAGGACTGCCTGCTAGCCTTGAAGTAGTCATGCCCCAGGATCACAGTTCTTAATAGAGTAGTTTCTGCCCCGTGTTACAGGACTGTTTGGGAGGCAGGGACAGCTGGACACAAACATATTCCAGGGATATTACACCAGCCTTTCTACTTCACTGGAAGTGCCAGGGCACTCCGCAAAATGTGATTGTGAAATTACAGAGGCGTGAGTGACTGACTCTGTCATTGTGAAATTACAGCCGGAGCCGGCGCATCTGCCACAACAAGAGAAGAAGCTTGAGACTTGAAGAGGTGCGGAGCGGCTCATCTGGACCACGGAAACTTCAGGCAGGACTGAGGTCTCGTCGCAGTCACGGGAGAGACTTGTCTCATCACCACAGCAGTGGATTTAACCGCAGGAGACTCGGCGCTTGTGGAGCTCCGTACGTGGACATCGGGACTTCGGCAGCTTCCCCCGGGGCAGTCGGCTGACCGGAGGAAATTTCTGTTTGTGCGGAAATTTGTTTTAAATAAAAGCATTGCTTGGAGCATAGTATTTGCGTTTTTTTTTTTTTTTGTTTGTTTTTTTTATTATTATTATTATTCATATTGAATTCGCTCCTTCCAGTGCCTCGGCCTCGAGCGCTCCACTGGGCCTGGTAGCCTGGGGCCCTGTCCGTGAACCTGGCGACACTGCACAATGATGGTCCGGACATTTGATTCGTTCTCCCAAGTGGGTTGAAGAGACACGCCCTGTGGTAGCCAAAGCTGAAAGGAATACACACAGGATGTATCAACACAGCAGGTTTTATGCACGGTTCCAACTTCCAACAAACCGCATGGTGACACGGCAACATAACAAGAGCGCCCCCAAGTTGTGACCCCAAATAATCCCATGACACGTCATAACATCTCGTCTCCCTCAAAATGTTCACGTCTTCCAACTTCACTCCCAAAACTCTTGTCCCCAAATAAGTCTAAAACTTAAGTCTAAAATAAAATAATAAAATAGTCATAAAATAGTGTGGAACTTAAACGACGAAACCAAAACAAAACAAAACAAAAACATGCCTATTTATGCTAAAGAATAAGAAAATAGCAACCAACTTGGCCTAAAGGCCTTTTATCTATTGATCAGCACCTATAAGTCTGAGGCCATGGTTCTTCACCGGAATAAGGTGGTTTGCTCTCTCCAGGTCGGTGGAGAGTTCTTGCCCCAAGTGGCGGAGTTTAAGTATCTCAGGGTCTTGTTCTCGAGTGAGGTAAAAGGGGAGCGTGAGATTGATAGACGGGTTGGTGCAGCTGCAGCAGTGATGCGGTCGCTGTATCGGACCGTCGTGGTGAAGAGGGAGTTCAGTCACAAGACGAAGCTCTCGATTTACCCATCTACGTTCCCACCCTCACCTATGGTCACGAGCTTTGGGTAATGACCGAATGGATGAGATCGCGGATACAAGCGGCTGAGATGAGTTTCCTCCGCAGGGTGGCTGGGCGCACCCTTCGAGATAGGGTGAGGAGTTCGGTCATCCGGGAGGAGCTCGGGGTGGAGCCGCTGCTCCTCCACATCGAGAGGAACCAGTTGAGGTGGCTCGGGCATCTGATCCGGATGCCCCCTGGACGCCTCCCTGGGGAGGTGTTCCGTGCATGTCCTACCGGGAGGAGACCCCGGGGAAGACCCAGGACTCGCTGGAGAGATTATGTCTCCGGTCTGGCCTGGGAACGCCTCGGGATCCCCAGGGATGAGCTGGAGGAGGTTTGTGCGGACCGGGAAGTTTGGGCTTCCGTGCTCCGAATAGTGCCTCCGCGACCCGACCCCGGATAAGCGGTAGAAGAAGGTGAAGGTGAAGGTAAGGTGACGTTACAGAAATCGTCAGGAAGGACATAACGAATAAAGTGCTGGTGTCTGAAGTCGTGAGGCTCCTAAAACTACAAGGACCTGGTGGTAACAGACGTCGTGGACTGACCTGACTGAAGTTCAACCACAGTAAGGTCCATTTGGAGCCTGAATTTTTAAAAGCACCGTGGGTGATTGTGTTTTGAGGTTGCTGTTTTGTTTATTAATTATTTTAAATTATTATTTTATTGTTATTATTATTAAATTGTGGCCAACCATGATGGTTTTCCTTCTGGTTCTGACCCTGAATCCACCCACAACCAGGACACTACACCACACCTCATTGACCAGAGTGCTTCACCGACACGCATGTTTCTGTCTGGCTTGTTTGACGGCATGTCTGAGGAGGATGTAGAGCTGGTCTATGATCCGGGTATAAATGAAAACATGGAGTCCATTTTTTTTTTCGCTGAGAGAGAGGATAATCGTATTTTAAATATTGTTCCTGCATCATCTCGGGAAGGTAGGGCTGATACCTCTTTAGACAATGGCGATTGGTAAGAAAGGTTTGTTGATAATCAACAGACGGCTGATTCAGGGACACCAGCTCTTGACCCTCTGATAGATGTGTCTGGCTCCAGCTGTAGCGATGACAATGTTGATGATGACGGTGATTCGGTTCAGGAAGGATGCTGTGTAAGAGGTACCGGTATTGAATCAGAAGTCATAGAGCCTTTTAACACCGATAGGATGAGAAGGGTGCTAACACGTCCTGCTGTACCCGACACTCCTGATTTAGCAACTTTCTACAGAGGTTTGATGCAACAGGTCAGAGAGTTGGCAGATGAAACGCAGAGACTAGCACATCGAGAGGATGTGGTTCAGCTTGAAGTGGTTGGTGAAGATGTTCAAGAACATGTTAATATTGTGGTTGAAGGTGACGGGGAAAATATCTACCCTGCTTTTGAGGCCCTCCTGAGCAACACCATGCAATCTGACAGAGTCATAGTTATGGGTAAGATAATTGAATTAACGGTCCAAATTGTGCATAACCCTCGAGGTGGCGCTAAACGCAAACTCAAGAAGACACTGCATGCCAAAATTATTGGTAAAAAATGATGACATCTCTACAGTCTCTAGTTGGTAGTGATGGAACTGGTCAGCTTTGCTTTGCAATCAGCCTTTCTTGTCTCCTTAATCCTAACCGTACGTATCAAGATTGTGTTGAGTTGGGGAGGGAATTACAAAACAAAGCTGGTTTAGATTCTCAAACACCTATCACATTCACAGATATACCCCTGTTTGAATGGATAGTGAGGCGTAAAATTGTTGTGTTTCATAAAACAACAGCAAACCAACCATTAGCGCATTATGCCACAGGTTTTGCTGATGGTTCGGATCCTTCATACTTGTTTCTACTTCAGGGACACTATTGCGGGGTAAAAAACCCAAAGGGTTTTTTAGGAAGACGTCACTTTTGCGTCAGCTGTCATAAGGGGTATGAAGATAAATCACAACACATCTGCAAAGGTCACCGTAGCGTTTGTCACAATCCTGTTTGCCCTACAGAGGTCCCAAAGCCTGTAACTTGTGGCGATGGTTGCCGGGTTTGTAGAACACCTTCCTGCATTGTGAGACACAAAGAGATTAGCGCTAATGGGAGCAGTCTCTGCCAGATATACAAAAAATGTGAAAAATGCGGAAGGTGCCGGTATATCCCATTAAAACAGGGTAAACCTAACAGTTGTTGCGGTGTGCTTAAATGTAAAATCTGCAATGTAGAATTATCATCGACAAACGAGGTCCACCAGTGCTACATTCAGCCCATTGCCAGGAAGACTGAGCATCCTGATCTGTTTTGTTGTGATTTTGAAACGTTTACAGACGACCAAGGTAGACATGTCCCTTCTTTAGTGTGTGTAAAGACGCAGAGAGGTGAAGAATAGATGTTTAATGGTCTCGAATGTGTTCGAGCGTTTCTTTTATATTTCAGAAAGAATTGGTTTAGAGTTGTGTTTTTGTTGCACATAATGCCAGGGGCTTTGACAGCGTCATTGTCTTGAGAGGTATGCTTGACGAAGGGTTAATATGTAAGAGGATAATCATGACCGGTAGTAAGATATTTGTCTTGAGGATCCTCACTACAAGCTAAAATTTATCGACTCTCTCTCATTCCTAGCCATGCGACTCAGCTTCATGCATAAAGCTCTAGGTTTCACCGAGCAGTGCAAGGGTTTTTTTTCCACACAAGTTGAGCTTGAAAGATCGTCTGCATTACATAGGGGTGTATCCTCCTCCATCAGACTACGGCTTCGAGGGCATGTCAGACCCTGAACAGAAAGATTTTTAAAGCTGGTATGATACTGTGCGTGATGATTCTTTCAATTTCAGGAGTGAAGCTATTCACTATTGTAAAAATGATGTTGACATTCTGGCCAGAGGGTGTGTGATATTTAGAGAGGAGTTTTTTAAAGAAACAGGTGTTGCACTCTCGTCCATAACAATCACCTCTGTGTGTATGGCTGTTTTCAGGACCAACTTTTTAAAACCAGACACATTAGCAATACCATGTCCCAACAATTATGTAATAAAAGGTAACAAGAGGTTCTCACATGCTTCCATCCATTGGTAGCTATGGCAATCACACAGACAGGGCATTTTGATACAACATGCCTTGAACCGTGGGGAGATGGTGTTTGGCCAGTATTTTGTTGACGGTTATGCTAAAGTTGACGGTGTTAAGCAGGTCTGGGAGTTTTATGGATGTTTCTCCCACGGTTGTCCTTCATGTGTCGACCCACATGCAGTCTGTCTGTTAAGAGGTAGACCATATGGTGAATTCTACTCTGCTACGATGGAGAGAGAGCAGGCGTTAAAGTCTGATCATGAGGTGCATCTTATTACCATCTGGGAACACGAATGGCGTTCACTTCGACAATCGTGTGATAATCTCAGAGATTTTCTCTTAGATTTTGACACCCCTGAGCCTCTCAACCCTCGTAATGCCCTCTACGGCGGTAGAACCAGCGCTTTAAAGCTGCGTTACACGGCCAACCTGGTGAAAAAGTTGATTACGCTGATGTCACCTCTGTATCCTTACGTCAACAGCACGTGTTCCTAGGTCACCCCCGAAAAATTCACAAGGACTTTGGGGATCCCAGACAGTACTTTGGTCTTATCAAGGCGGTTGTCTATCCTCCTCGGGTTTTATATTACCCGTTTTACCCTACAGAGGACCAGGCGGTAAATTACACTTCACGTTATGCAGTATCTGTTCAAGTCGTATTGTCCAAGACAGTGGCTGTACGCATAATGATGATGAGCGTGCTTCGACAGGGGTCTGGGTCACGGTTGAGTTCAACAAGGCTCTGGACAAGGGATACAAGGTGGCCAAGATTATCGAAGTATGGCATTTTGATAGATCTAGCGATTGTATTTTCACAGGTTACATCCGTACATTCCTGAAGGGCAAGCAGGAGGCTTCTGGTTACCCTGCTGAGGCCGTTGATCAGGAAAGCCACGACAAATACATTTAGGATTATCAAGCACATCGGGGGATTTTGCTTTGTGCTGATAAGATTTGTCACAACCCTGCAAAGAGACAGGTGGCTAAGGCTTTGGTTAATAGCCTTTGAGGCAAGTTCTGTCAGAAAGAGAACATGTCTCAGGTTTCTGTAGTGTCAGACCCCAACGAGTTTTTCAGTTTCTTGCTTTCAGGGAAATACGAGGTCAGCTACTTTAACATGCTGGATGAGAAAAAAGTTGTGATCCAGTGGCGTTACAAGGGTCTCTACCCTCCTGGTAAAAGCACCAATGTTTTTATGGGAGCTTTTACTTGCAGAAGGATGTTCTCTATGTTGACACAGACAGCTTGATATATGTGGTGAAAGACAGCAAGACGCCTTTAAAATTAGGTAACTATCTCAGTGATCTGACTGATGAACTCGACGGGGATAGCATCGAGGACTTCGCTTCGGCGGGTCCTAAGACATATGGTTATAGGACCAAAGGACAGAAGAAGGTTGTGATGAAAGTTAAAGGTATTATGCAAACAAAAGAGTCTTTTCAGCAGATAAACTTTGACTCCGTCAGAGATCGTGTAGAGGGCTATTTACAGAATTCACCTGATGGGGTGCTTGAGACCCATCAACACAATATTGTGAGGGATAAAAAGAACATCACTTTAAAAAACAGATCAGTTCCTACAAAACTCGATAAGAGACATGTGTGATAAGAGACGATTTTTTTTGTACGGCACAACCAAACCTTTTGGGTTCTGAGTTTTGAGTGGATGACTGGGTCATTATGGAAGAAATTCATTTTGATCCGCGCTTGAAAACATCATTTTCATGTCTAGTGGTGGGACCATCAGGGTTAGGAAAGACCCATGTATACTTGTGATGGATGATGTCATTTGTAAATAAAGATTGTATGTATGTATACGTCTTTTGAACCTATGTACAGTGAATTGCAAAAGATGAATAAAAATATCAAATTCATTGAAGGTTTACCTAAATCTTTTGAAAATGAAGATGTATTTCCTTCTGATAGAAAACATTTGACAGACATCATAAAAATATGAGTGTTATAATGGTGACGCAAAACTTATTTCATCGTAGTAAATATAGTTGTATCCTCGCAATAAAACGCAGATAAAAGTTCTTGCTCAACAAGTTTACCCGTCTCAAAGAGTTTTCTTTCAAGAAAGCTTTGAAGATGCTACAGCTGGCGCTCACGGGTACTTAATTGCTGATCTAACACCCTCATGTCCAGAACGCTACAGACTAAGGACTGGGATACTTCCTCATCAACGTCACACTGTGTCCATACCAAAAACGTCTGCTTAAGTCATGTCAGCACATATAAAAAGAAACGCAGGTTTACTTAAGGAACTATACCATGCTCCTTAAATGAAACGTAAAGACATTTTGATGCATAGTTCTCGGGACTTTATTCAAGCTCTCGATGAGATCGCCCTGAACGTTTTGAAGGGGAATGTACTGTTGTCGCAGGCTCAGTTAAAAAAAAACTGAAAAAACAGAAGAAAAACATCTGTCACGGGTCAAGGACGTGGAGCGGGACCCAAGCGCAGTGGTGAAAGTCACAAAAGGCAGGACCGAGTCAAAAACAATATTTTAATAATTAAACAACAAAATCACGACAGAAAGCGTCACCGAACCGGGAGACACAAGATAAAGTCTAAATGTCCAAAACAGAGTAACCAAACGAGCCGAAGTCCATATACAAGAATAAGAGACCAAACAGAAAGCGTCACCAAACTGGGAGAATCAAACCAACTTAAATTTGGGAACGGAGAGACGAAAGTACAATGAACAGAGATAGAGACAAAAGAAACCAGGAAAGGCGGAAACAGGAAGAAACCGAACACTAACTCAGGCACCAGGGTTTAAGACAAAGAAATCCAAAATAAGCTAACTAGCGCACAGAACAAGAGAACGAACAAGGAGAGCCAAGAGAACGAGGAGTTACCACAGGGAACAAAGGAGAGCGTCACAGAAACTAGAGAAGAAATCACAGGGAACAAAGGACTCCATCTGCAGGAACTAGAGGAGTCGATCACAGGGAATAATAGGGGACGATCTGGCACACGGTGCTGGAGTCCAGGTGCTCTAATACTCAGGTGATCTGGGGTTGATTGGCTCCAGCCATGTGCCACACAAACAGGAAGAACGGAGGAAGAAAACAAAACAAGACTCGCATGACAAAATAAAAGCGGAATCATGAGAACATCAGACTCTTGGCTAATAAAAAGGCGTGCGTGAAGCGTAGATGAAGGATTCTTATAAAGCAATCGGGAGGATTCCTGTTGCTGTTGCTAGCGGCTGCCGTTCCAATCATTGGAAATCTAATAGGAGGACTTGTAAAGAAGTAAAACACGATGAAGACTGTCCAGAAAATGTATCTGGTCTCTCCTCAGCAAATTAACCAGTTATCAAGTCCAACCTCCGACATCTGTGAAACTGCCAAAGATGAATTGAATGAGAAGATGAGGACCATTCTGAATGATTCTCAGTTAAACTCGTATGAGAAGATTAAAAAGTATGATGCTCTATTGCAGAGATATTTAACCTTTACAAAACAGGATCAGAGAGACCAAAGGAGAGTAACTCTGACTTTACAACGAGACAGAGTCAGCGATCACCCCCACGACTCTGACAGTCGTGTCGAAAGTGTTCTAAAAACACCCTTTGTAACAGATGACTTGGGTCAGGATATTCTAAATATCCTTCCGTCAAAAGCTCGAAGAAATGCTGAATACATTATCCAGAGGATATCCAAAAATGGTGATGGTTGGAATATGAATGGCAAATTTATGTATGAAGGAAATGCTGTAAAAGGCTCTCATGTGATTGATATATTCAAGTACCTTTCCCTACCGCATAATAAAAGAAGTTCTCCATTACCTGCGGGATGGTCCTAGTTTCTCGTCACATTATTAAAGCTAAACATCCCTCTCACACTGCTGTCCAATCCTGAAGCGAGGGCTCAATATCAGAGACTTAAATCGAATTCTATCTTGCGAAAGAAAAGTATAGCTGAAAGCTGGTCTCCTGATTACAGATTTTTTTTAACACACGAACAAACAAAATAGGATTAGTCACAATAGTCTTTAAAATACTGAAGAGAACAGAGTATGTTGTTTCCACGGACAGTGTGCACATCTTTTTAGACATTGTTGATGTCCTTTCACAAAGTTGTATACCATGAGGTCATATTTTAAGGTATCGTCACTGTATAGACTTAATACTTCTTGGATACACAGCCCTCTAGCACGATGATGGAGGTAGAAGATGCAATGATGACTGTGATTGCAAACTCCAATAGTTTGCTACCTCTATTGTTGTGAACGACGTTAGTTTCTGACTTGTTCCTCCTTTGCCCCGAATGTTTCCATTTTCATCGTTCTCACCAGTACATCCGTACGAATATATTTTCCCCGAGCTTCTCCTGGACGGGAATCAAAAAAACATAAAAAACTAACTGAAGCTTGTGCCGTGGAACTTGATCCTCCTTTATTGAAAGTAATGGTCTCAGGAACATCCAAAAATCCAAACTTAACGGTCAAAACCTATATGTCCATGTTGTTCTTAACAACCCAACACAAATCAACCACGAGCTTACCTTGCGCATCCGCCGTTTTTTTCAAAAGACAAAAGTGGCCTTCAAATTAAAACCCACATATATTTATGTAAAGCACTAAACCACAAAACGACTACCTAACAGTGTAAACAATATCAAGTGAAACTTACTTTGGCACTTACAATGACCACATACAAACGATAGAGGGTTCTGTAGTAGACCATTGTTGTACTTGATGTTGCCTGAATGTTTCTTGAGAAACTTTAAAATACTTTCAGGGTAATGTGCAAAGTAGGGCCCCATTCCAAATGAGTCAAAGAAAGTTGTTCTACCGTCTTCTTCGAGAGTTAAACTCTGCCAGTGCTCTCCTGGTTTATGTGCCGGATGTGTGTTGACGATTAAATATTCAGGCGGTCTGAGGGGGTTGTGTAAATTGAGGCAACTTATCCGACGGCCATACACCGTAAAATGTGTCGCTCAAGAGACCTCTCAGCAGCCTCTGTAACTGGAGACTGTCCATAACTTTTTAATAATAGTCCACCAGCACTTGTCTTTTCGCATCAATCTCCAGAATGGAATCATAACAAGCGTACACAATCAGTATTACGGTGTTTGGTAAGGGTACTATGAATCTCATCTCCAGTCTTAAATTCCCATTTGAGACAGGGGAGAGAGCGTCGTTGTCGTCGGCTGGATTGAGATTAAATGCAAACAGTGAATAACCGCTGTTAAAACCTTCGCAATCAATGCTTAGAGGTAGATCCTTCAAATGTCTTCCTGTAGCTAAAATCATGGTATAAAACTCACTGACTGAAATACCGTGATTAAACTGAGGTTGAAAAGCTTTAGCGGGGATCTGTTGGCCGTCCTGACAGAGGGCGAGATATTCAGTGTTGTAATGATGAAAATTGAACGGGGAGAGATCTATCATACCGGTAAATGCCTCATGATGCACCATCCCTAAAACCACGTATTTAGGTATTGAACCCAGAAATAAATTATCCTGGGTACATATTAATGAGTTTTCTGGAATGGAGTATGTTTTTACATTGACTCGTGAGAGTGGGCAGAGAGCATTTCCTTTAAAGAAACGCTCTGCATGACCTATTCTCACAGCTGGCGAAACAGTGACTTTGTAACGTTGATTTAAGCAGGTGACTCAAACGCAGATTGGAATCAGAAGATGGGTATTTAATTGTGCAGAACAGGAAGAGTCTTCTGATGCCGTGGTGGAGATCCCAGACAAGTGGCTGGTGAGGGTCCAGGAGTCCAGCTGGCTGCGCTATGGCAATGAAGGAGGTGAAGGTTGTGGAGTAGAGGTGCAGGCAGGCTGAAGTTCTAAGGCAGAAAAGACCGACTGAAATAACTCAGATAATGCAATATCCAGGCAGTGGAAAATAGCGGAATATCTCGCTTGAAGACAAACCATGAAGGGTTGACGAACAGGCGAGGACTGGCAGGTTGGTCGGGTCTTTATACCTTCAGGAGATTGGAGGCAGGTATGGATGTGACTAGGTGGGTTGGGCGGTGACGTCAGCGGAAGAGGTTGTGACAGACTTTCTTCACAAACAGAGAGGCGCCAAGGATTTTCAGACGAAAGGTGGAGTCGCGGGGTCCGGTCAGGCAGAAGGCATCATTCGCCCTAGTGAGTTTAATAACAGTGTCTCACAGAAAAATATGTCGCCGTGGAGAGGACCGAGAAGATGTTCTTCTCTGGATCTGCTCGTGAACTCTGCCCGTTTATTCAGGCCTGCGTTGGGACCGTTTACAGTCAACCAACACAGGTGTGTCTTGGTAAAAAAGACCGGCGCTAAACTGTGTTTTAAGAGTGTCGCCTGAAAAGTTGAGAAGTGTTTTGATCATAGCTCTGTACGGGTGAGTGGAACTGGACTGCGAAATCCTCCGATCCCCCAGGACCACATCACACTGGTCAAAGATGGTGTTTAGAGGATAATTCATGAGACCGACTGTTGCGTCGTTAGCCAGCAGTGTGCTATCAGTTTTAGTAATTCTTGCACGCACGTGTAGAAGGGTGTCGTTTAGGTCTAGATACTTTTCACCGTCTCCTGCTATAAAAAAACTCAATCGGTCCTCCTTCGCTGATAGCGGCTACTGGAGCAATTTCAGTGTAAATTGGAAAGCTGCGTAATTGGCGGCGTGAATAAATCCAGTTCTGCCAATGTGCATTCAGCAGATTTCTGGTGTAGGAGTGCCATGTTACTGTATATAAGGTTTTTTAAAATATATTAGAGCTCCCTCTGGACTTCCTCTTGGCCCGTTTGCTTCTGTCAACTGACTTCTTTCTTTTTTTGTTTGGACGTTTATTTGAGCTCTGTCTTACACGTCGTCCTGGAGGGCGTCTCTTTGTCCTTCGTGATAAGACGGCTATACCGCCTGACCCTTCCTGTCTCTGTTGATCGCTCATTCCTCTCACGGTATGGGTGAACATATCCAAGGCTATGTTACCCACGTCTTATTTGAGATGGGGTTTCGCTTTGACAATTCCTGATGATCCATGATACAAACCAAAACATTTTTGAGAAGAGGGAACGGATGCCTCGTCCGTACATAACCGGGTCACCGTAGAAACCGGGTAGATCTCCGCCCACCTGTTTTTCATAATATTGTACAAATCTGTGCGGGTCGTCTCTTAAGCCTGTGTGGACTATTGTGTTTGTTTATGACTTGGTCTGCAAAGGCTGGTTATCTCTCTGGTGTTGTGATGATGAATGGATTTCCAGACGACGATTAAAGGGTTATATAATATCCTCTCAAGTAACAGGTCTAAAGTGTAGAGTCACCACCACCTTTCCAAAGGTAAAATTGACTGGTTTGTTAAGATCTGATTTAATTTGTAACTGAATATTTTCAATATGGCTCTTGGCAACCGGTAAATAGTAAGCAGGGTTAAAATGCTGTGTGATTATATCTGAGTAACTACCCTTGATTTCCACCATTCTTAAGAGCGGTGCATACGCATCCCCTACAAGCTGCGGTCTTACAGCGTCGCTGTAACAGTAGCGATGGTAAAACCCCGCTTTTAAATCAGGATGGGGCGCTCTGAACTCACTTAAAAAGCATTAGGTTCTGACCGTCTCCTTGAAGATCAATTTTTTGCCGTGCACCGTCAAACAGGAAGCGTATATCGTCATTGGTTTTTTTAAAGGTTTGCTCCAACTCGGTTGAAATCTGATTAATAGAGTTTTAATATCCACCCTTGAACTTCAGTTTGGAAATATCTCTTCCCGCCATTTTGAAATGTCAATCAACCACTCGCGATTCGTCTTTTGTCCTCTGAGCTGAGGCGCTGGCGTCTCATGGCTCTGTGAAATTCATCTTTATAGCGCCGCAACCTGTTAGCATCTGATTCTGATCCCCTCGGGGGAGTCGTGTTTGTGTTGGAATCAGGTCCTCTAGGGTTCGGTTTCCAGTAAAATGATGCCGCATCCTCCGGAATATTATTCCATGTGTGAGGGTATGTAATCTCCGTCAAAGCAACCTCCCATTTTCCGTTTAAATCGATATGTTGTGCTAAATCAACGCGGAAAGTACCAATCGAGTTGTCTTTAAAAACTTTTGCACTGGCCTTTGATGGTAAAGTCACATAGAAGCGTGCGTTCTTTGAGCCGTACATGATGATATGATGCCTGTTGTAAAGGAGGATCGTCTTATATATTTTTTATACCTGAAGCTTTTACCCACCTTTTGAATTTTTCAGGCCAGTTCTTCCACTGGACAAAGACCTGTCTTTCTCCTTTAACGACGCGTTCCTTGAGAATCTTTTCAGCGTGAAATACTTCCTTAACCAGTTGCACTCTTTGTAATTCTTGATCATAAAATGACCGCTGGATGGGTTCACCGTCGAAATCTTTCAATTTATGTACAGGCGGGTTGCGGTGGATACATTCAGTTATCGTGAATATCTCTTCTGTAAAACTCTGCTCATACTTTTTGTGAAATACACCTCATAGTTTTGATATCCTAACATGATCGCCCTCCTTAAATTTTGGCTTCTGCCGACCTTTCGACGGTCTAATGTAAAGATTGTCAAACACTTGCAGACTATTTTCTTTAGTTACTTCCATCGGTGTCATTTTTATACTACTGTGATAGCTGTGATTATAACTCTTTACTAGATCCTGTAAAACCTTGATGTAATGTAATCTTTTTAGCTGTAAAATATCTCCACATCCGATTTTTAAGAGTGCAGTTAAATCTCTCAACCACAGAGGCCTTAAAGTCACTCGCTGTTGAAAAATGAATAATTCTCTTCCTTTCCATCAAAGCCCGGAAACTCTTGCTAAAAAATGCTTTCCCATCATCCGTCTGTAGCTTTGCAGGCGTCCCGCTCTCATCCAGCACTGATTCAAACGCCTTCATTGTCTCAATCGCAGTTTTTCTTTTTAAAATGCGTAAATAGGCCTTCTTTGAAAATACATCTATAACGGTCAATAAGTAATTTTGATCGTCGTTATATCTAGCCAATGCCTGCATGTCCCATCAGTCGGCCTGGAATTGTTGAAGAGGCCTGTGAACAAATACTCTGCTTCTCGGCTGGTTTACGCACGGTGTAAGCATCCTGTTTTGATGAAAAATCTTCAATAGATTTAGAACTGACTGGTTTTCCAGTCTCATCCTGCACCCCTGGACGAAGGCGACTCACACCTCCAGAGGTCCCGGGGTGAAGAGGATTGTAATAAACTCTTTTAATGATGTGTTTCACCGTCATGTTAAACGAGAAATGAATGAGCTGAGATCCAAATATACTTCTTAATGTTTTTTATTCCACAGGTTATGTAAGGATTCAAACGTAATGTTATACAAAGAGAGTAAAAGAGTAAAAAAAAATAAAAAAAGTATCACATACGAGGGAATCTCGTGTTTGTGACATCGACCAGGACCGGCGTTCTATTCCAGATTCTACTTGCTGAATCCAGACGTTCAATTAGAGGATCCTCATGCTCATGTTTGATGTATTCATTCCAGACACTTGATTTTGGAGACCTCATTTCGAGCAAGACTGTCTCAGCCGTAGCCTTGGTTCTCATTTTCTCCGGTTGTACGTCATTCAGGGTCAAGTAGTGTTGTATAGCAGACAGAAAGTTCTTGTTACAGAGTCTCTTCATCAACGGGTGGAAGTTAAGACTGTATAAATCATCCTCCATCTCTTCAAGGCAGCTGTGTTGTAGTTGGCTGGGATGGTCTACTTGGCAACCGTAGCAGATCTCCCTCCAATACCTGCGCATGGTTTTACCTGGTAGATGAAATACAACTGTCTTTAAAGCTTTCAAGAAGAAACCGCTTATCCATCCATCCGTGTCATCATTAGCTGCTGGTTCTTGGTCTTGAGAAGCTGAAGATGAAGCAGGCGGATGCACGCCGACAGTTTCGTTCTTGGGGTAGGAGGTTGGTGCTCTCCCTACAGGTTCCTCCTCATCATCCACATCTTCCATTTCAGTTGCATCAAAGTCGTCTGTGTCGTCTTTGATGGTCGCTGAAGGACAGGCTCCATCTGTCGTGTTGTTGTTAGAACCATCGTACTCATGACCATCACCAGTTACGTGTTCTACCACAGGAAATAGAGGGCTCGTCGAGGAGTTGTTCATTCCGTACCCAGTGCCGCCTGTAGCAGCTCCGAGGAAGATAGTGCCAATACCTCTCTTCCCTTCGGTCCTCATCGTTGTCTTAGTTGCTCTTGTTTCGACAGGTACGTCTGCAGGGTGTCGCTCTGGAAAAAATCCTCTTTATAGCAGCCATCAGTGAGTAGGCGGTCCAAAGGGGGCAGGACTAAAAGGTCAGTGCCTCTTTCGGCACAAGGGCATCATTCCATCAGCGGCTATGCTAAAAGAGGCCGTCGATTTTCGGAGAAACTCCTGAATTTTCTTACTCCAAGCATCCATTGGTATGGTTAACAGAGTACGAAATACACCGCAATCAGAATTAAAATACTCCAGTACGAAATCTTGTTCTTGTTCACCCGTGACTCCTGTCGATACTTTATGGATGGCCATGAAGGACCATCGTCCTGATCCTGAGATTTTAGCCAGCCATATAGCCACGAAGGACGGCTTCCTCTCCATTCGATCAGGTTTGTTAGACACGGCTCCAGCCTTCTGACGTTGTTGTTGTTGTTCTTCTTCTTCTTCTTCAGCCCTTGGAAAATTTTCTGGCTTCACCTCTATTAGCACACCACAGTCGTTAGACTGATAACACAGCCATCTCCGTAGGTTTTGTCATCATCCAGCTGATAAATGTACAATTCAGTTTTCAGGTTTGACATTTTGGTGTATTCTTCTTCTCTCTGACGAGGCAGCAAAAGAAGTGTCAAGATGCAAAATAGCCATTTTGTCACCTATGGTGACATTAGAACCCTTAGTCACACCTGAAGACATAATCTTGATCCAAGAAAATGCAGATGAAAATGAAAAGGTTTTGTGGAAACAAAAAGGAGCTACTGTGGACAATCAGGGTCTCTGGCGATCACATGAAGGCAAGCTCGTAGCTCCAACTGCACTTTTGACCATCTTGATTTCGGAGGTGCACAGTGATCTGCACTGCACGCAAGGGGGGAAGTGGTGAAGAAAATCAGACAGCAGGGATATTGGTCCCCATTTTTGCAGACAACAACAGATGAAGTGCTGAATCAATGTGAGATTTGTGAAGAAAACAACGAAAAAACATCAAGATACCAATAGGTCATATTCCAGTCCCAGAAGGTCCATTTAAACATCTTGTGATCGATTACGTTGACATGATAAAAACGGTTCAAGGGAGACGCAACATGTTGGTGGTAATTGATCGGTTAAGCTGCTGGGTTGAAGCAGCACCATCTAAAGACTTGAGTGCTGAAACAGTAATCAAATTCCTGACCAGATAAATCATTCCTCGAGTTGGCATTCCGTCAGAAATAAGCTCAGACAACGGTGCTGCATTTGTACAAAAGGTTGTGAAGGGCATCTTGCAGCAACTTCGAATCAAACAACGATTGGGTGCCGTTTATCACACCCAGAGTCAGGGAATGGTTGAGGGGATAAATGGAACCCTGAAAGCGAAACTGAATAAGATCTGTGCTAGCACGAAGCTAAACTGGGTTGATGCGTTACCATTAGCACTGATGAGTTATCGCATGCAAACTCATCAAAGCACGCATTTGACACCACACAAGATGTTGACGGGATGGCCGATGCCGGCACCACACTTGAGGGGACCCTACAAGGGGCCTCCACTTGAGCAACTACAATCTGAACTTAGAAGTTATACGAAGCAACTAACTTCTATCCATAAGACTATCTATCTGCAGGAGAGAAAACGGGAGCTTGAGGCCGATCGTGAGGCCGGGCATTTGGTGGTTCCCGGCGACCAGGAGTATATCAAGGTCTTCCGAAGGAAGTGGCACCAGCCGAGATGTGAAGGTCCATACACCGTGGTCCGAGCAACACCAACAGCTGTCCAAGTCGAAGGCAGCGCCACTTGGTACCATCTGAGCCATTGCACAAAGGCCCAAGGCCATCACAACCAAAGAGGTAATAAAACAGGCAGTGAAGTCAATGATTTAGATTGTCAAAATGTTGATGACAAGGCTTGCTGTGATAATAAGTTGTCTGGTTTGGTTGTCACCAGGAGACGAGCTCGCGCAGCTTGCGAGACCGCAGCAGCCGACCAAAGTCCAGACCGTGACACCCTAAGTTCCAGCTAAAAAACTCGAGCATAACAGGGACTCAGTTAAGTACGATGCGATCACCCGTTGTGTGAAAAATGCCCAGAAACACAAAACGTTAAGCGTATTGGTGCAGGACAGGCGGAGTAAAAGTGGGATCCATGTCAGAGGTCAGGGAGCTCTAGGTAAAACACTGTCTGCCAAACTTGGAACCACACCACAGTCAAAAAAAAGGAAACGAAGATGACCGTCCAGTTTTGACCACCACTAGTCCTCTCTGTAATAAAACCACATTATTCGATTAATTATATTTACTATTTACACAAACCATACCTATGAAATATTTAAACTACTGGGAGAACAACTGCATGAAACTGGTAAAATGGTGTTACGAAATCGTCAGGTGTTAGATTGGTTGGTGTGTGTCACATGTTTGCAGATCAGTGTTGCACTTACATTCCAACAACACCGCGCCTGATGGAACATTTGCCATTGCAATGGATAAACTTAGAGATTCAAAAAATGAGATAAAAGAGCATGCAGGAGCTATAAGTTGGGCCTGGGATTGGTTACATGGACACCGAAGAAAATGTGGAGCATTTTTTGCAGAAGTGAGGATGACTACTGCAATCATACTCATCGTCATTTTTCTTCTGGCATGTTGCATCGTACCCATGATGAGGAAACTGTGTCTGCGAATGACTGAGAAGCAGTTAGCGGTCACGACGGGACTTTGGAACGCACAGATGCTGAACATGATGCCTGCTGAACAACTGGTTCTCGTGGTGACTGAGAGACCACATCTGTAGCCATCACCTGATTAATTGGAGGACTCTGATCATACTCCAGAGGTGACTGAAGAATGAGGTGTTGTTATGATTACATGACAAATGTGTTTAAATCATGATCCTATGTTTCTTTGCCAGTATAATTACTTGATTATTGTTTCACTAAAAAAAAAAAAAAAAAAAAAAAGAAAATTTCACCTATGACGAAAAGTGACAACAAAAAACAATTGGGGAAAACTTTTGATGCTTCCGGAAACGAACTGACTAACATTTTCCTGCGACGCGGTTGAGATTTTTATTTAACCAGACAGCAGTAAACATATTGAACTAACTACAGCTATATGAATCATTTAGTTAACATTTTCTACATACTTATATCCAGTATATTGTCACTGCTCTGTTACAGTACGAAATAATCTTCAATAAAATAAAATGGGATAGTTTGCTAAATTCGGTGTGTGGGTCTGAGACCCACAAAGGGGAGATATGTTGTGGAATAATTTGACCTGTGTCATTAGGGTTACAATGATAACTTGTTTTTCAGTACCAATGGAATGTTGAACAGATATCCACCCACTCTGTATTCCAAATACGCCAGAGATGGTACCCTTGAAGTGAAAACAGGAATGTATGTTTTGTCTGGAGCTGCCAGAAGCTCTTGTTTTTGTGATTCAGCCAGGAGGCCAAAGGTGGACATGCATGTTTGTGACAATGTGTATCTGGTACAAGGAACGCCCTTGATCCAGCCCCTACCTAATGTGTTTGTACTTTGAACAATTTGATACTGAGCGATGTCAAGCGATGAAATTATGTTACGCTGATGTGGAATAAAACAAAGCTTGTATCCCACTACTTCTGTGGTTTCTTCTGCTCCCGACTCGACGCCCTGAGAAGTGTACCCCGCTGGCCGGACTACACTAACAATTCTCTCATTTATTGGCCAGAGCTGCTGGAAGCACCTGAAGACAGGACAAAGTGAGGCAAAGAAGAAGCAGCTACTTCAGATAAATAGAATTCTGCAAAAGTTGAGACGGAAGCCCAGGAGGCAGCGTGGCAGATTTCTGCCAAAGAAACTCCTCTGAAGGCTGCTATGGATGTTGCCCCATTTTACCACCTGCCAGTGCCACCCACAGCTTCTCTGTTTTCCTGAAGGCCTTGACTGCATTTAGATAAGCTCTCAGTGCCCTCACAGGAATACATGAAATACAGTCAGGACTAATCGAGAAGGCACATAGTTCTCCAAACCCTCCTGATGGAGGCCAGAGCCAGGAGAAGAGCTGTTTTGTAAGCCACCAGCTCCAAAGGAGTCTGATCAAGTGGCTCCAAGAGAGCTTCAGAGTCAGACTTAATACCAATTGAAGATCCCAATAGGGGCAGATGCGAGGTGGGTCTTTGTCTTGTCTCCCTGCTTTAACTGGACTAGCAGTGGATGTTTACCCAACAGACAGCAGTCCACACCCGTTCAGCATTAAACGGGTGTGGACCCCTCATAATTTCTACTACCTGCTGCAGGCTCACATCTGCGACATCTCTGGGTACCAGATCGAGCTGGGGTTATCTGCTGCCAATAGAATCACTCTCACCTTCTGAATCCTCCTCATCAACTGAAGGAGGAGGCGAGGTGGAGGGAAGGTGTGAAGGAGGCCCTCCGGCAACAAACACTGTTGGCAAAGAGGTCCGCCAGTGGGAGCCCAAACTTGGCCCAAATCATGTCCACCATGTCCTATGACAAACCCCACTCGTCACAAGGAATATTACACCAGCCTTTCTACTTCACTGGAAGTGCCAGGGCACTCTGCAAAATATGATTGTGAAATTAGAGAGGAGTGAGTCAGTGACTCTGTAATTGTGAAATTACAATTGTGAAATTACAGCTGGATCTGGCACATGAAGCGAAGAATCTTGAGATCTGAAGACGAGCGGAGCGCCTCCTCTGGACCACGGAAACGTCAGGCAGGACTGAGGTGTCATCACACTCAGGGGAGAAGGATTGCCGTGGGCCCTGACGCGCCAGTCATTCATAGCTAGTGATGCCATCATCCTTCTAGTTACGGGAGCAACGCCGTTTAGCTTCTGCCGACCACCAAAGCATGTAGTCATGATCTGGTAAACTGCAGGGTCGCCGTATGTCAAGAACCCATCTGGAATTCTGAATCACCCATGAAGTCATCTTGAGCACATGGCTTTGCGGACTGACCAGGAATCCATGGGACAAAACCATGGCCATCCTTAACCGGCGTCCTGACTGGCAGCGCTGTCTTCTTTGCCGGATGGCCGTCAAGGTAATGCGCATTTTATTGCACCTAATCCGCTTCCAATTATATGCGAAGGCACCAGCAGTATATGAAACTGGATAACACTGCGACCAACAAACCCCTCGCATGAACAGGTTGCAGCACACCCTCGTGTGAGTGTGTGCACAGGTGGCAGATTAGCGCAGTCCGGAACAACTCGGCCGTGGTCTATTCAGCCTGAATGAATGAATGGGTTGTGAAGATGTAGCATTAACAGCCCCTCATACATAGAGTGTTCCTCAGAAGATGCAAATTTCACCTGCCACTATAGCAGAAAGGGTCTTTGTACTGGGTGCAGAACTAATTCAACCTGTCTAAAGTGATTTAACAGAGTTATGAACACTTATTTTCGACGATCTGTAAACCACCTTTTCTTTGGCTGACAATGCGTTTTATGCACTGTTCACTCACTGCTCATGTATGCTTGAGATAATGAAATTTTTTTCCTGCAACTAAAGGAAAAACACTCTTTCTAGTATAATTAACACCACCACCAACACCAAGATTTCTGAACTGTATTTCAGGGGGTTATAAAGTTTTTTTTTTTCCTGCTCAGCCTCTCTCGGGCTGAAAACGCGTTTTCTGCCCTGTTCACCCACTGCTCAGAATAGTCTCAGAACATAAAAATATCACCTGCAACTATAGGAAAAAATTCTTCCTGGTATATTCAACAGTAAACCTACATTTCTGACATGTTTTTAGAGGGTTATCAAAAATTAAATTTTTGCCGGTCCGAAAACGCATTTTACGCACTGTTCACTCACTGCTGAGCGATTCCTCAGAAGATGAAAATTTGACCTGCCACTTTAGCAGAAAAGGTATTTCTCCTGGGTGCAGAACTAATTCAACCTGTCTGAAGTGATTGAAGAGAGCAATCAACATTTTTATTTGTGTCGGTCTTTAAACCACCTTTTTTTGGCCGAAAACGCGTTTTACGCACCGTTCACTCACTGCTCACGGATGCCTGAGATCATGAAAATTTCTCCTGCAACTATAGGAAAAACTCTCTATCTAGTATAATTAACACGAATCCTACATTTCTGAACAAAATTTCAGGGGGTTATCAACTTTTTTTTTTTTTTTCCTGGTCAGAAACCGAGCTTCTCTCGGCCTGAAAAGGCTTTTTCTGCTCTGTTCACTCTCATCGATGCCAAAGAACATGAAAATTTCACCTGACTCTATAGCAGAAGGCGTCTTTCTTGGAGCTGCAGAACTAATTCAACCACTCAGAGTGGTTTCAGAGAGTTATCAACATTTTTATCGTTGTTGGTCTGAAAACCACAATCACTCGGGCTGAGAACGCGTTTTCTGCACCGTGCACTCACTTATCAGAATAGACTCCGAACATAAAAATGTCTCCTGCAACTGTTACTGATTTCACTCTTTCGAGTATATTCAACACTAAACCTACATTTTGAACTGTTTTTAGAGGGTTATTAACATTTTTATCTTTGACTGTCCGAAACCCACTTTTTCTTTGGCTGACAACGCATTTGTGACAGTGAGTGAACACACTGTTCACTCACTGCCCAGCGATTTCTCAGAAGATTAAAATTTCACCTGCCACTACAGCAGAAAAGGTATTTCTACTGGTTGCAGAACTAATTCAACCTGTCTAAAGTGATTTAAGAGAGTTATCAAGATTATTTATATTAATTGTTTTATTATTTAAGTCGGTCTGAAAACCAGCTTCACTCAGGCTGAAAACTTTTTCTGCACTGTTCACTCACTGATCAAAAGTGCCTCAGAACATGAAAATATCACCAGCAACTATAGGAAAAAAATTCTTTCTAGTATATACAACACTAAACGTGTGTTTTTTGAGGGTAATCAACAATTTTATTTTTGCCAGTCCGAAACCCACTTTCTTTCTTGCTGAAAACTCTATATTATTATATTATATATATTATATTCTGTACTGTTCAGTCACTGCTCAGGGAAGCCTGAGAACATGAAAATTTATCCTGACTTCACAGCAGAAGCCTTCATTCTAGTAGCTGCAGGACTAATTCAACCTCAGAACTAATTCAAGTGGTTTCAGAGAGTTATCAAGATTTCTATTTTTGTTGGTCTGAAAACCACAGTCCCTCCGGCTGAAAACATGTTTTCTGCGCTGTTCACTCACTGCTTAGAGGGGTGACTTAGAATATGAGAATTTCACCTACAGCTATAGGAGAAACACTCTTTCTAGTATATTCCACACTAAACCTCGACGAATAGGGCGCTGCGACTGGCCTACAAGCAGCTGAACCGTTCCACATTTCCTGCTTCCAAGCCATGGGATGAGTTTGACGAGAGCCAGCCGCTGCTATGAGGTTGATCTGGAGACTCTGTTCCCAGAGTTAGCTGAGTTCCGTGTGGTGGAGTCAAGCACATCCGCTGCCCGTCGTATCGAAGTTGAGCTCTCTCTCCACCGCCATCTCAAGAATCATCCCACTTCACTAACGGCCCGCTGGCGTTGAATGGCGAGACTACACACAGGGCACGACCGCGTGTTGTCTGCCCATAACTGCAGGTAAGAGGTAATGCTGACAAGATGGCGCCGACGAAGGCTGACCTGGAATTATCGTGCATGTTATTTTGTTTATTTTTGTGTTTTGATGGAGCATCTGCGTGTTTTTACACACGAGATCAGTTGATGAACATCAGGGCTCTGACTCCGTCTGACTTACTACCAGTGTTTGTGGTGTCAGTTACGGAGTTAGTTCATCTTTTGGCTGGGCGGAAGAAACTGAGGAGGAGAGGGAAACGTGCCGGTGCACTCGTTCGCCTTCGTCGATGAGGATCGCGCACTCCGCTTCCCGGGATAATCCTCTCCAACGTCCGGTCGCTCAGCAATAAGATGGATGAACTGGCGCTGATGTTGAGACGGAACAGAGACTTCTCCTCCTCTTGTGTTTTGTGTTTCACGGAGACGTGGTTGAGCGATCTCATCCCGGACACTGCGCTTCATCTGGAGGGTTTCCAGCTTCACCGCGCGGACCGGGTTCAGGAGCTGGTGTACGGACGTGACGGTGATCTTTCAGCACTGCTCTCCCTCTCTGGAATGTCTGATCGTGAACTGTAAGCCGTTTTACTCCCCACGTGAGTTCGCTTCATTCACTCTGGCTCCCATATATATCCCGCCCAGCGCGAATGTACGTGAGGCTCAGAGTGCGCTCGCGGATCAGCTTCTGCATGTGGAGCGAACTTTCCCGGACTCTCCTGTGATTGTGCTTGGTGACTTCAACAAGGCGACTCTGAGTGAGGAGCTTCCCAGGTACAGGCAGGTTGTAAAATGTTCCACCAGAGAGCAGAGCGTGCTGGATCACTGTTACTCATCGCTCCGCAACTCTTATACCGCCCTCCCTCGAGCTGCACTGGGTCTCTCTGAACACTTGATGGTTCATCTTGTTCCTACATACAAGCAGAAGCTGAAGCTGGCAAAGCCTGTTGTGAGGAGCATGAAGATCTGGACAAGTGAAGCTAAAGAGGAGCTGCAGTCTTGCATGGAGACCACAGACTGGGAAGTGTTCAGGGCTGCCACCAACAATCTGGATGAGTATACAGACACTGTGACTTCATGGATCAGCTACTGTGAAGAGTGCATAGTTCCAACCCGCACCAAGGTGAGTTATGCAAATGACAAACCTTGGTTCACAACTAAACTCAACCAGATCAGACAGGAGAAGGTGGCAGCTCGCAAGAGTGGGGGCAGGAACTGCTACAAAGAGATGAAGTATCGGTTTCAGAGGGAGCTGAAGAAAGCTAAGGCCGCATACTCTGACAAACTAACGCAGCAGTTCTCAGCCAATGACTCGGCTGTGGTGTGGAGAGGGCTCAAGGTGCCCACTAACTACAAGCCACGTGTCCCCCACACTCTGAACAACCTCGCTCTTGCACAGGACTTGAACAACTTCTATTGTCGCTTTGAGCAGCCCTTTTGCACCAACACCTCTGCGGTCTCTCCAGCCCCATGTTCCACTTTACAACAAAGGACTATGCTGTCTCTTAGTGACACAACTAAGATGAACGATGTCACTGAGACAGCAAAGTCGATCACAGACACTTTTGATGAGCCACCCCCTCACCTCCCCCCTCTTCCTCTTTCTCTTGACATCATGGACCAGGACGTGCGCACTCAGTTCAGGAGGCTGAACCTTCAGAAGGCGGCGGGTCCGGACAGAGTTTCCCCTGCCATCCTGAGGCATTGTGCTGCTGAGCTGGCTCCAGTGTTCACGGACATCTTCAATGCTTCCTTGGTGTCCTGTCATGTACCTGCCTGCTTTAAGTCCACCACTATCATCCCTGTTCCCAAGAAGGCCAGGATCACAGGACTGAATGACTACAGACCGGTGGCACTGACGTCTGTGGTCATGAAGTCCTTTGAGCGCCTGGTTCTGTCCCACCTGAAATCTATCACTGCTTCTCACCTGCACTCATTGCAGTTTGGCTACAGAGCCAACAGATCTGTGGACGATGCAGTGAACCAGGCCCTTCATTTCGTTCTGGAGCATCTGGACTGCCCAGGAACCTATGCCAGGATCCTGTTTGTGGACTTCAGCTCTGCCTTTAACACAATTCTTCCAGCTCTGCTTGAAGACAAGCTTGGCCAGCTGGACGTGCCTGACTCCCTCTGCAGATGGATTACAGACTTCCTGACCAGCCGAAGTCAGCGTGTGAGGCTGGGGACGACTGTCTCCGACACTCGGACCCTCAACATCGGGTCTCCTCAGGGCTGTGTTCTCTCACCATGGCTCTTCTCTCTGTACACTAACTGCTGCACCTCCAGCCACGAGTCTGTGAAGCTGATCAAGTTTGCGGATGACACCACCATCATTGGGCTCATCTCAGATGGAGATGAGTCGGCTTACAGGAGGGAGGTGGAGCGGCTAGTGTCCTGGTGCAGCCACAACAACCTGGAGCTCAATGCCCAGAAGACAGTGGAGATGGTCATAGACTTCAGGAGAGTCACAGTTTCTCGGTCCCCTCTCATGTTGGCTGGTTTACCTATTCCTATTGTGGACTCCTTCTACTTCCTGGGAACCACCATCAATGAGGACCTCAAATGGGAGCCAACCATCAGGTCCCTCATCAGGAAGGCCCAGCAGAGAATGTTCTTTCTGAGGCAGGTACGGAAACTACGACTGCCGACGAAGTTGCTGGTGGAGTTCTATACGGCCATCATCCAGTCCATCCTCACCTCCTCTATCACCGTCTGGTACAACAGCACCACCTCCAGGGACAAGAGCCGACTGCAGCGCATCGTACGTTCTGCTGAGAAGGTGATCGGTTGCAGCCTGCCACCTCTTCAGGACCTGTATGCCTCTAGGACCCAGAGACGTGCAGGTCGGATCAGAGCCGACCCTTCTCACCCTGGACATGGACTGTTTGTTCCTCTCCCCTCTGGCAGGAGGCTACGGTCCATCCCGACCAGAAACTCCCGTCACAGGAACAGCTTCTTCCCCTCGGCCATCAGACTGTTAAATTTGTGAACAGCCTTGTTGTTATGTTATTCTATTTATTTTATTTTATTTTATTTTATTTGTTTTTTGTTGCACTTTATTCCAAGGCACTTTCCTAGTCAGTGGGCTCCCCACTGACCATGGCAATAAATCTCATTCTGATTCTGATTCTGATTCTGATTCTGGAAGATATCCGGACTATTCCCGGCGCAGTTCTGACACTCCGGTGGCACTAGCACTACACGTGGTCAGGTAAGGAGTTTACTGCTTAGGTGGAGGGTTTGGAATTGTGGCGCTGTGTTCCCTCTCACTCAGAAGTCGTGCGCGATTTGCGATGCGCGATACCCCCGCCCCTTGAGCTTGACTTCTCCCCTGAGGAGTGACCATCCTAGCATCGCGCAGTGGAATGGAGTCAACGCAGTCGGCAACCAGCACATAGCGCTTGAGAAGATCATCGCGCTCTTTATGAGCTCCATGGACAGACTCATCCATCGCAGAACCTCTCTCACTCCACCAGAGATTTTGGAGATCCAACAGCCCGTTGGCGTGGTGCTCTGCTCGCGGCGCCTCCTCCACACACAGCCGCCGCCCAGGTGGAACACTGTCGCTGGTCGAAGGGGCGGGGTGAGCCCAGCCATCTGGATCGTAGCTGCACTGATCCTCGCAGCTCCTCTTGGAGAGACCAGTCGGCTGCTCTCACCTCCGCTCCCTCCAAAAGCCTACAAATAAATCATTGTATGTAAAATAAAAAATAAGCTGCATTACATTGGTATCGGGTCTGTTTCCTGTCTGCCCAAAATTAGGGCTTATCACCGCCAAGTTCACCTCCGGTTCCAGTCAGTGCGAACTCCGGCTTCAAAAATGTGTTTTTGTTTGACGTTGTCTCAGGAGACGGGGAGGTTTCAGGAGCCAAGAAGTTATGTTTTTCCTTAGCTTCTCCACAATTAGAAGCAGAGGTGTCAGATAACTCTTTCCACTCTCTCACGTTTCGTTCTAGCCAAAAGTCAGGGGAGTTTCAATTCTGCCATTAACTCTTCTTATTCCTCAGACTCGCCAGTTTTTAGCAGGGGTCGCCACAGGACTGTGAAAGCCACCACTTGAGAGGCTCTCACAGTAGGCGCTGCGTGCCAGACCTGCTCTGTTCTCAGCTCCCTCACGCGATGTCTGATGCGATGTCTGTCTGTGATTCTGTTCTCTGCAGCCCTCCAAACCTCTCAGAGGCAAGCAGGACATCGTCCTGCCTAGTCATCTCTTTCTGAGATTGGGCCGGTCCCTCGGGTGTCCATCGCAGAAGAATTGCTGTGTCAGATCAAGGTACAATACAAGTTTGGTGGCCCTACTTCCTCTGATGGCTCAGCTGAAAAAAGCAAGTCTGTTTTTGAACAACCAGCGGGACTTGAAGTGCCCAGAGGAGTGGGCGCTGTGCACCGACGACCCTGTCATCCTGGACCCTACCCGGAGTCCTCTCCTGTGGTCAGGTCGCCAGTCTTGAAAGAGTATCTTCTGAATTGAAAGCGCCTGTCTCCTCACCTGCCCATATGGATCGAGAAGATATTCGGTCATTGACACGTCTTTCAGATTCACAGTCAACCCCGAGGTTCTGCGACACCACGTGGACCTGGGTGAACTCAGAGAACCAGCTGTCGTGTCTGATGGAGGAGGACCGCGCTCTCCTGTCAAAGGAAGTAATTGTACAAGTGGCAAAGCGATCCAGATACGCTAGGTTTTACTCCAGGTACTTTCTAGGACCCAAAAAGACACAGTGGAGACATGTTCTGCACCTCAGTCTCCTCAACCAATTCATGACCAGATAGCGGTTCCGGACCAGCAGGAGACTCCTGGAGTGCGTCAGAGTGTGAGAGTGGATGACCTCCATAGATCTTGCACACGCCTACTTCCACAACACAGTTTCTAGTGTCTTGTGCCTCGCACCTTCGCCAAGTGCATGAAGGCGGGGCTCGAACCACTAAGGAGACAGGGTGTGCGGATTCTGACGTACTTGGACTACTGGTTGATTCTAGCCAGGTCCAAACAGGAGTCATGAGCACACACCAGATTGGTGTTGGACCACATCGCGCGATTGAGGCAGGGGCCCACGCCTTGGTCTGCTCAACATGCGAGGTCTTCAGAAGTGGTTTCGCGGTCTGCACCCTCACCCGACTCCAGACCAAAGACCAGAAGACAAATCTCGAGTGTCGGGCCTGACCGGAGACTGAGTCCAGCATGACCCCCAGGAAAGTCGTGCTCTGACTGGGACTCAGCGCGCTTTTCAGGATCCAACAATTCCTACAAGTCTTTACAGATGCATCTCTGTCCGGCGGGGGAGGCCACCTGGATCAGATCTGCGTCAGCGGGATCTGGAGCAGTTCCGAAGGTCGTCACATGAACCCGATGGAACTGTTGGCGGTTTTAGAGTGTTGGTGGCCCTTTCTCTCCATCTAATTGGGAACGACGTTATGGTGAGATCAGACAGCGCCACCACAGTGGCCTACATCAACCGGTGGCGTGAGGTCGTCTGTGTCACACAACCTCGCCACAAAGATTTTTTCTCTGGGCTGATGTACATTTAGCCTCATTGAGGGCTCTGCCAGATTAATGGAGTTTATCTCAGGAGATGGCAAACATGATCAGCGAGTTTTTCGGCCACCCAGTGGCTGATGTCTTTGCCAGCAGATAGAGCTTCAAATGTCCTCTCTGGTTCTCTCCCCGTAGATCTGATGACCTTCCACTGGATGTGGACGCCCTGGCTCATCCAAGGTGGCCAAAAGGCCTCCTGTATGCCTTTCCCCCTCCTTCCCTTAATCCAAACAGCCCCAGCTCCAGCTGGTATCCGGAGATGTGTCATATGCGGATCAAAGGCCACTGGGAGTTCCCTCCATCGAGGTCAGCGCTTCTGCAAACATCAGGAACCCTGAGGTCTAGAACCACCCCGCAAGGTTTGGCTTCTCCAGGGTTAACAATCAGTCACTTGCCCCCTGATGTCCAATTGACTTTTCAGAAGCCCATTATCGGCAACTATTTCTCTCATCCTCTTGTTTCTGCAGCATCTGGTTAACCAAGGTCGGAGCAGCCCTACATTACGGGTTTATGTAGCAGCCCTTTCCATGCTACACAATGGTCTGGACGGCCACCCCTTCGGCAAGCATCGTCAAGTGAGCCGTTTCATGAGATGAGTGAAAAGGCTTAGACCAACCTCAAGACCTTTATGTCATTACTGGGACCTGCAGCTGGTACTCAATTCACTCTCCGAAGCCCCTTTTGAGCCACTTGATCAGGCCTCCAAGGAGCTAGTAGCTCTTTGTCGATCAGCCCTGATTGCATCTCTTTTGGTGTCGATGACTCGGCGGTATCACTTAGACCCAACCCTGCCATCGCACCTAAATGTCTCTCTTCTTCTTCACAGGTCAGCACCTTATCAGTAAAGACTTTCTGCCCTCCTCCCCATTCATACGAGCAGCGCTAAAAGCTTAACTGGATCGAGTCCAAACCTTCGGAAAGACGGACAGTCTGTGGGTGGCTCTCCCTGGTGGTAAGAAGGGGCAGGCGCTGTCCACTCACAGGTTTTCACATTGGCTTAGAATTGCCATCATGAAAGCCTATGAGACTGCGAAAAAACGGGCACCGGAATCCCTGAGAGCACACTTGACGAGATGCCTGGCAACATCTGTGGCTGCTTTCAAGGGAGTATCTCATGTCTCATGTCATTCTGTCTTCAGGAGCAGCCGAACCCTGCAAACCTTCGGCCCTCATTCACAGCACTGGCTCTGGGACACCAGTATCTGCTTCATTACAGTGCTATGCAGAGTGCAGCGTCCCGAGATCCACCGGATTCCTGCATGACTGTTTATTCATTTGTGAATAAACTCCCTCTTTCTTGCTCAGCTCAGACTAGAACCCTGACTGTAGCTGCTCAGTAAATGTTTTCCCTATAGGTTTGGAGGACTGTTAATGCCACTTTCTATTTCAGCCGCAGAGTGGCTAAACGAGGGCAACGCAGTTCCTGCTGATCCACAGTGTAGGGTACACACCATATATGAGGGGTTGTAAACGCCACCTTCTATATCAGCTTAAGGTGACAAAGATGAGGCGGCAGCTCCTGCCACCCAGAGTGTAAAATTACACTCTATGTATGAGGGGTTGTTAATGCTACATCTTCACAACCCATTCATTAATTCATTCACGCTGGATAGACCCTGGGCGTGGCGGGTGCATAAGAAGTCTCATAGGCCGGTCCCGTGTGAGGCCCTGGCCATCGGAGATATTGACAGGACCATGGGCACACCACCTTCCGTCATACCAAAGCAACATCGCCGGTGACATTACAGGCGGTTCAGTGCAGTAAAACGTGCATCTCCTTGAAGGCTGTCTGCAAAGGAGCCAGCGGTGCCAGTCAGACGTCCGGTATGGATGGCCATGGTAATTGCTCATGGTTCTCAGGTCAGGCCACATTGCAAGGCTGGGGTTTAAGCTTTGTGGTCAAGATGACCTCATAGGTGTTCCAGAGTCCCGGGAGGTGTTCTGGACTGCGTAACTCTGCCACCTGTGCTCACACACACACTCACACAAGGGTGTGCTGCAACCAGTTCATGTCCTGCAAACAGTCCTGCAGCAGGGGGCTACTTCAAGGCTAGCAGGTGGTCCTAAATGCTAAATCACCCACAAACACTCAAAGCATGTAATGCTAAATGGGTGTGGACTGTTGTCCGTTGCTAGTCCAGTTCATGCAGGGATCTCGAAGACTCAGACCTATCTCCAGACGCATCTGCCCCTATTGGGATCTTCAATTGGTATATAATACTCTCTCTGAAGCTCCCTTCAAGCCCCTTGATCAGGCTCCTTTGGAGCAGCTCTCCTCCTGGGCCTGGCCTCCATCAGGAGGGTTTGGAGAACTATGTGCCTTCTCGATTAGTCTTTTTTCACAAATTTCTTTGTGCCAAGGTCAGCAATTTTTCAGTGAAGGCTTTCTGTCTTACCCGCCACCCGGATGAGAATCACTGGCGCTTGCAGTGAGAGCCTTCAGGAAAACAGATAAGCTGTGGGTGGCTCTGGCAGGTGGTAAAAAGGGACAACATCCATAGCTGCCATCAGAGGAGTTTCCTTGGCAGAAACCTGCCAAGCAGCCTCCTCGGCTTCTGCCTCATCTTTTGCAGATTTCTATTTGTCTGACGGAGCACCTTCTTCTTTGCCTCACGTTGTCCTGTTTACAGGTGCTTCCAGCAGCTCTGGACAATAGATGAGAGAATCGCTCTCTTTGGCAGCGCTTTGTCATGGGCCAAACGTGTCTCCACTGGCGAGTTCTCCCTCCAAATATGGATGGTTATTAGTGCCTAGTTCTTCCACGTTGGGCTCAAACTAGTGCTGTGGCCATGGGATGGCGTCAGGTTCCCCTGTGTAGTCGCCGGAGCAGGGAAGTACCTGGTTTGGCAACAAGAGGGCCCCAGGGGGACACCCATACCCGCTGTATGGAGGGTTACTCGTGAAACTTCACTACATTCGGACTAACAACATTTTGCGCGACCTTGGGGGTGAGGTCATTGCCGTAAGACATCGAGTAGGCCGGACTGGCGTGAGACCTGGCGTTTGGAGATAGCAGCAGGTCTCTTGGCACGCCACCCCTCTGTGATTAGAGACAGGCCACCGGTGAATCTTCACCTAATTTGGTGACGCTTCTGCTGCGCACTTATCCGCAGTGTTGCTCCCCACACAAGGTCCAGCTCCAATCATTAAGGCGTCTGGACGTTGTAGTTCTTTCCTGTTTGCACTCCGCATTGTTTATCTCAGGACAGTCTATGTGGTGAGGATTCTCTCTCCACCTAGTCAAGTTGACCTGCCTGGCGAACCTGGAGTTACGGGCGGAGCCCCGACTAGCGCATCTCCACATTAGCCAAAGGTTCTCCCATCTCTGCTACACCCGGACTTCAGTCATTGATGGATGGGAGAAGCGACGGAGCAATCCAGCTGGGTCACACAAGGTTCCTGGTGGGGGTGCATCCATCGCCATGTGGTCTCCTCTTCTGCACGGTCAAGTTCTTGGCCAGAGGGAGAGACCAGCAGGCGAAGCAAGGGCTTTGCCTCCTGATCTCAATATTCCTTCCATTTCTCCTACACTCGGACTACGGTCAAAGAGAGATGGAAATAAGGAACGATTGAAAGCAGATAAAGAGAAGATAAAGGGCAGATAAAGGTGCTTGGCGTTCCGAAACCAACCTTATCTCAGACTGAAAAAGCATTTTCTGCATTGTGCCATAACGTCTCAGGTAATCTTCAGAACATGACATTTTGACCTCCCAGTATAGCAGAATGGGTCTTTCTAGTAGTTGCACATCAAATCTAAGCTGTTTGAAGTGTTTTTCGAAAGTTATCAACATTTTAGGTTTGGCGTTCCGAAACCCACCTTATCTCAGACTGAAAACGCGTTTTCTGCATTGTGCCACAACTTCTGAGGGAAGCTTCAGAAGATTAAATTTTCACCTCCCACGACAGCAGAAAGGGTCTTTTTTGTAGTTGCAGCAGAAATCTACGCTGTCTGAACTGTTTTTAGAGGGTTATCAACAATTTTATTTTTGCCGGTCCCCAACCCACATTCTCTTCAGACGAAAACGCGTTTTACGCACTGTTCACTCACTGCAGAGCGATGCCCCAGAAAATGAAATTTTCACCTGCCACTATAGCAGAAACGGTATTACTACAAGGTGCAGAACTAACTCAACCTGTCTGAAGTGTTTTAAGAGTGTTAACATTTTTATTTTTGTCGGTCTGTAAACCACGTTTTCTTTGGGTGAAAACGCATTTTATGCACTGTTCACTCACTGCTCAGGGATGCCAGATAACATGAAAATTTCTCGAGCAGCTATAGGAGAAACACTCTTTCTCGTAAAATAAACACTGAACCTACATTTCTGAACTGTATTTCAGGGGGTTATCAACTATTTTTTTTCCTGTTTTAGAAACCGAGCTTCTCTCGAGCTGAAAACGTGTTTTCTTGCACTGTTCACTCACTGATCAGAATATTTTAAGAACCTGAAAATATTACCTGCAAAAACAGTCTTTCTAATATATTCAACACTAAACCTACATTTTTGAACTGTTTTTAGAGGGTTATCAACAATTTTATTTTTGCCGTTCCGAAACCTACATTCTCTTTGGCCGGAAACGCATTTTACGCACTGTTCACTCACTGCTCAGCGATTCCCCAGAAGATGAAAATTTCACCTGCCACTAAAGCAGAAAAGGTATTTCGACAAGGTGCAGAACTAACTCAACCTGTCTAAAGTGATTCAAGAGAGTTATCAACATTTTTACTTCTATCTCTATTACTATTATTCCTTTGGCTGAAAACACGTTTTATGCACTGTTTACTCACTGCTCAGGGATGCCTCACAACATGAAAATTTCACTTGCCACTATAGGAAAGGCACTCTTTCTAGTATATTCAACACTAAACGTACATTTCAGAACTTTTTTTAGACTTTTTCTCAGCGATGCCTCAGAACATGAAAATTTCAACTAATACTATAGCAGAATCTGCTATAGTCTTTCTAGTAGCTGCAGAACTAATTCAACCTCTCTGAAGTGGTTTCAATGAGTTATCAACATTTTAATGATTGTCGGTCTGAAAACCACTGTCCCTCGGGAGAAAAAGCATTTTCTGCACTCTTCACTGACTAATCAGAATAGCCTGAGAGCAGTGAAAATATCAAGTGTAAATATAGCAAAAAGACTATTTCTAGTATATTCAGCACTCACACATTCAAAGCGATTTTATATTTTGAAAATGGCGTTCACTGCACTGTTCAAACACTGCTCAGTCGTGACTCAGAACATGAAAACTTCAACTGCAACAATAGGAAAAACTCTCTTTCTAGTATATTCAGCACTAAATGTACCTTTCTGAACTGTTTATCAGTGTGTTATCAACTTCTTTTTTCCTGGTCAGAAACCGAGCTTCTCTCAGCCTGAAAACATGTTTTATGCACTGTTCACTCACTGCACAGGGATGCCTCAGAACATAAACATTTCACGTGCCAATATAAGCAGAAGGAGTGTTTTTAGTAAGTGCCAAACTAATTCAACTTGTCTGAAGTGGTTTCAGAGAGGTTACAACATTTTCATGTCTATCTGTCTCAAAACCACAGTCCCTCGGGCTGAAAAAGCGTTTTCTGCAATGTTCAGTCACTGCTCAGCGAAGGCCTCAGAACATGACAATTTGATGACAAAAAACTGCCTTTCTAGTGTGACGGCCATTTATGTGTGGTCACAGAGTATGTGTTAGATGTCATTTAATTATTTTAATTAAATAATTTAATGGAGTTGATTAACCGGCAGGTATATAATTAGGTCAGTAGAGGGCAGGAAAGGACAGAGGTTAGGCATTGAAGATGTGTGGGTAAATAGGAAGTGACACTTTTTTTTATTACTTTTCTCACCATCGACAAATGTGGAAGCCTAGTGTGACTCTGTCCTCATTTAGTTTCAGGTTAGTCAAATCCATTTGTTTATAATGCTTGTTCCACTTGGGATTGATTGATTGGGGGTCTGAGTGTGTGGATGGTGACATGGTTTTTAAGTATACTGTTTTTCCTTCGTACTTTGAGTTCGCTCTGTGTGGATGTGGCACTTGTAAGCTCATACTGACAACCTACGCTGACATGGCACGGGTGATTGAGTTGTGTGGAGTTCGGTTTCCTTGTGGTGAATAACGGTGAAAAGTAAAGTTTTATTATTTCCCAACACTAGCCAAAAGGTTTAATGGCAGAGTTATACATTCAGATGAAAATAAATTATGCATGTGGTTCATGATGTATGACAGTTGTTGTATGACAAAGTGAGATGTTTGGGAGTGATGTTTCAGAAAGACATCTAATTGTGGTGTGGGTTACCACAAAGAAAAAACAGAATCCCTTGGATTACTTTTCTCACCATCGACAAATGTGAAAGCTTTGTGTGGCTCTGTCCGCATTTTGTTTCAGACGGCGTTCTACTGACCACATTGAGACGCCACGTTTGAACTGAAGAGAAGGTCACAGTATTCAGACCTGTTACAGATGCATAGTTTCAGATACAAAGTTTTCTTCACGCTTTTGGAGGGAGCAGAGGTGAGAGCAGCGGACTGGTCTCTCCAAGATGAGAAGCGATGATCAGCACAGCTATGATTTGGACGGCTGAGGTCACCCCGCCCCTTCGACCAGTGACGGTGTTCCCCCCCGGGCAGTGGCTGTGTGTGGAGGAGGCGCCACGAGCGTAGCACCACGCCGACAGACTGTTGAAACTCCAAAATCTCTGGTAAAGTGAGAGAGGATCTGCGATGTATGAGCCTGTCCACGGAGCTCATAAAGAGCGCGTGATGTTCTCAAGCACTATGAGCTGGTTGCCGACGGTGTAAACATGGGTGGGATGGTCACTCCTCCCGGGGCGAACGCATCATGCATAGTGCATGACGGCTGAATGAGCAGGAACGCCGCGGTGGGAATCCAAACCCTCCACCAGGCAGTAAGCTCCGTACCTGACCAAGTGCGGTCCTAGTGCCAGTGGAGTGTAAGAACCGCGCCGGGAATAGTCCAGATTTCTTCCAGTTGTGGTCAGACAACATGCGGTCGTGCCCTTGGTGTAGTCTCGCCATCCAACGCCAGCAGGCCGTTAGTGAAGTGGGATGATTCTTGAGCTGGCGGCGGAGAGAGAGCTCAACTTCGATACGACGGCGGCGGATGACATGAGGCGCAGGAGAAGATCAAGCGGGAACGTACTTGACTCCACCACACGGAACTCAGCCAACTCTGGGAACAGAGTCTCCAGATCCACCTCATAGCAGCACCTGGCTCTCGTCAAACTCATCCCATGGCTTGGAAGCAGGAAATGTGGAACGGCTGCTTGTAGGCCAGTCGCAGCGCCCTATTCGTATGGGATTAGTGTTGAATATAGTCGAAAGAGTGTTTTTTCTGTAGTTGCAGGCGAAACTTTCATGTTCTGAGGCATCGCTGAGCAGTGAGTGAACAGTGCAGAAAACGCGTTTTGAGCCCGAGGGATTGTGTTTTTTTGTCCGACAAACATAAAAATGTTGATAACTCTTCTGACAGGTTGAATTCGTTCTGCAGCTATGAGAAAGACCCCTTCTGGAATAGAGGCAGGTGATATTTTTATGTTCTGAGATTATTCTGATCAGTCAGTGAACAGTGCAGAATATGCATTTTCAGCCTGAGAGAAGCTTGGTTTCAGACTGTCAAAAATACAATAGTTGATAACCCTCTAAAAACGTTTTGCCTATAGTTGCAGGTGATATTGTCAAGTTCCGAGGCTTTTCTGATCAGTGAGTGAACAGCGCAAAAAATGCGTTTTCTGCCCGAGAGAAGCTGCGTTTCACACCGAAAAAGATAAAGATTTTGTTACATCTTTGAAACCACTTCTGACTGTCACGGGTCAAGACGTGGAGCAGGACCCAAGTGCAGTGGTGAAAGTCACAGGAGGCAGGAACGAGTCAACATTTTAACATGTTGAATTAGATCGGCACCTACTAATAAGACCCCGGTCAACTTTAGTAGTAGGTGAAATTTTTATGTTCTGAGTCAGTCCTTAGCAGTGAGTGAACAGTGCAGAAAACGCATTTTCAGCGCAAGTGACTGTGGTAATTACATTTTTACAAACATAAAAATGTACTTACCTCTGAAACCACTTCAGACATCGTGATTAAATTCTGCAACTACTAGAAATACCACTTCTGCTATAGTTTGAGGTGACATTTTCATGTTCTGAGTCCCGCCTAAGCAGTAAGTGAACCGAGCAGAAAACACGTATTCAGGCCACGAAAAGGTGGTTTTCAGACGAACAAGCATTAAAATCCTGATAACTCTCTGAAACCACACAGAGAGGTTGAATTAGTTCTGCTGCTGCTAGAAAGACAGCTTCTGCTACAGTGTCAGGTGAAATTTTCATGTTCTGAGGCATCGCTGAGCAGTGAGTGAACAGTGCAAAAATGCGTTTTCAGCCCGAGAGAGGTTCGGTTTCTGACCAGGAAGAATAAAAATTGTTGATTCCACCCTGAAAATAGTCCAAAAAAGTGGATTTAGTGCCGAATATACTCGAAAGACTCTTTTTCCAACAGTTGCAGCTGATATTTTCATGTTCTGGCACTATTCTGAGCAGTGAGTGAACTGTTCAGAAAAACAGGTTTTCACCCGAGTGACGGTGGTTTTCAGAATTGACAAACATAAAAATGTTATCACTCTGCAACCACTTCAGAAATGTTGAATTAGTTCAGCACCTACTAGAATGACCGCTTCAGCTATCGTGCCAGGCGAAATTTTCATGTTCTGAGACAGCCCTGAGCAGAGATTAAACAGTGCAGAAAACGTGTTTTCAGTCCGCGGGACCTGTACCTTTCAGACCAACAAACATAAAAATGTTGATAACTCTCTGAAACCCCTTCGGAGACATTGAATTTGTTCTGCAGCTACGAGAAACACCCCTTAAGCTAAGCCGGTGGGCGCTCATGAATCCTGTTTGGACTCAATCAACCAGTAGTCCAAGTACGTCAGAATCCACAGACCCTGTCTTCTTAGTGGTTCGAGCCACTCCTCCACGCACTTAGTGAAAAAACGAGGCACTAGACACTAGAGACCGTGTTGTGGAAGTAGGCCTCTGCAAGATCTATGGAGGTCATCCACTCTCACACTCCAGGAGTCTGCTGGTAGTCCGGAACCGCTGTCTGGTCATGAATTGGTTGAGGAGACTGAGATTCAGAACAGGTCTCCACTCTCCTGTCTTCTTGGGTTCCAGAAAGTATCTGGAGTAAAATCCAGTGTAGGAGGATTGCTTTGGCAGTAGCTCAATTATTTGCTTTGTCAGGAGAGCGCTGTCCTCCTCCATCAGACATGACCGCTGGTTCTCTGAGTTCACTCAGGTCCATGTGGTGACGCAGAACCTGGGGGTTGACTGTGTAACTGAAGGCCGTTTCAATGACCGTGTATTTTCTCGATCCATATGGGCAGGTGAGGAGACAGGCTCTTTCAATTCGGAAGATACTCTTTCAAGATAGGAGCCTTGAGCACAGGAGCGGACCCGGACTCCGGGGCGGGTCTAGGACGAAAGGGTCATCGGTGCACAGTGCCCACTCCTCTGGGAACTTCAAGTCTCGCTGGTTCTTCAAAAACACACTCGCTTTTGTCAGCTGAGCCGTCAGAGGAATTCGGTTCCCCAAATTTGCAGTGTACAAAGATCAAGATCTGATCAAGATTCTCCTAAGATGGAGACCCGAGGGACCGGCCCAATCAGCCTCAGAAAGAGATGACTCTGTAGATGACGATGTCCTGCTTGCCTCGGAACAGAATCACAGACAGACATCGCTTCAGACATCACACGAGGGAGCTGAGAACAGAGCAGGTCTGGCACGCAGTTCCTACTGAGTGATCCTCTGAAGTGGTGGCTTTCGCGGTCCTGTGGCGACCCCTGCTAAAAACTGGCGAGTCTGAGTAATCAGAAGAGTTAATGGCAGAATTGAAACTCCCCTGACTTTTGGCTGGAACCGGGATCTGTTGAGAGACGGCAAAGAGTTATTTGACGCCTATGCTTCTTATTGTGGCGAAACTGAGGAAAAACATAACGTCTTGGCTCCATAAACTTCCCCAGGGACAGTTCTGGCATCAGGTATAAGGAGGCAGAGACCGTTACTATACTGCTCGGTCTCCTGAGACGATGTCAAACAAAAAAAAATTTTGAAGCCGGAGTTCGGACTGACTGGAACCGGAAGAGAACTTGGCGGATGATAAACCCTAATTTTGGGCATAGAAGAAACAGACCCGATACCAAAGTAATGCATCTTATTTTTTTTCCAAGTTAGACTAGGTTTAGATGCATACTTTTAGATACAAAGTTCTTCCTACGCTTTTGGAGGGAGCAGAGGTGAGAGCAGACGACTGGTCTCTCCAAGAGGAGTGGCGATGATCAGCTCGGCTATTATACCGCTGTTCCCCCCAGGCGGCGGCTGTGTGTGGAGGAGGCGCCGCGAGCAGAGCACCACGGATTATTGTGTCTCCAAAATCTCTGTGGGAGTCCACAGAGCTCATAAAGAGCGCAATGATGTTCTCAAGCGCTATGAGCCGGTTGCCGACAGTGCAGACACCATTCTACTGCGCGATGGCGGCTCTGTCAGCGCCGGGTGGGATGGTCACTCCTCAAGGGGGAGGTCAAGCTCCAGGTGAGAGGGCATCGCGCATGACCGCTGAGTGAGAGGGAACGCTGCGCCACAAATCCAAACCCTCCACCTATTAAGCTCCGTACCTGACCACGTGCGGTCCTCGTGCCAGTAGAGTGTCAGAACTGCGCCGGGAAATAGTCTGGATTGAATGAGACTAGCAGTGGATGTTTACCCAACAGACGGCAGTCCACACCCATTTGGCATTATTTGCTTTGAGTGTTGCGGGTGCTTTAGCATTTCGAATAGTGAACTGCACTTAGGGGGGCAGAGGACTGCCTGCTAGCCTTGAAGTAGCCATGCTTTGGGGGGACGCCCCAGGATTGGAGGTCCGCTCAAAATTTCTGCCCCGTGCTAAAGGACTGTTTGCGAGGGAGGCAGGCTCCACGGACAGCTGGACACAAACATATTCCAGGAATATTACACCAGCCTTTCTACTTCACTGGAAGTGCCAGGGCACTCCGCAAAATGTGATTGTGAAATTACAGAGGCGTGAATGAGTGACTCTGTAATTGTGAAATTACAGCTGGAGCCGGCGCATCTGGCACATCAAGAGAAGAAGCTTGAGACTTGAAGGGGTGTGGAGCGGCTCATCTGGACCACGGAAACTTCAGGCAGGACTGAGGTCTCATCGCAGTGACGGCAGAGACTTGTCGCATCACCGCAGGAGTAGATTTAACAGCAGGAGACTCAGCGCTTGTGCCGCTCTGTGCGTGGACAATCATCGGCAGCAGCTTCTCCCGGGGTAGTTGGCTGACTTTTTTTTTATTATTATTCGTATTGAATTCGCTCCTTCCAGCACCTCGGCCTCGAGCGCTCTTCCGGGCCTGGTCGCCTATTCTGAAAACTTCTGAACCGAGCATGTTGATCATGCTGAACTTTCTGGTTTGACTGTTTCAGTTCCACTTTCTTCTTCAAATTTGGGTGTAGCAGATCCAACATGCACCTCAACTTCCTCCCCATCAACATTTCTGCAGGAGACAGTCCTGTTGTTGACTATGAAGTTATCCGATAACTGAATAAAACTCTACTGTCGAAACAGGGTAGACCTCCAACCACTTTGAATGTGGATCAATCACCACCAAGAACATCTTTCCCATGAACGGCCCAGCATAATCAACATAAAGTCGTCGTCACCGTTGGTCAGGTCACTCCCACGGGTGTAGCGGTGCACAGGCCGAAGCGTTCTGGTGTTCCTGACAAGTGGAACACGATTTGACCGAACTTTCAATATCACTGTCTATATTAGGCCACCACATATAGCTACGAGCCAAACCCTTCATTTAACTCATTTCAGGGTGCAATTGATGCTGCTTCCACGTAAGACCACATCCTTTTTCCCGAATCACCACACGGCACACCCACAGTACACACCCATCTTGTACACTCAGCTCCTGTTGCTTCATAGTGTATGGACTGAAAGCAACATCCAGGTTACAGGGCCACCCTCTGAGTATGTATTTATTCTCTCGGGCGAGTACGGGGTCTTTACTGGTCCACCTACAAAGCTCTTCCGAGTTGACCACTGAACTCTGATCCTGCTCTACCAATAATACCTGGTCTTCTGAGTCTGGATGCCCAAGTTTCTCTGGAAGTGGAAGTCTACTGAGAGCATCTGCGTTTGCATTGTCCTGTCCACGTCGGTACACCATGGCATATTCATATGCTCTTAACAGAATAGCCCATCTCATGATCCTCTGAGAACTCATGCGTCACACACACTCACAGCAGCAGAAAAAAACTATTTGCAGTTGGATAAAGAGGGCTTAGCAGTTATTTTTGGGGTGCAGTACTTTCACAAATATTTGTGTGGACTTAAATTTGTGATTTGTACACAGACCATAAGCCCTTATTCAGTCTGTTTCATGAAGGAAAAGCTGTGCCTCCCATGAGTTTTCTGCTCCCCCTTCCAGTCTGTGTGCCAAGACTGCCCCCACCCCATAAGGTGAGGTATCACATGACAGTACCAGTTGTTTTTGTTCATCGTAATGAACCAACACTTGACTGCTTTGTAGTAACTTCTTTGCCTGCTTAAAAGCCTCTTCTTGCTCAACCGCCCACCTCCATTTCTCATCTTTCCTCAGTAACTTGTGTAATGGAGCCGGCACAGTAGACAAGTTCGGCAAGAATTTGTTATAAAAGTTTAGCAAACCTAGAAAAGCTTTAACCCTCGTATTATGCTTAGGGTCAATTTGACCCATATCCGTTTTTGTGTTCATAAAAGTAGTGGTTATCCTGACTTTTTCTTCATGAAATTTTGTGACTTTTCCTCATTAAGGGTCATGAACAGATGTGTAAAATCTGGACAATTTGATGTCAAGTGAAGTGTCTGTACAGAGTTGGTACACAAAGATGATGTTGCAGGTCATTTTGACCCGGATTCTTTAATGTGGGTAAGTGGCTGTTCAGACCCAAAATAAACATGTCTCTCTGATATACCTATTTAGACTGCCCAGCTATGTGTATTTTGATTGATTTGATTGTCTGAATAGCCATTCAGACCCAGCTGTGTGTAGAGGGGAAACTTTCTCTCCCTTGTTCTTGTCAGTGTTCTCATGTAGTCTCTTTGACAAACACACCAAAAATGAGCTCCAGAAGGTTTACAGTACATGCCTAACAAGCCCGCCAAGTATGGCATCAAAATATGGGTGGCCTGTGAAGCAAAATCTAGCTATGCCGGGAATATGCACGTATACAGTGGAAAGCTACCTGGAGGAGCAGCCGAGAAGAATCAGGGGATGCGTGTGGTGCTGGAGATGAATAAAGGGCTGCAATGTCATAAAATCACGTGACGTCACATTTACATTTACATCCTATCGCCTTGGAGATGAACTGCAGAATAGAAAGCTGAACAGCGGGAACAGTCAGAAAAAATAAGCCAGAACTTCCCAAGGAAATTCTGAAGGTGCAGGGCAGACCTCTGCATTGCTCAATATTTGCTCAAACGGAACCGACGTCGGCTTTTCCTGGAAGAACTTAGCAAAGCACTTGTCACTCCCAAGCTGCAGAGTCGAGCCAGGCCACCTCGATGCCCAGCAACTGCCGTCATTGAAAAGGTCAAGCTCACATCACCCAACCAATCTGCAATGGATGCATTGGATACAATTGTGAAGAAACGGAAAAGATGCCAGATCTGACAGTAAAACAAGTACCTGTTTTGTGAAATGCAAGAATAACATCTGTTACATTCTGTCCATTATGTGGAGAGCATTGAACAAGATGAACATTGAAAAATGGGGCAGATATGGTACCAGAGCATCCTGGACTGCTTTGACCTTCGCTGACATTGGATGCAGGCCTGTCCTGTCCACTTGATTACTCAAGAATGTTACTTTGTTTTCCATGAACTGACGCTTGCTCCGTTTCAACCACAGCCCTTTATCCTCCAACCTCTGCAGCACTTCGTTGAGTGTTTGCAGATGCTGTCATCTCTTCCTCTCAATATAATGTCCTCTAAATACACTGCCACATTTGCCATACCTTGAAGTACATTCTCCATGGTGCGTTGGAAAATAGCAGGACTGGAGTTTACTCCAAAAGGCAGACGTGTATATGTAAAAAGACCTTTGTGAGTGCTGACACTCACAAACTTCCTTGATTCCTCTTCAAGGACTATTTGCTGATATGCATGGCTCATATTGAGTTTTGTGAACTTCTGTCCCCCTGCCAGGCTTGACATCATATCCTCCATTCTTGGAATCGGATGCTGTTCGGTCGTGGAGACTTTGAAGTTCCATTTCCACTTTTCTTTTAATGGCAAATGAAACCGACCTGGGTTTGTAAAATAAGGGTGTGAGAGAGTAGAAGCATACACCAAAATGTCAAACCTGTATTGCTTTATGGTCCCCCGGAGGTAATAAAACCCCTCCCGCCCCTTTTTTATATAAAAAAGAAATTAAAATAACAACCCCTCCCCCTTTTTATATCAAAAAGTAATTAAAATAATACCCCTCTCCCTTTTTTATGTCAAAAGGAAATTAAAATAGTAACCACCCCGCTTGTTTTATGACAGGAAGGGGAATAATTAACCCTATCCTACCTTGTTTTATAACTGGAAGGAAAATAACGAAGGGAGGGGTTTGGACAGCTGTATAAATATCACCCTGTGTGTATATATATATATATATATATATATATATATATATATATATATATATATATATATATATATATATATATATATATATATATATATATATATAATATATATATATATATATATGTATATACGTCGGCTTTTCCTGGAAGAACTTGGCAAAGCACTTGTCACTACCAAGCTGCAGAGTCGAGCCAGGCCACCTCGATGCCCAGCAACTGCCGTCATTGAAAAGGTCAAGCTCACATCACCCAACCAATCTGCAATGGATGCATTGGATACAGTTGTGAAGAAACGGAAAAGATGCCAGATCTGACAGTAAAACAAGTACCTGTTTTGTGAAATGCAAGAATATATATATATATATATATATATATATATATATATATATATATATATATATATATATATATATATATATATATATATATATATACATATTTTTTATGTGTATATATGTATATATATTTAATATCTTTTTATATCTTATATCTTCGTATAGCATTACGTTCGAATGCTGACATAACCTGTTGAATAAAAAACATTAAGAAGCATATTCGGATCTCAGCTCATTCATTTCTCGTTTAACATGTCGGTGAAACACATCATTAAAAGAGTTTATTACAATCCTCTTCACCCCGGGAGCTATGGAGGGGTGGATCGCCTTCGCCTCCCGGTAGGACACACCTCCCCAGGGAAGCGTCCAGGATCAGATGCCCGAGCCACCTCAACTGGTTCCTCTCGATGTGGAGGAGCAGCGGCTCCACCCCGAGCTCCTCCCGGATGACCGAACTCCTCACCCTATCTCTAAGGGTGCGCCCAGCCACCGGGCGGAGGAAACTCATTTCAGCCGGTTGTATCCGCGATCTCATCCTTTCGGTCATTACCCAAAGCTCGTGACCATAGGTGAGGGTGGGAACGTAGATCGATCGGTAAATCGAGAGCTTCCTCTTGCGACTCAGCTCCCTCTTCACCACGACGGTCCGATACAGCGACCGCATCACTGCTGCCGCTGCACCGACCCGTTTATCAATCTCACGCTCCCCTTTTGCCTCACTCGAGAACAAGACCCCGAGATACTTAAATTCCACCACTTGGGGCAAGAACTCTCCACCGACCCGGAGAAAGCAAACCACCTTATTCCAGTCGAGAACCATGGCCTCAGACTTGGAGGTGCTGATCCTCATCCCGGCCGCTTCACACTCGGCTGCAAACCCCCCCAGTGCATGCTGAAGGTCCCGGTCCGATGAGGCCAGCAGAACAACATCGTCCGCAAATAGCAGAGATGAAATTCTGTGGTTCCCGAACCGGATCCCCTCCAACCCCTGGCTACGCCTAGAAATTCTGTCCATAAAAGTGATGAACAGAAGACATGCAGGCATTGGCTAGATATAACGACGATCAAAATTACTTGTTGACCGTTATCGATGTATTTTCAAAAAAGGCCTATGTACGCGTTTTAAAAAGAAAGACTGCGATTGAGACAGTGAAGGCGTTCGAATCAGTGCTGGAGGAGAGCGAGACGCCTGCAAAGCTACAGACGGATGACGGTAAATAATTTTTTTAAGAAGAGTTTCCGGGCTTTGATGGAAATTTTTCAACAGCGAGTGACGTTAAGGCCCCTGTGGTAAAGAGATTTAACCGCACTCTTAAAAATCTGATGTGGAGATATTTTACAGCTAAAAACATTACATTACACAAACGTTACATCGAGGTTTTACAGGATCTAGTAAAGAGTTATAATCACAGCTATCACAGTCGTATAAAAATGACACCGATGGAAGTAAGTAAATAAATTTTGCCTCCTGTCGACAATCTTTACATTAGACCGTCAAAAGGTCGGCAGAAGCCAAATTTATGGAGGGCGATCATGTTAGGATATCAAAACTACGAGGTGTATTTGATAAAAAGTACGAGCAGAGTTTTACAGATGAGATATTTACAATAACTGAATGTATTCATCGCAACCCGCCTGTGTATAAATTGAAAGATTTCGATGGCAAACCCATCCAGGGGTCATTTTATGATCAAGAATTACAAAAAGTACAACTCGTTCTCAAGGAACGCGCCGTTAAAGGAGAGAGACAAGTCTTTGTCCAGTGGAAGAACTGGCCTGAAAAATTCAACAGCTGGGTAAAAGCTTCAGATGTAAAATATATATAAGACGATCCTCCTTGACACCAGGCATCATATCATCATGTAGGGCTCAAAGAATGGGGCTTCTATGTGACTTTACCATCAAACGCCAGTGCAAAAGTTTTTAAAGACAACTCAATTGGTACTTTCCGCATTTAGCACAACATATCGATTTAAACGGAAAATGGGAGGTTGCTTTGACGGAGATTACATACCCTCACACGTGGCATAATATTCCAGAGGATACGTCGTCATTTTACTGGAAACCAAACCATAGAGGAGCTGACTCCAACACCAACACGGCTGCTCCGAGAGGATCAGATTCAGATGGTAACACGTCGCGGCTTCATAAAGATGAATTTCATAGAGCCATGGCGAGACTTTGGGCTCCGGATCCTGACGCCAGCGCCTCAGCTCAGAGGAAAAAAGACGGTTGGATATTACAGCTCACTTAATCAGATTACAACCGAGATGGAGCAAACTTTAAAAAAAAAACAATGAGAATATACGCTTCCTGTTTGACCGTGCACGGCAAAACATTGATCTTCAAGGAGACAGTCAGAACCTAGTGCTTTTTAACTCGCCTTTGGTTACATGTTAGGTGTAGATCCTGCTAATTGCATCATTTATTGCGAGTTCAGAGCGCCCCATCCTGTTGATTTAAAAGTGGGGTTTTACCATCTCTACTGACGTTGTAAGACCGCAGCTTGTAGAGGATGCATATGCACCGCTTTTAAGAACGGTGGAAATCAAGGGTAGTTACTCAGATATAATCACACAGCATTTTAACCCTGCTTACTATTTACCGGTTGCCAAGAACCATATTGAAAATATTCAGACACAAATTAAACCAGATCTTAACAAACCAGTCAATTTTACATTTGGAAAGGTGGTGTTGACTCTACACTTTAGACCTGTTACTTGAGAGGATATTATATAGCCCTTGCATCGACGTCTGGAAATTCATTGATCACAACAACACCAAAGGGATAACCAGCCTTTGCAGACCAAGTCAAAAACAAACACAATGGTTCATGCAGGCTTAAGAGACGACCCGCACAGAGTTGTACAATATTATGAAAAACAGGTGGGCGGAGAGCTACCCGGTTTTGACGGTGCCCCGGTTATGTACGGACGAGGCATCGGTTCCCTCTTCTCAAAAATGTTTCGGTTTATATCACCTTTGTTGAAAAGAGGTATCGCCATAGCGAAACCCCATCTCAAATCAGCAGTGGGTAACATAGCCACAGATATGTTCACCTGTACCATGAGAGGAATGAGCGATCAACAGAGACAGGAAGGGTCAGGAGGTATAGCTGTCTTATCACGAAGAACAAAGAGACGCCCTCCAGGACGACATGTAACACAGAGCTCTAATAAACGTACAAACAAAAAAAGAAAGAAGTCAGTTGACAGAAGCAAACGGGCCAAGAGGAAGTCCAGAGGGAGCTCTGATATACTTTAAAAAACCTTATATACAGTAACATGGCACTCCTACACCAGAAATCTGCTGAATGCACATTGGCAGAACTGGATTTATTCACGCCGCCGATGACACGGCTTTCCATCGAGGACAAAATTTACACTGAAATTGCTCCAGTAGCCGCGATCAGCGATTGAGTTTTTTATACCAGGAGACGGCGAAAAGTATCTAGACCTAAACGACACCCTTCTACTCGTGCGTGCAAGAATTACTAACGCCGATGGCACACCGCTGGCTAACGACGCAGCAGTCGGTCTCATCAATTATCCTCTAAACACAATCTTTGACCAGTGCGATGTGGTTCTGGGGGATCGGATGATTTCGCAGTCCAGTTCCACTCACCCGTACAGAGCTATGATCGAAACACTTCTCAACTTTTCAGGCGACACTCTTAAAACACAGTTTAGCGCCGGCCTTTTTTACCAAGACACACCTGGGTCGGTTGACTCGATCATCACTGTAAACGGTCCCAACGCAGGCCTTAATAAACGGGCTGAGTTCACGAGCAGGTCCAGAGAAGTACATCTTCTCAGTCCTCTGCACAGCGACATATTTTTCTGTGAGAGACTGTTATTAAACTCGGTCGATTTAAGAATTAAACTCACCAGGGCGAATGATGCCTTCTGCCTGACCGGACCTCGCAACTCCACCTTTCGTCTGAAAATCCTTGGCACCTCTCTGTTTGTGAAGAAAGTCACTGTTTCGCCAGCTGTGAGAATACGTCATGCAGCGGGTTTGTTAAAAGGAAATGCTCTCTACCCCCTCTCACGAGTCAACGTAAAAACATACTCCATTCCAGAGAACTCGAGAATATGTACCCAGGAGAGTTTATTTCTGGGTTCAAGACCTAAATCCGTGGTTTTAGGGATGGTGCGTCATGAGGCATTTTCCGGTAGGAAAGATCTCTGCCCATTCAACATGAATATCTAGCCCTCTGTCAGGACGGTCGACAGATCCCCGCTAAAGCTTTTCAACCTCAGTTTAACAACGGTATGGCGGTCAAAGAGTTTTATAACATGATTCTAGCTACAGGAAGACATTTGAAGTATCTAAGCATTGACCGCGAAGGTTTTAACAGCGGATATTCGCTGTTTGCATTTAATCTCAATCCAGCCGATGACAACGACGCTCTCTCAGCTGTCTCAAAAGGGAATTTAAGACTGGAGATGAGATTCAGAGTTGCTTCACCAAACACCCTAACACTGATTGTGTACGCTTGTTATGATTCCATTCTGGAGATTGATGCAAAAAGACAAGTGCTGGTGGACTATTATTATAAAAGTTATGGATAGTCTCCAGTTACAGAGGCTGCTGAGAGGTCTCATGGGCGACACATTTTACGGTGTGTGGCCGTCGGATAAGTTGCCTCAATTGACACAACCCCTCAGACTGCCTGCATATTTCATCGTCAACACACATCCGGCACATAAACCAGAAGTGCACTGGCTGGCTTTAACTCTCAAAGAAGACGGGAGAACAACTTTCTTTGACTCGTTTGGAATGGGGCCCTACTTTGCACATTACCCTGAAAATATTTTAAAGCTCCTCAAGAAACATTCAGAGGTCATCAAGTACAACAATGGTCAACTACAGCACCCTCTATCGTTTGTATGTGGTCATCATTGCGTCTTCTACCTCTGTCATCGTGCTAGAGGGCTGTCTATCGGAGAAGTATTAAGTCTATACAGTGACGATAACTTAAAAAACGACCTCATGCTATACAACTTTGTGAAAGGACATCAACAATGTCTAAAAAGATGTGCACACTGTCCATGGAAACAACAAAACTGTTCTCTTCTGTATTTTAAAGACTATTGTAACGTGTGACTAATCTTATTGTGCGTGTGTGTATTTAAAAAAAATCTGTAATCTCATGGTAATTCAATAAAACATTTCTTTGATGAAAAGACAATAACTGTGTACAAGACAATTATTCAGGAAACCCATCGAGGTGTTAGAGACAATTTCTTCCCTTTGGTCACTACACGCGTCAAGCGTCGTTGAGGTGTCACTTTAGGGTCCTTTGGGTCGGGAGACCAGCTTTCAGCTATACTTTTCTTTCGTAAGATAGAATTCAATTTAAGTCTCTGATATTGAGCCCTCGATTCAGGATTGGACAGCAGTGTGAGAGGCATTTTAGCTTTAATAATGTGACGAGAAACTCGGACCATCCCTCAGGTAACGAAGAACTTGTTTTCTTATACGGTAGGGAAAGGTACTTGAATATATCGATCACATGAGAGCCTTTTACAGCACTTCCTTCATACATAAATTCACCATTCATATTCCAACCACCACCGTCTTTGGATATCCTCTGGATAATGTATTCAGCATTTCTTCGAGCTTTTGACGGAAGGCTATTTAGAATATCCTTACCCAAGTCATCTGTTACAGTGGGTGTTTTTAGAACACTTTCGACACGACTGTCAGAGTCGTGGGGATGATCGCTGACTCCATCTCATTGTAAAGTCAGAGTTACTCTCCTTTGGTCTCTCTGATCCTCTTTAGTAAAGGTTAAATATCTCTGCAATCGAGCATTATACTTTTTTATCTTCTCATACGAGTTAGACTGAGAATCATTTAGAATGGTCCTCATCTTCTCATTCAATTCATCTTTGGCAGTTTCACGGATGTCGGTGGTTGGACGTCATAACTGGATAATTTGCTGAGGAAAGACGAGATACATTTTCTGGACAGTCTTCATCGTGTTTTACTTCTTTACAAGTCGTCCTATTAGATTTCCAATGATTGGAACAGCTGCCGATAGCAACGGCAACAGCTTTTTAGGAATCCTTCACGCTTCACGCACACTTTTTTATTAGCCAAGAGTCTGATGTTTTTCTTCTGTTTTTTCAGTTTTTTGAACTGAGCCTGCGACAATGGTACAGTCCCCTTCAAAACATTCAGGGCGATCTCACCGAGAGCTTGAATAAAGTCCCGAGAACTATGCATCAAAATGTCTTTACGTTTCTTTGAAGGAGCATGCTATAGTTCCTTAAGTAAACCCGCGTTTCTTTTTATACGCACTGACATAACTTAAGCAGACGTTTTTGGTATGGACACAGTGTGACGTTGATGAGGAAGTATCCCAGTCCTTAGTCTGTAGCGTTCTGGACATGAGGGTGTTAGATCAACAATTAAGTACCCGTGAGCGCCAGCTGTAACATCTTCAAAGATTTCTAGAAAGAAAGCTCTTTGAGACGGGTAAACCTGTTGAGCAACAACTTTTATCTACATTTTATCGCGAGGATTCTTAAACAATACAAAGTAATTGATATTCAGACTAATAGTACGACTATATTTACCACGATGAAATAAGTTTTGCGTAAGCATTATAACACTCATATTTTTATGATGTCTCTACTGTGTAAAAATGCCTCAGGGTTTTCAGAAGTTTCAAAAATAACATTGTCAAGAATAATCAAATGTTTTCTATCAGAAGGAAATAGATCTTCATTTTCAAAAGATTCAGGTAAACCTTCAATGAATTTGATATTTTTATTCATCTTTTGCAATTCACTGTACAAAGGTTGAAAAGAAGTATAAATCCGTACAATATTTACATTGACATCATCCATTACATTTTTTTCAAGTTCACACAATTTTCAAGTATACATTTTACAAAATGGGTCTTTCCTGACCCTGATGGTCCCACCACTAGACATGAAAATGGTGTTTTCAAATGTGGATCGAAATTAATTTCTTCGATAATGACCCCTCATCCACCCAAAACTCAGAACCCGAAAGGTTTGGTTGTCCCATCCGAAAATAATCGCCTCTTATCGTACACGACCCGGAGTTTTTTAATAACTGATCTGTTTTTTACTGCGATGTTCTTTTTATCCCTCTCAATGTTGTGTTGGCAGGTCTCAAGCACCCCATCAGGTGAATTCTGCAAATAGCCCTCTACAGACGGAGTCAAAGTTTATCCGCTCACAAGATTCTTTTGTTTGCGTGATACCTTTAATTTTAATCACAACCTTCTTCTGTCCTTTGTTCCTATAAGCTTACGACCTAGGACCCGCCGAAACAAAGTCCTTGATGCTATCCCCGTCGAGTTCATCAGTCAGATCACCGAGATAGTTACCTAATTTTAAAGGCGTCTCGCCGTCTTTCACAACATATATCAAGCTGTCTGGGTCAACGTAGAGAACATTCTCCTGCAATTTCTCCATGTAACTGTACAACTTCAGACGAGCATAAGCAGTGGTAAAAGCTCCGATAAAAACATTGCTGCTTTTACCAGGAGGGTAGAGACCATTGTAACGCCACTGGATCACAACTTTTTTCTCATCCAGCACGTTAAAGTAGCTGACCTCGTATTTCCCTGAAAACATGAAACTGAAAAACTCGTTGGGGTCTGACACTACAGAAACCTGAGACATGTTCACTCTCTGACAAAACTTTCCCCATAGGCTATTAAGACAAGTCTTAGCCACCTGTCTCTTTGCTGGGTTGTGACAAACCCTGCGACAGTCGTCACAAGTTACCGGGTCTGGGACCTCTGTAGGGCAAACAGGATCGTGACAAACGCTACAGTGAGCTTTGCATATGTGTTTTGATTTATCTTCATACCCCTTATGACAGCTGACGCAAAAGTAACGTGTTCCTAACAAACCTTTAGGGTTCTTCACCCCGTAATAGTGTCCCTGAAGTAGAAACAAGAATAAGGGCTCCGAACCATCAGCAAAACCGGTGGCATAATGCGCTAATGGCTGGTTTGCTGTCGTTTTATTAAACACAACAATTTTACGCCTCACTATCCGTTCAAACAGGGGTATATCTGTGAATATGATAGGTGTTTGAGAATCTAAACCAGCTTTGTTTAATAATTCCCTCCCCAACTCAACACAATCTTGATACGCACGGTTAGGATTAAGGAGACAAGAAAGGCTGATTGCGACGCAAAGCTGCTTGGTTCCATCACCACCAACTACATAGAGATGTCGTCTTTTTTTAACAAAAATTTTGGCATCCAGCGTCTTCTCGAGCTTGCGTTTCGCGCCTCCTCGAGGGATATGTACAATTTGGACCGTTAATTCAATTCTCTTACCCATAGCGATGACTCTGTCAGATTGCACTGTGTTGCTAAGGAGGTCCTCAAAAGCAGGGTAGATATTTCCACCGTCGCCTTCAACCACAACATTAACGTGTTCTTGAACATCTTCACCTACCACTTCAAGCTGAACCACATCCTCTCGATCTGCCAGTCTCTGCGCTTCATCAGCCAACTCCCTGACCTGTTGCATCCAACCTCTGTAGAAAGTAGCTAAATCAGGAGTGTCCGGTACAGCAGGACGTGTTAGCACCCTTCTTATCCTATCGGTGTTAAAAGGCTCTATGACTTCTGATTCAATACCGGTACCTCTAATACAACATCCTTCCTGAAGCGAATCACCGTCATCATCAACATTGTCATCGCTACAGTTAGAGTCAGACACATCTACCAGAGGGTCAAGAGCAGTTGTCCCTGAATCAGTCGTCTGCAGATTATCAACAAACCTTTCTAACCGATCGCCATTGTCTAAAGAGGTATCAGCCCTACCCTCACGAGATGATGCAGGAACCATATTTAAAATTCGGTTATCCTCTCTCTCGCCGAAAAAAATTGACTCCATGTTTTCATTTATACTCGGATCATAGACCTGCACTACATCCTCCTCAGACACGTTGTCAAACAAGTGAGACAGAAACATACGTGTTGGTGAAGCACTCTGGTCAATGAGGTGTGGTGTAGTGTCCTGGTTGTGTGTGGATTCAGGGTCAGAACCGGAAGGAAAACCATCATGGTTGGCCATAGCGTAATAACAATAATAACAATAACAATAAAATAATAATTAAAAAACATTTAATAAACAAAACAACAGTCTCAAAACACAATCACCCGCGATGCAACAGCGACCTCAAAACACAATCACCCGCAGTGCAACAGCAACCTCAAACCGTAATCACCCATCACTGCTTTTAAATAATGAGGATCCAAATGGACCTTACTGGGGTCGAACTTCAGTCAGATCAGTCCACGACGTCTGTTACCACCAGGTCCTTGTTGTTTTAGGAGTCTCAGAACTTCAGACACCAGCGCTTTATTCGTGACGTCCTTAAAGATGAATTCTGTAACGATTATCATAATATTTAAGACATATGCATCCCTGCTGATTACTCGTTGAAATGGTTGTTAATCTTACCTTCACGTATATTTCTCGCAGAACGGCGGTATTTACGTGCTTGACGCGCTTGACGTGCTAGACGACGACTCTGTATTTCACTCTGATGAAGACGACGTTCAAGCGTACGTACTCTGAATTCAAGCTGTTGTTTTACAGCCGTTGCATCATGGAACGCTAATAGGGTCGGCGACACTGGAGCGTGGGGTCTGTCTTGGGTAGCTGTGACAGAGCGCTCGGGGGCAGGGGGTAGAGGCAGGGTTTGGTCAGGGGGTGATGCGGCGCAAGTCGACGTTGGTGTCCGGGGTGCTATCCGCGGGTTGTCTGTGGTTGCTGGCGGTGCTGATGGTGGCGGCGACGGTGGCTGTGGAGGTGCGGATTGCCCAGATGCCGACGTCGAGTCTTCAGTAGGGAACGATCCGGATAGTAGATCCAGAGGTAATGAGGAAACCAGCGTCGATGTCTCCCACAAAGGCCAAGACCCAGGAGGGAGAGCTGAAACAGAATTTTGACAACAATACAAATGTAAATACAATCTAGAAGCAAGACCTCGGATAGCAGTTAATATGATATTAATATAAACAGAGTAGTATGAAAATAACCCTAGTACAATATGAAAAAATACGACCTGCGGAAAAACAAAATTACGTAATCATATAACCGGTGTTGAGCCGTGTTGTTTTCTAGCGAAGGCTATAATAAAACAACAACACGTGTAGCATCACGAAAACCATCATCACAACAGAAGCATATCCTAAAGAGCGTTAAAAATAAATAAATAAAAAACTCAATGTATGGACCTACTCAGGACCGTCATTTAAAGCATAAAAACAAATAGCAAATCACGAATCATTAGTGTATAAGAATACTATATATATATATATATATATATATATATATATATATATATATATATATAGTATATAGTATAATACATAGTGTATATGTATTAAAGCACATTACAATTACCTCTAGTGATCATCATCGTTAAAGCACAGTGTAAATAGCAATCGCGACCTCTAGTGACCGCCGTCGTTAAAGCATAGTGTTAATAGTAATTGCGACCTCTAGCGACCGGTGACGTTAAAGCATAGTGCAAATAGTAAGCATGACCTCTAGTGGTCAACGTCGTTAAAGCATAGTGTAAATAGTAATCACGACCTCTAGTGGCCGCAGTCATTAAAGCATAGTGTTAATAGTAATTGCGACCTCTTGCGACCAGTGACGTTAAAGCATAGTGCAAATAGTAATCGTGACCTCTAGTGGTCATCGTCGTTAAAGCATAGCGTAAATAGTAATCGCGACCTCTAGTGGCCGGCGCCATTAAAGCATAGTAGTAAAATCACAATGTTGTTTAGCAGTAACAGTTACCCAAACACCTTCAATAATAAAATTACGCTATCTAAAAGCATAAAGCCGGAACATAGATAAACCACATTACAGATAACAGGCACCTTGATGCTCTAACACAACGAATTGCAGACACATCATTAAACCACACACACACACACACACACACACACACACACACACACACACACACACACACACACACACATAATAGCGAACATACAGCCATTCAGCTGATACTGAACGGTAGAGATGTGTTGAAAAAAAATTGGAGATTTACATCTTACCAAACGGTGGTGGTGGCGTTGAAGCGACAGGCAGAAGGTGTGGCGTGCTCGTTGCCTTTGTATCTGTTTTCATGTGAAAAAATAAATAAATAAATACAGCAGTGAAACGTAAACTATCACTCCAAATGTTTTTTCCCGCCTCCTATCAGCTGAGGCGTCTGGTGAGTGAAAGAATCCACGAGCGGGCGCCCTACTCCTTCGACCTCTGACTGGCTGTCTGTTTTCATACGCACAGGTGTTGAATAAAACAAAAACATAGGCAGTTAAATATAAAACACATCAACAGAATGTGCTTAAAATACTTTTTTTGTTTTGCTCTCACCGTCGAACAGTTGGAGCGACCCGTCCAATGAATGATCAGCATCCACAGGGTCCGGATGACTTCCCGGTCGTGTCTGATTTCCGGGTTCCGGGTGATCTTTTCATGCACACACACACACACACACACACACACACACACACACACACACACACACACACACACACACACACACACACGCACACACACACACATACGCATGTATATACACTTAATAAATACCGCTGTTCTTTACCTAGTTATCGTAATTATGATTAGAATCGCTGTCTCCTTCTCACCAATGACTCGCGCCGGTCCTGTCTTCCGTGCCGAATTATACCGTCGCTTACGGCTCAGAGAGCGTTGATTACTCCCCTTCAGTCGATTTCCTGTACTCGGCCCCGGACGAACTCGTCCTCGCTGTCGATTATTATAATACACGGCGTGTTCTGAGCCTCGGTGCCGCTGTCTTGAAGACTCGCTCTCGGATTCACAGCCGACAGATCCGCACGGGCATCTCCGTCTTCAAAAGTTGCACGCATTAACCGCTCAAGCTCCTCAGCGCCGATCAGCGTCTCCGGGAAGTTATTCGCGGAGGCGATAATATCTGAAAAATAGAAGTGCGGCTGTTGTAACACATAATAGAGATATTAACAACGAATTATAAAATAATTCAATATTTTTACCAGTATCACTCTGCGTTAAATGAACGTCACACAGATGAGTGACGACGTCTGTCAATGAAAAGAGACATGGTACGTGATAAACATGGCGTAACGTTTTTATTATACTTATATATGTAAATGTAAATACATAGATACACATATATGTATATACTTATATGTATACTGTATAGATATAGATAGATAGTCTGGAGTCCTTTTGGAAAGGAGGATGAAGTTCTGGAAGGTCTGGTCAACAGCCAAGGTTACCCCGGAACTGATGTAAAATGTGGTCTGAATCGGGTCACCTAAATACTCCGTCCGTGTGGGTAGGTCCTCGGTGACGTCTTTGTTGATTTGGATCGGGTCACCCACTCTGCCATTGTCGCCAATTAAAGACAGATGTATAAATATTCTAAAGGTGTTTCCAGATGTGGTGGAGACAGCACAAGATCTGGAATTTGACCCATGACGACCTGGACCATAAGAAGACCAGGATCAATGTCTGCTAGGTAGCTCAGAGGTATGAACCGCGGCGACGTAAAACAAATAATCAGATGGAGAACGGACATGGTGACAGAAGCAGGATGCCAAAAAAAGAATGGCTTGGGTCATCCGCTCTGCCATTGTCGCCAATTAAAGACAGATGTATGAATATTCTAAAGGTGTTTCCAGATGTGGTGGAGACGGCACAAGATCTGGAATTTGACCCATGACGACCTGGACCGTAAGAAGACCAGGATCAATCAGTGGAGACTGCACCCCCAAAATGAACTGAAATGTGTAATAAAAGGGGTCAGGGCCTGAGATAGTCTTTGTCACTCTACACCATCGGAGCTGAGGCAAAGCCAGGTGTAGTTGCGGGCCCAGAGCTCTGTTAGGGTAATTAGACGCCTCTGTCAGGGTGTAAATTCTTTTGGATTTTAAGTTGGGGTGTTTTTGGTTGTCATTCTCACGAGAAAACGAACACGTGGAAGGTACAGAAGTGTATTTCCTACAGCCTAAACAATGTTGTCTGAAGACAATGAGGTCCGCCTTCAGACTGTCTCTTTTGAAGATTCAACCGTCCAGGAAAGAACTCGCGTCTCCGCAGCAAATTAACTGGTTATCACAGACTCTAAAAATGCATCGTTTCAAACTCACACAGGGTGTAAAATTAAATAGACTGATTCAACAGAAACTCATGTGAGTTGAATAGCTGTGTCATTTGAACTAATGCTGAAAACTAAAGTATTTCTTTCTTTTTTGTTTCATCATTGTTCACTCAACCTTGTTTTCTGAAAACTAAAAGTATTTCTTTCTTTTGTTCTATTCTGAAAACTAAAAGTATTTCTCAAACAAGTTCAAATTATCTGTTTAAAAGCATTTTGAAAAAATGGTGCATGAGTTGGGTAGCTGTGTCGTTTGAACTATTAGTGAAGACTAAAAAGTGTTTTCTTTCTACTGTTTTATCTTTAAGAAATATTTCAAGAATGAAAAACTTCTTCATAAGATGTTAAATAACTTCAAAAATGTTTAAACCCGAAATAATATTGTAGCTACTAACGTGTTTTGATTATTTAGCCTACAATGCAGAAACAGTTCAAACATTGACTAATGCTGAAAACTAAAAGTATTTCTTTCTTTTTGTTTTGGTATCCGGGGCGATGTCCGCGGCTTGTCTGTGGTTGCTGGCGGTGCTGATGGTGTCGGCGACGGTGGCTGTGGAGTTGCGGATAGCCCAGATGCCGACGTCGAGTCTTCAGCAGGGAACGGTCCGGATAGTAGATCCAGAGGTACTGAGGAAACCGGCGTCGATGTCTCCCACAAAGGCCAAGACCCAGAGGGGAGAGCTGAAACAGAATACCGACAACAATACAAATGTAAATACAATCTAGAAGCAAGACCTCGGATAGCAGTTAATATGATATTAATATAAACAGAGTGTAAATGTAGGGATCTACTAAGGATCAACATTTAAAGCGTAAAAACAAATAGTAAATCACTAGTGTATACTGTCATTAAACCACATTACAATTAGTAAAATCACGACCTCTAGTGGCCGCCGTCGTTAAAGCACATTACAATTAGTAAAATCACGACCTCTAGCGGCCGCCGTCGTTAAACCACATTACAGTTAGTAAAATCACGACCTCTAGTGGACGCCGTCGTTAAACCACATTACAATTAGTAAAATCACGACCTCTAGTGGCCGCCGTCGTTAAAGCACATTACAGTTAGTAAAATCACGACCTCTAGTGGCCGCCGTCGTTAAAGCACATTACAATTAGTAAAACCACGACCTCTAGCGGCCGCCGTCGTTAAACCACATTACAGTTAGTAAAATCACGACCTCTAGTGGACGCCGTCGTTAAACCACATTACAATTAGTAAAATCACGACCTCTAGTGGCCGCCGTCGTTAAACCACATTACAGTTAGTAAAATCACGACCTCTAGTGGCCGCCGTCCTTAAAGCACATTACAATTAGTAAAATCACGACCTCTAGTGGCCGCCGTCGTTAAAGCACATTACAATTAGTAAAATCACGACCTCTAGTGGCCGCCGTCGTTAAACCACATTACAGTTAGTAAAATCACGACCTCTAGTGGCCGCCGTCGTTAGAGCACATTACAGTTAGTAAAATGACGACCTCTAGTGGCCGCCGTCGTTAAACCACATTACAGTTAGTAAAATCACGACCTCTAGTGGCCGCCGTCGTTAAAGCACATTACAATTAGTAAAATCACGACCTCTAGTGGCCGCCGTCGTTAAAGCACATTACAGTTAGTAAAATCACGACCTCTCGTGGCCGCCGTCGTTAAAGCACATTACAGTTAGTAAAATCACGACCTCTAGCGGCCGCCGTCGTTAAAGCACATTGCAGTTAGTAAAATCACGACCTCTAGTGGCTGCCGTCGTTAAAGCTAATTACAGTTAGTAAAATCACGACCTCTAGCGGCCGCCGTCATTAAAGCACATTACAATTAGTAAAATCACGACCTCTAGTGGCCGCCGTCGTTAAAGCACATTACAATTAGTAAAATCACGACCTCTAGTGGCCGCCGTCGTTAAAGCATGGTGTAAATTAGTAATCCCGACCTCTAGTGGTCGCCATCGTTAAAGCATAGGGTGAAATAGTAATCGCGACCTCTAGTGTCCGTCGTCGTTAAAGCATAGTAGTAAAATCACAATGACGCTTAGCAGCAACAGTTACTCAAACACCTTCAATAGTAAAATGACACCGTCTAAAAGCACAAAGCCGGAACATAGACAAACCGCATTACAGATAAAACGCACACACACACGCACGGACGCACGTACGCACGTACGCGCACACACACACACACACACACAAGTATTTCTTTCTCTTTGTTTTGGTATCCGGGGCGATGTCCGCGGCTTGTCTGTGGTTGCTGGCGGTGCTGATGGTGTCGGCGACGGTGGCTGTGGAGGTGCGGATAGCCCAGATGCCGACGTCGAGTCTTCAGCAGGGAACGGTCCGGATAGTAGATCCAGAGGTACTGAGGAAACCGGCGTCAATGTCTCCCACAAAGGCCAAGACCCAGAGGGGAGAGCTGAAACAGAATACCGACAACAACACAAATGTAAATACAATCTAGAAGCAAGACCTCGGATAGCAGTTAATATGATATTAATATAAACAGAGTGTAAATGTAGGGATCTACTAAGGATCAACATTTAAAGCGTAAAAACAAATAGTAAATCACTAGTGTATACTCTCATTAAACCACTTTACAATAAGTAAAATCACGACCTCTAGTGGACACCGTCGTTAAACCACATTACAGTTAGTAAAATCACGACCTCTAGTAGCCGCCGTCGTTAAAGCACATTACAGTTATTAAAATCACGACCTCTAGTGGCCGCCGTCGTTAAAGCATAGTGTAAAATAGTAATCCCGACCTCTAGTGGTCGCCGTCGTTAAGGCACAGTGTGAAATAGTAATCGCGACCTCTAGTGTCCGTCGTCGTTAAAGCATAGTAGTAAAATCACAATGACGCTTAGCAGCAACAGTTACTCAAACACCTTCAATAGTAAAATGACACCGTCTAAAAGCACATAGCCGGAACATAGACAAACCGCATTACAGATAAAACACACACACACGCACGCACGCACGCACGTACGCGCACACACACACACACACACACACACACACACACACACAATAGCGAACATACAACCATTCAACTGATACTGAACGGTAGAGATGTGTTGAAAAAAATTGAGATTCGTATCTTACGTTGGTGTTGGTGTTGGTGTTGAAGCGACAGGTAGAAGGTGTGGCGTGCTCGTTGTCTTTGTATCTGTTTTCATGTGAAAAAATAAATAAATAAATACAGCAGTGAAACGTAAACTATCACTCCAAAATGTTTTTTCCCACCTCCTATCAGCTGAGGCGTCTGGTGAGTTAAAGAATCAACGAGCGGGTGCCGGGTGATCTTTTCATGCACACACACACACACACACACAAGTATTTCTTTCTTTTTGTTTTGGTATCCGGGGCGATGTCCGCGGCTTGTCTGTGGTTGCTGGCTGTGCTGATGGTGTCGGCGACGGTGGCTGTGGAGGTGCGGATAGCCCAGATGCCGACGTCGAGTCTTCAGCAGGGAACGGTCCGGATAGTAGATCCAGAGGTACTGAGGAAACCGGCGTCGATGTCTCCCACAAAGGCCAAGACCCAGAGGGGAGAGCTGAAACAGAATACCGACAACAATACAAATGTAAATACAATCTAGAAGCAAGACCTCGGATAGCAGTTAATATGATATTAATATAAACAGAGTGTAAATGTAGGGATCTACTAAGGATCAACATTTAAAGCGTAAAGACAAATAGTAAATCACTAGTGTATACTGTCATTAAACCACATTACAATTAGTAAAATCACGACCTCTAGTGGACGCCGTCGTTTAACCACATTACAGTTAGTAAAATCACGACCTCTAGTGGACGCCGTCGTTAAAGCACATTACAGTTAGTAAAATCCCGACCTCTAGTGGCCGCCGTCGTTAAAGCACATTACAATTAGTAAAATCACGACCTCTAGCGGCCGCCGTCGTTAAACCACATAACAGTTAGTAAAATCACGACCTCTAGTGGCCGCCGTCGTTAAAGCACATTACAATTAGTAAAATTACGACCTCTAGTGGCCGCCGTCGTTAAAGCACATTACAGTTAGTAAAATCACGACCTCTAGCGGCCGCCGTCGTTAAAGCACATTACAGTTAGTAAAACCACGACCTCTAGCGGCCGCTGTCGTTAAAGCACATTACAGTTAGTAAAATCCCGACCTCTAGTGGCCGCCGTCGTTAAAGCACATTACAGTTAGTGAAATCACGACCTCTAGCGGCCGCCGTCGTCAAAGCACATTACAGTTAGTAAAATCACGACCTCTAGCGGCCGCTGTCGTTAAAGCACATTACAGTTAGTAAAATCACGACCTCTAGCGTCCGCCGTCGTTAAAGCACATTACAATTAGTAAAATCACGACCTCTAGTGGCCGCCGTCGTTAAAGCACATAACAGTTAGTAAAATCACGACCTCTAGTGGCCGCCGTCGTTAAAGCACATTGCAGTTAGTAAAATCACGACCTCTAGTGGCCGCCGTCGTTAAAGCACATTACAATTAGTAAAATCACGACCTCTAGTGGCCGCCGTCGTTAAAGCACATTACAGTTAGTAAAATCCCGACCTCTAGTGGCCGCCGTCGTTAAAGCACATTACAATTAGTAAAATCACGACCTCTAGCGGCCGCCGTCGTTAAAGCATAGTATTAAAATCACAATGACGCTTAGCAGCAACAGTTACTCAAACACCTTCAATAGTAAAATGACACCGTCTAAAAGCACATAGCCGGAACATAGACAAATCGCATTACAGATAAAACACACACACACGCACACACACACACACGCACGCACGCACGCACGTACGCGCACACACACACACACACACACACACAATAGCGAACATACAACCATTCAACTGATACTGAACGGTAGAGATGTGTTGAAAAAAATTGAGATTCGTATCTTACCAAACGTTGGTGTTGGTGTTGGTGTTGAAGCGACAGGTAGAAGGTGTGGCGTGCTCGTTGTCTTTGTATCTGTTTTCATGTGAAAAAATAAATAAATAAATACAGCAGTGAAACGTAAACTATCACTCCAAAATGTTTTTTCCCACCTCCTATCAGCTGAGGCGTCTGGTGAGTTAAAGAATCAACGAGCGGGTGCCCTACTCCTTCGACCTCTGACTGATCGTCTGTTTTCATACGCACAGGCGTTGAATAAAACAAAAAACATAGGTAGTTAAATATAAAATACATCGACAGACTGTGGTTAAAATACTTTTTTTTTATTGAACTGAATGTTTTGCTCTCACCGTTGAACAGTTGGAGCGACCCGTTCAATGAATGATCAGCATCAACAGGGTCCGGATGACTTCCCGGTCGTGTCTGATTTCCAGGTTCCGGGTGATCTTTTCATGCACACACACACACACACACACAAGTATTTCTTTCTTTTTGTTTTGGTATCCGGGGCGATGTCCGCGGCTTGTCTGTGGTTGCTGGCTGTGCTGATGGTGTCGGCGACGGTGGCTGTGGAGGTGCGGATAGCCCAGATGCCGACGTCGAGTCTTCAGCAGGGAACGGTCCGGATAGTAGATCCAGAGGTAATGAGGAAACCGGCGTCGATGTCTCCCACAAAGGCCAAGACCCAGAGGGGAGAGCTGAAACAGAATACCGACAACAACACAAATGTAAATACAATCTAGAAGCAAGACCTCGGATAGCAGTTAATATGATATTAATATAAACAGAGTGTAAATGTAGGGATCTACTAAGGATCAACATTTAAAGCGTAAAAACAAATAGTAAATCACTAGTGTATACTCTCATTAAACCACTTTACAATTAGTAAAATCACGACCTCTAGTGGACGCCGTCGTTAAACCACATTACAGTTAGTAAAATCGCGACCTCTAGTGGCCGCCGTCGTTAAAGCACATTACAATTAGTAAAATCCCGACCTCTAGTGGCCGCCGTCGTTAAAGCACATTACAATTAGTAAAATCACGACCTCTAGTGGCCGCCGTCGTTAAAGCACATTACAATTAGTAAAATCACGACCTCTAGTGGCCGCCGTCGTTAAAGCACATTACAGTTAGTAAAGTCACGACCTCTAGTGGCCGCCGTCATTAAAGCACATTACAGTTAGTAAAATCACGACCTCTAGTGGCCGCCGTCGTTAAAACACATTACAGTTAGTAAAATCACGACCTCTAGTGGCCGCCGTCGTTAAAGCACATTACAATTAGTAAAATCACGACCTCTAGTAGCCGCCGTCGTTAAAGCACATAACAATTAGTAAAATGACGACCTCTAGCGGCCGCCGTCGTTAAAGCACATTGCAGTTAGTAAAATCACGACCTCTAGCGGCCGGCGTCGTTAAAGCACATTACAGTTTGTAAAATCACGACCTCTAGCGGCCGCCGTCGTTAAAGCACATTACAATTAGTAAAATCACGACCTCTAGTGGCCGCCGTCGTTAAAGCACATTACAGTTAGTAAAATCACGACCTCTAGTGGCCGCCGTCGTTAAAGCATAGTGTAAATTAGTAATCCCGACCTCTAGTGGTCGCCATCGTTAAAGCATAGTGTGAAATAGTAATCTCGACCTCACGTGGCCGCCGTCGTTAAAGCATAGTAGTAAAATCACAATGACGCTTAGCAGCAACAGTTACTCAAACACCTTCAATAGTAAAATGACACCGTCTAAAAGCACATAGCCGGAACATAGACAAACCGCATTACAGATAAAACACACACACACGCACACACACACGCACGGACGCACGTACGCGCACACACACACACACACACACACAAGTATTTCTTTCTTTTTGTTTTGGTATCCGGGGCGATGTCCGCGGCTTGTCTGTGGTTGCTGGCGGTGCTGATGGTGTCGGCGACGGAGGCTGTGGAGGTGCGGATAGCCCAGATGCCGACGTCGAGTCTTCAGCAGGGAACGGTCCGGATAGTAGATCCAGAGGTACTGAGGAAACCGGCGTCGATGTCTCCCACAAAGGCCAAGACCCAGAGGGGAGAGCTGAAACAGAATACCGACAACAACACAAATGTAAATACAATCTAGAAGCAAGAACTCGGATAGCAGTTAATATGATATTAATATAAACAGAGTGTAAATGTAGGGATCTACTAAGGATCAACATTTAAAGCGTAAAAACAAATAGTAAATCACTAGTGTATACTCTCATTAAACCACTTTACAATAAGTAAAATCACGACCTCTAGTGGACGCCGTCGTTAAACCACATTACAGTTAGTAAAATCACGACCTCTAGTAGCCGCCGTCGTTAAAGCACATTACAATTAGTAAAATCACGACCTCTAGCGGCCGCCGTCGTTAAATCACATTACAGTTAGTAAAATCACGACCTCTAGTGGACGCCGTCGTTAAACCACATTACAATTAGTAAAATCACGACCTCTAGTGGCCGCCGTCGTTAAAGCACATTACAGTTAGTAAAATCACGACCTCTAGTGGCCGCCGTCGTTAAAGCACATTACAATTAGTAAAATCACGTCCTCTAGTGGCCGCCGTCGTTAAAGCACATAACAGTTAGTAAAATCGCGACCTCTAGTGGCCGCCGTCGTTAAAGCACATTACAATTAGTAAAATCACGACCTCTAGTGGCCGCCGTCGTTAAAGCACATTACAATTAGTAAAATCACGCCCTCTAGTGGCCGCCGTCATTAAAGCACATTACAGTTAGTAAAATCCCGACCTCTAGTGGCCGCCGTCATTAAAGCACATTACAGTTAGTAAAATCCCGACCTCTAGTGGTCGCCGTCGTTAAGGCACAGTGTGAAATAGTAATCGCGACCTCTAGTGTCCGTCGTCGTTAAAGCATAGTAGTAAAATCACAATGACGCTTAGCAGCAACAGTTACTCAAACACCTTCAATAGTAAAATGACACCGTCTAAAAGCACATAGCCGGAACATAGACAAACCGCATTACAGATAAAACACACACACACGCACACACACACGCACACACACACACACGCACGCACGCACGCACGTACGCACGTACGCGCACACACACACACACACACACACACAATAGCGAACATACAACCATTCAACTGATACTGAACGGTAGAGAAGTGTTGAAAAAAATTTAGATTCGTATCTTACGTTGGTGTTGGTGTTGGTGTTGAAGCGACAGGTAGAAGGTGTGGCGTGCTCGTTGTCTTTGTATCTGTTTTCATGTGAAAAAATAAATAAATAAATACAGCAGTGAAACGTAAACTATCACTCCAAAATGTTTTTTCCCACCTCCTATCAGCTGAGGCGTCTGGTGAGTTAAAGAATCAACGAGCGGGTGCCCTACTCCTTCGACCTCTGACTGATCGTCTGTTTTCATACGCACAGGCGTTGAATAAAACAAAAAACATAGGTAGTTAAATATAAAATACATCGACAGACTGTGGTTAAAATACTTTTTTTTTATTGAACTGAATGTTTTGCTCTCACCGTTGAACAGTTGGAGCAACCCGTTCAATGAATGATCAGCATCCACAGGGTCCGGATAACTTCCCGGTCGTGTCTGATTTCCGGGTTCCGGGTGATCTTTTCATGCACACACACACACACACACAAGTATTTCTTTCTTTTTGTTTTGGTATCCGGGGCGATGTCCGCGGCTTGTCTGTGGTTGCTGGCTGTGCTGATGGTGTCGGCGACGGTGGCTGTGGAGGTGCGGATAGCCCAGATGCCGACGTCGAGTCTTCAGCAGGGAACGGTCCGGATAGTAGATCCAGAGGTATTGAGGAAACCGGCGTCGATGTCTCCCACAAAGGCCAAGACCCAGAGGGGAGAGCTGAAACAGAATACCGACAACAATACAAATGTAAATACAATCTAGAAGCAAGACCTCGGATAGCAGTTAATATGATATTAATATAAACAGAGTGTAAATGTAGGAATCTACTAAGGATCAACATTTAAAGCGTAAAAACAAATAGTAAATCACTAGTGTATACTGTCATTAAACCACATTACAATTAGAAAAATCACGACCTCTAGTGGACGCCGTCGTTTAACCACATTACAGTTAGTAAAATCACGACCTCTAGTGGACGCCGTCGTTAAAGCACATTACAGTTAGTAAAATCACGACCTCTAGTGGCCGCCGTCGTTAAACCACATAACAGTTAGTAAAATCACGACCTCTAGTGGCCGCCGTCGTTAAAGCACATTACAGTTAGTAAAATCACGACCTCTAGCGGCCGCCGTCGTTAAAGCACATTACAGTTAGTAAAATCACGACCTCTAGCGGCCGCTGTCGTTAAAGCACATTACAGTTAGTAAAATCACGACCTCTAGCGTCCGCCGTCGTTAAAGCACATTACAATTAGTAAAATCACGACCTCTAGTGGCCGCCCACATTAAAGCACATTACAGTTAGTAAAATCACGACCTCTAGTGGCCGCCGTCGTTAAAGCACATTACAGTTAGTAAAATCACGACCTCTAGTGGCCGCCGTCGTTAAAGCACATTACAATTAGTAAAATCACGACCTCTAGTGGCCGCCGTCATTAAAGCACATTACAGTTAGTAAAATCACGACCTCTAGTGGCCGCCGTCATTAAAGCACATTACAGTTAGTAAAATCCCGACCTCTAGTGGTCGCCGTCGTTAAGGCACAGTGTGAAATAGTAATCGCGACCTCTAGTGTCCGTCGTCGTTAAAGCATAGTAGTAAAATCACAATGACGCTTAGCAGCAACAGTTACTCAAACACCTTCAATAGTAAAATGACACCGTCTAAAAGCACATAGCCGGAACATAGACAAACCGCATTACAGATAAAACACACACACACGCAAACACACACACACGCACGCACGCACGCACGTACGCGCACACACACACACACACACACACACACAATAGCGAACATACAACCATTCAACTGATACTGAACGGTATTGTAACGAATTGAGATTCGTATCTTACCAAACGTTGGTGTTGGTGTTGGTGTTGAAGCGACAGGTAGAAGGTGTGGCGTGCTCGTTGTCTTTGTATCTGTTTTCATGTGAAAAAATAAATAAATAAATACAGCAGTGAAACGTAAACTATCACTCCAAAATGTTTTTTCCCACCTTTCCCCCCACATTAAAGCACATTACAGTTAGTAAAATCACGACCTCTAGTGGCCGCCGTCGTTAAAGCACATTACAGTTAGTAAAATCCCGACCTCTAGTGGCCGCCGTCGTTAAAGCACATTACAGTTAGTAAAACCACGACCTCTAGTGGCCGCCGTCGTTAAAGCACATTACAGTTAGTAAAATCACGACCTCTAGTGGCCGCCGTCGTTAAAGCACATTACAATTAGTAAAATCACGACCTCTAGTGGCCGCCGTCGTTAAAGCACATTACAGTTAGTAAAATCACGACCTCTAGTGGCCGCCGTCATTAAAGCACATTACAGTTAGTAAAATCCCGACCTCTAGTGGTCGCCGTCGTTAAGGCACAGTGTGAAATAGTAATCGCGACCTCTAGTGTCCGTCGTCGTTAAAGCATAGTAGTAAAATCACAATGACGCTTAGCAGTAACAGTTACTCAAACACCTTCAATAGTAAAATGACACCGTCTAAAAGCACATAGCCGGAACATAGACAAACCGCATTACAGATAAAACACACACACACGCACACACACACACACGCACGCACGCACGCACGTACGCACGTACGCGCACACACACACACACACACACAATAGCGAACATACAACCATTCAACTGATACTGAACGGTAGAGATGTGTTGAAAAAAATTGAGATTCGTATCTTACGTTTGTGTTGGTGTTGAAGCGACAGGTAGAAGGTGTGGCGTGCTCGTTGTCTTTGTATCTGTTTTCATGTGAAAAAATAAATAAATAAATACAGCAGTGAAACGTAAACTATCACCCCAAAATGTTTTTTCCCACCTCCTATCAGCTGAGGCGTCTGGTGAGTTAAAGAATCAACGAGCGGGTGCCCTACTCCTTCGACCTCTGACTGATCGTCTGTTTTCATACGCACAGGCGTTGAATAAAACAAAAAACATAGGTAGTTAAATATAAAATACATCGACAGACTGTGGTTAAAATACTTTTTTTTTATTGAACTGAATGTTTTGCTCTCACCGTTGAACAGTTGGAGCAACCCGTTCAATGAATGATCAGCATCCACAGGGTCCGGATAACTTCCCGGTCGTGTCTGATTTCCGGGTTCCGGGTGATCTTTTCATGCTCACACACACACACACACAAGTATTTCTTTCTTTTTGTTTTGGTATCCGGGGCGATGTCCGCGGCTTGTCTGTGGTTGCTGGCTGTGCTGATGGTGTCGGCGACGGTGGCTGTGGAGGTGCGGATAGCCCAGATGCCGACGTCGAGTCTTCAGCAGGGAACGGTCCGGATAGTAGATCCAGAGGTACTGAGGAAACCGGCGTCGATGTCTCCCACAAAGGCCAAGACCCAGAGGGGAGAGCTGAAACAGAATACCGACAACAATACAAATGTAAATACAATCTAGAAGCAAGACCTCGGATAGCAGTTAATATGATATTAATATAAACAGAGTGTAAATGTAGGGATCTACTAAGGATCAACATTTAAAGCGTAAAAACAAATAGTAAATCACTAGTGTATACTGTCATTAAACCACATTACAATTAGTAAAATCACGACCTCTAGTGGACGCCGTCGTTTAACCACATTACAGTTAGTAAAATCACGACCTCTAGTGGACGCCGTCGTTAAAGCACATTACAGTTAGTAAAATCCCGACCTCTAGTGGCCGCCGTCGTTAAAGCACATTACAATTAGTAAAATCACGACCTCTAGCGGCCGCCGTCGTTAAACCACATAACAGTTAGTAAAATCACGACCTCTAGTGGCCGCCGTCGTTAAAGCACATTACAATTAGTAAAATCACGACCGCTAGTGGCCGCCGTCGTTAAAGCACATTACAGTTAGTGAAATCACGACCTCTAGCGGCCGCCGTCGTTAAAGCACATTACAGTTAGTAAAATCACGACCTCTAGCGGCCGCTGTCGTTAAAGCACATTACAGTTAGTAAAATCACGACCTCTAGCGTCCGCCGTCGTCAAAGCACATTACAATTAGTAAAATCACGACCTCTAGTGGCCGCCCTCATTAAAGCACATTACAGTTAGTAAAATCACAACCTCTAGTGGCCGCCGTAGTTAAAGCACATTACAGTTAGTAAAATCACGTCCTCTAGTGGCCGCCGTCGTTAAAGCACATTACAATTAGTAAAATCACGACCTCTAGCGGCCGCCGTCGTTAAAGCACATTACAATTAGTAAAATCACGACCTCTAGTGGCCGCCGTCGTTAAAGCACATAACAGTTAGTAAAATCACGCCCTCTAGTGGCCGCCGTCGATAAAGCACATTGCAGTTAGTAAAATCACGACCTCTAGTGGCCGCCGTCGTTAAAGCACATTACAATTAGTAAAATCACGACCTCTAGTGGCCGCCGTCGTTAAAGCACATTACAGTTAGTAAAATCCCGACCTCTAGTGGCCGCCGTCGTTAAAGCACATTACAATTAGTAAAATCACGACCTCTAGCGGCCGCCGTCGTTAAAGCATAGTATTAAAATCACAATGACGCTTAGCAGCAACAGTTACTCAAACACCTTCAATAGTAAAATGACACCGTCTAAAAGCACATAGCCGGAACATAGACAAATCGCATTACAGATAAAACACACACACACGCACACACACACACGCACGCACGCACGCACGTACGCACGTACGCGCACACACACACACACACACACACACAATAGCGAACATACAACCATTCAACTGATACTGAACGGTAGAGATGTGTTGAAAAAAATTGAGATTCGTATCTTACCAAACGTTGGTGTTGGTGTTGGTGTTGAAGCGACAGGTAGAAGGTGTGGCGTGCTCGTTGTCTTTGTATCTGTTTTCATGTGAAAAAATAAATAAATAAATACAGCAGTGAAACGTAAACTATCACTCCAAAATGTTTTTTCCCACCTCCTATCAGCTGAGGCGTCTGGTGAGTTAAAGAATCAACCAGCGGGTGCCCTACTCCTTCGACCTCTGACTGATCGTCTGTTTTCATACGCACAGGCGTTGAATAAAACAAAAAACATAGGTAGTTAAATATAAAATACATCGACAGACTGTGGTTAAAATACTTTTTTTTTATTGAACTGAATGTTTTGCTCTCACCGTTGAACAGTTGGAGCGACCCGTTCAATGAATGATCAGCATCCACAGGGTCCGGATGACTTCCCGGTCGTGTCTGATTTCCGGGTTCCGGGTGATCTTTTCATGCACACACACACACAAGTATTTCTTTCTTTTTGTTTTGGTATCCGGGGCGATGTCCGCGGCTTGTCTGTGGTTGCTGGCTGTGCTGATGGTGTCGGCGACGGTGGCTGTGGAGGTGCGGATAGCCCAGATGCCGACGTCGAGTCTTCAGCAGGGAACGGTCCGGATAGTAGATCCAGAGGTACTGAGGAAACCGGCGTCGATGTCTCCCACAAAGGCCAAGACCCAGAGGGGAGAGCTGAAACAGAATACCGACAACAACACAAATGTAAATACAATCTAGAAGCAAGACCTCGGATAGCAGTTAATATGATATTAATATAAACAGAGTGTAAATGTAGGAATCTACTAAGGATCAACATTTAAAGCGTAAAAACAAATAGTAAATCACGAGTGTATACTCTCATGAAACCACTTTACAATAAGTAAAATCACGACCTCTAGTGGACGCCATCGTTAAACCACATTACAGTTAGTAAAATCGCGTCCTCTAGTGGCCGCCGTCGTTAAAGCACATTACAATTAGTAAAATCACGACCTCTAGTGGCCGCCGTCGTTAAAGCACATTACAATTAGTAAAATCACGACCTCTAGTGGCCGCCGTCGTTAAAGCACATTACAATTAGTAAAATCACGACCTCTAGTGGCCGCCGTCGTTAAAGCACATTACAGTTAGTAAAATTACGACCTCTAGTGGCCGCCGTCGTTAAAGCACATTACAATTAGTAAAATCACGACCTCTAGCGGCCGCCGTCGTTAAAGCACATTGCAGTTAGTAAAATCACGACCTCTAGCGGCCGACGTCGTTAAAGCACATTACAGTTAGTAAAATCACGACCTCTAGCGGCCGCGGTCGTTAAAGCACATTACAATTAGTAAAATCACGTCCTCTAGTGGCCGCCGTCGTTAAAGCACATTACAGTTAGTAAAATCCCGACCTCTAGTGGCCGCCGTCGTTAAAGCACATTACAATTAGTAAAATCACGACCTCTAGTGGCCGCCGTCGTTAAAGCACATTACAGTTAGTAAAATCACGACCTCTAGTGGCCGCCGTCATTAAAGCACATTACAGTTAGTAAAATCCCGACCTCTAGTGGTCGCCGTCGTTAAGGCACATTGTGAAATAGTAATCGCGACCTCTAGTGTCCGTCGTCGTTAAAGCATAGTAGTAAAATCACAATGACGCTTAGCAGCAACAGTTACTCAAACACCTTCAATAGTAAAATGACACCGTCTAAAAGCACATAGCCGGAACATAGACAAACCGCATTACAGATAAAACACACACACACGCACACACACACACACGCACGCACGCACGCACGTACGCACGTACGCGCACACACACACACACACACACACAATAGCGAACATACAACCATTCAACTGATACTGAACGGTAGAGATGTGTTGAAAAAAATTGAGATTCGTATCTTACGTTGGTGTTGGTGTTGGTGTTGAAGCGACAGGTAGAAGGTGTGGCGTGCTCGTTGTCTTTGTATCTGTTTTCATGTGAAAAAATAAATAAATAAATACAGCAGTGAAACGTAAACTATCACTCCAAAATGTTTTTTCCCACCTCCTATCAGCTGAGGCGTCTGGTGAGTTAAAGAATCAACCAGCGGGTGCCCTACTCCTTCGACCTCTGACTGATCGTCTGTTTTCATACGCACAGGCGTTGAATAAAACAAAAAACATAGGTAGTTAAATATAAAATACATCGACAGACTGTGGTTAAAATACTTTTTTTTTATTGAACTGAATGTTTTGCTCTCACCGTTGAACAGTTGGAGCAACCCGTTCAATGAATGATCAGCATCCACAGGGTCCGGATAACTTCCCGGTCGTGTCTGATTTCCGGGTTCCGGGTGATCTTTTCATGCACACACACACACACACACAAGTATTTCTTTCTTTTTGTTTTGGTATCCGGGGCGATGTCCGCGGCTTGTCTGTGGTTGCTGGCTGTGCTGGTGGTGTCGGCGACGGTGGCTGTGGAGGTGCGGATAGCCCAGATGCCGACGTCGAGTCTTCAGCAGGGAACGGTCCGGATAGTAGATACAGAGGTACTGAGGAAACCGGCGTCGATGTCTCCCACAAAGGCCAAGACCCAGAGGGGAGAGCTGAAACAGAATACCGACAACAATACAAATGTAAATACAATCTAGAAGCAAGACCTCGGATAGCAGTTAATATGATATTAATATAAACAGAGTGTAAATGTAGGAATCTACTAAGGATCAACATTTAAAGCGTAAAAACAAATAGTAAATCACTAGTGTATACTGTCATTAAACCACATTACAGTTAGTAAAATCACGACCTCTAGTGGACGCCATCGTTAAAGCACATTACAATTAGTAAAATCACGACCTCTAGTGGCCGCCGTCGTTAAAGCACATTACAATTAGTAAAATCACGACCTCTAGTGGCCGCCGTGGTTAAAGCACATTACAGTTAGTAAAATCTCGACCTCTAGTGGCCGCCGTCGTTAAAGCACATTACAGTTAGTAAAATCACGACCTCTAGTGGCCGCCGTCGTTAAAGCACATTACAATTAGTAAAATCACGACCTCTAGTGGCCGCCGTCGTTAAAGCACATTACAGTTAGTAAAATCACGACCTCTAGTGGCCGCCGTCGTTAAAGCACATTACAATTAGTAAAATCACGACCTCTAGCGGCCGCCGTCGTTAAAGCATAGTATTAAAATCACAATGACGCTTAGCAGCAACAGTTACTCAAACACCTTCAATAGTAAAATGACACCGTCTAAAAGCACATAGCCGGAACATAGACAAACCGCATTACAGATAAAACACACACACACGCACACACACACACACGCACGCACGCACGCACGTACGCGCACACACACACACACACACACACACACACACACACACACACAATAGCGAACATACAACCATTCAACTGATACTGAACGGTAGAGATGTGTTGAAAAAAATTGAGATTCGTATCTTACCAAACGTTGGTGTTGGTGTTGGTGTTGAAGCGACAGGTAGAAGGTGTGGCGTGCTCGTTGTCTTTGTATCTGTTTTCATGTGAAAAAATAAATAAATAAATACAGCAGTGAAACGTAAACTATCACTCCAAAATGTTTTTTCCCACCTCCTATCAGCTGAGGCGTCTGGTGAGTTAAAGAATCAACGAGCGGGTGCCCTACTCCTTCGACCTCTGACTGATCGTCTGTTTTCATACGCACAGGCGTTGAATAAAACAAAAAACATAGGTAGTTAAATATAAAATACATCGACAGACTGTGGTTAAAATACTTTTTTTTTATTGAACTGAATGTTTTGCTCTCACCGTTGAACAGTTGGAGCGACCCGTTCAATGAATGATCAGCATCCACAGGGTCCGGATAACTTCCCGGTCGTGTCTGATTTCCGGGTTCCGGGTGATCTTTTCATGCACACACACACACACACACAAGTATTTCTTTCTTTTTGTTTTGGTATCCGGGGCGATGTCCGCGGCTTGTCTGTGGTTGCTGGCTGTGCTGATGGTGTCGGCGACGGTGGCTGTGGAGGTGCGGATAGCCCAGATGCCGACGTCGAGTCTTCAGCAGGGAACGGTCCGGATAGTAGATCCAGAGGTATTGAGGAAACCGGCGTCGATGTCTCCCACAAAGGCCAAGACCCAGAGGGGAGAGCTGAAACAGAATACCGACAACAATACAAATGTAAATACAATCTAGAAGCAAGACCTCGGATAGCAGTTAATATGATATTAATATAAACAGAGTGTAAATGTAGGAATCTACTAAGGATCAACATTTAAGGCGTAAAAACAAATAGTAAATCACTAGTGTATACTGTCATTAAACCACATTACAATTAGTAAAATCACGACCTCTAGTGGACGCCGTCGTTTAACCACATTACAGTTAGTAAAATCACGACCTCTAGTGGACGCCGTCGTTAAAGCACATAACAGTTAGTAAAATCACGACCTCTAGTGGCCGCCATCGTTAAAGCACATTACAATTAGTAAAATCACGACCTCTAGCGGCCGCCGTCGTTAAACCACATTACAGTTAGTAAAATCACGACCTCTAGCGGCCGCTGTCGTTAAAGCACATTACAGTTAGTAAAATCACGACCTCTAGCGTCCGCCGTCGCTAAAGCACATTACAATTAGTAAAATCACGACCTCTAGTGGCCGCCCTCATTAAAGCACATTACAGTTAGTAAAATCACGACCTCTAGTGGCCGCCGTCGTTAAAGCACATTACAGTTAGTAAAATCACGTCCTCTAGTGGCCGCCGTCGTTAAAGCACATTACAATTAGTAAAATCACTACCTCTAGCGGCCGCCGTCGTTAAAGCACATTACAATTAGTAAAATATCGACCTCTAGTGGCCGCCGTGGTTAAAGCACATTACAGTTAGTAAAATCACGACCTCTAGTGGCCGACGTCGTTAAAGCACATTACAGTTAGTAAAATCACGACCTCTAGTGGCCGCCGTCGTTAAAGCACATTACAGTTAGTAAAATCACGACCTCTAGTGGCCGCCGTCGTTAAAGCACATTACAGTTAGTAAAATCCCGACCTCTAACGGCCGCCGTCGTTAAAGCACATTGCAGTTAGTAAAATCACGACCTCTAGCGGCCGACGTCGTTAAAGCACATTACAGTTAGTAAAATCCCGACCTCTAGTGGCCGCCGTCGTTAAAGCACATTACAGTTAGTAAAACCACGTCCTCTAGTGGCCGCCGTCGTTAAAGCACATTACAGTTAGTAAAATCACGACCTCTAGTGGCCGCCGTCGTTAAAGCACATTACAATTAGTAAAATCACGACCTCTAGTGGCCGCCGTCGTTAAAGCACATTACAGTTAGTAAAATCACGACCTCTAGTGGCCGCCGTCATTAAAGCACATTACAGTTAGTAAAATCCCGACCTCTAGTGGTCGCCGTCGTTAAGGCACAGTGTGAAATAGTAATCGCGACCTCTAGTGTCCGTCGTCGTTAAAGCATAGTAGTAAAATCACAATGACGCTTAGCAGCAACAGTTACTCAAACACCTTCAATAGTAAAATGACACCGTCTAAAAGCACATAGCCGGAACATAGACAAACCGCATTACAGATAAAACACACACACACGCACACACACACACACGCACGCACGCACGCACGTACGCGCACACACACACACACACACACACACACACAATAGCGAACATACAACCATTCAACTGATACTGAACGGTAGAGATGTGTTGAAAAAAATTGAGATTCGTATCTTACCAAACGTTGGTGTTGGTGTTGGTGTTGAAGCGACAGGTAGAAGGTGTGGCGTGCTCGTTGTCTTTGTATCTGTTTTCATGTGAAAAAATAAATAAATAAATACAGCAGTGAAACGTAAATTATCACTCCAAAATGTTTTTTCCCACCTCCTATCAGCTGAGGCGTCTGGTGAGTTAAAGAATCAACGAGCGGGTGCCCTACTCCTTCGACCTCTGACTGATCGTCTGTTTTCATACGCACAGGCGTTGAATAAAACAAAAAACATAGGTAGTTAAATATAAAATACATCGACAGACTGTGGTTAAAATACTTTTTTTTTATTGAACTGAATGTTTTGCTCTCACCGTTGAACAGTTGGAGCGACCCGTTCAATGAATGATCAGCATCCACAGGGTCCGGATGACTTCCCGGTCGTGTCTGATTTCCGGGTTCCGGGTGATCTTTTCATGCACACACACACACACACACACAAGTATTTCTTTCTTTTCGTTTTGGTATCCGGGGCGATGTCCGCGGCTTGTCTGTGGTTGCTGGCTGTGCTGATGGTGTCGGCGACGGTGGCTGTGGAGGTGCGGATAGCCCAGATGCCGACGTCGAGTCTTCAGCAGGGAACGGTCCGGATAGTAGATCCAGAGGTACTGAGGAAACCGGCGTCGATGTCTCCCACAAAGGCCAAGACCCAGAGGGGAGAGCTGAAACAGAATACCGACAACAACACAAATGTAAATACAATCTAGAAGCAAGACCTCGGATAGCAGTTAATATGATATTAATATAAACAGAGTGTAAATGTAGGGATCTACTAAGGATCAACATTTAAAGCGTAAAAACAAATAGTAAATCACTAGTGTATACTCTCATTAAACCACTTTACAATAAGTAAAATCACGACCTCTAGTGGACGCCATCGTTAAACCACATAACAGTTAGTAAAATCACGACCTCTAGTGGCCGCCGTCGTTAAAGCACATTACAATTAGTAAAATTACGTCCTCTAGTGGCCGCCGTCGTTAAAGCACATTACAGTTAGTAAAATCACGACCTCTAGCGGCCGCCGTCGTTAAAGCACATTACAGTTAGTAAAATCACGACCTCTAGCGGCCGCTGTCGTTAAAGCACATTACAGTTAGTAAAATCACGACCTCTAGCGTCCGCCGTCGTTAAAGCACATTACAATTAGTAAAATCACGACCTCTAGTGGCCGCCCTCATTAAAGCACATTACAGTTAGTAAAATCCCGACCTCTAGTGGCCGCCGTCGTTAAAGCACATTACAGTTAGTAAAATCACGACCTCTAGTGGCCGCCGTCGTTAAAGCACATTACAGTTAGTAAAATCACGACCTCTAGTGGCCGCCGTCGTTAAAGCACATTACAATTAGTAAAATCACGACCTCTAGTGGCCGCCGTCGTTAAAGCACATTACAGTTAGTAAAATCACGACCTCTAGCGGCCGCCGTCGTTAAAGCATAGTATTAAAATCACAATGACGCTTAGCAGCAACAGTTACTCAAACACCTTCAATAGTAAAATGACACCGTCTAAAAGCACATAGCCGGAACATAGACAAACCGCATTACAGATAAAACACACACACACGCACACACACACACACACACACACACACACACACACAATAGCGAACATACAACCATTCAACTGATACTGAACGGTAGAGATGTGTTGAAAAAAATTGAGATTCGTATCTTACCAAACGTTGGTGTTGGTGTTGGTGTTGAAGCGACAGGTAGAAGGTGTGGCGTGCTCGTTGTCTTTGTATCTGTTTTCATGTGAAAAAATAAATAAATAAATACAGCAGTGAAACGTAAACTATCACTCCAAAATGTTTTTTCCCACCTCCTATCAGCTGAGGCGTCTGGTGAGTTAAAGAATCAACGAGCGGGTGCCCTACTCCTTCGACCTCTGACTGATCGTCTGTTTTCATACGCACAGGCGTTGAATAAAACAAAAAACATAGGTAGTTAAATATAAAATACATCGACAGACTGTGGTTAAAATACTTTTTTTTTATTGAACTGAATGTTTTGCTCTCACCGTTGAACAGTTGGAGCGACCCGTTCAATGAATGATCAGCATCCACAGGGTCCGGATGACTTCCCGGTCGTGTCTGATTTCCGGGTTCCGGGTGATCTTTTCATGCACACACACACACACACACACACACACAAGTATTTTTTTCTTTTTGTTTTGCTATCCGGGGCGATGTCCGCGGCTTGTCTGTGGTTGCTGGCTGTGCTGATGGTGTCGGCGACAGTGGCTGGGGAGGTGCGGATAGCCCAGATGCCGACGTCGAGTCTTCAGCAGGGAACGGTCCGGATAGTAGATCGAGAGGTACTGAGGAAACCGGCGTCGATGTCTCCCATAAAGGCCAAGACCCAGAGGGGAGAGCTGAAACAGAATACCGACAACAATACAAATGTAAATACAATCTAGAAGCAAGACCTCGGATAGCAGTTAATATGATATTAATATAAACAGAGTGTAAATGTAGGGATCTACTAAGGATCAACATTTAAAGCGTAAAAACAAATAGTATATCACTAGTGTATACTGTCATTAAACCACATTACAATTAGTAAAATCACGACCTCTAGTGGACGCCGTCGTTTAACCACATTACAGTTAGTAAAATCACGACCTCTAGTGGCCGCCGTCGTTAAAGCACATAACAGTTAGTAAAATCTCGACCTCTATTGGCCGCCGTCGTTAAAGCACATTACAATTAGTAAAATCACGACCTCTAGTGGCCGCCGTCGTTAAAGCACATTACAGTTAGTAAAATCACGACCTCTAGCGTCCGCCGTCGTTAAAGCACATTACAATTAGTAAAATCACGACCTCTAGTGGCCGCCCTCATTAAAGCACATTACAGTTAGTAAAATCCCGACCTCTAGTGGCCGCCGTCGTTAAAGCACATTACAGTTAGTAAAATCACGACCTCTAGTGGCCGCCGTCGTTAAAGCACATTACAGTTAGTAAAATCACGACCTCTAGTGGCCGCCGTCGTTAAAGCACATTACAATTAGTAAAATCACGACCTCTAGCGGCCGCCGTCGTTAAAGCATAGTATTAAAATCACAATGACGCTTAGCAGCAACAGTTACTCAAACACCTTCAATAGTAAAATGACACCGTCTAAAAGCACATAGCCGGAACATAGACAAACCGCATTACAGATAAAACACACACACACGCACACACACACACACACACACACACACACAATAGCGAACATACAACCATTCAACTGATACTGAACGGTAGAGATGTGTTGAAAAAAATTGAGATTCGTATCTTACCAAACGTTGGTGTTGGTGTTGGTGTTGAAGCGACAGGTAGAAGGTGTGGCGTGCTCGTTGTCTTTGTATCTGTTTTCATGTGAAAAAATAAATAAATAAATACAGCAGTGAAACGTAAACTATCACTCCAAAATGTTTTTTCCCACCTCCTATCAGCTGAGGCGTCTGGTGAGTTAAAGAATCAACGAGCGGGTGCCCTACTCCTTCGACCTCTGACTGATCGTCTGTTTTCATACGCACAGGCGTTGAATAAAACAAAAAACATAGGTAGTTAAATATAAAATACATCGACAGACTGTGGTTAAAATACTTTTTTTTTATTGAACTGAATGTTTTGCTCTCACCGTTGAACAGTTGGAGCGACCCGTTCAATGAATGATCAGCATCCACAGGGTCCGGATGACTTCCCGGTCGTGTCTGATTTCCGGGTTCCGGGTGATCTTTTCATGCACACACACACACACACACACACAAGTATTTCTTTCTTTTTGTTTTGCTATCCGGGGCGATGTCCGCGGCTTGTCTGTGGTTGCTGGCTGTGCTGATGGTGTCGGCGACGGTGGCTGGGGAGGTGCGGATAGCCCAGATGCCGACGTCGAGTCTTCAGCAGGGAACGGTCCGGATAGTAGATCGAGAGGTACTGAGGAAACCGGCGTCGATGTCTCCCACAAAGGCCAAGACCCAGAGGGGAGAGCTGAAACAGAATACCGACAACAATACAAATGTAAATACAATCTAGAAGCAAGACCTCGGATAGCAGTTAATATGATATTAATATAAACAGAGTGTAAATGTAGGGATCTACTAAGGATCAACATTTAAAGCGTAAAAACAAATAGTATATCACTAGTGTATACTGTCATTAAACCACATTACAATTAGTAAAATCACGACCTCTAGTGGACGCCGTCGTTTAACCACATTACAGTTAGTAAAATCTCGACCTCTATTGGCCGCCGTCGTTAAAGCACATTACAATTAGTAAAATCACGACCTCTAGTGGCCGCCCTCATTAAAGCACATTACAGTTAGTAAAATCACGACCTTCGTATCTTACCAAACGTTGGTGTTGGTGTTGGTGTTGAAGCGACAGGTAGAAGGTGTGGCGTGCTCGTTGTCTTTGTATCTGTTTTCATGTGAAAAAATAAATAAATAAATACAGCAGTGAAACGTAAACTATCACTCCAAAATGTTTTTTCAAAGAATCAACGAGCGGGTGCCCTACTCCTTCGACCTCTGACTGATCGTCTGTTTTCATACGCACAGGCGTTGAATAAAACAAAAAACATAGGTAGTTAAATATAAAAAAGTAAAATCACGACCTCTAGTGGCCGCCGTCGTTAAAGCACATTACAATTAGTAAAATCACGACCTCTAGCGGCCGCCGTCGTTAAACCACATTACAGTTAGTAAAATCACGACCTCTAGTGGCCGCCGTCGTTAAAGCACATTACAGTTAGTAAAATCACGACCTCTAGTGGCCGCCGTCATTAAAGCACATTACAGTTAGTAAAAATCACGACCTCTAGTGGCCGCCGTCGTTAAAGCACATTACAGTTAGTAAAATCACGACCTCTAGCGGCCGGCGTCGTTAAAGCACATTACAGTTGACACCGTCTAAAAGCACATAGCCGGAACATAGACAAACCGCATTACAGATAAAACACACACACACGCACGCACGCACGTACGCGCACACACACACACACACACACACACACACACACACAATAGCGAACATACAACCATTCAACTGATTCTGAACGGTAGAGATGTGTTGAAAAAAATTGAGATTCGTATCTTCCCAAACGTTGGTGTTGGTGTTGGTGTTGAAGCGACAGGTAGAAGGTGTGGCGTGCTCGTTGTCTTTGTATCTGTTTTCATGTGAAAAAATAAATAAATAAATACAGCAGTGAAACGTAAACTATCACTCCAAAATGTTTTTTCCCACCTCCTATCAGCTGAGGCGTCTGGTGAGTTAAAGAATCAACGAGCGGGTGCCCTACTCCTTCGACCTCTGACTGATCGTCTGTTTTCATACGCACAGGCGTTGAATAAAACAAAAAACATAGGTAGTTAAATATAAAATACATCGACAGACTGTGCTTAAAATACTTTTTTTTTATTGAACTGAATGTTTTGCTCTCACCGTTGAACAGTTGGAGCGACCCGTTCAATGAATGATCAGCATCCACAGGGTCCGGATGACTTCCCGGTCGTGTCTGATTTCCGGGTTCCGGGTGACCTTTTCATGCACACACACACACACACACACACACACACACACACACACACACACACACACACACACACACACACACACACACACACACGCATCTATATACACTTAATAAATACCGCTATTCTTTACCTAGTTATCGTAATTATGATTAGAATCGCTGTCTCCTTCTCACCAATGACTCGCGCCGGTCCTGTCTTCCGTGCCGAATTAACCGTCGCTTACGGCTCAGAGAGCGTTGGTTACTCCCCTTCGATCGATTTCCTGTACTCGGCCCCGGACGAACTCGTCCTCGCTGTCGATTATTATAATACACGGCGTGTTCTGAGCCTCGGTGCCGCTGACTTGAAGACTCGCTCTCAGATTCACAGCCGACAGATCCGCACGGGCATCTCCGTCTTCAAAAGTTACACGCATTAACCGCTCAAGCTCCTCAGCGCCGATCAGCGTCTCCGGGAAGTTATTCGCGGAGGCGATAATATCTGAAAAATAGAAGTGCGGCTGTTGTAACACATAATAGAGATATTAACAACGAATTATAAAATAATTCAATATTTTTACCAGTATCACTCTGCGTTAAATGAACGTCACACAGATGAGTGACGACGTCTGTCAATGAAAAGAGACATGGTACGTGATAAACATGGCGTAACGTTTTTATTATACTTATATATGTAAATGTAAATACATAGATACACATATATGTATATACCTATATGTATACTGTATAGATATAGATAGATGGATAGATAGATAAATATTCACCTACGACGTGCAGAGGAAGAGGCATCCATGGGTAGTCTGGAGTCCTTTTGGAAAGGAGGATGAAGTTCTGGAAGGTCTGGTCAACAGCGAAGGTTACCCCGGAACTGATGTAAAATGTGGTATGTTTCGGTGTCTGAGAAAGAGTCAGGCATAATGCCTGTTGTCACACCGCTGTTTACCCCTTTTTTAAGTATTTCCTGAGTAAGTAAAATTGCATCGTTTAAAACTCACACAGGGTGTAAAATTAAATAGACTGATTCAACAGAAACTCATATGAGTTGAATAGCTGTGTTATTTGAACTAATGCTGAAAACTAAAGTATTTCTTTCTTTTGTTTTATCCTTGTTCACTCAACCTTATTTTCTGAAAACTAAAAGTATTTCTTTCTTTTGTTCTATTCTGAAAACTAAAAGTATTTCTCAAACAAGTACAAATTATCTGTTTAAACGCATTTTGAAAAATGGTGCATGAGTTGGGTAGCTGCGTCGTTTGAACTATTAGTGAAGACTAAGAAGTGTTTTCTTTCTACTGTTTTATCTTTAAGAAATATTTCAAGAATGAAAAACTTCTTCATAAGATGTTAAATAACTTCTAAAATGTTTAAACCCGAAATAATATTGTAGCTACTAATGTGTTTTGATTATTTAGCCTGCAATGCAGAAACAGTTCAAACATTGACTAATGCTGAAAACTAAAAGTATTTCTTTCTTTTTGTTTTACCCCTTTTTTTTTACCCACACCCCTAAGGTAATCCTCCCGGTGTCTCATCACACACCCACCCTCCCGCTGACCCTGCCTGACCCTTGCGTCTGTGAGGATGTGGCTGACCCCCACCCCCTGCATCACACAAGGGTGAAGCTACCCCTTGGACCTTCATTATTTTAATTTCCTGTTGATATAAAAATGGGGAGGGTAATTATTTTAATTTCTTTTTGATATAAAAAGGGGTGGGGTTTATTACTTCCGGAAGGGGAGGGTTTTATTACTCCCGGGGGACCATCAATCATACAGATTTGACATATAGTGGTCTCCTTCATCTCTCTGTCTATTTATAGAATCCCAAATCAAAAAATGCAGAGGAAAACATGAACTCAGCGGCAGATGGTTCCTGTGAGCATGTTTACAAATCAGGTTTCAGCACAGTCTGAGGTGCAAGAGAGACAAGGTTTCCCACCTCCCTGCCTGTTACCATCTGCAGCTCTCTGTACTCTCTGGGCACCGAGCGAGCAACACGCACCAAAACTGCACACATTAAAAACGCAGCTCAAGATTGCATGACGCTTATTGACTCAGTGCTTGAAACAGACCCAACTCAAAGGAGGTTTCAGAACACAGTGATGGGCCCTGGTATGTTGTGTTTCATTTGAACGAAACAGTAAATAGAGCCGTGCTTGTTGTTCAGTATAAAATAAGGAAAGACAGTCCCCACGAAGTGGATTCAAGATCATTGCCATTGCAATCACACACACAGTCAAAGAGCCTCTGGGAGGAGGAAATGCTTTTCTGCGAGATTTCACTAAATAGCTTCACGATTGCTTTCATTGCTACTTCCTGCCACTGCATATGTTTGATTTCCCTTAAGTTTCTCAGATAAATGTCTCATAAATGTCACAAGATGCAGATCAGTCAATTCAGTCAATAGAAGCTGTGAAATCCTACAGTATATTAACTTCCTGTCCACTTTTCCATGACCACCTGAACTTACTCCCAGGTTGTCCCACGACTTTTGACTTCCATACTTAGCAAAGATGACCACACAAAAATGCTACGCTGATTCGACATTAGCATCATGAATAATAACCGTTTTATAGCACAGTACCCTTGTAATGCTCTTTCGTGGCAACAGCTCTTACACTTCTGTGTTCTCATAACTACGATCTACATATGTCTGTTATTAGCATTATCATTAGCATTTATAAACAGAATGTATAAACAAGGAAACCAAAGGGAAAATGTAAATTATGCACTAATAAAACATGTTTTTTGATTATACATTATTACATATACATTATTATTACATATTTAAGTACATTATAACGGGTGATTCTTAATGTTCTGTACGTTATAAATATTGGAGGGTCTTCATAAGAGGTATTATGGAAACCACTTGGGCATTAAGTCTTTAGCAGAGTCACACAGAGCTCATCTCTAGGGTTTAAAGGCATCATGCATAACAATAGTGAATTATTATTCATGTTTTCAGGATATAGGGTCAAAAATGAGAAAAGCATATGTCATCCAATTAAAAGGGGTAGGCTTCAAGAACCTGCACTTTGATTTAAAGAATCTTGTTTTAAATCTCTCTGCGTTCATGTGGCTGCACATTTCAATCCTTGATATGTAATGCATATGGCAGAATTGACAATAAATCCTCTACCTTTACCTTCACGCACGACTCTAGTCAAATCTGACCTTCAGAGGTGGAGAAATTTAAAAAGAAAAAAAAAAAAATCATTGATAAACTACAGCAAGTGATTTTGTTTGGAGTGGGAAGTCTCCTCGGGTCAGCAGATCGTTACTCCATAAGTGTAAATTCAAAACAGTTTTATTATTGAGCCTCTTATATTCATAAAATCTGCTGTCTTACTGATGTTTACCTTAGTCCAAACTGGAAATGTTTTCATGCTCATCCTCTATTAATGCTCCAGTATATTCCTCACTGCCTATGAAAAGACCTACCAATGTCAAGAATCCCAAGGTTACGTTCCATGCTATTAAAGTTTGCTCCCAATTTCAGAAGCGCTGTAAATATAATTCAGCCACTCAGAATTCTGGCCCAAAAAGAGAATCGTGTGTTTCCTCCCTCTTACTTGGAGAAATGCTTGTCACGCTCGTACAATAGTCTCTCAAAACAATATCAAATCATATATTTTGTCTAAAATAAATAAAAAAATAAAAACTTTCACAGGTTTCCTTCTCTACCTCCTGACTCAGCAACAATCTACTCAGCCCTAGAAGAGAATTGTTTCTGAAATATATTAATGAGATTGAGGTCAAAAACGAGAGGAGCATACAACAGGGAATCAGGTTTTCAAATAGATGAAAGTTGGTGGGAGAAAACGGTCACTGAATTTCAGTAAGTTACATCATGCGCATGCCCGATCCTTATTCATTTCAAGGTCATATGTGGGGTCCCCTTCAGCAAAGATAAAAATAAACATTTCAATATTACTATTAATAGCTATGGGAGAAGGAAAACACGCCTAAAATTTCCCTTTATGCCTTTACCATCAATAAAATTTGTCAAACGCCTTGTTTTTCTGCGCTTAAATTGGCCGCAGATACAAAGATGGTGACGTGTGATCCAGTTACACCTGATTCAGCTGGACACTGGCAGTGCATCTCCATTCACAGAAACACTGCTGTGACATCAAATATGAGCTGGACAGTGAGGCAGCTGCCAGGACAGCAACTCCAGCTGGACGGGTGAGATGTTTCTCCAAGGAAGTTATCGCTAAATTATTAATTATCCTGGCTCAGCATCGACCAAATGACCAGCTGATGATTGTCTAAATGCATCCACCAGTGCGTATGTTGGATGCGTTTATTCAGCAAGCTACAGTCAAGTTTAAAGGGCGTTTCTTTTCTCTTGTTTTTATTAAATGCAGTAATTTCAAGTGACGGTGCAAGCAAGCCGAGGTCAAGCACCAGCAGGTTAGTGACGTGCAGGTGCAAAAGACGATGTGATTCAAATGTTAGGATCAGGACGTTGGTCCTTCAGGGCCATCCATAAAGTATCAACAGGAGTCACAGGTGAAGAAGAAGAAGATTTCGTCCTGGAGTATATTAATTCCGATTGTGGTGTTTTTCGTACTCTGTTAACCATACCGATGGATGCTTGGAGTGAGACAATCCAGGAGATTTCTCCAAAAATCGACGGTCTCTTCTACCATAGCCGCTTATGGAATGATGCCCTTGTGTTTTAGGACCGCCCCACCCTGGACCGCCTACTTGTTGATGGCTGTTATAAAGAGGATTTTTTCCAGAGCAACACCATGCAGACGTACCTGTTGGAACAAGACCGTCCAAGACAACGATGAGGCCAGAAGGTGTTCCGAGACGTATCGTCACTACCTTCCTCGGAGCTGCTACAGGCGGCCCCGGGTACGGGATGAACAACTCCTCGCCGTCACCTCTACATCCTGCGGTAGAACACGTTGCGGCTGACGGTCATAAGTACGAGGGTTCTAACAACGACATGACAGACGGAGCCCGTCCTTCATTGGACGTCAAAGACGACACAGACGACTCTGTTGCAACTGAAATGCAAGATGTGGATGACGAGGAGGAACCTGTAGGGAAGGCAGCAACCGCCTGCCCCGGGAACGAAACTGTCGACGTGCATCCGCCTGCTTTATCCACTGCTTCTCAAGACCAAGAACCAGCAGCTAATGATGACACGGATGGATGGATAAGCGGTTTCTTCTTGAAAGCTTTAAAGACAGTTGTATTTCATCTACTAGGTAAAACCATACGCAGGTATTGGAGGGAGATCTGCTACGGTTGCCAAGTAGACCATCCCAGCCAACTACAACACAGCTGTCTTGAAGAGATGGAGGATGATTTCTACCGCCTTAATTTCCACCCGTTGATGAAGAGACTCTGTAACAAGAACTTTCTGCCTGCTGTACAACACTACTTGACCCTGAATGACGTACAACCGGGGAAAATGAGAACGAAGGCTACGGCTGAGACAGTCTTGCTCGAAATGAGGTGTCGAAAATCAACTGTCTGGAATGAATACATCAAACATGAGCCTGAGGATCTTCTAATTGAACGTCTGGAATCAGCAAGTAGAATCTGGAATAGAACGCCGGTCCTGGGCGATGTCACAAACACGAGATTCCCTCGTATGTGATGTTTATTTTTTTTTACTCTTTTACTGTCTTTGTATAACATTACGTTTGAATCCTTACATAACCTGTGGAATAAAAAACATTAAGAAGTATATTTGGATCTCAGCTCATTCATTTCTCGTTTAACATGACGGTGAAACACATCATTAAAAGAGTTTATTACAATCCTCTTCACCCCGGGACCTCTGGAGGTGTGAGTCGCCTTCGTCCAGGGGTGCAGGTTGAGACTGGAAAACCAGTCAGTTCTAAATCTATTAAAGATTTTTTTATCAAAACAGGATGCCTACACCCTGCATAAACCAGCCAGAGTAAACTTTCCGAGATACAGAGTATTTGTTCACAGGCCTCTTCAACAATTCCAGGCCGACCTATGCGACATGCAGGCGTTGGCTAGATATAACGACGATCAAAATTACTTGTTGACCGTTATAGATGTATTTTCAAAGAGGGCATATGTACGCGTTTTAAAAAGAAAGACTCCGATCGAGAGAATGAAGGCGTTCAAAACAGTGCTGGAGGAGTGCGGGACGCCTGCAAAGCTACAGACGGATGATGGGAAAGATTTTTTTAACAAGAGTTTCAGGGCTTTGATGGAAAGGAAGGGTATTAATCATTTTTCAACAGCGAGTGACGTTAAGGCCTCTGTGGTTGAGAGATTTAACCTCACTCTTAAAAGTCGGATGTGGAGATATTTCACGGCTAAAAACACATTACGTTACATTGAGGTTTTACAGGATCTAGTAAAGAGTTATAATCACAGCTATCACAGTAGTATAAAAATGACACCGATGGAAGTAACTAAAGAAAATACTCTGCAATTTTTACATTAGACCATCGAAAGATCTGCAAAAGGCAAAATTAAAGGAGGGCGATCATGTTAGGATATCAAAACTACGAGGTGTATTTGACAAAAAGTATGAGCAGAGTTTTACAGATGAGATATTTACGATAACTGAATGTATTCATCGCACCCCGCCTGTGTATAAATTGAAAGATTTCGACGGCGAGACCATCCAGGGGTCATTTTATGATCAAGAATTACAAAAAGTACAACTCGTAAAGGATAAAGTATTTCACGTTGAAAAGATTCTCATGGAACGCTGCGTTAAAGGAGAGAGGCAGGTCTTTGTCCAGTGGAAGAACTGGCCTGAAAAATTCAACAGCTGGGTAAAAGCTTCGGATATAAAAAATATATAAGAAGGTCCTTCTTTACACCAGGCATCATATCACCATGTACGACTCAAAGAACGCAGGCTTCTATGTGACTTTACCATCAAACGCCAGCGCAAATGTTTTTAAAGACAACTCCATTGGTACTTTCCGCGTTGATTTAGCACAACATATCGATTTAAACGGAAAATGGGAGGTCGCTTTGACGGAGATTACATACCCTCACACGTGGCATAATATTCCAGAGGATACAGCATCATTTTCCTGGAAACCGAACCATAGAGTACTTGATTCCAACACAAACACGGCTCCCCCTAGAGGATCAGATTCGGAGGCTAACACAACACGACGGTATAAAGATGAATTTCATAGAGCCATGGCTCGTCTTAGGGCTCCAGATCCCGATGCCAGCGCCTCTGCTCAGAGGAAAAAAGACGAATCACGAGGGGTTGATCGACATTTCAAAACGGCGGGAACAGATATTTCCAAACTGAAGTTTAAGGGAGGATATTACAGCTCTATTAATCAGATTACAACCGAGTTGGAGCAAACCTTTAAAAAAACCAATAACGACATACGCTTCCTGTTTAACAGTGCACGGCAAAAAATTGATCTTCAAGGAGACGGGCAGAACCTAGTGCTTTTTAACTCGCCTTTGGCTTACATGCTAGGTGTAGAGCCTGGTAATTGGATAAATTTTTGCGACTACAGAGCGCCCCATCCAGTTGATTTAAAAGTGGGGTTTTACCATCTCTACTGTTACAGCGACGTTGTAAGACCGCAGCTTGTAGGGGATGCATATGCACCGCTTTTAAGAACTGTGGAAATCAAGGGTAGCTACTCAGATATAATCACACAACATTTTAACCCTGCTTACTATTTACCGGTGGCCAAGAACCATATTGAAAATATTCAGATACAAATTAAATCGAATCTTAACAAACCCGTCAATTTTACCTTTGGAAAGGTCGTGGTGACTCTATACTTTAGACCTGTTACTTGAGAGGATATTATATAACCCTTGTATCGTCATGTGGAAATTCATTCACCATCACAACGCCGGAGAGAGATAACCAGTCTTTGCAGGCCAAGTCGTAAACAAACACAATGGTTCATGCAGGCTTAAGAGACGACCCTCACAGATTTGTACAATATTATGAAAAACAGGTGGGCGGAGATCTACCCGGTTTCTACGGTGCCCCTGTTATGTACGAACGTGACATCGGTTCCCTCTTCTCGAAAATGTTTCGGTTTGATTCACCGCTCTTGAAAAGAGGTATTGCCATCGCGAAACAACATCTCAAATCAGCGGTGGGTAACATAGCTACGGATATGTTCACCCGTACCTTGAGAGGAATGAGCGATCAACAGAGACAGAAAGGGTCAGGAGGTACAGCCGTCTTATCGCGGAGGACAAAGAGACGCCCTCCAGGACGATGTGTAACACAGAGCTCTAATAAACGTACAAACAAAAAAAGAAAGAAGTCTGTTGACAGAAGCAAACGGTCCAAGAGGAAGTCCAGAGGGAGCTCTGATATATTTTAAAAAACCTTATATACAGTAACATGGCACTCCTACACCAGAAATCTGCTGAATGCACATTGGCAGAACTGGATTTATTCACGACCCCGATGACGCAACTTTCCATCAAAGACAAAATTTACACTGAAATTGCACCAGTAGCCGCTATCAGCGAAGGAGGACCTATTGGGTTTTTTATACCGGGAGACGGTGAAAAGTATCTAGACCTAAACGACACCCTTCTACATGTGCGTGCAAGAATTACTAACGCCGATGGCACACCGCTGGCTAACGACGCAGCGGTCGGTCTCATCAATTACCCTCTAAACACAATCTTTGACCAGTGCAATGTGGTTCTGGGTGATCGGATGATTTCACAATCCAGTTCCACAAATCCGTACAGAGCTATGATTGAAACACTTCTCAACTTTTCAGGCGACACTCTTAAAACACAGTTTAGCGCCGGTCTTTTTTACCAAGACACAACTGGGTCAGTTGACTCGATCATCACTGTAAACGGTCCCAACGCAGGTCTTAATAAGAGGGCCGAGTTCACGAGCAGATCCAGAGAAGTACATCTTCTCGGTCCTCTCCACGGCGACATATTTTTCTGCGAGAGACTGTTATTAAACTCTGTCGATTTAAGAATTAAACTCACCAGAGCGAATGATGCCTTCTGCCTGACCGGACCCCGCGACTCCACCTTTCGTCTGAAAATCCTCGGCGCCTCTCTGTTTGTGAAGAAAGTCACTGTTTCGCCAGCTGTGAGAATAGGTCATGCAGCGGGTGTGTTAAAAGGAAATGCTCTCTTCCCGCTCTCACGAGTCAATGTAAAAACATACTCCATTCCAGAAAACTCAAGAATATGCACCCAGGAGAATTTATTTCTGGGTTCAATACCTAAATACGTGGTTTTAGGGTTGGTACATCACGAGGCATTTACCGGTAGGAGAGATCTCTCCCCGTTCAATTTTCATCATTACAACACTGAATATCTCGCCCTCTGTCAGGACGGCCAACAGATCCCCGCTAAAGCTTTTCAACCTCAGTTTAATAACGGTATGGCGGTCAGAGAGTTTTATAACATGATTCTAGCTACAGGAAGACATTTGAAGGATCTGCCTCTAAGCATTGACCGCGAAGGTTTTAGCAGCGGTTATTCGTTGTTTGCATTTAATCTCAATCCAGCCGACGACAACTACGCTCTCTCTCCTCTCTCAAATGGGAATTTAAGACTGGAGATGAGATTCAGAGTACCCTTACCGAACACCGTAACACTCATTGTGTACGCTTGTTACGATTCCATTCTGGAGATTGATGCAAAAAGACAAGTGCTGGTGGACTATTATTATAAAAGTTATGGATAGTCTCCAGTTACAGAGGCTGCTGAGAGGTCTCTTGGGCGACACATTTTACGGTGTATGGCCGTCGGACAGGTTGCCTCAATTGACACAACCCCTCAGACTGCCTGCATATTTCATCGTCAACACACATCCGGCACATAAACCAGGAGAGCACTGGTTTTAACTCTCGAAGAAGACGGTAGAACAACTTTCTTTGACTCATTTGGAATGGGACCCTACTTTGCACATTACCCTGAAAATATTTTAAAGTTTCTCAAAAAACATTCAGTCGACATCAAGTACAACAATGGTCAACTACAGCACCCCCTATCGTTTGTATGTGGTCATCACTGCGTCATCTACCTCTGTCATCGCGCTAGAGGGTTGTCTATCAAAGAAGTATTAAGTCTATAAAGCGACGATACCTTAACAAATGACCTCATGGTATACAACTTTGTGAAAGGTCATCAACAATGTCTAAAAAGATGCGCCCACTGTCCGTGGAAACAATAAAACTGTTCTCTTCTGTATTTTAATGACTATTGTAACGTGTGACTAATCTTATTTTGTTTGTACGTGTGTTGAAAAGAAAATCTGTAATCTTATAGTAATTCAATAAAACATTTTATTGATGAAAAGGCAATAACCGTGTACAAGGTAATTATTCATGAAACCCATCGAGGTGTTAGAGACAATTTCTTCCTTTTGGTCGCTACACGCGTCAAGCGTCGTCGAGGTGTCACTTTAGAGTCCTTTGGGTCGGGAGACCAGCCCTCGGCTATACTTTTCTTTCGTGAGGTAGAATTCGATTTAAGTCTCTGATATCGAGGCCGCGCTTCAGGATTGGACAGCAGGGTGAGAGGGATGTTTAGCTTTAATAATGTGACGAGAAACTCGGACCATCCCTCAGGTAATGAAGAACTTGTTTTCTTATACGGTAGGGAAAGGTACTTGAATATATCAATCACATGAGAGCCTTTTACAGCATTTCCCTCATACATAAATTCACCATTCATATTCCAACCGTCGCCGTTTTTGGATATCCTCTGGATAATGTATTCAGCATTTCTTCGAGCTTTTGACGGAAGGCTGTTTAGAATATCCTTACCCACGACGTCCGTTACAGAGGGTGTTTTTAGAACGCTTTGGTCGCGACTGTCAGAGTCGTGGGGATGATCTCCGTCTCGTTGTAAAGTCAGAGTTACTCTCCTTTGGTCTCTCTGATCCTGTTTTGTAAAGGTTAAATATCTCTGCAATAGACCATCATACTGTTTAATCTTCTCATACAAGTTTAACTGAGAATCATTTAGAACGGTCCTCATCTTCTCATTCAATTCATCTTCGGCTGTTTCACGGATGTCAGAGGATGGGCGTGATAACTGGTTAATTTGCTGAGGAGAGACGAGATACATTTTCTGGACAGTCTTCATGGCGTTTTACTTCTTTACAAGTCCTCCTATTAGATTTCCAATGATTGGAACGGCAGCCGCTAGCAACGGCAACAGGAATCCACCCGATTGCTTTTTAAGAATCCTTCGTTTACGCTTCACGCACGCTTTTTTTTAGCCAAGAGTCTGATGTTTTTCTTCTGATTTTTCAGTTTTTTTAACTGAGCTTGCGACAATGGTACATTCCCCTTCAAAACATTCAGGGCGATCTCGCAAAGAGCTTGAATAAAGTCCCGAGAACTACGCATTAAAATGTCTTTACGTTTCTTTGACGGAGCGTGGTATAGTTCCTTAAGTAAACCATCGTTTCTTTTTATACGCGCTGACATAACTTAAGCAGACGTTTTTGGTATGTACACAGTGTGACGCTTGTGAGGAAGTATCCCAGTCCTTAGTCTGTAGCGTTCTGGACATGAGGGTGTTAGATCAACAATTAAGTACCCGTGAGCGTCGGCTGTAGCATCTTCAAAGCTTTCTAGAAAGAAAGCTCTTTGAGACGGGTAAATCTGTTGAGCAAGAACTTTTATCTGCATTTTATCGCGAGGATTCTTAAACAATACAAAGTAATTGCTATTCAGACTAATAGTACGACTATATTTACCATGATGAAATAAGTTTTGCGTCAGCATTATAACACTCATATTTTTATGATGTCTGTACTGCGTAAAAACACGGACAACCTCTGGGTTTTCAGAAGCTTCAAAAATAACATCGTCAAGAATAATCAAATGTTTTCTATCAGTAGGAAATACATCTTCATTTTCAAAAGATTCAGGTAAACCTTCAATGAATTTGATATTTTTATTCATCTTTTGCAACTCAGTGCAAAACCCGAAAGGTTTGGTTGTGCCGTCCGAAAACAAGCGCCTCTTATCGTACACGACCCGGAGTTTTTTCGTAACTGATCTGTTTTTTAAAGTGATGTTCTTTTTTATCCCTGACAATGTTGTGTTGACGGGTCTCAAGCACGCCGTCAGGAGAATACTGTAAAAACAAGTCATCCAGTGTCACCCCAAACAATGGGGGAACCCTTTACACATGACTGTTAGATTGTGGATGAAAAGTTTGAGGCCATCCTGAAAGAGGGATCATTGTTCAAGTTTTTTGATCCTCAGATTTTCAATTAATGTGTTAATATTCTTCTGCGAGACGTACGGCTACTCTCTCCTCACTGGCATCAACAAGAAATATCTGTAAGGTCTCCTGCTGGTCCAGAACTCAATCATTGTTTCTCTGAATGAGCACCTTTGAACACGTGTAACTTGTTGAATCGCCCAGGTTCTAGGTCTAAACTGAGGATACCATGTATTGTTGTACTTGTTATTTAGAAACAATACAATACAAGGGACCTGCCATGATGTATGGTTGAGAGACTGCTACACAGGCAGACAAGCAGAGTCACATGTGTCTGAATTGATGGCCTGGTTTTCATAGGCGGAGTGAGCATCTAAGATCAAGATGGAGGTCGCCGATTTGTGATGGCTACTAGTGAGGAAAGGGTAAAATGAAGTCATACATCAACGATTTTACAAGCTACTCACAAACATTCAACATAAATATTTGCCTGCATTCAACTTTTAATTTTCAACTTTTATCATTTCTATCTTTTGCAGGAGATAACTATTCCATCATTTATGTTTAAAGCACATCATAGTGAGAATATATTACAACAGCATTAGATTTAGCTCTTTCTAAATTTCAGATTTTGTTCAAGGATATTGTCGGTATCCATTTGCTTTTGGAATTAATTGAGATTCCTTGCAGAAGTATCCTTTTGACGCAAATGTTGACAGTAACGTTTGAAAATCGTAACATGGTCCTGGAAATTGCAGCACCTTCAAGAGTTTCTCCCCAACCAACAGAAACACTACATCATTACAAAATAAAACCCAAAAAGTACTGTAGTAACATGCAAACATGAACCTCAGTCTACACTTTGACTCCAAAGGTCCAGTGGAAAAGCCTCATAGAACTTCATATCCAATATGTGTTCCTTCCTTCCGTTTAAAGTTCTCGTATGAGTTGTTGATGAGGTGTTTATAAGATGTTCATACAAATTCTACCAAGAAGAACACACCCAAACCAATAACAAGCATTGTCTCGGAGTTGTAAGTGATATGTTCATCAATTCCGCATTTACCTACGGATGCGTAGATCCAACAAGTCCAACATTCCCCCTCTGTGGGACAAATAAGGGACACTCTGTGCTCAAGATTCAAGATTGTATTAATCACCGTAGTCACCCTCGACATTTTGGGTCTTCTCATTTTAAATCTTAATCTCATTCTATCACTTTCGCCCTCTTATGGGCAGAACGGCGAATTTTGCCACCGTTTTTAAAAAAAGTGTGTTAGATATTTCTGCTTGTTGTTCTTTATAAAATGACGAGAAATCAGTGAACTTGAGATCAAGGGAAATTTTACTTCGAAGGAGTCAGAGTTCACAGAAGTAACGCTGGTTTACAAAAGCGAAGGCTGACTGGAGACTGATGCTTAGAGGTGTCCTTTATACAGCGAGTCCACATTCCTGCCATCCGAGAATGTTGAGAGGCCATCCTCCAGTAAGGAGACGCGTGCATTTTGGGAAAAGCATTAGCTTAAATATAGAAACTAAGGGGCCTCTGAAATGCAATGCGGACATCAGCATGTAAGCATAGAATTACAAGTAAGCAATACATCTCTTCAGTTCAAACCTAAAGGGTAAACCAGGGGTGAACCATAAATATGATCAATCAATCACATTTTCTTTATCATTTCCCTCCTGTTTATCATATTTATTACACAAAGGAAGTCATCATCTGTATATATCTTCATTTGATTTTCTGTATCAGAGTCATTAATCCTTGTGGAGAGACGACACGCAGTTCCTTTGAAATTTGTTGTCCTTTTATGGTTGTCGTGGAGTAGGAAAGGGTTGTGATGTGCCATTGGTTGAAGCGGTTACAGTCCTTATTTCTTTTCACTGTCCTGGTCCTTTGAAGCGGTTGCAGTTCTTATTCCTCCTCACTGTCCTGGTTCTTCTGGGATATCTCCTTCCCGCCCAGCTCGACCTCGCTCTCGGGTTGTTGTTGAAGTTGGGTATACAGGTAGGTACGTTCCACTGACTTCGCGATGATCCTTTCAATCAGGCTTCGAAGACATGGAATGCAGCAACAACCTATGAGGGCAAATACAAGAAGAGCGGCCAGTATCGATAGAAAGAGGTTTTTGATATATCCCCCCCATATTCCAAACACTTTGGTGAACCAGTTGGAAAATGTATCATCGATACCACTGTTTTTAGCCACTTCTTCTGATAAAGACTTGAGGTCTGCCAGGGCTCGGGAGACACTTCCTCCAGGAGCTGTGTTGTTAGGAATAAAAGTGCAACAATGACCTTTAAACATAGAACAAACTCCACCTTTTTCTGCCATTAAGAAGTCTAATGCCAATCGATTTTGCCATGTCATGAGAGATGTTGGTGCTAGTTGATCTCGAAGTCCTTTAATACCGATATAAGTAAGGTTTATCAAACGCTGTTGGTTGTAATGAACATAGTTAATCCAAGCTACGTTTTTATTTGTTTCAATAATAGGTCCTGCTACTGGAATGGCTGCAGTCCATCCAGCAGCAATCTCACAACGAGCTTTGAATTGTGATGGAATACCTTGTGGTACACTGATTGCGTCGATATAAGTTTCAGGAACATAAACAGGAAGTGTAGGTTTGACAGTTAAATAGATTGGATTTCAGCAAAATTCATTATCGACTTGAGATATCCAAAATCTGTCACGCTTTTTTATGCTTTGTGTTGACCCAAGTGTTGCGTCCAATGATGCAGCAAAGATGTTGTTTCAATTGCATGGAGGATCACAAAGGTACACTCCTGCTTGCATGTAGGTGTATGGTAGTTAAATATGTTGGCAATATGAGTACCCATAGAATTGTAAAGTCAACAGATCAAGTTCGAATGTTGTTTGTTGGTTTTCGCAAGCGCGCAAGACCATTACTGGGCATTCTTGTGGATCATAGGTATTTTTAAATTTCCCTGTAACTAAGAGTCTCCCACTCCCTATAACAGTCCCTAAGATTAGCCACGCTCTCGCCCAATTTTGCCACACTGCCAACCCCATCATCCGTGGTTTTCTTCTGCCAGAGGACCGTCTGCACGATCTATCCCGTTCGTACACCGGACCTTTTAGACTAACTGGTCTTGTCAGATGGGGATGCTAGGAAACTGTCCCTTAGTCTTGTTCAATTTGTGTGGGAGCTCTTTTACAGTGAGCGTAAGGTATCCAAGTTGACCTTTCCTGAATTTTAACAGCTGTGGGTGTAGACAATACAACCTTAAATGGTCCCTCCCAACGCGGATTGTGCCAATGTTTTCTTTTTGGTGACTTCACAAAAATCCAAAAGGGGATTGGATTTTTCTTCAATGGAGCTATCTTCTGTCCTGTAGGATCGATAGGTATTTGTGTTTTTGCTGTACAATCTGCAAAGTTGTTTCCTTTCGGTAATGCATCTTGTTTGTTAGTATGTGCTTTACATTTACAGATTGACACTTGTTTAGGGAGAAGAACAGCTTTCAGTAGTCGTTCTAACAAGTTTTTATGTTTTACAGGTTTTGTGAGTAACGCTAGTTCTTTTCTGATCTTTTCTAATCTTTTCTAATCATTTTTGGTGAGCTTGTGGTGTTGCAGTAGTTACTCAGTTCAGTGAAAGTTTACTTTAACTATTACTGTACTGAATTCCACTGTCATCAGGTATTGACCACTGCACATTTTTAGCATGATGTCCCAGATCAACAGAAAAATCTTTTCAATGTCTATTGTTTGTGAAAATTGTGTTTGAAAGTTATTTTCATCTGACTCTGAATAGAAGGAATCTACTCCTCCCTCCTGTTCACCACAATGTGGTGACATACTGTCGTATAGTCATGCTTGATACTGCTGTTTCTTTGGACAGTTATGAGCAATATGTCCCGGTTTATGACAGAAGAAACAATTTCCCATTTCTGCATCATGCTCATAACTATCTGATTTTTGTGTTGAAGTCTGTTGTATTTTACGGTTTGGTGATGAGTAACGAGGGTGGCGGTATGTGCGACCTTTAACAGACTGATAAAAGATTTCATCTTCGTCGTTTTCAGAAACTAAAAAAAATTTTGTCGGTGCGGCGCGTTTCTTTTCATTTTTGTTTGCAATCATGGTCTCAGCATATTTACAATGAGCAACAACATCAAGAAGTGGCGCGGTATTGACAGTAATCATGTGTTTTCGTACAAAAATGGAGATCTCAGGTCTACAGTTACGCAAAAACCCGTGTTTAAGTTGCTGTGTGTAAGGGGTCATTTCATGTATAGTGGTTGGTTCCATACCGCAATTTAGATCGAATACTGCTTTGTATCGCGAGAAAAATTTTTCAACTGCTTCATCTTTTTCTAGTTGTTTTTTCATTTCTTTTTCAATTTTTCCTTTCTGCCTTCTATTTGCTTCCTCACACCACATAACAGCACACTCATATCCATTTTTATCTAGAATTTTCTTATTTCCCTTAGATCTTTCATTTATTGATTTTCTTAACTCTTCACATTGTTTTGGGTCAAGTTTTCCGTAAAACTTATATTTTTCTTTCCATAAAGTTACATACTTATGTTTATTTTTGTACATATGCAATTTTTTATATTATTATATATTTTTATGTACAGTAGATAGTTTTCATCTACTCTCCATTATTTTATGTCACCCTTTAGTAGGACTCGTTTTCTTTTTTGAAATTAGGGAAATTAGGGAAATTAGGGTACCCATTTTTATTTATTTATTTATTTATTTATTTATTTTTCTCTTTTCTTTTCTTTTTTTTTTCTTTTTAAATATTAATAAAGGATCCTATATCTTATATATATTTTATATTTAATATATGTATTATTTATAATATTAATACTTATATTATATTATATTATATTATATTATATTATATTATAGCGCTGCGTTTATTATTTATACTCAGGTATATATTACATGCACTCAATTATAGTTATGCACTTACTCCAACTTTTTGGACTGCTACATCTACAGAGTCATTCAGTTGTTTAGGTCAGTATCACTGTTAGATTTCGACAGTCCTAATGTTTTAGTACAAAGACTATACATTCACTCCGACACATTCACGCCTCATGGTTATAGTACATGACTAACGGAACTAGAATTCACTCTTCATGAGACTCTTATTCTATTTTTGATTCCGATTATTACTTCCCACGCTTAAGTACGCGTCTACCTCAGAGCTAAAATTCCCCAATATTAGTTCCTAGTATTACTATCCCACGGTTATGGTACGTGCTGAATAATTTACTTATCCGAAGTTTTTATATTCTTACCCGGCCTATACCTGGCCTTTACCTGACCTCTAAGCGGCCCTCTACCTGGCCTATACCTGGCCCTGACGTCATGCAAACACACGCTGGTGCACTTGTCTCACCGTTCACTGATGTTCGTCCTTGGTCTGGATCCCGTCACTCCGACAGACTCGACTTCGACGGCAGTCACTGGCCTCCTCTGTAATCCAACGGGGACGGAGGTCTTTGTCTTTGCTGTGCACAGTCTTTCAGCGTCTGGTCGTCGTCCTCTTGTCAGTCGAAGATGTTGGGATCCGGCTCGAAGGACCAATTAAATGTTAGATATTTCTGCTTGTTGTTCTTTATAAAATGACGAGAAATCAGTGAACTTGAGATCAAGGGAAATTTTACTTCGAAGGAGTCAGAGTTCACAGAAGTAACGCTGGTTTACAAAAGCGAAGGCTGACTGGAGACTGATGCTTAGAGGTGTCCTTTATACAGCGAGTCCACATTCCTGCCATCCGAGAATGTTGAGAGGCCATCCTCCAGTAAGGAGACGCGTGCATTTTGGGAAAAGCATTAGCTTAAATATAGAAACTAAGGGGCCTCTGAAATGCAATGCGGACATCAGCATGTAAGCATAGAATTACAAGTAAGCAATACATCTCTTCAGTTCAAACCTAAAGGGTAAACCAGGGGTGAACCATAAATATGATCAATCAATCACATTTTCTTTATCAAAGTGCATCGAGGCTTATTTTAGGAGCGAGGTACTAGTCATTGGCTGTATACGTTGAAGGCGGCCTAAGTATGATCCGGGACATCTTCCCATAGGATTCGATATTGGGTCACCAAGCGTGATCAGGATGTGTTCACAAACATGCTTTCATGCGTTTGCAGACATTCACTCGGTTAAAATTCAATTTGAGTGAAAAATGAGACATAATCACACTGTTGCTTTCAAAAATGTTTGTTAGCTTTGTTAGATTGTTTTTTTTTTGTTGTTGTTGTTGTTTCTCAGGTGTTCTTTCTATGGAGTTTCTATTCTTTCCCTTCACTATGAACAAAGTTGTTCTTTGAAGTAGATTCTCATATTTACTTTTCTGATATTTTCTATGTGCATATTCCGTCGTATGCATTTACACTTTAAAACTTAACTGACTGATGGATAGATAGGTAGATGCAAGTTCATAAAAAGGAATAAAAGCCTTCTGCAGGATTCAGTGCCTCATTGAGAGACTACTAGCGTAAAAAAAAAAAAAAAATGCTTCCGCGCAATCCGTACACCTTGTGAATGTAAACAAATAGAAGATAAAACACTATTCAGCTTGAAGATATGTAAAGAAAATGTAGGTCTAGGACGATTAAAAATGAAAAACTGAATGTATGTCAGAAACTACAATGCCAACCCTGTGATTTGTTGTTTGTCAGTTAGAATTGGCAGTGATTAGTAAAAAAGCTTTACTTGTAAAAAAAAAATATATATTTATATATATATTTCATACTATTTCGTGAAAAAAGCGGGGTTTGTGACTGGTAGCGAAAATAAAAAGCTCTTGACATCTCAAAAGTTATACATCTTTTATTTTTTCAAATTTGACAAATGGCTGAACAAATGAAAAAAGTTTGTTAAAATTTTTAAATAAACTATATCTAGTTTCTAATAATATTCATCTATTTATCCTATCATAGATGGTTGTACAAAAACGTCAGGCTTTAGTTCAGGATTAGTAATACAATTTGTGTAAGCAGACAGTTTCAGGTAAATGAAAAGATTAAGAAGATTGGGAACATGCCAACATGCTCGTACATACTAAAATGGCTTGTTGTCTTATAGTGAGAATGGTATGTCTTAAATTTGATGCACGTGTGTGTGTGTGTGTGTGTGTGTGTGTGTGTGTGTGTGTGTGCTGAAAAAAACTTTATTTGTTGTTTTTTCAAACAATTCAATTTCTGGTACTGACAATTAGAAGTTTTTAACAGTGAAACAGATATTTGAGATTCTAATGGATGGAGAAAGGCTTGAAGTAAAAGGAAAAATGTACTTACAGGCTTCAGTGCGTCGGTTAGATTTTATAAGATGAACAACCAGCCTACCAAAACTATTCTTTTATGGTAACTTGTGAACACAGACAAAACAGACAGGACAAAAACAGGTTCACGAACCTACAATGTCAACCAGTTTAATTTGCCAGTTGTTTGTTTTTAAAACACTGAAAAAAAAAGTTTTAAAATTTGAGACACAGTTGATAAATAATAACTGAGAATACACCTGTAACTTGTGAAAAAATATGAAAATACAATATCTGAATTTGTTCACATGCCTTACTTCAGCATTAAAATTTTGTGAAAATGAACAACAGAAACACTGTTTTTTAAAATGGAAAGATTTAATTTAAACACATTTCGATTTCGACTCGGGTTACTTTTTTATAATTCTCAATTCATACATTCATAGTTTCACCTCAGCTCGAAGCATGTTAGTCTCTGGATCTGATCTAAATATCACATATGATGTTGGAGTAATTGCGTCATTGAGTTTCCTCCGGCTGGGCGCACCCTTAGAGATAGGGTGAGGAGTTCGGTCATCCGGGAGGAACTCGGGGTGGAGCCGCTGCTCCTCCACATGGAGAGGAACCAGTTGAGGTGGCTCGGGCATCTGATCCGGATGCCCCCATGTTCTACCAGGAGGAGACCCCGGGGAAGACCCAGGACTCGCTGGAGATATTATGTCTCCGGTCTGGCCTGGGAACGCCTCGGGATCCCCCGGGATGAGCTGGAGGAGGTTTGTGCGGACCGGAAAGTTTGGGCTTCCCTGCTCCGAATGCTGCCTCCGCGACCCGACCCCCGAACACAAAATGCACACTACAAAACTAACATGTCGCACCGTACTGCTCCCGCATTTGGCTATTTTCACCTGAAAATACAGAATAAAGACACATTTAAATCAATGAAAAGCATGGCTTGTAATATACACATTTTAGCCACTCGTAAGGCAAAAAAAAAAAAAAATAAAATAAAATTAAGGGTTAACATACTTTGGATATTTCTACACTACTTGTCTGACTAGCGATAGCATCAAGTATAAATGAATGTTCATTCAATGAATGTTCTGTCCCTCCTACATTGTAGATGTGTTACATGACAAGTTATAGGACGTTTGTATAGCTATTATATCGCATTGCTTCACAATTGTTACATTGCAGGAACACATTCAGTCATTTCATCTTGCATGATACAGGGATTGAAAAGAAGCAGAGTGAAGAACAGTTCTTGTAACTTATTCTCACTTTCCCTCATTTTTGCCACAGTGTTTGCGTGTCGCTGTGTGTGTGTGTTAACTTTGTTGTGTGTTACAGTACATTTTGTGCTTGTGTTCAGTATGTATGTATTAGTGTTGAGTAGTAACTTCTCGAAGGCTCAAACGTTGTGTTGCTCAGTCTGGTCTGATCTAAATGTCACAGCTAATGATGAAGTAATTTTGTACTGCTTACACGTTTGATTGTTTTACCCCTAAATTACAGGGTACAGTACAAACAAAAAGTAGTCGTTTTTTTACCTTTAGTGTGACTAGATTTTTTTCGAAAAGCATGACTCAGTCAAGCAACGACTGATGAAAATAGAATGTTTCTATATTTTATCGTCTGACTTGAAACAGCATCATGTAACTTTAAAATAATAAAATATCTGTTTGTTCCAGCTCCAGAGGTCCTTCTATCGCCACCAGAAGGTTATCGGCTGACTCGAATCTAATATTAGAAGAGACAATGCATCTAGTACATAATATCATGAGATATTAAGAGCAGCTTATAATTGATTAAATATATTTACCTGTATCACTCTGCGTTAAATGAACATCACCCAGATGGGTAATAATTCCTATAAAAGTAGAGATGAATATGATAAACCAACATGACAAAGTTTTTATAATAGCTTTTTATATTCACCTATAAGCATCCGTGGCTAGACTGGTATCTACTGAAGGGAGCACCGCCATCGGATCCGCGTGTACGCCACCGTCTTCAAAAGTTAGTCGCATTAGCTGCTCGAATAATGAAATCTTTTTACCTGTATCACTCTGCGTTAAATGAACGTCACACAGATGAGTGACGACATCTGTCAATGAAAAGAGACATGGTACGTGATAAACATGGTGTAACGTTTTTATTATACTTATATATGTAAATGTAGATACATAGATATACATATATGTATATACATATATGTACTGTATACTGTATAGATATAGATAGATAGATAGATAGATAGACAGATAGATAGATAGACAGATAAATATTCACCTACGATGTGCAGAGGAAGAGGCGTCCATGCCAAGTCTGGAGTCGTTTGGAGAGGTGGCTGAGGTTCTGGAAGGTCTGGTCAACAGCAAAGGTTACCCCTGAACTGGTGTAAAATGTGGTCTGAATCAGGGTCACCTAAATACTCCGTTTGTGTGGGCAGGGCCTAGGTGACGCCTTTGTTGATTTGAATACTTCAAAACAATAGGGAGGAAGAGCCCAGTGTCTGCTAGGTAGCTAAGAGGTGTGAACTGACCCTCCACCAAATGGCACAATTTGAAAAGGAAGGTCTACAGGTGGGGCGGCCTGGGTGTGAACTCGGCCTAAACAACGTTGTCTGAAAGACAATGAGGTCTGCCTTCAAATTGTCTCTTTTGAAGATTCAATCGTGTGGGAAAGAACTCACGTCTCCCCTGCAAATTAACCGATTATCACAGACTCTGTTTCAGTGTCTGAGAAAGAGTCAAGCATAATACCTGCATAATACCTGTTGTTAAGCTGTCTGAAGTGTTTTTTGAAAGTTATCCACATTTTTATGTTTGGCGTTCCGAAACCCACCTTATCTCAGGCTGAAAACGCGTTTTCTGCATTGTGCCACAACTTCTCAGCGAAGAATCAAAACATAAAATTTTCACATCCCGCTATAGCAGAAACTTTCTATCTCGTAGTTGCACATCAAATCTAAGCGGTCTGAAGTGTTTTCCAAAAGTTATCAACATCTTTATATTTAGCGTTCCGAAACCCACCTGATCTCAGGCTGAAGACGCGTTTGCTACATTGTGCAACAACTTCTCAGGGAAGCTTCAGAATATGAAATTTTCACCTCCCACTATGGAAGAAAGGGTCTTTCTCGTCGCTGTGCATCAAATCTAAGCTGTCTGAAGTGTTTTTTGAAAGTTATCAACATTTTTTTGTTTGGCGTTCCGAAACCCACCTTATCTCAGGCTGAAAACGCGTTTTCTGCATTGTGCCATAACTTGTCAGGGAAGCTTCAGAACATGACATTTTCACCTCCTACTATAGCAGAAATTGTCTTTCTAGTAGTTGCACATCAAATCTAAGCTGTCTGAAGTGTTTTTTGTGCGTTGTCAACATTTTTAAGTTTGGTGTTCCGAAACCCGCCTTATCTCAGGTTGAAAACGCGTTTTCTGCATTGTGCCACAACTTCTCAGGGAAGCTTCAGAACATGACATTTTCACCTCCCACTATAGCAGAAATTGTCTTTCTAGTAGTTGCACTTCAAATCTCAGCTATCTGAACTCGTTTTTGAACGTTATCCACATTTTTATGTTTGGCCTTCTGAAACCGAAGGCTCAGGTCAATCAGAAAACCACCCTCACTCGGGCTGAAAACGTGTTTTGTGCACTGTTCACTCGCTCATCAGAATAGCCTCAGAACATGAAAACATCACCTACAGCGATTGGAAAAACACTCTTTGTAGTATATTGAACACTAAACCTCTACGAATAAGGCGCTGCGACCGGCCTACTAGCAGCCGAACCTTTCCACATTTCCTGCTTCGAAGCCATGGGATGAGTTTGACAAAACCCAGGCGCTGCTATGAGGTGGATGGCAGGTTCCCGCTTGATCTCCACCCGTGCCTCATGTCATCCGCCACCCATCAATCTCATCAATCGCAGAACCTCTCTCAATCGACGAGAGATTTTGGAGATTCAACAGTTCGTCGGCGTGGTGCGCGGCCCCTCCTCCACTCACTGCCACCGCCCGGGGTGAACACCGTCGCTGGTCGAAGGGGCGGAGTGAGCCCAGCCGTCCGGATCATAGACGCGGTGATCATTGCTGTTCCTTATGGAAAGACCTGTCGGCTGCTCTCACCTCTGCTCCCTCCAAAAGCGTAGGAAGAAAACTTTATTTCTAAAAGTAAGCATCGAAACCAAAGTCTAACTTGAATAAAAAACAAGATGCATTACGTTGGTATCGGGTCCATTTCTTCTCTGCCCAAAATTAGGCTTTGTCACTCTCCAAGTTCTCCTTCCCGTTCCAGTCAATGCGAACTCCGGCTTCAAAATTTTGTTTTCGTTTGACATCGTCTAAGGGGACCGAGCAGAATAGTAACGGCCTCTCTGCCTCCTTATCCCTGACGCCAGAACTGTCCCTGGGGAAGATTCTGGAGGCAAGAAATTCTGTTTTTACTCAGCTTCGACACAATAACAAGCATCGGCCCCAAATAACTCTTTTCCGTCTCTCAACAGATTCCGCTTCCAGCCAAAAGTCAAGAGAGTTTCAATTCTGCCATTAACTCTTCCTATTCCTCAGACTCGCCAGTTTGCTGCGAATGCCACTTCTTCAAAGGATCACACAGTAGCCGCTGCGTGCCAGACCTGCTCGGTTCTCATCTCCATCGCGCGCTCTACCCACTGAGCTAACCAGCCACAACTCTCACCATGGCCTTCAGGGATTTGAACGCCTGACCGCCTGATCACTAGACGGACGCTGTACCGACAGAGCTAACAAGCCACTACAATCTCTTTGGCTCTTCAGGGATTTGAACACCTCACCCTGACCACGACACAGACGCTCTACCCACTGAGCTAACCAGCCATTTCTCACTGCATGGCACTTAAGGGATTCGAACCGCTTACCCTAACCAGCCACTGAGCTAACAAGCCACTTCCATCTCATCTCTTCCAATGGCTCTTCGGGGATTCGAACCGGTGACCCACTTCAGTGATTCCAACCCCCAAACCCCCGAACACTAGACGAACGTTCTAGCCACTGAGCTAACCTGCCACTGAAGAGCCATCAAGAGAGAAGTGGCAGGTTAGCTCCAGAAGAGCCAAAGAGATACAAGTCGCTTATTAGCTCAGTGGTTGGCAAGCCCAGTGGGTAGAGCATCGCTCTAGTGATCATGCCGTCAGGGGTTTGAATCCCTGATGAGCTCCGGAGTGAGAAGTGGCTGCTTTCCTCTGTGGCTAGAGCGAAAGTATTGTGATCGGGTGGTCGAGGGATTGAATCTTGTTAGCCCAGTGGCTGGTTAGCTCTGGGTATAGTGCGTCCGTCTAGTGATCGTGTCGTCAGGGGTTCAAATCCTTGAAGAGCCATGGAGAGAGAAGTGGCTCTTTAGCTCAGTGTGTATAGTGTTCGTCTAGTGATCGGGGGTCAGGCGTTTCAATGCCTAAATGGCCATGGTGAGAGAGGGGTCTGTTTAGCTCAGTAGGTAGAGCGTCTGTCTCGTGATCGGGGGTAAGTTGTGCGAATCACTGAAGATCCATGGCCAGAGAACTGGCAGGTCTGCTCAGTGGGTAGAGCGGCCATCTTGTGATTGGTTGGTCAGGGGTTCGAATCCCTGAAGTGCCAAGGAGAGAGAAGTGGGTAGGGCTTCCGTCAAGTGATCGGGTATGGGGGCTTACCGGTTCGAATCCCCGAAGACCCATGGAGAGAAGTGGCTGGTTAGCTCAGTGGGTAGAGCCTCCGTCTAGTGATCGGGGGGTCAGCCCCTCCAATCACCGAAGAGCCAAGCAGAGAGAAGTGGCAGTTTAGGTCAGTGGGTAGAGCATCTGTCGAGTGATCATGGCGTGAGGGGTTCGAATTCCTGAAGAACCAAAGCGGTAGAAGTGGCTTGTTAGCACAGTGGCTGGTTAGATCTGGGTATAGTGCATCCGTCTCGTGATCGTGTTGTCAGGGGTTCCAATCCCTGAAGTGCCATGGAGTGAGCTGCTTTGCTCAGTGGGTAGAGCGAAAGTATAGTGATCGGGGGAGTCGAGGGATTGAATCACTGAAGGGCCATGCAGAGAGAAGTGGCAGGTTAGCTCAGTGGCTGCTTAGTTCAGTGGGTAGAGTATCAGACTAGTGATCAGGGATTGATGGGTGCTAATCCCTGAAGAGCCATGGTGACAGATGTGCCTGGTTAGCTCAGCGGGTAGAGCGTCCGTGTAGTCATCGCTTCAGGGCTTTTTACGGTCAGGGCTTTAAATCCCTGAAGTGTGATCGAGAGAAGTGGCTTGTTAGATCAGCGGGTAGAGCGTCCGTCTAGCAATGGGGGTAAGTTGTTCGAATTACTGAAGAGCAATCGATAGAGAAGTGGCTGGTTAGTTAAGTCGGTAGAGTGGCCGTCTAGTGATTGGGGTTCAGCGTTTCGAATCCCCAAAGAGCCATGGTCAGAGTTGTGGCTGGTTTGGTCAGTGGGTAGAGCATCGGTCTAGTGATCCGGGGGTCAGCCGCTCGAATCACCGAAGACCCATGGAATGAGAAGTGGCAGGTTACCTCAGTAGGTTGCGCATCCATCAAGTAATCAGGGGGTCGGGAGTTCGAATCCCTGAACTGACATGGAGACAGCAGTGGCTAGTTAATTCAGTGGCTCATTATCTCAGAAGGCAGAGAGTCCGTATAGTGATCAGAGGTGAGGGGTTCAAATCCCTGTAGTGCCATGGAGAAAGAAGTAGCTCAGTCGCTCATTGGGTAGAGCGTCCGTCTAGTGATCAGGAGGTCGGGGGTTTGAATGCCTGAACTGCGATGGAGAGAGAAGTGGCTGGTTAGCTGAGTGGCTGGCTAGCTCAGTGGATAGAGTGTCCGTCTAGTCATCAGGGGTGAGGGGTTCAAATCCCTGAAGGATAATGAAGAAAGATTTAGCTGCTATACTCAGTGGGTAGAGTGTCAGTCTCGTGATAGGGAGATCAGGGTTTCGAAATATTCATCTTCTGAGGAATCGCTGGGCAGTGAGAGAACAATGCGTAAAATGCATTTTTGGCCATTCCGGGTGGGGGGTAGGACAGAAAGCATTCACTGAAAAATTGCTGACCTCAGAAGAGACACAAAGAGATTTGGGGAAAAGAGTCTATTCGACAAGGCACAAATTTCTCCAAACCCTCCTGATGGAGGCCAGGACCAGGAGTAGAGCTCCGTTGAAAGCCACCAGCTCCAAAGGAGCCTCTTCAAGTGGCTCGAAGGCAGCTTCAGAGAGAGACTTTAATACCAATTGAAAATCCCAATAGGGTCACATGTGTCTGGAGGTGTGTCTGAGTCTTCGAGATCCCTGCATGAACTGGACTAGCAGTGGATGTTTACCCAAAGGACAGCAGTCCACACCCATATAGCATTATATGAGCTGAGTGTTAAGGGTGCTTTAGCATTTCAAATAGTGAACTGCACCTCGAGGGGCAGAGGACTGCCTGCTAACCTTGAAGTAGCCCATGCTTTGAGGGGACGGCCCGGGATCGGCGGACCCCTCATAATTTCTGCCCCCTCCTGCAGGACTGTTTGCAGGACTTGAACAGGTTGCAGCACAACCTTGTGTGAGTGTGTGTGTGAGCACAGGTGGCGGAGTCACGCAGTCCGGAACACCTCCAGGGACTCTGGAACACCTATGAGGTAATACATAGGGTTAAATTTTACACTCTGGGTGGCAGGAGCTACTGCCTCGCCTTTGCCACCGTAAGCTGAAATAGAAGGTGGCATTAACGACCCCTCATATATAGAGTGTAACTTACACTCTGGATCAGTAGGAACTGTGTTGCCTTCTTTTAGCCAATATACGGCTGAAACAGAAAGTGGCATTAACAATCCTCCATAAGTAGGCAGTCAGGGTTCTAGTCTGAGCTGAGCAAGAAAGAATGAGTTTATTAACAAAAGAACAGAAAGTTATGCAGGAATCCGATGAATCTTGGGTCGCTGCACACTCCACAGCATTGTAATGAAGCAGATACTGGTGTCCCAGCTGGTAGCACCAGGGAGGCCTGATCAAGTGGCTTTGGAGAGTGAATTGAGGACCAGCTGCAGGTCCTAGTCGTGGCATAAAGGTCTTGAGGTCGGTCTAAGCCTTTTCACTCCTCTCATGAAACGGCTCACTTGACCATGCTCACCGACGGGGTGGCTGTCCAGACCATTGTGTAGCATCGAAAGGGCTGCTACAAAAACCCGTAATGTAGCGCTGCTACAACATTCGCTAACCAGATACTGGAGAAAAGAGAGGATTAGAGAAAGAGGTGCTGAATCTGCGGAAGCTGACTGGGTTCCACACCACCGGGAAAAAAATGTCCAATTAGCATTGTATGCTCTGACGGTTGACAGAGCTTTAGCGTTCTGAAGAGTTAATTGAACATCAGGGGGCATGTGATTAATTGTTAACCCTGGAGAAGCCGAACCTTGAGGGGTCGTCCTAGTATTGGGGGAGCCGGGGGAGCCCTCGGGGTTCCTGATGCTTGCAGATGCCCTGACCTGGATGGAGGAAACTCCCAGGGGCCTTTGATCCGCATCTGATACATCTCCGGATACCAGCTGGAGCTGGGGCTTTCTGGAGGCACGAGAATCATTCTCACTCTCTCCAGCTGAATTCTCCTCATCAGAGAAAGAAGAAGGCAAGGAGGAGGAAAGGCATATAGGAGGCCTTCTGTCCACCTTGGATGAGCCAGGGCGTCCACTCCAAGTGGAGGGTCGTTGGATCTATAGAGAGAGAACCAGAGAGGACTTTTGAAGTTCTCTCTGCGAAGCAATCCTCAGAAAGAGATGAGTCTTTAGATGAAGATGTCCTGCTTGCCTCTGAGAGGTTTGGAGGGCGGCAGAGAACAGAATCACAGACAGACAGAGCATTAGACATCGCGCGAGGGAGCTGAGAACAGAGCCGGCATGCAGTGCCTACTAAGTGATCCTCTGAAGAGGTCCATTCGCTGTCCAGTGGCGACCCCTGCTGGAAACTGGCGAGTCTAAGGAATAAGAAGAGTTAATGGCAGAATTGAAACTCTCTCGACTTTTGGATGGAACCAGGATCTGTTGAGAGATGGGAAAGAGTTATTTGACGCCCATGCTACTTATTGTGGCGAAGCTGAGGAAAAACAAAACTTCTTGGCTCAAGAAACTTCACACGGACAGTTCTGGCATCAGGGTTAATGAGGCAGAGAGACTATACTATTACTATACTGCTCGGACTCCTGAGACGATGTCAAACAAAAACAAATTTTTGAAGGCAGAGAGCTGCCACTCGAGTTTGCACTGACTGGAACCGGAAGAGAACTTGGCAGGTGATAAACCCTAATTTTGGGCAGAGACAAAACAGAACCGATACCAAAGTAAAGCATATTATTTTTTTATTCAAATTAGACTTTGCTTTAGATGCATAATTTTAGATACCTATTTCTTCCTACGCTTGTGGAAGGAGCAGAGGTGAGAGCAGCCGACTGGTCTCTCCAAGATAAGCAGCAATGATCAGGGCACCTATGATCCGGGCGGCTGTGCTCACCCCGCCCCTTCGACCAGCGACGGTGTTCCCCAAGGGCAGTGGCTGTGTGTAGGAGGGGCCACGAGCGGAACACCGCGCCGACGGAGTGTTGAGTCTCCGAAATTTCTGGTGGAGTGAGAGAGGTTCTGCGATGGATGAGCCTGTCCACAGGTGGGATGGTCACACCTCAGGAGAGAGGTCGAGCTCCAGGGGCGAGGGCATCATGCATCGCACATCGCGCATGACGGCTGAGTGAAAGGGAACGCCGCACCGCAAATCCAAAACCTCCACCTGGCAGTAAGCTCTGTTCCGCACCACGTGCGATCCCAGTGCCAGTGGAGTGTCAGAACTGTGGCGGGAATAGTCCGGATTTCTTCCAGTTGTGGGCAGACAACATGCGGGCGTGCACCGTGTGTTGTCTCACCATGCAACACCAGCACGCCGTTAGTGAAGTGGGATGATTCTTGAACAGGCATCGGAGAGAGAGCTCAACTTCGATACGATGGGCGGCGGATGCCATGAGGCACAGGTGCAGATCAAACGGGAACCTGCCTGACTCCACCAAACGGAACTCATCCAACTCTGGGAACAGAGTCTCCGGATCCACGTCAGAGCAGCGCCTGGCTTTCGTCAAACTCATCCCATGGCTTGGAAGCAGAAAATTGTGGAACGGTTCGGCTGTTTGTAGGCCTGTCGCAGTGCCCTTTTTGGAGAGGATTAGTGTTGAATATATGAGAAAAACAGTTTTTCCGATAATTGCAGGTGAAATTTTCATGATTCGAGTAACCCCTCTAAGCAGTGAGTGACTTGTGCAGAAAACACGTTTTCAGCCCGAGGGACTGTGGTTTTCAGAACAACATAAAAATGTTGATAACTTTATCTTAGGTATGAGTTTTTAGCAAGAAAAAAAGTGGTTTCGCACCGGCAAAATGAAATTGTTCATAACCCCCTGAAATACAGTTCAGAAATGTAAGTTTAGGGTTGTATATACTAGAAAGAGTCTTTTTCCTATAGTTGCTCGTGATATTTTCATGTTCTGAGGCTATTTTGATCAGTGAGTGAACAGTGCAGAAAACGCATTTTCAGCCCGAATGACAGTGGTTTTCAGACCAACAAAAATAAAAATGTTACCTCGCTCAAAACACTTCGGACATGTTGAATTTGTTCGGCACCTACTAGAAAGATTGCTTCCGCTGTAGTGCCAGGTGAAATTTTGATGTTCAGAGGCATCCCTGAACAGTGAGTGAACAGTGCAGAAAACGTGTTTTCAGTCCGAGAGAGGCTCGGATTCTGACCAGGAAAAAAATAGTTGACAACCCCATGAAATATATTTCAGAAATGTAGGTTTAGTGTTAATTATATTAGAAAGCGTGTTTTTCCTATAGTTGCAGGAGAAATTTTTATGTTCTCAGGTATCCCTGAGCAGTGAGTGAACAGTCCGTAAAATGCGTTTTCGGCCAAATAAAAGGTGGTTTAAAGACCGACAAAAATAAAAATGTTGATAACTCTCGGAAATCACTTTAGACATGTTGAATTAGTTCATCACCCAGTAGAAATTCCATTTATGTTATAGAGGCAGTTGCAATTTTCATCTTCTGTGGAATCGCTTAGCAGTGAGTGAACAGTGTTTTCAGACAAAGAGAAAGTGGGTTTCGGACCGTCAAAAATAAAATTGTTTATGACCCTTTAAAAACAGTTCAGAAATGTATGTTTAGTGTTGAATGTACTCGAAAGAGTGTTTTTCTAACAGTTGCAGGTGATATTTTCTTGTTCTGAGTGTATTCTGATAAGTGAGTGCACTGTGCAGAAAACTCTCCAGGCTCGGTTTCTGACCAGGAAAAAAAAAAGTTCAAAACTCCCTGAAATACAGTTCAGAAATGTAGCTTTAGTGTTAATTTTACGAGAAAGAGTGTTTTTTCTATAGTTGCAGGAGACATTTTCATGTTCTCAGGCATCCCTGAGCAGTGAGTGAACAGTGCATAAAACACGTTGTCAGCCAAAGGAATGGTGGTTTAAAGACCGATAAAAATAAAAATGTTGATAACTCTGTTAAATCACTTTAGTCAGGTTGAATTAGTTCTGCACCCAATAGAAATGCCTTTTTTTATTGTGGCAAGTGAAATTTTCATCTTCTGAGGAATCGTTGACCAGCGAGTGCACAGTATGTAAAACCCGTTTTCGGCCCGAGTTGTCAGAATCGACAAATAAAAAAATGTTATTATCACTCTGAAATCACTTCTGTCATGTTGAATTAGTTCTGCAACTACTAGAAATACCACTTCTGGTGGAAATTCAGTTGAAATTTTCTTGTTCTGAGGCATCCCTGAGCAGTGAGTGAAGGTGTAGAAAACGCGTTTTCAGCGCGAGATATCCGACCAAAAAAAAAATAAAATTGTTGATTACACCCTGAAAATAGTTCAGTAACGTGGATTTAGTGCGGAATATATTCAAAAGAGTCTTTTTCCAACAGTTGCAGCTGATATTTTCATGCTCTGGGACTATTCTGATCACTGTGTGAACAGTGCAGTAAACGGGTTTTCACCCAAGCGAAGGTCGTTTTCGGAATCGACAAACATTAAAATGTTATCACTCTGAAACCACTTCAGACATGTTGAATTAGTTTGGCACCTACTAGAATAACAGCTTCTGATATAGTGCCAGGTGAAATTTTTATGTTCTGAGACAGCCCTGAGCAGTGAGTGAACAGTGCAGAAAACGCGTTTTCAGCACGAGGGACCTGTGTCTTTCAGAACAACATACATAAAATTGTTGATAACTCTCTGAAACCACTTCAGAGACGTTGAATTTGTTCTGCAGCTACGAAAAAGACCCCTTCTGCTAAGCTGGTGTGCGCTCATGACTCCTGTTTGGACCTGGCTAGAATCAACGAGTAGTCCAAGTATGTCAGAATCCGCAGACGCTGTCTTCTAAGTGGTTCGAGCAACGCCTCCACGCACTTGGCGAATTTACGAGGCACAAGACACTGGAGACCGTGTTGTGGAAGTAGGAGTCTGCAAGATCTATGGAGGTCATCCACTCTCACACTCTGACACACTCCAGGAGTCTGCTGGTAGTCCGGAACCGCTGTCTGGTCATAAATTGGTTGAGGAGATCCAGAACAGGTCTCCACTCTCCTGTCTTCTTGGGTTCCAGGAAGTACCTGGAGTAATAGCCAGTGTAAGAGGATCGCATTGGTACTAGCTCGATTATTTCCTTTGACAGGAGAGCGTGGTCCTCCTCCATCAGACATGTTGTTTCTTTGAGTTCACTCAGGTCCACGTGGTGTCGCAGAACCTGGAGGTTGACTGTGAAACTGAAGGGCGTGTCAATGATCGAGTATATTCTTGATCCATATGGGCAGGTGAGGACACAGGCGCTTTCAATTCAGAAGATACTCTGTCATGATAGGCGGCCTGAGCACAGGAGCGGACCCGGCCTCCAGGGCGGGTACAAGACGAAAGGGTCGTCGATGATCATACTCCTCTGGGGACTTCAGGTCCGGCTGGTTCTTCAAAAATAGATTCGCTTTTGTCAGCTGAGCCGTCAGAGGAAGTACCCCAAACTTGCAGTGTACCTGGATCTGACACTGCAATTCTCCTAAGATGGAGCCCCGAGGTACCGGCCCAATCATCCTCAGAAAGAGATGACTCTCTAGATGACAACGTCCTGCTTGCCTCTGAGAGGTTTGGAGGGCTGCAGAGTCACAGACGGACATCCCATCAGACATCGCACGAGGGAGCTGAGAACAGAGCAGGTCTCGCACGCAGCGCGGTGGCTTTCGCGGTCCTCTGGCGACCCCTGCTGGAAACTGCCGAGTCTGTGGAATCAGAAGAGTTAATGGCAGAATTGACACTCTCCTGACTTTTGGTTGGAAACGGAATCTGTTGAGAGACGGGAAAGAGTTATTTTACGCCTACGCTTCTTATTGTGCCGAAGCTGAGGAAAAACATAACTTCTTGGCTCCAGATACTTCCAAAGGATGTCAGGGATAAGGAGGCAGAGAGTCTGTTACTATACTGCTTGGTCTCCTGAGACAATGTCAAACAAAAAAAAAAAAAAATGAAGCCAGAGTTCGCACTGACTGGAACCGGAAGAGAACTTGGCAGGTGATAAACCCTCATTTTGGGCAGAGAAAAAACAGACTCGATACCAAAGTAATGCATCTTATTTTTTATTCAAGTTAGACTTTGGTTTAGATGCATACTTTTAGATACAAAGTTCTTTCTACGCTTTTGGAGGGAGCAGATGTGAGAGCAGCCGACTGGTCTGTCCAAGAGGAGCAGCGATGATCAGCGCGGCTATTATACGGCTGTTCCTCCCGGGCAGCAGCTATGTGTGGAGGAAGCGCTGCGAGTAGAGCACCACGCCGATGGACTGTTGAATCTCCAAAATCTCAGGTGGAGTAAGAAAGGTTCTGTGATGGATGAGCCTGTCCATGGAGCTCATAAAGAGCGCAATGATGTTCTCAAGTGCTATGAGCCGGTTGCCGACAGCGTAGACGCCATTCTACTGTGCGAAAGTGGCTCTGTCAACGCCGGGTGGGATGGTCCCTCCTCAGGGGGGGCTCCGTACCTGACCACGTGCGGGCCTAGTGCCAGTGGAGTTTCAGAGCTGCACCGGGAATAGTCCGGATTGAATTGGACTAGCAGTGGATGTTTACCCAACAGACGGCAGTCCACACCCATTTGGCATTATATCCTTTGAGTGTTGCAGTTGCTTTAGGATTTCGAATAGTGAACTGCATTTCGGGGGACAGAGGACTGCCTGCTAAGCTTGAAGTAGCCACACTTTGAGGGGACGCCCCAGGATCGGAGGTCCGCTCATAATTTTTGCTAGGAATATTACACCAGCCTTTCTACTTCACTGGAAGTGCCAGGGCACTCCGCAAAATGTGATTGTGAAATTACCGAGGCGTGAGTGAGTGACTCTGTAATTGTGAAATTGCAGCCGAAGCTGGCGCATCTGGCACAACAAGAGAAGAAGCTTGAGACCTGAAGACGAGCGGAGTGCCTTGTCTGGACCATGAAAACTTCAGGCAGGACTGAGGTCTCATCGCAGTCAGGGGAGAATGATTGCCGCGTGCCGTGACGCGCTGGTCTTTCATAGCTAGTGATGCCGACATCCTCCTATTCACGGGAGCAACGCCATTTAGCTTCAGTCGAGCACCGAGGCATGTCGGACTTCATGCTGTAAACTGCAGGGTCGCCGTCTCCCTGTAAATTCTTACCGGTCACATGCACACCCGGAGTCGGCGAATCTGGCACATCAAGCGATGAAGCTTGAGACTTGAAGAGGTGCGGAGCGGCTCATCTGGACCACGGAAACTTCTGGTAGGACTGAGGTCTCGTTGCAGTCACGGCAGAGACTTGTCGCATCAGCGCAGGAGCGGATTTAAAGGCAGGTGACTCAGCGCTTGTCATGCTCCGAGCGTGGACGTCGGAATCTTCGGCAGCAGCTTCTCCCCGGGCAGTCAGCTGACCGGAGGAAATTTCTGTTTGTGTGGAAAATTTGCTTTAAATAAAACAATTGCTTGAAGCATAGTATTTGCGTTTTTTTTTATTTTAATTTTTTTATTCGTATTGAATTCGCTCCTTCCAGCGCCTCGGCCTCGAACGCTAATCCGGGCCTTGTCGCCTGGGGTCCTGTCCGCGAACCTGGTGACACTGCTCAATGATGGTCCGGACATTTGATTCGTTCTCCCAAGTGGGTTGAAGTGACACACCCTGTGATAGCCGAAGCGGAAAGGAAAACACACAGGAGGTATCAACACAGCAGGTTTTATTCACGGTTCCAACTTCCAACAAACCGGATGATGACACGGCAACATAACAAGAGCGCCCCCAAGTTGTGACCCCAAATAATCCCATGACACATCATAACACCTCTTCGCCAAACTGTTCACGTCTTCCAACTTCACTCCCAAAACCCATGTCCCCAAAACCACCATAAACACTTGGGTAAGCCTAAAACTTAATAAAATAATAAAACGGTCATAAAATAGAATGCAACTTAAACGACTAACCCAAAACAAAACAAAACAAAAACATGCCTCTTTACGCTAAAGAATAAGAAAATTGCAAGCACCTTGGTCCAAAACTTTTATCTCCTATTCCACTTTTTGAACATTGTCATTCAGATACACTGGGGGATTCCTGTTCTTTTGTGGTCGTACTCTTCCTTGAGACGGTGAGCATACCAGATCACTGTCGGTCTGCTTTTTTTTTTTTTTTTTCAGACTGACTTCTTCACTGTTCCCTTCACTTGTCTCAGTCTCCAGTGAGATCCCATCCCCAAGTGGATTCTCCACTTTGACATCCTCCACAGTGGGCGCGGAGGATGTCTGACCTGTTAAAATGGACAGTTTCCCACTGAAAACCTGGTCTACGAGTCTACGCAGTTTGGATGATACGGTGCTGATGTGACATGAGTGATCCCATTGCGTGCCAAAAGCTCTTTAGTGTGTTCGCTCACAAAACACTGGGCATTATCTGACACTATCATTTCTGGGATACCATGAGTGCTGAAACTGGCCCTCAAGCAGTTCACAGTAGCCACTGCAGATGCTGATGAAACAGGGTAGACCTCCAACCACTTTGAATGTGCATCAATCACCACCACTGCTTCAACATCAGACCACATCCTGTTTCCGGAATCACCACACAGCACCCCCACAGTACACACCCATCTTGTACATTCAGCTCCTGTTGCTTCATAGTGTATGGCCTGAAAGCAACATCGAGGTTACAGGGCCACCCTCTGAGTATGTATTCACGGACTGGTGCGAGTACGGGGTCTTCACTGGTCCACGATGGTTACGAAGCTCTTCCGAGTTGACCACTGAACTCTGATCCTGCTCTACCATCAATACCTGGTCTTCTGAGTCTGGATCCCCAGTTTTCTCTGGAAGTGGAAGTCTACTGAGAGCATCTGCGTTTGCATTGTCCTGTCCACGTCGGTACACCACGGCATATTCATTTGCTCTTAACAGAATAGCGCATCTCATGATCCTCTGAGAACTCATGTGTGGCACAGCTTTTCCTTCATGAAACAGACTGATTAAGGGCTTATGGTCTGTGTACAAATCACAAATTTACATCCACACAAATATTTGTGGAAGTACTGCACCCAAAAAATAACTGCTGATAACTCTTTATCCAACTGCGAATAGTTTTTTTGTGCTGCTGTGAGTGTGCGTGAGGCATATCCAATAGGCTTTTCTGCTCCCTTTTCCAGCCTATGTGCCAAGACTGCCCCCACCCCATAAGGTGAGGTATCACATGACAGTGCCAGTTCTTTTTGTTCATCATAATGAACCAACACTTAAACGCTTTGTTGTAACTTTTTTGCCTGCTTAAAAGCCTCTTCTTGCTCAACCTCCCACCTCCGTTTCACATCTTTCCTCAGTAACTTGTGTAATGGAGAGAGCACAGTAGACAAGTTTGGCAAGAATTTGTTATAAAAGCTTAGCAGACCTAGAAAAGCTTTAACCCTCATATTATGCTTAGGGTCAATTTGACCGATATCCGTTTTTGTGTTGAAAAACGTAGTGGTTATCCTGACTTTTTCTTCGTGAAATCTTGTGACTTTTCCTCATCAAGGGTCATGAGAGAGAAGAAGGATACACCAAAATGTCAAAATTGTTTGATTTATGGCCCTGGAGATAATAAAACACCTCCCCTTCCGGAGGTAATAAAACCACCCCCTCCCCCTTTTTATATAAAAAAGAAATTCAAATAATAACCCCTCCCCTTTTTATATAAAAAGAAATTAAAATAATAACCCCTCCCCTTTTTATATAAAAAGAAATTAAAATAATACCCCTCCCCCTTTTTTATATCAACAGGGAATTAAAATTATAACCCTCCCCCTTGTTTTATGACAGGAAGGGTAATAATTAACCCTATCATTCCTTGTTTTATAACAGGAAGGAAAATAACAAAGGGAGGGTTCTGACCGCTGAATAAACATCAACCTGTGTGTATATAGATATGTAACCTTCAGACCGTCGCAAGGAGCAAGGAACCGGCAAACACAACCAACTCGCAATGTCTATCCCTACAACGGCGCGTGGATCACCAGTGATCAGCGAGACAGCTGTGACTGTTATTGAGGACCCGTGGATGGGTGCTGGGGCTCCCCCTAAAATCTGTAATGTACCTACGGCGTACGCAGGCGCCGCCCGGGGAATCTTTGCAGGATGAGTGGTCTCTAGAGCCTTACGGACGTTGAGGGAGATGGGGGTACGCGTTTAAGTATGAAACAGCTGAATTGTACATTTATCAACTGGATGACAACGAAACCTTGAGTGCCTATACGGAGATGGCCGTGTTATCGTCTAACGACTGGGGTGTGCTGAGAGAGGTGAAGCCGGAAAATTTTCCAAGGGCTGAAGAAGAAGAAGAACAACAACAACGTCAGAAGGCTGGAGCTGTGTCTAACAAACCTGATCGAACGGAGAGGATGCCGTCCTTCGTGGCTATATGGCTGGCTAAAATCTCAGGATCAGGACGATGGTCCTTCAGAGCCCTCCATAAAGTATCAACAGGAGTCACGGGTGAAGAAGAAGAAGATTTCGTCCTGGAGTATTTTAATTCTGATTGCGGTGTATTTCGTACTCTGTTAACCATACCTTTGGATGCTTGGAGTGAAAAAATCTGCGAGATTTCTGCAAAAATCGACGGCCTCTTCTACCATAACCGCTTATGGGTTGATACCCTTGTGTTGAAAAAAGCACTGACCTTTTAGTCCCGCCCTTTGGACCGCCTACTGGCTGGCGGTTGTTATAAAGAGGGTGTTTTCCAGAGCGACACCCTGCAGACGTATCCGGCGGAACAAACGCATCCAGGAAAACAATGAGGACCGAAGGTGTTCCGAGACGTATTGCCACTATCTTCCTCGGAGCTGCTACAGGCGGTGCTGGGTACGGAATGAACAACCCCTCGCCGACCCGTCTACTTCCTGTGGTAGAAGACGTTACAGGTGATAATCATGAGTACGAGGGTTCTAACAACGGCATGGCGGACGGAGCCTGTCCTTCATTGACCATCAAAGACGACACAGACGACTCTGATGCAAGTGAAATGGAAGACGTGGACGATGAAGAGGAACCTGTAGGGAGAGCAACAACCTCCTGTCCCGAGAACGGAACTGTCTGCGTGCATCCGCCTGCTTCATCCTCAGCTTCTCAAGACCAAGAACCAGCAGCTAATGATGAAACGGATGGATGGATAAGCGGTTTCTTCCTGAAAGCTGTAAAGACAGTTGTATTTCATCTACTAGGTAAAATCATGCGCAGATATTGGAGGGAGATCTGCTACGGCTGCCAAGTAGACCATCCGAGCCAAGTACAACACAGCTGTCTTGAAGAGATGGAGGATGATTTCTACAGCCTTAACTTCTACCCGTTGATGAAGAGACTCTGTAACAACAACTTTCTGCCTGCTATACAACACTACTTGACCCTGAATGACGTACAACCGGAGAAAATGAGAACCAAGGCTACGGCTGAGACAGTCTTGCTCGAAATGAGGTCTCCAAAATCAAGCGTCTGGAACGAATACATCAAACACGAGCCAGAGGATCTTCTAATTGAACGTCTGGAATCAGCAAGTAGAATCTGGAATAGAACGCCGGTCCTGGGCGATGTCACAAACACGAGATACCCTCGTATGTGATATTTTTTATTTTTATTTTTTGCTTTTACTGTCTTTGTATAACTTTACGATCGAATCCTGACATAACCTGTTTAATAAAAAAACATTAAGAAGCATATTCGGATCTCGGCTCATTCATTTCTCATTTAACATGTCGGTGAAACACATCATTAAAAGAGTTTATTACAATCCTCTTCACCCCGGGAGCTACGGAGGCGCGGATCGCCTTCGTCAAGGGGTGCAGGTTGAGACTGGAAAACCAGTCAGTTCTAAATCTATTAAAGATTTTTTATCAAAACAGGATGCTTACACCCTGCATAAACCGGCCAGAGTAAACTTTCCGAGAAACAGAGTATTTGTTCACAGGCCGCTTCAACAATTCCAGGCCGACCTATGCGACATGCAGGCGTTGGCTAGATATAACGACGATCAAAATTACTTGTTGACCGTTATAGATGTATTTTCAAAGAAGGCCTATGTACGCGTTTTAAAAAGAAAGACTGCGATTGAGACAATGAAGGCGTTTGAATCAGTGCTGGATGAGAGCGGGACGCCTGCAAAGCTACAGACGGATGATGGGAAAGCATTTTTTAGCAAGAGTTTCCGGGCTTTGATGGAAAGGAAGAGAATTATTCATTTTTCAACAGCGAGTGACTTTAAGGCCTCTGTGGTTGAGAGATTTAACCGCACTCTTAAAAATCGGATGTGGAGATATTTTACAGCTAAAAACACTCTACGTTACATCGAAGTTTTACAGGATCTAGTAAAGAGTTATAATCACAGCTATCACAGTAGTATAAAAATGACACCGATGGAAGTAACTAAAGAAAATACTCTGCAAGTGTTTGACAATCTTTACATGAGACCGTCGAAAGGTCGACAGAAGCCGAAATTTAAGGAGGGCGATCATGTTAGGATATCAAAACTACGAGGTATATTTGACAAAAAGTATGAGCAGAGTTTTACAGACGAGATATTTACGATAACTGAATGTATTCACCGCAACCCGTCTGTGTATAAATTGAAAGATTTCGACGGCGAACCCATCCAGGGGTCATTTTATGATCAAGAATTACAAAAAGTACAACTCGATAAGGATAAAGTATTTCACGTAGAAAAGATTCTCAAGGAAAGCTGCGTTAAAGGAGAGAGACAGGTCTTTGTCCAGTGGAAGAACTGGCCTGAAAAATTCAACAGTTGGGTAAAAGCTTCAGATATAAAAAATATATAAGACGATCCTTCTTTACACCAGACGTCATATCATCATGTACAACAAGGAACACTGGCTTCTATGTGACTTTACCACCACCAAGTTTTTAAAGACAACTCGATCGGTACTTTCCGCGTTGATTTAGCACAACATATTGATTTAAACGGGAAATGGGAGGTGGCTTTGACGGAGATTACATACCCTCACACATGGCATAATATTCCGGAGGATGCGGCGTTATTTTACTGGAAACCGAACCCTAGAGGACCTGATTCCAACACAAACACGGCTCCCCCAAGAGGATCAGATTCAGATGCTAACACGTCGAGGCGGCATAAAGATGAATTTCATAGAGCCATGGCGAGACTTCGGGCTCCGGATCCTGACGCCAGCGCCTCACCTCAGAGGAAAAAAGACGAATCACGAGGGGTTGATCGACATTTCAAAACTGCAGGAACAGATATTTCTAAACTGAAGTTCAAGGGTGGATATTACAGCTCTATTAATCAGATTACAACCGAGTTGGAGCAAACCTTTAAAAAAACCAATAACAATATACGCTTCCTGTTTGACGGTGCATGGCAAAAAATTGATCTTCAAGGAGACGGTCAGAACTTAGTGCTTTTTAACTCGCCTTTAGCTTACATGTTAGGTGTAGAGCCTGGTCATTGGATCAATTTTTGCGAGTTCAGAGCGCCCCATCCAGTTCATTTAAAAGCGGGGTTTTACCATCTTTACTGTTACAGCGACGTTGTAAGACCGCAGCTTGTAGGGGATGCATATGCACCGCTTTTAAGAACGGTGGAAATCAAGGGTAGTTACTCAGATATAATCACACAACATTTTAACCCTGCTACTATTTACCGGTTGCCAAGAACCATATTGAAAATATTCAGGTACAAATTAAATCAGATCTTAACAAACCAGTCAATTTTACCTTTGGAAAAGTGGTGGTGACTCTACACTTTAGACCTGTTACTTGAGAGGATATTATATAACCCTCGTATCGTCGTCTGGAAATCCATTCATCATCACAACGCCGGAGAGAGATAACCCCCTGTGTAGACCCGTCATAAACAAACACAATGGTACATGCAGGCTTAAGAGACGACCCGCACAGATTTGTACAATATTATGAAAAACAGGTGGGCGGAGATCTACCCGGGTTCTACGGTGCCCCGGTTATGTACGGACGAGGCATCGGTTCCCTCTTCTCAAAAATGTTTCGGTTTGTATCACCTCTGTTGAAAAGAGGTATTGCCATAGCGAAACCCCATCTCAAATAAGCGGTGGGTAACATAGCCTCGGATATGTTCACCCGTACCGTGAGAGGAATGAGCGATCAACAGAGACAGGAAGGGTCAGGCGGTATAGCCGTCTTATCACGAAGGACAAAGAGACGCCCTCCAGGTCGCCGTGTAACACAGAGCTCTAATAAACGTACAAACAAAAAAAGAAAGAAGCCAGTTGACAGAAGCAAACGGGCCAAGAGGAAGTCCAGAGGGAGCTCCGATATATTTTAAAAAACCTTATATACAGTAACATGGCGCTCCTACACCAGAAATCTGCTGAATGCACATTAGCAGAACTGGATTTATTCACGGCGCCGGTGACGCAGCTTTCCATCGAGGACAAAATTTACACTGAAATTGCTCCAGTAGCCGCTATCCGCGAAGGAGGACCGATTGAGTTTTTTATACCGGGAGACAGCGAAAAGTATCTAGACCTAAACGACACCCTTCTACACGTGCGTGCAAGAATTACTAGCGCCGATGGCACACCGCTGGCTAACGACGCAGCAGTCGGTCTCATCAATTATCCTCTAAACACAATCTTTGATCAGTGCGATGTGGTTCTGGGGGATCGGATGATTTCGCAGTCCAGTTCCACTCACCCGTACAGAGCTATGATTGAAACACTTCTCAACTTTTCCGGCGACACTCTTAAAACACAGTTTAGCGCCGGTCTTTTTTACCCGGGTCAGTTGACTCGATCGTCACTGTAAACGGACCGAACGCAGGCCTTAATAAAGGGGCAGAGTTCACGAGCAGATCCAGAGAAGTACACCTTCTCGGTCCTCTCCACAGCGACATATTTTTCTGCGAGAGACTGTTATTGAACTCGGTCGATTTAAGAATTAAACTCACCAGGGCGAACGATGCCTTCTGCCTGACCGGACCCCGCGACTCCACCTTTCGTCTGAAAATCCTCGGCGCCTCTCTGTTTGTGAAGAAAGTCACTGTTTCGCCAGCTGTGAGAATAGGTCATGCAGCGGGTTTGTTAAAAGGAAATGCTCTCTACCCCCTCTCACGAGTCAACGTAAAAACATACTCCATTCCTGAAAACTCAAGAATATGTACCCAGGAGAATTTATTTCTGGGTTCAATACCTAAATACGTGGTTTTAGGGATGGTGCATCATGAGGCATTTACCGGTAGGAGAGATCTCTCCCCGTTCAATTTTCATCATTACAACACCGAATATCTCGCCCTCTGTCAGGACGGCCGACAGATCCCCGCTAAAGCTTTTCAACCTCAGTTTAATAACAGTATGGCGGTCAGAGAGTTTTATAACATGATTCTAGCTACAGGAAGACATTTGAAGGATCTACCGCTAAGCATTGACCGCGAAGGTTTTAAGGCGGTTATTCATTGTTTGCGTTTAATCTCAATCCAGCCGACGACAACGACGCTCTCTCCCCTGTCTCAAAAGGGAATTTAAGACTGGAGATGAGATTCAGAGTACCCTTACCGAACACCGTAACACTGATTGTGTACGCTTGTTACGATTCCATTCTGGAGATTGATGCAAAAAGACAAGTGCTGGTGGACTATTATTAAAAAAAGTTATGGATAGTCTCCAGTTACAGAGGCTGCTGAGAGGTCTCTTGGGCGACACATTTTACGGTGTATGGCCGCCGGATGAGTTGCCTCAATTCACTCAACCCCTCAGACCGCCTGCATATTTCGTCGTCAACACACATCCGGCACATAAACCAGGAGAGCACTGGTTGGCTTTAACTCTCAAAGAAGACGGTAGATCAACTTTCTTTGACTCATTTGGAATGGGGCCGTACTTTTCACATTACCCTGAAAATATTTTAAAGTTTCTCAAGAAACATTCAAGCGACATCAAGTACAACAATGGCCAACTACAGCACGCTCTATCGTTTGTATGTGGTCATCATTGCGTCTTCTACCTCTGTCATCGTGCTAGAGGGCTGTCTATGGAAGAAGTATTAAGTCTATACAGCGACGATACCTTAAAAAACGACCTCATGGTATACAACTTTGTGAATGGACATCAAAAATGTCTAAAAAGATGTGCACACTGTCCGTGGAAACAACAAAACGGTTCTCTTCTGTATTTTAAAGACTATTGTAACGTGTGACTAATCTTATTTTGTTTGTATGTGTGTTTAAAAGAAAAATCTGTAATCACATAATAATTCAATAAAACATTTTATTGATGAAATGACAATAACCGTGTACAAGACAATTATTCAGGAAACCCATCAAGGTGTTAGAGACAATTTCTTCCCTTTGGTCACTACATGCGTCAAGCGTCGTCGAGGTGTCGCTTTAGGATCCTTTGGGTCGGGAGACCAGCTCTCAGCTATACTTTTCTTTCGCGAGATAGAATTCGATTTAAGTCTCTGATATTGAGCCCTCGCTTCAGGGTTGGACAGCAGTGTGAGAGGGATGTTTAGCTTTAATAATGTGACGAGAAACTCGGACCAGCCCTCAGGTAATGAAGAACTTGTTTTCTTATACGGTAGGGAAAGGTACTTGAATAAATCAATCACATGAGAGCCTTTTACAGCATTTCCTTCATACATAAATTCGCCATTCATATTCCAACCATCACCGTTTTTGGATATCCTCTGGATAATGTATTCAGCATTTCTTTGAGCTTTTGCCAGAAGGCTATTTAGAATATCCTTACCTAAGTCATCTGTTACAGAGGGTGTTTTTAGAACACTTTCGACACGACTGTCAGAGTCGTGTGGATGATCGCTGACTCCGTCTCGTTGTAAAGTCTGAGTTACTCTCCTTTGGTCTCTCTGATCCTGTTTTGCAAAGGTTAAATATCTTTGCAATAGAGCATCGTACTTTTTAATCTTCTCATACGGGTTTAACTGAGAATCATTTAGAATGGACCTCATCTTGTCATTTAATTCATCTTCGGCAGTTTCACGGATGTCGGAGGTTGGACGTGATAACTGGTTAATTTGCTGAGGAGAGACGAGATACATTTTCTGGACAGTCTTCATGGTGTTTTACTTCTTTACAAGTCCTCCTATTAGATTTCCAATGATTGGAACGGCAGCCGCTAGCAATGGCAAAATGAATCCTCCCGATTGCTTTTTAAGAATCCTTCGTTTACGCTTCACGCATGCCTTTTTATTAGCCAAGAGTCTGATGTTTTTCTTCTGTTTTTTCAGTTTTTTGAACTGAGCCTGTGACAATGGTACATTCCCCTTCAAAACATTCAGGGCGATCTCACCGAGAGCTTGAATAAAGTCCCGAGAACTACGCATCAAAATGTCTTTACGTTTCTTTGACGGAGCATGGTATAGTTCCTTAAGTAAACCCGTGTTTCTTTTTGTACGCGCTGACATAACTTAAGCAGACGTTTTTGGTATGTACACCGTGTGACGTTGATGAGGAAGTATCCCGGTCCTTAGTCTGTAGCGTTCTGGACATGAGGGTGTTAGATCAACAATTAAGTACCCGTGTGCGTCAGCTGTAGCATCTTCAAAGCTTTCTAGAAAGAAAGCTCTCTGAGACGGGTAAACCTGTTGAGCAAGAACTTTTACCTGCATTTTATCGCGAGGATTCTTAAACAGTACAAAGTAATTGCTATTCAGACTAATACTGCGACTATATTTACCACGATGAAATGAGTTTTGCGTCAGCATTATAACACTCATATTTTTATGATGTCTGTACTGTGTAAAAATGCGAACAACCTCAGGGTTTTCAGAAGCTTCAAAAATCAACAAAAAACATCGTCAAGAATAATCAAATGTTTTCTATCAGAAGGAAATACATCTTCATTTTCAAAAGATTCAGGTAAACCTTCAATGAATTTGATATTTTTATTCATCTTTTGCAATTCACTGTACATTGGTTGAAAAGAAGTATAAATCCATACAATATTTACATTGGCATCATCCATAACATGTTCACAATTTTCAAGTATACATTTTACAAAATGGGTCTTTCCTGACCCTGATGGTCCCACCACTAGACATGAAAATGGTGTTTTCAAACGAGGATCGAAATGAATTTCTTCCATAATGACCCCTCATCCACTCAAAACTCAGAACCCAAAAGGTTTGGTTGTGCGTCTGAAAACAATCGCCTCTTAGTGTACACGACCCAGAGTTTTTTTAGTAACTGATCTGTTTTTTAAAGTGATGTTCTTTTTATCCCTGACAATGCTGTGTTGACGGGTCTCAGGCAGCCCATCAGGTGAATTATGTCAAAACAAGTCATCCAATGTCACCACAAACAACCCGGGAACCCTTTACACATGACTGTTACATCGTGGATGAAAATTTGAGGCCATCCTGAAAGATGGGTCATTGTTCAAGTTTTTTGATCCTCAGATTATCAATTAATGCGTTTATATTCTTCTGCGAGACGTACAGTCACTCTCTCCTCACTGGCATCAACAAGAAATATCTGTTAGGTCTCAATCATTGGTTCTCTGAATGAGCACCATTGAACATGTGTAACTTGTTGAATCACCCACGTTCTGTCTAAACTGAGGATACCACGTATTGTTGTACTTGTTCTTTACAAACAATACAATACAAAGGACCTGCCATGATGTATATTTTAGAGACTGCTACACAGGCAGACAAGCAGAGTCACATATGTCTGAATTGATGGCCAGGTTTTCATAGGAGGAGGGTGCATCTCAGATCAAGATGGAGGTCGCCAATTTGTGATGGCTACTAGTGAGGAAAGGGTAAAATGAAGTCATACATCGAAGATTTTACAAGCTACTCACAAACATTCAACATAAATATTTGCCTGCATTCAACTTTTAATTTTCAACTTTTATCATCATCATCATTATCTTTTGCAGGAGATAACTATTGCATCATTTATGTTTAAACCACATCATAGTGAGAATATATTACAACAGCATTACATTTAACTCTTTCAAAATTTCAGATTTTGTTCAAGGATATTGTAGGTATCCGTTTGCTTTTGGAATTAATTGAGATTCCTTGCAGAAGTATCCTTTTGACGCAAACGTTGACAGTAACGTTTGAAAATTTCAACGTGGTCCCAGAAATTGCAGCACTTTCAAGAGTTTCTCCCCAACCAACAGAAACAATACATACATAATTACAAAATAAAACCCAAAAAGTACTGTAGTAACATGCAAACATGAATGTCAGTCTACGCTTTGACTCCAAAGGTCCAGTGGAAAAGCTTCATAGAACTTCATATCCAATATGTGTTCCTTCCTTCCGTTTAAAGTTCTCGTATGAGATGTTTATGAGATGTTCATCAATTCCGCATTTACCTACGTATGCGTAGATCCAACAAGTCCAACATTTCCCCACTGCGGGACAAACAAGGGGCACTCTGTGCTCAAGATTCAAGATTGTATTCATCACCGTGGTCACCCTCGACATTTTGGGCGGCTCGCGACATTTACGCTAAATGATAGCAACCGATTTAAGGGAGAATGACACACACAATTACTGTAATTGTTCAAGAAAAAAAAGACAAATCTTAATCTCATTCTATCACTTTCCCCCTCTTATGGGCAGAACAGCGAATTTTGCCACCGTTTTTAAAAAGTGCATCGAGGCTGATTTTAGGGGCGAGAAACTAGTCATTGGCTGTATATGTTGAACGAAGACCTGAGTATGATCCGGGACATCTTCCCATAGGATTGGATATTGGATCACCAAGCATTGTCATGTTCACAAACATGCTTTCATGTGTTTGCAGACATTCACTCAGTTAAAAATTTAATTTGAGTGAAAAATGAGATATAATCACACTGTTGCTTTCAAAAATCTTTGTTAGTTTTGTTATATTGTTTTTCTTGTTGTTGTTGTTGTTGTTGTTGTTGTTTTTCTCAGATGTTCTTTCTATGGAGTTTCTATTCTCTCCCTTCTCAATGAACAGAGTTGTTCTTTGAAGTATATTCTCGTATTTATTTGTTCTAATATTTTCTGTGTGCATATTCCGTCTTATGCAGTTACACTTTAAAACTTAACTGACTGATGGATGGATAGGTAGATGCAAGTTCATAAAAAGGAATAAAAGCCTTCTGCAGGATTCAGCGCCTCATTGAAAGACTACTAACGTAAAAAAAAAAAAAAATGCTTCCACGCAATTCGTACACCTTGTGAATGTAAACAAATAAAAGATAATATACTCTTTAGCTTGAAGATATGTAAAGAAAATGTAGGTCTAGGACGATTAAAAATGAAAAAACTGAAAGTATGTCAGAAACTACAATGTCAACCCTGTGATTTGTTGTTTGTCAGTTAGAATTGACAGTGAGTAGTAAAAAGCTTTACTTGTAAAAAAAAAAAAAATTATATTTCATACTATTTCATGCAAAAGTGGGGTTGTGACCGGTAGCGAAAAATAAAAAGTTCTTGACATCTCAAAAGTTATACATCTTTTATTTTTTTTCAAATTTGAAAAATGGCTGAACAAATGAAAAAAGTTTGTCAAAATTATATAAAACCATATCTAGTTTCTAATAACATTTCTAATAATATTCATTTATTTACCATATCGTAGATGGTTGTACAAAAATGTCAGGCTTTAGTTCAGGATTACTAGTACAATTTGTGTAAGCAGACAGTGTCAGGTGAATGAAAAGATTAAGAAGATTGGGAACATGCTGCTCGCACATGCTAAAATGGCTTGTTGTCTTATAGTGAGAATGGAAAGTCTTAAATTTGATGCACGAGTGTGTGTGTGTGTGTGTGTGTGAGTGAGTGCTGAAAGAAAACTGCTGAAAGAAATTTGTTGTTTTTACAAACAATTCAATTTATTGTACTGACAATTAGGAGTTTTTAACAGTGAAACAGATATTTGAGAATCTAATGGATGGAGAAAAGTTTGAATTAGAAGGAAAAATGTACTTTTAGATTTTATAGCATGAACAGCTTGCCTACCAAAACTATTCTTTTATGGTAACTTGCGAACACAGACAAAACAGACAAGACAAAAACAGGTTCACGAACCTACAATGTCAACCAGTTTAATGATTGCCAGTTGTTTGTTTTTAAAAACACTGAAAAAGTTTTAAAATTTGAGACACAGTTGATAAATAAAAACTTAGAATACACCTGTAACTTGTGAAGAAATATGAAAATACAATATCTGAATTTGTTCACAAGCTTTACTTCAGCATTAAAATTTTGTGAAAATGAACAATAGAAACACAGTTTTTTTAAAATGGAAAGATTTAATTTCAACACATTTCGATTTCGACTCGGGTTACTTTTTTTTTTATAATTCTCAATTCGTACATTCATAGTTTCACCTCAGCTAGAAGCAGGTTAGTCTCTGGATCTGATCTAAATACCACATATGATGCTGGAGTAATTGCGTAATGCATGCATAACTGGTTGATTAATCCTGATAATACCTAACAACTGTGATATTTATTTTTATCCTTTGGTGCAACTTTTAAAGAGTTAAAACATTCAATTATTTCTACACTAGTTGCCTGGTTTTGAATAGTCACAAGTTACTTTTAAAAAAATGCTAAACACAAAATGCACACTACAAAACGAACATGTTGCACCGTACTGCTCCCGCATTTGGCTGTTTTCACCTGAAAATACAGAATAAAGACACATTTAAATCAGTGAAAAGCACGGCTTGTAATATACACATTTAAGCCACTGGTAAGGCAAAAAATAAGTAAAATAAAATAAAATAAAATAAAATTAAGGGTTGACATACTTTGGATATTTCTACACTACTTGTCTGACTAGGGATAGCATCAAGTATAAATGAATGTTCATTCAATGAATGTTCAGTCCCTCCTACATTGTGTTACATGACAAGTTATAGGACGTTTGTATCGCTATTATATCACTGTAGTGATTCCTTCTCCAGAGATTCAAGCATGGACCTCGTGGACTTTTCTGGAATGTGTAACTTCAACTCGGAGACATCTCCTTGGGTGCCCACCATGCCTGTTGCAGCTCAGAGGTTTCTGAACCCTCCGATAAGGACCATAAATCATTGGAATGGTCAAAGGGGGGAGAGACTAGAGCAACAGTCCAGGATGCTGTGCCGTAAGAGAAAAAAAAACCTGACCAACTCATGAACCCTGTTTGGTGGGGGACACACACAGCTCCTCCTTCTCCAGGTTCCAGATGAACAAAGACAGACTTGTATGTGAATGTGTCTTAATGTGTATTTCTTAAAAAGGACTTTGTTTCCCATAATAACCCATGATTTCCACAGGATGTTCAAGCAAACCAGATGCCCTGAACATGTGATGGTAAACTTGACATGAATGGTCGATTGTTATATTGATCATTATAGAGGAGAATGTGCTAGAATGGTCATGTTTGGTGTCGTCTGAATGCTTAAATTGAGATGGGAAAGTTTTGACAGATTGCGAGCAACTTTACAACTCAGGTAATGTTTTATTGTCAAATAAAACTCTGGTACCGGGGGGGGTCAAAATCTCCCATCTCAAGACTGGAATTTACGACCCCGTTGGAGGAGGAGGAGGAAGGCCAGGCTTGGAAACCCTCGTCCAATCAGCAATAGGTGATGGAACTCCTTCAACCAATCAAAACTGGACAAGGAGACTCTTCATGAGAGTTCAAAAGACCCAGTCTACAGAGGTTCTGCCCTCTGTGCGCTCTGTTCCCCTCTGTTCAGCCCTCTGTGACCCTCTGTTCAGCCCTCTGTTCCCCTCTCTGCTCTGCGACGAAAGATCCACGGCGGTCCGGAAGACGATCCGAGAGTGCCATCGACGCCTGAAGCTGCGTGTCCTCATCACCTCCAAGCCACCACGCTGAGAACCAGGACGCCTCCTTCCAAAGCCGCCTGCCTCCTCCCTCACCTCCTGACCGACCTTCTGCATCTACTCATCACCCTCTCATCCATCCCTCCATCCCATTCATCCCTCCACTCATCGCCAAAGTAAGCCGCTGCTTGTCATCTCTGCACAGAGTGGTGTGTTGGGGTTTAGTAATGTTATTACTTGCCTGAGGTTGACAGTTAGACTAGAACGTCTGAACTTTCCCATCAGTTACACACGTGTCTGATACGGTATTGACATTGATTCATAACTGGTTTACGCTTCCATCGCGATATTGTCGGGATCATCTCATTCTCCTTTGCATCTTTCCTGTTTCTTTCTGTTCTTTTATTCCTAAATAAATCTATAAAATTACGTTGGTCTTGATCACATTACTTTGGAGTGTATTATAATCAATCTAAGAGCCTCTGATCAGTAAAGGACATTACATCACGAGTAGTGACTTCAGATAAATAGATTGATTACGCTAATAGTTAATTAAGTTACCACGGTTAATTAATTAATTAAGTGTTAATCAAGAGAGCTAAATAGTCTCCTGGAAACTATATTTCAGGTGGTGCCCCAAACTTTCGAGGAGATATTATTTTTCATAATATCCACGTCACAGACGCAGGCGTCCGTGACCAGACAATCCTTCACTTTCACTACAGCCTTATTGGTGCCCCGTGTGAGGCTGATTAATTGCTAAATTTTGATTGTAAACCATTCCATAAAGGTAGAGTGTTCCCCCCCCTTGCTTCACCCCGTTTCTTCCCTCTCACTCTCTTCAAAGCGTGTGCCCAGCCTGCGCTGAGACATTATTAAGAAAAATAAATAAATAAAAATAAGAACAAAATTAATAACGCGTTTAAACCACTTTGTCTGTGCTTCAAAAGCACTGAAATTACTTTGATGGTACCTACTGCCTCGAAAAAAAAAAAAAAAAAAAAGACTACAAGTCTTATCGAGAGAATATACATGTGTTTGCTCTAGTGACAAACGCTGAGCATTAATTCATCAGGCCTGCGGACGGAATTCACGACCGAGTTACGAGCGTCTAACCAACAGTGAACCTTCACGTCCAACTCCAACTTTAATAATTGGCGTAGCTAACCAGTTATTAAAACGTTGTTCCAACACGACGGGAGTCTTACATTTGCCCGGCGCACGAGTTTCTGCCTACGGGAACAATAGTGATCAATTGACGTGAGCTTGTGTTGGGTGTGGTGAGCGTAATTGACCTATTCTTGTATTGCTGTGCATAGAGCAGAGATTTTGATCTCATAAGACTTTCGCGCATGCGTGGTCGCAGCTTCTTTTTCCCAGTGGAAGAAGCGCGCTCCTCTGGAGTCATTCCACATCACTGGAGGGCGGACAGAAAGTCCCGCCTCATTCACTTATTTATTGCTGTGTGTAGAGCAGAAATTTTGATCTCATAAGACTTTCGCGCATGCGTGGTCGCAGCTTCTTCTTCCCAGTGAAAGAAGCGCACGTCTCTGTAGTAATTGTACCCCACTGGAGGGCGGACAGGAAGTCCCGCCTCATTAAAGGAAGTGACGTCAGCGTAGCAACTGTTGCTAGGCTAGCCAGCTCACAGCTAGCCTGCCATTGACAATAGGTTTAACACTGTTGAAGGCTATTTGTTGTTGCTAATGCTAAGGCGTGTGATGCTCACTTCTACTGATAGCCTAACTGCGGTGAAAGCTATTGTTTAGTTACCATGTCAGATGCTAAGGTACTGAGGTTGGATAACTTTAGTCTTTGGCTTATTTTGTTACAGTGCCAACTTGTTTAAGTTGACAGTTGGGGCCTCCGTGCCTTGTTTGTGCTGTGCTACTTGCGAGGCCACCACTAGCGGTGTTACAGTCTGCAGCTGCAATAGCTGGTAATGCTAATCTGCCACGATTAGCTTGTGTTGTTTGTTTTACTTTGCACACAAATTAGCTGTTTGCTTTCTGCCATCCTGCAAATTGCTGATGCTTGTGGTGCTGCCTGTCCATTGTGCAGTGTGTTTTAAAAAAAAAAAAGCTTTGTCTATTTTTTTTTTTTTTCAGTGTTTGCAGATTCTTGCTCCACAGTCTTTCTCTACCTGTCCAGCTTACACGCTTCACCTGTTGTCACCAACCCAAAGTCAAACTACAGTTTGGATTTAAAATTACAAACCTAGTAATTCCAACCCCACTTGTGTATAAAAATAATTTTAATTAAGAATTAAGATTACAAATTTATACACAGATACACTTGAATATTTTTATTGAATAGCTGTCTCACTACTCAATTAGAAACATCGACAATAGAAACAAACCTTGCCTTTTTAATTAATAATTACTTATTAATTAAATAATTCAACCAGTCCATAAATAGCCCACACAATTAAATCTCGCATCCAAGTTGACAAACCAACTATTGAATTTGAAAAAAAAACAAAAAAACAACTTGTTACTCACTTAAATAACTTAAAGAGTTATTAGTAGAAACAATTAAACAATTTGAGATTTGATTCAAACAAATTTTAAATTAACATTGAAATTTTAGAAATCAAATCCGCTAAAAGTAACGCACCTAAAGTGATCCCCTGGTTATCTCAACAACCTGAGTAATAACAATAGCAATTACTTAAACCGTTACTTTTAACATCCCAATAATTTAAGTTGGTTTTCAATAACTTAAGAACAATTCGCTGATAAGTTTTCCTTTAACATTTTAACTAGCTTACAAGCGTAAATTAAGGAATTCAGCAATAAAACAAAACAAACGATTAAATGGCTGAAAGCAGAGAATCCCCGGTCGACTACGAAAACCTGGATTCGTTAGAGCACCTGCTCGCCACAATCACTGATAAGATGTGCCCAGGTTATAGCACAACCCTGGCAGCAGATCAACCTGACGCTATCAATGATAATATCGCTCAGCTCATGAGCCAATTGGAGTCCACGGACCCCAAAGATAAATCCCTGGTTAAAGCCCAAAGTTGCATGACCCTGAACTTGGTGGCACAATTAAAAATTAAAGACAAAGAAATTGAAAACAGGGAACGACAATGGGAGCGTGGACAACAGGACCTAGCCCTGCTGAGACAAAGGGAGTCCCTCTTAACAGAGAGACTCGACATGGTTGAATCTCAGTCAAACACCACAGAACTTAGTAAGCTGAAACAAGACAACCTAGAGCTTACTCAAGAGGTGTCTCAACTGAGACAAGATCTAACTGACCATGAGGCCGTCAGAGATCAACAAACGCAAGACCTCCTAGATGCCCTGGCTGAGTCACTGACCTCTCAGAATGAACTCAAGCGGGTGGAGGCAAGATTATCCTTTTGTCAGAAAGAACTGTCTGATGCACTTGCAGAAGTGGAGACCTTGTCAGAAGCATTAAGGAAACAAGCACCTCGACAAACAGAGCTCTACCTTCGACTTCTGGACGAACATGATAAAACCAGGCAGTTGTTATAACAAGCCAATGAAAAGGTCCAGTCCCTCCAAAGTCAGGTTGACTCAATTACGGCGGAAAAGGAGGAAGAAGTAGAAAAGGACTACCACCTCCTCTGCCACGTAAAGTCCTTAGAGGACCATGTAAGTCAGCTCCAAGAAGACCTTAGAAGGACAAAGAATGAGCTGCAAAACACAGTAGAGCAAACCCAAAGAGCTAGAGACGCGGCCCACAAGCCCCCATCTAAGCCAGGGTCTCTGCTCAGAGATTCCAAGGAACAACCAATCACCTTTAAATCTCTCAATCCCTTCTCTCAGTGGACCGCTCACCCAGAAGGCAGCAGATCACAACCAAACTATGACTCTGCTTCCCTTCACTGGCCTAATAACCCTCCTCACCAGGGAGGTTATGCAGCCGCAGCCCCACCCGACAGAGCCCCAACACAGGGCCTGACCACAAATGTACTAAACAAACTGGCTCGCAACATACCTCGGTTTGAGCCCAAACCTGGAGGTAATACAGAGACCAGGTCATATCTGAGGGACATCGAATATCACCTTCAGCGGTTCCCAGAGGCAACCACCCCAGACAAAATCTACCTCCTCAAAATCACATCCAGCAGGGAGGTAGGCAACTTCATTGACAGGCAGCCACCAGCTGTTCAAAATGATTTTGACACCCTCACCAAAATGATGCTGAGGGAATACTCCAGCCCCGAACCCTCACTAGGTCTGTTGTCAGCTATCGCTGTCAAACAAGGGAGAAATGAGCCACCAGCTCAATACTATCACCGACTCCGACAAGCATTCTTCGGTGACAAAAATGAGCAAAATATGGAAGAAGACCTCAACTTCAAAGCCCTGTTCCTCCGAAATCTTCATCCTGGCACAAGCCACCACCTTGGAGTGACAGCCTGCCCCCGCACTATGAATAGCTTTCAGTTGCGTGACCTAGCAGATAAAGGCTTCGCAAAACAGATGCTGGGCAACTGGAAAAATGGTGAACCACCTTACTCACTGCTGCCACTGGGTGTCCAAAGTTCCCACATGGAACTTGAAGGGGATGCACCAGTATCCCCGCCAGAAGTAAAACCTTTGTCACAGACACACCGACAACCAGAGCGCAAAGCGAGTCCTCGTCAGGCCCGTAAGGCATTCTTCTCACAGAAGGCATGGTCAGATGACTCCACAGCGCCACCGCAGTCCGTGGTCAACCAGACGGGTTTCCACAAACCCCCACACCCTGGAAACGTTTGGCGTCGTCACGCTAACCATGGAGATGGCCACGTAAAACCGGTCCCCTCCACTCAAGCAGATTCCCAGGCTAACCGTCGTCGTAAGAAAAGTGACAATCAGAAAAATCCCAGTCCTGAGGAGGAACAGATGTACAAGCTGTTCGCCCAGTGGTACAAGGAACAAAATCCAAAGAAGCCTCCCTCCAGACTAGGCCTGGAGGCAACTGAGAGTCAAGCCACACCACCGGCAGACAAGAACCTAACCTCAAACCCACCAAACCCAGCAGTCCTAGTCGTCAACTATGATCAGGACTCGCCACCCTTGGGTGAAAACTCATGGGTCAAACACCCAGCTCAACCCACACAACAGCTTTTGGGTGAGTTGACAGAAAGGGGGGTGGCTCGCAAGTTTTACCTTGCCACGACTCTCGAAGATCTGCTTCACTATGAAGCCCTCGTTGACACGGCAGCAGACATCACTACCATGTCGACACAGGTGTTTGACCAATTACAGCGAGCTGCCCACGCCCAAGATAAAACTCTCAAATTACAGAAATGTAAATTAGATGTCTGGGCATTCTCCACCGTTGGCACACAGTTGAACCCCTTAACGCTAATACACTGGACCATTGGACCCATGACTGTAGTCCACCCGGTCTATGTGTCACCACATAACAACATCCCTCTGCTTATCGGCAAATATTTACTCAACAGGTTTGATCCGATTATAGATTTCCAACGTCTTAAAATCTGGGCCCAAGTTCGTCAACCTCTGCCGCTAGAGCATGACTCACACCCTTCTTACTATACAGTAGCAAATGGGGGTGACTCGGCGAGACACGACCCGTGCAGCAACCCACGAACACCCTCAAACTCAAATGTTGACACCGTTCTCTACCACCTTCCAGGCCAGAAACGCAACCGTTTCCTCATGGCCAAACGCAAGCCAGTGAAACACAAAGACTTGTTCACTGTCTGTGATCACCCAGTCAGCACCCATGACATGCGAGTGCATTGGAAGAAGGTACGGGGTCAATCACACATTCCCAGCCGAGACAGAGAGTATAATGACCTCACAGATACTTTGGCCAAAGAAGGTGCTCCCCACGGGAAGCCATGGAGCGTTCGACCTGCTCGGATCCACACAGAGTCCATGCCATCCGTGTTGGCCGCAACTCGCCAACAATCCAGAAGTACTCCCACACAATGTAACACATCTTTACATTTGGCATGCGACCAGGTTTTTCAAAACTCAGATCTGGTAAATCGGCAGAACCAAGATCCCACCCTGTCATCTCTCATTCGCAGCGTCACGGCTGACCATGACAATGACGTCCCCAATCCCAATAGCGGCCCGCCGGACAGGGAACTGTCCCACTGGCTCACGGTCAAAAACAAACTGCGCATGGTTGATGGCTTGCTGGTTTATGTCTCAGATGAACATGCCACGCCAAGACTTGCAGTTCCACTGAGCCTAAGGGGGGTAATGCTAGCATATGCACATGTTGCACCATGCACAGGTCACAGGGGTGTCAAAGCAACCGTTGATGCACTACAGCAGGTAGCCTACTGGCCATGCATGCATCAAGATGTAGCTGACTACATAAAAGGGTGCTTAACATGCTGTCAGTTCCAGCCGACTCAACCTAATCTGAAACAGGGGAGTCACATTCCCCATAGTCAGACCTGCAAACCGATTGGGTGGGACCCCTGGTCAAATCTACCAGAAGCAATGAATCTTCTTGCAACTGGGCTCACCGAAACCAAATTAAAGGGCACCACACCCCAACATCTCCAAAAAAAAAAACTAACACCGGATAATAACTAGGATAGGCTGATACGAAAACCCGCATCAAGCATAACTACAGACTGTATAAAAATGATAAGTTATTGAATTTACACCTGTGTCATATCCGTGTTGTTTGGTTGCTGTTTGGTTGCTGTTACTGTTAAGATGAAGAGGCCAATGTGTGATGAATGCATGAGAATAAGCTTTACGGTTAAAAATTAACATCAAATCACTGTCTAGGGAGTCAAGACTGAAATATTCTAATGTTTCGCTTCGTTCAACACACACAACATGAACAAACCATTTACCTGGCCCCTATCAATTCTGCCTTTCAAGACCTCGACACCACCATAAGAAACCTGGTTACCCCTTTAACTCGTGTTTGGTCGGGAGCCAATACCCTGCTAATTTCCATAGTCAGCGTCAGCTTCATTCTCTCTCAGAAGAATAAAAGATCTCAAGGACTCGTTTAATCGCTGTTAGGTGTTCAAACCAAAACTAAAGAACACTCAAGAAGACTTAATGATGTAAGCGCTCCTCCAACAGCAGAACATGGCTCCACCTTGATACAAGTTCAAAGGTCAACTATTATCTCTCTGACCAAAAAAAAAAACATATCTAGTCTCTGTGATAGTTGTGTTCATAGGCGTGTCGATCTTGATTATTGCATGTTTCTTCTTCTTCTTCTTCTTCTATCTTCTCCTTCTCCTTCTTTTTGAAAAAAAAACATTTTCCTCATCAGTTAAGCCACACTTATTCCATTCACTATGAAGCTGTCTTATGCCTAGTTCAAGAAATTAAATAAAGTGAACTTGAGAAGGATAAATCTAACAATTTTCCCCACGTAGTCTCACCAGTTCCTCTCAACTTACCCTTATTCAAGTCCGAACTCCAAACTTCGCCACAAACAATGTTAGGTGAACCGGGTTCACCTTCACCCACCTAACTACACTTCCCTCGTGAATCTAGTTTCCATCAACCTCGGTCTAGGTGATATTAGCTAAATGCATGCGACCCCCGGGGGTCATTCTACTGACTCACTCTCTCTCAGTTGACTAAGGGGAGTGGGGGATGTTAGAACACACCAGTCAGTGTATGAGTGACTCTCATCACCAGGATCCATGCGGCATCTACGACCACCCGAAGGACTCAACTCATCTTGGCCCCGATGGAATACCTGCGACAATTCCACACGACGCCAAGAGGGGGGATATGTAGTGATTCCTTCTCCAGAGATTCAAGCATGGACCTGGTGAACTTTTCCCGAATGTGTAACTTCAACTCGGAGACATCTCCTTGGGTTCCCACCATGCCTTTGGCAGCTCAGAGGTTTCGGAACCCTCCGATAAGGACCATAAATCATTGGAATGGTCAAAGGGGGGAGAGACTAGAGCAACAGTCCAGGATGCTGTGCCGTAAGAGGAAAAACCCTGACCAACTCGTGAACCCTGTTTGGTGGGGGACACACACAGCTCCCCCTTCTCCTGGTTCCAGATGAACAAAGACAGACTTGTATGTGAATGTGTCTTAATGTGTATTTCTGAAAAAGGACTTTTGTTTCCCACTTAACCCATGGTTTCCACAGGATGTTCAAGCAAACCAGATGCCCTGAACATGTGATGTTAAACTTGACATGAATGGTTGATTGTTATGTTGATCGTTATAAGAAGACAATGTGCTAGAATGGTCATGTTTGGTGTCGTTTGAATGCTTGAATTGAGATGGGAAAGTTTTGACAGATTGTGAGCAACTTTACAACTCAGGTAATGTTTTATTGTCAAATAAAACTCTGGTACTGGGGGGATCAAAATCTCCCATCTCAAGACTGGAATTTACGACCCCGTTGGAGGAGGAGGAGGAAGGCCAGGCTTGGAAATCCTCGTCCAATCAGCAATAGGTGATGGAACTCCTTCAACCAATCAAGACTGGACAAGGAGACTCTTCATGAGAGTTTAAAAGACCCAGTTTACAGAGGTTCAGCCTCTGTTCACCCCTCTGTTCAGCCCTCTGTGTCCCTCTGTGCTCCTCTCCCCTCTGTCCCTCTGTTGCCCTCGGTTGCGCTCTTTGCCCTCCTTCTGCCGCTTCCTCTGGCTCCTTCGCCTCCTACAACCAACTACAACCAACTTCTTCGACGGTTCCTGCTCAAGTTCCTGCAAAGACTCTTGCTTCTCCTCCACCCTTGAAGCCGTGCCAGCATTCCACTCGCTGCCCATCCAAGTGTGAGAGTGATCGAGAACTTCTCCAAAGTTGCACGTCGCCCTCGTCCTACAGCGGTCTGCCAAGCCAGAGCCTCCTTCAGGAACGGCCCAGTCACACCACGTGATCACAGCCGGCGGCCGTGACGAGTACGCGAGTCCAACTTCCAACAACCTTCCGCTGCCTGGAGTGTGTCATTAAGGCGACCACTCTAGAAGGTTGTTCAGACCGGTGAATCACCTGGCACGAGAGAAAGATACGCCTTCGGTCCTACGCCGCTCTCTGCCAGCTACGATCACCCCGTCTGCGACGAAAGATCCACGGCGGTCCGGAAGACGATCCAAGAGTGCCATCGACGCCTGAAGCTGCGGGTCCTCATCACCTCCAAGCCACCACGGTGAGAACCAGGACGCCTCCTTCCAAAGCCGCCTGCCTCCTCCCTCACCTCCTGACCGACCTTCTGCATCTACTCATCACCCTCTCATCCATCCATCCATCCCATTCATCCCTCCATTCATCGCCAAAGTAAGCCGCTGCTTGTCATCTCTGCACAGAGTGGTGTGTTGGGGTTTAGTAATATCATTACTTGCCTGAGGTTCACAGTTAGACTAGAACGTCTCAACTTTCCCATCAGTTACATACGTGTCTGATGCAGTATTGACATTGCTTCATAACGGGTTTGCGTTTCCATCGCGATATTGTTGGGACCATATTATTCTACTTCTGCATCTTTCCTGTTTCTTTCTGTTCTTTTATTCCTAAATAAATCTATAAAATTACGTTGGTCTTGATCACGTTACTTGGGAGTGTATTATAATCAATCTAAGAGCCTCTGATCAGTAAAGGACATTACATCACGAGTAGTGACTTCAGATAAATAGATTGATTACGCTAATAATTAATTAAGTTACCACAGTTAATTAATTAATTAAGTGTTAATCAAGAGAGCTTAATAGTCTCCTGGAAACTATATTATGTTTACCGTTCTGAAATCGACCTTATCTCAGGCTCAAAATGCGTTTTCTGCATTGTGCTATAACTTTGCAGAGAAGCTTCTTAACATTAAATTTTAACCTCCCACTATAGCACAAAGGGTCTTTCTCGTAGTTGCACATCAAATCTCAGGTGTTTGAAGTGTTTTCCCAAAGTTATCAACATTTTTATGTTTGGCGTTCCGGAACCCACCTTATCTCAGGCTGAAAATGCGTTTTCTGCATTGTGCCATAACTTTTCAGAGAAGCTTCAGAAAATGAAAATTTCACCTCCCACTATAGCAGAAAGGGTCTTTCTAGTAGTTGCACATGAAATTTAAGCTGACTGAAGTGTTTTTCCAAAGTCATCAACATTTTTATGTTTGGCGTTCCGGAACAAACCTTATCTAAGGCTGAAAACGCGTTTTCTGCTTAGTGCCATAATTTGCTTGGAAGCTTCAGAACATGAATTTTTCACATTCCACTATAGCAAACAGAGTTTTTTCTAGTATTTGCACATTAAATCGAAGCTGTCTGAAGTGTTTTTCCAAAGTTATCAACATTTTTATGTTTGGCGTTCCGAAACCCACCTTATCTCAGGCTGAAAAGCTTTTTTCTGCATTGTGCCATAACTTTGCAGGGAAGCTTCAGAACATGAAATTTTAACCTCCCACTATAGCAGAAAGGGTCTTTCTAGTCGTTGCACATCAAATCTAAGCTGTCTGAAGTGTTTTTCCAAAGTTATCAACATTTTTTATGTTTGCCGTTCCGAAACCCACCTTATCTCAGGCTGAAAACGTGTTTTCTACATTGTGCCATAACTTTGCAGGGAAGCTTCAGAACATGACATTTTTACTTCCCACTATAGCAGAAAGGGTCTTTCTAGTAGTTGCACTTCAAATCCAACCTGTCTGAAGTGTTTTTCCAAAGTTATCAACATTTTTATGTTTGGCGTTCCGGAACCAACCTTATCTCAGGCTGAAAACGCGTTTTCTGCATTGTGCCAAAACTTTGCAGGGAAGCTTAAGAACATGAAATTTTCTCCTCACCCTATAGCAGAAAGGGTCTTTCTAGTAGTTGCACATCAAATCTATGCTGTCTGAAGTGTTTTTCCAAAGTTATCAACGTTTTTATGTTTGGCGTTCCGGAACCAACCTTATCTCAGGCTGAAAACGCGTTTTCTGCATTGTGCCAAAACTCTGCAGTGAAGCTTCAGAACATGAAATTTTAACCTCCCACTGTAGCACAAATGGTCTTTCTAGTAGTTGCATATCAAATTTAAGCTGTCTGAAGTGTTTTTCCAAAGTTATCAACACTTTTATGTTTGGCGTTCCGGAACCCACCTTATCTCAGGCTGAAATCGCGTTTTACGCATCGTGCCATAACTTTGCAGGGAAGCTTCAGAACATGGACTTTTCACCTCCCACTATATCAGAAAGGATCTTTCTAGTAGTTGCACATCAAATCTCAGCTGTCTGAAGTGTTTTTCCTAAGTTATCTACATTTTTATGGTTGCCGTTCCGGAATCGACCTTATCTCAGGCTGAAAACGTGTTTTACATATTGTGCCATAACTTTGCATAAAGCTTCAGAACATGAAATTTTCACATCCCACTATAGCAGAAAGGGCCTTTCTAGTAGTTGCACATCAAATCTAAGCTGTCTGAAGTGTTTTGTCAAAGTTATCAACATTTTTATGTTTGGCGTTCCGGAAATCACCTTATCTCAGTCTGAAAACGTGTTTTCTGCATTGTGCCATAACTTTGCAGGGAAGCTTCAGAACATGAAATTTTCACCTCCCACAACAGGAGAAAGGGTCTTTCTAGTCGTTGCACATCAAATCTAAGCTGTCTGAAGTGTTTCGTCAAGGTTATCACAATTTTTATGTTTGGCGTTTCCGGAATCGACCATATCTCAGGCTGAAATCGCGTTTTACGCATTGTGCCATAACTTTGCAGGGAACCTTCAGAACATGAAAATTTCACCTCCCACTATAGCAGAAAGGGTCTTTCTAGTAGTTGCACATCAAATCTAAGCTGTCTGAAGTGTTTTTCCTGAGTTATCACCATTTTTATGTTTAGCGTTCCGGAATCGACCTTATCTCAGGCTGAAAACGCGTTTTCTGCATTGTTCCATAACTTTGCAGGGAAGCTTCGGAAAATGAAATTTTCACCTCCCACTATAGCAGAAAGGGTCTTTCTCGTAGTTGCACATCAAATCTAAGCTGTCTGAAGTGTTTTTCCAAAGTTATCAACATTTTTATGTTTGGCGTTCCGGAATCGACCTTATCTCAGTTTGAAAACGCGTTTTCTGCATTGTGCAATAACTTTACAGGGAAGCTTCAGAACATGAAATTTTCACCTCCCACTATAGCAGAAAGCATCTTACTAGTCGATGCACATCAAATCTAAGCTGTATGAGTGTTTTGTCAAAGTTATCACAATTTTTATGTTTGGCGTTCCGGAATCGACCTTATCTCAGGCTGAAATCGCGTTTTACGCTTTGTGCCATAACTTTGCAGGGAACCTTCAGAACATGAAATTTTCACCTCCCACTATAGCAGAAAGGGTCTTCCTAGTAGTCACACATCAAATCTAAGCTGTCTGAAGTGTTTTGTCAAAGTTATCACAATTTTTATGTTTGGCGTTCCGCAATCGACCTTATCTCATGCTGAAATCGCGGTTTACGCATTGTGCCATAACTTTGGAGGGAACCTTCAGAACATGAAAATTTCACCTCCCACTATAGCAGAAAGGGTCTTTATAGTACTTGCACTTCAAATCTAAGCTGTCTGAAGTGTTTTTCCAAAGTTATCAACATTTTTATGTTTGGCGTTCTGGAATCGACCTTATCTCAGTTTGAAAATGCGTTTTCTGCATTGAGCAATAACTTCGCAGGGAAGCTTCAGAACATGAAAATTTCACCTCCCACTATAGCAGAAAGGGTCTTTCAAGCAGTTGCATATCAAATCTATGCTGTCTGATGTGTTTTTGCTAAGTTATCAACATTTTTATGTTTGGCGTTCCGGAATCGACCTTATCTCAGGCTGAAAACGCATTTTTCGCATTGTCCCATAACTTTGCAGGGAAGCTTCAGAACATGACATTTTCACCTCCCACTATATCAGAAAGGGTCTTTCTCGTAGTTGGAGATTAAATCTAAGCTGTCAGAAGTGATTTTCCAAAGTTACCAACATTTTTATGTTTGGCGTTCCGGAATCGACCTAATCTCAGTTTGAAAACGCGTTTTCTGCATTGTGCAATAACTGTGCAAGGAAGCTTCAGATCATGAAATTTTCACCTCCCACTATAGCAGAAAGGGTCTTTCTAGTAGATGCACATCAAATCTAAGCTGTCTGAAGTGTTTTTCCAAAGTTATCAACATTTTTATGTTTGGCGTTCCGAAATCGACCTAATCTCAGTTTGAAAACGCGTTTTCTGCATTGTGCTATAACTTTGCAGGGACGCTTCAGAACATAAAACTTTCACCTCCCACTATAGCAGAAAGGGTCTGTCTAGTACTTGCACTTCAAATCTAAGCTATCTGAAGTGTTTTATCAAAGTTATCACAATTTTTATGTTTGGCGTTCCGGAATTGACCTTATCTCAGGCTGAAATCGCGTTTTTCGCATTGTGCCATAACTTTGCAGGGAAGCTTCAGAACATTGACTTTTCACCTCCCACTATATCAGAAAGGATTTTTCTAGTAGTAACACATCAAATCTCAGCTGTCTGAAGTGTTTTTCCTAAGTTATCTACATTTTTATGTTTGCCGTTCCGGAATCGACCGTATCTCAGGCTGAAAACGTGTTTTACACATTGTGCCATAACTTTGCATAAAGCATAAGAACATGAAATTTTCACATCCCACTAAAGCAGAAAGGGTCTTTCTAGTAGTTGCACATCAAATCTAAGCTGTCTGAAGTGTTTTTCCAAAGTTATCAACATTTTTATGTTTGGCGTTCCGGAATCGACCTAATCTCAGTTTGAAAACGCGTTTTCTGCATTGTGCTATAACTTAGCAGGAAAGCTTCAGAACATAAAACTTTCACCTCCCACTATAGCAGAAAGGGTCTGTCTAGTACTTGCACTTCAAATCTAAGCTATCTGAAGTGTTTTATCAAAGTTATCACAATTTTTATGTTTGGCGTTCCGGAATTGAACTTATCTCAGGCTGAAATCGCGTTTTACGCATTGTGCCATAACTTTGCAGGGAACCTTCAGAACATGAAAATTTCACCTCCCACCATAGCAGAAAAGGTCTTTCTAGTCGATGCACATCAAATCTAAGCTGTCTGAAGTGTTTTTCAAAAGTTATCAACATTTTTATGTTTGGCGTTCCGGAATCGACCTTATCTCAGGCTGAAAACGCGTTTTACGCATTTTGCCATGACTTTGCAGGGAAGCTTCAGAACATGAAAATTTCACCTCCCACTAAAGCAGCAATGGTCTTTCTAGTAGTTGCACATCAAATCTAAGCTGTCTGAAGTGTTTTTCCAAAGTTATCAACATTTTTATGTTTGCCTTTTCGGAATCCACCTTATCTCAGGCTGAAAACGCGTTTCCTACATTGTGCCATAACTTTGCAGGGAAGCTTCAGAACATGGAATTTTCACCTCCCACTATATCAGAAAGGGTCTTTTTGGTAGTTGCACATCAAATTTAAGCTGTCTGAATTGTTTTTCCAAAGTTATCAAAATTTTCATGTTTGGCGTTCCGAAACCCACCTTATCTCAGGCTGAAAACGCGTTTTCTGCTTTGTGCCATAAATTTGCCCGGAAGCTTCAGAACATGAAATTTTCACCTCCCACTATATCAGAAAGGGTCTTTCTCGTAGCTGCACATCAAATCTAAGCTGCCTGAAGTGTTTTTCCAAAGTTATCAACATTTTTATGTTTGGCCTTCCGGAATCGACCTTATCTCAGTTTGAAAACGCGTTTTCTGCATTGTGCAATAACTTTGCAGGAAAGCTTCAGAACATGAAATTTTCACCTCCCACTATAGCAGAAAAGGTCTTTCTAGTCGATGCACATCAAATCTAAGCTGTCTGAAGTGTTTTTCAAAAGGTATCAACATTTTTATGTTTGGCGTTCCGGAATCGACCTTATCTCAGGCTGAAAACGCGTTTTACTCATTTTGCCATGACTTTGCAGGGAAGCTTCAGAACATGAAAATTTCACCTCCCACTATAGCAGAAAGGGTCTTTCTAGTCGATGCACATCAAATCTAAGCTGTCTGCAGTGTTTTTCCAAAGTTATCAACATTTTTATGTTTGCCGTTCCGAAACCCACCTTATCTCAGGCTGAAAATGCGTTTTCTGCTTTGTGCCATAACTTTGCCGGGAAGCTTCAGAACATGAAATTTTCACGTCCCACTATAGCAGAAATGGTCTTTCTCGTAGTTGCACATCAAATCTAAGCTGCCTGAAGTGTTTTTCCAAAGTTATCAATATTTTTATGTTTGGCGTTCCGGAATCGACCTAATCTCAGTTTGGAATCGGGTTTTTTGCGTTGTGCAATAACTTTGCAGGGAAGCTTCAGAACATGAAATTTTCACCTCCCACGATAGCAGAACGGGTCTTTCTAGTAGATGCACATCACATTTAAGCTGTCTGAAGTGTTTTTCCAAAATTATCAACATTTTTTTGTTTCGCGTTCCGGAATCGACGTTATCTCAGCCTGAAAACGTGTTTTACGCATTTTGCCATAACTTTGCGGGGAAGCTTCAGAACATGAAAATTTCATCTCCCACTATTGCAGAAAGGGTCTTTCTCGTTGTTGCACATCAAATTTAAGCTGTCTGAATTGTTTTTCCAAAGTTATCACCATTTTTATGTTTGGCGTTCCGGAATCGACCTTATCTCAGGCTGAAAACGCGTTTTCTGCATTGTGCCATAACTTTGCAGGGAAGCTTTAGAACATGAAATTTTCACCTCCCACTATAGCAGAAAGGGTCTTTCTAATAGTTGCACATCACATTTAAGCTGTCTGAATTGTTTTTCCAAAGTTATCAACATTTTTATGTTTGGCATTCCGGAATCGACTTTATCTCAGGCTGAAAACGTGTTTTCTGAATTGTGCCATAACTTTGCAGGGAAGCTTCAGAACAAGAAATGTTGTCCTCCCACTATAGCAGAAAGGGTCTTTCTAGTAGTTGCACATCTAATCTAAGCTGTCTGAAGTGTTTTTCCAAAGTTATCAACATTTTTATGATTGGCGTTCCGGAACCCACCTTATCTCTGGCTGAAAACGTGTTTTCTGCATTGTGCCATAACTTTGCATAAAGCTTCAGAACATGAAATTTTCAGCACCCACTATAGCAGAAAGGGTCTTTCTAATAGTTGCACATCAAATTTAAGCTGTCTGAATTGTTTTTCCAAAGCTATCACCATTTTTATGTTTGGCGTTCCGGAATCGACCTTATCTCAGGCTGAAAACGCGTTTGACCCAATGTGCCATAACTTTGCAGGCGAGCATCAGAACATGAAATTTTCACTTCCCACTATAGCAGAAAGGGTCTCTCTAGTAGTTGCACATCAAATCTAAGCTGTCTGAAATGTTTTTCCAAAGTTATCAACATTTTTACATTTGGCGTTCCGGAACCCACCTTATCTCAGGCTGAAAACGCGTTTTACGCATTGTTCCAAAACTTTGCATAAAGCTTCAGAACATGAAATTTTCACTTCCCACTATAGCAGAAAGGGCCTTTCTAGTAGTTGCACATCAAATCTAAGCTGTCTGAAGTACTTTTCCAAAGTTGTCAACATTTTTACGTTTGGCGTTCCGGAATCGACCTTATCTCAGGCTGAAAACGCGTTTTCTGCATTGTGCCACAGCTTTGCTGGGAAGCTTCAGAACATGAAATTTTGACCTACCACTATACCAGAAAAGTACTTTCTAGTAGTTGCACATCTAATCTAAGCTGTCTGAAGTGTTTTTCCAAAGTTATCAACATTTTTATGTTTGGCTTTCCGGAATCGACCTTATCTCAGGCTGAAAACGCGTTTTCTGCATTGTGCCATAACTTTGCAGGGAAGCTTTGGAACATGAAAATGTCACCTCACTCTATAGCAGAAAGGGTCTTTCTAGTAGTTTCCCATCAAATCTTAGCTGTCTGAAGTGTTTTTCCAAAGTTATCAACATTTTTATGTTTGGCGTTCCGGAATCGACCTTATCTCAGGGTGAAAACGCGTTTTACGCATTGTGCCATGACTTTGCATAAAGCTTCAGAACATGAAATTATCAGCACCCACTCTAGCAGAAAGGGTCTTTCTAGTAGATGCACATCAAATCTAAACGTACTGAAGTGTTTTTCCAAAGTCATCAACTTATTTATGTTTGGCGTTCCGGAATCGACATTATCTCAGGCTGAAAACGCGTTTTCTGCATTGTGCCATAACTTTGCAGGGAAGCTTCAGAACATGAAATTTTAACCTCCCACTATAGCAGAAAGGGTCTTTCTAGTAGTTGCACATCAAATCTAAGCTGTCTGTAGTGTTTTTCCAAGGTTATCAACATTTTTATGTTTGGCATTCCGGAACCCACCTTATCTCAGGCTGAAAACGTGTTTTCTGCATTGTGCCATAACTTTGCGGGGAAGATTCAGAACATGAAATTTTAACCTCCCGCTATAGCAGAAAGGGTCTTTTTGGTAGTTGCACATCAAATTTAAGCTGTCTGAAGTGTTTTTCCAAAGTTATCAACATTTTTATGTTTGCCTTTTCGGAATCCACCTTATCTCAGGCTGAAAACGCGTTTCCTACATTGTGCCATAACTTTGCAGGGAAGCTTCAGAACATTGACTTTTCACCTCCCACTATATCAGAAAGGATTTTTCTAGTAGTAACACATCAAATCTCAGCTGTCTGAAGTGTTTTTCCTAAGTTATCTACATTTTTATGTTTGCCGTTCCGGAATCGACCGTATCTCAGGCTGAAAACGTGTTTTACACATTGTGCCATAACTTTGCATAAAGCTTCAGAACATGAAATTTTCACATCCCACTAAAGCAGAAAGGGTCTTTCTAGTAGTTGCACATCAAATCTAAGCTGTCTGAAGTGTTTTTCCAAAGTTATCAACATTTTTACTTTTGGCGTTCCGGAAATCACCTTATCTCATTCTGAAAACGTATTTTCTGCATTGTGCCATAACTTTGCAGGGAAGCTTCAGAACATAAAATTTTCACCTCCCACATCAGGAGAAAGGGTCTTTCTAGTCGTTGCACATCAAATAAAAGCTGTCTGAAGTGTTTTTCCTAAGTTATCAACATTTTTATGTTTGGCGTTCCGGAATCGACCTAATCTCAGTTTGGAATCGGGTTTTCTGCGTTGTGCAATACCTTTGCAGGGAAGCTTCAGAACATGAAATTTTCACCTCCCACGATAGCAGAACGGGTCTTTCTAGTAGATGCACATCACATTTAAGCTGTCTGAAGTGTTTTTCCAAAATTATCAACATTTTTTTGTTTCGCGTTCCGGAATCGACGTTATCTCAGCCTGAAAACGCGTTTTACGCATTTTGCCATAACTTTGCGGGGAAGCTTCAGAACATGAAAATTTCACCTCCCACTATTGCAGAAAGGGTCTTTCTCGTAGTTGCACATCAAATTTAAGCTGTCTGAATTGTTTTTCCAAAGTTATCACCATTTTTATGTTTGGCGTTCCGGAATCGACCTTATCTCAGGCTGAAAACGCGTTTTCTGCATTGTGCTATAACTTAGCAGGGAAGCTTAAGAACATAAAACTTTCACCTCCCACTATAGCTGAAAGGGTCTGTCTAGTACTTGCACTTCAAATCTAAGCTATCTGAAGTGTTTTATCAAAGTTATCACAATTTTTATGTTTGGCGTTCCGGAGTCGACCTTATCTCAGGCTGAAATCGCGTTTTACGCATTGTGCCATAACTTTGCAGGGAACCTTCAGAACATGAAAATTTCACCTCCCACTATAGCAGAAAAGGTCTTTCTAGTCGATGCACATCAAATCTAAGCTGTCTGAAGTGTTTTTCAAAAGTTATCAACATTTTTATGTTTGGTGTTCCGGAATCGACCTTATCTCAGGCTGAAAACGCGTTTTACGCATTCTGCCATGACTTTGCAGGGAAGCTTCAGAACATGAAAATTTCACCTCCCACTATAGCAGAAAGGGTCTTTCTAGTAGTTGCACATCAAATCTAAGCTGTCTGCAGTGTTTTTCCAAAGTTATCAACATTTTTATGTTTGCCGTTCCGAAACCCACCTTATCTCAGGCTGAAAACGCGTTTTCTGCTTTGTGCCATAAATTTGCCCGGAAGCTTCAGAACATAAAATGTTCACCTACCACATCAGGAGAAAGGGTCTTTCTAGTCGTTGCACATCAAATAAAAGCTGTCTGAAGTGTTTTTCCTACGTTATCAACATTTTTATGTTTGGCGTTCCGGAATCGACCTTATCTCAGGCTGAAATCGCGTTTTACGCATTTTACCATAACTTTGCAGGGAAGCTTCAGAACATGAAAATTTCACCTCCCACTATAGCAGAAAGGATCTTTCTAGTAGTTGCACATCAGATCTAAGCTGTCTGAAGTGTTTTTCCAAAGTTATCAACATTTTTATGTTTGGCGTTCCGGAATCGACCTAATCTCAGTTTGAAAACGCGTTTTCTGCATTGTGCTGTAACTTAGCAGGAAAGCTTCAGAACATAAAACTTTCACCTCCCACTATAGCAGAAAGGGTCTGTCTAGTACTTGCACTTCAAATCTAAGCTATCTGAAGTGTTTTATCAAAGTTATCACAATTTTTATGTTTGGCGTTCCGGAATCGAACTTATCTCAGGCTGAAATCGCATTTTACGCATTGTGCCATAACTTTGCAGGGAACCTTCAGAACATGAAAATTTCACCTCCCACCATAGCAGAAAAGGTCTTTCTAGTCGATGCACTTCAAATCTAAGCTGTCTGAAGTGTTTTTCAAAAGTTATCAACATTTTTATGTTTGGCGTTCCGGAATCGACCTTATCTCAGGCTGAAAACGCGTTTTACGCATTTTGCCATGACTTTGCAGGGAAGCTTCAGAACAGGAAAATTTCACCTCCCACTAAAGCAGAAATGGTCTTTCTAGTAGTTTCACATCAAATCTAAGCTGTCTGAAGTGTTTTTCCAAAGTTATCAACATTTTTATGTTTGCCTTTTCGGAATCCACCTTATCTCAGGCTGAAAACGCGTTTCCTACATTGTGCCATAACTTTGCAGGGAAGCTTCAGAACATTGACTTTTCACCTCCCACTATATCAGAAAGGATTTTTCTAGTAGTAACACATCAAATCTCAGCTGTCTGAAGTGTTTTTCCTAAGTTATCTACATTTTTATGTTTGCCGTTCCGGAATCGACAGTATCTCAGGCTGAAAACCTGTTTTACACATTGTGCCATAACTATGCATAAAGCTTCAGAACATGAAATTTTCACATCCCACTAAAGCAGAAAGGGTCTTTCTAGTAGTTGCACATCAAATCTAAGCTGTCTGAAGTGTTTTTCCAAAGTTATCAACATTTTTACTTTTGGCGTTCCGGAAATCACCTTATCTCATTCTGAAAACGTATTTTCTGCATTGTGCCATAACTTTGCAGGGAAGCTTCAGAACATAAAATTTTCACCTCCCACATCAGGAGAAAGGGTCTTTCTAGTCGTTGCACATCAAATAAAAGCTGTCTGAAGTGTTTTTCCTAAGTTATCAACATTTTTATGTTTGGCGTTCCGGAATCGACCTAATCTCAGTTTGGAATCGGGTTTTCTGCGTTGTGCAATACCTTTGCAGGGAAGCTTCAGAACATGAAATTTTCACCTCCCACGATAGCAGAACGGGTCTTTCTAGTAGATGCACATCACATTTAAGCTGTCTGAAGTGTTTTTCCAAAATTATCAACATTTTTTTGTTTCGCGTTCCGGAATCGACGTTATCTCAGCCTGAAAACGCGTTTTACGCATTTTGCCATAACTTTGCGGGGAAGCTTCAGAACATGAAAATTTCACCTCCCACTATTGCAGAAAGGGTCTTTCTCGTAGTTGCACATCAAATTTAAGCTGTCTGAATTGTTTTTCCAAAGTTATCACCATTTTTATGTTTGGCGTTCCGGAATCGACCTTATCTCAGGCTGAAAACGCGTTTTCTGCATTGTGCTATAACTTAGCAGGGAAGCTTCAGAACATAAAACTTTCACCTCCCACTATAGCTGAAAGGGTCTGTCTAGTACTTGCACTTCAAATCTAAGCTATCTGAAGTGTTTTATCAAAGTTATCACAATTTTTATGTTTGGCGTTCCGGAGTCGACCTTATCTCAGGCTGAAATCGCGTTTTACGCATTGTGCCATAACTTTGCAGGGAACCTTCAGAACATGAAAATTTCACCTCCCACTATAGCAGAAAAGGTCTTTCTAGTCGATGCACATCAAATCTAAGCTGTCTGAAGTGTTTTTCAAAAGTTATCAACATTTTTATGTTTGGTGTTCCGGAATCGACCTTATCTCAGGCTGAAAACGCGTTTTACGCATTCTGCCATGACTTTGCAGGGAAGCTTCAGAACATGAAAATTTCACCTCCCACTATAGCAGAAAGGGTCTTTCTAGTAGTTGCACATCAAATCTAAGCTGTCTGCAGTGTTTTTCCAAAGTTATCAACATTTTTATGTTTGCCGTTCGGAAACCCACCTTATCTCAGGCTGAAAACGCGTTTTCTGCTTTGTGCCATAAATTTGCCCGGAAGCTTCAGAACATGAAATTTTCACCTCCCACTATATCAGAAAGGGTCTTTCTCGTAGCTGCACATCAAATCTAAGCTGCCTGAAGTGTTTTTCCAAAGTTATCAACATTTTTATGTTTGGCCTTCCGGAATCGACCTTTTCTCAGTTTGAAAACGCGTTTTCTGCATTGTGCAATAACTTTGCAGGAAAGCTTCAGAACATGAAATTTTCACCTCCCACGATAGCAGAACGGGTCTTTCTAGTAGATGCACATCACATTTAAGCTGTCTGAAGTGTTTTTCCAAAATTATCAACATTTTTTTGTTTCGCGTTCCGGAATCGACGTTATCTCAGCCTGAAAACGTGTTTTACGCATTTTGCCATAACTTTGCGGGGAAGCTTCAGAACATGAAAATTTCACCTCCCACTATTGCAGAAAGGGTCTTTCTCGTTGTTGCACATCAAATTTAAGCTGTCTGAATTGTTTTTCCAAAGTTATCACCATTTTTATGTTTGGCGTTCCGGAATCGACCTTATCTCAGGCTGAAAACGCGTTTTCTGCATTGTGCCATAACTTTGCAGGGAAGCTTTAGAACATGAAATTTTCACCTCCCACTATAGCAGAAAGGGTCTTTCTAATAGTTGCACATCACATTTAAGCTGTCTGAATTGTTTTTCCAAAGTTATCAACATTTTTATGTTTGGCGTTCCGGAATCGACTTTATCTCAGGCTGAAAACGTGTTTTCTGAATTGTGCCATAACTTTGCAGGGAAGCTTCAGAACAAGAAATGTTGTCCTCCCACTATAGCAGAAAGGGTCTTTCTAGTAGTTGCACATCTAATCTAAGCTGTCTGAAGTGTTTTTCCAAAGTTATCAACATTTTTATGATTGGCGTTCCGGAACCCACCTTATCTCTGGCTGAAAACGTGTTTTCTGCATTGTGCCATAACTTTGCATAAAGCTTCAGAACATGAAATTTTCAGCACCCACTATAGCAGAAAGGGTCTTTCTAATAGTTGCACATCAAATTTAAGCTGTCTGAATTGTTTTTCCAAAGTTATCACCATTTTTATGTTTGGCGTTCCGGAATCGACCTTATCTCAGGCTGAAAACGCGTTTGACCCAATGTGCCATAACTTTGCAGGCGAGCATCAGAACATGAAATTTTCACTTCCCACTATAGCAGAAAGGGTCTCTCTAGTAGTTGCACATCAAATCTAAGCTGTCTGAAATGTTTTTCCAAATTTATCAACATTTTTACATTTGGCGTTCCGGAACCCACCTTATCTCAGGCTGAAAATGCGTTTTACGCATTGTTCCAAAACTTTGCATAAAGCTTCAGAACATGAAATTTTCACTTCCCACTATAGCAGAAAGGGCCTTTCTAGTAGTTGCACATCAAATCTAAGCTGTCTGAAGTACTTTTCCAAAGTTGTCAACATTTTTACGTTTGGCGTTCCGGAATCGACCTTATCTCAGGCTGAAAACGCGTTTTCTGCATTGTGCCACAGCTTTGCTGGGAAGCTTCAGAACATGAAATTTTGACCTACCACTATACCAGAAAAGGTCTTTCTAGTAGTTGCACATCTAATCTAAGCTGTCTGAAGTGTTTTTCCAAAGTTATCAACATTTTTATGTTTGGCTTTCCGGAATCGACCTTATCTCAGGCTGAAAACGCGTTTTCTGCATTGTGCCATAACTTTGCAGGGAAGCTTTGGAACATGAAAATTTCACCTCACTCTATAGCAGAAAGGGTCTTTCTAGTAGTTTCCCATCAAATCTTAGCTGTCTGAAGTGTTTTTCCAAAGTTATCAACATTTTTATGTTTGGCGTTCCGGAATCGACCTTATCTCAGGCTGAAAACGCGTTTTACGCATTGTGCCATGACTTTGCATAAAGCTTCAGAACATGAAATTATCAGCACCCACTCTAGCAGAAAGGGTCTTTCTAGTAGATACACATCAAATCTAAACGTACTGAAGTGTTTTTCCAAAGTTATCAACTTATTTATGTTTGGCGTTCCGGAATCGACATTATCTCAGGCTGAAAACGCGTTTTCTGCATTGTGCCATAACTTTGCAGGGAAGCTTCAGAACATGAAATTTTAACCTCCCACTATAGCAGAAAGGGTCTTTCTAGTAGTTGCACATCAAATCTAAGATGTCTGTAGTGTTTTTCCAAGGTTATCAACATTTTTATGTTTGGCATTCCGGAACCCACCTTATCTCAGGCTGAAAACGTGTTTTCTGCATTGTGCCATAACTTTGCGGGGAAGCTTCAGAACATGAAATTTTAACCTCCCACTATAGCAGAAAGGGTCTTTCTAGTAGTTGCACATCAAATCTAAGCTGCCTGAAGTGTTTTTCCAAAGTTATCAACATTTTTATGTTTGGCCTTCCGGAATCGACCTTTTCTCAGTTTGAAAACGCGTTTTCTGCATTGTGCAATAACTTTGCAGGAAAGCTTCAGAACATGAAATTTTCACCTCCCACGATAGCAGAACGGGTCTTTCTAGTAGATGCACATCACATTTAAGCTGTCTGAAGTGTTTTTCCAAAATTATCAACATTTTTTTGTTTCGCGTTCCGGAATCGACGTTATCTCAGCCTGAAAACGTGTTTTACGCATTTTGCCATAACTTTGCGGGGAAGCTTCAGAACATGAAAATTTCACCTCCCACTATTGCAGAAAGGGTCTTTCTCGTTGTTGCACATCAAATTTAAGCTGTCTGAATTGTTTTTCCAAAGTTATCACCATTTTTATGTTTGGCGTTCCGGAATCGACCTTATCTCAGGCTGAAAACGCGTTTTCTGCATTGTGCCATAACTTTGCAGGGAAGCTTTAGAACATGAAATTTTCACCTCCCACTATAGCAGAAAGGGTCTTTCTAATAGTTGCACATCACATTTAAGCTGTCTGAATTGTTTTTCCAAAGTTATCAACATTTTTATGTTTGGCGTTCCGGAATCGACTTTATCTCAGGCTGAAAACGTGTTTTCTGAATTGTGCCATAACTTTGCAGGGAAGCTTCAGAACAAGAAATGTTGTCCTCCCACTATAGCAGAAAGGGTCTTTCTAGTAGTTGCACATCTAATCTAAGCTGTCTGAAGTGTTTTTCCAAAGTTATCAACATTTTTATGATTGGCGTTCCGGAACCCACCTTATCTCTGGCTGAAAACGTGTTTTCTGCATTGTGCCATAACTTTGCATAAAGCTTCAGAACATGAAATTTTCAGCACCCACTATAGCAGAAAGGGTCTTTCTAATAGTTGCACATCAAATTTAAGCTGTCTGAATTGTTTTTCCAAAGTTATCACCATTTTTATGTTTGGCGTTCCGGAATCGACCTTATCTCAGGCTGAAAACGCGTTTGACCCAATGTGCCATAACTTTGCAGGCGAGCATCAGAACATGAAATTTTCACTTCCCACTATAGCAGAAAGGGTCTCTCTAGTAGTTGCACATCAAATCTAAGCTGTCTGAAATGTTTTTCCAAATTTATCAACATTTTTACATTTGGCGTTCCGGAACCCACCTTATCTCAGGCTGAAAATGCGTTTTACGCATTGTTCCAAAACTTTGCATAAAGCTTCAGAACATGAAATTTTCACTTCCCACTATAGCAGAAAGGGCCTTTCTAGTAGTTGCACATCAAATCTAAGCTGTCTGAAGTACTTTTCCAAAGTTGTCAACATTTTTACGTTTGGCGTTCCGGAATCGACCTTATCTCAGGCTGAAAACGCGTTTTCTGCATTGTGCCACAGCTTTGCTGGGAAGCTTCAGAACATGAAATTTTGACCTACCACTATACCAGAAAAGGTCTTTCTAGTAGTTGCACATCTAATCTAAGCTGTCTGAAGTGTTTTTCCAAAGTTATCAACATTTTTATGTTTGGCTTTCCGGAATCGACCTTATCTCAGGCTGAAAACGCGTTTTCTGCATTGTGCCATAACTTTGCAGGGAAGCTTTGGAACATGAAAATTTCACCTCACTCTATAGCAGAAAGGGTCTTTCTAGTAGTTTCCCATCAAATCTTAGCTGTCTGAAGTGTTTTTCCAAAGTTATCAACATTTTTATGTTTGGCGTTCCGGAATCGACCTTATCTCAGGCTGAAAACGCGTTTTACGCATTGTGCCATGACTTTGCATAAAGCTTCAGAACATGAAATTATCAGCACCCACTCTAGCAGAAAGGGTCTTTCTAGTAGATACACATCAAATCTAAACGTACTGAAGTGTTTTTCCAAAGTTATCAACTTATTTATGTTTGGCGTTCCGGAATCGACATTATCTCAGGCTGAAAACGCGTTTTCTGCATTGTGCCATAACTTTGCAGGGAAGCTTCAGAACATGAAATTTTAACCTCCCACTATAGCAGAAAGGGTCTTTCTAGTAGTTGCACATCAAATCTAAGATGTCTGTAGTGTTTTTCCAAGGTTATCAACATTTTTATGTTTGGCATTCCGGAACCCACCTTATCTCAGGCTGAAAACGTGTTTTCTGCATTGTGCCATAACTTTGCGGGGAAGATTCAGAACATGAAATTTTAACCTCCCGCTATAGCAGAAAGGGTCTTTCTAGTAGTTGCACATCAAATCTCAGCTGTCTGAAGTGTTTTTTCAAAGTTATCAACATTTTTATGTTTGGCGTTCCGGAATCGACCTTATCTCAGGCTGAAAACGCGTTTTACGCATTGTGCCATGACTTTGCATAAAGCTTCAGAACATGAACTTTTCAGCACCCACTATAGCAGGAAGGGTCTTTCTAGTCGATGCACATCAAATCTAAACGTACTGAAGTGTTTTTCCAAAGTTATCAACTTATTTTTGTTTGGCGTTCCGGAATCGACATTATCTCAGGCTGAAAACGCGTTTTCTGCATTGTGCCATAACTTTGCAGGGAAGCTTCAGAACATGAAATTTTAACCTCCCACTATAGCAGAAAGGGTCTTTCTAGTAGTTGCACATCAAATCTAAGCTGTCTGTAGTGTTTTTCCAAGGTTATCAACATTTTTATGTTTGGCATTCCGGAACCCACCTTATCTCAGGCTGAAAACGTGTTTTCTGCATTGTGCCATAACTTTGCGGGGAAGATTCAGAACATGAAATTTTAACCTCCCGCAATAGCAGAAAGGGTCTTTCTAGTAGTTGCACATCAAATCTCAGCTGTCTGAAGTGTTTTTTCAAAGTTATTAACATTTTTATGTTTGGCATTCCGGAACCCACCTTATCTCAGGCTGAAAACGCGTTTTCTGCATTGAGCCATAACTTTGCAGGGAAGCTTCAGAACATGAAATTTTCACATCCCACTATAGCAGAAAGGGTCTTTCTAGTAGTTGCACATCAAATCTAAGCTGTCTGAAGTGTTTTTCGAAAGTTATCAACATTTTTACGTTTGGAGTTTTGGAACCCACCTTATCTCAGGCTGAAAACGCGTTTTCTGCATTGTGCCATAACTTTGCTGGGAAGCTTCAGAACATGAAATGTTCACCTCCTCTATAGCAGAAAGGGTCTTTCTCGTAGTTGCACATCAAATCTAAGCTGTCTGAAGTGTTTTTTCTAAGTTATCAACATTTTTATGTTTGGCATTCCGGAACCCACCTTATCTCAGGCTGAAAACGCGTTTTCTGCATTGAACCATAACTTTGCAGGGAAGCTTCAGAACATGAAATTTTCACCTCCCACTATAGCAGAATGGGTCTTACTAGTAGTTGTTCATCAAATCTCAGCTGTCTGAAGTGTTTTTCCAAAGTTAGCAACATTTTTATGTGTGGCGTTCCGGAACCCACCTGATCTCAGGCTGAAAACGTGTTTTCTACATTGTGCCATAACTTTGCAGGGAAGCTTGAGAACATGAAATTTTCACCTCCCACTATGGCAGAAAGGATTTTTCTAGTAGTTGCACATCAAATGTAAGCTGTCTGAGTTGTTTTTCCATCGTTATCAACATTTTTATGTTTGGCGTTCCGGAATCGACCTTATCTCAGGCTGAAAACGCGTTTTACGCATTGTGCCATAACTTTGCAGGGAAGCTTCAGAACATGAAATTTTCACCTCCCAGTATATCAGAAAGGGTCTTTCTAGTAGTTGCACATCAAATCTAAGCGGTCTGAAGTGTTTTTCAGAAGTTATCAACATTTCTATGTTAAGCGTTCCGGAATCGACCTTATCTTAGGCTGAAAACGCGTTTTCTGCATTGTGCCATAACTTTGCAGGGAAGCCTCAGAACATGGAATTTTCACCTCCCACTATGGCAGAAAGGATCTTTCTGGTAGTTGCACATCAAATTTAAACTGTATGAAGTGTTTTTCCAAAGTTATCACCATTTTTATGTTTGGCGTTCCAGAATCGACCTTATCTCAGGCTGAAAACGTGTTTTCTGCATTGTGCCATAACTTTGCAGGGAAGCTTCAGAACATGAAATTTTCACCTCCCACTATAGCAGAAATGGTCTTTCTAGTAGTTGCACATCAAATCTAAGCTGTCTGAAGTGTTTTTCCAAAGTTATCAACATTTTTATGTTTGGCGTTCCGGAATCGACCTTATCTCCGGCTGAAAACGCGTTTTCTGAATTGTGCTATAACTTTGCAGGGAAGCTTCAGAACATAAAATTTTCACCTCCCACTATAGCAGAAAGGGTCTTTCTAGTAGTTGCACAACAAATCTAAGCGGTCTGAAGTGTTTTTCAGAAGTTATCAACATTTTTATGTTTGGCGTTCCGGAATCGACCTTATCTCAGGCTGAAAACACGTTTTCTGCAGTGTTCCATAACTTTGCAGAGAAGCTTCAGAACATGAAATTTTCACCTCCCACTATAGCAGAAAGGGTCTTTCTGGTAGTTGCACATCAAATCTAAGCTGTCTGAAGTATTTTTCCAAAGTTATCACCATTTTTATGTTTAGCGTTCCGGAATCGACCTTATCTCCGGCTGAAAACGCGTTTTCTGAATTGTGCTATAACTTTGCAGGGAAGCTTCAGAACATGAAATTTTTACCTCCCACTATAGCAGAAAGGGTCTTTCTAGTAGTTGCACATCAAATCTAAGCGGTCTGAATTGTTTTTCAGAAGTCATCAACATTTTTATGTTTGGCGTTCCGGAATCGACCTTATCTCAGGCTGAAAACGTGTTTTACGCATTGTGCCATAACTTTGCATAAAGCTTCAGAACATGAAATTTTCACCTCCCACTTTCGCAGAAAGGGTCTTTCTAGTAGTTGCACATCAAATCTAAGCTGTCTGAAGTGTTTTTCCAAAGTTATCTACATTTTTATGTTTGGCGTTTCGGAATCGAACTTATCTCAGGCTGAAAACGTGTTTTCTGCATTGTGCCATAACTTTGCAGGGAAGCTTCAGAACATGAAATTTTCACATCCCACTATAGCAGAAAGGGTCTTTCTAGTAGTTGCACATTAAAGCTAAGCTGTCTGAAGTGTTTTTCCAAACTTATCAACATTTTTATGCTTGGCGTTCCGAAACCCATCTTATCTCAGGCTGAAAACGTGTTTTACGCATTGTTCCATAACTTTGCCATGAAGCTTCAGAACATGAAATTTTCACCTCCCACAATGGCAGAAAGGGTCTTTCTAGTAGTTGCAAATCAAATGTCAGCTGTCTGAAGTGTTTTTCCAAAGTTATCAAAACTTTTATGTTTGGCGTTCCGGAATCGACCTTATCTCAGGCTGAAAACGCGTTTTACGCATTGTGCCACAACTTTGCATAAAGCTTCAGAACATGAAATTTTCACCTCCCTCTATAGCAGAAAGGGTCTTTCTAGTAGTTTCACGTGAATTCTAAGCTGTCTGAAGTGTTTTTCCAAAGTTCTCAACATTTTTATGTTTGGCGTTCCGGAATCGACTTTATCTCAGGCTGAAAACGTGTTTTCCGCATTGTGCCATAACTTTGCAAGGAAGCTTCAGAACATGAAATTTTAAACTTCCACCATTGCAGAAAAGGTCTTTCTGGTAGTTGCACATCAAATCTAAGCTGTCTGAAGTGTTTTTCCAAACTTTTCAACATTTTTATGTTTGGCGTTCGGGAACCCACCTTATCGCAAGCTGAAAACGCGTTTTCTGCATTGTGCCATAACTTTGCAGGAAACTTCAGAATATGAAATTTTAACCTCCCACTATTGCAGAAAGGGTCTGTCTTGTTGTTGCACATCAAATCTAAGCTGTCTGATGTGTTTTTCCAAAGTTATCAACATTTTCATGTTTGGCGTTCCGGAATCGACCTTATCTCAGGCTGAAAACGCGTTTTACGCATTGTGCCATAACTTTGCAGGAAACTTCAGAATATGAAATTTTAACCTCCCACTATTGCAGAAAGGGTCTGTCTTGTTGTTGCACATCAAATCTAAGCTGTCTGATGTGTTTTTCCAAAGTTATCAACATTTTCATGTTTGGCGTTCTGTAACCCACCTTATCTCAGGCTGAAAACGCGTTTTCTGCATTGTGCCGTAACTTTGCAGGGAGACTTCAGAACATGAAATTTTCTCTTCCCACTATAGCAGAAAGGGTATTTCTAGTAGTTGCACATCAAATCTTAGCAGTCTGAAGTGTTTTTCCAAAGTTCTGAACATTGTTATGTTTGGCGTTCTGAAATCAATCTTATCTCAGGTTGAAAACGCGTTTTACGTACTGTGCCATAACTTTGCAGGGAAGCTTCAGAACATGAAATTTTAACCTCCCACTATAGCAGAAAGGGTCTTTCTAGTAGTGGCACATCAAATCTAAACTGTCGAAAGTGTTTTTCCAAAGTTATCAACATTTTTATTTTTGGCGTTTCGGAAGCGAACTTATCTCCGGATGAAAACGCGTTTTCTGCATTGTGCCATAACTTTGCAGGGAAGCTTCAGAACATGAAATATTAACCTCCCACTATAGCAGAAAATGTCATTCGAGAAGTTGCACATAAAATCTAAGCTGTCTTGAAGTGTTTTTCTGAAGTTATCAACATTTTTATGTTTGGCGTTCCGGAACCCACCTAATCTCAGCCTGAAAACGCGTTTTACATATTTTGCCATAACTTTGCAGGGAAGCTTCAGAACATGAAATTTTAACATCCCACTATGGCAGAAAGGGTCTTTCTAGTAGTTGCACATCAAATCTAAGCTGTCTGAAGTGTTTTTCCAAAGTTATCAATATTTTTATGTTTGGCGTTTCGGAATCGACCTTATCTCAGGCTGAAAACGCATTTCCTACATTGTGGCATAACTTTGCAGGGAAGCTTCAGAACATGAAATTTTCACCTCCCACTGTAGCTAAAAGGGTCTTTCTAGTAGTTGCACATCAAATCTAAGCTGTCTGAAGTGTTTTTCCAAAGTTATCAACATTTTTATGTTTGGCGTTCTGGAACCCACCTAATCTCGGGCTGAAAACGCGTTTCCTGCATTGTTGCATAACTTTGCAGGGATGCTTCACAACATGAAATGTTCGCCTCCCACTATAGCAGATAGGGTCTTTCGAGGAGTTGCACATCAAATCTAAGCTGTCTGAAGTGTTTTTCCAAAGTTATCAACATTTTTATGTTTGGCGTTCTGGAACCCACCTTATCTCAGGCTGAAAACGCGTTTTCTGCATTGTGCCATAACTTTGCAGGGAAGCTTCAGAACATGAAATTTTCACCTCCCACTATAGCAGAAAGTGTCTTTCTAGTAGTTGCACATCAAATCTAAGCTGTCTGAAGTATTTTTCCAAAGTTATCAACATTTTTATGTGTGGCGTTCCGGAACCCACCTTATCTCAGCCTGAAAACGCGTTTTACATATTTTGCCATAACTTTGCAGGGAAGCTTCAGAAGATGAAATTTTAACATCCCACTATAGCAGAAAGGGTCTTTCTAGTAGTTGCACATAAAATCTAAGTTGTCTGAAGTGTTTTTCCAAAGTTATCAACATTCTTATGTTTGGCGTTCCGGAATCAACCTTATCTCAGACTGAAAACGTGTTTTCTTCATTGTGCCATAACTTTGCAGGGAAACTTCAGAACATGAAATTTTCACCTCCAACTATAGCAGAAAGGGTCTTTCTAGTAGTTTCACATCAAATCTAAGCTGTCTGTAGTGTTTTTCCAAAGTTATCAATGTATTAATGTTTGGCGTTCCGGAATCGACCTAATCTCAGGCTGAAAACGCGTTTCCTGCATTGTTGCATAACTTTGCAGGGATGCTTCAGAACATGAAATGTTCGCCTCCCACTATAGCAGATAGGGTCTTTCGAGGAGTTGCACATCAAATCTAAGCTGTCTGAAGTGTTTTTCCAAAGTTATCAACATTTTTATGTTTGGCGTTCTGGAACCCACCTTTTTTCAGGCTGAAAACGCGTTTTCTGCATTGTGCCATAACTTTGCAGGGAAGCTTATGTTTGGCGTTCCAGAAACAACCTTTTCTCAGGCTGAAAATGCGTTTTACATATTTTGCCATAACTTTGCAGGGAAGCTTCACAACATGAAATTTTGACATCCCACTATAGCAGAAAGGGTCTTTCTAGTAGTTGCACATCAAATCTAAGCTGTCTGAAGTGTTTTTCCAAAGTTATCAACATTCTTATGTTTGGCGATCCGGAATCAACCTTATCTCAGGCTGAAAACGCGTTTTACGCATTGTGCCATAACTTTGCAGGAAAGCTTCAGAACATGAAATTTTCAACTCCCACTATAGCAGAAAGGGTCTTTCTAGTAGTTGCACATCAAATCTAAGCTTGTCTGAAGTGTTTTTCCAAAGTTATCAATATTTTTATGTTTGGCTTTCCGGAATCGACCTTATCTCAGGCTGAAAACGCGTTTCCTGCATTGTGGCATAACTTTGCAGGGATGCTTCAGAACATGAAATTTTCACCTCCCACTGTAGCAGAAAGGGTCTTTCTAGTAGTTGCACATCAAATCTAAGCTGTCTGATGTGTTTTTCCGAAGTTATTAACATTTTTATGTTTGGCGTTCCGGAATCGACCTTATCTCAGGCTGAAAACGCCTTTTACACATTGTTTCATAACTTTGCCGGGAAGGTTGAGAACATCAAATTTTCACCTCCCACTATAGCAGAAAGGGTTTTTCTAGTAGTTGCATATCAAATCTAAGCTGTCTGAAGTGTTTTTCCAAAGTTATCAACATTTTTATGTTTGGCGTTCCGGAACCCACCTTATCTCAGGCTGTGAGCGCGTTTTCTGCAATGTGGCATAACTTTGGAGGAAAGCTTCAGAACATGAAATTTTCAATTCCCACTATAGCAGAAAGGGTCTTTCTAGTAGTTGCACATCAAATCTAAGCTTGTCTGAAGTGTTTTTCCAAAGTTATCAATATTTTTATGTTTGGCTTTCCGGAATCGACCTTATCTCAGGCTGAAAACGCGTTTCCTGCATTGTGGCATAACTTTGCAGGGATGCTTCAGAACATGAAATTTTCACCTCCCACTGTAGCAGAAAGGGTCTTTCTAGTAGTTGCACATCAAATCTAAGCTGTCTGAAGTGTTTTTCCAAAGTTATCAACATTTTTATGTTTGGCGTTCTGGAACCCACCTAATCTCATGCTGAAAACGCGTTTTCTGCACTGTGCCATAACTTTGCAGGGAAGCTTCAGAACATGAAATTTTCACCTCCCACTATATCAGAAAGGGTATTTCTAATAGTTACACATCAAATCTAAGCTGACTGACGTGTTTTTCCGAAGTTATTAACATTTTTATGTTTGGCGTTCCGGAATCGACCTTATCTCAGGCTGAAAACGCCTTTTACACATTGTTTCATAACTTTGCCGGGAAGGTTGAGAACATCAAATTTTCACCTCCCACTATAGCAGAAAGGGTTTTTCTAGTAGTTGCATATCAAATCTAAGCTGTCTGAAGTGTTTTTCCAAAGTTATCAACATTTTTATGTTTGGCGTTCCGGAACCCACCTTATATCAGGCTGTGAGCGCGTTTTCTGCAATGTGGCATAACTTTGGAGGAAAGCTTCAGAACATGAAATTTTCAATTCCCATTATAGCAGAAAGGGTCTTTCTCGTACTTGCACATCAAATCTTAGCTGTCTGAAGTGTTTTTTGAAAGTTTTCAACATTTTTATGTTTGGCGTTCCTGAATCGACCTTATCTCATAATGAAAACGCGTTTTCTGCATTGTGCCGTAACTTTGCAGGGAAGCTTCAGAACATGACATTTTCACCTCCCACTATAGCAGAAAGGGTCTTTCTAGTAGGTACACATCAAATCTAAGCTGTCTGTAGTGTTTTTCCAAAGTTATCAACATTTTTATGTTTGGCGTTTCGGAATCGACCTTATCTCAGGCTGAAAACGCATTTCCTGCATTGTGGCATAACTTTGCAGGGAAGCTTCAGAACATGAAATTTTCACCTCCCACTGTAGCTAAAAGGGTCTTTCTAGTAGTTGCACATCAAATATAAGCTGTCTGAAGTGTTTTTCCAAAGTTATCAACATTTTTATTTTTGGCGTTCTGGAACCCACCTAATCTCTGGCTGAAAACGCGTTTCCTGCATTGTTGCATAACTTTGCAGGGATGCTTCAGAACATGAAATGTTCGCCTCCCACTATAGCAGAAAGTGTCTTTCGAGGAGTTGCACATCAAATCTAAGCTGTCTGATGTGTTTTTCCAAAGTTATCAACATTTTTATGTGTGGCGTTCCGGAACCCACCTTATCTCAGCCTGAAAACGCGTTTTACATATTTTGCCATAACTTTGCAGGGAAGCTTCAGAAGATGAAATTTTAACATCCCACTATAGCAGAAAGGGTCTTTCTAGTAGTTGCACATAAAATCTAAGTTGTCTGAAGTGTTTTTCCAAAGTTATCAACATTCTTATGTTTGAGTTTCGGAATCAACCTTATCTCAGACTGAAAACGTGTTTTCTGCATTGTGCCATAACTTTGCAGGGAAACTTCAGAACATGAAATTTTCACCTCCAACTATAGCAGAAAGGGTCTTTCTAGTAGTTGCACATCAAATCTAAGCTGTCTGTAGTGTTTTTCCAAAGTTATCAACATTTTTATGTTTGGCGTTCTGGAACCCACCTTATCTCAGGCTGAAAATGCGTTTTACATATTTTGCCATAACTTTGCAGGAAAGCTTCAGAACATGAAATTTTCAACTCCCACTATAGCAGAAAGGGTCTTTCTAGTAGTTGCACATCAAATCTAAGCTGTCTGAAGTGTTTTTCCAAAGTTATCAATATTTTTATGTTTGGCTTTCCGGAATCGACCTTATCTCAGGCTGAAAACGCGTTTCCTGCATTGTGGCATAACTTTGCAGGGATGCTTCAGAACATGGAATTTTCACCTCCCACTGTAGCAGAAAGGGTCTTTCTAGTAGTTGCACATCAAATCTAAGCTGTCTGAAGTGTTTTTCCAAAGTTATCAACATTTTTATGTTTGGCGTTCTGGAACCCAACTAATCTCAGGCTGAAAACGCGTTTTCTGCACTGTGCCATAACTTTGCAGGGAAGCTTCAGAACATGAAATTTTCACCTCCCACTATATCAGAAATGGTATTTCTAATAGTTGCACATCAAATCGAAGTTGTCTGAAGTGTTTTTCCAAAGTTATCAACATTCTTATGTTTGGCGTTCCGGAATCAACCTTATCGCAGACTGAAAACGAGTTTTCTGCATTGTGCCATAACTTTGCAGGGAAACTTCAGAACATGAAATTTTCACGTCCAACTATAGCAGAAAGGTTCTTTCTAGTAGTTGCGCATCAAATCTAAGCTGTCTGAAGTGTTTTTCCAAAGTTATCAATATTTTTATGTTTGGCTTTCCGGAATCGACCTTATCTCAAGCTGAAAACGCGTTTCCTGAATTGTGGCATAACTTTGCAGGGATGCTTCAGAACATGAAATTTTCACCTCCCACTGTAGCAGAAAGGGTCTTTCGAGTAGTTGCACATCAAATCGAAGCTGACTGATGTGTTTTTCCGAAGTTATTAACGTTTTTATGTTTGGCGTTCCGGAATCGACCTTATCTCAGGCCGAAAACGCCTTTTACACATTGTTTCATAACTTTGCCGGGAAGGTTGAGAACATCAAATTTTCACCTCCCACTATAGCAGAAAGGGTCTTTCTAGTAGTTGCACATCAAATCTAAGCTGTCTGAAGTGTTTTTCCAAAGTTATCAACATTTTTATGTTTGGCATTCCGGAACCCACCTTATCTCAGGCTGTGAGCGCGTATTCTGCATTGTGGCATAACTTTGGAGGAAAACTTCAGAACATGAAATTTTCAATTCCCATTATAGCAGAAAGGGTCTTTCTCGTACTTGCACATCAAATCTTAGCTGTCTGAAGTGTTATTTGAAAGTTTTCAACATTTTTATGTTTGGCGTTCCTGAATCGACCTTATCTCAGGCTGAAAATGCGTTTTCTGCAATGTGCCATAACTTTGCAGGCAAGTTTCAGAACATGAAATTTTCAACTCCCACTATAGCAGAATGGGTCTTTCTAGTAGTTGCACATCAAATCTAAGCTGTCTGAAGTGTTCTTCCAAAGTTATCAACATTTTTATGTTTGGCATTCCAGAATCGACCTCATCTCAGGCTGAAAACGCGTTTTCTGCATTGTGCCACAACTTTGCAGGGAAACATCAGAACATGAAATTTTCACCTCCCACTATAGCAGAAAGGGTCTTTCTAGTAGTTGCACATCAAATCTAAGCTGTCTGAAGTGTTTTTTCAAAGTTATCATATTTTTATGTTTGGCGTTCCGTAATTGACCTTGTCTCATGCTGAAAACGCGTTTTCTGCATTGTGCCATAACTTTGCAGGGAAGCTTCAGAACATGACATTTCAACATCCCACTATAGCAGAAAGGGTCTTTCTAGTAGTTGCACATCAAATCTAAGCTGTTTGAAGTGTTGTTCGAAAGTTATCAACATTTTTATGTTTGGCGTTCCGGAATCGACCTTATCTCAGGCTGATAACGCGATTTACGCATTCTGCCATAACTTTGCAGGGAAGCTTCAGAACATGAAATTTTAACCTCCCACTATAGCAGAAAGGGTCTTTCTAGTAGTTGCACATCAAATCTAAGCTGTCTGAAGTGTTTTTCGATAGTTTTCAACATTTTTATATTTGGCGTTCCTGAATCGACCTTATCTCAGGCTGAAAACACGTTTTCTGCATTGTGCCATAACTTTGCAGGGAAGCTTCAGAACATGAAATTTTCAACTCCCACTACAGCAGAAAGGGTCTTTCTAGTAGTTGCACGTCAAATCTAAGCTGTCTGAAGTGTTTTTCGAAAGTTATCAACATTTTTATGTTTGGCATTCCAGAATCGACCTTATCTCTGGCTGAAAACGCGTTTTCTGCATTGTGCCATAACTTTGCAGGGAGACTTCAGAACATGAAATTTTCTGCTCCCACAATAGCAGAAAGGGTCTTTCTAGTAGTTGCACATCAAATCTAAGCTGTCTGAAGTGTTTTTCAAAAGTTATCAACATTTTTATGTTTGGCGTTCCGGAACCCACCTTATCTCAGCCTGAAAACGCGTTTTACATATTTTGCCATAACTTTGCAGGGAAGCTTCAGAACATGAAATTTTCAACTCCCACTATAGCAGAAAGGGTCTTTCTAGTAGTTGCACATCAAATCTAAGCTGTCTGAAGTGTTTTTCCAAAGTTATCAATATTTTTATGTTTGGCTTTCCGGAACTGACCTTATCTCAGGCTGAAAACGCGTTTCCTGCATTGTGGCATAACTTTGCAGGGATGCTTCAGAACATGAAATTTTCACCTCCCACTGCAGCAGAAAGGGTCTTTCTAGTAGTTGCACATCAAATCTAAGCTGTCTGAAGTGTTTTTCCAAAGTTATCAACATTTTTATGTTTGGCGTTCTGGAACCCACCTAATCTCAGGCTGAAAACGCGTTTTCTGCATTGTGCCATAGCTTTGCAGGGAAACTTCAGAACATGAAATTTTCACGTCCAACTATAGCAGAAAGGTTCTTTCTAGTAGTTGCACATCAAATCGAAGTTGTCTGAAGTGTTTTTCCAAAGTTATCAACATTCTTATGTTTGGCGTTCCGGAATCAACCTTATCGCAGACTGAAAACGTGTTTTCTGCATTGTGCCATAACTTTGCAGGGAAACTTCAGAACATGAAATTTTCACGTCCAACTATAGCAGAAAGGTTCTTTCTAGTAGTTGCGCATCAAATCTAAGCTGTCTGAAGTGTTTTTCCAAAGTTATCAATATTTTTATGTTTGGCTTTCCGGAATCGACCTTATCTCACGCTGAAAACGCGTTTCCTGCATTGTGGCATAACTTTGCAGGGATGCTTCAGAACATGAAATTTTCACCTCCCACTGTAGCAGAAAGGGTCTTTCGAGTAGTTGCACATCAAATCGAAGCTGACTGATGTGTTTTTCCGAAGTTATTAACGTTTTTATGTTTGGCGTTCCGGAATCGACCTTATCTCAGGCCGAAAACGCCTTTTACACATTGTTTCATAACTTTGCCGGGAAGGTTGAGAACATCAAATTTTCACCTCCCACTATAGCAGAAAGGGTCTTTCTAGTAGTTGCACATCAAATCTAAGCTGTCTGAAGTGTTTTTCCAAAGTTATCAACATTTTTATGTTTGGCATTCCGGAACCCACCTTATCTCAGGCTGTGAGCGCGTATTCTGCATTGTGGCATAACTTTGGAGGAAAACTTCAGAACATGAAATTTTCAATTCCCATTATAGCAGAAAGGGTCTTTCTCGTACTTGCACATCAAATCTTAGCTGTCTGAAGTGTTTTTTGAAAGTTTTCAACATTTTTATGTTTGGCGTTCCTGAATCGACCTTATCTCAGGCTGAAAATGTGTTTTCTGCAATGTGCCATAACTTTGCAGGCAAGTTTCAGAACATGAAATTTTCAACTCCCACTATAGCAGAATGGGTCTTTCTAGTAGTTGCACATCAAATCTAAGCTGTCTGAAGTGTTCTTCCAAAGTTATCAACATTTTTATGTTTGGCGTTCTGGAACCCACCTTATCTCAGGCTGAAAACGCGTTTTCTGCATTGTGCCATAACTTTGCAGGGAAGCTTCAGAACATGAAATTTTCACCTCCCACTATAGCAGAAAGTGTCTTTCTAGTAGTTGCACATCAAATCTAAGCTGTCTGAAGTATTTTTCCAAAGTTATCAACATTTTTATGTGTGGCGTTCCGGAACCCACCTTATCTCAGCCTGAAAACGCGTTTTACATATTTTGCCATAACTTTGCAGGGAAGCTTCAGAAGATGAAATTTTAACATCCCACAAAAGCAGAAAGGGTCTTTCTAGTAGTTGCACATAAAATCTAAGTTGTCTGAAGTGTTTTTCCAAAGTTATCAACATTCTTATGTTTGGCGTTCCGGAATCAACCTTATCTCAGACTGAAAACGTGTTTTCTGCATTGTGCCATAACTTTGCAGGGAAACTTCAGAACATGAAATTTTCAACTCCCACTAAAGCAGAAAGGGTCTTTCTAGTAGTTGCACATCAAATCTAAGCTGTCTGAAGTGTTTTTCCAAAGTTATCAATATTTTTATGTTTGGCTTTCCGGAATCGACCTTATCTCAGGCTGAAAACGCGTTTCCTGCATTGTGGCATAACTTTGCAGGGATGCTTCAGAACATGGAATTTTCACCTCCCACTGTAGCAGAAAGGGTCTTTCTAGTAGTTGCACATCAAATCTAAGCTGTCTGAAGTGTTTTTCCAAAGTTATCAACATTTTTATGTTTGGCGTTCTGGAACCCAACTAATCTCAGGCTGAAAACGCGTTTTCTGCACTGTGCCATAACTTTGCAGGGAAGCTTCAGAACATGAAATTTTCACCTCCCACTATATCAGAAATGGTATTTCTAATAGTTGCACATCAAATCGAAGTTGTCTGAAGTGTTTTTCCAAAGTTATCAACATTCTTATGTTTGGCGTTCCGGAATCAACCTTATCGCAGACTGAAAACGAGTTTTCTGCATTGTGCCATAACTTTGCAGGGAAACTTCAGAACATGAAATTTTCACGTCCAACTATAGCAGAAAGGTTCTTTCTAGTAGTTGCGCATCAAATCTAAGCTGTCTGAAGTGTTTTTCCAAAGTTATCAATATTTTTATGTTTGGCTTTCCGGAATCGACCTTATCTCAGGCTGAAAACGCGTTTCCTGCATTGTGGCATAACTTTGCAGGGATGCTTCAGAACATGAAATTTTCACCTCCCACTGTAGCAGAAAGGGTCTTTCGAGTAGTTGCACATCAAATCGAAGCTGACTGATGTGTTTTTCCGAAGTTATTAACGTTTTTATGTTTGGCGTTCCGGAATCGACCTTATCTCAGGCCGAAAACGCCTTTTACACATTGTTTCATAACTTTGCCGGGAAGGTTGAGAACATCAAATTTTCACCTCCCACTATAGCAGAAAGGGTCTTTCTAGTAGTTGCACATCAAATCTAAGCTGTCTGAAGTGTTTTTCCAAAGTTATCAACATTTTTATGTTTGGCATTCCGGAACCCACCTTATCTCAGGCTGTGAGCGCGTATTCTGCATTGTGGCATAACTTTGGAGGAAAACTTCAGAACATGAAATTTTCAATTCCCATTATAGCAGAAAGGGTCTTTCTCGTACTTGCACATCAAATCTTAGCTGTCTGAAGTGTTTTTTGAAAGTTTTCAACATTTTTATGTTTGGCGTTCCTGAATCGACCTTATCTCAGGCTGAAAATGCGTTTTCTGCAATGTGCCATAACTTTGCAGGCAAGTTTCAGAACATGAAATTTTCAACTCCCACTATAGCAGAATGGGTCTTTCTAGTAGTTGCACATCAAATCTAAGCTGTCTGAAGTGTTCTTCCAAAGTTATCAACATTTTTATGTTTGGCATTCCAGAATCGACCTCATCTCAGGCTGAAAACGCGTTTTCTGCATTGTGCCACAACTTTGCAGGGAAACATCAGAACATGAAATTTTCACCTCCCACTAGAGCAGAAAGGGTCTTTCTAGTAGTTGCACATCAAATCTAAGCTGTCTGAAGTGTTTTTTCAAAGTTATCATATTTTTATGTTTGGCGTTCCGTAATTGACCTTGTCTCATGCTGAAAACGCGTTTTCTGCATTGTGCCATAACTTTGCAGGGAAGCTTCAGAACATGACATTTCAACATCCCACTATAGCAGAAAGGGTCTTTCTAGTAGTTGCACATCAAATCTAAGCTGTTTGAAGTGTTGTTCGAAAGTTATCAACATTTTTATGTTTGGCGTTCCGGAACCCACCTTATCTCAGGCTGAAAACGCGTTTTTTGCATTGTGCCATAACTTTGCAGGAAGCTTCAGAACATGAAATTTTCACCTCCCACTACAGCAGAAAGGGTCTTTCGAGTAGTTGCACATCAAATCTAAGCTGTCTGAAATGTTTTTTCCAAAGTTATCAACATTTTTATGTTTGGCGTTCCGGTACCCACCTTATCTCTGGCTGAAAACGCATTTTCTGCTTTGTGCCATAACTTTGCTGGGAATCTTTAGAACATGAAATTTTAACCTCCCACAATAGCATAAAGGGTCTTTCTTGTAGTTGCACATCAAATCTAAGCTGTCTGAAGTGGTTTCCCAAAGTTATCAACATTTTTATGTTTGGCGTTCCGGAACCCACCTTTTTTCAGGCTGAAAAGGCGTTTTCTGCATTGTGCCATAACTTTGCAGGGAAGCTTGAGAACATGAAATTTTAACCTCCCACTGTAGCAGAAAGGGTCTTACTAGTAGTTGGAAATCAAATCTAAGCTGTCTGAAGTGTTTTTCCAAAGTTATCAACATTTTTATGTTTGAAGTTCCGGAACCCACCTTGTCTCAGGCTGAAAACGCGTTTTCTGCATTGTGCCATAACTTTGAAGGAAAGCTTCAGAACATGAAAGTTTCACCTCCCACTATAGCAGAAAGGGTCTTTCTAGTAGTTACACATCAAATCTAAGCTATCTAAAGTGTTTTTCCAAAGTTATCAACATTTTTATGTTTGGCGTTCCGGAACCCGCCTCATCTCTGGCTGAAAAAGCGTTTTCTGCTTTGTGCCATAACTTTGCTGGGAATCTTTAGAACATGAAATTTTAACCTCCCACAATAGCATAAAGGGTCTTTCTTGTAGTTGCACATCAAATCTACGCTGTCTGGAGTGTTTTTCCAAAGTTATCAACGTTTTTACGTTTGGCGTTCCGGAACCCACCTTATCTCAGGCTGAAAACGCGTTTTCTGCATTTTGCCATAACTTTGCAGGAAGCTTCACAACATGAAATTTTCACCTCCCACTATAGATGAAAGGGTCTTTCTAGTAGTTGTACATCAAATCTAAGCTTTCTGAAATGTTTTTTCCAAAGTTATCAACATTTTTATGTTTGGCGTTCCGGAACCCACCTTATCTCAGGCTGAAAACGCGTTTTCTGCATTGTCCCATAACTTTGCAGGGAAACTTCAGAACATGGAATTTTCACTTCCCACTATAGCAGAAAGGGTCTTTCTAGTAGTTGCACATCAAATCTAAGCTGTCTGAAATGTTTTTTCCAAAGTTATCAACATTTTTATGTTTGGCGTTCCGGAACCCACCTTATCTCAGGCTGAAAACGCGTTTTTTGCATTGTGCCATAACTTTGCAGGAAGCTTCAGAACATGAAATTTTCACCTCCCACTACAGCAGAAAGGGTCTTTCTAATAGTTGCTCATCAAATCTAATCTGTCTGAAGTGTTTTTCGAAAGTTATCAACATTTTTATGTTTGGTGTTCCGGAACCCACCTTATCTCAGGCTGAAAACGCGTTTTCTGCATTGTTCCTTAACTTTGCAGGGAAGCATCAGAACATGAAATTTTCAACTCCCACTATGACAAACAGGGTCTTTCTAATAGTTGCACATCAAATCTAATCTGTCTGAAGTGTTTTTCGAAAGTTATCAACAATTTTATGTTTGGCGTTCCGGAACCCACCTTATCTCAGGCTGAAAACGCCTTTTCTGCATTGTGCCATAACTTTGCAGTGAAGCTTCAGAACATGAAATTTTCACCTCCCACTATAGCAGAAAGGGTCTTTCTAGTAGTTGCACATCAAATCTAAGCTGTCTGAAATATTTTTTCCAAAGTTATCAACATTTTTATGTTTGGCTTTCCGGGCCCCACCTTATCTCAGGCTGAAAACGCATTTTCTGCTTTGTGCCTTAACTTCTCAGGGAAGCTTCAGAACATGAAATGTTCACTTCCCACTATAGCAGAAAGGGTCTTTCTAGTAGTTGCACATCAAATCTAAGCTGTCTGAAGTGTTTTTCCAAAGTTATCAACATTTTTATGTTTGGCGTTCCGGAATCGACCTTATCTCAGGCTTAAAGCACGTTTTACGCTTTGTGCCATAACTTTGCTGGGAATCTTTAGAACATGAAATTTTAACCTCCCACAATAGCATAAAGGGTCTTTCTTGTAGTTGCACATCAAATCTAAGCTGTCTGAAGTGTTTTTCCAAAGTGATCAACATTTTTATGTTTGGCGTTCCGGAACCCACCTTATCTCTGCCTGAAAACGCGTTTTCTGCATTGTGCCTTTACTTTTCTGGGGAGCTTCAGAACATGGAATTTTCACATCCCACGATAACAGAAAGGGTCCTTCTAGTAGTTGCACATCAAATCTAAGCTGTCTGAAGTGTTGTTCCAAAGTTATCAACATTTTTACGTTTGGCGTTCCGGAACCCACCTTATCTCAGGCTGAAAACGTATTTTCTGCATTGTGCCACAACTTCTCAGGGAAGCTTCAGATCACGAAATTTTCACCTCCCACTATAGCAGAAAGGGTTTTTCTAGTATGTGCTCATCAAATCTAAGCTGTCTGAATACTTTTTCCAAAATTATCAACATTTTTATGTTTGGCGTTCCGGAACCCACCTTATCTCAGGCTGAAAACGCGTTTTCTGTTGTGTGCCATAACTTTGCAGGGAAGCTTCAGAACTTGAAATTTTCACCTCCCACTATATCAGAAAGGGTCTTTCTCGTAGTTGCACATCAAATCTAAGTTGTTTGAAGTGTTTTTCCAAAGTTATCAACATTTTTATGTTTGGCGTTCCGGAACTCGGCTTATCTCAGGCTGAAAACGCGTTTTCTGCAATGTGCCATAACTTTGCAGGGAAGCTTCAGAACATGAAATTTTAACCTCCCACTGTAGCAAAAAGGGTCTTTCTAGTAGTTGCACATCAAATCTAAGCTGTCTGAAGTGTTGTTCCAAAGTTATCAACATTTTTATGTTTGGCGTTCCGGAACTCGGCTTATCTCAGGCTGAAAACGTATTTTCTGCATAGTGCCATAATTTTGCAGGGAAGCTTCAGAACATGAAATATTCACCTCCCACTATCGCAGAAAGGGTCTTTCTAGTAGTTGCACATCAAATATAAGTTGTCTGAAGTGTTTCTCGAAAGCTATCAACATTTTTATGTTTGGCATTACGGAAACGACCATATCTCTGGCTGAAAACGCGTTTTCTGCATTGTGCCGTAACTTTGCAGGGAAGCTTCAGAACATGAAATTTTCACGTCCCACTATAACAGACAGGGTCTTTCTAGTAGTTGCACATCAAATCTAAGTTGTCTGAAGTGTTTTTTAAAAGCTATCAACATTTTTTAGGTTGGCGTTCCAGAAACGACCTTATCTCGGGCTGAAAACGCTTTTTCTGCGTTGTGCCATAACTTTGCAGGGAAGCTTCAGAACATCAAATTTTCACCTCCCACTATAGCAGAAAGGGTCTTTCTAGTCGTTGTACATCAAATCTAAGCTGTGTGAAGTGTTTTTCCAAAGTTATCAACATTTTTATGTTTGCCGTTCCGGAACCCACCTTATCTCGGGCTGAAAACGCTTTTTCTGCATTGTGCCATAACTTTGCAGGGAAGCTTCAGAACATCAAATTTTCACCTCCCACTATAGCAGAAAGGGTCTTTCTAGTCGTTGCACATCAAATCTAAGCTGTCTGAAGTGTTTTTCCAAAGTTATCAACATTTTTACGTTTGGCGCTCCGGAACCCACATTACCTCAGGCTGAATACGCGTTTTCTGCATTGTGTCATAACTTTGCAGGGAAGCTTCAGAACATGAAATTTTAACCTCCCACTGTAGCAGAAAGGGTCTTTCTATTAGTTGCACATCAAATCTAAGCTGTCTGAAGTGATTTTTGGAAGTTATCAACATTTTTATGTTTGGCGTTCCGGAACCCACCTTGTCTCATGCTGAAAACGTGTTTTTTGCATTGTGCCATAACTTTGAAGGAAAGCTTCAGAACATGAAAGTTTCACCTCCCACTATAGCAGAAAGGGTCTTTCTCGTAGTTACACATCAAATCTAAGCTATTTGAAGTGTTTTTCCAAAGTTATCAACATTTTTATGTTTGGCGTTCCGGAACCCACCTTATCTCTGGCTGAAAACGTGTTTTCTGCTTTGTGCCATAACTTTGCTGGGAATCTTTAGAACATGAAATTTTCACCTCCCACTATAGCAGAAAGGGTCTTTCTAGTCGTTGTACATCAAATCTAAGCTTTTTGAAGTGTTGTTCCAAAGTTATCAACATCTTTACGTTTGGCGTTCCGGAACCCACCTTATCTCAGGCTGAAAACTCGTTTTGTGCATTGTGCCATAACTTCTCAGGGTAGCTTCAGAACATGAAATGTTCACCTCACACTATAGCAGAAAGGGTCTTTCCAGTAGTTGCACATTAAATCTAAGCTGTCTGAAGTGTTTTTCCAAAGTTATCAACATTTTTACGTTTGGCGCTCCGGAACCCACATTACCTCAGGCTGAATACGCGTTTTCTGCATTGTGTCATAACTTTGCAGGGAAGCTTCAGAACATGAAATTTTAACCTCCCACTGTAGCAGAAAGGGTCTTTCTAGTAGTTGCACATCAAATCTAAGCTGTCTGAAGTGATTTTCGGAAGTTATCAACATTTTTATGTTTGGCGTTGCGGAACCCACCTTGTCTCATGCTGAAAACGCGTTTTTTGCATTGTGCCATAACTTTGAAGGAAAGCTTCAGAACATGAAAGTTTCACCTCCCACTATAGCAGAAAGGGTCTTTCTCGTAGTTACACATCAAATCTAAGCTATTTGAAGTGTTTTTCCAAAGTTATCAACATTTTTATGTTTGGCGTTCCGGAACCCACCTTATCTCTGGCTGAAAACGTGTTTTCTGCTTTGTGCCATGACTTTGCTGGGAATCTTTAGAGCATGAAATTTTCACCTCCCACTATAGCAGAAAGGGTCTTTCTAGTCGTTGTACATCAAATCTAAGCTTTTTGAAGTGTTGTTCCAAAGTTATCAACATTTTTACGTTTGGCGTTCCGGAACCCACCTTATCTCAGGCTGAAAACTCGTTTTGTGCATTGTGCCATAACTTCTCAGGGTAGCTTCAGAACATGAAATGTTCACCTCACACTATAGCAGAAAGGGTCTTTCCAGTAGTTGCACATCAAATCTAAGCTGTCTGAAGTGTTTTTCCAAAGTTATCATCATTTTTATGTTTGGCGTACCGGAATCGACCTTATCTCAGGCTTAAAACGCGTTTTACGCATTGTGCCATAACTTTGCAGGGAACCTTTCGAACATGAAATTTTCACCTCCCACTATAGCAGAAAGGGTCTTTCTCGTAGTTGCACATCAAATCTAAGCTGTCTGAAGTGTTGTTCCAAAGTTATCAACATTTTTACGTTTGGCGTTCCGGAACCCACCTTATCTCAGGCTGAAAACTCGTTTTGTGCATTGTGCCATAACTTCTCAGGGTAGCTTCAGAACATGAAATTTTCACCTCACACTATAGCAGAAAGGGTCTTTCTAGTAGTTGCACGTCAAATCTAAGCTGTCTGAAATGTTGTCCCAAAGTTATCAACATTTTTACGTTTGGCGTTTCGGAACCCACCTTGTCTCAGGCTGAAAACGCGTTTTCTGCATTGTCCCATAACTTCTCAGGGAAGCTTCAGAACATGAAATGTTCACCTCCCACTTAGCAGAAAGGGTCTTTCTAGTAGTTGCACATCAAATCTAAGCTGTCTGAAGTGTTTTTCCAAAGATATCAACATTTTTATGTTTGGCGTTCCAGAATCGACCTTATCTCTGGCTGAAAACGTATTTTCTGCATTGTACCATTACTTCTCAGGGAAGCTTCAGATCACGAAATTTTCACCTCCCACTATAGCAGAAAGGGTTTTTCTAGTATTTGCTCATCAAATCTAAGCTGTCTGAATACTTTTTCCAAAATTATCAACATTTTTATGTTTGGCGTTCCGGAACCCACCTTATCTCAGGCTGAAAACGCGTTTTCTGCATTGTTCCTTAACTTTGCAGAGAAGCTTCAGAACATGAAATTTTCAACTCCCACTATAACAGACTGGGTCTTTCGACTAGTTGCACATCAAATATAAGTTGTCTGAAGTGTTTCTCGAAAGCTGTCAACATTTTTATGTTTGGCGTTACGGAAACGACCATATCTCGGGCTGAAAACGCGTTTTCTGCATTGTGCCATAACTTTGCAGGGAAGCTTCAGAACATGAAATTTTCACCTCCCACTATAACAGACAGGGTCTTTCTAGTAGTTGCACATCAAATCTAAGTTGTCTGAAGTGTTTTTTAAAAGCTATCAACATTTTTTAGGTTGGCGTTCCAGAAACGACCTTATCTCGGGCTGAAAACGCTTTTTCTGCATTGTGCCATAATTTTGCAGGGAAGCTTCAGAACATCGAATTTTCACCTCCCACTATAGCAGAAAGGGTCTTTCTAGTCGTTGTACATCAAATCTAAGCTGTTTGAAGTGTTTTTCCAAAGTTATCAACATTTTTATGTTTGGCGTTCCGGAACCCACCTTATCTCGGGCTGAAAACGCTTTTTCTGCATTGTGCCATAACTTTGCAGGGAAGCTTCAGAACATGAAATTTTAACCTCCCACTATAACAGACAGGGTCTTTCTAGTAGTTGCACATCAAATCTAAGCTGTCTGAAGTGTTTTTCCAAAGTTATCAACATTTTTAAGTTTGGTGTTCCGGAACCCTCGTTATCTCAGGCTGAAAACGCATTTTCTGCATTGTTCCTTAACTTTGCAGGGAAGCATCAGAACATGAAATTTTCAACTCCCACTATGACAAACAGGGTCTTTCTAATAGTTGCACATCAAATCTAAGCTCTCTGAAGTGTTTTTCGAAAGTTATCTACATTTTTATGTTTGGCGTTCCGGAACCCACCTTATCTCAGGCTGAAAACGCCTTTTCTGCATTGTGCCATAACTTTGCAGGGAAGCTTCAGAACATGAAATTTTCATCTCCCACTGTAGCAGAAAGGGTCTTTCTCGTAGTTGCACATGAAATATAAGCTGTCTGAAGTGTTTTTCCAAAGTTATCAACATTTTTATGTTTGAAGTTCCGGAACCCACCTTGTCTCAGGCTGAAAACGCGTTTTCTGCATTGTGCCATAACTTTGCAGGGAAGCTTCAGAACATGACATTTTCACCTCCCACTATAGCAGAAAGGGTCTATCTAGCAGTTGCAGATCAAATCTAAGCTGTCTGAAGTGATTTTCAAAAGTTATCAACATTTTTATGTTTGGCGTTCCGGAACCCGCCTCATCTCTGGCTGAAAAAGCGTTTTCTGCTTTGTCCCATAACTTTGCTGGGAATCTTTAGAACATGAAATTTTAACCTCCCACAATAGCATAAAGGGTCTTTCTTGCAGTTGCTCATCAAATCTAAGCTGTCTGGAGTGTTTTTCCAAAGTTATCAACGTTTTCACGTTTGGCGTTCCGGAACCCACCTTATCTCAGGCTGAAAACGCGTTTTCTGCATTTTGCCATAACTTTGCAGGCAGCTTCACAACATGAAATTTTCACCTCCCACTATAGATGAAAAGGTCTTTCTAGTAGTTGTACATCAAATCTAAGCTTTCTGAAATGTTTTTTCCAAATTTATCAACATTTTTATGTTTGGCGTTCCGGAACCCACCTTATCTCAGCCTGAAAACGCGTTTTCTGCATTGTCCCATAACTTTGCAGGGAAACTTCAGAACATGAAATTTTCACTTCCCACTATAGCATAAAGGGTCTTTCTTGTAGTTGCACATCAAATCTAAGCTGTCTGAAGTGGTTTCCTAAAGTTATCAACATTTTTATGTTTGGCGTTCCGGAACCCACCTTTTTTCAGGCTGAAAAGGCGTTTTCTGCATTGTGCCATAACTTTGCAGGGAAGCTTCAGAACATGAAATTTTAACCTCCCACTGTAGCAGAAAGGGTCTTTCTATTAGTTGCACATCAAATCTAAGCTGTCTGAAGTGTTTTTCCAAAGTTATCAACATTTTTAAGTTTGGTGTTACGGAACCCACCTTATCTCAGGCTGAAAACGCGTTTTCTGCATTGTTCCTTAACTTTGCAGGGAAGCATCAGAACATGAAATTTTCAACTCCCACTATGACAAACAGGGTCTTTCTAATAGTTGCTCATCAAATCTAATCTGTCTGAAGTGTTTTTCGAAAGTTATCAACATTTTTATGTTTGGCGTTCCGGAACCCACCTTATCTCAGGCTGAAAACTCGTTTTCTGCATTGTGCCATAACTTTGCAGCGAAGCTTCAGAACATGAAATTTTCACCTCCCACTATAGCAGAAAGGGTATTTCTCGTAGTTGCACATGAAATATAAGCTGTCTGAAGTGTTTTTCCAAAGTTATCAACATTTTTATGTTTGGCGTTCCGGAACCCACCTTATCTCAGGCTGAAAACGCGTTTTCTGCATTGAGCCATAACTTTGCTGGGAATCTTTAGAACATGAAATTTTAACCTCCCACAATAGCATAAAGGGTCTTTCTTGTAGTTGCACATCAAATCTAAGCTATCTGAAGTGTTTTTCCAAAGTTATCAACATTTTTATGTTTGGCGTTCCGGAACCCACCTCATCTCTGGCTGAAAAAGCGTTTTCTGCTTTGTGCCATAAATTTGCTGGGAATATTTAGAACATGAAATTTTAACCTCCCACAATAGCATAAAGGGTCTTTCTTGTAGTTGCACATCAAATCTAAGCTGTCTGAAGTGTTTTTCCAAAGTTATCAACATTTTTACGTTTGGCGCTCCGGAACCCACATTACCTCTGGCTGAAAACGCGTTTTCTGCATTGTGCGATAACTTTGCTGGGAATCTTTAGATCATGAAATTTTAACCTCCCACAATAGCATAAAGGGTCTTTCTTGTAGTTGCACATCAAATCTAAGCTGTCTGAAGTGGTTTCCCAAAGTGATCAACATTTTTATGTTTGGCGTTCCGGAACCCACCTTTTTTCAGGCTGAAAAGGCGTTTACTGCATTGTGCCATAACTTTGCAGGGAAGCTTCAGAACATGAAATTTTAACCTCCCACTGTAGCAGAAAGGGTCTTTCTATTAGTTGCACATCAGATCTAAGCTGTCTGAAGTGTTTTTCCAAAGTTATCAACATTTTTAAGTTTGGTGTTCCGGAACCCACCTTATCTCAGGCTGAAAACGCGTTTTCTGCATTGTTCCTTAACTTTGCAGGGAAGCATCAGAACATGAAATTTTCAACTCCCACTATGACAAACAGGGTCTTTCTAATAGTTGCACATCAAATCTAATCTGTCTGAAGTGTTTTTCGAAAGTTATCAACAATTTTATGTTTGGCGTTCCGGAACCCACCTTATCTCAGGCTGAAAACGCCTTTTCTGCATTGTGCCATAAGTTTGCAGGGAAGCTTCAGAACATGAAATTTTCACCTCCCACTATAGCAGAAAGGGTATTTCTCGTAGTTGCACATGAAATATAAGCTGTCTGAAGTGTTTTTCGAAAGTTATCAACATTTTTATGTTTGGCGTTCCGGAACCCACCTTATCTCAGGCTGAAAACGCGTTTTCTGCATTGTGCCATAACTTTGCAGGAAGCTTCAGAACATGAAATTTTCACCTCCCACTATAGCAGAAAGGGTCTTTCTAGTAGTTGCACTTCAAATCTAAGCTGTCTGAAATGTTTTTTCCAAAGTTATCAACATTTTTATGTTTGGCGTTCCGGAACCCACCTTATCTCAGGCTGAAAACGCGTTTTCTGCATTGTTCCTTAACTTTGCAGGGAAGCATCAGAACATGAAATTTTCAACTCCCACTATGACAAACAGGGTCTTTCTAATAGTTGCTCATCAAATCTAATCTGTCTGAAGTGTTTTTCGAAAGTTATCAACATTTTTATGTTTGGCTTTCCGGGCCCCACCTTATCTCAGGCTGAAAACGCATTTTCTGCTTTGTGCCATAACTTTGCTGGGAATATTTAGAACATGAAATTTTAACCTCCCACAATAGCATAAAGGGTCTTTCTTGTAGTTGCACATCAAATCTAAGCTGTCTGAAGTGGTTTCCCAAAGTTATCAACATTTTTATGTTTGGCGTTCCGGAACCCACCTTTTTTCAGGCTGAAAAGGCGTTTTCTGCATTGTGCCATAACTTTGCAGGGAAGCTTCAGAACATGAAATTTTAACCTCCCACTGTAGCAGAAAGGGTCTTTCTATTAGTTGCACATCAAATCTAAGCTGTCTGAAGTGTTTTTCCAAAGTTATCAACATTTTTAAGTTTGGTGTTCCGGAACCCACCTAATCTCAGGCTGAAAACGCGTTTTCTGCATTGTTCCTTAACTTTGCAGGGAAGCATCAGAACATGAAATTTTCAACTCCCACTATGACAAACAGGGTCTTTCTAATAGTTGCACATCAAATCTAATCTGTCTGAAGTGTTTTTCGAAAGTTATCAACAATTTTATGTTTGGCGTTCCGGAACCCACCTTATCTCAGGCTGAAAACGCCTTTTCTGCATTGTGCCATAACTTTGCAGGGAAGCTTCCGAACATGAAATTTTCACCTCCCACTATAGCAGAAAGGGTATTTCTCGTAGTTGCACATGAAATATAAGCTATCTGAAGTGTTTTTCGAAAGTTATCAACATTTTTATGTTTGGCGTTCCGGAACCCACCTTATCTCAGGCTGAAAACGCGTTTTCTGCATTGTGCCATAACTTTGCAGGAAGCTTCCGAACATGAAATTTTCACCTCCCACTATAGCAGAAAGGGTCTTTGTAGTAGTTGCACATCAAATCTAAGCTGTCTGAAGTGTTTTTCGAAAATTATCAACATTTTTATGTTTGGCGTTCCGCAACCCACCTTGTCTCAGGCTGAAAAAGCGTTTTCTGCATTGTGCCATAACTTTGAAGGAAAGCGTCAGAACATGAAAGTTTCACCTCCCACTATAGCAGAAAGGGTCTTTCTAGTAGTTACACATCAAATATAAGCTGTCTGAAGTGTTATTCGAAAGTTATCAACATTTTTATGTTTGGCGTTCCGGAACCCACCTTATCTCTGGCTGAAAACGCATTTTCTGCTTTGTGGCATAACTTTGCTGGGAATCTTTAGAACATGAAATTTTAACCTCCCACAATAGCATAAAGGGTCTTTAATGTAGTTGCACATCAAATCTAAGCTGTCTGAAATGGTTTTCCAAAGTTATCAACATTTTTATGTTTGGCGTTCCGGAACCCACCTTATCTCTGGCTGAAAACGCATTTTCTGCTTTGTGCCATAAATTTGCAGGAAGCTTCAGAACATGAAATTTTCAGCTCCCACTATAGCAGAAAGGGTCTTTCTCGTAGTTGCACATCAAATCTAAGCTGTCTGAAATGTTTTTTCCAAAGTTATCAACATTTTCATGTTTGGCGTTCCGGAACCCTCCTTATCTCAGGCTGAAAAAGCGTTTTCTGCATTGTGCCATAACTTTGCAGGGAAGCTTCAGAACATGAAATTTTAACCTCCCACTGTAGCAGAAAGGGTCTTTCTAGTAGTTGCACATCAAATCTAAGCTGTCTGAAGTGTTTTTCCAAAGTTATAAACATTTTTATGTTTGGCGTTCTGGAACCCACCTTATCTCAGGCAGAAAACGCGGTTTCTGCATTGTTCCTTAACTTTGCAGAGAAGCTTCAGAACATGAAATTTTCACCTCCCACTATAGCAGAAAGGGTCTTTCTAGTCGTTGCACATTAAATCTAAGCTTTCTGATATGTTTTTCCAAAGTTATCAACATTTTTACGTTTGCCGCTCTGGAACCCACATTATCTCGGGCTGAAAACGCGTTTTCTGCATTGTGCCATAACTTTGCAGGGAAGCTTCAGAACATGAAATTTTAACCTCCCACTGTAGCAGAAAGGGTCTTTCTAGTAGTTGCACATCAAATCTAAGCTGTCTGAAATGTTTTTTCCAAAGTTATCAACATTTTTATGTTTGGCGTTCCGGAACCCACCTTATCTCTGGCTGAAAACGCATTTTCTGCTTTGTGCCATAACTTTGCTGGGAATCTTTAGAACATGAAATTTTAACCTCCCACAATAGCATAAAGGGTCTTTCTTGTAGTTGCACATCAAATCTAAGCTGTCTGAAGTGGTTTCCTAAAGTTATCAACATTTTTATGTTTGGCGTTCAGGAACCCACCTTATCTCAGGCTGAAAACGCGTTTTCTGCATTGTTCCTTAACTTTGCAGGGAAGCATCAGAACATGAAATTTTCAACTCCCACTATGACAAACAGGGTCTTTCTAATAGTTGCTCATCAAATCTAATCTGTCTGAAGTGTTTTTCGAAAGTTATCAACATTTTTATGTTTGGCGTTCCGGAACCCACCTTATCTCAGGCTGAAAACTCGTTTTCTGCATTGTGCCATAACTTTGCAGGGAAGCTTCAGAACATGAAATTTTCACCTCCCACTATAGCAGAAAGGGTCTTTCTCGTAGTTGCACATGAAATATAAGCTGTCTGAAGTGTTTTTCCAAAGTTATCAACATTTTTATGTTTGGCGTTCCGGAAACCACCTTATCTCAGGCTGAAAACGTGTTTTCTGCATTGAGCCATAACTTTGCTGGGAATCTTTAGAACATGAAATTTTAACCTCCCACAATAGCATAAAGGGTCTTTCTTGTAGTTGCACCTCAAATCTAAGCTATCTGAAGTGTTTTTCCAAAGTTATCAACATTTTTATGTTTGGCGTTCCGGAACCCACCTCATCTCTGGCTGAAAAAGCGTTTTCTGCTTTGTGCCATAACTTTGCTGGGAATATTTAGAACATGAAATTTTAACCTCCCACAATAGCATAAAGGGTCTTTCTTGTAGTTGCACATCAGATCTAAGCTGTCTGAAGTGTTTTTCCAAAGTTATCAACATTTTTAAGTTTGGTGTTCCGGAACCCACCTTATCTCAGGCTGAAAACGCGTTTTCTGCATTGTTCCTTAACTTTGCAGGGAAGCTTCAGAACATGAAATTTTCACCTCCCACTATAGCAGAAAGGGTCTTTCTAGTAGTTGCACATCAAATCTAAGCTGTCTGAAATGTTTTTTCCAAAGTTATCAACATTTTTATGTTTGGCGTTCCGGAACCCACCTTATCTCTGGCTGAAAACGCGTTTTCTGCATTGTGCCATAACTTTCCAGGAAGCTTCAGAACATGAAATTTTCACCTCCCACTATAGCAGAAAGGGTCTTTCTAGTAGTTGCACATCAAATCTAAGCTGTCTGAAATGTTTTTTCCAAAGTTATCAACATTTTTATGTTTGGCTTTCCGGGCCCCACCTTATCTCAGACTGAAAACGCACTTTCTGCTTTTGTGCCATAACTTTGCTGGGAATCTTTAGAACATGAAATTTTAACCTACCACAATAGCATAAAGGGTCTTTCTTGTAGTTGCACATCAAATCTAAGCTGTCTGAAGTGGTTTCCCAAAGTTATCAACATTTTTATGTTTGGCGTTCCGGAACCCACCTTTTTTCAGGCTGAAAAGGCGTTTTCTGCATTGTGCCATAACTTTGCAGGGAAGCTTCAGAACATGAAATTTTCAGCTGCCACTATAGCAGAAAGGGTCTTTCTAGTAGTTGCACATCAAATCTAAGCTGTCTGAAGCGTTTTTCCAAAGTTATAAACATTTTTATGCTTGGCGTTCCGAAACCCACCTTATCTCAGGCTGAAAACGCGGTTTCTGCATTGTGCCATAACTTTGCAGGGAAGCTTCAGAACATGAAATTTTCAACTCCCACTACAACAGACAGGGTCTTTCTAGTAGTTGCACATCAAATCTAAGCTGTCTGAAGTGTTTTTCCAAAGTTATCAACATTTTTAAGTTTGGCGTTCCGGAACCCACCTTATCGCAGGCTGAAAACGCGTTTTCTGCATTGTTCCTTAACTTTGCAGGGAAGCATCAGAACATGAAATTTTCAGCTCCCACTATGACAAACAGGGTCTTTCTAATAGTTGCACATCAAATCTAATCTGTCTGAAGTGTTTTTCGAAAGTTATCAACATTTTTCTGTTTGGCGTTCCGGAACCCACCTTGTCTCAGGTTGAAAACGCGTTTTATGCATTGTGTCATAACTTTGACGGAAAGCTTCAGAACATGAAAGTTTCACCTCCCACTATAGCAGAAAGAGTCTTTTTAGTAGTTACACATCAAATCTAAGCTGTATGAAGTGTTTTTCCAAAGTTATCAATATTTTTATGTTTGGCGTTCCGGAATCGACCTTATCTCAGGCTGAAAGCGCGTTTCACGCATTGTCCCATCACTTTCCAGGGAAGCTTCAGAACATGAAATTTTGACCTCCCACTATGGCAGAAAGGGTCTCTCTAGTAGTTGCACATCGAATCTAAGCTGTATGAAGTTTTTTTAGAAAGTTATCAACATTTTTATGTTTGGCGTTCCGGAATTGACCTTATCTCACGCTGAAGACGCGTTTTACCCATTGTGCCATAACTTTGCAGGGAAGTTCCAGAAAATGAAATTTTCACCTCCCACTCTTACAGAAAGGGTTTTTCTCCTACTTGCACATCAAATCTAAGCTGTCTGAAATGATTTTCGAAATTTATCAACATTTTTATGTTTGCCGTTCAGGAATCGACCTTATCTCAGGCTGAAAACCCGTTTTCTGCATTGTGCCTTAACTTTGCAGGGAAGCTTCAGAACATGAAATTTTCACCTCCCACTATAGCAAAAAGGGTCTTTCTAGTAGTTGCACATCAAATCTAAGCTGTCTGAAGTTTTTTTTCCAAAGTTATCAACATTTTGATGTTTGGCGTTTCGGAATCGACCTTATCTAATGATGGAAACGCGTTTCCTGCATTGTGCCAAAACTTTGTAGGTAAGCTCCAGAACATCAAATTTTCACCTCCCACTATAGCAGAAAGGGTCTTTCTAGTAGTTGCACATCCAATCTAAGCTGTTTGAAGTGTTTTTCCGAAGTTATCAACATTTTTATGTTTGGCGTTTCGGAATCGACCTTATCTCCGGCTGAAAATGCGTTTTCTGCATTGTGCCATAACTTTGCAGGGAAGCTTCAGAACATGACATTTTTACATCCCACTATAGCAGAAAGGGTCTTTCTAGTAGTTGCACATCAAATCTAAGCTGTCTGAAGTGTTTTTCTGAAGTTATCAACATTTTTATGTTTGGCGTTCCGGAACCCACCTCATCTCACCCTGAAAACGCGTTTTACATATTTTGCCATAACTTTGCAGGGAAGCTTCAGAACATGAAATTTTAACATCCCACTATGGCAGAAAGGGTCTTTCTAGTAGTTGCACATCAAACCTAAGCTGTCTGAAGTGTTTTTCCAAAGTTATCAACATGTTTATGTTTGGCGTTCTGGAACCCACCTAATCTCATGCTGAAAACGCGTTTCCTGCATTGTTGCATAACTTTGCAGGGATGCATCAGAACATGCAATGTTCGCCTCCCACTATAGCAGATAGGGTATTTCGAGGAGTTGCACATCAAATCTAAGCTGTCTGAAGTGTTTTTCCAAAGTTATCAACATTTTTATGTTTGGCGTTCTGGAACCCACCTTATCTCAGGCTGAAAACGCGTTTTCTGCAATGTGCCATAACTTTGCAGGGAAGCTTCAGAACATGAAGTTTTAACCTCCCACTATAGCAGAAAAGGTCATTCTAGTAGTTGCACATCGAATCTAAGCTGTCTTGAAGTGTTTTTGTGAAGTTATCAACATTTTTATGTTTGGCTTTCTGGAACCCACCTAATCTCAGGCTGAAAACGCGTTTTCTGCATTGTGCCATAACTTTTCAGGGAAGCTTCAGAACATGAAATGTTCGCCTCCCACTATAGCAGATAGGGTCTTTCTAGTAGTTGCACATCAAATCTAAGCTGTCTGAAGTGTTTTTCCAAAGTTATCAATATTTTTATGTTTGGCGTTCAGGAATCGACCTTATCTCAGGCTGAAAACGCGTTTCCTGCATTGTGGCATAACTTTGCAGGGAAGCTTCAGAACATGAAATTTTCACCTCCCACTGTAGCTAAAAGGGTCTTTCTAGTAGTTGCACATCAAATCTAAGCTGTCTGAAGTGTTTTTCCAAAGTTATCAATATTTTTATGTTTGGCGTTCTGGAACCCACCTAATTCCAGGCTGAAAACGCGTTTCCTGCATTGTTGCATAACTTTGCAGGGATGCATCAGAACATGAAATGTTCGCCTCCCACTGTAGCAGACAGGGTCTTTCGAGGAGTTGCACATCAAATCTAAGCTGTCTGAAGTGTTTTTCCAAAGTTATCAACATTTTTATGTTTGGCGTTCTGGAACCCACCTTATCTCAGGCTGAAAACGCGTTTTCTGCAATGTGCCATAACTTTGCAGGGCAGCTTCAGAACATGAAGTTTTAACCTCCCACTATAGCAGAAAGGGTCGTTCTAGTAGTTGCACATCAAATCTAAGCTGTTTGAAGTGTTTTCCCAAAGTTATCAACATTTTTATGTTTGGCGTTTCGGAATCGACCTTATGTCCGGCTGAAAATGCGTTTTCTGCATTGTGCCATAACTTTGCAGGGAAGCTTGAGAACATGAAGTTTTAACCTCCCACTATAGCAGAAAAGGTCATTCTAGTAGTTGCACATCAAATCTAAGCTGTCTTGAAGTGTTTTTCTGAAGTTATCAACATTTTTATGTTTGGCGTTCCGGAACCCACCTTATCTCAGCCTGAAAACGCGTTTTACATATTTTGCCATAACTTTGCAGGGAAGCTTCAGAACATGAAATTTTTACATCCCACTATAGCAGAAAGGGTCTTTCTAGTAGTTGCACATCAAATCTAAGCTGTCTGAAGTGTTTTTCCAAAGTTATCAATATTTTTATGTTTGGCGTTCCGGAACTCACCTTATCTCAGGCTGAAAACGCGTTTTGTGCATTGTGCCATAACTTCTCAGGGAAGCTTCAGAACATGAAATGTTCACCTCCCACTATAGCAGAAAGGGTCTTTCTAGTTGTTGCACATCAAATCTAAGCTGTCTGAAGTGTTTTTCCAAAGTTATCAACATTTTTATGTTTGGCGTTTCGGAACTCACCTTATCTCAGGCTGAAAACGCGTTTTCTGCATTGTTCCTTAACTTTGCAGAGAAGCTTCAGAACATGAAATTTTCAACTCCCACTATAACAGACAGGGTCTTTCGAGTAGTTGCACATCAAATCTAAGCTGTCTGAAGTGTTTTTCCAAAAATATCAACATTTTTATGATTGGCGTTCCGGAACCCACCTTATCTCAGGCTGAAAACGCGTTTTCTGTTGTGTGCCATAACTTTGCAGGGCAGCTTCAGAACATGACATTTTCACCTCCCACTATAGCAGAAAGGGTCTTTCTCGTAGTTACACATCAAATCTAAGCTGTCTGAAGTGTTTTCCGAAAGTTTTCAAGATTTGTATGTTTGGTGTTCCTGAATCGACCTTATCTCAGGCTGAAAACGCGTTTTACGCCTTTTGCATAAATTTGCAGGGAAGCTTCAGAACATGGAATTTTCACTACCAACTATAGCAGAAAGGGTCTTACTAGTATTTGCACATCAACTCTAAGCAGTCTGAAGTGTCTTTCCAAAGTTATCAACATTTTTATGTTTGGCGTTTCGGAACCCACCTTATGTCAGGATGAAAATGCGTTTTCTGCATTGTGCCATAAATTTGCAGGGAAGCTTCAGAACATGAAATTTTCACCTGCCACTATAGCAGAAAGGGTCTTTCTCGTAGTTACACAGCAAATCTAAGCTGTCTGAAGTGTTTTTCGAAAGTTTTCAAGATTTGTATGTTTGGTGTTCCTGAATCGACCTTATCTCAGGCTGAAAACGCGTTTTCTGCATTGTGCCATAACTTAGCAGGGAAGCTTCAGATCATGAAATGTTCATTTCCCACTATAGCAGAAAGGGTCTTTCTCGTAAAAAGCACATCAAATCGAAGCTGTCTGAAGTGTTTGTCCAAAGTTATCAACATTTTTATATTTGGCGTTCCGGAATCAACCTTATCTCAGGCTGAAAACGCATTTTACGCATTGTGCCATAACTTTGCAGGAAAGCTTCAGAACATGAAATTTTCACCTCCCATTATAGCAGAAAGGGTCTTTCTAGTAGTTGCACATCAAATCTAAGCTGTCTGAAGTGTTTTTCCGAAGTTATCTACATTTTTATATTTGGCGTTCCGGAATCGACCTTATGTGAGGCTGAAAACGCGTTTTCTTCATTGTGCCATAACTTTGCAGGGAATTTTCAGAACATGAAATTTTCAACTCCCACTATAGCAGTAAGGGTCTTTCTAGTAATTGCATATCAAATCTAAGCTGTCTGAAGTGTTTTTCCAAAGTTCTCAACATTTTTATGTTTGGCGTTCTGGAACCCACCTTATCTCAGGCTGAAAACGCGTTTTCTGCATTGTGCCATAACTTTGCAGGAAAGCTGCAAAATATGAAATTTTCACCTCCCACTATAGCAGAAAGGGTCTTTCTAGTAGTTGCACATCAAATCTAAGCTGTCTGAAGTGTTTTTCCAAAGTTATCAACATTTTTATGTTTGGCGTTCCGGAATCAACCTTATCTCAGGCTGAAAACGCGTTTTCTGCATTGTGCCATACCTTTGCAGGGAAGCTTCAGAACATGACATTTTCACCTCCCACTATAGCATAAAGGGTCTTTCTAGTTGTTGCACATCAAATCTAAGCTGTTTGAAGTCTTTTTCCAAAGTAATCAACATTTTTAAGTTTGGCGTTCCGGTATCAACCTAATATCAGGCTGAAAACGCATTTTACGCATTGTGCCATAACTTTGCAGGAAACCTTCAGAACATTAAATTTTCACCTCCCACTATAGCAGAAAGGGTCTTTCTAGTACTTGTACATCAAATCTAAGCTGTCTGAAGTGTTTTTCCGAAGTTATCAACATTTTTATGTTTGGCGTTCCGGAATTGACCATATGTGAGGCTGAAAACGCGTTTTCTGCATTGTGACATACCTTTGCAGGGAAGCTTCAGAACATGAAATTTTAACCTCCCACGATAGCAGAAAGGGTCTTTCTAGTAGTTGCACATCAAATCGAAGCTGTTTGAATTGTTTTTCCAAAGTTATCAACACTTTTATGTTTGGTTTTCCGGAATCAACCTTATCTTAGGCTGAAAACGCGTTTTACGCATTGTGCCATAACTTTGCAGGAAAGCTTCAGAACATGAAATTTTCAACTCCTACTATACAAGAAAGGGTCTTTCTCATTCTTGCACATAAAATCTAAGCTGTCTGAAGTGTTTTTCCAGAATTATGAACATTTTTATCTTTGGCGTTCCGGAATCGACCTTATCTCAGGTTGAAAACGCGTTTTACGCATGGTGCCATAACTTTGCTGGGAAGCTTCAGAACATCGAATTTTCACCTCCCACTATAGCAGAAACAGTCTTTCTAGTAGTTGCACATCAAATATAAGCTGTCTGAAGTGTTTTTCCAAAGTTATAAACATTTTTATGTTTGACATTCCGGAATCGACCTTATGTGATGCTGAAAACTCGTTTTCTGCATTGTGCCATAACTTTGCAGGAAAGCTTCAGAACATGAAATTTCTAAATCCCACTATAGCAGAAAGGGTCTTTCTAGTAGTTGCACATCAAATCTAAGCTGTTTGAAGTGTTTTTCCAAAGTAATCAACATTTTTATGTTTGACGTTCCGGAATCAACCTAATCTCAGGCTGAAAACGCATTTCACGCATTGTGCCATAACTTTGCAGGAAAGCTTCAGAACATTAAATTTTCACCTCCCACTATAGCAGAAAGGGTCTTTCTAGTACTTGTACAACTAATCTAAGCTGTCTGAAGTGTTTTTCCGAAGTTATCAACATTTTTATGTTTGGCGTTCCGGAATTGACCTTATGTGAGGCTGAAAACGCGTTTTCTGCATTGTGACTTAACTTTGCAGGGAAGCTTCAGAACATGAAATTTTCATCTCCCACTATAGCAGAAAGGGTTATTCTAGTAGTTGCACATCAAATCTAGGCTGTCTGAAGTGTTTTTCCAAAGTTATCAACATTTTTATGTTAGGCGTTCCGGAATCAACCTTATCTCAGGCTGAAAACGCGTTTTCTGCATTATGCCATCACTTTGCAGGAAATCTGCAGAATAAGAAATTTTCACCTCCCACTATAGCAGAAAGGGTCTTTCTAGTAGTTGCAAATCAAATCTAAGCTGTCTGAAGTGTTTTTCCAAAGTTATCAATATTTTTATGCTTGGCGTTCTGAAACCCACCTTATCTCAGGCTGAAAACGCGTTTCCTGCATTGTGCCATAACATTGCAGGGAAGTTTCAGAACATGAAATTTTCACCTCCCACTATAGCAGAAAGGGTCTTTCTAGTAGTTGCACATCAAATCTAAGCTGCCTGAAGTGTTTTTCGAAAGTTATCAACATTTTTTTGTTTGGCGTTCCGGAACCCACCTTATCTCAGGCAGAAAATGACTTTTCTGCCTTGTGCCATAACTTTGCAGGGAAGCTTCAGAACATGACATTTTCACATCCCACTATAGCAGAAAGGGTCTTTCTAGTAGTTGCACATCAAATCTAAGATGTTTGACGTGTTTTTCCAAAGTTATCAACATTTTTATGTTTGGCGTTCCGGAATCGACCTTATCTCAGGCTGAATACACGTTTTCTGCATTGTGCCATACCTTTGCAGGGAAGTTTCAGAACATGAAATTTACACCTCCCACTATAGCAGAAATGGTCTTTCTCGTAGTTGCACATCAAATCTAAGCTGTCTGAAGTGTTTTTCCAGAATTATGAACATGTTTATGTTTGGCGTTCCGGAATCGACCTTATCTCAGGCTGAAAACGCGTTTTACGCATTGTGCCATAACTTTGTTGGGAAGCTTCATATCATCGAATATTCACCACCCACTATATCAGAAAGGGTCTTTCTAGTAGTTGCACATCAAATCTAAGCTGTCTAAAGAGTTTTTCAAAAGTTATCAATATTTTTATGTTTGGCGTTCCGGAATCGACCTTATCTCAGGCTGAAAACGCGTTTCCTGCATTGTGGCATAACTTTGCAGGGAAGCTTCAAAACATCGAATTTTCACCTCCCACTACAGCAGAAATGGTCTTTCTAGTACTTGCACATCAAATCTAAGCTGTCTGAAGTGTTTTTCGGAAGTTATTAACATTTTTATGTTTGGCGTTCCGGAATTGACCTTATGTGAGGCTGAAAACGCGTTTTCTGCATTGTGACATAACTTTGCAGGGAAGCTTCAGAACATGAAATTTCCACGACCCACGATAGCAGAAAGGGTCTTTCTAGTAGTTGCACATCAAATCGAAGCTGTTTGAATTGTTTTTCCAAAGTTATCAACATTTTTATGTTTGGCGTTCTGGAACCCACCTTATCTCAGGCTGACAACGCGTTTTCTGCATTGTGCCATAACTTTGCAGGGAAGCTTCAGAACATGAAATTTCTACATCCCACTATAGCAGAAAGGGTCTTTCTAGTAGTTGCACATCAAATCGAAGCTGTTTGAATTGTTTTTCCAAAGTTATCAACACTTTTATGTTTGGTGTTCCGGAATCAACCTTATCTCAGGCTGAAAACGCGTTTTACGCATTGTGCCATAACTTTGCAGGAAAGCTTCAGAACATCGAATTTTCACCTCCCACAATGGCAGAAATGGTCTTTCTAGTAGTTGCACATCAAATCTAAGCTGTCTGAAGTGTTTTTCCAGAATTATGAACATGTTTATGTTTGGCGTTCCGGAATTGACCTTATCTCAGTCTGAAAATGTGTTTTCTGCATTGTGCCCTAACTTTGCAGGGAAGTTTCAGAACATGAAATTTTCACCTCCCGCTATAATAGAGAGGGTCTTTCTAGTAGTTGCACATCGAATCTAAGCTGTCTGAAATGTTTTTCCAAAGTTATCAACATTTTTATGTTTGGCGTTCTGGAACCCACCTTATCTCAGTCTGAAAACGTGTTTTTTGCATTGTGCCATAACTTTGCAGGGATGCCACAGAACATGAAATTTTCACCTGCCGCTGTAGTAGAAAGGGTCGTTCTAGTAGTTGCACATCCAATCCAAGCTGTCTGAAGTGGCTTTCCAAAGTTATCAACATTTTTATGTTTGGAGTTCCGGAATCAACCTTATCTCAGGCTGAACACCCGTTTTCTTCATTGTGCCATAACTTTGCAGGGATGCATCAGAACATGACATTTTAAACTTCCACTATAGCAGCAAAGGTCTTTCTAGTAGTTGCACAAAAAATTCTAATCTGTCTGAAGTGTTTTTCCAAAGTTATCAACATTTTTATGTTTGGCGTTCCGGAACCCACCTTATCTCAGGCTGAAAACGCGTTTTCTGCATTGTGCCATAACTTTGCAAGGAAGCTTCAGAACATGAAATTTTATAATTGCGCTATAGCAGAAAAGGTCTTTCTAGTAGGTGTACATCAAATCTAAGCTCTCTGAAGTGTTTTTCCAAAGTTATCCACATTTTAATGTTTGGCGTTCCGGAATCGACCTTATCTAAGGCTGAAAACGCGTTTTACGCATTGTGCCATAACTTTGCATAAAGCTTCAGAACATGAAATTTTCACCTCCCACGATAGCAGAAAGGGTCTTTCTAGTAGTTGCAGATCAAAACTAAGCTGTCTGAAATGTTTTTCCAAAGTTATCAACAGTTTTATGTTTGACGTTCCTGAATCGACCTTATCACAGGCAGAAAACGCGTTTTACGCGTTGTTCCATAACTTTGCGGTGAAGCTTCAGAACATGAAATTTTCACCTCCCACAATGGCAGAAAGGGTCTTTCTAGTAATTGCAAATCAAATCTAAGCTGTCTGAAGTGTTTTTCCAAAGTTATCAACATTTTTATGTTTGAAGTTCCGGAATCGACTTTATCTCAGGCTGAAAACGTGTTTTACGCATTGTGCCATAACTTTGCATAAAGCTTCAGAACATTACATTTTCACATCCCACCATAGCAGAAAGGGTCTTTCAAGTAGTTGCAGATCAAATCTAAGCTGTCTGAAATGTTTTTCCAAAGTTATCAACATTTTTATGTTTGGCGTTCTGGACCCCACCTTATCTCAGTCTGAAAACGTGTTTTTTGCATTGTGCCATAACTTTGCAGGGAAGCCTCAGAACATGAAATTTCTACCTGCCGCTATAGTAGAAAGGGTCTTTCTAGTAGTTGCTCATCGAATCTAAGCTGTCTTAAGTGTCTTTTCGAAGTTATCAACACTTTTATGTTTGGCGTTCCAGAATCGACCTTATCTCAGCCTGAAAACGCGTTTTACGCATGGTGCCATAACTTTGCAGGGAAGCTTCAGAACATCAAATTTTCACCTCCCACATGGCAGAAAGGGTCTTTCTAATAGTTGCACATCAAATCTAAGCTGTCTTAAATGTTTTTCCAAAGTTATCAACATTTTTATGTTTGGCGTTCTGGAACCCACCTTATCTCAGGCTGAAAACGCGTTTTCTGCATTGTGCCATAACTTTGCAGGGAAGCTTCAGAATATGATATTTTAACCTCCCGCTATTGCAGAAAGGGTCTTTCTTGTAGTTGCACATCAAATCTAAGCTGTCTGAAGTGTTTTTCCAAAGTTATCAACATTTTTATGTTTGGCGTTCCGGAACCCACCTTATCTCAGGCTGAAAACGCGTTTTCTCCATTGTGCCATAACTTTGCAGGGAAGCTTCAGAACATGAAATTTTCTCCTCCCACTATAGCAGAAAGGGTCTTTCTAGTACTTGCACATCAAATCTAAGCTGTCTGAAGTGTATTTCAAAAGTTATCAACTTTTTTATGTTTGGCGTTCCTGAATCAACCTTATCTCAGGCTGAAAACGCGTTTAACGCATTGTTCCATAAATTTGCAGGGAAGCTTCAGAACATCGAATTTTCAACTCCCACTATAGCAGAAAGGGACTTTCTAGTAGTTGCACATCAAAGCTAAGCTGTCTGAAGTGTTTTTCCAAAGTTATCAATATTTTTATGTTTGGTGTACCGGAATCGACCTTATCTCAGGCTGAAAACGCGTTTTCTGCATTGTGCCATAACTTTGCAAGGAAGCTTCAGAACATGAAATTTTAAACTTGCGCTATAGCAGAAAAGGTCTTTCTAGTAGTTGTACATCAAATCTAAGCTGTCTGAAGTGTTTTTCCAAAGATATCCACATTTTAATGTTTGGCGTTCCGGAATCGACCTTATCTCAGGCTGAAAACGCGTTTTACGCATTGTCCCATAACTTTGCATCAAGCTTCAGAACATGAAATTTTCACCTCCCACGATAGCAGAAAGGGTCTTTCTAGTAGTTGCAGATCAAAACTAATCTGTCTGAAATGTTTTTCCAAAGTTATCAACAGTTTAATGCTTGGCATTCTGGAATCGACCTTATCTCAGGCTGTAAACGCGTTTTACGCATGGTGCCATAACTTTGCTGGGAAGATTCAGAACATCAAATTTTCACCTCCCACAATAGCAGAAACGGTCTTTCTAGTAGTTGCAAATCAAATGTAAGCTGTCTGAAGTGTTTTTCCAAAGTTATCAACACTTTTATGTTTGGCGTACCGGAATCGACCTTATCTCAGGCTGAAAACGCGTTTTACGCATTGTGCCACAACTTTCCTTAAAGCTTCAGAACATGAAATTTTCACCTCCCTCTATAGCAGAAAGGGTCTTTCTAGTAGTTTCACGTGATTTCTAAGCTGTCTGAAGTGTTTTTCCTAAGTTATCAACATTTTTATGTTTGGCGTTCCGGAATCGACTTTATCTCAGGCTGAAAACGTGTTTTCCGCATTGTGCCATAACTTTTCAAGGAAGCTTCAGAACATGAAATTTTAAACTTCGACCATTGCAGAAAAGGTCTTTCTGGTAGTTGCACATCAAATCTAAGCTGTCTGAAGTGTTTTTCCAAACTTTTCAACATTTATATGTTTGGCGTTCGGGAACCCACCTTATCTCAAGCTGAAAACGCGTTTTCTGCATTGTGCCATAACTTTGCAGGAAACTTCAGAATATGAAATTTTAACCTCCCACTATTGCAGAAAGGGTCTGTCTTGTTGTTGCACATCAAATCTAAGCTGTCTGATGTGTTTTTCCAAAGTTATCAACATTTTCATGTTTGGCGTTCCGGAATCGACCTTATCTCAGGCTGAAAACGCGTTTTACACATTGTGCCATAACTTTGCAGGAAACTTCAGAATATGAAATTTTAACCTCCCACTATTGCAGAAAGGGTCTGTCTTGTTGTTGCACATCAAATCTAAGCTGTCTGATGTGTTTTTCCAAAGTTATCAACATTTTCATGTTTGGCGTTCCGGAATCGATCTTATCTCAGGCTGAAAAAGCGTTTTACGCATTGTGCCATAACTTTGCATAAAGCTTCAGAACATGAAATTATCACCTCCCACTATAGCAGAAAGGGTCTTTCGAGTAGTTGCAGATCAAATCTAAGCTGTCTGAAATGTTTTTCCAAAGTTATCAACATTTTTATGTTTGCCGTTCTGGAACCCACCTTATCTCAGTCTGAAAACGTGTTTTCTGCATTGTGCCATAACTTTGCAGGGAAGCCTCAGAACAAGAAATTTTCACCTACCGCTATAGTAGAAAGGGCCTTTCTAGTAGTTGCACATCTAATCTAAGCTGTCTGAAGTGTCTTTAATAAGTTATCAACATTTTTATGTTTGACATTCCAGAATCGACCTTATCTCTGGCTGAAAACGCGTTTTACGCATTGTGCCATAACTTTGCATAAAGCTTCAGAACATTACATTTTCACATCCCACTAATGCAGAAAGGGTCTTTCTAGTAGTTGCACATCAAATCTAAGCTGTCTGAAGTGTATTTCAAAAGTTATCGTATTTTTTATGTTTGGCGTTCCTGAATCGACCTTATTTCAGGCTGAAAACGTGTTTTCTGCATTGTGCCATATCTTTGCAGGGAAGCCTCAGAACATGAAATTTCCACCTGCCGCTATAGTAGAAAGGGTCTTTCTAGTAGTTGCTCATCGAATCTAAGCTGTCTTAAGTGTCTTTTCGAAGTTATCAACACTTTTATGTTTGGCGTTCCAGAATCGACCTTATCTCAGCCTGAAAACGCGTTTTACGCATGGTGCCATAACTTTGCCGGGAAGCTTCAGAACATCAAATTTTCACCTCCCACAATGGCAGAAAGGGTCTTTCTAGTAGTTGCACATCAAATCTAAGCTGTCTGAAATGTTTTTCCAAAGTTATCAACATTTTTATGTTTGGCGTTCTGGAACCCACCTTATCTCAGGCTGAAAACGCGTTTTCTGCATTGTGGCATAACTTTGCAGGGAAGCTTCAGAATATGATATTTTGACCTCCCGCTATTGCAGAAAGGGTCTGTCTTGTAGTTGCACATCAAATCTAAGCTGTCTGAAGTGTTTTTCCAAAGTTATCAACAGTTTTATGCTTGGCATTCCGGAATCAACCTTATCTCAGGCTGTAAACGCGTTTTACGCATGGTGCCATAACTTTGCTGGGAAGATTCAGAACATCAAATTTTCACCTCCCACAATAGCAGAAACAGTCTTTCTAGTAGTTGCACTTCAAATCTAAGCTGTCTGAAGTGTTTTTCCAAAGTTATCAACATTTTTATGTTTGGCGTTCCGGAATCGACTTTATCTCAGGCTGAAAACGTGTTTTCCGCATTGTGCCATAACTTTGCAAGGTAGCTTCAGAACATGAAATTTTAAACTTCCACCATTGCAGAAAAGGTCTTTCTGGTAGTTGCACATCAAATCTAAGCTGTCTGAAGTGTTTTTCCAAACTTTTCAACATTTTTATGTTTGGCGTTCGGAAACCCACCTTATCTCAAGCTGAAAACGCGTTTTCTGCATTGTGCCATAACTTTGCAGGAAACTTCAGAATATGAAATTTTAACCTCCCACTATTGCAGAAAGGGTCTGTCTTGTTGTTGCACATCAAATCTAAGCTGTCTGATGTGTTTTTCCAAAGTTATCAACATTTTCATGTTTGGCGTTCCGGAATCGACCTTATCTCAGGCTGAAAACGCGTTTTACGCATTGTGCCATAACTTTGCAGGAAACTTCAGAATATGAAATTTTAACCTCCCACTATTGCAGAAAGGGTCTTTCTAATAGTTGCACATCAAATCTAAGCTGTCTGAAGTGTTTTTCCAAACTTATCAACATTCTTATGTTTGGCGATCCGGAATCAACCTTATCTCAGGCTGAAAACGCGTTTTACGCATTGTGCCATAACTTTGCAGGAAAGCTTCAGAACATGAAATTTTCAACTCCCACTATAGCAGAAAGGGTCTTTCTAGTAGTTGCACATCAAATCTAAGCTGTCTGAAGTGTTTTTCCAAAGTTATCAATATTTTTATGTTTGGCTTTCCGGAATCGACCTTATCTAAGAATGAAAACGCGTTTCCTGCATTGTGGCATAACTTTGCAGGGATGCTTCAGAACATGAAATTTTCACCTCCCACTGTAGCAGAAAGGGTCTTTCTAGTAGTTGCACATCAAATCTAAGCTGTCTGAAGTGTTTTTCCAAAGTTATCAACATTTTTATGTTTGGCGTTCTGGAACCCAACTAATCTCAGGCTGAAAACGCGTTTTCTGCACTGTGCCATAACTTTGCAGGGAAGCTTCAGAACATGAAATTTTCACCTCCCACTATATCAGAAAGGGTATTTCTAATAGTTGCACATCAAATCTAAGTTGTCTGAAGTGTTTTTCCAAAGTTATCAACATTCTTATGTTTGGCGTTCCGGAATCAACCTTATCGCAGACTGAAAACGTGTTTTCTGCATTGTGCCATAACTTTGCAGGGAAACTTCAGAACATGAAATTTTCACGTCCAACTAAAGAAGAAAGGTTCTTTCTAGTAGTTGCACATCAAATCTAAGCTGTCTGAAGTGTTTTTCGAAAGTTATCAACATTTTTATGTTTGGCGTTCCGGAACCCACCTTATCTCAGGCTGAAAACGCGCTTTACGCATTGTGCCATAACTTTGCAGGAAAGCTTCAGAACATGAAATTTTCAACTCCCACTATAGCAGAAAGGGTCTATCTAGTAGTTGCACATCAAATCTAAGCTGTCTGAAGTGTTTTTCCAAAGTTATCAATATTTTTATGTTTGGCTTTCCGGAATCGACCTTATCTCAGGCTGAAAACGCCTTTTACACATTGTTTCATAACTTTGCCGGGAAGGTTGAGAACATCAAATTTTCACCTCCCACTATAACAGAAAGGATTTTTCTAGTAGTTGCACATCAAATCTAAGCTGTCTGAAGTGTTTTTCCAAAGTTATCAACATTCTTATGTTTGGCGATCCGGAATCAACCTTATCTCAGGCTGAAAATGCGTTTTCTGCAATGTGCCATAACTTTGCAGGGAAGTTTCAGAACATGAAATTTTCAACTCCCACTATAGCAGAATCGGTCTTTCTAGTAGTTGCACATCAAATCTAAGCTGTCTGAAGTGTTTTTCCAAATTTATCAAAATTTTTATGTTTGGCATTCCGGAATCGACCTTATCTCAGGCTGAAAACGCGTTTTCTGCATTGTGCCATAACTTTGCAGGGAAGCTTCAGAACATGAAATTTTCACCTCCCACTGTAGCTAAAAGGGTCTTTCTAGTAGTTGCACATCAAATCTAAGCTGTCTGAAGTGATTTTCCAAAGTTATCAACATTTTTAAGTTTGGCGTGCTGGAACCCACCTAATCTCTGGCTGAAAACGCGTTTCCTGCATTGTTGCATAACTTTGCAGGGATGCTTCAGAACATGAAATGTTCGCCTCCCACTATAGCAGATAGGGTCTTTCGAGGAGTTGCACATCAAATCCAAGCTGTCTGAAGTGTTTTTCCAAAGTTATCAACATTTTTATGTTTGGCGTTCTGGAACCCACCTTATCTCAGGTTGAAAACGCGTTTTCTGCATTGTGCCATAACTTTGCAGGGAAGCTTCAGAACATGAAATTTTCATCTCCCACTATAGCAGAAAGTGTCTTTCTCGTAGTTGCACATCAAATCTAAGCTGTCTGAAGTGTTTTTCCAAAGTTATCAACATTTTTATGTGTGGCGCTCCGGAACCCACCTTATCTCAGCCTGAAAACGCGTTTTACATATTTTGCCATAACTTTGCAGGGAAGCTTCAGAAGATGAAATTTTAACATCCCACTATAGCAGAAAGGGTCTTTCTAGTAGTTGCACATAAAATCTAAGTTGTCTGAAGTGTTTTTCCAAAGTTATCAACATTCTTATGTTTGGCGTTCGGGAATCAACCTTATCTCAGACTGAAAACGTGTTTTCTGCATTGTGCCATAACTTTGCAGGGAAACTTCAGAACATGAAATTTTCACCTCCAACTATAGCAGAAAGGGTCTTTCTAGTAGTTTCACATCAAATCTAAGCTGTCTGAAGTGTTTTTCCAAAGTTATCAACATTCTTATGTTTGGCGTTCCGGAATCAACCTTATCTGAGGCTGAAAACGCGTTTTACGCATTGTGCCATAACTTTGCAGGAAAGCTTCAGAACATGAAATTTTCAACTCCCACTATAGCAGAAAGGGTCTTTCGAGGAGTTGCACATCAAATCAAAGCTGTCTGAAGTGTTTTTCCAAAGTTATCAACATTTTTATGTTTGGCGTTCTGGAATCCACCTTATCTCAGGCTGAAAACGCGTTTTCTGCATTGTGCCATAACTTTGTAGGGAAGCTTATGTTTGGCGTTCCAGAAACAACCTTATCTCAGGCTGAAAATGCGTTTTACATATTTTGCCATAACTTTGCAGGGAAGCTTCAGAACATGAAATTTTGACATCCCGCTATAGCAGATAGGGTCTTTCTAGTAGTTGCACATCAAATCTAAGCTGTCTGAAGTGTTTTTCCAAAGTTATCAACATTCTTATGTTTGGCGATCCGGAATCAACCTTATCTCAGGCTGAAAACGCGTTTTACGCATTGTGCCATAACTTTGCAGGAAAGCTTCAGAACATGAAATTTTCAACTCCCACTATAGCAGAAAGGGTCTTTCTAGTAGTTGCACATCAAATCTAAGCTGTCTGAAGTGTTTTTCCAAAGTTATCAATATTTTTATGTTTGGCGATCCGGAATCAACCTTATCTCAGGCTGAAAACGCGTTTTACGCATTGTGCCATAACTTTGCAGGGAAGCTTCAGAACATGAAATTTTCACCTCCCACTATATCAGAAAGGGTATTTCTAATAGTTGCACATCAAATCTAAGTTGTCTGAAGTGTTTTTCCAAAGTTATCAACATTCTTATGTTTGGCGTTCCGGAATCAACCTTATCGCAGACTGAAAACGTGTTTTCTGCATTGTGCCATAACTTTGCAGGGAAACTTCAGAACATGAAATTTTCACGTCCAACTATAGCAGAAAGGTTCTTTCTAGTAGTTGCACATCAAATCTAAGCTGTCTGAAGTGTTTTTCGAAAGTTATCAACATTTTTATGTTTGGCGTTCCGGAATCGACCGTATCTCAGGCTGAAAACGCCTTTTACACATTGTTTCATAACTTTGCCGGGAAGGTTGAGAACATCTAATTTTCACCTCCCACTATAGCAGAAAGGGTCTTTCTAGTAGTTGCACATCAAATCTAAGCTGTCTGAAGTGTTTTTCCAAAGTGATCAACATTTTTATGTGTGGCGTTCCGGAACCCACCTTATCTCAGCCTGAAAACGCATTTTAGATATTTTGCCATAACTTTGCAGGGAAGCTTCAGAAGATGAAATTTTAACATCCCACTATAGCAGAAAGGGTCTTTCTACTAGTTGCACATAAAATCTAAGTTGTCTGAAGTGTTTTTCCAAAGTTATCAACATTCTTATGTTTGGCGTTCCATAATCAAGCTTATCTCAGACTGAAAACGTGTTTTCTGCATTGTGCCATAACTTTGCAGGGAAACTTCAGAACATGAAAATTTCACCTCCAACTATAGCAGAAAGGGTTTTTCTAGTAGTTGCACATCAAATCTAAGCTGTCTGAAGTGTTTTTCCAAAGTTATCAACATTCTTATGTTTGGCGTTCCGGAATCAACCTTATCTGAGGCTGAAAACGCGTTTTACGCATTGTGCTATAACTTTGCAGGAAAGCTTCAGAACATGAAATTTTCAACTCCCACTATAGCAGAAAGGGTCTTTCGAGGAGTTGCACATCAAATCTAAGCTGTCTGAAGTGTTTTTCCAAAGTTATCAACATTTTTATGTTTGGCGTTCCGGAACCCACCTTATCTCAGGCTGAAAACGCGTTTTCTGCATTGTGCCATAACTTTGTAGGGAAGCTTATGTTTGGCGTTCCAGAAACAACCTTATCTCAGGCTGAAAATGCGTTTTACATATTTTGCCATAACTTTGCAGGGAAGCTTCAGAACATGAAATTTTTACCTCCCACTATAGCAGAAAGGGTCTTTATAGTAGTTGCACATCAAATCTAAGCTGTCTGAAGTGTTTTTCGAAAGTTATCAACATTTTTATGTTTGGCGTTCCGGAACCCACCTTATCTCAGGCTGAAAACGCGTTTTACGCATTGTGCCATAACTTTGCAGGAAAGCTTCAGAACATGAAATTTTCAACTCCCACTATAGCGGAAAGGGTCTTTCTAGTAGTTGCACATCAAATCTAAGCTGTCTGAAGTGTTTTTCCAAAGTTATCAATATTTTTATGTTTGGCTTTCCGGAATCGACCTTATCTCAGGCTGAAAACGCGTTTCCTGCATTGTGGCATAACTTTGCAGGGATGCTTCAGAACATGAAATTTTCACCTCCCACTGTAGCAGAAAGGGTCTTTCGAGTAGTTGCACATCAAATCTAAGCTGACTGATGTGTTTTTCCGAAGTTATTAACATTTTTATGTTTGGCGTTCCGGAATCAGCCTTATCTCAGGCTGAAAACGCCTTTTACACATTGTTTCATAACTTTGCCGGGAAGGTTGAGAACATAAAATTTTCACCTCCCACTATAGCAGAAAGGGTCTTTCTAGTAGTTGCACATCAAATCTAAGCTGTCTGAAGTGTTTTTCCAAAGTTATCAACATTTTTATGTTTGGCGTTCCGGAACCCACCTTATCTCAGGCTGTGAGCGCGTTTTCTGCATTGTGGCATAACTTTGGAGGAAAGCTTCAGAACATGAAATTTTCAATTCCCATTATAGCAGAAAGGGTCTTTCTCGTACTTGCACATCAAATCTTAGCTGTCTGAAGTGTTTTTTGAAAGTTTTCAACATTTTTATGTTTGGCGTTCCTGAATTGATCTTATCTCAGGCTGAAAACGCGTTTTCTGCAATGTGCCATAACTTTGCTGGGAAGCTTCAAAACATGAATTTTTCAACTCCCACTATAGCAGAAGGGGTCTTTCTAGTAGTTGCACATCAAATCTAAGCTGTCTGAAGTGTTTTTCCAAAGTTATCAACATTTTTATGTTAAGCGTTCCGGATCGCACCTTATTGAAAACGCCTTTTCTGCATTGTGCCATAACTTTGCAGGGAAGCTTCAGAACTTGACATTTTCACCTCCCACTATAGCAGAAAGGGTCTTTCTAGTAGTTGCACATCAAACTAAGCTGTCTGATGTGTTTTTCGAAAGTTATCAACATTTTTTTGTTTGGCGTTCCGGAACCCACCTTATCTCAGGCTGAAAACGCGTTTTCTGCTTTGTGGCATAACTTTGCAGGGAAGCTTCGGAACATGACATTTTCACATCCCACTATAGCAGAAAGGGTCTTTCTAGTAGTTGCACATCAAATCTAAGCTGTCTGAAGTGTATTTCCAATGTTATAAACATTTTAATGTTTGGCGTTCCGGAATCAACCTTGTCTCAGGCTGAAAACGCGTTTGACGCATTGTGTCATAACTTTGCAGGGAAGCTTCAGAACATGAAATTTTCAACTGCCACTATAGCAGAAAGGCTTTTTCCAGTAGTTGCACATCAAATCTAAGCTGTCTGAAGTGTTTTTCTAAACTTATCAACATTTTTATGTTTGGCTTTCCGGAATCGACCTTATCTCAGGCTGAAAACGCGTTCTACGCATTGTGCCATAACTTCTCAGGGAAGCTTCAGAACATGAAATGTTCACCTCCCACTATAGCTGAAAGGGTTTTTCTAATAGTTGCACATCAAATCTAAGCTGTCTGAAGTGTTTTTCCAAAGTTATCAACATTCTTATGTTTGGCGTTTCGGAATCAACCTTATCTCAGGCTGAAAACGCGTTTTCAGCATTGTGCCATCACTTTGCAGGAAAGCTGCAGAATATTAAATTTTCACCTCCCACTATAGCAGAAAGGGTCTTTCTAGTAGTTGCACATCAAATCTAAGCTGTCTGAAGTGTTTTTTCAAAGTTATCAACATTTTTATGTTTGGCGTGCCGGAATCGATCTTATCTGAAGCTGAATACGCGATTTACGCATTCTGCCATAACTTTGCAGGGAATCTTCAGAACACGAAATTTTCATATCCCACTATAGCAGAAATCGTCTTTCTAGTAGTTGCACATAAAATCTAAGCTGTCTGAAGTGTTTTTCCAAAGTTATAAACATTTTTATGTTTGGCGTTCCTGAATCAACCTTATCTCAGGCTGAAAACGCGTTTTACGCATTGCGCCATAACTTTGCAGGAAAGCTTCAGAACATGAAATTTTCAATTCCCACTAAAGCAGAAAGGGTTTTTCTCCTACTTGCACATCAAATCTAAGCTGTCTGAAGTGTTTTTCGATAGTTTTCAACATTTTTATATTTGGCTTTCCTTAATCGACCTTATCTCAGGCTGAAAACGCGTTTTCTGCATTGTGCCATAACTTTCCAGGGAAACTTCAGAACATGAAATTTTCACCTCCCACTAGAGCAGAAAGGGTCTTTCTAGTAGTTGCACATCAAATCTAAGCTGTCTGAAGTGTTTTTTCAAAGTTATCATATTTTTATGTTTGGCGTTCCGTAATTGACCTTGTCTCATGCTGAAAACGCGTTTTCTGCATTGTGCCATAACTTTGCAGGGAAGCTTCAGAACATGACATTTCAACATCCCACTATAGCAGAAAGGGTCTTTCTAGTAGTTGCACATCAAATCCAAGCTGTTTGAAGTGTTTTTCCAAAGTTATCAACATTTTTATGTTTGGCGTTCCGGAATCAACCTTATCTCAGGCTGAAAACGCGTTTTCTGTATTGTGCCATAACTTTGCAGGGAAGCTTCAGAACATGAAATGTTCACCTCCCACTATAGCAGAAAGGGTCTCTCTAGTAGTTGCACATCAAATCTAAGCTGTCTGAAGTGTTTTTCCAAAGTTATCAACATTTTTATGTTTGGCGTTCCGGAACCCACCTTTTCTCAGGCTGAAAATGCGTTTTCTGCATTGTGCCACAACTTTGCAGGGAAGCTTCAGAACATGAAATTTTCACCTCCCACTATAGCAGAAAGGGTCTTTCTAGTAGTTGCACATCAAATCTAAGCTGTCTGAAGTGTTTTTCCAAAGTTATCAACATTTTTATGTTTGGCGTTCCGGAATCAACCTTATCTCAGGCTGAAAACGCGTTTTCTGCATTGTGCCATAACTTTGCAGGGAAGCTTCAGAACATGAAATGTTCACCTCCCACTATAGCAGAAAGGGTCTCTCTAGTAGTTGCACATCAAATCTAAGCTGTCTGAAGTGTTTTTCCAAAGTTATCAACATTTTTATGTTTGGCGTACCAGAATCGACCTTATGTGAGGCTGAAAACGCATTTTCTGCATTGCGCCATAACTTTGCAGGGAAGCTTCAGAACAAGAAATTTTCACCTCCCACTATAGCAGAAAGGATCTTTATCGTAGTTGCACATCAAATCTAAGCTGTCTGAAGTGTTTTTCCAAAGTTATCAACATTTTTATGTTTGCCGTTCCGGAATCGACCTTATGTGATGCTGAAAACTCATTTTCTGCATTGTGCCATAACTTTGCAGGGAAGCTTCAGAATCTGAAATTTTCACCTCCCACGATAGCAGAAAGGGTCTTTCGAGTAGTTGCACATCAAATCTAAGCTGTCTGAAGTGTTTTTCCAAAGTGATCAACATTTTTATGTGTGGCGTTCCGGAACCCACCTTATCTCAGCCTGAAAACGCGTTTTAGATATTTTGCCATAACTTTGCAGGGAAGCTTCAGAAGATGAAATTTTAACATCCCACTATAGCAGAAAGGGTCTTTCTACTAGTTGCACATAAAATCTAAGTTGTCTGAAGTGTTTTTCCAAAGTTATCAACATTCTTATGTTTGGCGTTCCAGAATCAAGCTTATCTCAGACTGAAAACGTGTTTTCTGCATTGTGCCATAACTTTGCAGGGAAACTTCAGAACATGAAAATTTCACCTCCAACTATAGCAGAAAGGGTTTTTCTAGTAGTTGCACATCAAATCTAAGCTGTCTGAAGTGTTTTTCCAAAGTTATCAACATTCTTATGTTTGGCGTTCCGGAATCAACCTTATCTGAGGCTGAAAACGCGTTTTACGCATTGTGCTATAACTTTGCAGGAAAGCTTCAGAACATGAAATTTTCAACTCCCACTATAGCAGAAAGGGTCTTTCGAGGAGTTGCACATCAAATCTAAGCTGTCTGAAGTGTTTTTCCAAAGTTATCAACATTTTTATGTTTGGCGTTCCGGAACCCACCTTATCTCAGGCTGAAAACGCGTTTTCTGCATTGTGCCATAACTTTGTAGGGAAGCTTATGTTTGGCGTTCCAGAAACAACCTTATCTCAGGCTGAAAATGCGTTTTACATATTTTGCCATAACTTTGCAGGGAAGCTTCAGAACATGAAATTTTTACCTCCCACTATAGCAGAAAGGGTCTTTATAGTAGTTGCACATCAAATCTAAGCTGTCTGAAGTGTTTTTCGAAAGTTATCAACATTTTTATGTTTGGCGTTCCGGAACCCACCTTATCTCAGGCTGAAAACGCGTTTTACGCATTGTGCCATAACTTTGCAGGAAAGCTTCAGAACATGAAATTTTCAACTCCCACTATAGCAGAAAGGGTCTTTCTAGTAGTTGCACATCAAATCTAAGCTGTCTGAAGTGTTTTTCCAAAGTTATCAATATTTTTATGTTTGGCTTTCCGGAATCGACCTTATCTCAGGCTGAAAACGCGTTTCCTGCATTGTGGCATAACTTTGCAGGGATGCTTCAGAACATGAAATTTTCACCTCCCACTGTAGCAGAAAGGGTCTTTCGAGTAGTTGCACATCAAATCTAAGCTGACTGATGTGTTTTTCCGAAGTTATTAACATTTTTATGTTTGGCGTTCCGGAATCAGCCTTATCTCAGGCTGAAAACGCCTTTTACACATTGTTTCATAACTTTGCCGGGAAGGTTGAGAACATAAAATTTTCACCTCCCACTATAGCAGAAAGGGTCTTTCTAGTAGTTGCACATCAAATCTAAGCTGTCTGAAGTGTTTTTCCAAAGTTATCAACATTTTTATGTTTGGCGTTCCGGAACCCACCTTATCTCAGGCTGTGAGCGCGTTTTCTGCATTGTGGCATAACTTTGGAGGAAAGCTTCAGAACATGAAATTTTCAATTCCCATTATAGCAGAAAGGGTCTTTCTCGTACTTGCACATCAAATCTTAGCTGTCTGAAGTGTTTTTTGAAAGTTTTCAACATTTTTATGTTTGGCGTTCCTGAATTGATCTTATCTCAGGCTGAAAACGCGTTTTCTGCAATGTGCCATAACTTTGCTGGGAAGCTTCAAAACATGAAATTTTCAACTCCCACTATAGCAGAAGGGGTCTTTCTAGTAGTTGCACATCAAATCTAAGCTGTCTGAAGTGTTTTTCCAAAGTTATCAACATTTTTATGTTAAGCGTTCCGGATCGCACCTTATTGAAAACGCCTTTTCTGCATTGTGCCATAACTTTGCAGGGAAGCTTCAGAACTTGACATTTTCACCTCCCACTATAGCAGAAAGGGTCTTTCTAGTAGTTGCACATCAAACTAAGCTGTCTGATGTGTTTTTCGAAAGTTATCAACATTTTTTTGTTTGGCGTTCCGGAACCCACCTTATCTCAGGCTGAAAACGCGTTTTCTGCTTTGTGGCATAACTTTGCAGGGAAGCTTCGGAACATGACATTTTCACATCCCACTATAGCAGAAAGGGTCTTTCTAGTAGTTGCACATCAAATCTAAGCTGTCTGAAGTGTATTTCCAATGTTATAAACATTTTAATGTTTGGCGTTCCGGAATCAACCTTGTCTCAGGCTGAAAACGCGTTTGACGCATTGTGTCATAACTTTGCAGGGAAGCTTCAGAACATGAAATTTTCAACTGCCACTATAGCAGAAAGGCTTTTTCCAGTAGTTGCACATCAAATCTAAGCTGTCTGAAGTGTTTTTCTAAACTTATCAACATTTTTATGTTTGGCTTTCCGGAATCGACCTTATCTCAGGCTGAAAACGCGTTCTACGCATTGTGCCATAACTTCTCAGGGAAGCTTCAGAACATGAAATGTTCACCTCCCACTATAGCTGAAAGGGTTTTTCTAATAGTTGCACATCAAATCTAAGCTGTCTGAAGTGTTTTTCCAAAGTTATCAACATTCTTATGTTTGGCGTTTCGGAATCAACCTTATCTCAGGCTGAAAACGCGTTTTCAGCATTGTGCCATCACTTTGCAGGAAAGCTGCAGAATATTAAATTTTCACCTCCCACTATAGCAGAAAGGGTCTTTCTAGTAGTTGCACATCAAATCTAAGCTGTCTGAAGTGTTTTTTCAAAGTTATCAACATTTTTATGTTTGGCGTGCCGGAATCGATCTTATCTGAAGCTGAATACGCGATTTACGCATTCTGCCATAACTTTGCAGGGAATCTTCAGAACACGAAATTTTCATATCCCACTATAGCAGAAATCGTCTTTCTAGTAGTTGCACATAAAATCTAAGCTGTCTGAAGTGTTTTTCCAAAGTTATAAACATTTTTATGTTTGGCGTTCCTGAATCAACCTTATCTCAGGCTGAAAACGCGTTTTACGCATTGCGCCATAACTTTGCAGGAAAGCTTCAGAACATGAAATTTTCAATTCCCACTAAAGCAGAAAGGGTTTTTCTCCTACTTGCACATCAAATCTAAGCTGTCTGAAGTGTTTTTCGATAGTTTTCAACATTTTTATATTTGGCTTTCCTTAATCGACCTTATCTCAGGCTGAAAATGCGTTTTCTGCATTGTGCCATAACTTTCCAGGGAAACTTCAGAACATGAAATTTTCACCTCCCACTAGAGCAGAAAGGGTCTTTCTAGTAGTTGCACATCAAATCTAAGCTGTCTGAAGTGTTTTTTCAAAGTTATCATATTTTTATGTTTGGCGTTCCGTAATTGACCTTGTCTCATGCTGAAAACGCGTTTTCTGCATTGTGCCATAACTTTGCAGGGAAGCTTCAGAACATGACATTTCAACATCCCACTATAGCAGAAAGGGTCTTTCTAGTAGTTGCACATCAAATCCAAGCTGTTTGAAGTGTTTTTCCAAAGTTATCAACATTTTTATGTTTGGCGTTCCGGAATCAACCTTATCTCAGGCTGAAAACGCGTTTTCTGTATTGTGCCATAACTTTGCAGGGAAGCTTCAGAACATGAAATGTTCACCTCCCACTATAGCAGAAAGGGTCTCTCTAGTAGTTGCACATCAAATCTAAGCTGTCTGAAGTGTTTTTCCAAAGTTATCAACATTTTTATGTTTGGCGTTCCGGAACCCACCTTTTCTCAGGCTGAAAATGCGTTTTCTGCATTGTGCCACAACTTTGCAGGGAAGCTTCAGAACATGAAATTTTCACCTCCCACTATAGCAGAAAGGGTCTTTCTAGTAGTTGCACATCAAATCTAAGCTGTCTGAAGTGTTTTTCCAAAGTTATCAACATTTTTATGTTTGGCGTTCCGGAATCAACCTTATCTCAGGCTGAAAACGCGTTTTCTGCATTGTGCCATAACTTTGCAGGGAAGCTTCAGAACATGAAATGTTCACCTCCCACTATAGCAGAAAGGGTCTCTCTAGTAGTTGCACATCAAATCTAAGCTGTCTGAAGTGTTTTTCCAAAGTTATCAACATTTTTATGTTTGGCGTACCAGAATCGACCTTATGTGAGGCTGAAAACGCATTTTCTGCATTGCGCCATAACTTTGCAGGGAAGCTTCAGAACAAGAAATTTTCACCTCCCACTATAGCAGAAAGGGTCTTTATCGTAGTTGCACATCAAATCTAAGCTGTCTGAAGTGTTTTTCCAAAGTTATCAACATTTTTATGTTTGCCGTTCCGGAATCGACCTTATGTGATGCTGAAAACTCATTTTCTGCATTGTGCCATAACTTTGCAGGGAAGCTTCAGAATCTGAAATTTTCACCTCCCACGATAGCAGAAAGGGTCTTTCGAGTAGTTGCACATCAAATCTAAGCTGTCTGAAATGTTTTTTTTCCAAAGTTATCAACATTTTTATGTTTGGCATTCCAGAATCGACCTTATCTCCGGCTGAAAATGCGTTTTCTGCATTGTGCCATAACTTTGCAGGGAAGCTTGAGAACATGAAGTTTTAACCTCCCGCTATAGCAGAAAGGGTCATTCTAGTAGTTGTACATCAAATCTAAGCTGTCTTGAAGTGTTTTTCTGAAGTTATCAACATTTTTATGTTTGGCGTTCCGGAACCCACCTTATCTCAGCCTGAAAACGCGTTTTACAAATTTTGCCATAACTTTGGAGGGAAGCTTCAGAACATGAAATTTTTACATCCCACTATAGCAGAAAGGGTCTTTCTAGTAGTTGCACATCAAATCTAAGCTGTCTGAAGTGTTTTTCCAAAGTTATCAACATTTTTATGTTTGTCGTTCTGGAACCCACCTTATCTCAGGCTGAAAACGCGTTTTCTGCATTGTGCCGTAACTTTGCAGGGAGACTTCAGAACATGAAATTTTCTCCTCCCACTATAGCAGAAAGGGTATTTCTAGTAGTTGCACATCAAATCTTAGCAGTCTGAAGTGTTTTTCCAAAGTTCTGAACATTTTTATGTATGGCGTTCTGAAATCAATCTTATCTCAGGCTGAAAACGCGTTTTACGTACTGTGCCATAACTTTGCAGGAAAGCTTCAGAACATGAAATTTTAACCTCCCACTATTGCAGAAAGGGTCTTTCTAGTAGTTGCACATCAAATCTAAGCTGTCGAAAGTGTTTTTCCAAAGTTATCAACATTTTTATTTTTGGCGTTTCGGAAGCGAACTTATCTCCGGATGAAAACGCGTTTCCTGCATTGTTGCAAAACTTTGCAGGGATGCTTCAGAACATGAAATGTTCGCCTCCCACTATAGCAGATACGGTCTTTCGAGGAGTTGCACATCAAATCTAAGCTGTCTGAAGTGTTTTTCCAAAGTTATCAACATTTTTATGTTTGGCGTTCTGGAACCCACCTTATCTCAGGCTGGAAACGCGTTTTCTGCATTGTGCCATAACTTTGCAGGGAAGCTTCAGAACATGAAATTTTCACCTCCCACTATAGCAGAAAGTGTCTTTATAGTAGTTGCATATCAAATCTAAGCTGTCTGAAGTGTTTTTCCAAAGTTATCAACATTCTTATGTTTGGCGTTCCGGAATCAACCTTATCTGAGGCTGAAAACGCCTTTTACGCATTGTGCCATAACTTTGCAGGAAAGCTTCAGAACATGAAATTTTCAACTCCCACTATAGCAGAAAGGGTCTTTCTAGTAGTTTCACATCAAATCTAAGCTGTTTGAAGTGTTTTTCCAAAGTTATCAACATTTTTATGTTTGGCGTTCCGGAATCAACCTTATCTCAGGCTGAAAACGCGTTTTCTGTATTGTGCCATAACTTTGCAGGGAAGCTTCAGAACATGAAATGTTCACCTCCCACTATAGCAGAAAGGGTCTCTCTAGTAGTTGCACATCAAATCTAAGCTGTCTGAAGTGTTTTTCCAAAGTTATCAACATTTTTATGTTTGGCGTTCCGGAACCCACCTTTTCTCAGGCTGAAAATGCGTTTTCTGCATTGTGCCACAACTTTGCAGGGAAGCTTCAGAACATGAAATTTTCACCTCCTACTATAGCAGAAAGGGTCTTTCTAGTAGTTGCACATCAAATCTAAGCTGTCTGAAGTGTTTTTCCAAAGTTATCAACATTTTTATGTTTGGCGTTCCGGAATCAACCTTATCTCAGGCTGAAAACGCGTTTTCTGCATTGTGCCATAACTTTGCAGGGAAGCTTCAGAACATGAAATGTTCACCTCCCACTATAGCAGAAAGGGTCTCTCTAGTAGTTGCACATCAAATCTAAGCTGTCTGAAGTGTTTTTCCAAAGTTATCAACATTTTTATGTTTGGCGTACCAGAATCGACCTTATGTGAGGCTGAAAACGCATTTTCTGCATTGTGCCATAACTTTGCAGGGAAGCTTCAGAACAAGAAATTTTCACCTCCCACTGTAGCAGAAAGGGTCTTTATAGTAGTTGCACATCAAATCTAAGGTGTCTGAAGTGTTTTTCCAAAGTTATCAACATTTTTATGTTTGCCGTTCCGGAATCGACCTTATGTGATGCTGAAAACTCGTTTTCTGCATTGTGCCATAACTTTGCAGGGAAGCTTCAGAATCTGAAATTTTCACCTCCCACGATAGCAGAAAGGGTCTTTCGAGTAGTTGCACATCAAATCTAAGCTGTCTGAAGTGTTTTTCCAAAGTTATCAACATTTTTATGTTTGTCGTTCTGGAACCCACCTTATCTCAGGCTGAAAACGCGTTTTCTGCATTGTGCCGTAACTTTGCAGGGAGACTTCAGAACATGAAATTTTCTCCTCCCACTATAGCAGAAAGGGTATTTCTAGTAGTTGCACATCAAATCTTAGCAGTCTGAAGTGTTTTTCCAAAGTTCTGAACATTTTTATGTATGGCGTTCTGAAATCAATCTTATCTCAGGCTGAAAACGCGTTTTACGTACTGTGCCATAACTTTGCAGGAAAGCTTCAGAACATGAAATTTTAACCTCCCACTATTGCAGAAAGGGTCTTTCTAGTAGTCGCACATCAAATCTAAGCTGTCTGAAGTGTTTTTCCGAAAGTTATCAACATTTTCATGTTTGGCGTTCCGGAACCCACCTTATCTCAGGCTGAAAACGCGTTTTACGCATTGTGCCATAACTTTGCAGGAAAGCTTCAGAACATGAAATTTTCAACTCCCACTATAGCAGAAAGGGTCTTTCTAGTAGTTGCACATCAAATCTAAGCTGTCTGAAGTGTTTTTCCAAAGTTATCAATATTTTTATGTTTGGCTTTCCGGAATCGACCTTATCTCAGGCTGAAAACGCGTTTCCTGCATTGTGGCATAACTTTGCAGGGATGCTTCAGAACATGAAATTTTCACCTCCCACTGTAGCAGAAAGGGTCTTTCCAGTAGTTGCACATCAAATCTAAGCTGACTCATGTGTTTTTCCGAAGTTATTAACATTTTTATGTTTGGCGTTCCGGAATCGACCTTATCTCAGGCTGAAAACGCCTTCTACACATTGTTTCATAACTTTGCCGGGAAGGTTGAGAACATCAAATTTTCACCTCCCACTACAGCAGAAAGGGTTTTTCTAGTAGTTGCACATCAAATCTAAGCTGTCTGAAGTGTTTTTCCAAAGTTATCAACATTTTTATGTTTGGCGTTCCGGAACCCACCTTATCTCAGGCTGTGAGCGCGTTTTCTGCATTGTGGCATAACTTTGGAGGAAAGCTTCAGAACATGAAATTTTCAATTCCCATTATAGCACAAAGGGTCTTTCTCGTACTTGCACATCAAATCTTAGCTGTCTGAAGTGTTTTTTGAAAGTTTTCAACATTTTTAAGTTTGGCGTTCCTGAATCGACCTTATCTCAGGCTGAAAATGCGTTTTCTGCAATGTGCCATAACTTTGCAGGGAAGTTTCAGAACATGAAATTTTCAACTCCCACTACAGCAGAAAGGGTTTTTCTAGTAGTTGCACATCAAATCTAAGCTGTCTGAAGTGTTTTTCCAAAGTTATCAACATTTTTATGTTTGGCGTTCCGGAACCCACCTTATCTCAGGCTGTGAACGCGTTTTCTGCATTGTGCCATAACTTTGCAGGGAAGCTTCAGAACATGACATTTTCACCTCCCACTATAGCAGAAAGGGTCTTTCTAGTAGTTGCACATCAAATCTAAGCTGTCTGAAGTGTTTTTCCAAAGTTATCAATATTTTTATGTTTGGCGTTTCGGAATCGACCTTATCTCAGGCTGAAAACGCATTTCCTGCATTGTGGCATAACTTTGCAGGGAAGCTTCAGAACATGAAATTTTCACCTCCCACTGTAGCTAAACGGGTCTTTCTAGTAGTTGCACATCAAATCTAAGTTGTCTGAAGTGATTTTCCAAAGTTATCAACATTTTTATGATTGGCGTTCTGGAACCCACCTAATCTCTGGCTGAAAACGCGTTTCCTGCATTGTTGCATAACTTTGCAGGGATGCTTCAGAACATGAAATGTTCGCCTCCCATTATAGCAGATAGGGTCTTTCGAGGAGTTGCACATCAAATCTAAGCTGTCTGAAGTGTTTTTCCAAAGTTATCAACATTTTTATGTTTGGCGTTCTGGAACCCACCTTATCTCAGGCTGGAAACGCGTTTTCTGCATTGTGCCATAACTTTGCAGGGAAGCTTCAGAACATGAAATTTTCACCTCCCACTATAGCAGAAAGTGTCTTTATAGTAGTTGCATATCAAATCTAAGCTGTCTGAAGTGTTTTTCCAAAGTTATCAACATTCTTATGTTTGGCGTTCCGGAATCAACCTTATCTGAGGCTGAAAACGCGTTTTACGCATTGTGCCATAACTTTGCAGGAAAGCTTCAGAACATGAAATTTTCAACTCCCACTATAGCAGAAAGGGTCTCTCTAGTAGTTGCACATCAAATCTAAGCTGTCTGAAGTGTTTTTCCAAAGTTATCAACATTTTTATGTTTGGCGTTCCGGAACCCACCTTTTCTCAGGCTGAAAATGCGTTTTCTGCATTGTGCCACAACTTTGCAGGGAAGCTTCAGAACATGAAATTTTCACCTCCTACTATAGCAGAAAGGGTCTTTCTAGTAGTTGCACATCAAATCTAAGCTGTCTGAAGTGTTTTTCCAAAGTTATCAACATTTTTATGTTTGGCGTTCCGGAATCAACCTTATCTCAGGCTGAAAACGCATTTTCTGCATTGTGCCATAACTTTGCAGGGAAGCTTCAGAATATGAAATGTTCACCTCCCACTATAGCAGAAAGGGTCTCTCTAGTAGTTGCACATCAAATCTAAGCTGTCTGAAGTGTTTTTCCAAAGTTATCAACATTTTTATGTTTGGCGTACCAGAATCGACCTTATGTGAGGCTGAAAACGCATTTTCTGCATTGTGCCATAACTTTGCAGGGAAGCTTCAGAACAAGAAATTTTCACCTCCCACTATAGCAGAAAGGGTCTTTATAGTAGTTGCACATCAAATCTAAGCTGTCTGAAGTGTTTTTCCAAAGTTATCAACATTTTTATGTTTGCCGTTCCGGAATCGACCTTATGAGATGCTGAAAACTCGTTTTCTGCATTGTGCCATAACTTTGCAGGGAAGCTTCAGAATCTGAAATTTTCACCTCCCACGATAGCAGAAAGGGTCTTTCGAGTAGTTGCACATCAAATCTAAGCTGTCTGAAATTTTTTTTTTCCAAAGTTATCAACATTTTTATGTTTGACATTCCAGAATCGACCTTATCTCCGGCTGAAAATGCGTTTTCTGCATTGTGCCATAACTTTGCAGGGAAGCTTGAGAACATGAAGTTTTAACCTCCCGCTATAGCAGAAAGGGTCATTCTAGTAGTTGTACATCAAATCTAAGCTGTCTTGAAGTGTTTTTCTGAAGTTATCAACATTTTTATGTTTGGCGTTCCGGAACCCACCTTATCTCAGCCTGAAAACGCGTTTTACAAATTTTGCCATAACTTTGGAGGGAAGCTTCAGAACATGAAATTTTTACATCCCACTATAGCAGAAAGGGTCTTTCTAGTAGTTGCACATCAAATCTAAGCTGTCTGAAGTGTTTTTCCAAAGTTATCAACATTTTTATGTTTGTCGTTCTGGAACCCACCTTATCTCAGGCTGAAAACGCGTTTTCTGCATTGTGCCGTAACTTTGCAGGGAGACTTCAGAACATGAAATTTTCTCCTCCCACTATAGCAGAAAGGGTATTTCTAGTAGTTGCACATCAAATCTTAGCAGTCTGAAGTGTTTTTCCAAAGTTCTGAACATTTTTATGTATGGCGTTCTGAAATCAATCTTATCTCAGGCTGAAAACGCGTTTTACGTACTGTGCCATAACTTTGCAGGAAAGCTTCAGAACATGAAATTTTAACCTCCCACTATTGCAGAAAGGGTCTTTCTAGTAGTTGCACATCAAATCTAAGCTGTCTGAAGTGTTTTTCGAAAGTTATCAACATTTTCATGTTTGGCGTTCCGGAACCCACCTTATCTCAGGCTGAAAACGCGTTTTACGCATTGTGCCATAACTTTGCAGGAAAGCTTCAGAACATGAAATTTTCAACTCCCACTATAGCAGAAAGGGTCTTTCTAGTAGTTGCACATCAAATCTAAGCTGTCTGAAGTGTTTTTCCAAAGTTATCAATATTTTTATGTTTGGCTTTCCGGAATCGACCTTATCTCAGGCTGAAAACGCGTTTCCTGCATTGTGGCATAACTTTGCAGGGATGCTTCAGAACATGAAATTTTCACCTCCCACTGTAGCAGAAAGGGTCTTTCGAGTAGTTGCACATCAAATCTAAGCTGACTGATGTGTTTTTCCGAAGTTATTAACATTTTTATGTTTGGCGTTCCGGAATCGACCTTATCTCAGGCTGAAAACGCCTTCTACACATTGTTTCATAACTTTGCCGGGAAGGTTGAGAACATCAAATTTTCACCTCCCACTACAGCAGAAAGGGTTTTTCTAGTAGTTGCACATCAAATCTAAGCTGTCTGAAGTGTTTTTCCAAAGTTATCAACATTTTTATGTTTGGTGTTCCGGAACCCACCTTATCTCAGGCTGTGAGCGCGTTTTCTGCATTGTGGCATAACTTTGGAGGAAAGCTTCAGAACATGAAATTTTCAATTCCCATTATAGCACAAAGGGTCTTTCTCGTACTTGCACATCAAATCTTAGCTGTCTGAAGTGTTTTTTGAAAGTTTTCAACATTTTTAAGTTTGGTGTTCCTGAATCGACCTTATCTCAGGCTGAAAATGCGTTTTCTGCAATGTGCCATAACTTTGCAGGGAAGTTTCAGAACATGAAATTTTCAACTCCCACGATAGCAGAATGGGTCTTTCTAGTAGTTGCACATCAAATCTAAGCTGTCTGAAGTGTTTTTCCAAATTTATCAAAATTTTTATGTTTGGCATTCCGGAATCGACCTTATCTCAGGCTGAAAACGCGTTTTCTGCATTGTGCCATAACTTTGCAGGGAAGCTTCAGAACATGACATTTTCACCTCCCACTATAGTAGAAAGGGTCTTTCTAGTAGTTGCACATCAAATCTAAGCTGTCTGAAGTGTTTTTCCAAAGTTATCAATATTTTTATGTTTGGCGTTTCGGAATCGACCTTATCTCAGGCTGAAAACGCATTTCCTGCATTGTGGCATAACTTTGCAGGGAAGCTTCAGAACATGAAATTTTCACCACCCACTGTAGCTAAACGGGTCTTTCTAGTAGTTGCACATCAAATCTAAGTTGTCTGAAGTGATTTTCCAAAGTTATCAACATTTTTATGATTGGCGTTCTGGAACCCACCTAATCTCTGGCTGAAAACGCGTTTCCTGCATTGTTGCATAACTTTGCAGGGATGCTTCAGAACATGAAATGTTCGCCTCCCATTATAGCAGATAGGGTCTTTCGAGGAGTTGCACATCAAATCTAAGCTGTCTGAAGTGTTTTTCCTAAGTTATCAACATTTTTATGTTTGGCGTTCTGGAACCCACCTTATCTCAGGCTGAAAACGCGTTTTCTGCATTGTGCCATAACTTTGCAGGGAAGCTTCAGAACATGAAATTTTCACCTCCCACTATAGCAGAAAGTGTCTTTCTAGTAGTTGCACATCAAATCTAAGCTGTCTGAAGTGTTTTTCCAAAGTTATCAACATTTTTATGTGTGCCGTTCAGGAACCCACCTTATCTCAGCCTGAAAACGCGTTTTACATATGTTGCCGTAACTTTGCAGGGAAGCTTCAGAACATGAAATTTTCACATCCCACTATAGCAGAAAGGGTCTTTCTAGTAGTTGCACATAAAATCTAAGTTGTCTGAAGTGTTTTTCCAAAGTTATCAACATTCTTATGTTTGGCGTTCCGGAATCAACCTTATCTCAGACTGAAAACGTGTTTTCTGCATTGTGCCATAACTTTGCAGGGAAACTTCAGAACATGAAATTTTCACCTCCAACTATAGCAGAAAGGGTCTTTCTAGTAGTTGCACATCAAATCTAAGCTGTCTGAAGTGTTTTTCCAAAGTTATCAACATTCTTATGTTTGGCGTTCCGGAATCAACCTTATCTGAGGCTGAAAACGCGTTTTACGCATTGTGCCATACTTTTGCAGGAAAGCTTCAGAACATGAAATTTTCAACTCCCACAATAGCAGAAAGGGTCTTTCGAGGAGTTGCACATCAAATCTAAGCTGTCTGAAGTGTTTTTCCAAAGTTATCAACATTTTTATGTTTGGCGTTCTGGAACCCACCTAATCTCAGGCTGAAAACGCGTTTTCTGCATTGTGCCATAACTTTGCAGGGAAGCTTATGTTTGGCGTTCCAGAAACAACCTTATCTCAGGCTGAAAATGCCTTTTACATATTTTGCCATAACTTTGCAGGGAAGCTTCAGAACATGAAATTTTGACATCCCACTATAGCAGAAAGGGTCTTTCTAGTAATTGCACATCAAATCTAAGCTGTCTGAAGTGTTTTTCCAAAGTTATCAACATTCTTATGTTTGGCGATCCGGAATCAACCTTATCTCAAGCTGAAAACGCGTTTTACGCATTGTGCCATAACTTTGCAGGAAAGCTTCAGAACATGAAATTTTCACCTCCCACTACAGCAGAAAGGGTCTTTCTAGTAGTTGCAGAACAAATCTAAGCTGTCTGAAGTGTTTTTGCAAAGTTATCAACATTTTTATGTTTGGCGTTCTGGAACCCACCTTATCTCAGGATGAAAACGCGTTTTCTGCATTGTGCCATAACTTTATAGGGAGACTTCAGAACATGAAATTTTCTCCTCCCACTATAGCAGAAAGGGTATTTCTAGTAGTTGCACATCAAATCTAAGCTGTCTGAAGTGTTTTTCCAAAGTTCTCAACATTTTTATGTTTGGCGTTCTGAAATCAACCTCATCTTAGGCTGAAAACGCGTTTAACGCATTGTGCCATAAGTTTGCAGGGAAGCTTCAGAACATGAAAGTTTCACCTCCCACTATAGCAGAAAGGGTCTTTCTAGTAGTTGCACATCAAATCTAAGCTGTCGAAAGTGTTTTTCCAAAGTTATCAACATTTTTATGTTTGGCGTTTCGGAATCGACCTTATCTCCGGCTTAAAACGCGTTTTCTGCATTGTGCCATAACTTTGCAGGGAAGCTTCAGATCATGAAATTTTAACCTCCCATTATAGCAGAAAAGGTCATTCTAGTAGTTGCACATCAAATCTAAGCTGTCTTGAAGTGTTTTTCTAAAGTTATCAACATTTTTATGTTTGGCGTTCCGGAACCCACCTTATCTCAGTCTGAAAACGCGTTTTACATATTTTGCCATAACTTTGCAGGGAAGCTTAAGAACATGAAATTTTAACATCCCACTATAGCAGAAATGGTCTTTCTAGTAGTTGCACATCTAATCTAAGCTGTCTGAAGTGTTTTTCCAAAGTAATCAACATTTTTATGTTTGGCGTTCTGAAATCAACCTCATCTCAGGCTGAAAACGCGTTTAACGCATTGTGCCATAACTTTGCAGGGAAGCTTCAGAAAATGAAATTTTAACCTCCCACTATAGCAGAAAGGGTCTTTCTAGTAGTTGCACATCAAATCTAAGCTGTCGAAAGTGTTTTTCCAAAGTTATCAACATTTTTATGTTTGGCGTTCCGGAACCCACCTTATCTCTGTCTGAAAACGCGTTTTACATATTTTGCCATAACTTTGCAGGGAAGCTTCAGAACATGAAATTTTCTCGTCCCACTATAGCAGAAAGGGTCGTTCTAGTAGTTGCATATCAAATCTAAGCTGTCTGAAGCGTTTTTCGAAAGTTATCAACATTTTTATGTTTGGCGTTCCGGAATCGACCTTATAACAGGATGAAAAATCGTTTTCTGCATTGTCCCATAACTTTGCAGGGAAGCTTCAGAACATGAAATGTTCATCTCCCACTGTAGCAGAAAGGGTCTTTCCAGTAGTTGCACATCAAATCTAAGCTGTCTGAAGTGTTTTTCTAAAGTTATCAACATTTTTTTGTTTGGCGTTCTGAAATCGACCTTATGTCAGGCTGAAAACGCGTCTTACGCATTGTGCCATAACTTTGCAGGGAAGCTTCAGAACATGACATTTTCACCTCCCACTATAGCAGAAAGGGTCTTTCTAGTAGTTGCACATCAAATCTAAGCTGTCGAAAGTGTTTTTCCAAAGTTATCAACATTTTTATGTTTGGCGTTTCGGAATCGACCTTATCTCCGGCTGAAAACGTGTTTTCTGCATTGTGCCATAACTTTGCAGGGAAGCTTCATAACATGAAATTTTAACCTTCCATTATAGCAGACAAGGTCATTCTAGTAGTTGCACATCAAATCTAAGCTGTCGAAAGTGTTTTTCCAAAGTTATCAACATTTTTATGTTTGGCGTTTCGGAATCGACCTTATCTCCGGCTGAAAACGTGTTTTCTGCATTGTGCCATAACTTTGCAGGGAAGCTTCATAACATGAAATTTTAACCTTCCATTATAGCAGACAAGGTCATTCTAGTAGTTGCACATCAAATCTAAGCTGTCTGAAGTGTTTTTCCAAAGTTATCAACATTTTTATGTTTGGCGTTCTGGAACCCACCTTATCTCAGGCTGAAAACACGTTTTCTGCATTGTGCCATAACTTTTCAGGGAAGCTTCAGAACATGAAATTTTCACCTCCCACTACAGCAGAAAGGGTCTTTCTAGTAGTTGCAGAGCAAATCTAAGCTGTCTGAAGTGTTTTTCCAAAGTTATCAACATTTTTATGTTTGGCGTTCTGGAACCCACCTTATCTCAGGCTGAAAACGCGTTTTCTGCATTGTGCTATAACTTTGCAGGGAGACTTCAGAACATGAAATTTTCTCCTCCCACTATAGCAGAAAGGGGATTTCTAGTAGTTGCACATCAAATCTAAGTTGTCTGAAGTGTTTTTCCAAAGTTATCAACATTCTTATGTTTGGCGTTCCGGAACCCACCATATTTCAGACTGAAAACGCGTTTTACATATTTTGCCATAACTTTGAGGGAAGCTTCAGAACATGAAATTTTCTCGTCCCACTATAGCAGAAAGGGTCGTTCTAGTAGTTGCATATCAAATCTAAGCTGTCTGAAGCGTTTTTCGAAAGTTATCAACATTTTTATGTTTGGCGTTCCGGAATCGACCTTATAACAGGATGAAAAATCGTTTTCTGCATTGTCCCATAACTTTGCAGGGAAGCTTCAGAACATGAAATGTTCATCTCCCACTGTAGCAGAAAGGGTCTTTCCAGTAGTTGCACATCAAATCTAAGCTGTCTGAAGTGTTTTTCCAAAGTTATCAACATTTTTTTGTTTGGCATTCCGGAATCGACCTTATGTCAGGCTGAAAACGCGTTTTACGCATTGTGCCATAACTTTGCAGGGAAGCTTCAGAACATGACATTTTCACCTCCCACAATAGCCGAAAGGGTCTTTCTAGTAGTTGCACATCATATCTAAGCTGTCTGAAGTGTTTTTCCAAAGTTATCAACATTTTTATGTTTGGTGTTCCGGAACCCACCTTATCTCAGGCTGAAAACAGGTTTTCTGCATTGTGCCATAACTTTGCAGGGAAGCTTCAGAACATGAAATTTTCACATCCCACTATAGCAGAAAGGGTCTTTCTCGTAGTTGCACATCAAATCTACGCTGTCTGAAGTGTTTTTCTAAAGTTCTCAACATTTTTATGTTTGGCGTTCTGAAATCAACCTCATCTCAGGCTGAAAACGCGTTTCACGCATTGTGCCATAACTTTGCAGGGAAGCTTCAGAAAATGAAATTTTAACCTCCCACTATAGCAGAAAGGGTCTTTCTAGTAGTTGCACATCAAATCTAAGCTGTCGAAAGTGTTTTTCCAAAGTTATCAACATTTTTATGTTTGGCGTTTCGGAATCGACCTTATCTCCGGCTGAAAACGTGTTTTCTGCATTGTGCCATAACTTTGCAGGGAAGCTTCATAACATGAAATTTTAACCTTCCATTATAGCAGACAAGGTCATTCTAGTAGTTGCACATCAAATCTAAGCTGTCGAAAGTGTTTTTCCAAAGTTATCAACATTTTTATGTTTGGCGTTTCGGAATCGACCTTATCTCCGGCTGAAAACGTGTTTTCTGCATTGTGCCATAACTTTGCAGGGAAGCTTCATAACATGAAATTTTAACCTTCCATTATAGCAGACAAGGTCATTCTAGTAGTTGCACATCAAATCTAAGCTGTCTGAAGTGTTTTTCCAAAGTTATCAACATTTTTATGTTTGGCGTTCTGGAACCCACCTTATCTCAGGCTGAAAACACGTTTTCTGCATTGTGCCATAACTTTTCAGGGAAGCTTCAGAACATGAAATTTTCACCTCCCACTACAGCAGAAAGGGTCTTTCTAGTAGTTGCAGAGCAAATCTAAGCTGTCTGAAGTGTTTTTCCAAAGTTATCAACATTTTTATGTTTGGCGTTCTGGAACCCACCTTATCTCAGGCTGAAAACGCGTTTTCTGCATTGTGCTATAACTTTGCAGGGAGACTTCAGAACATGAAATTTTCTCCTCCCACTATAGCAGAAAGGGGATTTCTAGTAGTTGCACATCAAATCTAAGTTGTCTGAAGTGTTTTTCCAAAGTTATCAACATTCTTATGTTTGGCGTTCCGGAACCCACCATATTTCAGACTGAAAACGCGTTTTACATATTTTGCCATTACTTTGAGGGAAGCTTCAGAACATGAAATTTTAACATCCCACTATAGCAGAAAGGGTATTTCTAGTAGTTGCACATCAAATCTAAGTTGTCTGAAGTGTTTTTCCAAAGTTATCAACATTCTTATGTTTGGCGTTTCGGAATCGACCTTATCTCAGGCTGAAAACGCGTTTCCTGCATTGTGGCATAACTTTGCAGGGAAGCTTCAGAACATGAAATTTTCAACTCCCACTGTAGCAGAAAGGGTCTTTCTAGTAGTTGTACATCAAATCTAAGCTGTCTGAAGTGTTTTTCCAAAGTTATCAACATTTTTATGTTTGGCGTTCTGGAACCCACCTAATCTCAGGCTGAAAACGCGTTTTCTACATTGTGCCATAACTTTTCAGGGAAGGTTCAGAATGTGAAATGTTCGCCTCCCACTATAGCAGATAGGGTCTTTCTAGTATTTGCACATCAAATCTAAGCTGTCTGAAGTGTTTTTCCAAAGTTATCAACATTTTTATGTTTGGCGTTCTGGAACCCACCTTATCTCAAGCTGAAAACGCGTTTTCTTCATTGTGCCATAACTTTGCAGGGAAGCTTCAGAACATGAAATTTTCACCTCCCACTAGAGCAGAAAGGGTCTTTCTCATAGATGCACATCAAATCTAAGCTGTCTGAAGTGTTTTTCGAAAGTTTTCAACATTTTTATGTTTGGTGTTCCTGAATCGACCTTATCTCAGGCCGAAAACGCGTTTTACATATTTTGCCATAACTTTGCAGGGAAGCTTAAGAACATGAAATTTTAACATCCCACTATAGCAGAAATGGTCTTTCTAGTAGTTGCACATCAAATCTAAGCTGTCTGAAGTGTTTTTCGAAAGTTTTCAACATTTTTATGTTTGGTGTTCCTGAATCGACCTTATCTCAGGCCGAAAACGCGTTTTCTGCATTGTGCCATAACTTTGCAGGGAAGCTTCAGAACATGAAAATTTCACCTCCCACTATAGCAGAAAGGGTCTTTCGAGTAGATGCACATCAAATCTAAGCTGTCTGAAGTGTTTTTCGAAAGTTTTCAACATTTTTATGTTTGGTGTTCCTGAATCGACCTTATCTCAGGCCGAAAACGCGTTTTCTGCATTGTGCCATAACTTTGCAGGGAAGCTCCAGAACATGAAAATTTCACCTCCCACTATAGCAGAAAGGGTCTTTCTAGTAGATGCACATCAAATCTAAGCTGTCTGAAGTGTTTTTCCAAAGTTATCAACATTTTTATGTTTGGCGTTCCGGAATCGACCTTATCTCAGGCTGAAAACGCGTTTTCTGCATTGTGCCAAAACTTTGCAGGGAAGCTTCAGAACATGAAATTTTAACCTCCCATTATAGCAGAAAAGGTCATTCTAGTAGTTGCACATAAAATCTAAGCTGTCTTGAAGTGTTTTTCTAAAGTTATCAACATTTTTATGTTTGGCGTTCCGGAACCCACCTTATCTCAGTCTGAAAACGCGTTTTACATATTTTGCCATAACTTTGCAGGGAAGCTTAAGAACATGAAATTTTAACATCCCACTATAGCAGAAATGGTCTTTCTAGTAGTTGCACATCAAATCTAAGCTGTCTGAAGTGTTTTTCCAAAGTTATCAACATTTTTATGTTTGGCGTTCTGGAACCCACCTAATCTCAGGCTGAAAACGCGTTTTCTGCATTGTGCCATAACTTTTCAGGGAAGGTTCAGAACGTGAAATGTTCGCCTCCCACTATAGCAGATAGGGTCTTTCTAGTATTTGCACATCAAATCTAAGCTGTCTGAAGTGTTTTTCCAAAGTTATCAACATTTTTATGTTTGGCGTTCTGGAACCCACCTTAGCTCAAGCTGAAAACGCGTTTTCTGCATTGTGCCATAACTATTCAGGGAAGCTTCCGAACATGAAATGTTCGCCTCCCACTATAGCAGATAGGGTCTTTCTAGTATTTGCACATCAAATCTAAGCTGTCTGAAGTGTTTTTCCAAAGTTATCAACATTTTTATGTTTGGCGTTCTGGAACCCACCTTATCTCAAGCTGAAAACGCGTTTTCTTCATTGTGCCATAACTTTGAAGGGAAGCTACAGAACATGAAATTTTCACCTCCCACTAGAGCAGAAAGGGTCTTTCTCGTAGATGCACATCAAATCTAAGCTGTCTGAAGTGTTTTTCGAAAGTTTTCAACATTTTTATGTTTGGTGTTTCTGAATCGACCTTATCTCAGGCTGAAAACGCGTTTTCTGCATTGTGCCATAACTTTGCAGGGAAGCTTCAGAACATGAAATTTTGACCTCCCACTATAGCAGAAAGGGTCTTTCTAGTAGTTGCACATCAAATCTAAGATGTCTGAAGCGTTTTTCGAAAGTTATCAACATTTTTATGTTTGGCGTTCCGGAATCGACCTTATCTCTGGCACAAAATGCATTTACTGCATTGTGCCATAACTTTGCAGCGAAACTTCAGAACATGAAATTTTCACCTCCCACTATAACAGAAAGGGTCTTTCTAGTACTTGCACATCAAATCTAAGCTGTCTGAAGTGTTTTTCCAAAGTGATCAACATTTTTACGTTTGGCGTATCGGAACCCACCTTATCTCAGGCTGAAAACGCGTTTTCTGCATTGTCCCATAACTTTCCAGGGAAGCTTTACAACATGAAATTTTGACCTCCGACTATAGCAGAAAGGGTCTTTATCAACATTTTTATGTTTGGCGTTCCAGAATCGACCTTATCTCAGGCTGAAAACGCGTTTTACGCATTGTGCCATAACTTTGCAGGGAAGCTTCAGAAAATGAAATTTTCACCTCCCACTAAAGCAGAAAGGATCTTTCTAGTAGTTGCACATCAAATCTAAGCTGTCTGAAGTGTTGTTCCAAAGTTATCAACATTTTTACGCTTGGCGTTCCGGAACCCACCTTATCTCAGGCTGAAAACGCGTTTTCTGCATTGTGCCATAACTTCTCAGGGAAGCCTCAGAACATGAAATGTTCACCTCCCACTATAGCAGAAAGGGTCTTTCTAGTAGTTGCACATCAAATCTAAGCTGTCTGAAGTGTTTTTCGAAAGTTATCAACATGTTTATGTATGGCGTTCCGGAATCAACCTTATCTCAGGCTGAAAACGCGTTTTACGCATTGTGCCATAACTTTGCAGGGAAGCTTCAGAAAATGAAATTTTCACCTCCCACTAAAGCAGAAAGGATCTTTCTAGTAGTTGCACATCAAATCTAAGCTGTCTGAAGTCTTTTTCCAAAGTGATCAACATTTTTACGTTTGGCGTATCGGAACCCACCTTATCTCAGGCTGAAAACGCGTTTTCTGCATTGTGCCATAACTTCTCAGGGAAGCCTCAGAACATGAAATGTTCACCTCCCACTATAGCAGAAAGGGTCTTTCTAGTAGTTGCACATCAAATCTAAGCTGTCTGAAGTGTTTTTCGAAAGTTATCAACATGTTTATGTATGGCGTTCCGGAATCAACCTTATCTCAGGCTGAAAACGCGTTTTACGCATTGTGCCATAACTTTGCAGGGAAGCTTCAGAAAATGAAATTTTCACCTCCCACTAAAGCAGAAAGGATCTTTCTAGTAGTTGCACATCAAATCTAAGCTGTCTGAAGTGTTGTTCCAAAGTTATCAACATTTTTACGCTTGGCGTTCCGGAACCCACCTTATCTCAGGCTGAAAACGCGTTTTCTGCATTGTCCCATAACTTTCCAGGGAAGCTTTACAACATGAAATTTTGACCTCCGACTATAGCAGAAAGGGTCTTTATCAACATTTTTATGTTTGGCGTTCCAGAATCGACCTTATCTCAGGCTGAAAACGCGTTTTACGCATTGTGCCATAACTTCTCAGGGAAGCCTCAGAACATGAAATGTTCACCTCCCACTATAGCAGAAAGGGTCTTTCTAGTAGTTGCACATCAAATCTAAGCTGTCTGAAGTGTTTTTCGAAAGTTATCAACATTTTTATGTATGGCGTTCCGGAATCAACCTTATCTCAGGCTGAAAACGCGTTTTACGCATTGTGCCATAACTTTGCAGGGAACCTTTAGAACATGAATTTTTCACCTCCCACTATAGCAAAAAGGGTCTTTCTCGGAGTTGCACATCAAATCTAAGCTGTCTGAAGTGTTTTTCCAAAGTTATCAACATTTTTATGTTTGGCGTTCCGGAATCGACCTTATCTCAGGCTGAAAACGCTTTTTACGCTTTGTGCCATAACGTTGCAGGGAAGCTTCAGAAAATGAAATTTTCACCTCCCACTATAGCACAAAGGGTTTTTGTAGTAGTTGCACATCAAATCTAAGCTGTTTGAAGTGTTTTTCCAAAGTTATCAACATTTTTATGTTTGGCGTTCTGGAATCAACCTTATCTCAGGCTGAAAACGCATTTTCTGCATTGTGCCATAACTTTGAAAGGAAGCTTCAGAACATGAAATTTTCACCTCCCACTATAGCAGAAAGGGTCTTTCTAGTAGTTGCACGTCAGATCTAAGCTGTCTGAAGTGTTTTTCGAAAGTTATCAACATTTTTATGTTTGGCGTTTCGGAACCCACCTTGTCTCAGGCTGAAAAATCATTTTCTGCATTGTCCCATAACTTCTCAGGGAAGCTTCAGAACATGAAATTTCGACCTCCCACTATAGCAGAAAGGGTCTTTCTAGTTGTTGCACATCAAATCTAAGCTGTCAGAAGTGTTTTTCCAAAGTTATCAACATTTTAATGTTTGGCGTTACAGAATCGACCGTATCTCAGGATGAAAAATTGTTTTCTGCATTGTCCCATAACTTTCCAGGGAAGCTTCAGAACATGAAATTTTGACCTAACACTATAGCAGAAACGGTCTTTCTAGTAGTTGCACATCAAATCTAAGCTGTCTGAAGTGGTTTTCGAAACTTATCAACATTTTTATGTTTGGCATTCCAGAATCGATCTTATCTCAGGCTGAAAACGAGTTGTCTGCATTGTGCCATAACTTTGCAGGGAAGCTTCAGAACATGAAATGTTCACCTCCCACTATAGCAGAAAGGGTCTTTCTAGTAGTTGCACATCAAATCTAAGCTGTCTGAAGTGTTTTTCGAAAGTTATCAACATTTTTATGTTTGGCGTTCCAGAATCGACCTTATCTCAGGCTGAAAACGAGTTGTCTGCATTGTGCCATAACTTTGCAGGGAAGCTTCAGAACATGAAATGTTCACCTCCCACTATAGCAGAAAGGGTCTTTTTAGTAGTTGCAGATCAAATCTAAGCTGTCTGATGTGTTTTTCCAAAGTTATCAACATTTTTATGTTTGGCGATCCGGAATCGACCTTATCTTAGGCTGAAAACGCGTTATACACATTGGGCAATAACTTTGCAGGGAAGCTTCAGAACATGAAATGTTCACATCCCACTATAGCAGAAAGGTTCTTTCTAGTAGTTGCACATCAAATCTAAGCTATCTGAAGTTTCAGAACATGAAATTTTAACCTCCCACTATAGCAGAAAGGGTCTTTCTAGTAGTTGCACATCAAATCTAAGCTGTCGAAAGTGTTTTTCCAAAGTTATCAAAATTTTTATGTTTGGCGTTTCGGAATCGACCTTATCTCCGGCTGAAAACGCGTTTTCTGCATTGTGCCATAACTTTGCAGGGAAGCTTCAGAACATGAAATTTTAACCTCCCACTAGAGCAGAAAGGGTCTTTCTCGTAGATGCACATCAAATCTAAGCTGTCTGAAGTGTTTTTCGAAAGTTTTCAACATTTTTATGTTTGGTGTTTCTGAATCGACCTTATCTCAGGCTGAAAACGCGTTTTCTGCATTGTGCCATAACTTTGCAGGGAAGCTTCAGAACATGAAATTTTGACCTCCCACTATAGCAGAAAGGGTCTTTCTAGTAGTTGCACATCAAATCTAAGATGTCTGAAGCGTTTTTCGAAAGTTATCAACATTTTTATGTTTGGCGTTCCGGAATCGACCTTATCTCTGGCACAAAATGCATTTTCTGCATTGTGCCATAACTTTGCAGCGAAACTTCAGAACATGAAATTTTCACCTCCCACTATAACAGAAAGGGTCTTTCTAGTACTTGCACATCAAATCTAAGCTGTCTGAAGTGTTTTTCCAAAGTGATCAACATTTTTACGTTTGGCGTATCGGAACCCACCTTATCTCAGGCTGAAAACGCGTTTTCTGCATTGTCCCATAACTTTCCAGGGAAGCTTTACAACATGAAATTTTGACCTCCGACTATAGCAGAAAGGTTCTTTATCAACATTTTTATGTTTGGCGTTCCAGAATCGACCTTATCTCAGGCTGAAAACGCGTTTTACGCATTGTGCCATAACTTTGCAGGGAAGCCTCAGAAAATGAAATTTTCACCTCCCACTAAAGCAGAAAGGATCTTTCTAGTAGTTGCACATCAAATCTAAGCTGTCTGAAGTGTTGTTCCAAAGTTATCAACATTTTTACGCTTGGCGTTCCGGAACCCACCTTATCTCAGGCTGAAAACGCGTTTTCTGCATTGTGCCATAACTTCTCAGGGAAGCCTCAGAACATGAAATGTTCACCTCCCACTATAGCAGAAAGGGTCTTTCTAGTAGTTGCACATCAAATCTAAGCTGTCTGAAGTGTTTTTCGAAAGTTATCAACATGTTTATGTATGGCGTTCCGGAATCAACCTTATCTCAGGCTGAAAACGCGTTTTACGCATTGTGCCATAACTTTGCAGGGAAGCTTCAGAAAATGAAATTTTCACCTCCCACTAAAGCAGAAAGGATCTTTCTAGTAGTTGCACATCAAATCTAAGCTGTCTGAAGTGTTGTTCCAAAGTTATCAACATTTTTACGCTTGGCGTTCCGGAACCCACCTTATCTCAGGCTGAAAACGCGTTTTCTGCATTGTGCCATAACTTCTCAGGGAAGCCTCAGAACATGAAATGTTCACCTCCCACTATAGCAGAAAGGGTCTTTCTAGTAGTTGCACATCAAATCTAAGCTGTCTGAAGTGTTTTTCGAAAGTTATCAACATTTTTATGTATGGCGTTCCGGAATCAACCTTATCTCAGGCTGAAAACGCGTTTTACGCATTGTGCCATAACTTTGCAGGGAACCTTTAGAACATGAAATTTTCACCTCCCACTATAACAGAAAGGGTCTTTCTAGTTCTTGCACATCAAATCTAAGCTGTCTGAAGTGTTTTTCCAAAGTGATCAACATTTTTACGTTTGGCGTATCGGAACCCACCTTATCTCAGGCTGAAAACGCGTTTTCTGCATTGTCCCATAACTTTCCAGGGAAGCTTTACAACATGAAATTTTGACCTCCGACTATAGCAGAAAGGGTCTTTATCAACATTTTTATGTTTGGCGTTCCAGAATCGACCTTATCTCAGGCTGAAAACGCGTTTTACGCATTGTGCCATAACTTCTCAGGGAAGCCTCAGAACATGAAATGTTCACCTCCCACTATAGCAGAAAGGGTCTTTCTAGTAGTTGCACATCAAATCTAAGCTGTCTGAAGTGTTTTTCGAAAGTTATCAACATTTTTATGTATGGCGTTCCGGAATCAACCTTATCTCAGGCTGAAAACGCGTTTTACGCATTGTGCCATAACTTTGCAGGGAACCTTTAGAACATGAATTTTTCACCTCCCACTATAGCAAAAAGGGTCTTTCTCGGAGTTGCACATCAAATCTAAGCTGTCTGAAGTGTTTTTCGAAAGTTATCAACATTTTTATGTTTGGCGTTCTGGAATCAACCTTATCTCAGGCTGAAAACGCATTTTCTGCATTGTGCCATAACTTTGAAAGGAAGCTTCAGAACATGAAATTTTCACCTCCCACTATAGCAGAAAGGGTCTTTCTAGTAGTTGCACGTCAGATCTAAGCTGTCTGAAGTGTTTTTCGAAAGTTATCAACATTTTTATGTTTGGCGTTTCGGAACCCACCTTGTCTCAGGCTGAAAAATCATTTTCTGCATTGTCCCATAACTTCTCAGGGAAGCTTCAGAACATGAAATTTCGACCTCCCACTATAGCAGAAAGGGTCTTTCTAGTTGTTGCACATCAAATCTAAGCTGTCAGAAGTGTTTTTCCAAAGTTATCAACATTTTAATGTTTGGCGTTACAGAATCGACCGTATCTCAGGATGAAAAATTGTTTTCTGCATTGTCCCATAACTTTCCAGGGAAGCTTCAGAACATGAAATTTTGACCTAACACTATAGCAGAAACGGTCTTTCTAGTAGTTGCACATCAAATCTAAGCTGTCTGAAGTGGTTTTCGAAACTTATCAACATTTTTATGTTTGGCATTCCAGAATCGATCTTATCTCAGGCTGAAAACGAGTTGTCTGCATTGTGCCATAACTTTGCAGGGAAGCTTCAGAACATGAAATGTTCACCTCCCACTATAGCAGAAAGGGTCTTTCTAGTAGTTGCACATCAAATCTAAGCTGTCTGAAGTGTTTTTCGAAAGTTATCAACATTTTTATGTTTGGCGTTCCAGAATCGACCTTATCTCAGGCTGAAAACGAGTTGTCTGCATTGTGCCATAACTTTGCAGGGAAGCTTCAGAACATGAAATGTTCACCTCCCACTATAGCAGAAAGGGTCTTTTTAGTAGTTGCAGATCAAATCTAAGCTGTCTGATGTGTTTTTCCAAAGTTATCAACATTTTTATGTTTGGCGATCCGGAATCGACCTTATCTTAGGCTGAAAACGCGTTATACACATTGGGCAATAACTTTGCAGGGAAGCTTCAGAACATGAAATGTTCACATCCCACTATAGCAGAAAGGTTCTTTCTAGTAGTTGCACATCAAATCTAAGCTATCTGAAGTTTCAGAACATGAAATTTTAACCTCCCACTATAGCAGAAAGGGTCTTTCTAGTAGTTGCACATCAAATCTAAGCTGTCGAAAGTGTTTTTCCAAAGTTATCAAAATTTTTATGTTTGGCGTTTCGGAATCGACCTTATCTCCGGCTGAAAACGCGTTTTCTGCATTGTGCCATAACTTTGCAGGGAAGCTTCAGAACATGAAATTTTAACCTCCCACTAGAGCAGAAAGGGTCTTTCTCGTAGATGCACATCAAATCTAAGCTGTCTGAAGTGTTTTTCGAAAGTTTTCAACATTTTTATGTTTGGTGTTTCTGAATCGACCTTATCTCAGGCTGAAAACGCGTTTTCTGCATTGTGCCATAACTTTGCAGGGAAGCTTCAGAACATGAAATTTTGACCTCCCACTATAGCAGAAAGGGTCTTTCTAGTAGTTGCACATCAAATCTAAGATGTCTGAAGCGTTTTTCGAAAGTTATCAACATTTTTATGTTTGGCGTTCCGGAATCGACCTTATCTCTGGCACAAAATGCATTTTCTGCATTGTGCCATAACTTTGCAGCGAAACTTCAGAACATGAAATTTTCACCTCCCACTATAACAGAAAGGGTCTTTCTAGTACTTGCACATCAAATCTAAGCTGTCTGAAGTGTTTTTCCAAAGTGATCAACATTTTTACGTTTGGCGTATCGGAACCCACCTTATCTCAGGCTGAAAACGCGTTTTCTGCATTGTCCCATAACTTTCCAGGGAAGCTTTACAACATGAAATTTTGACCTCCGACTATAGCAGAAAGGTTCTTTATCAACATTTTTATGTTTGGCGTTCCAGAATCGACCTTATCTCAGGCTGAAAACGCGTTTTACGCATTGTGCCATAACTTTGCAGGGAAGCCTCAGAAAATGAAATTTTCACCTCCCACTAAAGCAGAAAGGATCTTTCTAGTAGTTGCACATCAAATCTAAGCTGTCTGAAGTGTTGTTCCAAAGTTATCAACATTTTTACGCTTGGCGTTCCGGAACCCACCTTATCTCAGGCTGAAAACGCGTTTTCTGCATTGTGCCATAACTTCTCAGGGAAGCCTCAGAACATGAAATGTTCACCTCCCACTATAGCAGAAAGGGTCTTTCTAGTAGTTGCACATCAAATCTAAGCTGTCTGAAGTGTTTTTCGAAAGTTATCAACATGTTTATGTATGGCGTTCCGGAATCAACCTTATCTCAGGCTGAAAACGCGTTTTACGCATTGTGCCATAACTTTGCAGGGAAGCTTCAGAAAATGAAATTTTCACCTCCCACTAAAGCAGAAAGGATCTTTCTAGTAGTTGCACATCAAATCTAAGCTGTCTGAAGTGTTGTTCCAAAGTTATCAACATTTTTACGCTTGGCGTTCCGGAACCCACCTTATCTCAGGCTGAAAACGCGTTTTCTGCATTGTGCCATAACTTCTCAGGGAAGCCTCAGAACATGAAATGTTCACCTCCCACTATAGCAGAAAGGGTCTTTCTAGTAGTTGCACATCAAATCTAAGCTGTCTGAAGTGTTTTTCGAAAGTTATCAACATTTTTATGTATGGCGTTCCGGAATCAACCTTATCTCAGGCTGAAAACGCGTTTTACGCATTGTGCCATAACTTTGCAGGGAACCTTTAGAACATGAAATTTTCACCTCCCACTATAACAGAAAGGGTCTTTCTAGTTCTTGCACATCAAATCTAAGCTGTCTGAAGTGTTTTTCCAAAGTGATCAACATTTTTACGTTTGGCGTATCGGAACCCACCTTATCTCAGGCTGAAAACGCGTTTTCTGCATTGTCCCATAACTTTCCAGGGAAGCTTTACAACATGAAATTTTGACTTCCGACTATAGCAGAAAGGGTCTTTATCAACATTTTTATGTTTGGCGTTCCAGAATCGACCTTATCTCAGGCTGAAAACGCGTTTTACGCATTGTGCCATAACTTCTCAGGGAAGCCTCAGAACATGAAATGTTCACCTCCCACTATAGCAGAAAGGGTCTTTCTAGTAGTTGCACATCAAATCTAAGCTGTCTGAAGTGTTTTTCGAAAGTTATCAACATTTTTATGTATGGCGTTCCGGAATCAACCTTATCTCAGGCTGAAAACGCGTTTTACGCATTGTGCCATAACTTTGCAGGGAACCTTTAGAACATGAATTTTTCACCTCCCACTATAGCAAAAAGGGTCTTTCGAGGAGTTGCACATCAAATCTAAGCTGTCTGAAGTGTTTTTCCAAAGTTATCAACATTTTTATGTTTGGCGTTCCGGAACCCACCTTATCTCAGGCTGAAAACGCGTTTTCTGCATTGTGCCATAACTTTGTAGGGAAGCTTATGTTTGGCGTTCCAGAAACAACCTTATCTCAGGCTGAAAATGCGTTTTACATATTTTGCCATAACTTTGCAGGGAAGCTTCAGAACATGAAATTTTTACCTCCCACTATAGCAGAAAGGGTCTTTATAGTAGTTGCACATCAAATCTAAGCTGTCTGAAGTGTTTTTCGAAAGTTATCAACATTTTTATGTTTGGCGTTCCGGAACCCACCTTATCTCAGGCTGAAAACGCGTTTTACGCATTGTGCCATAACTTTGCAGGAAAGCTTCAGAACATGAAATTTTCAACTCCCACTATAGCAGAAAGGGTCTTTCTAGTAGTTGCACATCAAATCTAAGCTGTCTGAAGTGTTTTTCCAAAGTTATCAATATTTTTATGTTTGGCTTTCCGGAATCGACCTTATCTCAGGCTGAAAACGCGTTTCCTGCATTGTGGCATAACTTTGCAGGGATGCTTCAGAACATGAAATTTTCACCTCCCACTGTAGCAGAAAGGGTCTTTCGAGTAGTTGCACATCAAATCTAAGCTGACTGATGTGTTTTTCCGAAGTTATTAACATTTTTATGTTTGGCGTTCCGGAATCAGCCTTATCTCAGGCTGAAAACGCCTTTTACACATTGTTTCATAACTTTGCCGGGAAGGTTGAGAACATAAAATTTTCACCTCCCACTATAGCAGAAAGGGTCTTTCTAGTAGTTGCACATCAAATCTAAGCTGTCTGAAGTGTTTTTCCAAAGTTATCAACATTTTTATGTTTGGCGTTCCGGAACCCACCTTATCTCAGGCTGTGAGCGCGTTTTCTGCATTGTGGCATAACTTTGGAGGAAAGCTTCAGAACATGAAATTTTCAATTCCCATTATAGCAGAAAGGGTCTTTCTCGTACTTGCACATCAAATCTTAGCTGTCTGAAGTGTTTTTTGAAAGTTTTCAACATTTTTATGTTTGGCGTTCCTGAATTGATCTTATCTCAGGCTGAAAACGCGTTTTCTGCAATGTGCCATAACTTTGCTGGGAAGCTTCAAAACATGAAATTTTCAACTCCCACTATAGCAGAAGGGGTCTTTCTAGTAGTTGCACATCAAATCTAAGCTGTCTGAAGTGTTTTTCCAAAGTTATCAACATTTTTATGTTAAGCGTTCCGGATCGCACCTTATTGAAAACGCCTTTTCTGCATTGTGCCATAACTTTGCAGGGAAGCTTCAGAACTTGACATTTTCACCTCCCACTATAGCAGAAAGGGTCTTTCTAGTAGTTGCACATCAAACTAAGCTGTCTGATGTGTTTTTCGAAAGTTATCAACATTTTTTTGTTTGGCGTTCCGGAACCCACCTTATCTCAGGCTGAAAACGCGTTTTCTGCTTTGTGGCATAACTTTGCAGGGAAGCTTCGGAACATGACATTTTCACATCCCACTATAGCAGAAAGGGTCTTTCTAGTAGTTGCACATCAAATCTAAGCTGTCTGAAGTGTATTTCCAATGTTATAAACATTTTAATGTTTGGCGTTCCGGAATCAACCTTGTCTCAGGCTGAAAACGCGTTTGACGCATTGTGTCATAACTTTGCAGGGAAGCTTCAGAACATGAAATTTTCAACTGCCACTATAGCAGAAAGGCTTTTTCCAGTAGTTGCACATCAAATCTAAGCTGTCTGAAGTGTTTTTCTAAACTTATCAACATTTTTATGTTTGGCTTTCCGGAATCGACCTTATCTCAGGCTGAAAACGCGTTCTACGCATTGTGCCATAACTTCTCAGGGAAGCTTCAGAACATGAAATGTTCACCTCCCACTATAGCTGAAAGGGTTTTTCTAATAGTTGCACATCAAATCTAAGCTGTCTGAAGTGTTTTTCCAAAGTTATCAACATTCTTATGTTTGGCGTTTCGGAATCAACCTTATCTCAGGCTGAAAACGCGTTTTCAGCATTGTGCCATCACTTTGCAGGAAAGCTGCAGAATATTAAATTTTCACCTCCCACTATAGCAGAAAGGGTCTTTCTAGTAGTTGCACATCAAATCTAAGCTGTCTGAAGTGTTTTTTCAAAGTTATCAACATTTTTATGTTTGGCGTGCCGGAATCGATCTTATCTGAAGCTGAATACGCGATTTACGCATTCTGCCATAACTTTGCAGGGAATCTTCAGAACACGAAATTTTCATATCCCACTATAGCAGAAATCGTCTTTCTAGTAGTTGCACATAAAATCTAAGCTGTCTGAAGTGTTTTTCCAAAGTTATAAACATTTTTATGTTTGGCGTTCCTGAATCAACCTTATCTCAGGCTGAAAACGCGTTTTACGCATTGCGCCATAACTTTGCAGGAAAGCTTCAGAACATGAAATTTTCAATTCCCACTAAAGCAGAAAGGGTTTTTCTCCTACTTGCACATCAAATCTAAGCTGTCTGAAGTGTTTTTCGATAGTTTTCAACATTTTTATATTTGGCTTTCCTTAATCGACCTTATCTCAGGCTGAAAATGCGTTTTCTGCATTGTGCCATAACTTTCCAGGGAAACTTCAGAACATGAAATTTTCACCTCCCACTAGAGCAGAAAGGGTCTTTCTAGTAGTTGCACATCAAATCTAAGCTGTCTGAAGTGTTTTTTCAAAGTTATCATATTTTTATGTTTGGCGTTCCGTAATTGACCTTGTCTCATGCTGAAAACGCGTTTTCTGCATTGTGCCATAACTTTGCAGGGAAGCTTCAGAACATGACATTTCAACATCCCACTATAGCAGAAAGGGTCTTTCTAGTAGTTGCACATCAAATCCAAGCTGTTTGAAGTGTTTTTCCAAAGTTATCAACATTTTTATGTTTGGCGTTCCGGAATCAACCTTATCTCAGGCTGAAAACGCGTTTTCTGTATTGTGCCATAACTTTGCAGGGAAGCTTCAGAACATGAAATGTTCACCTCCCACTATAGCAGAAAGGGTCTCTCTAGTAGTTGCACATCAAATCTAAGCTGTCTGAAGTGTTTTTCCAAAGTTATCAACATTTTTATGTTTGGCGTTCCGGAACCCACCTTTTCTCAGGCTGAAAATGCGTTTTCTGCATTGTGCCACAACTTTGCAGGGAAGCTTCAGAACATGAAATTTTCACCTCCCACTATAGCAGAAAGGGTCTTTCTAGTAGTTGCACATCAAATCTAAGCTGTCTGAAGTGTTTTTCCAAAGTTATCAACATTTTTATGTTTGGCGTTCCGGAATCAACCTTATCTCAGGCTGAAAACGCGTTTTCTGCATTGTGCCATAACTTTGCAGGGAAGCTTCAGAACATGAAATGTTCACCTCCCACTATAGCAGAAAGGGTCTCTCTAGTAGTTGCACATCAAATCTAAGCTGTCTGAAGTGTTTTTCCAAAGTTATCAACATTTTTATGTTTGGCGTACCAGAATCGACCTTATGTGAGGCTGAAAACGCATTTTCTGCATTGCGCCATAACTTTGCAGGGAAGCTTCAGAACAAGAAATTTTCACCTCCCACTATAGCAGAAAGGGTCTTTATCGTAGTTGCACATCAAATCTAAGCTGTCTGAAGTGTTTTTCCAAAGTTATCAACATTTTTATGTTTGCCGTTCCGGAATCGACCTTATGTGATGCTGAAAACTCATTTTCTGCATTGTGCCATAACTTTGCAGGGAAGCTTCAGAATCTGAAATTTTCACCTCCCACGATAGCAGAAAGGGTCTTTCGAGTAGTTGCACATCAAATCTAAGCTGTCTGAAATGTTTTTTTTCCAAAGTTATCAACATTTTTATGTTTGGCATTCCAGAATCGACCTTATCTCCGGCTGAAAATGCGTTTTCTGCATTGTGCCATAACTTTGCAGGGAAGCTTGAGAACATGAAGTTTTAACCTCCCGCTATAGCAGAAAGGGTCATTCTAGTAGTTGTACATCAAATCTAAGCTGTCTTGAAGTGTTTTTCTGAAGTTATCAACATTTTTATGTTTGGCGTTCCGGAACCCACCTTATCTCAGCCTGAAAACGCGTTTTACAAATTTTGCCATAACTTTGGAGGGAAGCTTCAGAACATGAAATTTTTACATCCCACTATAGCAGAAAGGGTCTTTCTAGTAGTTGCACATCAAATCTAAGCTGTCTGAAGTGTTTTTCCAAAGTTATCAACATTTTTATGTTTGTCGTTCTGGAACCCACCTTATCTCAGGCTGAAAACGCGTTTTCTGCATTGTGCCGTAACTTTGCAGGGAGACTTCAGAACATGAAATTTTCTCCTCCCACTATAGCAGAAAGGGTATTTCTAGTAGTTGCACATCAAATCTTAGCAGTCTGAAGTGTTTTTCCAAAGTTCTGAACATTTTTATGTATGGCGTTCTGAAATCAATCTTATCTCAGGCTGAAAACGCGTTTTACGTACTGTGCCATAACTTTGCAGGAAAGCTTCAGAACATGAAATTTTAACCTCCCACTATTGCAGAAAGGGTCTTTCTAGTAGTTGCACATCAAATCTAAGCTGTCGAAAGTGTTTTTCCAAAGTTATCAACATTTTTATTTTTGGCGTTTCGGAAGCGAACTTATCTCCGGATGAAAACGCGTTTCCTGCATTGTTGCAAAACTTTGCAGGGATGCTTCAGAACATGAAATGTTCGCCTCCCACTATAGCAGATACGGTCTTTCGAGGAGTTGCACATCAAATCTAAGCTGTCTGAAGTGTTTTTCCAAAGTTATCAACATTTTTATGTTTGGCGTTCTGGAACCCACCTTATCTCAGGCTGGAAACGCGTTTTCTGCATTGTGCCATAACTTTGCAGGGAAGCTTCAGAACATGAAATTTTCACCTCCCACTATAGCAGAAAGTGTCTTTATAGTAGTTGCATATCAAATCTAAGCTGTCTGAAGTGTTTTTCCAAAGTTATCAACATTCTTATGTTTGGCGTTCCGGAATCAACCTTATCTGAGGCTGAAAACGCCTTTTACGCATTGTGCCATAACTTTGCAGGAAAGCTTCAGAACATGAAATTTTCAACTCCCACTATAGCAGAAAGGGTCTTTCTAGTAGTTTCACATCAAATCTAAGCTGTTTGAAGTGTTTTTCCAAAGTTATCAACATTTTTATGTTTGGCGTTCCGGAATCAACCTTATCTCAGGCTGAAAACGCGTTTTCTGTATTGTGCCATAACTTTGCAGGGAAGCTTCAGAACATGAAATGTTCACCTCCCACTATAGCAGAAAGGGTCTCTCTAGTAGTTGCACATCAAATCTAAGCTGTCTGAAGTGTTTTTCCAAAGTTATCAACATTTTTATGTTTGGCGTTCCGGAACCCACCTTTTCTCAGGCTGAAAATGCGTTTTCTGCATTGTGCCACAACTTTGCAGGGAAGCTTCAGAACATGAAATTTTCACCTCCTACTATAGCAGAAAGGGTCTTTCTAGTAGTTGCACATCAAATCTAAGCTGTCTGAAGTGTTTTTCCAAAGTTATCAACATTTTTATGTTTGGCGTTCCGGAATCAACCTTATCTCAGGCTGAAAACGCGTTTTCTGCATTGTGCCATAACTTTGCAGGGAAGCTTCAGAACATGAAATGTTCACCTCCCACTATAGCAGAAAGGGTCTCTCTAGTAGTTGCACATCAAATCTAAGCTGTCTGAAGTGTTTTTCCAAAGTTATCAACATTTTTATGTTTGGCGTACCAGAATCGACCTTATGTGAGGCTGAAAACGCATTTTCTGCATTGTGCCATAACTTTGCAGGGAAGCTTCAGAACAAGAAATTTTCACCTCCCACTGTAGCAGAAAGGGTCTTTATAGTAGTTGCACATCAAATCTAAGGTGTCTGAAGTGTTTTTCCAAAGTTATCAACATTTTTATGTTTGCCGTTCCGGAATCGACCTTATGTGATGCTGAAAACTCGTTTTCTGCATTGTGCCATAACTTTGCAGGGAAGCTTCAGAATCTGAAATTTTCACCTCCCACGATAGCAGAAAGGGTCTTTCGAGTAGTTGCACATCAAATCTAAGCTGTCTGAAGTGTTTTTCCAAAGTTATCAACATTTTTATGTTTGTCGTTCTGGAACCCACCTTATCTCAGGCTGAAAACGCGTTTTCTGCATTGTGCCGTAACTTTGCAGGGAGACTTCAGAACATGAAATTTTCTCCTCCCACTATAGCAGAAAGGGTATTTCTAGTAGTTGCACATCAAATCTTAGCAGTCTGAAGTGTTTTTCCAAAGTTCTGAACATTTTTATGTATGGCGTTCTGAAATCAATCTTATCTCAGGCTGAAAACGCGTTTTACGTACTGTGCCATAACTTTGCAGGAAAGCTTCAGAACATGAAATTTTAACCTCCCACTATTGCAGAAAGGGTCTTTCTAGTAGTCGCACATCAAATCTAAGCTGTCTGAAGTGTTTTTCCGAAAGTTATCAACATTTTCATGTTTGGCGTTCCGGAACCCACCTTATCTCAGGCTGAAAACGCGTTTTACGCATTGTGCCATAACTTTGCAGGAAAGCTTCAGAACATGAAATTTTCAACTCCCACTATAGCAGAAAGGGTCTTTCTAGTAGTTGCACATCAAATCTAAGCTGTCTGAAGTGTTTTTCCAAAGTTATCAATATTTTTATGTTTGGCTTTCCGGAATCGACCTTATCTCAGGCTGAAAACGCGTTTCCTGCATTGTGGCATAACTTTGCAGGGATGCTTCAGAACATGAAATTTTCACCTCCCACTGTAGCAGAAAGGGTCTTTCCAGTAGTTGCACATCAAATCTAAGCTGACTCATGTGTTTTTCCGAAGTTATTAACATTTTTATGTTTGGCGTTCCGGAATCGACCTTATCTCAGGCTGAAAACGCCTTCTACACATTGTTTCATAACTTTGCCGGGAAGGTTGAGAACATCAAATTTTCACCTCCCACTACAGCAGAAAGGGTTTTTCTAGTAGTTGCACATCAAATCTAAGCTGTCTGAAGTGTTTTTCCAAAGTTATCAACATTTTTATGTTTGGCGTTCCGGAACCCACCTTATCTCAGGCTGTGAGCGCGTTTTCTGCATTGTGGCATAACTTTGGAGGAAAGCTTCAGAACATGAAATTTTCAATTCCCATTATAGCACAAAGGGTCTTTCTCGTACTTGCACATCAAATCTTAGCTGTCTGAAGTGTTTTTTGAAAGTTTTCAACATTTTTAAGTTTGGCGTTCCTGAATCGACCTTATCTCAGGCTGAAAATGCGTTTTCTGCAATGTGCCATAACTTTGCAGGGAAGTTTCAGAACATGAAATTTTCAACTCCCACTACAGCAGAAAGGGTTTTTCTAGTAGTTGCACATCAAATCTAAGCTGTCTGAAGTGTTTTTCCAAAGTTATCAACATTTTTATGTTTGGCGTTCCGGAACCCACCTTATCTCAGGCTGTGAACGCGTTTTCTGCATTGTGCCATAACTTTGCAGGGAAGCTTCAGAACATGACATTTTCACCTCCCACTATAGCAGAAAGGGTCTTTCTAGTAGTTGCACATCAAATCTAAGCTGTCTGAAGTGTTTTTCCAAAGTTATCAATATTTTTATGTTTGGCGTTTCGGAATCGACCTTATCTCAGGCTGAAAACGCATTTCCTGCATTGTGGCATAACTTTGCAGGGAAGCTTCAGAACATGAAATTTTCACCTCCCACTGTAGCTAAACGGGTCTTTCTATTAGTTGCACATCAAATCTAAGTTGTCTGAAGTGATTTTCCAAAGTTATCAACATTTTTATGATTGGCGTTCTGGAACCCACCTAATCTCTGGCTGAAAACGCGTTTCCTGCATTGTTGCATAACTTTGCAGGGATGCTTCAGAACATGAAATGTTCGCCTCCCATTATAGCAGATAGGGTCTTTCGAGGAGTTGCACATCAAATCTAAGCTGTCTGAAGTGTTTTTCCAAAGTTATCAACATTTTTATGTTTGGCGTTCTGGAACCCACCTTATCTCAGGCTGGAAACGCGTTTTCTGCATTGTGCCATAACTTTGCAGGGAAGCTTCAGAACATGAAATTTTCACCTCCCACTATAGCAGAAAGTGTCTTTATAGTAGTTGCATATCAAATCTAAGCTGTCTGAAGTGTTTTTCCAAAGTTATCAACATTCTTATGTTTGGCGTTCCGGAATCAACCTTATCTGAGGCTGAAAACGCGTTTTACGCATTGTGCCATAACTTTGCAGGAAAGCTTCAGAACATGAAATTTTCAACTCCCACTATAGCAGAAAGGGTCTCTCTAGTAGTTGCACATCAAATCTAAGCTGTCTGAAGTGTTTTTCCAAAGTTATCAACATTTTTATGTTTGGCGTTCCGGAACCCACCTTTTCTCAGGCTGAAAATGCGTTTTCTGCATTGTGCCACAACTTTGCAGGGAAGCTTCAGAACATGAAATTTTCACCTCCTACTATAGCAGAAAGGGTCTTTCTAGTAGTTGCACATCAAATCTAAGCTGTCTGAAGTGTTTTTCCAAAGTTATCAACATTTTTATGTTTGGCGTTCCGGAATCAACCTTATCTCAGGCTGAAAACGCATTTTCTGCATTGTGCCATAACTTTGCAGGGAAGCTTCAGAATATGAAATGTTCACCTCCCACTATAGCAGAAAGGGTCTCTCTAGTAGTTGCACATCAAATCTAAGCTGTCTGAAGTGTTTTTCCAAAGTTATCAACATTTTTATGTTTGGCGTACCAGAATCGACCTTATGTGAGGCTGAAAACGCATTTTCTGCATTGTGCCATAACTTTGCAGGGAAGCTTCAGAACAAGAAATTTTCACCTCCCACTATAGCAGAAAGGGTCTTTATAGTAGTTGCACATCAAATCTAAGCTGTCTGAAGTGTTTTTCCAAAGTTATCAACATTTTTATGTTTGCCGTTCCGGAATCGACCTTATGAGATGCTGAAAACTCGTTTTCTGCATTGTGCCATAACTTTGCAGGGAAGCTTCAGAATCTGAAATTTTCACCTCCCACGATAGCAGAAAGGGTCTTTCGAGTAGTTGCACATCAAATCTAAGCTGTCTGAAATTTTTTTTTTCCAAAGTTATCAACATTTTTATGTTTGACATTCCAGAATCGACCTTATCTCCGGCTGAAAATGCGTTTTCTGCATTGTGCCATAACTTTGCAGGGAAGCTTGAGAACATGAAGTTTTAACCTCCCGCTATAGCAGAAAGGGTCATTCTAGTAGTTGTACATCAAATCTAAGCTGTCTTGAAGTGTTTTTCTGAAGTTATCAACATTTTTATGTTTGGCGTTCCGGAACCCACCTTATCTCAGCCTGAAAACGCGTTTTACAAATTTTGCCATAACTTTGGAGGGAAGCTTCAGAACATGAAATTTTTACATCCCACTATAGCAGAAAGGGTCTTTCTAGTAGTTGCACATCAAATCTAAGCTGTCTGAAGTGTTTTTCCAAAGTTATCAACATTTTTATGTTTGTCGTTCTGGAACCCACCTTATCTCAGGCTGAAAACGCGTTTTCTGCATTGTGCCGTAACTTTGCAGGGAGACTTCAGAACATGAAATTTTCTCCTCCCACTATAGCAGAAAGGGTATTTCTAGTAGTTGCACATCAAATCTTAGCAGTCTGAAGTGTTTTTCCAAAGTTCTGAACATTTTTATGTATGGCGTTCTGAAATCAATCTTATCTCAGGCTGAAAACGCGTTTTACGTACTGTGCCATAACTTTGCAGGAAAGCTTCAGAACATGAAATTTTAACCTCCCACTATTGCAGAAAGGGTCTTTCTAGTAGTTGCACATCAAATCTAAGCTGTCTGAAGTGTTTTTCGAAAGTTATCAACATTTTCATGTTTGGCGTTCCGGAACCCACCTTATCTCAGGCTGAAAACGCGTTTTACGCATTGTGCCATAACTTTGCAGGAAAGCTTCAGAACATGAAATTTTCAACTCCCACTATAGCAGAAAGGGTCTTTCTAGTAGTTGCACATCAAATCTAAGCTGTCTGAAGTGTTTTTCCAAAGTTATCAATATTTTTATGTTTGGCTTTCCGGAATCGACCTTATCTCAGGCTGAAAACGCGTTTCCTGCATTGTGGCATAACTTTGCAGGGATGCTTCAGAACATGAAATTTTCACCTCCCACTGTAGCAGAAAGGGTCTTTCGAGTAGTTGCACATCAAATCTAAGCTGACTGATGTGTTTTTCCGAAGTTATTAACATTTTTATGTTTGGCGTTCCGGAATCGACCTTATCTCAGGCTGAAAACGCCTTCTACACATTGTTTCATAACTTTGCCGGGAAGGTTGAGAACATCAAATTTTCACCTCCCACTACAGCAGAAAGGGTTTTTCTAGTAGTTGCACATCAAATCTAAGCTGTCTGAAGTGTTTTTCCAAAGTTATCAACATTTTTATGTTTGGTGTTCCGGAACCCACCTTATCTCAGGCTGTGAGCGCGTTTTCTGCATTGTGGCATAACTTTGGAGGAAAGCTTCAGAACATGAAATTTTCAATTCCCATTATAGCACAAAGGGTCTTTCTCGTACTTGCACATCAAATCTTAGCTGTCTGAAGTGTTTTTTGAAAGTTTTCAACATTTTTAAGTTTGGTGTTCCTGAATCGACCTTATCTCAGGCTGAAAATGCGTTTTCTGCAATGTGCCATAACTTTGCAGGGAAGTTTCAGAACATGAAATTTTCAACTCCCACGATAGCAGAATGGGTCTTTCTAGTAGTTGCACATCAAATCTAAGCTGTCTGAAGTGTTTTTCCAAATTTATCAAAATTTTTATGTTTGGCATTCCGGAATCGACCTTATCTCAGGCTGAAAACGCGTTTTCTGCATTGTGCCATAACTTTGCAGGGAAGCTTCAGAACATGACATTTTCACCTCCCACTATAGTAGAAAGGGTCTTTCTAGTAGTTGCACATCAAATCTAAGCTGTCTGAAGTGTTTTTCCAAAGTTATCAATATTTTTATGTTTGGCGTTTCGGAATCGACCTTATCTCAGGCTGAAAACGCATTTCCTGCATTGTGGCATAACTTTGCAGGGAAGCTTCAGAACATGAAATTTTCACCACCCACTGTAGCTAAACGGGTCTTTCTAGTAGTTGCACATCAAATCTAAGTTGTCTGAAGTGATTTTCCAAAGTTATCAACATTTTTATGATTGGCGTTCTGGAACCCACCTAATCTCTGGCTGAAAACGCGTTTCCTGCATTGTTGCATAACTTTGCAGGGATGCTTCAGAACATGAAATGTTCGCCTCCCATTATAGCAGATAGGGTCTTTCGAGGAGTTGCACATCAAATCTAAGCTGTCTGAAGTGTTTTTCCTAAGTTATCAACATTTTTATGTTTGGCGTTCTGGAACCCACCTTATCTCAGGCTGAAAACGCGTTTTCTGCATTGTGCCATAACTTTGCAGGGAAGCTTCAGAACATGAAATTTTCACCTCCCACTATAGCAGAAAGTGTCTTTCTAGTAGTTGCACATCAAATCTAAGCTGTCTGAAGTGTTTTTCCAAAGTTATCAACATTTTTATGTGTGCCGTTCAGGAACCCACCTTATCTCAGCCTGAAAACGCGTTTTACATATGTTGCCGTAACTTTGCAGGGAAGCTTCAGAACATGAAATTTTCACATCCCACTATAGCAGAAAGGGTCTTTCTAGTAGTTGCACATAAAATCTAAGTTGTCTGAAGTGTTTTTCCAAAGTTATCAACATTCTTATGTTTGGCGTTCCGGAATCAACCTTATCTCAGACTGAAAACGTGTTTTCTGCATTGTGCCATAACTTTGCAGGGAAACTTCAGAACATGAAATTTTCACCTCCAACTATAGCAGAAAGGGTCTTTCTAGTAGTTGCACATCAAATCTAAGCTGTCTGAAGTGTTTTTCCAAAGTTATCAACATTCTTATGTTTGGCGTTCCGGAATCAACCTTATCTGAGGCTGAAAACGCGTTTTACGCATTGTGCCATACTTTTGCAGGAAAGCTTCAGAACATGAAATTTTCAACTCCCACAATAGCAGAAAGGGTCTTTCGAGGAGTTGCACATCAAATCTAAGCTGTCTGAAGTGTTTTTCCAAAGTTATCAACATTTTTATGTTTGGCGTTCTGGAACCCACCTAATCTCAGGCTGAAAACGCGTTTTCTGCATTGTGCCATAACTTTGCAGGGAAGCTTATGTTTGGCGTTCCAGAAACAACCTTATCTCAGGCTGAAAATGCCTTTTACATATTTTGCCATAACTTTGCAGGGAAGCTTCAGAACATGAAATTTTGACATCCCACTATAGCAGAAAGGGTCTTTCTAGTAATTGCACATCAAATCTAAGCTGTCTGAAGTGTTTTTCCAAAGTTATCAACATTCTTATGTTTGGCGATCCGGAATCAACCTTATCTCAAGCTGAAAACGCGTTTTACGCATTGTGCCATAACTTTGCAGGAAAGCTTCAGAACATGAAATTTTCACCTCCCACTACAGCAGAAAGGGTCTTTCTAGTAGTTGCAGAACAAATCTAAGCTGTCTGAAGTGTTTTTGCAAAGTTATCAACATTTTTATGTTTGGCGTTCTGGAACCCACCTTATCTCAGGATGAAAACGCGTTTTCTGCATTGTGCCATAACTTTATAGGGAGACTTCAGAACATGAAATTTTCTCCTCCCACTATAGCAGAAAGGGTATTTCTAGTAGTTGCACATCAAATCTAAGCTGTCTGAAGTGTTTTTCCAAAGTTCTCAACATTTTTATGTTTGGCGTTCTGAAATCAACCTCATCTTAGGCTGAAAACGCGTTTAACGCATTGTGCCATAAGTTTGCAGGGAAGCTTCAGAACATGAAAGTTTCACCTCCCACTATAGCAGAAAGGGTCTTTCTAGTAGTTGCACATCAAATCTAAGCTGTCGAAAGTGTTTTTCCAAAGTTATCAACATTTTTATGTTTGGCGTTTCGGAATCGACCTTATCTCCGGCTTAAAACGCGTTTTCTGCATTGTGCCATAACTTTGCAGGGAAGCTTCAGATCATGAAATTTTAACCTCCCATTATAGCAGAAAAGGTCATTCTAGTAGTTGCACATCAAATCTAAGCTGTCTTGAAGTGTTTTTCTAAAGTTATCAACATTTTTATGTTTGGCGTTCCGGAACCCACCTTATCTCAGTCTGAAAACGCGTTTTACATATTTTGCCATAACTTTGCAGGGAAGCTTAAGAACATGAAATTTTAACATCCCACTATAGCAGAAATGGTCTTTCTAGTAGTTGCACATCTAATCTAAGCTGTCTGAAGTGTTTTTCCAAAGTAATCAACATTTTTATGTTTGGCGTTCTGAAATCAACCTCATCTCAGGCTGAAAACGCGTTTAACGCATTGTGCCATAACTTTGCAGGGAAGCTTCAGAAAATGAAATTTTAACCTCCCACTATAGCAGAAAGGGTCTTTCTAGTAGTTGCACATCAAATCTAAGCTGTCGAAAGTGTTTTTCCAAAGTTATCAACATTTTTATGTTTGGCGTTCCGGAACCCACCTTATCTCTGTCTGAAAACGCGTTTTACATATTTTGCCATAACTTTGCAGGGAAGCTTCAGAACATGAAATTTTCTCGTCCCACTATAGCAGAAAGGGTCGTTCTAGTAGTTGCATATCAAATCTAAGCTGTCTGAAGCGTTTTTCGAAAGTTATCAACATTTTTATGTTTGGCGTTCCGGAATCGACCTTATAACAGGATGAAAAATCGTTTTCTGCATTGTCCCATAACTTTGCAGGGAAGCTTCAGAACATGAAATGTTCATCTCCCACTGTAGCAGAAAGGGTCTTTCCAGTAGTTGCACATCAAATCTAAGCTGTCTGAAGTGTTTTTCTAAAGTTATCAACATTTTTTTGTTTGGCGTTCTGAAATCGACCTTATGTCAGGCTGAAAACGCGTCTTACGCATTGTGCCATAACTTTGCAGGGAAGCTTCAGAACATGACATTTTCACCTCCCACTATAGCAGAAAGGGTCTTTCTAGTAGTTGCACATCAAATCTAAGCTGTCGAAAGTGTTTTTCCAAAGTTATCAACATTTTTATGTTTGGCGTTTCGGAATCGACCTTATCTCCGGCTGAAAACGTGTTTTCTGCATTGTGCCATAACTTTGCAGGGAAGCTTCATAACATGAAATTTTAACCTTCCATTATAGCAGACAAGGTCATTCTAGTAGTTGCACATCAAATCTAAGCTGTCGAAAGTGTTTTTCCAAAGTTATCAACATTTTTATGTTTGGCGTTTCGGAATCGACCTTATCTCCGGCTGAAAACGTGTTTTCTGCATTGTGCCATAACTTTGCAGGGAAGCTTCATAACATGAAATTTTAACCTTCCATTATAGCAGACAAGGTCATTCTAGTAGTTGCACATCAAATCTAAGCTGTCTGAAGTGTTTTTCCAAAGTTATCAACATTTTTATGTTTGGCGTTCTGGAACCCACCTTATCTCAGGCTGAAAACACGTTTTCTGCATTGTGCCATAACTTTTCAGGGAAGCTTCAGAACATGAAATTTTCACCTCCCACTACAGCAGAAAGGGTCTTTCTAGTAGTTGCAGAGCAAATCTAAGCTGTCTGAAGTGTTTTTCCAAAGTTATCAACATTTTTATGTTTGGCGTTCTGGAACCCACCTTATCTCAGGCTGAAAACGCGTTTTCTGCATTGTGCTATAACTTTGCAGGGAGACTTCAGAACATGAAATTTTCTCCTCCCACTATAGCAGAAAGGGGATTTCTAGTAGTTGCACATCAAATCTAAGTTGTCTGAAGTGTTTTTCCAAAGTTATCAACATTCTTATGTTTGGCGTTCCGGAACCCACCATATTTCAGACTGAAAACGCGTTTTACATATTTTGCCATAACTTTGAGGGAAGCTTCAGAACATGAAATTTTCTCGTCCCACTATAGCAGAAAGGGTCGTTCTAGTAGTTGCATATCAAATCTAAGCTGTCTGAAGCGTTTTTCGAAAGTTATCAACATTTTTATGTTTGGCGTTCCGGAATCGACCTTATAACAGGATGAAAAATCGTTTTCTGCATTGTCCCATAACTTTGCAGGGAAGCTTCAGAACATGAAATGTTCATCTCCCACTGTAGCAGAAAGGGTCTTTCCAGTAGTTGCACATCAAATCTAAGCTGTCTGAAGTGTTTTTCCAAAGTTATCAACATTTTTTTGTTTGGCATTCCGGAATCGACCTTATGTCAGGCTGAAAACGCGTTTTACGCATTGTGCCATAACTTTGCAGGGAAGCTTCAGAACATGACATTTTCACCTCCCACAATAGCCGAAAGGGTCTTTCTAGTAGTTGCACATCATATCTAAGCTGTCTGAAGTGTTTTTCCAAAGTTATCAACATTTTTATGTTTGGTGTTCCGGAACCCACCTTATCTCAGGCTGAAAACAGGTTTTCTGCATTGTGCCATAACTTTGCAGGGAAGCTTCAGAACATGAAATTTTCACATCCCACTATAGCAGAAAGGGTCTTTCTCGTAGTTGCACATCAAATCTACGCTGTCTGAAGTGTTTTTCTAAAGTTCTCAACATTTTTATGTTTGGCGTTCTGAAATCAACCTCATCTCAGGCTGAAAACGCGTTTCACGCATTGTGCCATAACTTTGCAGGGAAGCTTCAGAAAATGAAATTTTAACCTCCCACTATAGCAGAAAGGGTCTTTCTAGTAGTTGCACATCAAATCTAAGCTGTCGAAAGTGTTTTTCCAAAGTTATCAACATTTTTATGTTTGGCGTTTCGGAATCGACCTTATCTCCGGCTGAAAACGTGTTTTCTGCATTGTGCCATAACTTTGCAGGGAAGCTTCATAACATGAAATTTTAACCTTCCATTATAGCAGACAAGGTCATTCTAGTAGTTGCACATCAAATCTAAGCTGTCGAAAGTGTTTTTCCAAAGTTATCAACATTTTTATGTTTGGCGTTTCGGAATCGACCTTATCTCCGGCTGAAAACGTGTTTTCTGCATTGTGCCATAACTTTGCAGGGAAGCTTCATAACATGAAATTTTAACCTTCCATTATAGCAGACAAGGTCATTCTAGTAGTTGCACATCAAATCTAAGCTGTCTGAAGTGTTTTTCCAAAGTTATCAACATTTTTATGTTTGGCGTTCTGGAACCCACCTTATCTCAGGCTGAAAACACGTTTTCTGCATTGTGCCATAACTTTTCAGGGAAGCTTCAGAACATGAAATTTTCACCTCCCACTACAGCAGAAAGGGTCTTTCTAGTAGTTGCAGAGCAAATCTAAGCTGTCTGAAGTGTTTTTCCAAAGTTATCAACATTTTTATGTTTGGCGTTCTGGAACCCACCTTATCTCAGGCTGAAAACGCGTTTTCTGCATTGTGCTATAACTTTGCAGGGAGACTTCAGAACATGAAATTTTCTCCTCCCACTATAGCAGAAAGGGGATTTCTAGTAGTTGCACATCAAATCTAAGTTGTCTGAAGTGTTTTTCCAAAGTTATCAACATTCTTATGTTTGGCGTTCCGGAACCCACCATATTTCAGACTGAAAACGCGTTTTACATATTTTGCCATTACTTTGAGGGAAGCTTCAGAACATGAAATTTTAACATCCCACTATAGCAGAAAGGGTATTTCTAGTAGTTGCACATCAAATCTAAGTTGTCTGAAGTGTTTTTCCAAAGTTATCAACATTCTTATGTTTGGCGTTTCGGAATCGACCTTATCTCAGGCTGAAAACGCGTTTCCTGCATTGTGGCATAACTTTGCAGGGAAGCTTCAGAACATGAAATTTTCAACTCCCACTGTAGCAGAAAGGGTCTTTCTAGTAGTTGTACATCAAATCTAAGCTGTCTGAAGTGTTTTTCCAAAGTTATCAACATTTTTATGTTTGGCGTTCTGGAACCCACCTAATCTCAGGCTGAAAACGCGTTTTCTACATTGTGCCATAACTTTTCAGGGAAGGTTCAGAATGTGAAATGTTCGCCTCCCACTATAGCAGATAGGGTCTTTCTAGTATTTGCACATCAAATCTAAGCTGTCTGAAGTGTTTTTCCAAAGTTATCAACATTTTTATGTTTGGCGTTCTGGAACCCACCTTATCTCAAGCTGAAAACGCGTTTTCTTCATTGTGCCATAACTTTGCAGGGAAGCTTCAGAACATGAAATTTTCACCTCCCACTAGAGCAGAAAGGGTCTTTCTCATAGATGCACATCAAATCTAAGCTGTCTGAAGTGTTTTTCGAAAGTTTTCAACATTTTTATGTTTGGTGTTCCTGAATCGACCTTATCTCAGGCCGAAAACGCGTTTTACATATTTTGCCATAACTTTGCAGGGAAGCTTAAGAACATGAAATTTTAACATCCCACTATAGCAGAAATGGTCTTTCTAGTAGTTGCACATCAAATCTAAGCTGTCTGAAGTGTTTTTCGAAAGTTTTCAACATTTTTATGTTTGGTGTTCCTGAATCGACCTTATCTCAGGCCGAAAACGCGTTTTCTGCATTGTGCCATAACTTTGCAGGGAAGCTTCAGAACATGAAAATTTCACCTCCCACTATAGCAGAAAGGGTCTTTCGAGTAGATGCACATCAAATCTAAGCTGTCTGAAGTGTTTTTCGAAAGTTTTCAACATTTTTATGTTTGGTGTTCCTGAATCGACCTTATCTCAGGCCGAAAACGCGTTTTCTGCATTGTGCCATAACTTTGCAGGGAAGCTCCAGAACATGAAAATTTCACCTCCCACTATAGCAGAAAGGGTCTTTCTAGTAGATGCACATCAAATCTAAGCTGTCTGAAGTGTTTTTCCAAAGTTATCAACATTTTTATGTTTGGCGTTCCGGAATCGACCTTATCTCAGGCTGAAAACGCGTTTTCTGCATTGTGCCAAAACTTTGCAGGGAAGCTTCAGAACATGAAATTTTAACCTCCCATTATAGCAGAAAAGGTCATTCTAGTAGTTGCACATAAAATCTAAGCTGTCTTGAAGTGTTTTTCTAAAGTTATCAACATTTTTATGTTTGGCGTTCCGGAACCCACCTTATCTCAGTCTGAAAACGCGTTTTACATATTTTGCCATAACTTTGCAGGGAAGCTTAAGAACATGAAATTTTAACATCCCACTATAGCAGAAATGGTCTTTCTAGTAGTTGCACATCAAATCTAAGCTGTCTGAAGTGTTTTTCCAAAGTTATCAACATTTTTATGTTTGGCGTTCTGGAACCCACCTAATCTCAGGCTGAAAACGCGTTTTCTGCATTGTGCCATAACTTTTCAGGGAAGCTTTACAACATGAAATTTTGACCTCCGACTATAGCAGAAAGGTTCTTTATCAACATTTTTATGTTTGGCGTTCCAGAATCGACCTTATCTCAGGCTGAAAACGCGTTTTACGCATTGTGCCATAACTTTGCAGGGAAGCCTCAGAAAATGAAATTTTCACCTCCCACTAAAGCAGAAAGGATCTTTCTAGTAGTTGCACATCAAATCTAAGCTGTCTGAAGTGTTGTTCCAAAGTTATCAACATTTTTACGCTTGGCGTTCCGGAACCCACCTTATCTCAGGCTGAAAACGCGTTTTCTGCATTGTGCCATAACTTCTCAGGGAAGCCTCAGAACATGAAATGTTCACCTCCCACTATAGCAGAAAGGGTCTTTCTAGTAGTTGCACATCAAATCTAAGCTGTCTGAAGTGTTTTTCGAAAGTTATCAACATGTTTATGTATGGCGTTCCGGAATCAACCTTATCTCAGGCTGAAAACGCGTTTTACGCATTGTGCCATAACTTTGCAGGGAAGCTTCAGAAAATGAAATTTTCACCTCCCACTAAAGCAGAAAGGATCTTTCTAGTAGTTGCACATCAAATCTAAGCTGTCTGAAGTGTTGTTCCAAAGTTATCAACATTTTTACGCTTGGCGTTCCGGAACCCACCTTATCTCAGGCTGAAAACGCGTTTTCTGCATTGTGCCATAACTTCTCAGGGAAGCCTCAGAACATGAAATGTTCACCTCCCACTATAGCAGAAAGGGTCTTTCTAGTAGTTGCACATCAAATCTAAGCTGTCTGAAGTGTTTTTCGAAAGTTATCAACATTTTTATGTATGGCGTTCCGGAATCAACCTTATCTCAGGCTGAAAACGCGTTTTACGCATTGTGCCATAACTTTGCAGGGAACCTTTAGAACATGAAATTTTCACCTCCCACTATAACAGAAAGGGTCTTTCTAGTTCTTGCACATCAAATCTAAGCTGTCTGAAGTGTTTTTCCAAAGTGATCAACATTTTTACGTTTGGCGTATCGGAACCCACCTTATCTCAGGCTGAAAACGCGTTTTCTGCATTGTCCCATAACTTTCCAGGGAAGCTTTACAACATGAAATTTTGACCTCCGACTATAGCAGAAAGGGTCTTTATCAACATTTTTATGTTTGGCGTTCCAGAATCGACCTTATCTCAGGCTGAAAACGCGTTTTACGCATTGTGCCATAACTTCTCAGGGAAGCCTCAGAACATGAAATGTTCACCTCCCACTATAGCAGAAAGGGTCTTTCTAGTAGTTGCACATCAAATCTAAGCTGTCTGAAGTGTTTTTCGAAAGTTATCAACATTTTTATGTATGGCGTTCCGGAATCAACCTTATCTCAGGCTGAAAACGCGTTTTACGCATTGTGCCATAACTTTGCAGGGAACCTTTAGAACATGAATTTTTCACCTCCCACTATAGCAAAAAGGGTCTTTCTCGGAGTTGCACATCAAATCTAAGCTGTCTGAAGTGTTTTTCGAAAGTTATCAACATTTTTATGTTTGGCGTTCTGGAATCAACCTTATCTCAGGCTGAAAACGCATTTTCTGCATTGTGCCATAACTTTGAAAGGAAGCTTCAGAACATGAAATTTTCACCTCCCACTATAGCAGAAAGGGTCTTTCTAGTAGTTGCACGTCAGATCTAAGCTGTCTGAAGTGTTTTTCGAAAGTTATCAACATTTTTATGTTTGGCGTTTCGGAACCCACCTTGTCTCAGGCTGAAAAATCATTTTCTGCATTGTCCCATAACTTCTCAGGGAAGCTTCAGAACATGAAATTTCGACCTCCCACTATAGCAGAAAGGGTCTTTCTAGTTGTTGCACATCAAATCTAAGCTGTCAGAAGTGTTTTTCCAAAGTTATCAACATTTTAATGTTTGGCGTTACAGAATCGACCGTATCTCAGGATGAAAAATTGTTTTCTGCATTGTCCCATAACTTTCCAGGGAAGCTTCAGAACATGAAATTTTGACCTAACACTATAGCAGAAACGGTCTTTCTAGTAGTTGCACATCAAATCTAAGCTGTCTGAAGTGGTTTTCGAAACTTATCAACATTTTTATGTTTGGCATTCCAGAATCGATCTTATCTCAGGCTGAAAACGAGTTGTCTGCATTGTGCCATAACTTTGCAGGGAAGCTTCAGAACATGAAATGTTCACCTCCCACTATAGCAGAAAGGGTCTTTCTAGTAGTTGCACATCAAATCTAAGCTGTCTGAAGTGTTTTTCGAAAGTTATCAACATTTTTATGTTTGGCGTTCCAGAATCGACCTTATCTCAGGCTGAAAACGAGTTGTCTGCATTGTGCCATAACTTTGCAGGGAAGCTTCAGAACATGAAATGTTCACCTCCCACTATAGCAGAAAGGGTCTTTTTAGTAGTTGCAGATCAAATCTAAGCTGTCTGATGTGTTTTTCCAAAGTTATCAACATTTTTATGTTTGGCGATCCGGAATCGACCTTATCTTAGGCTGAAAACGCGTTATACACATTGGGCAATAACTTTGCAGGGAAGCTTCAGAACATGAAATGTTCACATCCCACTATAGCAGAAAGGTTCTTTCTAGTAGTTGCACATCAAATCTAAGCTATCTGAAGTTTCAGAACATGAAATTTTAACCTCCCACTATAGCAGAAAGGGTCTTTCTAGTAGTTGCACATCAAATCTAAGCTGTCGAAAGTGTTTTTCCAAAGTTATCAAAATTTTTATGTTTGGCGTTTCGGAATCGACCTTATCTCCGGCTGAAAACGCGTTTTCTGCATTGTGCCATAACTTTGCAGGGAAGCTTCAGAACATGAAATTTTAACCTCCCACTAGAGCAGAAAGGGTCTTTCTCGTAGATGCACATCAAATCTAAGCTGTCTGAAGTGTTTTTCGAAAGTTTTCAACATTTTTATGTTTGGTGTTTCTGAATCGACCTTATCTCAGGCTGAAAACGCGTTTTCTGCATTGTGCCATAACTTTGCAGGGAAGCTTCAGAACATGAAATTTTGACCTCCCACTATAGCAGAAAGGGTCTTTCTAGTAGTTGCACATCAAATCTAAGATGTCTGAAGCGTTTTTCGAAAGTTATCAACATTTTTATGTTTGGCGTTCCGGAATCGACCTTATCTCTGGCACAAAATGCATTTTCTGCATTGTGCCATAACTTTGCAGCGAAACTTCAGAACATGAAATTTTCACCTCCCACTATAACAGAAAGGGTCTTTCTAGTACTTGCACATCAAATCTAAGCTGTCTGAAGTGTTTTTCCAAAGTGATCAACATTTTTACGTTTGGCGTATCGGAACCCACCTTATCTCAGGCTGAAAACGCGTTTTCTGCATTGTCCCATAACTTTCCAGGGAAGCTTTACAACATGAAATTTTGACCTCCGACTATAGCAGAAAGGTTCTTTATCAACATTTTTATGTTTGGCGTTCCAGAATCGACCTTATCTCAGGCTGAAAACGCGTTTTACGCATTGTGCCATAACTTTGCAGGGAAGCCTCAGAAAATGAAATTTTCACCTCCCACTAAAGCAGAAAGGATCTTTCTAGTAGTTGCACATCAAATCTAAGCTGTCTGAAGTGTTGTTCCAAAGTTATCAACATTTTTACGCTTGGCGTTCCGGAACCCACCTTATCTCAGGCTGAAAACGCGTTTTCTGCATTGTGCCATAACTTCTCAGGGAAGCCTCAGAACATGAAATGTTCACCTCCCACTATAGCAGAAAGGGTCTTTCTAGTAGTTGCACATCAAATCTAAGCTGTCTGAAGTGTTTTTCGAAAGTTATCAACATGTTTATGTATGGCGTTCCGGAATCAACCTTATCTCAGGCTGAAAACGCGTTTTACGCATTGTGCCATAACTTTGCAGGGAAGCTTCAGAAAATGAAATTTTCACCTCCCACTAAAGCAGAAAGGATCTTTCTAGTAGTTGCACATCAAATCTAAGCTGTCTGAAGTGTTGTTCCAAAGTTATCAACATTTTTACGCTTGGCGTTCCGGAACCCACCTTATCTCAGGCTGAAAACGCGTTTTCTGCATTGTGCCATAACTTCTCAGGGAAGCCTCAGAACATGAAATGTTCACCTCCCACTATAGCAGAAAGGGTCTTTCTAGTAGTTGCACATCAAATCTAAGCTGTCTGAAGTGTTTTTCGAAAGTTATCAACATTTTTATGTATGGCGTTCCGGAATCAACCTTATCTCAGGCTGAAAACGCGTTTTACGCATTGTGCCATAACTTTGCAGGGAACCTTTAGAACATGAAATTTTCACCTCCCACTATAACAGAAAGGGTCTTTCTAGTTCTTGCACATCAAATCTAAGCTGTCTGAAGTGTTTTTCCAAAGTGATCAACATTTTTACGTTTGGCGTATCGGAACCCACCTTATCTCAGGCTGAAAACGCGTTTTCTGCATTGTCCCATAACTTTCCAGGGAAGCTTTACAACATGAAATTTTGACTTCCGACTATAGCAGAAAGGGTCTTTATCAACATTTTTATGTTTGGCGTTCCAGAATCGACCTTATCTCAGGCTGAAAACGCGTTTTACGCATTGTGCCATAACTTCTCAGGGAAGCCTCAGAACATGAAATGTTCACCTCCCACTATAGCAGAAAGGGTCTTTCTAGTAGTTGCACATCAAATCTAAGCTGTCTGAAGTGTTTTTCGAAAGTTATCAACATTTTTATGTATGGCGTTCCGGAATCAACCTTATCTCAGGCTGAAAACGCGTTTTACGCATTGTGCCATAACTTTGCAGGGAACCTTTAGAACATGAATTTTTCACCTCCCACTATAGCAAAAAGGGTCTTTCTCGGAGTTGCACATCAAATCTAAGCTGTCTGAAGTGTTTTTCCAAAGTTATCAACATTTTTATGTTTGGCGTTCCGGAATCGACCTTATCTCAGGCTGAAAACGCTTTTTACGCTTTGTGCCATAACTTTGCAGGGAAGCTTCAGAAAATGAAATTTTCACCTCCCACTATAGCACAAAGGGTTTTTGTAGTAGTTGCACATCAAATCTAAGCTGTTTGAAGTGTTTTTCCAAAGTTATCAACATTTTTATGTTTGGCGTTCTGGAATCAACCTTATCTCAGGCTGAAAACGCATTTTCTGCATTGTGCCATAACTTTGAAAGGAAGCTTCAGAACATGAAATTTTCACCTCCCACTATAGCAGAAAGGGTCTTTCTAGTAGTTGCACGTCAGATCTAAGCTGTCTGAAGTGTTTTTCGAAAGTTATCAACATTTTTATGTTTGGCGTTTCGGAACCCACCTTGTCTCAGGCTGAAAAATCATTTTCTGCATTGTCCCATAACTTCTCAGGGAAGCTTCAGAACATGAAATTTCGACCTCCCACTATAGCAGAAAGGGTCTTTCTAGTTGTTGCACATCAAATCTAAGCTGTCAGAAGTGTTTTTCCAAAGTTATCAACATTTTAATGTTTGGCGTTACAGAATCGACCGTATCTCAGGATGAAAAATTGTTTTCTGCATTGTCCCATAACTTTCCAGGGAAGCTTCAGAACATGAAATTTTGACCTAACACTATAGCAGAAACGGTCTTTCTAGTAGTTGCACATCAAATCTAAGCTGTCTGAAGTGGTTTTCGAAACTTATCAACATTTTTATGTTTGGCATTCCAGAATCGATCTTATCTCAGGCTGAAAACGAGTTGTCTGCATTGTGCCATAACTTTGCAGGGAAGCTTCAGAACATGAAATGTTCACCTCCCACTATAGCAGAAAGGGTCTTTCTAGTAGTTGCACATCAAATCTAAGCTGTCTGAAGTGTTTTTCGAAAGTTATCAACATTTTTATGTTTGGCGTTCCAGAATCGACCTTATCTCAGGCTGAAAACGAGTTGTCTGCATTGTGCCATAACTTTGCAGGGAAGCTTCAGAACATGAAATGTTCACCTCCCACTATAGCAGAAAGGGTCTTTTTAGTAGTTGCAGATCAAATCTAAGCTGTCTGATGTGTTTTTCCAAAGTTATCAACATTTTTATGTTTGGCGATCCGGAATCGACCTTATCTTAGGCTGAAAACGCGTTATACACATTGGGCAATAACTTTGCAGGGAAGCTTCAGAACATGAAATGTTCACATCCCACTATAGCAGAAAGGTTCTTTCTAGTAGTTGCACATCAAATCTAAGCTATCTGAAGTTTCAGAACATGAAATTTTAACCTCCCACTATAGCAGAAAGGGTCTTTCTAGTAGTTGCACATCAAATCTAAGCTGTCGAAAGTGTTTTTCCAAAGTTATCAAAATTTTTATGTTTGGCGTTTCGGAATCGACCTTATCTCCGGCTGAAAACGCGTTTTCTGCATTGTGCCATAACTTTGCAGGGAAGCTTCAGAACATGAAATTTTAACCTCCCACTAGAGCAGAAAGGGTCTTTCTCGTAGATGCACATCAAATCTAAGCTGTCTGAAGTGTTTTTCGAAAGTTTTCAACATTTTTATGTTTGGTGTTTCTGAATCGACCTTATCTCAGGCTGAAAACGCGTTTTCTGCATTGTGCCATAACTTTGCAGGGAAGCTTCAGAACATGAAATTTTGAACTCCCACTATAGCAGAAAGGGTCTTTCTAGTAGTTGCACATCAAATCTAAGATGTCTGAAGCGTTTTTCGAAAGTTATCAACATTTTTATGTTTGGCGTTCCGGAATCGACCTTATCTCTGGCACAAAATGCATTTTCTGCATTGTGCCATAACTTTGCAGCGAAACTTCAGAACATGAAATTTTCACCTCCCACTATAACAGAAAGGGTCTTTCTAGTACTTGCACATCAAATCTAAGCTGTCTGAAGTGTTTTTCCAAAGTGATCAACATTTTTACGTTTGGCGTATCGGAACCCACCTTATCTCAGGCTGAAAACGCGTTTTCTGCATTGTCCCATAACTTTCCAGGGAAGCTTTACAACATGAAATTTTGACCTCCGACTATAGCAGAAAGGTTCTTTATCAACATTTTTATGTTTGGCGTTCCAGAATCGACCTTATCTCAGGCTGAAAACGCGTTTTACGCATTGTGCCATAACTTTGCAGGGAAGCCTCAGAAAATGAAATTTTCACCTCCCACTAAAGCAGAAAGGATCTTTCTAGTAGTTGCACATCAAATCTAAGCTGTCTGAAGTGTTGTTCCAAAGTTATCAACATTTTTACGCTTGGCGTTCCGGAACCCACCTTATCTCAGGCTGAAAACGCGTTTTCTGCATTGTGCCATAACTTCTCAGGGAAGCCTCAGAACATGAAATGTTCACCTCCCACTATAGCAGAAAGGGTCTTTCTAGTAGTTGCACATCAAATCTAAGCTGTCTGAAGTGTTTTTCGAAAGTTATCAACATGTTTATGTATGGCGTTCCGGAATCAACCTTATCTCAGGCTGAAAACGCGTTTTACGCATTGTGCCATAACTTTGCAGGGAAGCTTCAGAAAATGAAATTTTCACCTCCCACTAAAGCAGAAAGGATCTTTCTAGTAGTTGCACATCAAATCTAAGCTGTCTGAAGTGTTGTTCCAAAGTTATCAACATTTTTACGCTTGGCGTTCCGGAACCCACCTTATCTCAGGCTGAAAACGCGTTTTCTGCATTGTGCCATAACTTCTCAGGGAAGCCTCAGAACATGAAATGTTCACCTCCCACTATAGCAGAAAGGGTCTTTCTAGTAGTTGCACATCAAATCTAAGCTGTCTGAAGTGTTTTTCGAAAGTTATCAACATTTTTATGTATGGCGTTCCGGAATCAACCTTATCTCAGGCTGAAAACGCGTTTTACGCATTGTGCCATAACTTTGCAGGGAACCTTTAGAACATGAAATTTTCACCTCCCACTATAACAGAAAGGGTCTTTCTAGTACTTGCACATCAAATCTAAGCTGTCTGAAGTGTTTTTCCAAAGTGATCAACATTTTTACGTTTGGCGTATCGGAACCCACCTTATCTCAGGCTGAAAACGCGTTTTCTGCATTGTCCCATAACTTTCCAGGGAAGCTTTACAACATGAAATTTTGACCTCCGACTATAGCAGAAAGGGTCTTTATCAACATTTTTATGTTTGGCGTTCCAGAATCGACCTTATCTCAGGCTGAAAACGCGTTTTACGCATTGTGCCATAACTTTGCAGGGAAGCTTCAGAAAATGAAATTTTCACCTCCCACTAAAGCAGAAAGGATCTTTCTAGTAGTTGCACATCAAATCTAAGCGGTCTGAAGTGTTGTTCCAAAGTTATCAACATTTTTACGCTTGGCGTTCCGGAACCCACCTTATCTCAGGCTGAAAACGCGTTTTCTGCATTGTGCCATAACTTCTCAGGGAAGCCTCAGAACATGAAATGTTCACCTCCCACTATAGCAGAAAGGGTCTTTCTAGTAGTTGCACATCAAATCTAAGCTGTCTGAAGTGTTTTTCGAAAGTTATCAACATTTTTATGTATGGCGTTCCGGAATCAACCTTATCTCAGGCTGAAAACGCGTTTTACGCATTGTGCCATAACTTTGCAGGGAACCTTTAGAACATGAATTTTTCACCTCCCACTATAGCAGAAAGGGTCTTTCTCGGAGTTGCACATCAAATCTAAGCTGTCTGAAGTGTTTTTCCAAAGTTATCAACATTTTTATGTTTGGCGTTCCGGAATCGACCTTATCTCAGGCTGAAAACGCTTTTTACGCTTTGTGCCATAACTTTGCAGGGAAGCTTCAGAAAATGAAATTTTCACCTCCCACTATAGCACAAAGGGTTTTTGTAGTAGTTGCACATCAAATCTAAGCTGTTTGAAGTGTTTTTCCAAAGTTATCAACATTTTTATGTTTGGCGTTCTGGAATCAACCTTATCTCAGGCTGAAAACGCATTTTCTGCATTGTGCCATAACTTTGAAAGGAAGCTTCAGAACATGAAATTTTCACCTCCCACTATAGCAGAAAGGGACTTTCTAGTAGTTGCACGTCAGATCTAAGCTGTCTGAAGTGTTTTTCGAAAGTTATCAACATTTTTATGTTTGGCGTTTCGGAACCCACCTTGTCTCAGGCTGAAAAATCATTTTCTGCATTGTCCCATAACTTCTCAGGGAAGCTTCAGAACATGAAATTTCGACCTCCCACTATAGCAGAAAGGGTTTTTCTAGTTGTTGCACATCAAATCTAAGCTGTCAGAAGTGTTTTTCCAAAGTTATCAACATTTTAATGTTTGGCGTTACAGAATCGACCGTATCTCAGGATGAAAAATTGTTTTCTGCATTGTCCCATAACTTTCCAGGGAAGCTTCAGAACATGAAATTTTGACCTAACACTATAGCAGAAACGGTCTTTCTAGTAGTTGCACATCAAATCTAAGCTGTCTGAAGTGGTTTTCGAAACTTATCAACATTTTTATGTTTGGCATTCCAGAATCGATCTTATCTCAGGCTGAAAACGAGTTGTCTGCATTGTGCCATAACTTTGCAGGGAAGCTTCAGAACATGAAATGTTCACCTCCCACTATAGCAGAAAGGGTCTTTCTAGTAGTTGCACATCAAATCTAAGCTGTCTGAAGTGTTTTTCGAAAGTTATCAACATTTTTATGTTTGGCGTTCCAGAATCGACCTTATCTCAGGCTGAAAACGAGTTGTCTGCATTGTGCCATAACTTTGCAGGGAAGCTTCAGAACATGAAATGTTCACCTCCCACTATAGCAGAAAGGGTCTTTTTAGTAGTTGCAGATCAAATCTAAGCTGTCTGATGTGTTTTTCCAAAGTTATCAACATTTTTATGTTTGGCGATCCGGAATCGACCTTATCTTAGGCTGAAAACGCGTTATACACATTGTGCAATAACTTTGCAGGGAAGCTTCAGAACATGAAATGTTCACATCCCACTATAGCAGAAAGGTTCTTTCTAGTAGTTGCACATCAAATCTAAGCTATCTGAAGTTTCAGAACATGAAATTTTAACCTCCCACTATAGCAGAAAGGGTCTTTCTAGTAGTTGCACATCAAATCTAAGCTGTCGAAAGTGTTTTTCCAAAGTGATCAACATTTTTACGTTTGGCGTATGGGAACCCACCTTATCTCAGGCTGAAAACGCGTTTTCTGCATTGTCCCATAACTTTCCAGGGAAGCTTTACAACATGAAATTTTGACCTCCGACTATAGCAGAAAGGGTCTTTATCAACATTTTTATGTTTGGCGTTCCAGAATCGACCTTATCTCAGGCTGAAAACGCGTTTTACGCATTGTGACATAACTTTGCAGGGAAGCTTCAGAAAATGAAATTTTCACCTCCTACTAAAGCAGAAAGGATCTTTCTAGTAGTTGCACATCAAATCTAAGCTGTCTGAAGTGTTGTTCCAAAGTTATCAACATTTTTACGCTTGGCGTTCCGGAACCCACCTTATCTCAGGCTGAAAACGCGTTTTCTGCATTGTGCCATAACTTCTCAGGGAAGCCTCAGAACATGAAATGTTCACCTCCCACTATAGCAGAAAGGGTCTTTCTAGTAGTTGCACAACAAATCTAAGCTGTCTGAAGTGTTTTTCGAAAGTTATCAACATGTTTATGTATGGCGTTCCGGAATCAACCTTATCTCAGGCTGAAAACGCGTTTTACGCATTGTGCCATAACTTTGCAGGGAAGCTTCAGAAAATGAAATTTTCACCTCCCACTAAAGCAGAAAGGATCTTTCTAGTAGTTGCACATCAAATCTAAGCTGTCTGAAGTGTTGTTCCAAAGTTATCAACATTTTTACGCTTGGCGTTCCGGAACCCACCTTATCTCAGGCTGAAAACGCGTTTTCTGCATTGTGCCATAACTTCTCAGGGAAGCCTCAGAACATGAAATGTTCACCTCCCACTATAGCAGAAAGGGTCTTTCTAGTAGTTGCACATCAAATCTAAGCTGTCTGAAGTGTTTTTCCAAAGTGATCAACATTTTTACGTTTGGCGTATCGGAACCCACCTTATCTCAGGCTGAAAACGCGTTTTCTGCATTGTCCCATAACTTTCCAGGGAAGCTTTACAACATGAAATTTTGACCTCCGACTATAGCAGAAAGGGTCTTTATCAACATTTTTATGTTTGGCGTTCCAGAATCGACCTTATCTCAGGCTGAAAACGCGTTTTACGCATTGTGCCATAACTTTGCAGGGAAGCTTCAGAAAATGAAATTTTCACCTCCCACTAAAGCAGAAAGGATCTTTCTAGTAGTTGCACATCAAATCTAAGCGGTCTGAAGTGTTGTTCCAAAGTTATCAACATTTTTACGCTTGGCGTTCCGGAACCCACCTTATCTCAGGCTGAAAACGCGTTTTCTGCATTGTGCCATAACTTCTCAGGGAAGCCTCAGAACATGAAATGTTCACCTCCCACTATAGCAGAAAGGGTCTTTCTAGTAGTTGCACATCAAATCTAAGCTGTCTGAAGTGTTTTTCCAAAGTTATCAACATTTTTATGTTTGGCGTTCCGGAATCGACCTTATCTCAGGCTGAAAACGCTTTTTACGCTTTGTGCCATAACTTTGCAGGGAAGCTTCAGAAAATGAAATTTTCACCTCCCACTATAGCACAAAGGGTTTTTGTAGTAGTTGCACATCAAATCTAAGCTGTTTGAAGTGTTTTTCCAAAGTTATCAACATTTTTATGTTTGGCGTTCTGGAATCAACCTTATCTCAGGCTGAAAACGCATTTTCTGCATTGTGCCATAACTTTGAAAGGAAGCTTCAGAACATGAAATTTTCACCTCCCACTATAGCAGAAAGGGTCTTTCTAGTAGTTGCACGTCAGATCTAAGCTGTCTGAAGTGTTTTTCGAAAGTTATCAACATTTTTATGTTTGGCGTTTCGGAACCCACCTTGTCTCAGGCTGAAAAATCATTTTCTGCATTGTCCCATAACTTCTCAGGGAAGCTTCAGAACATGAAATTTCGACCTCCCACTATAGCAGAAAGGGTCTTTCTAGTTGTTGCACATCAAATCTAAGCTGTCAGAAGTGTTTTTCCAAAGTTATCAACATTTTAATGTTTGGCGTTACAGAATCGACCGTATCTCAGGATGAAAAATTGTTTTCTGCATTGTCCCATAACTTTCCAGGGAAGCTTCAGAACATGAAATTTTGACCTAACACTATAGCAGAAACGGTCTTTCTAGTAGTTGCACATCAAATCTAAGCTGTCTGAAGTGGTTTTCGAAACTTATCAACATTTTTATGTTTGGCATTCCAGAATCGATCTTATCTCAGGCTGAAAACGAGTTGTCTGCATTGTGCCATAACTTTGCAGGGAAGCTTCAGAACATGAAATGTTCACCTCCCACTATAGCAGAAAGGGTCTTTCTAGTAGTTGCACATCAAATCTAAGCTGTCTGAAGTGTTTTTCGAAAGTTATCAACATTTTTATGTTTGGCGTTCCAGAATCGACCTTATCTCAGGCTGAAAACGAGTTGTCTGCATTGTGCCATAACTTTGCAGGGAAGCTTCAGAACATGAAATGTTCACCTCCCACTATAGCAGAAAGGGTCTTTTTAGTAGTTGCAGATCAAATCTAAGCTGTCTGATGTGTTTTTCCAAAGTTATCAACATTTTTATGTTTGGCGATCCGGAATCGACCTTATCTTAGGCTGAAAACGCGTTATACACATTGTGCAATAACTTTGCAGGGAAGCTTCAGAACATGAAATGTTCACATCCCACTATAGCAGAAAGGTTCTTTCTAGTAGTTGCACATCAAATCTAAGCTATCTGAAGTTTCAGAACATGAAATTTTAACCTCCCACTATAGCAGAAAGGGTCTTTCTAGTAGTTGCACATCAAATCTAAGCTGTCGAAAGTGTTTTTCCAAAGTTATCAAAATTTTTATGTTTGGCGTTTCGGAATCGACCTTATCTCCGGCTGAAAACGCGTTTTCTGCATTGTGCCATAACTTTGCAGGGAAGCTTCAGAACATGAAATTTTAACCTCCCACTATGGCAGAAAAGGTCATTCTAGTAGTTGCACATCAAATCTAAGCTGTCTTGAAGTGTTTTTCTGAAGTTATCAACATTTTTATGTTTGGCGTTCCGGAACCCACCTTATCTCTGTCTGAAAACGCGTTTTACATATTTTGCCATAACTTTGCAGGGAAGCTTCAGAACATGAAATTTTCACGTCCCACTATTGCAGAAAGGGTCGTTCTAGTAGTTGCATATCAAATCTAAGCTGTCTGAAGCGTTTTTCGAAAGTTATCAACATTTTTATGTTTGGCGTTCCGGAATCGACCTTATAACAGGATGAAAAATCGTTTTCTGCATTGTCCCATAACTTTGCAGGGAAGCTTCAGAACATGAAATGTTCATCTCCCACTGTAGCAGAAAGGGTCTTTCCAGTAGTTGCACATCAAATCTAAGCTGTCTGAAGTGTTTTTCCAAAGTTATCAACATTTTTTTGTTTGGCATTCCGGAATCGACCTTATGTCAGGCTGAAAACGCGTTTTACGCATTGTGCCATAACTTTGCAGGGAAGCTTCAGAACATGACATTTTCACCTCCCACAATAGCCGAAAGGGTCTTTCTAGTAGTTGCACATCATATCGAAGCTGTCTGAAGTGTTTTTCCAAAGTTATCAACATTTTTATGTTTGGCGTTTCGGAATCGACCTTATCTCCGGCTGAAAACGTGTTTTCTGCATTGTGCCATAACTTTGCAGGGAAGCTTCAGAACATGAAATTTTCACATCCCACTATAGCAGAAAGGGTCTTTCTCGTAGTTGCACATCAAATCTACGCTGTCTGAAGTGTTTTTCTGAAGTTCTCAACATTTTTATGTTTGGCGTTCTGAAATCAACCTCATCTCAGGCTGAAAACGCGTTTCACGCATTGTGCCATAACTTTGCAGGGAAGCTTCAGAAAATGAAATTTTAACCTCCCACTATCGCAGAAAGGGTCTTTCTAGTAGCTGCACATCAAATCTAAGCTGTCGAAAGTGTTTTTCCAAAGTAATCAACATTTTTATGTTTGGCGTTTCGGAATCGACCTTATCTCCGGCTGAAAACGTGTTTTCTGCATTGTGCCATAACTTTGCAGGGAAGCTTCATAACATGAAATTTTAACCTTCCATTATAGCAGACAAGGTCATTCTAGTAGTTGCACATCAAATCTAAGCTGTCGAAAGTGTTTTTCCAAAGTTATCAACATTTTTATGTTTGGCGTTTCGGAATCGACCTTATCTCCGGCTGAAAACGTGTTTTCTGCATTGTGCCATAACTTTGCAGGGAAGCTTCATAACATGAAATTTTAACCTTCCATTATAGCAGACAAGGTCATTCTAGTACTTGCACATCAAATCTAAGCTGTCTGAAGTGTTTTTCCAAAGTTATCAACATTTTTATGTTTGGCGTTCTGGAACCCACCTTATCTCAGGCTGAAAACACGTTTTCTGCATTGTGCCATAACTTTTCAGGGAAGCTTCAGAACATGAAATTTTCACCTCCCACTACAGCAGAAAGGGTCTTTCTAGTAGTTGCAGAGCAAATCTAAGATGTCTGAAGTGTTTTTCCAAAGTTATCAACATTTTTATGTTTGGCGTTCTGGAACCCACCTTATCTCAGGCTGAAAACGCGTTTTCTGCATTGTGCTATAACTTTGCAGGGAGACTTCAGAACATGAAATTTTCTCCTCCCACTATAGCAGAAAGGGTATTTCTAGTAGTTGCACATCAAATCTAAGTTGTCTGAAGTGTTTTTCCAAAGTTATCAACATTCTTATGTTTGGCGTTCCGGAACCCACCATATTTCAGACTGAAAACGCGTTTTACATATTTTGCCATAACTTTGAGGGAAGCTTCAGAACATGAAATTTTAACATCCCACTATAGCAGAAAGGGTATTTCTAGTAGTTGCACATCAAATCTAAGTTGTCTGAAGTGTTTTTCCAAAGTTATCAACATTCTTATGTTTGGCGTTTCGGAATCGACCTTATCTCAGGCTGAAAACGCGTTTCCTGCATTGTGGCATAACTTTGCAGGGAAGCTTCAGAACATGAAATTTTCAACTCCCACTGTAGCAGAAAGGGTCTTTCTAGTAGTTGCACATCAAATCTAAGCTGTCTGAAGTGTTTTTCCAAAGTTATCAACATTTTTATGTTTGGCGTTCTGGAACCCACCTAATCTCAGGCTGAAAACGCGTTTTCTGCATTGTGCCATAACTTTTCAGGGAAGGTTCAGAATGTGAAATGTTCGCCTCCCACTATAGCAGATAGGGTCTTTCTAGTATTTGCACATCAAATCTAAGCTGTCTGAAGTGTTTTTTCCAAAGTTATCAACATTTTTATGTTTGGCGTTCTGGAACCCACCTTAGCTCAAGCTGAAAACGCGTTTTCTGCATTGTGCCATAACTATTCAGGGAAGCTTCAGAACATGAAATGTTCGCCTCCCACTATAGCAGATAGGGTCTTTCTAGTATTTGCACATCAAATCTAAGCTGTCTGAAGTGTTTTTCCAAAGTTATCAACATTTTTATGTTTGGCGTTCTGGAACCCACCTTATCTCAAGCTGAAAACGCGTTTTCTTCATTGTGCCATAACTTTGCAGGGAAGCTTCAGAACATGAAATTTTCACCTCCCACTAGAGCAGAAAGGGTCTTTCTCATAGATGCACATCAAATCTAAGCTGTCTGAAGTGTTTTTCGAAAGTTTTCAACATTTTTATGTTTGGTGTTCCTGAATCGACCTTATCTCAGGCCGAAAACGCGTTTTACATATTTTGCCATAACTTTGCAGGGAAGCTTAAGAACATGAAATTTTAACATCCCACTATAGCAGAAATGGTCTTTCTAGTAGTTGCACATCAAATCTAAGCTGTCTGAAGTGTTTTTCGAAAGTTTTCAACATTTTTATGTTTGGTGTTCCTGAATCGACCTTATCTCAGGCCGAAAACGCGTTTTCTGCATTGTGCCATAACTTTGCAGGGAAGCTTCAGAACATGAAAATTTCACCTCCCACTATAGCAGAAAGGGTCTTTCGAGTAGATGCACATCAAATCTAAGCTGTCTGAAGTGTTTTTCGAAAGTTTTCAACATTTTTATGTTTGGTGTTCCTGAATCGACCTTATCTCAGGCCGAAAACGCGTTTTCTGCATTGTGCCATAACTTTGCAGGGAAGCTCCAGAACATGAAAATTTCACCTCCCACTATAGCAGAAAGGGTCTTTCTAGTAGATGCACATCAAATCTAAGCTGTCTGAAGTGTTTTTCCAAAGTTATCAACATTTTTATGTTTGGCGTTCCGGAATCGACCTTATCTCAGGCTGAAAAAGCGTTTTCTGCATTGTGCCAAAACTTTGCAGGGAAGCTTCAGAAAATGAAATTTTAACCTCCCACTATAGTAGAAAGGGTCTTTCTAGTAGTTGCACATCAAATCTAAGCTGTCGAAAGTGTTTTTCAGAGGTTATCAACATTTTTATGTTTGGTGTTTCGGAATCGACCATATCTCCGGCTGAAAACGTGTTTTCTGCATTGTGCCATAACTTTGCAGGGAAGCTTCAGAACATGAAATTTTAACCTCCCATTATAGCAGAAAAGGTCATTCTAGTAGTTGCACATAAAATCTAAGCTGTCTTGAAGTGTTTTTCTAAAGTTATCAACATTTTTATGTTTGGCGTTCCGGAACCCACCTTATCTCAGTCTGAAAACGCGTTTTACATATTTTGCCATAACTTTGCAGGGAAGCTTAAGAACATGAAATTTTAACATCCCACTATAGCAGAAATGGTCTTTTTGGAGTTGCACATCAAATCTAAGCTGTCTGAAGTGTTTTTCCAAAGTTATCAACATTTTTATGTTTGGCGTTCTGGAACCCACCTAATCTCAGGCTGAAAACGCGTTTTCTGCATTGTGCCATAACTTTTCAGGGAAGGTTCAGAACGTGAAATGTTCGCCTCCCACTATAGCAGATAGGGTCTTTCTAGTATTTGCACATCAAATCTAAGCTGTCTGAAGTGTTTTTCCAAAGTTATCAACATTTTTATGTTTGGCGTTCTGGAACCCACCTTAGCTCAAGCTGAAAACGCGTTTTCTGCATTGTGCCATAACTATTCAGGGAAGCTTCAGAACATGAAATGTTCGCCTCCCACTATAGCAGATAGGGTCTTTCTAGTATTTGCACATCAAATCTAAGCTGTCTGAAGTGTTTTTCCAAAGTTATCAACATTTATATGTTTGGCGTTCTGGAACCCACCTTATCTCAAGCTGAAAACGCGTTTTCTTCATTGTGCCATAACTTTGAAGGGAAGCTTCAGAACATGAAATTTTCACCTCCCACTAGAGCAGAAAGGGTCTTTCTCGTAGATGCACATCAAATCTAAGCTGTCTGAAGTGTTTTTCGAAAGTTTTCAACATTTTTATGTTTGGTGTTTCTGAATCGACCTTATCTCAGGCTGAAAACGCGTTTTCTGCATTGTGCCATAACTTTGCAGGGAAGCTTCAGAACATGAAAATTTCACCTCCCACTATAGCAGAAAGGGTCTTTCTAGTAGATGCACATCAAATCTAAGATGTCTGAAGCGTTTTTCGAAAGTTATCAACATTTTTATGTTTGGCGTTCCGGAATCGACCTTATCTCTGGCACAAAATGCATTTTCTGCATTGTGCCATAACTTTGCAGCGAAACTTCAGAACATGAAATTTTCACCTCCCAGTATAGTAGAAAGGGTCTTTCTAGTAGTTACACATGATATCTAAGCTGTCTGAAGTGTTTTTCAAAAGTTATCAACATTTTTATGTTTGGCGTTCCAGAATCGACCTTATCTCAGGCTGAAAACACGTTTCACGCATTGTGCCATAACTTTGCAGCGAAGCTTCAGAACATGAAATTTTCACCTCCCACTATAACAGAAAGGGTCTTTCTAGTACTTGCACATCAAATCTAAGCTGTCTGAAGTGTTTTTCCAAAGTGATCAACATTTTTACGTTTGGCGTATCGGAACCCACCTTATCTCAGGCTGAAAACGCGTTTTCTGCATTGTCCCATAACTTTCCAGGCAAGCTTTACAACATGAAATTTTGACCTCCGACTATAGCAGAAAGGGTCTATATCAACATTTTTATGTTTGGCGTTCCAGAATCGACCTTATCTCAGGCTGAAAACGCGTTTTACGCATTGTGCCATAACTTTGCAGGGAAGCTTCAGAAAATGAAATTTTCACCTCCCACTAAAGCAGAAAGGATCTTTCTAGTAGTTGCACATCAAATCTAAGCTGTCTGAAGTGTTGTTCCAAAGTTATCAACATTTTTACGCTTGGCGTTCCGGAACCCACCTTATCTCAGGCTGAAAACGCGTTTTCTGCATTGTGCCATAACTTCTCAGGGAAGCCTCAGAACATGAAATGTTCACCTCCCACTATAGCAGAAAGGGTCTTTCTAGTAGTTGCACATCAAATCTAAGCTGTCTGAAGTGTTTTTCGAAAGTTATCAACATTTTTATGTATGGCGTTCCGGAATCAACCTTATCTCAGGCTGAAAACGCGTTTTACGCATTGTGCCATAACTTTGCAGGGAACCTTTAGAACATGAATTTTTCACCTCCCACTATAGCAGAAAGGGTCTTTCTCGGAGTTGCACATCAAATCTAAGCTGTCTGAAGTGTTTTTCCAAAGTTATCAACATTTTTATGTTTGGCGTTCCGGAATCGACCTTATCTCAGGCTGAAAACGCTTTTTACGCTTTGTGCCATAACTTTGCAGGGAAGCTTCAGAAAATGAAATTTTCACCTCCCACTATAGCACAAAGGGTTTTTGTAGTAGTTGCACATCAAATCTAAGCTGTTTGAAGTGTTTTTCCAAAGTTATCAACATTTTTATGTTTGGCGTTCTGGAATCAACCTTATCTCAGGCTGAAAACGCATTTTCTGCATTGTGCCATAACTTTGAAAGGAAGCTTCAGAACATGAAATTTTCACCTCCCACTATAGCAGAAAGGGTCTTTCTAGTAGTTGCACGTCAGATCTAAGCTGTCTGAAGTGTTTTTCGAAAGTTATCAACATTTTTATGTTTGGCGTTTCGGAACCCACCTTGTCTCAGGCTGAAAAATCATTTTCTGCATTGTCCCATAACTTCTCAGGGAAGCTTCAGAACATGAAATTTCGACCTCCCACTATAGCAGAAAGGGTCTTTCTAGTTGTTGCACATCAAATCTAAGCTGTCAGAAGTGTTTTTCCAAAGTTATCAACATTTTAATGTTTGGCGTTACAGAATCGACCGTATCTCAGGATGAAAAATTGTTTTCTGCATTGTCCCATAACTTTCCAGGGAAGCTTCAGAACATGAAATTTTGACCTAACACTATAGCAGAAACGGTCTTTCTAGTAGTTGCACATCAAATCTAAGCTGTCTGAAGTGGTTTTCGAAACTTATCAACATTTTTATGTTGGGCATTCCAGAATCGATCTTATCTCAGGCTGAAAACGAGTTGTCTGCATTGTGCCATAACTTTGCAGGGAAGCTTCAGAACATGAAATGTTCACCTCCCACTATAGCAGAAAGGGTCTTTCTAGTAGTTGCACATCAAATCTAAGCTGTCTGAAGTGTTTTTCGAAAGTTATCAACATTTTTATGTTTGGCGTTCCAGAATCGACCTTATCTCAGGCTGAAAACGAGTTGTCTGCATTGTGCCATAACTTTGCAGGGAAGCTTCAGAACATGAAATGTTCACCTCCCACTATAGCAGAAAGGGTCTTTTTAGTAGTTGCAGATCAAATATAAGCTGTCTGATGTGTTTTTCCAAAGTTATCAACATTTTTATGTTTGACGATCCGGAATCGACCTTATCTTAGGCTGAAAACGCGTTATACACATTGTGCAATAACTTTGCAGGGAAGCTTCAGAACATGAAATGTTCACATCCCACTATAGCAGAAAGGTTCTTTCTAGTAGTTGCACATCAAATCTAAGCTATCTGAAGTGTTTTTCCAAAGTTATCAACATTTTTATGTTTGGCGTTCCGGAATCGACCTTATCTCAGGCTGAAAACGCGTTTTACGCATTGTGCCATAACTTTTCAGGGAAGCTTCAGAACATGAAATGTTCACCTCCCACTATAGCAGAAAAGGTCTTTCTAGAAATTGCACATCAAATGTGAGCTGTCTGAAATGTTTTTCCAAAGTTATGAACATTTTTTTATTTATCGTTCGGGAATCAACCTAATCTCAGGCTGAAAAGGTGTTTTCTGCATTGTGCGATAACTTTGCAGGGAAGCTTCAGAACATGAAATGTTCACCTCCCACTATAGCAGAAAGGGTCTTTCTAGCAGTTGCACATCAAATCTAAGCTGTCTGAAGTGTTTTTCGAAAGTTATCAACATTTTTATGTTTGGCATTCCAGAATCGATCTTATCTCAGGCTGAAAACGAGTTGTCTGCATTGTGCCATAACTTTGCATGGAAGCTTCAGAACATGAAATTTTCACCTCCCACTATAGCAGAAAGGGTCTTTCTAGTAGTTTCACATCAAATCTAAGCTGTCTGAAGTGTTTTTCCAAAGTTATCAACATTTTTTTGTTTGGCGTTCCGGAACCCACCATATCTCAGGCTGAAAACAGGTTTTCTGCATTGTGCCATAATTTTGCAGGGAAGCTTCAGAACATGAAATTTTCACGTCCCACTATAGCAGAAAGGGTCTTTCTAGTAGTTGCACATCAAATCTAAGCTGTCTGAAGTGCTTTTCGAAAGTTATCAACATTTTTATGTTTGGCGTTCCGGAATCGACCTTATCTCAGGCTGAAAACGCGTTTTCGGCATTGTGCCATAACTTTGCAGGGAAGCTTCAGAACATGAAATATTCACCTCCCACTATAGCAGAAAGGGTCTTTCTAGTAGTTGCACATCAAATCTAAGCTGTCTGAAATGTTTTTCCAAAGTTATCAACATTTTTACGTTTGGTGTTCCGGAACCCACCTTATCTCAGGCTGAACACGCGTTTTCTGCATTGTGCTATAACTTTGCAGGTAATCTTCAGGACATAAAATTTTCACCTCCCACAATAGCCGAAAGGGTCTTTCTAGTAGTTACACATCAAATCTAAGCTGTCTGAAGTGTTGTTCCAAAGTTATCAACATTTTTACGTTTGGTGTTTCGGAAACCACCTTATCTCAGGCTGAAAACGCGTTTTCTGCATTGTGCCATAACTTCTCAGGGAAGCTTCAGAACATGAAATGTTCACCTCCCACTATAGTAGAGAGGGTCTTTCTCGTAGTTGCACATCAAATATAAGCTGTCTGAAGTGTTTTTCCAAAGTTATCAACATTTTTATGTTTGGCGTTCCGGAACCCACCTTATCTCAGTCTGAAAACGCGTTTTACATATTTTGCCATAACTTTGCAGGGAAGCTTAAGAACATGAAATTTTAACATCCCACTATAGCAGAAAGGGTCTTTCTAGTAGTTGCACATCAAATCTAAGCTGTCTGAAGTGTTTTTCCAAAGTTATCAACATTCTTATGTTTGGCGTTCCGGAATCAACCTTATCTCAGGCTGAAAACGCGTTTTACGCATTGTGCAATAACTTTGCAGGGAAGCTTCAGAACATGAAATGTTCGCCTCCCACTATAGCAGATAGGGTCTTTCTGGTAGTTGCAAATCAAATCTAAGCTGTCTGAAGTGTTTTTCCAAAGTTATCAACATTTTTATGTTTGGCGTTCTGGAACCCACCTTATCTCAGACTGAAAACACGTTTTCTGCATTGTGCCATAACTTTGCAGGGAAGCTTCAGAAAATGAAATTTTCACCTCCCACTACAGCAGAAAGGGTCTGTCTAGTAGTTGCACATCAAATCTTAGCTGTCTGAAGTGTTTTTTCAAAGTTCTCAACATTTTTATGTTTGGCATTCTGAAATCAACTCATCTCAGGCTGAAAACGCGTTTAACGCATTGTGCCATAACTTTGCAGGGAAGCTTCAGAAAATGAAATTTTAACCTCCCACTATAGCAGAAAGGGTCTTTCTAGTAGTTGCACATCAAATCTAAGCTGTCGAAAGTATTTTTCCAAACATATCAACATTTTTATGTTTGGCGTTTCGGAATCGACCTTATCTCCGCCTGAAAACGCGTTTTCTGCATTGTGCCATAACTTTGCAGGGAAGCTTCAGAACATGAAATTTTAACCTCCCACTATGGCAGAAAAGGTCATTCTAGTAGTTGCACATCAAATCTATGCTGTCTTGAAGTGTTTTTCTAAAGTTATCAACATTTTTATGTTTGGCGTTCCGGAACCCACCTTATCTCAGTCTGAAAACGCGTTTTACATATTTTGCCATAACTTTGCAGGGAAGCTTCAGAACATGAAATTTTCAACTCCCACTGTAGCAGAAAGGGTCTTTCTAGTAGTTCCACATCAAATCTAAGCTGTCTTGAAGTGTTTTTCTAAAGTTATCAACATTTTTATGTTTGGCGTTCCGGAACCCCCCATATCTCAGGCTGAAAACGCGTTTTCTGCATTGTGCCATAACTTTGCAGGGAAGCTTCAGAACATGAAATTTTAACCTCCCACTGTAGCAGAAAGGGTCTTTCCAGTAGTTGCACATCAAATCTAAGCTGTCTGAAGTGTTTTTCGAAAGTTTTCAACATTTTTATGTTTGGCATTCCTGAATCGACCTTATCTCAGGCTGAAAACGCGTTTTCTGCATTGTCCCATAACTTTGCAGGGACGCTTCAGAACATGAAATGTTCACCTCCCACTATAGCAGAAAGGGTCTTTCTAGCAGTTGCACATCAAATCTAAGCTGTTTGAAGTGTTTTTCCAAAGTTAACACCATTCTTATGTTTGGCGTTCCAGAAACAACCTTATCTCAGGCTGAAAACGCGTTTTCTGCATTGTGCCATAACTTTGCAGGGAAGCTTCAGAACATGAAATTTTCAGCTGCCGCTATAGCAGAAATGGTCTTTCTAGTAGTTGCACATCAAATCTAAGCTGTCGGAAGTGTTTTTCCAAAGTTATCAACATTTTTATGTTTGGCGTTCCGGAATCGACCTTATCTCAGGCTAAAAACGCGTTTTCTGCATTGTGCCATAACTTTGCAGGGAAGCTTCAGAACATGAAATTATCACCACCCACTATATCAGAAAGGGTCTTTATAGTAGTTGCGCATCAAATCTAGGCTGTCTGAAGTGATTTTCCAAAGTTATCAACATTTTTATGTTTGGCGTTCCGGAACCCACCTTATGTCTGACTGATAACGCCTTTTCTGCATTGTGCTATAACTTTGCAGGGAAGCTTTGAACATGAAATTTTCACCTCCCACTAAAGCAGAAAGGGTCTTTCTAGTAGTTGCACACCAAATCTAAGCTGTCTGAATTGTTTTTCCAAAGTTATAAACATTTTTTATTTTTGGCTTTACGGAATCGACCTTATCTCAGGCTGAAAGCGCGTTTTACGTATTGTGCCATAACTTTGCAGGGAAGCTTCAGAACATGACATTTGCACCCCCCACTATAGCAGAAAGGGTCTTTCTAGTAGTTGCACATCTAATCTAAGCTGTCTGCAGTGTTTTTCCAAAGTTACCTACATTTTTATCTTTGGCGTTCCGGTATCGACCTTATCTCAGGCTGAAAATGCGTTTTCTGCATTGTGCCATGACTTTTCAGGGAAGCGTCAGAAGATGAAATTTTTACCTCCCACTATAGCAGAAAGGGTCTCTCTAGTAGTTACACATCTAATCTAATCTGTCTGAAGTGTTTTTCCAAAGTTATTAACAATTTTATGTTTGGCGTTCCGGAATCAACCTTATTTCAGGCTGAAAACGCGTTTTACGCATTGCGCCATAACTTTTCAGGGAAGCTTCAGAACATCGAATTTTCACCACCCACCATATCAGAAAGTGTCTTTCTAGTAGTTGCACATCAAATCTAAGCTGTCTGAAGTGTTTTTCCAAAGTTATCAGCGCTTTTATGTTTGGCGTTCCGAAACTCACCTTATCTCAGGCTGAAAAGCATTTTTGTGCATAGTGCCATAACTTTTCAGGGAAGCTTCAGAACATGAAATTTTAACCTCCCACTATAGCAGAAAGGGTCTTTCTAGTAGTTGCACATCAAATCTAAGCTGTCTGAAGTGTTTTTCCAAAGTTATTAACACTTTTATGTTTGGCGTTCCGAAACCCACCTTATCTCAGGCTGAAAAGCGTTTTTACGCATTCTGCCATAACTTTGCAGGGAAGCTTCTGAACATGAAATTTTAAACTTCCACTATAGCAGAAAAGGTCTTTCTAGTAGTTGAACATCAAATCTAAGCTGTCTGAAGTGTTTTTACAAAGTTATCAACATTTTTATGTTTGGCGTTCCGGAATCGACCTTATCTCTGGCTGAAAACGCGTTTTCTGCATTGCGCCATAAATTTGCTGGGAAGCTTCAGAACATGAAATTTTCACATCCCACTATAACAGAAAGGGTCTTTCTAGTAGTTCCACATCAAATCTAAGCTGTCTGAAGTGTTTTTCCAAAGATATGAAGATATTTATGTTTGGCGTTCCGGGAACCACCTTATCTCAGGCTGAAAACGCGTTTTACGCATTGTGTCATAACTTTGCAGGGAAGCTTCAGAACATGAAATTTTCACCTCCCACAATAGCAGAAAGGGTCTTTCTAGTAGTTGTACAACAATATAAGCTGTCTGAAGTGTTTTTCCAAAGTCATCAACATTTTTATGTTTGGCGTTCCGGAACCCACCTTATCTCAGACTGAATACGCCTTTTCTGCATTGTGCTATAACTTTGCAGGGAAGCTTCAGAACATGAAATTTTTACATCCCATTATAGCAGAAAGGGTGTTTCTAGTAGTTGCACACCAAATCTAAGCTGTCTGAATTGTTTTTCCAAAGTTATAAACATTTTTTATTTTTGGCTTTACGGAATCGACCTTATCTCAGGCTGAAAACGCGTTTTAGGTATTGTGCCATAACTTTTCAGGGAAGCTTCAGAACATCGAATTTTCACCACCCACCATATCAGAAAGTGTCTTTCTAGTAGTTGCACATCAAATCTAAGCTGTCTGAAGTGTTTTTCCAAAGTTATCAACACTTTTATGTTTGGCGTTCCGAAACTCACCTTATCTCAGGCTGAAAAGCGTTTTTGTGCATTGTGCCATAACTTTTCAGGGAAGCTTCAGAACATGAAATTTTAACCTCCCACTATAGCAGAAAGGGTCTTTCTAGTAGTTGCACATCAAATCTAAGCTGTCTGAAGTGTTTTTACAAAGTTATCAACATTTTTATGTTTGGCGTTCCGGAATCGACCTTATCTAAGGCTGAAAACGCGTTTTACGCATTGTGCCATAACTTTGCATGACGCTTCAGAACATGGAATTTTCACCTCCCACTATAGCAGAAAGAGTGTTTCTAGTAGTTGCAGATCAAATCTAAGCTGTCTGAAATGTTTTTCCAAAGTTATCAACATTTTCATGTTTGGCGTTCCGGAACCCACCTTATCTCAGACTGAAAACGCATTTTAAGCATTCTGGCATAACTTTGCAGGGAAGCTTCAGAACATGACATTTTCGCCCCACCACTATTGCAGAAAGGGTCTTTCTAGTAGTTGCACATCTAATCTAAGCTGTCCGGAGTGTTTTTCCAAAGTTATCTACATTTTTATGTTTGACGTTCCGGAATCGACCTTATCTCAGGCTAAAAATGCGTTTTCTGCATTGTGCCATAACTTTGCAGGGAAGCTTCAGTACATCGAATTTTCACATCCCACTATATCAGAAAGTGTCTTTCTAGTAGTTGCACATCAAATCTAAGCTGTCTGAAGTGTTTTTCCAAAGTTATCAACATTTTTACGCTTGGCGTTCCGGAACCCACCGTATCTCAGGCTGAAAACGCGTTTTCTGCATTGTGCCATAACTTCTCAGGGAAGCTTCAGAACATGAAATTGTCACATAGCACTATAGCAGAAAGGGTCTTTCTAGTCGTTGCACATCAAATCTAAGTTTTCTGGTGTTTTTCCAAAGTTATCAACATTTTTAAGTTTGTCGTTCCTGAACCCACCTTATATCAGGCTGAAAATGCGTTTTCTGCATTGTGCCAAAACTTTGCAAGGAAGCTACAGTACATGAAATTTTAAACTTCCACTGTAGCAGAAAATGTCTTTATAGTAGTTGCACATCAAATCTAAGCTGTCAGAAGTGTTTTTCCAAAGTAATGTACATTTTTATGTTTGGCGTTCCGGAATCGACCTTATCTCAGGCTGAAAACGCGTTTTATGCATTGTGCCATAACTTTACATAAAGCTTCAGAACATGAAATTTTCACCTCCCACTATAGCAGAAAGGGTCTTTCTTGTAGTTGCACATCAAATCTAAGCTGTCTGAAGTGTTTTTCCAAAGTAATGAACATTTTTATGTTTGGCGTTCCGAAACCCACCTTATCTCAGGCTGAAAAGCGTTTTTGTGCATTGTGCCATAACTTTTCAGGGAAGCTTCAGAACATGAAATTTTGACCTCCCACAATAGCAGAAATGGTCTTTCTAGTAGTTGCACATCAAATCTAAGCTGTCTGATGTGTTTTTCCAAAGTTATCAACATTTTTATGTTTGGCGTTCCGGAATCAACCTTATCTCAGGCTGAAAACGCGTTTTACGCATTGTGCCATAACTTTGCAGGGAAGCTTCAGAACATGAAATGTTCACCTCCCACTATAGCAGAAAGGGTCTTTCTAGTAGGTGCACATCAAATCTAAGCTGTCTGATGTGTTTTTCCAAAGTTATCAACATTTTTATGTTTGGCGTTCCGGAATCGACCTTATCTCAGGCTCAAAACGCGTTTTACGCATTGTGCCATAACTCTGCAGGGAAGCTTCAGAACATGAAATTTTCACCTGCCACTATAGCAGAAAGGGTCTTTCGAGTAGTTGCACATCAAATCTAAGCTGTCTGACGTGTTTTTCCAAAGTTATCAACATTTTTATGTTTGGCGTTCCGGAATCGACCTCATCTCAGGCTGAAAACACGTTTTCTGCCTTGTGCCATAACTTTGCAGAGAAGCTTCAGAACATGACATTTTCACCTCCTACAATAGCAGAAATGGTCTTTCTAGTAGTTGCACATCAAATCTAAGCTGTCTGAAGTGTTTTTCCAAAGTTATCAACATTTTTATGTTTGGCGTTCCGGAATCGACCTTATCTCAGGCTGAAAACGCGTTTTACGCATTGTGCCATAACTTTACAGGGAAGCTTCAGAACATGAAATTTTCACCTCCCACAATAGCAGAAAGGGTCTTTCTAGTAGTTGCACATCAAATCTAAGCTGTCTGAAATGTTTTTCAAAAGTTATCAACATTTTTATGTTTGGCGTTCCGGAATCGACCTTATCTCAGGCTCAAAACGCGTTTTACGCATTGTGCCATAACTTTACAGGGAAGCTTCAGAACATGAAATGTTCACCTCCCACTATAGCAGAAAGGGTCTTTCTAGTAGTTGCACATCAAATTTAAGCTGTCTGAAGTGTTTTTCCAAAGTTATCAACATTTTTATGTTTGGCGTTCTGGAATCGACCTTATCTCAGGATGAAAAATCGTTTTCTGCATTGTGCCATAACTTTGCAGGTAAGCTTGAGAACATAAAATTTTGACCTCCCACAATAGCAGAAAGGGTCTTTCTAGTAGTTGCACATCAAATCTAAGCTGTCTGAACTGTTTTTCGAAAGTTATCAACATTTTTATGTTTGGCGTTCCGGAATCGACCTTATCTCAGGCTGAAAACGCGTTTTACGCATTGTACCATAACTTTGCATGAAAGCTTCCGAACATGAAATTTTAACCTCACACTATAGCAGAAAGGGTCTTTCTAGTAGTTGCACATCAAATCTAAGCTGCCTGAAGTGTTTTTCCAAAGTTATCAACAATTTTATGTTTGGCGTTCTGGAACCCACCTTATTTCAGGCTGAAAACGGGTGCGTTTTCTCCATTCTGCCATAACTTTGCAGGGAAGCTTCAGAACATGAAATTTTCACCTCCCACGTTAGCAAAAAGAGTCTTTCTAGTAGTTGCACATCATATCTAAGCTGTCTGAAGTGTTTTTACAAAGTTATCAACATTTTTATGTTTGGCGTTCCGGAACCCACCTTATCTCAGGCTCAAAACGTGTTTTCTGCATTGTGCCATAACTTTGCAGGGAAGCTTCAGAACATGAAATTTTCAGCTGCCGCTATAGCAGAAATGGTCTTTCTAGTAGTTGCACATCAAATCTAAGCTGTCGGAAGTGTTTTTCCAAAGTTATCAACATTTTTATGTTTGGCGTTCCGGAATCGACCTTATCTCAGGCTAAAAACGCGTTTTCTGCATTGTGCCATAACTTTGCAGGGAAGCTTCAGAACATGAAATTATCACCACCCACTATAGCAGAAAGGGTCTTTCTAGCAGTTGCACATGAAATCTAAGCTGTCTGAAACGTTTTTCCAAAGTTATCAACATTTTTATTTTTGGTGTTGCGGAACCCACGTTATCTCAGGCTGAAAACTAGTTTTCTGCCTTGTGCCATAACTTCTAAGGGAAGCTTCAGAACATGAAATTTTCACCTCCCACTAAAGCAGAAAGGGTCTTTCTAGTAGTTGCACACCAAATCTAAGCTGTCTGAATTGTTTTTCCAAAGTTATAAACATTTTTTATTTTTGGCTTTACGGAATCGACCTTATCTCAGGCTGAAAACGCGTTTTACGTATTGTGCCATAACTTTGCAAGGAAGCTTCAGAACATGACATTTGCACCCCCCACTATAGCAGAAAGGGTCTTTCTAGTAGTTGCACATCTAATCTAAGCTGTCTGCAGTGTTTTTCCAAAGTTACCTACATTTTTATCTTTGGCGTTCCGGTATCGACCTTATCTCAGGCTGAAAATGCGTTTTCTGCATTGTGCCATGACTTTGCAGGGAAGCGTCAGAAGATGAAATTTTTACCTCCCACTATAGCAGAAATGGTCTCTCTAGTAGTTACACATCTAATCTAAGCTGTCTGAAGTGTTTTTCCAAAGTTATTAACAATTTTATGTTTGGCGTTCCGGAATCGACCTTATTTCAGGCTGAAAACGCGTTTTACGCATTGCGCCATAACTTTTCAGGGAAGCTTCAGAACATCGAATTTTCACCACCCACCATATCAGAAAGTGTCTTTCTAGTAGTTGCACATCAAATCTAAGCTGTCTGAAGTGTTTTTCCAAAGTTATTAACACTTTTATGCTTGGCGTTCCGAAACCCACCTTATCTCAGGCTGAAAAGCGTTTTTACGCATTCTGCCATAACTTTGCAGGGAAGCTTCTGAACATGAAATTTTAAACTTCCACTATAGCAGAAAAGGTCTTTCTAGTAGTTGAACATCAAATCTAAGCTGTCTGAAGTGTTTTTACAAAGTTATCAACATTTTTATGTTTGGCGTTCCGGAATCGACCTTATCTCTGGCTGAAAACGCGTTTTCTGCATTGCGCCATAAATTTGCTGGGAAGCTTCAGAACATGAAATTTTCACATCCCACTATAACAGAAAGGGTCTTTCTAGTAGTTCCACATCAAATCTAAGCTGTCTGAAGTGTTTTTCCAAAGATATGAAGATATTTATGTTTGGCGTTCCGGAACCCACCTTATCTCAGACTGAAAACGCCTTTTCTGCATTGTGCTATAACTTTGCAGGGAAGCTTCAGAACATGAAATTTTTACATCCCATTATAGCAGAAACGGTGTTTCTAGTAGTTGCACACCCAATCTAAGCTGTCTGAATTGTTTTTCCAAAGTTATAAACATATTTTATTTTTGACTTTACGGAATCGACCTTATCTCAGGCTGAAAACGCGTTTTACGTATTGTGCCATAACGTTTCAGGGAAGCTTCAGAACATCGAATTTTCACCACCCACCATATCAGAAAGTGTCTTTCTCGAAGTTGCACATCAAATCTAAGCTGTCTGAAGTGTTTTTCCAAAGTTATCAACACTTTTATGTTTGGCGTTCCGAAACTCACCTTATCTCAGGCTGAAAAGCGTTTTTGTGTATTGTGCCATAACTTTTCAGGGAAGCTTCAGAACATGAAATTTTAACCTCCCACTATAGCAGAAAGGGTCTTTCTAGTAGTTGCACATCAAATCTAAGCTGTCTGAAATGTTTTTCCAAAGTTATCAACATTTTCATGTTTGGCGTTCCGGAACCCACCTTATCTCAGACTGAAAACGCATTTTAAGCATTCTGGCATAACTTTGCAGGGAAGCTTCAGAACATGACATTTTCGCCCCACCACTATAGCAGAAAGGGTCTTTCTAGTAGTTGCACATCTAATCTAAGCTGTCCGAAGTGTTTTTCCAAAGTTATCTACATTTTTATGTTTGACGTTCCGGAATCGACCTTATCTCAGGCTAAAAATGCGTTTTCTGCATTGTGCCATAACTTTGCAGGGAAGCTTCAGTACATCGAATTTTCACATCCCACTATATCAGAAAGTGTCTTTCTAGTAGTTGCACATCAAATCTAAGCTGTCTGAAGTGTTTTTCCAAAGTTATCAACATTTTTACGCTTGGCGTTCCGGAACCCACCGTATCTCAGGCTGAAAACGCGTTTTCTGCATTGTGCCATAACTTCTCAGGGAAGCTTCAGAACATGAAATTGTCACATAGCACTATAGCAGAAAGGGTCTTTCTAGTCGTTGCACATCAAATCTAAGTTTTCTGGTGTTTTTCCAAAGTTATCAACATTTTTAAGTTTGTCGTTCCTGAACCCACCTTATATCAGGCTGAAAATGCGTTTTCTGCATTGTGCCAAAACTTTGCAAGGAAGCTTCAGTACATGAAATTTTAAACTTCCACTGTAGCAGAAAATGTCTTTATAGTGGTTGCACATCAAATCTAAGCTGTCAGAAGTGTTTTTCCAAAGTAATGTACATTTTTATGTTTGGCGTTCCGGAATCGACCTTATCTCAGGCTGAAAACGCGTTTTACGCATTGTGCCATAACTTTACATAAAGCTTCAGAACATGAAATTTTCACCTCCCACTATAGCAGAACGGGTCTTTCTTGTAGTTGCACATCAAATCTAAGCTGTCTGAAGTGTTTTTCCAAAGTTATCAACATTTTTATGTTTGGCCTTCCGGAATCGACCTTATCTCAGGCTGAAAACGCTTTTTACGCATTGTGCCATAACTTTGCAGGCAAGCTTCAGAACATAAAATTTTCACCTCCCACTATAGCAGAAAGGGTCTTTCTCGTAGTTGCACATCAAATCTAAGCTGTCTGAAGTGTTTTTCCAAAGTTATCAACATTTTTATTTTTGGCGTTCCTGAACCCACCTTATATCAGGCTGAAAATGCGTTTTTCGCATTGTGCCATAACTTTGCAGGGAAGCTTCAGAACATCGAATTTTCACCACCCACTATGTCAGAAAGGGTCTTTCTAGTAGTTGCACATGAAATGTAAGCTGTCTGAAGTGCTTTTCCAAAGTTATCAACATTTTTATTTTTGGCGTTCCTGAACCCACCTGATCTCAGGCTGAAAACGCGTTTTCTGCATTGTGCCATAACTTTGCAGGGAAGCTTCAGAACATGAAATTTTCACTTCCCACTATAGCAGAAAGGATCTTTCCAGTAGTTATACAACACATCTAAGCTGTCTGAAGTGTTTTTCCAAAGTTATCAACATTTTTATGCTTGGCGTTCCGGAATCGACCTTTTCTCAGGCTGAAAACGCTTTTTCTGCATTGTGCCATAACTTTGCATGGAAGCTTCAGAATATGAAATTTTCAGTTCCCACTATAGCAGAAAGGGTCTTTCTCGTTGTTGCCCATCAAATCTAAGCTGTCTGAAGTGTTTTTCGAAAGTTATCAACATTTTTATGTTTGGCGTTCCGGAACCCACCTGATCTCAGCCTGAAAACGCGTTTTCTGCATTGTGCCATAACTTCGCAGGGAAGCTTCAGAACATGAAATTTTCACCTCCCACTATAGCAGAAAGAGTCTTTCTAGTAGTTGCACATCAAATCTAAGCTGTCTGAAGTGTTTTTCGAAAGTTATCAACATTTTTATGTTTGGTGTTCCGGAACCCACCTCATCTCAGGCTGAAAACGCGTTTTCTGCATTGTGCCATAACTTTGCAGGGAAGCTTCAGAACATGACATTTTCACCTCCCACTATAGCAGAAAGGGTGTTTCTAGTAGTTGCACATCAAATCTAAGCTGTCTGAAGTGTTTTTCGAAAGTTATCAACATTTTTATGTTTGGCGTTCCGGAACCCACCTTATCTCAGGCTGAAAACGCATTTTCTGCATTGTGCCATAACTTTGCAGGGAAGCTTCAGAACATGAAAATTTCACCTCCCACTATAGCAGAAACGGTCTTTCTTGTAGTTGCACATGATATCTAAGCTGTCTGAAGTGTTTTTCGAAAGTTATCAACATTTTTATGTTTGGCATTCCGGAACCCACCTTATCTCAGGCTGAAAACGTGTTTTCTGCATTGTGCCATAACTTTGCAGGGAAGCTTCAGAACATGGAATTTTCACCTCCCACTATGGCAGAAAGGGTCTTTCTAGTAGTTGCAGATCAAATCTAAGTTGTCTGAAATGTTTTTGCAAAGTTATCAACATTTTTATGTTTGGCGTTCTGGAACTCACCTTATCTCAGTCTGAAAACCTGTTTTCTGCATTGTGCCATAGCTTTGCAGGGAAGCCTCAGAACTTGAAATTTTCACCTGCTGCTCTAGTAGAAAGGGTCTTTCTCGTAGTTGCACATCAAATCTAAGCTGTCTGAATTGTTTTTCCAAAGTTATTAACATTTTTATGTTTGGCGTTCCGGAACCCACCTTATCGCACGATGAAAGCACGTTTTCTGCATTGTGCCATAACTTTGCAGGGAAGCCTCAGAACTTGAAATTTTCACCTGCTGCTCTAGTAGAAAGGGTCTTTCTCGTAGTTGCACATCAAATCTAAGTTGTCTGAAATGTTTTTGCAAAGTTATCAACATTTTTATGTTTGGCGTTCTGGAACCCACCTTATCTCAGGCTGAAAACGCGTTTTCTGCATTGTGCTATAACTTTGCAGGGAGACTTCAGAACATGAAATTTTCTCCTCCCACTATAGCAGAAAGGGTATTTCTAGTAGTTGCACATCAAATCTAAGTTGTCTGAAGTGTTTTTCCAAAGTTATCAACATTCTTATGTTTGGCGTTCCGGAACCCACCATATTTCAGACTGAAAACGCGTTTTACATATTTTGCCATAACTTTGAGGGAAGCTTCAGAACATGAAATTTTAACATCCCACTATAGCAGAAAGGGTATTTCTAGTAGTTGCACATCAAATCTAAGTTGTCTGAAGTGTTTTTCCAAAGTTATCAACATTCTTATGTTTGGCGTTTCGGAATCGACCTTATCTCAGGCTGAAAACGCGTTTCCTGCATTGTGGCATAACTTTGCAGGGAAGCTTCAGAACATGAAATTTTCAACTCCCACTGTAGCAGAAAGGGTCTTTCTAGTAGTTGCACATCAAATCTAAGCTGTCTGAAGTGTTTTTCCAAAGTTATCAACATTTTTATGTTTGGCGTTCTGGAACCCACGTAATCTCAGGCTGAAAACGCGTTTTCTGCATTGTGCCATAACTTTTCAGGGAAGGTTCAGAATGTGAAATGTTCGCCTCCCACTATAGCAGATAGGGTCTTTCTAGTATTTGCACATCAAATCTAAGCTGTCTGAAGTGTTTTTTCCAAAGTTATCAACATTTTTATGTTTGGCGTTCTGGAACCCACCTTAGCTCAAGCTGAAAACGCGTTTTCTGCATTGTGCCATAACTATTCAGGGAAGCTTCAGAACATGAAATGTTCGCCTCCCACTATAGCAGATAGGGTCTTTCTAGTATTTGCACATCAAATCTAAGCTGTCTGAAGTGTTTTTCCAAAGTTATCAACATTTTTATGTTTGGCGTTCTGGAACCCACCTTATCTCAAGCTGAAAACGCGTTTTCTTCATTGTGCCATAACTTTGCAGGGAAGCTTCAGAACATGAAATTTTCACCTCCCACTAGAGCAGAAAGGGTCTTTCTCATAGATGCACATCAAATCTAAGCTGTCTGAAGTGTTTTTCGAAAGTTTTCAACATTTTTATGTTTGGTGTTCCTGAATCGACCTTATCTCAGGCCGAAAACGCGTTTTACATATTTTGCCATAACTTTGCAGGGAAGCTTAAGAACATGAAATTTTAACATCCCACTATAGCAGAAATGGTCTTTCTAGTAGTTGCACATCAAATCTAAGCTGTCTGAAGTGTTTTTCGAAAGTTTTCAACATTTTTATGTTTGGTGTTCCTGAATCGACCTTATCTCAGGCCGAAAACGCGTTTTCTGCATTGTGCCATAACTTTGCAGGGAAGCTTCAGAACATGAAAATTTCACCTCCCACTATAGCAGAAAGGGTCTTTCGAGTAGATGCACATCAAATCTAAGCTGTCTGAAGTGTTTTTCGAAAGTTTTCAACATTTTTATGTTTGGTGTTCCTGAATCGACCTTATCTCAGGCCGAAAACGCGTTTTCTGCATTGTGCCATAACTTTGCAGGGAAGCTCCAGAACATGAAAATTTCACCTCCCACTATAGCAGAAAGGGTCTTTCTAGTAGATGCACATCAAATCTAAGCTGTCTGAAGTGTTTTTCCAAAGTTATCAACATTTTTATGTTTGGCGTTCCGGAATCGACCTTATCTCAGGCTGAAAAAGCGTTTTCTGCATTGTGCCAAAACTTTGCAGGGAAGCTTCAGAAAATGAAATTTTAACCTCCCACTATTGTAGAAAGGGTCTTTCTAGTAGTTGCACATCAAATCTAAGCTGTCGAAAGTGTTTTTCAGAGGTTATCAACATTTTTATGTTTGGCGTTTCGGAATCGACCATATCTCCGGCTGAAAACGTGTTTTCTGCATTGTGCCATAACTTTGCAGGGAAGCTTCAGAACATGAAATTTTAACCTCCCATTATAGCAGAAAAGGTCATTCTAGTAGTTGCACATAAAATCTAAGCTGTCTTGAAGTGTTTTTCTAAAGTTATCAACATTTTTATGTTTGGCGTTCCGGAACCCACCTTATCTCAGTCTGAAAACGCGTTTTACATATTTTGCCATAACTTTGCAGGGAAGCTTAAGAACATGAAATTTTAACATCCCACTATAGCAGAAATGGTCTTTTTGGAGTTGCACATCAAATCTAAGCTGTCTGAAGTGTTTTTCCAAAGTTATCAACATTTTTATGTTTGGCGTTCTGGAACCCACCTAATCTCAGGCTGAAAACGCGTTTTCTGCATTGTGCCATAACTTTTCAGGGAAGGTTCAGAACGTGAAATGTTCGCCTCCCACTATAGCAGATAGGGTCTTTCTAGTATTTGCACATCAAATCTAAGCTGTCTGAAGTGTGTTTCCAAAGTTATCAACATTTTTATGTTTGGCGTTCTGGAACCCACCTTAGCTCAAGCTGAAAACGCGTTTTCTGCATTGTGCCATAACTATTCAGGGAAGCTTCAGAACATGAAATGTTCGCCTCCCACTATAGCAGATAGGGTCTTTCTAGTATTTGCACATCAAATCTAAGCTGTCTGAAGTGTTTTTCCAAAGTTATCAACATTTTTATGTTTGGCGTTCTGGAACCCACCTTATCTCAAGCTGAAAACGCGTTTTCTTCATTGTGCCATAACTTTGAAGGGAAGCTTCAGAACATGAAATTTTCACCTCCCACTAGAGCAGAAAGGGTCTTTCTCGTAGATGCACATCAAATCTAAGCTGTCTGAAGTGTTTTTCGAAAGTTTTCAACATTTTTATGTTTGGTGTTTCTGAATCGACCTTATCTCAGGCTGAAAACGCGTTTTCTGCATTGTGCCATAACTTTGCAGGGAAGCTTCAGAACATGAAAATTTCACCTCCCACTATAGCAGAAAGGGTCTTTCTAGTAGATGCACATCAAATCTAAGATGTCTGAAGCGTTTTTCGAAAGTTATCAACATTTTTATGTTTGGCGTTCCGGAATCGACCTTATCTCTGGCACAAAATGCATTTTCTGCATTGTGCCATAACTTTGCAGCGAAACTTCAGAACATGAAATTTTCACCTCCCAGTATAGTAGAAAGGGTCTTTCTAGTAGTTACACATGATATCTAAGCTGTCTGAAGTGTTTTTCAAAAGTTATCAACATTTTTATGTTTGGCGTTCCAGAATCGACCTTATCTCAGGCTGAAAACACGTTTTACGCATTGTGCCATAACTTTGCAGCGAAGCTTCAGAACATGAAATTTTCACCTCCCACTATAACAGAAAGGGTCTTTCTAGTACTTGCACATCAAATCTAAGCTGTCTGAAGTGTTTTTCCAAAGTGATCAACATTTTTACGTTTGGCGTATCGGAACCCACCTTATCTCAGGCTGAAAACGCGTTTTCTGCATTGTCCCATAACTTTCCAGGCAAGCTTTACAACATGAAATTTTGACCTCCGACTATAGCAGAAAGGGTCTATATCAACATTTTTATGTTTGGCGTTCCAGAATCGACCTTATCTCAGGCTGAAAACGCGTTTTACGCATTGTGCCATAACTTTGCAGGGAAGCTTCAGAAAATGAAATTTTCACCTCCCACTAAAGCAGAAAGGATCTTTCTAGTAGTTGCACATCAAATCTAAGCTGTCTGAAGTGTTGATCCAAAGTTATCAACATTTTTACGCTTGGCGTTCCGGAACCCACCTTATCTCAGGCTGAAAACGCGTTTTCTGCATTGTGCCATAACTTCTCAGGGAAGCCTCAGAACATGAAATGTTCACCTCCCACTATAGCAGAAAGGGTCTTTCTAGTAGTTGCACATCAAATCTAAGCTGTCTGAAGTGTTTTTCGAAAGTTATCAACATTTTTATGTATGGCGTTCCGGAATCAACCTTATCTCAGGCTGAAAACGCGTTTTACGCATTGTGCCATAACTTTGCAGGGAACCTTTAGAACATGAATTTTTCACCTCCCACTATAGCAGAAAGGGTCTTTCTCGGAGTTGCACATCAAATCTAAGCTGTCTGAAGTGTTTTTCCAAAGTTATCAACATTTTTATGTTTGGCGTTCCGGAATCGACCTTATCTCAGGCTGAAAACGCTTTTTACGCTTTGTGCCATAACTTTGCAGGGAAGCTTCAGAAAATGAAATTTTCACCTCCCACTATAGCACAAAGGGTTTTTGTAGTAGTTGCACATCAAATCTAAGCTGTTTGAAGTGTTTTTCCAAAGTTATCAACATTTTTATGTTTGGCGTTCTGGAATCAACCTTATCTCAGGCTGAAAACGCATTTTCTGCATTGTGCCATAACTTTGAAAGGAAGCTTCAGAACATGAAATTTTCACCTCCCACTATAGCAGAAAGGGTCTTTCTAGTAGTTGCACGTCAGATCTAAGCTGTCTGAAGTGTTTTTCGAAAGTTATCAACATTTTTATGTTTGGCGTTTCTGAACCCACCTTGTCTCAGGCTGAAAAATCATTTTCTGCATTGTCCCGTAACTTCTCAGGGAAGCTTCAGAACATGAAATTTCGACCTCCCACTATAGCAGAAAGGGTCTTTCTAGTTGTTGCACATCAAATCTAAGCTGTCAGAAGTGTTTTTCCAAAGTTATCAACATTTTAATGTTTGGCGTTACAGAATCGACCGTATCTCAGGATGAAAAATTGTTTTCTGCATTGTCCCATAACTTTCCAGGGAAGCTTCAGAACATGAAATTTTGACCTAACACTATAGCAGAAACGGTCTTTCTAGTAGTTGCACATCAAATCTAAGCTGTCTGAAGTGTTTTTCGAAAGTTATCAACATTTTTATGTTTGGCGTTCCAGAATCGACCTTATCTCAGGCTGAAAACGAGTTGTCTGCATTGTGCCATAACTTTGCAGGGAAGCTTCAGAACATGAAATGTTCACCTCCCACTATAGCAGAAAGGGTCTTTTTAGTAGTTGCAGATCAAATCTAAGCTGTCTGATGTGTTTTTCCAAAGTTATCAACATTTTTATGTTTGACGATCCGGAATCGACCTTATCTTAGGCTGAAAACGCGTTATACACATTGTGCAATAACTTTGCAGGGAAGCTTCAGAACATGAAATGTTCACATCCCACTATAGCAGAAAGGTTCTTTCTAGTAGTTGCACATCAAATCTAAGCTATCTGAAGTGTTTTTCCAAAGTTATCAACATTTTTATGTTTGGCGTTCCGGAATCGACCTTATCTCAGGCTGAAAACGCGTTTTACGCATTGTGCCATAACTTTTCAGGGAAGCTTCAGAACATGAAATGTTCACCTCCCACTATAGCAGAAAAGGTCTTTCTAGAAATTGCACATCAAATGTGAGCTGTCTGAAATGTTTTTCCAAAGTTATGAACATTTTTTTATTTATCGTTCGGGAATCAACCTAATCTCAGGCTGAAAAGGTGTTTTCTGCATTGTGCGATAACTTTGCAGGGAAGCTTCAGAACATGAAATGTTCACCTCCCACTATAGCAGAAAGGGTCTTTCTAGCAGTTGCACATCAAATCTAAGCTGTCTGAAGTGTTTTTCGAAAGTTATCAACATTTTTATGTTTGGCATTCCAGAATCGATCTTATCTCAGGCTGAAAACGAGTTGTCTGCATTGTGCCATAACTTTGCATGGAAGCTTCAGAACATGAAATTTTCACCTCCCACTATAGCAGAAAGGGTCTTTCTAGTAGTTTCACATCAAATCTAAGCTGTCTGAAGTGTTTTTCCAAAGTTATCAACATTTTTTTGTTTGGCGTTCCGGAACCCACCATATCTCAGGCTGAAAACAGGTTTTCTGCATTGTGCCATAATTTTGCAGGGAAGCTTCAGAACATGAAATTTTCACGTCCCACTATAGCAGAAAGGGTCTTTCTAGTAGTTGCACATCAAATCTAAGCTGTCTGAAGTGCTTTTCGAAAGTTATCAACATTTTTATGTTTGGCGTTCCGGAATCGACCTTATCTCAGGCTGAAAACGCGTTTTCGGCATTGTGCCATAACTTTGCAGGGAAGCTTCAGAACATGAAATATTCACCTCCCACTATAGCAGAAAGGGTCTTTCTAGTAGTTGCACATCAAATCTAAGCTGTCTGAAATGTTTTTCCAAAGTTATCAACATTTTTACGTTTGGTGTTCCGGAACCCACCTTATCTCAGGCTGAACACGCGTTTTCTGCATTGTGCTATAACTTTGCAGGTAATCATCAGGACATAAAATTTTCACCTCCCACAATAGCCGAAAGGGTCTTTCTAGTAGTTACACATCAAATCTAAGCTGTCTGAAGTGTTGTTCCAAAGTTATCAACATTTTTACGTTTGGTGTTTCGGAAACCACCTTTTCTCAGGCTGAAAACGCGTTTTCTGCATTGTGCCATAACTTCTCAGGGAAGCTTCAGAACATGAAATGTTCACCTCCCACTATAGTAGAGAGGGTCTTTCTAGTAGTTGCACATCAAATATAAGCTGTCTGAAGTGTTTTTCCAAAGTTATCAACATTTTTATGTTTGGCGTTCCGGAACCCACCTTATCTCAGTCTGAAAACGCGTTTTACATATTTTGCCATAACTTTGCAGGGAAGCTTAAGAACATGAAATTTTAACATCCCACTATAGCAGAAAGGGTCTTTCTAGTAGTTGCACATCAAATCTAAGCTGTCTGAAGTGTTTTTCCAAAGTTATCAACATTCTTATGTTTGGCGTTCCGGAATCAACCTTATCTCAGGCTGAAAACGCGTTTTACGCATTGTGCAATAACTTTGCAGGGAAGCTTCAGAACATGAAATGTTCGCCTCCCACTATAGCAGATAGGGTCTTTCTGGTAGTTGCAAATCAAATCTAAGCTGTCTGAAGTGTTTTTCCAAAGTTATCAACATTTTTATGTTTGGCGTTCCGGAACCCACCTTATCTCAGTCTGAAAACGCGTTTTACATATTTTGCCATAACTTTGCAGGGAAGCTTAAGAACATGAAATTTTAACATCCCACTATAGCAGAAAGGGTCTTTCTAGTAGTTGCACATCAAATCTAAGCTGTCTGAAGTGTTTTTCCAAAGTTATCAACATTCTTATGTTTGGCGTTCCGGAATCAACCTTATCTCAGGCTGAAAACGCGTTTTACGCATTGTGCAATAACTTTGCAGGGAAGCTTCAGAACATGAAATGTTCGCCTCCTACTATAGCAGATAGGGTCTTTCTGGTAGTTGCAAATCAAATCTAAGCTGTCTGAAGTGTTTTTTCAAAGTTCTCAACATTTTTATGTTTGGCATTCTGAAATCAACTCATCTCAGGCTGAAAACGCGTTTAACGCATTGTGCCATAACTTTGCAGGGAAGCTTCAGAAAATGAAATTTTAACCTCCCACTATAGCAGAAAGGGTCTTTCTAGTAGTTGCACATCAAATCTAAGCTGTCGAAAGTATTTTTCCAAACATATCAACATTTTTATGTTTGGCGTTTCGGAATCGACCTTATCTCCGCCTGAAAACGCGTTTTCTGCATTGTGCCATAACTTTGCAGGGAAGCTTCAGAACATGAAATTTTAACCTCCCACTATGGCAGAAAAGGTCATTCTAGTAGTTGCACATCAAATCTATGCTGTCTTGAAGTGTTTTTCTAAAGTTATCAACATTTTTATGTTTGGCGTTCCGGAACCCACCTTATCTCAGTCTGAAAACGCGTTTTACATATTTTGCCATAACTTTGCAGGGAAGCTTCAGAACATGAAATTTTCAACTCCCACTGTAGCAGAAAGGGTCTTTCTAGTAGTTCCACATCAAATCTAAGCTGTCTTGAAGTGTTTTTCTAAAGTTATCAACATTTTTATGTTTGGCGTTCCGGAACCCCCCATATCTCAGGCTGAAAACGCGTTTTCTGCATTGTGCCATAACTTTGCAGGGAAGCTTCAGAACATGAAATTTTAACCTCCCACTGTAGCAGAAAGGGTCTTTCCAGTAGTTGCACATCAAATCTAAGCTGTCTGAAGTGTTTTTCGAAAGTTTTCAACATTTTTATGTTTGGCATTCCTGAATCGACCTTATCTCAGGCTGAAAACGCGTTTTCTGCATTGTCCCATAACTTTGCAGGGACGCTTCAGAACATGAAATGTTCACCTCCCACTATAGCAGAAAGGGTCTTTCTAGCAGTTGCACATCAAATCTAAGCTGTTTGAAGTGTTTTTCCAAAGTTAACACCATTCTTATGTTTGGCGTTCCAGAAACAACCTTATCTCAGGCTGAAAACGCGTTTTCTGCATTGTGCCATAACTTTGCAGGGAAGCTTCAGAACATGAAATTTTCAGCTGCCGCTATAGCAGAAATGGTCTTTCTAGTAGTTGCACATCAAATCTAAGCTGTCGGAAGTGTTTTTCCAAAGTTATCAACATTTTTATGTTTGGCGTTCCGGAATCGACCTTATCTCAGGCTAAAAACGCGTTTTCTGCATTGTGCCATAACTTTGCAGGGAAGCTTCAGAACATGAAATTATCACCACCCACTATATCAGAAAGGGTCTTTATAGTAGTTGCGCATCAAATCTAGGCTGTCTGAAGTGATTTTCCAAAGTTATCAACATTTTTATGTTTGGCGTTCCGGAACCCACCTTATGTCTGACTGATAACGCCTTTTCTGCATTGTGCTATAACTTTGCAGGGAAGCTTTGAACATGAAATTTTCACCTCCCACTAAAGCAGAAAGGGTCTTTCTAGTAGTTGCACACCAAATCTAAGCTGTCTGAATTGTTTTTCCAAAGTTATAAACATTTTTTATTTTTGGCTTTACGGAATCGACCTTATCTCAGGCTGAAAGCGCGTTTTACGTATTGTGCCATAACTTTGCAGGGAAGCTTCAGAACATGACATTTGCACCCCCCACTATAGCAGAAAGGGTCTTTCTAGTAGTTGCACATCTAATCTAAGCTGTCTGCAGTGTTTTTCCAAAGTTACCTACATTTTTATCTTTGGCGTTCCGGTATCGACCTTATCTCAGGCTGAAAATGCGTTTTCTGCATTGTGCCATGACTTTGCAGGGAAGCGTCAGAAGATGAAATTTTTACCTCCCACTATAGCAGAAAGGGTCTCTCTAGTAGTTACACATCTAATCTAATCTGTCTGAAGTGTTTTTCCAAAGTTATTAACAATTTTATGTTTGGCGTTCCGGAATCGACCTTATTTCAGGCTGAAAACGCGTTTTACGCATTGCGCCATAACTTTTCAGGGAAGCTTCAGAACATCGAATTTTCACCACCCACCATATCAGAAAGTGTCTTTCTAGTAGTTGCACATCAAATCTAAGCTGTCTGAAGTGTTTTTCCAAAGTTATCAACGCTTTTATGTTTGGCGTTCCGAAACTCACCTTATCTCAGGCTGAAAAGCATTTTTGTGCATAGTGCCATAACTTTTCAGGGAAGCTTCAGAACATGAAATTTTAACCTCCCACTATAGCAGAAAGGGTCTTTCTAGTAGTTGCACATCAAATCTAAGCTGTCTGAAGTGTTTTTCCAAAGTTATTAACACTTTTATGTTTGGCGTTCCGAAACCCACCTTATCTCAGGCTGAAAAGCGTTTTTACGCATTCTGCCATAACTTTGCAGGGAAGCTTCTGAACATGAAATTTTAAACTTCCACTATAGCAGAAAAGGTCTTTCTAGTAGTTGAACATCAAATCTAAGCTGTCTGAAGTGTTTTTACAAAGTTATCAACATTTTTATGTTTGGCGTTCCGGAATCGACCTTATCTCTGGCTGAAAACGCGTTTTCTGCATTGCGCCATAAATTTGCTGGGAAGCTTCAGAACATGAAATTTTCACATCCCACTATAACAGAAAGGGTCTTTCTAGTAGTTCCACATCAAATCTAAGCTGTCTGAAGTGTTTTTCCAAAGATATGAAGATATTTATGTTTGGCGTTCCGGGAACCACCTTATCTCAGGCTGAAAACGCGTTTTACGCATTGTGTCATAACTTTGCAGGGAAGCTTCAGAACATGAAATTTTCACCTCCCACAATAGCAGAAAGGGTCTTTCTAGTAGTTGTACAACAATATAAGCTGTCTGAAGTGTTTTTCCAAAGTCATCAACATTTTTATGTTTGGCGTTCCGGAACCCACCTTATCTCAGACTGAATACGCCTTTTCTGCATTGTGCTATAACTTTGCAGGGAAGCTTCAGAACATGAAATTTTTACATCCCATTATAGCAGAAAGGGTGTTTCTAGTAGTTGCACACCAAATCTAAGCTGTCTGAATTGTTTTACCAAAGTTATAAACATTTTTTATTTTTGGCTTTACGGAATCGACCTTATCTCAGGCTGAAAACGCGTTTTAGGTATTGTGCCATAACTTTTCAGGGAAGCTTCAGAACATCGAATTTTCACCACCCACCATATCAGAAAGTGTCTTTCTAGTAGTTGCACATCAAATCTAAGCTGTCTGAAGTGTTTTTCCAAAGTTATCAACACTTTTATGTTTGGCGTTCCGAAACTCACCTTATCTCAGGCTGAAAAGCGTTTTTGTGCATTGTGCCATAACTTTTCAGGGAAGCTTCAGAACATGAAATTTTGACCTCCCACAATAGCAGAAATGGTCTTTCTAGTAGTTGCACATCAAATCTAAGCTGTCTGATGTGTTTTTCCAAAGTTATCAACATTTTTATGTTTGGCGTTCCGGAATCAACCTTATCTCAGGCTGAAAACGCGTTTTACGCATTGTGCCATAACTTTGCAGGGAAGCTTCAGAACATGAAATGTTCACCTCCCACTATAGCAGAAAGGGTCTTTCTAGTAGGTGCACATCAAATCTAAGCTGTCTGAAGTGTTTTTCCAAAGTTATCAACATTTTTATGTTTGGCGTTCCGGAATCGACCTTATCTCAGGCTCAAAACGCGTTTTACGCATTGTGCCATAACTCTGCAGGGAAGCTTCAGAACATGAAATTTTCACCTGCCACTATAGCAGAAAGGGTCTTTCGAGTAGTTGCACATCAAATCTAAGCTGTCTGACGTGTTTTTCCAAAGTTATCAACATTTTTATGTTTGGCGTTCCGGAATCGACCTCATCTCAGGCTGAAAACACGTTTTCTGCCTTGTGCCATAACTTTGCAGAGAAGCTTCAGAACATGACATTTTCACCTCCTACTATAGCAGAAATGGTCTTTCTAGTAGTTGCACATCAAATCTAAGCTGTCTGAAGTGTTTTTCCAAAGTTATCAACATTTTTATGTTTGGCGTTCCGGAATCGACCTTATCTCAGGCTGAAAACGCGTTTTACGCATTGTGCCATAACTTTACTGGGAAGCTTCAGAACATGAAATTTTCACCTCCCACAATAGCAGAAAGGGTCTTTCTAGTAGTTGCACATCAAATCTAAGCTGTCTGAAATGTTTTTCAAAAGTTATCAACATTTTTATGTTTGGCGTTCCGGAATCGACCTTATCTCAGGCTCAAAACGCGTTTTACGCATTGTGCCATAACTTTACAGGGAAGCTTCAGAACATGAAATGTTCACCTCCCACTATAGCAGAAAGGGTCTTTCTAGTAGTTGCACATCAAATTTAAGCTGTCTGAAGTGTTTTTCCAAAGTTATCAACATTTTTATGTTTGGCGTTCCGGAATCAACTTTATCTCAGGCTGAAAACGTGTTTTCTCCATTGTGCCATAACTTTGCATGGATGCTTCCGAACATGAAATTTGCACCTCCCACAATAGCAGAAAGGGTCTTTTTAGTAGTTGCACACCAAATCTAAGCTGTCTGAAGTGTATTTCCAAAGTTATCAACATTTTTATGTTTGGCGTTCCGGAACCAACCTTATCTCAGGATGAAAAATCGTTATCTGCATTGTCCCATAACTTTGCAGGGAAGCTTCAGAACATATAATTTTGACCTCCCACTATAGCAGAAAGGGTCTTTCTGGTAGTTGCATATCAAATCTAAGCTGTCTGAAGTGTTTTTCCAAAGTTATCAACATTTTTATGTTTGGCGTTCCGGAACCAACCTTATCTCAGGCTGAAAACACGTTTTCTGCATTGTGCCATAACTTTGCAGGGAAGCCTCAGAACATGAAATGTTCACCTCCCACTATAGCAGAAAGGTTCTTTTTAGTACTTGCACAACAAATCTAAGCTGTCTGAAGTGTTTTTCCAAAAATCGTTTTCTGCATTGTGCCATAACTTTGCAGGTAAGCTTCAGAACATGAAATTTTGACCTCCCACTATCGCAGAAAGGGTCTTTCTAATAGTTGCACATCAAATCTAAGCTGTCTGAACTGTTTTTCGACAGTTATCAACATTTTTATGTTTGGCGTTCCGGAATCGACCTTATCTCAGGCTGAAAACGCGTTTTACGCATTGTACCATAACTTTGCATGAAAGCTTCCGAACATGAAATTTTAACCTCCCACTATAGCAGAAAGGGTCTTTTTAGTAGTTGCGCAACAAATCTAAGCAGGCTGAAGTGTTTTTCAAAAGATATCAACATTTTTATGTTTAGCGTTCCGGAATCGACCTTATCTCAGGATGAAAAATCGTTTTCTGCATTGTGCCATAACTTTGCAGGTAAGCTTGAGAACATAAAATTTTGACCTCCCACAATAGCAGAAAGGGTCTTTCTAGTAGTTGCACATCAAATCTAAGCTGTCTGAACTGTTTTTCGAAAGTTATCAACATTTTTATGTTTGGCCTTCCGGAATCGACCTTATCTCAGGCTGAAAACGCGTTTTATGCATTGTACCATAACTTTGCATGAAAGCTTCCGAACATGAAATTTTAACCTCACACTATAGCAGAAAGGGTCTTTCTAGTAGTTGCACATCAAATCTAAGCTGCCTGAAGTGTTTTTCCAAAGTTATCAACAATTTTATGTTTGGCGTTCTGGAACCCACCTTATTTCAGGCTGAAAACGCGTGCGTTTTCTCCATTCTGCCATAACTTTGCAGGGAAGCTTCAGAACATGAAATTTTCACCTCCCACGTTAGCAGAAAGAGTCTTTCTAGTAGTTGCACATCATATCTAAGCTGTCTGAAGTGTTTTTACAAAGTTATCAACATTTTTATGTTTGGCGTTCCGGAACCCACCTTATCTCAGGCTCAAAACGTGTTTTCTGCATTATGCCATAACTTTGCAGGGAAGCTTCAGAACATGAAATTTTCAGCTGCCGCTATAGCAGAAATGGTCTTTCTAGTAGTTGCACATCAAATCTAAGCTGTCGGAAGTGTTTTTCCAAAGTTATCAACATTTTTATGTTTGGCGTTCCGGAATCGACCTTATCTCAGGCTAAAAACGCGTTTTCTGCATTGTGCCATAACTTTGCAGGGAAGCTTCAGAACATGAAATTATCACCACCCACTATAGCAGAAAGGGTCTTTCTAGCAGTTGCACATGAAATCTAAGCTGTCTGAAACTTTTTTCCAAAGTTATCAACATTTTTATTTTTGGTGTTGCGGAACCCACGTTATCTCAGGCTGAAAACTAGTTTTCTGCCTTGTGCCATAACTTCTAAGGGAAGCTTCAGAACATGAAATTTTCACCTCCCACTAAAGCAGAAAGGGTCTTTCTAGTAGTTGCACACCAAATCTAAGCTGTCTGAATTGTTTTTCCAAAGTTATAAACATTTTTTATTTTTGGCTTTACGGAATCGACCTTATCTCAGGCTGAAAACGCGTTTTACGTATTGTGCCATAACTTTGCAAGGAAGCTTCAGAACATGACATTTGCACCCCCCACTATAGCAGAAAGGGTCTTTCTAGTAGTTGCACATCTAATCTAAGCTGTCTGCAGTGTTTTTCCAAAGTTACCTACATTTTTATCTTTGGCGTTCCGGTATCGACCTTATCTCAGGCTGAAAATGCGTTTTCTGCATTGTGCCATGACTTTGCAGGGAAGCGTCAGAAGATGAAATTTTTACCTCCCACTATAGCAGAAATGGTCTCTCTAGTAGTTACACATCTAATCTAAGCTGTCTGAAGTGTTTTTCCAAAGTTATTAACAATTTTATGTTTGGCGTTCCGGAATCGACCTTATTTCAGGCTGAAAACGCGTTTTACGCATTGCGCCATAACTTTTCAGGGAAGCTTCAGAACATCGAATTTTCACCACCCACCATATCAGAAAGTGTCTTTCTAGTAGTTGCACATCAAATCTAAGCTGTCTGAAGTGTTTTTCCAAAGTTATTAACACTTTTATGTTTGGCGTTCCGAAACCCACCTTATCTCAGGCTGAAAAGCGTTTTTACGCATTCTGCCATAACTTTGCAGGGAAGCTTCTGAACATGAAATTTTAAACTTCCACTATAGCAGAAAAGGTCTTTCTAGTAGTTGAACATCAAATCTAAGCTGTCTGAAGTGTTTTTACAAAGTTATCAACATTTTTATGTTTGGCGTTCCGGAATCGACCTTATCTCTGGCTGAAAACGCGTTTTCTGCATTGCGCCATAACTTTGCAGGGAAGCTTCAGAACATGAAATTATCACCACCCACTATAGCAGAAAGGGTCTTTCTAGCAGTTGCACATGAAATCTAAGCTGTCTGAAACGTTTTTCCAAAGTTATCAACATTTTTATTTTTGGTGTTGCGGAACCCACGTTATCTCAGGCTGAAAACTAGTTTTCTGCCTTGTGCCATAACTTCTAAGGGAAGCTTCAGAACATGAAATTTTCACCTCCCACTAAAGCAGAAAGGGTCTTTCTAGTAGTTGCACACCAAATCTAAGCTGTCTGAATTGTTTTTCCAAAGTTATAAACATTTTTTATTTTTGGCTTTACGGAATCGACCTTATCTCAGGCTGAAAACGCGTTTTACGTATTGTGCCATAACTTTGCAAGGAAGCTTCAGAACATGACATTTGCACCCCCCACTATAGCAGAAAGGGTCTTTCTAGTAGTTGCACATCTAATCTAAGCTGTCTGCAGTGTTTTTCCAAAGTTACCTACATTTTTATCTTTGGCGTTCCGGTATCGACCTTATCTCAGGCTGAAAATGCGTTTTCTGCATTGTGCCATGACTTTGCAGGGAAGCGTCAGAAGATGAAATTTTTACCTCCCACTATAGCAGAAATGGTCTCTCTAGTAGTTACACATCTAATCTAAGCTGTCTGAAGTGTTTTTCCAAAGTTATTAACAATTTTATGTTTGGCGTTCCGGAATCGACCTTATTTCAGGCTGAAAACGCGTTTTACGCATTGCGCCATAACTTTTCAGGGAAGCTTCAGAACATCGAATTTTCACCACCCACCATATCAGAAAGTGTCTTTCTAGTAGTTGCACATCAAATCTAAGCTGTCTGAAGTGTTTTTCCAAAGTTATTAACACTTTTATGTTTGGCGTTCCGAAACCCACCTTATCTCAGGCTGAAAAGCGTTTTTACGCATTCTGCCATAACTTTGCAGGGAAGCTTCTGAACATGAAATTTTAAACTTCCACTATAGCAGAAAAGGTCTTTCTAGTAGTTGAACATCAAATCTAAGCTGTCTGAAGTGTTTTTACAAAGTTATCAACATTTTTATGTTTGGCGTTCCGGAATCGACCTTATCTCTGGCTGAAAACGCGTTTTCTGCATTGCGCCATAAATTTGCTGGGAAGCTTCAGAACATGAAATTTTCACATCCCACTATAACAGAAAGGGTGTTTCTAGTAGTTGCACACCCAATCTAAGCTGTCTGAATTGTTTTTCCAAAGTTATAAACATTTTTTATTTTTGACTTTACGGAATCGACCTTATCTCAAGCTGAAAACGCGTTTTACGTATTGTGCCATAACGTTTCAGGGAAGCTTCAGAACATCGAATTTTCACCACCCACCATATCAGAAAGTGTCTTTCTCGTAGTTGCACATCAAATCTAAGCTGTCTGAAGTGTTTTTCCAAAGTTATCAACACTTTTATGTTTGGCGTTCCGAAACTCACCTTATCTCAGGCTGAAAAGCGTTTTTGTGCATTGTGCCATAACTTTTCAGGGAAGCTTCAGAACATGAAATTTTAACCTCCCACTATAGCAGAAAGGGTCTTTCTAGTAGTTGCACATCAAATCTAAGCTGTCTGAAATGTTTTTCCAAAGTTATCAACATTTTCATGTTTGGCGTTCCGGAACCCACCTTATCTCAGACTGAAAACGCATTTTAAGCATTCTGGCATAACTTTGCAGGGAAGCTTCAGAACATGACATTTTCGCCCCACCACTATAGCAGAAAGGGTCTTTCTAGTAGTTGCACATCTAATCTAAGCTGTCTGAAGTGTTTTTCGAAAGTTATCAACTTTTATTATTTTTGGCTTTCAAGAACCCACCTTATCTCAGTTTTAAAATGCGTTTTCTGCGTTGTGCCATAACTTTGCAGGGAAGCTTCAGAACATGAAATTTTCACATCCCACTATAGCAGACAGGGTCTTTCTAGTAGTTGCACATCAAATCTAAGCTGTCTGAAGTGTTTTTCCAAAGTTATCAACATTTTTATGTTTGGCGTTCTGGAATCGACCTTATCTCAGGCTGAAAACGTGTTTTACACATTGTGCCATAACTTTGCAGGGAAGCTTCAGAACATGAAATTATCACCACCCACTATAGCAGAAAGGGTCTTTCTAGTAGTTGCACATCAAATCTAAGCTGTCTGAATTGCTTTTCCAAAGTTATCAACATTTTTATGTTTGGCGTTCCGGAACCCACCTTATCTCACGCTGAAAACGCGTTTTCTGTACTGTGCCATAACTTTGCAGGGAAGCTTCAGAACATGAAATTTTCACCTCCCACTATAGCAGAAATGGTCTTTCTAGAAATTGCAAATCAAATCTAAGCTGTCTGAAGTGTTTTCCAAAAGTTATCAACATTTTTATGTTTGGCGTTCCGGAACCCACCTTATCTCAGGCTGAAAACGCGTTTTCTGCATTGTGCCATAACTTTGCAGGGAAGCTTCAAAACATGAAAATTTCACCTCTCACTATCGCAGAAAGGGTCTTTCTAGTAGTTGCACATCAAATCTAAGCTGTCTGAAGTGTTTTTCCAAAGTTATCAACATTTTTATGTTTGGCGTTCCGGAATCGACCTTATCTCAGGCTGAAAACGTGTTTTACGCATTGTGCCGTAACTTTGCAGGGAAGCTTCAGAACATGAAATTATCACCACCCACTATAGCAGAAAGGGTCTTTCTAGTAGTTGCACATCAAATCTAAGCTGTCTGAATTGTTTTTCCAAAGTTATTAACATTTTTTTGTTTGACATTCCGGAACCCACCTTATCTCACGCTGAAAACGCGTTTTCTGCATTGTGCCATAACTTTGCAGGGAAGCTTCAGAACATTAAATTTTCACCTCCCACTATCGCAGAAAGGGTCTTTCTAGTAGTTGCACATCAAATCTAAGCTGTCTGAAGTGTTTTTCCTAAGTTATCAACTTTTTTTATTTTTGGCGTTCTGGAATCGACCTTATCTCAGTCTGAAAATGCGAATTCTGCATTGTGCCATATTTTTGCAGGGAAGCTTCAGTACATTAAATTATCACCACCCACTATAACAGAAAGGGTGTTTCTAGTAGTTGCACATCAAATCTAAGCTGTCTGAAGTGTTTTTCCAAACTTATCAATATTTTTGTGTTAGGCGTTCCGGAACCCACCTTATCTCAGGCTGAAAACGCGTTTTCTGCATTTTGCCATAACTTTGCAGGGAAGCTTCAGAACATGAAATTTTCACATCCCACTATCGCAGAAAGGGTCTTTCTCGTAGTTGCACATCAAATCTAAGCTGTCTGAAGTGTTTTTCCAAAGTTATCAACATTTTTATGTTTGGCGTTCCGGAATCGACCTTATCTCAGGCTGAAAACGTGTTTTAGGCATTGTGCCATAACTTTGCAGGGAAGCTTCAGAACATGACATTATCACCACCCACTATAGCAGAAAGGGTCTCTCTAGTAGTTTCACATCAAATCTAAGCTGTCTGAATTGTTTTTCCAAAGTTATCAACATTTTTATGTTTGGCGTTCCGGAACCCACCTTTTCTCACTCTGAAAACGCGTTTTCTGCATTGTGCCATAACTTTGCAGGGAAGCTTCAGAACATGAAAATTTCACCTCCCACTATAGCAGAAAGGGTCTTTCTATAAATTGCACATCAAATCTAAGCTGTCTGAAGTGTTTTACCAAAGCTATCAACATTTTTATGTTTGGCGTTCCGAAACGCACCTTATCTCAGGCTGAAAAAGCGTTTTGTGCGTTGTGCCATAACTTCTCAGGGAAGCTTCAGAACATGAAATTTTCACCTACCATTATAGCAGAAAGGGTCTTTCGAGTAGTTGCACATCAAATCTAAGCTGTCTGAAGTGTTTTTCGAAAGCTATCAACATTTTTATGTTTGGTGTTCCGAAACCCACCTTATCTCAGGCTTAAAACGCGTTTTGTGCATTGTGCCATAACTTCTCAGGGAAGCTTTGGACCTCCCACTATAGCAGAAAGGGTCATTCTAGCAGTTGCAGCACAAATCTAAGCTGTCTGAAGTGCTTTTCGAAAGTTATCAACATTGAAAACCCGTTTTCTGCATTCTGCCACAACTTCTCAGGGACGCTTCAGAATATGACATTTTCACATTCCACTATAGCAGAAAGGGGTTTTCTAGTAGTTACAGAACAAATCTAAGCTGTCTGAAGTGTTTTTAGAGGGTTGTCAATAATTTTATTTTTGTCGGTCTGTAAACTACCTTTCCTTTGGCTTAAAATGCATTTTATGCACTGTTTATTCACTGCTCTGGGATGCCTGTCAACAGGAAAATTTCTCATGCAACTATAGGAGAAACACTCTTTCTTGTATAATAAACACTAAACCTACTTTTCGGAACTGTATTTCAGGGGGTTATCAACTTTTTTTTTTTTTTCTTGGTCAGAAACTCAGCTTCTCTCGGGCTGAATACACTTTTTCTCCTCTCTTCACTCACTGCTCTGGGATTCCTCACAACATGAAAATTTCATCTGCAACAATAGGATAAACACTCTTTTTTGTATATTCAACACTAAACCTACATTTCTGAACGGTATTTCTGGTGGTTAACTTTTTTTTTGTGGTCTGAAACCCAGCTTTTGACGGGCTGAAAAGGCATTTTCTGCACTGTTCACTCACTGATCGGAATAGCCTCTGAACATGAAAATATCACACACAACTATAGGAAAAAGAGCCTTTCTAGTGTGACGCCCACTTATGTGTGGTCACAGATTGTGTGTTAGATGTCATTTAATTGTTCAGCATGGAGTTGATTAACCGGCAGGTATATAATTAGGTCAGTAGAGAGCAGGATAGGGCAGAGGTTGGGCATTGAAGATGTGTGGGTAAATAGGAAGTGACACTTTTTTTCATTACTTTTCTTCCCATCGCCAAATGTGGAAGCCTCGTGTGAATCTGTCTACATTTAGTTTCAGGTTAGTCAAATCCATTGTTTTATAATGTTTGTTCCACATCGGATTGACTGATTTGGGGTCTTGAGTGTGAGGATGGTGACTCAATTTTTAAGTATACTGTTTTTCCTTCGTGCGTTGAGTTCGCTCTGTGTGGATGTGGCGCTTGTAAGCTAATACTGACAACCGACGTTGAAATGGCACGGGTGATTGAGTTGTGTGGAGTTCAGTTTGCTTGTGGTGAATAACGGTGTTTGGTAAAAAGTAAGGTTTTATTATTTCTCAACACTAGCCAAAAGGTTTAATGGCAGAATTATACATTCAGATGAAAAGCAATTATGCATGTCGTTCATGATGTCTAACACTTGTCGTATGACAAAGTGACATGTTTGTGAGTGATCAGATGGTGTCAGAAAGACATCTAATTGTGGTCTGGGTTACCACAATGAAAAAAAAAGAATCCCTTGGATTACTTTTCTCACCATCGACACATGTGGAAGCCTTGTGTGACTCTGTCCGCATTTTGTTTCAGACGGCGTTCTACTAACCACATTGAGACACCACTTTTTAACTGTAGACAAGGTCACAGTATTCAGACCTGTTACAGATGCAAACTTCTTGATACAACGTTTTCTTCCTAAGCTTTTAGAGTGAGCAGAGGTGAGAGCAGCCGACTGGTCTCTCCAAGAGGTGTAACGATGATCAGCACGGCTATGATTTGGATTGCTAGGGTCACCCTGCCCCTTCGAACAGCGACGGTGTTCCCCCATGGGCAGCGGCTGTGTGTGGAGTAGGCGCCACGAGCAGAGCACCAGGCTGACGGACTGTTGAAACTCCAAAATTTCTGGGAGAGTGAGAGAGGTTCTGCGATGGATGAGCCGGTCCACGGAGCTCATAAAGAGAGCGATGATGTTCTCAAGCGCTATGAGCTGGTTGCCGACGGCGTAAACACCATTCCTCTGCGCTATGGTGGCTCTGTCAGAGGTGGTTGGGATGGTCATTCCTCAGAGGAGAGGTCGAGATCCCGGGGCGAACGCATCAGGCATTGTGCATGACGACTGAGTGAGCCGGAACGCCGCACTGCCAATCCAAACCCTCCACGTGGCAGTAAGCTCCGTACCTGACCAAGTGCGGTCCTAGTGCCAGTGGAGTGTCAGAACCGCGCCGGGAATAGTCCAGATTTCTTCCAGTTGTGGGCAGACAACATGCGGTCGTGATCTGTATGTGGTCTCGCCATCCAACGCCAGCTGGCCGTTAGTGAAGAGGGATGATTTTTGAGCTTCTGGTGGAGAGAGAGCGTCGTATCGAAGTCAACTGGCGGATGACATGAGGCGCAGGAGAAGATCAAGCAGGAACCTGACTCCACCATACGGAACTCAACCAAGTCTGGGAACACAGTCTACAGATCCAACTCATAGCAGCGCCTGGCACTCGTCAAACTCATCCCATGGCTTGGAAGAAGAAAATGTGGAACGGTTCGACTGCTTGTAGGCCAGTCGCAGCGCCCTATTTGCAGAGGTTTACTGTTGAATATACTCTAAATAGTTTTTTCGCTATAGTTGCAGGTGAAATTTTCATGTTCTGAGGCTTCGCTGAGCAGTGAGTGAACAGTGCAGAAAATGGGTTTTCAGCCCGAGGGACCTGTAGCTTTCAGACCAACAAACATAAAAATTGAATTTGCAATTGAATTTGTTCTGCAGCTACTAGAAAGACCCCTTCTGCTAAGCTGGTGTGCGCTCATGACTCCCGTTTGGACTCTGGCTAGAATCAACCAGCAGTCCAAGTACGTCATAATCGGCAGACTCTCTCTCCTTCGTAGTTCGAGCCACTCCTCCATGCACTTAGCGAAAAAACGAGGCCCTAGACACTAGAGACCGTGTTGTGGAAGTAGACGTCTGCAAGATCTATGGAGGTCATACACTCTCACACTATGATTCACTCCAGGAATCTGCTGGTAGTCCGGAACCGCTGTCTGATCATGAATTGGTTGAGGAGACTGAGATCCACAACAGGTCTCCTCTCTCCTGTCTTCTTGGGTTCCAGAAAGAACCCGGAGTAAAACCCAGTGTAGGAGGATCGCTTTGGCAGTAGCTCGATTATTTCCTTTGACAGGAGATCGCGGTCCTCCTCCATCAGACATGACCGCTCGTTCTCTGAGTTCACTCAGGTCCATGTGGTGACGCAGAACCTGGGGGTTGACTGTGAAGCTGAAGGGCGTGTCAATGACCGTTTATTTTCTCAATCCATATGTGGAGGTGAGGAGACAGGCGCCCTGAGCACAGGAGCGGATCTGGCCTCCAGGGCGGGTCAAGGACGAAAGGGTCGTTGGTGCTCTGCGCCCTCTCCTCTGGTGACTTCAAGTCTGGTTTGTCAAAAACAGACTCGCTTTTGTCATCTGAGCCGTCAGAGGAATTCGGTTCCCCAAACTTGCAGTGTACCTTGATCTGACACTGCAATTCTCCTAAGATAGAGACCCGAGGGACTGGCCCAATCATCCTCAGAAAGAGATGACTCTGTAGATGACGATGTCCTGCTTGCCTCTGAGAGGATTGGAGGGCTGCAGAGAACAGAATAACAGACAGACATCACATCAGACATCGCACGAGGGAGCTGAGAACAGAGCAGGTCTGGCAAGTGGCACCTACTGAGTGATCCTCTGAAGTGGTGGCTTTCACGGTCCTGTGGCGACCCCTGCTGGAAACTGGCGTGTCTGAGCAATAAGAAGAGTCAATAGCTGAATTGAAACTTCCCTGACTTTTGGCTGGAACCGGGATCTGTTGTGAGACGGGAAAGAGTTATTTGACGCCTGTGCTTCTTATTATGGTGAATCTGGGGAAAGACATAACTTCTTGGCTCCAGAAACTTCCCCAGGGACAGTTCTGGCATCAGGGATAAAGAGGCAGAGAGACCGTTACTATTCTGCTTGGTCTCCTGAGACGATGTCAAACAAAAACAAAGTTTAGAAGCCGGAGTTTGGACTCACTGGAACCGGAAGAGAACATGGCGGCTGATAAACCCTAATTTTGGGCAGAGAAGAGACAGACCCGATACCAAAGAAATGCATCTTATTATTTTTCAAGTTAGACTTTGGTTTAGATGCATACTTGTAGATAAAAAGTTCTTCCTACGCTTTTGGAGGGGGCAGAGGTGAGAGCAGTCGACTGGTCTCTCCGAGAGGAGCGGCGATGATCAGCCCGGCAATTATACGGTGTTCCCCCCAGGCGGCGACTGTTGTGTCTCCAAAATCTCTGGTGGAGTCCACGGAGCTCATAAAGAGCGCGATGATGTTCTCAAGCGCTATGAGCTGTTTGCGGACACCATTCACCATTCTACTGCGCGATGGTGGCTCTGTCAGTGCCGGGTGGGATGGTCACTCCTCAGGGGGGAGGTCAAGCTCCAGGGGCGAGGGCATCGAGCATCGTGCATGACGGCTGAGTGAGAGGGAACGCTGGCCCATAACTCCAAACCCTCCACCAATTAAGCTCCGTACCTGACCACGTGCGGTCCTAGTGCCAGTGGAGTGTCAGAAATGCGCCGGGAATAGTCCGGATTGAATTGGACGAGCAGTGGATGTTTACCCAACAGACGGCAGTCCACATCCATTTGGCATTATATGCTTTGAGTGTTGCGGGTGCTTTAGCATTTCCAATAGTGAACTGCACTTAGGGGGGGCAGGGGACTGCCTGCTAGCCTTGAAGTAGCCATGCTTTGAGGGGACGCCCCAGGATTGGAGGTCCGCTCATAATTTGGATATGGACCACGGAAACTTCAGGCAGGACTGAGGTCTGGTCGCAGTCAGGGGAGAGACTTGTCACATCACCGCAGGAGTGGATTTAACCGGAGGAGACTCAGCGTGAGACCGGAGGACATCGGGATCTTTGACAGCAGCTTTTCCCGGGGCAGTCGGCAGACCGGAGGAAATTTCTGTTTGTGTGGAAAACTTGTTTGAAATAAAAGCATTGCTTGAAGCATCGCATTTGCGTTTTTTTTATTATTATTCGTATTGAATTCGCTCCTTCCAGCGCCTTGGCCTCAACCTCTCCTCCGGCCTGGTAGCCTGGGGGCCTGTCCGCGAACCTGGCGACACTGCTCAATGATGGTCCAGACATTTGATTCGTTCTCCCAAGTGGGTTGAAGAGACATGCCCTATGATAGCCAAAGCTGAAAGGAAAACTTACAGGAGGTATCAACACAGCAGGTTTTATTCACGGTTCCAACTTTCAACAAACCAAATGATGACACGGCAACATAAAAAGAGCGCCCCAAATTTGTGATCCCAAATAATCCCATGACACATAACAAAACGTCCATTGAAGAACTTCTTTTCCGGTTTGCTGTGCAGGCTGAATATGAAGCCTCAGGCATTTTGAGGCCTCATGCGCTGTCTCTTCCGAGAGCCGCACTGGACCCTGGAGCACAGGATGGTCTGATGTTGGCAGTCAGCTGCACCTGGGTCACCTCATCCCCCGGACAGAGTTGTCTTGAGTGCACAAATAGGCCAAACTGTTGGCCATTGCTCTGATCTGTGCACCTCCCTTCCGCCCTTCCCCCCATGCAGGTCCGGAAGTAGAGGCGAGCCGCCTTGCGATCTCCGGACACTGAGAGGGCTCCATCCCAGCCTGGCCGAACCCCGGCATCAGCGTGGCTCTCATTACGTCGGTGATGGAGGTGGCACTTTCTTCTTTCCGGTCACATGCGCCGCCGGAATATAATTGCATAACTGTGCTGGATTTGAGATAGTAGAACAATCTAACAATATGCATATTAACGTTGTCTTTGAATGAACCGAAGGAGACAAGTGATCCAAACACAAAAGCAGAGCTTGACACAAACAGTGCAAGAAGCAATGCAGTCCTTGGCCACTCTGGGGCCAGGGGGCGATGTGTTCAACTTCTCCATCCTGCAGTGACTGTAATCCGAGTGTAGCCAGGATTAAGGGGGAGCACAGGTGAGCAATCTGAAACCCATCCGGAACTCTGAATCAGCCATGAGGTCATCTTGACCACAAAGCTTAACCGCCAGCCTTGCAACGTGGCCTGACGTGAGAACCATGGGCCGTCCATACCGGACGTCTGACTGGCACAGCTGGCTCCTTTGCCAGACTGCCATCAATGAGATGCACGTTTGGCTGCACTGAACCGCCTGCATTGTCACCGGCGATGTTGCTTTGGTATGACTGATGGAGGAGTGCCCAGACTCCTGTCGATATCTCGGATGGCCAGGGCCTCAAACTTGACCGGCCTATGACAGTTCCGAGGCCACCGCCACACCTGGGGTCTATCCAGCCTGAATGAATGAATGAATGGGTTGTGAAGATGTAGCATTAACATCCCTTCATACATAGAGTGTAATTTTACACCGCAGGTGGCAGGACTGCCGCCTCAACTTTGCCACCGTAAGCTGAAATAGAAGGTGGCATTAACAACCCCTCATATATGGAGTGTAACTAACACTCTGGATCAGCAGGAACTGTGTTGCCCTCTTTTAGCCACTATATGGCTGAAATAGAATGTGGCATTAACAATCCTCCATTCCTGGAGAGAAATCATTTACTGAGCAGCAACAGTCAGGGTTCTAGTCTGAGCTGAGCAAGGAAGAGGGAGTTTATTCACAAATGAATAGACAGTTATGCAGGAATCTGGTGGATATTGAGACGCTGCACACTCCACTGCACTGTAATGAAGCAGATACCGGTGTCCCAGAGCGAGTGCTGTGGGCCTACTGGTCGCAGGGTTTGGCTGCTCCTGAAGACAGAAAGACAAGAGGGAAGGAGGATGCAGACACAACAGACAAATAGTGGTAAGCAAAAGTAGAGATTGATGACCAAGAAGCTGCCTGGCAGTTTTCTTTAAGAAGTCCTTGAAAGCAGCAACAGATGTTTCCAGGCATCTCGTCGACTGTGCTCTCAGGGATTCCGGTGCCTGTTTTCCCGCTGTCTCATAGGCTTTCATGATGGAAATTCTAAGCCAATTTTACAACCTTTGAGGGGACAGTGCCTGCCGCTTCTTTCCACCAGGGAGAGCCACCCACAGAGTGTCGGACTTTCTGAAGGGTGGGACTCGATCCAGTTAAGCTTTTAGCTCTCTGACCGGACATATTTTGAGTAAACGCTCATGCTCTTCGTCTGAATGTGGAGGAGTGCAGAAAGCCATTACTGAAAAGGAGCTGACCTGCGAAGAAGAAGAGAGACATTTAGGTGCGAAGGCAGGGTTGGGTGTAAGTGATACCGCCGAGTCATCGTCACCAAAAGAGATGCAATCAGGGCTGATCGAAAAAGATCTGCATCTGACACATCTCCGGATACCAGCTGGAGCTGGGGCTGTCTGGAGCTACGAGAATCATTCTCACTCTCTACAGTTGAATTCTCCTCATAAGAAAATGAAGAAGGCAATGAGGAGGAAAGGCATACAGGAGGCCTTCTGGCCACCTTGGATGAGCCAGGGCGTCCACTCCCTGTGGAGGGTCGTCGGATCTACGGGGAGAGAACCAGAGAGGACATTTGAAGTTCTCTCTGCTCGCAAAGACATCAGCCACTGGGTGGCCGAAAAACTCCCAGATCATATTTGACATCTCCTGAGATAAACTCCATTCATCTGGCAGTGGTCTCCGAGATAATCCATCTGGTGCCACATTGTCTCCACCTGGCACATGCAGAGCCCTCAATGAGGCTAAATGTAGCAGCTCAGGGAAAAAATCTTTCTGGCTAGGTTGTGTAACGTAGACGACCTCACGCCACCCTGGCGGTTGAAATTGGCCACTGTGGTGGAGCTGTCTGATCTCACCATAACGTGGTTCCCACTAAGATGGAGAGAAAGGGCCAAAAACTGCCAACAGTTCCAGTACGTTAATGTGACGACCTTCGGAACTGCTCCAGAAAGAAGAGTTCTTACAATCCAAGTGCGATGGAGGTTTGAAGCAGAGTCACATCTCTCAAAGCTCTTGGATACACTTTCACCAACCGTCTCTGATCCCAAACAGGATGAAGATTGAGCCGGCTGAACCATGACTGCCGACTTCGCATGTTCAGGAGACCCAGGCGTATGACGGAGTGGGCTGCTGACATCATGCCCAGGAGCGTCATATTCCATTAGGCTGGGACCACACATAGACGAACCGCCAGAACCTGGGCTGACAGATTTGAAATAGAAAGTATCTTCTCGTCTGTCAAGCGAGCGCACTCTTCATGAGAGTTCAGAAGTACACCAAGAAAAGCTGTAAGCTGAGATGGCTGGAGTTGACTCTTTTCTTGGTTCACCGGAAAGCCAAGGTGGCTTTCGTGGTCCAACACCATTCTGGTGTGAGCTAACGACTCTTCCCTCGATCTGGCGAGCATTAACCAGTCGTCTAGGTAAGACAAGATCCTGAGGCCCCTTGCCCTCAAGGACTGTAGGGCTGTGTCGACCATCTTAAAGAAGGTTCTCTGAGCCAGAGAGTAGCCAAACGGGAGCCTCCGGAACTGAAAAAGTCGGCCGTCCAATGCGAAGTGGAGATATCGCTTATGAGCAGGCCAAATTGGCACGTGACAATAAGCGTCCGTGAGGTCGATGGACGTCAGCCAGTCTCCATGACGCATGCACTTCAGGAGACTTTTGAGGAGTAACTGACTCAATCATGCCTCAATCAAACACTGACCTCGTTCTGAAGACATTTTTTGCCGGATCTGACGCATTCTCAGAATGCCATTAAACTGAGGTTGGCACTGGCTGAATTGGAGAGGATAACCCACCTTCAGAATCCTTTTGATCCATATAGAATAAGCTGGATAGTGAGCTTCCCACATAGGAGAACATAGCAAGCTCTGGATGAAACCTGTGTTATCTCGACATCCATTTGACACCTCTGATGTAAGTCCTGCCTGAAGCGTCCGTGGCAACGGGATGAGCAGCTGTCGGTCTCGTCCCTCCAGTATCCCCCAGGTTTCGGTCGAGCGACACAGCAGGCTGGGTATCAGTTCCGACAGCCATCAGCACTTGAGTTTTGCCTCTCCGCAACGCCACAATCACCGCGCGCATGGACATTTGTAACTCCTTTTGGCGGCCTTCAAAACAAACAATGTGTGCTGTGTGATGGGGAGAACGCTGGCCGGTGGAAGGCGGGCCTGACCCGAGACTGAGTCCAGCATGACCCCCAGAAAGGTCGTGCTCTGACTGAGAATAAGCGCGCTTATCAGGAGGTTTACTCTGAACCTCAATAACACAATGTGCTCCAACACCAAGCCGGTGTGCGCTCATGACTCTTGTTTGGACCTGGTGAGAATCAACCAGTAGTCCAAGTACGTCAGAATCCGCAGACCATGTCTCCTTAGTGGTTCGAGCCCCACCTCCACGCACTTGGCCAAGGTGCAAGGCACTAGAGAGCTGTATGTACAAAAACACATTTTTGAAGCCGGAGAGCTGCCACTCAAATTCGCACTAACTGTAACCGGAAGATAACTTGGCAGGTAATAAACCCTAATTTTGGGCAGAGAAGAAACAGACCCGATTCCAAAGTAATGGCTCTTATTTTTTATTCAATTTAGACTTTGGTTTAGATGCATACTTTTAGATACAAAGTTTTCTTCTTACGCTTTTGGAGGGAGCAGAGGTGAGAGCAGCCGACTGGTCTCTCCAGGAGGAGCAGCGATGATCAGCACGTCTATGATCCGGACAGCTGGGCTCACCCCGCCCCTTTTTCCTATAGTTTCAGGTGGAATTTTCATGTTCTGAGGCATCCCCGAGCAGTAAGTGAACAGTGCAGAAAACGCGTTTTCAGCCCGAGAGAAGCTCAGATTCAGAGCAGGAAAAAGAAAAAAAGTTGATAACCCCTTGAAATACAGTTCAGAAAGGTAGATTAAGTGTTGAACATACAACAAAGAGTGTTTTTCCTGTAGTTGCAGGTGAAATTTTAATGTTCTGTGTCCCCCCAAAGCAGTGACTGAATAGAGCAGAAAAAGTGTATTCAGCCCAAGAAAATGTGGTTTTCAGTCCGACAAAAATAAAAACGTTGATAACTCTGAAAACGTGTGGTTCCAGCCTTATGGATTATGAGGCTCCTGGGCATGATGTCAGCAGCCCACTCCGTCGTCCGCCAGGGTCTCCTGAACATGCGTAGTCTGCAGTCAGGGTTCCGACCGCTCAATCTTCAACCTGTCCGGGATCAGAGACGGTTGGTGAAAGTGTCTCCACGAGCTCTGACAATTGTGAGGTTTAGGAACTCTGCTTCAAACCTCCATCGCACTTTATCCTTGCATTGTCAAAACACTTCTTTAAAAGTATTTACAGATGCATCTCTGTCAGGCTGGGTAGGCCACCATGATCAACATGCGTCATTGGGATCTGGAGCAGTTCCAAAAGTCGTTCCACTAACCTGCTGGAACTGTTCGCAGTTTTTAAAGTGTTGGTGGCTCTTTCTCTCCATCTAAGTGGGAACCACGTTATGGTGAGATCAGACAGCTCCACCACAGTGGCCTATATCAACCACCAGGGTGGCGTGAGGTCGTCTGTGTTACACAACCTAGCAAGAAAGATTTTTTCTCTGGGCTGATGTAGAATTAGCCTCATTGAGGACTCTGCATGTTCCAGGTGGAGACAATGTGGCAGCAGATGGATTATCTCGGAGACCACTGCCAGTTGAATGGAGTTTATCTCAGGAGACGGCAAATATGATCTTGGAGTTTTTCGGCCACCCAGTGGCTGATCTCTTTGCGAGCAGAGAGAACTACAAATGTCCTCGCTGGTTCTCTTTCCGTAGATCCGATGACCCTCCACTGGGAGTGGACGCCCTGGCTCATCCAAGGTGGCCAGAAGGATTCCTGTATGCCTTTCCTCCTCATTGCCTTAATCTAAACAGCCCCAGCTCCAGCTGGTATCCGGACATGTGTCAGATGGGGATCAAAGGCCCCTGGGAGTTCTCTCCATCGAGGTCAGCGCTTCTGCAAGCATCAGAAACCCTGAGGTCTCCGCCAATAATAGGACGACCCCTCACGGTTTGGCTTCTCCAGGGTTAAGAATTAGTCACTTGCCTCCTGATGTCCAATTGACTCTTCAGAACGTTTAAGCTCTGCCAACCCTCAGAGCATACAATGCTAATTGCACATTTTTTCCCCAATGGTGTGGAACCCAGTCAGCCTTCCCAGAATCGGCGCCTGTTTCTCTAATCCTCTCTTTTCTCCAGCATCTGGTTAACGAAGATCGGAGCTGCACCACATTACGGGTTTATGTAGCAGCCCATTCCATGCTACACAATGGTCTGGACGGCCACCCCTTTGGCGAGCATCGTCGAGTGAGCCGTTTCATGAGAGGAGTGAAAAGGCTTAGACCAACCTCAAGACATTTATGTCTCTACTGGGTCCTGCCGCTGGTACTCAATTCACTCTCCTTTCGAGCCACTCGATGAGGCCTCCCTGGAGCTAGCAGCTTACAAGGCAGCTCATCTTATAGCCTTAGCTTCACCAAAGAGAGTGGGAGAGCTGAGTTCTTTTTCCATCTGCCCTGATTGCATCTCTTTTGGTGACAATGACTCGGCGGTGTCACTTAGACCCAACCCTGCCATCGCACCTAAATGACTCTCTTCTTCTTCACAGGTCAGCTCCTTTTCAAGAAAGGTTTTATGCCCTCCTCCCCATTCAGACGAGGAGCATGAGCATTTACACAAAATGTGTCCGGTGAGAGAGCTAAAATCTTAATTGGGTCGAGTCCCACCCTACATAAAAGACGGACAGTCTGTGGGTGGCTGTCGCAGATGGTAAGATGGGGCAGGCGCTGTCCCCTCACAGGTTGTCGCATTGGCTTAGAATTGCCATCATGAAAAATGACCTGGCAACATCTGTGGCTGCTTTCAAGGGAGTATCTCTGGCAGAAATCTGCCAGGCAGCTTCTTGGTCATCAATCTCGACTTTTGCTCACCACTATTTGTCTAATGTGTCTCCATCCTCCTTCCCTCATGTCGTTCTGTCTTCAGGAGCAGCCGAACCCTTCGACGAATAGTCCCTCATTGACAGCACTGGCTCTGGGACACCAGTATCTGCTTCATTACATTGCTGTGGGGTGTGCAGCGTACCAAGATCCACCGGATTCCTGCATAACTGTCTATTCATTTGTGAATAAACTCCCTCTTTCTTGCTCAGCTGAGACTAAAACCCTCACTGCAGCTGCTCAGTAAATGATTTCTCTCCAGGTATGGAGGATTGTTAATGCCACATTCTATTTCAGCCGTATCGTGGCTAAAAGAGGGCAACGCAGTTCCTGCTGATTCAGAGTGTAAGTTTCACTCTATATATGAGGGGTTGTTAACGCCACCCTCTATTTCAGCTTACGGTGGTAAAGGCGAGGCGGCAGCTCCTGCCACCTTGAGTGTAAAATTACACTCTACGTATGAGGGGTTGTTAATGCTACATCTTCACAACCCATTCATTCAATCAGGCTGGACAGACAGGCTGGTGGCATAGGGACTATCATAAGATGGCCCATCCGAGATATCGACAGGACTCTGGCCTCACCTCCGTCCGTCATACCGAAGCAACATCGCCGGTGACATTGCAGACGGTTCAGTGCAGCAAAACGTGCATCTCATTGACAGCAGTCTGGCAAAAGAGCCAGCTGTGCCAGTCAGACTTCCGGTCTGGACGGCCCATGGTTCTCAGGTCAGGCCATGTTGCAAGGCTGGCGGTTAAGCTTTGTGGTCAAGATGACCTCTTGGGTGATTCAGAGTTCCGGATGGGTTCCGGATTGCTCACCTGAGCTCCCCCTTCATCCTGGCTACACTCGGATTCCAGTCACTGCAGGATGGACGAGATTAACTCATCGCCTCCTGGCACTTTTTGTGCCATGCGGTGCTTTAGTGTTTTGATCACTTGTCTCCTTCGGTTCATCCAAACAAAGACAACGTTAATAAGCATATAGGTTGTTCTACGATCTCAAATCCAGCACAGTTATGAGGCTAGTTTCTTTTGAAACATTGGGAGTGATTTGTAAAGCCATCACAACACTTCTCTCTCCATCTTACTTCAACGGGGTGGGATGAGAGTGTGAATCGTGCCTATATTCCGGCGGCGCATGTGACCGGTAACAATTTACAGGCAGATGGCGACCATCCAGTTTACCCGATCAAGTCCGACATGCCTCTGTGCTTGGCTGAAGCTAAACGGCGTTGCTCCCTTAAATAGGAGGATGTCGGCATCACGAGCTATGAAATACCGGTGCGTCACGGCGTGCGGCAATCGTTCTCCCATGACTGCGATGAGACGTCAGTCTCTGCTGAAGTTTCCGTGGTCCAGATGAGGCACTCCGCTCATCTTCATTTCTCAAGCTCCCTCGCTTGATGTGCCAGGTGCATCGGCTCCGGCGGCGCATTTGAGGGGTAAGAAGAAAGTGCAACGTCCATCACCGACGTAATGAGAGCCACGCTGATGCCGGGGTTCGGCCAAAACCTGGCTGGGACGGAACCCTCTCAGTGTCCGGAGATCGTACGACGGCTCCCCTCTACTACCGGACCTGCATGGGGGGAAGGGAGCTGCACAGATCAGAGCGATGGCCAACAGTTTGGCCTTTTTGTGCTCTCAAGACAACTCTGTCCGGGGGATGAGGTGACCCAGGTGCAGCTGACTGCCAACATCGGACCATCCTCTGCTCCAGGGTCCAGTGCGCCTCTTGGAGGAGTCAGCGCATGAGTCCTCAGAATGCCTCAGGCCTCATATTCAGACTGCACAGCAAACCGGAGAAGAAGTTCTTCAATGGACGTGTTGTGATGTGTCATGGGATTATTTGGGGTCACAACTTGGGGGCGCTCTTGTTATGTTGCCGTGTCACCATCCGGTTTGTTGGAAGTTGGAATCGTGAATAAAACCTGCTGTGTTGATACCTCCTGTGAGTCCTTTCAGTTTCGGCCATCACTGTTAGCGACGAGGATAAAGAACGAGACTTTTTGCAAACCGGTCACTGTGGTAACTGACGGCAACGTTTTTGTGTAGTTTGTTCATCATAGCGATAATCATGGCGGCTACTGTGGGTACAGTGACGCCTTTCGAAGCTAGTTCGCATTCATGGGAGGACTATTGTGAAATTTTGGAACATTTTTTTATTGCAAACGTCATTGAAGATGAGGATATACAGCGCGCAGTGTTGCTCAGCAGTGTCGGGGCCCAGGCATATGCGGAGCATTTGAGGAACCTGTTGAGACCGGAAAAACCAGGGGATCGTTCGTATGCTGAACTGGTCATCCTTTTGAGGAATCATTTCCATCTGAAACCGAGTGAGATTATGCAACGATGGAAGAAGAATAGAAGGACTGAAGAGACCGTTTGTGACTACGTGGCGGAGTTGAGGAACTGGCTCATGATTGTAACTATGGTGAGACACTGACTGTGATGCTGAGAGACCGCTTGGTGTGTGGGTTCAACGACGACAGGATACAGAGGAAGCTGCTGTCGCAGGATGGACTGACATTTGACAGAGCGTTCAAAGTGGCCTTAGCGATGGAAGCTGCAGATAGAGACTTGATGAACCCACGAGGTGTGAAGGACTCACTCCAAGGAAGTGGATCATCACCGGTCAACAAAGTGGAAGAGACGAGGGCAGTAGTGTCCATGGAGTCGAGAAGGTGCTATAGATGTGGTGGAGAGACTCACTTGGCCAGTGATTGCCGGTTTGCTGAGGTCAAATGTCATAACTGTGGAAAAGTGGATCACTTAAAGACAGTACGTAAAAGTATGACAGAGGTGAGGGAGACAAAACAAACAAGAAAAAGGGGGAAAGGTACAACGCCGTCGAACAAATTTCATGCAGGAGAAGGATGACAGTGAAAATGAAGAGATGTTTACAGTGACAGATAAAAGAAGATGCAGCAGTGAGGAACTGGACATTCCTAGAGTAGAGCCGTTGAGGGTAAATGGAAAGAAGGTGGTTTTTGAGGTAGACACCGGCTGCAGTTACACTATTATGGCTCAACAGATGGTTGACAAAACAGAACTAACACTAAACTTGTGGACTGCAAGATAAAGTTAAAAACATATGGAGGTCATCAGGTTCCAGTGGTGGGGGCAATTAAGGTCAAGGTTGAACACAATGATCAGATCAAATGGCTGCCTGTCATTGTTGAAAGGTTGGTGAAAGGTTCAGGAGCAAGTCTTCTGGGCAGAGGCAGGATGAAAGCATTCCAGATAGAGGGGCAGTTTGTCCACAAAACAGATGAGGTGGACAGTTCCCTGCAAGAGGTTCTCTCCCGACATGAGAAGGTATTCAAAGAAGAGTTAGGGTCATTAAGGGCCACAGCCAAGATTCATGTGGCTCAGGATGCCACGCCCTTATTTTACAAACCCAGGTCGGTTCCATTTGCCATTAAAAGAAAAGTGGAAATCGAACTTCAGAGACTAGCAGAGGAAAGAATATTGGAACCTGTGATGTTCTCTGAATGGGCAGCACCTATTGTGCCTGTGTTCAAACCTGATGGTGGTGTGAGGATTTGTGGAGATTATAAATTAACAGTGAACAAAGTCTCCACGACCGAACAGTATCCGATTCCAAGAATGGAGGATATGATGGCAAGCCTGCAGGGGGACAGAAGTTCACAAAACTCGATATGAGCCAAGCATATCAGCAAATAGTCCTTGAAAAGGAATCAAGGAATTTTGTGAGTGTCAACACTCACAAAGGTCTTTTAACATATACACGTCTGCCTTTTGGAGTAAACTCCAGTCCTGCTATTTTCCAACGCACCATGGAGAATGTACTTCAAGGTATGTTAAATGTGGCAGTGTATTTACATGAAATTTTATTGAGAGGAAGAGATGACAGCTCTCATCTGCAAACACTCAACGAAGTGCTGCAGAGGTTGGAGGATAAAGGCCTGAAGTTGTAACGGAGAAAGCGTCAGTCCATGGAAAACAAAGTAACATTCTTGGGTCATCAGGTGGACAGGACAGGCCTGCATCCAATGCCAGCGAAGGTCAAAGCAGTCCAGGAGGCTCTGGTGCCACGGTCTGTAAGTGAACTTAACCCTCGTATTATGATGAAAAAAAATTACATTGATTATGTTGGGGGTCATTTTGACACACACTGTGTAAATCCACTCAAAACAGTCAAAAAAACAGATTGAACCAATCTTCAATCTTCAAAACATCTTCATTTTAGATTATATAAAAATTTGTAAAACAGACATAGAACACATTTTCAATTTCAACCCTATATTTAAGAGCAATTTCAGTTTTTCCCTCCTCACAAACACTTTTATTTTCATTTAACTTGACCCATTTTTCAATGTTCAATATGTTCAATGCTCTCCACATGATGGACAGACTGTAACTGTGTGTTTTGTAGATGCAATTCTTGCATTTCACAAAACAGGTACTTGTTTTACTGTCAGATCTCGCATCTTTTCCGTTTCTTCACACCTGTATCCAATGCATCCTTGGCAGATTGGTAGGGTGATGTGAGCTTGACCTTTGTCAATGACAGCAGCAGTTGCTGGGCATCGAGGTGGCCTGGCTTGACTCTGCAGCTTGGGAGTGACGGGGCATTGTAAGCAGACACAACAACGATGTTGCAGAAAATCACCAAGGGCCAATGGGCAGTCTTGCGCTGGCAGCTGTATGTTGCTGTGACTTTGTCAACTCCTTTTTTGGTGCAGTTTCAGTCCAGGATCATGTGTGGCTGCATGTCTTCTCTTGTGCTTAGAGATGCATCTCTGTGCATTGTGCTCATTACAAGAACATTCTTGTTTCTCTTTGGGCAGTATGAAACAACTGTTGCCTTGTCACTGAAAGCAAATATTGAGCAATGCAGAGGTCTGCCCTGCACCTTCAGAATTTCCTTGGGAAGGTCTGGCTTCTTTCTTCTGACTGTTCCCGCTGTCCAGCTTTCTCTTCTGAAGTTCATCTCCAAGGAGATAGAATGTAAGCCCTTCACTCATGTCCATCACTACACGCATCCCCTGATTGTTCTCGGGTGCTCTTCCAGGTAGCTTTCCAGCGTATACTTTCATATTACAGGCATAGCTAGATTTTGCATCACAGGCCACCCATATTTTGATACCATACTTGGCGGGCTTGTTGGGCATGTACTGTAAACCTTCTGTAGCTCATTTTTGGTTTGTCAAAGAGACTACATGAGAACACTGACAAGAACAAGGGAGAGAAAGTTATCCCTCTACACACAGCTGGGTCTGAATGGCTATTCAGACAATCAAATCAATCAAAATACACATAGCTGGGCAGTCTAAATAGGTATATCAAAGAGACATGTTTATTTTGGATCTGAACAGCCACTTACCCACATTAAAGAATCCGGGTCAAAATGACCCGCAACATCATCTTTGTATACAAGCTCTGTACAGACATGCCACTTGACATCAAAGTGTCCAGATTTTACACACCTGTTCATTACCCTTGATGAGGAAAAGTCACAAAATTTTATGAAGAAAAAGTCAGGATAACCACTACTTTTATGAACACAAAAACGGATATCAGTCAAATTGACCCTAAGCATAATACGAGGGTTAAAGCTTTTCTAGGTCTGCTAAACTTTTATAACTTGCCGAACTTGTCTACTGTGCCGGCTCCATTACACAAGTTACTGAGGAAAGATGACAAACGGAGGTGGGAGGTTGAGCAAGAAGAGGCTTTTAAGCAGGCAAAGAAGTTACTACAAAGCAGTCAAGTGTTGGTTCATTATGATGAACAAAAACTTACTGCTGTCATATGATACCTCACCTTATGGGGTGGGGGCAGTCTTGGCACACAGGCTGGAAGGGGGAGCAGAAAAGCCTGTGGGTTATGCCTCGCGCACACCCACAGCAGCAGAAAAAAACTATTCACAGTTGGATAAAGAGGGCTTAGCAGTCATTTTTGGGGTGCAGCACTTTCACAAATATTTGAGTGGATCGGTTTGCCAGGAAGCGCGGCAATCGTTCTCCCCTGACTGCGATGAGACTTCAGTCCTGCATGAAGTTTCCGTGGTTCAGATGAGCCGCTCCGCACCTCTTCTTCTCTTGATGTGCCAGATGCGCCGGCTGTAATTTCACAATTACAGAGTCACTCACTCACGCCTCTTTAATTTCACAATCAGATTTTGTGGAGTGCCCTGGCACTTCCAGTGAAGTAGAAAGGCTGGTGTAATATTCCTGGAATATGTTTGTGTCCAGCTGTCCCTGGAGCCTGCCTCCCTCCCAAACATTCCTTTAACACGGGGCAGAAATTATGAGCGGACCTCTGATCCTGGGGCGTCCCCTCAAAGCATGGCTACTTCAAGGCTGGCAGGCAGTCTTTTGCCCCCCGAAGTGCAGTTCACTATTCGAAATGCTAAAGTACCCGCAACACTCAAAGTATATAATCCCAAATGAGTGTGGACTGCCGTCTGTTGGGTAAACATCAACTGCTCGTCCAATTCATTCCGGACTATTCCCGGCGCAGTTCTGACACTCCACTGAGGGTTTGGATTTTGCGGCACGACGCTCGCTCTCACTCAGCCGTAATGTGCGATTCCCTCGCCCCTGGAGCTTGACATCCCACATGAGGAGTGACCATCACACCCAGCGTGACAGAGCCACCATCGCGCAGTAGAATGGTGTCTCAGCCGTCGGCAACCGGCTCATAGCGCTTGAGAACATCATCGCACTCCTTATGAGCTCCGTGGACAGGCTCATCCATCGCAGAACCTCTCTCAGTCCACCAGAGATTCAACAGTCCGTCGGCATGGTGCTCTGCTCGCGGCGCCTCCTCCACACACAGCCGCCCGGGGGGAACACCGTATAATAGCCGCGCTGATCATCGCTGCTTCTCTTGGAGAGACCAGTCGGCTGCTCTCACCTCTGCTGTATGCTTTGTATCTAAAAGCATACATCTAAACCAAAGTCTAACTTGTAAAAAAATAAGATTCATTACTTTGGTATCGGGTCCGCTTCTTCTCTGCCTAAAATTAAGGATCATCACCCGCCAAGATCTCTTCCGGTTCCAGTCAGTCCGAACTCCGGCTTAAAAAATGTGTTTTTGTTTGACATCGTCTCATGAGACAGAGCAGTAAAGTAATGGTCTATCTGCCACGTTATCCCTGACGTCAGAACTGTACCTGGGGAAGTTTCTGGAGCTTGGTGGTTTTCCTCAGATTAGCCACAATAGGAAGCATAGGCATCAAATATCACTTTCCCGTCTCTCTACAGATCCCGGTTGCAGCCAAAAGTCAGGAGAGTTTCAATTCTGCCATTAACTTTTCTTATTCCTCAGACTCGCCAGTTTCCAGCAGGGGTCGCCACAGGACCACGAAAGCCACCTCTTCAGAGGATCTCACAGTAGGCGCTGCGTGCCAGACCTGCTCTGTTCTCAGCTCCTTCACGCGATGTCTGATGCGATGTCTGTCTGCGATGTCTGTCTGCGATGTCTGTCTGCAATTCTGTTCTTTGCAGCCCTCCAAACCTCTCAGAGGCAAGCACGACATCGTCATCTACAGAGTCATCTCTTTCTGAGGATGATTGGGCCGGTCCCTCGGGTCTTCATCTTAGGAGAATTGCAGCGTCAGATCAAGGTACACTGCAAGATTGGGGAACCGAATTCCTCTGACGGCTCAACTGACAAAAGCGAGTCTGTTTTTGAAGAACCAGCGGGACTTGAAGTGCCCAGAGGAGTGGGCGCTGAGCACCGACGAGCCTTTCATTCTAGGCCCTCCCGGGAGGCCGGGTCCGCTCCTGTGCTCAGGGCGCCTGTCTTGACAGAGTATCTTCCGAATTGAAAGCGCCTGTCTCCTCACCAGCCCATATGGATCGAAAAAATACACGGTCTTTGACACGCCCTTCAGTTTCACAGTCAACCCCCAGGTTCTGCCACACCATGTGGACCTGAGTGAACTCAGAGTTCCAGCGGTCATGTCTGATGGAGGAGGACCGCAGTTAGAGGGGTGACTGAGAACATGAAATTTTCACTTACAGCAATAGGAATAACACTCTTTCTAGTGTGATCAACACTAAACCTCTACGAATAGGGCGCTTGCTTCCAAGCCATGGGATGAGTTTGACGAGAGCCAGGCACTGCTATGAGGTGGATCTGTAGACTGTGTTCCCAGACTTGGCTGAGTTCCGTGTGGTGGAGTCAGGCAAGTTCCCGCTTGATCTTCACCTGTGCCTCATGGCATCCGCCGGCCGTCGTATCGAAGTTGAGCTCTCTCTCCACCTCCTGCTCAAGAATCATCCCACTTCACTGACGGCCCACTGGCGGTGGTTGGCGAGACTACACACGTGGCGCTACCGCATGTTGTCTGCCCACATCTGGAAGAAATCTGGACTATTCCCGTCGCAGTTCTGACACTCCACTGGCACTCGCACCGCACGTGATCAGGTACAGAGCTTACTGCCAGGTGGAGGGTTTGGATTTGCAGCGCTGTGTTCCCTCTCACTCAGAAGTCATGCCCGATTTGCGATGCGCGATGCCCTCGCCCCTGGAGCTCGACTTCTCCCCTGAGGAGTGACCATCCCACCATCACGCAGTGGAATGGTGTCTACACTATCGGCAACCAGCTCATAGCGCTTGCAGACATCATTGTGGTCTTTATGAGCTCCGTGGACAGGCTCATCCATTCCAGAACCTCTGTCACTCCACCAGAGATTTTGGAGATTCAACAGTCCGTCGGTGTGGTGCTCTGCTCGCGGCGCCTCCTCCACAGACAGCCGCCGCCCGGGTCGAACACCATCGCTGGTTGAAGGGGCGCGGAGAGCCCAGCTGTCTGGATCATAGCCGCACAGATCATCGCTGCTCCTCTTGGAGAGACCAGTCGGCTGCTCTCACCTCTGCTCCCTCCAAAAGTGTACGAAGAAAACTTTGTATCTAAAAGTATGCATCTAAACCAAAGTCTAAGTTGAATAAAATATAAGATGGATTACTTTGGTATCGGGTCTGTTTCCTCTCTGCCCAAAATTACAGTTTCTCACTGGACAAGTTCTCTTCCGGTTCCAGTCAGTGCGAACTCTGGCTTCAAAAATTTGTTTTTGTCAGATCAAAGTACACTGCAAGTTTGGGGGCCCTGCTTCCACTCACAGCTCAACTGACAAAAGCAAGTCTGTTTTTGAAGAACCACCGGAGTTGAAGTGCCCTGAGGAGTGGGCGCTGAGAACGATGACCCTTCTATCCTAGATCCGCTCCGGAGGCCTGGTGCTCTCCTGTGCTCAGGTCGCCTGTCTTGACAGAGTATCTTCCGAATTGAAAGTGCCTGTCTCCTCACCTGCCCATATAGATCAAGAAGATACTCCGTCATTGACACGTCCTTCAGTTTCACAGTCAACCCCGAGATTCTGCGACACCACGTGGACCTGGGTGAACTCATAGAACGCTGGTTCTATGACTGACTTCGCACCTAAATGTCTCTCTTCTTCTACACAGGTCAGCACCTTATCAGTAAAGGCTTTCTGACCTCCTCCACATTCAGACGAGGAGCATGACAGTTTACACAAAATGTGTCCGGTTAGAAAGCTAAAAGCTTAATTGGATCGAGTCCCACCCTTCAGAAAGTCGGACACTCTGTGGATGGCTCTCCCTGGTGGAAAGAAGCGGCAGGCACTGTCCCCTCACAGGTTGTAAAATTGGCTTAGAATTTCCATCATGAAAGCCTATGAGAAAACAGGAATCCCTGGAAACAGCTGTTGCTGCTTTCAAGAGAGTATCTCTTAAAGAAAACTGCCAGGCAGCTTCTTGATCATCAATGTCTACTTTTGCTGACCACTATGTGTCTAATGTGTCTGCATCCTCCTTCCCTCATGTCAATCTGTCTTCAGGAGCAGCCGAACCCTGCGACCAGTAGGCCCTCATTCACAGCACTAGCTTTGGGACACTGGTATCAGCTTCATTTCAGTGCAGTGGAGTGTGCAGCGTCCCAAGATCCACCGTATTCCTACATAACTGTCTATTCATTTGCGAATAAACTCCCTCTTCCTTGCTCAGCTCAGACTAGAACCCTGGCTGTAGCTGCTCAGTAAATGTTTTCTCTATAGGTGTGGAGGATTGTTAATGCCACTTTCTATTTCAGTCATATAGTGGTTAAAAGTGGACAACGCAGTTCCTGCTGATCCACAGTGTAGGGTACACACCATATATGAGGGGTTGTTAACGCCACCTTCTATATCAGCTTACGGTGGCAAAGGCGAGGCCTGCCACCCCGAGTGTAAAATTACACTCTACGTATGAGGGGTTGTTAATGCTACATCTTCGCAACCCATTCATTAATTCATTCAGGCTGGATAGACCCCGGGCGTGGCGGTGGCATAGGAAGTCTCATCGGCCGGTCCCGTATGAGGCCCTGGCCATCCGAGATAGCAACAGGACACTGGGCATACCACCTTCCGTCATACCAAAGCAACATCGCCGGTGACATTGCAGGTGTTTTAGTGCTGTAAAACGTGCATCTCCTTGACGACCGTCTTGCAAAGGAGGCAGCGGTGCAAGTCAGACGTCCGGTATGGGCGGCCATGGTAATTGCCCGTGGTTCTCAGGTCAGGCCACATTGCAAGGCTGGGGGTTAAGCTTTGTGATCAAGATGACCTCATAGGTGTTCCAGAGTCCCGGGAGGTGTTCTGGACTGAGCAACTCTGCCACCTGTGCTCACACATACACTCACACAAGGGTGTGCTGCAACCTGTTCAAGTCCTGCAAAAAGTCCTGCAGCAGGGGGCAGAAATTATCAGGGGACCGCCTATCCTGGGGCATCCCCTCAATGCATGGCTACTTCAAGGCTAGCAGGTGGTCCTCTGCCCACCGAGGTAGAGTTAACTATTCGAAATGCAAAATCACCGGTAACACTCAAAGCATATAATGCTAAATGGGTGTGGACTGCTGTCCGTTGGGTAAACATCCACTGCTAGTCCAGTTCATGCAGGGATTTCGAAGACTCAGACCTCCAGACGCATCTGCCCCTATGGGGATCTACAATTGGTATTAAAGTCTCTCTGTGAAGCTCCCTTCGAGCCACTTGGTCAGGCTCCTTTGGAGCTGGTGGCTTAGAGAGCAGCTGTCCTCCTGGTCCTGGCCTCCATCAGGAGAGTTTGGAGAACTATGTGCCAGCTGGGTCCCGCGAGGTTCCTGGAGGTGGTGCATCCTTCGCCATGTGGTCTCCTCTTCTACACGGTCAAGTTCTTGGTCCGTGGGAGAGACCAGCAGGCGAAGCGATGGCTTTGACTCCTGATCTCAACTTTCCTCCCATTTCTGCTACAGTCGGATTATGGTCAAAGATTGATGGAAATAAGGAACGATTGAAATCTCTCACGATAGGTCATAGGTAGGGGACCGGTGGCGGTATATCCATCACCATCATATCATCCGTCAACATAATGTTTTCTGTCGGAAATCCAATTTCTCTCACTCTTATCAAACGTTTTCTACACTGTTCACTCAGTGACCAGAAAAGTCTCAGAACTTGAAAATGTCAAACCATAGCAGAAAGACTCATTCTAATGAATTCAGGACTAAATCTATATTTCTGAACTTTTTTCAGAGTTGTTAACATTTTCATGGTTTGGTTCCGAAACCCATAAAAATGCGTTTTCTGCACGCTGCCACAACTTCTCAGGGAAACTTCAAAAAAATGAAATTTTCACCTCCCACTATAGCAGAAAGGGTCTTACTAATAGTTGCACATCAAATCTAAGCTGTCTGAAGTGTTTTAAAGTTAACAACATTTTTATGTTTGGCGTTTCGAAACCCACCTTATCTCAGGCTGAAAACGCGTTTTCTGCATTTGGCCACAACTTCTCCGCGAAGCTTCAGAACATGAAATTTTTACCTCTCACTATAGCATAAAGGATCTTTCTAGTAGTCAAAGCACAAATCTAAGCTGTCTGACTTGTTTTTCAAAGGTTATCAACATTTTAATGTTTGCCGTTCCAAAACCCACCTTATCTCAGGCTGAAAAAGTGTTTTCTGCATTGTGCCATAACTTCTCAGGGAAGCTTCAGAACATGAAATTTTCACCTCCCACTTAAGCAGAAAGGGTCTTTCTAGTAGTTGCAGAACAAATCTAAGCTGTCTGAACCGTTTTTAGAGGGTTATCAACAATTTTATTTTTGTCAGTCCAAAACCCACTTTCTCTTTGGACGAAAACAAGTTTTACGGACAGATCACTCACTGCTCAGCGATGCCCCAGAAGATGAAGTTTTCACCTGCCACTATAGCGGAAAAGGTATTTCTACAAGGTGCAGAACTAACTCAACTTGTCTAAAGTGATTTAAGAGAGTTATCAACATTTTTATTTGTGTCGGTCTGTAAACTATCTTTGCTTTGGCTGAAAACGCGTTTTATGCAGTTTACTCACTGCTCAGCGATTCCTGAGAACAAGAAAATTTCTCGTGCAACTATAGGAGAAACACTCTTTCTAGGATAATAAACACTAAACCTACATTCGTGAACTGTATTTCAGGGGGTTATCAACTTTTTTTTTTTTTTTCCTGGACAGAAACTCAGCTTATCTCGGGCTGAAAACGTGTTTTCTGCACTGTTCACTCACTGCTTAGTGATGCCTCAGAACATAAAAGTTTCTCCTGAATTTACAGCAGAAGCGGTCTTTCTAGCAGCTGCAGAACTAATTCAACATGTCTGACGTGATTTCAGAGTGATAACAACATTTTTATGTTTGTCGATTCTGAAAACCACTGTCACTCGCGCTGAAAACGCGATTTCTGCACTGTTCACTCACTGCTCATCGATGCCTTAGAACATGAAAATTTCTCCTGCAAGTAAAGGAAGAACACTCTTTGTAGTATAATAAACATTAGGCCTACCTTTAGGAAATGTATTTCAGGAGGTTATCAGCTGCTTCTTTTTTTCCTGTTTAGAAACCGAGTTTCTCTTCGGCTGAAAACTAGTTTTCTGCACTGTTCACTCACTGATCAGAATAGTTTCGGATCCTGAAAATATTACCTGCAACTATAGGAAAAATAGTCTTTCTAATATATTCAAGACCAAACCTACATTTCTGAACTGTTTTTGCAGGGTTATCAACAAATTTTTTTTCGTCTGTCCAAAACCCACTTTGTCTTAGGCCAAACACACTTTTTATACACTGCTCACTCACTGCTCAGAGATTCCACAGAAGATGAAAATTTCACCTGCCACAATAGCAGAAAAGGTCTTTCTCGTAGGTGCAGAAATAATTCAACGTCTCTGAAGTGGCTTCAGAGAGTTAACATTTTTATGTTGGTCTGAAAACCACAGTGCCTCGGGCTGAATACGCGTTTTATTATGGACAGAATACCCTCTGAACATTAAATTATCATCTACAATTATAGGAAAACACTCTCTAGTATATACAGCACTCAATCTACCTTTCTGAACTGTATTCCAGCGCGTTAGCGACGATTTGATTAATTATTATTATTTTTTATTTTTTTTCTGGTATGAAAACCACAATCACTCAGGCTGAAAACGCGTTTTCTGCACTGTTCACTCACTGCTCAGTGATGCCTCACAACATGAAAATTTCACCAGCAACTATAGGAAAAGCACTCTTTCTAGTATATTCAACACTAAACATACATTTCAGATTTTTTTTTTTTTTTGACTTTTTCTCAGCGATGCCTCAGAACATGAAAATTTCACCTATACTATAGCAGAATCTGCTAAAGTCTTTCTAGTAGCTGCAGAACTAATTCAACCTCTCTGAAGTGGTTTCAATGTGTCATCAACATTTTAATGTTTGTTGGTCTGAAAACCACAGTCCTTCGGTAGAAAACGCGTTTTCTGCACTGTTCACTGACTGATCAGAACAGCCTCAGAACAATGAAAATATCAAGTGTAAATATAGCAAAAAGACTATTTCTAGTATATTCAGCACTAAATAAAACTTTCTGAACTGTTTTCAAAGCGACAATTTTATATTTTATTTTATGCGTTCACTGCTGGTCACACAGTGCTTTGGCGTGACTGAGAACATGAAAATTTCAACTGCAACAATAGGAAAAACACTCTTTCTCGTATATTCAGCACTAAATGTACCTTTCTGAACTGTTTATCAGGGGGTTATCAACTTCTTTTTTCCTGGTCAAAAACCGAGCGTCTCTCAGCCTGAAAACGTGTTTTATGCCCTGTTCACTCACTGCTCAGGGATGCCTCAGAACATGAACATTTCACCTGCCAATATAGTAGCAGGAGTGTTTTTAGTAAGTGCCGAACTAATTCAACTTGTTTGAAGTGGTTTCAGAGAGGTAACAACATTTTCATGTCTATCTGTCTCAAAACCACAGTCCCTCGGGCTGAAAACGCGTTTTCTGCAGTGTTCACTCACTGCTCAGCGAAGGCCACAGAACATGACAATTTTACCTGCCAATATCAGCAGAAAAGGTGTTTTTAGAGGGTGCAGAACTAATTCAACCTGTCTAAGGTGGTTTCAGAGAGTTATCAAGATTTTTATTTTTGTCGGTCTGAAAACCACCTTTTCTTGAGCTGAATACGCGTTTTCTGCTCTCTTCACTCACTGCTCAGGCATTACTCACAACATGAAAATTTCACCTGCAACGATAGGATAAACACTCTTTCTCATATATTCAACATTAAACCTACATTTCTGAACGGTATTTCAGGTGGTTAACTTTTTTTTTCTGGTCTGAATACCAGCTTTTGACGGGCTGAAAAGGCGTTTTCTGCACTGTTCACTGACTGAATGGAAAAGCTTCTGAACATGAAAATATCACATACAACTATAGGAAAAACAGCCTTTCCAGTGTGACGCCCACTTATGTGTGGTCACAGAGTGTGTGTTAGATGTCATTTAATTGTTCAGCATGGAGTTGATTAACCGGCAGGTATATGATTAGGTCAGTAGAGGGCAGGATAGGACAGAGGTTGGGCATTGAAGATGCGTGGGTAAATAGGAAGTGACATTTTTTCATTACTTTTCTCACCATCGAAAAATGTGGAAGCCTCACGTGAATCTGTCCACATTTTGTTTCAGGTTAGTTGATTATATGGTTGTCATATCAGAATATAGTTTTTTGTGATTGCATTGTACAGTAGTTTTGTCGACCAAAGTGGCTTCAGGAGAGTGCAAGGACCGTGTTTTGTTCCATGAAAGCGAATAATTACATTGCACTGAGGTCCTGGTTCAACCGTTCAAACGAGAAAATCGAATGTATCATCTATATAAATACTCATCACATCTGTGACACTGAGTTTCAAACAAGATAAATATGATTTTACTGGATGTAAGGCAGTAAAATGATTATTTTGCAAAATGTTTAAAAGAGTAATTTACAATCATAAGAATCAAGTGTTTACATTGTACAAAAACTTTATCATTTAAATGTAAAATCAGAGCGAAATACATGTCATGTTCTACTTTTATTTGAATTGTTTGATAAAAACAGATGGAAATGTGAAGTGCAAACGTCATTGACATGATTCAGAACGACAGCTTGTTAAGCAGATGTGATCTGCAGCAGCAGGGTCATTAGCACGTCTTGTTTACTTCTCACTCGGTCTACAGCAGCATTTCCTGCCTATAGGACTGTGGATTTCCTGTCAGCAGACCCCACGCCCAACACAAATGAAGCTCCATCCATCAACATGTAGAAACGCCGGAGGGAAAAAAGTGCGGATGAAAACTGCTCCCACAAACTACTGCTTCATGTTTTCCATTGCCAATATGCAAACGTCACTGTGATGCAAGCTTGGTCGGCTGCGTCAGGGGCCTCATCACCGGGGGCCCAAAAACGCAGTTTATCTCCATGCTGCCTCCCAAGTCATCAGACTAGAGACGCTTAAAAGGGCCAATATGCAGCAGCCGGTAAATGATGTGTTTCATGGGTGGTTTTTGAAGAGTTGATTAACCGGCAGGTATATAATTCGGTCAGTAGAGGGAAGGGTAGGACAGAGGTTGGGCATTGAAGATGTGTGGGTAAATAGGAGGTGACACTTTTTTTCATTGCTTTTCTCACCATCGACAAAAGCCTCGTATGACTCTGTCCACATTCTGTTTCAGGTTAGTCAAATCCATTTTTTTATAATGTTTGTTCCACTTGGGATTGACTGATTCTGAGTCTGAGTGTGAGGATGGTGATTCAGTTTTTAAGTATACTGTTTTTCCTTCGTACGTTGAGTTCGCTCTGTGTAGATGTGGCGCTTGTAAGCTAATACTGACAACCGACGTTGACATGGCACGGGTGATTGAGTTGTGTGGAGTTCAGTTTGCTTGTGGTGAATAACGGTGTTTGGTAAAAAGTAAGGTTTTATTATTTCTCAACACTAGCCAAAAGGTTTAATGGCAGAATTATACATTCAGATGAAAAGCAATTATGCATGTGGTTCATGATGTCTGACAGTTGTTGTATGACAAAGTGAGATGTTTGTGAGTGATGTTTCAGAAAGACATTTAATTGTGGTGTGGGTTACCACAATAAAAAAACATAATCCCTTGGATTGCTTTTCTCACCATCGACAAATGTGGAAGCCGTGTGTGACTGTCCGCATTTTGTTTCAGACGGCATTCTACTGACCACATTAAGACACCACTTTTTAACTGTGGACAAGGTCACAGTATTCAGACCTGTTACAGATGCATAGTTTTAGATAGAAGTTTTCTTCCTACGCTTTTAGATGGAGCAGAGGTGAGAGCAGTCGACTGGTCTCTCCAAGATGAGCAGCAATGATCAGCACGGCTATGATTTGGACAGCTGGGATAACCCCGCCCCTTCGACAAGCGACGGTGTTCCCCCCCCCGGGGCAGCGGCTGTGTGAGGAGGAGGCGCCACGAGCGGAGAACCACGCCGACGGACTGTTGAAACTCAAAATCTCTGTAGAGTGAGAAAGGATCTGTGATGGATGAGCCGGTCCACGGAGCACAAAAAGAGCGCAATGATGTTCTCAAGTGCTGTGAGCTGGTTGCCGACGGCGTAAACACCATTCCACTGCGCAATGGAGACTCTGTCAGCGGTGGGTGGGATGGTCACCCCTCAGGGGGGAGGTCGAGCTCCCGGGGCGAACGCATCAGGCATGGCGCATGACGGCTGAGTGAGCGGGAACGGTGAGCCGCCAATCCAAACCCTCCACCAGGCAGTAAGCTCCGTACCTGACCAAGTGCGGTCCTAGTGGGAGTGGAGTGTAAGGACCGTGCCGGGAATAGTCCGGATTTCTTCCAGTTGTGGGCAGACAACATGCGGTCCTGCCCTTGGTGTAGTCTCGCCATCCAACGCCAGCTGGCCGTTAGTGAAGTGGTATGATTCTTGAGCTGCCGGTGGAGAGAGAGCTCAACTTTGATACGACGGAGGCGGATGACATGAGGCGCAGGAGAAGATCAAGCGGGAACGTGCTTGATTCCACCACACGGAACTCATCCAACTCTGGGAAGTCTCCAGACGCACCTCATAGAAGCGCCTGGCTCTCGTCAAACTCATCCCATGGCTTGGAAGCAGGAAATGTGGATGGAATGAAAACGGTTTGGCTGCTTGTAGCCCAGTCGCAGCGCCCTATTCGTAGAGGTTTAGTGTTGAATATACGAGAAAGTTTTTTTTTCCTATAGTTGCAGGTGAAACGTTCATGTTCTGAGGCATCGCTGAGCAGTGAGTGAACAGTGCAGAAAACGCGTTTTCAGCCCGAGGGATTGTGTTTTTTTGTCCGACAAACATAAAAATGTTGATAACTCTGTGAAACTACTTCAGACAGGTTGAATTCGTCCTCAGCTACGACAAAGACGCCTTCTGCTATAGTTGCAGGTGATGTTTTCATGTTCTGAGGCTTTTCTGATCAGTGAGTGACCAGTACAGAATATGCATTTTTAGCCTGAGAGAAGCTGGGTTTTGGACTGTCAAAAATACAATAGTTGATAACCCTCTAAAAACAGTTCAGAAATGTAGGTTTAGTGTTGAATATGCTAGAGAGAGTGTTTTCCCTATAGTTGCAGGAGAAAAAACGTTTTGCCTGTAGTTGCAGGTGATATTTTCATCTTCTGAGTCCCACCTAAGCAGAGCAGAAAACACGTATTCAGCCCACGAAAAGGTGGTTTTCAGACCAACAAGGATTAAAATGTTGATTACTTTCTGAAACCACACAGAGAGGTTTAATTAGTTCTGCTGCTACAAGAAATAACGCTTCTGCTATACAGTCAGGTGAAATTTTCATGTTCTGAGGCATCGCTGAGCAGTGACTGAACTGTGCAGAAAACGCGTTTTCAGCCCGAGAGAGGCTTGGTTTCTGACGAGGAAAAAAAAATATTGTTGATTACACCATGAAAATAGTCCAGAAACGTGGATTCAGTGCCGAATATACTCGAAAGAGCCTTTTTCCAACAGTCGCAGCTGATATTTTCATGTTCTGGCACTATTCTGAGCAGTGAATGAACAGTGCAGAAAACGGGTTTTCACCTGAGTGAGGATGGTTTTCAGAATCGACAAACATAAAAATGTCATCACTCTGCAACCACTTCAGAAATGTTGAATTAGTTCAGCACCTGCTAGTATGACCACTCTAGCTATAGTGCCAGGTGAAATTTTAATGTTCTGAGACAGCCCTGAGCAGAGAGTAAACAGTGCATAAAACGCGTTTTCAGCCCGTGGGACCTGTACCTTTCAGACCAACAAACATAAAAATGTTGATAACTCTCTGAAACCACTTCGGAGACATTGAATTTGTTCTGCAGCTACGAGACAGACCCCTTCTGCTAAGCTGGTGTGCGCTCATGACTCCTGTTTGGACTCTGGCTAGAATCAAAAAGGAGTCCAAGTACGTCAGAATCCGCAGACCCTGTCTCCTTAGTGGTTTGAGCCACTCCTCCACGCACTTGGCAAAAAAACGAGGCACTCGACACTAGAGACCGTGTTGTGGAAGTAGGCCTCTGCAAGATCTATGGAGGTCATCCACTCTCACACTCTGACACACTCCAGGAGTCTCCTGGTAGTCCGGAACCGCTGTCTGGTCATGAATTGGTTGAGGAGACTGAGATCCAGAACAGGTGTCCACTCTCCTGTCTTCTTGGGTTCCAGAAAGTACCCGGAGTAAAACCCAGTGTAGGAGGATCGCTTAGGAACTAACTCGATTATTCCCATTGTCAGGAGAGCGCGGTCCTCCTCCATCAGACATGACAGCTGGTTCTCTGAGTTCATTCAGGTCCATGTGGTGACGCAGAACCTGGGGGTTGACTGTGAAACTGAAGGACGTGTCAATGACCGTGTATTTTCTCGATCCATATGGGCAGGTGAGGAGACAGGCGCTTTCAGTTCGGAAGATATTCTGTCAAGACACGTGCCCAGAGCACAAGAACAGACCCGGCCTCCGGGGCGGGTCTAGGACGAAAGGGTCGTCGGTGCACAGCGCCCTCTCCTCTGGGGACTTCAAGTCCCGCTGGTTCTTCAAAAACAGACTCGCTTTTGTCAGCTGAGCCGTCAGAGGAATTCAGTTCCCCAAACTTGCAGTGTACCTTGATCTGACACTGCAATTCTCCTAAGATGTACACCCGAGGGACTGGCCCAATCATCCTCAGAAAGAGATGACTCTGTAGATGACGATGTCCTACCTGCCTCTGAGAGGTTTGCAGGGCTGCAGAGAACAGAATCACAGACACACATCCTATCAGACGTTGCACGAGGGAGCTGAGAACCGAGCATGTCTGGCACGCTGCGCCTACTCAGTGTTCCTCTGAAGTGGTGACTTTCGCGGCCCTGTGGCGACCCCTGCTAAAAACTGGCGAGTCTGAGGAATAAGAAGAGTTAATGGCAGAATTGAAACTCCCCTGACTTTTGGCTGGTACCAGGATCTTTTGAGAGACGGGAAAGAGTTATTTGATGTCTGTGCTTCATATTGTGGCGAATCTGAGGAAAAACATAACGTCTTGGCTCCAGAAACTTCCCCAGGGACAGTTCTGGCGTCAGGTATAAGGAGGCAGAGAGCCTGTTACTATACTGCTCGGTCTCCTGAGACGATGTCAAACAAAAACAAATTTTTGAAGCCGGAGTTCGGACTGACTGGAGCCGGAAGAGAATTTGGCGTGAGAAACCTTTATTTTGGGCAGAGAAGAAACAGACCCGATACCAAAGTAATGCATCTTTTTTTCCAAGTTCGACTTTGGTTTAGATGCATACTTTTAGATACAAAGTTCTTCCTATGCTTTTGGAGGGAGCAGAGGTGAGAGCAGCCGACTGGTCTCTCCAAGAGGAGCGGCGATGATCAGCGCGGCTATTATACGGCTGTTCCCCAAAGCCGGCGGCTGTGTGTGGAGGAGGCCCCGCGAGCAGAGCACCACGGCGGCGGACTGTTATGTCTCCAAAATCTCTGGTGGACTCCATGGAGCTCTTAAAGAGCGCGATGATGTTCTCAAGCGCTATGAGCCGTTTGACGACAGCATAGACACAATTCTACTGAGCGATGGTGGCTCTGTCAGCGCCGGGTGGGATGGTCACTCCTCATGGGGGAGGTCAAGTTCCAGGGGCGAGGGCATCGCGCATTACGGCTGATTGAGAGGGAACGCTGCGCTGCAAATCCAAGCCCTCCACCTATTAAGCTCCGTACCTGAACACGTGCGGTCCTTCTGTGGAGTGTCAGAACTGCGCCGGGAATAGTCCGGATTGAATTGGACTAGAAGCGGATGTTTACCTAACAGACGGCAGTTCACATCCATTTGGCATTATATGCTTTGAGTGTTGCGGGTGCTTTAGCATTTCGAATAGTGAACTGCACTTAGGGGGCAGAGGACTGCCTGCTAGCCTTGAAGTAGTCATGCCCCAGGATCAGAGTTCTTAATAGAGTAATTTCTGCCCCGTGTTACAGGACTGTTTGGGAGGCAGGCAGGCTCCAGGGACAGCTGGACACAAACATATTCCAGGGATATTACACCAGCCTTTCTACTTCACTGGAAGTGCCAGGGCACTCCGCAAAATGTGATTGTGAAATTACAGAGGCGTGAGTGACTGACTCTGTCATTGTGAAATTACAGCCGGAGCCGGCGCATCTGCCACAACAAGAGAAGAAGCTTGAGACTTGAAGAGGTGCGGAGCGGCTCATCTGGACCACGGAAACTTCAGGCAGGACTGAGGTCTCGTCGCAGTCACGGGAGAGACTTGTCTCATCACCACAGCAGTGGATTTAACCGCAGGAGACTCGGCGCTTGTGGAGCTGGCGACACTGCACAATGATGGTCCGGACATTTGATTCGTTCTCCCAAGTGGGTTGAAGAGACACGCCCTGTGGTAGCCAAAGCTGAAAGGAATACACACAGGATGTATCAACACAGCAGGTTTTATGCACGGTTCCAACTTCCAACAAACCGGATGGTGACACGGCAACATAACAAGAGCGCCCCCAAGTTGTGACCCCAAATAATCCCATGACACGTCATAACATCTCGTCTCCCTCAAAATGTTCACGTCTTCCAACTTCACTCCCAAAACTCTTGTCCCCAAATAAGTCTAAAACTTAAGTCTAAAATAAAATAATAAAATAGTCATAAAATAGTGTGGAACTTAAACGACGAAACCAAAACAAAACAAAACAAAAACATGCCTATTTATGCTAAAGAATAAGAAAATAGCAACCAACTTGGCCTAAAGGCCTTTTATCTATTGATCAGCACCTACAAGTCTGAGGCCATGGTTCTTCACCGGAATAAGGTGGTTTGCTCTCTCCAGGTCGGTGGAGAGTTCTTGCCCCAAGTGGCGGAGTTTAAATATCTCAGGGTCTTGTTCTCGAGTGAGGGAAAAGGGGAGCGTGAGATTGATAGACGGGTTGGTGCAGCTGCAGCAGTGATGCGGTCGCTGTATCGGACCGTCGTGGTGAAGAGGGAGCTCAGTCACAAGACGAAGCTCTCGATTTACCCATCTACGTTCCCACCCTCACCTATGGTCACAAGCTTTGGGTAATGACTGAATGGATGAGATTGCGGATACAAGCGGCTGAGATGAGTTTCCTCCGCAGGGTGGCTGGGCGCACCCTTCGAGATAGGGTGAGGAGTTCGGTCATCCGGGAGGAGCTCGGGGTGGAGCCGCTGCTCCTCCACATCGAGAGGAACCAGTTGAGGTGGCTCGGGCATCTGATCCGGATGCCCCCTGGACGCCTCCCTGGGGAGGTGTTCCGTGCATGTCCTACCGGGAGGAGACCCCGGGGAAGACCCAGGACTCGCTGGAGAGATTATGTCTCCGGTCTGGCCTGGGAACGCCTCGGGATCCCCAGGGATGAGATGGAGGAGGTTTGTGCGGACCGGGAAGTTTGGGCTTCCGTGCTCCGAATAGTGCCTCCGCGACCCGACCCCGGATAAGCGGTAGAAGAAGGTGAAGGTGAAGGTAAGGTGACGTTACAGAAATCGTCAGGAAGGACATAACGAATAAAGTGCTGGTGTCTGAAGTCGTGAGGCTCCTAAAACTACAAGGACCTGGTGGTAACAGACGTCGTGGACTGACCTGACTGAAGTTCAACCACAGTAAGGTCCATTTGGAGCCTGAATTTTTAAAAGCACCGTGGGTGATTGTGTTTTGAGGTTGCTGTTTTGTTTATTAATTATTTTAAATTATTATTTTATTGTTATTATTATTAAATTGTGGCCAACCATGATGGTTTTCCTTCTGGTTCTGACCCTGAATCCACCCACAACCAGGACACTACACCACACCTCATTGACCAGAGTGCTTCACCGACACGCATGTTTCTGTCTGGCTTGTTTGACGGCATGTCTGAGGAGGATGTAGAGCTGGTCTATGATCCGAGTATAAATGAAAACATGGAGTCCATTTTTTTTTTCGCTGAGAGAGAGGATAATCGTATTTTAAATATTGTTCCTGCATCATCTCGGGAAGGTAGGGCTGATACCTCTTTAGACAATGGCGATTGGTAAGAAAGGTTTGTTGATAATCAACAGACGGCTGATTCAGGGACACCAGCTCTTGACCCTCTGATAGATGTGTCCGGCTCCAGCTGTAGCGATGACAATGTTGATGATGACGGTGATTCGGTTCAGGAAGGATGCTGTGTAAGAGGTACCGGTATTGAATCAGAAGTCATAGAGCCTTTTAACACCGATAGGATGAGAAGGGTGCTAACACGTCCTGCTGTACCCGACACTCCTGATTTAGCAACTTTCTACAGAGGTTTGATGCAACAGGTCAGAGAGTTGGCAGATGAAACGCAGAGACTAGCACATCGAGAGGATGTGGTTCAGCTTGAAGTGGTTGGTGAAGATGTTCAAGAACATGTTAATGTTGTGGTTGAAGGTGACGGGGAAAATATCTACCCTGCTTTTGAGGCCCTCCTGAGCAACACCATGCAATCTGACAGAGTCATAGTTATGGGTAAGATAATTGAATTAACGGTCCAAATTGTGCATAACCCTCGAGGTGGCGCTAAACGCAAACTCAAGAAGACACTGCATGCCAAAATTATTGGTAAAAAATGATGACATCTCTACAGTCTCTAGTTGGTAGTGATGGAACTGGTCAGCTTTGCTTTGCAATCAGCCTTTCTTGTCTCCTTAATCCTAACCGTACGTATCAAGATTGTGTTGAGTTGGGGAGGGAATTACAAAACAAAGCTGGTTTAGATTCTCAAACACCTATCACATTCACAGATATACCCCTGTTTGAATGGATAGTGAGGCGTAAAATTGTTGTGTTTCATAAAACAACAGCAAACCAACCATTAGCGCATTATGCCACAGGTTTTGCTGATGGTTCGGATCCTTCATACTTGTTTCTACTTCAGGGACACTATTGCGGGGTAAAAAACCCAAAGGGTTTTTTAGGAAGACGTCACTTTTGCGTCAGCTGTCATAAGGGGTATGAAGATAAATCACAACACATCTGCAAAGGTCACCGTAGCGTTTGTCACAATCCTGTTTGCCCTACAGAGGTCCCAAAGCCTGTAACTTGTGGCGATGGTTGCCGGGTTTGTAGAACACCTTCCTGCATTGTGAGACACAAAGAGATTGGCGCTAATGGGAGCAGTCTCTGCCAGATATACAAAAAATGTGAAAAATGCGGAAGGTGCCGGTATATCCCATTAAAACAGGGTAAACCTAACAGTTGTTGCGGTGTGCTTAAATGTAAAATCTGCAATGTAGAATTATCATCGACAAACGAGGTCCACCAGTGCTACATTCAGCCCATTGCCAGGAAGACTGAGCATCCTGATCTGTTTTGTTGTGATTTTGAAACGTTTACAGACGACCAAGGTAGACATGTCCCTTCTTTAGTGTGTGTAAAGACGCAGAGAGGTGAAGAATAGATGTTTAATGGTCTCAAATGTGTTCGAGCGTTTCTTTTATATTTCAGAAAGAATTGGTTTAGAGTTGTGTTTTTGTTGCACATAATGCCAGGGGCTTTGACAGCGTCATTGTCTTGAGAGGTATGCTTGACGAAGGGTTAATATGTAAGAGGATAATCATGACCGGTAGTAAGATATTTGTCTTGAGGATCCTCACTACAAGCTAAAATTTATCGACTCTCTCTCATTCCTAGCCATGCGACTCAGCTTCATGCATAAAGCTCTAGGTTTCACCGAGCAGTGCAAGGGTTTTTTTTCCACACAAGTTGAGCTTGAAAGATCGTCTGCATTACATAGGGGTGTATCCTCCTCCATCAGACTACGGCTTTGAGGGCATGTCAGACCCTGAACAGAAAGATTTTTAAAGCTGGTATGATACTGTGCGTGATGATTCTTTCAATTTCAGGAGTGAAGCTATTCACTATTGTAAAAATGATGTTGACATTCTGGCCAGAGGATGCATGATATTTAGAGAGGAGTTTTTTAAAGAAACAGGTGTTGCACTCTCGTCCATAACAATCACCTCTGTGTGTATGGCTGTTTTCAGGACCAACTTTTTAAAACCAGACACATTATCAATACCATGTCCCAACAATTATGTAATAAAAGGTAACAAGAGGTTCTCACATGCTTCCATCCATTGGTAGCTATGGGAATCACACAGACAGGGCATTTTGATACAACATGCCTTGAACCGTGGGGAGATGGTGTTTGGCCAGTATTTTGTTGACGGTTATGCTAAAGTTGACGGTGTTAAGCAGGTCTGGGAGTTTTATGGATGTTTCTCCCACGGTTGTCCTTCATGTGTCGACCCACATGCAGTCTGTCTGTTAAGAGGTAGACCATATGGTGAATTCTACTCTGCTACGATGGAGAGAGAGCAGGCGTTAAAGTCTGATCATGAGGTGCATCTTATTACCATCTGGGAACACGAATGGCGTTCACTTCGACAATCGTGTGATAATCTCAGAGATTTTCTCTTAGATTTTGACACCCCTGAGCCTCTCAACCCTCGTAATGCCCTCTACGGCGGTAGAACCAGCGCTTTAAAGCTGCGTTACACGGCCAACCTGGTGAAAAAGTTGATTACGCTGATGTCACCTCTGTATCCTTACGTCAACAGCACGTGTTCCTAGGTCACCCCCGAAAAATTCACAAGGACTTTGGGGATCCCAGACAGTACTTTGGTCTTATCAAGGCGGTTGTCTATCCTCCTCGGGTTTTATATTACCCGTTTTACCCTACAGAGGACCAGGCGGTAAAGACAGTGGCTGTACGCATAATGATGATGAGCGTGCTTCGACAGGGGTCTGGGTCACGGTTGAGTTCAACAAGGCTCTGGACAAGGGATACAAGGTGGCCAAGATTATCAAAGTATGGCATTTTGATAGATCTAGCGATTGTATTTTCACAGGTTACATCCGTACATTCCTGAAGGGCAAGCAGGAGGCTTCTGGTTACCCTGCTGAGGCCGTTGATCAGGAAAGCCACGACAAATACATTTAGGATTATCAAGCACATCGGGGGATTTTGCTTTGTGCTGATAAGATTTGTCACAACCCTGCAAAGAGACAGGTGGCTAAGGCTTTGGTTAATAGCCTTTGAGGCAAGTTCTGTCAGAAAGAGAACATGTCTCAGGTTTCTGTAGTGTCAGACCCCAACGAGTTTTTCAGTTTCTTGCTTTCAGGGAAATACGAGGTCAGCTACTTTAACATGCTGGATGAGAAAAAAGTTGTGATCCAGTGGCGTTACAAGGGTCTCTACCCTCCTGGTAAAAGCACCAATGTTTTTATGGGAGCTTTTACTTGCAGAAGGATGTTCTCTATGTTGACACAGACAGCTTGATATATGTGGTGAAAGACAGCAAGACGCCTTTAAAATTAGGTAACTATCTCAGTGATCTGACTGATGAACTCGACGGGGATAGCATCGAGGACTTCGCTTCGGCGGGTCCTAAGACATATGGTTATAGGACCAAAGGACAGAAGAAGGTTGTGATGAAAGTTAAAGGTATCATGCAAACAAAAGAGTCTTTTCAGCAGATAAACTTTGACTCCGTCAGAGATCGTGTAGAGGGCTATTTACAGAATTCACCTGATGGGGTGCTTGAGACCCATCAACACAATATTGTGAGGGATAAAAAGAACATCACTTTAAAAAACAGATCAGTTCCTACAAAACTCGATAAGAGACATGTGCGATAAGAGACGATTTTTTTTGTACGGCACAACCAAACCTTTTGGGTTCTGAGTTTTGAGTGGATGACTGGGTCATTATGGAAGAAATTCATTTTGATCCGCGCTTGAAAACATCATTTTCATGTCTAGTGGTGGGACCATCAGGGTTAGGAAAGACCCATGTATACTTGTGATGGATGATGTCAATTGTAAATAAAGATTGTATGTATGTATACGTCTTTTGAACCTATGTACAGTGAATTGCAAAAGATGAATAAAAATATCAAATTCATTGAAGGTTTACCTAAATCTTTTGAAAATGAAGATGTATTTCCTTCTGATAGAAAACATTTGACAGACATCATAAAAATATGAGTGTTATAATGGTGACGCAAAACTTATTTCATCGTAGTAAATATAGTTGTATCCTCGCAATAAAACGCAGATAAAAGTTCTTGCTCAACAAGTTTACCCGTCTCAAAGAGTTTTCTTTCAAGAAAGCTTTGAAGATGCTACAGCTGGCGCTCACGGGTACTTAATTGTTGATCTAACACCCTCATGTCCAGAACGCTACAGACTAAGGACTGGGATACTTCCTCATCAACGTCACACTGTGTCCATACCAAAAACGTCTGCTTAAGTCATGTCAGCACATATAAAAAGAAACGCAGGTTTACTTAAGGAACTATACCATGCTCCTTAAATGAAACGTAAAGACATTTTGATGCATAGTTCTCGGGACTTTATTCAAGCTCTCGATGAGATCGCCCTGAACGTTTTGAAGGGGAATGTACTGTTGTCGCAGGCTCAGTAAAAAAAAACTGAAAAAGCAGAAGAAAAACATCTGTCACGGGTCAAGGACGTGGAGCGGGACCCAAGCGCAGTGGTGAAAGTCACAAAAGGCAGGACCGAGTCAAAAACAATATTTTAATAATTAAACAACAAAATCACGACAGAAAGCGTCACCGAACCGGGAGACACAAGATAAAGTCTAAATGTCCAAAACAGAGTAACCAAACGAGCCGAAGTCCATATACAAGAATAAGAGACCAAACAGAAAGCGTCACCAAACTGGGAGAATCAAACCAACTTAAATTTGGGAACGGAGAGACGAAAGTACAATGAACAGAGATAGAGACAAAAGAAACCAGGAAAGGCGGAAACAGGAAGAAACCGAACACTAACTCAGGCACCAGGGTTTAAGACAAAGAAATCCAAAATAAGCTAACTAGCGCACAGAACAAGAGAACGAACAAGGAGAGCCAAGAGAACGAGGAGTTACCACAGGGAACAAAGGAGAGCGTCACAGAAACTAGAGAAGAAATCACAGGGAACAAAGGACTCCATCTGCAGGAACTAGAGGAGTCGATCACAGGGAATAATAGGGGACGATCTGGCACACGGTGCTGGAGTCCAGGTGCTCTAATACTCAGGTGATCTGGGGTTGATTGGCTCCAGCCATGTGCCACACAAACAGGAAGAACGGAGGAAGAAAACAAAACAAGACTCGCATGACAAAATAAAAGCGGAATCATGAGAACATCAGACTCTTGGCTAATAAAAAGGCGTGCGTGAAGCGTAGATGAAGGATTCTTATAAAGCAATCGGGAGGATTCCTGTTGCTGTTGCTAGCGGCTGCCGTTCCAATCATTGGAAATCTAATAGGAGGACTTGTAAAGAAGTAAAACACGATGAAGACTGTCCAGAAAATGTATCTGGTCTCTCCTCAGCAAATTAACCAGTTATCAAGTCCAACCTCCGACATCTGTGAAACTGCCAAAGATGAATTGAATGAGAAGATGAGGACCATTCTGAATGATTCTCAGTTAAACTCGTATGAGAAGATTAAAAAGTATGATGCTCTATTGCAGAGATATTTAACCTTTACAAAACAGGATCAGAGAGACCAAAGGAGAGTAACTCTGACTTTACAACGAGACAGAGTCAGCGATCACCCCCACGACTCTGACAGTCGTGTCGAAAGTGTTCTAAAAACACCCTTTGTAACAGATGACTTGGGTCAGGATATTCTAAATATCCTTCCGTCAAAAGCTCGAAGAAATGCTGAATACATTATCCAGAGGATATCCAAAAATGGTGATGGTTGGAATATGAATGGCAAATTTATGTATGAAGGAAATGCTGTAAAAGGCTCTCATGTGATTGATATATTCAAGTACCTTTCCCTACCGCATAATAAAAGAAGTTCTCCATTACCTGCGGGATGGTCCTAGTTTCTCGTCACATTATTAAAGCTAAACATCCCTCTCACACTGCTGTCCAATCCTGAAGCGAGGGCTCAATATCAGAGACTTAAATCGAATTCTATCTTGCGAAAGAAAAGTATAGCTGAAAGCTGGTCTCCTGATTACAGATTTTTTTTAACACACGAACAAACAAAATAGGATTAGTCACAATAGTCTTTAAAATACTGAAGAGAACAGAGTATGTTGTTTCCACGGACAGTGTGCACATCTTTTTAGACATTGTTGATGTCCTTTCACAAAGTTGTATACCATGAGGTCATATTTTAAGGTATCGTCACTGTATAGACTTAATACTTCTTGGATACACAGCCCTCTAGCACGATGATGGAGGTAGAAGATGCAATGATGACTGTGATTGCAAACTCCAATAGTTTGCTACCTCTATTGTTGTGAACGACGTTAGTTTCTGACTTGTTCCTCCTTTGCCCCGAATGTTTCCATTTTCATCGTTCTCACCAGTACATCCGTACGAATATATTTTCCCCGAGCTTCTCCTGGACGGGAATCAAAAAAACATAAAAAACTAACTGAAGCTTGTGCCGTGGAACTTGATCCTCCTTTATTGAAAGTAATGGTCTCAGGAACATCCAAAAATCCAAACTTAACGGTCAAAACCTATATGTCCATGTTGTTCTTAACAACCCAACACAAATCAACCACGAGCTTACCTTGCGCATCCGCCGTTTTTTTCAAAAGACAAAAGTGGCCTTCAAATTAAAACCCACATATATTTATGTAAAGCACTAAACCACAAAACGACTACCTAACAGTGTAAACAATATCAAGTGAAACTTACTTTGGCACTTACAATGACCACATACAAACGATAGAGGGTTCTGTAGTAGACCATTGTTGTACTTGATGTTGCCTGAATGTTTCTTGAGAAACTTTAAAATACTTTCAGGGTAATGTGCAAAGTAGGGCCCCATTCCAAATGAGTCAAAGAAAGTTGTTCTACCGTCTTCTTCGAGAGTTAAACTCTGCCAGTGCTCTCCTGGTTTATGTGCCGGATGTGTGTTGACGATTAAATATTCAGGCGGTCTGAGGGGGTTGTGTAAATTGAGGCAACTTATCCGACGGCCATACACCGTAAAATGTGTCGCTCAAGAGACCTCTCAGCAGCCTCTGTAACTGGAGACTGTCCATAACTTTTTAATAATAGTCCACCAGCACTTGTCTTTTCGCATCAATCTCCAGAATGGAATCATAACAAGCGTACACAATCAGTATTACGGTGTTTGGTAAGGGTACTATGAATCTCATCTCCAGTCTTAAATTCCCATTTGAGACAGGGGAGAGAGCGTCGTTGTCGTCGGCTGGATTGAGATTAAATGCAAACAGTGAATAACCGCTGTTAAAACCTTCGCAATCAATGCTTAGAGGTAGATCCTTCAAATGTCTTCCTGTAGCTAAAATCATGGTATAAAACTCACTGACTGAAATACCGTGATTAAACTGAGGTTGAAAAGCTTTAGCGGGGATCTGTTGGCCGTCCTGACAGAGGGCGAGATATTCAGTGTTGTAATGATGAAAATTGAACGGGGAGAGATCTATCATACCGGTAAATGCCTCATGATGCACCATCCCTAAAACCACGTATTTAGGTATTGAACCCAGAAATAAATTATCCTGGGTACATATTAATGAGTTTTCTGGAATGGAGTATGTTTTTACATTGACTCGTGAGAGTGGGCAGAGAGCATTTCCTTTAAAGAAACGCTCTGCATGACCTATTCTCACAGCTGGCGAAACAGTGACTTTGTAACGTTGATTTAAGCAGGTGACTCAAACGCAGATTGGAATCAGAAGATGGGTATTTAATTGTGCAGAACAGGAAGAGTCTTCTGATGCCGTGGTGGAGATCCCAGACAAGTGGCTGGTGAGGGTCCAGGAGTCCAGCTGGCTGCGCTATGGCAATGAAGGAGGTGAAGGTTGTGGAGTAGAGGTGCAGGCAGGCTGAAGTTCTAAGGCAGAAAAGACCGACTGAAATAACTCAGATAATGCAATATCCAGGCAGTGGCAAATAGCGGAATATCTCGCTTGAAGACAAACCATGAAGGGTTGACGAACAGGCGAGGACTGGCAGGTTGGTCGGGTCTTTATACCTTCAGGAGATTGGAGGCAGGTATGGATGTGACTAGGTGGGTTGGGCGGTGACGTCAGCGGAAGAGGTTGTGACAGACTTTCTTCACAAACAGAGAGGCGCCAAGGATTTTCAGACGAAAGGTGGAGTCGTGGGGTCCGGTCAGGCAGAAGGCATCATTCGCCCTAGTGAGTTTAATAACAGTGTCTCACAGAAAAATATGTCGCCGTGGAGAGGACCGAGAAGATGTTCTTCTCTGGATCTGCTCGTGAACTCTGCCCGTTTATTCAGGCCTGCGTTGGGACCGTTTACAGTCAACCAACACAGGTGTGTCTTGGTAAAAAAGACCGGCGCTAAACTGTGTTTTAAGAGTGTCGCCTGAAAAGTTGAGAAGTGTTTTGATCATAGCTCTCTACGGGTGAGTGGAACTGGACTGCGAAATCCTCCGATCCCCCAGGACCACATCACACTGGTCAAAGATGGTGTTTAGAGGATAATTCATGAGACCGACTGTTGCGTTGTTAGCCAGCGGTGTGCTATCAGTGTTAGTAATTCTTGCACGCACGTGTAGAAGGGTGTCGTTTAGGTCTAGATACTTTTCACCGTCTCCTGCTATAAAAAAACTCAATCGGTCCTCCTTCGCTGATAGCGGCTACTGGAGCAATTTCAGTGTAAATTGGAAAGCTGCGTAATTGGCGGCATGAATAAATCCAGTTCTGCCAATGTGCATTCAGCAGATTTCTGGTGTAGGAGTGCCATGTTACTGTATATAAGGTTTTTTAAAATATATCAGAGCTCCCTCTGGACTTCCTCTTGGCCCGTTTGCTTCTGTCAACTGACTTCTTTCTTTTTTTGTTTGGACGTTTATTTGAGCTCTGTCTTACACGTCGTCCTGGAGGGCGTCTCTTTGTCCTTCGTGATAAGACGGCTATACCGCCTGACCCTTCCTGTCTCTGTTGATCGCTCATTCCTCTCACGGTATGGGTGAACATATCCAAGGCTATGTTACCCACGTCTTATTTGAGATGGGGTTTCGCTTTGACAATTCCTGATGATCCATGATACAAACCAAAACATTTTTGAGAAGAGGGAACGGATGCCTCGTCCGTACATAACCGGGTCACCGTAGAAACCGGGTAGATCTCCGCCCACCTGTTTTTCATAATATTGTACAAATCTGTGCGGGTCGTCTCTTAAGCCTGTGTGGACCATTGTGTTTGTTTATGACTTGGTCTGCAAAGGCTGGTTATCTCTCTGGTGTTGTGATGATGAATGGATTTCCAGACGACGATTAAAGGGTTATATAATATCCTCTCAAGTAACAGGTCTAAAGTGTAGAGTCACCACCACCTTTCCAAAGGTAAAATTGACTGGTTTGTTAAGATCTGATTTAATTTGTAACTGAATATTTTCAATATGGCTCTTGGCAACCGGTAAATAGTAAGCAGGGTTAAAATGCTGTGTGATTATATCTGAGTAACTACCCTTGATTTCCACCATTCTTAAGAGCGGTGCATACGCATCCCCTACAAGCTGCGGTCTTACAGCGTCGCTGTAACAGTAGCGATGGTAAAACCCCGCTTTTAAATCAGGATGGGGCGCTCTGAACTCACTTAAAAAGCATTAGGTTCTGACCGTCTCCTTGAAGATCAATTTTTTGCCGTGCACCGTCAAACAGGAAGCGTATATCGTCATTGGTTTTTTTAAAGGTTTGCTCCAACTCGGTTGAAATCTGATTAATAGAGTTTTAATATCCACCCTTGAACTTCAGTTTGGAAATATCTCTTCCCGCCATTTTGAAATGTCAATCAACCACTCGCGATTCGTCTTTTGTCCTCTGAGCTGAGGCGCTGGCGTCTCATGGCTCTGTGAAATTCATCTTTATAGCGCCGCAACCTGTTAGCATCTGATTCTGATCCCCTCGGGGGAGTCGTGTTTGTGTTGGAATCAGGTCCTCTAGGGTTCGGTTTCCAGTAAAATGATGCCGCATCCTCCGGAATATTATTCCATGTGTGAGGGTATGTAATCTCCGTCAAAGCAACCTCCCATTTTCCGTTTAAATCAATATGTTGTGCTAAATCAACGCGGAAAGTACCAATCGAGTTGTCTTTAAAAACTTTTGCACTGGCCTTTGATGGTAAAGTCACATAGAAGCGTGCGTTCTTTGAGCCGTACATGATGATATGATGCCTGTTGTAAAGGAGGATCGTCTTATATATTTTTTATACCTGAAGCTTTTACCCACCTTTTGAATTTTTCAGGCCAGTTCTTCCACTGGACAAAGACCTGTCTTTCTCCTTTAACGACGCGTTCCTTGAGAATCTTTTCAGCGTGAAATACTTCCTTAACCAGTTGCACTCTTTGTAATTCTTGATCATAAAATGACCGCTGGATGGGTTCACCGTCGAAATCTTTCAATTTATGTACAGGCGGGTTGCGGTGGATACATTCAGTTATCGTGAATATCTCTTCTGTAAAACTCTGCTCATACTTTTTGTGAAATACACCTCGTAGTTTTGATATCCTAACATGATCGCCCTCCTTAAATTTTGGCTTCTGCCGACCTTTCGACGGTCTAATGTAAAGATTGTCAAACACTTGCAGACTATTTTCTTTAGTTACTTCCATCGGTGTCATTTTTATACTACTGTGATAGCTGTGATTATAACTCTTTACTAGATCCTGTAAAACCTCGATGTAATGTAATCTTTTTAGCTGTAAAATATCTCCACATCCGATTTTTAAGAGTGCAGTTAAATCTCTCAACCACAGAGGCCTTAAAGTCACTCGCTGTTGAAAAATGAATAATTCTCTTCCTTTCCATCAAAGCCCGGAAACTCTTGCTAAAAAATGCTTTCCCATCATCCGTCTGTAGCTTTGCAGGCGTCCCGCTCTCATCCAGCACTGATTCAAACGCCTTCATTGTCTCAATCGCAGTTTTTCTTTTTAAAATGCGTAAATAGGCCTTCTTTGAAAATACATCTATAACGGTCAATGAGTAATTTTGATCGTCGTTATATCTAGCCAATGCCTGCATGTCCCATCAGTCGGCCTGGAATTGTTGAAGAGGCCTGTGAACAAATACTCTGCTTCTCGGCTGGTTTACGCACGGTGTAAGCATCCTGTTTTGATGAAAAATCTTCAATAGATTTAGAACTGACTGGTTTTCCAGTCTCATCCTGCACCCCTGGACGAAGGCGACTCACACCTCCAGAGGTCCCGGGGTGAAGAGGATTGTAATAAACTCTTTTAATGATGTGTTTCACCGTCATGTTAAACGAGAAATGAATGAGCTGAGATCCAAATATACTTCTTAATGTTTTTTATTCCACAGGTTATGTAAGGATTCAAACGTAATGTTATACAAAGAGAGTAAAAGAGTAAAAAAAAAAAAAAAAAGTATCACATACGAGGGAATCTCGTGTTTGTGACATCGACCAGGACCGGCGTTCTATTCCAGATTCTACTTGCTGAATCCAGACGTTCAATTAGAGGATCCTCATGCTCATGTTTGATGTATTCATTCCAGACACTTGATTTTGGAGACCTCATTTCGAGCAAGACTGTCTCAGCCGTAGCCTTGGTTCTCATTTTCTCCGGTTGTACGTCATTCAGGGTCAAGTAGTGTTGTATAGCAGACAGAAAGTTCTTGTTACAGAGTCTCTTCATCAACGGGTGGAAGTTAAGACTGTATAAATCATCCTCCATCTCTTCAAGGCAGCTGTGTTGTAGTTGGCTGGGATGGTCTACTTGGCAACCGTAGCAGATCTCCCTCCAATACCTGCGCATGGTTTTACCTGGTAGATGAAATACAACTGTCTTTAAAGCTTTCAAGAAGAAACCGCTTATCCATCCATCCGTGTCATCATTAGCTGCTGGTTCTTGGTCTTGAGAAGCTGAAGATGAAGCAGGCGGATGCACGCCGACAGTTTCGTTCTTGGGGTAGGAGGTTGGTGCTCTCCCTACAGGTTCCTCCTCATCATCCACATCTTCCATTTCAGTTGCATCAAAGTCGTCTGTGTCGTCTTTGATGGTCGCTGAAGGACAGGCTCCATCTGTCGTGTTGTTGTTAGAACCATCGTACTCATGACCATCACCAGTTACGTGTTCTACCACAGGAAATAGAGGGCTCGTCGAGGAGTTGTTCATTCCGTACCCAGTGCCGCCTGTAGCAGCTCCGAGGAAGATAGTGCCAATACCTCTCTTCCCTTCGGTCCTCATCGTTGTCTTAGTTGCTCTTGTTTCGACAGGTACGTCTGCAGGGTGTCGCTCTGGAAAAAATCCTCTTTATAGCAGCCATCAGTGAGTAGGCGGTCCAAAGGGGACAGGACTAAAAGGTCAGTGCCTCTTTCGGCACAAGGGCATCATTCCATCAGCGGCTATGCTAAAAGAGGCCGTCGATTTTCGGAGAAACTCCTGAATTTTCTTACTCCAAGCATCCATTGGTATGGTTAACAGAGTACGAAATACACCGCAATCAGAATTAAAATACTCCAGTACGAAATCTTGTTCTTGTTCACCCGTGACTCCTGTCGATACTTTATGGATGGCCATGAAGGACCATCGTCCTGATCCTGAGATTTTAGCCAGCCATATAGCCACGAAGGACGGCTTCCTCTCCATTCGATCAGGTTTGTTAGACACGGCTCCAGCCTTCTGACGTTGTTGTTGTTCTTCTTCTTCTTCTTCTTCAGCCCTTGGAAAATTTTCTGGCTTCACCTATATTAGCACACCACAGTCGTTAGACTGATAACACAGCCATCTCCGTAGGTTTTGTCATCATCCAGCTGATAAATGTACAATTCAGTTTTCAGGTTTGACATTTTGGTGTATTCTTCTTCTCTCTGACGAGGCAGCAAAAGAAGTGTCAAGATGCAAAATAGCCATTTTGTCACCTATGGTGACATTAGAACCCTCAGTCACACCTGAAGACATAATCTTGATCCAAGAAAATGCAGATGAAAATGAAAAGGTTTTGTGGAAACAAAAAGGAGCTACTGTGGACAATCAGGGTCTCTGGCGATCACATGAAGGCAAGCTCGTAGCTCCAACTGCACTTTTGACCATCTTGATTTCGGAGGTGCACAGTGATCTGCACTGCACGCAAGGGGGGAAGTGGTGAAGAAAATCAGACAGCAGGGATATTGGTCCCCATTTTTGCAGACAACAACAGATGAAGTGCTGAATCAATGTGAGATTTGTGAAGAAAACAACGAAAAAACATCAAGATACCAATAGGTCATATTCCAGTCCCAGAAGGTCCATTTAAACATCTTGTGATCGATTACGTTGACATGATAAAAACGGTTCAAGGGAGACGCAACATGTTGGTGGTAATTGATCGGTTAAGCTGCTGGGTTGAAGCAGCACCATCTAAAGACTTGAGTGCTGAAACAGTAATCAAATTCCTGACCAGATAAATCATTCCTCGAGTTGGCATTCCGTCAGAAATAAGCTCAGACAACGGTGCTGCATTTGTACAAAAGGTTGTGAAGGGCATCTTGCAGCAACTTCGAATCAAACAACGATTGGGTGCCGTTTATCACACCCAGAGTCAGGGAATGGTTGAGGGGATAAATGGAACCCTGAAAGCGAAACTGAATAAGATCTGTGCTAGCACGAAGCTAAACTGGGTTGATGCGTTACCATTAGCACTGATGAGTTATCGCATGCAAACTCATCAAAGCACGCATTTGACACCACACAAGATGTTGACGGGATGGCCGATGCCGGCACCACACTTGAGGGGACCCTACAAGGGGCCTCCACTTGAGCAACTACAATCTGAACTTAGAAGTTATACGAAGCAACTAACTTCTATCCATAAGACTATCTATCTGCAGGAGAGAAAACGGGAGCTTGAGGCCGATCGTGAGGCCGGGCATTTGGTGGTTCCCGGCGACCAGGAGTATATCAAGGTCTTCCGAAGGAAGTGGCACCAGCCGAGATGTGAAGGTCCATACACCGTGGTCCGAGCAACACCAACAGCTGTCCAAGTCGAAGGCAGCGCCACTTGGTACCATCTGAGCCATTGCACAAAGGCCCAAGGCCATCACAACCAAAGAGGTAATAAAACAGGCAGTGAAGTCAATGATTTAGATAGTCAAAATGTTGATGACAAGGCTTGCTGTGATAATAAGTTGTCTGGTTTGGTTGTCACCAGGAGACGAGCTCGCGCAGCTTGCGAGACCGCAGCAGCCGACCAAAGTCCAGACCGTGACACCCTAAGTTCCAGCTAAAAAACTCGAGCATAACAGGGACTCAGTTAAGTACGATGCGATCACCCGTTGTGTGAAAAATGCCCAGAAACACAAAACGTTAAGCGTATTGGTGCAGGACAGGCGGAGTAAAAGTGGGATCCATGTCAGAGGTCAGGGAGCTCTAGGTAAAACACTGTCTGCCAAACTTGGAACCACACCACAGTCAAAAAAAGGAAACGAAGATGACCGTCCAGTTTTGACCACCACTAGTCCTCTCTGTAATAAAACCACATTATTCGATTAATTATATTTACTATTTACACAAACCATACCTATGAAATATTTAAACTACTGGGAGAACAACTGCATGAAACTGGTAAAATGGTGTTACGAAATCGTCAGGTGTTAGATTGGTTGGTGTGTGTCACATGTTTGCAGATCAGTGTTGCACTTACATTCCAACAACACCGCGCCTGATGGAACATTTGCCATTGCAATGGATAAACTTAGAGATTCAAAAAATGAGATAAAAGAGCATGCAGGAGCTATAAGTTGGGCCTGGGATTGGTTAGATGGACACCGAAGAAAATGTGGAGCATTTTTTGCAGAAGTGAGGATGACTACTGCAATCATACTCATCGTCATTTTTCTTCTGGCATGTTGCATCGTACCCATGATGAGGAAACTGTGTCTGCGAATGACTGAGAAGCAGTTAGCGGTCACGACGGGACTTTGGAACGCACAGATGCTGAACATGATGCCTGCTGAACAACTGGCTCTCGTGGTGACTGAGAGACCACATCTGTAGCCATCACCAGATTAATTGGAGGACTCTGATCATACTCCAGAGGTGACTGAAGAATGAGGTGTTGTTATGATTACATGACAAATGTGTTTAAATCATGATCCTATGTTTCTTTGCCAGTATAATTACTTGATTATTGTTTCACTAAAAAAAAAAAAAAAAAAAAAAGAAAATTTCACCTATGACGAAAAGTGACAACAAAAAACAATTGGGGAAAACTTTTGATGCTTCCGGAAACGAACTGACTAACATTTTCCTGCGACGCGGTTGAGATTTTTATTTAACCAGACAGCAGTAAACATATTGAACTAACTACAGCTATATGAATCATTTAGTTAACATTTTCTACATACTTATATCCAGTATATTGTCACTGCTCTGTTACAGTACGAAATAATCTTCAATAAAATAAAATGGGATAGTTTGCTAAATTCGGTGTGTGGGTCTGAGACCCACAAAGGGGAGATATGTTGTGGAATAATTTGACCTGTGTCATTAGGGTTACAATGATAACTTGTTTTTCAGTACCAATGGAATGGAATGGAATGGATATCCACCCACTCTGTATTCCAAATACGCCAGAGATGGTACCCTTGAAGTGAAAACAGGAATGTATGTTTTCTCTGGAGCTGCCAGAAGCTCTTGTTTTTCTGATTCAGCCAGGAGGCCAAAGGTGGACATGCATGTTTGTGACAATGTGTATCTGGTACAAGGAACGCCCTTGATCCAGCCCCTACCTAATGTGTTTGTACTTTGAACAATTTGATACTGAGCGATGTCAAGCGATGAAATTATGTTACGCTGATGTGGAATAAAACAAAGCTTGTATCCCACTACTTCTGTGGTTTCTTCTGCTCCCGACTCGACGCCCTGAGAAGTGTACCCCGCTGGCCGGACTACACTAACAATTCTCTCATTTATTGGCCAGAGCTGCTGGAAGCACCTGAAGACAGGACAAAGTGAGGCAAAGAAGAAGCAGCTACTTCAGATAAATAGAATTCTGCAAAAGTTGAGACGGAAGCCCAGGAGGCAGCGTGGCAGATTTCTTCCAAAGAAACTCCTCTGAAGGCTGCTATGGATGTTGCCCCATTTTACCACCTGCCAGTGCCACCCACAGCTTCTCTGTTTTCCTGAAGGCCTTGACTGCATTTAGATAAGCTCTCAGTGCCCTCACAGGAATACATGAAATACAGTCAGGACTAATCGAGAAGGCACATAGTTCTCCAAACCCTCCTGATGGAGGCCAGAGCCAGGAGAAGAGCTGTTTTGTAAGCCACCAGCTCCAAAGGAGTCTGATCAAGTGGCTCCAAGAGAGCTTCAGAGTCAGACTTAATACCAATTGAAGATCCCAATAGGGGCAGATGCGAGGTGGGTCTTTGTCTTGTCTCCCTGCTTTAACTGGACTAGCAGTGGATGTTTACCCAACAGACAGCAGTCCACACCCGTTCAGCATTAAACGGGTGTGGACCCCTCATAATTTCTACTACCTGCTGCAGGCTCACATCTGCGACATCTCTGGGTACCAGATCGAGCTGGGGTTATCTGCCGCCAATAGAATCACTCTCACCTTCTGAATCCTCCTCATCAACTGAAGGAGGAGGCGAGGTGGAGGGAAGGTGTGAAGGAGGCCCTCCGGCAACAAACACTGTTGGCAAAGAGGTCCGCCAGTGGGAGCCCAAACTTGGCCCAAATCATGTCCACCATGTCCTATGACAAACCCCACTCGTCACAAGGAATATTACACCAGCCTTTCTACTTCACTGGAAGTGCCAGGGCACTCTGCAAAATATGATTGTGAAATTAGAGAGGAGTGAGTCAGTGACTCTGTAATTGTGAAATTACAATTGTGAAATTACAGCTGGAGCCGGCACATCTGGCACATGAAGCGAAGAATCTTGAGATCTGAAGACGAGCGGAGCGCCTCCTCTGGACCACGGAAACGTCAGGCAGGACTGAGGTGTCATCACACTCAGGGGAGAAGGATTGCCGTGGGCCCTGACGCGCCAGTCATTCATAGCTAGTGATGCCATCATCCTTCTAGTTACGGGAGCAACGCCGTTTAGCTTCTGCCGACCACCAAAGCATGTAGTCATGATCTGGTAAACTGCAGGGTCGCCGTATGTCAAGAACCCATCTGGAATTCTGAATCACCCATGAAGTCATCTTGAGCACATGGCTTTGCGGTCTGACCAGGAATCCATGGGACAAAACCATGGTCATCCTTAACCGGCGTCCTGACTGGCAGCGCTGTCTTCTTTGCCGGATGGCCGTCAAGGTAATGCGCATTTTATTGCACCTAATCCGCTTCCAATTATATGCGAAGGCACCAGCAGTATATGAAACTGGATAACACTGCGACCAACAAACCCCTCGCATGAACAGGTTGCAGCACACCCTCGTGTGAGTGTGTGCACAGGTGGCAGATTAGCGCAGTCCGGAACACCTCGCCCGTGGTCTATTCAGCCTGAATGAATGAATGGGTTGTGAAGATGTAGCATTAACAGCCCCTCATACATAGAGTGTTCCTCAGAAGATGCAAATTTCACCTGCCACTATAGCAGAAAGGGTCTTTGTACTGGGTGCAGAACTAATTCAACCTGTCTAAAGTGATTTAACAGAGTTATGAACACTTATTTTCGACGATCTGTAAACCACCTTTTCTTTGGCTGACAATGCGTTTTATGCACTGTTCACTCACTGCTCATGTATGCTTGAGATAATGAAATTTTTTTCCTGCAACTAAAGGAAAAACACTCTTTCTAGTATAATTAACACCACCACCAACACCAAGATTTCTGAACTGTATTTCAGGGGGTTATAAAGTATTTTTTTTTCCTGCTCAGCCTCTCTCGGGCTGAAAACGCGTTTTCTGCCCTGTTCACCCACTGCTCAGAATAGTCTCAGAACATGAAAATATCACCTGCAACTATAGGAAAAACATTCTTCCTGGTATATTCAACAGTAAACCTACATTTCTGACATGTTTTTAGAGGGTTATCAAAAATTAAATTTTTGCCGGTCCGAAAACGCATTTTACGCACTGTTCACTCACTGCTGAGCGATTCCTCAGAAGATGAAAATTTGACCTGCCACTTTAGCAGAAAAGGTATTTCTCCTGGGTGCAGAACTAATTCAACCTGTCTGAAGTGATTGAAGAGAGCAATCAACATTTTTATTTGTGTCGGTCTTTAAACCACCTTTTTTTTGGCCGAAAACGCGTTTTACGCACCGTTCACTCACTGCTCACGGATGCCTGAGATCATGAAAATTTCTCCTGCAACTATAGGAAAAACTCTCTATCTAGTATAATTAACACGAATCCTACATTTCTGAACAAAATTTCAGGAGGTTATCAACTTTTTTTTTTTTTTCCTGGTCAGAAACCGAGCTTCTCTCGGCCTGAAAAGGCTTTTTCTGCTCTGTTCACTCTCATCGATGCCAAAGAACATGAAAATTTCACCTGACTCTATAGCAGAAGGCGTCTTTCTTGGAGCTGCAGAACTAATTCAACCACTCAGAGTGGTTTCAGAGAGTTATCAACATTTTTATCGTTGTTGGTCTGAAAACCACAATCACTCGGGCTGAGAACGCGTTTTCTGCACCGTGCACTCACTTATCAGAATAGACTCCGAACATAAAAATGTCTCCTGCAACTGTTACTGATTTCACTCTTTCGAGTATATTCAACACTAAACCTACATTTTGAACTGTTTTTAGAGGGTTATTAACATTTTTATCTTTGACTGTCCGAAACCCACTTTTTCTTTGGCCGACAACGCATTTGTGACAGTGAGTGAACACACTGTTCACTCACTGCCCAGCGATTTCTCAGAAGATTAAAATTTCACCTGCCACTACAGCAGAAAAGGTATTTCTACTGGTTGCAGAACTAATTCAACCTGTCTAAAGTGATTTAAGAGAGTTATCAAGATTATTTATATTAATTGTTTTATTATTTAAGTCGGTCTGAAAACCAGCTTCACTCAGGCTGAAAACTATTTCTGCACTGTTCACTCACTGATCAAAAGTGCCTCAGAACATGAAAATATCACCAGCAACTATAGGAAAAAAATTCTTTCTAGTATATACAACACTAAACGTGTGTTTTTTGAGGGTAATCAACAATTTTATTTTTGCCAGTCCGAAACCCACTTTCTTTCTTGCTGAAAACTCTATATTATTATATTATATATATTATATTCTGTACTGTTCAGTCACTGCTCAGGGAAGCCTGAGAACATGAAAATTTATCCTGACTTCACAGCAGAAGCCTTCATTCTAGTAGCTGCAGGACTAATTCAACCTCAGAACTAATTCAAGTGGTTTCAGAGAGTTATCAAGATTTCTATTTTTGTTGGTCTGAAAACCACAGTCCCTCCGGCTGAAAACATGTTTTCTGCGCTGTTCACTCACTGCTTAGAGGGGTGACTTAGAATATGAGAATTTCACCTACAGCTATAGGAGAAACACTCTTTCTAGTATATTCAACACTAAACCTCGACGAATAGGGCGCTGCGACTGGCCTACAAGCAGCTGAACCGTTCTACATTTCCTGCTTCCAAGCCATGGGATGAGTTTGACGAGAGCCAGCCGCTGCTATGAGGTTGATCTGGAGACTCTGTTCCCAGAGTTAGCTGAGTTCCGTGTGGTGGAGTCAAGCACATCCGCTGCCCGTCGTATCGAAGTTGAGCTCTCTCTCCACCGCCATCTCAAGAATCATCCCACTTCACTAACGGCCCGCTGGCGTTGAATGGCGAGACTACACACAGGGCACGACCGCGTGTTGTCTGCCCATAACTGCAGGTAAGAGGTAATGCTGACAAGATGGCGCCGACGAAGGCTGACCTGGAATTATCGTGCATGTTATTTTGTTTATTTTTGTGTTTTGATGGAGCATCTGCGTGTTTTTACACACGAGATCAGTTGATGAACATCAGGGCTCTGACTCCGTCTGACTTACTACCAGTATTTGTGGTGTCAGTTACGGAGTTAGTTCATCTTTTGGCTGGGCGGAAGAAACTGAGGAGGAGAGGGAAACGTGCCGGTGCACTCGTTCGCCTTCGTCGAAGAGGATCGCGCACTCCGCTTCCCGGGATAATCCTCTCCAACGTCCGGTCGCTCAGCAATAAGATGGATGAACTGGCGCTGATGTTGAGACGGAACAGAGACTTCTCCTCCTCTTGTGTTTTGTGTTTCACGGAGACGTGGTTGAGCGATCTCATCCCGGACACTGCGCTTCATCTGGAGGGTTTCCAGCTTCACCGCGCGGACCGGGTTCAGGAGCTGGTGTACGGACGTGACGGTGATCTTTCAGCACTGCTCTCCCTCTCTGGAATGTCTGATCGTGAACTGTAAGCCGTTTTACTCCCCACGTGAGTTCGCTTCATTCATTCTGGCTCCCATATATATCCCGCCCAGGGCGAATGTACGTGAGGCTCAGAGTGCGCTCGCGGATCAGGTTCTGCATGTGGAGCGAACTTTCCCGGACTCTCCTGTGATTGTGCTTGGTGACTTCAACAAGGCGACTCTGAGTGAGGAGCTTCCCAGGTACAGGCAGGTTGTAAAATGTTCCACCAGAGAGCAGAGCGTGCTGGATCACTGTTACTCATCGCTCCGCAACTCTTATACCGCCCTCCCTCGAGCTGCACTGGGTCTCTCTGAACACTTGATGGTTCATCTTGTTCCTACATACAAGCAGAAGCTGAAGCTGGCAAAGCCTGTTGTGAGGAGCATGAAGATCTGGACAAGTGAAGCTAAAGAGGAGCTGCAGTCTTGCATGGAGACCACAGACTGGGAAGTGTTCAGGGCTGCCACCAACAATCTGGATGAGTATACAGACACTGTGACTTCATGGATCAGCTACTGTGAAGAGTGCATAGTTCCAACCCGCACCAAGGTGAGTTATGCAAATGACAAACCTTGGTTCACAACTAAACTCAAGGTGCCCACTAACTACAAGCCACGTGCCCCCCACACTCTGAACAACCTCGCTCTTGCACAGGACTTGAACAACTTCTATTGTCGCTTTGAGCAGCCCTTTTGCACCAACACCTCTGCGGTCTCTCCAGCCCCATGTTCCACTTTACAACAAAGGACTATGCTGTCTCTTAGTGACACAACTAAGATGAACGATGTCACTGAGACAGCAAAGTCGATCACAGACACTTTTGATGAGCCACCCCCTCACCTCCCCCCTCTTCCTCTTTCTCTTGACATCATGGAGCAGGACGTGCACACTCAGTTCAGGAGGCTGAACCTTCAGAAGGCGGCGGGTCCGGACAGAGTTTCCCCTGCCATCCTGAGGCATTGTGCTGCTGAGCTGGCTCCAGTGTTCACGGACATCTTCAATGCTTCCTTGGTGTCCTGTCATGTACCTGCCTGCTTTAAGTCCACCACTATCATCCCTGTTCCCAAGAAGGCCAGGATCACAGGACTGAATGACTACAGACCGGTGGCACTGACGTCTGTGGTCATGAAGTCCTTTGAGCGCCTGGTTCTGTCCCACCTGAAATCTATCACTGCTTCTCACCTGCACTCATTGCAGTTTGGCTACAGAGCCAACAGATCTGCGGACGATGCAGTGAACCAGGCCCTTCATTTCGTTCTGGAGCATCTGGACTGCCCAGGAACCTATGCCAGGATCCTGTTTGTGGACTTCAGCTCTGCCTTTAACACAATTCTTCCAGCTCTGCTTGAAGACAAGCTTGGCCAGCTGGACGTGCCTGACTCCCTCTGCAGATGGATTACAGACTTCCTGACCAGCCGAAGTCAGCGTGTGAGGCTGGGGACGACTGTCTCCGACACTCGGACCCTCAACATCGGGTCTCCTCAGGGCTGTGTTCTCTCACCATGGCTCTTCTCTCTGTATACTAACTGCTGCACCTCCAGCCACGAGTCCGTGAAGCTGATCAAGTTTGCGGATGACACCACCATCATTGGGCTCATCTAAGATGGAGATGAGTCGGCTTACAGGAGGGAGGTGGAGCGGCTAGTGTCCTGGTGCAGCCACAACAACCTGGAGCTCAATGCCCAGAAGACAGTGGAGATGGTCATAGACTTCAGGAGAGTCACAGTTTCTCGGTCCCCTCTCATGTTGGCTGGTTTACCTATTCCTATTGTGGACTCCTTCTACTTCCTGGCAACCACCATCAATGAGGACCTCAAATGGGAGCCAACCATCAGGTCCCTCATCAGGAAGGCCCAGCAGAGAATGTTCTTTCTGAGGCAGGTACGGAAACTACGACTGCCGACGAAGTTGCTGGTGGAGTTCTATACGGCCATCATCCAGTCCATCCTCACCTCCTCTATCACCGTCTGGTACAACAGCACCACCTCCAGGGACAAGAGCCGACTGCAGCGCATCGTACGTTCTGCTGAGAAGGTGATCGGTTGCAGCCTGCCACCTCTTCAGGACCTGTATGCCTCTAGGACCCAGAGACGTGCAGGTCGGATCAGAGCCGACCCTTCTCACCCTGGACATGGACTGTTTGTTCCTCTTCCCTCTGGCAGGAGGCTACGGTCCATCCCGACCAGAAACTCCCGTCACAGGAACAGCTTCTTCCCCTCGGCCATCAGACTGTTAAATTTGTGAACAGCCTTGTTGTTATGTTATTCTATTTATTTTATTTTATTTCATTTTATTTGTTTTTTGTTGCACTTTATTCCAAGGCACTTTCCTAGTCAGTGGGCTCCCCACTGACCATGGCAATAAATCTCATTCTGATTCTGATTCTGATTCTGATTCTGGAAGATATCCGGACTATTCCCGGCGCAGTTCTGACACTCCGGTGGCACTAGCACTACACGTGGTCAGGTAAGGAGTTTACTGCTTAGGTTGAGGGTTTGGAATTGTGGCGCTGTGTTCCCTCTCACTCAGAAGTCGTGCGCGATTTGCGATGCGCGATACCCCCGCCCCTTGAGCTTGACTTCTCCCCTGAGGAGTGACCATCCTAGCATCGCGCAGTGGAATGGTGTCAACGCAGTCGGCAACCAGCACATAGCGCTTGAGAAGATCATCGCGCTCTTTATGAGCTCCATGGACAGACTCATCCATCGCAGAACCTCTCTCACTCCACCAGAGATTTTGGAGATCCAACAGCCCGTTGGCGTGGTGCTCTGCTCGCGGCGCCTCCTCCACACACAGCCGCCGCCCAGGTGGAACACTGTCGCTGGTCGAAGGGGCGGGGTGAGCCCAGCCATCTGGATCGTAGCTGCACTGATCCTCGCAGCTCCTCTTGGAGAGACCAGTCGGCTGCTCTCACCTCCGCTCCCTCCAAAAGCCTACAAATAAATCATTGTATGTAAAATAAAAAATAAGCTGCATTACATTGGTATCGGGTGTGTTTCCTGTCTGCCCAAAATTAGGGCTTATCACCGCCAAGTTCACCTCCGGTTCCAGTCAGTGCGAACTCCGGCTTCAAAAATGTGTTTTTGTTTGACGTTGTCTCAGGAGACGGGGAGGTTTCAGGAGCCAAGAAGTTATGTTTTTCCTTAGCTTCTCCACAATTAGAAGCAGAGGTGTCAGATAACTCTTTCCACTCTCTCACGTTTCGTTCTAGCCAAAAGTCAGGGGAGTTTCAATTCTGCCATTAACTCTTCTTATTCCTCAGACTCGCCAGTTTTTAGCAGGGGTCGCCACAGGACTGTGAAAGCCACCACTTGAGAGGCTCTCACAGTAGGCGCTGCGTGCCAGACCTGCTCTGTTCTCAGCTCCCTCACGCGATGTCTGATGCGATGTCTGTCTGTGATTCTGTTCTCTGCAGCCCTCCAAACCTCTCAGAGGCAAGCAGGACATCGTCCTGCCTAGTCATCTCTTTCTGAGATTGGGCCGGTCCCTCGGGTGTCCATCTCAGAAGAATTGCTGTGTCAGATCAAGGTACAATACAAGTTTGGTGGCCCTACTTCCTCTGATGGCTCAGCTGAAAAAAGCAAGTCTGTTTTTGAACAACCAGCGGGACTTGAAGTGCCCAGAGGAGTGGGCGCTGTGCACCGACGACCCTGTCATCCTGGACCCTACCCGGAGTCCTCTCCTGTGGTCAGGTCGCCAGTCTTGAAAGAGTATCTTCTGAATTGAAAGCGCCTGTCTCCTCACCTGCCCATATGGATCGAGAAGATATTCGGTCATTGACACGTCTTTCAGATTCACAGTCAACCCCGAGGTTCTGCGACACCACGTGGACCTGGGTGAACTCAGAGAACCAGCTGTCGTGTCTGATGGAGGAGGACCGCGCTCTCCTGTCAAAGGAAGTAATTGTACGAGTGGCAAAGCGATCCAGATACGCTAGGTTTTACTCCAGGTACTTTCTAGGACCCAAAAAGACACAGTGGAGACATGTTCTGCACCTCAGTCTCCTCAACCAATTCATGACCAGATAGCGGTTCCGGACTACCAGGAGACTCCTGGAGTGCGTCAGAGTGTGAGAGTGGATGACCTCCATAGATCTTGCACACGCCTACTTCCACAACACAGTTTCTAGTGTCTTGTGCCTCGCACCTTCGCCAAGTGCATGAAGGCGGGGCTCGAACCACTAAGGAGACAGGGTGTGCGGATTCTGACGTACTTGGACTACTGGTTGATTCTAGCCAGGTCCAAACAGGAGTCATGAGCACACACCAGATTGGTGTTGGACCACATCGCGCGATTGAGGCAGGGGCCCACGCCTTGGTCTGCTCAACATGCGAGGTCTTCAGAAGTGGTTTCGCGGTCTGCACCCTCACCCGACTCCAGACCAAAGACCAGAAGACAAATCTCGAGTGTCGGGCCTGACCGGAGACTGAGTCCAGCATGACCCCCAGGAAAGTCGTGCTCTGACTGGGACTCAGCGCGCTTTTCAGGATCCAACAATTCCTACAAGTCTTTACAGATGCATCTCTGTCCGGCGGGGGAGGCCACCTGGATCAGATCTGCGTCAGCGGGATCTGGAGCAGTTCCGAAGGTCGTCACATGAACCCGATGGAACTGTTGGCGGTTTTAGAGTGTTGGTGGCCCTTTCTCTCCATCTAATTGGGAACGACGTTATGGTGAGATCAGACAGCGCCACCACAGTGGCCTACATCAACCGTCAGGGTGGCGTGAGGTCGTCTGTGTCACACAACCTCGCCACAAAGATTTTTTCTCTGGGCTGATGTACATTTAGCCTCATTGAGGGCTCTGCCAGATTAATGGAGTTTATCTCAGGAGATGGCAAACATGATCAGCGAGTTTTTCGGCCACCCAGTGGCTGATGTCTTTGCCAGCAGATAGAGCTTCAAATGTCCTCTCTGGTTCTCTCCCCGTAGATCTGATGACCTTCCACTGGATGTGGACGCCCTGGCTCATCCAAGGTGGCCAAAAGGCCTCCTGTATGCCTTTCCCCCTCCTTCCCTTAATCCAAACAGCCCCAGCTCCAGCTGGTATCCGGAGATGTGTCATATGCGGATCAAAGGCCACTGGGAGTTCCCTCCATCGAGGTCAGCGCTTCTGCAAACATCAGGAACCCTGAGGTCTAGAACCACCCGCAAGGTTTGGCTTCTCCAGGGTTAACAATCAGTCACTTGCCCCCTGATGTCCAATTGACTTTTCAGAACGTTTAAGCTCTGCCAACCCTCAGAGTATACAATGCTAATTGGACATGTTTCCCCGGTGGTGTGGAACCCAGTCAGCCTGCCCATTATCGGCAACTATTTCTCTCATCCTCTTGTTTCTGCAGCATCTGGTTAACCAAGGTCGGAGCAGCCCTACATTACGGGTTTATGTAGCAGCCCTTTCCATGCTACACAATGGTCTGGACGGCCACCCCTTCGGCAAGCATCGTCAAGTGAGCCGTTTCATGAGATGAGTGAAAAGGCTTAGACCAACCTCAAGACCTTTATGTCATTACTGGGACCTGCAGCTGGTACTCAATTCACTCTCCGAAGCCCCTTTTGAGCCACTTGATCAGGCCTCCAAGGAGCTAGTAGCTCTTTTTCGATCAGCCCTGATTGCATCTCTTTTGGTGTCGATGACTCGGCGGTATCACTTAGACCCAACCCTGCCATCGCACCTAAATGTCTCTCTTCTTCTTCACAGGTCAGCACCTTATCAGTAAAGACTTTCTGCCCTCCTCCCCATACATACGAGCAGCGCTAAAAGCTTAACTGGATCGAGTCCAAACCTTCGGAAAGACGGACAGTCTGTGGGTGGCTCTCCCTGGTGGTAAGAAGGGGCAGGCGCTGTCCACTCACAGGTTTTCACATTGGCTTAGAATTGCCATCATGAAAGCCTATGAGACTGCGAAAAAACGGGCACCGGAATCCCTGAGAGCACACTTGACGAGATGCCTGGCAACATCTGTGGCTGCTTTCAAGGGAGTATCTCATGTCTCATGTCATTCTGTCTTCAGGAGCAGCCGAACCCTGCAAACCTTCGGCCCTCATTCACAGCACTGGCTCTGGGACACCAGTATCTGCTTCATTACAGTGCTGTGCAGAGTGCAGCGTCCCGAGATCCACCGGATTCCTGCATGACTGTTTATTCATTTGTGAATAAACTCCCTCTTTCTTGCTCAGCTCAGACTAGAACCCTGACTGTAGCTGCTCAGTAAATGTTTTCCCTATAGGTTTGGAGGACTGTTAATGCCACTTTCTATTTCAGCCGCAGAGTGGCTAAACGAGGGCAACGCAGTTCCTGCTGATCCACAGTGTAGGGTACACACCATATATGAGGGGTTGTAAACGCCACCTTCTATATCAGCTTAAGGTGACAAAGATGAGGCGGCAGCTCCTGCCACCCAGAGTGTAAAATTACACTCTATGTATGAGGGGTTGTTAATGCTACATCTTCACAACCCATTCATTAATTCATTCACGCTGGATAGACCCTGGGCGTGGCGGTTGCATAAGAAGTCTCATAGGCCGGTCCCGTGTGAGGCCCTGGCCATCGGAGATATTGACAGGACCATGGGCACACCACCTTCCGTCATACCAAAGCAACATCGCCGGTGACATTACAGGCGGTTCAGTGCAGTAAAACGTGCATCTCCTTGAAGGCTGTCTGCAAAGGAGCCAGCGGTGCCAGTCAGACGTCCGGTATGGATGGCCATGGTAATTGCTCATGGTTCTCAGGTCAGGCCACATTGCAAGGCTGGGATTTAAGCTTTGTGGTCAAGATGACCTCATAGGTGTTCCAGAGTCCCGGGAGGTGTTCTGGACTGCGTAACTCTGCCACCTGTGCTCACACACACACTCACACAAGGGTGTGCTGCAACCAGTTCATGTCCTGCAAACAGTCCTGCAGCAGGGGGCTACTTCAAGGCTAGCAGGTGGTCCTAAATGCTAAATCACCCTCAACACTAAAAGCATGGGTGTGGACTGTTGTCCGTTGCTAGTCCAGTTCATGCAGGGATCTCGAAGACTCAGACCTATCTCCAGACGCATCTGCCCCTATTGGGATCTTCAATTGGTATATAATACTCTCTCTGAAGCTCCCTTCAAGCCCCTTGATCAGGCTCCTTTGGAGCAGCTCTCCTCCTGGGCCTGGCCTCCATCAGGAGGGTTTGGAGAACTATGTGCCTTCTCGATTAGTCTTTTTTCACAAATTTCTTTGTGCCAAGGTCAGCAATTTTTCAGTGAAGGCTTTCTGTCTTACCCGCCACCCGGATGAGAATCACTGGCGCTTGCAGTGAGAGCCTTCAGGAAAACAGATAAGCTGTGGGTGGCTCTGGCAGGTGGTAAAAAGGGACAACATTCATTGCTGCCATCAGAGGAGTTTCCTTGGCAGAAACCTGCCAAGCAGCCTCCTCGGCTTCTGCCTCATCTTTTGCAGATTTCTATTTGTCTGACGGAGCACCTTCTTCTTTGCCTCACGTTGTCCTGTTTACAGGTGCTTCCAGCAGCTCTGGACAATAGATGAGAGAATCGCTCTCTTTGGCAGCGCTTTGTCATGGGCCAAACGTGTCTCCACTGGCGAGTTCTCCCTCCAAATATGGACGGTTATTAGTGCCTAGTTCTTCCACGTTGGGCTCAAACTAGTGCTGTGGCCATGGGATGGCGTCAGGTTCCCCTGTGTAGTCGCCGGAGCAGGGAAGTACCTGGTTTGGCAACAAGAGGGCCCCAGGGGGACACCCATACCCGCTGTATGGAGGGTTACTCGTGAAACTTCACTACATTCGGACTAACAACATTTTGCGCGACCTTGGGGGTGAGGTCATTGCCGTAAGACATCGAGTAGGCCGGACTGGCGTGAGACCTGGCGTTTGGAGATAGCAGCAGGTCTCTTGGCACGCCACCCCTCTGTGATTAGAGACAGGCCACCGGTGAATCTTATCCGCAGTGTTGCTCCCCACACAAGGTCCAGCTCCAATCATTAAGGCGTCTGGACGTTGCAGTTCTTTCCTGTTTGCACTCTGCATTGTTTATCTCAGGACAGTCTATGTGGTGAGGATTCTCTCTCCACCTAGTCAAGTTGACCTGCCTGGCGAACCTGGAGTTACGGGCGGAGCCCCGACTAGCGCATCTCCACATTAGCCAAAGGTTCTCCCATCTCTGCCACACCCGGACTTCAGTCATTGATGGATGGGAGAAGCGACGGAGCAATCCAGCTGGGTCACACAAGGTTCCTGGTGGGGGTGCATCCATCGCCATGTGGTCTCCTCTTCTGCACGGTCAAGTTCTTGGCCAGAGGGAGAGACCAGCAGGCGAAGCAAGGGCTTTGCCTCCTGATCTCAATATTCCTTCCATTTCTCCTACACTCGGACTACGGTCAAAGAGAGATGGAAATAAGGAACGATTGAAAGCAGATAAAGAGAAGATAAAGGGCAGATAAAGGTGCTTGGCGTTCCGAAACCAACCTTATCTCAGACTGAAAAAGCATTTTCTGCATTGTGCCATAACGTCTCAGGGAATCTTCAGAACATGACATTTTGACCTCCCAGTATAGCAGAATGGGTCTTTCTAGTAGTTGCACATCAAATCTAAGCTGTTTGAAGTGTTTTTCGAAAGTTATCAACATTTTAGGTTTGGCGTTCCGAAACCCACCTTATCTCAGACTGAAAACGCGTTTTCTGCATTGTGCCACAACTTCTGAGGGAAGCTTCAGAAGATTAAATTTTCACCTCCCACGACAGCAGAAAGGGTCTTTTTTGTAGTTGCAGCAGAAATCTACGCTGTCTGAACTGTTTTTAGAGGGTTATCAACAATTTTATTTTTGCCCGTCCCCAACCCACATTCTCTTCAGACGAAAACGCGTTTTACGCACTGTTCACTCACTGCAGAGCGATGCCCCAGAAAATGAAATTTTCACCTGCCACTATAGCAGAAACGGTATTACTACAAGGTGCAGAACTAACTCAACCTGTCTGAAGTGTTTTAAGAGTGTTAACATTTTTATTTTTGTCGGTCTGTAAACCATGTTTTCTTTGGGTGAAAACGCATTTTATGCACTGTTCACTCACTGCTCAGGGATGCCAGATAACATGATAATTTCTCGAGCAGCTATAGGAGAAACACTCTTTCTCGTAAAATAAACACTGAACCTACATTTCTGAACTGTATTTCAGGGGGTTATCAACTATTTTTTTTCCTGTTTTAGAAACCGAGCTTCTCTCGAGCTGAAAACGTGTTTTCTTGCACTGTTCACTCACTGATCAGAATATTTTAAGAACCTGAAAATATTACCTGCAAAAACAGTCTTTCTAATATATTCAACACTAAACCTACATTTTTGAACTGTTTTTAGAGGGTTATCAACAATTTTATTTTTGCCGTTCCGAAACCTACATTCTCTTTGGCCGGAAACGCATTTTACGCACTGTTCACTCACTGCTCAGCGATTCCCCAGAAGATGAAAATTTCACCTGCCACTATAGCAGAAAAGGTATTTTGACAAGGTGCAGAACTAACTCAACCTGTCTAAAGTGATTTAAGAGAGTTATCAACATTTTTACTTCTATCTCTATTACTATTATTCCTTTGGCTGAAAACACGTTTTATGCACTGTTTACTCACTGCTCAGGGATGCCTCACAACATGAAAATTTCACTTGCCACTATAGGAAAGGCACTCTTTCTAGTATATTCAACACTAAACGTACATTTCAGAACTTTTTTTAGACTTTTTCTCAGCGATGCCTCAGAACATGAAAATTTCAACTAATACTATAGCAGAATCTGCTATAGTCTTTCTAGTAGCTGCAGAACTAATTCAACCTCTCTGAAGTGGTTTCAATGAGTTATCAACATTTTAATGATTGTCGGTCTGAAAACCACTGTCCCTCGGGAGAAAAAGCATTTTCTGCACTCTTCACTGACTAATCAGAATAGCCTGAGAGCAGTGAAAATATCAAGTGTAAATATAGCAAAAAGACTATTTCTAGTATATTCAGCACTCACACATTCAAAGCGATTTTATATTTTGAAAATGGCGTTCACTGCACTGTTCAAACACTGCTCAGTCGTGACTCAGAACATGAAAACTTCAACTGCAACAATAGGAAAAACTCTCTTTCTAGTATATTCAGCACTAAATGTACCTTTCTGAACTGTTTATCAGTGTGTTATCAACTTCTTTTTTCCTGGTCAGAAACCGAGCTTCTCTCAGCCTGAAAACATGTTTTATGCACTGTTCACTCACTGCACAGGGATGCCTCAGAACATAAACATTTCACGTGCCAATATAAGCAGAAGGAGTGTTTTTAGTAAGTGCCAAACTAATTCAACTTGTCTGAAGTGGTTTCAGAGAGGTTACAACATTTTCATGTCTATCTGTCTCAAAACCACAGTCCCTCGGGCTGAAAAAGCGTTTTCTGCAATGTTCAGTCACTGCTCAGCGAAGGCCTCAGAACATGACAATTTGATGACAAAAAACTGCCTTTCTAGTGTGACGGCCATTTATGTGTGGTCACAGAGTATGTGTTAGATGTCATTTAATTATTTTAATTAAATAATTTAATGGAGTTGATTAACCGGCAGGTATATAATTAGGTCAGTAGAGGGCAGGAAAGGACAGAGGTTAGGCATTGAAGATGTGTGGGTAAATAGGAAGTGACACTTTTTTTTATTACTTTTCTCACCATCGACAAATGTGGAAGCCTAGTGTGACTCTGTCCTCATTTAGTTTCAGGTTAGTCAAATCCATTTGTTTATAATGCTTGTTCCACTTGGGATTGATTGATTGGGGGTCTGAGTGTGTGGATGGTGACATGGTTTTTAAGTATACTGTTTTTCCTTCGTACTTTGAGTTCGCTCTGTGTGGATGTGGCACTTGTAAGCTCATACTGACAACCTACGCTGACATGGCACGGGTGATTGAGTTGTGTGGAGTTCGGTTTCCTTGTGGTGAATAACGGTGAAAAGTAAAGTTTTATTATTTCCCAACACTAGCCAAAAGGTTTAATGGCAGAGTTATACATTCAGATAAAAATAAATTATGCATGTGGTTCATGATGTATGACAGTTGTTGTATGACAAAGTGAGATGTTTGGGAGTGATGTTTCAGAAAGACATCTAATTGTGGTGTGGGTTACCACAAAGAAAAAACAGAATCCCTTGGATTACTTTTCTCACCATCGACAAATGTGAAAGCTTTGTGTGGCTCTGTCCGCATTTTGTTTCAGACGGCGTTCTACTGACCACATTGAGACGCCACGTTTGAACTGAAGACAAGGTCACAGTATTCAGACCTGTTACAGATGCATAGTTTCAGATACAAAGTTTTCTTCACGCTTTTGGAGGGAGCAGAGGTGAGAGCAGCGGACTGGTCTCTCCAAGATGAGAAGCGATGATCAGCACAGCTATGATTTGGACGGCTGAGGTCACCCCGCCCCTTCGACCAGTGACGGTGTTCCCCCCCGGGCAGTGGCTGTGTGTGGAGGAGGCGCCACGAGCGTAGCACCACGCCGACAGACTGTTGAAACTCCAAAATCTCTGGTAAAGTGAGAGAGGATCTGCGATGTATGAGCCTGTCCACGGAGCTCATAAAGAGCGCGTGATGTTCTCAAGCACTATGAGCTGGTTGCCGACGGTGTAAACATGGGTGGGATGGTCACTCCTCCCGGGGCGAACGCATCATGCATAGTGCATGACGGCTGAATGAGCGGGAACGCCGCGGTGGGAATCCAAACCCTCCACCAGGCAGTAAGCTCCGTACCTGACCAAGTGCGGTCCTAGTGCCAGTGGAGTGTAAGAACCGCGCCGGGAATAGTCCAGATTTCTTCCAGTTGTGGTCAGACAACATGCGGTCGTGCCCTTGGTGTAGTCTCGCCATCCAACGCCAGCTGGCCGTTAGTGAAGTGGGATGATTCTTGAGCTGGCGGCGGAGAGAGAGCTCAACTTCGATACGACGGCGGCGGATGACATGAGGCGCAGGAGAAGATCAAGCGGGAACGTACTTGACTCCACCACACGGAACTCAGCCAACTCTGGGAACAGAGTCTCCAGATCCACCTCATAGCAGCACCTGGCTCTCGTCAAACTCATCCCATGGCTTGGAAGCAGGAAATGTGGAACGGCTGCTTGTAGGCCAGTCGCAGCGCCCTATTCGTATGGGATTAGTGTTGAATATAGTCGAAAGAGTGTTTTTTCTGTAGTTGCAGGCGAAACTTTCATGTTCTGAGGCATCGCTGAGCAGTGAGTGAACAGTGCAGAAAACGCGTTTTCAGCCCGAGGGATTGTGTTTTTTTGTCCGACAAACATAAAAATGTTGATAACTCTTCTGACAGGTTGAATTCGTTCTGCAGCTATGAGAAAGACCCCTTCTGGAATAGAGGCAGGTGATATTTTTATGTTCTGAGATTATTCTGATCAGTCAGTGAACAGTGCAGAATATGCATTTTCAGCCTGAGAGAAGCTTGGTTTCAGACTGTCAAAAATACAATAGTTGATAACCCTCTAAAAACGTTTTGCCTATAGTTGCAGGTGATATTGTCAAGTTCCGAGGCTTTTCTGATCAGTGAGTGAACAGCGCAAAAAATGCGTTTTCTGCCCGAGAGAAGCTGCGTTTCACACCGAAAAAGATAAAGATTTTGTTCCATCTTTGAAACCACTTCTGACTGTCACGGGTCAAGACGTGGAGCAGGACCCAAGTGCAGTGGTGAAAGTCACAGGAGGCAGGAACGAGTCAACATTTTAACATGTTGAATTAGATCGGCACCTACTAATAAGACCCCGGTCTGCTTTAGTAGCAGGTGAAATTTTTATGTTCTGAGTCAGTCCTTAGCAGTGAGTGAACAGTGCAGAAAACGCATTTTCAGCGCAAGTGACTGTGGTAATTACATTTTTACAAACATAAAAATGTACTTACCTCTGAAACCACTTCAGACATCGTGATTAAATTCTGCAACTACTAGAAATACCACTTCTGCTATAGTTTGAGGTGACATTTTCATGTTCTGAGTCCCGCCTAAGCAGTAAGTGAACCGAGCAGAAAACACGTATTCAGGCCACGAAAAGGTGGTTTTCAGACGAACAAGCATTAAAATCCTGATAACTCTCTGAAACCACACAGAGAGGTTGAATTAGTTCTGCTGCTGCTAGAAAGACAGCTTCTGCTACAGTGTCAGGTGAAATTTTCATGTTCTGAGGCATCGCTGAGCAGTGAGTGAACAGTGCAAAAATGCGTTTTCAGCCCGAGAGAGGTTCGGTTTCTGACCAGGAAGAATAAAAATTGTTGATTCCACCCTGAAAATAGTCCAAAAAAGTGGATTTAGTGCCGAATATACTCGAAAGACTCTTTTTCCAACAGTTGCAGCTGATATTTTCATGTTCTGGCACTATTCTGAGCAGTGAGTGAACTGTTCAGAAAAACAGGTTTTCACCCGAGTGACGGTGGTTTTCAGAATTGACAAACATAAAAATGTTATCACTCTGCAACCACTTCAGAAATGTTGAATTAGTTCAGCACCTACTAGAATGACCGCTTCAGCTATCGTGCCAGGCGAAATTTTCATGTTCTGAGACAGCCCTGAGCAGAGATTAAACAGTGCAGAAAACGTGTTTTCAGTCCGCGGGACCTGTACCTTTCAGACCAACAAACATAAAAATGTTGATAACTCTCTGAAACCCCTTCGGAGACATTGAATTTGTTCTGCAGCTACGAGAAACACCCCTTAAGCTAAGCTGGTGGGCGCTCATGAATCCTGTTTGGACTCAATCAACCAGTAGTCCAAGTACGTCAGAATCCGCAGACCCTGTCTTCTTAGTGGTTCGAGCCACTCCTCCACGCACTTGGTGAAAAAACGAGGCACTAGACACTAGAGACCGTGTTGTGGAAGTAGGCCTCTGCAAGATCTATGGAGGTCATCCACTCTCACACTCCAGGAGTCTGCTGGTAGTCCGGAACCGCTGTCTGGTCATGAATTGGTTGAGGAGACTGAGATTCAGAACAGGTCTCCACTCTCCTGTCTTCTTGGGTTCCAGAAAGTATCTGGAGTAAAATCCAGTGTAGGAGGATTGCTTTGGCAGTAGCTCAATTATTTGCTTTGTCAGGAGAGCGCTGTCCTCCTCCATCAGACATGACCGCTGGTTCTCTGAGTTCACTCAGGTCCATGTGGTGACGCAGAACCTGGGGGTTGACTGTGTAACTGAAGGCCGTTTCAATGACCGTGTATTTTCTCCATCCATATGGGCAGGTGAGGAGACAGGCTCTTTCAATTCGGAAGATACTCTTTCAAGATAGGAGCCTTGAGCACAGGAGCGGACCCGGACTCCGGGGCGGGTCTAGGACGAAAGGGTCATCGGTGCACAGTGCCCACTCCTCTGGGAACTTCAAGTCCCGCTGGTTCTTCAAAAACACACTCGCTTTTGTCAGCTGAGCCGTCAGAGGAATTCGGTTCCCCAAACTTGCAGTGTACAAAGATCAAGATCTGATCAAGATTCTCCTAAGATGGAGACCCGAGGGACCGGCCCAATCAGCCTCAGAAAGAGATGACTCTGTAGATGACGATGTCCTGCTTGCCTCTGAACAGAATCACAGACAGACATCGCTTCAGACATCACACGAGGGAGCTGAGAACAGAGCAGGTCTGGCACGCAGTTCCTACTGAGTGATCCTCTGAAGTGGTGGCTTTCGCGGTCCTGTGGCGACCCCTGCTAAAAACTGGCGAGTCTGAGTAATCAGAAGAGTTAATGGCAGAATTGAAACTCCCCTGACTTTTGGCTGGAACCGGGATCTGTTGAGAGACGGCAAAGAGTTATTTGACGCCTATGCTTCTTATTGTGGCGAAACTGAGGAAAAACATAACGTCTTGGCTCCATAAACTTCCCCAGGGACAGTTCTGGCATCAGGTATAAGGAGGCAGAGACCGTTACTATACTGCTCGGTCTCCTGAGACGATGTCAAACAAAAAAAAAATTTTGAAGCCGGAGTTCGGACTGACTGGAACCGGAAGAGAACTTGGCGGATGATAAACCCTAATTTTGGGCATAGAAGAAACAGACCCGATACCAAAGTAATGCATCTTATTTTTTTTCCAAGTTAGACTAGGTTTAGATGCATACTTTTAGATACAAAGTTCTTCCTACGCTTTTGGAGGGAGCAGAGGTGAGAGCAGACGACTGGTCTCTCCAAGAGGAGTGGCGATGATCAGCTCAGCTATTATACGGCTGTTCCCCCCAGGCGGCGGCTGTGTGTGGAGGAGGCGCCGCGAGCAGAGCACCACGGATTATTGTGTCTCCAAAATCTCTGTGGGAGTCCACGGAGCTCATAAAGAGCGCAATGATGTTCTCAAGCGCTATGAGCCGGTTGCCGACAGTGCAGACACCATTCTACTGCGCGATGGCGGCTCTGTCAGCGCCGGGTGGGATGGTCACTCCTCAAGGGGGAGGTCAAGCTCCAGGTGCGAGGGCATCGCGCATGACCGCTGAGTGAGAGGGAACGCTGCGCCACAAATCCAAACCCTCCACCTATTAAGCTCCGTACCTGACCACGTGCGGTCCTCGTGCCAGTAGAGTGTCAGAACTGCGCCGGGAAATAGTCTGGATTGAATGAGACTAGCAGTGGATGTTTACCCAACAGACGGCAGTCCACACCCATTTGGCATTATTTGCTTTGAGTGTTGCGGGTGCTTTAGCATTTCGAATAGTGAACTGCACTTAGGGGGGCAGAGGACTGCCTGCTAGCCTTGAAGTAGCCATGCTTTGGAGGGACGCCCCAGGATTGGAGGTCCGCTCAAAATTTCTGCCCCGTGCTAAAGGACTGTTTGCGAGGGAGGCAGGCTCCACGGACAGCTGGACACAAACATATTCCAGGAATATTACACCAGCCTTTCTACTTCACTGGAAGTGCCAGGGCACTCCGCAAAATGTGATTGTGAAATTACAGAGGCGTGAATGAGTGACTCGGTAATTGTGAAATTACAGCTGGAGCCGGCGCATCTGGCACATCAAGAGAAGAAGCTTGAGACTTGAAGGGGTGTGGAGCGGCTCATCTGGACCACGGAAACTTCAGGCAGGACTGAGGTCTCATCGCAGTGACGGCAGAGACTTGTCGCATCACCGCAGGAGTGGATTTAACAGCAGGAGACTCAGCGCTTGTGCCGCTCTGTGCGTGGACGATCATCGGCAGCAGCTTCTCCCGGGGTAGTTGGCTGACTTTTTTTTTATTATTATTCGTATTGAATTCGCTCCTTCCAGCGCCTCGGCCTCGAGCGCTCTTCCGGGCCTGGTCGCCTATTCTGAAAACTTCTGAACCGAGCATGTTGATCATGCTGAACTTTCTGGTTTGACTGTTTCAGTTCCACTTTCTTCTTCAAATTTGGGTGTAGCAGATCCAACATGCACCTCAACTTCCTCCCCATCAACATTTCTGCAGGAGACAGTCCTGTTGTTGACTATGAAGTTATCCGATAACTGAATAAAACTCTACTGTCGAAACAGGGTAGACCTCCAACCACTTTGAATGTGCATCAATCACCACCAAGAACATCTTTCCCATGAACGGCCCAGCATAATCAACATAAAGTCGTCGTCACCGTTGGTCAGGTCACTCCCACGGGTGTTGCGGTGCACAGGCCGAAGCGTTCTGGTGTTCCTGACAAGTGGAACACGATTTGACCGAACTTTCAATATCACTGTCTATATTAGGCCACCACATATAGCTACGAGCCAAACCCTTCATTTAACTCATTTCAGGGTGCAATTGATGCTGCTTCCACGTAAGACCACATCCTTTTTGCCGAATCACCACACGGCACACCCACAGTACACACCCATCTTGTACACTCAGCTCCTGTTGCTTCATAGTGTATGGACTGAAAGCAACATCCAGGTTACAGGGCCACCCTCTGAGTATGTATTTATTCTCTCGGGCGAGTACGGGGTCTTTACTGGTCCACCTACAAAGCTCTTCCGAGTTGACCACTGAACTCTGATCCTGCTCTACCAATAATACCTGGTCTTCTGAGTCTGGATGCCCAAGTTTCTCTGGAAGTGGAAGTCTACTGAGAGCATCTGCGTTTGCATTGTCCTGTCCACGTCGGTACACCATGGCATATTCATATGCTCTTAACAGAATAGCCCATCTCATGATCCTCTGAGAACTCATGCGTCACACACACTCACAGCAGCAGAAAAAAACTATTTGCAGTTGGATAAAGAGGGCTTAGCAGTTATTTTTGGGGTGCAGTACTTTCACAAATATTTGTGTGGACTTAAATTTGTGATTTGTACACAGACCATAAGCCCTTATTCAGTCTGTTTCATGAAGGAAAAGCTGTGCCTCCCATGAGTTTTCTGCTCCCCCTTCCAGTCTGTGTGCCAAGACTGCCCCCACCCCATAAGGTGAGGTATCACATGACAGTACCAGTTGTTTTTGTTCATCGTAATGAACCAACACTTGACTGCTTTGTAGTAACTTCTTTGCCTGCTTAAAAGCCTCTTCTTGCTCAACCGCCCACCTCCATTTCTCATCTTTCCTCAGTAACTTGTGTAATGGAGCCGGCACAGTAGACAAGTTCGGCAAGAATTTGTTATAAAAGTTTAGCAAACCTAGAAAAGCTTTAACCCTCGTATTATGCTTAGGGTCAATTTGACCCATATCCGTTTTTGTGTTCATAAAAGTAGTGGTTATCCTGACTTTTTCTTCATGAAATTTTGTGACTTTTCCTCATTAAGGGTCATGAACAGATGTGTAAAATCTGGACAATTTGATGTCAAGTGAAGTGTCTGTACAGAGTTGGTACACAAAGATGATGTTGCAGGTCATTTTGACCCGGATTCTTTAATGTGGGTAAGTGGCTGTTCAGACCCAAAATAAACATGTCTCTCTGATATACCTATTTAGACTGCCCAGCTATGTGTATTTTGATTGATTTGATTGTCTGAATAGCCATTCAGACCCAGCTGTGTGTAGAGGGGAAACTTTCTCTCCCTTGTTCTTGTCAGTGTTCTCATGTAGTCTCTTTGACAAACACACCAAAAATGAGCTCCAGAAGGTTTACAGTACATGCCTAACAAGCCCGCCAAGTATGGCATCAAAATATGGGTGGCCTGTGAAGCAAAATCTAGCTATGCCGGGAATATGCACGTATACAGTGGAAAGCTACCTGGAGGAGCAGCCGAGAAGAATCAGGGGATGCGTGTGGTGCTGGAGATGAATAAAGGGCTGCAATGTCATAAAATCACGTGACGTCACATTTACATTTACATCCTATCGCCTTGGAGATGAACTGCAGAATAGAAAGCTGAACAGCGGGAACAGTCAGAAAAAATAAGCCAGAACTTCCCAAGGAAATTCTGAAGGTGCAGGGCAGACCTCTGCATTGCTCAATATTTGCTCAAACGGAACCGACGTCGGCTTTTCCTGGAAGAACTTGGCAAAGCACTTGTCACTCCCAAGCTGCAGAGTCGAGCCAGGCCACCTCGATGCCCAGCAACTGCCGTCATTGAAAAGGTCAAGCTCACATCACCCAACCAATCTGCAATGGATGCTTTGGATACAATTGTGAAGAAACGGAAAAGATGCCAGATCTGACAGTAAAACAAGTACCTGTTTTGTGAAATGCAAGAATAACATCTGTTACATTCTGTCCATTATGTGGAGAGCATTGAACAAGATGAACATTGAAAAATGGGGCAGATATGGTACCAGAGCATCCTGGACTGCTTTGACCTTCGCTGACATTGGATGCAGGCCTGTCCTGTCCACTTGATTACTCAAGAATGTTACTTTGTTTCCCATGAACTGACGCTTGCTCCGTTTCAACCACAGCCCTTTATCCTCCAACCTCTGCAGCACTTCGTTGAGTGTTTGCAGATGCTGTCATCTCTTCCTCTCAATATAATGTCCTCTAAATACACTGCCACATTTGCCATACCTTGAAGTACATTCTCCATGGTGCGTTGGAAAATAGCAGGACTGGAGTTTACTCCAAAAGGCAGACGTGTATATGTAAAAAGACCTTTGTGAGTGCTGACACTCACAAACTTCCTTGATTCCTCTTCAAGGACTATTTGCTGATATGCATGGCTCATATTGAGTTTTGTGAACTTCTGTCCCCCTGCCAGGCTTGACATCATATCCTCCATTCTTGGAATCGGATGCTGTTCGGTCGTGGAGACTTTGAAGTTCCATTTCCACTTTTCTTTTAATGGCAAATGAAACCGACCTGGGTTTGTAAAATAAGGGTGTGAGAGAGTAGAAGCATACACCAAAATGTCAAACCTGTATTGCTTTATGGTCCCCCGGAGGTAATAAAACCCCTCCCGCCCCTTTTTTATATAAAAAAGAAATTCAAATAACAACCCCTCCCCCTTTTTATATCAAAAAGTAATTAAAATAATACCCCTCTCCCTTTTTTATGTCAAAAGGAAATTAAAATCGTAACCACCCCGCTTGTTTTATGACAGGAAGGGGAATAATTAACCCTATCCTACCTTGTTTTATAACTGGAAGGAAAATAACGAAGGGAGGGGTTTGGACAGCTGTATAAATATCACCCTGTGTGTATAAATATATATATATATATATATATATATATATATATATATATATATATATATATATATATATATATATATATATATATATATATATATATATATATATATGTCGGCTTTTCCTGGAAGAACTTGGCAAAGCACTTGTCACTACCAAGCTGCAGAGTCGAGCCAGGCCACCTCGATGCCCAGCAACTGCCGTCATTGAAAAGGTCAAGCTCACATCACCCAACCAATCTGCAATGGATGCATTGGATACAGTTGTGAAGAAACGGAAAAGATGCCAGATCTGACAGTAAAACAAGTACCTGTTTTGTGAAATGCAAGAATATATATATATATATATATATATATATATATATATATATATATATATATATATATATATATATATATATACATATTTTTTATGTGTATATATGTATATATATTTAATATCTTTTTATATCTTATATCTTCGTATAGCATTACGTTCGAATGCTGACATAACCTGTTGAACAAAAAACATTAAGAAGCATATTCGGATCTCAGCTCATTCATTTCTCGTTTAACATGTCGGTGAAACACATCATTAAAAGAGTTTATTACAATCCTCTTCACCCCGGGAGCTATGGAGGGGTGGATCGCCTTCGCCTCCCGGTAGGACATGCCCCGAACACCTCCCCAGGGAAGCGTCCAGGATCAGATGCCCGAGCCACCTCAACTGGTTCCTCTCGATGTGGAGGAGCAGCGGCTCCACCCCGAGCTCCTCCCGGATGACCGAACTCCTCACCCTATCTCTAAGGGTGCGCCCAGCCACCGGGCGGAGGAAACTCATTTCAGCCGGTTGTATCCGCGATCTCATCCTTTCGGTCATTACCCAAAGCTCGTGACCATAGGTGAGGGTGGGAACGTAGATCGATCGGTAAATCGAGAGCTTCCTCTTGCGACTCAGCTCCCTCTTCACCACGACGGTCCGATACAGCGACCGCATCACTGCTGCCGCTGCACCGACCCGTTTATCAATCTCACGCTCCCCTTTTGCCTCACTCGAGAACAAGACCCCGAGATACTTAAATTCCACCACTTGGGGCAAGAACTCTCCACCGACCCGGAGAAAGCAAACCACCTTATTCCGGTCGAGAACCATGGCCTCAGACTTGGAGGTGCTGATCCTCATCCCGGCCGCTTCACACTCGGCTGCAAACCCCCCCAGTGCATGCTGAAGGTCCCGGTCCGATGAGGCCAGCAGAACAACATCGTCCGCAAATAGCAGAGATGAAATTCTGTGGTTCCCGAACCGGATCCCCTCCAACCCCTGGCTACGCCTAGAAATTCTGTCCATAAAAGTGATGAACAGAAGACATGCAGGCATTGGCTAGATATAACGACGATCAAAATTACTTGTTGACCGTTATCGATGTATTTTCAAAAAAAGGCCTATGTACGCGTTTTAAAAAGAAAGACTGCGATTGAGACAGTGAAGGCGTTCGAATCAGTGCTGGAGGAGAGCGAGACGCCTGCAAAGCTACAGACGGATGATGGTAAATAATTTTTTTAAGAAGAGTTTCCGGGCTTTGATGGAAATTTTTCAACAGCGAGTGACGTTAAGGCCCCTGTGAGAGATTTAACCGCACTCTTAAAAATCTGATGTGGAGATATTTTACAGCTAAAAACATTACATTACACAAACGTTACATCGAGGTTTTACAGGATCTAGTAAAGAGTTATAATCACAGCTATCACAGTCGTATAAAAATGACACCGATGGAAGTAAGTAAATAAATTTTGCCTCCTGTCGAAATTTCTTTAGATTGGTGTTTGACAATCTTTACATTAGACCGTCAAAAGGTCGGCAGAAGCCAAATTTATGGAGGGCGATCATGTTAGGATATCAAAACTACGAGGTGTATTTGACAAAAAGTACGAGCAGAGTTTTACAGATGAGATATTTACAATAACTGTATGTATTCATCGCAACCCGCCTGTGTATAAATTGAAAGATTTCGATGGCAAACCCATCCAGGGGTCATTTTATGATCAAGAATTACAAAAAGTACAACTCGTTCTCAAGGAACGCGCCGTTAAAGGAGAGAGACAAGTCTTTGTCCAGTGGAAGAACTGGCCTGAAAAATTCAACAGCTGGGTAAAAGCTTCAGATGTAAAATATATATAAGACGATCCTCCTTGACACCAGGCATCATATCATCATGTAGGGCTCAAAGAATGGGGCTTCTATGTGACTTTACCATCAAACGCCAGTGCAAAAGTTTTTAAAGACAACTCAATTGGTACTTTCCGCATTTAGCACAACATATCGATTTAAACGGAAAATGGGAGGTTGCTTTGACGGAGATTACATACCCTCACACGTGGCATAATATTCCAGAGGATACGTCGTCATTTTACTGGAAACCAAACCATAGAGGAGCTGACTCCAACACCAACACGGCTGCTCCGAGAGGATCAGATTCAGATGGTAACACGTCGCGGCTTCATAAAGATGAATTTCATAGAGCCATGGCGAGACTTTGGGCTCCGGATCCTGACGCCAGCGCCTCAGCTCAGAGGAAAAAAGACGGTTGGATATTACAGCTCACTTAATCAGATTACAACCGAGATGGAGCAAACTTTAAAAAAAAAACAATGAGAATATACGCTTCCTGTTTGACCGTGCACGGCAAAACATTGATCTTCAAGGAGACAGTCAGAACCTAGTGCTTTTTAACTCGCCTTTGGCTTACATGTTAGGTGTAGATCCTGCTAATTGCATCATTTATTGCGAGTTCAGAGCGCCCCATCCTGTTGATTTAAAAGTGGGGTTTTACCATCTCTACTGACGTTGTAAGACCGCAGCTTGTAGAGGATGCATATGCACCGCTTTTAAGAACGGTGGAAATCAAGGGTAGTTACTCAGATATAATCACACAGCATTTTAACCCTGCTTACTATTTACCGGTTGCCAAGAACCATATTGAAAATATTCAGACACAAATTAAACCAGATCTTAACAAACCAGTCAATTTTACATTTGGAAAGGTGGTGTTGACTCTACACTTTAGACCTGTTACTTGAGAGGATATTATATAGCCCTTGCATCGACGTCTGGAAATTCATTGATCACAACAACACCAAAGGGATAACCAGCCTTTGCAGACCAAGTCAGAAACAAACACAATGGTTCATGCAGGCTTAAGAGACGACCCGCACAGAGTTGTACAATATTATGAAAAACAGGTGGGCGGAGAGCTACCACTATTGTAACGTGTGACTAATCTTATTGTGCGTGTGTGTATTTAAAAAAAATCTGTAATCTCATAGTAATTCAATAAAACATTTCTTTGATGAAAAGACAATAACTGTGTACAAGACAATTATTCAGGAAACCCATCAGCTCTCAGCTATACTTTTCTTTCGTAAGATAGAATTCAATTTAAGTCTCTGATATTGAGCCCTCGATTCAGGATTGGACAGCAGTGTGAGAGGCATTTTAGCTTTAATAATGTGACCAGAAACTCGGACCATCCCTCAGGTAATGAAGAACTTGTTTTCTCATACGGTAGGGAAAGGTACTTGAATATATCGATCACATGAGAGCCTTTTACAGCATTTCCTTCATACATAAATTCACCATTCATATTCCAACTGTCGCCGTTTTTGGATATCCTCCGGATAATGTGTTCAGCATTTCTTCGAGCTTTTGACGGAAGGCTATTTAGAATATCCTTACCCAGGTCATCTGTTACAGAGGGTGATTTTAGAACGCTTTCGACACGTCTGTCAGAGTCGAGGGGATGATCGCTGACTCCATCTCATTGTAAAGTCAGAGTTACTCTCCTTTGGTCTCTCTGATCCTGTTTAGTAAAGGTTAAATATCTCTGCAATAGAGCATCGTAGTTTTTAATCTTCTCATACGAGTTTAACTGAGAATCATTTAGAATGGTCCTCATCTTCTCATTCAATTCATCTTTGGCAGTTTCACGGATGTCAGAGGTTGGACGTGATAACTGGTTAATTTGTCGAGGAGAGACGAGATACACTTTCTGGACAGTCTTCATAGCGTTTTGCTTCTTTACAAGTCCTCATATTAGATTTCCAATTATTGGAACGGCAGCCGCTAGCAACGGCAACAGGAATCCACCCGATTGCTTTTTAAGAATCCTTTGTTTACGCTTCAAGCATGCTTTTTTATTAGCCAAGAGTCTGATGTTTTTCTTCTGTTTTTTCAGTTTTTTTAACTGAGCCTGCGACAATGGTACATTCCCCTTCAAAACATTCAGGGCGATCTCACCGAGAGCTTGAATGAAGTCCCGGGAACTACGTGTCAAAATGTCTTTACTCGTTTCTTGGTACGGAGCATGGTATAGTTCCTTAAGTAAACGAGCGTTTCTTTTTATACGCGCTGACATAACTCAAGCAGACGTTTTTGGTGTGTACACAGTGTGACGCTGATGAGGTAGTATCCCAGTCCTTAGTCTGCAGCGTTCTGGACAGGAGGGTGTTAGATCAACGATTAAGTACCCGTGAACGTCAGCTGTAGCATCTTCAAAGCTTTCTAGAAAGAAAGCTCTTTGAGACGGGTAAACAATACAGAGTAATTGCTATTCAGACTAATAGCACGACTATATTTACCGCGATGAATAATTTGCGTCAGCAATATAACACTCATATTTTTATGATGTCTATACTGCGTAAAAATGCGAACAACCTCTGGGCTTTCAGACGCTTCAAAAATCGTCGTCAAGAATAATCAAATGTTTTCTATCAGAAGGAAATACATCTTCATTTTCAAAAGATTCAGGTAAACCTCCAATGAATTTGATATTTTTATTCATCTTTTGCAATTCACTGTACATAGGTTGAAAAGAAGTATAAATCCATACAATATTTATATTGACATCATCCATAACATGTTCACAATTTTCAAGTATACATTTTACAAAATGGGTCTTTCCCGACCCCGACGGTCCCACCACTAGACATGAAAATGGTGTTTTCAAACGCGGATCAAAATTAATTCCTTCCATAATGACCCCTCATCCACTCAAAAATCAGAACCCGAAAGGTTTGGTTGTGCCGTCCGAAAACAATCGCCTCTTATCGTACACGACTCGGAGTTTTTTAATAACTGATCTGTTTTTTACTGCGATGTTCTTTTTATCCCTCACAATGTTGCATTGCCGGGTCTCAAGCACCCCATCAGGTGAATTCTGCAAATAGCCCTCTACAAGATCTCTGACGGAGTCAAAGTTTATCCGCTCACAAGATTCTTTTGTTTGCGTGATACCTTTAACTTTCATCACAACCATCTTCTGTCCTTTGGTCCTATAAGCATACGTCTTAGGACCCGCCGAAACAATGTCCTCGATGCTATCCCCATCGAGTTCATCAGTCAGATCACCGAGATAGTTACCTAATTTTAAAGGTGTCTCGCCGTCTTTCACAACATATATCAAGCTGTCTGGGTCAACGTAGAGAACATTCTCCTGCAATTTCTCCATGTAACTGTACAACTTCAGACGAGCATAAGCAGTGGTAAAAGCTCCGATAAAAACATTGCTGCTTTTACCAGGAGGGTAGAGACCATTGTAACGCCACTGGATCACAACTTTTTTCTCATCCAGCACGTTAAAGTAGCTGACCTCGTATTTCCCTGAAAACATGAAACTGAAAAACTCGTTGGGGTCTGACACTACAGAAACCTGAGACATGTTCACTCTCTGACAAAACTTTCCCCAAAGGCTATTAAGACAAGCCTTAGCCACCTGTCTCTTTGCTGGGTTGTGACAAACCCTGCGACAGTCGTCACAAGTTACCGGGTCTGGGACCTCTGTAGGGCAAACAGGATCGTGACAAACGCTACAGTGAGCTTTGCATATGTGTTTTGATTTATCTTCATACCCCTTATGACAGCTGACGCAAAAGTAACGTGTTCCTAACAAACCTTTAGGGTTCTTCACCCCGTAATAGTGTCCCTGAAGTAGAAACAAGAATAAGGGCTCCGAACCATCAGCAAAACCGGTGGCATAATGCGCTAATGGCTGGTTTGCTGTCGTTTTATTAAACACAACAATTTTACGCCTCACTATCCGTTCAAACAGGGGTATATCTGTGAATATGATAGGTGTTTGAGAATCTAAACCAGCTTTGTTTAATAATTCCCTCCCCAACTCAACACAATCTTGATACGCACGGTTAGGATTAAGGAGACAAGAAAGGCTGATTGCGACGCAAAGCTGCTTGGTTCCATCACCACCAACTACATAGAGATGTCGTCTTTTTTTAACAAAAAAATTGGCATCCAGCGTCTTCTCGAGCTTGCGTTTCGCGCCTCCTCGAGGGATATGTACAATTTGGACCGTTAATTCAATTCTCTTACCCATAGCGATGACTCTGTCAGATTGCACTGTGTTGCTAAGGAGGTCCTCAAAAGCAGGGTAGATATTTCCACCGTCGCCTTCAACCACAACATTAACGTGTTCTTGAACATCTTCACCTACCACTTCAAGCTGAACCACATCCTCTCGATCTGCCAGTCTCTGCGCTTCATCAGCCAACTTCCTGACCTGTTGCATCCAACCTCTGTAGAAAGTAGCTAAATCAGGAGTGTCCGGTACAGCAGGACGTGTTAGCACCCTTCTTATCCTATCGGTGTTAAAAGGCTCTATGACTTCTGATTCAATACCGGTACCTCTAATACAACATCCTTCCTGAAGCGAATCACCGTCATCATCAACATTGTCATCGCTACAGTTAGAGTCAGACACATCTACCAGAGGGTCAAGAGCAGTTGTCCCTGAATCAGTCGTCTGCAGATTATCAACAAACCTTTCTAACCGATCGCCATTGTCTAAAGAGGTATCAGCCCTACCCTCACGAGATGATGCAGGAACCATATTTAAAATTCGGTTATCCTCTCTCTCGCCGAAAAAAATTGACTCCATGTTTTCATTTATACTCGGATCATAGACCTGCACTACATCCTCCTCAGACACGTTGTCAAACAAGTGAGACAGAAACATACGTGTTGGTGAAGCACTCTGGTCAATGAGGTGTGGTGTAGTGTCCTGGTTGTGTGTGGATTCAGGGTCAGAACCGGAAAAAACCATCATGGTTGGCCATAGCGTAATAACAATAATAACAATAACAATAAAATAATAATTAAAAAACATTTAATAAACAAAACAACAGTCTCAAAACACAATCACCCGCGATGCAACAGCGACCTCAAAACACAATCACCCGCAGTGCAACAGCAACCTCAAACCGTAATCACCCATCACTGCTTTTAAATAATGAGGATCCAAATGGACCTTACTGGGGTCGAACTTCAGTCAGATCAGTCCACGACGTCTGTTACCACCAGGTCCTTGTTGTTTTAGGAGTCTCAGAACTTCAGACACCAGCGCTTTATTCGTGACGTCCTTAAAGATGAGTTCTGTAACGATTATCATAATATTTAAGACATATGCATCCCTGCTGATTACTCGTTGAAATGGTTGTTAATCTTACCTTCACGTATATTTCTCGCAGAACGGCGGTATTTACGTGCTTGACGCGCTTGACGTGCTAGACGACGACTCTGTATTTCACTCTGATGAAGATGACGTTCAAGCGTACGTACTCTGAATTCAAGCTGTTGTTTTACAGCCGTTGCATCATGGAACGCTAATAGGGTCGGCGACACTGGAGCGTGGGGTCTGTCTTGGGTAGCTGTGACAGAGCGCTCGGGGGCTGGGGGTAGAGGCAGGGTTTGGTCAGGGGGTGATGCGGCGCAAGTCGACGTTGGTGTCCGGGGTGCTATCCGCGGGTTGTCTGTGGTTGCTGGCGGTGCTGATGGTGGCGGCGACGGTGGCTGTGGAGGTGCGGATTGCCCAGATGCCGACGTCGAGTCTTCAGTAGGGAACAATCCGGATAGTAGATCCAGAGGTACTGCGGAAACCAGCGTCGATGTCTCCCACAAAGGCCAAGACCCAGGAGGGAGAGCTGAAACAGAATTTTGACAACAATACAAATGTAAATACAATCTAGAAGCAAGACCTCGGATAGCAGTTAATATGATATTAATATAAACAGAGTAGTATGAAAATAACCCTAGTACAATATGAAAAAATACGACCTGCGGAAAAACAAAATTACGTAATCATATAACCGGTGTTGAGCCGTGTTGTTTTCTTGCGATGGCTATAATAAAACAACAACACGTGTAGCATACATATCAATACTCATGGACAAAACCATCATCACAACAGAAGCATATCCTAAAGAGCGTTAAAAATAAATAAATAAAAAACTCAATGTATGGACCTACTCAGGACCGTCATTTAAAGCATAAAAACAAATAGCAAATCATGAATCATTAGTGTATAAGAATACTATATATATATATATATAGTATATAGTATAATACATAGTGTATATGTATTAAAGCACATTACAATTACCTCTAGTGGTCATCATCGTTAAAGCACAGTGTAAATAGCAATCGCGACCTCTCGTGACCGCCGTCGTTAAAGCATAGTGTTAATAGTAATTGCGACCTCTAGCGACCGGTGACGTTAAAGCATAGTGCAAATAGTAATCGTGACCTCTAGTGGCCGGCGCCGTTAAAGCATAGTAGTAAAATCACAATGTTGTTTAGCAGTAACAGTTACCCAAACACCTTCAATAATAAAATTACGCTATCTAAAAGCATAAAGCCGGAACATAGATAAACCACATTACAGATAACAGGCACCTTGATGCTCTAACACAACGAATTGCAGACACATCATTAAACCACACACACACACACACACACACACACACACACACACACACACACACACACACACACACACACACTCACACACACACACACACACACACACACATAATAGCGAACATACAGCCATTCAGCTGATACTGAACGGTAGAGATGTGTTGAAAAAAAATTGGAGATTTACATCTTACCAAACGGTGGTGGTGGCGTTGAAGCGACAGGCAGAAGGTGTGGCGTGCTCGTTGCCTTTGTATCTGTTTTCATGTGAAAAAATAAATAAATAAATACAGCAGTGAAACGTAAACTATCACTCCAAATGTTTTTTCCCGCCTCCTATCAGCTGAGGCGTCTGGTGAGTGAAAGAATCCACGAGCGGGCGCCCTACTCCTTCGACCTCTGACTGGCTGTCTGTTTTCATACGCACAGGTGTTGAATAAAACAAAAACATAGGTAGTTAAATATAAAACACATCAACAGAATGTGCTTAAAATACTTTTTTTGTTTTGCTCTCACCGTCGAACAGTTGGAGCGACCCGTCCAATGAATGATCAGCATCCACAGGGTCCGGATGACTTCCCGGTCGTGTCTGATTTCCGGGTTCCGGGTGATCTTTTCATGCACACACACACACACACACACACACACACACACACACACACACACACACACACACGCACACACACACACATACGCATGTATATACACTTAATAAATACCGCTGTTCTTTACCTAGTTATCGTAATTATGATTAGAATCGCTGTCTCCTTCTCACCAATGACTCGCGCCGGTCCTGTCTTCCGTGCCGAATTATACCGTCGCTTACGGCTCAGAGAGCGTTGGTTACTCCCCTTCAGTCGATTTCCTGTACTCGGCCGCGGACGAACTCGTCCTCGCTGTGGATTATTATAATACACGGCGTGTTCTGAGCCTCGGTGCCGCTGTCTTGAAGACTCGCTCTCGGATTCACAGCCGACAGATCCGCACGGGCATCTCCGTCTTCAAAAGTTACACGCATTAACCGCTCAAGCTCCTCAGCGCCGATCAGCGTCTCCGGGAAGTTATTCGCGGAGGCGATAATATCTGAAAAAAAGAAGTGCGGCTGTTGTAACACATAATAGAGATATTAACAACGAATTATAAAATAATTCAATATTTTTACCAGTATCACTCTGCGTTAAATGAACGTCACACAGATGAGTGACGACGTCTGTCAATGAAAAGAGACATGGTACGTGATAAACATGGCGTAACGTTTTTATTATACTTATATATGTAAATGTAAATACATAGATACACATATATGTATATACTTATATGTATACTGTATAGATATAGATAGATGGATAGATAAACAGATAAATATTCACCTACGACGTGCAGAGGAAGAGGCATCCATGGGTAGTCTGGAGTCCTTTTGGAAAGGAGGATGAAGTTCTGGAAGGTCTGGTCAACAGCGAAGGTTACACCGGAACTGATGTAAAATGTGGTCTGAATCGGGTCACCTAAATACTCCGTCCGTGTGGGTAGGTCCTCGGTGACGTCTTTGTTGATTTGGATCGGGTCACCCACTCTGCCATTGTCGCCAATTAAAGACAGATGTATAAATATTCTAAAGGTGTTTCCAGATGTGGTGGAGACAGCACAAGATCTGGAATTTGACCCATGACGACCTGGACCATAAGAAGACCAGGATCAATGTCTGCTAGGTAGCTCAGAGGTATGAACCGCGGCGACGTAAAACAAATAATCAGATGGAGAACGGACATGGTGACAGAAGCAGGATGCCAAAAAAAGAATGGCTTGGGTCATCCGCTCTGCCATTGTCGCCAATTAAAGACAGATGTATGAATATTCTAAAGGTGTTTCCAGATGTGGTGGAGACGGCACAAGATCTGGAATTTGACCCATGACGACCTGGACCGTAAGAAGACCAGGATCAATCAGTGGAGACTGCACCCCCAAAATGAACTGAAATGTGTAATAAAAGGGGTCAGGGCCTGAGATAGTCTTTGTCACTCTACACCATCGGAGCTGAGGCAAAGCCAGGTGTAGTTGCGGGCCCAGAGCTCTGTTAGGGTAATTAGACGCCTCTGTCAGGGTGTAAATTCTTTTGGATTTTAAGTTGGGGTGTTTTTGGTTGTCATTCTCACGAGAAAACGAACACGTGGAAGGTACAGAAGTGTATTTCCTACAGCCTAAACAATGTTGTCTGAAGACAATGAGGTCCGCCTTCAGACTGTCTCTTTTGAAGATTCAACCGTCCAGGAAAGAACTCGCGTCTCCGCAGCAAATTAACTGGTTATCACAGACTCTAAAAATGCATCGTTTCAAACTCACACAGGGTGTAAAATTAAATAGACTGATTCAACAGAAACTCATGTGAGATGAATAGCTGTGTCATTTGAACTAATGCTGAAAACTAAAGTATTTCTTTCTTTTTTGTTTCATCATTGTTCACTCAACCTTGTTTTCTGAAAACTAAAAGTATTTCTTTCTTTTGTTCTATTCTGAAAACTAAAAGTATTTCTCAAACAAGTTCAAATTATCTGTTTAAAAGCATTTTGAAAAAATGGTGCATGAGTTGGGTAGCTGTGTCGTTTGAACTATTAGTGAAGACTAAAAAGTGTTTTCTTTCTACTATTTTATCTTTAAGAAATATTTCAAGAATGAAAAACTTCTTCATAAGATGTTAAATAACTTCAAAAATGTTTAAACCCGAAATAATATTGTAGCTACTAACGTGTTTTGATTATTTAGCCTACAATGCAGAAACAGTTCAAACATTGACTAATGCTGAAAACTAAAAGTATTTCTTTCTTTTTGTTTTGGTATCCGGGGCGATGTCCGCGGCTTGTCTGTGGTTGCTGGCGGTGCTAATGGTGTCGGCGACGGTGGCTGTGGAGGTGCGGATAGCCCAGATGCCGACGTCGAGTCTTCAGCAGGGAACGGTCCGGATAGTAGATCCAGAGGTACTGAGGAAACCGGCGTCGATGTCTCCCACAAAGGCCAAGACCCAGAGGGGAGAGCTGAAACAGAATACCGACAACAATACAAATGTAAATACAATCTAGAAGCAAGACCTCGGATAGCAGTTAATATGATATTAATATAAACAGAGTGTAAATGTAGGGATCTACTAAGGATCAACATTTAAAGCGTAAAAACAAATAGTAAATCACTAGTGTATACTGTCATTAAACCACATTACAATTAGTAAAATCACGACCTCTAGTGGCCGCCGTCGTTAAAGCACATTACAATTAGTAAAATCACGACCTCTAGCGGCCGCCGTCGTTAAACCACATTACAGTTAGTAAAATCACGACCTCTAGTGGACGCCGTCGTTAAACCACATTACAATTAGTAAAATCACGACCTCTAGTGGCCGCCGTCGTTAAAGCACATTACAGTTAGTAAAATCACGACCTCTAGTGGCCGCCGTCGTTAAACCACATTACAATTAGTAAAATCACGACCTCTAGTGGCCGCCGTCGTTAAAGCACATTACAGTTAGTAAAATCACGACCTCTAGTGGCCGCCGTCCTTAAAGCACATTACAATTAGTAAAATCACGACCTCTAGTGGCCGCCGTCGTTAAAGCACATTACAATTAGTAAAATCACGACCTCTAGTGGCCGCCGTCGTTAAAACACATTACAGTTAGTAAAATGACGACCTCTAGTGGCCGCCGTCGTTAAAGCACATTACAATTAGTAAAATCACGACCTCTAGTGGCCGCCGTCGTTAAAGCACATTACAGTTAGTAAAATCACGACCTCTCGTGGCCGCCGTCGTTAAAGCACATTACAGTTAGTAAAATCACGACCTCTAGTGGCCGCCGTCGTTAAAGCACATTGCAGTTAGTAAAATCACGACCTCTAGTGGCTGCCGTCGTTAAAGCTAATTACAGTTAGTAAAATCACGACCTCTAGCGGCCGCCGTCGTTAAAGCACATTACAATTAGTAAAATCACGACCTCTAGTGGCCGCCATCGTTAAAGCACATTACAGTTAGTAAAATCACGACCTCTAGTGGCCGCCGTCGTTAAAGCATGGTGTAAATTAGTAATCCCGACCTCTAGTGGTCGCCATCGTTAAAGCATAGTAGTAAAATCACAATGACGCTTAGCAGCAACAGTTACTCAAACACCTTCAATAGTAAAATGACACCGTCTAAAAGCACATAGCCGGAACATAGACAAACTGCATTACAGATAAAACACACACACACGCACACACACACGCACGGACGCACGTACGCGCACACACACACACACACACACACACACAAGTATTTCTTTCTCTTTGTTTTGGTATCCGGGGCGATGTCCGCGGCTTGTCTGTGGTTGCTGGCGGTGCTGATGGTGTCAGCGACGGTGGCTGTGGAGGTGCGGATAGCCCAGATGCCGACGTCGAGTCTTCAGCAGGGAACGGTCCGGATAGTAGATCCAGAGGTACTGAGGAAACCGGCGTCAATGTCTCCCACAAAGGCCAAGACCCAGAGGGGAGAGCTGAAACAGAATACCGACAACAACACAAATGTAAATACAATCTAGAAGCAAGACCTCGGATAGCAGTTAATATGATATTAATATAAACAGAGTGTAAATGTAGGGATCTACTAAGGATCAACATTTAAAGCGTAAAAACAAATAGTAAATCACTAGTGTATACTCTCATTAAACCACTTTACAATAAGTAAAATCACGACCTCTAGTGGACGCCGTCGTTAAACCACATTACAGTTAGTAAAATCACGACCTCTAGTAGCCGCCGTCGTTAAAGCACATTACAATTAGTAAAATCACGACCTCTAGCGGCCGCCGTCGTTAAACCACATTACAGTTAGTAAAATCACGACCTCTAGTGGACGCCGTCGTTAAACCACATTACAATTAGTAAAATCCCGACCTCTAGTGGCCGCCGTCGTTAAAGCACATTACAATTAGTAAAATCACGACCTCTAGTGGCCGCCGTCGTTAAAGCACATTACAATTAGTAAAATCACGACCTCTAGTGGCCTCCGTCGTTAAAGCACATTACAGTTAGTAAAATCACGACCTCTAGTGGCCACCGTCGTTAAAGCACATTACAGTTAGTAAAATCACGACCTCTAGTGGCCGCCGTCGTTAAAGCACATTACAGTTAGTAAAATCACGACCTCTAGTGGCCGCCGTCGTTAAAGCACATTACAGTTAGTAAAATCACGACCTCTATTGGCCGCCGTCGTTAAAGCACATTACAGTTAGTAAAATCACAACCTCTAGCGGCCGCCGTCGTTAAAGCACATTGCAGTTAGTAAAATCACGACCTCTAACGGCCGCCGTCGTTAAAGCACATTGCAGTTAGTAAAATCACGACCTCTAGCGGCCGACGTCGTTAAAGCACATTACAGTTGGTAAAATCACGACCTCTAGCGGCCGCCGTCGTTAAAGCACATTACAATTAGTAAAATCACGTCCTCTAGTGGCCGCCGTCGTTAAAGCACATTACAGTTAGTAAAATCACGACCTCTAGTGGCCGCCGTCGTTAAAGCATAGTGTAAAATAGTAATCCCGACCTCTAGTGGTCGCCGTCGTTAAGGCACAGTGTGAAATAGTAATCGCGACCTCTAGTGTCCGTCGTCGTTAAAGCATAGTAGTAAAATCACAATGACGCTTAGCAGCAACAGTTACTCAAACACCTTCAATAGTAAAATGACACCGTCTAAAAGCACATAGCCGGAACATAGACAAACCGCATTACAGATAAAACACACACACACGCACACACACACACACGCACGCACGTACGCGCACAGACACACACACACACACACACAATAGCGAACATACAACCATTCAACTGATACTGAACGGTAGAGATGTGTTGAAAAAAATTGAGATTCGTATCTTACGTTGGTGTTGGTGTTGGTGTTGAAGCGACAGGTAGAAGGTGTGGCGTGCTCGTTGTCTTTGTATCTGTTTTCATGTGAAAAAAAAAATAAATAAATACAGCAGTGAAACGTAAACTATCACTCCAAAATGTTTTTTCCCACCTCCTATCAGCTGAGGCGTCTGGTGAGTTAAAGAATCAACGAGCGGGTGCCCTACTCCTTCGACCTCTGACTGATCGTCTGTTTTCATACGCACAGGCGTTGAATAAAACAAAAAACATAGGTAGTTAAATATAAAATACATCGACAGACTGTGGTTAAAATACTTTTTTTTTATTGAACTGAATGTTTTGCTCTCACCGTTGAACAGTTGGAGCGACCCGTTCAATGAATGATCAGCATCCACAGGGTCCGGATGACTTCCCGGTCGTGTCTGATTTCCGGGTTCCGGGTGATCATTTCATGCACACACACACACACACACACAAGTATTTCTTTCTTTTTGTTTTGGTATCCGGGGCGATGTCCGCGGCTTGTCTGTGGTTGCTGGCTGTGCTGATGGTGTCGGCGACGGTGGCTGTGGAGGTGCGGATAGCCCAGATGCCGACGTCGAGTCTTCAGCAGGGAACGGTCCGGATAGTAGATCCAGAGGTACTGAGGAAACCGGCGTCGATGTCTCCCACAAAGGCCAAGACCCAGAGGGGAGAGCTGAAACAGAATACCGACAACAACACAAATGTAAATACAATCTTGAAGCAAGACCTCGGATAGCAGTTAATATGATATTAATATAAACAGAGTGTAAATGTAGGGATCTACTAAGGATCAACATTTAAAGCGTAAAAACAAATAGTAAATCACTAGTGTATACTGTCATTAAACCACATTACAATTAGTAAAATCACGACCTCTAGTGGACGCCGTCGTTTAACCACATTACAATTAGTAAAATCACGACCTCTAGTGGACGCCGTCGTTAAAGCACATTACAGTTAGTAAAATCACGACCTCTAGTGGCCGCCGTCGTTAAAGCACATTACAATTAGTAAAATCACGACCTCTAGCGGCCGCCGTCGTTAAACCACATAACAGTTAGTAAAATCACGACCTCTAGTGGCCGCCGTCGTTAGAGCACATTACAATTAGTAAAATTACGACCTCTAGCGGCCGCCGTCGTTAAAGCACATTACAGTTAGTAAAATCACGACCTCTAGCGGCCGCCGTCGTTAAAGCACATTACAGTTAGAAAAATCACCACCTCTAGCGGCCGCTGTCGTTAAAGCACATTACAGTTAGTAAAATCACGACCTCTAGCGTCCGCCGTCGTTAAAGCACATTACAATTAGTAAAATCACGACCTCTAGTGGCCGCCCTCATTAAAGCACATTACAGTTAGTAAAATCACGACCTCTAGTGGCCGCCGTCGTTAAAGCACATTACAGTTAGTAAAATCACGACCTCTCGTGGCCGCCGTCGTTAAAGCACATTACAATTAGTAAAATCACGACCTCTAGCGGCCGCCGTCGTTAAAGCACATTACAATTAGTAAAATCACGACCTCTAGTGGCCGCCGTCGTTAAAGCACATTACAGTTAGTAAAATCACGACCTCTAATGGCCGCCGTCATTAAAGCACATTACAGTTAGTAAAATCACGACCTCTAGTGGCCGCCGTCGTTAAAGCACATTACAGTTCGTACAATCACGACCTCTAGTGGCCGCCGTCGTTAAAGCACATTACAATTAGTAAAATCACGACCTCTAGTGGCCGCCGTCGTTAAAGCACATTACAGTTAGTAAAATCACGACCTCTAGCGGCCGCCGTCGTTAAAGCATAGTGTGATATTTTCCTTTTGGTGATATGGTAAAACTCCAAACACTGACGACACTGACTTGTGTATTTTCCGTTTATTTCTCCATCATCGATCACATCCCACAACTCCCGTTCTCGCGTGACGTTAAACACTTACGGTGGTCCAAGTGACCCGGATGTTACATCTCCCTTCTTAACAAAATAAAATCTATTTTATTTGGACACAATGAAACAAATGCACTGAAAACGAAACACTGACTTTTAAACCGTTAACAAGTGCTGCATAACAGATTAAACAGGCTTTACGTATATCTGTAGAGAATACAAGTGCATTTCAAAAGCATAACAATTAACAAATGTTTAGAGATCTAGTATTTGTCTCGGCTTGATGGTACGGCCGGTTCTGGTGGTGTAGCTGGGTAGCTGGCTGACAAGTGGTGGTTGATCCACAGGCTCTGGCTGTGGGGGTTGCGCGTCTCTGTTGGGTGATTGCTGCGCGTTGCTGTTCGGTGTATGTTGAGTGTTTCTGGTGGGCGTCTGTGGGGCGTCCGTGATGTCTGGATTTTCTTGTCTCGCATGGAGATGCCGTCTGTTGCGTCGGAACATCTGACCTTCATTTGTTTGTATGTGATAGCTTCTCTGTGTATCTGCCACTTGTGTCACTATGGCCGGCTTCCAGGAACCGTCATCTTGCTGGTAACGGACAGGTGTGCCAACAGGTAGACGGGGTAGTGGTCTTGCTGATCTGTTATAATATTTCTGCTGGCGGCTCTGACACACTTCTCTCCTCTCGTGTACAGCTTTCAGATGTGCAACTCGTGGTTTCAGCTGTCTCACAGTCATTGGGAGTACTGAGCGGAGTCTACGGCTCATCAGAAGTTGGGCGGGGGATTTTAGATTGTCCACCGGTGTGTTCCTGTACTCTAACATGCCCATATAGTGGTCCTTATTTCCAGCTTTAGCCTTGTCTAGAATGAGTTTGGCAGTCTGGACTGTTTTTTCAGCAAGGCCATTACTTTGTGGGTAACGCGGGCTTGAAGTGATGTGCTTGAAGTCCCACTCCTCCGAGAAAAGGCGAAACTCTGTCGAGCTGTAGCATGGTCCATTGTCACTGATCACCAAGTCAGGGATGCCATGTCGTGCGAACGCTGCTTTGCACTTTGCTATGACAGCAGTCGAGGTGCAGCTGGTTAGTTTCTCCATCTCGAAGTATCTACTGTAGTAGTCCACGATGACGATGAAGTCCTGCGAGTTCCACGTAAATAGATCAGTTCCAATAACTTGCCATGGTCTCTCTGGTATGGGATACGAGATGAGCGGCTCTCTGATGTTGGAACTTCGTCGTTCTTGACATATGTCGCACTCTGCAACGCAGGCCTCGATTTGTTTAGACATGCCGGGCCAGAAAAGGATGTCACGAGCACGGCTTTTACTCTTTTCTATACCCATATGTCCAGTGTGGATGCGGGCGATCATGGCAGCTCTTAGTGCGTGAGGGATTATGATTTTTTCACCTTTGAACATTAAGTTGTCGGCTTCACTTATTTCATCCCTGTGGTTCCAATATTCCTGGATGTTGGCTGGGCACTTTCTTCTCTCGTCTGGCCACCCTGATTTCACAGTATTTTTTAGTGTGGTGAGCTGGATGTCTCTGAACGTTGCCTCTTTGATTTCCTGTAGCTTGGTCTTGCTCACCGGGACGTTGCTGATGAGGGTGTGCACTTGTGCCTCTAATCCTTCTGTTATACGGTTGTCGTGGTGTTGGATCGACTTACGTGACAGGGTATCAGCCACAGGTATATCCTTTCCAGGGAGGTGTGTGATCTGGATGTTGTATCGCTGTAGCTGTAGTATCATCCTTTGAAGCCGTGGGGGCGCTGCGGCCAAAGGTTTGCGTAAAATGGCTTCCAAAGGTTTGTGGTCTGACTCAACAATGACCCTTCTTCCGTACATGTATTCGTGGAAGCGTTTGCACCCGAACAGTACTGCATACAGCTCTTTTTCTATCTGAGCGTAGTTTTCTTCTGTGCTGTTTAGTGATTTGGATGCATATGCCACAGGTCTTCCCTCTTGGAGCATGACGGCTCCCAAACCGTGTTTCGAAGCGTCGACCTGGAGCCTCAACTCCTTCTGGGGGTCGAAAAACGCAAGCACCGGGTGGTGTGTTATCAGGTCTTTTATGTGCTTGAATGTCTCATCATGATGGGGGTCCCATGTAAAGTCGTTTTCTTGTTTGAGTATCTGCCGCAGGGGTGAGTTTATCTGGGACAGGTTTGGGGCAAATCGGGCCAGGTAATTGATCATCCCCAGTATGGTCTCCAGCTCTGCTTTGTTCTTTGGCGGTGGCATCTCTGTGATGGCTTTTACCTTAGCAGGGTCTGGTTTGATGCCTTCACTTGACAGCGTATGTCCAAAATAACTGACCTCTGGAACGCAGATCTGACATTTCTCGGGATTCAGTCGCACTCCTCTTTCTCGTGTACGCTGTAACATGGCTCGAAGATTTTCGTTGTGCTCTTCTTTCGTCTTCCCGAACACCAGGATGTCGTCCACTATTGCTGCAACTCCGTTGAGCCCTTCATACGTCTCATCAACACGTCTCTGGAACTCATCTTGGGCTGAATTGAGCCCAAATGGTAGCCTTAGGAATCGATACCGACCAAACGGGGTGTTGAAAGTTGTCATCTTGGATGAATCTGTGCATAGTTTGATGGTCCAGTAGCCAGATCTAGCATCCAGGACGCTGAAAAACTGTGCTCCAGCCAGTTTTGTTGTGACGTCCTCTAGTGTTGGAAGTGGGTAGTGCGGCCTTTTGATGGCTTTGTTGAGGTCCCTGGGGTCAAGACACACTCTAAGCTTTCCACTGTGTGGTTTTTCTACTACCACCAATGCGTTCACCCACTCAGTGGGCTCGGTCACTTTGCATATTATGTTGGACTTCTCCATCTGGTCGAGCTCTTGTTTCAGTCTGTCGCGCAGTGCAATGGGGACACGACGTGGTGGATATGCCACAGGCGTGGCTTCCGGGTCAATATGGAGGCGACATTCTCCTGGGAATTCTCCTATTCCTTGGAACACATCGGCATATTCTTTTAAAAGACCCTGTGCGTCGTCTTCTTTCTCCACTGCAAATATTAATTTGATCAGGTCCAAATCCAAACTGGCCCTCATGCTCAGTATGGGTGGCGCTTCTGTGTCGACGATATGGAATTCCAGCATACTTGACCGGTCTTTGTAGCTACATTTGAGCTGGCAGGTGCCCCTCACTTTCAGCTGCTCACCTCCATATGTTGTGAGTCTTTGTGTAGCAGGTTTCAGTCTCATATTTTTGAATAAACGTCGAAACATGTAATTTGGGATGGCGTTGGTCTGTGCGCCTGTGTCGATTTTAAATTTGATGTTTTGCGTGCCCACTTCAATTTCTGCATATGCCTGTTCCGTGTCTTTGCCAGTGTTCTCTGTCGTGAGTCCATCTATGAACAGCTCTTCCTCGTCACTCACTTCCATCACACTGTGCATGGCTTTGTGACGGGGTTGTGTAGTGGTTCTTGATTTACATGCTTTAGCAAAGTGGTTCATCTTTTTGCAGTTCAAACATTGTTTCCCTTTTGCTGGGCAGGTGTCTTTGGTACTGTGTTGTCCTCCACATCTGCCACAGTCTGTATTGGTTGAGGTAGGGTCTCTGGGTCGTGCCCTTCTATTGGCTGGACGTTTGTTGTCAGGTCTTTTGTTGATAGCGTGTATGGCTTCACTTCCGTGGTCCCTGTTTCCAACCATCTCCTTCATTTGTGCTTGTGCCAATTCATAGGACCTTGCTATGTCAATAGCTTTTTCTAGTGTGAGGTCCGCACCATGGCTGAGAAGCTTCTCGCGCACACGCGGGGAGTTGGTTGCTATGACGATGCGGTCTCTCACCATTTCGTCACTATTTGGGTATCCACAGTCCTTAACGAGTAGCTTTAGTTCAGTTATAAAGTGCTCGAACGTTTCTTTATCTCCTTGTTTCTTTTCATGGAAGCGATATCTGGCATAAATGGGGTTGGACTTAGGAGTGACATATTTTGTGTATAAGTCGTAATATGTCTTCAACTTCTTGGCGTCCTCCGCAGACAGTGTCCATGTGTTAAACACGTCCCTGCCCTTCTCTCCGACCCATAATAGTAGGTAGCTGCACTTATCTGCCTCCTCTTTCTCCCGTAGCGGTCCTGAGAACATCAACTCTGCATGTTGTTGAAAACGGCGCCATGCCTCCGGCAAGTTCGGCGAATCCCAATCCATCCTGGGCGCTGGAACTCCAAACGTCTCCATCTCGGTCTGACGTGCGGGTTTTTATCCTTACTCTGACACCATGTGATATTTTCCTTTTGGTGATATGATGAAACTCCAAACACTGACGACACTGACTTGTGTATTTTCTGTTTATTTCTCCATCATCGATCACATCCCACAACTCCCGTTCTCGCGTGACGTTAAACACTTACGGTGGTCCAAGTGACCCGGATGTTACACATAGTATTAAAATCACAATGACGCTTAGCAGCAACAGTTACTCAAACACCTTCAATAGTAAAATGACACCGTCTAAAAGCACATAGCCGGAACATAGACAAACCGCATTACAGATAAAACACACACACGCACGCACGCACGTACGAGCACACACACACACACACACACACACACAATAGCGAACATACAACCATTCAACTGATACTGAACGGCAGAGATGTGTTGAAAAAAATTGAGATTCGTATCTTACCAAACGTTGGTGTTGGTGTTGAAGCGACAGGTAGAAGGTGTGGCGTGCTCGTTGTCTTTGTATCTGTTTTCATGTGAAAAAAAAAAAAAATAAATACAGCAGTGAAACGTAAACTATCACTCCAAAATGTTTTTTCCCACCTCCTATCAGCTGAGGCATCTGGTGAGTTAAAGAATCAACGAGCGGGTGCCCTACTCCTTCGACCTCTGACTGATCGTCTGTTTTCATACGCACAGGCGTTGAATAAAACAAAAAACATAGGTAGTTATATATAAAATACATCGATACTAATACTTTTTTTTTATTGAACTGAATGTTTTGCTCTCACCGTTGAACAGTTGGAGCGACCCGTTCAATGAATGATCAGCATCCACAGGGTCCGGATAACTTCCCGGTCGTGTCTGATTTCCGGGTTCCGGGTGATCTTTTCATGCACACACACACACACACACACAAGTATTTCTTTCTTTTTGTTTTGGTATCCGGGGCGATGTCCGCGGCTTGTCTGTGGTTGTTGGCTGTGCTGATGGTGTCGGCGACGGTGGCTGTGGAGGTGCGGATAGCCCAGATGCCGACGTCGAGTCTTCAGCAGGGAACGGTCCGGATAGTAGATCCAGAGGTACTGAGGAAACCGGCGTCGATGTCTCCCACAAAGGCCAAGACCCAGAGGGGAGAGCTGAAACAGAATACCGACAACAATACAAATGTAAATACAATCTAGAAGCAAGACCTCGGATAGCAGTTAATATGATATTAATATAAACAGAGTGTAAATGCAGGGATCTACTAAGGGTCAACATTTAAAGCGTAAAAACAAATAGTAAATCACTAGTGTATACTGTCATTAAACACATTACAATTAGTAAAATCACGACCTCTAGTGGACGCCGTCGTTTAACCACACAACAGTTAGTAAAATCACGACCTCTAGTGGACGCCGTCGTTAAAGCACATTACAGTTAGTAAAATCCCGACCTCTAGTGGCCGCCGTCGTTAAAGCACATTACAATTAGTAAAATCACGACCTCTAGCGGCCGCCGTCGTTAAACCACATAACAGTTAGTAAAATCACTACCTCTAGTGGCCGCCGTCGTTAAAGCACATTACAATTAGTAAAATTTCGACCTCTAGTGGCCGCCGTCGTTAAAGCACATTACAGTTAGTAAAATCACGACCTCTAGCGGCCGCCGTCGTTAAAGCACATTACAGTTAGTAAAATCACGACCTCTAGCGGCCGCCGTTGTTAAAGCACATTACAGTTAGTAAAATCACGACCTCTAGCGTCCGCCGTCGTTAAAGCACATTACAATTAGTAAAATCACGTCCTCTAGTGGCCGCCGTCGTTAAAGCACATTACAGTTAGTAAAATCACGACCTCTAGTGGCCGCCGTCGTTAAAGCACATTACAGTTAGTAAAATCACGTCCTCTAGTGGCCGCCGTCGTTAAAGCACATTACAATTAGTAAAATCACGACCTCTAGCGGCCGTCTACGTTAAAGCACATTACAATTAGTAAAATCACGACCTCTAGTGGCCGCCGTCGTTAAAGCACATTACAGTTAGTAAAATCACGACCTCTAATGGCCGCCGTCATTAAAGCACATTACAGTTCGTACAATCACGACCTCTAGTGGCCGCCGTCGTTAAAGCACATTACAGTTAGTAAAATCACGACCTCTAGTGGCCGCCGTCGTTAAAGCACATTACAATTAGTAAAATCACGACCTCTAGCGGCCGCCGTCGTTAAAGCATAGTATTAAAATCACAATGACGCTTAGCAGCAACAGTTACTCAAACACCTTCAATAGTAAAATGACAGCGTCTAAAAGCACATAGCCGGAACATAGACAAACCGCATTACAGATAAAACACACACACACGCACACACACACGCACGCACGCACGTACGCGCACACACACACACACACACACACACACACACACAATAGCGAACATACAACCATTCAACTGATACTGAACGGTAGAGATGTGTTGAAAAAAATTGAGATTCGTATCTTACCAAACGTTGGTGTTGGTGTTGGTGTTGAAGCGACAGGTAGAAGGTGTGGCGTGCTCGTTGTCTTTGTATCTGTTTTCATGTGAAAAAATAAATAAATAAATACAGCAGTGAAACGTAAACTATCACTCCAAAATGTTTTTTCCCACCTCCTATCAGCTGAGGCGTCTGGTGAGTTAAATAATCAACGAGCGGGTGCCCTACTCCTTCGACCTCTGACTGATCGTCTGTTTTCATACGCACAGGCGTTGAATAAAACAAAAAACATAGGTAGTTAAATATAAAATACATCGACAGACTGTGGTTAAAATACTTTTTTTTTATTGAACTGAATGTTTTGCTCTCACCGTTGAACAGTTGGAGCGACCCGTTCAATGAATGATCAGCATCCACAGGGTCCGGATGACTTCCCGGTCGTGTCTGATTTCCGGGTTCCGGGTGATCTTTTCATGCACACACACACACACACACACAAGTATTTCTTTCTTTTTGTTTTGGTATCCGGGGCGATGTCCGCGGCTTGTCTGTGGTTGCTGGCTGTGCTGATGGTGTCGGCGACGGTGGCTGTGGAGGTGCGGATAGCCCAGATGCCGACGTCGAGTCTTCAGCAGGGAACGGTCCGGATAGTAGATCCAGAGGTACTGAGGAAACCGGCGTCGATGTCTCCCACAAAGGCCAAGACCCAGAGGGGAGAGCTGAAACAGAATACCGACAACAATACAAATGTCAATACAATCTAGAAGCAAGACCTCGGATAGCAGTTAATATGATATTAATATAAACAGAGTGTAAATGTAGGGATCTACTAAGGATCAACATTTAAAGCGTAAAAACAAATAGTAAATCACTAGTGTATACTGTCATTAAACCACATTACAATTAGTAAAATCACGACCTCTAGCGGACGCCGTCGTTTAACCACATTACAGTTAGTAAAATCACGACCTCTAGTGGCCGCCGTCGTTAAAGCACATTACAATTAGTAAAATCACGACCTCTAGTGGCCGCCGTCGTTAAAGCACTACAATTAGTAAAATGCCGACCTCTAGTGGCCGCCGTCGTTAAAGCACATTACAGTTAGTAAAATCACGACCTCTAGTGGCCGCCGTCGTTAAAGCACATTACAATTAGTAAAATCACGACCTCTAGTGGCCGCCGTCGTTAAAGCACATTACAGTTAGTAAAATCACGACCTCTCGTGGCCGCCGTCGTTAAAGCACATTGCAGTTAGTAAAATCACGACCTCTAGTGGCTGCCGTCGTTATAGCTAATTACAGTTAGCTAAATCACGACCTCTAGCGGCCGCCGTCGTTAAAGCACATTACAATTAGTAAAATCACGACCTCTAGTGGCCGCCGTCGTTAAAGCACATTACAGTTAGTAAAATCACGACCTCTAGCGGCCGCCGTCGTTAAAGCACATTACAATTAGTAAAATCACGACCTCTAGCGGCCGCCGTCGTTAAACCACATTACAGTTAGTAAAATCACGACCTCTAGCGGCCGCCGTCGTTAAACCACATTACAGTTAGTAAAATCACGACCTCTAGTGGACGCCGTCGTTAAACCACATTACAATTAGTAAAATCACGACCTCTAGTGGCAGCCGTCGTTAAAGCACATAACAGTTAGTAAAATCATGACCTCTAGTGGCCACCGTCGTTAAAGCACATAACAGTTAGTAAAATCGCGACCTCTAGTGGCCGCCGTCGTTAAAGCACATTACAATTAGTAAAATCACGACCTCTAGTGGCCGCCGTCGTAAAGCACATTACAATTAGTAAAATCACGACCTCTAGTGGCCGCCGTCGTTAAAGCACATTACAATTAGTAAAATCACCGCCTCTAGTGGCCGCCGTCGTTAAAGCACATTACAATTAGTAAAATCACGACCTCTAGCGGCCGCCGTCGTTAAAGCACATTGCAGTTAGTAAAATCACGACCTCTAGCGGCCGACGTCGTTAAAGCACATTACAGTTAGTAAAATCACGACCTCTAGCGGCCGCCGTCGTTAAAGCACATTACAATTAGTAAAATCACGTCCTCTAGTGGCCGCCGTCGTTAAAGCACATTACAGTTAGTAAAATCACGACCTCTAGTGGCCGCCGTCGTTAAAGCATAGTGTAAAATAGTAATCCCGACCTCTAGTGGTCGCCGTCGTTAAGGCACAGTGTGAAATAGTAATCGCGACCTCTAGTGTCCGTCGTCGTTAAAGCATAGTAGTAAAATCACAATGACGCTTAGCAGCAACAGTTACTCAAACACCTTCAATAGTAAAATGACACCGTCTAAAAGCACATAGCCGGAACATAGACAAACCGCATTACAGATAAAACACACACACACGAACACACACGCACACGCGCGCACGCACGCACGTACGCGCACACACACACACACACACACACACAATAGCGAACATACAACCATTCAACTGATACTGAACGGTAGAGATGTGTTGAAAAAAATTGAGATTCGTATCTTTCGTTGGTGTTCGTGTTGGTGTTGAAGCGACAGGTAGAAGGTGTGGCGTGCTCGTTGTCTTTGTATCTGTTTTCATGTGAAAAAATAAATAAATAAATACAGCAGTGAAACGTAAACTATCACTCCAAAATGTTTTTTCCCACCTCCTATCAGCTGAGGCGTCTGGTGAGTTAAAGAATCAACGAGCGGGTGCCCTACTCCTTCGACCTCTGACTGATCGTCTGTTTTCATACGCACAGGCGTTGAATAAAACAAAAAACATAGGTAGTTAAATATAAAATACATCGACAGACTGTGGTTAAAATACTTTTTTTTTATTGAACTGAATGTTTTGCTCTCACCGTTGAACAGTTGGAGCGACCCGTTCAATGAATGATCAGCATCCACAGGGTCCGGATGACTTCCCGGTCGTGTCTGATTTCCGGGTTCCGGGTGATCTTTTCATGCACACACACACACACACACACACACACAAGTATTTCTTTCTTTTTGTTTTGGTATCCGGGGCGATGTCCGCGGCTTGTCTGTGGTTGCTGGCTGTGCTGATGGTGTCGGCGACGGTGGCTGTGGAGGTGCGGATAGCCCAGATGCCGACGTCGAGTCTTCAGCAGGGAACGGTCCGGATAGTAGATCCAGAGGTACTGAGGAAACCGGCGTCGATGTCTCCCACAAAGGCCAAGACCCAGAGGGGAGAGCTGAAACAGAATACCGACAACAACACAAATGTAAATACAATCTAGAAGCAAGACCTCGGATAGCAGTTAATATGATATTAATATAAACAGAGTGTAAATGTAGGGATCTACTAAGGATCAACATTTAAAGCGTAAAAACAAATAGTAAATCACTAGTGTATACTCTCATTAAACCACTTTACAATAAGTAAAATCACGACCTCTAGAGGACGCCGTCGTTAAACCACATTACAGTTAGTAAAATCGCGACCTCTAGTGGCCGCCGTCGTTAAAGCACATTACAATTAGTAAAATCACGACCTCTAGTGGCCGCCGTCGTTAAAGCACATTACAATTAGTAAAATCACGACCTCTAGTGGCCGCCGTCGTTAAAGCACATTACAATTAGTAAAATCACGACCTCTAGTGGCCGCCGTCGTTAAAGCACATTACAGTTAGTAAAATCACGACCTCTAGTGGCCGCCGTCATTAAAGCACATTACAGTTAGTAAAATCACGTCCTCTAGTGGCCGCCGTCGTTAAACCACATTACAGTTAGTAAAATCACGACCTCTAGTGGCCGCCGTCGTTAAAGCACATTACAATTAGTAAAATCACGACCTCTAGTGGCCGCCGTCGTTAAAGCACATTACAGTTAGTAAAATCACGACCTCTAGTGGCCGCCGTCGTTAAAGCACATTACAGTTAGTAAAATCACGACCTCTAGCGGCCGCCGTCGTTAAAGCACATTGCAGTTAGTAAAATCCCGACCTCTAGCGGCCGGCGTCGTTAAAGCACATTACAGTTTGTAAAATCACGACCTCTAGCGGCCGCCGTCGTTAAAGCACATTACAATTAGTAAAATCACGACCTCTAGTGGCCGCTGTCGTTAAAGCACATTACAGTTAGTAAAATCACGACCTCTAGTGGCCGCCGTCGTTAAAGCATAGTGTAAATTAGTAATCCCGACCTCTAGTGGTCGCCATCGTTAAAGCATAGTGTGAAATAGCAATCTCGACCTCACGTGGCCGCCGTCGTTAAAGCATAGTGTGAAATAGTAATCGCGACCTCTAGTGTCCGTCGTCGTTAAAGCATAGTAGTAAAATCACAATGACGCTTAGCAGCAACAGTTACTCAAACACCTTCAATAGTAAAATGACACCGTCTAAAAGCACATAGCCGGAACATAGACAAACCGCATTACAGATAAAACACACACACACGCACACACAGACGCACGCACGCACGTACGCGCACACACACACACACACACACACACACACACACACACACACACACACACACACACACACAATAGCGAACATACAACCATTCAACTGATACTGAACGGTAGAGATGTGTTGAAAAAAATTGAGATTCGTATCCTCCCAAACGTTGGTGTTGGTGTTGGTGTCGAAGCGACAGGTAGAAGGAGTGGCGTGCTCGTTGTCTTTGTATCTGTTTTCATGTGAAAAAATAAATAAATAAATACAGCAGTGAAACGTAAACTATCACTCCAAAATGTTTTTTCCCACCTCCTATCAGCTGAGGCGTCTGGTGAGTTAAAGAATCAACGAGCGGGTGCCCTACTCCTTCGACCTCTGACTGATCGTCTGTTTTCATACGCACAGGCGTTGAATAAAACAAAAAACATAGGTAGTTAAATATAAAATACATCGACAGACAGTGGTTAAAATACTTTTTTTTTATTGAACTGAATGTTTTGCTCTCACCGTTGAACAGTTGGAGCGACCCGTTCAATGAATGATCAGCATCCACAGGGTCCGGATGACTTCCCGGTCGTGTCTGATTTCCGGGTTCCGGGTGATCTTTTCATGCACACACACACACACACACACAAGTATTTCTTTCTTTTTGTTTTGGTATCCGGGGCGATGTCCGCGGCTTGTCTGTGGTTGCTGGCTGTGCTGATGGTGTCGGCGACGGTGGCTGTGGAGGTGCGGATAGCCCAGATGCCGACGTCGAGTCTTCAGCAGGGAACGGTCCGGATAGTAGATCCAGAGGTACTGAGGAAACCGGCGTCGATGTCTCCCACAAAGGCCAAGACCCAGAGGGGAGAGCTGAAACAGAATACCGACAACAATACAAATGTCAATACAATCTAGAAGCAAGACCTCGGATAGCAGTTAATATGATATTAATATAAACAGAGTGTAAATGTAGGGATCTACTAAGGATCAACATTTAAAGCGTAAAAACAAATAGTAAATCACTAGTGTATACTGTCATTAAACCACATTACAATTAGTAAAATCACGACCTCTAGTGGACGCCGTCGTTTAACCACATTACAGTTAGTAAAATCACGACCTCTAGTGGCCGCCGTCGTTAAAGCACATTACAATTAGTAAAATCACGACCTCTAGTGGCCGCCGTCGTTAAAGCACTACAATTAGTAAAATGCCGACCTCTAGTGGCCGCCGTCGTTAAAGCACATTACAGTTAGTAAAATCACGACCTCTAGTGGCCGCCGTCGTTAAAGCACATTACAATTAGTAAAATCACGACCTCTAGTGGCCGCCGTCGTTAAAGCACATTACAGTTAGTAAAATCACGACCTCTAGTGGCCGCCGTCGTTAAAGCACATTACAATTAGTAAAATCACGACCTCTAGCGGCCGCCGTCGTTAAAGCATAGTATTAAAATCACAATGACGCTTAGCAGCAACAGTTACTCAAACACCTTCAATAGTAAAATGACACCGTCTAAAAGCACATAGCCGGAACATAGACAAACCGCATTACAGATAAAACACACACACACGCACACACACACGCACGCACGCACGCACGCACGTACGCGCACACACCCACACACACACAAACACACACAATTGCGAACATACAACCATTCAACTGATACTGAACGGTAGAGATGTGTTGAAAAAAATTGAGATTCGTATCTTACCAAACGTTGGTGTTGGTGTTGAAGCGACAGGTAGAAGGTGTGGCGTGCTCGTTGTCTTTGTATCTGTTTTCATGTGAAAAAATAAATAAATAAATACAGCAGTGAAACGTAAACTATCACTCCAAAATGTTTTTTCCCACCTCCTATCAGCTGAGGCGTCTGGTGAGTTAAAGAATCAACGAGCGGGTGCCCTACTCCTTCGACCTCTGACTGATCGTCTGTTTTCATACGCACAGGCGTTGAATAAAACAAAAAACATAGGTAGTTAAATATAAAATACATCGACAGACTGTGGTTAAAATACTTTTTTTTTATTGAACTGAATGTTTTGCTCTCACCGTTGAACAGTTGGAGCGACCCGTTCAATGAATGATCAGCATCCACAGGGTCCGGATGACTTCCCGGTCGTGTCTGATTTCCGGGTTCCGGGTGATCTTTTCATGCACACACACACACACACACACACAAGTATTTCTTTCTTTTTGTTTTGGTATCCGGGGCGATGTCCGCGGCTTGTCTGTGGTTGCTGGCTGTGCTGATGGTGTCGGCGACGGTGGCTGTGGAGGTGCGGATAGCCCAGATGCCGACGTCGAGTCTTCAGCAGGGAACGGTCCGGATAGTAGATCCAGAGGTACTGAGGAAACCGGCGTCGATGTCTCCCACAAAGGCCAAGACCCAGAGGGGAGAGCTGAAACAGAATACCGACAACAACACAAATGTAAATACAATCTAGAAGCAAGACCTCAGATAGCAGTTAATATGATATTAATATAAACAGAGTGTAAATGTAGGGATCTACTAAGGATCAACATTTAAAGAGTAAAAACAAATAGTAAATCACTAGTGTATACTCTCATTAAACCACTTTACAATAAGTAAAATCACGACCTCTAGTGGACGCCGTCGTTAAACCACATTACAGTTAGTAAAATCACGACCTCTAGTAGCCGCCGTCGTTAAAGCACATTACAGTTAGTAAAATCACGACCTCTAGCGGCCGCCGTCGTTAAAGCACATTACAATTAGTAAAATCACGACCTCTAGCGGCCGCCGTCGTTAAACCACATTACAGTTAGTAAAATCACGACCTCTAGCGGCCGCCGTCGTTAAACCACATTACAGTTAGTAAAATCACGACCTCTAGTGGCCGCCGTCGTTAAAGCACATTACAATTAGTAAAATCACGACCTCTAGTGGCCGCCGCCGTTAAAGCACATAACAGTTAGTAAAATCATGACCTCTAGTGGCCACCGTCGTTAAAGCACATAACAGTTAGTAAAATCGCGACCTCTAGTGGCCGCCGTCGTTAAAGCACATTACAATTAGTAAAATCACGGCCTTCGTATCTTACCAAACGTTGGTGTTGGTGTTGGTGTTGAAGCGACAGGTAGAAGGTGTGGCGTGCTCGTTGTCTTTGTATCTGTTTTCATGTGAAAAAATAAATAAATAAATACAGCAGTGAAACGTAAACTATCACTCCAAAATGTTTTTTCCCACCTCCTATCAGCTGAGGCGTCTGGTGAGTCAAAGAATCAACGAGCGGGTGCCCTACTCCTTCGACCTCTGACTGATCGTCTGTTTTCATACGCACAGGCGTTGAATAAAACAAAAAACATAGGTAGTTAAATATAAAAAAGTAAAATCACGACCTCTAGTGGCCGCCGTCGTTAAAGCACATTACAGTTAGTAAAATCACGTCCTCTAGTGGCCGCCGTCGTTAAAGCACATTACAATCAGTAAAATCACGACCTCTAGCGGCCGCCGTCGTTAAAGCACATTGCAGTTAGTAAAATCACGACCTCTAGCGGCCGGCGTCGTTAAAGCACATTACAGTTAGTAAAATCACGACCTCTAGCGGCCGCCGTCGTTAAAGCACATTACAGTTAGTAAAATCACGACCTCTAGTGGCCGCCGTCGTTAAAGCATAGTGTAAAATAGTAATCCCGACCTCTAGTGGTCGCCATCGTTAAAGCATAGTGTGAAATAGTAATCTCGACCTCACGTGGCCGCCGTCGTTAAAGCATAGTGTGAAATAGTAATCGCGACCTCTAGTGTCCGCCGTCGTTAAAGCATAGTAGTAAAATCACAATGACGCTTAGCAGCAACAGTTACTCAAACACCTTCAATAGTAAAATGACACCGTCTAAAAGCACATAGCCGGAACATAGACAAACCGCATTACAGATAAAACACACACACACGCACGCACGCACGCACGCACGTACGCGCCCACACACACACACACACACACACACAATAGCGAACATACAACCATTCAACTGATACTGAACGGTAGAGATGTGTTGAAAAAAATTGAGATTCGTATCCTCCCAAACGTTGGTGTTGGTGTTGGTGTCGAAGCGACAGGTAGAAGGTGTGGCGTGCTCGTTGTCTTTGTATCTGTTTTCATGTGAAAAAATAAATAAATAAATACAGCAGTGAAACGTAAACTATCACTCCAAAATGTTTTTTCCCACCTCCTATCAGCTGAGGCGTCTGGTGAGTCAAAGAATCAACGAGCGGGTGCCCTACTCCTTCGACCTCTGACTGATCGTCTGTTTTCATACGCACAGGCGTTGAATAAAACAAAAAACATAGGTAGTTAAATATAAAAAAGTAAAATCACGACCTCTAGTGGCCGCCGTCGTTAAAGCACATTACAGTTAGTAAAATCACGTCCTCTAGTGGCCGCCGTCGTTAAAGCACATTACAATCAGTAAAATCACGACCTCTAGCGGCCGCCGTCGTTAAAGCACATTGCAGTTAGTAAAATCACGACCTCTAGCGGCCGGCGTCGTTAAAGCACATTACAGTTAGTAAAATCACGACCTCTAGCGGCCGCCGTCGTTAAAGCACATTACAGTTAGTAAAATCACGACCTCTAGTGGCCGCCGTCGTTAAAGCATAGTGTAAAATAGTAATCCCGACCTCTAGTGGTCGCCATCGTTAAAGCATAGTGTGAAATAGTAATCTCGACCTCACGTGGCCGCCGTCGTTAAAGCATAGTGTGAAATAGTAATCGCGACCTCTAGTGTCCGCCGTCGTTAAAGCATAGTAGTAAAATCACAATGACGCTTAGCAGCAACAGTTACTCAAACACCTTCAATAGTAAAATGACACCGTCTAAAAGCACATAGCCGGAACATAGACAAACCGCATTACAGATAAAACACACACACACGCACGCACGCACGCACGCACGTACGCGCCCACACACACACACACACACACACACAATAGCGAACATACAACCATTCAACTGATACTGAACGGTAGAGATGTGTTGAAAAAAATTGAGATTCGTATCCTCCCAAACGTTGGTGTTGGTGTTGGTGTCGAAGCGACAGGTAGAAGGTGTGGCGTGCTCGTTGTCTTTGTATCTGTTTTCATGTGAAAAAATAAATAAATAAATACAGCAGTGAAACGTAAACTATCACTCCAAAATGTTTTTTCCCACCTCCTATCAGCTGAGGCGTCTGGTGAGTTAAAGAATCAACGAGCGGGTGCCCTACTCCTTCGACCTCTGACTGATCGTCTGTTTTCATACGCACAGGCGTTGAATAAAACAAAAAACATAGGTAGTTAAATATAAAATACATCGACAGACTGTGGTTAAAATACTTTTTTTTTATTGAACTGAATGTTTTGCTCTCACCGTTGAACAGTTGGAGCGACCCGTTCAATGAATGATCAGCATCCACAGGGTCCGGATGACTTCCCGGTCGTGTCTGATTTCCGGGTTCCGGGTGACCTTTTCATGCACACACACACACACACACACACACACACACACACACACACACACACACACACACACACACACACACACACACACACACACACACACACACACACACACACGCATGTATATACACTTAATCAATACCGCTATTCTTTACCTAGTTATCGTAATTATGATTAGAATCGCTGTCTCCTTCTCACCAATGACTCGCGCCGGTCCTGTCTTCCGTGCCGAATTAACCGTCGCTTACGGCTCAGAGAGCGTTGGTTACTCCCCTTCGATCGATTTCCTGTACTCGGCCCCGGACGAACTCGTCCTCGCTGTCGATTATTATAATACACGGCGTGTTCTGAGCCTCGGTGCCGCTGACTTGAAGACTCGCTCTCAGATTCACAGCCGACAGATCCGCACGGGCATCTCCGTCTTCAAAAGTTACACGCATTAACCGCTCAAGCTCCTCAGCGCCGATCAGCGTCTCCGGGAAGTTATTCGCGGAGGCGATAATATCTGAAAAATAGAAGTGCGGCTGTTGTAACACATAATAGAGATATTAACAACGAATTATAAAATAATTCAATATTTTTACCAGTATCACTCTGCGTTAAATGAACGTCACACAGATGAGTGACGACGTCTGTCAATGAAAAGAGACATGGTACGTGATAAACATGGCGTAACGTTTTTATTATACTTATATATGTAAATGTAAATACATAGATACACATATATGTATATACTTATATGTATACTGTATAGATATAGATAGATGGATAGATAGATAAATATTCACCTACGACGTGCAGAGGAAGAGGCATCCATGGGTAGTCTGGAGTCCTTTTGGAAAGGAGGATGAAGTTCTGGAAGGTCTGGTCAACAGCGAAGGTTACCCCGGAACTGATGTAAAATGTGGTATCTTTCGGTGTCTGAGAAAGAGTCAGGCATAATGCCTGTTGTCACACCGCTGTTTACCCCTTTTTTAAGTATTTCCTGAGTAAGTAAAATTGCATCGTTTAAAACTCACACAGGGTGTAAAATTAAATAGACTGATTCAACAGAAACTCATATGAGTTGAATAGCTGTGTTATTTGAACTAATGCTGAAAACTAAAGTATTTCTTTCTTTTGTTTTATCCTTGTTCACTCAACCTTATTTTCTGAAAACTAAAAGTATTTCTTTCTTTTGTTTTATCCTTGTTCACTCAACCTTATTTTCTGAAAACTAAAAGTATTTCTTTCTTTTGTTCTATTCTGAAAACTAAAAGTATTTCTCAAACAAGTACAAATTATCTGTTTAAACGCATTTTGAAAAATGGTGCATGAGTTGGGTAGCTGCGTCGTTTGAACTATTAGTGAAGACTAAGAAGTGTTTTCTTTCTACTGTTTTATCTTTAAGAAATATTTCAAGAATGAAAAACTTCTTCATAAGATGTTAAATAACTTCTAAAATGTTTAAACCCGAAATAATATTGTAGCTACTAATGTGTTTTGATTATTTAGCCTGCAATGCAGAAACAGTTCAAACATTGACTAATGCTGAAAACTAAAAGTATTTCTTTCTTTTTGTTTTACCCCTTTTTTTTTACCCACACCCCTAAGGTAATCCTCCCGGTGTCTCATCACACACCCACCCTCCCGCTGACCCTGCCTGACCCTTGCGTCTGTGAGGATGTAGCTGACCCCCACCCCCTGCATCACACAAGGGTGAAGCTACCCCTTGGACCTTCATTATTTTAATTTCCTGTTGATATAAAAATGGGGAGGGTAATTATTTTAATTTCTTTTTGATATAAAAAGGGGTGGGGTTTATTACTTCCGGAAGGGGAGGGTTTTATTACTCCCGGGGGACCATCAATCATACAGATTTGACATATAGTGGTCTCCTTCATCTCTCTGTCTATTTATAGAATCCCAAATCAAAAAATGCAGAGGAAAACATGAACTCAGCGGCAGATGGTTCCTGTGAGCATGTTTACAAATCAGGTTTCAGCACAGTCTGAGGTGCAAGAGAGACAAGGTTTCCCACCTCCCTGCCTGTTACCATCTGCAGCTCTCTGTACTCTCTGGGCACCGAGCGAGCAACACGCGCCAAAACTGCACACATTAAAAACGCAGCTCAAGATTGCATGACGCTTATTGACTCAGTGCTTGAAACAGACCCAACTCAAAGGAGGTTTCAGAACACAGTGATGGGCCCTGGTATGTTGTGTTTCATTTGAACGAAACAGTAAATAGAGCCGTGCTTGTTGTTCAGTATAAAATAAGGAAAGACAGTCCCCACGAAGTGGATTCAAGATCATTGCCATTGCAATCACACACACAGTCAAAGAGCCTCTGGGAGGAGGAAATGCTTTTCTGCGAGATTTCACTAAATAGCTTCACGATTGCTTTCATTGCTACTTCCTGCCACTGCATATGTTTGATTTCCCTTAAGTTTCTCAGATAAATGTCTCATAAATGTCACAAGATGCAGATCAGTCAATTCAGTCAATAGAAGCTGTGAAATCCTACAGTATATTAACTTCCTGTCCACTTTTCCATGACCACCTGAACTTACTCCCAGGTTGTCCCACGACTTTTGACTTCCATACTTAGCAAAGATGACCACACAAAAATGCTACGCTGGTTCGACATTAGCATCATGAATAATAACCGTTTTATAGCACAGTACCCTTGTAATGCTCTTTCGTGGCAACAGCTCTTACACTTCTGTGTTCTCATAACTACGATCTACATATGTCTGTTATTAGCATTATCATTAGCATATTATAAACAGAATGTATAAACAAGGAAACCAAAGGGAAAATGTAAATTATGCACTAATAAAACATGTTTTTTGATTATACATTATTACATATACATTATTATTACATATTTAAGTACATTATAACGGGTGATTCTTAATGTTCTGTACGTTATAAATATTGGAGGGTCTTCATAAGAGGTATTATGGAAACCACTTGGGCATTAAGTCTTTAGCAGAGTCACACAGAGCTCATCTCTAGGGTTTAAAGGCATCATGCATAACAATAGTGAATTATTATTCATGTTTTCAGGATATAGGGTCAAAAATGAGAAAAGCATATGTCATCCAATTAAAAGGGGTAGGCTTCAAGAACCTGCACTTTGATTTAAAGAATCTTGTTTTAAATCTCTCTGCGTTCATGTGGCTGCACATTTCAATCCTTGATATGTAATGCATATGGCAGAATTGACAATAAATCCTCTACCTTTACCTTCACGCACGACTCTAGTCAAATCTGACCTTCAGAGGTGGAGAAATTTAAAAAGAAAAAAAAAAAAATCATTGATAAACTACAGCAAGTGATTTTGTTTGGAGTGGGAAGTCTCCTCGGGTCAGCAGATCGTTACTCCATAAGTGTAAATTCAAAACAGTTTTATTATTGAGCCTCTTATATTCATAAAATCTGCTGTCTTACTGATGTTTACCTTAGTCCAAACTGGAAATGTTTTCATGCTCATCCTCTATTAATGCTCCAGTATATTCCTCACTGCCTATGAAAAGACCTACCAATGTCAAGAATCCCAAGGTTACGTTCCATGCTATTAAAGTTTGCTCCCAATTTCAGAAGCGCTGTAAATATAATTCAGCCACTCAGAATTCTGGCCCAAAAAGAGAATCGTGTGTTTCCTCCCTCTTACTTGGAGAAATGCTTGTCACGCTCGTACAATAGTCTCTCAAAACAATATCAAATCATATATTTTGTCTAAAATAAATAAAAAAATAAAAACTTTCACAGGTTTCCTTCTCTACCTCCTGACTCAGCAACAATCTACTCAGCCCTAGAAGAGAATTGTTTCTGAAATATATTAATGAGATTGAGGTCAAAAACGAGAGGAGCATACAACAGGGAATCAGGTTTTCAAATAGATGAAAGTTAGTGGGAGAAAACGGTCACTGAATTTCAGTAAGTTACATCATGCGCATGCCCGATCCTTATTCATTTCAAGGTCATATGTGGGGTCCCCTTCAGCAAAGATAAAAATAAACATTTCAATATTACTATTAATAGCTATGGGAGAAGGAAAACACGCCTAAAATTTCCCTTTATGCCTTTACCATCAATAAAATTTGTCAAACGCCTTGCTTTTCTGCGCTTAAATTGGCCGCAGATACAAAGATGGTGACGTGTGATCCAGTTACACCTGATTCAGCTGGACACTGGCAGTGCATCTCCATTCACAGAAACACTGCTGTGACATCAAATATGAGCTGGACAGTGAGGCAGCTGCCAGGACAGCAACTCCAGCTGGACGGGTGAGATGTTTCTCCAAGGAAGTTATCGCTAAATTATTAATTATCCTGGCTCAGCATCGACCAAATGACCTGCTGATGATTGTCTAAATGCATCCACCAGTGCGTATGTTGGATGCGTTTATTCAGCAAGCTACAGTCAAGTTTAAAGGGCGTTTCTTTTCTCTTGTTTTTATTAAATGCAGTAATTTCAAGTGACGGTGCAAGCAAGCCGAGGTCAAGCACCAGCATGTTAGTGACGTGCAGGTGCAAAAGACGATGTGATTCAAATGTTAGGATCAGGACGTTGGTCCTTCAGGGCCATCCATAAAGTATCAACAGGAGTCACAGGTGAAGAAGAAGAAGATTTCGTCCTGGAGTATATTAATTCCGATTGTGGTGTTTTTCGTACTCTGTTAACCATACCGATGGATGCTTGGAGTGAGACAATCCAGGAGATTTCTCCAAAAATCGACGGTCTCTTCTACCATAGCCGCTTATGGAATGATGCCCTTGTGTTTTAGGACCGCCCCACCCTGGACCGCCTACTTGTTGATGGCTGTTATAAAGAGGATTTTTTCCAGAGCAACACCATGCAGACGTACCTGTTGGAACAAGACCGTCCAAGACAACGATGAGGCCAGAAGGTGTTCCGAGACGTATCGTCACTACCTTCCTCGGAGCTGCTACAGGTGGCCCCGGGTACGGGATGAACAACTCCTCGCCGTCACCTCTACATCCTGCGGTAGAACACGTTGCGGCTGACGGTCATAAGTACGAGGGTTCTAACAACGACATGACAGACGGAGCCCGTCCTTCATTGGACGTCAAAGACGACACAGACGACTCTGTTGCAACTGAAATGCAAGATGTGGATGACGAGGAGGAACCTGTAGGGAAGGCAGCAACCGCCTGCCCCGGGAACGAAACTGTCGACGTGCATCCGCCTGCTTTATCCACTGCTTCTCAAGACCAAGAACCAGCAGCTAATGATGACACGGATGGATGGATAAGCGGTTTCTTCTTGAAAGCTTTAAAGACAGTTGTATTTCATCTACTAGGTAAAACCATACGCAGGTATTGGAGGGAGATCTGCTACGGTTGCCAAGTAGACCATCCCAGCCAACTACAACACAGCTGTCTTGAAGAGATGGAGGATGATTTCTACCGCCTTAATTTCCACCCGTTGATGAAGAGACTCTGTAACAAGAACTTTCTGCCTGCTGTACAACACTACTTGACCCTGAATGACGTACAACCGGAGAAAATGAGAACGAAGGCTACGGCTGAGACAGTCTTGCTCGAAATGAGGTGTCGAAAATCAACTGTCTGGAATGAATACATCAAACATGAGCCTGAGGATCTTCTAATTGAACGTCTGGAATCAGCAAGTAGAATCTGGAATAGAACGCCGGTCCTGGGCGATGTCACAAACACGAGATTCCCTCGTATGTGATGTTTATTTTTTTTTACTCTTTTACTGTCTTTGTATAACATTACGTTTGAATCCTTACATAACCTGTGGAATAAAAAACATTAAGAAGTATATTTGGATCTCAGCTCATTCATTTCTCGTTTAACATGACGGTGAAACACATCATTAAAAGAGTTTATTACAATCCTCTTCACCCCGGGACCTCTGGAGGTGTGAGTCGCCTTCGTCCAGGGGTGCAGGTTGAGACTGGAAAACCAGTCAGTTCTAAATCTATTAAAGATTTTTTTATCAAAACAGGATGCCTACACCCTGCATAAACCAGCTAGAGTAAACTTTCCGAGATACAGAGTATTTGTTCACAGGCCTCTTCAACAATTCCAGGCCGACCTATGCGACATGCAGGCGTTGGCTAGATATAACGACGATCAAAATTACTTGTTGACCGTTATAGATGTATTTTCAAAGAGGGCCTATGTACGCGTTTTAAAAAGAAAGACTCCGATCGAGAGAATGAAGGCGTTCAAAACAGTGCTGGAGGAGTGCGGGACGCCTGCAAAGCTACAGACGGATGATGGGAAAGATTTTTTTAACAAGAGTTTCAGGGCTTTGATGGAAAGGAAGGGTATTAATCATTTTTCAACAGCGAGTGACGTTAAGGCCTCTGTGGTTGAGAGATTTAACCTCACTCTTAAAAGTCGGATGTGGAGATATTTCACGGCTAAAAACACATTACGTTACATCGAGGTTTTACAGGATCTAGTAAAGAGTTATAATCACAGCTATCACAGTAGTATAAAAATGACACCGATGGAAGTAACTAAAGAAAATACACTGCAGTTTTTACATTAGACCATCGAAAGATCTGCAAAAGGCAAAATTAAAGGAGGGCGATCATGTTAGGATATCAAAACTACGAGGTGTATTTGACAAAAAGTATGAGCAGAGTTTTACAGATGAGATATTTACGATAACTGAATGTATTCATCGCACCCCGCCTGTGTATAAATTGAAAGATTTCGACGGCGAGACCATCCAGGGGTCATTTTATGATCAAGAATTACAAAAAGTACAACTCGTAAAGGATAAAGTATTTCACGTTGAAAAGATTCTCATGGAACGCTGCGTTAAAGGAGAGAGGCAGGTCTTTGTCCAGTGGAAGAACTGGCCTGAAAAATTCAACAGCTGGGTAAAAGCTTCGGATATAAAAAATATATAAGAAGGTCCTTCTTTACACCAGGCATCATATCACCATGTACGACTCAAAGAACGCAGGCTTCTATGTGACTTTACCATCAAACGCCAGCGCAAATGTTTTTAAAGACAACTCCATTGGTACTTTCCGCGTTGATTTAGCACAACATATCGATTTAAACGGAAAATGGGAGGTCGCTTTGAAGGAGATTACATACCCTCACACGTGGCATAATATTCCAGAGGATACAGCATCATTTTCCTGGAAACCGAACCATAGAGTACTTGATTCCAACACAAACACGGCTCCCCCTAGAGGATCAGATTCGGAGGCTAACACAACACGACGGTATAAAGATGAATTTCATAGAGCCATGGCTCGTCTTAGGGCTCCAGATCCCGATGCCAGCGCCTCTGCTCAGAGGAAAAAAGACGAATCACGAGGGGTTGATCGACATTTCAAAACGGCGGGAACAGATATTTCCAAACTGAAGTTTAAGGGAGGATATTACAGCTCTATTAATCAGATTACAACCGAGTTGGAGCAAACCTTTAAAAAAACCAATAACGACATACGCTTCCTGTTTAACAGTGCACGGCAAAAAATTGATCTTCAAGGAGACGGGCAGAACCTAGTGCTTTTTAACTCGCCTTTGGCTTACATGCTAGGTGTAGAGCCTGGTAATTGGATACATTTTTGCGACTACAGAGCGCCCCATCCAGTTGATTTAAAAGTGGGGTTTTACCATCTCTACTGTTACAGCGACGTTGTAAGACCGCAGCTTGTAGGGGATGCATATGCACCGCTTTTAAGAACTGTGGAAATCAAGGGTAGCTACTCAGATATAATCACACAACATTTTAACCCTGCTTACTATTTACCGGTGGCCAAGAACCATATTGAAAATATTCAGATACAAATTAAATCGAATCTTAACAAACCCGTCAATTTTACCTTTGGAAAGGTCGTGGTGACTCTATACTTTAGACCTGTTACTTGAGAGGATATTATATAACCCTTGTATCGTCATGTGGAAATTCATTCACCATCACAACGCCGGAGAGAGATAACCAGTCTTTGCAGGCCAAGTCGTAAACAAACACAATGGTTCATGCAGGCTTAAGAGACGACCCTCACAGATTTGTACAATATTATGAAAAACAGGTGGGCGGAGATCTACCCGGTTTCTACGGTGCCCCTGTTATGTACGAACGTGGCATCGGTTCCCTCTTCTCGAAAATGTTTCGGTTTGATTCACCGCTCTTGAAAAGAGGTATTGCCATCGCGAAACAACGTCTCAAATCAGCGGTGGGTAACATAGCTACGGATATGTTCACCCGTACCTTGAGAGGAATGAGCGATCAACAGAGACAGAAAGGGTCAGGAGGTACAGCCGTCTTATCGCGGAGGACAAAGAGACGCCCTCCAGGACGATGTGTAACACAGAGCTCTAATAAACGTACAAACAAAAAAAGAAAGAAGTCTGTTGACAGAAGCAAACGGTCCAAGAGGAAGTCCAGAGGGAGCTCTGATATATTTTAAAAAACCTTATATACAGTAACGTGGCACTCCTACACCAGAAATCTGCTGAATGCACATTGGCAGAACTGGATTTATTCACGCCCCCGATGACGCAACTTTCCATCAAAGACAAAATTTACACTGAAATTGCACCAGTAGCCGCTATCAGCGAAGGAGGACCTATTGAGTTTTTTATACCGGGAGACGGTGAAAAGTATCTAGACCTAAACGACACCCTTCTACACGTGCGTGCAAGAATTACTAACGCCGATGGCACACCGCTGGCTAACGACGCAGCGGTCGGTCTCATCAATTACCCTCTAAACACAATCTTTGACCAGTGCAATGTGGTTCTGGGCGATCGGATGATTTCACAATCCAGTTCCACACATCCGTACAGAGCTATGATTGAAACACTTCTCAACTTTTCAGGCGACACTCTTAAAACACAGTTTAGCGCCGGTCTTTTTTACCAAGACACAACTGGGTCAGTTGACTCGATCATCACTGTAAACGGTCCCAACGCAGGTCTTAATAAGAGGGCCGAGTTCACGAGCAGATCCAGAGAAGTACATTCTCGGTCCTCTCCACGGCGACATATTTTTCTGCGAGAGACTGTTATTAAACTCTGTCGATTTAAGAATTAAACTCACCAGAGCGAATGATGCCTTCTGCCTGACCGGACCCCGCGACTCCACCTTTCGTCTGAAAATCCTCGGCGCCTCTCTGTTTGTGAAGAAAGTCACTGTTTCGCCAGCTGTGAGAATAGGTCATGCAGCGGGTGTGTTAAAAGGAAATGCTCTCTTCCCGCTCTCACGAGTCAATGTAAAAACATACTCCATTCCAGAAAACTCAAGAATATGCACCCAGGAGAATTTATTTCTGGGTTCAATACCTAAATACGTGGTTTTAGGGTTGGTACATCACGAGGCATTTACCGGTAGGAGAGATCTCTCCCCGTTCAATTTTCATCATTACAACACTGAATATCTATCCCTCTGTCAGGACGGCCATCAGATCCCCGCTAATGCTTTTCAACCTCAGTTTAATAACGGTATGGCGGTCAGAGAGTTTTATAACATGATTCTAGCTACAGGAAGACATTTGAAGGATCTGCCTCTAAGCACTGACCGCGAAGGTTTTAGCAGCGGTTATTCGTTGTTTGCATTTAATCTCAATCCAGCCGACGACAACTACGCTCTCTCTCCTCTCTCAAATGGGAATTTAAGACTGGAGATGAGATTCAGAGTACCCTTACCGAACACCGTAACACTGATTGTGTACGCTTGTTACGATTCCATTCTGGAGATTGATGCAAAAAGACAAGTGCTGGTGGACTATTATTATAAAAGTTATGGATAGTCTCCAGTTACAGAGGCTGCTGAGAGGTCTCTTGGGCGACACATTTTACGGTGTATGGCCGTCGGACAGGTTGCCTCAATTGACACAACCCCTCAGACTGCCTGCATATTTCATCGTCAACACACATCCGGCACATAAACCAGGAGAGCACTGGTTTTAACTCTCGAAGAAGACGGTAGAACAACTTTCTTTGACTCATTTGGAATGGGACCCTACTTTGCACATTACCCTGAAAAAAGTTTCTCAAAAAACATTCAGTCGACATCAAGTACAACAATGGTCAACTACAGCACCCCCTATCGTTTGTATGTGGTCATCACTGCGTCATCTACCTCTGTCATCGCGCTAGAGGGTTGTCTATCGAAGAAGTATTAAGTCTATAAAGCGACGATACCTTAACAAATGACCTCATGGTATACAACTTTGTGAAAGGTCATCAACAATGTCTAAAAAGATGCGCCCACTGTCCGTGGAAACAATAAAACTGTTCTCTTCTGTATTTTAATGACTATTGTAACGTGTGACTAATCTTATTTTGTTTGTACGTGTGTTGAAAAGAAAATCTGTAATCTTATAGTAATTCAATAAAACATTTTATTGATGAAAAGGCAATAACCTTGTACAAGGTAATTATTCATGAAACCCATCGAGGTGTTAGAGACAATTTCTTCCTTTTGGTCGCTACACGCGTCAAGCGTCGTCGAGGTGTCACTTTAGAGTCCTTTGGGTCGGGAGACCAGCCCTCGGCTATACTTTTCTTTCGTGAGGTAGAATTCGATTTAAGTCTCTGATATTGAGGCCGCGCTTCAGGATTGGACAGCAGGGTGAGAGGGATGTTTAGCTTTAATAATGTGACGAGAAACTCGGACCATCCCTCAGGTAATGAAGAACTTGTTTTCTTATACGGTAGGGAAAGGTACTTGAATATATCAATCACATGAGAGCCTTTTACAGCATTTCCTTCATACATAAATTCACCATTCATATTCCAACCGTCGCCGTTTTTGGATATCCTCTGGATAATGTATTCAGCATTTCTTCGAGCTTTTGACGGAAGGCTGTTTAGAATATCCTTACCCACGACGTCCGTTACAGAGGGTGTTTTTAGAACGCTTTGGTCGCGACTGTCAGAGTCGTGGGGATGATCTCCGTCTCGTTGTAAAGTCAGAGTTACTCTCCTTTGGTCTCTCTGATCCTGTTTTGTAAAGGTTAAATATCTCTGCAATAGACCATCATACTGTTTAATCTTCTCATACGAGTTTAACTGAGAATCATTTAGAACGGTCCTCATCTTCTCATTCAATTCATCTTCGGCTGTTTCACGGATGTCAGAGGATGGGCGTGATAACTGGTTAATTTGCTGAGGAGAGACGAGATACATTTTCTGGACAGTCTTCATGGCGTTTTACTTCTTTACAAGTCCTCCTATTAGATTTCCAATGATTGGAACGGCAGCCGCTAGCAACGGCAACAGGAATCCACCCGATTGCTTTTTAAGAATCCTTCGTTTACGCTTCACGAACGCTTTTTTTTAGCCAAGAGTCTGATGTTTTTCTTCTGATTTTTCAGTTTTTTTAACTGAGCTTGCGACAATGGTACATTCCCCTTCAAAACATTCAGGGCGATCTCGCAAAGAGCTTGAATAAAGTCCCGAGAACTACGCATTAAAATGTCTTTACGTTTCTTTGACGGAGCGTGGTATAGTTCCTTAAGTAAACCATCGTTTCTTTTTATACGCGCTGACATAACTTAAGCAGACGTTTTTGGTATGTACACAGTGTGACGCTCGTGAGGAAGTATCCCAGTCCTTAGTCTGTAGCGTTCTGGACATGAGGGTGTTAGATCAACAATTAAGTACCCGTGAGCGTCGGCTGTAGCATCTTCAAAGCTTTCTAGAAAGAAAGCTCTTTGAGACGGGTAAATCTGTTGAGCAAGAACTTTTATCTGCATTTTATCGCGAGGATTCTTAAACAATACAAAGTAATTGCTATTCAGACTAATAGTACGACTATATTTACCACGATGAAATAAGTTTTGCGTCAGCATTATAACACTCATATTTTTATGATGTCTGTACTGCGTAAAAACACGGACAACCTCTGGGTTTTCAGAAGCTTCAAAAATAACATCGTCAAGAATAATCAAATGTTTTCTATCAGTAGGAAATACATCTTCATTTTCAAAAGATTCAGGTAAACCTTCAATGAATTTGATATTTTTATTCATCTTTTGCAACTCAGTGCAAAACCCGAAAGGTTTGGTTGTGCCGTCCGAAAACAAGCGCCTCTTATCGTACACGACCCGGAGTTTTTTCGTAACTGATCTGTTTTTTAAAGTGATGTTCTTTTTTATCCCTGACAATGTTGTGTTGACGGGTCTCAAGCACGCCGTCAGGAGAATACTGTAAAAACAAGTCATCCAGTGTCACCACAAACAATGGGGGAACCCTTTACACATGACTGTTAGATTGTGGATGAAAAGTTTGAGGCCATCCTGAAAGAGGGATCATTGTTCAAGTTTTTTGATCCTCAGATTATCAATTAATGTGTTAATATTCTTCTGCGAGACGTACGGTTACTCTCTCCTCACTGGCATCAACAAGAAATATCTGTAAGGTCTCCTGCTGGTCCAGAACTCAATCATTGTTTCTCTGAATGGGCACCTTTGAACACGTGTAACTTGTTGAATCGCCCAGGTTCTAGGTCTAAACTGAGGATACCATGTATTGTTGTACTTGTTATTTAGAAACAATACAATACAAGGGACCTGCCATGATGTATGGTTGAGAGACTGCTACACAGGCAGACAAGCAGAGTCACATGTGTCTGAATTGATGGCCTGGTTTTCATAGGCGGAGTGAGCATCTAAGATCAAGATGGAGGTCGCCGATTTGTGATGGCTACTAGTGAGGAAAGGGTAAAATGAAGTCATACATCAAAGATTTTACAAGCTACTCACAAACATTCAACATAAATATTTGCCTGCATTCAACTTTTAATTTTCAACTTTTATCATTTCTATCTTTTGCAGGAGATAACTATTCCATCATTTATGTTTAAAGCACATCATAGTGAGAATATATTACAACAGCATTAGATTTAGCTCTTTCAAAATTTCAGATTTTGTTCAAGGATATTGTCGGTATCCATTTGCTTTTGGAATTAATTGAGATTCCTTGCAGAAGTATCCTTTTGACGCAAATGTTGACAGTAACGTTTGAAAATCGTAACATGGTCCTGGAAATTGCAGCACCTTCAAGAGTTTCTCCCCAACCAACAGAAACACTACATCATTACAAAATAAAACCCAAAAAGTACTGTAGTAACATGCAAACATGAACCTCAGTCTACACTTTGACTCCAAAGGTCCAGTGGAAAAGCCTCATAGAACTTCATATCCAATATGTGTTCCTTCCTTCCGTTTAAAGTTCTCGTATGAGTTGTTGATGAGGTGTTTATAAGATGTTCATACAAATTCTACCAAGAAGAACACACCCAAACCAATAACAAGCATTGTCTCGGAGTTGTAAGTGATATGTTCATCAATTCCGCATTTACCTACGGATGCGTAGATCCAACAAGTCCAACATTCCCCCTCTGTGGGACAAATAAGGGACACTCTGTGCTCAAGATTCAAGATTGTATTAATCACCGTAGTCACCCTCGACATTTTGGGTCTTCTCATTTTAAATCTTAATCTCATTCTATCACTTTCGCCCTCTTATGGGCAGAACGGCGAATTTTGCCACCGTTTTTAAAAAAAGTGCATCGAGGCTTATTTTAGGAGCGAGGTACTAGTCATTGGCTGTATACGTTGAACGAAGGCGGCCTGAGTATGATCCGGGACATCTTCCCATAGGATTGGATATTGGGTCACCAAGCGTTATCAGGATGTGTTCACAAACATGCTTTCATGCGTTTGCAGACATTCACTCGGTTAAAATTCAATTTGAGTGAAAAATGAGACATAATCACACTGTTGCTTTCAAAAATGTTTGTTAGCTTTGTTAGATTGTTTTTTTGTTGTTGTTGTTGTTGTTTCTCAGGTGTTCTTTCTATGGAGTTTCTATTCTTTCCCTTCACTATGAACAAAGTTGTTCTTTGAAGTAGATTCTCATATTTACTTTTCTGATATTTTCTATGTGCATATTCCGTCGTATGCATTTACACTTTAAAACTTAACTGACTGATGGATAGATAGGTAGATGCAAGTTCATAAAAAGGAATAAAAGCCTTCTGCAGGATTCAGTGCCTCATTGAGAGACTACTAGCGTAAAAAACAAAAAAAAAAATGCTTCCGCGCAATCCGTACACCTTGTGAATGTAAACAAATAGAAGATAAAACACTATTCAGCTTGAAGATATGTAAAGAAAATGTAGGTCTAGGACGATTAAAAATGAAAAACTGAATGTATGTCAGAAACTACAATGTCAACCCTGTGATTTGTTGTTTGTCAGTTAGAATTGGCAGTGATTAGTAAAAAAGCTTTACTTGTAAAAAAAATATATATATATTTATATATATATTTCATACTATTTCGTGAAAAAAGCGGGGTTTGTGACTGGTAGCGAAAATAAAAAGCTCTTGACATCTCAAAAGTTATACATCTTTTATTTTTTCAAATTTGACAAATGGCTGAACAAATGAAAAAAGTTTGTTAAAATTTTTAAATAAACTATATCTAGTTTCTAATAATATTCATCTATTTATCCTATCGTAGATGGTTGTACAAAAACGTCAGGCTTTAGTTCAGGATTAGTAATACAATTTGTGTAAGCAGACAGTTTCAGGTAAATGAAAAGATTAAGAAGATTGGGAACATGCCAACATGCTCGTACATACTAAAATGGCTTGTTGTCTTATAGTGAGAATGGTATGTCTTAAATTTGATGCACGTGTGTGTGTGTGTGTGTGTGTGTGTGTGTGTGTGTGCTGAAAAAAACTTTATTTGTTGTTTTTTCAAACAATTCAATTTCTGGTACTGACAATTAGAAGTTTTTAACAGTGAAACAGATATTTGAGATTCTAATGGATGGAGAAAAGCTTGAAGTAAAAGGAAAAATGTACTTACAGGCTTCAGTGCGTCGGTTAGATTTTATAAGATGAACAACCAGCCTACCAAAACTATTCTTTTATGGTAACTTGTGAACACAGACAAAACAGACAAGACAAAAACAGGTTCACGAACCTACAATGTCAACCAGTTTAATTTGCCAGTTGTTTGTTTTTAAAACACTGAAAAAAAAAGTTTTACAATTTGAGACACAGTTGATAAATAATAACTGAGAATACACCTGTAACTTGTGAAAAAATATGAAAATACAATATCTGAATTTGTTCACATGCCTTACTTCAGCATTAAAATTTTGTGAAAATGAACAACAGAAACACTGTTTTTTAAAATGGAAAGATTTAATTTAAACACATTTCGATTTCGACTCGGGTTACTTTTTTATAATTCTCAATTCATACATTCATAGTTTCACCTCAGCTCGAAGCATGTTAGTCTCTGGATCTGATCTAAATATCACATATGATGTTGGAGTAATTGCGTCATTGAGTTTCCTCCGGCTGGGCGCACCCTTAGAGATAGGGTGAGGAGTTCGGTCATCCGGGAGGAACTCGGGGTGGAGCCGCTGCTCCTCCACATGGAGAGGAACCAGTTGAGGTGGCTCGGGCATCTGATCCGGATGCCCCCTGGACGCCTCCCTGGGGAGGTGTTCCGGGCATGTTCTACCAGGAGGAGACCCCGGGGAAGACCCAGGACTCGCTGGAGATATTATGTCTCCGGTCTGGCCTGGGAACGCCTCGGGATCCCCCGGGATGAGCTGGAGGAGGTTTGTGCGGACCGGAAAGTTTGGGCTTCCCTGCTCCGAATGCTGCCTCCGCGACCCGACCCCCGAACACAAAATGCACACTACAAAACTAACATGTTGCACCGTACTGCTCCCGCATTTGGCTATTTTCACCTGAAAATACAGAATAAAGACACATTTAAATCAATGAAAAGCATGGCTTGTAATATACACATTTTAGCCACTCGTAAGGCAAAAAAAAAATAAATAAAATAAAATTAAGGGTTAACATACTTTGGATATTTCTACACTACTTGTCTGACTAGCGATAGCTAGTATAAATGAATGTTCATTCAATGAATGTTCTGTCCCTCCTACATTGTAGATGTGTTACATGACAAGTTATAGGACGTTTGTATAGCTATTATATCGCATTGCTTCACAATTGTTACATTGCAGGAACACATTCAGTCATTTCATCTTGCATGATACAGGGATTGAAAAGAAGCAGAGTGAAGAACAGTTCTTGTAACTTATTCTCACTTTCCCTCATTTTTGCCACAGTGTTTGCGTGTCGCTGTGTGTGTGTGTTAACTTTGTTGTGTGTTACAGTACATTTTGTGCTTGTGTTCAGTATGTATGTATTAGTGTTGAGTAGTAACTTCTCGAAGGCTCAAACGTTGTGTTGCTCAGTCTGGTCTGATCTAAATGTCACAGCTAATGATGAAGTAATTTTGTACTGCTTGCACGTTTGATTGTTTTACCCCTAAATTACAGGGTACAGTACAAACAAAAAGTAGTCGTTTTTTTACCTTTAGTGTGACTAGATTTTTTTCGAAAAGCATGACTCAGTCAAGCAACGACTGATGAAAATAGAATGTTTCTATATTTTATCGTCTGACTTGAAACAGCATCATGTAACTTTAAAATAATAAAATCTCTGTTTGTTCCAGCTCCAGAGGTCCTTCTATCGCCACCAGAAGGTTATCGGCTGACTCGAATCTAATATTAGAAGAGACAATGCATCTAGTACATAATATCATGAGATATTAAGAGCAGCTTATAATTGATTAAATATATTTACCTGTATCACTCTGCGTTAAATGAACATCACCCAGATGGGTAATAATTCCTATAAAAGTAGAGATGAATATGATAAACCAACATGACAAAGTTTTTATAATAGCTTTTTATATTCACCTATAAGCATCCGTGGCTAGACTGGTATCTATTGAAGGGAGCACCGCCGTCGGATCCGCGTGTACGCCACCGTCTTCAAAAGTTAGTCGCATTAGCTGCTCGAATAATGAAATCTTTTTACCTGTATCACTCTGCGTTAAATGAACGTCACACAGATGAGTGACGACATCTGTCAATGAAAAGAGACATGGTACGTGATAAACATGGCGTAACGTTTTTATTATACTTATATATGTAAATGTAGATACATAGATATACATATATGTATATACATATATGTACTGTATACTGTATAGATATAGATAGATAGATAGATAGATAGACAGATAGATAGATAGACAGATAAATATTCACCTACGATGTGCAGAGGAAGAGGCGTCCATGCCAAGTCTGGAGTCGTTTGGAGAGGTGGCTGAGGTTCTGGAAGGTCTGGTCAACAGCAAAGGTTACCCCTGAACTGGTGTAAAATGTGGTCTGAATCAGGGTCACCTAAATACTCCGTTTGTGTGGGCAGGGCCTAGGTGACGCCTTTGTTGATTTGAATACTTCAAAACAATAGGGAGGAAGAGCCCAGTGTCTGCTAGGTAGCTAAGAGGTGTGAACTGACCCTCCACCAAATGGCACAATTTGAAAAGGAAGGTCTACAGGTGGGGCGGCCTGGGTGTGAACTCGGCCTAAACAACGTTGTCTGAAAGACAATGAGGTCTGCCTTCAAATTGTCTCTTTTGAAGATTCAATCGTGTGGGAAAGAACTCACGTCTCCCCTGCAAATTAACCGATTATCACAGACTCTGTTTCAGTGTCTGAGAAAGAGTCAAGCATAATACCTGCATAATACCTGTTGTTAAGCTGTCTGAAGTGTTTTTTGAAAGTTATCCACATTTTTATGTTTGGCGTTCCGAAACCCACCTTATCTCAGGCTGAAAACGCGTTTTCTGCATTGTGCCACAACTTCTCAGCGAAGAATCAAAACATAAAATTTTCACATCCCGCTATAGCAGAAACTTTCTATCTCGTAGTTGCACATCAAATCTAAGCGGTCTGAAGTGTTTTCCAAAAGTTATCAACATCTTTATATTTAGCGTTCCGAAACCCACCTGATCTCAGGCTGAAGACGCGTTTGCTACATTGTGCAACAACTTCTCAGGGAAGCTTCAGAATATGAAATTTTCACCTCCCACTATGGAAGAAAGGGTCTTTCTCGTCGCTGTGCATCAAATCTAAGCTGTCTGAAGTGTTTTTTGAAAGTTATCAACATTTTTTTGTTTGGCGTTCCGAAACCCACCTTATCTCAGGCTGAAAACGCGTTTTCTGCATTGTGCCATAACTTGTCAGGGAAGCTTCAGAACATGACATTTTCACCTCCTACTATAGCAGAAATTGTCTTTCTAGTAGTTGCACATCAAATCTAAGCTGTCTGAAGTGTTTTTTGTGCGTTGTCAACATTTTTAAGTTTGGTGTTCCGAAACCCGCCTTATCTCAGGTTGAAAACGCGTTTTCTGCATTGTGCCACAACTTCTCAGGGAAGCTTCAGAACATGACATTTTCACCTCCCACTATAGCAGAAATTGTCTTTCTAGTAGTTGCACTTCAAATCTCAGTCGAGGGATTGAATCTTGTTAGCCCAGTGGCTGGTTAGCTCTGGGTATAGTGCGTCCGTCTAGTGATCGTGTCGTCAGGGGTTCAAATCCTTGAAGAGCCATGGAGAGAGAAGTGGCTCTTTAGCTCAGTGTGTATAGTGTTCGTCTAGTGATCGGGGGTCAGGCGTTTCAATGCCTAAATGGCCATGGTGAGAGAGGGGTCTGTTTAGCTCAGTAGGTAGAGCGTCTGTCTCGTGATCGGGGGTAAGTTGTGCGAATCACTGAAGATCCATGGCCAGAGAACTGGCAGGTCTGCTCAGTGGGGAGAGCGGCCATCTTGTGATTGGTTGGTCAGGGGTTCGAATCCCTGAAGTGCCAAGGAGAGAGAAGTGGGTAGGGCTTCCGTCAAGTGATCGGGTATGGGGGCTTACCGGTTCGAATCCCCGAAGACCCATGGAGAGAAGTGGCTGGTTAGCTCAGTGGGTAGAGCCTCCGTCTAGTGATCGGGGGGTCAGCCCCCCGAAATAGCAGGTGGCATTAACGACCCCTCATATATAGAGTGTAACTTACACTCTGGATCAGTAGGAACTGTGTTGCCTTCTTTTAGCCAATATACGGCTGAAACAGAAAGTGGCATTAACAATCCTCCATAAGTAGAGAGAAAACATTTACTGAGCAGCTGCAGTCAGGGTTCTAGTCTGAGCTGAGCAAGAAAGAATGAGTTTATTAACAAAAGAACAGAAAGTTATGCAGGAATCCGATGAATCTTGGGTCGCTGCACACTCCACAGCATTGTAATGAAGCAGATACTGGTGTCCCAGCTGGTAGCACCAGGGAGGCCTGATCAAGTGGCTTTGGAGAGTGAATTGAGGACCAGCTGCAGGTCCTAGTCGTGGCATAAAGGTCTTGAGGTCGGTCTAAGCCTTTTCACTCCTCTCATGAAACGGCTCACTTGACCATGCTCACCGACGGGGTGGCTGTCCAGACCATTGTGTAGCATCGAAAGGGCTGCTACAAAAACCCGTAATGTAGCGCTGCTACAACATTCGCTAACCAGATACTGGAGAAAAGAGAGGATTAGAGAAAGAGGTGCTGAATCTGCGGAAGCTGACTGGGTTCCACACCACCGGGAAAAAAATGTCCAATTAGCATTGTATGCTCTGACGGTTGACAGAGCTTTAGCGTTCTGAAGAGTAACTCCCAGGGGCCTTTGATCCGCATCTGATACATCTCCGGATACCAGCTGGAGCTGGGGCTTTCTGGAGGCACGAGAATCATTCTCACTCTCTCCAGCTGAATTCTCCTCATCAGAGAAAGAAGAAGGCAAGGAGGAGGAAAAGCATATAGGAGGCCTTCTGTCCACCTTGGATGAGCCAGGGCGTCCACTCCAAGTGGAGGGTCGTTGGATCTATAGAGAGAGAACCAGAGAGGACTTTTGAAGTTCTCTCTGCGAAGCAATCCTCAGAAAGAGATGAGTCTTTAGATGAAGATGTCCTGCTTGCCTCTGAGAGGTTTGGAGGGCGGCAGAGAACAGAATCACAGACAGACAGAGCATTAGACATCGCGCGAGGGAGCTGAGAACAGAGCCGGCATGCAGTGCCTACTAAGTGATCCTCTGAAGAGGTCCATTCGCTGTCCAGTGGCGACCCCTGCTGGAAACTGGCGAGTCTAAGGAATAAGAAGAGTTAATGGCAGAATTGAAACTCTCTCGACTTTTGGATGGAACCAGGATCTGTTGAGAGATGGGAAAGAGTTATTTGACGCCCATGCTACTTATTGTGGCGAAGCTGAGGAAAAACAAAACTTCTTGGCTCAAGAAACTTCACACGGACAGTTCTGGCATCAGGGTTAATGAGGCAGAGAGACTATACTATTACTATACTGCTCGGACTCCTGAGACGATGTCAAACAAAAACAAATTTTTGAAGCCAGAGAGCTGCCACTCGAGTTTGCACTGACTGGAACCGGAAGAGAACTTGGCAGGTGATAAACCCTAATTTTGGGCAGAGACAAAACAGAACCGATACCAAAGTAAAGCATATTATTTTTTTATTCAAATTAGACTTTGCTTTAGATGCATAATTTTAGATACCTTTTTCTTCTTACGCTTGTGGAAGGAGCAGAGGTGAGAGCAGCCGACTGGTCTCTCCAAGATAAGCAGCAATGATCAGGGCACCTATGATCCGGGCGGCTGTGCTCACCCCGCCCCTTCGACCAGCGACGGTGTTCCCCAAGGGCAGTGGCTGTGTGTAGGAGGGGCCACGAGCGGAACACCGCGCCGACGGAGTGTTGAGTCTCCGAAATTTCTGGTGGAGTGAGAGAGGTTCTGCGATGGATGAGCCTGTCCACAGGTGGGATGGTCACACCTCAGGAGAGAGGTCGAGCTCCAGGGGCGAGGGCATCATGCATCGCACATCGCGCATGACGGCTGAGTGAAAGGGAACGGCGCACCGCAAATCCAAAACCTCCACCTGGCAGTAAGCTCTGTTCCGCACCACGTGCGATCCCAGTGCCAGTGGAGTGTCAGAACTGTGGCGGGAATAGTCCGGATTTCTTCCAGTTGTGGGCAGACAACATGCGGGCGTGCACCGTGTGTTGTCTCACCATGCAACACCAGCACGCCGTTAGTGAAGTGGGATGATTCTTGAACAGGCATCGGAGAGAGAGCTCAACTTCCATACGATGGGCGGCGGATGCCATGAGGCACAGGTGCAGATCAAACGGGAACCTGCCTGACTCCACCAAACGGAACTCATCCAACTCTGGGAACAGAGTCTCCGGATCCACGTCAGAGCAGCGCCTGGCTTTCGTCAAACTCATCCCATGGCTTGGAAGCAGAAAATTGTGGAACGGTTCGGCTGTTTGTAGGCCTGTCGCAGTGCCCTTTTCGGAGAGGATTAGTGTTGAATATACGAGAAAAACTGTTTTTCCGATAATTGCAGGTGAAATTTTCATGATTCGAGTAACCCCTCTAAGCAGTGAGTGACTTGTGCAGAAAACACGTTTTCAGCCCGAGGGACTGTGGTTTTCAGAACAACATAAAAATGTTGATAACTTTATCTTAGGTATGAGTTTTTAGCAAGAAAGAAAGTGGTTTCGCACCGGCAAAATGAAATTGTTCATAACCCCCTGAAATACAGTTCAGAAATGTAAGTTTAGGGTTGTATATACTAGAAAGAGTCTTTTTCCTATAGTTGCTCGTGATATTTTCATGTTCTGAGGCTATTTTGATCAGTGAGTGAACAGTGCAGAAAACGCATTTTCAGCCCGAATGACAGTGGTTTTCAGACCAACAAAAATAAAAATGTTACCTCGCTCAAAACACTTCGGACATGTTGAATTTGTTCGGCACCTACTAGAAAGATTGCTTCCGCTATAGTGCCAGGTGAAATTTTGATGTTCAGAGGCATCCCTGAACAGTGAGTGAACAGTGCAGAAAACGTGTTTTCAGTCCGAGAGAGGCTCGGATTCTGACCAGGAAAAAAATAGTTGATAACCCCATGAAATATATTTCAGAAATGTAGGTTTAGTGTTAATTATATTAGAAAGCGTGTTTTTCCTATAGTTGCAGGAGAAATTTTTATGTTCTCAGGTATCCCTGAGCAGTGAGTGAACAGTCCGTAAAATGCGTTTTCGGCCAAATAAAAGGTGGTTTAAAGACCGACAAAAATAAAAATGTTGATAACTCTCGGAAATCACTTTAGACATGTTGAATTAGTTCATCACCCAGTAGAAATTCCATTTATGTTATAGAGGCAGTTGCAATTTTCATCTTCTGTGGAATCGCTTAGCAGTGAGTGAACAGTGCGTAAAAAGTGTTCTCAGACAAAGAGAAAGTGGGTTTCGGACCGTCAAAAATAAAATTGTTTATGACCCTTTAAAAACAGTTCAGAAATGTATGTTTAGTGTTGAATGTACTCGAAAGAGTGTTTTTCTAACAGTTGCAGGTGATATTTTCTTGTTCTGAGTGTATTCTGATAAGTGAGTGCACTGTGCAGAAAACTCTCCAGGCTCGGTTTCTGACCAGGAAAAAAAAAAGTTCAAAACTCCCTGAAATACAGTTCAGAAATGTAGCTTTAGTGTTAATTTTACGAGAAAGAGTGTTTTTTCTATAGTTGCAGGAGACATTTTCATGTTCTCAGGCATCCCTGAGCAGTGAGTGAACAGTGCATAAAACACGTTGTCAGCCAAAGGAATGGTGGTTTAAAGACCGATAAAAATAAAAATGTTGATAACTCTGTTAAATCACTTTAGTCAGGTTGAATTAGTTCTGCACCCAATAGAAATGCCTTTTTTTATTGTGGCAAGTGAAATTTTCATCTTCTGAGGAATCGTTGACCAGCGAGTGCACAGTATGTAAAACCCGTTTTCGGCCCGAGTTGTCAGAATCGACAAATAAAAAAATTTTATTATCACTCTGAAATCACTTCTGTCATGTTGAATTAGTTCTGCAACTACTAGAAATACCACTTCTGGTGGAAATTCAGTTGAAATTTTCTTGTTCTGAGGCATCCCTGAGCAGTGAGTGAAGGTGTAGAAAATACGTTTTCAGCGCGAGATATCCGACCAAAAAAAAAATAAAATTGTTGATTACACCCTGAAAATAGTTCAGTAACGTGGATTTAGTGCGGAATATATTCAAAAGAGTCTTTTTCCAACAGTTGCAGCTGATATTTTCATGCTCTGGGACTATTCTGATCACTGTGTGAACAGTGCAGTAAACGGGTTTTCACCCAAGCGAAGGTCGTTTTCGGAATCGACAAACATTAAAATGTTATCACTCTGAAACCACTTCAGACATGTTGAATTAGTTCGGCACCTACTAGAATAACAGCTTCTCATATAGTGCCAGGTGAAATTTTTATGTTCTGAGACAGCCCTGAGCAGTGAGTGAACAGTGCAGAAAACGCGTTTTCAGCACGAGGGACCTGTGTCTTTCAGAACAACATACATAAAATTGTTGATAACTCTCTGAAACCACTTCAGAGACGTTGAATTTGTTCTGCAGCTACGAAAAAGACCCCTTCTGCTAAGCTGGTGTGCGCTCATGACTCCTGTTTGGACCTGGCTAGAATCAACGAGTAGTCCAAGTATGTCAGAATCCGCAGACGCTGTCTTCTAAGTGGTTCGAGCAACGCCTCCACGCACTTGGCGAATTTACGAGGCACAAGACACTGGAGACCGTGTTGTGGAAGTAGGAGTCTGCAAGATCTATGGAGGTCATCCACTCTCACACTCTGACACACTCCAGGAGTCTGCTGGTAGTCCGGAACCGCTGTCTGGTCATAAATTGGTTGAGGAGACTGAGATCCAGAACAGGTCTCCACTCTCCTGTCTTCTTGGGTTCCAGGAAGTACCTGGAGTAATAGCCAGTGTAAGAGGATCGCATTGGTACTAGCTCGATTATTTCCTTTGACAGGAGAGCGTGGTCCTCCTCCATCAGACATGTTGTTTCTTTGAGTTCACTCAGGTCCACGTGGTGTCGCAGAACCTGGAGGTTGACTGTGAAACTGAAGGGCGTGTCAATGATCGAGTATATTCTTGATCCATATGGGCAGGTGAGGACACAGGCGCTTTCAATTCAGAAGATACTCTGTCATGATAGGCGGCCTGAGCACAGGAGCGGACCCGGCCTCCAGGGCGGGTACAAGACGAAAGGGTCGTCGATGATCAGCGCCTACTCCTCTGGGGACTTCAGGTCCGGCTGGTTCTGAGCCGTCAGAGGAAGTACCCCAAACTTGCTGTGTACCTGGATCTGACACTGCAATTCTCCTAAGATGGAGCCCCGAGGTACCGGCCCAATCATCCTCAGAAAGAGATGACTCTCTAGATGACAACGTCCTGCTTGCCTCTGAGAGGTTTGGAGGGCTGCAGAGTCACAGACGGACATCCCATCAGACATCGCACGAGGGAGCTGAGAACAGAGCAGGTCTCGCACGCAGCGCGGTGGCTTTCGCGGTCCTCTGGCGACCCCTGCTGGAAACTGCCGAGTCTGTGGAATCAGAAGAGTTAATGGCAGAATTGAAACTCTCCTGACTTTTGGTTGGAAACGGAATCTGTTGAGAGACGGGAAAGAGTTATTTTACGCCTACGCTTCTTATTGTGCCGAAGCTGAGGAAAAACATAACTTCTTGGCTCCAGATACTTCCAAAGGATGTCAGGGATAAGGAGGCAGAGAGTCTGTTACTATACTGCTTGGTCTCCTGAGACAATGTCAAACAAAAAAAAAAAAAAATGAAGCCAGAGTTCGCACTGACTGGAACCGGAAGAGAACTTGGCAGGTGATAAACCCTCATTTTGGGCAGAGAAAAAACAGACTCGATACCAAAGTAATGCATCTTATTTTTTATTCAAGTTAGACTTTGGTTTAGATGCATACTTTTAGATACAAAGTTCTTTCTACGCTTTTGGAGGGAGCAGATGTGAGAGCAGCCGACTGGTCTCTCCAAGAGGAGCAGCGATGATCAGCGCGGCTATTATACGGCTGTTCCTCCCGGGCAGCAGCTATGTGTGGAGGAAGCGCTGCGAGTAGAGCACCACGCCGATGGACTATTGAATCTCCAAAATCTCAGGTGGAGTAAGAAAGGTTCTGTGATGGATGAGCCTGTCCATGGAGCTCATAAAGAGCGCAATGATGTTCTCAAGTGCTATGAGCCGGTTGCCGACAGCGTAGACGCCATTCTACTGTGCGAAAGTGGCTCTGTCAACGCCGGGTGGGATGGTCCCTCCTCAGGGGGGCTCCGTACCTGACCACGTGCGGGCCTAGTGCCAGTGGAGTTTCAGAGCTGCACCGGGAATAGTCCGGATTGAATTGGACTAGCAGTGGATGTTTACCCAACAGACGGCAGTCCACACCCATTTGGCATTATATCCTTTGAGTGTTGCAGTTGCTTTAGGATTTCGAATAGTGAACTGCATTTCGGGGGACAGAGGACTGCCTGCTAAGCTTGAAGTAGCCACACTTTGAGGGGACGCCCCAGGATCGGAGGTCCGCTCATAATTTTTGCTAGGAATATTACACCAGCCTTTCTACTTCACTGGAAGTGCCAGGGCACTCCGCAAAATGTGATTGTGAAATTACCGAGGCGTGAGTGAGTGACTCTGTAATTGTGAAATTGCAGCCGAAGCTGGCGCATCTGGCACAACAAGAGAAGAAGCTTGAGACCTGAAGACGAGCGGAGTGCCTTGTCTGGACCATGAAAACTTCAGGCAGGACTGAGGTCTCATCGCAGTCAGGGGAGAATGATTGCCGCGTGCCGTGACGCGCTGGTCTTTCATAGCTAGTGATGCCGACATCCTCCTATTCACGGGAGCAACGCCATTTAGCTTCAGTCGAGCACCGAGGCATGTCGGACTTCATGCGGTAAACTGCAGGGTCGCCGTCTCCCTGTAAATTCTTACCGGTCACATGCACACCCGGAGTCTGGCACATCAAGCGATGAAGCTTGAGACTTGAAGAGGTGCGGAGCGGCTCATCTGGACCACGGAAACTTCTGGTAGGACTGAGGTCTCGTTGCAGTCACGGCAGAGACTTGTCGCATCAGCGCAGGAGCGGATTTAAAGGCAGGTGACTCAGCGCTTGTCATGCTCCGAGCGTGTACGTCAGAATCTTCGGCAGCAGCTTCTCCCCGGGCAGTCAGCTGACCGGAGGAAATTTCTGTTTGTGTGGAAAATTTGCTTTAAATAAAACAATTGCTTGAAGCATAGTATTTGCGTTTTTTTTTATTTTTATTTTTGTATTCGTATTGAATTCGCCCCTTCCAGCGCCTCGGCCTCGAGCGCTAATCCGGGCCTTGTCGCCTGGGGTCCTGTCCGCGAACCTGGTGACACTGCTCAATGATGGTCCGGACATTTGATTCGTTCTCCCAAGTGGGTTGAAGTGACACACCCTGTGATAGCCGAAGCGGAAAGGAAAACACACAGGAGGTATCAACACAGCAGGTTTTATTCACGGTTCCAACTTCCAACAAACCGGATGATGACACGGCAACATAACAAGAGCGCCCCCAGGTTGTGACCCCAAATAATCCCATGACACATCATAACACCTCTTCGCCAAACTGTTCACGTCTTCCAACTTCACTCCCAAAACCCATGTCCCCAAAACCACCATAAACACTTGGGTAAGCCTAAAACTTAATAAAATAATAAAACAGTCATAAAAATAGAATGCAACTTAAACGACTAACCCAAAACAAAACAAAACAAAAACATGCCTCTTTACGCTAAAGAATAAGAAAATTGCAAGCACCTTGGTCCAAAACTTTTATCTCCTATTCCACTTTTTGAACATTGTCATTCAGATACACTGGGGGATTCCTGTTCTTTTGTGGTCGTACTCTTCCTTGAGACGGTGAGCATACCAGATCACTGTCGGTCTGCTTTTTTTTTTTTTTTTTTAGACTGACTTCTTCACTGTTCCCTTCACTTGTCTCAGTCTCCAGTGAGATCCCATCCCCAAGTGGATTCTCCACTTTGACATCCTCCACAGTGGGCGCGGAGGATGTCTGACCTGTTAAAATGGACAGTTTCCCACTGAAAACCTGGTCTACGAGTCTACGCAGTTTGCCCATTTCCCAGCACCATTGTGTAGGAGACTGGTCCTGTGCATTCCTGTATTAACCCTGGAACCCACTTAGACCCATAACCATAGTTTTTTGTGAACATCCGGTCACCTGTCTGAAAACTTCTGAACCGAGCATGTTGATCATGCTGAACTTTCTGGTTTGCCAGTTTCAGTTCCACTTTCGTCTTCAAATTTGGGTATATCAGATCCAACATGCACCTCAACTTCCTCCCCATCTGATAACTGAATAAAGCTCTACTCAGTTTGGTTTCCGGAGAATCACCGGATGTTTTTTTCATCAACTGTTTGAACGTTTGTATCGCTCTCTCTGCCATCCCATTAGAAGAAGGATGATACGGTGCTGATGTGACATGAGTGATCCCATTGCGTGCCAAAAGCTCTTTAGTGTGTTCGCTCACAAAACACTGGGCATTATCTGACACTATCATTTCTGGGATACCATGAGTGCTGAAACTGGCCCTCAAGCAGTTCATAGTAGCCACTGCAGATGCTGATGAAACAGGGTAGACCTCCAACCACTTTGAATGTGCATCAATCACCACCACTGCTTCAACATCAGACCACATCCTGTTTCCGGAATCACCACACAGCACCCCCACAGTACACACCCATCTTGTACATTCAGCTCCTGTTGCTTCATAGTGTATGGCCTGAAAGCAACATCGAGGTTACAGGGCCACCCTCTGAGTATGTATTCACGGACTGGTGCGAGTACGGGGTCTTCACTGGTCCACGATGGTTACGAAGCTCTTCCGAGTTGACCACTGAACTCTGATCCTGCTCTACCATCAATACCTGGTCTTCTGAGTCTGGATCCCCAGTTTTCTCTGGAAGTGGAAGTCTACTGAGAGCATCTGCGTTTGCATTGTCCTGTCCACGTCGGTACACCACGGCATATTCATTTGCTCTTAACAGAATAGCGCATCTCATGATCCTCTGAGAACTCATGTGTGGCACAGCTTTTCCTTCATGAAACAGACTGATTAAGGGCTTATGGTCTGTGTACAAATCACAAATTTACATCCACACAAATATTTGTGGAAGTACTGCACCCAAAAAATAACTGCTGATAACTCCCATCTTTATCCAACTGCGAATAGTTTTTTTGTGCTGCTGTGAGTGTGCGTGAGGCATATCCAATAGGCTTTTCTGCTCCCTTTTCCAGCCTATGTGCCAAGACTGCCCCCACCCCATAAGGTGAGGTATCACATGACAGTGCCAGTTCTTTTTGTTCATCATAATGAACCAACACTTAAACGCTTTGTTGTAACTTTTTTGCCTGCTTTAAAGCCTCTTCTTGCTCAACCTCCCACCTCCGTTTCTCATCTTTCCTCAGTAACTTGTGTAATGGAGAGAGCACAGTAGACAAGTTTGGCAAGAATTTGTTATAAAAGCTTAGCAGACCTAGAAAAGCTTTAACCCTCATATTATGCTTAGGGTCAATTTGACCGATATCCGTTTTTGTGTTGAAAAAAGTAGTGGTTATCCTGACTTTTTCTTCATGAAATCTTGTGACTTTTCCTCATCAAGGGTCATGAGAGAGAAGAAGGATACACCAAAATGTCAAAATTGTTTGATTTATGGCCCTGGAGATAATAAAACACCTCCCCTTCCGGAGGTAATAAAACCACCCCTCCCCCTTTTTATATAAAAAAGAAATTCAAATAATAACCCCTCCCCTTTTTTATATAAAAAGAAATTAAAATAATAACCCCTCCCCTTTTTATATAAAAAGAAATTAAAATAATACCCCTCCCCCTTTTTTATATCAACAGGGAATTAAAATTATAACCCTCCCCCTTGTTTTATGACAGGAAGGGTAATAATTAACCCTATCATTCCTTGTTTTATAACAGGAAGGAAAATAACAAAGGGAGGGTTCTGACCGCTGAATAAACATCGACCTGTGTGTATATATATGTAACCTTCAGACCGTCGCAAGGAGCAAGGAACCGGCAAACACAACCAACTCGCAATGTCTATCCCTACAACGGCGCGTGGATCACCAGTGATCAGCGAGACAGCTGTGACTGTTATTGAGGACCCGTGGATGGGTGCTGGGGCTCCCCGTAAATCTGTAATGTACCTACGGCGTATGCAGGATGAGTGGTCTCTAGAGCCTTACGGACGTTGAGGGAGATGGGGGTACGCGTTTAAGTATGAAACAGCTGAATTGTACATTTATCAACTGGATGACAACGAAACCTTGAGTGCCTATACGGAGATGGCCGTGTTATCGTCTAACGACTGGGGTGTGCTGAGAGAGGTGAAGCCGGAAAATTTTCCAAGGGCTGAAGAAGAAGAAGAACAACAACAACGTCAGAAGGCTGGAGCTTTGTCTAACAAACCTGATCGAACGGAGATGATGCCGTCCTTCGTGGCTATATGGCTGGCTAAAATCTCAGGATCAGGACGATGGTCCTTCAGAGCCCTCCATAAAGTATCAACAGGAGTCACGGGTGAAGAAGAAGAAGATTTCGTCCTGGAGTATTTTAATTCTGATTGCGGTGTATTTCGTACTCTGTTAACCATACCTTTGGATGCTTGGAGTGAAAAAATCCGCGAGATTTCTGCAAAAATCGACGGCCTCTTCTACCATAGCCGCTTATGGGTTGATACCCTTGTGTTGAAGAAAGCACTGACCTTTAAGTCCCGCCCTTTGGACCGCCTACTGGCTGGCGGTTGTTATAAAGAGGGTGTTTTCCAGAGCGACACCCTGCAGACGTATCCGGCGGAACAAACGCATCCAGGAAAACAATGAGGACCGAAGGTGTTCCGAGACGTATTGCCACTATCTTCCTCGGAGCTGCTACAGGCGGTGCTGGGTACGGAATGAACAACCCATCGCCGACCCGTCTACTTCCTGTGGTAGAAGACGTTACAGGTGATGGTCATGAGTACGAGGGTTCTAACAACGGCATGGCGGACGGAGCCTGTCCTTCATTGACCATCAAAGACGACACAGACGACTCTGATGCAAGTGAAATGGAAGACGTGGACGATGAAGAGGAACCTGTAGGGAGAGCAACAACCTCCTGTCCCGAGAACGGAACTGTCTGCGTGCATCCGCCTGCTTCATCCTCAGCTTCTCAAGACCAAGAACCAGCAGCTAATGATGAAACGGATGGATGGATAAGCGGTTTCTTCCTGAAAGCTGTAAAGACAGTTGTATTTCATCTACTAGGTAAAATCATGCGCAGATATTGGAGGGAGATCTGCTACGGCTGCCAAGTAGACCATCCGAGCCAAGTACAACACAGCTGTCTTGAAGAGATGGAGGATGATTTCTACAGCCTTAACTTCTACCCGTTGATGAAGAGACTCTGTAACAACAACTTTCTGCCTGCTATACAAGACTACTTGACCCTGAATGACGTACAACCGGAGAAAATGAGAACCAAGGCTACGGCTGAGACAGTCTTGCTCGAAATGAGGTCTCCAAAATCAAGCGTCTGGAACGAATACATCAAACACGAGCCAGAGGATCTTCTAATTGAACGTCTGGAATCAGCAAGTAGAATCTGGAATAGAACGCCGGTCCTGGGCAATGTCACAAACACGAGATACCCTCGTATGTGATATTTTTTATTTTTTTTTTTTGCTTTTACTGTCTTTGTATAACTTTACGATCGAATCCTGACATAACCTGTTTAATAAAAAAACATTAAGAAGCATATTCGGATCTCGGCTCATTCATTTCTCATTTAACATGTCGGTGAAACACATCATTAAAAGAGTTTATTACAATCCTCTTCACCCCAGGAGCTACGGAGGCGCGGATCGCCTTCGTCAAGGGGTGCAGGTTGAGACTGGAAAACCAGTCAGTTCTAAATCTATTAAAGATTTTTTATCAAAACAGGATGCTTACACCCTGCATAAACCGGCCAGAGTAAACTTTCCGAGAAACAGAGTATTTGTTCACAGGCCGCTTCAACAATTCCAGGCCGACCTATGCGACATGCAGGCGTTGGCTAGATATAACGACGATCAAAATTACTTGTTGACCGTTATAGATGTATTTTCAAAGAAGGCCTATGTACGCGTTTTAAAAAGAAAGACTGCGATTGAGACAATGAAGGCGTTTGAATCAGTGCTGGATGAGAGCGGGACGCCTGCAAAGCTACAGACGGATGATGGGAAAGCATTTTTTAGAAAGAGTTTCCGGGCTTTGATGGAAAGGAAGAGAATTATTCATTTTTCAACAGCGAGTGACTTTAAGGCCTCTGTGGTTGAGAGATTTAACCGCACTCTTAAAAATCGGATGTGGAGATATTTTACAGCTAAAAACACTCTACGTTACATCGAAGTTTTACAGGATCTAGTAAAGAGTTATAATCACAGCTATCACAGTAGTATAAAAATGACACCGATGGAAGTAACTAAAGAAAATACTCTGCAAGTGTTTGACAATCTTTACATTAGACCGTCGAAAGGTCGACAGAAGCCGAAATTTAAGGAGGGCGATCATGTTAGGATATCAAAACTACGAGGTATATTTGACAAAAAGTATGAGCAGAGTTTTACAGACGAGATATTTACGATAACTGAATGTATTCACCGCAACCCGTCTGTGTATAAATTGAAAGATTTCGACGGCGAACCCATCCAGGGGTCATTTTATGATCAAGAATTACAAAAAGTACAACTCGATAAGGATAAAGTATTTCACGTAGAAAAGATTCTCAAGGAACGCTGCGTTAAAGGAGAGAGACAGGTCTTTGTCCAGTGGAAGAACTGGCCTGAAAAATTCAACAGTTGGGTAAAAGCTTCAGATATAAAAAATATATAAGACGATCCTTCTTTACACCAGACGTCATATCATCATGTACAACTCAAAGAACACTGGCTTCTATGTGACTTTACCATCAAACGCCAGTGCAAAAGTTTTTAAAGACAACTCGATCGGTACTTTCCGCGTTGATTTAGCACAACATATTGATTTAAACGGGAAATGGGAGGTGGCTTTGACGGAGATTACATACCCTCACACATGGCATAATATTCCGGAGGATGCGGCGTTATTTTACTGGAAACCGAACCCTAGAGGACCTGATTCCAACACAAACACGGCTCCCCCAAGAGGATCAGATTCAGATGCTAACACGTGGAGGCGGCATAAAGATGAATTTCATAGAGCCATGGCGAGACTTCGGGCTCCGGATCCTGACGCCAGCGCCTCACCTCAGAGGAAAAAAGACGAATCACGAGGGGTTGATCGACATTTCAAAACTGCAGGAACATATATTTCTAAACTGAAGTTCAAGGGTGGATATTACAGCTCTATTAATCAGATTACAACCGAGTTGGAGCAAACCTTTAAAAAAACCAATAACAATATACGCTTCCTGTTTGACGGTGCACGGCAAAAAATTGATCTTCAAGGAGACGGTCAGAACTTAGTGCTTTTTAACTCGCCTTTAGCTTACATGTTAGGTGTAGAGCCTGGTCATTGGATCAATTTTTGCGAGTTCAGAGCGCCCCATCCAGTTGATTTAAAAGTGGGGTTTTACCATCTTTACTGTTACAGCGACGTTGTAAGACCGCAGCTTGTAGGGGATGCATATGCACCGCTTTTAAGAACGGTGGAAATCAAGTGTAGTTACTCAGATATAATCACACAACATTTTAACCCTGCTACTATTAACCGGTTGCCAAGAACCATATTGAAAATATTCAGGTACAAATTAAATCTGATCTTAACAAACCAGTCAATTTTACCTTTGGAAAAGTGGTGGTGACGCTACACTTTAGACCTGTTACTTGAGAGGATATTATATAACCCTCGTATCGTCGTCTGGAAATCCATTCATCATCACAACGCCGGAGAGAGATAACCCCCTGTGTAGACCCATCATAAACAAACACAATGGTACATGCAGGCTTAAGAGACGACCCGCACAGATTTGTACAATATTATGAAAAACAGGTGGGCGGAGATCTACCCGGGTTCTACGGTGCCCCGGTTATGTACGGACGAGGCATCGGTTCCCTCTTCTCAAAAATGTTTCGGTTTGTATCACCTCTGTTGAAAAGAGGTATTGCCATAGCGAAACCCCATCTCAAATAAGCGGTGGGTAACATAGCCTCGGATATGTTCACCCTGTAGGAAATAGTTCGATGTCTTCGCAGTTAACTCTTCCTACCAATTGTGTCCGTTGTTCCAGGTGGTTGTCAATAAAGAAACTTCAACATACCAATAATCAGTCTGGTTTATTCTCAGCGTAGCAAACAATCAGCCAAGGCAAAATACAGATCGATCCGGGCTCTTCTCTGGGTAGAGTCTGCAGCACAACGAGAGTCGTGACTTACAAGTCAGACACCAGTAGAAGCACACATCGAGATGACTACTTCTCCTTCTTATACTATTCAAGGTGTTGTCTTCAGCCACTTTCCACTTGGGTGTTGGCGGTTTCGAGGTGGCGGTTGCTGTTCTCCTTTTTGGTCTGGTCAGCGGGTCATCCTGAGTGCAGACGTCTGTTTTCCATCGATTGGTCAACTTCTGTAAATCTGTAAATAATTCTGCACACGCTGCAATCTGCACACACACTGCAAATGTTAGATTAAGACATACTCATGTTGCAGAGACACATGCACCATGTGTCCCCTGTACTTTATTAGTATCACACAATATAATCAATCTATTCCCTTTATTCCCTCTCTTGGCCTCTGTAAACAGAGGCCACATAATCAATTCTCCCAGTGATTAAATTTCAACACATTTTCGAAGTCCCTCACCATACACCAAGGCAGGGTTAAAAAACCATTCAGCGTGATATGGAAAAACCTTCTCCCCAGGGCATGATGTTCACAATCTTCAACCCGTAAGTTACTTTAGCAACTTCCTCACAGGCCTTCTTCCAGCGCAACATCATCTCCTGGAGGGTCCGGTTCCGGGTCGAGGGGTACGAGCGCATATTGTCCCCTTCGTCCTCCGGCTTGGTCAATCATGACTGAAACCAACTTGGTGAGAATGGTTTTAAAACACGGGATACAACAGCAGGCAATGACAATCACTACACACAGGAAGATTCCAATCGTAGTCACAATGGATTGTACGACTCCTTTCCATGATCCAAATTTATCCAACCAACTAGTCCATACACTGGTGTCCACCCCGGAGTGTTCCTTCATCTTTTTAGTTAGTGCCCGTAGCCCATCAATGGCCCTAGTTAATCTTCCTCCTGGTGCCGTATTGTTTGGGATCAGGGTGCAACACCACCCTTGGAAATGCGCACATACCCCTCCTTTTTCAGCCAGGAGCATGTCTAATGCCACACGATTTTGGAAGGCCATCATAGAGGTGGCCTTGAGCTGTTCATGTACGGCTTCAAATCCTTCCACAGTCCAATTCCCTAACCGCAGAATGTTGTAGTGCACATAATTAATGCGGTCCAAATTTTTGTTAGGAGTTACCCAGATAAAGATACTCTCAAACCCTGTCTTAATCTGGTCGGCCATTTTATACTTATCTGGCACTCCTCGCGGAATTCCTATTGCATCGATGTAGGTTTCATCATTTTCCCTTAGCCATACAGGTTTGTGCTGGGCACTTCTTTTCCTGCGCTCTGCGGATCCTAGAACCACCTTTTGGAGATCGGTGTTCGTCAAAATATCTTCCTCTCCTACGGGAATAACTGTGGTGGGAAGCAAAAGAGTGATAGGTGCACACATTCCTGACGCATTATTTGGCAACCTATCATATAGCCTATCTCCCCCACACCACAGCCAAACGTCAGCCCTTGAGAGTGGTTTAAATTTAATTGGGGTTGGTATAATGCGTAGACACCAGTCAGTTAATATCTGTCCCACCTGTTGACCGTTCCCAGTCATGTTCAGACAAGTAAAGTTCTGTTGAGGTACTGAACTGTCAAATATAGGTTTTCCCTTTGTTGTGGGTGTCACTGGGAAGATGTCACTCAAGAAAGTACAATCCTGTTGGTAAATAGTTGAATTCAAAAACATGTCTAGTACACAGTTTGGGGCGATGGGTGCTGGTACTATCTTCAGCACTATCCGTGCTTGTAGACAAACCACACAGTCAGAGTTAGAATCATTGGCTGCCCTCTCTGCCATTAAGAGCCAATTATTAGTGGAGGCGGTTATGCCAGTGGTTACTAAGAACCAATCATCCACTGTGTGGACTAGGTCCACTTTTACTTTACTTTTCTTTGTATAGGGGCTGAGTATAGGAAGAGATTCCTGTGTCATAGTCTGGTTTTCACACATTATGATTGGAAAGTAAGGGTCTGGCCCATGAGACCATGCCCATACTACAAAAGGCCAACAGGTCGTATTAAGAATAGATATCTGTTTCTCTGGTGGAGCCATGGTCTGATTTCCCATAATGAAAGTAAATATGAGATTTTCCTGATCCTTCTTCATGGTTACTTTGTCATTGTAATATTTAGCTTCTTCGCTTTGTCCTGGAGACCAATATGCGCCATCTTGTGTTGTAATCAGAGAATTCCAACTAAGATCCAGTATATGTGCCGTTAAATACCACCAATACTGAGGATAGTTTCCTCCTGTGACCGGGTAAGTTTGTTTGAAGCCTTTCAGAGCTGTTATGGGTACTCTCACTTGTGCCGTACTGTTCCGGGGTACAGTGACACGTATTGAGTTGTAATAAGTCCAGTTAGCAATCCATGGTATGTGTGGAGGTGGGGTTGGTGTAGTTTCCAGTGTCTGTCTTTTGGGTCTGATCTGTGTGAGTTGAGTGGTAATGGTCCTAACTGTGGAGTTATACAGATCCGTTTGTGGAGTGTGTGTGGGTTTGTTCGGAGTCGGTGTAGGTGCGTTAACACTATCTAACCATGCATGTGTACATATTATAGCAACAGGTATGGAAATCAAAAATAAACAAAAAAGAAGCATACATATCCTTCTCCCTCTCTTCGTCTTGATCCACGTCCGTGGAACAAGACGATTGAAGCCGTAGTCCTCCAAGCCCGTCATGGCTCGTGAGGGCGGATCATCGAGAAGTGGAACCATTTCGTCCCTTTACCGTCCAGCCGGACGGCAGTGTGTGTGCGTGCAGTGACGCGAAATGGACCAGACCACCGTGGTTCGTGCCACCGGCGGGAGAAGCGCTTTACGTAGACGTGCGTCCACTCAGGTAGGTCAGCAGGTGGAGGGGTGGGACGACCAGAAGCGTCCTTGACCTGTGCACAATAAGCGGCAGACAAAGCATGCACCAGTTTCCAATACTGGAGAAGCGAGCGTGGGTTAGAGGGGACGTCCTCGAACGGGTGAACCGAGGACGCAGGACCTGGCATAAGACGGCCAGTCCTTAACTCAAACGGAGTAAACCCAGTCCTGCGATTAACTGACTGTCTGACCGACAACAATGCCAGCGGCAGAGCTGACACCCAGTCCATGCCTGTGGTGCAGCAAATTTTTGCAAGTTTTTCCTTTAGAGTGCGGTTCATTCTCTCCACAGAGCCCTGTGAAGAAGGATGGTAAACACAACCAAAGCTGTGGGACAGACCCAAGGTCTGTTCCACCAATCTCAGGTGTTTGTTGCTGAAGTGTGTGCCATTGTCAGACCTGATCCTAGCTGGAAACCCATGGGTCGGAATATAGTGGTTGATGAGCGCTTTGACCACTGACACAGCATCTTCCTTGGCGCACGGATACGCCTCAGGCCATCCTGAAAAAGAGTCTACAAAAACGAGGAGGTAGCGCTTACCTCTCACAGGTGTGAGCATGTCCGTGTAATCAATGACAATTTCCTCCCCAGGCCAGGTTGGGGTCGGGAAGGCCCCCGGCGTCGGGCGAAGAGTTGGTCGGACATTAAAGTCCTGACAAGTGGAACACTGTGAAACAAAAGTAGAACACATATCTCGAAGGTGGGGATGCCACCACATAGTGAGTCGAGACATCATGGCTGAGGAGCCAACATGTGCAGGGGAATGTGCTTCTGTCAAAACAGCTGTCATTATGTCCCCTGGAAGTACAGGAGTTCCTCGTGGGCCCACCCAAAGGTTGTCTGAGGTGCGGCGGGCCCCTCCTGCAAGCCACACAGACTTCTGTTCTGGCGAGGCTGCGTGCTGCATGTGACTCAGTTGAGACATATCCGGCCATGGCAAGAGACCAGGAGGCGGATTGGCCGTGGTCGGGATACTCACCATGATGGCGGAATGGGGGTGATACCCAGCCGCCTCCTTGGCTGCGAGATCAGCAGCTGCATTGCCCTGGGCCATGCGCGAGCCAGACTTGCAGTGACCAGGGATTTTGACGATTGCCAGTTGTGATGGAAGTGTGAGAGCGCGATCTAAACGCTCCATCAATGATTTGTGAGCTATTTCAGTGCCTTTGGCTGACAGCCAGCCGTTCCGCTTCCAACAGGCGAGATCGAGGAGCGCGGCCGAGACGGCATAGGCTGAGTCAGAATAAACAGTGATTGGTTGACCTGGGAATGCTTCCAATGCCAACACTATGGCAAGGACTTCAGCTGCTTGCGCTGAAGGTCGGTCATGCAAAACCTGCGTGGTGTACACATCAAACACGGTCCCCCTGTCCCATATTACAGCAGCTGCTGCAAATAATTCCCCAGAAGCACCCCTGAAGCAACATCCGTCAGTGTAGAGGTGTATGCCTGTGTTCAGTGGTGTGGTGTGTGTGTCTGGGCGGGGTCGGAGATCCTTTCCCACCGCCACGGAGCAGTTGTGTGGATCCAGCTGCATTGTTTCTGCCATGTTGATGCCCTCATGCACATACTGGAGATTCGGAGCTGTTAGGACCTTTAGGAGACGAGTCTGACGCAATGAGGACATTGTGAAGGATTGTGAGGAGACATAAGCTGTCACTGAATGGTCCGTTGTGATGGTCAAAGGGTGACTCATGACTAAGTGTGCAGTCTTCTGGATGACTTTCGCCAGTCCTGCTGCAAAACGTGTACACAGGGGCTGGCGAGCCTCAATGGAGTCAAGCGGAACACTACAGTACATCAGTACACGGCGTTGGCCCTGTATAGTCTGGAAAAGGACAGCATTAGCTGTAGTCGGAGACATACTCACGTCCAGCTTAAATGGTTGAGAGTAGTCAGGTGTTGCTAGTGCAGCAGCAGTGGCCAGGTCCCTGACCAAAGCGGTGTACAGCGCGTCTTCTTCCGGGGTCCAAGTTAATGACGCCGAAAGGTTGGAGAGCCCCACTGCCTTAGCCAAGGCTCGTAGGGGGGTGGTCCGGTCTGTAAAACAGGGAATGTAATTACGACTGTAACCACACAAACCCAGAAACTGCAGCATTTCGCGAACTGTTTCAGGTCGCTTGTGCTGAAGAATGGTGAGACGGTGTTCGGATGACATAGACAAACCCTGGGCGGACACCAATCGTCCCAGGAATGTGACCGCCTTTCGGCAACACTGTAGTTTCTGTCGAGAAACTTTGAAGCCCAGCTCGGCCAGCCGGCGGAGTACCAACTCAGTGGTCTGTAGACATGCTTCTGAGCTGGGGGCGGAGACAAGGAGATCATCCACATACATCATTAATGAACATGACTGAGGAAGAACTAAATCAAACAAAAGAGCTTTAAGAGCTTGGTTAAATATCCCTGGAGAATTTTTAAATCCTTGAGGGAGGCGGGTGTATTGCAAATTAACACCCTTATAGCGAAATGCAAAATATTTTCTACTTTCAGGATGTAAAGGAATGCAGAAAAAAGCATTAGCTAGGTCGATAGCCGAAAACCACTGGCAATGCGGGGAGATGGAAGCTAACATCCTGTGTGGGTCAGGAACGGGAAGCACAGGTGTGGTGGTGACGTCATTAACGGCTCGGAGATCATGGGCCATCCGGTAAGACTTACCGTCTGCCTTCAGGACCGGCCTTAGGGGAGTACACCAGTCAGAGTCCGAAAGCTCGAGGACTCCCGAGTGCCACAGTCCTGTCAAGGTATTTTCCATACCTTCATCTGCGTCGGGGGTCCATCTGTACTGGTGTCGACGCACATGTGAATCGGGGACCACCTTGATCTGTACAGCAGCCGTGGATGTACAATGTCCTACGTCAAAAGGACCGGCTGACCACAAGGATTGTGGCAATGAGGTGAGCATGGAGGCAGCTTCCTCGTGGTCTGTATGTTCCCGTCCATGTTGTCTGTCTATGAAAACATGCTCAAGGATGGATGAGTTTGTCGTGGGTTCAAACATGATCTTATACATTTTTGTTGATGGTGAAAACGTAACCTGTGGCAAGTCAGATTGTCGCCAGTCAGTTAATGTCGACGCCCGTTTCATCATGGGTCCCAGTTCTTTGGCAGCATGTCCTGGAGACAGGGCAAGAGAAATGTGTGGCGCGGCTGACGCCGCCATTTGATACCAGATCTGTTGGTCAGGAGTCAGGTCGCAGGTCCCTGCGACCCCTTCTGGACCAACAATTATAGAGGATGAAGATAGTTTCCACTGATTTCCCTCAATTCCTCTGAATTTCTCTGCGTACGCTATCTCAGTTCCATCTCGATCGTACAACAGAGTACAGTGAAGGGGGTCAGGCGGGGGTAGGTAGGGTCGGAGGGAGAGGATCCACGGACGCCAGAGCTGGAACGCCGAAAACAGACCTGGCTCGTCATAGGATTCAGGATGTAACAAAGCCCAATAGATGTCGGCCATCTGGTCGACAACTGGAAGTTCGGACATTAAAAAATGTCCTGGCGTTGACACGGAGTCACAGCACGTCATGGTGTGTCCATTTGGGAAACGAACTTCAATTCCCAACGGTGAACAGAGGATGGTCGCTTGAGTCTTTATGAGGAGGTCCCTCCCAAGAAGGTTAACGGGAGTCTGAGGAGAGTGTGTAAAAACATGATTAAAAGTCTGTCCTGCCAGTTGGACAGGGAGCGGAACAGTTTGGTACAGGTGCTGAGGTTTGCCAGAGAAGCCAACGAAAGTTCGAGAGTGGGTGGTCAGTAGATCAGATGACAGCTCGCAGTTTATTGATGAGCTTGTCGCCCCGGTGTCGATGAGACCCATGGCTTCCACTCCATTCACCAGAAACGGGACCATGGCACCTGAGTCTTCCGATGGTCCTTGGCTCCCCAGACATCCCTAATATTGTCCTTGGTCGTATCCTCCCCATGGTGGTGTGGGAGGAGGAGGATATGGTCCTGGGCCGCCATGTGGTGGACCTCGGGGTGGACCACGCCCATCAGCGACACCCCGACCCCTTCCTCTGTATGCCTGCTGCTGGGGCATAAAATTTTCGGGGCAGTCACGTGCCCAGTGTCCTGGGTCCCCACAGATGAAACATCCCTGAGCCGGGTGCGGAGGTCCGCCCCGTCGCCCCAGTCCACGACCGCGGCCCCTCCCACCTCGCCCACCATGACCCCACTGACCTTGATCCACAAATGGTGCCATCAGCGCTGGGGCTAATTTAGAGACCAGGGCCGGTAAAAGGGGCATCTGAGTTTGGGGCGGGTGATGTTGTGCCCCCATTCCCAGGGCGTTGAGCAGAAGCATCTCCGCCTCCGGTGGGTTGGGTGTATTTGGGGTTGGCTTCTTGTCCTTTGTCTCTTTTTTCGCCTCCCCCGCGGCTCGTTGAGCCTCAGCCAGCTGTAATTTAAGCAAACGAGTTTTTAATGACTCAACTTCATCCTCATCCTCACCTTTGCGGTCATTGTATAGTTTCAAATGATGAAGCAGGTGTCGACGAAACCGTGCAGAGTCAGAGGTCATAAGGTCAGGATCATTTTGTAAGACTGACTGAGTCTCTTTCGGAAGCCCCTTCATGACAGCCGTCCTGAACATTACTTGGGCTGCCATATCAGCATCTGGGGCTCGTCCTGTGGCATCTATCCATGAGGTCAAACAATCCCCGTAGTATGTATCTGGATCCCCTGATTTGTACGGGAAAACAGTGGGTGCTGCCTGCACCGGGGGTGGGTGAAGGTCCCTAATTGCCCTAAAATAGGCCCTGTGGTGCGTCCGAAAAGGAGTAGCATTCGGGATCAACGGGGTCATAGCCCTGGTTTCTACCATGGTGCATTCCAATGGAGAGGCTGTTACTGCCAGGACAGCCCTGGCATCCCCCATGGCCAATTCCATTCCTTTAAACAATGTAAGAAATGTGGTGATCCACCTGTCTCCACCGCTATTTAAACGGGGCATTTTTGAAGCGGCTGCTTGCACATCTCCTAAGGGGAGGGGAACATACCCCACTGCTTGATCCCCGATCGGTATCAGGGGATACATGTGGTCTTTGAGATGATCAGCTTCCTCTGCATCCTTCACCTGTTTTTTAGGATATTGCAACGGAGGTCGATACAGGGCCTCCTGTGGATCCTGATAGGGGTTTGAATATGCTTCTGTATCCTGCCATTGTTTGATGACATGATATGATGGAACGTGTGGTGTGCTAGTACGGAGTATGCTGCTCTCAGGGTGCTCCAGGGCTTTTATTTCTCTGTCCACTGATTTCAGCATTGAGCTCAATTTTTCAACAGTGGATGTTGTCGGCGGCACGTATTCGGTCACGGGTGTGTGTGACCTGTGTGATTTCCGGGGAGGTTTTTCCCGTGGGGTTCTTACCGCAACCCTCCTGGACCTCAACCCATACTCCCTTTTTTGGTCGCGTCCTCCTGTGGCTCCTTGCTCTGACTCCTCTTCTTCCTCTTCGTCGTCTCCTTCCATCTCCTCTGAGGGTGGTGGTTCCACAGAGGAGGATTGGGACGGGGTCATGTCTCTTTCCAACTTTCGTTGGGTTGAAGCTATGAAATCCTCGGTCAGCTGAGACATCGGAGGGTCCACTCCAGGAATGTGGCAGAGGACTCGTCCCGTCACGTTGACGACTGGTGCCTGTATTTGTGGCTGATAATCATTATAAGGCGGCGGTGTACTTACCGATGATAGACTTGGATAGAGACATCCTGTCTCTTCTGGAGCGCCTTGCTTCCCTTTTTGGAGTAGCGGATCCTCTTCTCGAACTTTGGCCAGCGCTGCCGCTGCCACCGTCAGGCGGTGAGCCTGCAGCCGGCGTTCCTCCAACTCTTGTAATTTATCCCTTGCCTTCTTTCTCTCCATCCATCCTCCCTTCTCTGACCTCTCAGCCTCTTCCTTTATCTGGTTTTTTGTCTGATTTTCCTTTTTAGCCAATTTCTCACACAGCTTGGTGAAGGTCCTCACCTTTCTCATATTCAAATCTTTCCAGACCTTTTGTAACTTTTTCTTCGCCTTTTCCCTGTTTTTCTTCTCAATACCACTTACTATTTGTCTCTCCAATGTCACATACATCGACTGCCATTCAGTATCACCTTCATCTGAACTATTGTTCCTCTCCTCTTCTGCGTCCGACTCCCCTTTCCCCACCGTCGCCATTTTCATGGAACAACAACACAAAATTTTAGACAAACTTGTCCTGACCTATTCTGTTTTTAGGTTCCAAACCTCTGGCCAAACAGCGCAAACCAGGTACGTTATTTGAGGGCTCCGATCTCCCCCTGGACAACGTCACTCAAAACCAAGCAGGTCAACTACACGTCTGCAGTATCGTCAGCCACGACAGGAAACACGCACTAGACTCCCAGAGTCTCAGGTTCCAAACCTGTAACACGCACTTAGACTCCCAGAGTCTCAGGTTCCAAACCTGTAACACACACTTAGACTCCCAGAGTCTCAGGTTCCAAACCTGTAACACACACTTAGACTCCCAGAGTCTCAGGTTCCAAACCTGTAACACACACTTAGACTCCCAGAGTCTCAGGTTCCAAACCTGTTTTCCAACACCGGTCCCAGACCGTTAGTTTTACTCTGAACACTCAGTGAGGACGTCCACTCATAACACCAACACACCCTTATAATTTAGATTTGTCAATGCAGATTTGGTAGAAACCCTGGTTCTGCTTACCGTTTTCCGGGTACCCGTGGGGTGTGTCCGCCTTATGTCGGACTCCTTTCTGTCTTCTTCTCAAGTCGCTTGTTCGTTTTCAGCATCCAACAACCTTTTTCCCTGGATCACGTCGGAAGGTCACCAAGAAAACTGTAGGAAATAGTTCGATGTCTTCGCAGTTAACTCTTCCTACCAATTGTGTCCGTTGTTCCAGGTGGTTGTCAATAAAGAAACTTCAACATACCAATAATCAGTCTGGTTTATTCTCAGCGTAGCAAACAATCAGCCAAGGCAAAATACAGATCGATCCGGGCTCTTCTCTGGGTAGAGTCTGCAGCACAACGAGAGTCGTGACTTACAAGTCAGACACCAGTAGAAGCACACATCGAGATGACTACTTCTCCTTCTTATACTATTCAAGGTGTTGTCTTCAGCCACTTTCCACTTGGGTGTTGGCGGTTTCGAGGTGGCGGTTGCTGTTCTCCTTTTTGGTCTGGTCAGCGGGTCATCCTGAGTGCAGACGTCTGTTTTCCATCGATTGGTCAACTTCTGTAAATCTGTAAATAATTCTGCACACGCTGCAATCTGCACACACACTGCAAATGTTAGATTAAGACATACTCATGTTGCAGAGACACATGCACCATGTGTCCCCTGTACTTTATTAGTATCACACAATATAATCAATCTATTCCCTTTAACCCGTACCGTGAGAGGAATGAGCGATCAACAGAGACAGGAAGGGTCAGGCGGTATAGCCGTCTTATCACGAAGGACAAAGAGACGCCCTCCAGGTCGCCGTGTAACACAGAGCTCTAATAAAGGTACAAACAAAAAAAGAAAGAAGCCAGTTGACAGAAGCAAACGGGCCAAGAGGAAGTCCAGAGGGAGCTCCGATATATTTTAAAAAACCTTATATACAGTAACATGGCACTCCTACACCAGAAATCTGCTGAATGCACATTAGCAGAACTGGATTTATTCACGGCGCCGGTGACGCAGCTTTCCATCGAGGACAAAATTTACACTGAAATTGCTCCAGTAGCCGCTATCCGCGAAGGAGGACCGATTGAGTTTTTTATACCGGGAGACAGCGAAAAGTATCTAGACCTAAACGACACCCTTCTACACGTGCGTGCAAGAATTACTAACGCCGATGGCACACCGCTGGCTAACGACGCAGCAGTCGGTCTCATCAATTATCCTCTAAACACAATCTTTGATCAGTGCGATGTGGTTCTGGGGGATCGGATGATTTCGCAGTCCAGTTCCACTCACCCGTACAGAGCTATGATTGAAACACTTCTCAACTTTTCCGGCGACACTCTTAAAACACAGTTTAGCGCCGGTCTTTTTTACCCGGGTCAGTTGACTCGATCGTCACTGTAAACGGACCCAACGCAGGCCTTAATAAAGGGGCAGAGTTCACGAGCAGATCCAGAGAAGTACACCTTCTCGGTCCTCTCCACAGCGACATATTTTTCTGCGAGAGACTGTTATTAAACTCGGTCGATTTAAGAATTAAACTCACCAGGGCGAACGATGCCTTCTGCCTGACCGGACCCCGCGACTCCACCTTTCGTCTGAAAATCCTCGGCGCCTCTCTGTTTGTGAAGAAAGTCACTGTTTCGCCAGCTGTGAGAATAGGTCATGCAGCGGGTTTGTTAAAAGGAAATGCTCTCTACCCCCTCTCACGAGTCAACGTAAAAACATACTCCATTCCTGAAAACTCAAGAATATGTACCCAGGAGAATTTATTTCTGGGTTCAATACCTAAATACGTGGTTTTAGGGATGGTGCATCATGAGGCATTTACCGGTAGGAGAGATCTCTCCCCGTTCAATTTTCATCATTACAACACTGAATATCTCGCCCTCTGTCAGGACGGCCGACAGATCCCCGCTAAAGCTTTTCAACCTCAGTTTAATAACAGTATGGCGGTCAGAGAGTTTTATAACATGATTCTAGCTACAGGAAGACATTTGAAGGATCTACCGCTAAGCATTGACCGCGAAGGTTTTAAGGCGGTTATTCATTGTTTGCGTTTAATCTCAATCCAGCCGACGACAACGACGCTCTCTCCCCTGTCTCAAAAGGGAATTTAAGACTGGAGATGAGATTCAGAGTACCCTTACCGAACACCGTAACACTGATTGTGTACGCTTGTTACGATTCCATTCTGGAGATTGATGCAAAAAGACAAGTGCTGGTGGACTATTATTAAAAAAAGTTATGGATAGTCTCCAGTTACAGAGGCTGCTGAGAGGTCTCTTGGGCGACACATTTTACGGTGTATGGCCGCCGGATGAGTTGCCTCAATTCACTCAACCCCTCAGACCGCCTGCATATTTCGTCATCAACACACATCCGGCACATAAACCAGGAGAGCACTGGTTGGCTTTAACTCTCAAAGAAGACGGTAGAACAACTTTCTTTGACTCATTTGGAATGGGGCCGTACTTTTCATATTACCCTGAAAATATTTTAAAGTTTCTCAAGAAACATTCAAGCGACATCAAGTACAACAATGGCCAACTACAGCACGCTCTATCGTTTGTATGTGGTCATCATTGCGTCTTCTACCTCTGTCATCGTGCTAGAGGGCTGTCTATGGAAGAAGTATTAAGTCTATACAGCGACGATACCTTAAAAAACGACCTCATGGTATACAACTTTGTGAATGGACATCAAAAATGTCTAAAAAGATGTGCACACTGTCCGTGGAAACAACAAAACGTTTCTCTTCTGTATTTTAAAGACTATTGTAACGTGTGACTAATCTTATTTTGTTTGTACGTGTGTTTAAAAGAAAAATCTGTAATCACATAATAATTCAATAAAACATTTTATTGATGAAATGACAATAACCGTGTACAAGACAATTATTCAGGAAACCCATCAAGGTGTTAGAGACAATTTCTTCCCTTTGGTCACTACACGCGTCAAGCGTCGTCGAGGTGTCGCTTTAGGATCCTTTGGGTCGGGAGACCAGCTCTCAGCTATACTTTTCTTTCGCGAGATAGAATTCGATTTAAGTCTCTGATATTGAGCCCTCGCTTCAGGGTTGGACAGCAGTGTGAGAGGGATGTTTAGCTTTAATAATGTGACGAGAAACTCGGACCAGCCCTCAGGTAATGAAGAACTTGTTTTCTTATACGGTAGGGAAAGGTACTTGAATAAATCAATCACATGAGAGCCTTTTACAGCATTTCCTTCATACATAAATTCGCCATTCATATTCCAACCATCACCGTTTTTGGATATCCTCTGGATAATGTATTCAGCATTTCTTCGAGCTTTTGCCGGAAGGCTATTTAGAATATCCTTACCCAAGTCATCTGTTACAGAGAGTGTTTTTAGAACACTTTCGACACGACTGTCAGAGTCGTGTGGATGATCGCTGACTGAGTTACTCTCCTTTGGTCTCTCTGATCCTGTTTTGTAAAGGTTAAATATCTTCGCAATAGAGCATCGTACTTTTTAATCTTCTCATACGGGTTTAACTGAGAATCATTTAGAATGGACCTCATCTTGTCATTTAATTCATCTTCGGCAGTTTCACGGATGTCGGAGGTTGGACGTGATAACTGGTTAATTTGCTGAGGAGAGACGAGATACATTTTCTGGACAGTCCTCATGGTGTTTTACTTCTTTACAAGTCCTCCTATTAGATTTCCAATGATTGGAACGGCAGCCGCTAGCAATGGCAAAATGAATCCTCCCGATTGCTTTTTAAGAATCCTTCGTTTACGCTTCACGCATGCCTTTTTATTAGCCAAGAGTCTGATGTTTTTCTTCTGTTTTTTCAGTTTTTTGAACTGAGCCTGTGACAATGGTACATTCCCCTTCAAAACATTCAGGGCGATCTCACCGAGAGCTTGAATAAAGTCCCGAGAACTACGCATCAAAATGTCTTTACGTTTCTTTGACGGAGCATGGTATAGTTCCTTAAGTAAACCCGTGTTTCTGACATAACTTAAGCAGACGTTTTTGGTATGTACACCGTGTGACGTTGATGAGGAAGTATCCCGGTCCTTAGTCTGTAGCGTTCTGGACATGAGGGTGTTAGATCAACAATTAAGTACCCGTGTGCGTCAGCTGTAGCATCTTCAAAGCTTTCTAGAAAGAAAGCTCTCTGAGACGGGTAAACCTGTTGAGCAAGAACTTTTACCTGCATTTTATCGCGAGGATTCTTAAACAGTACAAAGTAATTGCTATTCAGACTAATACTGCGACTATATTTACCACGATGAAATGAGTTTTGCGTCAGCATTATAACACTCATATTTTTATGATGTCTGTACTGTGTAAAAATGCGAACAACCTCAGGGTTTTCAGAAGCTTCAAAAATCAACAAAAAACATCGTCAAGAATAATCAAATGTTTTCTATCAGAAGGAAATACATCTTCATTTTCAAAAGATTCAGGTAAACCTTCAATGAATTTGATATTTTTATTCATCTTTTGCAATTCACTGTACATCGGTTGAAAAGAAGTATAAATCCATACAATATTTACATTGGCATCATCCATAACATGTTCACAATTTTCAAGTATACATTTTACAAAATGGGTCTTTCCTGACCCTGATGGTCCCACCACTAGACATGAAAATGGTGTTTTCAAACGAGGATCGAAATGAATTTCTTCCATAATGACCCCTCATCCACTCAAAACTCAGAACCCAAAAGGTTTGGTTGTGCGTCTGAAAACAATCGCCTCTTAGTGTACACGACCCAGAGTTTTTTTAGTAACTGATCTGTTTTTTAAAGTGATGTTCTTTTTATCCCTGACAATGCTGTGTTGACGGGTCTCAGGCAGCCCATCAGGTGAATTATGTCAAAACAAGTCATCCAATGTCACCACAAACAACCCGGGAACCCTTTACACATGACTGTTAGATCGTGGATGAAAATTTGAGGCCATCCTGAAAGATGGGTCATTGTTCAAGTTTTTTGATCCTCAGATTATCAATTAATGCGTTTATATTCTTCTGCGAGACGTACAGTCACTCTCTCCTCACTGGCATCAACAAGAAATATCTGTTAGGTCTCAATCATTGGTTCTCTGAATGAGCACCATTGAACATGTGTAACTTGTTGAATCACCCACGTTCTGTCTAAACTGAGGATACCACGTATTGTTGTACTTGTTCTTTACAAACAATACAATACAAAGGACCTGCCATGATGTATGGTTTAGAGACTGCTACACAGGCAGACAAGCAGAGTCACATATGTCTGAATTGATGGCCAGGTTTTCATAGGAGGAGGGTGCATCTCAGATCAAGATGGAGGTCGCCAATTTGTGATGGCTATTAGTGAGGAAAGGGTAAAATGAAGTCATACATCGAAGATTTTACAAGCTACTCACAAACATTCAACATAAATATTTGCCTGCATTCAACTTTTAATTTTCAACTTTTATCATCATCATCATTATCTTTTGCAGGAGATAACTATTGCATCATTTATGTTTAAACCACATCATAGTGAGAATATATTACAACAGCATTACATTTAACTCTTTCAAAATTTCAGATTTTGTTCAAGGATATTGTAGGTATCCGTTTGCTTTTGGAATTAATTGAGATTCCTTGCAGAAGTATCCTTTTGACGCAAACGTTGACAGTAACGTTTGAAAATTTCAACGTGGTCCCAGAAATTGCAGCACTTTCAAGAGTTTCTCCCCAACCAACAGAAACAATACATACATAATTACAAAATAAAACCCAAAAAGTACTGTAGTAACATGCAAACATGAATGTCAGTCTACGCTTTGACTCCAAAGGTCCAGTGGAAAAGCTTCATAGAACTTCATATCCAATATGTGTTCCTTCCTTCCGTTTAAAGTTCTCGTATGAGATGTTTATGAGATGTTCATCAATTCCGCATTTACCTACGTATGCGTAGATCCAACAAGTCCAACATTTCCCCACTGCGGGACAAACAAGGGGCACTCTGTGCTCAAGATTCAAGATTGTATTCATCACTGTGGTCACCCTCGACATTTTGGGCGGCTCGCGACATTTACGCTAAATGATAGCAACCGTTTTAAGGGAGAATGACACACACAATTACTGTAATTGTTCAAGAAAAAAAAGACAAATCTTAATCTCATTCTATCACTTTCCCCCTCTTATGGGCAGAACAGCGAATTTTGCCACCGTTTTTAAAAAGTGCATCGAGGCTGATTTTAGGGGCGAGAAACTAGTCATTGGCTGTATATGTTGAACGAAGACCTGAGTATGATCCGGGACATCTTCCCATAGGATTGGATATTGGATCACCAAGCGTTGTCATGTTCACAAACATGCTTTCATGTGTTTGCAGACATTCACTCAGTTAAAAATTTAATTTGAGTGAAAAATGAGATATAATCACACTGTTGCTTTCAAAAATCTTTGTTAGTTTTGTTATATTGTTTTTCTTGTTGTTGTTGTTGTTGTTGTTGTTGTTTTTCTCAGATGTTCTTTCTATGGAGTTTCTATTCTCTCCCTTCTCAATGAACAGAGTTGTTCTTTGAAGTATATTCTCGTATTTATTTGTTCTAATATTTTCTGTGTGCATATTCCGTCTTATGCAGTTACACTTTAAAACTTAACTGACTGATGGATGGATAGGTAGATGCAAGTTCATAAAAAGGAATAAAAGCCTTCTGCAGGATTCAGCGCCTCATTGAGAGACTACTAACGTAAAAAAAAAAAAAAAAAATGCTTCCACGCAATTCGTACACCTTGTGAATGTAAACAAATAAAAGATAATATACTCTTTAGCTTGAAGATATGTAAAGAAAATGTAGGTCTAGGACGATTAAAAATGAAAAAACTGAAAGTATGTCAGAAACTACAATGTCAACCCTGTGATTTGTTGTTTGTCAGTTAGAATTGACAGTGAGTAGTAAAAAGCTTTACTTGTAAAAAAAAATAAAAATTATATTTCATACTATTTCATGCAAAAGTGGGGTTGTGACCGGTAGCGAAAAATAAAAAGTTCTTGACATCTCAAAAGTTATACATCTTTTATTTTTTTTCAAATTTGAAAAATGGCTGAACAAATGAAAAAAGTTTGTCAAAATTATATAAAACTATATCTAGTTTCTAATAACATTTCTAATAATATTCATTTATTTACCATATCGTAGACGGTTGTACAAAAATGTCAGGCTTTAGTTCAGGATTACTAGTACAATTTGTGTAAGCAGACAGTGTCAGGTGAATGAAAAGATTAAGAAGATTGGGAACATGCTGCTCGCACATGCTAAAATGGCTTGTTGTCTTATAGTGAGAATGGAAAGTCTTAAATTTGATGCACGAGTGTGTGTGTGTGTGTGTGTGTGTGAGTGAGTGCTGAAAGAAAACTGCTGAAAGAAATTTGTTGTTTTTACAAACAATTCAATTTCTTGTACTGACAATTAGGAGTTTTTAACAGTGAAACAGATATTTGAGAATCTAATGGATGGAGAAAAGTTTGAATTAGAAGGAAAAATGTACTTTTAGATTTTATAGCATGAACAGCTTGCCTACCAAAACTATTCTTTTATGGTAACTTGCGAACACAGACAAAACAGACAAGACAAAAACAGGTTCACGAACCTACAATGTCAACCAGTTTAATGATTGCCAGTTGTTTGTTTTTAAAAACACTGAAAAAGTTTTAAAATTTGAGACACAGTTGATAAATAAAAACTTAGAATACACCTGTAACTTGTGAAGAAATATGAAAATACAATATCTGAATTTGTTCACAAGCTTTACTTCAGCATTAAAATTTTGTGAAAATGAACAATAGAAACACAGTTTTTTTAAAATGGAAAGATTTAATTTCAACACATTTCGATTTCGACTCGGGTTACTTTTTTTTTTATAATTCTCAATTCGTACATTCATAGTTTCACCTCAGCTAGAAGCAGGTTAGTCTCTGGATCTGATCTAAATGCCACATATGATGCTGGAGTAATTGCGTAATGCATGCATAACTGGTTGATTAATCCTGATAATACCTAACAACTGTGATATTTATTTTTATCCTTTGGTGCAACTTTTAAAGAGTTAAAACATTCAATTATTTCTACACTAGTTGCCTGGTTTTGAATAGTCAGAAGTTACTTTTTAAAAAATGCTAAACATAAAATGCACACTACAAAACGAACATGTTGCACCGTACTGCTCCCGCATTTGGCTGTTTTCACCTGAAAATACAGAATAAAGACACATTTAAATCAGTGAAAAGCACGGCTTGTAATATACACATTTAAGCCACTGGTAAGGCAAAAAATAAGTAAAATAAAATAAAATTAAGGGTTGACATACTTTGGATATTTCTACACTACTTGTCTGACTAGGGATAGCATCAAGTATAAATGAATGTTCATTCAATGAATGTTCAGTCCCTCCTACATTGTGTTACATGACAAGTTATAGGACGTTTGTATCGCTATTATATCACTGTAGTGATTCCTTCTCCAGAGATTCAAGCATGGACCTGGTGGACTTTTCTGGAATGTGTAACTTCAACTCGGAGACATCTCCTTGGGTGCCCACCATGCCTGTTGCAGCTCAGAGGTTTCTGAACCCTCCGATAAGGACCATAAATCATTGGAATGGTCAAAGGGGGGAGAGACTAGAGCAACAGTCCAGGATGCTGTGCCGTAAGAGAAAAAAAAACCTGACCAACTCATGAACCCTGTTTGGTGGGGGACACACACAGCTCCTCCTTCTCCAGGTTCCAGATGAACAAAGACAGACTTGTATGTGAATGTGTCTTAATGTGTATTTCTTAAAAAGGACTTTGTTTCCCATAATAACCCATGATTTCCACAGGATGTTCAAGCAAACCAGATGCCCTGAACATGTGATGGTAAACTTGACATGAATGGTCGATTGTTATATTGATCATTATAGAGGAGAATGTGCTAGAATGGTCATGTTTGGTGTCGTCTGAATGCTTAAATTGAGATGGGAAAGTTTTGACAGATTGCGAGCAACTTTACAACTCAGGTAATGTTTTATTGTCAAATAAAACTCTGGTACCGGGGGGGGTCAAAATCTCCCATCTCAAGACTGGAATTTACGACCCCGTTGGAGGAGGAGGAGGAAGGCCAGGCTTGGAAACCCTCGTCCAATCAGCAATAGGTGATGGAACTCCTTCAACCAATCAAAACTGGACAAGGAGACTCTTCATGAGAGTTCAAAAGACCCAGTCTACAGAGGTTCTGCCCTCTGTGCGCTCTGTTCCCCTCTGTTCAGCCCTCTGTGACCCTCTGTTCAGCCCTCTGTTCCCCTCTCTGCTCTGTTCCCCTCTGTCCCTCTGTTGCCCTCGGTTGCCCTCTTTCCCCTCCTTCTGCCGCTTCCTCTGGATACTTCACCTCTTACAACCAACTACAACCAACTTCCTCGACGGTTCCTGCTCAAGTTTCCTGCAAAGACTCTTGCTTCTCCTCCACCCTTGAAGCCGTGCCAGCGTTCCACTCGCTGCCCATCCAAGTGTGAGAGTGATTGAGGAACTTTTTCAAAGTTGCACATCACCCTCGTCCTCCAGCGGTCTGCCAAGCCAGAGCTTCCTTCAGGAACGGCCCAGTCACACCATGTGATCACAGCCGGCGGCCGTGACGAGCACGCGAGTCCAACTTCCAACAACCTTCCGCTGCCTGGAGTGTGTCATTAAGGCGACCACTCTAGAAGGTTGTTCAGACCGGTGAATCACCTGGCACGAGAGAAAGATACGCCTTCGGTCCTACGCCGCTCTCTGCCAGCTACGATCACCCCGTCTGCGACGAAAGATCCATGGCGGTCCGGAAGACGATCCGAGAGTGCCATCGACGCCTGAAGCTGCGTGTCCTCATCACCTCCAAGCCACCACGCTGAGAACCAGGACGCCTCCTTCCAAAGCCGCCTGCCTCCTCCCTCACCTCCTGACCGACCTTCTGCATCTACTCATCACCCTCTCATCCATCCCTCCATCCCATTCATCCCTCCACTCATCGCCAAAGTAAGCCGCTGCTTGTCATCTCTGCACAGAGTGGTGTGTTGGGGTTTAGTAATGTTATTACTTGCCTGAGGTTGACAGTTAGACTAGAACGTCTGAACTTTCCCATCAGTTACACACGTGTCTGATACGGTATTGACATTGATTCATAACTGGTTTACGCTTCCATCGCGATATTGTCGGGATCATCTCATTCTCCTTTGCATCTTTCCTGTTTCTTTCTGTTCTTTTATTCCTAAATAAATCTATAAAATTACGTTGGTCTTGATCACATTACTTTGGAGTGTATTATAATCAATCTAAGAGCCTCTGATCAGTAAAGGACATTACATCACGAGTAGTGACTTCAGATAAATAGATTGATTACGCTAATAGTTAATTAAGTTACCACGGTTAATTAATTAATTAAGTGTTAATCAAGAGAGCTAAATAGTCTCCTGGAAACTATATTTCAGGTGGTGCCCCAAACTTTCGAGGAGATATTATTTTTCATAATATCCACGTCACAGACGCAGGCGTCCGTGACCAGACAATCCTTCACTTTCACTACAGCCTTATTGGTGCCCCGTGTGAGGCTGATTAATTGCTAAATTTTGATTGTAAACCATTCCATAAAGGTAGAGTGTTCCCCCCCCCTTGCTTCACCCCGTTTCTTCCCTCTCACTCTCTTCAAAGCGTGTGCCCAGCCTGCGCTGAGACATTGTTAAGAAAAATAAATAAATAAAAATAAGAACAAAATTAATAACGCGTTTAAACCACTTTGTCTGTGCTTCAAAAGCACTGAAATTACTTTGATGGTACCTACTGCCTCGAAAAAAAAAAAAAAAAAAAAGACTACAAGTCTTATCGAGAGAATATACATGTGTTTGCTCTAGTGACAAACGCTGAGCATTAATTCATCAGGCCTGCGGACGGAATTCACGACCGAGTTACGAGCGTCTAACCAACAGTGAACCTTCACGTCCAACTCCAACTTTAATAATTGGCGTAGCTAACCAGTTATTAAAACGTTGTTCCAACACGACGGGAGTCTTACATTTGCCCGGCGGACGAGTTTCTGCCTACGGGAACAATAGTGATCAATTGACGTGAGCTTGTGTTGGGTGTGGTGAGCGTAATTGACCTATTCTTGTATTGCTGTGCATAGAGCAGAGATTTTGATCTCATAAGACTTTCGCGCATGCGTGGTCGCAGCTTCTTTTTCCCAGTGGAAGAAGCGCGCACCTCTGGAGTCATTCCACATCACTGGAGGGCGGACAGAAAGTCCCGCCTCATTCACTTATTTATTGCTGTGTGTAGAGCAGAGATTTTGATCTCATAAGACTTTCGCGCATGCGTGGTCGCAGCTTCTTCTTCCCAGTGAAAGAAGCGCACGTCTCTGTAGTAATTGTACCCCACTGGAGGGCGGACAGGAAGTCCCGCCTCATTAAAGGAAGTGACGTCAGCGTAGCAACTGTTGCTAGGCTAGCCGGCTAACAGCTAGCCTGCCATTGACAATAGGTTTAACACTGTTGAAGGCTATTTGTTGTTGCTAATGCTAAGGCGTGTGATGCTCACTTCTACTGATAGCCTAACTGCGGTGAAAGCTATTGTTTAGTTACCATGTCAGATGCTAAGGTACTGAGGTTGGATAACTTTAGTCTTTGGCTTATTTTGTTACAGTGCCAACTTGTTTAAGTTGACAGTTGGGGCCTCCGTGCCTTGTTTGTGCTGTGCTACTTGCGAGGCCACCACTAGCGGTGTTACAGTCTGCAGCTGCAATAGCTGGTAATGCTAATCTGCCACGATTAGCTTGTGTTGTTTGTTTTGCTTTGCACACAAATTAGCTGTTTGCTTTCTGCCATCCTGCAAATTGCTGATGCTTGTGGTGCTGCCTGTCCATTGTGCAGTGTGTTTTAAAAAAAAAAAAGCTTTGTCTATTTTTTTTTTTTTTCAGTGTTTGCAGATTCTTGCTCCACAGTCTTTCTCTACCTGTCCAGCTTACACGCTTCACCTGTTGTCACCAACCCAAAGTCAAACTACAGTTTGGATTTAAAATTACAAACCTAGTAATTCCAACCCCACTTGTGTATAAAAATAATTTTAATTAAGAATTAAGATTACAAATTTATACACAGATACACTTGAATATTTTTATTGAATAGCTGTCTCACTACTCAATTAGAAACATCGACAATAGAAACAAACCTTGCCTTTTTAATTAATAATTACTTATTAATTAAATAATTCAACCAGTCCATAAATAGCCCACACAATTAAATCTTGCATCCAAGTTGACAAACCAACTATTGAATTTGAAAAAAAAAAAAAAAAAAAACTTGTTACTCACTTAAATAACTTAAAGAGTTATTAGTAGAAACAATTAAACAATTTGAGATTTGATTCAAACAAATTTTAAATTAACATTGAAATTTTAGAAATCAAATCCGCTAAAAGTAACGCACCTAAAGTGATCCCCTGGTTATCTCAACAACCTGAGTAATAACAATAGCAATTACTTAAACCGTTACTTTTAACATCCCAATAATTTAAGTTGGTTTTCAATAACTTAAGAACAATTCGCTGATAAGTTTTCCTTTAACATTTTAACTAGCTTACAAGCGTAAATTAAGGAATTCAGCAATAAAACAAAACAAACGATTAAATGGCTGAAAGCAGAGAATCCCCGGTCGACTACGAAAACCTGGATTCGTTAGAGCACCTGCTCGCCACAATCACTGATAAGATGTGCCCAGGTTATAGCACAACCCTGGCAGCAGATCAACCTGACGCTATCAATGATAATATCGCTCAGCTCATGAGCCAATTGGAGTCCACGGACCCCAAAGATAAATCCCTGGTTAAAGCCCTAAGTTGCATGACCCTGAACTTGGTGGCACAATTAAAAATTAAAGACAAAGAAATTGAAAACAGGGAACGACAATGGGAGCGTGGACAACAGGACCTAGCCCTGCTGAGACAAAGGGAGTCCCTCTTAACAGAGAGACTCGACATGGTTGAATCTCAGTCAAACACCACAGAACTTAGTAAGCTGAAACAAGACAACCTAGAGCTTACTCAAGAGGTGTCTCAACTGAGACAAGATCTAACTGACCATGAGGCCGTCAGAGATCAACAAACGCAAGACCTCCTAGATGCCCTGGCTGAGTCACTGACCTCTCAGAATGAACTCAAGCGGGTGGAGGCAAGATTATCCTTTTGTCAGAAAGAACTGTCTGATGCACTTGCAGAAGTGGAGACCTTGTCAGAAGCATTAAGGAAACAAGCACCTCGACAAACAGAGCTCTACCTTCGACTTCTGGACGAACATGATAAAACCAGGCAGTTGTTACAACAAGCCAATGAAAAGGTCCAGTCCCTCCAAAGTCAGGTTGACTCAATTACGGCGGAAAAGGAGGAAGAAGTAGAAAAGGACTACCACCTCCTCCGCCACGTAAAGTCCTTAGAGGACCATATAAGTCAGCTCCAAGAAGACCTTAGCAGGACAAAGAATGAGCTGCAAAACACAGTAGAGCAAACCCAAAGAGCTAGAGACGCGGCCCACAAGCCCCCATCTAAGCCAGGGTCTCTGCTCAGAGATTCCAAGGAACAACCAATCACCTTTAAATCTCTCAATCCCTTCTCTCAGTGGACCGCTCACCCAGAAGGCAGCAGATCACAACCAAACTATGACTCTGCTTCCCTTCACTGGCCTAATAACCCTCCTCACCAGGGAGGTTATGCAGCCGCAGCCCCACCCGACAGAGCCCCAACACAGGGCCTGACCACAAATGTACTAAACAAACTGGCTCGCAACATACCTCGGTTTGAGCCCAAACCTGGAGGTAATACAGAGACCAGGTCATATCTGAGGGACATCGAATATCACCTTCAGCGGTTCCCAGAGGCAACCACCCCAGACAAAATCTACCTCCTCAAAATCACATCCAGCAGGGAGGTAGGCAACTTCATTGACAGGCAGCCACCAGCTGTCCAAAATGATTTTGACACCCTCACCAAAATGATGCTGAGGGAATACTCCAGCCCCGAACCCTCACTAGGTCTGTTGTCAGCTATCGCTGTCAAACAAGGGAGAAATGAGCCACCAGCTCAATACTATCACCGACTCCGACAAGCATTCTTCGGTGACAAAAATGAGCACAATATGGAAGAAGACCTCAACTTCAAAGCCCTGTTCCTCCGAAATCTTCATCCTGGCACAAGCCACCACCTTGGAGTGACAGCCTGCCCCCGCACTATGAATAGCTTTCAGTTGCGTGACCTAGCAGATAAAGGCTTCGCAAAACAGATGCTGGGCAACTGGAAAAATGGTGAACCACCTTACTCACTGCTGCCACTGGGTGTCCAAAGTTCCCACATGGAACTTGAAGGGGATGCACCAGTATCCCCGCCAGAAGTAAAACCTTTGTCACAGACACACCGACAACCAGAGCGCAAAGCGAGTCCTCGTCAGGCCCGTAAGGCATTCTTCTCACAGAAGGCATGGTCAGATGACTCCACAGCGCCACCGCAGTCCGTGGTCAACCAGACGGGTTTCCACAAACCCCCACACCCTGGAAACGTTTGGCGTCGTCACGCTAACCATGGAGATGGCCACGTAAAACCGGTCCCCTCCACTCAAGCAGATTCCCAGGCTAACCGTCGTCGTAAGAAAAGTGACAATCAGAAAAATCCCAGTCCTGAGGAGGAACAGATGTACAAGCTGTTCGCCCAGTGGTACAAGGAACAAAATCCAAAGAAGCCTCCCTCCAGACTAGGCCTGGAGGCAACTGAGAGTCAAGCCACACCACCGGCAGACCTAACCAGAACCTAACCTCAAACCCACCAAACCCAGCAGTCCTAGTCGTCAACTATGATCAGGACTCGCCACCCTTGGGTGAAAACTCATGGGTCAAACACCCAGCTCAACCCACACAACAGCTTTTGGGTGAGTTGACAGAAAGGGGGGTGGCTCGCAAGTTTTACCTTGCCACGACTCTCGAAGATCTGCTTCACTATGAAGCCCTCGTTGACACGGCAGCAGACATCACTACCATGTCGACACAGGTGTTTGACCAATTACAGCGAGCTGCCCACGCCCAAGATAAAACTCTCAAATTACAGAAATGTAAATTAGATGTCTGGGCATTCTCCACCGTTGGCACACAGTTGAACCCCTTAACGCTAATACACTGGACCATTGGACCCATGACTGTAGTCCACCCGGTCTATGTGTCACCACATAACAACATCCCTCTGCTTATCGGCAAAGATTTACTCAACAGGTTCGATCCGATTATAGATTTCCAACGTCTTAAAATCTGGGCCCAAGTTCGTCAACCTCTGCCGCTAGAGCATGACTCACACCCTTCTTACTATACAGTAGCAAATGGGGGTGACTCGGCGAGACACGACCCGTGCAGCAACCCACGAACACCCTCAAACTCAAATGTTGACACCGTTCTCTACCACCTTCCAGGCCAGAAACGCAACCGTTTCCTCATGGCCAAACGCAAGCCAGTGAAACACAAAGACTTGTTCACTGTCTGTGATCACCCAGTCAGCACCCATGACATGCGAGTGCATTGGAAGAAGGTACGGGGTCAATCACACATTCCCAGCCGAGACAGAGAGTATAATGACCTCACAGATACTTTGGCCAAAGAAGGTGCTCCCCACGGGAAGCCATGGAGCGTTCGACCTGCTCGGATCCACACAGAGTCCATGCCAGCCGTGTTGGCCGCAACTCGCCAACAATCCAGAAGTACTCCCACACAATGTAACACATCTTTACATTTGGCATGCGACCAGGTTTTTCAAAACTCAGATCTGGTAAATCGGCAGAACCAAGATCCCACCCTGTCATCTCTCATTCGCAGCGTCACGGCTGACCATGACAATGACGTCCCCAATCCCAATAGCGGCCCGCCGGACAGGGAACTGTCCCACTGGCTCACGGTCAAAAACAAACTGCGCATGGTTGATGGCTTGCTGGTTTATGTCTCAGATGAACATGCCACGCCAAGACTTGCAGTTCCACTGAGCCTAAGGGGGGTAATGCTAGCATATGCACATGTTGCACCATGCACAGGTCACAGGGGTGTCAAAGCAACTGTTGATGCACTACAGCAGGTAGCCTACTGGCCATGCATGCATCAAGATGTAGCTGACTACATAAAAGGGTGCTTAACATGCTGTCAGTTCCAGCCGACTCAACCTAATCTGAAACAGGGGAGTCACATTCCCCATAGTCAGACCTGCAAACCGATTGGGTGGGACCCCTGGTCAAATCTACCAGAAGCAATGAATCTTCTTGCAACTGGGCTCACCGAAACCAAATTAAACGGCACCACACCCCAACATCTCCAAAAAAAAAAACTAACACCGGATAATAACTAGGATAGGCTGATACGAAAACCCGCATCAAGCATAACTACAGACTGTATAAAAATGATAAGTTATTGAATTTACACCTGTGTCATATCCGTGTTGTTTGGTTGCTGTTTGGTTGCTGTTACTGTTAAGATGAAGTGGCCAATGTGTGATGAATGCATGAGAATAAGCTTTACGGTTAAAAATTAACATCAAATCACTGTCTAGGGAGTCAAGACTGAAATATTCTAATGTTTCGTTTCGTTCAACACACACAACATGAACAAACCATTTACCTGGCCCCTATCAATTCTGCCTTTCAAGACCTCGACACCACCATAAGAAACCTGGTTACCCCTTTAACTCGTGTTTGGTCGGGAGCCAATACCCTGCTAATTTCCATAGTCAGCGTCAGCTTCATTCTCTCTCAGAAGAATAAAAGATCTCAAGGACTCGTTTAATCGCTGTTAGGTGTTCAAACCAAAACTAAAGAACACTCAAGAAGACTTAATGATGTAAGCGCTCCTCCAACAGCAGAACATGGCTCCACCTTGATACAAGTTCAAAGGTCAACTATTATCTCTCTCACCAAAAAAAAAAACATATCTAGTCTCTGTGATAGTTGTGTTCATAGGCGTGTCGATCTTGATTATTGCATGTTTCTTCTTCTTCTTCTTCTTCTATCTTCTCCTTCTCCTTCTTTTTGAAAAAAAACATTTTCCTCATCAGTTAAGCCACACTTATTCCATTCACTATGAAGCTGTCTTATGCCTAGTTCAAGAAATTAAATAAAGTGAACTTGAGAAGGATAAATCTAACAATTTTCCTCACGTAGTCTCACCAGTTCCTCTCAACTTACCCTTATTCAAGTCCGAACTCCAAACTTCGCCACAAACAATGTTAGGTGAACCGGGTTCACCTTCACCCACCTAACTACACTTCCCTCGTGAATCTAGTTTCCATCAACCTCAGTCTAGGTGATATTAGCTAAATGCATGCGACCCCCGGGGGTCATTCTACTGACTCACTCTCTCTCAGTTGACTAAGGGGAGTGGGGGATGTTAGAACACACCAGTCAGTGTATGAGTGACTCTCATCACCAGGATCCATGCGGCATCTACGACCACCCGAAGGACTCAACTCATCTTGGCCCCGATGGAATACCTGCGACAATTCCACACGACGCCAAGAGGGGGGATATGTAGTGATTCCTTCTCCAGAGATTCAAGCATGGACCTGGTGAACTTTTCCCGAATGTGTAACTTCAACTCGGAGACATCTCCTTGGGTTCCCACCATGCCTTTGGCAGCTCAGAGGTTTCGGAACCCTCCGATAAGGACCATAAATCATTGGAATGGTCAAAGGGGGGAGAGACTAGAGCAACAGTCCAGGATGCTGTGCCGTAAGAGGAAAAACCCTGACCAACTCGTGAACCCTGTTTGGTGGGGGACACACACAGCTCCCCCTTCTCCTGGTTCCAGATGAACAAAGACAGACTTGTATGTGAATGTGTCTTAATGTGTATTTCTGAAAAAGGACTTTTGTTTCCCACTTAACCCATGATTTCCACAGGATGTTCAAGCAAACCAGATGCCCTGAACATGTGATGTTAAACTTGACATGAATGGTTGATTGTTATGTTGATCGTTATAAGAAGACAATGTGCTAGAATGGTCATGTTTGGTGTCGTTTGAATGCTTGAATTGAGATGGGAAAGTTTTGACAGATTGTGAGCAACTTTACAACTCAGGTAATGTTTTATTGTCAAATAAAACTCTGGTACTGGGGGGATCAAAATCTCCCATCTCAAGACTGGAATTTACGACCCCGTTGGAGGAGGACGAGGAAGGCCAGGCTTGGAAATCCTCGTCCAATCATCAATAGGTGATGGAACTCCTTCAACCAATCAAGACTGGACAAGGAGACTCTTCATGAGAGTTTAAAAGACCCAGTTTACAGAGGTTCAGCCTCTGTTCACCCCTCTGTTCAGCCCTCTGTGTCCCTCTGTGCTCCTCTCCCCTCTGTCCCTCTGTTGCCCTCGGTTGCGCTCTTTGCCCTCCTTCTGCCGCTTCCTCCGGCTCCTTCGCCTCCTACAACCAACTACAACCAACTTCTTCGACGGTTCCTGCTCAAGTTCCTGCAAAGACTCTTGCTTCTCCTCCACCCTTGAAGCCGTGCCAGCATTCCACTCGCTGCCCATCCAAGTGTGAGAGTGATCGAGAACTTCTCCAAAGTTGCACGTCGCCCTCGTCCTACAGCGGTCTGCCAAGCCAGAGCCTCCTTCAGGAACGGCCCAGTCACACCACGTGATCACAGCCGGCGGCCGTGACGAGTACGCGAGTCCAACTTCCAACAACCTTCCGCTGCCTGGAGTGTGTCATTAAGGCGACCACTCTAGAAGGTTGTTCAGACCGGTGAATCACCTGGCACGAGAGAAAGATACGCCTTCGGTCCTACGCCGCTCTCTGCCAGCTACGATCACCCCGTCTGCGACGAAAGATCCACGGCGGTCCGGAAGACGATCCGAGAGTGCCATCGACGCCTGAAGCTGCGTGTCCTCATCACCTCCAAGCCACCACGCTGAGAACCAGGACGCCTCCTTCCAAAGCCGCCTGCCTCCTCCCTCACCTCCTGACCGACCTTCTGCATCTACTCATCACCCTCTCATCCATCCATCCATCCCATTCATCCCTCCATTCATCGCCAAAGTAAGCCGCTGCTTGTCATCTCTGCACAGAGTGGTGTGTTGGGGTTTAGTAATATCATTACTTGCCTGAGGTTCACAGTTAGACTAGAACGTCTCAACTTTCCCATCAGTTACATACGCGTCTGATGCAGTATTGACATTGCTTCATAACTGGTTTGCGTTTCCATCGCGATATTGTTGGGATCATATTATTCTACTTCTGCATCTTTCCTGTTTCTTTCTGTTCTTTTATTCCTAAATAAATCTATAAAATTACGTTGGTCTTGATCACGTTACTTTGGAGTGTATTATAATCAATCTAAGAGCCTCTGATCAGTAAAGGACATTACATCACGAGTAGTGACTTCAGATAAATAGATTGATTACGCTAATAATTAATTAAGTTACCACAGTTAATTAATTAATTAAGTGTTAATCAAGAGAGCTTAATAGTCTCCTGGAAACTATATTTCAGGTGGTGCCCCAAACTTTCGAGGAGATATTATTTTTCATAATATCCACGTCACAGACGCAGGCGTCCGTGACCCGACAATCCGTCACTTTCACGACAAAGTTATCAACATTTTTATGTTTGGCGTTCCGGAGCCCGCCTTATCTCAGGCTGAAAACGCGTTTTCTGCATTGTGCATTAACTTTGCAGGGAAGCTTCAGAAGATGAATTTTTCAGATCCCACTATCGGAGAAAGGGTTTTTCTAGTAGTTGCACTTCAAATCTAAACTGTCTGAAGCGTTTTTTCAAAGTTATCAACATTTTTATGTTTGGCGTTCCGGAACCCACCTTATCTCAGGCTGAAAATGAGTTTCCTGCTTTGTGCCATAACTTTGCAGGGAAGCTTCAGACCATGAAATTTTAACCTCCCACTATAGCAGAAAGGGTTTTTCTAGTAGTTGCACATTAAATCTAAGCTGTCTAAAGTGTTTTTCCAAAGTTATCAACACTTTTATGTTTACCGTTCTGAAATCGACCTTATCTCAGGCTCAAAATGCGTTTTCTGCATTGTGCTATAACTTTGCAGAGAAGCTTCTTAACATTAAATTTTAACCTCCCACTATAGCACAAAGGGTGTTTCTCGTAGTTGCACATCAAATCTCAGGTGTTTGAAGTGTTTTCCCAAAGTTATCAACATTTTTATGTTTGGCGTTCGACAATCGACCTTATCTCAGGCTGAAAACGCGTTTTCTGCATTGTGCCATAACTTTGCAGGGAAGCTTCAGAACATGAATTTTAACCACCCACTATAGCAGAAAGGATCTTTCTAGTAGTTGTACGTCAAATCTAAGCTGTCTGAAGTGTTTTTCGAAAGTTATCAACATTTTTATGTTTGGCGTTCCGGAGCCCGCCTTATCTCAGGCTGAAAACGCGTTTTCTGCATTGTGCAATAACTTTGCAGAGAAGCTTCAGAAGATGAATTTTTCAGATCCCACTATCGGAGAAAGGGTTTTTCTAGTAGTTGCACTTCAAATATAATCTGTCTGAAGCGTTTTTTCAAAGTTATCAACATGTTTATGTTTGGCGTTCCGGAACCCACCTTATCTCAGGCTGAAAATGAGTTTCCTGCTTTGTGCCATAACTTTGCAGGGATGCTTCAGAACATGAAATTTGAACCTCCCACTATAGCAGAAAGGGATTTTCGAGTAGTTGCACATTAAATCTAAGCTGTCTAAAGTGTTTTTCCAAAGTTATCAACACTTTTATGTTTACCGTTCCGAAATCGACCTTATCTCAGGCTCAAAATGCGTTTTCTGCATTGTGCTATAACTTCGCAGAGAAGCTTCTTAACATTAAATTTTAACCTCCCACTATAGCACAAAGGGTCTTTCTCGTAGTTGCACATCAAATCTAAGGTGGTTGAAGTTTTTTCCCAAAGTTATCAACATTTTTATGTTTGGCGTTCCGGAACCCACCTTATCTCAGGCTGAAAATGCGTTTTCTGCATTGTGCCATAACTTTGCAGAGAAACTTCAGAAAATGAAAATTTCACCTCCCACTATAGCAGAAAGGGTCTTTCTAGTAGTTGCACATGAAATTTAAGCTGACTGAAGTGTTTTTCCTAAGTTATCAACATTTTTTTGTTTTGCGTTCCGGAACCCACCGTTTCTCAGGCTGAAAACGAGTTTTCTGCATTGTGCAATAACTTTGCAGGGAAGCTTCAGAACATGAATTTTTCAGATCCCACTATAGCAGAAAGGGTTTTTCTAGTAGTTGCACAACAAATCCAACCTGTCTGAAGTGTTTTTTCAAAGTTATCAACATCTTTATGTTTGGCGTTCCGGAACCAACCTTATCTCAGGCTGAAAACGCGTTTTCTGCATTGTGCCAAAACTTTGCAGGGAAGCTTAAGAACATGAAATTTTCTCCTCACCCTATAGCAGAAAGGGTCTTTCTAGTAGTTGCACATCAAATCTAAGCTGTCTGAAGTGTTTTTCCAAAGTTATCAACATTTTTATGTTTGGCGTTCCGGAATCGACCTAATCTCAGTTTGAAAACGCGTTTTCTGCATTGTGCTATAACTTTGCAGGGACGCTTCAGAACATAAAACTTTCACCTCCCACTATAGCAGAAAGGGTCTGTCATGTACTTGCACTTCAAATATAAGCTATCTGAAGTGTTTTATCAAAGTTATCACAATTTTTATGTTTGGCGTTCCGGAATTGACCTTATCTCAGGCTGAAATCGCGTTTTTCGCATTGTGCCATAACTTTGCAGGGAACCTTCAGAACATGAAAATTTCACCTCCCACTATAGCAGAAAGGGTCTTTCTAGTAGTTGCACATCAAATCTAAGCTGTCTGCAGTGTTTTTCCAAAGTTATCAACATTTTTATGTTTGCCGTTCCGGAACCCACCTTATCTGAGGCTGAAAACGCGTTTTCTGCTTTGAGCCATAACTTTGCAGGGAAGCTTCAGAACATGGAATTTTCACCTCCCACTATATCAGAAAGGGTCTTTCTGGTAGTTGCACATCAAATTTAAGCTGTCTGAATTGTTTTTCCAAAGTTATCAAAATTTTCATGTTTGGCGTTCCGGAATCGACCTTGTCTCAGGCTTAAAACGCGTTTTACGCATTGTGCCATAACCTTGCAGGGAAGCTTCAGAACATGAAAATTTCACCTCCCACTATAGCAGAAATGGTCTTTCTAGTAGTTGTACATCAAATCTAAGCTGTCTGAAGTGTTTTTCCAAAGTTATCAACATTTTTATGTTTGCCTTTTCGGAATCCACCTTATCTCAGGCTGAAAACGCGTTTCCTACATTGTGCCATAACTTTGCAGGGAAGCTTCAGAACATTGACTTTTCACCTCCCACTATATCAGAAAGGATTTTTCTAGTAGTTGCACATCAAATCTCAGCTGTCTGAAGTGTTTTTCCTAAGTTATCTACATTTTTATGTTTGGCGTTCCGGAATCGACCGTATCTCAGGCTGAAAACGTGTTTTACACATTGTGCCATAACTTTGCATAAAGCTTCAGAACATGAAATTTTCACATCCCACTAAAGCAGAAAGGGTCTTTCTAGTAGTTGCACATCAAATCTAAGCTGTCTGAAGTGTTTTTCCAAAGTTATCAACATTTTTACTTTTGGCGTTCCGGAAATCACCTTATCTAATTCTGAAAACGTATTTTCTGCATTGTGCCATAACTTTGCAGGGAAGCTTCAGAACATAAAATTTTCACCTCCCACATCAGGAGAAAGGGTCTTTCTAGTCGTTGCACATCAAATAAAAGCTGTCTGAAGTGTTTTTCCTAAGTTATCAACATTTTTATGTTTGGCGTTCCGGAATCGACCTTATCTCAGGCTGAAATCGCATTTTACGCATTTTACCATAACTTTGCAGGGAAGCTTCAGAACATGAAAATTTCACCTCCCACTATAGCAGAAAGGATCTTTCTAGTAGTTGCACATCAGATCTAAGCTGTCTGAAGTGTTTTTCCAAAGTTATCAACATTTTTATGTTTGGCGTTCCGGAATCGACCTAATCTCAGTTTGAAAACGCGTTTTCTGCATTGTGCTATAACTTAGCAGGGAAGCTTCAGAACATAAAACTTTTACCTCCCACTATAGCAGAAAGGGTCTGTCTAGTACTTGCACTTCAAATCTAAGCTATCTGAAGTGTTTTATCAAAGTTATCACAATTTTTATGTTTGGCGTTCCGGAATCGACCTTATCTCAGGCTGAAATCGCGTTTTACGCATTGTGCCATAACTTTGCAGGGAACCTTCAGAACATGAAAATTTCACCTCCCACTATAGCAGAAAAGGTCTTTCTAGTCGATGCACATCAAATCTAAGCTGTCTGAAGTGTTTTTCAAAAGTTATCAACATTTTTATGTTTGGCGTTCCGGAATCGAACTTATCTCAGGCTGAAAACGCGTTTTACGCATTTTGCCATGACTTTGCAGGGAAGCTTCAGAACATGAAAATTTCACCTCCCACTATAGCAGAAAGGGTCTTTCTAGTAGTTGCACATCAAATCTAAGCTGTCTGCAGTGTTTTTCCAAAGTTATCAACATTTTTATGTTTGCCGTTCCGAAACCCACCTTATCTCAGGCTGAAAACGCGTTTTCTGCTTTGTGCCATAAATTTGCCCGGAAGCTTCAGAACATGAAATTTTCACCTCCCACTATATCAGAAAGGGTCTTTCTCGTAACTGCACATCAAATCTAAGCTGCCTGAAGTGTTTTTCCAAAGTTATCAACATTTTTATGTTTGGCCTTCCGGAATCGACCTTATCTCAGTTTGAAAACGCGTTTTCTGCATTGTGCCATAACTTTGCCGGGAAGCTTCAGAACATGAAATTTTCACCTCCCACTATAGCAGAAATGGTCTTTCTCGTAGTTGCACATCAAATCTAAGCTGTCTGCAGTGTTTTTCCAAAGTTATCAACATTTTTATGTTTGGCGTTCCGGAATCGACCTAATCTCAGTTTGGAATCGGGTTTTCTGCGTTGTGCAATAACTTTGCATAAAGCTTCAGAACATGAAATTTTCAGCACCCACTATAGCAGAAAGGGTCTTTCTAATAGTTGCACATCAAATTTAAGCTGTCTGAATTGTTTTTCCAAAGTTATCACCATTTTTATGTTTGGCGTTCCGGAATCGACCTAATCTCAGTTTGAAATTGCGTTTTCTGCATTGTGACATAACTTTGCAGGGAAGCTTTAGAACATGAAAATTTTGACCTCCCACTATAGCAGAAAGGGTCTTTCTCATAGTTGCACATCAAATCTAAGCTGCCTGAAGTGTTTTTCCTAAGTTGTCAACATTTTTATGTTTGGCGTTCCGGAATCGACCTAATCTCAGTTTGAAATTGCGTTTTCTGCATTGTGACATAACTTTGCAGGGAAGCTTTAGAACATGAAAATTTCACCTCCCACTATAGCAGAAAGGGTCTTTCTAGTAGTTGCACATCAAATCTAAGCTGTCTGAAGTGTTTTTCCAAAGTTATCAACTTTTTTATGTTAGGCATTCCGGAACCCACCTTATCTCAGGCTAAAAACGCGTTTCACGCATTTTTCCATAACTTTGCATAAATCTTCAGAACATGAAATTTTCACCTCCCACTATAACAGAAAGGGTCTTTCTAGTAGATGCACATCAAATCTAATCTGTCTGAAGTGTTTTTCAAAGGTTATCAACATTTTTATGTTTGGCGTACCGGAATTGACCTTATCTCAGGGTGAAAACGCGTTTTCTGCATTGTGCCATAACTTGCAGGGAAGCTTCAGAACATCAAATTTTCACCTCCCGCTATAGCAGAAAGGGTCTTTCTAGTAGATGCACATCAAATCTAAGCGGTCTGAAGTGTTTTTCCAAAGTTATCAACATTTTTTTGCTTGGCGTTCCGGAATCGACTTTATCTCAGGCTGAAAATGCGTTTGACCCAATGTGCCATAACTTTGCAGGCGAGCATCAGAACATGAAATTTTCACTTCCCACTATAGCAGAAAGGGTCTCTCTAGTAGTTGCACATCAAATCTAAGCTGTCTGAAATGTTTTTCCAAAGTTATCAACATTTTTACATTTGGCGTTCCGGAACCCACCTTATCTCAGGCTGAAAACGCGTTTTACGCATTGTTCCAAAACTTTGCATAAAGCTTCAGAACATGAAATTTTCACTTCCCACTATAGCAGAAAGGGCCTTTCTAGTAGTTGCACATCAAATCTAAGCTGTCTGAAGTACTTTTCCAAAGTTATTAACATTTTTATGTTTGGCATTCCGGAACCCACCTTATCTCAGGCTGAAAACGCGTTTTCTGCATTGAGCCATAACTTTGCAGGGAAGCTTCAGAACATGAAATTTTCACATCCCACTATAGCAGAAAGGGTCTTTCTAGTAGTTGCACTTCAAATCTAAGCTGTCTGAAGTGTTTTTCCAAAGTTATCAACATTTTTATGTTTGGCGTTCCGGAATCAACCTTATCTCAGGCTGAAAACGCGTTTTACGCATTGTGCCATGACTTTGCATAAAGCTTCAGAACATGAAATTTTCAGCACCCACTATAGCAGAAAGGGTCTTTCTAGTAGATGCACATCAATTCTAAACGTACTGAAGTGTTTTTCCAAAGTTATCAACTTATTTATGTTTGGCGTTCCGGAATCGACATTATCTCAGGCTGAAAACGCGTTTTCTGCATTGTGCCATAACTTTGCAGGGAAGCTTCAGAACATGAAATTTTAACCTCCCACTATAGCAGAAAGGGTCTTTCTAGTAGTTGCACATCAAATCTAAGCTGTCTGTAGTGTTTTTCCAAGGTTATCAACATTTTTATGTTTGGCATTCCGGAACCCACCTTATCTCAGGCTGAAAACGTGTTTTCTGCATTGTGCCATAACTTTGCGGGGAAGATTCAGAACATGAAATTTTAACCTCCCGCTATAGCAGAAAGGGTCTTTCTAGTAGTTGCACATCAAATCTCAGCTGTCTGAAGTGTTTTTTCAAAGTTATTAACATTTTTATGTTTGGCATTCCGGAACCCACCTTATCTCAGGCTGAAAACGCGTTTTCTGCATTGAGCCATAACTTTGCAGGGAAGCTTCAGAACATGAAATTTTCACCTCCCACTATAGCAGAATGGGTCTTACTAGTAGTTGTTCATCAAATCTAAGCGGTCTGAAGTGTTTTTCAGAAGTTATCAACATTTTTATGTTTGGCGTTCCGGAATCGACCTTATCTCAGGCTGAAAACGTGTTTTCTACATTGTGCCATAACTTTGCAGGGAAGCTTGAGAACATGAAATTTTCACCTCCCACTATGGCAGAAAGGATATTTCTAGTAGTTGCACATCAAATGTAAGCTGTCTGAAGTGTTTTTCCATCGTTATCAACATTTTTATGTTTGGCGTTCCGGAATCGACCTTATCTCAGGCTGAAAACGCGTTTTACGCATTGTGCCATAACTTTGCAGGGAAGCTTCAGAACATGAAATTTTCACCTCCCACTATATCAGAAAGGGTCTTTCTAGTAGTTGCACATCAAATCTAAGCGGTCTGAAGTGTTTTTCAGAAGTTATCAACATTTTTATGTTAGGCGTTCCGGAATCGACCTTATCTCAGGCTGAAAACGCGTTTTCTGCATTGTGCCATAACTTTGCAGGGAAGCTTCAGAACATGAAATTTTCATCTCCCACTATAGCAGAATGGGTCTTTCTAGTAGTTGCACATCAAATCTAAGCTCTCTGAAGTGTTTTTCCAAAGTTATCAACATTTTTATGTTTGGCGTTCTGGAATCGATCTTATCTCAGGCTGAAAACGTTTTTTACGCATTGTGCCATAACTTTGCATAAAGCTTCAGAACATGAAATTTTCACCAGCCACTATAGTAGAAAGGGTCTTTCTAGTAGTTGCACATCAAATCAAAGCTGCCTGAAGTGTTTTTCCAAAGTTATCAACATTTTCATGTTTGGCGTTCCGGAACCCACCTTATCTCAGGCTGAAAACACATTCTCTACATTGTGCCATAACTTTGCAGGGAAGCTTCAGAACATGGAATTTTCACCTCCCACTATGGCAGAAAGGATCTTTCTGGTAGTTGCACATCAAATTTAAACTGTATGAAGTGTTTTTCCAAAGTTATCACCATTTTTATGTTTGGCGTTCCAGAATCGACCTTATCTCAGGCTGAAAACGCGTTTTCTGCATTGTGCCATAACTTTGCAGGGAAGCTTCAGAACATGAAATTTTCACCTCCCACTATAGCAGAAAGGGTCTTTCTAGTAGTTGCACATCAAATCTAAGCTGTCTGAAGTGTTTTTCCAAAGTTATCAACATTTTTATGTTTGGCGTTCCGGAATCGACCTTATCTCCGGCTGAAAACGCGTTTTCTGAATTGTGCTATAACTTTGCAGGGAAGCTTCAGAACATAAAATTTTCACCTCCCAGTATAGCAGAAAGGGTCTTTCTAGTAGTTGCACAACAAATCTAAGCGGTCTGAAGTGTTTTTCAGAAGTTATCAACATTTTTATGTTTGGCGTTCCGGAATCGACCTTATCTCAGGTTGAAAACACGTTTTCTGCATTGTTCCATAACTTTGCAGGGAAACTTCAGAACATGAAATTTTCACCTCCCACTATAGCAGAAAGGGTCTTTCTGGTAGTTGCACATCAAATCTAAGCTGTCTGAAGTATTTTTCAGAAGTTATCAACATTTTTATGTTAGGCGTTCCGGAATCGACCTTATCTCAGGCTGAAAACGCGTTTTCTGCATTGTGCCATAACTTTGCAGGGAAGCTTCAGAACATGAAATTTTCACCTCCCACTATAGCAGAATGGGTCTTTCTAGTAGTTGCACATCAAATCTAAGCTCTCTGAAGTGTTTTTCCAAAGTTATCAACATTTTTATGTTTGGCGTTCCGGAATCGACCTTATCTCCGGCTGAAAACGCGTTTTCTGAATTGTGCTATAACTTTGCAGGGAAGCTTCAGAACATAAAATTTTCACCTCCCACTATAGCAGAAAGGGTCTTTCTAGTAGTTGCACAACAAATCTAAGCGGTCTGAAGTGTTTTTCAGAAGTTATCAACATTTTTATGTTAGGCGTTCCGGAATCGACCTTATCTCAGGCTGAAAACGCGTTTTCTGCATTGTGCCATAACTTTGCAGGGAAGCTTCAGAACATGAAATTTTCATCTCCCACTATAGCAGAATGGGTCTTTCTAGTAGTTGCACATCAAATCTAAGCTCTCTGAAGTGTTTTTCCAAAGTTATCAACATTTTTATGTTTGGCGTTCTGGAATCGATCTTATCTCAGGCTGAAAACGTTTTTTACGCATTGTGCCATAACTTTGCATAAAGCTTCAGAACATGAAATTTTCACCAGCCACTATAGTAGAAAGGGTCTTTCTAGTAGTTGCACATCAAATCAAAGCTGCCTGAAGTGTTTTTCCAAAGTTATCAACATTTTCATGTTTGGCGTTCCGGAACCCACCTTATCTCAGGCTGAAAACACATTCTCTACATTGTGCCATAACTTTGCAGGGAAGCTTCAGAACATGGAATTTTCACCTCCCACTATGGCAGAAAGGATCTTTCTGGTAGTTGCACATCAAATTTAAACTGTATGAAGTGTTTTTCCAAAGTTATCACCATTTTTATGTTTGGCGTTCCAGAATCGACCTTATCTCAGGCTGAAAACGCGTTTTCTGCATTGTGCCATAACTTTGCAGGGAAGCTTCAGAACATGAAATTTTCACCTCCCACTATAGCAGAAAGGGTCTTTCTAGTAGTTGCACATCAAATCTAAGCTGTCTGAAGTGTTTTTCCAAAGTTATCAACATTTTTATGTTTGGCGTTCCGGAATCGACCTTATCTCCGGCTGAAAACGCGTTTTCTGAATTGTGCTATAACTTTGCAGGGAAGCTTCAGAACATAAAATTTTCACCTCCCAGTATAGCAGAAAGGGTCTTTCTAGTAGTTGCACAACAAATCTAAGCGGTCTGAAGTGTTTTTCAGAAGTTATCAACATTTTTATGTTTGGCGTTCCGGAATCGACCTTATCTCAGGTTGAAAACACGTTTTCTGCATTGTTCCATAACTTTGCAGGGAAACTTCAGAACATGAAATTTTCACCTCCCACTATAGCAGAAAGGGTCTTTCTGGTAGTTGCACATCAAATCTAAGCTGTCTGAAGTATTTTTCAGAAGTTATCAACATTTTTATGTTAGGCGTTCCGGAATCGACCTTATCTCAGGCTGAAAACGCGTTTTCTGCATTGTGCCATAACTTTGCAGGGAAGCTTCAGAACATGAAATTTTCACCTCCCACTATAGCAGAATGGGTCTTTCTAGTAGTTGCACATCAAATCTAAGCTCTCTGAAGTGTTTTTCCAAAGTTATCAACATTTTTATGTTTGGCGTTCCGGAATCGACCTTATCTCCGGCTGAAAACGCGTTTTCTGAATTGTGCTATAACTTTGCAGGGAAGCTTCAGAACATAAAATTTTCACCTCCCACTATAGCAGAAAGGGTCTTTCTTGTAGTTGCACAACAAATCTAAGCGGTCTGAAGTGTTTTTCAGAAGTTATCAACATTTTTATGTTTGGCGTTCCGGAATCGACCTTATCTCAGGCTGAAAACGTGTTTTCTACATTGTGCCATAACTTTGCAGGGAAGCTTGAGAACATGAAATTTTCACCTCCCACTATGGCAGAAAGGATATTTCTAGTAGTTGCACATCAAATGTAAGCTGTCTGAAGTGTTTTTCCATCGTTATCAACATTTTTATGTTTGGCGTTCCGGGATCGACCTTATCTCAGGCTGAAAACGCGTTTTACGCATTGTGCCATAACTTTGCAGGGAAGCTTCAGAACATGAAATTTTCACCTCCCACTATATCAGAAAGGGTCTTTCTAGTAGTTGCACATCAAATCTAAGCGGTCTGAAGTGTTTTTCAGAAGTTATCAACATTTTTATGTTAGGCGTTCCGGAATCGACCTTATCTCAGGCTGAAAACGCGTTTTCTGCATTGTGCAATAACTTTGCAGGGAAGCTTCAGAACATGAAATTTTCACCTCCCACTATAGCAGAATGGGTCTTTCTAGTAGTTGCACATCAAATCTAAGCTCTCTGAAGTGTTTTCCCAAAGTTATCAACATTTTTATGTTTGGCGTTCTGGAATCGATCTTATCTCAGGCTGAAAACGTTTTTTACGCATTGTGCCATAACTTTGCATAAAGCTTCAGAACATGAAATTTTCACCAGCCACTATAGTAGAAAGGGTCTTTCTAGTAGTTGCACATCAAATCAAAGCTGCCTGAAGTGTTTTTCCAAAGTTATCAACATTTTCATGTTTGGCGTTCCGGAACCCACCTTATCTCAGGCTGAAAACACATTCTCTACATTGTGCCATAACTTTGCAGGGAAGTTTCAGAACATGGAATTTTCACCTCCCACTATGGCAGAAAGGATCTTTCTGGTAGTTGCACATCAAATTTAAACTGTATGAAGTGTTTTTCCAAAGTTATCACCATTTTTATGTTTGGCGTTCCAGAATCGACCTTATCTCAGGCTGAAAACGCGTTTTCTGCATTGTGCCATAACTTTGCAGGGAAGCTTCAGAACATGAAATTTTCACCTCCCACTATAGCAGAAAGGGTCTTTCTAGTAGTTGCACATCAAATCTAAGCTGTCTGAAGTGTTTTTCCAAAGTTATCAACATTTTTATGTTTGGCGTTCCGGAATCGACCTTATCTCCGGCTGAAAACGCGTTTTCTGAATTGTGCTATAACTTTGCAGGGAAGCTTCAGAACATAAAATTTTCACCTCCCACTATAGCAGAAAGGGTCTTTCTAGTAGTTGCACAACAAATCTAAGCGGTCTGAAGTGTTTTTCACAAGTTATCAACATTTTTATGTTTGGCGTTCCGGAATCGACCTTATCTCAGGTTGAAAACACGTTTTCTGCATTGTTCCATAACTTTGCAGGGAAGCTTCAGAACATGAAATTTTCACCTCCCACTATAGCAGAAAGGGTCTTTCTGGTAGTTGCACATCAAATCTAAGCTGTCTGAAGTATTTTTCAGAAGTTATCAACATTTTTATGTTAGGCGTTCCGGAATCGACCTTATCTCAGGCTGAAAACGCGTTTTCTGCATTGTGCCATAACTTTGCAGGGAAGCTTCAGAACATGACATTTTCACCTCCCACTATAGCAGAATGGGTCTTTCTAGTAGTTGCACATCAAATCTAAGCTCTCTGAAGTGTTTTTCCAAAGTTATCAACATTTTTATGTTTGGCGTTCTGGAATCGATCTTATCTCAGGCTGAAAACGTTTTTTACGCATTGTGCCATAACTTTGCATAAAGCTTCAGAACATGAAATTTTCACCAGCCACTATAGTAGAAAGGGTCTTTCTAGTAGTTGCACATCAAATCAAAGCTGCCTGAAGTGTTTTTCCAAAGTTATCAACATTTTCATGTTTGGCGTTCCCGAACCCACCTTATCTCAGGCTGAAAACACATTCTCTACATTGTGCCATAACTTTGCAGGGAAGCTTCAGAACATGGAATTTTCACCTCCCACTATGGCAGAAAGTATCTTTCTGGTAGTTGCACATCAAATTTAAACTGTATGAAGTGTTTTTCCAAAGTTATCACCATTTTTATGTTTGGCGTTCCAGAATCGACCTTATCTCAGGCTGAAAACGCGTTTTCTGCATTGTGCCATAACTTTGCAGGGAAGCTTCAGAACATGAAATTTTCACCTCCCACTATAGCAGAAAGGGTCTTTCTAGTAGTTGCACATCAAATCTAAGCTGTCTGAAGTGTTTTTCCAAAGTTATCAACATTTTTATGTTTGGCGTTCCGGAATCGACCTTATCTCCGGCTGAAAACGCGTTTTCTGAATTGTGCTATAACTTTGCAGGGAAGCTTCAGAACATAAAATTTTCACCTCCCACTATAGCAGAAAGGGTCTTTCTAGTAGTTGCACAACAAATCTAAGCGGTCTGAAGTGTTTTTCACAAGTTATCAACATTTTTATGTTTGGCGTTCCGGAATCGACCTTATCTCAGGTTGAAAACACGTTTTCTGCATTGTTCCATAACTTTGCAGGGAAGCTTCAGAACATGAAATTTTCACCTCCCACTATAGCAGAAAGGGTCTTTCTGGTAGTTGCACATCAAATCTAAGCTGTCTGAAGTATTTTTCAGAAGTTATCAACATTTTTATGTTAGGCGTTCCGGAATCGACCTTATCTCAGGCTGAAAACGCGTTTTCTGCATTGTGCCATAACTTTGCAGGGAAGCTTCAGAACATGACATTTTCACCTCCCACTATAGCAGAATGGGTCTTTCTAGTAGTTGCACATCAAATCTAAGCTCTCTGAAGTGTTTTTCCAAAGTTATCAACATTTTTATGTTTGGCGTTCTGGAATCGATCTTATCTCAGGCTGAAAACGTTTTTTACGCATTGTGCCATAACTTTGCATAAAGCTTCAGAACATGAAATTTTCACCAGCCACTATAGTAGAAAGGGTCTTTCTAGTAGTTGCACATCAAATCAAAGCTGCCTGAAGTGTTTTTCCAAAGTTATCAACATTTTCATGTTTGGCGTTCCCGAACCCACCTTATCTCAGGCTGAAAACACATTCTCTACATTGTGCCATAACTTTGCAGGGAAGCTTCAGAACATGGAATTTTCACCTCCCACTATGGCAGAAAGGATCTTTCTGGTAGTTGCACATCAAATTTAAACTGTATGAAGTGTTTTTCCAAAGTTATCACCATTTTTATGTTTGGCGTTCCAGAATCGACCTTATCTCAGGCTGAAAACGCGTTTTCTGCATTGTGCCATAACTTTGCAGGGAAGCTTCAGAACATGAAATTTTCACCTCCCACTATAGCAGAAAGGGTCTTTCTGGTAGTTGCACATCAAATCTAAGCTGTCTGAAGTATTTTTCCAAAGTTATCACCATTTTTATGTTTAGCGTTCCGGAATCGACCTCATCTCCGGCTGAAAACGCGTTTTCTGAATTGTGCTATAACTTTGCAGGGAAGCTTCAGAACATGAAATTTTTACCTCCCACTATAGCAGAAAGGGTCTTTCTAGTAGTTGCACATCAAATCTAAGCGGTCTGAATTGTTTTTCAGAAGTCATCAACAATTTTATGTTTGGCGTTCCGGAATCGACCTTATCTCAGGCTGAAAACGTGTTTTACGCATTGTGCCATAACTTTGCATAAAGCTTCAGCACATGAAATTTCCACCTCCCACACTAGCAGAAAGGGTCTTTCTAGTAGTTGCACAGCAAATCTAAGCTGTCTGAAGTGTTTTACCAAAGTTATCAACTTTTTTATGTTTGGCATTCCGGAATCGACCTTGTCTCAGGCTGAACACGCGTTTTACGCATTGTCCCATAACTTTGCAATGAAACATCAGAACATTAAATTTTCACCTGCCACTATAGCAGAAAGGGTCTTTCTAGTAGTTGCACATCAAATCTAAGCTGTCTGAAGTGTTTTTCAAAGTTATAAACATTTTCATGTTTGGCGTTCCGGAATCGACGTAATCTCAGTTTGAAAACGCGTTTTCTGTATTGTGCAATAACTTTGCAGGGAAGCTTCAGAACATTAAATTTTCACCTCCCACTATAGTAGAAAGGGTCTTTCTAGTAGTTGCACATCAAATCTAAGCTGTCTGAAGTGTTTTTCCAAAGTTATCAACTTTTTTATGTTTGGCGTTCCGGAATCCACCTTATCTCATGTCGCTCGGGTTTGGATTTCAAGGTTTTGTGTACAGGGCAATTGGCTGTAACAAGCCGTCCCTAGTTCCGAGTACACTACCTCCCTTTGCCTCTCTGGTAAAGGGCCCCCTCGTGTGGTCAACTCAGTCAGCCTCTTGTTGCAGACACGGTTCTAAAACTATAATAGATGTATCAACTTCACCTATTATATTAGTGAGTAGTGTCGGCGCTTCACTGAGCGGGTTATTTAATTCGCCCGACCTGTTGAGAAACAGGTTCTTGACCTTACAATGCTACACCTTCTACCGTAGTCTCTTTACTTAGCTTCGTTTAGGGACACATGATTAGATCCTCAATCCATTCCTTCAATAAAATATTACCTCAGCCTTCTGAACTACCACTTTATCATTGACATAATAATTCAGGATGGAATAATGCTACCAGGCGAGACATTCACTACATGTGCACAGGAAAGGGAATCAAACATTAATTCAATCCAGCATTAACTCACCTATAACCCAGTTGATGGTAGTACAGGAGCCAGTCGATTCTTTAGTAGTCAGGGATCAATGCCGTTGTGCCTTTTCAGTACTTAATTCGTACTCAGTTTTATTTTGTTTTTATATCAAAAGTATTTTCCAAAAAATTGATAAAAAGGATAACAAAACAGTAAAATCAATAAAGAACAAAATTCAATACAAAAATGATAAAAGGGTAATAAAACTATAAAATTCAAAAAAGGATAATAAAAACAATAAAATCAATAAACATCAATGAACTCAAGGGTATTGCCAGACGCTAATACCCAACAAAGTCAAAGGCACTGCCAGACGCTAGTGCACATACATAAATGTCAAAAATCATATAATCAAAATGCATACACAATAAAAAGGATTAAGTCAAAGATCCTAAAAATATATTCAAAGTATATGCAATAAAAGAGATTTAGTCAAAAGAATTAATCATAAAAATCAACCAATCAATAATAAAAAACCATAAGAGAACAACAAAAAGAGTTAAATCAAATGGCCTAAGAGCAAGAGCAAGAGCACCGTCCCAAGTTAAGATACAAGACCTTACAGCAAACGGATGAAGCCAAAAGCGTGGAACAAGAGCGAGAGCGAGAGGTCAGTTTATCCTAGACCTTTATAGCAACATTGCCGATTTCAATAAACAATCCCCCAGTGCGTCATTATTGGGTGACGTGTTCTTGTCATCTTCAGTGGAAAGTTTTAATTTTCATCACGTGTTCTTGCTGTCGTCCTTAGTGGAAAGTTTTAACTTTCATCACGTGTTCTAACTGTCGTCCTTAGTGGAAAGTTTTAACTTCATTAGAGACACCCCTTATGTCTTATGCAGATGTTTTAGATTCATTGAACATGCTGAGTGTTAGTTTCATTGTTTTGATAAATGTAACTTATGTTCTAAGTGAAGACCACAATGTTCTATTAATACAACGTTCCTTCTAAGTGTTAACCATAATCGCAAGCTCGGCTTAAAAACATGTTCTGCTTACAAATTCACCCTGAGGTTAGAGCATGCCCTGCTTGTAAGTTCAAAAGTGCAAAGCATACAGGTTCAATAAGTGCTCATAATAAGTGCAAAGCATGGTTATAATATTTTGGATTTTCCAGTATATACAACATCCCCCTCCCAAAATATCCTCCTTCACCATTTGTCTAAGTCCATTGATTCATCTTCTTCATCTTTTTCATCTCTTTCATTCATTCGGGACTCAAGCTCCTTCAAATCTTCCTCCTTCAGCCTTCTCAGCACATTCATATAGTAATCGAACAATTTCTGTGCAGACTCCTTGCCTCTACCGGTAGATGTCGCGGCGGCGTGCGTTGAAGGAGGAGTGAGGTCGCTTCCTCTGCTCGGACGATTAGGCATGGTGGGATCTGGACTCTCATCTCGGGGGGTGGTAGGAGAGTATTTGTTCCGCTCAGGCGTAACAGGGGTCGAAACTCTGGGGGTATTCGGACGCACCGGAGATGATGTGTTCACAGGATCAGCCGACCCTGAAGATGTGTTCACAGGGTCAGCCGACCCTGTGGAGGTAACATTAGCTGGGACATCTGTGAGCTGTTTTGAGTCTGGGAAGACAAATTTGTTTTTTATCATATTTAACCCACATTGATGACAATTTTTCAGGACATGGCCCTCATGTTTACATAGGAGTAGATTTTTGAGAGTCATTACCTTCACAATAGTTGCAATTTGTTGCACCGGTGTCTTCCGGAGATTTTGATTGATCTTTCGGATTTTCTTCATCCGTCTCACCTTCAGTTAGCGAGGTGTCACTCTGCTGTGATCGGGGAAAGGACTGCAGGTGTACGTACGTTGGTACGGACACGGAGGCCCTTGGACGTCTGGGTGCCCTTGGGGCGGGAGTAGCTCCCGAATCCGAGTTAGCAGATGGTCCTTTATCAGGCAGACAGTTGTTCCCCTGCCCAGGAGGCGAAGCAAACTGAAATACCCAACCGCTTCTGGATGTCGCAGCTCTCTCTACCCAGCGTCTCGCCGGATTTGTTCTCCGAGGAAAGGGCCTCCCACCGCGCCTAAATCTCTGCTTGTGCTGCTCGAGCATAGCAGGGCGCTTCCAGTCACGTTCTCCCTTCAACACAGCCAGAGCTTCTTTCTCATTTCCGCTTATTACCAGTTGGGCAAAATTCTGCCATGAGACTGGTCCTTGAACATGCCACCCCAATGCGGTGGGCACTGTTGTTCTATTTTTCAATAATTCGCTCATCCACTCGAAGTAACCACGAGGGCAAAATCCTCCCTGATAATGGTGTAGACTATACCCCCCATGCCATAATCTACCATGTTCACTGAGTATCAAGTCCTCCCAGTCCTCATACACGCTCACAGCGTCTCTTTGCCACTGAGTCACCATCAGTAAGTTTGGGTCACAGAGGTGAATCTGGTCCCCTGGACGTCGGTAACCTGGCTGTATGTTTCCCGGCCCCCAAGGTCTAGCGGGACTAATGAACCCCAAATCTTTATCATACACTTCTCCCACCTGTTCCGTTTTCAACAACATTCCCTGCACCACATATGGAGGATGAAATCCTCCCTGTTCAATCCAGGATGTCTGCCCAGGTCCTATAGTACAGTGGTACACCCTAAGGGCGTACGTGGTCAATGGGGGCAGCTTATCATCCCCTGGGAACGTGAACTCCCAGTGTTCGGCACATACCACTGGAAGCCAGTGTACTAATGGCTCATTCTCCTGGCACATTACCACGAAACGTGGCCATGCCTGGAGGATGAACGGGGTCTCTTTTTCAAATGACCACACGATCTTTCTCGTTGGTTTGATTTCCAGGGGCACCCATATCTTTTGGACCTTCTTTCGTTGTTCTTGGGTGACGACGCCGCGTGATACTTTTGCTGTAAATCTCATGAGGGGCTTATTCCTCCAATATTCAATCATTTTGGTGGAGGGTCCCCAACTAAAAACCCTACGGCGTCCTATGTCTGCAGGGCGGACTTTGGTTTTAGGATCAAGGGGCTCCATGATCACATCCAGAGCTAACAGCACATTCGTCTCCTTTGTGCCCGATGGATCCCATTGATCCGCCTTGTCGTTCCCGTCCGTAATCACAATTGGGCCCTGCAGAAACATTACAAAATGTCAATTTTGAGAAGGTCTACTAACAGCAGACGCCATTCCAAACAACCTAATGTCGTTAGGAGTTTTCCATAGTTTCATGGGATAACAAGTCCCCATCAGATAACCTATATAAAACATAGAGACATACAAGGAAGTTCCTCCAGCTAATTTTTTAATCAGGACCCATATCATCAGAATCATCCATTGTCCTGTAAGATTTAGTGCTGCCTTTTTATACCTCCCCAGGGTTGACCAAATTAATGTCAGCAATAAACCTATGAGTATAAGATATATCACTGTCCCTGCTATATTGCAATAGGTGCACTGAGAATCTGTGCAAAATAGTAAAGTCAATTCGGTGTACAAACTGTCCAGAATGTATACTACGGTGACCGCGGTCGGCCAAAGCCACGGTTTCTGAGGATTAAGATTCAATGCAGCGACTCCAATGAGGCCGAATGATGTGTGTAAAGGGGTTACTTTCCTAACTAAAAAACGAATGCATCCTACTACTAATCCGAAGATGCACCCTAGGCAAGTTTTTTGCTTGTGTAATGGAGGAACAAATACTACTTGTAACATGGACAGTATCATAAGATCAATAAAATCTGTCCCTACCTGAGGAGGATTTGCTGGGTCATACCCGGTGTTGTTCGTCTGGTTGCTTGCCATGCTCAGTGCGACTAAATGTGAGATACTTCCTGCACAGCTTTGCCTGTGTGCTTGTAGATGGAGGTGTTACCTTCAGTTTCCTGTTGACGTAGATGGAACATCAGCATGTCTGCTCCAATGTATGCCCATGTCAGCATCATCCAGATGATAGTCCAAACACTATCTCCTGGATCCGTGCAGTGTTCAAACACTTTTGGGTGTTTAATGTAACGTGGGTAATAAGCCATGGAGCTCAGTGTATCGTTCTGTAACATTGTATCATTTTGCCATTTAGTCAATCCTACAGTGATGTCATAAACCAATGCCTTGGCACTGATTAGGATGTATTTTTCTGTTATTATAGTGGTTGTTTCAACCTTTCTCCATTCCAGTAGAGATCTATAAGTACTCTGAGTGGTTATGGATCTACAAAGAGTAATGTTTGTTCTCTGACACCAATCTTCTCTGTTGGAGAAGTAGGTAATTTTAAAATTAAGTGATTCATATATTATTATGATGGTGCCGAACACCCATATTAAGGTCATAAATTTAATCCTGAGGTTTTCCTTATTCGCTTCCCCCTCAGGTACTTTTGTAGCCGATACCTTGGTCTTCATATCTGTAAGACATAAGCAAGGTCCCTGAGTTAAACCTCACTATAGCCTTCGTCCGATGATTTTTTCCATTTTCCTTGTTTCTTTTTCCTTATGTCTTCCTTAACGTCTCGAAGAGCTTTCTTCAAGAACTCTCTTTCTTGTCTATCTTTTCGTCTGCTGGCTGCACGGCACGGATAGCAGCATATACTGTTAAAACACCGACATGAGGTGACTACTTTAGAGATTGCAGCAAGACCTATGAGGACTGCTAACACAATAAGTATCCATTTTATGTACCACCACATTAATTCAATTATTTCCCACACGGCGTCTACCGTGTCTAGAACTCCTTGTCCTACCCCATACACCGTCGCTTCTGCTACCATACCTATGAATCCTAACCATCCTGCTGTCGGGGTTTTAGTGCGGAAATCACGTACAATATGCCAATAGTCGTCCAATTTTTCACAAGCAAATATATCTTGAGTTGTATCAATCTTAGGGGCACTATAATCTTCATAGACACAACTCCTATTTCCTAGTGGGGATGTTTCGGCATAGGATATTTTTGAAAGAATCCTATCATCTATAGAGTATACCTGTGTCCGTGATTTAGCATGCACATTGTCTTTATCACATAGCTGATCCCGGTATGTTTCATAGCGATTGTACATTAAGAATCCCGGGTTAATGCTTTCCAGAAACCCGAATGGAGCTGCTACTTTTGGCCAGTGTGGTACGGCTACATGGACTCCTAGTCGTCCACACATTTCTTCCCTATTTTTCGACAGTATACCATGTGTCCTCCACCTTGTGGTAAAATAGGACTCATGTTTTCTTTTTAATTGTTTAGCTATTCGAGATCCATTAAAACATCTGGAGGTATTACACGGAATATAACCCCAGAGGTGTGGATCGCATGGATTAGAATCATGACTGTATACCGCCTCAGGTTTCAAATTAGGTGCACGAAAGCATTTTTGGTATCCTGTAATACTTAAATTAAAATACTCAGGGTCATTGGGTTGCCATCTGAGCTGTGGGTACTGAATGTTGCTTAGGATGGGGAACCAGGTTTTCCTAAATTCAGTTTTGTCAAATCTTTTGTTTTTTGTCTTCTTCATATTATTGATCTCAAAGAGGTCTAGACCTGCTATTAAAAACCTCTCCGTAGTCATTAGAGTAGTGTGGACAAACGGGAATGATGACTGAATTGTTCTTACGCGGTGCCATTCCGAGTATCATTTAAAATATTGTCTGACTGTTTTCAGATGATTGGGCAACAGAAACTGCGCTGTGTACTTCATGGGAGGTTCTACCCCCATTCCCTCCTTTTGTACACTATTTTTCCCCGGGACAATTATCATGTTATTAAAATGGGGCCAGGCCCGAATAGACACTTCTCCATTGGAATCATTCCAGGAGACTTCTTTCCTTCTGAGAAAGTTCTGATAATTAGCTAATTGATCCTGAAGGGCCATTCCCGAGGTTCTTTCACCTCCTGTAATTTGTGTAATATCTCCCCACAGTTGGCTTGGGTTAAACAATAATGTTGCTTCTTTAAGTGTAGCATACCACGTCCTTTGGTCATTATCTCGGAGTCCTTCCGTAGATGGTCTCTTCCATTCAGTAATATTTTCTTGGAACACTGAGTCGTAACCCCACATCCCTTGCTCAGTCTGTACTTCTATCTCATAATTTTTAGCTCTTTCCTTCAAATTGTTCAATGGGTTTGTTAGATGTGGGAGTCCGGAGCCCACCAGAAATTGATGTATTATCGTAGTATTCTTTTTTCCTTTCTGGTGAGCAGTAAGAGTATTTTCTTTTAGTTCTTTATATGACACAATATGGGGCCATATCAGCATTCCTAAGCTTTCTGTGTCAAACGAGTTCCATCCTAATCCTTTTCCTAACAAAAGGCCGGCTAACTGAGACCATTCCCATGCTTTAAAGAAAACCGTGGGGTCTTTTTCAGCCTCATTATTTAGACATGTCGGAGAAATAGTATACTTATGGTCTCCTTGCCCTTGACCACTAGGTCGTCGACCAATGGAGTTTCTAGATGGGAGTGGACAGGATAGATTGACCGGTAGGTCTTTGGTACAGTCCTCCATTGCTCTTGCCCAATCTTCTCCCCTCATAGGATAAAATATTCTGTTTTCTGTATTGTTAGGTTTTTCATTAATGAGCTGATATGCATATCTTACATGAGTAATGTTTATCCTTAGTACTTTGGACAAACATTGCTTAGCCTCAGCCCACCAGGTCGATATTATTGACCCAATTCCTCCAGGGTTGTTGAGTCATCATGGGAATTGCTAGTCCTATCTGATCCCTTCGACACTCACAGGGCTCTTTGTGACAATCATTTCCTTCTTCCATTCCTTTATCATTAAACTGCATGTTATGGCAAAATATACCATTTTCTTGCAGCGCCCCTAATTTGTACCACATGACCCTTCGCTGCACGACAGGGTATTTTAGCCATAATTTCCAAAATTTACTATCTGAGTGCTGATCTGCAATGTACGCCTTTCCTGTCCCGTTAATTTTGTTCTTATTTAGTTCACTGGTGGTGGATAGCAAATGCCATCTCCAATAAACATTGCGTAATCCGGTGTCTCGTGCGTCGGCATCATCTCCATCATTTTCAGGTCCTCTGTTTCTGCAATTTTTTCCTGGTTGACACCTCGGATAAACCTCCTCTTCTCTGAAATGAGTGTCAGGGGGAGGCTTGCCGTCCGACCATGGTCTGGAACCATTTGCCATCAAATAAAAACAATTCTCAAATTGTCTGTCTTCGTGTTTGGAGAGAAGGAACGCAATTTGTTGTTTCTTCTTTCCTTTGTGTTTAGTTTGATTCGCTGCTACTATAGAGGCAAAAATAACACTAGATGATAACAACGTGGTTTATGCCTCTACCTTTTGTGAACATTCCTTTAGTGCATAGGCTCTCAAGTGTGTACTCCTGCCCTCTTCTCACTCTTCTAGGAGCAGGGTCAGACGGATCAGTGTTTAACACATCGGGGTCAGGGTTGGCCGAAAAAGGCAGGGGGGCTATATCTAACAGGAGCTGTCCTATTTGATTACATTTATCCCATTCATCATTTCCATGCGTTTCCGTGGTTGCCCACAGTTCTTGTTCCCATGTCTTATTATCATAGCTGTCTGGTTCAATTCTTTTGATAATCGGGGCATCCCATATATGGGTAGCATTAATCTTCTGACATGTTTTCGTCTGATAATACCTATCTTCTCCCATCGTCCAGCCTCGTCTCGTCTGTTGGGCAAAAACTCTATAATGGCAGGTTTTAACAGGGCTAATGCCGATGGACCATCCAGAGAGTCTCATCTCCTCATGATTTATTAGCTTTACTTTTACTGTTACGAATTCCTTGGATGTGGGTCCATAACGAGATACTATATCCTCCCAGGTATTGTAACTACATAAGGTTTCGTTCTGCTGACCACACTGAGCCTTGTATCTACACAGCCTTTCATATGCTGCCTGAGATGCCTGAAGAAGCCAGCACATGAGTCCTTTATCACAATCTGACACGTTGGCACTTTTAAATTGGATATCACAATCTGCGGTGTCCTTCTTGTCTGGACTCGCAGATTCTGAAGTGTCATTATTAATTTCAATGTGGTTTGATAATGGGATTGTCTTATTAATAGCAGGCGGGGAAACATAGGTTTCTATTTGGTCAGAGATCAGGGTGGAGATAGGTGTAGCTACAGGATTTGTCGGGGCCGTGGTCGTGACTTCCTGATTTTGTCCGTCTGTTATCGCCATGGTGGTGCTTTCAGATTCAGAAGTAGCTGTGCTAGTGGTCATTTGGTTTTGAGTAGTATTGGCATTTTGTTTCTGACTATTTATAGTGGGGGTAATTGTCATGATGGTAGCTGTCCAAATAGTAGCTGCTTCTGTGATTTTGTTCACAGAACTTTTCACACTCCGGCGCTGTCTCTGTCTGGGTTTTGCGGTGACAGCCCGACCTGTCATTTCCTGTTCAGCAGATTTTTGCTCAGCATATTGACACGTGCCACTTACAGCTCCGTGTATATTAGGTAGACAACTGCTTGTCTCATCCATAAAGCTTGATCAAATTGAGTGCCATTTTTCTCTGTTGCAATTGGTAGGGGTATTTCTCTAGTTTCTGGAGTCAGAATGGTGCAGTTTTTACAGTGTACTGTTTTTAATTTTATCGCGTTTTTTAAGGGCCCTCCCTCTTCTGACCCAGGATTATCGAGATCCTGCGGGTGAGAAGTGGGCGGTGGCATTAATTCTTGCAACTCTGACTCCCTTTTTTCTCCTGATTGGTTCATAATAGCCGAGTTGTTTTTGGGATTATTCCTCTCCCCCTCTGGACCAATCTCATATACAGCTAGGCGGGGCCTCAGGTGCTGCTGGAAAAATGTGCTGCCTGGCATCTCCAGATCCAGAACAGCCTCAGAAAATCCAGTACGACTTAGCTTAGATTTTTTCCTCAGCCAAGCTGACCTCCACCAAGTCAATTTTTCTTTTGCTAAGGGCACAACCGGGATCGAGACATTGGTCAAAATCATCAAATCCCCAGTCTTTACCTCTATGAAGACCCCCAACGGGTACCATGCGATGCGGGTGGACGCAATAAGGACATGGGCCGCCCCGGACACTGTTCGAGGGCCACCTTCAGTAACAAGAATAAGAGTACGCTTAATAGTGCAGACCCTAACTTCTTTTGCTTCATTAGGATGTCTGGGCAAGGTCCCAGAAGTTGTAAAAATCCTTTTATTGTTGGATAAATGGGGGTAGTTGTACACATCAGGGTGGTACACTTTCCCCTTAACCTCCTTATTGTGGGGCCATAATTGTTCGGTCCACCACCTTCCCAAAGAGGTGGATTCCCAATTTCTCCAACTAAAGCCTGGCAAAGATAGGTTTCCGTCTCTAGACAGATGTAAGCCATTCTCCCACTTCCACGGGAGGAAGTCTTCCCATTTCATGGTGGTATCCTTGGGGATCAATGAAAGTTTCCTTTTCAGCTTCGATGACAATTTATCATCACTAGTAGACATCATAGTCTGATATATCAGGATGGGGCAGTTCCAGGAATCAACAGTACTGGCCCTTAAGGCAAGCGGGAGCTGCATGAGGTGATCGTTTGAATGAAAACGATGCCGTAGCGCCAAAAATTGTGCTGGGTTTATCTGCCAGGGGGTGCCTGTATCACACACGGCCCAGTCCCCCGCACTTCGGCCACAGATGCATGGCTTGCAGTTGGTGTCTTTACGTAATATTTGGTATCGACCCCCCCACGACTCCCAGCACCACATGCAGAACGTGAAAGGGGCAGATCTCATTAATTCAACCCCGCCCACCAGGTTTTCAGCTCCTCCTTCCGCGACTCCATTAGTGTTGGATTGGTGCGGGATAGATAAGACATGTCGTATCCCCTCCTGTTCCAACCACGAACGAAAGTGTTGAGAAGTAAACATGGCGGCATTATCCGATCTGAGGCTTCTGACTGGGTTCCCCTGAATAAATGACATCACACACTATTTTGCTGTCGTTGTGGTTTCTTTTTTGATGGGGTAGACTCGGGTGTGTCCTCCCCCATTATCAGCTATTACCAGGAATTTTTTATAATGACCAAAGTGACTCCCCAGGACACCTATGTCCATAGACGCCTGGGAATTCTTCAGCTATTTTGCCTTCTTGATAAGCAATAGGAGGTAACAATCCCTTCTCCATGCATATCTCACAATTATGTCTAACCAGCGATATTGTGTCTTTGAGAGGGCCGGCCTCAATCCCGTTATCAACCATCCATCGCCGCGTTCTCTCATTACCAACATGTAGCAAAGCGCAATATATATGCTGGACATAATCCAGCCTCTCTTCCTGAGGGATGACAAGCTTCCCTTGATCATTCTTCCATTTATCAGGAAAAATCAAGGTGCCCACTACAACTGCTCTCGTCTGCACTAGTCTGTCGACCACATCATTTCCCATGTGATCAAAATCTTGTAGTCCCATGTGACTATTGACATGTGTCACCCACAATTTTATATGTTCCAGCACCTGGTTCACCACTGTCCATAAGTCACGGTGCTCCAGCTCTTTACCTTTATAATTCTGGAAGTCTTGTTGCTGCCAGTATTTAAGGTTATCTTTCACACTTTCACAATCCGTATGGATTTTATTCCCTTCTTTTTCACATATTGTAGCCCGCTGACAACTGCCTGTAGCACGGCTTCCTGTGCTGTTTTGCCTATTCTTCCTTTTTCCTGATATATCGGGTTGTCTCGTTTGTATAACAGAAAACCCCAATATCCCTCGGGAAAAAGTGTGTATATCCCTATATAGTCTGGTTGAGACATCGTAGGGATTTTAGGCTGCTGCCTAGACTTAGCCATTACAAATGACCAATTTGGATCTAGAAGCATTTGCTTCCACTTTCCCCATCTAGAGGCATAAGCTTTAGCAAACTTCACCGTGTCCTTGACCATTTCTTTGGTGAGGTCATTCTGTACTGTACATTTTACATAAACCTGGCCTAAGTTAGAAGGCAGTTCAGTATTGACTTTCCATAATAACCTCAGTTCTCTTTCTGCTGGGGCAAATCGACTTTCAGTGGGTGAATATCTAACAGATACGTAGCAAATCGGTGTGTCATTACTTTCCTCGTAGACTGCCGAGTATCCCCCATTTTCCTTTTCCTCCAACACTACCACGGAGATATTCTGTCCATCTCGATACGGAGCGAGCTTCACCCCATCTGTAAGAATGTGTTGAATAAGACAGTTCCAGGTTTCTGTTTCTTCCGGCGTTAGCATTCTATTGTGCTCTATTAATTTTAGGGACCGCTTGTCGAATGACGTGACCTTATTTTTAATTATCTCAACAGGTCTCGCTAAAGTAGAGTAATAAGGAATCATGCTTCGCAGCCACCCCGATTTTCCAAAGCATTTTTCTAGCTCTTTAAGCGTAGTAGGGTGCACATGTTGGAGATATTTGTTAGTGGAAGTTATCGCGGGCTTTGTAACCAAAACACCCAGATACTTAACTTGCGATACTCCTATCTCACATTTAGCAATTCCAATCTTCATTCCATGATCTTTCAGTCTCCGGATCACTTCCTCTAAAAGCTCGAGATGTTTTTCTTCTGTCTCTGTGGAGATAAATATATCGTCTATATAACACGTGACTGGCAAGTCATGCAACAATTTCTCCATTCTTTCCTGAAATGCGTTTGGGGAATTTACAAATCCTTGGGGCAGCCTGGTCCACATGTAGCCCTGTCCTTTTATCATAAAACAAGTTTTTGGCCTGCTCTCCTCCGCCAGTGGCACTGACCAGAATCCATTGGCGAGGTCAATACTGGAGTTATATTCTCCCGGGCGTATTTTTAACATGGTTTGTCGGGGATTGATTATTTGTCTAGTATCTTTCACTGTCACGTCATTTAACATTTTCAGATTATGGACAGGCCTAACGGTACCGTCCTTTTTTGGTACTGCCTGCACTGGCATTAAGCAGGGTGGTTCTTTAATTTTCTCAATGACCCCTAATTGTTCTAATTCTTTAAACACTGCCAGCAGTTGATCTTCATATTTTCCTAATGGGTATTGTTTATGTTTACCGGGGAGACCACCCCTAATGACATATGGTTCTGTTTTCATTAATCCTACATCATTTTTAAATCGAGCCCTTTCGGCCGAATAGAGAATCTTTTCTAAGCGTGCCTTGTCTTTTATGTGCGAGGCACATACTAATTTTTCTATGGCCGTAATCCTGTTCTCTCATCCAATTTGAGGAAGGGGCATCAATAATCCATTCTGAATCATTCGGAGAAAATAAAGGGTTAGGCCCTATTGCCACAGTTTTTCCATTAAATATCGATCGAGTTCTTCATCTATCCATTCTCTCGGTAATATGGATATATCTGTTCCAGTATCATAATAGCAATCTCTTTTTTGATCTTTAACCCATATCTGCACTTTATAAGGCCTCATTATTGGGTTTTGGGTTTGTATTTCTCTAACACTTTCCTCTGGGCTGCGGTCAGTTCCCTTCCCTGATCCTGATTTCGCCCTGCCGCTGCAAGTATTACCGCTTCTTTTTGCTCTTGGGTCATCGTTTTCCAGTCCTCGTCGGACACTGGTTTCGGACGGGGGCGATCTTGCCCCTTTGTTTGGGGTCGATTGTCGGCATGATTCTGCCTCCAGCGAGGCTGCTTGTGGGTATTCATGCCTGAGCTATTCATATTCTTGTTGAATGGAGGGCGCTTGGCCCCACCCTGTCTCTCGGGTCTGATGTCTTGCTGGTTTCGATCCTTCCTGGGTGGGAAGGAAGATCGAGTGCGAGGCGGGGCGCGGTGTTGGTTTGCTAGTTTCGATTCGGTAGGGGGAAGGGACTTCCCCCTCTGCTCGTTTTTTGGCTGTCGAGGTTCAGATACATCCTGTTTCTCTTTTTGCTGTCTAAGAGCTCTTCTCACACCCATGAGGGAGCTGTGACGTGTGATAACCTCAGTTTTTGCATCGAGTCCTTTCGCTTTGGAGGAACTCCAGAACTAATTTTGCTTGCTCAGGGCAGTTAATCTGAATCAGAAAACTCTTAACCTGTGACTCATTGGCCCCCTCTGTTGTATACACTGGAAGTTCGAAAATATTATAATGGACCTGCTAAATAATATTTGATATTGTTTTTGATTTTTTATCATTAATTGTTTAATGTTTCAAACTTTAGTGAACCTGTATGCGTTTGATCATGCGCGTTTGAACTCACGAACAGCTGTGTGCTTGGATCTGAGAATGACCTTGAAGGCGCGCTCATCTGAAGTCATGAGAGAGCGGCCATCTTGAACTTAGTTTGAACCTGTGCGCACGTGCTGACAAAATGGAGTGGATGTACTGACCTAATATGGTGAACCGGGCATCAGTGACGTATAAAAAATGATGTAAGTGCTGACGCAATTGACACTAATATGATCTATCACCGAACATGTATCCTTTTGAGGGAGGAACTTCAAAAGGCCACCTGGAGAAAAAACAAGATAAGTTATAGATATGACTAATTGGCTTGGCGTGAGAAAACGGATGTCGGTATGTCTTCAAAGCCGTGTGTCGCTATATAAGCGCTCGGAGATGTGACCCTGAGTTCTTGCTCTTTTTGGATCTTCGCCCGCGTTTGTCCGCCGTAAGTTTTTATCTTATCTTGGGACGGTGCTCTTGCTGTTTGCTCTCGGACCATTTGATTTTAACTCATCTTTTATTTCTCTCTTACTATTTTTGAATTAATCCTTTTTATTGAAGTGTTTTTGATTATATGGTTTTGAAGTATTCTTAATTATACGGTTTTTGAAGTGTTTTTGATTATATGGTTTTGAAGTATTCTTAATTATACGGTTTTTGAAGTGTTTTTGATTATATGGTTTTGAAGTATTTTTAATTATACGGCTTTTGAAGTATTTTTGATTATATGGTTTTGAAGTATTTTTAATTATACGGCTTTTGAAGTATTTTTGATTATATGGTTTTGAAGTATTTTTGATTATATGGTTTTGAAGTATTTTTAATTATACGGCTTTTGAAGTATTTTTGATTATATGGTTTTTGAAGTATATGTACTAGTACCAGCGCCTGGCGGTACTTTTGATATTGTTGGGTATCAGCGTCTGGCAATACCCTTGAGTTTATGGATTTTATTGCTTTTGGTTGACTTTGCTGTTTTTACTATTCTTTTATTAATTTTTTGAAGAAACATTTTTGTGACAAAAAAACAAAATAAAATTGAGTACGAATTAAGTACTGAAAAGGCACAACGGCGTGGATCCCTGACTACTAAAGAATCAACTGGCTCCTACCTACTACCATCAATTGGGTTATAGGTGAGTTACTGTTTGATTTCCTCCTGTTGCACATTTAATGAGTGTCTCACATGGCAGCATTATTCCATCCTGAATTATTGTGTCAATGATTAGGTGGTAGTTTTAGGCATTTATGGGGAAAATGTTATTTGAAAGGAATGGATTTAGGATCCGATCATGAGTCCCTAAACGAAGTTAAGTAAAGAGACTACGGTAAGAGGTGTAGCATTGTAAGGTCAAGAACCTGTTTCTTAACAGGTCGGGCTAATTAAATAACCCGCTCAGTGAAGCGCCGACACTACTCACTAATATAATAAGGTATAGTTGATATGCTTATTATAGTTTTAGAACCGTGTCCGCAACAAGAGGCTGACTGAGTTGACCAACCGAGGGGCCCTTTACCAGAGAGGCAAAGGGAGGTAGTGTGCTTGGAACTAGGGACGGCTTATGTTATAGCTAATCGCCTTGTACACAAGACCTTGAAAACCTAAACCCGACGACATGGCGCCCGAACAGGGACATGATTGAAAAACGTACAATCTATTTGTGAGTAACTGGACCACAGATTAAAATTCTGGCGGGAAAAGTTCGGTAGTAAATAGATGGATCCTACAATCTCTGAGTTTTGAATCAAAGAGAAAGATTCAGGCTCTATCACTCGACAACGTACGATTGTGTTGATTCTACAATTTACCGAAAGACTGTCCCTTGGGACTGATCACCCCGAGCAGGATAGTTAAAGTATTAAGGTAATTGTAGTACAACTATATAATATAGCTGGAATACAGAAGTACAGCAAAAAGTCCCGTGAGGCCTTATAACGGGCACCCCATGGTAAAGAGTCCGCTAAGGACAACTGGGGAACTGCAGCAGGAAGCAGCGGCATAGTTCGGGAAACTGTTCATAGCCGGTAAAGTGAATTCCTTAAAAATAATTTGACTGAGATTGAAAAATGGAAATGAGCAAAGAGGTTGTGCCAAAAAGTGGTGGAGCTCTTAAGAGAAGAGCTTCCATAGCTGAGTCTGAGGTTGTGACTGCTCCCCCTGATATGTGGGTGCTGAGGTCTTTTCTGATAATCGATACACGATTAGAAAACCAGGAATTTTGGGACATCTTGCCACCTGGCTCGTATACGCTTCTGAACCCACGAAGATGTCCGAGACCAACCGATGGTGCGGGGGTGGCTCGTTGGGTGAAAGAAAAATTTGGTGAACAAGTCGAGAAGTTTGATCAAGAATACTCTGAGAACTGGGACCCAGGCGAGGCACGTCCTTTGGACACAGGGGAGTCGAAGTTACAAACGATATCAATGGCTCATTACTCGCCATATGACGACAAGAACCACGAGGGCTCCTTTCGGATGCTTTCAGAAACTTATTACAACTCCTTGAGCCATGCTAAAACGGAAGCTGTCATAATTCCTGTCTTCGGAACCGGGGTGTTTAATTACCCCTCGAGAAGGCAGTGCAAACTTGTCTTGAACATGCTCAACATTGGGTGAACTATAACTTTGAATCCGCCCGAATGGTGATCCTCTTGGCCTCCGAGGCTGGGCTACGGCAGGAAATTATCAAACAACTGGTAGAGAGGAATAAGGTGTATCCGGTGAAAGTTCAGGATTATGCAGCGACTCACGGTTGTCCGCTTGACGCAACCTTGGTTGATGGTTTAATGAAGAAGCAAGTTGTATAAGGAGTCTACCCATGACCATGACGCAGGGAGTATTACTGAAAGTTTTGCAAGTCAATACCAGCTCTACCCAAGCCCTGCTAGGCCGGGGATTTATCCCCGAGGTGAACTCCAAAATGTTCAATCGATGTACCAAGCAACTGGTACACTGCCCCTGACAAATAAGGGACCACTGGACACTGCGTTACAAGAGATAGTCAAACTTCCGACTGCGCCACCCGCCTATGAAGCTGACCCAGCTCTTAGGGACCATAGCTATGCCACGCCAGCGAGGGTCCGCTTTTTTGATTCGTCAGAAAATGACCCCGATGATGGAGAATCCCTGAGCCTGAGTGAAACTGACAGAGGAGTCATTGCAAGAAGTTTAGAGAGGATGTCAGAGCAACTTAGTGCAATAACACGGCAAATAGGAAGCCAACAAGATCAGCTCGACAGGAGTTTGAGTCAGGGAGGATTAGGATGCATTCTAGGTTCCCAGGGAAATCGCCCGCATGCTATACAACCACTCAATCCCTCTAATGGCTCCATAGGGGCCTTGGATCTCAACGCCTCGGAAAACCCTGATGTCAGAGACCCAGGATCGAGTGAGCCGGCCTTGGGTGAAATCCCAGTCATTAGAATGGATAATGGATCCATGTTTGTCATTCTACACACTTCAACGGCCAAATATAAGCCAACTGGGGACAATGTAGTAATCCCCATAAGGAAGTGGAATGGACTGGAGGAAGTGAAGGCATTCACTCCGTGGAGAAAGAAAATTGGTAAAAGGGACTTCAATCACCGTCTCTCACTTTTGGGAGAAGAGGTTCGTGATCGAAATTACCGAGCTCTGGAACAGGTCCATCAGTTAGATTTTACTGAGTGCGAGGACTCCCCTGTAGCCGCCGTTTATGTGACGCCACTGGTGCATTCGCGTTCTGTAGAAGGGCAGATACACGCTGGAGCCAGTAAAATTGCTCGGCTTGAGTTGTCTAAGGTGACCCTTGACCTTAATCCCCCCGAATCATTGGGAGTCCTCACAAATGCACAGCTAGCACGGTGGGTGACCGCCACCTATGCGACGCTGACCTCATTAGGTTACTTTGAGACAGTTACGTGTCTGATAGGGGACCGACAACTAGCAAAGACACTATACGACACAGTGTTACTTTTGAAGCAGGATAAATTTACAAAATATTTGGAAAATTCCCCTCAGCTACAACGTGGCCTGGAGGATGAGGAGCACAGAGAACCAGAGGAACCTCGGGTCCCCTTTCGACCCTCCTCTGCGTCTACACCACGTCCCCCAACCCCCCTACCTAGATCTCCGCGGGTTGAACAATCACCTTCACCCCCCACTGACCGTCAACCCACCCGAATGGTACAAGCAAGAAATTCTAGAGGGCGAAAGATAACGTGGGGAGAATATGATGCCACCAAATGGCCGTGCGACCCCGATGAGGAAGGATTAAGAGAACGCCCTACGGCTCATGCTTATGATCCAGTTGTACACCAGCAACCTCCGGAGCCAGATTGGAACAAAGAAATAATCACACCTCAATGGTTTCCTCATGATAGGAAGGAAAGGGCCCGGAGAATGCGATCTCCCTCCTCTGAGGAAATAGGTGGATGGCAGGGAGTGTCTAGGTCCTTTAAACAAGCATATCTTGCACGTGGATATGATGCTCATCGCAATTCCTTAACAGATATCTACTCCCACATGCCCAGGGCCACCCGCTTGCCGACAGACTCATGGGAGAGACGGTCTCCATGCCCCTCAGACTCCGACGACCAGAGTGACGATGACTCTGGCAGTGATAGTGACCCGACTCTGGGTCCACAGCCAGACCCCCCAACTCCTTCAAGACAGGGTAGCAGGATGGCCTCCACAGGAAGGATAGGACGACAGCGTACTCAGCTGGCGGTCTCAATCCTTGCAGGGGGCCCCCCACCAGAGCCCAGACAAAACACTGACGTTAGAGTGTCAAATAAAATTACTGTAGCAGACCTGTGTAAGGCACTCCCGAAAAGGAAAGATAAGGAGTCCAACTGCGAATACGTTAGAAGGTTGAATAAGGAATTGTCTCCATCTCAAATGGCTGACCCGGTTATTAGTAAATACGTCTCCAAAGGGAACGGACTAGACTTGGTTCAAGGTCAGACATTAATGGATTTGCTGACCTCTGATATGGCTACTCTGCTCACAAGCCAAGTGGAGGCAACCATTCGAGATCTGGTTGATAAAGTGAATAAAGGAGAGATGTCCCTTCTGCAAGCTTATTCCATACTGGCAGATGAAGGGGCTGATGAGTCGCAGGTCAAACATTTCCTGGTACAGATTAACTGCCCTGATCAGGCCAAATTGGTTCTGGAGTTCCTCCAAGCGAAGGGACTGGATGCAAAGACTGTGGTCATCTCCCGCCACAGCTCTGTGATGGCTGTTAGAAGAGCCCTCAGAAAAGAAAAAGAGAGACCTGATGTTCCCGAGGCTCGACCGTCAAAAAACGAGCAGAGGGGGAAGTCTCTTCCCCCTTTCGGAAAAGTAACGGCAAAACCCCAATATGGCCCGGCTCGCACTCAATCTACCTTTCCACCGAGAAAGGATCGAAATCAGCAAGACATCAGGCCCAATGGACGGGGTGGGGCCAAGCGCCCTCCATTCAACAAGAACGTGAATGGCTCAGCCTCGAATGCCCCCAGACAGCCTCATTGGAGGCAGGATCGTGCCGACAATCGATCCCAAGCAAAAGGCCAGGAGCGTCCCCGTCCAAAACCCGTGTCCGAGGAAGAATGGAAGGCGATGACCCAAGAGCAGAGGGAAGCAGCAATACTTGCAGCGGCCCGACGAAACCAGGATATGGGAAGAGATCTGACCGCAGCCCAGAGGAGAGTGCTAGAAAAGCACGAGCCCAAAACCCAACAATGAGGCCCTATAAAGTGCAGATTTGGGTTAAAAATCAAAAAAGAGATTGTTACTATGACACTGGAACAGACATATCCATATTACCAAAGGAGTGGTTAGATGAAGAACTCGATCAGAAGGTGCTAGTAAAATTGGCTAATGGAGATGTTACTATGTTGGCTCTAGGAAGATTTAATGGTAAAATGGTGGCAATAGGGCCGAACCCTTTATTGTCTCCAAATGACTCAGAATGGATTATAGATGCCCCTTCCTCAAATTGGATGAGAGAGGTTAACAGGATCACGGCCATAGAAAAATTAGTGTGTACTTCACACATAAAGGACAAGGCACGCCTGGAGAAGATCCTTTATTCTGCCGAAGTGGCCCGATTTAAAAATGATGTAGGGTTAATGAAAACTGAACCATATGTCATCAGGGGTGGCCTCCCAGGTAAACAGAAGCAGTACCCATTAGGTAAATATGAAGATCAATTGCTAGCAGTGTTCAAAGAATTGGAACAACTAGGGGTCATCGAGAAAATTAAAGAACCACCCTGCTTAATGCCAGTACAAGCAGTACCAAAAAAGGATGGTACTGTCAGACCTGTCCATAACCTAAAAATGTTAAATGACGTGACAGTGAAAGACACTAGACAAATCATCAATCCCCGACAGACCATGTTAAAAATACGCCCGGGAGAATATAACTCCAGTATTGACCTTGCAAATGGATTCTGGTCCGTACCACTGGCCGAGGAAAGCAGGCCGAAGACCTGTTTTATGATTAAAGGACAAGGCTACATGTGGACTAGGCTTCCCCAAGGATTTGTGAATTCCCCTAACGCATTTCAGGAACGTATGGAGAAACTGTTGCAAGACTTGCCAGTCACGTGTTATATAGACGACATATTCATCTCCACGGAGACAGAAGAAGAACATCTCGAACTTCTGGAAGAAGTAATCCGGAGACTGAAAGACCATGGAATGAAAATTGGAATCGCCAAATGTGAGATAGGTGTACCTCAAGTCAAATATCTGGGTGTCCTAGTCACTAAGCATGCGATAACTTCCACTGACGACTATCTCCAAAATCTGCACCCTACTACGCTTAAAGAGCTAGAGAAATGTTTAGGAAAATTGGGGTGGCTACGAAGTATGATCCCTTATTATTCCACCTTAGCGAGACCTGTCGAGTTGATCAAAAATAAGGTCAGGACATTTGACAAACGATCCCTAAAGTTAATACAACATGATAGAATGCTAACGCCAGAAGAAATTGAAACCTGGAACTGCCTTATACAACAAATTCTCACGGATGGGGTGAAACTCGCTCCGTACCGAGATGGACAAAATATCTCTGTAAAAGTGTTAGAGGAAAAGGAAAATGGTGGATGCGTGGCAGTCTACGAGGAAAGCAGTGACACACCAATTTGTTACGTATCCGTCAGGTATTCACCCACTGAGAGTCGATTTGCCCCAGCAGAAAGAGAACTCAGGTTGTTATGGAAAGTTTACACGGAACTGGCTTCCAACTTAGGCCAGGTCTATGTAAAATGTACAGTACAGAATGACCTCACTAAAGAAATGGTCAAAGATACGGTGGAATTCGCTAAAGCTTATGCCTCTAGACGGGGAAAGTGGAAGCAGATGCTCTTGGATCCGAATTGGTCATTTATAATGGCCAAGTCTAAGCAGCAGCCAAAAAACCCTGCAATATCCCAACCGGATTATACAGGAATATACACCCTTTTTACTGATGGAAGTAAAACTGCACAAGACCCCGAGGGATATTGGGGTTTTGTGCTTTACAAACGAGATAAACCTCTGTATAAAGAAAAAGGAAGAATGGGCAAGACAGCACAGGAAGCCGAGTTACAGGCAGTTGTCAGCGGACTGCAATATGTAAAGAAGAAGGGAATAAAATCCTTACGAATTGTGACTGACAGTTGGTATGTGTCGGAAGGACTGAAAGATAACCTTAAATACTGGCAGCAGCGAGACTTCCAGAATTACAAAGGAAAAGAGTTGGAACATCGTGACCTATGGATAGTGGTGAACCAATTGCTACAACACATAAAACTTTGGGTGACCCATGTCAATAGTCACACAGGAATCCAGGATTTTGATCACATGGGAAATGACGTGGTTGACAAACTAGTGCAGACTAGGGCGGTTGTGGTAGGCACTTTGATTTTTCCTGATAAATGGAAGAATGACCAAGGGAAGCTTGTCATTCCTCAGGAAGAAAGGCTGGATTATGTCCGGCATATTCATTGTGCTTTGTTACATGTCGGAAATGAGAGAACGCGAAGATGGATGGTTGATAACGGGATTGAGGCCGGTCCTCTCAAAGACACCATATCACTAGTTAGAAATGATTGCGAGATTTGCATGGAGAAGGGATTGTTACCTCCTATTGCTTATCAGGAAGGAAAAATTGCTGAAGAGTTCCCGGGCATTTCCGCGTCTATGGATGTAGGGGTCCTGGGGAGTCACTATGGCATATATAAAAAATTCCTGGTGATAGCTGACAATGGGGGAGGACACACACGAGTCTACCCCATTAAGAAAGAAACCACAAAGACAGCTAAAGAGTGTGTAATGTCATTTATTCAGGGGAATCCAGTCAAAACCCTCAGATCGGATAATGCCGCCATGTTTACTTCCAAGCACTTTCGTTCATGGTTGGAGCAGGAAGGGATACGACATGTCTTATCCATCCCGCATCAATCCAACACTAACGGAGTCGCGGAACGTGCAGTGCGCGCGGCAAAATCACAAATACTACTGTATAAGCACAGATGGCACTTACCTGAAAACCTCTTTGCCATTAACCAACAACTCAGTCTCCCCAAGTTACGGGGCTCTACCCCTGCCCACTCTCACGAGCCCTCTGTATCGTTACAGGTGGGAAGTGAGGTGTGGATACTCGCCACCGGAAAATCTACCACAATAGTAAAAGTCGAAGGGAACGTACTTACGGGTAAAGATGGCCACAAGTACCACCCCAAGCAACTACGACTTAAGTATAAAAATCAGGATGGAAGCTGACCGAGACCATGTGCCAGGTTGGGTTCAGGGGGTTGGGGAGGACTATGTGAAGATGCTCCCCGACCGAGTCTTCCCAAATAATGGCCTTTTGGTCATGGCCTGGGATGGTGTTAATCATTCCTGGAAAAAAGGGATTGTTATGCCCTATACTCACCCCACCACCAGTGTTAGATGGTCTAACTATGAGCCTGGTGACTGTGTCCTTTGTGCTGCGCCTGTTTTTGCCCTAATTTGGTCTGGAGATGCAAAGTACAAGCATGAGCACCGTCCTAAGCGAGCGGAAGTGGGCGCTGAACACTTGATGTGCGGGATTGAATTAATGGGGTCTGCCCCCTTCACGTTTTGCAAATGCTGCTGGGACTCGTGGGGATGTCGATATCAAATACTACGCAAAGACACCCATTGTGGGCCATGCACCTGTGGCCGACGTAACGGGGTTTGGAATGTGTGCGATACTGGCACCCCCTGGCAGATAAACCCAGCACAGTTCTTGGCGCTGCGGTATCGTTTCCACTCAAACGATCACCTTCCTCAGCCGCCGTTTGCTTTACGGGCCAGTGTCATAGATTCTTGGAACTGCCCCATTCTGATATACCAGACTGTGATGACTATTGGCTATGACAAATTGTCATCTAAACAGGAAAAGAAACTCTCAGTCATCCCCAGGGATACCACCATGAAGTGGGAGGACTTTCTCCCTTGGAAGTGGGAGGATGGCTTGCGTTTGCCTGGAGATGGAAGCCTATCCTTGCCAGGCTATAGCCAGAGAGATTGGGAATCCACCTCCATGGGAAGGTGGTGGACCGAGCAAATATGGCCACAAGATAGAGTGGCTAAGGGGAAAATATTCTGCCCAGACGTGTACAACTACCCGCATTTAACCAACAATAAGAGGATTTTTACAACTTCTGGAACCTTGCCCAGGCATGCTAAGGAGGTACAGGAAGCCAGGGTCTCCACTATTGAACGTAACCTTATTCTTGTTACTGAATGCGGCCCACGTGTAGTGTCTGGGACCGCCCATGTCCTTATCTTGTTCACTGGCTTCATATGGTGCCCGTTGGGGGTCTTCATAGAAGTTGACACAAAGGACTTGATGATACTGACTAATGTCTCGATCCCGGTCAGACCTGTAGCAAGGACAAAGGTGACTGGATGGTGGTCAGCCTGGCTGAGGAGGAGAGCTAAGCTCCGCCGTACTGGATTTACTGAAGCTGTCTTGGATCATGAGATGCCAGGCAGCACGTTTTTCCAGCAGCACCTAGGACCTTGCCTGGGAGGTGCGATTGGTCCAGAGGGGGAGAGGAATAATCCCAAGAACAGTTCGGCTATTATGAACCAATCAGGAGAGATCAAAAAGACGGCGTCGCAAGAACTAATGCCACCACCCTCTTCTCACCCACAGGATCTTGATAGTCCTGGGTCAGAAGACGAGGAGGTGCCTAAAGTACGCGATAAAGGCAAGCGACCAGCTAGTGGTAAGCAATCGCGATTAGCCCTCCTTCTCAAAAGAAGAAAGGGAAAGAAGAATAATGAATTTATGGGATAAATTCTGGTATTGGAGAGCTAGGCGCTGGTGGCAGTTTAAAGCGAGACAACAATTGGCATATAAAGATCAGGCCAAGGATATACAGCACCAGACACCAGCTACAATTTCCAGGAAACAAATGAAACGCGACAAAATGATCAAGGAATGGGAGAAAACCACTAGGATGTCTCCCTTGAGTCTTTTTATAATTGGAATGCTACTATTTATATTAATATTAGTAATAGCCTCATGGTCAAATATAGTCTATGAACATATGACTTATACTAGCAGTGTCACCCGACGTTGGAAATCGAAAACAGTACGTTGTAGAAACTGCACCGTCTTGACCCCGGATACGAAAGAAATATCTTTGCCAATTGCAACAGATAAAAATGGCACTCAATTTGATCAAGCTCTATGGATAAAACAAGCAATTGTCTACCTAAATATCCATGGAGCTATAAGTGGCACTTGTGAGTATGAGAAGCCAAAACTTGATAGTCAGGAAGTGAAGAGTCAGGTGACCGCCAAGACACTTAAACGGAGACGTCGCCGAAGCGCGGAAAGCCCTGTGGACAAAACTGCCGCACGTCCCACTTGGACAGCTGCTGCTATGTCAATTACCCCCAGTCTGATCAATCAAACGGGAAATATTAATGTGATTGAAAACCATATGGCCAGTAGCATGACTACACCTGAACCTGGAAAAGATACCAGGAATAATGGCACGACAGGAATAGATACTCAGACTACTTTATCTGCCAAAAATAATGAAGGGAATCTCGGTGCAGCAATGACTGAAAAGAAGACAGTCATGGCCACATCTCCTATAGATTCCATAATCATGTATACCCCAACAATGGCCCCTGATCAAATGGAGACTAACATAATCTCAACATCTGATGGCAAAACAGTTGACGTAAATACGATGGCCCCAATATTCACATCGGAGCCCGCAGATCCTCACAAGGAAGGCATGGGAGAATGTGATATCCCATTTAAAAGTGTTAACGTGTTAAATTGTGATGAAGGACTCATGGACTGGCTTTTCCAGGCATCTCAGGCAGCGTATGAGAGGCTGTGTGAATATAAGGCCCAGTGTAAACGGAAGAATCAAACCCTATGTGAATACGACACCTGGAAAGATATAGTAACTCATTATGGACCTACCTCCAAGGAATTTGTAACAGTAAAAGTAAAGTTAATCAATCATGAAGAGATGAGACTTTCTGGATGGTCCTTCAATATCAACTCTGATAAAACTTGTTATTATAAAGTTTTTGCCCAACAAACAAGACGGGGCTGGTCGACGGGAGAAGATAGATATTATATGATGAAAACATGCCAGAAAATCAATACCACCCATGTGTGGAATGCCCCGCTTATTAGAAGGATTGAACAATCTATCTATAATAATAGAACATGGGAAGAAGAGCTGTGGACAACCACAGAAGCATATGGAAATGAAGAATGGGATAAAAGTAATCAAATAGGACAACTCCTGTTAGATATAGCCCCCCTACCTTTTTCAGCTAACTCTGATCCCGATGTGTTAAACACTGATTCGGCTGACCCTGTTTCTAGAAGAGTTAGAAGAGAGCTGGAGTACACATGTTCTAAAGAAATGTTCCAAAAGGTAGAGACAAAAACCATGCTGGTGTTACTTGAATCCATTCTTAACACTGTAACCGCAGCGAACTCAGCTAAAAGTGAAGGAGAGAAGGAACAACAAGTTAAGTTTTTTCTCTCCATACCAGAAGAGACACAATTCGACAATTGTCTTTATTTGATGACAAATGGTTCTAAACCATGGTCAGACGGCAAGTCTCCCCCGGACACCCATTTCGGGGAAGAGGAGGTTTATCCCAGGTGTCAACCAGGGAAAAATTGCAGAAACAAAGGGCCCAAGAGTGATGAGTATGACACTAGCCCACGAGACACTGGCTTACGTAATGTTTATTGGAGGTGGCATCTGTTGACCACCATGAGTGAACAACATAGGGACAAGATTAATGGATCGGGAAAAGAGTACATTGCAGATCAGTATCCAGATAGTAAATTCTGGAAAATTTGGCTGAAATACCCTGTGGTACAGAGAAGAGTCATGTGGTACAAATTAAGGGCATTGCAAGAAGATGGTATATTATGCCATAATAAACAGTTTAATGGTAAAGGAATGGAAGAAGGAAATGACTGTCACAAAGAACCATGTGAGTGCCGAAGGGACCAAATAGGCCTCGCGATCCCTATGATGACGCAGCAACCTTGGAAAAACTGGGTCAGAAATAATCAGTCAGTTTGGTGGACTGAAGCTAAGAGATGTTTATCTCAAAAGCTTGGTACAAACATAACTCATGTCAAATACGCATATCAGCTCATTAATGAGAAGCCTAACAATACAGAGAATAGGATATTTTATCCTATGAGAGGAAAAGACTGGGCAGAGGCGATGGAGTATTGTACATCGGACCTACCAGTTAATTTATCCTGCCCAAGCGGCCAACCAACAGGTCAACAACTGAATAGTCATAAACACATTATTCTTCCCACATGTCTGAACGATAAAGCTAAAAATGATCCGACGGTTTTCTTTAAGGCATGGGAATGGTCACAGTTGGCTGGTCTCATTTTGGGACAAGGATTAGGGTGGAATTCGTTTGACACAGAAAGTTTAGAAATGCTGATATGGCCACACCTAGTATCGTACGATGAATTACAAACTCCTAGCAATGTAGGAAAAAATACCACTGTGATACATAGGTTCCTTGTAAACCCAGGATTGCCAGATTCTGTGAATCCACTCAATACATTAAGAGGAAAGGTTAGAAACTATGAAGTAAAAGTACAGACCGAGCAAGGAGAATGGGGATATGATTCAGTATACCAGGAGAATATTACTGAATGGAATAAACCATCTACGGAGGGACTCCAAAATGATGACCAAAGAACGTGGTACGCCGCTCTTAAAGAAGCAACGTTATTGTTTAACCCAAGCCAATTATGGGGCGACATTACTCAAATAAAAGGAGGTAAAAGAACCCCGGGAATGGCCCTTCAGGATCAATTAGCTAATTATCAAAATTTCTTAAAAAGGAAAGAAGTCTCCTGGAATGACTCCAATGGGGAAGTATCTATACGAGCCTGGCCTCATCTCGCAATGGAACCACTTTTCGTAGAGGCCTCGCCAAAAGATAGTGGACAGAAAAAGGGAAAAGTTGAAGATATATCTACAAGGTATACAGCTACGTTTCTGTTGCCCGATCATCTGAAGACAGTCAAACAATATTTTAAACAACACCCGGAATGGCGCCACGTAAGAACAATTCAGTCATCATTCCCGTTTGTCCATACTACTCTAATGACTACGGAAAGATTTCTGATAGCAGGGCTAGACCTCTTTCAGGTCAATAATACAAGACAAACACAGAGTCAGGTGTTTGATAAAACTGAATTTAAGAAGACTTGGTTCCCCATTATAAGTAGTGTTCAATATCCACAACTTAGATGGCAACCCCAAGACCCCGAGCATTTTAGTTTAAACGTTACAGGATACCAAGGGTGTTTCCGAGCACCTAACCTGAAGCCTAAGGCAGTTTATAGTCACGACTCTAATCCATGTGACCCACATCAGTGGGGTTATATCCCGTGTAATAGTTCTGGATGTTTTAATGGGTCCCAAGTAGCCAAGCAACTAAAAAGAGAGCATGAATCCTATTTTACTACTAGGTGGGGAACACACGGTATATTGTTGAAAAATAGGGAAAAAATGTGTGGACGGCTTGGAATACATGTAGCCATACCACACTGGCCGAAAGTGGCTGCTCCGATTGGGCTTTTAGAAAGTATAAATCCAGGGTTCCTCATGTATAATCGATATGAAACATATCGAGATCAACTATGTAAAAAAGACAGAGTGTATGCAAAATCACAGACACATGTTTTTGAATTGGATGATATTATCCTATCAAAGATGACATACGGTAATTCATCTCCCTGGTACATTCCAAAAGGAGAGAGAAGCTGCGTATATGAGGAATATAGTGCCCCTGAGATCAATATAACCAAGGACCCATATGCCTGTGAGAAATTAAACGATTATTGGCATGTTGTACGTGACTTTCGGAAGAAAGTACCGACGGCAGGATGGCTAGGATTTTTTGGAATGATGTCGGAAGCTATGATGTATGGAATAGGACAGGGAGTTGTAGATACAGCGGCAGCTGTGTGGGAAATTATCGAATTTATATGGTGGTACCTAAAATGGATACTGCTTGTATTAGCGATCCTCGTAGCTCTCGCCGTAATCTCTAAAGTAGTCACTTTATGTCGGTGCCTTAATAGTATATGCTGCTATCCGTGCCGTGCAGTCCAAAGGCGAAAAGGAAGACAAGAGAAAGAGTTCTTGAGAAAGGCTCTTCGAGATGTCAAAGAAGAAATAAAGAAAAAGAAGCAAGAAAAGTGGAAAAAAGTCAATGGACAAAGGGTCTAGCTAAGTTTAGGTTAGGCATCCCACTTATGTATTAAGGTACCGGACACGAAAGTGCCTGAGGGGGAAGTAAATAAGGAAAATCTTAGGATGAAAATCAAAATTTTAACCTGAGTGTTAGGCATCATTTTAATAATATTAATATTACTTAACTTCAAAGTTACCCAGTTCTCCTAAAGAGAGGACTGGTGTTGAAGGATGGACAATACACCGTGTATAACGTTACAAATACATCTTAATCAGTACCAAAGTATTAGTTTACGATATCAATTCAGGATTGATTAAAATGAGAACTAAATGACACAAATTCACAGAGCAATGTACTACGCTTCATGGCTTTTACCCACAATTATATTAAAATGCCCATAAAGTGTTTAAACACAGCACGGAACCAGACAATAGTTTGGACTCTCTTCTGGATGACATGGGCGTGTATTGGAGCAGATGCACCGACGTTCCGTCTACGTCAACAGGAGACTCAAGGTAACGCCTCCATCCGCAAGCACATAAAAAGAGCTGCGCAGCAGACACAAGTTTAGTCACGCTGAACATGGCAAGCAACCAGACGAACACCACCGGGTATCACCCAGAGAGTCCTCCCCAGATAGGGACAGATTTTATTGATCTTGCAATGCTGTCCATTTTACAAGTAATATTTGTTCCTCCATTACATAAGCAAAAAACTTGTCTGGGATGCATCCTCGGATTAATAGTAGGGTGCATTCGCTTTTTCGTTAGAAAAGCATCCCCTTTACATGCCTCGTTCAGCCTCATTGGATGCGCGGGTTTAAATTTAAGCCCTCAGAGACCATGGCTTTGGCCGACCGCGGTCACCATAGTATACGTACTGGACAGTCTGTACACCGAATTGGCCCTTTTGTTTTGCATAGGTTCTCAGTGTACCTATTGCATTATAGCAGGAACGGCGATATATTTCATACTCATAGTTTTATTACTGACATTAATTTGGTCAACCCTGGGGAGGTATAAAAAGGCAGCACTTAATCTTACTGCGCAATGGATAATTCTGATGATATGGATTCTGTTCAAAAAGTTAGCTGGAGGAACTTCTTTGTATGTCTCTGTGTTTTATATAGGTTACCTGATGGGGACTTGTTACCCCATAAAGATATGGAAAACTTCGAACAGCATAAGGCTGTTTGGGATGGCATCTACTGTTCGTAGACCTTCTCAGAATTGACATTTTGTAATGTTTCTACAGGGCTCAATTGTGATTACGGACGGGAACAACAAAGCAGATCAATGGGATCCATGGCACACGCAAAAAACGAGAGTCCTGTATGCCCTAGATGTGATCATGGAGCCCCTTGATCCCGGAACCAAAGTCCGCCCTGTAGACAGAGGAAGACATAGGATTTTTAGTTGGGGACCCTCCACCAAAATGGTTGAATATTGGAGGGGTGAGCCCCGCATGAGATTTACAGCAAAGGTGTCACGCGGTGTACTTACCCAAGATCATAAAAAGAAGGTCCAAAAATTGTGGATACCGCATGAAATCAAAGCAAAGGATCGGGTTGTGTGGTCATTCGAACAGGAGACCCCGTTCATTCTCCAGGCATGGCCACGTTTTGTGGTAATGTGCCGGGAGAACGAGCCATTGAACCATTGGCTCCCAGTTGTTTGTGCTGAACTCTGGGAGTTTACGTTCCCCGGGGATGATAAGCTGCCCCCGTTGACCACGTACGCCATTAGGGCGTACCATTGTAAAATAGGACCTGGGCAGACATCCTGGATTGAACGCGGAGCATTCCATCCCCCGTATATGATGGAGGGAATGGTGCTGAAAACCGAACAGGTGGGAGAAATATACAACGAAGACTTGGGAAATGTTAGCCCAGCCAGACCTTGGGGGCCAGGAAACATTCAGCCAGGCTACCAACCTCCCGGAAAGCAGATTTACCTCTGCGACACAAACTTACTGATGGTGACTCAATGGCAGAAAGATGTTGTGAGTGTGTATGAGGACTGGGAGGAGTGCGTCGTCAGGGAGCATGATGAATTGTGGCATGGGGGGTTTGGTACACATCATTACCAAGGAGGATATTGTCCTAGTGGTTACTATGAGTGGATCGAAAGGTTGTTGAAAGGCAGATCAGTGGTGCCCACGGCACATGGTTGGCATATGCAAAGACCAGTCACTTGGGAAAAATTCGCCCGACTGGTGATGAGTGGAGCTAAGGAGGAAGCAATGGCGGTGTTGAAGGGAAATCGCGACTGGAGGCGCCCTGCCATGCTCCAACAGTACAAACGGCAACTCGGGAGGCCCGCCCCCCGGAGACCAAACCCGGCGAGACGTTGGGCAAGGAGAGCCGCGACATCCAGTAGCACAGAGGTGGCCTCTGGAGGGAGAAGCAATCTCCCGTCCAATGACGAGACACCTGCTAGCTCGGAGTCGGTAGCTACTCCAGCCCCAAGGGCACCCAAGTGTCGGAGGGCCTCCGTGTCTGTACCAATGTACCCTGAGCCAGCGCGGTCCTCTCCCGAACCACTGCCGAATGCCCCACCACCTTCAGAAAGTAGTGCAGTTGAGGACAGCCAGGAAGAACAGCCAAATCACCAGGGAGATGCCAGCGCAGCAAATTGTGCTTATTGTAAGGGAGAATTAGTAGCCCTTAAAGATCCACTCCTTTGTAAGCACGATGGCCATATCCTGGGAAGTTGCCACCTGTGTGGGTTAAACATGAGGGACACCAGCTTTGTCTTCCCTGATGTAGGACAGTTCGTAGCAGGCCCCGTTAATGGCTCTCACCCGGGGACAGATGGCCCTGTGGAGATGAACCCCGGAAGCATGCTAAACCCTGTACCCCCGGCATCACCAAGACGCCAGACACCTTCTCCTCAAACTGAAGACTCCAGTGATCTGTGCCCCACATCTTCTCAATCTGCAAGCCACTCGACTCCAGCCCCACGAAATGAATATTCACCCACCACTCCCCAATATGAGGTTCCAGGTCCCGCAGCGTCTGAGGATGGTGGTGGAGAACCTAATGACTACACTGCCCCTTTGACGTCCAGCCCTACGTCGCCTGGTGTGCCAAGATCAGCATCGGCACTGATGTGGATCTGCTACTACGTGAACATGATGAGAGAATTGGATGATCTCGAGTCCCTGATGAGACAACGAAATGATGACGACGAAGGAATCGGACCACTGGACTTTGACGAATTGGACAAATGGTGAAGGACGATATTTTCGGAGGGGGATGTTGTATACACTGGAAGTTCGAAAATATTATAATCAAAACCTGCTAAATAATATTTGATATTGTTTCTGTTTTTATCATTAATGGACCTGCTAAATAATATTTGATATTGTTTCTGATTTTTTATCATTAATTGTTTAATGTTTCGAACTTTAGTGAACCTGTATGCTTTTGATCATGCGCGTTTGAACTCACGAACAGCTGTGTGCTTGGATCTGAGAATGACCCTGAAGGCGCGCTCGTTTGAAGTCATGAGAAAGTGGCCATCTTGAACTTAGTTTGAACTTGTGCGCACGTGCTGACAAAATGGAGTGGATGTACTGACCTAATATGGTGAACCGGGCATCAGTGACGTAAAAAATGATGTAAGTGCTGACGCAATTGACACTAATATGATCTATCACCGAACATGTATCCTTTTGAGGGAAGGACTTCAAAAGGCCACCTGGAGAAAAACAAGATAAGTTATAGATATGACTAATTGGCTTGGCGTGAGAAAACGGATGTCGGTATGTCTTCAAAGCCGTGTGTGGCTATATAAGCGCTCGGAGATGTGACCCTGGGTTCTTGCTCTTTTTGGATCTTCGCCTGCGTCTGTCCGCTGTAAGTTTTTATCTTATCTTGGGACGGTGCTCTTGCTGTTTGCTCTCGGACCATTTGATTTTAACTCATCTTTTATTTCTCTCTTACTATTTTTGAATTAATCCTTTTCTTTGAAGTATTTTTAATTATACGGTCTTTGAAGTATTTTTGATTATATGGTTTTGAAGTATTTTTAATTATACGGTCTTTGAAGTATTTTTGATTATATGGTTTTGAAGTATTTTTAATTATACGGTTATTGAAGTATTTTTGATTATATGGTTTTGAAGTATTTTTAATTATACGGTTTTTGAAGTGTTTTTGATTATATGGTTTTGAAGTATTCTTAATTATACGGTTTTTGAAGTATTTTTGATTATATGGTTTTTGAAGTATATGTACTAGTACCAGCGTCTGGCGGTACTTTTGATATTGTTGGGTATCAGCGTCTGGCAATACCCTTGAGTTTATGGATTTTATTATTTTTGGTTGACTTTGTTTTTACTATTCTTTTATTAATTTTTTGAAGAAACATTTTTGTGACAAAAAACAAAATAAAATTGAGTACGAATTAAGTACTGAAAAGGCACAACGGCGTTGATCCCTGACTACTAAAGAATCAACTGGCTCCTACCTACTACCATCAATTGGGTTATAGGTGAGTTACTGTTTGATTTCCTCCTGTTGCACATTTAATGAGTGTCTCACATGGTAGCATTATTCCATCCTGAATGATTGTGTCAATGATTAGGTGGTAGTTTTAGGCATTTATGGGGAAAATGTTATTTGAAAGGAATGGATTTAGGATCCGTTCATGAGTCCCGAAACGAAGTTAAGTAAAGAGACTACGGTAAGAGGTGTAGCATTGTAAGGTCAAGAACCTGTTTCTTAACAGGTCGGGCTAATTAAATAACCCGCTCAGTGAAGCGCCGACACTACTCACTAATATAATAAGGTATAGTTGATATGCTTATTATAGATTTAGAACCGTGTCCGCAACAAGAGGCTGACTGAGTTAACCAACCGAGGGGCCCTTTACCAGAGAGGCAAAGGGAGGTAGTGTGCTTGGAACTAGGGACAGCTTATGTTATAGCTAATCGCCTTGTACACAAGACCTTGAAAACCTAAACCCGACGACACCCACCTTATCTCAGGCTGTAAACGCGTTTTCTGCATTGCGCCATAACTTTGGAGGGAAGCTTCAGAACATGAAATTTTAACCTGCCACTATTGCAGAAAGGGTCCTTCTAGTAGTTGCACATCAAATCTAACCTGTCTGAAGTGTTTTTCCAAAGTTATCAACATTTTTATGTTTGGCGTTCCGGAATCGACCTTATCTCAGGCTGAAAACGCGTTTTACGCATTGTGCCATAACTTTGCAGGGAAGCTTCAGAAAATGAAAATTTCACCTCCCAGTATAGCAGAAAGGGTCTTTCTAGTAGTTGCACATTAAATCTAAGCTGTCAGAAGCGTTGTTCCAAAGTAATCAACATTTTTACGTTTGGCGTTTTGGAAACCACCTTATCTCAGGCTGAAAACGCGTTTTCTGCATTGTGCCATAACTTTGCAGGGAAGCTTTAGAACATGAAATATTCACTTGCCGCTATAGTAGAAAGGGTCTTTCTAGTAGTTGCACATCAAATCTAAGCTGTCTGTAGAGTTTTTCCTGAGTTATCAACATTTTTATGTTTGGCGTTCCGGAATCGACCTTATCTCAGGCAGAAAACGTGTTTTCTGCATTGTGCCATAACTTTGCAGGGAAGCTTTAGAAGATGAAATTTTCACCTCCCACTAGAGCAGAAAGGGTATTTCTAGTAGTTGCACAACAAATCTAAGCTGTCTGAAGTGTTTTTCGAAAGTTATCAACATTTTTATGTTTGGCGTTCCGGAATCGACCTTATCTCAGGATGAAAACGCGTTTTCTGCATTGTGCATAAACTTTTCAGGGAAGCTTCAGAATATGAAATTTTCACGTCCCACTATAGCAGAAAGGGTATTTCTAGTAGTTGCACATCAAATCTAAGCTGTCTGTAGAGTTTTTCCTGAGTTATCACCATTTTTATGTTTGGCGTTCCAGAAACAACCTTATCTCAGGCTGAAAACGCGTTTTCTGCATGGTGTCATCACTTTGCAGGAAAGCTGCAGAATATGAAATTTTCACCTCCCACTATAGCAGAAAGGGTCTTTCTAGTAGTTGCACAACAAATCTAAGCTGTCTGATGTGCTTTTCGAAAGTTATCAACATTTTTTTGCTTGGCGTTCAGGATCGCACCTTATTGAAAACGCATTTTCTGCATTGTGCCATAACTTTGCAGGGAAACTTCAGAACATGAAATTTTCACCTCCCACTATAGCAGAAATGGTCTTTCTAGTAGTTGCACATCAAATCTAAGCGGTCTGATGTGTTGTTCCAAAGTTATCAACATTTTTATGTTTGGCGTTCCGGAACTCTCCTTATCTCACGCTTAAAACGTGTTTTCTGCATTGTGCCATAACTTTGCAGGGAAGCTTTAGAACATTAAATATTCACTTGCCGCTATAGTAGAAAGGGTCTTTCTAGTAGTTGCACATCAAATCTAAGCTGTCTGTAGAGTTTTTCCTGAGTTATCAACATTTTTATGTTTGGCGTTCCGGAATCGACCTTATCTCAGGATGAAAACGCGTTTTCTGCATTGTGCCAAAACTTTTCAGGGAAGCTTCAGTATATGAAATTTTCACGTCCCACTATAGCAGAAAGGGTATTTCTAGTAGTTGCACATCAAATCTAAGCTGTCTGAAGTGTTTTTCCAAAGTTATCAACATTTTTATGTTTGGCGTTCTGGAACCCACCTTATCTCAGGCTGAAAACGCGTTTTCTGCATTGTGCCATAACTTTGCAGGGAGACTTCAGAACATGAAATTTTCTCCTCCCACTATAGCAGAAAGGGTCTTTCTCGTACTTGCACATCAAATCTAAGCTGTCTGAAGTGTTTTTCGAAGGCTTTCAACATTTTTATGTTTGGCGTTCCGGAACCCACCTTATCTCAGGCTGTAAACGCGTTTTCTGCAATGTGCCATAACTTTGCAGGGAAGCTTCAGAACATGAAATTTTAACCTGCCACTATTGCAGAAAGGGTCCTTCTAGTAGTTGCACATCAAATCTAAGCTGTTTGAAGTGTTTTTCGAAAGTTATCAACATTTTTATGTTTGGCGTTCCGGAAACAACCTTATCTTAGGCTGAAAACGCGTTTTCTGCTTGGTGTCATCACTTTGCAGGAAAGCTGCAGAATATGAAATTTTCACCTCCCACTATAGCAGAAAGGTTCTTTCTAGTAGTTGCACATCAAATCTAAGCGGTTTGAAGTGTTTTTCGAAAGCTTTCAACATTTTTATGTTTGGTGTTCCGGAATCGACCTTATCTCATGCTGAAAACGCGTTTTCTGCATTGTGCCATAACTTTGCAGGAAAGCTGCAGAATATGAAATTTTCACCTCCCACTATAGCAGAAAGGGTCTTTCTAGTAGTTGCACATCAAATCGAAGCTGTCTGAAGTGTTTTTCCAAAGTTAGCAACACTTTTATGTTTGCCGTTCCGGAATCGACCTTATCTCAGGCTGAAAACAAGATTTACGCATTCTGCCATAACTTTGCAGGGAAGCTTCAGAACATGAAATTTTCACCTCCCACTATAGCAGAATGCGTCTTTCTAGTAGTTGCACATCAAATCTTAGCTGTCTGATGTGTTTTTCCAAAGTTCTCAACATTTTTATGTTTACCGTCCTGAAATCAACCTCATCTCAGGCTGAAGACGTGTTTTCTGCATTGTGCCATAACTTTGCAGGCAAGATTCAGAACATGAAATTTTCACATCCCACAATAGCAGAAATGGTCTTTCTAGGAGTTGCACATCAAATCTAAGCTGTCTGAAGTGTTTATCCAAAGTTATCAACATTTTTATGTTTGGCGTTCCGGAATCGACCTTATCTCAGTCTGAAAACGCGTTTTCTGCATTGTGCCATAACTTTGCAGGGAAGCTTCAGAACATGAAATTTTAAACTTGCGCTATAGCAGAAAAAGTCTTTCTAGTGGTTGTACATCAAATCTAAGCTGTCTGAATTTTTTTTCCAAAGTTATCAACATTTTAATGTTTGGCGTTCCGGAATTGACCTTATCTCAGGCTGAAAACGGGTTTTACGCATTGTGCCATAACTTTGCATAAAGCTTCAGAACATGAAATTTTCACCTCCCACTATCGCAGAAAGGGTCTTTCAAGTAGTTGCAGATCAAATCTAAGCTGTCTGAAATGTTTTTCCAAAGTTATCAACATTTTTATGTTTGCCGTTCTGGAACCCACCTTATCTCAGTCTGAAAACGTGTTTTCTGCATTGTGCCATAACTTTGCAGGGAAGCCTCAGAACATGAAATTTTCACCTACCGCTATAGTAGAAAGGGTCTTTCTAGTAGTTGCACATCAAATCTAAGCAGTCTGAAGTGTCTTTCATAAGTTATCAACATTTTTATGTTTGGCGTTCCGGAATCAACCTTATCTCAGGCTGAAAACGCTTTTTCGGCATTGTGCCATAACTTTGCAGGGATGCATCAGTACATGAAATTTTCACCTCCCACAATAGCATATAGGGTGTTTCTAATAGTTGCACATCAAATCTAAGCTGTCTGAAGTGTTTTTCCAAAGTTATCAACATTTTTTTGTTTGGCGTTCCAGAATCGACCTTATCTCAGGCTGAAAACGTCTTTTACACATTGTTTCATAACTTTGCAGGGAAGCTTCAGAACATCAAATTTTCACCTCCCACTATAGTAGAAAGGGTCTTTCTAGTAGTTGCACATCAAATCTAAGCTGTCTGAAGTGTTTTTCCAAAGTTATCAACATTTTTATGTTTGGCGTTCCGGAATCGACCTTATCTCAGGCAGAAAACGCGTTTTACGAATTGTGCCATAACTTTGCAGGGAAGCTTCAGAACATGAAATTTTCAAATCCCACTATAGCAGAAAGGGTCTTTCTAGTAGTTGCACATCAAATCTAAGCTGTCTGAAGTGTTCTTCCAAAGTATCAACATTTTTATGTTTGGCGTTCCGGAACCCACCTTATCTCAGGCTCTGAGCGCGTTTTCTGCATTGTGGCATAACTTTGGAGGAAAGCTTCAGAACATGAAATTTTCAATTCCCATTATAGCAGAAAGGGTCTTTATGCCGTCGATGGAATGAAGAGAGTCGTCAGCGTCTTCACTGATGTTTATTGCCACCGTAGAACTGAACAGACACAGTCATTAGCATTCGCTCGGTCAAAGAACAACTTCAATTGTCACGGAAAAATAACGCAAATATAGACAAACGAACCACTTTGGTCTCCTTTGCATCGACGCCAGACTTGGATCGTGAACAGCAACAGCAAAGTAAAAATACCTCAACAAAAAATGGATGACTGGAAACAAACTTTCTTTCGTCTTTTTCAAGCAACATCAATAAAAAACGTACTTTCCGGTAAAGACTTTCAAAATAAAATACAACAACAACAATGCACAACCAATTAACAAAGCACCCAAAACATTCACATTTACACTCCCACCATTCACAACTATTGTGAATCTCTAAGAACTTCAGGTGGTTAATTACAACTCATACAACTGATATTAATCGAAGTACTTGAAATAAAAACCCTTAATCAGCTTCTAGCAATAGCACGGTTTTGTGTATGGATCTTTCTAAATAAACTGGTTTTGTTGAACAAGTGCCTGCACTGTTTCGTGTAGTGACACCGACTAACAGCCTGAGTTTTCTGACCCTTCCATCAACTCCAGGACAGACTTCAACAACCCTCGCCAACTTCCATTGATTTCTTGGCACAGTGTCATCACTCAACAGGACGATATCATTCACTTTTGCATTTCTTCTGTCTTTGGTCCATTTACTCCTCTGTTGAAGTTTAACAAAAACTCCTTCCTCCACCTGTTCCAAAATTCATTTGACAAGAATTGAACCCTTTTCCATCTCTTCCAAAGGTAGAGGTCTTCTCTCACAAATTCTCCAGGAGGTGGTGCAATGATTGATGATTTCATTGTCAAAATGTGATTTGGAGTGAGGGGCTCTGGTCCCACTGGATCATTGAGATTTTCTGTCGTCAACGGTCGACTATTCACTATTGCCATGACTTCATTGAAGTAGGTTCTAAGTGATGAGCTGTCCAATCTTCCAGCAGACTGATCCAAAATGGATGTGAGTACTGCTCTGATCGTGCGTATCTGCCTCTCCCAGACACCACCCATGTGACTTGAAGCTGGTGGGTTCATGACGAATGTGCACCCGAATTCCTTCATGCAATCTTGATCCATTCTTTTCATCAGTTCATGGAACTCGTTACGTGCACCCACAAAGTTTGCGCCTTGGTCACTGTGAAGTTGACTTACTTTGCCTCTAATTGCGATAAAACAGCGCAATGCGTTGAGAAAGGCATCTGTGGAAAGGTCATCCAATAGCTCAATGTGGATTGCACGTGAGCACATGCAGGTGAACAGAAGCCCATATCGTTTGACTTCCTTTCTTCCGTCCTTCACATAAAAAGGCCCAAAACAATCCATACCACTATATGTAAATGGAGGAGTAGCTTCCATTCTTTCTAGTGGAAGATCAGCCATTTTTTGTTCCTGGTAGGATCTTCTGAGTTTCCTGCACTTAACACACTTGAAGATGAAGGAAGAAACCTCACTGCTACATCCCAAAATCCAAATACCATTGGAACGTATTTCATTGATAGTCATCCCACGACCTTGATGTTTGACCTTCTCATGGTAATGCTTTATTAGCAGTCGAGATATGTGATGTCCTTTTGGCAGAATAGCAGGGTGTTTGACATAGGGATGGATTGATGCTTGCGTCAATCTACCTCCTACCCTCATGGTGCCATGACTGTCCACAAATGGGTTTAGCCTTTGCAGCTCATTTGACTTGATCCTTTGAATCTGTAACCTTTGATTTAAACAGCGGATTTCTTGACTGAATGTTTCCTTCTGAACGACTTGGATTATGAACTCTTCAGCCTCCAGTCTTTCTTCAATAGTTGTAGATCTGTTGGATCTATGTTCAAGACCTTTCACCTTCTTTGCAAAGCGCTTCAATCTTGCAATGGCTCTTACAACTCTACTCCAATCAGAAAACCTTGGAAGACGGTCTGACAGAGATCTCTCCTGCGTCGCGCAAACATGTGTGGTTTTGACTTCTGGATATTCCTCAAAAGGCTCTCCCACCATAACCTCTTCCTCAGGGAGTTCCTTCTGCCACAGGAAGTCAGGCCCTGTTAGCCAGTTGGATTTAACAAGCTCTGTTATGGTGAGACCACGAGAGGCATGATCAGCCGGATTCTTTTCTGATGGAACATAATGCCACTGACTCGGCTCTGAGCTTGATTTAATCTGCTGGATTCAGTTGGCTACAAACACATGAAACCGCTTTTCATCGTTGCTAATGTAACCTAGAACAATCTTTGAGTCAGTCCAAAAATACTCCTTCAGATCTTTCATTTCCATTTCTCTTTTCAGCAGATCACCTGTTCTTGCAGCCACCACAGCAGCTGAGAGCTCTAGTCTGGGAATAGTTGTTATCTTTGTTGGCGCAACTCTCGCCTTCCCCATAACTAGAGAGCAATATGCTTCTCCTGATTTTGCAATAGCTCTAAGATAGGAACACACTCCATAACCAGAGACACTGGCATCAGAAAAATGATGAATCTCATATTGTTCAACTTCACTGGCAGTTAGAGGAATGTAGGCTCTGGGTATTTCCAGTGCGGACAGATTGTGGAGATCTTGTAGCCATTCTTCCCAACATTGCCTCAGGTTGTCTGGAAGTGGCTCATCCCAGCCAGCTTTGTCTTGACACATTCTTTGTAAAATCTGTTTGCCTTTCAAAATGAAGGGTGCAACAAACCCAAGTGGATCAAAAATTGAAGCCACTGTTGATAGTACACCTCTTCTGGTGAATGCATGATCTTTCACTACCACTCTGAACTGGAACTTATCTGAACGGATGCACCATTGAACACCAAGCGCTCGTTCAATTTTCGCTTCTCCCAATGCCATGTTCAGATCAGTTACACCTTGTACACACTCATTCTTCGGAATTGAGTCAAGCACAACATTGCTGTTGCTTATAAATTTGTGTAGATGGAGTCCACCACCTTTGCAGAGATCAACTGACTCTTGAATGAGCTGAATGGCTTCTACTTCACTATCCACACTTGTTAAGCCATCATCAACATAAAAGTTGCGGTGTATGAATGTCACTGTAGCTTGACTGAACTTGTCTGATCCTTTTGTAGCAATATGCTTAAGCCCAAAGTTTGCGCATCCAGGTGAGGATGCGGCACCAAACAGGTGAACTTTCATCCGAAATACACAAGGTGAACTCTCCATCCTGCCTTTTTCCCACCACAGAAATCTGAGGTAGTCTTGATCCTTCTTTGTCACATTAAACTGGTGAAACATTCTTTCTACATCACACATGAAGCCAATCCTCCCCTTCCGAAAGCGGCACAAGACACCCACAAGGGTATTTGTAAGGTCTGGTCCAGTGAGCAGATGTTCATTGAGTGAAGTATTCTGGAATCTGGCTGAGCAGTCGAACACCACACGAATCTTTCCTGGTTTTTGAGGATGATAAACCCCATGGTGTGGGATAAACCATACATTCTCATTGTCAAGTTCTGTCTCTGGGACCCGTTCTGCATCACCTCTTGATATCATGTCCTCCATAAATGCCACATAGTCCTTGTGGTACTGATCATTTTTCTTCAGACGCCTCTCCAGGCATCTCAGTCGATGTTCGGCACACACTTTGTTATTTGGCAAATTTGGTCTTTTTTCCTTGAAAGGAAGTGGCATTTCATAATGTCCGTTTGGCATTTGCTTTATGCTGTCGTTCATTATTGTTAGGAAGTTAAGATCTTCCTGTGAGATTGAAATTTCTTCGTTGTATTTTTCAGTGAAGTCAGACTCAAAAGCTTTGAGTATGTCTGTAGGAGAGATGATTTCCTTTACTTGAGTTCTACAAACAAAGTGTACCTCCGACTTAAGCTCAGAGGTAGCTGTGGTCACTGGCAAAACTTGCTTTATAATGATGCGGTGACTGACACCAATTTCATCTTCCTCATCTTGATCAACGTTTGCGTTGCTGTAGCCAATGATGCTCCAACCTAACAAGGATTTTTGTACATATGGCTGGTCTTCAGTGCCAGTGATGACGTCTCTTGGTTGCAAGGCTTGGGGACAGTTATAACCTATAAGCAATCCTACTTCGCAGTCAAGCTCTGGAGACATTTCACCTTCTAGATGTTGCAAGTGCGGCCAGGATCTTGCTGTAGTACTTGTAGGTATATGAGACCTATTCGCAGGTATATATTCTCGTGTAAGTTGTTGGGAGCTTGATTTTAATGTTCGACTTAATTCCTCTAACTTGCAGTCCTTGCACCCTCTGGCTACTCACCACTTTACTTCTGGAGGTTATTGTTGATACCTTGAGCTTGACCGGGTCACTTTCTGCATGCAGTACTTCAGCTACATCCTTCAAGATGAACGTTGTATCACTCTGACTGTCAAGCAGCGCATACATTAAAACTTCTTTGTTCGGTTCCTGTGTGGTAGAGACATAAACTGGAACAATAGATGATGTATGAGTACAACTCTTGCCTTGAATGACTCTGTTTGAGGTAGCAACATGTGTTTCATGAGATTCAGACTCTTGATCTGTATTTCTCATGTTAACTTCAAACCTTTCTTGTTGGCTTCCTTCTCTTTCTTCTTTCTTTACACGATCTTGGTGTAAGCAAGTTGGATGTTGTTTTCCACACAAGTTGCACTCACTTCTGGATGGACATGCCTTGGAGTTGTGACCAACCTTGAGGCAACCAAAACACAGTCTGGCCTGTTGTACAAACTTAACTCTTGCTTCAATGGGGGTTTTCATCATCTTGCGGCAGTATTGTATGGTATGACCTTTTTTATCGCAAAAGACACACATGAGACTCGTTTTCTCACGTGTACTTGTAGTAAATGTTTTAACACTGAAACTGGCATGTCTGTTAGACTTGGATGTCTCTTTGTCTGACACTCTTGGTTTTTCGAAGTCCTTTGACTTCATAGCCTGAAATGAAGTAATCGGATTGCATGCAATGCGAGCCTCCATGTTTAGAAATCTCACAAAATATTTGAAGTCAGGGAACATCTTGTGCTCATCCAAGAACATAGTGACTTCTCTATTCCATCGTGCAGTTAACCACTCTGGAAGCTTGGCTGCAATCCTTTGATTCTCCACACAATCGTCAAGCGTTTGTAGTCCTTGAAGATATGGCATGGCTGACTCAACACTGCTCAGAAAATCAGCAAACTCACGGAGATCTTCACTATCTCTGGGGTTGATTTTGTGCCATGAATGTATCTTGTCACGATACGACTTGGCAACTACAAACGGATGACCAAATCTGTCTTCAAGTGTATCCAAAGCAGCCCGATACGCTGCCTCCGTTCCCACCAGGAAATGTCCTTCGATAGCCCTCTTTGCTGAGCCTCCCACATACTTTCGTAAAAAGAAGAGCCTTTCTTGAGCGGGCAAGTTTTTTCGATCAATTAGAGTACTGAAGGAAAGTTTCCAATCATTGTACATTAAAGGATCTCCTTTGAAGATTTCAGGCTCTGCGATAGGGACTCTGTTAGCTGTGATTGCTTCAGCAAGTGCTCTCACCAGGTCATTAGCAGTCTCTTGAGTGTGAGTAGGAACATTTGCTTGAGTGTGAGCTTGAATCGGCTGAGCAAGTTGGACAGGAGTAGCTTCTACGTGTGCATCTTGTTGTGAGGGAAAGAAGGGTTCACATGAAGGGTCCAGTTTAAGTGACGGACGTAAAGAATCTGAATACACTTGTAGCCTTGCTTGTGCTGCATTGTGTCTTTTGAGTTCTTCCAGTCGTCCTAACTCTTTCCTTTTCCCATCCAACTTCATTTTTCGATCTGCACTTTCTGCAATGAACTGAGCTCTCTTTTTAGCATTCTTTGCTTCAAGCTCCTTCTCCTCAGCTTCTCTCTCAGCCTGTAAGATGATATCCTCCTTTTCAAGTTTTTTAATTTCTTCTTCTTGCTGATGTTGAGCATCCATTATCTTTATCACCTCTTGTGTTGCTGCAACTTCAGCTGCTGCTTGTTTAGCACTTAATGACAGAACAGAAGCGTGTCTAGACAATACAGATGATGCCCTAGAGTTGCTTGTTTGATTTGTTGAGACGCTGGAGACAGAGCTTTCAAACACTGACTTGGAGTCAGGCCAAGGGATATCTTCTACACTCTCACCACTGCAGAGTTGTTGCACCTTTATATTAGCAATCTTTGTGAATGCATGGCACGTGTCATTCATCCTCCTAATGTCAGGTTCAGGACTTGAGATAGCTCTGATTTCCAGGTAAATGTTGTCTATGTCTACTTGGATACTGTTGATTACTGTCATAACTTCATCGACTAAATCGGTCGCATCCTTGTTCTTCATAGCTCTTTTCAGTCCATTAAGGTGATATTTCAATCTACTGTAGATCTTCAGAAAGTCCTGATATAAATATCTCAGCTTTCCATCCATCAAGGCTTGCCCTTTCTCAGTAGGTTTCCGTATGCGTGTGCTTCTTCTTATGTTAGGAGGTAACTGCGTGTTGTTCACATTCACCTGGGATTGCACATCTTCCTCACCTGATCTAGCTTGATGTGACAGTGAGGTAACCTCTTCAGTTAGCGCAGACGCACTTTCCTGAGTGTGTGACATGTTAAATTTGTCAGTGGGATGGTATTTGAACTAAACATTCCTTTCCCTATTCTGTAATAACACATAAAATAGATCTATAGTTACACCCAAATGTAGTCACCACAAACAAAAGATACAATGAAACAATTAACATCAAATCAGACTGAGTGCTGTAGAACTTAAATACTAATTGTCTAGTTCAACTTTACTTTGCCGGATGATCACTGACTGGACACTGCCTCGTCCACGTATTACAGAAAAACAGACCTCCGTGGTCAGGGATTGCTTTGATACCTTCAGCACAACCCTCTCGATGTGTTTGCTTGTGTGGCCTTGCCCAGAGATCACCTTGGCTTCAGGATTCGGTCCCGATGTTGCACTTCGCTTGCTTGCTAGCGTCGTCAACTCGTGTTTCCTTTTCTGCACGAGTGTAGTACTTCTGCACCGGAGTCATCTGCTTCTGCACCGCAGTCGTCTACTTAAGCACCGGAGTGTTCTACTATGCCGTCGATGGAATGAAGAGAGTCGTCAGCGTCTTCACTGATGTTTATTGCCACCGTAGAACTGAACAGACACAGTCATTAGCATTCGCTCGGTCAAAGAACAACTTCAATTGTCACGGAAAAATAACGCAAATATAGACAAACGAACCACTTTGGTCTCCTTTGCATCGACGGCAGACTTGGATCGTGAACAGCAACAGCAAAGTAAAAATACCTCAACAAAAAATGGATGACTGGAAACAAACTTTCTTTCGTCTTTTTCAAGCAACATCAATAAAAAACGTACTTTCCGGTAAAGACTTTCAAAATAAAATACAACAACAACAACGCACAACCAATTAACAAAGCACCCAAAACATTCACATTTACAGTCTTTCTCGTACTTGCACATCAAATTTAAGCTGTATGAAGTGTTTTTTGAAAGTTTTCAACATTTTTATGTTTGCCGTTCCTGAATCGACCTTATCTCAGGCTGAAATTGCGTTTTCTGCAATGTGCCATAACTTTGCAGGGAAGCTTCAGAACATGAAATTTTCAACTCCCACTACAGCAGAAAGGCTTTTTCCAGTAGTTGCACATCAAATCTAAGCAGTCTGAAGTGTTTTTCCAAAGTTATCAACATTTTTATTTTTGGCTTTCCGGAATCGACCTTGTCTCAGGCTGAAAACGCGTTTTCTGCATTGTGCCATAACTTTGCAGCGAAGCCTCAGAACATGAAATTTTCACCTCCCACTATAGCAGAAAGGGTTTTTCTAATAGTTGCACATCAAATCTAAGCTGTTTGAAGTGTTTTTCCAAAGTTATCAACATTTTTATGTTTGGCGTTCCGGAACCCACCTTATCTCAGGCTGTAAAAGCGTTTTCTGCATTGTGCCATAACTTTGGAGGGAAGCTTCAGAACATGAAATTTTGACCTAACACTATATCAGGAAGGGTCTTTCTTGTACTTGCACATCAAATCTAAGCTGTCTGAAGTGTTTTGCGAAAGTTATCAACATTTTTATGTTTGGCGTTCCAGAATCGACCTTATCTCAGGCTGAAAACGCGTTGTCTGCATTGTGCCATAACTTTACATGGAAGCTTCCGAACATGAAATTTTTACCTCCCACTATAGCAGAAAGGGTCTTTCTAGTAGTTGCACATCAAATCTAAGCTGTCTGAAGTGTTGTTCCAAAGTTATCAACATTTTTACGTTTGGCGTTCCGGAATCGACCTTATCTCAGGCTGAAAACGCGTTTTCTGCATTGTCCCATAACTTTCTAGGGAGGCTTCAGAACATGAAATTTTGACCTCCCACTATAGCAGAAAGGGTCTTTCTAGTAGTTGCACATCAAATCTAAGCTGTCTGAGGTGTTTTTCCAAAGTTATCAACATTTTTATGTTTGGCGTTCCGGAACCCACCTTATCTCAGGCTGAAAACGCGTTTTCTGCATTGTGCCATAACTTCTCAGGGAAGCTTCAGAACATGAAATGTTCACCTCCCACGATAGCAGAAAGGGTCTTTCTAGTAGTTGCACATCAGATCTAAGCTGTCCGAAGTGTTTTTCGAAAGTTATCAACATTTTTATGTTTGGTGTTCCGGAATCGACCTTATCTGAGGATGAAAAATCGTTTTCTGCATTGTCCCATGATTTTCCAGGGAAGTTTCAGAACATGAATTTTCGACCTCCCACTATAGCAGAAAGGGTCTTTCGAGTAGTTGCACATCAAATCTAAGCTGTCTGAAGAGTTTTTCGAAAGTTATCAACATTTTTATGTTTGGCGTTCCAGAATCGACCTTATCTCAGGCTGAAAACGCGTTGTCTGCATTGTGCCATAACTTTGCATGGAAGCTTCCGAACATGAAATTTTTACCTCCCACTATAGCAGAAAGGGTCTTTCTAGTAGTTGCACATCAAATCTAAGCTGTCTGAAGTGTTGTTCCAAAGCTATCAATATTTTTATGTTTGGCGTTCCGGAATCGACCTTATCTCAGGCTGAAAACGCGTTTCCTGCATTGTGGCATAACTTTGCAGGGAAGCTTCAGAACATCGAATTTTCACCTCCCACAACGGCAGAAATGGTCTTTCTAGTAGTTGCACATCAAATCTAAGCTGTCTGAAGTGTTTTTACAGAATTATGAACGTGTTTATGTTTGGCGTTCCGGAATCGACCTTATCTCAGGCTGAAAACGCGTTTTACGCATGGTGCCATAACTTTGCAGGGAAGCTTCAGAACATCGAATTTTCACCTCCCACTATAGCAGAAACGGTCTTTCTCGTAGTTGCACATCAAATTTAAGCTGTCTGAAGTGTTTTTCCAAAGTTATCAACATTTTTATGTTTGGCGTACCAGAATCTATCTTATCTCAGGCTGAAGACGTGTTTTCTGCATTGTGCCATAACTTTGCAGGGAAGCTTCAGAACATGAAATTTTAAACTTGCGCTATAGTAGAAAAGGTCGTTCTAGTAGTTGGACATCAAATCTAAGCTGTCTGAAGTGTTTTTCCAAAGTTATCATCATTTTTATGTTTGGCATTCTGGAACCCACCTTATCTCAGTCTGAAAATGTGTTTTCTGCATTGTGCCATAACTTCTCAGGGAAGCTTCAGAACATGAAATTTTCAACCTCCCACTATAGCAGAAAGGGTCTTTCTAGTAGTTGCACATCAGATCTAAGCTGTCCGAAGTGTCTTTTCAAAGTGATCAACACTTTTATGTTTGGCATTCGGGAATCGACCTTAACTCAGGCTGAAAACGCGTTTTACGCATGGTGCCATAACTTTGCAGGGAAGCTTCAGAACATGACATTTTAAACTTCCACTATAGCAGAAAGGGTCTTTCTAGTAGTTGCACATCAAAGCTAAGCTGTCTGAAGTGTTTTTCCAAAGTTATCAACATTTTTATGTTTTGCGTTCCGGAATCGACCTTATCTCAGACTGAAAACGCGTTTTACGCATTATGCCATAGCTTTGGAGGGAAGCTTCAGAACATCGGATTTTCACCACCCACTATATCAGAAAGGGTCTTTCTAGTAGTTGCACATCAAATCTAAGCAGTCTGAAGTGTTTTTCCAAAGTTATCAACATTTTTATGTTTGGCGTTTTGGAATCGACCTTATCTCACGCTGAAAACGCGTTTTCTGCATTGTGCCATAACTTTGCAGGGAAGCTTTAGAACATGAAATTTTAAACTTGCGCTATAGCAGAAAAGGTCTTTCTAGTAGTTGTACATCAAATTTATGCTGTCTGAAGTGTTTTTCCAAAGTAATCAACATTTTTAAGTTTGGCGTTCCGGAATCAACCTTATCTCAGGCTGAAAACGCATTTTACGCATTGTGCCATAAATTTGGAGGAAAGCTTCAGAACATTAAATTTTCACCTCCCACTATAGCAGAATGGGTCTTTCTCGTACTTGTACATCAAATCTAAGCTGTCTGAAGTGTTTTTCCGAAGTTATCAACATTTTTATGTTTGGCGTTCCGGAATTGACCTTATGTCAGGCTGAAAACGCGTTTTCTGCATTGTGACATAACTTTGCAGGGAAGCTTCAGAACATGAAATTTTAACCTCCCACGATAGCAGAAAGGGTCTTTCTAGTAGTTGCACATCAAATCGAAGCTGTTTGAATTGTTTTTCCAAAGTTATCAACACTTTTTTGTTTGGTGTTCCGGAATCAACCTTATCTGAGGCTGAAAACGCGTTTTACGCATTGTGCCATAACTTTGCAGGAAAGCTTCAGAACATGAAATTTTCAACTCCCACTATAGCAGAAAGGCTCTTTCTAGTAGTTGCACATCAAATCTAAGCTGTCTAAAGAGTTTTTCCAAAGTTATCAATATTTTTATGTTTGGCGTTCCGGAATCGACCTTATCTCAGGCTGAAAACGCGTTTCCTGCATTGTGGCATAACTTTGCAGGGAAGCTTCAGAACATCGAATTTTCACCTCCCACAATGGCAGAAATGGTCTTTCTAGTAGTTGCACATCAAATCTAAGCTGTCTGAAGTGTTTTTCCAGAATTATGAACGTGTTTATGTTTGGCGTTCCGGAATCGACCTTATCTCAGGCTGAAAACGCGTTTTACGCATGGTGCCATAACTTTGCAGGGAAGCTTCAGAACATCGAATTTTCACCTCCCACTATAGCAGAAACGGTCTTTCTCGTAGTTGCAAATCAAATCTAAGCTGTCTGAAGTGTTTTTCCAAAGTTATCAACATTTTTATGTTTGGCGTACCAGAATCTATCTTATCTCAGGCTGAAGACGTGTTTTCTGCATTGTGCCATAACTTTGCAGGGAAGCTTCAGAACATGAAATTTTAAACTTGCGCTATAGCAGAAAAGGTCTTTCTAGTAGTTGGACATCAAATCTAAGCTGTCTGAAGTGTTTTTCCAAAGTTATCATCATTTTTATGTTTGGCGTTCTGGAACCCACCTTATCTCAGTCTGAAAATGTGTTTTCTGCATTGTGCCATAACTTCTCAGGGAAGCTTCAGAACATGAAATTTTCAACCTCCCACTATAGCAGAAAGGGTCTTTCTAGTAGTTGCACATCAGATCTAAACTGTCCGAAGTGTCTTTTGAAAGTTATCAACACTTTTATGTTTGGCATTCGGGAATCGACCTTATCTCAGGCTGAAAACGCGTTTTACGCATGGTGCCATAACTTTGCAGGGAAGCTTCAGAACATGACATTTTAAACTTCCACTATAGCAGAAAGGGTCTTTCTAGTAGTTGCACATCAAAGCTAAGCTGTCTGAAGTGTTTTTCCAAAGTTATCAACATTTTTATGTTTGGCGTTCCGGAATCGACCTTATCTCAGACTGAAAACGCGTTTTACGCATTATGCCATAGCTTTCGTGGGAAGCTTCAGAACATCGGATTTTCACCACCCACTATATCAGAAAGGGTCTTTCTAGTAGTTGCACATCAAATCTAAGCAGTCTGAAGTGTTTTTCCAAAGTTATCAACATTTTTATGTTTGGCGTTCTGGAATCGACCTTATCTCACGCTGAAAACGCGTTTTCTGCATTGTGCCATAACTTTGCAGGGAAGCTTCAGAACATGAAATTTTAAACTTGCGCTATAGCAGAAAAGGTCTTTCTAGTAGTTGTACATCAAATTTATGCTGTCTGAAGTGTTTTTCCAAAGTAATCAACATTTTTAAGTTTGGCGTTCCGGAATCAACCTTATCTCAGGCTGAAAACGCATTTTACGCATTGTGCCATAAATTTGGAGGAAAGCTTCAGAACATTAAATTTTCACCTCCCACTATAGCAGAATGGGTCTTTCTCGTACTTGTACATCAAATCTAAGCTGTCTGAAGTGTTTTTCCGAAGTTATCAACATTTTTATGTTTGGCGTTCCGGAATTGACCTTATGTCAGGCTGAAAACGCGTTTTCTGCATTGTGACATAACTTTGCAGGGAAGCTTCAGAACATGAAATTTTAACCTCGCACGATAGCAGAAAGGGTCTTTCTAGTAGTTGCACATCAAATCGAAGCTGTTTGAATTGTTTTTCCAAAGTTATCAACACTTTTTTGTTTGGTGTTCCGGAATCAACCTTATCTGAGGCTGAAAACGCGTTTTACGCATTGTGCCATAACTTTGCAGGAAAGCTTCAGAACATGAAATTTTCAACTCCCACTATAGCAGAAAGGCTCTTTCTAGTAGTTGCACATCAAATCTAAGCTGTCTAAAGAGTTTTTCCAAAGTTATCAATATTTTTATGTTTGGCGTTCCGGAATCGACCTTATCTCAGGCTGAAAACGCGTTTCCTGCATTGTGGCATAACTTTGCAGGGAAGCTTCAGAACATCGAATTTTCACCTCCCACAATGGCAGAAATGGTCTTTCTAGTAGTTGCACATCAAATCTAAGCAGTCTGAAGTGTTTTTCCAAAGTAATCAACATTTTTATGTTTGGCGTTCTGGAATCGACCTTATCTCAGGCTGAAAACGCGTTTTACGCATTGTGCCATAACTTTGCATAAAGCTTCAGAACATGAAATTTTCACCTCCCACTATAGCAGAAAGGGTCTTTCTAGTAGTTGCAGATAAAATCTAAGCTGTCTGAAATGTTTTTCCAAAGTTATCAACATTTTTTTGTTTGGCGTTCTGGAACCCACCTTATCTCAGTCTGAAAATGTGTTTTCTGCATGGTGCCGTAACTTTGCAGGGAAGCCTCAGAACATGAAATTTTCACCTCCCGCGATAGTAGAAAGGGTCTTTCTAGCAGTTGCACATCGAATCTAAGCTGTCTGAAGTGTCTTTTCAAAGTTATCAACACTTTTATGTTTGGCGTTCCGGAATCGACCTTATCTCAGGCTGTAAACGCGTTTTACGCATGGTGCCATAACTTTGCAAGGAAGCTTCAGAACATGCATTTTTCACCTCCCACAATGGCAGAAAGGGTCTTTCTAGTAGTTGCACATCAAATCTAAGCTGTCTGAAGTGTTTTTCCAAAATTATCAACAGTTTTATGTTTGGCGTTCCGGAATCGACCTTATCTCAGGCTGAAAACGTTTTTTCTGCATTGTGCCATAACTTTGCAGGGAAGCTTCAGAACATGAAATTTTAACATCCCACAATAGCAGAAAGGGTCTGTCTCGTAGTTGCTCATTAAAGCTAAGCTGTCTGAAGTGTTTTTCCAAACTGATCAACATTTTTATGTTTGGCGTTCCGGAGTCGACCTTATCTCAGGCTGAAAACGCTTTTTACGCATTGTGCCACAACTTTGCATAAAGCTTCAGAACATGAAATTTTCACCTCCCACTATAGCAGAAAGGGTCTTTCTAGTAGTTGCAGATCAAATCTAAGCTGTCTGAAATGTTTTTCCAAAGTTATCAACATTTTTATGTTTGGCGTTCCGGAATCAACCTTATCTCAGGCTGAAAACGCGTTTTACGCATTGTGCCATAACTTTGCATAAAGCTTCAGAACATGAAATTTTCACCTCCCACTGTAGCAGAAAGGTTTTTTACGTAGTTGCATATCAAATCTAAGCTGTCTGAATTGTTTTTCCAAACGTATCAACATTTTTATGTTTGGCGTTCCGGAACCCATCTTATCTCAGGCTGAAAACGTTTTTTCTGCATTGTGCCATAACTTTGCAGGGATGCCTCAGAACATGAAATTTTCACCTCCCACTATAGTAGAAAGGGTCTTTCTAGTAGTTGCACATCAAATCTAAGCTGTCTGAAGTGTTTTGACAAATTTATCAACATTTTTATGTTTGGCGTTCTAAAACCCACCTTATGTCAGTCTGAAAATGCGTTTTCTGCATTGTGCCATAACTTTGCAGGGAAGCTTCAGAACATGAAATTTTCACCTCCCGCTATAGCAGAAAGGGTCTTTCTAGTTGTTGCATTTCAAATCTAAGCTGTCTGAACTGTCTTTCCAAAGTTATCAACATTTTTATGTTTGGAGTTCCGGAATCGACCTTGTCTAAGGCTGAAAACATGTTTTTCGCATTATGCCATAAATTCGCTGGGAAGCTTCAGAACATGAAATTTTCACCTGCCACTATAGCAGAAATGGTCTTTCTAGTAGTTGCACATCAAATCTAAGCTGTCTGAAGTTTTTTTCCAAAGTTATAAACTTTTTTATGTTTCGCGTTCCGGAATCGACCTTATCTCAGGTTGAAAACGCGTTTTACGCCTTTTGCATGAATTTGCAGGGAAGCTTCTGACCATGGAATTTTCACTACCAACTATAGCAGAAAGGGTCTTTCCAGTATTTGCACATCAACTGTAAGCTGTCTGAAGTGTATTTCGAAAGTTATCAACATTTTTATGTTTGGTGTTCTAGAACCACCTTATCTCAGGCTGAAAATGCGTTTTCTGCATTGTGCCATAACTTTGCAGGGAAGCTTCAAAACATGAAGTTTTCACCTCCCACTATAGCAGAAAGGGTCTCTCTAGTAGTTGCACATCAAATCTAAGCTGTCTGAAGTTTTTTTCCAAAGTTATCAACTTTTTTATGTTTGGCGTTCTGGAATCGACCTTATCTCAGGCTGAAAACGCGTTTTCTGCATTGTGCCATAACTTTGCAGGGAAGCTTCAAAACATGAAGTTTTCACCTCCCACTATAGCAGAAAGGGTCTCTCTAGTAGTTGCACATCAAATCTAAGCTGTCTGAAGTTTTTTTCCAAAGGTATCAACTTTTCTATGTTTGGCGTTCTGGAATCGACCTTATCTCAGGCTGAAAACGCGTTTTATGCATTGTGCCATAAATTTGCAGGGAAGCTTCAGAACATGAAATTTTCACTACCCACTATAGCAGAAAGGGTCTGTCTAGTAGTTGCACATCAAATCTAAGCCGTCTGAAGTGTTTTTCCAAAGTTATCAACATTTTTATATTTGGCGTTCCGGAATCGACCTTGTCTCAGGCTGAAAACATGTTTTTCGCATTATGCCATCAATTCGCTGGGAAGCTTCAGAACATGAAATTTTCACCTGCCACTATAGCAGAAATGGTCTTTCTAGTAGTTGCACATCAAATCTAAGCTGTCTGCAGTCTTTTTACAAAGTTATCAACATTTTTATGTTTCGCGTTCCGGAATCGACCTTATCTCAGGCTGAAAACGCGTTTTACGCCTTTTGCATAAATTTGCAGGGAAGCTTCAGAACATGGAATTTTCAGTACCAACAATGGCAGAAAGGGTCTTTCTAGTATTTGCACATCAACTCTAAGCTGTCTGAAGTGTCTTTCCAAAGTTATCAACATTTTTATGTTTGGCGTTCCGGAATCGACCTTATCTCAGGCTGAAAACGCGTTTTACGCATTGTGCCAAAACTTTGCAGGGAATCTTCAGAACATGAAATTTTCACCTGCCACTATAGCAGAAATGCTCTTTCTAGTAGTTGCACATCAAATCTAAGCTGTCTGAAGTGTTTTTCCAAATATATCAACATTTTTATGTTTGGCGTTCCGGAACCCACCTTATCTCAGGCTGAAAACGCATTTTCTGCATTGTGCCATAACTTTGCAGGGAAGGTTCAGAACATGAAATTTTCACATCCCACTATAGCAGAAAGGGTATTTCTAGTAATTGCACATCAAATCTAAGCTGTCTGAAGTGTTTTTCCAAAGTTATCAACATTTTTATGTTTGGCGTTCCGGAACCCACCTTATTGAAAACGCCTTTTCTGCATTGTGCCATAACTTTGCAGGGAAGCTTCAGAACATGAAATTTTCACCTCCCACTATAGGAGAAAGTGTCTTTCGAGTAGTTGCACATCAAATCTAAGCTGTCTGAAGTGTTTTCCCAAAGTTATCATATTTTTTTTGTTTGGCGTTCCGGAACCCACCTAATCTCAGGCTGAAAACGCGTTTTCTGCATTGTGATATAACTTTGCAGGGAAGCTTCAGAACATGAAATTTTAACCTGCCACTATAGCAGAAAGGGTCCTTCTAGTAGTTGCACATCAAATCTAACCTGCCTGAAGTGTTTTTCCAAAGTTTTCAACATTCTTATGTTAGGCGTTCTGGAATCAACCTTATCTCAGGCTGAAAACGCGTTTTCTGCATTGTGCCATCACTTTGCAGGAAAGCTGCAGAACATGAAATTTTCACATCCCACTATAGCAGAAAGGGTCTTTCTAGTAGTTGCACATCAAATCTAAGCTGTCTGAAGTGTTTTTCCAAAGTTATCATATTTTTTTGTTTGGCGTTCCGGAACCCACCTTATCTCAAGCTGAAAACGCGTTTTCTGCATTGTGCCATAACTTTGCAGGAAAGCTTCAGAACATGAAATTTTCAACTCCCACTATAGCAGAAAGGGTCTTTCTAGTAGTTGCAGGTCAAATATAAGCTGTCTGAAGTGTTTTTCCAAAGTTATCAACATTTTTATGTTTGGCGTTCCGAAACCCACCTTATCGCACTCTGTAAGCGCGTTTTCTGCATTGTGCCATACCTTTGGAGGAAAGCTTCAGAACATGAAAATTTCACCTCCCATGATAGCAGAAAAGGTTTTTCTAATAGTTGCACATCAAATCTAAGCTGTTTGAAGTGTTTTTCCAAAGTTATCAACATTTTTATGTTTGGCGTTCCGGGACCCACCTTATCTCAGGCTGTAAACGCGTTATCTGCATTGTGCCATAAATTTGGAGGGAAGCTTCAGTAGATGAAAATTTAACCTGCCACCATAGCAGAAAGGGTCTTTCTAGTAGTTGCACATCAAATCTAAGCTGTCTGAAGTGTTTTTCCAAAGTTATCAACATTTTTATGTTTGGCGTTCCGGAACCCACCTTTTGTCAGGCTGAAAACGCGTTTTCTGCATTGTTCCATAACTTTGCAGCGAAGCTTCAGAACATGAAATTTTAACCTCCCACTATAGCAGAAAGGGTCTTTCTCGTAGTTGCACATCAAAGCTAAGCTGTCTGAAGTGTTTTTCCAAAGTTATCAACATTTTTATGTTTGGTGTACCGGAATCGACCTTATCTCAGGCTGAAAACGCGTTTTCTGCATTGTGCCATAACTTTGCAAGGAAGCTTCAGAACATGAAATTTTAAACGTGCGCTATAGCAGAAAAGGTCATTCTAGTAGTTGTACATCAAATCTAAGCTGTCTGAAGTGTTTTTCCAAAGTTATCCACATTTTAATGTTTGGCGTTCCGGAATCGACCTTATCTCAGGCTGAAAACGCGTTTTACGCATTGTCCCATAACTTTGCATCAAGCTTCAGAACATGAAATTTTCACCTCCCACGATAGCAGAAAGGGTCTTTCTAGTAGTTGCAGATCAAAACTAAGCTGTCTGAAATGTTTTTCCAAAGTTATCAACAGTTTTATGCTTGGCATTCCGGAATCGACCTTATCTCAGGCTGTAAATGCGTTTTACGCATGGTGCCATAACTTTGCTGGGAAGCTTCAGAACATCAAATTTTCACCTCCCACAATAGCAGAAACGGTCTTTCTAGTAGTTGCACTTCAAATCTAAGCTGTCTGAAGTGTTTTTCCAAACTTATCAACATTTTTATGTTTGGCGTTTCGGAATCGAACTTATCTCAGGCTGAAAACGTGTTTTCTGCATTGTGCCATAACTTTGCAGGGAAGCTTCAGAACATGAAATTTTCACATCCCACTATAGCAGAAAGGGTCTTTCTCCTACTTGCACATCAAATCTAAGCTGTCTGAAGTGTTTTTCGATAGTTTTCAACATTTTTATATTTGGCGTTCTTGAATCGACCTTATCTCAGGCTGAAAACACGTTTTCTGCATTGTGCCATAACTTTGCAGGGAAGATTCAGAACATGAAATTTTCAACTCCCACTATAGCAGAAAGGGTCTTTCTCGTAGTTGCACGTCAAACCTAAGCTGTCTGAAGTGTTTTTCCAAAGTTATCAACATTTTTATGTTTGGCATTCCAGAATCGACCTTATCTCAGGCTGAAAACGCGTTTTACGCATTGTGCCATAACTTCTCAGGGAAGCTTCAGAACATGAAATGTTCACCTCCCACTATAGCTGAAAGGGTTTTTCTAATAGTTGCACATCAAATCTAAGCTGTCTGAAGTGTTTTTCCAAAGTTATCAATATTCTTATGTTTGGCGTTTCGGAATCAACCTTATCTCAGGCTGAAAACGCGTTTTCAGCATTGTGCCATCACTTTGTAGGAAAGCTGCAGAATATAAAATTTTCACCTCCCACTATAGCAGAAAGGGTCTTTCTAGTAGTTGCACATCAAATCTAAGCTGTCTGAAGTGTTTTTTCAAAGTTATCAACATTTTTATGTTTGGCGTTCCTGAATCAACCTTATCTCAGGCTGAAAACGCGTTTAACGCATTGTTCCATAAATTTGCAGGGAAGCTTCAGAACATCGAATTTTCAACTTCCACTATAGCAGAAAGGGACTTTCTAGTAGTTGCACATCAAAGCTAAGCTGTCTGAAGTGTTTTTCCAAAGTTATCAACATTTTTATGTTTGGTGTACCGGAATCGACCTTATCTCAGGCTGAAAACGCGTTTTCTGCATTGTGCCATAACTTTGCAAGGAAGCTTCAGAACATGAAATTTTAAAATTGCGCTATAGCAGAAAAGGTCTTTCTAGTAGTTGTACATCAAATCTAAGCTGTCTGAAGTGTTTTTCCAAAGTTATCGACATTTTAATGTTTGGCGTTCCGGAATCGACCTTATCTCAGGCTGAAAACGCGTTTTACGCATTGTCCCATAACTTTGCATCAAGCTTCAGAACATGAAATTTTCACCTCCCACGATAGCAGAAAGGGTCTTTCTAGTAGTTGCAGATCAAAACTAAGCTGTCTGAAATGTTTTTCCAAAGTTATCAACAGTTTTATGCTTGGCATTCCGGAATCGACCTTATCTCAGGCTGTAAATGCGTTTTACGCATGGTGCCATAACTTTGCTGGGAAGCTTCAGAACATCAAATTTTCACCTCCCACAATAGCAGAAACGGTCTTTCTAGTAGTTGCACTTCAAATCTAAGCTGTCTGAAGTGTTTTTCCAAAGTTATCGACATTTTAATGTTTGGCGTTTCGGAATCGAACTTATCTCAGGCTGAAAACGTGTTTTCTGCATTGTGCCATAACTTTGCAGGGAAGCTTCAGAACATGAAATTTTCACATCCCACAATAGCAGAAAGGGTCTTTCTAGTAGTTGCACATTAAAGCTAAGTTGTCTGAAGTGTTTTTCCAAACTTATCAACATTTTTATGCTTGGCGTTCCGAAACCCATCTTATCTCAGGCTGAAAACGCGTTTGACGCATTGTGCCATAACTTTGCAGGAAAGCTTCAGAACATGAAATTTTCACCTCCCACTATAGCAGAAAGGGTCTTTCTCCTACTTGCACATCAAATCTAAGCTGTCTGAAGTGTTTTTCGATAGTTTTCAACATTTTTATATTTGGCGTTCTTGAATCGACCTTATCTCAGGCTGAAAACACGTTTTCTGCATTGTGCCATAACTTTGCAGGGAAGATTCTGAACATGAAATTTTCAACTCCCACTATAGCAGAAAGGGTCTTTCTAGTAGTTGCACGTCAAACCTAAGCTGTCTGAAGCGTTTTTCCAAAGTTATCAACATTTTTATGTTTGGCATTCCAGAATCGACCTTATCTCAGGCTGAAAACGCGTTTTACGCATTGTGCCATAACTTCTCAGGGAAGCTTCAGAACATGAAATGTTCACCTCCCACTATAGCTGAAAGGGTTTTTCTAATAGTTGCACATCAAATCTAAGCTGTCTGAAGTGTTTTTCCAAAGTTATCAACATTCTTATGTTTGGCGTTTCGGAATCAACCTTATCTCAAGCTGAATACGCGATTTACGCATTCTGCCATAACTTTGCAGGGAATCTTCAGAACACGAAATGTTCATATCCCACTATAGCAGAAAGGGTCTTTCTAGTAGTTGCACATAAAATCTAAGCTGTCTGAAGTGTTTTTTGAAAGTTATCATATTTTTATGTTTGGCGTTCCGTAATTGACCTTGTCTCATGCTGAATACGCGTTTTCTGCATTGTGCCATAACTTTGCAGGGAAGCTTCAGAACATGACATTTCAACATCCCACTATAGCAGAAAGGGTCTTTCTAGTTGTTGCACATCAAATCTAAGCTGTTTGAAGTGTTTTTCGAAAGTTATCAACATTTTTATGTTTGGCGTTCCGGAATCGACCTTATCTCAGGCTGATAACGCGATTTACGCATTCTGCCATAACTTTGCAGGGAAGCTTCTGAACATGAAATTTTCAAATCCCACTATAGCAGAAAGGGTCTTTCTAGTAGTTGCACATCAAATCTAAGCTGTTTGAAGTGTTTTTCCAAAGTTATCAACATTTTTATGTTTGGCGTTCCGGAATCAACCTTATCTCAGGCTGAAAACGCGTTTTCTGCATTGTGCCATAACTTTGCAGGGAAGCTTCAGAACATGAAATGTTCACCTCCCACTATAGCAGAAAGGGTCTCTCTCGTAGTTGCACATCAAATCTAAGCTGTCTGAAGTGTTTTTCCAAAGTTATCAACATTTTTATGTTTGGCGTTCCGGAACCCACCTTTTCTCAGGCTGAAAATGCGTTTTCTGCATTGTGCCACAACTTTGCAGGGAAGCTTCAGAACATGAAATTTTCACCTCCCACTATAGCAGAAAGGGTCTTTCTAGTAGTTGCACATCAAATCTAAGCTGTCTGAAGTGTTTTTCCAAAGTTATCAACATTTTTATGTTTGGCGTTCCGGAATCAACCTTATCTTAGGCTGAAAACGCGTTTTCTGCATTGTGCCATAACTTTGCAGGGAAGCTTCAGAACATGAAATGTTCACCTCCCACTATAGCAGAAAGGGTCTTTCTAGTAGTTGCACATAAAATCTAAGCTGTCTGAAGTGTTTTTCCAAAGATATCAACATTTTTATGTTTGGCGTTCCGGAACCCACCTTATCTCAGACTGAAAACGCGTTTGACGCATTGTGCCATAACTTTGCAGGAAAGCTTCAGAACATGAAATTTTCAATTCCCACAAAAGCAGAAAGGGTTTTTCTCCTACTTGCACATCAAATCTAAGCTGTCTGAAGTGTTTTTCGATAGTTTTCAACATTTTTATATTTGTCGTTCCTGAATCGACCTTATCTCAGGCTGAAAACACGTTTTCTGCATTGTGCCATAACTTTGCAGGGAAGATTCAGAACATGAAATTTTCAACTCCCAGAATAGCAGAAAGGGTCTTTCTAGTAGTTGCGCGTCAAATCTAAGCTGTCTGAAGTGTTTTTCCAATTTTATCAACATTTTTATGTTTGGCATTCCAGAATCGACCTTATCTCTGGCTGAAAACGCGTTTTCTGCATTGTGCCATAACTTTGCAGGGAAACTTCAGAACATGAAATTTTCACCTCCCACTATAGCAGAAAGGGTCTTTCTAGTACTTGCACATCAAATCTAAGCTGTCTGAAGTGTTTTTTCAAAGTTATCATATTTTTATGTTTGGCGTTCCGGAATCGACCTTATCTCAGGCTGATAACGCGATTTCTGCTTTGTGCCATAACTTTGCAGGGAAGCTTCAGAACATGAAATGTTCACCTCCCACTATAGCAGAAAGGGTCTCTCTAGTAGTTGCACATCAAATCTAAGCTGTCTGAAGTGTTTTTCCTAAGTTATCAACAATTTTATGTTTGGCGTTCCGGAACCCACATCATCTCAGGCTGAAAACGCGTTTTCTGCTTTGTGCCATAACTTTGCAGGGAAGCTTCAGTACATGACATTTTCACATCCCACTATAGCAGAAAGGGTCTTTCTAGTAGTTGCACATCAAATCTAAGCTGTCTGAAGTGTATTTCCAAAGTTATAAACATTTTAATGTTTGGCGTTCCGGAATCGACCTTATCTCAGGCTGAATACGCGTTTTCTGCATTGTGCCATAACTTTGCAGGGAATCTTCAGAACATGAAATTTTCACCTTCCACTATAGCAGAAAGGGGCTTTCTAGTAGTTGCACATCAAATCTAAGCTGTTTGAAGTGTTTTTCCAAAATTATCAACATTTTTATGTTTGGCGTTCCGGAATCAACCTTATCTCACGCTGAAAACGCGTTTGACGCATTGTGCCATAACTTTGCAGGAAAGCTTCAGAACATGAAATTTTCAATTCCCACAAAAGCAGAAAGGGTTTTTCTGCTACTTGCACATCAAATCTAAGCTGTCTGAAGTGTTTTTCGATAGTTTTCAACATTTTTATATTTGGCGTTCCTGAATCGACCTTATCTCAGGCTGAAAACACGTTTTCTGCATTGTGCCATAACTTTGCAGGGAAGCTTCAGAACATGAAATTTTCAACTCCCACTACAGCAGAAAGGGTCTTTCTAGTAGTTGCACGTCAAATCTAAGCTGTCTGAAGTGTTTTTCCAAAGTTATCAACATTTTTATGTTTGGCATTCCAGAATCGACCTTATCTCTGGCTGAAAACGCGTTTTCTACATTGTGCCATAACTTTGCAGGGAAACTTCAGAACATGAAATTTTCACCTCCCACTATAGCAGAAAGGGTCTTTCTAGTAGTTGCACACCAAATCTAAGCTGTCTGAAGTGTTTTTTCAAAGTTATCATATTTTTATGTTTGGCATTCCGTAATTGACCTTGTCTCATCCTGAAAACGCGTTTTCTGCATTGTGCCATAACTTTGCAGGGAAGCTTCAGAACATGACATTTCAACATCCCACTATAGCAGAAAGGGTCTTTCTAGTAGTTGCACATCAAATCTAAGCTGTTTGAAGTGTTTTTCGAAAGTTATCAACATTTTTATGTTTGGCGTTCCGGAATCGACCTTATCTCAGGCTGATAACGCGATTTACGCATTCTGCCATAACTTTGCAGGGAAGCTTCTGAACATGAAATTTTGAAATCCCACTATAGCAGAAAGGGTCTTTCTAGTAGTTGCACATCAAATCTAAGCTGTCTGAAGTGTTTTTCGATAGTTTTCAACATTTTTATGTTTGGCATTCCAGAATCGACCTTATCTCTGGCTGAAAACACGTTTTCTGCATTGTGCCATAACTTTGCAGGGAAGCTTCAGAACATAAAATGTTCACATCCCACTATAGCAGAAAGGGTCTTTCTCGTAGTTTCACATCAAATCTAAGCTGTCTGAAGTGTCTTTCGAAAGTTATGAACATTTTTATGTTTGGCGTTCCAGAATCGACTTTATCTCAGGCTGAAAACGAGTTGTCTGCATTGTGCCATAACTTTGCATGGAAGCTTCCGAACATGAAATTTTAACCTCCCACTATAGCAGAAAGGCTCTTTCTAGTAGTTGCAGATCAAATCTAAGCTGTCTGAAGTGTTTTTCCAAAGTTATCAACATTTTTATGTTTGGCGTTCCGGAATTAACCTTATCTCAGGATGAAAAATCGTTTACTGCATTGTCTCATAACTTTGCAGGGAAGCTTCAGAACATGAAATTTTCAACTCACACTATACCAGAAAGGGTCTTTCTAGTAGTTGCACATCAAATCTAAGCTGTCTGAAGTGTTTTTCCAAAGTTATCAACATTTTTATGTTTGGCGTTCCGGAATCGACCTTATCTCAGGCTGATAACGCGATTTACGCATTCTGCCATAACTTTGCAGGGAAGCTTCAGAACATGAAATTTTCAAATCCCACTATAGCAGAAAGGGTCTCTCTAGTAGTTGCACATAAAATCTAAGCTGTCTGAAGTGTTTTTCCAAAGTTATCAACATTTTTATGTTGGGCGTTCCGGAACCCACCTTTTCTCACGCTGAAAATGTGTTTTCTGCATTGTGCCACAACTTTGCAGGGAAGCTTCAGAACATGAAATTTTCACCTCCCACTATAGCAGAAAGGGTCTTTCTCGTAGTTGCCCATCAAATCTAAGCTGTCTGAAGTGTTTTTCCAAAGTTATCAACATTTTTATGTTTGGCGTTCTGAAATCAACCTCATCTCAGGCTGAAAACGAGTTTTACGCATTGTGTCATAACTTTGCAGCGAAGCTTCAGAACTTGAAATTTTCACCTCCCACTATAGCAGAAAGGGTCTTTCTCGTAGTTGCACATCAAATCTAAGCTGTCTGAAGTGTTTTTCCAAAGTTATCAATATTTTTATGTTTGGCGTTCCGGAATCGACCTTATCTCAGGCTGAAAACGCGTTTCCTGCATTGTTGCATAACTTTGCAGGGATGCTTCAGAACATGAAATGTTCGCCTCCCACTATAGCAGAAAGGGTCTTTCGAGGAGTTGCACATCAAATCTAAGCTGTCTGAAGTGTTTTTCCAAAGTTATCAACATTTTTATGTTTGGCGTTCTGGAACCCACCTTATCTCAGGCTGAAAACGCGTTTTCTGCATTGTGCCATAACTTTGCAGGGAAGCTTCAGAACATGAAATTTTCACTTCCCACTATAGCAGAAAGTGTCTTTCTAGTAGTTGCACATCAAATCTAAGCTGTTTGAAGTGTTTTTCCAAAGTTAACACCATTCTTATGTTTGTCGTTCCAGAAACAACCTTATCTCAGGCTGAAAATGCGTTTTACACAATTTGCAATAACTTTGCAGGAAAGCTTCAGAACATGAAATTTTTACCTCCCACTATAGCAGAAAGGGTCTTTCTAGTAGTTGCACATCAAATCTAAGCTGTCTGAAGTGTTTTTCCAAAGTTATCAACATTTTTGTGTTTGGCGTTCTGGAACCCACCTTATCTCAGGCTGAAAACGCGTTTTCTGGATTGTGCCATAACTTTGCAGGGAGACTTCAGAACATGAAATTTTCTCCTCTCACTATAGCAGAAAGGGTCTTTCTAGTAGTTGCACATCAAATCTAAGCTGTCTGAAGTGTTTTTCGAAAGTTATCAATATTTTTATGTTTGGCGTTCCGGAATCAACCTTATCTCAAGCTGAAAACGCGTTTTACGCAATTTGCCATAACTTTGCAGGAAAGCCTCAGAACATGAAATTTTCACCTCCCACCATAGCAGAAAAGGTCTTTCTGGTAGTTGCACATCAAATCTAAGCTGTCTGAAGTGTTTTTCCAAAGTTATCAACATTTTTATTTTTGGCGTTCTGGAACCCACCTTATCTCAGGCTGAAAACGCGTTTTCTGCATTGTACCATAACTTTGCAGGGCGACTTCAGAACATGAAATTTTCTCCTCCCACTATATCAGAAAGGGTATTTCTAGTAGTAGCACATCAAATCTAAGCTGTTTGAAGTGTTTTTCCAAAGTTATCAACATTTTTATGTTTGGCGTTCTGGAACCCACCTTATCTCAGGCTGAAAACGCGTTTTCTGCATTGTGCCATAACTGTGCAGGGAAGCTTCAGAACTTGAAATTTTCACCTCCCACTATATCAGAAAGGGTATTTCTAATAGTTGCACATCAAATCTAAGCTGTCTGTAGAGTTTTTCCTGAGTTATCAACATTTTTATGTTTGGCGTTCTGAAATCAACCTCATCTCAGGCTGAAAACGCGTTTTACGCATTGTGCCATTACTTTGCAGGGAAGCTTCAGAACATGATATTTTCACCTCCCACTATAGCAGAAAGGGTCTTTCTCGTAGTTGCACATCAAATCTAAGCTGTCTGAAGTGTTTTTCCAAAGTTATCAATATTTTTATGTTTGGCGTTCCGGAATCGACCTTATCTCAGGCTGAAAACGCGTTTCCTGCATTGTTGCATAACTTTGCAGGGATGCTTCAGAACATGAAATGTTCGCCTCCCACTATAGCAGAAAGGGTCTTTCTAGTAGTTGCACATCAAATCTAAGCTGTCTGATGTGTTTTTCCAAAGTTATCAACATTTTTATGTTTGGCGTTCTGGAACCCACCTAATCTCTGGCTGAAAACGCGTTTTCTGCATTGTGCCAAAACCTTTCAGGGAAGCTTCAGAATATGAAATTTTCACGTCCCACTAAAGCAGAAAGGGTATTTCTAGTAGTTGCTCATAAAATCTAAGTTGTCTGAAGTGTTTTTCCAAAGTTATCAACATTCTTATGTTTGGCGTTCCGGAATCAACCTTATCTCAGACTGAAAACGTGTTTTCTGCATTGTGCGATAACTTTGCAAGGAAACTTCAGAACATGAAATTTTCACCTCCAACTATAGCAGAAAGGGTCTTTCTAGTAGTTGCACATCAAATCTAAGCTGTCTGAAGTGTTTTTCCAAAGTTATCAACATTTTTATTTTGGCGTTCTGGAACCCACCTTATCTCAGGCTGAAAACGCATTTTACGCATTGTGCCATAACTTTGCAGGGAAGGTTCAGAACATGATATTTTCACCTCCCACTATAGCAGAAAGGGTCTTTCTTGTAGTTGCGCATCAAATCTAAGCTGTCTGAAGTGTTTTTCGAAAGTTTTCAACATTTTTATGTTTTGGTGTTCCTGAATCGACCTTATCTCAGGCCGAAAACGCGTTTCACGCATTGTGCCATAACTTTGCAGGAAAGTTTCAGAACATGATATTTTGACCTCCCACTATAGCAGAAAGGGTCTTTCTCGTAGTTGCACATCAAATCTAAGCTGTCTGAAGTGTTTTTCCAAAGTTATCAACATTTTTATGTTTGACGTTCTGGAAACCACCTTATCTCAGGCTGAAAACAGGTTTTCTGCATTGTGCCATGACTTTGTAGGGAAGCTTCAGAACATGAAATTTTCACCTCCCACTATTGCAGAAAGGGTCTTTCTCGTAGTTGCTCATCAAATCTAAGCTGTCTGAAGTGTTTTTCCAAAGTTATCAACATTTTTATGTTTGGTCTTCCTGAATCGACCTTTTCTCAGGCTGAAAACGCATTTTACACATTGTGCCATAACTTTGCAGGAAAGCTTCAGAACATGAAATTTTCACCTCCCACTATAGTAGAAAGGGTCTTTCTAGTAGTTGCACATCAAATCTAAGCTGTCTGAAGTGTTTTTCCAAAGTTATCTACATTTTGATGTTTGGCGTTCCGGAATCGACCTTATCTGAGGCTGAAAACGCGTTTTCTGCATTGTGCCATAACTTTGCAGGGAAGCTTCAGAACATGAAATTTTCAGCTCCCACTATAGCAGAAAGGGTCTTTCTAGTAGTTGCACATCAAATCTAAGTAGTCTGAAGTGTTTTTCCAAAGTAAACACCATTTTTATGTTTGGCGTTCCAGAAACAACCTTATCTCAGGCTGAAAACGCGTTTTGCGCAATTTGAAATAACTTTGCAGGAAAGCCTTAGAACATGAAATTTTCACCTCCCACTATAGCAGAAAGGGTATTTCTAGTAGTTGCACATCAAATCTAAGCTGTCTGAAGTGTTTTTCCAAAGTTATCAACATTTTTATTTTTGGCGATCCGGAATCGACCTTATCTCAGGCTGAAAACGCGTTTCCTGCATTGTGGCATAACTTTGCAGGGATGCTTCAGAACATGAAATTTTCACCTCCCACTGTAGCAGAAAGGGTCTTTCTCGTGGTTGCACATCAAATCTAAGATGTCTGAAGTGTTTTTCCAAAGTTATCAACATTTTTATTTTTGGTGTTCTGGAACCCACCTTATCTCAGGCTGAAAACTCGTTTTGTGCATTGTGCCATAACTTCTCAGGGTAGCTTCAGAACATGAAATGTTCACCTCACACTATAGCAGAAAGGGTCTTTCCAGTAGTTCCACATCAAATCTAAGCTGTCTGAAGTGTTTTTCCAAAGTTATCAACATTTTTATGTTTGGCGTACCGGAATCGACCTTATCTCAGGCTTAAAACGCGTTTTACGCATTGTGCCATAACTTTGCAGGGAACCTTTCGAACATGAAATTTTCACCTCCCACTATAGCAGAAAGGGTCTTTCTAGTAGTTGCTCATCAAATCTAAGCTGTCTGAAGTGTTTTTCCAAAGTTATCAACATTTTTATGTTTGGTGTTCCTGAATCGACCTTTTCTCAGGCTGAAAACGGATTTTACACATTGTGCCATAACTTTGCAGGAAAGCTTCAGAACATGAAATTTTCACCTCCCACTATAGTAGAAAGGGTCTTTCTAGTAGTTGCACATCAAATCTAAGCTGTCTGAAGTGTTTTTCCAAAGTTATCTACATTTTGATGTTTGGCGTTCCGGAATCGACCTTATCTGAGGCTGAAAACGCGTTTTCTGCATTGTGCCATAACTTTGCAGGGAAGCTTCAGAACATGAAATTTTCAGCTCCCACAATAGCAGAAAGGGTCTTTCTAGTAGTTGCACATCAAATCTAAGTAGTCTGAAGTGTTTTTCCAAAGTAAACACCATTTTTATGTTTGGCGTTCCAGAAACAACCTTATCTCAGGCTGAAAACGCGTTTTGCGCAATTTGAAATAACTTTGCAGGAAAGCCTTAGAACATGAAATTTTCACCTCCCACTATAGCAGAAAGGGTATTTCTAGTAGTTGCACATCAAATCTAAGCTGTCTGAAGTGTTTTTCCAAAGTTATCAACATTTTTATTTTTGGCGATCCGGAATCGACCTTATCTCAGGCTGAAAACGCGTTTCCTGCATTGTGGCATAACTTTGCAGGGATGCTTCAGAACATGAAATTTTCACCTCCCACTGTAGCAGAAAGGGTCTTTCTCGTAGTTGCACATCAAATCTAAGATGTCTGAAGTGTTTTTCCAAAGTTATCAACATTTTTATTTTTGGCGTTCTGGAACCCACCTTATCTCAGGCTGAAAACTCGTTTTGTGCATTGTGCCATAACTTCTCAGCGTAGCTTCAGAACATGAAATTTTCACCTCACACTATAGCAGAAAGGGTCTTTCTAGTAGTTGCACGTCAAATCTAAGCTGTCTGAAGTGTTTTTCCAAAGTTATCAACATTTTCATGTTTGGCGTTCCAGAATCGACCTTATCTGAGGCTGAAAACGCGTTTTACGCATTTTGCCATAACTTTGGAGGGAAGCTTCAGAACATGAAATTTTGACCTCCCACTATTGCAGAAAGGGTCTTTCTAGTAGTTGCACATCAAATCTAAGCTCTCTGAAGTGTTGTTCCAAAGTTATCAACATTTTTACGTTTGGCGTTCCGGAACCCACCTTATCTCAGGCTGAAAACGCGTTTTCTGCATTGCGCCATAACTTTGCAGGGAAGCTTCAGAACATGAAATGTTCACCTCCCACTATAGCAGAAAGGGTCTTTCTAGTAGTTGCACATCAAATCTAAGCTGTCTGAAATGTTGTCCCAAAGTTATCAACATTTTTACGTTTGGCGTTTCGGAACCCACCTTATCTCAGGCTGAAAACTCGTTTTCTGCATTGTGCCATAACTTCTCAGGGAAGCTTCAGAACATGATATGTTCACCTCCCACTTAGCAGAAAGGGTCTTTCTAGTAGTTGCTCATCAAATCTAAGCTGTCTGAAGTGTTTTTCCAAAGTTATCAACATTTTTATGTTTGGCGTTCCAGAATCGACCTTATCTTTGGCTGAAAACGCGTTTTACGCATTTTGCCATAACTTTGGAGGGAAGCTTCAGAACATGAAATGTTCACCTCCCACTATAGCAGAAAGGGTCTTTCTAGTAGTTGCACATCAAATCTAAGCTGTCTGAAATGTTGTCCCAAAGTTATCAACATTTTTACGTTTGGCGTTTCGGAACCCACCTTATCTCAGGCTGAAAACGCGTTTTCTGCATTGTGCCATAACTTCTCAGGGAAGCTTCAGAACATGATATGTTCACCTCCCACTTAGCAGAAAGGGTCTTTCTAGTAGTTGCTCATCAAATCTAAGCTGTCTGAAGTGTTGTTCCAAAGTTATCAACATTTTTACGTTTGGCGATCCGGAATCGACCTTATCTCAGGCTGAAAACGCGTTTCCTGCATTGTGGCATAACTTTGCAGGGATGCTTCAGAACATGAAATTTTCACCTCCCACTGTAGCAGAAAGGGTCTTTCTCGTAGTTGCACATCAAATCTAAGATGTCTGAAGTATTTTTCCAAAGTTATCAACATTTTTATTTTTGGCGTTCTGGAACCCACCTTATCTCAGGCTGAAAACTCGTTTTGTGCATTGTGCCATAACTTCTCAGGGTAGCTTCAGAACATGAAATGTTCACCTCACACTGTAGCAGAAAGGGTCTTTCCAGTAGTTGCACATCAAATCTAAGCTGTCTGAAGTGTTTTTCCAAAGTTATCAACATTTTTATGTTTGGCGTACCGGAATCGACCTTATCTCAGGCTTAAAACGCGTTTTACGCATTGTGCCATAACTTTGCAGGGAACCTTTCGAACATGAAATTTTCACCTCCCACTATAGCAGAAAGGGTCTTTCTAGTAGTTGCACATCAAATCTAAGCTGTCTGAAGTGTTGTTCCAAAGTTATCAACATTTTTACGTTTGGCGTTCCGGAACCCACCTTATCTCAGGCTGAAAACTCGTTTTGTGCATTGTGCCATAACTTCTCAGCGTAGCTTCAGAACATGAAATTTTCAACTCACACTATAGCAGAAAGGGTCTTTCTAGTAGTTGCACGTCAAATCTAAGCTGTCTGAAGTGTTTTTCCAAAGTTATCAACATTTTCATGTTTGGCGTTCCAGAATCGACCTTATCTGAGGCTGAAAACGCGTTTTACGCATTTTGCCATAACTTTGGAGGGAAGCTTCAGAACATGAAATTTTGACCTCCCACTATTGCAGAAAGGGTCTTTCTAGTAGTTGCACATCAAATCTAAGCTCTCTGAAGTGTTGTTCCAAAGTTATCAACATTTTTACGTTTGGCGTTCCGGAACCCACCTTATCTCAGGCTGAAAACGCGTTTTCTGCATTGCGCCATAACTTTGCAGGGAAGCTTCAGAACATGAAATGTTCACCTCCCACTATAGCAGAAAGGGTCTTTCTAGTAGTTGCACATCAAATCTAAGCTGTCTGAAATGTTGTCCCAAAGTTATCAACATTTTTACGTTTGGCGTTTCGGAACCCACCTTATCTCAGGCTGAAAACGCGTTTTCTGCATTGTGCCATAACTTCTCAGGGAAGCTTCAGAACATGATATGTTCACCTCCCACTTAGCAGAAAGGGTCTTTCTAGTAGTTGCTCATCAAATCTAAGCTGTCTGAAGTGTTTTTCCAAAGTTATCAACATTTTTATGTTTGGCGTTCCAGAATCGACCTTATCTTTGGCTGAAAACGCGTTTTACGCATTTTGCCATAACTTTGGAGGGAAGCTTCAGAACATGAAATGTTCACCTCCCACTATAGCAGAAAGGGTCTTTCTAGTAGTTGCACATCAAATCTAAGCTGTCTGAAATGTTGTCCCAAAGTTATCAACATTTTTACGTTTGGCGTTTCGGAACCCACCTTATCTCAGGCTGAAAACGCGTTTTCTGCATTGTGCCATAACTTCTCAGGGAAGCTTCAGAACATGATATGTTCACCTCCCACTTAGCAGAAAGGGTCTTTCTAGTAGTTGCTCATCAAATCTAAGCTGTCTGAAGTGTTGTTCCAAAGTTATCAACATTTTTACGTTTGGCGTTCCGGAACCCACCTTATCTCAGGCTGAAAACGCGTTTTGTGCATTGTGCCATAACTTCTCAGGGAAGCTTCAGATCATGAAATTTTCACCTCCCACTATAGCAGAAAGGGTCTTTCTAGTAGTTGTACATCAAATCTAAGCTGTCTGAATAGTTTTTCCAAAGTTATCAACATTTTTATGCTTGGCGTTCCGGAACCCACCTTATCTGAGGCTGAAAACGCGTTCTCTGTTGTGTGCCATAACTTTGCAGGGAAGCTTCAGAACTTGAAATTTTCACCTCCCACTATAGCAGAAAGGGTCTTTCTCGTAGTTGCTCATCAAATCTAAGTTGTCTGAAGTGTTTTTCCAAAGTTATCAACATGTTTATGTTTGGCGTTCCGGAACCCACCTTATCTCTGGCTGAAAACGCGTTTTCTGCATTGTGCCTTAACTTTTCTGGGGAGCTTCAGAACATGGAATTTTCACATCCCACTGTAACAGAAAGGGTCCTTCTAGTAGTTGCACATCAAATCTAAGCTGTCTGAAGTGTTGTTCCAAAGTTATCAACATTTTTACGTTTGGCGTTCCGGAACCCACCTTATCTCAGGCTGAAAACGTATTTTCTACATTGTGCCATAACTTCTCAGGGAAGCTTCAGATCACGAAATTTTCACCTCCCACTATAGCAGAAAGGGTTTTTCTAGTATTTGCACATCAAATCTAAGCTGTCTGAATACTTTTTCCAAAATTATCAACATTTTTATGTTTGGCGTTCCGGAACCCACCTTATCTCAGGCTGAAAACGCGTTTTCTGTTGTGTGCCATAACTTTGCAGGGAAGCTTCAGAACTTGAAATTTTCACCTCCCACTATAACAGACAGGGTCATTCTAGGAGTTGCACATCAAATCTATGTTTTCTGAAGTGTTTTTTAAAAGCTATCAACATTTTTTAGGTTGGCGTTCCGGAAACGACCTTATCTGGGGCTGAAAACGCTTTTTCTGCATTGTGCCATAACTTTGCAGGGAAGCTTCAGAACATCAAATTTTCACCTCCCACTATAGCAGAAAGGGTCTTTCTAGTCGTTGTACATCAAATCTAAGCTGTTTGAAGTGTTTTTCCAAAGTTATCAACATTTTTATGTTTGGCGTTCCGGAACCCACCTTATCTCGGGCTGAAAACGCTTTTTCTGCATTGTGCCATAACTTTGCAGGGAAGCTTCCGAACATCAAATTTTCACCTCCCACTATAGCAGAAAGGGTCTTTCTAGTCGTTGCACATGAAATCTAAGCTGTCTGAAGTGTTTTTCCAAAGTTATCAACATTTTTACGTTTGGCGCTCCGGAACCCACATTACCTCAGGCTGAATACGCGTTTTCTGCATTGTGTCATAACTTTGCAGGGAAGCTTCAGAACATGAAATTTTAACCTCCCACTGTAGCAGAAAGGGTCTTTCTAGTAGTTGCACATCAAATCTAAGCTGTCTGAAGTGTTTTTCGGAAGTTATCAACATTTTTATGTTTGGCGTTCTGGAACCCACCTTGTCTCATGCTGAAAACGCGTTTTTTCCATTGTGCCATAACTTTGAAGGAAAGCTTCAGAACATGAAAGTTTCACCTCCCACTATAGCAGAAAGGGTCTTTCTCGTAGTTACACATCAAATCTAAGCTATTTGAAGTGTTTTTCCAAAGTTATCAACATTTTTATTTTTGGCGTTCTGGAATCGACCTTATCTCAGGCTGAAAACTCGTTTTGTGCATTGTGCCATAACTTCTCAGGGTAGCTTCAGAACATGAAATGTTCACCTCACACTAGAGCAGAAAGGGTCTTTCCAGTAGTTGCACATCAAATCTAAGCTGTCTGAAGTGTTTTTCCAAAGTTATCAACATTTTTATGTTTGGCGTACCGGAATCGACCTTATCTCAGGCTTAAAACGCGTTTTACGCATTGTGCCATAACTTTGCAGGGAACCTTTCGAACATGAAATTTTCACCTCCCACTATAGCAGAAAGGGTCTTTCTAGTAGTTGCACATCAAATCTAAGCTGTCTGAAGTGTTTTTCCAAAGTTATCTACATTTTGATGTTTGGCGTTCCGGAATCGACCTTATCTGAGGCTGAAAACGCGTTTTCTGCATTGTGCCATAACTTTGCAGGGAAGCTTCAGAACATGAAATTTTCAGCTCCCACTATAGCAGAAAGGGTCTTTCTAGTAGTTGCACATCAAATCTAAGTAGTCTGAAGTGTTTTTCCAAAGTAAACACCATTTTTATGTTTGGCGTTCCAGAAACAACCTTATCTCAGGCTGAAAACGCGTTTTGCGCAATTTGAAATAACTTTGCAGGAAAGCCTTAGAACATGAAATTTTCACCTCCCACTATAGCAGAAAGGGTATTTCTAGTAGTTGCACATCAAATCTAAGCTGTCTGAAGTGTTTTTCCAAAGTTATCAACATTTTTATTTTTGGCGATCCGGAATCGACCTTATCTCAGGCTGAAAACGCGTTTCCTGCATTGTGGCATAACTTTGCAGGGATGCTTCAGAACATGAAATTTTCACCTCCCACTGTAGCAGAAAGGGTCTTTCTCGTAGTTGCACATCAAATCTAAGATGTCTGAAGTGTTTTTCCAAAGTTATCAACATTTTTATTTTTGGCGTTCTGGAACCCACCTTATCTCAGGCTGAAAACTCGTTTTGTGCATTGTGCCATAACTTCTCAGGGTAGCTTCAGAACATGAAATGTTCACCTCACACTATAGCAGAAAGGGTCTTTCCAGTAGTTGCACATCAAATCTAAGCTGTCTGAAGTGTTTTTCCAAAGTTATCAACATTTTTATGTTTGGCGTACCGGAATCGACCTTATCTCAGGCTTAAAACGCGTTTTACGCATTGTGCCATAACTTTGCAGGGAACCTTTCGAACATGAAATTTTCACCTCCCACTATAGCAGAAAGGGTCTTTCTAGTAGTTGCACATCAAATCTAAGCTGTCTGAAGTGTTGTTCCAAAGTTATCAACATTTTTACGTTTGGCGTTCCGGAACCCACCTTATCTCAGGCTGAAAACTCGTTTTGTGCATTGTGCCATAACTTCTCAGCGTAGCTTCAGAACATGAAATTTTCACCTCACACTATAGCAGAAAGGGTCTTTCTAGTAGTTGCACGTCAAATCTAAGCTGTCTGAAGTGTTTTTCCAAAGTTATCAACATTTTCATGTTTGGCGTTCCAGAATCGACCTTATCTGTGGCTGAAAACGCGTTTTACGCATTTTGCCATAACTTTGGAGGGAAGCTTCAGAACATGAAATTTTGACCTCCCACTATTGCAGAAAGGGTCTTTCTAGTAGTTGCACATCAAATCTAAGCTGTCTGAAATGTTGTCCCAAAGTTATCAACATTTTTACGTTTGGCGTTTCGGAACCCACCTTATCTCAGGCTGAAAACGTATTTTCTGCATTGTGCCATAACTTCTCAGGGAAGCTTCAGAACATGATATGTTCACCTCCCACTTAGCAGAAAGGGTCTTTCTAGTAGTTGCTCATCAAATCTAAGCTGTCTGAAGTGTTTTTCCAAAGTTATCAACATTTTTATGTTTGGCGTTCCAGAATCGACCTTATCTTTGGCTGAAAACGCGTTTTACGCATTTTGCCATAACTTTGGAGGGAAGCTTCAGAACATGAAATGTTCACCTCCCACTATAGCAGAAAGGGTCTTTCTAGTAGTTGCACATCAAATCTAAGCTGTCTGAAATGTTGTCCCAAAGTTATCAACATTTTTACGTTTGGCGTTTCGGAACCCACCTTATCTCAGGCTGAAAACGCGTTTTGTGCATTGTGCCATAACTTCTCAGGGAAGCTTCAGATCATGAAATTTTCACCTCCCACTATAGCAGAAAGGGTATTTCTAGTAGTTGTACATCAAATCTAAGCTGTCTGAATAGTTTTTCCAAAGTTATCAACATTTTTATGCTTGGCGTTCCGGAACCCACCTTATCTGAGGCTGAAAACGCGTTCTCTGTTGTGTGCCATAACTTTGCAGGGAAGCTTCAGAACTTGAAATTTTCACCTCCCACTATAGCAGAAAGGGTCTTTCTCGTAGTTGCTCATCAAATCTAAGTTGTCTGAAGTGTTTTTCCAAAGTTATCAACATGTTTATGTTTGGCGTTCCGGAACCCACCTTATCTCAGGCTGAAAACGTATTTTCTACATTGTGCCATAACTTCTCAGGGAAGCTTCAGATCACGAAATTTTCACCTCCCACTATAGCAGAAAGGGTTTTTCTAGTATTTGCACATCAAATCTAAGCTGTCTGAATACTTTTTCCAAAATTATCAACATTTTTATGTTTGGCGTTCCGGAACCCACCTTATCTCAGGCTGAAAACGCGTTTTCTGTTGTGTGCCATAACTTTGCAGGGAAGCTTCAGAACTTGAAATTTTCACCTCCCACTATATCAGAAAGGGTCTTTCTCGTAGTTGCACATCAAATCTAAGTTGTCTGAAGGGTTTTTCCAAAGTTATCAACATTTTTATGTTTGGCGTTCCGGAACTCGGCTTATCTCAGGCTGAAAACGCGTTTTCTGCATTGTGCCATAACTTTGCAGGGAAGCTTCAGAACATGAAATTTTAACCTCCCACTGTAGCAGAAAGGGTCTTTCTAGTAGTTGCACATCAAATCTAAGCTGTCTGAAGTGTTGTTCCAAAGTTATCAACATTTTTACGTTTGGCGTTCCGGAACCCACCTTATCTCAGGCTGAAAACGTATTTTCTGCATTGTGCCATAACTTTGCAGGGAAGCTTCAGAACATGAAATGTTCACCTCCCACTATCGCAGAAAGGGTCTTTCTAGTAGTTGCACATCAAATCTAAGCTGTCTGAAGTGTTTTTCCAAAGTTATCAACATTTTTATGTTTGGCGTTCCGGAACTCACCTTATCTCAGGCTGAAAACGCGTTTTCTGCATTGTTCCTTAACTTTGCAGAGAAGCTTCAGAACATGAAATTTTCAACTCCCACTATAACAGACTGGGTCTTTCGAGTAGTTGCACATCAAATATAAGTTGTCTGAAGTGTTTCTCGAAAGCTATCAACATTTTTATGTTTGGCGTTACGGAAACGACCATATCTTGGGCTGAAAACGCGTTTTCTGCATTGTGCCATAACTTTGCAGGGAAGCTTCAGAACATGAAATTTTCACCTCCCACTATAACAGACAGGGTCATTCTAGTAGTTGCACATCAAATCTAAGTTTTCTGAAGTGTTTTTTAAAAGCTATCAACATTTTTTAGGTTGGCGTTCCAGAAACGACCTTATCTGGGGCTGAAAACGCTTTTTCTGCATTGTGCCATAACTTTGCAGGGAAGCTTCAGAACATCAAATTTTCACCTCCCACTATAGCAGAAAGGGTCTTTCTAGTCGTTGTACATCAAATCTAAGCTGTTTGAAGTGTTTTTCCAAAGTTATCAACATTTTTATGTTTGGCGTTCCGGAACCCACCTTATCTCGGGCTGAAAACGCTTTTTCTGCATTGTGCCATAACTTTGCAGGGAAGCTTCAGAACATCAAATTTTCACCTCCCACTATAGCAGAAAGGGTCTTTCTAGTCGTTGCACATGAAATCTAAGCTGTCTGAAGTGTTTTTCCAAAGTTATCAACATTTTTACGTTTGGCGCTCCGGAACCCACATTACCTCAGGCTGAATACGCGTTTTCTGCATTGTGTCATAACTTTGCACGGAAGCTTCAGAACATGAAATTTTAACCTCCCACTGTAGCAGAAAGGGTCTTTCTAGTAGTTGCACATCAAATCTAAGCTGTCTGAAGTGTTTTTCGGAAGTTATCAACATTTTTATGTTTGGCGTTCCGGAACCCACCTTGTCTCATGCTGAAAACGCGTTTTTTCCATTGTGCCATAACTTTGAAGGAAAGCTTCAGAACATGAAAGTTTCACCTCCCACTATAGCAGAAAGGGTCTTTCTCGTAGTTACACATCAAATCTAAGCTATTTGAAGTGTTTTTCCAAAGTTACCAACATTTTTATGTTTGGCGTTCCGGAACTCACCTTATCTCTGGCTGAAAACGTGTTTTCTGCTTTGGGCCATAACTTTGCTGGGAATCTTTAGAACATGAAATTTTCACTTCCCACTATAGCAGAAAGGGTCTTTCTAGTCGTTGTACATGAAATCTAAGCTTTTTGAAGTGCTGTTCCAAAGTTATCAATATTTTTACGTTTGGCGTTCCGGAACCCACCTTATCTCAGGCTGAAAACTCGTTTTGTGCATTGTGCCATAACTTCTCAGGGTAGCTTCAGAACATGAAATGTTCACCTCACACTATAGCAGAAAGGGTCTTTCTAGTAGTTGCACATCAAATCTAAGCTGTCTGAAGTGTTGTTCCAAAGTTATCAACATTTTTACGTTTGGCATACCGGAACCCACCTTATCTCAGGCTGAAAACGCGTTTTCTGCATTGTGCCATAACTTCTCAGGGAAGCTTCAGAACATGAAATGTTCACCTCCCACTTAGCAGAAAGGGTCTTTCTAGTAGTTGCACATCAAATCTAAGCTGTCTGAAGTGTTTTTCCAAAGTTATCAACATTTTTATGTTTGGCGTTCCAGAATCGACCTTATCTCTGGCTGAAAACGCGTTTTACGCATTTTGCCATAACTTTGGAGGGAAGCTTCAGAAAATGAAATTTTCACCTCCCACTATAGCAGAAAGGGTCTTTCTAGTAGTTGCACATCAAATCGAAGCTGTCTGAAGTGTTGTTCCAAAGTTATCAACATTTTTACGTTTGGCGTTCCGGAACCCACCTTATCTCAGGCTGAAAACGCGTTTTGTGCATTGTGCCATAACTTCTCAGGGAAGCTTCAGATCATGAAATTTTCACCTCCCACTATAGCAGAAAGGGTCTTTCTAGTAGTTGCACATCAAATCTAAGCTGTCTGAATAGTTTTTCCAAAGTTATCAACATTTTTATGATTGGCGTTCCGGAACCCACCTTATCTGAGGCTGAAAACGCGTTTTCTGTTGTGTGCCATACCTTTGCAGGGAAGCTTCAGAACTTGAAATTTTCACCTCCCACTATAGCAGAAAGGGTCTTTCTCGTAGTTGCTCATCAAATCTAAGTTGTCTGAAGTGTTTTTCCAAAGTTATCAACATGTTTATGTTTGGCGTTCCGGAACCCACCTTATCTCTGGCTGAAAACGCGTTTTCTGCATTGTGCCTTTACTTTTCTGGGGAGCTCCAGAACATGAAATTTTCACATCCCACGATAACAGAAAGGGTCCTTCTAGTAGTTGCACATCAAATCTAAGCTGTCTGAAGTGTTGTTCCAAAGTTATCAACATTTTTACGTTTGGCGTTCCGGAACCCACCTTATCTCAGGCTGAAAACGTATTTTCTGCATTGTGCCATAACTTCTCAGGGAAGCTTCAGATCACGAAATTTTCACCTCCCACTATAGCAGAAAGGGTTTTTCTCGTATTTGTTCATCAAATCTAAGCTGTCTGAATACTTTTTCCAAAATTATCAACATTTTTATGTTTGGCGTTCCGGAACCCACCTTATCTCAGGCTGAAAACGCGTTTTCTGTTGTGTGCCATAACTTTGCAGGGAAGCTTCAGAACTTGAAATTTTCACCTCCCACTGTAGCAGAAAGGGTCTTTCTAGTAGTTGCACATCAAATCTAAGCTGTCTGAAGTGTTGTTCCAAAGTTATCAACATTTTTACGTTTGGCGTTCCGGAACCCACCTTATCTCAGGCTGAAAACGTATTTTCTGCATTGTGCCATAACTTTGCAGGGAAGCTTCAGAACATGAAATGTTCACCTCCCACTATCGCAGAAAGGGTCTTTCTAGTAGTTGCACATCAAATCTAAGCTGTCTGAAGTGTTTTTCCAAAGTTATCAACATTTTTATGTTTGGCGTTCTGGAACTCACCTTATCTCAGGCTGAAAACGCGTTTTCTGCATTGTTCCTTAACTTTGCAGAGAAGCTTCAGAACATGAAATTTTCAACTCCCACTATAACAGACTGGGTCTTTTGAGTAGTTGCACATCAAATATAAGTTGTTTGAAGTGTTTCTCGAAAGCTATCAACATTTTTATGTTTGACGTTACGGAAACGACCATATCTCGGGCTGAAAACGCGTTTTCTGCATTGTGCCATAACTTTGCAGGGAAGCTTCAGAACATGAAATTTTCACCTCCCACTATAACAGACAGGGTCTTTCTAGTAGTTGCACATCAAATCTAAGTTGTCTGAAGTGTTTTTTAAAAGCTATCAACATTTTTTATGTTTGGCGTTCCAGAAACGACCTTATCTCGGGCTGAAAACGCTTTTTCTGCATTGTGCCATAACTTTGCAGGGAAGCTTCAGAACATCGAATTTTCACCTCCCACTATAGCAGAAAGGGTCTTTCTAGTCGTTGTACATCAAATCTAAGCTGTTTGAAGTGTTTTTCCAAAGTTATCAACATTTTTATGTTTGGCGTTCCGGAACCCACCTTATCTCGGGCTGAAAACGCTTTTTCTGCATTGTGCCATAACTTTGGAGGGAAGCTTCAGAAAATGAAATTTTCACCTCCCATAATAGCAGAAAGGGTCTTTCTCGTTGTTACACATCAAATCTAAGCTATCTGAAGTGTTTTTCCAAAGTTATCAACAATTTTATGTTTGGCGTTCCGGAACCCACCTTATCTCTGGCTGAAAACGTGTTTTCTGCTTTGTGCCATAACTTTGCTGGAAATCTTTAGAACATGAAATTTTAACCTCCCACAATAGCATAAAGGGTCTTTCTTGTAGTTGCACATCAAATCTAAGCTGTCTGAAGTGTTTTTCGAAAGTTATCAACATTTTTATGTTTGGCGTTCCGGAACCCACCTTATCTCAGGCTGAAAACGCGTTTTCTGCATTGTGCCATAACTTTGCAGGGAAGCTTCAGAACATGAAATTTTAACCTCCCACTGTAGCAGAAAGGGTCTTACTTGTAGTTGGAAATCAAATCTAAGCTGTCTGAAGTGTTTTTCCAAAGTTATCACATTTTTATGTTTGAAGTTCCGGAACCCACCTTGTCTCAGGCTGAAAACGCGTTTTCTGCATTGTGCCATAACTTTGAAGGAAAGCTTCTGAACATGAAAGTTTCACCTCCCACTATAGCAGAAAGGGTCTTTCGAGTAGTTACACATCAAATCTAAGCTATCTAAAGTGTTTTTCCAAAGTTATCAACATTTTTATGTTTGGCGTTCCGGAACCCACCTTATCTCAGGCTGAAAACGCGTTTTCTGCATTTTGCCATAACTTTGCAGGAAGCTTCACAACATGAAATTTTCACCTCCCACTATAGATGAAAGGGTCTTTCTAGTAGTTGTACATCAAATCTAAGCTTTCTGAAATGTTTTTTCCAAAGTTATCAAGATTTTTATGTTTGGCGTTCCAGAACCCACCTTATCTCAGGCTGAAAACGCGTTTTCTGCATTGTCCCATAACTTTGCAGGGAAACTTCAGAACATGAAATTTTCACTTCCCACTATAGCAGAAAGGGTCTTTCTAGTAGTTACACATCAAATCTAAGCTATCTAAAGTGTTTTTCCAAAGTTATCAACATTTTTATGTTTGGCGTTCCGGAACCCGCCTCATCTCTGGCTGAAAAAGCGTTTTCTGCTTTGTGCCATAACTTTGCTGGGAATCTTTAGAACATGAAATTTTAACCTCCCACAATAGCATAAAGGGTCTTTCTTGTAGTTGCACATCAAATCTATGCTGTCTGGAGTGTTTTTCCAAAGTTATCAACGTTTTTACGTTTGGCGTTCCGGAACCCACCTTATCTCACGCTGAAAACGCGTTTTCTGCATTTTGCCATAACTTTGCAGGAAGCTTCACAACATGAAATTTTCACCTCCCACTATAGATGAAAGGGTCTTTCTAGTAGTTGTACATCAAATCTAAGCTTTCTGAAATGTTTTTTCCAAAGTTATCAACATTTTTATGTTTGGCGTTCCGGAACCCACCTTATCTCAGGCTGAAAACGCGTTTTCTGCATTGTCCCATAACTTTGCAGGGAAACTTCAGAACATGGAATTTTCACTTCCCACTATAGCAGAAAGGGTCTTTCTAGTAGTTGCACATCAAATCTAAGCTGTCTGAAATGTTTTTTCCAAAGTTATCAACATTTTTATGTTTGGCGTTCCGGAACCCACCTTATCTCAGGCTGAAAACGCGTTTTTTGCATTGTGCCATAACTTTGCAGGAAGCTTCAGAACATGACATTTTCACCTCCCACTACAGCAGAAAGGGTCTTTCGAGTAGTTGCACATCAAATCTAAGCTGTCTGAAATGTTTTTTCCAAAGTTATCAACATTTTTATGTTTGGCGTTCCGGTACCCACCTTATCTCTGGCTGAAAACGCATTTTCTGCTTTGTGCCATAACTTTGCTGGGAATCTTTAGAACATGAAATTTTAACCTCCCACAATAGCATAAAGGGTCTTTCTTGTAGTTGCACATCAAATCTAAGCTGTCTGAAGTGTTTTTCCAAAGTTATCAACATTTTTAAGTTTGGTGTTCCGGAACCCACCTTATCTCAGGCTGAAAACGCGTTTTCTCCATTGTTCCTTAACTTTGCAGGGAAGCATCAGAACATGAAATTTTCAACTCCCACTATGACAAACAGGGTCTTTCTAATAGTTGCTCATCAAATCTAATCTGTCTGAAGTGTTTTTCGAAGGTTATCAACATTTTTATGTTTGGCGTTCCGGAACCCACCTTATCTCAGGCTGAAAACGCGTTTTCTGCATTGTGCCATAACTTTGCAGGGAAGCTTCAGAACATGAAATTTTCACCTCCCACTATAGCAGAAAGGGTCTTTCTCGTAGCTGCACATGAAATATACCGTAATTTCCGGACTATAAGCCGCTACTTTTTTCTCGCGGTCTGAACCCTGCGGCTTATAAAACGACGCGGCTAAGATATTGATTTTTACAGGGATATTCCAATCAATCGGCCACCGATTATGAATGGCTGAACTGGTTGTGATCTGTGAATGCCGACCACTGCCTGTCATTGCTGGTCACAAAATCCGGTCACATGTGACAGCAGCCGTTCTGATGAGGCACCGCCCGCGGTTTGTGATGCGTCTGCTCCTCCCTCCCGACTCGCCACTCGCTTGGCAACGGCGTGTCTAATGCGGAAGCTTTTTTCAGTCTGTCATGTCAAGTTTGCATCCTGCAGCACATGCACGTTAAACGGCGTCAACGCCACGAATTCAATACGATATTTAAAACACCAGCACTTGACGGAGCACAGAGAGTTTTCTGGTGCTCATGAAAGTGAAACTGCAGGAACCAGCGGTCACTCGCGACACTCGCCGGTCTGAGCGTGACGTTCAGAACGCGAAGCATATTGCCCGAGAAATAATCATTAATTTCACCGCGCCAGATGAGCAGCCTTTCTCAGGTGTCGTTTTAGGATGGAATCAACCGGGACCGAATCCGCTGCAGTCTTGTGTGTGTCAGATGCAGCGTTCGCGGTGAATCTGAAACGTTTGCAACCGTCCAGAGCGAGAACTTTCATGAAAGAGGTTGAAGACAGCTGCTTCAGCTGAGTGCTCTCCCTGTCTCTCGGAGCATCCCGTGTTTTTAGAGTCTAATGAACATGCTCTTTGCTGGCAAAAATATTGAGCTTCGTCACATCAAACCGATGACATCACGGGCGTTTTATTTACCTTTAAAGCGCTCAAATTGCGCTGTTTTCGCCCGCGAGTCCGCAGCTCTGCTGACAGAGACGATCTACTGGAGTGTGAAAACAGCGCTTTCTGAACACTTTAAATGTAAATAAGATGTGAGGAGTTCATGACTGGAGTTCAGAACATTGGCAAGATTGTTTCATGAGTCAGTCTCGACACTGGACCCCGTTTTCAAAACTAGTACTAGAGGATCGCTAGAAGTGATCCTCATGCATTTTCTGTGGCGCAGACAGCAACGGTGCACCCGCGGCTTATAGAGCGGTGCGGCTTATGTATGAACAAAATCCATTTTCCTTCTTAGATTTGGTGGGTGCGGCTAATATTCCGGTGCGCTCTGTAGTCCGGAAAATACGGTAAGCTGTCTGAAGTGTTTTTCCAAAGTTATCAACATTTTTATGTTTGGCGTTCCGGAACCCACCTTATCTCAGGCTGAAAACGTGTTTTCTGCATTGTGCCATAACTTTGCTGGGAATCTTTACAACATGAAATTTTAACCTCCCACAATAGCATAAAGGGTCTTTCTTGTAGTTGCACATCAAATCTAAGCTATCTGAAGTGTTTTTCCAAAGTTATGAACATTTTTATGTTTGGCGTTCCGGAACCCACCTCATCTCTGGCTGAAAAAGCGTTTTCTGCTTTGTGCCATAACTTTGCTGGGAATATTTAGAACATGAAATTTTAACCTCCCACAATAGCATAAAGGGTCTTTCTTGTAGTTGCACATCAAATCTAAGCTGTCTGAAGTGTTTTTCCAAAGTTATCAACATTTTTACGTTTGGCGTTCCGGAACCCACATTACCTCTGGCTGAAAACGCGTTTTCTGCATTGTTCCTTAACTTTGCAGGGAAGCATCAGAACATGAAATTTTCAACTCCCACTATGACAAACAGGGTCTTTCTAATAGTTGCTCATCAAATCTAATCTGTCTGAAGTGTTTTTCGAAAGTTATCAACATTTTTATGTTTGGCGTTCCGGAACCCACCTTTTTTCAGGCTGAAAAGGCGTTTTCTGCATTGTGCCATAACTTTGCAGGGAAGCTTCAGAACATAAAATTTTAACCTCCCACTGTAGCAGAAAGGGTCTTTCTCGTAGTTGCACATCAAATCTAGGCTGTCTGAAATATTTTTTCCAAAGTTATCAACATTTTTATGTTTGGCTTTCCGGGCCCCACCTTATCTCAGGCTGAAAACGCATTTTCTGCTTTGTGCCATAACTTTGCTGGGAATATTTAGAACATGAAATTTTAACCTAACACAATAGCATAAAGGGTCTTTCTTGTAGTTGCACATCAAATCTAAGCTGTCTGAAGTGGTTTCCCAAAGTTATCAACATTTTTATGTTTGGCGTTCCGGAACCCACCTTTTTTCAGGCTGAAAAGGCGTTTTCTGCATTGTGCCATAACTTTGCAGGGAAGCTTCAGAACATGAAATTTTAACCTCCCACTGTAGCAGAAAGGGTCTTTCTATTAGTTGCACATCAAATCTAAGCTGTCTGAAGTGTTTTTCCAAATTTATCAACATTTTTAAGTTTGGTGTTCCGGAACCCACCTTATCTCAGGCTGAAAACGCGTTTTCTGCATTGTTCCTTAACTTTGCAGGGAAGCATCAGAACATGAAATTTTCAACTCCCACTATGACAAACAGGGTCTTTCTAATAGTTGCACATCAAATCTAATCTGTCTGAAGTGTTTTTCGAAAGTTATCAACATTTTTAAGTTTGGTGTTCCGGAACCCACCTTATCTCAGGCTGAAAACGCCTTTTCTGCATTGTGCCATAACTTTGCAGGGAAGCTTCAGAACATGAAATTTTCACCTCCCACTAGAGCAGAAAGGGTATTTCTCGTAGTTGCACATGAAATATAAGCTGTCTGAAGTGTTTTTCGAAAGTTATCAACATTTTTATGTTTGGCGTACCGGAACCCACCTTATCTCAGGCTGAAAACGCGTTTTCTGCATTGTGCCATAACTTTGCAGGAAGCTTCCGAACATGAAATTTTCACCTCCCACTATAGCAGAAAGGGTCTTTCTAGTAGTTGCACATCAAATCTAAGCTGTCTGAAATGTTTTTTCCAAAGTTATCAACATTTTTATATTTGGCGTTCCGGAACCCACCTTATCTCTGGCTGAAAACGCGTTTTCTGCATTGTGCCATAACATTCCAGGAAGCTTCAGAACATGAAATTTTCACCTCCCACTATAGCAGAAAGGGTCTTTCTCGTAGTTGCACATCAAATCTAAGCTGTCTGAAGTGTTTTTCGAAAGTCATAAACATTTTTATGTTTGGCGTTCCGGAATCGACCTAATCTCAGCATGAAAATGCGTTTTCTGCATTGTCCCATAACTTTCGAGGGAAGCTTCATAACATGAAATTTTGACATCCCACTATAGCAGAAAGGGTCTTTCTAGTAGTTGCACATCAAATCTAAGCTGTCTGAAGCGTTTTTCCAAAGTTATCAACATTTTTATGTTTTGCGTTCCGGAATCGACCTTTTCTCAGGCTTAAAACGCGTTTTATGCATTGTGGCATAACTTTGCAGGGAACCTTTAGAATATTAAATTTTCACCTCCCACTATAGCAGAAAGGGACTTTCTAGTAGTTGCACATCAAATCTAATCTGTCTGAAATGTTGTTCCAAAGTTATCAACATTTTTAAGTTTGGCGTTTCGGAACCCACCTTATCTCAGGCTGAAAACGCGTTTTCTGTTGTGTGCCATAACTTTGCAGGGAAGCTTCAGAACTTGAAATTTTCACCTCCCACTGTATCAGAAAGGGTCTTTCTCGTAGTTGCACATCAAATCTAAGTTGTCTGAAGTGTTTTTCCAAAGTTATCAACATTTTTATGTTTGGCGTTCCGGAACTCGGCTTATCTCAGGCTGAAAACGCGTTTTCTGCATTGTGCCATAACTTTGCAGGGAAGCTTCAGAACATGAAATTTTAACCTCCCACTGTAGCAAAAAGGGTCTTTCTAGTAGTTGCACATCAAATCTAAGCTGTCTGAAGTGTTGTTCCAAAGTTATCAACATTTTTACGTTTGGCGTTCCGGAACCCACCTTATCTTGGGCTGAAAACACTTTTTCTACATTGTGCCATAACTTTGCAGGGAAGCTTCAGAACATGAAATGTTCACCTCCCACTATCGCAGAAAGGGTCTTTCTAGTAGTTGCACATCAAATATAAGTTGTCTGAAGTGTTTCTCGAAAGCTATCAACATTTTTATGTTTGGCGTTACGGAAACGACCATATCTCTGGCTGAAAACACGTTTTCTGCATTGTGCCATAACTTTGCAGGGAAGCTTCAGAACATGAAATTTTCACGTCCCACTATAACAGACAGGGTCTTTCTAGTAGTTGCACATCAAATCTAAGTTGTCTGAAGTGTTTTTTAAAAGCTATCAACATTTTTTAGGTTGGCGTTCCAGAAACGACCTTATCTCGGGCTGATAACGCTTTTTCTGCATTGTGCCATAACTTTGCAGGGAAGCTTCAGAACATCACATTTTCACCTCCCACTATAGCAGAAAGGGTCTTTCTAGTCGTTGTACATCAAATCTAAGCTGTGTGAAGTGTTTTTCCAAAGTTATCAACATTTTTATGTTTGGCGTTCCGGAACCCACCTTATCTCGGGCTGAAAACGCTTTTTCTGCATTGTGCCATAACTTTGCAGGGAAGCTTCAGAACATCAAATTTTCACCTCCCACTATAGCAGAAAGGGTCTTTCTAGTCGTTGCACATCAAATCTAAGCTGTCTGAAGTGTTTTTCCAAAGTTATCAACATTTTTACGTTTGGCGCTCCGGAACCCACATTACCTCAGGCTGAATACACGTTTTCTGCATTGTGTCATAACTTTGCAAGGAAGCTTCAGAACATGAAATTTTAACCTCCCACTGTAGCAGAAAGGGTCTTTCTATTAGTTGCACATCAAATCTAAGCTGTCTGAAGTGATTTTGGGAAGTTATCAACATTTTTATGTTTGGCGTTCCGGAACCCACCTTGTCTCATGCTGAAAACGCGTTTTTTGCATTGTGCCATAACTTTGAAGGAAAGCTTCAGAACATGAAAGTTTCACCTCCCACTATAGCAGAAAGGGTCTTTCTCGTAGTTACACATCAAACCTAAGCTATTTGAAGTGTTTTTCCAAAGTTATCAACATTTTTATGTTTGGCGTTCCGGAACCCACCTTATCTCTGGCTGAAAACGTGTTTTCTGCTTTGTGCCATAACTTTGCTGGGAATCTTTAGAACATGAAATTTTCACCTCCCACTATAGCAGAAAGGGTCTTTCTAGTCGTTGTACATCAAATCTAAGCTTTTTGAAGTGTTGTTCCAAAGTTATCAACATTTTTACGTTTGGCGTTCCGGAACCCACCTTATCTCAGGCTGAAAACTCGTTTTGTGCATTGTGCCATAACTTCTCAGGGTAGCTTCAGAACATGAAATGTTCACCTCACACTATAGCAGAAAGGGTCTTTCCAGTAGTTGCACATCAAATCTAAGCTGTCTGAAGTGTTTTTCCAAAGTTATCAACATTTTTATGTTTGGCGTACCGGAATTGACCTTATCTCAGCCTTAAAACGCGTTTTACGCATTGTGCCATAACTTTGCAGGGAACCTTTCGAACATGAACTTTTCACCTCCCACTATAGCAGAAAGGGTCTTTCTCGTAGTTGCACATCAAATCTAAGCTGTCTGAAGTGTTGTTCCAAAGTTATCAACATTTTTACGTTTGGCGTTCCGGAACCCACCTTATCTCAGGCTGAAAATTCCTTTTGTGCATTGTGCCATAACTTGTCAGGGTAGCTTCAGAACATGAAATTTTCACCTCACACTATAGCAGAAAGGGTCTTTCTAGTAGTTGCACGTCAAATCTAAGCTGTCTGAAGTGTTTTTCCAAAGTTATCAACATTTTTACGTTTGGCGTTTCGGAACCCACCTTATCTCAGGCTGAAAACGCGTTTTCTGCATTGTGCCATAACTTCTCAGGGAACCTTCAGAACATGAAATGTTCACCTCCCACTTAGCAGAAAGGGTCTTTCTAGTAGTTGCACATCAAATCTAAGCTGTCTGAAGTGTTTTTCCAAAGATATCAACATTTTTATGTTTGGCGTTCCAGAATCGACCTTATCTCTGGCTGAAAACGCGTTTTACGCATTTTGCCATAACTTTGGAGCGAAGCTTCAGAAAATGAAATTTTCACCTCCCACTATAGCAGAAAGGGTCTTTCTAGTAGTTGCACATCAAATCGAAGCTGTCTTAAGTGTTGTTCCAAAGTTATCAACATTTTTACGTTTGGCGTTCCGGAACCCACCTTATCTCAGGCTGAAAACGTATTTTCTGCATTGTGCCATAACTTCTCAGGGAAGCTTCAGATCACGAAATTTTCACCTCCCACTATAGCAGAAAGGGTTTTTCTAGTATTTGCTCATCAAATCTAAGCTGTCTGAATACTTTTTCCAAAATTATCAACATTTTTATGTTTGGCGTTCCGGAACCCACCTTATCTCAGGCTGAAAACGCGTTTTCTGTTGTGTGCCATAACTTTGCAGGAAAGCTTCAGAACTTGAAATTTTCACCTCCCACTGTAGCAGAAAGGGTCTTTCTAGTAGTTGCACATCAAATCTAAGCTGTCTGAAGTGTTGTTCCAAAGTTATCAACATTTTTACGTTTGGCGTTCCGGAACCCACCTTATCTCAGGCTGAAAACGCGTTTTCTGCATTGTTCCTTAACTTTGCAGAGAAGCTTCAGAACATGAAATTTTCAACTCCCACTATAACAGACTGGGTCTTTCGACTAGTTGCACATCAAATATAAGTTGTCTGAAGTGTTTCTCGAAAGCTATCAACATTTTTATGTTTGGCGTTACGGAAACGACCTTATCTCGGGCTGAAAACGCTTTTTCTGCATTGTGCCATAACTTTGCAGGGAAGCTTCAGAACATGAAATTTTCACGTCCCACTATAACAGACAGGGTCTTTCTAGTAGTTGCACATCAAATCTAAGTTGTCTGAAGTGTTTTTTAAAAGCTATCAACATTTTTTAGGTTGGCGTTCCAGAAACGACCTTATCTCGGGCTGATAACGCTTTTTCTGCATTGTGCCATAACTTTGCAGGGAAGCTTCAGAACATCACATTTTCACCTCCCACTATAGCAGAAAGGGTCTTTCTAGTCGTTGTACATCAAATCTAAGCTGTGTGAAGTGTTTTTCCAAAGTTATCAACATTTTTATGTTTGGCGTTCCGGAACCCACCTTATCTCGGGCTGAAAACGCTTTTTCTGCATTGTGCCATAACTTTGCAGGGAAGCTTCAGAACATCAAATTTTCACCTCCCACTATAGCAGAAAGGGTCTTTCTAGTCGTTGCACATCAAATCTAAGCTGTTTGAAGTGTTTTTCCAAAGTTATCAACATTTTTATGTTTGGCGTTCCGGAACCCACGTTATCTCGGGCTGAAAACGCTTTTTCTGCATTGTGCCATAACTTTGCAGGGAAGCTTCAGAACATGAAATTTTAACCTCCCACTGTAGCAAAAAGGGTCTTTCTAGTAGTTGCACATCAAATCTAAGCTGTCTGAAGTGTTTTTCCAAAGTTATCAACATTTTTAAGTTTGGTGTTCCGGAACCCTCGTTATCTAAGGCTGAAAACGCATTTTCTGCATTGTTCCTTAACTTTGCAGGGAAGCATCAAAACATGAAATTTTCAACTCCCACTGTAGGAGAAAGGGTCTTTCTCGTAGTTGCACATGAAATATAAGCTGTCTAAAGTGTTTTTCCAAAGTTATCAACATTTTTATGTTTGGCGTTCCGGAACCCACCTTATCTCCGGCTGAAAACGCGTTTTCTGCATTGCGCCATAACTTTGCAGGGAAGCTTCATAACATGAAATTTTCACCTCCCACTGTAGGAGAAAGGGTCTTTCTCGTAGTTGCACATGAAATATAAGCTGTCTAAAGTGTTTTTCCAAAGTTATCAACATTTTTATGTTTGGCGTTCCGGAACCCACCTTATGTCAGGCTGAAAACGCGTTTTCTGCATTGTGCCATAACTTTGCAGGGAAGCTTCAGAACATGAAATTTTAACCTCCCACTGTAGCAGAAAGGGTCTTACTAGTAGTTGGAAATCAAATCTAAGCTGTCTGAAGTGTTTTTCCAAAGTTATCAACATTTTTATGTTTGAAGTTCCGGAACCCACCTTGTCTCAGGCTGAAAACGCGTTTTCTGCATTGTGCCATAACTTTGAAGGAAAGCTTCAGAACATGAAAGTTTCACCTCCCACTATAGCAGAAAGGGTCTTTCTAGTAGTTACACATCAAATCTAAGCTATCTAAAGTGTTTTTCCAAAGTTATCAACATTTTTATGTTTGGCGTTCCGGAACCCGCCTCATCTCTGGCTGAAAAAGCGTTTTCTGCTTTGTGCCATAACTTTGCTGGGAATCTTTAGAACATGAAATTTTAACCTCCCACAATAGCATAAAGGGTCTTTCTTGCAGTTGCACATCAAATCTAAGCTGTCTGGAGTGTTTTTCCAAAGTTATCAACGTTTTTACGTTTGGCGTTCCGGAATCCACCTTATCTCAGGCTGAAAACGCGTTTTCTGCATTTTGCCATAACTTTGCAGGAAGCTTCACAACATGAAATTTTCACCTCCCACTATAGATGAAAAGGTCTTTCTAGTAGTTGTACATCAAATCTAAGCTTTCTGAAATGTTTTTTCCAAATTTATCAACATTTTTATGTTTGGCGTTCCGGAAACCACCTTATCTCAGGCTGAAAACGCGTTTTCTGCATTGTCCCATAACTTTGCAGGGAAACTTCAGAACATGAAATTTTCACTTCCCACTATAGCAGAAAGGGTATTTCTAGTAGTTGCACATCAAATCTAAGCTGTCTGAAATGTTTTTTCCAAAGTTATCAACATTTTTATGTTTGGCGTTCCGGAACCCACCTTATCTCAGGCTGAAAACGCGTTTTTTGCATTGTGCCATAACTTTGCAGGAAGCTTCAGAACATGAAATTTTCACCTCCCACTTCAGCAGAAAGGGTCTTTCGAGTAGTTGCACATCAAATCTAAGCTGTCTGAAATGTTTTTTCCAAAGTTATCAACATTTTTATGTTTGGCGTTCCGGAACCCACCTTATCTCTGGCTGAAAACGCATTTTCTGCTTTGTGCCATAACTTTGCTGGGAATCTTTAGAACATGAAATTTTAACCTCCCACAATAGCATAAAGGGTCTTTCTTGTAGTTGCACATCAAATCTAAGCTGTCTGAAGTGGTTTCCTAAAGTTATCAACATTTTTATGTTTGGCGTTCCGGAACCCACCTTTTTTCAGGCTGAAAAGGCGTTTTCTGCATTGTGCCATAACTTTGCAGGGAAGCTTCAGAACATGAAATTTTAACCTCCCACTGTAGCAGAAAGGGTCTTTCTATTAGTTGCACATCAAATCTAAGCTGTCTGAAGTGTTTTTCCAAAGTTATCAACATTTTTAAGTTTGGTGTTCCGGAACCCACCTTATCTCAGGCTGAAAACGCGTTTTCTGCATTGTTCCTTAACTTTGCAGGGAAGCATCAGAACATTACATTTTCAACTCCCACTATGACAAACAGGGTCTTTCTAATAGTTGCTCATCAAATCTAATCTGTCTGAAGTGTTTTTCGAAAGTTATCAACATTTTTATGTTTGGCGTTCCGGAACCCACCTTATCTCAGGCTGAAAACGTGTTTTCTGCATTGAGCCATAACTTTGCAGGGAAGCTTCAGAACATCGAATTTTCACCTCCCACTATAGCAGAAAGGGTCTTTCTAGTCGTTGTACATCAAATCTAAGCTGTTTGAAGTGTTTTTCCAAAGTTATCAACATTTTTATGTTTGGCGTTCCGGAACCCACCTTATCTCGGGCTGAAAACGCTTTTTCTGCATTGTGCCATAACTTTGCAGGGAAGCTTCAGAACATGAAATTTTAACCTCCCACTGTAGCAGAAAGGGTCTTTCTAGTAGTTGCACATCAAATCTAAGCTGTCTGAAGTGTTTTTCCAAAGTTATCAACATTTTTAAGTTTGGTGTTCCGGAACCCTCGTTATCTCAGGCTGAAAACGCATTTTCTGCATTGTTCCTTAACTTTGCAGGGAAGCATCAGAACATGAAATTTTCAACTCCCACTATGACAAACAGGGTCTTTCTAATAGTTGCACATCAAATCTAAGCTGTCTGAAATGTTTTTTCCAAAGTTATCAACATTTTTATGTTTGGCGTTCCGGAACCCACCTTATCTCTGGCTGAAAACGCGTTTTCTGCATTGTGCCATAACTTTGCAGGAAGCTTCAGAACATGAAATTTTCACCTCCCACTTCAGCAGAAAGGGTCTTTCTAGTAGTTGCACATCAAATCTAAGCTGTCTGAAATGTTTTTTCCAAAGTTATCAACATTTTCATGTTTGGCTTTCCGGGCCCCACCTTATCTCAGACTGAAAACGCATTTTCTGCTTTGTGCCATAACTTTGCTGGGAATCTTTAGAACATGAAATTTTAACCTACCACAATAGCATAAAGGGTCTTTCTTGTAGTTGCACATCAAATCTAAGCTGTCTGAAGTGGTTTCCCAAAGTTATCAACATTTTTATGTTTGGCGTTCCGGAACCCACCTTTTTTCAGGCTGAAAAGGCGTTTTCTGCATTGTGCCATAACCTTGCAGGGAAGCTTCAGAACATGAAATTTTAACCTCCCACTCTAGCAGAAAGGGTCTTTCTAGTAGTTGCACATCAAATCTAGGCTGTCTGAAGCGTTTTTCCAAAGTTATAAACATTTTTATGCTTGGCGTTCCGGAACCCACCTTATCTCAGGCTGAAGACGCGGTTTCTGCATTGTGCCATAACTTTGCAGGGAAGCTTCAGAACATGAAATTTTCAACTCCCACTACAACAGACAGGGTCTTTGTAGTAGTTGCACATCAAATCTAAGCTGTCTGAAGTGTTTTTCGAAAATTATCAACATTTTTATGTTTGGCGTTCCGGAACCCACCTTGTCTCAGGCTGAAAAAGCGTTTTCTGCATTGTGCCATAACTTTGAAGGAAAGCTTCAGAACATGAAAGTTTCACCTCCCACTATAGCAGGAAGGGTCTTTCTAGTAGTTACACATCAAATATAAGCTGTCTGAAGTGTTATTCGAAAGTTATCAACATTTTTATGTTTGGCGTCCGGAACCCACCTTATCTCTGGCTGAAAACGCATTTTCTGCTTTGTGGCATGACTTTGCTGGGAATCTTTAGAACATGAAATTTTAACCTCCCACAATAGCATAAAGGGTCTTTAATGTAGTTGCACATCAAATCTAAGCTGTCTGAAGTGGTTTTCCAAAGTTATCAACATTTTTATGTTTGGCGTTCCGGAACCCACCTTATCTCTGGCTGAAAACGCATTTTCTGCTTTGTGCCATAAATTTGCAGGGAAGCTTCAGAACATGAAATTTTCACCTCCCACTATAGCAGAAAGGGTCTTTCTCGTAGTTGCACATCAAATCTAAGCTGTCTGAAAAGTTTTTTCAAAGTTATCAACATTTTTATGTTTGGCGTTCCGGAACCCTCCTTATCTCAGGCTGAAAAAGCGTTTTCTGCATTGTGCCATAACTTTGCAGGGAAGCTTCAGAACATGAAATTTTAACCTCCCACTGTAGCAGAAAGGGTCTTACTAGTAGTTGGAAATCAAATCTAAGCTGTCTGAAGTGTTTTTCCAAAGTTATCAACATTTTTATGTTTGAAGTTCCGGAACCCACCTTGTCTCAGGCTGAAAACGCGTTTTCTGCATTGTGCCATAACTTTGAAGGAAAGCTTCCGAACATGAAAGTTTCACCTCCCACTATAGCAGAAAGGGTATTTCTAGTAGTTACACATCAAATCTAAGCTATCTAAAGTGTTTTTCCAAAGTTATCAACATTTTTATGTTTGGCGTTCCGGAACCCGCCTCATCTCTGGCTGAAAAAGCGTTTTCTGCTTTGTGCCGTAACTTTGCTGGGAATCTTTAGAACATGAAATTTTAACCTCCCACAATAGCATAAAGGGTCTTTCTTGCAGTTGCACATCAAATCTAAGATGTCTGGAGTGTTTTTCCAAAGTTATCAACGTTTTTACGTTTGGCGTTCCGGAACCCACCTTATCTCAGGCTGAAAACGCGTTTTCTGCATTTTGCCATAACTTTGCAGGAAGCTTCACAACATGAAATTTTCACCTCCCACTATAGATGAAAAGGTCTTTCTAGTAGTTGTACATCAAATCTAAGCGTTCTGAAATGTTTTTTCCAAATTTATCAACATTTTTATGTTTGGCGTTCCGGAACCCACCTTATCTCAGGCTGAAAAAGCGTTTTCTGCATTGTCCCATAACTTTGCAGGGAAACTTCAGAACATGAAATTTTCACTTCCCACTATAGCAGAAAGGGTATTTCTAGTAGTTGCACATCAAATCTAAGCTGTCTGAAATGTTTTTTCCAAAGTTATCAACATTTTTATGTTTGGCGTTCCGGAACCCACCTTATCTCAGGCTGAAAACGCGTTTTTTGCATTGTGCCATAACTTTGCAGGAAGCTTCAGAACATGAAATTTTCACCTCCCACTTCAGCAGAAAGGGTCTTTCGAGTAGTTGCACATCAAATCTAAGCTGTCTGAAGTGTTATTCGAAAGTTATCAACATTTTTATGTTTGGCGTCCGGAACCCACCTTATCTCTGGCTGAAAACGCATTTTCTGCTTTGTGCCATAACTTTGCTGGGAATCTTTAGAACATGAAATTTTAACCTCCCATAATAGCATAAAGGGTCTTTCTTGTAGTTGCACATCAAATCTAAGCTGTCTGAAGTGGTTTCCTAAAGTTATCAACATTTTTATGTTTGGCGTTCCGGAACCCACCTTTTTTCAGGCTGAAAACGCCTTTTCTGCATTGTGCCATAACTTTGCAGGGAAGCTTCAGAACATGAAATTTTCACCTCCCACTATAGCAGAAAGGGTATTTCTCGTAGTTGCACATGAAATATAAGCTGTCTGAAGTGTTTTTCGAAAGTTATCTACATTTTTATGTTTGGCCTTCCGGAACCCACCTTATCTCTGGCTGAAAACGCATTTTCTGCTTTGTGCCATAAATTTGCAGGGAAGCTTCAGAACATGAAATTTTCACCTCCCACTATAGCAGAAAGGGTCTTTCTCGTAGTTGCACATCAAATCTAAGCTGTCTGAAAAGTTTTTTCCAAAGTTATCAACATTTTTATGTTTGGCGTTCCGGAACCCTCCTTATCTCAGGCTGAAAAAGCGTTTTCTGCATTGTGCCGTAACTTTGAAGGAAAGCTTCAGAACATGAAAGTTTCACCTCCCACTATAGCAGAAAGGGTATTTCTAGTAGTTACACATCAAATCTAAGCTATCTAAAGTGTTTTTCCAAAGTTATCAACATTTTTATGTTTGGCGTTCCGGAACCCGCCTCATCTCTGGCTGAAAAAGCGTTTTCTGCTTTGTGCCATAACTTTGCTGGGAATCTTTAGAACATGAAATTTTAACCACCCACAATAGCATAAAGGGTCTTTCTTGCAGTTGCACATCAAATCTAAGCTGTCTGGAGTGTTTTTCCAAAGTTATCAACGTTTTTACGTTTGGCGTTCCGGAACCCACCTTATCTCAGGCTGAAAACGCGTTTTCTGCATTTTGCCATAACTTTGCAGGAAGCTTCACAACATGAAATTTTCACCTCCCACTATAGATGAAAAGGTCTTTCTAGTAGTTGTACATCAAATCTAAGCTTTCTGAAATGTTTTTTCCAAATTTATCAACATTTTTATGTTTGGTGTTCCGGAACCCACCTTATCTCAGGCTGAAAACGCGTTTTCTGCATTGTCCCATAACTTTGCAGGGAAACTTCAGAACATGAAATTTTCACTTCCCACTATAGCAGAAAGGGTATTTCTAGTAGTTGCACATCAAATCTAAGCTGTCTGAAATGTTTTTTCCAAAGTTATCAACATTTTTATGTTTGGCGTTCCGGAACCCACCTTATCTCAGGCTGAAAACGCGTTTTTTGCATTGTGCCATAACTTTGCAGGAAGCTTCAGAACATGAAATTTTCACCTCCCACTTCAGCAGAAAGGGTCTTTCGAGTAGTTGCACATCAAATCTAAGCTGTCTGAAATGTTTTTTCCAAAGTTATCAACATTTTTATGTTTGGCGTTCCGGAACCCACCTTATCTCTGGCTGAAAACGCATTTTCTGCTTTGTGCCATAACTTTGCTGGGAATCTTTAGAACATGAAATTTTAACCTCCCACAATAGCATAAAGGGTCTTTCTTGTAGTTGCACATCAAATCTAAGCTGTCTGAAGTGGTTTCCTAAAGTTATCAACATTTTTATGTTTGGCGTTCCGGAACCCACCTTTTTTCAGGCTGAAAACGCCTTTTCTGCATTGTGCCATAACTTTGCAGGGAAGCTTCAGAACATGAAATTTTCACCTCCCACTATAGCAGAAAGGGTATTTCTCGTAGTTGCACATGAAATATAAGCTGTCTGAAGTGTTTTTCGAAAGTTATCTAAATTTTTATGTTTGGCGTTCCGGAACCCACCTCATCTCTGGCTGAAAACGCATTTTCTGCTTTGTGCCATAAATTTGCAGGGAAGCTTCAGAACATGAAATTTTCACCTCCCACTATAGCAGAAAGGGTCTTTCTCGTAGTTGCACATCAAATCTAAGCTGTCTGAAAAGTTTTTTCCAAAGTTATCAACATTTTTATGTTTGGCGTTCCGGAACCCTCCTTATCTCAGGCTGAAAAAGCGTTTTCTGCATTGTGCCATAACTTTGCAGGGAAGCTTCAGAACATGAAATTTTAACCTCCCACTGTAGCAGAAAGGGTCTTACTAGTAGTTGGAAATCAAATCTAAGCTGTCTGAAGTGTTTTTCCAAAGTTATCAACATTTTTATGTTTGAAGTTCCGGAACCCACCTTGTCTCAGGCTGAAAACGCGTTTTCTGCATTGTGCCATAACTTTGAAGGAAAGCTTCAGAACATGAAAGTTTCACCTCCCACTATAGCAGAAAGGGTATTTCTCGTAGTTACACATCAAATCTAAGCTATCTAAAGTGTTTTTCCAAAGTTATCAACATTTTTATGTTTGGCGTTCCGGAACCCGCCTCATCTCTGGCTGAAAAAGCGTTTTCTGCTTTGTGCCGTAACTTTGCTGGGAATCTTTAGAACATGAAATTTTAACCTCCCACAATAGCATAAAGGGTCTTTCTTGCAGTTGCACATCAAATCTAAGCTGTCTGGAGTGTTTTTCCAAAGTTATCAACGTTTTTACGTCTGGCGTTCCGGAACCCACCTTATCTCAGGCTGAAAACGCGTTTTCTGCATTTTGCCATAACTTTGCAGGAAGCTTCACAACATGAAATTTTCACCTCCCACTATAGATGAAAAGGTCTTTCTAGTAGTTGTACATCAAATCTAAGCTTTCTTAAATGTTTTTTCCAAATTTATCAACATTTTTATGTTTGGCGTTCCGGAACCCACCTTATCTCAGGCTGAAAACTCGTTTTCTGCATTGTCCCATAACTTTGCAGGGAAACTTCAGAACATGAAATTTTCACTTCCCACTATAGCAGAAAGGGTATTTCTGGTAGTTGCACATCAAATCTAAGCTGTCTGAAATGTTTTTTCCAAAGTTATCAACATTTTTATGTTTGGCGTTCCGGAACCCACCTTATCTCAGGCTGAAAACGCGTTTTTTGCATTGTGCCATAACTTTGCAGGAAGCTTCAGAACATGAAATTTTCACCTCCCACTTCAGCAGAAAGGGTCTTTCGAGTAGTTGCACATCAAATCTAAGCTGTCTGAAATGTTTTTTCCAAAGTTATCAACATTTTTATGTTTGGCGTTCCGGAACCCACCTTATCTCTGGCTGAAAACGCATTTTCTGCTTTGTGCCATAACTTTGCTGGGAATCTTTAGAACATGAAATTTTAACCTCCCACAATAGCATAAAGGGTCTTTCTTGTAGTTGCACATCAAATCTAAGCTGTCTGAAGTGGTTTCCTAAAGTTATCAACATTTTTATGTTTGGCGTTCCGGAACCCACCTTTTTTCAGGCTGAAAACGCCTTTTCTGCATTGTGCCATAACTTTGCAGGGAAGCTTCAGAACATGAAATTTTCACCTCCCACTATAGCAGAAAGGGTATTTCTCGTAGTTGCACATGAAATATAAGCTGTCTGAAGTGTTTTTCGAAAGTTATCAACATTTTTATGTTTGGCGTTCCGGAACCCACCTTATCTCAGGCTGAAAACGCGTTTTCTGCATTGTGCCATAACTTTGAAGGAAGCTTCAGAACATGAAATTTTCACCTCCCACTATAGCAGAAAGGGTCTTTCTAGTAGTTGCACTTCAAATCTGAGCTGTCTGAAATGTTTTTTCCAAAGTTATCAACATTTTTATGTTTGGCGTTCCGGAACCCACCTTATCTCAGGCTGAAAACGCGTTTTCTGCATTGTGCCATAACTTTGCAGGAAGCTTCAGAACATGAAATTTTCACCTCCCACTAAAGCAGAAAGGGTCTTTCTAGTAGTTGCACATCGAATCTAAGCTGTCTGAAATGTTTTTTCCAAAGTTATCAACATTTTTATGTTTGGCTTTCCGGGCCCCACCTTATCTCAGGCTGAAAAGGCGTTTTCTGCATTGTGCCATAACTTTGCTGGGAATATTTAGAAAATGAAATTTTAACCTCCCACAATAGCATAAAGGGTCTTTCTTGTAGTTGCACATCAAATCTAAGCTGTCTGAAGTGGTTTCCCAAAGTTATGAACATTTTTATGTTTGGCGTTCCGGAACCCACCTTTTTTCAGGCTGAAAAGGCGTTTTCTGCATTGTGCCATAACTTTGCAGGGAAGCTTCAGAACATGAAATTTTAACCTCCCACTGTAGCAGAAAGGGTCTTTCTATTAGTTGCACATCAAATCTAAGCTGTCTGAAGTGTTTTTCCAAAGTTATCAACATTTTTAAGTTTGGTGTTCCGGAACCCACCTTATCTCAGGCTGAAAACGCGTTTTCTGCATTGTTCCTTAACTTTGCAGGGAAGCATCAGAACATGAAATTTTCAACTCCCACTATGACAAACAGGGTCTTTCTAATAGTTGCACATCAAATCTAATCTGTCTGAAGTGTTTTTCGAAAGTTATCAACAATTTTATGTTTGGCTTTCCGGAACCCACCTTATCTCAGGCTGAAAACGCCTTTTCTGCATTGTGCCATAACTTTGCAGGGAAGCTTCAGAACATGAAATTTTCACTTCCCACTATAGCAGAAAGGGTATTTCTAGTAGTTGCACATCAAATCTAAGCTGTCTGAAATGTTTTTTCCAAAGTTATCAACATTTTTATGTTTGGCGTTCCGGAACCCACCTTATCTCAGGCTGAAAACGCGTTTTTTGCATTGTGCCATAACTTTGCAGGAAGCTTCAGAACATGAAATTTTCACCTCCCACTTCAGCAGAAAGGGTCTTTCGAGTAGTTGCACATCAAATCTAAGCTGTCTGAAATGTTTTTTACAAAGTTATCAACATTTTTATGTTTGGCGTTCCGGAACCCACCTTATCTCTGGCTGAAAACGCATTTTCTGCTTTGTGCCATAACTTTGCTGGGAATCTTTAGAACATGAAATTTTAACCTCCCACAATAGCATAAAGGGTCTTTCTTGTAGTTGCACATCAAATCTAAGCTGTCTGAAGTGGTTTCCTAAAGTTATCAACATTTTTATGTTTGGCGTTCCGGAACCCACCTTTTTTCAGGCTGAAAACGCCTTTTCTGCATTGTGCCATAACTTTGCAGGGAAGCTTCAGAACATGAAATTTTCACCTCCCACTATAGCAGAAAGGGTATTTCTCGTAGTTGCACATGAAATATAAGCTGTCTGAAGTGTTTTTCGAAAGTTATCTAAATTTTTATGTTTGGCGTTCCGGAACCCACCTCATCTCTGGCTGAAAACGCATTTTCTGCTTTGTGCCATAAATTTGCAGGGAAGCTTCAGAACATGAAATTTTCACCTCCCACTATAGCAGAAAGGGTCTTTCTCGTAGTTGCACATCAAATCTAAGCTGTCTGAAAAGTTTTTTCCAAAGTTATCAACATTTTTATGTTTGGCGTTCCGGAACCCTCCTTATCTCAGGCTGAAAAAGCGTTTTCTGCATTGTGCCATAACTTTGCAGGGAAGCTTCAGAACATGAAATTTTAACCTCCCACTGTAGCAGAAAGGGTCTTACTAGTAGTTGGAAATCAAATCTAAGCTGTCTGAAGTGTTTTTCCAAAGTTATCAACATTTTCATGTTTGAAGTTCCGGAACCCACCTTGTCTCAGGCTGAAAACGCGTTTTCTGCATTTTGCCATAACTTTGAAGGAAAGCTTCAGAACATGAAAGTTTCACCTCCCACTATAGCAGAAAGGGTATTTCTCGTAGTTACACATCAAATCTAAGCTATCTAAAGTGTTTTTCCAAAGTTATCAACATTTTTATGTTTGGCGTTCCGGAACCCGCCTCATCTCTGGCTGAAAAAGCGTTTTCTGCTTTGTGCCATAACTTTGCTGGGAATCTTTAGAACATGAAATTTTAACCTCCCACAATAGCATAAAGGGTCTTTCTTGCAGTTGCACATCAAATCTAAGCTGTCTGGAGTGTTTTTCCAAAGTTATCAACGTTTTTACGTCTGGCGTTCCGGAACCCACCTTATCTCAGGCTGAAAACGCGTTTTCTGCATTTTGCCATAACTTTGCAGGAAGCTTCACAACATGAAATTTTCACCTCCCACTATAGATGAAAAGGTCTTTCTAGTAGTTGTACATCAAATCTAAGCTTTCTGAAATGTTTTTTCCAAATTTATCAACATTTTTATGTTTGGCGTTCCGGAACCCACCTTATCTCAGACTGAAAACGCATTTTCTGCTTTGTGCCATAACTTTGCTGGGAATCTTTTGAACATGAAATTTTAACCTACCACAATAGCATAAAGGGTCTTTCTTGTAGTTGCACATCAAATCTAAGCTGTCTGAAGTGGTTTCCCAAAGTTATCAACATTTTTATGTTTGGCGTTCCGGAACACACCTTTTTTCAGGCTGAAAAGGCGTTTTCTGCATTGTGCCATAACTTTGCAGGGAAGCTTCAGAACATGAAATTTTAACCTCCCACTCTAGCAGAAAGGGTCTTTCTAGTAGTTGCACATCAAATCTAAGCTGTCTGAAGCGTTTTTCCAAAGTTATAAACATTTTTATGCTTGGCGTTCCGGAACCCACCTTATCTCAGGCTGAAAACGCGGTTTCTGCATTGTGCCATAACTTTGCAGGGAAGCTTCTGAACATGAAATTTTCAACTCCCACTACAACAGATAGGGTCTTTGTAGTAGTTGCACATCAAATCTAAGCTGTCTGAAGTGTTTTTCGAAAATTATCAACATTTTTATGTTTGGCGTTCCGCAACCCACCTTGTCTCAGGCTGAAAAAGCGTTTTCTGCATTGTGCCATAACTTTGAAGGAAAGCTTCAGAACATGAAAGTTTCACCTCCCACTATAGCAGAAAGGGTCTTTCTAGTAGTTACACATCAAATATAAGCTGTCTGAAGTGTTATTCGAAAGTTATCAACTTTTTTATGTTTGGCGTTCCGGAACCCACCTTATCTCTGGCTGAAATCGCATTTTCTGCTTTGTGGCATAACTTTGCTGGGAATCTTTAGAACATGAAATTTTAACCTCCCACAATAGCATAAAGGGTCTTTAATGTAGTTGCACATCAAATCTAAGCTGTCTGAAGTGGTTTTCCAAAGTTATCAACATTTTTATGTTTGGCGTTCCGGAACCCACCTTATCTCAGGCTGAAAACGCGTTTTCTGCATTGTCCCATAACTTTGCAGGGAAACTTCAGAACATGAAATTTTCACTTCCCACTATAGCAGAAAGAGTATTTCTAGTAGTTGCACATCAAATCTAAGCTGTCTGAAATGTTTTTTCCAAAGTTATCAACATTTTTATGTTTGGCGTTCCGGAACCCACCTTATCTCTGGCTGAAAACGCATTTTCTGCTTTGTGCCATAACTTTGCTGGGAATCTTTAGAACATGAAATTTTAACCTCCCACAATAGCATAAAGGGTCTTTCTTGTAGTTGCACATCAAATCTAAGCTGTCTGAAGTGGTTTCCTAAAGTTATCAACATTTTTATGTTTGGCGTTCCGGAACCCACCTTTTTTCAGGCTGAAAACGCCTTTTCTGCATTGTGCCATAACTTTGCAGGGAAGCTTCAGAACATGAAATTTTCACCTCCCACTATAGCAGAAAGGGTATTTCTCGTAGTTGCACATGAAATATAAGCTGTCTGAAGTGTTTTTCGAAAGTTATCAACATTTTTATGTTTGGCGTTACGGAACCCACCTTATCTCAGGCTGAAAACGCGTTTTCTGCATTGTGCCATAACTTTGCAGGAAGCTTCAGAACATTAAATTTTCACCTCCCACTATAGCAGAAAGGGTCTTTCTAGTAGTTGCACTTCAAATCTAAGCTGTCTGAAATGTTTTTTCCTAAGTTAACAACATTTTTATGTTTGGCGTTCCGGAACCCACCTTATCTCAGGCTGAAAACGCGTTTTCTGCATTGTGCCATAACTTTGCAGAAAGCTTCAGAACATGACATTTTCACCTCCCACTATAGCAGAAAGGGTCTTTCTAGTGGTTGCACATCAAATCTAAGCTGTCTGAAATGTTTTTTCCAAAGTTATCAACATTTTTATGTTTGGCTTTCCGGGCCCCACCTTATCTCAGGCTGTAAACGCATTTTCTGCTTTGTGCCATAACTTTGCTGGGAATATTTAGAACATGAAATTTTCACCTCCCACTCTAGCAGAAAGGGTCTTTCTAGTAGTTGCACATCAAATCTAAGCTGTCTGAAGCGTTTTTCCAAAGTTATAAACATTTTTATGCTTGGCGTTCCGGAACCCACCTTATCTCAGGCTGAAAACGCGGTTTCTGCATTGTGCCATAACTTTGCAGGGAAGCTTCAGAACATGAAATTTTAACGTCCCACTATTGCAGAAAGTGTCTTTCTAGTAGTTGCAAATCTAAGCTTTCTGATGAGTTTTTCCAAAGTTATCAACATTTTTATGTTTGGCGTTCCGGAACCCACCTCATCTCTGGCTGAAAAAGCGTTTTCTGCTTTTTGCCATAACTTTGCTGGGAATATTTAGAACATGAAATTTTAACCTCCCACAATAGCATAAAGGTTCTTTCTTGTAGTTGCACATCAAATCTAAGCTGTCTGAAGTGTTTTTCCAAAGTGATCAACATTTTTATGTTTGGCGTTCCGGAACCCACCTTTTTTCAGGCTGAAAAGGCGTTTTCTGCATTGTGCCATAACTTTGCAGGGAAGCTTCAGAACATGAAATTTTAACCTCCCACTGTAGCAGAAAGGGTCTTTCTATTAGTTGCACATCAGATCTAAGCTGTCTGAAGTGTTTTTCCAAAGTTATCAACATTTTTAAGTTTGGTGTTCCGGAACCCACCTTATCTCAGGCTGAAAACGCGTTTTCTGCATTGTTCCTTAACTTTGCAGGGAAGCATCAGAACATGAAATTTTCAACTCCCACTATGACAAACAGGGTCTTTCTAATAGTTGCACATCAAATCTAATCTGTCTGAAGTGTTTTTCGAAAGTTATCAACAATTTTATGTTTGGCGTTCCGGAACCCACCTTATCTCTGGCTGAAAACGCCTTTTCTGCATTGTGCCATAACTTTGCAGGGAAGCTTCAGAACATGAAATTTTCACCTCCCACTATAGCAGAAACGGTATTTCTCGTAGTTGCACATGAAATATAAGCTGTCTGAAGTGTTTTTCGAAAGTTATCAACATTTTTATGTTTGGCGTTCCGGAACCCACCTTATCTCAGGCTGAAAACGCGTTTTCTGCATTGTGCCATAACTTTGCAGGAAGCTTCAGAACATGAAATTTTCACCTCCCACTATAGCAGAAAGGGTCTTTCTAGTAGTTGCACATCAAATCTCAGCTGTCTGAAATGTTTTTTCCAAAGTTATCAACATTTTTATGTTTGGCGTTCCGGAACCCACCTTATCTCAGGCTGAAAACGCGTTTTCTGCATTCTGCCATAACTTTGCAGGAAGCTTCAGAACATGAAATTTTCACCTCCCACTATGGCAGAAAGGGTCTTTCTAGTAGTTGCACATCAAATCTAAGCTGTCTGAAATGTTTTTTCCAAAGTTATCAACATTTTTATGTTTGGCTTTCCGGGCCCCACCTTATCTCAGGCTGAAAACGCATTTTCTGCTTTGTGCCATAACTTTGCTGGGAATATTTAGAACATGAAATTTTAACCTCCCACAATAGCATAAAGGGTCTTTCTTGTAGTTGCACATCAAATCTAAGCTGTCTGAAGTGGTTTCCCAAAGTTATCAACATTTTTATGTTTGGCGTTCCGGAACCCACCTTTTTTCAGGCTGAAATGGCTTTTTCTGCATTGTGCCATAACTTTGCAGGGAAGCTTCAGAACATGAAATTTTAACCTCCCACTGTAGCAGAAAGGGTCTTTCTATTAGTTGCACATCAAATCTAAGCTGTCTGAAGTGTTTTTCCAAAGTTATCAACATTTTTAAGTTTGGTGTTCCGGAACCCACCTTATCTCAGGCTGAAAACGCGTTTTCTGCATTGTTCCTTAACTTTGCAGGGAAGCATCAGAACATGAAATTTTCAACTCCCACTATGACAAACAGGGTCTTTCTAATAGTTGCACATCAAATCTAATCTGTCTGAAGTGTTTTTCGAAAGTTATCAACAATTTTATGTTTGGCTTTCCGGAACCCACCTTATCTCAGGCTGAAAACGCCTTTTCTGCATTGTGCCATAACTTTGCAGGGAAGCTTCCGAACATGAAATTTTCACCTCCCACTATAGCAGAAAGGGTATTTCTCGTAGTTGCACATGAAATATAAGCTGTCTGAAGTGTTTTTCGAAAGTTATCAACATTTTTATGTTTGGCGTTCTGGAACCCACCTTATCTCAGGCTGAAAACGCGTTTTCTGCATTGTGCCATAACTTTGCAGGAAGCTTCCGAACATGAAATTTTCACCTCCCACTATAGCAGAAAGGGTCTTTCTAGTAGTTGCACATCAAATCTAAGCTGTCTGAAATGTTTTTTCCAAAGTTATCAACATTTTTATGTTTGGCGTTCCGGAACCCACCTTATCTCTGGCTGAAAACGCGTTTTCTGCATTGTTCCATAACTTTCCAGGAAGCTTCAGAACATGAAATTTTCACCTCCCACTATAGCAGAAAGGGTCTTTCTAGTAGTTGCACATCAAATCTAAGCTGTCTGAAATGTTTTTTCCAAAGTTATCAACATTTTTATGTTTGGCTTTCCGGGCCCCACCTTATCTCAGACTGAAAACGCATTTTCTGCTTTGTGCCATAACTTTGCTGGGAATCTTTAGAACATGAAATTTTAACCTACCACAATAGCATAAAGGGTCTTTCTTGTAGTTGCACATCAAATCTAAGCTGTCTGAAGTGGTTTCCCAAAGTTATCAACATTTTTATGTTTGGCGTTCCGGAACCCACCTTTTTTCAGGCTGAAAAGGCGTTTTCTGCATTGTGCCATAACTTTGCAGGGAAGCTTCAGAACATGAAATTTTCACCTCCCACTATAGCAGAAAGGGTCTTTCTAGTAGTTGCACATCAAATCTAAGTTGTCTGAAATGTTTTTTCCAAATTATCAACATTTTTATGTTTGGCGTTCCGGAACCCACCTTATCTCAGGCTGAAAACGTGTTTTCTGCATTGTGCCATAACTTTGCTGGGAATCTTTAGAACATGAAATTTTAACCTCCCACAATAGCATAAAGGGTCTTTCTTGTAGTTGCACATCAAATCTAAGCTATCTGAAGTGTTTTTCCAAAGTTATGAACATTTTTATGTTTGGCGTTCCGGAACCCACCTCATCTCTGGCTGAAAAAGCGTTTTCTGCTTTGTGCCATAACTTTGCTGGGAATATTTAGAACATGAAATTTTAACCTCCCACAATAGCATAAAGGGTCTTTCTTGTAGTTGCACATCAAATCTAAGCTGTCTGAAGTGTTTTTCCAAAGTTATCAACATTTTTACGTTTGGCGTTCCGGAACCCACATTACCTCTGGCTGAAAACGCGTTTTCTGCATTGTTCCTTAACTTTGCAGGGAAGCATCAGAACATGAAATTTTCAACTCCCACTATGACAAACAGGGTCTTTCTAATAGTTGCTCATCAAATCTAATCTGTCTGAAGTGTTTTTCGAAAGTTATCAACATTTTTATGTTTGGCGTTCCGGAACCCACCTTTTTTCAGGCTGAAAAGGCGTTTTCTGCATTGTGCCATAACTTTGCAGGGAAGCTTCAGAACATAAAATTTTAACCTCCCACTGTAGCAGAAAGGGTCTTTCTCGTAGTTGCACATCAAATCTAGGCTGTCTGAAATATTTTTTCCAAAGTTATCAACATTTTTATGTTTGGCTTTCCGGGCCCCACCTTATCTCAGGCTGAAAACGCATTTTCTGCTTTGTGCCATAACTTTGCTGGGAATATTTAGAACATGAAATTTTAACCTACCACAATAGCATAAAGGGTCTTTCTTGTAGTTGCACATCAAATCTAAGCTGTCTGAAGTGGTTTCCCAAAGTTATCAACATTTTTATGTTTGGCGTTCCGGAACCCACCTTTTTTCAGGCTGAAAAGGCGTTTTCTGCATTGTGCCATAACTTTGCAGGGAAGCTTCAGAACATGAAATTTTCACCTCCCACTATAGCAGAAAGGGTCTTTCTAGTAGTTGCACATCAAATCTAAGTTGTCTGAAATGTTTTTTCCAAATTATCAACATTTTTATGTTTGGCGTTCCGGAACCCACCTTATCTCAGGCTGAAAACGTGTTTTCTGCATTGTGCCATAACTTTGCTGGGAATCTTTAGAACATGAAATTTTAACCTCCCACAATAGCATAAAGGGTCTTTCTTGTAGTTGCACATCAAATCTAAGCTATCTGAAGTGTTTTTCCAAAGTTATGAACATTTTTATGTTTGGCGTTCCGGAACCCACCTCATCTCTGGCTGAAAAAGCGTTTTCTGCTTTGTGCCATAACTTTGCTGGGAATATTTAGAACATGAAATTTTAACCTCCCACAATAGCATAAAGGGTCTTTCTTGTAGTTGCACATCAAATCTAAGCTGTCTGAAGTGTTTTTCCAAAGTTATCAACATTTTTACGTTTGGCGTTCCGGAACCCACATTACCTCTGGCTGAAAACGCGTTTTCTGCATTGTTCCTTAACTTTGCAGGGAAGCATCAGAACATGAAATTTTCAACTCCCACTATGACAAACAGGGTCTTTCTAATAGTTGCTCATCAAATCTAATCTGTCTGAAGTGTTTTTCGAAAGTTATCAACATTTTTATGTTTGGCGTTCCGGAACCCACCTTTTTTCAGGCTGAAAAGGCGTTTTCTGCATTGTGCCATAACTTTGCAGGGAAGCTTCAGAACATAAAATTTTAACCTCCCACTGTAGCAGAAAGGGTCTTTCTCGTAGTTGCACATCAAATCTAGGCTGTCTGAAATATTTTTTCCAAAGTTATCAACATTTTTATGTTTGGCTTTCCGGGCCCCACCTTATCTCAGGCTGAAAACGCATTTTCTGCTTTGTGCCATAACTTTGCTGGGAATATTTAGAACATGAAATTTTAACCTAACACAATAGCATAAAGGGTCTTTCTTGTAGTTGCACATCAAATCTAAGCTGTCTGAAGTGGTTTCCCAAAGTTATCAACATTTTTATGTTTGGCGTTCCGGAACCCACCTTTTTTCAGGCTGAAAAGGCGTTTTCTGCATTGTGCCATAACTTTGCAGGGAAGCTTCAGAACATGAAATTTTAACCTCCCACTGTAGCAGAAAGGGTCTTTCTATTAGTTGCACATCAAATCTAAGCTGTCTGAAGTGTTTTTCCAAATTTATCAACATTTTTAAGTTTGGTGTTCCGGAACCCACCTTATCTCAGGCTGAAAACGCGTTTTCTGCATTGTTCCTTAACTTTGCAGGGAAGCATCAGAACATGAAATTTTCAACTCCCACTATGACAAACAGGGTCTTTCTAATAGTTGCACATCAAATCTAATCTGTCTGAAGTGTTTTTCGAAAGTTATCAACATTTTTAAGTTTGGTGTTCCGGAACCCACCTTATCTCAGGCTGAAAACGCCTTTTCTGCATTGTGCCATAACTTTGCAGGGAAGCTTCAGAACATGAAATTTTCACCTCCCACTAGAGCAGAAAGGGTATTTCTCGTAGTTGCACATGAAATATAAGCTGTCTGAAGTGTTTTTCGAAAGTTATCAACATTTTTATGTTTGGCGTTCCGGAACCCACCTTATCTCAGGCTGAAAACGCGTTTTCTGCATTGTGCCATAACTTTGCAGGAAGCTTCCGAACATGAAATTTTCACCTCCCACTATAGCAGAAAGGGTCTTTCTAGTAGTTGCACATCAAATCTAAGCTGTCTGAAATGTTTTTTCCAAAGTTATCAACATTTTTATATTTGGCGTTCCGGAACCCACCTTATCTCTGGCTGAAAACGCGTTTTCTGCATTGTGCCATAACATTCCAGGAAGCTTCAGAACCTGAAATTTGCACCTCCCACTATAGCAGAAAGGGTCTTTCTAGTAGTTGCACATCAAATCTAAGCTGTCTGAAGTGTTTTTCGAAAGTCATAAACATTTTTATGTTTGGCGTTCCGGAATCGACCTAATCTCAGCATGAAAATGCGTTTTCTGCATTGTCCCATAACTTTCGAGGGAAGCTTCATAACATGAAATTTTGACATCCCACTATAGCAGAAAGGGTCTTTCTAGTAGTTGCACATCAAATCTAAGCTGTCTGAAGCGTTTTTCCAAAGTTATCAACATTTTTATGTTTTGCGTTCCGGAATCGACCTTTTCTCAGGCTTAAAACGCGTTTTATGCATTGTGGCATAACTTTGCAGGGAACCTTTAGAATATTAAAATTTCACCTCCCACTATAGCAGAAAGGGACTTTCTAGTAGTTGCACATCAAATCTAATCTGTCTGAAATGTTGTTCCAAAGTTATCAACATTTTTAAGTTTGGCGTTTCGGAACCCACCTTTTCTCAGGCTGAAAACGCGTTTTCTGTTGTGTGCCATAACTTTGCAGGGAAGCTTCAGAACTTGAAATTTTCACCTCCCACTATATCAGAAAGGGTCTTTCTCGTAGTTGCACATCAAATCTAAGCTGTCTGAAGTGGTTTCCCAAAGTTATCAACATTTTTATGTTTGGCGTTCCGGAACCCACCTTTTTTCAGGCTGAAAAGGCGTTTTCTGCATTTTGCCATAACTTTGCAGGGAAGCTTCAGAACATGAAATTTTAACCTCCCACTCTAGCAGAAAGGGTCTTTCTAGTAGTTGCACATCAAATCTAAGCTGTCTGAAGCGTTTTTCCAAAGTTATAAACATTTTTATGCTTGGCGTTCCGGAACCCACCTTATCTCAGGCTGAAAACGTGGTTTCTGCATTGTGCCATAACTTTGCAGGGAAGCTTCTGAACATGAAATTTTCAACTCCCACTACAACAGATAGGGTCTTTGTAGTAGTTGCACATCAAATCTAAGCTGTCTGAAGTGTTTTTCGAAAATTATCAACATTTTTATGTTTGGCGTTCCGCAACCCACCTTGTCTCAGGCTGAAAAAGCGTTTTCTGCATTGTGCCATAACTTCGAAGGAAAGCTTCAGAACATGAAAGTTTCACCTCCCACTATAGCAGAAAGGGTCTTTCTAGTAGTTACACATCAAATATAAGCTGTCTGAAGTGTTATTCGAAAGTTATCAACTTTTTTATGTTTGGCGTTCCGGAACCCACCTTATCTCTGGCTGAAAACGCATTTTCTGCTTTGTGGCATAACTTTGCTGGGAATCTTTAGAACATGAAATTTTAACCTCCCACAATAGCATAAAGGGTCTTTAATGTAGTTGCACATCAAATCTAAGCTGTCTGAAGTGGTTTTCCAAAGTTATCAACATTTTTATGTTTGGCGTTCCGGAACCCACCTTATCTCAGGCTGAAAACGCGTTTTCTGCATTGTCCCATAACTTTGCAGGGAAACTTCAGAACATGAAATTTTCACTTCCCACTATAGCAGAAAGGGTATTTCTAGTAGTTGCACATCAAATCTAAGCTGTCTGAAATGTTTTTTCCAAAGTTATCAACATTTTTATGTTTGGCGTTCCGGAACCCACCTTATCTCTGGCTGAAAACGCATTTTCTGCTTTGTGCCATAACTTTGCTGGGAATCTTTAGAACATGAAATTTTAACCTCCCACAATAGCATAAAGGGTCTTTCTTGTAGTTGCACATCAAATCTAAGCTGTCTGAAGTGGTTTCCTAAAGTTATCAACATTTTTATGTTTGGCGTTCCGGAACCCACCTTTTTTCAGGCTGAAAACGCCTTTTCTGCATTGTGCCATAACTTTGCAGGGAAGCTTCAGAACATGAAATTTTCACCTCCCACTATAGCAGAAAGGGTATTTCTCGTAGTTGCACGTGAAATATAAGCTGTCTGAAGTGTTTTTCGAAAGTTATCAACATTTTTATGTTTGGCGTTCCGGAACCCACCTTATCTCAGGCTGAAAACGCGTTTTCTGCATTGTGCCATAACTTTGCAGGAAGCTTCAGAACATGAAATTTTCACCTCCCACTATAGCAGAAAGGGTCTTTCTAGTAGTTGCACTTCAAATCTAAGCTGTCTGAAATGTTTTTTCCTAAGTTATCAACATTTTTATGTTTGGCGTTCCGGAACCCACCTTATCTCAGGCTGAAAACGCGTTTTCTGCATTGTGCCATAACTTTGCAGAAAGCTTCAGAACATGACATTTTCACCTCCCACTATAGCAGAAAGGGTCTTTCTAGTGGTTGCACATCAAATCTAAGCTGTCTGAAATGTTTTTTCCAAAGTTATCAACATTTTTATGTTTGGCTTTCCGGGCCCCACCTTATCTCAGGCTGTAAACGCATTTTCTGCTTTGTGCCATAACTTTGCTGGGAATATTTAGAACATGAAATTTTAACCTCCCACAATAGCATAAAGGGTCTTTCTTGTAGTTGCACATCAAATTTAAGCTGTCTGAAGTGGTTTCCCAAAGTTATCAACATTTTTATGTTTGGCGTTCCGGAACCCTCCTTTTTTCAGGCTGAAAAGGCGTTTTCTGCATTGTGCCATAACTTTGCAGGGAAGTTCCAGAAAATGAAATTTTCAACTCCCACTATAACAGAAAGGGTTTTTTTAGTAGTTGCACATCAAATCTAAGCTGTCTGAAGTGTTTTTCCAAAGTTATCAACATTTTTATGTTTGGCGTTCCGGAACCCACCTTGTCTCAGGCTGAAAACGCGTTTTCTGCATTGTGCCATAACTTTGAAGGAAAACTTCAGAACATGAAAGTTTCACCTCCCACTATAGCAGAAAGGGTCTTTCTAGTAGTTACACATCAAATCTAAGCTATCTAAAGTGTTTTTCCAAAGTTATCAACATTTTTATGTTTGGCGTTCCGGAACCCGCCTCATCTCTGGCTGAAAAAGCGTTTTCTGCTTTGTGCCATAACTTTGCTGGGAATCTTTAGAACATGAAATTTTAACCTCCCACAATAGCATAAAGGGTCTTTCTTGTAGTTGCACATCAAATCTAAGCTGTCTGGAGTGTTTTTCCAAAGTTATCAACGTTTTTACGTTTGGCGTTCCGGAACCCACCTTATCTCAGGCTGAAAACCCGTTTTCTGCATTTTGCGATAACTTTGCAGGAAGCTTCACAACATGAAATTTTCATCTCCGACTATAGATGAAAAGGTCTTTCTAGTAGTTGTACATCAAATCTAAGCTTTCTGAAATGTTTTTTCCAAAGTTATCAACATTTTTATGTTTGGCGTTCCGGAACCCACCTTATCTCAGGCTGAAAACGCGTTTTCTGCATTGTCCCATAACTTTGCAGGGAAACTTCAGAACATGAAATTTTCACTTCCCACTATAGCAGAAAGGGTCTTTCTAGTAGTTGCACATCAAATCTAAGCTGTCTGAAATGTTTTTTCCAAAGTTATCAACATTTTTATGTTTGGCGTTCCGGAACCCACCTTATCTCAGGCTGAAAACGCGTTTTTTGCATTGTGCCATAACTTTGCAGGAAGCTTCAGAACATGAAATTTTCACCTCCCACTTCAGCAGAAAGGGTCTTTCGAGTAGTTGCACATCAAATCTAAGCTGTCTGAAATGTTTTTTCCAAAGTTATCAACATTTTTATGTTTGGCGTTCCGGAACCCACCTTATCTCTGGCTGAAAACGCATTTTCTGCTTTGTGCCATAACTTTGCTGGGAATCTATAGAACATGAAATTTTAACCTCCCACAATAGCATAAAGGGTCTTTCTTGTAGTTGCACATCAAATCTAAGCTGTCTGAAGTGGTTTCCTAAAGTTATCAACATTTTTATGTTTGGCGTTCCGGAACCCGCCTTTTTTCAGGCTGAAAAGGCGTTTTCTGCATTGTGCCAAAACTTTGCAGGGAAGCTTCAGAACATGAAATTTTAACCTCCCACTGTAGCAGAAAGGGTCTTTCTATTAGTTGCACATCAAATCTAAGCTGTCTGAAGTGTTTTTCCAAAGTTATCAACATTTTTAAGTTTGGTGTTCCGGAACCCACCTTATCTCAGGCTGAAAACGCGTTTTCTGCATTGTTCCTTAACTTTGCAGGGAAGCATCAGAACATGAATTTTTCAACTCCCACTATGACAAACAGGGTCTTTCTAATAGTTGCTCATCAAATCTAATCTGTCTGAAGTGTTTTCCGAAAGTTATCAACATTTTTATGTTTGGCGTTCCGGAACCCACCTTATCTCAGGCTGAAAACTCGTTTTCTGCATTGTGCCATAACTTTGCAGGGAAGCTTCAGAACATGAAATTTTCACCTCCCACTATAGCAGAAAGGGTCTTTCTCGTAGTTGCACATGAAATATAAGCTGTCTGAAGTGTTTTTCCAAAGTTATCAACATTTTTATGTTTGGCGTTCCGGAACCCACCTTATCTCAGGCTGAAAACGTGTTTTCTGCATTGAGCCATAACTTTGCTGGGAATCTTTAGAACATGAAATTTTAACCTCCCACAATAGCATAAAGGGTCTTTCTTGTAGTTGCACATCAAATCTAAGCTATCTGAAGTGTTTTTCCAAAGTTATCAACATTTTTATGTTTGGCGTTCCGGAACCCACCTCATCTCTGGCTGAAAAAGCGTTTTCTGCTTTGTGCCATAACTTTGCTGGGAATATTTAGAACATGAAATTTTAACCTCCCACAATAGCATAAAGGTTCTTTCTTGTAGTTGCACATCAAATCTAAGCTGTCTGAAGTGTTTTTCCAAAGTTATCAACATTTTTACGTTTGGCGCTCCGGAACCCACATTATCTCTGGCTGAAAACGCGTTTTCTGCATTGTGCCATAACTTTGCTGGGAATCTTTAGATCATGAAGTTTTAACCTCCCACAATAGCATAAAGGGTCTTTCTTGTAGTTGCACATCAAATCTAAGCTGTCTGAAGTGGTTTCCCAAAGTGATCATTATTTTTATGTTTGGCGTTCCGGAACCCACCTTTTTTCAGGCTGAAAAGGCGTTTTCTGCATTGTGCCATAACTTTGCAGGGAAGCTTCAGAACATGAAATTTTAACCTCCCACTGTAGCAGAAAGGGTCTTTCTATTAGTTGCACATCAGATCTAAGCTGTCTGAAGTGTTTTTCCAAAGTTATCAACATTTTTAAGTTTGGTGTTCCGGAACCCACCTTATCTCAGGCTGAAAACGCGTTTTCTGCATTGTTCCTTAACTTTGCAGGGAAGCATCAGAACATGAAATTTTCAACTCCCACTATGACAAACAGGGTCTTTCTAATAGTTGCACATGAAATCTAATCTGTCTGAAGTGTTTTTCGAAAGTTATCAACAATTTTATGTTTGGCGTTCCGGAACCCACCTTATCTCTGGCTGAAAACGCCTTTTCTGCATTGTGCCATAACTTTGCAGGGAAGCTTCAGAACATGAAATTTTCACCTCCCACTATAGCAGAAACGGTATTTCTCGTAGTTGCACATGAAATATAAGCTGTCTGAAGTGTTTTTCGAAAGTTATCAACATTTTTATGTTTGGCGTTCCGGAACCCACCTTATCTCAGGCTGAAAACGCGTTTTCTGCATTGTGCCATAACTTTGCAGGAAGCTTCAGAACATGAAATTTTCACCTCCCACTATAGCAGAAAGGGTCTTTCTAGTAGTTGCACATCAAATCTAAGCTGTCTGAAATGTTTTTTCCAAAGTTATCAACATTTTTATGTTTGGCGTTCCGGAACCCACCTTATCTCAGGCTGAAAACGCGTTTTCTGCATTGTGCCGTAACTTTGCAGGAAGCTTCAGAACATGAAATTTTCACCTCTCACTATGGCAGAAAGGGTCTTTCTAGTAGTTGCACATCAAATCTAAGCTGTCTGAAATGTTTTTTCCAAAGTTATCAACATTTTTATGTTTGGCTTTCCGGGCCCCACCTTATCTCAGGCTGAAAACGCATTTTTTGCTTTGTGCCATAACTTTGCTAGGAATATTTAGAACATGAAATTTTAACCTCCCACAATAGCATAAAGGGTCTTTCTTGTAGTTGCACATCAAATCTAAGCTGTCTGAAGTGGTTTCCCAAAGTTATCAACATTTTTATGTTTGGTGTTCCGGAACCCACCTTATCTCAGGCTGAAAACGCGTTTTCTGCATTGTTCCTTAACTTTGCAGGGAAGCATCAGAACATGAAATTTTCAACTCCCACTATGACAAACAGGGTCTTTCTAATAGTTGCACATCAAATCTAATCTGTCTGAAGTGTTTTTCGAAAGTTATCAACAATTTTATGTTTGGCTTGCCGGAACCCACCTTATCTCAGGCTGAAAACGCCTTTTCTGCATTGTGCCATAACTTTGCAGGGAAGCTTCCGAACATGAAATTTTCACCTCCCACTATAGCAGAAAGGGTATTTCTCGTAGTTGCACATGAAATATAAGCTGTCTGAAGTGTTTTTCGAAAGTTATCAACATTTTTATGTTTGGCGTTCCGGAACCCACCTTATCTCAGGCTGAAAACGCGTTTTCTGCATTTTGCCATAACTTTGCAGGAAGCTTCCGAACATGAAATTTTCACCTCCCACTATAGCAGAAAGGGTCTTTCTAGTAGTTGCACATCAAATCTAAGCTGTCTGAAATGTTTTTTCCAAAGTTATCAACATTTTTATGTTTGGCGTTCCGGAACCCACCTTATCTCTGGCTGAAAACGCGTTTTCTGCATTGTTCCATAACTTTCCAGGAAGCTTCAGAACATGAAATTTTCACCTCCCACTATAGCAGAAAGGGTCTTTCTAGTAGTTGCACATCAAATCTAAGCTGTCTGAAATGTTTTTTCCAAAGTTATCAACATTTTTATGTTTGGCTTTCCGGGCCCCACCTTATCTCAGACTGAAAACGCATTTTCTGCTTTGTGCCATAACTTTGCTGGGAATCTTTAGAACATGAAATTTTAACCTACCACAATAGCATAAAGGGTCTTTCTTGTAGTTGCACATCAAATCTAAGCTGTCTGAAGTGGTTTCCCAAAGTTATCAACATTTTTATGTTTGGCGTTCCGGAACCCACCTTTTTTCAGGCTGAAAAGGCGTTTTCTGCATTGTGCCATAACTTTGCAGGGAAGCTTCAGAACATGAAATTTTCACCTCCCACTATAGCAGAAAGGGTCTTTCTAGTAGTTGCACATCAAATCTAAGTTGTCTGAAATGTTTTTTCCAAATTATCAACATTTTTATGTTTGGCGTTCCGGAACCCACCTTATCTCAGGCTGAAAACGTGTTTTCTGCATTGTGCCATAACTTTGCTGGGAATCTTTAGAACATGAAATTTTAACCTCCCACAATAGCATAAAGGGTCTTTCTTGTAGTTGCACATCAAATCTAAGCTATCTGAAGTGTTTTTCCAAAGTTATGAACATTTTTATGTTTGGCGTTCCGGAACCCACCTCATCTCTGGCTGAAAAAGCGTTTTCTGCTTTGTGCCATAACTTTGCTGGGAATATTTAGAACATGAAATTTTAACCTCCCACAATAGCATAAAGGGTCTTTCTTGTAGTTGCACATCAAATCTAAGCTGTCTGAAGTGTTTTTCCAAAGTTATCAACATTTTTACGTTTGGCGTTCCGGAACCCACATTACCTCTGGCTGAAAACGCGTTTTCTGCATTGTTCCTTAACTTTGCAGGGAAGCATCAGAACATGAAATTTTCAACTCCCACTATGACAAACAGGGTCTTTCTAATAGTTGCACATCAAATCTAATCTGTCTGAAGTGTTTTTCGAAAGTTATCAACATTTTTAAGTTTGGTGTTCCGGAACCCACCTTATCTCAGGCTGAAAACGCCTTTTCTGCATTGTGCCATAACTTTGCAGGGAAGCTTCAGAACATGAAATTTTCACCTCCCACTAGAGCAGAAAGGGTATTTCTCGTAGTTGCACATGAAATATAAGCTGTCTGAAGTGTTTTTCGAAAGTTATCAACATTTTTATGTTTGGCGTTCCGGAACCCACCTTATCTCAGACTGAAAACGCGTTTTCTGCATTGTGCCATAACTTTGCAGGAAGCTTCCGAACATGAAATTTTCACCTCCCACTATAGCAGAAAGGGTCTTTCTAGTAGTTGCACATCAAATCTAAGCTGTCTGAAATGTTTTTTCCAAAGTTATCAACATTTTTATATTTGGCGTTCCGGAACCCACCTTATCTCTGGCTGAAAACGCGTTTTCTGCATTGTGCCATAACATTCCAGGAAGCTTCAGAACATGAAATTTTCACCTCCCACTATAGCAGAAAGGGTCTTTCTAGTAGTTGCACATCAAATCTAAGCTGTCTGAAGTGTTTTTCGAAAGTCATAAACATTTTTATGTTTGGCGTTCCGGAATCGACCTAATCTCAGCATGAAAATGCGTTTTCTGCATTGTCCCATAACTTTCGAGGGAAGCTTCATAACATGAAATTTTGACATCCCACTATAGCAGAAAGGGTCTTTCTAGTAGTTGCACATCAAATCTAAGCTGTCTGAAGCGTTTTTCCAAAGTTATCAACATTTTTATGTTTTGCGTTCCGGAATCGACCTTTTCTCAGGCTTAAAACGCGTTTTATGCATTGTGGCATAACTTTGCAGGGAACCTTTAGAATATTAAATTTTCACCTCCCACTATAGCAGAAAGGGACTTTCTAGTAGTTGCACATCAAATCTAATCTGTCTGAAATGTTGTTCCAAAGTTATCAACATTTTTAAGTTTGGCGTTTCGGAACCCACCTTATCTCAGGCTGAAAACGCGTTTTCTGCATTGTGCCATAACTTTGCAGGGAAGCTTCAGAACATGAAATTTTAACCTCCCACTGTAGCAAAAAGGGTCTTTCTAGTAGTTGCACATCAAATCTAAGCTGTCTGAAGTGTTGTTCCAAAGTTATCAACATTTTTACGTTTGGCGTTCCGGAACCCACCTTATCTTGGGCTGAAAACACTTTTTCTGCATTGTGCCATAACTTTGCAGGGAAGCTTCAGAACATGAAATGTTCACCTCCCACTATCGCAGAAAGGGTCTTTCTAGTAGTTGCACATCAAATATAAGTTGTCTGAAGTGTTTCTCGAAAGCTATCAACATTTTTATGTTTGGCGTTACGGAAACGACCATATCTCTGGCTGAAAACACGTTTTCTGCATTGTGCCATAACTTTGCAGGGAAGCTTCAGAACATGAAATTTTCACGTCCCACTATAACAGACAGGGTCTTTCTAGTAGTTGCACATCAAATCTAAGTTGTCTGAAGTGTTTTTTAAAAGCTATCAACATTTTTTAGGTTGGCGTTCCAGAAACGACCTTATCTCGGGCTGATAACGCTTTTTCTGCATTGTGCCATAACTTTGCAGGGAAGCTTCAGAACATCAAATTTTCACCTCCCACTATAGCAGAAAGGGTCTTTCTAGTCGTTGTACATCAAATCTAAGCTGTGTGAAGTGTTTTTCCAAAGTTATCAACATTTTTATGTTTGGCGTTCCGGAACCCACCTTATCTCGGGCTGAAAACGCTTTTTCTGCATTGTGCCATAACTTCTCAGCGTAGCTTCAGAACATGAAATGTTCACCTCACACTATAGCAGAAAGGGTCTTTCCAGTAGTTGCACATCAAATCTAAGCTGTCTGAAGTGTTTTTCCAAAGTTATCAACATTTTTACGTTTGGCGCTCCGGAACCCACATTACCTCAGGCTGAATACGCGTTTTCTGCATTGTGTCATAACTTTGCAGGGAAGCTTCAGAACATGAAATTTTAACATCCCACTGTAGCAGAAAGGGTCTTTCTAGTAGTTGCACATCAAATCTAAGCTGTCTGAAGTGATTTTCGGAAGTTATCAACATTTTTATGTTTGGCGTTCCGGAACCCACCTTGTCTCATGCTGAAAACGCGTTTTTTGCATTGTGCCATAACTTTGAAGGAAAGCTTCAGAACATGAAAGTTTCACCTCCCACTATAGCAGAAAGGGTCTTTCTCGTAGTTACACATCAAATCTAAGCTATTTGAAGTGTTTTTCCAAAGTTATCAACATTTTTATGTTTGGCGTTCCGGAACCCACCTTATCTCTGGCTGAAAACGTGTTTTCTGCTTTGTGCCATAACTTTGCTGGAAATCTTTAGAACATGAAATTTTCACCTCCCACTATAGCAGAAAGGGTCTTTCTAGTCGTTGTACATCAAATCTAAGCTTTTTGAAGTGTTGTTCCAAAGTTATCAACATTTTTATGTTTGGCGTTCCGGAACCCACCTTATCTCAGGCTGAAAACGCGTTTTCTGCATTGTCCCATAACTTTGCAGGGAAACTTCAGAACATGAAATTTTCACTTCCCACTATAGCAGAAAGGGTATTTCTAGTAGTTGCACATCAAATCTAAGCTGTCTGAAATGTTTTTTCCAAAGTTATCAACATTTTTATGTTTGGCGTTCCGGAACCCACCTTATCTCAGGCTGAAAACGCGTTTTTTGCATTGTGCCATAACTTTGCAGGAAGCTTCAGAACATGAAATTTTCACCTCCCACTTCAGCAGAAAGGGTCTTTCGAGTAGTTGCACATCAAATCTAAGCTGTCTGAAATGTTTTTTCCAAAGTTATCAACATTTTTATGTTTGGCGTTCCGGAACCCACCTTATCTCTGGCTGAAAACGCATTTTCTGCTTTGTGCCATAACTTTGCTGGGAATCTTTAGAACATGAAATTTTAACCTCCCACAATAGCATAAAGGGTCTTTCTTGTAGTTGCACATCAAATCTAAGCTGTCTGAAGTGGTTTCCTAAAGTTATCAACATTTTTATGTTTGGCGTTCCGGAACCCACCTTTTTTCAGGCTGAAAAGGCGTTTTCTGCATTGTGCCATAACTTTGCAGGGAAGCTTCAGAACATGAAATTTTAACCTCCCACTGTAGCAGAAAGGGTCTTTCTATTAGTTGCACATCAAATCTAAGCTGTCTGAAGTGTTTTTCCAAAGTTATCAACATTTTTAAGTTTGGTGTTCCGGAACCCACCTTATCTCAGGCTGAAAACGCGTTTTCTGCATTGTTCCTTAACTTTGCAGGGAAGCATCAGAACATTACATTTTCAACTCCCACTATGACAAACAGGGTCTTTCTAATAGTTGGTCATCAAATCTAATCTGTCTGAAGTGTTTTTCGAAAGTTATCAACATTTTTATGTTTGGCGTTCCGGAACCCACCTTATCTCAGGCTGAAAACGTGTTTTCTGCATTGAGCCATAACTTTGCAGGGAAGCTTCAGAACATCGAATTTTCACCTCCCACTATAGCAGAAAGGGTCTTTCTAGTCGTTGTACATCAAATCTAAGCTGTTTGAAGTGTTTTTCCAAAGTTATCAACATTTTTATGTTTGGCGTTCCGGAACCCACCTTATCTCGGGCTGAAAACGCTTTTTCTGCATTGTGCCATAACTTTGCAGGGAAGCTTCAGAACATGAAATTTTAACCTCCCACTGTAGCAGAAAGGGTCTTTCTAGTAGTTGCACATCAAATCTAAGCTGTCTGAAGTGTTTTTCCAAAGTTATCAACATTTTTAAGTTTGGTGTTCCGGAACCCTCGTTATCTCAGGCTGAAAACGCATTTTCTGCATTGTTCCTTAACTTTGCAGGGAAGCATCAGAACATGAAATTTTCAACTCCCACTATGACAAACAGGGTCTTTCTAATAGTTGCACATCAAATCTAATCTGTCTGAAGTGTTTTTCGAAAGTTATCTACATTTTTATGTTTGGCGTTCCGGAACCCACCTTATCTCCAGCTGAAAACGCGTTTTCTGCATTGCGCCATAACTTTGCAGGGAAGCTTCATAACATGAAATTTTCACCTCCCACTGTAGCAGAAAGGGTCTTTCTCGTAGTTGCACATGAAATATAAGCTGTCTAAAGTGTTTTTCCAAAGTTAGCAACATTTTTATGTTTGGCGTTCCGGAACCCACCTTATGTCAGGCTGAAAACGCGTTTTCTGCATTGTGCCATAACTTTGCAGGGAAGCTTCAGAACATCAAATTTTAACCTCCCACTGTAGCAGAAAGGGTCTTACTAGTAGTTGGAAATCAAATCTAAGCTGTCTGAAGTGTTTTTCCAAAGTTATCAACATTTTTATGTTTGAAGTTCCGGAACCCACCTTGTCTCAGGCTGAAAACGCGTTTTCTGCATTGTGCCATAACTTTGAAGGAAAGCTTCAGAACATGAAAGTTTCACCTCCCACTATAGCAGAAAGGGTCTTTCTAGTAGTTACACATCAAATCTAAGCTATCTAAAGTGTTTTTCCAAGGTTATCAACATTTTTATGTTTGGCGTTCCGGAACCCGCCTCATCTCTGGCTGAAAAAGCGTTTTCTGCTTTGTGCCATAACTTTGCTGGGAATCTTTAGAACATGAAATTTTAACCTCCCACAATAGCATAAAGGGTCTTTCTTGCAGTTGCACATCAAATCTAAGCTGTCTGGAGTGTTTTTCCAAAGTTATCAACGTTTTTACGTTTGGCGTTCCGGAACCCACCTTATCTCAGGCTGAAAACGCGTTTTCTGCATTTTGCCATAACTTTGCAGGAAGCTTCACAACATGAAATTTTCACCTCCCACTATAGATGAAAAGGTCTTTCTAGTAGTTGTACATCAAATCTAAGCTTTCTGAAATGTTTTTTCCAAATTTATCAACATTTTTATGTTTGGCGTTCCGGAACCCACCTTATCTCAGGCTGAAAACGCGTTTTCTGCATTGTCCCATAACTTTGCAGGGAAACTTCAGAACATGAAATTTTCACTTCCCACTATAGCAGAAAGGGTATTTCTAGTAGTTGCACATCAAATCTAAGCTGTCTGAAATGTTTTTTCCAAAGTTATCAACATTTTTATGTTTGGCGTTCCGGAACCCACCTTATCTCAGGCTGAAAACGCGTTTTTTGCATTGTGCCATAACTTTGCAGGAAGCTTCCGAACATGAAATTTTCACCTCCCACTTCAGCAGAAAGGGTCTTTCGAGTAGTTGCACATCAAATATAAGCTGTCTGAAATGTTTTTTCCAAAGTTATCAACATTTTTATGTTTGGCGTTCCGGAACCCACCTTATCTCTGGCTGAAAACGCATTTTCTGCTTTGTGCCATAACTTTGCTGGGAATCTTTAGAACATGAAATTTTAACCTCCCACAATAGCATAAAGGGTCTTTCTTGTAGTTGCACATCAAATCTAAGCTGTCTGAAGTGGTTTCCTAAAGTTATCAACATTTTTATGTTTGGCGTTCCGGAACCCACCTTTTTTCAGGCTGAAAAGGCGTTTTCTGCATTGTGCCATAACTTTGCAGGGAAGCTTCAGAACATGAAATTTTAACCTCCCACTGTAGCAGAAAGGGTCTTTCTATTAGTTGCACATCAAATCTAAGCTGTCTGAAGTGTTTTTCCAAAGTTATCATCATTTTTAAGTTTGGTGTTCCGGAACCCACCTTATCTCAGGCTGAAAACGCGTTTTCTGCATTGTTCCTTAACTTTGCAGGGAAGCATCAGAACATGAAATTTTCAACTCCCACTATGACAAACAGGGTCTTTCTAATAGTTGCTCATCAAATCTAATCTGTCTGAAGTGTTTTTCGAAAGTTATCAACATTTTTATGTTTGGCGTTCCGGAACCCACCTTATCTCAGGCTGAAAACGTGTTTTCTGCATTGAGCCATAACTTTGCTGGGAATCTTTAGAACATGAAATTTTAACCTCCCACAATAGCATAAAGGGTCTTTCTTGTAGTTGCACATCAAATCTAAGCTATCTGAAGTGTTTTTCGAAAGTTATCAACATTTTTATGTTTGAAGTTCCGGAACCCACCTTGTCTCAGGCTGAAAACGCGTTTTCTGCATTTTGCCATAACTTTGCAGGAAGCTTCACAACATGAAATTTTCACCTCCCACTATAGATGAAAAGGTCTTTCTAGTAGTTGTACATCAAATCTAAGCGTTCTGAAATGTTTTTTCCAAATTTATCAACATTTTTATGTTTGGCGTTCCGGAACCCACCTTATCTCAGGCTGAAAACGCGTTTTCTGCATTGTCCCATAACTTTGCAGGGAAACTTCAGAACATGAAATTTTCACTTCCCACTATAGCAGAAAGGGTATTTCTAGTAGTTGCACATCAAATCTAAGCTGTCTGAAATGTTTTTTCCAAAGTTATCAACATTTTTATGTTTGGCGTTCCGGAACCCACCTTATCTCAGGCTGAAAACGCGTTTTTTGCATTGTGCCATAACTTTGCAGGAAGCTTCAGAACATGAAATTTTCACCTCCCACTTCAGCAGAAAGGGTCTTTCGAGTAGTTGCACATCAAATCTAAGCTGTCTGAAATGTTTTTTCCAAAGTTATCAACATTTTTATGTTTGGCGTTCCGGAACCCACCTTATCTCTGGCTGAAAACGCATTTTCTGCTTTGTGCCATAACTTTGCTGGGAATCTTTAGAACATGAAATTTTAACCTCCCATAATAGCATAAAGGGTCTTTCTTGTAGTTGCACATCAAATCTAAGCTGTCTGAAGTGGTTTCCTAAAGTTATCAACATTTTTATGTTTGGCGTTCCGGAACCCACCTTTTTTCAGGCTGAAAACGCCTTTTCTGCATTGTGCCATAACTTTGCAGGGAAGCTTCAGAACATGAAATTTTCACCTCCCACTATAGCAGAAAGGGTATTTCTCGTAGTTGCACATGAAATATAAGCTGTCTGAAGTGTTTTTCGAAAGTTATCTACATTTTTATGTTTGGCGTTCCGGAACCCACCTTATCTCTGGCTGAAAACGCATTTTCTGCTTTGTGCCATAAATTTGCAGGGAAGCTTCAGAACATGAAATTTTCACCTCCCACTATAGCAGAAAGGGTCTTTCTCGTAGTTGCACATCAAATCTAAGCTGTCTGAAAAGTTTTTTCCAAAGTTATCAACATTTTTATGTTTGGCGTTCCGGAACCCTCCTTATCTCAGGCTGAAAAAGCTTTTTCTGCATTGTGCCATAACTTTGAAGGAAAGCTTCAGAACATGAAAGTTTCACCTCCCACTATAGCAGAAAGGGTATTTCTAGTAGTTACACATCAAATCTAAGCTATCTAAAGTGTTTTTCCAAAGTTATCAACATTTTTATGTTTGGCGTTCCGGAACCCGCCTCATCTCTGGCTGAAAAAGCGTTTTCTGCTTTGTGCCATAACTTTGCTGGGAATCTTTAGAACATGAAATTTTAACCACCCACAATAGCATAAAGGGTCTTTCTTGCAGTTGCACATCAAATCTAAGCTGTCTGGAGTGTTTTTCCAAAGTTATCAACGTTTTTACGTTTGGCGTTCCGGAACCCACCTTATCTCAGGCTGAAAACGCGTTTTCTGCATTTTGCCATAACTTTGCAGGAAGCTTCACAACATGAAATTTTCACCTCCCACTATAGATGAAAAGGTCTTTCTAGTAGTTGTACATCAAATCTAAGCTTTCTGAAATGTTTTTTCCAAATTTATCAACATTTTTATGTTTGGCGTTCCGGAACCCACCTTATCTCAGGCTGAAAACGTGTTTTCTGCATTGAGCCATAACTTTGCTGGGAATCTTTAGAACATGAAATTTTAACCTCCCACAATAGCATAAAGGGTCTTTCTTGTAGTTGCACATCAAATCTAAGCTATCTGAAGTGTTTTTCCAAAGTTATCAACATTTTTATGTTTGGCGTTCCGGAACCCACCTCATCTCTGGCTAAAAAAGCGTTTTCTGCTTTGTGCCATAACTTTGCTGGGAATATTTAGAACATGAAATTTTAACCTCCCACAATAGCATAAAGGGTCTTTCTTGTAGTTGCACATCAAATCTAAGCTATCTGAAGTGTTTTTCGAAAGTTATCAACATTTTTATGTTTGGCGTTCCGGAACCCACCTTATCTCAGGCTGAAAACGCGTTTTCTGCATTGTGCCATAACTTTGCAGGAAGCTTCCGAACATGAAATTTTCACCTCCCACTATAGCAGAAAGGGTCTTTCTAGTAGTTGCACATCAAATCTAAGCTGTCTGAAATGTTTTTTCCAAAGTTATCAACATTTTTATGTTTGGCGTTCCGGAACCCACCTTATCTCTGGCTGAAAACGCGTTTTCTGCATTGTGCCATAACTTTCCAGGAAGCTTCAGAACATGAAATTTTCACCTCCCACTATAGCAGAAAGGGTCTTTCTAGTAGTTGCACATCAAATCTAAGCTGTCTGAAATGTTTTTTCCAAAGTTATCAACATTTTCATGTTTGGCTTTCCGGGCCCCACCTTATCTCAGACTGAAAACGCATTTTCTGCTTTGTGCCATAACTTTGCTGGGAATCTTTAGAACATGAAATTTTAACCTACCACAATAGCATAAAGGGTCTTTCTTGTAGTTGCACATCAAATCTAAGCTGTCTGAAGTGGTTTCCCAAAGTTATCAACATTTTTATGTTTGGCGTTCCGGAACCCACCTTTTTTCAGGCTGAAAACGCGTTTTCTGCATTGTGCCATAACTTTGCAGGAAGCTTCCGAACATGAAATTTTCACCTCCCACTATAGCAGAAAGGGTCTTTCTAGTAGTTGCACATCAAATCTAAGCTGTCTGAAATGTTTTTTCCAAATTATCAACATTTTTATGTTTGGCGTTCCGGAACCCACCTTATCTCAGGCTGAAAACGTGTTTTCTGCATTGTGCCATAACTTTGCAGGGAAGCTTCAGAACATGAAATTTTAACCTCCCACTCTAGCAGAAAGGGTCTTTCTAGTAGTTGCACATCAAATCTAGGCTGTCTGAAGCGTTTTTCCAAAGTTATAAACATTTTTATGCTTGGCGTTCCGGAACCCACCTTATCTCAGGCTGAAGACGCGGTTTCTGCATTGTGCCATAACTTTGCAGGGAAGCTTCAGAACATGAAATTTTCAACTCCCACTACAACAGACAGGGTCTTTGTAGTAGTTGCACATCAAATCTAAGCTGTCTGAAGTGTTTTTCGAAAATTATCAACATTTTTATGTTTGGCGTTCCGGAACCCACCTTGTCTCAGGCTGAAAAAGCGTTTTCTGCATTGTGCCATAACTTTGAAGGAAAGCTTCAGAACATGAAAGTTTCACCTCCCACTATAGCAGGAAGGGTCTTTCTAGTAGTTACACATCAAATATAAGCTGTCTGAAGTGTTATTCGAAAGTTATCAACATTTTTATGTTTGGCGTTCCGGAACCCACCTTATCTCTGGCTGAAAACGCATTTTCTGCTTTGTGGCATAACTTTGCTGGGAATCTTTAGAACATGAAATTTTAACCTCCCACAATAGCATAAAGGGTCTTTAATGTAGTTGCACATCAAATCTAAGCTGTCTGAAGTGGTTTTCCAAAGTTATCAACATTTTTATGTTTGGCGTTCCGGAACCCACCTTATCTCTGGCTGAAAACGCATTTTCTGCTTTGTGCCATAAATTTGCAGGGAAGCTTCAGAACATGAAATTTTCACCTCCCACTATAGCAGAAAGGGTCTTTCTCGTAGTTGCACATCAAATCTAAGCTGTCTGAAAAGTTTTTTCAAAGTTATCAACATTTTTATGTTTGGCGTTCCGGAACCCTCCTTATCTCAGGCTGAAAAAGCGTTTTCTGCATTGTGCCATAACTTTGCAGGGAAGCTTCAGAACATGAAATTTTAACCTCCCACTGTAGCAGAAAGGGTCTTACTAGTAGTTGGAAATCAAATCTAAGCTGTCTGAAGTGTTTTTCCAAAGTTATCAACATTTTTATGTTTGAAGTTCCGGAACCCACCTTGTCTCAGGCTGAAAACGCGTTTTCTGCATTTTGCCATAACTTTGCAGGAAGCTTCACAACATGAAATTTTCACCTCCCACTACAGATGAAAAGGTCTTTCTAGTAGTTGTACATCAAATCTAAGCGTTCTGAAATGTTTTTTCCAAATTTATCAACATTTTTATGTTTGGCGTTCCGGAACCCACCTTATCTCAGGCTGAAAACGCGTTTTCTGCATTGTCCCATAACTTTGCAGGGAAACTTCAGAACATGAAATTTTCACTTCCCACTATAGCAGAAAGGGTATTTCTAGTAGTTGCACATCAAATCTAAGCTGTCTGAAATGTTTTTTCCAAAGTTATCAACATTTTTATGTTTGGCGTTCCGGAACCCACCTTATCTCAGGCTGAAAACGCGTTTTTTGCATTGTGCCATAACTTTGCAGGAAGCTTCAGAACATGAAATTTTCACCTCCCACTTCAGCAGAAAGGGTCTTTCGAGTAGTTGCACATCAAATCTAAGCTGTCTGAAATGTTTTTTCCAAAGTTATCAACATTTTTATGTTTGGCGTTCCGGAACCCACCTTATCTCTGGCTGAAAACGCATTTTCTGCTTTGTGCCATAACTTTGCTGGGAATCTTTAGAACATGAAATTTTAACCTCCCATAATAGCATAAAGGGTCTTTCTTGTAGTTGCACATCAAATCTAAGCTGTCTGAAGTGGTTTCCTAAAGTTATCAACATTTTTATGTTTGGCGTTCCGGAACCCACCTTTTTTCTGGCTGAAAACGCCTTTTCTGCATTGTGCCATAACTTTGCAGGGAAGCTTCAGAACATGAAATTTTCACCTCCCACTATAGCAGAAAGGGTATTTCTCGTAGTTGCACATGAAATATAAGCTGTCTGAAGTGTTTTTCGAAAGTTATCTACATTTTTATGTTTGGCGTTCCGGAACCCACCTTATCTCTGGCTGAAAACGCATTTTCTGCTTTGTGCCATAAATTTGCAGGGAAGCTTCAGAACATGAAATTTTCACCTCCCACTATAGCAGAAAGGGTCTTTCTCGTAGTTGCACATCAAATCTAAGCTGTCTGAAAAGTTTTTTCCAAAGTTATCAACATTTTTATGTTTGGCGTTCCGGAACCCTCCTTATCTCAGGCTGAAAAAGCGTTTTCTGCATTGTGCCATAACTTTGAAGGAAAGCTTCAGAACATGAAAGTTTCACCTCCCACTATAGCAGAAAGGGTATTTCTAGTAGTTACACATCAAATCTAAGCTATCTAAAGTGTTTTTCCAAAGTTATCAACATTTTTATGTTTGGCGTTCCGGAACCCGCCTCATCTCTGGCTGAAAAAGCGTTTTCTGCTTTGTGCCATAACTTTGCTGGGAATCTTTAGAACATGAAATTTTAACCACCCACAATAGCATAAAGGGTCTTTCTTGCAGTTGCACATCAAATCTAAGCTGTCTGGAGTGTTTTTCCAAAGTTATCAACGTTTTTACGTTTGGCGTTCCGGAACCCACCTTATCTCAGGCTGAAAACGCGTTTTCTGCATTTTGCCATAACTTTGCAGGAAGCTTCACAACATGAAATTTTCACCTCCCACTATAGATGAAAAGGTCTTTCTAGTAGTTGTACATCAAATCTAAGCTTTCTGAAATGTTTTTTCCAAATTTATCAACATTTTTATGTTTGGCGTTCCGGAACCCACCTTATCTCAGGCTGAAAACGCGTTTTCTGCATTGTCCCATAACTTTGCAGGGAAACTTCAGAACATGAAATTTTCACTTCCCACTATAGCAGAAAGGGTATTTCTAGTAGTTGCACATCAAATCTAAGCTGTCTGAAATGTTTTTTCCAAAGTTATCAACATTTTTATGTTTGGCGTTCCGGAACCCACCTTATCTCTGGCTGAAAACGCGTTTTTTGCATTGTGCCATAACTTTGCAGGAAGCTTCAGAACATGAAATTTTCACCTCCCACTTCAGCAGAAAGGGTCTTTCGAGTAGTTGCACATCAAATCTAAGCTGTCTGAAATGTTTTTTCCAAAGTTATCAACATTTTTATGTTTGGCGTTCCGGAACCCACCTTATCTCTGGCTGAAAACGCATTTTCTGCTTTGTGCCATAACTTTGCTGGGAATCTTTAGAACATGAAATTTTAACCTCCCACAATAGCATAAAGGGTCTTTCTTGGAGTTGCACATCAAATCTAAGCTGTCTGAAGGGGTTTCCTAAAGTTATCAACATTTTTATGTTTGGCGTTCCGGAACCCACCTTTTTTCAGGCTGAAAACGCCTTTTCTGCATTGTGCCATAACTTTGCAGGGAAGCTTCAGAACATGAAATTTTCACCTCCCACTATAGCAGAAAGGGTATTTCTCGTAGTTGCACATGAAATATAAGCTGTCTGAAGTGTTTTTCGAAAGTTATCTAAATTTTTATGTTTGGCGTTCCGGAACCCACCTCATCTCTGGCTGAAAACGCATTTTCTGCTTTGTGCCATAAATTTGCAGGGAAGCTTCAGAACATGAAATTTTCACCTCCCACTATAGCAGAAAGGGTCTTTCTCGTAGTTGCACATGAAATATAAGCTGTCTGAAGTGTTTTTCGAAAGTTATCAACATTTTTATGTTTGGCGTTCCGGAACCCACCTTGATCTCAGGCTGATAACGCGTTTTCTGCATTGTGCCATAACTTTGAAGGAAGCTTCAGAACATGAAATTTTCACCTCCCACTATATCAGAAAGGGTCTTTCTAGTAGTTGCACTTCAAATCTAAGCTGTCTGAAATGTTTTTTCCAAAGTTATCAACATTTTTATGTTTGGCGTTCCGGAACCCACCTTATCTCAGGCTGAAAACGCGTTTTCTGCATTGTGCCATAACTTTGCAGGAAGCTTCAGAACATGAAATTTTCACCTCCCACTATAGCAGAAAGGGTCTTTCTAGTAGTTGCACATCGAATCTAAGCTGTCTGAAATGTTTTTTCCAAAGTTATCAACATTTTTATGTTTGGCTTTCCGGGCCCCACCTTATCTCAGGCTGAAAAGGCGTTTTCTGCATTGTGCCATAACTTTGCTGGGAATATTTAGAACATGAAATTTTAACCTCCCACAATAGCATAAAGGGTCTTTCTTGTAGTTGCACATCAAATCTAAGGTGTCTGAAGTGGTTCCCCAAAGTTATGAACATTTTTATGTTTGGCGTTCCGGAACCCACCTTTTTTCAGGCTGAAAACGCGTTTTCTGCATTGTTCCTTAACTTTGCAGGGAAGCATCAGAACATGAAATTTTCAACTCCCACTATGACAAACAGGGTCTTTCTAATAGTTGCACATCAAATCTAATCTGTCTGAAGTGTTTTTCGAAAGTTATCAACAATTTTATGTTTGGCTTTCCGGAACCCACCTTATCTCAGGCTGAAAACGCCTTTTCTGCATTGTGCCATAACTTTGCAGGGAAGCTTCCGAACATGAAATTTTCACCTCCCACTATAGCAGAAAGGGTATTTCTCGTAGTTGCACATGAAATATAAGCTATCTGAAGTGGTTTTCGAAAGTTATCAACATTTTTATGTTTGGCGTTCCGGAACCCACCTTATCTCAGGCTGAAAACGCGTTTTCTGCATTGTGCCATAACTTTGCAGGAAGCTTCCGAACATGAAATTTTCACCTCCCACTATAGCAGAAAGGGTCTTTCTAGTAGTTGCACATCAAATCTAAGCTGTCTGAAATGTTTTTTCCAAAGTTATCAACATTTTTATGTTTGGCGTTCCGGAACCCACCTTATCTCTGGCTGAAAACGCGTTTTCTGCATTGTGCCATAACTTTCCAGGAAGCTTCAGAACATGAAATTTTCACCTCCCACTATAGCAGAAAGGGTCTTTCTACTAGTTGCACATCAAATCTAAGCTGTCTGAAATGTTTTTTCCAAAGTTATCAACATTTTCATGTTTGGCTTTCCGGGCCCCACCTTATCTCAGACTGAAAACGCATTTTCTGCTTTGTGCCATAACTTTGCTGGGAATCTTTAGAACATGAAATTTTAACCTACCACAATAGCATAAAGGGTCTTTCTTGTAGTTGCACATCAAATCTAAGCTGTCTGAAGTGGTTTCCCAAAGTTATCAACATTTTTATGTTTGGCGTTCCGGAACCCACCTTTTTTCAGGCTGAAAAGGCGTTTTCTGCATTGTGCCATAACTTTGCAGGGAAGCTTCAGAACATGAAATTTTCACCTCCCACTATAGCAGAAAGGGTCTTTCTAGTAGTTGCAAATCAAATCTAAGTTGTCTGAAATGTTTTTTTCCAAATTATCAACATTTTTATGTTTGGCGTTCCGGAACCCACCTTATCTCAGGCTGAAAACGTGTTTTCTGCATTGTGCCATAACTTTGCAGGGAAGCTTCAGAACATGAAATTTTAACCTCCCACTCTAGCAGAAAGGGTCTTTCTAGTAGTTGCACATCAAATCTAAGCTGTCTGAAGCGTTTTTCCAAAGTTATAAACATTTTTATGCTTGGCGTTCCGGAACCCACCTTATCTCAGGCTGAAAACGCGGTTTCTGCATTGTGCCATAACTTTGCAGGGAAGCTTCAGAACATGAAATTTTCAACTCCCACTACAACAGATAGGGTCTTTGTAGTAGTTGCACATCAAATCTAAGCTGTCTGAAGTGTTTTTCGAAAATTATCAACATTTTTATGTTTGGCGTTCCGCAACCCACCTTGTCTCAGGCTGAAAAAGCGTTTTCTGCATTGTGCCATAACTTTGAAGGAAAGCTTCAGAACATGAAAGTTTCACCTCCCACTATAGCAGAAAGGGTCTTTCTAGTAGTTACACATCAAATATAAGCTGTCTGAAGTGTTATTCGAAAGTTATCAACTTTTTTATGTTTGGCGTTCCGGAACCCACCTTATCTCTGGCTGAAAACGCATTTTCTGCTTTGTGGCATAACTTTGCTGGGAATCTTTAGAACATGAAATTTTAACCTCCCACAATAGCATAAAGGGTCTTTAATGTAGTTGCACATCAAATCTAAGCTGTCTGAAGTGGTTTTCCAAAGTTATCAACATTTTTATGTTTGGCGTTCCGGAACCCACCTTATCTCAGGCTGAAAACGCGTTTTCTGCATTGTGCCATAACTTTGCAGGGAAGCTTCAGAACATGAAATTTTCACCTCCCACTATAGCAGAAAGGGTATTTCTAGTAGTTGCACATCAAATCTAAGCTGTCTGAAATGTTTTTTCCAAAGTTATCAACATTTTTATGTTTGGCGTTCCGGAACCCACCTTATCTCTGGCTGAAAACGCATTTTCTGCTTTGTGCCATAACTTTGCTGGGAATCTTTAGAACATGAAATTTTAACCTCCCACAATAGCATAAAGGGTCTTTCTTGTAGTTGCACATCAAATCTAAGCTGTCTGAAGTGGTTTCCTAAAGTTATCAACATTTTTATGTTTGGCGTTCCGGAACCCACCTTTTTTCAGGCTGAAAACGCCTTTTCTGCATTGTGCCATAACTTTGCAGGGAAGCTTCAGAACATGAAATTTTAACCTCCCACTGTAGCAGAAAGGGTCTTTCTATTAGTTGCACATCAAATCTAAGCTGTCTGAAGTGTTTTTCCAAAGTTATCAACATTTTTAAGTTTGGTGTTCCGGAACCCACCTTATCTCAGGCTGAAAACGCGTTTTCTGCATTGTTCCTTAACTTTGCAGGGAAGCATCAGAACATGAAATTTTCAACTCCCACTATGACAAACAGGGTCTTTCTAATAGTTGCACATCAAATCTAATCTGTCTGAAGTGTTTTTCGAAAGTTATCAACAATTTTATGTTTGGCTTTCCGAAACCCACCTTATCTCAGGCTGAAAACGCCTTTTCTGCATTGTGCCATAACTTTGCAGGGAAGCTTCCGAACATGAAATTTTCACCTCCCACTATAGCAGAAAGGGTATTTCTCGTAGTTGCACATGAAATATAAGCTATCTGAAGTGGTTTTCGAAAGTTATCAACATTTTTATGTTTGGCGTTCCGGAACCCACCTTATCTCAGGCTGAAAACGCGTTTTCTGCATTGTGCCATAACTTTGCAGGAAGCTTCCGAACATGAAATTTTCACCTCCCACTATAGCAGAAAGGGTCTTTCTAGTAGTTGCACATCAAATCTAAGCTGTCTGAAATGTTTTTTCCAAAGTTATCAACATTTTTATGTTTGGCGTTCCGGAACCCACCTTATCTCTGGCTGAAAACGCGTTTTCTGCATTGTGCCATAACTTTCCAGGAAGCTTCAGAACATGAAATTTTCACCTCCCACTATAGCAGAAAGGGTCTTTCTACTAGTTGCACATCAAATCTAAGCTGTCTGAAATGTTTTTTCCAAAGTTATCAACATTTTCATGTTTGGCGTTCCGGAACCCACCTTATCTCTGGCTGAAAACGCATTTTCTGCTTTGTGGCATAACTTTGCTGGGAATCTTTAGAACATGAAATTTTAACCTCCCACAATAGCATAAAGGGTCTTTAATGTAGTTGCACATCAAATCTAAGCTGTCTGAAGTGGTTTTCCAAAGTTATCAACATTTTTATGTTTGGCGTTCCGGAACCCACCTTATCTCAGGCTGAAAACGCGTTTTCTGCATTGTCCCATAACTTTGCAGGGAAACTTCAGAACATGAAATTTTCACTTCCCACTATAGCAGAAAGGGTATTTCTAGTAGTTGCACATCAAATCTAAGCTGTCTGAAATGTTTTTTCCAAAGTTATCAACATTTTTATGTTTGGCGTTCCGGAACCCACCTTATCTCTGGCTGAAAACGCATTTTCTGCTTTGTGCCATAACTTTGCTGGGAATCTTTAGAACATGAAATTTTAACCTCCCACAATAGCATAAAGGGTCTTTCTTGTAGTTGCACATCAAATCTAAGCTGTCTGAAGTGGTTTCCTAAAGTTATCAACATTTTTATGTTTGGCGTTCCGGAACCCACCTTTTTTCAGGCTGAAAAGGCGTTTTCTGCATTGTGCCATAACTTTGCAGGGAAGCTTCAGAACATGAAATTTTCACCTCCCACTATAGCAGAAAGGGTATTTCTCGTAGTTGCACATGAAATATAAGCTGTCTGAAGTGTTTTTCGAAAGTTATCAACATTTTTATGTTTGGCGTTCCGGAACCCACCTTATCTCAGGCTGAAAACGCGTTTTCTGCATTGTGCCATAACTTTGCAGGAAGCTTCAGAACATGAAATTTTCACCTCCCACTATAGCAGAAAGGGTCTTTCTAGTAGTTGCACTTCAAATCTAAGCTGTCTGAAATGTTTTTTCCAAAGTTATCAACATTTTTATGTTTGGCGTTCCGGAACCCACCTTATCTCAGGCTGAAAACGCGTTTTCTGCATTGTGCCATAACTTTGCAGAAAGCTTCAGAACATGACATTTTCACCTCCCACTATAGCAGAAAGGGTCTTTCTAGTGGTTGCACATCAAATCTAAGCTGTCTGAAATGTTTTTTCCAAAGTTATCAACATTTTTATGTTTGGCTTTCCGGGCCCCACCTTATCTCAGGCTGTAAACGCATTTTCTGCTTTGTGCCATAACTTTGCTGGGAATATTTAGAACATGAAATTTTAACCTCCCACAATAGCATAAAGGGTCTTTCTTGTAGTTGCACATCAAATTTAAGCTGTCTGAAGTGGTTTCCCAAAGTTATCAACATTTTTATGTTTGGCGTTCCGGAACCCACCTTTTTTCAGGCTGAAAAGGCGTTTTCTGCATTGTGCCATAACTTTGCAGGGAACCTTCAGAACATGAAATTTTAACCTCCCACTGTAGCAGAAAGGGTCTTTCTATTAGTTGCACATCAAATCTAAGCTGTCTGAAGTGTTTTTCCAAAGTTATCAACATTTTTAAGTTTGGTGTTCCGGAACCCACCTTATCTCAGGCTGAAAACGCGTTTTCTGCATTGTTCCTTAACTTTGCAGGGAAGCATCAGAACATGAAATTTTCAACTCCCACTATGACAAACAGGGTCTTTCTAATAGTTGCACATCAAATCTAAGCTGTCTGAAGTGGTTTCCCAAAGTTATCAACATTTTTATGTTTGGCGTTCCGGAACCCACCTTTTTTCAGGCTGAAAAGGCGTTTTCTGCATTGTGCCATAACTTTGCAGGGAAGCTTCAGAACATGAAATTTTCACCTCCCACTCTAGCAGAAAGGGTCTTTCTAGTAGTTGCACATCAAATCTAAGCTGTCTGAAGCGTTTTTCCAAAGTTATAAACATTTTTATGCTTGGCGTTCCGGAACCCACCTTATCTCAGGCTGAAAACGCGGTTTCTGCATTGTGCCATAACTTTGAAGGAAAGCTTCAGAACATGAAAGTTTCACCTCCCACTATAGCAGAAAGGGTCTTTCTAGTAGTTACACATCAAATATAAGCTGTCTGAAGTGTTATTCGAAAGTTATCAACATTTTTATGTTTGGCGTTCCGGAACCCACCTTATCTCTGGCTGAAAACGCATTTTCTGCTTTGTGGCATAACTTTGCTGGGAATCTTTAGAGCATGAAATTTTAACCTCCCACAATAGCATAAAGGGTCTTTAATGTAGTTGCACATCAAATCTAAGCTGTCTGAAGTGGTTTTGCAAAGTTATCAACATTTTTATGTTTGGCGTTCCGGAACCCACCTTATCTCTGGCTGAAAACGCATTTTCTGCTTTGTGCCATAAATTTGCAGGGAAGCTTCAGAACATGAAATTTTCACCTCCCACTATAGCAGAAAGGGTCTTTCTCGTAGTTGCACATCAAATCTAAGCTGTCTGAAATGTTTTTTCCAAAGTTATCAACATTTTTATGTTTGGCGTTCCGGAACCCTCCTTATCTCAGGCTGAAAAAGCGTTTTCTGCATTGTTCCTTAACTTTGCAGGGAAGCATCAGAACTTGAAATTTTCAGCTCCCACTATGACAAACAGGGTCATTCTAATAGTTGCACATCAAATCTAATCTGTCTGAAGTGTTTTTCGAAAGTTATCAACATTTTTCTGTTTGGCGTTCCGGAACCCACCTTGTCTCAGGTTGAAAACGCGTTTTATGCATTGTGCGATAACTTTGACGGAAAGCTTCAGAACATGAAAGTTTCACCTCCCACTATAGCAGAAAGAGTCTTTTTAGTAGTTACACATCAAATCTAAGCTGTCTGAAGTGTTTTTCGAAAGTTATCAATATTTTTATGTTTGGCGTTCCGGAATCGACCTTATTTCAGGCTGAAAGCGCGTTTCACGCATTGTCCCATCACTTTCCAGGGAAGCTTCAGAACATGAAATTTTGACCTCCCACTCTAGCAGAAAGGGTCTTTCTAGTAGTTGCACATCAAATCTAAGCTGTCTGAAGTGTTTTTCGAAAATTATCAACATTTTTATATTTTTCGCGTTCCGGAACCCACCTTATCACAGGCTGAAAACGCGTTTTCTGCATTGTGGCATTACTTTGCAGGGAAGCTTCGGAACATGAAATGTTCACCTCCCACTATGGCAGAAAGGGTCTCTCTAGTAGTTGCACATCGAATCTAAGCTGTCTGAAGTGTTTTTCCAAAGTTATCAATATTTTTATGTTTGGCGTTCCGGAATTGACCTTATCTCAGGCTGAAGACGCGTTTTACGCATTGTGCCATAACTTTGCAGGGAAGTTCCAGAAAATGAAATTTTCACCTCCCACTATAGCAGAAAGGGTCTTTCTAGTAGTTGCACATCAAATCTAAGCTGTCTGAAGTGTTTTTCCAAAGTTATCAACATTTTTATGTTTGGCGTTCCGGAACCCACCTTATCTCTGGCTGAAATCGCGTTTTCTGCATTGTGCCATAACTTTGCAGGGAAGCTTCAGAACATGAAATTTTAACGTCCCACTATTGCAGAAAGTGTCTTTCTAGTAGTTGCAAATCTAAGCTTTCTGATGAGTTTTTCCAAAGTTATCAACATTTTCATGTTTGGCATTCCAGAATTGACCTTATCTCAGGCTGAAGACGCGTTTTACGCATTGTGCCATAACTTTGCAGGGAAGTTCCAGAAAATGAAATTTTCAACTCCCACTATAACAGAAAGGGTTTTTTTAGTAGTTGCACATCAAATCTAAGCTGTCTGAAGTGTTTTTCCAAAGTTATCAACATTTTTATGTTTGGCGTTCCGGAACCCACCTTGTCTCAGGCTGAAAACGCGTTTTCTGCATTGTGCCATAACTTTGAAGGAAAACTTCAGAACATGAAAGTTTCACCTCCCACTATAGCAGAAAGGGTCTTTCTAGTAGTTACACATCAAATCTAAGCTATCTAAAGTGTTTTTCCAAAGTTATCAACATTTTTATGTTTGGCGTTCCGGAACCCGCCTCATCTCTGGCTGAAAAAGCGTTTTCTGCTTTGTGCCATAACTTTGCTGGGAATCTTTAGAACATGAAATTTTAACCTCCCACAATAGCATAAAGGGTCTTTCTTGTAGTTGCACATCAAATCTAAGCTGTCTGGAGTGTTTTTCCAAAGTTATCAACGTTTTTACGTTTGGCGTTCCGGAACCCACCTTATCTCAGGCTGAAAACCCGTTTTCTGCATTTTGCGATAACTTTGCAGGAAGCTTCACAACATGAAATTTTCATCTCCGACTATAGATGAAAAGGTCTTTCTAGTAGTTGTACATCAAATCTAAGCTTTCTGAAATGTTTTTTCCAAAGTTATCAACATTTTTATGTTTGGCGTTCCGGAACCCACCTTATCTCAGGCTGAAAACGCGTTTTCTGCATTGTCCCATAACTTTGCAGGGAAACTTCAGAACATGAAATTTTCACTTCCCACTATAGCAGAAAGGGTCTTTCTAGTAGTTGCACATCAAATCTAAGCTGTCTGAAATGTTTTTTCCAAAGTTATCAACATTTTTATGTTTGGCGTTCCGGAACCCACCTTATCTCAGGCTGAAAACGCGTTTTTTGCATTGTGCCATAACTTTGCAGGAAGCTTCAGAACATGAAATTTTCACCTCCCACTTCAGCAGAAAGGGTCTTTCGAGTAGTTGCACATCAAATCTAAGCTGTCTGAAATGTTTTTTCCAAAGTTATCAACATTTTTATGTTTGGCGTTCCGGAACCCACCTTATCTCTGGCTGAAAACGCATTTTCTGCTTTGTGCCATAACTTTGCTGGGAATCTTTAGAACATGAAATTTTAACCTCCCACAATAGCATAAAGGGTCTTTCTTGTAGTTGCACATCAAATCTAAGCTGTCTGAAGTGGTTTCCTAAAGTTATCAACATTTTTATGTTTGGCGTTCCGGAACCCACCTTTTTTCAGGCTGAAAAGGCGTTTTCTGCATTGTGCCATAACTTTGCAGGGAAGCTTCAGAACATGAAATTTTAACCTCCCACTGTAGCAGAAAGGGTCTTTCTATTAGTTGCACATCAAATCTAAGCTGTCTGAAGTGTTTTTCCAAAGTTATCAACATTTTTAAGTTTGGTGTTCCGGAACCCACCTTATCTCAGGCTGAAAACGCGTTTTCTGCATTGTTCCTTAACTTTGCAGGGAAGCATCAGAACATGAAATTTTCAACTCCCACTATGACAAACAGGGTCTTTCTAATAGTTGCTCATCAAATCTAATCTGTCTGAAGTGTTTTCCGAAAGTTATCAACATTTTTATGTTTGGCGTTCCGGAACCCACCTTATCTCAGGCTGAAAACTCGTTTTCTGCATTGTGCCATAACTTTGCAGGGAAGCTTCAGAACATGAAATTTTCACCTCCCACTATAGCAGAAAGGGTCTTTCTCGTAGTTGCACATGAAATATAAGCTGTCTGAAGTGTTTTTCCAAAGTTATCAACATTTTTATGTTTGGCGTTCCGGAACCCACCTTATCTCAGGCTGAAAACGTGTTTTCTGCATTGAGCCATAACTTTGCTGGGAATCTTTAGAACATGAAATTTTAACCTCCCACAATAGCATAAAGGGTCTTTCTTGTAGTTGCACATCAAATCTAAGCTATCTGAAGTGTTTTTCCAAAGTGATCAACATTTTTATGTTTGGCGTTCCGGAACCCACCTTTTTTCAGGCTGAAAAGGCGTTTTCTGCATTGTGCCATAACTTTGCAGGGAAGCTTCAGAACATGAAATTTTAACCTCCCACTGTAGCAGAAAGGGTCTTTCTATTAGTTGCACATCAGATCTAAGCTGTCTGAAGTGTTTTTCCAAAGTTATCAACATTTTTAAGTTTGGTGTTCCGGAACCCACCTTATCTCAGGCTGAAAACGCGTTTTCTGCATTGTTCCTTAACTTTGCAGGGAAGCATCAGAACATGAAATTTTCAACTCCCACTATGACAAACAGGGTCTTTCTAATAGTTGCACATCAAATCTAATCTGTCTGAAGTGTTTTTCGAAAGTTATCAACAATTTTATGTTTGGCGTTCCGGAACCCACCTTATCTCTGGCTGAAAACGCCTTTTCTGCATTGTGCCATAACTTTGCAGGGAAGCTTCAGAACATGAAATTTTCACCTCCCACTATAGCAGAAACGGTATTTCTCGTAGTTGCACATGAAATATAAGCTGTCTGAAGTGTTTTTCGAAAGTTATCAACATTTTTATGTTTGGCGTTCCGGAACCCACCTTATCTCAGGCTGAAAACGCGTTTTCTGCATTGTGCCATAACTTTGCAGGAAGCTTCAGAACATGAAATTTTCACCTCCCACTATAGCAGAAAGGGTCTTTCTAGTAGTTGCACATCAAATCTAAGCTGTCTGAAATGTTTTTTCCAAAGTTATCAACATTTTTATGTTTGGCGTTCCGGAACCCACCTTATCTCAGGCTGAAAACGCGTTTTCTGCATTGTGCCATAACTTTGCAGGAAGCTTCAGAACATGAAATTTTCACCTCCCACTATGGCAGAAAGGGTCTTTCTAGTAGTTGCACATCAAATCTAAGCTGTCTGAAATGTTTTTTCCAAAGTTATCAACATTTTTATGTTTGGCTTTCCGGGCCCCACCTTATCTCAGGCTGAAAACGCATTTTCTGCTTTGTGCCATAACTTTGCTGGGAATATTTAGAACATGAAATTTTAACCTCCCACAATAGCTTAAAGGGTCTTTCTTGTAGTTGCACATCAAATCTAAGCTGTCTGAAGTGGTTTCCCAAAGTTATCAACATTTTTATGTTTGGCGTTCCGGAACCCACCTTTTTTCAGGCTGAAATGGCTTTTTCTGCATTGTGCCATAACTTTGCAGGGAAGCTTCAGAACATGACATTTTAACCTCCCACTGTAGCAGAAAGGGTCTTTCTATTAGTTGCACATCAAATCTAAGCTGTCTGAAGTGTTTTTCCAAAGTTATCAACATTTTTAAGTTTGGTGTTCCGGAACCCACCTTATCTCAGGCTGAAAACGCGTTTTCTGCATTGTTCCTTAACTTTGCAGGGAAGCATCAGAACATGAAATTTTCAACTCCCACTATGACAAACAGGGTCTTTCTAATAGTTGCACATCAAATCTAATCTGTCTGAAGTGTTTTTCGAAAGTTATCAACAATTTTATGTTTGGCTTTCCGGAACCCACCTTATCTCAGGCTGAAAACGCCTTTTCTGCATTGTGCCATAACTTTGCAGGGAAGCTTCCGAACATGAAATTTTCACCTCCCACTATAGCAGAAAGGGTATTTCTCGTAGTTGCACATGAAATATAAGCTGTCTGAAGTGTTTTTCGAAAGTTATCAACATTTTTATGTTTGGCGTTCCGGAACCCACCTTATCTCAGGCTGAAAACGCGTTTTCTGCATTGTGCCATAACTTTGCAGGAAGCTTCCGAACATGAAATTTTCACCTCCCACTATAGCAGAAAGGGTCTTTCTAGTAGTTGCATATCAAATCTAAGCTGTCTGAAATGTTTTTTCCAAAGTTATCAACATTTTTATGTTTGGCGTTCCGGAACCCACCTTATCTCTGGCTGAAAACGCGTTTTCTGCATTGTTCCATAACTTTCCAGGAAGCTTCAGAACATGAAATTTTCACCTCCCACTATAGCAGAAAGGGTCTTTCTAGTAGTTGCACATCAAATCTAAGCTGTCTGAAATGTTTTTTCCAAAGTTATCAACATTTTTATGTTTGGCGTTCCGGAACCCACCTTATCTCAGGCTGAAAACGTGTTTTCTGCATTGTGCCATAACTTTGCAGGGAAGCTTCAGAACATGAAATTTTAACCTCCCACTCTAGCAGAAAGGGTCTTTCTAGTAGTTGCACATCAAATCTAAGCTGTCTGAAGCGTTTTTCCAAAGTTATAAACATTTTTATGCTTGGCGTTCCGGAACCCACCTTATCTCAGGCTGAAAACGCGGTTTCTGCATTGTGCCATAACTTTGCAGGGAAGCTTCAGAACATGAAATTTTCAACTCCCACTACAACAGACAGGGTCTTTGTAGTAGTTGCACATCTAAGCTGTCTGAAGTGTTTTTCGAAAGTTATCAACATTTTTATGTTTGGCGTTCCGCAACCCACCTTGTCTCAGGCTGAAAACGCGTTTTCTGCATTGTGCCATAACTTTGAAGGAAAGCTTCAGAACATGAAAGTTTCACCTCCCACTATAGCAGAAAGGGTCTTTCTAGTAGTTACACATCAAATCTAAGCTGTCTGAAGTGTTATTCGAAAGTTATCAACATTTTTATGTTTGGCGTTCCGGAACCCACCTTATCTCTGGCTCAAAACGCATTTTCTGCTTTGTGGCATAACTTTGCTGGGAATCTTTAGAACATGAAATTTTAACCTCCCACAATAGCATAAAGGGTCTTTAATGTAGTTGCACATCAAATCTAAGCTGTCTGAAGTGGTTTTCCAAAGTTATCAACATTTTTATGTTTGGCGTTCCGGAACCCACCTTATCTCTGGCTGAAAACGCATTTTCTGCTTTGTGCCATAAATTTGCGGGGAAGCTTCAGAACATGAAATTTTCACCTCCCACTATAGCAGAAAGGGTCTTTCTCGTAGTTGCACATCAAATCTAAGCTGTCTGAAATGTTTTTTCCAAAGTTATCAACATTTTTATGTTTGGCGTTCCGGAACCCTCCTTATCTCAGGCTGAAAAAGCGTTTTCTGCATTGTGCCATAACTTTGCAGGGAAGCTTCAGAACATGAAATTTTAACCTCCCACTGTAGCAGAAAGGGTCTTTCTAGTAGTTGCACATCAAATCTAAGCTGTCTGAAGTGTTTTTCCAAAGTTATCAACATTTTTAAGTTTGGCGTTCCGGAACCCACCTTATCGCAGGCTGAAAACGCGTTTTCTGCATTGTTCCTTAACTTTGCAGGGAAGCATCAGAACATGAAATTTTCAGCTCCCACTATGACAAACAGGGTCTTTCTAATAGTTGCACATCAAATCAAATCTGTCTGAAGTGTTTTTCGAAAGTTATCAACATTTTTCTGTTTGGCGTTCCGGAACCCACCTTGTCTCAGGTTGAAAACGCGTTTTATGCATTGTGCCATAACTTTGACGGAAAGTTTCAGAACATGAAAGTTTCACCTCCCACTATAGCAGAAAGAGTCTTTTTAGTAGTTACACATCAAATCTAAGCTGTCTGAAGTGTTTTTCCAAAGTTATCAATATTTTTATGTTTGGCGTTCCGGAATCGACCTTATCTCAGGCTGAAAGCACGTTTCACGCATTGTCCCATCACTTTCCAGGGAAGCTTCAGAACATGAAATTTTGACCTCCCACTCTAGCAGAAAGGGTCTTTCTAGTAGTTGCACATCAAATCTAAGCTGTCTGAAGTGTTTTTCGAAAATTATCAACATTTTTATGTTTGGCGTTCCGGAACCCACCTTATCACAGGCTGAAAACGCGTTTTCTGCATTGTGGCATTGCTTTGCAGGGAAGCTTCGGAACATGAAATGTTCACCTCCCACTATGGCAGAAAGGGTCTCTCTAGTAGTTGAACATCGAATCTAAGCTGTATGAAGTTTTTTTAGAAAGTTATCAACATTTTTATGTTTGGCGTTCCGGAATTGACCTTATCTCAGGCTGAAGACGCGTTTTACGCATTGTGCCATAACTTTGCAGGGAAGTTCCAGAAAATGAAATTTTCACCTCCCACTATAACAAAAAGGGTTTTTTTAGTAGTTGCACATCAAATCTAAGCTGTCTGAAGTGTTTTTCGAAAGTTATCAACATTTTTATGTATGGCGTTCCGGAATCGACCTTATCTCAAGCTGAAAACGCGTTTTCTGCATTGTGCCATAACTTTGCAGGGAAGCTTCTGAACATGAAATGTTCACCTCCCACTATAGCAGAAAGGGTCTTTCTAGTAGTTGCACATCAAATCTAAGCTGTATGAAGTGTTTTTCCAAAGTTATCAACATTTTTATGTTTGGCGTTGCGGAATCAACCTTATCTCAGGCTGAAAACGCGTTTTCTGCATTGTGCCATAACTTTGCAGGCAAGCTTCAGAACATGAAATTTTCAACTCCCACTGTAACAGACAGGGTCTTTCTTGTAGTTGCACATCAAATCTAAGTTGTCTGAAGTGTTTTTCGAAAGCTATCAACATTTTTTAGGTTGGCGTTCCGGACACGACCTTATCTTGGGCTGAAAACGTGTTTGCTGCATTGTGCCATAACTTTGCAGGGAAGCTTCAGAACATGAAATTTTCAATTCCCACCACTAAAGCAGAAAGGGTTTTTCTCCTACTTGCACATCAAATGTAAGCTGTCTGAAGTGTTTTTCGATAGTTTTCAACATTTTTATATTTGGCGTTCCAGAATCGACCTTATCTCTGGCTGAAAACGCGTTTTCTGCATTGTGCCATAACTTTGCAGGGAAACTTCAGAACATGAAATGTTCACCTCCCACTATAGCAGAAAGGGTCTTTCTAGTAGTTGCACATCAAATCTAAGCTGTCTGAAGTGTTTTTTCATAGTTATCATATTTTTATGTTTGGCGTTCCGTTATTGACCTTGTCTCATGCTGAAAACGCGTTTTCTGCATTGTGCCATAACTTTGCAGGGAAGCTTCAGAACATGAAATGTTCACCTCCCACTATAGCAGAAAGGGTCTCTCTAGTAGTTGCACATCAAATCTAAGCTGTCTGAAGTGTTTTTCCAAAGTTATCAACATTTTTATGTTTGACGTTCCGGAATCAACCTTATCTCAGGCTGAAAACGCGTTTTACGCATTGCGCCATAACTTTGCAGGAAAGCTTCAGAACATGAAATTTTCAATTCCCACTAAAGCAGAAAGGGTATTTCTCCTACTTGCACATCAAATGTAAGCTGTCTGAAATGATTTTCGAAATTTATCAACATTTTTATGTTTGCCGTTCAGGAATCGACCTTATCTCAGGCTGAAAACCCGTTTTCTGCATTGTGCCTTAACTTTGCAGGGAAGCTTCAGAACATGAAATTTTCACCTCCCACTATAGCAAAAAGGATCTTTCTCGTAGTTGCACATCAAATCTAAGCTGTCTGAAGTTTTTTTTCCAAAGTTATCAACATTTTGATGTTTGGCGTTTCGGAATCGACCTTATCTAATGATGAAAACGCGTTTCCTGCATTGTGCCAAAACTTTGTAGGTAAGCCCCAGAACATGAAATTTTCACCTCCCAATATAGCAGAAAGGGTCTTTCTAGTAGTTGCACATCCAATCTAAGCTGTTTGAAGTGTTTTTCCGAAGTTATCAACATTTTTATGTTTGGCGTTTCGGAATCGACCTTATCTCCGGCTGAAAATGCGTATTCTGCATTGTGCCATAACTTTGCAGGGAAGCTTGAGAACATGAAGTTTTAACCTCCCACTATAGCAGAAAAGGTCATTCTAGCAGTTGCACATCAAATCTAAGCTGTCTTGAAGTGTTTTTCTGAAGTTATCAACATTTTTATGTTTGGCGTTCCGGAACCCACCTTATCTCACCCTGAAAACGCGTTTTACATATTTTGCCATAACTTTGCAGGGAAGCTTCAGAACATGAAATTTTAACATCCCACTATGGCAGAAAGGGTCTTTCTAGTAGTTGCACATCAAATCTAAGCTGTCTGAAGTGCTTTTCCAAAGTTATCAACATTTTTATGTTTGGCGTTCTGGAACCCACCTAATCTCAGGCTGAAAACGCGTTTCCTGCATTGTTGCATAACTTCGCAGGGATGCATAAGAACATGAAATGTTCGCCTCCCACTATAGCAGATAGGGTCTTTCGAGGAGTTGCACATCAAATCTAAGCTGTCTGAAGTGTTTTTCCAAAGTTATCAACATTTTTATGTTTGGCGTTCTGGAACCCACCTTATCTCAGGCTGAAAACGCGTTTTCTGCAATGTGCCATAACTTTGCAGGGAAGCTTCAGAACATGAAGTTTTAAACTCCCACTATAGCAGAAAAGGTCATTATAGTAGTTGCACATCGAATCTAAGCTGTCTTGAAGTGTTTTTCTGAAGTTATCAACATTTCTATGTTTGGCGTTCCGGAACCCACCTTATCTCAGCCTGAAAACGAGTTTTACATATTTTGCCATAACTTTGCAGGGAAGCTTCAGAACATGAAATTTTCACCTCCCACTGTAGCTAAAAGGGTCTTTCTCGTAGTTGCACATCAAATCTAAGCTGTCTGAAGTGTTTTTCCAAAGTTATCAATATTTTTATGTTTGGTGTTCCGGAACCCTCGTTATCTCAGGCTGAAAACTCATTTTCTGCATTGTTCCTTAACTTTGCAGGGATGCATCAGAACATGAAATGTTCGCCTCCCACTGTAGCAGATAGGGTCTTTCGAGGAGTTGCACATCAAATCTAAGCTGTCTGAAGTGTTTTTCCAAAGTTATCAACAATTTAATGTTTGGCGTTCTTGAACCCACCTTATCTCAGGCTGAAAACGCGTTTTCTGCAATGTGCCATAACTTTGCAGGGCAGCTTCAGAACATGAAGTTTTAACCTCCCACTATAGCAGAAAGGGTCATTCTAGTAGTTGCACATCAAATCTAAGCTGTTTGAAGTGTTTTCCCAAAGTTATCAACATTTTTATGTTTGGCGTTTCGGAATCGACCTTATGTCCGGCTGAAAATGCGTTTTCTGCATTGTGCCATAACTTTGCAGGGAAGCTTGAGAATATGAAGTTTTAACCTCCCACTATAGCAGAAAAGGTCATTCTAGTAGTTGCACATCAAATCTAAGCTGTCTTGAAGTGTTTTTCTGAAGTTATCAACATTTTTATGTTTGGCGTTCCGGAACTCACCTTATCTCAGCCTGAAAACGCGTTTTACATATTTTTCCATAACTTTGCAGGGAAGCTTCAGAACATGAAATTTTTACATCCCACTATAGCAGAAAGGGTCTTTCTAGTAGTTGCACATCAAATCTAAGCTGTCTGAAGTGTTTTTCCAAAGTTATCAATATTTTTATGTTTGGCGTTCCGGAACTCACCTTATCTCAGGCTGAAAACGCGTTTTGTGCATTGTGCCATAACTTCTCAGGCAAGCTTCAGAACATGAAATGTTCACCTCCCACTATAGCAGAAAGGGTCTTTCTAGTAGTTGCACATCAAATCTAAGCTGTCTGAAGTGTTTTTCCAGCGTTATCAACATTTTTATGTTTGGCGTTTCGGAACTCACCTTATCTCAGGCTGAAAACGCGTTTTCTGCATTGTTCCTTAACTTTGCAGAGAAGCTTCAGAACATGAAATTTTCAACTCCCACTATAACAGACAGGGTCTTTCGAGTAGTTGCACATCAAATCTAAGCTGTCTGAAGTGTTTTTCCAAAGATATCAACATTTTTATGATTGGCGTTCCGGAACCCACCTTTTCTCAGGCTGAAAACGCGTTTTCTGCATTGTGCCATAATTTTGCAGGGAAGCTTCAGAACATGACATTTTCACCTCCCACTATAGCAGAAACGGTCTTTCCAGTAGTTGCACATCAAATCTAAGCTGTCTGATGTGTTTTTCCAAAGTTATCAACATTTTTATGTTTGGCGTTTCGGAACCCACCTTATGTCAGGATGAAAATGCGTTTTCTGCATTGTGCCATAAATTTGCAGGGAAGCTTCAGAACATGAAATTTTCACCTGCCACTATAGCAGAAATGGTCTTTCTAGTAGTTACACATCAAATCTAAGCTGTCTGAAGTGTTTTTCCAAAGTTGTCAACATTTTTATGTTTGATGTTCCGGAATCTACCTTTTCTCAGGCTAAAAACGCGTTTTCTGCATTGTGCCATAACTTTGCAGGGAAGCTTCAGAACATGAAATTTTCTCCTCCGACTATAAGCATAAAGGGTCTCTCTAGTAGTTGCACATCAAATCTAACCTGTCTGAAGTGTTTTTCCAAAGTTATCAACATTTTTATGTTTGGCGTTCCGGAACCCACCTTTTGTCAGGCTGAAAATGCGTTTTCTGCATTGTGCCACAACTTTGCAGGGAAGCTTAAGAACATGAATTTTTAACCTCCCACAATAGTAGAAAGGGTCTTTCTAGTAGTTGCACATCAAATCTAAGCTGTCTGAAGTGTTTTTCCAAAGTTATCAACATTTTTATGTTTGGCGTTCCGGAACCCACCTTTTGTCAGGCTGAAAACGCGTTTTCTGCATTGTTCCATAACTTTGCAGCGAAGCTTCAGAACATGAAATTTTAACCTCCCACTATAGCAGAAAGGGTCTTTCTCGTAGTTACACATCAAATCTAAGCTGTCTGAAGTGTTTTTCGAAAGTTTTCAAGATTTGTATGTTTGGTGTTCCTGAATCGACCTTATCTCAGGCTGAAAACGCGTTTTCTGCATTGTGCCATAACTTTGCAGGGAAGCTTCAGATCATGAAATGTTCATTTCCCACTATAGCAGAAAGGGTCTTTCTCGTAAAAAGCACATCAAATCGAAGCTGTCTGAAGTGTTTGTCCAAAGTTATCAACATTTTTATGTTTGGCGTTCCGGAATCAACCTTATCTCAGGCTGAAAACGCATTTTCTGCATTGTGCCATAACTTTGCAGGAAAGCTTCAGAACATGAAATTTTCACCTCCCATTATAGCAGAAAGGGTCTTTCTAGTAGTTGCACATCAAATCTAAGCTGTCTGAAGTGTTTTTCCAAAGTGTTCAACATTTTTATGTTTGATGTTCCGGAATCTACCTTTTCTCAGGCTAAAAACGCGTTTTCTGCATTGTGCCATAACTTTGCAGGGAAGCTTCAGAACATGAAATTTTCTCCTCCGACTATAAGCATAAAGGGTCTCTCTAGTAGTTGCACATCAAATCTAACCTGTCTGAAGTGTTTTTCCAAAGTTATCAACATTTTTATGTTTGGCGTTCCGGAACCCACCCTTTGTCAGGCTGAAAATGCGTTTTCTGCATTGTGCCACAACTTTGCAGGGAAGCTTAAGAACATGAATTTTTAACCTCCCACAATAGTAGAAAGGGTCTTTCTAGTAGTTGCACATCAAATCTAAGCTGTCTGAAGTGTTTTTCCAAAGTTATCAACATTTTTATGTTTGGCGTTCCGGAACCCACCTTTTGTCAGGCTGAAAACGCGTTTTCTGCATTGTTCCATAACTTTGCAGCGAAGCTTCAGAACATGAAATTTTAACCTCCCACTATAGCAGAAAGGGTCTTTCTCGTAGTTACACATCAAATCTAAGCTGTCTGAAGTGTTTTTCGAAAGTTTTCAAGATTTGTATGTTTGGTGTTCCTGAATCGACCTTATCTCAGGCTGAAAACGCGTTTTCTGCATTGTGCCATAACTTTGCAGGGAAGCTTCAGATCATGAAATGTTCATTTCCCACTATAGCAGAAAGGGTCTTTCTCGTAAAAAGCACATCAAATCGAAGCTGTCTGAAGTGTTTGTCCAAAGTTATCAACATTTTTATGTTTGGCGTTCCGGAATCAACCTTATCTCAGGCTGAAAACGCATTTTCTGCATTGTGCCATAACTTTGCAGGAAAGCTTCAGAACATGAAATTTTCACCTCCCATTATAGCAGAAAGGGTCTTTCTAGTAGTTGCACATCAAATCTAAGCTGTCTGAAGTGTTTTTCCGAAGTTATCAACATTTTTATATTTGGCATTCCGGAATCGACCTTATGTGAGGCTGAAAACGCGTTTTCTTCATTGTGCCATAACTTTGCAGGGAATTTTCAGAACATGAAATTTTCAACTCCCACTATAGCAGAAAGGGTCTTTCTAGTAGTTGCATATCAAATCTAAGCTGTCTGAAGTGTTTTTCCAAAGTTCTCAACATTTTTATGTTTGACGTTCTGGAACCCACCTTATCTCAGGCTGAAAACGCGTTTTCTGCATTGTGCCATAACTTTGCAGGAAAGCTGCAAAATATGAAATTTTCACCTCCCACTATAGCAGAAAGGGTCTTTCTAGTAGTTGCACATCAAATCTAAGCTGTCTGAAGTGTTTTTCCAAAGTCATCAACATTTTTATGTTTGGCGTTCCGGAATCAACCTTATCTCAGGCTGAAAACGCGTTTTCTGCATTGTGCCATACCTTTGCAGTGAAGCTTCAGAACATGACATTTTCACCTCCCACTATAGCATAAAGGGTCTTTCTAGTTGTTGCACATCAAATCTAAGCTGTTTGAAGTGTTTTTCCAAAGTAATCAACATTTTTATATTTGGCGTTCCGGAATCAACCTAATATCGGGCTGAAAACGCATTTTACGCATTGTGCCATAACTTTGGAGGAAACCTTCAGAACATTAAATTTTCACCTCCCACTATAGCAGAAAGGGTCTTTCTAGTACTTGTACATCAAATCTAAGCTGTCTGAAGTGTTTTTCCGAAGTTATCAACATTTTTATGTTTGGCGTTCCGGAATTGACCATATGTGAGGCTGAAAACGCGTTTTCTGCATTGTGACGTACCTTTGCAGGGAAGCTTCAGAACATGAAATTTTAACCTCCCACGATAGCAGAAAGGGTCTTTCTAGTAGTTGCACATCAAATCGAAGCTGTTTGAATTGTTTTTCCAAAGTTATCAACACTTTTATGTTTGGTTTTCCGGAATCAACCTTATCTTAGGCTGAAAACGCGTTTTACGCATTGTGCCATAACTTTGCAGGAAAGCTTCAGAATATGAAATTTTCAACTCCCACTATAGCAGAAAGGGTCTTTCTAGTAGTTGCACATCAAATCTAAGCTGTCTAAAGAGTTTTTCCAAAGTTATCAATATTTTTATGTTTGGCGTTCCGGAATCGACCTTATCTCAGGCTGAAAACGCGTTTCCTGCATTGTGGCATAACTTTGCAGGGAAGCTTCAGAACATCGAATTTTCAATTCCCATTATAGCAGAAAGGGTTTTTCTCATTCTTGCACATAAAATCTAAGCTGTCTGAAGTGTTTTTCCAGAATTATGAACATTTTTATCTTTGGCGTTCCGGAATCGACCTTATCTCAGGTTGAAAACGCGTTTTACGCATGGTGCCATAACTTTGCAGGGAAGCTTCAGAACATCGAATTTTCACCTCCCACTATAGCAGAAACGGTCTTTCTAGTAGTTGCACATCAAATATAAGCTGTCTGAAGTGTTTTTCCAAAGTTATCAACATTTTTATGTTTGGCATTCCGGAATCGACCTTATGTGATGCTGAAAACTCGTTTTCTGCATTGTGCCATAACTTTGCAGGAAAGCTTCAGAACATGAAATTTCTACATCCCACTATAGCAGAAAGGGTCTTTCTCGTAGTTGCACATCAAATCTAAGCTGTTTGAAGTGTTTTTCCATAGTAATCAACATTTTTATGTTTGACGTTCCGGAATCAACCTAATCTCAGGCTGAAAACGCATTTTACGCATTGTGCCATAACTTTGCAGGAAAGCTTCAGAACATTAAATTTTCACCTCCCACTATAGCAGAAAGGGTCTTTCTATTACTTGTACAACTAATCTAAGCTGTCTGAAGTGTTTTTCCGAAGTTATCAACATTTTTATGTTTGGCGTTCCGGAATTGACCTTATGTGAGGCTGAAAACGCGTTTTCTGCATTGTGACATAACTTTGCAGGTAAGCTTCAGAACATGAAATTTTCATCTCCCACTATAGCAGAAAGGGTCTTTCTAGTAGTTGCACATCAAATGTAGGCTGTCTGAAGTGTTTTTCCAAAGTTATCAACATTTTTATGTTAGGCGTTTCGGAACCCACCTTATCTCAGGCTGTAAACGCTTTTTTTGCATTGTGCCATAACTTTGGAGGGAAGATTCAGAACACGAAATTTTTACCTCCCACTATAGCAGAAAGGGTCTTTCTAGTAGTTGCACATCAAATCTAACCTGTCTGAAGTGTTTTTCCAAAGTTATCAAGATTCTTATGTTTGGCGATCCGGAATCAACCTTATCTCAGGCTGAAAACGCGTTTTCTGCATTATGCCATCACTTTGCAGGAAAGCTGCAGAATAAGAAATTTTCACCTCCCACTATAGCAGAAAGGGTCTTTCTAGTAGTTGCAAATCAAATCTAAGCTGTCTGAAGTGTTTTTCCAAAGTTATCAATATTTTTATGCTTGGCGTTCTGAAACCCACCTTATCTCAGGCTGAAAACGTGTTTCCTGCATTGTGCCATAACATTGCAGGGAAGCTTCAGAACATGAAATTTTCACCTCCCACTATAGCAGAAAGGGTCTTTCTAGTAGTTGCACATCAAATCTAAGCTGCCTGAAGTGTTTTTCGAAAGTTATCAACATTTTTTTGTTTGGCGTTCCGGAACCCACCTTATCTCAGGCAGAAAATGACTTTTCTGCCTTGTGCCATAACTTTGCAGGGAAGCTTCAGAACATGACATTTTTACATCCCACTATAGCAGAAAGGGTCTTTTTAGTAGTTGCACATAAAATCTAAGCTGTTTGACGTGTTTTTCCAAAGTTATCAACATTTTTATGTTTGGCGTTCCGGAATCGACCTTATCTCAGGCTGAAAACACGTTTTCTGCATTGTGCCATAACTATGCAGGGAAGCTTCAGAACATGAAATTTTCACCTCCCACTGTAGCAGAAAGGGTCTTTCTAGTAGTTGCACATCAAATCTAAGCTGTGTGAAGTGTTTTTCCAAAGTTATCATATTTCTATGTTTGGCGTTCCAGAATTGACCTTGTCTCATGCTGAAAACGTATTTTCTGCATTGTGCCATAACTTTGCAGGGAAGTTTCAGAACATGAAATTTACACCTCCCACTATAGCAGAAATGGTCTTTCTAGTAGTTGCACATCAAATCTAAGCTGTCTGAAGTGTTTTTCCAGAATTATGAACATGTTTATGTTTGGCGTTCCGGAATCGACCTTATCTCAGGCTGTAAACGCGTTTCCTGCATTGTGGCATAACTTTGCAGGGAAGCTTCAAAACATCGAATTTTCACCTCCCACAATGGCAGAAACGGTCTTTCTAGTAGGTGCACATCAAATCTAAGCTGTCTGAAGTGTTTTTCCAAAGTTATCAACATTTTTATGTCTGGCATTCCGGAATCGACCTTATGTGATGCTGAAAACTCGTTTTCTGCATTGTGCCATAACTTTGCAGGGAAGCTTCAGAACATCAAATTTTCACCTCCCACTACAGCAGAAATGGTCTTTCTAGTACTTGCACATCAAATCTAAGCTGTCTGAAGTGTTTTTCGGAAGTTATTAACATTTTTATGTTTGGCGTTCCGGAATTTACCTTATGTGAGGCTGAAAACGCGTTTTCTGCATTGTGACATAACTTTGCAGGGAAGCTTCAGAACATGAAATTTCCACGACCCACGATAGCAGAAAGGGTCTTTCTAGTAGTTGCACATCAAATCGAAGCTGTTTGAATTGTTTTTCCAAAGTTATCAACATTTTTATGTTTGGCGTACTGGAACCCACCTTATCTCAGGCTGGCAACGCGTTTTCTGCATTGTGCCATAACTTTGCAGGGAAGCTTCAGAACATGAAATTTCTACATCCCACTATAGCAGAAAGGGTCTTTCTAGTAGTTGCACATCAAATCGAAGCTGTTTGAATTGTTTTTCCAAAGTTATCAACACTTTTATGTTTGGTGTTCCGGAATCAACCTTATCTCAGGCTGAAAACGCGTTTTACGCATTGTGCCCTAACTTTGCAGGGAAGTTTCAGAACATGAAATTTTCACCTCCCGCTATAATAGAGAGGGTCTTTCGAGTAGTTGCACATCGAATCTAAGCTGTCTGAAATGTTTTTCCAAAGTTATCAACATTTTTATGTTTGGCGTTCTGGAACCCACCTTATCTCAGTCTGAAAACGCGTTTTCTGCATTGTGCCATAACTTTGCAGGGAAGCTTCAGAACATGAAATTTTCACCTCCCACTATAGCAGAAAGGGTCTTTCTAATACTTGCACATCAAATCTAAGCTGTCTGAAGTGTATTTCAAAAGTTATCAACTTTTTTATGTTTGGCGTTCCGGAATCAACCTTATCTCAGGCTGAAAACGCGTTTAACGCATTGTTCCATAAATTTGCAGGGAAGCTTCAGAACATCAAATTTTCAACTTCCACTATAGCAGAAAGGGACTTTCTAGTAGTTGCACATCAAAGCTAAGCTGTCTGAAGTGTTTTTCCAAAGTTATCAATATTTTTATGTTTGGTGTACCGGAATCGACCTTATCTCAGGCTGAAAACGCGTTTTCTGCATTGTGCCATGACTTTGCAAGGAAGCTTCAGAACATGAAATTTTAAACTTGCGCTATAGCAGAAAAGGTCTTTCTCGTAGTTGTACATCAAATCTAAGCTGTCTTAAGTGTTTTTCCAAAGATATCCACATTTTAATGTTTGGCGTTCCGGAATCGACCTTATCTCAGGCTGAAAACGCGTTTTACGCATTGTCCCATAACTTTGCATCAAGATTCAGAACATCAAATTTTCACCTCCCACAATAGCAGAAACGGTCTTTCTAGTAGTTGCACTTCAAATCTAAGCTGTTTGACGTGTTTTTCCAAAGTTATCAACATTTTTATGTTTGGCGTTCCGGAATCGACCTTATCTCAGGCTGAAAACACGTTTTCTGCATTGTGCCATAACTATGCAGGGAAGCTTCAGAACATGAAATTTTCACATCCCACTATAGCAGAAAGGGTCTTTCTAGTAGTTGCACATTAAAGCTAAGCTGTCTGAAGTGTTTTTCCAAACTTATCAACATTTTTATGCTTGGCGTTCCGAAACCCATCTTATCTCAGGCTGAAAACGCGTTTTACGCATTGTGCCATAACATTGCAGGGAAGCTTCAGAACATGAAATTTTCACCTCCCACAATGGCAGAAAGGGTCTTTCTAGTAGTTGCAAATCAAATCTATGCTGTCTGAAGTGTTTTTCCAAAGTTATCAACACTTTTATGTTTGGCGTACCAGAATCGACCTTATCTCAGGCTGAAAACGCGTTTTACGCATTGTGCCACAACTTTGCATAAAGCTTCAGAACATGAAATTTTCACCTCCCTCTATAGCAGAAAGGGTCTTTCTAGTAGTTTCACGTGAATTCTAAGCTGTCTGAAGTGTTTTTCCTAAGTTATCAACATTTTTATGTTTGGCGTTCCGGAATCGACTTCATCTCAGGCTGAAAACGTGTTTTCCGCATTGTGCCATAACTTTTCAAGGAAGCTTCAGAACATGAAATTTTAAACTTCCACCATTGCAGAAAAGGTCTTTCTGGTAGTTGCACATCAAATCTAAGCTGTCTGAAGTGTTTTTCCAAACTTTTCAACATTTTTATGTTTGGCGTTCGGGAACCCACCTTATCTCAAGCTGAAAACGCGTTTTCTGCATTGTGCCATAACTTTGCAGGAAACTTCAGAATATGAAATTTTAACCTCCCAATATTGCAGAAAGGGTCTGTCTTGTTGTTGCACATCAAATCTAAGCTGTCTGATGTGTTTTTCCAAAGTTATCAACATTTTCATGTTTGGCGTTCCGGAATCGACCTTATCTCAGGCTGAAAACGCGTTTTACGCATTGTGCCATAACTTTGCATAAAGCTTCAGAACATGAAATTTTCACCTCCCACTATAGCAGAAAGGGTCTTGCGAGTAGTTGCAGATCAAATCTAAGCTGTCTGAAATGTTTTTCCAAAGTTATCAACATTTTTATGTTTGCCGTTCTGGAACCCACCTTATCTCAGTCTGAAAACGTGTTTTCTGCATTGTTGCATAACTTTACAGGGAAGCGTCAGAACAAGAAATTTTCACCTCCCACAATAGCATATAGGGTCTTTCTAATAGTTGCACATCAAATCTAAGCTGTCTGAAGTGTTTTTCCAAAGTTATCAACATTTTTATGTTTTGGCGTTCCGGAATCGACCTTATCTCAGGCTGAAAACGCGTTTTACGCATTGTGCCATAACTTTGCATAAAGCTTAAGAACATTACATTTTCACATCCCACTAAAGCAGAAAGGGTCTTTCTAGTAGTTGCACATCAAATCTAAGCTGTCTGAAGTGTATTTCAAAAGTTATCATATTTTTTATGTTTGCCGTTCCTGAATCGACCTTATCTCAGGCTGAAAACGTGTTTAACGCATTGTTCCATAACTTTGCAGGGAAGCTTCAGAACATGAAATTTTCACCTCCCACAATGGCAGAAAGGGTCTTTCTAGTAGTTGCACATCAAATCTAAGCTGTCTGAAGTGTCTTTAATAAGTTATCAACATTTTTATGTTTGGCATTCCAGAATCGACCTTATCTCTGGCTGAAAACGCGTTTTCTGCATTGTGCCACAACTTTGCAGGGAAACTTCAGAACATGAAATTTTCAACTCCCACTATAGCAGAAAGTGTCTTTCTAGTAGTTGCACATCAAATCTGAGCTGTCGAAAGTGTTTTTCCAAAGTTATCAACATTTTTATTTTTGGCGTTTCGGAAGCGAACTTATCTCCGGATGAAAACGTGTTTTCTGCATTGTGCCATAACTTTGCAGGGAAGCTTCAGAACATGAAATTTTAACCTCCCACTATAGCAGAAAAGGTCATTCGAGAAGTTGCACATAAAATCTAAGCTGTCTTGAAGTGTTTTTCTGAAGTTATTAACATTTTTATGTTTGGCGTTCCGGAACCCACCTTATCTCAGCCTGAAAACGCGTTTTACATATTTTGCCATAACTTTGCAGGGAAGCTTCAGAAGCTGAAATTTTAACATCCCACTATGGCAGAAAGGGTCTTTCTAGTTGTTGCACATCAAATCTAAGCTGTCTGAAGTGTTTTTCGAAAGTTATCAATATTTTTATGTTTGGCGTTTCGGAATCGACCTTATCTCAGGCTGAAAACGCATTTCCTGCATTGTGGCATAACTTTGCAGGGAAGCTTCAGAACATGAAATTTTCACCTCCCACTGTAGCTAAAAGGGTCTTTCTAGTATTTGAACATCAAATCTAAGCTGTCTGAAGTGTTTTTCCAAAGTTATCAACATTTTTATGTTTGGCGTTCTGGAACCCACCTAATCTCAGGCTGAAAACGCGTTTCCTGCATTGTTGCATAACTTTGCAGGGATGCTTCAGAACATGAAATGTTCGCCTCCCACTATAGCAGATAGGGTCATTCGAGGAGTTGCACATCAAATCTAAGCTGTCTGAAGTGTTTTTCCAAAGTTATCAACATTTTTATGTTTGGCGTTCTGGAACCCACCTTATCTCAGGCTGAAAACGCGTTTTCTGCATTGTGCCATAACTTTGCAGGGAAGCTTCAGAACATGAAATTTTCACCTCCCACTATAGCAGAAAGTGTCTTTCTAGTAGTTGCACATCAAATCTAAGCTGTCGAAAGTGTTTTTCCAAAGTTATCAACATTTTTATTTTTGGCGTTTCGGAAGCGAACTTATCTCCGGATGAAAACGCGTTTTCTGCATTGTGCCATAACTTTGCAGGGAAGCTTCAGAACATGAAATTTTAACCTCCCACTATAGCAGAAAAGGTCATTCGAGAAGTTGCACATCAAATCTAAGCTGTCTTGAAGTGTTTTTCTGAAGTTATTAACATTTTTATGTTTGGCGTTCCGGAACCCACCTTATCTCAGCCTGAAAACGCGTTTTACATATTTTGCCATAACTTTGCAGGGAAGCTTCAGAACATGAAATTTTAACATCCCACTATGGCAGAAAGGGTCTTTCTAGTAGTTGCACATCAAATCTAAGCTGTCTGAAGTGTTTTTCCAAAGTTATCAATATTTTTATGTTTGGCGTTTCGGAATCGACCTTATCTCAGGCTGAAAACGCATTTCCTGCATTGTGGCATAACTTTGCAGGGAAGCTTCAGAACTTGAAATTTTCACCTACCACTGTAGCTAAAAGGGTCTTTCTAGTAGTTGCACATCAAATCTAAGCTGTCTGAAGTGTTTTTCCAAAGTTATCAACATTTTTATGTTTGGCGTTCCGGAATCAACCTTATCTGAGGCTGAAAACGCGTTTTACGCATTGTGCCATAACTTTGCAGGAAAGCTTCAGAACATGAAATTTTCAACTCCCACTATAGCAGAAAGGGTCTTTCTAGTAGTTTCACATCAAATCTAAGCTGTCTGAAGTGTTTTTCCAAAGTTATCAATATTTTTATGTTTGGCGTTCCGGAATCGACCTAATCTCAGGCTGAAAACGCGTTTCCTGCATTGTTGCATAACTTTGCAGGGATGCTTCAGAACATGAAATGTTCGCCTCCCACTATAGCAGATAGGGTCTTTCGAGGAGTTGCACATCAAATCTAAGCTGTCTGAAGTGTTTTTCCAAAGTTATCAACATTTTTATGTTTGGCGTTCTGGAACCCACCTTATCTCAGGCTGAAAACGCGTTTTCTGCATTGTGCCATAACTTTGCAGGGAGGCTTATGTTTGGCGTTCCAGAAACAACCTTATCTCAGGCTGAAAATGCGTTTTACATATTTTGCCATAACTTTGCAGGGAAGCTTCACAACATGAAATTTTCTCCTCCCACTATAGCAGAAAGGGTCTTTCTAGTAGTTGCACATCAAATCTAAGCTGTCTGAAGTGTTTTTCCAAAGTTATCAACATTCTTATGTTTGGCGATCCGGAATCAACCTTATCTCAGGCTGAAAACGCGTTTTACGCATTGTGCCATAACTTTGCAGGAAAGCTTCAGAACATGAAATTTTCATCTCCCACTACAGCAGAAAGGGTCTTTCTAGTAGTTGCATGTCAAATCTAAGCTGTCTGAAGTGTTTTTCCAAAGTTATCAACATTTTTATGTTTGGCATTCCAGAATCGACCTTATCTCTGGCTGAAAAGACGTTTTCTGCATTGTGCCATAACTTTGCAGGGAAGCTTCAGAACATGAAATTTTCATCTCCCACTACAGCAGAAAGGGTCTTTCTAGTAGTTGCATGTCAAATCTAAGCTGTCTGAAGTGTTTTTCCAAAGTTATCAACATTTTTATGTTTGGCATTCCAGAATCGACCTTATCTCAGGCTGAAAACGCGTTTTCTGCATTGTGCCACAACTTTGCAGGGAAACTTCAGAACATGAAATTTTCACCTCCCACTATAGCAGAAAGGGTCTTTCTAGTAGTTGCACATCAAATCTAGGCTGTCTGAAGTGTTTTTTCAAAGTTATCATATTTTTATGTTTGGCGTTCCGTAATTGACCTTGTCTCATGCTGAAAACGCGTTTTCTGCATTGTGCCATAACTTTGCAGGGAAGCTTCAGAACATGACATTTCAACATCCCACTATAGCAGAAAGGGTCTTTCTAGTAGTTGCACATCAAATCTAAGCTGTTTGAAGTGTTTTTCGAAAGTTATCAACATTTTTATGTTTGGCGTTCCGGAATCGACCTTATCTCAGGCTGATAACGCGATTCACGCATTCTGCCATAACTTTGCAGGGAAGCTTCTGAACATGAAATTTTCAAATCCCACTATAGCAGAAAGGGTCTTTCTAGTAGTTGCACATCAAATCTAAGCTGTTTGAAGTGTTTTTCCAAAGTTATCAACATTTTTATGTTTGGCGTTCCGGAATCAACCTTATCTCAGCCTGAAAACGCGTTTTCTGCATTGTGCCATAACTTTGCAGGGAAGCTTCAGAACATGAAATGTTCACCTCCCACTATAGCAGAAAGGGTCTCTCTAGTAGTTGCACATCAAATCTAGGCTGTCTGAAGTGTTTTTCCAAAGTTATCAACAATTTTATGTTTGGCTTTCCGGAACCCACCTTATCTCAGGCTGAAAAGTGTTTTTGTGCATTGTGCCATAACTTTTCAGGGAAGCTTCAGAACATGAAATTTTAACCTCCCACAATGGCAGAAAGGGTCTTTATAGTAGTTGCACATCAAATCTAAGCTGTTTGAAGTGTTTTACCAAAGTTCTCAACATTTTTATGTTTGGCGTTCCGGAACCCACCTTATCTCAGCCTGAAAACGCGATTTACGCATTCTGCCATAACTTTGCAGGGAATCTTCAGAACACGAAATTTTCATATCCCACTATAGCAGAAAGGGTCTTTCTAGTAGTTCCACATCAAATCTAAGCTGACTGAAGTGTTTTTCCAAAGTTATCAACATTTTTATGTTTGGCATTCCAGAATCGACCTTATCTCTGGCTGAAAACGCGTTTTCTGCATTGTGCCATAACTTTGCAGGGAAACTTCAGAACATGAAATTTTCACCTCCCACTATAGCAGAAAGGGTCTTTCTAGTAGTTGCACATCAAATCTAAGCTGTCTGAAGTGTTTTTCGAAAGTTATCAACATTCTTATGTTTGGCGTTTCGGAATCAACCTTATCTCAGGCTGAAAACGCGTTTTCAGCATTGTGCCATCACTTTGCAGGAAAGCTGCAGAATATAAAATTTTCACCTCCCACTATAGCAGAAAGGGTCTTTCTAGTAGTTGCACATCAAATCTAAGCTGTCTGAAGTGTTTTTTCAAAGTTATCAACATTTTCATGTTTGGCGTTCCGGAACCCACCTTATCTCAGGCTGAAAACGCATTTTCTGCATTGTGCCATAACTTTGCAGGGAAGCTTCAGAACATGAAATTTTAACCTCCCATTATAGCAGAAAAGGTCATTCTAATAGTTGCACATCAAATCTAAGCTGTCTTGAAGTGTTTTTCTAAAGTTATCAACATTTTTATGTTTGGCGTTCCGGAACCCACCTTATCTCAGTCTGAAAACGGGTTTTACATATTTTGCCATAACTTAGCAGGGAAGCTTAAGAACATGACATTTTAACATCCCACTATAGCAGAAATGGTCTTTCTAGTAGTTGCACATCAAATCTAAGTAGTCTGAAGTGTTTTTCCAAAGTAAACACCATTTTTATGTTTGGCGTTCCAGAAACAACCTTATCTCAGGCTGAAAACGCGTTTTGCGCAATTTGCCATAACTTTGCAGGAAAGCCTTAGAACATTAAATTTTCACCTCCCACTATAGCAGAAAGGGTATTTCTAGTAGTTGCACATCAAATCTAAGCTGTCTGAAGTGTTTTTCCAAAGTTATCAACATTTTTATTTTTGGCGATCCGGAATCGACCTTATCTCAGGCTGAAAACGCGTTTCCTGCATTGTGGCATAACTTTGCAGGGATGCTTCAGAACATGAAATTTCCACCTCCCACTGTAGCAGAAAGGGTCTTTCTCGTAGTTGCACATCAAATCTAAGATGTCTGAAGTGTTTTTCCAAAATTATCAACATTTTTATTTTTGGCGTTCTGGAACCCACCTTATCTCAGGCTGAAAACGCATTTTCTGCATTGTGCCATAACTTTGCAGGGCGACTTCAGAACATGAAATTTTCTCCTCCCACTATATCAGAAAGGGTATTTCTAGTAGTTGCACATCAAATCTAAGCTGTTTGAAGTGTTTTTCCAAAGTTAACACGATTGTTATGTTTGGCGTTCCAGAAACAACCTTATCTCAGGCTGAAAACGCGTTTTACACAATTTGCCATAACTTTGCAGGAAAGCTTCAGAACATGAAATTTTTACCACCCACTATAGCAGAAAGGGTCTTTCTAGTAGTTGCACATCAAATCTAAGCTGTCTGAAGTGTTTTTCCAAAGATATCAACATTTTTATGTTTGGCGTTCTGAAACCCACCTTATCTCAGGCTGAAAACGCGTTTTCTGCATTGTGCCATAACTTTGCAGGGAGACTTCAGAACATGAAATTTTCTCCTCCCACTATAGCAGAAAGGGTCTTTCGAGTAGTTGCACATCAAATCTAAGCTGTCTGAAGTGTTTTTCGAAAGTTATCAACATTTTTATGTCTGGCGTTCCGGAACCCACCTTATCTCAGCCTGAAAACGCGTTTTACAGATTTTGCCATAACTTTGCAGGGAAGCTTCAGAACATGAAATTTTAACATCCCACTATAGCAGAAAGGGTGTTTCTAGTAGTTGCACATCAAATCTAAGCTGTCTGAAGTGTTTTTCGAAAGTTTTCAACATTTTTATGTTTGGCGTTCCGGAATCAACCTTATCTCAGGCTGAAAACGCGTTATACGCAATTTGCCATAACTTTGCAGGAAAGCCTCAGAACATGAAATTTTCACCTCCCACTATAGTAGAAAGGGTGTTTCTAGTAGTTGCACATCAAATCTAAGCTGTCTGTAGAGTTTTTCCTGAGTTATCAACATTTTTATGTTTGGCGTTCTGAAATCAACCTCATCTCAGTCTGAAAACGAGTTTTACGCATTGTGCCATAACTTTGCAGCGAAGCTTCAGAACATGAAATTTTCACGTCCAACTATAGCAGAAAGGTTCTTTCTAGTAGTTGCACATCAATTCTAAGCTGTTTGAAGTGTTTTTCCAACGTTCCAGAAACAACCTTATCTCAGGCTGAAAACGCGTTTTTCACAATTTGCCATAACTTTGCAGGAAAGCTTCAGAACATGAAATTTTTACCTCCCACTATAGCTAAAAGGGTCTTTCTCGTAATTGCACATCAAATTTAAGCTGTCTGAAGTGTTTTTCCAAAGTTATCAACATTTTTATGTTTGGCGTTCTGGAACCCACCTTATCTCAGGCCAAAAACACGTTTTCTGCATTGTGCCATAACTTTGCAGGGAGACTTCAGAACATGAAATTTTCTCCTCCCACGATAGCAGAAAGGGTCTTTCTAGTAGTTGCACATCAAATCTAAGCTGTCTGAAGTGTTTTTCGAAAGTTATCAACATTTTTATGTTTGGCGTTCCGGAACCCACCTTATCTCAGCCTGAAAACGCGTTTTACATATTTTGCCATAACTTTGCAGGGAAGCTTCAGAACATGAAATTTTAACGTCCCACGATAGCAGAAAGGGTCTTTCTAGTAGTTGCACATCAAATCTAAGCTGTCTGAAGTGTTTTTCCAAAGTTGTCAACATTCTTATGTTTGGCGATCCGGAATCGACCTTATCTCAGGCTGAAAACGCGTTTCCTGCATTGTGGCATAACTTTCCACGGGAAGCTTCAGAACATGAAATTTTGACCTCCCACTATAGCAGAAAGGGTCGTTCTAGTAGTTGCACATCAAATCTAAGCTGTCTGAAATGTTTTTCCCAAAGTTATCAACATTTTTATGTTTGGCGTTCCGGAACCCACCTTATCTCAGGCTGAAAACGTATTTTCTGCATTGTGCCATAACTTTGCAGGGAAGCTTCAGAACATGAAATGTTCACCTCCCACGATTACAGAAAGGGTCTTTCTAGTAGTTGCACATCAAATCTACGCTGTCTGAAGTGTTTTTCGAAAGTTATCAACATTTTTATGTTTGGCGTTCCGGAACTCACCTTATCTCAGGCTGAAAACGCGTTTTCTGCATTGTGCCATAACTTTGCAGGGAAGCTTCAGAACATGAAATTTTAACCTCCCATTATAGCAGAAAAGGTCTTTCTAGTAGTTGCACATCAAATCTAAGCTATCTGAAGTGTTGTTCCAAAGTTATCAACATTTTTACGTTTGGAGTTCCGGAACCCACCTTATCTCAGGACTGAAAACGCGTTTTGTGCATTGTCCCATAACTTCTCAGGGAAGCTTCAGAACATGAAATGTTCACCTCCCACTATAGCAGAAAGGGTCTTTCTAGTAGTTGAACATCAAATCTAAGCTGTCTGAAGTGTTTTTCCAAAGTTATCAAGATTTTTATGTTTGGCGTTTTGGAATCGACCTTATCTCAGGCTGAAAACGCGTTTTACGCATTGTGCCATAACTTTGCAGGGAAGCTTCAGAAAATGAAATTTTCACTTCCCACTATAGCAGAAAGTGTCTTTCTAATAGTTGCACATAAAATCTAAGCTGTCTGAATAGTTTTTCCAAAGTTATCAACATTTTTATGTTTGGCGTTCCGGAACTCACCTTATCTCAGGCTGAAAACGCGTTTTTTGCATTGTGCCATAACTTTGCAGGGAAGCTTCAGAACTTGAAATTTTAACCTCCCACTGTAGCAGAAAGGGTCTTTCTAGTCGTTGTACATCAAATATAAGCTGTCTGAAGTGTTTTTCCAAAGTGATCAACATTTTTATGTTTGGCGTTCCGGAAACGACATTATCTCGGGCTGAAAACGCGTTTTCTGCATTGTGCCATAACTTTGCAGGGAAGCTTCAGAACATGAAATGTTCACCTCCCACTATAGCATAAAGGGTCTTTCTTGTAGTTGCACATCAAATCTAAGCTGTCTGAAGTGTTTTTCCATAGTGATCAACATTTTTACGTTTGGTGCTCCGGAACCCACATTACCTCAGGCTGAAAACGCGTTTTCTACATTGTGCCATAACTTTGCAGGGAAGCTTCAGAACATGAAATTTTCAGCTCCCACTATAGCAGAAAGGGTCTTTCTCGTAGTTGCACATCAAATCTAAGCTGTCTGATATGTTTTTTCTAAAGTCATCAACATTTTTATGTTTGGCGTTCCGGAACCGACCTTATCTCAGGCTGAAAACGCGTTTTCTGCATTGTCCCATAACTTTGCAGGGAAGCTTCAGAACATGAAATTTTCACTTCCCACTATAGCAGAAAGGGTCTTTCTAGTAGTTACACATCAAATCTAAGCTGTCTGAAATGTTTTTTCCAAAGTTATCAACATTTTTATGTTTGGCGTTCCGGAACCCACCATATCTCAGGCTGAAAACGCGTTTCCGCATTGTGCCATAACTTTGCTGGGAATCTTCAGAACATGAAATTTTAACCTCCCACAATAGCATAAAGGGTCTTTCTTGTAGTTGCACATCAAATCTACGCTGTCTGAAGTGGTTTTCCAAAGTTATCAACATTTTTATGTTTGGCGTTCCGGAACCCACCTTATCTCAGGCTGAAAACGCGTTTTCTGCATTGTGCCACAACTTTGCAGGGAAGCTTTAGAACATAAAATTTTAACCACCCACTGTAGCAGAAAGGCTCTTTCTCGTAGTTGCACATCAAATCTAAGCTGTCTGAAGTGTTTTTCCAAAGTTATCAACATTTTTATGTTTGGCGTTCCGGAACCCACCTTATCTCAGTCTGAAAACGCGTTTTCTGCATTGTTCCTTAACTTTGCAGGGAAGCATCAGAACATGAAATTTTCAGCTCCCACTATGACAAACAGGATCTTTCTAATAGTTACACATCAAATCTAATCTGTCTGAAGTGTTTTTCGAAAGTTATCAACATTTTTATGTTTGGCGTTCCGGAACCCACCTTATCTCTGGCTGAAAACGCGTTTTCTGCATTGTGCCATAACTTTGCAGGGAAGCTTCAGAACATGAAATTTTCACCTCCCACTATAGCAGAAAGGGTCTTTCTAGTAGTTGCACATCAAATCTAAGTTGTCTGAAATGTTTTTTCCAAATTATCAACATTTTTATGTTTGGCGTTCCGGAACCCACCTTATCTCAAGCTGAAAACGTGTTTTCTGCATTGTGCCATAACTTTGCAGGGAAGCTTCAGAACATGAAATTTTAACCTCCCACTCTAGCAGAAAGGGTCTTTCTAGTAGTTGCACATCAAATCTAAGCTGTCTGAAGCGTTTTTCCAAAGTTATAAACATTTTTATGCTTGGCGTTCCGGAACCCACCTTATCTCAGGTTGAAAACGCGGTTTCTGCATTGTGCCATAACTTTGCAGGGAAGCTTCAGAACGTGAAATTTTCAACTCCCACTACAACAGACAGGGTCTTTGTAGTAGTTGCACATCAAATCTAAGCTGTCTGAAGTGTTTTTCGAAAGTTATCAACATTTTTATATTGGCTGTTCCGCAACCCACCTTGTCTCAGGCTGAAAACGCGTTTTCTGCATTGTGCCATAACTTTGAAGGAAAGCTTCAGAAAATGAAAGTTTCACCTCCCACTATAGCAGAAAGGGTCTTTCTAGTAGTTACACAGCAAATCTAAGCTGTCTGAAGTGTTATTCGAAAGTTATCAACATTTTTATGTTTGGCGTTCCGGAACCCACCTTATCTCTGGCTCAAAACGCATTTTCTGCTTTGTGGCATAACTTTGCTGGGAATCTTTAGAACATGAAATTTTAACCTCCCACAATAGCATAAAGGGTCTTTAATGTAGTTGCACATCAAATCTAAGCTGTCTGAAGTGGTTTTCCAAAGTTATCAACATTTTTATGTTTGGCGTTCCGGAACCCACCTTATCTCTGGCTGAAAACGCATTTTCTGCTTTGTGCCATAAATTTGCAGGGAAGCTTCAGAACATGAAATTTTCACCTCCCACTATAGCAGAAAGGGTCTTTCTCGTAGTTGCACATCAAATCTAAGCTGTCTGAAATGTTTTGTCCAAAGTTATCAACATTTTTATGTTTGGCGTTCCGGAACCCTCCTTATCTCACGCTGAAAAAGCGTTTTCTGCATTGTGCCATAACTTTGCAGGGAAGCTTCAGAACATGAAATTTTAACCTCCCACTGTAGCAGAAAGGGTCTTTCTAGTAGTTGCACATCAAATCTAAGCTGTCTGAAGTGTTTTTCCAAAGTTATAAACATTTTTATGTTTGGCGTTCTGGAACCCACCTTATCTCAGGCAGAAAACGCGGTTTCTGCATTGTTCCTTAACTTTGCAGGGAAGCTTCAGAACATGAAATTTTCACCTCCCACTATAGCAGAAAGGGTCTTTCTAGTCGTTGCACATTAAATCTAAGCTTTCTGATATGTTTTTCCAAAGTTATCAACATTTTTACGTTTGGCGTTCCGGAACCCACCTTATCGCAGGCTGAAAACGCGTTTTCTGCATTGTTCCTTAACTTTGCAGGGAAGCATCAGAACATGAAATTTTCAGCTCCCACTATGACAAAGAGGGTCTTTCTAATAGTTGCACATCAAATCTAATCTGTCTGAAGTGTTTTTCGAAAGTTATCAACATTTTTCTGTTTGGCGTTCCGGAACCCACCTTGTCTCAGGTTGAAAACGCGTTTTATGCATTGTGCCATAACTTTGACGGAAAGCTTCAGAACATGAAAGTTTCACCTCCCACTATAGCAGAAAGAGTCTTTTTAGTAGTTACACATCAAATCTAAGCTGTCTGAAGTGTTTTTCCAAAGTTATCAATATTTTTATGTTTGGCGTTCCGGAATCGACCTTATCTCAGGCTGAAAGCGCGTTTCACGCATTGTCCCATCACTTTCCAGGGAAGCTTCAGAACATGAAATTTTGACCTCCCACTCTAGCAGAAAGGGTCTTTCTAGTAGTTGCACATCAAATCTAAGCTGTCTGAAGTGTTTTTCGAAAATTATCAACATTTTTATGTTTGGCGTTCCGGAACCCACCTTATCACAGGCAGAAAACGCGTTTTCTGCATTGTGGCATTACTTTGCAGGGAAGCTTCGGAACATGAAATGTTCACCTCCCACTATGGCAGAAAGGGTCTCTCTAGTAGTTGCACATCGAATCTAAGCTGTATGAAGTTTTTTTAGAAAGTTATCAACATTTTTATGTTTGGCGTTCCGGAAATGACCTTATCTCAAGCTGAAAACGCGTTTTCTGCATTGTGCCATAACTTTGCAGGGAAGCTTCAGAACATGAAATGTTCACCTCCCACTATAGCAGAAAGGGTCTTTCTAGTAGTTGCACATCAAATCTAAGCTGTATGAAGTGTTTTTCCAAAGTTATCAACATTTTTATGTTTGGCGTTGCGGAATCAACCTTATCTCAGGCTGAAAACGCGTTTTCTGCATTGTGCCATAACTTTGCAGGCAAGCTTCAGAACATGAAATTTTCAACTCCCACTGTAACAGACAGGGTCTTTCTTGTAGTTGCACATCAAATCTAAGTTGTCTGAAGTGTTTTTCGAAAGCTATCAACATTTTTTAGGTTCGCGTTCCGGACACGACCTTATCTTGGGCTGAAAACGCGTTTTCTGCATTGTGCCATAACTTTGCAGGGAAGCTTCAGAACATGAAATTTTCACCTCCCACTATAGCAGAAAGGGTCTTTCTATTAGTTGCACATCAAAACTAAGCTGTCTGAAGTGTTTTTCCAAAGTTATCAACATTCTTATGTTTGGCGTTTCGGAATCAACCTTATCTCAGGCTGAAAACGCGTTTTACGCATTGCGCCATAACTTTGCAGGAAAGCTTCAGAACATGAAATTTTCAATTCCCACCACTAAAGCAGAAAGGGTTTTTCTCCTACTTGCACATCAAATGTAAGCTGTCTGAAGTGTTTTTCGATAGTTTTCAACATTTTTATATTTGGCGTTCCAGAATCGACCTTATCTCAGGCTGAAAACACGTTTTCTGCATTGTGCCATAACTTTGCAGGGAAGCTTCAGAACATGATATTTTCAACTCCCTCTACAGCAGAAAGGGTCTTTCTAGTAGCTGCACGTCAAATCTAAGCTGTCTGAAGTGTTTTTCCAAAGTTATCAACATTTTTATGTTTGGCATTCCAGAATCGACCTTATCTCTGGCTGAAAACGCGTTTTCTGCATTGTGCCATAACTTTGCAGGGAAACTTCAGAAAATGAAATGTTCACCTCCCACTATAGCAGAAAGGGTCTTTCTAGTAGTCGCACATCAAATCTAAGCTGTCTGAAGTGTTTTTTCAAAGTTATCATATTTTTATGTTTGGCGTTCCGTAATTGACCTTGTCTCATGCTGAAAACGCGTTTTCTGCATTGTGCCATAACTTTGCAGGGAAGCTTCAGAACATGAATTGTTCAGCTCCCACTATAGCAGAAAGGGTCTTTCTAGTAGTTGCACATCAAATCTAAGCAGTTTGAAGTGTTTTTCCAAAGTTATCAACATTTTTATGTTTGGCGTTCTGGAACCCACCTTTTCTCAGGCTGAAAACGCGTTTTCTGCATTGTGCCACAACTTTGCTGGGAAGCTTCAGAACATGAAATTTTCACCTCCCACTATAGCAGAAAGGGTCTTTCTAGTAGTTGCACATCAAATCTAAGCAGTTTGAAGTGTTTTTCCAAAGTTATCAACATTTTTATGTTTGACGTTCCGGAATCAACCTTATCTCAGGCTGAAAACGCGTTTTACGCATTGCGCCATAACTTTGCAGGAAAGCTTCAGAACATGAAATTTTCAATTCCCACTAAAGCAGAAAGGGTTTTTCTCCTACTTGCACATCAAATCTAAGCTGTCTGAAATGATTTTCGAAATTTATCAACATTTTTATGTTTGCCGTTCAGGAATCGACCTTATCTCAGGCTGAAAACCCGTTTTCTGCATTGTGCCTTAACTTTGCAGGGACGCTTCAGAACATGAAATTTTCACCTCCCACTATAGCAAAAAGGGTCTTTCTAGTAGTTGCACATCAAATCTAAGCTGTCTGAAGTTTTTTTTCCAAAGTTATCAACATTTTGATGTTTGGCGTTTTGGAATCGACCTTATCTAATGATGAAAACGCGTTTCCTGCATTGTGCCAAAACTTTGTAGGTAAGCTCCAGAACATGAAATTTTCACCTCCCACTATAGCAGAAAGGGTCTTTCTAGTAGTTGCACATCTAATCTAAGCTGTTTGAAGTGTTTTTCCGAAGTTATGAACATTTTTATGTTTGGCGTTTCGGAATCGACCTTATCTCCGGCTGAAAATGCGTTTTCTGCATTGTGCCATAACTTTGCAGGGAAGCTTGAGAACATGAAGTTTTAACCTCCCACTATAGCAGAAAAGGTCATTCTAGTAGTTGCACATCAAATCTAAGCAGTTTGAAGTGTTTTTCCAAAGTTATCAACATTTTTATGTTTGGCGTTCTGGAACCCACCTTTTCTCAGGCTGAAAACGCGTTTTCTGCATTGTGCCACAACTTTGCTGGGAAGCTTCAGAACATGAAATTTTCACCTCCCACTATAGCAGAAACGGTCTTTCTAGTAGTTGCACATCAAATCTAAGCAGTTTGAAGTGTTTTTCCAAAGTTATCAACATTTTTATGTTTGACGTTCCGGAATCAACCTTATCTCAGGCTGAAAACGCGTTTTACGCATTGCGCCATAACTTTGCAGGAAAGCTTCAGAACATGAAATTTTCCATTCCCACTAAAGCAGAAAGGGTTTTTCTCCTACTTGCACATCAAATCTAAGCTGTCTGAAATGATTTTCGAAATTTATCAACATTTTTATGTTTGCCGTTCAGGAATCGACCTTATCTCAGGCTGAAAACCCGTTTTCTTCATTGTGCCTTAACTTTGCAGGGAAGCTTCAGAACATGAAATTTTCACCTCCCACTATAGCAAAAAGGGTCTTTCTAGTAGTTGCACATCAAATCTAAGCTGTCTGAAGTTTTTTTCCAAAGTTATCAACATTTTGATGTTTGGCGTTTCGGAATCGACCTTATCTAATGATGAAAACGCGTTTCCTGCATTGTGCCAAAACTTTGTAGGTAAGCTCCAGAACATGAAATTTTCACCTCCCACTATAGCAGAAAGGGTCTTTCTAGTAGTTGCACATCCAATCTAAGCTGTTTGAAGTGTTTTTCCGAAGTTATCAACATTTTTATGTTTGGCGTTCCGGAACCCACCTTATCTCAGCCTGAAAACGCGTTTTACATATTTTGCCATAACTTTGGAGGGAAGCTTCAGAACATGACATTTTTACATCCCACTATAGCAGAAAGGGTCTTTCTAGTAGTTGCACATCAAATCTAAGCTGTCTGAAGTGTTTTTCCAAAGTTATCAATATTTTTATGTTTAGCGTTCCTGAATCGACCTTATCTCACCCTGAAAACGCGTTTTACATATTTTGCCATAACTTTGCAGGGAAGCTTCAGAACATGAAATTTTAACATCCCACTATGGCAGAAAGGGTCTTTCTAGTAGTTGCACATCAAATCTAAGCTGTCTGAAGTGTTTTTCCAAAGTTATCAACATTTTTATGTTTGGCGTTCTGGAACCCACCTAATCTCAGGCTGAAAACGCGTTTTGTGCATTGTGCCATAACTTCTCAGGGAAGCTTCAGAACATGAAATGTTCACCTCCCACTGTAGCTAAAAGGGTCTTTCTAGTAGTTGCACATCAAATCTAAGCTGTCTGAAGTGTTTTTCCAAAGTTATCAATATTTTTATGTTTGGCGTTCTGGAACCCACCTAATTCCAGGCTGAAAACGCGTTTCCTGCATTGTTGCATAACTTTGCAGGGATGCATCAGAACATGAAATGTTCGCCTCCCACTGTAGCAGATAGGGTCTTTCGAGGAGTTGCACATCAAATCTAAGCTGTCTGAAGTGTTTTTCCAAAGTTATCAACATTTTTATGTTTGGCGTTCTGGAACCCACCTTATCTCAGGCTGAAAACGCGTTTTCTGCAATGTGCCATAACTTTGCAGGGCAGCTTCAGAACATGAAGTTTTAACCTCCCACTATAGCAGAAAGGGTCATTCTTGTAGTTGCACATCAAATCTAAGCTGTTTGAAGTGTTTTCCCAAAGTTATCAACATTTTTATGTTTGGCGTTTCGGAATCGACCTTATGTCCGGCTGAAAATGCGTTTTCTGCATTGTGCCATAACTTTGCAGGGAAGCTTGAGAACATGAAGTTTTAACCTCCCACTATAGCAGAAAGGGCCTTTCTAGTAGTTGCACATCAAATCTAAGCTGTCTTGAAGTGTTTTTCTGAAGTTATCAACATTTTTATGTTTGGCGTTCCGGAACCCACCTTATCTCAGCCTGAAAACGCGTTTTACATATTTTGCCATAACTTTGCAGGGAAGCTTCAGAACATGAAATTTTTACATCCCACTATAGCAGAAAGGGTCTTTCTAGTAGTTGCACATCAAATCTAAGCTGTCTGAAGTGTTTTTCCAAAGTTATCAATATTTTTATGTTTGGCGTTCCGGAACTCACCTTATCTCAGGCTGAAAACGCGTTTTGTGCATTGTGCCATAACTTCTCAGGGAAGCTTCAGAACATGAAATGTTCACCTCCCACTATAGCAGAAAGGGTCTTTCTAGTAGTTGCACATCAAATCTAAGCTGTCTGAAGTGTTTTTCCAAAGTTATCAACATTTTTATGTTTGGCGTTTCGGAACTCACCTTATCTCAGGCTGAAAACGCGTTTTCTGCATTGTTCCTTAACTTTGCAGAGAAGCTTCAGAACATGAAATTTTCAACTCCCACTATAACAGACAGGGTCATTCGAGTAGTTGCACATCAAATCTAAGCTGTCTGAAGTGTTTTTCCAAAGTTATCAATATTTTTATGTTTGGCGTTCCGGAACCCACCTTTTCTCAGGCTGAAAACGCGTTTTCTGCATTGTGCCATAATTTTGCAGGGAGGCTTCAGAACATGAAATTTTCCCCTCCCACTATATCAGAAAGGGCCTTTCTAGTAGTTGCACATCAAATCTAAGCTGTCTGAATAGTTTTTCCAAAGTTATCAACATTTTTATGTTTGGCGTTCCGGAACCCACCTTATCTCAGGCTGAAAACGCGTTTTCTGTTGTGTGCCATAACTTTGCAGGGCAGCTTCAGAACATGACATTTTCACCTCCCACTATAGCAGAAAGGGTCTTTCCAGTAGTTGCACATCAAATCTAAGCTGTCTGATGTGTTTTTCCAAAGTTATCAACATTTTTATGTTTGGCGTTTCGGAACCCACCTTATCTCAGGCTGAAAACGCGTTTTCTGCATTGTCCCATAACTTTGCAGGGAAGCTTCAGAACATGAAATTTTCACTTCCCACTATAGCAGAAAGGGTCTTTCTGGTAGTTGCACTTCAAATCTAAGCTGTCTGAAATGTTTTTTCCAAAGTTATCAACATTTTTATGTTTGGCGTTCCAGAACCCACCTTATCTCTGGCTGAAAACGCGTTTTCTGCATTGTGCCATAACTTTGCAGGGAAGCTTCAGAACATGGAATTTTAATCTCCCACTGTAGCAGAAAGGGTCTTTCTAGTAGTTGCACATCAAATCTTAGCTGTCTGAAGTGTTTTTCCAAAGTTATCAACATTTTTATGTTTGGCGTTCCGGAACCCACCTTATGTCAGGATGAAAATGCGTTTTCTGCATTGTGCCATAAATTTGCAGGGAAGCTTCAGAACATGAAATTTTCACCTGCCACTATACCAGAAATGGTCTTTCTAGTAGTTACACATCAAATCTAAGCTGTCTGAAGTGTTTTTCCAAAGTTGTCAACATTTTTATGTTTGATGTTCCGGAAACTACCTTTTCTCAGGCTAAAAACGCGTTTTCTGCATTGTGCCATAACTTTGCAGGGAAGCTTCAGAACATGAAATTTTCTCCTTAGACTATAAGCATAAAGGGTCTCTCCAGTAGTTGCACATCAAATCTAACCTGTCTGAAGTGTTTTTCCAAAGTTATCAACATTTTTATGTTTGGCGTTCCGGAACCCACCTTATCTCAGGCTGAAAACGCGTTTTCTGCATTGTCCCATAACTTTGCAGGGAAGCTTCAGAACATGAAATTTTCACTTCCCACTATAGCAGAAAGGGTCTTTCTAGTAGTTGCACTTCAAATCTAAGCTGTCTGAATTGTTTTTTCCAAAGTTATCAACATTTTTATGTTTGGCGTTCCGGAACCCACCTTATCTCTGGCTGAAAACGCGTTTTCTGCATTGTGCCATAACTTTGCAGGGAAGCTTCAGAACATGGAATTTTAACCTCCCACTGTAGCAGAAAGGGTCTTTCTAGTAGTTGCACATCAAATCTAAGCTGTCAGAAGTGTTTTTCCAAAGTTATCAACATTTTTATGTTTGGCGTTCCGGAACCCACCTTATGTCAGGCTGAAAACGCGTTTTCTGCATTGTTCCTTAACTTTGCAGGGAAGCTACAGAACATGAAATTTTCAACTCCCACTATAACCGACAGGGTCTTTGTAGTCGTTGCACATCAAATCTAAGCTGTCTGAAGTGTTTTTCGAAAGTTATCAACATTTTTATGTTTGGCGTTCCGGAACCCACCTTGTCTCAGGCTGAAAACGTGTTTTCTGCATTGTGCCATAACTTTGAAGGAAAGCTTCAGAACATGAAAGTTTCACCTCCCACTATAGCAGAAAGGGTCTTCCTAGTAGTTGCACATCAAATCTAAGCTGTCTGAATTTTTTTTCCAAGGTTATCAACATTTTTATGTTTGGCGTTCCGGAATCGACCTTATCTCAAGCTGAAAACGCGTTTTCTGCATGGTGCCATAAATTTGCAGGGAAGCTTCAGAACATGAAATGTTCACCTCCCACTATAGCAGAAAGGGTCTTCCTAGTAGTTTCACATCAAATCTAAGCTGTCTGAAGTGTCTTTCGAAAGTTATGAACATTTTTAAGTTTGGCGTTCCAGAATTGACCTTATCTCAGGCTGAAAACGAGTTGTCTGCATTGTGCCATAACTTTGCATGGAAGCTTCCGAACATGAAATTTTAACCTCCCACTATACCAGAAAGGCTCTTTCTAGTAGTTGCAGATCAAATCTAAGGTGTCTGATGTGTTTTTCCAAAGTTATCAACATTTTTATGTTTGGCGTTCCGGAATTGACCTTATCTCAGGATGAAAAATCGTTTTCTGCATTGTCTCATAACTTTGCAGGGAAGCTTCAGAACATGAAATTTTCAACTCCCACTATACCAGAAAGGGTCTTTCTAGTAATTGCACATCAAATCTAAGCTGTCTGAAGTGTATTTCAAAAGTTATCAACTTTTTTCTGTTTGGCGTTCCTGAATCAACCTTATCTCAGGCTGAAAACGCGTTTAAATCATTGTTCCATAAATTTGCAGGGAAGCTTCAGAACATCGAATTTTCAACTCCCACTATAGCAGAAAGGGACTTTCTAGTAGTTGCACATCAAATCTAAGCTGTCTGAAGTGTTTTTCGAAAGTTATCAACGATTTTATGTTTGGCATTCCAGAATCGATCTTATCTCAGGCTGAAAACGAGTTGTCTGCATTGTGCCATAACTTTGCATGGAAGCTTCAGAACATGAAATTTTCACCTCCCACTATAGCAGAAAGGGTCTTTCTAGTAGTTTCACATCAAATCTAAGCTGTCTGAAGTGTTTTTCCAAAGTTATCAACATTTTTATGTTTAGCGTTCTGGAACCCACCTAATCTCAGGCTGAAAACGCGTTTTCTGCATTGTGCCATAACTTTTCAGGGAAGGTTCAGAACATGAAATGTCCGCTTCCCACTATAGCAGATAGGGTCTTTCTAGTATTTGCACATCAAATCTAAGCTGTCTGAAGTGTTTTTCCAAAGTTATCAACATTTTTATGTTTGGCGTTCTGGAACCCACCTTATCTCAAGCTGAAAACGCGTTTTCTGCATTGTGCCATAACTTTTCACGGAAGCTTCAGAACATGAAATGTTCGCCTCCCACTATAGCAGATAGGATCTTTCTAGTATTTGCACATCAAATCTAAGCTGTCTGAAGTGTTTTTCCAAAGTTATCAACATTTTTATGTTTGGCGTTCTGGAACCCACCTTATCTCAAGCTGAAAACGCGTTTTCTGCATTGTGCCATAACTTTGCAGGGAAGCTTCAGAACATGAAATTTTCACCTCCCACTAGAGCAGAAAGGGTCTTTCTCGTAGATGCACATCAAATCTAAGCTGTCTGAAGTGTTTTTCGAAAGTTTTCAACATTTTTATGTTTGGTGTTCCTGAATCGACCTTATCTCAGGCCGAAAACGCGTTTTCTGCATTGTGCCATAACTTTGCAGGGAAGCTTCAGAACATGAAATTTTAACCTCCCACTATAGCAGAATGGGTCTTTCTAGTAGTTGCACATCAAATCTTAGCTGTCTGAAGTGTTTTTTCAAATTTCTCAACATTTTTATGTTTGGCATTCTGAAATCAACCTCATCTCAGGCTGAAAACTCGTTTAACGCATTGTGCCATAACTTTGCAGGGAAGCTTCAGAACATGAAATTTTAACCTCCCACTGTAGCAGAAAGGGTCTTTCCAGTAGTTGCACATCAAATCTAAGGTGTCTGAAGTGTTTTTCGAGAGTTTTCAACATTTTTATGTTTGGTGTTCCTGAATCGACCTTATCTCAGGCTGAAAACGCGTTTTCTGCATTGTCCCATAACTTTGCAGGGAAGCTTCAGAACATGAAATGTTCACCTCCCACTATAGCAGAAAGGGTCTTTCTAGCAGTTGCACATCAAATCTAAGCTGTCTGAAGTGTTTTTCGAAAGTTATCAACATTTTTATGTTTGGCATTCCAGAATCGATCTTATCTCTGGCTGAAAACGAGTTGTCTGCATTGTGCCATAACTTTGCATGGAAGCTTCAGAACTTGAAATTTTCACCTCCCACTATAGCAGAAAGGGTCTTTCGAGTAGTTTCACATCAAATCTAAGCTGTCTGAAGTGTTTTTCGAAAGTTATCAACATTTTTACGTTTGGCGTTCCGGAATCGACTTTATCTCAGGATGAAAAATCGTTTTCTGCATTGTCCCATAACTTTGCAGGGAAGCTTCAGAACATGAAATTGTCACCTCCCACTATAGCAGAAAGGGTCTTTCTAGTAGTTGCACATCAAATCTAAGCTGTCTGAAGTGTTTTTCGAAAGTTATAAACATTTTTATGTTTCGCGTTCCGTAATCGACCTTATCTCCGGATGAAAAATCGTTTTCTGCTTTGTCCCATAACTTTCCATGGGAAGCTTCAGAACATGAAATTTTGACCTCCCACTATAGCAGAAAGGGTCTTTCTAGTAGTTGCACATCAAATGTAAGCTGTCTGAAGTGTTTTTCCAAAGTTATCAACATTTTTATGTTTGGTGTTCCGGAATCGACCTTATCTCAGGCTGAAAACGCGTTTTACGCATTGTGCCATAACTTTGCCGGAAAGCTTCAGAAAATGAAAGTTTCACCTCCCACTATAGCAGAATGGGTCTTTCTAGTAGTTGCACATTAAATCTAAGCTGTCAGAAGTGTTGTTCCAAAGTAATCAACATTTTTACGTTTGGCGTTTTGGAAACCACCTTATCTCAGGCTGAAAACGCGTTTTCTGCATTGTGCCATAACTTCTCAGGGAAGCTTCAGAACATGAAATGTTCACCTCCCACTATAGCAGATAGGGTCTTTCTTGTAGTTGCACATCAAATCTAAGCTGTCTGAAGTGTTTTTCCAAATTTATCAACATTTTTATGTTTGGCGTTCCGGAACCCACCTTATCTCAGGCTGAAAACGCGTCTTCGGCATTGCGCCATAACTTTGCTGGGAAGCTTCAGAACATGAAATTTTCACTTACCACTATAGCAGAAAGGGTCTTTCTAGTAGTTGCACATCAAATCTAAGCTGTCTGAAGTGTTTTTTGAAAGTTATCAACATTTTTATGTTTGGCGTTCCGGAATCGACTTTATCTCAGGATGAAAAATCGTTTTCTGCATTGTCCCATAACATTGCAGGGAAGCTTCAGAACATGAAATTTTCACCTCCCACTATAGCAGAAAGGGTCTTTCTAGTAGTTGCACATCAAATCTAAGATGTCTGAAGCGTTTTTCGAAAGTTATCAACATTTTTATGTTTGCCGTTCTGGAATCGACTTTATCTCAGGATGAAAAATCGTTTTCTGCATTGTCCCATAACTTTGCAGGGAAGCTTCAGAACATGAAATTGTCACCTCCCACTATAGCAGAAAGGGTCTTTCTAGTAGTTGCACATCAAATCTAAGCTGTCTGAAGTGTTTTTCGAAAGTTATAAACATTTTTATGTTTCGCGTTCCGTAATCGACCTTATCTCCGGATGAAAAATCGTTTTCTGCTTTGCCCCATAACTTTCCATGGGAAGCTTCAGAACATGAAATTTTGAACTCCCACTATAGCAGAAAGGGTCTGTCTAGTAGTTGCACATCAAATGTAAGCTGTCTGAAGTGTTTTTCCAAAGTTATCAACATTTTTATGTTTGGTGTTCCGGAATCGACCTTATCTCAGGCTGAAAACGCGTTTTACGCATTGTGCCATAACTTTGCCGGAAAGCTTCAGAAAATGAAAGTTTCACCTCCCACTATAGCAGAATGGGTCTTTCTAGTAGTTGCACATTAAATCTAAGCTGTCAGAAGTGTTGTTCCAAAGTAATCAACATTTTTACGTTTGGCGTTTTGGAAACCACCTTATCTCAGGCTGAAAACGCGTTTTCTGCATTGTGCCATAACTTCTCAGGGAAGCTTCAGAACATGAAATGTTCACCTCCCACTATAGCAGAAAGGGTCTTTCTTGTAGTTGCACATCAAATCTAAGCTGTCTGAAGTGTTTTTCCAAATTTATCAACATTTTTATGTTTGGCGTTCCGGAACCCACCTTATCTCAGGCTGAAAACGCGTCTTCGGCATTGCGCCATAACTTTGCTGGGAAGCTTCAGAACATGAAATTTTCACTTACCACTATAGCAGAAAGGGTCTTTCTAGTAGTTGCACATCAAATCTAAGCTGTCTGAAGTGTTTTTTGAAAGTTATCAACATTTTTATGTTTGGCGTTCCGGAATCGACTTTATCTCAGGATGAAAAATCGTTTTCTGCATTGTCCCATAACATTGCAGGGAAGCTTCAGAACATGAAATTTTCACCTCCCACTATAGCAGAAAGGGTCTTTCTAGTAGTTGCACATCAAATCTAAGATGTCTGAAGCGTTTTTCGAAAGTTATCAACATTTTTATGTTTGGCGTTCTGGAATCGACCTTATCTCTGGCTGAAAACGCGTTTCACGCATTGTGCCATAACTTTGCAGGGAAGCTTCAGAAAATGAAATGTTCACCTCCCACTATAGCAGAAAGGGTCTTTCTAGTAGTTGCACATTAAATCTAAGCTGTCAGAAGAATTGTTACAAAGTAATCAACATTTTTACGTTTGGCGTTTTGGAAACCACCTTATCTCAGGCTGAAAACGCGTTTTCTGCATTGTGCCATAACTTCTCAGGGAAGCTTCAGAACATGAAATGTTCACCTCCCACTATAGCAGAAAGGGTCTTTCTAGTAGTTGCACATCAAATCTAAGCTGTCTGAAGTGTGTTTCGAAACTTATGAACATTTTTTTGTTTGGCGTTCCGTAATCGACCTTATCTCAGGCTGAAAAAGCGTTATCTGCCTTGTGCCATAACTTCTCAGGGAAGCCTCAGAACATGAAATGTTCACCTCCCACTATAGCAGAAAGGGTCTTTCTAGTAGTTGCACATCAAATCTAAGCTGTCTGAAGTGTTTTTCCAAATTTATCAACATTTTTACGTTTGGCGTTCCGGAATCGATTTTATCTCAGGATGAAAAATCGTTTTCTGCATTGTCCCATAACTTTGCAGGGAAGCTTCAGAACATGAAATTTTCACCTCCCACTATAGCAGAAAGGGTCTTTCTGGTAGTTGAACATCAAATCTAAGCTGTCTGAAGTGTTTTTCCAAAGTGATCAACATTTTTATGTTTGGCGATCCGGAACCCACCTTATCTCAAGCTGAAAACGCATTTTCTGCATTGTCCCATAACTTTGCCGGGAAGCTTCAGAACATGAAATTTTCACGTCCCACTATAGCAGAAAGGGTCTTTCTAGTATTTGCCCATCAAATCTAAGCTGTCTGAAGTGTTTTTCCAAAGTTATCAACATTTTTATGTTTGGCGTTCCAGAATCGACGTTATCTTAGGCTGAAAACGCGTTGCCTGCATTGTGCCTTAACTTTGCAGGGAAGCTTCAGAACATGAAATTTTAACGTACCACTATAGCAAAAAGGGTCTTTCTAGTATTTGCACATCAAATCTAAGCTGTCTGAAGTGTTTTTCGAAAGTTATCAACATTTTTATGTTTGGCGTTCTGGAACCCACCTTATCACTAGCTGAAAACGCATTTTCTGCATTGTGCCATAACTTTGCAGGGAACCTTCAGAACATGAAATTTTGACCTCCCACTATGGCAGAAAGGGTCTTTCTAGTAGTTGCACTTCAAATCGAAGTTGTCTGAAGTGTTTTTCCAAAGTTATCAACATTTTTACGTTTAGCGTTTCGGAACCCACCTTATCTCAGGCTGAAAACGCGTTTTCTGCCTTGTACCATAACTTCTCAGGGAAGCCTCAGAACATGAAATGTTCACCTCCCACTATAGCAGAAAGGGTCTTTCTAGTAGTTGCACATCATATCTAAGCTGTCTGAAGTGTTTTTCGAACGTTATCAACATTTTTATGTTTGGCGTTCTGGAACCCACCTTATCTCAGGCTGAAAACGCGTTTTCTGCATTGTGCCATAACTTTGCAGGGAATCCTCAGAACATGAAATTTTCACCTCCCACTACAGCAGAAAGGGTCTTTGTAGTAGTTGCAGAGCAAATCTAAGCTGTCTGAAGTGTTTTTCGAAAGTTATCAACATTTTTACGTTTGGCGTTCCGGAATCGACTTTATCTCAGGATGAAAAATCGTTTTCTGCATTGTCCCATAACTTTGCAGGGAAGCTTCAGAACATGAAATTTTCACCTCCCACTATAGCAGAAAGGGTCTTTCTGGTAGTTGCACATCAGATCTAAGCTGTCTGAAGTGTTTTTCGAAAGTTATCAACATTTTTACGTTTGGCGTTCCGGAATCGACTTTATCTCAGGATGAAAAATCGTTTTCTGCATTGTCCCATAACTTTGCAGGGAAGCTCCAGAACATGAAATTTTCACTTCCCACTATAGCAGAAAGGGTCTTTCTAGTAGTTGCACATCAAATCTAAGCTGTCTGAAGTGTTTTTCGAAAGTTATGAACATTTTATGTTTCGCGTTCCGTAATCGACCTTATCTCAGGATGAAAAACCGTTTTCTGCATTGTCCCATAACTTTCCATGGGAAGCTTCAGAACATGAAATTTTGACCTCCCACGATAGCAGAAAGGGTCTTTCGAGTAGTTGCACATCAAATCTAAGCTGTCTGAAGCGTTTTTCGAAAGTTATCAACATTTTTATGTTTGGCGTTCTGGAATCGACCTTATCTCAGGCTGAAAACGCGTTTTACGCATTGTGCCATAAGTTTGCAGGGAAGCTTCAGAAAATGAAATGTTCACCTCCCACTATAGCAGAAAGGATCTTTCTAGTAGTTGCACATCAAATCTAAGCTGTCAGAAGTGTTGTTCCAAAGTAATCAACATTTTTACGTTTGGCGTTTTGGAAACCACCTTATCTCAGGCTGAAAACGCGTTTTCTGCATTGTGCCAAAACTTCTCAGGGAAGCTTCAGAACATGAAATGTTCACCTCCCACTACAGCAGAAAGGGTCTTTCTAGTAGTTGCACATAAAATCTAAGCTGTCTGAAGTGTTTTTCCAAAGTTATCAACATTTTCACGTTTGGCGTTCCGGAATCGACTTTATCTCAGGCTGAAAACGCGTTTTCGGCATTGTGCCATAACTTTGCTGGGAAGCTTCAGAACATGAAATTTTCACGTCCCACGATAGCAGAAAGGGTCTTTCTAGTAGTTGCACATCAAATCTAAGCTGTCTGAAGTGTTTTTCGAAAGTTATGAACATTTTTATGTTTCGCGTTCCGTAATCGACCTTATCTCAGGATGAAAAATCGTTTTCTGCATTGTCCCATAACTTTCCATGGCAAGCTTCAGAACATGAAATTTTGACCTCCCACTATAGCAGAAAGGGTCTTTCTAGTAGTTGCACATCAAATCTAAGCTGTCTGAAGTGTTTTTCGAAAGTTATCAACATTTTTATGTTTGGCGTTCCGGAATCGACCTTATCTCAGGCTGAAAAAGCGTTTTCTGCATTGTGCCGTAACTTTGCAGGGAGACTTCAGAACATGAAATTTTCTCCTCCCACTATAGCAGAAAGGGTATTTCTAGTAGTTGCACATCAAATCATAGCAGTCTGAAGTGTTTTTCCAAAGTTCTGAACATTTTTATGTTTGGCCTACTGAAATCAATCTTATCTCAGGCTGAAAACGCGTTTTACGCACTGTGGCATAACTTTGCAGGGAAGCTTCAGAACATGATATTTTCACCTCCCACTATAGCAGAAAGGGTCTTTCCAGTAGTTGCACATCAAATCTAAGCTGTCTGAAGTGTTTTTCCAAAGTTATCAACATTTTTATGTTTGGCGTTCTGGAACCCACCTAATCTCAGGCTGAAAACGCCTTTTCTACATTGTGCCTTAACTTTTCAGGGAAGCTTCAGAACATGAAATGATCGCCTCCCACTATAGCAGATAGGGTCTTTCTTGTAGTTTCACATCAAATCTAAGCTGTCTGAAGTGTTTTTCCAAAGCTATCAACATTTTTATGTTTGGCGTTCTGGAACCCACCTTATCTCAGGCTGAAAACGCGTTTTCTGCATTGTGCCATTACTTTGCAGGGAAGCTTCAGAACATGAAATTATAACCTCCCACTATAGCAGAAAAGGTCATTCTAGTAGTTGCACATCAAATCTAAACTGTCTTGAATTGTTTTTCTAAAGTTATCAACATTTTTATGTTGGGCGTTCCGGAACCCACCTTATCTCAGCCTTAAAACGCGTTTTACATATTTTGCCATAAGTTTGCAGGGAAGCTTCAGAACATGAAATTTTAACATCCCACTATAGCAGAAAGGATCTTTCTAGTAGTTGCACATCAAATCAAAGCTGTCTGAATTGTTTTTCCAAAGTTATCAACATTCTTATGTTTGGCGTTCCGGAATCAACCTTATCTCCGGCTAAAAACGCGTTTTACGCATTGTGCCATAACTTTGCAGGAAAGCTTGAGAACATGAAATTTTCAACTCCCACTATAGCAGAAAGGGTCATTCTAGTAGTTTCACATCAAATCTAAGCTGTCTGAAGTGTTTTTCCAAAGTTATCAACATTTTTATGTTTGGCGTTCCGGAATCGACCTTATCTCAGGCTGAAAACGCGTTTCCTGCATTGTTGCATAACTTTGCAGGGATGCTTCAGAACATGAAATGTTCGCTTCCCACTATAGCAGATAGGGTCTTTCGAGGAGTTGCACATCAAATCTAAGCTGTCTGAAGTGTTTTTCCAAAGTTATCAACATTTTTATGTTTGGCGTTCTGGAACCCACCTTATCTCAGGCTGAAAACGCGTTTTCTGCATTGTGCCATAACTTTGCAGGGAAGCTTCAGAACATGAAATTTTCACCTCCCACTATAGCAGAAAGTGTCTTTCTAGTAGTTGCACATCAAATCTAAGCTGTCTGAAGTGTTTTTCCAAAGTTATCAACATTTTTATGTTTGGGGTTATGGAACCCACCTTATCTCAACCTGAAAACGCGTTTTACATATTTTGCCATAACTTTGCAGGGAAGCTTCAGAAGATGAAATTTTAACATCCCACTATAGCAGAAAGGGTCTTTCTAGTAGTTGCACATCAAATCTAAGCTGTCTGAAGTGTTTTTCCAAAGTTATCAACATTTTTATGTTTGGCGTTCCGGAACCCACCTTATCTCAGGCTGAAAACGCATTTTCTGCATTGTGCCATAACTTTGCCTGGAGACTTCAGAACATGAAATGTTCTCCTCCCACTATAGCAGATAGGGTATTTCTAGTAGTTGCACATCAAATCTAAGTTGTCTGAAGTGTTTTTCCAAAGTTATCAACATTCTTATGTTTGGCGTTCCGGAATCAACCTTATCTCAGACTGAAAACGTGTTTTCTGCATTGCGCCATAACTATGCAGGGAAACTTCAGAACATGAAATTTTCACCTCCAACTATAGCAGAAAGGGTGTTTCGAGTAGTTGCACATCAAATCTAAGCTGTTTGAAGTGTTTTTCCAAAGTTAAGACCATTTTTATTTTTGGCGTTCCAGAAACAACCTTATCTCAGCCTGAAAACGCGTTTTACATATTTTGCCATAACTTTGCAGGGAAGCTTCAGAACATGAAATTTTCAACTCCCACTATAGCAGAAAGGGTCTTTCTAGTAGTTGCACATCAAATCTAAGCTGTCTGAAGTGTTTTTCCAAAGTTATCAATATTTTTATGTTTGGCTTTCCGGAATCGACATTATCTCAGGCTGAAAACGCGTTTTCTGCATTGTGCCATAACTTTTCAGGGAAGCTTCAGAACATGAAATGTTAGCCTCCCACTATAGCAGATAGGGTCTTTCTAGTAGTTGCACATCACATCTAAGCTGTCTGAAGTGTTTTTCCAAAGTTATCAACATTTTTATGTTTGGCGTTCTGGAACCCACCTAATCTCAGGCTGAAATGGGTTTTCTGCATTGTGCCATAACTTTGCAGGGAAGCTTCAGAACATGAAATTTTCACCTCCCACTATATCAGAAAGGGTATTTCTAATAGTTGCACATCAAATCTAAGTTGTCTGAAGTGTTTTTCCAAAGTTATCAACATTCTTATGTTTGGCTTTCCGGAATCAACCTTATCTCAGACTGAAAACGTGTTTTCTGCATTGTGCCATAACTTTGCAGGGAAACTTCAGAACATGAAATTTTAACCTCCCACTATAGCAGAATGCGTCTTTCTATTAGTTGCACATCAAATCTTAGCTGTCTGAAGTGTTTTTCCAAAGTTCTCAACATTTTTATGTTTGGCGTTCTGAAATCGACCTTATCTGAGGATGAAAATTTGTTTTCTGCATTGTGCCAAAACTTTGTAGGTAAGCTCCAGAACATGAAATTTTCACCTCCCACTATAGCAGAAAGGGTCTTTCTAGTAGTTGCACATCAAATCTAAGCTGTCTGAAGTGTTTTTCGAAAGTTATCAACATTTTTACGTTTGGCGTTCCGGAATCGACTTTATCTCAGAATGAAAAATCGTTTTCTGCATTGTCCCATAACTTTGCAGGGAAGCTTCAGAACATGAAATTTTCACCTCCCGCTATAGCAGAAAGGGTCTTTCTAGTAGTTGCACATCAAATCTAAGATGTCTGAAGCGTTTTTCGAAAGTTATCAACATTTTTATGTTTGGCGTTCTGGAATCGACCTTATCTCAGGCTGAAAACGCGTTTTACGCATTGTGCCATAACTTTGCAGGGAAGCTTCAGAAAATGAAATGTTCACCTCCCACTATAGCAGAAAGGGTCTTTCTAGTAGTTGCACATTAAATCTAAGCTGTCAGAAGTGTTGTTCCAAAGTTATCAACATTTTTACGTTTGGCGTTTTGGAAACCACCTTATCTCAGGCTGAAAACGCGTTTTCTGCATTGTGCCATAACTTCTCAGGGAAGCTTCAGAACATGAAATTTTCACGTCCCACTATAGCAGAAAGGGTCTTTCTAGTAGTTGCACATCAAATCTAAGCTGTCTGAAGTGTTTTTCCAAATTTATCAACATTTTTACGTTTGGCGTTCTGGAATCGACTTTATCTCAGGATGAAAAATCGTTTTCTGCATTGTCCCATAACTTTGCAGGGAAGCTTCAGAACATGAAATTTTCACCTCCCACTATAGCAGAAAGGGTCTTTCTGGTAGTTGAACATCAAATCTAAGCTGTCTGAAGTGTTTTTCCAAAGTTATCAACATTTTTATGTTTGGCGTTCCGGAATCGACCTTATCTCAGGCTGAAAACGCGTTTTCGGCATTGTGCCATAACTTTGCAGGGAAGCTTCAGACATGAAATTTTGACGTCCCACTATAGCAGAAAGGGTCTTTCTAGTAGTTGCACATTAAATCTAAGCTGTCAGAAGTGTTGTTCCAAAGTTATCAACATTTTTACGTTTGGCGTTTTGGAAACCACCTTATCTCAGGCTGAAAACGCGTTTTCTGCATTGTGCCATAACTTCTCAGGGAAGCTTCAGAACATGAAATTTTCACGTCCCACTATAGCAGAAAGGGTCTTTCTAGTAGTTGCACATCAAATCTAAGCTGTCTGAAGTGTTTTTCCAAATTTATCAACATTTTTACGTTTGGCGTTCTGGAATCGACTTTATCTCAGGATGAAAAATCGTTTTCTGCATTGTCCCATAACTTTGCAGGGAAGCTTCAGAACATGAAATTTTCACCTCCCACTATAGCAGAAAGGGTCTTTCTGCTAGTTGAACATCAAATCTTAGCTGTCTGAAGTGTTTTTCCAAAGTTATCAACATTTTTATGTTTGGCGTTCCGGAACCCACCTTATCTCAGGCTGAAAACGCGTTTTCGGCATTGTGCCATAACTTTGCAGGGAAGCTTCAGACATGAAATTTTGACGTCCCACTAAAGCAGAAAGGGTCTTTCTAGTAGTTGCACATCAAATCGAAGCTGTCTGAAGTGTTTTTTAAAAGTTATCAACATTTTTATGTTTGGCGTTCCGGAACCCACCTTATCTTAGGCTTAAAACGCGTTGCCTGCATTGTGCCATAACTTTGCAGGGAAGCTTCAGAACATGAAATTTTAACGTACCACTATAGCAAAAAGGGTCTTTCTAGTATTTGCACATCAAATCTAAGCTGTCTGAAGTGTTTTTCGAAAGTTATCAACATTTTTATGTTTGGCGTTCTGGAACCCACCTTATCACAAGCTGAAAACGCATTTTCTGCATTGTGCCATAACTTTGCAGGGAAGCTTCAGAACATGAAATTTTGACCTCCCACTATGGCAGAAAGGGTCTTTCTAGTAGTTGCACATCAAATCGAAGCTGTCTGAAGTGTTTTTCCAACGTTATCAACATTTTTACGTTTAGCGTTTCGGAACCCACCTTATCTCAGGCTGAAAACGCGTTTTCTGCCTTGTGCCATAACTTCTCTGGGAAGCTTCAGAACATGAAATGTTCACCTCCCACTATAGCAGAAAGGGTCTTTCTAGTAGTTGCACATCAAATCTAAGCTGTCGAAAGTGTTTTTCCAAAGTTATCAACATTTTTATGTTTAGCGTTCCGGAATCGACCTTATCTCAGGCTGAAAACGCGTTTTTACGCATTGTGCCATAACTTTGCAGGGAGTCTTCAGAACATGAAATTTTGACCTCCCACTATAGCAGAAAGGTTCTTTCTAATAGTTGCACATCAAATCTAAGCTGTCTGAAGTGTTTTTCGAACGTTATCAACATTTTTATGTTTGGCGTTCCAGAATCGACCTTATCTCAGGCTGAAAACGCGTTGTCTGCATTGTGACATAACTTTGCATGGAAGCTTCAGAACATGAAATTTTAACCTCCCACTATAGCAGAATGGGTCTTTCTAGTAGTTGCACATCAAATCTTAGCTGTCTGAAGTGTTTTTCCAAAGTTCTCAACATTTTTATGTTTGGTGTTCCTGAATCGACCTTATCTCAGGCCGAAAACGCGTTTTCTGCATTGTGCCATAACTTTGCAGGGAAGCTTCAGAACATGAAAATTTCACCTCCCACTATAGCAGAAAGGGTCTTTCTAGTATATGCACATCAAATCTAAGCTGTCTGAAGTGTTTTTCCTAAATTATCTACATTTTTATGTTTGGCGTTCCGGAATCGACCTAATCTCAGGCTGAAAACGCGTTTTCTGCATTGTGCCATAACTTTGCAGGGAAGCCTCAGAACATGAAATTTCTACCTGCCGCTATAGTAGAAAGGGTCTTTCTAGTAGTTGCACATCAAATCTTAGCTGTCTGAAGTGTTTTTCCAAAGTTCTCAACATTTTTATGTTTGGCGTTCTGAAATCAACCTCATCTCAGGCTGAAAACGCGTTAAACGCATTGTGCCATAACTTTACAGGGAAGCTTCAGAAAATGAAATTTTAACCTCCCACTATAGCAGAAAGGGTCTTTCTAGTAGTTGTACATCAAATCTAAGCTGTCGAAAGTGTTTTTCCAAAGTTATCAACATTTTTATGTTTGGCGTTTCGGAATCAACCTTATCTCCGGCTGAAAACGCGTTTTCTGCATTGTGCCATAACTTTGCAGGGAAGCTTCAGAACATGAAATGTTCGCCTCCCACTGTAGCAGATAGGGACTTTCTAGTAGTTGCACATCAAATCTAAGCTGTCTGAAGTGTTTTTCCAAAGTTATCTACATTTTTATGTTTGGCGTTCCGGAATCGACCTAATCTCAGGCTGAAAACGCGGTTTCTGTATTGTGCCATAACTTTGCAGGGAAGCTTCAGAACAAGAAATTTTAACCTCCCACTATAGCAGAATGGGTCTTTCTAGTAGTTGCACATCAAATCTTAGCTGTCTGAAGTGTTTTTCCAAAGTTCTCAACAGTTTCATGTTTGGCGTTCTGAAATCAACCTCATCTCAGGCTGAAAACGCGTTAAACGCATTGTGCCAAAACTTCTCAGGGAAGCTTCAGAACATGAAATGTTCACCTCCCACTACAGCAGAAAGGGTCTTTCTAGTAGTTGCACATCAAATCTAAGCTGTCTGAAGTGTTTTTCCAAAGTTATAAATATTTTTATGTTTGGCTTTCCGGAATCGACCTTATCTCAGGCTGAAAACGCGTTTTCTGCATTGTGCCATAACTTTTCAGGGAAGCTTCAGAACATGAAATGTTAGCCTCCCACTATAGCAGAAAGGTTCTTTCTAGTAGTTGCACATCAAATCTAAGTTGTCTGAAGTGTTTTTCCAAAGTTAACACCATTTTTATGTTTGGCGTTCTGGAACCCACATTATCTCAGGATGAAAACGCGTTTTCTGCATTGTGCCATAACTTTGCAGGGCGACTTCAGAAAATGAAATTTTCTCCTCCCACTATATCAGAAAGGGTATTTCTAGTAGTTGCACATCAAATCTAAGTTGTCTGAAGTGTTTTTCCAAAGTTATCAACATTCTTATGTTTGGCGTTTCGGAATCAACCTTATCTCAAGCTGAAAACGCGTTTTACGCAATTTGCCATAACTTTGCAGGAAAGCCTCAGAACATGAAATTTTCACCTCCCACTATAGCAGAAATGGTCTTTCTAGTAGTTGCACATCAAATCTAAGCTCTCTGTAGAGTTTTTCCTGAGTTATCAACATTTTTATGTTCGGCGTTCTGAAATCGACCTTATCTGAGGATGAAAATTTGTTTTCTGCATTGTGCCAAAACTTTGTAGGTAAGCTCCAGAACATGAAATTTTCACCTCCCACTATAGCAGAAAGGGTCTTTCTAGTAGTTGCACATCAAATCTAAGCTGTTTGAAGTGTTTTTCCAAAGTTATCAACATTTTTATGTTTGGCGTTCCGGAACCCACCTTATCTCAGGCTGAAAACGCGTTTTCGGCATTGTGCCATAACTTTGCTGGGAAGCTTCAGAACATGAAATTTTCACGTCCCACTATAGCAGAAAGGGTCTTTCTAGTAGTTGCACATCAAATCTAAGCTGTCTGAAGTGTTTTTCGAAAGTTATCAACATTTTTATGTTTGGCGTTCTGGAATCGACCTTATCTCAGGCTGAAAACGCGTTTTACGCATTGTGCCATAACTTGCAGGGAAGCTTCAGAAAATGAAATGTTCACCTCCCACTATAGCAGAAAGGGTCTTTCTAGTAGTTGCACATCAAATCTAAGCTGTCTGAAGTGTGTTTCGAAACTTATGAACATTTTTATGTTTGGCGTTCCGTAATCGACCTTATCTCAGGATGAAAAATCGTTTTCTGCATTGTCCCATAACTTTCCATGGGAAGCTTCAGAACATGAAATTTTGACCTCCCACTATAGCAGAAAGGGTCTTTCTAGTAGTTGCACATCAAATCTAAGCTGTCTGAAGTGTTTTTCGAAAGTTATCAACATTTTTATGTTTGGCGTTCCGGAATCGACCTTATCTCAGGCTGAAAACGCGTTTTACGCATTGTGCCATAACTTTGCAGGGAAGCTTCAGAAAATGAAATTTTCACCTCCCACTATAGCAGAAAGGGGCTTTCTAGTAGTTGCACATTAAATCTAAGCTGTCAGAAGTGTTGTTCCAAAGTTATCAACATTTTTACGTTTGGCGTTTTGGAAACCACCTTATCTAAGGCTGAAAACGCGTTTTCTGCATTGTGCCATAACTTCTCAGGGAAGCTTCAGAACATGAAATTTTCACGTCCCACTATAGCAGAAAGGGTCTTTCTAGTAGTTGCACATCAAATCTAACCTGTCTGAAGTGTTTTTTGAATGTTATCAACATTTTTATGTTTGGCGTTCCGGAACCCACCTTATCTCAAGCTGAAAACGCATTTTCTGCATTGTCCCATAACTTTGCCGGGAAGCTTCAGAACATGAAATTTTCACGTCCCACTATAGCAGAAAGGGTCTTTCTAGTATTTGCCCATCAAATCTAAGCTGTCTGAAGTGTTTTTCGAAAGTTATCAACATTTTTATGTTTGGCGTTCCAGAATCGACCTTATCTTAGGCTGAAAACGCGTTGCCTGCATTGTGCCATAACTTTGCAGGGAGGCTTCAGAACATGAAATTTTAACGTACCACTATAGCAAAAAGGGTCTTTCTAGTATTTGCACATCAAATCTAAGCTGTCTGAAGTGTTTTTCGAAAGTTATCAACATTTTTATGTTTGGCGTTCTGGAACCCACCTTATCACAAGCTGAAAACGCATTTTCTGCATTGTGCCATAACTTTGCAGGGAAGCTTCAGAACATGAAATTTTGACCTCCCACTATGGCAGAAATGGTCTTTCTAGTAGTTGCACATCAAATCGAAGCTGTCTGAAGTGTTTTCCCAATGTTATCAACATTTTTACGTTTAGCGTTTCGGAACCCACCTTATCTCAGGCTGAAAACGCGTTTTCTGCATTGTGCCATAACTTCTCAGGGAATCTTCAGAACATGAAATTTTCACCTCCCACTATAGCAGAAAGGGTCTTTCTAGTAGTTGCACATCAAATCTAAGCTGTCTGAAGTGTTTTTCCAAAGTTATCAACATTTTTATGTTTAGCGTTCCGGAATCGACCTTATCTCAGGCTGAAAACGCGTTTTTACGCATTGTGCCATAACTTTGCAGGGAGTCTTCAGAACATGAAATTTTGACCTCCCACTATAGCTGAAAGGTTCTTTCTAATAGTTGCACATCAAATCTAAGCTGTCTGAAGTGTTTTTCGAACGTTATCAACATTTTTATGTTTGGCGTTCCAGAATCGACCTTATCTCAGGCTGAAAACGCGTTGTCTGCATTGTGACATAACTTTGCATGGAAGCTTCAGAACATGAAATTTTAACCTCCCACTATAGCAGAATGGGTCTTTCTAGTAGTTGCACATCAAATGTTAGCTGTCTGAAGTGTTTTTCCAAAGTTCTCAACATTTTTATGTTTGGTGTTCCTGAATCGACCTTATCTCAGGCCGAAAACGCGTTTTCTGCATTGTGCCATAACTTTGCAGGGAAGCTTCAGAACATGAAAATTTCACCTCCCACTATAGCAGAAAGGGTCTTTCTAGTAGATGCACATCAAATCTAAGCTGTCTGAAGTGTTTTTCCTAAATTATCTACATTTTTATGTTTGGCGTTCCGGAATCGACCTAATCTCAGGCTGAAAACGCGTTTTCTGCATTGTGCCATAACTTTGCAGGGAAGCTTCAGAACATGAAATTTAAACCTCCCACTATAGCAGAAAGGGTCTTTCTAGTAGTTGCACATCAAATCTAAGCTCTCGAAAGTGTTTTTCCAAAGTTATCAACATTTTTATGTTTTGCGTTTCGGAATCGACCTTATCTCCGGCTGAAAACGCGTTTTCTGCATTGTGCCATAACTTTGCAGGGAAGCTTCAGAACATGAAATGTTCGCCTCCCACTGTAGCAGATAGGGTCTTTCTAGTAGTTGCACATCAAATCTAAGCTGTCTGAAGTGTTTTTCCAAAGTTATCTACATTTTTATGTTTGGCGTTCCGGAATCGACCTATTCTCAGGCTGAAAACGCGTTCTCTGCATTGTGCCATAACTTTGCAGGGAAGCTTCAGAACATGAAATTTTAACCTCCCACTATAGCAGAATGGGTCTTTCTAGTAGTTGCACATCAAATCTTAGCTGTCTGAAGTGTTTTTCCAAAGTTCTCAACATTTTTATGTTTGGCGTTCTGAAATCAACCTCATCTCAGGCTGAAAACGCGTTAAACGCATTGTGCCATAACTTTGCAGGGAAGCTTCAGAAAATGAAATTTTAACCTCCCACTATAGCAGAAAGGGTCTTTCTAGTAGTTGCACATCAAATCTAAGCTGTCGAAAGTGTTATTCCAAAGTTATCAACATTTTTATGTTTGGCGTTTCGGAATCGACCTTATCTCCGGCTGAAAACGCGTTTTCTGCATTGTGCCATAACTTTGCATAAAGCTTCAGAACATGAAATGTTCGCCTCCCACTATAGCAGATAGGGTCTTTCTAGTAGTTGCACATCAAATCTAAGCTGTCTGAAGTGTTTTTCCAAAGTTATCAACATTTTTATGTTTGGCCTTCTGGAACCCAACTTATCTCAGGCTGAAAACGGGTTTTCTGCATTGTGCCATAACTTTGCAGGGAAGCCTCAGAACATGAAATTTTCACCTCCCACTACAGCAGAAAGGGTCTTTGTAGTAGTTGTAGAGCAAATCTAAGCTGTCTGAAGTGTTTTTCGAAAGTTATCAACATTTTTACGTTTGGCGTTCCGGAATCGACTTTATCTCAGGATGAAAAATCGTTTTCTGCATTGTCCCATAACTTTGCAGGGAAGCTTCAGAACATGAAATTTTCACCTCCCACTATAGCAGAAAGGGTCTTTCTGGTAGTTGCACATCAAATCTAAGCTGTCTGAAGTGTTTTTCGAAAGTTATCAACATTTTTACGTTTGGCGTTCCGGAATCGACTTTATCTCAGAATGAAAAATCGTTTTCTGCATTGTCCCATAACTTTGCAGGGAAGCTCCAGAACATGAAATTTTCACCTCCCACTATAGCAGAAAGGGTCTTTCTAGTAGTTGCACATCAAATCTAAGCTGTCTGAAGTGTTTTTCCAAAGTTATCAACATTTTTATGTTTGGCGTTCTGGAACCCACCTTATCTCAACCTGAAAACGCGTTTTACATATTTTGCCATAACTTTGCAGGGAAGCTTCAGAAAATGAAATGTTCACCTCCCACTATAGCAGAAAGGGTCTTTCTAGTAGTTGCACATTAAATCTAAGCTGTCAGAAGTGTTGTTCCAAAGTAATCAACATTTTTACGTTTGGCGTTTTGGAAACCACCTTATCTCAGGATGAAAAATCGTTTTCTGCATTGTCCCACAACTTTCCATGGGAAGCTTCAGAAAATGAAATTTTGACCTCCCACTACAGCAGAAAGGGTCTTTCTTGTAGTTGCACATCAAATCTAAGCTGTCTGAAGTGTTTTTCCAAAGTTATCAACATTTTTATGTTTGGCGTTCTGGAACCCACCTAATCTCAGGCTGAAAACGCCTTTTCTACATTGTGCCTTAACTTTTCAAGGAAGCTTCAGAACATGAAATGATCGCCTCCCACTATAGCAGATAGGGTCTTTCTAGTAGTTGCACATCAAATCTAAGCTGTCTGAAGTGTTTTTCCAAAGCTATCAACATTTTTATGTTTGGCGTTCTGGAACCCACCTTATCTCAGGCTGAAAACGCGTTTTCTGCATTGTGCCATTACTTTGCAGGGAAGCTTCAGAACATGAAATTATAACCTCCCACTATAGCAGAAAAGGTCATTCTAGTAGTTTCACATCAAATCTAAGCTGTCTGAAGTGTTTTTCCAAAGTTATCAATATTTTTATGTTTGGCGTTCCGGAATCGACCTTATCTCAGGCTGAAAACGCGTTTCCTGCATTGTTGCATAACTTTGCAGGGATGCTTCAGAACATGAAATGTTCGCTTGCCACTATAGCAGATAGGGTCTTTCGAGGAGTTGCACATCAAATCTAAGCTGTCTGAAGTGTTTTTCCAAAGTTATCAACATTTTTATGTTTGGCGTTGTGGAACCCACCTTATCTCAACCTGAAAACGCGTTTTACATATTTTGCCATAACTTTGCAGGGAAGCTTCAGAAGATGAAATTTTAACATCCCACTATAGCAGAAAGGGTCTTTCTAGTAGTTGCACATCAAATCTAAGCTGTCTGAAGTGTTTTTCCAAAGTTATCAACATTTTTATGTTTGGCGTTCTGGAACCCACCTTATCTCAGGCTGAAAACGCATTTTCTGCATTGTGCCATAACTTTGCCTGGAGACTTCAGAACATGAAATTTTCTCTTCCCACTATAGCAGAAAGGGTATTTCTAGTAGTTGCACATCAAATCTAAGTTGTCTGAAGTGTTTTTCCAAAGTTATCAACATTCTTATGTTTGGCGTTCCGGAATCAACCTTATCTCAGACTGAAAACGTGTTTTCTGCATTGTGCCATAACTATGCAGGGAAACTTCAGAACATGAAATTTTTACCTCCAACTATAGCAGAAAGGGTCTTTCGAGTAGTTGCACATCAAATCTAAGCTGTTTGAAGTGTTTTTCCAAAGTTAACACCATTTTTATGTTTGGCGTTCCAGAAACAACCTTATCTCAGGCTGAAAACGCGTTTTACACAATTTGCCATAACTTTGCAGGAAAGCTTCAGAACATGAAATTTTTACCTCCCACTATAGCAGAAAGGGTCTTTCTAGTAGTTGCACATCAAATCTAAGCTGTCTGAAGAGTTTTTCCAAAGTTATCAACATTTTTATGTTTGGCGTTCTGGAACCCACCTTATCTCAGCCTGAAAACGCGTTTTACATATTTTGCCATAACTTTGCAGGGAAGCTTCAGAACATGAAATTTTCAACTCCCACTATAGCAGAAAGTGTCTTTCTAGTAGTTGCACATCAAATCTAAGCTGTCTGAAGTGTTTTTCCAAAGTTATCAATATTTTTATGTTTGGCTTTCCGGAATCGACCTTATCTCAGGCTGAAAACGTGTTTTCTGCATTGTGCCATAACTTTGCAGGGAAGCTTCAGAACATCAAATTTTCACCTCCCAGTATATCAGAAAGGGTATTTCTAATAGTTGCACATCAAATCTAAGTTGTCTGAAGTGTTTTTCCAAAGTTATCAACATTCTTATGTTTGGCTTTCCGGAATCAACCTTATCTCAGACTGAAAACGTGTTTTCTGCATTGTGCCATAACTTTGCAGGGAAACTTCAGAACATGAAATTTTCACGTCCAACTACAGCAGAAAGGTTCTTTCTAGTAGTTGCACATCAAATCTAAGCTGTCTGAAGTGTTTTTCCAAAGTTAACACCATTTTTATGTTTGGCGTTCTGGAACCCACATTATCTCAGGCTGAAAACGCGTTTTCTGCATTGTGCCAAAACTTTGCAGGGCGACTTCAGAACATGAAATTTTCTCCTCCCACTATATCAGAAAGGGTCTTTCTAGTAGTTGCACATCAAATCTAAGCTGTCTGTAGAGTTTTTCCTGAGTTATCAACATTTTTATGTTTGGCGTTCTGAAATCAACCTCATCTCAGGCTGAAAACGAGTTTTACGCATTGTGCCATAACTTTGCAGCGAAGCTTCAGAACATGAAATTTTAACCTCCCACTATAGCAGAATGCGTCTTTCTAGTAGTTGCACATCAAATCTTAGCTGTCTGAAGTCTTTTTCCAAAGTTCTCAACATTTTTATGTTTGGCGTTCTGAAATCGACCTTATCTGAGGATGAAAATTTGTTTTCTGCATTGTGCCAAAACTCTGTAGGTAAGCTCCAGAACATGAAATTTTCACCTCCCACTATAGCAGAAAGGGTCTTTCTAGTAGTTGCACATCAAATCTAAGCTGTTTGAAGTGTTTTTCCAAAGTTATCAACACTTTTATGTTTGGCGTTCCTGAATCGACCTTATCTCAGGCTGAAAACGCGTTTTATGCATTGTGCCATAACTTTGCAGGGAAGCTTCAGAACATGAAATTTTCAGCTCCCACTATAGCAGAAAGGGTCTTTCTCGTAGTTGCACATCAAATCTAAGCTGTCTGAAGTGTTTTTTTCAAAGTTATCAACATTTTGATGTTTGGCGTTCCGAAATCGACCTTATCAGAGGATTAAAACGCGTTTTCTGCATTGTGCCAAAACTTTGTAGGTAAGCTCCAGAACATGAAATTTTCACCTCCCACTATAGCAGAAAGGGTCTTTCTAGTAGTTGTACATCAAATCTAAGCTGTTTGAAGTGTTTTTCCAAAGTTATCAACACTTTTATGTTTGGCGTTCCTGAATCGACCTTATCTCAGCCTGAAAACGCGTTTTAGGCATTGTGCCATAACTTTGCAGGGAAGCTTCAGAACATGAAATTTTCAGCTCCCACTATAGCAGAAAGGGTCTTTCTTGTAGTTGCACATCAAATCTAAGCTGTCTGAAGTATTTTTCCAAAGTTATCAACATTCTTATGTTTGGCGTTCCGGAATCAACCATATCGTAGGCTGAAAACATGTTTCCTGCATTTTGCCATAACTTTGCTGGCAAGCTTCAGAACATGAAATTTCCACATCCCACTATAGCAGAAAGGGTCTTTCTAGAAGGTGCACATCAAATCGAAGCTGTCTGAAGTGTTTTTCCAAAGTTATCAACATTTTTATGTTTGGCGTTTCGGAATCGACCTTATCTCCGGTTGAAAACGCGTTTTCTGCATTGTGCCATAACTTTGCAGGGAAGCTTTAGAACATGAAATTTTCACCTCCCACGAGAGCAGAAAGGGTATTCCCAGTAGTTGCACATCAAATCTAAGCTGTCTGTAGAGTTTTTCATGAGTTATCAACATTTTTATGTTTGGCGTTCTGAAATCAACCTCATCTCAGGCTGAAAACGCGTTTCACGCATTGTGCCATAACTTTGCAGGGAAGCTTCAGAACATGACATTTTCAACTCCCACTATAGCAGAAAGGGTCTTTCTCGTAATTGCACATCAAATCTAAGCTGTCTGAAGTGTTTTTCCAAAGTTATCAACACTTTTATGTTTGGCGTTCTGGAAACCACCTTATCTCAGGCTGAAAACAGATTTTCTCCATTGTGCCATAACTTTGCAGGGAAGCTTCAGAACATTAAATTTTCACCTCCCACTATAGCAGAAAGGGTCTTTCTAGTAGTTGCACATCAAATCTAAGCTGTCTGAAGTGTTTTTCCAAAGTTATCAACATTTTTATGTTTGGCGTTCTGGAACCCACCTTATCTCTGGCTGAAAACGCGTTTTCTGCATTGTGCCATAACTTTGCAGGGAAGCTTCAGAACATGACATTTTCACCCCCAACTAGAGCAGAAAGGGTCTTTCTAGTAGTTGCACATTAAATCTAAGCTGTCAGAAGTGTTGTTCCAAAGTAATCAACATTTTTACGTTTGGCGTTTTGGAAACCACCTTATCTCAGGCTGAAAACGCGTTTTCTGCATTGTGCCATAACTTTGCAGGGAAGCTTCAGAACATGAAATGTTCATCTCCCACTATAGCAGAAAGGGTCTTTCTAGTAGTTGCACATCAAATCTAAGCTGTCTGAAGTGTTTTTGCAAAGTCATCAACATTTTCACGTTTGGTGTTCCGGAATCGACTTTATCTCAGGATGAAAAATCGTTTTCTGCATTGTCCCATAACTTTGCAGGGAAGCTTCAGAACATGAAATTTTCAACTCCCACTATAGCAGAAAGGGTCTTTCTAGTAGTTGCACATCAAATCTAAGCTGTCTGAAGTGTTTTTCGACAGTTATGAACATTTTTATGTTTCGCGTTCCGTAATCGACCTTATCTCAGGATGAAAAATCGTTTTCTGCATTGTCCCATAACTTTCCATGGGAAGCTTCAGAACATGAAATTTTGACCTCCCACTATAGCAGAAAGGGTCTTTCTAGTAGTTGCACATCAAATCTAAGCTGTCTGAAGTGTTTTTCGAAAGTTATCAACATTTTTATGTTTGGCGTTCCGGAATCGACCTTATCTCACGCTCAAAACGCGTTTTCGGCATTGTGCCATAACTTTGCTGGGAAGCTTCAGAACATGAAATTTTCACGTCCCACTATAGCAGAAAGGGTCTTTCTAGTAGTTGCACGTCACCTCTAAGCTGTCTGAAGTGTTTTTCGAAAGTTATCAACATTTTTACGTTTGGCGTTCCGGAATCGACTTTATCTCAGGATGAAAAATCGTTTTCTGCATTGTCCCATAACTTTGTAGGGAAGCTTCAGAACATGAAATTTTCACCTCCCACTACAGCAGAAAGGGTCTTTCTGGTAGTTGCACATCAAAGGTAAGCTGTCTGAAGTGTTTTTCGAAAGTTATCAACATTTTTATGTTTGGCGTTCCGGAATCGACCTTATCTCAGCCTCAAAACGCGTTTTACGCATTGTGCCATAACTTTGCAGGGAAGCTTCAGAACATGAAATGTTCACCTCCCACTATCGCAGACAGGGTCTTTCTAGTAGTTGCACATCAAATCTAAGCTGTCTGAAGTGTTTTTCCAAAGTTATCAACATTTTTATGTTTGGTGTTCCGGAACCCACCTTGTCTCAGGCTGAAAACGCATTTTCGGCATTGTGCCATAACTTTGCTGGGAAGCTTCAGAACATGAAATTTTCACGTCCCACTATAGCAGAAAGGGTCTTTCTAGTAGTTGCACATCAAATCTAAGCTGTCTGAAGTGTTTTTCCAAAGTTATCAACATTTTTATGTTTGGCGTTCCGGAATCGACCTTATCTCAGGATGAAAAATCGTATTCTGCATTGTGCCATGACTTTGCAGGGAAGCTTCAGAACATGAAATTTTCACGTCCCACTTTAGCAGAAAGGGTCTTTCTAGTATTTGCACATCAAATCTAAGCTGTCTGAAGTGTTTTTCGAAAGTTATGAACATTTTTATATTTGGCGTTCCGGAACCCACCTTATCTCATCCTGAAATCGCGTTTTCGGCATTGTGCCATAACTTTGCAGGGAAGCTTCAGAACATGAAATGTTCACCTCCCACTATCGCAGAAAGGGTCTTTCTAGTAATTGCACATCAAATCTAAACTGTCTGAAGTGTTTTTCGAAAGTTATCAACATTTTTATGTTTGGCGTTCCAGAATCGACCTTATGTCAGGCTGAAAACGCGTTGTCTGCATTGTGACATAACTTTGCATGGAAGCTTTCGAACATGAAATTTTAACCTCCCACTATAGCAGAAAGGGTCTTTCTAGTAGTTGCACATCAAATCTAAGCTGTCTGAAGTGTTTTTCGAAAGTTATCAACATTTTTATGTTTGGCGTTCCGGAACCCACCTTATCTCAGGCTGAAAACGCGTTTTCGGCATTGTGCCATAACTTTGCAGGGAAGCTTCAGAACATTAAATTTTCACGTCCCACTATAGCAAAAAGGGTCTTTCTAGTATTTGAACATCAAATCTAAGCTGTCTGAAGTGTTTTTCGAAAGTTATGAACATTTTTATGTTTCGCGTTCCGTAATCGACCTTATCTCAGGATGAAAAATCGTTTTCTGCATTGGCCCATAACTTTCCAAGGGAAGCTTCAGAACATGAAATTTTGACCTCCCACTATAGCAGAAGGGGTCTTTCTAGTAGTTGCACATCAAATCTAAGCTGTCTGAAGTGTTTTTCGAAAGTTATGAACATTTTTATGTTTCGCGTTCCGTAATCGACCTTATCTCAGGATGAAAAATCGTTTTCTGCATTGTCCCATAACTTTCCATGGGAAGCTTCAGAACATGAAATTTTGACCTCCCACTATAGCAGAAAGGGTCTTTCTAGTAGTTGCACATCAAATCTAAGCTGTCTGAAGTGTTTTTCGAAAGTTATCAACATTTTTATGTTTGGCGTTCCGGAATCGACCTTATCTCAGGCTCAAAACGCATTTTCTGCATTGTGCCATAACTTCTCAGGGAAGCTTCAGAACATGAAATGTTCACCTCCCACTATAGCAGAAAGGGTCTTTCTTGTAGTTGCACATCAAATCTAAGCTGTCTGAAGTGTTTTTCCAAAGTTATCAACATTTTTATGTTTGGCGTTCCGGAACCCACCTTATGTCAGGCTGAAAACGCGTTTTCGGCATTGTGCCATAACTATGCTGGGAAGCTTCAGAACATAAAATTTTCACGTCCCACTATAGCAGAAAGGGTCTTTCTAGTAGTTGCACATCAAATCTAAGCTGTCTGAAGAGTTTTTCGAAAGTTATCAACATTTTTACGTTTGGCGTTCCGGAATCGACTTTATCTCAGGATGAAAAATCGTTTTCTGCATTGTCCCATAACTTTCCATGGGAAGCTTCAGAACATGAAATTTTGACCTCCCAATATAGCAGAAAGGGTCTTTCTAGTAGTTGCACATCAAATCTAAGCTGTCTGAAGCGTTTTTCGAAAGTTATCAACATTTTTATGTTTGGCGTTCTGGAATCGACCATATCTCAGGCTGAAAACGCGTTTTACGCATTGTGCCATAACTTTGCAGGGAAGCTTCAGAAAATGAAATTTTCACCTCCCACTATAGCAGAAAGGGTCTTTCTAGTAGTTGCATATCAAATCTAAGCTGTCTGAAGTGTTGTTCCAAAGTTATCAACATTTTTACGTTTGGCGTTTTGGAAACCACCTTATCTCAGGCTGAAAACGCGTTTTCTGCATTGTGCCATAACTTCTCAGGGAAGCTTCAGAACATGAAATGTTCACCTCCCACTATAGCAGAAAGGGTCTTTCTAGTAGTTGCATATCAAATCTAAGCTGTCTGAAGTGTTTTTCCAAAGTTATCAACATTTTTATGTTTGGCGTTCCGGAACCCACCTTATCTCAAGCTGAAAACGCGTTTTCTGCATAGTGCCATAACTTTGCAGGGAAGCTTCAGAACATGAAATGTTCACCTCCCACTATAGCAGAAAGGGTCTTTCTAGTAGTTGCACATCAAATATAAGCTGTCTGAAGTGTTTTTCCAAAGTTATCAACATTTTTATGTTTGGCGTTCCGGAATCGACCTTATCTCTTGCTCAAAACGCGTTTTACGCATTGTGCCATAACTTTGCAGGGAAGCTTCAGAACATGAAATGTTCACCTCCCACTATCGCAGAAAGTGTCTTTCTAGTAGTTGCACATCAAATCTAAGCTGTCTGAAGTGTTTTTCCAAAGTTATCAACATTTTTATGTTTGGCGTTCCGGAACCCACCTTATCTCAGGCTGAAAACGCGTTTTCGGCATTGTGCCATAACTTTGCAGGGAAGGTTCAGAACATGAAATTTTGACGTCCCACTATAGCAGAAAGGGTTTTTCTAGTATTTGCACATCAAATCTAAGCTGTCTGAAGTGTTTTTCCAAAGTTATCAGCATTTTTATGTTTGGCGTTCCGGAACCCACCTTATCTCAGGCTGAAAACGCGTTGTCTGCATTGTGCCATAACTTTGCATGGAAGCTTTCGAACATGAAATTTTAACCTCCCACTATAGCAGAAAGGGTCTTTCTAGTAGTTGCACATCAAATCTAAGCTGTCTGAAGTGTTTTTCGAAAGTTATCAACATTTTTATGTTTGGCGTTCCGGAACCCACCTTATCTCTGGCTGAAAACGCGTTTTCTGCATTGTGCCATAACTTTGCAGGGAAGCTTCAGAACATGAAATTTTGACCTCACACTATAGCAGAAAGGGTCTTTCTAGTAGTTGCACATCAAATCTATGCTGTCTGAAGTGTTTTTCGAAAGTTATCAACATTTTTATGTTTGGCGTTCCGGAATCGACCTTATCTCAGGCTCAAAACGCGTTTTCGGCATTGTGCCATAACTTTGCTGGGAAGCTTCAGAACATGAAATTTTCACGTCCCACTATAGCAGAAAGGGTCTTTCTAGTAGTTGCACATCAACTCTAAGCTGTCTGAAGTGTTTTTCGAAAGTTATCAACATTTTTACGTTTGGCGTTCCGGAATCGACTTTATCTCAGGATGAAAAATCGTTTTCTGCATTGTCCCATAACTTTGCAGGGAAGCTTCAGAACATGAAATTTTCACCTCCCACTATAGCAGAAAGCGTCTTTCTGGTAGTTGCACATCAAATGTAAGCTGTCTGAAGTGATTTTCGAAAGTTATCAACATTTTTATGTTTGGCGTTCCGGAATCGACCTTATCTCAGGCTGAAAAGGCGTTTTACGCATTGTGCCATAACTTTGCAGGGAAGCTTCAGAACATGAAATGTTCACCTCCCACTATCGCAGAAAGGGTCTTTCTAGTAGTTGCACATCAAATCTAAGCTGTCTGAAGTGTTTTTCCAAAGTTATCAACATTTCAATGTTTGGCGTTCCGGAACCCACCTTATCTCAGGCTGAACACGCGTTTTCGGCATTGTGCCATAACTTTGCTGGGAAGCTTCAGAACATGAAATTTTCACGTCCCACTATAGCAGAAAGGGTCTTTCTAGTAGTTGCAAATCAAATCTAAGCTGTCAGAAGTGTTTTTCCAAAGTTATCAACATTTTTATGTTTGGCGTTCCGGAATCGACCTTATCTCAGGATGAAAAATCGTTTTCTGCATTGTCCCATAACTTTGCAGGGAAGCTTCAGAACATGAAATTTTCACGTCCCACTATAGCAGAAAGGGTCTTTCTAGTATTTGCACATCAAATATAAGCTGTCTGAAGTGTTTTTCGAAAGTTATCAATATTTTTATGTTTGGCGTTCCAGAATCGACCTTATGTCAGGCTGAAAACGCGTTGTCTGCATTGTGCCATAACTTTGCATGGAAGCTTTCGAACATGAAATTTTAACGTCCCACTATAGCAGAAAGCGTCTTTCTAGTAGTTGCACATCAAATCTAAGCTGTCTGAAGTGTTTTTCGAAAGTTATCAACATTTTTACGTTTGGCGTTCCGGAACCCACCTTATCTCAGGCTGAAAACGCGTTTTCGGCATTGTGCCATAACTTTGCAGGGAAGCTTCAGAACATGAAATTTTCACGTCCCACTGTAGCAAAAAGGGTCTTTCTAGTATTTGAACATCAAATCTAAGCTGTCTGAAGTGTTTTTCGAAAGTTATCAACATTTTTATGTTTGGCGTTCTGGAACCCACCTTATCACAATCTGAAAACGCGTTTTCTGCATTGTGCCATAACTTTGCAGGGAAGCTTCAGAACATGAAATTTTCACATCCCACTATACCAGAAAGGGTCTTTCTAGTAGTTGCACATCAAATCTAAGGTGTCTGATGTGTTTTTCCAAAGATATTAACATTTTTATGTACGGCGTTCCGGAATCGACCTTATCTCAGGCTGAAAACGCGTTTCACGCATTGTGCCATAACTTTGCAGGGAACCTTTGGAACATGAAATTTTCACCTCCTACTATAGCAGAAAGGGTCTTTCTAGGAGTTACACATCAAATCTAAGCTGTCTGAAGTGTTTTTCCAAAGTTATCAACATTTTTATGTTTGGCGTTCCGGAATCGACATTATCTCAGGCTGAAAACGCATTTTCTGCATTGTGCCATAACTTTGCAAGGAAGCTTCAGAACATGAAATTTTAACTTCCCACTATAGCAGAAAGGGACTTTCTAGTAGTTGGACATCAAATCTAAGCTGTCTGAAGTGTTTTTCCAAAGTTATCAACATTTTTATGTTTGGCGTTCCGGAATCGACCTAATCTCAGTCTGAAAACGCGTTTTACACATTGTGCCATAACTTTGCAGGGAACCATTAGAACATGAAATTTTCACCTCCCACTATAGCAGAAAGGGTCTTTCTAGTAGTTGCACATCAAATCTAAGCTGTCTGAAGTGTTGTTCCAAAGTCATCAACAATGTTACGTTTGGCGTTTCGGAACCCACCTTATCTCTGGCTGAAAACGTATTTTCTGCTTTGTGCCATAACTTTGCTGGGAATCTTTAGAACATGGAATTTTAACCTCCCACAACAGCATAAAGGGTCTTTCTTGTAGTTGCACGTCAAATCTAAGCTGTCTGAAGTGGTTTTCCAAAGTTATCAACATTTTTATGTTTGGCGTTCGGGAACCCACCTTATCTCAGGCTGAAAACGCGTTTTTTGCATTGTGCCATAACTTTGCAGGGAAGCTTCAGAACATGAAATTTTCACCTCCCTCTAAAGCAGAAAGGGTCTTTCTTATAGTTGCACATCAAATCTAAGCTGTCTGAAGTGTTTTTCCAAAGTTATCCACATTTTTATGTTTGGCGTTCCGGAATCGACCTAATCTCAGTCTGAAAACGCCTTTTACACATTGTGCCATAACTTTGCAGGGAACCATTAGAACATGAAATGTTCACCTCCTACTATAGCAGAAAGGGTCTTTCTGGTAGTTGCACATCAAATCTAAGCTGTCTGAAATGTTTTTTCCAAAGTTATCAACATTTTTATGTTTGGCGTTCCGGAATCGACCTTGTCTCAGGCTGAAAACGCATTTTCTGCATTGTACCATAACTTTGCAAGGAAGCTTCAGAACATGAAATTTTCACCTCCCACTATAGCAGAAAGGGTCTTTCTAGCAGTTGCACATCAAATCTAAGCTGTCTGAAATGTTTTTTCCAAAGTTATCAACATTTTTATGTTTGGCGTTCCGTAACCCACCTTATCTCTGGCTGAAAACGTATTTTCTGCGTTGTGCCATAACTTTGCAAGGAAGCTTCAGAACATGAAATGTTCACCTCCCACAATAGCATAAAGGGTCATTCTTGTAGTTGCACGTCAAATCTAAGCTGTCTGAAGTGGTTTTCCAAAGTTATCAACATTTTTATGTTTGGCGTTCGGGACCCCACCTTATCTCTGGCTGAAAACGCGTTTTTTGCATTGTGCCATAACTTTGCAGTGAAGCTTCAAAACATGAAATTTTCACCTTCCTCTAAAGCAGAAAGGGTCTTTCTAGTAGTTGCACATCAAATCTAAGCTGTCTGAAGTGTTGTTCCAAAGTTATCAGCATTTTTACGTTTGGTGTTCCGGAACCCACCTTATCTCAGGCTGAAAACGTGTTTTCTGCATTGTGCCATAACTTTGTAGGGAAGCTTCAGAACATGAAATGTTCACCTCCCACTATCGCAGAAAGGGTCTTTCTAGTAGTTGCACATCAAATCTAAGCTGTCTGAAGTGTTTTTCCAAAGTTATCAACATTTTTATGTTTGGCGTTCCGGAACTCACCTTATCTCAGGCTGAAAACGCGTTTTCTGCATTGTTCCTTAACTTTGCAGAGAAGCTTCAGAACATGAAATTTTCAACTCCCACTATAAGAGACAGGGTCTTTCGAGTAGTTGCACATCAAATATAAGTTGTCTGAAGTGTTTCTCGAAAGCTATCAACATTTTTATGTTTGGCGTTCCGGAAACGACCTTATCTCGGGATGAAAAATCGTTTTCTGCATTGTGCCATAACTTTGTAGGGAAGCTTCAGAACATGAAATGTTCACCTCCCACTATCGCAGAAAGGGTCTTTCTAGTAGTTGCACATCAAATCTAAGCTGTCTGAAGTGTTTTTCCAAAGTTATCAACATTTTTATGTTTGGCGTTCCGGAACTCACCTTATCTCAGGCTGAAAACGCGTTTTCAGCACTGTTCCTTAACTTTGCAGAGAAGCTTCAGAACATGAAATTTTCAACTCCCACTATAAGAGACAGGGTCTTTCGAGTAGTTGCATATCAAATATAAGTTGTCTGAAGTGTTTCTCGAAAGCTATCAACATTTTTATGTTTGGCGTTCCGGAAACGACCTTATCTCGGGCTGAAAACGCGTTTTCTGCATTGTGCCATAACTTTGCAGGGAAGCTTCAGAACATGAAATTTTCACCTCCCACTATAGCAGAATAGGTCTTTCTAGTCGTTGTACATCAAATCTAAGCTGTCTGAAGTGTTTTTCCAAAGTTATCAACATTTTTACGTTTGGCGCTCTGGAACCCACATTACTTCAGGCTGGAAACGCGTTTTCTGCATTGTGCCATAACTTTGCAAGGAAGCTTCAGAACATGAAATTTTCAACTCCCACTATAGCAGAAAGATTCTTTTTAGTAGTTACACATCAAATCTAAGCTGTCTGAAGTGTTTTTCCAAAGTTATCAACATTTTTATGTTTGGCGTTCCGGAACCCACCTTATCTCTGGCTGAAAACGCATTTTCTGCTTTGCGCCATAACTTTACTGGGAATCTTTAGAACATGAAATTTTCAACTCCCACTATAGCAGAAAGAGTCTTTTTAGTAGTTACACATCAAATCTAAGCTGTCTGAAGTGTTTTTCCAAAGTTATCAACATTTTTAAGTTTGGCATTCCGGAACCCACCTTATCGCAGGCTGAAAACGCGTTTTCAGCATTGTTCCTTAACTTTGCAGGGAAGCATCAGAACATGAAATTTTCATCTCCCACTATGACAAACAGGGTCTTTCTAATAGTTGCACATCAAATCTAAGCTGTCTGAAGCGTTTTTCCAAAGTTATAAACAGTTTTATGTTTGGCGTTCCGGAACCCACCTTATCTCAGGCTGAAAACGCGGTTTCTGCATTGTTCCTTAACTTTGCAGGGAAGCTTCAGAACATGAAATTTTCAACTCCCACTATAACAGACAGGGTCTTTCTAGTAGTTGCACATCAAATCTAAGTTGTCTGAAGTGTTTTTCGAAAGTTATTAACATTTTTGTGTTTGGCGTTCCGGAATCGACCTTATGTGAGGCTGAAAACGCGTTTTCTGCATTGTGCCGTAACTTTGCAGGGAATTTTCAGAACATGAAATTTTCACCTCCCACTATAGCAGAAAGGGTCTTTCTAGTAGTTGCAAATCAAATCTAAGCTGTCTGAAGTGTTTTTCCAAAGTTCTCAACATTTTTATGTTTGGCGTTCTGGAACCCACCTTATCTCAGGCTGAAAACGCATTTTCTGCATTGTGCCATAACTTTGCAGGAAAGCTGCATAATATGAAATTTTCACCTCCCACTATAGCAGATAGGGTCTTTCTAGTAGTTGCACATCAAATCTAAGCTGTCTGAAGTGTTTTTCCAAAGTTATCAACATTTTTATGTTTGCCGTTCTGAAATCAACCTCATCTCAGGCTGAAAACGAGTTTTACGCATTGTGCCATAACTTTGCAGCGAAGGTTCAGAACATGAAATTTTCACCTCCCACTATAGCAGAAAGGGTCTTTCTCGTAGTTGCACATCAAATCTAAGCTGTCTGAAGTGTTTGTCGAAAGTTATCAACATTTTTATGTTTGGCGTTCCGGAATCAACCTTATCTCAGGCTGAAAACGCGTTTTCTGCATTGTGCCATAACTTTGCAGGGAAATTTCAGAACATGACATTTTCACCTCCCACTATAGCATAAAGGGTCTCTCTAGTAGTTGCACATCAAATCTAAGCTGTCTGAAGTGTTTTTCGGAAGTTATCAACATTTTTATATTTGGCGTTCCGGAATCGACCTTATGTGAGGCTGAAAACGCGTTTTCTGCATTGTGCCATAACTTTGCAGGGAAGCTTCAGAACAAAAAAATTTCACCTCCCACTATAGCAGAAAGGGTCTTTCTAGTAGTTGCACATCAAATCTAAGCTGTCTGAAGTGTTTTTCCAAAGTTATCAACATTTTTATGTTTGGCATTCCGGAATTGACCTTATGTGTGGCTGAAAACGTGTTTTCTGCATTGTGACATAACTTTGCAGGGCAGCTTCAGAACATGAAATTTTAACCTCCCACGATAACAGAAAGGGTCTTTCTAGTAGTTGCACATCAAATCGAAGCTGTTTGAATTGTTTTTCCAAAGTTATCAACACTTTTATGTTTGGTTTTCCGGAATCACCCTTATCTCAGCCTGAAAACGGGTTTTACGCATTGTGCCATAACTTCTCAGGGAAGCTTCAGAACATGAAATGTTCACCTCCCATTATAGCAGAAAGGGTCTTTCTAGTAGTTGCAGATCAAATATAAGCTGTCTGAAGTGTTTTTCCAAAGTTAACAGCATTTTTATGTTTGGCGTTCCGGAATCAACCTTATGTGAGGCTGAAAACGCGTTTTCTGCATTTGCCGTAACTTTCCAGGGAATTTTCAGAACATGAAATTTTCACCTCCCACTATAGCAGAAAGGGTCTTTCTAGTAGTTGCAAATCAAATCTAAGCTGTCTGAAGTGTTTTTCCAAAGTTATCAACATTTTTATGTTTGGCGTTCCGTAACCCACCTTATCTCAGGCTGAAAACGCCTTTTCTGCATTGTGCGATAACTTTGCAGGGAAGCTTGAGAACATGGAATGTTCACCTCCCACTATAGCAGAAAGGGTCTTTCTGGTAGTTGCACATCAAATCAAAGCTGTCTGAAGTGTTTTTCCAAAGTTATCAACATTTTTATGTTTGGCGTTCTGGAACCCACCTTATCTCAGGCTGAAAACGCGTTTCCTGCATTGTGCCATAACTTTGCAGGGAGACTTCAGAACATGAAATTTTCTCCTCCCGCTATAGCAGAAAGGGTCTTTCTAGTAGTTGCACATCAAATCTAAGCTGTCTGAAGTGTTGTTCCAAAGTCATCAACAATTTTACGTTTGGCGTTTCGGAACCCACCTTATGTCAGGCTGAAAACGCGTTTTCTGCATTGTGCCATAACTTTGCAGGGAAGCTTCAGAACATGAAATGTTCACCTCCAACTATAGCAGAAAAGGTCTTTCTAGTAGTTGCACAGCAAATCTAAGCTGTTTGAAGTGTTTTTCCAAAGTTAACACCATTTTTATGTATGGCGTTCAAGAAACAACCTTATATCAGGCTGAAAACGCGTTTTACGAAATTTGTCATAACTTTGCAGGAAAGATTCAGAACTTGAAATTTTCACCTCCCACTATAGCAGAAAGGGTCTTTCTAGTAGTTGCACATCAAATCTAAGCTGTCTGAAGTGTTTTTCCAAAGTTATCAACATTTTTATGTTTGGCGTTCTGGAACCCACCTTATCTCAGGCTGAAAACGCGTTTCCTGCATTGTGCCATAACTTTGCAGGGAGACTTCAGAACATGAAATTTTCTCCTCCCACTATAGCAGAAAGGGTATTTCTAGTAGTTGCCCATCAAATCTAAGTTGTCTGAAGTGTTTTTTCAAAGTTATCAACATTTTATGTGTGGCGTTCCGGAACCCACCTTATCTCAGGCTGAAAGCAGGTTTTCTGCATTGTGCCATAACTTTGCAGGGAAGCTTCAGAACATGAAATGTTCACCTCCAACTATAGCAGAAAGGGTCTTTCTAGTAGTTGCACAGCAAATCTAAGCTGTTTGAAGTGTTTTTCCAAAGTTAACACCATTTTTATGTATGGCGTTCCAGAAACAACCTTATATCAGGCTGAAAACGCGTTTTACGCAATTTGCCATAACTTTGCAGGAAAGATTCAGAACTTGAAATTTTCACCTCCCACTACAGCAGAAAGGGTCTTTCTAGTAGTTGCACATCAAATCTAAGCTGTCTGAAGTGTTTTTCCAAAGTTATCAACATTTTTATGTTTGGCGTTATGGAATCGACCTTATCTCAGGCTGAAAATGTGTTTTCTGCATTGTGCCATAACTTTGCAATGACGCTTCAGAACATGTTATTTTTTCTTCCCACTATAGCAGAAAGGGTCTTACTAGTAGTTGCACATCAAATCTAAGCTGTCTGAATTGTTTTTCCAAAGTTATCAACTTTTTTATGTTTGGCGTTCTGGAACCCACCTAAACTCAGGCTGAAAACGCGTTTTCTGCTTTGTGGCATAACTATGCAGGGAAGCTTCAGAACATGAAATTTTCACATCCCACTGTAGCAGAAAGGGTCTTTCTAGTAGTTGCACATCAAATCTAAGATGTCTGAAGTGTTTTTCGAAAGTCATCAACATTTTTATGTTTTCCGTTCCAGAATCGACCTTATCTCAGGCTGAAAACGCGTTTTCTGCATTGTGCCAAAACTTTGCATTGATGATTCCGAACATGAAATTTTCAGGTCCCACAATAGCAGAAAGGGTCTTTCTCGCAGTTGCACAAAAAATCTAAGCTGTCTGATGTGTTTTTCCAAAGTTATCAACATTTTTATGTTTGGTGTTCCGGAATCAACCTTATCTCAGGCTGAAAACAGGTTTTCTGCATTGTGCCATAACTTTGCAGGGAAGCTTCAGAACATGAAATGTTCACCTCCAACTATAGCAGAAAGGGTCTTTCTAGTAGTTGCACAGCAAATCTAAGCTGTTTGAAGTGTTTTTCCAAAGTTAACACCATTTTTATGTATGGCGTTCCGGAATCGACCTTATCTCAGGCTGAAAACGCGTTTTCTGCATTGTCCCATAACTTTGCAGGGAAGCTTCAGAACATGAAATTTTCAAATCCCACTATAGCAGAAAGCGTCTTTCTAGCAGTTGCACATCAAATCTAAGCTGTCTGAAGTGTTTCTCCAAAGTTATCAACATTTTTATGTTTGGCGTTCCGGAATCGACCTTATCTCAGGCTGAAAATGCGTTTTCTGCATTGTGCCATAACTTTGCAGGGAAGCTTCAGAACATGAAATTTTCACATCCCACTATAGCAGAAAGGGTCTTTCTAGTAGTTGCATATCAAATCTAAGCTGTCTGAAGTGTTTTCCCAAAGTTATCAACATTTTTGTGTTTGGCGTTCCGTAACCCACCTTATCTCAGACTGAAAACGGGTTTTCTGCTTTGTGCCATAACTTTGCTGGGAAGCTTCAGAACATGAAATTTTAACCTCCCACTATAGCACAAAGGGTCTTTCTAGTAGTTGCACATCAAATCTAAGCTGTCTGAAGTGTTTTCCCAAAGTTATCAACATTTTTATGTTTGGCGTTCTGGAATCGACCTTATCTCACGCTGAAAATGCGTTTTCTGCATTGTGCCATAACTTTGCAGGGAAGCTTCAGAACATGAAATTTTCAACTCCCACTATAGCAGAAAGTGTCTTTCTAGTAGTTGCATATCAAATCTAAGCTGTCTGAAGTGTTTTCCCAAAGTTATCAACATTTTTGTGTTTGGCGTTCCGTAACCCACCTTATCTCAGACTGAAAACGGGTTTTCTGCTTTGTGCCATAACTTTGCTGGGAAGCTTCAGAACATGAAATTTTAACCTCCCACTATAGCACAAAGGGTCTTTCTAGTAGTTGCACATCAAATCTAAGCTGTCTGAAGTGTTTTCCCAAAGTTATCAACATTTTTATGTTTGGCGTTCCGTAACCCACCTTATCTCAGGCTGAAAACGCCTTTACTGCATTCTGCCATTACTTTGCAGGGAAGCTTGAGAACATGGAATGTTCACCTCCCACTTAGCAGAAAGGGTCTTTCTAGTAGTTGCACATCAATTCGATGCAGTCTGAAGTGTTTTTCCAAAGTTATCAACTTTTTTATGTTTGGCATTCCGGAATCTACCTTATCTCAGGCTGAAAACGCATTTTACGCATTGTGCCATAACTTTGCAGGTAAGCTTCAGAACATAAAATTTTATTTTCACCTCCCACTATAGCAGAAATGGTCTTTCGAGTAGTTGCACATCAAATCTAAGCTGTCTGAAATGTTTTTCCAAAGTTATCAACATTTTTATGTTTGGCGTTCCGGAACCCACCTTATCTCAGGCTGAAAACGCGTTTTCTGCGTTGTGACATAAATTTGCATAGAAGCTTCAGAACATGAAATTTTCACCTCCCACTATAGCAGAAAGGGTCTTTCTGGTAGTTGCACATCAAATCAAAGCTGTCTGAAGTGTTTTTCCAAAGTTATCAACATTTTTATGTTTGGCGTTCTGGAACCCACCTTATCTCAGGCTGAAAACGCGTTTCCTGCATTGTGCCATAACTTTGCAGGGAGACTTCAGAACATGAAATTTTCTCCTCCCACTATAGCAGAAAGGGTCTTTCTAGTAGTTGCACATCAAATCTAAGCTGTCTGAAGTGTTGTTCCAAAGTCATCAACAATTTTACGTTTGGCGTTTCGGAACCCACCTTATCTCAGGCTGAAAACGCGTTTTCTGCATTGTGCCATAACTTTGCAGGGAAGCTTCAGAACATGAAATGTTCACCTCCAACTATAGCAGAAAAGGTCTTTCTAGTAGTTGCACAGCAAATCTAAGCTGTTTGAAGTGTTTTTCCAAAGTTAACACCATTTTTATGTATGGCGTTCAAGAAACAACCTTATATCAGGCTGAAAACGCGTTTTACGCAATTTGCCATAACTTTGCAGGAAAGATTCAGAACTTGAAATTTTCACCTCCCACTATAGCAGAAAGGGTCTTACTAGTAGTTGCACATCAAATCTAAGCTGTCTGAATTGTTTTTCCAAAGTTATCAACTTTTTTATGTTTGGCGTTCTGGAACCCACCTAATCTCAGGCTGAAAACGCGTTTTCTGCTTTGTGGCATAACTATGCAGGGAAGCTTCAGAACATGAAATTTTCACATCCCACTGTAGCAGAAAGGGTCTTTCTAGTAGTTGCACATCAAATCTAAGATGTCTGAAGTGTTTTTCGAAAGTCATCAACATTTTTATGTTTTCCGTTCCAGAATCGACCTTATCTCAGGCTGAAAACGCGTTTTCTGCATTGTGCCAAAACTTTGCATTGATGATTCCGAACATGAAATTTTCAGGTCCCACAATAGCAGAAAGGGTCTTTCTAGCAGTTGCACAAAAAATCTAAGCTGTCTGATGTGTTTTTCCAAAGTTATCAACATTTTTATGTTTGGTGTTCCGGAATCAACCTTATCTCAGGCTGAAAACAGGTTTTCTGCATTGTGCCATAACTTTGCAGGGAAGCTTCAGAACATGAAATGTTCACCTCCAACTATAGCAGAAAGGGTCTTTCTAGTAGTTGCACAGCAAATCTAAGCTGTTTGAAGTGTTTTTCCAAAGTTAACACCATTTTTATGTATGGCGTTCCGGAATCGACCTTATCTCAGGCTGAAAACGCGTTTTCTGCATTGTCCCATAACTTTGCAGGGAAGCTTCAGAACATGAAATTTTCAAATCCCACTATAGCAGAAAGCGTCTTTCTAGCAGTTGCACATCAAATCTAAGCTGTCTGAAGTGTTTCTCCAAAGTTATCAACATTTTTATGTTTGGCGTTCCGGAATCGACCTTATCTCAGGCTGAAAATGCGTTTTCTGCATTGTGCCATAACTTTGCAGGGAAGCTTCAGAACATGAAATTTTCACATCCCACTATAGCAGAAAGGGTCTTTCTAGTAGTTGCACATCAAATCTAAGCTGTCTGAAGTGTTTTTCCAAAGTGATCAAATTTTTATGTTTGGCGTTCTGGAATCGACCTTATCTCACGCTGAAAATGCGTTTTCTGCATTGTGCCATAACTTTGCAGGGAAGCTTCAGAACATGAAATTTTCAACTCCCACTATAGCAGAAAGTGTCTTTCTAGTAGTTGCATATCAAATCTAAGCTGTCTGAAGTGTTTTCCCAAAGTTATCAACATTTTTGTGTTTGGCGTTCCGTAACCCACCTTATCTCAGACTGAAAACGGGTTTTCTGCTTTGTGCCATAACTTTGCTGGGAAGCTTCAGAACATGAAATTTTAACCTCCCACTATAGCACAAAGGGTCTTTCTAGTAGTTGCACATCAAATCTAAGCTGTCTGAAGTGTTTTCCCAAAGTTATCAACATTTTTATGTTTGGCGTTCCGTAACCCACCTTATCTCAGGCTGAAAACGCCTTTACTGCATTCTGCCATTACTTTGCAGGGAAGCTTGAGAACATGGAATGTTCACCTCCCACTATAGCAGAAATGGTCTTTCTAGTAGTTGCACATCAATTCGATGCAGTCTGAAGTGTTTTTCCAAAGTTATCAACTTTTTTATGTTTGGCATTCCGGAATCTACCTTATCTCAGGCTGAAAACGCATTTTACGCATTGTGCCATAACTTTGCAGGTAAGCTTCAGAACATAAAATTTTATTTTCACCTCCCACTATAGCAGAAATGGTCTTTCGAGTAGTTGCACATCAAATCTAAGCTGTCTGAAATGTTTTTCCAAAGTTATCAACATTTTTATGTTTGGCGTTCCGGAACCCACCTTATCTCAGGCTGAAAACGCGTTTTCTGCGTTGTGACATAAATTTGCATAGAAGCTTCAGAACATGAAATTTTCACCTCCCACTATAGCAGAAAGGGTCTTTCTAGTAGTTGCACATCAAATCTAAACTGTCTGAAGTGTTTTTCCAAAGTTATCAACACTTTTATGTTTGGCGTTCCGGAATCGACCTTTTCTCACGCTCAAAATGCGTTTTCTGCTTTGTGCCATAACTGAGCTGGGAAGCTTCAGAACATGAAATTTTAACCTCCCACTGTAGCAGAAAGGGTCTTTCTAGTAGTTGCACATCAAATCTAAGATGTCTGAAGTGCTTTTCGAAAGTCATCAACATTTTTATGTTTTCCGTTCCAGAATCGACCTTATCTCAGGCTGAAAACGCGTTTTCTGCATTGTGCCAAAACTTTGCATTGATGATTCCGAACATGAAATTTTCAGGTCCCACAATAGCAGAAAGGGTCTTTCTAGCAGTTGCACAAAAAATCTAAGCTGTCTGATGTGTTTTTCCAAAGTTATCAACATTTTTATGTTTGGCGTTCCGGAACCCACCTTTTCTCAGGCTGAAAACGGGTTTTCCGCAATATGCCATAACTTTGCAGGGAAGCTTAAGAACATGACATTTTCACCTCCCACTATAGAAGAAAGGGTCTTTCTAGTAGTTGCACATCATATCTAAGCTGTCTGAAGTGTTTTTCCAAAGTTATCAACACTTTTATGTTTGGCGTTCCGGAATCGACCTTATCTCAGGCTGAAAATGCATTTTCTGCATTGTGCCATAACTTTGCAGGGAAGCTTCAGAACATGAAATTTTCACATCCCACTATAGCAGAAAGGGTCTTTCTGGTAGTTGCACATCAAATCGAAGCTGTCTGAAGTGTTTTTCCAAAGTTATCAACATTTTTATGTTTGGCGTTCCGGAACCCACCTTATCTCAGGCTGAAAACATGTTTCTTTCTTTGTGCCATAACTGAGCAGGGAAGCTTCAGAACATGAAATTTTAACCTCCCACTCTAGCAGAAACGGTCTTTCTAGTAGTTGCACATCAAATGTAAGCTGTCTGAAGTGTTTTTCCAAAGTTATCAACATTTTTATATTTGGCGTTCCGGAACCCCCCTTATCTCAGACTGAAAACGCGTTTTCTGGATTGTGCCATAACTTTGCAGGGAAGCTTCAAAACATGAAATTTTCAACCTCCCACTATAGTAGAAAGGGTCTTTCTAGTAGGTGCACATCAAATCTAAGCTGTCTGAAGTGTTTTTCGAAAGTTATCAACATTTTTGTGTTTGGCGTTCCGGAACCCATCTTATCTCAGGCTGAAAACGTATTTTCTGCATTGTGCCATAACTTTGCAGGGAAGCTTCAGAACATGAAATTTTAACCTCCCACAATGGCAGAAAGGGTCTTTCTAGTAGTTGCACATCAAATCTAAGCTGTCTGAAGTGTTTTTCCAAAATTATCAACATTTTTATGTTTGGCGTTCCGGAATCGACCTTATCTCAGACTGAAAATGTGTTTTCTGATTTGTGCCGTAACTTTGCCGGGAAGCCTCAGAACATGAAATTTTCACCTCCCTTTCGAAAGTTATCAACATTTTTATGTTTGGCGTTCCGGAATCGACCTTATCTCAGGCTGAAAACGCGTTTTACGCATTGTGCCATAACTTTGCATAAAGCTTCAGAACATGAAATTTTCACCTCCCAGTATAGTAGAACGGGTCTTTCTAGTAGTTGCACATGATATCTAAGCTGTCTGAAGTGTTTTTCCGAAGTTTTCAACATTTTTATGTTTGGCGTTCCGGAACCCACCTTATCTCAGGCTGAAAACGCGTTTTCGGAATTGTGCCATAGCTATGCAGGGAAGCTTCAGAACATGAAGTTTTCACCTCCCACTATAGCAGAAAGGGTCTTTCTCGTACTTGCGCATCAAATCTAAACTGTCTGAAGTGTTTTGCGTTCCTGAATCGACCTTATTTCAGGCTGAAAACACGATTTACGCAATCTGCCATAACTTTGCAGGGAATCTTCAGAACATGAAATTTTCACCTCCCACTGTAGCAGAAAGGGTCTTTCTAGTAGTTGCACATCAAATCTAAGCTGTCTGAAGTGTTTTTCAAAGGTTATCATATTTTTATATTTGGCGTTCCGGAATTGACCTTGTCTCATGCTGAAAACGCGTTTTCTGCATTGTCCCATAACTTTGCAGGGACGCTTCAGAACATGAAATTTTCACCTCCCACTGTAGCAGAAAGGGTCTTTCTAGTAGTTGCACATCAAATCTAAGCTGTCTGAAGTGTTTTTCAAAGGTTATCATATTTTCATATTTGGCGTTCCGGAATTGACCTTGTCTCATGCTGAAAACGCGTTTTCTGCATTGTGCCATAACTTTGCAGGGAATTTTCAGAACTTGAAATTTACACCTCCCACTATAGCAGAAATGGTCCTTCTAGTAGTTGCACATCAAATGTAAGCTGTGTGAAGTGTGTTTCCAAAGTTATCAACATTTTTATGCTTGGCGTTCCGGAACCCACCTTATCTCAGGCTGAAAACGCGGTTTCTGCATTGTGCCATAACTTTGCAGGAAAGCTGCAGAATATGAAATTTTCACCTCCCACTATAGCAGAAAGGGTTTCTCTAGTCGTTGCACATCAAATCTAAGCTGTCTGAAGTGTTTTTCCAAAGTTATCAACATTTTTATGTTTGGCGTTCCGGAACCCACCTTATCTCAGGCTGTGAGCGCGTTTTCTGCATTGTGCCATAACTTTGGAGGAAAGCTTCAGAACATGAAATTTTCAATTCCCATTATAGCATATAGGGTCTTTCTAATAGTTGCACATCAAATCTAAGCTGTCTGAAGTGTTTTTCCAAAGTTCTCAACATTTTTTTGTTTGGCGTTCCAGAATCGACCTTATCTCAGGCTGAAAACGCCTTTTACACATTGTTTCATAATTTTGCAGGGAAGCTTCAGAACATCAAATTTTCACCTCCCACTATAGTAGAAAGGGTCTTTCTAGTAGTTGCACATCAAATCTAAGCTGCCTGAAGTGCTTTTCCAAAGTTATCAACATTTTTATGATTGGCGTTCCTGAATCGACCTTATCTCAGGCTGAAAACGCGTTTTACGCATTGTGCAGAACTTTGCAGGGAGACTTCAGAACATGAAATTTTCTCCTCCCAGTATAGCAGAAAGGTTCTTTCTAGTAGTTGCACATCAAATCTAACCTGTTTGAAGTGTTTTTCCAAAGTTAACACCATTTTTATGTTTGGCGTTCCAGAAACAACCTTATCTCAGGCTGAAAACGCGTTTCCTGCATTGTGGCATCACTTTGCAGGGATGCTTCAGAACATGAAATTTTCACTTCCCACTGTAGCAGAAAGGGTCTTTCGAGTAGTTGCACATCAAATCTAAGCTGTCTGAAGTGTTTTTCCAAAGTGATCAACATTTTTATGTTTGGCGTCCTGGAACCCTCCTAATCTCAGGCTGAAAACGCGTTTTCTGCATTGTGCCATAACTTTTCAGGTAAGCTTCAGAACAAAAATTTTCCACTTCCCACTATAGCAGAAAGGGTCTTTCTGGTAGTTGCACATAAAATCTAAGCTGTCTGAAGTGTTTTTCCAAAGTTATCAAGATTCTTATGTTTGGCGTTCCGGAATCAACCTTATCTCAGACTGAAAACGTGTTTTCTGCATTGTGCCATATCTTTGGAGGGAAACTTCAGAACATGAAATTTTCACCTCCAACTATAGCAGAAAGGTTTTTTCTAGTAGTTGCACATCAAATCTAACCTGTTTGAAGTGTTTTTCCAAAGTTATCAACATTTTTATGTTTGGCGTCCTGGAACCCTCCTAATCTCAGGCTGAAAACGCGTTTTCTGCATTGTGCCATAACTTTTCAGGTAAGATTCAGAACATGAAATGTTCGCCTACCACTATAGCAGATAGGGTCTTTCTCGTAGTTGCAGATCAAATCTAAGCTGTCTGAAATGTTTTTCCAAAGTTATCAACATTTTTATGTTTGGCGTTCCGGAATCGACCTTATGTGAGGCTGAAAACGCGTTTTCTGCATTGTGCCATAACTTTGCAGGGAAGCTTCAGAAAATGAAATTTTAACCTCCCAATATAGCAGAAAGGGTCTTTCTAGTAGTTGCACATCAAATCTAAGCTGTCTGAAGTGTTTTTCCAAAGTTATCAACATTTTTATGTTTGGTGTTCCTGAATCGACCTTTTCTCATGCTGAAAACGCGTTTTCTGCATTGTGTCATAACTTTGCAGGGAAGCTTCAGAACATGACATTTTCACCTCCCACTATAGCATAACGGGTCTCTCTAGTAGTTGCACATCAAATCTAAGCTGTCTGAAGTGTTTTTCCAGAATAATGAACCTTTTTATGTTTGGCGTTCCGGAATCGACCTAATCTCAGGCTGAAAACGCGTTTTACGCATTGTGCCATAACTTTGCAGGGATGCTTCAGAACATGAAATTTTCACCTCCCACTGTAGCAGAAAGGGTCTTTCGAGTAGTTGTACATCAAATCCTAGCTGTCTGAAGTGTTTTACCGAAGTTATGAACATTTTTATGTTTGGCGTTCCGGAAATGACCTTATGTGAGGCTGAAAACGCGTTTTCTGCATTGTGACATAACTTTGCAGGGAAGCTTCAGAACATGAAATGTTAACCTCCCACTATAGCAGAAAGGGTCTTTCTAGTAGTTGCACATCAAATCTAAGCTGTCTAAAGAGTTTTTCCAAAGTTATCAATATTTTTATGTTTGGCGTTCCAGAAACAACCTTATCTCAGGCTGAAAACGCGTTTCCTGCATTGTTGCATCACTTTGCAGGGATGCTTCAGAACATGAAATTTTCACTTCCCACTGTAGCAGAAAGGGTCTTTCGAGTAGTTGCACATCAAATCTAAGCTGTCTGAAGTGTTTTTCCAAAGTGATCAACATTTTTATGGTTGGTGTTCCTGAATCCACCTTATCTCAGGCTGAAAACGCGTTTCCTGCATTGTGCCATAACTTTGCAGGGAATCTTCAGAACATGAAATTTTCACCTCCGACTACAGCAGAAAGGGTCTTTCTAGTAGTTGCACATCAAATCTAAGCTGTCTGAAATGTTTTTCTAAAGTTATCAACATTTTTACGTTTGGCGTTCCAGAATCGACCTTATCTCAGGCTGAAAACGCGTTGTCTGCATTGTGCCATAACTTTGCATGGAAGCTTCCGAACATGAAATGTTCACGTCCCACTATAGCAGAAAGGGTCTTTATAGTAGTTGCACATCAAATCTAAGCTGTCTGAAGTGTTTTTCGAAAGTTTTCAACATTTTTATGGTTGGTGTTCCTGAATCCACCTTATCTCAGCCTGAAAACGCGTTTCCTGCATTGTGCCATAACTTTGCAGGGAATCTTCAGCACATGAAATGTTCACGTCCCACTATAGCAGAAAGGGTATTTCTAGTAGTTGCACATTAAATCTAAGCTGTCTGAAGTGTTGTTCCAAAGTTATCAACATTTTTATGTTTGGCGTTCCGGAACCCACCTTATCTCAGGCTGAAAACGCGTTTTCGGCATTGTGCCATAACTTTCCAGGGAAGCTTCAGAACATGAAATTTTCAGGTCCCACTATAGCAGAAAGGGTCTTTCTAGTAGTTGCACATGAAATCTAAACTGTCTGAAGTGTTTTTCGAAAGTTTTCAACATTTTTATGGTTGGTGTTCCTGAATCCACCTTATCTCAGGCTGAAAACGCGTTTCCTGCATTGTGCCATAACTTTGCAGGGAATCTTCAGAACATGAAATTTTCACCTCCGACTACAGCAGAAAGGGTCTTTCTAGTAGTTGCACATCAAATCTAAGCTGTCTGAAGTGTTTTTCGAAAGTTTTCAACATTTTTATGTTTGGTGTTCCTGAATCGACCTTATCTCAGGCTGAAAACGCGTTTTACGCATTGTGCCATAACTTTGCAGGAAAGCTTCAGAACATGAAATTTTTACCTCCCACTATAGCAGAAAGGATATTTCCAATAGTTGCACATAAAATCTAAGTTGTGTGAAGTGTTTTTCCAAAGTTATCAACATTTTTATGTTTGGCGTTCCGGATCGCACCTTATTGAAAACGCGTTTTCTGCATTGTGCCATAACTTTGCAGGAAAGCTGCAGAATATGAAATTTCCAACTCCCACTATAGCAGAAAGGGTCTTTCTAGTAGTTGCACATCAAATCAAAGCTGTTTGAAGTTTTTTTCCAAAGTTATCAACATTTTTATGTTTGGCGTTCCGGAACCCACCTTATCTCAGGCTGAAAACGCGTTTTCTGCATTGTGCCATAACTTAGCAGGAAAGCTTCAGAACATGAAATTTTCACCTCCCACTATAGCAGAAAGGGTCTTTCTAGTAGTTGCACATCAAATCTAAGTTGTTTGAAGTGTTTTTCCAAAGTTATCATCATTTTTATGTTTGGCGTTCTGGAACCCACCTTATCTCAGGCTAAAAACGCGTTTTCTGGATAGTGCCATAACTTTGCAGAGAGACTTCAGAACATGAAAGCTTAACATCCCACTATAGCAGAATGGGTCTTTCTAGTAGTTGCACATCAAATCTAAGCTGTCTGAAGTGTTTTTCCAAAGTTATCAACATTTTTATGTTTGGCGTTCTGGAACCCACCTTATCTCAGGCTGAAAACGCGTTTTATGCATTGTGCCATAACTTTGCAGGGAAGCTTCAGAAAATGAACTTTTCACCTCCCACTATAGCAGAAAGGGTCTTTCTAGTAGTTGCACATCAAATCTAAGCTGTCTGAAGTGTTGTTTCAAAGTCATCATCATTTTTACGCTTGGCGTACCGGAACCCACCTTATCTCAGGCTGAAAACGCGTTTTCTGCATTGTGCCATAACTTCTCAGGGAAGCTTCAGAACATGAAATGTTCACCTCCGACTATAGCAGAAAGGGTCTTTCTAGTAGTTGCACATCAAATCTAAGCTGTATGAAGTGTTTTTCCAAAGTTATCAACATTTTTATGTTTGGTGTTCCGGAATCGACCTTATCACAGGATGAAAAATCGTTTTCTGCATTGTCCCATAACTTTCCAGGGAAGCTTCAGAACATGAAATTTTGACCTCCCACTATAGCAGAAAGGGTCTCTCTAGTAGTTGCACATCAAATCTAAGCTGTCTGAAGTGTTTTTCGAAAGTTATCATCATTTTTATGTTTGGCCATCCGGAACCCACCTTATCTCAAGCTGAAAACGCATTTTCTGCATTATGCCATAACTTTGCAGGGAAGCTTCGGAACATGAAATGTTCACCTCCCACTATAGCAGAAAGGGTCTTTCTAGTAGTTGCACATCAAATGTTAGCTGTCTGAAGTGTTGTTCCAAAGTTATCAACATTTTTATGTTTGGCGTTCCGGAACCCACCTTATCTCAGGCTGAAAACGTGTTTTCTGCATTGTGCCATAACTTTGCAGGGAAGCTTCAGAATATGAAATTTTAACCTCCCACAATAGCAGAAAGGGTCCTTCCAGTAATTGCACATCAAATCTAAGCTGTCTGAAGTGTTTTTCCAAAGTTATCAACATTTTTATGTTTGGCGTTCCGGAATCTACCTTATCTCAGGCTGAAAACGCTTTTTACGCTTTGTGCCATAACTTTGCAGGGAAGCTTCAGAAAATGAAATTTTCACCTCCCACTATAGCAGAAAAGGGATTTTCTCGTAGTTGCATATCAAATCTCAGCTGTCTGAAGTGTTTTTCCAAAGTTATCAACATTTCTATGTTTGGCGTTCCGGAATCAACCTTATCTCAGGCTGAAAACGCATTTTCTGCATTGTGCCATAACTTTGCAGGGAAGCTTCAGAACATGAAATTTTCACCTCCCACTATAGCAGAAAGGGTCTTTCTAGTAGTTACACATCAAATCTAAGCTGTCTGAAGTGTTTTTCCAAAGTTATCAACATTTTTATGTTTGGCGTTCCGGAACCCACCTTATCTCTGGCTGGAAACGCGTTTTCTGCTATATGCCATAACTTTGCTGGGAATCTTCAGAACATGAATTTTTAACCTCCTACAATAGCATAAAGGGTCTTTCTTGTAGTTGCACATCAAATCTAAGCTGTCTGAAGTGTTTTTCCAAAGGTATCAACATTTTTATGTTTGGCGTTCTGGAACCCACCTTATCTCAGGCTGAAAACGCGTTTTCTGCATTGTGCCAAAACTTTGTAGGTAAGCTCCAGAACATGAAATTTTCACCTCCCACTATAGCAGAAAGGGTCTTTCTAGTAGTTGCACATCAAATCTAAGCAGTTTGAAGTGTTTTTCCAAAGTTATCAACACTTTTATTTTGGCGTTCCTGAATCGACCTTATCTCTGGCTGAAAACATGTTTTCTACATTGTGCCATAACTTTGCAGGGAAGCTTCAGAAAATGAACTTTTCACCTCCCACTATAGCAGAAAGGGTCTTTCTAGTAGTTGCACATCAAATCTCAGCTGTCTGAAGTGTTTTTCCAAAGTTATCAACATTTCTATGTTTGGCGTTCCGGAATCAACCTTATCTCAGGCTGAAAACGCATTTTCTGCATTGTGCCATAACTTTGCAGGGAAGCTTCAGAACATGAAATTTTCACCTCCCACTATAGCAGAAAGGGTCTTTCTAGTAGTTACACATCAAATCTAAGCTGTCTGAAGTGTTTTTCCAAAGTTATCAACATTTTTATGTTTGGCGTTCCGGAACCCACCTTATCTCTGGCTGGAAACGCGTTTTCTGCTATATGCCATAACTTTGCTGGGAATCTTCAGAACATGAATTTTTAACCTCCTACAATAGCATAAAGGGTCTTTCTTGTAGTTGCACATCAAATCTAAGCTGTCTGAAGTGTTTTTCCAAAGGTATCAACATTTTTATGTTTGGCGTTCTGGAACCCACCTTATCTCAGGCTGAAAACGCGTTTTCTGCATTGTGCCAAAACTTTGTAGGTAAGCTCCAGAACATGAAATTTTCACCTCCCACTATAGCAGAAAGGGTCTTTCTAGTAGTTGCACATCAAATCTAAGCAGTTTGAAGTGTTTTCCAAAGTTATCAACACTTTTATTTTGGCGTTCCTGAATCGACCTTATCTCTGGCTGAAAACATGTTTTCTACATTGTGCCATAACTTTGCAGGGAAGCTTCAGAAAATGAACTTTTCACCTCCCACTATAGCAGAAAGGGTCTTTCTAGTAGTTGCACATCAAATCTAAGCTGTCTGAAGTGTTTTTCGAAAGTTATCATCATTTTTATGTTTGGCCATCCGGAACCCACCTTATCTCAGGCTGAAAACGCGTTTTCTGCATTGTGCCATAACTTCTCCTGGTAGCTTCAGAACATGAAATGTTCACGTCCCACTATAGCAGAAAGGGTCTTTCTAGTAGTTGCACATCAAATCTAAGCTGTCTGAAGTGTTTTTCCAAAGTTATCAACATTTTTATGTTTGGTGTTCCGGAATCGACCTTATCTCAGGATGAAAAATCGTTTTCTGCATTGTCCCATAACTTTCCAGGGAAGCTTCAGAACATGAAATGTTCACCTCCCACTATAGCAGAATGGGTCTTTCTAGTAGTTGCACATCAAATCTAAGCAGTCTGAAGTGTTTTTCGAAAGTTATCTACATTTTTATGTTTGCCGTTCCGGAATCAACCTTATCTCAGGCTGAAAACGCGTTTTACGCATTGCGCCATAACTTTGTAGGAAAGCTTCAGAACATGAAATTTTCAATTCCCACTAAAGCAGAAAGGTTTTTCTCCTACTTGCACATCAAATGTAAGCTGTCTGAAGTGTTTTTCGATAGTTTTCAACATTTTTATATTTGGCGTTCCAGAATCGACCATATGTCAGGCTGAAAACACGTTTTCTGCATTGTGCCATAACTTTGCAGGGAAGCTTCAGAACATGAAATTTTCAACTCCCTCTACAGCAGAAAGGGTCTTTCTAGTAGTTGCACGTCAAATCTAAGCTGTCTGAAGTGTTTTTCCAAAGTTATCAACATTTTTATGTTTGGCATTCCAGAATCGACCTTATCTCTGGCTGAAGACGCGTTTTCTGCATTGTGCCTTAACTTTGCAGGGAAACTTCAGAACATGAAATGTTCACCTCCCACTATAGCAGAAAGGGTCTTTCTAGTAGTTGCACATCAAATCTAAGCTGTCTGAAGTGTTTTTTCAAAGTTATCATATTTTTATGTTTGGCGTTCCGTAATTGACCTCGTCTCATGCTGAAAACGTGTTTTCTGCATTGTGCCATAACTTTGCAGGGAAGCTTCAGAACATGAAATGTTCACCTCCCACTATAGCAGAAAGGGTCTCTCTAGTAGTTGCACATCAAATCTAAGCTGTCTGAAGTGTTTTTCCAAAGTTATCAACATTTTTATGTTTGGCGTTCCGGAACCCACCTTTTCTCAGGCTGAAAATTCGTTTTCTGCATTTTGCCACAACTTTGCAGGGAAGCTTCAGAACATGAAATTTTCACCTCCCACTATAGCAGAAAGGGTCTTTCTAGTAGTTGCACATCAAATCTAAGCAGTTTGAAGTGTTTTTCCAAAGTTATCAACATTTTTATGTTTGGCGTTCCGGAATCAACCTTATCTCAGGCTGAAAACGCGTTTTACGCATTGCGCCATAACTTTGCAGGAAAGCTTCGGAACATGAAATTTTCAATTCCCACTAAAGCAGAAAGGGTTTTTCTCCTACTTGCACATCAAATCTAAGCTGTCTGAAATGATTTTCGAAAGTTATCAACATTTTTATGTTTGCCGTTCAGGAATCGACCTTATCTCAGGCTGAAAACCCGTTTTCTGCATTGTGCCTTAACTTTGCAGGGAAGCTTGAGAACATGAAGTTTTAACCTCCCACTATAGCAGAAAAGGTCATTCTAGCAGTTGCACATCAAATCTAAGCTGTCTTGAAGTGTTTTTCTGATGTTATCAACATTTTTATGTTTGGCATTCCGGAACCCACCTTATCTCAGCCTGAAAACGCGTTTTACATATTTTGCCATAACTTTGCAGGGAAGGTTCAGAACATGAAATTTTCAGCTCCGACTATAGCAGAAAGGGTCTTTCTAGTAGTTGCACATCAAATCTAAGCTGTCTGAAGTGTTTTTCCAAAGTTATCAATATTTTTATGTTTGGCGTTCCGGAATCAACCTTATCTCAGGCTGAAAACGCGTTTTACGCATTGCGCCATAACTTTGCAGGAAAGCTTCGGAACATGAAATTTTCAATTCCCACTAAAGCAGAAAGGGTTTTTCTCCTACTTGCACATCAAATCTAAGCTGTCTGAAGTGTTTTTCCAAAGTTATCAACATTTTTATGTTTGGCGTTCCGGAACCCACCTTATCTCTGGCTGGAAACGCGTTTTCTGCTATATGCCATAACTTTGCTGGGAATCTTCAGAACATGAATTTTTAACCTCCTACAATAGCATAAAGGGTCTTTCTTGTAGTTGCACATCAAATCTAAGCTGTCTGAAGTGTTTTTCCAAAGGTATCAACATTTTTATGTTTGGCGTTCTGGAACCCACCTTATCTCAGGCTGAAAACGCGTTTTCTGCATTGTGCCAAAACTTTGTAGGTAAGCTCCAGAACATGAAATTTTCACCTCCCACTATAGCAGAAAGGGTCTTTCTAGTAGTTGCACATCAAATCTAAGCAGTTTGAAGTGTTTTCCAAAGTTATCAACACTTTTATTTTGGCGTTCCTGAATCGACCTTATCTCTGGCTGAAAACATGTTTTCTACATTGTGCCATAACTTTGCAGGGAAGCTTCAGAAAATGAACTTTTCACCTCCCACTATAGCAGAAAGGGTCTTTCTAGTAGTTGCACATCAAATCTAAGCTGTCTGAAGTGTTTTTCGAAAGTTATCATCATTTTTATGTTTGGCCATCCGGAACCCACCTTATCTCAGGCTGAAAACGCGTTTTCTGCATTGTGCCATAACTTCTCCTGGTAGCTTCAGAACATGAAATGTTCACGTCCCACTATAGCAGAAAGGGTCTTTCTAGTAGTTGCACATCAAATCTAAGCTGTCTGAAGTGTTTTTCCAAAGTTATCAACATTTTTATGTTTGGTGTTCCGGAATCGACCTTATCTCAGGATGAAAAATCGTTTTCTGCATTGTCCCATAACTTTCCAGGGAAGCTTCAGAACATGAAATGTTCACCTCCCACTATAGCAGAATGGGTCTTTCTAGTAGTTGCACATCAAATCTAAGCAGTCTGAAGTGTTTTTCGAAAGTTATCTACATTTTTATGTTTGCCGTTCCGGAATCAACCTTATCTCAGGCTGAAAACGCGTTTTACGCATTGCGCCATAACTTTGTAGGAAAGCTTCAGAACATGAAATTTTCAATTCCCACTAAAGCAGAAAGGTTTTTCTCCTACTTGCACATCAAATGTAAGCTGTCTGAAGTGTTTTTCGATAGTTTTCAACATTTTTATATTTGGCGTTCCAGAATCGACCATATGTCAGGCTGAAAACACGTTTTCTGCATTGTGCCATAACTTTGCAGGGAAGCTTCAGAACATGAAATTTTCAACTCCCTCTACAGCAGAAAGGGTCTTTCTAGTAGTTGCACGTCAAATCTAAGCTGTCTGAAGTGTTTTTCCAAAGTTATCAACATTTTTATGTTTGGCATTCCAGAATCGACCTTATCTCTGGCTGAAGACGCGTTTTCTGCATTGTGCCTTAACTTTGCAGGGAAACTTCAGAACATGAAATGTTCACCTCCCACTATAGCAGAAAGGGTCTTTCTAGTAGTTGCACATCAAATCTAAGCTGTCTGAAGTGTTTTTTCAAAGTTATCATATTTTTATGTTTGGCGTTCCGTAATTGACCTCGTCTCATGCTGAAAACGTGTTTTCTGCATTGTGCCATAACTTTGCAGGGAAGCTTCAGAACATGAAATGTTCACCTCCCACTATAGCAGAAAGGGTCTCTCTAGTAGTTGCACATCAAATCTAAGCTGTCTGAAGTGTTTTTCCAAAGTTATCAACATTTTTATGTTTGGCGTTCCGGAACCCACCTTTTCTCAGGCTGAAAATTCGTTTTCTGCATTTTGCCACAACTTTGCAGGGAAGCTTCAGAACATGAAATTTTCACCTCCCACTATAGCAGAAAGGGTCTTTCTAGTAGTTGCACATCAAATCTAAGCAGTTTGAAGTGTTTTTCCAAAGTTATCAACATTTTTATGTTTGGCGTTCCGGAATCAACCTTATCTCAGGCTGAAAACGCGTTTTACGCATTGCGCCATAACTTTGCAGGAAAGCTTCGGAACATGAAATTTTCAATTCCCACTAAAGCAGAAAGGGTTTTTCTCCTACTTGCACATCAAATCTAAGCTGTCTGAAATGATTTTCGAAAGTTATCAACATTTTTATGTTTGCCGTTCAGGAATCGACCTTATCTCAGGCTGAAAACCCGTTTTCTGCATTGTGCCTTAACTTTGCAGGGAAGCTTGAGAACATGAAGTTTTAACCTCCCACTATAGCAGAAAAGGTCATTCTAGCAGTTGCACATCAAATCTAAGCTGTCTTGAAGTGTTTTTCTGATGTTATCAACATTTTTATGTTTGGCATTCCGGAACCCACCTTATCTCAGCCTGAAAACGCGTTTTACATATTTTGCCATAACTTTGCAGGGAAGGTTCAGAACATGAAATTTTCAGCTCCGACTATAGCAGAAAGGGTCTTTCTAGTAGTTGCACATCAAATCTAAGCTGTCTGAAGTGTTTTTCCAAAGTTATCAATATTTTTATGTTTGGCGTTCCGGAATCAACCTTATCTCAGGCTGAAAACGCGTTTTACGCATTGCGCCATAACTTTGCAGGAAAGCTTCGGAACATGAAATTTTCAATTCCCACTAAAGCAGAAAGGGTTTTTCTCCTACTTGCACATCAAATCTAAGCTGTCTGAAATGATTTTCGAAAGTTATCAACATTTTTATGTTTGCCGTTCAGGAATCGACCTTATCTCAGGCTGAAAACCCGTTTTCTGCATTGTGCCTTAACTTTGCAGGGAAGCTTGAGAACATGAAGTTTTAACCTCCCACTATAGCAGAAAAGGTCATTCTAGCAGTTGCACATCAAATCTAAGCTGTCTTGAAGTGTTTTTCTGATGTTATCAACATTTTTATGTTTGGCATTCCGGAACCCACCTTATCTCAGCCTGAAAACGCGTTTTACATATTTTGCCATAACTTTGCAGGGAAGGTTCAGAACATGAAATTTTCAGCTCCGACTATAGCAGAAAGGGTCTTTCTAGTAGTTGCACATCAAATCTAAGCTGTCTGAAGTGTTTTTCCAAAGTTATCAATATTTTTATGTTTGGCGTTCCGGAACCCACCTTATCTCAGCCTGAAAACGCGTTTTACATATTTTGCCATAACTTTGCAGGGAAGCTTCAGAACATGAAATTTTTACATCCCACTATAGCAGAAAGGGTCTTTCTAGTAGTTGCACATCAAATCTAAGCTGTCTGAAGTGTTTTTCCAAAGTTATCAACATTTTTATGTTTGGCGTTCTGGAACCCACCTAATCTCAGGCTGAAAACGCGTTTTCTGCATTGTGCCATAACTTTTCAGGGAAGCTTCAGAACATGAAATGTTCGCCTCCCACTATAGCAGATAGGGTCTTTCTAGTAGTTGCACATCAAATCTAAGCTATCTGAAGTGTTTTTCTGAAGTTATCAACATTTTTATGTTTGGCGTTCCGGAACCCACCTTATCTCAGCCTGAAAACGCGTTTTACATATTTTGCCATAACTTTGCAGGGAAGCTTCAGAACATGAAATTTTAACATCCCACTATGGCAGAAAGGGTCTTTCTAGTAGTTGCACATCAAATCTAAGCTGTCTGAAGTGTTTTTCCAAAGTTATCAATATTTTTATGTTTGGCGTTCCGGAATCTACCTTATCTCAGGCTGAAAACGCGTTTCCTGCATTGTGGCATAACTTTGCAGGGAAGCTTCAGAACATGAAATTTTCAGCTCCCACTGTAGCTAAAAGGGTCTTTCTAGTAGTCTCACATCAAATCTAAGCTGTCTGAAGTGTTTTTCCAAAGTTATCAACATTTTTATGTTTGGCGTTCTGGAACCCACCTTATCTCAGGCTGAAAACGCGTTTCCTGCAATGTGCCATAACTTTGCAGGGAAGCTTCAGAACATTAAGTTTTAACCTCCCACTATAGCAGAAAAGGTCATTCTAGTAGTTGCACATCAAATCTAAGCTGTCTTGAAGTGTTTTTCTGAAGTTATCAACATTTTTATGTTTGGCGTTCCGGAACCCACCTTATCTCAGCTTGAAAACGCGTTTTACATATTTTGCCATAACTTTGCAGGGAAGCTTCAGAACATGAAATTTTTACATCCCACTATAGCAGAAAGGGTCTTTCTAGTCGTTGCACATCAAATCTAAGCTGTCTGAAGTGTTTTTCCAAAGTTATCAACATTTTTATGTTTGGCGTTCTGGAACCCACCTAATCTCAGGCTGAAAACGCGTTTTCTGCATTGTGCCATAACTTTTCAGGGAAGCTTCAGAACATGAAATGTTCGCCTCCCACTATAGCAGATAGGGTCTTTCTAGTAGTTGCACATCAAATCTAAGCTATCTGAAGTGTTTTTCTGAAGTTATCAACATTTTTATGTTTGGCGTTCCGGAACCCACCTTATCTCAGCCTGAAAACGCGTTTTACATATTTTGCCATAACTTTGCAGGGAAGCTTCAGAACATGAAATTTTAACATCCCACTATGGCAGAAAGGGTCTTTCTAGTAGTTGCACATCAAATCTAAGCTGTCTGAAGTGTTTTTCCAAAGTTATCAATATTTTTATGTTTGGCGTTCCGGAATCTACCTTATCTCAGGCTGAAAACGCGTTTCCTGCATTGTGGCATAACTTTGCAGGGAAGCTTCAGAACATGAAATTTTCAGCTCCCACTGTAGCTAAAAGGGTCTTTCTAGTAGTTGCACATCAAATCTAAGCTGTCTGAAGTGTTTTTCCAAAGTTATCAACATTTTCATGTTTGGCGTTCTGGAACCCACCTTATCTCAGGCTGAAAACGCGTTTCCTGCAATGTGCCATAACTTTGCAGGGAAGCTTCAGAACATTAAGTTTTAACCTCCCACTATAGCAGAAAAGGTCATTCTAGTAGTTGCACATCAAATCTAAGCTGTCTTGAAGTGTTTTTCTGAAGTTATCAACATTTTTATGTTTGGCGTTCCGGAACCCACCTTATCTCAGCTTGAAAACGCGTTTTACATATTTTGCCATAACTTTGCAGGGAAGCTTCAGAACATGAAATTTTTACATCCCACTATAGCAGAAAGGGTCTTTCTAGTAGTTGCACATCAAATCTAAGCTGTCTGAAGTGTTTTTCCAAAGTTATCAATATTTTTATGTTTGGCGTTCGGGAATCGACCTTATCTCAGGCTGAAAACGCGTTTCCTGCATTGTGCCAAAACTTTATAGGTAAGCTCCAGAACATGAAATTTTCACCTCCCACTATAGCAGAAAGGGTCTTTCTAGTAGTTGCACATCCAATCTAAGCTGTTTGAAGTGTTTTTCCAAAGTTAGCAACATTTTTATGTTTGGCGTTTCGGAATCGACCTTATCTCCGGCTGAAAATGTGTTTTCTGCATTGTGCCATAACTTTGCAGGGAAGCTTGAGAACATGAAGTTTTATCCTCCCACTATAGAAGAAAAGGTCATTCTAGCAGTTGCACATCAAATCAAAGCTGTCTTGAAGTGTTTTTCCAAAGTTATCAATATTTTTATGTTTGGCGTTCCGGAATCTACCTTATCTCAGGCTGAAAACGCGTTTCCTGCATTGTGGTATAACTTTGCATTGAAGCTTCAGAACATGAAATTTTCACCTCCCACTGTAGCTAAAAGGGTCTTTCTAGTAGTTGCACATCAAATCTAAGCTGTCTGAAGTGTTTTTCCAAAGTTATCAACATTTTTATGTTTGGCGTTCTGGAACCCACCTAATCTCAGGCTGAAAACGCGTTTTCTGCAATGTGCCATAACTTTGCAGGGAAGCTTCAGAACATGAAGTTTTAACCTCCCACTATAGCAGAAAACGTCATTCTAGTAGTTGCACATCAAATCTAAGCTGTATTGAAGTGTTTTTCTGAAGTTATCAACATTTTTAGGTTTGGCGTTCCGGAACCCACCTTATCTCAGCCTGAAAACGCGTTTTACATATTTTGCCATAACTTTGCAGGGAAGCTTCAGAACATGAAATTTTTACATCCCACTATAGCAGAAAGGGTCTTTCTAGTAGTTGCACATCAAATCTAAGCTGTCTGAAGTGTTTTTCCAAAGTTATCAATATTTTTATGTTTGGCGATCCGGAATCGACCTTTTCTCAGGCTGAAAACGCGGTTCCTGCATTGTGGCATAACTTTGCAGGGATGCATCAGAACATGAAGTTCTAACCTCCCACTATAGCAGAAAAGGTCATTCTAGTAGTTGCACATCAAATCTAAGCTGTCTTGAAGTGTTTTTCTGAAGTTATCAACATTTTTATGTTTGGCGTTCCTGAACCCACCTTATCTCAGCCTGAAAACGCGTTTTACATATTTTGCCATAACTTTGCAGGGAAGCTTCAGAACATGAAATGTTCGCCTCCCACTATAGCAGATAGGGCCTTTCTAGTAGTTGCACATCAAATCTAAGCTGTCTGAAGTGTTTTTCCAAAGTTATCAACATTTTTATGTTTGGCGTCCTGGAACCCACCTTATCTCAGGCTGAAAACAGTTTTCTGCATTGTGCCGTAACTTTGGAGGGAGACTTCAGAACATGAAATTTTCTCCTCCCACTATAGCAGAAAGGGTATTTCTAGTAGTTGCACATCAAATCTTAGCAGTCTGAAGTGTTTTTCCAAAGTTCTGAACATTTTTATGTTTGGCGTTCTGAAACCAATCTTATCTCCGGATGAAAACGCGTTTTCTGCATTGTGCCATAACTTTGCAGGGAAGCTTCAGAACATGAAATTTTAACCTCCCACTATAGCAGAAAAGGTCATTCGAGAAGTTGCACATCAAATCTAAGCTGTCTTGAAGTGTTTTTCTGAAGTTATCAACATTTTTATGTTTGGCGTTCCGGAACCCACCTTATCTCAGCCTGAAAACGCGTTTTACATATTTTGCCATAACTTTGCAGGGAAGCTTCAGAACATGAAATTTTAACATCCCAATATGGCAGAAAGGGTCTTTCTAGTAGTTGCACATCAAATCTAAGCTGTCTGAAGTGTTTTTCCAAAGTTATCAATATTTTTATGTTTGGCGTTCTGGAATCGACCTTATCTCAGGGTGAAAACGCATTTCCTGCATTGTGGCATAACTTTGCAGGGAAGCTTCAGAACATGAAATTTTCTACTCCCACTGTAGGTAAAAGGGTCTTTCTAGTAGCTGCACATCAAATCTAAGCTGTCTGAAGTGTTTTTCCAAAGTTATCAACATTTTTATGTTTGGCGTTCTGAAACCCACCTAATCTCAGGATGAAAACGCGTTTCCTGCATTGTTGCATAACTTTGCAGGGATGCTTCAGAACATGAAATGTTGGCCTCCCACTATAGCAGATAGGGTCTTTCGAGGAGTTGCACATCAAATCTAAGCTGTCTGAAGTGTTTTTCCAAACTTATCAACATTTTTATGTTTGGCGTTCTGGAACCCACCTTATCTCAGCCTGAAAACGCGTTTTACATATTTTGCCATAACTTTGCAGGGAAGCTTCAGAAGATGAAATTTTAACATCCGACTATGGCAGAAAGAGTCTTTCTAGTCGTTGCACATCAAATCTAAGCTATCTGAAGTGTTTTTCCAAAGTTATCAACATTTTTATGTTTGGCGTTCTGGAACCCACCTTATCTCTGGCTGAAAACGCATTTTCTGCATTGTGCCATAACTTTGCAGGGAGACTTCAGAACATGAAATTTTCTCCTCCCACTATAGCAGAAAGGGTACTTCTAGTAGTTGCACATCAAATCTAAGTTGTCTGAAGTGTTTTTCCAAAGTTATCAACATTCTTATGTTTGGCGTTCCGGAATCAACCTAATCTCAGGCTGAAAACGCGTTTTCTGCATTGTGCCATAACTATGCTGGGAAGCTTCAGAACATAAAATTTTCACGTCCCACTATAGCAGAAAGGGTCTTTCTAGTAGTTGCACATCAAATCTAAGCTGTCTGAAGTGTTTTTCCAAAGTTATCAACATTTTTATCTTTGGCGTTCTGGAACCCACCTTATCTCAGGTTGAAAACGCGTTTTCTGCATTGTGCCATAACTTTGCAGGGAAGCTTCAGAACATGAAATTTTCACCACCCACTAAATCAGAAAGGGTATTTCTAATAGTTGCACATCAAATCTAAGTTGTCTGAACTGTTTTTCGAAAGTTATCAACATTCTTATGTTTGGCGGTCCGTAATCAACCTTATCTCAGACTGAAAACGTGTTTTCTGCATTGTGCCATAACTTTGCAGGGAAACTTCAGAACATGAAATTTTAACCTCCAACTATAGCAGAAAGGGTCTTTCTAGTAGTTGCACATCAAATCTAAGCTGTTTGCAGTGTTTTTCCAAAGTTAACACCATTCTTATGTTTGGCGTTCCAGAAATAACCTTATCTCAGGCTGAAAACGCTTTTTACACAATTTGCCATAACTTTGCAGGAAAGCTTCAGAACATGAAATTTTTACCTCCCACTATACCAGAAAGGGTCTTTCTAGTAGTTGCACAACAAATCTAAGCTGTCTGAAGTGTTTTTCCAAAGTTATCAACAATTTTATGTTTGGCGTTCTGGAAACCACCTTATCTCAGGCTGAAAACAGGTTTTCTGCATTGTGCCATAACTTTGCAGGGAAGCTTCAGAACATGAAATTTTCATATCCCGCTATAGCAGAAAGGGTCTTTCTAGTAGTCTCACATCAAATCTAAGCTGTCTGAAGTGTTTTTTCAAAGTTATCAAAATTTTTATGTTTGGCGCTCCGGAATCGACCTTATCTCAGGCTGAAAACGCGTTTTCTGCCTTGTGCCATAACTTTGCAGGGAGATTTCAGAACATGAAATTTTCTCCTCCCACTATAGCAGAAAGGGTCTTTCTAATAGTTGCACATCAAATCTAAGCTGTCTGAAGTGTTTTTCGAAAGTTATCAACATTCTTATGTTTGGCTTTCCGGAAAAAACCCTATCTCAGACTGAAAACTTGTTTTCTGCATTGTGCCATAACTTTGCAGGGAAACTTCAGAACATGAAATTTTAACGTCGCACTATAGCAGAAAGGGTCTTTCTAGTAGTTGCACATCAAATCTAAGCTGTCGAAAGTGTTTTTCCAAAGGTATCAACATTCTAATGTTTGGCGTTCCGGAATCAACCTTATCTCACGCTGAAAACGCGTTTTACGCATTGTGCCATAACTTTGCAGGAAAGCTTCAGAACATGAAATTTTCAACTCCCACTATAGCAGAAAGGGTCTTTCTAGTAGTTGCACATCAAATCTAAGCTGTCTGTAGAGTTTTTCCTGAGTTATCAACATGTTTATGTTTGGCGTTCTGGAATCGACCTTATCTCAGGATGAAAAATCGTTTTCTGCATTGTCCCATAACTTTGCAGGGAAGCTTCAGAACATGAAGTTCTGACCTCCAAATATAGCAGAAAGGGTCTTTCTAATAGTTGCACATCAAATCTAAGCTGTCTGATGTGTTTTTCCAAAGTTATCAACATTTTTATGTTTGGCGTACTGGAACCCACCTAATCTCAACCTGAAAACGCGTTTTCTGCATTGTGCCAAAACTTTTCAGGGAAGCTTCAGAACATGAAATGTTCGCCTCGCACTATAGCAGAAAGGGTCTTTCTAGTAGTTGCACGTCAAATCTAAGCTGTTTGAAGTGTATTTCCAAAGTTATCAACATTTTTATGTTTGGCGTTCTGGTATCCACCTTATCTCAGGCTGAAAACGCGTTTTCTGCATTGTGCCATAACTTTGCAATGAAGCTTTAGAACATGAAATTTCCACCCCCAACAATAGCAGAAAGGGTCTTTCTAGTAGTTGCGCATCAAATCTAAGCTGTCTGAAGTGTTTTTCCAATGTTATCAACATTTTTATGTTTGGCGTTCTGGAACCCACCTTATCTCAGGCTGAAAACGCGTTTTCTGCATTGTGCCATAACTTTGCAGGGAGACTTCAGAACATGAAATTTTCACCTCCCACTATAGCAGAAAGGGTATTTCTAGTAGTTGCATATCAAATCTAAGTTGTCTGAAGTGTTTTTCGAAAGTTTTCAACATTTTTATGTTTGGCGTTCCTGAATCGACCTTATCTCACCCTGAAAACGCGTTTTCTGCAATGTGCCATAACTTTGCAGGGAAGCTTCAGAACATGAAATTTTCAACTTCCACTATAGCAGAAAGGCTCTTTCCAGCAGTCGCACATCAAATCTAAGCTGTCTGAAGTGTTTTTCCAAAGTTATCATCATTTTTATGTTTGGCGTTCCGGAATCAACCTTATCTCAGACTGAAAACGTGTTTTCTGCATTGTGCCATAACTTTGCATGGAAACTTCAGAACATGAAATTTTCACCTCCAACTATAGCAGAAAGGGTCTTTCTAGTAGTTGCACATCAAATCTAAGCTGTTTGAAGTGTTTTTCCAAAGTTAACCCCATTTTTATGTTTGGCGTTCCAGAAACAACTTTATCTCAGGCTGAAAACGTGTTTTACGCAATTTGCCATAAGTTTGCAGGAAAGCTTCAGAACATGAAATTTTCAACTCCCACTATAGCAGAAAGGGTCTTTCTAGTAGTTGCACATCAAATCTAAGCTGTTTGAAGTGTTTTTCCAAAGTTATCAACATTCTTATGTTTGGCAGTCCGGAATCGACCTTCTCTCTGGCTGAAAACGCGTTTTTCTGCATTGTGCCATAACTTTGCAGGCAAGCTTTAGAACATGAAAATTTCACGTCCCACTAGAGCAGAAAGGGTATTTCTAGTAGTTGCACATCAAATCTAAGCTGTCTGAAGTGTTTTTCGAAAGTTATCAACATTTTTATGTTTGGCGTTCCGGAATCGACCTTATCTCAGGCTGAAAACGCGTTTTCTGCTTTGTGTCATCACTTTGCAGGAAAGCTGCAGAATATGAAATTTTCACCTCCCACTATAGCAGTAAGGGTCTTTCTAGTAGTTGCACAAGAAATCTAAGCTGTCTGAAGTGTTTTTCGAAATTTATCAACATTTTTATGTTTGGCGTTCCGGATCGCACCTTATTGAAAACGCATTTTCTGCATTGTGCCATAACTTTGCAGGGAAACTTCAGAACATGAAATTATCACCTCCCACGATAGCAGAAAGGGTCTCTCTAGTAGTTGCACATCAAATCTAAGCTGTTTGAAGTGTTTTTCGAAAGTTTTCAACATTTTTATGTTTGGCGTTCCTGAATCGACCTTATCTCTGGCTGAAAACGCGTTTTCTGCATTGTGCCATAACTTTGCAGGGAAGCTTCAGAACATGAAATTTTCACCTCCCACGATAGCAGAAAGGGTCTTTCGAGTAGTTGCACATAAAATCTAAGCTGTTTGAAGTGTTTTTCCAAAGTTATCAACATTTTTATGTTTGGTGTTCCGGAATCAACCTTATCTCTGGCTGAAAACGCGTTTTCTGCATTGTGCCATAACTTTGCAGGGAAGCTTCAGAACATGAAATTTTCACCTCCCACTATAGAAGAAAGGGTCTCTCTAGTAGTTGCACATCAAATCTAAGCTGTCTGAAGTGTTTTTCCAAAGTTATCAACATTTTGATGTTTGGCGTTACGGAATCGACCTTATCTGAGGATGAAAACGCGTTTTCTGCATTGTGCCAAAACTTTGCAGGAAAGCTGCAGAATATGAAATTTTCACCTCCCACTATAGCAGAAAGGGGCTTTCGAGTAGTTGCACATCAAATCTAAGCTGTTTGAAGTGTTTTTCGAAAGTTATCAACATTTTTATGTTTGGCGTTCCGGAATCTACCTTATCTCAGGCTTAAAACGCGATTTACGCATTCTGTCATAACTTTGCAGGTAAGCTTCTGAACATGAAATTTTCACCTCCCACTATAGCAGAAAGGGTCTTTCTACTAGTTGCACATCAAATCTAAGCTGTCTGAAATCTTTTTCCAAAGTTATCAACATTTTTATGTTTGGTGTTCTGGAACCCACCTTATCTCAGGCTGAAAACGCGTTTTCTGCATTGTGCCATAACTTTGCAGGAAAGCTTCAGAACATGAAATTTTCACCTCCCACTATAGCAGAAAGGGTCTTTCTAGTAGTTGCACATCAAATCTAAGTTGTTTGAAGTGTTTTTCCAAAGTTATCAATATTTTTATGTTTGGCGTTCCGAAATCAACCTCATCTCAGGCTGAAAACGAGTTTTACGCATTGTGCCATAACTTTGCAGGCAAGCTTCAGAGCATGAAATTTTCACCTCCCACTATACCAGAAATGGTCTTTCTAGTACTTGCACATCAAATCTAAGCTGTGTGAAGTGTTTTTCCGAAGTTATTAACATTTTTATGATTGGCGTTCCGGAATTGACCTTATGTGAGGCTGAACACGAGTTTTCTGCATTGTGCCATAACTTTGCAGGGAAGCTTCAGAACATGAAATTTTAACCTCCCACTAAAGTAGAATGCGTCTTTCTAGTAGTTGCACATCAAATCTTAGCTGTCTGAAGTGTTTTTCCAATGTTATCAACATTTTTATGTTTGGCGTTCTGGAACCCACCTTATCTCAGGCTGAAAACGCGTTTTCTGCATTGTGCCATAACTTTGCAGGGAGACTTCAGAACATGAAATTTTCACCTCCCACTATAGCAGAAAGGGTATTTCTAGTAGTTGCATATCAAATCTAAGTTGTCTGAAGTGTTTTTCGAAAGTTTTCAACATTTTTATGTTTGGCGTTCCTGAATCGACCTTATCTCAGCCTGAAAACGCGTTTTCTGCAATGTGCCATAACGTTGCAGGGAAGCTTCAGAACATGACATTTTCAACTTCCACTATAGCAGAAAGGCTCTTTCCAGCAGTCGCACATCAAATCTAAGCTGTCTGAAGTGTTTTTCCAAAGTTATCAACATTTTTATGTTTGGCGTTCCGGAATCAACCTTATCTCAGACTGAAAACGTGTTTTCTGCATTGTGCCATAACTTTGCATGGAAACTTCAGAACATGAAATTTTCACCTCCAACTATTGCAGAAAGGGTCTTTCTAGTAGTTGCACATCAAATCTAAGCTGTTTGAAGTGTTTTTCCAAAGTTAACCCCATTTTTATGTTTGGCGTTCCAGAAACAACTTTATCTCAGGCTGAAAACGTGTTTTACGCAATTTGCCATAACTTTGCAGGAAAGTTTCAGAACATGAAATTTTCACCTCCCACTATAGCAGAAAGGGTCTTTCTAGTAGTTGCACATCAAATCTAAGCTGTTTGAAGTGTTTTTCCAAAGTTATCAACATTCTTATGTTTGGCAGTCCGGAATCGACCTTTTCTCTGGCTGAAAACGCGTTTTTCTGCATTGTGCCATAACTTTGCAGGCAAGCTTTAGAACATGAAAATTTCACGTCCCACTAGAGCAGAAAGGGTATTTCTAGTAGTTGCACATCAAATCTAAGCTGTCTGAAGTGTTTTTCGAAAGTTATCAACATTTTTATGTTTGGCGTTCCGGATCGCACCTTATAGAATACGCATTTTCTGCATTGTGCCATAACTTTGCAGGGAAACTTCAGAACATGAAATTATCACCTCCCACGATAGCAGAAAGGGTCTCTCTAGTAGTTGCACATCAAATCTAAGCTGTTTGAAGTGTTTTTCGAAAGTTTTCAACATTTTTATGTTTGGCGTTCCTGAATCGACCTTATCTCAGGCTGAAAACGAGTTTTACGCATTGTGTCATAACTTTGCAGCGAAGCTTCAGAACATGAAATTTTCACCTCCCACGAAAGCAGAAAGGGTCTTTCGAGTAGTTGCGCATCAAATCTAAGCTTTCTGAAGTGTTTTTCGAAAGTTTTCAACATTTTTATGTTTGGTGTTCCTGAATCGACCTTTTCTCAGGCTGAAAACGCGTTTTCTGCATTGTGCCATAACCTTTCAGGGAACCTTCAGATCATGAAATGTTCATTTCCCACTATAGCAGAAAGGGTCTTTCTACTAGTTGCACATCAAATCTAAGCTGTCTGAAGTCTTTTTCCAAAGTTATCAACATTTTTATGTTTGGTGTTCTGGAACCCACCTTATCTCAGGCTGAAAACGCGTTTTCTGCATTGTGCCATAACTTTGCAGGAAAGCTTCAGAACATGAAATTTTCACCTCCCACTATAGCAGAAAGGGTCTTTCTAGTAGTTGCACATCAAATCTTAGCTGTTTGAAGTGTTTTTCCAAAGTTATCAACATTTTTATGTTTGGCGTTCCGGAATCGACCTTATCTCAGGCTGAAAACGCGTTTTTCTGCATTGTGCCATAACTTTGCAGGGAAGCTTTAGAACATGAAAATTTCACGTCCCACTAGAGCAGAAAGGGTATTTCTAGTAGTTGCACATCAAATCTAAGCTGTCTGAAGTGTTTTTCGAAAGTTATCAACATTTTTATGTTTGGCGTTCCGGAATCGACCTTATCTCAGGCTGAAAACGCGTTTTCTGCATTGTGTCATCACTTTGCAGGAAAGCTGCACAATATGAAATTTTCACCTCCCACTATAGCAGAAAGGGTCTTTCTAGTAGTTGCACAACAAATCTAAGCTGTCTGAAGTGTTTTTTGAAAGTTTTCAACATTTTTATGTTTGGCGTTCCTGAATCGACCTTATCTCAGCCTGAAAACGCGTTTTCTGCAATGTGCCATACCTTGGCAGGGAAGCTTCAGAACATGAAATTTTCAACTTCCACTATAGCAGAAAGGCTCTTTCCAGCAGTGGCACATCAAATCTAAGCTGTCTGAAGTGTTTTTCCAAAGTTATCAACATTTTTATGTTTGGCGTTCCAGAATCAACCTTATCTCAGACTGAAAACGTGTTTTCTGCATTGTGCCATAACTTTGCATGGAAACTTCAGAACATGAAAATTTCACCTCCAACTATAGCAGAAAGGGTCTTTCTAGTAGTTGCACATCAAATCTAAGCTGTTTGAAGTGTTTTTCCAAAGTTAACCCCATTTTTATGTTTGGCGTTCCAGAAACAACCTTATCTCAGGCTGAATACGCGTTTTACGCAATTTGCCATAACTTTGCAGGAAAGCTTCAGAACATGAAATTTTCACCTCCCACTATAGCAGAAAGGGTCTTTCTAGTAGTTGCACATCAAATCTTAGCTGTTTGATGTGTTTTTCCAAAGTTATCAACATTCTTATGTTTGGCGTTCCGGAATCGTCCTTTTCTCAGGCTGAAAACGCGTTTTTCTGCATTGTGCCATAACTTGGCAGGGAAGCTTTAGAACATGAAAATTTCACGTCCCACTAGAGCAGAAAGGGTATTTCTAGTAGTTGCACATCAAATCTAAACTGTCTGAAGTGTTTTTCGAAAGTTATCAACATTTTTATGTTTGGCGTTCCGGAATCGACCTTATCTCAGGCTGAAAACGCGTTTTCTGCATTGTGTCATCACTTTGCAGGAAAGCTGCAGAATATGAAATTTTCACCTCCCACTATAGCAGAAAGGGTCTTTCTAGTAGTTGCACAACAAATCTAAGCTGTCTGAAGTCTTTTTCGAAAGTTATCAACATTTTTATGTTTGGCGTTCCGGATCGCACCTTATTGAAAACGCATTTTCTGCATTGTGCCATAACTTTGCAGGGAAACTTCAGAACATGAAATTTTCACCTCCCACTATAGCAGAAAGGGTCTCTCTAGTAGTTCCACATCAAATCTTAGCTGTCTGAAGTGTTTTTCGAAAGTTTTCAACATTTTTAAGTTTGGTGTTCCGGAACCCACCTTATCTCAGGCTGAAAACGCGTTTTCTGCATTGTGCAATAACTTTGCAGGGAAGCTTCAGAACATGAAATTTTCACCTCCCACGATAGCAGAAAGGGTCTTTCGAGTAGTTGCACATAAAATCTAAGCTGTTTGAAGTGTTTTTCCAAAGTTATCAACATTTTTATGTTTGGTGTTCCGGAATCAACCTTATCTCAGGCTGAAAACGCATTTTCTGCATTGTGCCATAACTTTGCAGGGAAGCTTCAGAACATGAAATTTTCACCTCCCACTATAGAAGAAAGGGTCTCTCTAGTAGTTGTACATCAAATCTAAGCTGTCTGAAGTGTTTTTCCAAAGTTATCAACATTTTGATGTTTGGCGTTCCGGAATCGACCTTATCTGAGGATGAAAACGCGTTTTCTGCATTGTGCCAAAACTTTGTAGGTAAGCTCCAGAACATGACATTTTCACCTCCCACGATAGCAGAAAGGGTCTTTCGAGTAGTTGCACATAAAATCTAAGCTGTTTGAAGTGTTTTTCGAAAGTTATCAACATTTTTATGTTTGGCGTTCCGGATCGCACCTTATTGAAAACGCATTTTCTGCATTGTGCCATAACTTTGCAGGGAAGCTTCAGAACATGAAATTTTCACCTCCCACGATAGCAGAAAGGGTCTCTCTAGTAGTTGCACATCAAATCTATGCTGTTTGAAGTGTTTTTCCAAAGTTATCAACATTTTTATGTTTGGTGTTCCGGAATCAACCTTATCTCAATCTGAAAACGCGTTTTCTGCATTGTGCCATAACTTTGCAGGGAAGCTTCAGAACATGAAATTTTCACCTCCCACGATAGCAGAAAGGGTCTTTCGAATAGTTGCACATAAAATCTATGCTGTTTGAAGTGTTTTACCAAAGTTATCAACATTTTTATGTTTGGTGTTCCGGAATCAACCTTATCTCAATCTGAAAACGCGTTTTCTGCATTGTGCCATAACTTTGCAGGGAAGCTTCAGAACATGAAATTTTCACCTCCCACTTTAGAAGAAAGGGTCTCTCTAGTAGTTGTACATCAAATCTAAGCTGTCTGAAGTGTTTTTCCAAAGTTATCAACATTTTTATGTTTGGCGTTCTGGAACCCACCTTATCTCAGGCTGAAAACGCGTTTTATGCATTGTGCCAAAACTTTGTAGGTAAGCTCCAGAACATGAAATTTTCACCTCCCACTATAGCAGAAAGGGTCTTTCTAGTAGTTGCACATCAAATCTAAGCAGTTTGAAGTGTTTTTCCAAAGTTATCAACAGTTTTATGTTTGGTGTTCCTGAATCGACCTTATCTGAGGCTGAAAACATGTTTTCTGCATTGTGCCATAACTTTGCAAGGAAGCTTCAGAAAATGAACTTTTCACCTCCCACTATAGCAGAAAGGGTCTTTCTAGTAGTTGCACATCAAATCTTAGCAGTTTGAAGTGTTTTTCCAAAGTTATCAACACTTTTATGTTTGGTGTTCCTGAATCGACCTTATCTCAGGCTGAAAACGCGTTTTCTGCATTGTGCCATAACTTCTCCTGATAGCTTCAGAACATGAAATGTTCACCTCCCACTATAGCAGAAAGGGTCTTTCTAGTAGTTGCACATCAAATCTAAGCTGTCTGAAGTGTTTTTCGAAAGTTATCATCATTTTTATGTTTGGCGATCCGGAACCCACCTTATCTCAAGCTGAAAACGCGTTTTATGCATTGTGCCATAACTTTACAGGGAAGCTTCGGAACATGAAATGTTCACCTCCCACTGTAGCAGGAAGGGTCTTTCTAGTAGTTGCACATCAAATCTAAGCAGTCTGAAGTGTTTTTTGAAAGTTATCTACATTTTTATGTTTGCCGTTCCAGAATCGACCTTATCTCAGGCTGAAAACGCGTTGTCTGCATTGTGCCATAACTTTGCATGGAAGCTTCCGAACATGAAATTTTAACCTCCCACTATAGCAGAAAGGGTCTTCCTAGTAGTTGCACATCAAATCTAAGCTGTCTGATGTGTTTTTCGAAAGTTATCAACATTTTTATGTATGGCGTTCCGGAATCAACCTTATCTCAGGCTGAAAAGGCGTTTTACGCATTGTGCCATAACTTTGCAGGGAACCTTTAGAACATGGAATTTTCACCTCCCACTATAGCAGAAAGGGTTTTTCTAGTAGTTGCACATCAAATCTTAGCTGTCTGAAGTGTTGTTCCAAAGTTATCAACATTTTTATGTTTGGCGTTCCGGAATCTACCTTATCTCAGGCTGAAAACGCTTTTTACGCTTTGTGCCATAACTTCTCCTGGTAGCTTCAGAACATGAAATTTTCACCTCCCACTATAGCAGAAAAGGGATTTTCTCGTAGTTGCATATCAAATCTCAGCTGTCTGAAGTGTTTTTCCAAAGTTATCAACATTTCTATGTTTGGCGTTCCGGAATCAACCTTATCTCAGGCTGAAAACGCATTTTCTGCATTGTGCCATAACTTTGCAGGGAAGCTTCAGAACATGAAATTTTCACCTCCCACTATAGCAGAATGGGTCTTTCTAGTAGTTGCACATCAAATCTAAGCTGTCTGAAGTGTTTTTCGAAAGTTATAAACATTTTTATGTTTGGCGTTCCGGAATCGACCTAATCTCAGGATGAAAATGCGTTTTCTGCATTGTCCCATAACTTTCGAGGGAAGCTTCATAACATGAAATTTTGACATCCCACTATATCAGAAAGGGTCTTTCTAGTAGTTGCACATCAAATCTAAGCTGTCTGAAGTGTTTTTCCAAAGTTATCAACATTTTTATGTTTTGCGTTCCGGAATCGACCTTATCTCAGGCTTAAAACGCGTTTTACGCATTGTGCCATAACTTTGCAGGGAACCTTTAGAACATGAAATTTTCACCTCCCACTATAGCAGAAAGGGTCTTTCTAGTAGTTGCACATCAAATCTAAGCTGTCTGAAGTGTTTTTCCAAAGATATCAACATTTTTATGTTTGGCGTTCCGGAATCGACCTTATCTCAGGCTGAAAACGCGTTTTACGCATTGTACCATAACTTTGCGTAAAGCTTCAGAACATGAAATTTTCACCTCCCACTATAGCAGAAAGGGTCTTTCGCGTAGTTGCAGATCAAATCTAAGCTGTCTGAAATGTTTTTCCAAAGTTATCAACATTTTTATGTTTGCCGTTCTGGAACCCACCTTATCTCAGTCTGAAAACGTGTTTTCTGCATTGTGCCATAACTTTGCAGGGAAGCCTCAGAACAAGAAATTTTCACCTACCGCTATAGTAGAAAGGGCCTTTCTAGTAGTTGCACATCAAATCTAAGCTGTCTGAAGTGTCTTTCATAAGTTATCAACATTTTTATGTTTGGCATTCCAGAATCGACCTTATCTCTGGCTGAAAACGCGTTTTCTGCATTGTGCCACAACTTTGCAGGGAAACTTCAGAACATGAAATTTTCACCTCCCACAATAGCATATAGGGTCTTTCTAATAGTTGCACATCAAATCTAAGCTGTCTGAAGTGTTTTTCCAAAGTTATCAACATTTTTATGTTTGGCGTTCCGGAATCGACCTTATCTCAGGCTGAAAACGCGATTTACGCATTCTGCCATAACTTTGCAGGGAATCTTCAGAACACGAAATTTTCATATCCCACTATAGCAGAAAGGGTCTTTCTAGTAGTTGCACGTCAAATCTAAGCTGTCTGAAGTGTTTTTCCAAAGTTATAAACATTTTTATGTTTGGCGTTCCTGAATCAACCTTATCTCAGGCTGAAAACGCGTTTCACGCATTGCGCCATAACTTTGCAGGAAAGCTTCAGAACATGAAATTTTCAATTCCCACTAAAGCAGAAAGGGTTTTTCTGCTACTTGCACATCAAATCTAAGCTGTCTGAAGTGTTTTTCGATAGTTTACAACATTTTTATATTTGGCGTTCCTGAATCGACCTTATCTCAGGCTGAAAACACGTTTTCTGCATTGTGCCATAACTTTGCAGGGAAGCTTCAGAACATGAAATTTTCAACTCCCACTACAGCAGAATTGATCTTTCTAGTAGTTGCACGTCAAATCTAAGCTGTCTGAAGTGTTTTTCCAAAGTTATCAACATTTTTATGTTTGGCATTCCAGAATCGACCTTATCTCTGGCTGAAAACGCGTTTTCTGCATTGTGCCATAACTTTACAGGGAAACTTCAGAACATGAAATTTTCACCTCCCACTAAAGCAGAAAGGGTCTTTCTAGTAGTTGCACATCAAATCTAAGCTGTCTGAAGTGTTTTTTCAAAGTTATCATATTTTTATGTTTGGCGTTCCGTAATTGACCTTGTCTCATGCTGAAAACGCGTTTTCTGCATTGTGCCATAACTTTGCAGGGAAGCTTCAGAACATGACATTTCAACATCCCACTATAGCAGAAAGGGTCTTTCTAGTAGTTGCACATCAAATCTAAGCTGTTTGAAGTGTTTTTCGAAAGTTATCAACATTTTTATGTTTGGCGTTCCGGAATCGACCTTATCTCAGGCTGATAACGCGATTTACGCATTCTGCCATAACTTTGCAGGGAAGCTTCAGAACATGACATTTCAACATCCCACTATAGCAGAAAGGGTCTTTCTAGTAGTTGCACATCAAATCTAAGCTGTTTGAAGTGTTTTTCGAAAGTTATCAACATTTTTATGTTTGGCGTTCCGGAATCGACCTTATCTCAGGCTGATAACGCGATTTACGCATTCTGCCATAACTTTGCAGGGAAGCTTCTGAACATGAAATTTTCACATCCCACTATAGCAGAAAGGGTCTTTCTAGTAGTTGCACATCAAATCTAAGCTGTTTGAAGTGTTTTTCCAAGGTTATCAACATTTTTATGTTTGGCGTTCCGGAATCAACCTTATCTCAGGCTGAAAACGCGTTTTCTGCATTGTGCCATAACTTTGCAGGGAAGCTTCAGAACATGAAATGTTCACCTCCCACTATAGCAGAAAGGGTCTTTCTAGTAGTTGCACGTCAAATCTAAGCTGACTGATGTGTTTTTGAAAGTTTTCAACATTTTTATGTTTGGCGTTCCTGAATCGACCTTATCTCAAGCTGTAAACGCTTTTTTTGCATTGTGCCATAACTTTGGAGGGAAGCTTCAGAACATGAAATTTTCAATTCCCATTATAACAGAAAGGGTCTTTCTCATACTTGCACATCAAATCTAAGCTGTCTGAAGTGTTTTTTGAAAGTTTTCAACATTTTTATGTTTGGCGTTCCTGAATTGATCTTATCTCTGGCTGAAAACGCGTTTTCTGCAATGTGCCATAACTTTGCTGGGAAACTTCAGAACATGAAATTTTCAACTCCCACTATAGCAGAAGGGGTCTTTCTAGTAGTTGCACATCAAATCTAAGCTGTCTGAAGTGTTTTTCCAAAGTTATCAACATTTTTATGTTTAGCGTTCCGGATCGCACCTTATTGAAAACGCCTTTACTGCATTGTGCCATAACTTTGCAGGGAAGCTTCAGAACTTGACATTTTCACCTCCCACTATAGCAGAAAGGGTCTTTCTAGTAGTTGCACATTAAACTAAGCTGTCTGATGTGTTTTTCGAAAGTTATCAACATTTTTTTGTTTGGCGTTCCGGAACCCACCTTATCTCAGGCTGAAAACGCGTTTTCTGCTTTGTGGCATAACTTTGCAGGGAAGCTTCAGAACATGACATTTTCACATCCCACTACAGCAGAAAGTGTCTTTCTAGTAGTTGCACATCAAATCTAAGCTGTCTGAAGTGTATTTCCAAAGTTTTAAACATTTTAATGTTTGGCGTTCCGGAATCGACCTTATCTCAGGCTGAATACGCGTTTTCTGCATTGTGCCATAACTTTGCAGGGAATCTTCAGAACATGAAATTTTCACCTCCCACTATAGCAGAAAGGGTCTTTCTGGTAGTTGCATATCAAATCTAAGCTGTTTGAAGTGTTTTTCCAAAATTATCAACATTTTTATGTTTGGCGTTCCGGAATCGACCTTATCTCAGGCTGAAAACGCCTTTTACACATTGTTTCATAACTTTGCAGGGAAGGTTCAGAACATCAAATTTTCACCTCCCACTATAGGAGAAATGGTCTTTCTAGTAGTTGCACATCAAATCTAAGCTGTCTGAAGTGTTTTTCCAAAGTAATCAACATTTTTATGTTTGGCGTTCCGGAACCCACCTTATGTCAGGCTGTGAGCGCGTTTTCTGCATTGTGGCATAACTTTGGAGGAAAGCTTCAGAACATGAAATTTTCAATTCCCATTATAGCAGAAAGGGTCTTTCTCATACTTGCACATCAAATATAAGCTGTCTGAAGTGTATTTTTGAAAGTTTTCAACATTTTTATGTTTGGCGTTCCTGAATCGACCCTATCTCAAGCTGAAAATGCGTTTTCTGCAATGTGCCATAACTTTGCAGGGAAGTTTCAGAACATGAAATTTTCAACTCCCACTATAGCAGAATGGGTGTTTCTCGTAGTTGCACTTCAAATCTAAGCTGTCTGAAGTGTTTTTCCAAAGTTATCAACATTTTTATGTTTGGCATTCCGGAATCGACCTTATCTCAGGCTGAAAACGCGTTTTCTGCATTGTGCCATAACTTTGCAGGGAAGCTTCAGAACATGAAATTTTCACCTCCCACTATAGCAGAAAGGGTCTTTCTAGTAGTTGCACATCAAATCTATGCTGTCTGAAGTGTTCTTCCAAAGTTATCAACATTTTTATGTTTGGCGTTCCGGAACCCACCTTATCTCAGGCTGTAAACGCTTTTTTTGCATTGTGCCATAACTTTGGAGGGAAGCTTCAGAACATGAAATTTTCAATTCCCATTATAACAGAAAGGGTCTTTCTCATACTTGCACATCAAATCTAAGCTGTCTGAAGTGTTTTTTGAAAGTTTTCAACATTTTTATGTTTGGCGTTCCTGAATTGATCTTATCTCTGGCTGAAAACGCGTTTTCTGCAATGTGCCATAACTTTGCTGGGAAGCTTCAGAACATGAAATTTTCAACTCCCACTATAGCAGAAGGGGTCTTTCTAGTAGTTGCACATCAAATCTAAGCTGTCTGAAGTGTTTTTCCAAAGTTATCAACATTTTTATGTTTAGCGTTCCGGATCGCACCTTATTGAAAACGCCTTTACTGCATTGTGCCATAACTTTGCAGGGAAGCTTCAGAACTTGACATTTTCACCTCCCACTATAGCAGAAAGGGTCTTTCTAGTAGTTGCACATTAAACTAAGCTGTCTGATGTGTTTTTCGAAAGTTATCAACATTTTTTTGTTTGGCGTTCCGGAACCCACCTTATCTCAGGCTGAAAACGCGTTTTCTGCTTTGTGGCATAACTTTGCAGGGAAGCTTCAGAACATGACATTTTCACATCCCACTACAGCAGAAAGTGTCTTTCTAGTAGTTGCACATCAAATCTAAGCTGTCTGAAGTGTTTTTCCAAAATTATCAACATTTTTATGTTTGGCGTTCCGGAATCAACCTTGTCTCAGGCTGAAAACGCGTTTGACGCATTGTGCCATAACTTTGCAGGAAAGCCTCAGAACATGAAATTTTCAACTCCCACTATAGCAGAAAGGCTTTTTCCAGTAATTGCACATCAAATCTAAGCTGTCTGAAGTGTTTTACTAAACTTATCAACACTTTTAGGTTTGGCTTTCCGGAATCGACCTTATCTCAGGCTGAAAACGCGTTTTACGCATTGTGCCATAACTTCTCAGGGAAGCTTCAGAACATGAAATGTTCACCTCCCACTATAGCAGAAAGGGTCTCTCTAGTAGTTGCACATCAAATCTAAGCTGTCTGAAGTGTTTTTTCAAAGTCATCAACATTTTTATGTTTGGCGTGCCGGAATCGATCTTATCTCAAGCTGAATACGCGATTTACGCATTCTGCCATAACTTTGCAGGGAATCTTCAGAACACGAAATTTTCATATCCCACTATAGCAGAAAGGGTCTTTCTAGTAGTTGCACATAAAATCTAAGCTGTCTGAAGTGTTTTTCCAAAGTTATAAACATTTTTATGTTTGGCGTTCCTGAATCAACCTTATCTCAGGCTGAAAACGCGTTTTACGCATTGCGCCATAACTTTGCAGGAAAGCTTCAGAACATGAAATTTTCAATTCCCACTAAAGCAGAAATGGTTTTTCTCCTACTTGCACATCAAATCTAAGCTGTCTGAAGTGTTTTTCGATAGTTTTCAACATTTTTATATTTGGCGTTCCTGAATCGACCTTATCTCAGGCTGAAAACACGTTTTCTGCATTGTGCCATAACTTTGCAGGGAAGCTTCAGAACATGAAATTTTCAACTCCCACTACAGCAGAAAGGGTCTTTCTAGTTGTTGCACGTCAAATCTAAGCTGTCTGAAGTGTTTTTCCAAAGTTATCAACATTTTTATGTTTGGCATTCCAGAATCGACCTCATCTCTGGCTGAAAACGCGTTTTCTGCATTGTGCCATAACTTTGCAGGGAAGCTTCAGAACATGACATTTCAACATCCCACTATAGCAGAAAGGGTCTTTCTAGTAGTTGCACATCAAATCTAAGCTGTCTGAAGTGTTTTTCCAAAGTTATCAACATTTTTATGTTTGGCGTTCCGGAATCAACCTTATCTCTGGCTGAAAACGCGTTTTCTGCATTGTGCCATAACTTTGCAGGGAAGCTTCAGAACATGAAATGTTCACCTCCCACTATAGCAGAAAGGGTCTCTCTAGTAGTTGCACATCAAATCTAAGCTGTCTGAAGTGTTTTTCCAAAGTTATCAACATTTTTATGTTTGGCGTACCGGAATCGACCTTATGTGAGGCTGAAAACGCATTTTCTGCATTGTGCCATAACTTTGCAGGGAAACTTCAGAACATGAAATTTTCACCTCCCACGATAGCAGAAAGGGTCTTTCTAGTAGTTGCACATCAAATCTAAGCTGTCTGAAGTGTTTTTCCAAAGTTATCAACATTTTTATGTTTGGCGTAACGGAATCGACCTTATGTGAGGCTGAAAACGCATTTTCTGCATTGTGCCATAACTTTGCAGGGAAGCTTCAGAACATGAAATTTTCACCTCCCACTATAGCAGAAAGGGTCTTTCTAGTAGTTGCACATCAAATCTAAGCTGTCTGAAGTGTTTTTCCAAAGTTATCAACATTTTTATGTTTGGCGTTCCGGAATCAACCTTATCTCAGGCTGAAAACGCGTTTTCTGCATTGTGCCATAACTTTGCAGGGAAGCTTCAGAACATGAAATGTTCACCTCCCACTATAGCAGAAAGGGTCTCTCTAGTAGTTGCACATCAAATCTAAGCTGTCTGAAGTGTTTTTCCAAAGTTATCAACATTTTTATGTTTGGCGTACCGGAATCGACCTTATGTGAGGCTGAAAACGCATTTTCTGCATTGTGCCATAACTTTGCAGGGAAGCTTCAGAACAAGAAATTTTCACCTCCCACTATAGCAGAACGGGTCTATATAGTAGTTGCACATCAAATCTAAGCTGTCTGAAGTGTTTTTCCAAAGATATCAACATTTTTATGTTTGGCGTTCCGGAATCGACCTTATCTGAGGCTGAAAACCCGTTTTCTGCATTGTGCCTTAACTTTGCAGGGAAGCTTCAGAACATGAAATTTTCACCTCCCACTATAGCAAAAGGGGTCTTTCTAGTAGTTGCACATCAAATCTAAGCTGTCTGAAGTTTTTTTTCCAAAGTTATCAACATTTTTATGTTTGGCATTCCAGAATCGACCTTATCTCCGGCTGAAAATGCGTTTTCTGCATTGGGCCAGAACTTTGCAGGGAAGCTTGAGAACATGAAGTTTTAACCTCCCACTATAGCAGAAAGGGTCATTCTAGTAGTTGCACATCAAATCTAAGCTGTCTTGATGTGTTTTTCTGAAGTTATCAACATTTTTATGTTTGGCGTTCCGGAACCCACCTTATCTCAGCCTGAAAACGCGTTTTACATATTTTGCCATAACTTTGGAGGGAAGCTTCAGAACATGAAATTTTTACATCCCACTATAGCAGAAAGGGTCTTTCTAGTAGTTGCACATCAAATCTAAGCTGTCTGAAGTGTTTTTCCAAAGTTATCAACATTTTTATGTTTGGCGTTCTGGAACCCACCTAATCTCGGGCTGAAAACGCGTTTCCTGCATTGTTGCATAACTTTGCTAGGATGCTTCACAACATGAAATGTTCGCCTCCCACTATAGCAGATAGGGTCTTTCGAGGAGTTGCACATCAAATGTAAGCTGTTTGAAGTGTTTTTCCAAAGTTATCAACATTTTTATGTTTGGCGTTCTGGAACCCACCTTATCTCAGGCTGAAAACACGTTTTCTGCATTGTGCCATAACTTTGCAGGGAAGCTTCAGAACATGAAATTTTCACCTCCCACTATAGCAGAAAGTGTCTTTCTAGTAGTTGCACATCAAATCTAAGCTGTCTGAAGTGTTTTTCCAAAGTTATCAACATTTTTATCTGTGGCGTTCCGGAACCCACCTTATCTCAGCCTGAAATTCGTTTTACATATTTTGCCATAACTTTGCAGGGATGCTTCAGAAGATGAAATTTTAACATCCCACTATAGCAGAAAGGGTCTTTCTAGTAGTTGCACATCAAATCTAAGCTGTCTGAAGTGTTTTTCCAAAGTTATCAACATTCTTATGTTTGGCGTTCCGGAATCAACCTTATCTGAGGCTGAAAACGCGTTTTACGCATTGTGCCATAACTTTGCAGGAAAGCTTCAGAACATGAAATTTTCAACTCCCACTATAGCAGAAAGGGTCTTTCTAGTAGTTTCACATCAAATCTAAGCTGTCTGAAGTGTTTTTCCAAAGTTATCAATATTTTTATGTTTGGCGTTCCGGAATCGACCTAATCTCAGGCTGAAAACGCGTTTCCTGCATTGTTGCATAACTTTGCAGGGATGCTTCAGAACATGAAATGTTCGCCTCCCACTATAGCAGATAGGGTCTTTCGAGGAGTTGCACATCAAATCTAAGCTGTCTGAAGTGTTTTTCCAAAGTTATCAACATTTTTATGTTTGGCGTTCTGGAACCCACCTAATCTCAGGCTGAAAACGCGTTTTCTGCATTGTGCCATAACTTTGCAGGGAAGCTTCAGAACATGAAATTTTCACCTCCCACTATAGCAGAAAGTGTCTTTCTAGTAGTTGCACATCAAATCTAAGCTGTCTGAAGTGTTTTTCCAAAGTTATCAACATTTTTATCTGTGGCGTTCCGGAACCCACCTTATCTCAGGCTGAAAACGCGTTTTACATATTTTGCCATAACTTTGCAGGGATGCTTCAGAAGATGAAATTTTAACATCCCACTATAGCAGAAAGGGTCTTTCTAGTAGTTGCACATAAAATCTAAGTTGTCTGAAGTGTTTTTCCAAAGTTATCAACATTCTTATGTTTGGCGTTCCGGAATCAACCTTATCTCAGACTGAAAACGTGTTTTCTGCATTGTGCCATAACTTTGCAGGGAAACTTCAGAACATGAAATTTTCACCTCCAACTATAGCAGAAAGGGTCTTTCTAGTAGTTTCACATCAAATCTAAGCTGTCTGAAGTGTTTTTCCAAAGTTATCAATATTTTTATGTTTGGCGTTCCGGAATCGACCTAATCTCAGGCTGAAAACGCGTTTCCTGCATTGTTGCATAACTTTGCAGGGATGCTTCAGAACATGAAATGTTCGCCTCCCACTATAGCAGATAGGGTCTTTCGAGGAGTTGCACATCAAATCTAAGCTGTCTGAAGTGTTTTTCCAAAGTTATCAACATTTTTATGTTTGGCGTTCTGGAACCCACCTTATCTCAGGCTGAAAACGCGTTTTCTGCATTGTGCCATAACTTTGCAGGGAAGCTTATGTTTGGCGTTCCAGAAACAACCTTATCTCAGGCTGAAAATGCGTTTTACATATTTTGCCATAACTTTGCAGGGAAGCTTCAGAACATGAAATTTTGACATCCCACGAAAGCAGAAATGGTCTTTCTAGTAGTTGCACATCAAATCTAAGCTGTCTGAAGTGTTTTTCCTAAGTTATCAACATTCTTATGTTTGGCGATCCGGAATCAACCTTATCTCAGGCTGAAAACGCGTTTTACGCATTGTGCCATAACTTTGCAGGAAAGCTTCAGAACATGAAATTTTCAACTCCCACTATAGCAGAAAGGGTCTTTCTAGTAGTTGCACATCAAATCTAAGCTGTCTGAAGTGTTTTTCCAAAGTTATCAATATTTTTATGTTTGGCTTTCCGGAATCGACCTTATCTCAGGCTGAAAACGCGTTTCCTGCATTGTGGCATAACTTTGCAGGGATGCTTCAGAGCATGAAATTTTCACCTCCCACTGTAGCAGAAAGGGTCTTTCTAGTAGTTGCACATCAAATCTAAGCTGTCTGAAGTGTTTTTCCAAAGTTATCAACATTCTTATGTTTGGCGTTCCGGAATCAACCTTATCGCAGACTGAAAACGTGTTTTCTGCATTGTGCCATAACTTTGCAGGGAAACTTCAGAACATGAAATTTTCACGTCCAACTATAGCAGAAAGGTTCTTTCTAGTAGTTGCACATCAAATCTAAGCTGTCTGAAGTGTTTTTCGAAAGTTATCAACATTTTTATGTTTGGCGTTCTGGAACCCACCTAATCTCAGGTTGAAAACGCGTTTTCTGCATTGTGCCATAACCTTGCAGGGAAGCTTCAGAACATGAAATTTTTACCTCCCACTATAGCAGAAAGGGTCTTTCTGGTAGTTGCACATCAAATCTAAGCTGTTTGAAGTGTTTTTCGAAAGTTATCAACATTTTTATGTTTGGCGTTCCGGAACACACCTTATCTCAGGCTGAAAACGCGTTTTACGCATTGTGGCATAACCTTGGAGGAAAGCTTCAGAACATGAAATTTTCAATTCCCATTATAGCAGAAAGGGTCTTTCTCGTACTTGCACATCAAATCTTAGCTGTCTGAAGTGTTTTTTGAAAGTTTTCAACATTTTTATGTTTGGCGTTCCTGAATCGACCTTATCTCCGGCTGAAAATGCGTTTTCTGCAATGTGCCATAACTTTGCAGGGAAGTTTCAGAACATGAAATTTTCAACTCCCACTATAGCAGAATGGGTCTTTCTAGTAGTTGCACATCAAATCTAAGCTGTCTGAAGTGTTTTTCCAAATTTATCAAAATTTTTATGTTTGGCATTCCGGAATCGACCTTATCTCAGGCTGAAAACGCGTTTTCTGCATTGTGCCATAACTTTGCAGGGAAGCTTCAGAACATGACATTTTCACCTCCCACTATAGCAGAAAGGGTCTTTCTAGTAGTTGCACATCAAATCTAAGCTGTCTGAAGTGTTTTTCCAAAGTTATCAATATTTTTATGTTTGGCGTTTCGGAATCGACCTTCTCTCAGGCTGAAAACGCATTTCCTGCATTGTGGCATAACTTTGCAGGGAAGCTTCAGAACATGAAATTTTCACCTCCCACTGTAGCTAAAAGGGTCTTTCTAGTAGTTGCACATCAAATCTAAGCTGTCTGAAGTGTTTTTCCAAAGTTATCAACATTTTTATGTTTGGCGTTCCGGAATCAACCTAATCTGAGGCTGAAAACGCGTTTTACGCATTCTGCCATAACTTTGCAGGAAAGCTTCAGAACATGAAATTTTCAACTCCCACTATAGCAGAAAGTGTCTTTCTAGTAGTTTCACATCAAATCTAAGCTGTCTGAAGTGTTTTTCCAAAGTTATCAATATTTTTATGTTTGGCGTTCCGGAATCGACCTAATCTCAGGCTGAAAACGCGTTTCCTGCATTGTAGCATAACTTTGCAGGGATGCTTCAGAACATGAAATGTTCGCCTCCCACTGTAGCAGAAAGGGTCTTTCTAGTAGTTGCACATCAAATCTAAGCTGTCTGAAGTGTTTTTCCAAAGTTATCAACATTTTTATGTTTGGCGTTCTGGAACCCACCTTATCTCAGGCTGAAAACGCGTTTTCTGCATTGTGCCATAACTTTGCAGGGAAGCTTATGTTTGGCGTTCCAGAAACAACCTTATCTCAGGCTGAAAATGCGTTTTACATATTTTGCCATAACTTTGCAGGGAAACTTCAGAACATGAAATTTTGACATCCCACTATAGCAGAAAGGGTCTTTCTAGTAGTTGCTCATCAAATCTAAGCTGTCTGAAGTGTTTTTCCAAAGTTATCAACATTCTTATGTTTGGCGATCCGGAATCAACCTTATCTCAGGCTGAAAACGCGTTTTACGCATTGTGCCATAACTTTTCAGGAAAGCTTCAGAACATGAAATTTTCAACTCCCACTATAGCAGAAAGGGTCTTTCTAGTAGTTGCACATCAAATCTAAGCTGTCTGAAGTGTTTTTCCAAAGTTATCAATATTTTTATGTTTGGCTTTCCGGAATCGACCTTATCTAAGGCTGAAAACGCGTTTCCTGCATTGTGGCATAACTTTGCAGGGATGCTTCAGAACATGAAATTTTCACCTCCCACTGTAGCAGAAAGGGTCTTTCTAGTAGTTGCACATCAAATCTAAGTTGTCTGAAGTGTTTTTCCAAAGTTATCAACATTCTTATGTTTGGCGTTCCGGAATCAACCTTATCGCAGACTGAAAACGTGTTTTCTGCATTGTGCCATAACTTTGCAGGGAAACTTCAGAACATGAAATTTTCACATCCAACTAAAGCAGAAAGGTTCTTTCTAGTAGTTGCACATCAAATCTAAGCTGTCTGAAGTGTTTTTCGAAAGTAATCAACATTTTTATGTTTGGCGTTCTGGAACCCACCTAATCTCAGGCTGAAAACGCGTTTTCTGCATTGTGCCATAACTTTGCAGGGAAGCTTCAGAACATGAAATTTTTACCTCCCACTATAGCAGAAAGGGTCTTTCTGGTAGTTGCACATCAAATCTAAGCTGTCTGAAGTGTTTTTCGAAAGTTATCAACATTTTTACGTTTGGCGTTCCGGAACCCACCTTATCTCAGGCTGAAAACGCGCTATACGCATTGTGCCATAACTTTGCAGGAAAGCTTCAGAACATGAAATTTTCAACTCCCACTATAGCAGAAAGGGTCTTTCTAGTAGTTGCACATCAAATCTAAGCTGTCTGAAGTGTTTTTCCAAAGTTATCAATATTTTTATGTTTGGCTTTCCGGAATCGACCTTATCTCAGGCTGAAAACGCCTTTTACACATTGTTTCATAACTTTGCCGGGAAGGTTGAGAACATCAAATTTTCACCTCCCACTATAACAGAAAGGGTTTTTCTAGTAGTTGCACATCAAATCTAAGCTGTCTTAAGTGTTTTTCCAAAGTTATCAACATTCTTATGTTTGGCGATCCGGAATCAACCTTATCTCAGGCTGAAAATGCGTTTTCTGCAATGTGGCATAACTTTGCAGGGAAGTTTCAGAACATGAAATTTTCAACTCCCACTATAGCAGAATGGGTCTTTCTAGTAGTTGCACATCAAATCTAAGCTGTCTGAAGTGTTTTTCCAAATTTATCAAAATTTTTATGTTTGGCATTCCGGAATCGACCTTATCTCAGGCTGAAAACGCGTTTTCTGCATTGTGCCATAACTTTGCAGGGAAGCTTCAGAACATGAAATTTTCACCTCCCACTGTAGCTAAAAGGGTCTTTCTAGTAGTTGCACATCAAATCTACGCTGTCTGAAGTGATTTTCCAAAGTTATCAACATTTTTAAGTTTGGCGTCCTGGAACCCACCTAATCTCTGGCTGAAAACGCGTTTCCTGCATTGTTGCATAACTTTGCAGGGATGCTTCAGAACATGAAATGTTCCCCTCCCACTATAGCAGATAGGGTCTTTCGAGGAGTTGCACATCAAATCTAAGCTGTCTGAAGTGTTTTTCCAAAGTTATCAACATTTTTATGTTTGGCATTCTGGAACCCACCTTATCTCAGGCTGAAAACGCGTTTTCTCCATTGTGCCATAACTTTGCAGGGAAGCTTCAGAACATGAAATTTTCACCTCCCACTATAGCAGAAAGTGTCTTTCTAGTAGTTGCACATCAAATCTGAGCTGTCTGAAGTGTTTTTCCAAAGTTATCAACATTTTTATGTGTGGCGCTCCGGAACCCACCTTATCTCAGCTTGAAAACGCGTTTTACATATTTTGCCATAACTTTGCAGGGAAGCTTCAGAAGATGAAATTTTAACATCCCACTATAGCAGAAAGGGTCTTTCTAGCAGTTGCACATCAAATCTAAGTTGTCTGAAGTGTTTTTCCAAAGTTATCAACATTCTTATGTTTGGCGTTCGGGAATCAACCTTATCTCAGACTGAAAACGTGTTTTCTGCATTGTGCCATAACTTTGCAGGGAAACTTCAGAACATGAAATTTTCACCTCCAACTATAGCAGAAAGGGTCTTTCTAGTAGTTGCACATCAAATCTAAGCTGTCTGAAGTGTTTTTGCAAAGTTATGAACATTCTTATGTTTGGCGTTCCTGAATCAACCTTATCTGAGGCTGAAAACGCGTTTTACGCATTGTGCCATAACTTTGCAGGAAAGCTTCAGAACATGAAATTTTCAACTCCCACTATAGCAGAAAGGGTCTTTCGAGGAGTTGCACATCAAATCTAAGCTGTCTGAAGTGTTTTTCCAAAGTTATCAACATTTTTATGTTTGGCGTTCTGGAACCCACCATATCTCTGGCTGAAAACGCGTTTTCTGCATTGTGCCATAACTTTGTAGGGAAGCTTATGTTTGGCGTTCCAGAAACAACCTTATCTCAGGCTGAAAATGCGTTTTACATATTTTGCCATAACTTTGCAGGGAAGCTTCAGAACATGAAATTTTGACATCCCACTATAGCAGATAGGGTCTTTCTAGTAGTTGCACATCAAATCTAAGCTGTCTGAAGTGTTTTTCCAAAGTTATCAACATTCTTATGTTTGGCGATCCGGAATCAACCTTATCTCAGGCTGAAAACGCGTTTTACGCATTGTGCCATAACTTTGCAGGAAAGCTTCAGAACATGAAATTTTCAACTCCCACTATAGCAGAAAGGGTCTTTCTAGTAGTTGCACATCAAATCTAAGCTGTCTGAAGTGTTTTTCCAAAGTTATCAATATTTTTATGTTTGGCGATCCGGAATCAACCTTATCTCAGGCTGAAAACGCGTTTTACGCATTGTGCCATAACTTTGCAGGGAAGCTTCAGAACATGAAATTTTCACCTCCCACTATATCAGAAAGGGTATTTCAAATAGTTGCACATCAAATCTAAGTTGTCAGAAGTGTTTTTCCAAAGTTATCAACATTCTTATGTTTGGCGTTCCGGAATCAACCTTATCGCAGACTGAAAACGTGTTTTCTGCATTGTGCCATAACTTTGCAGGGAAACTTCAGAACATGAAATTTTCACGTCCAACTATAGCAGAAAGGTTCTTTCTAGTAGTTGCACATCAAATCTAAGCTGTCTGAAGTGTTTTTCGAAAGTTATCAACATTTTTATGTTTGGCGTTCCGGAATCGACCGTATCTCAGGCTGAAAACGCCTTTTACACATTGTTTCATAACTTTGCCGGGAAGGTTGAGAACATCAAATTTTCACCTCCCACTATAGCAGAAAGGGTCTTTCTAGTAGTTGCACATCAAATCTAAGCTGTCTGAAGTGTTTTTCCAAAGTTTTCAACATTTTTATGTTTGGCGTTCCTGAATCGACCTTATCTCAGGCTGAAAATGCGTTTTCTGCAATGTGCCATAACTTTGCAGGGAAGTTTCAGAACATGAAATTTTCACCTCCCACTATAGCATAATGGGTCTTTCTAGTAGTTGCACATCAAATCTAAGCTGTCTGAAGTGTTTTTCCAAATTTATCAAAATTTTTATGTTTGGCATTCCGGAATCGACCTTATCTCAGGCTGAAAACGCGTTTTCTGCATTGTGCCATAACTTTGCAGGGAAGCTTCAGAACATGACATTTTCACCTCCCACTATAGAAGAAAGGGTCTTTCTAGTAGTTGCACATCAAATCTAAGCTGTCTGAAGTGTTTTTCCAAAGTTATCAATATTTTTATGTTTGGCGTTTCGGAATCGACCTTATCTCAGGCTGAAAACGCATTTCCTGCATTGTGGCATAACTTTGCAATGAAGCTTCAGAACATGAAATTTTCACCTCCCACTGTAGCTAAAAGGGTCTTTCTAGTAGTTGCAGATCAAATCTAAGCTGTCTGAAGTGATTTTCCAAAGTTATCAACATTTTTATGTTTGGCGTTCTGGAACCCACCTAATCTCTGGCTGAAAACGCGTTTCATGCATTGTTGCATAACTTTGCAGGGATGCTTCAGAACATGAAATGTTCGCCTCCCACTATAGCAGATAGGGCCTTTCGAGGAGTTGCACATCAAATCTAAGCTGTCTGAAGTGTTTTTCCAAAGTTATCAACATTTTTATGTTTGGCGTTCTGGAACCCACGTTATCTCAGGCTGAAAACGCGTTTTCTGCATTGTGCCATAACTTTGCAGGGAAGCTTCAGAACATGAAATTTTCACCTCCCACTATAGCAGACAGTGTCTTTCTAGTAGTTGCACATCAAATCTAAGCTGTCTGAAGTGTTTTTCCAAAGTTATCAACATTTTTATGTGTGGCGTTCCGGAACCCACCTTATCTCAGCCTGAAAACGCGTTTTACATATTTTGCCATAACTTTGCAGGGAAGCTTCAGAAGATGAAATTTTAACATCCCACTATAGCAGAAAGGGTCTTTCTAGCAGTTGCACATCAAATCTAAGTTGTCTGAAGTGTTTTTCCAAAGTTATCAACATTTTTATGTTTGGCGTTCTGGAACCCACCTTATCTCAGGCTGAAAACGCGTTTTCTGCATTGTGCCATAACTTTGTAGGGAAGCTTCAGAACATGAAATTTTCAACTCCCACTATAGCAGAAAGGGTCTTTCTAGTAGTTGCACATCAAATCTAAGCTGTCTGAAGTGTTTTTCCAAAGTTATCAATATTTTTATGTTTGGCTTTCCGGAATCGACCTTATCTCAGGCTGAAAACGCGTTTCCTGCATTGTGCCATAACTTTCCAGGGATGCTTCAGAACATGAAATTTTCACCTCCCACTGTAGCAGAAAGGGTCTTTCTAGTAGTTGCACATCAAATCTAAGCTGTCTGAAGTGTTTTTCCAAAGTTATCAACATTTTTATGTTTGGCGTTCCGGAACCCACCTTATCTCAGGCTGTGAGCGCGTTTTCTGCATTGTGGCATAACTTTGGAGGAAAGCTTCAGAACATGAAATTTTCAATTCCCATTATAGCAGAAAGGGTCTTTCTCGTACTTGCACATCAAATCTAAGCTGTCTGAAGTGTTTTTCGAAAGTTTTCAACATTTTTATGTTTGGCGTTCCTGAATCGACCTTATCTCAGGCTGAAAATGCGTTTTCTGCAATGTGCCATTACTTTGCAGGGAAGTTTCAGAACATGAAATTTTCAACTCCCACTATAGCAGAATGGGTCTTTCTAGTAGTTGCACATCAAATCTAAGCTGTCTGAAGTGTTTTTCCAAATTTATCAAAATTTTTATGTTCGGCATTCCGGAATCGACCTTATCTCTGGCTGAAAACGCGTTTTCTGCATTGTGCCATAACTTTGCAGGGAAGCTTCAGAACATGACATTTTCACCTCCCACTATAGCAGAAAGGGTCTTTCTAGTAGTTGCACATCAAATCTAAGCTGTCTGAAGTGTTTTTCCAAAGTTATCAATATTTTTATGTTTGGCGTTTCGGAATCGACCTTATCTCAGGCTGAAAACGCATTTCCTGCATTGTGGCATAACTTTGCAATGAAGCTTCAGAACATGAAATTTTCACCTCCCACTGTAGCTAAAAGGGTCTTTCTAGTAGTTGCAGATCAAATCTAAGCTGTCTGAAGTGATTTTCCAAAGTTATCAACATTCTTATGTTTGGCGTTCCGGAATCAAGCTTATCTCAGACTGAAAACGTGTTTTCTGCATTGTGCCATAACTTTGCAGGGAAACTTCAGAACATGAAAATTTCACCTCCAACTATAGCAGAAAGGGTCTTTCTAGTAGTTGCACATCAAATCTAAGCTGTCTGAAGTGTTTTTCCAAAGTTATCAACATTTTTATGTTTAGCGTTCCGGATCGCACCTTATTGAAAACGCCTTTTCTGCATTGTGCCATAACTTTGCAGGGAAGCTTCAGAACTTGACATTTTCACCTCCCACTATTGCAGAAATGGTCTTTCTAGTAGTTGCACATCAAACTAAGCTGTCTGATGTGTTTTTCGAAAGTTATCAACATTTTTTTGTTTGGCGTTCCGGAACCCACCTTATCTCAGGCTGAAAACGCGTTTTCTGCTCTGTGGCATAACTTTGCAGGGAAGCTTCGGAACATGACATTTTCACATCCCACTATAGCAGAAAGGGTCTTTCTAGTAGTTGCACATCAAATCTAAGCTGTCTGAAGTGTATTTCCAAAGTTATAAACATTTTAATGTTTGGCGTTACGGAATCGACCTTATCTCAGGCTGAAAACGCGTTTTACGCATTGTGCCATAACTTCTCAGGGAAGCTTCAGAACATGAAATGTTCACCTCCCACTATAGCTGAAAGGGTTTTTCTAATAGTTGCACATCAAATCTAAGCTGTCTGAAGTGTTTTTCCAAAGTTATCAACATTCTTATGTTTGGCGTTTCGGAATCAACCTTATCTCAGGCTGAAAACGCGTTTTCAGCATTGTGCCATCACTTTGCAGGAAAGCTGCAGAATATTAAATTTTCACCTCCCACTATAGCAGAAAGGGTCTTTCTAGTAGTTGCACATCAAATCTAAGCTGTCTGAAGTGTTTTTTCAAAGTTATCATATTTTTATGTTTGGCGTTCCGTAATTGACCTTGTCTCATGCTGAAAACGCGTTTTCTGCATTGTGCCATAACTTTGCAGGGAAGCTTCAGAACATGACATTTCAACATCCCACTATAGCAGAAAGGGTCTTTCTAGTAGTTGCACATCAAATCTAAGCTGTTTGAAGTGTTTTTCCAAAGTTATCAACATTTTTATGTTTGGCGTTCCGGAATCGACCTTATCTCAGGCTGAAAACACGATTTACGCATTCTGCCATAACTTTGCAGGGAAGCTTCAGAACATGAAATTTTCATATCCCACTATAGCAGAAAGGGTCTTTCTTGTAGTCTCACATCAAATCTAAGCTGTCTGAAGTGTTTTTCCAAAGTTATCAACATTTTTATGTTTGGCGCTCCGGAATCGAACTTATCTCAGGCTGAAAACGCGTTTTCTGCATTGTGCCATGACTTTGCAGGGAAGCTTCAGAACATGAAATTTTTACCTCCCACTATAGCAGAAAGGGTCTTTCTAGTAGTTGCACATCAAATCTAAGCTGTCTTGAAGTATTTTTCTAAAGTTATCAACATTTTTATGTTTGGCGTTCCGGAACCCACCTTATCTCAGCCTGAAAACGCGTTTTACATGTTTTGCCATAACTTTGGAGGGAAGCTTCAGAACATGAAATTTTTACATCCCACTATAGCAGAAAGGGTCTTTCTAGTAGTTGCACATCAAATCTAAGCTGTCTGAAGTGTTTTTCCAAAGTTATCAACATTTTTATGTTTGTCGTTCTGGAACCCACCTTATCTCAGGCTAAAAACGCGTTTTCTGCATTGTGCCGTAACTTTGCAGGGAGACTTCAGAACATGAAATTTTCTCCTCCCACTATAGCAGAAAGGGTATTTCTAGTAGTTGCACATCAAATCTAAGCTGTCGAAAGTGTTTTTCCAAAGTTATCAACATTTTTATTTTTGGCGTTTCGGAAGCGAACTTATCTCCGGATGAAAACGCGTTTCCTGCATTGTTGCAAAACTTTGCAGGGATGCTTCAGAACAAGAAATGTTCGCCTCCCACTATAGCAGATAGGGTCTTTCGAGGAGTTGCACATCAAATCTAAGCTGTCTGAAGTGTTTTTCCAAAGTTATCAACATTTTTATGTTTGGCGTTCTGGAACCCACCTTATCTCAGGCTGAAAACGCGTTTTCTGCATTGTGCCATAACTTTGCAGGGAAGCTTCAGAACATGAAATTTTCACCTCCCACTATAGCAGACAGTGTCTTTCTAGTAGTTGCACATCAAATCTAAGCTGTCTGAAGTGTTTTTCCAAAGTTATCAACATTCTTATGTTTGGCGTTCCGGAATCAACCTTATCTGAGGCTGAAAACGCGTTTTACGCATTGTGCCATAACTTTGCAGGAAAGCTTCAGAACATGAAATTTTCATCTCCCACTATAGCAGAAAGGGTCTTTCTAGTAGTTTCACATCAAATCTAAGCTGTCTGAAGTGTTTTTCCAAAGTTATCAATATTTTTATGTTTGGCGTTCCGGAATCGACCTTATCTCAGGCTGAAAACGCGTTTCCTGGATTATTGCATAACTTTGCAGGGATGCTTCAGAACATGAAATGTTCGCCTCCCACTATAGCAGATAGGGTCTTTCGAGGAGTTGCACATCAAATCTAAGCTTTCTGAAGTGTTTTTCCAAAGTTATCAACATTTTTATGTTTGGCGTTCTGGAACCCACCTTATCTCAGGCTGAAAACGCGTTTTCTGCATTGTGCCATAACTTTGTAGGGAAGCTTATGTTTGGCGTTCCAGAAACAACCTTATCTCAGGCTGAAAATGCGTTTTACATATTTTGCCATAACTTTGCAAGGAAGCTTCAGAACATGAAATTTTAACATCCCACTATAGCAGAAAGGGTCTTTCTAGTAGTTGCACATCAAATCTAAGTTGTCTGAAGTGTTTTTCCAAAGTTATCAACATTCTTATGTTTGGCGATCCGGAATCAACCTTATCTCAGGCTGAAAACGCGTTTTACGCATTGTGCCATAACTTTGCAGGAAAGCTTCAGAACATGAAATTTTCAACTCCCACTATAGCAGAAAGGGTCTTTCTAGTAGTTGCACATCAAATCTAAGCTGTCTGAAGTGTTTTTCCAAAGTTATCAATATTTTTATGTTTGGCGTTCCGGAATCGACCTTATCTCAGGCTGAAAACGCGTTTCCTGGATTATTGCATAACTTTGCAGGGATGCTTCAGAACATGAAATGTTCGCCTCCCACTATAGCAGATAGGGTCTTTCGAGGAGTTGCACATCAAATCTAAGCTTTCTGAAGTGTTTTTCCAAAGTTATCAACATTTTTATGTTTGGCGTTCTGGAACCCACCTTATCTCAGGCTGAAAACGCGTTTTCTGCATTGTGCCATAACTTTGTAGGGAAGCTTATGTTTGGCGTTCCAGAAACAACCTTATCTCAGGCTGAAAATGCGTTTTACATATTTTGCCATAACTTTGCAAGGAAGCTTCAGAACATGAAATTTTAACATCCCACTATAGCAGAAAGGGTCTTTCTCGTAGTTGCACATCAAATCTAAGTTGTCTGAAGTGTTTTTCCAAAGTTATCAACATTCTTATGTTTGGCGATCCGGAATCAACCTTATCTCAGGCTGAAAACGCGTTTTACGCATTGTGCCATAACTTTGCAGGAAAGCTTCAGAACATGAAATTTTCAACTCCCACTATAGCAGAAAGGGTCTTTCTAGTAGTTGCACATCAAATCTAAGCTGTCTGAAGTGTTTTTCCAAAGTTATCAATATTTTTATGTTTGGCTTTCCGGAATCGACCTTATCTCAGGCTGAAAACGCGTTTCCTGCATTGTGCCATAACTTTGCAGGGAAACTTCAGAACATGAAATTTTCACGCCCAACTATAGCAGAAAGGTTCTTTCTAGTAGTTGCACATCAAATCTAAGCTGTCTGAAGTGTTTTTCCAAAGTTATCAACATTTTTATGTTTGTCGTTCTGGAACCCACCTTATCTCAGGCTGAAAACGCGTTTTCTGCATTGTGCCGTAACTTTGCAGGGAGACTTCAGAACATGAAATTTTCTCCTCCCACTATAGCAGAAAGGGTATTTCTAGTAGTTGCACATCAAATCTTAGCAGTCTGAAGTGTTTTTCCAAAGTTCTGAACATTTTTATGTTTGGCTTCTGAAATCAATCTTATCTCAGGCTGAAAACGCGTTTTACGTACTGTGCCATGACTTTGCTGGGAAGCTTCAGAACATGAAATTTTAACCTCCCACTATAGCAGAAAAGGTCCTTCCAGTATTTGCACATCAAATCTAAGCTGTCTGAAGTGTTTTTCCAAAGTTATCAACCTTTTTATGTTTGGCGTTCTGGAACCCAATTTATCTCAGGCTGAAAACGCGTTTTCTGCATTGTGCCATAACTTTGCAGGGAAGCTTGAGAACATGAAGTTTTAACCTCCCACTATAGTAGAAAGGGTCATTCTAGTAGTTGCACATAAAATCTAAGCTGTCTTGAAGTGTTTTTCTGAAGTTATTGACATTTTTATGTTTGGCGTTCCGGAACCTACCTTATCTCAGCCTGAAAACGCGTTTTACATATTTTGCCATAACTTTGCAGGGAAGCTTCAGAACATGAAATTTTCACCTCCCACTGTAGCTAAAAGGGTCTTTCTAGTAGTTGCACATCAAATCTAAGCTGTCTGAAGTGTTTTTCCAAAGTTATCAACATTTTTATGTTTGGCGTTCTGGAACCCACCTAATCTCGGGCTGAAAACGCGTTTCCTGCATTGTTGCATAACTTTGCAGGGATGCTTCACAACATGAAATGTTCGCCTCCCACTATAGCAGATAGGGTCTTTCGAGGAGTTGCACATCAAATCTAAGCTGTCTGAAGTGTTTTTCCAAAGTTATCAACATTTTTATGTTTGGCGTTCTGGAACCCACCTAATCTCAGGCTGAAATCGCGTTTTCTGCACTGTGCCATAACTTTGCAGGGAAGCTTCAGAACATGAAATTTTCACCTCCTACTATATCAGAAAGGGTATTTCTAATAGTTGCACATCAAATCTAAGTTGTCTGAAGTGTTTTTCCAAAGTTATCAACATTCTTATGTTTGGCGTTCCGGAATCAACCTTATCGCAGACTGAAAACGTGTTTTCTGCATTATGCCATAACTTTGCAGGGAAACTTCAGAACATGAAATTTTCACGTCCAACTATAGCACAAAGGTTCTTTCTAGTAGTTGCACATCAAATCTAAGCTGTCTGAAGTGTTTTTCGAAAGTTATCAACATTTTTATGTTTGGCGTTCCGGAACCCACCTTATCTCAGACTGAAAACGCGTTTTACGCATTGTGCCATAACTTTGCAGGAAAGCATCAGAACATGAAATTTTCAACTCCCACTATAGCAGAAAGGGTCTTTCTAGTAGTTGCACATCAAATCTAAGCTGTCTGAAGTGTTTTTCCAAAGTTATCAATATTTTTATGTTTGGCTTTCCGGAATCGACCTTATCTCAGGCTGAAAACGCGTTTCCTGCATTGTGGCATAACTTTGCAGGGATGCTTCAGAACATGAAATTTTCACCTCCCACTGTAGCAGAAAGGGTCTTTCTAGTAGTTGCACATCATATCTAAGCTGACTGATGTGTTTTTCCGAAGTTATTAACATTTTTATGTTTGGCGTTCCGGAATCGACCTTATCTCAGGCTGAAAACGCCTTTTACACATTGTTTCATAACTTTGCCGGGAAGGTTGAGAACATCAAATTTTCACCTACAACTATAGCAGAAAGGGTCTTTCTAGTAGTTGCACATCAAATCTAAGCTGTCTGAAGTGTTTTTCCAAAGTTATCAACATTTTTATGTTTGGAGTTCCGGAACCCACCTTATCTCAGGCTGTGAGCGCGTTTTCTGCATTGTGCCATAACTTTGGAGGAAAGCTTCAGAACATGAAATTTTCAATTCCCATTATAGCAGAAAGGGTCTTTCTCGTACTTGCACATCAAATCTTAGCTGTCTGAAGTGTTTTTTGAAAGTTTTCAACATTCTTATGTTTGGCGTTCCGGAATCAACCTTATCGCAGACTGAAAACGTGTTTTCTGCATTGTGCCATAACTTTGCAGGGAAACTTCAGAACATGAAATTTTCACGTCCAACTATAGCACAAAGGTTCTTTCTAGTAGTTGCACATCAAATCTAAGCTGTCTGAAGTGTTCTTCCAAAGTTATCAACATTTTTATGTTTGGCATTCCGGAATCCACCTTATCTCAGGCTGTAAACGCTTTTTTTGCATTGTGCCATAACTTTGGAGGGAAGCTTCAGAACATGAAATTTTCAATTCCCATTATAACAGAAAGGGTCTTTCTCATACTTGCACATCAAATCTAAGCTATCTGAAGTGTTCTTCCAAAGTTATCAACATTTTTATGTTTGGCATTCCGGTATCGACCTTATCTCAGGCTGTAAACGCTTTTTTTGCATTGTGCCATAACATTGGAGGGAAGCTTCAGAACATGAAATTTTCAATTCCCATTATAACAGAAAGGGTCTTTCTCATACTTGCACATCAAATCTAAGCTGTCTGAAGTGTTTTTTCAAAGTTATCAACATTCTTATGTTTGGCGTTTCGGAAACAACCTTATCTCAGGCTGAAAACGCGTTTTCAGCATTGTGCCATCACTTTGCAGGAAAGCTGCAGAATATAAAATTTTCACCTCCCACTATAGCAGAAAGGGTCTTTCTAGTAGTTGCACATCAAATCTATGCTGTCTGAAGTGTTTTTTCAAAGTTATCATCATTTTTATGTTTGGCGTGCCGGAATCGACCTTATCTCAGGCTGAATACGCGATTTACGCATTCTGCCATAACTTTGCAGGGAATCTTGAGAACACGAAATTTTCATATCCCACTATAGCAGAAAGGGTCTTTCTAGTAGTTCCACATCAAATCTAAGCTGACTGAAGTGCTTTTCGATAGTTTTCAACATTTTTATATTTGGTGTTCCTGAATCGACCTTATCTCTGGCTGAAAACGCGTTTCCTGCATTGTGCCATAACATTGCAGGGAAACTTCAGAACATGAAATTTTCACCTCCCACTATAGCAGAAAGGGTCTTTCTAGTAGTTGCACATCAAATCTAATCTGTCTGAAGTGTTTTTTCAAAGTTATCATATTTTTATGTTTGGCGTTCTGTAATTGACCTTGTCTCATGCTGAAAACGCGTTTTCTGCATTGTGCCATAACTTTGCTGGGAAGCTTCAGAACATGACATTTCAACATCCCACTATAGCAGAAAGGGTCTTTCCAGTAGTTGCACATCAAATCTAAGCTGTCTGAAGTGTTTTTCCAAAGTTATCAACATTCTTATGTTTGGCGTTTCGGAATCAACCTTATCTCAGGCTGAAAACGCGTTTTCTGCATTGTGCCATAACTTTGCAGGGAAGCTTTAGAACATGAAATTTTCACCTCCCACTTCAGCAGAAAGGGTCTTTCTAGTAGTTGCACATCAAATCTAAGCTGTCTGTAGAGTTTTTCCTGAGTTATCAACATTTTTATGTTTGCCGTTCCGGAATCGACCTTATCTCAGTCAGAAAATGCGTTTTCTGCATTGTGCCATAACTTTGCAGGGAAGCTTCAGAACATGAAATTTTCTCCTCCCACTATAGCAGAAAGGGTCTTTCTAGTAGTTACACATCAAATCTAAGCTGTCTGTAGAGTTTTTCCTGAGTTATCAACATTTTCATGTTTGGCGTTCTGAAATCAACCTCATCTCAGGCTGAAAACGCGTTTTACGCATTGTGCCATAACTTTGCAGGGAAGCTTCAGAACATGATATTTTCGCCTCCCACTATAGCAGAAAGGGTCTTTCTCGTAGTTGCACATCAAATCTAAGCTGTCTGAAGTGTTTTTCGAAAGTTATCAACATTTTTATGTTTGGCGTTCCGGAACCCACCTTATCTCAGACTGAAAACGCGTTTTACGCATTGTGCCATAACTTTGCAGGAAAGCATCAGAACATGAAATTTTCAACTCCCACTATAGCAGAAAGGGTCTTTCTAGTAGTTGCACATCAAATCTAAGCTGTCTGAAGTGTTTTTCCAAAGTTATCAATATTTTTATGTTTGGCTTTCCGGAATCGACCTTATCTCAGGCTGAAAACGCGTTTCCTGCATTGTGGCATAACTTTGCAGGGATGCTTCAGAACATGAAATTTTCACCTCCCACTGTAGCAGAAAGGGTCTTTCTAGTAGTTGCACATCATATCTAAGCTGACTGATGTGTTTTTCCGAAGTTATTAACATTTTTATGTTTGGCGTTCCGGAATCGACCTTATCTCAGGCTGAAAACGCCTTTTACACATTGTTTCATAACTTTGCCGGGAAGGTTGAGAACATCAAATTTTCACCTACAACTATAGCAGAAAGGGTCTTTCTAGTAGTTGCACATCAAATCTAAGCTGTCTGAAGTGTTTTTCCAAAGTTATCAACATTTTTATGTTTGGAGTTCCGGAACCCACCTTATCTCAGGCTGTGAGCGCGTTTTCTGCATTGTGCCATAACTTTGGAGGAAAGCTTCAGAACATGAAATTTTCAATTCCCATTATAGCAGAAAGGGTCTTTCTCGTACTTGCACATCAAATCTTAGCTGTCTGAAGTGTTTTTTGAAAGTTTTCAACATTCTTATGTTTGGCGTTCCGGAATCAACCTTATCGCAGACTGAAAACGTGTTTTCTGCATTGTGCCATAACTTTGCAGGGAAACTTCAGAACATGAAATTTTCACGTCCAACTATAGCACAAAGGTTCTTTCTAGTAGTTGCACATCAAATCTAAGCTGTCTGAAGTGTTCTTCCAAAGTTATCAACATTTTTATGTTTGGCATTCCGGAATCCACCTTATCTCAGGCTGTAAACGCTTTTTTTGCATTGTGCCATAACTTTGGAGGGAAGCTTCAGAACATGAAATTTTCAATTCCCATTATAACAGAAAGGGTCTTTCTCATACTTGCACATCAAATCTAAGCTGTCTGAAGTGTTCTTCCAAAGTTATCAACATTTTTATGTTTGGCATTCCGGTATCGACCTTATCTCAGGCTGTAAACGCTTTTTTTGCATTGTGCCATAACATTGGAGGGAAGCTTCAGAACATGAAATTTTCAATTCCCATTATAACAGAAAGGGTCTTTCTCATACTTGCACATCAAATCTAAGCTGTCTGAAGTGTTTTTTCAAAGTTATCAACATTCTTATGTTTGGCGTTTCGGAATCAACCTTATCTCAGGCTGAAAACGCGTTTTCAGCATTGTGCCATCACTTTGCAGGAAAGCTGCAGAATATAAAATTTTCACCTCCCACTATAGCAGAAAGGGTCTTTCTAGTAGTTGCACATCAAATCTATGCTGTCTGAAGTGTTTTTTCAAAGTTATCATCATTTTTATGTTTGGCGTGCCGGAATCGACCTTATCTCAGGCTGAATACGCGATTTACGCATTCTGCCATAACTTTGCAGGGAATCTTGAGAACACGAAATTTTCATATCCCACTATAGCAGAAAGGGTCTTTCTAGTAGTTCCACATCAAATCTAAGCTGACTGAAGTGCTTTTCGATAGTTTTCAACATTTTTATATTTGGTGTTCCTGAATCGACCTTATCTCTGGCTGAAAACGCGTTTCCTGCATTGTGCCATAACATTGCAGGGAAACTTCAGAACATGAAATTTTCACCTCCCACTATAGCAGAAAGGGTCTTTCTAGTAGTTGCACATCAAATCTAATCTGTCTGAAGTGTTTTTTCAAAGTTATCATATTTTTATGTTTGGCGTTCTGTAATTGACCTTGTCTCATGCTGAAAACGCGTTTTCTGCATTGTGCCATAACTTTGCTGGGAAGCTTCAGAACATGACATTTCAACATCCCACTATAGCAGAAAGGGTCTTTCCAGTAGTTGCACATCAAATCTAAGCTGTCTGAAGTGTTTTTCCAAAGTTATCAACATTCTTATGTTTGGCGTTTCGGAATCAACCTTATCTCAGGCTGAAAACGCGTTTTCTGCATTGTGCCATAACTTTGCAGGGAAGCTTTAGAACATGAAATTTTCACCTCCCACTTCAGCAGAAAGGGTCTTTCTAGTAGTTGCACATCAAATCTAAGCTGTCTGTAGAGTTTTTCCTGAGTTATCAACATTTTTATGTTTGCCGTTCCGGAATCGACCTTATCTCAGTCAGAAAATGCGTTTTCTGCATTGTGCCATAACTTTGCAGGGAAGCTTTAGAACATGAAATTTTCACCTCCCACTATAGCAGAAAGGATATTTCTAGTAGTTGCACAACAAACTAAGCTGTCTGAAGTGTTTTTCGAAAGTTATCAACATTTTTATGTTTGGCGTTCTGGAATCGACCTTATCTCAGGATGAAAAATCGTTTTCTGTATTGTCCCATAACTTTGCAGGGAAGCTTCAGAACATGAAATTTTCTCCTCCCACTATAGCAGAAAGGGTCTTTCTAGTAGTTACACATCAAATCTAAGCTGTCTGTAGAGTTTTTCCTGAGTTATCAACATTTTCATGTTTGGCGTTCTGAAATCAACCTCATCTCAGGCTGAAAACGCGTTTTACGCATTGTGCCATAACTTTGCAGGGAAGCTTCAGAACATGATATTTTCGCCTCCCACTATAGCAGAAAGGGTCTTTCTCGTAGTTGCACATCAAATCTAAGCTGTCTGAAGTGTTTTTCCAAAGTTATCAACATTTTTATGTTTGGCGTTCTGGAAACCACCTTATCTCAGGCTTAAAACAGGTTTTCTGCATTGTGCCATGACTTTGCAGGGAAGCTTCAGAACATGAAATTTTCACCTCCCCCTATAGCAGAAAGGGTCTTTCTCGTAGTTGCACATCAAATCTAAGCTGTCTGTACAGTTTTTCCGGAGTTATCAACATTTTTATGTTTGGCGTTCTGAAATCAACCTCATCTCAGGCTGAAAACGCGTTTTCTGCGTTGTGCCATAACTTTGCAGGGAAGCTTTAGAACATTAAATTTTCACCTCCCACTTCAGCAGAAAGGGTCTTTCTAGTAGTTGCACATCAAATCTAAGCTGTCTGTAGAGTTTTTCCTGAGTTATCAACATTTTTATGTTTGGCGTTCCGGAATCGACCTTATCTCAGGCAGAAAACGCGTTTTCTGCATTGTGCCATAACTTTGCAGGGAAGCTTTAGAACATGAAATTTTCCCCTCCCACTAGAGCAGAAAGGGTCTTTCTAGTAGTTGCACATCAAATCGAAGCTGTCTGAAGTGTTTTTCCAAAGTTATCAACACTTTTATGTTTGCCGTTCCGGAATCGACCTTATCTCAGGCTGAAAACACGATTTACGCATTCCGCCATAATTTTGCAGGGAAGCTTCAGAAGCTATCTGTAGAGTTTTTCCTGAGTTATCAACATTTTTATGTTTGGCGTTCTGAAATCAACCTCATCTCAGGCTGAAAACGCGTTTTACGCATTTTGCCATAACTTTGCAGGGAAGCTTCAGAACAAGAAATTTTCACCTCCCACTATAGCAGAAAGGGTCTTTCGAGTAGTTGCACATCAAATCTAAGCTGTCTGAAGTGTTTTTCCAAAGTTATCAACATTTTGATGTTTGGCGTTCCGGAATCGACCTTATCTGAGGATGAAAACGCGTTTTCTGCATTGTGCCAAAACTTTGCAGGAAAGCTTAAGAACATGAAATTTTCACCTCCCACTATACCAGAAAGGGTCTTTCTAGTACTTGCACATCAAATCTAAGCTGTCTGAAGTGTTTTTCTGAAGTTACTAACAGTTTTATGTTTGGCGTTCCGGAATTGACCTTATGTGAGGCTGAACACGAGTTTTCTGCATTGTGCCATAACTTTGCAGGGAAGCTTCAGAACATGAAAATTTCACCTCCCACTATAGCAGAAAGGGTCTTTCTAGTAGTTGCACATCAAATCTAAGCTGTCTGAAGTGTTTTTCCAAAGTTATCAACATTTTTATGTTTGGCGTTCTGGAACCCACCTTATCTCAGGATGAAAACGCGTTTTCTGCATTGTGCCATAACTTTGTAGGGAGACTTCAGAACATGAAATTTTCTCCTCCCACTATAGCAGAAAGGGTATTTCTAGTAGTTGCACATCAAATCTAAGCTGTCTGAAGTGTTTTTCGAAAGTTTTCAACATTTTTATGTTTGGTGTTCCTGAATCGACCTTATCTCAGGCCGAAAACGCGTTTTCTGCATTGTGCCATAACTTTGCAGGGAAGCTTCAGAACATGAAAATTTCACCTCCCACGACAGCAGAAAGGGTCTTTCGAGTAGGTGCACATCAAATCAAAGCTGTTTGAAGTGTTTTTCCAAAGTTATCAACACTTTTATGTTTGGCGTTCCGGAATCGACCTTATCTCAGGCTGTAAACACGATTTACGCATTCTGCCATAACTTTGCAGGGAAGCTTCAGAACATGAAATTTTTACCTCCCACTATAGCAGAAACGGTCTTTCTAGTAGTTGCACATCAAATCGAAGCTGTCTGTAGAGTTTTTCCAAAGTTATCAACATTTTTATGTTTGGCGATTTGAAATCAACCTCATCTCAGGCTGAAAATGCGTTTAACGCATTGTGCCATAACTTTGCAGGGAAGCTTCAGAAAATGAAATTTTAACCTCCCACTATAGCAGAAAGGGTCTTTCTAGTAGTTGCACATCAAATCTAAGCTGTCGAAAGTGTTTTTCCAAAGTTATCAACATTTTTATGTTTGGCGTTTCGGAATTGACCTTATCTCCGCCTGAAAACGCGTTTTCTGCATTGTGCCATAACTTTGCAGGGAAGCTTAAGAACATGAAATTTTCACCTCCCACTAGAGTAGAAAGGGTATTTCTAGTAGTTGCACATCAAATATAAGCTGTCTGTAGAGTTTTTCCTGAGTTAACAACATTTTTATGTTTGGCGTTCTGAAATCAACCTCATCTCAGGCTGAAAACGCGTTTCACGCATTGCGCCATAACTTTGCAGGGAAGCTTCAGAACATGATATTTTCACCTCCCACTATAGCAGAAAGGGTCTTTCTCGTAGTTGCACATCAAAACTAAGCTGTCTGAAGTGTTTTTCGAAAGTTTTCAACATTTTTATGTTTGGTGTTCCTGAATCGACCTTATCTCAGGCCGAAAACGCGTTTTCTGCATTGTGCCATAACTTTGCAGGGAAGCTTCAGAACATGAAAGTTTCACCTCCCACTATAGCAGAAAGGGTCTTTCTAGTAGATGCACATCAAATCTAAGCTGTCTGAAGTGTTTTCCCAAAGTTATCAACATTTTTATGTTTGGCGTTCTGGAACCCACCTTATCTCAGGCTGAAAACACGTTTTCTGCATTGTGCCATCACTTTGCAGGGAAGCTTCAGAACATGAAATTTTCACCTCCCACTACAGCAGAAAGGGTCTTTCTAGTAGTTGCAGAACAAATCTAAGCTGTCTGAAGTGTTTTTCCAAAGTTATCAACATTTTTATGTTTGGCGTTCTGGAACCCACCTTATCTCAGGCTGAAAACGCGTTTTCTGCATTGTGCCATTACTTTGCAGGTAGACTTCAGAACATGAAATTTTCTCCTCCCACTATTGCAGAAAGGGTATTTCTAGTAGTTGCACATCAAATCTAAGTTGTCTGAAGTGTTTTTCCAAAGTTATCAACATTCTTATGTTTGGCGTTCCGGAACCCACCTTATTTCAGCCTGAAAACGCGTTTTACATGTTTTGCCATAACTTTGAGGGAAGCTTCAGAACATGAAATTTTAACATCCCACTATAGCAGAAAGGGTATTTCTAGTAGTTGCACATCAAATCTAAGCTTTCTGAAGTGTATTTCCAAAGTTATCAACATTTTTATGTTTGGCGTTCTGGAACCCACCTAATCTCAGGCTGAAAACGCGTTTTCTGCATTGTGCCATCACTTTGCAGGGAAGCTTCAGAACATGAAATTTTCACCTCCCACTACAGCAGAAAGGGTCTTTCTAGTAGTTGCAGAACAAATCTAAGCTGTCTGAAGTGTTTTTCGAAAGTTATCAACATTTTTATGTTTGGCGTTCCGGAATCGACCTTATCTCCGGCTGAAAACGCGTTTTCTGCATTGTGCCATAACTTTGCAGGGAAGCTTCAGAACATGAAATTTTAACCTCCCACTATGGCAGAGAAGGTCATTCTAGTAGTTGCACATCAAATCTAAGCTGTCTTGAAGTGTTTTTCTAAAGTTATCAACATTTTTATGTTTGGCGTTCCGGAACCCACCTTATCTCAGTCTGAAAACGCGTTTTACATATTTTGCCATAACTTTGCAGGGAAGCTTCAGAACATGAAATTTTCACGTCCCACTATAGCAGAAAGGGTCGTTCTAGTAGTTGCATATCAAATCTAAGCTGTCTGAAGCGTTTTTCGAAAGTTATCAACATTTTTATGTTTGGCGTTCCGGAATCGACCTTATAACAGGATGAAAAATCGTTTTCTGCATTGTCCCATAACTTTGCAGGGAAGCTTCAGAACATGAAATGTTCATCTGCCACTATAGCAGAAAGGGTCTTTCTAGTAGTTGCACATCAAATCTAAGCTGTCTGTAGTGTTTTTCTAAAGTTCTCAACATTTTTATGTTTGGCGTTCTGAAATCAACCTCATCTCAGGCTGAAAACGCGTTTCACGCATTGTGCCATAACTTTGCAGGGAAGCTTCATAACATGAAATTTTAACCTTCCATTATAGCAGAAAAGGTCATTCTAGTAGTTGCACATCAAATCTAAGCTGTCTTGAAGTGTTTTTCTAAAGTTATCAACATTTTTATGTTTGGCGTTCCGGAACCCACCTTATCTCAGGCTGAAAACGCGTTTTACGCATTGTGCCATAACTTTGCAGGGAAGCTTCAGAACATGAAATGTTCGCCTCCCACTATAGCAGATAGGGTCTTTCTAGTAGTTGCACATCAAATCTAAGCTGTCTGAAGTGTTTTTCCAAAGTTTTCAACATTTTTATGTTTGGTGTTCCTGAATCGACCTTATCTCAGGCCGAAAACGCGTTTTCTGCATTGTGCCATAACTTTGCAGGGAAGCTTCAGAACATGAAAATTTCACCTCCCACTATAGCAGAAAGGGTCTTTCTAGTAGATGCACATCAAATCTAAGCTGTCTGAAGTGTTTTTCCAAAGTTATCAACATTATTATGTTTGGCGTTCCGGAATCGACCTTATCTCAGGCTGAAAACGCGTTTTCTGCATTGTGCCATAACTTTGCAGGGGAGCTTCAGAACATGAAATTTTAACCTCCCACTATAGCAGAATGGGTCTTTCTAGTAGTTGCACATCAAATCTTAGCTGTCTGAAGTGTTTTTCTAAAGTTCTCAGCATTTTTATGTTTGGCGTTCTGAAATCAACCTCATCTCAGGCTGAAAACGTGTTTTCTGCATTGTGCCATAACTTTGCATGGAAGCTTCAGAACATGAAATTTTAACCTCCCATTATAGCAGAAAAGGTCATTCTAGTAGTTGCACATCAAATCTAAGCTGTCTTGACGTGTTTTTCTAAAGTTATCAACATTTTTATGTTTGGCGTTCCGGAACCCACCTTATCTCAGACTGAAAACGCGTTTTACATATTTTGCCATAACTTTGCAGGGAAGCTTAAGAACATGAAATTTTAACATCCCACTATAGCAGAAATGGTCTTTCTAGTAGTTGCACATCAAATCTAAGCTGTCTGAAGTGTTTTTCGAAAGTTTTCAACATTTTTATGTTTGGTGTTCCTGAATCGACCTTATCTCAGGCCGAAAACGCGTTTTCTGCATTGTGCCATAACTTTGCAGGGAAGCTTCAGAACATGAAAATTTCACCTCCCACTATAGCAGAAAGGGTCTTTCGAGTAGATGCACATCAAATCTAAGCTGTCTGAAGTGTTTTTCGAAAGTTTTCAACATTTTTATGTTTGGTGTTCCTGAATCGACCTTATCTCTGGCCGAAAACGGGTTTTCTGCATTGTGCCATAACTTTGCAGGGAAGCTTCAGAACATGAAAATTTCACGTCCCACTATAGCAGAAAGGGTCTTTCTAGTAGATGCACATCAAATCTAAGCTGTCTGAAGTGTTTTTCCAAAGTTATCAACATTTTTATGTTTGGCGTTCTGGAACCCACCTTAGCTCAAGCTGAAAACGCGTTTTCTGCATTGTGCCATAACTATTCAGGGAAGCTTCAGAACATGAAATGTTCGCCTCCCACTATAGCAGATAGGGTCTTTCTAGTATTTGCACATCAAATCTAAGCTGTCTGAAGTGTTTTTCCAAAGTTATCAACATTTTTATGTTTGGCGTTCTGGAACCCACCTTATCTCATGCTGAAAACGCGTTTTCTTCATTGTGCCATATCTTTGAAGGGAAGCTTCAGAACATGAAATTTTCACCTCCCACTAGAGCAGAAAGGGTCTTTCTCGTAGATGCACATCAAATCTAAGCTGTCTGAAGTGTTTTTCGAAAGTTTTCAACATTTTTATGTTTGGTGTTCCGGACACGACCTTATCTCAGGCCGAAAACGCGTTTTCTGCATTGTGCCATAACTTTGCAGGGAAGCTTCAGAACATGAAAATTTCACCTCCCACTATAGCAGAAAGGGTCTTTCTAGTAGATGCACATCAAATCTAAGCTGTCGAAAGTGTTTTTCCAAAGTTATCAACATTTTTATGTTTGGCGTTTCGGAATCGACCTTATCTCCGGCTGAAAACCTGTTTTCTGCATTGTGCCATAACTTTGCAGGGAAGCTTCAGAACATGAAATTTTAACCTCCCATTATAGCAGAAAAGGTCATTCTAGTAGTTGCACATCAAATCTAAGCTGTCTTAAAGTGTTTTTCTAAAGTTATCAACATTTTTATGTTTGGCGTTCCGGAACCCACCTTATCTCAGTCTGAAAACGCGTTTTACATATTTTGCCATAACTTTGCAGGGAAGCTTAAGAACATGAAATTTTAACATCCCACTATAGCAGAAATGGTCTTTCTAGTAGTTGCACATCAAATCTAAGCTGTCTGAAGTGTTTTTCCAAAGTTATCAACATTTTTATGTTTGGCGTTCTGAAATCAACCTCATCTCAGGCTGAAAACGCGTTTAACGCATTGTGCCATAACTTTGCAGGGAAGCTTCAGAAAATGAAATTTTCACCTCCCACTAGAGCAGAAAGGGTCTTTCTCGTAGATGCACATCAAATCTAAGCTGTCTGAAGTGTTTTTCGAAAGTTTTCAACATTTTTATGTTTGGTGTTCCTGAATCGACCTTATCTCAGGCCGAAAACGCGTTTTCTGCATTGTGCCATAACTTTGCAGGGAAGCTTCAGAAAATGAAATTTTAACCTCCCACTATAGCAGAAAGGGTCTTTCTAGTAGTTGCACATCAAATCTCAGCTGTCGAAAGTGTTTTTCCAAAGTTATCAACATTTTTATGTTTGGCGTTTCGGAATCGACCTTATCTCCGGCTGAAAACGTGTTTTCTGCATTGTGCCATAACTTTGCAGGGAAGCTTCAGAACATGAAATTTTAACCTCCCATTATAGCAGAAAAGGTCATTCTAGTAGTTGCACATCAAATCTAAGCTGTCTTGAAGTGTTTTTCTAAAGTTATCAACATTTTTATGTTTGGCGTTCCGGAACCCACCTTATCTCAGTCTGAAAACGCGTTTTACATATTTTGCCATAACTTTGCAGGGAAGCTTAAGAACATGAAATTTTAACATCCCACTATAGCAGAAATGGTCTTTCTAGTAGTTGCACATCAAATCTAAGCTGTCTGAAGTGTTTTTCCAAAGTTATCAACATTCTTATGTTTGGCGTTCCGGAATCAACCTTATCTCAGGCTGAAAACACGTTTTCTGCATTGTGCCATAACTTTGCAGTGAAGCTTCAGAACATGAAATTTTCACCTCCCACTACAGCAGAAAGGGTCTTTCTAGTAGTTGCAGAGCAAATCTAAGCTGTCTGAAGTGTTTTTCCAAAGTTATCAACATTCTTATGTTTGGCGTTCCGGAATCAACCTTATCTCAGGCTGAAAACGCGTTTTACGCATTGTGCCATAACTTTGCAGGGAAGCTTCAGAACATGAAATGTTCGCCTCCCACTATAGCAGATAGGGTCTTTCTAGTAGTTGCAGAGCAAATCTAAGCTGTCTGAAGTGTTTTTCCAAAGTTATCAACATTTTTATGTTTGGCGTTCTGGAACCCACGTTATCTCAGGCTGAAAACACGTTTTCTGCATTGTGCCATAACTTTGCAGGGAGACTTCAGAACATGAAATTTTCTCCTCCCACTATAGCAGAAAGGGTCTTTCTAGTAGTTGCACATCAAATCTAAGCTGTCGAAAGTGTTTTTCCAAACATATCAACATTTTTATGTTTGGCGTTTCGGAATCGCCCTTATCTCCGGCTGAAAACGCGTTTTCTGCATTGTGCCATAACTTTGCAGGGAAGCTTCAGAACATGAAATTTTAACCTCCCACTATGGCAGAAAAGGTCATTCTAGTAGTTGCACATCAAATCTAAGCGCATTTTACATATTTTGCCATAACTTTGCAGGGAAGCTTCAGAACATGAAATTTTCACGTCCCACTAAAGCAGAAACGGTCTTTCTATTAGTTGCATATCAAATCTAAGCTGTCTGAAGCGTTTTTCGAAAGTTATCAACATTTTTATGTTTGGCGTTTCGGAATCGACCTTATCTCAGGATGAAAAATCGTTTTCAGCATTGTCCCATAACTTTGCAGGGAAGCTTCAGAACATGAAATTTTAACCTCCCACTGTAGCAGAAAGGGTCTTTCCAGTAGTTGCACATCAAATCTAAGCTGTGTGAAGTGTTTTTCGAAAGTTTTCAACATTTTTATGTTTGGTGTTCCTGAATCGACGTTATCTCAGGCTGAAAACGCGTTTTCTGCATTGTCCCATAACTTTGCATGGAAGCTTCAGAACATGAAATTTTCACTTCCCACTATTGCATAGAGGGTCTTTCTAGTAGTTGCACTTCAAATCTAAGCTATCTGAAATGTTTTTCCCAAAGTTATCAACATTTTTATGTTCGGCGTTCCGGAACCCACCTTATCTCAGGCTGAAAACGCGTTTTCTGTGTTGTGCCATAACTTTGCAGGAATATTTCAAAAATGAAATTGTCACCTCCCACTATAGCAGAAAGGGTCTTTCTAGTAGTTGTACCTCAAATCTAAGCTGTCTGAAGTGTTTTTCCAAAGTTATCAACATTTTTATGTTTCGCGTTCCGGAAAACATCTTATCTCAGGCTGAAAACGCGTTTTCTGCATTGTGCCATAACTTTGAAGGAGAGCTTCAGAACACGAAAGTTTCATCTACCACCATAGCAGAAATTGTCTTTCTAGTAGTTGCACATCAAATCTAAGCTGTCTGAAGTGTTTTTCGAAAGTTATCAACATTTTTATGTTTGGCATTGCAGAATCGATCTTATCTCAGGCTGAAAACGAGTTGTCTGCATTGTGCCATAACTTTGCATGGAAGCTTCAGAACATGAAATTTTCACCTCCCACTATAGCAGAAACGGTCTTTCTAGTCGTTGTACATCAAATCTAAGCTGTCTGAAGTGTTTTTCTAAAGTTATCAACATTTTTATGTTTGGCGTTCCGGAACCCATCTTACCTCAGGCTGAAAACGCGTTTTCTGCATTGTTCCTTAACTTTGCAGGGAAGCTTCAGAACATGAAAGTTTCAACTCCCACTATAACAGACAGGGTCTTTCTAGTAGATGCACATCAAATCTAAGTTGTCTGAAGTGTTTTTCGAAAGCTATCAACATTATTATGTTTGGCGTTCCGGAAACGACCTTATCTCGGGCTGAAAACGCGTTTTCTGCATTGTGCCATAACTTTACAGGGAAGCTTCAGAACATGAAATTTTAACCTCCCACTGTAGCAGAAAGGGTCTTTCTAGTAGTTGCACATCAAATCTAAGCTGGCTGAAGTGTTTTTCCAAAGTTATCAACATTTTTAAGTTTGGCGTTCCGGAACCCACCTTATCTCAGGCTGAAAACGTGTTTTCTGCATTGTGCCATAACTTTGCAGGGAAGCTTCAGAACATGAAATTTTAACCTCCCACTGTAGCAGAAAGGGTCTTTCTAGTAGTTGCACATCAAATCTAAGCTGTCTGATGAGTTTTTCCAAAGTTATCAACATTTTCATGTTTGGCGCTCCGGAACCCACATTATCATAGGCTAAAAACGCGTTTTTTTGCATTGTGCCATAACTTTGCAAGGAAGCTTCAGAACATGAAATTTTCACTTCCCACTATTGCATAGAGGGTCTTTCTAGTAGTTGCACTTCAAATCTAAGCTATCTGAAATGTTTTTCCCAAAGTTATCAACATTTTTATGTTCGGCGTTCCGGAACCCACCTTATCTCAGTCTGAAAACGCGTTTTCTGTGTTGTGCCATAACTTTGCAGGAATGCTTCAAAAATGAAATTGTCACCTCCCACTATAGCAGAAAGGGTCTTTCTAGTAGTTGTACCTCAAATCTAAGCTGTCTGAAGTGTTTTTCCAAAGTTATCAACATTTTTATGTTTGGCGTTCCGGAAAACATCTTATCTCAGGCTGAAAACGCGTTTTCTGCATTGTGCCATAACTTTGAAGGAGAGCTTCAGAACACGAAAGTTTCATCTACCACTATAGCAGAAATTGTCTTTCTAGTAGTTGCACATCAAATCTAAGCTGTCTGAAGTGGTTTTCCAAAGTTATCAACATTTTTATGTTTGGCGTTCTGGAACCCACCTTTTTTCAGGCTGAAAACGCGTTTTCTGCATTGTGCCATAACTTTGCAGGGAAGCTTCAGAACATGAAATTTATACCTCCCACTATAACAGACAGGGTCCTTGTAGTAGTTGCACATCAAATCCAAGCTGTCTGAAGTGTTTTTCCAAAGTTATCAGCATTTTTATGTTTGGCGTTCCGGAACCCACCTTATCTCAGGCTGAAAACGCATTTTCTGCATTGTGCCATAACTTTGAAGGAAAGCTTCAGAACATGAAAGTTTCACCTCCCACTATAGCACGAAGGGTCTTTCTAGTAGTTGCATATCAAATATAAGCTGTCTGATGTGTTTTTCCAAAGTTATCAACATTTTTATGTTTGGCGTTCCGGAACCCACCTTATCTGAGGCTGAAAACGCGTTTTCTGCGTTGCGCCATAACTTTGCAGGAAAGCTTCAAAAATTAAATTTTCACCTCCCACTATAGCAGAAAGGGTCTTTCTAGTAGTTGCTCCTCAAATATAAGCTGTCTGAAGTGTTTTTCCAAAGTTATCAAAATTTTTATTTTTGGCGTTCCGGAAAACATCTTATCTCAGGCTGAAAACGCGTTTTCTGCATTGTGCCATAACTTTGCAAGGAAAGCTTCAGAACACGAAAGTTTCACCTACCACTATAGCAGAAATTGTCTTTCTAGTAATTGCACATCAAATATAAGCTGTCTGAAGTGTTTTTCCAAAGTTATCAACATTTTTATGTTTGGCGTTCCGGAACCCATCTTATCTCAGGCTGAAAACGCGTTTTCTGCATTGTGCCATAACTTTGCAGGGAAGCTTCAGAACATGAAATTTTAACCTCCCACTATAGCAGAAATGGTCTTTCTAGTAGTTGCACATAAAATCTAAGCTGGCTGAAGTGTTTTAACAAAGTTATCAACACTTTTATGTATGGCGTTCCGGAATCGACCTTATCTCAGGCTGAAAACACGTTTTACGCATTGTGCCATAACTTTCCAGGGAAGCTTTACAACATGAAATTTTGACCTCCGACTATAGCAGAAAGGGTCTTTATCAACATTTTTATGTTTGGCGTTCCAGAATCGACCTTATCTCAGGCTGAAAACGCGTTTTACGCATTGTGCCATAACTTTGCAGGGAAGCTTCAGAAAATGAAATTTTCACCTCCCACTAAAGCAGAAAGGGTCTTTCTAGTAGTTGCACATCAAATCTAAGCTGTCTGAAGTGTTGTTCCAAAATTATCAACATTTTTTCGCTTGGCGTTCCGGAATCAACCTTATCTCAGGCTGAAAACGCGTTTTACGCATTGTGCCATAACTTTGCAGGGAACCTTTAGAACATGAATTTTTCACCTCCCACTATAGCAGAAAGGGTCTTTCTCGGAGTTGCACATCAAATCTAAGCTGTCTGAAGTGTTTTTCCAAAGTTATCAACATTTTTATGTTTGATGTTCCGGAATCGACCTTATCTCAGGCTGAAAACGCATTTTACGCTTTGTGCCATAACTTTGCAGGGAAGCTTCAGAAAATGAAATTTTCACCTCCCACTATAGCACAAAGGGTTTTTCTAGTAGTTGCACATCAAATCTAAGCTGTTTGAAGTGTTTTTCCAAAGTTATCAACATTTTTATGTTTGGCGTTCTGGAATCAACCTTATCTCAGGCTGAAAACGCATTTTCTGCATTGTGCCATAACTTTGAAAGGAAGCTTCAGAACATGAAATTTTCACCTCCCACTATAGCAGAAAGGGTCTTTCTAGTAGTTGCACGTCAGATCTAAGCTGTCTGAAGTGTTTTTCGAAAGTTATCAACATTTTTATGTTTGGCGTTTCGGAACCCACCTTGTCTCAGGCTGAAAAATCATTTTCTGCATTGTCCCATAACTTCTCAGGGAAGCTTCAGAACATGAAATTTCGACCTCCCACTATAGCAGAAAGGGTCTTTCTAGTTGTTGCACATCAAATCTAAGCTGTCTGAAGTGTTTTTCCAAAGTTATCAACATTTTAATGTTTGGCGTTACAGAATCGACCGTATCTCAGGATGAAAAATTGTTTTCTGCATTGTCCCATAACTTTCCAGGGAAGCTTCAGAACATGAAATTTTGACCTAACACTATAGCAGAAAGGGTCTTTCTAGTAGTTGCACATCAAATCTAAGCTGTCTGAAGTGTTTTTCGAAAGTTATCAACATTTTTATGTTTGGCGTTCCGGAATCGACCTTATCTCAGGCTGAAAATGCTTTTTCGCTTTGTGCCATAACTTTGCAGGGAAGCTTCAGGAAATGAAATTTTCACCTCCCACTAAAGCAGAAAGGGTCTTTCTAGAAGTTGCACATCAAATCTAAGCTGTCTGAAGTGTTTTTTAAAGTGATCAACATTTTTATGTTTGGCGTTCGGGAACCCACCTTATCTCAGGCTGAAAACATGTTTTCTGCATTGTGGCATAAATGTGCAGGAAACTTCAGAATATGAAATTTTAACCTCCCACTATTTCTGAAAGGATCTCTCTTCTAGTTGCACATCAAATCAAAGCTGTCTGAAGTGCTTTTCCTAAGTTATCAACATTTTTATGTTTGGCTTTCCGGAACCCACCTAATCTCAGGCACAAAACGCGTTTTCTCCATTGTGGCATAACTTTGCTGGGAAGCTTCAGAACATGAAAATTCACCTCCCACTATAGCAGAAAGGGTCTGTCTTGTAGTTGCACATCAAATCTAAGCTGTCTGAAGTGTTTTTCCAAAGTTATGAACATTTTTATGTTTGGCGTTCCGGAACCCACCTTATCTCAGGCCCAAAACGCGTTTTCTCCATTGTGGCATAACTTTGCAGGGAAGATTCAGAACATGAAATTTTCACCTCCCACTATAGCAGAAAGGGTCTTTCTCGTACTTGCACATCAAATCTAAGCTGTCTGAAGTGTATTTCAAAAGTTGTTAACTTTTTTATGTTTTGCGTTCCTGAATGGACCTTTTCTCAGGCTCAAAACGCGTTTCACGCATTGTTCCGTAACTTTGCAAGGAAGCTTCAGAACATGAAATTTTCACCTCCCACTATAGCAGAAAGGGTCTTTCTAGTACTTGCACATCAAATCTAAGCTGTCTGAAGTGTTTTTCCAAAATTATCAACATTTTTATGTTTGGCGTTCCCGAATCGACCTTATCTCAGACTGAAAACGCGTTTTCGGAATTGAGCCATAACTTGGCAGGGAAGCTTCAGAACATAAAATTTTCACCTCCCACTATAGCAGAAAGGGTCTTACTAGTAGTTGCACATCAAATCTATGCTGTCTGAAGTGTTTTTCCAAAGTTATCAACATTTTTATGTTTGGCGTTCTGGAACCCACCTTATCTCAGTCTGAAAACGTGTTTTGTGCATTGTGCCATAACTTTGCAGGGAAGCCTCAGAACATAAAATTTTCACCTGTCGCTATAGTAGAAAGGGTCTTTATAGTAGTTGCACATCAAGTCTAAGCTGTCTGAAGTGTTTTTCCAAAGTTATCAACATTTTTATGTTTGGCGTTCCGGAATCAACCTTATCACAGCCTGAAAACGCGTTTTCTGCTTTGTGCCATAACTTTGCAGGGAAGCATCAGAATATGAAATTTTCAACTCCCAATATTGCAGAGAGTCTGTCTTGTAGTTGAACATCAAAACTAAGCTGTCTGAAGTGTTTTTCCAAAGTTATCAACATTTTTATGTTTGGCGTTCCGGAATCGACCTTATCTCAGGCTGAAAACGCGTTTTACGCATTGTGCCATAACTTTCCAGGGAAGCTTCAGAACATCGAATTTTCACCACCCACTGTAGCAGAATGGGTCTTTCTACTAGTTGCACATCAAATCTAAGCTGTCTGAAGTGTTTTTCCAAAGTTATCAACATTTTAATGTTTGGCGTTCCGGAATCGACCTAATCTGAAGCTGAAAACGCGTTTTACGCATTGTGCCATAACTTTGCATGGAAGCATCAGAATATGAAATTTTCACCTCCCAATATTGCAGAAAGAGTCTGTCTTGTAGGTGCACATCAAAACTAAGCTGTCTGAAGTGTTTTTCCAATGTTATCAACATTTTTATGTTTGGCGTTCTGGAACCCACCTTATCTCAGTCTGAAAACGTCTTTTCTGGATTGTGCCATAACTTTGCAGGGAAGCCTCAGAACATGAAATTTTCACCTCCCACTATAGCAGAAAGGGTCTTTCTAGTAGTTGCAGATCAAACCTAAGCTGTCTGAAGTGTTTTTCCAAAGTTATCAACATTTTTATGTTTGGCGTTCCGGAACCCACCTTATCTCAGGCTGAAAACGCGTTTTCATCATTGTGCCATAACTTTGCATAAAGCTTTAGAACATGAAATTTTCACCTCCCACTATAGCAGAAAGGGTCTTTCTAGTAGTCGCAGATTAAATCTAAGCTGTCTGAAATGTTTTTCCAAAGTTTTCAACTTTTTTATGTTTGGCGTTCTGGAACCCACCTTATCTCAGTCTGAAAACGTGTTTTTTGCATTGTGCCATAAATTTGCAGGGATGCCACAGGACATGAAATTTTCACCTGCCGCTATAGTAGAAAGGGTCTTTCTAGTAGTTGCACATCAAATCTAAGCTGTCTGAAGTGGCTTTCCAAAGTTATCAACATTTTTATGTTTGACGTTCCGGAATCAACCTTATCTCAGGCTGAACACCCGTTTTCTGCATTGTGCCATAACTTTGCAGGGATGCATCAGAAAATTCCATTTTAAAGTTCCACAATAGCAGAAAGGGTCTTTCTAGTAGTTGCACATCAAATCTAAGCTGTCTGATATGTTTTTCTAAAGTTATCTACTTTTATCTGTTTGGCGTTCCGGAATCGACCTTATCTCAGACTGAAAACGCGTTTTACGCATTGTGCCATAACTTTGCAGGGATGCATCAGTACATGAAATTTTCACCTCCCACAATAGCATATAGGGTCTTTCTAATAGTTCCACATCAAATCTAAGCTGTCTGAAGTGTTTTTCCAAAGTTATCAACATTTTTATGTTTGGCGTTCCGGAATAGAACTTATCTCAGGCTGAAAACGCGTTTTACGCATTGTGCCATAACTTTGCAGGGAAGCTTCAGAACATGAAATTTTCAAATCCCACTATAGCAGAAAGGGTCTTTCCAGCAGTTGCACATCAAATGTAAGCTGTCTGAAGTGTTCTTCCAAAGTTATCAACATTTTTATGTTTGGCGTTCCGGAACCCACCTTATCTCAGGCTGTCAGCGCGTTTTCTGCATTGTGGCATAACTTTGGAGGAAAGCTTCAGAACATGAAATTTTCAATTCCCATTATAGCAGAAAGGGTCTTTCTCATGCTTGCACATCAAATCTAAGCTGTCTGAAGTGTTTTTCCAATGTCATCAACATTTTTATGTCTGGAGTTCCGGAATCGACCTTATCTCAGGCTGAAAACGCGTTTTACGCATTGTGCCACAACTTTGCAGGGAAGCTTCAGAACATGAAATTTTCACCTCCCACTAAAGCAGAAAGGGTCTTTCTAGTAGTTTCACGTGAAATCTAAACTGTCTGAAGTGTTTTTCCAAAGTTATCAACATTTTTATGTTTGGCGTTCCGGAATCGACTTTATCTCAGACTGAAAACGTGTTTTCCGCAATGTGCCATAACTTTGCAAGGAAGCTTCAGAACATGAAATTTTAAACTTACACTATAGCAGAAAGGGTCTTTATAGTAGTTTCACGTGAAATCTAAGCTGTCTGAAGTTTTTTTCCAAAGTTGTCAACATTTTTATGTTTGGCGTTCCGGAACCCACCTTATCTCAGTCTGAAAACGTCTTTTCTGGATTGTGCCATAACTTTGCAGGGAAGCCTCAGAACATGAAATTTTCACCTCCCACTATAGTGGAAAGGGTCTTTCTAGTAGTTGCACATCAAATCTAAGCTGTCTGAAGTGTTTTTCCAAAGTTATGAACATTTTTATGTTTGGCGTTCCGGAATCGACCTTATCTCAGGCTGAAAACGCGTTTTACGCATTGTGCAATAACTTTCCAGGGAAGCTTCAGAACATCGAATTTTCACCACCCACGATAGCAGAAAGGGACTTTCTAGTAGTTGCACATCAAATCTAAGCTGTCTGAAGTGTTTTTCCAATGTTATCAACATTTTTATGTTTGGCATTCCTGAATCGACCTTATCTCAGGCTGAAAACGCATTTTCTGCATTGTGCCACAACTTTGCAGGCAAGCTTCAGAACATGAAATATTCACATGCCACTATAGCAGAAAGGGTCTTTCTAGTAGTTGCACATCAAATCTAAGCTGTCTGAAGTGTTTTTCCAAAGTTATAAACATTTTTATCTTTGGCGTTACGGAATCGACCTTATCTCAGGCTGAATACGCGTTTTCTGCATTGTGCCGTAACTTTGCAGGGAATCTTCAGAACATGAAATTTTCACCTCCCATAATAGCAGAAAGGGTCTTTTTAGTAGTTGCACATCAAATCTAAGCTGTTTGAAGTCTTTTTCCAAAGTTATCAACATTTTTATGCTTGGCGTTCCGAAACCCACCTTATCTCAGGCTGAAAACGCGTTTTCTGCATTGTGCCATAACTTTGCAGAGAAGATTCAGAACATGAAATTTTCACCTCCCACTATAGCAGAAAGGGTCTTTCTAGTAGTTGCACATCAAATCTAAGGTGTCTGAAGTGTTGTTCCAAAGTTATCATATTTTTTTGTTTGGCGTTCCGGAACCCACCTTATCTCAGGCTGAAAACGCGTTTTCGGAATTGTGCCATAACTTTGCAGGGAAGCTTCAGAACATGAAATTTCCACCTCTCACTATAGCAGAAAGGGTCTTTCTAGTAGTTGCACATCAAATCTAAGATGTCTGAAGTGGCTTTCCAAAGTAATCAACATTTTTATGTTTGGAGTTCCGGAATCAACCTTATCTCAGGCTGAACACCCGTTTTCTGCATTGTGCTATAACTTTGCAGGGATGCTTCAGAACATGAAATTTCCACCTCTCACTATAGCAGAAAGGGTCTTTCTAGTAGTTGCACATCAAATCTAAGATGTCTGAAGTGTTTTTTCAATGTTATCATATTTTTATGTTTGGCGTTCCGGAATTGACCTTGTCTCATGCTGAAAACGCGTTTTCTGCATTGTGCCATAACTTTGCAGGGAAGCTTCAGAACATGACATTTAAACTTCCCACGATAGCAGAAAGGGTCTTTCTAGTAGTTGCACGTCAAATCTAATCTTTTTGAAGTGTTTTTCCAAAGTTATCACCATTTTTATGTTTGGCGTTCCAGAAACAACCTTGTCTCAGGCTGAAAACGCGTTTTACGCAATTTGCCATAACTTTGCAGGAAAGCCTCAGAACATGAAATTTTCACCTCCCACTATAGCAGAAAGGGTCTTTCTAGTAGTTGCACATCAAATCTAAGCTGCCTGAAGTGTATTTCCAAAGTTATCAACATTTTTATGTTTGGCGTTCTGGTAGCCACCTTATCTCAGGCTGAAAACGCGTTTTCTGCATTGTGCCATAACTTTGCAATGAAGCTTTAGAACATGAAATTTTCACCTCCAACTATAGCAGAAAGGGCCTTTCTAGTAGTTGCACATCAAATCTAAGCTGTTTGAAGTGTTTTTCCAAAGATAACCCCATTTTTATGTTTGGCGTTCCAGAAACAACCTTATCTCAGGCTGAAAACGCGTTTTACGCAATTTGCCATAACTTTGCAGGAAAGCTTCAGAACATGAAATTTTCACCTCCCACTATAGCAGAAAAGGTCTTTCTAGAAGTTGCACATCAAATCTAAGCTGTTTGAAGTGTTTTTCCAAAGTTATCAACATTTTTATGTTTGGCGTTCTGGAATAAACCTTATCTCAGGCTGAAAACGCGTTTTCTGCATTGTGCCATAACTTTGCTTGGAAACTACAGAACATGAAATTTTCACCTCCAACTATAGCAGAAAGGGTCTTTCTAGTAGTTGCACATCAATACTAAGCTGTTTGAAGTGTTTTTCCAAAGTTAACCCCATTTTTATGTTTGGCGTTCCAGAAACAACCTTATCTCAGGCTGAAAACGCGTTTTACGCAATTTGCCATAACTTTGCAGGAAAGCTTCAGAACATGAAATTTTCACCTCCCACTATAGCAGAAAGGGTCTTTCTAGTAGTTACAGATCAAATCTCAGCTGTCTGATGTGTTTTTCCAAAGTTATCAACATTTTTAGGTTTGGCGTTCCGGAATCGACCTTATCTCAGGCTGAAAACACGATTTACGCATTCTGCCATAACTTTGCAGGGAAGCTTCAGAATATGAAATTTTCATATCCCACTATAGCAGAAAGGGTCTTTCTTGTAGTCTCACATCAAATCTAAGCTGTCTGAAGTGTTTTTCCAAAGTTATCAACATTTTTATGTTTGGCGCTCCGGAATCGACCTTATCTCAGGCTGAAAACGCGTTTTCTGCATTGTGCCATAACTTTGCAGGGAAGCTTCAGAACATGAAATTTTTACCTCCCACTAGAGCAGAAAGGGTCTTTCTAGTAGTTGCACATCAAATCTAAGCTGTCTGAAGTGTATTTCCAAAGTTATCAACATTTTTATGTTTGGAGTTCCGGAATCGACCTTATCTCAGGCTGAAAACGCGTTTCCTGCATTGTGGCATAACTTTGTAGGGAAGCTTCAGAACATGAAATTTTCACCTCCCTCTATAGAAGAAAGGGTCTTTCTAGTAGTTGCACATCAAATCTAAGCTGTCTGAAGTATTTTTCCAAAGTTATCAACATTTTTATGTTTGGCGTTCTGGAACCCACCTTATCTCAGGCTGAAAACGCATTTTCTGCATTGTGCCATAACTTTGCAGGGAAGCTTCAGAACATGAAATTTTCACCTCCCACTATAGCAGAAAGGTTCTTTCTAGTAGTCTCACATCAAATCTAAGCTGTCTGAATTGTTTTTCCAAAGTTATCAACATTTTTATGTTTGGCGCTCCGGAATCGACCTTATCTCAGGCTCAAAACGCGTTTTCTGCATTGTGCCATAACTTTGCAGGGAAGCTTCAGAACATGAAATTTTTACCTCCCACTATAGCAGAAAGGGTCTTTCTAGTAGTTGCACATCAAATCTAAGCTGTCGATAGTGTTTGTCCAAAGTTATCAACATTTTTATGTTTGGCGTTCTGAAATAAACCTCATCTCAGGCTGAAAACGCGTTTCTCGCATTGTGCCATAACTTTGCAGGGAAGCTTCAGAACATGAAATTTTAACATCCCACTATAGCAGAAAGGGTCTTTCTAGTAGTTGCACATCAAATATAAGTTGTCTGAAGTGTTTTTCTAAAGTTATCAACATTCTTATGTTTGGCGTTCCGGAATCAACCTTATCTCAGGCTGAAAACAGATTTTCTGCATTGTGCCATAACTTTGCAGGGAAGCTTCAGAACATGATAATTTCACCTCCCACTATAGCAGAAAGGGTCTTTCGAGTAAGTGCACATCAAATCTAAGCTGTCGAAAGTGTTTTTCCAAATTTATCAACATTTTTATGTTTGGCGTTCTGGTACCCACCTTATCTCAGGCTGAAAACGCGTTTTCTGTATTGTGCCATAACTTTGCAGGGAAGCTTCAGAAAATGAAATTTTAACCTCCCACTATAGCAGAAAGGGTCTTTCTAGTAGTTGCACATCAAATCTAAGCTGTCTGAAGTGTTTTTCCAAAGTTATCAACATTTTTATGTTTTGCGTTCCGGAATCAACCTTATCTCAGGCTGAAAACGCGTTTTACGCATTGTGCCATAACTTTGCAGGGAAGCTTCAGAACATGAAATGTTCGCCTCCCACTATGGCAGATAGGGACTTTCTTGTAGTTGCACATCAAATCTAAGCTGTCTGAAGTGTTTTTCGAAAGTTTTCAACATTTTTATGTTTGGCGTTCCGGAATCGACCTTATCTCAGGCTGAAAACACGATTTACGCATTCTGCCATAACTTTGCAGGGAAGCTTCAGAACATGAAATTTTCATATCCCACTATAGCAGAAAGGGTCTTTCTTGTAGTCTCACATCAAATCTAAGCTGTCTGAAGTGTTTTTCCAAAGTTATCAACATTTTTATGTTTGGCGCTCCGGAATCGAACTTATCTCAGGCTGAAAACGCGTTTTCTGCATTGTGCCATAACTTTGCAGGGAAGCTTCAGAACATGAAATTTTTACCTCCCACTATAGCAGAAAGGGTCTTTCTAGTAGTTGCACATCAAATCTAAGCTGTCTTGAAGTGTTTTTCTAAAGTCATCAACATTTTTATGTTTGGCGTTCCGGAACCCACCTTATCTCAGCCTGAAAACGCGTTTTACATATTTTGCCATAACTTTGCAGGGAAGCTTAAGAACATGAAATTTTTACCTCCCACTATAGCAGAAAGGGTCTTTCTAGTAGTTGCACATCAAATCTAAGCTGTCTGAAGTGTTTTTCGAAAGTTTTCAACATTTTTATGTTTGGCGTTCCGGAATCGACCTTATCTCAGGCTGAAAACACGATTTACGCATTCTGCCATAACTTTGCAGGGAAGCTTCAGAACATGAAATTTTCATATCCCACTCTCGCAGAAAGGGTCTTTCTTGTAGTCTCACATCAAATCTAAGCTGTCTGAAGTGTTTTTCCAAAGTTATCAACATTTTTATGTTTGGCGCTCCGGAATCGACCTAATCTCAGGCTGAAAGCGCGTTTTCTGCATTGTGCCATAACTTTGCAGGGAAGCTTCAGAACATGAAATTTTCACCTCCCACTATAGCAGAAAGGGTCTTTCTAGTAGTTGCACATCAAATCTAAGCTGTCGAAAGTGTTTTTCCAAAGTTATCAACATTTTTATGTTTGGCGTTTCGGAATCGACCTTATCTCCAGCTGAAAACGCGTTTTCTGCATTGTGCCATAACTTTGCAGGGAAGCTTTAGAACATGAAATTTTCACCTCCCACTAAGCAGAAAGGGTATTTCTAGTAGTTGCACATCAAATCTAAGCTGTCTGTAGAGTTTTTCCTGAGTTATCAACATTTTTATGTTTGGCGTTCTGAAATCAACCTCATCTCAGGCTGAAAACGCGTTTCACGCATTGTGCCATAACTTTGCAGGGAAGCTTCAGAACATGAAATTCTAACATCCCACTATAGCAGAAAGGGTCTTTCTAGTAGTTGCACATCAAATCTAAGCTGTCTGAAGTGTTTTTCGAAAGTTATCAATATTGTTATGTTTGGCGTTCCGGAATCGACCTTATCTCAGGCTGAAAACGCGTTTCCTGCATTGTGGCATAACTTTGTAGGGAAGCTTCAGAACATGTAATTTTCACCTCCCACTATTGCAGGAAGGGTATTTCTAGTAGTTGCACATCAAATCTAAGCTGTCTGAAGTGTTTTTCCAAAGTTATCAACATATTTATGTTTGGCGTTCTGGAACCCAATGTATCTCAGGCTGAAAACGCATTTTCTGCATTGTGCCATAACTTTGCAGGGAAGCTTTAGAACATGAAATTTTCATATCCCACTATAGCAGAAAGGGTCTTTCTTGTAGTCTCACATCAAATCTAAGCTGTCTGAAGTGTTTTTCCAAAGTTATCAACATTTTTATGTTTGGCGCTCCGGAATCGACCTTATCTCAGGCTGAAAACGCGTTTTCTGCATTGTGCCATAACTTTGCTGGGAAGCTTCAGAACATGAAATTTTTACCTCCCACTAGAGCAGAAAGGGTTTTTCTAGTAGTTGCACATCAAATCTAAGCTGTCTGAAGTTTATTTCCAAAGTTATCAACATTTTTATGTTTGGCGTTCCGGAATCGACCTTATCTCAGGCTGAAAACGCGTTTCCTGCATTGTGGCATAACTGTGCAAGGAAGCTTCAGAACATGAAATTTTCACCTCCCACTATAGCAGAAACGGTCTTTCTTGTAGTCTCACAACAAATCTAAGCTGTCGATAGTGTTTTTCCAAAGTTATCAACATTTTTATGTTTGGCGCTCCGGAATCGACCTTATCTCAGGCTGAAAACGCGTTTTCTGCATTGTGCCATAACTTTGCAGGGAAGCTTCAGAACATGAAATTTTTACCTCCCACTAGAGCAGAAAGGGTCTTTCTAGTAGTTGCACATCAAATCTAAGCTGTCTGAAGTGTATTTCCAAAGTTATCAACATTTTTATGTTTGGAGTTCCGGAATCGACCTTATCTCAGGCTGAAAACGCGTTTCCTGCATTGTGGCATAACTTTGTAGGGAAGCTTCAGAACATGAAATTTTCACCTCCCACTATAGAAGAAAGGGTCTTTCTAGTAGTTGCACATCAAATCTAAGCTGTCTGAAGTATTTTTCCAAAGTTATCAACATTTTTATGTTTGGCGTTCTGGAACCCACCTTATCTCAGGCTGAAAACGCATTTTCTGCATTGTGCCATAACTTTGCAGGGAAGCTTCAGAACATGAAATTTTCACCTCCCACTATAGCAGAAAGGTTCTTTCTAGTAGTCTCACATCAAATCTAAGCTGTCTGAATTGTTTTTCCAAAGTTATCAACATTTTTATGTTTGGCGCTCCGGAATCGACCTTATCTCAGGCTCAAAACGCGTTTTCTGCATTGTGCCATAACTTTGCAGGGAAGCTTCAGAACATGAAATTTTTACCTCCCACTATAGCAGAAAGGGTCTTTCTAGTAGTTGCACATCAAATCTAAGCTGTCGATAGTGTTTGTCCAAAGTTATCAACATTTTTATGTTTGGCGTTCTGAAATAAACCTCATCTCAGGCTGAAAACGCGTTTCTCGCATTGTGCCATAACTTTGCAGGGAAGCTTCAGAACATGAAATTTTAACATCCCACTATAGCAGAAAGGGTCTTTCTAGTAGTTGCACATCAAATATAAGTTGTCTGAAGTGTTTTTCTAAAGTTATCAACATTTTTATGTTTTGCGTTCCGGAATCAACCTTATCTCAGGCTGAAAACGCGTTTTACGCATTGTGCCATAACTTTGCAGGGAAGCTTCAGAACATGAAATGTTCGCCTCCCACTATGGCAGATAGGGACTTTCTTGTAGTTGCACATCAAATCTAAGCTGTCTGAAGTGTTTTTCGAAAGTTTTCAACATTTTTATGTTTGGCGTTCCGGAATCGACCTTATCTCAGGCTGAAAACACGATTTACGCATTCTGCCATAACTTTGCAGGGAAGCTTCAGAACATGAAATTTTCATATCCCACTATAGCAGAAAGGGTCTTTCTTGTAGTCTGACATCAAATCTAAGCTGTCTGAAGTGTTTTTCCAAAGTTATCAACATTTTTATGTTTGGCGCTCCGGAATCGAACTTATCTCAGGCTGAAAACGCGTTTTCTGCATTGTGCCATAACTTTGCAGGGAAGCTTCAGAACATGAAATTTTTACCTCCCACTATAGCAGAAAGGGTCTTTCTAGTAGTTGCACATCAAATCTAAGCTGTCTTGAAGTGTTTTTCTAAAGTCATCAACATTTTTATGTTTGGCGTTCCGGAACCCACCTTATCTCAGCCTGAAAACGCGTTTTACATATTTTGCCATAACTTTGCAGGGAAGCTTAAGAACATGAAATTTTTACCTCCCACTATAGCAGAAAGGGTCTTTCTAGTAGTTGCACATCAAATCTAAGCTGTCTGAAGTGTTTTTCGAAAGTTTTCAACATTTTTATGTTTGGCGTTCCGGAATCGACCTTATCTCAGGCTGAAAACACGATTTACGCATTCTGCCATAACTTTGCAGGGAAGCTTCAGAACATGAAATTTTCATATCCCACTCTCGCAGAAAGGGTCTTTCTTGTAGTCTCACATCAAATCTAAGCTGTCTGAAGTGTTTTTCCAAAGTTATCAACATTTTTATGTTTGGCGCTCCGGAATCGACCTAATCTCAGGCTGAAAGCGCGTTTTCTGCATTGTGCCATAACTTTGCAGGGAAGCTTCAGAACATGAAATTTTCACCTCAAACTATAGCAGAAAGGGTCTTTCTAGTAGTTGCACATCAAATCTAAGCTGTCGAAAGTGTTTTTCCAAAGTTATCAACATTTTTATGTTTGGCGTTTCGGAATCGACCTTATCTCCAGCTGAAAACGCGTTTTCTGCATTGTGCCATAACTTTGCAGGGAAGCTTTAGAACATGAAATTTTCACCTCCCACTAAGCAGAAAGGGTATTTCTAGTAGTTGCACATCAAATCTAAGCTGTCTGTAGAGTTTTTCCTGAGTTATCAACATTTTTATGTTTGGCGTTCTGAAATCAACCTCATCTCAGGCTGAAAACGCGTTTCACGCATTGTGCCATAACTTTGCAGGGAAGCTTCAGAACATGAAATTCTAACATCCCACTATAGCAGAAAGGGTCTTTCTAGTAGTTGCACATCAAATCTAAGCTGTCTGAAGTGTTTTTCGAAAGTTATCAATATTGTTATGTTTGGCGTTCCGGAATCGACCTTATCTCAGGCTGAAAACGCGTTTCCTGCATTGTGGCATAACTTTGTAGGGAAGCTTCAGAACATGTAATTTTCACCTCCCACTGTAGCAGAAAGGGTCTTTCTAGTAGTTGCACATCAAATCTAAGCTGTCTGAAGTGTTTTTCCAAATATATCAACATTTTTATGTTTGGCGTTCTGGAACCCACCTTATCTGTGGCTGAAAACGCGTTTTCTGCATTGTGCCATAACTTTGCAGCGAGACTTCAGAACATGAAATTTTCTCCTCCCACTATTGCAGGAAGGGTATTTCTAGTAGTTGCACATCAAATCTAAGCTGTCTGAAGTGTTTTTCCAAAGTTATCAACATATTTATGTTTGGCGTTCTGGAACCCAATGTATCTCAGGCTGAAAACGCATTTTCTGCATTGTGCCATAACTTTGCAGGGAAGCTTTAGAACATGAAATTTTCATATCCCACTATAGCAGAAAGGGTCTTTCTTGTAGTCTCACATCAAATCTAAGCTGTCTGAAGTGTTTTTCCAAAGTTATCAACATTTTTATGTTTGGCGCTCCGGAATCGACCTTATCTCAGGCTGAAAACGCGTTTTCTGCATTGTGCCATAACTTTGCTGGGAAGCTTCAGAACATGAAATTTTTACCTCCCACTAGAGCAGAAAGGGTTTTTCTAGTAGTTGCACATCAAATCTAAGCTGTCTGAAGTTTATTTCCAAAGTTATCAACATTTTTATGTTTGGCGTTCCGGAATCGACCTTATCTCAGGCTGAAAACGCGTTTCCTGCATTGTGGCATAACTGTGCAAGGAAGCTTCAGAACATGAAATTTTCACCTCCCACTATAGCAGAAACGGTCTTTCTTGTAGTCTCACAACAAATCTAAGCTGTCGATAGTGTTTTTCCAAAGTTATCAACATTTTTATGTTTGGCGTTCTGAAATCAACCTCATCTCAGGCTGAAAACGCGTTTCTCGCATTGTGCCATAACTTTGCAGGGAAGCTTCAGAACATCAAATTTTAACATCCCACTATAGCAGAAAGGGTCTTTCTAGTAGTTGCACATCAAATCTAAGTTGTCTGAAGTGTTTTTCTAAAGTTATCAACATTCTTATGTTTAGCGTTCCGGAATCAACCTTATCTCAGGCTGAAAACAGGTTTTCTGCATTGTGCCATAACTTTGCAGGGAAGCTTCAGAACATGATAATTTCACCTCCCACAATAGCAGAAAGGGTCTTTCGAGTACGTGCACATCAAATCTAAGCTGTCGAAAGTGTTTTTCCAAAGTTATCAACATTTTTATGTTTGGCGTTTCGGAATCGACCTTATCTCCGGCTGAAAACGCGTTTTCTGCATTGTGCCATTACTTTGCAGGGAAGCTTTAGAACATGAAATTTTCATATCCCACTATAGCAGAAAGGGTCTTTCTTGTAGTCTCACATCAAATCTAAGCTGTCTGAAGTGTTTTTCCAAAGTTATCAACATTTTTATGTTTGGCGCTCCGGAATCGACCTTATCTCAGGCTGAAAACGCGTTTTCTGCATTGTGCCATAACTTTGCAGGGAAGCTTCAGAACATGAAATTTTTACCTCCCACTAGAGCAGAAAGGGTCTTTCTAGTAGTTGCACATCAAATGTAAGCTGTCTGAAGTATTTTTCCAAAGTTATCAACATTTTTATGTTTGGCGTTCTGGAACCCACCTTATCTCAGGCTGAAAACGCGTTTTCTGCATTGTGCCATAACTTTGCAGGGAAGCTTCAGAACATGAAATTTTCACCTCCCACTATAGCAGAAAGGTTCTTTCTAGTAGTCTCACATCAAATCTAAGCTGTCTGAATTGTTTTTCCAAAGTTATCAACATTTTTATGTTTGGCGCTCCGGAATCGACCTTATCTCAGGCTCAAAACGCGTTTTCTGCATTGTGCCATAACTTTGCAGGGAAGCTTCAGAACATGAAATTTTCACCTCCCACTATAGCAGAAAGGGTCTTTCTTGTAGTCTCACAACAAATCTAAGCTGTCGATAGTGTTTTTCCAAAGTTATCAACATTTTTATGTTTGGCGCTCTGAAATCAACCTCATCTCAGGCTGAAAACGCGTTTCTCGCATTGTGCCATAACTTTGCAGGGAAGCTTCAGAACATGAAATTTTAACATCCCACTATAGCAGAAAGGGTCTTTCTAGTAGTTGCACATCAAATCTAAGTTGTCTGAAGTGTTTTTCTAAAGTTATCAACATTCTTATGTTTGGCGTTCCGGAATCAACCTTATCTCAGGCTGAAAACAGGTTTTCTGCATTGTGCCATAACTTTGCAGGGAAGCTTCAGAACATGATAATTTCACCTCCCACTATAGCAGAAAGGGTCTTTCGAGTACGTGCACATCAAATCTAAGCTGTCAAAAGTGTTTTTCCAAAGTTATCAACATTTTTATGTTTGGCGCTTCGGAATCGACCTTATCTCCGGCTGAAAACGCGTTTTCTGCATTGTGCCATTACTTTGCAGGGAAGCTTTAGAACATGAAATTTTCATATCCCACTATAGCAGAAAGGGTCTTTCTTGTAGTCTCTCATCAAATCTAAGCTGTCTGAAGTGTTTTTCCAAAGTTATCAACATTTTTATGTTTGGCGCTACGGAATCGACCTTATCTCAGGCTGAAAACGCGTTTTCTGCATTGTGCCATAACTTTGCAGGGAACCTTCAGAACATGAAATTTTTACCTCCCACTAGAGCAGAAAGGGTCTTTCTAGTAGTTGCACATCAAATGTAAGCTGTCTGAAGTGTATTTCCAAAGTTATCAACATTTTTATGTTTGGCGTTCCGGAATCGACCTTATCTCAGGCTGAAAACGCGTTTCCTGCATTGTGGCATAACTTTGTAGGGAAGCTTCAGAACATAAAATTTTCACATCCCACTGTAGCAGAAAGGGTCTTTCTAGTAGTTGCACATCATATCTAAGCTGTCTGAAGTGTTTTTCCAAAGTTATCAACATTTTTATGTTTGGCGTTCTGGAAACCACCTTATCTCAGGCTGAAAACAGGTTTTCTGCATTGTGCCATAACTTTGCAGGGAAGCTTCAGAACATTAAATTTTCACCTCCCACTATGGAAGAAAGGGTCTTTCTAGTAGTTGCACATCAAATCTAAGCTGTCTGAAGTATTTTTCCAAAGTTATCAACATTTTTATGTTTGGCGTTCTGGAACCCACCTTATCTCAGGCTGAAAACGCGTTTTCTGCATTGTGCCATAACTTTGCAGGGAAGCTTCAGAACATGAAATTTTCACCTCCCACTATAGCAGAAACGTTCTTTCTAGTAGTCTCACATCAAATCTAAGCTGTCTGAATTGTTTTTCCAAAGTTATCAACATTTTTATGTTTGGCGCTCCGGAATCGACCTTTTCTCAGGCTCAAAACGCGTTTTCTGCATTGTGCCATAACTTTGCAGGGAAGCTTCAGAACATGAAATTTTTACCTCCCACTATAGCAGAAAGGGTCTTTCTAGTAGTTGCACATCAAATCTAAGCTGTCTGAAGTGTATTTCCAAAGTTATCAACATTTTTATGTTTGGCGTTCTTAAATCAACCTCATCTCAGGCTGAAAACGCGTTTTCTGCATTGTGCCATAACTTTGCAGGGAAGCTTCAGAACATGATAATTTCACCTCCCACTATAGCAGAAAGGGACTTTCGAGTACGTGCACATCAAATCTAAGCTGTCGAAAGTGTTTTTCCAAAGTTATCAACATTTTTATGTTTGGCATTTCGGAATCGACCTTATCTCCGGCTGAAAACGCGTTTTCTGCATTGTGCCATTACTTTGCAGGGAAGCTTCAGAACATGAAATTTTCACCTCCCACTAGAGCAGAAAGGGTCTTTCTAGTAGTTGCACATCAAATCTAAGCTGTCTGAAGTGTATTTCCAAAGTTATCAACATTTTTATGTTTGGCGTTCTTAAATCAACCTCATCTCAGGCTGAAAACACGTTTCACGCATTGTGCCATAACTTTGCAGGGAAGCTTCAGAACATGAAATTCTAACATCCCACTATAGCAGAAAGGGTCTTTCTAGTAGTTGCACATCAAATCTAAGCTGTCTGAAGTGTTTTTCAAAAGTTATCAATATTGTTATGTTTGGCGTTCCGGAATCGACCTTATCTCAGGCTGAAAACGCGTTTCCTGCATTGTGGCATAACTTTGTAGGGGAGCTTCAGAACATGTAATTTTCAACTCCCACTGTAGCAGAAAGGGTCTTTCTAGTAGTTGCACATCAAATCTAAGCTGTCTGAAGTGTTTTTCCAAAGTTATCAACATATTTATGTTTGGCGTTCTGGAACCCAATGTATCTCAGGCTGAAAACGCATTTTCTGCATTGTGCCATAACTTTGCAGGGAAGCTGTAGAACATGAAATTTTCATATTTCACTATAGCGGAAAAGGTCTTTCTTGTAGTCTCACATCAAATCTAAGCTGTCTGAAGTGTTTTTCCAAAGTTATCAACATTTTTATGTTTGGCGCTCCGGAATCGACCTTATCTCTGGCTGAAAACGCGTTTTCTGCATTGTGCCATAACTTTGCAGGGAAGCTTCAGAACATGAAATTTTTACCTCCCACTAGAGCAGAAAGGGTCTTTCTAGTATTTGCACATCAAATCTAAGCTGTCTGAAGTGTATTTCCAAAGTTATCAACATTTTTATGTTTGGCGTTCCGGAATCGACCTTATTTCAGGCTGAAAACGCGTTTCCTGCATTGTGGCATAACTTTGTAGGGAAGCTTCAGAACATGAAATTTTCACCTCCCACTGTAGCAGAAAGGGTCTTTCTAGTAGTTGCACATCATATCTAAGCTGTCTGGAGTGTTTTTCCAAAGATATCAACATTTTTATGTTTGGCGTTCTGGAACCCACCTTATCTCTGGCTGAAAACGCGTTTTCTGCATTGTGCCATAACTTTGCAGGGAGACTTCAGAACATGAAATTTTCCCCTCCCACTATTGCAGAAAGGGTATTTCTAGTAGTTGCACATCAAATCTAAGCTGTCTGAAGTGTTTTCCAAAGTTATCAACATATTTATGTTTGGCGTTCTGGAACCCAATGTATCTCAGGCTGAAAACGCATTTTCTGCATTGTGCCATAACTTTGCAGGGAAGCTTTAGAACATGAAATTTTCATATCCCACTATAGCAGAAAGGGTCTTTCTTGTAGTCTCACATCAAATCTAAGCTGTCTGAAGTGTTTTTCCAAAGTTATCAACATTTTTATGTTTGGCGCTCCGGAATCGACCTTATCTCAGGCTGAAAACGCGTTTTCTGCATTGTGCCATAACTTTGCAGGGAAGCTTCAGAACATGAAATTTTTACCTCCCACTAGAGCAGAAAGGGTCTTTCTAGTAGTTGCACATCAAATCTAAGCTGTCTGAAGTGTATTTCCAAAGTTATCAACATTTTTATGTTTGGCGTTCCGGAATCGACCTTATCTCAGGCTGAAAACGCGTTTCCTGCATTGTGCCATAACTTTGCAGGGAAGCTTCAGAACATGAAATTTTTACCTCCCACTATACTAGAAAGGGTCTTTCTAGTAGTTGCACATCAAATCTAAGCTGTCAGAAGTGTTTTTCCAAAGTTATCAACATTTTTATGTTTGGCGATCGAGAATCGACCTTATCTCAGGCTGAAAACGCGTTTTCTGCATTGTGCCATAACTTTGCAGGGAAGCTTCAGAACATGAAATTTTTACCTCCCACTATAGCAGAAAGGGTCTTTCTAGTAGTTGCACATCAAATCTAAGCTGTCTTAAAGTGTTTTTCTAAAGTTATCAACATTTTTATGTTTGGCGTTCCGGAACCCACCTTATCTCAGCCTGAAAACGTGTTTTACATATTTTGCCATAACTTTGCAGGGAAGCTTAAGAACATGAAATTTTAACATCCCACTATAGCAGAAAGGGTCTTTCTAGTAGTTGCACATCAAATCTAAGCTGTCTGAAGTGTTTTTCCAAAGTTATCAACATTTTTATGTTTGGCGTTCCGGAATCAACCTTATCTCAGGCTGAAAACGCGTTTTACGCATTGTGCCATAACTTCGCAGGGAAGCTTCAGAACATGAAATGTTCGCCTCCCAATATTGCAGATAGGGTCTTTCTTGTAGTTGCACATCAAATCTAAGCTGTCTGAAGTGTTTTTCCAAAGTTATCAACATTTTTATGTTTGGCGTTCTGGAAACCACCTTATCTCAGGCTGAAAACAGGTTTTCTGCATTGTGCCATAACTTTGCAGGGAAGCTTCAGAACATGAAATTTTCACCTCCCACGATAGCAGAAAGGTTCTTTCTAGTAGTCTCACATCAAATCTAAGCTGTGTGAATTGTTTTTCCAAAGTTATCAACATTTTTATGTTTGGCGCTCCGGAATCGACCTTATCTCAGGCTCAAAACGCGTTTTCTGCATTGTGCCATAACTTTGCAGGGAAGCTTCAGAACATGAAATTTTTACCTCCCACTATAGCAGAAAGGGTCTTTCTAGTAGTTGCACATCAAATCTAAGCTGTCGATAGTGTTTTTCCAAAGTTATCAACATTTTTATGTTTGGCGTTCTGAAATCAACATCATCTCAGGCTGAAAACGCGTTTCTTGCATTGTGCCATAACTTTGCAGGGAAGCTTCAGAACATGAAATTGTAACATCCCACAATAGCAGAAAGGGTCTTTCTAGTAGTTGCACATCAAATCTAAGTTGTCTGAAGTGTTTTTCTAAAGTTATCAACATTTTTATGTTTGGCGTTCCGGAACCCACCTCATCTCAGCCTGAAAACGCGTTTTACATATTGTGCCATAACTTTGCAGGGAAGCTTCAGAACATGAAATGTTCGCCTCCCACTATAGCAGATAGGGACTTTCTTGTAGTTGCACATCAAATCTAAGCTGTCTGAAGTGTTTTTCGAAAGTTTTCAACATTTTTATGTTTGGCGTTCCGGAATCGACCTTATCTCAGGCTGAAAACACGATTTACGCATTCTGCCATAACTTTGCAGTGAAGCTTCAGAACATGAAATTTTCATATCCCACTATAGCAGAAAGAGTCTTTCTTGTAGTCTCACATCAAATCTAAGCTGTCTGTAGTGTTTTTCCAAAGTTATCAACATTTTTATGTTTGGCGCTCCGGAATCGACCTTATCTCAGGCTGAAAACGCGTTTTCTGCATTGTGCCATAACTTTGCAGGTAAGCTTCAGAACATGAAATTTTTACCTCCCACTAGAGCAGAAAGGGTCTTTCTAGTAGTTGCACATCAAATCTAAGCTGTCTTGAAGTGTTTTTCTAAAGTTATCAACATTTTTATGTTTGGCGTTCCGGAATCAACCTTATCTCAGGCTGAAAACGCGTTTTACGCATTGTGCCATAACTTTGCAGGGAAGCTTAAGAACATGAAATTTTAACCTCCCACTATAGCAGAAAGGGTCTTTCTAGTAGTTGCACATCAAATCTAAGCTGTCTTGAAGTGTTTTTCTAAAGTTATCAACATTTTTATGTTTGGCGTTCCGGAACCCACCTTATCTCAGCCTGAAAACGCGTTTTACATATTGTGCCATAACTTTGCAGGGAAGCTTCAGAACATGAAATGTTCGCCTCCCACTATAGCAGATAGGGACTTTCTTGTAGTTGCACATCAAATCTAAGCTGTCTGAAGTGTTTTTCCAAAGTTTTCAACATTTTTATGTTTGGCGTTCCGGAATCGACCTTATCTCAGGCTGAAAACACGATTTACGCATTCTGCCATAACTTTGCAGGGAAGCTTCAGAACATGAAATTTTCATATCCCACTATAGCAGAAAGGGTCTTTCTAGTAGTCTCAGATCAAATCGAAGCTGTCTGAAGTGTTTTTCCAAAGTTATCAACATTTTTATGTTTGGCGCTCCGGAATCGACCTTATCTCAGGCTGAAAACGCGTTTTCTGCATTGTGCCATAACTTTGCAGGGAAGCTTCAGAACATGAAATTTTTACCTCCCACTATAGCAGAAAGGGTCTTTCTAGTAGTTGCACATTAAATCTAAGCTGTCTTGAAGTGTTTTTCTAAAGTTATCAACATTTTTATGTTTGGCGTTCCGGAATCAACCTTATCTCAGGCTGAAAACGCGTTTTACGCGTTGTGCCATAACTTTGCAGGGAAGCTTAAGAACATGAAATTTTAACCTCCCACTATAGCAGAATGGGTCTTTCTAGTAGTTGCACATCAAATCTAAGCTGTCTTGAAGTGTTTTTCTAAAGTTATCAACATTTTTATGTTTGGCGTTCCGGAACCCACCTTATCTCAGCCTGAAAACGCATTTTACATATTGTGCCCTAACTTGGCAGGGAAGCTTCAGAACATGAAATGTTCGCCTCCCACTATAGCAGGTAGGGACTTTCTTGTAGTTGCACATCAAATCTAAGCTGTCTGAAGTGTTTTTACAAAGTTTTCAACATTTTTATGTTTGGCGTTCCGGAATCGACCTTATCTCAGGCTGAAAACACGATTTACGCATTCTGCCATAACTTTGCAGGGAAGCTTCAGAACATGAAATTTTTACCTCCCACTATAGCAGAAAGGGTCTTTCTAGTAGTTGCACATTAAATCTAAGCTGTCTTGAAGTGTTTTTCTAAAGTTATCAACATTTTTATGTTTGGCGTTCCGGAATCAACCTTATCTCAGGCTGAAAACGCGTTTTACGCGTTGTGCCATAACTTTGCAGGGAAGCTTAAGAACATGAAATTTTAACCTCCCACTATAGCAGAAAGGGTCTTTCTAGTAGTTGCACATCAAATCTAAGCTGTCTGTAGAGTTTTTCCTGAGTTATCAACATTTTTATGTTTGGCGTTCTGAAATCAACCTCATCTCAGGCTGAAAACGCGTTTCACACATTGTGCCATAACTTTGCAGGGAAGCTTCAGAACATGAAATTCTAACATCCCACTGTAGCAGAAAGGGTCTTTCTAGTAGTTGCACATCAAATCTAAGCTGTCTGAAGTGTTTTTCCAAAGTTATCAACATATTTATGTTTGGCGTTCTGGAACCCAATGTATCTCAGGCTGAAAACGCATTTTCTGCATTGTGCCATAACTTTGCAGGGAAGCTTTAGAACATGAAATTTTCATATCCCACTATAGCAGAAAGGGTCTTTCTTGTAGTTGCACATCAAATCTAAGCTGTCTGAAGGGTTTTTCGAAAGTTTTCAACATTTTTATGTTTGGCGTTCCGGAATCGACCTTATCTCAGGCTGAAAACACGATTTACGCATTCTGCCATAACTTTGCAGGGAAGCTTCAGAACATGAAATTTTCATATCCCACTATAGCAGAAAGGGTCTTTCTTGTAGTCTCACATCAAATCTAAGCTGTCTGAAGTGTTTTTCCAAAGTTATCAACATTTTTATGTTTGCCGCTCCGGAATCGACCTTATCTCAGGCTGAAAACGCGTTTTCTGCATTGTGCCATAACTTTGCAGGGAAGCTTCAGAACATGAAATTTTAACAACCCACTATAGCAGAAAGGGTCTTTCTAGTAGTTGCACATCAAATCTAAGCTGTCTGAAGTGTTTTTCCAAAGTTATCAACATTTTTATGTTTGGCGTTCCAGAATCGACATTATCTCAGGCTGAAAACGCGTTGTCTGCATTGTGCCATAACTTTGCATGGAAGCTTCCGAACATGAAATTTTCACCTCCCACTATAGCAGAAAGGGTCTTTCTAGTAGTTGCACATCAAATCTAAGCTGTCTGAAGTTTTTTTCCTAGGTTATCAACATTTTTAGGTTTGGCGTTCCGGAATCGACCTTATCTCAAGCTGAAAACGCGTTTTCTGCATTGTGCCATAACTTTGCAGGGAAGCTTCAGGACATGAAATTTTCACCTCCCACTATAGCAGAAAGGGTGTTTTTAGTAGTTGCAGATCAAATCTAAGCTGTCTGATGTGTTTTTCCAAAGTTATCAACATTTTTATGTTTGACGTTCCGGAATCGACCTTATGTTAGGCTGAAAACGCGATTTACACATTGTGCAATAACTTTGCAGGGAAGCTTCAGAACATGAAATGCTCACATCCCACTATAGCAGAAAGGGTCTTTCTAGTAGTTGCACATCAAATCTAAGCTGTCTGACGTGTTTTTCCAAAGTTATCAACATTTTTATGTTTGGCATTCCGGAATCGACCTTATCTCAGGCTGAAAACGCGTTTTACGCATTGTGCCATTACTTTTCAGGGAAGCTTCAGAACATGAAATGTTCACCTCCCACTATAGCAGAAAAGGTCTTTCTAGAAGTTGCACATCAAATGTAAGCTGTCTGAAGTGTTCTTCCAAAGTTATGAACATTTTTATGTTTATCGTTCGGGAATCAACCTTATCTCAGGCTGAAAAGGCGTTTTCTGCATTGTGCCATAACTTTGCAAGGAAGCTTCAGGACATGAAATGTTCACCTCCCACTATAGCAGAAAGGGTCTTTCTAGTAGTTGCACATCAAATCTCAGCTGTCTGAAGTGTCTTTCGAAAGTTATCAACATTTTTATGTTTGGCGTTCCAGAATCGACCTTTTCTCAGGCTGAAAACGCGTTGACTGCATTGTGCCATAACTTTGCATGGAAGCTTCCGAACATGAAATTTTAACCTCCCACTATAGCAGAAAGGCTCTTTCTAGTAGTTGCAGATCAAATCTAAGCTGTCTGATGTGTTTTTCCAAAGTTATCAACATTTTTATGTTTGGCGTTCCGGAATCGACCTTATCTTAGGCTGAAAACGCGTTTTACGCATTGTGCCATAACTTTGCAGGGAAGCTTCAGAACATGAAATTTTCACCTCCCACTATAGCAGATAGGGTCTTTCTAGTAGTTGCACATCAAATGTAAGCTGTCTGAAGTGTTTTTCCAAAGTTATCAACATTTTTAGGCTTGGCGTTGCGGAATCGACCTTATCTCAGGCTGAAAACGCGTTTCACGCATTGTGCCATAACTTTGCAGGGAAGCTTCAGAAAATGAAATTTTCACCTCCCACTATAGCAGAAAGGGTATCTCTAGGAGTTGCACATTAAATCTAAGCTGTCTGAAGTGTTGTTCTAAAGTTATCAACATTTTTACATTTGGCGTTTCGGAAACCACCTTATCTCAGGCTGAAAACGCGTTTTCTGCATTGTGCCATAACTTCTCAGGAAAGCTTCAGAACATGAAATGTTCACCTCCCACTATAGCAGAAAGGGTCTTTCTAGTAGTTGCACATCAAATCTAAGCTGTCTGAAGTGTTTTTCGAAAGTTTTCGACATTTTTATGTTTGGTGTTCCTGAATCGACCTTATCTCAGGCTGAAAACGCGTTTTCTGCATTGTGCCATAACTTTGCAGGGAATCTTCAGAACATGAAATTTTCACCTCCCACTACAGCAGAAATGGTCTTTCTAGTAGTTGCACATCAAATCTAAGCTGTCTGAAATGTTTTTCCAAAGTTATCAACATTTTTACGTTTGGCGTTCCAGAACCCACCTTATCTCAGGCTGAACACGCGTTTTCTGCATTGTGCCATAACTTTGCAGGGAAGCTTCAGGACATGAAATTTTCACCTCCCACAATAGCCGAAAGGGTCTTTCAAGTAGTTGCACATCAAATCTAAGCTGTCTGAAGTTTTTTTCCAAGGTTATCAACATTTTTATGTTTGGCGCTCCGGAATCGACCTTATCTCAGGCTGAAAACGCGTTTTCTGCATTGTGCCATAACTTTGCAGGGAAGCTTCAGAACATGAAAATTTCACCTCCCACTACAGCAGAAAGGGTCTTTCTAGCAGTTGCACATCAAATCTAAGCTGTCTGAAGTGTTTTTCTAAAGTTATCAACATTTTTATGTTTGGCGTTCCGGAATCAACCTTATCTCAGGCTGAAAACGCGTTTTACGCATTGTGCCATAACTTTGCAGGGAAGCTTAAGAACATGAAATTTTAACCTCCCACTATAGCAGAAAGGGTCTTTCTAGTAGTTGCACATCAAATCTAAGCTGTCTTGAAGTGTTTTTCTAAAGTTATCAACATTTTTATGTTTGGCGTTCCGGAACCCACCTTATCTCAGCCTGAAAACGCGTTTTACATATTGTGCCATAACTTTGCAGGGAAGCTTCAGAACATGAAATGTTCGCCTCCCACTATAGCAGATAGGGACTTTCTTGTAGTTGCACATCAAATCTAAGCTGTCTGAAGTGTTTTTCCAAAGTTTTCAACATTTTTATGTTTGGCGTTCCGGAATCGACCTTATCTCAGGCTGAAAACACGATTTACGCATTCTGCCATAACTTTGCAGGGAAGCTTCAGAACATGATATTTTCATATCCCTCTATAGCAGAAAGGGTCTTTCTAGTAGTCTCAAATCAAATCGAAGCTGTCTGAAGTGTTTTTCCAAAGTTATCAACATTTTTATGTTTGGTGCTCCGGAATCGACCTTATCTCAGGCTGAAAACGCGTTTTCTGCATTGTGCCATAACTTTGCAGGGAAGCTTCAGAACATGAAATTTTTACCTCCCACTATAGCAGAAAGGGTCTTTCTAGTAGTTGCACATTAAATCTAAGCTGTCTTGAAGTGTTTTTCTAAAGTTATCAACATTTTTATGTTTGGCGTTCCGGAATCAACCTTATCTCAGGCTGAAAACGCGTTTTACGCATTGTGCCATAACTTTGCAGGGAAGCTTAAGAACATGAAATTTTAACCTCTCACTATAGCAGAAAGGGTCTTTCTAGTAGTTGCACATCAAATCTAAGCTGTCTTGAAGTGTTTTTCTAAAGTTATCAACATTTTTATGTTTGGCGTTCCGGAATCGACCTTATCTCAGGCTGAAACCACGATTTACGCATTCTGCCATAACTTTGCAGGGAAGCTTCAGAACATGAAATTTTCATATCCCACTATAGCAGAAAGGGTCTTTCTAGTAGTCTCACATCAAATCGAAGCTGTCTGAAGTGTTTTTCCAAAGTTATCAACATTTTTATGTTTGGCGCTCCGGAATCGACCTTATCTCAGGCTGAAAACGCGTTTTCTGCATTGTGCCATAACTTTGCAGGGAAGCTTCAGAACATGAAATTTTTACCTCCCACTAGAACAGAAAGGGTCTTTCTAGTAGTTGCACATCAAATCTAAGCTGTCGATAGTGTTTGTCCAAAGTTATCAACATTTTTATGTTTGGCGTTCTGAAATAAACCTCATTTCAGGCTGAAAACGCGTTTCTCGCATTGTGCCATAACTTTGCAGGGAAGCTTCAGAACATGAAATTTTAACAACCCACTATAGCAGAAAGGGTCTTTCTCGTAGTTGCACATCAAATCTAAGTTGTCTGAAGTGTTTTTCTAAAGTTATCAACATTCTTATGTTTGGCGTTCCGGAATCAACCTTATCTCAGGCTGAAAACAGATTTTCTGCATTGTGCCATAACTTTGCAGGGAAGCTTCAGAACATGATAATTTCACCTCCCACTATAGCAGAAAGGGTCTTTCGAGTAAGTGCACATCAAATCTAAGCTGTCGAAAGTGTTTTTCTAAAGTTATCAACATTTTTATGTTTGGCGTTTCGGAATCGACCTTATCTCCGGCTGAAAACGCGTTTTCTGTATTGTGCCATAACTTTGCAGGGAAGCTTCAGAAAATGAAATTTTAACCTCCCACTATAGCAGAAAGGGTCTTTCTAGTAGTTGCACATCAAATCTAAGCTGTCTTAAAGTGTTTTTCTAAAGTTATCAACATTTTTATGTTTGGCGTTCCGGAACCCACCTTATCTCAGCCTGAAAACGCGTTTTACATATTGTGCCATAACTTTGCAGGGAAGCTTCAGAACATGAAATGTTCGCCTCCCACTATAGCAGATAGGGACTTTCTTGTAGTTGCACATCAAATCTAAGCTGTCTGAAGAGTTTTTCGAAAGTTTTCAACATTTTTATGTTTGGCGTTCCGGAATCGACCTTATCTCAGGCTGAAAACACGATTTACGCATTCTGACATAACTTTGCAGGGAAGCTTCAGAACATGAAATTTTCATATCCCACTATAGCAGAAAGGGTCTTTCTTGTAGTCACACATCAAATCTCAGCTGTCTGAAGTGTTTTTCCAAAGTTATCAACATTTTTATGTTTGGCGCTCCGGAATCGAACTTATCTCAGGCTGAAAACGCGTTTTCTGCATTGTGCCATAACTTTGCAGGGAAGCTTCAGAACATGAAATTTTTACCTCCCACTATAGCAGAAAGGGTCTTTCTAGTAGTTGCACATCAAATCTAAGCTGTCTTGAAGTATTTTTCTAAAGTTATCAACATTTTTATGTTTGGCGTTCCGGAACCCACCTTATCTCAGCCTGAAAACGCGTTTTACATATTTTGCCATAACTTTGCAGGGAAGCTTAAGAACATGAAATTTTAACATCCCACTATAGCAGAAAGGGTCTTTCTAGTAGTTGCACATAAAATCTAAGCTGTCTGAAGTGTTTTTCCAAAGTTATCAACATTTTTATGTTTTGCGTTCCGGAATCAACCTTATCTCAGGCTGAAAACGCGTTTTACGCATTGTGCCATAACTTTGCAGGGAAGCCACAGAACATGAAATGTTCGCCTCCCAATATTGCAGATAGGGACTTTCTTGTAGTCTCACATCAAATCTAAGCTGTCTGAAGTGTTTTTCCAAAGTTATCAACATTTTTATGTTTGCCGCTCCGGAATCGACCTAATCTCAGGCTGAAAGCGCGTTTTCTGCATTGTGCCATAACTTTGCAGGGAAGCTTTAGAACATGAAATTTTCACCTCCCACTAGAGCAGAAAGGGTATTTCTAGTAGTTGCACATCAAATCTAAGCTGTCTGTAGAGTTTTTCCTGAATTATCAACATTTTTATGTTTGGCGTTCTGAAATCAACCTCATCTCAGGCTGAAAACGCGTTTCTCGCATTGTGCCATAACTTTGCAGGGAAGCTTCAGAATATGAAATTTTCACCTCCCACTAGAGCAGAAAGGGTATTTCTAGTAGTTGCACATCAAATCTAAGCTGTCTGTAGAGTTTTTCCTGAATTATCAACATTTTTATGTTTGGCGTTCCGAAATCAACCTCATCTCAGGCTGAAAACGCGTTTCTCGCATTGTGCCATAACTTTGCAGGGAAGCTTCAGAACATGAAATTTTAACATCCCACTATAGCAGAAAGGGTCTTTCTAGTAGTTGCACATCAAATCTAAGTTGTCTGAAGTGTTTTGCTAAAGTTATCAACATTCTTATGTATGGCGTTCCGGAATCAACCTTATCTCAGGCTGAAAACAGGTTTTCTGCATTGTGCCATAACTTTGCAGGGAAGCTTCAGAACATGATAATTTCACCTCCCACTATAGCAGAAAGGGTCTTTCGAGTAAGTGCACATCAAATCTAAGCTGTCGAAAGTGTTTTTCCAGAGTTATCAACATTTTTATGTTTGGCGTTTCGGAATCGACCTTATCTCCGGCTGAAAACGCGTTTTCTGCATTGTGCCATTACTTTGCAGGGAAGCTTTAGAACATGAAATTTTCACCTCCCACTATAGCAGAAAGGGTCTTTCTAGTAGTTGCACATCAAATCTAAGCTGTCTGAAGTGTATTTCCAAAGTTATCAACATTTTTATGTTTGGCGTTCTGGTACCCACCTTATCTCAGGCTGAAAACGCGTTTTCTGTATTGTGCCATGACTTTGCAGGGAAGCTTCAGAAAATGAAATTTTAACCTCCCACTATAGCAGAAAGGGTCTTTCTAGTAGTTGCACATCAAATCTAAGCTGTCTTGAAGTGTTTTTCTAAAGTTATCAACATTTTTATGTTTGGCGTTCCGGAACCCACCTTATCTCAGCCTGAAAACGCGTGTTACATATTGTGCCATAACTTTGCAGGGAAGCTTCAGAACATGAAATGTTCGCCTCCCACTATAGCAGATAGGGACTTTCTTGTAGTTGCACATCAAATCTAAGCTGTCTGAAGTGTTTTTCGAAAGTTTTCAACATTTTTATGTTTGGCGTTCCGGAATCGACCTTATCTCAGGCTGAAAACACGATTTACGCATTCTGCCATAACTTTGCAGGGAAGCTTCAGAACATGAAATTTTCATATCCCACTATTGCAGAAAGGGTCTTTCTTGTAGTCTCACATCAAATCTAAGCTGTCTGTAGAGTTTTTCCTGAGTTATCAACATTTTTATGTTTGGCGTTCTGAAATCAACCTCATCTCAGGCTGAAAACGCGTTTCACGCATTGTGCCATAACTTTGCAGGGAAGCTTCAGAACATGAAATTCTAACATCCCACTGTAGCAGAAAGGGTCTTTCTAGTAGTTGCACATCAAATCTAAGCTGTCTGAAGTGTTTTTCCAAAGTTATCAACATATTTATGTTTGGCGTTCTGGAACCCAATGTATCTCAGGCTGAAAACGCATTTTCTGCATTGTGCCATAACTTTGCAGGGAAGCTTTAGAACATGAAATTTTCATATCCCACTATAGCAGAAAGGGTCTTTCTTGTAGTCTCACATCAAATCTAAGCTGTCTGAAGTGTTTTTCCAAAGTTATCAACATTTTTATGTTTGGCGCTCCGGAATCGACCTTATCTCAGGCTGAAAACGCGTTTCCTGCATTGTGGCATAACTTTGTAGGGAAGCTTCAGAACATGAAATTTTCACCTCCCACTAGAGCAGAAAGGGTCTTTCTAGTATTTGCACATCAAATCTAAGCTGTCTGAAGTGTATTTCCAAAGTTATCAACATTTTTATGTTTGGCGTTCCGGAATCGACCTTATCTCTGGCTGAAAACGCGTTTTCTGCATTGTGCCATAACTTTGCAGGGAGACTTCAGAACATGAAATTTTCCCCTCCCACTATTGCAGAAAGGGTATTTCTAGTAGTTGCACATCAAATCTAAGCTGTCTGAAGTGTTTTTCCAAAGTTATCAACATATTTATGTTTGGCGTTCTGGAACCCAATGTATCTCAGGCTGAAAACGCATTTTCTGCATTGTGCCATAACTTTGCAGGGAAGCTTTAGAACATGAAATTTTCATATCCCACTATAGCAGAAAGGGTCTTTCTTGTAGTTGCACATCAAATCTAAGCTGTCTGAAGGGTTTTTCGAAAGTTTTCAACATTTTTATGTTTGGCGTTCCGGAATCGACCTTATCTCAGGCTGAAAACACGATTTACGCATTCTGCCATAACTTTGCAGGGAAGCTTCAGAACATGAAATTTTCATATCCCACTATAGCAGAAAGGGTCTTTCTAGTAGTTGCACATCAAATCTAAGCTGTCTTGAAGTGTTTTTCTAAAGTGATCAACATTTTTATGTTTGGCGTTCCGGAACCCACCTTATCTCAGCCTGAAAACGCGTTTTACATATTTTGCCATAACTTTGCAGGGAAGCTTAAGAACATGAAATTTTAACAACCCACTATAGCAGAAAGGGTCTTTCTAGTAGTTGCACATCAAATCTAAGCTGTCTGAAGTGTTTTTCCAAAGTTATCAACATTTTTATGTTTGGCGTTCCGGAATCAACCTTATCTCAGGCTGAAAACGCCTTTTACGCATTGTGCCATAACTTTGCAGGGAAGCTTCAGAACATGAAATGTTCGCCTCCCAATATTGCAGATAGGGTCTTTCTTGTAGTTGCACATCAAATCTAAGCTGTCTGAAGTGTTTTTCGAAAGTTTTCAACATTTTTATGTATGGCGTTCCGGAATCGACCTTATCTCAGGCTGAAAACACGATTTCTGCATTGTGCCATAACTTTGCAGGGAAGCTTCAGAACATGAAATTTTCACCTCAAACTATAGCAGAAAGGGTCTTTCTAGTAGTTGCAGATCAAATCTAAGCTGTCTGAAGTGTTTTTCGAAAGTTATCAGCATTTTTATGTTTGGCGTTCCAGAATCGACATTATCTCAGGCTGAAAACGCGTTGTCTGCATTGTGCCATAACTTTGCATGGAAGCTTCCGAACATGAAATTTTCACCTCCCACTATAGCAGAAAGGGTCTTTCTAGTAGTTGCACATCAAATCTAAGCTGTCTGAAGTTTTTTTCCTAGGTTATCAACATTTTTAGGTTTGGCGTTCCGGAATCGACCTTATCTCAAGCTGAAAACGCGTTTTCTGCATTGTGCCATAACTTTGCAGGGAAGCTTCAGGACATGAAATTTTCACCTCCCACTATAGCCGAAAGGGTCTTTCTAGTAGTTGCACATCAAATCTAAGCTGTCTGAAGTTTTTTTCCAAGGTTATCAACATTTTTATGTTTGGCGTTCCAGAATCGACCTTATCTCAGGCTGAAAACGCATTGTCTGCATTGTGACATAACTTTGCAGGCAAGCTTCAGAACATGAAATGTTCACCTCCCACTATAGCAGAAAGGGTGTTTTTAGTAGTTGCAGATCAAATCTAAGCTGTCTGATGTGTTTTTCCAAAGTTATCAACATTTTTATGTTTGGCGTTCCGGAATCGACCTTATGTTAGGCTGAAAACGCGATTTACACATTGTGCAATAACTTTGCAGGGAAGCTTCAGAACATGAAATGCTCACATCCCACTATAGCAGAAAGGGTCTTTCTAGTAGTTGCACATCAAATCTAAGCTGTCTGACGTGTTTTTCCAAAGTTATCAACATTTTTATGTTTGGCATTCCGGAATCGACCTTATCTCAGGCTGAAAACGCGTTTTACGCATTGTGCCATTACTTTTCAGGGAAGCTTCAGAAAATGAAATGTTCACCTCCCACTATAGCAGAAAAGGTCTTTCTAGAAGTTGCACATCAAATGTAAGCTGTCTGAAGTGTTCTTCCAAAGTTATGAACATTTTTATGTTTATCGTTCGGGAATCAACCTTATCTCAGGCTGAAAAGGCGTTTTCTGCATTGTGCCATAACTTTGCAAGGAAGCTTCAGGACATGAAATGTTCACCTCCCACTATAGCAGAAAGGGTCTTTCTAGTAGTTGCACATCAAATCTCAGCTGTCTGAAGTGTCTTTCGAAAGTTATCAACATTTTTATGTTTGGCGTTCCAGAATCGACCTTTTCTCAGGCTGAAAACGCGTTGACTGCATTGTGCCATAACTTTGCATGGAAGCTTCCGAACATGAAATTTTAACCTCCCACTATAGCAGATAGGGTCTTTCTAGTAGTTGCACATCAAATGTAAGCTGTCTGAAGTGTTTTTCCAAAGTTATCAACATTTTTAGGCTTGGCGTTGCGGAATCGACCTTATCTCAGGCTGAAAACGCGTTTCACGCATTGTGCCATAACTTTGCAGGGAAGCTTCAGAAAATGAAATTTTCACCTCCCACTATAGCAGAAAGGGTATCTCTAGGAGTTGCACATTAAATCTAAGCTGTCTGAAGTGTTGTTCTAAAGTTATCAACATTTTTACATTTGGCGTTTCGGAAACCACCTTATCTCAGGCTGAAAACGCGTTTTCTGCATTGTGCCATAACTTCTCAGGAAAGCTTCAGAACATGAAATGTTCACCTCCCACTATAGCAGAAAGGGTCTTTCTAGTAGTTGCACATCAAATCTAAGCTGTCTGAAGTGTTTTTCGAAAGTTTTCGACATTTTTATGTTTGGTGTTCCTGAATCGACCTTATCTCAAGCTGAAAACGCGTTTTCTGCATTGTGCCATAACTTTGCAGGGAAGCTTCAGAACATGATATTTTCACCTTCCACTATAGCAGAAAGGGTCTTTCTAGTAGTTGCACATCAAATCTAAGCTGTCTGAAGTTTTTTTCCAAGGTTATCAACATTTTTATGTTTGGCGTTCCGGAATCGACCTTATCTCAAGCTGAAAACGCGTTTTCTGCATTGTGCCATAACTTTGCAGGGAAGCTTCAGAACATGATATTTTCACCTTCCACTATAGCAGAAAGGGTCTTTCTTGTAGTTGCACATCAAATCTAAGCTGTCTGAAGTTTTTTTCCAAGGTTATCAACATTTTTATGTTTGCCGTTCCGGAATCGACCTTATCTCAAGCTGAAAACGCGTTTTCTGCATTGTGGCATAACTTTGCAGGGAAGCTTCAGAAGATGAAATGTTCATCTCCCACTATAGCAGAAAGGGTCTTTCCAGTAGTTGCACATCAAATCTAAGCAGTCTGAAGTGTTTTTCGAAAGTTGTCAACATTTTTATGTTTGGCGTTCCAGAATCGACCTTATCTCAGGCTGAAAACGCATTGTCTGCATTGTGCCATAACTTTGCAGGGAAGCTTCAGAACATGAAATGTTCACCTCCCACTATAGCAGAAAGGGTCTTTTTAATAGTTGCAGATCAAATCTAAGCTGTCTGATGTGTTTTTCCAAAGTTATCAACATTTTTATGTTTGGCGTTCCGGAATCGACCTTATGTTAGGCTGAAAACGCGATTTACACATTGTGCAATAACTTTGCAGGGAAGCTTCAGAACATGAAATGTTCGCATCCCACTATAGCAGAAAGGGTCTTTCTATTAGTTGCACATCAAATCTAACCTGTCTGAAGTGTTTTTCCAAAGTTATCAACATTTTTATTTTTGGCATTCCGGAATCGACCTTATCTCAGGCTGAAAACGCGTTGTCTGCATTGTGCCATAACTTTGCATGGAAGCTTCCGAACATGAAATTTTAACCTCCCACTATAGCAGAAAGGCTCTTTCTAGTAGTTGCACGTCAAATCTAAGCTGTCTGAAGTGTTTTTCCAAAGTTATCAACATTTTTTTGTTTGGCGTTCCGGAACCCACCTTATCTCAAGCTGAAAACACGTTTTCTGCATTGTGCCATAACTTTGCAGGGAAGCTTCAGAACATGAAATGTTCACCTCCCACTATAGCAGAAAGGGTCTTTCGAGTAGTTGCACATCAAATCTAAGCTGTCTGAAGTGTTTTTCCAAAATTATCAACATTTTTATGTTTGGTGTTCCAGAATCGACCTTATCTCAGGCTGAAAACGCGTTTCCTGCATTGTGCCATAACTTTGCAAGGAATCTTCAGAACATGAAATTTTCACCTCCCACTACAGCAGAAAGGGTCTTTCTAGTAGTTGCACATCAAATCTAAGCTGTCTGAAATGTTTTTCCAAAGATATCAACATTTTTACGTTTGGCGTTCCAGAATCGACCTTATCTCAGGCTGGAAACGCTTTGTCTGCATTGTGCCATAACTTTGCAGGGAAGCTTCAGAACATGAAATGTTCACCTCCCACTATAGCAGAAAAGGTCTTTCTAGTAGTTGCACATCAAATCTAAGCTGTCTGAAGTGTTTTTCCAAAGTTATGAACATTTTCATGTTTGGCGTTCGGGAATCAACCTTATCTCAGGCTGAAAAGGCGTTTTCTGCATTGCGCCATAACTTTGCAGTGAAGCTTCAGAACATGAAATTTTCACCTCCCACTATAGCAGAAAGGCTCTTTCTAGTAGTTGCACGTCAAATCTAAGCTGTCTGAAGTGTTTTTCCAAAGTTATCAACATTTTTTTGTTTGGCGTTCCGGAACCCACCTTATCTCAAGCTGAAAACACGTTTTCTGCATTGTGCCATAACTTTGCAGGGAAGCTTCAGAACATGAAATGTTCACCTCCCACTATAGCAGAAAGGGTCTTTCGAGTAGTTGCACATCAAATCTAAGCTGTCTGAAGTGTTTTTCCAAAATTATCAACATTTTTATGTTTGGTGTTCCAGAATCGACCTTATCTCAGGCTGAAAACGCGTTTCCTGCATTGTGCCATAACTTTGCAAGGAATCTTCAGAACATGAAATTTTCACCTCCCACTACAGCAGAAAGGGTCTTTCTAGTAGTTGCACATCAAATCTAAGCTGTCTGAAATGTTTTTCCAAAGATATCAACATTTTTACGTTTGGCGTTCCAGAATCGACCTTATCTCAGGCTGGAAACGCTTTGTCTGCATTGTGCCATAACTTTGCAGGGAAGCTTCAGAACATGAAATGTTCACCTCCCACTATAGCAGAAAGGGTCTTTCTAGTAGTTGCACATCAAATCTAAGCTGTCTGAAGTGTTTTTCCAAAGTTATGAACATTTTCATGTTTGGCGTTCGGGAATCAACCTTATCTCAGGCTGAAAAGGCGTTTTCTGCATTGCGCCATAACTTTGCAGTGAAGCTTCAGAACATGAAATTTTCACCTCCCACTATAGCAGAAAGGCTCTTTCTAGTAGTTGCACGTCAAATCTAAGCTGTCTGAAGTGTTTTTCCAAAGTTATCAACATTTTTTTGTTTGGCGTTCCGGAACCCACCTTATCTCAAGCTGAAAACACGTTTTCTGCATTGTGCCATAACTTTGCAGGGAAGCTTCAGAACATGAAATGTTCACCTCCCACTATAGCAGAAAGGGTCTTTCGAGTAGTTGCACATCAAATCTAAGCTGTCTGAAGTGTTTTTCCAAAATTATTAACATTTTTATGTTTGGTGTTCCAGAATCGACCTTATCTCAGGCTGAAAACGCGTTTCCTGCATTGTGACATAACTTTGCAAGGAATCTTCAGAACATGAAATTTTCACCTCCCACTACAGCAGAAAGGGTCTTTCTAGTAGTTGCACATCAAATCTAAGCTGTCTGAAATGTTTTTCCAAAGATATCAACATTTTTACGTTTGGCGTTCCAGAATCGACCTTATCTCAGGCTGGAAACGCTTTGTCTGCATTGTGCCATAACTTTGCAGGGAAGCTTCAGAACATGAAATGTTCACCTCCCACTATAGCAGAAAGGGTCTTTCTAGTAGTTGCACATCAAATCTAAGCTGTCTGAAGTGTTTTTCCAAAGTTATGAACATTTTCATGTTTGGCGTTCGGGAATCAACCTTATCTCAGGCTGAAAAGGCGTTTTCTGCATTGCGCCATAACTTTGCAGTGAAGCTTCAGAACATGAAATTTTCACCTCCCACTATAGCAGAAAGGGTCTTTCTAGTAGTTGCACATCAAATCTAAGCTGTCTGAAGTGTTTTTCCAAAGTTATCAACATTTTTAAGTTTGGCGTTCCGGAACCCACCTTTTCTCAAGCTGAGAACGCGTTTTCTGCATAGTGCCTTAACTTTGCAGGGAAGCTTCAGAACATGAAATGTTCACCTCCCACTATAGCAGAAAGGGTCTTTCTAGTAGTTGCACATTAAATCTAAGCTGTCTGAAGTGTTTTTCCAAAGTTATCAACATTTTTTTGTTTGGCGTTCCGGAACCCACCTTATCTCAGGCTGAAAACGTGTTTTCGGCATTGTGCCATAACTTTGCTGGGAAGCTTCAGAACATGAAATTTTCACGTTCCACTATAGCAGAAAGGGTCTTTCTACTAGTTGCACATCAAATCTATGCTGTCTGAAGTGTTTATCGAAAGTTATCAACATTTTTACCTTTGGCGTTCCGGAATCGATCTTTTCTCAGGATGAAAAATCGTTTTCTGCATTCTGCCATAACTTTGCAGGGAAGCTTCAGAACATGAAATGTTCACCTCCCACTATAGCAGAACGGGTCTTTCTAGTAGTTGCACATCAAATCTAAGCTGTCTGAAGTGTTTTTCCAAAGTTATCAACATTTTTATGTTTGGCGATCCGGAACCCACCTTATCTCAGGCTGAAAACGCGTTTTCGGCATTGTGCCATAACTTTGCTGGGAAGCTTCAGAACATGAAATTTTCACGTCCCACTATAGCAAAAAGGGTCTTTCTAGTAGTTGCACATCAAATCTAAGCTGTCTGAAGTGTTTTTCGAAAGTTATCAACATTTTTATGTTTGGCGTTCCGGAATCGACCTTATCTAAGGATGAAAAATCGTTTTCTGCATTGTCCCATAACTTTGCAGGGAAGCTTCCGAACATGAAATGTTCACCTCCCATTATAGCAGAAAGGATCTTTCTAGTAGTTGCACATCAAATCTAAGCTGTCTGAAGTGTTTTTCGAAAGTTATCAACATTTCTATGTTTGGCGTTCCAGAATCGACCTTATCTCAGGCTGAAAATGCGATGTCTGCATTGTGCCATAACTTGGCATGGAAGCTTCCGAACATGAAATTTTAACCTCCCACGATAGCAGAAAGGGTCTTTCTAGTAGTTGCACATCAAATCTAAGCTGTCTGATGTGTTTTTCCAAAGTTAATAACATTTTTATGTTTGGCGTTCCGGAATCGACCTTATCTCAGGCTGAAAACGCGTTTTACGCATTGTGCCATAACTTTGCAGGGAACCTTTAGAACATGAAATTTTCACCTCCCACTATAGCAGAAAGGGTCTTTCTAGTAGTTGCACATCAAATCTAAGCTGTCTGAAGTGTTGTTCCAAAGTTATCAACATTTTTACTTTTGGCATTTCGGAAACCACCTTATCTCAGGCTGAAAACGCGTTTTCTGCATTGTGCCATAACTTATCAGGGAAGCTTCAGAACCTGAAATGTTCACCTCCCACTGTAGTAGAAAGGGTCTTCCTAGTAGTTGCACATCAAATCTAAGGTGTCTGCAGTGTTTTTCCAAAGTTATCAACATTTTTATGTTTGGCGTTCCAGAATCGACCTTATCTCAGGCTGAAAACGCGTTTCCTGCATTGTGCCATAACTTTGCAAGGAATCTTCAGAACATGAAATTTTCACCTCCCACTACAGCAGAAAGGGTCTTTCTAGTAGTTGCACATCAAATCTAAGCTGTCTGAAATGTTTTTCCAAAGATATCAACATTTTTACGTTTGGCGTTCCAGAATCGACCTTATCTCAGGCTGGAAACGCTTTGTCTGCATTGTGCCATAACTTTGCAGGGAAGCTTCAGAACATGAAATGTTCACCTCCCACTATAGCAGAAAGGGTCTTTCTAGTAGTTGCACATCAAATCTAAGCTGTCTGAAGTGTTTTTCCAAAGTTATGAACATTTTCATGTTTGGCGTTCGGGAATCAACCTTATCTCAGGCTGAAAAGGCGTTTTCTGCATTGCGCCATAACTTTGCAGTGAAGCTTCAGAACATGAAATTTTCACCTCCCACTATAGCAGAAAGGCTCTTTCTAGTAGTTGCACGTCAAATCTAAGCTGTCTGAAGTGTTTTTCCAAAGTTATCAACATTTTTTTGTTTGGCGTTCCGGAACCCACCTTATCTCAAGCTGAAAACACGTTTTCTGCATTGTGCCATAACTTTGCAGGGAAGCTTCAGAACATGAAATGTTCACCTCCCACTATAGCAGAAAGGGTCTTTCGAGTAGTTGCACATCAAATCTAAGCTGTCTGAAGTGTTTTTCCAAAATTATTAACATTTTTATGTTTGGTGTTCCAGAATCGACCTTATCTCAGGCTGAAAACGCGTTTCCTGCATTGTGACATAACTTTGCAAGGAATCTTCAGAACATGAAATTTTCACCTCCCACTACAGCAGAAAGGGTCTTTCTAGTAGTTGCACATCAAATCTAAGCTGTCTGAAATGTTTTTCCAAAGATATCAACATTTTTACGTTTGGCGTTCCAGAATCGACCTTATCTCAGGCTGGAAACGCTTTGTCTGCATTGTGCCATAACTTTGCAGGGAAGCTTCAGAACATGAAATGTTCACCTCCCACTATAGCAGAAAGGGTCTTTCTAGTAGTTGCACATCAAATCTAAGCTGTCTGAAGTGTTTTTCCAAAGTTATGAACATTTTCATGTTTGGCGTTCGGGAATCAACCTTATCTCAGGCTGAAAAGGCGTTTTCTGCATTGCGCCATAACTTTGCAGTGAAGCTTCAGAACATGAAATTTTCACCTCCCACTATAGCAGAAAGGGTCTTTCTAGTAGTTGCACATCAAATCTAAGCTGTCTGAAGTGTTTTTCCAAAGTTATCAACATTTTTAAGTTTGGCGTTCCGGAACCCACCTTTTCTCAAGCTGAGAACGCGTTTTCTGCATAGTGCCTTAACTTTGCAGGGAAGCTTCAGAACATGAAATGTTCACCTCCCACTATAGCAGAAAGGGTCTTTCTAGTAGTTGCACATTAAATCTAAGCTGTCTGAAGTGTTTTTCCAAAGTTATCAACATTTTTTTGTTTGGCGTTCCGGAACCCACCTTATCTCAGGCTGAAAACGTGTTTTCGGCATTGTGCCATAACTTTGCTGGGAAGCTTCAGAACATGAAATTTTCACGTTCCACTATAGCAGAAAGGGTCTTTCTACTAGTTGCACATCAAATCTATGCTGTCTGAAGTGTTTATCGAAAGTTATCAACATTTTTACCTTTGGCGTTCCGGAATCGATCTTTTCTCAGGATGAAAAATCGTTTTCTGCATTCTGCCATAACTTTGCAGGGAAGCTTCAGAACATGAAATGTTCACCTCCCACTATAGCAGAACGGGTCTTTCTAGTAGTTGCACATCAAATCTAAGCTGTCTGAAGTGTTTTTCCAAAGTTATCAACATTTTTATGTTTGGCGATCCGGAACCCACCTTATCTCAGGCTGAAAACGCGTTTTCGGCATTGTGCCATAACTTTGCTGGGAAGCTTCAGAACATGAAATTTTCACGTCCCACTATAGCAAAAAGGGTCTTTCTAGTAGTTGCACATCAAATCTAAGCTGTCTGAAGTGTTTTTCGAAAGTTATCAACATTTTTATGTTTGGCGTTCCGGAATCGACCTTATCTAAGGATGAAAAATCGTTTTCTGCATTGTCCCATAACTTTGCAGGGAAGCTTCCGAACATGAAATGTTCACCTCCCATTATAGCAGAAAGGATCTTTCTAGTAGTTGCACATCAAATCTAAGCTGTCTGAAGTGTTTTTCGAAAGTTATCAACATTTCTATGTTTGGCGTTCCAGAATCGACCTTATCTCAGGCTGAAAATGCGATGTCTGCATTGTGCCATAACTTGGCATGGAAGCTTCCGAACATGAAATTTTAACCTCCCACGATAGCAGAAAGGGTCTTTCGAGTAAGTGCACATCAAATCTAAGCTGTCTGATGTGTTTTTCCAAAGTTAATAACATTTTTATGTTTGGCGTTCCGGAATCGACCTTATCTCAGGCTGAAAACGCGTTTTACGCATTGTGCCATAACTTTGCAGGGAACCTTTAGAACATGAAATTTTCACCTCCCACTATAGCAGAAAGGGTCTTTCTAGTAGTTGCACATCAAATCTAAGCTGTCTGAAGTGTTGTTCCAAAGTTATCAACATTTTTACTTTTGGCATTTCGGAAACCACCTTATCTCAGGCTGAAAACGCGTTTTCTGCATTGTGCCATAACTTATCAGGGAAGCTTCAGAACATGAAATGTTCACCTCCCACTGTAGTAGAAAGGGTCTTCCTAGTAGTTGCACATCAAATCTAAGGTGTCTGCAGTGTTTTTCCAAAGTTATCAACATTTTTATGTTTGGCGTTCCGGAATCGACCTTATCTCAGGCTGAAAACGCGTTTTACGCATTGTGCAATAACTTTCCAGGGAAGCTTCAGAACATCGAATTTTCACCACCCACTATAGCAGAAAGGGTCTTTCTAGTAGTTGCACATCAAATCTAAGCTGTTTGAAGTGTTTTTCGAAAGTTATCAACATTTTTATGTTTGGCATTCCACAATCGACCTTATCTCTGGCTGAAAATGCGTTTTCTGCATTGTGATATAACTTTGCAGGGAAGCTTCAGAACATGAAATTTTCACCTCCCACTATAGCAGAAAGGGTCTTTCTAGTAATTGCACATCAAATCTAAGCTGTCTGAAGTGTTTTTCCAAAGTTATCAAGATTCTTATGTTTGGCGTTCCGGAATCAACCTTATCTCAGGCTGAAAACGCGTTTTCTGCATTGTGCCATCACTTTGCAGGAAAGCTGCAGAATATGAAATTTACACCTCTCACTAAAGCAGAAAGGGTCTTTCTAGTAGTTGCACATCAAATCTAAGCAGTCTGAGGTGTTTTTCCAAAGTTATCAACATTTTTATGTTTGGCGTTCCGGAATCGACCTTATCTCAGGCTAAACACGCGTTTTCTACATTGTGCCATAACTTTTCAGGGGAGCATCAGAACATGACATTTTAAACTTCCACTATAGCAGAAAAGGTCTTTCTAGTAGTTGCACATCAAATCTAAGCTGTCTGAAGTGTTTTACCAAAGTTTTCAACACTTTTATGTTTGGCGTTCCGAAACCCACCTTATCTCAGGCTGAAAAAGAGTTTTTGTGCATTGTGCCATAACATCACAGGGAAGCTTCAGAACATGAAATTTTCACCTCCCACTATAGCAGAAAGGGTCTTTCTCGTAGTTGCACATCAAATCAAATCTGTCTGAAGTGTTTTTCCAAAGTTGTCCACATTTTTATGTTTGGCGTTCCGGAACCCACCATATCTCAGGCTGAAAACGCGTTTTCTGCATTGTGCCATAACTTTGCAGGGAAGCTTCAGAACATGAAATTTTCACCTCCCACTGTAGCAGAAAGGGTCTTTCTAGTAGTTGCACATCAAATCTAAGCTTTCTGAAGTGTTTTTCGAAAGTTATCAACATTTTTATGTTTGGCGTTCCGGAATCGACCTTATCTCAGGCTGAAAACGCGTTTCCTGCATTGTGGCATAACTTTGCAGGGATGCTTCAGAACATGAAATTTTCACCTCCCACTGTAGCAGAAAGGGTCTTTCTAGTAGTTGCACATCAAATCTAACCTGTCTGAAGTGTTTTTCCAAAGTTATCGACATTTTTATGTTTGGCGTTCTGGAACCCACCTTATCTCAGGCTGATAACGCGTTTTCTGCATTGTGCCATAACTTTGCAGGGCGACTTCAGAACATGAAATTTTCTCCTCCCACTAAGTCACAAAGGGTATTTCTAGTAGTTGCACATCAAATCTAAGCTGTTTGAAGTGTTTTTCCAAAGTTAACACCATTTTTATGATTGGCGTTCCAGAAACAACCTTATCTCAGGCTGAAAACGCGTTTTACGCAATTTGCCATAACTTTGCAGGAAAGCTTCAGAACATGAAATTTTCACCTTCCACTATAGCAGAAGGTGGCTTTCTAGTAGTTGCACATCAAATCTCAGCTGTCTGATGTGTTTTTCCAAAGTTATCAACATTTTTATGTTTGGCGTTCTGGAACCCACCTAATCTCAAGCTGAAAACGCGTTTTCTGCATTGTGCCAAAACTTTTCAGGGAAGCTTCAGAATATGAAATTTCCACGTCCCACTATAGCAGAAAGGGTATTTCTCGTAGTTGCACATAAAATCTAAGCTGTCTGAAGTGTTTTTCCAAAGTTATCAATATTTTTATGTTTGGCGTTCCGGAATCGACCTTATCTCAGGCTGAAAACGCGTTTCCTGCATTGAGGCATAACTTTGCAGGGATGCTTCAGAACATGAAATTTTCACCTCCCACTGTAGCAGAAAGGGTCTTTCTAGTAGTTGCACATCAAATCTAACCTGTCTGAAGTGTTTTTCCAAAGTTATCGACATTTTTATGTTTGGCTTCCTGGAACCCACCTTATCTCAGGCTGATAACGCGTTTTCTGCATTGTGCCATAACTTTGCAGGGCGACTTCAGAACATGAAATTTTCTCCTCCCACTATATCAGAAAGGGTATTTCTAGTAGTTGCACATCAAATCTAAGTTGTCTGAAGTGTTTTTTCAAAGTTATCAACATTCTTATGTTTGGCGTTCCGGAATCAAACTTATCTCAAGCTGAAAACGCGTTTTACGCAATTTGCCATAACTTTGCAGGAAAGCCTCAGAACATGAAATTTTCACCTCCCACTATAGCAGAAAGGTTCTTTCTAGTAGTTACACATCAAATCTAAGCTGTCTGTAGAGTTTTTCCTGAGTTATCAACATTTTTATGTTTTGCGTTCTGAAATCAACCTCATCTCAGGCTGAAAGCGCCTTTTACGCATTGTGCCATAACTTTGCAGGGAAGCTTCAGAACATGATATTTTCACCTCCCACTATAGCAGAAAGGGTCTTTCTCGTAGTTGCACATCAAATCTAAGCTGTCTGAAGTGTTTTTCGAAAGTTTTCAACATTTTTTTGTTTGGTGTTCCTGAATCGACCTTATCTCAGGCCGAAAACACGTTTTCTGCATTGTGCCATAACTTTGCAGGGAAGCTTCAGAACATGAAATTTTCACCTCCCACTATAGCAGAAATGGTCTTTCTAGTAGTTGCATATCAAATCTAAGCGGTCTGATGTGTTGTTCCAAAGTTATCAACATTTTTATGTTTGGCGTTCCGGAACTCTCCTTATCTCACGCTTAAAACGCGTTTTCTGCATTGTGCCATAACTTTGCAGGGAAGCTTTAGAACATAAAAATTTCACCTCCCACTTCAGCAGAAAGGGTATTTCTAGTAGTTGCAGATCAAATCTAAGCTGTCTGTAGAGTTTTTCCTGAGTTTTCCACATTATTATGTTTGGCGTTCCGGAATCGACCTTATCTCAGGATGAAAAATCGTTTTCTAGATTGTCCCATAACTTTGCAGGGAAGCATCAGAACATGAAATTTTCACCTCCCACTATACCAGAAAGGGTCTTTCTAGTACTTGAACATCAAATCTAAGCTGTCTGAAGTGTTTTTCCGAAGTTATTAACATTTTTATGTTTGGCGTTCCGGAATTGACCTTATGTGAGGCTGAACACGAGTTTTCTGCATTGTGCCATAACTTTGCAGGGAAGCTTCAGAACATGAAAATTTCACCTCCCACTATAGCAGAAAGGGTCTTTCTAGCAGGTGCACATCAAATCGAAGCTGTCTGAAGTGTTTTTCCAAAGTTATCAACACTTGTATGTTTGGCGTTCCGGAATCGACCTTATCTCAGGCTGAAAACACGATTTACGCATTCTGCCATAACTTTGCAGGGAAGCTTCAGAACATGAAATTTTCACCTCCCACTATAGCAGAAAGGGTCTTTCTACTAGTTGCACATCAAATCTTAGCTGTCTGAAGTGTTTTTCCAAAGTTATCAACATTTTTACGTTTGGCGTTCTGGAAACCACCTTATCTCAGGCTGAAAACAGGTTTTTTGCATTGTGCCATAACTTTGCAGGGAAGCTTCAGAACATGAAATTTTCACCTCCCACTATAGCAGCAAGGGTCTTTCTAGTAGTTGCACATCAAATCTAAGCTGTCTGAAGAGTTTTTCCAAAGTTATCAACATTTTTATGCTTGGCGTTCTGGAACCCACCTTATCTCAGGTTGAAAACGCGTTTTCTGCATTGTGCCATAACTTTGCAGGGAGACTTCAGAACATGAAATTTTCTCCTCCCACTATAGCAGAAAGGGTCTTTCTAGTAGTTGCACATCAAATCTAAGCTGTCTGAAGTGTTGTTCCAAAGTTATCAACATTTTGATGTTTGGCGTTCCGGAACCCTCCTTATCTCAGGCTGAAAACGCGTTTTCTGCATTGTGCCATAACTTCTCAGGGTAGCTTCAGAACATGAAATGTTCACCGCCCACTATAGCAGAAAGGGTTTTCCTAGTAGTTGCACATCAAATCTAAGCTGTCTGAAGTGTTTTTCGAAAGTTATCAACATTTTTATGTTTGGCGTCCCGGAATCGACCTTATCTCAGGATGAAAAATTGTTTTCCGCATTGTCCCATAACTTTCCAGGGAAGCTTCAGAACATGAAATTTTGACCTCCCACTATGGCAGAAAAGGTCATTATAGTAGTTGCACATCGAATCTAAGCTGTCTTGAAGTGTTTTTCTGAAGTTATCAACATTTTTATGTTTGGCGTTCCGGAACCCACCTTATCTCAGCCTGAAAACGCGTTTTGTGTATTGTGCCATAACTTCTCAGGGAAGCTTCAGAAAATGAAATTTTCACCTCCCACTATAGCAGAAAGGGTCTTTCTAGTAGTTGCACATCAAATCTAAGCTGTCTGAAGTGTTTTTCCAAAGTTATCAACATTTTTATGTTTGGCGTTCTGGAATCGACCTTATCTCAGGCTGAAAACGTGTTTTACGTATTGTGCCATAACTTTGCAGGGAAGCTTCAGAATATGAAATTTTAACCTCCCACTATAACAGACACGGTCTTTGTAGTAGTTGCACATCAAATCTAAGCTGTCTGAAGTGTTTTTCGAAAGTTATCAACATTTTTATGTTTGGCGTTCCAGAACCCACCTTGTCTCAGACTGAAAACGCGTTTTCTGCATTCTGCCATAACTTTGCAGGGAAGCTTCAGAACATGAAATTTTCATATCCCACTATAGCAGAAAGGGTCTTTCTAGTAGTCTCACATCAAATCGAAGCTGTCTGAAGTGTTTTTCCAAAGTTATCAACATTTTTATGTTAGGCGCTCCGGAATCGACCTTATCTCAGGCTGAAAACGCGTTTTCTGCATTGTGCCATAACTTTGCAGGGAAGCTTCAGAACATGAAATTTTTACCTCCCACTAGAACAGAAAGGGTCTTTCTAGTAGTTGCACATCAAATCTAAGCTGTCGATAGTGTTTGTCCAAAGTTATCAACATTTTTATGTTTGGCGTTCTGAAATAAACCTCATCTCAGGCTGAAAACGCGTTTCTCGCATTGTGCCATAACTTTGCAGGGAAGCTTCAGAACATGAAATTTTAACAACCCACTATAGCAGAAAGGGTCTTTCTCGTAGTTGCACATCAAATCTAAGTTGTCTGAAGTGTTTTTCTAAAGTTATCAACATTCTTATGTTTGGCGTTCCGGAATCAACCTTATCTCAGGCTGAAAACAGATTTTCTGCATTGTGCCATAACTTTGCAGGGAAGCTTCAGAACATGATAATTTCACCTCCCACTATAGCAGAAAGGGTCTTTCGAGTAAGTGCACATCAAATCTAAGCTGTCGAAAGTGTTTTTCTAAAGTTATAAACATTTTTATGTTTGGCGTTTCGGAATCGACCTCATCTCCGGCTGAAAACGCGTTTTCTGCATTGTGCCATTACTTTGCAGGGAAGCTTTAGAACATGAAATTTTCACCTCCCACTAGAGCAGAAAGGGTCTTTCTAGTAGTTGCACATCAAATCTAAGCTGTCTGAAGTGTATTTCCAAAGTTATCAACATTTTTATGTTTGGCGTTCTGGTACCCACCTTATCTCAGGCTGAAAACGCGTTTTCTGTATTGTGCCATAACTTTGCAGGGAAGCTTCAGAAAATGAAATTTTAACCTCCCACTATAGCAGAAAGGGTTTTTCTAGTAGTTGCACATCAAATCTAAGCTGTCTTGAAGTGTTTTTCTAAAGTTATCAACATTTTTATGTTTGGCGTTCCGGAACCCACCTTATCTCAGCCTGAAAACGCGTTTTACATATTGTGCCATAACTTTGCAGGGAAGCTTCAGAACATGAAATGTTCGCCTCCCACTATAGCAGATAGGGACTTTCTTGTAGTTGCACATCAAATCTAAGCTGTCTGAAGTGTTTTTCGAAAGTTTTCAACATTTTTATGTTTGGCGTTCCGGAATCGAACTTATCTCAGGCTGAAAACGCGTTTTCTGCATTGTGCCATAACTTTGCAGGGAAGCTTCAGAACATGAAATTTTTACCTCCCACTATAGCAGAAAGGGTCTTTCTAGTAGTTGCACATCAAATCTAAGCTGTCTGTAGAGTTTTTCCTGAATTATCAACATTTTTATGTTTGGCGTTCTGAAATCAACCTCATCTCAGGCTGAAAACGCGTTTCTCGCATTGTGCCATAACTTTGCAGGGAAGCTTCAGAACATGAAATTTTAACATCCCACTATAGCAGAAAGGGTCTTTCTAGTAGTTGCACATCAAATCTAAGTTGTCTGAAGTGTTTTGCTAAAGTTATCAACATTCTTATGTATGGCGTTCCGGAATCAACCTTATCTCAGGCTGAAAACAGGTTTTCTGCATTGTGCCATAACTTTGCAGGGAAGCTTCAGAACATGATAATTTCACCTCCCACTATAGCAGAAAGGGTCTTTCGAGTAAGTCCACATCAAATCTAAGCTGTCGAAAGTGTTTTTCCAAAGTTATCAACATTTTTATGTTTGGCGTTTCGGAATCAACCTTATCTCAGGCTGAACACCCGTTTTCTGCATTGTGCCATAACTTTGCAGGGAAGCTTCAGAAAATGAAATTTTAACCTCCCACTATAGCAGAAAGGGTCTTTCTAGTAGTTGCACATCATATCTAAGCTGTCTTGAAGTGTTTTTCTAAAGTTATCAACATTTTTATGTTTGGCGTTCCGGAACCCACCTTATCTCAGCCTGAAAACGCGTGTTACATATTGTGCCATAACTTTGCAGGGAAGCTTCAGAACATGAAATGTTCGCCTCCCACTATAGCAGATAGGGACTTTCTTGTAGTTGCACATCAAATCTAAGCTGTCTGAAGTGTTTTTCGAAAGTTTTCAACATTTTTATGTTTGGCGTTCCGGAATCGACCTTATCTCAGGCTGAAAACACGATTTACGCATTCTGCCATAACTTTGCAGGGAAGCTTCAGAACATGAAATTTTCATATCCCACTATTGCAGAAAGGGTCTTTCTTGTAGTCTCACATCAAATCTAAGCTGTCTGTAGAGTTTTTCCTGAGTTATCAACATTTTTATGTTTGGCGTTCTGAAATCAACCTCATCTCAGGCTGAAAACGCGTTTCACGCATTGTGCCATAACTTTGCAGGGAAGCTTCAGAACATGAAATTCTAACATCCCACTGTAGCAGAAAGGGTCTTTCTAGTAGTTGCACATCAAATCTAAGCTGTCTGAAGTGTTTTTCCAAAGTTATCAACATATTTATGTTTGGCGTTCTGGAACCCAATGTATCTCAGGCTGAAAACGCATTTTCTGCATTGTGCCATAACTTTGCAGGGAAGCTTTAGAACATGAAATTTTCATATCCCACTATAGCAGAAAGGGTCTTTCTTGTAGTTGCACATCAAATCTAAGCTGTCTGAAGGGTTTTTCGAAAGTTTTCAACATTTTTATGTTTGGCGTTCCGGAATCGACCTTATCTCAGGCTGAAAACACGATTTACGCATTCTGCCATAACTTTGCAGGGAAGCTTCAGAACATGAAATTTTCATATCCCACTATAGCAGAAAGGGTCTTTCTTGTAGTCTCACATCAAATCTAAGCTGTCTGAAGTGTTTTTCCAAAGTTATCAACATTTTTATGTTTGCCGCTCCGGAATCGACCTTATCTCAGGCTGAAAACGCGTTTTCTGCATTGTGCCATAACTTTGCAAGGAAGCTTCAGAACATGAAATTTTAACCTCCCACTATAGCAGAAAGGGTCTTTCTAGTAATTGCACATCAAATCTAAGCTGTCTTGAAGTGTTTTTCTAAAGTTATCAACATTTTTATGTTTGGCGTTCCGGAACCCACCTTATCTCAGCCTGAAAACGCGTTTTACATATTTTGCCATAACTTTGCAGGGAAGCTTAAGAACATGAAATTTTAACAACCCACTATAGCAGAAAGGGTCTTTCTAGTAGTTGCACATCAAATCTAAGCTGTCTGAAGTGTTTTTCCAAAGTTATCAACATTTTTATGTTTGGCGTTCCAGAATCGACATTATCTCAGGCTGAAAACGCGTTGTCTGCATTGTGCCATAACTTTGCATGGAAGCTTCCGAACATGAAATTTTCACCTCCCACTATAGCAGAAAGGGTCTTTCTAGTAGTTGCACATCAAATCTAAGCTGTCTGAAGTTTTTTTCCCAGGTTATCAACATTTTTAGGTTTGGCGTTCCGGAATCGACCTTATCTCAAGCTGAAAACGCGTTTTCTGCATTGTGCCATAACTTTGCAGGGAAGCTTCAGGACATGAAATTTTCACCTCCCACTATAGCAGAAAGGGTGTTTTTAGTAGTTGCAGATCAAATCTAAGCTGTCTGATGTGTTTTTCCAAAGTTATCAACATTTTTATGTTTGGCGTTCCGGAATCGACCTTATGTTAGGCTGAAAACGCGATTTACACATTGTGCAATAACTTTGCAGGGAAGCTTCAGAACATGAAATGCTCACATCCCACTATAGCAGAAAGGGTCTTTCTAGTAGTTGCACATCAAATCTAAGCTGTCTGACGTGTTTTTCCAAAGTTATCAACATTTTTATGTTTGGCATTCCGGAATCGACCTTATCTCAGGCTGAAAACGCGTTTTACGCATTGTGCCATTACTTTTCAGGGAAGCTTCAGAACATGAAATGTTCACCTCCCACTATAGCAGAAAAGGTCTTTCTAGAAGTTGCACATCAAATGTAAGCTGTCTGAAGTGTTCTTCCAAAGTTATGAACATTTTTATGTTTATCGTTCGGGAATCAACCTTATCTCAGGCTGAAAAGGCGTTTTCTGCATTGTGCCATAACTTTGCAAGGAAGCTTCAGGACATGAAATGTTCACCTCCCACTATAGCAGAAAGGGTCTTTCTAGTAGTTGCACATCAAATCTCAGCTGTCTGAAGTGTCTTTCGAAAGTTATCAACATTTTTATGTTTGGCGTTCCAGAATCGACCTTTTCTCAGGCTGAAAACGCGTTGACTGCATTGTGCCATAACTTTGCATGGAAGCTTCCGAACATGAAATTTTAACCTCCCACTATAGCAGAAAGGCTCTTTCTAGTAGTTGCAGATCAAATCTAAGCTGTCTGAAGTTTTTTTCCAAGGTTATCAACATTTTTATGTTTGGCGCTCCGGAATCGACCTTATCTCAGGCTGAAAACGCGTTTTCTGCATTGTGCCATAACTTTGCAGGGAAGCTTCAGAACATGAAAATTTCACCTCCCACTACAGCAGAAAGGGTCTTTCTAGCAGTTGCACATCAAATCTAAGCTGTCTGAAGTGTTTTTCTAAAGTTACCAACATTTTTATGTTTGGCGTTCCGGAATCAACCTTATCTCAGGCTGAAAACGCGTTTTACGCATTGTGCCATAACTTTGCAGGGAAGCTTAAGAACATGAAATTTTAACCTCCCACTATAGCAGAAAGGGTCTTTCTAGAAGTTGCACATCAAATGTAAGCTGTCTGAAGTGTTCTTCCAAAGTTATGAACATTTTTATGTTTATCGTTCGGGAATCAACCTTATCTCAGGCTGAAAAGGCGTTTTACATATTGTGCCATAACTTTGCAGGGAAGCTTCAGAACATGAAATGTTCGCCTCCCACTATAGCAGATAGGGACTTTCTTGTAGTTGCACATCAAATCTAAGCTGTCTGAAGTGTTTTTCCAAAGTTTTCAACATTTTTATGTTTGGCGTTCCGGAATCGACCTTATCTCAGGCTGAAAACACGATTTACGCATTCTGCCATAACTTTGCAGGGAAGCTTCAGAACATGATATTTTCATATCCCACTATAGCAGAAAGGGTCTTTCTAGTAGTCTCAAATCAAATCGAAGCTGTCTGAAGTGTTTTTCCAAAGTTATCAACATTTTTATGTTTGGTGCTCCGGAATCGACCTTATCTCAGGCTGAAAACGCGTTTTCTGCATTGTGCCATAACTTTGCAGGGAAGCTTCAGAACATGAAATTTTTACCTCCCACTATAGCAGAAAGGGTCTTTCTAGTAGTTGCACATTAAATCTAAGCTGTCTTGAAGTGTTTTTCTAAAGTTATCAACATTTTTATGTTTGGCGTTCCGGAATCAACCTTATCTCAGGCTGAAAACGCGTTTTACGCATTGTGCCATAACTTTGCAGGGAAGCTTAAGAACATGAAATTTTAACCTCTCACTATAGCAGAAAGGGTCTTTCTAGTAGTTGCACATCAAATCTAAGCTGTCTTGAAGTGTTTTTCTAAAGTTATCAACATTTTTATGTTTGGCGTTCCGGAATCGACCTTATCTCAGGCTGAAACCACGATTTACGCATTCTGCCATAACTTTGCAGGGAAGCTTCAGAACATGAAATTTTCATATCCCACTATAGCAGAAAGGGTCTTTCTAGTAGTCTCACATCAAATCGAAGCTGTCTGAAGTGTTTTTCCAAAGTTATCAACATTTTTATGTTTGGCGCTCCGGAATCGACCTTATCTCAGGCTGAAAACGCGTTTTCTGCATTGTGCCATAACTTTGCAGGGAAGCTTCAGAACATGAAATTTTTACCTCCCACTAGAACAGAAAGGGTCTTTCTAGTAGTTGCACATCAAATCTAAGCTGTCGATAGTGTTTGTCCAAAGTTATCAACATTTTTATGTTTGGCGTTCTGAAATAAACCTCATCTCAGGCTGAAAACGCGTTTCTCGCATTGTGCCATAACTTTGCAGGGAAGCTTCAGAACATGAAATTTTAACAACCCACTATAGCAGAAAGGGTCTTTCTCGTAGTTGCACATCAAATCTAAGTTGTCTGAAGTGTTTTTCTAAAGTTATCAACATTCTTATGTTTGGCGTTCCGGAATCAACCTTATCTCAGGCTGAAAACAGATTTTCTGCATTGTGCCATAACTTTGCAGGGAAGCTTCAGAACATGATAATTTCACCTCCCACTATAGCAGAAAGGGTCTTTCGAGTAAGTGCACATCAAATCTAAGCTGTCGAAAGTGTTTTTCTAAAGTTATCAACATTTTTATGTTTGGCGTTTCGGAATCGACCTTATCTCCGGCTGAAAACGCGTTTTCTGCATTGTGCCATTACTTTGCAGGGAAGCTTTAGAACATGAAATTTTCACCTCCCACTAGAGCAGAAAGGGTCTTTCTAGTAGTTGCACATCAAATCTAAGCTGTCTGAAGTGTATTTCCAAAGTTATCAACATTTTTATGTTTGGCGTTCTGGTACCCACCTCATCTCAGGCTGAAAACGCGTTTTCTGTATTGTGCCATAACTTTGCAGGGAAGCTTCAGAAAATGAAATTTTAACCTCCCACTATAGCAGAAAGGGTCTTTCTTGTAGTTGCACATCAAATCTAAGCTGTCTGAAGTGTTTTTCGAAAGTTTTCAACATTTTTATGTTTGGCGTTCCGGAATCGACCTTATCTCAGGCTGAAAACACGATTTACGCATTCTGACATAACTTTGCAGGGAAGCTTCAGAACATGAAATTTTCATATCCCACTATAGCAGAAAGGGTCTTTCTTGTAGTCTCACATCAAATCTAAGCTGTCTGAAGTGTTTTTCCAAAGTTATCAACATTTTTATGTTTGGCGCTCCGGAATCGAACTTATCTCAGGCTGAAAACGCGTTTTCTGCATTGTGCCATAACTTTGCAGGGAAGCTTCAGAACATGAAAGTTTTTACCTCCCACTATAGCAGAAAGGGTCTTTCTAGTAGTTGCACATCAAATCTAAGCTGTCTTGAAGTATTTTTCTAAAGTTATCAACATTTTTATGTTTGGCGTTCCGGAACCCACCTTATCTCAGCCTGAAAACGCGTTTTACATATTTTGCCATAACTTTGCAGGGAAGCTTAAGAACATGAAATTTTAACATCCCACTATAGCAGAAAGGGTCTTTCTAGTAGTTGCACATAAAATCTAAGCTGTCTGAAGTGTTTTTCCAAAGTTATCAACATTTTTATGTTTTGCGTTCCGGAATCAACCTTATCTCAGGCTGAAAACGCGTTTTACGCATTGTGCCATAACTTTGCAGGGAAGCCACAGAACATGAAATGTTCGCCTCCCAATATTGCAGATAGGGACTTTCTTGTAGTCTCACATCAAATCTAAGCTGTCTGAAGTGTTTTTCCAAAGTTATCAACATTTTTATGTTTGGCGCTCCGGAATCGACCTAATCTCAGGCTGAAAGCGCGTTTTCTGCATTGTGCCATAACTTTGCAGGGAAGCTTTAGAACATGAAATTTTCACCTCCCACTAGAGCAGAAAGGGTATTTCTAGTAGTTGCACATCAAATCTAAGCTGTCTGTAGAGTTTTTCCTGAATTATCAACATTTTTATGTTTGGCGTTCTGAAATCAACCTCATCTCAGGCTGAAAACGCGTTTCTCGCATTGTGCCATGACTTTGCAGGGAAGCTTCAGAACATGAAATTTTCACCTCCCACTAGAGCAGAAAGGGTATTTCTAGTAGTTGCACATCAAATCTAAGCTGTCTGTAGAGTTTTTCCTGAATTATCAACATTTTTATGTTTGGCGTTCTGAAATCAACCTCATCTCAGGCTGAAAACGCGTTTCTCGCATTGTGCCATAACTTTGCAGGGAAGCTTCAGAACATGAAATTTTAACATCCCACTATAGCAGAAAGGGTCTTTCTAGTAGTTGCACATCAAATCTAAGTTGTCTGAAGTGTTTTGCTAAAGTTATCAACATTCTTATGTATGGCGTTCCGGAATCAACCTTATCTCAGGCTGAAAACAGGTTTTCTGCATTGTGCCATAACTTTGCAGGGAAGCTTCAGAACATGATAATTTCACCTCCCACTATAGCAGAAAGGGTCTTTCGAGTAAGTGCACATCAAATCTAAGCTGTCGAAAGTGTTTTTCCAGAGTTATCAACATTTTTATGTTTGGCGTTTCGGAATCGACCTTATCTCCGGCTGAAAACGCGTTTTCTGCATTGTGCCATTACTTTGCAGGGAAGCTTTAGAACATGAAATTTTCACCTCCCACTATAGCAGAAAGGGTCTTTCTAGTAGTTGCACATCAAATCTAAGCTGTCTGAAGTGTATTTCCAAAGTTATCAACATTTTTATGTTTGGCGTTCTGGTACCCACCTTATCTCAGGCTGAAAACGCGTTTTCTGTATTGTGCCATGACTTTGCAGGGAAGCTTCAGAAAATGAAATTTTAACCTCCCACTATAGCAGAAAGGGTCTTTCTAGTAGTTGCACATCAAATCTAAGCTGTCTTGAAGTGTTTTTCTAAAGTTATCAACATTTTTATGTTTGGCGTTCCGGAACCCACCTTATCTCAGCCTGAAAACGCGTGTTACATATTGTGCCATAACTTTGCAGGGAAGCTTCAGAACATGAAATGTTCGCCTCCCACTATAGCAGATAGGGACTTTCTTGTAGTTGCACATCAAATCTAAGCTGTCTGAAGTGTTTTTCGAAAGTTTTCAACATTTTTATGTTTGGCGTTCCGGAATCGACCTTATCTCAGGCTGAAAACACGATTTACGCATTCTGCCATAACTTTGCAGGGAAGCTTCAGAACATGAAATTTTCATATCCCACTATTGCAGAAAGGGTCTTTCTTGTAGTCTCACATCAAATCTAAGCTGTCTGTAGAGTTTTTCCTGAGTTATCAACATTTTTATGTTTGGCGTTCTGAAATCAACCTCATCTCAGGCTGAAAACGCGTTTCACGCATTGTGCCATAACTTTGCAGGGAAGCTTCAGAACATGAAATTCTAACATCCCACTGTAGCAGAAAGGGTCTTTCTAGTATTTGCACATCAAATCTAAGCTGTCTGAAGTGTATTTCCAAAGTTATCAACATTTTTATGTTTGGCGTTCCGGAATCGACCTTATCTCTGGCTGAAAACGCGTTTTCTGCATTGTGCCATAACTTTGCAGGGAGACTTCAGAACATGAAATTTTCCCCTCCCACTATTGCAGAAAGGGTATTTCTAGTAGTTGCACATCAAATCTAAGCTGTCTGAAGTGTTTTTCCAAAGTTATCAACATATTTATGTTTGGCGTTCTGGAACCCAATGTATCTCAGGCTGAAAACGCATTTTCTGCATTGTGCCATAACTTTGCAGGGAAGCTTTAGAACATGAAATTTTCATATCCCTCTATAGCAGAAAGGGTCTTTCTTGTAGTTGCACATCAAATCTAAGCTGTCTGAAGGGTTTTTCGAAAGTTTTCAACATTTTTATGTTTGGCGTTCCGGAATCGACCTTATCTCAGGCTGAAAACACGATTTACGCATTCTGCCATAACTTTGCAGGGAAGCTTCAGAACATGAAATTTTCATATCCCACTATAGCAGAAAGGGTCTTTCTAGTAGTTGCACATCAAATCTAAGCTGTCTTGAAGTGTTTTTCTAAAGTGATCAACATTTTTATGTTTGGCGTTCCGGAACCCACCTTATCTCAGCCTGAAAACGCGTTTTACATATTTTGCCATAACTTTGCAGGGAAGCTTAAGAACATGAAATTTTAACAACCCACTATAGCAGAAAGGGTCTTTCTAGTAGTTGCACATCAAATCTAAGCTGTCTGAAGTGTTTTTCCAAAGTTATCAACATTTTTATGTTTGGCGTTCCGGAATCAACCTTATCTCAGGCTGAAAACGCCTTTTACGCATTGTGCCATAACTTTGCAGGGAAGCTTCAGAACATGAAATGTTCGCCTCCCAATATTGCAGATAGGGTCTTTCTTGTAGTTGCACATCAAATCTAAGCTGTCTGAAGTGTTTTTCGAAAGTTTTCAACATTTTTATGTATGGCGTTCCGGAATCGACCTTATCTCAGGCTGAAAACACGATTTCTGCATTGTGCCATAACTTTGCAGGGAAGCTTCAGAACATGAAATTTTCACCTCAAACTATAGCAGAAAGGGTCTTTCTAGTAGTTGCAGATCAAATCTAAGCTGTCTGAAGTGTTTTTCCAAAGTTATCAGCATTTTTATGTTTGGCGTTCCAGAATCGACATTATCTCAGGCTGAAAACGCGTTGTCTGCATTGTGCCATAACTTTGCATGGAAGCTTCCGAACATGAAATTTTCACCTCCCACTATAGCAGAAAGGGTCTTTCTAGTAGTTGCACATCAAATCTAAGCTGTCTGAAGTTTTTTTCCTAGGTTATCAACATTTTTAGGTTTGGCGTTCCGGAATCGACCTTATCTCAAGCTGAAAACGCGTTTTCTGCATTGTGCCATAACTTTGCAGGGAAGCTTCAGGACATGAAATTTTCACCTCCCACTATAGCCGAAAGGGTCTTTCTAGTAGTTGCACATCAAATCTAAGCTGTCTGAAGTTTTTTTCCAAGGTTATCAACATTTTTATGTTTGGCGTTCCAGAATCGACCTTATCTCAGGCTGAAAACGCATTGTCTGCATTGTGACATAACTTTGCAGGCAAGCTTCAGAACATGAAATGTTCACCTCCCACTATAGCAGAAAGGGTGTTTTTAGTAGTTGCAGATCAAATCTAAGCTGTCTGATGTGTTTTTCCAAAGTTATCAACATTTTTATGTTTGGCGTTCCGGAATCGACCTTATGTTAGGCTGAAAACGCGATTTACACATTGTGCAATAACTTTGCAGGGAAGCTTCAGAACATGAAATGCTCACATCCCACTATAGCAGAAAGGGTCTTTCTAGTAGTTGCACATCAAATCTAAGCTGTCTGACGTGTTTTTCCAAAGTTATCAACATTTTTATGTTTGGCATTCCGGAATCGACCTTATCTCAGGCTGAAAACGCGTTTTACGCATTGTGCCATTACTTTTCAGGGAAGCTTCAGAAAATGAAATGTTCACCTCCCACTATAGCAGAAAAGGTCTTTCTAGAAGTTGCACATCAAATGTAAGCTGTCTGAAGTGTTCTTCCAAAGTTATGAACATTTTTATGTTTATCGTTCGGGAATCAACCTTATCTCAGGCTGAAAAGGCGTTTTCTGCATTGTGCCATAACTTTGCAAGGAAGCTTCAGGACATGAAATGTTCACCTCCCACTATAGCAGAAAGGGTCTTTCTAGTAGTTGCACATCAAATCTCAGCTGTCTGAAGTGTCTTTCGAAAGTTATCAACATTTTTATGTTTGGCGTTCCAGAATCGACCTTTTCTCAGGCTGAAAACGCGTTGACTGCATTGTGCCATAACTTTGCATGGAAGCTTCCGAACATGAAATTTTAACCTCCCACTATAGCAGAAAGGCTCTTTCTAGTAGTTGCAGATCAAATCTAAGCTGTCTGATGTGTTTTTCCAAAGTTATCAACATTTTTATGTTTGGCGTTCCGGAATCGACCTTATCTTAGGCTGAAAACGCGTTTCACGCATTGTGCCATAACTTTGCAGGGAAGCTTCAGAACATGAAATTTTCACCTCCCACTATAGCAGATAGGGTCTTTCTAGTAGTTGCACATCAAATGTAAGCTGTCTGAAGTGTTTTTCCAAAGTTATCAACATTTTTAGGCTTGGCGTTGCGGAATCGACCTTATCTCAGGCTGAAAACGCGTTTCACGCATTGTGCCATAACTTTGCAGGGAAGCTTCAGAAAATGAAATTTTCACCTCCCACTATAGCAGAAAGGGTATCTCTAGGAGTTGCACATTAAATCTAAGCTGTCTGAAGTGTTGTTCTAAAGTTATCAACATTTTTACATTTGGCGTTTCGGAAACCACCTTATCTCAGGCTGAAAACGCGTTTTCTGCATTGTGCCATAACTTCTCAGGAAAGCTTCAGAACATGAAATGTTCACCTCCCACTATAGCAGAAAGGGTCTTTCTAGTAGTTGCACATCAAATCTAAGCTGTCTGAAGTATTTTTCGAAAGTTTTCGACATTTTTATGTTTGGTGTTCCTGAATCGACCTTATCTCAAGCTGAAAACGCGTTTTCTGCATTGTGCCATAACTTTGCAGGGAAGATTCAGAACATGATATTTTCACCTTCCACTATAGCAGAAAGGGTCTTTCTAGTAGTTGCACATCAAATCTAAGCTGTCTGAAGTTTTTTTCCAAGGTTATCAACATTTTTATGTTTGGCGTTCCGGAATCGACCTTATCTCAAGCTGAAAACGCGTTTTCTGCATTGTGCCATAACTTTGCAGGGAAGCTTCAGAACATGATATTTTCACCTTCCACTATAGCAGAAAGGGTCTTTCTTGTAGTTGCACATCAAATCTAAGCTGTCTGAAGTTTTTTTCCAAGGTTATCAACATTTTTATGTTTGCCGTTCCGGAATCGACCTTATCTCAAGCTGAAAACGCGTTTTCTGCATTGTGGCATAACTTTGCAGGGAAGCTTCAGAAGATGAAATGTTCATCTCCCACTATAGCAGAAAGGGTCTTTCCAGTAGTTGCACATCAAATCTAAGCAGTCTGAAGTGTTTTTCGAAAGTTGTCAACATTTTTATGTTTGGCGTTCCAGAATCGACGTTATCTCAGGCTGAAAACGCATTGTCTGCATTGTGCCATAACTTTGCAGGGAAGCTTCAGAACATGAAATGTTCACCTCCCACTATAGCAGAAAGGGTCTTTTTAATAGTTGCAGATCAAATCTAAGCTGTCTGATGTGTTTTTCCAAAGTTATCAACATTTTTATGTTTGGCGTTCCGGAATCGACCTTATGTTAGGCTGAAAACGCGATTTACACATTGTGCAATAACTTTGCAGGGAAGCTTCAGAACATGAAATGTTCACCTCCCACTATAGCAGAAAGGGTCTTTCTAGTAGTTGCACATCAAATCTAAGCTGTCTGAAGTGTTTTTCCAAAGTTATGAACATTTTCATGTTTGGCGTTCGGGAATCAACCTTATCTCAGGCTGAAAAGGCGTTTTCTGCATTGCGCCATAACTTTGCAGTGAAGCTTCAGAACATGAAATTTTCACCTCCCACTATAGCAGAAAGGCTCTTTCTAGTAGTTGCACGTCAAATCTAAGCTGTCTGAAGTGTTTTTCCAAAGTTATCAACATTTTTTTGTTTGGCGTTCCGGAACCCACCTTATCTCAAGCTGAAAACACGTTTTCTGCATTGTGCCATAACTTTGCAGGGAAGCTTCAGAACATGAAATGTTCACCTCCCACTATAGCAGAAAGGGTCTTTCGAGTAGTTGCACATCAAATCTAAGCTGTCTGAAGTGTTTTTCCAAAATTATCAACATTTTTATGTTTGGTGTTCCAGAATCGACCTTATCTCAGGCTGAAAACGCGTTTCCTGCATTGTGCCATAACTTTGCAAGGAATCTTCAGAACATGAAATTTTCACCTCCCACTACAGCAGAAAGGGTCTTTCTAGTAGTTGCACATCAAATCTAAGCTGTCTGAAATGTTTTTCCAAAGATATCAACATTTTTACGTTTGGCGTTCCAGAATCGACCTTATCTCAGGCTGGAAACGCTTTGTCTGCATTGTGCCATAACTTTGCAGGGAAGCTTCAGAACATGAAATGTTCACCTCCCACTATAGCAGAAAGGGTCTTTCTAGTAGTTGCACATCAAATCTAAGCTGTCTGAAGTGTTTTTCCAAAGTTATGAACATTTTCATGTTTGGCGTTCGGGAATCAACCTTATCTCAGGCTGAAAAGGCGTTTTCTGCATTGCGCCATAACTTTGCAGTGAAGCTTCAGAACATGAAATTTTCACCTCCCACTATAGCAGAAAGGGTCTTTCTAGTAGTTGCACATCAAATTTAAGCTGTCTGAAGTGTTTTTCCAAAGTTATCAACATTTTTAAGTTTGGCGTTCCGGAACCCACCTTTTCTCAAGCTGAGAACGCCTTTTCTGCATAGTGCCTTAACTTTGCAGGGAAGCTTCAGAACATGAAATGTTCACCTCCCACTATAGCAGAAAGGGTCTTTCTAGTAGTTGCACATTAAATCTAAGCTGTCTGAAGTGTTTTTCCAAAGTTATCAACATTTTTTTGTTTGGCGTTCCGGAACCCACCTTATCTCAGGCTGAAAACGTGTTTTCGGCATTGTGCCATAACTTTGCTGGGAAGCTTCAGAACATGAAATTTTCACGTTCCACTATAGCAGAAAGGGTCTTTCTACTAGTTGCACATCAAATCTATGCTGTCTGAAGTGTTTATCGAAAGTTATCAACATTTTTACCTTTGGCGTTCCGGAATCGATCTTTTCTCAGGATGAAAAATCGTTTTCTGCATTCTGCCATAACTTTGCAGGGAAGCTTCAGAACATGAAATGTTCACCTCCCACTATAGCAGAACGGGTCTTTCTAGTAGTTGCACATCAAATCTAAGCTGTCTGAAGTGTTTTTCCAAAGTTATCAACATTTTTATGTTTGGCGATCCGGAACCCACCTTATCTCAGGCTGAAAACGCGTTTTCGGCATTGTGCCATAACTTTGCTGGGAAGCTTCAGAACATGAAATTTTCACGTCCCACTATAGCAAAAAGGGTCTTTCTAGTAGTTGCACATCAAATCTAAGCTGTCTGAAGTGTTTTTCGAAAGTTATCAACATTTTTATGTTTGGCGTTCCGGAATCGACCTTATCTAAGGATGAAAAATCGTTTTCTGCATTGTCCCATAACTTTGCAGGGAAGCTTCCGAACATGAAATGTTCACCTCCCATTATAGCAGAAAGGATCTTTCTAGTAGTTGCACATCAAATCTAAGCTGTCTGAAGTGTTTTTCGAAAGTTATCAACATTTCTATGTTTGGCGTTCCAGAATCGACCTTATCTCAGGCTGAAAATGCGATGTCTGCATTGTGCCATAACTTGGCATGGAAGCTTCCGAACATGAAATTTTAACCTCCCACGATAGCAGAAAGGGTCTTTCTAGTAGTTGCACATCAAATCTAAGCTGTCTGATGTGTTTTTCCAAAGTTAATAACATTTTTATGTTTGGCGTTCCGGAATCGACCTTATCTCAGGCTGAAAACGCGTTTTACGCATTGTGCCATAACTTTGCAGGGAACCTTTAGAACATGAAATTTTCACCTCCCACTATAGCAGAAAGGGTCTTTCTAGTAGTTGCACATCAAATCTAAGCTGTCTGAAGTGTTGTTCCAAAGTTATCAACATTTTTACTTTTGGCATTTCGGAAACCACCTTATCTCAGGCTGAAAACGCGTTTTCTGCATTGTGCCATAACTTATCAGGGAAGCTTCAGAACATGAAATGTTCACCTCCCACTGTAGTAGAAAGGGTCTTCCTAGTAGTTGCACATCAAATCTAAGGTGTCTGCAGTGTTTTTCCAAAGTTATCAACATTTTTATGTTTGGCGTTCCGGAATCGACCTTATCTCAGGCTGAAAACGCGTTTTACGCATTGTGCAATAACTTTCCAGGGAAGCTTCAGAACATCGAATTTTCACCACCCACTATAGCAGAAAGGGTCTTTCTAGTAATGGCTCATCAGAGCTAAGTTGTCTGAAGTGTTTTTCCAAACTTATCAACATTTTTATGTTTGGCGTTCCGGAACCCACCTTATCTCAGGCTAAAAACGGGTTTCCTGCATTGTGCCATAACTTTGCAGGGAAGCTTCAGAACATGAATTTTTCAACTCCCACTATAGCAGAAAGGGTCTTTCTAGTAGTTGCACATCAAATATAAGCTGTCTGAAGTGTTTTTCCAAAGTTATCAACATTTTTATGTTTGGCATTCCACAATCGACCTTATCTCTGGCTGAAAATGCGTTTTCTGCATTGTGATATAACTTTGCAGGGAAGCTTCAGAACATGAAATTTTCACCTCCCACTATAGCAGAAAGGGTCTTTCTAGTAATTGCACATCAAATCTAAGCTGTCTGAAGTGTTTTTCCAAAGTTATCAAGATTCTTATGTTTGGCGTTCCGGAATCAACCTTATCTCAGGCTGAAAACGCGTTTTCTGCATTGTGCCATCACTTTGCAGGAAAGCTGCAGAATATGAAATTTACACCTCTCACTAAAGCAGAAAGGGTCTTTCTAGTAGTTGCACATCAAATCTAAGCAGTCTGAGGTGTTTTTCCAAAGTTATCAACATTTTTATGTTTGGCGTTCCGGAATCGACCTTATCTCAGGCTAAACACGCGTTTTCTACATTGTGCCATAACTTTTCAGGGGAGCATCAGAACATGACATTTTAAACTTCCACTATAGCAGAAAAGGTCTTTCTAGTAGTTGCACATCAAATCTAAGCTGTCTGAAGTGTTTTACCAAAGTTTTCAACACTTTTATGTTTGGCGTTCCGAAACCCACCTTATCTCAGGCTGAAAAAGAGTTTTTGTGCATTGTGCCATAACATCACAGGGAAGCTTCAGAACATGAAATTTTCACCTCCCACTATAGCAGAAAGGGTCTTTCTCGTAGTTGCACATCAAATCAAATCTGTCTGAAGTGTTTTTCCAAAGTTGTCCACATTTTTATGTTTGGCGTTCCGGAACCCACCATATCTCAGGCTGAAAACGCGTTTTCTGCATTGTGCCATAACTTTGCAGGGAAGCTTCAGAACATGAAATTTTCACCTCCCACTGTAGCAGAAAGGGTCTTTCTAGTAGTTGCACATCAAATCTAAGCTGTCTGAAGTGTTTTTCAAAAGTTATCAACATTTTTATGTTTGGCGTTCCGGAATCGACCTTATCTCAGGCTGAAAACGCGTTTCCTGCATTGTGGCATAACTTTGCAGGGATGCTTCAGAACATGAAATTTTCACCTCCCACTGTAGCAGAAAGGGTCTTTCTAGTAGTTGCACATCAAATCTAACCTGTCTGAAGTGTTTTTCCAAAGTTATCGACATTTTTATGTTTGGCGTTCTGGAACCCACCTTATCTCAGGCTGATAACGCGTTTTCTGCATTGTGCCATAACTTTGCAGGGCGACTTCAGAACATGAAATTTTCTCCTCCCACTAAGTCACAAAGGGTATTTCTAGTAGTTGCACATCAAATCTAAGCTGTTTGAAGTGTTTTTCCAAAGTTAACACCATTTTTATGATTGGCGTTCCAGAAACAACCTTATCTCAGGCTGAAAACGCGTTTTACGCAATTTGCCATAACTTTGCAGGAAAGCTTCAGAACATGAAATTTTCACCTCCCACTATAGCAGAAGGTGGCTTTCTAGTAGTTGCACATCAAATCTAAGCTGTCTGATGTGTTTTTCCAAAGTTATCAACATTTTTATGTTTGGCGTTCTGGAACCCACCTAATCTCAAGCTGAAAACGCGTTTTCTGCATTGTGCCAAAACTTTTCAGGGAAGCTTCAGAATATGAAATTTCCACGTCCCACTATAGCAGAAAGGGTATTTCTCGTAGTTGCACATAAAATCTAAGCTGTCTGAAGTGTTTTTCCAAAGTTATCAATATTTTTATGTTTGGCGTTCCGGAATCGACCTTATCTCAGGCTGAAAACGCGTTTCCTGCATTGAGGCATAACTTTGCAGGGATGCTTCAGAACATGAAATTTTCACCTCCCACTGTAGCAGAAAGGGTCTTTCTAGTAGTTGCACATCAAATCTAACCTGTCTGAAGTGTTTTTCCAAAGTTATCGACATTTTTATGTTTGGCTTCCTGGAACCCACCTTATCTCAGGCTGATAACGCGTTTTCTGCATTGTGCCATAACTTTGCAGGGCGACTTCAGAACATGAAATTTTCTCCTCCCATTATATCAGAAAGGGTATTTCTAGTGTTTGCACATCAAATCTAAGTTGTCTGAAGTGTTTTTTCAAAGTTATCAACATTCTTATGTTTGGCGTTCCGGAATCAAACTTATCTCAAGCTGAAAACGCGTTTTACGCAATTTGCCATAACTTTGCAGGAAAGCCTCAGAACATGAAATTTTCACCTCCCACTATAGCAGAAAGGTTCTTTCTAGTAGTTACACATCAAATCTAAGCTGTCTGTAGAGTTTTTCCTGAGTTATCAACATTTTTATGTTTTGCGTTCTGAAATCAACCTCATCTCAGGCTGAAAGCGCGTTTTACGCATTGTGCCATAACTTTGCAGGGAAGCTTCAGAACATGATATTTTCACCTCCCACTATAGCAGAAAGGGTCTTTCTCGTAGTTGCACATCAAATCTAAGCTGTCTGAAGTGTTTTTCGAAAGTTTTCAACATTTTTTTGTTTGGTGTTCCTGAATCGACCTTATCTCAGGCCGAAAACACGTTTTCTGCATTGTGCCATAACTTTGCAGGGAAGCTTCAGAACATGAAATTTTCACCTCCCACTATAGCAGAAATGGTCTTTCTAGTAGTTGCATATCAAATCTAAGCGGTCTGATGTGTTGTTCCAAAGTTATCAACATTTTTATGTTTGGCGTTCCGGAACTCTCCTTATCTCACGCTTAAAACGCGTTTTCTGCATTGTGCCATAACTTTGCAGGGAAGCTTTAGAACATAAAATTTTCACCTCCCACTTCAGCAGAAAGGGTATTTCTAGTAGTTGCAGATCAAATCTAAGCTGTCTGTAGAGTTTTTCCTGAGTTTTCCACATTATTATGTTTGGCGTTCCGGAATCGACCTTATCTCAGGATGAAAAATCGTTTTCTAGATTGTCCCATAACTTTGCAGGGAAGCATCAGAACATGAAATTTTCACCTCCCACTATACCAGAAAGGGTCTTTCTAGTACTTGAACATCAAATCTAAGCTGTCTGAAGTGTTTTTCCGAAGTTATTAACATTTTTATGTTTGGCGTTCCGGAATTGACCTTATGTGAGGCTGAACACGAGTTTTCTGCATTGTGCCATAACTTTGCAGGGAAGCTTCAGAACATGAAAATTTCACCTCCCACTATAGCAGAAAGGGTCTTTCTAGCAGGTGCACATCAAATCGAAGCTGTCTGAAGTGTTTTTCCAAAGTTATCAACACTTTTATGTTTGCCGTTCCGGAATCGACCTTATCTCAGGCTGAAAACACAATTTTCGCATTCTTCCATAACTTTGCAGGGAAGCTTCAGAACATGAAATTTTCATATCCCACTATAGCAGAAAGGGTCTTTCTAGTAGTTGCACATCAAATCTAAGCTGTCTGAAGTGTTTTTCCAAAGTTATAAACATTTTTATGTTTGGCGTTTCGGAATCGACCTTATCTCAGCCTAAAAACCCGCTTTACATATTTTGCCATAACTTTGCAGGGAAGCTTCAGAACATGACATTTTCACCTCCCACTATAGCAGAAAGGGTCTTTCTAGTAGTTGCACATCAAATCTAAGCTGTCTGAAGTGTTTTTCCAAAGTTATCAACATTCTTATGTTTGGCGTTCCGGAACCCACCTTATCTCAGCCTGAAAACGCGTTTTACATATTTTGCCATAACTTTGCAGGGAAGCTTCACAACATGAAATTTTAAAATCCCACTATAGCAGAAAGGGTCTTTCTAGTAGTTGCACATCAAATCTAAGCTGTCTGAAGTGTTTTTCTAAAGTTATCAACATTCTTATGTTTGGCGTTCCAGAATCAACCTTATCTCAGGCTGAAAACGCGTTTTACGCATTGTGCCATAACTTTGCAGGGAAGCTTCAGAACATGAAATTTTAACCTCCCACTATAGCAGAAAGGGTCTTTCTAGTAGTTGCACATCAGATCTAAGCTGTCTGAAGTGTTTTTCCAAAGTTATCAACATTTTTATGTTTGGCGTTCTGGAAACCACCTTATCTCAGGCTGAAAACAGGTTTCCTGCATTGTGCCATAACTTTGCAGGGAAGCTTCAGAACATGAAATTTTCTCCTCCCACTATAGCAGAAAGGGTATTTCTAGTAGTTGCACATCAAATCTAAGTTGTCTGAAGTGTTTTTCCAAAGTTATCAACATTCTTATGTTTGGCGTTCCGGAACCCACCTTATCTCAGCCTGAAAACGCGTTTTACATATTTTGCCATAACTTTGCAGGGAAGCTTCATAACATGAAATTTTAACATCCCACTATAGCAGAAAGGGTCTTTCTAGTAGTTGCACATCAAATCTAAGCTGTCTGAAGTGTTTTTCTAAAGTTATCAACATTCTTATGTTTGGCGTTCCAGAATCAACCTTATCTCAGGCTGAAAACGCGTTTTACGCATTGTGCCATAACTTTGCAGGAAAGCTTCAGAACATGAAATTTTCAACTCCCACTATAGCAGAAAGGGTCTTTCTAGTAGTTGCACATCAAATCTAAGCTGTCTGAAGTGTTTTTCCAAAGTTATCAACATTTTTATGTTTGGCGTTCTGAAATCAACCTCATTTCAGGCTGAAAACGCGTTTTACGCATTGTGCCATAACTTTGCAGGGAAGCTTCAGAACATGATATTTTCACCTCCCACTATAGCAGAAAGGGTCTTTCTCATAGTTGCACATTAAATCTAAGCTGTCTGAAGTGTTTTTCGAAAGTTTTCAACATTTTTATGTTTGGCGTTCCTGAATCGACCTTATCTCTGGCCGAAAACGCGTTTTCTGCATTGTGCCATAATTTTGCAGGCATGCTTCAGAACACGAAAATTTCACCTCCCACTATACCAGAAAGGGTCTTTCGAGTAGGTGCACATCAAATCAAAGCTGTTTGAAGTGTTTTTCCAAAGTTATCAACACTTGTATGTTTGGCGTTCCGGAATCGACCTTATCTCAGGCTGAAAACACGATTTACGCATTCTGCCATAACTTTGCAGGGAAGCTTCAGAACATGAAATTTTCATATCCCACTATAGCAGAAAGGGTCTTTCTACTAGTTGCACATCAAATCTTAGCTGTCTGAAGTGTTTTTCCAAAGTTATCAACATTTTTACGTTTGGCGTTCTGGAAACCACCTTATCTCAGGCTGAAAACAGGTTTTTTGCATTGTGCCATAACTTTGCAGGGAAGCTTCAGAACATGAAATTTTCACCTCCCACTATAGCAGCAAGGGTCTTTCTAGTAGTTGCACATCAAATCTAAGCTGTCTGAAGAGTTTTTCCAAAGTTATCAACATTTTTATGCTTGGCGTTCTGGAACCCACCTTATCTCAGGTTGAAAACGCGTTTTCTGCATTGTGCCATAACTTTGCAGGGAGACTTCAGAACATGAAATTTTCTCCTCCCACTATAGCAGAAAGGGTATTTCTAGTAGTTGCACATCAAATCTAAGCTGTCTGTAGAGTTTTTCCGGAGTTATCAACATTTTTATGTTTGGCGTTCTGAAATCAACCTCATCTCAGGCTGAAAACGCGTTTTACGCGTTGTGCCATAACTTTGCAGGGAAGCTTCAGAACATGATATTTTCACCTCCCACTATAGCAGAAAGGGTCTTTCTAGTAGTTGCACATCAAATCTAAGCTGTCTGAAGTGTTGTTCCAAAGTTATCAACATTTTGATGTTTGGCGTTCCGGAACCCTCCTTATCTCAGGCTGAAAACGCGTTTTCTGCATTGTGCCATAACTTCTCAGGGTAGCTTCAGAACATGAAATGTTCACCGCCCACTATAGCAGAAAGGGTTTTCCTAGTAGTTGCACATCAAATCTAAGCTGTCTGAAGTGTTTTTCGAAAGTTATCAACATTTTTATGTTTGGCGTCCCGGAATCGACCTTATCTCAGGATGAAAAATTGTTTTCCGCATTGTCCCATAACTTTCCAGGGAAGCTTCAGAACATGAAATTTTGACCTCCCACTATGGCAGAAAAGGTCATTATAGTAGTTGCACATCGAATCTAAGCTGTCTTGAAGTGTTTTTCTGAAGTTATCAACATTTTTATGTTTGGCGTTCCGGAACCCACCTTATCTCAGCCTGAAAACGCGTTTTGTGTATTGTGCCATAACTTCTCAGGGAAGCTTCAGAAAATGAAATTTTCACCTCCCACTATAGCAGAAAGGGTCTTTCTAGTAGTTGCACATCAAATCTAAGCTGTCTGAAGTGTTTTTCCAAAGTTATCAACATTTTTATGTTTGGCGTTCTGGAATCGACCTTATCTCAGGCTGAAAACGTGTTTTACGTATTGTGCCATAACTTTGCAGGGAAGCTTCAGAATATGAAATTTTAACCTCCCACTATAACAGACACGGTCTTTGTAGTAGTTGCACATCAAATCTAAGCTGTCTGAAGTGTTTTTCGAAAGTTATCAACATTTTTATGTTTGGCGTTCCAGAACCCACCTTGTCTCAGACTGAAAACGCGTTTTCTGCATTGTGCCATAACTTTGAAGGAAAGCTTCAGAACATGAAAGTTTCACCTCCCACTATAGCAGAAAGGGTCTTTCTAGTAGTTACACATCAAATCTAAGCTCTCTGAAGTGTTTTTCCAAAGTTGTCAACATTTTTATGTTTGGCGTTCCGAAACCCACATTATCTCTGGCTGAAAACGCGTTTTCTGCTTTGTGCCATAACTTTGATGGGAATCTTCAGAACAGGAAACTTTAACCTCCCACAATAGCATAAAGGGTCTTTCTTGTAGTTGCTCTTCAAATCTAAGCTGTCTGAAGTGGTTTTCCAAAGTTATCAACATTTTTATGTTTGGCGTTCCGGAACCCACCTTTTTTCAGGCTGAAAACGCGTTTTCTGCATTGTGCCATAACTTTGCAGGGAAGCTTCAGAACATGAAATTTTCACCTCCCACTAAAGCAGAAAGGGTCTTTCTAGTAGTTGCACATCAAATCTAAGCTGTCTGAAATGTTTTTTCCAAAGTTATCAACATTTTTATATTTGACGTTTCGGAACCCACCTTATCTCAGGCTGAAAACGCGTTTTCTGCATTGTTCCTTAACTTTGCAGGGAAGCTTCAGAACATGAAAGTTTCAACTCCCACTATAACAGACAGGGTCTTTCTAGTAGTTGCACATCAAATCTAAGCTGTCTGAAGTGTATTTCGAAAGTTATCAACATTTTTATGTTTGGCGTCCCGGAATCGACCTTATCTCAGGATGAAAAATTGTTTTCCGCATTGTCCCATAACTTTCCAGGGAAGCTTCAGAACATGAAATTTTGACCTCCCACTATGGCAGAAATGGTCTTTCTACTAGTTGCACATTAAATCTAAGCTGTCTGAAGTGTTGTTCCAAAGTTATCAACATTTTTACGTTTGTCGTTCCGGAACCCACCTTATCTCAGGCTGAAAACGCGTTTTGTGTATTGTGCCATAACTTCTCAGGGAAGCTTCAGAAAATGAAATTTTCACCTCCCACTATAGCAGAAAGGGTCTTTCTTGTAGTTGCACATCAAATCTAAGCTGTCTGAAGTGTTTTTCCAAAGTTATCAACATTTTTATGTTTGGCGTTCTGGAATCGACCTTATCTCAGGCTGAAAACGTGTTTTACGTATTGTGCCATAACTTTGCAGGGAAGCTTCAGAACATGAAATTTTCAACTCCCAATATGACAGACAGGGTCTTTGTAGTAGTTGCACATTAAATCTAAGCTGTCTGAAGTGTTTTTCGAAAGTTATCAACATTTTTATGTTTGGCGTTCCGGAACCCACCTTGTGTCAGGCTGAAAACGCGTTTTCTGCATTGTGCCATAACTTTGAAGGAAAGCTTCAGAACATGAAAGTTTCACCTCCCACTATAGCAGAAAGGGTCTTTCTAGTAGTTACACATCAAATCTAAGCTCTCTGAAGTGTTTTTCCAAACTTGTCAACATTTTTATATTTGGCGTTCCGAAACCCACATTATCTCTGGCTGAAAACGCGTTTTCTGCTTTGTGCCATAACTTTGATGGGAATCTTCAGAACATGAAATTTTAACCTCCCACAATAGCACAAAGGGTCTTTCTTGTAGTTGCTCTTCAAATCTAAGCTGTCTGAAGTGGTTTTCCAAAGTTATCAACATTTTTATATTTGACGTTTCGGAACCCACCTTATCTCAGGCTGAAAACGCGTTTTCTGCATTGTGCCATAACTTTGCAGGGAAGCTTCAGAACATGAAATTTTCAACTCCCACTATAACAGACAGGGTACTTGTAGTAGTTGCACATCAAATCCAAGCTGTCTGAAGTGTTTTTCCAAAGTTATCAACATTTTTATGTTTGGCGTTCCGGAACCCACCTTATCTCAGGCTGAAAACGCATTTTCTGCATTGTGCCATAACTTTGAAGGAAAGCTTCAGAACATGAAAGTTTCACCTCCCACTATAGCAGAAGGGGTCTTTCTAGTAGTTGCACATCAAATATAAGCTGTCTGATGTGTTTTTCCAAAGTTATAAAAATTTTTATGTTTGGCGTTCCGGAACCCTCCTTATCTCAGGCTGAAAACGCATTTTCTGCATTGTGCCATAACTTTGCAGGGAAGCTTAAGAACATGAAATTTTCACCTCCCACTATAGCAGAAACGGTCTTTCTAGTCGTTGTACATCAAATCTAAGCTATTTGAAGTGTTTTTCCAAAGTTATCAACATTTTTACGTTTGGCGCTCCGGAACCCACATTATCATAGGCTAAAAACAGGTTTTTTGCATTGTGCCATAACTTTGCAAGGAAGCTTCAGAACGTGAAATTTTCACATCCCACTATAGCATAAAGGGTCTTTCTAGTAGTTGCACTTCAAATCTAAGCTGTCTGAAATGTTTTTCCCAAAGTTATCAACATTTTTATGTTTGGCGTTCCGGAACCCACCTTATCTCAGGCTGAAAACGGGTTTTCTGCATTGTTCCTTAACTTTGCAGGGAAGCTTCAGAACATGAAAGTTTCAACTCCCACTATAACAGACAGGGTCTTTCTAATAGTTGCACATCAAATCTAAGTTGTCTGAAGTGTTTTTCGAAAGCTCTCAACATTTTTATGTTTGGCGTTCCGGAAACGAAGTTATCTCGGGCTGAAAACGCGTTTTCCGCATTGTGCCATAACTTTGCAGGGAAGCTTCAGAACATGAAATTTTCACCTCCCACTATAGCAGAAAGGGTCTTTCTAGTCGCTGCACTTCAAATCTAAGCTGTCTGAAGTGTTGTTCCAAAGTTATCATATTTATTTGTTTGGCGTTCCGGAACCCACCTTATCTCAGGCTGAAAACGCGTTTTCTGCATTGTGCCATAACTTTGCAGGGAAGCTTCAGAACATGAAATTTTAACATCCCACTGTAGCAGAAAGGGTCTTTCTAGTAGTTGCACATCAAATCTAAGCTGTCTGAAGTGTTTTTCCAAAGTTATCAACTTTTTTAAGTTTGGCGTTCCGGAACCCACCTTATCTCAGGCTGAAAACGCGTTTTCTGCATTGTGCAATAACTTTGCAGGGAAGCTTCAGAACATGAAATTTTCAACTCCGACTATGACAGACAGGGTCTTTGTAGTAGTTGCACATCAAATATAAGCTGTCTGAAGTGTTTTTCGAAAGTTATCAACATTTTTATGTTTGGCGTTCCAGAACCCACCTTGTCTCAGGCTGAAAACGTGTTTTCTGCATTGTGCCATAACTTTGAAGGAAAGCTTCAGAACATGAAAGTTTCACCTCCCACTATAGCAGAAAGGGTCTTTCTAGTAGTTACACATCAAATCTAAGCAGTCTGAAGTGTTTTTCCAAAGTTATCAACATTTTTATTTTTGGCGTTCCGGAAAACATCTTATCTCAGGCTGAAAACGCGTTTTCTGCATTGTGCCATAACTTTGAAGGAAAGCTTCATAACACGAAAGTTTCACCTACCACTATAGCAGAAATTGTCTTTCTAGTAGTTGCACATCAAATCTAAGCTGTCTGAAGTGTTTTTCCAAAGTTATCAACATTTTTATGTTTGGCGTTCCGGAACCCGTCTTATCTCAGGCTGAAAATGTGTTTTCTGCATTGTGCCATAACTTTGCAGGGAAGCTTCAGAACATGAAATGTTCACCTCCCACTGTAGCAGAAAGGTTCCTTCTAGTAGTTGTACATCAAATCTAAGCTGTATGAAATGTTTCCGAAAGTTATCAACATTTTTATGTTTGGCGTACCAGAATCGACCCGATCTCAGGATGAAAAATCGTTTTCTGCATTGTCCCATAACTTTGCAGGGAAACTTCAGAACATGAAATTTTCACGTCCCACTATAGCAGAAAGGGTCTTTCTAGTAGTTGCACATCAAATCTAAGCTGTCTGAAGTGTTTTTCGAAAGTTATCAACATTTCGATGTTTGGCGTTCCAGAATCGACCTTATCTCAGGCTGAAAACGCGTTTTACGCATTGTGCCATAACTTTGCAGGGAACCTTTAGAACATGAAATTTTCTCCTCCCACTATAGCAGAAAGGGTCTTTCTAGTAGTTGCACATCAAATCTAAGCTGTCTGAAGTGTTTTTCCAAAGTTATCAACATTTTTAAGTTTGGCGTTCTGGAACCCATCTTATCTCAGTCTGAAAACGTCTTTTCTGGATTGTGCCATAAGTTTGCAGGGAAGCCTCAGAACATGAAATTTTCAACTCCCACTGTAGTAGAAAGGGTCTTTCTAGTAGTTGCAAATCAAATCAAAGCTGTCTGAAGTGTTTTTCCAAAGTTATCAACATTTTTATGCTTGGCATTCCGGAACCCACCTTATCTCAGCCTGAAAACGCGTTTTCTGCATTGTGCCATAACTTTGCAGGCAAGCTTCAGAACATGAAATATTCACATGCCGCTATAGCAGAAAGGGCCTTTCTAGTAGTTGCACATCAAATCTAAGCTGTCTGAAGTGTTTTTCCAAAGTTATAAACATTTTCATGTTTGGCGTTACGGAAACGACCTTATCTCAGGCTGAATACGCGTTTTCTGCATTGTGCCATAACTTTGCAGGGAATCTTTAGAACATGAAATTTTCACCTCCCACTAAAGCAGAAAGGGTCTTTCTAGTAGTTGCACATCAAATCTAAGCTGTTTGAAGAGTTTTTCGAAAGTTTTCAACATTTTTATATTTGGCGTTCCTGAATCGACCTTATCTCAGGCTGAAAACGCGTTTTCTGCATTGTGGCATAACTTTGCAGGGAAGCTTCAGAACATGAAAATTTCAACTACCACTACAGCAGAAAGGGTCTTTCTAGTAGTTGCACGTCAAATCTAAGCTGTCTGAAGTGTTTTTCCAAAGTTATCAACATTTTTATGCTTGGCATTCCAGAATCGACCTTATCTCTGGCTGAAAACGCGTTTTCTGCATTGTGATATAACTTTGCAGGGAAGCTTCAGAACATGACATTTTCACATTCCACTATAGCAGAAAGGGTCTTTCTAGTAATTGCACATCAAATCTAAGCTGTCTGAAGTGTTTTTCCAAAGTTATCAACATTTTTTTCTTTGGCGTTCCGGAACCCACCTTATTGAAAACGCCTTTTCTGCATTGTGCCATAACTTTGCAGGGAAGCTACAGAACATGAAATTTTCACCTCCCACTATAGCAGAAAGGGTCTTTCTAGTCGCTGCACATCAAATCTAAGCTGTCTGAAGTGTTGTTCCAAAGTTATCATATTTTTTTGTTTGGCGTTCCGGAACCCACCTTATCTCTGGCTGAAAACGCGTTTTCTGCATTGTGCCATAACTTTGCAGGGAAGCTTCAGAACATGAAATTTTCAACTCCCACTGTAGCAGAAAGGGTCTTTCTAGTAGTTGCACGTCAAATATAAGCTGTCTGAAGTGTTTTTCCAAAGTTATCAAGATTCCTATGTTTGGCGTTCCGGAATCAACCTTATCTCAGGCTGAAAACGCGTTTTCTGCATTGTGCCATCACTTTGCAGGAAAGCTGCAGAATATGAAATTTACACCTCTCACTATAGCAGAAAGGGTCTTTCTAGTAGTTGCACATCAAATCTAAGCTGTCTGAGGTGTTTTTCCAAAGTTATCAACATTTTTATGTTTGGCGTTCCGGATCGCATCTTATTGAAAACGCCTTTTCTGCATTGTGCCATAACTTTGCAGGGAAGCTTCAGAAAATGAAATTTTAACCTCCCACTATAACAGAAATGGTCTTTCTCGTAGTTGCACGTCAAATCTAAGCTGTCTGAAGTGTTTTTCCAAAGTTTTAAACATTTTTATGTTTGGCGTTCCTGAACCCACCTCATCTCCGGCTGAAAACGCGTTTTACGCATTTTGCCATAACTTTGCAGGGAACCTTTAGAACATGAAATTTTCACCTCCCACTATAGCAGAAAGGGTCTTTCTAGTAGTTGCACATCAAATCTAAGCTGTCTGAAGTGTTGTTCCAAAGTTATCAACATTTTTACGTTTGGCGTTCCGGAATCGACCTTATCTCAGGCTGAAAACGCGTTTAACGCACTGTTCCATAACTTTGCAGGGAAGCTTCAGAACACGAAATTTTAACCTCCCACTATAGCAGAAAGGGTCTTTCTAGTAGTTGCACATCAAATCTAAGCTGTCTGAAGTGTTTTTCCAAAGTTATCAACATTTTTATGCTTGGCGTTCCGAAACCCACCTCATTGAAAACGCCTTTTCTGCAGTGTGCCATAACTTTGCAGGGAAGCTGAAGAACATGAAATTTTCACCTCCCACTATAGCAGAAAGGGTCTTTCTAGTAGTTGCACATCAAATCTAAGCTGTCTGATGGGTTTTTCGAAAGTTATTAACATTTTTTTGTTTTGCATTCTGGAACCCACCTTATCTCAGGCTGAAAACGTTTTTTCTGCCTTGTGCCATAACTTTGCAGGGAAGGTTCAGAACATGACATTTTCACCTCCCACTATAGCAGAAAGGGTCTTTCTAGTAGTTGCACATCAAATCTAAGCTGTTTGAAGTGATTTTCCAAAGTTATCAACATTTTTGTGTTTGGCTTTCAGGAATCGACCTTATCTCAGGCTGAAAACACGATTTACGCATTCTGCCATAACTTTGCAGGGAATCTTCAGAACATTAAATTTTCATATCCCACTATAGCAGAAAGGGTCTTTCTAGTAGTTGCACATCAAATCTAAGCTGTCTGAAGTGTCTTTCCAAAGTTATAAACATTTTTATGTTTGGCATTACGGAATCGACCTTATCTCAGGCTGAATACGCTTTTTCTGCATTGTGCCATAACTTTGCAGGGAAGCTTCAGAACTTGAAATTTTCACCTCCCACTGTAGCAGAAAGGGTCTTTCTAGTAGTTGCACATCAAATCTAAGCTGTCTGAAGTGTTTTTCAAAGGTTATCATATTTTTATGTTTGGCGTTCCGGAATTGACCTTGTCTCATGCTGAAAACGCGTTTTCTGCATTGTGCCATAACTTTGCAGGGAAGTTTCAGAACTTGAAATTTACTCCTCCCACTATAGCAGAAATGGTCCTTCTTGTAGTTGCACATCAAATGTAAGCTGTGTGAAGTGTTTTTCAGAAGTTATCAACATTCTTATGTTTGGCGTTCCGGAATCAACCATATCTCAGGCTGAAAACGCGTTTTCTGCATTGTGCCATCACTTTGCAGGAAAGCTGAAGAATATGAAATTTTCACCTCTCACTATAGCAGAAAGGGTCTTACTAGTAGTTGCACAACAAATCTAAGCTGTCTGAAGAGTTTTTCGAAAGTTATCAACATTTTTATGTTTGGCGTTCCGGATCGCAACTTAATGAAAATGCCTTTTCTGCATTGTGCCATAACTTTGCAGGGAAGCTTCAGAACATGAAATTTTCACCTCCCACTATAGCAGAAATGGTCTTTCTAGTAGTTGCACATCAAATGTAAGCTGTGTGAAGTGTTTTTCCAAAGTTATCAACATTCTTATGTTTGGCGTTCCGGAATCAACCTTATCTCAGGCTGAAAACACGTTTTCTGCATTGTGCCATCACTTTGCAGGAAAGCTGAAGAATATGAAATTTTCACCTCTCACTATAGCAGAAAGGGTCTTTCTAGTAGTTGCACATCAAATCTACGCTGTCTGAAGTGTTTTTCCAAAGTTATCATATTTTTTTGTTTGGCGTTCCGGAACCCACCTTATCTCAAGCTGAAAACGCGTTTTCTGCATTGTGCCATAACTTTGCAGGGAAGCTTCAGATCATGAAATGTTCATTTCCCACTATAGCAGAAAGGGTCTTTCTCGTAGTTGCACATCAAATCGAAGCTGTCTGAAGTGTTTGTCCAAAGTTATTAACATTTTTATGTTTTGCGTTCCGGAATCAACCTTATCTCAGGCTGAAAACGCGTTTTCTGCATTGTGCCATAACTTTACAGGAAAGCTGCATAATACGAAATTTTCACCTCCCACTATAGCAGAAAGGGTCTTTCTAGTAGTTGCACATCAAATCTAAGCTGTCTGAAGTGTTTTTCCAAAGTTTTAAACATTTTTATGTTTGGCGTTCCTGAACCCACCTCATCTCAGGCTGAAAACGCGTTTTACGCATTTTGCCATAACTTTGCAGGGAACCTTTAGAACATGAAATTTTCACCTCCCACTATAGCAGAAAGGGTCTTTCTAGTAGTTGCACATCAAATCTAAGCTGTCTGAAGTGTTGTTCCAAAGTTATCAACATTTTTACGTTTGGCGTTCCGGAATCGACCTTATCTCAGGCTGAAAACGCGTTTAACGCACTGTTCCATAACTTTGCAGGGAAGCTTCAGAACACGAAATTTTAACCTCCCACTATAGCAGAAAGGGTCTTTCTAGTAGTTGCACATCAAATCTAAGCTGTCTGAAGTGTTTTTCCAAAGTTATCAACATTTTTATGCTTGGCGTTCCGAAACCCACCTCATTGAAAACGCCTTTTCTGCAGTGTGCCATAACTTTGCAGGGAAGCTGAAGAACATGAAATTTTCACCTCCCACTATAGCAGAAAGGGTCTTTCTAGTAGTTGCACATCAAATCTAAGCTGTCTGAAGTGTTTTTCCAAAGTTATAAACATTTTTATGTTTGGCATTACGGAATCGACCTTATCTCAGGCTGAATACGCTTTTTCTGCATTGTCCCATAACTTTGCAGGGAATCTTCAGAACATGAAATTTTCACCTCCCACTATAGCAGAAAGGGTCTTTCTAGTAGTTGCACATCAAATCTAAGCTGTCTGAAGTGTTTTTCCAAAGTTATCAACATTTTTATGTTTGGCGTTCCGGAATCAACCTTATCTCAGGCTGAAAACGCCTTTTCTGGATTGTGCCATAACTTTGCACGGAAGCTTCAGAACTTGAAATTTTCACCTCCCACTGTAGCAGAAAGGGTCTTTCTAGTAGTTGCACATCAAATCTAAGCTGTCTGAAGTGTTTTTCAAAGGTTATCATATTTTTATATTTGGCGTTCCGGAATTGACCTTGTCTCATGCTGAAAACGCGTTTTCTGCATTGTGCCATAACTTTGCAGGTAAGTTTCAGAACTTGAAATTTACTCCTCCCACTATAGCAGCAAGGGTCTTTCTAGTAGTTGCACATCAAATCTAAGCTGTCTGAAGTGTTTTTCCAAAGTTCTCAAAATTTTTATGTTTGGCGTTCTGGAACCCACCTTATCTCAGGCTGAAAACGGGTTTTCTGCATTGTGCCAAAACTTTGCAGGAAAGCTGCAGAATATGAAATTTTCAACTCCCACTATAGCAGAAAGGGTCTTTCTAGTAGTTGCACATCAAATCTAAGCTGTCTGAAGTGTTTTTCCAAAGTTATCATATTTTTATGTTTGGCGTTCCGGAATTGACCTTGTCTCATGCTGAAAACGCGTTTTCTGCATTGTGCCATAACTTTGCAGGGAAGTTTCAGAACTTGAAATTTACTCCTCCCACTATAGCAGAAATGGTCCTTCTAGTAGTTGCACATCAAATGTAAGCTGTGTGAAGTGTTTTTCAGAAGTTATCAACATTCTTATGTTTGGCGTTCCGGAATCAACCTTATCTCAGGCTGAAAACGCGTTTTCTGCATTGTGCCATCACTTTGCAGGAAAGCTGAAGAATATGAAATTTTCACCTCTCACTATAGCAGAAAGGATCTTACTAGTAGTTGCACAACAAATCTAAGCTGTCTGAAGAGTTTTTCGAAAGTTATCAACATTTTTATGTTTGGCGTTCCGGATCGCAACTTAATGAAAATGCCTTTTCTGCATTGTGCCATAACTTTGCAGGGAAGCTTCAGAACATGAAATTTTCACCTCCCACTGTAGCAGAAAGGGTCTTTCTAGTAGTTGCACATCAAATCTAAGCTGTCTGTAGTGTTTTTTCAAAGTTATCATATTTTTATGTTTGGCGTTCCGGAATTGACCTTGTCTCATGCTGAAAACGCGTTTTCTGCATTGTGCCATAACTTTGCAGGGAAGTTTCAGAACTTGAAATTTACTCCTCCCACTATAGCAGAAATGGTCTTTCTAGTAGTTGCACATCAAATGTAAGCTGTGTGAAGTGTTTTTCCAAAGTTATCAACATTCTTATGTTTGGCGTTCCGGAATCAACCTTATCTCAGGCTGAAAACACGTTTTCTGCATTGTGCCATCACTTTGCAGGAAAGCTGAAGAATATGAAATTTTCACCTCTCACTATAGCAGAAAGGGTCTTTCTAGTAGTTGCACATCAAATCTAGGCTGTCTGAAGTGTTTTTCCAAAGTTATCATATTTTTTTGTTTGGCGTTCCGGAACCCACCTTATCTCAAGCTGAAAACGCGTTTTCTGCATTGTGCCATAACTTTGCAGGGAAGCTTCAGATCATGAAATGTTCGCCTCCCACTATAGCAGAAAGGGTCTTTCTAGTAGTTGCACATCAAATCGAAGCTGTCTGAAGTGTTTGTCCAAAGTCATTAACATTTTTATGTTTTGCGTTCCGGAATCAACCTTATCTCAGGCTGAAAACGCGTTTTCTGCATTGTGCCATAACTTTACAGGAAAGCTGCATAATACGAAATTTTCACCTCCCACTATAGCAGAAAGGGTCTTTCTAGTAGTTGCACATCAAATCTAAGCTGTCTGAAGTGTTTTTCCAAAGTTATCAACATTTTTATGTTTGGCGTTCCGGAACCCACCTTTTGTCAGGCTGAAAATGTGTTTTCTGCATTGTGCCACAACTTTGCAGGGAAGCTTCAGAAAATGAAATTTCATTCTCCCACTATAGCAGATAGGGTCTTTCTAGTAGTTGCACATCAAATCTAAGCTGTCTGAAGTGTTTTTCCAAAGTTATCAACATTTTTATGTTTGCCGTTCTGAAATATATCTCATCTCAGGCTGAAAACGAGTTTCACGCATTGTGCCATAACTTTGCAGCAAAGCTTAAGAACATGAAATTTTCACCTCCCACAATGGCAGAAAGGGTCTTTCTAGTAGTTTCACGTGAAATCTAAGCTGTCTGAAGTGTTTTTCCAAAGTTATGAACATTTTTATGTTTGGCATTCCGGAATCGACCTTATGTGATGCTGAAAACTCGTTTTCTGCATTGTGCCATAACTTTGCAGGGAAGCTTCAGAACACGAAATTTCCACATCCCACTATAGCAGAAAGGGTCTTTCTAGTAGTTGCACATCAAATCTAAACTGTTTGAAGTGTTTTTCCAAAGTTATCCACATTTTTATGTTTGGCGTTCCGGAATCAACCTTATCTCAGGCTGAAAACGCGTTTTACGCATTGTGACATGACTTTGCAGGGAAGCTTCAGAACATGAAATTTTAAGCTCCGACGATAGCAGAAAGGGTCTTTCTAGTAGTTGCACATCAAATCGAAGCTGTTTGAATTGTTTTTCCAAAGTTATCAACACTTGTATGTTTGGTGTTCCGAAACCCACCTTATCTCAGGCTGAAAACGAGTTTTGTGCACAGTGCCATAACTTCTCCTGGAAGCTTCAGAACATGAAAATTTCGCCTCTCACTATAGCAGAAAGGTTCTTTCTAGTAGTTGCACATCAAATCTAAGCGGTTTGAAGTGTTTTTCGAAAGTTATCAACATTTTTATGTTTGGTGTTCCGGAATCGACCTTATCTCATGCCGAAAACGCGTTTTCTGCATTGTGCCATAACTTTGCAGGAAAGCTGCAGAATATGAAATTTTCACCTCCCACTATAGCAGAAAGGGTCTTTCTAGTAGTTGCACATCAAATCGAAGCTGTCTGAAGTGTTTTTCCAAAGTTAGCAACACTTTTATGTTTGCCGTTCCGGAATCGACCTTATCTCAGGCTGAAAACAAGATTTACGCATTCTGCCATAACTTTGCAGGGAAGCTTCAGAACATGAAATTTTCACCTCCCACTATAGCAGAATGCGTCTTTCTAGTAGTTGCACATCAAATCTTAGCTGTCTGATGTGTTTTTCCAAAGTTCTCAACATTTTTATGTTTACCGTTCTGAAATCAACCTCATCTCAGGCTGAAAACGCGTTTAACGCATTGTGCCATAACTTTGCAGGGAAGCTTCAGAACATGAAATTTTAACTTCCCACTATAGCAGAAAGGGTCTTTCTAGTAGTTACACATCAAATCTAAGCTGTCGAAATTGTTTTTCCAAAGTTATCAACATTTTTATGTTTGGCGTTCTGGAACCCACCTTATCTCAGGCTAAAAACGCGTTTTCTGGATAGTGCCAAAACTTTGCAGGGAGACTTCAGAACATGAAATTTTAACATCCCACTGTAGCAAAAAGGGTCTTTCTAGTAGTTGCACATCAAATCTAAGCTGTCTGAAGTGTTTTTCCAAAGTTATCAACATTCTTATGTTTGGCGTTCCGGAATCAACCTTATCTCAGGCTGAAAACGCGTTTTCTGCATTGTGCCATAACTTTGCAGGAAAGCTTCAGAACATGAAATTTTCCCCTCCCACTATAGCAGAAAGGGTCTTTCTAGTAGTTGCACATCAAATCTAAGCTGTCTGTAGAGTTTTTCCTGAGTTATCAACATTTTTATGTTTGGGGTTCTGAAATCAACCTCATCTCAGGCTGAAAACGCGTTTTACGCATTGTGCCATAACTTTGCAGGGAAGCTTCAGAACATGATATTTTCAACTCCCACGATAGCAGAAAGGGTGTTTCTCGTAGTTGCACATCAAATCTAAGCTGTCTGAAGTGTTTTTCGAAAGTTTTCAACATTTTTATGTTTGGTGTTCTGAAACCCACCTTATCTCAGGCTGAAAACGCGTTATCTGCATTGTGCCATAACTTTGCAGGAAAGCTGCAGAATATGAAATTTTCACCTCCCACTATAGCTGAAAGGGTCTTTCTAGTACTTACACAGCAAATCTAAGCTGTCTGAAGTGTTTTTCAGAAGTTATCAACATTTTTATGTTTGGCGTTCTGGAACCCACCTTATCTCAGGCTGTAAACGCGTTTTACGCATTGTGCCATAACATTCCATAAAGCTTCAGAACATGAAATTTTCACCTCCCACTATAGCAGAAAGGGTCTGTCTTGTAGTTGCACATCAAATCTCAGCTGTCTGAAGTGTTTTTCCAAAGTTATCAACATTTTTATGTTTGGCGTTCCGGAATCGACCTCATCTCAGGCTGAACACCCGTTTTCTGCATTGTGCCATAACTTTGCAGGGAAGCTTCAGAAGATGAAATTTTCACCCCCCACTATAGCAGAAAGGGTCTTTCTAGTACTTGCACATCAAATCTAAGCTGTCTGAAGTGTATTTCAAAAGTTATCATATTTTTTACGTTTGGCGTTCCTGAATCGACCTTATCTCAGGCTGAAAATGCGTTTTACGCATTGTGCCATAACTTTGCAGGGAAGCTTCAGAACATCGAAATTTCAACTCCCACTATAGCAGAAAGGGTCTTTCTAGTAGTTGCACATCAAATCTAAGCTATCTTAAGTGTTTCTCCAAAGTTATCAACATTTTTATGTTTGGCGTTCCGGAATCGACCTTATCTCAGGCTGAAAACGCGTTTTCGGAATTGTGCCATAACTTTGCAGGGAAGCTTCGGAACATGAAATTTTCACATCCCACTATAGCAGAAAGGGTCGTTCTAGTAGTTGCACCATCAAAGCTAAGCTGTCTGAAGTGTTTTTCCAAAGTTATCAACATTTTTATGTTTGGCGTTCCGGAATCGACCTTATCTCAGGCTGAAAATGCGTTTTACGCATTGTGCAATAACTTTGGAGGGAAGCTTCAGAACATCGAATTTTCACCTCCCACTATAGCATATAGGGTGTTTCTAATAGTTGCACATCAAATCTAAGCTGTCTGACGTGTTTTTCAAAAGTGATCAACATTTTTATGTTTGGCGTTCCGGAATCGACCTCATCTCAGGCTGAAAACGCGTTTTACGCATTGTGCCATAACTTTGGTGGGAAGCTTCAGATCATCAAATTTTCACCACCCACTATATCAGAAAGGGTCTTTCTAGTAGTTGCACATCAAATCTAAGCTGTCTGAAGTGTTTTTCAAAGGTTATCATATTTTTATGTTTGGCGTTCCGGAATTGACCTTGTCTCATGCTGAAAACGCGTTTTCTGCATTGTGCCATAACTTTGCAGGGAAGTTTCAGAACTTGAAATTTACTCCTCCCACTATAGCAGAAATGGTCCTTCTTGTAGTTGCACATCAAATGTAAGCTGTGTGAAGTGTTTTTCAGTAGTTATCAACATTCTTATGTTTGGCGTTCCGGAATCAACCATATCTCAGGCTGAAAACGCGTTTTCTGCATTGTGCCATCACTTTGCAGGAAAGCTGAAGAATATGAAATTTTCACCTCTCACTATAGCAGAAAGGGTCTTACTAGTAGTTGCACAACAAATCTAAGCTGTCTGAAGAGTTTTTCGAAAGTTATCAACATTTTTATGTTTGGCGTTCCGGATCGCAACTTAATGAAAATGCCTTTTCTGCATTGTGCCATAACTTTGCAGGGAAGCTTCAGAACATGAAATTTTCACCTCCCACTGTAGCAGAAAGGGTCTTTCTAGTAGTTGCACATCAAATCTAAGCTGTCTGTAGTGTTTTTTCAAAGTTATCATATTTTTATGTTTGGCGTTCCGGAATTGACCTTGTCTCATGCTGAAAACGCGTTTTCTGCATTGTGCCATAACTTTGCAGGGAAGTTTCAGAACTTGAAATTTACTCCTCCCACTATAGCAGAAATGGTCTTTCTAGTAGTTGCACATCAAATGTAAGCTGTGTGAAGTGTTTTTCCAAAGTTATCAACATTCTTATGTTTGGCGTTCCGGAATCAACCTTATCTCAGGCTGAAAACACGTTTTCTGCATTGTGCCATCACTTTGCAGGAAAGCTGAAGAATATGAAATTTTCACCTCTCACTATAGCAGAAAGGGTCTTTCTAGTAGTTGCACATCAAATCTACGCTGTCTGAAGTGTTTTTCCAAAGTTATCATATTTTTTTGTTTGGCGTTCCGGAACCCACCTTATCTCAAGCTGAAAACGCGTTTTCTGCATTGTGCCATAACTTTGCAGGGAAGCTTCAGATCATGAAATGTTCATTTCCCACTATAGCAGAAAGGGTCTTTCTCGTAGTTGCACATCAAATCGAAGCTGTCTGAAGTGTTTGTCCAAAGTTATTAACATTTTTATGTTTTGCGTTCCGGAATCAACCTTATCTCAGGCTGAAAACGCGTTTTCTGCATTGTGCCATAACTTTACAGGAAAGCTGCATAATACGAAATTTTCACCTCCCACTATAGCAGAAAGGGTCTTTCTAGTAGTTGCACATCAAATCTAAGCTGTCTGAAGTGTTTTTCCAAAGTTTTAAACATTTTTATGTTTGGCGTTCCTGAACCCACCTCATCTCAGGCTGAAAACGCGTTTTACGCATTTTGCCATAACTTTGCAGGGAACCTTTAGAACATGAAATTTTCACCTCCCACTATAGCAGAAAGGGTCTTTCTAGTAGTTGCACATCAAATCTAAGCTGTCTGAAGTGTTGTTCCAAAGTTATCAACATTTTTACGTTTGGCGTTCCGGAATCGACCTTATCTCAGGCTGAAAACGCGTTTAACGCACTGTTCCATAACTTTGCAGGGAAGCTTCAGAACACGAAATTTTAACCTCCCACTATAGCAGAAAGGGTCTTTCTAGTAGTTGCACATCAAATCTAAGCTGTCTGAAGTGTTTTTCCAAAGTTATCAACATTTTTATGCTTGGCGTTCCGAAACCCACCTCATTGAAAACGCCTTTTCTGCAGTGTGCCATAACTTTGCAGGGAAGCTGAAGAACATGAAATTTTCACCTCCCACTATAGCAGAAAGGGTCTTTCTAGTAGTTGCACATCAAATCTAAGCTGTCTGAAGTGTTTTTCCAAAGTTATAAACATTTTTATGTTTGGCATTCCGGAATCGACCTTATCTCAGGCTGAATACGCTTTTTCTGCATTGTCCCATAACTTTGCAGGGAATCTTCAGAACATGAAATTTTCACCTCCCACTATAGCAGAAAGGGTCTTTCTAGTAGTTGCACATCAAATCTAAGCTGTCTGAAGTGTTTTTCCAAAGTTATCAACATTTTTATGTTTGGCGTTCCGGAATCAACCTTATCTCAGGCTGAAAACGCCTTTTCTGCATTGTGCCATAACTTTGCACGGAAGCTTCAGAACTTGAAATTTTCACCTCCCACTGTAGCAGAAAGGGTCTTTCTAGTAGTTGCACATCAAATCTAAGCTGTCTGAAGTGTTTTTCAAAGGTTATCATATTTTTATATTTGGCGTTCCGGAATTGACCTTGTCTCATGCTGAAAACGCGTTTTCTGCATTGTGCCATAACTTTGCAGGTAAGTTTCAGAACTTGAAATTTACTCCTCCCACTATAGCAGCAAGGGTCTTTCTAGTAGTTGCACATCAAATCTAAGCTGTCTGAAGTGTTTTTCCAAAGTTCTCAAAATTTTTATGTTTGGCGTTCTGGAACCCACCTTATCTCAGGCTGAAAACGGGTTTTCTGCATTGTGCCAAAACTTTGCAGGAAAGCTGCAGAATATGAAATTTTCAACTCCCACTATAGCAGAAAGGGTCTTTCTAGTAGTTGCACATCAAATCTAAGCTGTCTGAAGTGTTTTTCCAAAGTTATCATATTTTTATGTTTGGCGTTCCGGAATTGACCTTGTCTCATGCTGAAAACGCGTTTTCTGCATTGTGCCATAACTTTGCAGGGAAGTTTCAGAACTTGAAATTTACTCCTCCCACTATAGCAGAAATGGTCCTTCTAGTAGTTGCACATCAAATGTAAGCTGTGTGAAGTGTTTTTCAGAAGTTATCAACATTCTTATGTTTGGCGTTCCGGAATCAACCTTATCTCAGGCTGAAATCGCGTTTTCTGCATTGTGCCATCACTTTGCAGGAAAGCTGAAGAATATGAAATTTTCACCTCTCACTATAGCAGAAAGGATCTTACTAGTAGTTGCACAACAAATCTAAGCTGTCTGAAGAGTTTTTCGAAAGTTATCAACATTTTTATGTTTGGCGTTCCGGATCGCAACTTAATGAAAATGCCTTTTCTGCATTGTGCCATAACTTTGCAGGGAAGCTTCAGAACATGAAATTTTCACCTCCCACTGTAGCAGAAAGGGTCTTTCTAGTAGTTGCACATCAAATCTAAGCTGTCTGTAGTGTTTTTTCAAAGTTATCATATTTTTATGTTTGGCGTTCCGGAATTGACCTTGTCTCATGCTGAAAACGCGTTTTCTGCATTGTGCCATAACTTTGCAGGGAAGTTTCAGAACTTGAAATTTACTCCTCCCACTATAGCAGAAATGGTCTTTCTAGTAGTTGCACATCAAATGTAAGCTGTGTGAAGTGTTTTTCCAAAGTTATCAACATTCTTATGTTTGGCGTTCCGGAATCAACCTTATCTCAGGCTGAAAACACGTTTTCTGCATTGTGCCATCACTTTGCAGGAAAGCTGAAGAATATGAAATTTTCACCTCTCACTATAGCAGAAAGGGTCTTTCTAGTAGTTGCACATCAAATCTAGGCTGTCTGAAGTGTTTTTCCAAAGTTATCATATTTTTTTGTTTGGCGTTCCGGAACCCACCTTATCTCAAGCTGAAAACGCGTTTTCTGCATTGTGCCATAACTTTGCAGGGAAGCTTCAGATCATGAAATGTTCGCCTCCCACTATAGCAGAAAGGGTCTTTCTAGTAGTTGCACATCAAATCGAAGCTGTCTGAAGTGTTTGTCCAAAGTCATTAACATTTTTATGTTTTGCGTTCCGGAATCAACCTTATCTCAGGCTGAAAACGCGTTTTCTGCATTGTGCCATAACTTTACAGGAAAGCTGCATAATACGAAATTTTCACCTCCCACTATAGCAGAAAGGGTCTTTCTAGTAGTTGCACATCAAATCTAAGCTGTCTGAAGTGTTTTTCCAAAGTTATCAACATTTTTATGTTTGGCGTTCCGGAACCCACCTTTTGTCAGGCTGAAAATGTGTTTTCTGCATTGTGCCACAACTTTGCAGGGAAGCTTCAGAAAATGAAATTTCATTCTCCCACTATAGCAGATAGGGTCTTTCTAGTAGTTGCACATCAAATCTAAGCTGTCTGAAGTGTTTTTCCAAAGTTATCAACATTTTTATGTTTGCCGTTCTGAAATATATCTCATCTCAGGCTGAAAACGAGTTTCACGCATTGTGCCATAACTTTGCAGCAAAGCTTAAGAACATGAAATTTTCACCTCCCACAATGGCAGAAAGGGTCTTTCTAGTAGTTTCACGTGAAATCTAAGCTGTCTGAAGTGTTTTTCCAAAGTTATGAACATTTTTATGTTTGGCATTCCGGAATCGACCTTATGTGATGCTGAAAACTCGTTTTCTGCATTGTGCCATAACTTTGCAGGGAAGCTTCAGAACACGAAATTTCCACATCCCACTATAGCAGAAAGGGTCTTTCTAGTAGTTGCACATCAAATCTAAACTGTTTGAAGTGTTTTTCCAAAGTTATCCACATTTTTATGTTTGGCGTTCCGGAATCAACCTTATCTCAGGCTGAAAACGCGTTTTACGCATTGTGACATGACTTTGCAGGGAAGCTTCAGAACATGAAATTTTAAGCTCCGACGATAGCAGAAAGGGTCTTTCTAGTAGTTGCACATCAAATCGAAGCTGTTTGAATTGTTTTTCCAAAGTTATCAACACTTGTATGTTTGGTGTTCCGAAACCCACCTTATCTCAGGCTGAAAACGAGTTTTGTGCACAGTGCCATAACTTCTCCTGGAAGCTTCAGAACATGAAAATTTCGCCTCTCACTATAGCAGAAAGGGTCTTTCTAGTAGTTGCACTTAAAATCTAAGCAGTCTGAAGTTTTTTTCCAAAGTTATCAACATTTTTATGCTTGGCGTTCCGAAACCCACCTTATCTCAGGTTGAAAACATCATTTTGTGCATTGTGCCATAACTTCTCAGGGAAGCTTCAGAACATGAAATTTTCACCTCCTACTATAGTTGAAAGGGTCTTTCTAGTAGTTGCACATCAAATCTAAGCTGTGTGAAGTGTTTTTCAAAAGTTATCAATATTTTTATGTTTGGCGTTCCGAAACTCACTTTAACGCGTTTTCTGCATTGTGGCATAACTTGTCAGGGAAGCTTCAGAACATGAAATTTTCACCACCCACTATAGCAGAAAGGGTCTTTATAGTAGTTGCACATCAAATCTAAGCAGTCTGAAGTGTTTTTCAAAAGTTTTCAACATTTTTATGATTGGCCTTCCAACACCCATCTTATCTCAGGTTGACAACACGTTTTGTGCATTTTGCCATAACTACTCAGGGAAGCTTCAGAACATGAAATTTTCACCTCCCACTATAGCAGAATGGCTCTTTCTAGTAGATGCACATAAATTCTAATCTGTCTGAAGTGTTTTTCCAAAGTTATCAACATTCTTATGTTTGGCGTTCCGGAACTCTCCTTATCTCACGCTTAAAACGTGTTTTCTGCATTGTGCCATAACTTTGCAGGGAAGCTTTAGAACATGAAATATTCACTTGCCGCTATAGTAGAAAGGGTCTTTCTAGTAGTTGCACAACAAATCTAAGCTGTCTGAAGTGTTTTTCGAAAGTTATCAACATTTTTATGTTTGGCGTTCCGGAATCGACCTTATCTCAGGATGAAAACGCGTTTTCTGCATTGTGCATAAACTTTTCAGGGAAGCTTCAGAATATGAAATTTTCACGTCCCACTATAGCAGAAAGGGTATTTCTAGTAGTTGCACATCAAATCTAAGCTGTCTGTAGAGTTTTTCCTGAGTTATCACCATTTTTATGTTTGGCGTTCCAGAAACAACCTTATCTCAGGCTGAAAACGCGTTTTCTGCATGGTGTCATCACTTTGCAGGAAAGCTGCAGAATATGAAATTTTCACCTCCCACTATAGCAGAAAGGGTCTTTCTAGTAGTTGCACAACAAATCTAAGCTGTCTGATGTGCTTTTCGAAAGTTATCAACATTTTTTTGTTTGGCGTTCAGGATCGCACCTTATTGAAAACGCATTTTCTGCATTGTGCCATAACTTTGCAGGGAAACTTCAGAACATGAAATTTTCACCTCCCACTATAGCAGAAATGGTCTTTCTAGTAGTTGCACATCAAATCTAAGCTGTCTGTAGAGTTTTTCCTGAGTTATCAACATTTTTATGTTTGGCGTTCCGGAACTCTCCTTATCTCACGCTTAAAACGTGTTTTCTGCATTGTGCCATAACTTTGCAGGGAAGCTTTAGAACATTAAATATTCACTTGCCGCTATAGTAGAAAGGGTCTTTCTAGTAGTTGCACATCAAATCTAAGCTGTCTGTAGAGTTTTTCCTGAGTTATCAACATTTTTATGTTTGGCGTTCCGGAATCGACCTTATCTCAGGATGAAAACGCGTTTTCTGCATTGTGCCAAAACTTTTCAGGGAAGCTTCAGTATATGAAATTTTCACGTCCCACTATAGCAGAAAGGGTATTTCTAGTAGTTGCACATCAAATCTAAGCTGTCTGAAGTGTTTTTCCAAAGTTATCAACATTTTTATGTTTGGCGTTCTGGAACCCACCTTATCTCAGGCTGAAAACGCGTTTTCTGCATTGTGCCATAACTTTGCAGGGAGACTTCAGAACATGAAATTTTCTCCTCCCACTATAGCAGAAAGGGTCTTTCTCGTACTTGCACATCAAATCTAAGCTGTCTGAAGTGTTTTTCGAAGGCTTTCAACATTTTTATGTTTGGCGTTCCGGAACCCACCTTATCTCAGGCTGTAAACGCGTTTTCTGCAATGTGCCATAACTTTGGGGGGAAGCTTCAGAACATGAAATTTTCAACTTCCACTATAGCAGAAAGGCTCTTTCCAGCAGTTGCACATCAAATCTAAGCTGTCTGAAGTGTTTTTCCAAAGTTATCAACATTTTTATGTTTGGCGTTCCGGAACCCACCTTATCTCAGGCTGTAAACGCGTTTTCTGCATTGTGCCATAACTTTGGAGGGAAGCTTCAGAACATGAAATTTTAACCTGCCACTATTGCAGAAAGGGTCCTTCTAGTAGTTGCACATCAAATCTAAGCTGTTTGAAGTGTTTTTCGAAAGTTATCAACATTTTTATGTTTGGCGTTCCGGAAACAACCTTATCTTAGGCTGAAAACGCGTTTTCTGCTTGGTGTCATCACTTTGCAGGAAAGCTGCAGAATATGAAATTTTCACCTCCCACTATAGCAGAAAGGTTCTTTCTAGTAGTTGCACATCAAATCTAAGCGGTTTGAAGTGTTTTTCGAAAGTTATCAACATTTTTATGTTTGGTGTTCCGGAATCGACCTTATCTCATGCCGAAAACGCGTTTTCTGCATTGTGCCATAACTTTGCAGGAAAGCTGCAGAATATGAAATTTTCACCTCCCACTATAGCAGAAAGGGTCTTTCTAGTAGTTGCACATCAAATCGAAGCTGTCTGAAGTGTTTTTCCAAAGTTAGCAACACTTTTATGTTTGCCGTTCCGGAATCGACCTTATCTCAGGCTGAAAACAAGATTTACGCATTCTGCCATAACTTTGCAGGGAAGCTTCAGAACATGAAATTTTCACCTCCCACTATAGCAGAATGCGTCTTTCTAGTAGTTGCACATCAAATCTTAGCTGTCTGATGTGTTTTTCCAAAGTTCTCAACATTTTTATGTTTACCGTTCTGAAATCAACCTCATCTCAGGCTGAAAACGCGTTTAACGCATTGTGCCATAACTTTGCAGGGAAGCTTCAGAACATGAAATTTTAACTTCCCACTATAGCAGAAAGGGTCTTTCTAGTAGTTACACATCAAATCTAAGCTGTCGAAATTGTTTTTCCAAAGTTATCAACATTTTTATGTTTGGCGTTCTGGAACCCACCTTATCTCAGGCTAAAAACGCGTTTTCTGGATAGTGCCAAAACTTTGCAGGGAGACTTCAGAACATGAAATTTTAACATCCCACTGTAGCAAAAAGGGTCTTTCTAGTAGTTGCACATCAAATCTAAGCTGTCTGAAGTGTTTTTCCAAAGTTATCAACATTCTTATGTTTGGCGTTCCGGAATCAACCTTATCTCAGGCTGAAAACGCGTTTTCTGCATTGTGCCATAACTTTGCAGGAAAGCTTCAGAACATGAAATTTTCCCCTCCCACTATAGCAGAAAGGGTCTTTCTAGTAGTTGCACATCAAATCTAAGCTGTTTGAAGTGTTTTTCGAAAGTTATCAACATTTTTATGTTTGGCGTTCCGGAAACAACCTTATCTTAGGCTGAAAACGCGTTTTCTGCTTGGTGTCATCACTTTGCAGGAAAGCTGCAGAATATGAAATTTTCACCTCCCACTATAGCAGAAAGGTTCTTTCTAGTAGTTGCACATCAAATCTAAGCGGTTTGAAGTGTTTTTCGAAAGTTATCAACATTTTTATGTTTGGTGTTCCGGAATCGACCTTATCTCATGCCGAAAACGCGTTTTCTGCATTGTGCCATAACTTTGCAGGAAAGCTGCAGAATATGAAATTTTCACCTCCCACTATAGCAGAAAGGGTCTTTCTAGTAGTTGCACATCAAATCGAAGCTGTCTGAAGTGTTTTTCCAAAGTTAGCAACACTTTTATGTTTGCCGTTCCGGAATCGACCTTATCTCAGGCTGAAAACAAGATTTACGCATTCTGCCATAACTTTGCAGGGAAGCTTCAGAACATGAAATTTTCACCTCCCACTATAGCAGAATGCGTCTTTCTAGTAGTTGCACATCAAATCTTAGCTGTCTGATGTGTTTTTCCAAAGTTCTCAACATTTTTATGTTTACCGTTCTGAAATCAACCTCATCTCAGGCTGAAAACGCGTTTAACGCATTGTGCCATAACTTTGCAGGGAAGCTTCAGAACATGAAATTTTAACTTCCCACTATAGCAGAAAGGGTCTTTCTAGTAGTTACACATCAAATCTAAGCTGTCGAAATTGTTTTTCCAAAGTTATCAACATTTTTATGTTTGGCGTTCTGGAACCCACCTTATCTCAGGCTAAAAACGCGTTTTCTGGATAGTGCCAAAACTTTGCAGGGAGACTTCAGAACATGAAATTTTAACATCCCACTGTAGCAAAAAGGGTCTTTCTAGTAGTTGCACATCAAATCTAAGCTGTCTGAAGTGTTTTTCCAAAGTTATCAACATTCTTATGTTTGGCGTTCCGGAATCAACCTTATCTCAGGCTGAAAACGCGTTTTCTGCATTGTGCCATAACTTTGCAGGAAAGCTTCAGAACATGAAATTTTCCCCTCCCACTATAGCAGAAAGGGTCTTTCTAGTAGTTGCACATCAAATCTAAGCTGTCTGTAGAGTTTTTCCTGAGTTATCAACATTTTTATGTTTGGGGTTCTGAAATCAACCTCATCTCAGGCTGAAAACGCGTTTTACGCATTGTGCCATAACTTTGCAGGGAAGCTTCAGAACATGATATTTTCAACTCCCACGATAGCAGAAAGGGTGTTTCTCGTAGTTGCACATCAAATCTAAGCTGTCTGAAGTGTTTTTCGAAAGTTTTCAACATTTTTATGTTTGGTGTTTCGGAATCGATCTAATCTCAGGCTGAAAACGCGTTTTCGGAATTGTGCCATAACTTTGCAGGGAAGCTTCAGAACATGAAGTTTTCACCTCCCACTATAGCAGAAATGGTCTTTCTAGTAGTTGCTCGTCAAATCTAAGCTGTCTGAAGTGTTTTTCCAAAGTTATCAACATTTTTATGTTTGGCGTTCCGGAACCCACCTTATCTCAGGCTGTAACCGCGTTTTCTACATTGTGCCATAACTTTGGAGGGAAGCTTCAGAACATGAAATTTTAACCTGCCACTATAGCAGAAAGGGACCTTCTAGTAGTTGCACATCAAATCTAACCTGTCTGAAGTGTTTTTCCAAAGTTATCAACATCTTTATGTTTGGCGTTCCGGAATCAACCTTATCTCAGGCTGAAAACGGGTTTTCTGCATTGTGCCATCACTTTGCAGGGAAGCTTCAGAACATTAAATTTTCAATTCCCACTACAGCAGAAAGGGTCTTTCTAGTAGTTGCACGTCAAATATAAGCTGTCTGAAGTGTTTTTCCGAAGTTATCAACATTTTTATGTTTGGCGTTCTGAAACCCACCTTATCTCAGGCTGAAAACGCGTTATCTGCATTGTGCCATAACTTTGCAGGAAAGCTGCAGAATATGAAATTTTCACCTCCCACTATAGCTGAAAGGGTCTTTCTAGTACTTACACAGCAAATCTAAGCTGTCTGAAGTGTTTTTCAGAAGTTATCAACATTTTTATGTTTGGCGTTCTGGAACCCACCTTATCTCAGGCTGTAAACGCGTTTTACGCATTGTGCCATAACATTCCATAAAGCTTCAGAACATGAAATTTTCACCTCCCACTATAGCAGAAAGGGTCTGTCTTGTAGTTGCACATCAAATCTCAGCTGTCTGAAGGGTTTTTCAAAAGTGATCAACATTTTTATGTTTGGCGTTCCGGAATCGACCTCATCTCAGGCTGAAAACGCGTTTTACGCATTGTGCCATAACTTTGGTGGGAAGCTTCAGATCATCAAATTTTCACCACCCACTATATCAGAAAGGGTCTTTCTAGTAGTTGCACATAAAATCTAAGCAGTCTGAAGTGTTTTTCCAAAGTTATCAACATTTTTATGTTTGGCGTACCGGAATCTATCTTATCTCAGGCTGAAGACGTGTTTTCTGCATTGTGCCATAACTTTGCAGGCAAGATTCAGAACATGAAATTTTCACATCCCACAATAGCAGAAATGGTCTTTCTAGGAGTTGCACATCAAATCTAAGCTGTCTGAAGTGTTTATCCAAAGTTATCAACATTTTTATGTTTGGCGTTCCGGAATCGACCTTATCTCAGTCTGAAAACGCGTTTTCTGCATTGTGCCATAACTTTGCAGGGAAGCCTCAGAACATGAAATTTTCACCTACCGCTATAGTAGAAAGGGTCTTTCTAGTAGTTGCACATCAAATCTAAGCAGTCTGAAGTGTCTTTCATAAGTTATCAACATTTTTATGTTTGGCGTTCCGGAATCAACCTTATCTCAGGCTGAAAACGCTTTTTCGGCATTGTGCCATAACTTTGCAGGGATGCATCAGTACATGAAATTTTCACCTCCCACAATAGCATATAGGGTGTTTCTAATAGTTGCACATCAAATCTAAGCTGTCTGAAGTGTTTTTCCAAAGTTATCAACATTTTTTTGTTTGGCGTTCCAGAATCGACCTTATCTCAGGCTGAAAACGTCTTTTACACATTGTTTCATAACTTTGCAGGGAAGCTTCAGAACATCAAATTTTCACCTCCCACTATAGTAGAAAGGGTCTTTCTAGTAGTTGCACATCAGATCTAAGCTGTCTGAAGTGTTTTTCCAAAGTTATCAACATTTTTATGTTTGGCGTTCCGGAATCGACCTTATCTCAGGCAGAAAACGCGTTTTACGAATTGTGCCATAACTTTGCAGGGAAGCTTCAGAACATGAAATTTTCAAATCCCACTATAGCAGAAAGGGTCTTTCTAGTAGTTGCACATCAAATCTAAGCTGTCTGAAGTGTTCTTCCAAAGTATCAACATTTTTATGTTTGGCGTTCCGGAACCCACCTTATCTCAGGCTGTGAGCGCGTTTTCTGCATTGTGGCATAACTTTGGAGGAAAGCTTCAGAACATGAAATTTTCAATTCCCATTATAGCAGAAAGGGTCTTTATGCCGTCGATGGAATGAAGAGAGTCGTCAGCGTCTTCACTGATGTTTATTGCCACCGTAGAACTGAACAGACACAGTCATTAGCATTCGCTCGGTCAAAGAACAACTTCAATTGTCACGGAAAAATAACGCAAATATAGACAAACGAACCACTTTGGTCTCCTTTGCATCGACGCCAGACTTGGATCGTGAACAGCAACAGCAAAGTAAAAATACCTCAACAAAAAATGGATGACTGGAAACAAACTTTCTTTCGTCTTTTTCAAGCAACATCAATAAAAAACGTACTTTCCGGTAAAGACTTTCAAAATAAAATACAACAACAACAATGCACAACCAATTAACAAAGCACCCAAAACATTCACATTTACACTCCCACCATTCACAACTATTGTGAATCTCTAAGAACTTCAGGTGGTTAATTACAACTTATACAACTGATATTAATCGAAGTACTTGAAATAAAAACCCTTAATCAGCTTCTAGCAATAGCACGGTTTTGTGTATGGATCTTTCTAAATAAACTGGTTTTGTTGAACAAGTGCCTGCACTGTTTCGTGTAGTGACACCGACTAACAGCCTGAGTTTTCTGACCCTTCCATCAACTCCAGGACAGACTTCAACAACCCTCGCCAACTTCCATTGATTTCTTGGCACAGTGTCATCACTCAACAGGACGATATCATTCACTTTTGCATTTCTTCTGTCTTTGGTCCATTTACTCCTCTGTTGAAGTTTAACAAAAACTCCTTCCTCCACCTGTTCCAAAATTCATTTGACAAGAATTGAACCCTTTTCCATCTCTTCCAAAGGTAGAGGTCTTCTCTCACAAATTCTCCAGGAGGTGGTGCAATGATTGATGATTTCATTGTCAAAATGTGATTTGGAGTGAGGGGCTCTGGTCCCACTGGATCATTGAGATTTTCTGTTGTCAACGGTCGACTATTCACTATTGCCATGACTTCATTGAAGTAGGTTCTAAGTGATGAGCTGTCCAATCTTCCAGCAGACTGATCCAAAATGGATGTGAGTACTGCTCTGATCGTGCGTATCTGCCTCTCCCAGACACCACCCATGTGACTTGAAGCTGGTGGGTTCATGACGAATGTGCACCCGAATTCCTTCATGCAATCTTGATCCATTCTTTTCATCAGTTCATGGAACTCGTTACGTGCACCCACAAAGTTTGTGCCTTGGTCACTGTGAAGTTGACTTACTTTGCCTCTAATTGCGATAAAACAGCGCAATGCGTTGAGAAAGGCATCTGTGGAAAGGTCATCCAATAGCTCAATGTGGATTGCACGTGAGCACATGCAGGTGAACAGAAGCCCATATCGTTTGACTTCCTTTCTTCCGTCCTTCACATAAAAAGGCCCAAAACAATCCATACCACTATATGTAAATGGAGGAGTAGCTTCCATTCTTTCTAGTGGAAGATCAGCCATTTTTTGTTCCTGGTAGGATCTTCTGAGTTTCCTGCACTTAACACACTTGAAGATGAAGGAAGAAACCTCACTGCTACATCCCAAAATCCAAATACCATTGGAACGTATTTCATTGATAGTCATCCCACGACCTTGATGTTTGACCTTCTCATGGTAATGCTTTATTAGCAGTCGAGATATGTGATGTCCTTTTGGCAGAATAGCAGGGTGTTTGACATAGGGATGGATTGATGCTTGCGTCAATCTACCTCCTACCCTCATGGTGCCATGACTGTCCACAAATGGGTTTAGCCTTTGCAGCTCATTTGACTTGATCCTTTGAATCTGTAACCTTTGATTTAAACAGCGGATTTCTTATCAACATTTTTATGTTTGGCGTACCGGAATCTATCTTATCTCAGGCTGAAGACGTGTTTTCTGCATTGTGCCATAACTTTGCAGGCAAGATTCAGAACATGAAATTTTCACATCCCACAATAGCAGAAATGGTCTTTCTAGGAGTTGCACATCAAATCTAAGCTGTCTGAAGTGTTTATCCAAAGTTATCAACATTTTTATGTTTGGCGTTCCGGAATCGACCTTATCTCAGTCTGAAAACGCGTTTTCTGCATTGTGCCATAACTTTGCAGGGATGCATCAGTACATGAAATTTTCACCTCCCACAATAGCATATAGGGTGTTTCTAATAGCGGATTTCTTGACTGAATGTTTCCTTCTGAACGACTTGGATTATGAACTCTTCAGCCTCCAGTCTTTCTTCAATAGTTGTAGATCTGTTGGATCTATGTTCAAGACCTTTCACCTTCTTTGCAAAGCGCTTCAATCTTGCAATGGCTCTTACAACTCTACTCTAATCAGAAAACCTTGGAAGACGGTCTGACAGAGATCTCTCCTGCGTCGCGCAAACATGTGTGGTTTTGACTTCTGGATATTCCTCAAAAGGCTCTCCCACCATAACCTCTTCTTCAGGGAGTTCCTTCTGCCACAGGAAGTCAGGCCCTGTTAGCCAGTTGGATTTAACAAGCTCTGTTATGGTGAGACCACGAGAGGCATGATCAGCCGGATTCTTTTCTGATGGAACATAATGCCACTGACTCGGCTCTGAGCTTGATTTAATCTGCTGGATTCAGTTGGCTACAAACACATGAAACCGCTTTTCATCGTTGCTAATGTAACCTAGAACAATCTTTGAGTCAGTCCAAAAATACTCCTTCAGATCTTTCATTTCCATTTCTCTTTTCAGCAGATCACCTGTTCTTGCAGCCACCACAGCAGCTGAGAGCTCTAGTCTGGGAATAGTTGTTATCTTTGTTGGCGCAACTCTCGCCTTCCCCATAACTAGAGAGCAATATGCTTCTCCTGATTTTGCAATAGCTCTAAGATAGGAACACACTCCATAACCAGAGACACTGGCATCAGAAAAATGATCAATCTCATATTGTTCAACTTCACTGGCAGTTAGAGGAATGTAGGCTCTGGGTATTTCCAGTGCGGACAGATTGTGGAGATCTTGTAGCCATTCTTCCCAACATTGCCTCAGGTTGTCTGGAAGTGGCTCATCCCAGCCAGCTTTGTCTTGACACATTCTTTGTAAAATCTGTTTGCCTTTCAAAATGAAGGGTGCAACAAACCCAAGTGGATCAAAAATTGAAGCCACTGTTGATAGTACACCTCTTCTGGTGAATGCATGATCTTTCACTACCACTCTGAACTGGAACTTATCTGAACGGATGCACCATTGAACACCAAGCGCTCGTTCAATTTTCGCTTCTCCCAATGCCATGTTCAGATCAGTTACACCTTGTACACACTCATTCTTCGGAATTGAGTCAAGCACAACATTGCTGTTGCTTATAAATTTGTGTAGATGGAGTCCACCACCTTTGCAGAGATCAACTGACTCTTGAATGAGCTGAATGGCTTCTACTTCACTATCCACACTTGTTAAGCCATCATCAACATAAAAGTTGCGGTGTATGAATGTCACTGTAGCTTGACTGAACTTGTCTGATCCTTTTGTAGCAATATGCTTAAGCCCAAAGTTTGCGCATCCAGGTGAGGATGCGGCACCAAACAGGTGAACTTTCATCCGAAATACACAAGGTGAACTCTCCATCCTGCCTTTTTCCCACCACAGAAATCTGAGGTAGTCTTGATCCTTCTTTGTCACATTAAACTGGTGAAACATTCTTTCTACATCACACATGAAGCCAATCCTCCCCTTCCGAAAGCGGCACAAGACACCCACAAGGGTATTTGTAAGGTCTGGTCCAGTGAGCAGATGTTCATTGAGTGAAGTATTCTGGAATCTGGCTGAGCAGTCGAACACCACACGAATCTTTCCTGGTTTTTGAGGATGATAAACCCCATGGTGTGGGATAAACCATACATTCTCATTGTCAAGTTCTGTCTCTGGGACCCGTTCTGCATCACCTCTTGATATCATGTCCTCCATAAATGCCACATAGTCCTTGTGGTACTGATCATTTTTCTTCAGACGCCTCTCCAGGCATCTCAGTCGATGTTCGGCACACACTTTGTTATTTGGCAAATTTGGTCTTTTTTCCTTGAAAGGAAGTGGCATTTCATAATGTCCGTTTGGCATTTGCTTTATGCTGTCGTTCATTATTGTTAGGAAGTTAAGATCTTCCTGTGAGATTGAAATTTCTTCGTTGTATTTTTCAGTGAAGTCAGACTCAAAAGCTTTGAGTATGTCTGTAGGAGAGATGATTTCCTTTACTTGAGTTCTACAAACAAAGTGTACCTCCGACTTAAGCTCAGAGGTAGCTGTGGTCACTGGCAAAACTTGCTTTATAATGATGCGGTGACTGACACCAATTTCATCTTCCTCATCTTGATCAACGTTTGCGTTGCTGTAGCCAATGATGCTCCAACCTAACAAGGATTTTTGTACATATGGCTGGTCTTCAGTGCCAGTGATGACGTCTCTTGGTTGCAAGGCTTGGGGACAGTTATAACCTATAAGCAATCCTACTTCGCAGTCAAGCTCTGGAGACATTTCACCTTCTAGATGTTGCAAGTGCGGCCAGGATCTTGCTGTAGTACTTGTAGGTATATGAGACCTATTCGCAGGTATATATTCTCGTGTAAGTTGTTGGGAGCTTGATTTTAATGTTCGACTTAATTCCTCTAACTTGCAGTCCTTGCACCCTCTGGCTACTCACCACTTTACTTCTGGAGGTTATTGTTGATACCTTGAGCTTGACCGGGTCACTTTCTGCATGCAGTACTTCAGCTACATCCTTCAAGATGAACGTTGTATCACTCTGACTGTCAAGCAGCGCATACATTAAAACTTCTTTGTTCGGTTCCTGTGTGGTAGAGACATAAACTGGAACAATAGATGATGTATGAGTACAACTCTTGCCTTGAATGACTCTGTTTGAGGTAGCAACATGTGTTTCATGAGATTCAGACTCTTGATCTGTATTTCTCATGTTAACTTCAAACCTTTCTTGTTGGCTTCCTTCTCTTTCTTCTTTCTTTACACGATCTTGGTGTAAGCAAGTTGGATGTTGTTTTCCACACAAGTTGCACTCACTTCTGGATGGACATGCCTTGGAGTTGTGACCAACCTTGAGGCAACCAAAACACAGTCTGGCCTGTTGTACAAACTTAACTCTTGCTTCAATGGGGGTTTTCATCATCTTGCGGCAGTATTGTATGGTATGACCTTTTTTATCGCAAAAGACACACATGAGACTCGTTTTCTCACGTGTACTTGTAGTAAATGTTTTAACACTGAAACTGGCATGTCTGTTAGACTTGGATGTCTCTTTGTCTGACACTCTTGGTTTTTCGAAGTCCTTTGACTTCATAGCCTGAAATGAAGTAATCGGATTGCATGCAATGCGAGCCTCCATGTTTAGAAATCTCACAAAATATTTGAAGTCAGGGAACATCTTGTGCTCATCCAAGAACATAGTGACTTCTCTATTCCATCGTGCAGTTAACCACTCTGGAAGCTTGGCTGCAATCCTTTGATTCTCCACACAATCGTCAAGCGTTTGTAGTCCTTGAAGATATGGCATGGCTGACTCAACACTGCTCAGAAAATCAGCAAACTCACGGAGATCTTCACTATCTCTGGGGTTGATTTTGTGCCATGAATGTATCTTGTCACGATACGACTTGGCAACTACAAACGGATGACCAAATCTGTCTTCAAGTGTATCCAAAGCAGCCCGATACGCTGCCTCCGTTCCCACCAGGAAATGTCCTTCGATAGCCCTCTTTGCTGAGCCTCCCACATACTTTCGTAAAAAGAAGAGCCTTTCTTGAGCGGGCAAGTTTTTTCGATCAATTAGAGTACTGAAGGAAAGTTTCCAATCATTGTACATTAAAGGATCTCCTTTGAAGATTTCAGGCTCTGCGATAGGGACTCTGTTAGCTGTGATTGCTTCAGCAAGTGCTCTCACCAGGTCATTAGCAGTCTCTTGAGTGTGAGTAGGAACATTTGCTTGAGTGTGAGCTTGAATCGGCTGAGCAAGTTGGACAGGAGTAGCTTCTACGTGTGCATCTTGTTGTGAGGGAAAGAAGGGTTCACATGAAGGGTCCAGTTTAAGTGACGGACGTAAAGAATCTGAATACACTTGTAGCCTTGCTTGTGCTGCATTGTGTCTTTTGAGTTCTTCCAGTCGTCCTAACTCTTTCCTTTTCCCATCCAACTTCATTTTTCGATCTGCACTTTCTGCAATGAACTGAGCTCTCTTTTTAGCATTCTTTGCTTCAAGCTCCTTCTCCTCAGCTTCTCTCTCAGCCTGTAAGATGATATCCTCCTTTTCAAGTTTTTTAATTTCTTCTTCTTGCTGATGTTGAGCATCCATTATCTTTATCACCTCTTGTGTTGCTGCAACTTCAGCTGCTGCTTGTTTAGCACTTAATGACAGAACAGAAGCGTGTCTAGACAATACAGATGATGCCCTAGAGTTGCTTGTTTGATTTGTTGAGACGCTGGAGACAGAGCTTTCAAACACTGACTTGGAGTCAGGCCAAGGGATATCTTCTACACTCTCACCACTGCAGAGTTGTTGCACCTTTATATTAGCAATCTTTGTGAATGCATGGCACGTGTCATTCATCCTCCTAATGTCAGGTTCAGGACTTGAGATAGCTCTGATTTCCAGGTAAATGTTGTCTATGTCTACTTGGATACTGTTGATTACTGTCATAACTTCATCGACTAAATCGGTCGCATCCTTGTTCTTCATAGCTCTTTTCAGTCCATTAAGGTGATATTTCAATCTACTGTAGATCTTCAGAAAGTCCTGATATAAATATCTCAGCTTTCCATCCATCAAGGCTTGCCCTTTCTCAGTAGGTTTCCGTATGCGTGTGCTTCTTCTTATGTTAGGAGGTAACTGCGTGTTGTTCACATTCACCTGGGATTGCACATCTTCCTCACCTGATCTAGCTTGATGTGACAGTGAGGTAACCTCTTCAGTTAGCGCAGACGCACTTTCCTGAGTGTGTGACATGTTAAATTTGTCAGTGGGATGGTATTTGAACTAAACGTTCCTTTCCCTATTCTGTAATAACACATAAAATAGATCTATAGTTACACCCAAATGTAGTCACCACAAACAAAAGATACAATGAAACAATTAACATCAAATCAGACTGAGTGCTGTAGAACTTAAATACTAATTGTCTAGTTCAACTTTACTTTGCCGGATGATCACTGACTGGACACTGCCTCGTCCACGTATTACAGAAAAACAGACCTCCGTGGTCAGGGATTGCTTTGATACCTTCAGCACAACCCTCTCGATGTGTTTGCTTGTGTGGCCTTGCCCAGAGATCACCTTGGCTTCAGGATTCGGTCCCGATGTTGCACTTCGCTTGCTTGCTAGCGTCGTCAACTCGTGTTTCCTTTTCTGCACGAGTGTAGTACTTCTGCACCGGAGTCATCTGCTTCTGCACCGCAGTCGTCTACTTAAGCACCGGAGTGTTCTACTATGCCGTCGATGGAATGAAGAGAGTCGTCAGCGTCTTCACTGATGTTTATTGCCACCGTAGAACTGAACAGACACAGTCATTAGCATTCGCTCGGTCAAAGAACAACTTCAATTGTCACGGAAAAATAACGCAAATATAGACAAACGAACCACTTTGGTCTCCTTTGCATCGACGGCAGACTTGGATCGTGAACAGCAACAGCAAAGTAAAAATACCTCAACAAAAAATGGATGACTGGAAACAAACTTTCTTTCGTCTTTTTCAAGCAACATCAATAAAAAACGTACTTTCCGGTAAAGACTTTCAAAATAAAATACAACAACAACAACGCACAACCAATTAACAAAGCACCCAAAACATTCACATTTACAGTCTTTCTCGTACTTGCACATCAAATTTAAGCTGTATGAAGTGTTTTTTGAAAGTTTTCAACATTTTTATGTTTGCCGTTCCTGAATCGACCTTATCTCAGGCTGAAATTGCGTTTTCTGCAATGTGCCATAACTTTGCAGGGAAGCTTCAGAACATGAAATTTTCAACTCCCACTACAGCAGAAAGGCTTTTTCCAGTAGTTGCACATCAAATCTAAGCAGTCTGAAGTGTTTTTCCAAAGTTATCAACATTTTTATTTTTGGCTTTCCGGAATCGACCTTGTCTCAGCCTGAAAACGCGTTTTCTGCATTGTGCCATAACTTTGCAGCGAAGCCTCAGAACATGAAATTTTCACCTCCCACTATAGCAGAAAGGGTTTTTCTAATAGTTGCACATCAAATCTAAGCTGTTTGAAGTGTTTTTCCAAAGTTATCAACATTTTTATGTTTGGCGTTCCGGAACCCACCTTATCTCAGGCGGTAAAAGCGTTTTCTGCATTGTGCCATAACTTTGGAGGGAAGCTTCAGAACATGAAATTTTGACCTAACACTATATCAGGAAGGGTCTTTCTTGTACTTGCACATCAAATCTAAGCTGTCTGAAGTGTTTTGCGAAAGTTATCAACATTTTTATGTTTGGCGTTCCAGAATCGACCTTATCTCAGCCTGAAAACGCGTTGTCTGCATTGTGCCATAACTTTACATGGAAGCTTCCGAACATGAAATTTTTACCTCCCACTATAGCAGAAAGGGTCTTTCTAGTAGTTGCACATCAAATCAAAGCTGTCTGAAGTGTTGTTCCAAAGTTATCAACATTTTTACGTTTGGCGTTCCGGAATCGACCTTATCTCAGGCTGAAAACACGTTTTACGCATTGTGCCATAACTTTGCAGGGAAGCTTCAGAACATGAAATTTTCACCTCCCACTATAACAGAAAGGGTCTTTCTAGTAGTTGCACATCAAATCTAAGCTGTCTGAAGTGTTGTTCCAAAGTGATCAACATTTTTACGTTTGGCGTTTCGGAACCCACCTTATCTCAGGCTGAAAACGCGTTTTCTGCATTGTCCCATAACTTTCTAGGGAGGCTTCAGAACATGAAATTTTGACCTCCCACTATAGCAGAAAGGGTCTTTCTAGTAGTTGCACATCAAATCTAAGCTGTCTGAGGTGTTTTTCCAAAGTTATCAACATTTTTATGTTTGGCGTTCCGGAACCCACCTTATCTCAGGCTGAAAACGCGTTTTCTGCATTGTGCCATAACTTCTCAGGGAAGCTTCAGAACATGAAATGTTCACCTCCCACGATAGCAGAAAGGGTCTTTCTAGTAGTTGCACATCAGATATAAGCTGTCCGAAGTGTTTTTCGAAATTTATCAACATTTTTATGTTTGGTGTTCCGGAATCGACCTTATCTGAGGATGAAAAATCGTTTTCTGCATTGTCCCATGATTTTCCAGGGAAGTTTCAGAACATGAATTTTCGACCTCCCACTATAGCAGAAAGGGTCTTTCGAGTAGTTGCACATCAAATCTAAGCTGTCTGAAGAGTTTTTCGAAAGTTATCAACATTTTTATGTTTGGCGTTCCAGAATCGACCTTATCTCAGGCTGAAAACGCGTTGTCTGCATTGTGCCATAACTTTGCATGGAAGCTTCCGAACATGAAATTTTTACCTCCCACTATAGCAGAAAGGGTCTTTCTAGTAGTTGCACATCAAATCTAAGCTGTCTGAAGTGTTGTTCCAAAGTTATCAATATTTTTATGTTTGGCGTTCCGGAATCGACCTTATCTCAGGCTGAAAACGCGTTTCCTGCATTGTGGCATAACTTTGCAGGGAAGCTTCAGAACATCGAATTTTCACCTCCCACAACGGCAGAAATGGTCTTTCTAGTAGTTGCACATCAAATCTAAGCTGTCTGAAGTGTTTTTACAGAATTATGAACGTGTTTATGTTTGGCGTTCCGGAATCGACCTTATCTCAGGCTGAAAACGCGTTTTACGCATGGTGCCATAACTTTGCAGGGAAGCTTCAGAACATCGAATTTTCACCTCCCACTATAGCAGAAACGGTCTTTCTCGTAGTTGCACATCAAATTTAAGCTGTCTGAAGTGTTTTTCCAAAGTTATCAACATTTTTATGTTTGGTGTACCAGAATCTATCTTATCTCAGGCTGAAGACGTGTTTTCTGCATTGTGCCATAACTTTGCAGGGAAGCTTCAGAACATGAAATTTTAAACTTGCGCTATAGCAGAAAAGGTCGTTCTAGTAGTTGGACATCAAATCTAAGCTGTCTGAAGTGTTTTTCCAAAGTTATCATCATTTTTATGTTTGGCATTCTGGAACCCACCTTATCTCAGTCTGAAAACGCGTTTTACGCATGGTGCCATAACTTTGCAGGGAAGCTTCAGAACATGACATTTTAAACTTCCACTATAGCAGAAAGGGTCTTTCTAGTAGTTGCACATCAAAGCTAAGCTGTCTGAAGTGTTTTTCCAAAGTTATCAACATTTTTATGTTTTGCGTTCCGGAATCGACCTTATCTCAGACTGAAAACGCGTTTTACGCATTATGCCATAGCTTTGGAGGGAAGCTTCAGAACATCGGATTTTCACCACCCACTATATCAGAAAGGGTCTTTCTAGTAGTTGCACATCAAATCTAAGCAGTCTGAAGTGTTTTTCCAAAGTTATCAACATTTTTATGTTTGGCGTTTTGGAATCGACCTTATCTCACGCTGAAAACGCGTTTTCTGCATTGTGCCATAACTTTGCAGGGAAGCTTTAGAACATGAAATTTTAAACTTGCGCTATAGCAGAAAAGGTCTTTCTAGTAGTTGTACATCAAATTTATGCTGTCTGAAGTGTTTTTCCAAAGTTATCCACATTTTAATGTTTGGCGTTCTGGAATCGACCTTATCTCAGGCTGAAAACGCGTTTTACGCATTGTGCCATAACTTTGCATAAAGCTTCAGAACATGAAATTTTCACCTCCCGCTATAGCAGAAAGGGTCTTTCTAGTAGTTGCAGATAAAATCTAAGCTGTCTGAAATGTTTTTCCAAAGTTATCAACATTTTTTTGTTTGGCGTTCTGGAACCCACCTTATCTCAGTCTGAAAATGTGTTTTCTGCATTGTGCCGTAACTTTGCAGGGAAGCCTCAGAACATGAAATTTTCACCTCCCGCTATAGTAGAAAGGGTCTTTCTAGTAGTTGCACATCGAATCTAAGCTGTCTGAAGTGTCTTTTCAAAGTTATCAACACTTTTATGTTTGGCGTTCCGGAATCGACCTTATCTCAGGCTGTAAACGCGTTTTACGCATGGTGCCATAACTTTGCAAGGAAGCTTCAGAACATGAATTTTTCACCTCCCACAATGGCAGAAAGGGTCTTTCTAGTAGTTGCACATCAAATCTAAGCTGTCTGAAGTGTTTTTCCAAAATTATCAACAGTTTTATGTTTGGCGTTCCGGAGTCGACCTTATCTTAGGCTGAAAACGCTTTTTACGCATTGTGCCACAACTTTGCATAAAGCTTCAGAACATGAAATTTTCACCTCCCACTATAGCAGAAAGGGTCTTTCTAGTAGTTGCAGATCAAATCTAAGCTGTCTGAAATGTTTTTCCAAAGTTATCAACATTTTTATGTTTGGCGTTCCGGAATCAACCTTATCTCAGGCTGAAAACGCGTTTTACGCATTGTGCCATAACTTTGCATAAAGCTTCAGAACATGAAATTTTCACCTCCCACTATAGCAGAAAGGTTTTTTACGTAGTTGCATATCAAATCTAAGCTGTCTGAAGTGTTTTTCCAAACGTATCAACATTTTTATGTTTGGCGTTCCGGAACCCATCTTATCTCAGGCTGAAAACGTGTTTTCTGCATTGTGCCATAACTTTGCAGGGATGCCTCAGAACATGAAATTTTCACCTCCCACAATAGTAGAAAGGGTCTTTCTAGTAGTTGCACATCAAATCTAAGCTGTCTGAAGTGTTTTGCCAAATTTATCAACATTTTTATGTTTGGCGTTCCGGAATCGACCTTATCTCAGGCTGAAAACGCGTTTTACGCATGGTGCCATAACTTTGCAGGGAAGCTTCAGAAAATCGAATTTTCACTTCCCACTATAGCAGAAACGGTCTTTCTCGTAGTTGCACATCAAATCTAAGCTGTCTGAAGTGTTTTTCCAAAGTTATCAACATTTTTATGTTTGGCGTACCAGAATCTATCTTATCTCAGGCTGAAGACGTGTTTTCTGCATTGTGCCATAACTTTGCAGGGAAGCTTCAGAACATGAAATTTTAAACTTGCGCTATAGCAGAAAAGGTCTTTCTAGTAGTTGGACATCAAATCTAAGCTGTCTGAAGTGTTTTTCCAAAGTTATCATCATTTTTATGTTTGGCGTTCTGGAACCCACCTTATCTCAGGCTGAAAACGCGTTTTCTGCATTCTGCCATAACTTTGCAGGGAAGCTTCAGAACATGAAATTTCTACATCCCACTATAGCAGAAAGGGTCTTTCTAGTAGTTGCACATCAAATCTAAACTGTTTGAAGTGTTTTTCCAAAGTAATCAACATTTTTAAGTTTGGCGTTCCGGAATCAACCTTATCTCAGGCTGAAAACGCATTTTACGCATTGTGCCATAAATTTGCAGGAAAGCTTCAGAACATTAAATTTTCACCTCCCACTATAGCAGAAAGGGTCTTTCTCGTACTTGTTCATCAAATCTAAGCTGTCTGAAGTGTTTTTCCGAAGTTATCAACATTTTTATGTTTGGCGTTCCGGAATTGACCTTATGTCAGGCTGAAAACGCGTTTTCTGCATTGTGACATAACTTTGCAGGGAAGCTTCAGAACATGAAATTTTAACCTCCCACGATAGCAGAAAGGGTCTTTCTAGTAGTTGCACATCAAATCGATGCAGTTTGAATTGTTTTTCCAAAGTTATCAACACTTTTTTGTTTGGTGTTCCGGAATCAACCTTATCTGAGGCTGAAAACGCGTTTCCTGCATTGTGGCATAACTTTGCAGGGAAGCTTCAGAACATCGAATTTTCACCTCCCACAATGGCAGAAATGGTCTTTCTAGTAGCTGCACATAAAATCTAAGCTGTCTGAAGTGTTTTTCCAGAATTATGAACGTGTTTATGTTTGGCGTTCCGGAATCGACCTTATCTCAGGCTGAAAACGCGTTTTACGCATGGTGCCATAACTTTGCAGGGAAGCTTCAGAACATCGAATTTTCACCTCCCACTATAGCAGAAACGGTCTTTCTCGTAGTTGCACATCAAATCTAAGCTGTCTGAAGTGTTTTTCCAAAGTTATCAACATTTTTATGTTTGGCGTACCAGAATCTATCTTATCTCAGGCTGAAGATGTGTTTTCTGCATTGTGCCATAACTTTGCAGGGAAGCTTCAGAACATGAAATTTTAAACTTGCGCTATAGCAGAAAAGGTCTTTCTAGTAGTTGGACATCAAATCTAAGCTGTCTGAAGTGTTTTTCCAAAGTTATCATCATTTTTATGTTTGGCGTTCTGGAACCCACCTTATCTCAGTCTGAAAATGTGTTTTCTGCATTGTGCCATAACTTCTCAGGGAAGCTTCAGAACATGAAATTTTCAACCTCCCACTATAGCAGAAAGGGTCTTTCTAGTAGTTGCACATCAGATCTAAACTGTCCGAAGTGTCTTTTGAAAGTTATCAACACTTTTATGTTTGGCATTCGGGAATCGACCTTATCTCAGGCTGAAAACGCGTTTTACGCATGGTGCCATAACTTTGCAGGGAAGCTTCAGAACATGACATTTTAAACTTCCACTATAGCAGAAAGGGTCTTTCTAGTAGTTGCACATCAAAGCTAAGCTGTCTGAAGTGTTTTTCCAAAGTTATCAACATTTTTATGTTTGGCGTTCCGGAATCGACCTTATCTCAGACTGAAAACGCGTTTTACGCATTATGCCATAGCTTTCGTGGGAAGCTTCAGAACATCGGATTTTCACCACCCACTATATCAGAAAGGGTCTTTCTAGTAGTTGCACATCAAATCTAAGCAGTCTGAAGTGTTTTTCCAAAGTTATCAACATTTTTATGTTTGGCGTTCTGGAATCGACCTTATCTCACGCTGAAAACGCGTTTTCTGCATTGTGCCATAACTTTGCAGGGAAGCTTCAGAACATGAAATTTTAAACTTGCGCTATAGCAGAAAAGGTCTTTCTAGTAGTTGTACATCAAATTTATGCTGTCTGAAGTGTTTTTCCAAAGTAATCAACATTTTTAAGTTTGGCGTTCCGGAATCAACCTTATCTCAGGCTGAAAACGCATTTTACGCATTGTGCCATAAATTTGGAGGAAAGCTTCAGAACATTAAATTTTCACCTCCCACTATAGCAGAATGGGTCTTTCTCGTACTTGTACATCAAATCTAAGCTGTCTGAAGTGTTTTTCCGAAGTTATCAACATTTTTATGTTTGGCGTTCCGGAATTGACCTTATGTCAGGCTGAAAACGCGTTTTCTGCATTGTGACATAACTTTGCAGGGAAGCTTCAGAACATGAAATTTTAACCTCCCACGATAGCAGAAAGGGTCTTTCTAGTAGTTGCACATCAAATCGAAGCTGTTTGAATTGTTTTTCCAAAGTTATCAACACTTTTTTGTTTGGTGTTCCGGAATCAACCTTATCTGAGGCTGAAAACGCGTTTTACGCATTGTGCCATAACTTTGCAGGAAAGCTTCAGAACATGAAATTTTCAACTCCCACTATAGCAGAAAGGCTCTTTCTAGTAGTTGCACATCAAATCTAAGCTGTCTAAAGAGTTTTTCCAAAGTTATCAATATTTTTATGTTTGGCGTTCCGGAATCGACCTTATCTCAGGCTGAAAACGCGTTTCCTGCATTGTGGCATAACTTTGCAGGGAAGCTTCAGAACATCGAATTTTCACCTCCCACAATGGCAGAAATGGTCTTTCTAGTAGTTGCACATCAAATCTAAGCTGTCTGAAGTGTTTTTCCAGAATTATGAACGTGTTTATGTTTGGCGTTCCGGAATCGACCTTATCTCAGGCTGAAAACGCGTTTTACGCATGGTGCCATAACTTTGCAGGGAAGCTTCAGAACATCGAATTTTCACCACCCACTATAGCAGAAACGGTCTTTCTCGTAGTTGCAAATCAAATCTAAGCTGTCTGAAGTGTTTTTCCAAAGTTATCAACATTTTTATGTTTGGCGTACCAGAATCTATCTTATCTCAGGCTGAAGACGTGTTTTCTGCATTGTGCCATAACTTTGCAGGGAAGCTTCAGAACATGAAATTTTAAACTTGCGCTATAGCAGAAAAGGTCTTTCTAGTAGTTGGACATCAAATCTAAGCTGTCTGAAGTGTTTTTCCAAAGTTATCATCATTTTTATGTTTGGCGTTCTGGAACCCACCTTATCTCAGTCTGAAAATGTGTTTTCTGCATTGTGCCATAACTTCTCAGGGAAGCTTCATAACATGAAATTTTCAACCTCCCACTATAGCAGAAAGGGTCTTTCTAGTAGTTGCACATCAGATCTAAGCTGCCCGAAGTGTCTTTTCAAAGTTATCAACACTTTTATGTTTGGCATTCGGGAATCGACCTTATCTCAGGCTGAAAACGCGTTTTACGCATGGTGCCATAACTTTGCAGGGAAGCTTCAGAACATGACATTTTAAACTTCCACTATAGCAGAAAGGGTCTTTCTAGTAGTTGCACATCAAAGCTAAGCTGTCTGAAGTGTTTTTCCAAAGTTATCAACATTTTTATGTTTGGCGTTCCGGAATCGACCTTATCTCAGACTGGAAACGCGTTTTACGCATTATGCCATAGCTTTCGAGGGAAGCTTCAGAACATCGGATTTTCACCACCCACTATATCAGAAAGGGTCTTTCTAGTAGTTGCACATCAAATCTAAGCAGTCTGAAGTGTTTTTCCAAAGTAATCAACATTTTTATGTTTGGCGTTCTGGAATCGACCTTATCTCAGGCTGAAAACGCGTTTTACGCATTGTGCCATAACTTTGCATAAAGCTTCAGAACATGAAATTTTCACCTCCCACTATAGCAGAAAGGGTCTTTCTAGTAGTTGCAGATAAAATCTAAGCTGTCTGAAATGTTTTTCCAAAGTTATCAACATTTTTTTGTTTGGCGTTCTGGAACCCACCTTATCTCAGTCTGAAAATGTGTTTTCTGCATTGTGCCGTAACTTTGCAGGGAAGCCTCAGAACATGAAATTTTCACCTCCCGCGATAGTAGAAAGGGTCTTTCTAGCAGTTGCACATCGAATCTAAGCTGTCTGAAGTGTCTTTTCAAAGTTATCAACACTTTTATGTTTGGCGTTCCGGAATCGACCTTATCTCAGGCTGTAAACGCGTTTTACGCATGGTGCCATAACTTTGCAAGGAAGCTTCAGAACATGCATTTTTCACCTCCCACAATGGCAGAAAGGGTCTTTCTAGTAGTTGCACATCAAATCTAAGCTGTCTGAAGTGTTTTTCCAAAATTATCAACAGTTTTATGTTTGGCGTTCCGGAATCGACCTTATCTCAGGCTGAAAACGTTTTTTCTGCATTGTGCCATAACTTTGCAGGGAAGCTTCAGAACATGAAATTTTAACATCCCACAATAGCAGAAAGGGTCTGTCTCGTAGTTGCTCATTAAAGCTAAGCTGTCTGAAGTGTTTTTCCAAACTGATCAACATTTTTATGTTTGGCGTTCCGGAGTCGACCTTATCTCAGGCTGAAAACGCTTTTTACGCATTGTGCCACAACTTTGCATAAAGCTTCAGAACATGAAATTTTCACCTCCCACTATAGCAGAAAGGGTCTTTCTAGTAGTTGCAGATCAAATCTAAGCTGTCTGAAATGTTTTTCCAAAGTTATCAACATTTTTATGTTTGGCGTTCCGGAATCAACCTTATCTCAGGCTGAAAACGCGTTTTACGCATTGTGCCATAACTTTGCATAAAGCTTCAGAACATGAAATTTTCACCTCCCACTGTAGCAGAAAGGTTTTTTACGTAGTTGCATATCAAATCTAAGCTGTCTGAATTGTTTTTCCAAACGTATCAACATTTTTATGTTTGGCGTTCCGGAACCCATCTTATCTCAGGCTGAAAACGTTTTTTCTGCATTGTGCCATAACTTTGCAGGGATGCCTCAGAACATGAAATTTTCACCTCCCACTATAGTAGAAAGGGTCTTTCTAGTAGTTGCACATCAAATCTAAGCTGTCTGAAGTGTTTTGACAAATTTATCAACATTTTTATGTTTGGCGTTCTAAAACCCACCTTATGTCAGGCTGAAAATGCGTTTTCTGCATTGTGCCATAACTTTGCAGGGAAGCTTCAGAACATGAAATTTTCACCTCCCGCTATAGCAGAAAGGGTCTTTCTAGTTGTTGCATTTCAAATCTAAGCTGTCTGAACTGTCTTTCCAAAGTTATCAACATTTTTATGTTTGGAGTTCCGGAATCGACCTTGTCTAAGGCTGAAAACATGTTTTTCGCATTATGCCATAAATTCGCTGGGAAGCTTCAGAACATGAAATTTTCACCTGCCACTATAGCAGAAATGGTCTTTCTAGTAGTTGCACATCAAATCTAAGCTGTCTGAAGTTTTTTTCCAAAGTTATAAACTTTTTTATGTTTCGCGTTCCGGAATCGACCTTATCTCAGGTTGAAAACGCGTTTTACGCCTTTTGCATGAATTTGCAGGGAAGCTTCTGACCATGGAATTTTCACTACCAACTATAGCAGAAAGGGTCTTTCCAGTATCTGCACATCAACTGTAAGCTGTCTGAAGTGTATTTCGAAAGTTATCAACATTTTTATGTTTGGTGTTCTAGAACCACCTTATCTCAGGCTGAAAATGCGTTTTCTGCATTGTGCCATAACTTTGCAGGGAAGCTTCAAAACATGAAGTTTTCACCTCCCACTATAGCAGAAAGGGTCTCTATAGTAGTTGCACATCAAATCTAAGCTGTCTGAAGTTTTTTTCCAAAGTTATCAACTTTTTTATGTTTGGCGTTCTGGAATCGACCTTATCTCAGGCTGAAAACGCGTTTTCTGCATTGTGCCATAACTTTGCAGGGAAGCTTCAAAACATGAAGTTTTCACCTCCCACTATAGCAGAAAGGGTCTCTCTAGTAGTTGCACATCAAATCTAAGCTGTCTGAAGTTTTTTTCCAAAGTTATCAACTTTTTTATGTTTGGCGTTCTGGAATCGACCTTATCTCAGGCTGAAAACGCGTTTTATGCGTTGTGCCATAAATTTGCAGGGAAGCTTCAGAACATGAAATTTTCACTACCCACTATAGCAGAAAGGGTCTGTCTAGTAGTTGCACATCAAATCTAAGCCGTCTGAAGTGTTTTTCCAAAGTTATCAACATTTTTATATTTGGCGTTCCGGAATCGACCTTGTCTCAGGCTGAAAACATGTTTTTCGCATTATGCCATCAATTCGCTGGGAAGCTTCAGAACATGAAATTTTCACCTGCCACTATAGCAGAAATGGTCTTTCTAGTAGTTGCACATCAAATCTAAGCTGTCTGCAGTCTTTTTACAAAGTTATCAACATTTTTATGTTTCGCGTTCCGGAATCGACCTTATCTCAGGCTGAAAACGCGTTTTACGCCTTTTGCATAAATTTGCAGGGAAGCTTCAGAACATGGAATTTTCAGTACCAACAATGGCAGAAAGGGTCTTTCTAGTATTTGCACATCAACTCTAAGCTGTCTGAAGTGTCTTTCCAAAGTTATCAACATTTTTATGTTTGGCGTTCCGGAATCGACCTTATCTCAGGCTGAAAACGCGTTTTACGCATTGTGCCAAAACTTTGCAGGGAAGCTTCAGAACATGAAATTTTCACCTGCCACTATAGCAGAAATGCTCTTTCTAGTAGTTGCACATCAAATCTAAGCTGTCTGCAGTCTTTTTCCAAAGTTAGCACCATTTTTATGTTTCGAGGTCCGGAATCGAACTTGTCTCAGGCTGAAAACGCGTTTTCTGCATTGTGATATAACTTTGCAGGGAAGGTTCAGAACATGAAATTTTCACATCCCACTATAGCAGAAAGGGTATTTCTAGTAATTGCACATCAAATCTAAGCTGTCTGAAGTGTTTTTCCAAAGTTATCAACATTTTTATGTTTGGCGTTCCGGAACCCACCTTATTGAAAACGCCTTTTCTGCATTGTGCCATAACTTTGCAGGGAAGCTTCAGAACATGAAATTTTCACCTCCCACTATAGGAGAAAGTGTCTTTCGAGTAGTTGCACATCAAATCTAAGCTGTCTGAAGTGTTTTCCCAAAGTTATCATATTTTTTTTGTTTGGCGTTCCGGAACCCACCTTATCTCAGGCTGAAAACGCGTTTTCTGCATTGTGATATAACTTTGCAGGGAAGCTTCAGAACATGAAATTTTAACCTGCCACTATAGCAGAAAGGGTCCTTCTAGTAGTTGCACATCAAATCTAACCTGCCTGAAGTGTTTTTCCAAAGTTTTCAACATTCTTATGTTAGGCGTTCTGGAATCAACCTTATCTCAGGCTGAAAACGCGTTTTCTGCATTGTGCCATCACTTTGCAGGAAAGCTGCAGAACATGAAATTTTCACATCCCACTATAGCAGAAAGGGTCTTTCTAGTAGTTGCACATCAAATCTAAGCTGTCTGAAGTGTTTTTCCAAAGTTATCATATTTTTTTGTTTGGCGTTCCGGAACCCACCTTATCTCAAGCTGAAAACGCGTTTTCTGCATTGTGCCATAACTTTGCAGGAAAGCTTCAGAACATGAAATTTTCAACTCCCACTATAGCAGAAAGGGTCTTTCTAGTAGTTGCAGGTCAAATATAAGCTGTCTGAAGTGTTTTTCCAAAGTTATCAACATTTTTATGTTTGGCGTTCCGAAACCCACCTTATCGCACTCTGTAAGCGCGTTTTCTGCATTGTGCCATACCTTTGGAGGAAAGCTTCAGAACATGAAAATTTCACCTCCCATGATAGCAGAAAAGGTTTTTCTAATAGTTGCACATCAAATCTAAGCTGTTTGAAGTGTTTTTCCAAAGTTATCAACATTTTTATGTTTGGCGTTCCGGGACCCACCTTATCTCAGGCTGTAAACGCGTTATCTGCATTGTGCCATAAATTTGGAGGGAAGCTTCAGTAGATGAAAATTTAACCTGCCACCATAGCAGAAAGGGTCCTTCTAGTAGTTGCACATCAAATCTAACCTGTCTGAAGTGTTTTTCCAAAGTTATTAACAGTCTTATGTTTGGCGTTCCGGAATCAACCTTATCTCAGGCTGAAAACGCGTTTTCCGAATTGTGCCATATCTTTGCAGGAAAGCTGCAGAATATGAAATTTTCACCTCCCACTATAGCAGACAGGGTCTTTCTAGTAGTTGCACAACAAATCTAAGCTGTCTGAAGTGTTTTTCGAAAGTTATCAACATTTTTATGTTTGGCGTTCCGGATCGCACCTTATTGAAAACGCCTTTTCTGCATTGTGCCATAACTTTGAAGGGAAACTTCAGAACATGAAATTTTCACCTCTCACTATAGCGGAAAGGGTTTTTCTAGTAGTTGCACATCAAATCTAAGCTGTCTGAAGTGTTTTTTCAAAGTTATCATATTTTTATGTTTGGCGTTCCGGAATTGACCTTGTCTCATGCTGAAAACGAGGTTTCTGCATTGTGCCATAACTTTGCAGGGAAGCTTCAGAACATGAAATTTTAACCTCCCACAATAGCAGAAAGGGTCTTTCTAGTAGTTGCACATCAAATCTAAGCTGTCTGAAGTGTTTTTCCAAAGTTATCAACATTTTTATGTTTGGCGTTCCGGAACCCACCTTTTGTCAGGCTGAAAATGCGTTTTCTGCATTGTGCCACAACTTTGCAGGGAAGCTTAAGAACATGAAATTTTAACCTCCCACAATAGCAGAAAGGGTCTTTCTAGTAGTTGCACATCAAATCTAAGCTGTCTGAAGTGTTTTTCCAAAGTTATCAACATTTTTATGTTTGGCGTTCCGGAACCCACCTTTTGTCAGGCTGAAAACGCGTTTTCTGCATTGTTCCATAACTTTGCAGCGAAGCTTCAGAACATGAAATTTTAACCTCCCACTATAGCAGAAAGGGTCTTTCTCGTAGTTGCACATCAAATCTAAGCTGTCTGAAGTGTTTTTTGAAAGTTTTCAAGATTTTTATGTTTGGTGTTCCTGAATCGACCTTATCTCAGGCTCAAAACTTTGCAAGGAAGCTTCAGATCATGAAATGTTCATTTCCCACTATAGCAGAAAGGGTCTTTCTCGTAAAAAGCACATCAAATCGAAGCTGTCTGAAGTGTTTGTCCAAAGTTAACAACATTTTTATGTTTGGCGTTCCGGAATCAACCTTATCTCAGGCTGAAAACGCATTTTACGCATTGTGCCATAACTTTGCAGGAAAGCTTCAGAACATGAAATTTTCACCTCCCATTATAGCAGAAAGGGTCTTTCTAGTAGTTGCACATCAAATCTAAGCTGTCTGAAGTGTTTTTCCGAAGTTATCAACATTTTTATATTTGGCGTTCCGGAATCGACCGTATGTGAGGCTGAAAACGCGTTTTCTTCATTGTGCCATAACTTTGCAGGGAATTTTCAGAACATGAAATTTTCACCTCCCACTATAGCAGAAAGGGTCTTTCTAGTAGTTGCAAATCAAATCTAAGCTGTCTGAAGTGTTTTTCCAAAGTTCTCAACATTTTTATGTTTGGCGTTCTGGAACCCACCTTATCTCAGGCTGAAAACGCGTTTTCTGCATTGTGCCATAACTTTGCAGGAAAGCTTCAGAACATGAAATTTTCACCTCCCACGATAGCAGAAAGGGTCTTTCTAGTAGTTGCAGATCAAAACTAAGCTGTCTGAAATGTTTTTCCAAAGTTATCAACAGTTTTATGCTTGGCATTCCGGAATCGACCTTATCTCAGGCTGTAAATGCGTTTTACGCATGGTGCCATAACTTTGCTGGGAAGCTTCAGAACATCAAATTTTCACCTCCCACAATAGCAGAAACGGTCTTTCTAGTAGTTGCACTTCAAATCTAAGCTGTCTGAAGTGTTTTTCCAAAGTTATATACATTTTTATGTTTGGCGTTTCGGAATCGAACTTATCTCAGGCTGAAAACGTGTTTTCTGCATTGTGCCATAACTTTGCAGGGAAGCTTCAGAACATGAAATTTTCACATCCCACTATAGCAGAAAGGGTCTTTCTAGTAGTTGCACATTAAAGCTAAGTTGTCTGAAGTGTTTTTCCAAACTTATCAACATTTTTATGCTTGGCGTTCCGAAACCCATCTTATCTCAGGCTGAAAACGCGTTTGACGCATTGTGCCATAACTTTGCAGGAAAGCTTCAGAACATGAAATTTTCACCTCCCACTATAGCAGAAAGGGTCTTTCTCCTACTTGCACATCCAATCAAAGCTGTCTGAAGTGTTTTTCGATAGTTTTGAACATTTTTATATTTGGCGTTCTTGAATCGACCTTATCTCAGGCTGAAAACACGTTTTCTGCATTGTGCCATAACTTTGCAGGGAAGATTCAGAACATGAAATTTTCAACTCCCACTATAGCAGAAAGGGTCTTTCTAGTAGTTGCTCATCGAATCTATGCTGTCTTAAGTGTCTTTTCGAAGTTATCAACATTTTTATGTTTGGCGTTCCAGAATCGACCTTATCTCAGGCTGAAAACGCGTTTTACGCATTGTGCCATAACTTCTCAGGGAAGCTTCAGAACATGAAATGTTCACCTCCCACCATAGCTGAAAGGGTTTTTCTAATAGTTGCACATCAAATCTAAGCTGTCTGAAGTGTTTTTCCAAAGTTATCAACATTTTTATGTTTGGTGTACCGGAATCGACCTTATCTCAGGCTGAAAACGCGTTTTCTGCATTGTGCCATAACTTTGCAAGGAAGCTTCAGAACATGAAATTTTAAACGTGCGCTATAGCAGAAAAGGTCATTCTAGTAGTTGTACATCAAATCTAAGCTGTCTGAAGTGTTTTTCCAAAGTTATCCACATTTTAATGTTTGGCGTTCCGGAATCGACCTTATCTCAGGCTGAAAACGCGTTTTACGCATTGTCCCATAACTTTGCATCAAGCTTCAGAACATGAAATTTTCACCTCCCACGATAGCAGAAAGGGTCTTTCTAGTAGTTGCAGATCAAAACTAAGCTGGTTGAAATGTTTTTCCAAAGTTATCAACAGTTTTATGCTTGGCATTCCGGAATCGACCTTATCTCAGGCTGTAAATGCGTTTTACGCATGGTGCCATAACTTTGCTGGGAAGCTTCAGAACATCAAATTTTCACCTCCCACAATAGCAGAAACGGTCTTTCTAGTAGTTGCACTTCAAATCTAAGCTGTCTGAAGTGTTTTTCCAAACTTATCAACATTTTTATGTTTGGCGTTTCGGAATCGAACTTATCTCAGGCTGAAAACGTGTTTTCTGCATTGTGCCATAACTTTGCAGGGAAGCTTCAGAACATGAAATTTTCACATCCCACTATAGCAGAAAGGGTCTTTCTCCTACTTGCACATCAAATCTAAGCTGTCTGAAGTGTTTTTCGATAGTTTTCAACATTTTTATATTTGGCGTTCTTGAATCGACCTTATCTCAGGCTGAAAACACGTTTTCTGCATTGTGCCATAACTTTGCAGGGAAGATTCAGAACATGAAATTTTCAACTCCCACTATAGCAGAAAGGGTCTTTCTCGTAGTTGCACGTCAAACCTAAGCTGTCTGAAGTGTTTTTCCAAAGTTATCAACATTTTTATGTTTGGCATTCCAGAATCGACCTTATCTCAGGCTGAAAACGCGTTTTACGCATTGTGCCATAACTTCTCAGGGAAGCTTCAGAACATGAAATGTTCACCTCCCACTATAGCTGAAAGGGTTTTTCTAATAGTTGCACATCAAATCTAAGCTGTCTGCAGTGTTTTTCCAAAGTTATCAATATTCTTATGTTTGGCGTTTCGGAATCAACCTTATCTCAGGCTGAAAACGCGTTTTCAGCATTGTGCCATCACTTTGTAGGAAAGCTGCAGAATATAAAATTTTCACCTCCCACTATAGCAGAAAGGGTCTTTCTAGTAGTTGCACATCAAATCTAAGCTGTCTGAAGTGTTTTTTCAAAGTTATCAACATTTTTATGTTTGGCGTTCCTGAATCAACCTTATCTCAGGCTGAAAACGCGTTTAACGCATTGTTCCATAAATTTGCAGGGAAGCTTCAGAACATCGAATTTTCAACTTCCACTATAGCAGAAAGGGTCTTTCTAGTAGTTGCAGATCAAAACTAAGCTGTCTGAAATGTTTTTCCAAAGTTATCAACAGTTTTATGCTTGGCATTCCGGAATCGACCTTATCTCAGGCTGTAAATGCGTTTTACGCATGGTGCCATAACTTTGCTGGGAAGCTTCAGAACATCAAATTTTCACCTCCCACAATAGCAGAAACGGTCTTTCTAGTAGTTGCACATTAAAGCTAAGTTGTCTGAAGTGTTTTTCCAAACTTATCAACATTTTTATGCTTGGCGTTCCGAAACCCATCTTATCTCAGGCTGAAAACGCGTTTGACGCATTGTGCCATAACTTTGCAGGAAAGCTTCAGAACATGAAATTTTCACCTCCCACTATAGCAGAAAGGGTCTTTCTCCTACTTGCACATCAAATCTAAGCTGTCTGAAGTGTTTTTCGATAGTTTTCAACATTTTTATATTTGGCGTTCTTGAATCGACCTTATCTCAGGCTGAAAACACGTTTTCTGCATTGTGCCATAACTTTGCAGGGAAGATTCAGAACATGAAATTTTCAACTCCCACTATAGCAGAAAGGGTCTTTCTAGTAGTTGCACGTCAAACCTAAGCTGTCTGAAGCGTTTTTCCAAAGTTATCAACATTTTTATGTTTGGCATTCCAGAATCGACCTTATCTCAGGCTGAAAACGTGTTTTACGCATTGTGCCATAACTTCTCAGGGAAGCTTCAGAACATGAAATGTTCACCTCCCACTATAGCTGAAAGGGTTTTTCTAATAGTTGCACATCAAATCTAAGCTGTCTGAAGTGTTTTTCCAAAGTTATCAACATTCTTATGTTTGGCGTTTCGGAATCGACCTTATCTCAAGCTGAATACGCGATTTACGCATTCTGCCATAACTTTGCAGGGAATCTTCAGAACACGAAATGTTCATATCCCACTATAGCAGAAAGGGTCTTTCTAGTAGTTGCACATAAAATCTAAGCTGTCTGAAGTGTTTTTTGAAAGTTATCATATTTTTATGTTTGGCGTTCCGTAATTGACCTTGTCTCATGCTGAATACGCGTTTTCTGCATTGTGCCATAACTTTGCAGGGAAGCTTCAGAACATGACATTTCAACATCCCACTATAGCAGAAAGGGTCTTTCTAGTTGTTGCACATCAAATCTAAGCTGTTTGAAGTGTTTTTCGAAAGTTATCAACATTTTTATGTTTGGCGTTCCGGAATCGACCTTATCTCAGGCTGATAACGCGATTTACGCATTCTGCCATAACTTTGCAGGGAAGCTTCAGAACATGAAATTTTCAAATCCCACTATAGCAGAAAGGGTCTTTCTAGTAGTTGCACATCAAATCTAAGCTGTTTGAAGTGTTTTTCCAAAGTTATCAACATTTTTATGTTTGGCGTTCCGGAATCAACCTTATCTCAGGCTGAAAACGCGTTTTCTGCATTGTGCCATAACTTTGCAGGGAAGCTTCAGAACATGAAATGTTCACCTCCCACTATAGCAGAAAGGGTCTCTCTCGTAGTTGCACATCAAATCTAAGCTGTCTGAAGTGTTTTTCCAAAGTTATCAACATTTTTATGTTTGGCGTTCCGGAACCCACCTTTTCTCAGGCTGAAAATGCGTTTTCTGCATTGTGCCACAACTTTGCAGGGAAGCTTCAGAACATGAAATTTTCACCTCCCACTATAGCAGAAAGGGTCTTTCTAGTAGTTGCACATCAAATCTAAGCTGTCTGAAGTGTTTTTCCAAAGTTATCAACATTTTTATGTTTGGCGTTCCGGAATCAACCTTATCTTAGGCTGAAAACGCGTTTTCTGCATTGTGCCATAACTTTGCAGGGAAGCTTCAGAACATGAAATGTTCACCTCCCACTATAGCAGACAGGGTCTTTCTAGTAGTTGCACATAAAATCTAAGCTGTCTGAAGTGTTTTTCCAAAGATATCAACATTTTTATGTTTGGCGTTCCGGAACCCACCTTATCTCAGACTGAAAACGCGTTTGACGCATTGTGCCATAACTTTGCAGGAAAGCTTCAGAACATGAAATTTTCAATTCCCACAAAAGCAGAAAGGGTTTTTCTCCTACTTGCACATCAAATCTAAGCTGTCTGAAGTGTTTTTCGATAGTTTTCAACATTTTTATATTTGTCGTTCCTGAATCGACCTTATCTCAGGCTGAAAACACGTTTTCTGCATTGTGCCATAACTTTGCAGGGAAGATTCAGAACATGAAATTTTCAACTCCCAGAATAGCAGAAAGGGTCTTTCTAGTAGTTGCGCGTCAAATCTAAGCTGTCTGAAGTGTTTTTCCAATTTTATCAACATTTTTATGTTTGGCATTCCAGAATCGACCTTATCTCTGGCTGAAAACGCGTTTTCTGCATTGTGCCATAACTTTGCAGGGAAACTTCAGAACATGAAATTTTCACCTCCCACTATAGCAGAAAGGGTCTTTCTAGTACTTGCACATCAAATCTAAGCTGTCTGAAGTGTTTTTTCAAAGTTATCATATTTTTATGTTTGGCGTTCCGGAATCGACCTTATCTCAGGCTGATAACGCGATTTCTGCTTTGTGCCATAACTTTGCAGGGAAGCTTCAGAACATGAAATGTTCACCTCCCACTATAGCAGAAAGGGTCTCTCTAGTAGTTGCACATCAAATCTAAGCTGTCTGAAGTGTTTTTCCGAAGTTATCAACAATTTTATGTTTGGCGTTCCGGAACCCACCTCATCTCAGGCTGAAAACGCGTTTTCTGCTTTGTGCCATAACTTTGCAGGGAAGCTTCAGTACATGACATTTTCACATCCCACTATAGCAGAAAGGGTCTTTCTAGTAGTTGCACATCAAATCTAAGCTGTCTGAAGTGTATTTCCAAAGTTATAAACATTTTAATGTTTGGCGTTCCGGAATCGACGTTATCTCAGGCTGAATACGCGTTTTCTGCATTGTGCCATAACTTTGCAGGGAATCTTCAGAACATGAAATTTTCACCTTCCACTATAGCAGAAAGGGGCTTTCTAGTAGTTGCACATCAAATCTAAGCTGTTTGAAGTGTTTTTCCAAAATTATCAACATTTTTATGTTTGGCGTTCCGGAATCAACCTTATCTCACGCTGAAAACGCGTTTGACGCATTGTGCCATAACTTTGCAGGAAAGCTTCAGAACATGAAATTTTCAATTCCCACAAAAGCAGAAAGGGTTTTTCTCCTACTTGCACATCAAATCTAAGCTGTCTGAAGTGTTTTTCGATAGTTTTCAACATTTTTATATTTGGCGTTCCTGAATCGACCTTATCTCAGGCTGAAAACACGTTTTCTGCATTGTGCCATAACTTTGCAGGGAAGCTTCAGAACATGAAATTTTCAACTCCCACTACAGCAGAAAGGGTCTTTCTAGTAGTTGCACGTCAAATCTAAGCTGTCTGAAGTGTTTTTCCAAAGTTATCAACATTTTTATGTTTGGCATTCCAGAATCGACCTTATCTCTGGCTGAAAACGCGTTTTCTACATTGTGCCATAACTTTGCAGGGAAACTTCAGAACATGAAATTTTCACCTCCCACTATAGCAGAAAGGGTCTTTCTAGTAGTTGCACACCAAATCTAAGCTGTCTGAAGTGTTTTTTCAAAGTTATCATATTTTTATGTTTGGCATTCCGTAATTGACCTTGTCTCATCCTGAAAACGCGTTTTCTGCATTGTGCCATAACTTTGCAGGGAAGCTTCAGAACATGACATTTCAACATCCCACTATAGCAGAAAGGGTCTTTCTAGTAGTTGCACATCAAATCTAAGCTGTTTGAAGTGTTTTTCGAAAGTTATCAACATTTTTATGTTTGGCGTTCCGGAATCGACCTTATCTCAGGCTGATAACGCGATTTACGCATTCTGCCATAACTTTGCAGGGAAGCTTCTGAACATGAAATTTTGAAATCCCACTATAGCAGAAAGGGTCTTTCTAGTAGTTGCACATCAAATCTAAGCTGTCTGAAGTGTTTTTCGATAGTTTTCAACATTTTTATGTTTGGCATTCCAGAATCGACCTTATCTCTGGCTGAAAACACGTTTTCTGCATTGTGCCATAACTTTGCAGGGAAGCTTCAGAACATAAAATGTTCACATCCCACTATAGCAGAAAGGGTCTTTCTCGTAGTTTCACATCAAATCTAAGCTGTCTGAAGTGTCTTTCGAAAGTTATGAACATTTTTATGTTTGGCGTTCCAGAATCGACTTTATCTCAGGCTGAAAACGAGTTGTCTGCATTGTGCCATAACTTTGCATGGAAGCTTCCGAACATGAAATTTTAACCTCCCACTATAGCAGAAAGGCTCTTTCTAGTAGTTGCAGATCAAATCTAAGCTGTCTGATGTGTTTTTCCAAAGTTATCAACATTTTTATGTTTGGCGTTCCGGAATTAACCTTATCTCAGGATGAAAAATCGTTTACTGCATTGTCTCATAACTTTGCAGGGAAGCTTCAGAACATGAAATTTTCAACTCACACTATACCAGAAAGGGTCTTTCTAGTAGTTGCACATCAAATCTAAGCTGTCTGAAGTGTTTTTCCAAAGTTATCAACATTTTTATGTTTGGCGTTCCGGAATCGACCTTATCTCAGGCTGATAACGCGATTTACGCATTCTGCCATAACTTTGCAGGGAAGCTTCATAACATGAAATTTTCAAATCCCACTATAGCAGAAAGGGTCTCTCTAGTAGTTGCACATAAAATCTAAGCTGTCTGAAGTGTTTTTCCAAAGTTATCAACATTTTTATGTTGGGCGTTCCGGAACCCACCTTTTCTCACGCTGAAAATGTGTTTTCTGCATTGTGCCACAACTTTGCAGGGAAGCTTCAGAACATGAAATTTTCACCTCCCACTATAGCAGAAAGGGTCTTTCTCGTAGTTGCCCATCAAATCTAAGCTGTCTGAAGTGTTTTTCCAAAGTTATCAACATTTTTATGTTTGGCGTTCTGAAATCAACCTCATCTCAGGCTGAAAACGAGTTTTACGCATTGTGTCATAACTTTGCAGCGAAGCTTCAGAACTTGAAATTTTCACCTCCCACTATAGCAGAAAGGGTCTTTCTCGTAGTTGCACATCAAATCTAAGCTGTCTGAAGTGTTTTTCCAAAGTTATCAATATTTTTATGTTTGGCGTTCCGGAATCGACCTTATCTCTGGCTGAAAACGCGTTTCCTGCATTGTTGCATAACTTTGCAGGGATGCTTCAGAACATGAAATGTTCGCCTCCCACTATAGCAGAAAGGGTCTTTCGAGGAGTTGCACATCAAATCTAAGCTGTCTGAAGTGTTTTTCCAAAGTTATCAACATTTTTATGTTTGGCGTTCTGGAACCCACCTTATCTCAGGCTGAAAACGCGTTTTCTGCATTGTGCCATAACTTTGCAGGGAAGCTTCAGAACATGAAATGTTCACTTCCCACTATAGCAGAAAGTGTCTTTCTAGTAGTTGCACATCAAATCTAAGCTGTTTGAAGTGTTTTTCCAAAGTTAACACCATTCTTATGTTTGTCGTTCCAGAAACAACCTTATCTCAGGCTGAAAATGCGTTTTACACAATTTGCAATAACTTTGCAGGAAAGCTTCAGAACATGAAATTTTTACCTCCCACTATAGCAGAAAGGGTCTTTCTAGTAGTTGCACATCAAATCTAAGCTGTCTGAAGTGTTTTTCCAAAGTTATCAACATTTTTATGTTTGGCGTTCTGGAACCCACCTTATCTCAGGCTGAAAACGCGTTTTCTGGATTGTGCCATAACTTTGCAGGGAGACTTCAGAACATGAAATTTTCTCCTCCCACTATAGCAGAAAGGGTCTTTCTAGTAGTTGCACATCAAATCTAAGCTGTCTGAAGTGTTTTTCGAAAGTTATCAATATTTTTATGTTTGGCGTTCCGGAATCAACCTTATCTCAAGCTGAAAACGCGTTTTACGCAATTTGCCATAACTTTGCAGGAAAGCCTCAGAACATGAAATTTTCACCTCCCACTATAGCAGAAAAGGTCTTTCTGGTAGTTGCACATCAAATCTAAGCTGTCTGAAGTGTTTTTCCAAAGTTATCAACATTTTTATTTTTGGCGTTCTGGAACCCACCTTATCTCAGGCTGAAAACGCGTTTTCTGCATTGTACCATAACTTTGCAGGGCGACTTCAGAACATGAAATTTTCTCCTCCCACTATATCAGAAAGGGTATTTCTAGTAGTAGCACATCAAATCTAAGCTGTTTGAAGTGTTTTTCCAAAGTTATCAACATTTTTATGTTTGGCGTTCTGGAACCCACCTTATCTCAGGCTGAAAACGCGTTTTCTGCATTGTGCCATAACTGTGCAGGGAAGCTTCAGAACATGAAATTTTCACCTCCCACTATATCAGAAAGGGTATTTCTAATAGTTGCACATCAAATCTAAGTTGTCTGAAGTGTTTTTCCAAAGTTATCAACATTCTTATGTTTGGGGTTCCGGAATCGACCTTATCTCAGACTGAAAACGTGTTTTCTGCATTGTGCCATAACTTTGCAGGGCGACTTCAGAACATGAAATTTTCTCCTCCCACTGTATCAGAAAGGGTATTTCTAGTAGTTGCACATCAAATCTAAGCTGTCTGTAGAGTTTTTCCTGAGTTATCAACATTTTTATGTTTGGCGTTCTGAAATCAACCTCATCTCAGGCTGAAAACGCGTTTTACGCATTGTGCCATAACTTTGCAGGGAAGCTTCAGAACATGATATTTTCACCTCCCACTATAGCAGAAAGGGTCTTTCTCGTAGTTGCACATCAAATCTAAGCTGTCTGAAGTGTTTTTCCAAAGTTATCAATATTTTTATGTTTGGCGTTCCGGAATCGACCTTATCTCAGGCTGAAAACGCGTTTCCTGCATTGTTGCATAACTTTGCAGGGATGCTTCAGAACATGAAATGTTCGCCTCCCACTATAGCAGAAAGGGTCTTTCTAGTAGTTGCACATCAAATCTAAGCTGTCTGATGTGTTTTTCCAAAGTTATCAACATTTTTATGTTTGGCGTTCTGGAACCCACCTAATCTCTGGCTGAAAACGCGTTTTCTGCATTGTGCCAAAACCTTTCAGGGAAGCTTCAGAATATGAAATTTTCACGTCCCACTATAGCAGAAAGGGTCTTTCTAGTAGTTGCACATCAAATCTAAGCTGTCTGAAGTGTTTTTCCAAAGTTATCAATATTTTTATGTTTGGCGTTCCGGAATCGACCTTATCTCAGGCTGAAAACGCGTTTCCTGCATTGTTGCATAACTTTGCAGGGATGCTTCAGAACATGAAATGTTCGCCTCCCACTATAGCAGAAAGGGTCTTTCTAGTAGTTGCACATCAAATCTAAGCTGTCTGATGTGTTTTTCCAAAGTTATCAACATTTTTATGTTTGGCGTTCCGGAATCAACCTTATCTCAGACTGAAAACGTGTTTTCTGCATTGTGCGATAACTTTGCAAGGAAACTTCAGAACATGAAATTTTCACCTCCAACTATAGCAGAAAGGGTCTTTCTAGTAGTTGCACATCAAATCTAAGCTGTCTGAAGTGTTTTTCCAAAGTTATCAACATTTTTATTTTGGCGTTCTGGAACCCACCTTATCTCAGGCTGAAAACGCATTTTACGCATTGTGCCATAACTTTGCAGGGAAGGTTCAGAACATGATATTTTCACCTCCCACTATAGCAGAAAGGGTCTTTCTTGTAGTTGCGCATCAAATCTAAGCTGTCTGAAGTGTTTTTCGAAAGTTTTCAACATTTTTATGTTTTGGTGTTCCTGAATCGACCTTATCTCAGGCCGAAAACGCGTTTCACGCATTGTGCCATAACTTTGCAGGAAAGTTTCAGAACATGATATTTTGACCTCCCACTATAGCAGAAAGGGTCTTTCTCGTAGTTGCACATCAAATCTAAGCTGTCTGAAGTGTTTTTCCAAAGTTATCAACATTTTTATGTTTGACGTTCTGGAAACCACCTTATCTCAGGCTGAAAACAGGTTTTCTGCATTGTGCCATGACTTTGTAGGGAAGCTTCAGAACATGAAATTTTCACCTCCCACTATTGCAGAAAGGGTCTTTCTCGTAGTTGCTCATCAAATCTAAGCTGTCTGAAGTGTTTTTCCAAAGTTATCAACATTTTTATGTTTGGTCTTCCTGAATCGACCTTTTCTCAGGCTGAAAACGCATTTTACACATTGTGCCATAACTTTGCAGGAAAGCTTCAGAACATGAAATTTTCACCTCCCACTATAGTAGAAAGGGTCTTTCTAGTAGTTGCACATCAAATCTAAGCTGTCTGAAGTGTTTTTCCAAAGTTATCTACATTTTGATGTTTGGCGTTCCGGAATCGACCTTATCTGAGGCTGAAAACGCGTTTTCTGCATTGTGCCATAACTTTGCAGGGAAGCTTCAGAACATGAAATTTTCAGCTCCCACTATAGCAGAAAGGGTCTTTCTAGTAGTTGCACATCAAATCTAAGTAGTCTGAAGTGTTTTTCCAAAGTAAACACCATTTTTATGTTTGGCGTTCCAGAAACAACCTTATCTCAGGCTGAAAACGCGTTTTGCGCAATTTGAAATAACTTTGCAGGAAAGCCTTAGAACATGAAATTTTCACCTCCCACTATAGCAGAAAGGGTATTTCTAGTAGTTGCACATCAAATCTAAGCTGTCTGAAGTGTTTTTCCAAAGTTATCAACATTTTTATTTTTGGCGATCCGGAATCGACCTTATCTCAGGCTGAAAACGCGTTTCCTGCATTGTGGCATAACTTTGCAGGGATGCTTCAGAACATGAAATTTTCACCTCCCACTGTAGCAGAAAGGGTCTTTCTCGTAGTTGCACATCAAATCTAAGATGTCTGAAGTGTTTTTCCAAAGTTATCAACATTTTTATTTTTGGTGTTCTGGAACCCACCTTATCTCAGGCTGAAAACTCGTTTTGTGCATTGTGCCATAACTTCTCAGGGTAGCTTCAGAACATGAAATGTTCACCTCACACTATAGCAGAAAGGGTCTTTCCAGTAGTTGCACATCAAATCTAAGCTGTCTGAAGTGTTTTTCCAAAGTTATCAACATTTTTATGTTTGGCGTACCGGAATCGACCTTATCTCAGGCTTAAAACGCGTTTTACGCATTGTGCCATAACTTTGCAGGGAACCTTTCGAACATGAAATTTTCACCTCCCACTATAGCAGAAAGGGTCTTTCTAGTAGTTGCTCATCAAATCTAAGCTGTCTGAAGTGTTTTTCCAAAGTTATCAACATTTTTATGTTTGGTGTTCCTGAATCGACCTTTTCTCAGGCTGAAAACGGATTTTACACATTGTGCCATAACTTTGCAGGAAAGCTTCAGAACATGAAATTTTCACCTCCCACTATAGTAGAAAGGGTCTTTCTAGTAGTTGCACATCAAATCTAAGCTGTCTGAAGTGTTTTTCCAAAGTTATCTACATTTTGATGTTTGGCGTTCCGGAATCGACCTTATCTGAGGCTGAAAACGCGTTTTCTGCATTGTGCCATAACTTTGCAGGGAAGCTTCAGAACATGAAATTTTCAGCTCCCACTATAGCAGAAAGGGTCTTTCTAGTAGTTGCACATCAAATCTAAGTAGTCTGAAGTGTTTTTCCAAAGTAAACACCATTTTTATGTTTGGCGTTCCAGAAACAACCTTATCTCAGGCTGAAAACGCGTTTCGCGCAATTTGAAATAACTTTGCAGGAAAGCCTTAGAACATGAAATTTTCACCTCCCACTATAGCAGAAAGGGTATTTCTAGTAGTTGCACATCAAATCTAAGCTGTCTGAAGTGTTTTTCCAAAGTTATCAACATTTTTATTTTTGGCGATCCGGAATCGACCTTATCTCAGGCTGAAAACGCGTTTCCTGCATTGTGGCATAACTTTGCAGGGATGCTTCAGAACATGAAATTTTCACCTCCCACTGTAGCAGAAAGGGTCTTTCTCGTAGTTGCACATCAAATCTAAGATGTCTGAAGTGTTTTTCCAAAGTTATCAACATTTTTATTTTTGGCGTTCTGGAACCCACCTTATCTCAGGCTGAAAACTCGTTTTGTGCATTGTGCCATAACTTCTCAGCGTAGCTTCAGAACATGAAATTTTCACCTCACACTATAGCAGAAAGGGTCTTTCTAGTAGTTGCACGTCAAATCTAAGCTGTCTGAAGTGTTTTTCCAAAGTTATCAACATTTTCATGTTTGGCGTTCCAGAATCGACCTTATCTGAGGCTGAAAACGCGTTTTACGCATTTTGCCATAACTTTGGAGGGAAGCTTCAGAACATGAAATTTTGACCTCCCACTATTGCAGAAAGGGTCTTTCTAGTAGTTGCACATCAAATCTAAGCTCTCTGAAGTGTTGTTCCAAAGTTATCAACATTTTTACGTTTGGCGTTCCGGAACCCACCTTATCTCAGGCTGAAAACTCGTTTTCTGCAGTGCGCCATAACTTTGCAGGGAAGCTTCAGAACATGAAATGTTCACCTCCCACTATAGCAGAAAGGGTCTTTCTAGTAGTTGCACATCAAATCTAAGCTGTCTGAAATGTTGTCCCAAAGTTATCAACATTTTTACGTTTGGCGTTTCGGAACCCACCTTATCTCAGGCTGAAAACGCGTTTTCTGCATTGTGCGATAACTTCTCAGGGAAGCTTCAGAACATGATATGTTCACCTCCCACTTAGCAGAAAGGGTCTTTCTAGTAGTTGCTCATCAAATCTAAGCTGTCTGAAATGTTTTTCCAAAGTTATCAACATTTTTATGTTTGGCGTTCCAGAATCGACCTTATCTTTGGCTGAAAACGCGTTTTACGCATTTTGCCATAACTTTGGAGGGAAGCTTCAGAACATGAAATGTTCACCTCCCACTATAGCAGAAAGGGTCTTTCTAGTAGTTGCACATCAAATCTAAGCTGTCTGAAATGTTGTCCCAAAGTTATCAACATTTTTACGTTTGGCGTTTCGGAACCCACCTTATCTCAGGCTGAAAACGCGTTTTCTGCATTGTGCCATAACTTCTCAGGGAAGCTTCAGAACATGATATGTTCACCTCCCACTTAGCAGAAAGGGTCTTTCTAGTAGTTGCTCATCAAATCTAAGCTGTCTGAAGTGTTGTTCCAAAGTTATCAACATTTTTACGTTTGGCGATCCGGAATCGACCTTATCTCAGGCTGAAAACGCGTTTCCTGCATTGTGGCATAACTTTGCAGGGATGCTTCAGAACATGAAATTTTCACCTCCCACTGTAGCAGAAAGGGTCTTTCTCGTAGTTGCACATCAAATCTAAGATGTCTGAAGTATTTTTCCAAAGTTATCAACATTTTTATTTTTGGCGTTCTGGAACCCACCTTATCTCAGGCTGAAAACTCGTTTTGTGCATTGTGCCATAACTTCTCAGGGTAGCTTCAGAACATGAAATGTTCACCTCACACTGTAGCAGAAAGGGTCTTTCCAGTAGTTGCACATCAAATCTAAGCTGTCTGAAGTGTTTTTCCAAAGTTATCAACATTTTTATGTTTGGCGTACTGGAATCGACCTTATCTCAGGCTTAAAACGCGTTTTACGCATTGTGCCATAACTTTGCAGGGAACCTTTCGAACATGAAATTTTCACCTCCCACTATAGCAGAAAGGGTCTTTCTAGTAGTTGCACATCAAATCTAAGCTGTCTGAAGTGTTGTTCCAAAGTTATCAACATTTTTACGTTTGGCGTTCCGGAACCCACCTTATCTCAGGCTGAAAACTCGTTTTGTGCATTGTGCCATAACTTCTCAGCGTAGCTTCAGAACATGAAATTTTCAACTCACACTATAGCAGAAAGGGTCTTTCTAGTAGTTGCACGTCAAATCTAAGCTGTCTGAAGTGTTTTTCCAAAGTTATCAACATTTTCATGTTTGGCGTTCCAGAATCGACCTTATCTGAGGCTGAAAACGCGTTTTACGCATTTTGCCATAACTTTGGAGGGAAGCTTCAGAACATGAAATTTTGACCTCCCACTATTGCAGAAAGGGTCTTTCTAGTAGTTGCACATCAAATCTAAGCTCTCTGAAGTGTTGTTCCAAAGTTATCAACATTTTTACGTTTGGCGTTCCGGAACCCACCTTATCTCAGGCTGAAAACGCGTTTTCTGCATTGCGCCATAACTTTGCAGGGAAGCTTCAGAACATGAAATGTTCACCTCCCACTATAGCAGAAAGGGTCTTTCTAGTAGTTGCACATCAAATCTAAGCTGTCTGAAATGTTGTCCCAAAGTTATCAACATTTTTACGTTTGGCGTTTCGGAACCCACCTTATCTCAGGCTGAAAACGCGTTTTCTGCATTGTGCCATAACTTCTCAGGGAAGCTTCAGAACATGATATGTTCACCTCCCACTTAGCAGAAAGGGTCTTTCTAGTAGTTGCTCATCAAATCTAAGCTGTCTGAAGTGTTTTTCCAAAGTTATCAACATTTTTATGTTTGGCGTTCCAGAATCGACCTTATCTTTGGCTGAAAACGCGTTTTACGCATTTTGCCATAACTTTGGAGGGAAGCTTCAGAACATGAAATGTTCACCTCCCACTATAGCAGAAAGGGTCTTTCTAGTAGTTGCACATCAAATCTAAGCTGTCTGAAATGTTGTCCCAAAGTTATCAACATTTTTACGTTTGGCGTTTCGGAACCCACCTTATCTCAGGCTGAAAACGCGTTTTCTGCATTGTGCCATAACTTCTCAGGGAAGCTTCAGAACATGATATGTTCACCTCCCACTTAGCAGAAAGGGTCTTTCTAGTAGTTGCTCATCAAATCTAAGCTGTCTGAAGTGTTGTTCCAAAGTTATCAACATTTTTACGTTTGGCGTTCCGGAACCCACCTTATCTCAGGCTGAAAAATGTGTTTTGTGCATTGTGCCATAACTTCTCAGGGAAGCTTCAGATCATGAAATTTTCACCTCCCACTATAGCAGAAAGGGTCTTTCTAGTAGTTGTACATCAAATCTAAGCTGTCTGAATAGTTTTTCCAAAGTTATCAACATTTTTATGCTTGGCGTTCCGGAACCCACCTTATCTGAGGCTGAAAACGCGTTCTCTGTTGTGTGCCATAACTTTGCAGGGAAGCTTCAGAACTTGAGATTTTCACCTCCCACTATAGCAGAAAGGGTCTTTCTCGTAGTTGCTCATCAAATCTAAGTTGTCTGAAGTGTTTTTCCAAAGTTATCAACATGTTTATGTTTGGCGTTCCGGAACCCACCTTATCTCTGGCTGAAAACGCGTTTTCTGCATTGTACCTTAACTTTTCTGGGGAGCTTCAGAACATGGAATTTTCACATCCCACGGTAACAGAAAGGGTCCTTCCAGTAGTTGCACATCAAATCTAAGCTGTCTGAAGTGTTGTTCCAAAGTTATCAACATTTTTACGTTTGGCGTTCCGGAACCCACCTTATCTCAGGCTGAAAACGTATTTTCTACATTGTGCCATAACTTCTCAGGGAAGCTTCAGATCACGAAATTTTCACCTCCCACTATAGCAGAAAGGGTTTTTCTAGTATTTGCACATCAAATCTAAGCTGTCTGAATACTTTTTCCAAAATTATCAACATTTTTATGTTTGGCGTTCCGGAACCCACCTTATCTCAGGCTGAAAACGCGTTTTCTGTTGTGTGCCATAACTTTGCAGGGAAGCTTCAGAACTTGAAATTTTCACCTCCCACTATATCAGAACGGGTCTTTCTCGTAGTTGAACATTAAATCTAAGTTGTCTGAAGGGTTTTTCCAAAGTTATCAACATTTTTATGTTTGGCGTTCCGGAACTCGGCTTATCTCAGGCTGAAAACGCGTTTTCTGCATTGTGCCATAACTTTGGAGGAAAGCTTCAGAACATGAAATTTTGACCTCCCACTATTGCAGAAAGGGTCTTTCTAGTAGTTGCACATCAAATCTAAGCTCTCTGAAGTGTTGTTCCAAAGTTATCAACATTTTTACGTTTGGCGTTCCGGAACCCACCTTATCTCAGGCTGAAAACGCGTTTTCTGCATTGGGCCATAACTTTGCAGGGAAGCTTCAGAACATGAAATGTTCACCTCCCACTATAGCAGAAAGGGTCTTTCTCGTAGTTGAACATTAAATCTAAGTTGTCTGAAGGGTTTTTCCAAAGTTATCAACATTTTTATGTTTGGCGTTCCGGAACTCGGCTTATCTCAGGCTGAAAACGCGTTTTCTGCATTGTGCCATAACTTTGGAGGGAAGCTTCAGAACATGAAATTTTGACCTCCCACTATTGCAGAAAGGGTCTTTCTAGTAGTTGCACATCAAATCTAAGCTCTCTGAAGTGTTGTTCCAAAGTTATCAACATTTTTACGTTTGGCGTTCCGGAACCCACCTTATCTCAGGCTGAAAACGCGTTTTCTGCATTGGGCCATAACTTTGCAGGGAAGCTTCAGAACATGAAATGTTCACCTCCCACTATAGCAGAAAGGGTCTTTCTAGTAGTTGCACATCAAATCTAAGCTCTCTGAAATGTTGTCCCAAAGTTATCAACATTTTTACGTTTGGCGTTTCGGAACCCACCTTATCTCAGGCTGAAAACGCGTTTTCTGCATTGTGCCATAACTTCTCAGGGAAGCTTCAGAACATGATATGTTCACCTCCCACTTAGCAGAAAGGGTCTTTCTAGTAGTTGCTCATCAAATCTAAGCTGTCTGAAGTGTTTTTCCAAAGTTATCAACATTTTTATGTTTGGCGTTCCAGAATCGACCTTATCTTTGGCTGAAAACGCGTTTTACGCATTTTGCCATAACTTTGGAGGGAAGCTTCAGAACATGAAATGTTCACCTCCCACTATAGCAGAAAGGGTCTTTCTAGTAGTTGCACATCAAATCTAAGCTGTCTGAAATGTTGTCCCAAAGTTATCTACATTTTTACGTTTGGCGTTTCGGAACCCACCTTATCTCAGGCTGAAAACGCGTTTTCTGCATTGTGCCATAACTTCTCAGGGAAGCTTCAGAACATGATATGTTCACCTGCCACTTAGCAGAAAGGGTCTTTCTAGTAGTTGCTCATCAAATCTAAGCTGTCTGAAGTGTTGTTCCAAAGTTATCAACATTTTTACGTTTGGCGTTCCGGAACCCACCTTATCTCAGGCTGAAAACGTGTTTTGTGCATTGTGCCATAACTTCTCAGGGAAGCTTCAGATCATGAAATTTTCACCTCCCACTATAGCAGAAAGGGTCTTTCTAGTAGTTGTACATCAAATCTAAGCTGTCTGAATAGTTTTTCCAAAGTTATCAACATTTTTATGCTTGGCGTTCCGGAACCCACCTTATCTGAGGCTGAAAACGCGTTCTCTGTTGTGTGCCATAACTTTGCAGGGAAGCTTCAGAACTTGAAATTTTCACCTCCCACTATAGCAGAAAGGGTCTTTCTCGTAGTTGCTCATCAAATCTAAGTTGTCTGAAGTGTTTGTCCAAAGTTATCAACATGTTTATGTTTGGCGTTCCGGAACCCACCTTATCTCTGGCTGAAAACGCGTTTTCTGCATTGTGCCTTAACTTTTCTGGGGAGCTTCAGAACATGGAATTTTCACATCCCACGGTAACAGAAAGGGTCCTTCTAGTAGTTGCACATCAAATCTAAGCTGTCTGAAGTGTTGTTCCAAAGTTATCAACATTTTTACGTTTGGCGTTCCGGAACCCACCTTATCTCAGGCTGAAAACGTATTTTCTACATTGTGCCATAACTTCTCAGGGAAGCTTCAGATCACGAAATTTTCACCTCCCACTATAGCAGAAAGGGTTTTTCTAGTATTTGCACATCAAATCTAAGCTGTCTGAATACTTTTTCCAAAATTATCAACATTTTTATGTTTGGCGTTCCGGAACCCACCTTATCTCAGGCTGAAAACGCGTTTTCTGTTGTGTGCCATAACTTTGCAGGGAAGCTTGAGAACTTGAAATTTTCACCTCCCACTATATCAGAAAGGGTCTTTCTCGTAGTTGCACATCAAATCTAAGTTGTCTGAAGGGTTTTTCCAAAGTTATCAACATTTTTATGTTTGGCGTTCCGGAACTCGGCTTATCTCAGGCTGAAAACGCGTTTTCTGCATTGTGCCATAACTTTGCAGGGAAGCTTCAGAACATGAAATTTTAACCTTCCACTGTAGCAGAAAGGGTCTTTCTAGTAGTTGCACATCAAATCTAAGCTGTCTGAAGTGTTGTTCCAAAGTTATCAACATTTTTACGTTTGGCGTTCCGGAACCCACCTTATCTCAGGCTGAAAACGTATTTTCTGCATTGTGCCATAACTTTGCAGGGAAGCTTCAGAACATGAAATGTTCACCTCCCACTATCGCAGAAAGGGTCTTTCTAGTAGTTGCACATCAAATCTAAGCTGTCTGAAGTGTTTTTCCAAAGTTATCAACATTTTTATGTTTGGCGTTCCGGAACTCACCTTATCTCAGGCTGAAAACGCGTTTTCTGCATTGTTCCTTAACTTTGCAGAGAAGCTTCAGAACATGAAATTTTCAACTCCCACTATAACAGACTGGGTCTTTCGAGTAGTTGCACATCAAATATAAGTTGTCTGAAGTGTTTCTCGAAAGCTATCAACATTTTTATGTTTGGCGTTACGGAAACGACCATATCTTGGGCTGAAAACGCGTTTTCTGCATTGTGCCATAACTTTGCAGGGAAGCTTCAGAACATGAAATTTTCACCTCCCACTATAACAGACAGGGTCATTCTAGGAGTTGCACATCAAATCTAAGTTTTCTGAAGTGTTTTTTAAAAGCTATCAACATTTTTTAGGTTGGCGTTCCGGAAACGACCTTATCTGGGGCTGAAAACGCTTTTTCTGCATTGTGCCATAACTTTGCAGGGAAGCTTCAGAACATCAAATTTTCACCTCCCACTATAGCAGAAAGGGTCTTTCTAGTCGTTGTACATCAAATCTAAGCTGTTTGAAGTGTTTTTCCAAAGTTATCAACATTTTTATGTTTGGCGTTCCGGAACCCACCTTATCTCGGGCTGAAAACGCTTTTTCTGCATTGTGCCATAACTTTGCAGGGAAGCTTCAGAACATCAAATTTTCACCTCCCACTATAGCAGAAAGGGTCTTTCTAGTCGTTGCACATGAAATCTAAGCTGTCTGAAGTGTTTTTCCAAAGTTATCAACATTTTTACGTTTGGCGCTCTGGAACCCACATTACCTCAGGCTGAATACGCGTTTTCTGCATTGTGTCATAACTTTGCAGGGAAGCTTCAGAACATGAAATTTTAACCTCCCACTGTAGCAGAAAGGGTCTTTCTAGTAGTTGCACATCAAATCTAAGCTGTCTGAAGTGTTTTTCGGAAGTTATCAACATTTTTATGTTTGGCGTTCTGGAACCCACCTTGTCTCATGCTGAAAACGCGTTTTTTCCATTGTGCCATAACTTTGAAGGAAAGCTTCAGAACATGAAAGTTTCACCTCCCACTATAGCAGAAAGGGTCTTTCTCGTAGTTACACATCAAATCTAAGCTATTTGAAGTGTTTTTCCAAAGTTATCAACATTTTTATTTTTGGCGTTCTGGAATCGACCTTATCTCAGGCTGAAAACTCGTTTTGTGCATTGTGCCATAACTTCTCAGGGTAGCTTCAGAACATGAAATGTTCACCTCACACTAGAGCAGAAAGGGTCTTTCCAGTAGTTGCACATCAAATCTAAGCTGTCTGAAGTGTTTTTCCAAAGTTATCAACATTTTTATGTTTGGCGTACCGGAATCGACCTTATCTCAGGCTTAAAACGCGTTTTACGCATTGTGCCATAACTTTGCAGGGAACCTTTCGAACATGAAATTTTCAGCTCCCACTATAGCAGAAAGGGTCTTTCTAGTAGTTGCACATCAAATCTAAGCTGTCTGAAGTGTTTTTCCAAAGTTATCTACATTTTGATGTTTGGCGTTCCGGAATCGACCTTATCTGAGGCTGAAAACGCGTTTTCTGCATTGTGCCATAACTTTGCAGGGAAGCTTCAGAACATGAAATTTTCAGCTCCCACTATAGCAGAAATGGTCTTTCTAGTAGTTGCACATCAAATCTAAGTAGTCTGAAGTGTTTTTCCAAAGTAAACACCATTTTTATGTTTGGCGTTCCAGAAACAACCTTATCTCAGGCTGAAAACGCGTTTTGCGCAATTTGAAATAACTTTGCAGGAAAGCCTTAGAACATGAAATTTTCACCTCCCACTATAGCAGAAAGGGTATTTCTAGTAGTTGCACATCAAATCTAAGCTGTCTGAAGTGTTTTTCCAAAGTTATCAACATTTTTATTTTTGGCGATCCGGAATCGACCTTATCTCAGGCTGAAAACGCGTTTCCTGCATTGTGGCATAACTTTGCAGGGATGCTTCAGAACATGAAATTTTCACCTCCCACTGTAGCAGAAAGGGTCTTTCTCGTAGTTGCACATCAAATCTAAGATGTCTGAAGTGTTTTTCCAAAGTTATCAACATTTTTATTTTTGGCGTTCTGGAACCCACCTTATCTCAGGCTGAAAACTCGTTTTGTGCATTGTGCCATAACTTCTCAGGGTAGCTTCAGAACATGAAATGTTCACCTCACACTATAGCAGAAAGGGTCTTTCCAGTAGTTGCACATCAAATCTAAGCTGTCTGAAGTGTTTTTCCAAAGTTATCAACATTTTTATGTTTGGCGTACCGGAATCGACCTTATCTCAGGCTTAAAACGCGTTTTACGCATTGTGCCATAACTTTGCAGGGAACCTTTCGAACATGAAATTTTCACCTCCCACTATAGCAGAAAGGGTCTTTCTAGTAGTTGCACATCAAATCTAAGCTGTCTGAAGTGTTGTTCCAAAGTTATCAACATTTTTACGTTTGGCGTTCCGGAACCCACCTTATCTCAGGCTGAAAACTCGTTTTGTGCATTGTGCCATAACTTCTCAGCGTAGCTTCAGAACATGAAATTTTCACCTCACACTATAGCAGAAAGGGTCTTTCCAGTAGTTGCACGTCAAATCTAAGCTGTCTGAAGTGTTTTTCCAAAGTTATCAACATTTTCATGTTTGGCGTTCCAGAATCGACCTTATCTGTGGCTGAAAACGCGTTTTACGCATTTTGCCATAACTTTGGAGGGAAGCTTCAGAACATGAAATTTTGACCTCCCACTATTGCAGAAAGGGTCTTTCTAGTAGTTGCTCATCAAATCTAAGCTGTCTGAAGTGTTTTTCCAAAGTTATCAACATGTTTATGTTTGGCGTTCCGGAACCCACCTTATCTCTGGCTGAAAACGCGTTTTCTGCATTGTGCCTTAACTTTTCTGGGGAGCTTCAGAACATGGAATTTTCACATCCCACGGTAACAGAAAGGGTCCTTCTAGTAGTTGCACATCAAATCTAAGCTGTCTGAAGTGTTGTTCCAAAGTTATCAACATTTTTACGTTTGGCGTTCCGGAACCCACCTTATCTCAGGCTGAAAACGTATTTTCTACATTGTGCCATAACTTCTCAGGGAAGCTTCAGATCACGAAATTTTCACCTCCCACTATAGCAGAAAGGGTTTTTCTAGTATTTGCACATCAAATCTAAGCTGTCTGAATACTTTTTCCAAAATTATCAACATTTTTATGTTTGGCGTTCCGGAACCCACCTTATCTCAGGCTGAAAACGCGTTTTCTGTTGTGTGCCATAACTTTGCAGGGAAGCTTCAGAAATTGAAATTTTCACCTCCCACTATATCAGAAAGGGTCTTTCTCGTAGTTGCACATCAAATCTAAGTTGTCTGAAGGGTTTTTCCAAAGTTATCAACATTTTTATGTTTGGCGTTCCGGAACTCGGCTTATCTCAGGCTGAAAACGCGTTTTCTGCATTGTGCCATAACTTTGCAGGGAAGCTTCAGAACATGAAATTTTAACCTCCCACTGTAGCAGAAAGGGTCTTTCTAGTAGTTGCGCATCAAATCTAAGCTGTCTGAAGTGTTGTTCCAAAGTTATCAACATTTTTACGTTTGGCGTTCCGGAACCCACCTTATCTCAGGCTGAAAACGTATTTTCTGCATTGTGCCATAACTTTGCAGGGAAGCTTCAGAACATGAAATGTTCACCTCCCACTATCGCAGAAAGGGTCTTTCTAGTAGTTGCACATCAAATCTAAGCTGTCTGAAGTGTTTTTCCAAAGTTATCAACATTTTTATGTTTGGCGTTCCGGAACTCACCTTATCTCAGGCTGAAAACGCGTTTTCTGCATTGTTCCTTAACTTTGCAGAGAAGCTTCAGAACATGAAATTTTCAACTCCCACTATAACAGACTGGGTCTTTCGAGTAGTTGCACATCAAATATAAGTTGTCTGAAGTGTTTCTCGAAAGCTATCAACATTTTTATGTTTGGCGTTACGGAAACGACCATATCTTGGGCTGAAAACGCGTTTTCTGCATTGTGCCATAACTTTGCAGGGAAGCTTCAGAACATGAAATTTTCACCTCCCACTATAACAGACAGGGTCATTCTAGTAGTTGCACATCAAATCTAAGTTTTCTGAAGTGTTTTTTAAAAGCTATCAACATTTTTTAGGTTGGCGTTCCAGAAACGACCTTATCTGGGGCTGAAAACGCTTTTTCTGCATTGTGCCATAACTTTGCAGGGAAGCTTCAGAACATCAAATTTTCACCTCCCACTATAGCAGAAAGGGTCTTTCTAGTCGTTGTACATCAAATCTAAGCTGTTTGAAGTGTTTTTCCAAAGTTATCAACATTTTTATGTTTGGCGTTCCGGAACCCACCTTATCTCGGGCTGAAAACGCTTTTTCTGCATTGTGCCATAACTTTGCAGGGAAGCTTCAGAACATCAAATTTTCACCTCCCACTATAGCAGAAAGGGTCTTTCTAGTCGTTGCACATGAAATCTAAGCTGTCTGAAGTGTTTTTCCAAAGTTATCAACATTTTTACGTTTGGCGCTCCGGAACCCACATTACCTCAGGCTGAATACGCGTTTTCTGCATTGTGTCATAACTTTGCAGGGAAGCTTCAGAACATGAAATTTTAACCTCCCACTGTAGCAGAAAGGGTCTTTCTAGTAGTTGCACATCAAATCTAAGCTGTCTGAAGTGTTGTTCTAAAGTTATCAACATTTTTACGTTTGGCGTTCCGGAACCCACCTTATCTCAGGCTGAAAACGTATTTTCTACATTGTGCCATAACTTCTCAGGGAAGCTTCAGATCACGAAATTTTCACCTCCCACTATAGCAGAAAGGGTTTTTCTAGTATTTGCACATCAAATCTAAGCTGTCTGAATACTTTTTCCAAAATTATCAACATTTTTATGTTTGGCGTTCCGGAACCCACCTTATCTCAGGCTGAAAACGCGTTTTCTGTTGTGTGCCATAACTTTGCAGGGAAGCTTCAGAACTTGAAATTTTCACCTCCCACTATATCAGAAAGGGTCTTTCTCGTAGTTGCACATCAAATCTAAGTTGTCTGAAGGGTTTTTCCAAAGTTATCAACATTTTTATGTTTGGCGTTCCGGAACTCGGCTTATCTCAGGCTGAAAACGCATTTTCTGCATTGTGCCATAACTTTGCAGGGAAGCTTCAGAACATGAAATTTTAACCTCCCACTGTAGCAGAAAGGGTCTTTCTAGTAGTTGCACATCAAATCTAAGCTGTCTGAAGTGTTGTTCCAAAGTTATCAACATTTTTACGTTTGGCGTTCCGGAACCCACCTTATCTCAGGCTGAAAACGTATTTTCTGCATTGTGCCATAACTTTGCAGGGAAGCTTCAGAACATGAAATGTTCACCTCCCACTATCGCAGAAAGGGTCTTTCTAGTAGTTGCACATCAAATCTAAGCTGTCTGAAGTGTTTTTCCAAAGTTATCAACATTTTTATGTTTGGCGTTCCGGAACCCACCTTATCTCAGGCTGAAAACGCGTTTTCTGCATTGTTCCTTAACTTTGCAGAGAAGCTTCAGAACATGAAATTTTCAACTCCCACTATAACAGACTGGGTCTTTCGAGTAGTTGCACATCAAATATAAGTTGTCTGAAGTGTTTCTCGAAAGCTATCAACATTTTTTTGTTTGGCGTTACGGAAACGACCATATCTTGGGCTGAAAACGCGTTTTCTGCATTGTGCCATAACTTTGCAGGGAAGCTTCAGAACATGAAATTTTCACCTCCCACTATAACAGACAGGGTCATTCTAGTAGTTGCACATCAAATCTAAGTTTTCTGAAGTGTTTTTTAAAAGCTATCAACATTTTTTAGGTTGGCGTTCCAGAAACGACCTTATCTGGGGCTGAAAACGCTTTTTCTGCATTGTGCCATAACTTTGCAGGGAAGCTTCAGAACATCAAATTTTCACCTCCCACTATAGCAGAAAGGGTCTTTCTAGTCGTTGTACATCAAATCTAAGCTGTTTGAAGTGTTTTTCCAAAGTTATCAACATTTTTATGTTTGGCGTTCCGGAACCCACCTTATCTCGGGCTGAAAACGCTTTTTCTGCATTGTGCCATAACTTTGCAGGGAAGCTTCAGAACATCAAATTTTCACCTCCCACTATAGCAGAAAGGGTCTTTCTAGTCGTTGCACATGAAATCTAAGCTGTCTGAAGTGTTTTTCCAAAGTTATCAACATTTTTACGTTTGGCGCTCCGGAACCCACATTACCTCAGGCTGAATACGCGTTTTCTGCATTGTGTCATAACTTTGCAGGGAAGCTTCAGAACATGAAATTTTAACCTCCCACTGTAGCAGAAAGGGTCTTTGTAGTAGTTGCACATCAAATCTAAGCTGTCTGAAGTGTTTTTCGGAAGTTATCAACATTTTTATGTTTGGCGTTCCGGAACCCACCTTGTCTCATGCTGAAAACGCGTTTTTTCCATTGTGCCATAACTTTGCAGGGAAGCTTCAGAACATGAAAGTTTCACCTCCCACTATAGCAGAAAGGGTCTTTCTCGTAGTTACACATCAAATCTAAGCTATTTGAAGTGTTTTTCCAAAGTTATCAACATTTTTATGTTTGGCGTTCCGGAACTCACCTTATCTCTGGCTGAAAACGTGTTTTCTGCTTTGGGCCATAACTTTGCTGGGAATCTTTAGAACATGAAATTTTCACTTCCCACTATAGCAGAAAGGGTCTTTCTAGTCGTTGTACATGAAATCTAAGCTTTTTGAAGTGCTGTTCCAAAGTTATCAATATTTTTACGTTTGGCGTTCCGGAACCCACCTTATCTCAGGCTGAAAACTCGTTTTGTGCATTGTGCCATAACTTCTCAGGGTAGCTTCAGAACATGAAATGTTCACCTCACACTATAGCAGAAAGGGTCTTTCTAGTAGTTGCACATCAAATCTAAGCTGTCTGAAGTGTTGTTCCAAAGTTATCAACATTTTTACGTTTGGCGTTCCGGAACCCACCTTATCTCAGGCTGAAAACGCGTTTTCTGCATTGTGCCATAACTTCTCAGGGAAGCTTCAGAACATGAAATGTTCACCTCCCACTTAGCAGAAAGGGTCTTTCTAGTAGTTGCACATCAAATCTAAGCTGTCTGAAGTGTTTTTCCAAAGTTATCAACATTTTTATGTTTGGTGTTCCAGAATCGACCTTATCTCTGGCTGAAAACGCGTTTTACGCATTTTGCCATAACTTTGGAGGGAAGCTTCAGAAAATGAAATTTTCACCTCCCACTATAGCAGAAAGGGTCTTTCTAGTAGTTGCACATCAAATCGAAGCTGTCTGAAGTGTTGTTCCAAAGTTATCAACATTTTTACGTTTGGCGTTCCGGAACCCACCTTATCTCAGGCTGAAAACGCGTTTTGTGCATTGTGCCATAACTTCTCAGGGAAGCTTCAGATCATGAAATTTTCACCTCCCACTATAGCAGAAAGGGTCTTTCTAGTAGTTGCACATCAAATCTAAGCTGTCTGAATAGTTTTTCCAAAGTTATCAACATTTTTATGATTGGCGTTCCGGAACCCACCTTATCTGAGGCTGAAAACGCGTTTTCTGTTGTGTGCCATACCTTTGCAGGGAAGCTTCAGAACTTGAAATTTTCACCTCCCACTATAGCAGAAAGGGTCTTTCTCGTAGTTGCTCATCAAATCTAAGTTGTCTGAAGTGTTTTTCCAAAGTTATCAACATGTTTATGTTTGGCGTTCCGGAACCCACCTTATCTCTGGCTGAAAACGCGTTTTCTGCATTGTGCCTTTACTTTTCTGGGGAGCTTCAGAACATGGAATTTTCACATCCCACGATAACAGAAAGGGTCCTTCTAGTAGTTGCACATCAAATCTAAGCTGTCTGAAGTGTTGTTCCAAAGTTATCAACATTTTTACGTTTGGCGTTCCGGAACCCACCTTATCTCAGGCTGAAAACGTATTTTCTGCATTGTGCCATAACTTCTCAGGGAAGCTTCAGATCACGAAATTTTCACCTCCCACTATAGCAGAAAGGGTTTTTCTCGTATTTGTTCATCAAATCTAAGCTGTCTGAATACTTTTTCCAAAATTATCAACATTTTTATGTTTGGCGTTCCGGAACCCACCTTATCTCAGGCTGAAAACGCGTTTTCTGTTGTGTGCCATAACTTTGCAGGGAAGCTTCAGAACTTGAAATTTTCACCTCCCACTGTAGCAGAAAGGGTCTTTCTAGTAGTTGCACATCAAATCTAAGCTGTCTGAAGTGTTGTTCCAAAGTTATCAACATTTTTACGTTTGGCGTTCCGGAACCCACCTTATCTCAGGCTGAAAACGCGTTTTCTGCATTTTGCCATAACTTTGCAGGAAGCTTCACAACATGAAATTTTCACCTCCCACTATAGATGAAAGGGTCTTTCTAGTAGTTGTACATCAAATCTAAGCTTTCTGAAATGTTTTTTCCAAAGTTATCAAGATTTTTATGTTTGGCGTTCCAGAACCCACCTTATCTCAGGCTGAAAACGCGTTTTCTGCATTGTCCCATAACTTTGCAGGGAAACTTCAGAACATGAAATTTTCACTTCCCACTATAGCAGAAAGGGTCTTTCTAGTAGTTGCACATCAAATCTAAGCTGTCTGAAATGTTTTTTCCAAAGTTATCAACATTTTTATGTTTGGCGTTCCGGAACCCACCTTATCTCAGGCTGAAAACGCGTTTTTTGCATTGTGCCATAACTTTGCAGGAAGCTTCAGAACATGAAAATTTCACCTCCCACTATAGCAGAAAGGGTCTTTCTAGTAGTTACACATCAAATCTAAGCTATCTAAAGTGTTTTTCCAAAGTTATCAACATTTTTATGTTTGGCGTTCCGGAACCCGCCTCATCTCTGGCTGAAAAAGCGTTTTCTGCTTTGTGCCATAACTTTGCTGGGAATCTTTAGAACATGAAATTTTAACCTCCCACAATAGCATAAAGGGTCTTTCTTGTAGTTGCACATCAAATCTATGCTGTCTGGAGTGTTTTTCCAAAGTTATCAACGTTTTTACGTTTGGCGTTCCGGAACCCACCTTATCTCACGCTGAAAACGCGTTTTCTGCATTGTCCCATAACTTTGCAGGGAAACTTCAGAACATGGAATTTTCACTTCCCACTATAGCAGAAAGGTTCTTTCTAGTAGTTGCACATCAAATCTAAGCTGTCTGAAATGTTTTTTCCAAAGTTATCAACATTTTTATGTTTGGCGTTCCGGAACCCACCTTATCTCAGGCTGAAAACGCGTTTTTTGCATTGTGCCATAACTTTGCAGGAAGCTTCAGAACATGACATTTTCACCTCCCACTACAGCAGAAAGGGTCTTTCGAGTAGTTGCACATCAAATCTAAGCTGTCTGAAATGTTTTTTCCAAAGTTATCAACATTTTTATGTTTGGCGTTCCGGTACCCACCTTATCTCTGGCTGAAAACGCATTTTCTGCTTTGTGCCATAACTTTGCTGGGAATCTTTAGAACATGAAATTTTAACCTTCCACAATAGCATAAAGGGTCTTTCTTGTAGTTGCACATCAAATCTAAGCTGTCTGAAGTGTTTTTCCAAAGTTATCAACATTTTTAAGTTTGGTGTTCCGGAACCCACCTTATCTCAGGCTGAAAACGCGTTTTCTCCATTGTTCCTTAACTTTGCAGGGAAGCATCAGAACATGAAATTTTCAACTCCCACTATGACAAACAGGGTCTTTCTAATAGTTGCTCATCAAATCTAATCTGTCTGAAGTGTTTTTCGAAGGTTATCAACATTTTTATGTTTGGCGTTCCGGAACCCACCTTATCTCAGGCTGAAAACGCGTTTTCTGCATTGTGCCATAACTTTGCAGGGAAGCTTCAGAACATGAAATTTTCACCTCCCACTATAGCAGAAAGGGTCTTTCTCGTAGCTGCACATGAAATATACCGTAATTTCCGGACTATAAGCCGCTACTTTTTTCTCGCGGTCTGAACCCTGCGGCTTATAAAACGACGCGGCTAATATATTGATTTTTACAGGGATATTCCAATCAATCGGCCACCGATTATGAATGGCTGAACTGGTTGTGATCTGTGAATGCCGACCACTGCCTGTCATTGCTGGTCACAAAATCCGGTCACATGTGACAGCAGCCGTTCTGATGAGGCACCGCCCGCGGTTTGTGATGCGTCTGCTCCTCCCTCCCGACTCGCCACTCGCTTGGCAACGGCGTGTCTAATGCGGAAGCTTTTTTCAGTCTGTCATGTCAAGTTTGCATCCTGCAGCACATGCACGTTAAACGGCGTCAACGCCACGAATTCAATACGATATTTAAAACACCAGCACTTGACGGAGCACAGAGAGTTTTCTGGTGCTCATGGAAGTGAAACTGCAGGAACCAGCGGTCACTCGCGACACTCGCCGGTCTGAGCGTGACGTTCAGAACGCGAAGCATATTGCCCGAGAAATAATCATTAATTTCACCGCGCCAGATGAGCAGCCTTTCTCAGGTGTCGTTTTAGGATGGAATCAACCGGGACCGAATCCGCTGCAGTCTTGTGTGTGTCAGATGCAGCGTTCGCGGTGAATCTGAAACGTTTGCAACCGTCCAGAGCGAGAACTTTCATGAAAGAGGTTGAAGACAGCTGCTTCAGCTGAGTGCTCTCCCTGTCTCTCGGAGCATCCCGTGTTTTTAGAGTCTAATGAACATGCTCTTTGCTGGCAAAAATATTGAGCTTCGTCACATCAAACCGATGACATCACGGGCGTTTTATTTACCTTTAAAGCGCTCAAATTGCGCTGTTTTCGCCCGCGAGTCCGCAGCTCTGCTGACAGAGACGATCTACTGGAGTGTGAAAACAGCGCTTTCTGAACACTTTAAATGTAAATAAGATGTGAGGAGTTCATGACTGGAGTTCAGAACATTGGCAAGATTGTTTCATGAGTCAGTCTCGACACTGGACCCCGTTTCCAAAACTAGTACTAGAGGATCGCTAGAAGTGATCCTCATGCATTTTCTGTGGCGCAGACAGCAACGGTGTACCCGCGGCTTATAGAGCGGTGCGGCTTATGTATGAACAAAATCCATTTTCCTTCTTAGATTTGGTGGGTGCGGCTAATATTCCGGTGCGCTCTGTAGTCCGGAAAATACGGTAAGCTGTCTGAAGTGTTTTTCCAAAGTTATCAACATTTTTATGTTTGGCGTTCCGGAACCCACCTTATCTCAGGCTGAAAACGTGTTTTCTGCATTGTGCCATAACTTTGCTGGGAATCTTTACAACATGAAATTTTAACCTCCCACAATAGCATAAAGGGTCTTTCTTGTAGTTGCACATCAAATCTAAGCTATCTGAAGTGTTTTTCCAAAGTTATGAACATTTTTATGTTTGGCGTTCCGGAACCCACCTCATCTCTGGCTGAAAAAGCGTTTTCTGCTTTGTGCCATAACTTTGCTGGGAATATTTAGAACATGAAATTTTAACCTCCCACAATAGCATAAAGGGTCTTTCTTGTAGTTGCACATCAAATCTAAGCTGTCTGAAGTGTTTTTCCAAAGTTATCAACATTTTTACGTTTGGCGTTCCGGAACCCACATTACCTCTGGCTGAAAACGCGTTTTCTGCATTGTTCCTTAACTTTGCAGGGAAGCATCAGAACATGAAATTTTCAACTCCCACTATGACAAACAGGGTCTTTCTAATAGTTGCTCATCAAATCTAATCTGTCTGAAGTGTTTTTCGAAAGTTATCAACATTTTTATGTTTGGCGTTCCGGAACCCACCTTTTTTCAGGCTGAAAAGGCGTTTTCTGCATTGTGCCATAACTTTGCAGGGAAGCTTCAGAACATAAAATTTTAACCTCCCACTGTAGCAGAAAGGGTCTTTCTCGTAGTTGCACATCAAATCTAGGCTGTCTGAAATATTTTTTCCAAAGTTATCAACATTTTTATGTTTGGCTTTCCGGGCCCCACCTTATCTCAGGCTGAAAACGCGTTTTCTGCATTGTTCCTTAACTTTGCAGGGAAGCATCAGAACATGAAATTTTCAACTCCCACTATGACAAACAGGGTCTTTCTAATAGTTGCACATCAAATCTAATCTGTCTGAAGTGTTTTTCGAAAGTTATCAACATTTTTAAGTTTGGTGTTCCGGAACCCACCTTATCTCAGGCTGAAAACGCCTTTTCTGCATTGTGCCATAACTTTGCAGGGAAGCTTCAGAACATGAAATTTTCACCTCCCACTAGAGCAGAAAGGGTATTTCTCGTAGTTGCACATGAAATATAAGCTGTCTGAAGTGTTTTTCGAAAGTTATCAACATTTTTATGTTTGGCGTTCCGGAACCCACCTTATCTCAGGCTGAAAACGCGTTTTCTGCATTGTTCCTTAACTTTGCAGGGAAGCATCAGAACATGAAATTTTCAACTCCCACTATGACAAACAGGGTCTTTCTAATAGTTGCACATCAAATCTAATCTGTCTGAAGTGTTTTTCGAAAGTTATCAACATTTTTAAGTTTGGTGTTCCGGAACCCACCTTATCTCAGGCTGAAAACGCCTTTTCTGCATTGTGCCATAACTTTGCAGGGAAGCTTCAGAACATGAAATTTTCACCTCCCACTAGAGCAGAAAGGGTATTTCTCGTAGTTGCACATGAAATATAAGCTGTCTGAAGTGTTTTTCGAAAGTTATCAACATTTTTATGTTTGGCGTTCCGGAACCCACCTTATCTCAGGCTGAAAACGCGTTTTCTGCATTGTTCCTTAACTTTGCAGGGAAGCATCAGAACATGAAATTTTCAACTCCCACTATGACAAACAGGGTCTTTCTAATAGTTGCACATCAAATCTAATCTGTCTGAAGTGTTTTTCGAAAGTTATCAACATTTTTAAGTTTGGTGTTCCGGAACCCACCTTATCTCAGGCTGAAAACGCCTTTTCTGCATTGTGCCATAACTTTGCAGGGAAGCTTCAGAACATGAAATTTTCACCTCCCACTAGAGCAGAAAGGGTATTTCTCGTAGTTGCACATGAAATATAAGCTGTCTGAAGTGTTTTTCGAAAGTTATCAACATTTTTATGTTTGGCGTTCCGGAACCCACCTTATCTCAGGCTGAAAACGCGTTTTCTGCATTGTGCCATAACTTTGCAGGAAGCTTCCGAACATGAAATTTTCACCTCCCACTATAGCAGAAAGGGTCTTTCTAGTAGTTGCACATCAAATCTAAGCTGTCTGAAATGTTTTTTCCAAAGTTATCAACATTTTTATATTTGGCGTTCCGGAACCCACCTTATCTCTGCCTGAAAACGCGTTTTCTGCATTGTGCCATAACATTCCAGGAAGCTTCAGAACATGAAATTTTCACCTCCCACTATAGCAGAAAGGGTCTTTCTCGTAGTTGCACATCAAATCTAAGCTGTCTGAAGTGTTTTTCAAAAGTCATAAACATTTTTATGTTTGGCGTTCCGGAATCGACCTAATCTCAGCATGAAAATGCGTTTTCTGCATTGTCCCATAACTTTCGAGGGAAGCTTCATAACATGAAATTTTGACATCCCACTATAGCAGAAAGGGTCTTTCTAGTAGTTGCACATCAAATCTAAGCTGTCTGAAGCGTTTTTCCAAAGTTATCAACATTTTTATGTTTTGCGTTCCGGAATCGACCTTTTCTCAGGCTTAAAACGCGTTTTATGCATTGTGGCATAACTTTGCAGGGAACCTTTAGAATATTAAATTTTCACCTCCCACTATAGCAGAAAGGGACTTTCTAGTAGTTGCACATCAAATCTAATCTGTCTGAAATGTTGTTCCAAAGTTATCAACATTTTTAAGTTTGGCGTTTCGGAACCCACCTTATCTCAGGCTGAAAACGCGTTTTCTGTTGTGTGCCATAACTTTGCAGGGAAGCTTCAGAACTTGAAATTTTCACCTCCCACTGTATCAGAAAGGGTCTTTCTCGTAGTTGCACATCAAATCTAAGTTGTCTGAAGTGTTTTTCCAAAGTTATCAACATTTTTATGTTTGGCGTTCCGGAACTCGGCTTATCTCAGGCTGAAAACGCGTTTTCTGCATTGTGCCATAACTTTGCAGGGAAGCTTCAGAACATGAAATTTTAACCTCCCACTGTAGCAAAAAGGGTCTTTCTAGTAGTTGCACATCAAATCTAAGCTGTCTGAAGTGTTGTTCCAAAGTTATCAACATTTTTACGTTTGGCGTTCCGGAACCCACCTTATCTTGGGCTGAAAACACTTTTTCTACATTGTGCCATAACTTTGCAGGGAAGCTTCAGAACATGAAATGTTCACCTCCCACTATCGCAGAAAGGGTCTTTCTAGTAGTTGCACATCAAATATAAGTTGTCTGAAGTGTTTCTCGAAAGCTATCAACATTTTTATGTTTGGCGTTACGGAAACGACCATATCTCTGGCTGAAAACACGTTTTCTGCATTGTGCCATAACTTTGCAGGGAAGCTTCAGAACATGAAATTTTCACGTCCCACTATAACAGACAGGGTCTTTCTAGTAGTTGCACATCAAATCTAAGTTGTCTGAAGTGTTTTTTAAAAGCTATCAACATTTTTTAGGTTGGCGTTCCAGAAACGACCTTATCTCGGGCTGATAACGCTTTTTCTGCATTGTGCCATAACTTTGCAGGGAAGCTTCAGAACATCACATTTTCACCTCCCACTATAGCAGAAAGGGTCTTTCTAGTCGTTGTACATCAAATCTAAGCTGTGTGAAGTGTTTTTCCAAAGTTATCAACATTTTTATGTTTGGCGTTCCGGAACCCACCTTATCTCGGGCTGAAAACGCTTTTTCTGCATTGTGCCATAACTTTGCAGGGAAGCTTCAGAACATCAAATTTTCACCTCCCACTATAGCAGAAAGGGTCTTTCTAGTCGTTGCACATCAAATCTAAGCTGTCTGAAGTGTTTTTCCAAAGTTATCAACATTTTTACGTTTGGCGCTCCGGAACCCACATTACCTCAGGCTGAATACACGTTTTCTGCATTGTGCCATAACTTTGCAAGGAAGCTTCAGAACATGAAATTTTAACCTCCCACTGTAGCAGAAAGGGTCTTTCTATTAGTTGCACATCAAATCTAAGCTGTCTGAAGTGATTTTGGGAAGTTATCAACATTTTTATGTTTGGCGTTCCGGAACCCACCTTGTCTCATGCTGAAAACGCGTTTTTTGCATTGTGCCATAACTTTGAAGGAAAGCTTCAGAACATGAAAGTTTCACCTCCCACTATAGCAGAAAGGGTCTTTCTCGTAGTTACACATCAAACCTAAGCTATTTGAAGTGTTTTTCCAAAGTTATCAACATTTTTATGTTTGGCGTTCCGGAACCCACCTTATCTCTGGCTGAAAACGTGTTTTCTGCTTTGTGCCATAACTTTGCTGGGAATCTTTAGAACATGAAATTTTCACCTCCCACTATAGCAGAAAGGGTCTTTCTAGTCGTTGTACATCAAATCTAAGCTGTTTGAAGTGTTGTTCCAAAGTTATCAACATTTTTACGTTTGGCGTTCCGGAACCCACCTTATCTCAGGCTGAAAACTCGTTTTGTGCATTGTGCCATAACTTCTCAGGGTAGCTTCAGAACATGAAATTTTCACCTCACACTATAGCAGAAAGGGTCTTTCTAGTAGTTGCACGTCAAATCTAAGCTGTCTGAAGTGTTTTTCCAAAGTTATCAACATTTTTACGTTTGGCGTTTCGGAACCCACCTTATCTCAGGCTGAAAACGCGTTTTCTGCATTGTGCCATAACTTCTCAGGGAACCTTCAGAACATGAAATGTTCACCTCCCACTTAGCAGAAAGGGTCTTTCTAGTAGTTGCACGTCAAATCTAAGCTGTCTGAAGTGTTTTTCCAAAGATATCAACATTTTTATGTTTGGCGTTCCAGAATCGACCTTATCTCTGGCTGAAAACGCGTTTTACGCATTTTGCCATAACTTTGGAGCGAAGCTTCAGAAAATGAAATTTTCACCTCCCACTATAGCAGAAAGGGTCTTTCTAGTAGTTGCACATCAAATCGAAGCTGTCTTAAGTGTTGTTCCAAAGTTATCAACATTTTTACGTTTGGCGTTCCGGAACCCACCTTATCTCAGGCTGAAAACGTATTTTCTGCATTGTGCCATAACTTCTCAGGGAAGCTTCAGATCACGAAATTTTCACCTCCCACTATAGCAGAAAGGGTTTTTCTAGTATTTGCTCATCAAATCTAAGCTGTCTGAATACTTTTTCCAAAATTATCAACATTTTTATGTTTGGCGTTCCGGAACCCACCTTATCTCAGGCTGAAAACGCGTTTTCTGTTGTGTGCCATAACTTTGCAGGAAAGCTTCAGAACTTGAAATTTTCACCTCCCACTGTAGCAGAAAGGGTCTTTCTAGTAGTTGCACATCAAATCTAAGCTGTCTGAAGTGTTGTTCCAAAGTTATCAACATTTTTACGTTTGGCGTTCCGGAACCCACCTTATCTCAGGCTGAAAACGCGTTTTCTGCATTGTTCCTTAACTTTGCAGAGAAGCTTCAGAACATGAAATTTTCAACTCCCACTATAACAGACTGGGTCTTTCGACTAGTTGCACATCAAATATAAGTTGTCTGAAGTGTTTCTCGAAAGCTATCAACATTTTTATGTTTGGCGTTACGGAAACGACCTTATCTCGGGCTGAAAACGCTTTTTCTGCATTGTGCCATAACTTTGCAGGGAAGCTTCAGAACATCGAATTTTCACCTCCCACTATAGCAGAAAGGGTCTTTCTAGTCGTTGTACATCAAATCTAAGCTGTTTGAAGTGTTTTTCCAAAGTTATCAACATTTTTATGTTTGGCGTTCCGGAACCCACCTTATCTCGGGCTGAAAACGCTTTTTCTGCATTGTGCCATAACTTTGCAGGGAAGCTTCAGAACATGAAATTTTAACCTCCCACTGTAGCAAAAAGGGTCTTTCTAGTAGTTGCACATCAAATCTAAGCTGTCTGAAGTGTTTTTCCAAAGTTATCAACATTTTTAAGTTTGGTGTTCCGGAACCCTCGTTATCTAAGGCTGAAAACGCATTTTCTGCATTGTTCCTTAACTTTGCAGGGAAGCATCAAAACATGAAATTTTCAACTCCCACTATGACAAACAGGGTCTTTCTAATGGTTGCACATCAAATCTAATCTGTCTGAAGTGTTTTTCGAAAGTTATCTACATTTTTATGTTTGGCGTTCCGGAACCCACCTTATCTCCGGCTGAAAACGCGTTTTCTGCATTGCGCCATAACTTTGCAGGGAAGCTTCATAACATGAAATTTTCACCTCCCACTGTAGGAGAAAGGGTCTTTCTCGTAGTTGCACATGAAATATAAGCTGTCTAAAGTGTTTTTCCAAAGTTATCAACATTTTTATGTTTGGCGTTCCGGAACCCACCTTATGTCAGGCTGAAAACGCGTTTTCTGCATTGTGCCATAACTTTGCAGGGAAGCTTCAGAACATGAAATTTTAACCTCCCACTGTAGCAGAAAGGGTCTTACTAGTAGTTGGAAATCAAATCTAAGCTGTCTGAAGTGTTTTTCCAAAGTTATCAACATTTTTATGTTTGAAGTTCCGGAACCCACCTTGTCTCAGGCTGAAAACGCGTTTTCTGCATTGTGCCATAACTTTGAAGGAAAGCTTCAGAACATGAAAGTTTCACCTCCCACTATAGCAGAAAGGGTCTTTCTAGTAGTTACACATCAAATCTAAGCTATCTAAAGTGTTTTTCCAAAGTTATCAACATTTTTATGTTTGGCGTTCCGGAACCCGCCTCATCTCTGGCTGAAAAAGCGTTTTCTGCTTTGTGCCATAACTTTGCTGGTAATCTTTAGAACATGAAATTTTAACCTCCCACAATAGCATAAAGGGTCTTTCTTGCAGTTGCACATCAAATCTAAGCTGTCTGGAGTGTTTTTCCAAAGTTATCAACGTTTTTACGTTTGGCGTTCCGGAATCCACCTTATCTCAGGCTGAAAACGCGTTTTCTGCATTTTGCCATAACTTTGCAGGAAGCTTCACAACATGAAATTTTCACCTCCCACTATAGATGAAAAGGTCTTTCTAGTAGTTGTACATCAAATCTAAGCTTTCTGAAATGTTTTTTCCAAATTTATCAACATTTTTATGTTTGGCGTTCCGGAACCCACCTTATCTCAGGCTGAAAACGCGTTTTCTGCATTGTCCCATAACTTTGCAGGGAAACTTCAGAACATGAAATTTTCACTTCCCACTATAGCAGAAAGGGTATTTCTAGTAGTTGCACATCAAATCTAAGCTGTCTGAAATGTTTTTTCCAAAGTTATCAACATTTTTATGTTTGACGTTCCGGAACCCACCTTATCTCAGGCTGAAAACGCGTTTTTTGCATTGTGCCATAACTTTGCAGGAAGCTTCAGAACATGAAATTTTCACCTCCCACTTCAGCAGAAAGGGTCTTTCGAGTAGTTGCACATCAAATCTAAGCTGTCTGAAATGTTTTTTCCAAAGTTATCAACATTTTTATGTTTGGCGTTCCGGAACCCACCTTATCTCTGGCTGAAAACGCATTTTCTGCTTTGTGCCATAACTTTGCTGGGAATCTTTAGAACATGAAATTTTAACCTCCCACAATAGCATAAAGGGTCTTTCTTGTAGTTGCACATCAAATCTAAGCTGTCTGAAGTGGTTTCCTAAAGTTATCAACATTTTTATGTTTGGCGTTCCGGAACCCACCTTTTTTCAGGCTGAAAAGGCGTTTTCTGCATTGTGCCATAACTTTGCAGGGAAGCTTCAGAACATGAAATTTTAACCTCCCATTGTAGCAGAAAGGGTCTTTCTATTAGTTGCACATCAAATCTAAGCTGTCTGAAGTGTTTTTCCAAAGTTATCAACATTTTTAAGTTTGGTGTTCCGGAACCCACCTTATCTCAGGCTGAAAACGCGTTTTCTGCATTGTTCCTTAACTTTGCAGGGAAGCATCAGAACATTACATTTTCAACTCCCACTATGACAAACAGGGTCTTTCTAATAGTTGCTCATCAAATCTAATCTGTCTGAAGTGTTTTTCGAAAGTTATCAACATTTTTATGTTTGGCGTTCCGGAACCCACCTTATCTCAGTCTGAAAACGTGTTTTCTGCATTGAGCCATAACTTTGCAGGGAAGCTTCAGAACATCGAATTTTCACCTCCCACTATAGCAGAAAGGGTCTTTCTAGTCGTTGTACATCAAATCTAAGCTGTTTGAAGTGTTTTTCCAAAGTTATCAACATTTTTATGTTTGGCGTTCCGGAACCCACCTTATCTCGGGCTGAAAACGCTTTTTCTGCATTGTGCCATAACTTTGCAGGGAAGCTTCAGAACATGAAATTTTAACCTCCCACTGTAGCAGAAAGGGTCTTTCTAGTAGTTGCACATCAAATCTAAGCTGTCTGAAGTGTTTTTCCAAAGTTATCAACATTTTTAAGTTTGGTGTTCCGGAACCCTCGTTATCTCAGGCTGAAAACGCATTTTCTGCATTGTTCCTTAACTTTGCAGGGAAGCATCAGAACATGAAATTTTCAACTCCCACTATGACAAACAGGGTCTTTCTAATAGTTGCACATCAAATCTAATCTGTCTGAAGTGTTTTTCGAAAGTTATCTACATTTTTATGTTTGGCGTTCCGGAACCCACCTTATCTCCAGCTGAAAACGCGTTTTCTGCATTGCGCCATAACTTTGCAGGGAAGCTTCATAACATGAAATTTTCACCTCCCACTGTAGCAGAAAGGGTCTTTCTCGTAGTTGCACATGAAATATAAGCTGTCTAAAGTGTTTTTCCAAAGTTATCAACATTTTTGTGTTTGGCGTTCCGGAACCCACCTTATGTCAGGCTGAAAACGCGTTTTCTGCATTGTGCCATAACTTTGCAGGGAAGCTTCAGAACATGAAATTTTAACCTCCCACTGTAGCAGAAAGGGTCTTACTAGTAGTTGGAAATCAAATCTAAGCTGTCTGAAGTGTTTTTCCAAAGTTATCAACATTTTTATGTTTGAAGTTCCGGAACCCACCTTGTCTCAGGCTGAAAACGCGTTTTCTGCATTGTGCCATAACTTTGAAGGAAAGCTTCAGAACATGAAAGTTTCACCTCCCACTATAGCAGAAAGGGTCTTTCTAGTAGTTACACATCAAATCTAAGCTATCTAAAGTGTTTTTCCAAAGTTATCAACATTTTTATGTTTGGCGTTCCGGAACCCGCCTCATCTCTGGCTGAAAAAGCGTTTTCTGCTTTGTGCCATAACTTTGCTGGGAATCTTTAGAACATGAAATTTTAACCTCCCACAATAGCATAAAGGGTCTTTCTTGCAGTTGCAAATCAAATCTAAGCTGTCTGGAGTGTTTTTCCAAAGTTATCAACGTTTTTACGTTTGGCGTTCCGGAACCCACCTTATCTCAGGCTGAAAACGCGTTTTCTGCATTTTGCCATAACTTTGCAGGAAGCTTCACAACATGAAATTTTCACCTCCCACTATAGATGAAAAGGTCTTTCTAGTAGTTGTACATCAAATCTAAGCTTTCTGAAATGTTTTTTCCAAATTTATCAACATTTTTATGTTTGGCGTTCCGGAACCCACCTTATCTCAGACTGAAAACGCATTTTCTGCTTTGTGCCATAACTTTGCTGGGAATCTTTAGAACATGAAATTTTAACCTACCACAATAGCATAAAGGGTCTTTCTTGTAGTTGCACATCAAATCTAAGCTGTCTGAAGTGGTTTCCCAAAGTTATCAACATTTTTATGTTTGGCGTTCCGGAACCCACCTTTTTTCAGGCTGAAAAGGCGTTTTCTGCATTGTGCCATAACTTTGCAGGGAAGCTTCAGAACATGAAATTTTCACCTCCCACTATAGCAGAAAGGGTCTTTCTAGTAGTTGCACATCAAATCTAAGTTGTCTGAAATGTTTTTTCCAAATTATCAACATTTTTATGTTTGGCGTTCCGGAACCCACCTTATCTCAGGCTGAAAACGTGTTTTCTGCATTGTGCCATAACCTTGCAGGGAAGCTTCTGAACATGAAATTTTAACCTCCCACTCTAGCAGAAAGGGTCTTTCTAGTAGTTGCACATCAAATCTAGGCTGTCTGAAGCGTTTTTCCAAAGTTATAAACATTTTTATGCTTGGCGTTCCGGAACCCACCTTATCTCAGGCTGAAGACGCGGTTTCTGCATTGTGCCATAACTTTGCAGGGAAGCTTCAGAACATGAAATTTTCAACTCCCACTACAACAGACAGGGTCTTTGTAGTAGTTGCACATCAAATCTAAGCTGTCTGAAGTGTTTTTCGAAAATTATCAACATTTTTATGTTTGGCGTTCCGGAACCCACCTTGTCTCAGGCTGAAAAAGCGTTTTCTGCATTGTGCCATAACTTTGAAGGAAAGCTTCAGAACATGAAAGTTTCACCTCCCACTATAGCAGGAAGGGTCTTTCTAGTAGTTACACATCAAATATAAGCTGTCTGAAGTGTTATTCGAAAGTTATCAACATTTTTATGTTTGGCGTCCGGAACCCACCTTATCTCTGGCTGAAAACGCATTTTCTGCTTTGTGGCATGACTTTGCTGGGAAGCTTCAGAACATGAAATTTTAACCTCCCACAATAGCATAAAGGGTCTTTAATGTAGTTGCACATCAAATCTAAGCTGTCTGAAGTGGTTTTCCAAAGTTATCAACATTTTTATGTTTGGCGTTCCGGAACCCACCTTATCTCTGGCTGAAAACGCATTTTCTGCTTTGTGCCATAAATTTGCAGGGAAGCTTCAGAACATGAAATTTTCACCTCCCACTATAGCAGAAAGGGTCTTTCTCGTAGTTGCACATCAAATCTAAGCTGTCTGAAAAGTTTTTTCAAAGTTATCAACATTTTTATGTTTGGCGTTCCGGAACCCTCCTTATCTCAGGCTGAAAAAGCGTTTTCTGCATTGTGCCATAACTTTGCAGGGAAGCTTCAGAACATGAAATTTTAACCTCCCACTGTAGCAGAAAGGGTCTTACTAGTAGTTGGAAATCAAATCTAAGCTGTCTGGAGTGTTTTTCCAAAGTTATCAACGTTTTTACGTTTGGCGTTTCGGAACCCACCTTATCTCAGGCTGAAAACGCGTTTTCTGCATTTTGCCATAACTTTGCAGGAAGCTTCACAACATGAAATTTTCACCTCCCACTATAGATGAAAAGGTCTTTCTAGTAGTTGTACATCAAATCTAAGCGTTCTGAAATGTTTTTTCCAAATTTATCAACATTTTTATGTTTGGCGTTCCGGAACCCACCTTATCTCAGGCTGAAAACGTGTTTTCTGCATTGTGCCATAACTTTGCAGGGAAGCTTCAGAACATGAAATTTTAACCTCCCACTCTAGCAGAAAGGGTCTTTCTAGTAGTTGCACATCAAATCTAAGCTGTCTGAAGCGTTTTTCCAAAGTTATAAACATTTTTATGCTTGGCGTTCCGGAACCCACCTTATCTCAGGCTGAAAACGCGGTTTCTGCATTGTGCCATAACTTTGCAGGGAAGCTTCAGAACATGAAATTTTAACGTCCCACTATTGCAGAAAGTGTCTTTCTAGTAGTTGCAAATCTAAGCTTTCTGATGAGTTTTTCCAAAGTTATCAACATTTTTATGTTTGGCGTTCCGGAACCCACCTCATCTCTGGCTGAAAAAGCGTTTTCTGCTTTGTGCCATAACTTTGCTGGGAATCTTTAGATCATGAAGTTTTAACCTCCCACAATAGCATAAAGGTTCTTTCTTGTAGTTGCACATCAAATCTAAGCTGTCTGAAGTGGTTTCCCAAAGTGATCAACATTTTTATGTTTGGCGTTCCGGAACCCACCTTTTTTCAGGCTGAAAAGGCGTTTTCTGCATTGTGCCATAACTTTGCAGGGAAGCTTCAGAACATGAAATTTTAACCTCCCACTGTAGCAGAAAGGGTCTTTCTATTAGTTGCACATCAGATCGAAGCTGTCTGAAGTGTTTTTCCAAAGTTATCAACATTTTTAAGTTTGGTGTTCCGGAACCCACCTTATCTCAGGCTGAAAACGCGTTTTCTGCATTGTTCCTTAACTTTGCAGGGAAGCATCAGAACATGAAATTTTCAACTCCCACTATGACAAACAGGGTCTTTCTAATAGTTGCACATCAAATCTAATCTGTCTGAAGTGTTTTTCGAAAGTTATCAACAATTTTATGTTTGCCGTTCCGGAACCCACCTTATCTCTGGCTGAAAACGCCTTTTCTGCATTGTGCCATAACTTTGCAGGGAAGCTTCAGAACATGAAATTTTCACCTCCCACTATAGCAGAAACGGTATTTCTCGTAGTTGCACATGAAATATAAGCTGTCTGAAGTGTTTTTCGAAAGTTATCAACATTTTTATGTTTGGCGTTCCGGAACCCACCTTATCTCAGGCTGAAAACGCGTTTTCTGCATTGTGCCATAACTTTGCAGGAAGCTTCAGAACATGAAATTTTCACCTCCCACTATAGCAGAAAGGGTCTTTCTAGTAGTTGCACATCAAATCTCAGCTGTCTGAAATGTTTTTTCCAAAGTTATCAACATTTTTATGTTTGGCGTTCCGGAACCCACCTTATCTCAGGCTGAAAACGCGTTTTCTGCATTGTGCCATAACTTTGCAGGAAGCTTCAGAACATGAAATTTTCACCTCCCACTATGGCAGAAAGGGTCTTTCTAGTAGTTGCACATCAAATCTAAGCTGTCTGAAATGTTTTTTCCAAAGTTATCAACATTTTTATGTTTGGCTTTCCGGGCCCCACCTTATCTCAGGCTGAAAACGCATTTTCTGCTTTGTGCCATAACTTTGCTGGGAATATTTAGAACATGAAATTTTAACCTCCCACAATAGCATAAAGGGTCTTTCTTGTAGTTGCACATCAAATCTAAGCTGTCTGAAGTGGTTTCCCAAAGTTATCAACATTTTTATGTTTGGCGTTCCGGAACCCACCTTTTTTCAGGCTGAAATGGCTTTTTCTGCATTGTGCCATAACTTTGCAGGGAAGCTTCAGAACATGAAATTTTCACCTCCCACTATAGCAGAAAGGGTCTTTCTAGTAGTTGCACATCAAATCTAAGTTGTCTGAAATGTTTTTTCCAAATTATCAACATTTTTATGTTTGGCGTTCCGGAACCCACCTCATCTCTGGCTGAAAAAGCGTTTTCTGCTTTGTGCCATAACTTTGCTGGGAATATTTAGAACATGAAATTTTAACCTCCCACAATAGCATAAAGGGTCTTTCTTGTAGTTGCACATCAAATCTAAGCTGTCTGAAGTGTTTTTCCAAAGTTATCAACATTTTTACGTTTGGCGTTCCGGAACCCACATTACCTCTGGCTGAAAACGCGTTTTCTGCATTGTTCCTTCACTTTGCAGGGAAGCATCAGAACATGAAATTTTCAACTCCCACTATGACAAACAGGGTCTTTCTAATAGTTGCTCATCAAATATAAGCTGTCTGAAGTGTTTTTCGAAAGTTATCAACATTTTTATGTTTGGCGTTCCGGAACCCACCTTTTTTCAGGCTGAAAAGGCGTTTTCTGCATTGTGCCATAACTTTGCAGGGAAGCTTCAGAACATAAAATTTTAACCTCCCACTGTAGCAGAAAGGGTCTTTCTCGTAGTTGCACATCAAATCTAGGCTGTCTGAAATATTTTTTCCAAAGTAATCAACATTTTTATGTTTGGCTTTCCGGGCCCCACCTTATCTCAGGCTGAAAACGCATTTTCTGCTTTGTGCCATAACTTTGCTGGGAATATTTAGAACATGAAATTTTAACCTACCACAATAGCATAAAGGGTCTTTCTTGTAGTTGCACATCAAATCTAAGCTGTCTGAAGTGGTTTCCCAAAGTTATCAACATTTTTATGTTTGGCGTTCCGGAACCCACCTTTTTTCAGGCTGAAAAGGCGTTTTCTGCATTGTGCCATAACTTTGCAGGGAAGCTTCAGAACATGAAATTTTCACCTCCCACTATAGCAGAAAGGGTCTTTCTAGTAGTTGCACATCAAATCTAAGTTGTCTGAAATGTTTTTTCCAAATTATCAACATTTTTATGTTTGGCGTTCCGGAACCCACCTTATCTCAGGCTGAAAACGTGTTTTCTGCATTGTGCCATAACTTTGCTGGGAATCTTTAGAACATGAAATTTTAACCTCCCACAATAGCATAAAGGGTCTTTCTTGTAGTTGCACATCAAATCTAAGCTATCTGAAGTGTTTTTCCAAAGTTATGAACATTTTTATGTTTGGCGTTCCGGAACCCACCTCATCTCTGGCTGAAAAAGCGTTTTCTGCTTTGTGCCATAACTTTGCTGGGAATATTTAGAACATGAAATTTTAACCTCCCACAATAGCATAAAGGGTCTTTCTTGTAGTTGCACATCAAATCTAAGCTGTCTGAAGTGTTTTTCCAAAGTTATCAACATTTTTACGTTTGGCGTTCCGGAACCCACATTACCTCTGGCTGAAAACGCGTTTTCTGCATTGTTCCTTAACTTTGCAGGGAAGCATCAGAACATTAAATTTTCAACTCCCACTATGACAAACAGGGTCTTTCTAATAGTTGCTCATCAAATCTAATCTGTCTGAAGTGTTTTTCGAAAGTTATCAACATTTTTATGTTTGGCGTTCCGGAACCCACCTTTTTTCAGGCTGAAAAGGCGTTTTCTGCATTGTGCCATAACTTTGCAGGGAAGCTTCAGAACATAAAATTTTAACCTCCCACTGTAGCAGAAAGGGTCTTTCTCGTAGTTGCACATCAAATCTAGGCTGTCTGAAATATTTTTTCCAAAGTTATCAACATTTTTATGTTTGGCTTTCCGGGCCCCACCTTATCTCAGGCTGAAAACGTGTTTTCTGCATTGTGCCATAACTTTGCTGGGAATATTTAGAACATGAAATTTTAACCTAACACAATAGCATAAAGGGTCTTTCTTGTAGTTGCACATCAAATCTAAGCTGTCTGAAGTGGTTTCCCAAAGTTATCAACATTTTTATGTTTGGCGTTCCGGAACCCACCTTTTTTCAGGCTGAAAAGGCGTTTTCTGCATTGTGCCATAACTTTGCAGGGAAGCTTCAGAACATGAAATTTTAACCTCCCACTGTAGCAGAAAGGGTCTTTCTATTAGTTGCACATCAAATCTAAGCTGTCTGAAGTGTTTTTCCAAATTTATCAACATTTTTAAGTTTGGTGTTCCGGAACCCACCTTATCTCAGGCTGAAAACGCGTTTTCTGCATTGTTCCTTAACTTTGCAGGGAAGCATCAGAACATGAAATTTTCAACTCCCACTATGACAAACAGGGTCTTTCTAATAGTTGCACATCAAATCTAATCTGTCTGAAGTGTTTTTCGAAAGTTATCAACATTTTTAAGTTTGGTGTTCCGGAACCCACCTTATCTCAGGCTGAAAACGCCTTTTCTGCATTGTGCCATAACTTTGCAGGGAAGCTTCAGAACATGAAATTTTCACCTCCCACTAGAGCAGAAAGGGTATTTCTCGTAGTTGCACATGAAATATAAGCTGTCTGAAGTGTTTTTCGAAAGTTATCAACATTTTTATGTTTGGCGTTCCGGAACCCACCTTATCTCAGGCTGAAAACGCGTTTTCTGCATTGTGCCATAACTTTGCAGGAAGCTTCCGAACATGAAATTTTCACCTCCCACTATAGCAGAAAGGGTCTTTCTAGTAGTTGCACATCAAATCTAAGCTGTCTGAAATGTTTTTTCCAAAGTTATCAACATTTTTATATTTGGCGTTCCGGAACCCACCTTATCTCTGGCTGAAAACGCGTTTTCTGCATTGTGCCATAACATTCCAGGAAGCTTCAGAACCTGAAATTTTCACCTCCCACTATAGCAGAAAGGGTCTTTCTAGTAGTTGCACATCAAATCTAAGCTGTCTGAAGTGTTTTTCGAAAGTCATAAACATTTTTATGTTTGGCGTTCCGGAATCGACCTAATCTCAGCATGAAAATGCGTTTTCTGCATTGTCCCATAACTTTCGAGGGAAGCTTCATAACATGAAATTTTGACATCCCACTATAGCAGAAAGGGTCTTTCTAGTAGTTGCACATCAAATCTAAGCTGTCTGAAGCGTTTTTCCAAAGTTATCAACATTTTTATGTTTTGCGTTCCGGAATCGACCTTTTCTCAGGCTTAAAACGCGTTTTATGCATTGTGGCATAACTTTGCAGGGAACCTTTAGAATATTAAATTTTCACCTCCCACTATAGCAGAAAGGGACTTTCTAGTAGTTGCACATCAAATCTAATCTGTCTGAAATGTTGTTCCAAAGTTATCAACATTTTTAAGTTTGGCGTTTCGGAACCCACCTTATCTCAGGCTGAAAACGCGTTTTCTGTTGTGTGCCATAACTTTGCAGGGAAGCTTCAGAACTTGAAATTTTCACCTCCCACTATATCAGTAAGGGTCTTTCTCGTAGTTGCACATAAAATCTAAGCTGTCTGAAGTGGTTTCCCAAAGTTATCAACATTTTTATGTTTGGCGTTCCGGAACCCACCTTTTTTCAGGCTGAAAAGGCGTTTTCTGCATTTTGCCATAACTTTGCAGGGAAGCTTCAGAACATGAAATTTTAACCTCCCACTCTAGCAGAAAGGGTCTTTCTAGTAGTTGCACATCAAATCTAAGCTGTCTGAAGCGTTTTTCCAAAGTTATAAACATTTTTATGCTTGGCGTTCCGGAACCCACCTTATCTCAGGCTGAAAACGTGGTTTCTGCATTGTGCCATAACTTTGCAGGGAAGCTTCTGAACATGAAATTTTCAACTCCCACTACAACAGATAGGGTCTTTGTAGTAGTTGCACATCAAATCTAAGCTGTCTGAAGTGTTTTTCGAAAATTATCAACATTTTTATGTTTGGCGTTCCGCAACCCACCTTGTCTCAGGCTGAAAAAGCGTTTTCTGCATTGTGCCATAACTTTGAAGGGAAGCTTCAGAACATGAAAGTTTCACCTCCCACTATAGCAGAAAGGGTCTTTCTAGTAGTTACACATCAAATATAAGCTGTCCGAAGTGTTATTCGAAAGTTATCAACTTTTTTATGTTTGGCGTTCCGGAACCCACCTTATCTCTGGCTGAAAACGCATTTTCTGCTTTGTGGCATAACTTTGCTGGGAATCTTTAGAACATGAAATTTTAACCTCCCACAATAGCATAAAGGGTCTTTAATGTAGTTGCACATCAAATCTAAGCTGTCTGAAGTGGTTTTCCAAAGTTATCAACATTTTTATGTTTGGCGTTCCGGAACCCACCTTATCTCAGGCTGAAAACGCGTTTTCTGCATTGTCCCATAACTTTGCAGGGAAACTTCAGAACATGAAATTTTCACTTCCCACTATAGCAGAAAGGGTATTTCTAGTAGTTGCACATCAAATCTAAGCTGTCTGAAATGTTTTTTCCAAAGTTATCAACATTTTTATGTTTGGCGTTCCGGAACCCACCTTATCTCTGGCTGAAAACGCATTTTCTGCTTTGTGCCATAACTTTGCTGGGAATCTTTAGAACATGAAATTTTAACCTCCCACAATAGCATAAAGGGTCTTTCTTGTAGTTGCACATCAAATCTAAGCTGTCTGAAGTGGTTTCCTAAAGTTATCAACATTTTTATGTTTGGCGTTCCGGAACCCACCTTTTTTCAGGCTGAAAACGCCTTTTCTGCATTGTGCCATAACTTTGCAGGGAAGCTTCAGAACATGAAATTTTCACCTCCCACTATAGCAGAAAGGGTATTTCTCGTAGTTGCACGTGAAATATAAGCTGTCTGAAGTGTTTTTCGAAAGTTATCAACATTTTTATGTTTGGCGTTCCGGAACCCACCTTATCTCAGGCTGAAAACGCGTTTTCTGCATTGTGCCATAACTTTGCAGGAAGCTTCAGAACATGAAATTTTCACCTCCCACTATAGCAGAAAGGGTCTTTCTAGTAGTTGCACTTCAAATCTAAGCTGTCTGAAATGTTTTTTCCTAAGTTATCAACATTTTTATGTTTGGCGTTCCGGAACCCACCTTATCTCAGGCTGAAAACGCGTTTTCTGCATTGTGCCATAAATTTGCAGAAAGCTTCAGAACATGACATTTTCACCTCCCACTATAGCAGAAAGGGTCTTTCTAGTGGTTGCACATCAAATCTAAGCTGTCTGAAATGTTTTTTCCAAAGTTATCAACATTTTTATGTTTGGCTTTCCGGGCCCCACCTTATCTCAGGCTGTAAACGCATTTTCTGCTTTGTGCCATAACTTTGCTGGGAATATTTAGAACATGAAATTTTAACCTCCCACAATAGCATAAAGGGTCTTTCTTGTAGTTGCACATCAAATTTAAGCTGTCTGAAGTGGTTTCCCAAAGTTATCAACATTTTTATGTTTGGCGTTCCGGAACCCACCTTTTTTCAGGCTGAAAAGGCGTTTTCTGCATTGTGCCATAACTTTGCAGGGAAGTTCCAGAAAATGAAATTTTCAACTCCCACTATAACAGAAAGGGTTTTTTTAGTAGTTGCACATCAAATCTAAGCTGTCTGAAGTGTTTTTCCAAAGTTATCAACATTTTTATGTTTGGCGTTCCGGAACCCACCTTGTCTCAGGCTGAAAACGCGTTTTCTGCATTGTGCCATAACTTTGAAGGAAAACTTCAGAACATGAAAGTTTCACCTCCCACTATAGCAGAAAGGGTCTTTCTAGTAGTTACACATCAAATCTAAGCTATCTAAAGTGTTTTTCCAAAGTTATCAACATTTTTATGTTTGGCGTTCCGGAACCCGCCTTATCTCAGGCTGAAAACCCGTTTTCTGCATTTTGCGATAACTTTGCAGGAAGCTTCACAACATGAAATTTTCATCTCCGACTATAGATGAAAAGGTCTTTCTAGTAGTTGTACATCAAATCTAAGCTTTCTGAAATGTTTTTTCCAAAGTTATCAACATTTTTATGTTTGGCGTTCCGGAACCCACCTTATCTCAGGCTGAAAACGCGTTTTCTGCATTGTCCCATAACTTTGCAGGGAAACTTCAGAACATGAAATTTTCACTTCCCACTATAGCAGAAAGGGTCTTTCTAGTAGTTGCACATCAAATCTAAGCTGTCTGAAATGTTTTTTCCAAAGTTATCAACATTTTTATGTTTGGCGTTCCGGAACCCACCTTATCTCAGGCTGAAAACGCGTTTTTTGCATTGTGCCATAACTTTGCAGGAAGCTTCAGAACATGAAATTTTCACCTCCCACTTCAGCAGAAAGGGTCTTTCGAGTAGTTGCACATCAAATCTAAGCTGTCTGAAATGTTTTTTCCAAAGTTATCAACATTTTTATGTTTGGCGTTCCGGAACCCACCTTATCTCTGGCTGAAAACGCATTTTCTGCTTTGTGCCATAACTTTGCTGGGAATCTTTAGAACATGAAATTTTAACCTCCCACAATAGCATAAAGGGTCTTTCTTGTAGTTGCACATCAAATCTAAGCTGTCTGAAGTGGTTTCCTAAAGTTATCAACATTTTTATGTTTGGCGTTCCGGAACCCACCTTTTTTCAGGCTGAAAAGGCGTTTTCTGCATTGTGCCAAAACTTTGCAGGGAAGCTTCAGAACATGAAATTTTAACCTCCCACTGTAGCAGAAAGGGTCTTTCTATTAGTTGCACATCAAATCTAAGCTGTCTGAAGTGTTTTTCCAAAGTTATCAACATTTTTAAGTTTGGTGTTCCGGAACCCACCTTATCTCAGGCTGAAAACGCGTTTTCTGCATTGTTCCTTAACTTTGCAGGGAAGCATCAGAACATGAAATTTTCAACTCCCACTATGACAAACAGGGTCTTTCTAATAGTTGCTCATCAAATCTAATCTGTCTGAAGTGTTTTCCGAAAGTTATCAACATTTTTATGTTTGGCGTTCCGGAACCCACCTTATCTCAGGCTGAAAACTCGTTTTCTGCATTGTGCCATAACTTTGCAGGGAAGCTTCAGAACATGAAATTTTCACCTCCCACTATAGCAGAAAGGGTCTTTCTCGTAGTTGCACATGAAATATAAGCTGTCTGAAGTGTTTTTCCAAAGTTATCAACATTTTTATGTTTGGCGTTCCGGAACCCACCTTATCTCAGGCTGAAAACGTGTTTTCTGCATTGAGCCATAACTTTGCTGGGAATCTTTAGAACATGAAATTTTAACCTCCCACAATAGCATAAAGGGTCTTTCTTGTAGTTGCACATCAAATCTAAGCTATCTGAAGTGTTTTTCCAAAGTTATCAACATTTTTATGTTTGGCGTTCCGGAACCCACCTCATCTCTGGCTGAAAAAGCGTTTTCTGCTTTGTGCCATAACTTTGCTGGGAATATTTAGAACATGAAATTTTAACCTCCCTCAATAGCATAAAGGTTCTTTCTTATAGTTGCACATCAAATCTAAGCTGTCTGAAGTGTTTTTCCAAAGTTATCAACATTTTTACGTTTGGCGCTCCGGAACCCACATTATCTCTGGCTGAAAACGCGTTTTCTGCATTGTGCCATAACTTTGCTGGGAATCTTTAGATCATGAAGTTTTAACCTCCCACAATAGCATAAAGGGTCTTTCTTGTAGTTGCACATCAAATCTAAGCTGTCTGAAGTGGTTTCCCAAAGTGATCAATATTTTTATGTTTGGCGTTCCGGAACCCACCTTTTTTCAGGCTGAAAAGGCGTTTTCTGCATTGTGCCATAACTTTGCAGGGAAGCTTCAGAACATGAAATTTTAACCTCCCACTGTAGCAGAAAGGGTCTTTCTATTAGTTGCACATCAGATCTAAGCTGTCTGAAGTGTTTTTCCAAAGTTATCAACATTTTTAAGTTTGGTGTTCCGGAACCCACCTTATCTCAGGCTGAAAACGCGTTTTCTGCATTGTTCCTTAACTTTGCAGGGAAGCATCAGAACATGAAATTTTCAACTCCCACTATGACAAACAGGGTCTTTCTAATAGTTGCACATGAAATCTAATCTGTCTGAAGTGTTTTTCGAAAGTTATCAACAATTTTATGTTTGGCGTTCCGGAACCCACCTTATCTCTGGCTGAAAACGCCTTTTCTGCATTGTGCCATAACTTTGCAGGGAAGCTTCAGAACATGAAATTTTCACCTCCCACTATAGCAGAAACGGTATTTCTCGTAGTTGCACATGAAATATAAGCTGTCTGAAGTGTTTTTCGAAAGTTATCAACATTTTTATGTTTGGCGTTCCGGAACCCACCTTATCTCAGGCTGAAAACGCGTTTTCTGCATTGTGCCATAACTTTGCAGGAAGCTTCAGAACATGAAATTTTCACCTCCCACTATAGCAGAAAGGGTCTTTCTAGTAGTTGCACATCAAATCTAAGCTGTCTGAAATGTTTTTTCCAAAGTTATCAACATTTTTATGTTTGGCGTTCCGGAACCCACCTTATCTCAGGCTGAAAACGCGTTTTCTGCATTGTGCCATAACTTTGCAGGAAGCTTCAGAACATGAAATTTTCACCTCTCACTATGGCAGAAAGGGTCTTTCTAGTAGTTGCACATCAAATCTAAGCTGTCTGAAATGTTTTTTCCAAAGTTATCAACATTTTTATGTTTGGCTTTCCGGGCCCCACCTTATCTCAGGCTGAAAACGCATTTTCTGCTTTGTGCCATAACTTTGCTGGGAATATTTAGAACATGAAATTTTAACCTCCCACTGTAGCAGAAAGGGTCTTTCTCGTAGTTGCACATGAAATATAAGCTGTCTAAAGTGTTTTTCCAAAGTTATCAACATTTTTATGTTTGGCGTTCCGGAACCCACCTTATGTCAGGCTGAAAACGCGTTTTCTGCATTGTGCCATAACTTTGCAGGGAAGCTTCAGAACATGAAATTTTAACCTCCCACTGTAGCAGAAAGGGTCTTACTAGTAGTTGGAAATCAAATCTAAGCTGTCTGAAGTGTTTTTCCAAAGTTATCAACATTTTTATGTTTGAAGTTCCGGAACCCACCTTGTCTCAGGCTGAAAACGCGTTTTCTGCATTGTGCCATAACTTTGAAGGGAAGCTTCAGAACATGAAAGTTTCACCTCCCACTATAGCAGAAAGGGTCTTTCTAGTAGTTACACATCAAATCTAAGCTATCTAAAGTGTTTTTCCAAAGTTATCAACATTTTTATGTTTGGCGTTCCGGAACCCGCCTCATCTCTGGCTGAAAAAGCGTTTTCTGCTTTGTGCCATAACTTTGCTGGGAATCTTTAGAACATGAAATTTTAACCTCCCACAATAGCATAAAGGGTCTTTCTTGCAGTTGCACATCAAATCTAAGCTGTCTGGAGTGTTTTTCCAAAGTTATCAACGTTTTTACGTTTGGCGTTCCGGAATCCACCTTATCTCAGGCTGAAAACGCGTTTTCTGCATTTTGCCATAACTTTGCAGGAAGCTTCACAACATGAAATTTTCACCTCCCACTATAGATGAAAAGGTCTTTCTAGTAGTTGTACATCAAATCTAAGCTTTCTGAAATGTTTTTTCCAAATTTATCAACATTTTTATGTTTGGCGTTCCGGAACCCACCTTATCTCAGGCTGAAAACGCGTTTTCTGCATTGTCCCATAACTTTGCAGGGAAACTTCAGAACATGAAATTTTCACTTCCCACTATAGCAGAAAGGGTTTTTCTAGTAGTTGCACATCAAATCTAAGCTGTCTGAAGTGGTTTCCTAAAGTTATCAACATTTTTATGTTTGGCGTTCCGGAACCCACCTTTTTTCAGGCTGAAAAGGCGTTTTCTGCATTGTGCCATAACTTTGCAGGGAAGCTTCAGAACATGAAATTTTAACCTCCCACTGTAGCAGAAAGGGTCTTTCTATTAGTTGCACATCAAATCTAAGCTGTCTGAAGTGTTTTTCCAAAGTTATCAACATTTTTAAGTTTGGTGTTCCGGAACCCACCTTATCTCAGGCTGAAAACGCGTTTTCTGCATTGTTCCTTAACTTTGCAGGGAAGCATCAGAACATTACATTTTCAACTCCCACTATGACAAACAGGGTCTTTCTAATAGTTGCTCATCAAATCTAATCTGTCTGAAGTGTTTTTCGAAAGTTATCAACATTTTTATGTTTGGCGTTCCGGAACCCACCTTATCTCAGGCTGAAAACGTGTTTTCTGCATTGAGCCATAACTTTGCAGGGAAGCTTCAGAACATCGAATTTTCACCTCCCACTATAGCAGAAAGGGTCTTTCTAGTCGTTGTACATCAAATCTAAGCTGTTTGAAGTGTTTTTCCAAAGTTATCAACATTTTTATGTTTGGCGTTCCGGAACCCACCTTATCTCGGGCTGAAAACGCTTTTTCTGCATTGTGCCATAACTTTGCAGGGAAGCTTCAGAACATGAAATTTTAACCTCCCACTGTAGCAGAAAGGGTCTTTCTAGTAGTTGCACATCAAATCTAAGCTGTCTGAAGTGTTTTTCCAAAGTTATCAACATTTTTAAGTTTGGTGTTCCGGAACCCTCGTTATCTCAGGCTGAAAACGCATTTTCTGCATTGTTCCTTAACTTTGCAGGGAAGCATCAGAACATGAAATTTTCAACTCCCACTATGACAAACAGGGTCTTTCTAATAGTTGCACATCAAATCTAATCTGTCTGAAGTGTTTTTCGAAAGTTATCTACATTTTTATGTTTGGCGTTCCGGAACCCACCTTATCTCCAGCTGAAAACGCGTTTTCTGCATTGCGCCATAACTTTGCAGGGAAGCTTCATAACATGAAATTTTCACCTCCCACTGTAGCAGAAAGGGTCTTTCTCGTAGTTGCACATGAAATATAAGCTGTCTAAAGTGTTTTTCCAAAGTTATCAACATTTTTATGTTTGGCGTTCCGGAACCCACCTTATGTCAGGCTGAAAACGCGTTTTCTGCATTGTGCCATAACTTTCCAGGGAAGCTTCAGAACATGAAATTTTAACCTCCCACTGTAGCAGAAAGGGTCTTACTAGTAGTTGGAAATCAAATCTAAGCTGTCTGAAGTGTTTTTCCAAAGTTATCAACATTATTATGTTTGAAGTTCCGGAACCCACCTTGTCTCAGGCTGAAAACGCGTTTTCTGCATTGTGCCATAACTTTGAAGGAAAGCTTCAGAACATGAAAGTTTCACCTCCCACTATAGCAGAAAGGGTCTTTCTAGTAGTTACACATCAAATCTAAGCTATCTAAAGTGTTTTTCCAAAGTTATCAACATTTTTATGTTTGGCGTTCCGGAACCCGCCTCATCTCTGGCTGAAAAAGCGTTTTCTGCTTTGTGCCATAACTTTGCTGGGAATCTTTAGAACATGAAATTTTAACCTCCCACAATAGCATAAAGGGTCTTTCTTGTAGTTGCACATCAAATCTAAGCTGTCTGGAGTGTTTTTCCAAAGTTATCAACGTTTTTACGTTTGGCGTTCCGGAACCCACCTTATCTCAGGCTGAAAACGCGTTTTCTGCATTTTGCCATAACTTTGCAGGAAGCTTCACAACATGAAATTTTCACCTCCCACTATAGATGAAAAGGTCTTTCTAGTAGTTGTACATCAAATCTAAGCTTTCTGAAATGTTTTTTCCAAATTTATCAACATTTTTATGTTTGGCGTTCCGGAACCCACCTTATCTCAGGCTGAAAACGCGTTTTCTGCATTGTCCCATAACTTTGCAGGGAAACTTCAGAACATGAAATTTTCACTTCCCACTATAGCAGAAAGGGTATTTCTAGTAGTTGCACATCAAATCTAAGCTGTCTGAAATGTTTTTTCCAAAGTTATCAACATTTTTATGTTTGGCGTTCCGGAACCCACCTTATCTCAGGCTGAAAACGCGTTTTTTGCATTGTGCCATAACTTTGCAGGAAGCTTCCGAACATGAAATTTTCACCTCCCACTTCAGCAGAAAGGGTCTTTCGAGTAGTTGCACATCAAATATAAGCTGTCTGAAATGTTTTTTCCAAAGTTATCAACATTTTTATGTTTGGCGTTCCGGAACCCACCTTATCTCTGGCTGAACACGCATTTTCTGCTTTGTGCCATAACTTTGCTGGGAATCTTTAGAACATGAAATTTTAACCTCCCACAATAGCATAAAGGGTCTTTCTTGTAGTTGCACATCAAATCTAAGCTGTCTGAAGTGGTTTCCTAAAGTTATCAACATTTTTATGTTTGGCGTTCCGGAACCCACCTTTTTTCAGGCTGAAAAGGCGTTTTCTGCATTGTGCCATAACTTTGCAGGGAAGCTTCAGAACATGAAATTTTAACCTCCCACTGTAGCAGAAAGGGTCTTTCTATTAGTTGCACATCAAATCTAAGCTGTCTGAAGTGTTTTTCCAAAGTTATCATCATTTTTAAGTTTGGTGTTCCGGAACCCACCTTATCTCAGGCTGAAAACGCGTTTTCTGCATTGTTCCTTAACTTTGCAGGGAAGCATCAGAACATGAAATTTTCAACTCCCACTATGACAAACAGGGTCTTTCTAATAGTTGCTCATCAAATGTAATCTGTCTGAAGTGTTTTTCGAAAGTTATCAACATTTTTATGTTTGGCGTTCCGGAACCCACCTTATCTCAGGCTGAAAACGTGTTTTCTGCATTGAGCCATAACTTTGCTGGGAATCTTTAGAACATGAAATTTTAACCTCCCACAATAGCATAAAGGGTCTTTCTTGTAGTTGCACATCAAATCTAAGCTATCTGAAGTGTTTTTCGAAAGTTATCAACATTTTTATGTTTGGCGTTCCGGAACCCACCTTATCTCAGGCTGAAAACGCGTTTTCTGCATTGTGCCATAACTTTGCAGGAAGCTTCCGAACATGAAATTTTCACCTCCCACTATAGCAGAAAGGGTCTTTCTAGTAGTTGCACATCAAATCTAAGCTGTCTGAAGTGTTTTTCGAAAGTTATCAACATTTTTATGTTTGGCGTTCCGGAACCCACCTTATCTCAGGCTGAAAACGTGTTTTCTGCATTGAGCCATAACTTTGCTGGGAATCTTTAGAACATGAAATTTTAACCTCCCACAATAGCATAAAGGGTCTTTCTTGTAGTTGCACATCAAATCTAAGCTATCTGAAGTGTTTATCCAAAGTTATCAACATTTTTATGTTTGGCGTTCCGGAACCCACCTCATCTCTGGCTGAAAAAGCGTTTTCTGCTTTGTGCCATAACTTTGCTGGGAATATTTAGAACATGAAATTTTAACCTACCACAATAGCATAAAGGGTCTTTCTTGTAGTTGCACATCAAATCTAAGCTGTCTGAAGTGGTTTCCCAAAGTTATCAACATTTTTATGTTTGGCGTTCCGGAACCCACCTTTTTTCAGGCTGAAAAGGCGTTTTCTGCATTGTGCCATAACTTTGCAGGGAAGCTTCAGAACATGAAATTTTCACCTCCCACTATAGCAGAAAGGGTCTTTCTAGTAGTTGCACATCAAATCTAAGTTGTCTGAAATGTTTTTTCCAAATTATCAACATTTTTATGTTTGGCGTTCCGGAACCCACCTTATCTCAGGCTGAAAACGTGTTTTCTGCATTGTGCCATAACTTTGCAGGGAAGCTTCAGAACATGAAATTTTAACCTCCCACTCTAGCAGAAAGGGTCTTTCTAGTAGTTGCACATCAAATCTAGGCTGTCTGAAGCGTTTTTCCAAAGTTATAAACATTTTTATGCTTGGCGTTCCGGAACCCACCTTATCTCAGGCTGAAGACGCGGTTTCTGCATTGTGCCATAACTTTGCAGGGAAGCTTCAGAACATGAAATTTTCAATTCCCACCACTAAAGCAGAAAGGGTTTTTCTCCTACTTGCACATCAAATGTAAGCTGTCTGACGTGTTTTTCGATAGTTTTCAACATTTTTATATTTGGCGTTCCAGAATCGACCTTATCTCTGGCTGAAAACGCGTTTTCTGCATTGTGCCATAACTTTGCAGGGAAACTTCAGAACATGAAATGTTCACCTCCCACTATAGCAGAAAGGGTCTTTCTAGTAGTTGCACATCAAATCTAAGCTGTCTGAAGTGTTTTTTCATAGTTATCATATTTTTATGTTTGGCGTTCCGTTATTGACCTTGTCTCATGCTGAAAACGCGTTTTCTGCATTGTGCCATAACTTTGCAGGGAAGCTTCAGAACATGAAATTTCCACGACCCACGATAGCAGAAAGGGTCTTTCTAGTAGTTGCACATCAAATCGAAGCTGTTTGAATTGTTTTTCCAAAGTTATCAACATTTTTATGTTTGGCGTACTGGAACCCACCTTGTCTCAGGCTGGCAACGCGTTTTCTGCATTGTGCCATAACTTTGCAGGGAAGCTTCAGAACATGAAATTTCTACATCCCACTATAGCAGAAAGGGTCTTTCTAGTAGTTGCACATCAAATCGAAGCTGTTTGAATTGTTTTTCCAAAGTTATCAACATTTTTATGTTTGACGTTCCGGAATCAACCTTATCTCAGGCTGAAAACGCGTTTTACGCATTGCGCCATAACTTTGCAGGAAAGCTTCAGAACATGAAATTTTCAATTCCCACTAAAGCAGAAAGGGTATTTCTCCTACTTGCACATCAAATGTAAGCTGTCTGACGTGTTTTTCGATAGTTTTCAACATTTTTATATTTGGCGTTCCAGAATCGACCTTATCTCTGGCTGAAAACGCGTTTTCTGCATTGTGCCATAACTTTGCAGGGAAACTTCAGAACATGAAATGTTCACCTCCCACTATAGCAGAAAGGGTCTTTCTAGTAGTTGCACATCAAATCTAAGCTGTCTGAAGTGTTTTTTCATAGTTATCATATTTTTATGTTTGGCGTTCCGTTATTGACCTTGTCTCATGCTGAAAACGCGTTTTCTGCATTGTGCCATAACTTTGCAGGGAAGCTTCAGAACATGAAATTTCCACGACCCACGATAGCAGAAAGGGTCTTTCTAGTAGTTGCACATCAAATCGAAGCTGTTTGAATTGTTTTTCCAAAGTTATCAACATTTTTATGTTTGGCGTACTGGAACCCACCTTGTCTCAGGCTGGCAACGCGTTTTCTGCATTGTGCCATAACTTTGCAGGGAAGCTTCAGAACATGAAATTTCTACATCCCACTATAGCAGAAAGGGTCTTTCTAGTAGTTGCACATCAAATCGAAGCTGTTTGAATTGTTTTTCCAAAGTTATCAACATTTTTATGTTTGACGTTCCGGAATCAACCTTATCTCAGGCTGAAAACGCGTTTTACGCATTGCGCCATAACTTTGCAGGAAAGCTTCAGAACATGAAATTTTCAATTCCCACTAAAGCAGAAAGGGTATTTCTCCTACTTGCACATCAAATGTAAGCTGTCTGAAATGATTTTCGAAATTTATCAACATTTTTATGTTTGCCGTTCAGGAATCGACCTTATCTCAGGCTGAAAACCCGTTTTCTGCATTGTGCCTTAACTTTGCAGGGAAGCTTCAGAACATGAAATTTTCACCTCCCACTATAGCAAAAAGGGTCTTTCTCGTAGTTGCACATCAAATCTAAGCTGTCTGAAGTTTTTTTTCCAAAGTTATCAACATTTTGATGTTTGGCGTTTCGGAATCGACCTTATCTAATGATGAAAACGCGTTTCCTGCATTGTGCCAAAACTTTGTAGGTAAGCCCCAGAACATGAAATTTTCACCTCCCACTATAGCAGAAAGGGTCTTTCTAGTAGTTGCACATCCAATCTAAGCTGTTTGAAGTGTTTTTCCGAAGTTATCAACATTTTTATGTTTGGCGTTTCGGAATCGACCTTATCTCCGGCTGAAAATGCGTTTTCTGCATTGTGCCATAACTTTGCAGGGAAGCTTGAGAACATGAAGTTTTAACCTCCCACTATAGCAGAAAAGGTCATTCTAGCAGTTGCACATCAAATCTAAGCTGTCTTGAAGTGTTTTTCTGAAGTTATCAACATTTTTATGTTTGGCGTTCCGGAACCCACCTTATCTCACCCTGAAAACGCGTTTTACATATTTTGCCATAACTTTGCAGGGAAGCTTCAGAACATGAAATTTTAACATCCCACTATGGCAGAAAGGGTCTTTCTAGTAGTTGCACATCAAATCTAAGCTGTCTGAAGTGCTTTTCCAAAGTTATCAACATTTTTATGTTTGGCGTTCTGGAACCCACCTAATCTCAGGCTGAAAACGCGTTTCCTGCATTGTTGCATAACTTCGCAGGGATGCATCAGAACATGAAATGTTCGCCTCCCACTATAGCAGATAGGGTCTTTCGAGGAGTTGCACATCAAATCTAAGCTGTCTGAAGTGTTTTTCCAAAGTTATCAACATTTTTATGTTTGGCGTTCTGGAACCCACCTTATCTCAGGCTGAAAACGCGTTTTCTGCAATGTGCCATAACTTTGCAGGGAAGCTTCAGAACATGAAGTTTTAAACTCCCACTATAGCAGAAAAGGTCATTATAGTAGTTGCACATCGAATCTAAGCTGTCTTGAAGTGTTTTTCTGAAGTTATCAACATTTTTATGTTTGGCGTTCCGGAACCCACCTTATCTCAGCCTGAAAACGCGTTTTACATATTTTGCCATAACTTTGCAGGGAAGCTTCAGAACATGAAATTTTCACCTCCCACTGTAGCTAAAAGGGTCTTTCTCGTAGTTGCACATCAAATCTAAGCTGTCTGAAGTGTTTTTCCAAAGTTATCAATATTTTTATGTTTGGTGTTCCGGAACCCTCGTTATCTCAGGCTGAAAACGCATTTTCTGCATTGTTCCTTAACTTTGCAGGGATGCATCAGAACATGAAATGTTCGCCTCCCACTGTAGCAGATAGGGTCTTTCGAGGAGTTGCACATCAAATCTAAGCTGTCTGAAGTGTTTTTCCAAAGTTATCAACAATTTAATGTTTGGCGTTCTTGAACCCACCTTATCTCAGGCTGAAAACGCGTTTTCTGCAATGTGCCATAACTTTGCAGGGCAGCTTCAGAACATGAAGTTTTAACCTCCCACTATAGCAGAAAGGGTCATTCTAGTAGTTGCACATCAAATCTAAGCTGTTTGAAGTGTTTTCCCAAAGTTATCAACATTTTTATGTTTGGCGTTTCGGAATCGACCTTATGTCCGGCTGAAAATGCGTTTTCTGCATTGTGCCATAACTTTGCAGGGAAGCTTGAGAATATGAAGTTTTAACCTCCCACTATAGCAGAAAAGGTCATTCTAGTAGTTGCACATCAAATCTAAGCTGTCTTGAAGTGTTTTTCTGAAGTTATCAACATTTTTATGTTTGGCGTTCCGGAACCCACCTTATCTCAGCCTGAAAACGCGTTTTACATATTTTGCCATAACTTTGCAGGGAAGCTTCAGAACATGAAATTTTTACATCCCACTATAGCAGAAAGGGTCTTTCTAGTAGTTGCACATCAAATCTAAGCTGTCTGAAGTGTTTTTCCAAAGTTATCAATATTTTTATGTTTGGCGTTCCGGAACTCACCTTATCTCAGGCTGAAAACGCGTTTTGTGCATTGTGCCATAACTTCTCAGGCAAGCTTCAGAACATGAAATGTTCACCTCCCACTATAGCAGAAAGGGTCTTTCTAGTAGTTGCACATCAAATCTAAGCTGTCTGAAGTGTTTTTCCAGCGTTATCAACATTTTTATGTTTGGCGTTTCGGAACTCACCTTATCTCAGGCTGAAAACGCGTTTTCTGCATTGTTCCTTAACTTTGCAGAGAAGCTTCAGAACATGAAATTTTCAACTCCCACTATAACAGACAGGGTCTTTCGAGTAGTTGCACATCAAATCTAAGCTGTCTGAAGTGTTTTTCCAAAGATATCAACATTTTTATGTCTGGCGTTCCGGAACCCACCTTATCTCAGCCTGAAAACGCGTTTTACGCCTTTTGCATAAATTTGCAGGGAAGCTTCAGAACATGGAATTTTCACTACCAACTATAGCAGAAAGGGTCTTACTAGTATTTGCACATCAACTCTAAGCTGTCTGAAGTGTCTTTCCAAAGTTATCAACATTTTTATGTTTGGCGTTTCGGAACCCACCTTATGTCAGGATGAAAATGCGTTTTCTGCATTGTGCCATAAATTTGCAGGGAAGCTTCAGAACATGAAATTTTCACCTGCCACTATAGCAGAAATGGTCTTTCTAGTAGTTACACATCAAATCTAAGCTGTCTGAAGTGTTTTTCCAAAGTTGTCAACATTTTTATGTTTGATGTTCCGGAATCTACCTTTTCTCAGGCTAAAAACGCGTTTTCTGCATTGTGCCATAACTTTGCAGGGAAGCTTCAGAACATGAAATTTTCTCCTCCGACTATAAGCATAAAGGGTCTCTCTAGTAGTTGCACATCAAATCTAACCTGTCTGAAGTGTTTTTCCAAAGTTATCAACATTTTTATGTTTGGCGTTCCGGAACCCACCTTTTGTCAGGCTGAAAATGCGTTTTCTGCATTGTGCCACAACTTTGCAGGGAAGCTTAAGAACATGAATTTTTAACCTCCCACAATAGTAGAAAGGGTCTTTCTAGTAGTTGCACATCAAATCTAAGCTGTCTGAAGTGTTTTTCCAAAGTTATCAACATTTTTATGTTTGGCGTTCCGGAACCCACCTTTTGTCAGGCTGAAAACGCGTTTTCTGCATTGTTCCATAACTTTGCAGCGAAGCTTCAGAACATGAAATTTTAACCTCCCACAATAGCAGAAAGGGTCTTTCTCGTAGTTACACATCAAATCTAAGCTGTTTGAAGTGTTTTTCGAAAGTTTTCAAGATTTGTATGTTTGGTGTTCCTGAATCGACCTTATCTCAGGCTGAAAACGCGTTTTCTGCATTGTGCCATAACTTTGCAGGGAAGCTTCAGATCATGAAATGTTCATTTCCCACTATAGCAGAAAGGGTCTTTCTCGTAAAAAGCACATCAAATCGAAGCTGTCTGAAGTGTTTGTCCAAAGTTATCAACATTTTTATGTTTGGCGTTCCGGAATCAACCTTATCTCAGGCTGAAAACGCATTTTCTGCATTGTGCCATAACTTTGCAGGAAAGCTTCAGAACATGAAATTTTCACCTCCCATTATAGCAGAAAGGGTCTTTCTAGTAGTTGCACATCAAATCTAAGCTGTCTGAAGTGTTTTTCCAAAGTGTTCAACATTTTTATGTTTGATGTTCCGGAATCTACCTTTTCTCAGGCTAAAAACGCGTTTTCTGCATTGTGCCATAACTTTGCAGGGAAGCTTCAGAACATGAAATTTTCTCCTCCGACTATAAGCATAAAGGGTCTCTCTAGTAGTTGCACATCAAATCTAACCTGTCTGAAGTGTTTTTCCAAAGTTATCAACATTTTTATGTTTGGCGTTCCGGAACCCACCCTTTGTCAGGCTGAAAATGCGTTTTCTGCATTGTGCCACAACTTTGCAGGGAAGCTTAAGAACATGAATTTTTAACCTCCCACAATAGTAGAAAGGGTCTTTCTAGTAGTTGCACATCAAATCTAAGCTGTCTGAAGTGTTTTTCCAAAGTTATCAACATTTTTATGTTTGGCGTTCCGGAACCCACCTTTTGTCAGGCTGAAAACGCGTTTTCTGCATTGTTCCATAACTTTGCAGCGAAGCTTCAGAACATGAAATTTTAACCTCCCACTATAGCAGAAAGGGTCTTTCTCGTAGTTACACATCAAATCTAAGCTGTCTGAAGTGTTTTTCGAAAGTTTTCAAGATTTGTATGTTTGGTGTTCCTGAATCGACCTTATCTCAGGCTGAAAACGCGTTTTCTGCATTGTGCCATAACTTTGCAGGGAAGCTTCAGATCATGAAATGTTCATTTCCCACTATGGCAGAAAGGGTCTTTCTCGTAAAAAGCACATCAAATCGAAGCTGTCTGAAGTGTTTGTCCAAAGTTATCAACATTTTTATGTTTGGCGTTCCGGAATCAACCTTATCTCAGGCTGAAAACGCATTTTCTGCATTGTGCCATAACTTTGCAGGAAAGCTTCAGAACATGAAATTTTCACCTCCCATTATAGCAGAAAGGGTCTTTCTAGTAGTTGCACATCAAATCTAAGCTGTCTGAAGTGTTTTTCCGAAGTTATCAACATTTTTATATTTGGCATTCCGGAATCGACCTTATGTGAGGCTGAAAACGCGTTTTTTTCATTGTGCCATAACTTTGCAGGGAATTTTCAGAACATGAAATTTTCAACTCCCACTATAGCAGAAAGGGTCTTTCTAGTAGTTGCATATCAAATCTAAGCTGTCTGAAGTGTTTTTCCAAAGTTCTCAACATTTTTATGTTTGACGTTCTGGAACCCACCTTATCTCAGGCTGAAAACGCGTTTTCTGCATTGTGCCATACCTTTGCAGTGAAGCTTCAGAACATGACATTTTCACCTCCCACTATAGCATAAAGGGTCTTTCTAGTTGTTGCACATCAAATCTAAGCTGTTTGAAGTGTTTTTCCAAAGTAATCAACATTTTTATATTTGGCGTTCCGGAATCAACCTAATATCGGGCTGAAAACGCATTTTACGCATTGTGCCATAACTTTGCAGGAAACCTTCAGAACATTAAATTTTCACCTCCCACTATAGCAGAAAGGGTCTTTCTAGTACTTGTACATCAAATCTAAGCTGTCTGAAGTGTTTTTCCGAAGTTATCAACATTTTTATGTTTGGCGTTCCGGAATTGACCATATGTGAGGCTGAAAACGCGTTTTCTGCATTGTGACGTACCTTTGCAGGGAAGCTTCAGAACATGAAATTTTAACCTCCCACGATAGCAGAAAGGGTCTTTCTAGTAGTTGCACATCAAATCGAAGCTGTTTGAATTGTTTTTCCAAAGTTATCAACACTTTTATGTTTGGTTTTCCGGAATCAACCTTATCTTAGGCTGAAAACGCGTTTTACGCATTGTGCCATAACTTTGCAGGAAAGCTTCAGAACATGAAATTTTCAACTCCCACTATAGCAGAAAGGGTCTTTCTAGTAGTTGCACATCAAATCTAAGCTGTCTAAAGAGTTTTTCCAAAGTTATCAATATTTTTATGTTTGGCGTTCCGGAATCGACCTTATCTCAGGCTGAAAACGCGTTTCCTGCATTGTGGCATAACTTTGCAGGGAAGCTTCAGAACATCGAATTTTCAATTCCCATTATAGCAGAAAGGGTTTTTCTCATTCTTGCACATAAAATCTAAGCTGTCTGAAGTGTTTTTCCAGAATTATGAACATTTTTATCTTTGGCGTTCCGGAATCGACCTTATCTCAGGTTGAAAACGCGTTTTACGCATGGTGCCATAACTTTGCAGGGAAGCTTCAGAACATCGAATTTTCACCTCCCACTATAGCAGAAACGGTCTTTCTAGTAGTTGCACATCAAATATAAGCTGTCTGAAGTGTTTTTCCAAAGTTATCAACATTTTTATGTTTGGCATTCCGGAATCGACCTTATGTGATGCTGAAAACTCGTTTTCTGCATTGTGCCATAACTTTGCAGGAAAGCTTCAGAACATGAAATTTCTACATCCCACTATAGCAGAAAGGGTCTTTCTCGTAGTTGCACATCAAATCTAAGCTGTTTGAAGTGTTTTTCCAAAGTAATCAACATTTTTATGTTTGACGTTCCGGAATCAACCTAATCTCAGGCTGAAAACGCATTTTACGCATTGTGCCATAACTTTGCAGGAAAGCTTCAGAACATTAAATTTTCACCTCCCACTATAGCAGAAAGGGTCTTTCTATTACTTGTACAACTAATCTAAGCTGTCTGAAGTGTTTTTCCGAAGTTATCAACATTTTTATGTTTGGCGTTCCGGAATTGACCTTATGTGAGGCTGAAAACGCGTTTTCTGCATTGTGACATAACTTTGCAGGTAAGCTTCAGAACATGAAATTTTCATCTCCCACTATAGCAGAAAGGGTCTTTCTAGTAGTTGCTCATCAAATGTAGGCTGTCTGAAGTGTTTTTCCAAAGTTATCAACATTTTTATGTTAGGCGTTTCGGAACCCACCTTATCTCAGGCTGTAAACGCTTTTTTTGCATTGTGCCATAACTTTGGAGGGAAGATTCAGAACACGAAATTTTAACCTCCCACTATAGCAGAAAGGGTCTTTCTAGTAGTTGCACATCAAATCTAACCTGTCTGAAGTGTTTTTCCAAAGTTATCAAGATTCTTATGTTTGGCGTTCCGGAATCAACCTTATCTCAGGCTGAAAACGCGTTTTCTGCATTATGCCATCACTTTGCAGGAAAGCTGCAGAATAAGAAATTTTCACCTCCCACTATAGCAGAAAGGGTCTTTCTAGTAGTTGCAAATCAAATCTAAGCTGTCTGAAGTGTTTTTCCAAAGTTATCAATATTTTTATGCTTGGCGTTCTGAAACCCACCTTATCTCAGGCTGAAAACGTGTTTCCTGCATTGTGCCATAACATTGCAGGGAAGCTTCAGAACATGAAATTTTCACCTCCCACTATAGCAGAAAGGGTCTTTCTAGTAGTTGCACATCAAATCTAAGCTGCCTGAAGTGTTTTTCGAAAGTTATCAACATTTTTTTGTTTGGCGTTCCGGAACCCACCTTATCTCAGGCAGAAAATGACTTTTCTGCCTTGTGCCATAACTTTGCAGGGAAGCTTCAGAACATGACATTTTTACATCCCACTATAGCAGAAAGGGTCTTTTTAGTAGTTGCACATAAAATCTAAGCTGTTTGACGTGTTTTTCCAAAGTTATCAACATTTTTATGTTTGGCGTTCCGGAATCGACCTTATATCAGGCTGAAAACACGTTTTCTGCATTGTGCCATAACTATGCAGGGAAGCTTCAGAACATGAAATTTACACCTCCCACTATAGCAGAAATGGTCTTTCTAGTAGTTGCACATCAAATCTAAGCTGTCTGAAGTGTTTTTCCAGAATTATGAACATGTTTATGTTTGGCGTTCCGGAATCGACCTTATCTCAGGCTGAAAACGCGTTTCCTGCATTGTGGCATAACTTTGCAGGGAAGCTTCAAAACATCGAATTTTCACCTCCCACAATGGCAGAAACGGTCTTTCTAGTAGGTGCACATCAAATCTAAGCTGTCTGAAGTGTTTTTCCAAAGTTATCAACATTTTTATGTCTGGCATTCCGGAATCGACCTTATGTGATGCTGAAAACTCGTTTTCTGCATTGTGCCATAACTTTGCAGGGAAGCTTCAGAACATGAAATTTTCACCTCCCACTACAGCAGAAATGGTCTTTCTAGTACTTGCACATCAAATCTAAGCTGTCTGAAGTGTTTTTCGGAAGTTATTAACATTTTTATGTTTGGCGTTCCGGAATTTACCTTATGTGAGGCTGAAAACGCGTTTTCTGCATTGTGACATAACTTTGCAGGGAAGCTTCAGAACATGAAATTTCCACGACCCACGATAGCAGAAAGGGTCTTTCTAGTAGTTGCACATCAAATCGAAGCTGTTTGAATTGTTTTTCCAAAGTTATCAACATTTTTATGTTTGGCGTACTGGAACCCACCTTATCTCAGGCTGGCAACGCGTTTTCTGCATTGTGCCATAACTTTGCAGGGAAGCTTCAGAACATGAAATTTCTACATCCCACTATAGCAGAAAGGGTCTTTCTAGTAGTTGCACATCAAATCGAAGCTGTTTGAATTGTTTTTCCAAAGTTATCAACACTTTTATGTTTGGTGTTCCGGAATCAACCTTATCTCAGGCTGAAAACGCGTTTTACGCATTGTGCCATAACTTTGCAGGAAAGCTTCAGAACATCGAATTTTCACCTCCCACAATGGCAGAAATGGTCTTTCTAGTAGTTGCACATCAAATCTAAGCTGTCTGAAGTGTTTTTCCAGAATTATGAACATGTTTATGTTTGGCGTTCCGGAATTGACCTTATCTCAGTCTGAAAATGTGTTTTCTGCATTGTGCCCTAACTTTGCAGGGAAGTTTCAGAACATGAAATTTTCACCTCCCGCTATAATAGAGAGGGTCTTTCGAGTAGTTGCACATCGAATCTAAGCTGTCTGAAATGTTTTTCCAAAGTTATCAACATTTTTATGTTTGGCGTTCTGGAACCCACCTTATCTCAGTCTGAAAACGCGTTTTCTGCATTGTGCCATAACTTTGCAGGGAAGCTTCAGAACATGAAATTTTCACCTCCCACTATAGCAGAAAGGGTCTTTCTAGTACTTGCACATCAAATCTAAGCTGTCTGAAGTGTATTTCAAAAGTTATCAACTTTTTTATGTTTGGCGTTCCGGAATCAACCTTATCTCAGGCTGAAAACGCGTTTAACGCATTGTTCCATAAATTTGCAGGGACGCTTCAGAACATCGAATTTTCAACTTCCACTATAGCAGAAAGGGACTTTCTAGTAGTTGCACATCAAAGCTAAGCTGTCTGAAGTGTTTTTCCAAAGTTATCAATATTTTTATGTTTGGTGTACCGGAATCGACCTTATCTCAGGCTGAAAACGCGTTTTCTGCATTGTGCCATGACTTTGCAAGGAAGCTTCAGAACATGAAATTTTAAACTTGCGCTATAGCAGAAAAGGTCTTTCTCGTAGTTGTACATCAAATCTAAGCTGTCTTAAGTGTTTTTCCAAAGATATCCACATTTTAATGTTTGGCGTTCCGGAATCGACCTTATCTCAGGCTGAAAACGCGTTTTACGCATTGTCCCATAACTTTGCATCAAGATTCAGAACATCAAATTTTCACCTCCCACAATAGCAGAAACGGTCTTTCTAGTAGTTGCACTTCAAATCTAAGCTGTCTGAAGTGTTTTTCCATAGTTATCTACATTTTTATGTTTGGCGTTTCGGAATCGAACTTATCTCAGGCTGAAAACGTGTTTTCTGCATTGTGCCATAACTTTGCAGGGAAGCTTCAGAACATGAAATTTTCACATCCCACTATAGCAGAAAGGGTCTTTCTAGTAGTTGCACATTAAAGCTAAGCTGTCTGAAGTGTTTTTCCAAACTTATCAACATTTTTATGCTTGGCGTTCCGAAACCCATCTTATCTCAGGCTGAAAACGCGTTTTACGCATTGTGCCATAACATTGCAGGGAAGCTTCAGAACATGAAATTTTCACCTCCCACAATGGCAGAAAGGGTCTTTCTAGTAGTTGCAAATCAAATGTAAGCTGTCTGAAGTGTTTTTCCAAAGTTATCAACACTTTTATGTTTGGCGTACCAGAATCGACCTTATCTCAGGCTGAAAACGCGTTTTACGCATTGTGCCACAACTTTGCATAAAGCTTCAGAACATGAAATTTTCACCTCCCTCTATAGCAGAAAGGGTCTTTCTAGTAGTTTCACGTGAATTCTAAGCTGTCTGAAGTGTTTTTCCTAAGTTATCAACATTTTTATGTTTGGCGTTCCGGAATCGACTTTATCTCAGGCTGAAAACGTGTTTTCCGCATTGTGCCATAACTTTGCATAAAGCTTCAGAACATGAAATTTTCACCTCCCTCTATAGCAGAAAAGGTCTTTCTGGTAGTTGCACATCAAATCTAAGCTGTCTGAAGTGTTTTTCCAAACTTTTCAACATTTTTATGTTTGGCGTTCGGGAACCCACCTTATCTCAAGCTGAAAACGCGTTTTCTGCATTGTGCCATAACTTTGCAGGAAACTTCAGAATATGAAATTTTAACCTCCCAATATTGCAGAAAGGGTCTGTCTTGTTGTTGCACATCAAATCTAAGCTGTCTGATGTGTTTTTCCAAAGTTATCAACATTTTCATGTTTGGCGTTCCGGAATCGACCTTATCTCAGGCTGAAAACGCGTTTTACGCATTGTGCCATAACTTTGCATAAAGCTTCAGAACATGAAATTTTCACCTCCCACTATAGCAGAAAGGGTCTTGCGAGTAGTTGCAGATCAAATCTAAGCTGTCTGAAATGTTTTTCCAAAGTTATCAACATTTTTATGTTTGCCGTTCTGGAACCCACCTTATCTCAGTCTGAAAACGTGTTTTCTGCATTGTTGCATAACTTTACAGGGAAGCGTCAGAACAAGAAATTTTCACCTCCCACAATAGCATATAGGGTCTTTCTAATAGTTGCACATCAAATCTAAGCTGTCTGAAGTGTTTTTCCAAAGTTATCAACATTTTTATGTTTTGGCGTTCCGGAATCGACCTTATCTCAGGCTGAAAACGCGTTTTACGCATTGTGCCATAACTTTGCATAAAGCTTCAGAACATTACATTTTCACATCCCACTAAAGCAGAAAGGGTCTTTCTAGTAGTTGCACATCAAATCTAAGCTGTCTGAAGTGTATTTCAAAAGTTATCATATTTTTTATGTTTGCCGTTCCTGAATCGACCTTATCTCAGGCTGAAAACGTGTTTAACGCATTGTTCCATAACTTTGCAGGGAAGCTTCAGAACATGAAATTTTCACGTCCCACAATGGCAGAAAGGGTCTTTCTAGTAGTTGCACATCAAATCTAAGCTGTCTGAAGTGTCTTTAATAAGTTATCAACATTTTTATGTTTGGCATTCCAGAATCGACCTTATCTCTGGCTGAAAACGCGTTTTCTGCATTGTGCCACAACTTTGCAGGGAAACTTCAGAACATGAAATTTTCACCTCCCACTATAGCAGAAAGTGTCTTTCTAGTAGTTGCACATCAAATCTGAGCTGTCGAAAGTGTTTTTCCAAAGTTATCAACATTTTTATTTTTGGCGTTTCGGAAGCGAACTTATCTCCGGATGAAAACGTGTTTTCTGCATTGTGCCATCACTTTGCAGGAAAGCTGAAGAATATGAAATTTTCACCTCTCACTATAGCAGAAAGGGTCTTTCTAGTAGTTGCACATAAAATCTAAGCTGTCTTGAAGTGTTTTTCTGAAGTTATTAACATTTTTATGTTTGGCGTTCCGGAACCCACCTTATCTCAGCCTGAAAACGCGTTTTACATATTTTGCCATAACTTTGCAGGGAAGCTTCAGAACATGAAATTTTAACATCCCACTATGGCAGAAAGGGTCTTTCTAGTTGTTGCACATCAAATCTAAGCTGTCTGAAGTGTTTTTCGAAAGTTATCAATATTTTTATGTTTGGCGTTTCGGAATCGACCTTATCTCAGGCTGAAAACGCATTTCCTGCATTGTGGCATAACTTTGCAGGGAAGCTTCAGAACATGAAATTTTCACCTCCCACTGTAGCTAAAAGGGTCTTTCTAGTAGTTGAACATCAAATCTAAGCTGTCTGAAGTGTTTTTCCAAAGTTATCAACATTTTTATGTTTGGCGTTCTGGAACCCACCTAATCTCAGGCTGAAAACGCGTTTCCTGCATTGTTGCATAACTTTGCAGGGATGCTTCAGAACATGAAATGTTCGCCTCCCACTATAGCAGATAGGGTCATTCGAGGAGTTGCACATCAAATCTAAGCTGTCTGAAGTGTTTTTCCAAAGTTATCAACATTTTTATGTTTGGCGTTCTGGAACCCACCTTATCTCAGGCTGAAAACGCGTTTTCTGCATTGTGCCATAACTTTGCAGGGAAGCTTATGTTTGGCGTTCCAGAAACAACCTTATCTCAGGCTGAAAATGCGTTTTACATATTTTGCCATAACTTTGCAGGGAAGCTTCACAACATGAAATTTTCTCCTCCCACTATAGCAGAAAGGGTCTTTCTAGTAGTTGCACATCAAATCTAAGCTGTCTGAAGTGTTTTTCCAAAGTTATCAACATTCTTATGTTTGGCGATCCGGAATCAACCTTATCTCAGGCTGAAAACGCGTTTTACGCATTGTGCCATAACTTTGCAGGAAAGCTTCAGAACATGAAATTTTCATCTCCCACTACAGCAGAAAGGGTCTTTCTAGTAGTTGCATGTCAAATCTAAGCTGTCTGAAGTGTTTTTCCAAAGTTATCAACATTTTTATGTTTGGCATTCCAGAATCGACCTTATCTCTGGCTGAAAAGACGTTTTCTGCATTGTGCCATAACTTTGCAGGGAAGCTTCAGAACATGAAATTTTCATCTCCCACTACAGCAGAAAGGGTCTTTCTAGTAGTTGCATGTCAAATCTAAGCTGTCTGAAGTGTTTTTCCAAAGTTATCAACATTTTTATGTTTGGCATTCCAGAATCGACCTTATCTCAGGCTGAAAACGCGTTTTCTGCATTGTGCCACAACTTTGCAGGGAAACTTCAGAACATGAAATTTTCACCTCCCACTATAGCAGAAAGGGTCTTTCTAGTAGTTGCACATCAAATCTAAGCTGTCTGAAGTGTTTTTTCAAAGTTATCATATTTTTATGTTTGGCGTTCCGTAATTGACCTTGTCTCATGCTGAAAACGCGTTTTCTGCATTGTGCCATAACTTTGCAGGGAAGCTTCAGAACATGACATTTCAACATCCCACTATAGCAGAAAAGGTCTTTCTAGTAGTTGCACATCAAATCTAAGCTGTCTGAAGTGTTTTTCCAAAGTTATCAACATTTTTATGTTTGGCGTTCCGGAATCAACCTTATCTGAGGCTGAAAACGCGTTTTACGCATTGTGCCATAACTTTGCAGGAAAGCTTCAGAACATGAAATTTTCAACTCCCACTATAGCAGAAAGGGTCTTTCTACTAGTTTCACATCAAATCTAAGCTGTCTGAAGTGTTTTTCCAAAGTAATCAATATTTTTATGTTTGGCGTTCCGGAATCGACCTAATCTCAGGCTGAAAACGCGTTTCCTGCATTGTTGCATAACTTTGCAGGGATGCTTCAGAACATGAAATGTTCGCCTCCCACTATAGCAGATAGGGTCTTTCGAGGAGTTGCACATCAAATCTAAGCTGTCTGAAGTGTTTTTCCAAAGTTATCAACATTTTTATGTTTGGCGTTCTGGAACCCACCTTATCTCAGGCTGAAAACGCGTTTTCTACATTGTGCCATAACTTTGCAGGGAAGCTTATGTTTGGCGTTCCAGAAACAACCTTATCTCAGGCTGAAAATGCGTTTTACATATTTTGCCATAACTTTGCAGGGAAGCTTCACAACATGAAATTTTCTCCTCCCACTATAGCAGAAAGGGTCTTTCTAGTAGTTGCACATCAAATCTAAGCTGTCTGAAGTGTTTTTCCAAAGTTATCAACATTCTTATGTTTGGCGATCCGGAATCAACCTTATCTCAGGCTGAAAACGCGTTTTACGCATTGTGCCATAACTTTGCAGGAAAGCTTCAGAACATGAAATTTTCATCTCCCACTACAGCAGAAAGGGTCTTTCTAGTAGTTGCATGTCAAATCTAAGCTGTCTGAAGTGTTTTTCCAAAGTTATCAACATTTTTATGTTTGGCATTCCAGAATCGACCTTATCTCTGGCTGAAAAGACGTTTTCTGCATTGTGCCATAACTTTGCAGGGAAGCTTCAGAACATGAAATTTTCATCTCCCACTACAGCAAAAAGGGTCTTTCTAGTAGTTGCATGTCAAATCAAAGCTGTCTGAAGTGTTCTTCCAAAGTTATCAACATTTTTATGTTTGGCATTCCAGAATCGACCTTATCTCAGGCTGAAAACGCGTTTTCTGCATTGTGCCACAACTTTGCAGGGAAACTTCAGAACATGAAATTTTCACCTCCCACTATAGCAGAAAGGGTCTTTCTAGTAGTTGCACATCAAATCTAGGCTGTCTGAAGTGTTTTTTCAAAGTTATCATATTTTTATGTTTGGCGTTCCGTAATTGACCTTGTCTCATGCTGAAAACGCGTTTTCTGCATTGTGCCATAACTTTGCAGGGAAGCTTCAGAACATGACATTTCAACATCCCACTATAGCAGAAAGGGTCTTTCTAGTAGTTGCACATCAAATCTAAGCTGTTTGAAGTGTTTTTCGAAAGTTATCAACATTTTTATGTTTGGCGTTCCGGAATCGACCTTATCTCAGGCTGATAACGCGATTCACGCATTCTGCCATAACTTTGCAGGGAAGCTTCTGAACATGAAATTTTCAAATCCCACTATAGCAGAAAGGGTCTTTCTAGTAGTTGCACATCAAATCTAAGCTGTTTGAAGTGTTTTTCCAAAGTTATCAACATTTTTATGTTTGGCGTTCCGGAATCAACCTTATCTCAGCCTGAAAACGCGTTTTCTGCATTGTGCCATAACTTTGCAGGGAAGCTTCAGAACATGAAATGTTCACCTCCCACTATAGCAGAAAGGGTCTCTCTAGTAGTTGCACATCAAATCTAGGCTGTCTGAAGTGTTTTTCCAAAGTTATCAACAATTTTATGTTTGGCTTTCCGGAACCCACCTTATCTCAGGCTGAAAAGTGTTTTTGTGCATTGTGCCATAACTTTTCAGGGAAGCTTCAGAACATGAAATTTTCATATCCCACTATAGCAGAAAGGGTCTTTCTAGTAGTTCCACATCAAATCTAAGCTGACTGAAGTGTTTTTCCAAAGTTATCAACATTTTTATGTTTGGCATTCCAGAATCGACCTTATCTCTGGCTGAAAACGCGTTTTCTGCATTGTGCCATAACTTTGCAGGGAAACTTCAGAACATGAAATTTTCACCTCCCACTATAGCAGAAAGGGTCTTTCTAGTAGTTGCACATCAAATCTAAGCAGTCTGAAGTGTTTTTCGAAAGTTATCAACATTCTTATGTTTGGCGTTTCGGAATCAACCTTATCTCAGGCTGAAAACGCGTTTTCAGCATTGTGCCATCACTTTGCAGGAAAGCTGCAGAATATAAAATTTTCACCTCCCACTATAGCAGAAAGGGTCTTTCTAGTAGTTGCACATCAAATCTAAGCTGTCTGAAGTGTTTTTTCAAAGTTATCAACATTTTTATGTTTGGCGTTCCGGAACCCACCTTATCTCAGGCTGAAAACGCATTTTCTGCATTGTGCCATAACTTTGCAGGGAAGCTTCAGAACATGAAATTTTAACCTCCCATTATAGCAGAAAAGGTCATTCTAGTAGTTGCACATCAAATCTAAGCTGTCTTGAAGTGTTTTTCTAAAGTTATCAACATTTTTATGTTTGGCGTTCCGGAATCAACCTTATCTCAGTCTGAAAACGGGTTTTACATATTTTGCCATAACTTAGCAGGGAAGCTTAAGAACATGACATTTTAACATCCCACTATAGCAGAAATGGTCTTTCTAGTAGTTGCACATCAAATCTAAGTAGTCTGAAGTGTTTTTCCAAAGTAAACACCATTTTTATGTTTGGCGTTCCAGAAACAACCTTATCTCAGGCTGAAAACGCGTTTTGCGCAATTTGCCATAACTTTGCAGGAAAGCCTTAGAACATTAAATTTTCACCTCCCACTATAGCAGAAAGGGTATTTCTAGTAGTTGCACATCAAATCTAAGCTGTCTGAAGTGTTTTTCCAAAGTTATCAACATTTTTATTTTTGGCGATCCGGAATCGACCTTATCTCAGGCTGAAAACGCGTTTCCTGCATTGTGGCATAACTTTGCAGGGCGACTTCAGAACATGAAATTTTCTCCTCCCACTATATCAGAAAGGGTATTTCTAGTAGTTGCACATCAAATCTAAGCTGTTTGAAGTGTTTTTCCAAAGTTAACACGATTGTTATGTTTGGCGTTCCAGAAACAACCTTATCTCAGGCTGAAAACGCGTTTTACACAATTTGCCATAACTTTGCAGGAAAGCTTCAGAACATGAAATTTTTACCACCCACTATAGCAGAAAGGGTCTTTCTAGTAGTTGCACATCAAATCTAAGCTGTCTGAAGTGTTTTTCCAAAGATATCAACATTTTTATGTTTGGCGTTCTGAAACCCACCTTATCTCAGGCTGAAAACGCGTTTTCTGCATTGTGCCATAACTTTGCAGGGAGACTTCAGAACATGAAATTTTCTCCTCCCACTATAGCAGAAAGGGTCTTTCGAGTAGTTGCACATCAAATCTAAGCTGTCTGAAGTGTTTTTCGAAAGTTATCAACATTTTTATGTCTGGCGTTCCGGAACCCACCTTATCTCAGCCTGAAAACGCGTTTTACAGATTTTGCCATAACTTTGCAGGGAAGCTTCAGAACATGAAATTTTAACATCCCACTATAACAGAAAGGGTCTTTCTAGTAGTTGCACATCAAATCTAAGATGTCTGAAGTGTTTTTCCAAAGTTATCAACATTCTTATGTTTGGCGATCCGGAATCGACCTTATCTCAGGCTGAAAACGCGTTTTCTGCATTGTGCCATAACTTTTCAGGGAAGCTTCAGAACATGAAATTTTCACGTCCAACTATAGCAGAAAGGTTCTTTTTAGTCGTTGCACATCAAATCTAAGCTGTCTGAAGTGTTTTTCGAAAGTTTTCAACATTTTTATGTTTGGCGTTCGGGAACCCACCTTATCACAGGCAGAAAACGCGTTTTCTGCATTGTGGCATTACTTTGCAGGGCAGCTTCAGAACATGAAGTTTTAACCTCCCACTATAGCAGAAAGGGTCATTCTTGTAGTTGCACATCAAATCTAAGCTGTTTGAAGTGTTTTCCCAAAGTTATCAACATTTTTATGTTTGGCGTTTCGGAATCGACCTTATGTCCGGCTAAAAATGCGTTTTCTGCATTGTGCCATAACTTTGCAGGGAAGCTTCAGAACATGAAGTTTTCAATTCCCACCACTAAAGCAGAAAGGGTTTTTCTCCTACTTGCACATCAAATCTAAGCAGTTTGAAGTGTTTTTCCAAAGTTATCAACATTTTTATGTTTGGCGTTCTGGAACCCACCTTTTCTCAGGCTGAAAACGCGTTTTCTGCATTGTGCCACAACTTTGCTGGGAAGCTTCAGAACATGAAATTTTTACCACCCACTATAGCAGAAAGGGTCTTTCTAGTAGTTGCACATCAAATCTAAGCTGTCTGAAGTGTTTTTCCAAAGATATCAACATTTTTATGTTTGGCGTTCTGAAACCCACCTTATCTCAGGCTGAAAACGCGTTTTCTGCATTGTGCCATAACTTTGCAGGGAGACTTCAGAACATGAAATTTTCTCCTCCCACTATAGCAGAAAGGGTCTTTCGAGTAGTTGCACATCAAATCTAAGCTGTCTGAAGTGTTTTTCGAAAGTTATCAACATTTTTATGTCTGGCGTTCCGGAACCCACCTTATCTCAGCCTGAAAACGCGTTTTACAGATTTTGCCATAACTTTGCAGGGAAGCTTCAGAACATGAAATTTTAACATCCCACTATAACAGAAAGGGTCTTTCTAGTAGTTGCACATCAAATCTAAGATGTCTGAAGTGTTTTTCCAAAGTTATCAACATTCTTATGTTTGGCGATCCGGAATCGACCTTATCTCAGGCTGAAAACGCGTTTTCTGCATTGTGCCATAACTTTTCAGGGAAGCTTCAGAACATGAAATTTTCACGTCCAACTATAGCAGAAAGGTTCTTTTTAGTCGTTGCACATCAAATCTAAGCTGTCTGAAGTGTTTTTCGAAAGTTTTCAACATTTTTATGTTTGGCGTTCGGGAACCCACCTTATCACAGGCAGAAAACGCGTTTTCTGCATTGTGGCATTACTTTGCAGGGCAGCTTCAGAACATGAAGTTTTAACCTCCCACTATAGCAGAAAGGGTCATTCTTGTAGTTGCACATCAAATCTAAGCTGTTTGAAGTGTTTTCCCAAAGTTATCAACATTTTTATGTTTGGCGTTTCGGAATCGACCTTATGTCCGGCTAAAAATGCGTTTTCTGCATTGTGCCATAACTTTGCAGGGAAGCTTCAGAACATGAAGTTTTCAATTCCCACCACTAAAGCAGAAAGGGTTTTTCTCCTACTTGCACATCAAATCTAAGCAGTTTGAAGTGTTTTTCCAAAGTTATCAACATTTTTATGTTTGGCGTTCTGGAACCCACCTTTTCTCAGGCTGAAAACGCGTTTTCTGCATTGTGCCACAACTTTGCTGGGAAGCTTCAGAACATGAAATTTTCACCTCCCACTATAGCAGAAAGGGTCTTTCTAGTAGTTGCACATCAAATCTAAGCAGTTTGAAGTGTTTTTCCAAAGTTATCAACATTTTTATGTTTGACGTTCCGGAATCAACCTTATCTCAGGCTGAAAACGCGTTTTACGCATTGCGCCATAACTTTGCAGGAAAGCTTCAGAACATGAAATTTTCAATTCCCACTAAAGCAGAAAGGGTTTTTCTCCTAATTGCACATCAAATCTAAGCTGTCTGAAATGATTTTCGAAATTTATCAACATTTTTATGTTTGCCGTTCAGGAATCGACCTTATCTCAGGCTGAAAACCCGTTTTCTGCATTGTGCCTTAACTTTGCAGGGAAGCTTCAGAACATGAAATTTTCACCTCCCACTATAGCAGAAAGGGTCTTTCTAGTAGTTGCACATCAAATCTAAGCTGTCTGAAGTGTTTTTCCAAAGTTATCAACATTTTTATGTTTGGCGTTTCGGAACTCACCTTATCTCAGGCTGAAAACGCGTTTTCTGCATTGTTCCTTAACTTTGCAGAGAAGCTTCAGAACATGAAATTTTCAACTCCCACTATAACAGACAGGGTCATTCGAGTAGTTGCACATCAAATCTAAGCTGTCTGAAGTGTTTTTCCAAAGATATCAACATTTTTATGATTGGCGTTCCGGAACCCACCTTTTCTCAGGCTGAAAACGCGTTTTCTGCATTGTGCCATAATTTTGCAGGGAGGCTTCAGAACATGAAATTTTCCCCTCCCACTATAGCAGAAAGGGCCTTTCTAGTAGTTGCACATCAAATCTAAGCTGTCTGAATAGTTTTTCCAAAGTTATCAACATTTTTATGTTTGGCGTTCCGGAACCCACCTTATCTCAGGCTGAAAACGCGTTTTCTGTTGTGTGCCATAACTTTGCAGGGCAGCTTCAGAACATGACATTTTCACCTCCCACTATAGCAGAAAGGGTCTTTCCAGTAGTTGCACATCAAATCTAAGCTGTCTGATGTGTTTTTCCAAAGTTATCAACATTTTTATGTTTGGCGTTCCGGAATCGACCTTATCTCAGGCTGAAAACGCGTTTTACGCCTTTTGCATAAATTTGCACGGAAGCTTCAGAACATGGAATTTTCACTACCAACTATAGCAGAAAGGGTCTTACTAGTATTTGCACATCAACTCTAAGCTGTCTGAAGTGTCTTTCCAAAGTTATCAACATTTTTATGTTTGGCGTTTCGGAACCCACCTTATCTCAGGCTGAAAACGCGTTTTCTGCATTGTTCCTTAACTTTGCAGGGAAGCTACAGAACATGAAATTTTCAACTCCCACTATAACCGACAGGGTCTTTGTAGTCGTTGCACATCAAATCTAAGCTGTCTGAAGTGTTTTTCGAAAGTTATCAACATTTTTATGTTTGGCGTTCCGGAACCCACCTTGTCTCAGGCTGAAAACGTTTTTTCTGCATTGTGCCATAACTTTGAAGGAAAGCTTCAGAACATGGAATTTTCACTACCAACTATAGCAGAAAGGGTCTTACTAGTATTTGCACATCAACTCTAAGCTGTCTGAAGTGTCTTTCCAAAGTTATCAACATTTTTATGTTTGGCGTTTCGGAACCCACCTTATGTCAGGATGAAAATGCGTTTTCTGCATTGTGCCATAAATTTGCAGGGAAGCTTCAGAACATGAAATTTTCACCTGCCACTATAGCAGAAATGGTCTTTCTAGTAGTTACACATCAAATCTAAGCTGTCTGAAGTGTTTTTCCAAAGTTGTCAACATTTTTATGTTTGATGTTCCGGAAACTACCTTTTCTCAGGCTAAAAACGCGTTTTCTGCATTGTGCCATAACTTTGCAGGGAAGCTTCAGAACATGAAATTTTCTCCTTAGACTATAAGCATAAAGGGTCTCTCCAGTAGTTGCACATCAAATCTAACCTGTCTGAAGTGTTTTTCCAAAGTTATCAACATTTTTATGTTTGGCGTTCCGGAACCCACCTTATCTCAGGCTGAAAACGCGTTTTCTGCATTGTCCCATAACTTTGCAGGGAAGCTTCAGAACATGAAATTTTCACTTCCCACTATAGCAGAAAGGGTCTTTCTAGTAGTTGCACTTCAAATCTAAGCTGTCTGAATTGTTTTTTCCAAAGTTATCAACATTTTTATGTTTGGCGTTCCGGAACCCACCTTATCTCTGGCTGAAAACGCGTTTTCTGCATTGTGCCATAACTTTGCAGGGAAGCTTCAGAACATGGAATTTTAACCTCCCACTGTAGCAGAAAGGGTCTTTCTAGTAGTTGCACATCAAATCTAAGCTGTCAGAAGTGTTTTTCCAAAGTTATCAACATTTTTATGTTTGGCGTTCCGGAACCCACCTTATGTCAGGCTGAAAACGCGTTTTCTGCATTGTTCCTTAACTTTGCAGGGAAGCTACAGAACATGAAATTTTCAACTCCCACTATAACCGACAGGGTCTTTGTAGTCGTTGCACATCAAATCTAAGCTGTCTGAAGTGTTTTTCGAAAGTTATCAACATTTTTGTGTTTGGCGTTCCGGAACCCACCTTGTCTCAGGCTGAAAACGTGTTTTCTGCATTGTGCCATAACTTTGAAGGAAAGCTTCAGAACATGAAAGTTTCACCTCCCACTATAGCAGAAAGGGTCTTCCTAGTAGTTGCACATCAAATCTAAGCTGTCTGAAGTTTTTTTCCAAGGTTATCAACATTTTTATGTTTGGCGTTCCGGAATCGACCTTATCTCAAGCTGAAAACGCGTTTTCTGCATGGTGCCATAAATTTGCAGGGAAGCTTCAGAACATGAAATGTTCACCTCCCACTATAGCAGAAAGGGTCTTCCTAGTAGTTTCACATCAAATCTAAGCTGTCTGAAGTGTCTTTCGAAAGTTATGAACATTTTTAAGTTTGGCGTTCCAGAATTGACCTTATCTCAGGCTGAAAACGAGTTGTCTGCATTGTGCCATAACTTTGCATGGAAGCTTCCGAACATGAAATTTTAACCTCCCACTATACCAGAAAGGCTCTTTCTAGTAGTTGCAGATCAAATCTAAGCTGTCTGATGTGTTTTTCCAAAGTTATCAACATTTTTATGTTTGGCGTTTCGGAACTCACCTTATCTCAGGCTGAAAACGCGTTTTCTGCATTGTTCCTTAACTTTGCAGAGAAGCTTCAGAACATGAAATTTTCAACTCCCACTATAACAGACAGGGTCATTCGAGTAGTTGCACATCAAATCTAAGCTGTCTGAAGTGTTTTTCCAAAGATATCAACATTTTTATGATTGGCGTTCCGGAACCCACCTTTTCTCAGGCTGAAAACGCGTTTTCTGCATTGTGCCATAATTTTGCAGGGAGGCTTCAGAACATGAAATTTTCCCCTCCCACTATAGCAGAAAGGGCCTTTCTAGTAGTTGCACATCAAATCTAAGCTGTCTGAATAGTTTTTCCAAAGTTATCAACATTTTTATGTTTGGCGTTCCGGAACCCACCTTATCTCAGGCTGAAAACGCGTTTTCTGTTGTGTGCCATAACTTTGCAGGGCAGCTTCAGAACATGACATTTTCACCTCCCACTATAGCAGAAAGGGTCTTTCCAGTAGTTGCACATCAAATCTAAGCTGTCTGATGTGTTTTTCCAAAGTTATCAACATTTTTATGTTTGGCGTTCCGGAATCGACCTTATCTCAGGCTGAAAACGCGTTTTACGCCTTTTGCATAAATTTGCACGGAAGCTTCAGAACATGGAATTTTCACTACCAACTATAGCAGAAAGGGTCTTACTAGTATTTGCACATCAACTCTAAGCTGTCTGAAGTGTCTTTCCAAAGTTATCAACATTTTTATGTTTGGCGTTTCGGAACCCACCTTATCTCAGGCTGAAAACGCGTTTTCTGCATTGTTCCTTAACTTTGCAGGGAAGCTACAGAACATGAAATTTTCAACTCCCACTATAACCGACAGGGTCTTTGTAGTCGTTGCACATCAAATCTAAGCTGTCTGAAGTGTTTTTCGAAAGTTATCAACATTTTTATGTTTGGCGTTCCGGAACCCACCTTGTCTCAGGCTGAAAACGTGTTTTCTGCATTGTGCCATAACTTTGAAGGAAAGCTTCAGAACATGGAATTTTCACTACCAACTATAGCAGAAAGGGTCTTACTAGTATTTGCACATCAACTCTAAGCTGTCTGAAGTGTCTTTCCAAAGTTATCAACATTTTTATGTTTGGCGTTTCGGAACCCACCTTATGTCAGGATGAAAATGCGTTTTCTGCATTGTGCCATAAATTTGCAGGGAAGCTTCAGAACATGAAATTTTCACCTGCCACTATAGCAGAAATGGTCTTTCTAGTAGTTACACATCAAATCTAAGCTGTCTGAAGTGTTTTTCCAAAGTTGTCAACATTTTTATGTTTGATGTTCCGGAAACTACCTTTTCTCAGGCTAAAAACGCGTTTTCTGCATTGTGCCATAACTTTGCAGGGAAGCTTCAGAACATGAAATTTTCTCCTTAGACTATAAGCATAAAGGGTCTCTCCAGTAGTTGCACATCAAATCTAACCTGTCTGAAGTGTTTTTCCAAAGTTATCAACATTTTTATGTTTGGCGTTCCGGAACCCACCTTATCTCAGGCTGAAAACGCGTTTTCTGCATTGTCCCATAACTTTGCAGGGAAGCTTCAGAACATGAAATTTTCACTTCCCACTATAGCAGAAAGGGTCTTTCTAGTAGTTGCACTTCAAATCTAAGCTGTCTGAATTGTTTTTTCCAAAGTTATCAACATTTTTATGTTTGGCGTTCCGGAACCCACCTTATCTCTGGCTGAAAACGCGTTTTCTGCATTGTGCCATAACTTTGCAGGGAAGCTTCAGAACATGGAATTTTAACCTCCCACTGTAGCAGAAAGGGTCTTTCTAGTAGTTGCACATCAAATCTAAGCTGTCAGAAGTGTTTTTCCAAAGTTATCAACATTTTTATGTTTGGCGTTCCGGAACCCACCTTATGTCAGGCTGAAAACGCGTTTTCTGCATTGTTCCTTAACTTTGCAGGGAAGCTACAGAACATGAAATTTTCAACTCCCACTATAACCGACAGGGTCTTTGTAGTCGTTGCACATCAAATCTAAGCTGTCTGAAGTGTTTTTCGAAAGTTATCAACATTTTTGTGTTTGGCGTTCCGGAACCCACCTTGTCTCAGGCTGAAAACGTGTTTTCTGCATTGTGCCATAACTTTGAAGGAAAGCTTCAGAACATGAAAGTTTCACCTCCCACTATAGCAGAAAGGGTCTTCCTAGTAGTTGCACATCAAATCTAAGCTGTCTGAAGTTTTTTTCCAAGGTTATCAACATTTTTATGTTTGGCGTTCCGGAATCGACCTTATCTCAAGCTGAAAACGCGTTTTCTGCATGGTGCCATAAATTTGCAGGGAAGCTTCAGAACATGAAATGTTCACCTCCCACTATAGCAGAAAGGGTCTTCCTAGTAGTTTCACATCAAATCTAAGCTGTCTGAAGTGTCTTTCGAAAGTTATGAACATTTTTAAGTTTGGCGTTCCAGAATTGACCTTATCTCAGGCTGAAAACGAGTTGTCTGCATTGTGCCATAACTTTGCATGGAAGCTTCCGAACATGAAATTTTAACCTCCCACTATACCAGAAAGGCTCTTTCTAGTAGTTGCAGATCAAATCTAAGCTGTCTGATGTGTTTTTCCAAAGTTATCAACATTTTTATGTTTGGCGTTCCGGAATTGACCTTATCTCAGGATGAAAAATCGTTTTCTGCATTGTCTCATAACTTTGCAGGGAAGCTTCAGAACATGAAATTTTCAACTCCCACTATACCAGAAAGGGTCTTTCTAGTAATTGCACATCAAATCTAAGCTGTCTGAAGTGTATTTCAAAAGTTATCAACTTTTTTCTGTTTGGCGTTCCTGAATCAACCTTATCTCAGGCTGAAAACGCGTTTAAATCATTGTTCCATAAATTTGCAGGGAAGCTTCAGAACATCGAATTTTCAACTCCCACTATAGCAGAAAGGGACTTTCTAGTAGTTGCACATCAAATCTAAGCTGTCTGAAGTGTTTTTCGAAAGTTATCAACATTTTTATGTTTGGCATTCCAGAATCGATCTTATCTCAGGCTGAAAACGAGTTGTCTGCATTGTGCCATAACTTTGCATGGAAGCTTCAGAACATGAAATTTTCACCTCCCACTATAGCAGAAAGGGTCTTTCTAGTAGTTTCACATCAAATCTAAGCTGTCTGAAGTGTTTTTCCAAAGTTATCAACATTTTTATGTTTGGCGTTCTGGAACCCACCTAATCTCAGGCTGAAAACGCGTTTTCTGCATTGTGCCATAACTTTTCAGGGAAGGTTCAGAACATGAAATGTCCGCTTCCCACTATAGCAGATAGGGTCTTTCTAGTATTTGCACATCAAATCTAAGCTGTATGAAGTGTTTTTCCAAAGTTATCCACATTTTTATGTTTGGCGTTCCGGAAATGACCTTATCTCAAGCTGAAAACGCGTTTTCTGCATTGTGCCATAACTTTGCAGGGAAGCTTCAGAACATGAAATGTTCACCTCCCACTATAGCAGAAAGGGTCTTTCTAGTAGTTGCACATCAAATCTAAACTGTATGAAGTGTTTTTCCAAAGTTATCAACATTTTTATGTTTGGCGTTGCGGAATCAACCTTATCTCAGGCTGAAAACGTGTTTTCTGCATTGTGCCATAACTTTGCAGGCAAGCTTCAGAACATGAAATTTTCAACTCCCACTGTAACAGACAGGGTCTTTCTTGTAGTTGCACATCAAATCTAAGTTGTCTGAAGTGTTTTTCGAAAGCTATCAACATTTTTTAGGTTCGCGTTCCGGACACGACCTTATCTTGGGCTGAAAACGCGTTTTCTGCATTGTGCCATAACTTTGCAGGGAAGCTTCAGAACATGAAATTTTCACCTCCCACTATAGCAGAAAGGGTCTTTCTATTAGTTGCACATCAAAACTAAGCTGTCTGAAGTGTTTTTCCAAAGTTATCAACATTCTTATGTTTGGCGTTTCGGAATCAACCTTATCTCAGGCTGAAAACGCGTTTTACGCATTGCGCCATAACTTTGCAGGAAATCTTCAGAACATGAAATTTTCAATTCCCACCACTAAAGCAGAAAGGGTTTTTCTCCTACTTGCACATCAAATGTAAGCTGTCTGAAGTGTTTTTCGATAGTTTTCAACATTTTTATATTTGGCGTTCCAGAATCGACCTTATCTCAGGCTGAAAACACGTTTTCTGCATTGTGCCATAACTTTGCAGGGAAGCTTCAGAACATGAAATTTTCAACTCCCTCTACAGCAGAAAGGGTCTTTCTAGTAGCTGCACGTCAAATCTAAGCTGTCTGAAGTGTTTTTCCAAAGTTATCAACATTTTTATGTTTGGCATTCCAGAATCGACCTTATCTCTGGCTGAAAACGCGTTTTCTGCATTGTGCCATAACTTTGCAGGGAAACTTCAGAACATGAAATGTTCACCTCCCACTATAGCAGAAAGGGTCTTTCTAGTAGTCGCACATCAAATCTAAGCTGTCTGAAGTGTTTTTTCAAAGTTATCATATTTTTATGTTTGGCGTTCCGTAATTGACCTTGTCTCATGCTGAAAACGCGTTTTCTGCATTGTGCCATAACTTTGCAGGGAAGCTTCAGAACATGAATTGTTCAGCTCCCACTATAGCAGAAAGGGTCTTTCTAGTAGTTGCACATCAAATCTAAGCAGTTTGAAGTGTTTTTCCAAAGTTATCAACATTTTTATGTTTGGCGTTCTGGAACCCACCTTTTCTCAGGCTGAAAACGCGTTTTCTGCATTGTGCCACAACTTTGCTGGGAAGCTTCAGAACATGAAATTTTCACCTCCCACTATAGCAGAAAGGGTCTTTCTAGTAGTTGCACATCAAATCTAAGCAGTTTGAAGTGTTTTTCCAAAGTTATCAACATTTTTATGTTTGACGTTCCGGAATCAACCTTATCTCAGGCTGAAAACGCGTTTTACGCATTGCGCCATAACTTTGCAGGAAAGCTTCAGAACATGAAATTTTCAATTCCCACTAAAGCAGAAAGGGTTTTTCTCCTACTTGCACATCAAATCTAAGCTGTCTGAAATGATTTTCGAAATTTATCAACATTTTTATGTTTGCCGTTCAGGAATCGACCTTATCTAATGATGAAAACGCGTTTCCTGCATTGTGCCAAAACTTTGTAGGTAAGCTCCAGAACATGAAATTTTCACCTCCCACTATAGCAGAAAGGGTCTTTCTAGTAGTTGCACATCCAATCTAAGCTGTTTGAAGTGTTTTTCCGAAGTTATGAACATTTTTATGTTTGGCGTTTCGGAATCGACCTTATCTCCGGCTGAAAATGCGTTTTCTGCATTGTGCCATAACTTTGCAGGGAAGCTTGAGAACATGAAGTTTTAACCTCCCACTATAGCAGAAAAGGTCATTCTAGCAGTTGCACATCAAATCTAAGCTGTCTTGAAGTGTTTTTCTGAAGTTATCAACATTTTTATGTTTGGCGTTCCGGAACCCACCTTATCTCAGCCTGAAAACGCGTTTTACATATTTTGCCATAACTTTGGAGGGAAGCTTCAGAACATGACATTTTTACATCCCACTATAGCAGAAAGGGTCTTTCTAGTAGTTGCACATCAAATCTAAGCTGTCTGAAGTGTTTTTCCAAAGTTATCAATATTTTTATGTTTAGCGTTCCTGAATCGACCTTATCTCACCCTGAAAACGCGTTTTACATATTTTGCCATAACTTTGCAGGGAAGCTTCAGAACATGAAATTTTAACATCCCACTATGGCAGAAAGGGTCTTTCTAGTAGTTGCACATCAAATCTAAGCTGTCTGAAGTGTTTTTCCAAAGTTATCAACATTTTTATGTTTGGCGTTCTGGAACCCACCTAATCTCAGGCTGAAAACGCGTTTTGTGCATTGTGCCATAACTTCTCAGGGAAGCTTCAGAACATGAAATGTTCACCTCCCACTGTAGCTAAAAGGGTCTTTCTAGTAGTTGCACATCAAATCTAAGCTGTCTGAAGTGTTTTTCCAAAGTTATCAATATTTTTATGTTTGGCGTTCTGGAACCCACCTAATTCCAGGCTGAAAACGCGTTTCCTGCATTGTTGCATAACTTTGCAGGGATGCATCAGAACATGAAATGTTCGCCTCCCACTGTAGCAGATAGGGTCTTTCGAGGAGTTGCACATCAAATCTAAGCTGTCTGAAGTGTTTTTCCAAAGTTATCAACATTTTTATGTTTGGCGTTCTGGAACCCACCTTATCTCAGGCTGAAAACGCGTTTTCTGCAATGTGCCATAACTTTGCAGGGAAGCTTCAGAACATGAAGTTTTCAATTCCCACCACTAAAGCAGAAAGGGTTTTTCTCCTACTTGCACATCAAATGTAAGCTGTCTGAAGTGTTTTTCGATAGTTTTCAACATTTTTATATTTGGCGTTCCAGAATCGACCTTATCTCAGGCTGAAAACACGTTTTCTGCATTGTGCCATAACTTTGCAGGGAAGCTTCAGAACATGAAATTTTCAACTCCCTCTACAGCAGAAAGGGTCTTTCTAGTAGCTGCACGTCAAATCTAAGCTGTCTGAAGTGTTTTTCCAAAGTTATCAACATTTTTATGTTTGGCATTCCAGAATCGACCTTATCTCTGGCTGAAAACGCGTTTTCTGCATTGTGCCATAACTTTGCAGGGAAACTTCAGAACATGAAATGTTCACCTCCCACTATAGCAGAAAGGGTCTTTCTAGTAGTCGCACATCAAATCTAAGCTGTCTGAAGTGTTTTTTCAAAGTTATCATATTTTTATGTTTGGCGTTCCGTAATTGACCTTGTCTCATGCTGAAAACGCGTTTTCTGCATTGTGCCATAACTTTGCAGGGAAGCTTCAGAACATGAATTGTTCACCTCCCACTATAGCAGAAAGGGTCTTTCTAGTAGTTGCACATCAAATCTAAGCAGTTTGAAGTGTTTATCCAAAGTTATCAACATTTTTATGTTTGGCGTTCTGGAACCCACCTTTTCTCAGGCTGAAAACGCGTTTTCTGCATTGTGCCACAACTTTGCTGGGAAGCTTCAGAACATGAAATTTTCACCTCCCACTATAGCAGAAAGGGTCTTTCTAGTAGTTGCACATCAAATCTAAGTAGTTTGAAGTGTTTTTCCAAAGTTATCAACATTTTTATGTTTGACGTTCCGGAATCAACCTTATCTCAGGCTGAAAACGCGTTTTACGCATTGCGCCATAACTTTGCAGGAAAGCTTCAGAACATGAAATTTTCAATTCCCACTAAAGCAGAAAGGGTTTTTCTCCTACTTGCACATCAAATCTAAGCTGTCTGAAATGATTTTCGAAATTTATCAACATTTTTATGTTTGCCGTTCAGGAATCGACCTTATCTCAGGCTGAAAACCCGTTTTCTGCATTGTGCCTTAACTTTGCAGGGAAGCTTCAGAACATGAAATTTTCACCTCCCACTATAGCAAAAAGGGTCTTTCTAGTAGTTGCACATCAAATCTAAGCTGTCTGAAGTTTTTTTTCCAAAGTTATCAACATTTTGATGTTTGGCGTTTCGGAATCGACCTTATCTAATGATGAAAACGCGTTTCCTGCATTGTGCCAAAACTTTGTAGGTAAGCTCCAGAACATGAAATTTTCACCTCCCACTATAGCAGAAAGGGTCTTTCTAGTAGTTGCACATCCAATCTAAGCTGTTTGAAGTGTTTTTCCGAAGTTATCAACATTTTTATGTTTGGCGTTCCGGAACCCACCTTATCTCAGCCTGAAAACGCGTTTTACATATTTTGCCATAACTTTGGAGGGAAGCTTCAGAACATGACATTTTTACATCCCACTATAGCAGAAAGGGTCTTTCTAGTAGTTGCACATCAAATCTAAGCTGTCTGAAGTGTTTTTCCAAAGTTATCAATATTTTTATGTTTAGCGTTCCTGAATCGACCTTATCTCACCCTGAAAACGCGTTTTACATATTTTGCCATAACTTTGCAGGGAAGCTTCAGAACATGAAATTTTAACATCCCACTATGGCAGAAAGGGTCTTTCTAGTAGTTGCACATCAAATCTAAGCTGTCTGAAGTGTTTTTCCAAAGTTATCAATATTTTTATGTTTGGCGTTCTGGAACCCACCTAATTCCAGGCTGAAAACGCGTTTCCTGCATTGTTGCATAACTTTGCAGGGATGCATCAGAACATGAAATGTTCGCCTCCCACTGTAGCAGATAGGGTCTTTCGAGGAGTTGCACATCAAATCTAAGCTGTCTGAAGTGTTTTTCCAAAGTTATCAACATTTTTATGTTTGGCGTTCCGGAACCCACCTTATGTCAGGCTGAAAACGCGTTTTCTGCATTGTTCCTTAACTTTGCAGGGAAGCTACAGAACATGAAATTTTCAACTCCCACTATAACCGACAGGGTCTTTGTAGTCGTTGCACATCAAATCTAAGCTGTCTGAAGTGTTTTTCGAAAGTTATCAACATTTTTATGTTTGGCGTTCCGGAACCCACCTTGTCTCAGGCTGAAAACGTGTTTTCTGCATTGTGCCATAACTTTGAAGGAAAGCTTCAGAAAATGGAATTTTCACTACCAACTGTAGCAGAAAGGGTCTTACTAGTATTTGCACATCAACTCTAAGCTGTCTGAAGTGTCTTTCCAAAGTTATCAACATTTTTATGTTTGGCGTTTCGGAACCCACCTTATGTCAGGATGAAAATGCGTTTTCTGCATTGTGCCATAAATTTGCAGGGAAGCTTCAGAACATGAAATTTTCACCTGCCACTATAGCAGAAATGGTCTTTCTAGTAGTTACACATCAAATCTAAGCTGTCTGAAGTGTTTTTCCAAAGTTGTCAACATTTTTATGTTTGATGTTCCGGAAACTACCTTTTCTCAGGCTAAAAACGCGTTTTCTGCATTGTGCCATAACTTTGCAGGGAAGCTTCAGAACATGAAATTTTCACTTCCCACTATAGCAGAAAGGGTCTTTCTAGTAGTTGCACTTCAAATCTAAGCTGTCTGAATTGTTTTTTCCAAAGTTATCAACATTTTTATGTTTGGCGTTCCGGAACCCACCTTATCTCTGGCTGAAAACACGTTTTCTGCATTGTGCCATAACTTTGCAGGGAAGCTTCAGAACATGGAATTTTAACCTCCCACTGTAGCAGAAAGGGTCTTTCTAGTAGTTGCACATCAAATCTAAGCTGTCAGAAGTGTTTTTCCAAAGTTATCAACATTTTTATGTTTGGCGTTCCGGAACCCACCTTATGTCAGGCTGAAAACGCGTTTTCTGCATTGTTCCTTAACTTTGCAGGGAAGCTACAGAACATGAAATTTTCAACTCCCACTATAACCGACAGGGTCTTTGTAGTCGTTGCACATCAAATCTAAGCTGTCTGAAGTGTTTTTCGAAAGTTATCAACATTTTTATGTTTGGCGTTGCGGAACCCACCTTGTCTCAGGCTGAAAACGTTTTTTCTGCATTGTGCCATAACTTTGAAGGAAAGCTTCAGAACATGAAAGTTTCACCTCCCACTATAGCAGAAAGGGTCTTCCTAGTAGTTGCACATCAAATCTAAGCTGTCTGAAGTTTTTTTCCAAGGTTATCAACATTTTTATGTTTGGCGTTCCGGAATCGACCTTATCTCAAGCTGAAAACGCGTTTTCTGCATGGTGCCATAAATTTGCAGGGAAGCTTCAGAACATGAAATGTTCACCTCCCACTATAGCAGAAAGGGTCTTCCTAGTAGTTTCACATCAAATCTAAGCTGTCTGAAGTGTCTTTCGAAAGTTATGAACATTTTTAAGTTTGGCGTTCCAGAATTGACCTTATCTCAGGCTGAAAACGAGTTGTCTGCATTGTGCCATAACTTTGCATGGAAGCTTCCGAACATGAAATTTTAACCTCCCACTATACCAGAAAGGCTCTTTCTAGTAGTTGCAGATCAAATCTAAGCTGTCTGATGTGTTTTTCCAAAGTTATCAACATTTTTATGTTTGGCGTTCCGGAATTGACCTTATCTCAGGATGAAAAATCGTTTTCTGCATTGTCTCATAACTTTGCAGGGAAGCTTCAGAACATGAAATTTTCAACTCCCACTATACCAGAAAGGGTCTTTCTAGTAATTGCACATCAAATCTAAGCTGTCTGAAGTGTATTTCAAAAGTTATCAACTTTTTTCTGTTTGGCGTTCCTGAATCAACCTTATCTCAGGCTGAAAACGCGTTTAAATCATTGTTCCATAAATTTGCAGGGAAGCTTCAGAACATCGAATTTTCAACTCCCACTATAGCAGAAAGGGACTTTCTAGTAGTTGCACATCAAATCTAAGCTGTCTGAAGTGTTTTTCGAAAGTTATCAACATTTTTATGTTTGGCATTCCAGAATCGATCTTATCTCAGGCTGAAAACGAGTTGTCTGCATTGTGCCATAACTTTGCATGGAAGCTTCAGAACATGAAATTTTCACCTCCCACTATAGCAGAAAGGGTCTTTCTAGTAGTTTCACATCAAATCTAAGCTGTCTGAAGTGTTTTTCCAAAGTTATCAACATTTTTATGTTTGGCGTTCTGGAACCCACCTAATCTCAGGCTGAAAACGCGTTTTCTGCATTGTGCCATAACTTTTCAGGGAAGGTTCAGAACATGAAATGTCCGCTTCCCACTATAGCAGATAGGGTCTTTCTAGTATTTGCACATCAAATCTAAGCTGTCTGAAGTGTTTTTCCAAAGTTATCAACATTTTTATGTTTGGCGTTCTGGAACCCACCTTATCTCAAGCTGAAAACGCGTTTTCTGCATTGTGCCATAACTTTTCAGGGAAGCTTCAGAACATGAAATGTTCGCCTCCCACTATAGCAGATAGGATCTTTCTAGTATTTGCACATCAAATCTAAGCTGTCTGAAGTGTTTTTCCAAAGTTATCAACATTTTTATGTTTGGCGTTCTGGAACCCACCTTATCTCAAGCTGAAAACGCGTTTTCTGCATTGTGCCATAACTTTGCAGGGAAGCTTCAGAACATGAAATTTTCACCTCCCACTAGAGCAGAAAGGGTCTTTCTCGTAGATGCACATCAAATCTATGCTGTCTGAAGTGTTTTTCGAAAGTTTTCAACATTTTTATGTTTGGTGTTCCTGAATCGACCTTATCTCAGGCCGAAAACGCGTTTTCTGCATTGTGCCATAACTTTGCAGGGAAGCTTCAGAACATGAAATTTTAACCTCCCACTATAGCAGAATGGGTCTTTCTAGTAGTTGCACATCAAATCTTAGCTGTCTGAAGTGTTTTTTCAAATTTCTCAACATTTTTATGTTTGGCATTCTGAAATCAACCTCATCTCAGGCTGAAAACTCGTTTAACGCATTGTGCCATAACTTTGCAGGGAAGCTTCAGAACATGAAATTTTAACCTCCCACTGTAGCAGAAAGGGTCTTTCCAGTAGTTGCACATCAAATCTAAGCTGTCTGAAGTGTTTTTCGAGAGTTTTCAACATTTTTATGTTTGGTGTTCCTGAATCGACCTTATCTCAGGCTGAAAACGCGTTTTCTGCATTGTCCCATAACTTTGCAGGGAAGCTTCAGAACATGAAATGTTCACCTCCCACTATAGCAGAAAGGGTCTTTCGAGTAGTTTCACATCAAATCTAAGCTGTCTGAAGTGTTTTTCGAAAGTTATCAACATTTTTACGTTTGGCGTTCCGGAATCGACTTTATCTCAGGATGAAAAATCGTTTTCTGCATTGTCCCATAACTTTGCAGGGAAGCTTCAGAACATGAAATTGTCACCTCCCACTATAGCAGAAAGGGTCTTTCTAGTAGTTGCACATCAAATCTAAGCTGTCTGAAGTGTTTTTCGAAAGTTATAAACATTTTTATGTTTCGCGTTCCGTAATCGACCTTATCTCCGGATGAAAAATCGTTTTCTGCTTTGTCCCATAACTTTCCATGGGAAGCTTCAGAACATGAAATTTTGACCTCCCACTATAGCAGAAAGGGTCTTTCTAGTAGTTGCACATCAAATGTAAGCTGTCTGAAGTGTTTTTCCAAAGTTATCAACATTTTTATGTTTGGTGTTCCGGAATCGACCTTATCTCAGGCTGAAAACGCGTTTTACGCATTGTGCCATAACTTTGCCGGAAAGCTTCAGAAAATGAAAGTTTCACCTCCCACTATAGCAGAATGGGTCTTTCTAGTAGTTGCACATTAAATCTAAGCTGTCAGAAGTGTTGTTCCAAAGTAATCAACATTTTTACGTTTGGCGTTTTGGAAACCACCTTATCTCAGGCTGAAAACGCGTTTTCTGCATTGTGCCATAACTTCTCAGGGAAGCTTCAGAACATGAAATGTTCACCTCCCACTATAGCAGAAAGGGTCTTTCTTGTAGTTGCACATCAAATCTAAGCTGTCTGAAGTGTTTTTCCAAATTTATCAACATTTTTATGTTTGGCGTTCCGGAACCCACCTTATCTCAGGCTGAAAACGCGTCTTCGGCATTGCGCCATAACTTTGCTGGGAAGCTTCAGAACATGAAATTTTCACTTACCACTATAGCAGAAAGGGTCTTTCTAGTAGTTGCACATCAAATCTAAGCTGTCTGAAGTGTTTTTTGAAAGTTATCAACATTTTTATGTTTGGCGTTCCGGAATCGACTTTATCTCAGGATGAAAAATCGTTTTCTGCATTGTCCCATAACATTGCAGGGAAGCTTCAGAACATGAAATTTTCACCTCCCACTATAGCAGAAAGGGTCTTTCTAGTAGTTGCACATCAAATCTAAGATGTCTGAAGCGTTTTTCGAAAGTTATCAACATTTTTATGTTTGGCGTTCTGGAATCGACTTTATCTCAGGATGAAAAATCGTTTTCTGCATTGTCCCATAACTTTGCAGGGAAGCTTCAGAACATGAAATTGTCACCTCCCACTATAGCAGAAAGGGTCTTTCTAGTAGTTGCACATCAAATCTAAGCTGTCTGAAGTGTTTTTCGAAAGTTATAAACATTTTTATGTTTCGCGTTCCGTAATCGACCTTATCTCGGGATGAAAAATCGTTTTCTGCTTTGTCCCATAACTTTCCATGGGAAGCTTCAGAACATGAAATTTTGACCTCCCACTATAGCAGAAAGGGTCTTTCTAGTAGTTGCACATCAAATGTAAGCTGTCTGAAGTGTTTTTCCAAAGTTATCAACATTTTTATGTTTGGTGTTCCGGAATCGACCTTATCTCAGGCTGAAAACGCGTTTTACGCATTGTGCCATAACTTTGCCGGAAAGCTTCAGAAAATGAAAGTTTCACCTCCCACTATAGCAGAATGGGTCTTTCTAGTAGTTGCACATTAAATCTAAGCTGTCAGAAGTGTTGTTCCAAAGTAATCAACATTTTTACGTTTGGCGTTTTGGAAACCACCTTATCTCAGGCTGAAAACGCGTTTTCTGCATTGTGCCATAACTTCTCAGGGAAGCTTCAGAACATGAAATGTTCACCTCCCACTATAGCAGAAAGGGTCTTTCTTGTAGTTGCACATCAAATCTAAGCTGTCTGAAGTGTTTTTCCAAATTTATCAACATTTTTATGTTTGGCGTTCCGGAACCCACCTTATCTCAGGCTGAAAACGCGTCTTCGGCATTGCGCCATAACTTTGCTGGGAAGCTTCAGAACATGAAATTTTCACTTACCACTATAGCAGAAAGGGTCTTTCTAGTAGTTGCACATCAAATCTAAGCTGTCTGAAGTGTTTTTTGAAAGTTATCAACATTTTTATGTTTGGCGTTCCGGAATCGACTTTATCTCAGGATGAAAAATCGTTTTCTGCATTGTCCCATAACATTGCAGGGAAGCTTCAGAACATGAAATTTTCACCTCCCACTATAGCAGAAAGGGTCTTTCTAGTAGTTGCACATCAAATCTAAGATGTCTGAAGCGTTTTTCGAAAGTTATCAACATTTTTATGTTTGGCGTTCTGGAATCGACCTTATCTCTGGCTGAAAACGCGTTTCACGCATTGTGCCATAACTTTGCAGGGAAGCTTCAGAAAATGAAATGTTCACCTCCCACTATAGCAGAAAGGGTCTTTCTAGTAGTTGCACATTAAATCTAAGCTGTCAGAAGAATTGTTACAAAGTAATCAACATTTTTACGTTTGGCGTTTTGGAAACCACCTTATCTCAGGCTGAAAATGCGTTTTCTGCATTGTGCCATAACTTCTCAGGGAAGCTTCAGAACATGAAATGTTCACCTCCCACTATAGCAGAAAGGGTCTTTCTAGTAGTTGCACATCAAATCTAAGCTGTCTGAAGTGTGTTTCGAAACTTATGAACATTTTTTTGTTTGGCGTTCCGTAATCGACCTTATCTCAGGCTGAAAAAGCGTTATCTGCCTTGTGCCATAACTTCTCAGGGAAGCCTCAGAACATGAAATGTTCACCTCCCACTATAGCAGAAAGGGTCTTTCTAGTAGTTGCACATCAAATCTAAGCTGTCTGAAGTGTTTTTCCAAATTTATCAACATTTTTACGTTTGGCGTTCCGGAATCGATTTTATCTCAGGATGAAAAATCGTTTTCTGCATTGTCCCATAACTTTGCAGGGAAGCTTCAGAACATGAAATTTTCACCTCCCACTATAGCAGAAAGGGTCTTTCTGGTAGTTGAACATCAAATCTAAGCTGTCTGAAGTGTTTTTCCAAAGTGATCAACTATTTTATGTTTGGCGATCCGGAACCCACCTTATCTCAAGCTGAAAACGCATTTTCTGCATTGTCCCATAACTTTGCCGGGAAGCTTCAGAACATGAAATTTTCACGTCCCACTATAGCAGAAAGGGTCTTTCTAGTATTTGCCCATCAAATCTAAGCTGTCTGAAGTGTTTTTCCAAAGTTATCAACATTTTTATGTTTGGCGTTCCAGAATCGACCTTATCTTAGGCTGAAAACGCGTTGCCTGCATTGTGCCATAACTTTGCAGGGAAGCTTCAGAACATGAAATTTTAACGTACCACTATAGCAAAAAGGGTCTTTCTAGTATTTGCACATCAAATCTAAGCTGTCTGAAGTGTTTTTCGAAAGTTATCAACATTTTTATGTTTGGCGTTCTGGAACCCACCTTATCACTAGCTGAAAACGCATTTTCTGCATTGTGCCATAACTTTGCAGGGAACCTTCAGAACATGAAATTTTGACCTCCCACTATGGCAGAAAGGGTCTTTCTAGTAGTTGCACTTCAAATCGAAGCTGTCTGAAGTGTTTTTCCAAAGTTATCAACATTTTTACGTTTAGCGTTTCGGAACCCACCTTATCTCAGGCTGAAAACGCGTTTTCTGCCTTGTACCATAACTTCTCAGGGAAGCCTCAGAACATGAAATGTTCACCTCCCACTATAGCAGAAAGGGTCTTTCTAGTAGTTGCACATCAAATCTAACCTGTCTGAAGTGTTTTTCGAACGTTATCAACATTTTTATGTTTGGCGTTCTGGAACCCACCTTATCTCAGGCTGAAAACGCGTTTTCTGCATTGTGCCATAACTTTGCAGGGAATCCTCAGAACATGAAATTTTCACCTCCCACTACAGCAGAAAGGGTCTTTGTAGTAGTTGCAGAGCAAATCTAAGCTGTCTGAAGTGTTTTTCGAAAGTTATCAACATTTTTACGTTTGGCGTTCCGGAATCGACTTTATCTCAGGATGAAAAATCGTTTTCTGCATTGTCCCATAACTTTGCAGGGAAGCTCCAGAACATGAAATTTTCACTTCCCACTATAGCAGAAAGGGTCTTTCTAGTAGTTGCACATCAAATCTAAGCTGTCTGAAGTGTTTTTCGAAAGTTATGAACATTTTTATGTTTCGCGTTCCGTAATCGACCTTATCTCAGGATGAAAAACCGTTTTCTGCATTGTCCCATAACTTTCCATGGGAAGCTTCAGAACATGAAATTTTGACCTCCCACTATAGCAGAAAGGGTCTTTCGAGTAGTTGCACATCAAATCTAAGCTGTCTGAAGCGTTTTTCGAAAGTTATCAACATTTTTAAGTTTGGCGTTCTGGAATCGACCTTATCTCAGGCTGAAAACGCGTTTTACGCATTGTGCCATAAGTTTGCAGGGAAGCTTCAGAAAATGAAATGTTCACCTCCCACTATAGCAGAAAGGATCTTTCTAGTAGTTGCACATCAAATCTAAGCTGTCAGAAGTGTTGTTCCAAAGTAATCAACATTTTTACGTTTGGCGTTTTGGAAACCACCTTATCTCAGGCTGAAAACGCGTTTTCTGCATTGTGCCAAAACTTCTCAGGGAAGTTTCAGAACATGAAATGTTCACCTCCCACTACAGCAGAAAGGGTCTTTCTAGTAGTTGCACATAAAATCTAAGCTGTCTGAAGTGTTTTTCCAAAGTTATCAACATTTTCACGTTTGGCGTTCCGGAATCGACTTTATCTCAGGCTGAAAACGCGTTTTCGGCATTGTGCCATAACTTTGCTGGGAAGCTTCAGAACATGAAATTTTCACGTCCCACGATAGCAGAAAGGGTCTTTCTAGTAGTTGCACATCAAATCTAAGCTGTCTGAAGTGTTTTTCGAAAGTTATGAACATTTTTATGTTTCGCGTTCCGTAATCGACCTTATCTCAGGATGAAAAATCGTTTTCTGCATTGTCCCATAACTTTCCATGGCAAGCTTCAGAACATGAAATTTTGACCTCCCACTATAGCAGAAAGGGTCTTTCTAGTAGTTGCACATCAAATCTAAGCTGTCTGAAGTGCTTTTCGAAAGTTATCAACATTTTTATGTTTGGCGTTCCGGAATCGACCTTATCTCAGGCTGAAAAAGCGTTTTCTGCATTGTGCCGTAACTTTGCAGGGAGACTTCAGAACATGAAATTTTCTCCTCCCACTATAGCAGAAAGGGTATTTCTAGTAGTTGCACATCAAATCATAGCAGTCTGAAGTGTTTTTCCAAAGTTCTGAACATTTTTATGTTTGGCCTACTGAAATCAATCTTATCTCAGGCTGAAAACGCGTTTTACGCACTGTGGCATAACTTTGCAGGGAAGCTTCAGAACATGATATTTTCACCTCCCACTATAGCAGAAAGGGTCTTTCCAGTAGTTGCACATCAAATCTAAGCTGTCTGAAGTGTTTTTCCAAAGTTATCAACATTTTTATGTTTGGCGTTCTGGAACCCACCTAATCTCAGGCTGAAAACGCCTTTTCTACATTGTGCCTTAACTTTTCAGGGAAGCTTCAGAACATGAAATGATCGCCTCCCACTATAGCAGATAGGGTCTTTCTTGTAGTTTCACATCAAATCTAAGCTGTCTGAAGTGTTTTTCCAAAGCTATCAACATTTTTATGTTTGGCGTTCTGGAACCCACCTTATCTCAGGCTGAAAACGCGTTTTCTGCATTGTGCCATTACTTTGCAGGGAAGCTTCAGAACATGAAATTATAACCTCCCACTATAGCAGAAAAGGTCATTCTAGTAGTTGCACATCAAATCTAAACTGTCTTGAATTGTTTTTCTAAAGTTATCAACATTTTTATGTTGGGCGTTCCGGAACCCACCTTATCTCAGCCTTAAAACGCGTTTTACATATTTTGCCATAAGTTTGCAGGGAAGCTTCAGAACATAAAATTTTAACATCCCACTATAGCAGAAAGGATCTTTCTAGTAGTTGCACATCAAATCAAAGCTGTCTGAATTGTTTTTCCAAAGTTATCAACATTCTTATGTTTGGCGTTCCGGAATCAACCTTATCTCCGGCTGAAAACGCGTTTTACGCATTGTGCCATAACTTTGCAGGAAAGCTTGAGAACATGAAATTTTCAACTCCCACTATAGCAGAAAGGGTCATTCTAGTAGTTTCACATCAAATCTAAGCTGTCTGAAGTGTTTTTCCAAAGTTATCAATATTTTTATGTTTGGCGTTCCGGAATCGACCTTATCTCAGGCTGAAAACGCGTTTCCTGCATTGTTGCATAACTTTGCAGGGATGCTTCAGAACATGAAATGTTCGCTTCCCACTATAGCAGATAGGGTCTTTCGAGGAGTTGCACATCAAATCTAAGCTGTCTGAAGTGTTTTTCCAAAGTTATCAACATTTTTATGTTTGGCGTTCTGGAACCCACCTTATCTCAGGCTGAAAACGCGTTTTCTGCATTGTGCCATAACTTTGCAGGGAAGCTTCAGAACATGAAATTTTCACCTCCCACTATAGCAGAAAGTGTCTTTCTAGTAGTTGCACATCAAATCTAAGCTGTCTGAAGTGTTTTTCCAAAGTTATCAACATTTTTATGTTTGGGGTTATGGAACCCACCTTATCTCAACCTGAAAACGCGTTTTACATATTTTGCCATAACTTTGCAGGGAAGCTTCAGAAGATGAAATTTTAACATCCCACTATAGCAGAAAGGGTCTTTCTAGTAGTTGCACATCAAATCTAAGCTGTCTGAAGTGTTTTTCCAAAGTTATCAACATTTTTATGTTTGGCGTTCCGGAACCCACCTTATCTCAGGCTGAAAACGCATTTTCTGCATTGTGCCATAACTTTGCCTGGAGACTTCAGAACATGAAATGTTCTCCTCCCACTATAGCAGATAGGGTATTTCTAGTAGTTGCACATCAAATCTAAGTTGTCTGAAGTGTTTTTCCAAAGTTATCAACATTCTTATGTTTGGCGTTCCGGAATCAACCTTATCTCAGACTGAAAACGTGTTTTCTGCATTGCGCCATAACTATGCAGGGAAACTTCAGAACATGAAATTTTCACCTCCAACTATAGCAGAAAGGGTGTTTCGAGTAGTTGCACATCAAATCTAAGCTGTTTGAAGTGTTTTTCCAAAGTTAAGACCATTTTTATTTTTGGCGTTCCAGAAACAACCTTATCTCAGCCTGAAAACGCGTTTTACATATTTTGCCATAACTTTGCAGGGAAGCTTCAGAACATGAAATTTTCAACTCCCACTATAGCAGAAAGGGTCTTTCTAGTAGTTGCACATCAAATATAAGCTTTCTGAAGTGTTTTTCCAAAGTTATCAATATTTTTATGTTTGGCTTTCCGGAATCGACATTATCTCAGGCTGAAAACGCGTTTTCTGCATTGTGCCATAACTTTTCAGGGAAGCTTCAGAACATGAAATGTTAGCCTCCCACTATAGCAGATAGGGTCTTTCTAGTAGTTGCACATCACATCTAAGCTGTCTGAAGTGTTTTTCCAAAGTTATCAACATTTTTATGTTTGGCGTTCTGGAACCCACCTAATCTCTGGCTGAAATGGGTTTTCTGCATTGTGCCATAACTTTGCAGGGAAGCTTCAGAACATGAAATTTTCACCTCGCACTATATCAGAAAGGGTATTTCTAATAGTTGCACATCAAATCTAAGTTGTCTGAAGTGTTTTTCCAAAGTTATCAACATTCTTATGTTTGGCTTTCCGGAATCAACCTTATCTCAGACTGAAAACGTGTTTTCTGCATTGTGCCATAACTTTGCAGGGAAACTTCAGAACATGAAATTTTAACCTCCCACTATAGCAGAATGCGTCTTTCTATTAGTTGCACATCAAATCTTAGCTGTCTGAAGTGTTTTTCCAAAGTTCTCAACATTTTTATGTTTGGCGTTCTGAAATCGACCTTATCTGAGGATGAAAATTTGTTTTCTGCATTGTGCCAAAACTTTGTAGGTAAGCTCCAGAACATGATATTTTCACCTCCCACTATAGCAGAAAGGGTCTTTCTAGTAGTTGCACATCAAATCTAAGCTGTCTGAAGTGTTTTTCGAAAGTTATCAACATTTTTACGTTTGGCGTTCCGGAATCGACTTTATCTCAGAATGAAAAATCGTTTTCTGCATTGTCCCATAACTTTGCAGGGAAGCTTCAGAACATGAAATTTTCACCTCCCGCTATAGCAGAAAGGGTCTTTCTAGTAGTTGCACATCAAATCTAAGATGTCTGAAGCGTTTTTCGAAAGTTATCAACATTTTTATGTTTGGCGTTCTGGAATCGACCTTATCTCAGGCTGAAAACGCGTTTTACGCATTGTGCCATAACTTTGCAGGGAAGCTTCAGAAAATGAAATGTTCACCTCCCACTATAGCAGAAAGGGTCTTTCTAGTAGTTGCACATTAAATCTAAGCTGTCAGAAGTGTTGTTCCAAAGTTATCAACATTTTTACGTTTGGCGTTTTGGAAACCACCTTATCTCAGGCTGAAAACGCGTTTTCTGCATTGTGCCATAACTTCTCAGGGAAGCTTCAGAACATGAAATTTTCACGTCCCACTATAGCAGAAAGGGTCTTTCTAGTAGTTGCACATCAAATCTAAGCTGTCTGAAGTGTTTTTCCAAATTTATCAACATTTTTACGTTTGGCGTTCTGGAATCGACTTTATCTCAGGATGAAAAATCGTTTTCTGCATTGTCCCATAACTTTGCAGGGAAGCTTCAGAACATGAAATTTTCACCTCCCACTATAGCAGAAAGGGTCTTTCTGGTAGTTGAACATCAAATCTAAGCTGTCTGAAGTGTTTTTCCAAAGTTATCAACATTTTTATGTTTGGCGTTCCGGAATCGACCTTATCTCAGGCTGAAAACGCGTTTTCGGCATTGTGCCATAACTTTGCAGGGAAGCTTCAGACATGAAATTTTGACGTCCCACTATAGCAGAAAGGGTCTTTCTAGTAGTTGCACATTAAATCTAAGCTGTCAGAAGTGTTGTTCCAAAGTTATCAACATTTTTACGTTTGGCGTTTTGGAAACCACCTTATCTCAGGCTGAAAACGCGTTTTCTGCATTGTGCCATAACTTCTCAGGGAAGCTTCAGAACATGAAATTTTCACGTCCCACTATAGCAGAAAGGGTCTTTCTAGTAGTTGCACATCAAATCTAAGCTGTCTGAAGTGTTTTTCCAAATTTATCAACATTTTTACGTTTGGCGTTCTGGAATCGACTTTATCTCAGGATGAAAAATCGTTTTCTGCATTGTCCCATAACTTTGCAGGGAAGCTTCAGAACATGAAATTTTCACCTCCCACTATAGCAGAAAGGGTCTTTCTGGTAGTTGAACATCAAATCTTAGCTGTCTGAAGTGTTTTTCAAAGTTATCAACATTTTTATGTTTGGCGTTCCGGAACCCACCTTATCTCAGGCTGAAAACGCGTTTTCGGCATTGTGCCATAACTTTGCAGGGAAGCTTCAGACATGAAATTTTGACGTCCCACTAAAGCAGAAAGGGTCTTTCTAGTAGTTGCACATCAAATCGAAGCTGTCTGAAGTGTTTTTTGAAAGTTATCAACATTTTTATGTTTGGCGTTCCGGAACCCACCTTATCTTAGGCTTAAAACGCGTTGCCTGCATTGTGCCATAACTTTGCAGGGAAGCTTCAGAACATGAAATTTTAACGTACCACTATAGCAAAAAGGGTCTTTCTAGTATTTGCACATCAAATCTAAGCTGTCTGAAGTGTTTTTCGAAAGTTATCAACATTTTTATGTTTGGCGTTCTGGAACCCACCTTATCACAAGCTGAAAACGCATTTTCTGCATTGTGCCATAACTTTGCAGGGAAGCTTCAGAACATGAAATTTTGACCTCCCACTATGGCAGAAAGGGTCTTTCTAGTAGTTGCACATCAAATCGAAGCTGTCTGAAGTGTTTTTCCAACGTTATCAACATTTTTACGTTTAGCGTTTCGGAACCCACCTTATCTCAGGCTGAAAACGCGTTTTCTGCCTTGTGCCATAACTTCTCTGGGAAGCTTCAGAACATGAAATGTTCACCTCCCACTATAGCAGAAAGGGTCTTTCTAGTAGTTGCACATCAAATCTAAGCTGTCGAAAGTGTTTTTCCAAAGTTATCAACATTTTTATGTTTAGCGTTCCGGAATCGACCTTATCTCAGGCTGAAAACGCGTTTTTACGCATTGTGCCATAACTTTGCAGGGAGTCTTCAGAACATGAAATTTTGACCTCCCACTATAGCAGAAAGGTTCTTTCTAATAGTTGCACATCAAATCTAAGCTGTCTGAAGTGTTTTTCGAACGTTATCAACATTTTTATGTTTGGCGTTCCAGAATCGACCTTATCTCAGGCTGAAAACGCGTTGTCTGCATTGTGACATAACTTTGCATGGAAGCTTCAGAACATGAAATTTTAACCTCCCACTATAGCAGAATGGGTCTTTCTAGTAGTTGCACATCAAATCTTAGCTGTCTGAAGTGTTTTTCCAAAGTTCTCAACATTTTTATGTTTGGTGTTCCTGAATCGACCTTATCTCAGGCCGAAAACGCGTTTTCTGCATTGTGCCATAACTTTGCAGGGAAGCTTCAGAACATGAAAATTTCACCTCCCACTATAGCAGAAAGGGTCTTTCTAGTATATGCACATCAAATCTAAGCTGTCTGAAGTGTTTTTCCTAAATTATCTACATTTTTATGTTTGGCGTTCCGGAATCGACCTAATCTCAGGCTGAAAACGCGTTTTCTGCATTGTGCCATAACTTTGCAGGGAAGCCTCAGAACATGAAATTTCTACCTGCCGCTATAGTAGAAAGGGTCTTTCTAGTAGTTGCACATCAAATCTTAGCTGTCTGAAGTGTTTTTCCAAAGTTCTCAACATTTTTATGTTTGGCGTTCTGAAATCAACCTCATCTCAGGCTGAAAACGCGTTAAACGCATTGTGCCATAACTTTACAGGGAAGCTTCAGAAAATGAAATTTAAACCTCCCACTATAGCAGAAAGGGTCTTTCTAGTAGTTGTACATCAAATCTAAGCTGTCGAAAGTGTTTTTCCAAAGTTATCAACATTTTTATGTTTGGCGTTTCGGAATCAACCTTATCTCCGGCTGAAAACGCGTTTTCTGCATTGTGCCATAACTTTGCAGGGAAGCTTCAGAACATGAAATGTTCGCCTCCCACTGTAGCAGATAGGGACTTTCTAGTAGTTGCACATCAAATCTAAGCTGTCTGAAGTGTTTTTCCAAAGTTATCTACATTTTTATGTTTGGCGTTCCGGAATCGACCTAATCTCAGGCTGAAAACGCGGTTTCTGTATTGTGCCATAACTTTGCAGGGAAGCTTCAGAACAAGAAATTTTAACCTCACACTATAGCAGAATGGGTCTTTCTAGTAGTTGCACATCAAATCTTAGCTGTCTGAAGTGTTTTTCCAAAGTTCTCAACAGTTTCATGTTTGGCGTTCTGAAATCAACCTCATCTCAGGCTGAAAACGCGTTAAACGCATTGTGCCAAAACTTCTCAGGGAAGCTTCAGAACATGAAATGTTCACCTCCCACTACAGCAGAAAGGGTCTTTCTAGTAGTTGCACATCAAATCTAAGCTGTCTTAAGTGTTTTTCCAAAGTTATAAATATTTTTATGTTTGGCTTTCCGGAATCGACCTTATCTCAGGCTGAAAACGCGTTTTCTGCATTGTGCCATAACTTTTCAGGGAAGCTTCAGAACATGAAATGTTAGCCTCCCACTATAGCAGATAGGGTCTTTCGAGTAGTTGCACATCACATCTAAGCTGTCTGAAGTGTTTTTCCAAAGTTATCAACATTTTTATGTTTGGCGTTCTGGAACCCACCTAATCTCAGGCTGAAAACGCGTTTTCTGCATTGTGCCATAACTTTGCAGGGAAACTTCAGAACATGAAATTTTCACGTCCAACTATAGCAGAAAGGTTCTTTCTAGTAGTTGCACATCAAATCTAAGTTGTCTGAAGTGTTTTTCCAAAGTTAACACCATTTTTATGTTTGGCGTTCTGGAACCCACATTATCTCAGGCTGAAAACGCGTTTTCTGCATTGTGCCATAACTTTGCAGGGCGACTTCAGAAAATGAAATTTTCTCCTCCCACTATATCAGAAAGGGTATTTCTAGTAGTTGCACATCAAATCTAAGTTGTCTGAAGTGTTTTTCCAAAGTTATCAACATTCTTATGTTTGGCGTTTCGGAATCAACCTTATCTCAAACTGAAAACGCGTTTTACGCAATTTGCCATAACTTTGCAGGAAAGCCTCAGAACATGAAATTTTCACCTCCCACTATAGCAGAAATGGTCTTTCTAGTAGTTGCACATCAAATCTAAGCTCTCTGTAGAGTTTTTCCTGAGTTATCAACATTTTTATGTTCGGCGTTCTGAAATCGACCTTATCTGAGGATGAAAATTTGTTTTCTGCATTGTGCCAAAACTTTGTAGGTAAGCTCCAGAACATGAAATTTTCACCTCCCACTATAGCAGAAAGGGTCTTTCTAGTAGTTGCACATCAAATCTAAGCTGTTTGAAGTGTTTTTCCAAAGTTATCAACATTTTTATGTTTGGCGTTCCGGAACCCACCTTATCTCAGGCTGAAAACGCGTTTTCGGCATTGTGCCATAACTTTGCTGGGAAGCTTCAGAACATGAAATTTTCACGTCCCACTATAGCAGAAAGGGTCTTTCTAGTAGTTGCACATCAAATCTAAGCTGTCTGAAGTGTTTTTCGAAAGTTATCAACATTTTTATGTTTGGCGTTCTGGAATCGACCTTATCTCAGGCTGAAAACGCGTTTTACGCATTGTGCCATAACTTGCAGGGAAGCTTCAGAAAATGAAATGTTCACCTCCCACTATAGCAGAAAGGGTCTTTCTAGTAGTTGCACATCAAATCTAAGCTGTCTGAAGTGTGTTTCGAAACTTATGAACATTTTTATGTTTGGCGTTCCGTAATCGACCTTATCTCAGGATGAAAAATCGTTTTCTGCATTGTCCCATAACTTTCCATGGGAAGCTTCAGAACATGAAATTTTGACCTCCCACTATAGCAGAAAGGGTCTTTCTAGTAGTTGCACATCAAATCTAAGCTGTCTGAAGTGTTTTTCGAAAGTTATCAACATTTTTATGTTTGGCGTTCCGGAATCGACCTTATCTCAGGCTGAAAACGCGTTTTACGCATTGTGCCATAACTTTGCAGGGAAGCTTCAGAAAATGAAATTTTCACCTCCCACTATAGCAGAAAGGGGCTTTCTAGTAGTTGCACATTAAATCTAAGCTGTCAGAAGTGTTGTTCCAAAGTTATCAACATTTTTACGTTTGGCGTTTTGGGAACCACCTTATCTAAGGCTGAAAACGCGTTTTCTGCATTGTGCCATAACTTCTCAGGGAAGCTTCAGAACATGAAATTTTCACGTCCCACTATAGCAGAAAGGGTCTTTCTAGTAGTTGCACATCAAATCTAAGCTGTCTGAAGTGTTTTTTGAATGTTATCAACATTTTTATGTTTGGCGTTCCGGAACCCACCTTATCTCAAGCTGAAAACGCATTTTCTGCATTGTCCCATAACTTTGCCGGGAAGCTTCAGAACATGAAATTTTCACGTCCCACTATAGCAGAAAGGGTCTTTCTAGTATTTGCCCATCAAATCTAAGCTGTCTGAAGTGTTTTTCGAAAGTTATCAACATTTTTATGTTTGGCGTTCCAGAATCGACCTTATCTTAGGCTGAAAACGCGTTGCCTGCATTGTGCCATAACTTTGCAGGGAGGCTTCAGAACATGAAATTTTAACGTACCACTATAGCAAAAAGGGTCTTTCTAGTATTTGCACATCAAATCTAAGCTGTCTGAAGTGTTTTTCGAAAGTTATCAACATTTTTATGTTTGGCGTTCTGGAACCCACCTTATCACAAGCTGAAAACGCATTTTCTGCATTGTGCCATAACTTTGCAGGGAAGCTTCAGAACATGAAATTTTGACCTCCCACTATGGCAGAAATGGTCTTTCTAGTAGTTGCACATCAAATCGAAGCTGTCTGAAGTGTTTTCCCAATGTTATCAACATTTTTATGTTTAGCGTTCCGGAATCGACCTTATCTCAGGCTGAAAACGCGTTTTTACGCATTGTGCCATAACTTTGCAGGGAGTCTTCAGAACATGAAATTTTGACCTCCCACTATAGCTGAAAGGTTCTTTCTAATAGTTGCACATCAAATCTAAGCTGTCTGAAGTGTTTTTCGAACGTTATCAACATTTTTATGTTTGGCGTTCCAGAATCGACCTTATCTCAGGCTGAAAACGCGTTGTCTGCATTGTGACATAACTTTGCATGGAAGCTTCAGAACATGAAATTTTAACCTCCCACTATAGCAGAATGGGTCTTTCTAGTAGTTGCACATCAAATGTTAGCTGTCTGAAGTGTTTTTCCAAAGTTCTCAACATTTTTATGTTTGGTGTTCCTGAATCGACCTTATCTCAGGCCGAAAACGCGTTTTCTGCATTGTGCCATAACTTTGCAGGGAAGCTTCAGAACATGAAAATTTCACCTCCCACTATAGCAGAAAGGGTCTTTCTAGTAGATGCACATCAAATCTAAGCTGTCTGAAGTGTTTTTCCTAAATTATCTACATTTTTATGTTTGGCGTTCCGGAATCGACCTAATCTCAGGCTGAAAACGCGTTTTCTGCATTGTGCCATAACTTTGCAGGGAAGCTTCAGAACATGAAATTTAAACCTCCCACTATAGCAGAAAGGGTCTTTCTAGTAGTTGCACATCAAATCTAAGCTCTCGAAAGTGTTTTTCCAAAGTTATCAACATTTTTATGTTTTGCGTTTCGGAATCGACCTTATCTCCGGCTGAAAACGCGTTTTCTGCATTGTGCCATAACTTTGCAGGGAAGCTTCAGAACATGAAATGTTCGCCTCCCACTGTAGCAGATAGGGTCTTTCTAGTAGTTGCACATCAAATCTAAGCTGTCTGAAGTGTTTTTCCAAAGTTATCTACATTTTTATGTTTGGCGTTCCGGAATCGACCTAATCTCAGGCTGAAAACGCGTTTTCTGCATTGTGCCATAACTTTGCAGGGAAGCTTCAGAACATGAAATTTTAACCTCCCACTATAGCAGAATGGGTCTTTCTAGTAGTTGCACATCAAATCTAAGCTGTCGAAAGTGTTATTCCAAAGTTATCAACATTTTTATGTTTGGCGTTTCGGAATCGACCTTATCTCCGGCTGAAAACGCGTTTTCTGCATTGTGCCATAACTTTGCATAAAGCTTCAGAACATGAAATGTTCGCCTCCCACTATAGCAGATAGGGTCTTTCTAGTAGTTGCACATCAAATCTAAGCTGTCTGAAGTGTTTTTCCAAAGTTATCAACATTTTTATGTTTGGCCTTCTGGAACCCAACTTATCTCAGGCTGAAAACGGGTTTTCTGCATTGTGCCATAACTTTGCAGGGAAGCCTCAGAACATGAAATTTTCACCTCCCACTACAGCAGAAAGGGTCTTTGTAGTAGTTGCAGAGCAAATCTAAGCTGTCTGAAGTGTTTTTCGAAAGTTATCAACATTTTTACGTTTGGCGTTCCGGAATCGACTTTATCTCAGGATGAAAAATCGTTTTCTGCATTGTCCCATAACTTTGCAGGGAAGCTCCAGAACATGAAATTTTCACCTCCCACTATAGCAGAAAGGGTCTTTCTAGTACTTGCACATCAAATCTAAGCTGTCTGAAGTGTTTTTCCAAAGTTATCAACATTTTTATGTTTGGCGTTCTGGAACCCACCTTATCTCAACCTGAAAACGCGTTTTACATATTTTGCCATAACTTTGCAGGGAAGCTTCAGAAAATGAAATGTTCACCTCCCACTATAGCAGAAAGGGTCTTTCTAGTAGTTGCACATTAAATCTAAGCTGTCAGAAGTGTTGTTCCAAAGTAATCAACATTTTTACGTTTGGCGTTTTGGAAACCACCTTATCTCAGGCTGAAAACGCGTTTTCTGCATTGTGCCATAACTTTGCAGGGAAGCTTCAGAACATGAAATTATAACCTCCCACTATAGCAGAAAAGGTCATTCTAGTAGTTTCACATCAAATCTAAGCTGTCTGAAGTGTTTTTCCAAAGTTATCAATATTTTTATGTTTGGCGTTCCGGAATCGACCTTATCTCAGGCTGAAAACGCGTTTCCTGCATTGTTGCATAACTTTGCAGGGATGCTTCAGAACATGAAATGTTCGCTTGCCACTATAGCAGATAGGGTCTTTCGAGGAGTTGCACATCAAATCTAAGCTGTCTGAAGTGTTTTTCCAAAGTTATCAACATTTTTATGTTTGGCGTTGTGGAACCCACCTTATCTCAACCTGAAAACGCGTTTTACATATTTTGCCATAACTTTGCAGGGAAGCTTCAGAAGATGAAATTTTAACATCCCACTATAGCAGAAAGGGTCTTTCTAGTAGTTGCACATCAAATCTAAGCTGTCTGAAGTGTTTTTCCAAAGTTATCAACATTCTTATGTTTGGCGTTCCGGAATCAACCTTATCTCAGACTGAAAACGTGTTTTCTGCATTGTGCCATAACTATGCAGGGAAACTTCAGAACATGAAATTTTTACCTCCAACTATAGCAGAAAGGGTCTTTCGAGTAGTTGCACATCAAATCTAAGCTGTTTGAAGTGTTTTTCCAAAGTTAACACCATTTTTATGTTTGGCGTTCCAGAAACAACCTTATCTCAGGCTGAAAACGCGTTTTACACAATTTGCCATAACTTTGCAGGAAAGCTTCAGAACATGAAATTTTTACCTCCCACTATAGCAGAAACGGTCTTTCTAGTAGTTGCACATCAAATCTAAGCTGTCTGAAGAGTTTTTCCAAAGTTATCAACATTTTTATGTTTGGCGTTCTGGAACCCACCTTATCTCAGCCTGAAAACGCGTTTTACATATTTTGCCATAACTTTGCAGGGAAGCTTCAGAACATGAAATTTTCAACTCCCACTATAGCAGAAAGTGTCTTTCTAGTAGTTGCACATCAAATCTAAGCTGTCTGAAGTGTTTTTCCAAAGTTATCAATATTCTTATGTTTGGCTTTCCGGAATCAACCTTATCTCAGACTGAAAACGTGTTTTCTGCATTGTGCCATAACTTTGCAGGGAAACTTCAGAACATGAAATTTTCACGTCCAACTACAGCAGAAAGGTTCTTTCTAGTAGTTGCACATCAAATCTAAGCTGTCTGAAGTGTTTTTCCAAAGTTAACACCATTTTTATGTTTGGCGTTCTGGAACCCACATTATCTCAGGCTGAAAACGCGTTTTCTGCATTGTGCCAAAACTTTGCAGGGCGACTTCAGAACATGAAATTTTCTCCTCCCACTATATCAGAAAGGGTCTTTCTAGTAGTTGCACATCAAATCTAAGTTGTCTGAAGTGTTTTTCCAAAGTTATCAACATTCTTATGTTTGGCGTTTCGGAATCAACCTTATCTCAAGCTGAAAACGCGTTTTACGCAATTTGCCATAACTTTGCAGGAAAGCCTCAGTACATGAAATTTTCACCTCCCACTATGGCAGAAATGGTCTTTCTAGTAGTTGCACATCAAATCTAAGCTGTCTGTAGAGTTTTTCCTGAGTTATCAACATTTTTATGTTTGGCGTTCTGAAATCAACCTCATCTCAGGCTGAAAACGAGTTTTACGCATTGTGCCATAACTTTGCAGCGAAGCTTCAGAACATGAAATTTTAACCTCCCACTATAGCAGAATGCGTCTTTCTAGTAGTTGCACATCAAATCTAAGCTGTCTGAAGTGTTTTTCCAAAGTTATCAACACTTTTATGTTTGGCGTTCTGAAATCGACCTTATCTGAGGATGAAAATTTGTTTTCTGCATTGTGCCAAAACTCTGTAGGTAAGCTCCAGAACATGAAATTTTCACCTCCCACTATAGCAGAAAGGGTCTTTCTAGTAGTTGCACATCAAATCTAAGCTGTCTGAAGTATTTTTCCAAAGTTATCAACATTCTTATGTTTGGCGTTCCGGAATCAACCATATCGTAGGCTGAAAACATGTTTCCTGCATTTTGCCATAACTTTGCTGGCAAGCTTCAGAACATGAAATTTCCACATCCCACTATAGCAGAAAGGGTCTTTCTAGAAGGTGCACATCAAATCGAAGCTGTCTGAAGTGTTTTTCCAAAGTTATCAACATTTTTATGTTTGGCGTTTCGGAATCGACCTTATCTCCGGTTGAAAACGCGTTTTCTGCATTGTGCCATAACTTTGCAGGGAAGCTTTAGAACATGAAATTTTCACCTCCCACGAGAGCAGAAAGGGTATTCCCAGTAGTTGCACATCAAATCTAAGCTGTCTGTAGAGTTTTTCATGAGTTATCAACATTTTTATGTTTGGCGTTCTGAAATCAACCTCATCTCAGGCTGAAAACGCGTTTCACGCATTGTGCCATAACTTTGCAGGGAAGCTTCAGAACATGACATTTTCAACTCCCACTATAGCAGAAAGGGTCTTTCTCGTAATTGCACATCAAATCTAAGCTGTCTGAAGTGTTTTTCCAAAGTTATCAACACTTTTATGTTTGGCGTTCTGGAAACCACCTTATCTCAGGCTGAAAACAGATTTTCTCCATTGTGCCATAACTTTGCAGGGAAGCTTCAGAACATTAAATTTTCACTTCCCACTATAGCAGAAAGGGTCTTTCTAGTAGTTGCACATCAAATCTAAGCTGTCTGAAGTGTTTTTCCAAAGTTATCAACATTTTTATGTTTGGCGTTCTGGAACCCACCTTATCTCTGGCTGAAAACGCGTTTTCTGCATTGTGCCATAACTTTGCAGGGAAGCTTCAGAACATGAAATTTTCACCCCCAACTAGAGCAGAAAGGGTCTTTCTAGTAGTTGCACATTAAATCTAAGCTGTCAGAAGTGTTGTTCCAAAGTAATCAACATTTTTACGTTTGGCGTTTTGGAAACCACCTTATCTCAGGCTGAAAACGCGTTTTCTGCATTGTGCCATAACTTTGCAGGGAAGCTTCAGAACATGAAATGTTCATCTCCCACTATAGCAGAAAGGGTCTTTCTAGTAGTTGCACATCAAATCTAAGCTGTCTGAAGTGTTTTTGCAAAGTTATCAACATTTTCACGTTTGGTGTTCCGGAATCGACTTTATCTCAGGATGAAAAATCGTTTTCTGCATTGTCCCATAACTTTGCAGGGAAGCTTCAGAACATGAAATTTTCAACTCCCACTATAGCAGAAAGGGTCTTTGTAGTAGTTGCACATCAAATCTAAGCTGTCTGAACTGTTTTTCCAAAGTTATCAGCATTTTTATGTTTGGCGTTCCGGAACCCACCTTATCTCTGGCTGAAAACGCGTTTTCGGCATTGTGCCATAACTTTGCTGGGAAGATTCAGAACATGAAATTTTCACGTCCCACTATAGCAGAAAGGGTCTTTCTAGTAGTTGCACATCAAATCTAAGCTGTCTGAAGTGTTTTTCGACAGTTATGAACATTTTTATGTTTCGCGTTCCGTAATCGACCTTATCTCAGGATGAAAAATCGTTTTCTGCATTGTCCCATAACTTTCCATGGGAAGCTTCAGAACATGAAATTTTGACCTCCCACTATAGCAGAAAGCGTTTTTCTAGTAGTTGCACATCAAATCTAAGCTGTCTGAAGTGTTTTTCGAAAGTTATCAACATTTTTATGTTTGGCGTTCCGGAATCGACCTTATCTCACGCTCAAAACGCGTTTTCGGCATTGTGCCATAACTTTGCTGGGAAGCTTCAGAACATGAAATTTTCACGTCCCACTATAGCAGAAAGGGTCTTTCTAGTAGTTGCACGTCACCTCTAAGCTGTCTGAAGTGTTTTTCGAAAGTTATCAACATTTTTACGTTTGGCGTTCCGGAATCGACTTTATCTCAGGATGAAAAATCGTTTTCTGCATTGTCCCATAACTTTGTAGGGAAGCTTCAGAACATGAAATTTTCACCTCCCACTACAGCAGAAAGGGTCTTTCTGGTAGTTGCACATCAAAGGTAAGCTGTCTGAAGTGTTTTTCGAAAGTTATCAACATTTTTATGTTTGGCGTTCCGGAATCGACCTTATCTCAGCCTCAAAACGCGTTTTACGCATTGTGCCATAACTTTGCAGGGAAGCTTCAGAACATGAAATGTTCACCTCCCACTATCGCAGACAGGGTCTTTCTAGTAGTTGCACATCAAATCTAAGCTGTCTGAAGTGTTTTTCCAAAGTTATCAACATTTTTATGTTTGGTGTTCCGGAACCCACCTTGTCTCAGGCTGAAAACGCATTTTCGGCATTGTGCCATAACTTTGCTGGGAAGCTTCAGAACATGAAATTTTCACGTCCCACTATAGCAGAAAGGGTCTTTCTAGTCGTTGCACATCAAATCTAAGCTGTCTGAAGTGTTTTTCCAAAGTTATCAACATTTTTATGTTTGGCGTTCCGGAATCGACCTTATCTCAGGATGAAAAATCGTATTCTGCATTGTGCCATGACTTTGCAGGGAAGCTTCAGAACATGAAATTTTCACGTCCCACTTTAGCAGAAAGGGTCTTTCTAGTATTTGCACATCAAATCTAAGCTGTCTGAAGTGTTTTTCGAAAGTTATGAACATTTTTATATTTGGCGTTCCGGAACCCACCTTATCTCATCCTGAAATCGCGTTTTCGGCATTGTGCCATAACTTTGCAGGGAAGCTTCAGAACATGAAATGTTCACCTCCCACTATCGCAGAAAGGGTCTTTCTAGTAATTGCACATCAAATCTAAACTGTCTGAAGTGTTTTTCGAAAGTTATCAACATTTTTATGTTTGGCGTTCTAGAATCGACCTTATGTCAGGCTGAAAACGCGTTGTCTGCATTGTGACATAACTTTGCATGGAAGCTTTCGAACATGAAATTTTAACCTCCCACTATAGCAGAAAGGGTCTTTCTAGTAGTTGCACATCAAATCTAAGCTGTCTGAAGTGTTTTTCGAAAGTTATCAACATTTTTATGTTTGGCGTTCCGGAACCCACCTTATCTCAGGCTGAAAACGCGTTTTCGGCATTGTGCCATAACTTTGCAGGGAAGCTTCAGAACATTAAATTTTCACGTCCCACTATAGCAAAAAGGGTCTTTCTAGTATTTGAACATCAAATCTAAGCTGTCTGAAGTGTTTTTCGAAAGTTATGAACATTTTTATGTTTCGCGTTCCGTAATCGACCTTATCTCAGGATGAAAAATCGTTTTCTGCATTGGCCCATAACTTTCCAAGGGAAGCTTCAGAACATGAAATTTTGACCTCCCACTATAGCAGAAGGGGTCTTTCTAGTAGTTGCACATCAAATCTAAGCTGTCTGAAGTGTTTTTCGAAAGTTATGAACATTTTTATGTTTCGCGTTCCGTAATCGACCTTATCTCAGGATGAAAAATCGTTTTCTGCATTGTCCCATAACTTTCCATGGGAAGCTTCAGAACATGAAATTTTGACCTCCCACTATAGCAGAAAGGGTCTTTCTAGTAGTTGCACATCAAATCTAAGCTGTCTGAAGTGTTTTTCGAAAGTTATCAACATTTTTATGTTTGGCGTTCCGGAATCGACCTTATCTCAGGCTCAAAACGCGTTTTCGGCATTGTGCCATAACTTTGCTGGGAAGCTTCAGAACATGAAATTTTCACGTCCCACTATAGCAGAAAGGGTCATTCTAGTAGTTGCACATCAACTCTAAGCTGTCTGAAGTGTTTTTCGAAAGTTATCAACATTTTTACGTTTGGCGTTCCGGAATCGACTTTATCTCAGGATGAAAAATCGTATTCTGCATTGTGCCATAACTTCTCAGGGAAGCTTTAGAACATGAAATTTTCACCTCCCACTATAGCAGAAAGGGTCTTTCTGGTAGTTGCACATCAAATCTAAGCTGTCTGAAGTGTTTTTCCAAAGTTATCAACATTCTTATGTTTGGCGTTCCGGAACCCACCTTATCTGAGGCTGAAAACGCGTTTTCGGCATTGTGCCATAACTTTGCTGGGAAGCTTCAGAACATGAAATTTTCACGTCCCACTATAGCAGAAAGGGTCTTTCTCGTAGTTGCACATCAAATCTAAGCTGTCTGAAGTGTTTTTCGAAAGTTATCAACATTTTTACGTTTGGCGTTCCGGAATCGACTTTATCTCAGGATGAAAAACGTTTTCTGCATTGTCGCATAACTTTGCAGGGAAGCTTCAGAACATGAAATTGTCACCTCCCACTATAGCAGAAAGGGTCTTTCTAGTAGTTGCACATCAACTCTAAGCTGTCTGAAGTGTTTTTCGAAAGTTATAAACATTTTTATGTTTCGCGTTCCGTAATCGACCTTATCTCAGGATGAAAAATCGTTTTCTGCATTGTCCCATAACTTTCCATGGGAAGCTTCAGAACATGAAATTTTGACCTCCCAATATAGCAGAAAGGGTCTTTCTAGTAGTTGCACATCAAATCTAAGCTGTCTGAAGCGTTTTTCGAAAGTTATCAACATTTTTATGTTTGGCGTTCTGGAATCGACCATATCTCAGGCTGAAAACGCGTTTTACGCATTGTGCCATAACTTTGCAGGGAAGCTTCAGAAAATGAAATTTTCACCTCCCACTATAGCAGAAAGGGTCTTTCTAGTAGTTGCATATCAAATCTAAGCTGTCTGAAGTGTTGTTCCAAAGTTATCAACATTTTTACGTTTGGCGTTTTGGAAACCACCTTATCTCAGGCTGAAAACGCGTTTTCTGCATTGTGCCATAACTTCTCAGGGAAGCTTCAGAACATGAAATGTTCACCTCCCACTATAGCAGAAAGGGTCTTTCTAGTAGTTGCATATCAAATCTAAGCTGTCTGAAGTGTTTTTCCAAAGTTATCAACATTTTTATGTTTGGCGTTCCGGAACCCACGTTATCTCAAGCTGAAAACGCGTTTTCTGCATAGTGCCATAACTTTGCAGGGAAGCTTCAGAACATGAAATGTTCACCTCCCACTATAGCAGAAAGGGTCTTTCTAGTAGTTGCACATCAAATATAAGCTGTCTGAAGTGTTTTTCCAAAGTTATCAACATTTTTATGTTTGGCGTTCCGGAATCGACCTTATCTCTTGCTCAAAACGCGTTTTACGCATTGTGCCATAACTTTGCAGGGAAGCTTCAGAACATGAAATGTTCACCTCCCACTATCGCAGAAAGTGTCTTTCTAGTAGTTGCACATCAAATCTAAGCTGTCTGAAGTGTTTTTCCAAAGTTATCAACATTTTTATGTTTGGCGTTCCGGAACCCACCTTATCTCAGGCTGAAAACGCGTTTTCGGCATTGTGCCATAACTTTGCAGGGAAGGTTCAGAACATGAAATTTTGACGTCCCACTATAGCAGAAAGGGTTTTTCTAGTATTTGCACATCAAATCTAAGCTGTCTGAAGTGTTTTTCGAAAATTATCAACATTTTTATGTTTGGCGTTCCGGAACCCACCTTATCTCAAGCTGAAAACGCGTTTTCGGCATTGTGCCATAACTTTGCAGGGAAGCTTCAGAACATGAAATTTTCACGTCCCACTATACCAGAAAGGGTCTTTCTAGTAGTTGCACATCAAATCTAAGGTGTCTGAAGTGTTTTTCCAAAGTTATCAGCATTTTTATGTTTGGCGTTCCGGAACCCACCTTATCTCAGGCTGAAAACGCGTTGTCTGCATTGTGCCATAACTTTGCATGGAAGCTTTCGAACATGAAATTTTAACCTCCCACTATAGCAGAAAGGGTCTTTCTAGTAGTTGCACATCAAATCTAAGCTGTCTGAAGTGTTTTTCGAAAGTTATCAACATTTTTATGTTTGGCGTTCCGGAACCCACCTTATCTCAGGCTGAAAACGCGTTTTCTGCATTGTGCCATAACTTTGCAGGGAAGCTTCAGAACATGAAATTTTGACCTCACACTATAGCAGAAAGGGTCTTTCTAGTAGTTGCACATCAAATCTATGCTGTCTGAAGTGTTTTTCGAAAGTTATCAACATTTTTATGTTTGGCGTTCCGGAATCGACCTTATATCAGGCTCAAAACGCGTTTTCGGCATTGTGCCATAACTTTGCTGGGAAGCTTCAGAACATGAAATTTTCACGTCCCACTATAGCAGAAAGGGTCTTTCTAGTAGTTGCACATCAACTCTAAGCTGTCTGAAGTGTTTTTCGAAAGTTATCAACATTTTTACGTTTGGCGTTCCGGAATCGACTTTATCTCAGGATGAAAAATCGTTTTCTGCATTGTCCCATAACTTTGCAGGGAAGCTTCAGAACATGAAATTTTCACCTCCCACTATCGCAGAAAGCGTCTTTCTGGTAGTTGCACATCAAATGTAAGCTGTCTGAAGTGATTTTCGAAAGTTATCAACATTTTTATGTTTGGCGTTCCGGAATCGACCTTATCTCAGGCTGAAAAGGCGTTTTACGCATTGTGCCATAACTTTGCAGGGAAGCTTCAGAACATGAAATGTTCACCTCCCACTATCGCAGAAAGGGTCTTTCTAGTAGTTGCACATCAAATCTAAGCTGTCTGAAGTGTTTTTCCAAAGTTATCAACATTTTAATGTTTGGCGTTCCGGAACCCACCTTATCTCAGGCTGAACACGCGTTTTCGGCATTGTGCCATAACTTTGCTGGGAAGCTTCAGAACATGAAATTTTCACGTCCCACTATAGCAGAAAGGGTCTTTCTAGTAGTTGCAAATCAAATCTAAGCTGTCAGAAGTGTTTTTCCAAAGTTATCAACATTTTTATGTTTGGCGTTCCGGAATCGACCTTATCTCAGGATGAAAAATCGTTTTCTGCATTGTCCCATAACTTTGCAGGGAAGCTTCAGAACATGAAATTTTCACGTCCCACTATAGCAGAAAGGGTCTTTCTAGTATTTGCACATCAAATATAAGCTGTCTGAAGTGTTTTTCGAAAGTTAACAACATTTTTATGTTTGGCGTTCCGGAACCCACCTTATCTCAAGCTGAAAACGCGTTTTCAGCATTGTGCCATTACTTTGCAGGGAAGCTTCAGAACATGAAATGTTCACCTCCCACTATCGCAGAAAGGGTCTTTCTAGTAATTGCACATCAAATCTAAACTGACTGAAGTGTTTTTCGAAAGTTATCAATATTTTTATGTTTGGCGTTCCAGAATCGACCTTATCTCAGGCTGAAAACGCGTTGTCTGCATTGTGCCATAACTTTGCATGGAAGCTTTCGAACATGAAATTTTAACGTCCCACTATAGCAGAAAGCGTCTTTCTAGTAGTTGCACATCAAATCTAAGCTGTCTGAAGTGTTTTTCGAAAGTTATCAACATTTTTACGTTTGGCGTTCCGGAACCCACCTTATCTCAGGCTGAAAACGCGTTTTCGGCATTGTGCCATAACTTTGCAGGGAAGCTTCAGAACATGAAATTTTCACGTCCCACTGTAGCAAAAAGGGTCTTTCTAGTATTTGAACATCAAATCTAAGCTGTCTGAAGTGTTTTTCGAAAGTTATCAACATTTTTATGTTTGGCGTTCCGGAATCGACCTAATCTCAGTCTGAAAACGCCTTTTACACATTGTGCCATAACTTTGCAGGGAACCATTAGAACATGAAATGTTCACCTCCTACTATAGCAGAAAGGGTCTTTCTAGCAGTTGCACATCAAATCTAAGCTGTCTGAAATGTTTTTTCCAAAGTTATCAACATTTTTATGTTTGGCGTTCCGTAACCCACCTTATCTCTGGCTGAAAACGTATTTTCTGCGTTGTGCCATAACTTTGCAAGGAAGCTTCAGAACATGAAATGTTCACCTCCCACAATAGCATAAAGGGTCATTCTTGTAGTTGCACGTCAAATCTAAGCTGTCTGAAGTGGTTTTCCAAAGTTATCAACATTTTTATGTTTGGCGTTCGGGACCCCACCTTATCTCTGGCTGAAAACGCGTTTTTTGCATTGTGCCATAACTTTGCAGTGAAGCTTCAAAACATGAAATTTTCACCTTCCTCTAAAGCAGAAAGGGTCTTTCTAGTAGTTGCACATCAAATCTAAGCTGTCTGAAGTGTTGTTCCAAAGTTATCAGCATTTTTACGTTTGGTGTTCCGGAACCCACCTTATCTCAGGCTGAAAACGTGTTTTCTGCATTGTGCCATAACTTTGTAGGGAAGCTTCAGAACATGAAATGTTCACCTCCCACTATCGCAGAAAGGGTCTTTCTAGTAGTTGCACATCAAATCTAAGCTGTCTGAAGTGTTTTTCCAAAGTTATCAACATTTTTATGTTTGGCGTTCCGGAACTCACCTTATCTCAGGCTGAAAACGCGTTTTCTGCATTGTTCCTTAACTTTGCAGAGAAGCTTCAGAACATGAAATTTTCAACTCCCACTATAAGAGACAGGGTCTTTCGAGTAGTTGCACATCAAATATAAGTTGTCTGAAGTGTTTCTCGAAAGCTATCAACATTTTTATGTTTGGCGTTCCGGAAACGACCTTATCTCGGGATGAAAAATCGTTTTCTGCATTGTGCCATAACTTTGTAGGGAAGCTTCAGAACATGAAATGTTCACCTCCCACTATCGCAGAAAGGGTCTTTCTAGTAGTTGCACATCAAATCTAAGCTGTCTGAAGTGTTTTTCCAAAGTTATCAACATTTTTATGTTTGGCGTTCCGGAACTCACCTTATCTCAGGCTGAAAACGCGTTTTCTGCACTGTTCCTTAACTTTGCAGAGAAGCTTCAGAACATGAAATTTTCAACTCCCACTATAAGAGACAGGGTCTTTCGAGTAGTTGCACATCAAATATAAGTTGTCTGAAGTGTTTCTCGAAAGCTATCAACATTTTTATGTTTGGCGTTCCGGAAACGACCTTATCTCGGGCTGAAAACGCGTTTTCTGCATTGTGCCATAACTTTGCAAGGAAGCTTCAGAACATGAAATTTTCACCTCCCACTATAGCAGAATAGGTCTTTCTAGTCGTTGTACATCAAATCTAAGCTGTCTGAAGTGTTTTTCCAAAGTTATCAACATTTTTACGTTTGGCGCTCTGGAACCCACATTACCTCAGGCTGGAAACGCGTTTTCTGCATTGTGCCATAACTTTGCAAGGAAGCTTCAGAACATGAAATTTTCAACTCCCACTATAGCAGAAAGATTCTTTTTAGTAGTTACACATCAAATCTAAGCTGTCTGAAGTGTTTTTCCAAAGTTATCAACATTTTTATGTTTGGCGTTCCGGAACCCACCTTATCTCTGGCTGAAAACGCATTTTCTGCTTTGCGCCATAACTTTACTGGGAATCTTTAGAACATGAAATTTTCAACTCCCACTATAGCAGAAAGAGTCTTTTTAGTAGTTACACATCAAATCTAAGCTGTCTGAAGTGTTTTTCCAAAGTTATCAACATTTTTAAGTTTGGCATTCCGGAACCCACCTTATCGCAGGCTGAAAACGCGTTTTCTGCATTGTTCCTTAACTTTGCAGGGAAGCATCAGAACATGAAATTTTCAGCTCCCACTATGACAAACAGGGTCTTTCTAATAGTTGCACATCAAATCTAAGCTGTCTGAAGCGTTTTTCCAAAGTTATAAACAGTTTTATGTTTGGCGTTCCGGAACCCACCTTATCTCAGGCTGAAAACGCGGTTTCTGCATTGTTCCTTAACTTTGCAGGGAAGCTTCAGAACATGAAATTTTCAACTCCCACTATAACAGACAGGGTCTTTCTAGTAGTTGCACATCAAATCTAAGTTGTCTGAAGTGTTTTTCGAAAGTTATTAACATTTTTGTGTTTGGCGTTCCGGAATCGACCTTATGTGAGGCTGAAAACGCGTTTTCTGCATTGTGCCGTAACTTTGCAGGGAATTTTCAGAACATGAAATTTTCACCTCCCACTATAGCAGAAAGGGTCTTTCTAGTAGTTGCAAATCAAATCTAAGCTGTCTGAAGTGTTTTTCCAAAGTTCTCAACATTTTTATGTTTGGCGTTCTGGAACCCACCTTATCTCAGGCTGAAAACGCATTTTCTGCATTGTGCCATAACTTTGCAGGTAAGCTGCATAATATGAAATTTTCACCTCCCACTATAGCAGATAGGGTCTTTCTAGTAGTTGCACATCAAATCTAAGCTGTCTGAAGTGTTTTTCCAAAGTTATCAACATTTTTATGTTTGCCGTTCTGAAATCAACCTCATCTCAGGCTGAAAACGAGTTTTACGCATTGTGCCATAACTTTGCAGCGAAGGTTCAGAACATGAAATTTTCACCTCCCACTATAGCAGAAAGGGTCTTTCTCGTAGTTGCACATCAAATCTAAGCTGTCTGAAGTGTTTGTCGAAAGTTATCAACATTTTTATGTTTGGCGTTCCGGAATCAACCTTATCTCAGGCTGAAAACGCGTTTTCTGCATTGTGCCATAACTTTGCAGGGAAATTTCAGAACATGACATTTTCACCTCCCACTATAGCATAAAGGGTCTCTCTAGTAGTTGCACATCAAATCTAAGCTGTCTGAAGTGTTTTTCGGAAGTTATCAACATTTTTATATTTGGCGTTCCGGAATCGACCTTATGTGAGGCTGAAAACGCGTTTTCTGCATTGTGCCATAACTTTGCAGGGAAGCTTCAGAACAAAAAAATTTCACCTCCCACTATAGCAGAAAGGGTCTTTCTAGTAGTTGCACATCAAATCGAAGCTGTTTGAATTGTTTTTCCAAAGTTATCAACACTTTTATGTTTGGTTTTCCGGAATCACCCTTATCTCAGCCTGAAAACGGGTTTTACGCATTGTGCCATAACTTCTCAGGGAAGCTTCAGAACATGAAATGTTCACCTCCCATTATAGCAGAAAGGGTCTTTCTAGTAGTTGCAGATCAAATATAAGCTGTCTGAAGTGTTTTTCCAAAGTTAACAGCATTTTTATGTTTGGCGTTCCGGAATCAACCTTATGTGAGGCTGAAAACGCGTTTTCTGCATTTGCCGTAACTTTCCAGGGAATTTTCAGAACATGAAATTTTCACCTCCCACTATAGCAGAAAGGGTCTTTCTAGTAGTTGCAAATCAAATCTAAGCTGTCTGAAGTGTTTTTCCAAAGTTATCAACATTTTTATGTTTGGCGTTCCATAACCCACCTTATCTCAGGCTGAAAACGCCTTTTCTGCATTGTGCGATAACTTTGCAGGGAAGCTTGAGAACATGGAATGTTCACCTCCCACTATAGTAGAAATGGTCTTTCTAGTAGTTGCACATCAATTCTATGCAGTCTGAAGTGTTTTTCCAAAGTTATCAACATTTTTACGTTTGGCGTTCTGGAACCCACCTTATCCCAGGCTGAAAACGCGTTTTCTGCATTGTGCCATAACATTGCAGGGAAGCTTCAGAACATGAAATTTTCACCTCCCACTATAGCAGAAAGGGTCTTTCTGGTAGTTGCACATCAAATCTAAGCTGTCTGAAGTGTTTTTCCAAAGTTATCAACATTTTTATGTTTGGCGTTCTGGAACCCACCTTATCTCAGGCTGAAAACGCGTTTCCTGCATTGTGCCATAACTTTGCAGGGAGACTTCAGAACATGAAATTTTCTCCTCCCACTATAGCAGAAAGGGTATTTCTAGTAGTTGCCCATCAAATCTAAGTTGTCTGAAGTGTTTTTTCAAAGTTATCAACATTTTATGTGTGGCGTTCCGGAACCCACCTTATCTCAGGCTGAAAGCAGGTTTTCTGCATTGTGCCATAACTTTGCAGGGAAGCTTCAGAACATGAAATGTTCACCTCCAACTATAGCAGAAAGGGTCTTTCTAGTAGTTGCACAGCAAATCTAAGCTGTTTGAAGTGTTTTTCCAAAGTTAACACCATTTTTATGTATGGCGTTCCAGAAACAACCTTATATCAGGCTGAAAACGCGTTTTACGCAATTTGCCATAACTTTGCAGGAAAGATTCAGAACTTGAAATTTTCACCTCCCACTACAGCAGAAAGGGTCTTTCTAGTAGTTGCACATCAAATCTAAGCTGTCTGAAGTGTTTTTCCAAAGTTATCAACATTTTTATGTTTGGCGTTATGGAATCGACCTTATCTCAGGCTGAAAATGTGTTTTCTGCATTGTGCCATAACTTTGCAATGACGCTTCAGAACATGTTATTTTTTCTTCCCACTATAGCAGAAAGGGTCTTACTAGTAGTTGCACATCAAAATCTAAGCTGTCTGAATTGTTTTTCCAAAGTTATCAACTTTTTTATGTTTGGCGTTCTGGAACCCACCTAATCTCAGGCTGAAAACGCGTTTTCTGCTTTGTGGCATAACTATGCAGGGAAGCTTCAGAACATGAAATTTTCACATCCCACTGTAGCAGAAAGGGTCTTTCTAGTAGTTGCACATCAAATCTAAGATGTCCGAAGTGTTTTTCGAAAGTCATCAACATTTTTATGTTTTCCGTTCCAGAATCGACCTTATCTCAGGCTGAAAACGCGTTTTCTGCATTGTGCCAAAACTTTGCATTGATGATTCCGAACATGAAATTTTCAGGTCCCACAATAGCAGAAAGGGTCTTTCTAGCAGTTGCACAAAAAATCTAAGCTGTCTGATGTGTTTTTCCAAAGTTATCAACATTTTTATGTTTGGTGTTCCGGAATCAACCTTATCTCAGGCTGAAAACAGGTTTTCTGCATTGTGCCATAACTTTGCAGGGAAGCTTCAGAACATGAAATGTTCACCTCCAACTATAGCAGAAAGGGTCTTTCTAGTAGTTGCACAGCAAATCTAAGCTGTTTGAAGTGTTTTTCCAAAGTTAACACCATTTTTATGTATGGCGTTCCGGAATCGACCTTATCTCAGGCTGAAAACGCGTTTTCTGCATTGTCCCATAACTTTGCAGGGAAGCTTCAGAACATGAAATTTTCAAATCCCACTATAGCAGAAAGCGTCTTTCTAGCAGTTGCACATCAAATCTAAGCTGTCTGAAGTGTTTCTCCAAAGTTATCAACATTTTTATGTTTGGCGTTCCGGAATCGACCTTATCTCAGGCTGAAAATGCGTTTTCTGCATTGTGCCATAACTTTGCAGGGAAGCTTCAGAACATGAAATTTTCACATCCCACTATAGCAGAAAGGGTCTTTCTAGTAGTTGCACATCAAATCTAAGCTGTCTGAAGTGTTTTTCCAAAGTGATCAAATTTTTATGTTTGGCGTTCTGGAATCGACCTTATCTCACGCTGAAAATGCGTTTTCTGCATTGTGCCATAACTTTGCAGGGAAGCTTCAGAACATGAAATTTTCAACTCCCACTATAGCAGAAAGTGTCTTTCTAGTAGTTGCATATCAAATCTAAGCTGTCTGAAGTGTTTTCCCAAAGTTATCAACATTTTTGTGTTTGGCGTTCCGTAACCCACCTTATCTCAGACTGAAAACGGGTTTTCTGCTTTGTGCCATAACTTTGCTGGGAAGCTTCAGAACATGAAATTTTAACCTCCCACTATAGCACAAAGGGTCTTTCTAGTAGTTGCACATCAAATCTAAGCTGTCTGAAGTGTTTTCCCAAAGTTATCAACATTTTTATGTTTGGCGTTCCGTAACCCACCTTATCTCAGGCTGAAAACGCCTTTACTGCATTCTGCCATTACTTTGCAGGGAAGCTTGAGAACATGGAATGTTCACCTCCCACTATAGCAGAAATGGTCTTTCTAGTAGTTGCACATCAATTCGATGCAGTCTGAAGTGTTTTTCCAAAGTTATCAACTTTTTTATGTTTGGCATTCCGGAATCTACCTTATCTCAGGCTGAAAACGCATTTTACGCATTGTGCCATAACTTTGCAGGTAAGCTTCAGAACATAAAATTTTATTTTCACCTCCCACTATAGCAGAAATGGTCTTTCGAGTAGTTGCACATCAAATCTAAGCTGTCTGAAATGTTTTTCCAAAGTTATCAACACTTTTATGTTTGGCGTTCCGGAATCGACCTTTTCTCACGCTCAAAATGCGTTTTCTGCTTTGTGCGATAACTGAGCTGGGAAGCTTCAGAACATGAAATTTTAACCTCCCACTGTAGCAGAAAGGGTCTTTCTAGTAGTTGCACATCAAATCTAAGATGTCTGAAGTGTTTTTCGAAAGTCATCAACATTTTTATGTTTTCCGTTCCAGAATCGACCTTATCTCAGGCTGAAAACGCGTTTTCTGCATTGTGCCAAAACTTTGCATTGATGATTCCGAACATGAAATTTTCAGGTCCCACAATAGCAGAAAGGGTCTTTCTAGCAGTTGCACAAAAAATCTAAGCTGTCTGATGTGTTTTTCCAAAGTTATCAACATTTTTATGTTTGGCGTTCCGGAACCCACCTTTTCTCAGGCTGAAAACGGGTTTTCCGCAATATGCCATAACTTTGCAGGGAAGCTTAAGAACATGACATTTTCACCTCCCACTATAGAAGAAAGGGTCTTTCTAGTAGTTGCACATCATATCTAAGCTGTCTGAAGTGTTTTTCCAAAGTTATCAACACTTTTATGTTTGGCGTTCCGGAATCGACCTTATCTCAGGCTGAAAATGCATTTTCTGCATTGTGCCATAACTTTGCAGGGAAGCTTCAAAACATGAAATTTTCAACCTCCCACTATAGTAGAAAGGGTCTTTCTAGTAGGTGCACATCAAATCTAAGCTGTCTGAAGTGTTTTTCGAAAGTTATCAACATTTTTGTGTTTGGCGTTCCGGAACCCATCTTATCTCAGGCTGAAAACGTATTTTCTGCATTGTGCCATAACTTTGCAGGGAAGCTTCAGAACATGAAATTTTAACCTCCCACAATGGCAGAAAGGGTCTTTCTAGTAGTTGCACATCAAATCTAAGCTGTCTGAAGTGTTTTTCCAAAATTATCAACATTTTTATGTTTGGCGTTCCGGAATCGACCTTATCTCAGACTGAAAATGTGTTTTCTGATTTGTGCCGTAACTTGCCGGGAAGCCTCAGAACATGAAATTTTCACCTCCCTTTCGAAAGTTATCAACATTTTTATGTTTGGCGTTCCGGAATCGACCTTATCTCAGGCTGAAAACGCGTTTTACGCATTGTGCCATAACTTTGCATAAAGCTTCAGAACATGAAATTTTCACCTCCCAGTATAGTAGAACGGGTCTTTCTAGTAGTTGCACATGATATCTAAGCTGTCTGAAGTGTTTTTCCGAAGTTTTCAACATTTTTATGTTTGGCGTTCCGGAACCCACCTTATCTCAGGCTGAAAACGCGTTTTCGGAATTGTGCCATAGCTATGCAGGGAAGCTTCAGAACATGAAGTTTTCACCTCCCACTATAGCAGAAAGGGTCTTTCTCGTACTTGCGCATCAAATCTAAACTGTCTGAAGTGTTTTGCGTTCCTGAATCGACCTTATTTCAGGCTGAAAACACGATTTACGCAATCTGCCATAACTTTGCAGGGAATCTTCAGAACATGAAATTTTCACCTCCCACTGTAGCAGAAAGGGTCTTTCTAGTAGTTGCACATCAAATCTAAGCTGTCTGAAGTGTTTTTCAAAGGTTATCATATTTTTATATTTGGCGTTCCGGAATTGACCTTGTCTCATGCTGAAAACGCGTTTTCTGCATTGTCCCATAACTTTGCAGGGACGCTTCAGAACATGAAATTTTCACCTCCCACTGTAGCAGAAAGGGTCTTTCTAGTAGTTGCACATCAAATCTAAGCTGTCTGAAGTGTTTTTCAAAGGTTATCATATTTTCATATTTGGCGTTCCGGAATTGACCTTGTCTCATGCTGAAAACGCGTTTTCTGCATTGTGCCATAACTTTGCAGGGAATTTTCAGAACTTGAAATTTACACCTCCCACTATAGCAGAAATGGTCCTTCTAGTAGTTGCACATCAAATGTAAGCTGTGTGAAGTGTGTTTCCAAAGTTATCAACATTTTTATGCTTGGCGTTCCGGAACCCACCTTATCTCAGGCTGAAAACGCGGTTTCTGCATTGTGCCATAACTTTGCAGGAAAGCTGCAGAATATGAAATTTTCACCTCCCACTATAGCAGAAAGGGTTTCTCTAGTCGTTGCACATCAAATCTAAGCTGTCTGAAGTGTTTTTCCAAAGTTATCAACATTTTTATGTTTGGCGTTCCGGAACCCACCTTATCTCAGGCTGTGAGCGCGTTTTCTGCATTGTGCCATAACTTTGGAGGAAAGCTTCAGAACATGAAATTTTCAATTCCCATTATAGCATATAGGGTCTTTCTAATAGTTGCACATCAAATCTAAGCTGTCTGAAGTGTTTTTCCAAAATTATCAACATTTTTATGTTTGGCGTTCCGGAATCGACCTTATCTCAGACTGAAAATGTGTTTTCTGATTTGTGCCGTAACTTTGCCGGGAAGCCTCAGAACATGAAATTTTCACCTCCCTTTCGAAAGTTATCAACATTTTTATGTTTGGCGTTCCGGAATCGACCTTATCTCAGGTTGAAAACGCGTTTTCTGCATTGTGCCATAACTTTGCAGGGAAGCTTCAGAACATGAAATTTTCAACTCCCACTATAGCAGAAAGTGTCTTTCTAGTAGTTGCATATCAAATCTAAGCTGTCTGAAGTGTTTTCCCAAAGTTATCAACATTTTTGTGTTTGGCGTTCCGTAACCCACCTTATCTCAGACTGAAAACGGGTTTTCTGCTTTGTGCCATAACTTTGCTGGGAAGCTTCAGAACATGAAATTTTAACCTCCCACTATAGCACAAAGGGTCTTTCTAGTAGTTGCACATCAAATCTAAGCTGTCTGAAGTGTTTTCCCAAAGTTATCAACATTTTTATGTTTGGCGTTCCGTAACCCACCTTATCTCAGGCTGAAAACGCCTTTACTGCATTCTGCCATTACTTTGCAGGGAAGCTTGAGAACATGGAATGTTCACCTCCCACTATAGCAGAAATGGTCTTTCTAGTAGTTGCACATCAATTCGATGCAGTCTGAAGTGTTTTTCCAAAGTTATCAACTTTTTTATGTTTGGCATTCCGGAATCTACCTTATCTCACGCTGAAAACGCATTTTACGCATTGTGCCATAACTTTGCAGGTAAGCTTCAGAACATAAAATTTTATTTTCACCTCCCACTATAGCAGAAATGGTCTTTCGAGTAGTTGCACATCAAATCTAAGCTGTCTGAAATGTTTTTCCAAAGTTATCAACATTTTTATGTTTGGCGTTCCGGAACCCACCTTATCTCAGGCTGAAAACGCGTTTTCTGCGTTGTGACATAAATTTGCATAGAAGCTTCAGAACATGAAATTTTCACCTCCCACTATAGCAGAAAGGGTCTTTCTAGTAGTTGCACATCAAATCTAAACTGTCTGAAGTGTTTTTCCAAAGTTATCAACACTTTTATGTTTGGCGTTCCGGAATCGACCTTTTCTCACGCTCAAAATGCGTTTTCTGCTTTGTGCCATAACTGAGCTGGGAAGCTTCAGAACATGAAATTTTAACCTCCCACTGTAGCAGAAAGGGTCTTTCTAGTAGTTGCACATCAAATCTAAGATGTCTGAAGTGTTTTTCGAAAGTCATCAACATTTTTATGTTTTCCGTTCCAGAATCGACCTTATCTCAGGCTGAAAACGCGTTTTCTGCATTGTGCCAAAACTTTGCATTGATGATTCCGAACATGAAATTTTCAGGTCCCACAATAGCAGAAAGGGTCTTTCTAGCAGTTGCACAAAAAATCTAAGCTGTCTGATGTGTTTTTCCAAAGTTATCAACATTTTTATGTTTGGCGTTCCGGAACCCACCTTTTCTCAGGCTGAAAACGGGTTTTCCGCAATATGCCATAACTTTGCAGGGAAGCTTAAGAACATGACATTTTCACCTCCCACTATAGAAGAAAGGGTCTTTCTAGTAGTTGCACATCATATCTAAGCTGTCTGAAGTGTTTTTCCAAAGTTATCAACACTTTTATGTTTGGCGTTCCGGAATCGACCTTATCTCAGGCTGAAAATGCATTTTCTGCATTGTGCCATAACTTTGCAGGGAAGCTTCAGAACATGAAATTTTCACATCCCACTATAGCAGAAAGGGTCTTTCTGGTAGTTGCACATCAAATCGAAGCTGTCTGAAGTGTTTTTCCAAAGTTATCAACATTTTTATGTTTGGCGTTCCGGAACCCACCTTATCTCAGGCTGAAAACATGTTTCTTTCTTTGTGCCATAACTGAGCAGGGAAGCTTCAGAACATGAAATTTTAACCTCCCACTCTAGCAGAAACGGTCTTTCTAGTAGTTGCACATCAAATGTAAGCTGTCTGAAGTGTTTTTCCAAAGTTATCAACATTTTTATATTTGGCGTTCCGGAACCCCCCTTATCTCAGACTGAAAACGCATTTTCTGGATTGTGCCATAACTTTGCAGGGAAGCTTCAAAACATGAAATTTTCAACCTCCCACTATGGTAGAAAGGGTCTTTCTAGTAGGTGCACATCAAATCTAAGCTGTCTGAAGTGTTTTTCGAAAGTTATCAACATTTTTGTGTTTGGCGTTCCGGAACCCATCTTATCTCAGGCTGAAAACGTATTTTCTGCATTGTGCCATAACTTTGCAGGGAAGCTTCAGAACATGAAATTTTAACCTCCCACAATGGCAGAAAGGGTCTTTCTAGTAGTTGCACATCAAATCTAAGCTGTCTGAAGTGTTTTTCCAAAATTATCAACATTTTTATGTTTGGCGTTCCGGAATCGACCTTATCTCAGACTGAAAATGTGTTTTCTGATTTGTGCCGTAACTTTGCCGGGAAGCCTCAGAACATGAAATTTTCACCTCCCTTTCGAAAGTTATCAACATTTTTATGTTTGGCGTTCCGGAATCGACCTTATCTCAGGCTGAAAACGCGTTTTACGCATTGTGCCATAACTTTGCATAAAGCTTCAGAACATGAAATTTTCACCTCCCAGTATAGTAGAACGGGTCTTTCTAGTAGTTGCACATGATATCTAAGCTGTCTGAAGTGTTTTTCCGAAGTTTTCAACATTTTTATGTTTGGCGTTCCGGAACCCACCTTATCTCAGGCTGAAAACGCGTTTTCGGAATTGTGCCATAGCTATGCAGGGAAGCTTCAGAACATGAAGTTTTCACCTCCCACTATAGCAGAAAGGGTCTTTCTCGTACTTGCGCATCAAATCTAAACTGTCTGAAGTGTTTTGCGTTCCTGAATCGACCTTATTTCAGGCTGAAAACACGATTTACGCAATCTGCCATAACTTTGCAGGGAATCTTCAGAACATGAAATTTTCACCTCCCACTGTAGCAGAAAGGGTCTTTCTAGTAGTTGCACATCAAATCTAAGCTGTCTGAAGTGTTTTTCAAAGGTTATCATATTTTTATATTTGGCGTTCCGGAATTGACCTTGTCTCATGCTGAAAACGCGTTTTCTGCATTGTCCCATAACTTTGCAGGGACGCTTCAGAACATGAAATTTTCACCTCCCACTGTAGCAGAAAGGGTCTTTCTAGTAGTTGCACATCAAATCTAAGCTGTCTGAAGTGTTTTTCAAAGGTTATCATATTTTCATATTTGGCGTTCCGGAATTGACCTTGTCTCATGCTGAAAACGCGTTTTCTGCATTGTGCCATAACTTTGCAGGGAATTTTCAGAACTTGAAATTTACACCTCCCACTATAGCAGAAATGGTCCTTCTAGTAGTTGCACATCAAATGTAAGCTGTGTGAAGTGTGTTTCCGAAGTTATCAACATTTTTATGCTTGGCGTTCCGGAACCCACCTTATCTCAGGCTGAAAACGCGGTTTCTGCATTGTGCCATAACTTTGCAGGAAAGCTGCAGAATATGAAATTTTCACCTCCCACTATAGCAGAAAGGGTTTCTCTAGTCGTTGCACATCAAATCTAAGCTGTCTGAAGTGTTTTTCCAAAGTTATCAACATTTTTATTTTTGGCGTTCCGAAACCCACCTTATCTGAGGCTCAAAACGCGTTTTCTGCATTGTGCCATATATTCTAAGGGAAGGTTCAGAACATGAAATTTTCACCTCCCACTATAGCAGAAAGGGTCTTTCTAGTAGTTGCACATCAAATCTAAGCTGTCTGAAGTGTTTTTCCAAATTTATCAAAATTTTTATGTTTGGCATTCCGGAATCGACCTTATCTCAGGCTGAAAACGCGTTTTCTGCATTGTGCCATAACTTTGCAGGGAAGCTTCAGAACATGACATTTTCACCTCCCACTATAGCAGAAAGGGTCTTTCTAGTAGTTGCACATCAAATCTAAGCTGTCTGAAGTGTTTTTCCAAAGTTATCAATATTTTTATGTTTGGCGTTTCGGAATCGACCTTCTCTCAGGCTGAAAACGCATTTCCTGCATTGTGGCATAACTTTGCAGGGAAGCTTCAGAACATGAAATTTTCACCTCCCACTGTAGCTAAAAGGGTCTTTCTAGTAGTTGCACATCAAATCTAAGCTGTCTGAAGTGTTTTTCCAAAGTTATCAACATTTTTATGTTTGGCGTTCCGGAATCAACCTAATCTGAGGCTGAAAACGCGTTTTACGCATTCTGCCAAAACTTTGCAGGAAAGCTTCAGAACATGAAATTTTCAACTCCCACTATAGCAGAAAGTGTCTTTCTAGTAGTTTCACATCAAATCTAAGCTGTCTGAAGTGTTTTTCCAAAGTTATCAATATTTTTATGTTTGGCGTTCCGGAATAAACCTTATCTCAGACTGAAAACGTGTTTTCTACATTGTGCCATAACTTTGGATGGAAACTTCAGAACATGAAATTTTCACCTCCAACTATAGCAGAAAGGTTCTTTCTAGTAGTTGCACATCAAATCTAACCTGTTTGAAGTGTTTTTCCAAAGTTAACACCATTTTTATGTTTGGCGTTCCAGAAACAACCTTATCTCAGGCTGAAAACGCGTTTCCTGCATTGTGGCATCACTTTGCAGGGATGCTTCAGAACATGAAATTTTCACTTCCCACTGTAGCAGAAAGGGTCTTTCGAGTAGTTGCACATCAAATCTAAGCTGTCTGAAGTGTTTTTCCAAAGTGATCAACATTTTTATGTTTGGCGTCCTGGAACCCTCCTAATCTCAGGCTGAAAACGCGTTTTCTGCATTGTGCCATAACTTTTCAGGTAAGCTTCAGAACAAAAATTTTCCACTTCCCACTATAGCAGAAAGGGTCTTTCTGGTAGTTGCACATAAAATCTAAGCTGTCTGAAGTGTTTTTCCAAAGTTATCAAGATTCTCATGTTTGGCGTTCCGGAATCAACCTTATCTCAGACTGAAAACGTGTTTTCTGCATTGTGCCATATCTTTGGAGGGAAACTTCAGAACATGAAATTTTCACCTCCAACTATAGCAGAAAGGTTTTTTCTAGTAGTTGCACATCAAATCTAACCTGTTTGAAGTGTTTTTCCAAAGTTAACACCATTTTTATATTTCGCGTTCCAGAAACAACCTTATCTCAGGCTGAAAACGCGTTTTACGCAATTTGCCATAACTTTGCAGGAAAGATTCAGAACTTGAAATTTTCACCTCCCACGCTTGCAGAAAGGGTCTTTCTAGTAGTTGCACATCAAATCTAAGCTGTCTGAAGTGTTTTTCCAAAGTTATCAACTTTTTTATGTTTGGCGTTCTGGAACCCACCTAATCTCAGGCTGAAAACGCGTTTTCTGCTTTGTGGCATAACTATGCAGGGAAGCTTCAGAACATGAAATTTTCACATCCCACTGTAGCAGAAAGGGTCTTTCTAGTAGTTGCACATCAAATCTAAGCTGTCTGAAGTGTTTTTCGAAAGTCATCAACATTTTTATGTTTTTCGTTCCAGAATCGACCTTATCTCAGGCTGAAAACGCGTTTTCTGCATTGTGCCAAAACTTTGCATGGATGATTCCGAACATGAAATTTTCAGGTCCCACAATAGCAGAAAGGGTCTTTCTAGTAGTTGCACAAAAAATCTAAGCTGTCTGATGTGTTTTTCCAAAGTTATCAACATTTTTATGTTTGGTGTTCCGGAATCAACCTTATCTCAGGCTGAAAACAGGTTTTCTGCATTGTGCCATAACTTTGCAGGGAAGCTTCAGAACATGAAATGTTCACCTCCAACTATAGCAGAAAGGGTCTTTCTAGTAGTTGCACAGCAAATCTAAGCTGTTTGAAGTGTTTTTCCAAAGTTAACACCATTTTTATGTATGGCGTTCCGGAATCGACCTTATCTCAGGCTGAAAACGCGTTTTCTGCATTGTTCCATAACTTTGCAGGGAAGCTTCAGAACATGAAATTTTCACATCCCACTATAGCAGAAAGCGTCTTTCTAGCAGTTGCACATCAAATCTAAGCTGTCTGAAGTGTTTCTCCAAAGTTATCAACATTTTTATGTTTGGCGTTCCGGAATCGACCATATCTCAGGCTGAAAACGCGTTTTCTGCATTGTGCCATAACTTTGCAGGGAAGCTTCAGAACATGAAATTTTCACATCCCACTATAGCAGAAAGGGTCTTTCTAGTAGTTGCACATCAAATCTAAGCTGTCTGAAGTGTTTTTCCAAAGTGATCAAATTTTTATGTTTGGCGTTCTGGAATCGACCTTATCTCAGGCTGAAAATGCGTTTTCTGCATTGTGCCATAACTTTGCAGGGAAGCTTCAGAACATGAAATTTTCACCTCCCACTATAGCAGAAAGTGTCTTTCTTGTAGTTGCACATCAAATCTAAGCTGTCTGAAGTGTTTTCCCAAAGTTATCAACATTTTTGTGTTTGGCGTTCCGTACACCACCTTATCTCAGACTGAAAACGGGTTTTCTGCTTTGTGCCATAACTTTGCTGGGAAGCTTCAGAACATGAAATTTTAACCTCCCACTATAGCACAAAGGGTCTTTCTAGTAGTTGCACATCAAATCTTAGCTGTCTGAAGTGTTTTCCCAAAGTTATCAACATTTTTATGTTTGGCGTTCCGTAACCCACCTTATCTCAGGCTGAAAACGCCTTTACTGCATTCTGCCATTACTTTGCAGGGAAGCTTGAGAACATGGAATGTTCACCTCCCACTATAGCAGAAATGGTCTTTCTAGTAGTTGCACATCAATTCGATGCAGTCTGAAGTGTTTTTCCAAAGTTATCAACTTTTTTATGTTTGGCATTCCGGAATCTACCTTATCTCAGGCTGAAAACGCATTTTACGCATTGTGCCATAACTTTGCAGGTAAGCTTCAGAACATAAAATTTTATTTTCACCTCCCACTATAGCAGAAATGGTCTTTCGAGTAGTTGCACATCAAATCTAAGCTGTCTGAAATGTTTTTCCAAAGTTATCAACATTTTTATGTTTGGCGTTCCGGAACCCACCTTATCTCCAGCTGAAAACGCGTTTTCTGCGTTGTGCCATAAATTTGCATAGAAGCTTCAGAATATGAAATTTTCACCTCCCACTATAGCAGAAAGGGTCTTTCTAGTAGTTGCACATCAAATCTAAGCTGTCTGAAGTGTTTTTCCAAAGTTATCAACACTTTTATGTTTGGCGTTCCGGAATCGACCTTATCTCAGGCTGAAAATGCATTTTCTGCATTGTGCCATAACTTTGCAGGGAAGCTTCAGAACATGAAATTTTCACTTCCCACTATAGCAGAAAGGGTCTTTCACGTAGTTGCACATCAAATCTAAGCTGTCTGAAGTGTTTTTCCAAAGTTATCAACATTTTTATGTTTGGCGTTCCGGAACCCACCTTATCTCAGGCTGAAAACATGTTTCTTTCTTTGTGCCATAACTGAGCTGGGAAGCTTCAGAACATGAAATTTTAACCTCCCACTCTAGCAGAAACGGTCTTTCTAGTAGTTGCACATCAAATCTAAGCTGTCTTAAGTGTTTTTCGAAAGTTATCAACATTTATATGTTTGGCGTTCCGGAACCCCCCTTATCTCAGACTGAAAACGCGTTTTCTGGATTGTGCCATAACTTTGCAGGGAAGCTTCAAAACATGAAATTTTCAACCTCCCACTATAGTAGAAACGGTCTTTCTAGTAGGTGCACATCAAATCTAAGCTGTCTGAAGTGTTTTTCGAAAGTTATCAAGATTTTTGTGTTTGGCGTTCCGGAACCCATCTTATCTCAGGCTGAAAACGTATTTTCTGCATTGTGCCATAACTTTGCAGGGAAGCTTCAGAACATAAAATTTTCACCTCCCACAATATCAGAAAGGGTCTTTCTAGTAGTTGCACATCAAATCTGTGCTGTCTGAAGTGTTTTTCCAAAGATGTCAACAATTTTATTTTTGGCGTTCCGAAACCCACCTTATCTGAGGCTCAAAACGCGTTTTCTGCATTGTGCCATATATTCTAAGGGAAGGTTCAGAACATGAAATTTTCACCTCCCACTATAGCAGAAAGGGTCTTTCTAGTAGTTGCACATCAAATCTAAGCTATCTGAAGTGTTTTTCCAAAGTTATCAACATTTTTATGTTTGGCGTTCCGGAATCAACCTTATCACAGTCTGAACACCCGTTTTCTGCATTGTGCCATATCTTTGCAGGGATGCATCAGAACATGACATTTTAAAGTTCCACTATAGCAGAAAAGGTCTTTCTAGTAGTTGCACATCAAATCTAAGCTGTCTGAAGTGTTTTTCCAAAGTTATCAACATTTTTATGTTTGGCGTTCCTGAATGGACCTTTTCTCAGGCTGAAAACGCGTTTCACGCATTGTTCCATAACTTTGCAGGGAAGCTTCAGAACATGAAATTTTCACCTCCCACAATGGCAGAAAGGGTCTTTCTAGTATTTGCACATCAAATCTAAGCTGTCTGAAGTGTTTTTCCAAAGTTATGAACATTTTTATGTTTGGCGTTACGGAATCGACCTTATCTCAGGCTGAATACGCGTTTTCTGCATTGTGCCATAACTTTGCAGGGAATCTTCAGAACATGAAATTTTCACCTCCCACTATAGCAGAAAGGGTCTTTTTAGTAGTTGCACATCAAATCTAAGCTGTTTGAAGTCTTTTTCCAAAGTTATCAACATTTTTATGCTTGGCGTTCCGAAACCCACCTTATCTCAGGCTGAAAACGCGTTTTTTGCATTGTGCCATAACTTTGCAGAGAAGCTTCAGAACATGAAATTTTCACTTCCCACTATAGCAGAAAGGGTCTTTCTAGTAGTTGCACATTAAAGTCTAAGCTGTCTGAAGTGTTTTTCCAAAGTTATCAACATTCTTATGTTTGGCGTTCCGGAATAAACCTTATCTCAGACTGAAAACGTGTTTTCTGCATTGTGCGATAACTTTGGAGGGAAACTTCAGAACATGAAATTTTCACCTCCAACTATAGCAGAAAGGTTCTTTCTAGTAGTTGCACATCAAATCTAACCTGTTTGAAGTGTTTTTCCAAAGTTAACACCATTTTTATGTTTGGCGTTCCAGAAACAACCTTATCTCAGGCTGAAAACGGGTTTCCTGCATTGTGGCATAACTTTGCAGGGATGCTTCAGAAAATGAAATTTTCACTTCCCATTGTAGCAGAAAGGGTCTTTCGAGTATTTGCACATCAAATCTAAGCTGTCTGAAGTGTTTTTCCAAAGTGATCAACATTTTTATGTTTGGCGTCCTGGAACCCTCCTAATCTCAGGCTGAAAACACGTTTTCTGCATTGTGCCATAACTTTTCAGGTAAGCTTCAGAACAAAAATTTTCCACCTCCCACTATAGCAGAAAGGGTCTTTCTGGTAGTTGCACATCAGATCTAAGCTGTCTGAAGTGTTTTTCCAAAGTTATCAACATTCTTATGTTTGGCGTTACGGAATAAACCTTATCTCAGACTGAAAACGTGTTTTCTGCATTGTGCCATAACTTTGGAGGGAAACTTCAGAACATGAAATTTTCACCTCCAACTATAGCAGAAAGGTTCTTTCTAGTAGTTGCACATCAAATCTAACCTGTTTGAAGTGTTTTTCCAAAGTTAACACCATTTTTATGTTTGGCGTTCCAGAAACAACCTTATCTCAGGCTGAAAACGCATTTCCTGCATTGTGGCATCACTTTGCAGGGATGCTTCAGAACATGAAATTTTCACTTCCCACTGTAGCAGAAAGGGTCTTTCGAGTAGTTGCACATCAAATCTAAGCTGTCTGAAGTGTTTTTCCAAAGTGATCAACATTTTTATGTTTGGCGTCCTGGAACCCTCCTAATCTCAGGCTGAAAACGCGTTTTCTGCATTGTGCCATAACTTTTCAGGTAGGCTTCAGAACAAATATTTTCCACTTCCCACTATAGCAGAAAGGGTCTTTCTGGTAGTTGCACATAAAATCTAAGCTGTCTGAAGTGTTTTTCCAAAGTTATCAAGATTCTTATGTTTGGCGTTCCGGAATCAACCTTATCTCAGACTGAAAACGTGTTTTCTGCATTGTGCCATATCTTTGGAGGGAAACTTCAGAACATGAAATTTTCACCTCCAACTATAGCAGAAAGGTTTTTTCTAGTAGTTGCACATCAAATCTAACCTGTTTGAAGTGTTTTTCCAAAGTTATCAACATTTTTATGTTTGGCGTCCTGGAACCCTCCTAATCTCAGGCTGAAAACGCGTTTTCTGCATTGTGCCATAACTTTTCAGGTAAGATTCAGAACATGAAATGTTCGCCTACCACTATAGCAGATAGGGTCTTTCTCGTAGTTGCAGATCAAATCTAAGCTGTCTGAAATGTTTTTCCAAAGTTATCAACATTTTTATGTTTGGCGTTCCGGAATCGACCTTATGTGAGGCTGAAAACGCGTTTTCTGCATTGTGCCATAACTTTGCAGGGAAGCTTCAGAAAATGAAATTTTAACCTCCCAATATAGCAGAAAGGGTCTTTCTAGTAGTTGCACATCAAATCTAAGCTGTCTGAAGTGTTTTTCCAAAGTTATCAACATTTTTATGTTTGGTGTTCCTGAATCGACCTTTTCTCATGCTGAAAACGCGTTTTCTGCATTGTGTCATAACTTTGCAGGGAAGCTTCAGAACATGACATTTTCACCTCCCACTATAGCATAACGGGTCTCTCTAGTAGTTGCACATCAAATCTAAGCTGTCTGAAGTGTTTTTCCAGAATTATGAACCTTTTTATGTTTGGCGTTCCGGAATCGACCTAATCTCAGGCTGAAAACGCGTTTTACGCATTGTGCCATAACTTTGCAGGGATGCTTCAGAACATGAAATTTTCACCTCCCACTGTAGCAGAAAGGGTCTTTCGAGTAGTTGTACATCAAATCCTAGCTGTCTGAAGTGTTTTTCCGAAGTTATGAACATTTTTATGTTTGGCGTTCCGGAAATGACCTTATGTGAGGCTGAAAACGCGTTTTCTGCATTGTGACATAACTTTGCAGGGAAGCTTCAGAACATGAAATGTTAACCTCCCACTATAGCAGAAAGGGTCTTTCTAGTAGTTGCACATCAAATCTAAGCTGTCTAAAGAGTTTTTCCAAAGTTATCAATATTTTTATGTTTGGCGTTCCAGAAACAACCTTATCTCAGGCTGAAAACGCGTTTCCTGCATTGTTGCATCACTTTGCAGGGATGCTTCAGAACATGAAATTTTCACTTCCCACTGTAGCAGAAAGGGTCTTTCGAGTAGTTGCACATCAAATCTAAGCTGTCTGAAGTGTTTTTCCAAAGTGATCAACATTTTTATGGTTGGTGTTCCTGAATCCACCTTATCTCAGGCTGAAAACGCGTTTCCTGCATTGTGCCATAACTTTGCAGGGAATCTTCAGAACATGAAATTTTCACCTCCGACTACAGCAGAAAGGGTCTTTCTAGTAGTTGCACATCAAATCTAAGCTGTCTGAAGTGTTTTTCGAAAGTTTTCAACATTTTTATGTTTGGTCTTCCTGAATCGACCTTATCTCAGGCTGAAAACGCGTTTTACGCATTGTGCCATAACTTTGCAGGAAAGCTTCAGAACATGAAATTTTTACCTCCCACTATAGCAGAAAGGATATTTCCAATAGTTGCACATAAAATCTAAGTTGTGTGAAGTGTTTTTCCAAAGTTATCAACATTTTTATGTTTGGCGTTCCGGATCGCACCTTATTGAAAACGCGTTTTCTGCATTGTGCCATAACTTTGCAGGAAAGCTGCAGAATATGAAATTTCCAACTCCCACTATAGCAGAAAGGGTCTTTCTAGTAGTTGCACATCAAATCAAAGCTGTTTGAAGTTTTTTTCCAAAGTTATCAACATTTTTATGTTTGGCGTTCCGGAATCGACCTTATCTCAGGCTGAAAACGCGATTTACGCATTCTGTCATAACTTTGCAGGAAAGCTTCTGAACATGAAATTTTCACCTCCCACTATAGCAGAAAGGGTCTTTCTAGTAGTTGCACATCAAATCTAAGCTGTCTGAAGTGTTTTTCCAAAGTTATCAACATTTTTATGTTTGGCGTTCTGGAACCCACCTTATCTCAGGCTGAAAACGCGTTTTCTGCATTGTGCCATAACTTTGCAGGAAAGCTTCAGAACATGAAATTTTCACCTCCCACTATAGCAGAAAGGGTCTTTCTAGTAGTTGCACATCAAATCTAAGTTGTTTGAAGTGTTTTTCCAAAGTTATCAACATTTTTATGTTTGGCGTTCTGGAACCCACCTTATCTCAGGCTAAAAACGCGTTTTCTGGATAGTGCCATAACTTTGCAGAGAGACTTCAGAACATGAAAGCTTAACATCCCACTATAGCAGAATGGGTCTTTCTAGTAGTTGCACATCAAATCTAAGCTGTCTGAAGTGTTTTTCCAAAGTTATCAACATTTTTATGTTTGGCGTTCTGGAACCCACCTTATCTCAGGCTGAAAACGCGTTTTATGCATTGTGCCATAACTTTGCAGGGAAGCTTCAGAAAATGAACTTTTCACCTCCCACTATAGCAGAAAGGGTCTTTCTAGTAGTTGCACATCAAATCTAAGCTGTCTGAAGTGTTGTTTCAAAGTCATCATCATTTTTACGCTTGGCGTACCGGAACCCACCTTATCTCAGGCTGAAAACGCGTTTTCTGCATTGTGCCATAACTTCTCAGGGAAGCTTCAGAACATGAAATGTTCACCTCCGACTATAGCAGAAAGGGTCTTTCTAGTAGTTGCACATCAAATCTAAGGTGTATGAAGTGTTTTTCCAAAGTTATCAACATTTTTATGTTTGGTGTTCCGGAATCGACCTTATCACAGGATGAAAAATCGTTTTCTGCATTGTCCCATAACTTTCCAGGGAAGCTTCAGAACATGAAATTTTGACCTCCCACTATAGCAGAAAGGGTCTCTCTAGTAGTTGCACATCAAATCTAAGCTGTCTGAAGTGTTTTTCGAAAGTTATCATCATTTTTATGTTTGGCCATCCGGAACCCACCTTATCTCAAGCTGAAAACGCATTTTCTGCATTATGCCATAACTTTGGAGGGAAGCTTCGGAACATGAAATGTTCACCTCCCACTATAGCAGAAAGGGTCTTTCTAGTAGTTGCACATCAAATCTTAGCTGTCTGAAGTGTTGTTCCAAAGTTATCAACATTTTTATGTTTGGCGTTCCGGAACCCACCTTATCTCAGGCTGAAAACGTGTTTTCTGCATTGTGCCATAACTTTGCAGGGAAGCTTCAGAATATGAAATTTTAACCTCCCACAATAGCAGAAAGGGTCCTTCCAGTAATTGCACATCAAATCTAAGCTGTCTGAAGTGTTTTTCCAAAGTTATCAACATTTTTATGTTTGGCGTTCCGGAATCTACCTTATCTCAGGCTGAAAACGCTTTTTACGCTTTGTGCCATAACTTTGCAGGGAAGCTTCAGAAAATGAAATTTTCACCTCCCACTATAGCAGAAAAGGGATTTTCTCGTAGTTGCATATCAAATCTCAGCTGTCTGAAGTGTTTTTCCAAAGTTATCAACATTTCTATGTTTGGCGTTCCGGAATCAACCTTATCTCAGGCTGAAAACGCATTTTCTGCATTGTGCCATAACTTTGCAGGGAAGCTTCAGAACATGAAATTTTCACCTCCCACTATAGCAGAAAGGGTCTTTCTAGTAGTTACACATCAAATCTAAGCTGTCTGAAGTGTTTTTCCAAAGTTATCAACATTTTTATGTTTGGCGTTCCGGAACCCACCTTATCTCTGGCTGGAAACGCGTTTTCTGCTATATGCCATAACTTTGCTGGGAATCTTCAGAACATGAATTTTTAACCTCCTACAATAGCATAAAGGGTCTTTCTTGTAGTTGCACATCAAATCTAAGCTGTCTGAAGTGTTTTTCCAAAGGTATCAACATTTTTATGTTTGGCGTTCTGGAACCCACCTTATCTCAGGCTGAAAACGCGTTTTCTGCATTGTGCCAAAACTTTGTAGGTAAGCTCCAGAACATGAAATTTTCACCTCCCACTATAGCAGAAAGGGTCTTTCTAGTAGTTGCACATCAAATCTAAGCAGTTTGAAGTGTTTTTCCAAAGTTATCAACACTTTTATTTTGGCGTTCCTGAATCGACCTTATCTCTGGCTGAAAACATGTTTTCTACATTGTGCCATAACTTTGCAGGGAAGCTTCAGAAAATGAACTTTTCACCTCCCACTATAGCAGAAAGGGTCTTTCTAGTAGTTGCACATCAAATCTAAGCTGTCTGAAGTGTTTTTCGAAAGTCATCATCATTTTTACGCTTGGCGTACCGGAACCCACCTTATCTCAGGCTGAAAACGCGTTTTCTGCATTGTGCCATAACTTCTCCTGGTAGCTTCAGAACATGAAATGTTCACCTCCCACTATAGCAGAAAGGGTCTTTCTAGTAGTTGCACATCAAATCTAAGCTGTCTGAAGTGTTTTTCCAAAGTTATCAACATTTTTATGTTTGGTGTTCCGGAATCGACCTTATCTCAGGATGAAAAATCGTTTTCTGCATTGTCCCATAACTTTCCAGGGAAGCTTCAGAACATGAAATGTTCACCTCCCACTATAGCAGAATGGGTCTTTCTAGTAGTTGCACATCAAATCTAAGCAGTCTGAAGTGTTTTTCGAAAGTTATCTACATTTTTATGTTTGCCGTTCCGGAATCAACCTTATCTCAGGCTGAAAACGCGTTTTACGCATTGCGCCATAACTTTGTAGGAAAGCTTCAGAACATGAAATTTTCAATTCCCACTAAAGCAGAAAGGTTTTTCTCCTACTTGCACATCAAATGTAAGCTGTCTGAAGTGTTTTTCGATAGTTTTCAACATTTTTATATTTGGCGTTCCAGAATCGACCATATGTCAGGCTGAAAACACGTTTTCTGCATTGTGCCATAACTTTGCAGGGAAGCTTCAGAACATGAAATTTTCAACTCCCTCTACAGCAGAAAGGGTCTTTCTAGTAGTTGCACGTCAAATCTAAGCTGTCTGAAGTGTTTTTTCAAAGTTATCATATTTTTATGTTTGGCGTTCCGTAATTGACCTCGTCTCATGCTGAAAACGTGTTTTCTGCATTGTGCCATAACTTTGCAGGGAAGCTTCAGAACATGAAATGTTCACCTCCCACTATAGCAGAAAGGGTCTCTCTAGTAGTTGCACATCAAATCTAAGCTGTCTGAAGTGTTTTTCCAAAGTTATCAACATTTTTATGTTTGGCGTTCCGGAACCCACCTTTTCTCAGGCTGAAAATTCGTTTTCTGCATTGTGCCACAACTTTGCAGGGAAGCTTCAGAACATGAAATTTTCACCTCCCACTATAGCAGAAAGGGTCTTTCTAGTAGTTGCACATCAAATCTAAGCAGTTTGAAGTGTTTTTCCAAAGTTATCAACATTTTTATGTTTGGCGTTCCGGAATCAACCTTATCTCAGGCTGAAAACGCGTTTTACGCATTGCGCCATAACTTTGCAGGAAAGCTTCGGAACATGAAATTTTCAATTCCCACTAAAGCAGAAAGGGTTTTTCTCCTACTTGCACATCAAATCTAAGCTGTCTGAAATGATTTTCGAAAGTTATCAACATTTTTATGTTTGCCGTTCAGGAATCGACCTTATCTCAGGCTAAAAACCCGTTTTCTGCATTGTGCCTTAACTTTGCAGGGAAGCTTGAGAACATGAAGTTTTAACCTCCCACTATAGCAGAAAAGGTCATTCTAGCAGTTGCACATCAAATCTAAGCTGTCTTGAAGTGTTTTTCTGATGTTATCAACATTTTTATGTTTGGCATTCCGGAACCCACCTTATCTCAGCCTGAAAACGCGTTTTACATATTTTGCCATAACTTTGCAGGGAAGCTTCAGAACATGAAATTTTCACCTCCGACTATAGCAGAAAGGGTCTTTCTAGTAGTTGCACATCAAATCTAAGCTATCTGAAGTGTTTTTCTGAAGTTATCAACATTTTTATGTTTGGCGTTCCGGAACCCACCTTATCTCAGCCTGAAAACGTGTTTTACATATTTTGCCATAACTTTGCAGGGAAGCTTCAGAACATGAAATTTTAACATCCCACTATGGCAGAAAGGGTCTTTCTAGTAGTTGCACATCAAATCTAAGCTGTCTGAAGTGTTTTTCCAAAGTTATCAATATTTTTATGTTTGGCGTTCCGGAATCTACCTTATCTCAGGCTGAAAACGCGTTTCCTGCATTGTGGCATAACTTTGCAGGGAAGCTTCAGAACATGAAATTTTCAGCTCCCACTGTAGCTAAAAGGGTCTTTCTAGTAGTTGCACATCAAATCTAAGCTGTCTGAAGTGTTTTTCCAAAGTTATCAACATTTTTATGATTGGCGTTCTGGAACCCACCTTATCTCAGGCTGAAAACGCGTTTCCTGCAATGTGCCATAACTTTGCAGGGAAGCTTCAGAACATTAAGTTTTAACCTCCCACTATAGCAGAAAAGGTCATTCTAGTAGTTGCACATCAAATCTAAGCTGTCTTGAAGTGTTTTTCTGAAGTTATCAACATTTTTATGTTTGGCGTTCCGGAACCCACCTTATCTCAGCCTGAAAACGCGTTTTACATATTTTGCCATAACTTTGCAGGGAAGCTTCAGAACATGAAATTTTAACATCCCACTATGGCAGAAAGGGTCTTTCTAGTAGTTGCACATCAAATCTAAGCTGTCTGAAGTGTTTTTCCAAAGTTATCAATATTTTTATGTTTGGCGTTCCGGAATCTACCTTATCTCAGGCTGAAAACGCGTTTCCTGCATTGTGGCATAACTTTGCAGGGAAGCTTCAGAACATGAAATTTTCAGCTCCCACTGTAGCTAAAAGGGTCTTTCTAGTAGTTGCACATCAAATCTAAGCTGTCTGAAGTGTTTTTCCAAAGTTATCAACATTTTCATGTTTGGCGTTCTGGAACCCACCTTATCTCAGGCTGAAAACGCGTTTCCTGCAATGTGCCATAACTTTGCAGGGAAGCTTCAGAACATTAAGTTTTAACCTCCCACTATAGCAGAAAAGGTCATTCTAGTAGTTGCACATCAAATCTAAGCTGTCTTGAAGTGTTTTTCTGAAGTTATCAACATTTTTATGTTTGGCGTTCCGGAACCCACCTTATCTCAGCTTGAAAACGCGTTTTACATATTTTGCCATAACTTTGCAGGGAAGCTTCAGAACATGAAATTTTTACATCCCACTATAGCAGAAAGGGTCTTTCTAGTAGTTGCACATCAAATCTAAGCTGTCTGAAGTGTTTTTCCAAAGTTATCAATATTTTTATGTTTGGCGTTCGGGAATCGACCTTATCTCAGGCTGAAAACGCGTTTCCTGCATTGTGCCAAAACTTTATAGGTAAGCTCCAGAACATGAAATTTTCACCTCCCACTATAGCAGAAAGGGTCTTTCTAGTAGTTACACATCCAATCTAAGCTGTCTGAAGTGTTTTTCCAAAGTTATCAACATTTTCATGTTTGGCGTTCTGGAACCCACCTTATCTCAGGCTGAAAACGCGTTTCCTGCATTGTGGTATAACTTTGCATTGAAGCTTCAGAACATGAAATTTTCACCTCCCACTGTAGCTAAAAGGGTCTTTCTAGTAGTTGCACATCAAATCTAAGCTGTCTGAAGTGTTTTTCCAAAGTTATCAACATTTTTATGTTTGGCGTTCTGGAACCCACCTAATCTCAGGCTGAAAACGCGTTTTCTGCAATGTGCCATAACTTTGCAGGGAAGCTTCAGAACATGAAGTTTTAACCTCCCACTATAGCAGAAAAGGTCATTCTAGTAGTTGCACATCAAATCTAAGCTGTATTGAAGTGTTTTTCTGAAGTTATCAACATTTTTAGGTTTGGCGTTCCGGAACCCACCTTATCTCAGCCTGAAAACGCGTTTTACATATTTTGCCATAACTTTGCAGGGAAGCTTCAGAACATGAAATTTTTACATCCCACTATAGCAGAAAGGGTCTTTCTAGTAGTTGCACATCAAATCTAAGCTGTCTGAAGTGTTTTTCCAAAGTTATCAATATTTTTATGTTTGGCGATCCGGAATCGACCTTTTCTCAGGCTGAAAACGCGGTTCCTGCATTGTGGCATAACTTTGCAGGGAAGCTTCAGAACATGAAATTTTCACCTCCCACTGTAGCTAAATGGGTATTTCTAGTAGTTGCACATCAAATCTAAGCTGTCTGAAGTGTTTTTCCAAAGTTATCAATATTTTTATGTTTGGCGTTCTGGAACCCACCTAATTCCAGGCTGAAAACGCGTTTCCTGCATTGTTGCATAACTTTGCAGGGATGCATCAGAACATGAAGTTTTAACCTCCCACTATAGCAGAAAAGGTCATTCTAGTAGTTGCACATCAAATCTAAGCTGTCTTGAAGTGTTTTTCTGAAGTTATCAACATTTTTATGTTTGGCGTTCCTGAACCCACCTTATCTCAGCCTGAAAACGCGTTTTACATATTTTGCCATAACTTTGCAGGGAAGCTTCAGAACATGAAATGTTCGCCTCCCACTATAGCAGATAGGGCCTTTCTAGTAGTTGCACATCAAATCTAAGCTGTCTGAAGTGTTTTTCCAAAGTTATCAACATTTTTATGTTTGGCGTCCTGGAACCCACCTTATCTCAGGCTGAAAACAGTTTTCTGCATTGTGCCGTAACTTTGGAGGGAGACTTCAGAACATGAAATTTTCTCCTCCCACTATAGCAGAAAGGGTATTTCTAGTAGTTGCACATCAAATCTTAGCAGTCTGAAGTGTTTTTCCAAAGTTCTGAACATTTTTATGTTTGGCGTTCTGAAACCAATCTTATCTCCGGATGAAAACGCGTTTTCTGCATTGTGCCATAACTTTGCAGGGAAGCTTCAGAACATGAAATTTTAACCTCCCACTATAGCAGAAAAGGTCATTCGAGAAGTTGCACATCAAATCTAAGCTGTCTTGAAGTGTTTTTCTGAAGTTATCAACATTTTAATGTTTGGCGTTCCGGAACCCACCTTATCTCAGCCTGAAAACGCGTTTTACATATTTTGCCATAACTTTGCAGGGAAGCTTCAGAACATGAAATTTTAACATCCCAATATGGCAGAAAGGGTCTTTCTAGTAGTTGCACATCAAATCTAAGCTGTCTGAAGTGTTTTTCCAAAGTTATCAATATTTTTATGTTTGGCGTTCTGGAATCGACCTTATCTCAGGGTGAAAACGCATTTCCTGCATTGTGGCATAACTTTGCAGGGAAGCTTCAGAACATGAAATTTTCTACTCCCACTGTAGGTAAAAGGGTCTTTCTAGTAGCTGCACATCAAATCTAAGCTGTCTGAAGTGTTTTTCCAAAGTTATCAACATTTTTATGTTTGGCGTTCTGGAACCCACCTAATCTCAGGATGAAAACGCGTTTCCTGCATTGTTGCATAACTTTGCAGGGATGCTTCAGAACATGAAATGTTGGCCTCCCACTATAGCAGATAGGGTCTTTCGAGGAGTTGCACATCAAATCTAAGCTGTCTGAAGTGTTTTTCCAAACTTATCAACATTTTTATGTTTGGCGTTCTGGAACCCACCTTATCTCAGCCTGAAAACGCGTTTTACATATTTTGCCATAACTTTGCAGGGAAGCTTCAGAAGATGAAATTTTAACATCCGACTATGGCAGAAAGAGTCTTTCTAGTCGTTGCACATCAAATCTAAGCTATCTGAAGTGTTTTTCCAAAGTTATCAACATTTTTATGTTTGGCGTTCTGGAACCCACCTTATCTCAGGCTGAAAACGCATTTTCTGCATTGTGCCATAACTTTGCAGGGAGACTTCAGAACATGAAATTTTCTCCTCCCACTATAGCAGAAAGGGTACTTCTAGTAGTTGCACATCAAATCTAAGTTGTCTGAAGTGTTTTTCCAAAGTTATCAACATTCTTATGTTTGGCGTTCCGGAATCAACCTAATCTCAGGCTGAAAACGCGTTTTCTGCATTGTGCCATAACTATGCTGGGAAGCTTCAGAACATAAAATTTTCAAGTCCCACTATAGCAGAAAGGGTATTTCTAATAGTTGCACATCAAATCTAAGTTGTCTGAACTGTTTTTCGAAAGTTATCAACATTCTTATGTTTGGCGGTCCGTAATCAACCTTATCTCAGACTGAAAACGTGTTTTCTGCATTGTGCCATAACTTTGCAGGGAAACTTCAGAACATGAAATTTTTACCTCCAACTATAGCAGAAAGGGTCTTTCTAGTAGTTGCACATCAAATCTAAGCTGTTTGCAGTGTTTTTCCAAAGTTAACACCATTCTTATGTTTGGCGTTCCAGAAATAACCTTATCTCAGGCTGAAAACGCTTTTTACACAATTTGCCATAACTTTGCAGGAAAGCTTCAGAACATGAAATTTTTACCTCCCACTATACCAGAAAGGGTCTTTCTAGTAGTTGCACAACAAATCTAAGCTGTCTGAAGTGTTTTTCCAAAGTTATCAACAATTTTATGTTTGGCGTTCTGGAAACCACCTTATCTCAGGCTGAAAACAGGTTTTCTGCATTGTGCCATAACTTTGCAGGGAAGCTTCAGAACATGAAATTTTCATATCCCGCTATAGCAGAAAGGGTCTTTCTAGTAGTCTCACATCAAATCTAAGCTGTCTGAAGTGTTTTTTCAAAGTTATCAAAATTTTTATGTTTGGCGCTCCGGAATCGACCTCATCTCAGGCTGAAAACGAGTTTTACGCATTGTGTCATAACTTTGCAGCGAAGCTTCAGAACATGAAATTTTCACCTCCCACTATAGCAGAAAGGGTCTTTCTCGTAGTTGCGCATCAAATCTAAGCTTTCTGAAGTGTTTTTCGAAAGTTTTCAACATTTTTATGTTTGGTGTTCCTGAATCGACCTTTTCTCAGGCTGAAAACGCGTTTTCTGCATTGTGCCATAACCTTTCAGGGAACCTTCAGATCATGAAATGTTCATTTCCCACTATAGCAGAAAGGGTCTTTCTAGTAGTTGCACATCAAATCTAAGCTTCTGAAGTGTTTTTCCAAAGTTATCAACATTCTTATGTTTGGCGTTCCGGAATCAACCTTATCTCAGGCTGAAAACATGTTTTCTGCATTGTGCCATAACTTTGCAGGCAAGCTTCAGAACATGAAATTTTCACCTCCCACTATACCAGAAATGGTCTTTCTAGTACTTGCACATCAAATCTAAGCTGTCTGAAGTGTTTTTCCGAAGTTATTAACATTTTTATGATTGGCGTTCCGGAATTGACCTTATGTGAGGCTGAACACGAGTTTTCTGCATTGTGCCATAACTTTGCAGGGAAGCTTCAGAACATGAAATTTTAACCTCCCACTATAGCAGAATGCGTCTTTCTAGTAGTTGCACATCAAATCTTAGCTGTCTGAAGTGTTTTACCAAAGTTATCAACATTTTTATGTTTGGCGTTTCGGAATCGACCTTATCTCAGCCTGAAATCGCGCTTTACATATTTTAGCCATAACTTTGCAGGGAAGCTTCAGAACATGACATTTTCACCTCCCACTATAGCAGAAAGGGTTTTTCTAGTAGTTGCACATCAAATCTAAGCTGTCTGAAGTGTTTTTCCAAAGTTATCAACATTTTTATGTTTGGCGTTCTGGAACCCACCTTATCTCAGGCTAAAAACGCGTTTTCTGGATAGTGCCATAACTTTGCAGGGAGACTTCAGAACATGAAAGTTTAACATCCCACTATAGCAGAATGGGTCTTTCTAGTAGTTGCACATCAAATCTAAGCTGTCTGAAGTGTTTTTCCAAAGTTATCAACATTCTTATGTTTGGCGTTCCGGAATCAACCTTATCTCAGGCTGAAAAAAGCGTTTTACGCATTGTGGCAAAACTTGCAGGGAAGCTTCAGAACATGAAATTATTTCCTCCCACTATAGCAGAAAGGGTATTTCTAGTAGTTGCATATCAAATCTAAGCTGTCTGAAGTGTTTTTCGAAAGTTTTCAACATTTTTTTGTTTGGTGTTCCTGAATCGACCTTATCTCAGGCCGAAAACGCGTTTTCTGCATTGTGCCATAACTTTGCAGGGAAGCTTCAGAACATGAAATTTTCACCTCCCACTATAGCAGAAATGGTCTTTCTAGTAGTTGCACATCAAATCTAAGCTGTCTGTAGAGTTTTTCCTGAGTTATCAACATTTTTATGTTTGGCGTTCTGGAATCGACCTTATCTCAGGATGAAAAATCGTTTTCTGCATTGTCCCATAACTTTGCAGGGAAGCTTCAGAACATGAAGTTCTGACCTCCCAATATAGCAGAAAGGGTCTTTCAAATAGTTGCACATCAAATCTAAGCTGTCTGATGTGTTTTTCCAAAGTTATCAACATTTTTATGTTTGGCGTACTGGAACCCACCTAATCTCAACCTGAAAATGCGTTTTCTGCATTGTGCCAAAACTTTTCAGGGAAGCTTCAGAACATGAAATGTTCGCCTCCCACTATAGCAGAAAGGGTCTTTCTAGTAGTTGCACGTCAAATCTAAGCTGTTTGAAGTGTATTTCCAAAGTTATCAACATTTTTATGTTTGGCGTTCTGGTATCCACCTTATCTCAGGCTGAAAACGTGTTTTCTGCATTGTGCCATAACTTTGCAATGAAGCTTTAGAACATGAAATTTCCACCCCCAACTATAGCAGAAAGGGTCTTTCTAGTAGTTGCGCATCAAATCTAAGCTGTCTGAAGTGTTTTTCCAATGTTATCAACATTTTTATGTTTGGCGTTCTGGAACCCACCTTATCTCAGGCTGAAAACGCGTTTTCTGCAATGTGCCATAACTTTGCAGGGAAGCTTCAGAACATGACATTTTCAACTTCCACTATAGCAGAAAGGCTCTTTCCAGCAGTCGCACATCAAATCTAAGCTGTCTGAAGTGTTTTTCCAAAGTTATCAACATTTTTATGTTTGGCGTTCCGGAATCAACCTTATCTCAGACTGAAAACGTGTTTTCTGCATTGTGCCATAACTTTGCATGGAAACTTCAGAACATGAAATTTTCACCTCCAACTATTGCAGAAAGGGTCTTTCTAGTAGTTGCACATCAGATCTAAGCTGTTTGAAGTGTTTTTCCAAAGTTAACCCCATTTTTATGTTTGGCGTTCCAGAAACAACTTTATCTCAGGCTGAAAACGTGTTTTACGCAATTTGCCATAACTTTGCAGGAAAGCTTCAGAACATGAAATTTTCACCTCCCACTATAGCAGAAAGGGTCTTTCTAGTAGTTGCACATCAAATCTAAGCTGTTTGAAGTGTTTTTCCAAAGTTATCAACATTCTTATGTTTGGCAGACCGGAATCGACCTTTTCTCTGGCTGAAAACGCGTTATTCTGCATTGTGCCATAACTTTGCAGGCAAGCTTTAGAACATGAAAATTTCACGTACCACTAGAGCAGAAAGGGTATTTCTAGTAGTTGCACATCAAATCTAAGCTGTCTGAAGTGTTTTTCGAAAGTTATCAACATTTTTATGTTTGGCGTTCCGGAATCGACCTTATCTCAGGCTGAAAACGCGTTTTCTGCTTTGTGTCATCACTTTGCAGGAAAGCTGCAGAATATGAAATTTTCACCTCCCACTATAGCAGTAAGGGTCTTTCTAGTAGTTGCACAACAAATCTAAGCTGTCTGAAGTGTTTTTCGAAAGTTATCAACATTTTTATGTTTGGCGTTCCGGATCGCACCTTATTGAAAACGCATTTTCTGCATTGTGCCATAACTTTGCAGGGAAACTTCAGAACATGAAATTATCACCTCCCACGATAGCAGAAAGGGTCTCTCTAGTAGTTGCACATCAAATCTAAGCTGTTTGAAGTGTTTTTCGAAAGTTTTCAACATTTTTATGTTTGGCGTTCCTGAATCGACCTTATCTCAGGCTGAAAACGCGTTTTCTGCATTGTGCCATAACTTTGCAGGGAAGCTTCAGAACATGAAATTTTCACCTCCCACGATAGCAGAAAGGGTCTTTCGAATAGTTGCACATAAAATCTAAGCTGTTTTAAGTGTTTTTCCAAAGTTATCAACATTTTTATGTTTGGTGTTCCGGAATCAACCTTATCTCAGGCTGAAAACGCGTTTTCTGCATTGTGCCATAACTTTGCAGGGAAGCTTCAGAACATGAAATTTTCACCTCCCACTATAGAAGAAAGGGTCTCTCTAGTAGTTGCACATCAAATCTAAGCTGTCTGAAGTGTTTTTCCAAAGTTATCAACATTTTGATGTTTGGCGTTACGGAATCGACCTTATCTGAGGATGAAAACGCGTTTTCTGCATTGTGCCAAAACTTTGTAGGTAAGCTCCAGAACATGACATTTTCACCTCCCACGATAGCAGAAAGGGTCTTTCGAGTAGTTGCACATAAAATCTAAGCTGTTTGAAGTGTTTTTCCAAAGTTATCAACATTCTTATGTTTGGCAGTCCGGAATCGACCTTTTCTCTGGCTGAAAACGCGTTATTCTGCATTGTGCCATAACTTTGCAGGCAAGCTTTAGAACATGAAAATTTCACGTCCCACTAGAGCAGAAAGGGTATTTCTAGTAGTTGCACATCAAATCTAAGCTGTCTGAAGTGTTTTTCGAAAGTTATCAACATTTTTATGTTTGGCGTTCCGGAATCGACCTTATCTCAGGCTGAAAACGCGTTTTCTGCTTTGTGTCATCACTTTGCAGGAAAGCTGCAGAATATGAAATTTTCACCTCCCACTATAGCAGTAAGGGTCTTTCTAGTAGTTGCACAACAAATCTAAGCTGTCTGAAGTGTTTTTCGAAAGTTATCAACATTTTTATGTTTGGCGTTCCGGATCGCACCTTATTGAAAACGCGTTTTCTGCATTGTGCCATAACTTTGCAGGGAAGCTTCAGAACATGAAATTTTCACCTCCCACGATAGCAGAAAGGGTCTTTCGAGTAGTTGCACATAAAATCTAAGCTGTTTGAAGTGTTTTTCCAAAGTTATCAAAATTTTTATGTTTGGTGTTCCGGAATCAACCTTATCTCAGGCTGAAAACGCGTTTTCTGCATTGTGACATAACTTTGCAGGGAAGCTTCAGAACATGAAATTTTCACCTCCCACTATAGAAGGAAGGGTCTCTCTAGTAGTTGCACATCAAATCTAAGCTGTCTGAAGTGTTTTTCCAAAGTTATCAACATTTTGATGTTTGGCGTTACGGAATCGACCTTATCTGAGGATGAAAACGCGTTTTCTGCATTGTGCCAAAACTTTGTAGGTAAGCTCCAGAACATGACATTTTCACCTCCCACGATAGCAGAACGGGTCTTTCGAGTAGTTGCACATAAAATCTAAGCTGTTTGAAGTGTTTTTCAAAAGTTATCAACATTTTTACGTTTGGCGTTCCGGATCGCACCTTATTGAAAACGCGTTTTCTGCATTGTGCCATAACTTTGCAGGAAAGCTGCAGAATATGAAATTTTCACCTCCCACTATAGCAGAAAGGGGCTTTCTAGTAGTTGCACATCAAATCTAAGCTGTCTGAAGTATTTTTCCAAAGTTATCAACATTTTTATGTTTGGCGTTCTGGAACCCACCTTATCTCAGGCTGAAAACGCGTTTTCTGCATTGTGCCATAACTTTGCAGGAAAGCTTCAGAACATGAAATTTTCACCTCCCACTATAGCAGAAAGGGTCTTTCTACTAGTTGCACATCAAATCTAAGCTGTCTGAAGTCTTTTTCCAAAGTTATCAACATTTTTATGTTTGGTGTTCTGGAACCCACCTTATCTCAGGCTGAAAACGCGTTTTCTGCATTGTGCCATAACTTTGCAGGAAAGCTTCAGAACATGAAATTTTCACCTCCCACTATAGCAGAAAGGGTCTTTCTGGTAGTTGCACATCAAATCTTAGCTGTTTGAAGTGTTTTTCCAAAGTTATCAACATTTTTATGTTTGGCGTTCCGGAATCGACCTTATCTCAGGCTGAAAACGCGTTTTTCTGCATTGTGCCATGACTTTGCAGGGAAGCTTTAGAACATGAAAATTTCACGTCCCACTAGAGCAGAAAGGGTATTTCTAGTAGTTGCACATCAAATCTAAGCTGTCTGAAGTGTTTTTCGAAAGTTATCAACATTTTTATGTTTGGCGTTCCGGAATCGACCTTATCTCAGGCTGAAAACGCGTTTTCTGCATTGTGTCATCACTTTGCAGGAAAGCTGCACAATATGAAATTTTCACCTCCCACTATAGCAGAAAGGGTCTTTCTAGTAGTTGCACAACAAATCTAAGCTGTCTGAAGTGTTTTTTGAATGTTTTCAACATTTTTATGTTTGGCGTTCCTGAATCGACCTTATCTCAGCCTGAAAACGCGTTTTCTGCAATGTGCCATACCTTGGCAGGGAAGCTTCAGAACATGAAATTTTCAACTTCCACTATAGCAGAAAGGCTCTTTCCAGCAGTGGCACATCAAATCTAAGCTGTCTGAAGTGTTTTTCCAAAGTTATCAACATTTTTATGTTTGGCGTTCCAGAATCAACCTTATCTCAGACTGAAAACGTGTTTTCTGCATTGTGCCATAACTTTGCATGGAAACTTCAGAACATGAAAATTTCACCTCCAACTATAGCAGAAAGGGTCTTTCTAGTAGTTGCACATCAAATCTAAGCTGTTTGAAGTGTTTTTCCAAAGTTAACCCCATTTTTATGTTTGGCGTTCCAGAAACAACCTTATCTCAGGCTGAAAACGCGTTTTACGCAATTTGCCATAACTTTGCAGGAAAGCTTCAGAACATGAAATTTTCACCTCCCACTATAGCAGAAAGGGTCTTTCTAGTAGTTGCACATCAAATCTTAGCTGTTTGAAGTGTTTTTCCAAAGTTATCAACATTCTTATGTTTGGCGTTCCGGAATCGTCCTTTTCTCAGGCTGAAAACGCGTTTTTCTGCATTGTGCCATAACTTGGCAGGGAAGCTTTAGAACATGAAAATTTCACGTCCCACTAGAGCAGAAAGGGTATTTCTAGTAGTTGCACATCAAATCTAAACTGTCTGAAGTGTTTTTCGAAAGTTATCAACATTTTTATGTTTGGCGTTCCGGAATCGACCTTATCTCAGGCTGAAAACGCGTTTTCTGCATTGTGTCATCACTTTGCAGGAAAGCTGCAGAATATGAAATTTTCACCTCCCACTATAGCAGAAAGGGTCTTTCTAGTAGTTGCAAAACAAATCTAAGCTGTCTGAAGTCTTTTTCGAAAGTTATCAACATTTTTATGTTTGGCGTTCCGGATCGCACCTTATTGAAAACGCATTTTCTGCATTGTGCCATAACTTTGCAGGGAAACTTCAGAACATGAAATTTTCACCTCCCACTATAGCAGAAAGGGTCTCTCTAGTAGTTGCACATCAAATCTTAGCTGTCTGAAGTGTTTTTCGAAAGTTTTCAACATTTTTAAGTTTGGTGTTCCGGAACCCACCTTATCTCAGGCTGAAAACGCGTTTTCTGCATTGTGCAATAACTTTGCAGGGAAGCTTCAGAACATGAAATTTTCACCTCCCACGATAGCAGAAAGGGTCTTTCGAGTAGTTGCACATAAAATCTAAGCTGTTTGAAGTGTTTTTCCAAAGTTATCAACATTTTTATGTTTGGTGTTCCGGAATCAACCTTATCTCAGGCTGAAAACGCATTTTCTGCATTGTGCCATAACTTTGCAGGGAAGCTTCAGAACATGAAATTTTCACCTCCCACTATAGAAGAAAGGGTCTCTCTAGTAGTTGTACATCAAATCTAAGCTGTCTGAAGTGTTTTTCCAAAGTTATCAACATTTTGATGTTTGGCGTTCCGGAATCGACCTTATCTGAGGATGAAAACGCGTTTTCTGCATTGTGCCAAAACTTTGTAGGTAAGCTCCAGAACATGACATTTTCACCTCCCACGATAGCAGAAAGGGTCTTTCGAGTAGTTGCACATAAAATCTAAGCTGTTTGAAGTGTTTTTCGAAAGTTATCAACATTTTTATGTTTGGCGTTCCGGATCGCACCTTATTGAAAACGCATTTTCTGCATTGTGCCATAACTTTGCAGGGAAGCTTCAGAACATGAAATTTTCACCTCCCACGATAGCAGAAAGGGTCTCTCTAGTAGTTGCACATCAAATCTAAGCTGTTTGAAGTGTTTTTCGAAAGTTTTCAACATTTTTATGTTTGGCGTTCCTGAATCGACCTTATCTCAGGCTGAAAACGCGTTTTCTGCATTGTGCCATAACTTTGCAGGGAAGCTTCAGAACATGAAATTTTCACCTCCCACGATAGCAGAAAGGGTCTTTCGAATAGTTGCACATAAAATCTATGCTGTTTGAAGTGTTTTTCCAAAGTTATCAACATTTTTATGTTTGGTGTTCCGGAATCAACCTTATCTCAATCTGAAAACGCGTTTTCTGCATTGTGCCATAACTTTGCAGGGAAGCTTCAGAACATGAAATTGTCACCTCCCACTATAGAAGAAAGGGTCTCTCTAGTAGTTGTACATCAAATCTAAGCTGTCTGAAGTGTTTTTCCAAAGTTATCAACATTTTGATGTTTGGCGTTCCGGAATCGACCTTATCTGAGGATGAAAACGCGTTTTCTGCATTGTGCCAAAACTTTGTAGGTAAGCTCCAGAACATGACATTTTCACCTCCCACGATAGCAGAAAGGGTCTTTCGAGTAGTTGCACATAAAATCTAAGCTGTTTGAAGTGTTTTTCGAAAGTTATCAACATTTTTATGTTTGGCGTTCCGGATCGCACCTTATTGAAAACGCATTTTCTGCATTGTGCCATAACTTTGCAGGGAAGCTTCAGAACATGAAATTTTCACCTCCCACGATAGCAGAAAGGGTCTCTCTAGTAGTTGCACATCAAATCTAAGCTGTTTGAAGTGTTTTTCGAAAGTTTTCAACATTTTTATGTTTGGCGTTTCGGAATCGACCTTATCTCAGCCTGAAATCGCGCTTTACATATTTTGCCATAACTTTGCAGGGAAGCTTCAGAACATGACATTTTCACCTCCCACTAAAGCAGAAAGGGTTTTTCTAGTAGTTGCACATCAAATCTAAGCTGTCTGAAGTGTTTTTCCAAAGTTATCAACATTCTTATGTTTGGCGTTCCGGAATCAACCTAATCTCAGGCTGAAAACGCGTTTTCTGCATTGTGCCATAACTTTGCAGGGAAGCTTCAGAACATGAAATTTTCACCTCCCACGATAGCAGAAAGGGTCTTTCGAATAGTTGCACATAAAATCTATGCTGTTTGAAGTGTTTTTCCAAAGTTATCAACATTTTTATGTTTGGTGTTCCGGAATCAACCTTATCTCAATCTGAAAACGCGTTTTCTGCATTGTGCCATAACTTTGCAGGGAAGCTTCAGAACATGAAATTTTCACCTCCCACTTTAGAAGAAAGGGTCTCTCTAGTAGTTGTACATCAAATCTAAGCTGTCTGAAGTGTTTTTCCAAAGTTATCAACATTTTTATGTTTGGCGTTCTGGAACCCACCTTATCTCAGGCTGAAAACGCGTTTTATGCATTGTGCCAAAACTTTGTAGGTAAGCTCCAGAACATGAAATTTTCACCTCCCACTATAGCAGAAAGGGTCTTTCTAGTAGTTGCACATCAAATCTAAGCAGTTTGAAGTGTTTTTCCAAAGTTATCAACAGTTTTATGTTTGGTGTTCCTGAATCGACCTTATCTGAGGCTGAAAACATGTTTTCTGCATTGTGCCATAACTTTGCAAGGAAGCTTCAGAAAATGAACTTTTCACCTCCCACTATAGCAGAAAGGGTCTTTCTAGTAGTTGCACATCAAATCTTAGCAGTTTGAAGTGTTTTTCCAAAGTTATCAACACTTTTATGTTTGGTGTTCCTGAATCGACCTTATCTCAGGCTGAAAACGCGTTTTCTGCATTGTGCCATAACTTCTCCTGATAGCTTCAGAACATGAAATGTTCACCTCCCACTATAGCAGAAAGGGTCTTTCTAGTAGTTGCACATCAAATCTAAACTGTCTGAAGTGTTTTTCCAAAGTTATCAACATTTTTATGTTTGGTGTTCCGGAATCGACCTTATCTCAGGATGAAAAATCGTTTTCTGCATTGTCCCATAACTTTCCAGGGAAGCTTCAGAACATGAAATTTTGACCTCCCACTATAGCAGAAAGGGTCTTTCTAGTAGTTGCACATCAAATCTAAGCTGTCTGAAGTGTTTTTCGAAAGTTATCATCATTTTTATGTTTGGCGATCCGGAACCCACCTTATCTCAAGCTGAAAACGCGTTTTATGCATTGTGCCATAACTTTACAGGGAAGCTTCGGAACATGAAATGTTCACCTCCCACTGTAGCAGGAAGGGTCTTTCTAGTAGTTGCACATCAAATCTAAGCAGTCTGAAGTGTTTTTTGAAAGTTATCTACATTTTTATGTTTGCCGTTCCAGAATCGACCTTATCTCAGGCTGAAAACGCGTTGTCTGCATTGTGCCATAACTTTGCATGGAAGCTTCCGAACATGAAATTTTAACCTCCCACTATAGCAGAAAGGGTCTTCCTAGTAGTTGCACATCAAATCTAAGCTGTCTGATGTGTTTTTCGAAAGTTATCAACATTTTTATGTATGGCGTTCCGGAATCAACCTTATCTCAGGCTGAAAAGGCGTTTTACGCATTGTGCCATAACTTTGCAGGGAACCTTTAGAACATGGAATTTTCACCTCCCACTATAGCAGAAAGGGTTTTTCTAGTAGTTGCACATCAAATCTTAGCTGTCTGAAGTGTTGTTCCAAAGTTATCAACATTTTTATGTTTGGCGTTCCGGAATCTACCTTATCTCAGGCTGAAAACGCTTTTTACGCTTTGTGCCATAACTTCTCCTGGTAGCTTCAGAACATGAAATTTTCACCTCCCACTATAGCAGATAGGGTCTTTCGAGGAGTTGCACATCAAATCTAAGCTGTCTGAAGTGTTTTTCCAAAGTTATCAACATTTTTATGTTTGGCGTTCTGGAACCCACCTTATCTCAGGCTGAAAACGCGTTTTCTGCATTGTGCCATAACTTTGCAGGGAAGCTTATGTTTGGCGTTCCAGAAACAACCTTATCTCAGGCTGAAAATGCGTTTTACATATTTTGCCATAACTTTGCAGGGAAGCTTCAGAACATGAAATTTTGACATCCCACTATAGCAGAAATGGTCTTTCTAGTAGTTGCACATCAAATCTAAGCTGTCTGAAGTGTTTTTCCTAAGTTATCAACATTCTTATGTTTGGCGATCCGGAATCAACCTTATCTCAGGCTGAAAACGCGTTTTACGCATTGTGCCATAACTTTGCAGGAAAGCTTCAGAACATGAAATTTTCAACTCCCACTATAGCAGAAAGGGTCTTTCTAGTAGTTGCACATCAAATCTAAGCTGTCTGAAGTGTTTTTCCAAAGTTATCAATATTATTATGTTTGGCTTTCCGGAATCGACCTTATCTCAGGCTGAAAACGCGTTTCCTGCATTGTGGCATAACTTTGCAGGGATGCTTCAGAGCATGAAATTTTCACTTCCCACTGTAGCAGAAAGGGTCTTTCTAGTAGTTGCACATCAAATCTAAGCTGTCTGAAGTGTTTTTCCAAAGTTATCAACATTCTTATGTTTGGCGTTCCGGAATCAACCTTATCGCAGACTGAAAACGTGTTTTCTGCATTGTGCCATAACTTTGCAGGGAAACTTCAGAACATGAAATTTTCACGTCCAACTATAGCAGAAAGGTTCTTTCTAGTAGTTGCACATCAAATCTAAGCTGTCTGAAGTGTTTTTCGAAAGTTATCAACATTTTTATGTTTGGCGTTCTGGAACCCACCTAATCTCAGGTTGAAAAGGCGTTTTCTGCATTGTGCCATAACTTTGCAGGGAAGCTTCAGAACATGAAATTTTTACCTCCCACTATAGCAGAAAGGGTCTTTCTGGTAGTTGCACATCAAATCTAAGCTGTTTGAAGTGTTTTTCGAAAGTTATCAACATTTTTATGTTTGGCGTTCCGGAACACACCTTATCTCAGGCTGAAAACGCGTTTTACGCATTGTGGCATAACTTTGGAGGAAAGCTTCAGAACATGAAATTTTCAATTCCCATTATAGCAGAAAGGGTCTTTCTCGTACTTGCACATCAAATCTTAGCTGTCTGAAGTGTTTTTTGAAAGTTTTCAACATTTTTATGTTTGGCGTTCCTGAATCGACCTTATCTCAGGCTGAAAATGCGTTTTATGCATTGTGCCAAAACTTTGTAGGTAAGCTCCAGAACATGAAACTTTCACCTCCCACTATAGCAGAAAGGGTCTTTCTAGTAGTTGCACATCAAATCTAAGCAGTTTGAAGTGTTTTTCCAAAGTTATCAACAGTTTTATGTTTGGTGTTCCTGAATCGACCTTATCTGAGGCTGAAAACATGTTTTCTGCATTGTGCCATAACTTTGCAAGGAAGCTTCAGAAAATGAACTTTTCACCTCCCACTATAGCAGAAAGGGTCTTTCTAGTAGTTGCACATCAAATCTTAGCAGTTTGAAGTGTTTTTCCAAAGTTATCAACACTTTTATGTTTGGTGTTCCTGAATCGACCTTATCTCAGGCTGAAAACGCGTTTTCTGCATTGTGCCATAACTTCTCCTGATAGCTTCAGAACATGAAATGTTCACCTCCCACTATAGCAGAAAGGGTCTTTCTAGTAGTTGCACATCAAATCTAAACTGTCTGAAGTGTTTTTCCAAAGTTATCAACATTTTTATGTTTGGTGTTCCGGAATCGACCTTATCTCAGGATGAAAAATCGTTTTCTGCATTGTCCCATAACTTTCCAGGGAAGCTTCAGAACATGAAATTTTGACCTCCCACTATAGCAGAAAGGGTCTTTCTAGTAGTTGCACATCAAATCTAAGCTGTCTGAAGTGTTTTTCGAAAGTTATCATCATTTTTATGTTTGGCGATCCGGAACCCACCTTATCTCAAGCTGAAAACGCGTTTTATGCATTGTGCCATAACTTTACAGGGAAGCTTCGGAACATGAAATGTTCACCTCCCACTGTAGCAGGAAGGGTCTTTCTAGTAGTTGCACATCAAATCTAAGCAGTCTGAAGTGTTTTTTGAAAGTTATCTACATTTTTATGTTTGCCGTTCCAGAATCGACCTTATCTCAGGCTGAAAACGCGTTGTCTGCATTGTGCCATAACTTTGCATGGAAGCTTCCGAACATGAAATTTTAACCTCCCACTATAGCAGAAAGGGTCTTCCTAGTAGTTGCACATCAAATCTAAGCTGTCTGATGTGTTTTTCGAAAGTTATCAACATTTTTATGTATGGCGTTCCGGAATCAACCTTATCTCAGGCTGAAAAGGCGTTTTACGCATTGTGCCATAACTTTGCAGGGAACCTTTAGAACATGGAATTTTCACCTCCCACTATAGCAGAAAGGGTTTTTCTAGTAGTTGCACATCAAATCTTAGCTGTCTGAAGTGTTGTTCCAAAGTTATCAACATTTTTATGTTTGGCGTTCCGGAATCTACCTTATCTCAGGCTGAAAACGCTTTTTACGCTTTGTGCCATAACTTCTCCTGGTAGCTTCAGAACATGAAATTTTCACCTCCCACTATAGCAGATAGGGTCTTTCGAGGAGTTGCACATCAAATCTAAGCTGTCTGAAGTGTTTTTCCAAAGTTATCAACATTTTTATGTTTGGCGTTCTGGAACCCACCTTATCTCAGGCTGAAAACGCGTTTTCTGCATTGTGCCATAACTTTGCAGGGAAGCTTATGTTTGGCGTTCCAGAAACAACCTTATCTCAGGCTGAAAATGCGTTTTACATATTTTGCCATAACTTTGCAGGGAAGCTTCAGAACATGAAATTTTGACATCCCACTATAGCAGAAATGGTCTTTCTAGTAGTTGCACATCAAATCTAAGCTGTCTGAAGTGTTTTTCCTAAGTTATCAACATTCTTATGTTTGGCGATCCGGAATCAACCTTATCTCAGGCTGAAAACGCGTTTTACGCATTGTGCCATAACTTTGCAGGAAAGCTTCAGAACATGAAATTTTCAACTCCCACTATAGCAGAAAGGGTCTTTCTAGTAGTTGCACATCAAATCTAAGCTGTCTGAAGTGTTTTTCCAAAGTTATCAATATTTTTATGTTTGGCTTTCCGGAATCGACCTTATCTCAGGCTGAAAACGCGTTTCCTGCATTGTGGCATAACTTTGCAGGGATGCTTCAGAGCATGAAATTTTCACTTCCCACTGTAGCAGAAAGGGTCTTTCTAGTAGTTGCACATCAAATCTAAGCTGTCTGAAGTGTTTTTCCAAAGTTATCAACATTCTTATGTTTGGCGTTCCGGAATCAACCTTATCGCAGACTGAAAACGTGTTTTCTGCATTGTGCCATAACTTTGCAGGGAAACTTCAGAACATGAAATTTTCACGTCCAACTATAGCAGAAAGGTTCTTTCTAGTAGTTGCACATCAAATCTAAGCTGTCTGAAGTGTTTTTCGAAAGTTATCAACATTTTTATGTTTGGCGTTCTGGAACCCACCTAATCTCAGGTTGAAAACGCGTTTTCTGCATTGTGCCATAACTTTGCAGGGAAGCTTCAGAACATGAAATTTTTACCTCCCACTATAGCAGAAAGGGTCTTTCTGGTAGTTGCACATCAAATCTAAGCTGTTTGAAGTGTTTTTCGAAAGTTATCAACATTTTTATGTTTGGCGTTCCGGAACACACCTTATCTCAGGCTGAAAACGCGTTTTACGCATTGTGGCATAACTTTGGAGGAAAGCTTCAGAACATGAAATTTTCAATTCCCATTATAGCAGAAAGGGTCTTTCTCGTACTTGCACATCAAATCTTAGCTGTCTGAAGTGTTTTTTGAAAGTTTTCAACATTTTTATGTTTGGCGTTCCTGAATCGACCTTATCTCAGGCTGAAAATGCGTTTTCTGCAATGTGCCATAACTTTGCAGGGAAGTTTCAGAACATGAAATTTTCAACTCCCACTATAGCAGAATGGGTCTTTCTAGTAGTTGCACATCAAATCTAAGCTGTCTGAAGTGTTTTTCCAAATTTATCAAAATTTTTATGTTTGGCATTCCGGAATCGACCTTATCTCAGGCTGAAAACGCGTTTTCTGCATTGTGCCATAACTTTGCAGGGAAGCTTCAGAACATGAAATTTTCACCTCCCACTGTAGCTAAAAGGGTCTTTCTAGTAGTTGCACATCAAATCTAAGCTGTCTGAAGTGTTTTTCCAAAGTTATCAACATTTTTATGTTTGGCGTTCCGGAATCAACCTAATCTGAGGCTGAAAACGCGTTTTACGCATTCTGCCATAACTTTGCAGGAAAGCTTCAGAACATGAAATTTTCAACTCCCACTATAGCAGAAAGTGTCTTTCTAGTAGTTTCACATCAAATCTAAGCTGTCTGAAGTGTTTTTCCAAAGTTATCAATATTTTTATGTTTGGCGTTCCGGAATCGACCTAATCTCAGGCTGAAAACGCGTTTCCTGCATTGTAGCATAACTTTGCAGGGATGCTTCAGAACATGAAATGTTCGCCTCCCACTTTAGCAGAAAGGGTCTTTCTAGTAGTTGCACATCAAATCTAAGCTGTCTGAAGTGTTTTTCCAAAGTTATCAACATTTTTATGTTTGGCGTTCTGGAACCCACCTTATCTCAGGCTGAAAACGCGTTTTCTGCATTGTGCCATAACTTTGCAGGGAAGCTTATGTTTGGCGTTCCAGAAACAACCTTATCTCAGGCTGAAAATGCGTTTTACATATTTTGCCATAACTTTGCAGGGAAACTTCAGAACATGAAATTTTGACATCCCACTATAGCAGAAAGGGTCTTTCTAGTAGTTGCTCATCAAATCTAAGCTGTCTGAAGTGTTTTTCCAAAGTTATCAACATTCTTATGTTTGGCGATCCGGAATCAACCTTATCTCAGGCTGAAAACGCGTTTTACGCATTGTGCCATAACTTTTCAGGAAAGCTTCAGAACATGAAATTTTCAACTCCCACTATAGCAGAAAAGGTCTTTCTAGTAGTTGCACATCAAATCTAAGCTGTCTGAAGTGTTTTTCCAAAGTTATCAATATTTTTATGTTTGGCTTTCCGGAATCGACCTTATCTAAGGCTGAAAACGCGTTTCCTGCATTGTGGCATAACTTTGCAGGGATGCTTCAGAACATGAAATTTTCACCTCCCACTGTAGCAGAAAGGGTCTTTCTAGTAGTTGCACATCAAATCTAAGTTGTCTGAAGTGTTTTTCCAAAGTTATCAACATTCTTATGTTTGGCGTTCCGGAATCAACCTTATCGCAGACTGAAAACGTGTTTTCTGCATTGTGCCATAACTTTGCAGGGAAACTTCAGAACATGAAATTTTCACATCCAACTAAAGCAGAAAGGTTCTTTCTAGTAGTTGCACATCAAATCTAAGCTGTCTGAAGTGTTTTTCGAAAGTAATCAACATTTTTATGTTTGGCGTTCTGGAACCCACCTAATCTCAGGCTGAAAACGCGTTTTCTGCATTGTGCCATAACTTTGCAGGGAAGCTTCAGAACATGAAATTTTTACCTCCCACTATAGCAGAAAGGGTCTTTCTGGTAGTTGCACATCAAATCTAAGCTGTCTGAAGTGTTTTTCGAAAGTTATCAACATTTTTATGTTTGGCGTTCCGGAACCCACCTTATCTCAGGCTGAAAACGCGCTATACGCATTGTGCCATAACTTTGCAGGAAAGCTTCAGAACATGAAATTTTCAACTCCCACTATAGCAGAAAGGGTCTTTCTAGTAGTTGCACATCAAATCTAAGCTGTCTGAAGTGTTTTTCCAAAGTTATCAATATTTTTATGTTTGGCTTTCCGGAATCGACCTTATCTCAGGCTGAAAACGCCTTTTACACATTGTTTCATAACTTTGCCGGGAAGGTTGAGAACATCAAATTTTCACCTCCCACTATAACAGAAAGGGTTTTTCTAGTAGTTGCACATCAAATCTAAGCTGTCTTAAGTGTTTTTCCAAAGTTATCAACATTCTTATGTTTGGCGATCCGGAATCAACCTTATCTCAGGCTGAAAATGCGTTTTCTGCAATGTGGCATAACTTTGCAGGGAAGTTTCAGAACATGAAATTTTCAACTCCCACTATAGCAGAATGGGTCTTTCTAGTAGTTGCACATCAAATCTAAGCTGTCTGAAGTGTTTTTCCAAATTTATCAAAATTTTTATGTTTGGCATTCCGGAATCGACCTTATCTCAGGCTGGAAACGCGTTTTCTGCATTGTGCCATTACTTTGCAGGGAAGCTTCAGAACATGAAATTTTCACCTCCCACTGTAGCTAAAAGTGTCTTTCTAGTAGTTGCACATCAAATCTGAGCTGTCTGAAGTGTTTTTCCAAAGTTATCAACATTTTTATGTGTGGCGCTCCGGAACCCACCTTATCTCAGCCTGAAAACGCGTTTTACATATTTTGCCATAACTTTGCAGGGAAGCTTCAGAAGATGAAATTTTAACATCCCACTATAGCAGAAAGGGTCTTTCTAGTAGTTGCACATAAAATCTAAGTTGTCTGAAGTGTTTTTCCAAAGTTATCAACATTCTTATGTTTGGCGTTCGGGAATCAACCTTATCTCAGACTGAAAACGTGTTTTCTGCATTGTGCCATAACTTTGCAGGGAAACTTCAGAACATGAAATTTTCACCTCCAACTATAGCAGAAAGGGTCTTTCTAGTAGTTGCACATCAAATCTAAGCTGTCTGAAGTGTTTTTCCAAAGTTATCAACATTTTTATGTTTGGCGTTCTGGAACCCACCATATCTCTGGCTGAAAACGCGTTTTCTGCATTGTGCCATAACTTTGTAGGGAAGCTTATGTTTGGCGTTCCAGAAACAACCTTATCTCAGGCTGAAAACGCGTTTTACGCATTGTGCCATAACTTTGCAGGAAAGCTTCAGAACATGAAATTTTCAACTCCCACTATAGCAGAAAGGGTCTTTCTAGTAGTTGCACATAAAATCTAAGTTGTCTGAAGTGTTTTTCCAAAGTTATCAACATTCTTATGTTTGGCGTTCCGGAATCAACCTTATCGCAGACTGAAAACGTGTTTTCTGCATTGTGCCATAACTTTGCAGGGAAACTTCAGAACATGAAATTTTCATGTCCAACTATAGCAGAAAGGTTCTTTGTAGTAGTTGCACATCAAATCTAAGCTGTCTGAAGTGTTTTTCGAAAGTTATCAACATTTTTATGTTTGGCGTTCTGGAACCCACCTAATCTCAGGCTGAAAACGCGTTTTCTGCATTGTGCCATAACTTTGCAGGGAAGCTTCAGAACATGAAATTTTTACCTCCCACTATAGCAGAAAGGGTCTTTCTAGTAGTTGCACATCAAATCTAAGCTGTCTGAAGTGTTTTTCGAAAGTTATCAACATTTTTATGTTTGGCGTTCCGGAATCGACCGTATCTCAGGCTGAAAACGCCTTTTACACATTGTTTCATAACTTTGCCGGGAAGGTTGAGAACATCAAATTTTCACCTCCCACTATAGCAGAAAGGGTCTTTCTAGTAGTTGCACATCAAATCTAAGCTGTCTGAAGTGTTTTTCCAAAGTTTTCAACATTTTTATGTTTGGCGTTCCTGAATCGACCTTATCTCAGGCTGAAAATGCGTTTTCTGCATTGTGCCATAACTTTGCAGGGAAGCTTCAGAACATGACATTTTCACCTCCCACTATAGAAGAAAGGGTCTTTCTAGTAGTTGCACATCAAATCTAAGCTGTCTGAAGTGTTTTTCCAAAGTTATCAATATTTTTATGTTTGGCGTTTCGGAATCGACCTTATCTCAGGCTGAAAACGCATTTCCTGCATTGTGGCATAACTTTGCAATGAAGCTTCAGAACATGAAATTTTCACCTCCCACTGTAGCTAAAAGGGTCTTTCTAGTAGTTGCAGATCAAATCTAAGCTGTCTGAAGTGATTTTCCAAAGTTATCAACATTTTTATGTTTGGCGTTCTGGAACCCACCTAATCTCTGGCTGAAAACGCGTTTCATGCATTGTTGCATAACTTTGCAGGGATGCTTCAGAACATGAAATGTTCGCCTCCCACTATAGCAGATAGGGCCTTTCGAGGAGTTGCACATCAAATCTAAGCTGTCTGAAGTGTTTTTCCAAAGTTATCAACATTTTTATGTTTGGCGTTCTGGAACCCACGTTATCTCAGGCTGAAAACGCGTTTTCTGCATTGTGCCATAACTTTGCAGGGAAGCTTCAGAACATGAAATTTTCACCTCCCACTATAGCAGACAGTGTCTTTCTAGTAGTTGCACATCAAATCTAAGCTGTCTGAAGTGTTTTTCCAAAGTTATCAACATTTTTATGTGTGGCGTTCCGGAACCCACCTTATCTCAGCCTGAAAACGCGTTTTACATATTTTGCCATAACTTTGCAGGGAAGCTTCAGAAGATGAAATTTTAACATCCCACTATAGCAGAAAGGGTCTTTCTAGCAGTTGCACATCAAATCTAAGTTGTCTGAAGTGTTTTTCCAAAGTTATCAACATTTTTATGTTTGGCGTTCTGCAACCCACCTTATCTCAGGCTGAAAACGCGTTTTCTGCATTGTGCCATAACTTTGTAGGGAAGCTTATGTTTGGCGTTCCAGAAACAACCTTATCTCAGGCTGAAAATGCGTTTTACGCATTGTGCCATAACTTTGCAGGAAAGCTTCAGAACATGAAATTTTCAACTCCCACTATAGCAGAAAGGGTCTTTCTAGTAGTTGCACATCAAATCTAAGCTGTCTGAAGTGTTTTTCCAAAGTTATCAATATTTTTATGTTTGGCTTTCCGGAATCGACCTTATCTCAGGCTGAAAACGCGTTTCCTGCATTGTGCCATAACTTTGCAGGGATGCTTCAGAACATGAAATTTTCACCTCCCACTGTAGCAGAAAGGGTCTTTCGAGTAGTTGCACATCAAATCTAAGCTGACTGATGTGTTTTTCCGAAGTTATTAACATTTTTATGTTTGGCGTTCCGGAATCGACCTTATCTCAGGCTGAAAACGCCTTTTACACATTGTTTCATAACTTTGCCGGGAAGGTTGAGAACATAAAATTTTCACCTCCCACTATAGCAGAAAGGGTCTTTCTAGTAGTTGCACATCAAATCTAAGCTGTCTGAAGTGTTTTTCCAAAGTTATCAACATTTTTATGTTTGGCGTTCCGGAACCCACCTTATCTCAGGCTGTGAGCGCGTTTTCTGCATTGTGGCATAACTTTGGAGGAAAGCTTCAGAACATGAAATTTTCAATTCCCATTATAGCATAAAGGGTCTTTCTCGTACTTGCACATCAAATCTAAGCTGTCTGAAGTGTTTTTCGAAAGTTTTCAACATTTTTATGTTTGGCGTTCCTGAATCGACCTTATCTCAGGCTGAAAATGCGTTTTCTGCAATGTGCCATAGCTTTGCAGGGAAGTTTCAGAACATGAAATTTTCAACTCCCACTATAGCAGAATGGGTCTTTCTAGTAGTTGCACATCAAATCTAAGCTGTCTGAAGTGTTTTTCCAAATTTATCAAAATTTTTATGTTCGGCATTCCGGAATCGACCTTATCTCTGGCTGAAAACGCGTTTCCTGCATTGTGGCATAACTTTGCAATGAAGCTTCAGAACATGAAATTTTCACCTCCCACTGTAGCTAAAAGGGTCTTTCTAGTAGTTGCAGATCAAATCTAAGCTGTCTGAAGTGATTTTCCAAAGTTATCAACATTCTTATGTTTGGCGTTCCGGAATCAAGCTTATCTCAGACTGAAAACGTGTTTTCTGCATTGTGCCATAACTTTGCAGGGAAACTTCAGAACATGAAAATTTCACCTCCAACTATAGCAGAAAGGGTCTTTCTAGTAGTTGCACATCAAATCTAAGCTGTCTGAAGTGTTTTTCCAAAGTTATCAACATTTTTATGTTTAGCGTTCCGGATCGCACCTTATTGAAAACGCCTTTTCTGCATTGTGCCATAACTTTGCAGGGAAGCTTCAGAACTTGACATTTTCACCTCCCACTATTGCAGAAAGGGTCTTTCTAGTAGTTGCACATCAAACTAAGCTGTCTGATGTGTTTTTCGAAAGTTATCAACATTTTTTTGTTTGGCGTTCCGGAACCCACCTTATCTCAGGCTGAAAACGCGTTTTCTGCTCTGTGGCATAACTTTGCAGGGAAGCTTCGGAACATGACATTTTCACATCCCACTATAGCAGAAAGGGTCTTTCTAGTAGTTGCACATCAAATCTAAGCTGTCTGAAGTGTATTTCCAAAGTTATAAACATTTTGATGTTTGGCGTTACGGAATCGACCTTATCTCAGGCTGAAAACGCGTTTTACGCATTGTGCCATAACTTCTCAGGGAAGCTTCAGAACATGAAATGTTCACCTCCCACTATAGCTGAAAGGGTTTTTCTAATAGTTGCACATCAAATCTAAGCTGTCTGAAGTGTTTTTCCAAAGTTATCAACATTCTTATGTTTGGCGTTTCGGAATCAACCTTATCTCAGGCTGAAAACGCGTTTTCAGCATTGTGCCATCACTTTGCAGGAAAGCTGCAGAATATTAAATTTTCACCTCCCACTATAGCAGAAAGGGTCTTTCTAGTAGTTGCACATCAAATCTAAGCTGTCTGAAGTGTTTTTTCAAAGTTATCATATTTTTATGTTTGGCGTTCCGTAATTGACCTTGACTCATGCTGAAAACGCGTTTTCTGCATTGTGCCATAACTTTGCAGGGAAGCTTCAGAACATGACATTTCAACATTCCACTATAGCAGAAAGGGTCTTTCTAGTAGTTGCACATCAAATCTAAGCTGTTTGAAGTGTTTTTCCAAAGTTATCAACATTTTTATGTTTGGCGTTCCGGAATCAACCTTATCTCTGGCTGAAAACGCGTTTTCTGCACTGTGCCATAACTTTGCAGGGAAGCTTCAGAACATGAAATGTTCACCTCCCACTATAGCAGAAAGGGTCTCTCTAGTAGTTGCACATCAAATCTAAGCTGTCTGAAGTGTTTTTCCAAAGTTATCAACATTTTTATGTTTGGCGTTCCGGAACCCACCTTTTCTCAGGCTGAAAATGCGTTTTCTGCATTGTGCCACAACTTTGCAGGGAAGCTTCAGAACATGAAATGTTCACCTCCCACTATAGCAGAAAGGGTCTCTCTAGTAGTTGCACATCAAATCTAAGCTGTCTGAAGTGTTTTTCCAAAGTTATCAACATTTTTATGTTTGGCGTACCGGAATCGACCTTATGTGAGGCTGAAAACGCATTTTCTGCATTGTGCCATAACTTTGCAGGGAAGCTTCAGAACAAGAAATTTTCACCTCCCACTATAGCAGAAAGGGTCTTTATAGTAGTTGCATATCAAATCTAAGCTGTCTGAAGTGTTTTTCCAAAGATATCAACATTTTTATGTTTGGCGTTCCGGAATCGACCTTATGTGATGCTGAAAACTCGTTTTCTGCATTGTGCCATAACTTTGCAGGGAAGCTTCAGAATCTGAAATTTTCACCTCCCACGATAGCAGAAAGGGTCTTTCGAGTAGTTGCACATCAAATCTAAGCTGTCTGAAATGTTTTTCGAAAGTTATCAACATTTTTATGTTTGCCGTTCAAGAATCGACCTTATCTGAGGCTGAAAACCCGTTTTCTGCATTGTGCCTTAACTTTGCAGGGAAGCTTCAGAACATGAAATTTTCACCTCCCACTATAGCAAAAGGGCGTCTTTCTAGTAGTTGCACATCAAATCTAAGCTGTCTGAAGTTTTTTTTCCAAAGTTATCAACATTTTTATGTTTGGCATTCCAGAATCGACCTTATCTCCGGCTGAAAATGCGTTTTCTGCATTGTGCCATAACTTTGCAGGGAAGCTTGAGAACATGAAGTTTTAACCTCCCACTATAGCAGAAAGGGTCATTCTAGTAGTTGCACATCAAATCTAAGCTGTCTTGAAGTGTTTTTCTGAAGTTATCAACATTTTTATGTTTGGCGTTCCGGAACCCACCTTATCTCAGCCTGAAAACGCGTTTTACATGTTTTGCCATAACTTTGGAGGGAAGCTTCAGAACATGAAATTTTTACATCCCACTATAGCAGAAAGGGTCTTTCTAGTAGTTGCACATCAAATCTAAGCTGTCTGAAGTGTTTTTCCAAAGTTATCAACATTTTTATGTTTGTCGTTCTGGAACCCACCTTATCTCAGGCTAAAAACGCGTTTTCTGCATTGTGCCGTAACTTTGCAGGGAGACTTCAGAACATGAAATTTTCTCCTCCCACTATAGCAGAAAGGGTATTTCTAGTAGTTGCACATCAAATCTTAGCAGTCTGAAGTGTTTTTCCAAAGTTCTGAACATTTTTATGTTTGGCGTTCTGAAATCAATCTTATCTCAGGCTGAAAACGCGTTTTACGTACTGTGCCATAACTTTGCAGGGAAGCTTCAGAAGATGAAATTTTAACCTCCCACTATAGCAGAAAGGGTCTTTCTAGTAGTTGCACATCAAATCTAAGCTGTCGAAAGTGTTTTTCCAAAGTTATCAACATTTTTATTTTTGGCGTTTCGGAAGCGAACTTATCTCCGGATGAAAACGCGTTTCCTGCATTGTTGCAAAACTTTGCAGGGATGCTTCAGAACAAGAAATGTTCGCCTCCCACTATAGCAGATAGGGTCTTTCGAGGAGTTGCACATCAAATCTAAGCTGTCTGAAGTGTTTTTCCAAAGTTATCAACATTTTTATGTTTGGCGTTCTGGAACCCACCTTATCTCAGGCTGAAAACGCGTTTTCTGCATTGTGCCATAACTTTGCAGGGAAGCTTCAGAACATGAAATTTTCACCTCCCACTATAGCAGACAGTGTCTTTCTAGTAGTTGCACATCAAATCTAAGCTGTCTGAAGTGTTTTTCCAAAGTTATCAACATTCTTATGTTTGGCGTTCCGGAATCAACCTTATCTGAGGCTGAAAACGCGTTTTACGCATTGTGCCATAACTTTGCAGGAAAGCTTCAGAACATGAAATTTTCATCTCCCACTATAGCAGAAAGGGTCTTTCTAGTAGTTTCACATCAAATCTAAGCTGTCTGAAGTGTTTTTCCAAAGTTATCAATATTTTTATGTTTGGCGTTCCGGAATCGACCTTATCTCAGGCTGAAAACGCGTTTCCTGGATTATTGCATAACTTTGCAGGGATGCTTCAGAACATGAAATGTTCGCCTCCCACTATAGCAGATAGGGTCTTTCGAGGAGTTGCACATCAAATCTATGCTTTCTGAAGTGTTTTTCCAAAGTTATCAACATTTTTATGTTTGCCGTTCTGGAACCCACCTTATCTCAGGCTGAAAACGCGTTTTCTGCATTGTGCCATAACTTTGTAGGGAAGCTTATGTTTGGCGTTCCAGAAACAACCTTATCTCAGGCTGAAAATGCGTTTTACATATTTTGCCATAACTTTGCAAGGAAGCTTCAGAACATGAAATTTTAACATCCCACTATAGCAGAAAGGGTCTTTCTAGTAGTTGCACATCAAATCTAAGTTGTCTGAAGTGTTTTTCCAAAGTTATCAACATTCTTATGTTTGGCGATCCGGAATCAACCTTATCTCAGGCTGAAAACGCGTTTTACGCATTGTGCCATAACTTTGCAGGAAAGCTTCAGAACATGAAATTTTCAACTCCCACTATAGCAGAAAGGGTCTTTCTAGTAGTTGCACATCAAATCTAAGCTGTCTGAAGTGTTTTTCCAAAGTTATCAATATTTTTATGTTTGGCGTTCCGGAATCGACCTTATCTCAGGCTGAAAACGCGTTTCCTGGATTATTGCATAACTTTGCAGGGATGCTTCAGAACATGAAATGTTCGCCTCCCACTATAGCAGATAGGGTCTTTCGAGCAGTTGCACATCAAATCTAAGCTTTCTGAAGTGTTTTTCCAAAGTTATCAACATTTTTATGTTTGGCGTTCTGGAACCCACCTTATCTCAGGCTGAAAACGCGTTTTCTGCATTGTGCCATAACTTTGTAGGGAAGCTTATGTTTGGCGTTCCAGAAACAACCTTATCTCAGGCTGAAAATGCGTTTTACATATTTTGCCATAACTTTGCAAGGAGGCTTCAGAACATGAAATTTTAACATCCCACTATAGCAGAAAGGGTCTTTCTAGTAGTTGCACATCAAATCTAAGTTGTCTGAAGTGTTTTTCCAAAGTTATCAACATTCTTATGTTTGGCGATCCGGAATCAACCTTATCTCAGGCTGAAAACGCGTTTTACGCATTGTGCCATAACTTTGCAGGAAAGCTTCAGAACATGAAATTTTCAACTCCCACTATAGCAGAAAGGGTCTTTCTAGTAGTTGCACATCAAATCTAAGCTGTCTGAAGTGTTTTTCCAAAGTTATCAATATTTTTATGTTTGGCTTTCCGGAATCGACCTTATCTCAGGCTGAAAACGCGTTTCCTGCATTGTGCCATAACTTTGCAGGGAAACTTCAGAACATGAAATTTTCACGCCCAACTATAGCAGAAAGGTTCTTTCTAGTAGTTGCACATCAAATCTAAGCAGTCTGAAGTGTTTTTCCAAAGTTCTGAACATTTTTATGTTTGGCTTCTGAAATCAATCTTATCTCAGGCTGAAAACGCGTTTTACGTACTGTGCCATGACTTTGCTGGGAAGCTTCAGAACATGAAATTTTAACCTCCCACTATAGCAGAAAAGGTCCTTCCAGTATTTGCACATCAAATCTAAGCTGTCTGAAGTGTTTTTCCAAAGTTATCAACCTTTTTATGTTTGGCGTTCTGGAACCCACCTTATCTCAGGCTGAAAACGCGTTTTCTGCATTGTGCCATAACTTTGCAGGGAAGCTTGAGAACATGAAGTTTTAACCTCCCACTATAGCAGAAAGGGTCATTCTAGTAGTTGCACATAAAATCTAAGCTGTCTTGAAGTGTTTTTCTGAAGTTATTAACATTTTTATGTTTGGCGTTCCGGAACCTACCTTATCTCAGCCTGAAAACGCGTTCTACATATTTTGCCATAACTTTGCAGGGAAGCTTCAGAACATGAAATTTTAACATCCCACTATGGCAGAAAGGGTCTTTCTAGTAGTTGCACAACAAATCTAAGCTGTCTGAAGTGTTTTTCCAAAGTTATCAATATTTTTATGTTTGGCGTTTCGGAATCGACCTTATCTCAGGCTGAAAACGCATTTCCTGCATTGTGGCATAACTTTGCAGGGAAGCTTCAGAACATGAAATTTTCACCTCCCACTGTAGCTAAAAGGGTCTTTCTAGTAGTTGCACATCAAATCTAAGCTGTCTGAAGTGTTTTTCCAAAGTTATCAACATTTTTATGTTTGGCGTTCTGGAACCCACCTAATCTCGGGCTGAACACGCGTTTCCTGCATTGTTGCATAACTTTGCAGGGATGCTTCACAACATGAAATGTTCGCCTCCCACTATAGCAGATAGGGTCTTTCGAGGAGTTGCACATCAAATCTAAGCTGTCTGAAGTGTTTTTCCAAAGTTATCAACATTCTTATGTTTGGCGTTCCGGAATCAACCTTATCGCAGACTGAAAACGTGTTTTCTGCATTATGCCATAACTTTGCAGGGAAACTTCAGAACATGAAATTTTCACGTCCAACTATAGCACAAAGGTTCTTTCTAGTAGTTGCACATCAAATCTAAGCTGTCTGAAGTGTTTTTCGAAGGTTATCAACATTTTTATGTTTGGCGTTCCGGAACCCACCTTATCTCAGACTGAAAACGCGTTTTACGCATTGTGCCATAACTTTGCAGGAAAGCATCAGAACATGAAATTTTCAACTCCCACTATAGCAGAAAGGGTCTTTCTAGTAGTTGCACATCAAATCTAAGCTGTCTGAAGTGTTTTTCCAAAGTTATCAATATTTTTATGTTTGGCTTTCCGGAATCGACCTTATCTCAGGCTGAAAACGCGTTTCCTGCATTGTGGCATAACTTTGCAGGGATGCTTCAGAACATGAAATTTTCACCTCCCACTGTAGCAGAAAGGGTCTTTCGAGTAGTTGCACATCATATCTAAGCTGACTGATGTGTTTTTCCGAAGTTATTAACATTTTTATGTTTGGCGTTCCGGAATCGACCTTATCTCAGGCTGAAAACGCCTTTTACACATTGTTTCATAACTTTGCCGGGAAGGTTGAGAACATCAAATTTTCACCTACAACTATAGCAGAAAGGGTCTTTCTAGTAGTTGCACATCAAATCTAAGCTGTCTGAAGTGTTTTTCCAAAGTTATCAACATTTTTATGTTTGGAGTTCCGGAACCCACCTTATCTCAGGCTGTGAGCGCGTTTTCTGCATTGTGCCATAACTTTGGAGGAAAGCTTCAGAACATGAAATTTTCAATTCCCATTATAGCAGAAAGGGTCTTTCTCGTACTTGCACATCAAATCTTAGCTGTTTGAAGTGTTTTTTGAAAGTTTTCAACATTCTTATGTTTGGCGTTCCGGAATCAACCTTATCGCAGACTGAAAACGTGTTTTCTGCATTGTGCCATAACTTTGCAGGGAAACTTCAGAACATGAAATTTTCACGTCCAACTACAGCACAAAGGTTCTTTCTAGTAGTTGCACATCAAATCTAAGCTGTCTGAAGTGTTCTTCCAAAGTTATCAACATTTTTATGTTTGGCATTCCGGAATCCACCTTATCTCAGGCTGTAAACGCTTTTTTTGCATTGTGCCATAACTTTGGAGGGAAGCTTCAGAACATGAAATTTTCAATTCCCATTATAACAGAAAGGGTCTTTCTCATACTTGCACATCAAATCTAAGCTGTCTGAAGTGTTTTTTCAAAGTTATCAACATTCTTATGTTTGGCGTTTCGGAATCAACCTTATCTCAGGCTGAAAACGCGTTTTCAGCATTGTGCCATCACTTTGCAGGAAAGCTGCAGAATATAAAATTTTCACCTCCCACTATAGCAGAAAGGGTCTTTCTAGTAGTTGCACATCAAATCTAAGCTGTCTGAAGTGTTTTTTCAAAGTTATCATCATTTTTATGTTTGGCGTGCCGGAATCGACCTTATCTCAGGCTGAATACGCGATTTACGCATTCTGCCATAACTTTGCAGGGAATCTTGAGAACACGAAATTTTCATATCCCACTATAGCAGAAAGGGTCTTTCTAGTAGTTCCACATCAAATCTAAGCTGACTGAAGTGCTTTTCGATAGTTTTCAACATTTTTATATTTGGTGTTCCTGAATCGACCTTATCTCTGGCTGAAAACGCGTTTCCTGCATTGTGCCATAACATTGCAGGGAAACTTCAGAACATGAAATTTTCACCTCCCACTATAGCAGAAAGGGTCTTTCTAGTAGTTGCACATCAAATCTAATCTGTCTGAAGTGTTTTTTCAAAGTTATCATATTTTTATGTTTGGCGTTCTGTAATTGACCTTGTCTCATGCTGAAAACGCGTTTTCTGCATTGTGCCATAACTTTGCTGGGAAGCTTCAGAACATGACATTTCAACATCCCACTATAGCAGAAAGGGTCTTTCCAGTAGTTGCACATCAAATCTAAGCTGTCTGAAGTGTTTTTCCAAAGTTATCAACATTCTTATGTTTGGCGTTTCGGAATCAACCTTATCTCAGGCTGAAAACGCGTTTTCTGCATTGTGCCATAACTTTGCAGGGAAGCTTTAGAACATGAAATTTTCACCTCCCACTTCAGCAGAAAGGGTCTTTCTAGTAGTTGCACATCAAATCTAAGCTGTCTGTAGAGTTTTTCCTGAGTTATCAACATTTTTATGTTTGCCGTTCCGGAATCGACCTTATCTCAGTCAGAAAATCCGTTTTCTGCATTGTGCCATAACTTTGCAGGGAAGCTTTAGAACATGAAATTTTCACCTCCCACTATAGCAGAAAGGATATTTCTAGTAGTTGCACAACAAACTAAGCTGTCTGAAGTGTTTTTCGAAAGTTATCAACATTTTTATGTTTGGCGTTCTGGAATCGACCTCATCTCAGGATGAAAAATCGTTTTCTGCATTGTCCCATAACTTTGCAGGGAAGCTTCAGAACATGAAATTTTCTCCTCCCACTATAGCAGAAAGGGTCTTTCTAGTAGTTACACATCAAATCTAAGCTGTCTGTAGAGTTTTTCCTGAGTTATCAACATTTTCATGTTTGGCGTTCTGAAATCAACCTCATCTCAGGTTGAAAACGCGTTTTACGCATTGTGCCATAACTTTGCAGGGAAGCTTCAGAACATGATATTTTCGCCTCCCACTATAGCAGAAAGGGTCTTTCTCGTAGTTGCACATCAAATCTAAGCTGTCTGAAGTGTTTTTCCAAAGTTATCAACATTTTTATGTTTGGCGTTCTGGAAACCACCTTATTTCAGGCTTAAAACAGGTTTTCTGCATTGTGCCATGACTTTGCAGGGAAGCTTCAGAACATGAAATTTTCACCTCCCCCTATAGCAGAAAGGGTCTTTCTCGTAGTTGCACATCAAATCTAAGCTGTCTGTACAGTTTTTCCGGAGTTATCAACATTTTTATGTTTGGCGTTCTGAAATCAACCTCATCTCAGGCTGAAAACGCGTTTTCTGCGTTGTGCCATAACTTTGCAGGGAAGCTTTAGAACATTAAATTTTCACCTCCCACTTCAGCAGAAAGGGTCTTTCTAGTAGTTGCACATCAAATCAAAGCTTTCTGAAGTGCTTTTCCTAAGTTATCAACATTTTTATGTTTGGCTTTCCGGAACCCACCTTATCTCAGGCCCAAAACGCGTTTTCTCCATTGTGGCATAACTTTGCAGGGAAGATTCAGAACATGAAATTTTCACCTCCCACTATAGCAGAAAGGGTCTTTCTCGTACTTGCACATCAAATCTAAGCTGTCTGAAGTGTATTTCAAAAGTTGTTAACTTTTTTATGTTTTGCGTTCCTGAATGGACCTTTTCTCAGGCTCAAAACGCGTTTCACGCATTGTTCCGTAACTTTGCAAGGAAGCTTCAGAACATGAAATTTTCACCTCCCACTATAGCAGAAAGGGTCTTTCTAGTACTTGCACATCAAATCTAAGCTGTCTGAAGTGTTTTTCCAAAATTATCAACATTTTTATGTTTGGCGTTCCCGAATCGACCTTATCTCAGACTGAAAACGCGTTTTCGGAATTGAGCCATAACTTGGCAGGGAAGCTTCAGAACATGAAATTTTCACCTCCCACTATAGCAGAAAGGGTCTTACTAGTAGTTGCACATCAAATCTAAGCTGTCTGAAGTGTTTTTCCAAAGTTATCAACATTTTTATGTTTGGCGTTCTGGAACCCACCTTATCTCAGTCTGAAAACGTGTTTTGTGCATTGTGCCATAACTTTGCAGGGAAGCCTCAGAACATAAAATTTTCACCTGTCGCTATAGTAGAAAGGGTCTTTATAGTAGTTGCACATCAAGTCTAAGCTGTCTGAAGTGTTTTTCCAAAGTTATCAACATTTTTATGTTTGGCGTTCCGGAATCAACCTTATCACAGCCTGAAAACGCGTTTTCTGCTTTGTGCCATAACTTTGCAGGGAAGCATCAGAATATGAAATTTTCAACTCCCAATATTGCAGAAAGAGTCTGTCTTGTAGTTGAACATCAAAACTAAGCTGTCTGAAGTGTTTTTCCAAAGTTATCAACATTTTTATGTTTGGCGTTCCGGAATCGACCTTATCTCAGGCTGAAAACGCGTTTTACGCATTGTGCCATAACTTTCCAGGGAAGCTTCAGAACATCGAATTTTCACCACCCACTGTAGCAGAATGGGTCTTTCTACTAGTTGCACATCAAATCTAAGCTGTCTGAAGTGTTTTTCCAAAGTTATCAACATTTTAATGTTTGGCGTTCCGGAATCGACCTTATCTGAAGCTGAAAACGCGTTTTACGCATTGTGCCATAACTTTGCATGGAAGCATCAGAATATGAAATTTTCACCTCCCAATATTGCAGAAAGAGTCTGTCTTGTAGGTGCACATCAAAACTAAGCTGTCTGAAGTGTTTTTCCAATGTTATCAACATTTTTATGTTTGGCGTTCTGGAACCCACCTTATCTCAGTCTGAAAACGTCTTTTCTGGATTGTGCCATAACTTTGCAGGGAAGCCTCAGAACATGAAATTTTCACCTCCCACTATAGCAGAAAGGGTCTTTCTAGTAGTTGCAGATCAAACCTAAGCTGTCTGAAGTGTTTTTCCAAAGTTATCAACATTTTTATGTTTGGCGTTCCGGAACCCACCTTATCTCAGGCTGAAAACGCGTTTTCATCATTGTGCCATAACTTTGCATAAAGCTTTAGAACATGAAATTTTCACCTCCCACTATAGCAGAAAGGGTCTTTCTAGTAGTCGCAGATTAAATCTAAGCTGTCTGAAATGTTTTTCCAAAGTTTTCAACTTTTTTATGTTTGGCGTTCTGGAACCCACCTTATCTCAGTCTGAAAACGTGTTTTTTGCATTGTGCCATAACTTTGCAGGGATGCCACAGGACATGAAATTTTCACCTGCCGCTATAGTAGAAAGGGTCTTTCTAGTAGTTGCACATCAAATCTAAGCTGTCTGAAGTGGCTTTCCAAAGTTATCAACATTTTTATGTTTGACGTTCCGGAATCAACCTTATCTCAGGCTGAACACCCGTTTTCTGCATTGTGCCATAACTTTGCAGGGATGCATCAGAAAATTCCATTTTAAAGTTCCACAATAGCAGAAAGGGTCTTTCTAGTAGTTGCACATCAAATCTAAGCTGTCTGATATGTTTTTCTAAAGTTATCTACTTTTATCTGTTTGGCGTTCCGGAATCGACCTTATCTCAGACTGAAAACGCGTTTTACGCATTGTGCCATAACTTTGCAGGGATGCATCAGTACATGAAATTTTCACCTCCCACAATAGCATATAGGGTCTTTCTAATAGTTCCACATCAAATCTAAGCTGTCTGAAGTGTTTTTCCAAAGTTATCAACATTTTTATGTTTGGCGTTCCGGAATAGACCTTATCTCAGGCTGAAAACGCGTTTTACGCATTGTGCCATAACTTTGCAGGGAAGCTTCAGAACATGAAATTTTCAAATCCCACTATAGCAGAAAGGGTCTTTCCAGCAGTTGCACATCAAATGTAAGCTGTCTGAAGTGTTCTTCCAAAGTTATCAACATTTTTATGTTTGGCGTTCCGGAACCCACCTTATCTCAGGCTGTCAGCGCGTTTTCTGCATTGTGGCATAACTTTGGAGGAAAGCTTCAGAACATGAAATTTTCAATTCCCATTATAGCAGAAAGGGTCTTTCTCATGCTTGCACATCAAATCTAAGCTGTCTGAAGTGTTTTTCCAATGTCATCAACATTTTTATGTCTGGAGTTCCGGAATCGACCTTATCTCAGGCTGAAAACGCGTTTTACGCATTGTGCCACAACTTTGCAGGGAAGCTTCAGAACATGAAATTTTCACCTCCCACTAAAGCAGAAAGGGTCTTTCTAGTAGTTTCACGTGAAATCTAAACTGTCTGAAGTGTTTTTCCAAAGTTATCAACATTTTTATGTTTGGCGTTCCGGAATCGACTTAATCTCAGACTGAAAACGTGTTTTCCGCAATGTGCCATAACTTTGCAAGGAAGCTTCAGAACATGAAATTTTAAACTTACACTATAGCAGAAAGGGTCTTTATAGTAGTTTCACGTGAAATCTAAGCTGTCTGAAGTTTTTTTCCAAAGTTGTCAACATTTTTATGTTTGGCGTTCCGGAACCCACCTTATCTCAGTCTGAAAACGTCTTTTCTGGATTGTGCCATAACTTTGCAGGGAAGCCTCAGAACATGAAATTTTCACCTCCCACTATAGTGGAAAGGGTCTTTCTAGTAGTTGCACATCAAATCTAAGCTGTCTGAAGTGTTTTTCCAAAGTTATAAACATTTTTATCTTTGGCGTTACGGAATCGACCTTATCTCAGGCTGAATACGCGTTTTCTGCATTGTGCCGTAACTTTGCAGGGAATCTTCAGAACATGAAATTTTCACCTCCCATAATAGCAGAAAGGGTCTTTTTAGTAGTTGCACATCAAATCTAAGCTGTTTGAAGTCTTTTTCCAAAGTTATCAACATTTTTATGCTTGGCGTTCCGAAACCCACCTTATCTCAGGCTGAAAACGCGTTTTCTGCATTGTGCCATAACTTTGCAGAGAAGATTCAGAACATGAAATTTTCACCTCCCACTATAGCAGAAAGGGTCTTTCTAGTAGTTGCACATCAAATCTAAGGTGTCTGAAGTGTTGTTCCAAAGTTATCATATTTTTTTGTTTGGCGTTCCGGAACCCACCTTATCTCAGGCTGAAAACGCGTTTTCGGAATTGTGCCATAACTTTGCAGGGAAACTTCAGAACATGAAATTTTAAACTTGCGCTATAGCAGAAAGGGTCTTTCTAGTAGTTGTACATCAAATCTAAGCTGTCTGAAGTGTTTTTCCAAAGTTATCAACATTTTAATGTTTGCCGTTCCGGAATCGACCTTATCTCAGGCTGAAAACGCGTTTTACGCATTGTGCCATAACTTTGCATAAAGTTTCAGAACATGACATTTTCTCCTCCCACTATAGCAGAAAGGGTCTTTCTAGTAGTTGCAGATCAAACCTAAGTTGTCTGAAATGTTTTTCCAAAGTTATCAACATTTTTATGTTTGGCGTTCCGGAACCCACCTTATCTCAGGCTGAAAACGCGTTTTCATCATTGTGCAATAACTTTGCATAAAGCTTTAGAACATGAAATTTTTACCTCCCACTATAGCAGAAAGGGTCTTTCTAGTAGTTGCAGATTAAATCTAAGCTGTCTGAAATGTTTTTCCAAAGTTTTCAACTTTTTTATGTTTGGCGTTCTGGAACCCACCTTATCTCAGGCTGAAAACGTGTTTTTTGCATTGTGCCATAACTTTGCAGGGAAGCTTCAGAACATGAAATTTCCACCTCTCACTATAGCAGAAAGGGTCTTTCTAGTAGTTGCACATCAAATCTAAGATGTCTGAAGTGGCTTTCCAAAGTAATCAACATTTTTATGTTTGGAGTTCCGGAATCAACCTTATCTCAGGCTGAACACCCGTTTTCTGCATTGTGCCATAACTTTGCAGGGATGCTTCAGAACATGAAATTTCCACCTCTCACTATAGCAGAAAGGGTCTTTCTAGTAGTTGCACATCAAATCTAAGATGTCTGAAGTGTTTTTTCAATGTTATCATATTTTTATGTTTGGCGTTCCGGAATTGACCTTGTCTCATGCTGAAAACGCGTTTTCTGCATTGTGCCATAACTTTGCAGGGAAGCTTCAGAACATGACATTTAAACATCCCACGATAGCAGAAAGGGTCTTTCTAGTAGTTGCACGTCAAATCTAATCTGTTTGAAGTGTTTTTCCAAAGTTATCACCATTTTTATGTTTGGCGTTCCAGAAACAACCTTGTCTCAGGCTGAAAACGCGTTTTACGCAATTTGCCATAACTTTGCAGGAAAGCCTCAGAACATGAAATTTTCACCTCCCACTATAGCAGAAAGGGTCTTTCTAGTAGTTGCACATCAAATCTAAGCTGCCTGAAGTGTATTTCCAAAGTTATCAACATTTTTATGTTTGGCGTTCTGGTAGCCACCTTATCTCAGGCTGAAAACGCGTTTTCTGCATTGTGCCATAACTTTGCAATGAAGCTTTAGAACATGAAATTTTCTCCTCCCACTATAGCAGAAAGGGTCTTTCTAGTAGTTGCAGATCAAACCTAAGTTGTCTGAAATGTTTTTCCAAAGTTATCAACATTTTTATGTTTGGCGTTCCGGAACCCACCTTATCTCAGGCTGAAAACGCGTTTTCATCATTGTGCAATAACTTTGCATAAAGCTTTAGAACATGAAATTTTTACCTCCCACTATAGCAGAAAGGGTCTTTCTAGTAGTTGCAGATTAAATCTAAGCTGTCTGAAATGTTTTTCCAAAGTTTTCAACTTTTTTATGTTTGGCGTTCTGGAACCCACCTTATCTCAGGCTGAAAACGTGTTTTTTGCATTGTGCCATAACTTTGCAGGGAAGCTTCAGAACATGAAATTTCCACCTCTCACTATAGCAGAAAGGGTCTTTCTAGTAGTTGCACATCAAATCTAAGATGTCTGAAGTGGCTTTCCAAAGTAATCAACATTTTTATGTTTGGAGTTCCGGAATCAACCTTATCTCAGGCTGAACACCCGTTTTCTGCATTGTGCCATAACTTTGCAGGGATGCTTCAGAACATGAAATTTCCACCTCTCACTATAGCAGAAAGGGTCTTTCTAGTAGTTGCACATCAAATCTAAGATGTCTGAAGTGTTTTTTCAATGTTATCATATTTTTATGTTTGGCGTTCCGGAATTGACCTTGTCTCATGCTGAAAACGCGTTTTCTGCATTGTGCCATAACTTTGCAGGGAAGCTTCAGAACATGACATTTAAACATCCCACGATAGCAGAAAGGGTCTTTCTAGTAGTTGCACGTCAAATCTAATCTGTTTGAAGTGTTTTTCCAAAGTTATCACCATTTTTATGTTTGGCGTTCCAGAAACAACCTTGTCTCAGGCTGAAAACGCGTTTTACGCAATTTGCCATAACTTTGCAGGAAAGCCTCAGAACATGAAATTTTCACCTCCCACTATAGCAGAAAGGGTCTTTCTAGTAGTTGCACATCAAATCTAAGCTGCCTGAAGTGTATTTCCAAAGTTATCAACATTTTTATGTTTGGCGTTCTGGTAGCCACCTTATCTCAGGCTGAAAACGCGTTTTCTGCATTGTGCCATAACTTTGCAATGAAGCTTTAGAACATGAAATTTTCACCTCCAACTATAGCAGAAAGGGCCTTTCTAGTAGTTGCACATCAAATCTAAGCTGTTTGAAGTGTTTTTCCAAAGATAACCCCATTTTTATGTTTGGCGTTCCAGAAACAACCTTATCTCAGGCTGAAAACGCGTTTTACGCAATTTGCCATAACTTTGCAGGAAAGCTTCAGAACATGAAATTTTCACCTCCCACTATAGCAGAAAAGGTCTTTCTAGAAGTTGCACATCAAATCTAAGCTGTTTGAAGTGTTTTTCCAAAGTTATCAACATTTTTATGTTTGGCGTTCTGGAATAAACCTTATCTCAGGCTGAAAACGCGTTTTCTGCATTGTGCCATAACTTTGCTTGGAAACTACAGAACATGAAATTTTCACCTCCAACTATAGCAGAAAGGGTCTTTCTAGTAGTTGCACATCAAAACTAAGCTGTTTGAAGTGTTTTTCCAAAGTTAACCCCATTTTTATGTTTGGCGTTCCAGAAACAACCTTATCTCAGGCTGAAAACGCGTTTTACGCAATTTGCCATAACTTTGCAGGAAAGCTTCAGAACATGAAATTTTCACCTCCCACTATAGCAGAAAGGGTCTTTCTAGTAGTTGCACATCAAATCTAAGCTGTTTGAAGTGTTTTTCCAAAGTTATCAACATTTTTATGTTTGGCGTTCCGGAATAAACCTTATCTCAGGCTGAAAACGCGTTTTCTGCATTGTGCCATAACTTTGCAGGGAAGTTTCAGAACATGAAATTTTCACCTCCCACTATAGCAGAAAGGGTCTCTCTAGTAGTTGCACATCAAATCTAAGCTGTTTGAAGTGTTTTTCGAAAGTTTTCAACATTTTTATCTTTGGCGTTCCTGAATCGACCTTATCTCAGGCTGAAAACGCGTTTTCTGCATTGTGCCATAACTTTGCAGGGAAGCTTCAGAACATGAAATTTTCAGCTCCCACGATAGCAGAAAGGGTCTTTTGAGTAGTTGCACATAAAATCTAAGCTGTCTGAAGTTTTTTTCCAAAGTTATCAACATCTTTATGTATGGCGTTCTGTAACCCACCTTATCTCGGGCTGAAAACGCGTTTTCTGCATTGTGCCATAACTTTGCAGGGAGACTTCAGAACATGAAATTTTCTCCTCCCACTATAGCAGAAAGGGTATTTCTAGTAGTTGCATATCAAATCTAAGTTGTCTGAAGTGTTTTTCGAAAGTTTTCAACATTTTTATGTTTGGCGTTCCTGAATCGACCTTATCTCAACCTGAAAACACGTTTTCTGCAATGTGCCATACCTTGGCAGGGAAGCTTCAGAACATGAAATTTTCAACTTCCACTATAGCAGAAAGGCTCTTTCCAGCAGTCGCACATCAAATCTAAGCTGTCTGAAGTGTTTTTCCAAAGTTATCAACATTTTTATGTTTGGCGTTCCGGAATCAACCTTATCTCAGACTGAAAACGTGTTTTCTGCATTGTGCCATAACTTTGCATGGAAACTTCAGAACATGAAAATTTCACCTCCAACTATAGCAGAAAGGGTCTTTCTAGTAGTTGCACATCAAATCTAAGCTGTTTGAAGTGTTTTTCCAAAGTTAACCCCTTTTTTATGTTTGGCGTTCCAGAAACAACCTTATCTCAGGCTGAAAACGTGTTTTTCTGCATTGTGCCATAACTTTGCATGGAAACTTCAGAACATGAAAATTTCACCTCCAACTATAGCAGAAAGGGTCTTTCTAGTAGTTGCACATCAAATCTAAGCTGTTTGAACTGTTTTTCCAAAGTTATCAACATTCTTATGTTTGGCGTTCCGGAATCGACCTTTTCTCAGGCTGAAAACGCGTTTTTCTGCATTGTGCCATAACTTTGCAGGGAAGCTTTAGAACATGAAAATTTCACGTCCCACTAGAGCAGAAAGGGTATTTCTAGTAGTTGCACATCAAATCTAAGCTGTCTGAAGTGTTTTTCGAAAGTTATCAACATTTTTATGTTTGGCGTTCCGGAATCGACCTTATCTCAGGCTGAAAACGCGTTTTCTGCATTGTGTCATAACTTTGCAGGAAAGCTGCAGAATATGAAATTTTCACCTCCCACTATAGCAGAAAGGGTCTTTCTAGTAGTTGCACAACAAATCTAAGCTTTCTGAAGTGTTTTTCGAAAGTTATCAACATTTTTATGTTTGGCGTTCCGGATCGCACCTTATTGAAAACGCATTTCTGCATTGTGCCATAACTTTGCAGGGAAACTTCAGAACATGAAATTTTCACCTCCCACTATAGCAGAAAGGGTCTCTCTAGTAGTTGCACATCAAATCTAAGCTGTTTGAAGTGTTTTTCGAAAGTTTTCAACATTTTTATGTTTGGCGTTCCTGAATCGACCTTATCTCAGGCTGAAAACGAGTTTTCTGCATTGTGCCATAACTTTGCAGGGAAGCTTCAGAACATGAAATTTTCACCTCCCACGATAGCAGAAAGGGTCTTTCGAGTAGTTGCACATAAAATCTAAGCTGTTTGAAGTTTCTTTCCAAAGTTATCAACATTTTTATGTTTGGCGTTCCGGATCGCACCTTATTGAAAACGCGTTTTCTGCAATGTGCCATAACTTTGCAGGAAAGCTGCAGAATATGAAATTTCCAACTCCCACTATAGCAGAAAGGGTCTTTCTAGTAGTTGCACATCAAATCTAAGCTGTTTGAAGTTTTTTTCCAAAGTTATCAACATTTTTATGTTTGGCGTTCCGGAATCGACCTTATCTCAGGCTTAAAACGCGATTTACGCATTCTGTCATAACTTTGCAGGGAAGCTTCTGAACATGAAATTTTCACCTCCCACTATAGCAGAAAGGGTCTTTCTAGTAGTTGCACATCAAATCTAAGTTGTTTGAAGTGTTTTTCCAAAGTTATCAACATTTTTATGTTTGGCGTTCTGGAACCCACCTTATCTCAGGCTGAAAACGCGTTTTCTGCATTGTGCCATAACTTTGCAGGGAAGCTTCAGAACATGAAATTTTCAGCTCCCACTATAGCAGAAAGGGTCTTTCTCGTAGTTGCACATAAAATCTAAGCTGTCTGACGTGTTTTTCCAAAGTTGTCAACATTCTTATGTTTGGCGTTCCGGAATCAACCATATCTCCGGCTGAAAACATGTTTTCTGCATTGTGCCATAACTTTGCAGGAAAGCTTCAGAACATGAAATTTTCACCTCCCACTATACCAGAAAGGGACTTTCTAGTACTTGCACATCAAATCTAAGCTGTCTGAAGTGTTTTTCCGAAGTTATTAACATTTTTATGTTTGGCGTTCTGGAATTGACCTTATGTGAGGCTGAACACGAGTTTTCTGCATTGTGCCATAACTTTGCAGGGAAGCTTCAGAACATGACATTTTCACCTCCCACTATAGCAGAAAGGGTTTTTCTAGTAGTTGCATATCAAATCTAAGCTGTCTGAAGTGTTTTTCCAAAGTTATCAACATTTTTATGTTTGGCGTTCTGGAACCCACCTTATCTCAGGCTAAAAACGCGTTTTCTGGATAGTGCCATAACTTTGCAGGGAGACTTCAGAACATGAAAGTTTAACATCCCACTATAGCAGAATGGGTCTTTCTAGTAGTTGCACATCAAATCTAAGCTGTCTGAAGTGTTTTTCCAAAGTTATCAACATTCTTATGTTTGGCGTTCCGGAATCAACCTAATCTCAGGCTGAAAACGCGTTTTACGCATTGTGGCATAACTTGCAGGGAAGCTTCAGAACATGAAATTTTCACCTCCCACTGTAGCAGAAAGGGTCTTTCTAGTAGTTGTACATCAAATCTAAGCTGTCTGAAGTGTTTTTCCAAAGTTATCAACATTTTTATGTTTGGCGTTCTGGAACCCACCTTATCTCAGGCTGAAAACGCGTTTTCTGCATTGTGCCATAACTTCTCAGGGAAGCTTCAGAACATGAAATGTTCACCTCCCACTATAGCAGAAAGGGTCTTTCTAGTAGTTGCACATCAAATCTAAGCTGTCTGAAGTGTTTTTCGAAAGTTATCATCATTTTTATGTTTGGCGATCCGGAACCCACCTTATCTCAAGCTGAAAACGCATTTTCTGCATTATGCCATAACTTTGCAGGGAAGCTTCGGAACATGAAATGTTCACCCCCCACCATAGCAGAAAGGGTCTTTCTAGTAGTTGCACATCAAATCTTAGCTGTCTGAAGTGTTGTTCCAAAGTTATCAACATTTTTATGTTTGGCGTTCCGGAACCCACCTTATCTCACGCTGAAAACGTGTTTTCTGCATTGTGCCATAACTTTGCAGGGAAGCTTCAGAACATGAAATTTTAACCTCCCACAATAGCAGAAAGGGTCCTTCTAGTAGTTGCACATCAAATCTAAGCTGTCTGAAGTGTTTTTCCAAAGTTATCAACATTTTTATGTTTGGCGTTCCGGAATCTACCTTATCTCAGGCTGAAAACGCTTTTTACGCTTTGTGCCATAACTTTGCAGGGAAGCTTCAGAAAATGAAATTTTCACCTCCCACTATAGCAGAAAGGGGATTTTCTCGTAGTTGCATATCAAATCTCAGCTGTCTGAAGTGTTTTTCCAAAGTTATCAACATTTTTATGTTTGGCGTTCCGGAACCCACCTTATCTCTGGCTGGAAACGCGTTTTATGCTATATGCCATAACTTTGCTGGGAATCTTCAGAACATGAATTTTTAACCTCCTACAATAGCATAAAGGGTCTTTCTTGTAGTTGCACATCAAATCTAAGCTGTCTGAAGTGTTTTTCCAAAGGTATCAACATTTTTATGTTTGGCGTTCTGGAACCCACCTTATCTCAGGCTGAAAACGCGTTTTCTGCATTGTGCCAAAACTTTGTAGGTAAGCTCCAGAACATGAAATTTTCACCTCCCACTATAGCAGAAAGGGTCTTTCTAGTAGTTGCACATCAAATCTAAGCAGTTTGAAGTGTTTTTCCAAAGTTATCAACACTTTTATGTTTGGCGTTCCTGAATCGACCTTATCTCTGGCTGAAAACATGTTTTCTACATTGTGCCATAACTTTGCAGGGAAGCTTCAGAAAATGAACTTTTCACCTCCCACTATAGCAGAAAGGGTCTTTCTAGTAGTTGCACATCAAATCTAAGCTGTCTGAAGTGTTGTTTCAAAGTCATCATCATTTTTACGGTTGGCGTTCCGGAACCCACCTTATATCAGGCTGAAAACGCGTTTTCTGCATTGTGCCATAACTTCTCCTGGTAGCTTCAGAACATGAAATGTTCACCTCCCACTATAGCAGAAAGGGTCTTTCTAGTAGTTGCACATCAAATCTAAGCTGTCTGAAGTGTTTTTCCAAAGTTATCAACATTTTTATGTTTGGTGTTCCGGAATCGACCTTATCTCAGGATGAAAAATCGTTTTCTGCATTGTCCCATAACTTTCCAGGGAAGCTTCAGAACATGAAATTTTGACCTCTCACTATAGCAGAAAAGGTCTTTCTAGTAGTTGCACATCAAATCTAAGCTGTCTGAAGTGTTTTTCGAAAGTTATCATCATTTTTATGTTTGGCGATCCGGAACCCACCTTATCTCAAGCTGAAAACGCGTTTTCTGCATTGTGCCATAACTTTGCAGGGAAGCTTCGGAACATGAAATGTTCACCTCCCACTATAGCAGAATGGGTCTTTCTAGTAGTTGCACATCAAATCTAAGCAGTCTGAAGTGTTTTTCGAAAGTTATCTACATTTTTATGTTTGCCGTTCCAGAATCGACCTTATCTCAGGCTGAAAACGCGTTGTCTGCATTGTGCCATAACGTTGCATGGAAGCTTCTGAACATGAAATTTTAACCTCCCACTATAGCAGAAAGGGTCTTCCTAGTAGTTGCACATCAAATCTAAGCTGTCTGATGTGTTTTTCCAAAGTTATCAACATTTTTATGTATGGCGCTCCGGAACCCACATTACCTCTGGCTGAAAACGCGTTTTCTGCATTGTGCCATAACTTTGCTGGGAATCTTTGGATCATGAAATTTTAACCTCCCACAATAGCATAAAGGGTCTTTCTTGCAGTTGCACATCAAATCTAAGCTGTCTGGAGTGTTTTTCCAAAGTTATCAACGTTTTTACGTTTGGCGTTCCGGAACCCACCTTATCTCAAGCTGAAAACGCGTTTTCTGCATTGTGCCATAACTTTGCAGGGAAGCTTCGGAACATGAAATGTTCACCTCCCACTATAGCAGAATGGGTCTTCCTAGTAGTTGCACATCAAATCTAAGCTGTCTGATGTGTTTTTCCAAAGTTATCAACATTTTTATGTATGGCGTTCCGGAATCAACCTTATCTCAGGCTGAAAACGCGTTTTACGCATTGTGCCATAACTTTGCAGGGAACCTTTAGAACATGAAATTTTCACCTCCCACTATAGCAGAAAGGGTTTTTCTAGTAGTTGCACATCAAATCTTAGCTGTCTGAAGTGTTGTTCCAAAGTTATCAACATTTTTATGTTTGGCGTTCCGGAACCCACCTTATCTCACGCTGAAAACGCGTTTTCTGCATTGTGCCATAACTTTGCAGGGAAGCTTCAGAACATGAAATTTTAACCTCCCACTATAGCAGAAAGGGTCCTTCTAGTAGTTGCACATCAAATCTAAGCTGTCTGAAGTGTTTTTCCAAAGTTATCAACATTTTTATGTTTGGCGTTCCGGAATCTACCTTATCTCAGGCTGACAACGCTTTTCACGCTTTGTGCCATAACTTTGCAGGAAAGCTTCAGAACATGAAATTTTCACCTCCCACTATAGTAGAAAAGGGATTTTCTCGTAGTTGCATATCAAATCTAAGCTGTCTGAAGTGTTTTTCCAAAGTTATCAACATTTCAATGTTTGGCGTTCCGGAATCAACCTTATCTGAGGCTGAAAACGCATTTTCTGCATTGTGCCATAACTTTGCAGGGAAGCTTCACAACATGAAATTTTCACCTCCCACTATAGCAGAAAGGGTCTTTCTAGTAGTTGCACATCAAATCTAAGCTGTCTGAAGTGTTTTTCGAAAGTTATCAACATTTTTATGTTTTGCGTTCCGGAATCGACCTTTTCTCAGGCTTAAAACGCGTTTTATGCATTGTGCCATAACTTTGCAGGGAACCTTTAGAATATTAAATTTTCACCTCCCACTATAGCAGAAAGGGACTTTCTAGTAGTTGCACATCAAATCTAATCTGTCTGAAATGTTGTTCCAAAGTTATCAACATTTTTAAGTTTGGCGTTTCGGAACCCACCTTATCTCAGGCTGAAAACGCGTTTTCTGTATTGTGCCTTAACTTCTCAGGGAAGCTTCAGATCATGAAATGTTCACTTCCCACTATAGCAGAAAGGGTCTTTCTAGTAGTTGCACATCAAATCTAAGCTGTCTAAAGTGTTTTTCCAAAGTTATCAACATTTTTATGTTTGGCGTTCCAGAATCGACCTTATCTGACACTGAAAACGCGTTTTACGCATTTTGCCATAACTTTGGAGGGAAGCTTCAGAAAATGAAATTTTCACCTCGCATAATAGCAGAAAGGGTCTTTCTAGTAGTTGCACATCAAATCTAAGCTCTCTGAAGTGTTGTTCCAAAGTTATCAACATTTTTACGTTTGGCGTTCCGGAACCCACCTTATCTCAGGCTGAAAATGCGTTTTGTGCATTGTGCCATTACTTCTCAGGGAAGCTTCAGAACATGAAATTTTGACCTCCCACTATTGCAGATAGGGTCTTTCTAGTAGTTGCACATCAAATCTAAGCTGTCTGAAGTGTTTTTCGAAAGTTATCAACATTTTTATGTTTGGCGTTCCGGAATCGACCTTATCTGAGGCTGAAAGTGCGTTTTACGCATTGCGCCATAACTTTGCAGGGAACCTTTAGAACATGAAATTTTCACCTCCCACTATTGCAGAAAGGGTCTTTCTAGTAGTTGCACATCAAATCTAAGATGTCTGAATAGTTTTTCCAAAGTTATCAACATTTTTATGTTTGGCGTTCCGGAACCCACCTCATCTCAGGCTGAAAACGTATTTTCTGAAATGTGCCATAACTTTTGTGGGAAGCTTCAGATCATGAAATTTTCACCTCCCACTGTAGCAGAAAGGGTCTTTCTAGTAGTTGCACATCAAATCTAAGCTGTCTGAAGTGTTGTTCCAAAGTTATCAACATTTTTACGCTTGGCGTTCCGGAACCCACCTTATCTCAGGCTGAAAACGTATTTTCTGCATTGTGCCATAACTTCTCAGGGAAGCTTCAGATCACGAAATTTTCACCTCCCACTATAGCAGAAAGGGTTTTTCTAGTAGTTGCACATCAAATCTAAGCTGTCTGAATACTTTTTCCAAAATTATCAACATTTTTATGTTTGGCGTTCCGGAACCCACCTTATCTCAGGCTGAAAACGCGTTTTCTGTTGTGTGCCATAACTTTGCAGGGAAGCTTCAGAACTTGAAATTTTCACCTCCCACTATAGCAGAAAGGGTCTTTCTCGTAGTTGCACATCAAATCTAAGTTGTCTGAAGTGTTTTTCCAAAGTTATCAACATTTTTACGTTTGGCGTTCCGGAACCCACCTTATCTCAGGCTGAAAACGTATTTTCTGCATAGTGCCATAACTTTGCAGGGAAGCTTCAGAACATGAAATGTTCACCTCCCACTATAGCAGAAAGGGTCTTTCTAGTAGTTGCACATCAAATCTAAGCTGTCTGAAGTGTTTCTCGAAAGCTATCAACATTTTTATGTTTGGCGTTACGGAAACGACCATATCTCGGGCTGAAAATGCGTTTTCTGCATTGTGCCATAACCTTGCAGGGAAGCTTCAGAACATGAAATTTTCACCTCCCACTATAACAGACAGGGTCTTTCTAGTAGTTGCACATCAAATGTAAGTTGTCTGAAGTGTTTTTTATAAGCTATCAACATTTTTTAGGTTGGCGTTCCAGAAACGACCTTATCTCGGGCTGAAAACGCTTTTTCTGCATTGTGCCATAACTTTGCAGGGAAGCTTCAGAACATCAAATTTTCACCGCCCACTATAGCAGAAAGGGTCTTTCTAGTCGTTGTACATCAAATCTAAGCTTTTTGAAGTGTTGTTCCAAAGTTATCAACATTTTTACGTTTGGCGTTCCAGAACCCACCTTATCTCAGGCTGAAAACTCGTTTTGTACATTGTGCCATAACTTCTAAGGGTAGCTTCAGAACATGGAATGTTCACCTCCCACTATAGCAGAAAGGGTGTTTCCAGTAGTTGCACATCAAATCTAAGCTGTCTGAAGTGTTGTTCCAAAGTTATCAACATTTTCACATTTGGCGTTCCGGAACCCACCTTATCTCAGGCTGAAAACTCGTTTTGTGCATTGTGCCATAACTTTACAGGGTAGCTTCAGAACATGAAATTTTCACCTCACACTATAGCAGAAAGGGTCTTTCTAGTAGTTGCACGTCAAATCTAAGCTGTCTGAAGTGTTTTTCCAAAGTTATCAACATTTTCATGTTTGGCGTTCCAGAATCGACCTTATCTGAGGCTGAAAACGCGTTTTACGCATTGTGCCATAACTTTGCAGGGAACATTTAGAACATGAAATTTTCACCTCCCACTGTAGCAGAAAGGGTGTTTCTAGTAGTTGCACATCAAATCTAAGCTGTCTGAAATGTTGTCCCAAAGTTATCAACATTTTTATGTTTGGCGTTTCGGAATCCACCTTATCTCAGGCTGAAAACGCGTTTTCTGCGTTGTGCCATAACTTCTCAGGGAAGCTTCAGAACATGAAATGTTCACCTCCCACTATAGCAGAAAGGGTCTTTCTAGTAGTTGCACATCAAATCTAAGCTGTCTGAAGTGTTGTTCCAAAGTTATCAACATTTTTACGTTTGGCGTTCCGGAACCCACCTTATCTCAGGCTGAAAACGTATTTTCTGCATTGTGCCATAACTTCTCAGGGAAGCTTCAGATCACGAAATTGTCACCTCCCACTATAGCATAAAGGGTTTTTCTAGTAGTTGCACATCAAATCTAAGCTGTTTGAATACTTTTTCCAAAATTATCAACATTATTATGTTTGGCGTTCCGGAACCCACCTTATCTCAGGCTGAAAACGCGTTTTCTGTTGTGTGCCATAACTTTGCAGGGAAGCTTCAGAACTTGAAATTTTCACCTCCCACTATATCAGAAAGGGTCTTTCTAGTAGTTGCACATCAAATCTAAGTTGTCTGAAGTGTTTTTTAAAAGCTATCAACATTTTTTAGGTTGGCGTTCCAGAAACGACCTTATCTCGGGCTGAAAACGCTTTTTCTGCATTGTGCCATAACTTTGCAGGGAAGCTTCAGAACATCAAATTTTCACCTCCCACTATAGCAGAAAGGGTCTTTCTAGTCGTTGTACATCAAATCTAAGCTGTCTGAAGTGTTTTTCCAAAGTTATCAACATTTTTATGTTTGGCGTTCCGGAACTCGGCTTATCTCAGGCTGAAAACGCGTTTTCTGCATTGTGCTTTAACTTTGCAGGGAAGCTTCAGAACATGAAATTTTAACCTCCCTCTGTAGCAGAAAGGGTCTTTCTAGTAGTTGCACATCAAATCTAAGCTGTCTGAAGTGTTGTTCCAAAGTTATCAACATTTTTACGTTTGGCGTTCCGGAACCCAATTTATCTCAGGCTGAAAACGTATTTTCTGCATTGTGCCATAACTTTGCAGGGAAGCTTCAGAACATGAAATGTTCACCTCCCACTATCGCAGAAAGGGTCTTTCTAGTAGTTGCACATCAAATCTAAGCTGTCTGAAGTGTTTTTCCAAAGTTATCAACATTTTTATGTTTGGCGTTCCGGAACTCACCTTATCTCAGGCTGAAAACGCGTTTTCTGCATTGTTCCTTAACTTTGCAGAGAAGCTTCAGAACATGAAATTTTCAACTCCCACTATAACAGACTGGGTCTTTCGAGTAGTTGCACATCAAATATAAGTTGTCTGAAGTGTTTCTCGAAAGCTATCAACATTTTTATGTTTGGCGTTACGGAAACGACCATATCTCGGGCTGAAGACGCGTTTTCTGCATTGTGCCATAACTTTGCAGGGAAGCTTCAGAACATGAAATTTTCACCTCCCACTATAACAGACAGGGTCTTTCTAGTAGTTGCACATCAAATCTAAGTTGTCTGAAGTGTTTTTTAAAAGCTATCAACATTTTTTAGGTTGGCGTTCCAGAAACGACCTTATCTCGGGCTGAAAACGCTTTTTCTGCATTGTGCCATAACTTTGCAGGGAAGCTTCAGAACATCAAATTTTCACCTCCCACTATAGCAGAAAGGGTCTTTCTAGTCGTTGTACATCAAATCTAAGCTGTTTGAAGTGTTTTTCCAAAGTTATCAACATTTTTATGTTTGGCGTTCCGGAACCCACCTTATCTCGGGCTAAAAACGCTTTTTCTGCGTTGTGCCATAACTTTGCAGGGAAGCTTCAGAACATCAAATTTTCACCTCCCACTATAGCAGAAAGGGTCTTTCTAGTCGTTGCACATCAAATCTAAGCTGTCTGAAGTGTTTTTCCAAAGTGATCAACATTTTTACGTTTGGCGCTCCGGAACCCACATTACCTCAGGCTGAATACGCGTTTTCTGCATTGTGTCATAACTTTGCAGGGAAGCTTCAGAACATGAAATTTTAACCTCCCACTGTAGCAGAAAGGGTCTTTCTAGTAGTTGCACATCAAATCTAAGCTGTCTGAAGTGTTTTTCGAAAGTTATCAACATTTTTACGTTTGGCGCCCCGGAACCCACATTACCTCAGGCTGAAAACACGTTTTCTGCATTGTGCCATAACTTTGCAGGGAAGCTTCAGAACATGAAATTTTAACCTCCACCTGTAGCAGAATGGGTCTTTCTAGTAGTTGCACATCAAATCTAAGCTGTCTGAAGTGTTTTTGCAAAGTTATCAACATTTTTAAGTTTGGTGTTCCGGAAAACCTCCTTATCTCAGGCTGAAAACGCATTTTCTGCATTGTTCCTTAACTTTGCATGGAAGCATCAGAACATGAAATTTTCAACTCCCACTATGACAAACAGGGTCTTTCTAATAGTTGCACATCAAATCTAATCTGTCTGAAGTGTTTTTCGAAAGTTATCAACATTTTTATGTTTGGCGTTCCGGAACCCACCTTATCTCAGGCTGAAAACGCGTTTTCTGCATTGTGCCATAACTTTGCAGGGAAGCTTCAGAACATGAAATTTTCACCTCCCACTGTAGCAGAAAGGGTCTTTCTCGTAGTTGCACATGAAATATAAGCTGTCTAAAGTGTTTTTCCAAAGTTATCAACATTTTTATGTTTGGCGTTCCGGAACCCACCTTATGTCAGGCTGAAAACGCGTTTTCTGCATTGTGCCATAACTTTGCAGGTAAGCTTCAGAACATGAAATTTTAACCTCCCACTGTAGCAGAAAGGGTCTTACTAGTAGTTGGAAATCAAATCTAAGCTGTCTGAAGTGTTTTTCCAAAGTTATCAACATTTTTATGTTTGAAGTTCCGGAACCCACCTTGTCTCAGGCTGAAAACGCGTTTTCTGCATTGTGCCATAACTTTGAAGGAAAGCTTCAGAACATGAAAGTTTCACCTCCCACTATAGCAGAAAGGGTCTTTCTAGTAGTTACACATCAAATCTAAGCTATCTAAAGTGTTTTTCCAAAGTTATCAACATTTTTATGTTTGGCGTTCCGGAACCCGCCTCATCTCTGGCTGAAAAAGCGTTTTCTGCTTTGTGCCATAACTTTGCTGGGAATCTTTAGAACATGAAATTTTAACCTCCCACAATAGCATAAAGGGTCTTTCTTGTAGTTGCACATCAAATCTAAGCTGTCTGAAGTGTTTTTCCAAAGTTATCAACATTTTTACGTTTGGCGTTCCGGAACCCACCTTATCTCAGGCTGAAAACGCGTTTTCTGCATTTTGCCATAACTTTGCAGGAAGCTTCACAACATGAAATTTTCACCTCCCACTATAGATGAAAGGGTCTTTCTAGTAGTTGTACATCAAATCTAAGCTTTCTGAAATGTTTTTTCCAAAGTTATCAACATTTTTATGTTTGGCGTTCCGGAACCCACCTTATCTCAGGCTGAAAACGCGTTTTCTGCATTGTCCCATAACTTTGCAGGGAAACTTCAGAACATGAAATTTTCAACTCCCACTATGACAAACAGGGTCTTTCTAATAGTTGCTCATCTAATCTAATCTGTCTGAAGTGTTTTTCGAAAGTTATCAACATTTTTATGTTTGGCGTTCCGGAACCCACCTTATCTCAGGCTGAAAACGCGTTTTCTGCATTGTGCCATAACTTTGCAGGGAAGCTTCAGAACATGAAATTTTCACCTCCCACTATAGCAGAAAGGGTCTTTCTCGTAGTTGCACATGAAATATAAGCTGTCTGAAGTGTTTTTCCAAAGTTATCAACATTTTTATGTTTGGCGTTCCGGAACCCACCTTATCTCAGGCTGAAAACGTGTTTTCTGCATTGTGCCATAACTTTGCTGGGAATCTTTAGAACATGAAATTTTAACCTCCCACAATAGCATAAAGGGTCTTTCTTGTAGTTGCACATCAAATCTAAGCTATCTGAAGTGTTCTTCCAAAGTTATCAACATTTTTATGTTTGGCTTTCCGGAACCCACCTCATCTCTGGCTGAAAAAGCGTTTTCTGCTTTGTGCCATAACTTTGCTGTGAATATTTAGAACATGAAATTTTAACCTCCCACAATAGCATAAAGGGTCTTTCTTGTAGTTGCACATCAAATCTAAGCTGTCTGAAGTGTTTTTCCAAAGTTATCAACATTTTTACGTTTGGCGCTCCGGAACCCACATTACCTCTGGCTGAAAACGCGTTTTCTGCAATGTGCCATAACTTTGCTGGGAATCTTTAGAACATGAAATTTTAACCTCCCACAATAGCATAAAGGGTCTTTCTTGTAGTTGCACATCAAATCTCAGCTGTCTGAAGTGGTTTCCCAAAGTTATCAACATTTTTATGTTTGGCCTTCCGGAACCCACCTTTTTTCAGGCTGAAAAGGCGTTTTCTGCATTGTTCCTTATCTTTGCAGGGAAGCATCAGAACATGAAATTTTCAACTCCCACTATAGCAGAAAGTGTGTTTCTAGTAGTTGCACATCAAATCTAAGCTGTCTGAATTTTTTTTTCCAAAGTTATCAACATTTTTATGTTTGGCGTTCCGGAACCCACCTTATCTGAGGCTGAAAACGCGTTTTCAGCATTGTGCCATAACTTTGCAGGAAGCTTCAGAACATGAAATTTTCACCTCCCACTATAGCAGAAAGGGTATTTCTCGAAGTTGCACATGAAATATAAGCTGTCTAAAGTGTTTTTCGAAAGTTATCAACATTTTTATGTTTGGCGTTCCGGAACCCACCTTATCTCGGGCTGAAAACACGTTTTCTGCATTGTGCCATAACTTTGCAGGAAGCTTCAGAACATGAAATTTTCACCTCCCACTATCGCAGAAAGGGTCTTTCTAGTAGTTGCACATCAAATCTAAGCTGTCTGAAATGTTTTTTCCAAAGTTATCAACATTTTTATGTTTGGCGTTCCGGAACCCACCTTATCTCAGGCTGAAAACGCGTTTTCTGCTTTGTGCCATAACTTTGCTGGGAATATTAAGAACATGAAATTTTAACCTCCCACAATAGCATAAAGGGACTTTCTTGTTGTTGCACATTAAATCTAAGCTGTCTGAAGTGGTTTCCCAAAGTTATCAACATTTTTTTGTTTGGCGTTCCGGAACCCACCTTTTTTCAGGCTGAAAAGGCGTTTTCTGCATTGTGCCATAACTTTGCAGGGAAGCTTCAGAACATGAAATTTTAACCTCCCACTGTAGCAGAAAGGGTCTTTCTATTAGTTGCACATCAAATCTAAGCTGTCTGAAGTGTTTTTCCAAAGTTATCAACATTTTTAAGTTTGGTGTTCCGGAACCCACCTTATCTCAGGCTGAAAACGCGTTTTCTGCATTGTTCCTTATCTTTGCAGGGAAGCATCAGAACATGAAATTTTCAACTCCCACTATGACAAACAGGGTCTTTCTAATAGTTGCACATCAAATCTAATCTGTCTGAAGTGTTTTTCGAAAGTTATCAACAATTTTATGTTTGGCGTTCCGGAACCCACCTTATCTCAGGCTGAAAACGCCTTTTCTGCATTGTGCCTTAACTTTGCAGGGAAGCTTCAGAACATGAAATTTTCACCTCCCACTATAGCAGAAAGGGTATTTCTCGTAGTTGCACATGAAATATAAGCTGTCTGAAGTGTTTTTCGAAAGTTATCAACATTTTTATGTTTGGCGTTCCGGAACCCACCTTATCTCAGGCTGAAAACTCGTTTTCTGCATTGTGCCATAACTTTGCAGGAAGCTTCAGAACATGAAATTTTCACCTCCCACTATAGCAGAAAGGGTCTTTCTAGTAGTTGCACATCAAATCTAAGCTGTCTGAAGTGTTTTTCGAAAGTTATCAACATTTTTATGTTTGGCGTTCCGGAACCCACCTTATCTCTGGCTGAAAACACGTTTTCTGCATTGTGCCATAACTTTGCAGGAAAGCTTCAGAACATGAAATTTTTACCTCCCACTATACCAGAAAGGGTCTTTCTAGTAGTTGCACAACAAATCTAAGCTGTCTGAAGTGTTTTTCCAAAGTTATCAACATTTTTATGTTTGGCGTTCTGGAAACCACCTTATCTCAGGCTGAAAACAGGTTTTTTGCATTGTGCCATAACTTTGCAGGGAAGCTTCAGAACATGAATTTTTCATATCCCACTACAGCAGAAAGGGTCTTTCTAGTAGTCTCACATCAAATCTAAGCTGTCTGAAGTGTTTTTTCAAAGTTATCAACATTTTTATGTTTGGCGCTCCGGAATCGACCTTATCTCAGGCTGAAAACGCGTTTTCTGCCTTGTGCCATAACTTTGCAGGGAGATTTCAGAACATGAAATTTTCTCCTCCCACTATAGCAGAAAGGGTCTTTCTAATAGTTGCACATCAAATCTAAGCTGTCTGAAGTGTTTTTCGAAAGTTATCAACATTTTTATGTTTGGCGTTCCGGAACCCACCTTATCTCAGCCTGAAAACGCGTTTTACATATTTTGCCATAACTTTGCAGGGAAGCTTCAGAACATGAAATTTTAACATCCCACTATAGCAGAAAGGGTCTTTCTAGTAGTTGCACATCAAATCTAAGCTGTCTGTATAGTTTTTCCTGAGTTATCAACATTTTTATGTTTGGCGTTCTGTAATCAACCTCATCTCAGGATGAAAACGCATTTTACGCATTGTGCCATAACTTTGCAGGGAAGCTTCAGAACATGATATTTTCACCTCCCACTATAGCAGAAAGGGTCTTTCTCGTAGTTGCACATCAAATCGAAGCTGACTGAAGTGTTTTTCGAAAGTTTTCAACATTTTTTTGTTTGGTGTTCCTGAATCGACCTTATCTCAGGCCTAAAACGCGTTTTCTGCATTGTGCCGTAACTTTGCAGGGCAGCTTCAGAACATTAAATTTTCACCTCCCACTATAGCAGAAAGGGTCTTTTCAGTAGTTGCACATCAAATCTAAGCTGTCTGTAGAGTTTTTCCAAAGTTATCAACATTTTTATGTTTGGCGTTCTGGAAACCACCTTATCTCAGGCTGAAAACAGGTTTTCTGCATTGTGCCATAACTTTGCAGGGAAGCTTCAGAACATGAATTTTTCATATCCCACTATAGCAGAAAGGGTCTTTCTAGTAGTCTCACATCAAATCTAAGCTGTCTGAAGTGTTTTTTCAAAGTTATCAACATTTTTATGTTTGGCGCTCCGGAATCGACCTTATCTCAGGCTGAAAACGCGTTTTCTGCCTTGTGCCATAACTTTGCAGGGAGATTTCAGAACATGAAATTTTCTCCTCCCACTATAGCAGAAAGGGTCTTTCTAATAGTTGCACATCAAATCTAAGCTGTCTGAAGTGTTTTTCGAAAGTTATCAACATTTTTATGTTTGGCGTTCCGGAACCCACCTTATCTCAGCCTGAAAACGCGTTTTACATATTTTGCCATAACTTTGCAGGGAAGCTTCAGAACATGAAATTTTAACATCCCACTATAGCAGAAAGGGTCTTTCTAGTAGTTGCACATCAAATCTAAGCTGTCTGTATAGTTTTTCCTGAGTTATCAACATTTTTATGTTTGGCGTTCTGAAATCAACCTCATCTCAGGATGAAAACGCGTTTTACGCATTGTGCCTTAACTTTGCAGGGAAACTTCAGAACATGAAATGTTCACCTCCCACTATTGCAGAAAGGGTCTTTCTAGTAGTTGCACATCAAATCTAAGCTGTCTGAAGTGTTTTTTCAAAGTTATCAACATTTTTAAGTTTGGCGTTCCGGAATCGACCTTATCTCAGGCAGAAAACGCGTTTTCTGCATTGTGCCACAACTTTGCAGGGAAGCTTTAGAACATGAAATTTTCACCTCCCACTAGAGCAGAAAGGGTCTTTCTAGTAGTTGCACATCAAATCTAAGCTGTCTGAAATGTTTTTCGAAAGTTATCAACATTTATATGTTTGGCGTTCCGGAATCGACCTTATCTCAGGATGAAAAATCGTTTTCTGCATTGTCCCATAACTTTGCAGGGAAGCTTCAGAACATGAAATTCTGACCTCCCAATATGGCAGAAAGGGTCTTTCTAGTAGTTTCACATCAAATCTAAGCTGTCTGATGTGTTTTTCCAAAGTTATCAACATTTTTATGTTTGCCGTTCTGGAACCTACCTTATCTCAGGCTGAAAACGCGTTTTCCGCATTGTGCCATAACTTTGCAGGGAAGGTTCTGAACATGACATTTTCACCTCCCACTATAGCAGAAAGGGTCTTTCTTGTAGTTGCACATCAAATCTAAGCTGTCTGAAGTGTTTTTCGAAAGTTTTCAACATTTTTATGTATTGGTGTTCCTGAATCGACCTTATCTCAGGCCGAAAACGAGTTTTCTGCATTCTGCCATAACTTTGCAGGGAAGCTTCAGAACATGAAATTTTCACCTCCCACTATAGCAGAAAGGGTCTTTCCAGTAGTTGCACATCAAATCTAAGCTGTCTGGTGTGTTGTTCCAAAGTTATCAACATTTTTATGTATGGCGTTCCGGAATCGACCTTATCTCAGGCTGAAAACTCGTTTCACGCATTGTGCCATAACTTTGCAGGGAACCTTTAGAACATGAGATTTTCACCTCCCACTATAGCAGAAAGGGTCTTTCTAGTAGTTGCACATCAAATCTAAGCTGTCTGAAGTGTTTTTCCAAAGTTATCAACATTTTTATGTTTGGCGTTCCGGAACCCACCTTATCTCAGGCTGAAAAGGCGTTTTCTGTTGTGTGCCATAACTTTGCAGGGAAGCTTCAGAACTTGAAATTTTCACTTCCCACTATAGCAGAAAGGGTCTTTTCTCGTAGTTGCACATCAAATCTAAGTTGTCTGAAGTGTTTTTCCAAAGTTATCAACATTTTTATGTTTGGCGTTTTGGAATCGACCTTATCTCAGGCTGAAAACGCGTTTTACGCATTGTGCCATAACTTTGCAGGGAAGCTTCAGAAAATGACATTTTCACTTCCCACTATAGCAGAAAGTGTCTTCCTAATAGTTGCACATCAAATCTAAGCTGTCTGAAGTGTTTTTCCAAAGATATCAACATTTTTATGATTGGCGTTCCGGAACCCACCTTATCTCAGGCTGAAAACGCGTTTTCTGCATTGTGCCATAACTTTGCAGGGAAGCTTCAGAACATGAAATTTTCACCTCCCACTGTAGCAGAAAGGGTCTTTCTAGTAGTTGCACATCAAATCTAAGCTGTCTGAATTGTTTTTTACAAAGTTATCAACATTTTTATGTTTGGCATTCCAGAATCGACCTTATCTCTGGCTGAAAACGCGTTTTCTGCATTGTGCCTTAACTTTGCAGGGAAACTTCAGAACATGAAATGTTCACCTCCCACTATTGCAGAAAGGGTCTTTCTAGTAGTTGCACATCAAATCTAAGCTGTCTGAAGTGTTTTTTCAAAGTTATCATACTTTTATGTTTGGCGTTCCGTAATTGACCTTGTCTCATGCTGAAAACGCGTTTTCTGCATTGTGCCATAACTTTGCAGGGAAGCTTCAGAACACGAAATGTTCACCTCCCACTATAGCAGAAAGGGTCTTTCTAGTAGTTGCACATCAAATCTAAGTTGTCTGAAGTGTTTTTCCAAAGTTATCAACATTTTTATGTTTGGCGTTTTGGAATCAACCTTATCTCAGGCTGAAAACGCGTTTTACGCATTGCGCCATAACTTTGCAGGAAAGCTTCAGAACATGAAATTTTCAATTCCCACTGAAGCAGAAAGGGTTTTTCTCCTACTTGCACATCAAATCTAAGCTGTCTGAAATGATTTTCGAAAGTTATCAACATTTTTATGTTTGCCGTTCAGGAATCGACCTTATCTCAGGCTGAAAACCCGTTTTCTGCATTGTGCCTTAACTTTGCAGGGAAGCTTCAGAACATGAAATTTTCACCTCCCACTATAGCAAAAAGGGTCTTTCTAGTAGTTGCACATCAAATCTAAGCTGTCTTGAAGTGTTTTTCTGAAGTTATCAACATTTTTATGTTTGGCGTTCCGGAACCCACCTTATCTCAGCCTGAAAACGCGTTTTACATATTTTGCCATAACTTTGGAGGGAAGCTTCAGAACATGACATTTTTACATCCCACTATAGCAGAAAGGGTCTTTCTAGTAGTTGCACATCAAATCTAAGCTGTCTGAAGTGTTTTTCCAAAGTTATCAACATTTTTATGTTTGGCGTTCTGGAACCCACCTTATCTCAGGTTGAAAACGCGTTTTCTGCATTGTGCCAAAACTTTATAGGTAAGCTCCAGAACATGAAATTTTCACCTCCCACTATAGCAGAAAGGGTCTTTCTAGTAGTTGCACATCCAATCTAAGCTGTTTGAAGTGTTTTTCCAAAGTTATCAACATTTTTATGTTTGGCGTTCTGGAACCCACCTAATCTCAGGCTGAAAACGCGTTTCCTGCATTGTTGCATAACTTTGCAGGGATGCATCAGAACATGAAATGTTCGCCTCCCACTATAGCAGATAGGGTCTTTCGAGGAGTTGCACATCAAATCTAAGCTGTCTGAAGTGTTTTTCCAAAGTTATCAACATTTTTATGTTTGGCGTTCTGGAACCCACCTTATCTCAGGCTGAAAACGCGTTTTCTGCAATGTGCCATAACTTTGCAGGGAAGCTTCAGAACATGAAGTTTTAACCTCCCACTATAGCAGAAAAGGCCATTCTAGTAGTTGCACATCAAATCTAAGCTGTATTGAAGTGTTTTTCTGAAGTTATCAACATTTTTATGTTTGGCGTTCCGGAACCCACCTTATCTCAGCCTGAAAACGTGTTTTACATATTTTGCCATAACTTTGCAGGGAAGCTTCAGAACATGAAATTTTTACATCCCACTATAGCAGAAAGGGTCTTTCTAGTAGTTGCACATCAAATCTAAGCTGTCTGAAGTGTTTTTCCAAAGTTATCAATATTTTTATGTTTGGCGTTCTGGAACCCACCTAATTCCAGGCTGGAAACGCGTTTCCTGCATTGTTGCATAACTTTGCAGGGATGCATCAGAACATGAAATGTTCGCCTCCCACTATAGCAGATAGGGTCTTTCGAGGAGTTGCACATCAAATCTAAGCTCTCTGAAGTGTTTTTCCAAAGTTATCAACATTCTTATGTTTGGCGTTCCGGAATCAACCTTATCTCAGACTGAAAACGTGTTTTCTGCATTGTGCCATAACTTTGCAGGGAAACTTCAGAACATGAAATTTGAACCTCCAACTATAGCAGAAAGGGTCTTTCTAGTAGTTGCACATAAAATCTAAGCTGTTTGCAGTGTTTTTCCAAAGTTAACACCATTCTTATGTTTGGAGTTCCAGAAATAACCTTATCTCAAGCTGAAAACGCGTTTTACACAATTTGCCATAACTTTGCAGGAAAGCTTCAGAACATGAAATTTTTACCTCCCACTATACCAGAAAGGGTCTTTCTAGTAGTTGCACAACAAATCTAAGCTGTCTGAAGTGTTTTTCCAAAGTTATCAACATTTTTATGTTTGGCGTTCTGGAAACCACCTTATCTCAGGCTGAAAACAGGTTTTCGGCATTGTGCCATAACTTTGCAGGGAAGCTTCAGAACATGAATTTTTCATATCCCACTATAGCAGAAAGGGTCTTTCTAGTAGTCTCACATCAAATCTAAGCTGTCTGAAGTGTTTTTTCAAAGTTATCAACATTTTTATGTTTGGCGCTCCGGAATCGACCTTATCTCAGGCTGAAAACGCGTTTTCTGCCTTGTGCCATAACTTTGCAGGGAGATTTCAGAACATGAAATTTTCTCCTCCCACTATAGCAGAAAGGGTCTTTCTAATAGTTGCACATCAAATCTAAGCTGTCTGAAGTGTTTTTCGAAAGTTATCAACATTTTTATGTTTGGCGTTCTGAAATCAACCTCATCTCAGGATGAAAACGCGTTTTACGCATTGTGCCATAACTTTGCAGGGAAGCTTCAGAACATGATATTTTCACCTCCCACTATAGCAGAAAGGGTCTTTCTCGTAGTTGCACATCAAATCTGAGCTGACTGAAGTGTTTTTCGAAAGTTTTCAACATTTTTAAGTTTGGCGTTCCGGAATCGACCTTATCTCAGGCAGAAAACGCGTTTTCTGCATTGTGCCACAACTTTTCAGGGAAGCTTTAGAACATGAAATTTTCACCTCCCACTAGAGCAGAAAGGGTATTTCTAGTAGTTGCACAACAAACTAAGCTGTCTGAAGTGTTTTTCGAAAGTTATCAACATTTTTATGTTTGGCGTTCCGGAATCGACCTTATCTCAGGATGAAAAATCGTTTTCTGCATTGTCCCATAACTTTGCAGGGAAGCTTCAGAACATGAAATTCTGACCTCCCAATATGGCAGAAAGGGTCTTTCTAGTAGTTGCACATAAAATCTAAGTTGTCTGAAGTGTTTTTCCAAAGTTATCAACATTCTTATGTTTGGCGTTCCGGAATCAACCTTATCTCAGACTGAAAACGTGTTTTCTGCATTGTGCCATAACTTTGCAGGGAAACTTCAGAACATGAAATTTTCACCTCCAACTATAGCAGAAAGGGTCTTTCTAGTAGTTGCACATCAAATCTCAGCTGTCTGAAGTGTTTTTCCAAAGTTATCAACATTTTTATTTTGGCGTTCTGGAACCCACCTTATCTCAGGCTGAAAACGCGTTTTCCGCATTGTGCCATAACTTTGCAGGGAAGCTTCTGAACATGATATTTTCACCTCCCACTATAGCAGAAAGGGTCTTTCTTGTAGTTGCACATCAAATCTAAGCTGTCTGAAGTGTTTTTCGAAAGTTTTCAACATTTTCATGTTTTCGTGTTCCTGAATCGACCTTATCTCAGGCCGAAAACGCGTTTTCTGCATTCTGCCATAACTTTGCAGGGAAGCTTCAGAACATGAAATTTTCACCTCCCACTATAGCAGAAAGGGTCTTTCCAGTAGTTGCACATCAAATCTAAGCTGTCTGATGTGTTGTTCCAAAGTTATCAACATTTTTATGTTTGGCATTCTGAAATCGACCTTTTCTCAGGCTGAAAACGCGTTTCACGCATTGTGCCATAACTTTGCAGGGATCCTTTAGAATATGAAATTTTCACCTCCCACTATAGCAGAAAGGGTCTTTCTAGTAGTTGCTCATCAAATCAAAGCTGTCTAATGTGTTTTTCCAAAGTTATCAACATTTTTATGTGTGGCGTTCCGGAATCGACCTTATCTCAGGCTGAAAACTCGTTTCACGCATTGTGCCATAACTTTGCAGGGAACCTTTAGAACATGACATTTTCACCTCCCACTATAGCAGAAAGGGTCTTTCTAGTAGTTGCACATCAAATCGAAGCTGTCTGAAGTGTTGTTCCAAAGTTATCAACATTTTTAGTTTTGGCGTTCCGGAACCCACCTTATCTCAGCCTGAAAACGTGTTTTACATATTTTGCCATAACTTTGCAGGGAAGCTTCAGAACATGAAATTTTTACATCCCACTATAGCAGAAAGGGTCTTTCTAGTAGTTGCACATCAAATCTAAGCTGTCTGAAGTGTTTTTCCAAAGTTATCAATATTTTTATGTTTGGCGTTCTGGAACCCACCTAATTCCAGGCTGGAAACGCGTTTCCTGCATTGTTGCATAACTTTGCAGGGATGCATCAGAACATGAAATGTTCGCCTCCCACTATAGCAGATAGGGTCTTTCGAGGAGTTGCACATCAAATCTAAGCTCTCTGAAGTGTTTTTCCAAAGTTATCAACATTCTTATGTTTGGCGTTCCGGAATCAACCTTATCTCAGACTGAAAACGTGTTTTCTGCATTGTGCCATAACTTTGCAGGGAAACTTCAGAACATGAAATTTGAACCTCCAACTATAGCAGAAAGGGTCTTTCTAGTAGTTGCACATAAAATCTAAGCTGTTTGCAGTGTTTTTCCAAAGTTAACACCATTCTTATGTTTGGAGTTCCAGAAATAACCTTATCTCAAGCTGAAAACGCGTTTTACACAATTTGCCATAACTTTTCAGGATAGCTTCAGAACATGAAATTTTTACCTCCCACTATACCAGAAAGGGTCTTTCTAGTAGTTGCACAACAAATCTAAGCTGTCTGAAGTGTTTTTCCAAAGTTATCAACATTTTTATGTTTGGCGTTCTGGAAACCACCTTATCTCAGGCTGAAAACAGGTTTTCGGCATTGTGCCATAACTTTGCAGGGAAGCTTCAGAACATGAATTTTTCATATCCCACTATAGCAGAAAGGGTCTTTCTAGTAGTCTCACATCAAATCTAAGCTGTCTGAAGTGTTTTTTCAAAGTTATCAACATTTTTATGTTTGGCGCTCCGGAATCGACCTTATCTCAGGCTGAAAACGCGTTTTCTGCCTTGTGCCATAACTTTGCAGGGAGATTTCAGAACATGAAATTTTCTCCTCCCACTATAGCAGAAAGGGTCTTTCTAATAGTTGCACATCAAATCTAAGCTGTCTGAAGTGTTTTTCGAAAGTTATCAACATTTTTATGTTTGGCGTTCTGAAATCAACCTCATCTCAGGATGAAAACGCGTTTTACGCATTGTGCCATAACTTTGCAGGGAAGCTTCAGAACATGATATTTTCACCTCCCACTATAGCAGAAAGGGTCTTTCTCGTAGTTGCACATCAAATCTGAGCTGACTGAAGTGTTTTTCGAAAGTTTTCAACATTTTTAAGTTTGGCGTTCCAGAATCGACCTTATCTCAGGCTGAAAACGCGTTTTACACCTTTTGCATAAATTTGCAGGGAAGCTTCAGAACGTGGAATTTTCAGTACCAAGAATCGCAGAAAGGGTCTTTCTAGTATTTGCTCATCAACTCTAAGCTGTCTGAAGTGTCTTTCCAAAGTTATCAACATTTTTATGTTTGGCGTTCCGGAATCGACCTTATCTCAGGCTGAAAACGCGTTTTACGCATTGTGCCAAAACTTTGCGGGGAAGCTTCAGAACATGAAATTTTCACCTGCCACTATAGCAGAAATGGTCTTTCTAGTAGTTGCACATCAAATCTAAGCTGTCTCCAGTCTTTTTCCAAAGTTATCAACATTTTTATGTTTCGCGTTTCGGAATCGACCTTATCTCAGGCTCAAAACGCGTTTTCTGCATTGTGATATAACTTTGCAGGGAAGGTTCAGAACATGAAATTTTCACATCCCACTATAGCAGAAAGGGTCTTTCTAGTAATTGCACATCAAATCTAAGCAGTCTGAAGTGTTTTTCCAAAGTTATCAACATTTTTATGTTTGGCGTTCCGGAACCCACCTTATTGAAAACGCCTTTTCTGCATTGTGCCATAACTTTGCAGGGAAGGTTCAGAACATGAAATTTTCACATCCCACTATAGCAGAAATGGTATTTCTAGTAATTGCACATCAAATCTAAGCTGTCTGAAGTGTTTTCCCAAAGTTAACATATTTTTTTTGTTTGGCGTTGCGGAACCCACCTTATCTCAGGCTGAAAACGCGTTTTCTGCATTGTGATATAACTTTGCAGGGAAGCTTCAGAAAATGAAATTTTAACCTGCCACTATAGCAGAAAAGGTCCTTCTAGTAGTTGCACATCAAATCTAACCTGTCTGAAGTGTTTTTCCAAAGTTTTCAACATTCTTATGTTTGGCGTTCTGGAATCAACCTTATCTCAGGCTGAAAACGCGTTTTCTGCATTGTGCCATCACTTTGCAGGAAAGCTGCAGAACATGAAATTTTCAAATCCCACTATAGCAGAAAGGGTCTTTCTAGTAGTTGCACATCAAATCTAAGCTGTCTGAAGTGTTTTTCCAAAGTTATCATATTTTTTTGTTTGGCGTTCCGGAACCCACCTTATCTCAAGCTGAAAACGCGTTTTCTGCATTGTGCAATAACTTTGCAGGAAAGCTTCAGAACATGAAATTTTCAACTCCCACTATAGCAGAAAGGGTCTTTCTAGTAGTTGCAGGTCAAATATAAGCTGTCTGAAGTGTTTTTCCAAAGTTATCAACATTTTTATGTTTGGCGTTCCGAAACCCACCTTATCGCACTCTGTAAGCACGTTTTCTGCATTGTGCCATACCTTTGGATGAAAGCTTCAGAACATGAAAATTTCACCTCCCATGATAGCAGAAAAGGTTTTTCTAATAGTTGCACATCAAATCTAAGCTGTTTGAAGTGTTTTTCCAAAGTTATCAACATTTTTATGTTTGGCGTTCCGGGACCCACCTTATCTCAGGCTGTAAACGCGTTATCTGCATTGTGCCATAAATTTGGAGGGAAGCTTCAGAAGATGAAAATTTAACCTGCCACCATAGCAGAAAGGGTCCTTCTAGTAGTTGCACATCAAATCTAACCTGTCTGAAGTGTTTTTCCAAAGTTATTAACAGTCTTATGTTTGGCGTTCCGGAATCAACCTTATCTCAGGCTGAAAACGCGTTTTCCGCATTGTGCCATATCTTTGCAGGAAAGCTGCAGAATATGAAATTTTCACCTCCCACTTTAGCCGACAGGGTTTTTCTAGTAGTTGCACATCAAATCTAAGCTGTCTGAAGTGTTTTTCCAAAGTTATCAACATTTTTATGTTTGGCGTTCCGGAATCGAACTTATCTCAGGCTGAAAACGTGTTTTCTGCATTGTGCCATAGCTTTGCAGGGAAGCTTCAGAACATGAAATTTCCACATCCCACTATAGCAGAAAGGGTCTTTCTAGTAGTTGCACATTAAAGCTAAGAGGTCTGAAGTGTTTTTCCAAACTTATCAACATTTTTATGTTTGGCGTTCCGGAACCCATCTTATCTCAGGCTGAAAACGCATTTTCTGCATTGTGCGATACCTTTGCAGGGAAGCTTCAGAACATGAAATTTTCACCTCTCACTATAGCAGAAAGGGTCTTTCTAGTAGTTGCACATCAAATGTAAGCGGTCTGAAGTGTATTTCAAAAGTTATCAACTTTTTTATGTTTGACGTTCCTGAATCGACCTTATCACAGGCTGAAAACGCGTTTTACGCATTGTGCCATAACTTTGCTGTGAAGCTTCAGAACATGAAATTTTCACCTCCCACAATGGCAGAAAGGGTCTTTCTAGAAATTGCAAATCAAATCTAAGCTGTCTGAAGTGTTTTTCCAAAGTTATCAACATTTTTATGTTTGGCGTTCCGGAATCGACTTTATCTCAGGCTGAAAACGCGTTTTACGCATTGTGCCATAACTTTGCATAAAGCTTCAGAACATTACATTTTCACATCCCACTATAGCAGAAAGGGTCTTTCTCGTAGTTGCACGCCAAATCTAAGCTGACAGATGTGTTTTTCCGAAGTTATCAACATTTTTATGTTTGGCGTTCCGGAATCGACCTTATATCAGGCTGAAAACGCCTTTTTTGCATTGTGCCATAACTTTGCAGGGAAGCTTCAGAACATGACATTTTCAACTCCGACTATAGCAGAAAGGGTTTTTCGAGTAGTTGCACGTCCAATCTAAGCTGTCTGATGTGTTTTTCCAAAGTTATCAACATTTTTTATGTTTGGCATTCCAGAATCGACCTTATCTCTGGCTGAAAACGCGTTTTCTGCATTGTGATATAACTTTGCAGGGAAGTTTCAGAACATCAAATTTTCACCTCCCACAATAGCAGAAACGGTCTTTCTAGTAGTTGCACTTCAAATCTAAGCTGTCGGAAGTGTTTTTCCAAAGTTATCTACATTTTTATGTTTGGCGTTTCGGAATCGACCTTATCTCAGCCTGAAAACGCGTTTTACGCATGGTGCCATAACTTTGCAGGGAAGCTTCAGAACATCAAATTTTCACCTCCCACAATGGCAGAAAGGGTCTTTCTAGTAGTTGCACATCAAATCTAAGCTGTCTGAAATGTTTTTCCAAAGTTATCAACATTTTTATGTTTGGCCTTCTGGAACCCACCTTATCTCAGGCTGAAAACGCGTTTTCTGCATTGTGCCATAACTTTGCAGGGAAGCTTCAGAATATGATATTTTAACCTCCCGCTATTGCAGAAAGGGTCTGTCTTGTAGTTGCACATCAAATCCAAGCTGTCTGAAGTGTTTTTCCAAAGTTATCAACATTTTCATCTTTGGCGTTCCGGAATCGACCTTATCACAGGCTGAAAACGCGTTTTGCCATAACTTTGCCATAACTTTGCATGGAAGCTTCAGAACATCGAATTTTCAACTCCCACTATAGCAGAAAGGGTCTTTCTAGTAATTGCACATCAAATCTAAGCTGTCTGAAGTGTATTTCAAAAGTTATCAACTTTTTTATGTTTGGCGTTCCTGAATCAACCTTATCTCAGGCTGAAAACGCTTTTAAATCATTGTTCCATAAATTTGCAGGGAAGCTTCAGAACATCGAATTTTCAACTCCCACTATAGCAGAAAGGGACTTTCTAGTAGTTGCACATCAAATCTAAGCTGTCTGAAGTGTTTTTCCAAAGTTATCAACATTTTTATGTTTGGTGTACTGGAATCGACCTTATCTCAGGCTGTAAACGCGTTTTCTGCATTGTGCCATAACTTTGCAAGGAAGCTTCAGAACATGAAATTTTAAACTTGCGCTATAGCAGAAAAGGTCTTTCTAGTAGTTGTACATCAAATCTAAGCTGTCTGAAGTGTTTTTCCAAATTTATCCACATTTTAATGTTTGGCGTTCCGGAATCGACCTTATCTCAGGCTTAAAACGCGTTTTACGCATTGTCCCATAACTTTGCATCAAGCTTCAGAACATGAAATTTTCACCTCCCACGATAGCAGAAAGGGTCTTTCTAGTAGTTACAGATCAAAACTAAGCTGTCTGAAATGTTTTTCCAAAGTTATCAACAGTTTTATGCTTGGCATTCCGGAATCGACCTTATCTCAGGCTGTAAACGCGTTTTACGCATTGTGCCATAACTTTGCTGGGAAGCTTCAGAACATCAAATTTTCACCTCCCAAAATAGCAGAAACGGTCTTTTTAGTAGTTGCACTTCAAATCTAAGCTGTCTGAAGTGTTTTTCCAAAGTTATCTACATTTTTATGTTTGGCGTTTCGGAATCGAACTTATCTCAGGCTGAAAACGTGTTTTCTGCATTGTGCCATAACTTTGCAGGGAAGCTTCAGAACATGAAATTTTCACATCCCACTATAGCAGAAAGGGTCTTTCTAGTAGTTGCACATTAAAGCTAAGTTGTCTGAAGTGTTTTTCCAAACTTATCAACATTTTTATGCTTGGCGTTCCGAAACCCATCTTATCTCAGGCTGAAAACGCGTTTGACGCATTGTGCCATAACTTTGCAGGAAAGCTTCAGAACATGAAATTTTCACCTCCCACTATAGCAGAAAGGGTCTTTCTCCTACTTGCACATCAAATCTAAGCTGTCTGAAGTGTTTTTCGATAGTTTTCAACATTTTTATATTTGGCGTTCCTGAATCGACCTTATCTCAGGCTGAAAACACGTTTTCTGCATTGTGCCATAACTTTGCAGGGAAGATTCAGAACATGAAATTTTCAACTCCCACTATAGCAGAAAGGGTCTTTCTAGTAGTTGCACGTCAAACCTAAGCTGTCTGAAGTGTTTTTCCAAAGTTATCAACATTTTTATGTTTGGCATTCCAGAATCGACCTTATCTCTGGCTGAAAACGCGTTTTCTGCATTGTGCCATAACTTTGCAGGGAAACTTCAGAACATGAAATTTTCACCTCCCACTATAGCAGAAAGGGTCTTTCTAGTAGTTGCACATCAAATCTAAGCTGTCTGAAATGTTTTTTCAAAGTTATCATATTTTCGTGTTTGGCGTTCCGGAATCGACCTTATCTCAGGCTGAAAACGCGTTTTCTGCATAGAGGCATAACTTTGCAGGGAAGCTTCAGAACATGAAATTTTCAACTCCCACTATAGCAGAAAGGCTTTTTCCAGTAGTTGCACATCAAATCTAAGCTGTCTGAAGTGTTTTTCCAAAGTTATCAACATTTTTATGTTTGGCGTTCTGGAAACCACCTTATCTCAGGCTGAAAACAGGTTTTCAGCATTGTGCCATAACTTTGCAGGGAAGCTTCAGAACATGAAATTTTCACCTCCCACTATAGCAGAAAGGGTATTTCTAGTAGTTGCACATCAAATCTAAGCTGTGTGTAGAGTTCTTCCTGAGTTATCAACGTTTTTATGTTTGGCGTTCCGGAATCAACCTTATCTCAGGCTGAAAACGCGTTTTACGCATTGTGCCATAACTTTGCAGGGAAGCTTCAGAACATGAAATTTTTACCTCCCACTAGAGCAGAAAGGGTCTTTCTAGTAGTTGCACATCAAATCTAAGCTGTCTTGAAGTGTTTTTCTAAAGTTATCAACATTTTTATGTTTGGCGTTCCGGAATCAACCTTATCTCAGGCTGAAAACGCGTTTTCTGCATTGTGCCATAACTTTGCAGGAAAGCTTCACAACATCAAATTTTCAACTCCCAATATAGCAGAAAGGGTCTTTCTCATAGTTGCACATCAAATCTAAGCTGTCTGAAGTGTTTTTCGAAAGTTTTCAACATTTTTATGTTTGGCGTTCCTGAATCGACCTTATCTCTGGCCGAAAACGCGTTTTCTGCATTGTGCCATAATTTTGCAGGGAAGCTTCAGAACACGAAAATTTCACCTCCCACTATACCAGAAAGGGTCTTTCGAGTAGGTGCACATCAAATCAAAGCTGTTTGAAGTGTTTTTCCAAAGTTATCAACACTTGTATGTTTGGCGTTCCGGAATCTACCTTATTTCAGGCTGAAAGCACGATTTACGCATTCTGCCATAACTTTGCAGGGAAGCTTCAGAACATGAAATTTTCATATCCCACTATAGCAGAAAGGGTCTTTCTAGTAGTCTCACATCAAATCTAAGCTGTCTGAAGAGTTTTTCCAAAGTTATCAACATTTTTATGTTTGGCGCTCCGGAATCGACCTTATCTCAGGCTGAAATCGCGTTTTCTGCATTGTGCCTTAACTTTGGAGGGATGCTTCAGAACATGAAATTTTAACCTCCCACTATAGCAGAATGGGTCTTTCTACTAGTTGCACATCAAATCTTAGCTGTCTGAAGTGTTTTTCCAAAGTTATCAACATTTTTATGTTTGGCGTTCTGGAAACCACCTTATCTCAGGCTGAAAACGCGTTTTACGCATTGTGCCATAACTTTGCAGGGAGACTTCAGAACATGAAATTTTCTCCTCCCACTATAGCAGAAAGGGTATTTCTAGTAGTTGCACATCAAATCTAAGCTGTCTGAAGTGTATTTCCAAAGTTATCAACATTTTTATGTTTGGCGTTCTGGTACCCACCTTATCTCTGGCTGAAAACGCGTTTTCTGCATTGTGCCATAACTTTGCAGGGAAGCTTTAGAACATGAAATTTTCACCTCCCACTAGAGCAGAAAGGGTATTTCTAGTAGTTGCACATCAAATCTAAGCTGTCTGTAGAGTTTTTCCGGAGTTATCAACATTTTTATGTTTGGCGTTCTGAAATCAACCTCATCTCAGGCTGAAAACGCGTTTTACGCATTGTGCCATAGCTTTGCAGGGAAGCTTCAGAACATGATATTTTCACCTCCCACTATAGCAGAAAGGGTCTTTCTCGTAGTTGCACATCAAATCTAAGCTGTCTGAAGTGTTTTTCCAAAAGTTATCAACATTTATATGTTTGGCGTTCTGGAAACCACCTTATCTCAGGCTGAAAACAGGTTTTCAGCATTGTGCCATAACTTTGCAGGGAAGCTTCAGAACATGAAATTTTCACCTCCCACTATAGCAGAAAGGGTATTTCTAGTAGTTGCACATCAAATCTAAGCTGTGTGTAGAGTTCTTCCTGAGTTATCAACGTTTTTATGTTTGGCGTTCCGGAATCAACCTTATCTCAGGCTGAAAACGCGTTTTACGCATTGTGCCATAACTTTGCAGGGAAGCTTCAGAACATGAAATTTTTACCTCCCACTAGAGCAGAAAGGGTCTTTCTAGTAGTTGCACATCAAATCTAAGCTGTCTGAAGTGTTTTTCGAAAGTTTTCAACATTTTTATGTTTGGCGTTCCTGAATCGACCTTATCTCTGGCCGAAAACGCGTTTTCTGCATTGTGCCATAATTTTGCAGGGAAGCTTCAGAACACGAAAATTTCACCTCCCACTATACCAGAAAGGGTCTTTCGAGTTGGTGCACATCAAATCAAAGCTGTTTGAAGTATTTTTCCAAAGTTATCAACATTTTTATGTTTGGCGCTCCGGAATCGACCTTATCTCAGGCTGAAATCGCGTTTTCTGCATTGTGCCTTAACTTTGGAGGGATGCTTCAGAACATGAAATTTTAACCTCCCACTATAGCAGAATGGGTCTTTCTACTAGTTGCACATCAAATCTTAGCTGTCTGAAGTGTTTTTCCAAAGTTATCAACATTTTTATGTTTGGCGTTCTGGAAACCACCTTATCTCTGGCTGAAAACGCGTTTTCTGCATTGTGCCATAACTTTGCAGGGAAGCTTTAGAACATGAAATTTTCACCTCCCACTAGAGCAGAAAGGGTATTTCTAGTAGTTGCACATCAAATCTAAGCTGTCTGTAGAGTTTTTCCGGAGTTATCAACATTTTTATGTTTGGCGTTCTGAAATCAACCTCATCTCAGGCTGAAAACGCGTTTTACGCATTGTGCCATAACTTTGCAGTGAAGCTTCAGAACATGAAATTTTAACATCCCACTATAGCAGAAAGGGTCTTTCTAGTAGTTGCACATCAAATCTAAGTTGTCTGAAGTGTTTTTCTAAAGTTATCAACATTCTTATGTTTGGCGTTCCGGAATCAACCTTATCTCAGGCTGAAAACAGGTTTTCTGCATTGTGCCATAACTTTGCAGGGAAGCTTCAGAACATGATAATTTCACCTCCCACTATAGCAGAAAGGGTCTTTCTCGTAGTTGCACATCAAATCTAAGCTGTCTGAAGTGTTTTTCGAAAGTTTTCAACATTTTTATGTTTGGTGTTCCTGAATCGACCTTATCTCAGGCCGAAAACGCGTTTTCTGCATTGTGCCATAACTTTGCAGGCAAGCTTCAGAACATGAAATTTTTACCTCCCACTATAGCAGAAAGGGTATTTCTAGTAGTTGCACATCAAATCTAAGCTGTCGATAGTGTTTTTCCAAGGTTATCAACATTTTTATGTTTGGCGTTCTGAAATCAACCTCATCTCAGGCTGAAAACGCGTTTCTCGCATTGTGCCATAACTTTGCAGTGAAGCTTCAGAACATGAAATTTTAATATCCCACTATAGCAGAAAGGGTCTTTCTAGTAGTTGCACATCAAATCTAAGTTGTCTGAAGTGTTTTTCTAAAGTTATCAACATTCTTATGTTTGGCGTTCCGGAATCAACCTTATCTCAGGCTGAAAACAGGTTTTCTGCATTGTGCCATAACTTTGCAGGGAAGCTTCAGAACATGATAATTTCACCTCCCACTATAGCAGAAAGGGTCTTTCGAGTAAGTGCACATCAAATCTAAGCTGTCGAAAGTGTTTTTCCAAAGTTATCAACATTTTTATGTTTGGCGTTTCGGAATCGACCTTATCTCCGGCTGAAAACGCGTTTTCTGCATTGTGCCATAACTTTGCAGGGAAGCTTTAGAACATGAAATTTTCACCTCCCACTAGAGCAGAAAGGGTCTTTCTAGTAGTTGCACATCAAATCTAAGCTGTCTGAAGTGTATTTCCAAAGTTATCAACATTTTTATGTTTGGCTTTGTGGTACCCACCTCATCTCAGGCTGAAAACGCGTTTTCTGTATTGTGCCATAACTTTGCAGGGAAGCTTCAGAAAATGAAATTTTAACCTCCCACTATAGCAGAAAGGGTCTTTCTAGTAGTTGCACATCAAATCTAAGCTGTCTTGAAGTGTTTTTCTAAAGTAATCAACATTTTTATGTTTGTCGTTCCGGAACCCACCTTATCTCTGCCAGAAAACGCGTTTTACATATTGTGCCATAACTTTGCAGGGAAGCTTCAGAACATGAAATGTTCGCCTCCCACTATAGCAGAAAGGGTCTTTCTTGTAGTCTCACATCAAATCTAACCTGTCTGAAGTGTTTTTCCAAAGTAATCAACATTTTTATGTTTGGCGCTCCGGAATCGACCTTATCTGAGGCTGAAAACGCGTTTTCTGCATTGTGCCATAACTTTGCAGGGAAGCTTCAGAACATGAAATTTTTACCTCCCACTATCGCAGAAAGGGTCTTTCTAGTAGTTGCACATCAAATCTAAGCTGTCTTGAAGTGTTTTTCTAAAGTTATCAACATTTTTATGTTTGGCATTCCGGAATCAACCTTATCTCAGGCTGAAAACGCGTTTTACGCATTGTGCCATAACTTTGCAGGGAAGCTTAAGAACATGAAATTTTAACCTCCCACTATAGCAGAAAGGGTCTTTCTAGTAGTTGCACATCAAATCTTAGCTGTCTGAAGTGTTTTTACAAAGTTCTCAACATTGTTATGTTTGGCGTTCTGATATCAACCTCATCTCAGGCAAAAAACGCGTTTTACTTATTGTGCCATAACTTTGCAGGGAAGCTTCAGAAAATGAAATTTTAACCTCCCACTATAGCAGAAAGGGTCTTTCTTGTAGTTGCACATGAAATCTAAGCTGTCTTAAGTGTTTTTCCAAAGTTTTCAACATTTTTATGTTTGGCGTTCCGGAACCCACCTTATCTCAGCCTGAAAACGCGTTTTACATATTTTGCCATAACTTTGCAGGGAAGCTTAAGAACATGAAATTTTAACATCCCACTATAGCAGAAAGGGTCTTTCTAGTAGTTGCACATCAAATCTAAGCTGTCTGAAGTGTTTTTCCAAAGTTATCAACATTCTTATGTTTGGCGTCCCGGAATCAACCTTATCTCAGGCTGAAAACGCGTTTTACGCATTGTGCCATAACTTTGCAGGGAAGCTTCAGAACATGAAATGTTCGCCTCCCAATATTGCAGATAGGGTCTTTCTTGTAGTTGCACATCAAATCTAAGCTGTCTGAAGTGTTTTCCAAAAGTTTTCAACATTTTTATGTTTGGCGTTCCGGAATCGATCTTATCTCAGGCTGAAAACACGATTCACGCATTCTGCCATAACTTTGCAGGGAAGCTTCAGATCATGAAATTTTCATATCCCACTATAGCAGAAAGGGTCTTTCTTGTAGTCTCACATCAAATCTAAGCTGTCTGAAGTGTTTTTCCAAAGTTATCAACATTTTTATGTTTGGCGTTCTGGTACCCACCTTATCTCAGGCTGAAAACGCGTTTTCTGCATTGTGCCATAACTTTGCAGGGACGCTTTAGAACATGAAATTTTCACCTCCCACTGGAGCAGAAAGGGTCTTTCTAGTAGTTGCACATCAAATCTTAGCTGTCTGAAGTGTTTTTCCAAAGTTCTCAACATTTTTATGTTTGGCGTTCTGAAATCAACCTCATCTCAGGCAAAAAACGCGTTTTACTCATTGTGCGATAACTTTGCAGGGAAGCTTCAGAAAATGAAATTTTAACCTCCCACTATAGCAGAAAGGGTCTTTCTAGTAGTTGCACATCAAATCTAAGCTGTCTTGAAGTGTTTTTCTAAAGTTATCAACATTTTTATGTTTGGCGTTCCGGAACCCACCTTATCTCAGCCTGAAAACGCGTTTTACATATTTTGCCATAACTTTGCAGGGAAGCTTAAGAACATGAAATTTTAACATCCCACTATAGCAGAAAGGGTCTTTCTAGTAGTTGCACATCAAATCTAAGCTGTCTGAAGTGTTTTTCCAAAGTTATCAACATTCTTATGTTTGGCGTCCCGGAATCAACCTTATCTCAGGCTGAAAACGCGTTTTACGCATTGTGCCATAACTTTGCAGGGAAGCTTCAGAACATGAAATGTTCGCCTCCCAATATTGCAGATAGGGTCTTTCTTGTAGTTGCACATCAAATCTAAGCTGTCTGAAGTGTTTTTCCAAAGTTATCAACATTTTTATGTTTGCCGCCCCGGATTCGACCTTATCTCAGGCTGAAAGCGCGTTTTCTGCATTGTGCCATAACTTTGCAGGGAAGCTTCAGAAAATGAAATTTTTACCTCCCACTATAGCAGAAAGGGTCGTTCTAGTAGTTGCACATCAAATCTAAGCTGTCGAAAGTGTTTTTCCAAAGTTATCAACATTTTTATGTTTGGCGTTCTGGAAATCACCTTATCTCTGGCTGAAAACGCGTTTTCTGCATTGTGCCATAACTTTGCAGGGAGACTTCAGAACATGAAATTTTCTCCTCCCACTATTGCAGAAAGGGTATTTCTAGTAGTTGCACATCAAATCTAAGCTGTCTGAAGTGTTTTTCCAAAGTTTTCAACATTTTTATGTTTGGCGTTCCGGAATCGACCTTATCTCAGGCTGAAAACACGATTTACGCATTCTGCCATAACTTTGCAGGGAAGCTTCAGAACATGAAATTTTCATATCCCACTATAGCAGAAAGGGTGTTTCTAGTAGTTGCACATCAAATCTAAGCTGTCTGAAGTGTTTTTCCAAAGTTTTCAACATTTTTATGTTTGGCGTTCCGGAATCGACCTTATCTCAGGCTGAAAACGCGTTTCCTGCATTGTGGCATAACTTTGTAGGGAAGCTTCAGAACATGGAATTTTCACCTCCCACTGTAGCAGAAAGGGTCTTTCTAGTAGTTGCACATCATATCTAAGCTGTCTGAAGTGTTTTTCCAAAGTTATCAACATTTTTATGTTTGGCGTTCCGGAACCCACCTTATCTCAGGCTGAAAACGCGTTTTCTGCATTGTGCCATAACTTTGCAGGGACGCTTAAGAACATGAAATTTTCACCTCCCACTAGAGCAGAAAGGGTCTTTCTAGTAGTTGCACATCAAATCTAAGCTGTCTTGAAGTGTTTTTCTAAAGTTATCAACATTTTTATGTTTGGCGTTCCGGAACCCACCTTATCTCGGCGTGAAAACGCGTTTTACATTTTTGCCATAACTTTGCAGGGAAGCTAAAGAACATGAAATTTTAACCTCCCATTATAGCAGAAAGGGTCTTTCTAGTAGTTGCACATCAAATCTAAGCTGTCTTGAAGTGTTTTTCTAAAGTTATCAACATTTTTATGTTTGGCGTTCAAGAATCGACCTTATCTCTGGCTGAAAACACGATTTACGCATTCTGCCATAACTTTGCAGGGAAGCTTCAGAACATGAAATTTTCATATCCCACTATAGCAGAAAGGGTCTTTCTAGTAGTTGCACATCAAATCTAAGCTGTCTTGAAGTGTTTTTCTAAAGATATCAACATTTTTATGTTTGGCGTTCCGGAACCCACCTTATCTCAGCCTGAAAACGCGTTTTACATATTTTGCCATAACTTTGCAGGGAAGCTTAAGAACATGAAATTTTAACATCCCACTATAGCAGAAAGGGTCTTTCTAGTAGTTGCACATCAAATCTAAGCTGTCTGAAGTGTTTTTCCAAAGTTATCAACATTCTTATGTTTGGCGTCCCGGAATCAACCTTATCTCAGGCTGAAAACGCGTTTTACGCATTGTGCCATAACTTTGCAGGGAAGCTTCAGAACATGAAATGTTCGCCTCCCAATATTGCAGATAGGGTCTTTCTTGTAGTTGCACATCAAATCTAAGCTGTCTGAAGTGTTTTCCGAAAGTTTTCAACATTTTTATGTTTGGCGTTCCGGAATCGATCTTATCTCAGGCTGAAAACACGATTCACGCATTCTGCCATAACTTTGCAGGGAAGCTTCAGAACATGAAATTTTCATATCCCACTATAGCAGAAAGGGTCTTTCTTGTAGTCTCACATCAAATCTAAGCTGTCTGAAGTGTTTTTCCAAAGTTATCAACATTTTTATGTTTGCCGCCCCGGATTCGACCTTATCTCAGGCTGAAAGCGCGTTTTCTGCATTGTGCCATAATTTTGCAGGGAAGCTTCAGAACATGAAATTTTTACCTCCCACTATAGCAGAAAGGGTCTTTCTAGTAGTTGCACATCAAATCTAAGCTGTCGAAAGTGTTTTTCCAAAGTTATCAACATTTTTATGTTTGGCGTTGCGGAATCGACCTTATCTCCGGCTGAAAACGCGTTTTCTGCATTGTGCCATAACTTTGCAGGGAAGCTTTAGAACATGAAATTTTCACCTCCCACTAGAGCAGAAAGGGTATTTCTAGTAGTTACACATCAAATCTAAGCTGTCTGTAGAGTTTTTCCTGAGTTATCAACATTTTTATGTTTGGCGTTCTGAAATCAACCTCATCTCTGGCTGAAAACGCGTTTCACGCATTGTGCCATAACTTTGCCGGGAAGCTTCAGAACATGAAATTCTAACATCCCACTATAGCAGAAAGGGTCTTTCTAGTAGTTGCACATCAAATCTAAGCTGTCTGAAGTGTTTTTCGAAAGTTATCAATATTTTTATGTTTGGCGTTCCGGAATCGACCTAGTCTTAGGCTGAAAACACGTTTTGTGCATTGTGCCATGACTTTGCAGGGAAGCATCAGACCATGAAATGTTCACCTCCCACTATAGCAGAAAGGGTCTTTCTAGTAGTTGCACATCAAATCTAAGCTGTCTGAAGTGTTTTTCGAAAGTTATCAACATTTTTACGTTTGGCGTTCCGTAATCGACTTTATCTCAGGATGAAAAATCGTTTTCTGCATTGTCCCATAACTTTCCATGGGAAGCTTCAGAACATGAAATGTTGACCTCCCACTGTAGCAGAAAGGGTCTTTCTAGTAGTTGCACATCAAATCTAAGCTGTCTGAAGTGTTTTTCAAAAGTTATCAACATTTTTATGTTTGGCGTTCCGGAATCGACCTTATCTCTGGCTGAAAACGCGTTTTACGCATTGTGCCATAACTTTGCAGGGAAGCTTCAGAAAATGAAATTTTCACCTCCCACTATAGCAGAAAGGGTCTTTCTAGTAGTTGCACATTAAATCTAAGCTGTCTGAAGTGTTGTTCCAAAGTTATCAACATTTTTATGTATGGCGTTCCGGAACCCACCTTATCTCAAGCTGAAAACACGTTTTCTGCATTGTGCCATAACTTTGCAGGGAAGCTTCAGAACATGAAATGTTCACCTCCCACTATAGCAGAAAGGGTCTTTCGAGTAGTTGCACATCAAATCTAAGCTGTCTGAAGTGTTTTTCCAAAATTATCAACATTTTTATGTTTGGCGTTCCGGAACCCACCTTATATCAGGCTGAAAACGCGTTTTCGGCATTGTGCCATAACTTTGCAGGGAAGCTTCAGAACATGAAATTTTCAGGTCCCACTATAGCAGAAAGGGTCTTTCTAGTAGTTGCACATGAAATCTAAGCTGTCAGAAGTGTTTTTCGAAAGTTATCAACATTTTTATGTTTGGCGTTCCGGAATCGACCTTATCTCAGGCTGAAAACACGATTTACGCATTCTGCCATAACTTTGCAGGGAAGCTTCAGAACATGAAATGTTCACCTCCCACTATAGCAGAAAGGGTCTTTCGAGTAGTTGCACATCAAATCTAAGCTGTCTGAAGTGTTTTTCCAAAATTATCAACATTTTTATGTTTGGCGTTCCGGAACCCACCTTATATCAGGCTGAAAACGCGTTTTCTGCATTGTGCCACAACTTTGCAGGGAGACTTCAGAACATGAAATTTTCTCCTCCCACTACAGCAGAAAGGGTCTTTCTAGTAGTTGCACATCAAATCTAAGCTGTCTGAAGTGTTTTTCCAAAGTTTTCAACATTTTTATGTTTGGCGTTCCGGAATCGACCTTATCTCAGGCTGAAAACACGATTTACGCATTCTGCCATAACTTTGCAGGGAAGCTTCAGAACATGAAATTTTCATATTCCACTATAGCAGAAACGGTCTTTCTAGTAGTTGCACATCAAATCTAAGCTGTCTGAAGTGTTTTTCCAAAGTTTTCAACATTTTTATGTTTGGCGTTCCGGAATCGACCTTATCTCAGGCTGAAAACACGATTTACGCATTCTGCCATAACTTTGCAGGGAAGCTTCAGAACATGAAATTTTCATATCCCACTATAGCAGAAAGGGTCTTTCTAGTAGTTGCACATCAAATCTAAGCTGTCTGAAGTGTTTTTCCAAAGTTTTCAACATTTTTATGTTTGGCGTTCCGGAATCGACCTTATCTCAGGCTGAAAACACGATTTACGCATTCTGCCATAACTTTGCAGGGAAGCTTCAGAACATGAAATTTTCATATCCCACTATACCAGAAAGGGTCTTTCTAGTAGTTGCACATAATATCTAAGCTGTCTGAAGTGTTTTTCCAAAGTTATCAACATTTTTATGTTTGGCGTTCCGGAACCCACCTTATCTCAGGCTGAAAACGCGTTTTCTGCATTGTGCCATAACTTTGCAGGGACGCTTTAGAACATGAAATTTTCATATCCCACTAGAGCAGAAAGGGTCTTTCTAGTAGTTGCACATCAAATCTAAGCTGTCTTGAAGTGTTTTTCTAAAGTTATCAACATTTTTATGTTTGGCGTTCCGGAACCCACCTTATCTCAGGCTGAAAACGCGTTTTACATATTTTGCCATAACTTTGCAGGGAAGCTAAAGAACATGAAATTTTAACCTCCCATTATAGCAGAAAGGGTCTTTCTAGTAGTTGCACATCAAATCTAAGCTGTCTTGAAGTGTTTTTCTAAAGTTATCAACATTTTTATGTTTGGCGTTCCGGAACCCACCTTATCTCAGCCTGAAAACGCGTTTTACATATTGTGCCATAACTTTGCAGGGAAGCTTCAGAACATGAAATGTTCGCCTCCCACTATAGCAGATAGGGACTTTCTTGTAGTTGCACATCAAATCTAAGCTGTCTGAAGTGTTTTTCCAAAGTTTTCAACATTTTTATGTTTGGCGTTCCGGAATCGACCTTATCTCAGGCTGAAAACACGATTTACGCATTCTGCCATAACTTTGCAGGGAAGCTTCAGAACATGAAATTTTCATATCCCACTATAGCAGTAAGGGTCTTTCTAGTAGTTGCACATCAAATCTAAGCTGTCTGAAGTGTTTACCGAAAGTTTTCAACATTTTTATGTTTGGCGTTCCGGAATCGATCTTATCTCAGGCTGAAAACACGATTCACGCATTCTGCCATAACTTTGAAGGGAAGCTTCAGAACATGAAATTTTCATATCCCACTATAGCAGAAAGGGTCTTTCTTGTAGTCTCACATCAAATCTAAGCTGTCTGAAGTGTTTTTCCAAAGTTATCAACATTTTTATGTTTGCCGCCCCGGATTCGACCTTATCTCAGGCTGAAAGCGTGTTTTCTGCATTGTGCCATAATTTTGCAGGGAAGCTTCAGAACATGAAATTTTTACCTCCCACTATAGCAGAAAGGGTCTTTCTAGTAGTTGCACATCAAATCTAAGCTGTCGAAAGTGTTTTCCCAAAGTTATCAACATTTTTATGTTTGGCGTTTCGGAATCGACCTTATCTCCGGCTGAAAACGCTTTTTCTGCATTGTGCCATAACTTTGCGGGGAAGCTTTAGAACATGAAATTTTCACCTCCCACTAGAGCAGAAAGGGTATTTCTAGTAGTTACACATCAAATCTAAGCTGTCTGTAGAGTTTTTCCTGAGTTATCAACATTTTTATGTTTGGCGTTCTGAAATCAACCTCATCTCTGGCTGAAAACGCGTTTCACGCATTGTGCCATAACTTTGCCGGGAAGCTTCAGAACATGAAATTTTCACCTCCCACTATAGCAGAAAGGGTCTTTCTAGTAGTTGCACATCACATCTAAGCTATCTGAAGTGTTTTTCGAAAGTTATCAACATTTTTACGTTTGGCGTTCCGTAATCGACTTTATCTCAGGATGAAAAATCGTTTTCTGCATTGTCCCATAACTTTCCATGGGAAGCTTCAGAACATGAAATTTTGACCTCCCACTGTAGCAGAAAGGGTCTTTCTAGTAGTTGCACATCAAATCTAAGCTGTCTGAAGTGTTTTTCGAAAGTTATCAACATTTTTATGTTTGGCGTTCCGGAATCGACCTTATCTCTGGCTGAAAACGCATTTTACGCATTGTGCCATAACTTTGCAGGGAAGCTTCAGAACATGAAATGTTCACCTCCCACTATAGCAGAAAGGGTCTTTCGAGTAGTTGCACATCAAATCTAAGCTGTCTGAAGTGTTTTTCCAAAATTATCAACATTTTTATGTTTGGCGTTCCGGAACCCACCTTATCTCAAGTTGAAAACGCGTTTTCTGCATTGTGCCATAACTTTGCAGGGAAGCTTCAGAACATGAAATGTTCACCTCCCACTATAGCAGAAATGGTCTTTCTAGTAGTTGCACATCAAATCTAAGCTGTCTGAAGTGTTTTTCCAAAATTATCAACATTTTTATGTTTGGCGTTCCGGAACCCACCTTATATCACGCTGAAAACGCGTTTTCGGCATTGTGCCATAACTTTGCAGGGAAGCTTCAGAACATGAAATTTTCAGGTCCCACTATAGCAGAAAGGGTCTTTCTAGTAGTTGCACATGAAATCTAAGCTGTCAGAAGTGTTTTTCGAAAGTTATCAACATTTTTATGTTTGGCGTTCCGGAACCCCCCTTATCTCAGGCTGAAAATGCGTTTCCTGCATTGTGCCATAACTTTGCAAGGAATCTTCAGAACATGAAATTTTCACCTCCCACTACAGCAGAAGGGTCTTTCTAGTAGTTGCAGATCAAATCTAAGCTGTCTGAAGTGTTTTTCCAAAGTTATCAACATTTTTATGTTTGGCGTTCTGGAATCGACCTTATCTTAGGCTGAAAACGCGTTTTACGCATTGTGCCATAACTTTGCAGGGAAGCTTCAGAACATGAAATGTTCACCTCCCACTATAGCAGAAAGGGTCTTTCTAGTAGTTGCACATCAAATGTAAGCTGTCTGAAGTGTTTTTACAAAGTTATGAACATTTTCATGTTTGGCGGTCGGGAATCAACCTTATCTCAGGATGAAAAATCGTTTTCTGCGTTGTCCCATAACTTTGCAGGGAAGCTTCAGAACATGAAATTTTCACGTCACACTATAGCAGAAAGGGTCTTTCTAGTATTTGCACATCAAATCTAAGCTGTCTGAAGTGTTTTTCGAAAGTTATCAACATTTTTATGTTTGGCGTTCCGGAACCCACGTTATCACAAGCTGAAAACGCGTTTTCTGCATTGTGCCATAACTTTGCAGGGAAGCTTCAGAACATGAAATTTTCACTTCCCACAATACCAGAAAGGGTCTTTCTAGTAGTTGCACATCAAATCTAAGCTGTCTGAAATGTTTTTCCAAAGTTATCAACATTTTTACGTTTGGCGTTCCAGAATCGACCTTATCTCAGGTTGAAAACGCTTTGTCTGCATTGTGCCATAACTTTGCATGGAAGCTTCCGAACATGAAAATTTAACCTCCCAGAAAGAGTCTTTCTAGTAGTTGCAGATCAAATCTAAGCTGTCTGATGTGTTTTTCCAAAGTTATCAACATTTTTATGTTTGGCGTTCCGGAATCGACCTTGTCTTAGGCTGAAAACACGTTTTGTGCATTGTGCCATGACTTTGCAGGGAAGCTTCAGAACATGAAATTTTCATATCCCACTATAGCAGAAAGGGTCTTTCTAGTAGTTGCACATCAAATCTAAGCTGTCTTGAAGTGTTTTTCTAAAGTTATCAACATTTTTATGTTTGGCTTTCCGGAACCCACCTTATCTCAGCCTGAAAACGCGTTTTACATATTTTGCCATAACTTTGCAGGGAAGCTTAAGAACATGAAATTTTAACATCCCACTATAGCAGAAAGGGTCTTTCTAGTAGTTGCACATCAAATCTAAGCTGTATGTAGAGTTTTTCCTGAGTTATCAACATTTTCATGTTTGGCGTTCTGAAATCAACCTCATCTCAGGCTGAAAACGCGTTTCACGCATTGTGCCATAACTATGCAGGGAAGCTTCAGAACATGAAATTTTAACATCCCACTATAGCAGAATGGGTCTTTCTAGTTGTTGCACATCAAATCTAAGCTGTCTGAAGTGTTTTTCTAAAGTTATCAACATTCTTATGTTTGGCGTTCTGGAATCAACCTTATCTCAGGCTGAAAACGCGTTTTACGCATTGTGCCATAACTTTGCAGGAAAGCTTCAGAACATGAAATTTTCAACTCCCAATATAGCAGAAAGGGTCTTTCTAGTAGTTGCACATCAAATCTAAGCTGTCTGAAGTGTTTTTCCAAAGTTGTCAATATTTTTATGTTTGGCGTTCCGGAATCGACCTTATCTCACGCTGAAAATGCGTTTCCTGCATTGTGGCATAACTTTGTAGGGAAGCTTCAGAACATGAAATTTTCACCTCCCGCTGTTGCAGAAAGGGTCTTTCTAGTAGTTGCACATCAAATCTAAGCTGTCTGAAGTGTTTTTCCAAAGTTATCAACATTTTTATGTTTGGCGTTCTGGAACCCAATGTATCTCAGGCTGAAAACGCGTTTTCTGCATTGTGCCATAACTTTGCAGGGAAGCTTCAGAACATGAAATTTTCACCTCCCACTATAGCAGAAAGGGTCTTTCTAGTAGTTGCACATCAAATCCAAGCTGTCTGAAGTGTTTTTCCAAAGTTATCAACATTTTTTTTGTTTTTGGCGTTCTGGAACCCACCTTATCTCAGGCTGAAAACGCGTTTTCTGCATTGAGCCATAACTTTGCAGGGAGACTTCAGAACATGAAATTTTTTCCTCCCACTATGGCAGAAAGGGTCTTTCTAGTAGTTGCACATCAAATCTTAGCTGTCTGAAGTGTTTTTCCAAAGTTATCAACATTTTTATGTTCGGCGTTCTGAAATCAACCTCATCTCAGGCTGAAAACGCGTTTTACGCATTGTGCCATAACTTTGCAGGGAAGCTTCGGAACATGAAGTTTTTAGCTCCCACTATAGCAGAAAGGGTCTTTCTAGTAGTTGCACATCAAATCTAAGCTGTCTGTAGAGTTTTTCCTGAGTTAACAACATTTTTACGTTTGGCGTTCTGAAATCAACCCCATCTCAGGCTGAAAACGCGTTTCACGCATTGTGCCATAACTTTGCAGGGAAGCTTCAGAACATGAAATTTTAACATCCCACTATAGCAGAAAGGGTCTTTCTAGTAGTTGCACATCAAATCTAAGCTGTCTGAAGTGTTTTTCTAAAGTTATCAACATTCTTATGTTTGGCGTTCCGGAATCAACCTTATCTCAGGCTGAAAATGCGTTTTACGCATTGTGCCATAACTTCGCAGGAAAGCTTCAGAACATGAAATTTTCACCTCCCGCTTTTGCAGAAAGGGTCTTTCTAGTAGTTGCACATCAAATCTAAGCTGTCTGAAGTGTTTTTCCAAAGTTATCAACATTTTTATGTTTGGCGTTCTGGAACCCACCTTATCTCAGGCTGAAAACGCGTTTTCTGCATTGTGCCATAACTTTGCAGGGAGACTTCAGACATGAAATTTTCTCCTCCCACTATAGCAGAAAGGGTATTTCTAGTAGTTGCACATCAAATCCAAGCTGTCTGAAGTGTATTTCCAAAGTTTTCAACATTTTTATGTTTGGTGTTCCTGAATCGACCTTATCTCAGGCTGAAAACGCGTTTTCTGCATTGTGCCATAACTTTGCAGGGAAGCTTCAGGACATGAAATTGTCACCTCCCACTATAGCAGAAAGGGTCTTTCTAGTAGTTTCACATCAAATCTAAGCTGTCTGAAGTGTTTTTCCAAAGTTATCAACATTTTTTTGTTTGGCGTTCCGGAATCGACCTTATCTCAGGCTGAAAACGCGTTTTACGCATTGTGCCATAACTTTGCAGGGAAGCTTCAGAACATGACATTTTCACCTCCCACAATAGCCGAAAGGGTCTTTCTAGTAGTTGCACATCATATCTAAGCTGTCTGAAGTGTTCTTCCAAAGTTATCAACATTTTTATGTTTGGCGTTCCGGAACCCACCTTATCTCAGGCTGAAAACAGGTTTTCTGCATTGTGCCATAACTTTGTAGGGAAGCTTCAGAACATGAAATTTTCACATCCCACCATAGCAGAAAGGGTCTTTCTAGTAGTTGCACATCAAATCTAAGCTGTCCGAAGTGTTTTTCCAAAGTTATCAACATTTTTATGTTTGGCGTTCCAGAATCGACATTATCTCAGGCTGAAAACGCGATGTCTGTATTGTGCCATAACTTTGCATGGAAGCTTCCGAACATGAAATTTTAACCTCCCACTATAGCAGAAAGGGTCTTTCTAGTAGTTGCACAACAAATCTAAGCTGTCTGATGTGTTTTTCCAAAGTTATCAAAATTTTTTTGTTTGGCGTTCCGGAATCGACCTTATCTTAGGCTGAAAACGCGTTTTACGCATTGTGCAATAACTTTGCAGGGAAGCTTCAGAACATGAAATGTTCACCTCCCACTATAGCAGAAAGGGTCTTTCTAGTAGTTGCACATCAAATCTAAGCTGTCTGAAGTGTTTTTCGAAAGTTTTCAACATTTTTATGTTTGGTGTTCCTGAATCGACCTTATCTCAGGCTGAACACGTGTTTTCTGCATTGTGCCATAACTTTGCAGGGAAGCTTCAGGACATGAAATTTTCACCTCCCACAATAGCCGAAAGGGTCTTTCTAGTAGTTGCACATCAAATCTAAGCTGTCTGAAGTGTTTTTCGAAAGTTATCAACATTTTTATGTTTGGCGTTCCAGAATCGACCTTATCTCAGGCTGAAAACGCATTGTCTGCATTGTGCCATAACTTTGCAGGGAAGCTTCAGAACATGAAATGTTCACATCCCACTATAGCAGAAAGGATCTTTCTAGTAGTTGCACATCAAATCTAAGCAGTCTGAGTTTTTCCAAAGTTATCAACATTTTTATGTTTGGCGTTCCGGAATCGACCTTATCTCAGGCTGAAAACGCGTTTTACGCATTGTGCCATAACTTTTCAGGGAATCTTCAGAACATGAAATGTTCACCTCCCACTATAGCAGAAAAGGTCTTTCTAGAAGTTGCACATCAAATGTAAGCTGTCTGAAGTGTTTTTCCAAAGTTATGAACATTTTTATGTTTATCGTTCGGGAATCAGCCTTATCTCAGGCTGAAAAGGCGTTTTCTGCGTTGTGCCATAACTTTGCAAGGAAGCTTCAGGACATGAAATTTTCACCTCTCACAAAAGCCGAAAGGGTGTTTCTAGTAGTTGCACATCAAATCTAAGCTGTCTGAAGTTTTTTTCCAAGGTTATGAACATTTTTATGTTTGGCGTTCTGGAAGCGAACTTATCTCAAGCTGAAAACGCGTTTTAAGCATTGTGCAATGACTTTGCAGGGAAGCTTCAGAACATGAAATTTTCACCTCCCACTAAAGCAGAAAGGGTCTTTCTCGTAGTTGCACATCAAATCTAAGCTGTCTGAAGTGTTTTTCCAAAGTTATCAACATTTTTATGTTTAGCGTTCCGGAACCCAGCTCATCTCAAGCTGAAAACGCGTTTTCTGAATTGTGCCATAACTTTGCAGGGAAGCTTCAGAACATGAAATGTTCTCCTCCCACTATAGCAGAAAGGGTCTTTCTAGTAGTTGCACATCAAATCTAAGCTGTCTGAAGTGTTTTTCGAAAGTTATCAACATTTTTATGTTTGGCATTCCGGAACCCCCCTTATCTCAGGCTGAAAACGCGTTTTCTGCGTTGTGCCATAACTTTGCAGGGAAGCTTCAGAACATGACATTTTCACCTCCCACAATAGCCGAAAGGGTCTTTCTAGTAGTTGCACATCATATCTAAGCTGTCTGAAATGTTCTTCCAAAGTTATCAACATTTTTATGTTTGGCATTCCGGAACCCCCCTTATCTCAGGCTGAAAACGCGTTTTCTGCGTTGTGCCATAACTTTGCAGGGAAGCTTCAGAACATGACATTTTCACCTCCCACAATAGCCGAAAGGGTCTTTCTAGTAGTTGCACATCAAATCTAAGCTGTCTGAAATGTTTTTCCAAAGTTATCAACATTTTTACGTTTGGCGTTCCGGAATCGACCTTATCTCAAGCTGAAAACGCGTTTTCTGCATTGTGCCATAACTTTGCAGGGAAGCTTCAGAACATGAAATGTTCACCTCCCACTATAGCAGAACGGGTCTTTATAGTAGCTGCACATCAAATCTAAGCTGTCTGAAGTGTTTTTCGAAAGTTATCAACATTTTTATGTTTGGCGTTCCAGAATCGACCTTATCTTAGGCTGAAAACGCGTTTTACACATTGTGCAATAACTTTGCAGGGAAGCTTCAGAACATGAAATGTTCACATCCCACTATAGCAGAAAGGGTCTTTCTAGTAGTTGCACATCAAATCTAAGCTGTCTGAAGTGTTTTTCCAAAGTTATGAACATTTTTATGTTTATCGTTCGGGAATCAACCTTATCTCAGGCTGAAAAGGCGTTTTCTGTATTGTGCCATAACTTTGCAAGGAAGCTTCAGGACATGAAATTTTCACCTCCCACAATAGCCGAAAGGGTCTTTCTAGTAGTTGCACATCAAATTTAAGCTGTCTGAAGTTTTTTTCCAAGGTTATCAACATTTTTATGTTTGGCGTTCCGGAATCGACCTTATCTCAAGCTGAAAACGCGTTTTCTGCATTGTGCCATAAATTTGCACGGAAGCTTCAGAACATGAAATGTTCACCTCCCACTATAGCAGAAAGGGTCTTCCTAGTAGTTGCACATCAAATCTAAGCTGTCTGAAGTGTCTTTCGAAAGTTATCAACATTTTTATGTTTGGCGTTCCAGAATCGACCTTATCTCAGGCTGAAAACACGTTGTCTGCATTGCACCATATCTTTGCATGGAAGCTTCCGAACATGAAATTTTAACCTCCCACTATAGCAGAAAGGCTCTTTCTAGTAGTTGCAGATTAAATCTAAGCTGTCTGATGTGTTTTTCCAAAGTTATCAACATTTTTATGTTTGGCGTTCCGGAATCGACCTTATCTTAGGCTGAAAACGCGTTTTACACATTGTGCAATAACTTTGGAGGGAAGCTTCAGAACATGAAATTTTCACCTCCCTCTACAGCAGAAAGGGTCCTTCTAGTAGTTGCATATCAAATCTAAGCTGTCTGAAATGTTTTTCCAAAGTTATCAACATTTTTACGCTTGGCGTTCCGGAACCCATCTTATCTCAGACTGAAAACGCGATTTCTGTATTGTGCCATAACTTCTCAGGGAAGCTTCAGAACATGAAATGTTCACGTCCCACTATAGCAGAAAGGTTCTTTCGAGTAGTTGCAAATCAAATCTAAGCTGTCTGAAGTGTTTTTCGAAAGTTTTCAACATTTTTATGTTTGGTGTTCCTGAATCGACCTTATCTTAGGCTGAAAACGCGTTTCCTGTATTGTGCCATAACTTGGCAGGGAATCTTCAGAACATGAAATTTTCACCTCCCACTACAGCAGAAAGGGTCCTTCTAGTAGTTACAGATCAAATCTCAGCTGTCTGATGTGTTTTTCCAAAGTTATCAACATTTTTAGGTTTGGCGTTCCGGAATCGACCTTATCTCAGGCTGAAAACACGATTTACGCATTCTGCCATAACTTTGCAGGGAAGCTTCAGAATATGAAATTTTCATATCCCACTATAGCAGAAAGGGTCTTTCTTGTAGTCTCACATCAAATCTAAGCTGTCTGAAGTGTTTTTCCAAAGTTATCAACATTTTTATGTTTGGCGCTCCGGAATCGACCTTATCTCAGGCTGAAAACGCGTTTTCTGCATTGTGCCATAACTTTGCAGGGAAGCTTCAGAACATGAAATTTTTACCTCCCACTAGAGCAGAAAGGGTCTTTCTAGTAGTTGCACATCAAATCTAAGCTGTCTTGAAGTGTTTTTCTAAAGTTATCAACATTTTTATGTTTGGCGTTCCGGAACCCACCTTATCTCAGGCTGAAAACACGATTTACGCATTCTGCCATAACTTTGCAGGGAAGCTTCAGAACATGAAATTTTCATATCCCACTATAGCAGAAAGGGTCTTTCTAGTAGTCTCACATCAAATCGAAGCTGTCTGAAGTGTTTTTCCAAAGTTATCAACATTTTTATGTTTGGCGCTCCGGAATCGACCTTATCTCAGGCTGAAAACGCGTTTTCTGCATTGTGCCATAACTTTGCAGGGAAGCTTCAGAACATGAAATTTTTACCTCCCACTAGAGCAGAAAGGGTCTTTCTAGTAGTTGCACATCAAATCTAAGCTGTCTGAAGTGTATTTCCAAAGTTATCAACATTTTTATGTTTGGAGTTCCGGAATCGACCTTATCTCAGGCTGAAAACGCGTTTCCTGCATTGTGGCATAACTTTGTAGGGAAGCTTCAGAACATGAAATTTTCACCTCCCACTATAGAAGAAAGGGTCTTTCTAGTAGTTGCACATCAAATCTAAGCTGTCTGAAGTATTTTTCCAAAGTTATCAACATTTTTATGTTTGGCGTTCTGGAACCCACCTTATCTCAGGCTGAAAACGCATTTTCTGCATTGTGCCATAACTTTGCAGGGAAGCTTCAGAACATGAAATTTTTACCTCCCACTATAGCAGAAAGGGTCTTTCTAGTAGTTGCACATCAAATCTAAGCTGTCGATAGTGTTTGTCCAAAGTTATCAACATTTTTATGTTTGGCGTTCTGAAATAAACCTCATCTCAGGCTGAAAACGCGTTTCTCGCATTGTGCCATAACTTTGCAGGGAAGCTTCAGAACATGAAATTTTAACATCCCACTATAGCAGAAAGGGTCTTTCTAGTAGTTGCACATCAAATATAAGTTGTCTGAAGTGTTTTTCTAAAGTTATCAACATTCTTATGTTTGGCGTTCCGGAATCAACCTTATCTCAGGCTGAAAACAGATTTTCTGCATTGTGCCATAACTTTGCAGGGAAGCTTCAGAACATGATAATTTCACCTCCCACTATAGCAGAAAGGGTCTTTCGAGTAAGTGCACATCAAATCTAAGCTGTCGAAAGTGTTTTTCCAAATTTATCAACATTTTTATGTTTGGCGTTCTGGTACCCACCTTATCTCAGGCTGAAAACGCGTTTTCTGTATTGTGCCATAACTTTGCAGGGAAGCTTCAGAAAATGAAATTTTAACCTCCCACTATAGCAGAAAGGGTCTTTCTAGTAGTTGCACATCAAATCTAAGCTGTCTGAAGTGTTTTTCCAAAGTTATCAACATTTTTATGTTTTGCGTTCCGGAATCAACCTTATCTCAGGCTGAAAACGCGTTTTACGCATTGTGCCATAACTTTGCAGGGAAGCTTCAGAACATGAAATGTTCGCCTCCCACTATGGCAGATAGGGACTTTCTTGTAGTTGCACATCAAATCTAAGCTGTCTGAAGTGTTTTTCGAAAGTTTTCAACATTTTTATGTTTGGCGTTCCGGAATCGACCTTATCTCAGGCTGAAAACACGATTTACGCATTCTGCCATAACTTTGCAGGGAAGCTTCAGAACATGAAATTTTCATATCCCACTATAGCAGAAAGGGTCTTTCTTGTAGTCTCACATCAAATCTAAGCTGTCTGAAGTGTTTTTCCAAAGTTATCAACATTTTTATGTTTGGCGCTCCGGAATCGAACTTATCTCAGGCTGAAAACGCGTTTTCTGCATTGTGCCATAACTTTGCAGGGAAGCTTCAGAACATGAAATTTTTACCTCCCACTATAGCAGAAAGGGTCTTTCTAGTAGTTGCACATCAAATCTAAGCTGTCTTGAAGTGTTTTTCTAAAGTCATCAACATTTTTATGTTTGGCGTTCCGGAACCCACCTTATCTCAGCCTGAAAACGCGTTTTACATATTTTGCCATAACTTTGCAGGGAAGCTTAAGAACATGAAATTTTTACCTCCCACTATAGCAGAAAGGGTCTTTCTAGTAGTTGCACATCAAATCTAAGCTGTCTGAAGTGTTTTTCGAAAGTTTTCAACATTTTTATGTTTGGCGCTCCGGAATCGACCTAATCTCAGGCTGAAAGCGCGTTTTCTGCATTGTGCCATAACTTTGCAGGGAAGCTTCAGAACATGAAATTTTCACCTCCCACTATAGCAGAAAGGGTCTTTCTAGTAGTTGCACATCAAATCTAAGCTGTCGAAAGTGTTTTTCCAAAGTTATCAACATTTTTATGTTTGGCGTTTCGGAATCGACCTTATCTCCAGCTGAAAACGCGTTTTCTGCATTGAGCCATAACTTTGCAGGGAAGCTTTAGAACATGAAATTTTCACCTCCCACTAAGCAGAAAGGGTATTTCTAGTAGTTGCACATCAAATCTAAGCTGTCTGTAGAGTTTTTCCTGAGTTATCAACATTTTTATGTTTGGCGTTCTGAAATCAACCTCATCTCAGGCTGAAAACGCGTTTCACGCATTGTGCCATAACTTTGCAGGGAAGCTTCAGAACATGAAATTCTAACATCCCACTATAGCAGAAAGGGTCTTTCTAGTAGTTGCACATCAAATCTAAGCTGTCTGAAGTGTTTTTCGAAAGTTATCAATATTGTTATGTTTGGCGTTCCGGAATCGACCTTATCTCAGGCTGAAAACGCGTTTCCTGCATTGTGGCATAACTTTGTAGGGAAGCTTCAGAACATGTAATTTTCACCTCCCACTGTAGCAGAAAGGGTCTTTCTCGTAGTTGCACATCAAATCTAAGCTGTCTGAAGTGTTTTTCCAAATATATCAACATTTTTATGTTTGGCGTTCTGGAACCCAATGTATCTCAGGCTGAAAACGCATTTTCTGCATTGTGCCATAACTTTGCAGGGAAGCTTTAGAACATGAAATTTTCATATCCCACTATAGCAGAAAGGGTCTTTCTTGTAGTCTCACATCAAATCTAAGCTGTCTGAAGTGTTTTTCCAAAGTTATCAACATTTTTATGTTTGGCGCTCCGGAATCGACCTTATCTCAGGCTGAAAACGCGTTTTCTGCATTGTGCCATAACTTTGCTGGGAAGCTTCAGAACATGAAATTTTTACCTCCCACTAGAGCAGAAAGGGTTTTTCTAGTAGTTGCACATCAAATCTAAGCTGTCTGAAGTTTATTTCCAAAGTTATCAACATTTTTATGTTTGGCGTTCCGGAATCGACCTTATCTCAGGCTGAAAACGCGTTTCCTGCATTGTGGCATAACTGTGCAGGGAAGCTTCAGAACATGAAATTTTCACCTCCCACTATAGCAGAAACGGTCTTTCTTGTAGTCTCACAACAAATCTAAGCTGTCGATAGTGTTTTTCCAAAGTTATCAACATTTTTATGTTTGGCGTTCTGAAATCAACCTCATCTCAGGCTGAAAACGCGTTTCTCGCATTGTGCCATAACTTTGCAGGGAAGCTTCAGAACATGAAATTTTAACATCCCACTATAGCAGAAAGGGTCTTTCTAGTAGTTGCACATCAAATCTAAGTTGTCTGAAGTGTTTTTCTAAAGTTATCAACATTCTTATGTTTAGCGTTCCGGAATCAACCTTATCTCAGGCTGAAAACAGGTTTTCTGCATTGTGCCATAACTTTGCAGGGAAGCTTCAGAACATGATAATTTCACCTCCCACAATAGCAGAAAGGGTCTTTCGAGTACGTGCACATCAAATCTAAGCTGTCGAAAGTGTTTTTCCAAAGTTATCAACATTTTTATGTTTGGCGTTTCGGAATCGACCTTATCTCCGGCTGAAAACGCGTTTTCTGCATTGTGCCATTACTTTGCAGGGAAGCTTTAGAACATGAAATTTTCATATCCCACTATAGCAGAAAGGGTCTTTCTTGTAGTCTCACATCAAATCTAAGCTGTCTGAAGTGTTTTTCCAAAGTTATCAACATTTTTATGTTTGGCGCTCCGGAATCGACCTTATCTCAGGCTGAAAACGCGTTTTCTGCATTGTGCCATAACTTTGCAGGGAAGCTTCAGAACATGAAATTTTTACCTCCCACTAGAGCAGAAAGGGTCTTTCTAGTAGTTGCACATCAAATGTAAGCTGTCTGAAGTGTATTTCCAAAGTTATCAACATTTTTATGTTTGGCGTTCTGGAAACCACCTTATCTCAGGCTGAAAACAGGTTTTCTGCATTGTGCCATAACTTTGCAGGGAAGCTTCAGAACATGAAATTTTCACCTCTCACTATGGAAGAAAGGGTCTTTCTAGTAGTTGCACATCAAATCTAAGCTGTCTGAAGTATTTTTCCAAAGTTATCAACATTTTTATGTTTGGCGTTCTGGAACCCACCTTATCTCAGGCTGAAAACGCGTTTTCTGCATTGTGCCATAACTTTGCAGGGAAGCTTCAGAACATGAAATTTTCACCTCCCACTATAGCAGAAAGGTTCTTTCTAGTAGTCTCACATCAAATCTAAGCTGTCTGAATTGTTTTTCCAAAGTTATCAACATTTTTATGTTTGGCGCTCCGGAATCGACCTTATCTCAGGCTCAAAACGCGTTTTCTGCATTGTGCCATAACTTTGCAGGGAAGCTTCAGAACATGAAATTTTCACCTCCCACTATAGCAGAAAGGGTCTTTCTTGTAGTCTCACAACAAATCTAAGCTGTCGATAGTGTTTTTCCAAAGTTATCAACATTTTTATGATTGGCGCTCTGAAATCAACCTCATCTCAGGCTGAAAACGCGTTTCTCGCATTGTGCCATAACTTTGCAGGGAAGCTTCAGAACATGAAATTTTAACATCCCACTATAGCAGAAAGGGTCTTTCTAGTAGTTGCACATCAAATCTAAGTTGTCTGAAGTGTTTTTCTAAAGTTATCAACATTCTTATGTTTGGCGTTCCGGAATCAACCTTATCTCAGGCTGAAAACAGGTTTTCTGCATTGTGCCATAACTTTGCAGGGAAGCTTCAGAACATGATAATTTCACCTCCCACTATAGCAGAAAGGGTCTTTCGAGTACGTGCACATCAAATCTAAGCTGTCAAAAGTGTTTTATCCAAAGTTATCAACATTTTTATGTTTGGCGTTTCGGAATCGACCTTATCTCCGGCTGGAAACGCGTTTTCTGCATTGTGCCATTACTTTGCAGGGAAGCTTTAGAACATGAAATTTTCATATCCCACTATAGCAGAAAGGGTCTTTCTTGTAGTCTCACATCAAATCTAAGCTGTCTGAAGTGTTTTTCCAAAGTTATCAACATTTTTATGTTTGGCGCTACGGAATCGACCTTATCTCAGGCTGAAAACGTGTTTTCTGCATTGTGCCATAACTTTGCAGGGAAGCTTCAGAACATGAAATTTTTACCTCCCACTAGAGCAGAAAGGGTCTTTCTAGTAGTTGCACATCAAATGTAAGCTGTCTGAAGTGTATTTCCAAAGTTATCAACATTTTTATGTTTGGCGTTCCGGAATCGACCTTATCTCAGGCTGAAAACGCGTTTCCTGCATTGTGGCATAACTTTGTAGGGAAGCTTCAGAACATGAAATTTTCACCTCCCACTGTAGCAGAAAGGGTCTTTCTAGTAGTTGCACATCATATCTAAGCTGTCTGAAGTGTTTTTCCAAAGTTATCAACATTTTTATGTTTGGCGTTCTGGAAACCACCTTATCTCAGGCTGAAAACAGGTTTTCTGCATTGTGCCATAACTTTGCAGGGAAGCTTCAGAACATGATAATTTCACCTCCCACAATAGCAGAAAGGGTCTTTCGAGTACGTGCACATCAAATCTAAGCTGTCGAAAGTGTTTTTCCAAAGTTATCAACATTTTTATGTTTGGCGTTTCGGAATCGACCTTATCTCCGGCTCAAAACGCGTTTTCTGCATTGTGCCATTACTTTGCAGGGAAGCTTTAGAACATGAAATTTTCATATCCCACTATAGCAGAAAGGGTCTTTCTTGTAGTCTCACATCAAATCTAAGCTGTCTGAAGTGTTTTTCCAAAGTTATCAACATTTTTATGTTTGGCGCTCCGGAATCGACCTTATCTCAGGCTGAAAACGCGTTTTCTGCATTGTGCCATAACTTTGCAGGGAAGCTTCAGAACATGAAATTTTTACCTCCCACTAGAGCAGAAAGGGTCTTTCTAGTAGTTGCACATCAAATGTAAGCTGTCTGAAGTGTATTTCCAAAGTTATCAACATTTTTATGTTTGGCGTTCTGGAAACCACCTTATCTCAGGCTGAAAACAGGTTTTCTGCATTGTGCCATAACTTTGCAGGGAAGCTTCAGAACATGAAATTTTCACCTCTCACTATGGAAGAAAGGGTCTTTCTAGTAGTTGCACATCAAATCTAAGCTGTCTGAAGTATTTTTCCAAAGTTATCAACATTTTTATGTTTGGCGTTCTGGAACCCACCTTATCTCAGGCTGAAAACGCGTTTTCTGCATTGTGCCATAACTTTGCAGGGAAGCTTCAGAACATGAAATTTTCACCTCCCACTATAGCAGAAAGGTTCTTTCTAGTAGTCTCACATCAAATCTAAGCTGTCTGAATTGTTTTTCCAAAGTTATCAACATTTTTATGTTTGGCGCTCCGGAATCGACCTTATCTCAGGCTCAAAACGCGTTTTCTGCATTGTGCCATAACTTTGCAGGGAAGCTTCAGAACATGAAATTTTCACCTCCCACTATAGCAGAAAGGGTCTTTCTTGTAGTCTCACAACAAATCTAAGCTGTCGATAGTGTTTTTCCAAAGTTATCAACATTTTTATGTTTGGCGCTCTGAAATCAACCTCATCTCAGGCTGAAAACGCGTTTCTCGCATTGTGCCATAACTTTGCAGAGAAGCTTCAGAACATGAAATTTTAACATCCCACTATAGCAGAAAGGGTCTTTCTAGTAGTTGCACATCAAATCTAAGTTGTCTGAAGTGTTTTTCTAAAGTTATCAACATTCTTATGTTTGGCGTTCCGGAATCAACCTTATCTCAGGCTGAAAACAGGTTTTCTGCATTGTGCCATAACTTTGCAGGGAAGCTTCAGAACATGATAATTTCACCTCCCACTATAGCAGAAAGGGTCTTTCGAGTACGTGCACATCAAATCTAAGCTGTCAAAAGTGTTTTATCCAAAGTTATCAACATTTTTATGTTTGGCGTTTCGGAATCGACCTTATCTCCGGCTGGAAACGCGTTTTCTGCATTGTGCCATTACTTTGCAGGGAAGCTTTAGAACATGAAATTTTCATATCCCACTATAGCAGAAAGGGTCTTTCTTGTAGTCTCACATCAAATCTAAGCTGTCTGAAGTGTTTTTCCAAAGTTATCAACATTTTTATGTTTGGCGCTACGGAATCGACCTTATCTCAGGCTGAAAACGTGTTTTCTGCATTGTGCCATAACTTTGCAGGGAAGCTTCAGAACATGAAATTTTTACCTCCCACTAGAGCAGAAAGGGTCTTTCTAGTAGTTGCACATCAAATGTAAGCTGTCTGAAGTGTATTTCCAAAGTTATCAACATTTTTATGTTTGGCGTTCCGGAATCGACCTTATCTCAGGCTGAAAACGCGTTTCCTGCATTGTGGCATAACTTTGTAGGGAAGCTTCAGAACATGAAATTTTCACCTCCCACTGTAGCAGAAAGGGTCTTTCTAGTAGTTGCACATCATATCTAAGCTGTCTGAAGTGTTTTTCCAAAGTTATCAACATTTTTATGTTTGGCGTTCTGGAACCCACCTTATCTCAGGCTGAAAACGCGTTTTCTGCATTGTGCCATAACTTTGCAGGGAAGCTTCAGAACATGAAATTTTTACCTCCCACTATAGCAGAAAGGGTCTTTTTAGTAGTTGCACATCAAATCTAAGCTGTCTGAAGTGTATTTCCAAAGTTATCAACATTTTTATGTTTGGCGTTCTTAAATCAACCTCATCTCAGGCTGAAAACGCGTTTCACGCATTGTGCCATAACTTTGCAGGGAAGCTTCAGAACATGATAATTTCACCTCCCACTATAGCAGAAAGGGTCTTTCGAGTACGTGCACATCAAATCTAAGCTGTCGAAAGTGTTTTTCCAAAGTTATCAACATTTTTATGTTTGGCGTTTCGGAATCGACCTTATCTCCGGCTGAAAACGCGTTTTCTGCATTGTGCCATTACTTTGCAGGGAAGCTTTAGAACATGAAATTTTCACCTCCCACTAGAGCAGAAAGGGTCTTTCTAGTAGTTGCACATCAAATCTAAGCTGTCTGAAGTGTATTTCCAAAGTTATCAACATTTTTATGTTTGGCGTTCTTAAATCAACCTCATCTCAGGCTGAAAACACGTTTCACGCATTGTGCCATAACTTTGCAGGGAAGCTTCAGAACATGAAATTCTAACATCCCACTATAGCAGAAAGGGTCTTTCTAGTAGTTGCACATCAAATCTAAGCTGTCTGAAGTGTTTTTCAAAAGTTATCAATATTGTTATGTTTGGCGTTCCGGAATCGACCTTATCTCAGGCTGAAAACGCGTTTCCTGCATTGTGGCATAACTTTGTAGGGGAGCTTCAGAACATGTAATTTTCACCTCCCACTGTAGCAGAAAGGGTCTTTCTAGTAGTTGCACATCAAATCTAAGCTGTCTGAAGTGTTTTTCCAAAGTTATCAACATATTTATGTTTGGCGTTCTGGAACCCAATGTATCTCAGGCTGAAAACGCATTTTCTGCATTGTGCCATAACTTTGCAGGGAAGCTTTAGAACATGAAATTTTCATATTTCACTATAGCATAAAAGGTCTTTCTTGTAGTCTCACATCAAATCTAAGCTGTCTGAAGTGTTTTTCCAAAGTTATCAACATTTTTATGTTTGGCGCTCCGGAATCGACCTTATCTCTGGCTGAAAACGCGTTTTCTGCATTGTGCCATAACTTTGCAGGGAAGCTTCAGAACATGAAATTTTTACCTCCCACTAGAGCAGAAAGGGTCTTTCTAGTATTTGCACATCAAATGTAAGTTGTCTGAAGTGTATTTCCAAAGTTATCAACATTTTTATGTTTGGCGTTCCGGAATCGACCTTATCTCAGGCTGAAAACGCGTTTCCTGCATTGTGGCATAACTTTGTAGGGAAGCTTCAGAACATGAAATTTTCACCTCCCACTGTAGCAGAAAGGGTCTTTCTAGTAGTTGCACATCATATCTAAGCTGTCTGGAGTGTTTTTACAAAGATATCAACATTTTTATGTTTGGCGTTCTGGAACCCACCTTATCTCTGGCTGAAAACGCGTTTTCTGCATTGTGCCATAACTTTGCAGGGAGACTTCAGAACATGAAATTTTCCCCTCCCACTATTGCAGAAAGGGTATTTCTAGTAGTTGCACATCAAATCTAAGCTGTCTGAAGTGTTTTCCAAAGTTATCAACATATTTATGTTTGGCGTTCTGGAACCCAATGTATCTCAGGCTGAAAACGCATTTTCTGCATTGTGCCATAACTTTGGAGGGAAGCTTTAGAACATGAAATTTTCATATCCCACTATAGCAGAAAGGGTCTTTCTTGTAGTCTCACATCAAATCTAAGCTGTCTGAAGTGTTTTTCCAAAGTTATCAACATTTTTATGTTTGGCGCTCCGGAATCGACCTTATCTCAGGCTGAAAACGCGTTTTCTGCATTGTGCCATAACTTTGCAGGGAAGCTTCAGAACATGAAATTTTTACCTCCCACTAGAGCAGAAAGGGTCTTTCTAGTAGTTGCACATCAAATCTAAGCTGTCTGAAGTGTATTTCCAAAGTTATCAACATTTTTATGTTTGGCGTTCCGGAATCGACCTTATCTCAGGCTGAAAACGCGTTTCCTGCATTGTGGCATAACTTTGTAGGGAAGCTTCAGAACATGAAATGTTCGCCTCCCACTATAGCAGATAGGGACTTTCTTGTAGTTGCACATCAAATCTAAGCTGTCTGAAGTGTTTTTCGAAAGTTATCAACATTTTTATGTTTGGCGTTCCAGAATGGACCTTATCTCAGGCTGAAAACGCGTTGTCTGCATTGTGCCATAACTTTGCATGGAAGCTTCCGAACATGAAATTTTAACCTACCACTATACTAGAAAGGGTCTTTCTAGTAGTTGCACATCAAATCTAAGCTGTCAGAAGTGTTTTTCCAAAGTTATCAACATTTTTATGTTTGGCGATCGAGAATCGACCTTATCTCAGGCTGAAAACGCGTTTTCTGCATTGTGCCATAACTTTGCAGGGAAGCTTCAGAACATGAAATTTTTACCTCCCACTATAGCAGAAAGGGTCTTTCTAGTAGTTGCACATCAAATCTAAGCTGTCTTGAAGTGTTTCTCTAAAGTTATCAACATTTTTATGTTTGGCGTTCCGGAACCCACCTTATCTCAGCCTGAAAACGTGTTTTACATATTTTGCCATAACTTTGCAGGGAAGCTTAAGAACATGAAATTTTAACATCCCACTATAGCAGAAAGGGTCTTTCTAGTAGTTGCACATCAAATCTAAGCTGTCTGAAGTGTTTTTCCAAAGTTATCAACATTTTTATGTTTGGCGTTCCGGAATCAACCTTATCTCAGGCTGAAAACGCGTTTTACGCATTGTGCCATAACTTTGCAGGGAAGCTTCAGAACATGAAATGTTCGCCTCCCAATATTGCAGATAGGGTCTTTCTTGTAGTTGCACATCAAATCTAAGCTGTCGATAGTGTTTTTCCAAAGTTATCAACATTTTTATGTTTGGCGTTCTGAAATCAACATCATCTCAGGCTGAAAACGCGTTTCTCGCATTGTGCCATAACTTTGCAGGGAAGCTTCAGAACATGAAATTGTAACATCCCACAATAGCAGAAAGGGTCTTTCTAGTAGTTGCACATCAAATCTAAGTTGTCTGAAGTGTTTTTCTAAAGTTATCAACATTCTTATGTTTGGCGTTCCGGAATCAACCTTATCTCAGGCTGAAAACAGGTTTTCTGCATTGTGCCATAACTTTGCAGGGAAGCTTCAGAACATGATAATTTCACCTCCCACTATAGCAGAAAGGGTCTTTCGAGTAAGTGCACATCAAATCTAAGCTGTCGAAAGTGTTTTTCCAAAGTTATCAACATTTTTATGTTTGGCGTTTCGGAATCGACCTTATCTCCGGCTGAAAACGCGTTTTCTGCATTGTGCCATTACTTTGCAGGGAAGCTTTAGAACATGAAATTTTCACCTCCCACTAGAGCAGAAAGGGTCTTTCTAGTAGTTGCACATCAAATCTAAGCTGTCTGAAGTGTATTTCCAAAGTTATCAGCATTTTTATGTTTGGCGTTCTGGTACCCACCTTATCTCAGGCTGAAAACGCGTTTTCTGTATTGTGCCATAACTTTGCAGGGAAGCTTCAGAAAATGAAATTTTAACCTCCCACTATAGCAGAAAGGGTCTTTCTAGTAGTTGCACATCAAATCTAAGCTGTCTTGAAGTGTTTTTCTAAAGTTATCAACATTTTTATGTTTGGCGTTCCGGAACCCACCTCATCTCAGCCTGAAAACGCGTTTTACATATTGTGCCATAACTTTGCAGGGAAGCTTCAGAACATGAAATGTTCGCCTCCCACTATAGCAGATAGGGACTTTCTTGTAGTTGCACATCAAATCTAAGCTGTCTGAAGTGTTTTTCGAAAGTTTTCAACATTTTTATGTTTGGCGTTCCGGAATCGACCTTATCTCAGGCTGAAAACACGATTTACGCATTCTGCCATAACTTTGCAGTGAAGCTTCAGAACATGAAATTTTCATATCCCACTACAGCAGAAAGAGTCTTTCTTGTAGTCTCACATCAAATCTAAGCTGTCTGTAGTGTTTTTCCAAAGTTATCAACATTTTTATGTTTGGCGCTCCGGAATCGACCTTATCTCAGGCTGAAAACGCGTTTTCTGCATTGTGCCATAACTTTGCAGGGAAGCTTCAGAACATGAAATTTTTACCTCCCACTAGAGCAGAAAGGGTCTTTCTAGTAGTTGCACATCAAATCTAAGCTGTCTTGAAGTGTTTTTCTAAAGTTATCAACATTTTTATGTTTGGCGTTCCGGAATCAACCTTATCTCAGGCTGAAAACGCGTTTTACGCATTGTGCCATAACTTTGCAGGGAAGCTTAAGAACATGAAATTTTAACCTCCCACTATAGCAGAAAGGGTCTTTCTAGTAGTTGCACATCAAATCTAAGCTGTCTTGAAGTGTTTTTCTAAAGTTATCAACATTTTTATGTTTGGCGTTCCGGAACCCACCTTATCTCAGCCTGAAAACGCGTTTTACATATTGTGCCATAACTTTGCAGGGAAGCTTCAGAACATGAAATGTTCGCCTCCCACTATAGCAGATAGGGACTTTCTTGTAGTTGCACATCAAATCTAAGCTGTCTGAAGTGTTTTTCCAAAGTTTTCAACATTTTTATGTTTGGCGTTCCGGAATCGACCTTATCTCAGGCTGAAAACACGATTTACGCATTCTGCCATAACTTTGCAGGGAAGCTTCAGAACATGAAATTTTCATATCCCACTATAGCAGAAAGGGTCTTTCTAGTAGTCTCAGATCAAATCGAAGCTGTCTGAAGTGTTTTTCCAAAGTTATCAACATTTTTATGTTTGGCGCTCCGGAATCGACCTTATCTCAGGCTGAAAACGCGTTTTCTGCATTGTGCCATAACTTTGCAGGGAAGCTTCAGAACATGAAATTTTTACCTCCCACTATAGCAGAAAGGGTCTTTCTAGTAGTTGCACATTAAATCTAAGCTGTCTTGAAGTGTTTTTCTAAAGTTATCAACATTTTTATGTTTGGCGTTCCGGAATCAACCTTATCTCAGGCTGAAAACGCGTTTTACGCATTGTGCCATAACTTTGCAGGGAAGCTTAAGAACATGAAATTTTAACCTCCCACTATAGCAGAATGGGTCTTTCTAGTAGTTGCACATCAAATCTAAGCTGTCTTGAAGTGTTTTTCTAAAGTTATCAACATTTTTATGTTTGGCGTTCCGGAACCCACCTTATCTCAGCCTGAAAACGCATTTTACATATTGTGCCATAACTTGGCAGGGAAGCTTCAGAACATGAAATGTTCGCCTCCCACTATAGCAGGTAGGGACTTTCTTGTAGTTGCACATCAAATCTAAGCTGTCTGAAGTGTTTTTACAAAGTTTTCAACATTTTTATGTTTGGCGTTCCGGAATCGACCTTATCTCAGGCTGAAAACACGATTTACGCATTCTGCCATAACTTTGCAGGGAAGCTTCAGAACATGAAATTTTCATATCCCACTATAGCAGAAAGGGTCTTTCTAGTAGTCTCACATCAAATCGAAGCTGTCTGAAGTGTTTTTCCAAAGTTATCAACATTTTTATGTTTGGCGCTCCGGAATTGACCTTATCTCAGGCTGAAAACGCGTTTTCTGCATTGTGCCATAACTTTGCAGGGAAGCTTCAGAACATGAAATTTTTACCTCCCACTAGAACAGAAAGGGTCTTTCTAGTAGTTGCACATCAAATCTAAGCTGTCTGAAGTGTATTTCCAAAGTTATCAACATTTTTATGTTTGGCGTTCCGGAATCGACCTTATCTCAGGCTGAAAACGCGTTTCCTGCATTGTGGCATAACTTTGTAGGGAAGCTTCAGAACATGAAATTTTCACCTCCCACTGTAGCAGAAAGGGTCTTTCTAGTAGTTGCACATCAAATATAAGCTTTCTGAAGTGTTTTTCCAATGTTATCAACATTTTTATGTTTGGCGTTCCGGAATCAACCTTATCTCAGGCTGAAAACAGATTTTCTGCATTGTGCCATAACTTTGCAGGGAAGCTTCAGAACATGATAATTTCACCTCCCACTATAGCAGAAAGGGTCTTTCGAGTAAGTGCACATCAAATCTAAGCTGTCGAAAGTGTTTTTCCAAATTTATCAACATTTTTATGTTTGGCGTTCTGGTACCCACCTTATCTCAGGCTGAAAACGCGTTTTCTGTATTGTGCCATAACTTTGCAGGGAAGCTTCAGAAAATGAAATTTTAACCTCCCACTATAGCAGAAAGGGTCTTTCTAGTAGTTGCACATCAAATCTAAGCTGTCTGAAGTGTTTTTCCAAAGTTATCAACATTTTTATGTTTGGCGTTCCGGAACCCACCTTATCTCAGGCTGAAAACGCGTTTTCATCATTGTGCCATAACTTTGCATAAAGCTTTAGAACATGAAATTTTCACCTCCCACTATAGCAGAAAGGGTCTTTCTAGTAGTCGCAGATTAAATCTAAGCTGTCTGAAATGTTTTTCCAAAGTTTTCAACTTTTTTATGTTTGGCGTTCTGGAACCCACCTTATCTCAGTCTGAAAACGTGTTTTTTGCATTGTGCCATAACTTTGCAGGGATGCCACAGGACATGAAATTTTCACCTGCCGCTATAGTAGAAAGGGTCTTTCTAGTAGTTGCACATCAAATCTAAGCTGTCTGAAGTGGCTTTCCAAAGTTATCAACATTTTTATGTTTGACGTTCCGGAATCAACCTTATCTCAGGCTGAACACCCGTTTTCTGCATTGTGCCATAACTTTGCAGGGATGCATCAGAAAATTCCATTTTAAAGTTCCACAATAGCAGAAAGGGTCTTTCTAGTAGTTGCACATCAAATCTAAGCTGTCTGATATGTTTTTCTAAAGTTATCTACTTTTATCTGTTTGGCGTTCCGGAATCGACCTTATCTCAGACTGAAAACGCGTTTTACGCATTGTGCCATAACTTTGCAGGGATGCATCAGTACATGAAATTTTCACCTCCCACTATAGCAGAAAGGGTCTTTCCAGCAGTTGCACATCAAATGTAAGCTGTCTGAAGTGTTCTTCCAAAGTTATCAACATTTTTATGTTTGGCGTTCTGGAACCCACCTTATCTCAGGCTGTCAGCGCGTTTTCTGCATTGTGGCATAACTTTGGAGGAAAGCTTCAGAACATGAAATTTTCAATTCCCATTATAGCAGAAAGGGTCTTTCTCATGCTTGCACATCAAATCTAAGCTGTCTGAAGTGTTTTTCCAATGTCATCAACATTTTTATGTCTGGAGTTCCGGAATCGACCTTATCTCAGGCTGAAAACGCGTTTTACGCATTGTGCCACAACTTTGCAGGGAAGCTTCAGAACATGAAATTTTCACCTCCCACTAAAGCAGAAAGGGTCTTTCTAGTAGTTTCACGTGAAATCTAAACTGTCTGAAGTGTTTTTCCAAAGTTATCAACATTTTTATGTTTGGCGTTCCGGAATCGACTTTATCTCAGACTGAAAACGTGTTTTCCGCAATGTGCCATAACTTTGCAAGGAAGCTTCAGAACATGAAATTTTAAACTTACACTATAGCAGAAAGGGTCTTTATAGTAGTTTCACGTGAAATCTAAGCTGTCTGAAGTTTTTTTCCAAAGTTGTCAACATTTTTATGTTTGGCGTTCCGGAACCCACCTTATCTCAGTCTGAAAACGTCTTTTCTGGATTGTGCCATAACTTTGCAGGGAAGCCTCAGAACATGAAATTTTCACCTCCCACTATAGTGGAAAGGGTCTTTCTAGTAGTTGCACATCAAATCTAAGCTGTCTGAAGTGTTTTTCCAAAGTTATGAACATTTTTATGTTTGGCGTTCCGGAATCGACCTTATCTCAGGCTGAAAACGCGTTTTACGCATTGTGCAATAACTTTCCAGGGAAGCTTCAGAACATCGAATTTTCACCACCCACGATAGCAGAAAGGGACTTTCTAGTAGTTGCACATCAAATCTAAGCTGTCTGAAGTGTTTTTCCAAAGTTATCAACATTTTTATGTTTGGCATTCCTGAATCGACCTTATCTCAGGCTGAAAACGCATTTTCTGCATTGTGCCACAACTTTGCAGGCAAGCTTCAGAACATGAAATATTCACATGCCACTATAGCAGAAAGGGTCTTTCTAGTAGTTGCACATCAAATCTAAGCTGTCTGAAGTGTTTTTCCAAAGTTATAAACATTTTTATCTTTGGCGTTACGGAATCGACCTTATCTCAGGCTGAATACGCGTTTTCTGCATTGTGCCGTAACTTTGCAGGGAATCTTCAGAACATGAAATTTTCACCTCCCATAATAGCAGAAAGGGTCTTTTTAGTAGTTGCACATCAAATCTAAGCTGTTTGAAGTCTTTTTCCAAAGTTATCAACATTTTTATGCTTGGCGTTCCGAAACCCACCTTATCTCAGGCTGAAAACGCGTTTTCTGCATTGTGCCATAACTTTGCAGAGAAGATTCAGAACATGAAATTTTCACCTCCCACTATAGCAGAAAGGGTCTTTCTAGTAGTTGCACATCAAATCTAAGGTGTCTGAAGTGTTGTTCCAAAGTTATCATATTTTTTTGTTTGGCGTTCCGGAACCCACCTTATCTCAGGCTGAAAACGCGTTTTCGGAATTGTGCCATAACTTTGCAGGGAAGCTTCAGAACATGAAATTTCCACCTCTCACTATAGCAGAAAGGGTCTTTCTAGTAGTTGCACATCAAATCTAAGATGTCTGAAGTGGCTTTCCAAAGTAATCAACATTTTTATGTTTGGAGTTCCGGAATCAACCTTATCTCAGGCTGAACACCCGTTTTCTGCATTGTGCTATAACTTTGCAGGGATGCTTCAGAACATGAAATTTCCACCTCTCACTATAGCAGAAAGGGTCTTTCTAGTAGTTGCACATCAAATCTAAGATGTCTGAAGTGTTTTTTCAATGTTATCATATTTTTATGTTTGGCGTTCCGGAATTGACCTTGTCTCATGCTGAAAACGCGTTTTCTGCATTGTGCCATAACTTTGCAGGGAAGCTTCAGAACATGACATTTAAACATCCCACGATAGCAGAAAGGGTCTTTCTAGTAGTTGCACGTCAAATCTAATCTTTTTGAAGTGTTTTTCCAAAGTTATCACCATTTTTATGTTTGGCGTTCCAGAAACAACCTTGTCTCAGGCTGAAAACGTGTTTTACGCAATTTGCCATAACTTTGCAGGAAAGCCTCAGAACATGAAATTTTCACCTCCCACTATAGCAGAAAGGGTCTTTCTAGTAGTTGCACATCAAATCTAAGCTGCCTGAAGTGTATTTCCAAAGTTATCAACATTTTTATGTTTGGCGTTCTGGTAGCCACCTTATCTCAGGCTGAAAACGCGTTTTCTGCATTGTGCCATAACTTTGCAATGAAGCTTTAGAACATGAAATTTTCACCTCCAACTATAGCAGAAAGGGCCTTTCTAGTAGTTGCACATCAAATCTAAGCTGTTTGAAGTGTTTTTCCAAAGATAACCCCATTTTTATGTTTGGCGTTCCAGAAACAACCTTATCTCAGGCTGAAAACGCGTTTTACGCAATTTGCCATAACTTTGCAGGAAAGCTTCAGAACATGAAATTTTCACCTCCCACTATAGCAGAAAAGGTCTTTCTAGAAGTTGCACATCAAATCTAAGCTGTTTGAAGTGTTTTTCCAAAGTTATCAACATTTTTATGTTTGGCGTTCTGGAATAAACCTTATCTCAGGCTGAAAACGCGTTTTCTGCATTGTGCCATAACTTTGCTTGGAAACTACAGAACATGAAATTTTCACCTCCAACTATAGCAGAAAGGGTCTTTCTAGTAGTTGCACATCAATACTAAGCTGTTTGAAGTGTTTTTCCAAAGTTAACCCCATTTTTATGTTTGGCGTTCCAGAAACAACCTTATCTCAGGCTGAAAACGCGTTTTACGCAATTTGCCATAACTTTGCAGGAAAGCTTCAGAACATGAAATTTTCACCTCCCACTATAGCAGAAAGGGTCTTTCTAGTAGTTACAGATCAAATCTCAGCTGTCTGATGTGTTTTTCCAAAGTTATCAACATTTTTAGGTTTGGCGTTCCGGAATCGACCTTATCTCAGGCTGAAAACACGATTTACGCATTCTGCCATAACTTTGCAGGGAAGCTTCAGAATATGAAATTTTCATATCCCACTATAGCAGAAAGGGTCTTTCTTGTAGTCTCACATCAAATCTAAGCTGTCTGAAGTGTTTTTCCAAAGTTATCAACATTTTTATGTTTGGCGCTCCGGAATCGACCTTATCTCAGGCTGAAAACGCGTTTTCTGCATTGTGCCATAACTTTGCAGGGAAGCTTCAGAACATGAAATTTTTACCTCCCACTAGAGCAGAAAGGGTCTTTCTAGTAGTTGCACATCAAATCTAAGCTGTCTGAAGTGTATTTCCAAAGTTATCAACATTTTTATGTTTGGAGTTCCGGAATCGACCTTATCTCAGGCTGAAAACGCGTTTCCTGCATTGTGGCATAACTTTGTAGGGAAGCTTCAGAACATGAAATTTTCACCTCCCACTATAGAAGAAAGGGTCTTTCTAGTAGTTGCACATCAAATCTAAGCTGTCTGAAGTATTTTTCCAAAGTTATCAACATTTTTATGTTTGGCGTTCTGGAACCCACCTTATCTCAGGCTGAAAACGCATTTTCTGCATTGTGCCATAACTTTGCAGGGAAGCTTCAGAACATGAAATTTTCACCTCCCACTATAGCAGAAAGGTTCTTTCTAGTAGTCTCACATCAAATCTAAGCTGTCTGAATTGTTTTTCCAAAGTTATCAACATTTTTATGTTTGGCGCTCCGGAATCGACCTTATCTCAGGCTCAAAACGCGTTTTCTGCATTGTGCCATAACTTTGCAGGGAAGCTTCAGAACATGAAATTTTTACCTCCCACTATAGCAGAAAGGGTCTTTCTAGTAGTTGCACATCAAATCTAAGCTGTCGATAGTGTTTGTCCAAAGTTATCAACATTTTTATGTTTGGCGTTCTGAAATAAACCTCATCTCAGGCTGAAAACGCGTTTCTCGCATTGTGCCATAACTTTGCAGGGAAGCTTCAGAACATGAAATTTTAACATCCCACTATAGCAGAAAGGGTCTTTCTAGTAGTTGCACATCAAATATAAGTTGTCTGAAGTGTTTTTCTAAAGTTATCAACATTCTTATGTTTGGCGTTCCGGAATCAACCTTATCTCAGGCTGAAAACAGATTTTCTGCATTGTGCCATAACTTTGCAGGGAAGCTTCAGAACATGATAATTTCACCTCCCACTATAGCAGAAAGGGTCTTTCGAGTAAGTGCACATCAAATCTAAGCTGTCGAAAGTGTTTTTCCAAATTTATCAACATTTTTATGTTTGGCGTTCTGGTACCCACCTTATCTCAGGCTGAAAACGCGTTTTCTGTATTGTGCCATAACTTTGCAGGGAAGCTTCAGAAAATGAAATTTTAACCTCCCACTATAGCAGAAAGGGTCTTTCTAGTAGTTGCACATCAAATCTAAGCTGTCTGAAGTGTTTTTCCAAAGTTATCAACATTTTTATGTTTTGCGTTCCGGAATCAACCTTATCTCAGGCTGAAAACGCGTTTTACGCATTGTGCCATAACTTTGCAGGGAAGCTTCAGAACATGAAATGTTCGCCTCCCACTATGGCAGATAGGGACTTTCTTGTAGTTGCACATCAAATCTAAGCTGTCTGAAGTGTTTTTCGAAAGTTTTCAACATTTTTATGTTTGGCGTTCCGGAATCGACCTTATCTCAGGCTGAAAACACGATTTACGCATTCTGCCATAACTTTGCAGGGAAGCTTCAGAACATGAAATTTTCATATCCCACTATAGCAGAAAGGGTCTTTCGAGTAAGTGCACATCAAATCTAAGCTGTCGAAAGTGTTTTTCCAAATTTATCAACATTTTTATGTTTGGCGTTCTGGTACCCACCTTATCTCAGGCTGAAAACGCGTTTTCTGTATTGTGCCATAACTTTGCAGGGAAGCTTCAGAAAATGAAATTTTAACCTCCCACTATAGCAGAAAGGGTCTTTCTAGTAGTTGCACATCATATCTAAGCTGTCTTGAAGTGTTTTTCTAAAGTTATCAACATTTTTGTGTTTGGCGTTCCGGAACCCACCTTATCTCAGCCTGAAAACGCGTGTTACATATTGTGCCATAACTTTGCAGGGAAGCTTCAGAACATGAAATGTTCGCCTCCCACTATAGCAGATAGGGACTTTCTTGTAGTTGCACATCAAATCTAAGCTGTCTGAAGTGTTTTTCGAAAGTTTTCAACATTTTTATGTTTGGCGTTCCGGAATCGACCTTATCTCAGGCTGAAAACACGATTTACGCATTCTGCCATAACTTTGCAGGGAAGCTTCAGAACATGAAATTTTCATATCCCACTATTGCAGAAAGGGTCTTTCTTGTAGTCTCACATCAAATCTAAGCTGTCTGTAGAGTTTTTCCTGAGTTATCAACATTTTTATGTTTGGCGTTCTGAAATCAACCTCATCTCAGGCTGAAAACGCGTTTCACGCATTGTGCCATAACTTTGCAGGGAAGCTTCAGAACATGAAATTCTAACATCCCACTGTAGCAGAATGGGTCTTTCTAGTAGTTGCACATCAAATCTAAGCTGTCTGAAGTGTTTTTCCAAAGTTATCAACATATTTATGTTTGGCGTTCTGGAACCCAATGTATCTCAGGCTGAAAACGCATTTTCTGCATTGTGCCATAACTTTGCAGGGAAGCTTTAGAACATGAAATTTTCATATCCCACTATAGCAGAAAGGGTCTTTCTTGTAGTTGCACATCAAATCTAAGCTGTCTGAAGGGTTTTTCGAAAGTTTTCAACATTTTTATGTTTGGCGTTCCGGAATCGACCTTATCTCAGGCTGAAAACACGATTAACGCATTCTGCCATAACTTTGCAGGGAAGCTTCAGAACATGAAATTTTCATATCCCACTATAGCAGAAAGGGTCTTTCTTGTAGTCTCACATCAAATCTAAGCTGTCTGAAGTGTTTTTCCAAAGTTATCAACATTTTTATGTTTGCCGCTCCGGAATCGACCTTATCTCAGGCTGAAAACGCGTTTTCTGCATTGTGCCATAACTTTGCAGGGAAGCTTCAGAACATGAAATTTTAACCTCCCACTATAGCAGAAAGGGTCTTTCTAGTAATTGCACATCAAATCTAAGCTGTCTTGAAGTGTTTTTCTAAAGTTATCAACATTTTTATGTTTGGCGTTCCGGAACCCACCTTATCTCAGCCTGAAAACGCGTTTTACATATTTTGCCATAACTTTGCAGGGAAGCTTAAGAACATGAAATTTTAACAACCCACTATAGCAGAAAGGGTCTTTCTAGTAGTTGCACATCAAATCTAAGCTGTCTGAAGTGTTTTTCCAAAGTTATCAACATTTTTATGTTTGGCGTTCCGGAATCAACCTTATCTCAGGCTGAAAACGCCTTTTACGCATTGTGCCATAACTTTGCAGGGAAGCTTCAGAACATGAAATGTTCGCCTCCCAATATTGCAGATAGGGTCTTTCTTGTAGTTGCACATCAAATCTAAGCTGTCTGAAGTGTTTTTCGAAAGTTTTCAACATTTTTATGTATGGCGTTCCGGAATCGACCTTATCTCAGGCTGAAAACACGATTTCTGCATTCTGCCATAACTTTGCAGGGAAGCTTCAGAACATGAAATTTTCACCTCAAACTATAGCAGAAAGGGTCTTTCTAGTAGTTGCAGATCAAATCTAAGCTGTCTGAAGTGTTTTTCCAAAGTTATCAACATTTTTATGTTTGGCTTTCCAGAATCGACATTATCTCAGGCTGAAAACGCGTTGTCTGCATTGTGCCATAACTTTGCATGGAAGCTTCCGAACATGAAATTTTCACCTCCCACTATATCAGAAAGGGTCTTTCTAGTAGTTGCACATCAAATCTAAGCTGTCTGAAGTTTTTTTCCTAGGTTATCAACATTTTTAGGTTTGGCGTTCCGGAATCGACCTTATCTCAAGCTGAAAACGCGTTTTCTGCATTGTGCCATAACTTTGCAGGGAAGCTTCAGGACATGAAATTTTCACCTCCCACTATAGCAGAAAGGGTGTTTTTAGTAGTTGCAGATCAAATCTAAGCTGTCTGATGTGTTTTTCCAAAGTTATCAACATTTTTATGTTTGGCGTTCCGGAATCGACCTTATGTTAGGCTGAAAACGCGATTTACACATTGTGCAATAACTTTGCAGGGAAGCTTCAGAACATGAAATGCTCACATCCCACTATAGCAGAAAGGGTCTTTCTAGTAGTTGCACATCAAATCTAAGCTGTCTGACGTGTTTTTCCAAAGTTATCAACATTTTTATGTTTGGCATTCCGGAATCGACCTTATCTCAGGCTGAAAACGCGTTTTACGCATTGTGCCATTACTTTTCAGGGAAGCTTCAGAACATGAAATGTTCACCTCCCACTATAGCAGAAAAGGTCTTTCTAGAAGTTGCACATCAAATGTAAGCTGTCTGAAGTGTTCTTCCAAAGTTATGAACATTTTTATGTTTATCGTTCGGGAATCAACCTTATCTCAGGCTGAAAAGGCGTTTTCTGCATTGTGCCATAACTTTGCAAGTAAGCTTCAGGACATGAAATGTTCACCTCCCACTATAGCAGAAAGGGTCTTTCTAGTAGTTGCACATCAAATCTCAGCTGTCTGAAGTGTCTTTCGAAAGTTATCAACATTTTTATGTTTGGCGTTCCAGAATCGACCTTTTCTCAGGCTGAAAACGCGTTGACTGCATTGTGCCATAACTTTGCATGGAAGCTTCCGAACATGAAATTTTAACCTCCCACTATAGCAGAAAGGCTCTTTCTAGTAGTTGCAGATCAAATCTAAGCTGTCTGATGTGTTTTTCCAAAGTTATCAACATTTTTATGTTTGGCGTTCCGGAATCGACCTTATCTTAGGCTGAAAACGCGTTTTACGCATTGTGCCATAACTTTGCAGGGAAGCTTCAGAACATGAAATTTTCACCTCCCACTATAGCAGATAGGGTCTTTCTAGTAGTTGCACATCAAATCTAAGCTGTCTGAAGTGTTTTTCGAAAGTTTTCGACATTTTTATGTTTGGTGTTCCTGAATCGACCTTATCTCAGGCTGAAAACGCGTTTTCTGCATTGTGCCATAACTTTGCAGGGAATCTTCAGAACATGAAATTTTCACCTCCCACTACAGCAGAAATGGTCTTTCTAGTAGTTGCACATCAAATCTAAGCTGTCTGAAATGTTTTTCCAAAGTTATCAACATTTTTACGTTTGGCGTTCCAGAACCCACCTTATCTCAGGCTGAACACGCGTTTTCTGCATTGTGCCATAACTTTGCAGGGAAGCTTCAGGACATGAAATTTTCACCTCCCACAATAGCCGAAAGGGTCTTTCTAGTAGTTGCACATCAAATCTAAGCTGTCTGAAGTTTTTTTCCAAGGTTATCAACATTTTTATGTTTGGCGCTCCGGAATCGACCTTATCTCAGGCTGAAAACACGATTTACGCATTCTGCCATAACTTTGCAGGGAAGCTTCAGAACATGATATTTTCATATCCCACTATAGCAGAAAGGGTCTTTCTAGTAGTCTCAAATCAAATCGAAGCTGTCTGAAGTGTTTTTCCAAAGTTATCAACATTTTTATGTTTGGTGCTCCGGAATCGACCTTATCTCAGGCTGAAAACGCGTTTTCTGCATTGTGCCATAACTTTGCAGGGAAGCTTCAGAACATGAAATTTTTACCTCCCACTATAGCAGAAAGGGTCTTTCTAGTAGTTGCACATTAAATCTAAGCTGTCTTGAAGTGTTTTTCTAAAGTTATCAACATTTTTATGTTTGGCGTTCCGGAATCAACCTTATCTCAGGCTGAAAACGCGTTTTACGCATTGTGCCATAACTTTGCAGGGAAGCTTAAGAACATGAAATTTTAACCTCTCACTATAGCAGAAAGGGTCTTTCTAGTAGTTGCACATCAAATCTAAGCTGTCTTGAAGTGTTTTTCTAAAGTTATCAACATTTTTATGTTTGGCGTTCCGGAATCGACCTTATCTCAGCCTGAAACCACGATTTACGCATTCTGCCATAACTTTGCAGGGAAGCTTCAGAACATGAAATTTTCATATCCCACTATAGCAGAAAGGGTCTTTCTAGTAGTCTCACATCAAATCGAAGCTGTCTGAAGTGTTTTTCCAAAGTTATCAACATTTTTATGTTTGGCGCTCCGGAATCGACCTTATCTCAGGCTGAAAACGCGTTTTCTGCATTGTGCCATAACTTTGCAGGGAAGCTTCAGAACATGAAATTTTTACCTCCCACTAGAACAGAAAGGGTCTTTCTAGTAGTTGCACATCAAATCTAAGCTGTCGATAGTGTTTGTCCAAAGTTATCAACATTTTTATGTTTGGCGTTCTGAAATAAACCTCATCTCAGGCTGAAAACGCGTTTCTCGCATTGTGCCATAACTTTGCAGGGAAGCTTCAGAACATGAAATTTTAACAACCCACTATAGCAGAAAGGGTCTTTCTCGTAGTTGCACATCAAATCTAAGTTGTCTGAAGTGTTTTTCTAAAGTTATCAACATTCTTATGTTTGGCGTTCCGGAATCAACCTTATCTCAGGCTGAAAACAGATTTTCTGCATTGTGCCATAACTTTGCAGGGAAGCTTCAGAACATGATAATTTCACCTCCCACTATAGCAGAAAGGGTCTTTCGAGTAAGTGCACATCAAATCTAAGCTGTCGAAAGTGTTTTTCTAAAGTTATCAACATTTTTATGTTTGGCGTTTCGGAATCGACCTTATCTCCGGCTGAAAACGCGTTTTCTGCATTGTGCCATTACTTTGCAGGGAAGCTTTAGAACATGAAATTTTCACCTCCCACTAGAGCAGAAAGGGTCTTTCTAGTAGTTGCACATCAAATCTAAGCTGTCTGAAGTGTATTTCCAAAGTTATCAACATTTTTATGTTTGGCGTTCTGGCACCCACCTTATCTCAGGCTGAAAACGCGTTTTCTGTATTGTGCCATAACTTTGCAGGGAAGCTTCAGAAAATGAAATTTTAACCTCCCACTATAGCAGAAAGGGTCTTTCTAGTAGTTGCACATCAAATCTAAGCTGTCTTAAAGTGTTTTTCTAAAGTTATCAACATTTTTATGTTTGGCGTTCCGGAACCCACCTTATCTCAGCCTGAAAACGCGTTTTACATATTGTGCCATAACTTTGCAGGGAAGCTTCAGAACATGAAATGTTCGCCTCCCACTATAGCAGATAGGGACTTTCTTGTAGTTGCACATCAAATCTAAGCTGTCTGAAGTGTTTTTCGAAAGTTTTCAACATTTTTATGTTTGGCGTTCCGGAATCGACCTTATCTCAGGCTGAAAACACGATTTACGCATTCTGCCATAACTTTGCAGGGAAGCTTCAGAACATGAAATTTTCATATCCCACTATAGCAGAAAGGGTCTTTCTTGTAGTCTCACATCAAATCTAAGCTGTCTGAAGTGTTTTTCCAAAGTTATCAACATTTTTATGTTTGGCGCTCCGGAATCGAACTTATCTCAGGCTGAAAACGCGTTTTCTGCATTGTGCCATAACTTTGCAGGGAAGCTTCAGAACATGAAATTTTTACCTCCCACTATAGCAGAAAGGGTCTTTCTAGTAGTTGCACATCAAATCTAAGCTGTCTTGAAGTATTTTTCTAAAGTTATCAACATTTTTATGTTTGGCGTTCCGGAACCCACCTTATCTCAGCCTGAAAACGCGTTTTACATATTTTGCCATAACTTTGCAGGGAAGCTTAAGAACATGAAATTTTAACATCCCACTATAGCAGAAAGGGTCTTTCTAGCAGTTGCACATAAAATCTAAGCTGTCTGAAGTGTTTTTCCAAAGTTATCAACATTTTTATGTTTTGCGTTCCGGAATCAACCTTATCTCAGGCTGAAAACGCGTTTTACGCATTGTGCCATAAATTTGCAGGGAAGCCACAGAACATGAAATGTTCGCCTCCCAATATTGCAGATAGGGACTTTCTTGTAGTCTCACATCAAATCTAAGCTGTCTGAAGTGTTTTTCCAAAGTTATCAACATTTTTATGTTTGGCGCTCCGGAATCGACCTAATCTCAGGCTGAAAGCGCGTTTTCTGCATTGTGCCATAACTTTGCAGGGAAGCTTTAGAACATGAAATTTTCACCTCCCACTAGAGCAGAAAGGGTATTTCTAGTAGTTGCACATCAAATCTAAGCTGTCTGTAGAGTTTTTCCTGAATTATCAACATTTTTATGTTTGGCGTTCTGAAATCAACCTCATCTCAGGCTGAAAACGCGTTTCTCGCATTGTGCCATAACTTTGCAGGGAAGCTTCAGAACATGAAATTTTAACATCCCACTATAGCAGAAAGGGTCTTTCTAGTAGTTGCACATCAAATCTAAGTTGTCTGAAGTGTTTTTCTAAAGTTATCAACATTCTTATGTATGGCGTTCCGGAATCAACCTTATCTCAGGCTGAAAACAGGTTTTCTGCATTGTGCCATAACTTTGCAGGGAAGCTTCAGAACATGATAATTTCACCTCCCACTATAGCAGAAAGGGTCTTTCGAGTAAGTGCACATCAAATCTAAGCTGTCGAAAGTGTTTTTCCAGAGTTATCAACATTTTTATGTTTGGCGTTTCGGAATCGACCTTATCTCCGGCTGAAAACGCGTTTTCTGCATTGTGCCATTACTTTGCAGGGAAGCTTTAGAACATGAAATTTTCACCTCCCACTAGAGCAGAAAGGGTCTTTCTAGTAGTTGCACATCAAATCTAAGCTGTCTGAAGTGTATTTCCAAAGTTATCAACATTTTTATGTTTGGCGTTCTGGTACCCACCTTATCTCAGGCTGAAAACGCGTTTTCTGTATTGTGCCATGACTTTGCAGGGAAGCTTCAGAAAATGAAATTTTAACCTCCCACTATAGCAGAAAGGGTCTTTCTAGTAGTTGCACATCAAATCTAAGCTGTCTTGAAGTGTTTTTCTAAAGTTATCAACATTTTTATGTTTGGCGTTCCGGAACCCACCTTATCTCAGCCTGAAAACGCGTGTTACATATTGTGCCATAACTTTGCAGGGAAGCTTCAGAACATGAAATGTTCGCCTCCCACTATAGCAGATAGGGACTTTCTTGTAGTTGCACATCAAATCTAAGCTGTCTGAAGTGTTTTTCGAAAGTTTTCAACATTTTTATGTTTGGCGTTCCGGAATCGACCTTATCTCAGGCTGAAAACACGATTTACGCATTCTGCCATAACTTTGCAGGGAAGCTTCAGAACATGAAATTTTCATATCCCACTATTGCAGAAAGGGTCTTTCTTGTAGTCTCACATCAAGTCTAAGCTGTCTGTAGAGTTTTTCCTGAGTTATCAACATTTTTATGTTTGGCGTTCTGAAATCAACCTCATCTCAGGCTGAAAACGCGTTTCACGCATTGTGCCATAACTTTGCAGGGAAGCTTCAGAACATGAAATTCTAACATCCCACTGTAGCAGAAAGGGTCTTTCTAGTAGTTGCACATCAAATCTAAGCTGTCTGAAGTGTTTTTCCAAAGTTATCAACATATTTATGTTTGGCGTTCTGGAACCCAATGTATCTCAGGCTGAAAACGCATTTTCTGCATTGTGCCATAACTTTGCAGGGAAGCTTTAGAACATGAAATTTTCATATCCCACTATAGCAGAAAGGGTCTTTCTTGTAGTCTCACATCAAATCTAAGCTGTCTGAAGTGTTTTTCCAAAGTTATCAACATTTTTATGTTTGGCGCTCCGGAATCGACCTTATCTCAGGCTGAAAACGCGTTTCCTGCATTGTGGCATAACTTTGTAGGGAAGCTTCAGAACATGAAATTTTCACCTCCCACTAGAGCAGAAAGGGTCTTTCTAGTATTTGCACATCAAATCTAAGCTGTCTGAAGTGTATTTCCAAAGTTATCAACATTTTTATGTTTGGCGTTCCGGAATCGACCTTATCTCTGGCTGAAAACGCGTTTTCTGCATTGTGCCATAACTTTGCAGGGAGACTTCAGAACATGAAATTTTCCCCTCCCACTATTGCAGAAAGGGTATTTCTAGTAGTTGCACATCAAATCTAAGCTGTCTGAAGTGTTTTTCCAAAGTTATCAACATATTTATGTTTGGCGTTCTGGAACCCAATGTATCTCAGGCTGAAAACGCATTTTCTGCATTGTGCCATAACTTTGCAGGGAAGCTTTAGAACATGAAATTTTCATATCCCACTATAGCAGAAAGGGTCTTTCTAGTAGTTGCACATCAAATCTAAGCTGTCTTGAAGTGTTTTTCTAAAGTGATCAACATTTTTATGTTTGGCGTTCCGGAACCCACCTTATCTCAGCCTGAAAACGCGTTTTACATATTTTGCCATAACTTTGCAGGGAAGCTTAAGAACATGAAATTTTAACAACCCACTATAGCAGAAAGGGTCTTTCTAGTAGTTGCACATCAAATCTAAGCTGTCTGAAGTGTTTTTCCAAAGTTATCAACATTTTTATGTTTGGCGTTCCGGAATCAACCTTATCTCAGGCTGAAAACGCCTTTTACGCATTGTGCCATAACTTTGCAGGGAAGCTTCAGAACATGAAATGTTCGCCTCCCAATATTGCAGATAGGGTCTTTCTTGTAGTTGCACATCAAATCTAAGCTGTCTGAAGTGTTTTTCGAAAGTTTTCAACATTTTTATGTATGGCGTTCCGGAATCGACCTTATCTCAGGCTGAAAACACGATTTCTGCATTGTGCCATAACTTTGCAGGGAAGCTTCAGAACATGAAATTTTCACCTCAAACTATAGCAGAAAGGGTCTTTCTAGTAGTTGCAGATCAAATCTAAGCTGTCTGAAGTGTTTTTCGAAAGTTATCAGCATTTTTATGTTTGGCGTTCCAGAATCGACATTATCTCAGGCTGAAAACGCGTTGTCTGCATTGTGCCATAACTTTGCATGGAAGCTTCCGAACATGAAATTTTCACCTCCCACTATAGCAGAAAGGGTCTTTCTAGTAGTTGCACATCAAATCTAAGCTGTCTGAAGTTTTTTTCCTAGGTTATCAACATTTTTAGGTTTGGCGTTCCGGAATCGACCTTATCTCAAGCTGAAAACGCGTTTTCTGCATTGTGCCATAACTTTGCAGGGAAGCTTCAGGACATGAAATTTTCACCTCCCACTATAGCCGAAAGGGTCTTTCTAGTAGTTGCACATCAAATCTAAGCTGTCTGAAGTTTTTTTCCAAGGTTATCAACATTTTTATGTTTGGCGTTCCAGAATCGACCTTATCTCAGGCTGAAAACGCATTGTCTGCATTCTGACATAACTTTGCAGGCAAGCTTCAGAACATGAAATGTTCACCTCCCACTATAGCAGAAAGGGTGTTTTTAGTAGTTGCAGATCAAATCTAAGCTGTCTGATGTGTTTTTCCAAAGTTATCAACATTTTTATGTTTGGCGTTCCGGAATCGACCTTATGTTAGGCTGAAAACGCGATTTACACATTGTGCAATAACTTTGCAGGGAAGCTTCAGAACATGAAATGCTCACATCCCACTATAGCAGAAAGGGTCTTTCTAGTAGTTGCACATCAAATCTAAGCTGTCTGACGTGTTTTTCCAAAGTTATCAACATTTTTATGTTTGGCATTCCGGAATCGACCTTATCTCAGGCTGAAAACGCGTTTCACGCATTGTGCCATTACTTTTCAGGGAAGCTTCAGAACATGAAATGTTCACCTCCCACTATAGCAGAAAAGGTCTTTCTAGAAGTTGCACATCAAATGTAAGCTGTCTGAAGTGTTCTTCCAAAGTTATGAACATTTTTATGTTTATCGTTCGGGAATCAACCTTATCTCAGGCTGAAAAGGCGTTTTCTGCATTGTGCCATAACTTTGCAAGGAAGCTTCAGGACATGAAATGTTCACCTCCCACTATAGCAGAAAGGGTCTTTCTAGTAGTTGCACATCAAATCTCAGCTGTCTGAAGTGTCTTTCGAAAGTTATCAACATTTTTATGTTTGGCGTTCCAGAATCGACCTTTTCTCAGGCTGAAAACGCGTTGACTGCATTGTGCCATAACTTTGCATGGAAGCTTCCGAACATGAAATTTTAACCTCCCACTATAGCAGAAAGGCTCTTTCTAGTAGTTGCAGATCAAATCTAAGCTGTCTGATGTGTTTTTCCAAAGTTATCAACATTTTTATGTTTGGCGTTTCGGAATCGACCTTATCTTAGGCTGAAAACGCGTTTCACGCATTGTGCCATAACTTTGCAGGGAAGCTTCAGAACATGAAATTTTCACCTCCCACTATAGCAGATAGGGTCTTTCTAGTAGTTGCACATCAAATGTAAGCTGTCTGAAGTGTTTTTCCAAAGTTATCAACATTTTTAGGCTTGGCGTTGCGGAATCGACCTTATCTCAGGCTGAAAACGCGTTTCACGCATTGTGCCATAACTTTGCAGGGAAGCTTCAGAAAATGAAATTTTCACCTCCCACTATAGCAGAAAGGGTATCTCTAGGAGTTGCACATTAAATCTAAGCTGTCTGAAGTGTTGTTCTAAAGTTATCAACATTTTTACATTTGGCGTTTCGGAAACCACCTTATCTCAGGCTGAAAACGCGTTTTCTGCATTGTGCCATAACTTCTCAGGAAAGCTTCAGAACATGAAATGTTCACCTCCCACTATAGCAGAAAGGGTCTTTCTAGTAGTTGCACATCAAATCTAAGCTGTCTGAAGTGTTTTTCGAAAGTTTTCGACATTTTTATGTTTGGTGTTCCTGAATCGACCTTATCTCAGGCTGAAAACGCGTTTTCTGCATTGTGCCATAACTTTGCAGGGAATCTTCAGAACATGAAATTTTCACCTCCCACTACAGCAGAAATGGTCTTTCTAGTAGTTGCACATCAAATCTAAGCTGTCTGAAATGTTTTTCCAAAGTTATCAACATTTTTACGTTTGGCGTTCCAGAACCCACCTTATCTCAGGCTGAACACGCGTTTTCTGCATTGTGCCATAACTTTGCAGGGAAGCTTCAGGACATGAAATTTTCACCTCCCACAATAGCCGAAAGGGTCTTTCTAGTAGTTGCACATCAAATCTAAGCTGTCTGAAGTTTTTTTCCAAGGTTATCAACATTTTTATGTTTGGCGTTCCGGAATCGACCTTATCTCAAGCTGAAAACGCGTTTTCTGCATTGTGCCATAACTTTGCAGGGAAGCTTCAGAACATGATATTTTCACCTTCCACTATAGCAGAAAGGGTCTTTCTTGTAGTTGCACATCAAATCTAAGCTGTCTGAAGTGTTTTTCGAAAGTTTTCAACATTTTTATGTTTGGTGTTCCTGAATCGACCTTATCTCAGGCCGAAAACGCGGTTTCTGCATTGTGCCATAACTTTGCATGGAAGCTTCCGAACATGAAATTTTAACCTCCCACTATAGCAGAAAGGGTCTTTCTAGTAGTTGCACATCAAATCTAAGCTGTCTGAAGTTTTTTTCCAAGGTTATCAACATTTTTATGTTTGCCGTTCCGGAATCGACCTTATCTCAAGCTGAAAACGCGTTTTCTGCATTGTGGCATAACTTTGCAGGGAAGCTTCAGAAGATGAAATGTTCATCTCCCACTATAGCAGTAAGGGTCTTTCCAGTAGTTGCACATCAAATCTAAGCAGTCTGAAGTGTTTTTCGAAAGTTGTCAACATTTTTATGTTTGGCGTTCCAGAATCGACCTTATCTCAGGCTGAAAACGCATTGTCTGCATTGTGCCATAACTTTGCAGGGAAGCTTCAGAACATGAAATGTTCACCTCCCACTATAGCAGAAAGGGTCTTTTTAATAGTTGCAGATCAAATCTAAGCTGTCTGATGTGTTTTTCCAAAGTTATCAACATTTTTATGTTTGGCGTTCCGGAATCGACCTTATGTTAGGCTGAAAACGCGATTTACACATTGTGCAATAACTTTGCAGGGAAGCTTCAGAACATGAAATGTTCGCATCCCACTATAGCAGAAAGGGTCTTTCTATTAGTTGCACATCAAATCTAACCTGTCTGAAGTGTTTTTCCAAAGTTATCAACATTTTTATTTTTGGCATTCCGGAATCGACCTTATCTCAGGCTGAAAACGCGTTGTCTGCATTGTGCCATAACTTTGCATGGAAGCTTCCGAACATGAAATTTTAACCTCCCACTATAGCAGAAAGGCTCTTTCTAGTAGTTGCACGTCAAATCTAAGCTGTCTGAAGTGTTTTTCCAAAGTTATCAACATTTTTTTGTTTGGCGTTCCGGAACCCACCTTATCTCAAGCTGAAAACACGTTTTCTGCATTGTGCCATAACTTTGCAGGGAAGCTTCAGAACATGAAATGTTCACCTCCCACTATAGCAGAAAGGGTCTTTCGAGTAGTTGCACATCAAATCTAAGCTGTCTGAAGTGTTTTTCCAAAATTATCAACATTTTTATGTTTGGTGTTCCAGAATCGACCTTATCTCAGGCTGAAAACGCGTTTCCTGCATTGTGCCATAACTTTGCAAGGAATCTTCAGAACATGAAATTTTCACCTCCCACTACAGCAGAAAGGGTCTTTCTAGTAGTTGCACATCAAATCTAAGCTGTCTGAAATGTTTTTCCAAAGATATCAACATTTTTACGTTTTGGCGTTCCAGAATCGACCTTATCTCAGGCTGGAAACGCTTTGTCTGCATTGTGCCATAACTTTGCAGGGAAGCTTCAGAACATGAAATGTTCACCTCCCACTATAGCAGAAAGGGTCTTTCTAGTAGTTGCACATCAAATCTAAGCTGTCTGAAGTGTTTTTCCAAAGTTATGAACATTTTCATGTTTGGCGTTCGGGAATCAACCTTATCTCAGGCTGAAAAGGCGTTTTCTGCATTGCGCCATAACTTTGCAGTGAAGCTTCAGAACATGAAATTTTCACCTCCCACTATAGCAGAAAGGGTCTTTCTAGTAGTTGCACATCAAATCTAAGTTGACTGAAGTGTTTTTCCAAAGTTATCAACATTTTTCTGTTTGGCGTTCCGGAACCCACCTTATTTCAGCCTGAAAACGCGTTTTACCTATTTTGCCATATCTTTGAGCGAAGCTTCAGAACATGAAATTTTAACATCCCACTATAGCAGAAAGGGTTTTTCTAGTAGTTGCACATCAAATCTAAGCTGTCTGAAGTGTTGTTCCAAAGTTATCAACATTTTTACGTTTGGCATTTCGGAAACCACCTTATCTCAAGCTGAAAACGCGTTTTCTGCATTGTGCCATAACTTTGCAGGGAAGCTTCAGAACATGAAATGTTCACCTCCCACTATAGCAGAAAGGGTCTTTCTAGTAGTTGCACATCAAATCTAAGCTGTCTGAAGTGTTTTTCCAAAGTTATCAACATTTTTAAGTTTGGCGTTCCGGAACCCACCTTTTCTCAAGCTGAGAACGCGTTTTCTGCATAGTGCCATAACTTTGCAGGGAAGCTTCAGAACATGAAATGTTCACCTCCCACTATAGCAGAAAGGGTCTTTCTAGTAGTTGCACATTAAATCTAAGCTGTCTGAAGTGTTTTTCCAAAGTTATCAACATTTTTTTGTTTGGCGTTCCGGAACCCACCTTATCTCAGGCTGAAAACGTGTTTTCGGCATTGTGCCATAACTTTGCTGGGAAGCTTCAGAACATGAAATTTTCACGTTCCACTATAGCAGAAAGGGTCTTTCTACTAGTTGCACATCAAATCTATGCTGTCTGAAGTGTTTATCGAAAGTTATCAACATTTTTACCTTTGGCGTTCCGGAATCGATCTTTTCTCAGGCTGAAAACGCGTTTTCGGCATTGTGCCATAACTTTGCTGGGAAGCTTCAGAACATGAAATTTTCACGTCCCACTATAGCAAAAAGGGTCTTTCTAGTAGTTGCACATCAAATCTAAGCTGTCTGAAGTGTTTTTCCAAAGTTATCAACATTTTTATGTTTGGCGTTCCGGAATCGACCTTATCTAAGGATGAAAAATCGTTTTCTGCATTGTCCCATAACTTTGCAGGGAAGCTTCCGAACATGAAATGTTCACCTCCCATTATAGCAGAAAGGATCTTTCTAGTAGTTGCACATCAAATCTAAGCTGTCTGAAGTGTTTTTCGAAAGTTATCAACATTTCTATGTTTGGCGTTCCAGAATCGACCTTATCTCAGGCTGAAAATGCGATGTCTGCATTGTGCCATAACTTGGCATGGAAGCTTCCGAACATGAAATTTTAACCTCCCACGATAGCAGAAAGGGTCTTTCTAGTAGTTGCACATCAAATCTAAGCTGTCTGATGTGTTTTTCCAAAGTTAATAACATTTTTATGTTTGGCGTTCCGGAATCGACCTTATCTCAGGCTGAAAACGCGTTTTACGCATTGTGCCATAACTTTGCAGGGAACCTTTAGAACATGAAATTTTCACCTCCCACTATAGCAGAAAGGGTCTTTCTAGTAGTTGCACATCAAATCTAAGCTGTCTGAAGTGTTGTTCCAAAGTTATCAACATTTTTACTTTTGGCATTTCGGAAACCACCTTATCTCAGGCTGAAAACGCGTTTTCTGCATTGTGCCATAACTTATCAGGGAAGCTTCAGAACATGAAATGTTCACCTCCCACTGTAGTAGAAAGGGTCTTCCTAGTAGTTGCACATCAAATCTAAGGTGTCTGCAGTGTTTTTCCAAAGTTATCAACATTTTTATGTTTGGCGTTCCGGAATCGACCTTATCTCAGGCTGAAAACGCGTTTTACGCATTGTGCAATAACTTTCCAGGGAAGCTTCAGAACATCGAATTTTCACCACCCACTATAGCAGAAAGGGTCTTTCTAGTAATGGCTCATCAGAGCTAAGTTGTCTGAAGTGTTTTTCCAAACTTATCAACATTTTTATGTTTGGCGTTCCGGAACCCACCTTATCTCAGGCTAAAAACGGGTTTCCTGCATTGTGCCATAACTTTGCAGGGAATCTTCAGAACATGAAATTTTCACCTCCCACTATAGCAGAAAGGGTCTTTCTAGTAGTTGCACATCAAATCTAAGCTGTTGGAAGTGTTTTTCGAAAGTTATCATATTTTTTTGTTTGGCGTTCTGGAACCCACCTTATCTCAGGCTGAAAAGGCGTTTTCTGCATTGTGCCATAACTTTGCAGGGAAGCTTCAGAACATGAATTTTTCAACTCCCACTATAGCAGAAAGGGTCTTTCTAGTAGTTGCACATCAAATATAAGCTGTCTGAAGTGTTTTTCCAAAGTTATCAAGATTCTTATGTTTGGCGTTCCGGAATCAACCTTATCTCAGGCTGAAAACGCGTTTTCTGCATTGTGCCATCACTTTGCAGGAAAGCTGCAGAATATGAAATTTACACCTCTCACTAAAGCAGAAAGGGTCTTTCTAGTAGTTGCACATCAAATCTAAGCAGTCTGAGGTGTTTTTCCAAAGTTATCAACATTTTTATGTTTGGCGTTCCGGAATCGACCTTATCTCAGGCTAAACACGCGTTTTCTACATTGTGCCATAACTTTTCAGGGGAGCATCAGAACATGACATTTTAAACTTCCACTATAGCAGAAAAGGTCTTTCTAGTAGTTGCACATCAAATCTAAGCTGTCTGAAGTGTTTTACCAAAGTTTTCAACACTTTTATGTTTGGCGTTCCGAAACCCACCTTATCTCAGGCTGAAAAAGAGTTTTTGTGTATTGTGCCATAACATCACAGGGAAGCTTCAGAACATGAAATTTTCACCTCCCACTATAGCAGAAAGGGTCTTTCTCGTAGTTGCACATCAAATCAAATCTGTCTGAAGTGTTTTTCCAAAGTTGTCCACATTTTTATGTTTGGCGTTCCGGAACCCACCATATCTCAGGCTGAAAACGCGTTTTCTGCATTGTGCCATAACTTTGCAGGGAAGCTTCAGAACATGAAATTTTCACCTCCCACTGTAGCAGAAAGGGTCTTTCTAGTAGTTGCACATCAAATCTAAGCTGTCTGAAGTGTTTTTCGAAAGTTATCAACATTTTTATGTTTGGCGTTCCGGAATCGACCTTATCTCAGGCTGAAAACGCGTTTCCTGCATTGTGGCATAACTTTGCAGGGATGCTTCAGAACATGAAATTTTCACCTCCCACTGTAGCAGAAAGGGTCTTTCTAGTAGTTGCACATCAAATCTAACCTGTCTGAAGTGTTTTTCCAAAGTTATCGACATTTTATGTTTGGCGTTCTGGAACCCACCTTATCTCAGGCTGATAACGCGTTTTCTGCATTGTGCCATAACTTTGCAGGGCGACTTCAGAACATGAAATTTTCTCCTCCCACTAAGTCACAAAGGGTATTTCTAGTAGTTGCACATCAAATCTAAGCTGTTTGAAGTGTTTTTCCAAAGTTAACACCATTTTTATGATTGGCGTTCCAGAAACAACCTTATCTCAGGCTGAAAACGCGTTTTACGCAATTTGCCATAACTTTGCAGGAAAGCTTCAGAACATGAAATTTTCACCTCCCACTATAGCAGAAGGTGGCTTTCTAGTAGTTGCGCATCAAATCTAAGCTGTCTGATGTGTTTTTCCAAAGTTATCAACATTTTTATGTTTGGCGTTCTGGAACCCACCTAATCTCAAGCTGAAAACGCGTTTTCTGCATTGTGCCAAAACTTTTCAGGGAAGCTTCAGAATATGAAATTTCCACGTCCCACTATAGCAGAAAGGGTATTTCTCGTAGTTGCACATAAAATCTAAGCTGTCTGAAGTGTTTTTCCAAAGTTATCAATATTTTTATGTTTGGCGTTCCGGAATCGACCTTATCTCAGGCTGAAAACGCGTTTCCTGCATTGAGGCATAACTTTGCAGGGATGCTTCAGAACATGAAATTTTCACCTCCCACTGTAGCAGAAAGGGTCTTTCTAGTAGTTGCACATCAAATCTAACCTGTCTGAAGTGTTTTTCCAAAGTTATCGACATTTTTATGTTTGGCTTCCTGGAACCCACCTTATCTCAGGCTGATAACGCGTTTTCTGCATTGTGCCATAACTTTGCAGGGCGACTTCAGAACATGAAATTTTCTCCTCCCACTATATCAGAAAGGGTATTTCTAGTAGTTGCACATCAAATCTAAGTTGTCTGAAGTGTTTTTTCAAAGTTATCAACATTCTTATGTTTGGCGTTCCGGAATCAAACTTATCTCAAGCTGAAAACGCGTTTTACGCAATTTGCCATAACTTTGCAGGAAAGCCTCAGAACATGAAATTTTCACCTCCCACTATAGCAGAAAGGTTCTTTCTAGTAGTTACACATCAAATCTAAGCTGTCTGTAGAGTTTTTCCTGAGTTATCAACATTTTTATGTTTTGCGTTCTGAAATCAACCTCATCTCAGGCTGAAAGCGCGTTTTACGCATTGTGCCATAACTTTGCAGGGAAGCTTCAGAACATGATATTTTCACCTCCCACTATAGCAGAAAGGGTCTTTCTCGTAGTTGCACATCAAATCTAAGCTGTCTGAAGTGTTTTTCGAAAGTTTTCAACATTTTTTTGTTTGGTGTTCCTGAATCGACCTTATCTCAGGCCGAAAACACGTTTTCTGCATTGTGCCATAACTTTGCAGGGAAGCTTCAGAACATGAAATTTTCACCTCCCACTATAGCAGAAATGGTCTTTCTAGTAGTTGCATATCAAATCTAAGCGGTCTGATGTGTTGTTCCAAAGTTATCAACATTTTTATGTTTGGCGTTCCGGAACTCTCCTTATCTCACGCTTAAAACGCATTTTCTGCATTGTGCCATAACTTTGCAGGGAAGCTTTAGAACATAAAATTTTCACCTCCCACTTCAGCAGAAAGGGTATTTCTAGTAGTTGCAGATCAAATCTAAGCTGTCTGTAGAGTTTTTCCTGAGTTTTCCACATTATTATGTTTGGCGTTCCGGAATCGACCTTATCTCAGGATGAAAAATCGTTTTCTAGATTGTCCCATAACTTTGCAGGGAAGCATCAGAACATGAAATTTTCACCTCCCACTATACCAGAAAGGGTCTTTCTAGTACTTGAACATCAAATCTAAGCTGTCTGAAGTGTTTTTCCGAAGTTATTAACATTTTTATGTTTGGCGTTCCGGAATTGACCTTATGTGAGGCTGAACACGAGTTTTCTGCATTGTGCCATAACTTTGCAGGGAAGCTTCAGAACATGAAATTTTCATATCCCACTATAGCAGAAAGGGTCTTTCTAGTAGTTGCACATCAAATCTAAGCTGTCTGAAGTGTTTTTCCAAAGTTATCAACATTTTTATGTTTGGCGTTTCGGAATCGACCTTATCTCAGCCTAAAAACCCGCTTTACATATTTTGCCATAACTTTGCAGGGAAGCTTCAGAACATGACATTTTCACCTCCCACTATAGCAGAAAGGGTCTTTCTAGTAGTTGCACATCAAATCTAAGCTGTCTGAAGTGTTTTTCCAAAGTTATCAACATTTTTATGTTTGGCGTTCCAGAACCCACCTTGTCTCAGGCTGAAAACGTGTTTTCTGCATTGTGCCATAACTTTGAAGGAAAGCTTCAGAACATGAAAGTTTCACCTCCCACTATAGCAGAAAGGGTCTTTCTAGTAGTTACACATCAAATCTAAGCAGTCTGAAGTGTTTTTCCAAAGTTATCAACATTTTTATTTTTGGCGTTCCGGAAAACATCTTATCTCAGGCTGAAAACGCGTTTTCTGCATTGTGCCATAACTTTGAAGGAAAGCTTCAGAACACGAAAGTTTCACCTACCACTATAGCAGAAATTGTCTTTCTAGTAGTTGCACATCAAATCTAAGCTGTCTGAAGTGTTTTTCCAAAGTTATCAACATTTTTATGTTTGGCGTTCCGGAACCCGTCTTATCTCAGGCTGAAAATGTGTTTTCTGCATTGTGCCATAACTTTGCAGGGAAGCTTCAAAACATGAAATTTTAACCTCCCACTATAGCAGAAATGGTCTTTCTAGTAGTTGCACATCATATCTAAGCTGTCTGATGTGTTTTTCCAAAGTTATCAACATTTTTATGTATGGCGTTCCGGAACCCACCTTATCTCAAGCTGAAAACGCGTTTTCTGCATTCTGCCATAACTTTGCAGGGAAGCTTCAGAACATGAAATGTTCACCTCCCACTGTAGCAGAAAGGTTCCTTCTAGTAGTTGTACATCAAATCTAAGCTGTATGAAATGTTTCCGAAAGTTATCAACATTTTTATGTTTGGCGTACCAGAATCGACCCGATCTCAGGATGAAAAATCGTTTTCTGCATTGTGCCATAACTTTGCAGGGAATCTTCAGAACATGAAATTTTCACCTCCCACTATAGCAGAAAGGGTCTTTCTAGTAGTTGCACATCAAATCTAAGCTGTCTGAAGTGTTTTTCCAAAGTTATCAACATTTTTATGTTTGGCGTTCCGGAATCAACCTTATCTCAGGCTGAAAACGCCTTTTCTGCATTGTGCCATAACTTTGCACGGAAGCTTCAGAACTTGAAATTTTCACCTCCCACTGTAGCAGAAAGGGTCTTTCTAGTAGTTGCACATCAAATCTAAGCTGTCTGAAGTGTTTTTCAAAGGTTATCATATTTTTATATTTGGCGTTCCGGAATTGACCTTGTCTCATGCTGAAAACGCGTTTTCTGCATTGTGCCATAACTTTGCAGGTAAGTTTCAGAACTTGAAATTTACTCCTCCCACTATAGCAGAAAGGGTCTTTCTAGTAGTTGCACATCAAATCTAAGCTGTCTGAAGTGTTTTTCCAAAGTTCTCAAAATTTTTATGTTTGGCGTTCTGGAACCCACCTTATCTCAGGCTGAAAACGGGTTTTCTGCATTGTGCCAAAACTTTGCAGGAAAGCTGCAGAATATGAAATTTTCAACTCCCACTATAGCAGAAAGGGTCTTTCTAGTAGTTGCACATCAAATCTAAGCTGTCTGAAGTGTTTTTTCAAAGTTATCATATTTTTATGTTTGGCGTTCCGGAATTGACCTTGTCTCATGCTGAAAACGCGTTTTCTGCATTGTGCCATAACTTTGCAGGGAAGTTTCAGAACTTGAAATTTACTCCTCCCACTATAGCAGAAATGGTCCTTCTAGTAGTTGCACATCAAATGTAAGCTGTGTGAAGTGTTTTTCAGAAGTTATCAACATTCTTATGTTTGGCGTTCCGGAATCAATCATATCTCAGGCTGAAAACGCGTTTTCTGCATTGTGCCATCACTTTGCAGGAAAGCTGAAGAATATGAAATTTTCACCTCTCACTATAGCAGAAAGGGTCTTACTAGTAGTTGCACAACAAATCTAAGCTGTCTGAAGAGTTTTTCGAAAGTTATCAACATTTTTATGTTTGGCGTTCCGGATCGCAACTTAATGAAAATGCCTTTTCTGCATTGTGCCATAACTTTGCAGGGAAGCTTCAGAACATGAAATTTTCACCTCCCACTGTAGCAGAAAGGGTCTTTCTAGTAGTTGCACATCAAATCTAAGCTGTCTGTAGTGTTTTTTCAAAGTTATCATATTTTTATGTTTGGCGTTCCGGAATTGACCTTGTCTCATGCTGAAAACGCGTTTTCTGCATTGTGCCATAACTTTGCAGGGAAGCTTCAGATCATGAAATGTTCATTTCCCACTATAGCAGAAAGGGTCTTTCTCGTAGTTGCACATCAAATCGAAGCTGTCTGAAGTGTTTGTCCAAAGTTATTAACATTTTTATGTTTTGCGTTCCGGAATCAACCTTATCTCAGGGTGAAAACGCGTTTTCTGCATTGTGCCATAACTTTACAGGAAAGCTGCATAATACGAAATTTTCACCTCCCACTATAGCAGAAAGGGTCTTTCTAGTAGTTGCACATCAAATCTAAGCTGTCTGAAGTGTTTTTCCAAAGTTTTAAACATTTTTATGTTTGGCGTTCCTGAACCCACCTCATCTCAGGCTGAAAACGCGTTTTACGCATTTTGCCATAACTTTGCAGGGAACCTTTAGAACATGAAATTTTCACCTCCCACTATAGCAGAAAGGGTCTTTCTAGTAGTTGCACATCAAATCTAAGCTGTCTGAAGTGTTGTTCCAAAGTTATCAACATTTTTACGTTTGGCGTTCCGGAATCGACCTTATCTCAGGCTGAAAACGCGTTTAACGCACTGTTCCATAACTTTGCAGGGAAGCTTCAGAACACGAAATTTTAACCTCCCACTATAGCAGAAAGGGTCTTTCTAGTAGTTGCACATCAAATCTAAGCTGTCTGAAGTGTTTTTCCAAAGTTATCAACATTTTTATGCTTGGCGTTCCGAAACCCACCTCATTGAAAACGCCTTTTCTGCAGTGTGCCATAACTTTGCAGGGAAGCTGAAGAACATGAAATTTTCACCTCCCACTATAGCAGAAAGGGTCTTTCTAGTAGTTGCACATCAAATCTAAGCTGTCTGAAGTGTTTTTCCAAAGTTATAAACATTTTTATGTTTGGCATTACGGAATCGACCTTATCTCAGGCTGAATACGCTTTTTCTGCATTGTCCCATTACTTTGCAGGGAATCTTCAGAACATGAAATTTTCACCTCCCACTATAGCAGAAAGGGTCTTTCTAGTAGTTGCACATCAAATCTAAGCTGTCTGAAGTGTTTTTCCAAAGTTATCAACATTTTTATGTTTGGCGTTCCGGAATCAACCTTATCTCAGGCTGAAAACGCCTTTTCTGCATTGTGCCATAACTTTGCACGGAAGCTTCAGAACTTGAAATTTTCACCTCCCACTGTAGCAGAAAGGGTCTTTCTAGTAGTTGCACATCAAATCTAAGCTGTCTGAAGTGTTTTTCAAAGGTTATCATATTTTTATATTTGGCGTTCCGGAATTGACCTTGTCTCATGCTGAAAACGCGTTTTCTGCATTGTGCCATAACTTTGCAGGTAAGTTTCAGAACTTGAAATTTACTCCTCCCACTATAGCAGAAAGGGTCTTTCTAGTAGTTGCACATCAAATCTAAGCTGTCTGAAGTGTTTTTCCAAAGTTCTCAAAATTTTTATGTTTGGCGTTCTGGAACCCACCTTATCTCAGGCTGAAAACGGGTTTTCTGCATTGTGCCAAAACTTTGCAGGAAAGCTGCAGAATATGAAATTTTCAACTCCCACTATAGCAGAAAGGGTCTTTCTAGTAGTTGCACATCAAATCTAAGCTGTCTGAAGTGTTTTTCCAAAGTTATCATATTTTTATGTTTGGCGTTCCGGAATTGACCTTGTCTCATGCTGAAAACGCGTTTTCTGCATTGTGCCATAACTTTGCAGGGAAGTTTCAGAACTTGAAATTTACTCCTCCCACTATAGCAGAAATGGTCCTTCTAGTAGTTGCACATCAAATGTAAGCTGTGTGAAGTGTTTTTCAGAAGTTATCAACATTCTTATGTTTGGCGTTCCGGAATCAACCTTATCTCAGGCTGAAAACGCGTTTTCTGCATTGTGCCATCACTTTGCAGGAAAGCTGAAGAATATGAAATTTTCACCTCTCACTATAGCAGAAAGGATCTTACTAGTAGTTGCACAACAAATCTAAGCTGTCTGAAGAGTTTTTCGAAAGTTATCAACATTTTTATGTTTGGCGTTCCGGATCGCAACTTAATGAAAATGCCTTTTCTGCATTGTGCCATAACTTTGCAGGGAAGCTTCAGAACATGAAATTTTCACCTCCCACTGTAGCAGAAAGGGTCTTTCTAGTAGTTGCACATCAAATCTAAGCTGTCTGTAGTGTTTTTTCAAAGTTATCATATTTTTATGTTTGGCGTTCCGGAATTGACCTTGTCTCATGCTGAAAACGCGTTTTCTGCATTGTGCCATAACTTTGCAGGGAAGTTTCAGAACTTGAAATTTACTCCTCCCACTATAGCAGAAATGGTCTTTCTAGTAGTTGCACATCAAATGTAAGCTGTGTGAAGTGTTTTTCCAAAGTTATCAACATTCTTATGTTTGGCGTTCCGGAATCAACCTTATCTCAGGCTGAAAACACGTTTTCTGCATTGTGCCATCACTTTGCAGGAAAGCTGAAGAATATGAAATTTTCACCTCTCACTATAGCAGAAAGGGTCTTTCTAGTAGTTGCACATCAAATCTAGGCTGTCTGAAGTGTTTTTCCAAAGTTATCATATTTTTTTGTTTGGCGTTCCGGAACCTACCTTATCTCAAGCTGAAAACGCGTTTTCTGCATTGTGCCATAACTTTGCAGGGAAGCTTCAGATCATGAAATGTTCGCCTCCCACTATAGCAGAAAGGGTCTTTCTAGTAGTTGCACATCAAATCGAAGCTGTCTGAAGTGTTTGTCCAAAGTCATTAACATTTTTATGTTTTGCGTTCCGGAATCAACCTTATCTCAGGCTGAAAACGCGTTTTCTGCATTGTGCCATAACTTTACAGGAAAGCTGCATAATACGAAATTTTCACCTCCCACTATAGCAGAAAGGGTCTTTCTAGTAGTTGCACATCAAATCTAAGCTGTCTGAAGTGTTTTTCCAAAGTTATCAACATTTTTATGTTTGGCGTTCCGGAACCCACCTTTTGTCAGGCTGAAAATGTTTTTTCTGCATTGTGCCACAACTTTGCAGGGAAGCTTCAGAAAATGAAATTTCATTCTCCCACTATAGCAGATAGGGTCTTTCTAGTAGTTGCACATCAAATCTAAGCTGTCTGAAGTGTTTTTCCAAAGTTATCAACATTTTTATGTTTGCCGTTCTGAAATATATCTCATCTCAGGCTGAAAACGAGTTTCACGCATTGTGCCATAACTTTGCAGCAAAGCTTAAGAACATGAAATTTTCACCTCCCACTATAGCAGAAAGGGTCTTTCTCGTCGTTGCACATCAAATCTTAGCTGTCTGAAGTGTTTTTCGAAAGTTTTCAACATTTTTATGTTTGGTGTTCCTGAATCGACCTTATCTCAGGCTGAAAACGCGTTTCTTGCATGGTGGCATAACTTCGCAGGGAAGCTTCAGAACATCGAATTTTCACCTCCCACAATGGCAGAAATGGTCTTTCTAGTAGTTGCACATCAAACCTAAGCTGTCTGAAGTGTATTTCCAGAATTATGAACCTTTTTATGTTTGGCGTTCCGGAATCGACCTTATCTCACGCTGAAAACGCGTTTCACGGATTGTTCCATAACTTTGCCGTGAAGCTTCAGAACATGAAATTTTCACCTCCCACAATGGCAGAAAGGGTCTTTCTAGTAGTTGCACATCAAATCTAAACTGTTTGAAGTGTTTTTCCAAAGTTATCCACATTTTTATGTTTGGCGTTCCGGAATCAACCTTATCTCAGGCTGAAAACGCGTTTTACGCATTGTGACATGACTTTGCAGGGAAGCTTCAGAACATGAAATTTTAAGCTCCGACGATAGCAGAAAGGGTCTTTCTAGTAGTTGCACATCAAATCGAAGCTGTTTGAATTGTTTTTCCAAAGTTATCAACACTTGTATGTTTGGTGTTCCGAAACCCACCTTATCTCAGGCTGAAAACGAGTTTTGTGCAAAGTGCCATAACTTCTCCTGGAAGCTTCAGAACATGAAAATTTCGCCTCCTACTATAGTTGAAAGGGTCTTTCTAGTAGTTGCACATCAAATCTAAGCTGTGTGAAGTGTTTTTCAAAAGTTATCAATATTTTTATGTTTGGCGTTCCGAAACTCACTTTAACGCGTTTTCTGCATTGTGGCATAACTTGTCAGGGAAGCTTCAGAACATGAAATTTTCACCACCCACTATAGCAGAAAGGGTCTTTATAGTAGTTGCACATCAAATCTAAGCAGTCTGAAGTGTTTTTCAAAAGTTTTCAACATTTTTATGATTGGCCTTCCAACACCCATCTTATCTCAGGTTGACAACACGTTTTGTGCATTTTGCCATAACTACTCAGGGAAGCTTCAGAACATGAAATTTTCACCTCCCACTATAGCAGAATGGCTCTTTCTAGTAGATGCACATAAATTCTAATCTGTCTGAAGTGTTTTTCGAAAGTTATCAACATTTTCATGTTTGGCGTTCCGGAATCTACCTTATCTCAGGCTGAAAACGCCTTTTCTGCATTGTGCCATCACTTTGCACGGAAGCTTCAGAACATGAAATTTTCACCTCCCACTGTAGCAGAAAGGGTCTTTCTATAAATTGCACATCAAATCTAAGCTGTCTGAAGTGTTTTTCCAAAGTTCTCAAAATTTTTATGTTTGGCGTTCTGGAACCCACCTTATCTCAGGCTGAAAACGGGTTTTCTGCATTGTGCCAAAACTTTGCAGGAAAGCTGCAGAATATGAAATTTTCAACTCCCACTATAGCAGAAAGGGTCTTTCTCGTAGTTGCTCATCAAATCTAAGCAGTCTGATGTGTTTTTCGAAAGTTATCAACATTTTCATGTTTGGCCTTCCGAAACCCACCTTATCAAAGGGTGAAAACGCATTTTGTGCATTGTGCCATAACTTTTCAGGGAAGCTTCAGAACATGAAATATTCACCTCCCACTATAGCAGAAAGGGTCTGTCTAGTAGTTGCACATCAAATTTAAGCAGTCTGAAGTGTTTTTTGAAAGTTATCAAAATTCTTATGTTTGACGTTCCGAAACCCATTTTATCTCAGGCTGAAAACGCGTTTTGTGCATTGTGCCATAACTTCTCAGGGAAACTTCAGAACATGAAATTTTCACCTCCCACCATAGCAGAATGGCTCTTTCTAGTAGATGCACATACATTCTAAGTTGTCTGCAGTGTTTTTCGAAAGTTATCAACATTTTTATGTTTGGCTTTCCGAAACCCACCTTATCTCAGGCTGAAAACGCGTTTTGTGCATTGTGCCATAACTTCTCCTGGAAGCTTCAGAACATGAAATTTTCACCTCCCACTATAGCACAATGGCTCTTTCTAGTAGATGCACATAAATTCTAAGCTGTCTGAAGTGTTTTTCGAAAGTCATCAACATTTTCTTGTTGGGCGTTCCGAAGCACTTCATCAAAGGGTGAAAACGCATTTTGTGCATAGTGCCATAACTTCTCTTGGAACCTTCAGAACATGAAATTTTCACATCCCACTATAGCAGAAAGGGTCTTTCTAGTCGTTGCACATTAAATCTAAGCAGTCTGAAGTGTTTATCGAAAGTTATCAACATTTTTATGTTTGGCGTTCCATAACCCATCTTATCCCAGGCTGAAAACGCGTTTTGTGCATTGTGCCATAACTTTTGAAGGAAGCTTCAGAACATGAAATTTTCACTTCCCACTAGAGCAGAAAGTGTCTTTTTAGTAGTTGCACATCAAATCTAAGCTGTCTGAAGTGTTTTTCGAAAGTTTTGAACATATTTATGTTTGGCGTTCCGAAACCCATCTTATCTCAGGCTGAAACCGCGTTTTGTGCACAGTGCCATAACTTCTCCTGGAAGCTTCAGAACATGAAAATTTCACTTCCCACTATAGCAGAAAGGCTCTTTCTAGTAGTTGCACATCAAATATGAGCTGTCTGAAGTGTTTTTCGAATGTTATCAACATTTTTATGTTTGGCGTTCTGAAACCAGGCTGTAAACGCATTTTGTGCATCGTGCCATAAGTTTTCAGGGAAAGTCAGAACATAAAATTTTCACCTCCGACTATAGCAGAAAGGGTCTTTCTAGTAGTTGATCATCAAATCTAAGCAGTTTGAAGTGTTTTTCGAAAGTTATCAACATTTTTATGTTTGGCGTTCCAAAACCCATCTTATCTCAGGCTGAAAACGCATTTTTGCATTTTGCCATAACTTCTCAGGGAAGCTTCAGAACATGAAATTTTCACCTCCTACTATAGCAGAAAGGGTCTTTCTAGTAGTTGCTCATCAAATCTAAGCAGTCTGAAGTGTTTTTTGAAAGTTATCAACATTTCTATGTTTGGCCTTCCGAAACACACTTCATCAAAGGGTGAAAACGCATTTTGTGCATAGTGCCATAACTTCTCTCGGAAGCTTCAGAACATGATATTTTCACCTCCCACTATAGGAAAAAGGGTCTTTCTAGTAGTTGCACATCAAATCTAAGCAGTCAGAAGTGTTTTTCGAAAGTTATCAACATTTTTATGTTTGGTGTTCCGAAACCCACCTTGTCTCAGGCTGAAAACTCGTTTTGTGCATTGAGCCATAACTTCTCAGGGAAGCTTCAGAACTTGAAATTTTCACCTCCCACTATAGCAGAAACGGTCTGTCTAGTAGTTGCACATTAAATCTAAGCAGTCTGAAGTGTTTATCGAAAGTTATCAACATTTTTATGTTTGGCGTTCCAAAACCCATCTTATCCCAGGCTGAAAACGTGTTTTGTGCATTGTGCCATAACTTTTCAGGGAAGCTTCAGAACATGAAATTTTCAACTCCCACTATAGCAGAAAGGGTCTTTCTAGTAGTTGCACATCAAATCTAAGTAGTCTTAAGTGTTTTTCGAAAGTTATCGACATTTTTATGTTTGGCGTTCCGAAACCCACCTTGAACGCGTTTTCTGCATTATGTCATCACTTGTCAGTTAGGCTTCAGATCATGACATTTTCACCTCCCACTATAGCAGAAAGGCTCTTTCTAGTAGATGCACCTAAATTCTAAGCTGTCTGAAGTGTTTTTCGAAAGTTATTGTAGCCGAGCTGTTCTGCAGAAGAGGAATTTTGGACTCAAGAACCAGATAGTTTCATTGAACAGCGGCCCCGAACTTTGCCGCTCCCTTTATTGTCAACACCAATCAACCGTTCCACATTTCCGTTACCCCTCCAAAATAAAACGGACCCACGCGTAGCGACAGAGACAAACAACAAATATAACTCCTTACAGTTCTCCCCCCCCTTCGAGAAAGAAACGTCCCTGTTTCACCGCATGAAAAGGCAATACCATTCCAACCACTGTGCCCACAGAAATACAATGAATATATATATATACATATATGCACACAAGTATCACTTAGAACCTTGGTATTAGGAACTACTACTCCCACCTGTCCCAATATACCAGATTAGCTGATATATGACAGATTTAAAACACACCAAGGAATGATATATGTCTGACAGGTTTGACATGAAGCATAACTCTACCTTAACAGAACATTAACAGAACACCATTAAGATATAACAAAGTTATCAAAGTGGGATGGGACCCTAACTTGTCTCCCTGCACGAGTCACAGCCTGAGGAGGCCCCCTTGTGGCATTCTCCGGAATGGGGTTATCACTCTCCATCCCAACATTTTCAATGCACTCAGCCTGCTCGTTTTGCTGTGAAGGCAAAAAAACAATGGGGTTTTCAACAGGAACAGGCAATGTATATGGTTTTAGACGATCATAATGAACAACTTGAGTACGACCGTCCAGCTTGAATGCATCACCGATTTGATAGGTCAATCCTGTTTCTCCCTGCGTTTCACACACAGACATGACACAATATGGACATTTCCAATGTGCAGCAAGTTTCAAACGACCCTCTGTCGGATTGTTCAACCACACCAAATCCCCAACAGCATATGAATGATGTCTAACTGTTGAGTCATAATACAGTTTCTGTTCCTCATGGGCGACCATATTGTTTAGCCGGGCCACCTTGAACGCAGTGTCAAGTTTCAATGCTAATGAGGTGACAAAGTCAGGGTGCGTCAGCCCCTGATGTTGTCGACCAATTGGCACGAGCATATCCATGGGTGTTCTAGCCTCCCTTTCGTGTGTCAGGTAGAAAGGAGTGAAGCGTGTTGATGCATGGACTGAAGTGTTGTACGCAAACGCCACATGTTTCACGAAGTCATCCCATTCACCACCACAGTCAAGCAATGCTCTGGCCAGTTGGTTGATGAGACTCCTGTTAAAACGTTCAACCATGCCATCCGATTTCGGATTATAAGGGCAGGTGCGTGTCTTCTTGATACCAAAAAGCATGCACAGTTTTTGGACAACCTCTGATTCAAACTGTCTACCTTGATCACTATGCAGAACTTCTGGAACCCCATGTGCCAGAACATAATCCTCGAATAAGCAGCCAGCAACAGTCTGAGCCGTTTGATTAGCCAGAGCATATAGATTGACATATTTAGTGAAATAATCTTCCACCACCAGCACATATCTATTGGCCTTTGAAGTTACAGGTAATTCAAGAATGTCCATCGCCACCCTCTGAAAAGGCCGTCCTGTTTGTATACCCCCCATGGGCGCACGATGCTTCGGTGTAGGAGTTTTGCGAGTCTGACAGGGAACACATTGTTCGCACCACTGACGAATATCCTTAAACATGTAAGGCCAGTAGCAGGAGACTCTCGCTTTCTCCCAAACTCTATCAGCCCCAAAATGTGCTGCTAACGGACCACCATGTAGTTGCTTTAATACCTCCTCCACCATTGAGGAGGGAATCACTACTTGGCAGAGAGCCTCACCAGTGAGTGAAGATGTCAAAGACCGGCAGAGCAGACCATCCTGGAGTGACAAGCGTGAAAACTCTGTCCACAACTTACGCAACCATCGTGAACTGCCCCTCATCTGAAACCTCGTAGGCCGGGACACACTCTCAGAAATCCATTTCACAACGACTCGGATATCTGGATCAGACTGTTGGCGCTGAATCAGAATATCTCTGTCAATAGAAAGTTCTTGTTGGAAAGAACTTGGCACGTCTGTTAGTTCATCAGCATTCAGCTCTGCATTTAGCGAAGCATCAGCTGAGGAGTGCAATAATGCAGCATCAACAGGAGAAGATTTCTCATCCGGTTGAGTCCTGATATAATTCACCCCTGATGAGACTTGCGGTGAGAAACCACCCTCAACCACACACGACCTGACTTGAGGGCGTCTCGACAGAGCATCTGTGTTAATATTCAACTCTCCTTTTTTGTATTTGAGGACCCAGTTAAATGGATCTAGCTCCAGAATCCACCTAGCCCTCTTTCCAGACGGATCTTTATCAATGGCCATAGTACGAAGGTTCAATAGCGGTCTGTGGTCAGTGAAGATTGTGAACTCTGCCGACCCCAAGTAATGTCTGAACTGACGCACCGCCCACACAATCGCCCACAACTCCCTATCAAATGTAGACCAGCGTTTCTCAGTGGAGGTTAGTGCTTGACTAGCATAAGCAACCACTCCTTCTAACCCATCATGATCCTGAGCTAGTACTGCCCCCACAGCCATCAAAGACGCATCAGTGTACACCTTGAAAGGAAGTGTAAAGTCAGGCATCAATACCACAGGCGGAGACGTCAACACTTTTCTGAGATATTGAAAAGCAGCATCACATTCGGGAGTCCAGTTGAAGGGTGTGTCTTTGCAAGTCAGTTTATGAAGTGGAGCTGCATGCAAGGCAAAGTCTTTCACAAAACGTCTATAATATGAACATAATCCGACAAAAGCCCTGACTTCTGTAGGATTTTGGGGTGTGGGCCATGAACAGACCTTTTCAACATTACGGGGATCAGGCTGGAGCCCCTGATTCGATACCACATGTCCTAGGAACACCACATGGTTTTGTGCAAAATGACACTTGCTAGGATTCAGCTTCAGTCCTGCCTTTTGAATCCGGGACAATACCTCACGCAGAGTCAACAGGTGATGCTCGAAGGTAGGACTGTACACCAGCACATCATCCAGGTAAACCATACACACCTGCCATGGCAACCCTCTCAACACCAACTCCATCATGCGTTGAAACGTAGCAGGAGCGTTGGTCAAGCCCATAGGCATCGAGCGCCATTGATAGAGGCCCCTGCCGGTGGAAAATGCTGTCTTTTCTCTGTCTTCTTCTGCCACCTCAACTTGCCAGTAACCATTTGCAAAGTCCAGTGTGCTGAACCAGCAAGCGCCAGCCAATGCATCCTGTGTATCATCCACCCTGGGAAGAGGATGAGAGTCTCTTATGGTGATACTGTTCAGGCGACGATAATCAATGCAAAACCTCCAGTCGCCATTCTTTTTCTTCACCAACACTACAGGTGAGGCCCACGGACTGCAGCTCTCCTCAATAACCCCCTGAGACAAAAGGGTCACCACCTGGTTGTCAATCTCCTTTCTCTTCTCCGGTGAAGTTCTGTAAGCTTGTTGCCGAAGTGGGGCATGATTACCAGTTCTAATATGGTTTTTTACCAGTGAACATTTACCTGCCACAGCTTTCGATACATTAAAGATGTCCTGGAACTCTTCAAGTAATTCCATCAACTGGATCTTCTGATGCCCCTCAGCTGGAGATTCCCGTAATGACTCCATAATACGGTCTTTATTTGGCATCACTGCTTCAGCCACACAAAGAGGTTGTGGAAGTGACAGCACTTCGGTCTCGTTCCTTGAAAAAAACTCACCAAGGTGCATGCCTTTCTTCAACACCATGTCTTGATCTGTTGGATTCAAGATTCTTGCAGTGGTGACTCCATCTTTTACGTGAGTAACGTTATGAGCCACAACACATTCACATGTAGAAGGTAAGTTAGGAGATAGATACCCCACAAAGTCCATGTTCTTATCTCTACCCACAGCAGCAGAAACACTTACTGGCAGGAGTGTCTCACTGAGGGGAGGCAAAGTCACGTCCGATGATACTGAGACATTGCAACATAAAGGGATCAAGTCCTTGTCCTGCATAAGGGGGACGACCACATCCCATAACTGTAGTCTTTGATGGGTATAATCCAAAAGAGCGTGATTCAAAATAAGGAAGTCCAGTCCAAGTATTGCAGATTGGGATGACTCCCTTAGCACGTAAAACCTTTGTTGCCAAGAGTGCTCACCAATGCGCAGAGTCACAGTTATTGAGCCTAGTGTGTCCAGCATCTGTCCATTCACAGCATGAGCCACCACAACGGCAGTCTGTAGGGGTCGTTTGCGCACAGAAGGAACTGACATGCGAAAATCTGCACTAATGAACGACTCAGTGGAGCCAGGGTCAATCAAAATGTTCACTTCAGTGCCCTCAACGCTGCCCCTAATATATGACGTGCAGCAGTGTTGCTCCCTGGAGGGTTGATGCAGGTCTCCATGTAACTCAGGGCCCCTGGTGACCGTAGCTGGTGTCTGGCCCACAACATCAGCTACTGAGCATTTCCCGACTGATTGCCCGCTTCCTCTCTCCTGGGAGAAAGAAAACGCACACCTCCCCATCTCGGAGTGTTTCCACCTGTCGCCTCTGGACTGCGCCGGCTGGGGGACCGGCCTCGGTCTCCAGCATTATGCACTCTCTCCTGACTGGGTTCCCGGTTCCTTTCCCGCCAGCGCCGGTCGGACAAAGTTGACTGACAGTCCAATTCTCCACAAGTGCATCTACACCTTCGTCCACGGTTTGACCACTCACACTCTTTCCTGTTTGCCTGCCTTCTCAATCTGTCATTTTCCTCCATTATTTTCTTCATCTCCACTCTCATTTCCCTCATCTCATCCAGTAAACGATCCAATGATGACTGTGTACAAATAGAATTCACAGTACCAACTGCTTGCAGAACAGGGGAGGAGCGTTGATAAGGGGTCCCGTAATCCATCTTTAGAGCTTCCCTGGCCATCTCGCACCTGCTCGCGATCATCAAAGCTTCTTCCAGATCTGTTGCCCCCTGTTCATGGCTCTTTGCTCTTAAAGCCGGGTCAAGTCCAGCTAAGAACCGGCGGTACTTCTCCTCCCTCTGTGCCACCTGTCCATAGTTTGGGAATGCTTCATGCACGAGTCGAATAATGTCCGCAGCATAAACGTCCAAACTCTCACCGGGGGCACGCATCCGGGCGGACAGATTCGTTCTGAAGCGGTCCAGAAAGTAGCCATGACCTACTTTCTGGACCGCCTCCATCAATCTCGCCTTCACGGCCGCATAGTCCCTCTGCACTGCCCTCGGTAGGCTGTCCCACAGTAGGAAGGCAGCTTTCGTCAGTCGAGTTGGCAAAATGCGACTCAGTTCATCTTCACATTCCTGGTCATTATTCCCAACCAACGCACTCACGGCCACCTCATACTGTCGGACCCAGCATGGGAAGCCCTGCTCCTCGTCTCCGGCGAAGGGTGGGGGTAGTTCGATGCGAACGTTGCCTGAGTAGTTACGGTCACGGCGATCGAACTTGGTGTCTGTTGAGTCGTCCACTTGTTCCCACATCTTCCTCAGGTCCAAGCTCTCGAACAACTAACGACCTGGCTACACGCGGTATTTTTCTTCCACGTGCTGTCTGAAAACTTCACACTACCTACAGCGGTTAGCAGGTGCTAACTCTAACTTCCACACTGCAGCTTAAGCGACGAATTCTCACCCGCACAGTATCCCACCGCTGCCACCAATGTAGCCAAGCTGTTCTGCAGAAGAGGAATTCAGGACTCAAGAACCAGATAGTTTCATTGAACAGCGGCCCCGAACGTTGCCGCTCCCTTTATTGTCAACACCAATCAACCATTCCACATTTCCGTTACCCCTCCAAAATAAAACGGACCCACGCGTAGCGACAGAGACAAACAACAAATATAACTCCTTACATTATCAACATTTTTATGTTTGGTGTTCCGATACCCACCTTATCAAAGGGTGAAAACAAATTTTGTGCATAGTGCCATAACTTCTCACAGAAGCTTAAGAACATGAAACTTTCACCTCCCACTATAGCAGAAAGGCTCTTTCTAGTAGATGCACGTAAATTCTAAGCTGTCTGAAGTGTTTTTCGAAAGTTATCAACATTTTTATGTTTGGCGTTCCGAAACCCACCTTATCAAAGGGTGAAAACGCATTTTGTGCATAGTGCCATAACTTCTCAGGGAAGCTTCAGAACATGAAATTTTCACCTCCCACTATCGCAGAAAGGGGTTTTCTAGCAGTTGCACATCAACTCTAACCTGTCTGAAGTGTTTTTCGAAAGTTATCAACATTTTTTTGTTTGGCGTTCCGAAACCCACCTTATCAGAGGGTGGAAACGCATTTGTGGATAGTGCCATAACTTCTCAGGGAAGCTTCAGAACATGAAATTTTCACCTCCCACTACAGCAGAAAGGGTCTTTCTTGTAGTTGCAATTTGAATCTAAGCTGTCTGAAGTGTTTTTCGAAAGTTATCAACATTTTTAAGTTTGACCTTCCGAAACCCATCTTATCTCAGGCTGAAAACCTGTTTTGCGCATTGTGCCATAACTTCTCAGGGAAGCTTCAGAACATGAAATTTTCACCTCCCACTATAGCAGAAAGGGTCTTTCTAGTAGTTGCACATCAAATCTAAGCAGTCTGAAGTGTTTTTCGAAAGTTATTGACATTTTTATGTTTGGCGTTCCGAAACCCACCTTGAACGCGTTTTCTGCATTATGTCATCACTTGTCAGTTAGGCTTCAGAACATGACATTTTCACCTCCCACTATAGCAGAAAGGGTCTTTCTAGTAGATGCACCTAAATTCTAAGCTGTCTGAAGTGTTTTTCGAAAGTTATCAACATTTTTATGTTTGGTGTTCCGATACCCACCTTATCAAAGGGTGAAAACAAATTTTGTGCATAGTGCCATAACTTCTCACGGAAGCTTATGAACATGAAACTTTCACCTCCCACTATAGCAGAAAGGCTCTTTCTAGTAGATGCACGTAAATTCTAAGCTGTCTGAAGTGTTTTTCGAAAGTTATCAACATTTTTATGTTTGGCGTTACGAAACCCACCTTATCAAAGGGTGAAAACGCATTTTGTGCATAGTGCCATAACTTCTCAGGGAAGCTTCTGAACATGAAATTTTCCATTTCCACTATCGCAGAAAGGGGCTTTCTAGCAGTTGCACATCAACTCTAACCTGTCTGAAGTGTTTTTCGAAAGTTATCAACATTTTTTTGTTTGGCGTTCCGAAACCCACCTTATCAGAGGGTGGAAACGCATTTGTGCATAGTGCCATAACTTCTCAGGGAAGCTTCAGAACATGAAATTTTCACCTCCCACTATAGCAGAAAGGCTCTTTCTCGTAGTTGCATATCAAATCTAAGCAGTCTGAAGTGTTTTTCGAAAGTTATCAACATTTTTATGTTTGATGTTCTGAAACCCACCTTGTCTCCGGCTAAAAACGCGTGTTGTGCATTGTGCCGTAGCTTCTCAGGGAAGCTTCAGAACATGAAATTTTCACCTCCCACTATAGCAGAAAGGGTTTTTCTAGTAGTTGCACATCAAGTCTAAGCTGTCTGAAGTGTTTTTTGAAAGTTATCAACATTTTCATGTGTTTCGTTCCGAAACCCACCTTATCTCAGGTTGAAAACGCGTTTTGTGCATTGTGGAATAACTTCTCAGGGAAGCTTCAGAACATGAAATTTTCACCTCCGACTATAGCAGAAAGGCTCTTACTAGTAGTTGCACATTAGAATCTAAGCTGTCTGAAGTGTTTTTCGAAAATTATCAACATTTTTATGTTTGGCGTTCCGAAACCCACCTTATCTCAGGCTGAAAACGCGTTTTCTGCATTGTGCCATAACTTTTCTGGCACGCTTCAGAACATGAAATTTTCACCTCACAACCGGTAACTTACGGCAATGTTTTTGTGTATTTTGTTCATCATAGCGACAATCATGGCGGCTACTGTGGGTACAGTGACGCCTTTCGATGCTGGTACGCATTCATTGGAGGACTATTGTGAAATTTTGGAACATTTATTCATCGCGAACGGCATTGAAGATGACGATAAACAGCGCGCGGTGTTACTCAGCAGTGACAGCGCCCCGGCATATGCGGCGATGAGGAACCTGTTGAGTCCGGAAAAAACAGGGGATCGTTCGTATGCTGATCTGGTCATCCTTTTGAGGAATCATTTCCATCCGCAACCGAGTGAGATTATGCAACGATGGAAGTTTAACTCTCGGAATGGAAGGACTGAAGAGACCGTTTGTGACTACGTGGCGGAGCTAAGGAAATGGCTCAGGATTGTAACTATGGTGAGACACTGACCGTGATGCTGAGAGACAGCTTGGTGTGTGGGATTAACGACGACAGGATACAGAGGAAGCTGCTGTCGGAGGATGGACTAACATTTGACATAGCATTGACAGTGGCCTTGGCGATGGACGCTGCAGATAGAGACTTGGTGAACCTACGAGGTGTGAAGGACTCACTCCAAGGAAGTGGATCATCACCGGTCAATAAAGTGGAAGAGACGCGGCCAATGTCCATGGAGTCGAGAAGGTGCTACATATGTGGTGGAGAGACTCACTTGGCCAAAGGTTGCCGGTTTGCGGAGGTCAAATGTCAAAACTGTGGAAAAGTGGGTCACTTAAAGACAGTCTGTAAAAGTATGACAGAGGTGAGGGAGACAAAACAAATAAGAAAAAGGGGGAAAGGTACAACGCATCGAACAAATTTCATGCAGGAAAAGGATGACAGTGAAAATGAAGAGATGTTTACAGTGACAGATAAAAGAAGACGCAGCAGTGAGGAAGTGGACATTCCTAGAGTAGAGCCGATTAAAAAAGTGTTGAGGGTAAATGGAAAGAAGGTGGTTTTTGTGGTAGACACCAGGCTGCAGTTACACTATTAAGGCTCAACAGATGGTTGACATGTTAGTGAAAAACAGAACTAACACTAAACTAGTGGATTGCAAGATAAAGTTAAAAACATATGGAGGTCATCAGGTTCCAGTGGTGGGGGCAATTAAGGTCAAGGTTGAACACGATGATCAGATCAAATGGCTGCCTGTCATTGTTGTGGAAGGTTCAGGAGCAAGTCTTCTGTCCAGAGTCTGGATGAAAGCATTCCAGATAGACGGGCAGTTTGTCCACAAAACAGATGAGGTGGACAGTTCCCTGCCGATCTCTCCCGACATGAGAAGGTATTCAAAGAAGAGTTAGGGTCATTAAGGGGGACGACAGCCAAGATTCATGTGGCTCAGAATGCCACGCCCTTTACAAACCCAGGTCGGTTCCATTTGCCATTAAAAGAAAATGGAAATGGAACTTCAGAGACTAGCAGAGGAAAGAATATTGGAACCTATGAAGTTCTCTGAATGGGCAGCACCTATTGTGCCTGTGTTCAAACCTGATGGTAGCGTGAGGATTTGTGGAGATTATAAATTAACAGTGAACAAAGTCTCCACGACCAAACAGTATCCGATTCCAACAATGGAGGATATGATGGCAAGCCTGGCAGGGCGGCAGAAGTTCACAAAACTCGATATGAGCCATGCATATCAGCAAATAGTCATTGAAGAGGAATCAAGGACGTTTGTGAGTGTCAACACTCACAGAGGTCTTTTTACATATAAACGTCTGCCTTTTGGACTAAGCTCCAGTCCTGCTATTTTCCAACGCACCATGGAGAATGTACTCCAAGGTATGGCAAATGTGGCAGTGTATTTAGACGACATTATATTGAGAGGAAGAGATGACAGCTCTCATCTGCAAACACTCAACGAAGTGCTGCAGAGGTTGGAGGATAAAGGGCTGCGGTTGAAACGGAGCAAATGTCAGTTCATGGAAAACAAATTAACATTCTTGGGTCATCAGGTGGACAGGACAGGCCTGCATCCAATGCCAGCGAAGGTCAAAGCAGTCCAGGAAGCTCTGGTAGTACGTTCTGTGAGCGAACTTAACCCTCGTATTATGTTGAAAAAAAATTACATTGATTCTGTTGCGGGTCATTTTGACACACACTGTGTAAATCCACTCAAAACAGTCAAAAAAAAGATTGAACCAATAACATCTTCATTTTAGATTATATAAACATTTGTAAAAGAGACATGGAACACATTTTCAATTTCAACACTATATTTAAGAGCAATTTAAGTATTTCCCTCCTCACGAACACTTTTATTTTCATTTAACTTGCCCCATTTTTTAATGTTCAACATGTTCAATGCTCTCCACATGATGGACAGAATGTAACTGTGTGCGTTTTAAAGATGTAATTCTTGCATTTCACAAAACAGGTACTTGTTTTTCTCTCATCTCGGGACGGACAGATCTGGCATCTTTTCCGTTTCTTCACACCTGTATCCAATGCATCCATTGCAGATTGGTTGGGTGATGTGAGCTTGACCTTTTCGATGACAGCGGCAGCTGCTGGGCATCGAGGTGGCCTGGCTCGACTCTGCATCTTGGGAGTGACAAGTGCTTTGCCAAGTTCTTCCAGGAAAAGCCGACGTTGGTACAGTTTGCTGGCATTCATCTGCTGGTTGATTTCAGTACATGGGACATAGGCATTGTAAGCAGACACATCCACGATGTTGTAGAAAATCACCAAGGGCCAATGGGCAGTCTTGCACTGGCAGCTGTATGTTGCTGTGACTTTGTCCAGATTGTCAACTCCTTTTTTGGTGGAGTTGTAGTCCAGGATCATTTGTGGCTTCATGTCTTCTCTTATGCTGAGAGATGCATCTCTGTGCATTTTGCTCATTCCAAGAACATTCTTGTTTGTCTTTGGGCAGTGTGAAACAATTGTTGCTTTGTCACTGAAAGCAAATATTGAGGAATGCAGAGGTCTGCCCTGCACCTTCAGAATTTCCTTGGGAAGGTCTGGCTTATTTCTTCTGACTGTTCCCACTGTTCAGCTTTCTCCTCTGAAGTTAATTTCCAAGGAGATAGGATGTAAATGTAAATGTGACGTCACATGTGATGTTATGTTATGTCATCTCCAGCACCACACGCATCCCCTGATTCTTCTCGGGTGTTTCTCCAGGTAGCTTTACAGTGTATACTTGCATTTTCCAGACATAGCCAGATTTTGCATCACAGGGCCACCCATATTTTGATGCCATACTTGGCGGGCTTGTTGGGCATGTACTGTAAACCCTCTGTAGCTCATTTTTGGTGTGTTTGTCAAAAAGAATACATGAGAACACTGACAAGAAGAAGGGAGAGAAAGTTTCTCCTCTACACACAGCTGGGTCCAAATGGCTATTCAGAGGCAATCAAAATACACATAGCTGGGCAGTCTAAATAGGTATATCAAAAAGACGTGTTTATTTTTTATCTGAACAGCGACTTACCCACATTAAAGAATCCGGGTCAAAATGACCTGCAATATCATCTTTGTATACAAACTCTGTAAAGACATGTCACTAGACATCAAAGTGTCCAGAGTTTACACACCTGTTCATGACCCTTGATGAGGAAAAGTCACAAAATTTAATGAAGAAAAAGTAAGGATAACCACTACTTTTTTTAACACAAAAACGGATATGGGTCAAATTGACCCTTAGCATAATACGAGGGTGAAAGCTTTTTTAGGTCTGCTAAACTTTTATAACGAATTCTTGCCGAACTTGTCTACTGTGCTGGCTCCATTACACAAGTTACTGAGGAAAGATGAGAAATGGAGGTGGGAGATTGAGCAAGAAAAGGCTTTTTAACAGGCAAAGAAGTTACGACAAAGCAGTCAAGTGTTGGTTCATTACGATGAACAAAAACAACTGGTACTGTCATGTGATACCTCACCTTATGGGGTGGGGGCAGTCTTGGCACACAGGCTGGAAGGGGGAGCAGAAAGGCCTATGGGTTATGCCTCGCGCACACCCACAGCAGCAGAAAAAAACTATTCGCAGTTGGATAAAGAGGGCTTAGAAGTCATTTTTGGGGTGCAGTACTTAACGTAAATTTGTGATTTGTACACAGACCATAAGCCCTTAATCAGTCTGTTTCATGAAGGAAAAGCTGTGCCACACATTAGTTCTCAGAGGATCATGAGACAGGCTATTATTTTAAGAGCATATAAATATGCCGTGGTGTACCGACGTGGACAGGACAATGCAAACGCAGATGGTCTCAGTAGACTTCCACTTCCAGAGAAACCTGGGGATCCAGACTCAGAAGACCAGGAATTGATGGTAGAGCAGGATCTGAGTTCAGTGGTCAACTCGGAAGAGCTTCGTAAGTGAACCAGTAAAGACCTCGTACTTGCCCACTATGAAGCAACAGGAGCTGAGTGAACAAGATGGGTGTGTACTGTGGGCGTGTCGTGTGGTGATTCCGGAAAAAGGATGTGGTCTGATGTTGAAGCAGCATCAATTGCACCCTGAAATGAGTCAAATGAAGGGTTTGGCTCGTAGCTACATGTGGTGGCCTAATATAGATATAATATAGATATATAGATATAATATAATAGATATATATAGATATAATATAGACAGTCATATGAAAGTCTGGTCAAATCGTGTTCCACTTGTCAGGAACACCAGAACGCTTCGGCCTGTGCACCGCTGCACCCGTGGGAGTGGCCTGAAAACCGTGACGACGACTTCATGTTGATTATGCTGGGGCGTCCATGGGAAAGATGTTCTTGGTGGTGATTGATGCACATTCGAAGTGGTTGGAGGTCTACCCTGTTTCGTCAGCATCTGCAGTGGCTACTGTGAACTGCTTGAGGGCCACTTTCAGCACTAATGGTATCCCAAAAATGATAGTGTCAGATAATGCCCAGTGTTTTGTGAGTGAACACACTAAAGAGTTTTTGGCACGCAATGGGATCACTCATGTCACATCTGCACCGCATCATCCTTCTTCTAATGGGATGGCAGAGAGAGCGATACAAACGTTCAAACAGTTGATGAAAAAAACATCGGGTGATTCTCTGGAAACCAAACTGAGTAGAGCTTTATTCAGTTATTGGATTACTTACACAGTCAACCACAGGACCGTCTCCTGCAGAAATGTTGATGGGGAGGAAATTGAGGTGCATGTTGTATCTGATACACCCAAATATGAAGAAGAAAATGGAACTGAAACAGGCAAACCAGAAAGTTCAGCATGATCAACATGCTCAGTTCAGAAGTTTTCAGACAGGTGACCGGGTGTTCACGATTAACTATGGTTATGGGCCTAAGTGGGTTCCAGGGTTAATACAGGAATGCACAGGACCAGTCGCCTACACAGTGGCGCTGGGAAATTGGAAAACTGTAAGAAGACACGTAGACCAGGATTTCAGTCGGTCCATTTTAAAAGGACAGAGACCCGCACCCACTGTGGAGGATGTCGAAGTGGAGAATCCACTTGGGGATGGGATCTCACTGGAGACTGAGACAAGTGAAGGGAACAGTGAAGAAGTCAGTTTAAAACAAAAAAAAAAGCAAACAGACAGTGACCTGGTAGGCTCACCGTCTCAAGGAAGAGTACGACCAAAAAGGACCAGGAATCCCCCAGTGTATCTGAAAGACTATGTTCAAAAAGTGGAAGAGGAGTTTTGGACCAAGGAGCTTGCTATTTTCTTATTCGTTAGCGTAAAGAGCCATGTTTTTGTTTAGTTTTGTTTAGGGTTAGTCGTTTAAGTTCCATTCTGTTTTATGACTATTTTTTTGTTTTATTAAGTTTTAGACTCGCCTAAGTGTTTATGGTGGTTTTGGGGACATGGGCTTTGGGAGAGTGAATAATTAGGAGATGTTATGATGTGTCATGGGCTTATTTGGGGTCACAACTTGGGGGCGCTCTTGTTATGTTGCCGTGTCATCATCCGATTTGTTGGAAGAAGGAGCGAATTCAATCCGAAAAAAAAAAAAAAAAAAAAAAAAAAAAACGCAAATACTATGCTTCAAGCAATGCTTTTATTTAAAACACATTTTCCACACAAACAGAAATTTCCTCCGGTCAGCCGACTGCCCAGGGAGAAGCTGCTGCCCGACGTCCACGCACGGAGCGCGACAAGCGCTGAGTTTCCTGCGATTAAATCCATTCCTGCGCGGATGCGACAAGTCTCTGCTGTGACTGCGACGAGACCTCAGTCCTACCTGAAGTTTCCGTCGTCCAGATGAGCCGCTCCGCACCTCTTCAAGTCTCAAGCTTCTTCGCTTGGTGTGCCAGATTCGCCGACTCCGGCGGCGCATGTGACCGGTAAGAATTTACAGGCAGACGGCGACACTGCAGTTTACCGGATGAAGTCTGACATGCCTCGGTGCTCGACTGAAGCTAAACGGCGTTGCTCCCGTGAATAGGAGGATGTCGGCATCACTAGGCATCACATCATTATAGTAACGGTCTCTATCCCTGACGACAGAACTGTCCCTGGGGAAGTTTCTGGAGCCAAGAAGTTATGTTTTTCTTCAGCTTCGCCACAATAAGAAGCATAGGTGTTAAATAACTCTATCCCGTCTCTCAACAGATCCCGGTTCCAGCCGAAAGTTGGGAGAGCTTCTATTCTGCCATTAACTCTTTTTATTCCTCAGACTCGGCAGTTTCCAGCAGGGGTCGCCACAGGACCATGAAAGCCACCACTTCAGAGGATCACACAGTCGGAGCTGCATGCCAGACATGTTCTGTTCTCAGCTCCCTCGTATGATGTCTGATGCGATGTCTGTCTGTGATTCTGTTCTCTGCAGCCCTCCAAACCTCACAGAGCCAGGCAGGACATCATCATCTACAGAGTCATCTCTTTCTGAGGATGATTGGGCCGGTCCCTCGGCTCTCAATCTTAGGAGAGTTGCAGTGTCAGATCAAGTTACACTGCAAGTTTGGGACCCTACTTCCCCAGCTGACAAAAGCGAGTCTGTTTTTGAAGAACATTGGGCGCTGAGCACCGATGGCCCTTTCGACCTGGACCTGCCCAGGAGGCCGGGTCCGCTCCTGTGCTTAGGGCGCCTGTCTTGACAGAGTATCTTCCGAATTGAACGTGCCTGTCTCCTCATCTGCCCATTTGGATCGAGAAGATACTCGGTTATTGACACGTCCTTCAGTTTCACAGTCAAACCCCAGGTTCTGCGAGACCACGTGGACGTGGGTGAACTCAGAGAACCAGCGGTCATTTCTGATGGAGGAGGTCCGCGCTCTCCTGTCAAAGGAAGTAATCGAGCTAGTGCCAAAGCGATCAGGTATAATACAACACTCTAGTGCCTCGCACCTTCGCAAAGTGCGTGGAGGCGGGGCTCGATCCATTAAGAAGACAAGGTCTGCGAATTCCGACGTACTTGGACTACTGGTTGATTCTAGCCAGGTCGAAACAGGAGTCATGAGCACACACCAGCTTGGTGTTGGAGCACATCGTGCAATTGAGGCTCAGAGTAAACCTCCTGAAAAGCGCACTCCCAGTCAGAGTCCCAGTCCCAGACAGAGCACGACGTTCGTGGGGGTCATGCTGGACTCAGTCTGGACTCAGAAGGCCTCCTGTTTGCCCTTCCTCCTCCTTGCCTTCTTCTTTCTCTGATGAGGAGAATTCAGCTGCCGAGAGTGAGAATGATTGTCGTAGCTCCAGACAGCTCCAGCTGGTATCCAGAGATGTGTCAAATCCGGATCAAAGGGCCCTGGGATTTCCCTCCATTGATGTCAGCGCTTCTGCAAGCATCAGGAACCCCGAGGGCTCCCCCAATACAAGGACGACCCCTCAAGGTTTGGGTTAACAATCAGTCACATGTCCCCTGATGTCCAATAGACTGTTCAGAACGCTAAAGCTCCGTCAACCCTCAGAGCATACAATACTAATTCGACAAATTTTTTTCCCGGTGGTGTGGTACCCAGTCAGCCTCCCCAGAATCGGCCCCTGTTTCTCTAATCCTCTATTTTCTCCTTCATCTGGTTAACAATGGTCGGAGCAGAGCTACATTACGGGTTCATGTAGCAGCCCTTTCCATGCCAGACAATGGTCCGGACGGCCACCCCATCGGCGAGCATCGTCTAGTGAGCCGTTTCATGAGAGGTGTGAAAAGGCTTAGACCTACCTCAAGACCTTTATGTCACTACTGGTACCTGCAGCTGGTACTCAATTCACTGTCTGAAGCCCCTTTTGAGCCACTTGGTCAGGCCTCCCAGGAGCTAGCATGAGTTAGCAGCACGAGGAGCATGAGCATTTACACAAAATGTGTCCGGTTAGTGCGCTAAAAGCTAAACTGGATTGAGTCCCACCCTTCAGAAAGACGGACAGTCTGTGGGTGGCTCTCGCAGGTGGTAATAAGGGGCTGGCACTGTCCCCTCACAGGTTGTCACATTGGCTTAGAATTGCCATGATGAAAGCCTATGAGACAGCGGGAAAACAGTCACAGGAATCCCTGAGAGCACAGTCAACCTGAGGCCAGGCAACATCTGTGGCTGCTTTCAAGGCAGTATCTCTGTCAGAAATCTGCCAGGCAGCTTCTTGGTCATCAATCTCTACTTTTGCTGACCACTATTTTTCTGATGTGTCTGCATCCTCCTTCCCTCTTTTCTTTCTGTCTTCAGGAGCAGCCGAACCCAGCGACTTGTGAATAAACTCCCTCTTTCTTGCTCACCTCAGACTAGAACCCTGACTGTAGCTGCTCAGTAAATATTTTTTTCTCTCTGTATGGAGGATTGTTAATGCCACTATCTATTTCAGCCGTATAGTGGGTAAAAGAGGGCAACGCAGTTCCTGCTGATCCAGAGTGTAAGTTACACTCCATATATGAGGGGTTGTTAATGCCACTTTTATTTCAGCTTAAGGTGGCAAAGGCGAGGCAGCAGCTCCTGCCACCCAGAGTGTAAAATTACACCCCATGTATGAGGGGTTGTTAATGCTACATCTTCACAACCCATTCATTCATTCATTCAGGCTGGATAGACCCCAGGCGTGGCGGTGGCGCAGCAACTCTCATAGACAGGTCCGGTGTGAGGCCCTGGCCATCCGAGATATCGACAATACTCTGGGCACACCACCTTCCGTCATACCGAAGCAACATCGCCCTTGACATTGCAGGCGGTTTCGTGCAGCAAAATGTGGATCTCCTTGACGGCCGTCTGGCAAAGGAGCCGGCGGTGCCAGTCAGACATCCGGTATGGACGGCCATGGTAATTGCCCATGGTTCTCAGGTCAGGCCACATTGCAAGGCTGGCGGTTAAGCCTTGTGGTCAAGATGACCTCATAGGTGTTCCAGAGTCCCGGGAGGTGTTCTGGAGTACTCACACGAGGGTGTGCTGCAACCTGTTCAAGTCCTGCAAAGAGTCCTGCATCAGTGGGCAGAAATTATGAGGGGACCGTCGATCCTGGGACGTCCCCTCAAAGCATGGCTACTTCAAGGCTAGCAGGCAGTCCTCTGCCCCCGAGGTGCAGTTCACTATTCGAAATGCTAAATCACACGCAACACTCAAAGCATATAATGCTCAATGGGTGTGGACTGCTGTCCGTTGGGTAAACATCCACTGCTAGTCCAGTTCTTGCAGGGATCTCGAAGACTCAGACCCACTTCCAGATGCATCTGGCCCTATTGGGATCTTCAATTGGCATCAAAGTCTCTCTCTGAAGCTCCCTTCGAGCCACTTGATCAGACAGCTTTGGAGCTGGTGGCTGACAAAGCAGGTCTCCTCCTGGTCCTGGCCTCCATCAGGATGGTTTGGACAACTATGTGCCTTCTCGATTAGTCATTTTTCCCAAATTTCTTTGTGCGTCTTCTGAGGTAACAAATGAATGATGAGAACCACTGGAGCTTGTACAAGGTGTGGCCCGTGAGGGCACTGAGAGCTAGTCTGAATGGAGTCAAGGCCTTCAGGAAAACAAATGAGCTGTGGGTGACTCTGACAGGTGGTGAAAAGGGGCAACATCGATAGCAGCCTTCTAAGGAGTTTCTTTGGCAGAAACCTACCAAGCAGCCTCCGGGACTTCCTCCTCAACTTTTGCAGATTTCTATTTGTCTGACGTAGCAGCTTCTTCTTTGCCTCACGTTGTCCTGTTAACAGGTGCTTCCAGCAGCTCTGGCCAATAGATGAAAGAATCATTCTCTTCCGCAGCGGTTCGTCATGGGCCAAACGTTTCTCCACTGGCGGTTTCTCCCTCCAAATATGGACGGTTATTAGTGCCTAGTTCTTCCACGTTGGGCTCAAACTAGTGCTGTGGCTGTGGGATGGCGTCAGGTTCCCCTGTGTAGTCGCCGGAGCAGGGAAGCACCTGATTTGGCAACGAGAGGGCCCCAGGGGGATGCCCAGACCCACTGTTTGGAGGGTTATTGGTGCCACTTCACTACATTCGGACTAACATCATTTTGCGCGACCTTGGGGGCTCCGTCGTTGGTGCAAGACATCGAGTAGGCCGGACTGGCGTGAGACCTGGCGTTTGGAGATAGCAGCAGGTCTCTTGGCACGCCACCACTCTGTGATTAGAGACAGGCCACTCAATCTTCACCTACGGTCAATCTTCACCTACTTTCGTGACGCTTCTCTAGTCAAGTCGACCTGCCTGGCGAACCTGGAGTTACGGGCGGAGCCCCGGCTAGCTCATCTCTACGTTCGCCTCAGGTTCTCCCATCTCTGCTACACCCGAACTTTGGTCATTGAGGGATGGGACAGGCGACGGAGCCCTCCAGCTGGGTCATGCGAGGTGCCTGGCGGAGGTGCATCCATCACCATGTGGCCTCCTCTTCTACTACTTCTACTGCTCGGTCAAGTTCTTGGTCCGTGTGAGAGACCAGCAGGTGAAGCGAGGGCTTTGCCCTCTGACCACAATATTCCTCCCATCTCTGCTGCACTCGAACTATGGTCAAAGAGAGATGGAAAAAAGGAACGATTGAAAACTTCCAGGATAGGTCATAGGGAGTGGACCTGTGGGGGTATATCCATCACCATCACATCATCTATCAACATTGTTTCCGTTCCGAAACCCACATTCACTCGGGCTGAAAATGCGTTTTTTGCACTTTTCACACACTGATCAGAATAGCTTCAGAACATGTAAATTTCATATGCCACGAAAGCAGAAGGGGTCTATCAAGTAGGTGCAGCACTAATTCAACCAGTCTGAAGTGGTTTCAGAGAGTTATAGACTTCTTTATGTTTATCGGTCTGAAAAACATCTCTCAGGCTGAAAACGCGTTTTCGGCACTGTTCACTCACTGATCGTCGTCTCAGGGGACCGAGCAGTATAGTCACGGTCTCTCTGCCTCCTTATCCCTGACGCCAGAACTGTACCTGGGGACGTTTCTGGACCCAAGGAGTTTTCTTTTTCCTCAGCTTCGCCACAATATGAACCACAGGGGTCAAAAAACTAATAAATAATAATATAGCAATCCTCCTACAATGGGTTTTACTCCAGGTACTTTCTGGAACCCAAGAAGACAGGAGAGTGGAGACCTGTTCTGGACCTCAGTCTCCTCAACCAATTCATGACCAGACAGCGGATCCGGACTACCAGGAGACTCCTGGAGTCCGTCAGAGTGTGAGAGTGGATGACCTCCATAGATCTTGTAGACGACTACTTCCACAATACGGTATGGCCAAGTAATAGGAAGTTTCTTCGGTTTGGGCTAGAGGGTCAGGTGTACATACAGCACTCTAGTTGCTCGCACCTTCTCCAAGTGCTTGGAGGCGGGGCTCAAACCACTAAGGACATGGTCTGCGGATTCTAACGTACAGCAGTGGCAGCGGCCCACGCCTTGGTCCGGCTGGGTCTGCTCACCATGCAAGGTCTTCAGAAGTGGTTTGGCGGCCTGCACCCTCACCCGACTCGAGACCAGAACACATTGTGTGAGTTGAATGAGTTGAACTGCTGGTGTCTCATCAGGAAACATAGCCGGTGTCAGACCGGGTCAGTTTCCTCCAGCTCCTCATCATCGCGCTCCAGCTCCAGTCAACCGGCGGTCTGGCTCAACTCTCGCTCCGGCGAGGAGGATCTGGTTTCTGATCTCAAACTTAAGTCAAGCGCCGCCTGCTCATCAGAAGATGTCCAGGCTTGACATGGTCAGCAACAGTACAATAGGTAAGAAGCCCAGTCTGACTTGAGAAGACAATGCTTTCTATTTTTCCATTGCCAAGCGCCTACTGCCTTGCTTCACACATCAAGTGTTGCAGGTGGTCAGAAATGACCTCCACAGAGAGACAGGATGCAACACATTGATGATCATCCACGGTGCTCCCCAGGTGTCCACCTGAAATCAGCTTGCTTTTCCAAATGCCCCACGCTCACGGTCAGAGGAGGAACACCTGTATCAGCAGATCTGCACAACAAAGCGCTGCAGAAGAAAACTCGGAGCTACAGCCTCTGCAGCTCATATCAGCTCATCTAATGCACCTGGAGTCTGGTGACTCGTAAATCTCAAGTACACTGTGTAGACACACCTGTGTGTATCACATCTCATTTATCTTTATTGAATTATCAATGTGGGGAAATAAACATGCTGACTTTGCACTTTTTTCCCTATCTTGTTTCTTTATTTTTAAAAAACACTGACTCCACTCAACTTAACAGTACTGCATCTCCTTCATCTGATGCATGGTTGGAGCCCTGCAGAGGGTGATGTACAGATGAAGAAAGAAGATGATGTCGTCGGGTTTAGGTTTTCAAGGTCTTGTGTACAAGGCGATTAGCTATAACATAAGCCGTCCCTAGTTCCAAGCACACTACCTCCCTTTGCCTCTCTGGTAAAGGGCCCCTCGGTTGGTCAACTCAGTCAGCCTCTTGTTGCGGACACGGTTCTAAAACTATAATAAGCATATCAACTATACCTTATTATATTAGTGAGTAGTGTCGGCGCTTCACTGAGCGGGTTATTGAATTAGCCCGACCTGTTAAGAAACAGGTTCTTGACCTTAAAATGCTACACCTTATCGTAGTCTCTTTACTTAACTTCGTTTAGGGACTCATGATCGGATCCTAAATCCATTCCTTTCAAATAACATTTTCCCCATAAATGCCTAAAACTACCACCTAATCATTGACACAATAATTCAGGATGGAATAATGCTACCATGTGAGACACTCATTAAATGTGCAACAGGAGGAAATCAAACAATAACTCACCTATAACCCAATTGATGGTAGTAGGTAGGAGCCAGTTGATTCTTTAGTAGTCAGGGATCAACGCCGTTGTGCCTTTTCAGTACTTAATTCGTACTCAATTTTATTTTGTTTTTTGTCACAAAAATGTTTCTTCAAAAAATTAATAAAAGAATAGTAAAAACAGCAAAGTCAACCAAAAATAATAAAATCCATAAACTCAAGGGTATTGCCAGACGCTGATACCCAACAATATCAAAAGTACCGCCAGACGCTGGTACTAGTACATATACTTCAAAAACCATATAATCAAAAATACTTCAAAAACCGTATAATTAAGAATACTTCAAAACCATATAATCAAAAACACTTCAAAAACCGTATAATTAAGAATACTTCAAAACCATATAATCAAAATTACTTCAAAAACCGTATAATTAAGAATACTTCAAAACCATATAATCAAAAACACTTCAAAAACCGTATAATTAAAAATACTTGAATCATATAATCAAAATTACTTCAATAAAAAGGATTAATTCAAAAATAGTAAAAGAGAAATAAAAGATGAGTTAAAATCAAATGGTCCGAGAGCAAACAGCAAGAGCACCGTCCCAAGATAAGATAAAAACTTACGGCGGACAGACGCGGGCGAAGATCCAAAAAGAGCAAGAACCCAGGGTCACATCTCCGAGCGCTTATATAGCCACACACGGCTTTGAAGACACACCGACGTCCGTTTTCTCACGCTAACTTATCTTGTTTTTCTCCAGGTGGCCTTTTGAAGTCCTTCCCTCAAAAGGATACATGTTTGGTGATGGATCATATCAGTGTCAATTGCGTCAGCTCTTGCATCATTTTTTTACGTCACTGATGCCCGGTTTACCATATTAGGTCAGTACATCCACTCCATTTTGCCAGCACGTGCGCACAGGTTCAAACTAAGTTCAAGATGGCCACTTTCTCATGACTTCAAACGAGCGCGCCTACAAGGTCATTCTCAGATCCAAGCACACAGCTGTTCGTGAGTTCAAACGCGCACGATCAAAAGCATACAGGTTCACTAAAGTTCGAAACATTAAACAATTAATGATAAAAAATCAGACACAATATCAAATATTATTTAGCAGGTCCATTAATGATAAAAACAGAAACAATACCAAATATTATTTAGCAGGTTTTGATTATAATATTTTCGAACTTCCAGTATATACAACATCCCCCTCCGAAAATATCTTCCTTCACCATTTGTCCAATTCGTCAAAGTCCAGTGTTCCGATTCCTTCGTCGTCATCATTTCGTTGTCTCATCAGGGACTCGAGATCATCCAATTCTCTCATCATGTTCACGTAGTAGCAGATCCACATCAGTGCCGATGCCGATCTTGGCACACCAGGCGACGTAGGGCTGGACGTCAAAGGGGCAGTGTAGTCATTAGGTTCTCCACCACAATCCTCAGACGCTGTGGGACCTGGAACCTCATATTGGGGAGTGCTGGGTGAATATTCATTTCGTGGGGCTGGAGTCGAGTGGCTTGCAGATTGAGAAGATGTGGGGCACAGATCACTGGAGTCTTCAGTTTGAGGAGAAGGTGTCTGGCGTCTTGGTGATGCCGGGGGTACAGGGTTTAGCATGCTTCCGGGGTTCATCCCCACAGGGCCATCTGTCCCCGGGTGAGAGCCATTAACGGGGCCTGCTACGAACTGTCCTACATCAGGGAAGACAAAGCTGATGTCCCTCATGTTTAACCCACACAGGTGGCAACTTCCCAGGATATGGCCATTGTGCTTACAAAGGAGTGGATCTTTAAGGGCTACTAATTCTCCCTTACAATAAGCACAATTTGCTGCGCTGGCATCTCCTTGGTGATTTGGCTGTTCTTCCTGGCTGTCCTCAACTGCACTACTTTCTGAAGGTGGTGGGGCATTCGGCAGTGGTTCGGGAGAGGACCGCGCTGGCTCAGGGTACATCGGTACAGACAAGGAGGCCCTCCGACACTTGGGTGCCCTTGGGGCTGGAGTAGCTACCGACTCCGAGCTAGCAGGTGTCTCGTGGTTGGACGGGAAATTGTTTCTCCCTCCAGAGGCCACCTCTGTTCTACTGGATGTCGCGGCTCTCCTTGCCCAACGTCTCGCCGGGTTTGGTCTCCGGGGGGCGGGCCTCCCGAGTTGCCGTTTGTACTGTTGGAGCATGGCAGGGCGCCTCCAGTCGCGATTTCCCTTCAACACCGCCATTGCTTCCTCCTTAGCTCCACTCATCACCAGTCGGGCGAATTTTTCCCAAGTGACTGGTCCTTGCATATGCCAACCAAGTGCCGTGGGCACCACTGATCTGTCTTTCAACAACCTTTCGATCCACTCATAGTAACCACTAGGACAATATCCTCCTTGGTAATGTTGTGTACCAAACCCCCCATGCCACAATTCATCATGCTCCCTGACGACGCACTCCTCCCAGTCCTTATACACACTCACAACATCTTTCTGCCATTGGGTCACCATCAGTAAGTTTGGGTCATAGAGGTAAATCTGATTCTCGGGAGGTTGGTAGCCTGGCTGAATGTTTCCTGGCCCCCAAGGTCTGGCTGGGCTAACATTTCCCAAGTCTTCGTTGTATATTTCTCCCAACTGGTCGGTTCTCAGCACCATTCCCTCCATCATATACGGGGGATGGAATGCTCCGCGTTCAATCCAGGATGTCTGCCCAGGTCCTATTTTACAATGGTACGCCCTAAGGGCGTGCGTGGTCAATGGGGCAGCTTATCATCCCCGGGGAACGTAAACTCCCAGAGTTCAGCACAAACAACTGGGAGCCAATGGTTCAATGGCTCGTTCTCCTGGCACATTACCACAAAGCGTGGCCATGCCTGGAGAATGAACGGGGTCTCCTTTTCGAATGACCACACAACCCGATCCCTCGCTTTGATTTCATGCGGTATCCACAATTTTTGGACCTTCTTTTTATGATCTTGGGTAAGTATACCGCGTGACACCTTTGCTGTAAATCTCATGCAGGGCTCGCCCCTCCAATATTCAACCATTTTGGTGGAGGGTCCCCAACTAAAAATCCTATGTCTTCCTCTGTCTACAGGGCGGACTTTGGTCCCGGGATCAAGGGGCTCCATGATCACATCTAGGGCATACAGGACTCTCGTTTTTTGCGTGTGCCATGGATCCCATTGATCTGCTTTGTTGTTCCCGTCCGTAATCACAATTGAGCCCTGTAGAAACATTACAAAATGTCAATTCTGAGAAGGTCTACGAACAGTAGACGCCATCCCAAACAGCCTTATGCTGTTCGAAGTTTTCCATATCTTTATGGGGTAACAAGTCCCCATCAGGTAACCTATATAAAACACAGAGACATACAAAGAAGTTCCTCCAGCTAACTTTTTGAACAGAATCCATATCATCAGAATTATCCATTGCGCAGTAAGATTAAGTGCTGCCCTTTTATACCTCCCCAGGGTTGACCAAATTAATGTCAGTAATAAAACTATGAGTATGAAATATATCGCCGTTCCTGCTATAATGCAATAGGTACACTGAGAACCTATGCAAAACAAAAGGGCCAATTCGGTGTACAGACTGTCCAGTACGTATACTATGGTGACCGCGGTCGGCCAAAGCCATGGTCTCTGAGGGCTTAAATTTAAACCCGCGCATCCAATGAGGCTGAACGAGGCATGTAAAGGGGATGCTTTTCTAACGAAAAAGCGAATGCACCCTACTATTAATCCGAGGATGCATCCCAGACAAGTTTTTTGCTTATGTAATGGAGGAACAAATATTACTTGTAAAATGGACAGTATTGCAAGATCAATAAAATCTGCCCCTACCTGGGGAGGACTCTCGGGGTGATACCCGGTGGTGTTCGTCTGGTTGCTTGCCATGTTCAGCGCGACTAAACGTGAGATATTTGCTGCGCTGCTCTTTGCAGGTGCTTGCGGGTGGAGGCGTTACCTTGAGTCCCCTGTTGATGTAGGCGGAGCGTCAGTGCATCTGCTCCAATACACGCCCATGTCATCCAGAAGAGAGTCCAAACTATTGTCTGGTTCCGTGCTGTGTTTAAACACTTTATGGGCATTTTAATATAATTGTGGGTAAAAGCCATGAAGCGTAGTACGTTGCTCTGTGAATTTGTGTCATTTAGTTCTCATTTTAATCAATCCTGAATTGATATCGTAAACTAGTACTTTGGTACTGATTAAGATGTATTAGTAACGTTATACACGGTGTATTGTCCATCCTTCAACACCAGTCCTCTCTTTAGGAGAACTGGGTAACTTTGAAGTTAAGTAATATTAATATTATTAAAATGATGCCTAACACCTAAGATTTTCCTTATTTACTTCCCCCTCAGGTACTTTCGTGTCCAGTACCTTAATACATAAGTGGGATGCCTAACCCAAACTTAGCTAGACCCTTTGTCCATTGACTTTTTTCCACTTTTCTTGCTTCTTTTTCTTTATTTCTTCTTTGACATCTCGAAGAGCCTTCCTCAAGAACTCTTTCTCTTGTCTTTCTTTTCGTCTTTGGACTGCACGGCACGGATAGCAGCATATACTATTAAGGCACCGACATAAAGTGACTACTTTAGAGATTACGGCGAGAGCTACGAGGATCGCTAATACAAGCAGTATCCATTTTAGGTACCACCATATAAATTCGATAATTTCCCACACAGCTGCCGCTGTATCTACAACTCCCTGTCCTATTCCATACATCATAGCTTCCGACATCATTCCAAAAAATCCTAGCCATCCTGCCGTCGGTACTTTCTTCCGAAAGTCACGTACAACATGCCAATAATCGTTTAATTTCACACAGGCATATGGGTCCTTGGTTATATTGATCTCAGGGGCACTATATTCCTCATATACGCAGCTTCTCTCTCCTTTTGGAATGTACCAGGGAGATGAATTACTGTATGTCATCTTTGATAGGATTATATCATCCAATTCAAAAACATGTGTCTGTGACTTTGCATACACATTGTCTTTGTTACATAGTTGATCTCGATATGTTTCGTATCGATTATACATGAGGAACCCTGGATTTATACTTTCTAAAAGCCCAATCGGAGCAGCCACTTTCGGCCAGTGTGGTATGGCTACATGTATTCCAAGCCGTCCACACATTCTTTCCCTATTTTTCAACAATATACCGTGTGTTCCCCACCTAGTAGTAAAATAGGATTCATGCTCTCTTTTTAGTTGCTTGGCTACTTGGGACCCATTAAAACATCCAGAACTATTACACGGGATATAACCCCACTGATGTGGGTCACATGGATTAGAGTCGTGACTATAAACTGCCTTAGGCTTCAGGTTAGGTGCTCGGAAACACCCTTGGTATCCTGTAACGTTTAAACTAAAATGCTCGGGGTCTTGGGGTTGCCATCTAAGTTGTGGATATTGAACACTACTTATAATGGGGAACCAAGTCTTCTTAAATTCAGTTTTATCAAACACCTGACTCTGTGTTTGTCTTGTATTATTGACCTGAAAGAGGTCTAGCCCTGCTATCAGAAATCTTTCCGTAGTCATTAGAGTAGTATGGACAAACGGGAATGATGACTGAATTGTTCTTACGTGGCGCCATTCCGGGTGTTGTTTAAAATATTGTTTGACTGTCTTCAGATGATCGGGCAACAGAAACGTAGCTGTGTACCTTGTAGATATATCTTCAACTTTTCCCTTTTTCTGTCCGCTATCTTTTGGCGAGGCCTCTACGAAAAGTGGTTCCATTGCGAGATGAGGCCAGGCTCGTATAGATACTTCCCCATTGGAGTCATTCCAGGAGACTTCTTTCCTTTTTAAGAAATTTTGATAATTAGCTAAGTGATCCTGAAGGGCCATTCCCGGGGTTCTTTTACCTCCTTTTATTTGAGTAATGTCGCCCCATAATTGGCTTGGGTTAAACAATAACGTTGCTTCTTTAAGAGCGGCGTACCACGTTCTTTGGTCATCATTTTGGAGTCCCTCCGTAGATGGTTTATTCCATTCAGTAATATTCTCCTGGTATACTGAATCATATCCCCATTCTCCTTGCTCAGTCTGTACTTTTACTTCATAGTTTCTAACCTTTCCTCTTAATGTGTTGAGTGGATTCACGGAATCTGGCAATCCTGGGTTTACAAGGAACCTATGTATCACAGTGGTATTTTTTCCTCCATCGCTAGGAGTTTGTAATTCATCGTACGATACTAGGTGTGGCCATATCAGCATTTCTAAACTTTCTGTGTCAAACGAATTCCACCCTAATCCTTGTCCCAAAATGAGACCAGCCAACTGTGACCATTCCCATGCCCTAAAGAAAACCGTCGGATCATTTTTAGCTTTATCGTTCAGACATGTGGGAAGAATAATGTGTTTATGACTATTCAGTTGTTGACCTGTTGGTTGGCCGCTTGGGCAGGATAAATTAACTGGTAGGTCCGATGTACAATACTCCATCGCCTCTGCCCAGTCTTTTCCTCTCATAGGATAAAATATCCTATTCTCTGTATTGTTAGGCTTCTCATTAATGAGCTGATATGCGTATTTGACATGAGTTATGTTTATACCAAGCTTTTGAGATAAACATCTCTTAGCTTCAGTCCACCAAACTGACTGATTATTTCTGACCCAGTTTTTCCAAGGTTGCTGCGTCATCATAGGGATCGCGAGGCCTCTTTGGTCCCTTCGGCACTCACATGGTTCTTTGTGACAGTCATTTCCTTCTTCCATTCCTTTACCATTAAACTGTTTATTATGGCATAATATACCATCTTCTTGCAATGCCCTTAATTTGTACCACATGACTCTTCTCTGTACCACAGGGTATTTCAGCCAAATTTTCCAGAATTTACTATCTGGATGCTGATCTGCAATGTACTCTTTTCCCGATCCATTAATCTTGTCCCTATGTTGTTCACTCATGGTGGTCAACAGATGCCACCTCCAATAAACATTACGTAAGCCAGTGTCTCGTGGGCTAGTGTCATACTCATCACTCTTGGGCCCTTTGTTTCTGCAATTTTTCCCTGGTTGACACCTAGGATAAACCTCCTCTTCCCCGAAATGGGTGTCCGGGGGAGACTTGCCGTCCGACCATGGTTTAGAACCATTTGTCATCAAATAAAGACAATTGTCGAATTGTGTCTCTTCTGGTATGGAGAGAAAAAACTTAACTTGTTGTTCCTTCTCTCCTTCACTTTTAGCTGAGTTCGCTGCGGTTACAGTGTTAAGAATGGATTCAAGTAACACCAGCATGGTTTTTGTCTCTACCTTTTGGAACATTTCTTTAGAACATGTGTACTCCAGCTCTCTTCTAACTCTTCTAGAAACAGGGTCAGCCGAATCAGTGTTTAACACGTCGGGATCAGAGTTAGCTGAAAAAGGTAGGGGGGCTATATCTAACAGGAGTTGTCCTATTTGATTACTTTTATCCCATTCTTCATTTCCATATGCTTCTGTGGTTGTCCACAGCTCTTCTTCCGATGTTCTATTATTATAGATAGATTGTTCAACCCTTCTAATAAGCGGGGCATTCCACACATGGGTGGTATTGATTTTCTGGCATGTTTTCATCATATAATATCTATCTTCTCCCGTCGACCAGCCCCGTCTCGTTTGTTGGGCAAAAACTTTATAATAACAGGTTTTAACAGAGTTGATATTGAGGGACCATCCAGAAAGTCTCATCTCTTCATGATTGATTAACTTTACTTTTACTGTTACAAATTCCTTGGAGGTAGGTCCATAATGAGTTACTATATCTTTCCAGGTGTCGTATTCACATAGGGTTTGATTCTTCCGTTTACACTGGGCCTTATATTCACACAGCCTCTCATACGCTGCCTGAGATGCCTGGAGAAGCCAGTCCATGAGTCCTTCATCACAATTTAACACGTTAACACTTTTAAATGGGATATCACATTCTCCCATGCCTTCCTTGTGAGGATCTGCGGGCTCCGATGTGAACATTGGGGCCATCGTATTTACGTCAACTGTTTTGCCATCAGATGTTGAGATTATGTTAGTCTCCATTTGATCAGGGGCCATTGTTGGGGTATACATGATTATGGAATCTATAGGAGATGCAGCCATGACTGTCTTCTTTTCAGTCATTGCTGCACCGAGATTCCCTTCATTATCTTTGGCAGATGAAGTAGTCTGAGTATCTATTCCTGTCGTGCCATTATTCCTGGTATCTTTTCCAGGTTCAGGTGTAGTCATGCTACTGGCCATATGGTTTTCGATCACATTAATATTTCCCGTTTGATTGATCGGACTGGGGGTAATTGACATAGCAGCAGCTGTCCAAGTGGGACGTGCGGCAGTTTTGTCCACAGGGCTTTCCGCGCTTCGGCGACGTCTCCGTTTAAGTGTCTTGGCGGTCACCTCACTCTTCACTTCCTGACTATCAAGTTTTGGTTTCTCATACTCACAAGTGCCACTTATAGCTCCATGGATATTTAGGTAGACAATTGCTTGTTTTATCCACAGAGCTTGATCAAATTGAGTGCCATTTTTATCTGTTGCAATTGGCAAAGATATTTCTTTCGTATCCGGGGTCAAGACGGTGCAGTTTCTACAATGTACTATTTTCGATTTCCAACGTCGGGTGACACTGCTGGTATAGGTCATATGTTCATAGACTATATTTGACCATGAGGCTATTACTAATATTAATATAAATAGTAGCATTCCAATTATAAAAAGACTCAAGGGAGACATCCTAGTGGTTTTCTCCCATTCCTTGATCATTTTATCACGTTTCATTTGTTTCCTGGAAATTGTAGCTGGTGTCTGGTGCTGTATATCCCTGGCCTGATCTTTATATGCCAATTGTTGTCTCGCCTTAAACTGCCACCAGCGCCTAGCTCTCCAATACCAGAATTTATCCCATAAATTCATTATTCTTCTTTCCCTTTCTTCTTTTGAGAAGGAGGGCTATTCGCGATTGCTTACCACTAGCTGGTCGCTTGCCTTTATCGCGTACTTTAGGCACCTCCTCGTCTTCTGACCCAGGACTATCAAGATCCTGTGGGTGAGAAGAGGGTGGTGGCATTAGTTCTTGCGACGCCGTCTTTTTGATCTCTCCTGATTGGTTCATAATAGCCGAACTGTTCTTGGGATTATTCCTCTCCCCCTCTGGACCAATCGCAACCCCCAGGCAAAGTTCTAGGTGCTGCTGGAAAAACGTGCTGCCTGGCATCTCATGATCCAAGACAGCTTCAGTAAATCCAGTACGGCTGAGCTTAGCTCTCCTTCTCAGCCAGGCTGACCACCATCCAGTCACCTTTGTCCTTGCTACAGGTCTGACCGGGATCGAGACATTAGTCAGTATCATCAAATCCTTTGTGTCAACTTCTATGAAGACCCCCAACGGGCACCATATGAAGCCAGTGAACGAGATAAGGACATGGGCGGTCCCAGACACTACACGTGGGCCACATTCAGTAACAAGAATAAGGTTACGTTCAATAGTCGAGACCCTGGCTTCCTGTACCTCCTTAGCATGCCTGGGCAAGGTTCCAGAAGTTGTAAAAATCCTCTTATTGTTGGTTAAATGCGGGTAGTTGTACACGTCTGGGCAGAATATTTTCCCCTTAGCCACTCTATCTTGCGGCCATATTTGCTCGGTCCACCACCTTCCCATGGAAGTGGATTCCCAATCTCTCTGGCTATAGCCTGGCAAGGATAGGCTTCCATCTCCAGACAAACGCAAGCCATCCTCCCACTTCCAAGGGAGAAAGTCTTCCCACTTCATGGTGGTATCCCTGGGGATGACTGAGAGTTTCTTTTCCTGTTTAGATGACAATTTGTCATAGCCAATAGTCATCACAGTCTGGTATATCAGAACGGGGCAGTTCCAAGAATCTATGACACTGGCCCGTAAAGCAAACGGCGGCTGAGGAAGGTGATCGTTTGAGTGGAAACGATACCGCAGCGCCAAGAACTGTGCTGGGTTTATCTGCCAGGGGGTGCCAGTATCGCACACATTCCAAACCCCGTTACGTCGGCCACAGGTGCATGGCCCGCAATGGGTGTCTTTGCGTAGTATTTGATATCGACATCCCCACGAGTCCCAGCAGCATTTGCAAAACGTGAAGGGGGCAGACCCCATTAATTCAATCCCGCACATCAAGTGTTCAGCGCCCACTTCCGCTCGCTTAGGACGGTGCTCATGCTTGTACTTTGCATCTCCAGACCAAATTAGGGCAAAAACAGGCGCAGCACAAAGGACACAGTCACCAGGCTCATAGTTAGACCAACTAACACTGGTGGTGGGGTGAGTATAGGGCATAACAATCCCTTTTTTCCAGGAATGATTAACACCATCCCAGGCCATGACCAAAAGGCCATTATTTGGGAAGACTCGGTCGGGGAGCATCTTCACATAGTCCTCCCCAACCCCCTGAACCCAACCTGGCACATGGTCTCGGTCAGCTTCCATCCTGATTTTTATACTTAAGTCGTAGTTGCTTGGGGTGGTACCTGTGGCCATCTTTACCCGTAAGTACGTTCCCTTCGACTTTAACTATAGTGGTAGATTTTCCGGTGGCGAGTATCCACACCTCACTTCCCATCTGTAACGATACAGAGGGCTTGTGAGAGTGGGCAGGGGTAGAACCCCGTAACTTGGGGAGACTGAGTTGTTGGTTAATGGCAAAGAGGTTTTCAGGTAAGTGCCATCTGTGCTTATACAGTAGTATTTGTGATTTTGCTGCGCATACTGCACGTTCCGCGACTCCGTTAGTGTTGGATTGATGCGGGATGGATAAGACATGTCGTATCCCTTCCTGCTCCAACCATGAACGAAAGTGCTTGGAAGTACACATGGCGGCATTATCCATGGAAGCTCTTCTCGTAAGAGCTCCACCACTTTTTGGCACAACCTCTTTCCTCATTTCCATTTTTCAATCTCAGTCAAATTATTTTTAAGGAATTCACTTTACCGGCTATGAACAGTTTCCCGAACTATGCCGCTGCTTCCTGCTGCAGTTCCCCAGTTGTCCTTAGCGGACTCCTTACCATGGGGTGCCCGTTATAAGGCCTCACGGGACTTTTTGCTGTACTTCTGTATTCCAGCTATATTATATAGTTGTACTACAATTACCTTAATACTTTAACTATCCTGCTCGGGGTGATCAGTCCCAAGGGACAGTCTTTCGGTAAATTGTAGAGTCAACACGATCGTACGTTGTCGAGTGATAGAGCCTGAATCTATTTCTTTGATTCAAAACTCAGAGATTGTAGGATCCATCTATTTACTACCGAACTTTTCCCGCCAGAATTTTAATCTGTGGTCCAGTTACTCACAAATAGATTGTACGTTTTTCAATCATGTCCCTGTTCGGGCGCCATGTCGTCGGGTTTAGGTTTTCAAGGTCTTGTGTACAAGGCGATTAGCTATAACATAAGCCGTCCCTAGTTCCAAGCACACTACCTCCCTTTGCCTCTCTGGTAAAGGGCCCCTCGGTTGGTCAACTCAGTCAGCCTCTTGTTGCGGACACGGTTCTAAAACTATAATAAGCATATCAACTATACCTTATTATATTAGTGAGTAGTGTCGGCGCTTCACTGAGCGGGTTATTTAATTAGCCCGACCTGTTAAGAAACAGGTTCTTGACCTTACAATGCTACACCTTATCGTAGTCTCTTTACTTAACTTCGTTTAGGGACTCATGATCGGATCCTAAATCCATTCCTTTCAAATAACATTTTCCCCATAAATGCCTAAAACTACCACCTAATCATTGACACAATAATTCAGGATGGAATAATGCTACCATGTGAGACACTCATTAAATGTGCAACAGGAGGAAATCAAACAATAACTCACCTATAACCCAATTGATGGTAGTAGGTAGGAGCCAGTTGATTCTTTAGTAGTCAGGGATCAACGCCGTTGTGCCTTTTCAGTACTTAATTCGTACTCAATTTTATTTTGTTTTTTGTCACAAAAATGTTTCTTCAAAAAATTAATAAAAGAATAGTAAAAACAGCAAAGTCAACCAAAAATAATAAAATCCATAAACTCAAGGGTATTGCCAGACGCTGATACCCAACAATATCAAAAGTACCGCCAGACGTTGGTACTAGTACATATACTTCAAAAACCATATAATCAAAAATACTTCAAAAACCGTATAATTAAGAATACTTCAAAACCATATAATCAAAAACACTTCAAAAACCGTATAATTAAGAATACTTCAAAACCATATAATCAAAATTACTTCAAAAACCGTATAATTAAGAATACTTCAAAACCATATAATCAAAAACACTTCAAAAACCGTATAATTAAAAATACTTAAATCATATAATCAAAATTACTTCAATAAAAAGGATTAATTCAAAAATAGTAAAAGAGAAATAAAAGATGAGTTAAAATCAAATGGTCCGAGAGCAAACAGCAAGAGCACTGTCCCAAGATAAGATAAAAACTTACGGCGGACAGACGCGGGCGAAGATCCAAAAAGAGCAAGAACCCAGGGTCACATCTCCGAGCGCTTATATAGCCACACACGGCTTTGAAGACACACCGACGTCCGTTTTCTCACGCTAACTTATCTTGTTTTTCTCCAGGTGGCCTTTTGAAGTCCTTCCCTCAAAAGGATACATGTTTGGTGATGGATCATATTAGTGTCAATTGCGTCAGCTCTTGCATCATTTCTTTACGTCACTGATGCCCGGTTTACCATATTAGGTCAGTACATCCACTCCATTTTGCCAGCACGTGCGCACAGGTTCAAACTAAGTTCAAGATGGCCACTTTCTCATGACTTCAAACGAGCGCGCCTACAAGGTCATTCTCAGATCCAAGCACACAGCTGTTCGTGAGTTCAAACGCGCACGATCAAAAGCATACAGGTTCACTAAAGTTCGAAACATTAAACAATTAATGATAAAAAATCAGAAACAATATCAAATATTATTTAGCAGGTCCATTAATGATAAAAACAGAAACAATACCAAATATTATTTAGCAGGTTTTGATTATAATATTTTCGAACTTCCAGTATATACAACAGATGATTCATTCAAGATTCTGGGTGCAACTTGTTCAGGGTTCACCTTTTGTCTTGTCGCCAGTTATGATCTTGATTCTCACAGACGGGAATTTAGAACGCAGTTTATAGAGAAAGTCAAGTCACTAATTCGAGTTTGCATGTGACGTCATGAATTGGCTTCATTGGTCAGTTGCTCCCGGATCTCTACAACTGTCTTGGTAACAAGTTAAGCGTGGAGGCAACATTTGGAAATATGGGAAGCACTCACACTACTAAGGTCTTCCAGAGTCCCGATGTCTGCAATAGAATGCAGCAAGGGTTTGACATTGGACAGATAAAGCTCTGTCACTGGTCAAATACAGCATCTGTACCAGGCCAAACATGACTATCATTTGGACATTCTGGAAGTGACAACGCTTCCTCAAGACTGTTAATATGATATGAGCTTGCATGGTCAAGGGACATGTGCAACCAGTGCTTGGGCACAGTCTGTTATTTGTTCTTGTGCTGATACATCAGATGTCAACATGCCAGTGAGTTATAATTAAGGACCAAAAATAGAGTTTGGAAACAAGTGGTTTTCAAACCTGCTTCACTGACATAAGTACATACAACTTGAAAATTAATCAAATCACACTGGAAGCAAAGTGAACAAAGAATTTTACTAAAGTCATGAGGGCGTTACGACCCAAAAAATGTTTTTGACAACTTAATAACAATAAAACCTTCACTTTTACCAAAATGATATGCAGTAAAAAGTCCCTTTCTGTATAAACACAACACTGAAAGACAGAACTGCTTCCCAGAAAAGTGAACTATTTACAAAACTATGACAAAACTAAACAACTGTAGTCACCAAAGATACACAAAATGTACATCTGCATACGTCTCCATCAGCCTGGACTTGTATCCTGGTGAAGAAGAGGGCTGCAGGCAGAGTGGTGAGGTTGTGAATGCTGTAGGTGTGGCCTGGTGGAAAAAAGACAAGTGAGCGCTGAGAAAATGATGGGTCATCTGTTCGTGTTGCACATATGCATCGAGATGTCTGTGAGCGTGAGGGCATGCGTACGGTCCACAGTCTTTATCTTCCATGAGAGTGGACCGAACCTCTTGAGAAGAGCATTTGTTGCATTTTGTATGAAAAGTGACATAAAAAAAAAGTTTCATTTATTGATGCTGTTGAAAAAAGTCAATCCCTCTCAGGAAAACGTTTAGCAGAGAAGTGAAGGAGTTTACAGTGCAATCCCAGGACTCATTCATTATCTACAGTTCTTTCCTTCGAGGGGCTCAGTGGGGCTGCAGCTGGTCCCAGCCACATCAGAGAACCACTTTCCCACATGGTTGCCACAACTCTTCTATATTAGTATAATATATTTTATCAGCAGTGGGAAAAACTCTTGAAGTCAATACAGATCATTTTGACTTTGGTTTCACCAGAATGTATTTTGTGGCAGAGGTCCTTACCACATGGCACGATGAAGGAGTGACCCGGTATGCAGCAGGACTCTTGTAGATTGATGGTCACCTTCAAAGTACTTGTTGACAAGTGGAACACCTTTACAGTGATGAAATAAAAAGAAACTTTTTTTGTTATTTGAAACAAAAAATCAAACATTTTGGAAAAACAGGAGGTAGAAGAGTGACTGACTGTGGTGGCGCTGTGATCCACACAGACAGGTTTCTTCATGTAGGAGCCGAGAATGAACATCCCACTTGAAACCGTTCCACTGTTGCAGTCCTCCATGATGCCCAACGCTCTGAGGGAGTGGATTCATAAAGACAACTGCAGAGTTCAGCTTCACACTTGAGTGTCTCGACACCAGCAACTGAAAAGAACATTGTGTTTGCCATTTGTCTATTGCTATTGAGACGGATGAGCTAGGACTTTGATTTTGGGAAGTTCAGAACCTTTCTGAATGGAAACTGGGAGAAAAGAGATAAATCACTTGTCAAAGGGATCAAATGGTGCTATTCATCACTCACAGAACAGCCAAATTTTACATTTCAATTAGCAAAAGACACATTTGTGTGATTGATTACTATTGCAGTGAAGGAGCCACAACGGCGTGCGTGTCTTGCCAAAATATGACGACGACGGTTCCAGTCACACCAGTGAAGTCAAGGCTTTCACTCTGGTTAAAGCGGATCTGGGACTGGGGTCGACGGCCAACACTGGAACTGGATGATGTTTAATGCTGTGTTTTCTAGTTTCTGTTCCTAACGTTAATTATTTAAAAGCATAGAGCAATAAATGTCTGACAATGAATTTTCTCCAGCTTCCCAAATTTATGAAGTGTCTGTTTGAAATACTTAATTATTAAATATTAAATCATACGACTATAATAGTAATGTTCTTATTATGAAAATGGCCTTTTTGATTACCTCTCATACTAACACTTCCTTTTCTTCTGCTATTTAAAAAGAACCATATACAAAATAACCTTTCGAGACTTTTTAGAAACTTGTGAAAGAAACAACACTGTGCACACAGCACTGAACCAAACAAAAACAGACACAAAAGAATCATACCAACAGCAGGAGAGGACCAAAGACTCATCATGCAGCGGGTCAGGTTAGTTCTGTTCACGGGCTGGAGCGTCATAGGTTTGAGAGGGGGAGCACACAGGTCAGACATCGACAGCTCAGCGGGAGGCATTTGGGATGATGACAAATCTAGAGCACAGGAAGTAAAAATTAAAATCCCTGAGAAGGGATAAAAGAATTTACAAGTTCCTGAAATTTGAACTTCTCAACTATAATTGAGGCACTTCAGACGAGGCAACGCTTAGCCGTGAAACAGTTAATAAATTGAATTCATCCAAGGCTGCAACCCAGTTTGACCAATTGGTTCAGTGGGAAAGGGGAAGAGTGAGGTAGAGAGAATGGACTGTGTTTAGCAAGTGTAAAGAGTGTGCAGGGCCAGAGAGAACGCTCAGGTTTATAAACAAGCTTTAACAACATACCCGAGTCCTCACACACGTCCAGATCAATCCTGGATGATGGTCCACTCAGACAGACATTAAACCTGGAAGCAATTTTAAAATTGTTAAAAAAATAAGATAAAATGAAAAGCATGAGTTAGTAATGAAGACTGAGCGCTTGCTTACATGCTGTTCAGCCCCTCATGGCCTGAGCTCTCATCCTGCATAATGACTTTGCATGCACTCCAGCCATTCTTCTGTATGAGTGTAACTTTGGAGCCTGAAGCAGGCAACTCAGCTTCATCTTGGTATCTGCTGTAAAACAATGACAAATATTGGCTAAATGAAGAAACAAACAAAAGAGGATGTTTTGCTCCTACTGTCTCTGATGTGCTCCACTGGGGGTCTTTGTGGTTGATTTGGGGATTGATTTAAGGGGTTTCCTGCTTTGGTTCAAGCGAGACACAAGAGCTCCCCAAACAGGCTTTGATGCTCTTCTACGACTCTTAACAGTCAGATGTCCAGATCCTCCATTTTTTTTGGGATGAGCTTCTCTTTCTTTTGAAGGTTTAATTGTAGTGGACGACGCGGGATCAGGTGGCAACGTCTGCTTCCTCTAAGGCGTCAACTTTCCACCATTCACCCGGAGGTTTCCTTCTGCGTTTATCTCTTCTTGGTGATAAAAGCTGATGAGAGTTGGCTTCTTGGTCTCCTGTGAAAATGAACAAATGGTACCGTCTTGTTTTGAAAAATACAAAAATACCCAGGCACAAAGTGTGAAACCTCCATCATCCTTTGTGGCCCACAGGTTAAAGGAGCGCTTAATGCAGAACATGCATTTCCTCCCATGTACATACAATCAAAAACTTGCTTCCTCAGCAACCAAAATCTAACTGCAGATCACCGTCTCTCTGCCGAGCTAATGGTAAATACAAATACAAACTAAACACAACTAAATGAAACAACAGGTGCAGGACAAAGCCAGTTCTAAGAAGAACAAAATGAATATGCTTAAAAGGTAGAAAAAAAATGAATAAGCAATTATTTTAATGAAAATGTGCTGTGTGTGTGATAATAATAATACAAATACAACAAATTATTCGACTACAACTACGACTAAAAATAATAATGCGTTTAACTTACCCAAGCGTGTGCTGTGGTCAGATGGCTGTGAGGGGCTTGGTAGTACGAGATATTTTTGTTCCTGGACTCGATCCTGAATCAGTGAATTCTTGATTCTTTTGTTTTTACTTCTTTTATTATCCTTTTTATCACAACTCAGATTCTCTGAAACGGTTCCATTTTTCCCCCTCTTCAAGACAGCTTGAGATTTTTTCACAGGTCAACTAGGTTTGGCTGTGTTTTGTTTAGACATTGCAACCGGCGATTCATCTTTGTATTCTGGCTCTGGGGTATCCTGAGGTGAAGCCAACCAAAACTCTTTGGGAGGATTTCCTTTCCTCTTCCCCAGGATTTGACAACTCTCAATGTGATTTCCATCTGGAGCAGATGATGATTTGGTTGGTCTTCCACCTTTGTTTGTCGGGGATATCATGAGCTCCTCCTCTGTTTAAAATAAAAAGGTAAACAAAAGAATTACATCAACAACAAAGCACTGCCTTTATACCTTTTAGAATGTTTTCTCCTTTATTGTTTTTATCACCGATTTGGTGACTGAGTTGTTAAGTGGTACGATTCAAGTTAAAAGTAGGGCTGAACGATTAATTGGATTTGCGATTATTCCGCAATATGATAAAACGTGATTTTCTAACCGTAAGGCTGCAATTTGACTGGTCACGTGACTTTCACGTTGGTGGTGCAGCGCAACGGTGAGCTTTAACCATTGAGCTGTAAATTACAGCTTTAGCCTATGAAGGTAAAATGGGTGCAAAAGTGGCACATACTGTAGGAATCTACACCTTTAATGTATCTTCCGTGTGTTCATTTACTCGTGAGAATGACTACCAAAAACCCACAACTTGAAATCCAAAAGAATTTATTCCCTGACAGAGGAGTCTAATTACCCTAACAGAGCTCTGGGTCCACAACTACGCCTGACTTAGCCTTAGCTCCAGTGGTGTAGAGTGACAAAGACTATCTGGCCCTTTTTATATGCTTTCAGTCTGCAGTCTTCAATCTTGGGGTGCAGTCTCCACTGATTGGTCCTGGTCTTCTTATGGTCCTGGTCGTCCTGGGTCAAATTCCAAATCTTGTGTCGCCTCCACTACGTCTGGAAATCCCTTTAGGATGTTTATACATCTGTCCTGGTTAATTGGTTTACGACGCCACAGTTGGCCTCCAAAAGGTTCCTCATGTCAGATGCCATTCCTGCCATTTAAAACACACCATTTTTACTCCACACATTCTTTCATAGATACAGGGTCAATTTGAGGACACCTTACCCTTATTCTCTGCATCTGTTAAACTCAATCTTTCATTATTTAACAAAACAGTATAAATGCAATTTAATAATATAGCTTGATTAATATATTTATTTTGTAATTTAATATTATTCCCATAATATCCGTAACAAAAGACTCGTATCCATGTGTCAGAGGCACATACGCGTAACTGCCGTTTTGCATCCGTAAACCCCGTAGCACGTGCGTGTAAAAAGAGTTACATTCATACAAACACAAAAAGTAATTTCGCCTTCATTTTCTAAGTGCACAGATACAAGTAGCTAAACACGAGCTCTTGAAACTGCAATTGTGACACATTGCCAAGTTTTCCACCTCAACAACTGCCAAAACGGGTGCATAAGTTCCACATACTCGTAGAACACGATCCGTATGAGCGTGTACCCTTTTGCACCTCTTCTCGCACCTGTAAATAAAACTGATGCGCTCTCGTAGAAGTGGCGGCAATACGTGCCTGTTACTCCATGCGCATTTCCGGTAGTCACGTGACGTCTATTGTCCAATCGGCTATTTTTTTATTACTAATTATGTTTATGTTCAGACAGTGCTTAAAACGTGCAATCTACGTTTACATGAAGAGTTGGACGTGTTAGAGTGGTAAAGCCACATATTGGTTTCCGTTATTGTTGTAATATGCACTTTAGTTTGTGTGATTTATCAGTTTAGTAAGTCTACAGTTGAAACTGAAGTAGACAAATAAACCATCTTTCATTTTAATTCATGCTTCATTTGCCTTTATCTTAACATAAGAATAGCCTATAAGGAAGAACAATTATATATACTGAATCACATATGGTTTATTACAATACAGATTGATTTATTAGTTGTGTTTGCTGTAAAATACATGAGAAGAGGACCATTTAATCGCAATCGCAATATTGAGAGAAAAAAAACACAATTATATTATTTTCCAAAATCGTTCAGCCCTAGTTAAAAGTGCTTATGTGTTTTACAAATATATTTACAAGTAAGATCCGACTTACAACCTGCTCGACTTACGTCCACCCACACACATGACCACAGCCAGCAGATGCTTATTTAATTTTTTCATTCAATGTCTGGCACCGCAGCCTGTTGCAGCCCAGCATCGTGTACGACAGTTACGGCAGCACAGTATCCCAGCATAGCGTTGGCCATTTTGAATGGCATTCGACTTACGTCCAATCTGACTTACAACCGGTTGGTCGGAACCGATCCCGGTCATAAGTCGGATGTTACTTGTATTACATTTTGGTGGTTGTAAAAATGACTTTAAACTAACACTTTAAAGCAGATGCTGAATGGCGGGTAAAACATTTCAATTCTGTCATACGTGCTCTGCCCTCTAACGGGATTCGCTATTGGTTGCATCGCTTGTATTCATAGAACTGAAGTTACAATAGGTAACTCAGCATGTCTTTTACCAGAATGACACAAAATAACATTCTTACCTGATCAGAATCCAGGTCTTCTCGATGCATGCCACTCTGTGGATCATGATTGTTTTCCACAGCATCGTCAGAGACATTTTTTTCTCCTTCAGATGTGTGTTTTTCTTTCCGTGTCTTTGTCAATGACTCAGTTGTGTGTGTCACTTTCATTTTAGCTAATTTCTTGGTCTTTGGGGAGTGCACTTTGTCTCGCTTGCCACCAACGGGATCTTCCGCTGTTTTAGTCTCTTTAGAGGACGTCTTCATGAGGGGTTGTTTTTGCTTCTTATTTGGTTTGTCATTGTTAACAATAACATCATCAACACTTTCCACTAGAGTAGATTGCCTCTGACAATTTTCCCTTCCTTTTCAGACTATGCATGACCGCCTTAGGGGCCTCTTTCTTTGGTGCAGTCTCTGGCGAACTCCTCCTTTCAACTGTGCTGTGTTTTTCTTTGGGATGGTAATCCAAAGTGGATCATCTAGATCCAGAATCAAAAAATCATCATCAGGCTCAGGTCTGGGCTGTGGTGGTATTTTCACAGGTGTCAACTGCTTCCTCGACCTGAGAAAAAAATACATGCTTAAAACCCAAAGCATCTATATTAAATACAAATGCTTATATTTCATGCGCAAATATTTTGGGACTTGAACATTTACAAGGAAATAAATTGCATGGCATCATATAGATTATAATCTTCTCCAAATCCGGACAACTCACCCCTACTCTGAAAGACAATGTCTGAATAAGGTCACATGTTTTAAGCCCTGCAAGTCTACGATGTATATGTTCAAGAACACACCTTTGATACGTTCATACAACACTACCTTCAAATGTCACAGCAGCAATCAATTTAAGTTGCTCTAACTCAAACGTACCTTGTCATTTTGGTCTGTTCAACTTCTTTGAATTTCTGTAGAAAGGGAGTTGTTTCTCTTCCTAGATGCGATGTCTTCACAGGTGTTTTACAATACAGTACAATAATTTGTTTAGATCTACAAGATGTCCACATTTGGGTGATGGTGTTGTAATAATTGAAATTCAATTGATGGATTTGACAGTGTGCACTAAATCATGAAAAATACCACTTTTCCACGTTCCACAGTTTTCTTCTTGGCCTTTTCTGGAAAGAGTTTGAAATAATTAGAACCCACACACTGACGCTTTTCCACAGGAAATAAACGGAATGAAGGGAATGAAGACAGTAAAGTAATCTGCAAATACTCTTTAATTTAATACGCTTTAATTTAAATGAGTGAAATATGCGTACAATGTGAAAACAGCAGGCACCGGAAATACAAAAACATATAGGGGAGCATAAAATATACCACTATATCAAGAATTGAAAAATAATAAATGCTACATATTACAGTAAGAAGTACAAGAGAATCTATCTCATATCAGCTCGTACATAAACATACTGACCACACTGTAAAAAACGGCCTTCCATTCTCGTAGAAGCCACAAAACACACAAAAGCAAACTGTACTTAAGCTGTAAGCAAGGGACTGGATGACGATGACTTTTGTTCCTTCTTGTTGACATTTTCATCGTCGCGCAGTCGAACACGGTCACTGTATTTACTCGTTTATGCACATAACACCAACTCGAAACAGTCACTTACCACTGAGGGGTATTTCTGTGCCATTTTATGATCCTTTAAACAAAGCTGGTGTTTGTCTGTGACGCCTGTTCCTTTACTACGTAAATGCAGCCAGCTAATAGTAGCTTAGCCCGCTACATCTCTCGAAATGAAAGGAAGACACTTACTACAAAGCAGTAGTAGTTTTATTTGCTCTAGAAAAGAGTGAATGGAACGAAGCTTTCAATTACATGCCAGGCGCAGAGGTCAGCGTTGTTGAATTTACGCTTTCTTGCATAAAATCAACCAGAAAACAAAACAACACTGCTGTAAAAAAAAAAAAAAAAAAACGCACTCTTTGACCGGGCCTCTTACTCCCAGTGTTTTGCTTGTAAGGAACAGCGCACACTCTGGGCATTTGCATATTGTTCTCTTCAATAGTCCCGATTCTTATTTAGCTTTCACAATATGTTAAACTGTCAATTCGAAAATTGTAATCGGATGGATAAAGTTTTAATTCCTCGTCAAGTCTACTTGCCTGGAAGACTATTTATCGGCCAAAAAAAGATTCGATAATCGAAGAAGTGCGATGACTAAATTCCTACAGCTCCCTCTCTCGGTAGTGTATAGACTTGCGTAAAACGCATCTGCACACGTCATACGCCGCTTTGCTCCCCTCAGTCGTTTGAGGAATAAAAAAAAAAAGTCCTGGCTTGAGGTCAGAGGGGCTCCAATGATGCGATCAGGACTCCTCACACTATGCTGCTGAATGATTCTGTCCTGAACGGTGGTTATAGGTGACTGTGTGCGATATTCGTGTGTGTGCGTTATGTCCACTATTTTGCATTGTGTGTTACTGTCAGGCAGCTGCTATTGGTCTTTGAAGTCTGTTCTCTACCAGAGAGTAGTGTTGCAGTTTCTGTGTCAGATACTTTGTATTTAAAACCTTGCTGTTTGGGTTCCACATTTTCACTCCCACTGTTGCAGTGTTCGTTTACATCATTGTGGTTCGATCATATAGTTGATAGAGGTTCCCTCTTCTTCTTTGGTCCTCCTCATCACGAGTTAGTTGAAGCAGTCTTTGGAGATCATCTGGTCGCTGTCCATTTCTGGCTCTAAATAGGACCAGCAATGTCTCTCTTACCGTAATACGAATACATGGACCAATAGCTCCATATAGGTTTTAGATGTGTATATTATTTGAAGTATACAGAATGTTATTTCGCCTCATGCCAAGCATCAATATTTGTGTGTCAGTTTTTCGTTTTATTCAACCATAACCAGGTGGATTCCTGCAATCATAATAAATAATACTATAATGCATATATACAAAGAAGTTACAATTTCTTAAACTGTCAGAATTACTTCCAAGCATTTACTATACTTTAATACCTTGTTTCACAAGTAACTGGCTTGATTGGAGCCCATTAACAGGTGAGCGAAGTTAATAATTTTAAAGGTCACTATAAGGGTCACATATACTGGTACAGTGATACAGATGATAATTGTCCGACCAAATAAATCTGTCCATGTAAAAATAACACAACGCAAAAAGATGACATGAAATCAACTCAACACATATCCAGGTGAATGACAAAATGTTTAGCGAAATATCTTTTTCTGCCTCTCATTGATGTCAATTGGCTACAAGTCCCCCACCTTAGCATGCGCGTACAGAGGCCGCTTCAATTGTCTCCAAATCACCAAAACAATCCGAAGGACACACAGGGTTACAGATAAACAAACACGTCTGACTGGAGGGATGGAAATGGAAAAAAAAAATATTCTGTGCAACTCTTACCAATGAAAATGCCATTCCGCTTTGGTGATATGTTATCATAGTTTTTGTCCATATTGCCAGCCAGTGCAAAGATCACAGCAGGGTATGTGATGAGGACGTATCTCATGTGTTTTTCAAGTACTATGTTCTCCAAAAGAAACCTGGTCAAGTTACAAGAATAGTACGAATTAATTAACGCATTTTAAATATAATACCCTTCCAAGATAATCAAAGTCAATGGTCAATGAACACAACAGTGGAAATAACGGCCTGCAGACAAATCACCTTATACTGTAGATGAAAGGCAATGGGTCGAAGAGACAACGCAGTTATAGTAGGCTAGCTCGTGCTCATGAATGAGCATGTACATTTTAAGTTGACATTACTTACCACACAAGTAACACATAGGCCAGGATTGAGTATGACACGGTTGCAGACAGGTTGAAGACAATTCAGCTTCATATTGGATAACAATAGCCAGGTTGATGAGGGTTGCAAGCGTTGTCCAGGTTGTGTAAATCGTAATTCCATTCTGAACCTGTGAAAAATCGAGAATTTGTTGTTTAAGCTTATGTTCCCAATGTTGAAACATGGCAATCATCACCTCAACCTATACATTTCTAAAACGTTGTATCAGTATCATCCTTATCATAAGCCATCATACTCACAATGATACGCAGAAGCCACAGGTCCACCTTGTGGTATTTGTTGAGCCATGCTCCATAGGTTTTAAGTCCATGGCAGATGAAGAAGACCATTGAGTAGTTTGTGAGGATAACCAGGATGAGAAACACCAGGGCAGCATTCATTATTCTGTTGCGTTGAAGAAAACAACACAAACTATTGTGATGCCTTTACTGTGTTGAAACGTATCACTTTTTAGAAAAAGATGAGCGGCTCATCACCCTCGGTCCCAGACCAGCAGCCAGCCGATGTTAAAACAGATATTGAAGCACCAACTGATGATGAAGCCATATGGCAGGACAGGAGGGCTGCAGTAGAATCAGAATCAGAATCAGAATCAGAATGAGATTTATTGCCATGGTCAGTGGGGAGCCCACTGAAAATAAAATAAGTAGAATAACATAACAACAAGGCTGTTCACGAATTTAACAGTCTCCGAGGGGAAGAAGCTGTTCCTTTGACGGGAGGTTCTGGTCTGGATGGACCGTAGCCTCCTGCCAGAGGGAAGAGGAACAAACAGTCCATGTCCAGGGTGAGAAGGGTCGGCTCTGATCCGACCTGCACGTCTCTGGGTCCTGGAGACATACAGGTCCTGAAGAGGTGGCAGGCTGCAACCGATCACCTTCTCAGCAGAACGTACGATGCGCTGCAGTCGGCTCTTGTCCCTGGAGGTGGCGCTGTTGTACCAGACGGTGATAGAGGAGGTGAGGATGGACTGGATGATGGCTGTGTAGAACTCCACCAGCAACTTTGTCGGCAGTTGTAGTTTCCGTAGCTGCCTCAGAAAGAACATTCTCTGCTGGGCCTTCCTGATGAGGGACCTGATGGTTGGCTCCCATTTGAGATCCTCAGTGATGGTGGTTCCCAGGAAGCAGAAGGAGTCCACAATAGGAATAGGTAAACCAGCCAACATGAGAGGGGACAGAGAAACTGTTACTCTCCTGAAGTCTATGACCATCTCCACTGTCTTCTGGGCGTTGAGCTCCAGGTTGTTGTGGCTGCTCCAGGACATTAGCCGCTCCACCTCCCTCCTGTAAGCCGACTCATCTCCATCTGAGATGAGCCCGATGATGGTGGTGTCATCCGCAAACTTGATCAGCTTCACGGACTCGTGGCTGGAGGTGCAGCAGTTAGTGCACAGAGAGAAGAGCCATGGAGAGAGAACACAGCCCTGAGGAGACCCGATGTTGAGGGTCCGAGTGTCGGAGACAGTCGTCCCCAGCCGCACACGCTGACTTCGGCTGTTCAGGAAGTCTGTAATCCATCTACAGAGGGAGTCAGGCACATCGAGCTGGCGAAGCTTGTCTTCAAGCAGAGCTGGAAGAATTTTGTTAAAGGCAGAGCTTAAGTCCACAAACAGGATCCTGCCATAGGTTCCTGGGCAGTCCAGATGCTCCAGAACAAAATGAAGGGCCTGGTTCACTGCATCGTCCACAGATCTGTTGGCTCTGTAGGCAAACTGCAATGAGTCCAGGTGAGAAGCAGTGATAGATTTCAGGTGAGAGAGAACCAGGCGCTCAAAGGACTTCATGACCACAGACGTCAGTGCCACCGATCTGTAGTCATTCAGTCCTGTGATCCTGGCCTTCTTGGGAACAGGGATGGTAGTGGAGGACTTAAAGCAGGCAGGTACATGACAGGACACCAAGGAAGCATTGAAGATGTCAGTGAACACTGGAGCCAGCTCAGCAGCACAATGCTTCAGGATGGCAGGGGAAACTCCGGGCCTGTCCGGACCTGCCGCCTTCCGAAGGTTCAGCCTCCTGAACTGAGTGCGCATGTCCTGCTCCATGATGTCAAGAGAAAGAGGAAGAGGGGGGAGGTGAGGGGGTGGCTCATCAAAAGTGTCTGTCATCGACTTTGCTGTCTCAGTGACATCGTTCATCTTAGTTGTGTCACTAAGAGACAGCATAGTCCTTTGTTGTAAAGTGGAACATGGGGCTGGAGAGACCACAGAGGTGTTGGTGCAAAATGGCTGCTCAAAGCGACAATAGAAGTTGTTCAGGTCCTGTGCAAGAGCGAGGTTGTTCAGAGTGTGGGGGGCACGTGGCTTGTAGTTAGTGAAAAGTAAAGATGGTTTACAGACCGACAAAAATAAAAAAATGTTGCTAACTCTCCTAAATCAATTCAGACAGGTTGAATTAGTTCTTCACCCAGTAATATATATATTAGCTGATCATCGCTTCTCCTCTTGGAGAGACCAGTCGGCTGCTCTCACCTCTGCACCCTCCAAATGCGACGGAAGAAAACTTTGTATCTAAAAGTATGCATCTGAACCAAAGTCTAACTTAAAAAAAAAAAAAAAAAAAAGATGCATGACTTTGGTATTGGGTCTTTTTCTTCTCTGCCCAAAATTAGGGTTTATCACCCGCCAAGTTCTCTTCCGGTTCCAGTCAATGCGAACTCCTGCTTCAAAATGTGTTTTTGTTTGATATCGTCTCAAGAGACGGGGAAGTTTCTGGAGCCAAGAAGTTATGTTTTTCTTCAGCTTCGCCACAATAAGAAGCATAGGCGTCAAATAACTCTTTCCTGTCTCTCAACAGATCCCGGTTCTTGCCAAAAGTCAGTAGAGTTTCAATTCTGCCATTAACTCTTCTTATTATTCAGACTCGCCAGTTTCCAGCAGGGGTCGCCACAGGACCGCGAAAGCCACCACTTCATCACACAGTAGGCGCTGCATGCCAGACCGGTTCTGTTCTCAGCTCCCTCGTGCGATGTCTGATCCGATGTCTGTCTGTGATTCTTTTCTCTGCAGCACTCCAAACCTCTCGGAGGCAAGCAGGACATCGTCATTGAGAGAGTCATCTCTTTCTGAGGATGATTGGGCCGGTCCCTCGGGTGTCCATCTTAGGAGAATTGCAGTGTCAGATCAAGGTACACTGCAAGTTTGGGACCCTACTTCCCCAGCTGACAAAAGCGAGTCTGTTTTTGAAGAACATTGGGCGCTGAGCACCGATGGCCTTTTCGACCTGGACCTGCCCCGGAGGCCGGGTACGTTCCTGTGCTCAGGGCGCCTGTCTTGACAGAGTATCTTCCGAATTGAAAGCGCATGTCTCCTCACCTGCCCATATGGATCGAGAAGACACTCGGTCATTGACACGCCCTTCAGTTTCACAGTCAAATCCCAGGTTCCGCGATACCACGTGGACCTGGGTCAACTCAGAGAACCAGCGGTCATTTCTGATGGAGGAGGTCCGCGCTCTCCTGTCAAAGGAAGTAATCGAGCTAGTGCCAAAGCGATCCTCTTACACTGGGTTTTACTCCTGGTACTTTCTGGAACCCAAGAAGACAGGAGAGTGGAGAACTGTTCTGGACCTCAGTGTCCTCAACCAATTCGTGACCAGACAGCGGTTCCAGACTACCACGAGACTCCTGGAGTGCGTCAGAGTGTGAGAGTGGATCTTGATCTTGCACACTCCAACTTCCACAACACGGTTTGGCCGAGTCACAGGAAGTTTTTCCGGTTTGGGCTCGAGGGTCAGGTATAATACAACACTCTAGTGCCTCACACCTTCGCAAAGTGCATGGAGGTGGGGCTCGATCCATTAAGGAGACAAGGTCTGCGAATTCTGACGTACTTGGACTACTGGTTGATTCTAGCCAGGTTGAAACAGGAGTCATGACCGCACACCAGCTTGGTGTTGGAGCACATCGTGCTATTGAGACTCAGAGTAAACCTCCTGAAAAGCGCACTCCCAGCCAGAGTCCCAGTCCCAGACAGAGCACGACGTTCGTGGGGGTCATGCTGGACTCAGTCTGGACTCAGAAGGCCTCCTGCTTGCCCTTCCTCCTCCTTGCCTTCTTCTTTCTCTGATGAGGAGAATTCAGCTGCCGAGTGTGAGAATGATTCTCGTGGCTCCAGACAGCTCCAGCTGGTATCTGGAGATGTGTCAGATGCAGATCAAAGGCCCCTGGGAGTTCCCTCCATCGAGGTCAGCGGTTCTGCAAGCATCAGGAACCCCGAGGGCTCCCCCAATACAAGGACGACCCCTCAAGATTTGACTTCTCCAGGGTTAACAATCAGTCACATGCCGGATGTCCCATTGATTCTTCAGAACGCTAAAGCTCTGTCAACCCTCAGAGCATACAATGCTAAATGGACATTGTTTCCCCAGTGGTGTGGAACCCTGTCAGCCTCCCCAAAATCGGCACCTATTCTCTAATCCTCTCTTTTCTCCAACATCTGGTTAATGAACATCGGTGCAGTGCTACATTATGGGTATATGTAGCAGCCCTTTCCATGCTACACAATGGTCTGGACGGTCACCCCGTCAGCGAGCATCGTCTAGTGAGCCGTTTCATGAGGAGTGAAAAGCCGGTGACATTGCAGGCGGTTTAGTGCAGCAAAACGTGCATCTCCTTGACAGCCGTCTGACAAAGCAGCCGGCGGTGCCAGTCAGACGTCCGTTATGGACGGCCATGGTAATTGCCAATGGTTCTCAGGTCAGGCCACATTGCAAGGCTGGGGGTTAAGCTTTGTGGTCAAGATGACCTCATAGGTGTTCCAGAGTCCTGGGAGATGTTCTGGAGTACTCACACGAGGGTGTGCTGCAACCTGTTCAAGTCCTGCAAACAGTCCTGCAGCAGGGGGCAGAAATTATGAGGAGTCCAACCGATCCAGGGGTGTCCCCAACAAAGCGTGGCCACTTCAAGGCTAGCAGGCAGTCCTCTGCCCCCCTGAGGTGCAGTTCACTATTCGAAATGCTGAAGCACCTGCAACACTCAAAGTATATAATGCTCAATGGGTGTGGACTGCTGTCCGTTGGGTAAACATCTACTGTAAGTCCAGTTAATGCAGGGATCTCGAAGACTAAGACCCACCTCCAGACACATCTGCCCCTATTGGGATCTTGAATTGGTATTAAAGTCTCTCTTTGAAGCTCCCTTTGAGCCACTTGATCAGGCTCCTTTGGAGCTGGTTGCTTACAAGCAGCTCTCCTACTTGTCCTGCCCTCCATCAGAAGGGTTTGGAGAACTACGTGCCTTCTCGATTAGTCTTTTTTCCCAAATTTCTTTGAGCCTCTTCTGAGGTCAGCAATTTTTCGGTGAAGGCTTTCTCTCCTACCCCCCACCCGGATGAGAACCACTGGCAATTGCACAAGGTGTGTCCCGTGAGGGCGAGAGCTAGTCTGAATGGGGTCAAGGCCGTCGGGAAAACAGATAAGATGTGGGTGGCTCTGGCAGGTGGTAAAAAGGGGCAACATCCATAGCTGCCTTCTGAGGAGTTTCTTTGGCAGAAACCGCCCGAGCAGCCTCCTCGGGTTCCGCCTCAACTTTTGCAGATTTCTATTTGTCTGACGTAGCAGCTTCTTCTTTGCCTCATGTTGTCCTGTTTACAGGTACTTCCAGCAGCTCTGGTCAATAGATGAAAGAATCATTCTCTTCCGCAGCGCTTCGTCATGGGCCAAACGTTCCTCCACTGGCGAGTTTTCCCTTCAAATGTGGACGTTTATTTGTGCCAATTGTGTTCATCCACGTTGGTCTCAAACAAGTGCAGTGGCTATGGGATGGCGTTAGGTTCCCCTGTGTAGTTGCCAGAGCAGGGAAGCACCTGATTTGGCAACGAGAGGGCCTCAGGGGGAGGCCCAGACCCACTGTATGGAGGGTTATTGGTGCCACTTCACTCCATTCGGACTAACAACATTTTGCGCGACCTTGGGGGTGTGGTCGTTGGCGCAAGACGTCTAGTAGGCAGGACTGGCGTGAGACCTGGCGTGTGGAGATAGCAGCAGGTCTCTTGGCACGCTACCCCTCTGTGATATGAGACAGGCCACCGGTCAATCTTCACCTACTTTGGCGACGCTTCTCCTGCGCACTTATCCGCAGTGGTGGCCACCACGCAAGGTTCGGCTGCAATCTTTAAGGCATGAGGTCTGGACGTTGAAGTTCTGTCCTGTTTGCACTCCACATGGTTTATCTCAGGTCAGACTATGTGGTGAGGATACTCTCTCCACCTACTCAATTTGACCTGCATGGCAGACCTGGAGTAAAGGGCGGAGCCCCGGCTAGTTCATCTCCACATTAGCCCAAGGTTCTCCCATCTCCGCTACGCTCGGACTACAGTCAAAGAGAAATGGAAATAAGGAACGATTGAAAACTCTCAGGATAAGTCATAGGGAGTGGAGCTGTGGGGGTATATCCATCATCAGAGAGAAGAAGGAAACCACAAAATGTCAAACCTGTATTGATTTATGGCCCCTTGAGGTAATAAACCCTTCCCCTTCCGGAGGTAATAAAACCCCTCCCCCCTTTTTTCTATCAACAAGAAGTTAAAATAATAACCCTCCCCCTTTTTTTATATCAACAGGAAATTAAAATAATAACCATTCCCCTTGTTTTATGACAGGAAGGAAAATAATGAAGGTCAAGGGCTGATGCTACATCCTGTGTGATGCATGGGAGGGGTCAGCTGCATCCTCACAGTGTTAGTAGCTACAATATTATTTCTGGTTTAAACATTTTAGAAGTTATTTAACATCTTATGAAACAGTTTTTCATTCTTGAAATACTTCTTAAAGATAAAACAGGAGAAACAAAACACTTTTTTAGTCTTCACTAATAGTTCAAATGACACAGCTACCCAACTCATGCACCAGTTTTTCAAAATGTGTTTAAAACAGATAATTTCTACTTGTTTGAGAAATACTTTTAGTTTTTCAGAAAATAACATTCAGTGAACAAGGATAAAACAAAAGGGAGGAATACTTTTAGTTTTCAGAAACTAGGGTCAAGCAATGAAAGGATAAAACAAAAGAAAGAAATACTTTTTTGTTTTCAAAAAAATAAGGTTGAGTGAACAAGGATAAAACAAAAGAGAGAAAAACTTTTAGATTTCACAAACTAGGGTAAAGCGATGAAAGGATAAAACAAAAGAAAGAAATATTTTTAGTTTTTCAGAAAATAAGGTTGAGTGAACAGGGATAAAACAAAAGAAAGAAATACTTTTAGTTTTCAGCATTAGTTCAAATGACACAGCTATCCGACTCATATGAGTTTCTGTTGAATCGGTCTAAATAGACCGATTAAATTAAATTAAAATTAAATAATTTTATACCCTGTGTGAGTGATTTTTTACTTACTCAGGAAATACTTTAAAAAATGAGGTCAAACAGTGGGGGAACAACAGTCATTAGGCCTGACTCTTTCTCAGACACTGAAACAGAGTCCATGACACCGGTTAATTTGCTGAGGAGATGTGAGTTCTTTCCCGGCCGGTTGAATCTTCAAAAGAGACAATCTGAAGACAGAGAGGTCTGTCTGAAGGCAAACCTCGCTGTCTTCAGACAACACACACACACACACACACACACCCACACACACACACACCCCTCCTTTCCAAATAGCATCATTTGACAGGGGAAAAAGTTCACACCTCTGAGCTATCTAGCAAACGCTGAGCTCTTCCAACATTGTTTTATCCAAAATCCAAAAAAAGCCCTGCCCACACAAATGGAGTATTTCGATGACCCTGATTCTGACCACATTTTACATCAGTTCAGGGGTAACCTTTGCTGTTGACCAGGCCTTCCAGAACTTCATCGGACTCCTTTTCAAACGGACTCCAGTCTCGCTATGGATGCCTCTTCCTCTGCACGCCGTAGGTGAATATATCGATCTATCTGTATGAATACAGTATATGTATCTACATATACATATATAGGTATCATAAAAACGTTATGTCATGTTTATCACATATCAAATCTCTTTTCATTCACAGATGTCGTCACCCATCTGTGTGACGTTCATTTAACGCAGAGTGATACAGGTAAAAAGATTTCATTATTCGAGCAATAATGCGACCAACTTTTGAAGACGGTGGCGTACACGCGGATCCGACTGCGGTACTCCCTTCAATAGATACCAGTCTAGCCACAGATGCTTTATAGGTGAATATAAAAAACTATTATACAAACTTTGTCATGTTGGTTTATCGTATTCATCTCTTCTTTTATAGGAATTATTACCCATCTGGGTGACGTTCATTTAACGCAGAGTGATACAGGTAAATATATTTAATCATTTATAAGCTTCTGTTAATATCTCATGATATTATGTACTAGATGCATTATCACTTCTAATATTAGATTCGAGTCAGCCGATAACCTTCTGGTGGCGATGGAAGGACCTCTGGAGCTGGAACAAAGAGAGATTTTATTATTTTAAAGTTACATGATGCTGTTTCAAGTCAGACGATAAAATATAGAAACATTCTATTTTCATCAGTCGTTGCTTGACTGAGTCATGCTTTTCGAAAAAAATCTAGTCACACTAAAGGTAAAAAAAAAATTGACTACTTTTAGTTTGCACTGTACCCTGTAATTTAGGGGTAAAACGATCAAACGTGCGAGCAGTACAAAATTACTTCATCATTAGCTGTGACATTTAGATCAGACAAGACTGAGCAATACAACGTTTGAGCCTTCGAGAGCGCAAAATGGACTGTAACACACAACAAACTTAACACTCACACAGCGACACGCAAACACTGTGGCAAAAATGAGGGAAAGTGAGAATAAGTTACAAGAACTGTTCTTCACTCTGCTTCTTTTCAGTCCCTATATCATGCAAGATGAAATGACTGAATGTGTTCCTGCAATGTAACAATTGTGAAGCAATGCGATACAATAGCTATACAAACATCCTATAACTTGTCATGTAACACATCTACAATGTAGGAGGGACAGAACATTCATTGAATGAACATTCATTTATACTTGATGCTATCACTAGTCAGACAAGTAGTGTAGAAATATCCAAAGTATGTTAACCCTTAATTTTATTTTATTTTATTTTTTTGCCTTACAAGTGCCTAAAATGTGTATATTACAAGCCATGCTTTTCATTGATTTAAATGTGTCTTTATTCTGTATTTTCAGGTGAAAATAGCCAAATGCGGGAGCAGTACGGTGCGACATGTTAGTTTTGTAGTGTGCATTTTGTGTTTAGCATTTTTAAAAATGCTAATTTAAAAAAAAAAAAATTAAAAAAAACTATTCAAAACCAGGGAACAAGTGTAGAAATAATTGAATGTTTTAACTCTTTAAAAGTTGCACCAAAGGATAAAAACAAATATCATAGTTTGTATTATCAGGATGAATCAACCAATTATGCATGCATTACGCAATTACCTTCACCTTCACCTTCTTCTACCGCTTATCGGGGTCGGGTCGTGGAGGCAGCATTTGGAGCAGGGAAGCCCAAACTTCCCGGTCCGCACAAACCTCCTCCAGCTCCTCCCGGGGGATCCCAGGCGTTCCCAGGCCAGACCGGAGACATAATCTCTCCAGCGAGACCTGGGTCTTCCCCGGGGTCTCCTCAAGGTAGGACATGTCCGGAACACCTCCCCAGGGAGGCGTCCAGGGGGCATCCGGATCAGATGCCCGAGCCACCTCAACTGGTTCCTCTAGATGTGGAGGAGCAGCGGCTGCACCCCGAGCTCCTCCCGGATGACCGAACTCGTCACCCTATCTCTAAGGGTGCGCTCAGCCACCCTGCGGAGGAAACTCAATGACGCAATTACTCCAACATCATATGTGATAGTTAGATCAGATCCAGAGACTAACCTGCTTCGAGCTGAGGTGAAACTTTGAATGTATGAATTGAGAATTATAAAAAAGTAACCCGAGTGTTTAGATTAAATCTTTCCATTTTAAAAAATTGTGTTTCTGTTGTTCATTTTCACAAAATTTTAATGCTGAAGTAAAGCTTGTGAACAAATTCAGATATTGTATTTTGATTTTTTTTTCACAAGTTACAGGTGTATTCTCAGTTATTATTTATCAACCGTGTCTCAAATTTTAAAACTTTTTTTCAGTGTTTTATAAACAAACAACTGGCAAATTAAACTGGTTGACATTGTAGGTTTTTGAAACTGTTTTTGTCTTGTCTGTTTTTTCTGTGTTCGCAAGTCACCATAAAAGAATAGTTTTGGTAGGCTGGCTGTTCATCTTATAAAATCTAATCGCAGCACTCAAGTCTGTAAGTACATTTTTCCTTTTACTTCAAGCTTTTCTCCATCCATTAGATTCTCAAATATCTGTTTCACTGTTAAAAACTTCTAATTGTCAGTACCAGAAATTGAATTGTTTGAAAAAACAACAAATAAAGTTTTTTTCAGCACTCACACACACACACACACACACACACACACACACACATCAAATTTAAGACATTCCATTCTCACTATAAGACAACAAGCCATTTTAGTATGTACGAACGTGTTGGCATGTTCCCAATCTTCTTAATCTTTTCATTTACCTGAAACTGTCTGTTTACACAAATTGTATTAGTAATCCTGAACTAAAGCCTGACGTTTTTGTACAACCATCTACGATAGGATAAATAGATGAATATTATTAGAAATATTATTAGAAACTAGATATAGTTTATTTTAAAATTTTGACAAACTTTTTTCATTTGTTCAGCCATTTGTCAAATTTGAAAAACATAAAAGATGTATAACTTTTGAGATGTCAAGAACTTTTTATTTTCGCTACCAGTCACAAACCCCCGCTTTTTTCACGAAATAGTATGAAATATATATATATATATATATATATATATATATATATATATATATATATTTTTTTTTTTTACAAGTAAAACTTTTTACTCATCACTGCCAATTCTAACTGACAAACAACAAATCACAGGGTTGACATTGTAGTTTCTGACATACGTTCAGTTTTTTCATTTTTAATCGTCCTACACCTATATTTTCTTTACATATCTTCAAGCTGGATAGTATTTTATCTTCTATCTGTTTACATTCACAAGGTGTACGAATTGTGTGAAAGCATTTTTTTTTTTTTTTTACGCTAGTAGTCTCTCAATGAGGCACTGAATCCTGCAGAAGGCTTTTATTCCTTTTTATGAACTTGCATCTACCTATCCATCCATCAGTCAGTTAAGTTTTAAAGTGTAACTGCATACGACGGAATATGAACATAGAAAATATCATTTAAAATGAGAGGACCCAAAATGTCGAGGGTGACCACGGTGATTAATACAATCTTGAATCTTGAGCACAGAGTGCCCCTTATTTGTCCCACAGCGGGGAAATGTTGGACTTGTTGGATCTACGCATCCGTAGGTGAATGCGGAATTGATGAACATATCACTTACAACTCCTAGACAATGCTTGTCATTGGTTTGGGTGTGTTCTTCTTGGTAGAATTTGTATGAACATCTCATAAACATCTCATCAACATCTCATACGAGAACTTTAAACGGAAGGAAGGAACACATATTGGATATGAAGTTCTATGAGGCTTTTCCACTGGATCTTTGGAGTCAAAGTGTAGACTGACGTTCATGTTTGCATGTTACTACAGTACTTTTTGGGTTATATTTTGTAATGATGTAGTGTTTCTGTTGGTTGTGGAGAAACTCTTGAAGGTGCTGCAATTTCTAGGACCATGTTACGATTTTCAAACGTTACTGTCAACATTTGCGTCAATAGGATACTTTTGCAAGGAATCTCAATTAATTCCAAAGGCAAATGGATATCGACAATATCCTTGAACAAAATCTGAAATTTTGAAAGAGCTAAATCTAATGCTGTTGGAATATATTCTCATTATGATGTGGTTTAAACATAAATGATGGAATAGTTATCTCCTGCAAAAGATAGAAATGATAAAAATTGAAAATTAAAAGTTGAATGCAGGCAAATATTTATGTTGAATGTTTGTGAGTAGCTTGCAAAATCTTCAATGTATGACATTTTATCTGTTCCTCACTAGTAGCCATCACAAATCGGCGACCTCCATCTTGATCTTAGATGCTCACTCCGCCTATGAAAACGAGGCCATCAATTCAGACACATGTGACTCTGCTTCTCTGCCTGTGTAGCAGTCTCTCAACCATACATCATGGCAGGTCCCTTGTATTGTATTGTTTCTAAATAACAAGTACAACAATATGTGGTATCCTCAGTTTAGACCTAGAACCTGGGCGATTCAACAAGTTACACGTGTTGAAAGGTGCTCATTCAGAGAAACAATGATTGAGTTCTGGACCAGCAGGAGACCTTACAGATATTTCTTGTTGATGCCAGTGAGGAGAGAGTAACCGTACGTCTCGCAGAAGAATATTAACACATTAATTGATAATCTGAGGATCAAAAAACTTGAACAATGATCCCTCTTTCAGGATGGCCTCAAACTTTTCATCCACAATCTAACAGTCATGTGTAAAGGGTTCCCCGTTGTTTGTGGTGACACTGGATGACTTGTTTTTAGAGTATTCTCCTGATGGCGTGCTTGAGACCCGTCAACACAACATTGTGAGGGATAAAAAGAACATCACTTTAAAAAACAGATCAGTTACGAAAAAACTCAGTGTGTTATCGGACGGCACAACCAAACCTTTTGGGTTCTGAGTTTTGAGTGGATGAGGGGTCATTATGGAATAAATTAATTTCGATCCACGTTGGGGTGGGACCATCAGGGTCAGGAAAGACCCATTTTGTAAAATGTATACTTGAAAATTGTGAACATGTCATGGATGATGTCAATGTAAATATTGTATGGATTTATACTTATTTTCAACCTATGTACAGTGAATTGCAAAAGATGAATAAAAATGTCAAATTCATTGAAGGTTTACATGAATCTTTTGAAAATGAAGATGTATTTCCTTCTGATAGAAAACATTTGATTATTCTTGACAATGTTTTTTTTGAAGCTTCTGAAAACCCTGAGGTTGTTCGAATTTTTACCAAGTACAGACAACATAAAAATATGAGTGTTATAATGCTGACGCAAAACTTATTTCATCGTGGTCAATATAGTCGTACTATTAGTCTGAATGACAATTACTTTGTATTGTTTAAGAATCGCAATAAAATGCAGATGAAAGTTCTTGCTCAACAGGTTTACCCGTCTCAAAGAGCTTTCTTTCTAGAAAGCATTGAAGACGCTACAGCTGGCGCTCACAGGCACTTAATTGTTGATCTAACACCCTCATGTCCAGAACGCTACAGACTAAGGGATACTTCCTCATCAACGTCACACTGTGTACATACCAAAAACGTCTGCTTAAGTTATGTCAGCGTGTATAAAAAGAAACGCAGGTTCACTTAAGGAACAATACCATGCTCCATCAAAGAAACGTAAAGACATTTTGATGCATAGTTCTCCTTAACTTTAGACTTTATTCAAGCTCTCGGTGAGATCGCCCTGAATGTTTTGAAAAAAAAGTTTCACTTTACCATCATCGGTCTGCCCTCAGCAGTCATTAGTTTGAACACGACCGGTTCAGCCTCTTCACTTACCTGTTGCCTGAGCCAACAAGGAGTGAGGTCATCGCTTTTCATGCATATGACTCAGAGGTAAATAGGGGCTGATGAATAGGCTTCTCACTTTGTTCAGTCTTTCATTCAAAATACTTTGGATTCATAAACTTCTGCGCTGTTTTAAATAATGGGGTGGTGAGTGACTTATCCCACTACTATCCCAAGGTTCTGATGCTGAAATGGAAGAGTATGGACGAGTGATCTATTACTTTATTTTGATTGAGTCTTGAGACCTGGTTCTCTCTTTACTCAAATATCTCCTCAAGACTTAAACACATCACAAAGTCCTGGTGACATGAGAGTATTTAGACTTAAAGGAGTGCCACCCCATGGCATAGCCTCAACCTCCATCTTCCTCCACATGACACAATGCCTTCAGAGTGTGTTTAGATTCCCAAGCTTCAAGCTCAGCTGCTCCCTCTTGCACTTCTTTATTTTTGAATGAAATTCTGGGCTAAACAGAAACATACGCCAAAGATCAAAGGCAGCAGGATTTGCTGTAGCTGACCTTAGTTACTGCAAAATGACACGCAGGACACAGGTAGACTGACAACCAATCGCGTACATTCCTGTTGTACCTTCAGATGTTTCAGCTTTTTGCTTAGATTTTCAGCGGCTCAAAGTGTAGAATAACAAGCAAACCCTAATTTAAGTTGTCAGAACTTGTCAGAAGCCAACATGAGGGTAAAAAGTTGACGCATTCCATCATGTTGCCTTGGAATAATGATGCAAGGCGGCAGTACAGTGTGGCTGCTTCATGGTTCTCGCGAGCGAGGAGAAGCCGAGTGCAGGAACTCATTAGTCATGTTTGTCAGAATCCTCTCTGTTGTCGGTCCTCACAGCTACAGGACTGATAGCATGATTTTGCCCACTGCCTCAGCTCCAGTGTGAATGAAGAAAGCTTAACTGAGTCACGTTTGAGGGAGACTCCAGGTTATTTCCTCAGAATAATGGAGGTTTATGCCTTCTTCTAAACACCGTCTCCAGCTCTACTATGCATCAGCAAAATGAAACGCTGACTACTTGGCACCGGTTTCCAGTGCCACATTTGGGTCCGTTTAAAATGATGTTTTCCAGACGTCAGCAGCTGCTTTCCATCCAGCGGCTTTTTCCTCGTCTCCCCACTTTTCCTCTTCCCCACCAGCGCCGTCCCCTCCTTCTTCACGTCAAACTTGGCAGGCAAGTTTACACTCAGTTTTCAAAGCCACCCTGTTCTCCATCAAATGTTGAGTGGCAACATCAAATGCTCGGCTGGACTAAGGCTGCCTGGGATTCCAGCGTGGTGGGCGGATAATTGGAGGCAGGCCTCAGCAGATTTGACAGATGTGTGATGAGTTTTACTTTTTTTTTTTTTTTTTTTTCTTTTTTACCGTTGTCGCAGGCTCAGTTCAAAAAACTGAAAAAAACAGAAGAAAAACATCAGACTCTTGGCTAATAAAAAGGCGTGCGTGAAGCGTAAACGAAGGATTCTTAAAAAGCAATCGGGAGGATCCCTGTTGCCGTTGCTATCGGCTGCCGTTCCAATCATTGGGAATCTAATAGGAGGACTTGTAAAGAAGTAAAACACGATGAAGACTCTCCAGAAAATGTATCTCGTCTCTCCTCAGCAAATTAACCAGTTATCACGTCCAACCTCCCACATCCGTGAAACTGCCGAAGACGAACTGAATGAGAAGATGAGGACCATTCTAAATGATTCTCAGTTAAACTCGTATGAGAAGATTAAAAAGTATGATGCTCTATTGCAGAGATATTTAACCTTTACAAAACAGGATCAGAGAGACCAAAGGAGAGTAACTCTGACTTTAAAACGAGACGGAGTCAGCGATCATCCCCACGACTCTGACAGTCGTGTCGAAAGTGTTCTAAAAACACCGTCTGTAACAGATGACTTGGGTAAGGATATTCTAAATAGCCCTCCGGCAAAAGCTCGAAGAAATGCTGAATACATTATCCAGAGGATATCCAAAAACGGTGATGGTTGGAATATGAATGGCCAATTTATGTATGAAGGAAATGCTGTAAAAGGCTCTCGTGTGATATATTCAAGTACCTTTCCCTACCGTATAAGAAAACAAGTTCATCACTACTTGAGGGATGGTCCAAGTTTCTCATCTCATTATTAAAGCTAAACATCCCTCTCACACTGCTGTCCAATCCTGAAGCGAGGGCTCAATATCAGAGACTTAAATCGAAGTCTATCTCGCGAAAGAAAAGTATAGCTGAGAGCTGGTCTCCGGACCCAAAGGACCCTAATGTGACACCTCAACGACGCTTGATGCGAGTAATGACCAAAGGGAAGAAATTGTCTCTAACACATCGATGGGTTTCCTGAATAATTGTCTTGTACACAGTTATTGTCTTTTCATCAATAAAATGTTTTATTGAATTACTATGAGATTACAGATTTTTTTTTTAAACACACGCACAAACAAAATAAGATTAGTCACACGTTACAATAGTCTTTAAAATACAGAAGAGAACAGTTTTGTTGTTTCCACGGACAGTGTGCACATCTTTTTAGACATTGTTGATGTCCTTTCACAAAGTTGTTTACCAAGAGGTCATTTTGGTATCGTCACTGTAAAGACATAATACTTCTTCGATAGACAGCCCTCAAGCACGATTACAGAGGTAGAAGACGCAATGATGACCACATACAAACGATAGAGGGTGCTGTAGTTGACCATTGTTGTACTTGATGTCGCCTGAATGTTTCTTGAGAAACTTTAAAATATTTTCAGGGTAATGTGCAAAGTAGGGTCCCATTCCAAATGAGTCAAAGAAAGTTGTTCTACCGTCTTCTTCGAGACTGAAAGCCAGCCAGTGCTCTCCTGGTTTATGTGCCGGATGTGTGTTGACAATGAAATATGCAGGCAGTCTGAGGGGGTGTGTCAATTGAGGCAACTTATCCGACGGTCATACACCATAAAATGTGTCGCCCAAGAGACCTCTCAGCAGCCTCTGTAACTGGAGACTATCCATAACTGGAGACTATCCATAACTTTTTAATAGTAGTCCACCAGCACTTGGATGGAATCATAACAAGCGTACACATTCTGTGTTAGGGTGCTTGGTAAGGGTACTCTGAATCTCATCTCCAGTATTAAATTCCCATTTGACACAGGGGAGAGAGCGTCGTTGCCGTCGGCTGGATTGAGATTAAATGCAAACAGTGAATAACCACCGTTAAAACCTTCGCGGTCAATGCTTAAGGGTAGATCCTTCAAATTTCTTCCTGCAGCTACAATCATGTTATAAAACTCTCTGACCGCTATACCGTTATTAAACTGAGGTTGAAAAGCTTTTGCGGGGATCAGTCGGCCATCCTGACAGAGTGCTAGATATTCAGTATCGTAATGATGAAAAACAGGGAGAGATCTTCCTACCGTTAAATGCCTCATGATGCACCATCCCTAAAACCATGTATTTAGGTATTGAACCCAGAAATAAATTCTCCTGGGTACATATTCTTGAGTTTTCTGGAATGGAGTATGTTTTTACATTGACTCGTGAGAGAAGGTAGAGAGCATTTCCTTTTAACAAACCCGCTGCATGACCTATTCCCACAGCTGGCGAAACAGTGACTTTCTTCACAAACAGAGAGGCGCCGAGGATTTTCAGAAGAAAGTTGGAATCGCGGGGTCCGGTCAGGCAGAAGGCATCATTCGCCCTGGTGAGTTTAATTCTTAAATCGACCGAGTTTAATAACAGTCTCTCACAGAAAAATATGTCGCTGTGGAGAGGACCGAGAAGATGTACTTCTCTGGATCTTCTCGTGAACTCTGGCCCTTTATTAAGGCCAGTGTTGGGACCGTTTACAGTGATGATCGAGTCAACTGACCCAAGTGTGTCTTGGTAAAAAAGACCCGCGCTAAACTGTGTTTTAAGAGTATCGCCTGAAAAGTTGAGTGTTTCGATTATAGCTCTGTATGGGTGAGTGGAACTGGACTGCGAAATCATTCGATCCCCCAGAACCACATCGCGCTGCTCAAAGATTGTGTTTAGAGGGTAATTGATGAGACTGACTGCTGCGTCATTAGCCAGCGGTGTGCCATCGGCGTTAGTAATTCTTGCACGCACGTGCAGAAGGGTGTCGTTTAGGTCTAGATACTTTTCGCCGTCTCCCAGTATAAAAAAACTAAATCGGTCCTCCTTCGCTGATAGCGGCTACTGGAGCAATTTCAGTGTAAACTTTGTCCTCGATGGAAAGCTGCGTCACCGGCGGCGTGAATAAATCCAGTTCTGCCAATGTGCATTCAGCAGATTTCTGGTGTAGGAGCGCCATGTTACTGTATATAAGGTTTTTTAAAATATATCAGAGCTCCCTCTGGACTTCCTCTTGGCCCGTTTGCTTCTGTCAACTGACTTCTTTCTTTTTTTGTTTGTACGTTTATTAGAGCTCTGTGTTACACGTCGTCCTGGAGGGCGTCTCTTTACAACGTCGCTGTAACAGTAGAGATGGTAAAACCCCGCTTTTAAATCAACTGGATGGGGCGCTCTGAACTCGCAAAAATGGATCCAGTTACCAGGCTCTACACCTAGCATGTAAGCCAAAGGAGAGTTAAAAAGCACTAGGTTCTGACCGAGCTGTAATATCCACCCATGAACTTCAGTTTGGAAATATCTGTTCCCGCAGTTTTGAAATGTCAATCAACCCCTCGCGATTCGTCTTTTTTTTTCTGAGCTGAGGCGCTGGCGTCAGGATCCGGAGCCCTAAGTCTCGCCATGGCTCTATGAAATTCATCTTTATGCCGCCGCGACGTGTTAGCATCTAAATCTGAACCTCTCGTGGGTACTGTGTTTGTGTTGGAATCAGGTCCTCTAGGGTTCGGTGTCCAGTAAAATGACGCCGCATCCTCTGGAATATTATGCCATGTGTGAGGGTATGTAATCTCTGTCAAAGCAACCTCCCATTTTCCGTTTAAATCGATATGTTATGCTAAATCAACACGGAAAGTACCAATCGAGTTGTCTTTAAAAACTCTTGCACTGGCGTTTGATGGTAAAGTCACATAGAAGCCAGCGTTCTTTGAGCCGTACATAATGATATGATGCCTGGTGTAAAGAAGGATCGTCTTATATATTTTTTATATCTGAAGCTTTTACCCAGCTGTTGAATTTTTCAGGCCAGTTCTGTCACCCTCCCTTAACGACGGGTTCCTTGAGAATCTTTTCAATGTGAAATACTTTATCCTTTACGAGTTGTACTTTTTGTAATTCTTGATCATAAAATGACCCCTGGATGGTTCGTCATCGAAATCTTTCAATTTATACACAGGCGGGTTGCAGTGAATATGTTCAGTTATCGTAAATATCTCGTCTGTAAAAATCTGCTCATACTTTTTGTCAAATACACCTCGTAGTTTTGATATCCTAACATGATCGCCCTCCTTAAATTTTGGCTTGTAAAGATTGTCAAACAGAGTATTTTCTTTAGTTACTTCCATCGGTGTCATTTTTATACTACTGTGATAGCTGTGATTATAACTCTTTGCTATATCCTGTAAAACCTTGATGTAACGTAGGGTGTTTTTAGCTGTAAAATATCTCCACATCCGATTTTTAAGAGTGCGGTTAAATCTCTCAACCACAGAGGCCGTAACGTCACTCGCTGTTGAAAAATGATTAATACCCATCCTCTCCATCAAAGCCCGGAAACTCTTGCTGAAAAATTATTATTTCAACCTGCACCCCTCCACGAAGGCGATCCACACCTCCATAGCTCCCAGGGTGAAGAGGATTGTAAGAAACTCTTTAATGATGTGTTACACCGACATGTTAAACGAGAAATGAAAGAGGTGAGATCCGAATATGCCTCTTAATGTTTTTTATTAAACAGGTTATGTCAGGATTCAAACGTAATGTTATACAAAGAGAAAAAAAAAAAATTATCACATACGAGGGAATCTCGTGTTTGTGACATGGACCAGGACCGGCGTTCTATTCCAGATTCTACTTGTTGATTCCAGACGTTCAATTAGAGGATCCTCTGGCTCATGTTTGATGTATTCATTCCAGACACTTGACTTTGGAGACCTCATTTCGAGCAAGACTGTCTCAGCCGTAGCCTTGGTTCTCATTTTCTCCAGTTGTATGTCATTCAGGGTCAAGTAGTGTTGTATAGCAGGCAGAAAGTTCTTGTTACAGAGTCTCTTCATCAACGGGTGGAAGTTAAGACTGTAGAAATCATCCTCCACCTCTTCAAGACAGCTGTGTTGTAGTTGGCTGGGATGGTCTACTTGGCAACCGTAGCAGATCTCCCTCCAATACCTGCGCATGGTTTTACCTAGTAGATACAACTGTCTTTACAGCTTTCAGGAAGAAACCGCTTATCCAGCCATCCGTTTCATCATGAGCTGCTGGTACTTGGTCTTGAGAAACTGAGGATGAAGCAGGCGGATGCACGCCGACAGTTTCGTTCTTGGGGTAGGAGGTTGTTGCTCTCCCTACAGGTTCCTCCTCATCATCCACATCTTCCATTTCAGTTGCATCAGAGTCGTCTGTGTAGTCTTTGATGGTCAACAAAGGTCAGGCTCTGGCTGTCCTGTCGTTGTTAGAACCGACGTACTCATGACCATCACCCGTAACGTGTTCTACCACAGTAAATAGAGGGGTCGTCGAGGAGTTGTTCATTCCGTACCCAGTGCCGCCTGTAGCAGCTCCGAGGAAGATATTGGCGATACGTCTCATAATACCTTCTGTCCTCACCGTTGTCTTGGACGTGCTTGTTCCAAAGGGTACATCTGCAGGGTGTCGCTCTGGAAAAAAATCCTCTTTTTAGCAGCCATCAGCGAGTAGGCGGTCCAAAGGGGGCAGGACTAAAAGGTCAGTGCTTTTTTCAGCACAAGGGCATCATTCCATAAGTGGCTATGGTCGAAGAGGCCGTCAATTTTCGGAGAAATCTCCTGAATTTTATTACTCCAAGCATCCATCGGTATTGTTAACAGAGTACGAAATACACCGCAATCAGAATTGCAATACTCCAGGACGAAATCTTCTTCCTCACCCGTGACTCCTGTTGATACTTTATGGATGGCCCTGAAGGACCATCATCCTGATCCTGAGATTTTAGCCAGCCATATAGCCATGAAGGACGGCTTGCTCTCCATTCGATCAGGTTTGTTAATCACGGCTCCAGCCTTCTGACGTTGTTGCTGTTGTTCTTCTTCAGCCCTTGGAAGATTTTCCGGCTTCACCTCTCTCAGCACACCCCATTCGTTAGACGATAACAGCCATCTCCGTATAGGCATTCAAGGTTTCGTCATCGTCCAACTGATAAATGTACACTTCAGCTGTTTCATACTTGAACGTGTACCCCCATCTCCCTCGGTGTCTGTAAGGCTCTAGAGACCACTCATTCTGCAATGATTCCCCGGGTGGTGCCTGCGTACGCCGTAGGTACATTATAGATTTACAGGGAGCCCCAGCACCCATCCACGGGTCCTTGATAACAGTCACAGCCGTGTCGCTGATCACTGGTGATCCACGCTTCAGTGTCGGGACAAACATTGCAAGTTGGTTGTGTTCGACGGTTCCTTGCTCCTTGCAACAGTCTGAAGGGTACATATATATACACACAGGGTGATGTTTATACAGCTATCCGAACCCCTCCCTTCGTTATTTTCCTTCCTGTTATAAAACAAGGGAGGATAAGGTTAATTATTTCCCTTCCTATCATAAAACAAGGGGGATGGTTATTATTTTAATTTCCTGTTGATATAAAAAAGGGCGCAAGGGGGTTTTATTACCTCCGGAAGGGGAGGGGGTTTTATTACCTCCAGGGGGCCATAAATCAATACAGGTTTGACATTTTGGAGTTTCCTTCTTCTCTCTCTCTCGTCACCCTTTCATCCAGCAGCTTAAGAGGAATGTTACGAGTCTGGACAGTCACATCGGCCAGTGCGCAGTGATATGTGAGAAGCAGTGGCAAGAGGTAAATGGCGTGATGTCAAAATCTCGATTTTATTTTTATTTTTTGAAAGTGATTTCTTGTGCTAATTCCTGATGTTGTTTCCCAAGCTTTTACTGGGCTACTTCTCTGTAATGTTTCACGAGTGTTCATAGTTTCACGTATTAATACGGTTCAAAAATGTTTTATTACTCTCTTTATCTAGTGAAACTCACAGATGCATTTGTCACAAATGTCTCGCATGTCTATTCTTTTAACTTTGAATTTGGTCTTCCAGATTGTGCAATTAAAGCAGAAACTTAAACAGTATGAAGAGAGGGGAACTGTGCCTAGCACCGCCAACACCCTCCCATCTCAGCAACAAGCAGAGATAAAACGGTGAGACGTACCAGAAGTCAGTAGACGTGTGAATAGCTTGCTTTTTTTAGATCTTGGCGGTTGCGCCAAATAACTATCCAAATGGTCCCCAGTTGCAGCCCTAATACAGTATGAGTGGTGGTGTGGATTGTGATGACGCAAGTGTGTTGCTTCAGGCTCCGCTCACCTTTGCGCTGTCCTGATTTTAGTCCTCAAATGCAGGATCAGTTTGATTTGCTTTGAGGAAATGACATCACAAGTCCTCTCAAGCTACCAATAGCAATGTTAAGTGCAAACGTCTTGTCTCTGAATGCATATTTAACAATGATTTTATAACAGAGTCAGGTTGCACAGAATCTGACTGAAAGCTACGCCATCCCCACCACCACCACCACCAGCAAGTGAAACATGGCTCGTGTTCTCTAGTGGTCAGTTGTTAAACACATTTTGTTTGTCTCAGTTTTGCCGTCATATCCTTTTTGGATATTAACCGTGTGATGTTACCGCTGCAGAGGCTCTGCATGAAATATTCTCATGCCGTGCCCAAATCAGGAGAGAGCATCTGCAACTAGAGAGACAGCTGAAGGAGACAGAGCTGTGCCAGCGCTACTGCGAGGACGACAGAATGCACATCCAATATTTGTGTGCCAACGAAAATACTGGAAAGGCAGTTAACACATTTTCCATTATCCAAAAAGAACAGAATTCTACTTTTTAATGACACATGACTTTCCTCTGATTGGCTCACAATAAGATACTATTTATATTCTTTATGTTGAGCCTTTGAATTGAACCATGGATTAATTTTGGGCAGTCAGTGAGTTTGAGTTTCCCGACCCATCCACGATCCGACCCACCACGCTGCAGGACCAGGAGAACAAGCGCAAGCAAAAGTGTGTTGCCTTGAGGATTTCACATTCTGCTGTGCGGTCGTGTGTGTGTGTGTGTGTGTGTGTGTGTGTGTGTGTGTGTCTTTGATTCAACGAACCGCCCTTTGCCCCACCAGAATGGTCAACATCTTGCTGCATACTTACACTCAGCGATTCACATCAGAGCATGATGCCGGGTCCCTGAAAGCAGTGGAGGAGCTGGAGCACCAGGAGCTGAAGAAAATGGTCCTGCACATGACAGAGGTGGCTGGCGCCAACCAGTGGGAGGAACAGGATGCTGACATGACATGTGACAGACCAAGGAACTTGGATGACAGTGGAGGAGGTGGGAGTGTCATGGATCTGGCACCGCTCCTATCTTTTTCTCGCCTCATGGACCACGAGAATTTGCCCTGCAGTGACTGTGCACTTATTTGGACATTTTGGTGTTGTGTTTTTGTTTTGCTAATCCACTGTCCATAGGTGCAAATGGCAAAGCAAAGAAAAGGTCATGTAGCAACAGCACTCCGTCGCCCAGAGGTATGGCGTGATGTTACTTCCGCTCGACTTACTGCCGAGCACGCCAGACAACAGCATGTCTTCACGTGGCGTCACGCTCCTCATCCTAAACGGCCCAAACACGCCTAGAAAACTTAAATGTCCGGGAAACCCTGAAATAGTGCCTTGCCTAGGGCCGCCTTCCTTGACAACACAACTTGGCCTTTTATTCCAGGATATTCTACCCTGGAGTGATGACACCTCGTGCTATTCCCATTTACAAGTTGGATGCGGTTGTCAAAAGAGCCACATCTGGCTCAGTATAGATGAGCAGCTCTCACGGAAACAGCACAGTGTATTTGTGTTTAAAAACCATTTAATGCACAGCTGGATTCATATGATAAACGAAGATATTTAACCTATTTTGAAATTACTAAAAAAATCTTCCACAATGAATATGTATCAACATATACTTAAAGCTATATGTCAATGGAAGACGAACTCCATCAGAGTACCACGGTTGACTAAGAGTCATTCAACTACCTGTGCAGTTGAAGCCGTTCATCACACCATCTAGAACACCTTTGGCAGTATTCTCAAAATGATCTTGTTGTGTCGAGTACTCATCAAAAACATTGTCAAAAACAAACTTGAGGTCTTTGTTAGCCCTCTTGTTAATATTCCTGTTTCGGACTCTTTGTGTGCCAAAGCATGACTGGTACTCTTCTTTGGGGTCAAATACGTGCATGTGGTTATTGACGACCTGGATCACGTTCCGGCGTTTTTTTCGTTTCTCATTTTCAGTGGCAGGCCTTACTCGTACCACAGCTGACGTGGCTGCACACGTCAGCTGCCAACACGTTCATAACTGCAATTCCAAAAAAACTATGATGATGATGAATGAAAGATCTGGAAAGTATTCACGATCATTTCTTTTTTCACAAAATGTTATGCAACTGCATTATTCCTATATTGCCAACAAATACAACTCACAATACCCCCATAATTAACAATATTGCGTACTAGTGGGATATAAATTGTTCAGTCGTACAATGTATTCCCGTCAATGTGGCATCCCTAAATGGATGACCACAATCTGCCAAAAATGTAATATGTTATTTATGTTGATCATTTGGCTATTCAGTGTTCTCTTGGAGTTTTGCGAGTGTTTTTTTAAATTACTGATATAAGACGGTGAGGCGGAACTATTATCTGGGGTCGGAGTTGCGAGGGGGACACGAAGTGTTACTGAGCTCTGGGAACACGTTTCATCAGACGCTACTTGGACTCCATACAAGACACCTGTTTATATCGTGTTGTCTTCTTTCATCTGCACACAGTATTTGCTACGGTTGACCGTCCTGGGACCCCTAACAAATCTTGGAGGCTCGTCCGGAATCTAGCGCCATCTCCTAACCAGAGGCGGTATTGCGGATCCATTCATCATACCTGGGAGCAAGACAAGACACTGCCAGAAAATTGATGTGGTTGGAGCGGTGAGCTGTTGTGGGCTGTTGAGTTGTCATTGCTGAAGCTGTGACCCATTTCAAGAGTGGAAGAGTTGCTATGATGTCGCAGAACGAGAGGAAGAGCCTATTGTGGGGCATTGGGAAAAGTCTTCTCACCCTCTCGGCACAGGAGCTGTTCCATATTGCCAAGGACGTCAGTACGGAGGTGGGACAGGACCAACCCGAACTCTCGTCGACTGATCATGAAGGGTGTTTGGACTTCATCAGTTCATATTTGCACAGTAAGCAATTACTTGACTTAGAAGATAGCGGGATGGTCAAATTGTTGATACTCAATGATACTATTGATGCCCTTAAGAGTGGAAGGAATGATTCTGAGACATCTTGTGTGACTCTTACTCAGAACCAAGGAAATGTTATTGTAAATGTAAATGCGAAGGAATCTCATATGATGCTGGCTACAGACAATACTATACCAACTAGCTTGACCATGTCCAGCATTCACAGTGGTGTTGCCGGAGCTAGTCCTGTCAGAGTGGGTGTGCCTGATGGTACGAGTTGGTGAACATGATAAATAATTATGAGCAACTGGGACAGAGGTTGAGAGAGACTATTATGTCATCAGCACAGACTTGTGAGCCTGGCTTTAATGGGCCACAAACCCCATCTGCTCCTCAACCAGGGTGTGAGGGAAGCTTCTCCCTTCGAGACATGGCATACTTTCAAAGAAAAGAGTTCAAGATTCAAGGTGGTCAATTTGGAGACCATTCCTCTGATATTAGTTACAATAACATTTGTAAACAGCTTGAGGAAGGAGTAAAAGAAGGGTTTTCTGATACAGAGAAACGTTCGTGGGGTACTGCGAATAGTGAAACCAGGGATTTTCAAAGACATGCTTATTGATAAGGATGACTTGACTGTAGTGGAGCTGAAGGGGTTCCTGCAAGCACACCTGAGAGAGGAAAACAGTACTGAATTATTTCAAGAGTTAATGTGTGCTAAACAAGAAGATGGTGAAGCGCCTCAACAATAGAGTCATTGGGTTGAAACAGAGGGTCTTATTTACGTCCAAGTTGTCAGATGCAGGCATTAAATACACCGCTGCCACAGTTCAGGATGTGTTCCTACACACGGTTTATCAGGGTCTAGGAGCGAAACACAGCAGCCTACGTTCTGAGTTGAAACCCCTCCTGACAAACTGTGATGTCAGTGATGAGGTGATGATTTTGCGCCTAGTAACACAGATCACCAGTGAAGAAAGTGAACGACAGAGGAGGAGGACGGATCACCATCAACCAGGATGTCAATCACCTCCTCCGCTAACTGACTCCTTTGTTGAGAAGCAAACCAAAAGCTATGAACAGCCTGACATGTCAATTTGTGCCAAGCGCAGAGCAGTTGCTAAACTGATTCAAAGAAAAGCTGTGTTGAAGTGCATCCTTAATGGTCTTGCTACAATGGTATTGTTGGACACAGGCGCCCAGATTAGCATGATCAGTCAGGATTGGAAGGAGCAATTTCTACCCAGTGACCGAATTCGACCGATGATTGAGGTCTTGGAGGAAAAGGACGAGTTGGAAGTGTTTGCAGTCAATGGGGCCTTAATTCCTTTCCTTGGATGGGTGTCAGTAGTAGTCAATCTACCAGGGAACAGTGACCCGAGTTTTTCCATAAGTGTTCCGTTCCTACTGAGCAGCGCAAACATGGAGCGACCACTATTGGGTTTCAATGTGTGAGAAGAACTGATCGGTGGTAAAGCAGAAAGGTTGAAGCATGTGTTGACAAAACTACTGTGTAATGCCATAAATATTTTGAGTGAACAAGCAGAGACAATCGTGAGTTTTGTCCAGAGGCCAGAGCACATCATGCTGCAATCGCACGCAAGATCCGATGCCAGAGATATTCTTATCCCTGCCGGCCAAGTCACCTGGATGAAATGCGCTATTCTCCACACCTCCAATAGTTCAGAACTCCGAGTGTTGTTCGAAGCAGATGAAACATTAGAACAGCTGGATGTTGGCTCAGGGTTACTGGAGGTCCAGAACCCCCTGAAGCCTTATGTGGCAATACCAGTCTGTAATAATACTAATCATGAAGTTAGTTTGTCCCGTAAAGCATCTCTTGAAACACTGCAGCAGGTTGAGAGATTGGTGGAGGTTGACTGTGTGAAGGAACAGATCCGAACGGTTACTGTCAATGAAGTGACCTGCCAGGAGGTTGATTCTAATCCAAATCGGTGGCATCCCCCTGTGAATCTTGATCACCTAAATGAACAACAAAAGGAGGTTGCAAAGAGGATGTTGTTTGAAGAGTCCAACACATTCGCGAAAGATGGAAATGACATAGGGTGTATTCCCAGTTTGCAAATGGTGATCAATCTTAAAGATGAGATTCCAGTCCAGAGAGTGTAATCATCTGTACCAAAACCACTGATGAAGGAAGTTAAAGAATATATTCAGGACCTTCTGGTGAAAGGATGGATAATAAACCAGAACCAGAAAACTATTCCTGACAGTTCTTTTGTCCAAAGCTTTACCAAAATCGCCAAGCCATTGTATGAGCTACTCCAAATTAAAGATTCAGCGCCTCAAAGTAGCACCACACAAGGGAGAATCAAGGGGCCCCAGTTGTCATCCAAGACACCCATACAGTGGATGGACGAACATCAGAGAGTGCTTGAGGAACTTGTGGACATGATCACCCAACCACCCATCTTGGCATATCCAAATTTTGAACAACCTTTTGTGCTTCATACAGAACAAGGTCTTGGTGCGATACTCTCTCAGCGCCAGGAGGGGGAGCTGAGAGTGATTGGTTTTGGGTCCAAGACACAAAAAAATTATCGCTTGCACAGTGGTAAATTGGAATTTCTTGGATTAAAATGGGCGGTGTGCGAAAAATTCAGGGACTATCTATTCAGGGACCATGATCAGGGGCGGGAGTTTGAAAACGAGCTGTTTAGGACCCTGGGACAGCTGACTGGAGTGGGACATTCCCGAACATCTCCCTACCACCCACAAGGGAACCCTGCTGAGCGATTGAACCGAACGCTTATTCGGATGCTTTGTACATTGACAGACAAAGAGAAAGAATCATGGAAAGAACACCTTGCAAAGGTAGTACATGCATATAACTGTACGCGCCACGAAGCCACAGGTTACTCTCCACATTTTCTCTTATATCATTTGGATCTATTGTTTCAGTTATCAGAAAAGACAGAAAATGAGACTCAAAACGGGTATGTTGAAAAATGGAAGAGAAGAATGACTGAAGCATACCATATTGCTAGCAAAAACAGTTTTGCATCGAGTGCTAAGGGAAAGTCCTATTATGATCAGAAAATGAGAGGGGTTGTACTAAAACCAGGTGACAGAGTTTTAGTTAAGAATGTCGGAGAACGTGGAGGGCCTGGAAAACTGCGCTCTTATTGGGAAAAGACAATTTATATGGTGAAGAGAAAACTGACAGATAACCCAGTATATGTGATACAACCAGAGAATACTGCCTCAGGAAAAACCAGGACGCTGCACAGGAACTTGCTTTTACTAGTGAATGATCTTCCAATTGAAGTTCAGCCACCGACACAGCAAAGACATCACAAGCGAAAACATGGTGACAGAGAAACGGACTCTGTCATAACGCAAGTGGATAACGCTGACACATCTGAGTCAGATGATGAGAGACCAAGGGGATATTGGTTAAAGAGGTCAATAAGTGTACCTACTTCTACAACCCCTGTGTTATTCCAGACTTCAAATGGATTGAATCAACAGCGACATCAAGCAGGCAGGATAGGCCAAGTGGAGGAAATATCCTGTCCAAGTTTAGGAGCCGCTGTAGGGGTACAACACCAAGCCAGACAAGCCTATTTCAATCCAGATGCTCCGAAAGCGAGACTATTACCAGTTGAAATACAGTCAGAGTTAGATCTTGGAGAGTCTGAGCAAATGGAGTTTGATGAAAATGTTGGGCGAGGCAATGGTCAAAACGAGTTGGAAGGGGAAAACATTGGGAATGTGGTTGGAAAGGAGTTAGAAGTGTCATGCCCACAAGAAAGTGGTGGTACTTTAGACAACTGACAACTCATTGCGAAGGTCCACTAGAGAGAAAAGGCCGGCTAAGACATTCACCTAATCCCTCGCTTGGCACACCGATGTATCAGCCTTACCCCTCTGTAAATGCTGTTAGTGCTCATCTCAGCCCATACTGTGATCCCAGATTCCCACTGTCATACCATACATCATTCCCTTACACACCACATACACTCTATTCTTACTTTCCTTAGTCCCTTTGCTGAGTTAAGGGATGCCTAGAATACAGTTATTGTAGTTTGTGTCTTGTGTTGAGTCCAGTGTTTCCCTGAAGTTTAGATATTGTTTGTGTCGGGAGCCACTTTCGTTGTTGGGGCGTGTGTGGCACCCCTAAATGGATGACCACAATTAGCCAAAAATGTTATATGTTATCAATGTTGATCATTTGGCTGTTTAGTGTTCTTTTGGAGTTTTGTGAGTGTTTTTTTTTATTACTGATGTGAGGTGAGGCGGAACTATTGTCTGGGGTCGGAGTTGCGAGGGGTACACAAAGTGTAACAGAGCTCTGGGAACACGTTTCATCAGACGCCACTTGGACTCCAGACGAGACACCTGTTGATATTGTGTTGTCTTCTTTCGTCTGCATGCAGTATTTGCTACGGTTGACCGTCCTGGGACCCGTAACATCAACATATAACAAAATTATTGCTGTATAAAAGTATGTCAAAGTAAATTCGCTCACTCACAGAAGTCAGTCCAACCGAGATACTTCAACGACTGATGCAGAAACATCTCCATAATCACAAGGCGCTTTTTCAAGGCGTTATTGTGTTCCGAAATTAAAATCGGACCATCCCTAATGTACCATCTGATGACTGGACCAGGTCGTGAACACTTGTTACTGACCGAAAACAGGCGATGCAAGTCACGTTTCAAATCAAGTGGATTTTCTTTGTTGGTGCTGACACGGCTTAAATTCAAGATCAAATCATTTAAAAGTCTTCTCTGAACTGAGTGTTTTGCAGTTTAGCGCTGTATATAGAGCCTGGTAACGACTGGAGCTAAGGTTAACTAGCCTGAGCTGCTAACGGCTGCCGGGTGCGTCGTGTTCTGATCTTCGTTTAGTCATTTGATGTCATAACTTACCCCTCAGTGAGATATAATGAAACGCTGCTTCAGCAAGTAGTACTGTTCATCGAAACTCTTCACTTACACTCGCTTTGTGAGTAGAGCAGCACTGTGCAACACAACCAGCGCCAATGGGAAGTGACGGGTCCTGAGACAGCGATGCGTCGGCGCGCGTGCCGAGCTTACAGATCTGAGACCGTCACGTGACTGTGCCGACTCGGAACTGTGTTTCTAAGGAAGCGGACCTGTCAACAGGATGTAACTGCTGAAACAGTCAAATCTCACAGTTCTTTGTGATTGTCTTTGTGGATCTAGGGGGCAGCTCCAAGGGAAACGCAAGCTGTCTGCCGTGCACGACCATTTTGATATCCTGTCGGAAAATAATGTAGTTCTATTTCATATGTGCTCCGCCCTCTAACGGACTTCGCTATTGGTTAAGGCGGGCGGGTCTAGCATGCTGGAAGGGAGTCGACCAGGAGTCGGCCTCTCTTCCAGCTACTCAGCCTCCTCAGTCCGCTCCTAAACCACCTCCAGCGAAGATGGTTTGGGCGGACGTTACAGAGGAGGGTGAGCGTCGTTTTTAAGAGGAGGAGGTCCACCTCAAGATTTTGCCCAACGACGACGATGACTTGGGGGTGGTGGATGAGGGCGAGTGTACTCCAGCGGGGCCTAGCCAGAGCAGGTACCCGATGGACGAAATGCCCCAACTTTTCCGTGAGGCAGCGGAGACACTAGGAGTGTCCGTCCCTGTCCAGGCGGAACCAGAAGAAGAGGACTTCTCAGTACCTTTGTACGCAAAGGTTGTGAAGAAGCGTCCAGACCCTCAGCCACGGTCCCTAAAATGACCAGGCTTTGGGCCCACTCGGCTAAAGACCGCCTTGATCGTCAATGGCGCCGCCTAGGGGATATGCCGTGTATTCACTGTGGAAGGCGTCGATCCCACCAGGGGGCTGCCACCTCTGGGGGACACGCTTGGGTTTTGTCTGGCACCCAACTCTTCTCTCTGGACTGGCGGTAAGCAATGGCTCCCAGAGGAGAAAGACCGTACTACCGCCACCTTCCTGGACCGAGCTTATGCATGCGGTACCCTGGCGAACGACATGGCCTTCGTGGCAGCTTCCATGGACAGGCTGTTGTTCGAGAAGGAATCCATTTCAGGGGACAAGCTCGGGAGGATCCAGGCCTCTACGGCGGCCTTTCAGAAGATGCCGCTGGCGGCCTCGGTGGATGGAGCGCGCACGTGCGCCCTAACCCAAATGGCTTCACGCAAGTAAGACGGGGCTTAAGGAGCCAGAGAAGTGGAACCTCATTGGAGCGCCAATCACGGACGACACGTTGTTTGGCTCCAACGTCTCGGGTCTCATGGAGCTGATGGAGACGCAGAAGTCGTCGGCCAAGGTTCGTGTTCGCTAGCTAAAAAGGCTAGGCTAACACTAGCTTCCTCGGCTACCGGCCATCGTTCACCGCCCGTGTCAAGTCGGCCTGGTTCGAACTCTTCAAATGCACAGGTGAGTGCTGGCCGGCTTAAGGGACTTCGTTTCCCAGCGGCCTCTGAAGCTGTCGTCTCTGGCAGCAATGTTGCACCGCCTGCCGCTGGGAGGTCCCGTCCGTGTTCTCCAAGCGCTCGGGTGAGTGTCGTCACTGGAGGCCATTTTGCTTCGCCTGAGTCAAATGAACCCAGTGCGGCTGCACCGAGCGTCACCGTGTCGAGCAGTGGACTACATCTCCCGGCTTCCCATGCTGATGACGAAATTCACAACCCACGGTGTCTTCAGCGAACCCGGACGGCGGCACCCGGCCCTTTCGGAGGGTGCCCCCCGCACATACCAGATGTGGTGGGCGGGCATTTTCTGTCTCTGGCTCAACCCCTTACAGACTTTCACTCTGTGTGGGTGGATTTGTGCGGCCCCCTCGCCCTTTGGTTAAACAGATCATTAAGCAGGGGCTACGCACTCCAGTTCTGTCGCCGTCCCCCCGAGTTCACGGGAGTCCGTCTCACGTCTCCTCGCTCCCCAGCAGAGCGTCTGTGTCTGGAGCAGGAGGTGGAGTCGCTCCTTCGGAAATGAGCTCTCTCTCTGGTGCCTCAGGAGGACCGCGAGAGAGGGTTCTACTCTGCTGCGACGGCTGAATGCCTTCATCTCCTCGCGCTCGTTCAGGATGCTGACAATAAAGCAACTGCTCGAGTGTGTCAGGCCAGGGGACTGGATGACCTCCGTGGATCTGATGGATGCGTACTTCCACGATCCCATCCTACAGCGCCACAGGCGCTACCTGAGGTTTACAGTGGGGGACAACTGTTACCAGTTCGACCAGCTGCCCTTCGGGTACTCCACGGCTCTTCTTTGAAGGTGGTGGATGCTGCGTTGGAGCCGCTCAGATCTGTGGACATAAGAATCCTGACATATCTGGACGACTGCCTCATTCTAGCGGCTTCGGAGAACAAAGCACGACGTCACACGGAGATGGTGCTGCGGCACATCACACGTCTGGGCTTTGCGGTCAACCTCCAGAAGAGTGTGCTGCAGCCCAGCACTTGCACTCAGTGTCTGGGGTTGCTTCTCGACTCTCGGTCCATGATAGCGCGGCTGTCAGACGAGAGGTTGTCGAGACTTCTCCATGCTGTGACGGTGGCGAGAAGTGCCAGAGACTGAGAGTGAGCGAGGTGATTACCTTATTCGGTCTCATGTCGGCGGCTCACTCGGTAGTCAGACTGGGTCTTTTGCGAAGGCCGTTAGAGAGAGCACATATGAAATAGAAATGATGGTTACTCACGTAACCCAGGTTCTATGAATATGTGCGTAGCACTCTAACTGGCTACCCAGCAGGCCTGTTTCCGCTGAGTTCCAAAAGGAGCAGAGCGGCGGGAGCAGGGTAGAGTTATACATAGTGGGTGGTGCCTTCCTGGGCGGAGAGCCAATCAATCAAAGTCTCAGGCCGAGGCCAGTGCCTCGATGTGGATTAACCAATAGCGAAGGCCGTTAGAGGGCTACGCACATATTCATAGAATAGAGTAACCATCATTTTCTAAGGAAGTGCACCTGTCAACAGGATGTAACTGGTGAAACAGTTGAATCTCAGTTCTTTGTGAATGTCTTTGTGGATCTAGGGGGCAGCTCCAAGGGAAACGCAAGCTGTCTGCCGTGTAGGACCATTTTGATCTCCTGTTGGAGAATAATGTAGTTATTTCAATCTGTGAGTTTGTCTCAGATTTCCGACTTGTCTTGTTCCATTCTAATTCAAATGATTTTACAAGGTATCATTTAAGTTGGGAAATTTAAAAACGTTTGATTTTTCACATGATGGCACATTTTCACATTATTTAAAAATATGGAATAATAATGAATGCAAAGAATTATTTGATATTAATATATATAGTAGGTCATCAAATCAGTGTAAATGTAGAAGTCGGTTGCCTGCAGGGATTCTTAATGTCCAGCAGATGTCACTATTCAGTGACACAGTATCAACACAGTATCAGCACAGTGTGTCACTGTGTCGAAACGCTTTTTCAGGAACAGCCAGGCAGCAGCAGCACCAATGGGCTTGTGAGACCAGGCGGTGGCTGCGCGGGGTGCTTCCCAGATGATGACGAAGGGGGCGGATACATCGGGAAATCTCGGATTGTTGTAGTCAGACTGGGTCTTTTGCACATGAGACGCCTTCAACGTTGGTTCACGCGTCTCAGGCTCGACCCAGTCAGGGACAGATCGAAATTTGTGGTCCTTCCGGCCCAAGTTCATCTGGATCTGATCTTTTCGGCCTCCAGCAGTCGTCTCCACGCTGTACATAAACCTGTTGGAGTTGTTAGCGATGGAGAAAGTACTGGAACACTTTGCGCCGCGTCTGGAAGGTCATCACGTGATGGTCAGGTCAGACAACTCCACGACGGTTACCTACATCAACCGCCAGGAGGGAGTGAGAGCTCCCTCTTTGCACAGAGTGGCAGCTTGCATTCTTCTGTGGGTGGCCTCTCATCTTTTATCTCTGAGAGCGCGTCACGTTCCAGGTGTGCTGAACGTGGACGCGGACAGAATGTCCAGAGGAGGCGTGGGGTCTCGCGCCACACATGACAGAGGCGGTCTGGGCTCGTTTCGGGGTTCCGGTCGCGGACTTGTTCGCATCAAGGATGAACTACAAAGGCCCTCTGTGGTTCTCCTTCAGGGCGTCGGACAACCCCACCCTGGGGGTGGATGCTCTGGCGCACGCGACGTGGCCGCAGGGACTTCTGTATGCGTTTCCTCCACTGAGACTGTTGATGCCGTGCCTTCTTCGTGTGAGGACGCAGAAGTTGACGGTGATCACGGTGGCCCCCGACATTCCCGGCACCAGGTGGTTTCCAGACCTGGTCAGCTTGGCGGCGGGTCCACCTGGACGATTTCAGACTCTCACGGTTTTCTGGTGCAGGATCAGGGCCGGCTTTGGTTCCGTCCTGTCCTGGGTCGACCTCTCAAGGTCTGGTTGCTGAAAGGGTGAGACTGCTGGACATCGGGCTGTCGGACGCAGTCATCCAGATGGTGCAGAGCGCCAGCGACTAACAAACTTCACACTTCCAAGTGGCGGGTGTTTGCTAGCTGGTGCGCAGCGAGACAGCTTTCGCCGTCTGCTTGCTCTGTGGCGGAGATCTTGTCCTTCATGCAGGAGCTGTTGGACAAGGGCCGGGCGGCGTCTACACTCAATGTGTTTGCGGCCGCCATTTCGGCTGGGCACCAAGGTTTTGACCGGGTCTCCGTGAGGAGTCACCCGGTCATTAAGAGATTTCTGCTTGGCGCTCGGCGCATTAGGCCTCCTGTGAGGAACCTAATTCCGCCATGGAGTTTGCAGGTGGTTCTAGAAGGGCTCTGTAGACCTCCGTTTGAACCACTGGCTGCCGCTTCGCTGGACATTTTGTCCTTGAAGACGGCTCTTCTTCTGGCCTTAGCTTCAGCTAAGAGAGTGGGCGATCTGAAAGCCTTGTCTGTGAGCCCACGGTGTATGTCTTTTGGTGAGGGTTTGACCTCTGTTACCCTTCATCCAAACCCGGCTTTTAGACCGAAGGTCATCACGGCTTCGTATCGGTCTCAAATCCTGATGTTGAGGGCCTTTTATTCCCCACCTCATCAGTCTGATCAGGAGGCTAGGATGCACCGGTTGTGGACAAAGGACTTTCGTCTGACCGATAGTCTGTTTGTCTGCTATGGAGGGAACCTGGGAGGCAAAGCTGTTACATCGCAGCGCCTTGCCCACTGGGTTTGTATGGCCATGTCTGCTGCATACAAAGCTGAAGGCTCTGTGGCCCCAGAGGGCCTCAGGGCTCATTCAACTACGGCCATCTCCTCATCTGCTGCGCTTTTCGGTGGTGCTTCTATGGAAGACATCTGTCAAGCTGCTTCTTGGTCTTCTGCTTCGTCCTTTGCTCAGAACAATCTGAGAGACATGACGGACACTTCAGTGGCTCACACTGTTTTGTCTGTTCAGGGATCGTCGTCCATGGCTGGACCCTCTGGTCGTTGATTTGGTTCTTTTCTCTCTGGTCTTCTGTAAGGCCATGCTGGGAGTGAACTAATCCCTACAGCCTTCACCGGGGTTTTTAACCAATAGCGAAGGCCGTTAGAGGGCGGAGCACATATTAAATAGAAATTATGGTTACTCACGTAACCCAGGTTCTATGAATATGTGCGTAGCACTCTAACTGGCTACCCAGCAGGCCTGTTTCCGCTGACTTCCAAAAGGAGCAGAGTGGCGGGAGCAGGGGAGAGTTATACATAGTGGGTGGTGCCTTCCTGGGCGGAGAGCCAATCAATCAAAGTCTCAGGCCGAGGCCAGTGCCTCGATGTGGATTAACCAATAGCGAAGGCCGTTAGAGGGCTACGCACATATTCATAGAATAGAGTAACCATCATTTTCTAAGGAAGTGCACCTGTCAACAGGATGTAACTGGTGAAACAGTTGAATCTCAGTTCTTTGTGAATGTCTTTGTGGATCTAGGGGGCAGCTCCAACGGAAACGCAAGCTGTCTGCCGTGTAGGACCATTTTGATCTCCTGTTGGAGAATAATGTAGTTATTTCGATCTGTGAGTTTGTCTCAGATTTCCGACTTGTCTTGTTCCATTCTAATTCAAATGATTTTACAAGGTATCATTTAAGTTGGGAAATTTAAAAACGTTTGATTTTTCACATGATGGCACATTTTCACATTATTTAAAAATATGGAATAATAATGAATGCAAAGAATTATTTGATATTAATATATATAGTAGGTCATCAAATCAGTGTAAATGTAGAAGTCGGTTGCCTGCAGGGATTCTTAATGTCCAGCAGATGTCACTATTCAGTGACACAGTATCAACACAGTATCAGCACAGTGTGTCACTGTGTCGAAACACTTTTTCAGGAACAGCCAGGCAGCAGCAGCTCCAATGGGCTTGTGAGACCAGGTGGTGGCTGCGCAGGGTGCTTCCCAGATGATGACGAAGGGGGCGGATACATCGGGAAATCTCGGATTGTTGTAGTCGGATTGTACTTGGTACGAAGAACGCGATGGAGAAAATCACTTTTTTTCGATTTATTGGCTGATGAATTGGAGGCGGGGGAACACTTCTTTATCAGAATGCGCTCAGAGAAGGTAAGTAGCTTTGTCAAATCAAGAAAAGGCAAGAAACTGCCAGCAACAAGTCAAATTACCCGAACATTTTGAAAAGCACAATAAATATACGAGTGTCCGTTATATTCCGCCACGTTCATTTCCTTCATTCTAAAAATAACACTGTTTATATATATATATATATATATATATATATATATATATATATATATATATATATATATATATATATATATATTTGTATATTTGTATATTTGTATATTTGTCGACATGAAACAATCCGTAGGTTGTAACGGACTCTCCATAATTTTCCCAGGTCAGTTGATAAAGTAATTTCTTTTGAGGAGGACGTAGTCTCCTTATTCAGTCCGTCAGACTTCAAGAGCCATTTCAGACTAACAAGAGAACAAGTGGAGGTTGGTGACAGAAGTTTTCTGCTTGACTTTACTGCCTATCATTTCCTCTTTCCTCTCGTTTCGACCTGTCCTTTGCCCGTTTGTAGGTGGTCATCAGGTTTCCTAGCTTTTTTGGACTTTGCATTTCTTTATATAAAGCCAACTTGTTTTTGTGGTGGAGACCAAGGAGACTGCGTATGAAGTCCCGCAGCCGAAAGGTGGCATCACGTGTGGACTCTGTAACATGAATGTTGTTCAGAATTACAATGTGTCATCCCCTATAACTCTGATTCAAACAGTAACTCTACGTTTCTATTTTGATGAGGTGGAAGTGGAGGGAACCTGAGTGAGGTCAGGAGGACCTTCATGAGCTGAGGTCTCTTCAGGTGACTGAGGAGTCAGCTCCATGACACTGGGACCTGGGGGCACTATGGAGAACGTGTCATCCAAAGCACGCTATACACTGATATTGTCCGCTATTGAATGTACTTCACCTAAATGACGACGTGCATCTCTGATATGTGCCAAAACCCCAGAGGCCAAATTATTGTCAGTGCAGAAACACATGAAGATGAACATGTGTCCAGCTCTAAGGCTGTTCTTCATCTTTACTTTGTGAAAGAGTCTAAATTATTGTAACAGCTGTATTCCATTCTCTTTCATGCATGTCGACTACTTTATGACCAAACATGATTCACAACTTCTTGTACATGTCTAGAATTATCTGTTGCACATTTATGCACTTCTACTCAGTAAATGTGCAACATGGTATTCCATAGTCCATGTTTTACCTTGCCATCTTCAGTCTTTCAGCAGTCTCCTGTGTCCAGACCTGCATCTGGACACAGCATCATAGTCAATAGTGACCTTCTCCATCACGTGTAATCAAAATAACCCAGGTTTGGTCAGTTCCTTATATAGCTAGTCAATACGCACACGCTGCACACCTGCCTGGTGTAAAACCAACATGCTACGGAAAACCTCAAGCAAATGAAGTTCTTTTTCTAACAAATGGTTTTAATTGCTGATTAATACTCTGCAATGATCCAATGAAAGAGCAGCTTCAGGCAGCAGCGCAACTTGAAATGTCTCACCTTTTTAATGTGTTTCTAAGAAAATGGCAGAGGTCAAATTATTGTATTTCAAACTTCAAACTGTCATTTAAACTAGAACTCAAGCTGGGAATTTTGCAATTGCTTTCCAATGCACTTCCAGGCGGAAGTCACACTGGCGCAGTGGTTCAGAAGCAACTGCGGGGCGCCTGGATCCCACCCCTGTTCTCGGGGCTCTCTCTCGAGATTTGGTGGTGATGACGTCGGAGCCCAACAGAGCGATTCTGGACACCCCAACTTCCCACAATGTGTGCATGTGGCATACCATGGACCAAACCCCTCCGAACACATACTCTCTATAAACCATATAAACCATAAACCATATAACCATCATAGCTCACCCGAGGAGTGGGGTCACTCAGTGGTGCTGCATGGTGTCGAGACCTAGCTAGATTAACAACAAAGAGATAAATTGGGGTACTGTGTGAGCCAATGTAAAAACGACATCTAACAATCCAAACCAGCAATTACACTATAACTTTATTCAAAGAATGCAGCTCACACCCACAAAGCGCTTCACCAATAAATTAGCTAAGTCACCACGTGTGACCATTGTTCATTAAACACAGCGTGTCTACATCCTGGGAACTAGTTGCTGCCTCCATAAGTGATTTTATTGTTTATGTTCAAATCCCACATTCAGCAAAAATTCTGTTTTTAATTAACGACTGCATATTTTGCTTGACAAATCTTTCAGTAAATCATTTAATATAAAAAATAGGTGGCCGACCATACGCTTAGTATTCAAGATGTTAACACAAGCAACAACCGAGGACACAGAAAGAGAAAAACAAGATATTTTCTATATATCTTATGAACCACAAGTTGAAGGTGGGAGCGGCGAGAGAGGGAGCCGGGCAACTGCAGTAACTACCCCTGGCTCACCGGTCTGTGCTGGTCAATGGTCCGGGCTTCCATATCTCCCAGCTGGACCTTGAATCAGGTGTTGTTTTTCATGTGCACATGGGAGATCTGGAGTTCCAAGAGCCTCGGCGACTCTCTCCCGTGCATCAGCTCAAACGTTCATCTTCCCTGCCAACATCCACCGAAGACAGTCTTGGCAAGGAAGATGATGGTCCAGGTCTTGGACACCACACCCGTTAACTTTATGAACCCTATGAAGGAGTTGATCGTCAGTGTTCATCCTGCCATCTCTCTGTCCACCAGCACTTATTAAGTGCTATTTTGGGTTTAAGTCCTGGGACCCCTTTCAGTCATTGCAACACCTTGAGGCAGTGTCCTTGAGACCCCAAGTATGTTTACCTGTCATGATAAGCGAGAAGCTGCTATTTAAAGCAGCAAGTTCACGTCCCCCTTGACATCCAGTGTTAAAATCAGTTAAACACTGATTGCATTTGTATGACAGTATCTATAATACACTTATTTAGCACATAATGCTGACACGTGAATAATGCATCCTCTGAGACAAAGAAAACAATGCTTTTCCATGTTTTTAATCTCTGTGCTAAAGTAACAAAAATGTCAGGTTTCGTGTTCGTTTGTGCTTTTATTGTTATACTTCCTGTCTCCCCGCTTCCGTGTCTTCGTCTGTCCTGCTCCAGCTTAATGGTGACACACAGCTGGGACACATTCCGCCGATGATCCTCCCCTGGATATCTACCCTTCTGCCCACTGTGTTGTCACTAGATGGTCTGCTGCTGATACGTGGTATGATCTCTCGTTGCTACTCTGATTCTCTTGTCCCTGGTTTGTCTTTCCTTGTTGTTGCTCCGCGTCTCTCTTGTTTCTCTTCATCTATACCGCTGTTTGTTTGCTCTTTCCTCAGCTCCGCATTTGCTTCCTCGAGTGTTTGTTTACTCTTTCTGTGAGCTTTTCTGCTTGTTTTTCCTTGCCTAGAGTGTTTGTTTTTCGCTTTGCCGAGCGTCCTTTGTTATATTCAGCCTCGTGAGTGTATTTACCGAGCGCATAGTTTTCTGTTGTCCCCGTTTTACAGCGCAGTGTAACTCACGCCTGTTTTCTTTTGTAGGTTATTCCCCCACCGTTGGTGTTCTGTCCACCGCGCTCCACTTTGGTGTCGCCGCCCTCAGTTCATTGTTTTTGTTCGTGTATTATTTTTGTATTAAACTTCTTGATTAACAGAAACCTTGCTTGTCTCGAGTCATCTGCGAATTTAAAACCATCTGAATTGAGTCACCTTACAGCTACACTATGACAGAACCGTCTAGCCACTGAACTGACTCAGCAATGGTTTTGAATTTGCAGAAGGCTGTAGGCTCCCAGGGCACTAGAATCTCTAATTTAGAGAGAGTGACTCAGGGTTTCCTGGAGCAGCTGCAGAATATTTCAGCCCATTGTGAGCGATCTTCGCCTCCTCCTACTGCAGCAGACTCAACCTTACCTGCTCCAGTCGCTGCTTCTGCTCCTGCCCCAGTACAACAACTATTCAATGTTCGAGAGCCGACCATTCCTACGCCAGAGGTTTATGCAGGTAAACCGGGCTTCTGTAAGAACTTCTTTTTTCAATATTCGCTTGTCTTTGACTCTCAACCCTCACTTTTCCAGACAGACAGAGCCCGGATTGCATACTGTATAAACCTTCTCCGCGACAAGGCCAGCCAGTGGGCAGCTTCTCTTTGCGAGTCAAGGCTCTCCCATTCTGAATGATTTCCACACATTCTCCTCAGAGAGGCGTCGAGATTTTGATGCTCCCTTCAAGAGTGGTTCTTGCGCTTCCAAGCACTTAGTATCTGTCACTCAAGACATCCCTAAGGAATCGGTATCCGAATATTCGATCCGCTTCAGGATCCTAGCAGCCCAGACTGGATGGAATGAACCAGCACTCATGTCCATATTTATTAATGGGCTAGCCTCCAACATACAGGACCAACTCTCTCTCCGCGACGAACCCAACTGTCTGGAGGAGCTCATCCTCCTAGCTATTGGAATAGATAACAGGATCAGAGAGCATTCCAGAGAGAAACGTCCCACTCACCACATGGTGTTGCCGGTTCCGTTTTCTCCACCTGCAATTAACCCTCAGCCCGAAGTCTCCTCCTGACTTGAAGACTCTGAGCCCATGCAGGTGGGGAGAATGAGACTGACACTGGAAGAACGCCAACTCCGGATCTCTCGGGGCCTTTGTTTATATTGTGGTCAACCGGGTCACATCATCCGTGTTTGTCCGGTCCGTCCCAGAGGCTGCCGTCTTCCACTCGTCTCCCAAAATAAGGTCAGTAAAACACCTATTAGAGTGGGAAGAATAATTTTTTCTGCCTCCCTGCGCAAGGGAGAGAAGAACTCTCCGGTCGAGGTCTTCATAGATTCAGGTGCTGACGATAATTTATCGACGCCTCTTTTGCTGACTCATTATCCATTCCTCTTGTCAGGTTGGACTCCCCTCGCTCTCTTTCGGCAATTGACGGCAGTCCGCTCCCACAAGTCACCCACCGCACCTCCCTCCTGACCCTCACACTGTCTGGAAACCACTCTGAGGTGATCTCGTTTCTGGTTCTTCCTGCTTCTTCTTCTCCACTCGTTCTCGGTTTTCCCTGGCTCTCCACACACAATCTGCAGATAGACTGGACACGGTCCAAGATTGCTGGCTGGAGCACCCACTGTCATGCTCATTGCCTTAGGTCTGCTCCTGGTTCCCTTCAGACCACCCCTTCCTCCCCACCCTCACCTCCGGATCTCTCAAAGGTTCCTACCTGTTACCACGATCTTGGGGAGGTATTTAATAAGGACCAAGCTCTCTCTTTTCCCCCTCACCGCCCTTATGATTGCGCCATTGATCTAATTCCTGTGGCTCCTTTCCCCTCGAGTAGACTATATAATGTCTGCCCAGAGAGAGAGTCAATGGAAAGATATATAAATGAGTCCCGAGCAGCTGGTTTGATTCGCCCTTCCTCCTCCCCTCTGGGTGCGGGGTTTTTCTTTGTCAGCAAAAAGGACAACTCTCTTCGTCCATGCATTGACTATCGTGGCTTGAACCAGATCCATGTTAAAAATAAATACCCACTTCCGCTCATCGACCCTGCTTTAGCGCCCCTAAACCAGGCAACTATTTTTTCGAAACTTGACTTACGCAATGCTTATCATCTAGTTCGCATCAGAGAGGGAGACGAGTGGAAGACCGCTTTTAAGATGCCTCTGGGTCATTTCGAATATTGTGTCATGCCATTCGGGTTAACTAACGCTCCTGCCGTATTCCAAGCGCTTGTAAATGACATCCTCAGAGATATGATTAATCATTTTCTATACGTCTACTTGGACGACATACTGATCTTCTCAAGGGTGGAGGAGGAACACAAGGAGCACGTGCGGCTGGTCCTACAAAGACTTCTGGAAAATAGACTCTATTGCAAAGCCGAGAAGTCTGAGTTTCACATGAAACAGGTCAGCTTCCGGGGATTTATATTGGGAGAGGGACGCCTTCTTCCTGATCCTGCAAAAATCGAAGCTGTGGTAATCTGGAAGACACCGAACAACCGTAAGCAACTCCAACAGTTCTTGGGCTTTGCTAACTTTTACAGACGCATCATCCGAGATTACAGCAAGGTTGCTGCTCTACTGACGGCGCTCACCTCCACTGAGAGGATTTTCGTCTGGACTCCTGAGGCTGAGGAGTATTTCAACAAGCTCCGGACTCTGTTTTCCTCTGCTCCGATCCTGCATCATTCTTACCCTTCCCGGCAGTTTATCCTGGAGGTAGACGCTTCAGATTCAGGAATCAGCGCTATCCTGTCACAAAGGGATCCGTCTGACCAAAAGGTACACTCATGTGCTTTCTTTTCCCGAGGATTGTCAAGTGCGGAAAGAAATTATGATATTGGCAACCGTGAGCTCTTGGCCGTTGTGGCTGCACTACAGGAGTGGAGGCACTGGTTAGAGGGGGCTCAAACCCCTTTTTTGGTATTCACAGACCATAAAAACCTTCTGTACCTCCAGTCTGCCAGACGGCTCAACTCTCGTCAGGCTCGTTGGGCTCTTTTTCTGGGAAGATTTAGCTTTTCCATAACCTACCGCCCAGGCAGCCAGAATGCTAAACCCGATGCTCTGTCCAGACTCCATGAGAATCCTCTCTCCCAAGAGAAAATGGAGACCATTGTTCCTGAGACCTGTATCGTTGGATCGTTCCAAATCCTCACATCGTCCTCCAGCTGGTCTCTTACAACCTCTGCCTCTGCCTCTTCCTGGCCGACCTTGGTCACACATTGCCGTCGATTTTGTCAAGGGCTTGCCCCCGTCTGCAGGTATGACGACGGTTATGACCATTGTGGATAGATTTTCTAAGATGGCACACTTTGTTTCCCTTACAAAGCTCCCGTCTGCCCTGGAAACCGCCAATCTCATGGTCAAACATGTTTTCCGCCTCCATGGCATTCCTATGGATGTGGTCTCAGACAGAGGACCACAATTTGCTTCGCAGGTCTGGCAGGCTTTCCTAAAAGCCCTGGGAGCCACCTCGAGCTTAACTTCCGGATACAACCCACAATCTAATGGGCAGACGGAACGGACTAACCAGGACCTGGAGTCGACACTCAGATGCGTCACTTCAAATGACCCTTCCTCCTGGTCCTCTCAACTCCCATGGGAGGAGTACTCCCAAAACTCCCTTGTTTCTGCCTCCACCGGTATGTCGTCCTTCATGGTTGCTTACGGATACCAGCCTCCTTTGTTTCCCTCCCAGGAAGCTGAGACTGTGGTTCCATCGATTAACCAACACCTGTAACGTTGCCGTGAGACCTGGTCTCGAACCCGAGCTGCACTCCTTCGCTCCACTGAACAAACCAAGACTTTCGCGGACCGGAGCAGGGTTCCCGCTCCAAACTATCAACCTGGTGACATGGTCTGGCTGTCTACCTGAGATCTTCAGGTTCCTGGTGAGTCAAAGAAACAGATATATCAGTCCTGTCAAGGTGGAGACAAGGATCAACAACTCCGCAGTCCGGCTCAAACTTCCAGACTCAGATCCACCCTACGCTCCACGTCTCCCTGCTCAAGCCAGTCAGATCTTCTCCACACAGTCCAGCCGCCAAAGAACCTCCTGCCCCCATCCTCATCGACAATCATCCTGCCTTTACGGTCAACAAAATAGGCTTCCGATACCTGATTGACTGGCAAGGATACGGCCCTGAGGAGCAATATTGGATCTCCCGCTCCCTCATCCTCGACCAAGACTTAATCTCTAAGTTTCACGGCACCCACCCAGACAAGGCTGGAAAAGTGCCAAGAGGCCCTCCTCGAAGGGGGTGTACTGTTAGGTTTCGTATTCGTTTGTGCTTTTATTGTTTTACTTCCTGTCTCCCCGCTTCCGCGTCTTCATCTGTCCTTCTTCAGCTTAATGGCGACACACAGCTGGGACCCATTCCGCTGATGATCCTCCCATGTATATCTACCCTGCTGCCCACTGTGTTGTCGCTAGGTGGTCCGCTGCTGATACGTGGTATGATCTCTCGTTGCTACTCTCATTCTCTTGTCCCTGGTTTAACTTTCCTTGTTCTTGCTCCGCGTCTCTCTCGTTTCTCTTCATCTATACCACTGTCTGTTTACCCTTTCCTCAGCTCCGCGTTTGTTTCCTCGAATGTTTGTTTACTCGCTCTTTCTGTGAGCTTTTCTGCTAGTTTTTCCTCGCCTAGAGTGTTTGTTTTTCGCCTCTGCCGAGTGTCTTTTGTTATATTCAGCCTCGTGAGTGTATTTACCGAGCGCATAGTTTTCTGTTGTCCCCGTTTCACAGTGCAGTGTAACTCACGCCTGTTTTCTGTTGTAGGTTATTCCCCCACCGTTCGTGTTGTGTCCACCGCGCTCCACTCTGGTGTCACCGCCCTCAGTCCATTGTTTTTGTTCGTGTGTTGTGTATTAAACTTCTTGATTAACTGAAACCTTGCTTGTCTCGAGTCATCTGCGAATTTAAAACCATCTACGCTTGAGTCACCTTACAACTACACTATGACAAAAAACATATGCTTGGTGAAAAAAGAAACATGAAAAAATGGCAGAAATAACTGTTCTCTTGAATGACATGAGACGGAAATAAATATTAATTACATATTCACACACTTTAAGGGGAACAGGTTACTTTCATGTTTATATGATTTTTGTTGAGCTAATGAGACTACTTACGTTCTTTGACACTTGTTTTTTAAACATGAAAATACTTTCCTCAGGACTGAAGTTGATTTACAGACTGAACTTGGTTTCAGTGTTGTGTTGTCAAAAGACATATGAAAGTAGCTAACTTACAGGGAAAGTAAGATAAAATGTAAATATTTTTCCCAGTGAAAAACAGTGGGGTGGCTCTAAGTATCACGATTGAGTAGAGCTGTATGCTTCCTAATGCTGTGATGACGTCATTAGTTACCACTACCTTCTAGGACAGAGTTGCTATTTTGCTATCCTCAACTGCTTATGCAGACAACTGCTTTACATTAACTACCTGTTTATTTAGATCCATCAAGATGGCAACATTCCATAAGAGAGGTATGCTTGGACCTGGTTTGATCAATAACTTAAGAATCTTCGACATCGGAACATTTCAGCATTGAATGCAATACATGGTGAAGGTAAGTAGTTTTGTCAAATCAAGAAAAGGCAAGATGCACATTTAAGGCACCCGAAACTGCGAGCAACAAGTCAAATTACCCGAATATTTTAAAATTAACAGTAAGAATATATTTCTTCACATTAATTTCCTTTATTCTATAGATAACACTATATATATATATTTCGTCAAACTTCATGAGCCATTTCAGACTAACAAGAGAACAAGTGGAGGTTGGTGACAAAAAGTTTTTTGTATTACTATTGTATTACTATTAGTGCCTGTCATTTCCTCTTTCATGTCTCGTTTGGACCTGTCCTTTGTCCATTTGTGCGTGGTTATCAGGTTTCCCAGCTTTGTTTTTTTTTTTTTTTTTTCATTTCTGATGGTGTAGCCTTCTGTTGTTAGAGCTTCCATTTCATTATAGAAAGCCACCTTGTTTTTGTGGTGGAGACTGTGTGCGAAGTCCCGCAGCAGAATGGTGGATTCATGTGTGGACTCTTTAACCTGAATGTTGTTCAGAATTACAGTGTGTCATCCCCAATAACTCTGGTTCAAAGAGTCAACTGTCAAGGGTCAAGGACGTCGAGTGGGACTCAAGCACATTGGTGAAAGTCACAGGAGGCAGACACGAGTCAAAAATAATTTTAATCATTAACAAACAAAAACGCAACAAAAAGCGTCACCGAACCGGGAGAAACAAAGCAAAGTCTAAATGTCCAAACGGAGTAACCAAACTAGCAGAAGTCCATAGACATGAGTAAGAGTCCAACGGAATGCGTCACCGAACCGGGAGAATCAAACAAACTTAAATCTGGAAACGGAGAGACGAAAGCACAATGAACAGATAATCCCAAAAGAAACCAGGAAACATGCGGAAACTATTGATGTTACAAATTGCACTGGAGTCGCGAGTCACGCCTCGCACAAAGGGGCCGTGGTTAAATGGAGCCCGTATCGAGGCCCGTCTCGTTTTTTCCTCAAATCACTAGACCGAAGGCAAACGAGGCCCCATTTTCAGCGATCACGTGACTGGCTCGCGTCGTGATTCGCGCTCCTTAAATAGGCACAGAAAAACCAGGAAGAGTCTTTGATCATTGCTGTGCTACTTCGACTGACAGAGAGTGACGATGGAGCCACCCAAGAAGCGAAGAACATATCTCCCACAAAGGTATAACAGACAGGTATAATGAAGCACAGGTCTCTATGTGTTGAGGAGGAAGGAAGATTATGATGCTGGTTTGGATAACTGATAAAGAATCCACGATGGTTGGCCGGTCAGAGCACAGGATTTCAAGAGATGTGTAAACTGTGTGGTTTATTTGTCCAAGTTCTTGATATATATATATATATATAGTTTATGTGAAATAACACACATAAGACAATTATACAAAATTATACAAATTACAATACAATGGTCACACCTTAATGGACAAAACATGTCAAAGAAACCGATTGTCATTCCGTGGGAACGGGCACCATCGTGTGGTGGACAAACACCACTACCCGCACACGGTCCATTGGATCACGTGACCACTTAACACGCCGCAAAGGGTGGTGGCTAATTGCTGGAGCGTCCTTCGTCGACGACGGACTACTACTACTATATCAAATGCACACAAGGCAACGCACACAACTACGGACTAACCAAACACTGAAAGGCAACTATGGTGAAAACAAACACTTACTTTGGTCATGTACTTGGAACTTAAGACAAAAAACCCAGGAGGACGAGCGGCAGCCAACTACTCTCAGAGCGAACTTCAACCACTACTGCGCATGTCAAAACTGCCACGCAACGTGTGACGTCATCTTAAAGGGAGCCTTCTCTACAGCCGCCCCCAAAGGTGCATGGCACCTTTGATAAACGAATAAAGAACAATTCAGTTCAGTCTGAGTTCAGGGTTGAATGTTCTCCATCGGGTAAGGATGGCAGCATCACCAACCGTGCCACTGGTCTCGTGTACTGATGGCCTCTGATGTCGACATCTGCCGATCTGATGCATCCGTCACTGCTACGGTCAACCTTCTTCACCTGTCCGATGGGCCACAGGCCTTGTGGCTCGCAGTTGCAGGGTAAACCACTTGGGGTAGTGATCCGTCTCGCCGCCCCATCAGCAGACTGTTTGGCGACACTGGGTGCAGGTTTGCTACATCAGCCGAGACGTATACCAGAGGCTTCGAATTGAGAATTGCTTCAACCTCCAGCAGCAGAGTATAAAGGGCATCTTCAGGCAAGGCTTGACCTCCAACACAGGTGTTAAGTGTGGACTTCACACATCTGATTTCCCTTTCCCAAACGCCGCCAAAGTGAGGTGCTGCAGGAGGGTTAAACCGGAACTGTATTTTCTTGCTGGCAAGGTGTTTCTGTAGGGTGGCAGTCATGTTTGAGAATGCCTCTCTTAATTATCGTTCTGCACCTTTGAAATTTGTCCCTTGATCTGACCAGAGCTCAGCAGGAGTTCCTCTTCTGGCGATGAATCTCCTAAGGGACATCAGGAAAGCATCCGTGTCCATGCCTCTGAGAAGATCCAGATGCACTGCTCTGGTAGTAAGACACTTGAAAATTATCCCCCAGCGTTTTTCTCTATGCCTTCCAATCTTTATTAGTAGAGGACCAAAACAATCCATTCCAGTGGAGTGAAATGCTGGTTTGTATAGTTGAAGGCAGGATGTAGGCAAGTCTGCCATCTTGGGGATAGAAGGCTGAGCCCGCCAAAGCTGACATTCTGGACAGGACCGTTGATACCTGCACACTGCTTCACATCCGCGGAGGATCCAGTAGGTTCTTCTCAGCTCTGCAAATACCCTCTCTTGACCAGGATGATGTAGCTCCTGGTCACATTTCTGGATGAGAAGATGGGTAACCGGATGGGAGGCTTCAAGAACGATCGGATGGAATGACAGCTGATCCTCGCCTTGTAGGCGTCTAAGCCTGCCTCCTACTCTAATTAGGCCAGTACCTTTGTCCATCTCGGGGGCTAGGTTGAGTAATCCACTACTGGACCTGAGAGGTTTGTCGGCTGCAAGGAGGCGGTATTCATCAGGAAATGACCATTGCTGGACTCGTTGTAGAACCAAGATCTCGGCCTGCCGATAGTCCTCAGCTGTTGGTGGAAGGGAAGGGGAAGCACCACCATGGATTTCTTGGGCTGTTGCATCCAAAAGTGCTTGCCAGGAACTCTCCTGCTTTGTATCGAAGCCTGGAGTGACGGGTGCAGTATTGACTATGCCACACAGGATACCTTTCCTTAGCTCGGTAGGATCCTCAAGTGGTTCAGACTTATCTGGCCAGGAAGCAGGGCTTTGGAGGAGGAACCCAGGTCCCTGTGACCATCGGTTCGGCTGAATCAGTGTCTTCATTCCCTTTCCTCTCGTCAGATCGTCTGCAGGGTTATTAGCCGAGTCCACGTCACCTGCAGTCCTCTGTGAGTGCTTGTATCTCAGCCACTCTGGTTCCAACAAAGACTTTGTAGCGGCAGGACGGGGAGTGGAGCCAGGTGAAGACAGTGGTGGAATCCGACCACAGTACGATTTGTGTGGGAATCAAGGTGAGCTCATTCTTCAGGACACTGGCTAGTTGAGCCGCTACAAGTGCTGCACAAAGCTCCAAGCGCGGGATGGACTGAAGGCGCTTTGGGGCCACGCGTGAGCAGGCTAGGATGAAGGACAGGTGCAGTTGACCTTGGCTATCCTCAGTTCTCAAATACGCCACAGCGCCATAGGCTCGCTCAGAAGCGTCAGCGAATATATGGACTTCATATGTCACACCCTTGTGACTGACATCCTTCGGAAGGTATGGCCTAGGAAAGGTGATGTGGCACAGTAGGTCCAGTTCCGCTTCCCAGCTACACCACTCTTGTAGGAATTCTGCAGGAAGTTCAAAGGAGGACTTCAAAGCCCCCAGAAGAAAGGAGTTCACTCAGTCTGTTGTTGAGCAAGCGCACTTGGTGGAACATCCCTTTGATGTCCCCGCTGATGGCCACAGGGTGCTCTCGGAACCTCAGTAAAACTCCAAGGAGCGAAGCACCAAGGGTTGGACCAGACAGCAGATGTTGGTTCAGCGTCTGTCCGAGGTAGGAATGGGAGCAGTTGAAGACCAAACGATTGTTCCCATTATGGTGCACAAGGTGGTGGGGAATGTACCAGCACTCCTCTGGCGGTTTCGCTTCTTTCACTTCTTGCACGGCGCCAGACGTGATGAGCTTCTGCATTTCTGCACAGTAATCTTTGGCTTTCTGAGGTTCTCTGAGCAGCCGACGTTCCGTACTGCGCAACAATGGCATGACGGACTCCTTTGGGGCATGTAGCAGTGGCATTTTCTCATGACGCAGTAATGGAGTTGCATATCTGAAAATACCATCCACCTCTACCCTGGCAGTTCTGGACCTAAGCAGTGCAACAGCATGATTATCAAGCTTGGAGCGAGTCACTTCTCTCTCAGGGTGTTGGGGTACGATATCCAGTTTCCAGAGTCTCTCAACATGCTGGAAAATCTCATCCAGGTGTGGTGGGGAGGTGGTCAAGAGGCACTGCGTACTGTGAGATAGCCGCCCCGTATCTCGAACGGGACCTTGAAGAGTCCAGCCCAGCCTTGTATGTACGGCAGCTGGCCCCCCCGGGGGGCCCAGCCTGACTGGCTCAACCGGTGTTATAAGGTGAGGTTGATCAGAACCAATCAGCAGGAAGGGGGTAGCATTCTTAAAGGCCGGGATCGGAAGACCATGCATGTGCTTAAACTTCCGTTGGAGACGTTCCATTGGATAGGTGTATGGGGCAAGGCTGAGGTTGTTAGCTGAGCCTACCTATATTATTCCAACTAGACAGGTGAGTATTGTATATCCATAATGTATGCTGTTTGTTGTATGGTAAATGACAGGTGCCATAGTAGTGGGAAGCAGTAGATCAGGTGGTTGAGCAGGTTGTCCAATGACTGCAGGGTTGGCGGTTCAAATCCCGCTCCCACCAAGTTGCTTTCATAGTGTCATTGGGTTAGACCTAATCTCCCTCGCCTCGTGTGAATGAACTCTGAGGTGCTTTGAGTGTCATGAAAAGCGCTATATAACTCTGAGGCATTATTGTTTATTTTATTTTCCAGGCTCTAAAGGCAATGGTCGAGGAGAGATTCCATGCCGAAATGCAGAAGGCAAAAGAAGAGGTCCAGAAAGTTAAAGCTTGCAGTCTGACTGCAGACATGTGGACCTCTATGAACATGGAGGCCTATCTTGGTGTGACGTGTCACTTTATTACTGAGGAGGACACTCTGAACACCATCCTGCTGGTAGTGGAACACTTTCCACAGAGCCACACAGCAGATAACTTAGCCCAGGCAAAGACAAAAATTATGGCAGAATGGGGAATAAAAGATTAGGTCAAATGCCTGGTCACAGATGCGGCATCCAATATGATAGCCTGTGCACACACTCTTGGTGTAAGGCAAAGCATATGTGTTGCACATTCCCTTAATTTGATTGTGCGAAAGTCATTTGACCAGGTCCCCATATTGTCTGAAATAAGAGCAAAAACCAGAAAAATTGTGGCCTACTTCCGGACCTCCACAACTGCTAAAGAACGCCTTGGCCACATGCAAGAGTCCATGGGAAGACCAAAACATAAGTTGCTAATGGAGGTAGAAACACGCTGGAACAGCACACTGCTTATGCTCCAGCATGTCTTTGAGCAGCGGGAAGCCATGGGGGTTGCCCTTGCTTCACTGTCACAACTCACATCCAGTGACTTCAAAACAATTGAAGAAATCATTAAAGTGCTTGGCCCATTCCACCAGGCCACTGTTAAGATGTCAGAGGAGAAACGGGTGTCTGGGTCTAAAGTGATACCACAGATGAAAATGCTTCTGCATGCAGTGAACTGCGAAGCTTCTAATGTGACCACAGAAACACCAAAAATGTTGACAGACATTTTAAAAGTAAGGCTGAGGGATCATCTGGCCAAACTAGAGACTGCCAGTGTAATGACACTGGCAACACTGCTGGATCCACGGTTGAAAGTACTGGGATTCCACAGTCAGTTGAGAGCAAATGAGGCCGTAGAAAGACTGAAAACGGAGTGCGCCAACATAATCTCTCTGCCATCAATTCCTCCACAAAGGCCTCAAGTGAAGGATGAAAATGCGGCAGCACAATCAACATTTTATATCTGTTTTCATGTTTACTATAATACTATCATGAACTGCTGTCTTTTTTTTAGGTGGTGGGAACCTGTGGAGTCTATTTGACACGTCGGTAAATGAGAGTCGGGGCGTGTCCAATGCTGAAGCTGAGGCTATTGTGGAAGTGCAACGGTACCTCATCCAAAAATACATTTCAAGAAATGAGGACCCACTGTTGTTTTGGAAGGACTACAAAACCACATATCCACACCTTTACCAGTTGGCAATTTGGTTCCTTTGCACGCCTGCTTCTCTCCCTGCGAGAAGATTTTCTCAAAGGCATGGGAAATCATATCCAAAAAAAGGAATCGACTGAGCCCCAACACAGTGAAAATGATTGAATATGTCCAAGTTACACAAGCACATCAAGTAACTGAACATACAACTGACAAATCAACGGACAGTTAACCACATAACATCTGGGTTACATCCAATGACCAGCAGATGTTTAAATGAGGCCTCGACTGATCAGCCTTTTGGTTAAGCAATTGGCCCAAAAGACTCGATACATTCACGGGGCTTCATCCCGCCATCACTACTAAGAAGGGAGCAAACAATAAACACGCACGCACAAGCCAAATCTATCAATCACATAGGAAAGCAATGGCACAAGAGGAAGATCATTACCTGTGGATGTGAAGTGACCTTCTGCCAACACAGTCTGGAGCCAAGGTGTTGAAATCAGCGAGGTTTGATTGCAAAATTGGTCCCAGCTGTGTAGCTGTGAAGCTGCAGGAAAGCAGGAGAGGAAACAGAAAAACACACAACTGGGGAACAACAAAATAAAAGTGCTGAACATGGACATGACAAAAAGCTCAAGTCAAGTCAGGTCTGTGTTCCAAAGTTGATAGCAGAAGCAGGAGTTCAGGAACAGCGTCCTGGTTAAAGGTAGAGGGAGGTTGGTGTTTGGCAAACTGAAACAAATGGAAGAAGTAAAAATGGGGAAATACTGTATCATGGATGCCAGTGTCTGTGATGTGGATATTATAAATAATTTTGGGTGGGATTCGATTTAAAAAAGAATCTTATTATTTGGATAATTTGTGATTAATTAGTCCCAATTAATCGCAATTTAATCATACAAGAATATTTGCCACAAGAAGCCACATCCTTCAATTGGACCCATATGGACCGATACATACATTTAAACAACAAAATATTGTTTATTTTACATCAGTTTGACAATAGCACAATAAATCACGATGGTGGCGATATTCAAGTTTTTATACCACCTTATTTAAACTGAAGCTCTTTTAATGTCATGAAAATATTTGTATAAAAATTTCAATTTTATAAGAATTTCAAGTACATCCAGAGTAGTGGAAACCCTGGCCATTGTTAGAGAAAAACATTCCTGAACAAAAGCAATCAGATGCTTTTGTTTGCTTTTGGTTCCCTGTTGTCTGGAGAGCAAACTGTTCAATTCAATTCAATTTAATTATGTTTTTGTTGTAATTAGTTAATCATAATAATAAGTTGTAATTAATTAATTGTAATTAACTCGTTAAAGTCCCACGCCTATTTAAAATAGATTCTGTATAAAATTATGGCATGCTGCTGATGTTTAGTGCATTTTTAAACAATGCCTACTGTCTCATGGAATAACGTTTTATTCTGTTGTTATTATTGAATAGTTACTTTTTCTTGTCATGTGTCATTGCAGGCCATCAAAACAAGGTTTGCACGTGTCCTCGGAAGTGAGGATTCTGTCCTGGTGCTGTGACGCTACCAAAATTCAAGCTTCGTTGGCTGCATGATCCGAAGCGGAGGGATCTGGTGAAGGCAAGTCTGCTGCCACCACCACCACCACACAGCAACTGTCTACCAGCAGAGAGGAGGAGTTCTTTGGCTTTGCAGGGAACAAAGAAGCTTCATACCTCAAATCAAAGAAGAAACAGGTTGAGGCATTCTGAATCAATTTCCATTGATAAAAAAAATGTCTCTCAAACTTAATGCAGCCACTCCCTCCGTTGCCCCAGTAGAAGGTCTATTTAGCCTTGGGAGAACTGATTCTCCCTCCAAAGAGAAACAGGCCGTCAGAGCTCAAGTTTGAGAAGCTTCTCCACATGAGGTACAGTCACTGGTTTGTGGGATATCAATGTTGATGAGTGAAATTCCTAAATGTCTTACTACCACTACTGAAGCACTTTATGCAGCATTTTTTATTTAATTTGTTATTTTATTTATCATAATATCTAGAGTTACAAAAATAATTTATTTTGTTTGTGTGGCTGAAAATATTTGTGTTACCAAACCATTGTCACTGCAGTTAATTTCCCAGTTTGGTATAGTTGTGTTTCTGTTTTATGATTCTCAGCATTGCACTATTTGCACTATTGTTTGTTCTTGCTGCTGTTTGTTCTGTAAAAGACTTGATTTTTGTTTTCACTGCTAAAAGTATAGGTTATACTCTAAATAATTACAATAAATATGACTATCAAAAGTTTCAATATTGTCATTCATTCAGCTGCTCTCACTGTCATGGCCCCTCACACCATGCTTTTATTTTGTCAGCTACTTCCTGCTCCTGTGTGTGTGTCTTTAACTCTCTTGACAGTGTCGGGTGCGATCAGCAGCTGCAATCAATTTGTGTGGAAACGCATCAAGCGTTTCCACACAATGTTGATACTGATACTGTGTTGATACTGTCACTGAATGCCAACACCTGCTGGACATAAAAAAAATCCCTGCAGCCACCTACCTGACAGACTGAATTGACACTGATTTGGTGAACTACTGTATACAATTACATCATTTTTCCAATGTTTTTAAATTTTCTCAATTTAATTATACCTTGAAATTCATTTGAATTAGAATGGAAGGAGACAAGGCTTGGAAATAATTATACATATATATTTATTAAAAATACCACAAGGGGTTAGTGAAAGGATGCTCTTGATTATTATGCTAGTGAGTTTTCACTTTGGAATTGGCCAGCGTCCACTTCATAGTACTTTTGTAAAAGTTCTTGTAATGCCATCCCACAGGAGATGAATGAGATGGAATACAGTGAAACAAGAGAGCCATCACAAATGAACATGACAGGCCTCCTCACTGCTTGAGTTACATACAGCCTTAGGAAAACTGTTTGGAATGCCTGCAGGATATATGGCACACCTCACCACATCAGCTTTCAGGGTGTGCTCATCTTTTATGTCGATGGTGAAGGTGACAGGGCAATCCTCGGAAATCCTCAAATCGGCAATAACCAGAGCATTTAAAAAGTGAACTGGTTTTAGGGGAATGTAATGTTTTCGATGAGTGCTGTTTAAATGTAAAGCTGCAGTGTGGATGGACTGTTATAATTCCTTTCGAAACGACATCAGTCCATTGCAGCCCAGTAAAGCCTCGTCCTTTTTGTGTTTTCCTTAAGTCAAGCCATTCCTTTTTGTCGACAAAAAAAAAACAAAAAAACGGGGCAGACGTGGCATTTGACATATGAAATATGGTTCTTTATCACTGGGATCTGATGATGTGGTCAGAGGTTCCATGTCGTTACCCTACAAATATAATTATGAATAATTTAATTTCCACCAATGCCATATGAATTTGAGGAAACATACATCTACATAAACATAAAATCTAGATAATAAACAAATCTAGAAATACTTTTACCATTAAGGCTAGACATTCAGGCTCCTCCATGGCGAAGACAATACATATATATATATATATATATATATATATATATATATATATATATATATATATATATATATATATATATATATATATATATATAAATGGTGGGACTTTGACGAATCAATTACGATTAATTAATTACAACATCATTACAATTAATTACAACTTTATTTATTTATTTTTTATTTTTTAATTTAACAGTTTGCTCTCCGGACAACAGGGAACCTTTGTAAGTGCAGGAGTTCCTGGTCCACTGATCACATTGATGCACAAGACACAACAACAACAAACATGGAGGAATCCCTGAACAAAAGCAAACAAAAGCACCTGTTTGCTTTTGTTCAGGGAGGTTTTTCACTACACAATGGCCAGGGTTTCCACTACTACACTACAAATATTTTCAAGACATTAAAAGAGCTTTTTTTTCAAAAAGGTGATATAAAAACTTATTGACACCATCATGATTTATTGTGCTATTGTCAAACTGAAAATAAACAATATTTTGTTGTTTAAATGTATGTATGGCTCCATCATTCGTTTCAGTAATGTACCAAATTCATCCAAATTGAAAAATGTGGCTTCTTGTGGCAAATACTCCTATACCATTAAACAGTGATTAATTGAGATTAATTCATCACAAATTCTGTCATTAACTCAATTTTTTTAATCGAATCCCACCACTTTACTTCAGAATTCTATTAAAATAACAAAACAAAAAAAACATGTATATTAGACAGGCATCCTGAATGTGAATCCAATGAAAGATTCCACTAACCCCTTGTGGTACTTTTTATATTTTTTTTTAAATATGCATGTTATTATATGACAATGTGTGTATTTTTTGTAAAAGACGTTGAAGCCATATTCTTACAATACATAAAGTCTATTTATTTCAGAACACAGCACATTGTTATCGGTCATCTCAGTAAAACACAACAAACATTTCGACACATTCAACACTTCACTGGAGCTTTCGGTGTCGCTACCGTAACTGCACAAATAGACACACTTTTTTTTTGCGAAAAGGCGGGATGGGTATATGTAGATTGCAGGCTTGCGTGATGCCAGTGTTTTTATTCATGTCACAACAATCAGCTTACCAGTGTGCTTTGCGTTCTTGCCTTAACACGCCTTGCTAGTGATGAGGGTTAGGTTAGGCTAACCCTAACGCCAACTCTACACCGGTTAAGCACAACGTGAAGCCATGCCTCGTCGCCATTAAGTTATATCCTTTCACATATATATGGACAACAGGAAAGCACAGTCGTACTGTATCTCATGTCTGCCATTATTCACTCTATCACTCACTGGATGCTTAAAATCATGCAATGGCAAATGAGGGAAGTTGTATTTATATGAATAAGTGGTTTTTTTTAACATTTGTTATCCCAATGTTGTCAAAATATTTGTTTTCATTTGTTATACCGTTACAGGTGCCGATATACTTTGTAGGGCAGCCTCTTCTGAAGACTGAGAGTCTCCTTTCTTGGTGGAAGGCAAATGAACGCCTGTTCTCAGCAACTGGATATATCATCTCAAAGAAGAGCGCCAGCTAAACATACCAGCCTTACTTTTCAGATGGCACACTTCTTCTGATTTGAACAAACATGTCAGTGAAGCCTCATGTCAATTTTTAGAGTGCCACCTACTGAGCTGTGAAAATAATGGCAGTATTTCATGAAGCCTTGGCAAAACTTCACTTCTGCTGTTGCAGAGAGTGTAGGACCATCATAACTCAATTAAAAACTGGTTTGATTCAGATTTTGAACCACACGTCAACTCAAGACATTGTCATCAAGGGTTTGTGAGACTTTTGCGTTTGTTCAGCACTTTTTATCAGAGCTTTCAATCAGAGTTCCAGAGGGGTGAATAATACGGTGGAAATCACAGGCAAGTTGTCAGGGTTCCCCTCTGTAAGAAGCCAAAGTGGTTTGTGCTTGGTTTTAAGCCGAGGACCTTCCACACGTTGGGCAGATGTGTTAACCACCACACTGCAGATACATGAGAAGCCTTTTTCTCAAATGATGGCATGAAAGACACCGAACCATCGAGTGCCATGAACAGTTCAAGTATTTTTTAATGAATGCACTGATGAACGGAACATGACAGGTAGTAGTGAGCATTGTTGAGATGAACTGTGATAACTCCAAGTTTCAAATCACATCCCAAACTGATCGTTGTTCTTGAACCAAAGGCATTAACCCTGTGGTGGGAAAACTGGTCCTCAAAGGGCCGGGTTGGGAAGGTCACGTCTCTGACGACCCAGTCTCACTGAAAAACATGCAATAATGAAGTTTGTCAATCCATTTGACAGAAATGTTTCAAAAAACGTCACCTTGGTACATTTTACTTCTCAATAGCTTTCAGGTTTCTCCGCTGTCTGAACACAAAATATGGCGAACATCTGTTCTATTTTTCATTGTATTTTTTTAGTGTGGGTCTCGATGAACTACTTGTATTGTGACGTTTGGTCATCTCGCCTGCAATTCTTATGTAAATTGCTATTTTTATAATAATAAAAGTGTGTAGAGTTTTGCTCGCATTTCTAGGGACAATTTATTCTTTATTGTCATACTATCCACTCGGTTTATGTATATGACACTTGTTTCTTTTTTTTTTTTTTTTTTTGTTTTGGCCCAAATTCTTTTGTGGGTGTCATTGAAATAGTATTATGACGTTTGCACATGTTACCTGTTATTCCACAGTACATTGCAAGATTTAAAAATAATGAAAAGCTTTTGTTATGTTTTGATCACATCATGCTATATTCTTTGCCTTCGTGTTACCTGATCGGTTTATGTATATGATGCTTAGATTTTTCTGTTTCGACCCAGACTCTTTTGTGGGTCTTGATGAAATAGTAGTATAGAGGGTTTTCACGGCATGGCCATCAACATGTCGCTCTTGGCCTGCTCGATGGACAGGATGCTGTACAGCAAAGAGGACCTGACTAGGGAGGAGCTACAGGAGGCCCAGGTAACGATGGCGGCCTTCCTACAAGGTGAGGGGATCACCGAACATTTGGAGAAGCTGGAGAGCTCACGGAAGACGGCGGCCCCGCTTTCCGGCATGCTGAAAGTGGGCACGGAGAAGAGGCAGGCGCCTCCTCCGTGCAAGCGGCCTATTTCCCAGTCCGATTGCAGGGAGAACCAAAGGAGTCCACGCCAGGAGGAGAGCAGTGAGGACCGGAGGCAACCATCACGGACCCACGAACAGGAGGTGAGCTAGCCGAGACCAGGCCCTTCCAGCAGCGGTGCTCCACGGAGGGAGGAGACGAAAGACTCCTTCATCTGACTTCAGATTCAATGAAAAATCCCAAAAGTATTCTCTGCCTGGTAATTCATGTACTTGCACGTGGTTCTGCAGTCCTGGCTTGACCCCTGTGGCCTAATACAACATTTCCTGCTTGTCGACGTGTTTTCCGAGTAGGAGTTACGACGTCACCATCTTCATGGACCACCGGTTCTGATGTGGGGAAGATGACGACCGACCATTTTGTGCGACCCCTAGCGGACGAGTGTGGCTCACGCGGGAGGTTCGGGCATTTTGTCTCTCCACCCTGCACAGTGCAGGAGAGAGAATGTTTCGACCAGGAAGTCTCGTCTTTATGAAAAAAAAAAGGGGCGAGAGTGGATCAGGAAGACATGGAGATGGGTTTTTTTGATGAAGAGGTGGCTCGATCAAATAGCGACAGCCAGAGACAACGCCCGCGTGACAGCCTGCAATGTCATGTCGCAGCTCATGTCTGCAGCGCACCCAGTTCAGCCGCTTGAAGCTGGACCCAATGAAGGACAAGAATCGCCGTCTGGTGCTGTCCGGACAGGCACGTCGGGATCTGATGTTCTGGGACTCTCGCGCACGTCTGATAAGGGGCATGCCGATCAGTTGTGTCCCACGATATCTTCACATGTTCACAGACGCGTCCCTGTCGGGCTGGGGCAGGGCGCTGGACGGAGACAGCGTGGGCGGAGTCTGGTCAAGTCCGCCACATAAATGTTTTAGAGTTGATGGCGGTGGACCTAGTTCTTCGCCACTTTGCTCCTCGCGTGGAAAGGCACCATGTCATGATCAGGTCGGACAACTCGACTACTGTAGCGTACCTGAACAGACAAGGGGGTGTCAGGTCACCCGCTCTCCACAAGGTGGCAGCATCCATCTTAGAATGGGCGGACAGTCATCTGCTGTCACTGAGAGCACGTCACGTCCCGGTGTTGCTCAATGTGGGAGCAGACAGTATGTCCCGAGGGGGTGCCCTGATGCAGGAGTGGGAGCTGTCGCCTCGAATTATAACATCTGTTTGGAGCCGGTTCGGATTACTGATCTGTTCGCTACAAAAGCGAATGCAAAATGTCCCCTCTGGTTCTCTTTGAGGGCGTCGGACTGCACAGACCTAAACCTAACCATAACCCTTAATCTAGACTGTAGAAGTAAAAATTTTAAGTAGTTAAAAAAGAAACTTTCATCACCTGTACGTGATATAACCATGGATGGATGCGCTTACCAGTAAACGTCAGTTGGTAAAACATGCGCAATTTCCGGTTCCAGTCCCAGAATTTCCAGCTGACCGCATCAGGCAGTGACAGTCTAATAGACAGCATAGTAGCGGATGACAATGCCTGTTTAAAAATTTGTTGACCGTACGTTCGTACGGCCGCATGCATGCACGGTGAATATGTTTCATTTATTTCCACGAAAATGTGGCACATTCACTAAACTGATTCAGACTAATTTAAACCAATAAAATGCATTTCCATATTATGATTCTGCGCTCGTTTTTCTCTGTGAATTTGTCGGGAAACATAACAGAGAGCACAGGGGAACAAGAACCGGAGAATGAATAAGAACCAAGCTTTTTTCCTGTCTAGCTTTATTACATCATGACTCAGCGTGTTTCAATAAGGAGCATACATACATACCTATTATTCTGAGGAGAATGCACTTGATCAGAGTGTTAAAAGTGGAGAGATTTTGCCGTCTGCAATATTCTGACTAGCAGACAGTGAATGACAGTTCGCTTTCGAGGTTGCTCTACCCTTCTGCCTTAAAGTGTAGCGGTCGGGTTGGAGTTGGGGCAGTGACACCACTCTCAGAATACGCATCTGGGCGGCTCGCCCAGAGAATTTACACAGTCGTAGGGATTGTTTAACAGAGAGCTGGAGAGTCTGACTCCGGGATTTGTGACCGTTCATACTAAAACCTGTCTTCTCAGAAAACATGAAAATAATGTATTTATGTCTAAATGTTACGCATTGTTGCTTTCCCAATTGCAATATGTTAAAAACAACTAAATACATCCAAAGTGAAGGTGTATATTTGCATTAAATATCCACATGACGTAATGACAAAACAGGACCCTTGGACTCTTGGTATTAACTGTTTGACTGGCTGATAACCACCTTGTCCAACCATCTGACTGTATTCTGAAAGAGCAAAAAGTGTGCATTTAAATGTTTTACAAAACATCGAGGCACATTCATGAACAGCATTATCATTCAAAAAACATATCATAAGTGCTTCGTCTTGCTTCACCAAATTATACAATGGGTTCTGCAAAAGTAAGCAAGGTGTGGTGTTTGTAGTGAGAATTGCATCATTACCATATTAGGTCACGTAATGTGCCAGCCCACTTTGCTCATTACCATATTTGTCATGTGATGCTGCGCCCACTTTGACGCCTACTTGGCAACCAACTTTGCTCAACACCATATTTGGTCGCGTGACACGCCGCCCACTTAGTTCATTACCATATTTGGTCGCATGACGCGCTGCCATCTTTGCTCATTACCATATTTAGTCGTGTAACGCCCCGCCATCTTTGCTCAGTAACATATATGATCGCGTGACACGCCGCCCACTTTGCCGCCAACTTTGACGCTCACTTTGCTCATGACCATATCTGGTTGCGTCAAGCGACGCCCACTTTGCTTATTAAAATATTTGGTCACTTGATGCTGCACTCACTATGCGCATTACCATATTTGGTCGTGGAACGCGCCGCACACATTGCTTATAACCATATCTGGTTGCTTGACCCGGTACTTTGCGCCCACTTTGCGTATTACCGGATTTGGTCACGTGATATGGCCCCCACTTTGCCCAGTACCATATTTGGTCACGTGGCACCCCGCCATCTTTGCTCAATATCATATTTGGTTCCGTAATGGGCCACCCAATTTTCTCATTGCAAAATTTGGTCGGGTGACGCGCCGTCCACTTTGCCGCACACTTTGCTGCCCACTTTGCAATCCACTTTGCCCCCCACTTTGCTCATTACCATATTTGGTCGTGTAACGCGCCGCCCACTTTGCTCATGAGCATATTTGGTCCCGTGACTCACTGCCCACTTTGCTACCCACTTGGCTCATTTCCATATTTGGTGGCGTGACGCGCCGGCCACTTTGTTCATTACCATGTTTGGTCGATCACATTGCTGCCCACATTGCCGCCCACTTTGCGCATTACCATATTTTGTCACGTGACGCGCCCCCCCACTTTGCGCATTAACATATTTGGTCGCGTTACACGACGCCCACTTTGCTTTTCACCATATTTGGTCACGTGATGTGGCCCCCTCTTTGCAGGCCACTTTGCTCATTACCATATCTGGAAATGTGATACGGCGCCCACTTTGCCGCCCACTTTACTCATTTCCATGTTTGGTTGTGTGACGCGCCGCCCACTTTGCTCATGACCATATCTGGTTGCGTGACGCACCGCCTACTTTGCTCATTACAATATTTGGTCGCGTGACGCGCCTCCCACTTTGCTCATAACCATATTTGTTGGCGTGACGCGCCGCCCACTTTGCTCATTACCTTATTTGGTTGCGTGACGCGCGACCCACTTTGTTCATTGCCATATTTGGTCACGTGACGCGCCGCCCTCTTTGTTCATTACCATATTTGGTTGTGTGACGCGCCGCCTATGTTGTTCATCACCAAATTTGGTCATGTAACGCGCCCCACACATTGCTTATAACCATATCTGGTTGCGTGACGCGACGCCCACTTTGCGTATTACCGGATTTGGTCACGTGATATGGCCCCCACTTTGCTCAGTACCATATTTGGTCGCGTGACACCCTGCCATCTTTCCACAATATCATATTTGGTTCCGTAATGGGCCACCCAATATTCTCATTGCAAAATTTGGTCGGGTGACGCGCCGCCCACTTTGCTCATAAGCATATTTGGTGCCGTGACGCACTGCCCACTTTGCTACCCACTTGGCTCATTTCCATATTTGGTCGAGTGACGCACTGCCCACTTTGTTCATTACCATATTTGGTCGCGTGACGCACCGGCCACTTTGTTCATTACCATGTTTGGTCGATCACATTGCTGCCCACATTGCCGCCCACTTTGCGCATTACCATATTTTGTCACGTGACGCGCCCCCCCACTTTGCGCATTACCATATTTGGTCACGTGACACGACGCCCACTTTGCTTTTCACCACATTTGGTCACGTGATGTGGCCCCCACTTTGCAGGCCACTTTGCTCATTACCATATTTGGTAATGTGATACGGCGCCCACTTTGCCGGCGACTTTACTAATTTCCATGTTTGGTTGTGTGACGCGCCGCCCACTTTGCTCATGACCATATCTGGTTGCGTGACGGGACACCCACTTTGCTTATTACTTTATTTGGTCACGTGATGCGGCCCTCACTTTGTGCATTACCATGTTTGGTCGTGCATCGCGCAGCCCACTTTGCTCATTACAATATTTGGTCCCATGACGCACTGCGCACTTAGCTCATTACCATATTTGGTGGCGTGACGCGCCGCCCTCTTTGTTCATTACCATATTTGGTCGTGCAACGCGCAGCCCACTTTGCTCATTACAATATTTGGTCCCATGACACACTGCGCACTTAGCTCATTACCATATTTGGTGGCGTGACAGCCGCCCACTTTGTTCATTACCATATTTGGTTGTGTGACGCACCACCTACTTTGCTCATTACAATATTTGGTGGAGTGACGCGCCGCCCACTTTGCTCATAACCATATTTGTTGGCGTTACGCGCCGCCCACTTTGCTCATTACCTTATTTGGTTGCGGGATGCGCGACCCACTTTGTTCATTGCCATATTTGGTCACGTGACGCGCCGCCCTCTTTATTCATTACCATATTTGGTTGTGTGACGCGCCGCCTATGTTGTTCATTACCAAATTTGATCGTGTGACGCGCCGTACACATTGTTCATTAACATATTTGGTTGATGATGCGCCGCCCACTTTGCCGCCATCTATTCTCTCTACCATATTTGGTCGCGTGACTCGCCGCCAACTTTGTTCTTTACCATATTTGGTGGCGTGAGCGCCGCCCACTTTGTTTAAGACCACATTTGGTCACGTTACGCGACGCCCACTTTGTTCATTGCCATACTTGGTCGAGTGACCCGCCGCCCTATTTGTTCATTACCACATTTGGTTGTGCGACGCGCCACCCACTTTGCTCATTATCATATATAGTGGCATGACGGGCCGTCCACTTTGCTCATTACCATATTTGGTCGCGTGACGCGCGGCCCACCTTTGTTCATTACCATATATGGTCGCATGACGCGCAGCCCTCTTTGTTCATTAGCATATTTGGTTGTGTGACGCGCCGCCCACTTTGTTCTTTACCATATTTGGTGGCGTGACGCGCCGCCCACTTTGCGAATAACCTTATTTGGTCGTTCAACGGACCGTTCACTTTGCTCATAACCATATCTGGTTGCGTGAGGAGACTCCCACTTTGTTCATTACCATATTTGATCATGTGACGCGCCGCCGACTTTGTTCTTTGCCATATTTGGTCACGTGACACGCCTCCCAATTTGTTCATTACCATATTTGGTCGCGTGACGCGGTGTCCACTTTGTTCATTACCATATTTGGTTGTGTGTAGCTCTGCCTAATTTGCTCATTACAATATTTGGTCACGTGACGCACCGCCCACTTTTCTCATTACCATATTTGGTGGCGTGACGCGCATCCCACTTTGTTCATTACCCTATTTGGTTGTGTGACGCGCCGCCCACATTGTTCATTACCATATTTGGTTGTGTGACGCACCGCCTACTTTGTTCATTACAATATTTGGTCGCGTGACGCGCCACCAACTTTGCTCATTACCATATTTGTTGGTGTGACGCGCCGCCCACTTTGCTCATTACCATATTTGGTCGCGTGTCGCGCCACCCACTTTGTTCAATACCATATTTGGTTGTGTGACGCGCCACCCATGTTATTCATTACCAAATTTGGTCATGTGACGCGCCGCCCACGTTGTCCATTACCATATTTGGTTGTGTGACGCTCCGCCTACTTTGCTCATTACAATAATTGGTCGGGTGACGCGCCACCCACTTTGCCGCCATCTATTCTCACTACCATGTTTGGTCGCGTGACGCGCCGCCCACTTTGTTCTTTACCATATTTGGTGGCGTGACGCGCCGCCCACTTTGCGAATAACCTTATTTGGTCGTTCAACGGACCGTTCACTTTGCTCATAACCATATCTGGTTGCGTGAGGCGACTCCCACTTTGTTCATTACCATATTTGATCATGTGACGCGCCGCCGACTTTGTTCTTTGCCATATTTGGTCACGTGACACGCCTCCCAATTTGTTCATTACCATATTTGGTCACGTGACGCGGTGTCCACTTTGTTCATTACCATATTTGGTTGTGTGTAGCTCTGCCTAATTTGCTCATTACAATATTTGGTCGCGTGACGCACCGCCCACTTTTCTCATTACCATATTTGGTGGCGTGACGCGCGTCCCACTTTGTTCATTACCCTATTTGGTTGTGTGACGCGCCGCCCACATTGTTCATTACCATATTTGGTTGTGTGACGCACCGCCTACTTTGTTCATTACAATATTTGGTCGCGTGACGCGCCACCAACTTTGCTCATTACCATATTTGTTGGTGTGACGCGCTGCCCACTTTGCTCATTACCATATTTATTCGCGTGACGCGCCACCCACTTTGTTCAATATCATATTTGGTTGTGTGACGCGCCACCCATGTTATTCATGACCAAATTTGGTCGTGTGACGCGCCGCCCACGTTGTCCATTACCATATTTGGTTGTGTGACGCTCCGCCTACTTTGCTCATTACAATAATTGGTCGCGTGACGCGCCGCCCACTATGCTCATTACCATATTTGGTCGCGTGACGTGCCACCCACTTTGCCGCCATCTATTCTCACTACCATGTTTGGTCGCGTGACGCGCGACCCACTTTGTTCATTACCATGTTTGGTCACATGACGCGTCACCCTCTTTGATCATTACTATATTTGGTCGTGTGACGCGCCGCCCATGTTGTTCATTACCAAATTTTGCTGTGTGACGCGCTGCCCACGTTGTTCAATACCATATTTGGTTGTGTGACGCTCCGCCTACTTTATTCATTACAATATTAGGTCACGTGACGCGCGACCCACTTTGTACATCACCATATTTGGTCACGTGACGCGCCGCCCTCTTTGTTCATTACTATATTTGGTTGTGTGACTCGCCGCCCATGTTGTTCATTACCATATTTGGTTGTGTGACGCTCCGCCTACTTTAGTCATTACAATATTTGGTTGCGCGATGTGCCGCCCACTTTGCTCTATGCCATATTTGGTTGTGTGACGCGCCGCCTATGTTGATCATTACCAAATTTGGTGGTGTGACGCCCCTCCCACTTTGTTCATTACCATATTTCGTTGTGTGACGCTCCGCAACCTTTACTCATTTCCATATTTGGCGGCGTGACGCCCCGCCCTCTTTGTTCATTGCCATATTATGTCGTGTGAAGCTCCGCCCACTTTGCCGCCATCTTTTCTCACGACCATATTTGGCCACTTGACGCGCCGGCCACTTTATTCATTACCATATTTGGTTGTGCGACGCTCCGCCCACTTTGCTCATTACCATACTTGTTCGCCTGACGCGTGGCCTACTTTGTTCATTACCCTATTTGGTTGTGTGACGCGCCGACCATGTTGATCATTACCAAATTTGGTCGAGTGACGCCCCTCCCACTTTGTTCATTACCATATTTCGTTGTGTGACGCTCCGCCATCTTTTCTCACGACCATATTTGGCCGTGTGACGCGGCGCCCACTTTGTTCATTACCATATTTGGTTGAGTGACGCTCCGCCCACTTTGCTCATTACCATATTTGGTCCCGTGACGCGTGGCCCACTTTGTTCATTGCCCTATTTGGTTGAGTGACGCGCCGACCATGTTGATCATTACCAAATTTGGTCGTATGACGCGCCGCCCACGTTGTTCATTACCATATTTGGTTGTGTGACGCACCGCCTACTTTGCTCATTACAATATTTGGTGGTGTGACGCGGGACCCACTTTGTTCATTACCATATTTGGTGGCGTGACGCGCCGCCCACTTTGTTTATCACCATATTTGGTCGCGTGACGTGCCGCCCACTGTGTTCATTGGCATATTTCGTCGTGTGAAGCTCCGCCCACTTTGCCGCCATCTTTTCTCACGAGCATATATGGTTGTGTGACTCACCGCCCATGTTGATCATTACCAAATTTGGCCACGTGACGGGCCACCCACTTTGTTCATTACCATATATGGTTGTTTGACGCGCCGCCCATGTTGTTGATTGTCAAATTTGGTCGTGTGACGCGCCACCCACGTTGTCCATTACCATATTTGGTTGTGTGACGCTCCGCCTACTTTACTCATTACAATATTTGGTCGCGTGACGTGCCGCCCACTATGCTCATTACCATATTTGGTCGCGTGACGCGCCGGTCACTTTGCCGCCATCTATTCTCACTACCATATTTGGTTGTGCGACGCTCCGCCCACTTTGCTCATTACCATATTTGTTCGCGTGACGCGTGGCCAACTTTGTTCATTACCCTATTTGGTTGTGTGACGCGCCGACCATGTTGATCATTACCAAATTTGGTCGAGTGACGCCCCTTCCACTTTGTTCATTACCATATTTCGTTGTGTGACGCTCCGCCCCCTTTACTCATTTCCATATTTGTCCGCGTGACGCCCCGCCCTCTTTGTTCATTGCCATATTTCGTCGTGTGAAGCTCCGCCCACTTTGCCGCCATCTTTTCTCACGACCATATTTGGCCGTGTGACGCGGCGCCCACTTTGTTCATTACCATATTTGGTTGTGTGACGCTCCGCCCACTTTGCTCATTACCATATTTGGTCCCGTGACGCGTGGCCCACTTTGTTCATTACCCTATTTGGTTGAGTGACGCGCCGACCATGTTGATCATTACCAAATTTGGTCGTATGACGCGCCGCCCACGTTGTTCATTACCATATTTGGTTGTGTGACGCACCGCCTACTTTGCTCATTACAATATTTCGTCGCGTGACGCGCCGCCCACTTTGCTCATTATCATATTTGTTGGCGTGACGCGCCACCCACTTTGCTCATTACCATATTTGGTGGTGTGACGCGGGACCCACTTTATTCATTACCATATTTGGTGGCGTGACGCGCCGCCCACTTTGTTTATCACCATATTTGGTCGCGTGACGTGCCGCCCACTGTGTTCATTGGCATATTTCGTCGTGTGAATCTCCGCCCACTTTGCCGCCATCTTTTCTCACGAGCATATATGGTTGTGTGACTCACCGCCCATGTTGATCATTACCAAATTTGGTCGCGTGACAGGCCACCCACTTTGTTCATTACCATATTTGGTTGTTTGACGCGCCGCCCATGTTGTTGATTGTCAAATTTGGTCGTGTGACGCGCCACCCACGTTGTCCATTACCATATTTGGTTGTGTGACGCTCCGCCTACTTTACTCATTACAATATTTGGTCGCGTGACGTGCCGCCCACTATGCTCATTACCATATTTGGTCGCGTGACGCGCCGGTCACTTTGTTCATTACCATATTTGGTTGTGTGACGCACCGCCTACTTTGTTCATTACAATATTTGGTCGCGTGACGCGCCACCAACTTTGCTCATTACCATATTTGTTGGTCTGACGCGCCGCCCACTTAGCTCATTACCATATTTGGTCGCGTGACGCGCCGCCCACTTTGCTCTATAACATATTTGGTTGTGTGACGCGCCGCCGATGTTGATCATTACCAAATTTGGTCGTGTGACGCCCCTCCCACTTTGTTCATTACCATATTTCGTTGTGTGACGCTCCGTAACCTTTACTCATTTCCATATTTGGCCGCGTGACGCCCCGTCCTCTTTGTTCATTGCCATATTTTGTCGTGTGAAGCTCCGCCCACTTTGCCGCCATCTTTTCTCACGAACACATTTGGCCACTTGACGCGCCGCCCACTTTTTTCATTACCATATTTGGTTGTGTGACGCTCCGCCCACTTTGCTCATTACCATATTTGTTCGCGTGACGCGTGGCCCACTTTGTTCATTACCCTATTTGGTTGTGTGACGCGCCGACCATGTTGATCATCACCAAATTTGGTCGAGTGACGCCCCTCCCACTTTGTTCATTACCATATTTCGTTGTGTGACGCTCCGCCCCCTTTTCTCATTTCCATATTTGGCCGCGTTACGCCCCGCCCTCTTTGTTCATTGCCATATTTCGTCGTGTGAAGCTCCGCCCACTTTGCCGCCATCTTTTCTCACGACCATATTTGGCCGCGTGACGAGCCGCCCACTTTGTTCATTTCCATATTTGGTCCCGTGACGCGTGGCCCACTTTGTTCATTACCCTATATGGTTGTGTGACGCGCCGACCATGTTGATCATTACCAAATTTGGTCGTATGACGCGCCGCCCACGTTGTTCATTACCATATTTGGTTGTGTGACGCACCGCCTACTTTGCTCATTACAATATTTGGTCGCGTGACGCGCCGCCCACTTTGCTCATTACCATATTTGGTGGCGTGACGCGGGACCCACTTTGTTCATTACCATATTTGGTGACGTGACGGGCCGCCCACTTTGTTTATCACCATATTTGGTCGCGTGACGTGCCGCCCACTGTGTTCATTGGCATATTTGGTTGTGTCACGCTCCGCCCCCTATACTCATTTCCATATTTGGTCGCGTGACTCCCCACCCTCTTTGTTCATTGCCATATTTCGTCGTGTGAAGCTCCGCCCACTTTGCCGCCATCTTTTCTCACGAGCATATTTGGTTGTGTGACTCACCGCCCATGTTGATCATTACCAAATTTGGTCGCGTGACGGGCCACCCACTTTGTTCATTACCATATTTAGTTGTTTGACGCGCCGCCCATGTTGTTGATTGTCAAATTTGGTCGTGTGACGCGCCACCCACGTTGTCCATTACCATATTTGGTTGTGTGACGCTCCGCCTACTTTACTCATTACAATATTTGGTCGCGTGACGTGCCGCCCACTATGCTCATTACCATATTTGGTCGCGTGACGCGCCAGCCACTTTGCCGCCATCTATTCTCACCACCATATTTGGTCGCGTGACTCGCCGCCCACTTTGTTCTTTACCATATTTAGTCGCGTGACGCGCCGCCGACTTTGTTTATCACCATATTTGGTCGCGTGACGCCCAGCCTTCTGTGTTCATTGCCATATTTGGTTTTGTCACGGTCCGCCCCCTTTACTCATTTCCATATTTGGTCGCGGGACGCCCCACCCTCTTCGTTCATTGCCATATTTCGTCGTGTAAAGCTCCGCCCACTTTGCTGCCATCTTTTCTGAATAGCATATTTGGTCGCGGGATGCTCAGCCCACTTTATTCATTACCATATTTGGTTGAGTGACGGTCCGCCTACTTTGCTCATCACCATATTTGGTCACGTGACATGCCGCCCTCTTTGTTCATTACTATATTTGGTTGTTTGACTCGCCGCCCATGTTTATCATTACCAAATTTGGTCATGTGACGTGCCGCCCACGTTGTTCATTACCATATTTGATTGTGTGACGCACCGCCTAGTTTGCTCATTACAATATTTGGTAGCGTGACGCGCCGCCCACTATGCTCATTACTATATTTGGTCCCGTGACGCGCCACCCACTTTGCGGCCATCTATTCTCACTACCATATGTGGTCGCGTGACTCGCCGCCCACTTTGTTCTTTACCATATTTGGCGGGGTGACGCGCCGCCAACTGTTTTCATTGCCATATTTGGTTGTGTGACGCTCCGCCCCCTTTACTCATTTCCATATTTGGTCGCGTGACGCCCCGCCCTCTTTGTTCATTGCCATATTTCGTCGTGTGAAGCTCTGCCCACTAGACCGCCATGTTTTCTCACGACCATATTTGGTCGCGTGACGCGCCGCCCACTTTGTTCATTACAATATTTGGTTGTGTGACGTTCCGCCTACTTAGCTCATTACAATATTTGGTCACATGACGCGCCGCCCTCTTTGTTCATTACTATATTTGGTTGTGTGACTCGCCGCCCATGTTGTTCATTACCAAATTTGGTCGTGTGACGCGCCGCCCACGTTGTTCATTACCATATTTGGTTGTGTGACGCTCCGCCTACTTTAGTCATTACAATATTTGGTCGCGTGACACGCCGCCCATTTTGTTCAATTCCATATTTGGTTGTGTGACGCGCCGCCCATGTTGATCATTGCCAAATTTGGTCGTGGGACACGCCGCCCACGTGGTTCATTACCATATTTCGTTGTGTCACGCTCCGCCCCCTTTACTCATTTCCATATTTGGCCGTGTGACGCCCCGCCCTCTTTGTTCATTGCCATACTTCGTCGTGTGAAGCTCCGCCCACTTTGCCGCCATCTTCTGTCGCTACCATATTTGGCCGCGTGACCCGCCGCCCACTTTGTTCATTACCACATTTGGTTTTGTGACGCTCTGCCGACTTTGCTCATTTCCATATTTGGCAGAGTGACGCGCCGCCCACTTTGTTCATTATCATATTTGTTTGTGTGACGCTCTGACCACTTTGCTCATTCTCATATTTGGTCGCGTGATGCGGGACCCACTTTGTTCATCACCATATTTGGTCACGTGACGCGCCGCCCTCTTTGTTCATTACTATATTTGGTTGTTTGACGCGCCGCCCAGGTTTATCATTACCAAATTTGGTCATGTGACGCGCCGCCCACAATGTTCATTACCATATTTGGTTGTGTGACACACCGCCTAATTTGCTCATTACAATATTTGGTAGCGTGACGCGCCGCCCACTATGCACATTACTATATTTGGTCCCGTGACGCGCCACCCACTTTGCGGCCATGTATTCACACTACCATATTTGTTCGCGTGACTCGCCGCCCACTTTGTTCTTTACCATATTTGGTGGCGTGACGCGCCACCCACTTTGTTTATCACAATATTTGGTCACGTGACGCGCCACCCACTTTGCGGCCATCTATTCTCACTACCATATTTGTTCGCGTGACTCGCCGCCCACTTTGTTCTTTACCATATTTGGTGGCGTGACGCGCCACCCACTTTGTTTATCACAATATTTGGTCGCGTGACGCGCCGCCCACTGTTTTCATTGCCATATTTGGTTGTGTGACGCTCCGCCCCCTTTACTCATTTCCATATTTGGTCGCGTGACTCCCCGCCCTCTTTGTTCATTGCCATATTTCGTCGTGTGAAGCTCTGCCCACTAGGCCGCCATCTATTCTCACTACCATATTTGGTCACGTGACTTGCAGTCCACTTTGTTCTTTACCATATTTGGTGGCGAGACGCACCGCCCACTTTGTTTATCACCATATTTGGTCGCGTGATACCCCACTGTCGTTGTTCATTCGCTACCATATTTGGCCGCGTGACCCGCCGCCCACTTTGTTCATTACCACATTTGGTTTTGTGACGCTCTGCCGACTTTGCTCATTTCCATATTTGGCAGAGTGACGCGCCGCCCACTTTGTTCATTATCATATTTGTTTGTGTGACGCTCTGACCACTTTGCTCATTCTCATATTTGGTCGCGTGATGCGGGACCCACTTTGTTCATCACCATATTTGGTCACGTGACGCGCCGCCCTCTTTGTTCATTACTATATTTGGTTGTTTGACGCGCCGCCCAGGTTTATCATTACCAAATTTGGTCATGTGACGCGCCGCCCACAATGTTCATTACCATATTTGGTTGTGTGACACACCGCCTAATTTGCTCATTACAATATTTGGTAGCGTGACGCGCCGCCCACTATGCACATTACTATATTTGGTCCCGTGACGCGCCACCCACTTTGCGGCCATGTATTCACACTACCATATTTGTTCGCGTGACTCGCCGCCCACTTTGTTCTTTACCATATTTGGTGGCGTGACGCGCCACCCACTTTGTTTATCACAATATTTGGTCACGTGACGCGCCACCCACTTTGCGGCCATCTATTCTCACTACCATATTTGTTCGCGTGACTCGCCGCCCACTTTGTTCTTTACCATATTTGGTCGCGTGACGCGCCGCCCACTGTTTTCATTGCCATATTTGGTTGTGTGACGCTCCGCCCCCTTTACTCATTTCCATATTTGGTCGCGTGACTCCCCGCCCTCTTTGTTCATTGCCATATTTCGTCGTGTGAAGCTCTGCCCACTAGGCCGCCATCTATTCTCACTACCATATTTGGTCACGTGACTTGCAGTCCACTTTGTTCTTTACCATATTTGGTGGCGAGACGCACCGCCCACTTTGTTTATCACCATATTTGGTCGCGTGATACCCCACTGTCGTTGTTCATTGCCATATTTGGTAGTGTGAATCTCCGCCCACTTTGCAACCATCTTTTCTCAGCACCATATTTGGTCACGTGATGCGGCCCTCACTTTGTTCATTACCATATTTGGTTGTGTGACGCTACGCCTACTTTACTCATTACAATATTTGGTCACGTGATGCGCCGCCCACTTTGCTCATTACCATATTTGGTCTAGCGACCCCCTGCTCTCTTTGTTCATTACCATATTTGGTCGTGTGACGCGCTGCCCAAGTTCATTACCAAATTTGCTCGTTTGACACGGCGCCCACGTTGTCCATCACCATATTTGGTTGTGTGACGCTCCGGCTACTTTGCACATTACAATAGTTGGTGGCTTGATGCCCCGCCCACGTTGTTCATTACCATATTTGGTCGCTTGACGCGGCGCCCACTTTTCTCATTATCATATTTGGTGGAGTGACGCGCGGCCCACTTTGCTCATTACCATATTTGGTGGCGTGACTGGCCGCCCACTTTGTTCATTGCCATATTTGGTTGTGTGACACTCCGCCTACTTCGCTACTTACTGTATTTGGTCGCGAGACGCGCCACCCACTTTGCTCATTACCATATTTGGTCGGGTGACGCGCCGCCCACTTTGCTCATTACCATATTTGGTCGCGTGACGCGCCGCCCACTTTGCCGCCCACTTTGTGCATGACCATATTTGGTCGTTCAATGCGCTGTACACTTTGCTCATCATCTTATCTGGTTGCTTGAGGGAACGCCCACTTTGTTCATTGCCATATTTGGTCGTGTGACTCGCGGCCCACTTTGCTCATTATAATTTTTGATAGAGTGACGCGGCGCCCACTTTGCCCATTACCATATCTGGTTGCGTCATGCGCTGCCTACTTTGTCCATTGCCATATTTGGTCACGCAATGTGCCGCCCACTTTGCTGATTACCATATTTAGTCAAGCGACTGGCTGCCCACATTGCTCAATACCATATTTGGTCGGATGACGCACCGCCCACTTTGTTCATTGCCATATTTGGTTGTGTGACGCGCCGCCCACTTTGCCGCCCTCTTTGCCGTCCACTTTGCCGCCCACTTTGCCGCCCACTTTGTGCATTACCACTGCCGACTTTATTCTTTACCATATTTGGTCACGTGACATGCCGCCCACTTTGTTCATTTCCATTTTTGGTCAAGTGACGGCCGTCCACTTTGTTCATTACCATATTTGGTCGCATGACGCGCCAGCCACTTTGGTCATTAATATATTGGGTTGCGTGACGCGCACACTTTGCCGCACACTTTGCGCATTACCATATTTGGTCGATCAACGTGACATTCACTTTGTTCAAAACCATATCTGATTGCGTCAGCCGACGCCCACTTTGTTCTTTACCGTATTTGGTCAAGTGACGCGCCACCCACTTTGTTCATTGCCATATTTAGTCACGTGACAGCCACCCACGTTGTTCATTACCATATTTGGTCACGTGACGTGCCGCCCACTTTGTTCATGACCATATTTGGTCGCGTGACACGCAGCACACTTTGTTCATTACCATATTTGGTCGCGAGATGTGCCGCCCACTTTTTTCATTCCAATATTTGGTTGCGTGACACGCACCCCACTTTGCCGTCCAATTTGCTCATTCCCATATTTGGTCAAGTGACCCGCCACCCACTTTGTTCATTAGCATATTTGGTCGTGCAACGCGACGCCCACTTTGCTCATTACAATATTTGGTCGCGTGACGCCCCGCCCATTTAGCTCATTACCATATTTGGTGGCGTGACGCGCCGCCCTCTTAGCTCATTGCCATATTTGATCCTGTGACGCACCGTCCACTTTGTTCATTACAATATTAGGTCACGTGATGCCCCGCCCACTTTACTCATTACCATATTTGGTTGGGTGACGGCCGTCCCGCTTTGTTCATTACCATATTTGGTTGATTGACGCTCCGCCTACTTTGCTGATTACAATATTTGGTCGCGTGACGCACCGCCCGCTTTGCACATTTCCATATTTGGTGGCGTGACGCGCCGCCCACTTTGTTCATTAACATATTTGGTCATGTGACGCGCTGCCCAGTCTTCCGCCCACTTTGCCGCCCACATTGCGCATAGCCATATTTGGTTGTTCAACGGACGGTTCACTTTGCTCATAACCATATTACTGGTTGCATTAGCCGACGCCCTCTTTGTTCATTACCATATTTGGTCACGTGACGGCCGCCCACTTTGTTCATTATCATATTTGGTCGCGTGATGCGCCGCCCTCGTTGTCCATTACCATATATGGTCGATTGACGCCGCCCACTTTGTTCTTTACCATATTTGGTGCCATGACGCGCCGCCCACTTTGCTCATTACCATATTTGGTCGCGTGACGCGCCGCCCACTTTGTTCATTGCCATATTTGGTTGTGTGACGCTGCGCCCACTTTGCCGCCATCTTTTTTCACTACCATATTTGGTCACGTGACCCGCCGCCCGATTTTGATCTTCATCATATTTGGTGGTGTGACTTTCTTCATTACCATATTTGGCTCTTTGACACTCGGCCTACTTTGCTCATTACAATATTTGGTCGGGTGACGCGCCGTCCACTTTGCTCATTAACATATTTGGTGGCGTGATGCGCCGCCCATGTATTTCATGACCATATTTGGTCGTTCAACGCGCCGTTCCCTTTGTTCATAACCATATCTGGTTGCGTGAGGCACCGCCCGATTTTGATCTTCATCATATTTGTTGGTGTGTCCCGCCGCCCCCTTTGTTCATTACCATATTTGGTTGTGTGATGCTCCGCCTAATTCGCTACTTACAATATTTGGTCGTGTGACTGGCCGCCCACTTTCCTCATTACCGTATTTGGTCACGTGACGCGCCGCCCACTTTGCCGTCACCTTTGCCGCCAACTTTGCCGCCAACTTTGTGCATTACCAAATTTGGTCGTTCAACGCGCCGTTCACTTTGTTCATATTCATATCTAGTTGCTTGAGGCGACGCCCACTTTGTTCATTGCCATATTTGGTGGCGTGACGCGCTGCCCACTTTGCTCATTATAATATTTGATAGCGTGACGGGCCGCCCACTTTGCTCATTACCATATCTGGTTGCGTGATGCGCTGCCTACTTTGTTCTTTACCATATTTGGTCACGCAATGTGCCGCCCACTTTGCTCATTACCGTTTTTGGTTGCGTGACCGGTGACTTTGCCGCCCACTTTGCCGCCCACTTTGCCGCCCACTTTGCCGCCCACTTTGCTCATAACCATATTTAGTCAAATGACGGGCCGCCCACTTTGTTCATTAAGAAATTTGGTCGCGTGACACGCCGCCCACTTTGCTCATTACCATATTCGGTGACGTGCCGCCCACTTTGCTCATTACCATATTTGGTCGCATGACGCACCACCCACTTTGTTCATTGCCATATTTGGTTGTGTGACGCGCCGGCCACTTTGCCGCCCACTTTGCCGCCCACTTTGCCGCCCACTTTGCCGCCCACCTTGCCCATTACCATAATTGGTCGTTCAACGCACCGTTCACTTGGTCATAACCATATCTGGTTGCGTGAGGCGACGCCCACTTTGTTCATTACCATATTTTGTCACGTGACGGCCGCCCACTTCGGTCATTACCATATTTGGTGACATGACGCGGCGCACACTTTCTTCATGCCATTGCCATATTTGGTCAGGTGACGCTCCGCCCACCCATTTTTTTTTAGCGTTTTTTTGCGTGTAACGTGCCAGCAACTTTTCTCATAACCATATATGGTCCCATGACGCGTCGCCCACTTTGTTCATTACCATATTTCGTCGCGTGACGGGCCGACCACTTTGCTCATTATAATATTTGGTGGCGTCACGCGCCGCCCATTTTGCCGCCCACTTTGCCGCCCACTTTGCCGCCCTTTACTCGTTACCATATTTGGTCGCATGACGTGCGACCCACCTTGTCGCCTACTTTGCGCATTACCATATTTGGACATGTGACCCGTCGCCCACTTGATACATTGCCATATTTCGTAGCGTGACGGGCCGTCATCTTTGCTCATTACCATATTTGGTCGTGTAACGCGCCGCCCACTTTGCTCATTACCATATTTGGGCGCGTGTCGTGCCGCCCACTTTGTTCATGAGCATATTTGGTGGCGTGACGCACCGCCCACTTAACTTGTCAGGGAAGCTCTCAGAACATGACATTTTCAGCTCCCACTATAGAAGAAAAGGTCTTTCTAGTAGTTGCACATTAAATCGAAGCTGTCTGAAGTGTTTTCGAAAGTTATCAACATTTTTATGTTTGGCGTTCCGGAACCCACCTTATCTCAGGCTGTAAACGCTTTTTTTGCATTGTGCCATAACTTTGGAGGGAAGCTTCAGAACATGAAATTTTCAATTCCCATTATAGCAGAAAGGGTCTTTCTCATACTTGCACATCAAATCTAAGCTGTCTGAAGTGTTTTTTGAAAATTTTCAACATTTTTGTTAGGCGTTTCGGAACGCACCTTATCTCAGGCTCTAAACGCTTTTTTTGCATTGTGCCATAACTTTGGAGGGAAGCTTCAGAAAACGAAATTTTAACCTCCCACTATATCAGAAAGGGTCTTTCTAGTAGTTGCACATCAAATCTAACCTGTCTGTAGTGTTTTTCGAAAGTTATCAACATTTTTATGTTAGGCGTTCCGGATCGCACCTTATTGAAAACGCCTTTTCTTCATTGTGCCATAACTTTGCAGGGAAGCTTCAGAACATGAAATTTTCACCTCCCACGATAGCAGAAAGGGTCTTTCTAGTAGTTGCACATCAAATCTAAGCTGTCTGAAGTGTTTTTCCAAAGTTATCAATATTTTTATCCTTGGCGTTCCGAAACCCATCTTATCTCAGACTGAAAACGCGTTTTCTGCATTGTGCCATAACTTTGCAGGGAAGCTTCAGAACATGAAATTTTCAACTCCCACTATAGCAGAAGGGGTCTTTCTAGTAGTTGCACATCAAATCTAAGCTGTCTGAAGTGTTTTTCCAAAGTTATCAACATTTTTGTTAGGCGTTTCGGAACGCACCTTATCTCAGGCTCTAAACGCTTTTTTTGCATTGTGCCATAACTTTGGAGGGAAGCTTCAGAACACGAAATTTTAACCTCCCACTATATCAGAAAGGGTCTTTCTAGTAGTTGCACATCAAATCTAACCTGTCTGTAGTGTTTTTCGAAAGTTATCAACATTTTTATGTTAGGCGTTCCGGATCGCACCTTATTGAAAACGCCTTTTCTTCATTGTGCCATAACTTTGCAGGGAAGCTTCAGAACATGAAATTTTCACCTCCCACGATAGCAGAAAGGGTCTTTCTAGTAGTTGCACATCAAATCTAAGCTGTCTGAAGTGTTTTTCCAAAGTTATCAATATTTTTATCCTTGGCGTTCCGAAACCCATCTTATCTCAGACTGAAAACGCGTTTTCTGCATTGTGCCATAACTTTGCAGGGAAGCTTCAGAACATGAAATTTTCACCTCCCACTATAGCAGAAAGGGTCTTTCTAGTAGTTGCACATCAAATCTAAGCTGTCTGAAGTGTTTTTCCAAAGTTATCAACATTTTTGTTAGGCGTTTCGGAACGCACCTTATCTCAGGCTCTAAACGCTTTTTTTGCATTGTGCCATAACTTTGGAAGGAAGCTTCAGAACACGAAATTTTAACCTCCCACTATAGCAGAAAGGGTCTTTCTAGTAGTTGCACATCAAATCTAACCTCTCTGAAGTGTTTTTCCAAAGTTATCAACATTTTTATGTTTGGCGTTCCGGATCGCACCTTATTGAAAACGCCTTTTCTTCATTGTGCCATAACTTTGCAGGGAAGCTTCAGAACATGAAATTTTCACCTCCCACGATAGCAGAAAGGGTCTTTCTAGTAGTTGCACATCAAATCTATGCTGTATGAAGTGTTTTTCCAAAGTTATCAATATTTTTATGCTTGGCGTTCCGAAACCCATCTTATCTCAGGCTGAAAACGCGTTTTCTGCATTGTGCCATAACTTTGCAGGGTAGTTTGAGAACATGAAATTTACACCTCCCACTATAGCAGAAATGGTCTTTCTAGTAGTTGCACATCAAATCTAAGCTGTCTGAAGTGTTTTTCCAAAGTTATCAATATTTTTATGCTTGGCGTTCCGAAACCCATCTTATCTCAGGCTGAAAACGCGTTTTCTGCATTGTGCCATCACTTTGCAGGGAAGCTTCAGAACATGAAATTTTCACCTCCCACTATAGCAGAAAGGGTCTTTCTAGTAGTTGCACATCAAATTTAAGCTGTCTGAAGTGTTTTTCGAAAGTTATCAACATTTTTTTGTTTGGCGTTCCGGAACCCACCTTATCTCAGGCTGAAAACGCATTTTCTGCCTTGTGCCATAACTTTGCAGGGAAGCTTCTGAACATGAAATTTTCATATCCCACTATAGCAGAAAGCGTCTTTCTAGTAGTTGCACATCAAATCTAAGCCGTTTGAAGTGTTTTTCCAAAGTTATCAACATATTTATGTTTGGCGTTCCGGAATCGACCTTATCTCAGGCTGAATGCACGTTTTCTGCATTGTGCCATAACTTTGCAGGGAATTCAAGATGGCGCCGACGAAGGCTGGCCTGGAATTACCGTGCATGTGATTTTGTTTATTTTTGTGTTTTGACGGAGCATCTGCGTGTTCGTACACACGAGATCAGTTGATGAACATCAGGGCTATGACTCCGTCTGACTTACTACCAGTATTTTTGGTGTCAGTTGCGGAGTTAGTTCATCTTTTGGCGGGGCGGAAGAAACTGAGGAGGAGAGGGAAACGTGCCGGTGCGCTCGTTCGCCTTCGTCGAAGAGGATCGCGCACTCCACTTCCCGGGATAATCCTCTCCAACGTCCGCTCGCTCAGCAATAAGATGGATGAATTGGCGCTGATGTTGAGACGGAACAGAGACTTCTCCTCCTCTTGTGTTTTGTGTTTCACGGAGACGTGGTTGAGCGATCTCATCCTGGACACTGCGCTTCATCTGGAGGGTTTCCAGCTTCACCGCGCGGACCGGGTTCCGGAGCTCACCGGCAATACCAAAGGCGGAGGACTGTGTTTCTACATCAACAATCGCTGGTGTACGGACGTGACGGTGATCTTCCAGCACTGCTCTCCCTCTCTGGAATGTCTGATCGTGAACTGTAAGCCGTTTTACTCCCCACGTGAGTTCGCTTCATTCATTCTGGTTGCCGTGTATATCTCGCCCAGCGCGGATGTACGTGAGGCTCAGAGTGCGCTCGCGGATCAGGTCCTGCATGTGGAGCGAACTTTCCCGGACTCTCCTGTGATTGTGCTTGGTGACTTCAACAAGGCAAATCTGAGTGAGGAGCTTCCCAGGTACAGGCAGGTTGTAAAATGTCCCACCAGAGAGCAGAGCGTGCTGGATCGCTGTTACTCATCGCTCCGCAACTTCTATACCGCCTTCCCTCGAGCTGCACTGGGACTCTCTGACCACTTGATGGTTCATCTTGTTCCTACATACAAGCAGAAGCTGAAGCTGGCAAAGCCTGTTGTGAGAAGCATGAAGATCTGGACAAGTGAAGCTAAAGAGGAGCTGCAGTCTTGCATGGAGACCACAGACTGGGAGGTGTTCAGGGCTGCGACCAATAATCTGGATGAATATACAGACACTGTGACTTCATGGATCAGCTACTGTGAAGAGTGCATAGTTCCAACGCGCACCAAGGTGAGTTATGCAAATGACAAACCTTGGTTCACAACTAAACTCAGCCAGATTAGACGGGAGAAGGAGGCAGCTCGCAAGAGTGGGGACAGGAACTGCTACAAAGAGATGAAGTATCGGTTTCAGAGGGAGCTGAAGAAAGCTAAGGCCGCATACTCTGACAAACTCACGCAGCAGTTCTCAGCCAATGACTCGGCTGCGGTGTGGAGAGGGCTCAAGGTGGTCACTAACTACAAGCCACGTGCCCCCCACAGTCTGAACAACCTCACTTTTGCACAGGACCTGAACAACTTTTATTGTCGCTTTGAGCAGCCATTTTGCCCCAGCACCTCTGTGGTCTCTCCAGCCCCATGTTCCACTTTACAACAAAGGACTGTGCTGTCTCTTAGTGACACAACTAAGACCAACGATGTCACTGAGACAGCAAAGATCACAGTCACTTTTGATGAGCCACCCCCTCACCTCCCCCCCTCTTTCTCTTGACATCATGGAGCAAGACGTGCGCACTCAGTTCTGGAGGCTGAACCTTCGGAAGGCGGCAGGTCTGGACAGAGTTTCCCCTGCCATCCTGAATCATTGTGCTGCTGAGCTGGCTCCAGTGTTCACGGACATCTTCAATGCTTCCTTGGTGTCCTGTCATGTTCCTGCCTGCTTTAAGTCCTCCACTATCATCCCTGTTCCCAAGAAGGCCAGGATCACTGGACTGAATGACTACAGACCGGTGGCACTGACGTCTGTGGTCATGAAGTCCTTTGAGCGCCTGGTTCTCTCTCACCTGAAGTCCATCACTGCTTCTCACCTGGACTCATTGCAGTTTGCCTACAGAGCCAACAGATCTGTGGACGATGCAGTGAACCAGGCCCTTCATTTCGTTCTGGAGCATCTGGACTCCCCAGGAACCTATGCCAGGATCCTGTTTGTGGACTTCAGCTCTGCCTTTAATACAATTCTTCCAACTCTGCTTGAAGACAAGCTTCGCCAGCTGGACGTGCCTGACTCCCTCTGCAGATGGATTACAGACTTCCTGACCAGCCGAAGTCAGCGTGTGCGGCTGGGGATGACTGTCTCCGACACTCGGACCCTCAACATTGGGTCTCCTCAGGGCTGTGTTCTCTCTCCATGGCTCTTCTCCCTGTACACTAACTGCTGCACCTCCAGCCACGAGTCCGTGAAGCTGATCAAGTTTGCGGACGACACCACCATCATCGGGCTCATCTCAGATGGAGATGAGTCGGCTTACAGGAGGGAGGTGGACCGGCTGGTGTCCTGGTGCAGCAACAACAACCTGGAGCTCAACGCTCAGAAGACAGTGGAGATGATCATGGACTTCAGGAGAGTAACAGCTCCTCCGTCCCATCTCATGTTGGCTGGTTTATCCATTCCTATTGTGGACTGCTTCTGCTTCCTGGGAACCACCATCACTGAGGACCTCAAATGGGAGCCAACCATCAGGTCCCTCATCAAGAAGGCCCAGCAGAGAATGTTCTTGCTGAGGCAGCTACGAAAACTACGACTGCCGACGAAGTTGCTGGTGGAGTTCTACACAGCCATCATCCAGTCCATCCTCACCTCCTCTATCACCGTCTGGTACAACAGTGCCACCTCCAGGGACAAGAGCAGACTGCAGCGCATCGTACGTTCTGCTGAGAAGGTGATTGGTTGCAGCCTGCCACCTCTTCATGACCTGTATGCCTCTAGGACCCAGAGACGTGCAGGTCGGATCAGAGCCGACCCTTCTCACCCTGGACATAGACTGTTTGTTCCTCTTCCCTCTTGCAGGAAAGCTTCAGAACATGAAATTTTCAATTCCCACTAAAGCAGAAATGGTCTTTCTCCTACTTGCAGATCAAATCTAAGCTGTCTGAAGTGTTTTTCGAAAGTTTTCAACATTTTTATATTTGGCGATCCTGAATCGACCTTATCTCTGGCTGAAAACGCGTTTTCTGCATTGTGCCATAACTTTGCAGGGAAGCTTCAGAACATGAAATTTTCAACTCCCACTACAGCAGAAAGGGTCTTTCTAGTAGTTGCACGTCAAATCTAAGCTGTCTGAAGTGTTTTTCCAAAGTTATCAACATTTTTATGTTTGGCGTTCCAGAATCGACCTTATCTCAGGCTGAAAACGCGTTTTCTGCATTGTGATATAACTTTGCAGGGAAGCTTCAGAACATGAAATTTTCACATCCCAATATAGCAGAAAGGGTCTTTCTAGTAATTGCACATCAAATCTAACCTGTCTGAAGTGTTTTTCCAAACTTATCAACATTCTTATGTTTGGCGTTCCGGAATCAACCTTATCTCAGGCTGAAAACGCGTTTTCTGCATTGTGCCATCACTTTGCAGGAAAGCTGCAGAATATGAAATTTTCACCTCTCACTATAGCAGAAAGGGTCTTTCTCGTAGTTGCACAACAAATCTTTGCTGTATGAAGTGTTTTTCGAAAGTTATCAATATTTTTATGTTTGGCGTTCCGGATCGCACCTTATTGAAAACGCCTTTTCTACATTGTGCCATAACTTTGCAGGGAAGCTTCAGAACATGAAATTTTCACCTCCCACTGTAGCAGAAAGGGTCTTTCTAGTAGTTGCACATCAAATCTAAGCTGTCTGAAGTGTTTTTCCAAAGTTATCAACATTTTTATGTTTGGAGTTCTGGAACCCACCTTATGTCAGACTGAAAACGCGTTTTCTGCATTGTGCCATAACTTTGCAGGGAAGCTTCAGAACATGAAATTTTGACCTCCCGATATAGCAGAAAGGGTCTTTCTAGTAGTTGGACATCAAATCTAAGCTGTCTGATGTGTTTTTCCAAAGTTATCAACATGTTTATGTTTGGCGTTCCGGAATCGACCTTATCTCAGGCTGAAAACGCGTTTTACGCATTGTGCCATAACTTTGGAGGGAAGCTTCAGTAAATGAAATTTCCACCTCCCACTATAGCAGAAAGGGTCTTTCCAGTAGTTGCACATCAAATCTAAGCTGTCTGAAGTGTTGTTCCAAAGTTATCAACATTTTTTTCTTTGGCGTTCAGGAACCCACCTTATCTCAGGATGAAAACGTGTTTTTTGCCTTGTGCCATAACTTTGCAGGGAAGCTTCAGAACATGAAATTTTCATGTCCCACTATAGCAGAAAGGGTCGTTCTAGTAGTTGCACATCAAATCTAAGCTGTCTGAAGTGTTTTTCCAAAGTTATCAACATTTTTATCTTTGGCGTTCCGGAATCTACATCATCTCAGGCTGAAAACGCCTTTTCTGCATTGTGCCATCACTTTGCACGGAAGCTTCAGAACATGAAATTTTCACCTCCCACTGTAGCAGAAAGGGTCTTTCTAGTAGTTGCACATCAAATCTAAGCTGTCTGAAGTGTTTTTCCAAAGTTATCATATTTTTATGTTTGCCGTTCCTGAATCGACCTTATCTCAGGCTGAAAACGCGTTTTCTGCATTGTGCCATAACTTTGCAGGGAAGCTTCAGAACAAGAAATTTTCAACTCCCACTACAGCAGAAAGGGTCTTTCTAGTAGTTGCACAACAAATATAAGCTGTCTGAAGTGTTTTTCGAAAGTTATCAACATTTTTGTATTCGGCATTCCAGAATCGACCTTATCTCTGGCTGAAAACGTGTTTTCTGCATTGTGATATAACTTTGCAGGAAAGCTTCAGAACATGACATTTTCACATCCCACTATAGCAGAAAGGGTCTTTCGGGTAGTTGCACATCCAATCTAAGCTGTCTGATGTGTTTTTCCAAAGTTATCAACATTTTCATGTTTTGCCTTACGGAATCGACCTTATCTCAGGCTGAAAACCCGTTTTCTGCATTGTGTCTTAACTTTTCAGCGGAGCTTGAGTACATGGAATTTTCACCTCCCACTATAACAGAAAGGGTCCTTCTAGTAGTTGCACATCAACTCTAAGCTGTCTGAAGTGTTTTTCCAAAGTTATCAACATTTTATGTTTGGCGTTCCGGAACCCTCCTTATCTCAGGCTGAAAACGCGTTTTTTGCATTGTGCCATAACTGTGCAGGGAAGCTTCAGAACATGAAATTTTCACCTCCCTCTAAAGAAGAAAGGGTCTTTCCAGTAGTTGCACATCAAATCTAAGCTGTCTGAAGTGTTGTTCGAAAGTTATCAACATTTTTACGTTTGGCGTTCCGGAACCCACCTTATCTCAGGCTGAAAACGCGTTTTCTGCATTGTGCCTTTACTTTTCTGGTTAGCTTCAGAACATGGAATTTTCACCTCCCACTGTAGCAGAAAGGGTCATTCTAGTAGTTGCACATCAAATCTAAGCTGTCTGAAGTGTTTTTCCAAAGTTATCAACATTTTTACGTTTGGCGTTCCGGAACCCACCTTATCTCAGGCTGAAAACGCATTTTCTGCATTGTGCCATAACTTCTCAGGGAAGTTTCCGTACATGAAATTTTCACCTCCCTCTAAACCAGAAAGGGTCTTTCTAGTAGTTGCACATCAAATCTAAGCTGTCTGAAGTGTTTTTCCAAAGTTATCAACGTTTTTACGTTTGGCGTTCCGGAACCCACCTTATCTCAGGCTGAAAACGCATTTTCTGAAATGTGCCATAACTTTTCTGGGAAGCTTCAGATCATTAAATTTTCACCTCCCACTAAAGCAGAAAGGTTCTTTCTAGTAGTTGCACATCAAATCGAAGCTGTCTGAAGTGTTTTTCGAAAGTTATCAACATTTTTATGTTTGGCGTTCCGGAACTCACCTTATCTCAGGCTGAAAACGCATTTTCTGAAATGTGCCACAACTTTTCTGGGAAGCTTCAGATCATGAAATTTTCACCTCCCACTAAACCAGAAAGGGTCTTTCTTGTAGTTGCACATCAAATCTAAGCTGTCTGAAGTGTTTCTCCAAAGTTGTCAACATTTTTGTGTTTGGCGTTCCGGAACCCACCTTATCTCAGGCTGAAAACGCGTTTACTGCATTGTTCCTTGACTTTGCAGGGAAGCTTCAGAACATGAAATTTTCAACTCCCACTATAACAGACAGGGTCTTTCTAGTAGTTGCACATCAAATATAAGTTGTCTGAAGTGTTTCTCGAAAGCTATCAACATTTTTATGTTTGGCGTTCCGGAAACGACCTAATCTCGGGCTGAAAACGCGTCTTCTGCATTGTGCCATAACTTTGCAGGGAAGCTTCAGAACATGAAATTTTCACCTCCCACCATAGCAGAAAGGGTCTTTCTAGTCGTTGTACATCAAATCTAAGCTGTCTGAAGTGTTTTTCCAAAGTTACCAATATTTTTATGTTTGGCGTTCCGGAACCCACCTTATCTCAGGCTGAAAACGCGTTGTCTGCATTGTGCCATAACTTTGCATGGAAGCTTCAGAACATGAAATTTTAACCTCCCACTATAGCAGAAAGGGTCTTTCTAATAGTTGCACCTCAAATCTAAGCTGTCTGATGTGTTTTTCTAAAGTTATCAAAATTTTTAATTATGGCGTTCCGGAATCTACCTTATCTCAGGCTGAAAACGCGTTTTACGTATTGTGCCATAACTTTGCAGGGAACCTTTAGAACATGAAATTTTCACCTCCCACTATAGTAGAAAGGGTCTTTCTAGTAGTTGCACATCAAATCTAAGCTGTCTGAAGTGTTTTTCCAAAGTGATCAACATTTTTACGTTTGGCGTTCCGGAATCAACCTTATCTGAGGCTGAAAACGCATTTTCTGCATTGTGCCATAACTTTGCAAGGAAGCTTCAGAACATGAAATTTTCACCTCCCACTATAGCAGAAAGGGTCTTTCTAATAGTTGCACATCAAATCTAAGCTGTCTGATGTGTTTTTCGAAAGTTATCAAAATTTTTATGTTTGGCGTTCCGGAACCCACCTTATCTCAGGCTGAAAACAGGTTTTCTGCATTGTGACATAACTTTGCAGGGAAGCTTCAGAACATGAAATTTTCCCGTCCCACTATAGCAGAAAGGGTCTTTCCAGTAGTTGCACATCAAATCTAAGCTGTCTGAAGTGTTTTTCCAAAGTTATCAACATTTTTGTGTTTGGCGTTCCGGAATCGACCTTATCTCAAGCTGAAAACGCGTTTTCTGCATTGTGCCATAACTTTGCAGGGAAGCTTCAGAACATGAAATGTTCACCTCCCAATATAGTAGAAAGGGTCTTTCGAGTAGTTGCACATCAAATCTAAGCTGTCTGAAGTGTTTTTCGAAAGTTATCAACATTTTTATGTTTGGCGTTCCAGAATCGACCTTATCTCAGGCTGAAAACGCGTTGTCTGCATTGTGCCATAACTTTGCATGGAAGCTTCAGAACATGAAATGTTCACCTCCCACTATAGCAGAAAGGGTCTTTCTAGTAGTTGCACATCAAATCTAAGCTGTCTGAAGTGTTTTTCGAAAGTTATCAACATGTTTATGTTTGGTGTTCAGGAATCGTCCTAATCTCAGCATGAAAATGCGTTTTCTGTATTGTCCCATAACTTTCCAGGGAAACTTCAGAACATGAAATTTTGACCTCCCACTATAGCAGAAAGGGTCTTTCTAGTAGTTGCACATCAAATCTAAGCTGTCTGAAGTGTTTTTCGAAAGTTATCAACATTTTTATGTTTGGCGTTCCAGAATCGACCTTATCTCAGGCTGAAAACGCGTTGTCTGCATTGTGCCATAACTTTGTATGGAAGCTTCCGAACATGAAATTTTAACCTCCCACTATAGCAGAAAGGGTCTTTCTAGTAGTTGCACATCAAATCTAAGCTGTCTGAAGTGTTTTTCCAAAGTTATCAACATTTTTATGTTTGGCGTTCCGGAATCGACCTTATCTCAGGCTGAAAACGCGTTTTACGCATTGTGCCACAACTTTGCAGGGAAGCTTCAGAAAATGAAATTTTCACCTCCCACATTAGCAGAAAGGGTCTTTCCAGTAGTTACACATCAAATCTAAGCTGTCTGAAGTGTTTTTCCAAAGTTATCAACATTTTTGCGCTTGGCGTTCCGGAACCCACCTTATCTCAGGCTGAAAACGCGTTTTCTGTATTGTGCCATAACTTCTCAGGGAAGCTTCAGAACATGAAATGTTCAAGTCTGACAATTGCAGAAAGGGTCTTTCTAGTAGTTGCAAATCAAATCTAAGCTGTCTGAAGTGTTTTTCCAAAGTTACCAACATTTTTATCTTTGGCGTTCCGGAATCGACCTTATCTCAGGCTGAAAACACGTTTTACGCATTGTGCCATAAGTTTGCAGGGAAGCTTAAGAACATGAAATGTTCACCTCCCACTATAGCAGAAAGGGTCTTTCGAGTAGTTGCACATCAAACGTAAGCTGTCTGAAGTGTTGTTCCAAAGTTATCAACATTTTTACGCTTGGCGTTCCGGAACCCACCGTATCTCAGGCTAAAAACGCGTTTTCTGTATTGTGCCATAACTTCTCAGGGAAGCTTCAGAACATGACATTTTCACCTCCCACTATAGCAGAAAGGGTCTTTCTAGTAGTTGCACATCAAATGTAAGCTGTCTGAAGTGTTGTTCCAAAGTTATCAACATTTTTACGCTTGGCGTTTCGGAATCGACCTTATCTCCGGCTGAAAATGCGTTTTCTGCATTGTGCCATAACTTTCCAGGGAAGCTTCAGAACATGAAATTTTAACCTCCCACTATAGCAGAAAGGGTCTTTCTAGTAGTTGCACATCAAATCTAAGCTGTCGAAAGTGTTTTTCCAAAGTTATCAACATTTTTATGTTTGGCGTTCCGGAACCCACCTTATCTCAGGCTGAAAACACGATTTACGCATTCTGCCATAACTTTGCAGGGAAGCTTCAGAACATGAAATTTTCACCTCCCACAATAGCAGAAAGGGTCTTTCGAGTAGTTGCGTATCAAATCTAAGCTGTCGAAAGTGTTTTTCCAAAGTTATCAACATTTTTATGTTTGGCGTTTCGGAATCGACCTTATCTCCGGCTGAAAACGCGTTTTCTGCATTGTGCCATAACTTTCCAGGGAAGCTTCAGAACATGAAATTTTAACCTCCCACTATAGCAGAAAGGGTCTTTCTAGTAGTTGCACATCAAATCTAAGCTGTCGAAAGTGTTTTTCCAAAGTTATCAACATTTTTATGTTTGGCGTTCCGGAACCCACCTTATCTCAGCCTGAAAAAGCGTTTTACATATTTTGCCATAACTTTGCAGGGAAGCTTCAGAACATGAAATTTTAACCTCCCACTATAGCAGAATGGGTCTTTCTAGTAGTTGCACATCAAATCTAAGCTGTCTGAAGTGTTTTTCCAAAGTTATCAACATTTTTATGTTTGGCGTTCCGGAATCGAGCTTAACTCAGGCTGAAAACGCGTTTCCTGCATTGTGGCATAACTTTGCAGGGAAGCTTCAGAACATGAAATGTTTGCCTCCCACTATAGCAGAAAGGGTATTTCTAGTAGTTGCACATCAAATCTAAGTTGTCTGAAGTGTTTTTCCAAAGTTATCAACATTCTTATGTTTGGCGTTCCGGAATCGACCTTATCTCAGGCTGAAAACGCGTTTTACGCATTGTGCCATAACTTTGCAGGAAAGCTTCAGAACATGAAATTTTCAACTCCCACTACAGCAGAAAGGGTCTTTCTAGTAGTTGCACATCAAATCTAAGCTGTCTGAAGTGTTTTTCCAAAGTTATCAACATTTTTATGTCTGGCGTTCTGGAACCCACCTAATCTCAGACTGAAAACGCGTTTTCCGCATTGTGCCATAACTTTTCAGGGAAGCTTCAGAAAATGAAATGTTCGCCTCCCACTATAGCAGAAAGGGTATTTCTACTAGTTGCACATCAAATCTAAGTTGTCTGAAGTGTTTTTCCAAAGTTATCAACATTCTTATGTTTGGCGTTCCGGAACCCACCTTATCTCAGGCTGAAAACGCGTTTTACGCATTGTGCCATAACTTTGCAGGAAAGCTTCAGAACATGAAATTTTCAACTCCCACGATAGCAGAAAGGGTCTTTCTAGTAGTTGCACATCAAATCAAAGCTGTCTGAAGTGTTTTTCCAAAGTTATCAATATTTTTATGTTTGGCGTTCCGGAATCGACCTTATCTCAGGTTGAAAACGCGTTTTCTGCATTGTGGCATAACTTTGCAGGGAAGCGTCAGAACATGAAATGTTCGCCTCCCACTATAACAGAAAGGGTCTTTCTAGTAGTTGGACATCAAATCTAAGCTGTCTGAAGTGTTTTTCCAAAGTTATCAACATTCTTATTTTTGGCGTTCCGGAACCCACCTTATCTCAGGCTGAAAACGCGTTTTACGCATTGTGCCATAACTTTGCAGGAAAGCTTCAGAACATGAAATTTTCAACTCCCACGATAGCAGTAAGGGTCTTTCTAGTAGTTGCACATCAAATCAAAGCTGTCTGAAGTGTTTTTCCAAAGTTATCAATATTTTTATGTTTGGCGTTCCGGAATCGACCTTATCTCAGGCTGAAAACGCGTTTTCTGCATTGTGGCATAACTTTGCAGGGAAGCGTCAGAACATGAAATGTTCGCCTCCCACTATAGCAGAAAGGGTCTTTCTAGTAGTTGCACATCAAATCTAAGCTGTCTGAAGTGTTTTTCCAAAGTTATCAACATTTTTATGTTTGGCGTTCCGGAACCCACCTTATCTCAAGCTGAAAACGCGTTTTCTGCATTGTGCCATAACTTTGCAGGGAATCATCAGAACATGAAATTTTCACCTCCCACTATAGCAGAAAGGGTCTTTCTAGTAGTTGCACATCAAATCTAAGCTGTCTGAAGTGTTTTTCGAAAGTTATCAACATTTTTATGTTTGGCGTTCCGGAACCCACCTTATCTTAGGCAGAAAACAGGTTTTCTGCATTGTGCCATAACTTTGCAGGGAAGCTTCAGAACATGAAATGTTCTCCTCCCAGTATAGCAGAAAGGGTCTTTCTAGTAGTTGCACAACAAATCTAAGCTGTCTGATGTGTTTTTCCAAAGTTATCAACATTCTTATGTTTGGCGTTCCGGAATCAACCTTATCTCGGGCTGAAAACGCGTTTTCTGCATTGTGCCATAACTTTGCAGGGAAGCTTCAGGACATGAAATTTTCACCTCCCACTGTAGCAGAAAGGGTCTTTCTAGTAGTTGCACATCAAATCTAAGCTGTCTGAAGTGTTTTTCCAAAGTTATCACCATTTTTATGTTTGGCGTTCCGGAATCAACCTTATCTCAGGCTGAAAACGCGTTTTACGCATTGTGCCATAACTTTGCAGGAAAGCTTCAGAACATGAAATTTTCAACTCCCACTATTGCAGAAAGGGTTTTTCTAGTAGTTGCACATCAAATCTAAGCTGTCTAAAGTGTTTTTCCATAGTTATCAACATTTTTATCTTTGGCGTTCTGGAACCCAAATAATCTCAGGCTGAAAACGCGTTTTCTGCATTGTGCCATAACTTTTCAGGGACGCTTCAGAACATGAAATGTTCGCCTCCCACTATAGCAGAAAGGGTCTTTCTTGTAGTTGCACATGAAATCTAAGCTGTCTGAAGTGTATTTCCAAAGTTATCAACATTTTTATGTTTGGCGTTCTGGAACCCACCTTATCTCAGACTGAAAACACGTTTTCTGCATTGTGCCATAGCTTTGCAGGGAGACTTCAGAACATGAAATTTTCTCGTCCCACTATAGCAGAAAGGGTATTTCTAGTAGTTGCACATCAAATCTTAGTTGTCTGAAGTGTTTTTCCAAAGTTATCAACATTCTTATGTTTGGCGTTCCGGAACCCACATTATCTCAAGCTGAAAACGCGTTTTCTGCATTGTGCCATAACTTTGCAGGGAAGCTTCAGAACATGAAATGTTCACCTCCCACTATAGCAGAAAGGGTCTTTCTAGTAGTTGCACATCAAATCTAAGCTGTTTGAAGTGTTTTTCCGAAGTTAACACCATTTTTATGTTTGGCGTTCCAGAAACAACATTATCTCAGGCTGAAAACGCGTTTTACGCAATTTGCCATAACTTTGCAGGAAAGCTTCAGAACATGAAATGTTCACCTCCCAGTATAGCAGAAAGGTCTTTCTAGTTGTTGCACAACAAATCTAAGCTGTCTGATGTGTTTTTCCAAAGTTATCAACATTTTTATGTTTGGCGTTCCGGAATCGACCTTATCTCAGGCTGAAAACGCGTTGTCTGCATTGTGCCATAACTTTGCATGCAAGCTTCCGTACAGGAAATTTTCACCTCCCACTGTAGCAGAAAGGGTGTTTCTAGTAGTTGCACATCAAATCTAAGCTGTCCGAACTGTTTTTCCATAGTTATCAACATTTTTATGTTTGGCGTTCTGGAACCCGAATAATCTCAGGCTGAAAACGCGTTTTCTGCATTGTGCCATAACTTTGCAGGGAAGCTTCAGAACATGAAATGTTCACCTCCCACTATAGCAGAAAGGGTCTTTCTAGTAGTTGAACATCAAATCTAAGCTGTCTGAAGTGTTTTTCCAAAGTTATCAACATTTTTATGTTTGGCGTTCCGGAATCAACCTTATCTCAGACAGAAAACGCGTTTTCTGCATTGTGCCATAAGTTTTCTGTGAAGATTCAGAACATGAAATTTTCACCTCCCACTATAGCAGAAAGGTTCTTTCTAGTAGTTGCACATCAAATCTAAGCTGTCTGAAGTGTTTTTCGAAAGTTATCAACATTTTTATGTTTGGCGTTCCGGAACCCACCTTATCTCAGGCTGAAAACAGGTTTTCTGCATTGTGCCATAACTTTGCATGGAAGCTTCCGAACATGAAATTTTCACCTCCCACTATAGCAGAAAGGGTCTTTCTAGTTGTTGCACAACAAATCTAAGCTGTCTGATGTGTTTTTCCAAAGTTATCAACATTCTTATGTTTGGCGTTCCGGAATCAAACTTATCTTAGGCTGAAAACGCGTTTTACGCATTGTGCAATAACTTTGCAGGGAAGCTTCCGAACATGAAATTTTCACCTCCCACTATAGCAGAAAGGGTCTTTCTAGTCGTTGCACATTACATCTAAGCTGTCTGAAGTGTTTTTCCAAAGTTATCAACATTTTTACGTTTGCTGCTCTGGAACCCACATTATCTCAGGCTGAAAACGCGTTTTCTGCATTGTGCCATAACTTTGCAAGGAAGTTTCAGAACATGAAATTTTCACCTCCCACTATAGCAGAAAGGGTCTTTCTAGTCGTTGCACATCAAATCTAAGCTGTCTGAAGTGTTTTTCCAAAGTTATCAACATTTTTATGTTTGGCGTTCCGGAACCCACCTCATCTCAGGCTGAAAACGCATTTTCTGCTTTGTGCCATAACTTTGCTGGGAATCTTTAGAACATGAAATTTTAACCTCCCACAATAGCATAAAGGGTCTTTCTAGTAGTTGCACATCAAATCTAAGCTGTCTGAAATGTTTTTTCCAACGTTATCAACATTTTTATGTTTGGCGTTCCGGAACCCACCTTGTCTCAGGCTGAAAACGCGTTTTCTGCATTGTGCCATAACTTTGAAGGAAAGCTTCAGAACATGAAAGTTTCACCTCCCACTATAGCAGAAAGGGTCTTTTTAGTAGTTACACATCAAATCTAATCTGTCTGAAGTGTTTTTCGAAAGTTATCAACATTTTTAAGTTTGGCGTTCCGGAACCCACCTTATCTCTGGCTGAAAATGCGTTTTCTGCATTGTCCCATAACTTTGAAGGAAAGCTTCAGAACATGAAAGTTTCACCTGCCACTATAGCAGAAAGGGTCTTTCTAGTAGTTGCACATCAAATCTAAGCTGTCTGAAATGTTTTTCCAAAGTTATCAACATTTTTATGTTTGGCGTTCCGGAACCCACCTTATCTCAGGCTGAAAACGCGTTTTCTGCATTGTGCCATAACTTTGCAGGGAAGCTTCAGAACATTAAATTTTCACCTCCCACTATAGCAGAAAGGGTCTTTCTAGTAGTTGCACATCAAATCTAAGCTGTCTGAAGTGTTTTTCGAAAGTTATCAACATTTTTATGTTTGGCGTTCCGGAACCCACCTTTTTTCAGGCTGAAAACGCGTTTTCTGCATTGTGCCATAACTTTGCAGGGAAGCTTCAGAACATGAAATTTTCACCTCCCACAAAAGCAGTAAGGGTCTTTCTAGCAGTTGCACATCAAATCTAAGCTGTCTGAAATGTTTTTTCCAAAGTTATCAACATTTTTATGTTTGGCGTTCCGGAACCCACCTTATCTGAGGCAGAAAACGCGGTTTCTGCATTGTTCCTTAACTTTGCAGGGAAGCTTCAGAACATGAAATTTTCACCTCCCACTATAATAGACAGGGTCTTTCTCGTAGTTGCACATCAAATCTAAGTTGTATGAAGTGTTTTTCGAAAGCTATCAACATTTTTTAGGTTGGCGTTCCGGAAACGACCTTATCTGGGGCTGAAAACGCGTTTTCTGCATTGTGCCATAACTTTGCAGGGAAGCTTCAGAACATGAAATTTTAACCTCCCACTATGACAAACAGGGTCTTTCTAATAGTTGCACATCAAATCTAATCTGTCTGAAGTGTTTTTGGAAAGTTATCAACATTTTTTTGTTTGGCGTTCCGGAACCCAACTTGTCTCAGGCTGAAAACGCGTATTCTGCATTGTGCCATAACTTTGAAGGAAAGCTTCACAACATGAAAGTTTCACCTCCCACTATAGCAGAAAGGGTCTTTTTAGTAGTTACACATCAAATCTAAGCTGTCTGAAGGGTTTTTCCAAAGTTATCAACATTTTTATGTTTGGCGTTCCAGAACCCACCTTATCTCAGGCTGAAAACGCGTTTTCTGCATTGTCCCTTAACTTTGCAGGGAAGCATCAGAACATAAAATTTTCAGCTCCCACTATGACAAATAGGGTCTTTCTAATACTTGCACATCAAATCTAATCTGTCTGAAGTGTTTTTCGAAAGTTATCAACATTTTTAAGTTTGGCGTTCCAGAACCCTCTTTATCTCAGGCTGAAAACGCGTTTTCTGCATTGTCCCATAACTTTGAAGGAAAGCTTCAGAACATGAAAGTTTCACCTCCCACTATAGCATAAAGGGTCTTTCTAGTAGTTGCACATCAAATATAAGCTGTCTGAAGTGTTTTTCCAAAGTTATCAACATTTTTACGTTTGCTGCTCTGGAACCCTCATTATCTCAGGCTGAAAACGCGTTTTCTGCATTGTGCCATAACTTTGCAAGGAAGTTTCAGAACATGAAATTTTCACCTCCCACTATAGCAGAAAGGGTCTTTCTAGTCGTTGCACATCAAATCTAAGCTGTCTGAAGTGTTTTTCCAAAGTTATCAACATTTTTATGTTTGGCGTTCCGGAACCCACCTCATCTCAGGCTGAAAACGCATTTTCTGCTTTGTGCCATAACTTTGCTGGGAATCTTTAGAACATGAAATTTTAACCTCCCACAATAGCATAAAGGGTCTTTCTAGTAGTTGCACATCAAATCTAAGCTGTCTGAAATGTTTTTTCCAAAGTTATCAACATTTTTATGTTTGGCGTTCCGGAACCCACCTTGTCTCAGGCTGAAAACGCGTTTTCTGCATTGTGCCATAACTTTGAAGGAAAGCTTCAGAACATGAAAGTTTCACCTCCCACTATAGCAGAAAGGGTCTTTTTAGTAGTTACACATCAAATCTAATCTGTCTGAAGTGTTTTTCGAAAGTTATCAACATTTTTAAGTTTGGCGTTCCGGAACCCACCTTATCTCAGGCTGAAAATGCGTTTTCTGCATTGTCCCATAACTTTGAAGGAAAGCTTCAGAACATGAGAGTTTCACCTCCCACTATAGCAGAAAGGGTCTTTCTAGTAGTTGCACATCAAATCTAAGCTGTCTGAAATGTTTTTCCAAAGTTATCAACATTTTTATGTTTGGCGTTCCGGAACCCACCTTATCTCAGGCTGAAAACGCGTTTTCTGCATTGTGCCATAACTTTGCAGGTAAGCTTCAGAACATTAAATTTTCACCTCCCACTATAGCAGAAAGGGTCTTTCTAGTAGTTGCACATCAAATCTAAGCTGTCTGAAGTGTTTTTCGAAAGTTATCAACATTTTTATGTTTGGCGTTCCGGAACCCACCTTTTTTCAGGCTGAAAACGCGTTTTCTGCATTGTGCCATAACTTTGCAGGGAAGCTTCAGAACATGAAATTTTCACCTCCCACAAAAGCAGAAAGGGTCTTTCTAGCAGTTGCACATCAAATCTAAGCTGTCTGAAATGTTTTTTCCAAAGTTATCAACATTTTTATGTTTGGCGTTCCGGAACCCACCTTATCTGAGGCAGAAAACGCGGTTTCTGCATTGTTCCTTAACTTTGCAGGGAAGCTTCAGAACATGAAATTTTCAACTCCCACTATAATAGACAGGGTCTTTCTCGTAGTTGCACATCAAATCTAAGTTGTATGAAGTGTTTTTCGAAAGCTATCAACATTTTTTAGGTTGGCGTTCCGGAAACGACCTTATCTGGGGCTGAAAACGCGTTTTCTGCATTGTGCCATAACTTTGCAGGGAAGCTTCAGAACATGAAATTTTAACCTCCCACTGTAGCAGAAAGGGTCTTTCTAGTAGTTGCACATCAAATCTAAGCTGTCTGAAGTGTTTGTCCAAAGTTATCAACATTTTTAAGTTTGGCGTTCCGGAACACACCTTATCTCAGGCTGAAAACGCGTTTTGTGCATTGTTCCTTAACTTTGCAGGGAAGCATCAGAACATGAAATTTTCAGCTCCCACTATGACAAACAGGGTCTTTCTAATAGTTGCACATCAAATCTAATCTGTCTGAAGTGTTTTTCGAAAGTTATCAACATTTTTTTGTTTGGCGTTCCGGAACCCACCTCATCTCAGGCTGAAAACGCATTTTCTGCTTTGTGCCATAACTTTGCTGGGAATCTTTAGAACATGAAATTTTAACCTCCCACAATAGCATAAAGGGTCTTTCTAGTAGTTGCACATCAAATCTAAGCTGTCTGAAATGTTTTTTCCAACGTTATCAACATTTTTATGTTTGGCGTTCCGGAACCCACCTTGTCTCAGGCTGAAAACGCGTTTTCTGCATTGTGCCATAACTTTGAAGTAAAGCTTCAGAACATGAAAGTTTCACCTCCCACTATAGCAGAAAGGGTCTTTTTAGTAGTTACACATCAAATCTAATCTGTCTGAAGTGTTTTTCGAAAGTTATCAACATTTTTAAGTTTGGCGTTCCGGAACCCACCTTATCTCTGGCTGAAAATGCGTTTTCTGCATTGTCCCATAACTTTGAAGGAAAGCTTCAGAACATGAAAGTTTCACCTCCCACTATAGCAGAAAGGGTCTTTCTAGTAGTTGCACATCAAATCTAAGCTGTCTGAAATGTTTTTCCAAAGTTATCAACATTTTTATGTTTGGCGTTCCGGAACCCACCTTATCTCAGGCTGAAAACGCGTTTTCTGCATTGTGCCATAACTTTGCAGGGAAGCTTCAGAACATTAAATTTTCACCTCCCACTATAGCAGAAAGGGTCTTTCTAGTAGTTGCACATCAAATCTAAGCTGTCTGAAGTGTTTTTCGAAAGTTATCAACATTTTTATGTTTGGCGTTCCGGAACCCACCTTTTTTCAGGCTGAAAACGCGTTTTCTGCATTGTGCCATAACTTTGCAGGGAAGCTTCAGAACATGAAATTTTCACCTCCCACAAAAGCAGAAAGGGTCTTTCTAGTAGTTGCACATCAAATCTAAGCTGTCTGAAATGTTTTTTCCAAAGTTATCAACATTTTTATGTTTGGCGTTCCGGAACCCACCTTATCTGAGGCAGAAAACGCGGTTTCTGCATTGTTCCTTAACTTTGCAGGGAAGCTTCAGAACATGAAATTTTCAACTCCCACTATAATAGACAGGGTCTTTCTCGTAGTTGCACATCAAATCTAAGTTGTATGAAGTGTTTTTCGAAAGCTATCAACATTTTTTAGGTTGGCGTTCCGGAAACGACCTTATCTGGGGCTGAAAACGCGTTTTCTGCATTGTGCCATAACTTTGCAGGGAAGCTTCAGAACATGAAATTTTAACCTCCCACTGTAGCAGAAAGGGTCTTTCTAGTAGTTGCACATCAAATCTAAGCTGTCTGAAGTGTTTGTCCAAAGTTATCAACATTTTTAAGTTTGGCGTTACGGAACACACCTTATCTCAGGCTGAAAACGCGTTTTGTGCATTGTTCCTTAACTTTGCAGGGAAGCATCAGAACATGAAATTTTCAGCTCCCACTATGACAAACAGGGTCTTTCTAATAGTTGCACATCAAATCTAATCTGTCTGAAGTGTTTTTGGAAAGTTATCAACATTTTTTTGTTTGGCGTTCCGGAACCCAACTTGTCTCAGGCTGAAAACGCGTATTCTGCATTGTGCCATAACTTTGAAGGAAAGCTTCACAACATGAAAGTTTCACCTCCCACTATAGCAGAAAGGGTCTTTTTAGTAGTTACACATCAAATCTAAGCTGTCTGAAGGGTTTTTCCAAAGTTATCAACATTTTTATGTTTGGCGTTCCAGAACCCACCTTATCTCAGGCTGAAAACGCGTTTTCTGCATTGTCCCTTAACTTTGCAGGGAAGCATCAGAACATAAAATTTTCAGCTCCCACTATGACAAAAAGGGTCTTTCTAATAGTTGCGCATCAAATCTAATCTGTCTGAAGTGTTTTTCGAAAGTTATCAACATTTTTAAGTTTGGCGTTCCGGAACCCTCTTTATCTCAGGCTGAAAACGCGTTTTCTGCATTGTCCCATAACTTTGAAGGAAAGCTTCAGAACATGAAAGTTTCACCTCCCACTATAGCAGAAAGGGTCTTTCTAGTAGTTGCACATCAAATATAAGCTGTCTGAAGTGTTTTTCCAAAGTTATCAACATTTTTACGTTTGCTGCTCTGGAACCCTCATTATCTCAGGCTGAAAACGCGTTTTCTGCATTGTGCCATAACTTTGCAAGGAAGTTTCAGAACATGAAATTTTCACCTCCCACTATAGCAGAAAGGGTCTTTCTAGTCGTTGCACATCAAATCTAAGCTGTCTGAAGTGTTTTTCCAAAGTTATCAACATTTTTATGTTTGGCGTTCCGGAACCCACCTCATCTCAGGCTGAAAACGCATTTTCTGCTTTGTGCCATAACTTTGCTGGGAATCTTTAGAACATGAAATTTTAACCTCCCACAATAGCATAAAGGGTCTTTCTAGTAGTTGCACATCAAATCTAAGCTGTCTGAAATGTTTTTTCCAAAGTTATCAACATTTTTATGTTTGGCGTTCCGGAACCCACCTTGTCTCAGGCTGAAAACGCGTTTTCTGCATTGTGCCATAACTTTGAAGGAAAGCTTCAGAACATGAAAGTTTCACCTCCCACTATAGCAGAAAGGGTCTTTTTAGTAGTTACACATCAAATCTAATCTGTCTGAAGTGTTTTTCGAAAGTTATCAACATTTTTAAGTTTGGCGTTCCGGAACCCACCTTATCTCAGGCTGAAAATGCGTTTTCTGCATTGTCCCATAACTTTGAAGGAAAGCTTCAGAACATGAAAGTTTCACCTCCCACTATAGCAGAAAGGGTCTTTCTAGTAGTTGCACATCAAATCTAAGCTGTCTGAAATGTTTTTCCAAAGTTATCAACATTTTTATGTTTGGCGTTCCGGAACCCACCTTATCTCAGGCTGAAAACGCGTTTTCTGCATTGTGCCATAACTTTGCAGGGAAGCTTCAGAACATTAAATTTTCACCTCCCACTATAGCAGAAAGGGTCTTTCTAGTAGTTGCACATCAAATCTAAGCTGTCTGATGTGTTTTTCGAAAGTTATCAACATTTTTATGTTTGGCGTTCCGGAACCCACCTTTTTTCAGGCTGAAAACGCGTTTTCTGCATTGTGCCATAACTTTGCAGGGAAGCTTCAGAACATGAAATTTTCACCTCCCACAAAAGCAGAAAGGGTCTTTCGAGCAGTTGCACATCAAATCTAAGCTGTCTGAAATGTTTTTTCCAAAGTTATCAACATTTTTATGTTTGGCGTTCCGGAACCCACCTTATCTGAGGCAGAAAACGCGGTTTCTGCATTGTTCCTTAACTTTGCAGGGAAGCTTCAGAACATGAAATTTTCAACTCCCACTATAATAGACAGGGTCTTTCTCGTAGTTGCACATCAAATCTAAGTTGTATGAAGTGTTTTTCGAAAGCTATCAACATTTTTTAGGTTGGCGTTCCGGAAACGACCTTATCTGGGGCTGAAAACGCGTTTTCTGCATTGTGCCATAACTTTGCAGGGAAGCTTCAGAACATGAAATTTTAACCTCCCACTGTAGCAGAAAGGGTCTTTCTAGTAGTTGCACATCAAATCTAAGCTGTCTGAAGTGTTTGTCCAAAGTTATCAACATTTTTAAGTTTGGCGTTCCGGAACACACCTTATCTCAGGCTGAAAACGCGTTTTTTGCATTGTTCCTTAACTTTGCAGGGAAGCATCAGAACATGAAATTTTCAGCTCCCACTATGACAAACAGGGTCTTTCTAATAGTTGCACATCAAATCTAATCTGTCTGAAGTGTTTTTCGAAAGTTATCAACATTTTTTTGTTTGGCGTTCCGGAACCCACCTTGTCTCAGGCTGAAAACGCGTTTTCTGCATTGTGCCATAACTTTGAAGGAAAGCTTCAGAACATGAAAGTTTCACCTCCCACTATAGCAGAAAGGGTCTTTTTAGTAGTTACACATCAAATCTAAGCTGTCTGAAGGGTTTTTCCAAAGTTATCAACATTTTTATGTTTGGCGTTCCAGAACCCACCTTATCTCAGGCTGAAAACGCGTTTTCTGCATTGTCCCTTAACTTTGCAGGGAAGCATCAGAACATAAAATTTTCAGCTCCCACTATGACAAATAGGGTCTTTCTAATAGTTGCACATCAAATCTAATCTGTCTGAAGTGTTTTTCGAAAGTTATCAACATTTTTACGTTTGGCGTTCCGGAACCCTCTTTATCTCAGGCTGAAAACGCGTTTTCTGCATTGTCCCATAACTTTGCAGGGAAGCTTCAGAACATTAAATTTTCACCTCCCACTATAGCAGAAAGGGTCTTTCTAGTAGTTGCACATCAAATCTAAGCTGTCTGAAGTGTTTTTCGAAAGTTATCAACATTTTTATGTTTGGCGTTCCGGAACCCACCTTTTTTCAGGCTGAAAACGCGTTTTCTGCATTGTGCCATAACTTTGCAGGGAAGCTTCAGAACATGAAATTTTCACCTCCCACAAAAGCAGAAAGGGTCTTTCTAGCAGTTGCACATCAAATCTAAGCTGTCTGAAATGTTTTTTCCAAAGTTATCAACATTTTTATGTTTGGCGTTCCGGAACCCACCTTATCTGAGGCAGAAAACGCGGTTTCTGCATTGTTCCTTAACTTTGCAGGGAAGCTTCAGAACATGAAATTTTCAACTCCCACTATAATAGACAGGGTCTTTCTCGTAGTTGCACATCAAATCTAAGTTGTATGAAGTGTTTTTCGAAAGCTATCAACATTTTTTAGGTTGGCGTTCCGGAAACGACCTTATCTGGGGCTGAAAACGCGTTTTCTGCATTGTGCCATAACTTTGCAGGGAAGCTTCAGAACATGAAATTTTAACCTCCCACTGTAGCAGAAAGGGTCTTTCTAGTAGTTGCACATCAAATCTAAGCTGTCTGAAGTGTTTGTCCAAAGTTATCAACATTTTTAAGTTTGGCGTTCCGGAACACACCTTATCTCAGGCTGAAAACGCGTTTTGTGCATTGTTCCTTAACTTTGCAGGGAAGCATCAGAACATGAAATTTTCAGCTCCCACTATGACAAACAGGGTCTTTCTAATAGTTGCACATCAAATCTAATCTGTCTGAAGTGTTTTTGGAAAGTTATCAACATTTTTTTGTTTGGCGTTCCGGAACCCAACTTGTCTGAGGCTGAAAACGCGTATTCTGCATTGTGCCATAACTTTGAAGGAAAGCTTCACAACATGAAAGTTTCACCTCCCACTATAGCAGAAAGGGTCTTTTTAGTAGTTACACATCAAATCTAAGCTGTCTGAAGGGTTTTTCCAAAGTTATCAACATTTTTATGTTTGGCGTTCCAGAACCCACCTTATCTCAGGCTGAAAACGCGTTTTCTGCATTGTCCCTTAACTTTGCAGGGAAGCATCAGAACATAAAATTTTCAGCTCCCACTATGACAAATAGGGTCTTTCTAATAGTTACACATCAAATCTAATCTGTCTGAAGTGTTTTTCGAAAGTTATCAACATTTTTAAGTTTGGCGTTCCGGAACCCTCTTTATCTCAGGCTGAAAACGCGTTTTCTGCATTGTGCCATAACTTTGCAAGGAAGTTTCAGAACATGAAATTTTCACCTCCCACTATAGCAGAAAGGGTCTTTCTAGTCGTTGCACATCAAATCTAAGCTGTCTGAAGTGTTTTTCCAAAGTTATCAACATTTTTATGTTTGGCGTTCCGGAACCCACCTCATCTCAGGCTGAAAACGCATTTTCTGCTTTGTGCCATAACTTTGCTGGGAATCTTAAGAACATGAAATTTTAACCTCCCACTATAGCAGAAAGGGTCTTTTTAGTAGTTACACATCAAATCTAATCTGTCTGATGTGTTTTTCGAAAGTTATCAACATTTTTAAGTTTGGCGTTCCGGAACCCACCTTATCTCAGGCTGAAAATGCGTTTTCTGCATTGTCCCATAACTTTGAAGGAAAGCTTCAGAACATGAAAGTTTCACCTCCCACTATAGCAGAAAGGGTCTTTCTAGTAGTTGCACATCAAATCTAAGCTGTCTGAAATGTTTTTCCAAAGTTATCAACATTTTTATGTTTGGCGTTCCGGAACCCACCTTATCTCAGGCTGAAAACGCGTTTTCTGCATTGTGCCATAACTTTGCAGGGAAGCTTCAGAACATTAAATTTTCACCTCCCACTATAGCAGAAAGGGTCTTTCTAGTAGTTGCACATCAAATCTAAGCTGTCTGAAGTGTTTTTCGAAAGTTATCAACATTTTTATGTTTGGCGTTCCGGAACCCACCTTTTTTCAGGCTGAAAACGCGTTTTCTGCATTGTGCCATAACTTTGCAGGGAAGCTTCAGAACGTGAAATTTTCACCTCCCACAAAAGCAGAAAGGGTCTTTCTAGCAGTTGCACATCAAATCTAAGCTGTCTGAAATGTTTTTTCCAAAGTTATCAACATTTTTATGTTTGGCGTTCCGGAACCCACCTCATCTGAGGCAGAAAACGCGGTTTCTGCATTGTTCCTTAACTTTGCAGGGAAGCTTCAGAACATGAAATTTTCAACTCCCACTATAATAGACAGGGTCTTTCTCGTAGTTGCACATCAAATCTAAGTTGTATGAAGTGTTTTTCGAAAGCTATCAACATTTTTTAGGTTGGCGTTCCGGAAACGACCTTATCTGGGGCTGAAAACGCGTTTTCTGCATTGTGCCATAACTTTGCAGGGAAGCTTCAGAACATGAAATTTTAACCTCCCACTGTAGCAGAAAGGGTCTTTCTAGTAGTTGCACATCAAATCTAAGCTGTCTGAAGTGTTTGTCCAAAGTTATCAACATTTTTAAGTTTGGCGTTCCGGAACACACCTTATCTCAGGCTGAAAACGCGTTTTGTGCATTGTTCCTTAACTTTGCAGGGAAGCATCAGAACATGAAATTTTCAGCGCCCACTATGACAAACAGGGTCTTTCTAATAGTTGCACATCAAATATAAGCTGTCTGAAGTGTTTTTCCAAAGTTATCAACATTTTTACTTTTGCTGCTCTGGAACCCACATTATCTCAGGCTGAAAACGCGTTTTCTGCATTGTGCCATAACTTTGCAAGGAAGTTTCAGAACATGAAATTTTCACCTCCCACTATAGCAGAAAGGGTCTTTCTAGTCGTTGCACATCAAATCTAAGCTGTCTGAAGTGTTTTTCCAAAGTTATCAACATTTTTATGTTTGGCGTTCCGGAACCCACCTCATCTCAGGCTGAAAACGCATTTTCTGCTTTGTGCCATAACTTTGCTGGGAATCTTTAGAACATGAAATTTTAACCTCCCACAATAGCATAAAGGGTCTTTCTAGTAGTTGCACATCAAATCTAAGCTGTCTGAAATGTTTTTTCCAAAGTTATCAACATTTTTATGTTTGGCGTTCCGGAACCCACCTTGTCTCAGGCTGAAAACGCGTTTTCTGCATTGTGCCATAACTTTGAAGGAAAGCTTCAGAACATGGAAGTTTCACCTCCCACTATAGCAGAAAGGGTCTTTTTAGTAGTTACACATCAAATCTAATCTGTCTGAAGTGTTTTTCGAAAGTTATCAACATTTTTAAGTTTGGCGTTCCGGAATCCACCTTATCTCAGGCTGAAAATGCGTTTTCTGCATTGTCCCATAACTTTGAAGGAAAGCTTCAGAACATGAAAGTTTCACCTCCCACTATAGCAGAAAGGGTCTTTCTAGTAGTTGCACATCAAATCTAAGCTGTTTGAAATGTTTTTCCAAAGTTATCAACATTTTTATGTTTGGCGTTCCGGAACCCACCTTATCTGAGGCAGAAAACGCGGTTTCTGCATTGTTCCTTAACTTTGCAGGGAAGCTTCAGAACATGAAATTTTCAACTCCCACTATAATAGACAGAGTCTTTCTCGTAGTTGCACATCAAATCTAAGTTGTATGAAGTGTTTTTCGAAAGCTATCAATATTTTTTAGGTTGGCGTTCCGGAAACGACCTTATCTGGGGCTGAAAACGCGTTTTCTGCATTGTGCCATAACTTTGCAGGGAAGCTTCAGAACATGAAATTTTAACCTCCCACTGTAGCAGAAAGGGTCTTTCTAGTAGTTGCACATCAAATCTAAGCTGTCTGAAGTGTTTGTCCAAAGTTATCAACATTTTTAAGTTTGGCGTTCCGGAACACACCTTATCTCAGGCTGAAAACGCGTTTTCTGCATTGTCCCTTAACTTTGCAGGGAAGCATCAGAACATAAAATTTTCAGCTCCCACTATGACAAATAGGGTCTTTCTAATAGTTGCACATCAAATCTAATCTGTCTGAAGTGTTTTTCGAAAGTTATCAACATTTTTAAGTTTGGCGTTCCGGAACCCTCTTTATCTCAGGCTGAAAACGCGTTTTCTGCATTGTCCCATAACTTTGAAGGAAAGCTTCAGAACATGAAAGTTTCACCTCCCACTATAGCAGAAAGGGTCTTTCTAGTAGTTGCACATCAAATATAAGCTGTCTGAAATGTTTTTCCAAAGTTATCAACATTTTTATGTTTGGCGTTCCGGAATCGACCTTATCTCAGGCTGAAAACGCGTTTTACGCATTGTCCCATAACTTTCCAGGGAAGTTTCAGAACATGAAATTTTTACCTCCCACTATAGCAGAAAGGGTCTTTCTAGTAGTTGCACATCAAATCTAAGCTGTCTGAAGTGTTTTTCCAAAGTTATCAACATTTTTATGTTTGGCGTCCCGGAATCGACCTTATGTCAGGTTGAAAAATTGTTTTCTGCATTGTCCCATAACTTTCCAGGGAAGCTTCAGAACATGCAATTTTGACCTCCCACTATAGCTGAAAGGGTCTTTCTAGTAGTTGCACATCAAATCTAAACTGTCTGAAGTGCTTTTCGAAAGTTATCAACATTTTTATGTCTGGCGTCCCGGAATCGACCTTATGTCAGGTTGAAAAATTGTTTTCTGCATTGTCCCATAACTTTCCAGGGAAGCTTCAGAACATGCAATTTTGACCTCCCACTATAGCAGAAAGGGTCTTTCTAGTAGTTGCACATCAAATCTAAACTGTCTGAAGTGCTTTTCAAAAATTATCAACATTTTTATGTTTGGCGTTCCGGAACACACCTTATCTCAGACTGAAAACGCGTTTTCTGCATTGTGCCATTACTTTGCAGGGAAGCTTCAGAACATGAAATTTTCACCTCCCACTATAGCAGAAAGGGTTTTTCTAGTTGTTGCACATTAAATCTAAGCTGTCTGAAGTGTTTTTCCAAAGTTATCAACATCTTTACGTTTGCCGCTCCGGAAACCACATTATCTCGGGCTGAAAACGCGTTTTCTGCATTGAGCCATAACTTTGCAGGGAAGCTTCAGAACATGAAATTTTTACCTCCCACTATTGCAGAAAGTGTCTTTCTAGTAGTTGCACATCAAATCTAAGCTGTCTGAAATGTTTTTCCAAAGTTATCAACATTTTTATGTTTGGCGTTCCGGAATCGACCTTATCTCAGGCTGAAAACGCGTTTTCTGCATTGTGCCATAACTTTGCAGGGAAGCTTCAGAACAAGAAATTTTAACCTCCCACTATTGCAGAAAGTGTCTTTCTAGTAGTTTCACATCAAATCTAAGCTGTCTGAAATGTTTTTCCAAAGTTATCAACATTTTTATGTTCGGCGTTCCGGAATCGACCTTATCTCAGGCTGAAGACGCGTTTTACGGATTGTGCCATAACTTTGCAGGGAAGTTCCAGAAAATGAAATTTTCACCTCCCACTATAGCAGAAAGGGTTTTTCTAGTAGTTGCACATCAAATCTAAGCTGTCTGAAGTGTTTTTCGAAAGTTATCAACATTTTTATGTTTGGCGTTCCGGAACCCACCTTATCTCAGGCTGAAAACGCGTTTTCTGCATTGTGCAATAACTTTGCAGGGAAGCTTCAGAACATTAAATTTTCACCTCCCACTATAGCAGAAAGGGTCTTTCTAGTAGTTGCACATCAAATCTAAGCTGTCTGAAGTGTTTTTCCAAAGTTATCAACATTTTTATGTTTGGCGTTCCGGAATCGACCTTATCTCAGGCTGAAAACGCGTTTTCTGCATTGTGCCATAACTTTGCAGGGAAGGTTCAGAACAAGAAATTTTAACCTCCCACTATTGCAGAAAGTGTCTTTCTAGAAGTTGCACATCAAATCTAAGCTGTCTGAAATGTTTTTCCAAAGTTATCAACATTTTTATGTTCGGCGTTCCGGAATCGACCTTATCTCAGGCTGAAGACGCGTTTTACGCATTGTGCCATAACTTTGCAGGGAAGTTCCAGAAAATGAAATTTTCACCTCCCACTATAGCAGAAGGGGTTTTTGTAGTAGTTGCATATCAAATTTAAGCTGTCTGAAGTGTTTTTCGAAAGTTATCAACATTTTTATGTTTGGCGTTCCGGAACCCACCTTATCTCAGGCTGAAAACGCGTTTTCTGCATTGTGCCATAACTTTGAAGGGAAGCTTCAGAACATTAAATTTTCACCTCCCACTATAGCAGAAAGGGTCTTTCTAGTAGTTGCACATCAAATCTAAGCTGTCTGAAGTGTTTTTCGAAAGTTATCAACATTTTCATGTTTGGCGTTCCGGAATCGAGCTTATCTCAGGCTGAAGACGCGTTTTACGCATTGTGCCATAACTTTGCAGGGAAGTTCCAGAAAAAGAAATTTTCACCTCCCACTATAGCAGAAAGGGTTTTTCTAGTAGTTGCACATCAAATCTAAGCTGTCTGAAGTGCTTTTCAAACATTATCAACATTTTTATGTTTGGCGTTCCGGAACACACCTTATCTCAAGCTGAAAAAGCGTTTTCTGCATTGTGCCATTACTTTGCAGGGAAGCTTCAGAACATGAAATTTTCACCTCCCACTATAGCAGATAGGGTCTTTCTAGTTGTTGCACATTAAATCTAAGCTGTCTGAAGTGTTTTTCCAAAGTTATCAACATTTTTACGTTTGCCGCTCCGGAACCCACATTATCTCGGGCTGAAAACGCGTTTTCTGCATTGTGCCATAACTTTGCAGGGAAGCTTCAGAACATGAAATTTTAACCTCCGACTGTAGCAGAAAGGGTCTTTCTAGTAGTTGCACATAAAATCTAAGCTGTCTGAAGTGTTTTTCCAAAGTTATCAACAATTTTAAGTTTGGCGTTCCGGAACCCACCTTGTCTCAGGCTGAAAACGCGTTTTCTGCATTGTGCCATAACTTTTAAGGAAAGCTTCAGAACATGAAAGTTTCACCTCCCACTATAACAGAAAGGGTCTTTTTAGTAGTTACACATCAAATCTAAGCTGTCTGAAGGGTTTTTCCAAAGTTATCAACATTTTTATGTTTGGCGTTCCGGAACCCACCTTATCTCAGGCTGAACACGCGTTTTCTGCATTGTCCCTTAACTTTGCAGGGAATTATCAGAACATAAAATTTTCAGCTCCCACTATGACAAACAGGGTATTTCTAATAGTTGCACATCAAATCTAATCTGTCTGAAGTGTTTTTCGAAAGTTAGTAACATTTTTAAGTTTGGCGTTCCGGAACCCACCTTATCTAAGGCTGAAAACGCGTTTTCTGCATTGTGCCATAACTTCGCAGGGAAGCTTCAGAACATGAAATTTTTACCTCCCACTATTGCAGAAAGGGTCTTTCTAGTATTTGCACATCAAATCTAAGCCGTCTGAAGTGTTTTTCCAAAGTTAAAAACATTTTTATGTTTGGCGTTCCGGAATCGACCTTATCTCAGGCTGAAAACGCGTTTTCTGCATTGTGCCATAACTTTGCAGGGAAGCTTCAGAACAAGAAATTTTAACCTCCCACTATTGCAGAAAGTGTCTTTCTAATAGTTGCACATCAAATCTAAGCTGTCTGAAATGTTTTTCCAAAGTTATCAACATTTTTATGTTCGGCGTTCCGGAATCGACCTTATCTCAGGCTGAAGACGCGTTTTACGTATTGTGCCATAACTTTGCAAGGAAGTTCCAGAAAATGAAATTTTCACCTCCCACTATAGCAGAAAGGGTTTTTCTAGTAGTTGCACATCAAATCTAAGCTGTCTGAAGTGTTTTTCGAAAGTTATCAACATTTTTATGTTTGGCGTCCCGGAATCGACCTTATGTCAGGTTGAAAAATTGTTTTCTGCATTGTCCCATAACTTTCCAGGGAAGCTTCAGAACATGCAATTTTGACCTCCCACTATAGCAGAAAGGGTCTTTCTAGTAGTTGCACATCAAATCTAAACTGTCTGAAGTGCTTTTCAAAAATTATCAACATTTTTATGTTTGGCGTTCCGGAACACACCTTATCTCAAGCTGAAAACGCGTTTTCTGCATTGTGCCATTACTTTGCAGGGAAGCTTCAGAACATGAAATTTTCACCTCCCACTATAACAGAAAGGGTCTTTTTAGTAGTTACACATCAAATCTAAGCTGTCTGAAGGGTTTTTCCAAAGTTATCAACATTTTTATGTTTGGCGTTCCGGAACCCACCTTATCTCAGGCTGAACACGCGTTTTCTGCATTGTCCCTTAACTTTGCAGGGAATTATCAGAACATAAAATTTTCAGCTCCCACTATGACAAACAGGGTCTTTCTAATAGTTGCACATCAAATCTAATCTGTCTGAAGTGTTTTTCGAAAGTTAGTAACATTTTTAAGTTTGGCGTTCCGGAACCCACCTGATCTAAGGCTGAAAACGCGTTTTCTGCATTGTGCCATAACTTCGCAGGGAAGCTTCAGAACATGAAATTTTTACCTCCCACTATAGCAGAAAGGGTCTTTCTAGTATTTGCACATCAAATCTAAGCCGTCTGAAGTGTTTTTCCAAAGTTATAAACATTTTTATGTTTGGCGTTCCGGAATCGACCTTATCTCAGGCTGAAAACGCGTTTTCTGCATTGTGCCATAACTTTGCAGGGAAGCTTCAGAACAAGAAATTTTAACCTCCCACTATTGCAGAAAGTGTCTTTCTAATAGTTGCACATCAAATCTAAGCTGTCTGAAATGTTTTTCCAAAGTTATCAACATTTTTATGTTCGGCGTTCCGGAATCGACCTTATCTCAGGCTGAAGACGCGTTTTACGTATTGTGCCATAACTTTGCAAGGAAGTTCCAGAAAATGAAATTTTCACCTCCCACTATAGCAGAAAGGGTTTTTCTAGTAGTTGCACATCAAATCTAAGCTGTCTGAAGTGTTTTTCGAAAGTTATCAACATTTTTATGTTTGGCGTCCCGGAATCGACCTTATGTCAGGTTGAAAAATTGTTTTCTGCATTGTCCCATAACTTTCCAGGGAAGCTTCAGAACATGCAATTTTGACCTCCCACTATAGCAGAAAGGGTCTTTCTAGTAGTTGCACATCAAATCTAAACTGTCTGAAGTGCTTTTCAAAAATTATCAACATTTTTATGTTTGGCGTTCCGGAACACACCTTATCTCAAGCTGAAAACGCGTTTTCTGCATTGTGCCATTACTTTGCAGGGAAGCTTCAGAACATGAAATTTTCACCTCCCACTATAGCAGAAAGGGTTTTTCTAGTTGTTGCACATTAAATCTAAGCTGTCTGAAGTGTTTTTCCAAAGCTATCAACATCTTTACGTTTGCCGCTCCGGAACCCACATTATCTCGGGCTGAAAACGCGTTTTCTGCATTGAGCCATAACTTTGCAGGGAAGCTTCAGAACATGAAATTTTAACCTCCCACTATTGCAGAAAGTGTCTTTCTAGTAGTTGCACATCAAATCTAAGCTGTCTGAAATGTTTTTCCAAAGTTATCAACATTTTTATGTTTGGCGTTCCGGAATCGACCTTATCTCAGGCTGAAAACGCGTTTTCTGCATTGTGCCATAACTTTGCAGGGAAGCTTCAGAACAAGAAATTTTAACCTCCCACTATTGCAGAAAGTGTCTTTCTAGTAGTTTCACATCAAATCTAAGCTGTCTGAAATGTTTTTCCAAAGTTATCAACATTTTTATGTTCGGCGTTCCGGAATCGACCTTATCTCAGGCTGAAGACGCGTTTTACGGATTGTGCCATAACTTTGCAGGGAAGTTCCAGAAAATGAAATTTTCACCTCCCACTATAGCAGAAAGGGTTTTTCTAGTAGTTGCACATCAAATCTAAGCTGTCTGAAGTGTTTTTCGAAAGTTATCAACATTTTTATGTTTGGCGTTCCGGAACCCACCTTATCTCAGGCTGAAAACGCGTTTTCTGCATTGTGCAATAACTTTGCAGGGAAGCTTCAGAACATTAAATTTTCACCTCCCACTATAGCAGAAAGGGTCTTTCTAGTAGTTGCACATCGAATCTAAGCTGTCTGAAATGTTTTTCCAAAGTTATCAACATTTTTATGTTCGGCGTTCCGGAATCGACCTTATCTCAGGCTGAAGACGCGTTTTACGCATTGTGCCATAACTTTGCAGGGAAGTTCCAGAAAATGAAATTTTCACCTCCCACTATAGCAGAAGGGGTTTTTCTAGTAGTTGCACATCAAATCTAAGCTGTCTGAAGTGTTTTTCGAAAGTTATCAACATTTTTATGTTTGGCGTTCCGGAACCCACCTTATCTCAGGCTGAAAACGCGTTTTCTGCATTGTGCCATAACTTTGAAGGGAAGCTTCAGAACATTAAATTTTCACCTCCCACTATAGCAGAAAGGGTCTTTCTAGTAGTTGCACATCAAATCTAAGCTGTCTGAAGTGTTTTTCGAAAGTTATCAACATTTTCATGTTTGGCGTTCCGGAATCGAGCTTATCTCAGGCTGAAGACGCGTTTTACGCATTGTGCCATAACTTTGCAGGGAAGTTCCAGAAAATGAAATTTTCACCTCCCACTATAGCAGAAAGGGTTTTTCTAGTAGTTGCACATCAAATCTAAGCTGTCTGAAGTGCTTTTCAAAAATTATCAACATTTTTATGTTTGGCGTTCCGGAACACACCTTATCTCAAGCTGAAAAAGCGTTTTCTGCATTGTGCCATTACTTTGCAGGGAAGCTTCAGAACATGAAATTTTCACCTCCCACTATAGCAGATAGGGTCTTTCTAGTTGTTGCACATTAAATCTAAGCTGTCTGAAGTGTTTTTCCAAAGTTATCAACATTTTTACGTTTCCCGCTCCGGAACCCACATTATCTCGGGCTGAAAACGCGTTTTCTGCATTGTGCCATAACTTTGCAGGGAAGCTTCAGAACATGAAATTTTAACCTCCCACTGTAGCAGAAAGGGTCTTTCTAGTAGTTGCACATAAAATCTAAGCTGTCTGAAGTGTTTTTCCAAAGTTATCAACATTTTTAAGTTTGGCGTTCCGGAACCCACCTTGTCTCAGGCAGAAAACGCGTTTTCTGCATTATGCCATAACTTTTAAGGAAAGCTTCAGAACATGAAAGTTTCACCTCCCACTATAACAGAAAGGGTCTTTTTAGTAGTTACACATCAAATCTAAGCTGTCTGAAGGGTTTTTCCAAAGTTATCAACATTTTTATGTTTGGCGTTCCGGAACCCACCTTATCTCAGGCTGAACACGCGTTTTCTGCATTGTCCCTTAACTTTGCAGGGAATTATCAGAACATAAAATTTTCAGCTCCCACTATGACAAACAGGGTCTTTCTAATAGTTGCACATCAAATCTAATCTGTCTGAAGTGTTTTTCGAAAGTTAGTAACATTTTTAAGTTTGGCGTTCCGGAACCCACCTTATCTAAGGCTGAAAACGCGTTTTCTGCATTGTGCCATAACTTCGCAGGGAAGCTTCAGAACATGAAATTTTTACCTCCCACTATAGCAGAAAGGGTCTTTCTAGTATTTGCACATCAAATCTAATCTGTCTGAAGTGTTTTTCGAAAGTTAGTAACATTTTTAAGTTTGGCGTTCCGGAACCCACCTTATCTCAGGCTGAAAATGCGTTTTCTGCATTGTCCCATAACTTTGAAGGATAGCTTCAGAACATGAAAGTTTCACCTCCCACTATAGCAGAAAGGGTCTTTCTAGTAGTTGCACATCAAATTAAAGCTGTCTGAAATGTTTTTCCAAAGTTATCAACATTTTTATGTTTGGCGTTCCGGAATCGACCTTATCTCAGGCTGAAGACGCGTTTTACGCATTGTGCCATAACTTTGCAGGGAAGTTCCAGAAAATGAAATTTTCACCTCCCACTATAGCAGAAAGGGTTTTTCTAGTAGTTGCACATCAAATCTAAGCTGTCTGAAGTGTTTTTTGAAAGTTATCAACATTTTTAAGTTTGGCGTTCCGGAACCCACCTTATCTAAGGCTGAAAACGCGTTTTCTGCATTGTGCCATAACTTTGCAGGGAAGCTTCAGAACATGAAATTTTCAACTCCCACTATAGCAGAAAGGGTCTTTCTTGTAGTTGCACATCATATCTAAGCTGTCTGAAGTGTTTTTCCAAAGTTATCAACATTTTTACGTTTGGCGTTCCGGAATCCACCTTATCTCAGGCTGAAAACGCGTTTTCTGCAATGTGCCATAACTTTGCAGGGAAGCTTCAGAACATGAAATTTTCACCTCCCACTATAGCAGAAAGGGTCTTTCTAGTCGTTGCACATTAAATCTAAGCTGTCTGAAGTGTTTTTCCAAAGTTATCAACATTTTTACGTTTGCTGCTCCGGAACCCACATTATCTCGGGCTGAAAACGCGTTTTCTGCATTGTGCCATAACTTTGCAGGGAAGCTTCAGAACATTAAATTTTAACCTCCCACTGTGGCAGAAAGGGTCTTTCTAGTAGTTGCACATCAAATCTAAGCTGTCTGAAGTGTTTTTCCAAAGTTATCAACATTTTTAAGTTTGGCGTTCCGGAACCCACCTTATCTCAGGCTGAAAACGCGTTTTCTGCATTGTTCCTTAACTTTGCAGGGAAGCATCAGAACATGAAATTTTCAGCTTCCACTATGACAAACAGGGTCTTTCTAATAGTTGCACATCAAATCTAAGCTGTCTGAAGTGTTTTTTGAAAGTTATCAACATTTTTAAGTTTGGCGTTCCGGAACCCACCTTATCTCAGGCTGAAAACGCGTTTTCTGCATTGTGCCATAACTTTGCAGGGAAGCTTCAGAACATGAAATTTTCACCTCCCACTATAGCAGAAAGGGTCTTTCTTGTAGTTGCACATCAAATCTAAGCTGTCTGAAGTGTTTTTCGAAAGTTATCAACATTTTTATGTTTGGCGTTCCGGAATCGACCTTATCTCAGGCTGAAGACGCGTTTTACGCATTGTGCCATAACTTTGCAGGGAAGTTCCAGAAAATGAAATTTTCACCTCCCACTATAGCAGAAAGGGTTTTTCTAGTAGTTGCACATCAAATCTAAGCTGTCTGAAGTGTTTTTCCAAAGTTATCAACATTTTTAAGTTTGGCGTTCCGGAACCCACCTTATCTAAGGCTGAAAACGCGTTTTCTGCATTGTGCCATAACTTCGCAGGGAAGCTTCAGAACATGAAATTTTTACCTCCCACTATAGCAGAAAGGGTCTTTCTAGTATTTGCACATCAAATCTAAGCCGTCTGAAGTGTTTTTCCAAAGTTATAAACATTTTTATGTTTGGCGTTCCGGAATCGACCTTATCTCAGGCTGAAAACGCGTTTTCTGCATTGTGCCATAACTTTGCAGGGAAGCTTCAGAACAAGAAATTTTAACCTCCCACAATTGCAGAAAGTGTCTTTCTAGTAGTTGCACATCAAATCTAAGCTGTCTGAAATGTTTTTCCAAAGTTATCAACATTTTTATGTTCGGCGTTCCGGAATCGACCTTATCTCATGCTGAAGACGCGTTTTACGTATTGTGCCATAACTTTGCAAGGAAGTTCCAGAAAATGAAATTTTCACCTCCCACTATAGCAGAAAGGGTTTTTCTAGTAGTTGCACATCAAATCTAAGCTGTCTGAAGTGTTTTTCGAAAGTTATCAACATTTTTATGTTTGGCGTCCCGGAATCGAACTTATGTCAGGTTGAAAAATTGTTTTCTGCATTGTCCCATAACTTTCCAGGGAAGCTTCAGAACATGCAATTTTGACCTCCCACTATAGCAGAAAGGGTCTTTCTAGTAGTTGCACATCAAATCTAAGCTGTCTGAAGTGCTTTTCAAAAATTATCAACATTTTTATGTTTGGCGTTCCGGAACACACCTTATCACAAGCTGAAAACGCGTTTTCTGCATTGTGCCATTACTTTGCAGGGAAGCTTCAGAACATGAAATTTTCACCTCCCACTATAGCAGAAAGGGTTTTTCTAGTTGTTGCACATTAAATCTAAGCTGTCTGAAGTGTTTTTCCAAAGTTATCAACATCTTTACGTTTGCCGCTCCGGAACCCACATTATCTCGGGCTGAAAACGCGTTTTCTGCATTGAGCCATAACTTTGCAGGGAAGCTTCAGAACATGAAATTTTCACCTCCCACTATAGCAGAAAGGGTTTTTCTAGTAGTTGCACATCAAATCTAAGCTGTCTGAAGTGTTTTTCGAAAGTTATCAACATTTTTATGTTTGGCGTTCCGGAACCCACCTTATCTCAGGCTGAAAACGCGTTTTCTGCATTGTGCCATAACTTTGCAGGGAAGCTTCAGAACATGAAATTTTCACCTCCCACTATAGCAGAAAGGGTCTTTCTTGTAGTTGCACATCAAATCTAAGCTGTCTGAAGTGTTTTTCGAAAGTTATCAACATTTTTATGTTTGGCGTTCCGGAATCGACCTTATCTCAGGCTGAAGACGCGTTTTACGCATTGTGCCATAACTTTGCAGGGAAGTTCCAGAAAATGAAATTTTCACCTCCCACTATAGCAGAAAGGGTTTTTCTAGTAGTTGCACATCAAATCTAAGCTGTCTGAAGTGTTTTTCCAAAGTTATCAACATTTTTAAGTTTGGCGTTCCGGAACCCACCTTATCTAAGGCTGAAAACGCGTTTTCTGCATTGTGCCATAACTTCGCAGGGAAGCTTCAGAACATGAAATTTTTACCTCCCACTATAGCAGAAAGGGTCTTTCTAATATTTGCACATCAAATCTAAGCCGTCTGAAGTGTTTTTCCAAAGTTATAAACATTTTTATGTTTGGCGTTCCGGAATCGACCTTATCTCATGCTGAAGACGCGTTTTACGTATTGTGCCATAACTTTGCAAGGAAGTTCCAGAAAATGAAATTTTCACCTCCCACTATAGCAGAAAGGGTTTTTCTAGTAGTTGCACATCAAATCTAAGCTGTCTGAAGTGTTTTTCGAAAGTTATCAACATTTTTATGTTTGGCGTCCCGGAATCGAACTTATGTCAGGTTGAAAAATTGTTTTCTGCATTGTCCCATAACTTTCCAGGGAAGCTTCAGAACATGCAATTTTGACCTCCCACTATAGCAGAAAGGGTCTTTCTAGTAGTTGCACATCAAATCTAAGCTGTCTGAAGTGCTTTTCAAAAATTATCAACATTTTTATGTTTGGCGTTCCGGAACACACCTTATCTCAAGCTGAAAACGCGTTTTCTGCATTGTGCCATTACTTTGCAGGGAAGCTTCAGAACATGAAATTTTCACCTCCCACTATAGCAGAAAGGGTTTTTCTAGTTGTTGCACATTAAATCTAAGCTGTCTGAAGTGTTTTTCCAAAGTTATCAACATCTTTACGTTTGCCGCTCCGGAACCCACATTATCTCGGGCTGAAAACGCGTTTTCTGCATTGAGCCATAACTTTGCAGGGAAGCTTCAGAACATGAAATTTTAACCTCCCACTATTGCAGAAAGTGTCTTTCTAGTAGTTGCACATCAAATCTAAGCTGTCTGAAATGTTTTTCCAAAGTTATCAACATTTTTATGTTTGGCGTTCCGGAAACGACCTTATCTCAGGCTGAAAACGCGTTTTCTGCATTGTGCCATAACTTTGCAGGGAAGCTTCAGAACAAGAAATTTTAACCTCCCACTATTGCAGAAAGTGTCTTTCTAGTAGTTTCACATCAAATCTAAGCTGTCTGAAATGTTTTTCCAAAGTTATCAACATTTTTATGTTCGGCGTTCCGGAATCGTCCTTATCTCAGGCTGAAGACGCGTTTTACGGATTGTGCCATAACTTTGCAGGGAAGTTCCAGAAAATGAAATTTTCACCTCCCACTATAGCAGAAAGGGTTTTTCTAGTAGTTGCACATCAAATCTAAGCTGTCTGAAGTGTTTTTCGAAAGTTATCAACATTTTTATGTTTGGCGTTCCGGAACCCACCTTATCTCAGGCTGAAAACGCGTTTTCTGCATTGTGCAATAACTTTGCAGGGAAGCTTCAGAACATTAAATTTTCACCTCCCACTATAGCAGAAAGGGTCTTTCTAGTAGTTGCACATCAAATCTAAGCTGTCTGAAGTGTTTTTCCAAAGTTATCAACATTTTTATGTTTGGCGTTCCGGAATCGACCTTATCTCAGGCTGAAAACGCGTTTTCTGCATTGTGCCATAACTTTGCAGGGAAGCTTCAGAACAAGAAATTTTAACCTCCCACTATTGCAGAAAGTGTCTTTCTAGAAGTTGCACATCAAATCTAAGCTGTCTGAAATGTTTTTCCAAAGTTATCAACATTTTTATGTTCGGCGTTCCGGAATCGACCTTATCTCAGGCTGAAGACGCGTTTTACGCATTGTGCCATAACTTTGCAGGGAAGTTCCAGAAAATGAAATTTTCACCTCCCACTATAGCAGAAGGGTTTTTTCTAGTAGTTGCACATCAAATCTAAGCTGTCTGAAGTGTTTTTCGAAAGTTATCAACATTTTTATGTTTGGCTTTCCGGAACCCACCTTATCTCAGGCTGAAAACGCGTTTTCTGCATTGTGCCATAACTTTGAAGGGAAGCTTCAGAACATTAAATTTTCACCTCCCACTATAGCAGAAAGGGTCTTTCTAGTAGTTGCACATCAAATCTAAGCTGTCTGAAGTGTTTTTCGAAAGTTATCAACATTTTTATGTTTGGCGTTCCGGAATCGACCTTATCTCAGGCTGAAGACGCGTTTTACGCATTGTCCCATAACTTTCCAGGGAAGCTTCAGAACATGAAATTATGACCTCCCACTATGGCAGAAAGGGTCTTTCTATTAGTTGCACATCAAATCTAAGCTGTCTGAAGTGTTTTTCGAAAGTTATCAACATTTTTACGTTTGGCGTTCCGGAACCCACCTTATCTCAGGCTGAAAACGCGTTTTGTGCATGTGCCATTAATTCTCAGGGAAGATTCAGAAAATGAAATTTTCACCTCCCACTATAGCAGAAAGGGTCTTTCTAGTAGTTGCACATCAAATCTAAGCTGTCTGAAGTGTTTTTCGAAAGTTATCAACATTTTCATGTTTGGCGTTCCGGAATCGAGCTTATCTCAGGCTGAAGACGCGTTTTACGCATTGTGCCATAACTTTGCAGGGAAGTTCCAGAAAATGAAATTTTCACCACCCACTATAGCAGAAAGGGGTTTTCTAGTAGTTGCACATCAAATCTAAGCTGTCTGAAGTGCTTTTCAAAAATTATCAACATTTTTATGTTTGGCGTTCCGGAACACACCTTATCTCAAGCTGAAAAAGCGTTTTCTGCATTGTGCCATTACTTTGCAGGGAAGCTTCAGAACATGAAATTTTCACCTTCCACTATAGCAGAAAGGGTCTTTCTAGTAGTTGCACATTAAATCTAAGCTGTCTGAAGTGTTTTTCCAAAGTTATCAACATTTTTACGTTTGCCGCTCCGGAACCCACATTATCTCGGGCTGAAAACGCGTTTTCTGCATTGTGCCATAACTTTGCAGGGAAGCTTCAGAACATGAAATTTTAACCTCCCACTGTAGCAGAAAGGGTCTTTCTAGTAGTTGCACATAAAATCTAAGCTGTCTGAAGTGTTTTTCCAAAGTTATCAACATTTTTAAGTTTGGCGTTCCGGAACCCACCTTGTCTCAGGCTGAAAACGCGTTTTCTGCATTGTGCCATAACTTTGAAGGAAAGCTTCAGAACATGAAAGTTTCACCTCCCACTATAGCAGAAAGGGTCTTTTTAGTAGTTACACATCAAATCTAAGCTGTCTGAAGGGTTTTTCCAAAGTTATCAACATTTTTATGTTTGGCGTTCCGGAATCGACCTTATCTCAGGCTGAAAACGCGTTTTACGCATTGTCCCATAACTTTCCAGGGAAGCTTCAGAATATGACATTTTTACCTCCCACTATGGCAGAAAGGGTTTTTCTAGTAGTTGCACATCAAATCTAAGCTGTCTGAAGTGTTGTTCCAAAGTTATCAACATTTTTACGTTTGGCGTTCCGGAACCCACCTTATCTCGGGCTGAAAACGCGTTTTCTGCATTGTGCGATAACTTTGCAGGGAAGCTTCAGAACATGCAATTTTGACCTCCCACTGTAGCAGAAAGGGTCTTTCTAGTAGTTGCACATCAAATCTAAGCTGTCTGAAGTGCTTTTCAAAAATTATCAACATTTTTATGTTTGGCGTTCCGGAACACACCTTATCTCAAGCTGAAAACGCGTTTTCTGCATTGTGCCATTACTTTGCAGGGAAGCTTCAGAACATGAAATTTTCACCTCCCACTATTGCAGAAAGTGTCTTTCTAGTAGTTGCACATCAAATCTAAGCTGTCTGAAATGTTTTTCCAAAGTTATCAACATTTTTATGTTCGGCGTTCCGGAATCGACCTTATCTCAGGCTGAAGACGCGTTTTACGCATTGTGCCATAACTTTGCAGGGAAGTTCCAGAAAATGAAATTTTCACCTCCCACTATAGCAGAAGGGGTTTTTCTAGTAGTTGCACATCAAATCTAAGCTGTCTGAAGTGTTTTTCGAAAGTTATCAACATTTTTATGTTTGGATGTTCCGGAACCCACCTTATCTCAGGCTGAAAACGCGTTTTCTGCATTGTGCCATAACTTTGAAGGGAAGCTTCAGAACATTAAATTTTCACCTCCCACTATAGCAGAAAGGGTCTTTCTAGTAGTTGCACATCAAATCTAAGCTGTCTGAAGTGTTTTTCGAAAGTTATCAACATTTTTATGTTTGGCGTTCCGGAATCGACCTTATCTCAGGCTGAAAACGCGTTTTACGCATTGTCCCATAACTTTCCAGGGAAGCTTCAGAACATGAAATTATGACCTCCCACTATGGCAGAAAGGGTCTTTCTATTAGTTGCACATCAAATCTAAGCTGTCTGAAGTGTTTTTCGAAAGTTATCAACATTTTTACGTTTGGCGTTCCGGAACCCACCTTATCTCAGGCTGAAAACGCGTTTTGTGCATGTGCCATTAATTCTCAGGGAAGATTCAGAAAATGAAATTTTCACCACCCACTATAGCAGAAAGGGTCTTTCTAGTAGTTGCACATCAAATCTAAGCTGTCTGAAGTGTTTTTCGAAAGTTATCAACATTTTCATGCTTGGCGTTCCGGAACCCACCTTATCTCACGCTGAAAATGCGTTTTCTGCATTGTCCCATAACTTTGAAGGAAAGCTTCAGAACATGAAAGTTTCACCTCCCACTATAGCAGAAAGGGTCTTTCTAGTAGTTGCACTTCAAACATAAGCTGTCTGAAGTGTTTTTCCAAAGTTATCAACATTTTTATGTTTGGCGTTCCGGAACCCACCTTATCTCAGGCTGAAAACGCGTTTTCTGCATTGTGCAATAACTTTGCAGGGAAGCTTCAGAAAATGAAATTTTCAACTCCCACGATAGCAGAAAGGGTCTTTCTAGTAGTTGCACATCAAATCTAAGCCGTCTGAAGTGTTTTTCCAAAGTTATCAAAATTTTTATGTTTGGCGTTCCGGAATCGACCTTATCTCACGCTGAAAACGCGTTTTCTGCATTGTGCCATAACTTTGCAGGGAAGCTTCAGAACAAGAAATTTTAACCTCCCACTATTGCAGAAAGTGTCTTTCTAGTAGTTGCACATCAAATCTAAGCTGTCTGAAGTGGTTTTCCAAAGTTGTCAACATTTTTATGTTTGGCGTTCCGGAATCCACCTCATCTCAGGCTGAAAACGCGTTTTCTGCATTGTTCGTTACCTTTGCAGGGAAGCATCAGAACATGAAATTGTCAGCTCCCACTATGACAAACATCGTCTTTCTAATAGTTGCACATCAAATCTAATCTGTCTGAAGTGTTTTTCGAAAGTTATCAACATTTTTATGTTTGGCGTTCCGGAACCCACCTTATCTAAGGCTGAAAATGCGTTTTCTGCATTGTGCCATAACTTTGAAGGAAAGCGTCAGAACTTAAAATTTCACCTCCCACTATAGCAGAAAGGGTCCTTCTAGTAGTTGCACTTCAAACATAAGCTGTCTGAAGTGTTTTTCCAAAGTTATCAACATTTTTATGTTTGGCGTTCCGGAACCCACCTTATCTCAGGCTGAAAACGCGTTTTCTGCATTGTGCCATAACTTTGCAGGGAAGCTTCAGAACATGAAATTTTCAGCTCCCACTATAGCAGAAAGGGTCTTTCTAGTAGTTGCACATCAAATCTAAGCTGTCTGAAGTGTTTTTCGAAAGTTATCAACATTTTCATGCTTGGCGTTCCGGAATCGAGCTTATCTCAGGCTGAAGACGCGTTTTACGCATTGTGCCATAACTTTGCAGGGAAGTTCCAGAAAATGAAATTTTCACCTCCCACTATAGCAGAAAGGGTTTTTCTAGTAGTTGCACATCAAATCTAAGCTGTCTGAAGTGCTTTTCAAAAATTATCAACATTTTTATGTTTGGCGTTCCGGAACACACCTTATCTCAAGCTGAAAAAGCGTTTTCTGCATTGTGCCATTACTTTGCAGGGAAGCTTCAGAACATGAAAGTTTCACCCCCCACTATAGCAGAAAGGGTCTTTTTAGTAGTTACACATCAAATCTAAGCTGTCTGAACGGTTTTTCCAAAGTTATCAACATTTTTATGTTTGGCGTTCCGGAACCCACCTTATCTCAGGCTGAAAACGCGTTTTCTGCATTGTCCCTTAACTTTGCAGGGAAGCATCAGTACATAAAATTTTCAGCTCCCACTATGACAAACAGGGTCTTTCTAATAGTTGCACATCAAATCTAATCTGTCTGAAGTTTTTTTCGAAAGTTATCAACATTTTTAAGTTTGGCGTTCCGGAACCCACCTTATCTCACGCTGAAAATGCGTTTTCTGCATTGTCCCATAACTTTGAAGGAAAGCTTCAGAACATGAAATTATGACCTCCCACTATGGCAGAAAGGGTCTTTCTATTAGTTGCACATCAAATCTAAGCTGTCTGAAGTGTTTTTCGAAAGTTATCAACATTTTTACGTTTGGCGTTCCGGAACCCACCTTATCTCAGGCTGAAAACGAGTTTTGTGCATGTGCCATTAATTCTCAGGGAAGATTCAGAAAATGAAATTTTCACCACCCACTATAGCAGAAAGGGTCTTTCTAGTAGTTGCACATCAAATCTAAGCTGTCTGAAGTGCTTTTCAAAAATTATCAACATTTTTATGTTTGGCGTTCCGGAACACACCTTATCTCAAGCTGAAAAAGCGTTTTCTGCATTGTGCCATTACTTTGCAGGGAAGCTTCAGAACATGAAATTTTCACCTCGCACTATAGCAGATAGGGTCTTTCTAGTTGTTGCACATTAAATCTAAGCTGTCTGAAGTGTTTTTCCAAAGTTATCAACATTTTTACGTTTGCCGCTCCGGAACCCACGTTATCTCGGGCTGAAAACGCGGTTTCTGCATTGTGCCATAACTTTGCAGGGAAGCTTCAGAACATGAAAGTTTCACCCCCCACTATAGCAGAAAGGGTCTTTTTAGTAGTTACACATCAAATCTAAGCTGTCTGAACGGTTTTTCCAAAGTTATCAACATTTTTATGTTTGGCGTTCCGGAACCCACCTTATCTCAGGCTGAAAACGCGTTTTCTGCATTGTCCCTTAACTTTGCAGGGAAGCATCAGTACATAAAATTTTCAGCTCCCACTATGACAAACAGGGTCTTTCTAATAGTTGCACATCAAATCTAATCTGTCTGAAGTTTTTTTCGAAAGTTATCAACATTTTTAAGTTTGGCGTTCCGGAACCCACCTTATCTCACGCTGAAAATGCGTTTTCTGCATTGTCCCATAACTTTGAAGGAAAGCTTCAGAACATGAAAGTTTCACCTCCCACTATAGCAGAAAGGGTCTTTCTAGTAGTTGCACTTCAAACATAAGCTGTCTGAAGTGTTTTTCCAAAGTTATCAACATTTTTATGTTTGGCGTTCCGGAACCCACCTTATCTCAGGCTGAAAACGCGTTTTCTGCATTGTGCAATAACTTTGCAGGGAAGCTTCAGAAAATGAAATTTTCAACTCCCACGATAGCAGAAAGGGTCTTTCTAGTAGTTGCACATCAAATCTAAGCCGTCTGAAGTGTTTTTCCAAAGTTATCAAAATTTTTATGTTTGGCGTTCCGGAATCGACCTTATCTCACGCTGAAAACGCGTTTTCTGCATTGTGCCATAACTTTGCAGGGAAGCTTCAGAACAAGAAATTTTAACCTCCCACTATTGCAGAAAGTGTCTTTCTAGTAGTTGCACATCAAATCTAAGCTGTCTGAAGTGGTTTTCCAAAGTTGTCAACATTTTTATGTTTGGCGTTCCGGAATCCACCTCATCTCAGGCTGAAAACGCGTTTTCTGCATTGTTCGTTACCTTTGCAGGGAAGCATCAGAACATGAAATTGTCAGCTCCCACTATGACAAACATCGTCTTTCTAATAGTTGCACATCAAATCTAATCTGTCTGAAGTGTTTTTCGAAAGTTATCAACATTTTTATGTTTGGCGTTCCGGAACCCACCTTATCTAAGGCTGAAAATGCGTTTTCTGCATTGTGCCATAACTTTGAAGGAAAGCGTCAGAACATAAAATTTTCACCTCCCACTATAGCAGAAAGGGTCCTTCTAGTAGTTGCACTTCAAACATAAGCTGTCTGAAGTGTTTTTCCAAAGTTATCAACATTTTTATGTTTGGCGTTCCGGAACCCACCTTATCTCAGGCTGAAAACGCGTTTTCTGCATTGTGCCATAACTTTGCAGGGAAGCTTCAGAACATGAAATTTTCAGCTCCCACTATAGCAGAAAGGGTCTTTCTAGTAGTTGCACATCAAATCTAAGCTGTCTGATATGTTTTTTCCAAAGTTATCAACATTTTTATGTTTGGCGTTCCGGAACCCACCTTATCTCAGCCTGAAAACGCGTTTTCTGCATTGTCCCATTACTTTGCAAGGAAGCTTCAGAACATGAAATTTTCACTTCCCACTATAGCAGAAAGGGTCTTTCTAGTTGTTGCACATCAAATCTAAGCTGTCTGAAATGTTATTTCCAAAGTTATCAACATTTTTATGTTTGGCGTTCCGGAACCCACCTTATCTCAGGCTGAAAACGCTTTTTCTGCATTGTGCCATAACTTTGCAGGGAAGCTTCAGAATATGAAATTTTCACCTCCCTCTAAAGCAGAAACAGTCTTTGTAGTAGTTGCACATCAAATCTAAGCTGTCTGAAGTGTTGTTCCAAAGTTATCAACATTTTTACGTTTGGCGTTCCGGAACCCACCTTATCTCAGGCTGAAAACGTGTTTTCAGCATTGTGCGATAACTTCTCAGGGAAGCTTCAGAACATGAAATTTTCACCTCCCACTATCACAGAAAGGGTCTTTCTAGTAGATGCACATCAAATCTAAGCTGTCTGAAGTGTTTTTCCAAAGATATCAACATTTTTATGTTTGGCGTTGCGGAACCCACCTTATCTCTGGCTGAAAACGCGTTTTCTGCTTTATGCCATAACTTTGCTGGGAATCTTAAGAACATGAAATTTTAACCTCCCACAATAGCATAAAGGGTCTTTCTAGTAGTTGCGCATCAAATCTAAGCTGTCTGAAGTGGTTTTCCAAAGTTATCAACATTTTTAAGTTTGGCGTTCCGGAACCCACCTTATCTCAGGCTGAAAACGCGTTTTCTGCATTGTGCCATAACTTTGAAGGAAAGCTTCAGAACATGAAAGTTTCACCTCCCACTATAGCAGAAAGGGTCTTTCTAGTAGTTGCACATCAAATCTAAGCTGTCTGAAATGTTATTTCCAAAGTTATCAACATTTTTATGTTTGGCGTTCCGGAACCCACCTTATCTCAGGCTGAAAACGCTTTTTCTGCATTGTGCCATAACTTTGCAGGGAAGCTTCAGAATATGAAATTTTCACCTCCCTCTAAAGCAGAAACAGTCTTTGTAGTAGTTGCACATCAAATCTAAGCTGTCTGAAGTGTTGTTCCAAAGTTATCAACATTTTTACGTTTGGCGTTCCGGAACCCACCTTATCTCAGGCTGAAAACGTGTTTTCAGCATTGTGCGATAACTTCTCAGGGAAGCTTCAGAACATGAAATGTTCACCTCCCACTATCACAGAAAGGGTCTTTCTAGTAGATGCACATCAAATCTAAGCTGTCTGAAGTGTTTTTCCAAAGATATCAACATTTTTATGTTTGGCGTTGCGGAACCCACCTTATCTCTGGCTGAAAACGCGTTTTCTGCTTTATGCCATAACTTTGCTGGGAATCTTAAGAACATGAAATTTTAACCTCCCACAATAGCATAAAGGGTCTTTCTAGTAGTTGCGCATCAAATCTAAGCTGTCTGAAGTGGTTTTCCAAAGTTATCAACATTTTTAAGTTTGGCGTTCCGGAACCCACCTTATCTCAGGCTGAAAACGCGTTTTCTGCATTGTGCCATAACTTTGAAGGAAAGCTTCAGAACATGAAAGTTTCACCTCCCACTATAGCAGAAAGGGTCTTTCTAGTAGTTGCACATCAAATCTAAGCTGTCTGAAATGTTTTTTCCAAAGTTATCAACATTTTTATGTTTGGCGTTCCGGAACCCACCTTATGTCAGGCTGAAAACGCGTTTTCTGCATTGTTCCTTAACTTTGCAGGGAAGCTTCAGAACATGAAATTTTCAACTCCAACTGTAACAGACAGGGTTCTTTGTAGTAGTTGCACGTCAAATCCAAGCTGTCTGAAGTGTTTTTCCAAAGTTATCAACATTTTTATGTTTGGCGTTCCGGAACCCTCCTGATCTCAGCCTGAAAATGCGTTTTCTGCATTGTGCCATAACTTTGCAGAGAAGCTTCAGAACATGAAATTTTCACCTCCCACTGTGCCAGAAACGGTCTTTCTAGTAGTTGCACATCAAATCTAAGCTGTCTGAAGTGTTTTTCTAAAGCTATCAACATTTTTATGTTTGGCGCTGCGGAATCGACCTTATCTCAGGCTGAAAACGCGTTTTACGCATTGTGCCATAACTTTGCAGAGAACCTTTAGAACATGAAATTTTCACCTCCCACTATAGCAGAAAGGGACTTTCTAGTAGTTGCACATCAAATCTAATCTGTCTGAAATGTCGATCCAAAGTTAGCAACATTTTTAAGTTCGGCGTTTCGGAACCCACCTTATCTCAGGCTGAAAACGCGTTTTCTGCATTGTGCCATAACTTCTCAGGGAAGCTTCAGAACATGAAATGTTCACCTCCCACTATAGCAGAAACGGTCTTTCTAGTAGTTGCACATCAAATCTAAGCTGTTTTAAGTGTTTTTCCAAATTTATCAACATTTTTATGTTTGGCGTTCCAGAATCGACCTTATCTGAGGCTGAAAACGCGTTTTACGCATTTTGCCATAACTTTGCAGGGAAGCTTCAGAAAATGAAATTTTCACCTCCCACTATAGCAGAAAGGGTCTTTCTAGCAGTTGCACATCAAATCTAAGCTCTCTGAAGTGTTGTTCCAAAGTTATCAACATTTTTACGTTTGGCGTTCCAGAACCCACCTTATCTCAGGCTGAAAAGGCGTTTTGTGCATTGTGCCATAACTTCTCAGGGAAGCTTCAGAACATGAAATGTTCACCTCCCAGTATAGCAGAAAGGGTCTTTCTCGTAGTTGCACATCAAATCTAAGCAGTCTGAAGTGTTTTTCGAAAGTTATCTACATTTTTATGTTTGCCGTTCCAGAATCGACCTTATCTCAGGCTGAAAACGCGTTGTCTGCATTGTGCCATAACTTTGCATGGAAGCTTCCGAACATGAAATTTTAACCTCCCACTATAGCAGAAAGGGTCTTCCTAGTAGTTGCACATCAAATCTAAGCAGTCTGAAGTGTTTTTCGAAAGTTATCTACATTTTTATGTTTGCCGTTCCAGAATCGACCTTATCTCAGGCTGAAAACGCGTTGTCTGCATTGTGCCATAACTTTGCATGGAAGCTTCCGAACATGAAATTTTAACCTCCCACTATGGCAGAAAGGGTCTTCCTAGTAGTTGCACATCAAATCTAAGCTGTCTGATGTGTTTTTCCAAAGTTATCAACATTTTTATGTATGGTGTTCCGGAATCAACCTTATCTCAGGCTGAAAACGCGTTTTACGCATTGTGCCATAACTTTGCAGGGAACCTTTAGAACATGAAATTTTCACCTCCCACTATAGCAGAAAGGGTCTTTCTAGTAGTTGCATATCAAAACTTAGCTGTCTGAAGTGTTGTTCCAAAGTGATCAACATTTTTACGTTTGGCATTTCGGAACCCACCATATCTCAGGCTGAAAACGCGTTTTCTGCATTGTGCCATAACTTCTCAGGGAAGCTTCAGAACATTAAATGTTCACCTCCCATTATAGCAGAAAGGGTCTTTCTAGTAGTTGCACATCAAAACTAAGCTGTCTGAAGTGTTTTTCCAAAGTTATCAACATTTTTATGTTTGGTGTTCCGGAATCGACCTTATCTCAGGATGAAAAATCGTTTTCTGCATTGTCCCATAACTTTCCAGGGAAGCTTCAGAACATGAAATTTTGACCTCCCACTATAGCAGAAAGGGTCTTTCTAGTAGTTGCACATCAAATCTAAGCTGTCTGAAGTGTTTTTCGAAAGTTATCAACATTTTTATGTTTGGCGTTCCGGAACCCACCTTATCTTAAGCTGAAAACGCGTTTTCTGCATTGTGCCATAACTTTGCAGGGAAGCTTCGGAACATGAAATGTTCACCTCCCACTATAGCAGGAAGGGTCTTTCTAGTAGTTGCACATCAAATCTAAGCAGTCTGAAGTGTTTTTCGAAAGTTATCTACATTTTTATGTTTGCCGTTCCAGAATCGACCTTATCTCAGGCTGAAAACGCGTTGTCTGCATTGTGCCATAACTTTGCATGGAAGCTTCCGAACATGAAATGTTCACCTCCCACTATAGCAGAAAGGGTCTTCCTAGTAGTTGCACATCAAATCTAAGCTGTCTGATGTGTTTTTCCAAAGTTATCAACATTTTTATGTATGGTGTTCCGGAATCAACCTTATCGCAGGCTGAAAACGCGTTTTACTCATTGTGCCATAACTTTGCAGGGAACCTTTAGAAAATGAAATTTTCATCTCCCACTATAGCAGAAAGGGTCTTTCTAGTAGTTGCACATCAAATCTTAGCTGTCTGAAGTGTTGTTCCAAAGTGATCAGCATTTTTACGTTTGGCATTTCGGAACCCACCATATCTCAGGCTGAAAACGCGTTTTCTGCATTGTGCCATAACTTCTCAGGGAAGCTTCAGAACATTAAATGTTCACCTCCCATTATAGCAGAAAGGGTCTTTCTAGTAGTTGCACATCAAATCTAAGCTGTCTGAAGTTTTTTTCCAAAGTTATCAACATTTTTATGTTTGGCATTCCGGGACCCACCTTATCTCACGCTGAAAACGCGTTTTCTGCATTGTGCCATAACTTTGCAGGGAAGCTTCAGAACATGAAATTTTAACCTCCCACTATAGCAGAAAGGGTCCTTCTGGTAGTTGCACATCAAATCTGAGCTGTCTGAAGTGTTTTTTCGTAGTTATCAACATTTTTATGTTTGGCGTTCCGGAACGCTCCTTATCTCAGCCTGAAAATGCGTTTTCTGCATTGTGCCATAACTTTGCAGAGAAGCTTCAGACCATGAAATTTTCACCTCCCACTGTGCCAGAAACGGTCTTTCTAGTAGTTGCACATCAAATCTAATCTGTCTGAAATGTCGATCCAAAGTTAGCAACATTTTTAAGTTCGGCGTTTCGGAACCCACCTTATCTTAGGCTGAAAACGCGTTTTCTGCGTTGTGCCATAACTTCTCAGGGAAGCTTCAGAACATGAAATGTTCACCTCCCACTATAGCAGAAACGGTCTTTCTAGTAGTTGCACATCAAATCTAAGCTCTCTGAAGTGTTTTTCCAAAGTTATCAACATTTTTACGTTTGGCGTTCCGGAACCCACCTTATCTCAGGCTGAAAAGGCGTTTTGTGCATTGTGCCATAACTTCTCAGGGAAGCTTCAGAACATGAAATGTTCACTCCCAGTATAGCAGAAAGGGTCTTTCTCGTAGTTGCACATCAAATCGAAGCAGTCTGAAGTGTTTTTCGAAAGTTATCTACATTTTTATGTTTGCCGTTCCAGAATCGACCTTATCTCAGGCTGAAAACGCGTTGTCTGCATTGTGCCATAACTTTGCATGGAAGCTTCCGAACATGAAATTTTAACCTCCCACTATAGCAGAAAGGGTCTTCCTAGTAGTTGCACATCAAATCTAAGCAGTCTGAAGTGTTTTTCGAAAGTTATCTACATTTTTATGTTTGCCGTTCCAGAATCGACCTTACCTCAGGCTGAAAACGCGTTGTCTGCATTGTGCCATAACTTTGCATGGAAGCTTCCGAACATGAAATTTTAACCTCCCACTATAGCAGAAAGGGTCTTCCTAGTAGTTGCACATCAAATCTAAGCTGTCTGATGTGTTTTTCCAAAGTTATCAACATTTTTATGTATGGTGTTCCGGAATCGACCTTATCTCAGGCTGAAAACGCGTTTTACGCATTGTGCCATAACTTTGCAGGGAACCTTTAGAACATGAAATTTTCACCTCCCACTATAGCAGAAAGGGTCTTTCTAGTAGTTGCACATCAAAACTTAGCTGTCTGAAGTGTTGTTCCAAAGTGATCAACATTTTTACGATTGGCATTTCGGAACCCACCATATCTCAGGCTGAAAACGCGTTTTCTGCATTGTGCCATAACTTCTCAGGGAAGCTTCAGAACATTAAATGTTCACCTCCCATTATAGCAGAAAGGGTCTTTCTAGTAGTTGCACATCAAATCTAAGCTGTCTGAAGTGTTTTTCCAAAGTTATCAACATTTTTATGTTTGGTGTTCCGGAATCGACCTTATCTCAGGATGAAAAATCGTTTTCTGCATTGTCCCATAACTTTCCAGGGAAGCTTCAGAACATGAAATTTTGACCTCCCACTATAGCAGAAAGGGTCTTTCTAGTAGTTGCACATCAAATCTAAGCTGTCTGAAGTGTTTTTCGAAAGTTATCAACATTTTTATGTTTGGCGTTCCGGAACCCACCTTATCTCAAGCTGAAAACGCGTTTTCTGCATTGTGCCATAACTTTGCACGGAAGCTTCGGAACATGAAATGTTCACCTCCCACTATAGCAGGAAGGGTCTTTCTAGTAGTTGCACATCAAATCTAAGCAGTCTGAAGTGTTTTTCGAAAGTTATCTACATTTTTATGTTTGCCGTTCCAGAATCGACCTTATCTCAGGCTGAAAACGCGTTGTCTGCATTGTGCCATAACTTTGCATGGAAGCTTCCGAACATGAAATGTTCACCTCCCACTATAGCAGAAAGGGTCTTCCTAGTAGTTGCACATCAAATCTAAGCTGTCTGATGTGTTTTTCCAAAGTTATCAACATTTTTATGTATGGTGTTCCGGAATCAACCTTATCTCAGGCTGAAAACGCGTTTTACTCATTGTGCCATAACTTTGCAGGGAACCTTTAGAAAATGAAAATTTCACCTCCCACTATAGCAGAAAGGGTCTTTCTAGTAGTTGCACATCAAATCTTAGCTGTCTGAAGTGTTGTTCCAAAGTGATCAGCATTTTTACGTTTGGCGTTCCGGAACCCACCTTATCTCACGCTGAAAACGCGTTTTCTGCATTGTGCCATAACTTTGCAGGGAAGCTTCAGAACATGAAATTTTAACCTCCCACTATAGCAGAAAGGGTCCTTCTGGTAGTTGCACATCAAATCTGAGCTGTCTGAAGTGTTTTTTCGAAGTTATCAACATTTTTATGTTTGGCGTTCCGGAATCGACCTTATCTGACGCTGAAAACGTGTTTTACGCATTTTGCCATAACTTTGGAGGGAGGCTTCAGAAAATGAAATTTTCACCTCCCACTATAGCAGAAAGGGTCTTTCAAGTAGTTGCACATCAAATCTAATCTGTCTGAAATGTTGTTCCAAAGTTAGCAACATTTTTAAGTTTGGCGTTTCGGAACCCACCTTATCTCAGGCTGAAAATGCGTTTTCTGCATTGTGCCATAACTACTCAGGGAAGCTTCAGAACATGAAATGTTCACCTCCCACTATAGCAGAAAGGGTCTTTCTAGTAGTTGCACATCAAATCTAAGCTGTTTTAAGTGTTTTTCCAAAGTTATCAACATTTTTATGTTTGGCGTTCCAGAATCGACCTTATCTGAGGCTGAAACCGCGTTTTACGCATTTTGCCATAACTTTGGAGGGAAGCTTCAGAAAATGAAATTTTCACCTCCCACTATAACAGAAAGGGTCTTTCTAGTAGTTGCACATCAAATCTAAGCTCTCTGAAGTGTTGTTCCAAAGTTATCAACATTTTTACGTTTGGCGTTCCGGAACCCACCTTATCTCAGGCTGAAAACGCGTTTTGTGCATTGTGCCATAACTTCTCAGGGAAGCTTCAGAACATGAAATTTTCACCTCCCACTATAGCAGAAAGGGTCTTTCTAGTAGTTGCACATCAAATCTAAGCTGTCTGAAGTGTTTTTCCATAGTTATCAACATTTTTATGTTTGGCGTTCCGGAATCGACCTAATCTCAGGCTGAAAACGCGTTTTACGCATTGTGCCATAACTTTGTATAAAGCTTCAGCACATGAAATATTCACCACCCGCTATAGCAGAAAGGGTCTTTCTAGTAGTTGCAGATCAAATCTAAGCTGTCTGAAATGTTTTTCCAAAGTTATCAACATTTTTATGTTTGGCGTTCTGGAACCCACCTTATCTCAGTCTGAAAACGTGTTTTTTGCATTGTGCCATATATTCTAAGGGAAGGTTCAGAACATGAAATTTTCACCTCCCACTATAGCAGAAAGGGTCTTTCTAGTAGTTTCACGTGAAATCTAAGCTGTCTGAAGTCTTTTTCCAAAGTTTTCAACATTTTTTTGTTTGGCCTTCGGGACCCCACCTTATCTCAGGCCAAAAACGCGTTTTACGCATTGTACCATAACTTTGCACAAAGCTTCAGAACATGAAATTTTCACCTCCCACTATAGCAGAAAGGGTCTTTCTAGTAGTTACACTTCAAATCTAAGCTGTCTGAAGTGTTTTTCGAAAGTTATCAACATTTTTATGTTTGGCGTTCCGGAACCCACCTAATCTCAAGCTGTAAACGCGTTTTCTGCATTGTGCCATAACTTTGCAGGGAAGCTTGAGAACATGATATTTTCAGCTCCCACTATAGCAGAAAGGGTCTTTCTAGTAGTTTCTCGTGAAATCTAAGCTGTCTGCAGTGTTTTTCCAAAGATTTCACATTTTTATTTTTGGCCTTCGGGAACCCACCTTATCTCAGGCTGAAAACGCGTTGTACGCATTGCGCCATAACTTTTCATAAAGCTTCAGAACATGAAATTTTCACCTACCACTATAGCAGAAAGGGTCTTTCTAGTAGTTGCAGATCAAATCTAAGCTGTCTGAAATGTTTTTCCAAAGTTATCAACTTTTTTATGTTTGGCGTTCTGGAACCCAACTTATCTCAGTCTGAAAACGTGTTTTTTGCATTGTGCCACAACTTTGCAGGGAAGCCACAGAACATGAAATTTTCACCTGCCGCCATAGTAGAAAGGGTCTTTCTAGCAGTTGCTCTGCAAATCTAAGCTGTCTGAAGTGGCTTTCCAAAGTTATCAACATTTTTATGTTTGGCGTTCCGGAATCAACCTTATCTCAGGCTGAACACCCGTTTTCTGCATTGTGCCATTTCTTTGCAGGGATGCATCGGAACATGACATTTTAAAGTTCCACTATAGCAGAAAAGGTCTTTCTAATAGTTGCACATCAAATCTAAGCTGCCTGAAGTGTTTTTCCAAAGTTATTAACATTTTTATGTTTGGCGTTCCGGAATCGACCTTATCTCTGACTGAAAATGTGTTTTCTGCTTTGTGCCGTAACTTTGCCAGGAAGCCTCAGAACATGAAATTTTCACCTCCCGCTATAGTAGAAAGGGTCTTTCTAGTAGTTGCACATCAAATCTAAGCTGTCTGAAGTGTTTTTCCAAAGTTATCTACCTTTTTATGTTTGGCGTTCTGGAACCCACCTTATCTCAGTCTGAAAATGTGTTTTCTGCTTTGTGCCGTAACTTTGCCGGGAAGCCTCAGAACATGAAATTTTCACCTCCCGCTATAGTAGAAAGGGTCTTTCTAGTAGTTGCACTTCAAATCTACGCTGTCTGAAGTATTTTTTCAAAGTTATCAACACTTTTATGTTTGGCGTACCGGAATCAACCTTATCTCTGGCTGAAAACACGTTTGACGCATGGTGCCATAACTTTGCAGCGAAGCTTCAGAACATCGAATTTTCACCTCCCACAATGGCTGAAAGGGTCTTTCTAGTAGTTGCACATCAAATCTAAGCTGTCTGAAGTGTTTTTCCAGAATTATCAACATTTTTATGTTTGGCGTTCCGGAATCGACCTTATCTCAGGCTGAAAACGCGTTTTACGCATTGTGCCATAACTTTGCAGGGAAGCTTCAGAACACGAAATTTGCACCTCCCACTATAGCAGAAAGGGTCTTTCTAGTAGTTGCACATCAAATCTATGCTGTCTGAAGTGTTTTTCCAAAGTTATCAAAATCTTTATGTTTGGCGTTCCGGAATCGACCTTATCTCAGGCTGAAAACGCGTTTTACGCATTGTGCCATAACTTTCCAGGGAAGCTTCAGAACATCGAATTTTCACCACCCACTGTAGCAGAAAGGGTCTTTCTAGTAGTTGCACATCAAATCTAAGCTGTCTGAAGTGTTTTTACAAAGTTATCAACATTTTTATGTTTGGCGTTCCGGAATCGACCTTATCTGAGGCTGAAAACGCGTTTTCCGCATTGTGCCATAACTTTGCAGGGAAGCTTCAGAACATCGAATTTTCACCACCCACTATAGCAGAAATGGTCTTTCTCCTACTTGCACGTCAAATCTGAGCTGTCTGAAGTGTTTTTTCCAAAGTCATCAACATTTTTATGTTTAGCGTTCTGGTACCCACCTTATATCAGGCTGAAGATGCGTTTTCTGCATTGTGCCATAACTTTGCAGGGAAGCTTCAGAACATGAAATTTTCACCTCCCACTATAGCAGAAAGGGTCTTTATAGTAGTTACACTTCAAATCTAAGCTGTCTGAAGTGTTTTTCGAAAGTTATCAACATTTTTATGTTTGTCGTTCCGGAATCGACCTTATCTCAGGCTGAAAACGCATTTTCTGCATTGTGCCATATATTCTAAGGGAAGGTTCAGAACATGAAATTTTCACCTCCCACTATAGCAGAAAGGGTCGTTCTAGTAGTTTTACGTGAAACCTAAGCTGTCTGAAGTGTTTTTCCAAAGTTATCAACATTTTTATGTTTGGCGTTCGGGAACCCACCTTATCTCAGCCTGAAAACTTGTTTTCTGCATTGTGCCATAACTTTGCAGGAAACTTCAAAATATGAAATTTTAACCTCCCACTATTGCAGAAAGGGTCTGTCTTGTAGTTGCACATCAAATCTAAGCTGTCTGAAGTGTTTTTACAAAGTTATCAACATTTTTGTGTTTGGTGTTCCGGAATCGACCTTATCTCAGGCTGAAAACGTGTTTTACGCATTGTGCCATAACTTTGCATAAAGCTTCAGCACATGAAATTTTCACCTCCCACTATAGCAGAAAGGGTCATTCTAGTAGTTGCAGATCAAATTTAAGCTGTCTGAAATTTTTTCCAAAGTTATCAATATTTTTATGTTTGGCGTTACTGAACCCACCTTATCTCATTCTGAAAACGTGTTTTTTGCTTTGTGCCATAACTTTGCATGGAAGCATCAGAATATGAAATTTTCACCTCCCAGTATTGCAGAAAGAGTCTGTCTTGTAGTTTTACATCAAAACTAAGCTGTCTGAAGTGTTTTTCCAATGTTATCAACATTTTTATGTTTGGCGTTCTGGAACCCACCTTATCTCAGTCTGAAAACGTCTTTTCTGCATTGTGCCATAACTTTGCAGGGAAGCCTCAGAACGTGAAATTTTCACCTCCCACTATAGTAGAAAGGGTCTTTCTAGTAGTTGCACATCAAATCTAAGCTGTTTGAAGTGTTTTTCCAAAGTTATCAACATTTTTATGTTTGGCGTTCCGGAATCGACCTTATCTCAGGCTGAAAACGCGTTTTACGCATTGTGCAATAACTTTCCAGGGAAGCTTCAGAACATCGAATTTTCACCACCCACGATAGCAGAAAGGGTCTTTCTAGTAGTTGCACATCAAATCTAAGCTGTCTGAAGTGTTTTTCCAAAGTTATCAACATTTTTATGTTTGGCGTTCCAGAATCAACCTTATCTCAGGCTGAAAACGCGTTTTACGCATTGTGCCATAACTTTGCAGGGAAGCTTCAGAACATCGAATTTTCACCACCCACTATAGCAGAAAGGTTCTTTCTAGTAATGGCTCATCAAAGCTAAGCTGTCTGAAGTGCTTTTCGAAAGTTATCAACATTTTTTTGTTTGGCGTTCCGGATCGCACCTTATTGAAAACGCATTTTCTGCATTGTGCCATAACTTTGCAGGGAAACTTCAGAACATGAAATTTTCACCTCCCACTATAGCAGAAATGGTCTTTCTAGTAGTTGCACATCAAATCTAAGCTGTCTGTAGAGTTTTTCCTGAGTTATCAACATTTTTATGTTTGGCGTTCCGGAATCGACCTTATCTCAGGCAGAAAACGTGTTTTCTGCATTGTGCCATAACTTTGCAGGGAAGCTTTAGAACATGAAATTTTCACCTCCCAATAGAGCAGAAAGGGTATTTCTAGTAGTTGCACAACAAATCTAAGCTGTCTGAAGTGTTTTTCGAAAGTTATCAACATTTTTATGTTTGGCGTTCCGGAATCGACCTTATCTCAGGATGAAAACGCGTTTTCTGCATTGTGCATATACTTTTCAGGGAAGCTTCAGAATATGAAATTTTCACGTCCCACTATAGCAGAAAGGGTCTTTCTAGTAGTTGCACGTCAAATATAAGCTGTCTGAAGTGTTTTTCCGAAGTTATCAACATTTTTATGTTTGGCGTTCTGAAACCCACCTTATCTCGGGCTGAAAACGCGTTTTCTGCATTGTGCCATAACTTTGCAGGAAAGCTGCAGAATATGAAATTTTCACCTCCCACTATAGCTGACAGGGTCTTTCTAGTACTTACACAGCAAATCTAAGCTGTCTGAAGTGTTTTTCAGAAGTTATCAACATTTTTATGTTTGCCGTTCTGGAACCCACCTTATCTCAGGCTGAAAACGCATTTTCTGCATTGTGCCATAACTTTGCAGAGAAGCTTCAGAACATGAAATATTCACATGCCACTGTAGCAGAAAGGGTCTTTCTTGTAGTTGCACATCAAATCTGAGCTGTTTGAAGAGTTTTTCCAAGGTTATCAACATTTTTATGTTTGGCGTTCAGGAATCAACCTTATCTCAGGCTGAAAAGGCGATTTACGCATTCTGCCATAACTTTGCAGGGAATCTTCAGAACATGAAATTTTCATATCCCACTATAGCAGAAAGGGTCTTTCTAGTAGTTGCACATCAAATCTAAGCTGTCTGAAGTGTTTTTCCAAAGTTATAAACATTTTTATGTTTGGCGTTACGGAATCGACCTTATCTCAGGCTGAATACGCGTTTTCTGCATTGTGCCATAACTTTGCATGGAATCTCCAGAACATGAAATTTTCACCTCCCACTATAGCAGAAAGGGTCTTTTTAGTAGTTGCACATCAAATCTAAGCTGTTTGAAGTGTTTTTCCAAAGTTATCAACATTTTTATGTTTGGCGTATCCTGAATCGACCTTATCTAAGGCTGAAAACGCGTTTTCTGCATTGTGCCGTAAATTTGCAGGGAAGCTTCAGAACATGAAAATTTCAACTCCCACTACAGCAGAAAGGGTCTTTCTAGTCGTTGCACATCAAATCTAAGCTGTCTGAAGTGTTTTTCCAACGTTATCAACATTATTATATTGCCGTTCCGGAATCGACCTTATCTCAGGCTGAAAAGCCGTTTTCTGCATTGAGCCATAACTTTGGAGGGAAGCTTCAGAACATGAAATTTTCACCTCCCACTATAGCAGAAAGGGCCTTTCTAGTAGTTGCACATCAAATCGAAGCTGTCTGAAGTGTTTTTCCAAACTTATCAACATTTTTATGTTTGGCGTTCCGGAACCCACCTTATCTCAGGCTGAAAACGCGTTTTCTGCATTGTGCCATAACTTTGCAGAGAAGCTTCAGAACATGAAATTTTCACCTCCCACTGTAGCAGAAAGGGTCTTTCTAGTACTTGCACATCAAATCTAAGCTGTCTGAAGTGTTTTTCCAAAGTTATCAACATTTTTATGTTTGGCGTTCCGGAATCGACCTCATCTCAGGCTGAAAACGCGTTTTCTCCATTGTGCCATAACTTTGCAGAGAAGCTTCAGAACATGAAATTTTCACCTCCCACGACAACAGAAATTGTGTTTCTAGCAGTTGCACATCAAATCTAAGTTGTCTGAAGTGTTTTTCCAAAGTTATCAACATTTTTATGTTTGGCGTTCCGGAATCGACCTTATCTCTGGCTCAAAATGCGTTTTCTGCATTGTACCATAACTTTGCAGAGAAGCTTCTGAACATTAAATTTAAACCTCCCACTATAGCAGAAAGGGTCTTTCTTGTAGTTCCACATCAAATCGAAGCTGTCTGAAGTGTTTTCCAAAGTTATCAACTTTTTTATGTTTGGCGTTCCGGAATCAACCTTATCTCAGGCTGAAAATGCGTTTTACGCATTGTGCCATAACTTTGCAGGGAACCTTCAGAACATGAAATGTTCACCTCCCACTATAGCAGAAAGGGTCTTTCTAGTAGGTGCACATCAAATCTAAGCTGTCTGAAGTGTTTTTCCAAAGTTATCAACATTTTTATGTTTGGCGTTCCGGAATCGACCTTATCTCAGGCTCAAAACGCGTTTTACGCATTGTGCCATAACTCTGCAGGGACGCTTCAGAACCTGAAATTTTCACCTGCCACTATAGCAGAAAGGGTCTTTCGAGTAGTTGCACATCAAATCTAAGCTGTCTGACGTGTTTTTCCAAAGTTATCAGCATTTTTATGTTTGGCGTTCCGGAATCGACCTCATCTCAGGCTGAAAACACGTTTTCTGCATTGTGCCATAACTTTGCAGAGAAGCTTCAGAACATGAAATTTTCACCTCCCACTACAACAGAAAGGGTGTTTCTAGCAGTTGCAAATCAAATCTAAGTTGTCTGAAGTGTTTTTCAAAAGTTATCATCATTTTTATGTTTGGCGTTCCGGAATCGACCTTATCTCAGGCTGAAAACGCGTTTTCTGCATTGTGCCATAACTTTGCATGGATGCTTCCGAACATGAAATTTTCACGTCCCACTATCGCAGAAAGGGTCTTTCTAGTAGTCGCACATCAAATCTAAGCTGTCTGAAGTGTTTTTCCAAAGCTATCAACATTTTTATGTTTGGCGTTCCGGAATCGACTTATCTCAGGCCGAAAACGCATTGTCTGCATTGTGCCATAACTTTGCATGAAAGCTTCCGAACATGAAATTTTCACCTCCCACTATAGCAGAAAGGGACTTTTTAGTAGTTGCGCATCAAATCTAAGCAGTCTGAAGTGTTTTTCGAAAGTGATCAACATTTTTATGTTTGGCGTTCGGGAATCGACCTTATCTCAGGCTCAAAATGCGTTTTCTGCATTGTGCCATAACTTTGCAGAGAAGCTTCAGAACATGACATTTTCACCTCCTACTATAGCAGAAAGGGTCTTTCTAGTAGTTGCACATCAAATCTAAGCTGTCTGAAATGTTTTTCCAAAGTTATCAACATTTTTATGTTTGGCGTTCCAGAACCAACCTTATCTCAGGCTGAAAACACGTTTTCTGCAACGTGCCATAACTTTACAGGGAAGCTTCAGAACATGAAATGTTCACCTCCCACTATAGCAGAAAGGGTCTTTCTAGTAGTTACACATCAAATCTAAGCTGTCTGAAGTGTTTTTCAAAAGTTATCAACATTTTTTATGTTTGGCGTTCCGGAATCGACCTTATCTCAGTCTGAAAACGCGTTGTCTGCATTGTGCCATAACTTTGCATGAAAGCTTCCGAACATGAAATTTAACCTCCCACTATAGCAGAAAGGGCCTTTCTAGTAGTTGCACATCAAATCGAAGCTGTCTGAAGTGTTTTCCAAACTTATCAACTTTTTTTATGTTTGGCGTTCCGGAATCGACCTCATCTCAGGCTGAAAACGCGTTTTCTGCATTGTGCCATAACTTTGCAGAGAAGCTTCAGAACATGAAATTTTCAACTCCCACTACAACAAAAAGGGTGTTTGTAGCAGTTGCACATCAAATCTAAGCTGTCTGAAGAGTTTTTCAAATGTTATCAACATTTTTATGTTTGGCGTTCTGGAATCGACCTTATCTCAGGCTCAAAACGCGTTTTACGCATTGTGCCATAACTTTACAGGGAAGCTTCAGAACATGAAATGTTCTCCTCCCACTATAGCAGAAAGGCTCTTTCTAGTAGTTGCACATCAAATCTAAGCTGTCTGAAGTGTTTTTCAAAAGTTATCAACATTTTTATGTTTGGCGTTCCGGAATCCACCTTATCTCACGATGAAAAATCGTTTTCTGCATTGTCCCATAACTTTGCAGGAAAGCGTCAGAAAATGAAATTTTGACCTCTCACTATAGCAGAAATGGTCTTTCTAGTAGTTGCACATCAAATCTAAGCTGTCTGAAATGTTTTTCGAAAGTTATCAACATTTTTATGTTTGGCATTCCGGAATCGACCTTATCTCAGTCTGAAAACGCGTTGTCTGCATTGTGCCATAACTTTGCATGAAAGCTTCCGAACATGAAATTTTAACCTCCCACTGTTGCAGAAAGGGTCTTTTTAGTAGTTGCGCATCAAATCTAAGCTGTCTGAATTGTTTTTCCAAAGTGATCAACATTTTTATGTTTGGCAATCGGGAATCGACCTTATCTCAGGCTTAAAATGCGTTTTCTGCATTGTGCCATAACTTTACAGGGAAGCTTCAGAACATGAAATGTTCACCTCCCACTATAGCAGAAACGGTCTTTCTAGTAGTTGCACATCAAATCTAAGCTGTCTGAAGTGTTTTTCCAAAGTTATCAACACTTTTATGTTTGGCGTTCCGGAATCGACCTTATCTCAGGCTGAAAACGCGTTTTACGCATTGTGCCATAACTCTGCAGGGAAGCTTATGAACATGAAATTTTGACCTTCCACTATAGCAGAAATGGTCTTTCTAGTAGTTGCACATCAAATCTAAGCTGTCTGAAGTGTTTTTCAAAAGTTATCAACATTTTTATGTTTGGTGTTCCGGAATCGACCTCATCTCAGGCTGAAAACGCGTTTTCTGCATTGTGCCATAACTTTGCAGAGAAGCTTTAGAACATGAAATTTTCACCTCCCACTACAACAAAAAGGGTGTTTGTAGCAGTTGCACATCAAATCTAAGCTGTCTGAAGAGTTTTTCGAAAGTTATCAACATTTTTATGTTTGGCGTTCCGGAATCGACCTTATCTCAGGCTCAAAACGCGTTTTACGCATTGTGCCATATCTTTACAGGGAAGCTTCAGAACATGAAATGTTCACCTCCCACTATAGCAGAAAGGGTCTTTCTAGTAGTTGCACATCAAATTTAAGCTGTCTGAAGTGTTTTTCCAAAGTTATCAACATTTTTATGTTTGGCGTTCCGGAGTCAACTTTATCTCAGGCTGAAAACGCGTTTTCTGCATTGTGCCATAACTTTGCATGGATGCTTCCGAACATGAAATTTGCACCTCCCACTATAGCAGAAAGGGTCTTTTTAGTAGTTGCACACCAAATCTAAGCTGTCTGAAGTGTATTTCCAAAGTTATCAACATTTTTATGTTTGGCGTTCCGGAACCAACCTTATCTCAGGATGAAAAATCGTTATCTGCATTGTCCCATAACTTTGCAGGGAAGCTTCAGAACATATAATTTTGACCTCCCACTATAGCAGAAAGGGTCTTTCTGGTAGTTGCACATCAAATCTAAGCTGTCTGATGTGTTTTTCCAAAGTTATCAACATTTTTATGTTTGGCGTTCCGGAATCGACCTTATCTCAGGCTGAAAACGCGTTTTACGCATTGTGCCATAACTTTGCATGAAAGCTTCCGAACATGAAATTTTAACCTCACACTATAGCAGAAAGGGTCTTTTTAGTAGTTGCACATCAAATCTAAGCTGTCTGAAGTGTTTTTCCAAAGTTATCAACATTTTTATGTTTGGCGTACCGGAACCAACCTTATCTCAGGCTGAAAACACGTTTTCTGCATCGTGCCATAACTTTGCAGGGAAGCCTCAGAACATGAAATGTTCACCTCCCACTATAGCAGAAAGGGTCTTTCTAGCAGTTGCACATGAAATCTAAGCTGTCTGAAACGTTTTTCCAAAGTTATCAACATTTTTATTTTTGGTGTTGCGGAACCCACGTTATCTCAGGCTGAAAACGAGTTTTCTGCCTTGTGCCATAAATTTGCTGGGAAGCTTCAGAACATGAAATTTTCACATCCCAATATAACAGAAAGGGTCTTTCTAGTAGTTGCACATCTAATCTAAGCTGTCTGCAGTGTTTTTCCAAAGTTACCTACGTTTTTATCTTTGGCGTTCCGGTATCGACCTTATCTCAGGCTGAAAATGCGTTTTCTGCATTGTGCCATGACTTTGTAGGGAAGCGTCAGAAGAAGAAATTTTTACCTCCCACTATAGCAGAAAGGGTCTCTCTAGTAGTTACACATCTAATCTAAGCTGTCTGAAGTGTTTTTCCAAAGTTATCAACACTTTTATGTTTGGCGTTCCGAAACTCACCTTATCTCTGGCTGAAAAGCGTTTTTGTGCATTGTGCCATAACTTTTCAGGGAAGCTTCAGAACATGAAATTTTAACCTCCCACTATAGCAGAAAGGGTCTTTCTAGTAGTTGCACATCAAATCTAAGCTCTCTGAAGTGTTTTTCCAAAGTTATCAACACTTTTATGTTTGGCGTTCCGAAACTCACCTTATCTCTGGCTGAAAAGCGTTTTTGTGCATTGTGCCATAACTTTTCAGGGAAGCTTCTGAACATGAAATTTTAAACTTCCACTATAGCAGAAAAGGTCTTTCTAGTAGTTGAACATCAAATCTAAGCTGTCTGAAGTGTTTTTCCAAAGTTATCAACATTTTTATGTTTGGCGTTCCGGAATCGACCTTATCTAAGGCTGAAAACGCGTTTTACGCATTGTGCCATAACTTTGCATGAAGCTTCAGAACATGGAATTTTCACCTCCCACTATAACAGAAAGAGTGTTTCTAGTAGTTGCAGATCAAATCTAAGCTGTCTGAAATGTTTTTCCAAAGTTATCAACATTTTTATGTTTGGCGTTCCTGAACCCACCTTATATCAGGCTGAAAATGCGTTTTCTGCATTGTGCCATAACTTTGCAAGGAAGCTTCCGAACATGAAATTTTAACCTCCCACTGTTGCAGAAAGGGTCTTTATAGTAGTTGCACATCAAATCTAAGCTGTCAGAAGTGTTTTTCCAAAGTAATGAACATTTTTATGTTTGGCGTTCCGGAATCGACCTTATCTCAGGCTGAAAACGCGTTTTGCGCATTGTGCCATAACTTTACATAAAGCTTCAGAACATGAAATTTTCACCTCCCGCTATAGTAGAAAGGGTCCTTCTAGTTGTTGAACATCAAATCTCAACTGTCTGAAGTGTCTTTCCAAAGTTATCAACATTTTTATGTTTGGCCTTCCGGAATCGACCTTATCTCAGGCTGAAAACGCTTTTTACGCATTGTGCCATATATTCTAAGGGAAGGTTCAGAACATGAAATTTTCACCTCCCACTATAGCAGAAAGGGTCTTTCTCGTAGTTGCTCATCAAATCTAAGCTGTCTGAAGTGTTTTTCCAAAGTTATCAACATTTTTATTTTTGGCGTTCCTGAACCCACCTTATATCAGGCTGAAAATGCGTTTTACGCATTGTGCCATAACTTTACAGGGAAGCTTCAGAACATCGAATTTTCACCACCCACTATGTCAGAAAGGGTCTTTCTAGTAGTTGCACATGAAATGTAAGCTGTCTGAAGTGCTTTTCCAAAGTTATCAACATTTTTATTTTTGGCATTCCTGAACCCACCTGATCTCAGGCTGAAAACCTGTTTTCTGCATTGTGCCATAACTTTGCAGGGAAGCCTCAGAACTTGAAATTTTCACCTGCTGCTCTAGTAGAAAGGGTCATTCTAGTAGTTGCACATCAAATCTAAGCTGTCTGAAGTGTCTTTCCAAAGTGATCTGCATTTTTATGTTTGGTGTTCCGGAATCAACCTTATCTCAGGCTGAAAACGCTTTTTCTGCATTGTGCCATAACTTTGCAGGGATGCATCAGAACATTAAATTTTCACCTCCCACAATAGCATAAAGGGTCTTTCTAATAGTTGCACATCAAATCTAAGCTGTCTGAAGAGTTTTTCCAAAGTAATCAACATTCTTATGTTTGGCGTTCCGGAATCGACCTTATCTCAGGCTGAAAACGCATTTTACGCATTGTGCCATAACTTTGCATAAAGCTTCTGAACATGAAATTTTCACCTCCCACTATAGCAGAAAAGGTCTTTCTAGTAGTTGCAGATCATCACTAAGCAGTCTGAAATGTTTTTCCAAAGTTATCAACATTTTTATGTTTGGTGTTCCGGAACCCACCTTATCTCAGGCTGAAAACGCGTTTTCTGCATTGTGCCATAACTTTGCAGGGAAGCTTCAGAACATGAAAGTTTCACCTCCCACTATAGCAGAAAGGGTCTTTCTAGAAATTGCACATCAAATCTAAGCTGTCTGAAGTGTTTTCCCAAAGTTATCAACATTTTTATGTTTGGCGTTCCGGAATTGACCTTATGTGAGGCTGAAAACGCGTTTTCTGCATTGTGCCATAACTTTGCATCGAAGCTTCAGAACATGACATTTTCACCTCCCACTATAGCATAAAGGGTCTCTCTACTAGTTGCACATCAAATCTAAGCTGTCTGAATTGTTTTTCCAAAGTTATCAACATTTTTATGTTTGGTGTTCCGGAACCCACCTTATCTCAGGCTGAAAACGCATTTTCTGCATTGTGCCATGACTTTGCAGGGAAGCTTCAGAACATTAAATTTTCACCTCCCACTATAGCAGAAAGGGTCTGTCTAGTAGTTGCACCTCAAACGTAAATTGTCTGAAGTGTTTTTCCAAAGTTGTCAACTTTTTTATGTTTGGCGTTCCGGAACCCACCTTATCTCAGGCTGAAAACGCGTTTTCTGCATTGTGCCATAACTTTGCAGGGAAGCTTCAGAACATGAAATTTTCACCTCTCACTATCGCAGAAAGGGTCTTTCTAGTAGTTGCACATCAAATCTAAGCTATCTGAAGTGTTTTTCCAAAGTTATCAACATTTTTATGTTTGGCGTTCCGGAATCGACCTTATCTCAGGCTGAAAACGTGTTTTACGCATTGTGCCATAACTCTGCAGGGAAGCTTCAGAACATGAAATTGTCACCACCCACTATAGCAGAATGGGTCTTTCTCGTAGTTGCACATCAAATCTAAGCTGTCTGAATTGTTTTTCCAAAGTTATTAACATTTTTATGTTTGGCGTTCCGGAACCCACCTTATCGCACGATGAAAACACGTTTTCTGCATTGTGCCATAACTTTGCAGGGAAGCTTCAGAACATGAAAATTTCACATCCCACTATAGCAGAAAGGGTCTTTCTAGTAGTTGCACATCAAATCTAAGCTGTCTGAATTGTTTTTCCAAAGTTATCAACATTTTTATGTTTGGCGTTCTGGAATCGACCTTATCTCAGGCTGAAAACGCGAATTCTGCATTGTGCCATAACTTCGGAGGGAAGCTTCAGAACATGAAATTATCACCACCCACTATAGCAGAAAGGGTCTTTCTAGTAGTTGCACATCAAATCTAAGCTGTCTGAATTGTTTTTCCAAAGTTATCAACATTTTTATGTTTGGCGTTCCGGAACCCACCTTATCTCAGGCTGAAAACGCATTTTCAGCATTGTGCCATGACTTTGCAGGGAAGCTTCAGAACCTGAAATTTTCACCTCCCACTATAGCAGAAAGGGTCTTTCTAGTAGTTGCACATCAAACGTAAGCTGTCTGAAGTGTTTTTCCAAAGTTGTCAACTTTTTTATGTTTGGTGTTCCGGAATCGACCTTATCTCAGGCTGAAAACGCGTTTTCTGCGTTGTGCCATGACTTTGCAGGGAAGCTTCAGAACATGAAATTTTCACCTCCCACTATAGCAGAAATGGTCTTTCTAGAAATTGCACATCAAATATAAGCTGTCTGAAGTGTTTTCCAAAAGTTATCAACATTTTTATGTTTGGCGTTCCGGAATCGACATTATCTCAGGCTGAAAACGCGAATTCTGCATTGTGCCATAACTTTGCAGGGAAGCTTCAGAACATGAAATTTTCACCTCCCACTATAGCAGAAAGCGTGTTTCTAGTAGTTGCACATAAAATCTAAGCTGTCTGAAGTGTTTTTCCAAACTTATCAATATTTTTGTGTTAGGCGTTCCGGAACCCACCTTATCTCAGGCTGAAAACGCGTTTTCTGCATTGTGCCATAACTTTGCAGGGAAGCTTCAGAACATGAAATTTTCACATCCCACTATCGCAGAAAGGGTCTTTCTCGTAGTTGCACATCAAATCTAAGCTGTCTGAAGTGTTTTTCCAAAGTTATCAACATTTTTATGTTTGGCGTTCCGGAATCGACCTTATCTCAGGCTGAAAACGTGTTTTAGGCATTGTGCCATAACTTTGCTGGGAAGCTTCAGAACATGAAATTATCACCACCCACTATAGCAGAAAGGGTCTCTCTAGTAGTTTCACATCAAATCTAAGCTGTCTGAATTGTTTTTCCAAAGTGATCAACATTTTTATGTTTGGCGTTCCGGAACCCACCTTATCTCACTCTGAAAACGCGTTTTCTGCATTGTGCCATAACTTTGCAGGGAAGCTTCAGAACATGAAAATTTCACCTCCCACTATAGCAGAATGGGTCTTTCTATAAATTGCACATCAAATCTAAGCTGTCTGAAGTGTTTTACCAAAGCTATCAACATTTTTATGTTTGGCGTTCCGAAACGCACCTTATCTCAGGCTGAAAAAGCGTTTTGTGCGTTGTGCCATAACTTCTCAGGGAAGCTTCAGAACATGAAATTTTCACCTACCATTATAGCAGAAAGGGTCTTTCGAGTAGTTGCACATCAAATCTAAGCTGTCTGAAGTGTTTTTCGAAAGCTATCAACATTTTTATGTTTGGTGTTCCGAAACCCTCCTTATCTCAGGCTGAAAACGCGTTTTGTGCATTGTGCCATAACTTCTCAGGGAAGCTTTTGACCTCCCACTATAGCAGAAAGGGTCATTCTAGCAGTTGCAGCACAAATCTAAGCTGTCTGAAGTGCTTTTCGAAAGTTATCAACATTTTTATGTTTGGCGTTCCGAGACCCACCTTATCTCAGGCTGAAAACCCGTTTTCTGCATTCTGCCACAACTTCTCAGGGACGCTTCAGAATATGACATTTTCACATTCCACTATAGCAGAAAGGGGTTTTCTAGTAGTTACAGAACAAATCTAAGCTGTCTGAAGTGTTTTTAGAGGGTTGTCAATAATTTTATTTTTGTCGGTCTGTAAACTACCTTTCCTTTGGCTTAAAATGCATTTTATGCACTGTTTATTCACTGCTCTGGGATGCCTGTGAACAGGAAAATTTCTCATGCAACTATAGGAGAAACACTCTTTCTTGTATAATAAACACTAAACCTACTTTTCGGAACTGTATTTCAGGGGGTTATCAACTTTTTTTTTTTTTTCTTGGTCAGAAACTCAGCTTCTCTCGGGCTGAATACACTTTTTCTCCTCTCTTCACTCACTGCTCTGGGATTCCTCACAACATGAAAATTTCATCTGCAACAATAGGATAAACACTCTTTTTTGTATATTCAACACTAAACCTACATTTCTGAACGGTGTTTCTGGTGGTTAACTTTTTTTTTGTGGTCTGAAACCCAGCTTTTGACGGGCTGAAAAGGCATTTTCTGCACTGTTCACTCACTGATCGGAATAGCCTCTGAACATGAAAATATCACGCACAACTATAGGAAAAAGAGCCTTTCTAGTGTGACGCCCACTTATGTGTGGTCACAGATTGTGTGTTAGATGCCATTTAATTGTTCAGCATGGAGTTGATTAACCGGCAGGTATATAATTAGGTCAGTAGAGAGCAGGATAGGACAGAGGTTGGGCATTGAAGATGTGTGGGTAAATAGGAAGTGACACTTTTTTTCATTACTTTTCTTCCCATCGCCAAATGTGGAAGCCTCGTGTGAATCTGTCTACATTTAGTTTCAGGTTAGTCAAATCCATTGTTTTATAATGTTTGTTCCACATCGGATTGACTGATTTGGGGTCTTGAGTGTGAGGATGGTGACTCAATTTTTAAGTATACTGTTTTTCCTTCGTGCGTTGAGTTCGCTCTGTGTGGATGTGGCGCTTGTAAGCTAATACTGACAACCGACGTTGACATGGCACGGGTGATTGAGTTGTGTGGAGTTCAGTTTGCTTGTGGTGAATAACGGTGTTTGGTAAAAAGTAAGGTTTTATTATTTCTCAACACTAGCCAAAAGGTTTAATGGCAGAATTATACATTCAGATGAAAAGCAATTATGCATGTCGTTCATGATGTCTAACACTTGTCGTATGACAAAGTGACATGTTTGTGAGTGATCAGATGGTGTCAGAAAGACATCTAATTGTGGTCTGGGTTACCACAATGAAAAAAAAGAATCCCTTGGATTACTTTTCTCACCATCGACACATGTGGAAGCCTTGTGTGACTCTGTCCGCATTTTGTTTCAGACGGCGTACTACTAACCACATTGAGACACCACTTTTTAACTGTAGACAAGGTCACAGTATTCAGACCTGTTACAGATGCAAAGTTTTTGATACAACGTTTTCTTCCTAAGCTTTTAGAGTGAGCAGAGGTGAGAGCAGCCGACTGGTCTCTCCAAGAGGTGTAACGATGATCAGCACGGCTATGATTTGGATTGCTAGGGTCACCCTGCCCCTTCGAACAGCGACGGTGTTCCCCCATGGGCAGCGGCTGTGTGTGGAGTAGGCGCCACGAGCAGAGCACCAGGCTGACGGACTGTTGAAACTCCAAAATTTCTGGGAGAGTGAGAGAGGTTCTGCGATGGATGAGCCGGTCCACGGAGCTCATAAAGAGCGCGATGATGTTCTCAAGCGCAATGAGCTGGTTGCCGACGGCGTAAACACCATTCCTCTGCGCTATGGTGGCTCTGTCAGAGGTGGTTGGGATGGTCATTCCTCAGAGGAGAGGTCGAGATCCCGGGGCGAACGCATCAGGCATTGTGCATGACGACTGAGTGAGCCGGAACGCCGCACTGCCAATCCAAACCCTCCACGTGGCAGTAAGCTCCGTACCTGACCAAGTGCGGTCCTAGTGCCAGTGGAGTGTCAGAACCGCGCCGGGAATAGTCCAGATTTCTTCCAGTTGTGGGCAGACAACATGCGGTCGTGATCTGTATGTGGTCTCGCCATCCAACGCCAGCTGGCCGTTAGTGAAGAGGGATGATTTTTGAGCTTCTGGTGGAGAGAGAGCGTCGTATCGAAGTTGACTTCGATACGACTTTGGCGGATGACATGAGGCGCAGGATAAGATCAAGCAGGAACCTGACTCCACCATACGGAACTCAACCAAGTCTGGGAACACAGTCTACAGATCCAACTCATAGCAGCGCCTGGCACTCGTCAAACTCATCCCATGGCTTGGAAGAAGAAAATGTGGAACGGTTCGACTGCTTGTAGGCCAGTCGCAGCGCCCTATTTGCAGAGGTTTACTGTTGAATATACTCTAAATAGTTTTTTCGCTATAGTTGCAGGTGAAATTTTCATGTTCTGAGGCTTCGCTGAGCAGTGAGTGAACAGTGCAGAAAATGGGTTTTCAGCCCGAGGGACCTGTAGCTTTCAGACCAACAAACATAAAAATTGAATTTGCAATTGAATTTGTTCTGCAGCTACTAGAAAGACCCCTTCTGCTAAGCTGGTGTGCGCTCATGACTCCTGTTTGGACTCTGGCTAGAATCAACCAGCAGTCCAAGTACGTCATAATCGGCAGACTCTCTCTCCTTCGTAGTTCGAGCCACTCCTCCATGCACTTAGCGAAAAAACGAGGCCCTAGACACTAGAGACCGTGTTGTGGAAGTAGACGTCTGCAAGATCTATGGAGGTCATACACTCTCACACTATGATTCACTCCAGGAATCTGCTGGTAGTCCGGAACCGCTGTCTGATCATGAATTGGTTGAGGAGACTGAGATCCAGAACAGGTCTCCTCTCTCCTGTCTTCTTGGGTTCCAGAAAGAACCCGGAGTAAAACCCAGTGTAGGAGGATCGCTTTGGCAGTAGCTCGATTATTTCCTTTGACAGGAGATCGCGGTCCTCCTCCATCAGACATGACCGCTCGTTCTCTGAGTTCACTCAGGTCCATGTGGTGACGCAGAACCTGGGGGTTGACTGTGAAGCTGAAGGGCGTGTCAATGACCGTTTATTTTCTCAATCCATATGTGGAGGTGAGGAGACAGGCGCCCTGAGCACAGGAGCGGATCTGGCCTCCAGGGCGGGTCAAGGACGAAAGGGTCGTTGGTGCTCTGCGCCCTCTCCTCTGGTGACTTCAAGTCTGGTTTGTCAAAAACAGACTCGCTTTTGTCATCTGAGCCGTCAGAGGAATTCGGTTCCCCAAACTTGCAGTGTACCTTGATCTGACACTGCAATTCTCCTAAGATGGAGACCCGAGGGACTGGCCCAATCATCCTCAGAAAGAGATGACTCTGTAGATGACGATGTCCTGCTTGCCTCTGAGAGGATTGGAGGGCTGCAGAGAACAGAATAACAGACAGACATCACATCAGACATCGCACGAGGGAGCTGAGAACAGAGCAGGTCTGGCAAGTAGCACCTACTGAGTGATCCTCTGAAGTGGTGGCTTTCACGGTCCTGTGGCGACCCCTGCTGGAAACTGGCGTGTCTGAGCAATAAGAAGAGTCAATAGCTGAATTGAAACTTCCCTGACTTTTGGCTGGAACCGGGTTCTGTTGTGAGACGGGAAAGAGTTATTTTACGCCTGTGCTTCTTATTATGGTGAATCTGGGGAAAGACATAACTTCTTGGCTCCAGAAACTTCCCCAGGGACAGTTCTGGCATCAGGGATAAAGAGGCAGAGAGACCGTTACTATTCTGCTTGGTCTCCTGAGACGATGTCAAACAAAAACAAAGTTTAGAAGCCGGAGTTTGGACTCACTGGAACCGGAAGAGAACATGGCGGCTGATAAACCCTAATTTTGGGCAGAGAAGAGACAGACCCGATACCAAAGAAATGCATCTTATTATTTTTCAAGTTAGACTTTGGTTTAGATGCATACTTGTAGATAAAAAGTTCTTCCTACGCTTTTGGAGGGGGCAGAGGTGAGAGCAGTCGACTGGTCTCTCCGAGAGGAGCGGCGATGATCAGCCCGGCAATTATACGGTGTTCCCCCCAGCCGGCGACTGTTGTGTCTCCAAAATCTCTGGTGGAGTCCACGGAGCTCATAAAGAGCGCGATGATGTTCTCAAGCGCTATGAGCTGTTTGCGGACACCATTCACCATTCTACTGCGCGATGGTGGCTCTGTCAGTGCCGGGTGGGATGGTCACTCCTCAGGGGGGAGGTCAAGCTCCAGGGGCGAGGGCATCGAGCATCGTGCATGACGGCTGAGTGAGAGGGAACGCTGGCCCATAACTCCAAACCCTCCACCAATTAAGCTCCGTACCTGACCACGTGCGGTCCTAGTGCCAGTGGAGTGTCAGAAATGCGCCGGGAATAGTCCGGATTGAATTGGACTAGCAGTGGATGTTTACCCAACAGACGGCAGTCCACATCCATTTGGCATTATATGCTTTGAGTGTTGCGGGTGCTTTAGCATTTCAAATAGTGAACTGCACTTAGGGGGGGCAGGGGACTGCCTGCTAGCCTTGAAGTAGCCATGCTTTGAGGGGACGCCCCAGGATTGGAGGTCCGCTCATAATTTGGATATGGACCACGGAAACTTCAGGCAGGACTGAGGTCTGGTCGCAGTCACGGGAGAGACTTGTCACATCACCGCAGGAGTGGATTTAACCGGAGGAGACTCAGCGTGAGACCGGAGGACATCGGGATCTTTGACAGCAGCTTTTCCCGGGGCAGTCGGCAGACCGGAGGAAATTTCTGTTTGTGTGGAAAACTTGTTTGAAATAAAAGCATTGCTTGAAGCATCGCATTTGCGTTTTTTTTATTATTATTCGTATTGAATTCGCTCCTTCCAGCGCCTTGGCCTCAACCTCTCCTCCGGCCTGGTAGCCTGGGGGCCTGTCCGCGAACCTGGCGACACTGCTCAATGATGGTCCAGACATTTGATTCGTTCTCCCAAGTGAGTTGAAGAGACATGCCCTATGATAGCCAAAGCTGAAAGGAAAACTTACAGGAGGTATCAACACAGCAGGTTTTATTCACGGTTCCAACTTTCAACAAACCAAATGATGACACGGCAACATAAAAAGAGCGCCCCAAATTTGTGATCCCAAATAATCCCATGACACATAACAAAACGTCCATTGAAGAACTTCTTTTCCGGTTTGCTGTGCAGGCTGAATATGAAGCCTCAGGCATTTTGAGGCCTCATGCGCTGTCTCTTCCGAGAGCCGCACTGGACCCTGGAGCACAGGATGGTCTGATGTTGGCAGTCAGCTGCACCTGGGTCACCTCATCCCCCGGACAGAGTTGTCTTGAGTGCACAAATAGGCCAAACTGTTGGCCATTGCTCTGATCTGTGCACCTCCCTTCCGCCCTTCCCCCCATGCAGGTCCGGAAGTAGAGGCGAGCCGCCTTGCGATCTCCGGACACTGAGAGGGCTCCATCCCAGCCTGGCCGAACCCCGGCATCAGCGTGGCTCTCATTACGTCGGTGATGGAGGTGGCACTTTCTTCTTTCCGGTCACATGCGCCGCCGGAATATAATTGCATAACTGTGCTGGATTTGAGATAGTAGAACAATCTAACAATATGCATATTAACGTTGTCTTTGAATGAACCGAAGGAGACAAGTGATCCAAACACAAAAGCAGAGCTTGACACAAACAGTGCAAGAAGCAATGCAGTCCTTGGCCACTCTGGGGCCAGGGGGCGATGTGTTCAACTTCTCCATCCTGCAGTGACCGTAATCCGAGTGTAGCCAGGATTAAGGGGGAGCACAGGTGAGCAATCTGAAACCCATCCGGAACTCTGAATCAGCCATGAGGTCATCTTGACCACAAAGCTTAACCGCCAGCCTTGCAACGTGGCCTGACCTGAGAACCATGGGCCGTCCATACCGGACGTCTGACTGGCACAGCTGGCTCCTTTGCCAGACTGCCATCAATGAGATGCACGTTTGGCTGCACTGAACCGCCTGCATTGTCACCGGCGATGTTGCTTTGGTATGACTGATGGAGGAGTGCCCAGACTCCTGTCGATATCTCGGATGGCCAGGGCCTCAAACTTGACCGGCCTATGACAGTTCCGAGGCCACCGCCACACCTGCGGTCTATCCAGCCTGAATGAATGAATGAATGGGTTGTGAAGATGTAGCATTAACATCCCTTCATACATAGAGTGTAATTTTACACCCCAGTTGGCAGGACTGCCGCCTCAACTTTGCCACCGTAAGCTGAAATAGAAGGTGGCATTAACAACCCCTCATATATGGAGTGTAACTTACACTCTGGATCAGCAGGAACTGTGTTGCCCTCTTTTAGCCACTATATGGCTGAAATAGAATGTGGCATTAACAATCCTCCATTCCTGGAGAGAAATCATTTACTGAGCAGCAACAGTCAGGGTTCTAGTCTGAGCTGAGCAAGGAAGAGGGAGTTTATTCACAAATGAATAGACAGTTATGCAGGAATCTGGTGGATATTGAGACGCTGCACACTCCACTGCACTGTAATGAAGCAGATACCGGTGTCCCAGAGCGAGTGCTGTGGGCCTACTGGTCGCAGGGTTTGGCTGCTCCTGAAGACAGAAAGACAAGAGGGAAGGAGGATGCAGACACAACAGACAAATAGTGGTGAGCAAAAGTAGAGATTGATGACCAAGAAGCTGCCTGGCAGTTTTCTTTAAGAAGTCCTTGAAAGCAGCAACAGATGTTTCCAGGCATCTCGTCGACTGTGCTCTCAGGGATTCCGGTGCCTGTTTTCCCGCTGTCTCATAGGCTTTCATGATGGAAATTCTAAGCCAATTTTACAACCTTTGAGGGGACAGTGCCTGCCGCTTCTTTCCACCAGGGAGAGCCACCCACAGAGTGTCGGACTTTCTGAAGGGTGGGACTCGATCCAGTTAAGCTTTTAGCTCTCTGACCGGACATATTTTGAGTAAACGCTCATGCTCTTCGTCTGAATGTGGAGGAGATCAGAAAGCCATTACTGAAAAGGAGCTGACCTGCGAAGAAGAAGAGAGACATTTAGGTGCGAAGGCAGGGTTGGGTGTAAGTGATACCGCCGAGTCATCGTCACCAAAAGAGATGCAATCAGGGCTGATCGAAAAAGATCTGCATCTGACACATCTCCGGATACCAGCTGGAGCTGGGGCTGTCTGGAGCTACGAGAATCATTCTCACTCTCTACAGTTGAATTCTCCTCATAAGAAAATGAAGAAGGCAATGAGGAGGAAAGGCATACAGGAGGCCTTCTGGCCACCTTGGATGAGCCAGGGCGTCCACTCCCTGTGGAGGGTCGTCGGATCTACGGGGAGAGAACCAGAGAGGACATTTGAAGTTCTCTCTGCTCGCAAAGACATCAGCCACTGGGTGGCCGAAAAACTCCCTGATCATATTTGACATCTCCTGAGATAAACTCCATTCATCTGGCAGTGGTCTCCAAGATAATCCATCTGGTGCCACATTGTCTCCACCTGGCACATGCAGAGCCCTCAATGAGGCTAAATGTAGCAGCTCAGGGAAAAAATCTTTCTGGCTAGGTTGTGTAACGTAGACGACCTCACGCCACCCTGGCAGTTGAAATTGGCCACTGTGGTGGAGCTGTCTGATCTCACCATAACGTGGTTCCCACTAAGATGGAGAGAAAGGGCCAAAAACTGCCAACAGTTCCAGTACGTTAATGTGACGACCTTCGGAACTGCTCCAGAAATAAGAGTTCTTACAATCCAAGTGCGATGGAGGTTTGAAGCAGAGTCACATCTCTCAAAGCTCTTGGATACACTTTCACCAACCGTCTCTGATCCCGAACAGGATGAAGATTGAGCCGGCTGAACCATGACTGCCGACTTCGCATGTTCAGGAGACCCAGGCGTATGACGGAGTGGGCTGCTGACATCATGCCCAGGACCGTCATAATCCATTAGGCTGGGACCACACATAGACGAACCGCCAGAACCTGGGCTGACAGATTTGAAATAGAAAGTATCTTCTCGTCTGTCAAGCGAGCGCACTCTTCATGAGAGTTCAGAAGTACACCAAGAAAAGCTGTAAGCTGAGATGGCTGGAGTTGACTCTTTTCTTGGTTCACCGGAAAGCCAAGGTGGCTTTCGTGGTCCAACACCATTCTGGTGTGAGCTAACGACTCTTCCCTCGATCTGGCGAGCATTAACCAGTCGTCTAGGTAAGACAAGATCCTGAGGCCCCTTGGACTGTAGGGCTGTGTCGACCATCTTAAAGAAGGTTCTCTGAGCCAGAGAGTAGCCAAACGGGAGCCTCCGGAACTGAAAAAGTCGGCCGTCCAATGCGAAGTGGAGATATCGCTTATGAGCAGGCCAAATTGGCACGTGACAATAAGCGTCCGTGAGGTCGATGGACGTCAGCCAGTCTCCATGACGCATGCACTTCAGGAGACTTTTGAGGAGTAACTGACTCAATCATGCCTCAATCAAACGCTGACCTCGTTCTGAAGACAGACATTTTTTGCCGGATCTGACGCATTCTCAGAATGCCATTAAACTGAGGTTGGCACTGGCTGAATTGGAGAGGATAACCCACCTTCAGAATCCTTTTGATCCATATAGAATAAGCTGGATAGTGAGCTTCCCACATAGGAGAACATAGCAAGCTCTGGATGAAACCTGTGTTATCTCGACATCCATTTGACACCTCTGATGTAAGTCCTGCCTGAAGCGTCCGTGGCAACGGGATGAGCAGCTGTCGGTCTCGTCGTCCCTCCAGTATCCCCCAGGTTTCGGTCGAGCGACACAGCAGGCTGGGTATCAGTTCCGACAGCCATCAGCACTTGAGTTTTGCCTCTCCGCAACGCCACAATCACCGCGCGCATGGACATTTGTAACTCCTTTTGGCGGCCTTCAAAACAAACAATGTGTGCTGTGTGATGGGGAGAACGCTGGCCGGTGGAAGGCGGGCCTGACCCGAGACTGAGTCCAGCATGACCCCCAGAAAGGTCGTGCTCTGACTGAGAATAAGCGCGCTTATCAGGAGGTTTACTCTGAACCTCAATAACACAATGTGCTCCAACACCAAGCCGGTGTGCGCTCATGACTCTTGTTTGGACCTGGTGAGAATCAACCAGTAGTCCAAGTACGTCAGAATCCGCAGACCATGTCTCCTTAGTGGTTCGAGCCCCACCTCCACGCACTTGGCCAAGGTGCGAGGCACTAGAGAGCTGTATGTACAAAAACACATTTTTGAAGCCGGAGAGCTGCCACTCAAATTCGCACTAACTGTAACCGGAAGATAACTTGGCAGGTAATAAACCCTAATTTTGGGCAGAGAAGAAACAGACCCGATTCCAAAGTAATGGCTCTTATTTTTTATTCAATTTAGACTTTGGTTTAGATGCATACTTTTAGATACAAAGTTTTCTTCTTACACTTTTGGAGGGAGCAGAGATGAGAGCAGCCGACTGGTCTCTCCAGGAGGAGCAGCGATGATCAGCACGTCTATGATCCAGACAGCTGGGCTCACCCCGCCCCTTTTTCCTATAGTTTCAGGTGGAATTTTCATGTTCTGAGGCATCCCCGAGCAGTAAGTGAACAGTGCAGAAAACGCGTTTTCAGCCCGAGAGAAGCTCAGATTCAGAGCAGGAAAAAGAAAAAAAGTTGATAACCCCTTGAAATACAGTTCAGAAAGGTAGATTAAGTGTTGAACATACAACAAAGAGTGTTTTTCCTGTAGTTGCAGGTGAAATTTTAATGTTCTGTGTCCCCCCAAAGCAGTGACTGAATAGAGCAGAAAAAGTGTATTCAGCCCAAGAAAATGTGGTTTTCAGTCCGACAAAAATAAAAACGTTGATAACTCTGAAAACGTGTGGTTCCAGCCTTATGGATTATGAGGCTCCTGGGCATGATGTCAGCAGCCCACTCCGTCGTCCGCCAGGGTCTCCTGAACATGCGAAGTCTGCAGTCAGGGTTCCGACCGCTCAATCTTCAACCTGTCCGGGATCAGAGACGGTTGGTGAAAGTGTCTCCACGAGCTCTGACAATTGTGAGGTTTAGGAACTCTGCTTCAAACCTCCATCGCACTTTATCCTTGCATTGTCAAAACACTTCTTTAAAAGTATTTACAGATGCATCTCTGTCAGGCTGGGTAGGCCACCATGATCAACATGCGTCATTGGGATCTGGAGCAGTTCCAAAAGTCGTTCCACTAACCTGCTGGAACTGTTCGCAGTTTTTAAAGTGTTGGTGGCTCTTTCTCTCCATCTAAGTGGGAACCACGTTATGGTGAGATCAGACAGCTCCACCACAGTGGCCTATATCAACCACCAGGGTGGCGTGAGGTCGTCTGTGTTACACAACCTAGCAAGAAAGATTTTTTCTCTGGGCTGATGTAGAATTAGCCTCATTGAGGACTCTGCATGTTCCAGGTGGAGACAATGTGGCAGCAGATGGATTATCTCGGAGACCACTGCCAGTTGAATGGAGTTTATCTCAGGAGACGGCAAATATGATCTTGGAGTTTTTCGGCCACCCAGTGGCTGATCTCTTTGCGAGCAGAGAGAACTACAAATGTCCTCGCTGGTTCTCTTTCCGTAGATCCGATGACCCTCCACTGGGAGTGGACGCCCTGGCTCATCCAAGGTGGCCAGAAGGATTCCTGTATGCCTTTCCTCCTCATTGCCTTAATCTAAACAGCCCCAGCTCCAGCTGGTATCCGGACATGTGTCAGATGGGGATCAAAGGCCCCTGGGAGTTCTCTCCATCGAGGTCAGCGCTTCTGCAAGCATCAGAAACCCTGAGGTCTCCGCCAATAATAGGACGACCCCTCACGGTTTGGCTTCTCCAGGGTTAAGAATTAGTCACTTGCCTCCTGATGTCCAATTGACTCTTCAGAACGTTTAAGCTCTGCCAACCCTCAGAGCATACAATGCTAATTGCACATTTTTTCCCCAATGGTGTGGAACCCAGTCAGCCTTCCCAGAATCGGCGCCTGTTTCTCTAATCCTCTCTTTTCTCCAGCATCTGGTTAACGAAGATCGGAGCTGCACCACATTACGGGTTTATGTAGCAGCCCATTCCATGCTACACAATGGTCTGGACGGCCACCCCTTTGGCGAGCATCGTCGAGTGAGCCGTTTCATGAGAGGAGTGAAAAGGCTTAGACCAACCTCAAGACATTTATGTCTCTACTGGGTCCTGCCGCTGGTACTCAATTCACTCTCCTTTCGAGCCACTCGATGAGGCCTCCCTGGAGCTAGCAGCTTACAAGGCAGCTCATCTTATAGCCTTAGCTTCACCAAAGAGAGTGGGAGAGCTGAGTTCTTTTTCCATCTGCCCTGATTGCATCTCTTTTGGTGACAATGACTCGGCGGTGTCACTTAGACCCAACCCTGCCATCGCACCTAAATGACTCTCTTCTTCTTCACAGGTCAGCTCCTTTTCAAGAAAGGTTTTATGCCCTCCTCCCCATTCAGACGAGGAGCATGAGCATTTACACAAAATGTGTCCGGTGAGAGAGCTAAAATCTTAATTGGGTCGAGTCCCACCCTACATAAAAGACGGACAGTCTGTGGGTGGCTGTCGCAGATGGTAAGATGGGGCAGGCGCTGTCCCCTCACAGGTTGTCGCATTGGCTTAGAATTGCCATCATGAAAAATGACCTGGCAACATCTGTGGCTGCTTTCAAGGGAGTATCTCTGGCAGAAATCTGCCAGGCAGCTTCTTGGTCATCAATCTCGACTTTTGCTCACCACTATTTGTCTAATGTGTCTCCATCCTCCTTCCCTCATGTCGTTCTGTCTTCAGGAGCAGCCGAACCCTTCGACGAATAGTCCCTCATTGACAGCACTGGCTCTGGGACACCAGTATCTGCTTCATTACATTGCTGTGGGGTGTGCAGCGTCCCAAGATCCACCGGATTCCTGCATAACTGTCTATTCATTTGTGAATAAACTCCCTCTTTCTTGCTCAGCTGAGACTAAAACCCTCACTGCAGCTGCTCAGTAAATGATTTCTCTCCAGGTATGGAGGATTGTTAATGCCACATTCTATTTCAGCCGTATCGTGGCTAAAAGAGGGCAACGCAGTTCCTGCTGATTCAGAGTGTAAGTTTCACTCTATATATGAGGGGTTGTTAACGCCACCCTCTATTTCAGCTTACGGTGGTAAAGGCGAGGCGGCAGCTCCTGCCACCTTGAGTGTAAAATTACACTCTATGTATGAGGGGTTGTTAATGCTACATCTTCACAACCCATTCATTCAATCAGGCTGGACAGACAGGCTGGTGGTGTAGGGACTATCATAAGATGGCCCATCCGAGATATCGACAGGACTCTGGCCTCACCTCCGTCCGTCATACCGAAGCAACATCGCCGGTGACATTGCAGGCGGTTCAGTGCAGCAAAACGTGCATCTCATTGACAGCAGTCTGGCAAAAGAGCCAGCTGTGCCAGTCAGACTTCCGGTCTGGACGGCCCATGGTTCTCAGGTCAGGCCATGTTGCAAGGCTGGGGGTTAAGCTTTGTGGTCAAGATGACCTCTTGGGTGATTCAGAGTTCCGGATGGGTTCCGGATTGCTCACCTGAGCTCCCCCTTCATCCTGGCTACACTCGGATTCCAGTCACTGCAGGATGGACGAGATTAACTCATCGCCTCCTGGCCCCGGAGTGGCCAAGGACTGCGTTGCTTCTTGCACTTTTTGTGCCATGCTGTGCTTTAGTGTTTGGATCACTTGTCTCCTTCGGTTCATCCAAACAAAGACAACGTTAATAAGCATATAGGTTGTTCTACGATCTCAAATCCAGCACAGTTATGAGGCTAGTTTCTTTTGAAACATTGGGAGTGATTTGTAAAGCCATCACAACACTTCTCTCTCCATCTTACTTCAACGGGGTGGGATGAGAGTGTGAATCGTGCCTATAGTTTCCGTGGTCCAGATGAGGCACTCCGCTCATCTTCATTTCTCAAGCTCCCTCGCTTGATGTGCCAGGTGCATCGGCTCCGGCGGCGCATTTGAGGGGTAAGAAGAAAGTGCAACGTCCATCACCGACGTAATGAGAGCCACGCTGATGCCGGGGTTCGGCCAAAACCTGGCTGGGACGGAACCCTCTCAGTGTCCGGAGATCGTACGACGGCTCCCCTCTACTACCGGACCTGCATGGGGGGAAGGGAGCTGCACAGATCAGAGCGATGGCCAACAGTTTGGCCTTTTTGTGCTCTCAAGACAACTCTGTCCGGGGGATGAGGTGACCCAGGTGCAGCTGACTGCCAACATCGGACCATCCTCTGCTCCAGGGTCCAGTGCGCCTCTCGGAGGAGTCAGCGCATGAGTCCTCAGAATGCCTCAGGCCTCATATTCAGACTGCACAGCAAACCGGAGAAGAAGTTCTTCAATGGACGTGTTGTGATGTGTCATGGGATTATTTGGGGTCACAACTTGGGGGCGCTCTTGTTATGTTGCCGTGTCACCATCCGGTTTGTTGGAAGTTGGAATCGTGAATAAAACCTGCTGTGTTGATACCTCCTGTGAGTCCTTTCAGTTTCGGCCATCACTGTTAGCGACGAGGATAAAGAACGAGACTTTTTGCAAACCGGTCAGTGTGGTAACTGACGGCAACGTTTTTGTGTAGTTTGTTCATCATAGCGATAATCATGGCGGCTACTGTGGGTACAGTGACGCCTTTCGAAGCTAGTTCGCATTCATGGGAGGACTATTGTGAAATTTTGGAACATTTTTTTATTGCAAACGTCATTGAAGATGAGGATATACAGCGCGCAGTGTTGCTCAGCAGTGTCGGGGCCCAGGCATATGCGGAGCATTTGAGGAACCTGTTGAGACCGGAAAAACCAGGGGATCGTTCGTATGCTGAACTGGTCATCCTTTTGAGGAATCATTTCCATCTGAAACCGAGTGAGATTATGCAACGATGGAAGAAGAATAGAAGGATTGAAGAGACCGTGTGACTACGTGGCGGAGTTGAGGAACTGGCTCATGATTGTAACTATGGTGAGACACTGACTGTGATGCTGAGAGACCGCTTGGTGTGTGGGTTCAACGACGACAGGATACAGAGGAAGCTGCTGTCGCAGGATGGACTGACATTTGACAGAGCGTTCAAAGTGGCCTTAGCGATGGAAGCTGCAGATAGAGACTTGATGAACCCACGAGGTGTGAAGGACTCACTCCAAGGAAGTGGATCATCACCGGTCAACAAAGTGGAAGAGACGAGGGCAGTAGTGTCCATGGAGTCGAGAAGGTGCTATAGATGTGGTGGAGAGACTCACTTGGCCAGTGATTGCCGGTTTGCTGAGGTCAAATGTCATAACTGTGGAAAAGTGGATCACTTAAAGACAGTACGTAAAAGTATGACAGAGGTGAGGGAGACAAAACAAACAAGAAAAAGGGGGAAAGGTACAACGCCGTCGAACAAATTTCATGCAGGAGAAGGATGACAGTGAAAATGAAGAGATGTTTACAGTGACAGATAAAAGAAGATGCAGCAGTGAGGAACTGGACATTCCTAGAGTAGAGCCGTTGAGGGTAAATGGAAAGAAGGTGGTTTTTGAGGTAGACACCGGCTGCAGTTACACTATTATGGCTCAACAGATGGTTGACAAAACAGAACTAACACTAAACTTGTGGACTGCAAGATAAAGTAAAAAACATATGGAGGTCATCAGGTTCCAGTGGTGGGGGCAATTAAGGTCAAGGTTGAACACAATGATCAGATCAAATGGCTGCCTGTCATTGTTGAAAGGTTGGTGAAAGGTTCAGGAGCAAGTCTTCTGGGCAGAGGCAGGATGAAAGCATTCCAGATAGAGGGGCAGTTTGTCCACAAAACAGATGAGGTGGACAGTTCCCTGCAAGAGGTTCTCTCCCGACATGAGAAGGTATTCAAAGAAGAGTTAGGGTCATTAAGGGCCACAGCCAAGATTCATGTGGCTCAGGATGCCACGCCCTTATTTTACAAACCCAGGTCGGTTCCATTTGCCATTAAAAGAAAAGTGGAAATCGAACTTCAGAGACTAGCAGAGGAAAGAATATTGGAACCTGTGATGTTCTCTGAATGGGCAGCACCTATTGTGCCTGTGTTCAAACCTGATGGTAGTGTGAGGATTTGTGGAGATTATAAATTAACAGTGAACAAAGTCTCCACGACCGAACAGTATCCGATTCCAAGAATGGAGGATATGATGGCAAGCCTGCAGGGGGACAGAAGTTCACAAAACTCGATATGAGCCAAGCATATCAGCAAATAGTCCTTGAAAAGGAATCAAGGAATTTTGTGAGTGTCAACACTCACAAAGGTCTTTTAACATATACACGTCTGCCTTTTGGAGTAAACTCCAGTCCTGCTATTTTCCAACGCACCATGGAGAATGTACTTCAAGGTATGTTAAATGTGGCAGTGTATTTACATGAAATTTTATTGAGAGGAAGAGATGACAGCTCTCATCTGCAAACACTCAACGAAGTGCTGCAGAGGTTGGAGGATAAAGGCCTGAAGTTGTAACGGAGAAAGCGTCAGTCCATGGAAAACAAAGTAACATTCTTGGGTCATCAGGTGGACAGGACAGGCCTGCATCCAATGCCAGCGAAGGTCAAAGCAGTCCAGGAGGCTCTGGTGCCACGGTCTGTAAGTGAACTTAACCCTCATATTATGATGAAAAAAAATTACATTGATTATGTTGGGGGTCATTTTGACACACACTGTGTAAATCCACTCAAAACAGTCAAAAAAACAGATTGAACCAATCTTCAATCTTCAAAACATCTTCATTTTAGATTATATAAAAATTTGTAAAACAGACATAGAACACATTTTCAATTTCAACCCTATATTTAAGAGCAATTTCAGTTTTTCCCTCCTCACAAACACTTTTATTTTCATTTAACTTGACCCATTTTTCAATGTTCAATATGTTCAATGCTCTCCACATGATGGACAGACTGTAACTGTGTGTTTTGTAGATGCAATTCTTGCATTTCACAAAACAAGTACTTGTTTTACTGTCAGATCTTGCATCTTTTCCGTTTCTTCACACCTGTATCCAATGCATCCTTGGCAGATTGGTAGGGTGATGTGAGCTTGACCTTTGTCAATGACAGCAGCAGTTGCTGGGCATCGAGGTGGCCTGGCTTGACTCTGCAGCTTGGGAGTGACGGGACATAGGCATTGTAAGCAGACACAACAACGATGTTGCAGAAAATCACCAAGGGCCAATGGGCAGTCTTGCGCTGGCAGCTGTATGTTGCTGTGACTTTGTCAACTCCTTTTTTGGTGCAGTTTCAGTCCAGGATCATGTGTGGCTGCATGTCTTCTCTTGTGCTTAGAGATGCATCTCTGTGCATTGTGCTCATTACAAGAACATTCTTGTTTCTCTTTGGGCAGTATGAAACAACTGTTGCCTTGTCACTGAAAGCAAATATTGAGCAATGCAGAGGTCTGCCCTGCACCTTCAGAATTTCCTTGGGAAGGTCTGGCTTCTTTCTTCTGACTGTTCCCGCTGTCCAGCTTTCTCTTCTGAAGTTCATCTCCAAGGAGATAGAATGTAAGCCCTTCACTCATGTCCATCACTACACGCATCCCCTGATTGTTCTCGGGTGCTCTTCCAGGTAGCTTTCCAGCGTATACTTTCATATTACAGGCATAGCTAGATTTTGCATCACAGGCCACCCATATTTTGATGCCATACTTGGCGGGCTTGTTGGGCATGTACTGTAAACCTTCTGTAGCTCATTTTTGGTTTGTCAAAGAGACTACATGAGAACACTGACAAGAACAAGGGAGAGAAAGTTATCCCTCTACACACAGCTGGGTCTGAATGGCTATTCAGACAATCAAATCAATCAAAATACACATAGCTGGGCAGTCTAAATAGGTATATCAAAGAGACATGTTTATTTTGGATCTGAACAGCCACTTGCCCACATTAAAGAATCCGGGTCAAAATGACCCGCAACATCATCTTTGTATACAAGCTCTGTACAGACATGCCACTTGACATCAAAGTGTCCAGATTTTACACACCTGTTCATTACCCTTGATGAGGAAAAGTCACAAAATTTTATGAAGAAAAAGTCAGGATAACCACTACTTTTATGAACACAAAAACGGATATCGGTCAAATTGACCCTAAGCATAATACGAGGGTTAAAGCTTTTCTAGGTCTGCTAAACTTTTATAACTTGCCAAACTTGTCTACTGTGCCGGCTCCATTACACAAGTTACTGAGGAAAGATGACAAACGGATGTGGGAGGTTGAGCAAGAAGAGGCTTTTAAGCAGGCAAAGAAGTTACTACAAAGCAGTCAAGTGTTGGTTCATTATGATGAACAAAAACTTACTGCTGTCATATGATACCTCACCTTATGGGGTGGGGGCAGTCTTGGCACACAGGCTGGAAGGGGGAGCAGAAAAGCCTGTGGGTTATGCCTCGCGCACACCCACAGCAGCAGAAAAAAACTATTCACAGTTGGATAAAGAGGGCTTAGCAGTCATTTTTGGGGTGCAGCACTTTCACAAATATTTGAGTGGATCGGTTTGCCAGGAAGCGCGGCAATCGTTCTCCCCTGACTGCGATGAGACTTCAGTCCTGCATGAAGTTTCCGTGGTTCAGATGAGCCGCTCCGCACCTCTTCTTCTCTTGATGTGCCAGATGCGCCGGCTGTAATTTCACAATTACAGAGTCACTCACTCACGCCTCTTTAATTTCACAATCAGATTTTGTGGAGTGCCCTGGCACTTCCAGTGAAGTAGAAAGGCTGGTGTAATATTCCTGGAATATGTTTGTGTCCAGCTGTCCCTGGAGCCTGCCACCCTCCCAAACAGTCCTTTAACACGGGGCAGAAATTATGAGCGGACCTCTGATCCTGGGGCGTCCCCTCAAAGCATGGCTACTTCAAGGCTGGCAGGCAGTCTTTTGCCCCCCGAAGTGCAGTTCACTATTCGAAATGCTAAAGTACCCGCAACACTCAAAGTATATAATCCCAAATGAGTGTGGACTGCCGTCTGTTGGGTAAACATCAACTGCTCGTCCAATTCATTCCGGACTATTCCCGGCGCAGTTCTGACACTCCACTGGCACTCGGAACGCACGTGGTCAGGTACGGAGCTTTCTGCCAGGTGGAGGGTTTGGATTTTGCGGCACGACGCTCGCTCTCACTCAGCCGTAATGTGCGATTCCCTCGGCCCTGGAGCTTGACATCCCACATGAGGAGTGACCACCACACCCAGCGTGACAGAGCCACCATCGCGCAGTAGAATGGTGTCTCAGCCGTCGGCAACCGGCTCATAGCGCTTGAGAACATCATCGCACTCCTTATGAGCTCCGTGGACAGGCTCATCCATCGCAGAACCTCTCTCAGTCCACCAGAGATTCAACAGTCCGTCGGCATGGTGCTCTGCTCGCGGCGCCTCCTCCACACACAGCCGCCCGGGGGGAACACCGTATAATAGCCGCGCTGATCATCGCTGCTTCTCTTGGAGAGACCAGTCGGCTGCTCTCACCTCTGCTGTATGCTTTGTATCTAAAAGCATACATCTAAACCAAAGTCTAACTTGTAAAAAAATAAGATTCATTACTTTGGTATCGGGTCCGCTTCTTCTCTGCCTAAAATTAAGGATCATCACCCGCCAAGATCTCTTCCGGTTCCAGTCAGTCCGAACTCCGGCTTAAAAAATGTGTTTTTGTTTGACATCGTCTCATGAGACAGAGCAGTAAAGTAATGGTCTATCTGCCACGTTATCCCTGACGTCAGAACTGTACCTGGGGAAGTTTCTGGAGCTTGGTGGTTTTCCTCAGATTAGCCACAATAGGAAGCATAGGCATCAAATATCACTTTCCCGTCTCTCAACAGATCCCGGTTGCAGCCAAAAGTCAGGAGAGTTTCAATTCTGCCATTAACTTTTCTTATTCCTCAGACTCGCCAGTTTCCAGCAGGGGTCGCCACAGGACCACGAAAGCCACCTCTTCAGAGGATCTCACAGTAGGCGCTGCGTGCCAGACCTGCTCTGTTCTCAGCTCCTTCACGCGATGTCTGATGCGATGTCTGTCTGCGATGTCTGTCTGCGATGTCTGTCTGCGATTCTGTTCTTTGCAGCCCTCCAAACCTCTCAGAGGCAAGCACGACATCGTCATCTACAGAGTCATCTCTTTCTGAGGATGATTGGGCCGGTCCCTCGGGTCTTCATCTTAGGAGAATTGCAGCGTCAGATCAAGGTACACTGCAAGATTGGGGAACCGAATTCCTCTGACGGCTCAACTGACAAAAGCGAGTCTGTTTTTGAAGAACCAGCGGGACTTGAAGTGCCCAGAGGAGTGGGCGCTGAGCACCAACGAGCCTTTCATTCTAGGCCCTCCCGGGAGGCCGGGTCCGCTCCTGTGCTCAGGGCGCCTGTCTTGACAGAGTATCTTCCGAATTGAAAGCGCCTGTCTCCTCACCAGCCCATATGGATCGAAAAAATACACGGTCTTTGACACGCCCTTCAGTTTCACAGTCAACCCCCAGGTTCTGCGACACCACGTGGACCTGAGTGAACTCAGAGTTCCAGCGATCATGTCTGATGGAGGAGGACCGCAGTTAGAGGGGTGACTGAGAACATGAAATTTTCACTTACAGCAATAGGAATAACACTCTTTCTAGTGTGATCAACACTAAACCTCTACGAATAGGGCGCTTGCTTCCAAGCCATGGGATGAGTTTGACGAGAGCCAGGCACTGCTATGAGGTGGATCTGTAGACTTTGTTCCCAGACTTGGCTGAGTTCCGTGTGGTGGAGTCAGGCAAGTTCCCGCTTGATCTTCACCTGTGCCTCATGGCATCCGCCGGCCGTCGTATCGAAGTTGAGCTCTCTCTCCACCTCCTGCTCAAGAATCATCCCACTTCACTGACGGCCCACTGGCGGTGGTTGCCGAGACTACACACGTGGTGCTACCGCATGTTGTCTGCCCACATCTGGAAGAAATCTGGACTATTCCCGTCGCAGTTCTGACACTCCACTGGCACTCGCACCGCACGTGATCAGGTACGGAGCTTACTGCCAGGTGGAGGGTTTGGATTTGCAGCGCTGTGTTCCCTCTCACTCAGAAGTCATGCCCGATTTGCGATGCGCGATGCCCTCGCCCCTGGAGCTCGACTTCTCCCCTGAGGAGTGACCATCCCACCATCACGCAGTGGAATGGTGTCTACACTATCGGCAACCAGCTCATAGCGCTTGCAGACATCATTGTGGTCTTTATGAGCTCCGTGGACAGGCTCATCCATTCCAGAACCTCTGTCACTCCACCAGAGATTTTGGAGATTCAACAGTCCGTCGGTGTGGTGCTCTGCTCGCGGCGCCTCCTCCACAGACAGCCGCCGCCCGGGTCGAACACCATCGCTGGTTGAAGGGGCGCGGAGAGCCCAGCTGTCTGGATCATAGCCGCACAGATCATCGCTGCTCCTCTTGGAGAGACCAGTCGGCTGCTCTCACCTCTGCTCCCTCCAAAAGTGTACGAAGAAAACTTTGTATCTAAAAGTATGCATCTAAACCAAAGTCTAAGTTGAATAAAATATAAGATGGATTACTTTGGTATCGGGTCTGTTTCCTCTCTGCCCAAAATTACAGTTTCTCACTGGACAAGTTCTCTTCCGGTTCCAGTCAGTGCGAACTCTGGCTTCAAAAATTTGTTTTTGTCAGATCAAAGTACACTGCAAGTTTGGGGGCCCTGCTTCCACTCACAGCTCAACTGACAAAAGCAAGTCTGTTTTTGAAGAACCACCGGAGTTGAAGTGCCCTGAGGAGTGGGCGCTGAGAACGATGACCCTTCTATCCTAGATCCGCTCCGGAGGCCTGGTGCTCTCCTGTGCTCAGGTCGCCTGTCTTGACAGAGTATCTTCCGAATTGAAAGTGCCTGTCTCCTCACCTGCCCATATAGATCAAGAAGATACTCCGTCATTGACACGTCCTTCAGTTTCACAGTCAACCCCGAGATTCTGCGACACCACGTGGACCTGGGTGAACTCATAGAACGCTGGTTCTATGACTGACTTCGCACCTAAATGTCTCTCTTCTTCTACACAGGTCAGCACCTTATCAGTAAAGGCTTTCTGACCTCCTCCACATTCAGACGAGGAGCATGACAGTTTACACAAAATGTGTCCGGTTAGAAAGCTAAAAGCTTAATTGGATCGAGTCCCACCCTTCAGAAAGTCGGGCACTCTGTGGATGGCTCTCCCTGGTGGAAAGAAGCGGCAGGCACTGTCCCCTCACAGGTTGTAAAATTGGCTTAGAATTTCCATCATGAAAGCCTATGAGAATACAGGAATCCCTGGAAACAGCTGTTGCTGCTTTCAAGAGAGTATCTCTTAAAGAAAACTGCCAGGCAGCTTCTTGATCATCAATGTCTACTTTTGCTGACCATTATGTGTCTAATGTGTCTGCATCCTCCTTCCCTCATGTCAATCTGTCTTCAGGAGCAGCCGAACCCTGCGACCAGTAGGCCCTCATTCACAGCACTGGCTCTGGGACACCAGTATCTGCTTCATTACAGTGCTGTGGAGTGTGCAGCGTCCCAAGATCCACCGTATTCCTACATAACTGTCTATTCATTTGCGAATTAACTCCCTCTTCCTTGCTCAGCTCAGACTAGAACCCTGGCTGTAGCTGCTCAGTAAATGTTTTCTCTATAGGTGTGGAGGATTGTTAATGCCACTTTCTATTTCAGTCATATAGTGGTTAAAAGTGGACAACGCAGTTCCTGCTGATCCACAGTGTAGGGTACACACCATATATGAGGGGTTGTTAACGCCACCTTCTATATCAGCTTACGGTGGCAAAGGCGAGGCCTGCCACCCAGAGTGTAAAATTACACTCTACGTATGAGGGGTTGTTAATGCTACATCTTCGCAACCCATTCATTAATTCATTCAGGCTGGATAGACCCCGGGCGTGGTGGTGGCATAGGAAGTCTCATCGGCCGGTCCCGTATGAGGCCCTGGCCATCCGAGATAGCGACAGGACACTGGGCATACCACCTTCCGTCATACCAAAGCAACATCGCCGGTGACATTGCAGGTGTTTTAGTGCTGTAAAACGTGCATCTCCTTGACGACCGTCTTGCAAAGGAGGCAGCGGTGCAAGTCAGACGTCCGGTATGGGCGGCCATGGTAATTGCCCGTGGTTCTCAGGTCAGGCCACATTGCAAGGCTGGGGGTTAAGCTTTGTGATCAAGATGACTTCATAGGTGTTCCAGAGTCCCGGGAGGTGTTCTGGACTGAGCAACTCTGCCACCTGTGCTCACACATACACTCACACAAGGGTGTGCTGCAACCTGTTCAAGTCCTGCAAAAGTCCTGCAGCAGGGGGCAGAAATTATGAGGGGACCGCCTATCCTGGGGCATCCCCTCAATGCATGGCTACTTCAAGGCTAGCAGGTGGTCCTCTGCCCACCGAGGTAGAGTTAACTATTCGAAATGCAAAATCACCGGTAACACTCAAAGCATATAATGCTAAATGGGTGTGGACTGCTGTCCGTTGGGTAAACATCCACTGCTAGTCCAGTTCATGCAGGGATTTCGAAGACTCAGACCTCCAGACGCATCTGCCCCTATGGGGATCTACAATTGGTATTAAAGTCTCTCTGTGAAGCTCCCTTCGAGCCACTTGGTCAGGCTCCTTTGGAGCTGGTGGCTTAGAGAGCAGCTGTCCTCCTGGTCCTGGCCTCCATCAGGAGAGTTTGGAGAACTATGTGCCAGCTGGGTTCCGCGAGGTTCCTGGAGGTGGTGCATCCTTCGCCATGTGGTCTCCTCTTCTACACGGTCAAGTTCTTGGTCCGTGGGAGAGACCAGCAGGCGAAGCGATGGCTTTGACTCCTGATCTCAACTTTCCTCCCATTTCTGCTACAGTCGGATTATGGTCAAAGATTGATGGAAATAAGGAACGATTGAAATCTCTCACGATAGGTCATAGGTAGGGGACCGGTGGCGGTATATCCATCACCATCATATCATCCGTCAACATGATGTTTTCTGTCGGAAATCCAATTTCTCTCACTCTTATCAAACGTTTTCTACACTGTTCACTCAGTGACCAGAAAAGTCTCAGAACTTGAAAATGTCAAACCATAGCAGAAAGACTCATTCTAATGAATTCAGGACTAAATCTATATTTCTGAACTTTTTTCAGAGTTGTTAACATTTTCATGGTTTGGTTCCGAAACCCATAAAAATGCGTTTTCTGCACGCTGCCACAACTTCTCAGGGAAACTTCAAAAAAATGAAATTTTCTTCTCCCACTATAGCAGAAAGGGTCTTACTAATAGTTGCACATCAAATCTAAGCTGTCTGAAGTGTTTTAAAGTTATCAACATTTTAATGTTTGCCGTTCCAAAACCCACCTTATCTCAGGCTGAAAAAGTGTTTTCTGCATTGTGCCATAACTTCTCAGGGAAGCTTCAGAACATGAAATTTTCACCTCCCACTTAAGCAGAAAGGGTCTTTCTAGTAGTTGCAGAACAAATCTAAGCTGTCTGAACCGTTTTTAGAGGGTTATCAACAATTTTATTTTTGTCGGTCCAAAACCCACTTTCTCTTTGGACGAAAACAAGTTTTACGGACAGTTCACTCACTGCTCAGCGATGCCCCAGAAGATGAAGTTTTCACCTGCCACTATAGCAGAAAAGGTATTTCTACAAGGTGCAGAACTAACTCAACTTGTCTAAAGTGATTTAAGAGAGTTATCAACATTTTTATTTGTGTCGGTCTGTAAACTATCTTTGCTTGGGCTGAAAACGCGTTTTATGCAGTTTACTCACTGCTCAGCGATTCCTGAGAACAAGAAAATTTCTCGTGCAACTATAGGAGAAACACTCTTTCTAGGATAATAAACACTAAACCTACATTCGTGAACTGTATTTCAGGGGGTTATCACCTTTTTTTTTTTTTTCCTGGACAGAAACTCAGCTTATCTCGGGCTGAAAACGTGTTTTCTGCACTGTTCACTCACTGCTTAGTGATGCCTCAGAACATAAAAGTTTCTCCTGAATTTACAGCAGAAGCGGTCTTTCTAGCAGCTGCAGAACTAATTCAACATGTCTGACGTGATTTCAGAGTGATAACAACATTTTTATGTTTGTCGATTCTGAAAACCACTGTCACTCGGGCTGAAAACGCGATTTCTGCACTGTTCACTCACTGCTCATCGATGCCTTAGAACATGAAAATTTCTCCTGCAAGTAAAGGAAGAACACTCTTTGTAGTATAATAAACATTAGGCCTACCTTTAGGAAATGTATTTCAGGAGGTTATCAGCTGCTTCTTTTTTTCCTGTTTAGAAACCGAGTTTCTCTTCGGCTGAAAACTAGTTTTCTGCACTGTTCACTCACTGATCAGAATAGTTTCAGATCCTGAAAATATTACCTGCAACTATAGGAAAAATAGTCTTTCTAATATATTCAAGACCAAACCTACATTTCTGAACTGTTTTTGCAGGGTTATCAACAATTTTTTTTTCGTCTGTCCAAAACCCACTTTGTCTTAGGCCAAACACACTTTTTATACACTGCTCACTCACTGCTCAGAGATTCCACAGAAGATGAAAATTTCACCTGCCACAATAGCAGAAAAGGTCTTTCTCGTAGGTGCAGAAATAATTCAACGTCTCTGAAGTGGCTTCAGAGAGTTAACATTTTTATGTTGGTCTGAAAACCACAGTGCCTCGGGCTGAATACGCGTTTTATTATGGACAGAATACCCTCTGAACATTAAATTATCATCTACAATTATAGGAAAACACTCTCTAGTATATACAGCACTCAATCTACCTTTCTGAACTGTATTCCAGCGCGTTAGCGACGATTTGATTAATTTTTTTTTTTTTTTTTTTTTTTTTCTGGTATGAAAACCACAATCACTCAGGCTGAAAACGCGTTTTCTGCACTGTTCACTCACTGCTCAGTGATGCCTCACAACATGAAAATTTCACCAGCAACTATAGGAAAAGCACTCTTTCTAGTATATTCAACACTAAACATACATTTCAGATTTTTTTTTTTTTTTGACTTTTTCTCAGCGATGCCTCAGAACATGAAAATTTCACCTATACTATAGCAGAATCTGCTAAAGTCTTTCTAGTAGCTGCAGAACTAATTCAACCTCTCTGAAGTGGTTTCAATGTGTCATCAACATTTTATTGTTTGTTGGTCTGAAAACCACAGTCCTTCGGTAGAAAACGCGTTTTCTGCACTGTTCACTGACTGATCAGAACAGCCTCAGAACAATGAAAATATCAAGTGTAAATATAGCAAAAAGACTATTTCTAGTATATTCAGCACTAAATAAAACTTTCTGAACTGTTTTCAAAGCGACAATTTTATATTTTATTTTATGCGTTCACTGCTGTTCACACAGTGCTTAGGCGTGACTGAGAACATGAAAATTTCAACTGCAACAATAGGAAAAACACTCTTTCTCGTATATTCAGCACTAAATGTACCTTTCTGAACTGTTTATCAGGGGGTTATCAACTTCTTTTTTCCTGGTCAAAAACCGAGCGTCTCTCAGCCTGAAAACGTGTTTTATGCACTGTTCACTCACTGCTCAGGGATGCCTCAGAACATGAACATTTCACCTGCCAATATAGTAGCAGGAGTGTTTTTAGTAAGTGCCGAACTAATTCAACTTGTTTGAAGTGGTTTCAGAGAGGTAACAACATTTTCATGTCTATCTGTCTCAAAACCACAGTCCCTCGGGCTGAAAACGCGTTTTCTGCAGTGTTCACTCACTGCTCAGCGAAGGCCACAGAACATGACAATTTTACCTGCCAATATCAGCAGAAAAGGTGTTTTTAGAGGGTGCAGAACTAATTCAACCTGTCTAAGGTGGTTTCAGAGAGTTATCAAGATTTTTATTTTTGTCGGTCTGAAAACCACCTTTTCTTGAGCTGAATACGCGTTTTCTGCTCTCTTCACTCACTGCTCAGGCATTACTCACAACATGAAAATTTCACCTGCAACGATAGGATAAACACTCTTTCTCATATATTCAACATTAAACCTACATTTCTGAACGGTATTTCAGGTGGTTAACTTTTTTTTTCTGGTCTGAATACCAGCTTTTGACGGGCTGAAAAGGCGTTTTCTGCACTGTTCACTGACTGAATGGAAAAGCTTCTGAACATGAAAATATCACATACAACTATAGGAAAAACAGCCTTTCCAGTGTGACGCCCACTTATGTGTGGTCACAGAGTGTGTGTTAGATGTCATTTAATTGTTCAGCATGGAGTTGATTAACCGGCAGGTATATGATTAGGTCAGTAGAGGGCAGGATAGGACAGAGGTTGGGCATTGAAGATGCGTGGGTAAATAGGAAGTGACATTTTTTCATTACTTTTCTCACCATCGAAAAATGTGGAAGCCTCACGTGAATCTGTCCACATTTTGTTTCAGGTTAGTTGATTATATGGTTGTCATATCAGAATATAGTTTTTTGTGATTGCATTGTACAGTAGTTTTGTCGACCAAAGTGGCTTCAGGAGAGTGCAAGGACCGTGTTTTGTTCCATGAAAGCGAATAATTACATTGCACTGAGGTCCTGGTTCAACCGTTCAAACGAGAAAATCGAATGTATCATCTATATAAATACTCATCACATCTGTGACACTGAGTTTCAAACAAGATAAATATGATTTTACTGGATGTAAGGCAGTAAAATGATTATTTTGCAAAATGTTTAAAAGAGTAATTTACAATCATAAGAATCAAGTGTTTACATTGTACAAAAACTTTATCATTTAAATGTAAAATCAGAGCGAAATACATGTCATGTTCTACTTTTATTTGAATTGTTTGATAAAAACAGATGGAAATGTGAAGTGCAAACGTCATTGACATGATTCAGAACGACAGCTTGTTAAGCAGATGTGATCTGCAGCAGCAGGGTCATTAGCACGTCTTGTTTACTTCTCACTCGGTCTACAGCAGCATTTCCTGCCTATAGGACTGTGGATTTCCTGTCAGCAGACCCCACGCCCAACACAAATGAAGCTCCATCCATCAACATGTAGAAACGCCGGAGGGAAAAAAGTGCAGATGAAAACTGCTCCCACAAACTACTGCTTCATGTTTTCCATTGCCAATATGCAAACGTCACTGTGATGCAAGCTTGGTCGGCTGCGTCAGGGGCCTCATCACCGGGGGCCCAAAAACGCAGTTTATCTCCATGCTGCCTCCCAAGTCATCAGACTAGAGACGCTTAAAAGGGCCAATATGCAGCAGCCGGTAAATGATGTGTTTCATGGGTGGTTTTTGAAGAGTTGATTAACCGGCAGGTATATAATTCGGTCAGTAGAGGGAAGGGTAGGACAGAGGTTGGGCATTGAAGATGTGTGGGTAAATAGGAGGTGACACTTTTTTTCATTGCTTTTCTCACCATCGACAAAAGCCTCGTATGACTCTGTCCACATTCTGTTTCAGGTTAGTCAAATCCATTTTTTTATAATGTTTGTTCCACTTGGGATTGACTGATTCTGAGTCTGAGTGTGAGGATGGTGATTCAGTTTTTAAGTATACTGTTTTTCCTTCGTACGTTGAGTTCGCTCTGTGTAGATGTGGCGCTTGTAAGCTAATACTGACAACCGACGTTGACATGGCACGGGTGATTGAGTTGTGTGGAGTTCAGTTTGCTTGTGGTGAATAACGGTGTTTGGTAAAAAGTAAGGTTTTATTATTTCTCAACACTAGCCAAAAGGTTTAATGGCAGAATTATACATTCAGATGAAAAGCAATTATGCATGTGGTTCATGATGTCTGACAGTTGTTGTATGACAAAGTGAGATGTTTGTGAGTGATGTTTCAGAAAGACATTTAATTGTGGTGTGGGTTACCACAATAAAAAAACATAATCCCTTGGATTACTTTTCTCACCATCGACAAATGTGGAAGCCGTGTGTGACTGTCCGCATTTTGTTTCAGACGGCATTCTACTGACCACATTAAGACACCACTTTTTAACTGTGGACAAGGTCACAGTATTCAGACCTGTTACAGATGCATAGTTTTAGATAGAAGTTCTCTTCCTACGCTTTTAGATGGAGCAGAGGTGAGAGCAGTCGACTGGTCTCTCCAAGATGAGCAGCAATGATCTGCACGGCTATGATTTGGACAGCTGGGATAACCCCGCCCCTTCGACAAGCGACGGTGTTCCCCCCCCCGGGGCAGCGGCTGTGTGAGGAGGAGGCGCCACGAGCGGAGAACCACGCCGACGGACTGTTGAAACTCAAAATCTCTGTAGAGTGAGAAAGGATCTGTGATGGATGAGCCGGTCCACGGAGCACAAAAAGAGCGAAATGATGTTCTCAAGCGCTGTGAGCTGGTTGCCGACGGCGTAAACACCATTCCACTGCGCAATGGAGACTCTGTCAGCGGTGGGTGGGATGGTCACCCCTCAGGGGGGAGGTCGAGCTCCCGGGGCGAACGCATCAGGCATGGCGCATGACGGCTGAGTGAGCGGGAACGGTGAGCCGCCAATCCAAACCCTCCACCAGGCAGTAAGCTCCGTACCTGACCAAGTGCGGTCCTAGTGGGTGTGGAGTGTAAGGACCGTGCCGGGAATAGTCCGGATTTCTTCCAGTTGTGGGCAGACAACATGCGGTCCTGCCCTTGGTGTAGTCTCGCCATCCAACGCCAGCTGGCCGTTAGTGAAGTGGTATGATTCTTGAGCTGCCGGTGGAGAGAGAGCTCAACTTTGATACGACGGAGGCGGATGACATGAGGCGCAGGAGAAGATCAAGCGGGAACGTGCTTGATTCCACCACACGGAACTCATCCAACTCTGGGAAGTCTCCAGACGCACCTCATAGAAGCGCCTGGCTCTCGTCAAACTCATCCCATGGCTTGGAAGCAGGAAATGTGGATGGAATGAAAACGGTTTGGCTGCTTGTAGCCCAGTCGCAGCGCCCTATTCATAGAGGTTTAGTGTTGAATATACGAGAAAGTTTTTTTTTCCTATAGTTGCAGGTGAAACTTTCATGTTCTGAGGCATCGCTGAGCAGTGAGTGAACAGTGCAGAAAACGCGTTTTCAGCCCGAGGGATTGTGTTTTTTTGTCCGACAAACATAAAAATGTTGATAACTCTGTGAAACTACTTCAGACAGGTTGAATTCGTCCTCAGCTACGACAAAGACGCCTTCTGCTATAGTTGCAGGTGATGTTTTCATGTTCTGAGGCTTTTCTGATCAGTGAGTGACCAGTACAGAATATGCATTTTTAGCCTGAGAGAAGCTGGGTTTCGGACTGTCAAAAATACAATAGTTGATAACCCTCTAAAAACAGTTCAGAAATGTAGGTTTAGTGTTGAATATGCTAGAGAGAGTGTTTTCCCTATAGTTGCAGGAGAAAAAACGTTTTGCCTGTAGTTGCAGGTGATATTTTCATCTTCTGAGTCCCGCCTAAGCAGAGCAGAAAACACGTATTCAGCCCACGAAAAGGTGGTTTTCAGACCAACAAGGATTAAAATGTTGATTACTTTCTGAAACCACACAGAGAGGTTTAATTAGTTCTGCTGCTACAAGAAATAACGCTTCTGCTATACAGTCAGGTGAAATTTTCATGTTCTGAGGCATCGCTGAGCAGTGACTGAACTGTGCAGAAAACGCGTTTTCAGCCCGAGAGAGGCTTGGTTTCTGACGAGGAAAAAAAAATATTGTTGATTACACCATGAAAATAGTCCAGAAACTGATTTAGTGCCGAATATACTCGAAAGAGCCTTTTTCCAACAGTCGCAGCTGATATTTTCATGTTCTGGCACTATTCTGAGCAGTGAATGAACAGTGCAGAAAACGGGTTTTCACCTGAGTGAGGATGGTTTTCAGAATCGACAAACATAAAAATGTTATCACTCTGCAACCACTTCAGAAATGTTGAATTAGTTCAGCACCTGCTAGTATGACCACTCTAGCTATAGTGCCAGGTGAAATTTTAATGTTCTGAGACAGCCCTGAGCAGAGAGTAAACAGTGCATAAAACGCGTTTTCAGCCCGTGGGACCTGTACCTTTCAGACCAACAAACATAAAAATGTTGATAACTCTCTGAAACCACTTCGGAGACATTGAATTTGTTCTGCAGCTACGAGACAGACCCCTTCTGCTAAGCTGGTGTGCGCTCATGACTCCTGTTTGGACTCTGGCTAGAATCAAAAAGGAGTCCAAGTACGTCAGAATGCGCAGACCCTGTCTCCTTAGTGGTTTGAGCCACTCCTCCACGCACTTGGCAAAAAAACGAGGCACTCGACACTAGAGACCGTGTTGTGGAAGTAGGCCATTGCAAGATCTATGGAGGTCATCCACTCTCACACTCTGACACACTCCAGGAGTCTCCTGGTAGTCCGGAACCGCTGTCTGGTCATGAATTGGTTGAGGAGACTGAGATCCAGAACAGGTGTCCACTCTCCTGTCTTCTTGGGTTCCAGAAAGTACCCGGAGTAAAACCCAGTGTAGGAGGATCGCTTAGGAACTAACTCGATTATTCCCATTGTCAGGAGAGCGCGGTCCTCCTCCATCAGACATGACAGCTGGTTCTCTGAGTTCATTCAGGTCCATGTGGTGACGCAGAACCTGGGGGTTGACTGTGAAACTGAAGGACGTGTCAATGACCGTGTATTTTCTCGATCCATATGGGCAGGTGAGGAGACAGGCGCTTTCAGTTCGGAAGATATTCTGTCAAGACACGTGCCCAGAGCACAAGAACAGACCCGGCCTCCGGGGCGGGTCTAGGACGAAAGGGTCGTCGGTGCACAGCGCCCTCTCCTCTGGGGACTTCAAGTCCCGCTGGTTCTTCAAAAACAGACTCGCTTTTGTCAGCTGAGCCGTCAGAGGAATTCGGTTCCCCAAACTTGCAGTGTACCTTGATCTGACACTGCAATTCTCCTAAGATGTACACCCGAGGGACTGGCCCAATCATCGTCAGAAAGAGATGACTCTGTAGATGACGATGTCCTACCTGCCTCTGAGAGGTTTGCAGGGCTGCAGAGAACAGAATCACAGACACACATCCTATCAGACGTTGCACGAGGGAGCTGAGAACCGAGCATGTCTGGCACGCTGCGCCTACTCAGTGTTCCTCTGAAGTGGTGACTTTCGCGGCCCTGTGGCGACCCCTGCTAAAAACTGGCGAGTCTGAGGAATAAGAAGAGTTAATGGCAGAATTGAAACTCCCCTGACTTTTGGCTGGTACCAGGATCTTTTGAGAGACGGGAAAGAGTTATTTGATGTCTGTGCTTCATATTGTGGCGAATCTGAGGAAAAACATAACGTCTTGGCTCCAGAAACTTCCCCAGGGACAGTTCTGGCGTCAGGTATAAGGAGGCAGAGAGCCTGTTACTATACTGCTCGGTCTCCTGAGACGATGTCAAACAAAAACTAATTTTTGAAGCCGGAGTTCGGACTGACTGGAGCCGGAAGAGAATTTGGCGAGTGAGAAACCTTTATTTTGGGCAGAGAAGAAACAGACCCGATACCAAAGTAATGCATCTTTTTTTCCAAGTTCGACTTTGGTTTAGATGCATACTTTTAGATACAAAGTTCTTCCTATGCTTTTGGAGGGAGCAGAGGTGAGAGCAGCCGACTGGTCTCTCCAAGAGGAGCGGCGATGATCAGCGCGGCTATTATACGGCTGTTCCCCAAAGCCGGCGGCTGTGTGTGGAGGAGGCCCCGCGAGCAGAGCACCACGGCGGCGGACTGTTATGTCTCCAAAATCTCTGGTGGACTCCATGGAGCTCTTAAAGAGCGCGATGATGTTCTCAAGCGCTATGAGCCGTTTGACGACAGCATAGACACAATTCTACTGAGCGATGGTGGCTCTGTCAGCGCCGGGTGGGATGGTCACTCCTCATGGGGGAGGTCAAGTTCCAGGGGCGAGGGCATCGCGCATTACGGCTGATTGAGAGGGAACGCTGCGCTGCAAATCCAAGCCCTCCACCTATTAAGCTCCGTACCTGAACACGTGCGGTCCTTCTGTGGAGTGTCAGAACTGCGCCGGGAATAGTCCGGATTGAATTGGACTAGAAGTGGATGTTTACCTAACAGACGGCAGTTCACATCCATTTGGCATTATATGCTTTGAGTGTTGCGGGTGCTTTAGCATTTCGAATAGTGAACTGCACTTAGGGGGCAGAGGACTGCCTGCTAGCCTTGAAGTAGTCATGCCCCAGGATCAGAGTTCTTAATAGAGTAATTTCTGCCCCGTGTTACAGGACTGTTTGGGAGGCAGGCAGGCTCCAGGAACAGCTGGACACAAACATATTCCAGGGATATTACACCAGCCTTTCTACTTCACTGGAAGTGCCAGGGCACTCCGCAAAATGTGATTGTGAAATTACAGAGGCGTGAGTGACTGACTCTGTCATTGTGAAATTACAGCCGGAGCCGGCGCATCTGCCACAACAAGAGAAGAAGCTTGAGACTTGAAGAGGTGCGGAGCGGCTCATCTGGACCACGGAAACTTCAGGCAGGACTGAGGTCTCGTCGCAGTCACGGGAGAGACTTGTCTCATCACCACAGCAGTGGATTTAACCGCAGGAGACTCGGCGCTTGTGGAGCTCCGTACGTGGACATCGGGACTTCGGCAGCTTCCCCCGGGGCAGTCGGCTGACCGGAGGAAATTTCTGTTTGTGCGGAAATTTGTTTTAAATAAAAGCATTGCTTGGAGCATAGTATTTGCGTTTTTTTTTTTTTTTTTTTTTTTATTATTATTATTCATATTGAATTCGCTCCTTCCAGTGCCTCGGCCTCGAGCGCTCCACTGGGCCTGGTAGCCTGGGGCCCTGTCCGTGAACCTGGCGACACTGCACAATGATGGTCCGGACATTTGATTCGTTCTCCCAAGTGGGTTGAAGAGACACGCCCTGTGGTAGCCAAAGCTGAAAGGAATACACACAGGATGTATCAACACAGCAGGTTTTATGCACGGTTCCAACTTCCAACAAACCGGATGGTGACACGGCAACATAACAAGAGCGCCCCCAAGTTGTGACCCCAAATAATCCCATGACACGTCATAACATCTCGTCTCCCTCAAAATGTTCACGTCTTCCAACTTCACTCCCAAAACTCTTGTCCCCAAATAAGTCTAAAACTTAAGTCTAAAATAAAATAATAAAATAGTCATAAAATAGTGTGGAACTTAAACGACGAAACCAAAACAAAACAAAACAAAAACATGCCTATTTATGCTAAAGAATAAGAAAATAGCAACCAACTTGGCCTAAAGGCCTTTTATCTATTGATCAGCACCTACAAGTCTGAGGCCATGGTTCTTCACCGGAATAAGGTGGTTTGCTCTCTCCAGGTCGGTGGAGAGTTCTTGCCCCAAGTGGCGGAGTTTAAGTATCTCAGGGTCTTGTTCTCGAGTGAGGGAAAAGGGGAGCGTGAGATTGATAGACGGGTTGGTGCAGCTGCAGCAGTGATGCGGTCGCTGTATCGGACCGTCGTGGTGAAGAGGGAGCTCAGTCACAAGACGAAGCTCTCGATTTACCCATCTACGTTCCCACCCTCACCTATGGTCACGAGCTTTGGGTAATGACCGAATGGATGAGATCGCGGATACAAGCGGCTGAGATGAGTTTCCTCCGCAGGGTGGCTGGGCGCACCCTTCGAGATAGGGTGAGGATTTCGGTCATCCGGGAGGAGCTCGGGGTGGAGCCGCTGCTCCTCCACATCGAGAGGAACCAGTTGAGGTGGCTCGGGCATCTGATCCGGATGCCCCCTGGACGCCTCCCTGGGGAGGTGTTCCGTGCATGTCCTACCGGGAGGAGACCCCGGGGAAGACCCAGGACTCGCTGGAGAGATTATGTCTCCGGTCTGGCCTGGGAACGCCTCGGGATCCCCAGGGATGAGCTGGAGGAGGTTTGTGCGGACCGGGAAGTTTGGGCTTCCGTGCTCCGAATAGTGCCTCCGCGACCCGACCCCGGATAAGCGGTAGAAGAAGGTGAAGGTGAAGGTAAGGTGACGTTACAGAAATCGTCAGGAAGGACATAACGAATAAAGCGCTGGTGTCTGAAGTCGTGAGGCTCCTAAAACTACAAGGACCTGGTGGTAACAGACGTCGTGGACTGACCTGACTGAAGTTCAACCACAGTAAGGTCCATTTGGAGCCTGAATTTTTAAAAGCACCGTGGGTGATTGTGTTTTGAGGTTGCTGTTTTGTTTATTAATTATTTTAAATTATTATTTTATTGTTATTATTATTAAATTGTGGCCAACCATGATGGTTTTCCTTCTGGTTTTGACCCTGAATCCACCCACAACCAGGACACTACACCACACCTCATTGACCAGAGTGCTTCACCGACACGCATGTTTCTGTCTGGCTTGTTTGACGGCATGTCTGAGGAGGATGTAGAGCTGGTCTATGATCCGAGTATAAATGAAAACATGGAGTCCATTTTTTTTTTCGCTGAGAGAGAGGATAATCGTATTTTAAATATTGTTCCTGCATCATCTCGGGAAGGTAGGGCTGATACCTCTTTAGACAATGGCGATTGGTAAGAAAGGTTTGTTGATAATCAACAGACGGCTGATTCAGGGACACCAGCTCTTGACCCTCTGATAGATGTGTCCGGCTCCAGCTGTAGCGATGACAATGTTGATGATGACGGTGATTCGGTTCAGGAAGGATGCTGTGTAAGAGGTACCGGTATTGAATCAGAAGTCATAGAGCCTTTTAACACCGATAGGATGAGAAGGGTGCTAACACGTCCTGCTGTACCCGACACTCCTGATTTAGCAACTTTCTACAGAGGTTTGATGCAACAGGTCAGAGAGTTGGCAGATGAAACGCAGAGACTAGCACATCGAGAGGATGTGGTTCAGCTTGAAGTGGTTGGTGAAGATGTTCAAGAACATGTTAATGTTGTGGTTGAAGGTGACGGGGAAAATATCTACCCTGCTTTTGAGGCCCTCCTGAGCAACACCATGCAATCTGACAGAGTCATAGTTATGGGTAAGATAATTGAATTAACGGTCCAAATTGTGCATAACCCTCGAGGTGGCGCTAAACGCAAACTCAAGAAGACACTGCATGCCAAAATTATTGGTAAAAAATGATGACATCTCTACAGTCTCTAGTTGGTAGTGATGGAACTGATCAGCTTTGCTTTGCAATCAGCCTTTCTTGTCTCCTTAATCCTAACCGTACGTATCAAGATTGTGTTGAGTTGGGGAGGGAATTACAAAACAAAGCTGGTTTAGATTCTCAAACACCTATCACATTCACAGATATACCCCTGTTTGAATGGATAGTGAGGCGTAAAATTGTTGTGTTTCATAAAACAACAGCAAACCAACCATTAGCGCATTATGCCACAGGTTTTGCTGATGGTTCGGATCCTTCATACTTGTTTCTACTTCAGGGACACTATTGCGGGGTAAAAAACCCAAAGGGTTTTTTAGGAAGACGTCACTTTTGCGTCAGCTGTCATAAGGGGTATGAAGATAAATCACAACACATCTACAAAGGTCACCGTAGCGTTTGTCACAATCCTGTTTGCCCTACAGAGGTCCCAAAGCCTGTAACTTGTGGCGATGGTTGCCGGGTTTGTAGAACACCTTCCTGCATTGTGAGACACAAAGAGATTGGCGCTAATGGGAGCAGTCTCTGCCAGATATACAAAAAATGTGAAAAATGCGGAAGGTGCCGGTATATCCCATTAAAACAGGGTAAACCTAACAGTTGTTGCGGTGTGCTTAAATGTAAAATCTGCAATGTAGAATTATCATCGACAAACGAGGTCCACCAGTGCTACATTCAGCCCATTGCCAGGAAGACTGAGCATCCTGATCTGTTTTGTTGTGATTTTGAAACGTTTACAGACGACCAAGGTAGACATGTCCCTTCTTTAGTGTGTGTAAAGACGCAGAGAGGTGAAGAATAGATGTTTAATGGTCTCGAATGTGTTCGAGCGTTTCTTTTATATTTCAGAAAGAATTGGTTTAGAGTTGTGTTTTTGTTGCACATAATGCCAGGGGCTTTGACAGCGTCATTGTCTTGAGAGGTATGCTTGACGAAGGGTTAATACGTAAGAGGATAATCATGACCGGTAGTAAGATATTTGTCTTGAGGATCCTCACTACAAGCTAAAATTTATCGACTCTCTCTCATTCCTAGCCATGCGACTCAGCTTCATGCATAAAGCTCTAGGTTTCACCGAGCAGTGCAAAGGTTTTTTTTCCACACAAGTTGAGCTTGAAAGATCGTCTGCATTACATAGGGGTGTATCCTCCTCCATCAGACTACGGCTTCGAGGGCATGTCAGACCCTGAACAGAAAGATTTTTAAAGCTGGTATGATACTGTGCGTGATAATTCTTTCAATTTCAGGAGTGAAGCTATTCACTATTGTAAAAATGATGTTGACATTCTGGCCAGAGGATGCATGATATTTAGAGAGGAGTTTTTTAAAGAAACAGGTGTTGCACTCTCGTCCATAACAATCACCTCTGCGTGTATGGCTGTTTTCAGGACCAACTTTTTAAAACCAGACACATTAGCAATACCATGTCCCAACAATTATGTAATAAAAGGTAACAAGAGGTTCTCACATGCTTCCATCCATTGGTAGCTATGGGAATCACACAGACAGGGCATTTTGATACAACATGCCTTGAACCGTGGGGAGATGGTGTTTGGCCAGTATTTTGTTGACGGTTATGCTAAAGTTGACGGTGTTAAGCAGGTCTGGGAGTTTTATGGATGTTTCTCCCACGGTTGTCCTTCATGTGTCGACCCACATGCAGTCTGTCTGTTAAGAGGTAGACCATATGGTGAATTCTACTCTGCTACGATGGAGAGAGAGCAGGCGTTAAAGTCTGATCATGAGGTGCATCTTATTACCATCTGGGAACACGAATGGCGTTCACTTCGACAATCGTGTGATAATCTCAGAGATTTTCTCTTAGATTTTGACACCCCTGAGCCTCTCAACCCTCGTAATGCCCTCTACGGCGGTAGAACCAGCGCTTTAAAGCTGCGTTACACGGCCAACCTGGTGAAAAAGTTGATTACGCTGATGTCACCTCTGTATCCTTACGTCAACAGCACGTGTTCCTAGGTCACCCCCGAAAAATTCACAAGGACTTTGGGGATCCCAGACAGTACTTTGGTCTTATCAAGGCGGTTGTCTATCCTCCTCGGGTTTTATATTACCCGTTTTACCCTACAGAGGACCAGGCGGTAAATTACACTTCACGTTATGCAGTATCTGTTCAAGTCGTATTGTCCAAGACAGTGGCTGTACGCATAATGATGATGAGCGTGCTTCGACAGGGGTCTGGGTCACGGTTGAGTTCAACAAGGCTCTGGACAAGGGATACAAGGTGGCCAAGATTATCGAAGTATGGCATTTTGATAGATCTAGCGATTGTATTTTCACAGGTTACATCCGTACATTCCTGAAGGGCAAGCAGGAGGCTTCTGGTTACCCTGCTGAGGCCGTTGATCAGGAAAGCCACGACAAATACATTTAGGATTATCAAGCACATCGGGGGATTTTGCTTTGTGCTGATAAGATTTGTCACAACCCTGCAAAGAGACAGGTGGCTAAGGCTTTGGTTAATAGCCTTTGAGGCAAGTTCTGTCAGAAAGAGAACATGTCTCAGGTTTCTGTAGTGTCAGACCCCAACAAGTTTTTCAGTTTCTTGCTTTCAGGGAAATACGAGGTCAGCTACTTTAACATGCTGGATGAGAAAAAAGTTGTGATCCAGTGGCGTTACAAGGGTCTCTACCCTCCTGGTAAAAGCACCAATGTTTTTATGGGAGCTTTTACTTGCAGAAGGATGTTCTCTATGTTGACACAGACAGCTTGATATATGTGGTGAAAGACAGCAAGACGCCTTTAAAATTAGGTAACTATCTCAGTGATCTGACTGATGAACTCGACGGGGATAGCATCGAGGACTTCGCTTCGGCGGGTCCTAAGACATATGGTTATAGGACCAAAGGACAGAAGAAGGTTGTGATGAAAGTTAAAGGTATCATGCAAACAAAAGAGTCTTTTCAGCAGATAAACTTTGACTCCGTCAGAGATCGTGTAGAGGGCTATTTACAGAATTCACCTGATGGGGTGCTTGAGACCCATCAACACAATATTGTGAGGGATAAAAAGAACATCACTTTAAAAAACAGATCAGTTCCTACAAAACTCGATAAGAGACATGTGCGATAAGAGACGATTTTTTTTTGTACGGCACAACCAAACCTTTTGGGTTCTGAGTTTTGAGTGGATGACTGGGTCATTATGGAAGAAATTCATTTTGATCCGCGCTTGAAAACATCATTTTCATGTCTAGTGGTGGGACCATCAGGGTTAGGAAAGACCCATGTATACTTGTGATGGATGATGTCAATTGTAAATAAAGATTGTATGTATGTATACGTCTTTTGAACCTATGTACAGTGAATTGCAAAAGATGAATAAAAATATCAAATTCATTGAAGGTTTACCTAAATCTTTTGAAAATGAAGATGTATTTCCTTCTGATAGAAAACATTTGACAGACATCATAAAAATATGAGTGTTATAATGGTGACGCAAAACTTATTTCATCGTAGTAAATATAGTTGTATCCTCGCAATAAAACGCAGATAAAAGTTCTCGCTCAACAAGTTTACCCGTCTCAAAGAGTTTTCTTTCAAGAAAGCTTTGAAGATGCTACAGCTGGTGCTCACGGGTACTTAATTGTTGATCTAACACCCTCATGTCCAGAACGCTACAGACTAAGGACTGGGATACTTCCTCATCAACGTCACACTGTGTACATACCAAAAACGTCTGCTTAAGTCATGTCAGCACATATAAAAAGAAACGCAGGTTTACTTAAGGAACTATGCCATGCTCCTTAAATGAAACGTAAAGACATTTTGATGCATAGTTCTCGGGACTTTATTCAAGCTCTCGATGAGATCGCCCTGAACGTTTTGAAGGGGAATGTACTGTTGTCGCAGGCTCAGTTAAAAAAAACTGAAAAAACAGAAGAAAAACATCTGTCACGGGTTAAGGACGTGGAGCGGGACCCAAGCGCAGTGGTGAAAGTCACAAAAGGCAGGACCGAGTCAAAAACAATATTTTAATAATTAAACAACAAAATCACGACAGAAAGCGTCACCGAACCGGGAGACACAAGATAAAGTCTAAATGTCCAAAACAGAGTAACCAAACGAGCCGAAGTCCATATACAAGAATAAGAGACCAAACAGAAAGTGTCACCAAACTGGGAGAATCAAACCAACTTAAATTTGGGAACGGAAAGACGAAAGTACAATGAACAGAGATAGAGACAAAAGAAACCAGGAAAGGCGGAAACAGGAAGAAACCGAACACTAACTCAGGCACCAGGGTTTAAGACAAAGAAATCCAAAATAAGCTAACTAGCGCACAGAACAAGAGAACGAACAAGGAGAGCCAAGAGAACGAGGAGTTACCACAGGGAACAAAGGAGAGCGTCACAGAAACTAGAGAAGAAATCACAGGGAACAAAGGACTCCATCTGCAGGAACTAGAGGAGTCGATCACAGGGAATAATAGGGGACGATCTGGCACACGGTGCTGGAGTCCAGGTGCTCTAATACTCAGGTGATCTGGGGTTGATTGGCTCCAGCCATGTGCCACACAAACAGGAAGAACGGAGGAAGAAAACAAAACAAGACTCGCATGACAAAATAAAAGCGGAATCATGAGAACATCAGACTCTTGGCTAATAAAAAGGCGTGCGTGAAGCGTAGATGAAGGATTCTTATAAAGCAATCGGGAGGATTCCTGTTGCCGTTGCTAGCGGCTGCCGTTCCAATCATTGGAAATCTAATAGGAGGACTTGTAAAGAAGTAAAACACGATGAAGACTGTCCAGAAAATGTATCTGGTCTCTCCTCAGCAAATTAACCAGTTATCAAGTCCAACCTCCGACATCTGTGAAACTGCCAAAGATGAATTGAATGAGAAGATGAGGACCATTCTGAATGATTCTCAGTTAAACTCGTATGAGAAGATTAAAAAGTATGATGCTCTATTGCAGAGATATTTAACCTTTACAAAACAGGATCAGAGAGACCAAAGGAGAGTAACTCTGACTTTACAACGAGACAGAGTCAGCGATCACCCCCACGACTCTGACAGTCGTGTCGAAAGTGTTCTAAAAACACCCTTTGTAACAGATGACTTGGGTCAGGATATTCTAAATATCCTTCCGTCAAAAGCTCGAAGAAATGCTGAATACATTATCCAGAGGATATCCAAAAATGGTGATGGTTGGAATATGAATGGCAAATTTATGTATGAAGGAAATGCTGTAAAAGGCTCTCATGTGATTGATATATTCAAGTACCTTTCCCTACCGCATAATAAAAGAAGTTCTCCATTACCTGCGGGATGGTCCTAGTTTCTCGTCACATTATTAAAGCTAAACATCCCTCTCACACTGCTGTCCAATCCTGAAGCGAGGGCTCAATATCAGAGACTTAAATCGAATTCTATCTTGCGAAAGAAAAGTATAGCTGAAAGCTGGTCTCCTGATTACAGATTTTTTTTAACACACGAACAAACAAAATAGGATTAGTCACAATAGTCTTTAAAATACAGAAGAGAACAGAGTATGTTGTTTCCACGGACAGTGTGCACATCTTTTTAGACATTGTTGATGTCCTTTCACAAAGTTGTATACCATGAGGTCATATTTTAAGGTATCATCACTGTATAGACTTAATACTTCTTGGATACACAGCCCTCTAGCACGATGATGGAGGTAGAAGATGCAATGATGACTGTGATTGCAAACTCCAATAGTTTGCTACCTCTATTGTTGTGAACGACGTTAGTTTCTGACTTGTTCCTCCTTTGCCCCGAATGTTTCCATTTTCATCGTTCTCACCAGTACATCCGTACGAATATATTTTCCCCGAGCTTCTCCTGGACGGGAATCAAAAAAACATAAAAAACTAACTGAAGCTTGTGCCGTGGAACTTGATCCTCCTTTATTGAAAGTAATGGTCTCAGGAACATCCAAAAATCCAAACTTAACAGTCAAAACCTATATGTCCATGTTGTTCTTAACAACCCAACACAAATCAACCACGAGCTTACCTTGCGCATCCGCCGTTTTTTTCAAAAGACAAAAGTGGCCTTCAAATTAAAACCCACATATATTTATGTAAAGCACTAAACCACAAAACGACTACCTAACAGTGTAAACAATATCAAGTGAAACTTACTTTGGCACTTACAATGACCACATACAAACGATAGAGGGTTCTGTAGTAGACCATTGTTGTACTTGATGTTGCCTGAATGTTTCTTGAGAAACTTTAAAATACTTTCAGGGTAATGTGCAAAGTAGGGCCCCATTCCAAATGAGTCAAAGAAAGTTGTTCTACCGTCTTCTTCGAGAGTTAAACTCTGCCAGTGCTCTCCTGGTTTATGTGCCGGATGTGTGTTGACGATTAAATATTCAGGCGGTCTGAGGGGGTTGTGTAAATTGAGGCAACTTATCCGACGGCCATACACCGTAAAATGTGCCGCTCAAGAGACCTCTCAGCAGCCTCTGTAACTGGAGACTGTCCATAACTTTTTAATAATAGTCCACCAGCACTTGTCTTTTCGCATCAATCTCCAGAATGGAATCATAACAAGCGTACACAATCAGTATTACGGTGTTTGGTAAGGGTACTATGAATCTCATCTCCAGTCTTAAATTCCCATTTGAGACAGGGGAGAGAGCGTCGTTGTCGTCGGCTGGATTGAGATTAAATGCAAACAGTGAATAACCGCTGTTAAAACCTTCGCAGTCAATGCTTAGAGGTAGATCCTTCAAATGTCTTCCTGTAGCTAAAATCATGGTATAAAACTCACTGACTGAAATACCGTGATTAAACTGAGGTTGAAAAGCTTTAGCGGGGATCTGTTGGCCGTCCTGACAGAGGGCAAGATATTCAGTGTTGTAATGATGAAAATTGAACGGGGAGAGATCTCTCATACCGGTAAATGCCTCATGATGCACCATCCCTAAAACCACGTATTTAGGTATTGAACCCAGAAATAAATTATCCTGGGTACATATTAATGAGTTTTCTGGAATGGAGTATGTTTTTACATTGACTCGTGAGAGTGGGCAGAGAGCATTTCCTTTAAAGAAACGCTCTGCATGACCTATTCTCACAGCTGGCGAAACAGTGACTTTGTAACGTTGATTTAAGCAGGTGACTCAAACGCAGATTGGAATCAGACGATGGGTATTTAATTGTGCAGAACAGGAAGAGTCTTCTGATGCCGTGGTGGAGATCCCAGACAAGTGGCTGGTGAGGGTCCAGGAGTCCAGCTGGCTGCGCTATGGCAATGAAGGAGGTGAAGGTTGTGGAGTAGAGGTGCAGGCAGGCTGAAGTTCTAAGGCAGAAAAGACCGACTGAAATAACTCAGATAATGCAATATCCAGGCAGTGGCAAATAGCGGAATATCTCGCTTGAAGACAAACCATGAAGGGTTGACGAACAGGCGAGGACTGGCAGGTTGGTCGGGTCTTTATACCTTCAGGAGATTGGAGGCAGGTATGGATGTGACTAGGTGGGTTGGGCGGTGACGTCAGCGGAAGAGGTTGTGACAGACTTTCTTCACAAACAGAGAGGCGCCAAGGATTTTCAGACGAAAGGTGGAGTCGCGGGGTCCGGTCAGGCAGAAGGCATCATTCGCCCTAGTGAGTTTAATAACAGTGTCTCACAGAAAAATATGTCGCCGTGGAGAGGACCGAGAAGATGTTCTTCTCTGGATCTGCTCGTGAACTCTGCCCGTTTATTCAGGCCTGCGTTGGGACCGTTTACAGTCAACCAACACAGGTGTGTCTTGGTAAAAAAGACCGGCGCTAAACTGTGTTTTAAGAGTGTCGCCTGAAAAGTTGAGAAGTGTTTTGATCATAGCTCTGTACGGGTGAGTGGAACTGGACTGCGAAATCCTCCGATCCCCCAGGACCACATCACACTGGTCAAAGATGGTGTTTAGAGGATAATTCATGAGACCGACTGTTGCGTCGTTAGCCAGCGGTGTGCTATCAGTGTTAGTAATTCTTGCACGCACGTGTAGAAGGGTGTCGTTTAGGTCTAGATACTTTTCACCGTCTCCTGCTATAAAAAAACTCAATCGGTCCTCCTTCGCTGATAGCGGCTACTGGAGCAATTTCAGTGTAAATTGGAAAGCTGCGTAATTGGCGGCGTGAATAAATCCAGTTCTGCCAATGTGCATTCAGCAGATTTCTGGTGTAGGAGTGCCATGTTACTGTATATAAGGTTTTTTAAAATATATCAGAGCTCCCTCTGGACTTCCTCTTGGCCCGTTTGCTTCTGTCAACTGACTTCTTTCTTTTTTTGTTTGGACGTTTATTTGAGCTCTGTCTTACACGTCGTCCTTCGTGATAAGACGGCTATACCGCCTGACCCTTCCTGTCTCTGTTGATCGCTCATTCCTCTCACGGTATGGGTGAACATATCCAAGGCTATGTTACCCACGTCTTATTTGAGATGGGGTTTCGCTTTGACAATTCCTGATGATCCATGATACAAACCAAAACATTTTTGAGAAGAGGGAACGGATGCCTCGTCCGTACATAACCGGGTCACCGTAGAAACCGGGTAGATCTCCGCCCACCTGTTTTTCATAATATTGTACAAATCTGTGCGGGTCGTCTCTTAAGCCTGTGTGGACCATTGTGTTTGTTTATGACTTGGTCTGCAAAGGCTGGTTATCTCTCTGGTGTTGTGATGATGAATGGATTTCCAGACGACGATTAAAGGGTTATATAATATCCTCTCAAGTAACAGGTCTAAAGTGTAGAGTCACCACCACCTTTCCAAAGGTAAAATTGACTGGTTTGTTAAGATCTGATTTAATTTGTAACTGAATATTTTCAATATGGCTCTTGGCAACCGGTAAATAGTAAGCAGGGTTAAAATGCTGTGTGATTATATCTGAGTAACTACCCTTGATTTCCACCATTCTTAAGAGCGATGCATACGCATCCCCTACAAGCTGCGGTCTTACAGCGTTGCTGTAACAGTAGCGATGGTAAAACCCCGCTTTTAAATCAGGATGGGGCGCTCTGAACTCACTTAAAAAGCATTAGGTTCTGACCGTCTCCTTGAAGATCAATTTTTTGCCGTGCACCGTCAAACAGGAAGCGTATATCGTCATTGGTTTTTTTAAAGGTTTGCTCCAACTCGGTTGAAATCTGATTAATAGAGTTTTAATATCCACCCTTGAACTTCAGTTTGGAAATATCTCTTCCCGCCATTTTGAAATGTCAATCAACCACTCGCGATTCGTCTTTTGTCCTCTGAGCTGAGGCGCTGGCGTCTCATGGCTCTGTGAAATTCATCTTTATAGCGCCGCAACCTGTTAGCATCTGATTCTGATCCCCTCGGGGGAGTCGTGTTTGTGTTGGAATCAGGTCCTCTAGGGTTCGGTTTCCAGTAAAATGATGCCGCATCCTCCGGAATATTATTCCATGTGTGAGGGTATGTAATCTCCGTCAAAGCAACCTCCCATTTTCCGTTTAAATCGATATGTTGTGCTAAATCAACGCGGAAAGTACCAATCGAGTTGTCTTTAAAAATTTTTGCACTGGCCTTTGATGGTAAAGTCACATAGAAGCGTGCGTTCTTTGAGCCGTACATGATGATATGATGCCTGTTGTAAAGGAGGATCGTCTTATATATTTTTTATACCTGAAGCTTTTACCCACCTTTTGAATTTTTCAGGCCAGTTCTTCCACTGGACAAAGACCTGTCTTTCTCCTTTAACGACGCGTTCCTTGAGAATCTTTTCAGCGTGAAATACTTCCTTAACCAGTTGCACTCTTTGTAATACTTGATCATAAAATGACCGCTGGATGGGTTCACCGTCGAAATCTTTCAATTTATGTACAGGCGGGTTGCGGTGGATACATTCAGTTATCGTGAATATCTCTTCTGTAAAACTCTGCTCATACTTTTTGTGAAATACACCTCATAGTTTTGATATCCTAACATGATCGCCCTCCTTAAATTTTGGCTTCTGCCGACCTTTCGACGGTCTAATGTAAAGATTGTCAAACACTTGCAGACTATTTTCTTTAGTTACTTCCATCGGTGTCATTTTTATACTACTGTGATAGCTGTGATTATAACTCTTTACTAGATCCTGTAAAACCTCGATGTAATGTAATCTTTTTAGCTGTAAAATATCTCCACATCCGATTTTTAAGAGTGCAGTTAAATCTCTCAACCACAGAGGCCTTAAAGTCACTCGCTGTTGAAAAATGAATAATTCTCTTCCTTTCCATCAAAGCCCGGAAACTCTTGCTAAAAAATGCTTTCCCATCATCCGTCTGTAGCTTTGCAGGCGTCCCGCTCTCATCCAGCACTGATTCAAACGCCTTCATTGTCTCAATCGCAGTTTTTCTTTTTAAAATGCGTAAATAGGCCTTCTTTGAAAATACATCTATAACGGTCAATAAGTAATTTTGATCGTCGTTATATCTAGCCAATGCCTGCATGTCCCATCAGTCGGCCTGGAATTGTTGATGAGGCCTGTGAACAAATACTCTGCTTCTCGGCTGGTTTACGCACGGTGTAAGCATCCTGTTTTGATGAAAAATCTTCAATAGATTTAGAACTGACTGGTTTTCCAGTCTCATCCTGCACCCCTGGACGAAGGCGACTCACACCTCCAGAGGTCCCGGGGTGAAGAGGATTGTAATAAACTCTTTTAATGATGTGTTTCACCGTCATGTTAAACGAGAAATGAATGAGCTGAGATCCAAATATACTTCTTAATGTTTTTTATTCCACAGGTTATGTAAGGATTCAAACGTAATGTTATACAAAGAGAGTAAAAGAGTAAAAAAAAATAAAAAAAGTATCACATACGAGGGAATCTCGTGTTTGTGACATCGACCAGGACCGGCGTTCTATTCCAGATTCTACTTGCTGAATCCAGACGTTCAATTAGAGGATCCTCATGCTCATGTTTGATGTATTCATTCCAGACACTTGATTTTGGAGACCTCATTTCGAGCAAGACTGTCTCAGACGTAGCCTTGGTTCTCATTTTCTCCGGTTGTACGTCATTCAGGGTCAAGTAGTGTTGTATAGCAGACAGAAAGTTCTTGTTACAGAGTCTCTTCATCAACGGGTGGAAGTTAAGACTGTATAAATCATCCTCCATCTCTTCAAGGCAGCTGTGTTGTAGTTGGCTGGGATGGTCTACTTGGCAACCGTAGCAGATCTCCCTCCAATACCTGCGCATGGTTTTACCTGGTAGATGAAATACAACTGTCTTTAAAGCTTTCAAGAAGAAACCGCTTATCCATCCATCCGTGTCATCATTAGCTGCTGGTTCTTGGTCTTGAGAAGCTGAAGATGAAGCAGGCGGATGCACGCCGACAGTTTCGTTCTTGGGGTAGGAGGTTGGTGCTCTCCCTACAGGTTCCTCCTCATCATCCACATCTTCCATTTCAGTTGCATCAAAGTCGTCTGTGTCGTCTTTGATGGTCGCTGAAGGACAGGCTCCATCTGTCGTGTTGTTGTTAGAACCATCGTACTCATGACCATCACCAGTTACGTGTTCTACCACAGGAAATAGAGGGCTCGTCGAGGAGTTGTTCATTCCGTACCCAGTGCCGCCTGTAGCAGCTCCGAGGAAGATAGTGCCAATACCTCTCTTCCCTTCGGTCCTCATCGTTGTCTTAGTTGCTCTTGTTTCGACAGGTACGTCTGCAGGGTGTCGCTCTGGAAAAAATCCTCTTTATAGCAGCCATCAGTGAGTAGGCGGTCCAAAGGGGGCAGGACTAAAAGGTCAGTGCCTCTTTCGGCACAAGGGCATCATTCCATCAGCGGCTATGCTAGAAGAGGCCGTCGATTTTCGGAGAAACTCCTGAATTTTCTTACTCCAAGCATCCATTGGTATGGTTAACAGAGTACGAAATACACCGCAATCAGAATTAAAATACTCCAGTACGAAATCTTGTTCTTGTTCACCCGTGACTCCTGTCGATACTTTATGGATGGCCATGAAGGACCATCGTCCTGATCCTGAGATTTTAGCCAGCCATATAGCCACGAAGGACGGCTTCCTCTCCATTCGATCAGGTTTGTTAGACACGGCTCCAGCCTTCTGACGTTGTTGTTGTTGTTCTTCTTCTTCTTCTTCAGCCCTTGGAAAATTTTCTGGCTTCACCTCTATTAGCACACCACAGTCGTTAGACTGATAACACAGCCATCTCCGTAGGTTTTGTCATCATCCAGCTGATAAATGTACAATTCAGTTTTCAGGTTTGACATTTTGGTGTATTCTTCTTCTCTCTGACGAGGCAGCAAAAGAAGTGTCAAGATGCAAAATAGCCATTTTGTCACCTATGGTGACATTAGAACCCTCAGTCACACCTGAAGACATAATCTTGATCCAAGAAAATGCAGATGAAAATGAAAAGGTTTTGTGGAAACAAAAAGGAGCTACTGTGGACAATCAGGGTCTCTGGCGATCACATGAAGGCAAGCTCGTAGCTCCAACTGCACTTTTGACCATCTTGATTTCGGAGGTGCACAGTGATCTGCACTGCACGCAAGGGGGGAAGTGGTGAAGAAAATCAGACAGCAGGGATATTGGTCCCCATTTTTGCAGACAACAACAGATGAAGTGCTGAATCAATGTGAGATTTGTGAAGAAAACAACGAAAAAACATCAAGATACCAATAGGTCATATTCCAGTCCCAGAAGGTCCATTTAAACATCTTGTGATCGATTACGTTGACATGATAAAAACGGTTCAAGGGAGACGCAACATGTTGGTGGTAATTGATCGGTTAAGCTGCTGGGTTGAAGCAGCACCATCTAAAGACTTGAGTGCTGAAACAGTAATCAAATTCCTGACCAGATAAATCATTCCTCGAGTTGGCATTCCGTCAGAAATAAGCTCAGACAACGGTGCTGCATTTGTACAAAAGGTTGTGAAGGGCATCTTGCAGCAACTTCAAATCAAACAACGATTGGGTGCCGTTTATCACCCCCAGAGTCAGGGAATGGTTGAGGGGATAAATGGAACCCTGAAAGCGAAACTGAATAAGATCTGTGCTAGCACGCATTTGACACCACACAAGATGTTGACGGGATGGCCGATGCCGGCACCACACTTGAGGGGACCCTACAAGGGGCCTCCACTTGAGCAACTACAATCTGAACTTAAAAGTTATACGAAGCAACTAACTTCTATCCATAAGACTATCTATCTGCAGGAGAGAAAACGGGAGCTTGAGGCCGATCGTGAGGCCGGGCATTTGGTGGTTCCCGGCGACCAGGAGTATATCAAGGTCTTCCGAAGGAAGTGGCACCAGCCGAGATGTGAAGGTCCATACACCGTGGTCCGAGCAACACCAACAGCTGTCCAAGTCGAAGGCAGCGCCACTTGGTACCATCTGAGCCATTGCACAAAGGCCCAAGGCCATCACAACCAAAGAGGTAATAAAACAGGCAGTGAAGTCAATGATTTAGATAGTCAAAATGTTGATGACAAGGCTTGCTGTGATAATAAGTTGTCTGGTTTGGTTGTCACCAGGAGACGAGCTCGCGCAGCTTGCGAGACCGCAGCAGCCGACCAAAGTCCAGACCGTGACACCCTAAGTTCCAGCTAAAAAACTCGAGCATAACAGGGACTCAGTTAAGTACGATGCGATCACCCGTTGTGTGAAAAATGCCCAGAAACACAAAACGTTAAGCGTATTGGTGCAGGACAGGCGGAGTAAAAGTGGGATCCATGTCAGAGGTCAGGGAGCTCTAGGTAAAACACTGTCTGCCAAACTTGGAACCACACCACAGTCAAAAAAAAGGAAACGAAGATGACCGTCCAGTTTTGACCACCACTAGTCCTCTCTGTAATAAAACCGCATTATTCGATTAATTATATTTACTATTTACACAAACCATACCTATGAAATATTTAAACTACTGGGAGAACAACTGCATGAAACTGGTAAAATGGTGTTACGAAATCGTCAGGTGTTAGATTGGTTGGTGTGTGTCACATGTTTGCAGATCAGTGTTGCACTTACATTCCAACAACACCGCGCCTGATGGAACATTTGCCATTGCAATGGATAAACTTAGAGATTCAAAAAATGAGATAAAAGAGCATGCAGGAGCTATAAGTTGGGCCTGGGATTGGTTAGATGGACACCGAAGAAAATGTGGAGCTTGAGCAACTACAATCTGAACTTAAAAGTTATACGAAGCAACTAACTTCTATCCATAAGACTATCTATCTGCAGGAGAGAAAACGGGAGCTTGAGGCCGATCGTGAGGCCGGGCATTTGGTGGTTCCCGGCGACCAGGAGTATATCAAGGTCTTCCGAAGGAAGTGGCACCAGCCGAGATGTGAAGGTCCATACACCGTGGTCCGAGCAACACCAACAGCTGTCCAAGTCGAAGGCAGCGCCACTTGGTACCATCTGAGCCATTGCACAAAGGCCCAAGGCCATCACAACCAAAGAGGTAATAAAACAGGCAGTGAAGTCAATGATTTAGATAGTCAAAATGTTGATGACAAGGCTTGCTGTGATAATAAGTTGTCTGGTTTGGTTGTCACCAGGAGACGAGCTCGCGCAGCTTGCGAGACCGCAGCAGCCGACCAAAGTCCAGACCGTGACACCCTAAGTTCCAGCTAAAAAACTCGAGCATAACAGGGACTCAGTTAAGTACGATGCGATCACCCGTTGTGTGAAAAATGCCCAGAAACACAAAACGTTAAGCGTATTGGTGCAGGACAGGCGGAGTAAAAGTGGGATCCATGTCAGAGGTCAGGGAGCTCTAGGTAAAACACTGTCTGCCAAACTTGGAACCACACCACAGTCAAAAAAAAGGAAACGAAGATGACCGTCCAGTTTTGACCACCACTAGTCCTCTCTGTAATAAAACCACATTATTCGATTAATTATATTTACTATTTACACAAACCATACCTATGAAATATTTAAACTACTGGGAGAACAACTGCATGAAACTGGTAAAATGGTGTTACGAAATCGTCAGGTGTTAGATTGGTTGGTGTGTGTCACATGTTTGCAGATCAGTGTTGCACTTACATTCCAACAACACCGCGCCTGATGGAACATTTGCCATTGCAATGGATAAACTTAGAGATTCAAAAAATGAGATAAAAGAGCATGCAGGAGCTATAAGTTGGGCCTGGGATTGGTTAGATGGACACCGAAGAAAATGTGGAGCATTTTTTGCAGAAGTGAGGATGACTACTGCAATCATACTCATCGTCATTTTTCTTCTGGCATGTTGCATCGTACCCATGATGAGGAAACTGTGTCTGCGAATGACTGAGAAGCAGTTAGCGGTCACGACGGGACTTTGGAACGCACAGATGCTGAACATGATGCCTGCTGAACAACTGGCTCTCGTGGTGACTGAGAGACCACATCTGTAGCCATCACCTGATTAATTGGAGGACTCTGATCATACTCCAGAGGTGACTGAAGAATGAGGTGTTGTTATGATTACATGACAAATGTGTTTAAATCATGATCCTATGTTTCTTTGCCAGTATAATTACTTGATTATTGTTTCACTAAAAAAAAAAAAAAAAAAAAAAAGAAAATTTCACCTATGACGAAAAGTGACAACAAAAAACAATTGGGGAAAACTTTTGATGCTTCCGGAAACGAACTGACTAACATTTTCCTGCGACGCGGTTGAGATTTTTATTTAACCAGACAGCAGTAAACATATTGAACTAACTACAGCTATATGAATCATTTAGTTAACATTTTCTACATACTTATATCCAGTATATTGTCACTGCTCTGTTACAGTACGAAATAATCTTCAATAAAATAAAATGGGATAGTTTGCTAAATTCGGTGTGTGGGTCTGAGACCCACAAAGGGGAGATATGTTGTGGAATAATTTGACCTGTGTCATTAGGGTTACAATGATAACTTGTTTTTCAGTACCAATGGAATGGAATGGAATGGATATCCACCCACTCTGTATTCCAAATACGCCAGAGATGGTACCCTTGAAGTGAAAACAGGAATGTATGTTTTCTCTGGAGCTGCCAGAAGCTCTTGTTTTTCTGATTCAGCCAGGAGGCCAAAGGTGGACATGCATGTTTGTGACAATGTGTATCTGGTACAAGGAACGCCCTTGATCCAGCCCCTACCTAATGTGTTTGTACTTTGAACAATTTGATACTGAGCGATGTCAAGCGATGAAATTATGTTACGCTGATGTGGAATAAAACAAAGCTTGTATCCCACTACTTCTGTGGTTTCTTCTGCGCCCGACTCGACGCCCTGAGAAGTGTACCCCGCTGGCCGGACTACACTAACAATTCTCTCATTTATTGGCCAGAGCTGCTGGAAGCACCTGAAGACAGGACAAAGTGAGGCAAAGAAGAAGCAGCTACTTCAGATAAATAGAATTCTGCAAAAGTTGAGACGGAAGCCCAGGAGGCAGCGTGGCAGATTTCTGCCAAAGAAACTCCTCTGAAGGCTGCTATGGATGTTGCCCCATTTTACCACCTGCCAGTGCCACCCACAGCTTCTCTGTTTTCCTGAAGGCCTTGACTGCATTTAGATAAGCTCTCAGTGCCCTCACAGGAATACATGAAATACAGTCAGGACTAATCGAGAAGGCACATAGTTCTCCAAACCCTCCTGATGGAGGCCAGAGCCAGGAGAAGAGCTGTTTTGTAAGCCACCAGCTCCAAAGGAGTCTGATCAAGTGGCTCCAAGAGAGCTTCAGAGTCAGACTTAATACCAATTGAAGATCCCAATAGGGGCAGATGCGAGGTGGGTCTTTGTCTTGTCTCCCTGCTTTAACTGGACTAGCAGTGGATGTTTACCCAACAGACAGCAGTCCACACCCGTTCAGCATTAAACGGGTGTGGACCCCTCATAATTTCTACTACCTGCTGCAGGCTCACATCTGCGACATCTCTGGGTACCAGATCGAGCTGGGGTTATCTGCCGCCAATAGAATCACTCTCACCTTCTGAATCCTCCTCATCAACTGAAGGAGGAGGCGAGGTGGAGGGAAGGTGTGAAGGAGGCCCTCCGGCAACAAGCACTGTTGGCAAAGAGGTCCGCCAGTGGGAGCCCAAACTTGGCCCAAATCATGTCCACCATGTCCTATGACAAACCCCACTCGTCACAAGGAATATTACACCAGCCTTTCTACTTCACTGGAAGTGCCAGGGCACTCTGCAAAATATGATTGTGAAATTAGAGAGGAGTGAGTCAGTGACTCTGTAATTGTGAAATTACAATTGTGAAATTACAGCTGGAGCCGGCACATCTGGCACATGAAGCGAAGAATCTTGAGATCTGAAGACGAGCGGAGCGCCTCCTCTGGACCACGGAAACGTCAGGCAGGACTGAGGTGTCATCACACTCAGGGGAGAAGGATTGCCGTGGGCCCTGACGCGCCAGTCATTCATAGCTAGTGATGCCATCATCCTTCTAGTTACGGGAGCAACGCCGTTTAGCTTCTGCCGACCACCAAAGCATGTAGTCATGATCTGGTAAACTGCAGGGTCGCCGTATGTCAAGAACCCATCTGGAATTCTGAATCACCCATGAAGTCATCTTGAGCACATGGCTTTGCAGACTGACCAGGAATCCATGGGACAAAACCATGGCCATCCTTAACCGGCGTCCTGACTGGCAGCGCTGTCTTCTTTGCCGGATGGCCGTCAAGGTAATGCGCATTTTATTGCACCTAATCCGCTTCCAATTATATGCGAAGGCACCAGCAGTATATGAAACTGGATAACACTGCGACCAACAAACCCCTCGCATGAACAGGTTGCAGCACACCCTCGTGTGAGTGTGTGCACAGGTGGCAGATTCGCGCAGTCCGGAACACCTCGCCCGTGGTCTATTCAGCCTGAATGAATGAATGGGTTGTGAAGATGTAGCATTAACAGCCCCTCATACATAGAGTGTTCCTCAGAAGATGCAAATTTCACCTGCCACTATAGCAGAAAGGGTCTTTGTACTGGGTGCAGAACTAATTCAACCTGTCTAAAGTGATTTAACAGAGTTATGAACACTTATTTTCGACGATCTGTAAACCACCTTTTCTTTGGCTGACAATGCGTTTTATGCACTGTTCACTCACTGCTCATGTATGCTTGAGATAATGAAATTTTTTTCCTGCAACTAAAGGAAAAACACTCTTTCTAGTATAATTAACACCACCACCAACACCAAGATTTCTGAACTGTATTTCAGGGGGTTATAAAGTTTTTTTTTTTCCTGCTCAGCCTCTCTCGGGCTGAAAACGCGTTTTCTGCCCTGTTCACCCACTGCTCAGAATAGTCTCAGAACATGAAAATATCACCTGCAACTATAGGAAAAACATTCTTCCTGGTATATTCAACAGTAAACCTACATTTCTGACATGTTTTTAGAGGGTTATCAAAAATTAAATTTTTGCCGGTCCGAAAACGCATTTTACGCACTGTTCACTCACTGCTGAGCGATTCCTCAGAAGATGAAAATTTGACCTGCCACTTTAGCAGAAAAGGTATTTCTCCTGGGTGCAGAACTAATTCAACCTGTCTGAAGTGATTGAAGAGAGCAATCAACATTTTTATTTGTGTCGGTCTTTAAACCACCTTTTTTGGGCCGAAAACGCGTTTTACGCACCGTTCACTCACTGCTCACGGATGCCTGAGATCATGAAAATTTCTCCTGCAACTATAGGAAAAACTCTCTATCTAGTATAATTAACACGAACCCTACATTTCTGAACAAAATTTCAGGGGGTTATCAACTTTTTTTTTTTTTTTCCTGGTCAGAAACCGAGCTTCTCTCGGCCTGAAAAGGCTTTTTCTGCTCTGTTCACTCTCATCGATGCCAAAGAACATGAAAATTTCACCTGACTCTATAGCAGAAGGCGTCTTTCTTGGAGCTGCAGAACTAATTCAACCACTCAGAGTGGTTTCAGAGAGTTATCAACATTTTTATCGTTGTTGGTCTGAAAACCACAATCACTCGGGCTGAGAACGCGTTTTCTGCACCGTGCACTCACTTATCAGAATAGACTCCGAACATAAAAATGTCTCCTGCAACTGTTACTGATTTCACTCTTTCGAGTATATTCAACACTAAACCTACATTTTGAACTGTTTTTAGAGGGTTATTAACATTTTTATCTTTGACTGTCCGAAACCCACTTTTTCTTTGGCCGACAACGCATTTGTGACAGTGAGTGAACACACTGTTCACTCACTGCCCAGCGATTTCTCAGAAGATTAAAATTTCACCTGCCACTACAGCAGAAAGGGTATTTCTACTGGTTGCAGAACTAATTCAACCTGTCTAAAGTGATTTAAGAGAGTTATCAAGATTATTTATATTAATTGTTTTATTATTTAAGTCGGTCTGAAAACCAGCTTCACTCAGGCTGAAAACGTTTTCTGCACTGTTCACTCACTGATCAAAAGTGCCTCAGAACATGAAAATATCACCAGCAACTATAGGAAAAAAATTCTTTCTAGTATATACAACACTAAACGTGTGTTTTTTGAGGGTAATCAACAATTTTATTTTTGCCAGTCCGAAACCCACTTTCTTTCTTGCTGAAAACTCTATATTATTATATTATATATATTATATTCTGTACTGTTCAGTCACTGCTCAGGGAAGCCTGAGAACATGAAAATTTATCCTGACTTCACAGCAGAAGCCTTCATTCTAATAGCTGCAGGACTAATTCAACCTCAGAACTAATTCAAGTGGTTTCAGAGAGTTATCAAGATTTCTATTTTTGTTGGTCTGAAAACCACAGTCCCTCCGGCTGAAAACATGTTTTCTGCGCTGTTCACTCACTGCTTAGAGGGGTGACTTAGAATATGAGAATTTCACCTACAGCTATAGGAGAAACACTCTTTCTAGTATATTCAACACTAAACCTCGACGAATAGGGCGCTGCGACTGGCCTACAAGCAGCTGAACCGTTCCACGTTTCCTGCTTCCAAGCCATGGGATGAGTTTGACGAGAGCCAGCCGCTGCTATGAGGTTGATCTGGAGACTCTGTTCCCAGAGTTAGCTGAGTTCCGTGTGGTGGAGTCAAGCACATCCGCTGCCCGTCGTATCGAAGTTGAGCTCTCTCTCCACCGCCATCTCAAGAATCATCCCACTTCACTAACGGCCCGCTGGCGTTGAATGGCGAGACTACACACAGGGCACGACTGCGTGTTGTCTGCCCATAACTGCAGGTAAGAGGTAATGCTGACAAGATGGCGCCGACGAAGGCTGACCTGGAATTATCGTGCATGTTATTTTGTTTATTTTTGTGTTTTGATGGAGCATCTGCGTGTTTTTACACACGAGATCAGTTGATGAACATCAGGGCTCTGACTCCGTCTGACTTACTACCAGTATTTGTGGTGTCAGTTACGGAGTTAGTTCATCTTTTGGCTGGGCGGAAGAAACTGAAGAGGAGAGGGAAACGTGCCGGTGCACTCGTTCGCCTTCGTCGAAGAGGATCGCGCACTCCGCTTCCCGGGATAATCCTCTCCAACGTCCGGTCGCTCAGCAATAAGATGGATGAACTGGCGCTGATGTTGAGACGGAACAGAGACTTCTCCTCCTCTTGTGTTTTGTGTTTCACGGAGACGTGGTTGAGCGATCTCATCCCGGACACTGCGCTTCATCTGGAGGGTTTCCAGCTTCACCGCGCGGACCGGGTTCAGGAGCTGGTGTACGGACGTGACGGTGATCTTTCAGCACTGCTCTCCCTCTCTGGAATGTCTGATCGTGAACTGTAAGCCGTTTTACTCCCCACGTGAGTTCGCTTCATTCATTCTGGCTCCCATATATATCCCGCCCAGCGCGAATGTACGTGAGGCTCAGAGTGCGCTCGCGGATCAGGTTCTGCATGTGGAGCGAACTTTCCCGGACTCTCCTGTGATTGTGCTTGGTGACTTCAACAAGGCGACTCTGAGTGAGGAGCTTCCCAGGTACAGGCAGGTTGTAAAATGTTCCACCAGAGAGCAGAGCGTGCTGGATCACTGTTACTCATCGCTCCGCAACTCTTATACCGCCCTCCCTCGAGCTGCACTGGGTCTCTCTGAACACTTGATGGTTCATCTTGTTCCTACATACAAGCAGAAGCTGAAGCTGGCAAAGCCTGTTGTGAGGAGCATGAAGATCTGGACAAGTGAAGCTAAAGAGGAGCTGCAGTCTTGCATGGAGACCACAGACTGGGAAGTGTTCAGGGCTGCCACCAACAATCTGGATGATACAGACACTGTGACTTCATGGATCAGCTACTGTGAAGAGTGCATAGTTCCAACCCGCACCAAGGTGAGTTATGCAAATGACAAACCTTGGTTCACAACTAAACTCAACCAGATCAGACAGGAGAAGGTGGCAGCTCGCAAGGGTGGGGGCAGGAACTGCTACAAAGAGATGAAGTATCGGTTTCAGAGGGAGCTGAAGAAAGCTAAGGCCGCATACTCTGACAAACTACCGCAGCAGTTCTCAGCCAATGACTCGGCTGTGGTGTGGAGAGGGCTCAAGGTGCCCACTAACTACAAGCCACGTGCCCCCCACACTCTGAACAACCTCGCTCTTGCACAGGACTTGAACAACTTCTATTGTCGCTTTGAGCAGCCCTTTTGCACCAACATCTCTGCGGTCTCTCCAGCCCCATGTTCCACTTTACAACAAAGGACTATGCTGTCTCTTAGTGACACAACTAAGATGAACGATGTCACTGAGACAGCAAAGTCGATCACAGACACTTTTGATGAGCCACCCCCTCACCTCCCCCCTCTTCCTCTTTCTCTTGACATCATGGAGCAGGACGTGCGCACTCAGTTCAGGAGGCTGAACCTTCAGAAGGCGGCGGGTCCGGACAGAGTTTCCCCTGCCATCCTGAGGCATTGTGCTGCTGAGCTGGCTCCAGTGTTCACGGACATCTTCAATGCTTCCTTGGTGTCCTGTCATGTACCTGCCTGCTTTAAGTCCACCACTATCATCCCTGTTCCCAAGAAGGCCAGGATCACAGGACTGAATGACTACAGACCGGTGGCACTGACGTCTGTGGTCATGAAGTCCTTTGAGCGCCTGGTTCTGTCCCACCTGAAATCTATCACTGCTTCTCACCTGCACTCATTGCAGTTTGGCTACAGAGCCAACAGATCTGCGGACGATGCAGTGAACCAGGCCCTTCATTTCGTTCTGGAGCATCTGGACTGCCCAGGAACCTATGCCAGGATCCTGTTTGTGGACTTCAGCTCTGCCTTTAACACAATTCTTCCAGCTCTGCTTGAAGACAAGCTTGGCCAGCTGGACGTGCCTGACTCCCTCTGCAGATGGATTACAGACTTCCTGACCAGCCGAAGTCAGCGTGTGAGGCTGGGGACGACTGTCTCCGACACTCGGACCCTCAACATCGGGTCTCCTCAGGGCTGTGTTCTCTCACCATGGCTCTTCTCTCTGTACACTAACTGCTGCACCTCCAGCCACGAGTCCGTGAAGCTGATCAAGTTTGCGGATGACACCACCATCATTGGGCTCATCTAAGATGGAGATGAGTCGGCTTACAGGAGGGAGGTGGAGCGGCTAGTGTCCTGGTGCAGCCACAACAACCTGGAGCTCAATGCCCAGAAGACAGTGGAGATGGTCATAGACTTCAGGAGAGTCACAGTTTCTCGGTCCCCTCTCATGTTGGCTGGTTTACCTATTCCTATTGTGGACTCCTTCTACTTCCTGGGAACCACCATCAATGAGGACCTCAAATGGGAGCCAACCATCAGGTCCCTCATCAGGAAGGCCCAGCAGAGAATGTTCTTTCTGAGGCAGCTACGGAAACTACGACTGCCGACGAAGTTGCTGGTGGAGTTCTATACGGCCATCATCCAGTCCATCCTCACCTCCTCTATCACCGTCTGGTACAACAGCACCACCTCCAGGGACAAGAGCCGACTGCAGCGCATCGTACGTTCTGCTGAGAAGGTGATCGGTTGCAGCCTGCCACCTCTTCAGGACCTGTATGCCTCTAGGACCCAGAGACGTGCAGGTCGGATCAGAGCCGACCCTTCTCACCCTGGACATGGACTGTTTGTTCCTCTTCCCTCTGGCAGGAGGCTACGGTCCATCCCGACCAGAACCTCCCGTCACAGGAACAGCTTCTTCCCCTCGGCCATCAGACTGTTAAATTTGTGAACAGCCTTGTTGTTATGTTATTCTATTTATTTTATTTTATTTTATTTTATTTGTTTTTTGTTGCACTTTATTCCAAGGCACTTTCCTAGTCAGTGGGCTCCCCACTGACCATGGCAATAAATCTCATTCTGATTCTGATTCTGATTCTGATTCTGGAAGATATCCGGACTATTCCCGGCGCAGTTCTGACACTCCGGTGGCACTAGCACTACACGTGGTCAGGTAAGGAGTTTACTGCTTAGGTGGAGGGTTTGGAATTGTGGCGCTGTGTTCCCTCTCACTCAGAAGTCGTGCGCGATTTGCGATGCGCGATACCCCCGCCCCTTGAGCTCGACTTCTCCCCTGAGGAGTGACCATCCTAGCATCGCGCAGTGGAATGGTGTCAACGCAGTCGGCAACCAGCACATAGCGCTTGAGAAGATCATCGCGCTCTTTATGAGCTCCATGGACAGACTCATCCATCGCAGAACCTCTCTCACTCCACCAGAGATTTTGGAGATCCAACAGCCCGTTGGCGTGGTGCTCTGCTCGCGGCGCCTCCTCCACACACAGCCGCCGCCCAGGTGGAACACTGTCGCTGGTCGAAGGGGCGGGGTGAGCCCAGCCATCTGGATCGTAGCTGCACTGATCCTCGCAGCTCCTCTTGGAGAGACCAGTCGGCTGCTCTCACCTCCGCTCCCTCCAAAAGCCTACAAATAAATCATTGTATGTAAAATAAAAAATAAGCTGCATTACATTGGTATCGGGTCTGTTTCCTGTCTGCCCAAAATTAGGGCTTATCACCGCCAAGTTCACCTCCGGTTCCAGTCAGTGCGAACTCCGGCTTCAAAAATGTGTTTTTGTTTGACGTTGTCTCAGGAGACGGGGAGGTTTCAGGAGCCAAGAAGTTATGTTTTTCCTTAGCTTCTCCACAATTAGAAGCAGAGGTGTCAGATAACTCTTTCCACTCTCTCACGTTTCGTTCTAGCCAAAAGTCAGGGGAGTTTCAATTCTGCCATTAACTCTTCTTATTCCTCAGACTCGCCAGTTTTTAGCAGGGGTCGCCACAGGACTGTGAAAGCCACCACTTGAGAGGCTCTCACAGTAGGCGCTGCGTGCCAGACCTGCTCTGTTCTCAGCTCCCTCACGCAATGTCTGATGCGATGTCTGTCTGTGATTCTGTTCTCTGCAGCCCTCCAAACCTCTCAGAGGCAAGCAGGACATCGTCCTGCCTCGTCATCTCTTTCTGAGATTGGGCCGGTCCCTCGGGTGTCCATCTCAGAAGAATTGCTGTGTCAGATCAAGGTACAATACAAGTTTGGTGGCCCTACTTCCTCCGATGGCTCAGCTGAAAAAAGCAAGTCTGTTTTTGAACAACCAGCGGGACTTGAAGTGCCCAGAGGAGTGGGCGCTGTGCACCGACGACCCTGTCATCCTGGACCCTACCCGGAGTCCTCTCCTGTGGTCAGGTCGCCAGTCTTGAAAGAGTATCTTCTGAATTGAAAGCGCCTGTCTCCTCACCTGCCCATATGGATCGAGAAGATATTCGGTCATTGACACGTCTTTCAGATTCACAGTCAACCCCGAGGTTCTGCGACACCACGTGGACCTGGGTGAACTCAGAGAACCAGCTGTCGTGTCTGATGGAGGAGGACCGCGCTCTCCTGTCAAAGGAAGTAATTGTACGAGTGGCAAAGCGATCCAGATACGCTGGGTTTTACTCCAGGTACTTTCTAGGACCCAAAAAGACACAGTGGAGACATGTTCTGCACCTCAGTCTCCTCAACCAATTCATGACCAGATAGCGGTTCCGGACCAGCAGGAGACTCCTGGAGTGCGTCAGAGTGTGAGAGTGGATGACCTCCATAGATCTTGCACACGCCTACTTCCACAACACAGTTTCTAGTGTCTTGTGCCTCGCACCTTCGCCAAGTGCATGAAGGCGGGGCTCGAACCACTAAGGAGACAGGGTGTGCGGATTCTGACGTACTTGGACTACTGGTTGATTCTAGCCAGGTCCAAACAGGAGTCATGAGCACACACCAGATTGGTGTTGGACCACATCGTGCGATTGAGGCAGGGGCCCACGCCTTGGTCTGCTCAACATGCGAGGTCTTCAGAAGTGGTTTCGCGGTCTGCACCCTCACCCGACTCCAGACCAAAGACCAGAAGACAAATCTCGAGTGTCGGGCCTGACCGGAGACTGAGTCCAGCATGACCCCCAGGAAAGTCGTGCTCTGACTGGGACTCAGCGCGCTTTTCAGGATCCAACAATTCCTACAAGTCTTTACAGATGCATCTCTGTCCGGCGGGGGAGGCCACCTGGATCAGATCTGCGTCAGCAGGATCTGGAGCAGTTCCGAAGGTCGTCACATGAACCCGATGGAACTGTTGGCGGTTTTAGAGTGTTGGTGGCCCTTTCTCTCCATCTAATTGGGAACGACGTTATGGTGAGATCAGACAGCGCCACCACAGTGGCCTACATCAACCGTCAGGGTGGCGTGAGGTCGTCTGTGTCACACAACCTCGCCACAAAGATTTTTTCTCTGGGCTGATGTACATTTAGCCTCATTGAGGGCTCTGCCAGATTAATGGAGTTTATCTCAGGAGATGGCAAACATGATCAGCGAGTTTTTCGGCCACCCAGTGGCTGATGTCTTTGCCAGCAGATAGAGCTTCAAATGTCCTCTCTGGTTCTCTCCCCGTAGATCTGATGACCTTCCACTGGATGTGGACGCCCTGGCTCATCCAAGGTGGCCAAAAGGCCTCCTGTATGCCTTTCCCCCTCCTTCCCTTAATCCAAACAGCCCCAGCTCCAGCTGGTATCCGGAGATGTGTCATATGCGGATCAAAGGCCACTGGGAGTTCCCTCCATCGAGGTCAGCGCTTCTGGAAACACCAGGAACCCTGAGGTCTAGAACCACCCCTCAAGGTTTGGCTTCTCCAGGGTTAACAATCAGTCACTTGCCCCCTGATGTCCAATTGACTTTTCAGAACGTTTAAGCTCTGCCAACCCTCAGAGTATACAATGCTAATTGGACATGTTTCCCCGGTGGTGTGGAACCCAGTCAGCCTGCCCATTATCGGCAACTATTTCTCTCATCCTCTTGTTTCTGCAGCATCTGGTTAACCAAGGTCGGAGCAGCCCTACATTACGGGTTTATGTAGCAGCCCTTTCCATGCTACACAATGGTCTGGACGGCCACCCCTTCGGCAAGCATCGTCAAGTGAGCCGTTTCATGAGATGAGTGAAAAGGCTTAGACCAACCTCAAGACCTTTATGTCATTACTGGGACCTGCAGCTGGTACTCAATTCACTCTCCGAAGCCCCTTTTGAGCCACTTGATCAGGCCTCCAAGGAGCTAGTAGCTCTTTTTCGATCAGCCCTGATTGCATCTCTTTTGGTGTCGATGACTCGGCAGTATCACTTAGACCCAACCCTGCCATCGCACCTAAATGTCTCTCTTCTTCTTCACAGGTCAGCACCTTATCAGTAAAGACTTTCTGCCCTCCTCCCCATTCATACGAGCAGCGCTAAAAGCTTAACTGGATCGAGTCCAACCCTTCGGAAAGACGGACAGTCTGTGGGTGGCTCTCCCTGGTGGTAAGAAGGGGCAGGCGCTGTCCACTCACAGGTTTTCACATTGGCTTAGAATTGCCATCATGAAAGCCTATGAGACTGCGAAAAAACGGGCACCGGAATCCCTGAGAGCACACTTGACGAGATGCCTGGCAACATCTGTGGCTGCTTTCAAGGGAGTATCTCATGTCTCATGTCATTCTGTCTTCAGGAGCAGCCGAACCCTGCAAACCTTCGGCCCTCATTCACAGCACTGGCTCTGGGACACCAGTATCTGCTTCATTACAGTGCTGTGCAGAGTGCAGCGTCCCGAGATCCACCGGATTCCTGCATGACTGTTTATTCATTTGTGAATAAACTCCCTCTTTCTTGCTCAGCTCAGACTAGAACCCTGACTGTAGCTGCTCAGTAAATGTTTTCCCTATAGGTTTGGAGGACTGTTAATGCCACTTTCTATTTCAGCCGCAGAGTGGCTAAACGAGGGCAACGCAGTTCCTGCTGATCCACAGTGTAGGGTACACACCATATATGAGGGGTTGTAAACGCCACCTTCTATATCAGCTTAAGGTGACAAAGATGAGGCGGCAGCTCCTGCCACCCAGAGTGTAAAATTACACTCTATGTATGAGGGGTTGTTAATGCTACATCTTCACAACCCATTCATTAATTCATTCACGCTGGATAGACCCTGGGCGTGGCGGTTGCATAAGAAGTCTCATAGGCCGGTCCCGTGTGAGGCCCTGGCCATCGGAGATATTGACAGGACCATGGGCACACCACCTTCCGTCATACCAAAGCAACATCGCCGGTGACATTACAGGCGGTTCAGTGCAGTAAAACGTGCATCTCCTTGAAGGCTGTCTGCAAAGGAGCCAGCGGTGCCAGTCAGACGTCCGGTATGGATGGCCATGGTAATTGCTCATGGTTCTCAGGTCAGGCCACATTGCAAGGCTGGGGTTTAAGCTTTGTGGTCAAGATGACCTCATAGGTGTTCCAGAGTCCCGGGAGGTGTTCTGGACTGCGTAACTCTGCCACCTGTGCTCACACACACACTCACACAAGGGTGTGCTGCAACCAGTTCATGTCCTGCAAACAGTCCTGCAGCAGGGGGCTACTTCAAGGCTAGCAGGTGGTCCTAAATGCTAAATCACCCTCAACACTCAAAGCATGTAATGCTAAATGGGTGTGGACTGTTGTCCGTTGCTAGTCCAGTTCATGCAGGGATCTCGAAGACTCAGACCTATCTCCAGACGCATCTGCCCCTATTGGGATCTTCAATTGGTATATAATACTCTCTCTGAAGCTCCCTTCAAGCCCCTTGATCAGGCTCCTTTGGAGCAGCTCTCCTTCTGGGCCTGGCCTCCATCAGGAGGGTTTGGAGAACTATGTGCCTTCTCGATTAGTCTTTTTTCACAAATTTCTTTGTGCCAAGGTCAGCAATTTTTCAGTGAAGGCTTTCTGTCTTACCCGCCACCCGGATGAGAATCACTGGCGCTTGCAGTGAGAGCCTTCAGGAAAACAGATAAGCTGTGGGTGGCTCTGGCAGGTGGTAAAAAGGGACAACATCCATAGCTGCCATCAGAGGAGTTTCCTTGGCAGAAACCTGCCAAGCAGCCTCCTCGGCTTCTGCCTCATCTTTTGCAGATTTCTATTTGTCTGACGGAGCACCTTCTTCTTTGCCTCACGTTGTCCTGTTTACAGGTGCTTCCAGCAGCTCTGGACAATAGATGAGAGAATCGCTCTCTTTGGCAGCGCTTTGTCATGGGCCAAACGTGTCTCCACTGGCGAGTTCTCCCTCCAAATATGGATGGTTATTAGTGCCTAGTTCTTCCACGTTGGGCTCAAACTAGTGCTGTGGCCATGGGATGGCGTCAGGTTCCACTGTGTAGTCGCCGGAGCAGGGAAGTACCTGGTTTGGCAACAAGAGGGCCCCAGGGGGACACCCATACCCGCTGTATGGAGGGTTACTCGTGAAACTTCACTACATTCGGACTAACAACATTTTGCGCGACCTTGGGGGTGAGGTCATTGCCGTAAGACATCGAGTAGGCCGGACTGGCGTGAGACCTGGCGTTTGGAGATAGCAGCAGGTCTCTTGGCACGCCACCCCTCTGTGATTAGAGACAGGCCACCGGTCAATCTTCACCTAATTTGGTGACGCTTCTCCTGCGCACTTATCCGCAGTGTTGCTCCCCACACAAGGTCCAGCTCCAATCATTAAGGCGTCTGGACGTTGTAGTTCTTTCCTGTTTGCACTCCGCATTGTTTATCTCAGGACAGTCTATGTGGTGAGGATTCTCTCTCCACCTAGTCAAGTTGACCTGCCTGGCGAACCTGGAGTTACGGGCGGAGCCCCGACTAGCGCATCTCCACATTAGCCAAAGGTTCTCCCATCTGTGCTACACCCGGACTTCGGTCATTGATGGATGGGAGAAGCGACGGAGCAATCCAGCTGGGTCACACAAGGTTCCTGGTGGGGGTGCATCCATCGCCATGTGGTCTCCTCTTCTGCACGGTCAAGTTCTTGGCCAGAGGGAGAGACCAGCAGGCGAAGCAAGGGCTTTGCCTCCTGATCTCAATATTCCTTCCATTTCTCCTACACTCGGACTACGGTCAAAGAGAGATGGAAATAAGGAACGATTGAAAGCAGATAAAGAGAAGATAAAGGGCAGATAAAGGTGCTTGGCGTTCCGAAACCAACCTTATCTCAGACTGAAAAAGCATTTTCTGCATTGTGCCATAACGTCTCAGGGAATCTTCAGAACATGACATTTTGACCTCCCAGTATAGCAGAATGGGTCTTTCTAGTAGTTGCACATCAAATCTAAGCTGTTTGAAGTGTTTTTCGAAAGTTATCAACATTTTAGGTTTGGCGTTCCGAAACCCACATTCTCTTCAGACGAAAACGCATTTTACGCACTGTTCACTCACTGCAGAGCGATGCCCCAGAAAATGAAATTTTCACCTGCCACTGTAGCAGAAACGGTATTACTACAAGGTGCAGAACTAACTCAACCTGTCTGAAGTGTTTTAAGAGTGTTAACATTTTTATTTTTGTCGGTCTGTAAACCACGTTTTCTTTGGGTGAAAACGCATTTTATGCACTGTTCACTCACTGCTCAGGGATGCCAGATAACATGAAAATTTCTCGAGCAGCTATAGGAGAAACACTCTTTCTCGTAAAATAAACACTGAACCTACATTTCTGAACTGTATTTCAGGGGGTTATCAACTATTTTTTTTCCTGTTTTAGAAACCGAGCTTCTCTCGAGCTGAAAACGTGTTTTCTTGCACTGTTCACTCACTGATCAGAATATTTTAAGAACCTGAAAATATTACCTGCAAAAACAGTCTTTCTAATATATTCAACACTAAACCTACATTTTTGAACTGTTTTTAGAGGGTTATCAACAATTTTATTTTTGCCGTTCCGAAACCTACATTCTCTTTGGCCGGAAACGCATTTTACGCACTGTTCACTCACTGCTCAGCGATTCCCCAGAAGATGAAAATTTCACCTGCCACTATAGCAGAAAAGGTATTTCGACAAGGTGCAGAACTAACTCAACCTGTCTAAAGTGATTTAAGAGAGTTATCAACATTTTTACTTCTATCTCTATTACTATTATTCCTTTGGCTGAAAACACGTTTTATGCACTGTTTACTCACTGCTCAGGGATGCCTCACAACATGAAAATTTCACTTGCCACTATAGGAAAGGCACTCTTTCTAGTATATTCAACACTAAACGTACATTTCAGAACTTTTTTTAGACTTTTTCTCAGCGATGCCTCAGAACATGAAAATTTCAACTAATACTATAGCAGAATCTGCTATAGTCTTTCTAGTAGCTGCAGAACTAATTCAACCTCTCTGAAGTGGTTTCAATGAGTTATCAACATTTTAATGATTGTCGGTCTGAAAACCACTGTCCCTCGGGAGAAAAAGCATTTTCTGCACTCTTCACTGACTAATCAGAATAGCCTGAGAGCAGTGAAAATATCAAGTGTAAATATAGCAAAAAGACTATTTCTAGTATATTCAGCACTCACACATTCAAAGCGATTTTATATTTTGAAAATGGCGTTCACTGCACTGTTCAAACACTGCTCAGTCGTGACTCAGAACATGAAAACTTCAACTGCAACAATAGGAAAAACTCTCTTTCTAGTATATTCAGCACTAAATGCACCTTTCTGAACTGTTTATCAGTGTGTTATCAACTTCTTTTTTCCTGGTCAGAAACCGAGCTTCTCTCAGCCTGAAAACATGTTTTATGCACTGTTCACTCACTGCACAGGGATGCCTCAGAACATAAACATTTCACTTGCCAATATAAGCAGAAGGAGTGTTTTTAGTAAGTGCCAAACTAATTCAACTTGTCTGAAGTGGTTTCAGAGAGGTTACAACATTTTCATGTCTATCTGTCTCAAAACCACAGTCCCTCGGGCTGAAAAAGCGTTTTCTGCAATGTTCAGTCACTGCTCAGCGAAGGCCTCAGAACATGACAATTTGATGACAAAAAACTGCCTTTCTAGTGTGACGGCCATTTATGTGTGGTCACAGAGTATGTGTTAGATGTCATTTAATTATTTTAATTAAATAATTTAATGGAGTTGATTAACCGGCAGGTATATAATTAGGTCAGTAGAGGGCAGGAAAGGACAGAGGTTAGGCATTGAAGATGTGTGGGTAAATAGGAAGTGACACTTTTTTTTATTACTTTTCTCACCATCGACAAATGTGGAAGCCTAGTGTGACTCTGTCCTCATTTAGTTTCAGGTTAGTCAAATCCATTTGTTTATAATGTTTGTTCCACTTGGGATTGATTGATTGGGGGTCTGAGTGTGTGGATGGTGACATGGTTTTTAAGTATACTGTTTTTCCTTCGTACTTTGAGTTCGCTCTGTGCGGATGTGGCACTTGTAAGCTCATACTGACAACCTACGCTGACATGGCACGGGTGATTGAGTTGTGTGGAGTTCGGTTTCCTTGTGGTGAATAACGGTGAAAAGTAAAGTTTTATTATTTCCCAACACTAGCCAAAAGGTTTAATGGCAGAGTTATACATTCAGATGAAAATAAATTATGCATGTGGTTCATGATGTATGACAGTTGTTGTATGACAAAGTGAGATGTTTGGGAGTGATGTTTCAGGAAGACATCTAATTGTGGTGTGGGTTACCACAAAGAAAAAACAGAATCCCTTGGATTACTTTTCTCACCATCGACAAATGTGAAAGCTTTGTGTGGCTCTGTCCGCATTTTGTTTCAGACGGCGTTCTACTGACCACATTGAGACGCCACGTTTGAACTGAAGACAAGGTCACAGTATTCAGACCTGTTACAGATGCATAGTTTCAGATACAAAGTTTTCTTCACGCTTTTGGAGGGAGCAGAGGTGAGAGCAGCGGACTGGTCTCTCCAAGATGAGAAGCGATGATCAGCACAGCTATGATTTGGACGGCTGAGGTCACCCCGCCCCTTCGACCAGTGACGGTGTTCCCCCCCGGGCAGTGGCTGTGTGTGGAGGAGGCGCCACGAGCGTAGCACCACGCCGACAGACTGTTGAAACTCCAAAATCTCTGGTAAAGTGAGAGAGGATCTGCGATGTATGAGACTGTCCACGGAGCTCATAAAGAGCGCGTGATGTTCTCAAGCACTATGAGCTGGTTGCCGACGGTGTAAACATGGGTGGGATGGTCACTCCTCCCGGGGCGAACGCATCATGCATAGTGCATGACGGCTGAATGAGCGGGAACGCCGCGGTGGGAATCCAAACCCTCCACCAGGCAGTAAGCTCCGTACCTGACCAAGTGCGGTCCTAGTGCCAGTGGAGTGTAAGAACCGCGCCGGGAATAGTCCAGATTTCTTCCAGTTGTGGTCAGACAACATGCGGTCGTGCCCTTGGTGTAGTCTCGCCATCCAACGCCAGCAGGCCGTTAGTGAAGTGGGATGATTCTTGAGCTGGCGGCGGAGAGAGAGCTCAACTTCGATACGACGGCGGCGGATGACATGAGGCGCAGGAGAAGATCAAGCGGGAACGTACTTGACTCCACCACACGGAACTCAGCCAACTCTGGGAACAGAGTCTCCAGATCCACCTCATAGCAGGGCCTGGCTCTCGTCAAACTCATCCCATGGCTTGGAAGCAGGAAATGTGGAACGGCTGCTTGTAGGCCAGTCGCAGCGCCCTATTCGTATGGGATTAGTGTTGAATATAGTCGAAAGAGTGTTTTTTCTGTAGTTGCAGGCGAAACTTTCATGTTCTGAGGCATCGCTGAGCAGTGAGTGAACAGTGCAGAAAACGCGTTTTCAGCCCGAGGGATTGTGTTTTTTTGTCCGACAAACATAAAAATGTTGATAACTCTTCTGACAGGTTGAATTCGTTCTGCAGCTATGAGAAAGACCCCTTCTGGAATAGAGGCAGGTGATATTTTAATGTTCTGAGATTATTCTGATCAGTCAGTGAACAGTGCAGAATATGCATTTTCAGCCTGAGAGAAGCTTGGTTTCAGACTGTCAAAAATACAATAGTTGATAACCCTCTAAAAACGTTTTGCCTATAGTTGCAGGTGATATTGTCAAGTTCCGAGGCTTTTCTGATGAGTGAGTGAACAGCGCAAAAAATGCGTTTTCTGCCCGAGAGAAGCTGCGTTTCACACCGAAAAAGATAAAGATTTTGTTACATCTTTGAAACCACTTCTGACTGTCACGGGTCAAGACGTGGAGCAGGACTCAAGTGCAGTGGTGAAAGTCACAGGAGGCAGGGACGAGTCAACATTTTAACATGTTGAATTAGATCGGCACCTACTAATAAGACCCCGGTCTGCTTTAGTAGCAGGTGAAATTTTTATGTTCTGAGTCAGTCCTTAGCAGTGAGTGAACAGTGCAGAAAACGCATTTTCAGCGCAAGTGACTGTGGTAATTACATTTTTACAAACATAAAAATGTACTTACCTCTGAAACCACTTCAGACATCGTGATTAAATTCTGCAACTACTAGAAATACCACTTCTGCTATAGTTTGAGGTGACATTTTCATGTTCTGAGTCCCGCCTAAGCAGTAAGTGAACCGAGCAGAAAACACGTATTCAGGCCACGAAAAGGTGGTTTTCAGACGAACAAGCATTAAAATCCTGATAACTCTCTGAAACCACACAGAGAGGTTGAATTAGTTCTGCTGCTGCTAGAAAGACAGCTTCTGCTACAGTGTCAGGTGAAATTTTCATGTTCTGAGGCATCGCTGAGCAGTGAGTGAACAGTGCAAAAATGCGTTTTCAGCCCGAGAGAGGTTCGGTTTCTGACCAGGAAGAATAAAAATTGTTGATTCCACCCTGAAAATAGTCCAAAAACGTGGATTTAGTGCCGAATATACTCGAAAGACTCTTTTTCCAACAGTTGCAGCTGATATTTTCATGTTCTGGCACTATTCTGAGCAGTGAGTGAACTGTTCAGAAAAACAGGTTTTCACCCGAGTGACGGTGGTTTTCAGAATTGGCAAACATAAAAATGTTATCACTCTGCAACCACTTCAGAAATGTTGAATTAGTTCAGCACCTACTAGAATGACCGCTTCAGCTATCGTGCCAGGCGAAATTTTCATGTTCTGAGACAGCCCTGAGCAGAGATTAAACAGTGCAGAAAACGTGTTTTCAGTCCGCGGGACCTGTACCTTTCAGACCAACAAACATAAAAATGTTGATAACTCTCTGAAACCCCTTCGGAGACATTGAATTTGTTCTGCAGCTACGAGAAACACCCCTTAAGCTAAGCTGGTGGGCGCTCATGAATCCTGTTTGGACTCAATCAACCAGTAGTCCAAGTACGTCAGAATCCGCAGACCCTGTCTTTTTAGTGGTTCGAGCCACTCCTCCACGCACTTGGTGAAAAAACGAGGCACTAGACACTAGAGACCGTGTTGTGGAAGTAGGCCTCTGCAAGATCTATGGAGGTCATCCACTCTCACACTCCAGGAGTCTGCTGGTAGTCCGGAACCGCTGTCTGGTCATGAATTGGTTGAGGAGACTGAGATTCAGAACAGGTCTCCACTCTCCTGTCTTCTTGGGTTCCAGAAAGTATCTGGAGTAAAATCCAGTGTAGGAGGGTTGCTTTGGCAGTAGCTCAATTATTTGCTTTGTCAGGAGAGCGCTGTCCTCCTCCATCAGACATGACCGCTGGTTCTCTGAGTTCACTCAGGTCCATGTGGTGACGCAGAACCTGGGGGTTGACTGTGTAACTGAAGGCCGTTTCAATGACCGTGTATTTTCTCGATCCATATGGGCAGGTGAGGAGACAGGCTCTTTCAATTCGGAAGATACTCTTTCAAGATAGGAGCCTTGAGCACAGGAGCGGACCCGGACTCCGGGGCGGGTCTAGGACGAAAGGGTCATCGGTGCACAGTGCCCACTCCTCTGGGAACTTCAAGTCCCGCTGGTTCTTCAAAAACACACTCGCTTTTGTCAGCTGAGCCGTCAGAGGAATTCGGTTCCCCAAACTTGCAGTGTACAAAGATCAAGATCTGATCAAGATGCTCCTAAGATGGAGACCCGAGGGACCGGCCCAATCAGCCTCAGAAAGAGATGACTCTGTAGATGACGATGTCCTGCTTGCCTCTGAACAGAATCACAGACAGACATCGCTTCAGACATCACACGAGGGAGCTGAGAACAGAGCAGGTCTGGCACGCAGTTCCGACTGAGTGATCCTCTGAAGTGGTGGCTTTCGCGGTCCTGTGGCGACCCCTGCTAAAAACTGGCGAGTCTGAGTAATCAGAAGAGTTAATGGCAGAATTGAAACTCCCCTGACTTTTGGCTGGAACCGGGATCTGTTGAGAGACGGCAAAGAGTTATTTGACGCCTATGCTTCTTATTGTGGCGAAACTGAGGAAAAACATAACGTCTTGGCTCCATAAACTTCCCCAGGGACAGTTCTGGCATCAGGTATAAGGAGGCAGAGACCGTTACTATACTGCTCGGTCTCCTGAGACGATGTCAAACAAAAAAAAAATTTTGAAGCCGGAGTTCGGACTGACTGGAACCGGAAGAGAACTTGGCGGATGATAAACCCTAATTTTGGGCATAGAAGAAACAGACCCGATACCAAAGTAATGCATCTTATTTTTTTTCCAAGTTAGACTAGGTTTAGATGCATACTTTTAGATACAAAGTTCTTCCTACGCTTTTGGAGGGAGCAGAGGTGAGAGCAGACGACTGGTCTCTCCAAGAGGAGTGGCGATGATCAGCTCGGCTATTATACGGCTGTTCCCCCCAGGCGGCGGCTGTGTGTGGAGGAGGCGCCGCGAGCAGAGCACCACGGATTATTGTGTCTCCAAAATCTCTGTGGGAGTCCACGGAGCTCATAAAGAGCGCAATGATGTTCTCAAGCGCTATGAGCCGGTTGCCGACAGTGCAGACACCATTCTACTGCGCGATGGCGGCTCTGTCAGCGCCGGGTGGGATGGTCACTCCTCAAGGGGGAGGTCAAGCTCCAGGTGCGAGGGCATCGCGCATGACCGCTGAGTGAGAGGGAACGCTGCGCCACAAATCCAAACCCTCCACCTATTAAGCTCCGTACCTGACCACGTGCGGTCCTCGTGCCAGTAGAGTGTCAGAACTGCGCCGGGAAATAGTCCGGATTGAATGAGACTAGCAGTGGATGTTTACCCAACAGACGGCAGTCCACACCCATTTGGCATTATTTGCTTTGAGTGTTGCGGGTGCTTTAGCATTTCGAATAGTGAACTGCACTTAGGGGGGCAGAGGACTGCCTGCTAGCCTTGAAGTAGCCATGCTTTGGGGGGACGCCCCAGGATTGGAGGTCCGCTCAAAATTTCTGCCCCGTGCTAAAGGACTGTTTGCGAGGGAGGCAGGCTCCACGGACAGCTGGACACAAACATATTCCAGGAATATTACACCAGCCTTTCTACTTCACTGGAAGTGCCAGGGCACTCCGCAAAATGTGATTGTGAAATTACAGAGGCGTGAATGAGTGACTCTGTAATTGTGAAATTACAGCTGGAGCCGGCGCATCTGGCACATCAAGAGAAGAAGCTTGAGACTTGAAGGGGTGTGGAGCGGCTCATCTGGACCACGGAAACTTCAGGCAGGACTGAGGTCTCATCGCAGTGACGGCAGAGACTTGTCGCATCACCGCAGGAGTGGATTTAACAGCAGGAGACTCAGCGCTTGTGCCGCTCTGTGCGTGGACGATCATCGGCAGCAGCTTCTCCCGGGGTAGTTGGCTGACTTTTTTTTTTATTATTATTCGTATTGAATTCGCTCCTTCCAGCGCCTCGGCCTCGAGCGCTCTTCCGGGCCTGGTCGCCTATTCTGAAAACTTCTGAACCGAGCATGTTGATCATGCTGACCTTTCTGGTTTGACTGTTTCAGTTCCACTTTCTTCTTCAAATTTGGGTGTAGCAGATCCAACATGCACCTCAACTTCCTCCCCATCAACATTTCTGCAGGAGACAGTCCTGTTGTTGACTATGAAGTTATCCGATAACTGAATAAAACTCTACTGTCGAAACAGGGTAGACCTCCAACCACTTTGAATGTGCATCAATCACCACCAAGAACATCTTTCCCATGAACGGCCCAGCATAATCAACATAAAGTCGTCGTCACCGTTGGTCAGGTCACTCCCACGGGTGTAGCGGTGCACAGGCCGAAGCGTTCTGGTGTTCCTGACAAGTGGAACACGATTTGACCGAACTTTCAATATCACTGTCTATATTAGGCCACCACATATAGCTACGAGCCAAACCCTTCATTTAACTCATTTCAGGGTGCAATTGATGCTGCTTCCACGTAAGACCACATCCTTTTTCCCGAATCACCACACGGCACACCCACAGTACACACCCATCTTGTACACTCACCTCCTGTTGCTTCATAGTGTATGGACTGAAAGCAACATCCAGGTTACAGGGCCACCCTCTGAGTATGTATTTATTCTCTCGGGCGAGTACAGGGTCTTTACTGGTCCACCTACAAAGCTCTTCCGAGTTGACCACTGAACTCTGATCCTGCTCTACCAATAATACCTGGTCTTCTGAGTCTGGATGCCCAAGTTTCTCTGGAAGTGGAAGTCTACTGAGAGCATCTGCGTTTGCATTGTCCTGTCCACGTCGGTACACCATGGCATATTCATATGCTCTTAACAGAATAGCCCATCTCATGATCCTCTGAGAACTCATGCGTCACACACACTCACAGCAGCAGAAAAAAACTATTCGCAGTTGGATAAAGAGGGCTTAGCAGTTATTTTTGGGGTGCAGTACTTTCACAAATATTTGTGTGGACTTAAATTTGTGATTTGTACACAGACCATAAGCCCTTATTCAGTCTGTTTCATGAAGGAAAAGCTGTGCCTCCCATGAGTTTTCTGCTCCCCCTTCCAGTCTGTGTGCCAAGACTGCCCCCACCCCATAAGGTGAGGTATCACATGACAGTACCAGTTGTTTTTGTTCATCGTAATGAACCAACACTTGACTGCTTTGTAGTAACTTCTTTGCCTGCTTAAAAGCCTCTTCTTGCTCAACCGCCCACCTCCATTTCTCATCTTTCCTCAGTAACTTGTGTAATGGAGCCGGCACAGTAGACAAGTTCGGCAAGAATTTGTTATAAAAGTTTAGCAAACCTAGAAAAGCTTTAACCCTCGTATTATGCTTAGGGTCAATTTGACCCATATCCGTTTTTGTGTTCATAAAAGTAGTGGTTATCCTGACTTTTTCTTCATGAAATTTTGTGACTTTTCCTCATTAAGGGCCATGAACAGATGTGTAAAATCTGGACAATTTGATGTCAAGTGAAGTGTCTGTACAGAGTTGGTACACAAAGATGATGTTGCAGGTCATTTTGACCCGGATTCTTTAATGTGGGTAAGTGGCTGTTCAGACCCAAAATAAACATGTCTCTCTGATATACCTATTTAGACTGCCCAGCTATGTGTATTTTGATTGATTTGATTGTCTGAATAGCCATTCAGACCCAGCTGTGTGTAGAGGGGAAACTTTCTCTCCCTTGTTCTTGTCAGTGTTCTCATGTAGTCTCTTTGACAAACACACCAAAAATGAGCTCCAGAAGGTTTACAGTACATGCCTAACAAGCCCGCCAAGTATGGCATCAAAATATGGGTGGCCTGTGAAGCAAAATCTAGCTATGCCGGGAATATGCACGTATACAGTGGAAAGCTACCTGGAGGAGCAGCCGAGAAGAATCGGGGGATGCGTGTGGTGCTGGAGATGAATAAAGGGCTGCAATGTCATAAAATCACGTGACGTCACATTTACATTTCCATCCTATCGCCTTGGAGATGAACTGCAGAATAGAAAGCTGAACAGCGGGAACAGTCAGAAAAAATAAGCCAGAACTTCCCAAGGAAATTCTGAAGGTGCAGGGCAGACCTCTGCATTGCTCAATATTTGCTCAAACGGAACCGACGTCGGCTTTTCCTGGAAGAACTTGGCAAAGCACTTGTCACTCCCAAGCTGCAGAGTCGAGCCAGGCCACCTCGATGCCCAGCAACTGCCGTCATTGAAAAGGTCAAGCTCACATCACCCAACCAATCTGCAATGGATGCATTGGATACAATTGTGAAGAAACGGAAAAGATGCCAGATCTGACAGTAAAACAAGTACCTGTTTTGTGAAATGCAAGAATAACATCTGTTACATTCTGTCCATTATGTGGAGAGCATTGAACAAGATGAACATTGAAAAATGGGGCAGATATGGTACCAGAGCATCCTGGACTGCTTTGACCTTCGCTGACATTGGATGCAGGCCTGTCCTGTCCACTTGATTACTCAAGAATGTTACTTTGTTTTCCATGAACTGACGCTTGCTCCGTTTCAACCACAGCCCTTTATCCTCCAACCTCTGCAGCACTTCGTTGAGTGTTTGCAGATGCTGTCATCTCTTCCTCTCAATATAATGTCCTCTAAATACACTGCCACATTTGCCATACCTTGAAGTACATTCTCCATGGTGCGTTGGAAAATAGCAGGACTGGAGTTTACTCCAAAAGGCAGACGTGTATATGTAAAAAGACCTTTGTGAGTGCTGACACTCACAAACTTCCTTGATTCCTCTTCAAGGACTATTTGCTGATATGCATGGCTCATATTGAGTTTTGTGAACTTCTGTCCCCCTGCTAGGCTTGACATCATATCCTCCATTCTTGGAATTGGATGCTGTTCGGTCGTGGAGACTTTGAAGTTCCATTTCCACTTTTCTTTTAATGGCAAATGAAACCGACCTGGGTTTGTAAAATAAGGGTGTGAGAGAGTAGAAGCATACACCAAAATGTCAAACCTGTATTGCTTTATGGTCCCCCGGAGGTAATAAAACCCCTCCCGCCCCTTTTTTATATAAAAAAGAAATTAAAATAACAACCCCTCCCCCTTTTTATATCAAAAAGTAATTAAAATAATACCCCTCTCCCTTTTTTATATCAAAAGGAAATTAAAATAGTAACCACCCCGCTTGTTTTATGACAGGAAGGGGAATAATTAACCCTATCCTACCTTGTTTTATAACTGGAAGGAAAATAACGAAGGGAGGGGTTTGGACAGCTGTATAAATATCACCCTGTGTGTGTGTATATATATATATATATATATACGTCGGCTTTTCCTGGAAGAACTTGGCAAAGCACTTGTCACTACCAAGCTGCAGAGTCGAGCCAGGCCACCTCGATGCCCAGCAACTGCCGTCATTGAAAAGGTCAAGCTCACATCACCCAACCAATCTGCAATGGATGCATTGGATACAGTTGTGAAGAAACGGAAAAGATGCCAGATCTGACAGTAAAACAAGTACCTGTTTTGTGAAATGCAAGAATATATATATATATATATATATATATATATATATATATATATATATATATATATATATATATATATATATATATATATATATATATATATATATATATATATACATATTTTTTATGTGTATATATGTATATATATTTAATATCTTTTTATATCTTATATCTTCGTATAGCATTACGTTCAAATGCTGACATAACCTGTTGAATAAAAAACATTAAGAAGCATATTCGGATCTCAGCTCATTCATTTCACGTTTAACATGTCGGAGAAACACATCATTAAAAGAGTTTATTACAATCCTCTTCACCCCGGGAGCTATGGAGGGGTGGATCGCCTTCGCCTCCCGGTAGGACATGCCCCGAACACCTCCCCAGGGAGGCGTCCAGGATCAGATGCCCGAGCCACCTCAACTGGTTCCTCTCGATGTGGAGGAGCAGCGGCTCCACCCCGAGCTCCTCCCGGATGACCGAACTCCTCACCCTATCTCTAAGGGTGCGCCCAGCCACCGGGCGGAGGAAACTCATTTCAGCCGGTTGTATCCGCGATCTCATCCTTTCGGTCATTACCCAAAGCTCGTGACCATAGGTGAGGGTGGGAACGTAGATCGATCGGTAAATCGAGAGCTTCCTCTTGCGACTAAGCTCCCTCTTCACCACGACGGTCCGATACAGCGACCGCATCACTGCTGCCGCTGCACCGACCCGTTTATCAATCTCACGCTCCCCTTTTGCCTCACTCGAGAACAAGACCCCGAGATACTTAAATTCCACCACTTGGGGCAAGAACTCTCCACCGACCCGGAGAAAGCAAACCACCTTATTCCGGTCGAGAACCATGGCCTCAGACTTGGAGGTGCTGATCCTCATCCCGGCCGCTTCACACTCGGCTGCAAACCCCCCCAGTGCATGCTGAAGGTCCCGGTCCGATGAGGCCAGCAGAACAACATCGTCCGCAAATAGCAGAGATGAAATTCTGTGGTTCCCGAACCGGATCCCCTCCAACCCCTGGCTACGCCTAGAAATTCTGTCAAAATTCTATCAAAATTACTTGTTGACCGTTATCGATGTATTTTCAAAAAAGGCCTATGTACGCGTTTTAAAAAGAAAGACTGCGATTGAGACAGTGAAGGCGTTCGAATCAGTGCTGGAGGAGAGCGAGACGCCTGCAAAGCTACAGACGGATGACGGTAAATAATTTTTTTAAGAAGAGTTTCCGGGCTTTGATGGAAATTTTTCAACAGCGAGTGACGTTAAGGCCCCTGTGGTAAAGAGATTTAACCGTACTCTTAAAAATCTGATGTGGAGATATTTTACAGCTAAAAACATTACATTACACAAACGTTACATCGAGGTTTTACAGGATCTAGTAAAGAGTTATAATCACAGCTATCACAGTCGTATAAAAATGACACCGATGGAAGTAAGTAAATAAATTTTGCCTCCTGTCGAAATTTCTTTAGATTGGTGTTTGACAATCTTTACATTAGACCGTCAAAAGGTCGGCAGAAGCCAAATTTATGGAGGGCGATCATGTTAGGATATCAAAACTACGAGGTGTATTTGACAAAAAGTACGAGCAGAGTTTTACAGATGAGATATTTACAATAACTGAATGTATTCATCGCAACCCGCCTGTGTATAAATTGAAAGATTTCGATGGCAAACCCATCCAGGGGTCATTTTATGATCAAGAATTACAAAAAGTACAACTCGTAAAGGATAACGTATTTCACGTTGAAAAGATTCTCAAGGAACGCGCCGTTAAAGGAGAGAGACAAGTCTTTGTCCAGTGGAAGAACTGGCCTGAAAAATTCAACAGCTGGGTAAAAGCTTCAGATGTAAAATATATATAAGACGATCCTCCTTGACACCAGGCATCATATCATCATGTAGGGCTCAAAGAATGGGGCTTCTATGTGACTTTACCATCAAACGCCAGTGCAAAAGTTTTTAAAGACAACTCAATTGGTACTTTCCGCATTTAGCACAACATATCGATTTAAACGGAAAATGGGAGGTTGCTTTGACGGAGATTACATACCCTCACACGTGGCATAATATTCCAGAGGATACGTCGTCATTTTACTGGAAACCAAACCATAGAGGAGCTGACTCCAACACCAACACGGCTGCTCCGAGAGGATCAGATTCAGATGGTAACACGTCGCGGCTTCATAAAGATGAATTTCATAGAGCCATGGCGAGACTTTGGGCTCCGGATCCTGACGCCAGCGCCTCAGCTCAGAGGAAAAAAGACGGTTGGATATTACAGCTCACTTAATCAGATTACAACCGAGATGGAGCAAACTTTAAAAAAAAAAACAATGAGAATATACGCTTCCTGTTTGACCGTGCACGGCAAAACATTGATCTTCAAGGAGACAGTCAGAACCTAGTGCTTTTTAACTCGCCTTTGGCTTACATGTTAGGTGTAGATCCTGCTAATTGCATCATTTATTGCGAGTTCAGAGCGCCCCATCCTGTTGATTTAAAAGTGGGGTTTTACCATCTCTACTGACGTTGTAAGACCGCAGCTTGTAGAGGATGCATATGCACCGCTTTTAAGAACGGTGGAAATCAAGGGTAGTTACTCAGATATAATCACACAGCATTTTAACCCTGCTTACTATTTACCGGTTGCCAAGAACCATATTGAAAATATTCAGACACAAATTAAACCAGATCTTAACAAACCAGTCAATTTTACATTTGGAAAGGTGGTGTTGACTCTACACTTTAGACCTGTTACTTGAGAGGATATTATATAGCCCTTGCATCGACGTCTGGAAATTCATTGATCACCACAACACCAAAGGGATAACCAGCCTTTGCAGACCAAGTCAAAAACAAACACAATGGTTCATGCAGGCTTAAGAGACGACCCGCACAGAGTTGTACAATATTATGAAAAACAGGTGGGCGGAGAGCTACCCGGTTTTGACGGTGCCCCGGTTATGTACGGACGAGGCATCGGTTCCCTCTTCTCAAAAATGTTTCAGTTTATATCACCTTTGTTGAAAAGAGGTATCGCCATAGCGAAACCCCATCTCAAATCAGCAGTGGGTAACATAGCCACAGATATGTTCACCTGTACCATGAGAGGAATGAGCGATCAACAGAGACAGGAAGGGTCAGGAGGTATAGCTGTCTTATCACGAAGAACAAAGAGACGCCCTCCAGGACGACATGTAACACAGAGCTCTAATAAACGTACAAACAAAAAAAGAAAGAAGTCAGTTGACAGAAGCAAACGGGCCAAGAGGAAGTCCAGAGGGAGCTCTGATATACTTTAAAAAACCTTATATACAGTAACATGGCACTCCTACACCAGAAATCTGCTGAATGCACATTGGCAGAACTGGATTTATTCACGCAGCCGATGACACGGCTTTCCATCGAGGACAAAATTTACACTGAAATTGCTCCAGTAGCCGCGATCAGCGATTGAGTTTTTTATACCAGGAGACGGCGAAAAGTATCTAGACCTAAACGACACCCTTCTACTCGTGCGTGCAAGAATTACTAACGCCGATGGCACACCGCTGGCTAACGACGCAGCAGTCGGTCTCATCAATTATCCTCTAAACACAATCTTTGACCAGTGCGATGTGGTTCTGGGGGATCGGATGATTTCGCAGTCCAGTTCCACTCACCCGTACAGAGCTATGATCGAAACACTTCTCAACTTTTCAGGCGACACTCTTAAAACACAGTTTAGCGCCGGCCTTTTTTATCAAGACACACCTGGGTCGGTTGACTCGATCATCACTGTAAACGGTCCCAACGCAGGCCTTAATAAACGGGCTGAGTTCACGAGCAGGTCCAGAGAAGTACATCTTCTCAGTCCTCTGCACAGCGACATATTTTTCTGTGAGAGACTGTTATTAAACTCGGTCGATTTAAGAATTAAACTCACCAGGGCGCATGATGCCTTCTGCCTGACCGGACCTCGCAACTCCACCTTTCGTCTGAAAATCCTTGGCACCTCTCTGTTTGTGAAGAAAGTCACTGTTTCGCCAGCTGTGAGAATACGTCATGCAGCGGGTTTGTTAAAAGGAAATGCTCTCTACCCCCTCTCACGAGTCAACGTAAAAACATACTCCATTCCAGAGAACTCGAGAATATGTACCCAGGAGAGTTTATTTCTGGGTTCAAGACCTAAATCCGTGGTTTTAGGGATGGTGCGTCATGAGGCATTTTCCGGTAGGAAAGATCTCTGCCCGTTCAACATGAATATCTAGCCCTCTGTCAGGACGGTCGACAGATCCCCGCTAAAGCTTTTCAACCTCAGTTTAACAACGGTATGGCGGTCAAAGAGTTTTATAACATGATTCTAGCTACAGGAAGACATTTGAAGTATCTAAGCATTGACCGCGAAGGTTTTAACAGCGGATATTCGCTGTTTGCATTTAATCTCAATCCAGCCGATGACAACGACGCTCTCTCAGCTGTCTCAAAAGGGAATTTAAGACTGGAGATGAGATTCAGAGTTGCTTCACCAAACACCGTAACACTGATTGTGTACGCTTGTTATGATTCCATTCTGGAGATTGATGCAAAAAGACAAGTGCTGGTGGACTATTATTATAAAAGTTATGGATAGTCTCCAGTTACAGAGGCTGCTGAGAGGTCTCATGGGCGACACATTTTACGGTGTGTGGCCGTCGGATAAGTTGCCTCAATTGACACAACCCCTCAGACTGCCTGCATATTTCATCGTCAACACACATCCGGCACATAAACCAGAAGTGCACTGGCTGGCTTTAACTCTCAAAGAAGACGGGAGAACAACTTTCTTTGACTCGTTTGGAATGGGGCCCTACTTTGCACATTACCCTGAAAATATTTTAAAGTTCCTCAAGAAACATTCAGAGGTCATCAAGTACAACAATGGTCAACTACAGCACCCTCTATCGTTTGTATGTGGTCATCATTGCGTCTTCTACCTCTGTCATCGTGCTAGAGGGCTGTCTATCGGAGAAGTATTAAGTCTATACAGTGACGATAACTTAAAAAACGACCTCATGCTATACAACTTTGTGAAAGGACATCAACAATGTCTAAAAAGATGTGCACACTGTCCATGGAAACAACAAAACTGTTCTCTTCTGTATTTTAAAGACTATTGTAACGTGTGACTAATCTTATTGTGCGTGTGTGTATTTAAAAAAAATCTGTAATCTCATAGTAATTCAATAAAACATTTCTTTGATGAAGAGACAATAACTGTGTACAAGACAATTATTCAGGAAACCCATCGAGGTGTTAGAGACAATTTCTTCCCTTTGGTCACTACACGCGTCAAGCGTCGTTGAGGTGTCACTTTAGGGTCCTTTGGGTCGGGAGACCAGCTCTCAGCTATACTTTTCTTTCGTAAGATAGAATTCGATTTAAGTCTCTGATATTGAGCCCTCGATTCAGGATTGGACAGCAGTGTGAGAGGCATTTTAGCTTTAATAATGTGACGAGAAACTCGGACCATCCCTCAGGTAACGAAGAACTTGTTTTCTTATACGGTAGGGAAAGGTACTTGAATATATCGATCACTTGGATATCCTCTGGATAATGTATTCAGCATTTCTTCGAGCTTTTGACGGAAGGCTATTTAGAATATCCTTACCCAAGTCATCTGTTACAGTGGGTGTTTTTAGAACACTTTCGACACGACTGTCAGAGTCGTGGGGATGATCGCTGACTCCATCTCATTGTAAAGTCAGAGTTACTCTCCTTTGGTCTCTCTGATCCTCTTTAGTAAAGGTTAAATATCTCTGCAATCGAGCATTATACTTTTTTATCTTCTCATACGAGTTAGACTGAGAATCATTTAGAATGGTCCTCATCTTCTCATTCAATTCATCTTTGGCAGTTTCACGGATGTCGGTGGTTGGACGTCATAACTGGATAATTTGCTGAGGAAAGACGAGATACATTTTCTGGACAGTCTTCATCGTGTTTTACTTCTTTACAAGTCGTCCTATTAGATTTCCAATGATTGGAACAGCTGCCGATAGCAACGGCAACAGCTTTTTAAGAATCCTTCACGCTTCACGCACACTTTTTTATTAGCCAAGAGTCTGATGTTTTTCTTCTGTTTTTTCAGTTTTTTGAACTGAGCCTGCGACAATGGTACAGTCCCCTTCAAAACGTTCAGGGCGATCTCACCGAGAGCTTGAATAAAGTCCCGAGAACTATGCATCAAAATGTCTTTACGTTTCTTTGAAGGAGCATGCTATAGTTCCTTAAGTAAACCCGCGTTTCTTTTTATACGCACTGACATAACTTAAGCAGACGTTTTTGGTATGGACACAGTGTGACGTTGATGAGGAAGTATCCCAGTCCTTAGTCTGTAGCGTTCTGGACATGAGGGTGTTAGATCAACAATTAAGTACCCGTGAGCGCCAGCTGTAACATCTTCAAAGATTTCTAGAAAGAAAGCTCTTTGAGACGGGTAAACCTGTTGAGCAACAACTTTTATCTACATTTTATCGCGAGGATTCTTAAACAATACAAAGTAATTGATATTCAGACTAATAGTACGACTATATTTACCACGATGAAATAAGTTTTGCGTAAGCATTATAACACTCATATTTTTATGATGTCTCTACTGTGTAAAAATGCCTCAGGGTTTTCAGAAGTTTCAAAAATAACATTGTCAAGAATAATCAAATGTTTTCTATCAGAAGGAAATAGATCTTCATTTTCAAAAGATTCAGGTAAACCTTCAATGAATTTGATATTTTTATTCATCTTTTGCAATTCACTGTACAAAGGTTGAAAAGAAGTATAAATCCGAACAATATTTACATTGACATCATCCATTACATTTTTTTCAAGTCCACACAATTTTCAAGTATACATTTTACAAAATGGGTCTTTCCTGACCCTGATGGTCCCACCACTAGACATGAAAATGGTGTTTTCAAATGTGGATCGAAATTAATTTCTTCGATAATGACCCCTCATCCACCCAAAACTCAGAACCCGAAAGGTTTGGTTGTCCCATCCGAAAATAATCGCCTCTTATTGTACACGACCCGGAGTTTTTTAATAACTGATCTGTTTTTTACTGCGATGTTCTTTTTATCCCTCTCAATGTTGTGTTGGCAGGTCTCAAGCACCCCATCAGGTGAATTCTGCAAATAGCCCTCTACAGACGGAGTCAAAGTTTATCCGCTCACAAGATTCTTTTGTTTGCGTGATACCTTTAATTTTAATCACAACCTTCTTCTGTCCTTTGTTCCTATAAGCTTACGACCTAGGACCCGCCGAAACAAAGTCCTTGATGCTATCCCCGTCGAGTTCATCAGTCAGATCACCGAGATAGTTACCTAATTTTAAAGGCGTCTTGCCGTCTTTCACCACATATATCAAGCTGTCTGTGTCAACATAGAGAACATTCTCCTGCAATTTCTCCATGTAACTGTACAACGTCAGACGAGCATAAGTAGTGGTAAAAGCTCTGATAAAAACATTGCTGCATTTACCGGGAGGGTAGAGACCCTTGAAACGCCACTGGATCACAACTTTTTTTGTCATCCAGCACGTTAAAGTAGCTGACCTCGTATTTCCCTGAAAACAAGAAACTGAAAAACTCGTTGGGGTCTGACACTACAGAAACCTGAGACATGTTCTCTTTCTGATAAAACTTGCCCCACAGGCTATTAATTCAAGGCTTAGCCACCTGTCTCTTTGCTGGGTTGTGACAAATCTTATCAGCGCAAAGCAAAATCCCCTGATGGGCTTGATAATCCTCAATGTATTTGTCACGGCTTTCCTGATCAACAGCCTCAGCGGGGTAACCAGAAGCCTCCTGCTTGTCCTTCAGGAATGTACGGATGTAACCTGCGAAAATACAATTGCTAGATCTATCAAAATGCCATACTTCGATAATCTTGGCCACCTTGTATCCCTTGTCCAGAGCCTTGTTGAACTCAACCGTGACCCAGACCCCTGTCAAAACAAGTTCGTCATCATTATGCGTACAGTCACTGCCTTGAACATTACGACTTGAACAGATACTGCATAACGTGAAGTGTAATTTACCCCCGGTCCTCTGTAGGGTAAAACAGGTACATATAAACCCCGAGGAGGATAGACAACCGCCTTGATAAGACCGAAGTACTGTCTGGAATCCCCGAAGTCTTCGTGAATTATTCGGGGGTGACCTAGGAGGTAGGAGCACGTGCTGTTGACGTAAGGATACAGAGAGGTGACATCAGCGTAATAAACTTTTTCATCAGGCTTGGCCGTGTAACGCAGCTTTAAAGCGCTGGTTCTATCGCCGTAGAGGGCATTACGAGGGTTGAGAGGCTCAGGGGTGTCAAAATCTAAGAGAAAATCTCTGAGATCATCAAACGACTGTCGAAGCGAATGCCATTCGTGTTCCCAGATGGTAAAAAGACGCACCCCATGATCAGACTTTAACGCCTGCTCTCTCTCCATCGTAGCAGAGTAGTATTCACCGTATGGTCTACCTCTTAACGGAAAAACTGCATGAGGGTCAACACATGAAGGACAACCGTGGAATAAACATCCGTTAAACTCCCAGACCTGCGTAACACCGTCAACTTCAGGATAACCGTCAACAAAATACTGGCCAAACACCATCTCCCCACGGTTCAAGGCATGTTGTATGAAAATGCCCTGTCTGTGTGATTGTGCAGCCACTGGATGGAAGCATCTGAGAACCTCTTGTTACCGCTCGTTACATAATTGTTGGGACATGGCTAATGTGTCTGGTTTTAAAAAGTTGGTCCTGACAACAGCCATACACGCAGAGGTGATTGTTATGGACGAGAGTGCATCAACACCTGTTTCTTTAAAAAACTCGTCTCTAAATATCATGCATCCTCTGGCCAGAATGTCAACATCGTTTTTACAATAGTGAATAGCTTCACTCCTGAAATTGAAAGAATCCTCTATCACGAGATAGAATTCGATTCGCTTAAGGATTGGACAGCAGGGTGAGAGGGATGTTTAGCTTTAATAATGTGACGAGAAACTCGGACCATCCCTCAGGTAATGAAGAACTTGTTTTCTCATACGGTAGGGAAAGGTACTTGAATATATCGATCACATGAGAGCCTTTTACAGCATTTCCTTCATACATAAATTCACCATTCATATTCCAACCGTCGCCGTTTTTGGATATCCTCCGGATAATGTGTTCAGCATTTCTTCGAGCTGTTGACGGAAGGCTATTTAGAATATCCTTACCCAGGTCATCTGTTACAGAGGGTGATTTTAGAACGCTTTCGACACGTCTGTCAGAGTCGAGGGGATGATCGCTGACTCCGTCTCGTTGTAAAGTCAGAGTTACTCTCCTTTGGTCTCTCTGATCCTGTTTAGTAAAGGTTAAATATCTCTGCAATAGAGCATCGTAGTTTTTAATCTTCTCATACGAGTTTAACTGAGAATCATTTAGAATGGTCCTCATCTTCTCATTCAATTCATCTTTGGCAGTTTCACGGATGTCAGAGGTTGGACGTGATAACTGGTTAATTTGTCGAGGAGAGACGAGATACACTTTCTGGACAGTCTTCATAGCGTTTTACTTCTTTACAAGTCCTCATATTAGATTTCCAATTATTGGAACGGCAGCCGCTAGCAACGGCAACAGGAATCCACCCGATTGCTTTTTAAGAATCCTTTGTTTACGCTTCAAGCACGCTTTTTTATTAGCCAAGAGTCTGATGTTTTTCTTCTGTTTTTTCAGTTTTTTTAACTGAGCCTGCGACAATGGTACATTCCCCTTCAAAACATTCAGGGCGATCTCACCGAGAGCTTGAATGAAGTCCCGGGAACTACGTGTCAAAATGTCTTTACTCGTTTCTTGGTACGGAGCATGGTATAGTTCCTTAAGTAAACGAGCGTTTCTTTTTATACGCGCTGACATAACTCAAGCAGACGTTTTTGGTGTGTACACAGTGTGACGCTGATGAGGTAGTATCCCAGTCCTTAGTCTGCAGCGTTCTGGACAGGAGGGTGTTAGATCAACGATTAAGTACCCGTGAACGTCAGCTGTAGCATCTTCAAAGCTTTCTAGAAAGAAAGCTCTTTGAGACGGGTAAACAATTCAGACTAATAGCACGACTATATTTACCGCGATGAAATAAGTTTTGCGTCAGCAATATAACACTCATATTTTTATGATGTCTATACTGCGTAAAAATGCGAACAACCTCTGGGCTTTCAGACGCTTCAAAAATCGTCGTCAAGAATAATCAAATGTTTTCTATCAGAAGGAAATACATCTTCATTTTCAAAAGATTCAGGTAAACCTCCAATGAATTTGATATTTTTATTCATCTTTTGCAATTCACTGTACATAGGTTGAAAAGAAGTATAAATCTATACAATATTTATATTGACATCATCCATAACATGTTCACAATTTTCAAGTATACATTTTACAAAATGGGTCTTTCCCGACCCCGACGGTCCCACCACTAGACATGAAAATGGTGTTTTCAAACGCGGATCGAAATTAATTCCTTCCATAATGACCCCTCATCCACTCAAAAATCAGAACCCGAAAGGTTTGGTTGTGCCGTCCGAAAACAATCGCCTCTTATCGTACACGACTCGGAGTTTTTTAATAACTGATCTGTTTTTTACTGCGATGTTCTTTTTATCCCTCACAATGTTGCATTGCTGGGTCTCAAGCACCCCATCAGGTGAATTCTGCAAATAGCCCTCTACAAGATCTCTGACGGAGTCAAAGTTTATCCGCTGACAAGATTCTTTTGTTTGCGTGATACCTTTAACTTTCATCACAACCATCTTCTGTCCTTTGGTCCTATAAGCATACGTCTTAGGACCCGCCGAAACAATGTCCTCGATGCTATCCCCATCGAGTTCATCAGTCAGATCACCGAGATAGTTACCTAATTTTAAAGGTGTCTCGCCGTCTTTCACAACATATATCAAGCTGTCTGGGTCAACGTAGAGAACATTCTCCTGCAATTTCTCCATGTAACTGTACAACTTCAGACGAGCATAAGCAGTGGTAAAAGCTCCGATAAAAACATTGCTGCTTTTACCAGGAGGGTAGAGACCATTGTAACGCCACTGGATCACAACTTTTTTCTCATCCAGCACGTTAAAGTAGCTGACCTCGTATTTCCCTGAAAACATGAAACTGAAAAACTCGTTGGGGTCTGACACTACAGAAACCTGAGACATGTTCACTCTCTGACAAAACTTTCCCCAAAGGCTATTAAGACAAGTCTTAGCCACCTGTCTCTTTGCTGGGTTGTGACAAACCCTGCGACAGTCGTCACAAGTTACCGGGTCTGGGACCTCTGTAGGGCAAACAGGATCGTGACAAACGCTACAGTGAGCTTTGCATATGTGTTTTGATTTATCTTCATACCCCTTATGACAGCTGACGCAAAAGTAACGTGTTCCTAACAAACCTTTAGGGTTCTTCACCCCGTAATAGTGTCCCTGAAGTAGAAACAAGAATAAGGGCTCCGAACCATCAGCAAAACCGGTGGCATAATGCGCTAATGGCTGGTTTGCTGTCGTTTTATTAAACACAACAATTTTACGCCTCACTATCCGTTCAAACAGGGGTATATCTGTGAATATGATAGGTGTTTGAGAATCTAAACCAGCTTTGTTTAATAATTCCCTCCCTAACTCAACACAATCTTGATACGCACGGTTAGGATTAAGGAGACAAGAAAGGCTGATTGCGACGCAAAGCTGCTTGGTTCCATCACCACCAACTACATAGAGATGTCGTCTTTTTTTAACAAAAATTTTGGCATCCAGCGTCTTCTCGAGCTTGCGTTTCGCGCCTCCTCGAGGGATATGTACAATTTGGACCGTTAATTCAATTCTCTTACCCATAGCGATGACTCTGTCATATTGCACTGTGTTGCTAAGGAGGTCCTCAAAAGCAGGGTAGATATTTCCACCGTCGCCTTCAACCACAACATTAACGTGTTCTTGAACATCTTCACCTACCACTTCAAGCTGAACCACATCCTCTCGATCTGCCAGTCTCTGCGCTTCATCAGCCAACTCCCTGACCTGTTGCATCCAACCTCTGTAGAAAGTAGCTAAATCAGGAGTGTCCGGTACAGCAGGACGTGTTAGCACCCTTCTTATCCTATCGGTGTTAAAAGGCTCTATGACTTCTGATTCAATACCGGTACCTCTAATACAACATCCTTCCTGAAGCGAATCACCGTCATCATCAACATTGTCATCGCTACAGTTAGAGTCAGACACATCTACCAGAGGGTCAAGAGCAGTTGTCCCTGAATCAGTCGTCTGCAGATTATCAACAAACCTTTCTAACCAATCGCCATTGTCTAAAGAGGTATCAGCCCTACCCTCACAAGATGATGCAGGAACCATATTTAAAATTCGGTTATCCTCTCTCTCGCCGAAAAAAATTGACTCCATGTTTTCATTTATACTCGGATCATAGACCTGCACTACATCCTCCTCAGACACGTTGTCAAACAAGTGAGACAGAAACATACGTGTTGGTGAAGCATTCTGGTCAATGAGGTGTGGTGTAGTGTCCTGGTTGTGTGTGGATTCAGGGTCAGAACCGGAAGGAAAACCATCATGGTTGGCCATAGCGTAATAACAATAATAACAATAACAATAAAATAATAATTAAAAAACATTTAATAAACAAAACAACAGTCTCAAAACACAATCACCCGCGATGCAACAGCGACCTCAAAACACAATCACCCGCAGTGCAACAGCAACCTCAAACCGTAATCACCCAGCACTGCTTTTAAATAATGAGGATCCAAATGGACCTTACTGGGGTCGAACTTCAGTCAGATCAGTCCACGACGTCTGTTACCACCAGGTCCTTGTTGTTTTAGGAGTCTCAGAACTTCAGACACCAGCGCTTTATTCGTGACGTCCTTAAAGATGAGTTCTGTAACGATTATCATAATATTTAAGACATATGCATCCCTGCTGATTACTCGTTGAAATGGTTGTTAATCTTACCTTCACGTATATTTCTCGCCGAACGGCGGTATTTACGTGCTTGACGCGCTTGACGTGCTAGACGACGACTCTGTATTTCACTCTGATGAAGACGACGTTCAAGCGTACGTACTCTGAATTCAAGCTGTTGTTTTACAGCCGTTGCATCATGGAACGCTAATAGGGTCGGTGACACTGGAGCGTGGGGTCTGTCTTGGGTAGCTGTGACAGAGCGCTCGGGGGCAGGGGGTAGAGGCAGGGTTTGGTCAGGGGGTGATGCGGCGCAAGTCGACGTTGGTGTCCGGGGTGCTATCCGCGGGTTGTCTGTGGTTGCTGGCGGTGCTGATGGTGGCGGCGACGGTGGCTGTGGAGGTGCGGATTGCCCAGATGCCGACGTCGAGTCTTCAGTAGGGAACGATCCGGATAGTAGATCCAGAGGTACTGCGGAAACCAGCGTCGATGTCTCCCACAAAGGCCAAGACCCAGGAGGGAGAGCTGAAACAGAATTTTGACAACAATACAAATGTAAATACAATCTAGAAGCAAGACCTCGGATAGCAGTTAATATGATATTAATATAAACAGAGTAGTATGAAAATAACCCTAGTACAATATGAAAAAATACGACCTGCGGAAAAACAAAATTACGTAATCATATAACCGGTGTTGAGCCGTGTTGTTTTCTAGCGATGGCTATAATAAAACAACAACACGTGTAGCATACATATCAATACTCATGGACAAAACCATCATCACAACAGAAGCATATCCTAAAGAGCGTTAAAAATAAATAAATAAAAAACTCAATGTATGGACCTACTCAGGACCGTCATTTAAAGCATAAAAACAAATAGCAAATCACGAATCATTAGTGTATAAGAATACTATATATATATATATATATATATATATATATATATATATATATATATATATATATATATATATATATAGTATATAGTATAATACATAGTGTATATGTATTAAAGCACATTACAATTACCTCTAGTGGTCATCATCGTTAAAGCACAGTGTAAATAGCAATCGCGACCTCTAGTGACCGCCGTCGTTAAAGCATAGTGTTAATAGTAATTGCGACCTCTAGCGACCGGTGACGTTAAAGCATAGTGCAAATAGTAATCATGACCTCTAGTGGTCAACGTCGTTAAAGCATAGTGTAAATAGTAATCGCGACCTCTAGTGGCCGGCGCCGTTAAAGCATAGTAGTAAAATCACAATGTTGTTTAGCAGTAACAGTTACCCAAACACCTTCAATAATAAAATTACGCTATCTAAAAGCATAAAGCCGGAACATAGATAAACCACATTACAGATAACAGGCACCTTGATGCTCTAACACAACGAATTGCAGACACATCATTAAACCACACACACACACACACACACACACACACACACACACTCACACACACACACACACACACACACACACACACACATAATAGCGAACATACAGCCATTCAGCTGATACTGAACGGTAGAGATGTGTTGAAAAAAAATTGGAGATTTACATCTTACCAAACGGTGGTGGTGGCGTTGAAGCGACAGGCAGAAGGTGTGGCGTGCTTGTTGCCTTTGTATCTGTTTTCATGTGAAAAAATAAATAAATAAATACAGCAGTGAAACGTAAACTATCACTCCAAATGTTTTTTCCCGCCTCCTATCAGCTGAGGCGTCTGGTGAGTGAAAGAATCCACGAGCGGGCGCCCTACTCCTTCGACCTCTGACTGGCTGTCTGTTTTCATACGCACAGGTGTTGAATAAAACAAAAACATAGGTAGTTAAATATAAAACACATCAACAGAATGTGGTTAAAATACTTTTTTTGTTTTGCTCTCACCGTCGAACAGTTGGAGCGACCCGTCCAATGAATGATCAGCATCCACAGGGTCCGGATGACTTCCCGGTCGTGTCTGATTTCCGGGTTCCGGGTGATCTTTTCATGCACACACACACACACACACACACACACACACACACACACACACACACGCACACACACACACATACGCATGTATATACACTTAATAAATACCGCTGTTCTTTACCTAGTTATCGTAATTATGATTAGAATCGCTGTCTCCTTCTCACCAATGACTCGCGCCGGTCCTGTCTTCTGTGCCGAATTATACCGTCGCTTACGGCTCAGAGAGCGTTGGTTACTCCCCTTCAGTCGATTTCCTGTACTCGGCCCCGGACGAACTCGTCCTCGCTGTCGATTATTATAATACACGGCGTGTTCTGAGCCTCGGTGCCGCTGTCTTGAAGACTCGCTCTCGGATTCACAGCCGACAGATCCGCACGGGCATCTCCGTCTTCAAAAGTTACACGCATTAACCGCTCAAGCTCCTCAGCGCCGATCAGCGTCTCCGGGAAGTTATTCGCGGAGGCGATAATATCTGAAAAATAGAAGTGCGGCTGTTGTAACACATAATAGAGATATTAACAACGAATTATAAAATAATTCAATATTTTTACCAGTATCACTCTGCGTTAAATGAACGTCACACAGATGAGTGACGACGTCTGTCAATGAAAAGAGACATGGTACGTGATAAACATGGCGTAACGTTTTTATTATACTTATATATGTAAATGTAAATACATAGATACACATATATGTATATACTTATATGTATACTGTATAGATATAGATAGATGGATAGATAAACAGATAAATATTCACCTACGACGTGCAGAGGAAGAGGCATCCATCGGTAGTCTGGAGTCCTTTTGGAAAGGAGGATGAAGTTCTGGAAGGTCTGGTCAACAGCGAAGGTTACCCCGGAACTGATGTAAAATGTGGTCTGAATCGGGTCACCTAAATACTCCGTCCGTGTGGGTAGGTCCTCGGTGACGTCTTTGTTGATTTGGATCGGGTCACCCACTCTGCCATTGTCGCCAATTAAAGACAGATGTATAAATATTCTAAAGGTGTTTCCAGATGTGGTGGAGACAGCACAAGATCTGGAATTTGACCCATGACGACCTGGACCATAAGAAGACCAGGATCAATGTCTGCTAGGTAGCTCAGCGGTATGAACCGCGGCGACGTAAAACAAATAATCAGATGGAGAACGGACATGGTGACAGAAGCAGGATGCCAAAAAAAGAATGGCTTGGGTCATCCGCTCTGCCATTGTCGCCAATTAAAGACAGATGTATGAATATTCTAAAGGTGTTTCCAGATGTGGTGGAGACGGCACAAAATCTGGAATTTGACCCATGACGACCTGGACCGTAAGAAGACCAGGATCAATCAGTGGAGACTGCACCCCCAAAATGAACTGAAATGTGTAATAAAAGGGGTCAGGGCCTGAGATAGTCTTTGTCACTCTACACCATCGGAGCTGACGCAAAGCCAGGTGTAGTTGCGGGCCCAGAGCTCTGTTAGGGTAATTAGACGCCTCTGTCAGGGTGTAAATTCTTTTGGATTTTAAGTTGGGGTGTTTTTGGTTGTCATTCTCACGAGAAAACGAACACGTGGAAGGTACAGAAGTGTATTTCCTACAGCCTAAACAATGTTGTCTGAAGACAATGAGGTCCGCCTTCAGACTGTCTCTTTTGAAGATTCAACCGTCCAGGAAAGAACTCGCGTCTCCGCAGCAAATTAACTGGTTATCACAGACTCTAAAAATGCATCGTTTCAAACTCACACAGGGTGTAAAATTAAATAGACTGATTCAACAGAAACTCATGTGAGTTGAATAGCTGTGTCATTTGAACTAATGCTGAAAACTAAAGTATTTCTTTCTTTTTTGTTTCATCATTGTTCACTCAACCTTGTTTTCTGAAAACTAAAAGTATTTCTTTCTTTTGTTCTATTCTGAAAACTAAAAGTATTTCTCAAACAAGTTCAAATTATCTGTTTAAAAGCATTTTGAAAAAATGGTGCATGAGTTGGGTAGCTGTGTCGTTTGAACTATTAGTGAAGACTAAAAAGTGTTTTCTTTCTACTGTTTTATCTTTAAGAAATATTTCAAGAATGAAAAACTTCTTCATAAGATGTTAAATAACTTCAAAAATGTTTAAACCCGAAATAATATTGTAGCTACTAACGTGTTTTGATTATTTAGCCTACAATGCAGAAACAGTTCAAACATTGACTAATGCTGAAAACTAAAAGTATTTCTTTCTTTTTGTTTTGGTATCCGGGGCGATGTCCGCGGCTTGTCTGTGGTTGCTGGCGGTGCTGATGGTGTCGGCGACGGTGGCTGTGGAGGTGCGGATAGCCCAGATGCCGACGTCGAGTCTTCAGCAGGGAACGGTCCGGATAGTAGATCCAGAGGTACTGAGGAAACCGGCGTCGATGTCTCCCACAAAGGCCAAGACCCAGAGGGGAGAGCTGAAACAGAATACCGACAACAATACAAATGTAAATACAATCTAGAAGCAAGACCTCGGATAGCAGTTAATATGATATTAATATAAACAGAGTGTAAATGTAGGGATCTACTAAGGATCAACATTTAAAGCGTAAAAACAAATAGTAAATCACTAGTGTATACTGTCATTAAACCACATTACAATTAGTAAAATCACGACCTCTAGTGGCCGCCGTCGTTAAAGCACATTACAATTAGTAAAATCACGACCTCTAGCGGCCGCCGTCGTTAAACCACATTACAGTTAGTAAAATCACGACCTCTAGTGGACGCCGTCGTTAAACCACATTACAATTAGTAAAATCACGACCTCTAGTGGCCGCCGTCGTTAAAGCACATTACAGTTAGTAAAATCACGACCTCTAGTGGCCGCCGTCGTTAAAGCACATTACAATTAGTAAAACCACGACCTCTAGCGGCCGCCGTCGTTAAACCACATTACAGTTAGTAAAATCACGACCTCTAGTGGACGCCGTCGTTAAACCACATTACAATTAGTAAAATCACGACCTCTAGTGGCCGCCGTCGTTAAAGCACATTACAGTTAGTAAAATCACGACCTCTAGTGGCCGCCGTCGTTAGAGCACATTACAGTTAGTAAAATCACGACCTCTAGTGGCCGCCGACGTTAAAGCACATTACAGTTAGTAAAATCACGACCTCTAGTGGCCGCCGTCGTTAAAGCACATTACAATTAGTAAAATCACGACCTCTAGTGGCCGCCGTCGTTAAAGCACATTACAGTTAGTAAAATCACGACCTCTAGTGGCCGCTGTCGTTAAAGCAAATTACAGTTAGTAAAATCACGACCTCTAGCGGCCGCCGTCGTTAAAGCACATTACAATTAGTAAAATCACGACCTCTAGTGGCCGCCGTCGTTAAAGCACATTACAGTTAGTAAAATCACGACCTCTAGCGGCCGCCGTCGTTAAAGCACATTGCAGTTAGTAAAATCACGACCTCTAGTGGCCGCCATCGTTAAAGCATAGTGTGAAATAGTAATCGCGACCTCTACTGTCCGTCGTCGTTAAAGCATAGTAGTAAAATCACAATGACGCTTAGCAGCAACAGTTACTCAAACACCTTCAATAGTAAAATGACACCGTCTAAAAGCACATAGCCGGAACATAGACAAACGCATTACAGATAAAACACACACACACGCACACACACATGCACGTACGCGCGCACACACACACACACACACAAGTATTTCTTTCTTTTTGTTTTGGTATCCGGGGCGATGTCCGCGGCTTGTCTGTGGTTGCTGGCTGTGCTGATGGTGTCGGCGACGGTGGCTGTGGAGGTGCGGATAGCCCAGATGCCGACGTCGAGTCTTCAGCAGGGAACGGTCCGGATAGTAGATCCAGAGGTACTGACGAAACCGGCGTCGATGTCTCCCACAAAGGCCAAGACCCAGAGGGGAGAGCTGAAACAGAATACCGACAACAACACAAATGTAAATACAATCTAGAAGCAAGACTTCGGATAGCAGTTAATATGATATTAATATAAACAGAGTGTAAATGTAGGGATCTACTAAGGATCAACATTTAAAGCGTAAAAACAAATAGTAAATCACTAGTGTATACTCTCATTAAACCACTTTACAATAAGTAAAATCACGACCTCTAGTGGACGCCGTCGTTAAACCACATTACAGTTAGTAAAATCGCGACCTCTAGTGGCCGCCGTCGTTAAAGCACATTACAATTAGTAAAATCACGACCTCTAGTGGCCGCCGTCGTTAAAGCACATTACAATTAGTAAAATCACGACCTCTAGTGGCCGCCGTCGTTAAAGCACATTACAGTTAGTAAAATCGCGACCTCTAGTGGCCGCCGTCGTTAAAGCACATTACAATTAGTAAACCCACGACCTCTAGCGGCCGCCGTCGTTAAACCACATTACAGTTAGTAAAATCACGACCTCTAGCGGCCGGCGTCGTTAAAGCACATTACAGTTTGTAAAATCACGACCTCTAGCGGCCGCCGTCGTTAAAGCACATTACAGTTAGTAAAATCACGACCTCTAGTGGCCGCCGTCGTTAAAGCATAGTGTGAAATAGTAATCTCGACCTCACGTGGCCGCCGTCGTTAAAGCATAGTGTGAAATAGTAATCGCGACCTCTAGTGTCCGTCGTCGTTAAAGCATAGTAGTAAAATCACAATGACGCTTAGCAGCAACAGTTACTCAAACACCTTCAATAGTAAAATGACACCGTCTAAAAGCACATAGCCGGAACATAGACAAACCGCATTACAGATAAAACACACACACACGCACACACACACGCACGCACGCACGTACGCGCACACACACACACACACACACACACACACAATAGCGAACATACAACCATTCAACTGATACTGAACGGTAGAGATGTGTTGAAAAAAATTGAGATTCGTATCTTACCAAACGTTGGTGTTGGTGTTGGTGTTGAAGCGACAGGTAGAAGGTGTGGCGTGCTCGTTGTCTTTGTATCTGTTTTCATGTGAAAATATAAATAAATAAATACAGCAGTGAAACGTAAACTATCACTCCAAAATGTTTTTTCCCACCTCCTATCAGCTGAGGCGTCTGGTGAGTTAAAGAATCAACGAGCGGGTGCCCTACTCCTTCGACCTCTGACTGATCGTCTGTTTTTATACGCACAGGGGTTGAATAAAACAAAAAACATAGGTAGTTAAATATAAAATACATCGACAGACTGTGGTTAAAATACTTTTTTTTATTGAACTGAATGTTTTGCTCTCACCGTTGAACAGTTGGAGCGACCCGTTCAATGAATGATCAGCATCCACAGGGTCCGGATGACTTCCCGGTCGTGTCTGATTTCCGGGTTCCGGGTGATCTTTTCATGCACACACACACACACACACACACAAGTATTTCTTTCTTTTTGTTTTGGTATCCGGGGCGATGTCCGCGGCTTGTCTGTGGTTGCTGGCTGTGCTGATGGTGTCGGCGACGGTGGCTGTGGAGGTGCGGATAGCCCAGATGCCGACGTCGAGTCTTCAGCAGGGAACGGTCCGGATAGTAGATCCAGAGGTACTGAGGAAACCGGCGTCGATTTCTCCCACAAAGGCCAAGACCCAGAGGGGAGAGCTGAAACAGAATACCGACAACAATACAAATGTAAATACAATCTAGAAGCAAGACCTCGGATAGCAGTTAATATGATATTAATATAAACAGAGTGTAAATGTAGGGATCTACTAAGGATCAACATTTAAAGCGTAAAAACAAATAGTAAATCACTAGTGTATACTGTCATTAAACCACATTACAATTAGTAAAATCACGACGTCTAGTGGCCGCCGTCGTTAAAGCACATTACAATTAGTAAAATTACGACCTCTAGTGGCCGCCGTCGTTAAAGCACATTACAATTAGTAAAATCACGACCTCTAGCGGCCGCCGTCATTAAAACACATTACAGTTAGTAAAATCACGACCTCTAGCGGCCGCTGTCGTTAAAGCACATTACAGTTAGTAAAATCACGACCTCTAGCGTCCGCCGTCGTTAAAGCACATTACAATTAGTAAAATCGCGACCTCTAGTGGCCGCGCTCATTAAAGCACATTACAGTTAGTAAAATCACGACCTCTAGTGGCCGCCGTCGTTAAAGCACATTACTGTTCGTAAAATCACGACCTCTAGTGGCCGCCGTCGTTAAAGCACATTACAATTAGTAAAATCACGACCTCTAGTGGCCGCCGTCGTTAAAGCACATTACAGTTAGTAAAATCACGACCTCTAGCGGCCGCCGTCGTTAAAGCACATTACAATTAGTAAAATCACGACCTCTAGCGGCCGCCGTCGTTAAAGCACATTACAGTTAGTAAAATCACGACCTCTAGTGGCCGCCGTCATTAAAGCACATTACAGTTAGTAAAATCACGACCTCTAGTGGCCGCCGTCGTTAAAGCACATTACAGTTAGTAAAATCACGTCCTCTAGTGGCCGCCGTCGTTAAAGCACATTACAATTAGTAAAATCACGACCTCTAGTGGCCGCCGTCGTTAAAGCACATTACAGTTAGTAAAATCACGACCTCTAGTGGCCGCCGTCGTTAAAGCACATTACAATTAGTAAAATCACGACCTCTAGCGGCCGCCGTCGTTAAAGCATAGTAGTAAAATCACAATGACGCTTAGCAGCAACAGTTACTCAAACACCTTCAATAGTAAAATGACACCGTCTGAAAGCACATAGCCGGAACATAGACAAACCGCATTACAGATAAAACACACACACACGCACACACACACACACGCACGCACGCACGTACGCACGTACGCGCACACACACACACACACACACACAATAGCGAACATACAACCATTCAACTGATACTGAACGGTAGAGATGTGTTGAAAAAAATTGAGATTCGTATCTTACCAAACGTTGGTGTTGGTGTTGGTGTTGAAGCGACAGGTAGAAGGTGTGGCGTGCTCGTTGTCTTTGTATCTGTTTTCATGTGAAAAAATAAATAAATAAATACAGCAGTAAAACGTAAACTATCACTCCAAAATGTTTTTTCCCACCTCCTATCAGGTGAGGCGTCTGGTGAGTTAAACAATCAACGAGCGGGTGCCCTACTCCTTCGACCTCTGACTGATCGTCTGTTTTCATACGCACAGGCGTTGAATAAAACAAAAAACATAGGTAGTTAAATATAAAATACATCGACAGACTGTGGTTAAAATACTTTTTTTTTATTGAACTGAATGTTTTGCTCTCACCGTTGAACAGTTGGAGCGACCCGTTCAATGAATGATCAGCATCCACAGGGTCCGGATGACTTCCCGGTCGTGTCTGATTTCCGGGTTCTGGGTGATCTTTTCATGCACACACACACACACACACACACAAGTATTTCTTTTTTTTTGTTTTGGTATCCGGGGCGATGTCCGCGGCTTGTCTGTGGTTGCTGGCTGTGCTGATGGTGTCGGCGACGGTGGCTGTGGAGGTGCGGATAGCCCAGATGCCGACGTCGAGTCTTCAGCAGGGAACGGTCCGGATAGTAGATCCAGAGGTACTGAGGAAACCGGCGTCGATGTCTCCCACAAAGGCCAAGACCCAGAGGGGAGAGCTGAAACAGAATACCGACAACAATACAAATGTAAATACAATCTAGAAGCAAGACCTCGGATAGCAGTTAATATGATATTAATATAAACAGAGTGTAAATGTAGGGATCTACTAAGGATCAACATTTAAAGCGTAAAAACAAATAGGAAATCACTAGTGTATACTCTCATTAAACCACTTTACAATAAGTAAAATCGCGACCTCTAGTGGCCGCCGTCGATAAAGCACATTACAATTAGTAAAATCGCGACCTCTAGTGGCCGCCGTCGTTAAAGCACATTACAGTTAGTAAAATCACGACCTCTAGCGGCCGCCGTCGTTAAAGCACATTGCAGTTAGTAAAATCACGACCTCTAGCGGCCGGCGTCGTTAAAGCACATTACAGTTTGTAAAATCAAGACCTCTAGCGGCCGCCGTAGTTAAAGCACATTACAATTAGTAAAATCACGACCTCTAGTGGCCGCCGTCGTTAAAGCACATTACAGTTAGTAAAATCACGACCTCTAGTGGCCGCCGTCGTTAAAGCACATTACAGTTAGTAAAATCACGACCTCTAGTGGCCGCCGTCGTTAAAGCACATTACAATTAGTAAAATCACGACCTCTAGCGGCTGCCATCGTTAAAGCACATTGCAGTTAGTAAAATCACGACCTCTAGTGGCCGCCGTCGTTAAAGCACATTACAATTAGTAAAATCACGACCTCTAGTGGCCGCCGTCGTTAAAGCACATTACAGTTAGTAAAATCACGTCCTCTAGTGGCCGCCGTCGTTAAAGCATAGTGTAAATTAGTAATCCCGACCTCTAGTGGTCGCCATCGTTAAAGCATAGTGTGAAATAGTAATCGCGACCTCTACTGTCCGTCGTCGTTAAAGCATAGTAGTAAAATCACAATGACGCTTAGCAGCAACAGTTACTCAAACACCTTCAATAGTAAAATGACACCGTCTAAAAGCACATAGCCGGAAAATAGACAAACGCATTACAGATAAAACACACACACACGCACACACACACGCACGGACGCACGTACGCGCACACACACACACACACACACAAGTATTTCTTTCTTTTTGTTTTGGTATCCGGGGCGATGTCCGCGGCTTGTCTGTGGTTGCTGGCGGTGCTGATGGTGTCGGCGACGGTGGCTGTGGAGGTGCGGATAGCCCAGATGCCGACGTCGAGTCTTCAGCAGGGAACGGTCCGGATAGTAGATCCAGAGGTACTGAGGAAACCGGCGTCGATGTCTCCCACAAAGGCCAAGACCCAGAGGGGAGAGCTGAAACAGAATACCGACAACAACACAAATGTAAATACAATCTAGAAGCAAGACCTCGGATAGCAGTTAATATGATATTAATATAAACAGAGTGTAAATGTAGGGATCTACTAAGGATCAACATTTAAAGCGTAAAAACAAATAGTAAATCACTAGTGTATACTGTCATTAAACCACATTACAATAAGTAAAATCGCGACGTCTAGTGGCCGCCGTCGTTATAGCACATTACAATTAGTAAAATCACGACCTCTAGTGGCCGCCGTCGTTAAAGCACATTACAATTAGTAAAATCACGACCTCTAGTGGCCGCCGTCGTTAAAGCACATTACAATTAGTAAAATCACGACCTCTAGTGGCCGCCGTCGTTAAAGCACATTACAATTAGTAAAATCACGACCTCTAGTGGCCGCCGTCGTTAAAGCACATTACAATTAGTAAAATCACGACCTCTAGCGGCCGCCGTCGTTAAAGCACATTGCAGTTAGTAAAATCACGACCTCTAGCGGCCGACGTCGTTAAAGCACATTACAGTTAGTAAAATCACGACCTCTAGTGGCCACCGTCGTTAAAGCACATTACAATTAGTAAAATCACGTCCTCTAGTGGCCGCCGTCGTTAAAGCACATTACAGTTAGTAAAATCACGACCTCTAGTGGCCGCCGTCGTTAAAGCATAGTGTAAAATAGTAATCCCGACCTCTAGTGGTCGCCGTCGTTAACGCACAGTGTGAAATAGTAATCGCGACCTCTAGTGTCCGTCGTCGTTAAAGCATAGTAGTAAAATCACAATGACGCTTAGCAGCAACAGTTACTCAAACACCTTCAATAGTAAAATGACACCGTCTAAAAGCACATAGCCGGAACATAGACAAACCGCATTACAGATAAAACACACACACACGCACACACGCACACACGCACGCACGCACGCACGCACGTACGCGCACACACACACACACACACACACACACACAATAGCGAACTTACAACCATTCAACTGATACTGAACGGTAGAGATGTGTTGAAAAAAATTGAGATTCGTATCTTACCAAACGTTGGTGTTGGTGTTGGTGTTGAAGCGACAGGTAGAAGGTGTGGCGTGCTCGTTGTCTTTGTATCTGTTTTCATGTGAAAAAATAAATAAATAAATACAGCAGTGAAACGTAAACTATCACTCCAAAATGTTTTTTCCCACCTCCTATCAGCTGAGGCATCTGGTGAGTTAAAGAATCAACGAGCGGGTGCCCTACTCCTTCGACCTCTGACTGATCGTCTGTTTTCATACGCACAGGCGTTGAATAAAACAAAAAACATAGGTAGTTAAATATAAAATACATCGACAGACTGTGGTTAAAATACTTTTTTTTTATTGAACTGAATGTTTTGCTCTCACCGTTGAACAGTTGGAGCGACCCGTTCAATGAATGATCAGCATTCACAGGGTCCGGATGACTTCCCGGTCGTGTCTGATTTCCGGGTTCCTGGTGATCTTTTCATGCACACACACACACACACACAAGTATTTCTTTCTTTTTGTTTTGGTATCCGGGGCGATGTCCGCGGCTTGTCTGTGGTTGCTGGCTGTGTTGATGGTGTCGGCGACGGTGGCTGCGGAGGTGCGGATAGCCCAGATGCCGACGTCGAGTCTTCAGCAGGGAACGGTCCGGATAGTAGATCCAGAGGTACTGAGGAAACCGGCGTCGATGTCTCCCACAAAGGCCAAGACCCAGAGGGGAGAGCTGAAACAGAATACCGACAACAATACAAATGTAAATACAATCTAGAAGCGAGACCTCGGATAGCAGTTAATATGATATTAATATAAACAGAGTGTAAATGTAGGGATCTACTAAGGATCAACATTTAAAGCGTAAAAACAAATAGTAAATCACTAGTGTATACTGTCATTAAACCACATTACAATTAGTAAAATCCCGACCTCTAGTGGACGCCGTCGTTTAACCACATTACAGTTAGTAAAATCACGACCTCTAGTGGACGCCGTCGTTAAAGCACATTACAGTTAGTAAAATCACGACCTCTAGTGGCCGCCGTCGTTAAAGCACATTACAATTAGTAAAATCACGACCTCTAGCGGCCGCCGTCGTTAAACCACATAACAGTTAGTAAAATCACGACGTCTAGTGGCCGCCGTCGTTAAAGCACATTACAATTAGTAAAATTACGACCTCTAGTGGCCGCCGTGGTTAAAGCACATTACAGTTAGTAAAATCACGACCTCTAGCGGCCGCCGTCGTTAAAGCACATTACAGTTAGTAAAATCACGACCTCTAGCGGCGGCTGTCGTTAAAGCACATTACAGTTAGTAAAATCACGACCTCTAGCGTCCGCCGTCGTTAAAGCACATTACAATTAGAAAAATCACGACCTCTAGTGGCCGCCGTCGTTAAAGCACATTACAGTTAGTAAAATCACGATCTCTAGTGGCCGCCGTCGTTAAAGCACATTACAGTTAGTAAAATCACGACCTCTAGTGGCCGCCGTCGTTAAAGCACATTACAATTAGTAAAATCACGACCTCTAGTGGCCGCCGTCGTTAAAGCACATTACAGTTAGTAAAATCACGCCCTCTAGTGGCCGCCGTCGTTAAAGCACATTACAATTAGTAAAATCACGACCTCTAGCGGCCGCCGTCGTTAAAGCATAATAGTAAAATCACAATGACGCTTAGCAGCAACAGTTACTCAAACACCTTCAATAGTAAAATGACACCGTCTAAAAGCACATAGCCGGAACATAGACAAACCGCATTACAGATAAAACACACACACACGCACACACACACACACGCACGCACGCACGCACGCACGCACGTACGCGCACACACACACACACACACACAATAGCGAACATACAACCATTCAACTGATACTGAACGGTAGAGATGTGTTGAAAAAAATTGAGATTCGTATCTTACCAAACGTTGGTGTTGGTGTTGGTGTTGAAGCGACAGGTAGAAGGTGTGGCGTGCTCGTTGTCTTTGTATCTGTTTTCATGTGAAAAAAAAAATAAATAAATACAGCAGTGAAACGTAAACTATCACTCCAAAATGTTTTTTCCCACCTCCTATCAGCTGAGGCGTCTGGTGAGTTAAAGAATCAACGAGCGGGTGCCCTACTCCTTCGACCTCTGACTGATCGTCTGTTTTCATACGCACAGGCGTTGAATAAAACAAAAAACATAGGTAGTTAAATATAAAATACATCGACAGACTGTGGTTAAAATACTTTTTTTTTATTGAACTGAATGTTTTGCTCTCACCGTTGAACAGTTGGAGCGACCCGTTCAATGAATGATCAGCATCCACAGGGTCCGGATGACTTCCCGGTCGTGTCTGATTTCCGGGTTCCGGGTGATCTTTTCATGCACACACACACACACACAAGTATTTCTTTCTTTTTGTTTTGGCATCCGGGGCGATGTCCGCGGCTTGTCTGTGGTTGCTGGCTGTGCTGATGGTGTCGGCGACGGTGGCTGTGGAGGTGCGGATAGCCCAGATGCCGACGTCGAGTCTTCAGCAGGGAACGGTCCGGATAGTAGATCCAGAGGTACTGAGGAAACCGGCGTCGATGTCTCCCACAAAGGCCAAGACCCAGAGGGGAGAGCTGAAACAGAACACCGACAACAACACAAATGTAAATACAATCTAGAAGCAAGACCTCGGATAGCAGTAAATATGATATTAATATAAACAGAGTGTAAATGTAGGGATCTACTAAGGATCAACATTTAAAGCGTAAAAACAAATAGTAAATCACTAGTGTATACTATCATTAAACCACTTTACAATAAGTAAAATCACGACCTCTAGTGGACGCCGTCGTTAAACCACATTACAGTTAGTAAAATCGCGACCTCTAGCGGCCGCCGTCGTTAAAGCACATTACAATTAGTAAAATCACGACCTCTAGTGGCCGCCGTCGTTAAAGCACATTACAATTAGTAAAATCACGACCTCTAGTGGCCGCCGTCGTTAAAGCACATTACAATTAGTAAAATCACGACCTCTAGTGGCCGCCGTCGTTAAAGCACATTGCAGTTAGTAAAATCACGACCTCTAGTGGCCGCCGTCGTTAAAGCACATTACAATTAGTAAAATCACGACCTCTAGTGGCCGCCGTCGTTAAAGCACATTACAGTTAGTAAAATCACGACCTCTAGCGGCCGCCGTCGTTAAAGCACATTACAATTAGTAAAATCACGACCTCTAGCGGCCGCCGTCGTTAAAGCACATTGCAGTTAGTAAAATCACGACCTCTAGCGGCCGGCGTCGTTAAAGCACATTACAGTTAGTAAAATCACGACCTCTAGCGGCCGCTGTCGTTAAAGCACATTACAATTAGTAAAATCACGACCTCTAGTGGCCGCCGTCGTTAAAGCACATTACAGTTAGTAAAATCACGACCTCTAGTGTCCGTCGTCGTTAAAGCATAGTAGTAAAATAACAATGACGCTTAGCAGCAACAGTTACTCAAACACCTTCAATAGTAAAATGACACCGTCTAAAAGCACATAGCCGGAACATAGACAAACCGCATTACAGATAAAACACACACACACGCACACACACACGCACGCACGCACGTACGCGCACACACACACACACACACACACACGCACACACACAATAGCGAACATACAACCATTCAACTGATACTGAACGGTAGAGATGTGTTGAAAAAAATTGAGATTCGTATCTTACCAAACGTTGGTGTTGGTGTTGGTGTTGAAGCGACAGGTAGAAGGTGTGGCGTGCTCGTTGTCTTTGTATCTGTTTTCATGTGAAAAAATAAATAAATAAATACAGCAGTGAAACGTAAACTATCACTCCAAAATGTTTTTTCCCACCTCCTATCAGCTGAGGCATCTGGTGAGTTAAAGAATCAACGAGCGGGTGCCCTACTCCTTCGACCTATGACTGATCGTCTGTTTTCATACGCACAGGCGTTGAATAAAACAAAAAACATAGGTAGTTAAATATAAAATACATCGACAGACTGTGGTTAAAATACTTTTTTTTTATTGAACTGAATGTTTTGCTCTCACCGTTGAACAGTTGGAGCGACCCGTTCAATGAATGATCAGCATCCACAGGGTCCGGATGACTTCCCGGTCGTGTCTGATTTCCGGGTTCCGGGTGATCTTTTCATGCACACACACACACACACACACACAAGTATTTCTTTCTTTTTGTTTTGGTATCCGGGGCGATGTCCGCGGCTTGTCTGTGGTTGCTGGCTGTGCTGATGGTGTCGGCGACGGTGGCTGTGGAGGTGCGGATAGCCCAGATGCCGACGTCGAGTCTTCAGCAGGGAACGGTCCGGATAGTAGATCCAGAGGTACTGAGGAAACCGGCGTCGATGTCTCCCACAAAGGCCAAGACCCAGAGGGGAGAGCTGAAACAGAATACCGACAACAATACAAATGTAAATACAATCTAGAAGCAAGACCTCGGATAGCAGTTAATATGATATTAATATAAACAGAGTGTAAATGTAGGGATCTACTAAGGATCAACATTTAAAGCGTAAAAACAAATAGTAAATCACTAGTGTATACTGTCATTAAACCACATTACAATTAGTAAAATCACGACCTCTAGTGGACGCCGTCGTTTAACCACATTACAGTTAGTAAAATCACGACCTCTAGTGGCCGCCGTCGTTAAAGCACATTACAATTAGTAAAATCACGACCTCTAGCGGCCGCCGTCGTTAAACCACATAACAGTTAGTAAAATCACGACCTCTAGTGGCCGCCGTCGTTAAAGCACATTACAAGTAGTAAAATTACGACCTCTAGTGGCCGACGTCGTTAAATCACATTACAGTTAGTAAAATCACGACCTCTAGTGGCCGCCGTCGTTAAAGCACATTACAATTAGTAAAATCACGACCTCTAGTGGCCGCCGTCGTTAAAGCACATTACAGTTAGTAAAATCACGCCCTCTAATGGCCGCCGTCGTTAAAGCACATTACAATTAGTAAAATCACGACCTCTAGCGGCCGCCGTCGTTAAAGCATAATAGTAAAATCACAATGACGCTTAGCAGCAACAGTTACTCAAACACCTTCAATAGTAAAATGACACCGTCTAAAAGCACATAGCCGGAACATAGACAAACCGCATTACAGATAAAACACACACACACGCACACACGCACGCACGCACGCACGTACGCGCACACACACACACACACACACACAATAGCGAACTTACAACCATTCAACTGATACTGAACGGTAGAGATGTGTTGAAAAAAATTGAGATTCGTATCTTACCAAACGTTGGTGTTGGTGTTGGTGTTGAAGCGACAGGTAGAAGGTGTGGCGTGCTCGTTGTCTTTGTATCTGTTTTCATGTGAAAAAATAAATAAATAAATACAGCAGTGAAACGTAAACTATCACTCCAAAATGTTTTTTCCCACCTCCTATCAGCTGAGGCATCTGGTGAGTTAAAGAATCAACGAGCGGGTGCCCTACTCCTTCGACCTCTGACTGATCGTCTGTTTTCATACGCACAGGCGTTGAATAAAACAAAAAACATAGGTAGTTAAATATAAAATACATCGACAGACTGTGGTTAAAATACTTTTTTTTTATTGAACTGAATGTTTTGCTCTCACCGTTGAACAGTTGGAGCGACCCGTTCAATGAATGATCAGCATTCACAGGGTCCGGATGACTTCCCGGTCGTGTCTGATTTCCGGGTTCCGGGTGATCTTTTCATGCACACACACACACACACACAAGTATTTCTTTCTTTTTGTTTTGGTATCCGGGGCGATGTCCGCGGCTTGTCTGTGGTTGCTGGCTGTGCTGATGGTGTCGGCGACGGTGGCTGTGGAGGTGCGGATAGCCCAGATGCCGACGTCGAGTCTTCAGCAGGGAACGGTCCGGATAGTAGATCCAGAGGTACTGAGGAAACCGGCGTCGATGTCTCCCACAAAGGCCAAGACCCAGAGGGGAGAGCTGAAACAGAATACCGACTACAATACAAATGTAAATACAATCTAGAAGCGAGACCTCGGATAGCAGTTAATATGATATTAATATAAACAGAGTGTAAATGTAGGGATCTACTGAGGATCAACATTTAAAGCGTAAAAACAAATAGTAAATCACTAGTGTATAGTGTCATTAAACCACATTACAATTAGTAAAATCACGACCTCTAGTGGACGCCGTCGTTTAACCACATTACAGTTAGTAAAATCACGACTTCTAGTGGACGCCGTCGTTAAAGCACATTACAGTTAGTAAAATCACGACCTCTAGTGGCCGCCGTCGTTAAAGCACATTACAATTAGTAAAATCACGACCTCTAGCGGCCGCCGTCGTTAAACCACATAACAGTTAGTAAAATCACGACCTCTAGTGGCCGCCGTCGTTAAAGCACATTACAATTAGTAAAATTACGACCTCTAGTGGCCGCCGTCGTTAAAGCACATTACAGTTAGTAAAATCACGACCTCTAGTGGGCGCCGTCGTTAAAGCACATTACAGTTAGTAAAATCACGACCTCTAGTGGCCGCCGTCGTTAAAGCACATTACAGTTAGTAAAATCACGACCTCTAGTGGCCGCCGTCATTAATGCACATTACAGTTAGTAAAATCACGACCTCTAGTGGCCGCCGTCATTAATGCACATTACAGTTAGTAAAATCACCACCTCTAGTGGCCGCCGTCGTTAAAGCACATTACAGTTAGTAAAATCACTACCTCTAGTGGCCGCCGTCGTTAAAGCACATTACAATTAGTAAAATCACGACCTCTAGTGGCCGCCGTCGTAAAAGCACATTACAGTTAGTAAAATCACGCCCTCTAGTGGCCGCCGTCGTTAAAGCACATTACAATTAGTAAAATCACGACCTCTAGTGACCGCCGTCGTTAAAGCACATTACAATAAGTAAAATCACGACCTCTAGCGGCCGCCGTCGTTAAAGCACATTACAATTAGTAAAATCACGACCTCTAGTGACCGCCGTCGTTAAAGCACATTACAGTTAGTAAAATCACGACCTCTAGTGGCCGCCGTCATTAATGCACATTACAGTTAGTAAAATCACGACCTCTAGTGGCCGCCGTCGTTAAAGCACATTACAGTTAGTAAAATCACGACCTCTAGCGGCCGCCGTCGTTAAAGCACATTACAATTAGTAAAATCACGACCTCTAGTGGCCGCCGTCGTTAAAGCACATTACAGTTAGTAAAATCACGCCCTCTAGTGGCCGCCGTCGTTAAAGCACATTACAATTAGTAAAATCACGACGTCTAGCGGCCGCCGTCGTTAAAGCATAATAGTAAAATCACAATGACGCTTAGCAGCAACAGTTACTCAAACACCTTCAATAGTAAAATGACACCGTCTAAAAGCACATAGCCGGAACATAGACAAACCGCATTACAGATAAAACACACACACACGCACGCACACACACACGCACGCACGCACGCACGCACGTACACACACACACACACACACACACACAATAGCGAACATACAACCATTCAACTGATACTGAACGGTAGAGATGTGTTGAAAAAAATTGAGATTCGTATCTTACCAAACGTTGGTGTTGGTGTTGGTGTTGAAGCGACAGGTAGAAGGTGTGGCGTGCTTGTTGTCTTTGTATCTGTTTTCATGTGAAAAAATAAATAAATAAATACAGCAGTGAAACGTAAACTATCACTCGAAAATGTTTTTTCCCACCTCCTATCAGCTGAGGCATCTGGTGAGTTAAAGAATCAACGAGCGGGTGCCCTACTCCTTCGACCTCTGACTGATCGTCTGTTTTCATACGCACAGGCGTTGAATAAAACAAAAAACATAGGTAGTTAAATATAAAATACATCGACAGACTGTGGTTAAAATACTTTTTTTTTATTGAACTGAATGTTTTGCTCTCACCGTTGAACAGTTGGAGCGACCCGTTCAATGAATGATCAGCATTCACAGGGTCCGGATGACTTCCCGGTCGTGTCTGATTTCCGGGTTCCGGGTGATCTTTTCATGCACACACACACACACACACAAGTATTTCTTTATTTTTGTTTTGGTATCCGGGGCGATGTCCGCGGCTTGTCTGTGGTTGCTGGCTGTGCTGATGGTGTCGGCGACGGTGGCTGTGGAGGTGCGGATAGCCCAGATGCCGACGTTGAGTCTTCAGCAGGGAACGGTCCGGATAGTAGATCCAGAGGTACTGAGGAAACCGGCGTCGATGTCTCCCACAAAGGCCAAGACCCAGAGGGGAGAGCTGAAACAGAATACCGACAACAATACAAATGTAAATACAATCTAGAAGCGAGACCTCGGATAGCAGTTAATATGATATTAATATAAACAGAGTGTAAATGTAGGGATCTACTAAGGATCAACATTTAAAGCGTAAAAACAAATAGTAAATCACTAGTGTATACTGTCATTAAACCACATTACAGTTAGTAAAATCACGACCTCTAGTGGCCGCCGTCGTTAAAGCACATTACAGTTAGTAAAATCACGACCTCTAGCGGCCGCCGTCGTTAAAGCACATTACAGTTAGTAAAATCACGACCTCTAGTGGCCGCTGTCGTTAAAGCACATTACAATTAGTAAAATCCCGACCTCTAGTGGCCGCCGTCGTAAAAGCACATTACAGTTAGTAAAATCACGACCTCTAGCGGCCGCCGTCGTTAAAGCACATTACAATTAGTAAAATCACGACCTCTAGCGGCGGCCGTCGTTAAAGCACATTGCAGTTAGTAAAATCACGACCTCTAGCGGCCGGCGTCGTTAAAGCACATTACAGTTAGTAAAATCACGACCTCTAGCGGCCGCCGTCGTTAAAGCACATTACAATTAGTAAAATCACGACCTCTAGTTGCCGCCGTCGTTAAAGCACATTACAGTTAGTAAAATCACGACCTCTAGTGTCCGTCGTCGTTAAAGCATAGTAGTAAAATCACAATGACGCTTAGCAGCAACAGTTACTCAAACACCTTCAATAGTAAAATGACACCGTCTAAAAGCACATAGCCGGAACATAGACAAACCGCATTACAGATAAAACACACACACACGCACACACACACGCACGCACGCACGTACGCGCACACACACACACACACACACACACACACACACACACACAATAGCGAACATACAACCATTCAACTGATACTGAACGGTAGAGATGTGTTGAAAAAAATTGAGATTCGTATCTTACCAAACGTTGGTGTTGGTGTTGGTGTTGAAGCGACAGGTAGAAGGTGTGGCGTGCTCGTTGTCGTTGTATCTGTTTTCATGTGAAAAAATAAATAAATAAATACAGCAGTGTAACGTAAACTATCACTCCAAAATGTTTTTTCCCACCTCCTATCAGCTGAGGCATCTGGTGAGTTAAAGAATCAACGAGCGGGTGCCCTACTCCTTCGACCTCTGACTGATCGTCTGTTTTCATACGCACAGGCGTTGAATAAAACAAAAAACATAGGTAGTTAAATATAAAATACATCGACAGACTGTGGTTAAAATACTTTTTTTTTATTGAACTGAATGTTTTGCTCTCACCGTTGAACAGTTGGAGCGACCCGTTCAATGAATGATCAGCATCCACAGGGTCCGGATGACTTCCCGGTCGTGTCTGATTTCCGGGTTCCGGGTGATCTTTTCATGCACACACACACACACACACACAAGTATTTCTTTCTTTTTGTTTTGGTATCCGGGGCGATGTCCGCGGCGTGTCTGTGGTTGCTGGCTGTGCTGATGGTGTCGGCGACGGTGGCTGTGGAGGTGCGGATAGCCCAGATGCCGACGTCGAGTCTTCAGCAGGGAACGGTCCGGATAGTAGATCCAGAGGTACTGAGGAAACCGGCGTCGATGTCTCCCACAAAGGCCAAGACCCAGAGGGGAGAGCTGAAACAGAATACCGACAACAATACAAATGTAAATACAATCTAGAAGCAAGACCTCGGATAGCAGTTAATATGATATTAATATAAACAGAGTGTAAATGTAGGGATCTACTAAGGATCAACATTTAAAGCGTAAAAACAAATAGTAAATCACTAGTGTATACTGTCATTAAACCACATTACAATTAGTAAAATCACGACCTCTAGTGGACGCCGTCGTTTAACCACATTACAGTTAGTAAAATCACGACCTCTAGTGGACGCCGTCGTTAAAGCACATTACAGTTAGTAAAATCACGACCTCTAGTGGCCGCCGTCGTTAAAGCACATTACAGTTAGTAAAATCACGACCTCTAGCGGCCGCCGTCGTTAAAGCACATTACTTACAGTTAGTAAAATCACGACCTCTAGCGGCCGCTGTCGTTAAAGCACATTGCAGTTAGTAAAATCACGACCTCTAGCGTCCGCCGTCGTTAAAGCACATTACAATTAGTAAAATTACGGCCTCTAGTGGCCGCCCTCATTAAAGCACATTACAGTTAGTAAAATCACGACCTCTAGTGGCCGCCGTCGTTAAAGCACATTACAGTTAGTAAAATCACGACCTCTATTGGCCGCCGTCGTTAAAGCACATTACAATTAGTAAAATCACGACCTATAGTGGCCGCCGTCGTTAAAGCACATTACAGTTAGTAAAATCACGACCTCTAGTGGCCGCCGTCGTTAAAGCACATTACAATTAGTAAAATCACGACCTCTAGCGGCCGCTGTCGTTAAAGCATAGTTGTAAAATCACAATGACGCTTAGCAGCAACAGTTACTCAAACACCTTCAATAGTAAAATGACACCGTCTAAAAGCACATAGCCGGAACATAGACAAACCGCATTACAGATAAAACACACACACACGCACACACACACACACGCACGCACGCACGTACGCACGTACGCGCACACACACACACACACACACAATAGCGAACATACAACCATTCAACTGAGAGATGTGTTGAAAAAATTTGAGATTCGTATCTTACCAAACGTTGGTGTTGGTGTTGGTGTTGAAGCGACAGGTAGAAGGTGTGGCGTGCTCGTTGTCTTTGTATCTGTTTTCATGTGAAAAAATAAATAAATAAATACAGCAGTGAAACGTAAACTATCACTCCAAAATGTTTTTTCCCACCTCCTATCAGCTGAGGCATCTGGTGAGTTAAAGAATCAACGAGCGGGTGCCCTACTCCTTCGACCTCTGACTGATCGTCTGTTTTCATACGCACAGGTGTTGAATAAAACAAAAAACATAGGTAGTTAAATATAAAATACATCGACAGACTGTGGTTAAAATACTTTTTTTTTTATTGAACTGAATGTTTTGCTCTCACCGTTGAACAGTTGGAGCGACCCGTTCAATGAATGATCAGCATCCACAGGGTCCGGATGACTTCCCGGTCGTGTCTGATTTCCGGGTTCCGGGTGATCTTTTCATGCACACACACACACACACACACACACACAAGTATTTCTTTCTTTTTGTTTTGGTATCCGGGGCGATGTCCGCGGCTTGTCTGTGGTTGCTGGCTGTGCTGATGGTGTCGGCGACGGTGGCTGTGGAGGTGCGGATAGCCCAGATGCCGACGTCGAGTCTTCAGCAGGGAACGGTCCGGATAGTAGATCCAGAGGTACTGAGGAAACCGGCGTCGATGTCTCCCACAAAGGCCAAGACCCAGAGGGGAGAGCTGAAACAGAACACCGACAACAACACAAATGTAAATACAATCTAGAAGCAAGACCTCGGATAGCAGTTAATATGATATTAATATAAACAGAGTGTAAATGTAGGGATCTACTTAGGATCAACATTTAAAGCGTAAAAACAAATAGTAAATCACTAGTGTATACTGTCATTAAACCACATTATAATTCGTAAAATCACGACCTCTAGTGGACGCCGTCGTTTAACCACATTACAGTTAGTAAAATCACGACATCTAGTGGACGCCGTCGTTAAAGCACATTACAGTTAGTAAAATCACGACCTCTAGTGGCCGCCGTCGTTAAAGCACATTACAATTAGTAAAATCACGACCTCTAGCGGCCGCCGTGGTTAAAGCACATTGCAGTTAGTAAAATCACGACCTCTAGCGGCCGGCGTCGTTAAAGCACATTACAGTTAGTAAAATCACGACCTCTAGCGGCCGCCGTCGTTAAAGCACATTACAGTTAGTAAAATCACGACCTCTAGTGGCCGCCGTCGTTAAAGCATAGTGTAAAATAGTAATCCCGACCTCTAGTGGTCGCCATCGTTAAAGCATAGTGTGAAATAGTAATCTCGACCTCACGTGGCCGCCGTCGTTAAAGCATAGTGTGAAATAGTAATCGCGACCTCTAGTGTCCGTCGTCGTTAAAGCATAGTAGTAAAATCACAATGACGCTTAGCAGCAACAGTTACTCAAACACCTTCAATAGTAAAATGACACCGTCTAAAAGCACACAGCCGGAACATAGACAAACCGCATTACAGATAAAACACACACACACGCACGCACGCACGCACGTACGCGCACACACACACACACACAATAGCGAACATACAACCATTCAACTGATACTGAACGGTAGAGATGTGTTGAAAAAAATTGAGATTCGTATCTTCCCAAACGTTGGTGTTGGTGTTGGTGTTGAAGCGACAGGTAGAAGGTGTGGCGTGCTCGTTGTCTTTGTATCTGTTTTCATGTGAAAAAATAAATAAATAAATACAGCAGTGAAACGTAAACTATCACTCCAAAATGTTTTTTCCCACCTCCTATCAGCTGAGGCGTCTGGTGAGTTAAAGAATCAACGAGCGGGTGCCCTACTCCTTCGACCTCTGACTGATCGTCTGTTTTCATACGCACAGGCGTTGAATAAAACAAAAAACATAGGTAGTTAAATATAAAATACATCGACAGACTGTGGTTAAAATACTTTTTTTTTATTGAACTGAATGTTTTGCTCTCACCGTTGAACAGTTGGAGCGACCCGTTCAATGAATGATCAGCATCCACAGGGTCCGGATGACTTCCCGGTCGTGTCTGATTTCCGGGTTCCGGGTGACCTTTTCATGCACACACACACACACACACACACACACACACACACACACACACACACACACACACACACACACACACGCACGCATGTATATACACTTAATAAATACCGCTATTCTTTACCTTGTTATCGTAATTATGATTAGAATCGCTGTCTCCTTCTCACCAATGACTCGCGCCGGTCCTGTCTTCCGTGCCGAATTAACCGTCGCTTACGGCTCAGAGAGCGTTGGTTACTCCCCTTCGATCGATTTCCTGTACTCGGCCCCGGACGAACTCGTCCTCGCTGTCGATTATTATAATAAACGGCGTGTTCTGAGCCTCGGTGCCGCTGACTTGAAGACTCGCTCTCAGATTCACAGCCGACAGATCCGCACGGGCATCTCCGTCTTCAAAAGTTACACGCATTAACCGCTCAAGCTCCTCAGCGCCGATCAGCGTCTCCGGGAAGTTATTCGCGGAGGCGATAATATCTGAAAAATAGAAGTGCGGCTGTTGTAACACATAATAGAGATATTAACAACGAATTATAAAATAATTCAATATTTTTACCAGTATCACTCTGCGTTAAATGAACGTCACACAGATGAGTGACGACGTCTGTCAATGAAAAGAGACATGGTACGTGATAAACATGGCGTAACGTTTTTATTATACTTATATATGTAAATGTAAATACATAGATACACATATATGTATATACTTATATGTATACTGTATAGATATAGATAGATGGATAGATAGATAAATATTCACCTACGACGTGCAGAGGAAGAGGCATCCATGGGTAGTCTGGAGTCCTTTTGGAAAGGAGGATGAAGTTCTGGAAGGTCTGGTCAACAGCGAAGGTTACCCCGGAACTGATGTAAAATGTGGTATGTTTCGGTGTCTGAGAAAGAGTCAGGCATAATGCCTGTTGTCACACCGCTGTTTACCCCTTTTTCAAGTATTTCCTGAGTAAGTAAAATTGCATCGTTTAAAACTCACACAGGGTGTAAAATTAAATAGACTGATTCAACAGAAACTCATATGAGTTGAATAGCTGTGTTATTTGAACTAATGCTGAAAACTAAAGTATTTCTTTCTTTTGTTTTATCCTTGTTCACTCAACCTTATTTTCTGAAAACTAAAAGTATTTCTTTCTTTTGTTTTATCCTTGTTCACTCAACCTTATTTTCTGAAAACTAAAAGTATTTCTTTCTTTTGTTCTATTCTGAAAACTAGAAGTATTTCTCAAACAAGTACAAATTATCTGTTTAAACGCATTTTGAAAAATGGTGCATGAGTTGGGTAGCTGCGTCGTTTGAACTATTAGTGAAGACTAAGAAGTGTTTTCTTTCTACTGTTTTATCTTTAAGAAATATTTCAAGAATGAAAAACTTCTTCATAAGATGTTAAATAACTTCTAAAATGTTTAAACCCGAAATAATATTGTAGCTACTAATGTGTTTTGATTATTTAGCCTGCAATGCAGAAACAGTTCAAACATTGACTAATGCTGAAAACTAAAAGTATTTCTTTCTTTTTGTTTTACCCCTTTTTTTTTACCCACACCCCTAAGGTAATCCTCCCGGTGTCTCATCACACACCCACCCTCCCGCTGACCCTGCCTGACCCTTGCGTCTGTGAGGATGTAGCTGACCCCCACCCCCTGCATCACACAAGGGTGAAGCTACCCCTTGGACCTTCATTATTTTAATTTCCTGTTGATATAAAAATGGGGAGGGTAATTATTTTAATTTCTTTTTGATATAAAAAGGGGTGGGGTTTATTACTTCCGGAAGGGGAGGGTTTTATTACTCCCGGGGGACCATCAATCATACAGATTTGACATATAGTGGTCTCCTTCATCTCTCTGTCTATTTATAGAATCCCAAATCAAAAAATGCAGAGGAAAACATGAACTCAGCGGCAGATGGTTCCTGTGAGCATGTTTACAAATCAGGTTTCAGCACAGTCTGAGGTGCAAGAGAGACAAAGGTTTCCCACCTCCCTGCCTGTTACCATCTGCAGCTCTCTGTACTCTCTGGGCACCGAGCGAGCAACACGCGCCAAAACTGCACACATTAAAAACGCAGCTCAAGATTGCATGACGCTTATTGACTCAGTGCTTGAAACAGACCCAACTCAAAGGAGGTTTCAGAACACAGTGATGGGCCCTGGTATGTTGTGTTTCATTTGAACGAAACAGTAAATAGAGCCGTGCTTGTTGTTCAGTATAAAATAAGGAAAGACAGTCCCCACGAAGTGGATTCAAGATCATTGCCATTGCAATCACACACACAGTCAAAGAGCCTCTGGGAGGAGGAAATGCTTTTCTGCGAGATTTCACTAAATAGCTTCACGATTGCTTTCATTGCTACTTCCTGCCACTGCATATGTTTGATTTCCCTTAAGTTTCTCAGATAAATGTCTCATAAATGTCACAAGATGCAGATCAGTCAATTCAGTCAATAGAAGCTGTGAAATCCTACAGTATATTAACTTCCTGTCCACTTTTCCATGACCACCTGAACTTACTCCCAGGTTGTCCCACGACTTTTGACTTCCATACTTAGCAAAGATGACCACACAAAAATGCTACGCTGATTCGACATTAGCATCATGAATAATAACCGTTTTATAGCACAGTACCCTTGTAATGCTCTTTCGTGGCAACAGCTCTTACACTTCTGTGTTCTCATAACTACGATCTACATATGTCTGTTATTAGCATGATCATTAGCATATTATAAACAGAATGTATAAACAAGGAAACCAAAGGGAAAATGTAAATTATGCACTAATAAAACATGTTTTTTGATTATACATTATTACATATACATTATTATTACATATTTAAGTACATTATAACGGGTGATTCTTAATGTTCTGTACGTTCTAAATATTGGAGGGTCTTCATAAGAGGTATTATGGAAACCACTTGGGCATTAAGTCTTTAGCAGAGTCACACAGAGCTCATCTCTAGGGTTTAAAGGCATCATGCATAAAAATAGCGAATTATTATTCATGTTTTCAGGATATAGGGTCAAAAATGAGAAAAGCATATGTCATCCAATTAAAAGGGGTAGGCTTCAAGAACCTGCACTTTGATTTAAAGAATCTTGTTTTAAATCTCTCTGCGTTCATGTGGCTGCACATTTCAATCCTTGATATGTAATGCATATGGCAGAATTGACAATAAATCCTCTACCTTTACCTTCACGCACGACTCTAGTCAAATCTGACCTTCAGAGGTGGAGAAATTTAAAAAGAAAAAAAAAAAAAATCATTGATAAACTACAGCAAGTGATTTTGTTTGGAGTGGGAAGTCTCCTCGGGTCAGCAGATCGTTACTCCATAAGTGTAAATTCAAAACAGTTTTATTATTGAGCCTCTTATATTCATAAAATCTGCTGTCTTACTGATGTTTACCTTAGTCCAAACTGGAAATGTTTTCATGCTCATCCTCTATTAATGCTCCAGTATATTCCTCACTGCCTATGAAAAGACCTACCAATGTCAAGAATCCCAAGGTTACGTTCCATGCTATTAAAGTTTGCTCCCAATTTCAGAAGCGCTGTAAATATAATTCAGCCACTCAGAATTCTGGCCCAAAAAGAGAATCGTGTGTTTCCTCCCTCTTACTTGGAGAAATGCTTGTCACGCTCGTACAATAGTCTCTCAAAACAATATCAAATCATATATTTTGTCTAAAATAAATAAAAAAATAAAAACTTTCACATGTTTCCTTCTCTACCTCCTGACTCAGCAACAATCTACTCAGCCCTAGAAGAGAATTGTTTCTGAAATATATTAATGAGATTGAGGTCAAAAACGAGAGGAGCATACAACAGGGAATCAGGTTTTCAAATAGATGAAAGTTGGTGGGAGAAAACGGTCACTGAATTTCAGTAAGTTACATCATGCGCATGCCCGATCCTTATTCATTTCAAGGTCATATGTGGGGTCCCCTTCAGCAAAGATAAAAATAAACATTTCAATATTACTATTAATAGCTATGGGAGAAGGAAAACACGCCTAAAATTTCCCTTTATGCCTTTACCATCAATAAAATTTGTCAAACGCCTTGTTTTTCTGCGCTTAAATTGGCCGCAGATACAAAGATGGTGACGTGTGATCCAGTTACACCTGATTCAGCTGGACACTGGCAGTGCATCTCCATTCACAGAAACACTGCTGTGACATCAAATATGAGCTGGACAGTGAGGCAGCTGCCAGGACAGCAACTCCAGCTGGACGGGTGAGATGTTTCTCCAAGGAAGTTATCGCTAAATTATTAATTATCCTGGCTCAGCATCGACCAAATGACCTGCTGATGATTGTCTAAATGCATCCACCAGTGCGTATGTTGGATGCGTTTATTCAGCAAGCTACAGTCAAGTTTAAAGGGCGTTTCTTTTCTCTTGTTTTTATTAAATGCAGTAATTTCAAGTGACGGTGCAAGCAAGCCGAGGTCAAGCACCAGCATGTTAGTGACGTGCAGGTGCAAAAGACGATGTGATTCAAATGTTAGGATCAGGACGTTGGTCCTTCAGGGCCATCCATAAAGTATCAACAGGAGTCACAGGTGAAGAAGAAGAAGATTTCGTCCTGGAGTATATTAATTCCGATTGTGGTGTTTTTCGTACTCTGTTAACCATACCGATGGATGCTTGGAGTGAGACAATCCATTTCTCCAAAAATCGACGGTCTCTTCTACCATAGCCGCTTATGGAATGATGCCCTTGTGTTGAAAAAAGCACTGGCCTTTTAGGACCGCCCCACCCTGGACCGCCTACTTGTTGATGGCTGTTATAAAGAGGATTTTTTCCAGAGCAACACCATGCAGACGTACCTGTTGGAACAAGACCGTCCAAGACAACGATGAGGCCAGAAGGTGTTCCGAGACGTATCGTCACTACCTTCCTCGGAGCTGCTACAGGCGGCCCCGGGTACGGGATGAACAACTCCTCGCCGTCACCTCTACATCCTGCGGTAGAACACGTTGCGGCTGACGGTCATAAGTACGAGGGTTCTAACAACGACACGACAGACGGAGCCCGTCCTTCATTGGACGTCAAAGACGACACAGACGACTCTGTTGCAACTGAAATGCAAGATGTGGATGACGAGGAGGAACCTGTAGGGAAGGCAGCAACCGCCTGCCCCGGGAACGAAACTGTCGACGTGCATCCGCCTGCTTTATCCACTGCTTCTCAAGACCAAGAACCAGCAGCTAATGATGACACGGATGGATGGATAAGCGGTTTCTTCTTGAAAGCTTTAAAGACAGTTGTATTTCATCTACTAGGTAAAACCATACGCAGGTATTGGAGGGAGATCTGCTACGGTTGCCAAGTAGACCATCCCAGCCAACTACAACACAGCTGTCTTGAAGAGATGGAGGATGATTTCTACCGCCTTAATTTCCACCCGTTGATGAAGAGACTCTGTAACAAGAACTTTCTGCCTGCTGTACAACACTACTTGACCCTGAATGACGTACAACCGGGGAAAATGAGAACGAAGGCTACGGCTGAGACAGTCTTGCTCGAAATGAGGTGTCGAAAATCAACTGTCTGGAATGAATACATCAAACATGAGCCTGAGGATCTTCTAATTGAACGTCTGGAATCAGCAAGTAGAATCTGGAATAGAACGCCGGTCCTGGGCGATGTCACAAACACGAGATTCCCTCGTATGTGATGTTTATTTTTTTTACTCTTTTACTGTCTTTGTATAACATTACGTTTGAATCCTTACATAACCTGTGGAATAAAAAACATTAAGAAGTATATTTGGATCTCAGCTCATTCATTTCTCGTTTAACATGACGGTGAAACACATCATTAAAAGAGTTTATTACAATCCTCTTCACCCCGGGACCTCTGGAGGTGTGAGTCGCCTTCGTCCAGGGGTGCAGGTTGAGACTGGAAAACCAGTCAGTTCTAAATCTATTAAAGATTTTTTTATCAAAACAGGATGCCTACACCCTGCATAAACCAGCCAGAGTAAACTTTCCGAGATACAGAGTATTTGTTCACAGGCCTCTTCAACAATTCCAGGCCGACCTATGCGACATGCAGGCGTTGGCTAGATATAACGACGATCAAAATTACTTGTTGACCGTTATAGATGTATTTTCAAAGAGGGCCTATGTACGCGTTTTAAAAAGAAAGACTCCGATCGAGAGAATGAAGGCGTTCAAAACAGTGCTGGAGGAGTGCGGGACGCCTGCAAAGCTACAGACGGATGATGGGAAAGATTTTTTTAACAAGAGTTTCAGGGCTTTGATGGAAAGGAAGGGTATTAATCATTTTTCAACAGCGAGTGACGTTAAGGCCTCTGTGGTTGAGAGATTTAACCTCACTCTTAAAAGTCGGATGTGGAGATATTTCACGGCTAAAAACACATTACGTTACATCGAGGTTTTACAGGATCTAGTAAAGAGTTATAATCACAGCTATCACAGTAGTATAAAAATGACACCGATGGAAGTAACTAAAGAAAATACTCTGCAATTTTTACATTAGACCATCGAAAGATCTGCAGAAGGCAAAATTTAAGGAGGGCGATCATGTTAGGATATCAAAACTACGAGGTGTATTTGACAAAAAGTATGAGCAGAGTTTTACAGATGAGATATTTACGATAACTGAATGTATTCATCGCACCCCGCCTGTGTATAAATTGAAAGATTTCGACGGCGAGACCATCCAGGGGTCATTTTATGATCAAGAATTACAAAAAGTACAACTCGTAAAGGATAAAGTATTTCACGTTGAAAAGATTCTCATGGAACGCTGCGTTAAAGGAGAGAGGCAGGTCTTTGTCCAGTGGAAGAACTGGCCTGAAAAATTCAACAGCTGGGTAAAAGCTTCGGATATAAAAAATATATAAGAAGGTCCTTCTTTACACCAGGCATCATATCACCATGTACGACTCAAAGAACACAGGCTTCTATGTGACTTTACCATCAAACGCCAGCGCAAATGTTTTTAAAGACAACTCCATTGGTACTTTCTGCGTTGATTTAGCACAACATATCGATTTAAATGGAAAATGGGAGGTCGCTTTGACGGAGATTACATACCCTCACACGTGGCATAATATTCCAGAAGATACAGCATCATTTTCCTGGAAACCGAACCATAGAGTACTTGATTCCAACACAAACACGGCTCCCCCTAGAGGATCAGATTCGGAGGCTAACACAACACGACGGTATAAAGATGAATTTCATAGAGCCATGGCTCGTCTTAGGGCTCCAGATCCCGATGCCAGCGCCTCTGCTCAGAGGAAAAAAGACGAATCACGAGGGGTTGATCGACATTTCAAAACGGCGGGAACAGATATTTCCAAACTGAAGTTTAAGGGAGGATATTACAGCTCTATTAATCAGATTACAACCGAGTTGGAGCAAACCTTTAAAAAAACCAATAACGACATACGCTTCCTGTTTAACAGTGCACGGCAAAAAATTGATCTTCAAGGAGACGGGCAGAACCTAGTGCTTTTTAACTCGCCTTTGGCTTACATGCTAGGTGTAGAGCCTGGTAATTGGATACATTTTTGCGACTACAGAGCGCCCCATCCAGTTGATTTAAAAGTGGGGTTTTACCATCTCTACTGTTACAGCGACGTTGTAAGACCGCAGCTTGTAGGGGATGCATATGCACCGCTTTTAAGAACTGTGGAAATCAAGGGTAGCTACTCAGATATAATCACACAACATTTTAACCCTGCTTTCTATTTACCGGTGGCCAAGAACCATATTGAAAATATTCAGATACAAATTAAATCGAATCTTAACAAACCCGTCAATTTTACCTTTGGAAAGGTCATGGTGACTCTATACTTTAGACCTGTTACTTGAGAGGATATTATATAACCCTTGTATCGTCATGTGGTAATTCATTCACCATCACAACGCCGGAGAGAGATAACCAGTCTTTGCAGGCCAAGTCGTAAACAAACACAATGGTTCATGCAGGCTTAAGAGACGACCCTCACAGATTTGTACAACATTATGAAAAACAGGTGGGCGGAGATCTACCCGGTTTCTACGGTGCCCCTGTTATGTACGAACGTGGCATCGGTTCCCTCTTCTCGAAAATGTTTCGGTTTGATTCACCGCTCTTGAAAAGAGGTATTGCCATCGCGAAACAACATCTCAAATCAGCGGTGGGTAACATAGCTACGGATATGTTCACCCGTACCTTGAGAGGAATGAGCGATCAACAGAGACAGAAAGGGTCAGGAGGTACAGCCGTCTTATCGCGGAGGACAAAGAGACGCCCTCCAGGACGATGTGTAACACAGAGCTCTAATAAACGTACAAACAAAAAAAGAAAGAAGTCTGTTGACAGAAGCAAACGGTCCAAGAGGAAGTCCAGAGGGAGCTCTGATATATTTTAAAAAACCTTATATACAGGAACATGGCACTCCTACACCAGAAATCTGCTGAATGCACATTGGCAGAACTGGATTTATTCACGCCCCCGATGACGCAACTTTCCATCAAAGACAAAATTTACACTGAAATTGCACCAGTAGCCGCTATCAGCGAAGGAGGACCTATTGAGTTTTTTATACCGGGAGACGGTGAAAAGTATCTAGACCTAAACGACACCCTTCTACACGTGCGTGCAAGAATTACTAACAACTACATCACGAGGCATTTACCGGTATGAGAGATCTCTCCCCGTTCAATTTTCATCATTACAACACTGAATATCTAGCCCTCTGTCAGGACGGCCAACAGATCCCTGCTAAAGCTTTTCAACCTCAGTTTAATAACGGTATGGCGGTCAGAGAGTTTTATAACATGATTCTAGCTACAGGAAGACATTTGAAGGATCTGCCTCTAAGCATTGACCGCGAAGGTTTTAGAAGCGGTTATTCGTTGTTTGCATTTAATCTCAATCCAGCCGACGACAACTACGCTCTCTCTCCTCTCTCAAATGGGAATTTAAGACTGGAGATGAGATTCAGAGTACCCTTACCGAACACCGTAACACTGATTGTGTACGCTTGTTACGATTCCATTCTGGAGATTGATGCAAAAAGACAAGTGCTGGTGGACTATTATTATAAAAGTTATGGATAGTCTCCAGTTACAGAGGCTGCTGAGAGGTCTCTTGGGCGACACATTTTACGGTGTATGGCCGTCGGACAGGTTGCCTCAATTGACACAACCCCTCAGACTGCCTGCATATTTCATCGTCAACACACATCCGGCACATAAACCAGGAGAGCACTGGTTTTAACTCTCGAAGAAGACGGTAGAACAACTTTCTTTGACTCATTTGGAATGGGACCCTACTTTGCACATTACCCTGAAAATATTTTAAAGTTTCTCAAAAAACATTCAGTCGACATCAAGTACAACAATGGTCAACTACAGCACCCCCTATCGTTTGTATGTGGTCATCACTGCGTCATCTACCTCTGTCATCGCGCTAGAGGGTTGTCTATCGAAGAAGTATTAAGTCTATAAAGCGACGATACCTTAACAAATGACCTCATGGTATACAACTTTGTGAAAGGTCATCAACAATGTCTAAAAAGATGTGCACACTGTCCGTGGAAACAACAAAACTGTTCTCTTCTGTATTTTAATGACTATTGTAACGTGTGACTAATCTTATTTTGTTTGTACGTGTGTTGAAAAGAAAATCTGTAATCTTATAGTAATTCAATAAAACATTTTATTGATGAAAAGGCAATAACCGTGTACAAGGTAATTATTCATGAAACCCATCGAGGTGTTAGAGACAATTTCTTCCTTTTGGTCGCTACACGCGTCAAGCGTCGTCGAGGTGTCACTTTAGAGTCCTTTGGGTCGGGAGACCAGCCCTCGGCTATACTTTTCTTTCGTGAGGTAGAATTCGATTTAAGTCTCTGATATTGAGGCCGCGCTTCAGGATTGGACAGCAGGGTGAGAGGGATGTTTAGCTTTAATAATGTGACGAGAAACTCGGACCATCCCTCAGGTAATGAAGAACTTGTTTTCTTATACGGTAGGGAAAGGTACTTGAATATATCAATCACATGAGAGCCTTTTACAGCATTTCCTTCATACATAAATTCACCATTCATATTCCAACCGTCGCCGTTTTTGGATATCCTCTGGATAATGTATTCAGCATTTCTTCGAGCTTTTGACGGAAGGCTGTTTAGAATATCCTTACCCACGACGTCCGTTACAGAGGGTGTTTTTAGAACGCTTTGGTCGCGACTGTCAGAGTCGTGTGGATGATCTCCGTCTCGTTGTAAAGTCAGAGTTACTCTCCTTTGGTCTCTCTGATCCTGTTTTGTAAAGGTTAAATATCTCTGCAATAGACCATCATACTGTTTAATCTTCTCATACGAGTTTAACTGAGAATCATTTAGAACGGTCCTCATCTTCTCATTCAATTCATCTTCGGCTGTTTCACGGATGTCAGAGGATGGGCGTGATGACTGGTTAATTTGCTGAGGAGAGACGAGATACATTTTCTGGACAGTCTTCATGGCGTTTTACTTCTTTACAAGTCCTCCTATTAGATTTCCAATGATTGGAACGGCAGCCGCTAGCAACGGCAACAGGAATCCACCCGATTGCTTTTTAAGAATCCTTCGTTTACGCTTCACGCACGCTTTTTTTTAGCCAAGAGTCTGATGTTTTTCTTCTGATTTTTCAGTTTTTTTAACTGAGCTTGCGACAATGGTACATTCCCCTTCAAAACATTCAGGGCGATCTCGCAAAGAGCTTGAATAAAGTCCCGAGAACTACGCATTAAAATGTCTTTACGTTTCTTTGACGGAGCGTGGTATAGTTCCTTAAGTAAACCAGCGTTTCTTTTTATACGCGCTGACATAACTTAAGCAGACGTTTTTGGTATGTACACAGTGTGACGCTCGTGAGGAAGTATCCCAGTCCTTAGTCTGTAGCGTTCTGGACATGAGGGTGTTAGATCAACAATTAAGTACCCGTGAGCGCCAGCTGTAACATCTTCAAAGCTTTCTAGAAAGAAAGCTCTTTGAGACGGGTAAATCGCAAAAGCAAGAACTTTTATCTGCATTTTATCGCGAGGATTCTTAAACAATACAAAGTAATTGCTATTCAGACTAATAGTACGACTATATTTACCACGATGAAATAAGTTTTGCGTCAGCATTATAACACTCATATTTTTATGATGTCTGTACCGCGTAAAAACACGGACAACCTCTGGGTTTTCAGAAGCTTCAAAAATAACATCGTCAAGAATAATCAAATGTTTTCTATCAGTAGGAAATACATCTTCATTTTCAAAAGATTCAGGTAAACCTTCAATGAATTTGATATTTTTATTCATCTTTTGCAACTCAGTGCAAAACCCGAAAGGTTTGGTTGTGCCGTCCGAAAACAAGCGCCTCTTATCGTACACGACCCGGAGTTTTTTCGTAACTGATCTGTTTTTTAAAGTGATGTTCTTTTTTATCCCTGACAATGTTGTGTTGACGGGTCTCAAGCACGCCGTCAGGAGAATACTGTAAAAACAAGTCATCCAGTGTCACCACAAACAATGGGGGAACCCTTTACACATGACTGTTAGATTGTGGATGAAAAGTTTGAGGCCATCCTGAAAGAGGGATCATTGTTCAAGTTTTTTGACCCTCAGATTATCAATTAATGTGTTAATATTCTTCTGCGAGACGTACGGTTACTCTCTCCTCACTGGCATCAACAAGAAATATCTGTAAGGTCTCCTGCTGGTCCAGAACTCAATCATTGTTTCTCTGAATGAGCACCTTTGAACACGTGTAACTTGTTGAATCGCCCAGGTTCTAGGTCTAAACTGAGGATACCATGTATTGTTGTACTTGTTATTTAGAAACAATACAATACAAGGGACCTGCCATGATGTATGGTTGAGAGACTGCTACACAGGCAGACAAGCAGAGTCACATGTGTCTGAATTGATGGCCTGGTTTTCATAGGCGGAGTGAGCATCTAAGATCAAGATGGAGGTCGCCGATTTGTGATGGCTACTAGTGAGGAAAGGGTAAAATTGTTGGGGTTCGCGGAGCGGGACCCAAATGCCTTAATGAAATAGACTCACGGAGTAGAAATCAACGATATTTAATCTCAACAAAAACTCCACAATAATCAATACCAGAGATCAAAAAATACAAACAGAAGGCGTCACCGAACCGGGAGAAGAACACAACGGAGATAAGTCCAACAAAAAGCGTCACCGAACCGGGAGATCACGAATGAGGAATCTGAAAGTACAAGATAATGTTGATCAGGGACAAATAGTAAGGTCACAAAACGCGGTTGTTAAGACGAGAATACGAAATAACTAAGCTACAATCAGAATAAACAAGAAGTACACGGAGATCTGAACTAAACCAGGAATAAGACAAACCTAACTCAGGCACCAGGGAGACTAAACCAAGAGATTAGAAAATACAGAGCGAGCGGACAAAGGGAAGAAAACGCGGAAGCCAATTACCTAGCAACAAGTTGATTCGATCTGGCACTCACTGCTGGAACCAAGGTGCTTAAGAAGGGGAGGGATGATGATGTGTAGATTAGTTCCAGCTGAGTGCCGGCTCCAAAGTGAAGCTCCAAAAAATCAGAGGAGACGAAAAGAGGAAGTGGTGCAAAATAAAAGCGAATCATGACAAAAATGAAGTCATACATCAAAGATTTTACAAGCTACTCACAAACATTCAACATAAATATTTGCCTGCATTCAACTTTTAATTTTCAACTTTTATCATTTCTATCTTTTGCAGGAGATAACTATTCCATCATTTATGTTTAAAGCACATCATAGTGAGAATATATTACAACAGCATTAGATTTAGCTCTTTCAAAATTTCAGATTTTGTTCAAGGATATTGTCGGTATCCATTTGCTTTTGGAATTAATTGAGATTCCTTGCAGAAGTATCCTTTTGACGCAAATGTTGACAGTAACGTTTGAAAATCGTAACATGGTCCTGGAAATTGCAGCACCTTCAAGAGTTTCTCCCCAACCAACAGAAACACTACATCATTACAAAATAAAACCCAAAAAGTACTGTGGTAACATGCAAACATGAATCTCAGTCTACACTTTGACTCCAAAGGTCCAGTGGAAAAGCCTCATAGAACTTCATATCCAATATGTGTTCCTTCCTTCCGTTTAAAGTTCTCGTATGAGTTGTTGATGAGGTGTTTATAAGATGTTCATACAAATTCTACCAAGAAGAACACACCCAAACCAATAACAAGCATTGTCTCGGAGTTGTAAGTGATATGTTCATCAATTCCGCATTTACCTACGGATGCGTAGATCCAACAAGTCCAACATTTCCCCTCTGTGGGACAAATAAGGGACACTCTGTGCTCAAGATTCAAGATTGTATTAATCACCGTAGTCACCCTCGACATTTTGGGTCTTCTCATTTTAAATCTTAATCTCATTCTATCACTTTCGCCCTCTTATGGGCAGAACGGCGAATTTTGCCACCGTTTTTAAAAAAAGTGCATCGAGGCTTATTTTAGGAGCGAGGTACTAGTCATTGGCTGTATACGTTGAACGAAGGCGGCCTGAGTATGATCCGGGACATCTTCCCATAGGATTGGATATTGGATCACCAAGCGTTATCAGGATGTGTTCACAAACATGCTTTCATGCGTTTGCAGACATTCACTCGGTTAAAATTCAATTTGAGTGAAAAATGAGACATAATCACACTGTTGCTTCCAAAAATTTTTGTTAGCTTTGTTAGATTGTTTTTTTTTTGTTGTTGTTGTTGTTTCTCAGGTGTTCTTTCTATGGAGTTTCTATTCTTTCCCTTCACTATGAACAAAGTTGTTCTTTGAAGTAGATTCTCATATTTACTTTTTCTGATATTTTCTATGTGCATATTCCGTCGTATGCATTTACACTTTAAAACTTAACTGACTGATGGATAGATAGGTAGATGCAAGTTCATAAAAAGGAATAAAAGCCTTCTGCAGGATTCAGTGCCTCATTGAGAGACTACTAGCGTAAAAAAAAAAAAAAAATGCTTCCGCGCAATCCGTACACCTTGTGAATGTAAACAAATAGAAGATAAAACACTATTCAGCTTGAAGATATGTAAAGAAAATGTAGGTCTACGACGATTAAAAATGAAAAACTGAATGTATGTCAGAAACTACAATGTCAACCCTGTGATTTGTTGTTTGTCAGTTAGAATTGGCAGTGATTAGTAAAAAAGCTTTACTTGTAAAAAAAAAATATATATTTATATATATATTTCATACTATTTCGTGAAAAAAGCGGGGTTTGTGACTGGTAGCGAAAATAAAAAGCTCTTGACATCTCAAAAGTTATACATCTTTTATTTTTTCAAATTTGACAAATGGCTGAACAAATGAAAAAAGTTTGTTAAAATTTTTAAATAAACTATATCTAGTTTCTAATAATATTCATCTATTTATCCTATCGTAGATGGTTGTACAAAAACGTCAGGCTTTAGTTCAGGATTAGTAATACAATTTGTGTAAGCAGACAGTTTCAGGTAAATGAAAAGATTAAGAAGATTGGGAACATGCCAACATGCTCGTACATACTAAAATGGCTTGTTGTCTTATAGTGAGAATGGTATGTCTTAAATTTGATGCACGTGTGTGTGTGTGTGTGTGTGTGTGTGTGTGTGTGTGTGTGTGCTGAAAAAAACTTTATTTGTTGTTTTTTCAAACAATTCAATTTCTGGTACTGACAATTAGAAGTTTTTAACAGTGAAACAGATATTTGAGATTCTAATGGATGGAGAAAAGCTTGAAGTAAAAGGAAAAATGTACTTACAGGCTTCAGTGCGTCGGTTAGATTTTATAAGATGAACAACCAGCCTACCAAAACTATTCTTTTATGGTAACTTGCGAACACAGACAAAACAGACAAGACAAAAACAGGTTCACGAACCTACAATGTCAACCAGTTTAATTTGCCAGTTGTTTGTTTTTAAAACACTGAAAAAAAAAGTTTTAAAATTTGAGACACAGTTGATAAATAATAACTGAGAATACACCTGTAACTTGTGAAAAAATATGAAAATACAATATCTGAATTTGTTCACATGCCTTACTTCAGCATTAAAATTTTGTGAAAATGAACAACAGAAACACTGTTTTTTAAAATGGAAAGATTTAATTTAAACACATTTCGATTTCGACTCGGGTTACTTTTTTATAATTCTCAATTCATACATTCATAGTTTCACCTCAGCTCAAAGCATGTTAGTCTCTGGATCTGATCTAAATATCACATATGATGTTGGAGTAATTGCGTCATTGAGTTTCCTCCGGCTGGGCGCACCCTTAGAGATAGGGTGAGGAGTTCGGTCATCCGGGAGGAACTCGGGGTGGAGCCGCTGCTCCTCCTCATGGAGAGGAACCAGTTGAGGTGGCTCGGGCATCTGATCCGGATGCCCCCTGGACGCCTCCCTGGGGAGGTGTTCCGGGCATGTTCTACCAGGAGGAGACCCTGGGGAAGACCCAGGACTCGCTGGAGATATTATGTCTCCGGTCTGGCCTGGGAACGCCTCGGGATCCCCCGGGATGAGCTGGAGGAGGTTTGTGCGGACCGGAAAGTTTGGGCTTCCCTGCTCCGAATGCTGCCTCCGCGACCCGACCCCCGAACACAAAATGCACACTACAAAACTAACATGTCGCACCGTACTGCTCCCGCATTTGGCTATTTTCACCTGAAAATACAGAATAAAGACACATTTAAATCAATGAAAAGCATGGCTTGTAATATACACATTTTAGCCACTCGTAAGGCAAAAAAAAAATAAAATAAAATAAAATTAAGGGTTAACATACTTTGGATATTTCTACACTACTTGTCTGACTAGCGATAGCATCAAGTATAAATGAATGTTCATTCAATGAATGTTCTGTCCCTCCTACATTGTAGATGTGTTACATGACAAGTTATAGGACGTTTGTATAGCTATTATATCGCATTGCTTCACAATTGTTACATTGCAGGAACACATTCAGTCATTTCATCTTGCATGATACAGGGATTGAAAAGAAGCAGAGTGAAGAACAGTTCTTGTAACTTATTCTCACTTTCCCTCATTTTTGCCACAGTGTTTGCGTGTCGCTGTGTGTGTGTGTTAACTTTGTTGTGTGTTACAGTACATTTTGTGCTTGTGTTCAGTATGTATGTATTAGTGTTGAGTAGTAACTTCTCGAAGGCTCAAACGTTGTGTTGCTCAGTCTGGTCTGATCTAAATGTCACAGCTAATGATGAAGTAATTTTGTACTGCTTGCACGTTTGATTGTTTTACCCCTAAATTACAGGGTACAGTACAAACAAAAAGTAGTCGTTTTTTTACCTTTAGTGTGACTAGATTTTTTTCGAAAAGCATGACTCAGTCAAGCAACGACTGATGAAAATAGAATGTTTCTATATTTTATCGTCTGACTTGAAACAGCATCATGTAACTTTAAAATAATAAAATCTCTGTTTGTTCCAGCTCCAGAGGTCCTTCTATCGCCACCAGAAGGTTATCGGCTGACTCGAATCTAATATTAGAAGAGACAATGCATCTAGTACATAATATCATGAGATATTAAGAGCAGCTTATAATTGATTAAATATATTTACCTGTATCACTCTGCGTTAAATGAACATCACCCAGATGGGTAATAATTCCTATAAAAGTAGAGATGAATATGATAAACCAACATGACAAAGTTTTTATAATAGCTTTTTATATTCACCTATAAGCATCCGTGGCTAGACTGGTATCTATTGAAGGGAGCACCGCCGTCGGATCCGCGTGTACGCCACCGTCTTCAAAAGTTGGTCGCATTAGCTGCTCGAATAATGAAATATTTTTACCTGTATCACTCTGCGTTAAATGAACGTCACACAGATGAGTGACGACATCTGTCAATGAAAAGAGACATGGTACGTGATAAACATGGCGTAACGTTTTTATTATACTTATATATGTAAATGTAGATACATAGATATACATATATGTATATACATATATGTACTGTATACTGTATAGATATAGATAGATAGATAGATAGACAGATAGATAGATAGACAGATAAATATTCACCTACGATGTGCAGAGGAAGAGGCGTCCATGCCAAGTCTGGAGTCGTTTGGAGAGGTGGCTGAGGTTCTGGAAGGTCTGGTCAACAGCAAAGGTTACCCCTGAACTGGTGTAAAATGTGGTCTGAATCAGGGTCACCTAAATACTCCGTTTGTGTGGGCAGGGCCTAGGTGACGCCTTTGTTGATTTGAATACTTCAAAACAATAGGGAGGAAGAGCCCAGTGTCTGCTAGGTAGCTAAGAGGTGTGAACTGACCCTCCACCAAATGGCACAATTTGAAAAGGAAGGTCTACAGGTGGGGCGGCCTGGGTGTGAACTCGGCCTAAACAACGTTGTCTGAAAGACAATGAGGTCTGCCTTCAAATTGTCTCTTTTGAAGATTCAATCGTGTGGGAAAGAACTCACGTCTCCCCTGCAAATTAACCGATTATCACAGACTCTGTTTCAGTGTCTGAGAAAGAGTCAAGCATAATACCTGCATAATACCTGTTGTTAAGCTGTCTGAAGTGTTTTTTGAAAGTTATCCACATTTTTATGTTTGGCGTTCCGAAACCCACCTTATCTCAGGCTGAAAACGCGTTTTCTGCATTGTGCCACAACTTCTCAGCGAAGAATCAAAACATAAAATTTTCACATCCCGCTATAGCAGAAACTTTCTATCTCGTAGTTGCACATCAAATCTAAGCGGTCTGAAGTGTTTTCCAAAAGTTATCAACATCTTTATATTTAGCGTTCCGAAACCCACCTGATCTCAGGCTGAAGACGCGTTTGCTACATTGTGCAACAACTTCTCAGGGAAGCTTCAGAACATGACATTTTCACCTCCTACTATAGCAGAAATTGTCTTTCTAGTAGTTGCACATCAAATCTAAGCTGTCTGAAGTGTTTTTTGTGCGTTGTCAACATTTTTAAGTTTGGTGTTCCGAAACCCGCCTTATCTCAGGTTGAAAACGCGTTTTCTGCATTGTGCCACAACTTCTCAGGGAAGCTTCAGAACATGACATTTTCACCTCCCACTATAGCAGAAATTGTCTTTCTAGTAGTTGCACTTCAAATCTCAGCTATCTGAACTCGTTTTTGAACGTTATCCACATTTTTATGTTTGGCCTTCTGAAACCGAACTTATCTCAGGCTCAGGTCAATCAGAAAACCACCCTCACTCGGGCTGAAAACGTGTTTTGTGCACTGTTCACTCGCTCATCAGAATAGCCTCAGAACATGAAAACATCACCTACAGCGATTGGAAAAACACTCTTTGTAGTATATTGAACACTAAACCTCTACGAATAAGGCGCTGCGACCGGCCTACTAGCAGCCGAACCTTTCCACATTTCCTGCTTCGAAGCCATGGGATGAGTTTGACAAAACCCAGGCGCTGCTATGAGGTGGATGGCAGGTTCCCGCTTGATCTCCACCCGTGCCTCATGTCATCCGCCACCCATCAATCTCATCAATCGCAGAACCTCTCTCAATCGACGAGAGATTTTGGAGATTCAACAGTTCGTCGGCGTGGTGCGCGGCCCCTCCTCCACTCACTGCCACCGCCCGGGGTGAACACCGTCGCTGGTCGAAGGGGCGGAGTGAGCCCAGCCGTCCGGATCATAGCCGCGGTGATCATTGCTGTTCCTTATGGAAAGACCTGTCGGCTGCTCTCACCTCTGCTCCCTCCAAAAGCGTAGGAAGAAAACTTTATTTCTAAAAGTAAGCATCAAAACCAAAGTCTAACTTGAATAAAAAACAAGACGCATTACGTTGGTATCGGGTCCATTTCTTCTCTGCCCAAAATTAGGCTTTGTCACTCTCCAAGTTCTCCTTCCCGTTCCAGTCAATGCGAACTCCGGCTTCAAAATTTTGTTTTCGTTTGACATCGTCTAAGGGGACCGAGCAGAATAGTAACGGCCTCTCTGCCTCCTTATCCCTGACGCCAGAACTGTCCCTGGGGAAGATTCTGGAGGCAAGAAATTCTGTTTTTACTCAGCTTCGACACAATAACAAGCATCGGCCCCAAATAACTCTTTTCCGTCTCTCAACAGATTCCGCTTCCAGCCAAAAGTCAAGAGAGTTTCAATTCTGCCATTAACTCTTCCTATTCCTCAGACTCGCCAGTTTGCTGCGAATGCCACTTCTTCAGAGGATCACACAGTAGCCGCTGCGTGCCAGACCTGCTCGGTTCTCATCTTCATCGCGCGCTCTACCCACTGAGCTAACCAGCCACAACTCTCACCATGGCCTTCAGGGATTTCAACGCCTGACCGTCTGATCACTAGACGGACGCTGTACCAACAGAGCTAACAAGCCACTACAATCTCTTTGGCTCTTCAGGGATTTGAACACCTCACCCCCTGACCACGACACAGACGCTCTACCCACTGAGCTAACCAGCCAGTTCTCACTGCATGGCACTTAAGGGATTCGAACCGCTTACCCTAACCAGCCACTGAGCTAACAAGCCACTTCCATCTCATCTCTTCCAATGGCTCTTCGGGGATTCGAACCGGTGACCCACTTCAGTGATTCCAAGAGAAGTGGCTCTTTAGCTCAGTGTGTATAGTGTTCGTCTAGTGATCGGGGGTCAGGCGTTTCAATGCCTAAATGGCCATGGTGAGAGAGGGGTCTGTTTAGCTCAGTAGGTAGAGCGTCTGTCTCGTGATCGGGGGTAAGTTGTGCGAATCACTGAAGATCCATGGCCAGAGAACTGGCAGGTCTGCTCAGTGGGTAGAGCGGCCATCTTGTGATTGGTTGGTCAGGGGTTCGAATCCCTGAAGTGCCAAGGAGAGAGAAGTGGGTAGGGCTTCCGTCAAGTGATCGGGTATGGGGGCTTACCGGTTCGAATCCCCGAAGACCCATGGAGAGAAGTGGCTGGTTAGCTCAGTGGGTAGAGCCTCCGTCTAGTGATCGGGGGGTCAGCCCCTCCAATCACCGAAGAGCCAAGCAGAGAGAAGTGGCAGTTTAGGTCAGTGGGTAGAGCATCTGTCGAGTGATCATGGCGTGAGGGGTTCGAATTCCTGAAGAACCAAAGCGGTAGAAGTGGCTTGTTAGCACAGTGGCTGGTTAGATCTGGGTATAGTGCATCCGTCTCGTGATTGTGTTGTCAGGGGTTCCAATCCCTGAAGTGCCATGGAGTGAGCTGCTTTGCTCAGTGGGTAGAGCGAAAGTATAGTGATCGGGGGAGTCGAGGGATTGAATCACTGAAGGGCCATGCAGAGAGAAGTGGCAGGTTAGCTCAGTGGCTGCTTAGTTCAGTGGGTAGAGTATCAGACTAGTGATAGTGATCAGGGATTGATGGGTGCTAATCCCTGAAGAGCCATGGTGACAGATGTGCCTGGTTAGCTCAGCGGGTAGAGCGTCCGTCTAGTCATCGCTTCAGGGCTTTTTACGGTCAGGGCTTTAAATCTCTGAAGTGTGATCGAGAGAAGTGGCTTGTTAGATCAGCGGGTAGAGCGTCCGTCTAGCAATGGGGGTAAGTTGTTCGAATTACTGAAGAGCAATCGATAGAGAAGTGGCTGGTTAGTTAAGTCGGTAGAGTGGCCGTCTAGTGATTGGGGTTCAGCGTTTCGAATCCCCAAAGAGCCATGGTCAGAGTTGTGGCTGGTTTGGTCAGTGGGTAGAGCATCGGTCTAGTGATCCGGGGGTCAGCCGCTCGAATCACCGAAGACCCATGGAATGAGAAGTGGCAGGTTACCTCAGTAGGTTGAGCATCCATCAAGTAATCAGGGGGTCGGGAGTTCGAATCCCTGAACTGACATGGAGACAGCAGTGGCTAGTTAATTCAGTGGCTCATTATCTCAGAAGGCAGAGAGTCCGTATAGTGATCAGAGGTGAGGGGTTCAAATCCCTGTAGTGCCATGGAGAAAGAAGTAGCTCAGTCGCTCATTGGGTAGAGCGTCCGTCTAGTGATCAGGAGGTCGGGGGTTTGAATGCCTGAACTGCGATGGAGAGAGAAGTGGCTGGTTAGCTGAGTGGCTGGCTAGCTCAGTGGATAGAGTGTCCGTCTAGTCATCAGGGGTGAGGGGTTCAAATCCCTGAAGGATAATGAAGAAAGATTTAGCTGCTTTACTCAGTGGGTAGAGTGTCAGTCTCGTGATAGGGAGATCAGGGTTTCGAAATATTCATCTTCTGAGGAATCGCTGAGCAGTGAGAGAACAATGCGTAAAATGCATTTTTGGCCATTCCGGGTGGGGGGTAGGACAGAAAGCATTCACTGAAAAATTGCTGACCTCAGAAGAGACACAAAGAGATTTGGGGAAAAGAGTCTATTCGACAAGGCACAAATTTCTCCAAACCCTCCTGATGGAGGCCAGGACCAGGAGTAGAGCTCCGTTGAAAGCCACCAGCTCCAAAGGAGCCTCTTCAAGTGGCTCGAAGGCAGCTTCAGAGAGAGACTTTAATACCAATTGAAAATCCCAATAGGGTCACATGTGTCTGGAGGTGTGTCTGAGTCTTCGAGATCCCTGCATGAACTGGACTAGCAGTGGATGTTTACCCAAAGGACAGCAGTCCACACCCATATAGCATTATATGAGCTGAGTGTTAAGGGTGCTTTAGCATTTCAAATAGTGAACTGCACCTCGAGGGGCAGAGGACTGCCTGCTAACCTTGAAGTAGCCATGCTTTGAGGGGACGGCCCGGGATCGGCGGACCCCTCATAATTTCTGCCCCCTCCTGCAGGACTGTTTGCAGGACTTGAACAGGTTGCAGCACAACCTTGTGTGAGTGTGTGTGTGAGCACAGGTGGCGGAGTCACGCAGTCCGGAACACCTCCAGGGACTCTGGAACACCTATGAGGTAATACATAGGGTTAAATTTTACACTCTGGGTGGCAGGAGCTACTGCCTCGCCTTTGCCACCGTAAGCTGAAATAGAAGGTGGCATTAACGACCCCTCATATATAGAGTGTAACTTACACTCTGGATCAGTAGGAACTGTGTTGCCTTCTTTTAGCCAATATACGGCTGAAACAGAAAGTGGCATTAACAATCCTCCATAAGTAGAGAGAAAACATTTACTGAGCAGCTGCAGTCAGGGTTCTAGTCTGAGCTGAGCAAGAAAGAATGAGTTTATTAACAAAAGAACAGAAAGTTATGCAGGAATCCGATGAATCTTGGGTCGCTGCACACTCCACAGCATTGTAATGAAGCAGATACTGGTGTCCCAGCTGGTAGCACCAGGGAGGCCTGATCAAGTGGCTTTGGAGAGTGAATTGAGGACCAGCTGCAGGTCCTAGTCGTGGCATAAAGGTCTTGAGGTCGGTCTAAGCCTTTTCACTCCTCTCATGAAACGGCTCACTTGACCATGCTCACCGACGGGGTGGCTGTCCAGACCATTGTGTAGCATCGAAAGGGCTGCTACAAAAACCCGTAATGTAGCGCTGCTACAACATTCGCTAACCAGATACTGGAGAAAAGAGAGGATTAGAGAAAGAGGTGCTGAATCTGCGGAAGCTGACTGGGTTCCACACCACCGGGAAAAAAATGTCCAATTAGCATTGTATGCTCTGACGGTTGACAGAGCTTTAGCGTTCTGAAGAGTTAATTGAACATCGGGGGCATGTGATTAATTGTTAACCCTGGAGAAGCCGAACCTTGAGGGGTCGTCCTAGTATTGGGGGAGCCGGGGGAGCCCTCGGGGTTCCTGATGCTTGCAGATGCCCTGACCTGGATGGAGGAAACTCCCAGGGGCCTTTGATCCGCATCTGATACATCTCCGGATACCAGCTGGAGCTGGGGCTTTCTGGAGGCACGAGAATCATTCTCACTCTCTCCAGCTGAATTCTCCTCATCAGAGAAAGAAGAAGGCAAGGAGGAGGAAAGGCATATAGGAGGCCTTCTGTCCACCTTGGATGAGCCAGGGCGTCCACTCCAAGTGGAGGGTCGTTGGATCTATAGAGAGAGAACCAGAGAGGACTTTTGAAGTTCTCTCTGCGAAGCAATCCTCAGAAAGAGATGAGTCTTTAGATGAAGATGTCCTGCTTGCCTCTGAGAGGTTTGGAGGGCGGCAGAGAACAGAATCACAGACAGACAGAGCATTAGACATCGCGCGAGGGAGCTGAGAACAGAGCCGGCATGCAGTGCCTACTAAGTGATCCTCTGAAGAGGTCCATTCGCTGTCCAGTGGCGACCCCTGCTGGAAACTGGCGAGTCTAAGGAATAAGAAGAGTTAATGGCAGAATTGAAACTCTCTCGACTTTTGGATGGAACCAGGATCTGTTGAGAGATGGGAAAGAGTTATTTGACGCCCATGCTACTTATTGTGGCGAAGCTGAGGAAAAACAAAACTTCTTGGCTCAAGAAACTTCACACGGACAGTTCTGGCATCAGGGTTAATGAGGCAGAGAGACTATACTATTACTATACTGCTCGGACTCCTGAGACGATGTCAAACAAAAACAAATTTTTGAAGCCAGAGAGCTGCCACTCGAGTTTGCACTGACTGGAACCGGAAGAGAACTTGGCAGGTGATAAACCGTAATTTTGGGCAGAGACAAAACAGAACCGATACCAAAGTAAAGCATATTATTTTTTTATTCAAATTAGACTTTGCTTTAGATGCATAATTTTAGATACCTTTTTCTTCCTACGCTTGTGGAAGGAGCAGAGGTGAGAGCAGCCGACTGGTCTCTCCAAGATAAGCAGCAATGATCAGGGCACCTATGATCCGGGCGGCTGTGCTCACCCCGCCCCTTCGACCAGCGACGGTGTTCCCCAAGGGCAGTGGCTGTGTGTAGGAGGGGCCACGAGCGGAACACCGCACCGACGGAGTGTTGAGTCTCCGAAATTTCTGGTGGAGTGAGAGAGGTTCTGCGATGGATGAGCCTGTCCACAGGTGGGATGGTCACACCTCAGGAGAGAGGTCGAGCTCCAGGGGCGAGGGCATCATGCATCGCACATCGCGCATGACGGCTGAGTGAAAGGGAACGCCGCACCGCAAATCCAAAACCTCCACCTGGCAGTAAGCTCTGTTCCGCACCACGTGCGATCCCAGTGCCAGTGGAGTGTCAGAACTGTGGCGGGAATAGTCCGGATTTCTTCCAGTTGTGGGCAGACAACATGCGGGCGTGCACCGTGTGTTGTCTCACCATGCAACACCAGCACGCCGTTAGTGAAGTGGGATGATTCTTGAACAGGCATCGGAGAGAGAGCTCAACTTCGATACGATGGGCGGCGGATGCCATGAGGCACAGGTGCAGATCAAACGGGAACCTGCCTGACTCCACCAAACGGAACTCATCCAACTCTGGGAACAGAGTCTCCGGATCCACGTCAGAGCAGCGCCTGGCTTTCGTCAAACTCATCCCATGGCTTGGAAGCAGAAAATTGTGGAACGGTTCGGCTGTTTGTAGGCCTGTCGCAGTGCCCTTTTCGGAGAGGATTAGTGTTGAATATACGAGAAAAACTGTTTTTCCGATAATTGCAGGTGAAATTTTCATGATTCGAGTAACCCCTCTAAGCAGTGAGTGACTTGTGCAGAAAACACGTTTTCAGCCCGAGGGACTGTGGTTTTCAGAACAACATAAAAATGTTGATAACTTTATCTTAAGTATGAGTTTTTAGCAAGAAAGAAAGTGGTGTCGCACCGGCAAAATGAAATTGTTCATAACCCCCTGAAATACAGTTCAGAAATGTAAGTTTAGGGTTGTATATACTAGAAAGAGTCTTTTTCCTATAGTTGCTCGTGATATTTTCATGTTCTGAGGCTATTTTGATCAGTGAGTGAACAGTGCAGAAAACGCATTTTCAGCCCGAATGACAGTGGTTTTCAGACCAACAAAAATAAAAATGTTACCTCGCTCAAAACACTTCGGACATGTTGAATTTGTTCGGCACCTACTAGAAAGATTGCTTCCGCTATAGTGCCAGGTGAAATTTTGATGTTCAGAGGCATCCCTGAACAGTGAGTGAACAGTGCAGAAAACGTGTTTTCAGTCCGAGAGAGGCTCGGATTCTGACCAGGAAAAAAATAGTTGATAACCCCATGAAATATATTTCAGAAATGTAGGTTTAGTGTTAATTATATTAGAAAGCGTGTTTTTCCTATAGTTGCAGGAGAAATTTTTATGTTCTCAGGTATCCCTGAGCAGTGAGTGAACAGTCCGTAAAATGCGTTTTCGGCCAAATAAAAGGTGGTTTAAAGACCGACAAAAATAAAAATGTTGATAACTCTCGGAAATCACGTTAGACATGTTGAATTAGTTCATCACCCAGTAGAAATTCCATTTATGTTATAGAGGCAGTTGCAATTTTCATCTTCTGTGGAATCGCTTAGCAGTGAGTGAACAGTGCGTAAAAAGTGTTTTCAGACAAAGAGAAAGTGGGTTTCGGACCGTCAAAAATAAAATTGTTTATGACCCTTTAAAAACAGTTCAGAAATGTATGTTTAGTGTTGAATGTACTCGAAAGAGTGTTTTTCTAACAGTTGCAGGTGATATTTTCTTGTTCTGAGTGTATTCTGATAAGTGAGTGCACTGTGCAGAAAACTCTCCAGGCTCGGTTTCTGACCAGGAAAAAAAAAAGTTCAAAACTCCCTGAAATACAGTTCAGAAATGTAGCTTTAGTGTTAATTTTACGAGAAAGAGTGTTTTTTCTATAGTTGCAGCAGACATTTTCATGTTCTCAGGCATCCCTGAGCAGTGAGTGAACAGTGCATAAAACACGTTGTCAGCCAAAGGAATGGTGGTTTAAAGACCGATAAAAATAAAAATGTTGATAACTCTGTTAAATCACTTTAGTCAGGTTGAATTAGTTCTGCACCCAATAGAAATGCCTTTTTTATTGTGGCAAGTGAAATTTTCATCTTCTGAGGAATCGTTGACCAGCGAGTGCACAGTATGTAAAACCCGTTTTCGGCCCGAGTTGTCAGAATCGACAAATAAAAAAATGTTATTATCACTCTGAAATCACTTCTGTCATGTTGAATTAGTTCTGCAACTACTAGAAATACCACTTCTGATCAGCGCGAGATATCCGACCAAAAAAAAAATAAAATTGTTGATTACACCCTGAAAATAGTTCAGTAACGTGGATTTAGTGCGGAATATATTTAAAAGAGTCTTTTTCCAACAGTTGCAGCTGATATTTTCATGCTCTGGGACTATTCTGATCACTGTGTGAACAGTGCAGTAAACGGGTTTTCACCCAAGCGAAGGTCGTTTTCGGAATCGACAAACATTAAAATGTTATCACTCTGAAACCACTTCAGACATGTTGAATTAGTTCGGCACCTACTAGAATAACAGCTTCTGATATAGTGCCAGGTGAAATTTTTATGTTCTGAGACAGCCCTGAGCAGTGAGTGAACAGTGCAGAAAACGCGTTTTCAGCACGAGGGACCTGTGTCTTTCAGAACAACATACATAAAATTGTTGATAACTCTCTGAAACCACTTCAGAGACGTTGAATTTGTTCTGCAGCTACGAAAAAGACCCCTTCTGCTAAGCTGGTGTGCGCTCATGACTCCTGTTTGGACCTGGCTAGAATCAACGAGTAGTCCAAGTATGTCAGAATCCGCAGACGCTGTCTTCTAAGTGGTTCGAGCAACGCCTCCACGCACTTGGCGAATTTACGAGGCACAAGACACTGGAGACCGTGTTGTGGAAGTAGGAGTCTGCAAGATCTATGGAGGTCATCCACTCTCACACTCTGACACACTCCAGGAGTCTGCTGGTAGTCCGGAACCGCTGTCTGGTCATAAATTGGTTGAGGAGACTGAGATCCAGAACAGGTCTCCACTCTCCTGTCTTCTTGGGTTCCAGGAAGTACCTGGAGTAATAGCCAGTGTAAGAGGATCGCATTGGTACTAGCTCGATTATTTCCTTTGACAGGAGAGCGTGGTCCTCCTCCATCAGACATGTTGTTTCTTTGAGTTCACTCAGGTCCACGTGGTGTCGCAGAACCTGGAGGTTGACTGTGAAACTGAAGGGCGTGTCAATGATCGAGTATATTCTTGATCCATATGGGCAGGTGAGGACACAGGCGCTTTCAATTCAGAAGATACTCTGTCATGATAGGCGCCCTGAGCACAGGAGCGGACCCGGCCTCCAGGGCGGGTACAAGACGAAAGGGTTGTCGATGATCAGCGCCTACTCCTCTGGGGACTTCAGGTCCGGCTGGTTCTTCAAAAATAGATTCGCTTTTGTCAGCTGAGCCGTCAGAGGAAGTACCCCAAACTTGCAGTGTACCTGGATCTGACACTGCAATTCTCCTAAGATGGAGCCCCGAGGTACCGGCCCAATCATCCTCAGAAAGAGATGACTCTCTAGATGACAACGTCCTGCTTGCCTCTGAGAGGTTTGGAGGGCTGCAGAGTCACAGACGGACATCCCATCAGACATCGCACGAGGGAGCTGAGAACAGAGCAGGTCTCGCACGCAGCGCGGTGGCTTTCGCGGTCCTCTGGCGACCCCTGCTGGAAACTGCCGAGTCTGTGGAATCAGAAGAGTTAATGGCGGAATTGAAACTCTCCTGACTTTTGGTTGGAAACGGAATCTGTTGAGAGACGGGAAAGAGTTATTTTACGCCTACGCTTCTTATTGTGCCGAAGCTGAGGAAAAACATAACTTCTTGGCTCCAGATACTTCCAAAGGATGTCAGGGATAAGGAGGCAGAGAGTCTGTTACTATACCGCTTGGTCTCCTGAGACAATGTCAAACAAAAAAAAAAAAAAATGAAGCCAGAGTTCGCACTGACTGGAACCGGAAGAGAACTTGGCAGGTGATAAACCCTCATTTTGGGCAGAGAAAAAACAGACTCGATACCAAAGTAATGCATCTTATTTTTTATTCAAGTTAGACTTTGGTTTAGATGCATACTTTTAGATACAAAGTTCTTTCTACGCTTTTGGAGGGAGCAGATGTGAGAGCAGCCGACTGGTCTCTCCAAGAGGAGCAGCGATGATCAGCGCGGCTATTATACGGCTGTTCCTCCCGGGCAGCAGCTATGTGTGGAGGAAGCGCTGCGAGTAGAGCACCACGCCGATGGACTGTTGAATCTCCAAAATCTCAGGTGGAGTAAGAAAGGTTCTGTGATGGATGAGCCTGTCCATGGAGCTCATAAAGAGCGCAATGATGTTCTCAAGTGCTATGAGCCGGTTGCCGACAGCGTAGACGCCATTCTACTGTGCGAAAGTGGCTCTGTCAACGCCGGGTGGGATGGTCCCTCCTCAGGGGGGGCTCCGTACCTGACCACGTGCGGGCCTAGTGCCAGTGGAGTTTCAGAGCTGCACCGGGAATAGTCCGGATTGAATTGGACTAGCAGTGGATGTTTACCCAACAGACGGCAGTCCACACCCATTTGGCATTATATCCTTTGAGTGTTGCAGTTGCTTTAGGATTTCGAATAGTGAACTGCATTTCGGGGGACAGAGGACTGCCTGCTAAGCTTGAAGTAGCCACACTTTGAGGGGACGCCCCAGGATCGGAGGTCCGCTCATAATTTTTGCTAGGAATATTACACCAGCCTTTCTACTTCACTGGAAGTGCCAGGGCACTCCGTAAAATGTGATTGTGAAATTACCGAGGCGTGAGTGAGTGACTCTGTAATTGTGAAATTGCAGCCGAAGCTGGCGCATCTGGCACAACAAGAGAAGAAGCTTGAGACCTGAAGACGAGCGGAGTGCCTTGTCTGGACCATGAAAACTTCAGGCAGGACTGAGGTCTCATCGCAGTCAGGGGAGAATGATTGCCGCGTGCCGTGACGCGCTGGTCTTTCATAGCTAGTGATGCCGACATCCTCCTATTCACGGGAGCAACGCCATTTAGCTTCAGTCGAGCACCGAGGCATGTCGGACTTCATGCGGTAAACTGCAGGGTCGCCGTCTCCCTGTAAATTCTTACCGGTCACATGCACACCCGGAGTCGGCGAATCTGGCACATCAAGCGATGAAGCTTGAGACTTGAAGAGGTGCGGAGCGGCTCATCTGGACCACGGAAACTTCTGGTAGGACTGAGGTCTCGTTGCAGTCACGGCAGAGACTTGTCGCATCAGCGCAGGAGCGGATTTAAAGGCAGGTGACTCAGCGCTTGTCATGCTCCGAGCGTGGACGTCGGAATCTTCGGCAGCAGCTTCTCCCCGGGCAGTCAGCTGACCGGAGGAAATTTCTGTTTGTGTGGAAAATTTGCTTTAAATAAAACAATTGCTTGAAGCATAGTATTTGCGTTTTTTTTTATTTTTATTTTTTTATTCGTATTGAATTCGCTCCTTCCAGCGCCTCGGCCTCGAGCGCTAATCCGGGCCTTGTCGCCTGGGGTCCTGTCCGCGAACCTGGTGACACTGCTCAATGATGGTCCGGACATTTGATTCGTTCTCCCAAGTGGGTTGAAGTGACACACCCTGTGATAGCCGAAGCGGAAAGGAAAACACACAGGAGGTATCAACACAGCAGGTTTTATTCACGGTTCCAACTTCCAACAAACCGGATGATGACACGGCAACATAACAAGAGCGCCCCCAAGTTGTGACCCCAAATAATCCCATGACACATCATAACACCTCTTCGCCAAACTGTTCACGTCTTCCAACTTCACTCCCAAAACCCATGTCCCCAAAACCACCATAAACACTTGGGTAAGCCTAAAACTTAATAAAATAATAAAACAGTCATAAAATAGAATGCAACTTAAACGACTAACCCAAAACAAAACAAAACAAAAACATGCCTCTTTACGCTAAAGAATAAGAAAATTGCAAGCACCTTGGTCCAAAACTTTTATCTCCCATTCCACTTTTTGAACATTGTCATTCAGATACACTGGGGGATTCCTGTTCTTTTGTGGTCGTACTCTTCCTTGAGACGGTGAGCATACCAGATCACTGTCGGTCTGCTTTTTTTTTTTTTTTTTTTAGACTGACTTCTTCACTGTTCCCTTCACTTGTCTCAGTCTCCAGTGAGATCCCATCCCCAAGTGGATTCTCCACTTTGACATCCTCCACAGTGGGCGCGGAGGATGTCTGACCTGTTAAAATGGACAGTTTCCCACTGAAAACCTGGTCTACGAGTCTACGCAGTTTGCCCATTTCCCAGCACCATTGTGTAGGAGACTGGTCCTGTGCATTCCTGTATTAACCCTGGAACCCACTTAGACCCATAACCATAGTTTTTTGTGAACATCCGGTCACCTGTCTGAAAACTTCTGAACCGAGCATGTTGATCATGCTGAACTTTCTGGTTTGCCAGTTTCAGTTCCACTTTCGTCTTCAAATTTGGGTATATCAGATCCAACATGCACCTCAACTTCCTCCCCATCTGATAACTGAATAAAGCTCTACTCAGTTTGGTTTCCGGAGAATCACCGGATGTTTTTTTCATCAACTGTTTGAACGTTTGTATCGCTCTCTCTGCCATCCCATTAGAAGAAGGATGATACGGTGCTGATGTGACATGAGTGATCCCATTGCGTGCCAAAAGCTCTTTAGTGTGTTCGCTCACTAAACACTGGGCATTATCTGACACTATCATTTCTGGGATACCATGAGTGCTGAAACTGGCCCTCAAGCAGTTCACAGTAGCCACTGCAGATGCTGATGAAACAGGGTAGACCTCCAACCACTTTGAATGTGCATCAATCACCACCACTGCTTCAACATCAGACCACATCCTGTTTCCGGAATCACCACACAGCACCCCCACAGTACACACCCATCTTGTACATTCAGCTCCTGTTGCTTCATAGTGTATGGCCTGAAAGCAACATCGAGGTTACAGGGCCACCCTCTGAGTATGTATTCACGGACTGGTGCGAGTACGGGGTCTTCACTGGTCCACGATGGTTACGAAGCTCTTCCGAGTTGACCACTGAACTCTGATCCTGCTCTACCATCAATACCTGGTCTTCTGAGTCTGGATCCCCAGTTTTCTCTGGAAGTGGAAGTCTACTGAGAGCATCTGCGTTTGCATTGTCCTGTCCACGTCGGTACACCACGGCATATTCATTTGCTCTTAACAGAATAGCGCATCTCATGATCCTCTGAGAACTCATGTGTGGCACAGCTTTTCCTTCATGAAACAGACTGATTAAGGGCTTATGGTCTGTGTACAAATCACAAATTTACATCCACACAAATATTTGTGGAAGTACTGCACCCAAAAAATAACTGCTGATAACTCCCATCTTTATCCAACTGCGAATAGTTTTTTTGTGCTGCTGTGAGTGTGCGTGAGGCATATCCAATAGGCTTTTCTGCTCCCTTTTCCAGCCTATGTGCCAAGACTGCCCCCACCCCATAAGGTGAGGTATCACATGACAGTGCCAGTTCTTTTTGTTCATCATAATGAACCAACACTTAAACGCTTTGTTGTAACTTTTTTGCCTGCTTAAAAGCCTCTTCTTGCTCAACCTCCCACCTCCGTTTCTCATCTTTCCTCAGTAACTTGTGTAATGGAGAGAGCACAGTAGACAAGTTTGGCAAGAATTTGTTATAAAAGCTTAGCAGACCTAGAAAAGCTTTAACCCTCATATTATGCTTAGGGTCAATTTGACCGATATCCGTTTTTGTGTTGAAAAAAGTAGTGGTTATCCTGACTTTTTCTTCATGAAATCTTGTGACTTTTCCTCATCAAGGGTCATGAGAGAGAAGAAGGATACACCAAAATGTCAAAATTGTTTGATTTATGGCCCTGGAGATAATAAAACACCTCCCCTTCCGGAGGTAATAAAACCACCCCCTCCCCCTTTTTATATAAAAAAGAAATTCAAATAATAACCCCTCCCCTTTTTTATATAAAAAGAAATTAAAATAATAACCCCTCCCCTTTTTATATAAAAAATAATTAAAATAATACCCCTCCCCCTTTTTTATATCAACAGGGAATTAAAATTATAACCCCCCCCCCTTGTTTTATGACAGGAAGGGTAATAATTAACCCTATCATTCCTTGTTTTATAACAGGAAGGAAAATAACAAAGGGAGGGTTCTGACCGCTGAATAAACATCGACCTGTGTGTATATATATGTAACCTTCAGACCGTCGCAAGGAGCAAGGAACCGGCAAACACAACCAACTCGCAATGTCTATCCCTACAACGGCGCGTGGATCACCAGTGATCAGCGAGACAGCTGTGACTGTTATTGAGGACCCGTGGATGGGTGCTGGGGCTCCCCGTAAATCTGTAATGTACCTACGGCGTACGCAGGCGCTGCCCGGGGAATCTTTGCAGGATGAGTGGTCTCTAGAGCCTTACGGACGTTGAGGGAGATGGGGGTACGCGTTTAAGTATGAAACAGCTGAATTGTACATTTATCAACTGGATGACAACGAAACCTTGAGTGCCTATACGGAGATGGCCGTGTTATCGTCTAACGACTGGGGTGTGCTGAGAGAGGTGAAGCCAGAAAATTTTCCAAGGGCTGAAGAAGAAGAAGAACAACAACAACGTCAGAAGGCTGGAGCTGTGTCTAACAAACCTGATCGAACGGAGAGGATGCCGTCCTTCGTGGCTATATGGCTGGCTAAAATCTCAGGATCAGGACGATGGTCCTTCAGAGCCCTCCATAAAGTATCAACAGGAGTCACGGGTGAAGAAGAAGAAGATTTCGTCCTGGAGTATTTTAATTCTGATTGCGGTGTATTTCGTACTCTGTTAACCATACCTTTGGATGCTTGGAGTGAAAAAATCCGCGAGATTTCTGCAAAAATCGACGGCCTCTTCTACCATAGCCGCTTATGGGTTGTTACCCTTGTGTTGAAAAAAGCACTGACCTTTTAGTCCCGCCCTTTGGACCGCCTAATGGCTGGCGGTTGTTATAAAGAGGGTGTTTTCCAGAGCGACACCCTGCAGACGTATACGGCGGAACAAACGCATCCAGGAATCAATTCACTCAACCCCTCAGACCGCCTGCATATTTCGTCGTCAACACACATCCGGCACATAAACCAGGAGAGCACTGGTTGGCTTTAACTCTCAAAGAAGACGGTAGAACAACTTTCTTTGACTCATTTGGAATGGGGCCGTACTTTTCACATTACCCTGAAAATATTTTAAAGTTTCTCAAGAAACATTCAAGCGACATCAAGTACAACAATGGCCAACTACAGCACGCTCTATCGTTTGTATGTGGTCATCATTGCGTCTTCTACCTCTGTCATCGTGCTAGAGGGCTGTCTATGGAAGAAGCATTAAGTCTATACAGCGACGATACCTTAAAAAACGACCTCATGGTATACAACTTTGTGAATGGACATCAAAAATGTCTAAAAAGATGTGCACACTGTCCGTGGAAACAACAAAACGGTTCTCTTCTGTATTTTAAAGACTATTGTAACGTGTGACTAATCTTATTTTGTTTGTACGTGTGTTTAAAAGAAAAATCTGTAATCACATAATAATTCAATAAAACATTTTATTGATGAAATGACAATAACCGTGTACAAGACAATTACTCAGGAAACCCATCAAGGTGTTAGAGACAATTTCTTCCCTTTGGTCACTACACGCGTCAAGCGTCGTCGAGGTGTCGCTTTAGGATCCTTTGGGTCGGGAGACCAGCTCTCAGCTATACTTTTCTTTCGCGAGATAGAATTCGATTTAAGTCTCTGATATTGAGCCCTCGCTTCAGGGTTGGACAGCAGTGTGAGAGGGATGTTTAGCTTTAATAATGTGACGAGAAACTCGGACCAGCCCTCAGGTAATGAAGAACTTGTTTTCTTATACGGTAGGGAAAGATACTTGAATAAATCAATCACATGAGAGCCTTTTACAGCATTTCCTTCATACATAAATTCGCCATTCATATTCCAACCATCACCGTTTTTGGATATCCTCTGGATAATGTATTCAGCATTTCTTCGAGCTTTTGACGGAAGGCTATTTAGAATATCCTTACCCAAGTCATCTGTTACAGAGGGTGTTTTTAGAACACTTTCGACACGACTGTCAGAGTCGTGTGGATGATCGCTGACTCCGTCTCGTTGTAAAGTCGGAGTTACTCTCCTTTGGTCTCTCTGATCCTGTTTTGCAAAGGTTAAATATCTTTGCAATAGAGCATCGTACTTTTTAATCTTCTCATACGGGTTTAACTGAGAATCATTTAGAATGGACCTCATCTTGTCATTTAATTCATCTTCGGCAGTTTCACGGATGTCGGAGGTTGGACGTGATAACTGGTTAATTTGCTGAGGAGAGACGAGATACATTTTCTGGACAGTCTTCATGGTGTTTTACTTCTTTACAAGTCCTCCTATTAGATTTCCAATGATTGGAACGGCAGCCGCTAGCAATGGCAAAATGAATCCTCCCGATTGCTTTTTAAGAATCCTTCGTTTACGCTTCACGCATGCCTTTTTATTAGCCAAGAGTCTGATGTTTTTCTTCTGTTTTTTCAGTTTTTTGAACTGAGCCTGTGACAATGGTACATTCCCCTTCAAAACATTCAGGGCGATCTCACCGAGAGCTTGAATAAAGTCCCGAGAACTACGCATCAAAATGTCTTTACGTTTCTTTGACGGAGCATGGTATAGTTCCTTAAGTAAACCCGTGTTTCTTTTTGTACGCGCTGACATAACTTAAGCAGACGTTTTTGGTATGTACACCGTGTGACGTTGATGAGGAAGTATCCCGGTCCTTAGTCTGTAGCGTTCTGGACATGAGGGTGTTAGACTTGTTCTACTTGTTCTTTACAAACAATACAATACAAAGGACCTGCCATGATGTATGGTTTAGAGACTGCTACACAGGCAGACAAGCAGAGTCACATATGTCTGAATTGATGGCCAGGTTTTCATAGGAGGAGGGTGCATCTCAGATCAAGATGGAGGTCGCCAATTTGTGATGGCTATTAGTGAGGAAAGGGTAAAATGAAGTCATACATCGAAGATTTTACAAGCTACTCACAAACATTCAACATAAATATTTGCCTGCATTCAACTTTTAATTTTCAACTTTTATCATCATCATCATTATCTTTTGCAGGAGATAACTATTGCATCATTTATGTTTAAACCACATCATAGTGAGAATATATTACAACAGCATTACATTTAACTCTTTCAAAATTTCAGATTTTGTTCAAGGATATTGTAGGTATCCGTTTGCTTTTGGAATTAATTGAGATTCCTTGCAGAAGTATCCTTTTGACGCAAACGTTGACAGTAACGTTTGAAAATTTCAACGTGGTCCCAGAAATTGCAGCACTTTCAAGAGTTTCTCCCCAACCAACAGAAACAATACATACATAATTACAAAATAAAACCCAAAAAGTACTGTAGTAACATGCAAACATGAATGTCAGTCTACGCTTTGACTCCAAAGGTCCAGTGGAAAAGCTTCATAGAACTTCATATCCAATATGTGTTCCTTCCTTCCGTTTAAAGTTCTCGTATGAGATGTTTATGAGATGTTCATCAATTCCGCATTTACCTACGTATGCGTAGATCCAACAAGTCCAACATTTCCCCACTGCGGGACAAACAAGGGGCACTCTGTGCTCAAGATTCAAGATTGTATTCATCACCGTGGTCACCCTCGACATTTTGGGCGGCTCGCGACATTTACGCTAAATGATAGCAACCGATTTAAGGGAGAATGACACACACAATTACTGTAATTGTTCAAGAAAAAAAAGACAAATCTTAATCTCATTCTATCACTTTCCCCCTCTTATGGGCAGAACAGCGAATTTTGCCACCGTTTTTAAAAAGTGCATCGAGGCTGATTTTAGGGGCGAGAAACTAGTCATTGGCTGTATATGTTGAACGAAGACCTGAGTATGATCCGGGACATCTTCCCATAGGATTGGATATTGGATCACCAAGCGTTGTCATGTTCACAAACATGCTTTCATGTGTTTGCAGACATTCACTCAGTTAAAAATTTAATTTGAGTGAAAAATGAGATATAATCACACTGTTGCTTTCAAAAATCTTTGTTAGTTTTGTTATATTGTTTTTCTTGTTGTTGTTGTTGTTGTTGTTTTTCTCAGATGTTCTTTCTATGGAGTTTCTATTCTCTCCCTTCTCAATGAACAGAGTTGTTCTTTGAAGTATATTCTCGTATTTATTTGTTCTAATATTTTCTGTGTGCATATTCCGTCTTATGCAGTTACACTTTAAAACTTAACTGACTGATGGATGGATAGGTAGATGCAAGTTCATAAAAAGGAATAAAAGCCTTCTGCAGGATTCAGCGCCTCATTGAGAGACTACTAACGTAAAAAAAAAAAAAAAAAATGCTTCCACGCAATTTGTACACCTTGTGAATGTAAACAAATAAAAGATAATATACTCTTTAGCTTGAAGATATGTAAAGAAAATGTAGGTCTAGGACGATTAAAAATGAAAAAACTGAAAGTATGTCAGAAACTACAATGTCAACCCTGTGATTTGTTGTTTGTCAGTTAGAATTGACAGTGAGTAGTAAAAAGCTTTACTTGTAAAAAAAAAAAAATTATATTTCATACTATTTCATGCAAAAGTGGGGTTGTGACCGGTAGCGAAAAATAAAAAGTTCTTGACATCTCAAAAGTTATACATCTTTTATTTTTTTTCAAATTTGAAAAATGGCTGAACAAATGAAAAAAGTTTGTCAAAATTATATAAAACTATATCTAGTTTCTAATAACATTTCTAATAATATTCATTTATTTACCATATCGTAGATGGTTGTACAAAAATGTCAGGCTTTAGTTCAGGATTACTAGTACAATTTGTGTAAGCAGACAGTGTCAGGTGAATGAAAAGATTAAGAAGATTGGGAACATGCTGCTCGCACATGCTAAAATGGCTTGTTGTCTTATAGTGAGAATGGAAAGTCTTAAATTTGATGCACGAGTGTGTGTGTGTGTGTGTGTGTGAGTGAGTGCTGAAAGAAAACTGCTGAAAGAAATTTGTTATTTTTACAAACAATTCAATTTCTTGTACTGACAATTAGGAGTTTTTAACAGTGAAACAGATATTTGAGAATCTAATGGATGGAGAAAAGTTTGAATTAGAAGGAAAAATGTACTTTTAGATTTTATAGCATGAACAGCTTGCCTACCAAAACTATTCTTTTATGGTAACTTGCGAACACAGACAAAACAGACAAGACAAAAACAGGTTCACGAACCTACAATGTCAACCAGTTTAATGATTGCCAGTTGTTTGTTTTTAAAAACACTGAAAAAGTTTTAAAATTTGAGACACAGTTGATAAATAAAAACTTAGAATACACCTGTAACTTGTGAAGAAATATGAAAATACAATATCTGAATTTGTTCACAAGCTTTACTTCAGCATTAAAATTTTGTGAAAATGGACAATAGAAACACAGTTTTTTTAAAATGGAAAGATTTAATTTCAACACATTTCGATTTCGACTCGGGTTACTTTTTTTTTTATAATTCTCAATTCGTACATTCATAGTTTCACCTCAGCTAGAAGCAGGTTAGTCTCTGGATCTGATCTAAATACCACATATGATGCTGGAGTAATTGCGTAATGCATGCATAACTGGTTGATTAATCCTGATAATACCTAACAACTGTGACATTTATTTTTATCCTTTGGTGCAACTTTTAAAGAGTTAAAACATTCAATTATTTCTACACTGGTTGCCTGGTTTTGAATAGTCACAAGTTACTTTTTAAAAAATGCTAAACACAAAATGCACACTACAAAACGAACATGTTGCACCGTACTGCTCCCGCATTTGGCTGTTTTCACCTGAAAATACAGAATAAAGACACATTTAAATCAGTGAAAAGCACGGCTTGTAATATACACATTTAAGCCACTGGTAAGGCAAAAAATAAGTAAAATAAAATAAAATAAAATAAAATTAAGGGTTGACATACTTTGGATATTTCTACACTACTTGTCTGACTAGGGATAGCATCAAGTATAAATGAATGTTCATTCAATGAATGTTCAGTCCCTCCTACATTGTGTTACATGACAAGTTATAGGACGTTTGTATCGCTATTATATCACTGTAGTGATTCCTTCTCCAGAGATTCAAGCATGGACCTGGTGGACTTTTCTGGAATGTGTAACTTCAACTCGGAGACATCTCCTTGGGTGCCCACCATGCCTGTTGCAGCTCAGAGGTTTCTGAACCCTCCGATAAGGACCATAAATCATTGGAATGGTCAAAGGGGGGAGAGACTAGAGCAACAGTCCAGGATGCTGTGCCGTAAGAGAAAAAAAAACCTGACCAACTCATGAACCCTGTTTGGTGGGGGACACACACAGCTCCTCCTTCTCCAGGTTCCAGATGAACAAAGACAGACTTGTATGTGAATGTGTCTTAATGTGTATTTCTTAAAAAGGACTTTGTTTCCCATAATAACCCATGATTTCCACAGGATGTTCAAGCAAACCAGATGCCCTGAACATGTGATGGTAAACTTGACATGAATGGTCGATTGTTATATTGATCATTATAGAGGAGAATGTGCTAGAATGGTCATGTTTGGTGTCGTCTGAATGCTTAAATTGAGATGGGAGATGGGTTTTGACAGATTGCGAGCAACTTTACAACTCAGGTAATGTTTTATTGTCAAATAAAACTCTGGTACCGGGGGGGGTCAAAATCTCCCATCTCAAGACTGGAATTTACGACCCCGTTGGAGGAGGAGGAGGAAGGCCAGGCTTGGAAACCCTCGTCCAATCAGCAATAGGTGATGGAACTCCTTCAACCAATCAAAACTGGACAAGGAGACTCTTCATGAGAGTTCAAAAGACCCAGTCTACAGAGGTTCTGCCCTCTGTGCGCTCTGTTCCCCTCTGTTCAGCCCTCTGTGACCCTCTGTTCAGCCCTCTGTTCCCCTCTCTGCTCTGTTCCCCTCTGTCCCTCTGTTGCCCTCGGTTGCCCTCTTTCCCCTCCTTCTGCCGCTTCCTCTGGATACTTCACCTCTTACAACCAACTACAACCAACTTCCTCGACGGTTCCTGCTCAAGTTTCCTGCAAAGACTCTTGCTTCTCCTCCACCCTTGAAGCCGTGCCAGCGTTCCACTCGCTGCCCATCCAAGTGTGAGAGTGATTGAGGAACTTTTTCAAAGTTGCACATCACCCTCGTCCTACAGCGGTCTGCCAAGCCAGAGCTTCCTTCAGGAACGGCCCAGTCACACCATGTGATCACAGCCGGCGGCCGTGACGAGCACGCGAGTCCAACTTCCAACAACCTTCCGCTGCCTGGAGTGTGTCATTAAGGCGACCACTCTAGAAGGTTGTTCAGACCGGTGAATCTCCTGGCACGAGAGAAAGATACGCCTTCGGTCCTACGCCGCTCTCTGCCAGCTACGATCACCCCGTCTGCGACGAAAGATCCACGGCGGTCCGGAAGACGATCCGAGAGTGCCATCGACGCCTGAAGCTGCGTGTCCTCATCACCTCCAAGCCACCACGCTGAGAACCAGGACGCCTCCTTCCAAAGCCGCCTGCCTCCTCCCTCACCTCCTGACCGACCTTCTGCATCTACTCATCACCCTCTCATCCATCCCTCCATCCCATTCATCCCTCCACTCATCGCCAAAGTAAGCCGCTGCTTGTCATCTCTGCACAGAGTGGTGTGTTGGGGTTTAGTAATGTTATTACTTGCCTGAGGTTGACAGTTAGACTAGAACGTCTGAACTTTCCCATCAGTTACACACGTGTCTGATACGGTATTGACATTGATTCATAACTGGTTTACGCTTCCATCGCGATATTGTCGGGATCATCTCATTCTCCTTTGCATCTTTCCTGTTTCTTTCTGTTCTTTTATTCCTAAATAAATCTATAAAATTACGTTGGTCTTGATCACATTACTTTGGAGTGTATTATAATCAATCTAAGAGCCTCTGATCAGTAAAGGACATTACATCACGAGTAGTGACTTCAGATAAATAGATTGATTACGCTAATAGTTAATTAAGTTACCACGGTTAATTAATTAATTAAGTGTTAATCAAGAGAGCTAAATAGTCTCCTGGAAACTATATTTCAGGTGGTGCCCCAAACTTTCGAGGAGATATTATTTTTCATAATATCCACGTCACAGACGCAGGCGTCCGTGACCAGACAATCCTTCACTTTCACTACAGCCTTATTGGTGCCCCGTGTGAGGCTGATTAATTGCTAAATTTTGATTGTAAACCATTCCATAAAGGTAGAGTGTTCCCCCCCCTTGCTTCACCCCGTTTCTTCCCTCTCACTCTCTTCAAAGCGTGTGCCCAGCCTGCGCTGAGACATTATTAAGAAAAATAGATAAATAAAAATGAGAACAAAATTAATAACGCGTTTAAACCACTTTGTCTGTGCTTCAAAAGCACTGAAATTACTTTGATGGTACCTACTGCCTCGAAAAAAAAAAAAAAAAAAAGACTACAAGTCTTATCGAGAGAATATACATGTGTTTGCTCTAGTGACAAACGCTGAGCATTAATTCATCAGGCCTGCGGACGGAATTCACGACCGAGTTACGAGCGTCTAACCAACAGTGAACCTTCACGTCCAACTCCAACTTTAATAATTGGCGTAGCTAACCAGTTATTAAAACGTTGTTCCAACACGACGGGAGTCTTACATTTGCCCGGCGCACGAGTTTCTGCCTACGGGAACAATAGTGATCAATTGACGTGAGCTTGTGTTGGGTGTGGTGAGCGTAATTGACCTATTCTTGTATTGCTGTGCATAGAGCAGAGATTTTGATCTCATAAGACTTTCGCTCATGCGTGGTCGCAGCTTCTTTTTCCCAGTGGAAGAAGCGCGCTCCTCTGGAGTCATTCCACATCACTGGAGGGCGGACAGAAAGTCCCGCCTCATTCACTTATTTATTGCTGTGTGTAGAGCAGAGATTTTGATCTCATAAGACTTTCGCGCATGCGTGGTCGCAGCTTCTTCTTCCCAGTGAAAGAAGCGCACGTCTCTGTAGTAATTGTACCCCACTGGAGGGCGGACAGGAAGTCCCGCCTCATTAAAGGAAGTGACGTCAGCGTAGCAACTGTTGCTAGGCTAGCCGGCTAACAGCTAGCCTGCCATTGACAATAGGTTTAACACTGTTGAAGGCTATTTGTTGTTGCTAATGCTAAGGCGTGTGATGCTCACTTCTACTGATAGCCTAACTGCGGTGAAAGCTATTGTTTAGTTACCATGTCAGATGCTAAGGTACTGAGGTTGGATAACTTTAGTCTTTGGCTTATTTTGTTACAGTGCCAACTTGTTTAAGTTGACAGTTGGGGCCTCCGTGCCTTGTTTGTGCTGTGCTACTTGCGAGGCCACCACTAGCGGTGTTACAGTCTGCAGCTGCAATAGCTGGTAATGCTAATCTGCCACGATTAGCTTGTGTTGTTTGTTTTGCTTTGCACACAAATTAGCTGTTTGCTTTCTGCCATCCTGCAAATTGCTGATGCTTGTGGTGCTGCCTGTCCATTGTGCAGTGTGTTTAAAAAAAAAAAAAGCTTTGTCTATTTTTTTTTTTTTTTCAGTGTTTGCAGATTCTTGCTCCACAGTCTTTCTCTACCTGTCCAGCTTACACGCTTCACCTGTTGTCACCAACCCAAAGTCAAACTACAGTTTGGATTTAAAATTACAAACCTAGTAATTCCAACCCCACTTGTGTATAAAAATAATTTTAATTAAGAATTAAGATTACAAATTTATACACAGATACACTTGAATATTTTTATTGAATAGCTGTCTCACTACTCAATTAGAAACATCGACAATAGAAACAAACCTTGCCTTTTTAATTAATAATTACTTATTAATTAAATAATTCAACCGGTCCATAAATAGCCCACACAATTAAATCTTGCATCCAAGTTGACAAACCAACTATTGAATTTGAAAAAAAAAACAAAAAAAAACGTGTTACTCACTTAAATAACTAAAAAAGTAAAACTAAAAAGAGTTATTAGTAGAAACAATTAAACAATTTGAGATTTGATTCAAACAAATTTTAAATTAACATTGAAATTTTAGAAATCAAATCCGCTAAAAGTAACGCACCTAAAGTGATCCCCTGGTTATCTCAACAACCTGAGTAATAACAATAGCAATTACTTAAACCGTTACTTTTAACATCCCAATAATTTAAGTTGGTTTTCAATAACTTAAGAACAATTCGCTGATAAGTTTTCCTTTAACATTTTAACTAGCTTACAAGCGTAAATTAAGGAATTCAGCAATAAAACAAAACAAACGATTAAATGGCTGAAAGCAGAGAATCCCCGGTCGACTACGAAAACCTGGATTCGTTAGAGCACCTGCTCGCCACAATCACTGATAAGATGTGCCCAGGTTATAGCACAACCCTGGCAGCAGATCAACCTGACGCTATCAATGATAATATCGCTCAGCTCATGAGCCAATTGGAGTCCACGGACCCCAAAGATAAATCCCTGGTTAAAGCCCTAAGTTGCATGACCCTGAACTTGGTGGCACAATTAAAAATTAAAGACAAAGAAATTGAAAACAGGGAACGACAATGGGAGCGTGGACAACAGGACCTAGCCCTGCTGAGACAAAGGGAGTCCCTCTTAACAGAGAGACTCGACATGGTTGAATCTCAGTCAAACACCACAGAACTTAGTAAGCTGAAACAAGACAACCTAGAGCTTACTCAAGAGGTGTCTCAACTGAGACAAGATCTAACTGACCATGAGGCCGTCAGAGATCAAAAAACGCAAGACCTCCTAGATGCCCTGGCTGAGTCACTGACCTCTCAGAATGAACTCAAGCGGGTGGAGGCAAGATTATCCTTTTGTCAGAAAGAACTGTCTGATGCACTTGCAGAAGTGGAGACCTTGTCAGAAGCATTAAGGAAACAAGCACCTCGACAAACAGAGCTCTACCTTCGACTTCTGGACGAACATGATAAAACCAGGCAGTTGTTACAACAAGCCAATGAAAAGGTCCAGTCCCTCCAAAGTCAGGTTGACTCAATTACGGCGGAAAAGGAGGAAGAAGTAGAAAAGGACTACCACCTCCTCCGCCACGTAAAGTCCTTAGAGGACCATGTAAGTCAGCTCCAAGAAGACCTTAGCAGGACAAAGAATGAGCTGCAAAACACAGTAGAGCAAACCCAAAGAGCTAGAGACGCGGCCCACAAGCCCCCATCTAAGCCAGGGTCTCTGCTCAGAGATTCCAAGGAACAACCAATCACCTTTAAATCTCTCAATCCCTTCTCTCAGTGGACCGCTCACCCAGAAGGCAGCAGATCACAACCAAACTATGACTCTGCTTCCCTTCACTGGCCTAATAACCCTCCTCACCAGGGAGGTTATGCAGCCGCAGCCCCACCCGACAGAGCCCCAACACAGGGCCTGACCACAAATGTACTAAACAAACTGGCTCGCAACATACCTCGGTTTGAGCCCAAACCTGGAGGTAATACAGAGACCAGGTCATATCTGAGGGACATCGAATATCACCTTCAGCGGTTCCCAGAGGCAACCACCCCAGACAAAATCTACCTCCTCAAAATCACATCCAGCAGGGAGGTAGGCAACCTCATTGACAGGCAGCCACCAGCTGTTCAAAATGATTTTGACACCCTCACCAAAATGATGCTGAGGGAATACTCCAGCCCCGAACCCTCACTAGGTCTGTTGTCAGCTATCGCTGTCAAACAAGGGAGAAATGAGCCACCAGCTCAATACTATCACCGACTCCGACAAGCATTCTTCGGTGACAAAAATGAGCAAAATATGGAAGAAGACCTCAACTTCAAAGCCCTGTTCCTCCGAAATCTTCATCCTGGCACAAGCCACCACCTTGGAGTGACAGCCTGCCCCCGCACTATGAATAGCTTTCAGTTGCGTGACCTAGCAGATAAAGGCTTCGCAAAACAGATGCTGGGCAACTGGAAAAATGGTGAACCACCTTACTCACTGCTGCCACTGGGTGTCCAAAGTTCCCACATGGAACTTGAAGGGGATGCACCAGTATCCCCGCCAGAAGTAAAACCTTTGTCACAGACACACCGACAACCAGAGTGCAAAGCGAGTCCTCGTCAGGCCCGTAAGGCATTCTTCTCACAGAAGGCATGGTCAGATGACTCCACAGCGCCACCGCAGTCCGTGGTCAACCAGACGGGTTTCCACAAACCCCCACACCCTGGAAACGTTTGGCGTCGTCACGCTAACCATGGAGATGGCCACGTAAAACCGGTCCCCTCCACTCAAGCAGATTCCCAGGCTAACCGTCGTCGTAAGAAAAGTGACAATCAGAAAAATCCCAGTCCTGAGGAGGAACAGATGTACAAGCTGTTCGCCCAGTGGTACAAGGAACAAAATCCAAAGAAGCCTCCCACCAGACTAGGCCTGGAGGCAACTGAGAGTCAAGCCACACCACCGGCAGACAAGAACCTAACCTCAAACCCACCAAACCCAGCAGTCCTAGTCGTCAACTATGATCAGGACTCGCCACCCTTGGGTGAAAACTCATGGGTCAAACACCCAGCTCAACCCACACAACAGCTTTTGGGTGAGTTGACAGAAAGGGGGGTGGCTCGCAAGTTTTACCTTGCCACGACTCTCGAAGATCTGCTTCACTATGAAGCCCTTGTTGACACGGCAGCAGACATCACTACCATGTCGACACAGGTGTTTGACCAATTACAGCGAGCTGCCCACGCCCAAGATAAAACTCTCAAATTACAGAAATGTAAATTAGATGTCTGGGCATTCTCCACCGTTGGCACACAGTTGAACCCCTTAACGCTAATACACTGGACCATTGGACCCATGACTGTAGTCCACCCGGTCTATGTGTCACCACATAACAACATCCCTCTGCTTATCGGCAAAGATTTACTCAACAGGTTTGATCCGATTATAGATTTCCAACGTCTTAAAATCTGGGCCCAAGTTCGTCAACCTCTGCCGCTAGAGCATGACTCACACCCTTCTTACTATACAGTAGCAAATGGGGGTGACTCGGCGAGACACGACCCGTGCAGCATCCCACGAACACCCTCAAACTCAAATGTTGACACCGTTCTCTACCACCTTCCAGGCCAGAAACGCAACCGTTTCCTCACGGCCAAACGCAAGCCAGTGAAACACAAAGACTTGTTCACTGTCTGTGATCACCCAGTCAGCACCCATGACATGCGAGTGCATTGGAAGAAGGTACGGGGTCAATCACACATTCCCAGCCGAGACAGAGAGTATAATGACCTCACAGATACTTTGGCCAAAGAAGGTGCTCCCCACGGGAAGCCATGGAGCGTTCGACCTGCTCGGATCCACACAGAGTCCATGCCAGCCGTGTTGGCCGCAACTCGCCAACAATCCAGAAGTACTCCCACACAATGTAACACATCTTTACATTTGGCATGCGACCAGGTTTTTCAAAACTCAGATCTGGTAAATCGGCAGAACCAAGATCCCACCCTGTCATCTCTCATTCGCAGCGTCACGGCTGACCATGACAATGACGTCCCCAATCCCAATAGCGGCCCGCCGGACAGGGAACTGTCCCACTGGCTCACGGTCAAAAACAAACTGCGCATGGTTGATGGCTTGCTGGTTTATGTCTCAGATGAACATGCCACGCCAAGACTTGCAGTTCCACTGAGCCTAAGGGGGGTAATGCTAGCATATGCACATGTTGCACCATGCACAGGTCACAGGGGTGTCAAAGCAACTGTTGATGCACTACAGCAGGTAGCCTACTGGCCATGCATGCATCAAGATGTAGCTGACTACATAAAAGGGTGCTTAACATGCTGTCAGTTCCAGCCGACTCAACCTAATCTGAAACAGGGGAGTCACATTCCCCATAGTCAGACCTGCAAACCGATTGGGTGGGACCCCTGGTCAAATCTACCAGAAGCAATGAATCTTCTTGCAACTGGGCTCACCGAAACCAAATTAAACGGCACCACACCCCAACATCTCCAAAAAAAAAAACTAACACCGGATAATAACTAGGATAGGCTGATACGAAAACCCGCATCAAGCATAACTACACTGTATAAAAATGATAAGTTATTGAATTTACACCTGTGTCATATCCGTGTTGTTTGGTTGCTGTTTGGTTGCTGTTACTGTTAAGATGAAGTGGCCAATGTGTGATGAATGCATGAGAATAAGCTTTACGGTTAAAAATTAACATCAAATCACTGTCTAGGGAGTCAAGACTGAAATATTCTAATGTTTCGTTTCGTTCAACACACACAACATGAACAAACCATTTACCTGGCCCCTATCAATTCTGCCTTTCAAGACCTCGACACCACCATAAGAAACCTGGTTACCCCTTTAACTCGTGTTTGGTCGGGAGCCAATACCCTGCTAATTTCCATAGTCAGCGTCAGCTTCATTCTCTCTCAGAAGAATAAAAGATCTCAAGGACTCGTTTAATCGCTGTTAGGTGTTCAAACCAAAACTAAAGAACACTCAAGAAGACTTAATGATGTAAGCGCTCCTCCAACAGCAGAACATGGCTCCACCTTGATACAAGTTCAAAGGTCAACTATTATCTCTCTCACCAAAAAAAAAAACACATCTAGTCTCTGTGATAGTTGTGTTCATAGGCGTGTCGATCTTGATTATTGCATGTTTCTTCTTCTTCTTCTTCTTCTTCTATCTTCTCCTTCTCCTTCTTTTTGAAAAAAAACATTTTCCTCATCAGTTAAGCCACACTTATTCCATTCACTATGAAGCTGTCTTATGCCTAGTTCAAGAAATTAAATAAAGTGAACTTGAGAAGGATAAATCTAACAATTTTCCTCACGTAGTCTCACCAGTTCCTCTCAACTTACCCTTATTCAAGTCCGAACTCCAAACTTCGCCACAAACAATGTTAGGTGAACCGGGTTCACCTTCACCCACCTAACTACACTTCCCTCGTGAATCTAGTTTCCATCAACCTCGGTCTAGGTGATATTAGCTAAATGCATGAGACCCCCGGGGGTCATTCTACTGACTCACTCTCTCTCAGTTGACTAAGGGGAGTGGGGGATGTTAGAACACACCAGTCAGTGTATGAGTGACTCTCATCACCAGGATCCATGCGGCATCTACGACCACCCGAAGGACTCAACTCATCTTGGCCCCGATGGAATACCTGCGACAATTCCACACGACGCCAAGAGGGGGGATATGTAGTGATTCCTTCTCCAGAGATTCAAGCATGGACCTGGTGAACTTTTCCCGAATGTGTAACTTCAACTCGGAGACATCTCCTTGGGTTCCCACCATGCCTTTGGCAGCTCAGAGGTTTCGGAACCCTCCGATAAGGACCATAAATCATTGGAATGGTCAAAGGGGGGAGAGACTAGAGCAACAGTCCAGGATGCTGTGCCGTAAGAGGAAAAACCCTGACCAACTCGTGAACCCTGTTTGGTGGGGGACACACACAGCTCCCCCTTCTCCTGGTTCCAGATGAACAAAGACAGACTTGTATGTGAATGTGTCTTAATGTGTATTTCTGAAAAAGGACTTTTGTTTCCCACTTAACCCATGGTTTCCACAGGATGTTCAAGCAAACCAGATGCCCTGAACATGTGATGTTAAACTTGACATGAATGGTTGATTGTTATGTTGATCGTTATAAGAAGACAATGTGCTAGAATGGTCATGTTTGGTGTCGTTTGAATGCTTGAATTGAGATGGGAAAGTTTTGACAGATTGTGAGCAACTTTACAACTCAGGTAATGTTTTATTGTCAAATAAAACTCTGGTACTGGGGGGATCAAAATCTCCCATCTCAAGACTTAGATTTGATCTGCAACTACTAGAAAGTCTCTTTCTGCTAGAAAGTCTCTTTCTCCAATCAGCAATAGGTGATGGAACTCCTTCAACCAATCAAGACTGGACAAGGAGACTCTTCATGAGAGTTTAAAAGACCCAGTTTACAGAGGTTCAGCCTCTGTTCACCCCTCTGTTCAGCCCTCTGTGTCCCTCTGTGCTCCTCTCCCCTCTGTCCCTCTGTTGCCCTCGGTTGCGCTCTTTGCCCTCCTTCTGCCGCTTCCTCTGGCTCCTTCGCCTCCTACAACCAACTACAACCAACTTCTTCGACGGTTCCTGCTCAAGTTCCTGCAAAGACTCTTGCTTCTCCTCCACCCTTGAAGCCGTGCCAGCATTCCACTCGCTGCCCATCCAAGTGTGAGAGTGATCGAGAACTTCTCCAAAGTTGCACGTCGCCCTCGTCCTACAGCGGTCTGCCAAGCCAGAGCCTCCTTCAGGAACGGCCCAGTCACACCACGTGATCACAGCCGGCGGCCGTGACGAGTACGCGAGTCCAACTTCCAACAACCTTCCGCTGCCTGGAGTGTGTCATTAAGGCGACCACTCTAGAAGGTTGTTCAGACCGGTGAATCACCTGGCACGAGAGAAAGATACGCCTTCGGTCCTACGCCGCTCTCTGCCAGCTACGATCACCCCGTCTGCGACGAAAGATCCACGGCGGTCCGGAAGACGATCCGAGAGTGCCATCGACGCCTGAAGCTGCGGGTCCTCATCACCTCCAAGCCACCACGCTGAGAACCAGGACGCCTCCTTCCAAAGCCGCCTGCCTCCTCCCTCACCTCCTGACCGACCTTCTGCATCTACTCATCACCCTCTCATCCATCCATCCATCCCATTCATCCCTCCATTCATCGCCAAAGTAAGCCGCTGCTTGTCATCTCTGCACAGAGTGGTGTGTTGGGGTTTAGTAATATCATTACTTGCCTGAGGTTCACAGTTAGACTAGAACGTCTCAACTTTCCCATCAGTTACATACGCGTCTGATGCAGTATTGACATTGCTTCATAACTGGTTTGCGTTTCCATCGCGATATTGTTGGGATCATATTATTCTACTTCTGCATCTTTCCTGTTTCTTTCTGTTCTTTTATTCCTAAATAAATCTATAAAATTACGTTGGTCTTGATCACGTTACTTTGGAGTGTATTATAATCAATCTAAGAGCCTCTGATCAGTAAAGGACATTACATCACGAGTAATGACTTCAGATAAATAGATCGATTACGCTAATAATTAATTAAGTTACCACAGTTAATTAATTAATTAAGTGTTAATCAAGAGAGCTTAATAGTCTCCTGGAAACTATATTTCAGGTGGTGCCCCAAACTTTCGAGGAGATATTATTTTTCATAATATCCACGTCACAGACGCAGGCGTCCGTGACCCGACAATCCGTCACTTTCACTACAAAGTTATCAACATTTTTATGTTTGGCGTTCCGGAACCCACCTTATCTCAGGCTGAAAATGAGTTTCCTGCTTTGTGCCATAACTTTGCAGGGAAGCTTCAGACCATGAAATTTTAACCTCCCACTATAGCAGAAAGGGTTTTTCTAGTAGTTGCACATTAAATCTAAGCTGTCTAAAGTGTTTATCCAAAGTTATCAACACTTTTATGTTTACCGTTCTGAAATCGACCTTATCTCAGGCTCAAAATGCGTTTTCTGCATTGTGCTATAACTTTGCAGAGAAGCTTCTTAACATTAAATTTTAACCTCCCACTATAGCACAAAGGGTCTTTCTCGTAGTTGCACATCAAATCTCAGGTGTTTGAAGTGTTTTCCCAAAGTTATCAACATTTTTATGTTTGGCGTTCCGGAACCCACCTTATCTCAGGCTGAAAATGCGTTTTCTGCATTGTGCCATAACTTTGCAGAGAAGCTTCAGAAAATGAAAATTTCACCTCCCACTATAGCAGAAAGGGTCTTTCTAGTAGTTGCACATGAAATTTAAGCTGACTGAAGTGTTTTTCCAAAGTCATCAACATTTTTATGTTTGGCGTTCCGGAACAAACCTTATCTAAGGGTGAAAACGCGTTTTCTGCTTAGTGCCATAATTTGCTTGGAAGCTTCAGAACATGAATTTTTCACATTCCACTATAGCAAACAGAGTTTTTTCTAGTATTTGCACATTAAATCGAAGCTGTCTGAAGTGTTTTTCCAAAGTTATCAACATTTTTATGTTTGGCGTTCCGAAACCCACCTTATCACAGGCTGAGAAGCGTTTTTCTGCATTGTGCCATAACTTTGCAGGGAAGCTTCAGAACATGATATTTTAACCTCCCACTATAGCAGAAAGGGTCTTTCTAGTCGTTGCACATCAAATCTAAGCTGTCTGAAGTGTTTTTCCAAAGTTATCAACATTTTTATGTTTGCCGTTCCGAAACCCACCTTATCTCAGGCTGAAAACGTGTTTTCTGCATTGTGCCATAACTTTGCAGGGAAGCTTCAGAACATGACATTTTTACTTCCCACTATAGCAGAAAGGGTCTTTCTAGTAGTTGCACATCAAACTTAAGCTGTCTGAATTGTTTTTCAAAAGTTATCACCATTTTTATGTTTGGCGTTCGAGAATCGGCCTTATCTCAGGCTGAAAACTCGTTTTCTGCATTATGCCATAACTTTGCAGGGAAGCTTCAGAACATGAAATTTTCACCTCCCACTATAAGAGAATGGGACTCTCTAGTCGTTGCACATCAAATCTAAGCTGTCTGAAGTGTTTTTCCAAAGTTATCACCATTTTTATGTTTGGCCTTCCGGAATCGACCTTATCTCAGGCTGAAAACGCGTTTTACGCATTGTGCCAAAACTTTGCATAAAGCTTCAGAACATGAAATTTTCACCTCCCACAATAGCAGAAAGAGACTTTCTAGTAGTTGCAGATCAAATCTAAGCTGTCTGAATTGTTTTTCCAAAGTTATCACCATTTTTAAGTTTGGCGTTCCGTAATTGACCTTATCTCAGGCTGAAAACGCATTTTTCGCATTGTCCCATAACTTTGCAGGGAAGCTTCAGAACATGAAATTATTACCTCCCACTATTTCAGAAAGGGTCTTTCTCGTAGTTGCACATCAAATCTAAGCTGTCTGAAGTGTTTTTCCAAAGTTATCAACATTTTTATGTTTGGCGTTCCGGAATCGACCTTATCTCAGGCTTAAAACGCGTTTTACGCATTTTGCCATAACTTTGCAGGGAAGCTACAGAACATGAAAATTTCACCTCCCACTATAGCAGAAAGGGTCTTTCTAGTAGTTGCACATCAAATTTAAGCTGTCTGAATTGTTTTTCCAAAGTTATCACCATTTTTATGTTTGGCGTTCCGTAATTGACCTTATCTCAGGCTGAAAACGCGTTTTCTGCATTGTGCCATAACTTTGCTGCGAAGCTTCAGAACATGAAATTTTAACCACCCACTGTAGCAGAAAGGCTCTTTCTAGTAGTTGCATATCAAATCTAAGCTGTCTGAAGTGTTTTCCCAAAGTAATCAACATTTTTATGTTTGGCGTTCCGGAACCCACCTTATCTCCGGCTGAAAACGCGTTTTCTGCATTGTTCCTTAACTTTGCAGGGAAGCTTCAGAACGTGAAATTTTCATCTCCAACTATAACAGACAGGGTCTTTGTAGTAGTTGCACATCAAATCTAAGCTGTCTGAAGTGTTTTTCGAAAGTTATCAACATTTTTACGTTTGGCGTTCCGGAACCCACCTTATCTCAGGCTGAAAACGCGTTTTCTGCATTGTGCCATAACTTTGAAGGAAAGCTTCAGAAAATGAAAGTTTCACCTCCCACTATAGCAGAAAGGGTCTTTTGTAGTAGTTGCACATCAAATATAAGCTGTCTGAAGTGTTTTTCCAAAGTTAACAACATTTTTATGTTTGGCGTTCCGGAACCCACCTTTTCTCTTGCTGAAAACGCGTTTTCTGCTTTGTGCCATAACTTTGCTGGGAATCTTCAGAACATGAAATTTTAACCTCCCACAATAGCATAAAGGGTCTTTCTTGTAGTTGCACATCAAATCTAAGCTGTCTGAAATGTTTTTTCCAAAGTTATCAACATTTTTATGTTTGGCGTTCCGGAACCCACCTTATCTCAGGCTGAAAACGCGTTTTCTGCATTGTGCCATAACTTTGCTGCGAAGCTTCAGAACATGAAATTTTTACCACCCAATGTAGCAGAAAGGCTCTTTCTAGTAGTTGCATATCAAATCTAAGCTGTCTGAAGTGTTTTTCCAAAGTTATCAACATTTTTATGTTTGGCGTTCCGGAACCCACCTTATCTCCGGGTGAAAACGTGTTTTCTGCATTGTTCCTTAACTTTGCAGGGAAGCTTCAGAACGTGAAATTTTCAACTCCAACTATAACAGACAGGGTCTTTGTAGTAGTTGCACATCAAATCTAAGCTGTCTGAAGTGTTTTTCGAAAGTTATCAACATTTTTACGTTTGGCGTTCCGGAACCCACCTTATCTCAGGCTGAAAACGCGTTTTCTGCATTGTGCCATAACTTTGAAGGAAAGCTTCAGAAAATGAAAGTTTCACCTCCCACTATAGCAGAAAGGGTCTTTTGTAGTAGTTGCACATCAAATATAAGCTGTCTGAAGTGTTTTTCCAAAGTTATCAACATTTTTATGTTTGGCGTTCCGGAACCCACCTTTTCTCTTGCTGAAAACGCGTTTTCTGCTTTGTGCCATAACTTTGCTGGGAATCTTCAGAACATGAAATTTTAACCTCCCACAATAGCATAAAGGGTCTTTCTTGTAGTTGCACATCAAATTTAAGCTGTCTGAATTGTTTTTCCAAAGTTATCACCATTTTTATGTTTGGCGTTCCGTAATTGACCTTATCTCAGGCTGAAAACGCGTTTTCTGCATTGTGCCATAACTTTGCTGCGAAGCTTCAGAACATGAAATTTTAACCACCCACTGTAGCAGAAAGGCTCTTTCTAGTAGTTGCATATCAAATCTAAGCTGTCTGAAGTGTTTTCCCAAAGTAATCAACATTTTTATGTTTGGCGTTCCGGAACCCACCTTATCTCCGGCTGAAAACGCGTTTTCTGCATTGTTCCTTAACTTTGCAGGGAAGCTTCAGAACGTGAAATTTTCATCTCCAACTATAACAGACAGGGTCTTTGTAGTAGTTGCACATCAAATCTAAGCTGTCTGAAGTGTTTTTCCAAAGTTATCAACATTTTTATGTTTGGCGTTCCGGAACCCACCTTATCTCCGGGTGAAAACGTGTTTTCTGCATTGTTCCTTAACTTTGCAGGGAAGCTTCAGAACGTGAAATTTTCAACTCCAACTATAACAGACAGGGTCTTTGTAGTAGTTGCACATCAAATCTAAGCTGTCTGAAGTGTTTTTCGAAAGTTATCAACATTTTTACGTTTGGCGTTCCGGAACCCACCTTATCTCAGGCTGAAAACGCGTTTTCTGCATTGTGCCATAACTTTGAAGGAAAGCTTCAGAAAATGAAAGTTTCACCTCCCACTATAGCAGAAAGGGTCTTTTGTAGTAGTTGCACATCAAATATAAGCTGTCTGAAGTGTTTTTCCAAAGTTATCAACATTTTTATGTTTGGCGTTCCGGAACCCACCTTTTCTCTTGCTGAAAACGCGTTTTCTGCTTTGTGCCATAACTTTGCTGGGAATCTTCAGAACATGAAATTTTAACCTCCCACAATAGCATAAAGGGTCTTTCTTGTAGTTGCACATCAAATCTAAGCTGTCTGAAATGTTTTTTCCAAAGTTATCAACATTTTTATGTTTGGCGTTCCGGAACCCACCTTATCTCAGGCTGAAAACGCGTGTTCTGCATTGTGCCATAACTTTGCTGCGAAGCTTCAGAACATGAAATTTTTACCACCCAATGTAGCAGAAAGGCTCTTTCTAGTAGTTGCATATCAAATCTAAGCTGTCTGAAGTGTTTTTCCAAAGTTATCAACATTTTTATGTTTGGCGTTCCGGAACCCACCTTATCTCCGGCTGAAAACGTGTTTTCTGCATTGTTCCTTAACTTTGCAGGGAAGCTTCAGAACGTGAAATTTTCAACTCCAACTATAACAGACAGGGTCTTTGTAGTAGTTGCACATCAAATCTAAGCTGTCTGAAGTGTTTTTCGAAAGTTATCAACATTTTTACGTTTGGCGTTCCGGAACCCACCTTATCTCAGGCTGAAAACGCGTTTTCTGCATTGTGCCATAACTTTGAAGGAAAGCTTCAGAAAATGAAAGTTTCACCTCCCACTATAGCAGAAAGGGTCTTTTGTAGTAGTTGCACATCAAATATAAGCTGTCTGAAGTGTTTTTCCAAAGTTATCAACATTTTTATGTTTGGCGTTCCGGACCCCACCTTTTCTCAGGCTGAAAACGGGTTTTCCACATTGTGCCAAAACTTTGCAGGGAAGCTTCAGAACATGAAATTTTCACGTCCCACTATAGCAGAAAGGGTCTTTCTCGTAGTTGCACATCAAATCTAAGCTGTCTGAAGTGTTTTTCCAAAGTTATCAACACTTTTATGTTTGGCGTTCCGGAATAGACCTTATCTCAGGCTGAAAACGCGTTTTCCGCATTGTACCATAACTTTGCAGGGGAGCTTCAGAACATGAATTTTTCACTTCCCACTATAGCAGAAAGGGTCTTTCTAGTAGTTGCATATCAAATCTAAGCTGTCTGAAGTGTTTTTCCAAAGTTATCAACACTTTTACGTTTGCCGCTCCCGAACCCAACTAATATCAGGCTGAAAACGCATTTTCTGCATTGTGCCATAACTTTGCAGGGAAGCTTCAGAACATGAAATTTTCACCTCCCACTATAGAAGAAAGGGTCTTTCTAGTAGTTGCACATCAAATCTAAGCTGTCTGAAGTGTTTTTTCCAAAGTTATCAACATTTTTATGTTTGGCGTTCCGAAACCCACCTTATCTCAGTCTGAAAACGCGTTTTCTGCATTGTCCCATAACTTTGCAGGTAAGCTTCAGAACATGAAATTTTGACATCCCACTATAGAAGAAAGGGTCTTTCTAGTAGTTGCACATCAAATCTAAGCTGTCTGAAATGTTTTTTCCAAAGTTATCAACATTTTTATGTTTGGCGTTCCGGAACCCACCTTATATCAGCCTGAAAACGCGTTTTCTGCAATGTGCCATAAGTTTGCTGGGAAGCTTCAGAACATGAATTTTTCACTTCGCACTATAGCAGAAAGGGTCTTCCTAGTAGTAGCACATCAAATCTAAGCTGTCTGAAGTGTTTTTCCAAAGTTATCAACATTTTTATGTTTGGCGTTCCGGAACCCACCTTTTCTCTTGCTGAAAACGCGTTTTCTGCTTTGTGCCATAACTTTGCTGGGAATCTTCAGAACATGAAAGTTTAACCTCCCACAATAGCATAAAGGGTCTTTCTTGTAGTTGCACATCAAATCTAAGCTGTCTGAAGTGTTTTTCCAAAGTTATCAACATTTTTATGTTGGCGTTCCGGACCCCACCTTTTCTCAGACTGAAAACGGGTTTTCCACATTGTGCCATAACTTTGCAGGGAAGCTTCAGAACATGAAATTTTCACGTCCCACTATAGCAGAAAGGGTCTTTCTCGTAGTTGCACATCAAATCTAAGCTATCTGAAGTGTTTTTCCGAAGTTATCAACATTTTTACGTTTGGCATTCCGGAACCCACCTTATCTCAGCCTGAAAACGCGTTTTCTGCAATGTGCCATAACTTTGTTGGGAAGCTTCAGATCATGAAATTTTCACCTCCCACTATAGCAGAAAGGGTCTTTCTAGTAGTTGCAAATCAAATCTAAGCTATCTGAAGTGTTTTTCCAAAATTATCAACATTTATATGTTTGGCATTCCGGAACCCACCTGATCTCAGCCTGAAAACGCGTTTTCTGCAATGTGCCATAACTTTGCTGGGAAGCTTCAGAACATGAAATTTTCACTTCGCACTATAGCAGAAAGGGTCTTTCTAGTAGTTGCACATCAAATCTAAGCTGTCTGAAGAGTTTTTCCAAAGTTATCAACACTTTTATATTTGGCGTTCCGGAATAGACCTTATCTCAGGCTGAAAACACGTTTTCTGCATTGTACCATAACTTTGCAGGGGAGCTTCAGAACATGAATTTTTCACTTCCCACTATAGCAGAAAGGGTCTTTCTAGTAGTTGCATATCAAATCTAAGCTGTCTGAAGTGTTTTTCCAAAGTTATCAACACTTTTATGTTTGCCGCTCCCGAACCCAACTAATATCAGGCTGAAAACGCATTTTCTGCATTGTGCCATAACTTTGCAGGTAAGCTTCAGAACATGAAATTTTGACATCCCACTATAGAAGAAAGGGTCTTTCTAGTAGTTGCACATCAAATCTAAGCTGTCTGAAATGTTTTTTCCAAAGTTATCAACATTTTTATGTTTGGCGTTCCGAAACCCACCTTTTCTCAGACTGAAAACGGGTTTTCCACATTGTGCCATAACTTTGCAGGGAAGCTTCAGAACATGAAATTTTCACGTCCCACTATAGCAGAAAGGGTCTTTCTCGTAGTTGCACATCAAATCTAAGCTATCTGAAGTGTTTTTCCGAAGTTATCAACATTTTTACGTTTGGCATTCCGGAACCCACCTTATCTCAGCCTGAAAACGCGTTTTCTGCAATGTGCCATAACTTTGTTGGGAAGCATCAGATCATGAAATTTTCACCTCCCACTATAGCAGAAAGGGTCTTTCTAGTAGTTGCAAATCAAATCGAAGCTGTCTGAAGTGTTTTTCCAAAATTATCAACATTTATATGTTTGGCATTCCGGAACCCACCTGATCTCAGCCTGAAAACGCGTTTTCTGCAATGTGCCATAACTTTGCTGGGAAGCTTCAGAACATGAAATTTTCACTTCGCACTATAGCAGAAAGGGTCTTTCTAGTAGTTGCACATCAAATCTAAGCTGTCTGAAGTGTTTTTCCAAAGTTATCAACACTTTTATATTTGGCGTTCCGGAATAGACCTTATCTCAGGCTGAAAACACGTTTTCTGCATTGTACCATAACTTTGCAGGGGAGCTTCAGAACATGAATTTTTCACTTCCCACTATAGCAGAAAGGGTCTTTCTAGTAGTTGCATATCAAATCTAAGCTGTCTGAAGTGTTTTTCCAAAGTTATCAACACTTTTATGTTTGCCGCTCCCGAACCCAACTAATATCAGGCTGAAAACGCATTTTCTGCATTGTGCCATAACTTTGCAGGTAAGCTTCAGAACATGAAATTTTCACCTCCCACTATAGAAGAAAGGGTCTTTCTAGTAGTTGCACATCAAATCTAAGCTGTCTGAAATGTTTTTTCCAAAGTTATCAACATTTTTATGTTTGGCGTTCCGAAACCCACCTTATCTCAGTCTGAAAACGCGTTTTCTGCATTGTCCCATAACTTTGCAGGGAAGCTTCAGAACATGAAAATTTAACCTCCCACAATAGCATAAAGGGTCTTTCTTGTAGTTGCACATCAAATCTAAGCTGTCTGAAGTGTTTTTCCAAAGTTATCAACATTTTTATGTTTGGCGTTCCGGAACCCACCTTATCTCCGGCTGAAAACGCGTTTTCTGCATTTTTCCTTAACTTTGCAGGGAAGCTTCAGAACGTGAAATTTTTAACTCCAACTATAACAGACAGGGTCTTTGTAGTAGTTAAACATCAAATCTAAGCTGTCTGAAGTGTTTTTCGAAAGTTATCAACATTTTTACGTTTGGCGTTCTGGAACCCACCTTATCTCCGGCTGAAAACGCGTTTTCTGCATTTTTCCTTAACTTTGCAGGGAAGCTTCAGAACGTGAAATTTTCAACTCCAACTATAACAGACAGGGTCTTTGTAGTAGTTAAACATCAAATCTAAGCTGTCTGAAGTGTTTTTCAAAAGTTATCAACATTTTTACGTTTGGCGTTCCGGAACCCACCTTATCTCAGGCTGAAAACGCGTTTTCTGCATTGTGCCATAACTTTGAAGGAAAGCTTCAGAAAATGAAAGTTTCACCTCCCACTATAGCAGAAAGGGTCTTTTGTAGTAGTTGCACATCAAATATAAGCTGTCTGAAGTGTTTTTCCAAAGTTATCAACATTTTTATGTTTGGCGTTCCGGACCCCACCTTTTCTCAGGCTGAAAACGGGTTTTCCACATTGTGAAATAACTTTGCAGGGAAGCTTCAGAACATGAAAATTTAACCTCCCACAATAGCATAAAGGGTCTTTCTTGTAGTTGCACATCTAATCTAAGCTGTCTGAAGTGTTTTTCCAAAGTTATCAACATTTTTATGTTTGGCCTTCCGGAACCCACCTTATCTCAGGCTGAAAACGCGTGTTCTGCATTGTTCCTTGACTTTGCAGAGAAGCATCAGAACATGAAATTTTCAACTCCCACTATAACAGACAATGTCTTTCTAGTCGTTGCACAACAAATCTAATCTGTCTGAAGTGTTTTTGGAAAGATATCAACATTTTTATGTTTGGTGTTCCCGAACCCACCTTATCTCAGGCTGAAAACGCGTTTTCTGCATTGTGCCATAACTTTGAAGGAAAGCTTCAGAAAATGAAAATTTCACCTCCCACTATAGCAGAAAGGGTCTTTTGTAGTTGTTGCACATCAAATCTAAGCTGTCTGAAGTGTTTTTCCAAAATTATCAACATTTATATGTTTGGCATACCGTAACCCACCTTGTCTCAGCCTGAAAACGCGTTTTCTGCAATGTGCCATAACTTTGCTGGGAAGCTTCAGAACATGAAATTTTCACTTCGCACTATAGCAGAAAAGGTCTTTCTAGTAGTTGCACATCAAATCTAAGCTGTCTGAAGTGTTTTTCCAAAGTTATCAACACTTTTATGTTTGGCGTTCCGGAATAGACCTTATCTCAGACTGAAAACGCGTTTTCTGCAATGTGCCATAACTTTGCTGGGAAGCTTCAGAACATGAATTTTTCACTTCCCACTATAGCAGAAAGGGTCTTTCTAGTAGTTGCATATCAAATCTAAGCTGTCTGAAGTGTTTTTCCAAAGTTATCAACACTTTTATGTCTGCCGCTCCCGAACCCAACTAATATCAGGCTGAAAACGCATTTTCTGCATTGTGCCATAACTTTGCAGGGAAGCTTCAGAACATGAAAATTTCACCTCCCACTATAGAAGAAAGGGTCTTTCTAGTAGTTGCACATCAAATCTAAGCTGTTTGAAGTGTTTTTGCAAAGTTATCAACATTTTTATGTTTGGCGTTCCGGAACCCACCTTTTCTCAGGCTGTAAACGCTTTTTTTGCATTGTGCCATAACTTTGGAGGGAAGCTTCAGAACACGAAATTTTCACCTCCCACTATAGCAGAAAGGGTCTTTCTAGTAGTTGCACATCAAATCTAAGCTGTCTGAAGTGTTTTTCCAAAGTCATCAACATTCTTATGTTTGGTGTTCCGGAATCAACCTTATCTCCGGCTGAAAACGCGTTTTACGCATTGTGCCATAACTTTGCAGGAAAGCTTCAGAACATGAAATTTTCAACTCCCACTATAGCAGAAAGGGTCTTTCTAGTAGTTGCACATCAAATCAAAGCTGTCTGAAGTGTTTTTCCAAAGTTATCAATAATTTTATGTTTGGCGTTTCGGAATCGACCTTATCTCAGGCTGAAAACGCGTTTCCTGCATTGTGGCATAACTTTGCAGCTAAGCTTCAGAACATGAAATTTTCACCTCCCACTGAAGCAGAAAGGGTCTTTCTAGTAGTTGCACATCAAATCTAAGCTGTCTGAAATGTTTTTCCAAAGTTATCAACATTTTTATGTTTGGCGTTCCGGAATCAACCTTATCTCAGGCTGAAAACGCGTTTTACGCATTGTGCCATAACTTTGCAGGAAAGCATCAGAACATGAAATTTTCACCTCCCACTATAGCAGAAAGGGTCTTTCTAGTAGTTGCACATCAAATCTAAGCTGTCTGAAGTGTTTTTCCAAAGTTATCAATATTTTTGTGTTTGGCGTTCCGGAATCGACCTTATCTCAGGCTGAAAACGCGTTTCCTGAATTGTGGCATAACTTTGCAGGGAATCTTCAGAACACGAAATTTTCACCTCCCACTGTAGCAGAAAGGGTCTTTCTAGTCGTTGCACATCAAATCTAAGCTGTCTGAAGTGTTTTTCCAAAATTTTCAACATTTTTATTTTTGGTCTTCAGGAACCCACCTTATCTCAGGCTGAAAACGCGTTTTACGCATTGTGCCATAACTTTGCATAAAGCTTTAGAACATGAAATTTTCACCTCCCACTATAGCAGAAAGGGTCTTTCTAGTAGTTGCAGATTAAATCTAAGCTGTCTGAAATGTTTTTCCAAAGTTATCAACTTTTTTATGTTTGGCGTTCCGGAACCCACCTTATCTCAGGCTGAAAACGCGTTTTCTTCATTGTTCTTTAACATTGCATAAAGCTTCAGAACATGAAATTTTCAACTCCCACTATAACAGAAAGGATCTTTCTTGTAGTTGCACATCAAATCTAAGTTGTCTGAAGTGTTTTTCGAAAGCTATAAACATTTTTATGTTTGGAGTTCCGGAATCGACCTTATCTCAGGCTGAAAACGCGTTTTCTGCATTGTGCCATAACTTTGCAGGGAAGCTTCAGATCATGAAATTTTCACCTCCCACTATAGCAGAAAGGGTCTTTCTAGTAGTCGCACATCAATTCTAAGCTGTCTGAAGTGTTTTTCCAAAGTTATCAACATTTTTATGTTTGGAGTTCCGGAATCGACCTTATCTCAGCCTGAAAACGCGTTTTCTGCATTGTGCCATAACTTTGCAGGGAAGCTTCAGATCATGAAATTTTCACCTCCCACTATAGCAGAAAGGGTCTTTCTTGTTGTTGCACATCAAATCTAAGTTGTCTGAAGTGTTTTTCGAAAGCTATCAACATTTTTATGTTTGGCTTTCCGGAAACGACCTTATCTCGGGCTGAAAACGCGTTTTCTGCATTGTGCCATAACTTTGCAGTGAAGCTTCAGTACATGAAATTTTCACCTCCCACTGTAGCAGAAAGGGTCTTTCTAATAGTTGCACATCAAATCTAAGCTGTCTGAAGCGTTTTTCCAAAGTTATCAACATTTTATGTTTGGCGTTCCGGAACCCACCTTATCTCAGACAGAAAACGCGTTTTCTGCATTGTTCCTTAACTTTGATGGAAAGCTTCAGAACATGAAAGTTTCACCTACCACTAAAGCAGAAATTGTCTTTCTAGTAGTTGCACATCAAATATAAGCTGTCTGAAGTGTTTTTCCAAAGTTATCAACATTTTTATGTTTGGCGTTCCGGAACCCACCTTATCTCAGGCTGAAAACGGGTTTTCTGCATTGTGCAATAACTTTGAAGGAAAGCTTCAGAACATGAAAGTTTCACCTACCACTAACGCAGAAATTGTCTTTCTAGTAGTTGCACATCAAATATAAGCTGTCTGAAGTGTTTTTCCAAAGTTATCAACATTTTTATGTTTGGCGTTCCGGAACCCACCTTATCTCAGGCTGAAAACGGGTTTTCTGCATTGTGCAATAACTTTGAAGGAAAGCTTCAGAACATGAAAGTTTCACCTACCACTAACGCAGAAATTGTCTTTCTAGTAGTTGCACATCAAATATAAGCTGTCTGAAGTGTTTTTCCAAAGTTATCAACATTTTTATGTTTGGCGTTCCGGAACCCACCTTATCTCAGGCTGAAAACGCGTTTTACGCATTGTGCCATAACTTTGCAGGAAAGCATCAGAACATGAAATTTTCACCTCCCACTATAGCAGAAATGGTCTTTCTAGTAGTTGCACATCAAATATAAGCTGTCTGAAGTGTTTTTCCAAAGTTATCAACATTTTTATGTTTGGCGTTCCGGAACCCACCTTATCTCAGGCTGAAAACGGGTTTTCTGCATTGTGCAATAACTTTGAAGGAAAGCTTCAGAACATGAAAGTTTCACCTACCACTATAGCAGAAATTGTCTTTCTAGTAGTTGCACATCAAATATAAGCTGTCTGAAGTGTTTTTCCAAAGTTATCAACATTTTTATGTTTGGCGTTCCGGAACCCACCTTATCTCAGGCTGAAAACGCGTTTTCTGCGTTGTGCCATTACTTTGCAGGGAAGCTTCAGAACATGAAATTTTCACCTCCCACTGAAGCAGAAAGGGTCTTTCTAGTAGTTGCACATCAAATCTAAGCTGTCTGAAGTGTTTTTCCAAAGTTATCAACATTTTTATGTTTGGCGTTCCGGAATCAACCTTATCTCAGGCTGAAAACGCGTTTTACGCATTGTGCCATAACTTTGCAGGAAAGCATCAGAACATGAAATTTTCACCTCCCACTATAGCAGACAGGGTCTTTCTAGTAGTTGCGCATCAAATCTAAGCTGTCTGAAGTGTTTTTCCAAAATTTTCAACATTTTTATTTTTGGTCTTCGGGAACCCACCTTATCTCAGGCTGAAAACGCGTTTTACGCATTGTGCCATAACTTTGCAGGAAAGCATCAGAACATGAAATTTTCACCTCCCACTATAGCAGAAAGGGTCTTTCTAGTAGTTGCACATCAAATATAAGCTGTCTGAAGTGTTTTTCCAAAGTTATCAACATTTTTATGTTTGGCGTTCCGGAACCCACCTTATCTCAGGCTGAAAACGGGTTTTCTGCATTGTGCAATAACTTTGAAGGAAAGCTTCAGAACATGAAAGTTTCACCTACCACTATAGCAGAAATTGTCTTTCTAGTAGTTGCACATCAAATATAAGCTGTCTGAAGTGTTTTTCCAAAGTTATCAACATTTTTATGTTTGGCGTTCCGGAACCCACCTTATCTCAGGCTGAAAACGCGTTTTCTGCGTTGTGCCATTACTTTGCAGGGAAGCTTCAGAACATGAAATTTTCACCTCCCACTGAAGCAGAAAGGGTCTTTCTAGTAGTTGCACATCAAATCTAAGCTGTCTGAAGTGTTTTTCCAAAGTTATCAACATTTTTATGTTTGGCGTTCCGGAATCAACCTTATCTCAGGCTGAAAACGCGTTTTACGCATTGTGCCATAACTTTGCAGGAAAGCATCAGAACATGAAATTTTCACCTCCCACTATAGCAGACAGGGTCTTTCTAGTAGTTGCGCATCAAATCTAAGCTGTCTGAAGTGTTTTTCCAAAATTTTCAACATTTTTATTTTTGGTCTTCGGGAACCCACCTTATCTCAGGCTGAAAACGCGTTTTACGCATTGTGCCATAACTTTGCATAAAGCTTTAGAACATGAAATATTCACCTCCCACTATAGCAGAAAGGGTCTTTCTCGTAGTTACACATCAAATCTAAGCTGTCTGAAGTGTTGTTCCAAAGTTATCAACACTTTTATGTTTGGGTTCTGGAATTGACCTTATGTGAGGCTGAAAACGCGTTTTCTGCATTGTGACATAACTTTGCATGGAAGCTTCCGAACATGAAATTTTAAACTCCCACTATAGCAGAAAGGGTCTTTCTCGTAGTTACACATCAAATCTAAGCTGTCTGAAGTGTTGTTCCAAAGTTATCAACACTTTTATGTTTGGCGTTCTGGAATTGACCTTATGTGAGGCTGAAAACGCGATTTCTGCATTGTGACATAACATTGTAGGGAAGCTTCAGAACATGAAATTTTCACATCCCACGATAGCAGAAAGGGTCTTTCTAGTAGTTAAACATCAAATCTAAGCTGTCTAAAGAGTTTTTCCAAAGTTATCAACATTTTTATGTTTGGCGTTCCGGAATCGACCTTATCTCAGGCTGAAAACGCGTTTCCTGCATTGTGGCATAACTTTGCAGGGAAGCTTCAGAACATCGAATTTTCACTTCCACAATGGCAGAAATGGTCTTTCTAGTAGTTGCACATCAAATCTAAGCCGTCTGAAGTGTTTTTCCAGAATTATGAACCTTTTTATGTTTGGCGTTCCGGAATCGACCTTATCTCAGGCTGAAAACGCGTTTTCTGCATTGTGCCATAACTTTGCAGAGAAGCTTCAGAACATGGAATTTTAACCTCCCATGAATGCAGTAAGGGTCTTTCTAGTAGGTGCATATCAAATCTAAGCTGTCTGAAGTGTTTTTCCAAAGTTATCAACATTTTTATATTTGGCGTTCAGAACCCACCTTATCTCAGGCTGAAAACGTGTTTCTTTCTTTGTGCCATAACTTTGCAGGGAAGCTTCAGAACATGAAATTTTCAACTCCCACTGTAGCAGAAAGGGACTTTCTCGCAGTTGCATATCAAATCTAAGCTGTCTGAAGTGTTTTTCCAAAGTTATCAACATTTTTATGTTTGGCGTTCCGGAATCGACTTTATCTCAGGCTGAAAACGTGTTTTCCGCATTGTGCCATAACTTTGCAAGGAAGCTTCAGAACATGAAATTTTAACCTCCCACTATTGCAGAAAGGGTCTTTCTAGTAGTTGCACATCAAATCTAAGCTGTCTGAAGTGTTTTTCCAAAGTTATCAACATTTTTATGTTTGGCGTTCCGGAATCGACCTTATCTCAGACTGAAAACGCGTTTTACGCATTGTGCCATGACTTTGGAGGGAAGCTTCAGAACATCGAATTTTCACCACCCACTATATCAGAAAGGGTCTTTCTAGTAGTTGCACATCAAATCTAAGCAGTCTGAAGTGTTTTTCCAAAGTTATCAACCTTTTTATGTTTAGCATACAGGAATCGACCTTATCTCAGGCTGAAAACGCGTTTTCTGCATTGTGCCATAACTTTGCAAGGAAGCTTCAGAACATGAAATTTTCACATCCCACTATAGCAGAAAGGGTTTTTCTAGTAGTTGCACATTAAAGCTAAGCTGTCTGAAGTGTTTTTCCAAACTTATCAACATTTTTATGTTTGGCGTTCCGGAACCCATCTTATCTCAGGCTGAAAACGCGTTTTCTGCATTGTGCCATACCTTTGCAGGGAAGCTTCAGAACATGAAATGTTCACCTCCCACTATAGCAGAAAGGGTCTTTCTAGTAGTTGCACATCAAATCTAAGCGGTCTGAAGTGTATTTCAAAAGTTATCAACTTTTTTATGTTTGACGTTCCTGAATCGACCTAATCACAGGCTGAAAACGCGTTTTACGCATTGTTCCATAACTTTGCCGTGAAGCTTCAGAACATGAAATTTTCACCTCCCACAATGGCAGAAAGGGTTTTTTTTAGTAATTGCAAATCAAATCTAAGCTGTCTGAAGTGTTTTTCCAAAGTTATCAACATTTTTATGTTTGGCGTTCCGGAATCGACTTTATCTCAGGCTGAAAACGTGTTTTCCGCATTGTGCCATAACTTTGCAAGGAAGCTTCAGAACATGAAATTTTAAACTTCCACTATAGCAGAAAAGGTCTTTCTGGTAGTTGCACATCAAATCTAAGCTGTCTGAAGTGTTTTTCCAAACTTTTCAACATTTTTGCGTTTGGCGTTCGGGAACCCACCTTATCTCAAGCAGAAAACGCGTTTTCTGCATTGTGCCATAACCTTGCAGGAAACTTCAGAATATGAAATTTTAACCTCCCACTATTGCAGAAATGGTCTTTCTAGTAGTTGCACATCAAATCTAAGCTGTCTGAAGTGTTTTTCCAAAGTTATCTACATTTTCATGTTTGGCGTTCCGGAATCGACCTTATCTCAGGCTGAAAACGCGTGATAGGAATTGAGCCATAACTTTGCATAAAGCTTCAGAACATGAAATTTTCACTTCGCACTATAGCAGAAAAGGTCTTTCTAGTAGTTGCACATCAAATCTAAGCTGTCTGAAATGTTTTTCCAAAGTTATCAACATTTTTATGTTTGCCGTTCTGGAACCCACCTTATCTCAGTCTGAAAACGTGTTTTCTGCATTGTGCCATAACTTTGCAGGGAAGCCTCAGAACATGAAATTTTCACCTACCGCTATAGTAGAAAAGGTCTTTCTAGTAGTTGCACATCAAATCTAAGCAGTCTGAAGTGTCTTTCATAAGTTATCAACATTTTTATGTTTGGTGTTCCGGAATCAACCTTATCTCAGGCTGAAAACGCTTTTTCTGCATTGTGCCATAACTTTGCAGGGAAGCTTCAGAACATGAAAATTTCAATTCCCATTATAGCAGAAAGGGTCTCTCTCGTACTTGCACATAAAATCTAAGCTGTATGAAGTGTTTTTTGAAAGTTTTCAACATTTTTATGTTTGGCGTTCCTGAATCGACCTTATCTCAGGCTGAAAATGCGTTTTCTGCATTGTGCCATAACTTTGCAGGGAAGCCTCAGAACATGAAATTTTCACCTCCCACTATAGCAGAAAGGGTTTTTCTAATAGTTGCACATCAAATCTAAGCTGTTTGAAGTGTTTTTCCAAAGTTATCAACATTTTTATGTTTGGCGTTCCGGAACCCACCTCATCTCAGGCTGTAAAAGCATTTTCTGCATTGTGCCATAACTTTGGAGGGAAGCTTCCGAACATGAAATTTTAACCTGCCACTATAGCAGAAAGGGTCCTTCTAGTAGTTGCACATCAAATCTAACCTGTCTGAAGTGTTTTTCCAAAGTTATCAACATTCTTATGTTTGGCGTTCCAGAATCGACCGTATCTCAGGCTGAAAACACGTTTTCTGCATTGTGGCATAACTTTGCAGGGAAGCTTCGGAACATGAAATTTTCAACTCCCACGACAGCAGAAAGGGTCTTTCTAGTAGTTGCACGTCAAATCTAAGCTGTCTGAAGTGTTTTTCCAAAGTTATCAACATTTTTATGTTTGGCATTCCAGAATCGACCTTATCTCTGGCTGAAAACGCGTTTTCTGCATTGTGCCATAACTTTGGAGGTAAGCTTCAGAACATGAAATTTTAACCTGCCACTATCGCAGAAAGGGTCCTTCTAGTAGTTGCACATCAAATCTAAGCTGTCTGAAGTGTTTTTCCAAAGTTATCAACATTTTTATGTTTGGCTTTCCGGAATCGACCTTATCTCAGGCTGAAAACGCGTTTTCTGCATTGTGCCATAACTTTGCAGGGAAGCCTCATAACATGAAATTTTCACCTCCCACTATAGCAGAAAGGGTTTTTCTAATAGTTGCACATCAAATCTAAGCTGTTTGAAGTGTTTTTCCAAAGTTATCAACATTTTTATGTTTGGCGTTCCGGAACCCACCTTATCTCAGGCTGTAAAAGCATTTTCTGCATTGTGCCATAACTTTGGAGGTAAGCTTCAGAACATGAAATTTTCAACTCCCACGACAGCAGAAAGGGTCTTTCTAGTAGTTGCACGTCAAATCTAAGCTGTCTGAAGTGTTTTTCCAAAGTTATCAACATTTTTATGTTTGGCATTCCAGAATCGACCTTATCTCTGGCTGAAAACGCGTTTTCTGCATTGTGCCATAACTTTGCAGGGAAACTTCAGAACATGAAATTTTCATCTCCCACTATAGCAGAAAGGGTCTTTCTAGTAGTTGCACATCAAATCTAAGCTGTCTGAAGTGTTTTTCCAAAGTTATCAACATTTTTATGTTTGGCGTTCTGGAAATCACCTTATCTCAGGCTGAAAACGCGTTTTACGCAATTTGCCATAACTTTGCAGGAAAGCTTCAGAACATGAAATTTTCACCTCCCACTATAGCAGAAAGTGGCTTTCTAGTAGTTGCACATCAAATCTAAGCTGTCTGAAGTGTTTTTCCAAAGTTATCAACATTCTTATGTTTGGCGTTCCGGAATCAACCTTATCTCAGACTGAAAACGTGTTTTCTGCATTGTGCTATAACTTTGCAGGGAAACTTCAGAACATGAAATTTTCACCACCAACTAAAGCAGAAAGGGTCTTTCTAGTAGTTGCACATCAAATCTAAGCTGTCTGAAGTGTTTTTCCATAGTTATCAACATTCTTATGTTTGGCGTTCCGGAATCAACCTTATCTCAGGCTGAAAACACGTTTTACGCATTGTGCCATAACTTTGCAGGAAAGCTTCAGAACATGAAATTTTCAACTCCCACTATAGAAGAAAGGGTCTTTCTAGTAGTTGCACATCAAATCTAAGCTGTCTCAAGTGTTTTTCCAAAGTTATCAATATTTTTATGTTTGGCGTTCCGGAATCGACCTTATCTCAGGCTGAAAACGCGTTTCCTGCATTGTGGCATAACTTTGCAGGGATGCTTCAGAACATGAAATTTTCACCTCCCACTGTAGCAGAAAGGGTCTTTCTAGTAGTTGCACATCAAATCTAAGCTGTTTCAAGTGTTTTTCCAAAGTTAACACCATTTTTATGTTTGGCGTTCCAGAAACAACCTTATCTCAGGCTGAAAACGCGTTTTACGCAATTTGCCATAACTTTGCAGGAAAGCTTCAGAACATGAAATTTTCACCTCCCACTATAGCAGAATGTGGCTTTCTAGTAGTTGCACATCAAATCTAAGCTGTCTGAAGCGTTTTTCCAAAGTTATCTACATTTTTATGTTTGGCGTTCCGGAACCCACCTTATCTCAGGCTGAAAACGCGTTTTCTGCATTGTGCCATAACTTTGCAGGGAGACCTCAGAACATGATATTTTCTCCTCCCACTATATCAGAAAGGGTATTTCTAGTAGTTGCACATCAAATCTAAGCTGTCTGTAGAGTTTTTCCTGAGTTATCAACATTTTTATGTTTGGCGTTCTGAAATCTACCTCATCTCAGGCTGAAAACGCGTTTTCTGCATTGTGCCATAACTTTGCAGGGAAGCTTCAGAACATGAAATTTTCAACTCCCACTATAGCAGAAAGGCTTTTTGCAGTAGTTGCACATCAAATCTAAGCTGTCTGAAGTGTTTTTCCAAAGTTATCAACATTTTTATGTTTGGCGTTCTGGAACCCACCTTATCTCACGTTTAAAACGCGTTTTCTGCATTGTGCCATAACTTTGCAGGGAAGCTTTAGAACATGAAATTTTCACCTCCCACTTCAGCAGAAAGGGTATTTCTAGTAGTTGCACATCAAATCTAAGCTGTCTGTAGAGTTTTTCCTGAGTTATCAACGTTTTTATGTTTGGCGTTCCGGAATCGACCTTATCTCAGGCTAAAAACGCGTTTTCTGCAATGTGCCATAACTTTGCAGGGAAGCTTCAGAACATGAAATTTTCAACTTCCACAATAGCAGAAAGTCTCTTTCCAGCAGTTGCACATCAAATCTAAGCTGTCTGAAGTGTTTTTCCAAAGTTATCAACATTTTTATGTTTGGCTTTCCGGAATCGACCTTATCTCAGGATGAAAAATCGTTTTCTGCATTGTCCCATAACTTTGCTGGGAAGCTTCAGAACATGAAATTTTCACCTCCTACTATAGCAGAAAGGGTCTTTCTAGTAGTTGCACATCAAATCTAAGCTGTCTGAAGTGTATTTCCAAAGTTATCAACATTTTTATGTTTGGCGTTCCGGAATCGACCTTATCACAGGCTGAAAACGCGCTTTGTGCATTGTGCCATAACTTCTCAGGGAAGCTTCAGAAAATGAAATTTTCACCTCCCACTATAGCAGAAAGGGTCTTTCTAGTAGTTGCACATCAAATATAAGCTGTCTGAAGTGTTTTTCCAAAGTTATCAACATTTTTATGTTTGGCGTTCGGGAATTGACCTTATCTCAGGCTGAAAACGTGTTTTACGTTACATTGTGCCATAACTTTACAGGGAAGCTTCAGAAAATGAAATTTTGACATCCCACTATAGCAGAAAGGTACTTTCTAGTAGTTGCACATCAAATCTGAGCCGTCTGAAGTGTTTTTCCAAAGTTATCAACATTTTTATGTTTTTGCGTTCCGGAACCCACCTTATCTCAGGCTGAAAATGCGTTTTCCGCATTGTTCCATAACTTTGCAGGGAAGCTTCAGAACATGAAATTTTCAACTCCCACTATAACAGACAGGGTCTTTCTAGTAGTTGCACATCAAATATAAGTTGTCTGAAGTGTTTCTCGAAAACTAGCAACATTTTTATGTTTGGCGTTCCGGAAACGACCTTATCTCGGGCTGAAAACGCGTTTTCTGCATTGTGCCATAACTTTGCAGGGAAATCTAAGCTATCTGAAGTTTTTTTCCAAAGTTATCAACATTTTTACGTTTGGCGCTCCGGAACCCACATTATCATAGGCTAAAAACGCGTTTTTTGCATTGTGCCATAACTTTGCAAGGAAGCTTCAGAACATGAAATTTTCACATCCCACTATAGCATAAAGGGTCTTTCTAGTAGTTGCACTTCAAATCTAAGCTGTCTGAAATGTTTTTCCCAAAGTTATCAACATTTTTATGTTTGGCGTTCAGGAACCCACCTTACCTCAGGCTGAAAACGCGTTTTCTGCATTGTTCCTTAACTTTGCAGGGAAGCTTCAGAACATGAAAGTTTCAACTCCCACTATAACAGACAGGGTCTATCTAGTAGTTGCACATCAAATCGAAGTTGTCTGAAGTGTTTTTCGAAAGCTATCAACATTTTTATGTTTGGCGTTCCGGAAACGACCTTATCTCGGGCTGTAAACGCGTTTTCCGCATTGTGCCATAACTTTGCAGGGAACCTTCAGAACATGAAATTTTAACCTCCCACTGAAGCAGAATGGGTCTTTCTAGTAGTTGCACATCAAATCTAAGCTGTCTGAAGTGTTTTTCCAAAGTTATCAACATTTTTAAGTTTGGCGTTCCGGAACCCACCTTATCTCAGGCTGAAAACGCGTTTTCTGCATTGTGCCATAACTTTGCAGGGAAGCTTCAAAACATAAAATTTTCACCTTCCACTATTGCAGAAAGTGTCTTTCTAGTAGTTGCACATCAAATCTAAGCTGTCTGATGAGTTTTTCCAAAGTTATCAACATTTTCAAGTTTGGCGTCCCGGAACCCACCTTATCTCAGGCTGAAAATGCGTTTTCCGCATTGTTCCATAACTTTGCAGGGAAGTTTCAGAACATGAAATTTTCAACTCCCACTATAACAGACAGGGTCTTTCTAGTAGTTGCACATCAAATATAAGTTGTCTGAAGTGTTTCTCGAAAACTAGCAACATTTTTATGTTTGGCGTTCCGGAAACGACCTTATCTCGGGCTGAAAACGCGTTTTCTGCATTGTGCCATAACTTTGCAGGGAAATCTAAGCTATCTGAAGTTTTTTTCCAAAGTTATCAACATTTTTACGTTTGGCGCTCCGGAACCCACATTATCATAGGCTAAAAACGCGTTTTTTGCATTGTGCCATAACTTTGCAAGGAAGCTTCAGAACATGAAATTTTCACATCCCACTATAGCATAAAGGGTCTTTCTAGTAGTTGCACTTCAAATCTAAGCTGTCTGAAATGTTTTTCCCAAAGTTATCAACATTTTTATGTTTGGCGTTCAGGAACCCACCTTACCTCAGGCTGAAAACGCGTTTTCTGCATTGTTCCTTAACTTTGCAGGGAAGCTTCAGAACATGAAAGTTTCAACTCCCACTATAACAGACAGGGTCTATCTAGTAGTTGCACATCAAATCGAAGTTGTCTGAAGTGTTTTTCGAAAGCTATCAACATTTTTATGTTTGGCGTTCCGGAAACGACCTTATCTCGGGCTGAAAACGCGTTTTCCGCATTGTGCCATAACTTTGCAGGGAACCTTCAGAACATGAAATTTTAACCTCCCACTGAAGCAGAATGGGTCTTTCTAGTAGTTGCACATCAAATCTAAGCTGTCTGAAGTGTTTTTCCAAAGTTATCAACATTTTTAAGTTTGGCGTTCCGGAACCCACCTTATCTCAGGCTGAAAACGCGTTTTCTGCATTGTGCCATAACTTTGCAGGGAAGCTTCAGAACAAGAAATTTTCACCTCCCACTATAGCAGAAACGGTCTTTCTAGTCGTTGTACATCAAATCTAAGCTATCTGAAGTTTTTTTCCAAAGTTATCAACATTTTTACGTTTGGCGTTCCGGAAACGACCTTATCTCGGGCTGAAAACGCGTTTTCTGCTTTGTGCCATGACTTTGATGGGAATCTTCAGAACATGAAATTTTCACCTCCCACTATTGCAGAAAGGGTCTTTCTAGTAGTTGCACATCAAATCTAAGCTGTCTGATGAGTTTTTCCAAAGTTATCAACATTTTCAAGTTTGGCGTCCCGGAACCCACCTTATCTCAGGCTGAAAATGCGTTTTCCGCATTGTTCCATAACTTTGCAGGGAAGCTTCAGAACATGAAATTTTCAACTCCCACTATAACAGACAGGGTCTTTCTAGTAGTTGCACATCAAATATAAGTTGTCTGAAGTGTTTCTCGAAAACTAACAACATTTTTATGTTTGGCGTTCCGGAAACGACCTTATCTCGGGCTGAAAACGCGTTTTCTGCATTGTGCCATCACTTTGCAGGGAAGCTTCAGAACAAGAAATTTTCACCTCCCACTATAGCAGAAAGGGTGTTTCTAGTAGTTGCACATCAAATCTAAGCTATCTGAAGTTTTTTTTCCAAAGTTATCAACATTTTTACGTTTGGCGCTCCGGAACCCACATTATCATAGGCTAAAAACGCGTTTTTTGCATTGTGCCATAACTTTGCAAGGAAGCTTCAGAACATGAAATTTTCACATCCCACTATAGCATAAAGGGTCTTTCTAGTAGTTGCACTTCAAATCTAAGCTGTCTGAAGTGTTTTTCCAAAGTTATCAACATTTTTAAGTTTGGCGTTCCGGAACCCACCTTATCTCAGGCTGAAAACGTGTTTTCTGCATTGTGCCATAACTTTGCAGGGAAGCTTCAGAACATGAAATTTTCACCTCCCACTGTAGCAGAAAGGGTCTTTCTAGTAGTTGCACATCAAATCTAAGCTGTCTGAAATGTTTTTTCCAAAGTTATCAACATTTTTATGTTTGGCGTTCCGGAACCCACATTATCTCTGGCTGAAAACGCGTTTTCTGCTTTGTGCCATAACTTTGATGGGAATCTTCAGAATATGAAATTTTCACCTCCCACTATAGCAGAAAGGGTCTTTCTAGTAGTTGCACATCAAATCTAAGCTGTCTGAAATGTTTTTTCCAAAGTTATCAACATTTTTATGTTTGACGTTTCGGAACCCAGCTTATCTCAGGCTGAAAACGCGTTTTCTGCATTGTTCCTTAACTTTGAAGGGAAGCTTCAGAACATGAAATTTTAAACTCCCACTATAACAGACAGGGTCCTTGTAGTAGTTGCACATCAAATCCAAGCTGTCTGAAGTGTATTTCCAAAGTTATCAACATTTTTATGTTTGGCGTTCTGGAACCCACCTTATTTCAGGCTGAAACCGCATTTTCTGCATTGTGCCATAACTTTGAAGGAAAGCTTCAGAACATGAACGTTTCACCTCCCACTATAGCAGAAAGGGTCTTTCGAGTAGTTGCACATCAAATATAAGCTGTCTGATGTGTTTTTCCAAAGTTATCAACATTTTTATGTTTGGCGTTCCGGAACCCACCTTATCTCAGGCTGAAAACGCGTTTTCTGCATTGTGCCATAACTTTGCAGGAAAGCTTCAAAAATGAAATTGTCACCTCCCACTATAGCAGAAAGGGTCTTTCTCGTAGTTGCACATCAAATCTAAGCTGTCTGAAATGTTTTCCGAAAGTTATCAACATTTTTATGTTTGGCGTTCCGGAATCGACCTTATCTCGGGATGAAAAATCGTTTTCTGCATTGTCCCATAACTTTGCAGGGAAACTTCAGAACATGAAATGTTCACGTCCAACTATAGCAGAAAGGGTCTTTCTAGTAGTTGCACATCAAATCTAAGCTGTCTGAAGTGTTTTTCCAAAGTTATCAACATTTTTATGTTTGGCGTTCCAGAATCGACCTTATCTCAGGCTGAAAACGCGTTTTACGCATTGTGCCATAACTTTGCAGGGAACCTTTAGAACATGAAATTTTCACCTCGCACTATAGCAGAAAGGGTCTTTCTAGTAGTTGCACATCAAATCTAAGCTGTCTGAAGTGTTATTCCAAAGTGATCAACATTTTTACGTTTTGCGTTTCGGAACCCACCTTAGCTCAGGCTGAAAACGCGTTTTCTGCATTGTGCCATAACTTCTCAGGGAAGCTTCAGAACATGAAATGTTCACCTCCCACTATAGCAGAAAGGGTCTTTCTAGTAGTTGCACATCAAATCTAAGCTGTTTGAAGTGTTTTTATAAAGTTATCAACATTTTTATGTCTGGCGTTCCGGAATCGACCTTATCTCAGGCTGAAAACGCGTTTTACGCATTGTACCATAACTTTCCAGGGAAGCTTAAGAGCATCGAATTTTCACCACCCACTATAGCAGAAAGGGTCTTTCTAGTAGTTTCACATCAAATCGAAGCTGTCTGAACTGTATTTCAAAAGTTATCAACTTTTTTATGTTTGGCGTTCCGGAATCGACCATATCTCAGGCTGAAAACGTGTTTTACGCATTGGGCCATAACTTTACAGGGAAGATTCAGAACATCGAATTTTCTCCACCCACTATAGCAGAAAGGGTCTTTCTAGTAGTTGCACGTCAAATCTAAGCTGTTTGAAGTGTTTTTCCAAAGTTATAAACATTTTTATGTTTGGCGTTCCGGAATCGACCTTATCTCAGGCTGAATACGCGTTTCCTGCATTGTGGCATAACTTTGCAGGGAAGCTTCAGAACATCGAATTTTCACCTCCCACTATAGCAGAAACGGTCTTTCTCGTAGTTGCGCAACAAATCTAAGCTGTCTGAAGTGTTTTTCCAAAGTTATCAACATTTTTATGTTTGGCGTACCAGAATCTATCTTCTCTCAGGCTGAAAACGTGTTTTCTGCATTGTGCCATAACTTTGCAGGGAAGCTTCAGAACAAGCAATTTTAAACTTGCGCTATAGCAGAAAAGGTCTTTCTAGTAGTTGGACATCAAATCTAAGCTGTCTGAAGTGTTTTTCCAAAGTTATCAACATTATAATGTTTGGCGTTCTGGAACCCACCTTATCTCAGTCTGAAAATGTGTTTTACGCATGGTGCCATAACTTTGGAGGGAAGCATCAGAACATCGAATTTTCACCTCCCACAATGGCAGAAAGGGTTTTTTTTGTAGTTGCACATCAAATCTAAGCTGTCTGAAGTGTTTTTCCAAAGTTCTCAACATTTTTATGTTTGGCGTTCTGGAACCCACCTTATCTCAGGCTGAAAAGGACGCGTTATCTGCATTGTGCCATAACTTTGCAGGAAAGCTGCAGAATATGAAATTTTCACCTCACACTATAGCTGAAAGGGTCTTTCTAGTAGTTGCACATCAGATCGAAGCTGTTTGAAGTGTTTTTCCAAAGTAATCAACATTTTTATGTTTGGCGTACCGGAATCCACCTTATCTCAGCCTGAAAACGCGTTTTCTGCATTGTGCCATAACATTGCAGGGAAGCTTCAGAACATGAAATTTTCACCTCCCACTATAGCAGAAAGGGTCTTTCTAGTAGTTGCACTTCAAATCTAAGCTCTCTGAAGTGTTTTTCGAAAGTTATCAACATTTTCATGTTTGGCGTTCCGGAACCCACCTTATCTCAGGCTGAAAACGCGTTTTCAGCATTGTGCCATATCTTTGCAGGAAAGCTTCAGAACATGAAATTTTCAATTCCCACTAAAGCAGAAAGGGTTTTTCTCCTACTTGCACATCAAATCTAAGCTGTCTGAAGTGTTTTTCCAAAGTTATCAACATTTTTATGTTTGGCATTCCAGAATCGACCTTATCTCTGGCTGAAAACGCGTTTTCTGCATTGTGCCATATCTTTGCAGGGAAACTTCAGAACATGAAATTTTAACCAGCCACTATAGCAGAAAGGGTCCTTCTAGTAGTTGCACATAATATCTAACCTGTCTGAAGTGTTTTTCCAAAGTTATCATATTTTTATGTTTGGCGTTCCGTAATTGACCTTGTCTCATGCTGAAAACGCGTTTTCTGCATTGTGCCATAACTTTGCAGGGAAGCTTCAGAACATGAAATTTTCAACTCCCACTATACCAGAAAGGCTTTTTCCAGTAGTTGCACATCAAATCTAAGCTTTTTGAAGTGTTTTTCCAAAGATAATACCATTTTTATGTTTGGCGTTCCAGAAACAACCTTATCTCAGGTTGAAAACGCGTTTTACGCAATTTGCCCTAACTTTGCAGGAAAGCTTCAGAACATGAAATTTTCACCTCCCACTATAGCAGAAAGTGTCTTTCTAGTAGTTGCACATCCAATCTAAGCTGTCTGAAGTGTTTTTCCAAAGTTATCAACATTTTTATGTTTGGCGTTCTGGAACCCAGCTTATCTCTGGCTGAAAACGCATTTTCTGCATTGTGCCATAACTTTGCAGGGAGACTTCAGAACATGAAATTTTCTCCTCCCACTATAGCAGAAAGGGTATTTCTAGTAGTTGCATATCAAATCTAAGCTGTCTGAAGTGTTTTTCCAAAGTTATCAACATTTTTTTGTTTGGCTTTCCGGAATCAACCTTATCTCAGGCTGAAAACGCGTTTTAAGCATTGTGGCATAACTTTGGAGGGAAGCTTCAGAACATGAAATTTTAACCTGCCACTATAGCAGAAAGGGTCCTTCGAGTAGTTGCACATCAAATCTAACCTGTCTGAAGTGTTTTTCCAAAGTTATCAACATTCTTATGTTTGGCGTTCCAGAATCAACCTTATCTCAGGCTGAAAACGCGTTTTCAGCATTGTGCCATCACTTTGCAGGGAAGCTTCAGAACATTAAATTTTCACCTCCCACTATAGCAGAAAGGGTCTTTCTAGTAGTTGCACATCAAATCTAAGCTTTTTGAACTGTTTTTCCAAAGATAACACCATTTTTATGTTTGGCGTTCCAGAAACAACCTTATCTCAGGTTGAAAACGCGTTTTACGCAATTTGCCCTAACTTTGCAGGAAAGCTTCAGAACATGAAATTTTCACCTCCCACTATAGCAGAAAGTGTCTTTCTAGTAGTTGCACATCAAATCTAAGCTGTCTGAAGTGTTTTTACAAAGTTATCAACATTTTTATGTTTGGTGTTCTGGAACCCAGCTTATCTCAGGCTGAAAACGCATTTTCTGCATTGTGCCATAACTTTGCAGGGAGACTTCAGAACATGAAATTTTCAACTCCCACAATAGCAGAAAGGGTCTTTCTAATAGTTGCACATCAAATCTAAGCTGTCTGAAGTGTTTTTCCAAAGTTGTCAACATTTTTATGTTTGGCTTTCCGGAATCGACCTTATCTCAGGCTGAAAAAGCATTTCCTGCATTGTGGCATAACTTTGCAGGGATGCTTCAGAACATGAAATTTTCACCTCCCACTATAGCAGAAAGGGTCTTTCTAGTAGTTGCACATCAAATCTAAGCTGTCTGAAGTGTTTTTTCCAAAGTTATCAACATTTTTATGTTTGGCATTCCAGAATCGTCCTTATCTCTGGCTGAAAACGCATTTTCTGCATTGTGCCATAACTTTGCAAGGAAACTTCAGAACATGAAATTTTCACCTCCCACTATAGCAGAAAGGGTCTTTCTAGTAGTTGCACATCAAATCTAAGCTGTCTGAAGTGTTTTTTCAAAGTTATCATATTTTTATGTTTGGCGTTCCGTAATTGACCTTGTCTCATGCTGAAAACGCGTTTTCTGCATTGTGCCATAACTTTGCAGGGAAGCTTCAGAACATGAAATTTTCAACTCCCACTATACCAGAAAGGCTTTTTCCAGTAGTTGCACATCAAATCTAAGCTGTCTGAAGTGTTTTTCCAAAGTTATCAACATTTTTTTGTTTGGCTTTCCGGAATCAACCTTATCTCAGGCTGAAAACACGTTTTACGCATTGTGCCATAACCTTGCAGGAAAGCTTCAGAACATGAAATTTTCAACTCCCACAATAGCAGAAATGGTCTTTCTAGTAGTTGCACATCAAATCTAAGCTGTCTGAAGTGTTTTTCCAAAGTTGTCAACATTTTTATGTTTGGCTTTCCGTAATCGACCTTATCTCAGCCTGAAAACGTGTTTCCTGCATTGTGGCATAACTTTGCAGGGATGCTTCAGAACATGAAATTTTCACCTCCCACTATAGCAGAAAGGGTCTTTCTAGTAGTTGCACATCAAATCTAAGCTGTCTGAAGTGTTTTTCCAAAGTTATCATATTTTTATGTTTGGCGTTCCGTAATTGACCTTGTCTCATGCTGAAAACGCGTTTTCTGCATTGTGCCATAACTTTGCAGGGAAGCTTCAGAACATGAAATTTTCAACTCCGACTATAGCAGAAAGGCTTTTTCCAGTAGTTGCACATCCGATCTAAGCTGTCTGAAGTGTTTTTTCAAAGTTATCAACATTTTTATGTTTGGTGTTCCGGAATCGACCTTAACTCAGGCTGAAAACGCGTTTTCTGCATTGTGCCATAACTTTGCAGGGAAGCTTCAGAACATTAAATTTTCACCTCCCACTATAGCAGAAAGGGTTTTTCCAATAGTTGCACATCAAATCTAAGCTGTTTGAAGTGTTTTTCCAAAGTTATCAACATTTTTATGTTTGGCGTTCCGGAACCCACCTTATCTCAGGCTGTAAAAGCGTTTTCTGCATTGTGCCATAACTTTGGAGGGAAGCTTCAGAACATGAAATTTTAACCTCCCACTGTAGCAGAAAGGGTCCTTCGAGTAGTTGCACATCAAATCTAACCTGTCTGAAGTGTTTTTCCAAAGTTATCAACATTTTTATGTTTGGCGTTCCAGAATCAACCTTATCTCAGGCTGAAAACGCGTTTTCAGCATTGTGCCATCACTTTGCAGGGAAGCTTCAGAACATGAAATTTTCACCTCCCACATAGCAGCAAGGGTCTTTCTAGTAGTTGCACATCAAATGTAAGCTTTTTGAAGTGTTTTTCCAAAGATAATACCATTTTTATGTTTGGCGTTCCAGAAACAACCTTATCTCAGGTTGAAAACGCTTTTTACGCAATTTGCCCTAACTTTGCAGGAAAGCTTCAGAACATGAAATTTTCAATTCCCACTAAAGCAGAAAGGGTTTTTCTCCTACTTGCACATCAAATCTAAGCTGTCTGAAGTGTTTTTCCAAAGTTATCAACATTTTTATGTTTGGCATTCCAGAATCGACCTTATCTCTGGCTGAAAACGCGTTTTCTGCATTGTGCCATATCTTTGCAGGGAAACTTCAGAACATGAAATTTTAACCTGCCACTATAGCAGAAAGGGTCCTTCTAGTAGTTGCACATAATATCTAACCTGTCTGAAGTGTTTTTCCAAAGTTATCAACATTCTTATGTTTGGCGTTCCAGAATCGACCTTATCTCAGGCTGAAAACACGCTTTCTGTTTCTATATTGGGAGGTCAGAATTTCATGTTCTGAAGCTTCCCTGCAAAGTTATGGGACAATGCAGAAAATGGTTTTTCATGCTGAGATAAGGTCGATTCCGGAAAGCCAAACGTTAAAATGTTGATAACTTTGGAAAAACACTTCAGACAGCTTAGATTTGATGTGCAACTGCTGGAAAGAGCCTTTCTGCTATAGTGGAAGTTGAAAATTTCATGTTCTGAAGCTTCCCTGCAAAGTTATGGCACATGGCAGAAAACGCGTTTTTAGCCTGAGATAAGGTCGATTCCGGAACGCCAAACATAAAAATGTTGATAACTCAGGAAAAACTCTACAGACAGCTTAGATTTGATGTGCAACTACTAGAAATACCCTTTCTACTGAAGTGGGAGGTGAAAATTTCATGTTCTAAAGCTTCCCTGCAAAGTTATGGCACAATGCAGAAAACGCGTTTTAAGCGTGAGATAAGGTGGGTTCCAGAACGCCAAACATAAAAATGTTGATAACTTTGGAAAAACACTTTAGACAGCTTAGATTTGATGTGTTACTACTAGAAAGACCCTTTCTGCTATAGTGGGATGTCAAAATTTCATGTTATGAAGCTTCCCTCGAAAGTTATGGGACAATGCAGAAAACGTGTTTTCAGCCTCAGATAAGGTCGATTCTGGAACGCCAAACTTAAAAATGTTGATAACTTTGGAAAAACACTTTAGACAGCTTAGATTTGATGTGCAACTACTAGAAAGAGCCTTTCTGCTATAGTGGGAGGTGAACATTTCATGTTCTGAAGCTTCCCTGAGAAGTTATGGCACAATGCAGAAAATTCGTTTTCAGCCTGAGATAAGGTGGGTTCCGAAACGCCAAACTTAAAAATGTTGCTAACTTTGGAACAACATTTCAGACAGATTAGATTTGATGTGCAACTACTAGAAAGTCCCTTTCTGCTATAGTGGGAGGTGAAAATTTCATGTTCTAAAGGTTCCCTGCAAATTATGGCACAATGCGTAAAACGTGTTTTAAGCCTGAGATAAGGTCGATTCCGGAACGCCAAACATAAAAATGTTGATAACTTTCGAAAAACACTTCAGACAGCTTAGATTTGATGTGCAACTACTAGAAATACCCTTTCTGCTATAGTGGGAGGAGAAAATTTCATGTTCTGAAGCTTCCCTGCAAAGTTATGGCACAATGCAGAAAACCCGTTTTCAGCCTGAGATAAGGTGGGTTCCAGAACGCCAAACATAAAAATGTTGATAACTTTGGAAAAACACTTCAGACAGCTTAGATTTGATGCGCAACTACTAGAAAGACCCTTTCTGCTATATTGGGAGGTCAGAATTTCATGTTCTGAAGCTTCCCTGCAAAGTTATGGGACAATGCAGAAAACGATTTTTCATCCTGAGATAAGGTCGATTCCGGAAAGCCAAACATAAAAATGTTGATAACTTTGGAAAAACACTTCAGACAGCTTAGATTTGATGTGCAACTGCTGGAAAGAGCCTTTCTGCTATAGTGGAAGATGAAAATTTCATGTTCTGAAGCTTCCCTGTAAAGTTATGGCACATGGCAGAAAACGCGTTTTTAGCCTGAGATAAGGTTGATTCCGGAACGCCAAACATAAAAATGTTGATAACTCAGGAAAAACTCTACAGACAGCTTAGATTTGATGTGCAACTACTATAAAGACCCTTTCTGCCATTGTGGGAGGTGAAAAATTCATGTTCTGAAGCTTCCTTGCAAAGTTATGGCACCATGCGCAAAACGCGTTTTCAGCCTGAGATAAGGTCGATTCCGGAACGCCAAACATAAGAATGTTGATAACTTTGAAAAGACACTTCAGACAGCTTACATTCGATGTGCAACTACTAGAAAGACCCTTACTGCTATTGCGGGAGGTGAAAATTTCATGTTCTGAGGCTTCCCTGCAAAGTTACGGCACAATGCAGAAAACACATTTTCAGACTTAGATAAGGTGGGATCCAGAACGCCAAACAAAAAAATGTTGATAACTTTGGAAAAACATTTCAGACAGCTTAGATTTTATTTGCAACTACTAGAAAGACCCTTTCTGCTATCGTGGGAGGTGAAAATTTCATGTTCTGAAGCTTTATGCAAATTTGAGGCACAATGCGTAAAACGCGTTTTCAGCCTGAGATAAGGTCGATTCCAGAACGCCAAACATTAAAATGTGGATAACTTTGGAAAAACACTTCAGACAGCATAAATTTGATGTACAACTACTAGAAAGACCCTTTCTGATATAGTGGGTATTGAAAATTCGATGTTCTGAAGCTTCCCTGCAAAGTTATGGCACAATGCAGAAAACGCGTTTTCATCCTGAGATAAGGTCGATTCCGGTACGCCAAACATAAAAATGTTGATAACTTTGGAAAAACACTTCAGACTGCTTAGATTTGATGTGCAACTACTAGAAAGACCCTTTCTGATATAGTGGGTATTGAAAATTCGATGTTCTGAAGCTTCCCTCCAAAGTTATGGCGTAATGCGTAAAATGCGTTTTCAGTCTGAGATAAGGTCGATTCCGGAACGCCAAACATAAACATGTTCATAATTCTGGAAAAACACGTCAGACAGCTTAGATTTGATGTGCAACTACTAGAAAGAGCCTTTCTGCTATAGTGGGAGTTGAAAATTTCATGTTCTGAAGCTTTCCTGCAAAGTTGTGGCACAATGCGTAAAACGCGTTTTCAGCCTCAGATAAGGTTGATTCCGGAACACCAAACATAAACATGTTCATAATTCTGGAAAAACACTTCAGACAGCTTAGATTTGATGTGCAACTACTAGAAAGACCATTTCTGCCATTGTGGGAGGTGAAAATTTCATGTTCTGAAGCTTCCCTGCAAAGTTATGTCACAATGCAGAAAACGCGTTTTCAGCCTGACATAAGGTCAATTCCGGAACGCCAAACATAAAAATGTTGATAACTTTGGAAAAACACTTCGTACTGCTTAGATTTGATGTGCAACTACTAGAAAGACCGTTTCTGCTATAGTGGGTGGTGAATATTCGATGATCTGAAGCTTCCCACCAAAGTTATGGCACAATGCGTAAAACGCGTTTTCAGCCTGAGAGAAGGTCGATTCCGGAACGCCAAACTTAAGAATGTTGATTACTTTGGAAAAACACTTCAAACAGCTTAGATTTGATGTGCAACTACTAGAAATACCCTTTCTGCTATAGTGGGATGTAGAAATTTCATGTTCTGAAGCTTCCCTGCAAAGTTATGGCACAATGCAGAAAACGCGTTTTCAGCCTGAGATAAGGTGGGTTCCAGAACGCCAAACATAAAAATGTTGATAACTTTGGAAATACAATTCAAACAGCTTCGATTTGATGTGCAACTACTAGAAAGACCCTTTCTGCTATCGTGGGAGGTGAAAATTTCATGTTCTGAAGCTTCCCTGCAAAGTTATGACACAATGCAGAAAACGGGTTTTCAGCCTCACATAAGGTCAATTCCGGAACGCCAAACATAAAAATGTTGATAACTTTGGAAAAACACTTCAAACAGCTTAGATTTGATGTGCAACTACGAGAAAGACCCTTTCTGATATAGTGGGTGGTAAATATTCGATGATCTGAAGCTTCCCTGCAAAGTTATGCGACAATGCAGGAAACGCGTTTTCAGCCTGAGATAAGGTCGATTCCGGAACGCCAAACATAAAAATGTTGATAAGTTTGGGAAAACACTTCAGACAGCTTAGACTTGATGTGCAACTACGAGAAAGACCGTTTCTGCTATAGTGGGAGGTGAAAATTCGATGTTCTGAAGCTTCCCTGCAAAGTTATGGCACCATGCGTAAAACGCGTTTTCAGCCTGAGATAAGGTTGATTCCGGAACGCCAAGCATAAACATGTTCATAATTCTGGAAAAACAGTTCAGACAGCTTAGATTTGATGTGCAACTACTAGAAAGACCCTTTCTGCTATAGTGGGATGTAGAAATTTCATGTTCTGAAGCTTCCCTGCAAAGTTATGGCACAATGCAGAAAACGCGTTTTCAGCCTGAGATAAGGTGGGTTTCAGAACGCCAAACATAAAAATGTTGATAACTTTGGAAAAACAATTCAAACAGCTTCGATTTGATGTGCAACTACTAGAAAGACCCTTTCTGCTATCGTGGGAGGTGAAAATTTCATGTTCTGAAGCTTCCCTGCAAAGTTATGTCACAATGCAGAAAACGGGTTTTCAGCCTCACATAAGGTCAATTCCGGAACGCCAAACATAAAAATGTTAATAACTTCGGAAAAACACTTCAGACAGCTTAGATTTGATGTGCAAGTACTAGAAAGACCATTTCTACTATAGCGGCAGGTGAAAATTTCATGTTCTGAGGCTTCCCTGCAAAGTTATGGCACAATGCGTAAAACGCGTTTTCAGGCTGAGATAAGGTCGATTCCGGAACGCCAAACATTAAAATGTTGATAACTTTGGAAAAACACTTCAGACAGCTTAGATTTGATGTGCAACTACTAGAAAGACGCTTTCTGCTATAGTTGGACGTGAACATTTCATGTTCTGAAGTTTCCCTGCAAAGTTATGGGACAATGCAGAAAACGATTTTTCATCCTGAGATAAGGTCGATTCCGGAACGCCAAACATAAAAATGTTGATAACTTTCGGAAAACATTTCAGACAACTTAGATTTTATGTGCAACTACTAGAAAGACCCTTTCTGCTATATTGGGAGGTGAAAATTCGATGTTCTGAAGCTTCCCTGCAAAGTCATGGCACAATGCAGAAAACGCGTTTTCAGCCTGAAAAAAGGTGGGTTCCGGAACGCCAAACTTAAAAATGTTGATAACTTTGGAAAACCACTTCAGACAGCTTAGATTTGATGTGCAACTACTAGAAAGACAATTTCTGCTATAGTGGTAGGTGAAACTTTCGTGTTCTGAAGCTTTCCTTCAAAGTTATGGCACAATACAGAAAACGCGTTTTCAGCCTGAGATAAGATGTTTTCCGGAACGCCAAAAATAAAAATGTTGATAACTTTGGAAAAACACATCAGACAGCTTATATTTGATGGGCAACTACTCGAAAGACCCTGTCTGTTATAGTGGGAGTTGAAACTTTCATGTTCTGAAGCTTTCCTTCAAAGTTATGGCACAATGCAGAAAATGCGTTTTCAGCCTGAGATAAGATGTTTTCCGGAACGCCAAACATAAAAATGTTGATAACTTTGGAAAAACACTTCAGACAGCTTAGATTTGATGTGCAACAACTAGAAAGACCCTTTCTGCTATAGTGGGAGTTGAAAATTTCATGTTCTTAAGCTTCCCTGCAAAGTTGAGGAACAACGCAGAAAACGCGTTTTCAGCCTGAGATAAGGTGGGTTCCGAAACGTCAAACATAAAAATGATGATAACTTTGGGAAAAACATTTCAGACAGCTTAGATTTGAAGTGCAACTACTAGAAAGACCCTTTATGCTATAGTGGGATGTGAAAATTTCATGTTCTGAAGATTCCCATCAAAGTTATGGCACAAAGCAGAAAATGCGTTTACAGCCTGAGATAATGTGGGTTTCGGAACGCCAAACATAAAAATGTTGATAACTTTGGAAAAACACTTCAGAGAGCTTAGATTTGATGTGTAACTACTGGAAAGACCCTTACTGCTATAGTGGGAGGTGAAACTTTCATGTTCTGAAGCTTTCCTTCAAAGTTATGGCACAATGCAAAAAACGCGTTTTCAGCCTGAGACAAGGTGGGTTCCGGAACGCCAAACATAAAAATGTTGATAGCTTTCGAAAAACACTTCAGACAGCTTAGATTTGATGTGCAACTACTAGAAAGACCCTTTCTGCTACAGTGGGAGGATAAAATTTCATGTTCTGAAGCTTCCCTGCAAAGTTATGGCACAATGCAGAAAACGCGTTTTCAGCCTGAGGTAAGGTGGGTTCGGGAACGCCAAACATAAAAATGATGATAACTTTGGGAAAAACATTTCAGACAGCTTAGATTTGAAGTGCAACTACTAGAAAGACCCTTTATGCTATAGTGGGATGTGAAAATTTCATGTTCTGAAGCTTCCCTGCAAAGTTATGGCACAATGCGTAAAACACGTTTTCAGCCTCAGATAAGGTCGATTCCCGAACGCCAAACATAAAAATGTTGATAGCTTTGGAAAAACACTTCAGACAGCTTAGATTTGATGTGCAACTACTAGAAATATCCTTTCTGCTATAGTGTGAGGTGAACATTTCATGTTCTGAAGCTACCCTGAGAAGTTATGGCACAATTCACAAAACGAGTTTTCAGCCTGAGATAAGGTGGGTTCCGGAACGCCAAACGTAAAAATGTTGATAACTTTGGAACAACACTTCAGACAGCTTAGATTTGATGTGGAACTACTATAAAGCCCCTTTCTGCTATAGTGGGAGGTGAAAATTTCATGTTCTAAAGGTTCCCTGCAAAGTTATGGCACAATGCGTAAAATGCGTTTTAAGCCTGAGATAAGGTCGATTCCGGAACGCCAAACATAAAAATGTTGATAACTTTGGAAAAACACTTCAGACAGCTTAGATTTGATGTGCAACGACTAGAAAGACCCTTTCTGCTATAGTGGGATGTCAAAATTTCATGTTATGAAGCTTCCCTCGAAAGTTATGGGACAATGCAGAAAACGCGTTTTCAGCCTCAGATAAGGTCGATTCTGGAACGCCAAACTTAAAAATGTTGATAACTTTGGAAAAACACTTTAGACAGCTTAGATTTGATGTGCAACTACTAGAAAGACCCTTTCTGCTATAGTGGGAGGTGAAAATTTCATGTTCTGAAGCTTCCCTGAGAAGTTATGGCACAATGCAGAAAATGCGTTTTCAGCCTGAGATAAGGTGGGTTCCGAAACACCAAACTTAAAAATGTTGCTAACTTTGGAACAACATTTCAGACAGATTAGATTTGATGTGCAACTACTAGAAAGTCCCTTTCTGCTATAGTGGGAGGTGAAAATTTCATGTTCTGAAGTTTCCCTGCAAAGTTATGGCACAATGCAGAAAACGCGTTTTCAGCCTGAGAAAAGGTCGGTTCCGGAACGCCAAACATAAGAATGTTGATAACTTTGGAAAAACACTTCAAACAGCTTAGATTTGATGTGCAACTACGAGAAAGACCCTTTCTGCTATAGTGGGAGGAGAAAATTTCATGTTCTGAAGCTTCCCTGCAAAGTTATGGCACATTACAGAAAACGCGTTTTCAGGCTGAGATAAGGTTGATTCAGGAACGCCAAACATAAAAATGTTGAAAATTTTCGAAAAACACTTCAGACAACTTAGATTTGATATGCAACTACTAGAAATACCCTTTCTGCTATAGTGGGAGGAGAAAATTTCATGTTCTGATGTCTCCCTGCAAAGTTATGGCACAATGCAGAAAACGCGTTTTCAGCCTGAGATAAGGTGGGTTCCAGAACGCCAAACATAAAAATGTTGATAACTTTGGAAAAACACTTCAGACAACTTAGATTTGATGCGCAACTACTAGAAAGACCCTTTCTGCTATATTGGGAGGTCAGAATTTCATGTTCTGAAGCTTCCCTGCAAAGTTATGGGACAATGCAGAAAATGTTTTTTCATCCTGAGATAAGGTCGATTCCGGAAAGCCAAACGTTAAAATGTTGATAACTTTGGAAAAACACTTCAGACAGCTTAGATTTGATGTGCAACTGCAGGAAAGAGCCTTTCTGCTATAGTGGAAGTTGAAAATTTCATGTTCTGAAGCTTCCCTGCAAAGTTATGGCACATGGCAGAAAACGCGTTTTTAGCCTGAGATAAGGTCGATTCCGGAACGCCAAACATAAAAATGTTGATAACTCAGGAAAAACTCTACAGACAGCTTAGATTTGATGTGCAACTACTAGAAATACCCTTTCTACTGAAGTGGGAGGTGAAAATTTCATGTTCTAAAGCTTCCCTGCAAAGTTATGGCACAATGCAGAAAACGCGTTTTAAGCGTGAGATAAGGTGGGTTCCAGAACGCCAAACATAAAAATGTTGATAACTTTGGAAAAACACTTCAGACAGCTTAGATTTGATGTGCAACGACTAGAAAGACCCTTTCTGCTATAGTGGGATGTCAAAATTTCATGTTATGAAGCTTCCCTCGAAAGTTATGGGACAATGCAGAAAACGTGTTTTCAGCCTCAGATAAGGTCGATTCTGGAACGCCAAACTTAAAAATGTTGATAACTTTGGAAAAACACTTTAGACAGCTTAGATTTGATGTGCAACTACTAGAAAGAGCCTTTCTGCTATAGTGGGAGGTGAACATTTCATGTTCTGAAGCTTCCCTGAGAAGTTATGGCACAATGCAGAAAATTCGTTTTCAGCCTGAGATAAGGTGGGTTCCGAAACGCCAAACTTAAAAATGTTGCTAACTTTGGAACAACATTTCAGACAGATTAGATTTGATGTGCAACTACTAGAAAGTCCCTTTCTGCTATAGTGGGAGGTGAAAATTTCATGTTCTAAAGGTTCCCTGCAAATTATGGCACAATGCGTAAAACGTGTTTTAAGCCTGAGATAAGGTCGATTCCGGAACGCCAAACATAAAAATGTTGATAACTTTGGAAAAACACTTCAGACAGCTTAGATTTGATGTGCAACTACTAGAAATACCCTTTCTGCTATAGTGGGGGGAGAAAATTTCATGTTCTGAAGCTTCCCTGCAAAGTTATGGCACAATGCAGAAAACCCGTTTTCAGCCTGAGATAAGGTGGGTTCCAGAACGCCAAACATAAAAATGTTGATAACTTTGGAAAAACACTTCAGACAGCTTAGATTTGATGCGCAACTACTAGAAAGACCCTTTCTGCTATTTTGGGAGGTCAGAATTTCATGTTCTGAAGCTTCCCTGCAAAGTTATGGGACAATGCAGAAAACGATTTTTCATCCTGAGATAAGGTCGATTCCGGAAAGCCAAACATAAAAATGTTGATAACTTTGGAAAAACACTTCAGACAGCTTAGATTTGATGTGCAACTGCTGGAAAGAGCCTTTCTGCTATAGTGGAAGATGAAAATTTCATGTTCTGAAGCTTCCCTGTAAAGTTATGGCACATGGCAGAAAATGCGTTTTCAGCCTGAGATAAGGTGGGTTCCGAAACACCAAACTTAAAAATGTTGCTAACTTTGGAACAACATTTCAGACAGATTAGATTTGATGTGCAACTACTAGAAAGTCCCTTTCTGCTATAGTGGGAGGTGAAAATTTCATGTTCTGAAGTTTCCCTGCAAAGTTATGGCACAATGCAGAAAACGCGTTTTCAGCCTGAGAAAAGGTCGGTTCCGGAACGCCAAACATAAGAATGTTGATAACTTTGGAAAAACACTTCAAACAGCTTAGATTTGATGTGCAACTACTAGAAAGACCCTTTCTGCTATAGTTGGAGGTGAAAATTTCATGTTCTGAAGTTTCCATGCAAAGTTATGGCACAATGCAGAAAACACGTTTTCAGCCTGAGATAAGGTCGATTCCAGAAAGCCAAACATAAAAATGTTGATAACTTTGGAAAAACACTTCAGACAGCTTAGATTTGATGTGCAACTGCTGGAAAGAGCCTTTCTGCTATAGTGGAAGTTCAAATTTCATGTTCTGAAGCTTCCCTGCAAAGTTATGGCACATTACAGAAAACGCGTTTTCAGGCTGAGATAAGGTTGATTCAGGAACGCCAAACATAAAAATGTTGAAAATTTTCGAAAAACACTTCAGACAACTTAGATTTGATATGCAACTACTAGAAATACCCTTTCTGCTATAGTGGGAGGAGAAAATTTCATGTTCTGATGTCTCCCTGCAAAGTTATGGCACAATGCAGAAAACGCGTTTTCAGCCTGAGATAAGGTGGGTTCCAGAACGCCAAACATAAAAATGTTGATAACTTTGGAAAACCACTTCAGACAACTTAGATTTGATGCGCAACTACTAGAAAGACCCTTTCTGCTATATTGGGAGGTCAGAATTTCATGTTCTGAAGCTTCCCTGCAAAGTTATGGGACAATGCAGAAAATGGTTTTTCATCCTGAGATAAGGTCGATTCCGGAAAGCCAAACGTTAAAATGTTGCTAACTTTGGAAAAACACTTCAGACAGCTTAGATTTGATGTGCAACTGCTGGAAAGAGCCTTTCTGCTATAGTGGAAGTTGAAAATTTCATGTTCTGAAGCTTCCCTGCAAAGTTATGGCACATGGCAGAAAACGCGTTTTTAGCCTGAGATAAGGTCGATTCCGGAACGCCAAACATAAAAATGTTGATAACTCAGGAAAAACTCTACAGACAGCTTAGATTTGATGTGCAACTACTAGAAATACCCTTTCTACTGAAGTGGGAGGTGAAAATTTCATGTTCTAAAGCTTCCCTGCAAAGTTATGGCACAATGCAGAAAACGCGTTTTAAGCGTGAGATAAGGTGGGTTCCAGAACGCCAAACATAAAAATGTTGATAACTTTGGAAAAACACTTCAGACAGCTTAGATTTGATGTGCAACGACTAGAAAGACCCTTTCTGCTATAGTGGGATGTCAAAATTTCATGTTATGAAGCTTCCCTCGAAAGTTATGGGACAATGCAGAAAACGTGTTTTCAGCCTCAGATAAGGTCGATTCTGGAACGCCAAACTTAAAAATGTTGATAGCTTTGGAAAAACACTTCAGATAGCTTAGATTTGATGTGCAACTGCTGGAAAGAGCCTTTCTGCTATAGTGGAAGTTCAAATTTCATGTTCTGAAGCTTCCCTGCAAAGTTATGGCACATTACAGAAAACGCGTTTTCAGGCTGAGATAAGGTTGATTCAGGAACGCCAAACATAAAAATGTTGAAAATTTTCGAAAAACACTTCAGACAACTTAGATTTGATATGCAACTACTAGAAATACCCTTTCTGCTATAGTGGGAGGAGAAAATTTCATGTTCTGATGTCTCCCTGCAAAGTTATGGCACAATGCAGAAAACGCGTTTTCAGCCTGAGATAAGGTGGGTTCCAGAACGCCAAACATAAAAATGTTGATAACTTTGGAAAACCACTTCAGACAACTTAGATTTGATGCGCAACTACTAGAAAGACCCTTTCTGCTATATTGGGAGGTCAGAATTTCATGTTCTGAAGCTTCCCTGCAAAGTTATGGGACAATGCAGAAAATGGTTTTTCATCCTGAGATAAGGTCGATTCCGGAAAGCCAAACGTTAAAATGTTGCTAACTTTGGAAAAACACTTCAGACAGCTTAGATTTGATGTGCAACTGCTGGAAAGAGCCTTTCTGCTATAGTGGAAGTTGAAAATTTCATGTTCTGAAGCTTCCCTGCAAAGTTATGGCACATGGCAGAAAACGCGTTTTTAGCCTGAGATAAGGTCGATTCCGGAACGCCAAACATAAAAATGTTGATAACTCAGGAAAAACTCTACAGACAGCTTAGATTTGATGTGCAACTACTAGAAATACCCTTTCTACTGAAGTGGGAGGTGAAAATTTCATGTTCTAAAGCTTCCCTGCAAAGTTATGGCACAATGCAGAAAACGCGTTTTAAGCGTGAGATAAGGTGGGTTCCAGAACGCCAAACATAAAAATGTTGATAACTTTGGAAAAACACTTCAGACAGCTTAGATTTGATGTGCAACGACTAGAAAGACCCTTTCTGCTATAGTGGGATGTCAAAATTTCATGTTATGAAGCTTCCCTCGAAAGTTATGGGACAATGCAGAAAACGTGTTTTCAGCCTCAGATAAGGTCGATTCTGGAACGCCAAACTTAAAAATGTTGATAACTTTGGAAAAACACTTTAGACAGCTTAGATTTGATGTGCAACTACTAGAAAGAGCCTTTCTGCTATAGTGGGAGGTGAACATTTCATGTTCTGAAGCTTCCCTGAGAAGTTATGGCACAATGCAGAAAACGCGTTTTCAGCCTGAGAAAAGGTCGGTTCCGGAACGCCAAACATAAGAATGTTGATAACTTTGGAAAAACACTTCAAACAGCTTAGATTTGATGTGCAACTACGAGAAAGACCCTTTCTGCTATAGTGGGAGGTGAAAATTTCATGTTCTGAAGCTTCCCTGCAAAGTTATGGCACAATGCAGAAAACGCGTTTTCAGCCTGAGATAAGGTGGGTTCCACAACGCCAATCATAAAAATGTTGATAACTTTGGAAATACACTTCAGACAGCTTAGATTTGATGTGCAACTACTAGAAAGACCCTTTCTGCTATAGTTGGAGGTGAACATTTCATGTTCTGAGGTTTCCATGCAAAGTTATGGCACAATGCAGAAAACACGTTTTCAGCCTGAGATAAGGTCGATTCCAGAAAGCCAAACATAAAAATGTTGATAACTTTGGAAAAACACTTCAGACAGCTTAGATTTGATGTGCAACTGCTGGAAAGAGCCTTTCTGCTATAGTGGAAGTTCAAATTTCATGTTCTGAAGCTTCCCTGCAAAGTTATGGCACATTACAGAAAACGCGTTTTCAGGCTGAGATAAGGTTGATTCCGGAACGCCAAACATAAAAATGTTGAAAATTTTCGAAAAACACTTCAGACAACTTAGATTTGATATGCAACTACTAGAAATACCCTTTCTGCTATAGTGGGAGGAGAAAATTTCATGTTCTGATGTCTCCCTGCAAAGTTATGGCACAATGCAGAAAACGCGTTTTCAGCCTGAGATAAGGTGATTTCCAGAACGCCAAACATAAAAATGTTGATAACTTTGGAAAAACATTTCAGACAGATTAGATTTGATGTGCAACTACTAGAAAGTCCCTTTCTGCTATAGTGGGAGGTGAAAATTTCATGTTCTAAAGGTTCCCTGCAAAGTTATGGCACAATGCGTAAAACGCGTTTCAAGCCTGAGATAAGGTCGATTCCGGAACGCCAAACATAAAAATGTTGATAACTTTGGAAAAACACTTCAGACAGATTAGATTTGATGTGCAACTACTAGAAAGTCCCTTTCTGCTATAGTGGGAGGTGAAAATTTCATGTTCTGAAGTTTCCCTGCAAAGTTATGGCACAATGCAGAAAACGCGTTTTCAGCCTGAGAAAAGGTCGGTTCCGGAACGCCAAACATAAGAATGTTGATAACTTTGGAAAAACACTTCAAACAGCTTAGATTTGATGTGCAACTACTAGAAAGACCCTTTCTGCTATAGTTGGAGGTGAAAATTTCATGTTCTGAAGTTTCCATGCAAAGTTATGGCACAATGCAGAAAACACGTTTTCAGCCTGAGATAAGGTCGATTCCAGAAAGCCAAACATAAAAATGTTGATAACTTTGGAAAAACACTTCAGACAGCTTAGATTTGATGTGCAACTGCTGGAAAGAGCCTTTCTGCTATAGTGGAAGTTCAAATTTCATGTTCTGAAGCTTCCCTGCAAAGTTATGGCACATTACAGAAAACGCGTTTTCAGGCTGAGATAAGGTTGATTCAGGAACGCCAAACATAAAAATGTTGAAAATTTTCGAAAAACACTTCAGACAACTTAGATTTGATATGCAACTACTAGAAATACCCTTTCTGCTATAGTGGGAGGAGAAAATTTCATGTTCTGATGTCTCCCTGCAAAGTTATGGCACAATGCAGAAAACGCGTTTTCAGCCAGAGATAAGGTGGGTTCCAGAACGCCAAACATAAAAATGTTGATAACTTTGGAAAACCACTTCAGACAACTTAGATTTGATGCGCAACTACTAGAAAGACCCTTTCTGCTATATTGGGAGGTCAGAATTTCATGTTCTGAAGCTTCCCTGCAAAGTTATGGGACAATGCAGAAAATGGTTTTTCATCCTGAGATAAGGTCGATTCCGGAAAGCCAAACGTTAAAATGTTGCTAACTTTGGAAAAACACTTCAGACAGCTTAGATTTGATGTGCAACTGCTGGAAAGAGCCTTTCTGCTATAGTGGAAGTTGAAAATTTCATGTTCTGAAGCTTCCCTGCAAAGTTATGGCACATGGCAGAAAACGCGTTTTTAGCCTGAGATAAGGTCGATTCCGGAACGCCAAACATAAAAATGTTGATAACTCAGGAAAAACTCTACAGACAGCTTAGATTTGATGTGCAACTACTAGAAATACCCTTTCTACTGAAGTGGGAGGTGAAAATTTCATGTTCTAAAGCTTCCCTGCAAAGTTATGGCACAATGCAGAAAACGCGTTTTAAGCATGAGATAAGGTGGGTTCCAGAACGCCAAACATAAAAATGTTGATAACTTTGGAAAAACACTTCAGACAGCTTAGATTTGATGTGCAACGACTAGAAAGACCCTTTCTGCTATAGTGGGATGTCAAAATTTCATGTTATGAAGCTTCCCTCGAAAGTTATGGGACAATGCAGAAAACGTGTTTTCAGCCTCAGATAAGGTCGATTCTGGAACGCCAAACTTAAAAATGTTGATAACTTTGGAAAAACACTTTAGACAGCTTAGATTTGATGTGCAACTACTAGAAAGAGCCTTTCTGCTATAGTGGGAGGTGAACATTTCATGTTCTGAAGCTTCCCTGAGAAGTTATGGCACAATGCAGAAAATTCGTTTTCAGCCTGAGATAAGGTGGGTTCCGAAACGCCAAACTTAAAAATGTTGCTAACTTTGGAACAACATTTCAGACAGATTAGATTTGATGTGCAACTACTAGAAAGTCCCTTTCTGCTATAGTGGGAGGTGAAAATTTCATGTTCTAAAGGTTCCCTGCAAATTATGGCACAATGCGTAAAACGTGTTTTAAGCCTGAGATAAGGTCGATTCCGGAACGCCAAACATAAAAATGTTGATAACTTTGGAAAAACACTTCAGACAGCTTAGATTTGATGTGCAACTACTAGAAATACCCTTTCTGCTATAGTGGGAGGAGAAAATTTCATGTTCTGAAGCTTCCCTGCAAAGTTATGGCACAATGCAGAAAACCCGTTTTCAGCCTGAGATAAGGTGGGTTCCAGAACGCCAAACATAAAAATGTTGATAACTTTGGAAAAACACTTCAGACAGCTTAGATTTGATGCGCAACTACTAGAAAGACCCTTTCTGCTATATTGGGAGGTCAGAATTTCATGTTCTGAAGCTTCCCTGCAAAGTTATGGGACAATGCAGAAAACGATTTTTCATCCTGAGATAAGGTCGATTCCGGAAAGCCAAACATAAAAATGTTGATAACTTTGGAAAAACACTTCAGACAGCTTAGATTTGATGTGCAACTGCTGGAAAGAGCCTTTCTGCTATAGTGGAAGATGAAAATTTCATGTTCTGAAGCTTCCCTGTAAAGTTATGGCACATGGCAGAAAACGCGTTTTTAGCCTGAGATAAGGTCGATTCCGGAACGCCAAACATAAAAATGTTGATAACTCAGGAAAAACTCTACAGACAGCTTAGATTTGATGTGCAACTACGAGAAAGACCCTTTCTGCTATTGTGGGAGGTGAAAATTTCATTTTCTAAAGGTTCCCTGCAAAGTTATGGCACAATGCGTAAAATGCGTTTTAAGCCTGAGATAAGGTCGATTCCGGAACGCCAAACATAAAAATGTTGATAACTTTGGAAAAACACTTCAGACAGCTTAGATTTGATGTGCAACGACTAGAAAGACCCTTTCTACTATAGTGGGATGTCAAAATTTCGTGTTATGAAGCTTCCCTCGAAAGTTATGGGACAATGCAGAAAACGCGTTTTCAGCCTCAGATAAGGTCGATTCTGGAACGCCAAACTTAAAAATGTTGATAACTTTGGAAAAACACTTTAGACAGCTTAGATTTGATGTGCAACTACTAGAAAGACCCTTTCTGCTATAGTGGGAGGTGAAAATTTCATGTTCTGAAGTTTCCCTGCAAAGTTATGGCACAATGCAGAAAACGCGTTTTCAGCCTGAGAAAAGGTCGGTTCCGGAACGCCAAACATAAGAATGTTGATAACTTTGGAAAAACACTTCAAACAGCTTAGATTTGATGTGCAACTACGAGAAAGACCCTTTCTGCTATAGTGGGAGGTGAAAATTTCATGTTCTGAAGCTTCCCTGCAAAGTTATGGCACAATGCAGAAAACGCGTTTTCAGCCTGAGATAAGGTGGGTTCCACAACGCCAATCATAAAAATGTTGATAACTTTGGAAATACACTTCAGACAGCTTAGATTTGATGTGCAACTACTAGAAAGACCCTTTCTGCTATAGTTGGAGGTGAACATTTCATGTTCTGAAGTTTCCATGCAAAGTTATGGCACAATGCAGAAAACACATTTTCAGCCTGAGATAAGGTCGATTCCAGAAAGCCAAACATAAAAATGTTGATAACTTTGGAAAAACACTTCAGACAGCTTAGATTTGATGTGCAACTGCTGGAAAGAGCCTTTCTGCTATAGTGGAAGTTCAAATTTCATGTTCTGAAGCTTCCCTGCAAAGTTATGGCACATTACAGAAAACGCGTTTTCAGGCTGAGATAAGGTTGATTCCGGAACGCCAAACATAAAAATGTTGAAAATTTTCGAAAAACACTTCAGACAACTTAGATTTGATATGCAACTACTAGAAATACCCTTTCTGCTATAGTGGGAGGAGAAAATTTCATGTTCTGATGTCTCCCTGCAAAGTTATGGCACAATGCAGAAAACGCGTTTTCAGCCTGAGATAAGGTGATTTCCAGAACGCCAAACATAAAAATGTTGATAACTTTGGAAAAACATTTCAGACAGATTAGATTTGATGTGCAACTACTAGAAAGTCCCTTTCTGCTATAGTGGGAGGTGAAAATTTCATGTTCTAAAGGTTCCCTGCAAAGTTATGGCACAATGCGTAAAACGCGTTTCAAGCCTGAGATAAGGTCGATTCCGGAACGCCAAACATAAAAATGTTGATAACTTTGGAAAAACACTTCAGACAGCTTAGATTTGATGTGCAACTACTAGAAAGACCCTTTCTGCTATAGTGGGATGTCAAAATTTCATGTTATGAAGCTTCCCTCGAAAGTTATGGGACAATGCAGAAAACGCATTTTCATCCTGAGATTAGGTCGATTCCGGAACACCAAACATAAAAATGTTGATAATTTTCGAAAAACACTTCAGACAGATTAGATTTGATGTGCAACTACTAGAAAGACCCTTTCTGCTATATTGGGAGGTCAAAATTTCATGTTCTGAAGCTTCCCTGCAAAGTTATGGGACAATGCAGAAAATGATTTTTCATCCTGTGATATGGTCGATTCCGGAACGCCAAACATAAAAATGTCGATAACTTTGGAAAAAACACTTCAGACAGCTTAGATTTGATGTGCAACTACTAGAAATACCCTTTCTACACTAGTGGGACGTGAAAATTTCATGTTCTGAAGCTTCCCTGCAAAGTTATGGCACAATGCAGAAAACGCGTTTTCAGCCTGAGAAAAGGTCGGTTCCGGAACGCCAAACATAAGAATGTTGATAACTTTGGAAAAACACTTCAAACAGCTTAGATTTAATGTGCAACTACTAGAAAGACCCTTTCTGCAATAGTGGGAGGTGAAAATTTCATGTTCTGAAGCTTCCCTGCAAAGTTATGGCACAATGCAGAAAACGTGTTTTCAGCCTGAGATAAGGTGGGTTCCACAATGCCAATCATAAAACTGTTGATAACTTTGGAAATACACTTCAGACAGCTTAGATTTGATGTGCAACTACTAGAAAGACCCTTTCTGCTATAGTTGGAGGTGAAAATTTCATGTTCTGAAGTTTCCATGCAAAGTTATGGCACAATGCAGAAAACACGTTTTCAGTCTGAGATAAGGTCGATTCAAGAAAGCCAAACATAAAAATGTTGATAACTTTGGAAAAACACTTCAGACAGCTTAGATTTGATGTGCAACTGCTGGAAAGAGGCTTTCTGCTATAGTGGAAGTTCAAATTTCATGTTCTGAAGCTTCCCTGCAAAGTTATGGCACAATGCAGAAAACGCGTTTTCAGCCTGAGATAAGGTGGGTTCCAGAACGCCAAACATAAAAATGTTGATAACTTTCGAAAAACACTTCAGACAGCTTAGATTTGATGCGCAACTACTAGAAAGACCCTTTCTGCTATATTGGGAGGTCAGAATTTCATGTTCTGAAGCTTCCCTGCAAAGTTATGGGACAATGCAGAAAACGATTTTTCATCCTGAGATAAGGTCGATTCCGGAAAGCCAAACATAAAAATGTTGATAACTTTGGAAAAACACTTCAGACAGCTTAGATTTGATGTGCAACTGCTGGAAAGAGCCTTTCTGCTATAGTGGAAGATGAAAATTTCATGTTCTGAAGCTTCCCTGCAAAGTTATGGCACATGGCAGAAAACGCGTTTTTAGCCTGAGATAAGGTCGATTCCGGAACGCCAAACATAAAAATGTTGATAACTCAGGAAAAACTCTACAGACAGCTTAGATTTGATGTGCAACTACTAGAAATACCCTTTCTGCTGAAGTGGGAGTTGAAAATTTCATGTTCTAAAGCTTCCCTGCAAAGTTATGGCACAATGCAGAAAACGCGTTTTAAGCGTGAGATAAGGTGGGTTCCAGAACGCCAAACATAAAAATGTTGATAACTTTGGAAAAACACTTCAGACAGCTTAGATTTGATGTGCAACTACGAGAAAGACCCTTTCTGCTATTGTGGGAGGTGAAAATATCATGTTCTGAAGCTTCCCTGCAAAGTTATGGCACAATGCGTAAAACGCGTTTTCAGCCTGAGATGAGGTTGATTTCAGAACGCCAAACATAAAAATGTTGATAACTCAGGAAAAACTCTACAGACAGCTTAGATTTGATGTGCAACTACTAGAAAGACCCTTTCTGCCATATTGGGAGGTCAGAATTCCATGTTCTGAAGCTTCCCTGCAAAGTTATGGGACAATGTAGAAAACGATTTTTCATCCTGAGATAAGGTCGATTCCGGAACGCCAAACATAAAAATGTTGATAACTTTCGAAAAACACTTCAGACAGCTTAGATTTGTTGTGCAACTACTAGAAATACCCTTTCTGCTCTAGTGGGAGGTGAAAATTTCATGTTCTAAAGCTTCCCTGCAAAGTTATGGCACAATGCAGAAAACGCGTTTTAAGCGTGAGATAAGGAGAGTTCCGGAACGCCAAACATAAAAATGTTGATAACTTTGGAACAACACATCAGACAGCTTAGATTTGATGTGCAACTACTAGAAAGACCATTTCTGCTATAGTGGGAGGTGAAAATTTCATGTTCTGAAGATTCCCTGCAAAGTTTTGGCACAATGCAGAAAACGCGTTTTCGGCCTGAGATAAGGTCGATTCAGGAACACCAAACAAAAAAAATGTTGAACACTTTCGAAAAACACTTCAGACAGCTTAGATTTGATGTGCAAGTACGAGAAAGACCCTTTCTGCTATAGTGGGAGGTGAAAATATCATGTTCTGAAGCTTCCCTGCAAAGTTATGGCACAATGCGTAAAACGCGTTTTCAGCCTGAGATGAGGTAGATTTCAGAACGCCAAACATAAAAATGTTGATAACTCAGGAAAAACTCTACAGACAGCTTAGATTTGATGTGCAAATACTGGAAAGACCCTTTCTGCAATAGTGGGAGGTGAAAATTTCATGTTCTGAAGCTTCCCTCCAAAGTTATGGCACAATGCAGAAAACGCGTTATCAGACTGAGATAAGGTGGGTTCCAGAACAATTCTTCCAACTCTGCTTGAAGACAAGCTTCGCCAGCTGGACGTGCCTGACTCCCTTTGCAGATGGATTACAGACTTCCTGACCAGCCGAAGTCAGCGTGTGCGGCTGGGGACGACTGTCTCTGACACTCGGACCCTCAACATTGGGTCTCCTCAGGGCTGTGTTCTCTCTCCATGGCTCTTCTCCCTGTACACTAACTGCTGCACCTCCAGCCACGAGTCCGTGAAGCTGATCAAGTTTGCGGACGACACCACCATCATCGGGCTCATCTCAGATGGAGATGAGTCGGCTTACAGGAGAGAGGTGGAGCGGCTGGTGTCCTGGTGCAGCAACAACAACCTGGAGCTCAACGCTCAGAAGACAGTGGAGATGATCATGGACTTCAGGAGAGTAACAGCTCCTCCGTCCCCTCTCATGTCGGCTGGTTTACCCATTCCTATTGTGGACTCCTTCTGCTTCCTGGGAACCACCATCACTGAGGACCTCAAATGGGAGCCAACCATCAGGTCCCTCATCAGGAAGGCCCAGCAGAGAATGTCCTTTCTGAGGCAGCTACGAAAACTACGACTGCCGACGAAGTTGCTGGTGGAGTTCTACACGGCCATCATCCAGTCCATCCTCACCTCCTCTATCACCGTCTGGTACAACAGTGCCACCTCCAGGGACAAGAGCAGACTGCAGCGCATCGTACGTTCTGCTGAGAAGGTGATCGGTTGCAGCCTGCCACCTCTTCATGACCTGTATGCCTCTAGGACCCAGAGACGTGCAGGTCGGATCAGAGCCGACCCTTCTCACCCTGGACATGGACTGTTTGTTCCTCTTCCCTCTGGCAGGAGGCTACGGTCCATCCAGACCAGAACCTCCCGTCACAGGAACAGCTTCTTTCCCTCGGCCGTCAGACTGTTAAATTCATGAACAGCCTTGTTGTAATGTTATTCTATTTATTATATTTTATTTGTTTTTTGTTGCACTTTATTCCAAGGCACTTTCCTAGTCAATGGGCTCCCCACTGATCATGGCAATAAATATGATTCTGATTCTGAACTATAGCAGAAAGGGTCTTTCTAGTAGTTGCACATCAAATCTAAGCTGTCTGAAGTGTTTTTCCAAAGTTATCAACATTTTTATGTTTGGCGTTCCGGAATCGTCCTTATCTCAGGCTGAAAACGCGTTTTACGGATTGTGCAATAACTTTGCATGGAAGTTTCAGAACATGAAATTTTCACCTCCCACTATAGCAGAAAGGGTCTTTCTCGTACTTGCACATCAAATCTAAGCTGTCTGAAGTGTTTTTCGGAGGTTTTCAACATTTTTATGTTTGGCGTTCCGGAACCCACCTTATCTCAGGCTGTAAACGCGTTTTCTGCAATGTGCCATAACTTTGCAGGGAAGCTTCAGAACATGAAATTTTCAACTTCCACTATAGCAGAAAGGCTCTTTCCAGCAGTTGCACATCAAATCTAAGCTGTCTGAAGTGTTTTTCCAAAGTTATCAACATTTTTTTGTTTGGCGTTCCGGATCGCACCTTATTGAAAACGCATTTTCTGCATTGTGCCATAACTTTGCAGGGAAACTTCAGAACATGAAATTTTCACCTCCCACTATAGCAGAAATGGTCTTTCTAGTAGTTGCACATCAAATCTAAGCGGTCTGATGTGTTGTTCCAAAGTTATCAACATTTTTATGTTTGGCGTTCCGGAACTCTCCTTATCTCACGCTTAAAACGTGTTTTCTGCATTGTGCCATAACTTTGCAGGGAAGCTTTAGAACATGAAATATTCACTTGCCGCTATAGTAGAAAGGGTCTTTCTAGTAGTTGCACATCAAATCTAAGCTGGCTGAAGTGTTTTTCCAAAGTTATGAACATTTTTATGTTTGGCGTTCTGGTATCCACCTTATCTCAGGCTGAAAACGCGTTTTCTGCATTGTGCCATAACTTTGCAATGAAGCTTTAGAACATGAAATTTTCACCTCCAACTATAGCAGAAAGGACCTTCCTAGTAGTTGCACATCAAATCTAAGCTGTCTGATGTGTTTTTCCAAAGTTATCAACATTTTTATGTTTGGTGTTCCGGAACCCACCTTATCTCAGTCTGAAAACGTGTTTTCTGCATTGTGCCATAACTTTGCAGGGAAGCCTCAGAACATGAAATTTTCACCTACCGCTATAGTAGAAAGGGTCTTTCTAGTAGTTGCACATCAAATCTAAGCAGTCTGAAGTGTCTTTCATAAGTTATCAACATTTTTATGTTTGGCGTTCCGGAATCAACCTTATCTCAGGCTGAAAACGCTTTTTCGGCATTGTGCCATAACTTTGCAGGGATGCATCAGTACATGAAATTTTCACCTCCCACAATAGCATATAGGGTGTTTCTAATAGTTGCACATCAAATCTAAGCTGTCTGAAGTGTTTTTCCAAAGTTATCAACATTTTTATGTTTGGCGTTCCGGAATCGACCTTATCTCAGGCTGAAAACGCGTTTTACGAATTGTGCCATAACTTTGCAGGGAAGCTTCAGAACATGAAATCTTCACCTCCCACTATAGCAGAAAGGGTCTTTCTCGTACTTGCACATCAAATCTAAGCTGTCTGAAGTGTTTTTCCAAAGTTATCAACATTTTTATGTTTGGCGTTCCGGAACCCACCTTATCTCAGGGTGTAAACGCGTTTTCTGCATTGCGCCATAACTTTGGAGGGAAGCTTCAGAACATGAAATTTTAACCTGCCACTATTGCAGAAAGGGTCCTTCTAGTAGTTGCACATCAAATCTAAGCTGTCTGTAGAGTTTTTCCTGAGTTATCAACATTTTTATGTTTGGCGTTCCGGAATCGACCTTATCTCAGGCAGAAAACGTGTTTTCTGCATTGTGCCATAACTTTGCAGGGAAGCTTTAGAACATGAAATTTTCACCTCCCACTAGAGCAGAAAGGGTATTTCTAGTAGTTGCACAACAAATCTAAGCTGTCTGAAGTGTTTTTCGAAAGTTATCAACATTTTTATGTTTGGCGTTCCGGAATCGACCTTATCTCAGGATAAAAACGCGTTTTCTGCATTGTGCATAAACTTTTCAGGGAAGCTTCAGAATATGAAATTTTCACGTCCCACTATAGCAGAAAGGGTCTTTCTAGTAGTTGCACGTCAAATATAAGCTGTCTGAAGTGTTTTTCCGAAGTTATCAACATTTTTATGTTTGGCGTTCTGAAACCCACCTTATCTCAGGCTGAAAACGCGTTATCTGCATTGTGCCATAACTTTGCATCAAGCTTCAGAACATGAAATTTTCACCTCCCACTATCGCAGCAAGGGTCTTTCAAGTAGTTGCAGATCAAATCTAAGCTGTCTGAAATGTTTTTCCAAAGTTATCAACATTTTTATGTTTGCCGTTCTGGAACCCACCTTATCTCAGTCTGAAAACGTGTTTTCTGCCTTGTGCCATAACTTTGCAGGGAAGCCTCAGAACATGAAATTTTCACCTACCGCTATAGTAGAAAGGGTCTTTCTAGTAGTTGCACATCAAATCTAAGCAGTCTGAAGTGTCTTTCATAAGTTATCAACATTTTTATGTTTGGCGTTCCGGAATCAACCTTATCTCAGGCTGAAAACGCTTTTTCGGCATTGTGCCATAACTTTGCAGGGATGCATCAGTACATGAAATTTTCACCTCCCACAATAGCATATAGGGTGTTTCTAATAGTTGCACATCAAATCTAAGCTGTCTGAAGTGTTTTTCCAAAGTTATCAACATTTTTATGTTTGGCGTTCCGGAATCGACCTTATCTCAGGCTGAAAACGCGTTTTACGAATTGTGCCATAACTTTGCAGGGAAGCTTCAGAACATGAAATTTTCAAATCCCACTATAGCAGAAAGGGTCTCTCTAGTAGTTGCACATCAAATCTAAGCTGTCTGAAGTGTTCTTCCAAAGTATCAACATTTTTATGTTTGGCGTTCCGGAACCCACCTTATCTCAGGCTGTGAGCGCGTTTTCTGCATTGTGGCATAACTTTGGAGGAAAGCTTCAGAACATGAAATTTTCAATTCCCATTATAGCAGAAAGGGTCTTTATGCCGTCGATGGAATGAAGAGAGTCGTCAGCGTCTTCACTGATGTTTATTGCCACCGTAGAACTGAACAGACACAGTCATTAGCATTCGCTCGGTCAAAGAACAACTTCAATTGTCACGGAAAAATAACGCAAATATAGACAAACGAACCACTTTGGTCTCCTTTGCATCGACGCCAGACTTGGATCGTGAACAGCAACAGCAAAGTAAAAATACCTCAACAAAAAATGGATGACTGGAAACAAACTTTCTTTCGTCTTTTTCAAGCAACATCAATAAAAAACGTACTTTCCGGTAAAGACTTTCAAAATAAAATACAACAACAACAATGCACAACCAATTAACAAAGCACCCAAAACATTCACATTTACACTCCCACCATTCACAACTATTGTGAATCTCTAAGAACTTCAGGTGGTTAATTACAACTTATACAACTGATATTAATCGAAGTACTTGAAATAAAAACCCTTAATCAGCTTCTAGCAATAGCACGGTTTTGTGTATGGATCTTTCTAAATAAACTGGTTTTGTTGAACAAGTGCCTGCACTGTTTCGTGTAGTGACACCGACTAACAGCCTGAGTTTTCTGACCCTTCCATCAACTCCAGGACAGACTTCAACAACCCTCGCCAACTTCCATTGATTTCTTGGCACAGTGTCATCACTCAACAGGACGATATCATTCACTTTTGCATTTCTTCTGTCTTTGGTCCATTTACTCCTCTGTTGAAGATTTAACAAAAACTCCTTCCTCCACCTGTTCCAAAATTCATTTGACAAGAATTGAACCCTTTTCCATCTCTTCCAAAGGTAGAGGTCTTCTCTCACAAATTCTCCAGGAGGTGGTGCAATGATTGATGATTTCATTGTCAAAATGTGATTTGGAGTGAGGGGCTCTGGTCCCACTGGATCATTGAGATTTTCTGTCGTCAACGGTCGACTATTCACTATTGCCATGACTTCATTGAAGTAGGTTCTAAGTGATGAGCTGTCCAATCTTCCAGCAGACTGATCCAAAATGGATGTGAGTACTGCTCTGATCGTGCGTATCTGCCTCTCCCAGACACCACCCATGTGACTTGAAGCTGGTGGGTTCATGACGAATGTGCACCCGAATTCCTTCATGCAATCTTGATCCATTCTTTTCATCAGTTCATGGAACTCGTTACGTGCACCCACAAAGTTTGTGCCTTGGTCACTGTGAAGTTGACTTACTTTGCCTCTAATTGCGATAAAACAGCGCAATGCGTTGAGAAAGGCATCTGTGGAAAGGTCATCCAATAGCTCAATGTGGATTGCACGTGAGCACATGCAGGTGAACAGAAGCCCATATCGTTTGACTTCCTTTCTTCCGTCCTTCACATAAAAAGGCCCAAAACAATCCATACCACTATATGTAAATGGAGGAGTAGCTTCCATTCTTTCTAGTGGAAGATCAGCCATTTTTTGTTCCTGGTAGGATCTTCTGAGTTTCCTGCACTTAACACACTTGAAGATGAAGGAAGAAACCTCACTGCTACATCCCAAAATCCAAATACCATTGGAACGTATTTCATTGATAGTCATCCCACGACCTTGATGTTTGACCTTCTCATGGTAATGCTTTATTAGCAGTCGAGATATGTGATGTCCTTTTGGCAGAATAGCAGGGTGTTTGACATAGGGATGGATTGATGCTTGCGTCAATCTACCTCCTACCCTCATGGTGCCATGACTGTCCACAAATGGGTTTAGCCTTTGCAGCTTGATCCTTTCAATCTGTAACCTTTGATTTAAACAGCGGATTTCTTGACTGAATGTTTCCTTTTGAACGACTTGGATTATGAACTCTTCAGCCTCCAGTCTTTCTTCAATAGTTGTAGATCTGTTGGATCTATGTTCAAGACCTTTCACCTTCTTTGCAAAGCGCTTCAATCTTGCAATGGCTCTTACAACTCTACTCCAATCAGAAAACCTTGGAAGACGGTCTGACAGAGATCTCTCCTGCGTCGCGCAAACATGTGTGGTTTTGACTTCTGGATATTCCTCAAAAGGCTCTCCCACCATAACCTCTTCCTCAGGGAGTTCCTTCTGCCACAGGAAGTCAGGCCCTGTTAGCCAGTTGGATTTAACAAGCTCTGTTATGGTGAGACCACGAGAGGCATGATCAGCCGGATTCTTTTCTGATGGAACATAATGCCACTGACTCGGCTCTGAGCTTGATTTAATCTGCTGGATTCGGTTGGCTACAAACACATGAAACCGCTTTTCATCGTTGCTAATGTAACCTAGAACAATCTTTGAGTCAGTCCAAAAATACTCCTTCAGATCTTTCATTTCCATTTCTCTTTTCAGCAGATCACCTGTTCTTGCAGCCACCACAGCAGCTGAGAGCTCTAGTCTGGGAATAGTTGTTATCTTTGTTGGCGCAACTCTCGCCTTCCCCATAACTAGAGAGCAATATGCTTCTCCTGATTTTGCAATAGCTCTAAGATAGGAACACACTCCATAACCAGAGACACTGGCATCAGAAAAATGATGAATCTCATATTGTTCAACTTCACTGGCAGTTAGAGGAATGTAGGCTCTGGGTATTTCCAGTGCGGACAGATTGTGGAGATCTTGTAGCCATTCTTCCCAACATTGCCTCAGGTTGTCTGGAAGTGGCTCATCCCAGCCAGCTTTGTCTTGACACATTCTTTGTAAAATCTGTTTGCCTTTCAAAACGAAGGGTGCAACAAACCCAAGTGGATCAAAAATTGAAGCCACTGTTGATAGTACACCTCTTCTGGTGAATGCATGATCTTTCACTACCACTCTGAACTGGAACTTATCTGAACGGATGCACCATTGAACACCAAGCGCTCGTTCAATTTTCGCTTCTCCCAATGCCATGTTCAGATCAGTTACACCTTGTACACACTCATTCTTCGGAATTGAGTCAAGCACAACATTGCTGTTGCTTATAAATTTGTGTAGATGGAGTCCACCACCTTTGCAGAGATCAACTGACTCTTGAATGAGCTGAATGGCTTCTACTTCACTATCCACACTTGTTAAGCCATCATCAACATAAAAGTTGCGGTGTATGAATGTCACTGTAGCTTGACTGAACTTGTCTGGTCCTTTTGTAGCAATATGCTTAAGCCCAAAGTTTGCGCATCCAGGTGAGGATGCGGCACCAAACAGGTGAACTTTCATCCGAAATACACAAGGTGAACTCTCCATCCTGCCCTTTTCCCACCACAGAAATCTGAGGTAGTCTTGATCCTTCTTTGTCACATTAAACTGGTGAAACATTCTTTCTACATCACACATGAAGCCAATCCTCCCCTTCCGAAAGCGGCACAAGACACCCACAAGGGTATTTGTAAGGTCTGGTCCAGTGAGCAGATGTTCATTGAGTGAAGTATTCTGGAATCTGGCTGAGCAGTCGAACACCACACGAATCTTTCCTGGTTTTTGAGGATGATAAACCCCATGGTGTGGGATAAACCATACATTCTCATTGTCAAGTTCTGTCTCTGGGACCCGTTCTGCATCACCTCTTGATATCATGTCCTCCATAAATGCCACATAGTCCTTGTGGTACTGATCATTTTTCTTCAGACGCCTCTCCAGGCATCTCAGTCGATGTTCGGCACACACTTTGTTATTTGGCAAATTTGGTCTTTTTTCCTTGAAAGGAAGTGGCATTTCATAATGTCCGTTTGGCATTTGCTTTATGCTGTCGTTCATTATTGTTAGAAAGTTAAGATCTTCCTGTGAGATTGAAATTTCTTCGTTGTATTTTTCAGTGAAGTCAGACTCAAAAGCTTTGAGTATGTCTGTAGGAGAGATGATTTCCTTTACTTGAGTTCTACAAACAAAGTGTACCTCCGACTTAAGCTCAGAGGTAGCTGTGGTCACTGGCAAAACTTGCTTTATAATGATGCGGTGACTGACACCAATTTCATCTTCCTCATCTTGATCAACGTTTGCGTTGCTGTCGCCAATGATGCTCCAACCTAACAAGGATTTTTGTGCATATGGCTGGTCTTCAGTGCCAGTGATGACGTCTCTTGGTTGCAAGGCTTGGGGACAGTTATAACCTATAAGCAATCCTACTTCGCAGTCAAGCTCTGGAGACATTTCACCTTCTAGATGTTGCAAGTGCGGCCAGGATCTTGCTGTAGTACTTGTAGGTATATGAGACCTATTCGCAGGTATATATTCTCTTGTGTAAGTTGTTGGGAGCTTGATTTTAATGTTCGACTTAATTCCTCTAACTTGCAGTCCTTGCACCCTCTGGCTACTCACCACTTTACTTCTGGAGGTTATTGTTGATACCTTGAGCTTGACCGGGTCACTTTCTGCATGCAGTACTTCAGCTACATCCTTCAAGATGAACGTTGTATCACTCTGACTGTCAAGCAGCGCATACATTAAAACTTCTTTGTTCGGTTCCTGTGTGGTAGAGACATAAACTGGAACAATAGATGATGTATGAGTACAACTCTTGCCTTGAATGACTCTGTTTGAGGTAGCAACATGTGTTTCATGAGATTCAGACTCTTGATCTGTATTTCTCATGTTAACTTCAAACCTTTCTTGTTGGCTTCCTTCTCTTTCTTCTTTCTTTACACGATCTTGGTGTAAGCAAGTTGGATGTTGTTTTCCACACAAGTTGCACTCACTTCTGGATGGACATGCCTTGGAGTTGTGACCAACCTTGAGGCAACCAAAACACAGTCTGGCCTGTTGTACAAACTTAACTCTTGCTTCAATGGGGGTTTTCATCATCTTGCGGCAGTATTGTATGGTATGACCTTTTTTATCGCAAAAGACACACATGAGACTCGTTTTCTCACGTGTACTTGTAGTAAATGTTTTAACACTGAAACTGGCATGTCTGTTAGACTTGGATGTCTCTTTGTCTGACACTCTTGGTTTTTCGAAGTCCTTTGACTTCATAGCCTGAAATGAAGTAATCGGATTGCATGCAATGCGAGCCTCCATGTTTAGAAATCTCACAAAATATTTGAAGTCAGGGAACATCTTGTGCTCATCCAAGAACATAGTGACTTCTCTATTCCATCGTGCAATTAACCACTCTGGAAGCTTGGCTGCAATCCTTTGATTCTCCACACAATCGTCAAGCGTTTGTAGTCCTTGAAGATATGGCATGGCTGACTCAACACTGCTCAGAAAATCAGCAAACTCACGGAGATCTTCACTATATCTGGGGTTGATTTTGTGCCATGAATGTATCTTGTCACGATACGACTTGGCAACTACAAACGGATGACCAAATCTGTCTTCAAGTGTATCCAAAGCAGCCCGATACGCTGCCTCCGTTCCCACCAGGAAATGTCCTTCGATAGCCCTCTTTGCTGAGCCTCCCACATACTTTTGTAAAAAGAAGAGCCTTTCTTGAGCGGGCAAGTTTTTTCGATCAATTAGAGTACTGAAGGAAAGTTTCCAATCATTGTACATTAAAGGATCTCCTTTGAAGATTTCAGGCTCTGCGATAGGGACTCTGTTAGCTGTGATTGCTTCAGCAAGTGCTCTCACCAGGTCATTAGCAGTCTCTTGAGTGTGAGTAGGAACATTTGCTTGAGTGTGAGCTTGAATCGGCTGAGCAAGTTGGACAGGAGTAGCTTCTACGTGTGCATCTTGTTGTGAGGGAAAGAAGGGTTCACATGAAGGGTCCAGTTTAAGTGACGGACGTAAAGAATCTGAATACACTTGTAGCCTTGCTTGTGCTGCATTGTGTCTTTTGAGTTCTTCCAGTCGTCCTAACTCTTTCCTTTTCCCATCCAACTTCATTTTTCGATCTGCACTTTCTGCAATGAACTGAGCTCTCTTTTTAGCATTCTTTGCTTCAAGCTCCTTCTCCTCAGCTTCTCTCTCAGCCTGTAAGATGATATCCTCCTTTTCAAGTTTTTTAATTTCTTCTTCTTGCTGATGTAGAGCATCCATTATCTTTATCACCTCTTGTGTTGCTGCAACTTCAGCTGCTGCTTGTTTAGCACTTAATGACAGAACAGAAGCGTGTCTAGACAATACAGATGATGCCCTAGAGTTGCTTGTTTGATTTGTTGAGACGCTGGAGACAGAGCTTTCAAACACTGACTTGGAGTCAGGCCAAGGGATATCTTCTACACTCTCACCACTGCAGAGTTGTTGCACCTTTATATTAGCAATCTTTGTGAATGCATGGCACGTGTCATTCATCCTCCTAATGTCAGGTTCAGGACTTGAGATAGCTCTGATTTCCAGGTAAATGTTGTCTATGTCTACTTGGATACTGTTGATTACTGTCATAACTTCATCGACTAAATCGGCCGCATCCTTGTTCTTCATAGCTCTTTTCAGTCCATTAAGGTGATATTTCCATCTACTGTAGATCTTCAGAAAGTCCTGATATAAATATCTCAGCTTTCCATCCATCAAGGCTTGCCCTTTCTCAGTAGGTTTCCGTATGCGTGTGCTTCTTCTTATGTTAGGAGGTAACTGCGTGTTGTTCACATTCACCTGGGATTGCACATCTTCCTCACCTGATCTAGCTTGATGTGACAGTGAGGTAACCTCTTCAGTTAGCGCAGACGCACTTTCCTGAGTGTGTGACATGTTAAATTTGTCAGTGGGATGGTATTTGAACTAAACGTTCCTTTCCCTATTCTGTAATAACACATAAAATAGATCTATAGTTACACCCAAATGTAGTCACCACAAACAAAAGATACAATGAAACAATTAACATCAAATCAGACTGAGTGCTGTAGAACTTAAATACTAATTGTCTAGTTCAACTTTACTTTGCCGGATGATCACTGACTGGACACTGCCTCGTCCACGTATTACAGAAAAACAGACCTCCGTGGTCAGGGATTGCTTTGATACCTTCAGCACAACCCTCTCGATGTGTTTGCTTGTGTGGCCTTGCCCAGAGATCACCTTGGCTTCAGGATTCGGTCCCGATGTTGCACTTCGCTTGCTTGCTAGCGTCGTCAACTCGTGTTTCCTTTTCTGCACGAGTGTAGTACTTCTGCACCGGAGTCATCTGCTTCTGCACCGCAGTCGTCTACTTAAGCACCGGAGTGTTCTACTATGCCGTCGATGGAATGAAGAGAGTCGTCAGCGTCTTCACTGATGTTTATTGCCACCGTAGAACTGAACAGACACAGTCATTAGCATTCGCTCGGTCAAAGAACAACTTCAATTGTCACGGAAAAATAACGCAAATATAGACAAACGAACCACTTTGGTCTCCTTTGCATCGACGGCAGACTTGGATCGTGAACAGCAACAGCAAAGTAAAAATACCTCAACAAAAAATGGATGACTGGAAACAAACTTTCTTTCGTCTTTTTCGAGCAACATCAATAAAAAACGTACTTTCCGGTAAAGACTTTCAAAATAAAATACAACAACAACAATGCACAACCAATTAACAAAGCACCCAAAACATTCACATTTACAGTCTTTCTCGTACTTGCACATCAAATTTAAGCTGTATGAAGTGTTTTTTGAAAGTTTTCAACATTTTTATGTTTGCCGTACCTGAATCGACCTTATCTCAGGCTGAAATTGCGTTTTCTGCAATGTGCCATAACTTTGCATGGAAGTTTCAGAACATGAAATTTTCAACTCCCACCTTAGCAGAATGGGTCTTTCTAGTAGTTGCACATCAAATCTAAGCTGTCTGAAGTGTTTTTCGATAGTTTTAAACATTTTTATATTTGGCGTTCCTGAATCGACCTTATCTCAGGCTGAAAACACGTTTTCTGCATTGTGCCATAACTTTGCAGGGAAGCTTCAGAACATGAAATTTTCAACACCCACTACAGCAGAAAGTCTTTTTCCAGTAGTTGCACATCAAATCTAAGCTGTCTGAAGTGTTTTTCCAAAGTTATCAACATTTTTATTTTTGGCTTTCCGGAATCGACCTTGTCTCAGGCTGAAAACGCGTTTTCTGCATTGTGCCATAACTTTGCAGCGAAGCCTCAGAACATGAAATTTTCACCTCCCACTATAGCAGAAAGGGTTTTTCTAATAGTTGCACATCAAATCTAAGCTGTTTGAAGTGTTTTTCCAAAGTTATCAACATTTTTATGTTTGGCCTTCCGGAACCCACCTTATCTCAGGCTGTAAAAGCGTTTTCTGCATTGTGCCATAACTTTGGAGGGAAGCTTCAGAACATGAAATTTTGACCTAACACTATAGCAGGAAGGGTCTTTCTTGTACTTGCACATCAAATCTAAGCTGTCTGAAGTGTTTTGCGAAAGTTATCAACATTTTTATGTTTGGCGTTCCAGAATCGACCTTATCTCAGGCTGAAAACGCGTTGTCTGCATTGTGCCATAACATTACATGGAAGCTTCCGAACATGAAATTTTTACCTCCCACTATAGCAGAAAGGGTCTTTCTAGTAGTTGCACATCAAATCTAAGCTGTCTGAAGTGTTGTTCCAAAGTTATCAACATTTTTACGTTTGGCGTTCCGGAATCGACCTTATCTCAGGCTGAAAACACGTTTTACGCATTGTGGCATAACTTTGCAGGGAAGCTTCAGAACATGAAATTTTCACCTCCCACTATAACAGAAAGGGTCTTTCTAGTAGTTGCACATCAAATCTAAGCTGTCTGAAGTGTTGTTCCAAGGTGATCAACATTTTTACGTTTGGCGTTTCGGAACCCACCTTATCTCAGGCTGAAAACGCGTTTTCTGCATTGTCCCATAACTTTCTAGGGAGGCTTCAGAACATGAAATTTTGACCTCCCACTATAGCAGAAAGGGTCTTTCTAGTAGTTGCACATCAAATCTAAGCTGTCTGATGTGTTTTTCCAAAGTTATCAACATTTTTATGTTTGGCGTTCCGGAACCCACCTTATCTCAGGCTGAAAACGCGTTTTCTGCATTGTGCCATAACTTCTCAGGGAAGCTTCAGAACATGAAATGTTCACCTCGCACGATAGCAGAAAGGGTCTTTCTAGTAGTTGCACATCAGATCTAAGCTGTCCGAAGTGTTTTTCGAAAGTTATCAACATTTTTATGTTTGGTGTTCCGGAATCGACCTTATCTGAGGATGAAAAATCGTTTTCTGCATTGTCCCATGACTTTCCAGGGAAGCTTCAGAACGTGAATTGTCGACCTCCCACTATAGCAGAAAGGGTCTTTCGAGTAGTTGCACATCAAATCTAAGCTGTCTGAAGTGTTTTTCGAAAGTTATCAACATTTTTATGTTTGGCGTTCCGGAACCCACCTCATGTCAGGCTGAAAATGGGTTTTCTGCATTGTGTCACAACTTTGCATGGAAGCTTCCGAATATGAAATTTTTACCTCCCACTATAGCAGAAAGGGTCTTTCTAGTAGTTGCACATCAAATCTAAGCTGTCTGAAGTGTTGTTCCAAAGTTATCAACATTTTTACGTTTGGCGTTCCGGAATCGACCTTATCTCAGGCTGAAAACACGTTTTACGGATTGTGCCATAACTTTGCAGGGAAGCTTCAGAACATGAAATGTTCACCTCCCACTATAGCAGAAAGGGTCTTTCTAGTAGTTGCAAATCAAATCTAAGCTGTCTGAAGTGTTTTTCGAAAGTTATCAACATTTTTATGTTTGGCGTTCCAGAATCGACCTTATCTCAGGCTGAAAACGCGTTGCCTGCATTGTGCCATAACTTTGCATGGAAGCTTCCGAACATGAAATTTTAACCTACCACTATAGCAGAAAGGGTCTTTCTAGTAGTTGCACATCAAATGTAAGCTGTCTGATGTGTTTTTCCAAAGTTATCAACATTGTTATGTATGGCGTTCCGGAATCAACCTTATCTCAGGCTGAAAACGCGTTTTACGCATTGTGCCATAACTTTGCAGGGAACCTTTAGAACATGAATTTTTCACCTCCCACTAAAGCAGAAAGGGTCTTTCTCGTAGTTGCACATCAAATCTAAGCTGTCTGAAGTGTTATTCCAAAGTGATCAACATTTTTACGTTTTGCGTTTCGGAACCCACCTTATCTCAGGCTGAAAACGCGTTTTCTGCATTGTGCCATAACTTCTCAGGGAAGCTTCAGAACATGAAATGTTCACCTCCCACTATAGCAGAAAGGGTTTTTCTGGTAGTTGCACATCAAATCTAAGCTGTTTGAAGTGTTTTTCCAAAGTTATCAACATTTTTATGTTTGGCGTTCCGGAATCAACCTTATCGCAGGCTGAAAACGCATTTTCTGCATTGTGCCATAACTTTGCAAGGAAGCTTCAGAACATGAAATTTTCAACTCCCACTATAGCAGAAAGCGTCTTTCTAGTAGTTGTACATCAGATCTAAGCTGTCCGAAGTGTTTTTCGAAAGTTATCAACATTTTTATGTTTGGCGTTTCGGAACCCACCTTGTCTCAGGCTGAAAAATCGTTTTCTGCATTGTCCCATAACTTCTCATGGAAGCTTCAGAACATGAAATTTCGACCTCCCACTATAACAGAAAGGGTCTTTCTAGTTGTTGCACTTCAAATCTAAGCTGTCTGAAGTGTTTTTCGAAAGTTATCAACATTTTTATGTTTGGCGTTACAGAATCGACCGTATCTCAGGATGAAAAATAGTTTTCTGCATTGTCCCATAACTTTCCAGGGAAGCTTCAGAACATGAAATGTTGACCTAACACCATAGCAGTAAGGGTCTTTCTAGTAGTTGCACATCAAATCTAAGCTGTTTGAAGTGTTTTTCCAAAGTTATCAACATTTTTACGTTTGGCGTTTCGGAATCGACCTTATCTGAGGATGAAAAATTGTTTTCTGCATTGTCCCATGACTTTCCAGGGAAGCTTCAAAACATGAATTTTCGACCTCCCACTATAGCAGAAAGGGTCTTTCGAGTAGTTGCTCATCAAATCTATGCTGTCTGAAGTGTTTTTCGAAAGTTATCAACATTTTTATGTTTGGCGTTCCAGAATCGATCTTATCTCAGGTTGAAAACGCGTTGTCTGCATTGTGCCATAACTTTGCATGGAAGCTTCCGAACATGAAATTTTTACCTCCCACTATAGCAGAAAGGGTCTTTCTAGTAGTTGCACATCAAATCTAAGCTGTCTGAAGTGTTGTTCCAAAGTTATCAGCACTTTTACGTTTGGCGTTCCGGAATCGACCTTATCTCAGGCTGTAAACACGTTTTACGCATTGTGCCATAACTTTGCAGGGAAGCTTCAGAACATGAAATGTTCACCTTGACTATCGCAGAAAGGGTCTTTCTCGTAGTTGCACATCAAATCGAAGCTGTCTGAAGTGTTTTTCGAAAGTTATCAACATTTTTATGTTTGGCGTTCCAGAATCGACCTTATCTCAGGCTGAAAACGCGTTGTCTGCATTGTGCGATAACTTTGCATGGAAGCTTCCGAACATGAATTTTTTACCTCCCACTAAAGCAGAAAGGGCCTTTCTAGTAGTTGCACATCAAATCTAAGCTGTCTGAGGTGTTTTTCCAAAGTTATCAACATTTTTATGTTTGGCGTTCCGGAACCCACCTTATCTCAGGCTGAAAACGCATTTTCTGCATTGTGCCATAACTTCTCAGGGAAGCTTCAGAACATGAAATGTTCACCTCCCACGATAGCAGAAAGGGTCTTTCTAGTAGTTGCACATCAAATCTAAGCTGTCTGAAGTGTTTTTCGAAAGTTATCAACATTTTTATGTTTGGCGTTCCGGAACCCACCTTATCTGAGGATGAAAAATCGTTTTCTGCATTGTCCCATGACTTTCCAGGGAAGCTTCAAAACATGAATTTTCGACCTCCCACTATAGCAGAAAGGGTCTTTCTAGTAGTTGCACATCAAATCTAAGCTGTTTGAAGTGTTTTTCCAAAGTTATGAACATTTTTATGTTTGGCGTTCCGGAAACCTCCTTATCTCAGGCTGAAAACGCGTTTTCTGCATTGTGCCATATCTTTGCAGGGAAGCTTCAGAACATGAAATTTTCACCTCCCACTATAGCAGAAAGGGTCTTTCTAGTAGTTGCACATCAAATCTAAGCTGTCTGATGTGTTTTTCCAAAGTTATCAACATTGTTATGTATGGCGTTCCGGAATCAACCTTATCTCAGTCTGAAAACGCGTTTTACGCATTGTGCCATAACTTTGCAGGAACCCTTTAGAACATGAATTTTTCACCTCCCACTATAGCAGAAAGGGTCTTTCTCGTAGTTGCACATCAAATCTAAGCTGTCTGAAGTGTTTTTCCAAAGTTATCAACATTTTTATGTTTGGCGATCGAGAATCGACCTTATCTCAGGCTGAAAACGCGTTTTCTGCATTGTGCCATAACTTCTCAGGGAAGCTTCAGAACATGAAATGTTCACCTCCCACTGTAGCAGAAAGGGTCTTTCTAGTAGTTGCACATCAGATCTAAACTGTCCGAAGTGTTTTTCGAAAGTTATCAACATTTTTTTGTTTGGCGTTCCGGAATCGACCTTATCTCAGGATGAACAATCGTTTTCTGCATTGTGCCATAACTTTCCAGGGAAGCTTCAGAACATGAAATTTTGACCTCCCACTATAGCAGAAAGGGTCTTTCTAGTAATTGGACATCAAATCTAAGCTGTCTGAAGTGTTGTTCCAAAGTTATCAACATTTTTACGCTTGACGTTCCGGAACCCACCTTATCTCAGGCTGAAAACGCGTTTTCTGCATTGTGCCATAACTTCTCAGGGAAGCTTCAGAACATGAAATGTTCACCTCCCACTGTAGCAGAAAGGGTCTTTCTAGTAGTTGCACATCAAATCGAAGCTGTCCGAAGTGTTTTTCCAAAGTTATCAACATTTTTATGTTTGGCGTTCCGGAATCGACCTTATGTCAGGATGAAAAATAGTTTTCTGCATTGTCCCATAACTTTCCAGGGAAGCTTCAGAACATGAAATTCTGACCTCCCACTGTAGCAGAAAGGGTCTTTCTAGTAGTTGCACATCAAATCTAAGCTGTCTGAAGTGTTTTTCGAAAGTTGTCAACATTTTTATGTTTGGCGTTCCAGAATCGACCTTATCTCAGGCTGAAAACGCGTTTTGCGCATTGTGCCATATCTGTGCAGGGAAGCTTCAGAACATGAAATTTTCACCTCCCACTATAGCAAAAAGGGTCTTTCTAGTAGTTGCACATCAAATCTAAGCTGTCTGAAGTGTTGTTCCAAAGTTATCAACATTTTTACGCTTGGCGTTTCGGAACCCACCTTGTCTCAGGCTGAAAAATCATTTTCTGCATTGTCCCATAACTTCTCATGGAAGCTTCAGAACATGAAATTTCGACCTCCCACTATAACAGAAAGGGTCTTTCTAGTTGTTGCACTTCAAATCTAAGCTGTCTGAAGTGTTTTTCGAAAGTTATCAACATTTTTATGTTTGGCGTTACAGAATCGACCGTATCTCAGGATGAAAAATAGTTTTCTGCATTGTCCCATAACTTTCCAGGGAAGCTTCAGAAAATGAAATTTTGACCTAACACTATAGCAGTAAGGGTCTTTCTAGTAGTTGCACATCAAATCTAAGCTGTTTGAAGTGTTTTTCCAAAGTTATCAACATTTTTACGTTTGGCGTTTCGGAATCGACCTTATCTCAGGCTGAAAACGCGTTTTCTGCATTGTGCCATAACGTCTCAGGGAAGCTTCAGAACATGAAATGTTCACCTCCCACTATAGCAGAAAGGGTCTTTCTCGTAGTTGCACATCAAATCTAAGCTGTCTGAAGTGTTTCTCCAAAGTTATCAACATTTTTATGTTTGGCGTTACGGAATCGACCTTATCTCAGGCTGAAAACGCGTTTTCTGCATTGTGCCATATCTTTGCAGGGAAGCTTCAGAACATGAAATTTCGACCTCCCACTATAGCAGAAAGGGTCTTTCTAGTAGTTGCACATCAAATCTAAGCTGTTTGAAGTGTTTTTCCAAAGTTATCAACATTTTTATGTTTGGCGTTCCGGAAACCACCTTATCTCAGGCTGAAAACGCGTTTTCTGCATTGTGCCATATCTTTGCAGGGAAGCTTCAGAACATGAAATTTTCACCTCCCACTATAGCAGAAAGGGTCTTTCTAGTAGTTGCACATCAAATCTAAGCTGTCTGAAGTGTTTTTCGAAAGTTATCAACATTTTTATGTTTGGCGTTCCAGAATCGACCTTATCTCAGGCTGAAAACGCGTTGTCTGCATTGTGCCATAACTTTGCATGGAAGCTTCCGAACATGAAATTTTAACCTACCACTATACTAGAAAGGGTCTTTCTAGTAGTTGCACATCAAATCTAAGCTGTCTGATGTGTTTTTCCAAAGTTATCAACATTGTTATGTATGGCGTTCCGGAATCAACCTTATCTCAGGCTGAAAACGCGTTTTACGCATTGTGCCATAACTTTGCAGGGACCCTTTAGAACATGAATTTTTCACCTCCCACTATAGCAGAAAGGGTCTTTCTCGTAGTTGCACATCAAATCTAAGCTGTCTGAAGTGTTTTTCCAAAGTTATCAACATTTTTATGTTTGGCGATCGAGAATCGACCTTATCTCAGGCTGAAAACGCGTTTTCTGCATTGTGCCATAACTTCTCAGGGAAGCTTCAGAACATGAAATGTTCACCTCCCACTGTAGCAGAAAGGGTCTTTCTAGTAGTTGCACATCAGATCTAAACTGTCCGAAGTGTTTTTCGAAAGTTATCAACATTTTTTTGTTTGGCGTTCCGGAATCGACCTTATCTCAGGATGAACAATCGTTTTCTGCATTGTGCCATAACTTTCCAGGGAAGCTTCAGAACATGAAATTTTGACCTCCCACTATAGCAGAAAGGGTCTTTCTAGTAATTGGACATCAAATCTAAGCTGTCTGAAGTGTTGTTCCAAAGTTATCAACATTTTTACGCTTGACGTTCCGGAACCCACCTTATCTCAGGCTGAAAACGCGTTTTCTGCATTGTGCCATAACTTCTCAGGGAAGCTTCAGAACATGAAATGTTCACCTCCCACTGTAGCAGAAAGGGTCTTTCTAGTAGTTGCACATCAAATCGAAGCTGTCCGAAGTGTTTTTCGAAAGTTATCAACATTTTTATGTTTGGCGTTCCGGAATCGACCTTATGTCAGGATGAAAAATAGTTTTCTGCATTGTCCCATAACTTTCCAGGGAAGCTTCAGAACATGAAATTCTGACCTCCCACTGTAGCAGAAAGGGTCTTTCTAGTAGTTGCACATCAAATCTAAGCTGTCTGAAGTGTTTTTCGAAAGTTGTCAACATTTTTATGTTTGGCGTTCCAGAATCGACCTTATCTCAGGCTGAAAACGCGTTTTGCGCATTGTGCCATATCTGTGCAGGGAAGCTTCAGAACATGAAATTTTCACCTCCCACTATAGCAAAAAGGGTCTTTCTAGTAGTTGCACATCAAATCTAAGCTGTCTGAAGTGTTGTTCCAAAGTTATCAACATTTTTACGCTTGGCGTTCCGGAACCCACCTCATCTCAGGATGAAAAATCGTTTTCTGCAATTTCCCATAACTTTCCAGGGAAGCTTCAGAACATGAAATTTTGACCTCCCACTATAGCAGAAAGGGTCTTTCTAGTAGTTGCACATCAAATCTAAGCTGTCTGAAGTGTTTTTCGAAAGTTATCAACATTTTTATGTTTGGCTTTCCAGAATCGACCTTATCTCATGCTGAAAACGAGTTGTCTGCATTGTGCCATAACTTTGCAGGGAAGCTTCAGAAAATGAAATTTTCACCTCCCACTATAGCAGAAAGGGTTTTTCTAGTAGTTGCACATCTAATCTAAGCTGTCTGAAGTGTTTTTCCAAAGTTATCAACATTTTTATGTTTGGCGTTCCGGAATCAAACTTATCTCAGGCTGAAAACGCATTTTCTGCATTGTGCCATAACTTTGCAAGGAAGCTCCAGAACATGAAATTTTCACCTCCCACTATAGCAGAAAGGGTCTTTCTAGTAGTTGCACATCAAATCTAAGCTGTCCGAAGTGTTTTTCGAAAGTTATCAACATTTTTATGTTTGGCGTTCCGGAACCCACCTCATCTCAGGCTGAAAACGCGTTTTCTGCATTGTTCCATAACTTTGCATGGATGCTTCCGAACATGAAATTTTGGCCTCCTACTATAGCAGAAAGGGTCTTTTTAGTAGTTGCACATCAAATCTAAGCTGGCTGAAGTGTTTTTCGAAAGTTATCAACATTTTTATGTTTGGCGTTCCGGAATCGACCTTATCTCAGGCTGAAAACGCGTTTTTTGCATTGTGCCATAACTTTGCATGGATGCTTCCGAACATGAAATTTTCATGTCCCACTATCGCAGAAAGGGTCTTTCTAGTAGTTGCACATCAAATCTGTGCGGTCAGAAGTGATTTTACAAAGTTATCAACATTTTTATGTTTGGCGTTCCGGAATCGACCTTATCTCAGGCTGAAAACGCGTTTTCAGCATTGTGCCATAAATTTGGAGGGAAGCTTCAGAACATGAAAATTTCACCTCCCACTATAGCAGAAAGGGTGTTTCTAGCAGTTGCACATCAAATCTAAGCTGTCTGACCTGTTTTTCCAAAGTTATCAACATTTTTATGTTCGGCGTTCCGGAATCGACCTCATCTCAGGCTGAAAACGCGTTTTCTGCATTGTGCCATTACTTTGCAGAGATGCTTCAGAACATGAAATTTTCACCTCCCACTACAACAGAAAGGGTGTTTCTTGCAGTTGCACATCAAATCTAAGCTGTCTGAAGTGTTTTTCAAAAGTTATCAACGTTTTTATGTTTGGCGTTCCGGAATCGACCTTATCTCGGGCTGAAAACGCGTTTTACGCATTGTGACATAACTTTTCAGGGAAGCTTCAGAACATGAAATGTTCACCTCCCACTGTAGCAGAAAGGGTCTTTCTAGTAGTTGCACATCAAATCGAAGCTGTCTGAAGTGTTTTTCCAATGTTATCAACATTTTTATGTTTGGCGTTCCGGAACCCACCTCATCTCAGGCTGAAAACGCGTTTTCTGCATTGTGCCATAAATTTGGAGGGAAGCTTCAGAACATGAAAATTTCACCTCCCACTATAGCAGAAAGGGTCTTTCGAGTAGTTGCACATCAAATCTAAGCTGTCTGACGTGTTTTTTCAAAGTTATCAACATTTTTATGTTTGGCGTTCCGGAATCGACCTCATCTCAGGCTGAAAACGAGTTTTCTGCATTGTGCCATTACTTTGCAGAGAAGCTTAAGAACATGAAATTTTCACTTCCCACTACAACAGAAAGGGTGTTTCTAGCAGTTGCACATCAAATCCAAGCTGTCTGAAGTGTTTTTCAAAAGTTATCAACATTTTTATGTTTGGCGTTCCAGAATCTACCTTATCTCAGGCTGAAAACGCGTTTTACGCATTGTGCCATAACTTTACAGGGAAGCTTCAGAACATGAAATGTTCACATCCCACTATAGCAGAAAGGGTCTTTCTAGTAGTTGCACATCAAATCTAAGCTGTCTGAAGTGTTTTTCGAAAGTTATCAACATTTTTATGTTTGGCGTTCCGGAATCGACCTTATCTCTGGCTGAAAACGCGTTTTCTGCATTGTGCCATAACTTTGCATGGATGCTTCCGAACATGAAATTTTCAAGTCCCACTATCGCAGAAAGGGTCTTTCTAGTAGTTGCACATCAAATCTAAGCTGTCTGAAGTGTTTTTCCAAAGTTATCAACATTTTTATGTTTGGCGTTCCGGAACCAACCTTATCTCAGTCTGAAAACACGTTTTCTGCATCGTGCCATAACTTTGCAGGGAAGCTTCAGAACATGAAATGTTCACCTCCCACTATAGCAGAAAGGGTCTTTCTAGTAGTTGCACAACAAATCTAAGCTGTCTGAAGTGTTTTTCCAAAGTTATCAACATTTTTATGTTTGGCGTTCCGGAACCCACCTTATCTCAGGCTGAAAACGTGTTATCTGCATTGTGCCATAACTTTGCAGAGAAGCTTCAGAACATGAAATTTTCACCTCCCACTATAGTAGAAAGGGTCTTTCTAGTTGTTGCACATCTAATCTAAGCTGTCTGAAGTGTTTTTCCAAAGTTATCAACATTTTTATGTTTGGCGTTCCGGAACCCACCTTATCTCAGGCTGAAAATGCGTTTTCTGCATTGTCCCATAACTTTGCAGGGAAGCTTCAGAACATGAAATTTTGACCTCCCACTATAGCAAAAATGGTCTTTCTAGTAGTTGCACATCAAATCTAAGCTGTCTGACGTGTTTTTCCAAAGTTATCAACATTTTTATGTTTGGCGGTCCGGAATCGACCTCATCTCAGGCTGAAAACACGTTTTCTGCATTGTGCCATTACTTTGCAGAGAAGCTTCAGAACATGAAATTTTCACCTCCCACTACAGCAGAAAGGGTCTTTCTAGTAGTTGCACATCAAATCTAAGCTGTCTGAAGTGTTTTTCGAAAGTTATCAACATTTTTATGTTTGGCGTTCCGGAATCGACCTTATCTCTGGCTGAAAACGCGTTTTCTGCATTGTGCCATAATTTTGCATGGATGCTTCCGAACATTAAATTTTCACGTCCCACTATCGCAGAAAGGGTCTTTCTAGTAGTTGCACATCAAATCTAAGCTGTCTGAAGTGTTTTTCCAAAGTTATCAACATTTTTATGTTTGGCGTTCCGGAACCAACCTTATCTCAGGCTGAAAACACGTTTTCTGCATCGTGCCATAACTTTGCAGGGAAGCTTCAGAACATGAAATGTTCACCTCCCACTATAGCAGAAAGGGTCTTTCTAGGAGTTGCACATCAAATCCAAGCTGTCTGAAGTGTTTTTCAAAAGTTATCAACATTTTTATGTTTGGCGTTCCGGAACTAACCTTATCTCAGGCTGAAAACACGTTTTCTGCATCGTGCCATAACTTTGCAGAGAAGCTTCAGAACATGAAATGTTCACCTCCCACTATAGCAGAAAGGGTCTTTCTAGTAGTTGCACATCAAATCTAAGCTGTCTGAAGTGTTTTTCAAAAGTTATCAACATTTTTATTTTTGGCGTTCCGGAATCGACCTTATCTCAGGCTGAAAACACGTTTTCTGCATTGTGCCATAACTTTGCAGGGAAGCTTCAGAACATGAAATTTTCACATCCCAACATAGCAGAAAGGGTCTTTCGAGTAGTTGCACATCAAATCTAAGCTGTCTGACGTGTTTTTTCAAAGTTATCAACATTTTTATGTTTGGCGTTCCGGAATCGACCTCATCTCAGGCTGAAAACGAGTTTTCTGCATTGTGCCATTACTTTGCAGAGAAGCTTAAGAACATGAAATTTTCACTTCCCACTACAACAGAAAGGGTGTTTCTAGCAGTTGCACATCAAATCCAAGCTGTCTGAAGTGTTTTTCAAAAGTTATCAACATTTTTATGTTTGGCGTTCCAGAATCTACCTTATCTCAGGCTGAAAACGCGTTTTACGCATTGTGCCATAACTTTACAGGGAAGCTTCAGAACATGAAATGTTCACATCCCACTATAGCAGAAAGGGTCTTTCTAGTAGTTGCACATCAAATCTAAGCTGTCTGAAGTGTTTTTCGAAAGTTATCAACATTTTTATGTTTGGCGTTCCGGAATCGACCTTATCTCTGGCTGAAAACGCGTTTTCTGCATTGTGCCATAACTTTGCATGGATGCTTCCGAACATGAAATTTTCAAGTCCCACTATCGCAGAAAGGGTCTTTCTAGTAGTTGCACATCAAATCTAAGCTGTCTGAAGTGTTTTTCCAAAGTTGTCAACATTTTTATGTTTGGCGTTCCAGAATCGACCTTATCTCAGGCTGAAAACGCATTTTCTGCATTGTGCCATAACTTTGCAAGGAAGCTTCAGAACATGAAATTTTCACCTCCCACTATAGCAGAAAGGGTCTTTCTAGTAGTTGTACATCAGATCTAAGCTGTCCGAAGTGTTTTTCGAAAGTTATCAACATTTTTATGTTTGGCGTTTCGGAACCCACCTTGTCTCAGGCTGAAAAATCATTTTCTGCATTGTCCCATAACTTCTCATGGAAGCTTCAGAACATGAAATTTCGACCTCCCACTATAACAGAAAGGGTCTTTCTAGTTGTTGCACTTCAAATCTAAGCTGTCTGAAGTGTTTTTCGAAAGTTATCAACATTTTTATGTTTGGCGTTACAGAATCGACCGTATCTCAGGATGAAAAATAGTTTTCTGCATTGTCCCATAACTTTCCAGGGAAGCTTCAGAAAATGAAATTTTGACCTAACACTATAGCAGTAAGGGTCTTTCTAGTAGTTGCACATCAAATCTAAGCTGTTTGAAGTGTTTTTCCAAAGTTATCAACATTTTTACGTTTGGCGTTTCGGAATCGACCTTATCTCAGGCTGAAAACGCGTTTTCTGCATTGTGCCATAACGTCTCAGGGAAGCTTCAGAACATGAAATGTTCACCTCCCACTATAGCAGAAAGGGTCTTTCTCGTAGTTGCACATCAAATCTAAGCTGTCTGAAGTGTTTCTCCAAAGTTATCAACATTTTTATGTTTGGCGTTACGGAATCGACCTTATCTCAGGCTGAAAACGCGTTTTCTGCATTGTGCCATATCTTTGCAGGGAAGCTTCAGAACATGAAATTTCGACCTCCCACTATAGCAGAAAGGGTCTTTCTAGTAGTTGCACATCAAATCTAAGCTGTTTGAAGTGTTTTTCCAAAGTTATCAACATTTTTATGTTTGCCGTTCCGGAAACCACCTTATCTCAGGCTGAAAACGCGTTTTCTGCATTGTGCCATATCTTTGCAGGGAAGCTTCAGAACATGAAATTTTCACCTCCCACTATAGCAGAAAGGGTCTTTCTAGTAGTTGCACATCAAATCTAAGCTGTCTGAAGTGTTTTTCGAAAGTTATCAACATTTTTATGTTTGGCGTTCCAGAATCGACCTTATCTCAGGCTGAAAACGCGTTGTCTGCATTGTGCCATAACTTTGCATGGAAGCTTCCGAACATGAAATTTTAACCTACCACTATACTAGAAAGGGTCTTTCTAGTAGTTGCACATCAAATCTAAGCTGTCTGATGTGTTTTTCCAAAGTTATCAACATTGTTATGTATGGCGTTCCGGAATCAACCTTATCTGAGGCTGAAAACGCGTTTTACGCATTGTGCCATAACTTTGCAGGGACCCTTTAGAACATGAATTTTTCACCTCCCACTATAGCAGAAAGGGTCTTTCTCGTAGTTGCACATCAAATCTAAGCTGTCTGAAGTGTTTTTCCAAAGTTATCAACATTTTTATGTTTGGCGATCGAGAATCGACCTTATCTCAGGCTGAAAACGCGTTTTCTGCATTGTGCCATAACTTCTCAGGGAAGCTTCAGAACATGAAATGTTCACCTCCCACTGTAGCAGAAAGGGTCTTTCTAGTAGTTGCACATCAGATCTAAACTGTCCGAAGTGTTTTTCGAAAGTTATCAACATTTTTTTGTTTGGCGTTCCGGAATCGACCTTATCTCAGGATGAACAATCGTTTTCTGCATTGTGCCATAACTTTCCAGGGAAGCTTCAGAACATGAAATTTTGACCTCCCACTATAGCAGAAAGGGTCTTTCTAGTAATTGGACATCAAATCTAAGCTGTCTGAAGTGTTGTTCCAAAGTTATCAACATTTTTACGCTTGACGTTCCGGAACCCACCTTATCTCAGGCTGAAAACGCGTTTTCTGCATTGTGCCATAACTTCTCAGGGAAGCTTCAGAACATGAAATGTTCACCTCCCACTGTAGCAGAAAGGGTCTTTCTAGTAGTTGCACATCAAATCGAAGCTGTCCGAAGTGTTTTTCGAAAGTTATCAACATTTTTTTGTTTGGCGTTCCGGAATCGACCTTATCTCAGGATGAACAATCGTTTTCTGCATTGTGCCATAACTTTCCAGGGAAGCTTCAGAACATGAAATTTTGACCTCCCACTATAGCAGAAAGGGTCTTTCTAGTAATTGGACATCAAATCTAAGCTGTCTGAAGTGTTGTTCCAAAGTTATCAACATTTTTACGCTTGACGTTCCGGAACCCACCTTATCTCAGGCTGAAAACGCGTTTTCTGCATTGTGCCATAACTTCTCAGGGAAGCTTCAGAACATGAAATGTTCACCTCCCACTGTAGCAGAAAGGGTCTTTCTAGTAGTTGCACATCAAATCGAAGCTGTCCGAAGTGTTTTTCGAAAGTTATCAACATTTTTATGTTTGGCGTTCCGGAATCGACCTTATCTCAGGCTGAAAACACGTTTTCTGCATTGTGCCATAACTTTGCAGGGAAGCTTCAGAACATGAAATTTTCACATCCCAACATAGCAGAAAGGGTCTTTCGAGTAGTTGCACATCAAATCTAAGCTGTCTGACGTGTTTTTTCAAAGTTATCAACATTTTGATGTTTGGCGTTCCGGAATCGACCTCATCTCAGGCTGAAAACGAGTTTTCTGCATTGTGCCATTACTTTGCAGAGAAGCTTAAGAACATGAAATTTTCACTTCCCACTACAACAGAAAGGGTGTTTCTAGCAGTTGCACATCAAATCCAAGCTGTCTGAAGTGTTTTTCAAAAGTTATCAACATTTTTATGTTTGGCGTTCCAGAATCTACCTTATCTCAGGCTGAAAACGCGTTTTACGCATTGTGCCATAACTTTACAGGGAAGCTTCAGAACATGAAATGTTCACATCCCACTATAGCAGAAAGGGTCTTTCTAGTAGTTGCACATCAAATCTAAGCTGTCTGAAGTGTTTTTCGAAAGTTATCAACATTTTTATGTTTGGCGTTCCGGAATCGACCTTATCTCTGGCTGAAAACGCGTTTTCTGCATTGTGCCATAACTTTGCATGGATGCTTCCGAACATGAAATTTTCAAGTCCCACTATCGCAGAAAGGGTCTTTCTAGTAGTTGCACATCAAATCTAAGCTGTCTGAAGTGTTTTTCCAAAGTTGTCAACATTTTTATGTTTGGCGTTCCAGAATCGACCTTATCTCAGGCTGAAAACGCGTTTTACGCATGGTGCCATAACTTTGGAGGGAAGCTTCAGAACATCGAATTTTCACCTCCCACAATGGCAGAAAGGGTCTTTCTAGTAGTTGCACATCAAATCTAAGCTGTCTGAAGTGTTTTTCCAAAGTTATCAACATTTTTATGTTTGGCGTTTCGGAACCCACCTTGTCTCAGGCTGAAAAATCATTTTCTGCATTGTCCCATAACTTCTCATGGAAGCTTCAGAACATGAAATTTCGACCTCCCACTATAACAGAAAGGGTCTTTCTAGTTGTTGCACTTCAAATCTAAGCTGTCTGAAGTGTTTTTCGAAAGTTATCAACATTTTTATGTTTGGCGTTACAGAATCGACCGTATCTCAGGATGAAAAATAGTTTTCTGCATTGTCCCATAACTTTCCAGGGAAGCTTCAGAAAATGAAATTTTGACCTAACACTATAGCAGTAAGGGTCTTTCTAGTAGTTGCACATCAAATCTAAGCTGTCTGAAGTGTTTTTCCAAAGTTATCAACATTTTTACGTTTGGCGTTTCGGAATCGACCTTATCTCAGGCTGAAAACGCGTTTTCTGCATTGTGCCATAACTTCTCAGGGAAGCTTCAGAACATGAAATGTTCACCTCCCACTGTAGCAGAAAGGGTCTTTCTAGTAGTTGCACATCAGATCTAAACTGTCCGAAGTGTTTTTCGAAAGTTATCAACATTTTTTTGTTTGGCGTTCCGGAATCGACCTTATCTCAGGATGAACAATCGTTTTCTGCATTGTGCCATAACTTTCCAGGGAAGCTTCAGAACATGAAATTTTGACCTCCCACTATAGCAGAAAGGGTCTTTCTAGTAATTGGACATCAAATCTAAGCTGTCTGAAGTGTTGTTCCAAAGTTATCAACATTTTTACGCTTGACGTTCCGGAACCCACCTTATCTCAGGCTGAAAACGCGTTTTCTGCATTGTGCCATAACTTCTCAGGGAAGCTTCAGAACATGAAATGTTCACCTCCCACTGTAGCAGAAAGGGTCTTTCTAGTAGTTGCACATCAAATCGAAGCTGTCCGAAGTGTTTTTCGAAAGTTATCAACATTTTTTTGTTTGGCGTTCCGGAATCGACCTTATCTCAGGATGAACAATCGTTTTCTGCATTGTGCCATAACTTTCCAGGGAAGCTTCAGAACATGAAATTTTGACCTCCCACTATAGCAGAAAGGGTCTTTCTAGTAATTGGACATCAAATCTAAGCTGTCTGAAGTGTTGTTCCAAAGTTATCAACATTTTTACGCTTGACGTTCCGGAACCCACCTTATCTCAGGCTGAAAACGCGTTTTCTGCATTGTGCCATAACTTCTCAGGGAAGCTTCAGAACATGAAATGTTCACCTCCCACTGTAGCAGAAAGGGTCTTTCTAGTAGTTGCACATCAAATCGAAGCTGTCCGAAGTGTTTTTCGAAAGTTATCAACATTTTTATGTTTGGCGTTCCGGAATCGACCTTATGTCAGGATGAAAAATAGTTTTCTGCATTGTCCCATAACTTTCCAGGGAAGCTTCAGAACATGAAATTCTGACCTCCCACTGTAGCAGAAAGGGTCTTTCTAGTAGTTGCACATCAAATCTAAGCTGTCTGAAGTGTTTTTCGAAAGTTGTCAACATTTTTATGTTTGGCGTTCCAGAATCGACCTTATCTCAGGCTGAAAACGCGTTTTGCGCATTGTGCCATATCTGTGCAGGGAAGCTTCAGAACATGAAATTTTCACCTCCCACTATAGCAAAAAGGGTCTTTCTAGTAGTTGCACATCAAATCTAAGCTGTCTGAAGTGTTGTTCCAAAGTTATCAACATTTTTACGCTTGGCGTTCCGGAACCCACCTCATCTCAGGATGAAAAATCGTTTTCTGCAATTTCCCATAACTTTCCAGGGAAGCTTCAGAACATGAAATTTTGACCTCCCACTATAGCAGAAAGGGTCTTTCTAGGAGTTGCACATCAAATCTAAGCTGTCTGAAGTGTTTTTCGAAAGTTATCAACATTTTTATGTTTGGCTTTCCAGAATCGACCTTATCTCATGCTGAAAACGAGTTGTCTGCATTGTGCCATAACTTTGCAGGGAAGCTTCAGAAAATGAAATTTTCACCTCCCACTATAGCAGAAAGGGTTTTTCTAGTAGTTGCACATCTAATCTAAGCTGTCTGAAGTGTTTTTCCAAAGTTATCAACATTTTTATGTTTGGCGTTCCGGAATCAAACTTATCTCAGGCTGAAAACGCATTTTCTGCATTGTGCCATAACTTTGCAAGGAAGCTCCAGAACATGAAATTTTGGCCTCCTACTATAGCAGAAAGGGTCTTTTTAGTAGTTGCACATCAAATCTAAGCTGGCTGAAGTGTTTTTCGAAAGTTATCAACATTTTTATGTTTGGCGTTCCGGAATCGACCTTATCTCAGGCTGAAAACGCGTTTTTTGCATTGTGCCATAACTTTGCATGGATGCTTCCGAACATGAAATTTTCATGTCCCACTATCGCAGAAAGGGTCTTTCTAGTAGTTGCACATCAAATCTGTGCGGTCAGAAGTGTTTTTACAAAGTTATCAACATTTTTATGTTTGGCGTTCCGGAATCGACCTTATCTCAGGCTGAAAACGCGTTTTCAGCATTGTGCCATAAATTTGGAGGGAAGCTTCAGAACATGAAAATTTCACCTCCCACTATAGCAGAAAGGGTCTTTCGAGTAGTTGCACATCAAATCTAAGCTGTCTGACGTGTTTTTTCAAAGTTATCAACATTTTTATGTTTGGCGTTCCGGAATCGACCTCATCTCAGGCTGAAAACGAGTTTTCTGCATTGTGCCATTACTTTGCAGAGAAGCTTAAGAACATGAAATTTTCACATCCCACTACAACAGAAAGGGTGTTTCTAGCAGTTGCACATCAAATCCAAGCTGTCTGAAGTGTTTTTCAAAAGTTATCAACATTTTTATGTTTGGCGTTCCAGAATCTACCTTATCTCAGGCTGAAAACGCGTTTTACGCATTGTGCCATAACTTTACAGGGAAGCTTCAGAACATGAAATGTTCACATCCCACTATAGCAGAAAGGGTCTTTCTAGTAGTTGCACATCAAATCTAAGCTGTCTGAAGTGTTTTTCGAAAGTTATCAACATTTTTATGTTTGGCGTTCCGGAATCGACCTTATCTCTGGCTGAAAACGCGTTTTCTGCATTGTGCCATAACTTTGCATGGATGCTTCCGAACATGAAATTTTCAAGTCCCACTATCGCAGAAAGGGTCTTTCTAGTAGTTGCACAACAAATCTAAGCTGTCTGAAGTGTTTTTCCAAAGTTATCAACATTTTTATGTTTGGCGTTCCGGAACCCACCTTATCTCAGGCTGAAAACGTGTTATCTGCATTGTGCCATAACTTTGCAGAAAAGCTTCAGAACATGAAATTTTCACCTCCCACTACAGCAGAAAGGGTCTTTCTAGTAGTTGCACATCAAATCTAAGCTGTCTGAAGTGTTTTTCGAAAGTTATCAACATTTTTATGTTTGGCGTTCCGGAATCGACCTTATCTCTGGCTGAAAACGCGTTTTCTGCATTGTGCCATAATTTTGCATGGATGCTTCCGAACATTAAATTTTCACGTCCCACTATCGCAGAAAGGGTCTTTCTAGTAGTTGCACATCAAATCTAAGCTGTCTGAAGTGTTTTTCCAAAGTTATCAACATTTTTATGTTTGGCGTTCCGGAACCAACCTTATCTCAGGCTGAAAACACGTTTTCTGCATCGTGCCATAACTTTGCAGGGAAGCTTCAGAACATGAAATGTTCACCTCCCACTATAGCAGAAAGGGTCTTTCTAGGAGTTGCACATCAAATCCAAGCTGTCTGAAGTGTTTTTCAAAAGTTATCAACATTTTTATGTTTGGCGTTCCGGAACTAACCTTATCTCAGGCTGAAAACACGTTTTCTGCATCGTGCCATAACTTTGCAGAGAAGCTTCAGAACATGAAATGTTCACCTCCCACTATAGCAGAAAGGGTCTTTCTAGTAGTTGCACATCAAATCTAAGCTGTCTGAAGTGTTTTTCAAAAGTTATCAACATTTTTATTTTTGGCGTTCCGGAATCGACCTTATCTCAGGATGAAAAATCCTTTTCTGCATTGTCCCATAACTTTGCAGGGAAGCTTCAGAACATCAAATTTTGACCTCCCACTATAGCAAAAATGGTCTTTCTAGTAGTTGCACATCAAATCTAAGCTGTCTGACGTGTTTTTCCAAAGTTATCAACATTTTTATGTTTGGCGTTCCGGAATCGACCTTATCTCAGGCTGAAAATGCATTTTCTGCTTTTTGGCATAACTATGCAGGGATGCATCAGAACATGAAATTTTCACATCCCACTATCGCAAAAAGGGTCTTTCTAGTACTTGCACATCAAATCTAAGCTGTCTGAAATGTTTTTCCAAAGTTATCAACATTTTTATGTTTGGCGTTCCAGAATCGACCTTATCTCAGGCTGAAAACATGTTTTCTGCATTGTGCCATAACTTTGCAGAGAAGCTTCAGAACATGAAATTTTCACCTCCCACTATAGTAGAAAGGGTCTTTCTAGTTGTTGCACATCTAATCTAAACTGTCTGAAGTGTTTTTCCAAAGTTATCAACATTTTTATGTTTGGCCTTCCGGAACCCACCTAATCTCAGGCTGAAAATGCGTTTTCTGCATTGTGGCATAACTTTGCAGGGAAGCTTCAGAACATGAAATTTTCACATCCCACTATAGCAGAAAGGGTCTTTCTAGTACTTGCACATCAAATCTAAGCTGTCTGAAATGTTTTTCCAAAGTTATCAACATTTTTATGTTTGGCGTTCCAGAATCGACCTTATCTCAGGCTGAAAACGTGTTTTCTGCATTGTGCCATAACTTTGCAGAGAAGCTTCAGAACATGAAATTTTCACCTCCCACTATAGTAGAAAGAGTCTTTCTAGTTGTTGCACATCAAATCTAAGCTGTCTGAAGTGTTTTTCCAAAGTTATCAACATTTTTATGTTTGGCGTTCCGGAATCGACATTATTTCAGGCTGAAAACGCGTTTTCTGCATTGTGCCATAACTTTGCAGGGAAGCTTCAGAACATGAAATTTTCACCTCCCACTATAGAAGAAAGGGTCTTTCTAGTAGTTGCACATCAAATCTGTGCGGTCAGAAGTGATTTTCCAAAGTTATCAACATTTTTATGTTTGGCGTTCCGGAATCGACCTCATCTCAGGCTGAAAACGCGTTTTCTGCATTGTGCCATTACTTTGCAGAGAAGCTTCAGAACATGAAATTTTCACCTCCCACTACAACAGAAAGGGTGTTTCTAGCAGTTGCACATCAAATCTAAGCTGTCTGAAGTGTTTTTCCAAAGTTATAAACATTTTTATGTTTGGCGTTCCGGAATCGACCTTATCTCAGGCTGAAAACGCGTTTTCTGCATTGTGCCATAACTTTGCAGAGAAGCTTAAGAACATGAAATTTTCACATCCCACTACAACAGAAAGGGTGTTTCTAGCATTTGCACATCAAATCCAAGCTGTCTGAGTTGTTTTTCAAAAGTTATCAACATTTTTATGTTTGGCGTTCCAGAATCTACCTTATCTCAGGCTGAAAACGCGTTTTACGCATTGTGCCATAACTTTACAGGGAAGCTTCAGAACATGAAATGTTCACATCCCACTATAGCAGAAAGGGTCTTTCTAGTAGTTCCACATCAAATCTAAGCTGTCTGAAGTGTTTTTCGAAAGTTATCAACATTTTTATGTTTGGCGTTCCGGAATCGACCTTATCTCTGGCTGAAAACGCGTTTTCTGCATTGTGCCATAACTTTGCATGGATGCTTCCGAACATGAAATTTTCACGTCCCACTATCGCAGAAAGGGTCTTTCTAGTAGTTGCACATCAAATCTAAGCTGTCTGAAGTGTTTTTCCAAAGTTATCAACATTTTTATGTTTGGCGTTCCGGAACCAACCTTATCTCAGTCTGAAAACACGTTTTCTGCATCGTGCCATAACTTTGCAGGGAAGCTTCAGAACATGAAATGTTCACCTCCCACTATAGCAGAAAGGGTCTTTCTAGTAGTTGCACATCAAATCTAAGCTGTCTGAAGTGTTTTTCCAAAGTTATCAATATTTTTATGTTTGGCGTTCCGGAACCCACCTTATCTCAGGCTGAAAACGCGTTATCTGCATTGTGCCATAACTTTGCAGAGAAGCTTCAGAACATGAAATTTTCACCTCCCACTATAGTAGAAAGGGTCATTCTAGTTGTTGTACATCTAATCTAAGCTGTCTGAAGTGTTTTTCCAAAGTTATCAACATTTTTATGTTTGGCGTTCCGGAACCCACCTTATCTCAGGCTGAAAATGCGTTTTCTGCATTGTCCCATAACTTTGCAGGGAAGCTTCAGAACATGAAATTTTGACCTCCCACTATAGCAAAAATGGTCTTTCTAGTAGTTCCACATCAAATCTAAGCTGTCTGACGTGTTTTTCCAAAGTTATCAACATTTTTATGTTTGGCGTTCCGGAATCGACCTCATCTCAGGCTGAAAACGCGTTTTCTGCATTGTGCCATTACTTTGCAGAGAAGCTTCAGAACATGAAATTTTCACCTCCCACTACAGCAGAAAGGGTCTTTCTAGTAGTTCCACATCAAATCTAAGCTGTCTGAAGTGTTTTTCCAAAGTTATCAACATTTTTATGTTTGGCGTTCCGGAACCAACCTTATCTCAGTCTGAAAACACGTTTTCTGCATCGTGCCATAACTTTGCAGGGAAGCTTCAGAACATGAAATGTTCACCTCCCACTATAGCAGAAAGGGTCTTTCTAGTAGTTGCACATCAAACCTAAGCTGTCTGAAGTGTTTTTCCAAAGTTATCAATATTTTTATGTTTGGCGTTCCGGAACCCACCTTATCTCAGGCTGAAAACGCGTTATCTGCATTGTGCCATAACTTTGCAGAGAAGCTTCAGAACATGAAATTTTCACCTCCCACTATAGTAGAAAGGGTCTTTCTAGTTGTTGTACATCTAATCTAAGCTGTCTGAAGTGTTTTTCCAAAGTTATCAACATTTTTATGTTTGGCGTTCCGGAACCCACCTTATCTCAGGCTGAAAATGCGTTTTCTGCATTGTCCCATAACTTTGCAGGGAAGCTTCAGAACATGAAATTTTGACCTCCCACTATAGCAAAAATGGTCTTTCTAGTAGTTGCACATCAAATCTAAGCTGTCTGACGTGTTTTTCCAAAGTTATCAACATTATTATGTTTGGCGTTCCGGAATCGACCTTATCTCTGGCTGAAAACGCGTTTTCTGCATTGTGCCATAATTTTGCATGGATGCTTCCGAACATGAAATTTTCACGTCCCACTATAGCAGAAAGGGTCTTTCTAGTAGTTGCACATCAAATCTAAGCTGTCTGAAGTGTTTTTCCAAAGTTATCAACATTTTTATGTTTGGCGTTCCGGAACCAACCTTATCTCAGGCTGAAAACACGTTTTCTGCATCGTGCCATAACTTTGCAGGGAAGCTTCAGAACATGAAATGTTCATCTCCCACTATAGCAGAAAGGGTCTTCCTAGGAGTTGCACATCAAATCCAAGCTGTCTGAAGTGTTTTTCAAAAGTTATCAACATTTTTATGTTTGGCCTTCCGGAACCCACCTAATCTCAGGCTGAAAATGCGTTTTCAGCATTGTGGCATAACTTTGCAGGGAAGCTTCAGAACATGAAATTTTCACATTCCACTATAGCAGAAAGAGTCTTTCTAGTACTTGCACAACAAATCTAAGCTGTCTGAAATGTTTTTCCAAAGTTATCAACATTTTTATGTTTGGCGTTCCGGAACCCACCTTATCTCAGGCTGAAAACGCGATATCTGCATTGTGCCATAACTTTGCAGAGAAGCTTCAGAACATGAAATTTTCACCTCCCACTATAGTAGAAAGGGTCTTTCTAGTTGTTGCACATCTAATCTAAGCTGTGTGAAGTGTTTTTCCAAAGTTATCAAAATCTTTATGTTTGGCGTTCCGGAACCCACCTCATGTCAGGCTGAAAATGGGTTTTCTGCATTGTGTCACAACTTTGCAGAGAAGCTTCAGAACATTAAATTTTCACATCCCACTATAGCAGAAAGGGTCTTTCTAGTAGTTGCACATCAAATCTTAGCTGTCTGAAGTGTTTTTCCAAAGTTATCAACATTTTTATCTTTGGCGTTCCGGAATCCACCTTATTTCAGGCTGAAAACGCGTTTTCGGCATTTTGCCATAACTGTGCAGGGAAGCTTCAGAACATGAAATTTTCTCATCCCACAAAAGCAGAAAGGGTCTTTCTAGTAGTTGCACATCAAATCTAAGCTGTCTGAAGTGTTTTTCCAAAGTTATCAACATTTTTATGTTTGGCGTTCCGGAAATGACCTTATCTCAGGCTGAAAACGCGTTTTCTGCATTGTGCCATAACTTTGCAGTGAAGCCTCAGAACATGAAATTTTCACCTCCCACTATAGTAGAAAGGGCCTTTCTAGTAGTTGCACATCAAATCTAAGCTGTCTGATGTGTTTTTCCAAAGTTATCAACATTTTTATGTTTGGCGTTCCGGAATCGACCTTATCTCAGGCTGAAAACGCGTTTTCTGCATTGTGCCATAACTTTGCAGGGAAGCTTCAGAACATGAAATTTTCACATCCCAACATAGCAGAAAGGGTCTTTCTAGTAGTTGCACATCAAATCTAAGCTGTCTGAAGTGTTTTTCCAAAGTTATCAACATTTTTATGTTTGGCGTTCCGGAATCGACCTTATCTCAGGCTGAAAACGCGTTTTCTGCATTGTGCCATAACTTTGCAGGGACGCTTGAGAACATGGAATGTTCACCTCCCACTTTCGCAGAAATGGTCTTTCTAGTAGTTGCACATTAATTCTAAGCAGTCTGAAGTGTTTTTCCAACGTTATCAACGTTTTTATGTTTGGCGTTCCGCAATCGACCTTATCTCAGGCTGAAAACGCTTTTTCTGCATTGTGCCATAACTTTGCAGTTAAGCTTCCGAACATAAAATTTTATTTTCACCTCCCACTATAGCAGAAATGGTCTTTCTAGTAGTTGCACATTAATTCTATGCAGTCTGAAGTGTTTTTCCAAAGTTATCAATATTTTTATGTTTGGCGTTCCGGAATCGACATTATCTCAGATTGAAAACCCGTTTTACGCATTGTGCCATAACTTTGCAGGGAAGCTGCAGAACATGAAATTTTCACATCCCACTATAGCAAAAAGGGTCTTTCTACTAGTTGCACATCAAATCTAAGCTGTCTGAAGTGTTTTTCCGAAGTTATCAACATTTTTATGTTTGCCGTTCCGGAAACGACCTTATCTCAGGCTGAAATCGCATTTTCTGCATTGTGCCATAACTTTGCAATTAAGCTTGAGAACATGGAATGTTCTCCTCCCAGTATAGCAGAAATGGTCTTTCTTGTAGTTGCACATTAATTCAAAGCTGTCTGAAGCGTTTTTCCAACGTTATCAACATTTTTATGTTTGGCGTTCCAGAATCGACCTTATCTCAGCCTGAAAACGCATTTTACCCATTGCGCAATAACTTTGCATGGAAGCTTTAGAACATGAAATTTTCACCTGCCACTATAGCAGAAAGGGTCTTTCTAGTAGTTGCACATCAAATCTAAGCTGTCTGAAATGTTTTTCCAAACTTTTCAACATTTTTATGTTTGGCGTTCCGGAACCCACCTTATCTCAGGCTGAAAACGCGTTTTACGCATTGTGCCATAACTTGGCAGGTAAGCTTCAGAACATAAAATTTTATTTTCACCTCCCACTATAGCAGAAATGGTCTTTCTAGTAGTTGCACATTAATTCTATGCAGTCTGAAGTGTTTTTCCAAAGTTATCAACTTTTTTATGTTTGGCGTTCCGGAACCCACCTTATCTCAGGCTGAAAATGCGTTTTCTGCATTGTGCCATAACTTTGCAGGGAAGCTTCAGAACATGAAATTTTCACCTCCCACTATCACAGAAAGGGTCTTTCTAGTCGTTGCACATCAAATCGAAGCTGTCTGAAGTGTTTTTCCGAAGTTATCAATATTTTTATGTTTGGCGTTCCGGAATCGACATTATCTCAGACTGAAAACGCGTTTTACGCATTGTGCCATAACTTTGCAGGGAAGCTTCAGAACAAGAAATTTTCACATCCCACTATAGCAGAAAGGTTCTTTCTAGTAGTTGCACATCTAATCTAAGCTGTCTGAAGTGTTTTTCCAAAGTTATCAACATTTTTATGTTTGGCGTTCCGGAACCCACCTTATCTCAGGCTAAAAACGTGTTTTCTGCATTGTGCCATAACTTTGCAGTGAAGCCTCAGAACATGACATTTTCACCTCTCACTATAGTAGAAAGGGCCTTTCTAGTGGTTGCACATCAAATCTAAGGTGTCTGAAATGTTTTTCCAAAGTTACCAACATTTTTATGTTTGGCGTTCCGGAATCGACCTTATCTCAGGCTGAAAACGCGTTTTACCCATTGTGCAATAACTTTGCATGGAAGCTTTAGAACATGAAATTTTCACCTGCCACTATAGCATAAAGGGGCTTTCTAGTAGTTGCACATCAAATCTAAGCTGTCTGAAATGTTTTTCCAAACTTATCAACATTTTTATGTTTGGTGTTCCGGAACCGACCTTATCTCAGGCTGAAAACGCGTTTTACACATTGTTACATAACTTTGCAGGTAAGGTTCAGATCATAAAATTTTATTTTCACCTCCCACTATAGCAGAAAAGATCTTTCTAGTAGTTGCACATTAATTCTATGCAGTATGAAGTGTTTTTCCAAAGTTATCAACTTTTTTATGTTTGGCGTTCCGGAACCCACCTTATCTCAGGCTGAAAATGTGTTTTCTGCATTGTGCCATAACTTTGCAGGGAAGCTTCAGAACATGAAATTTTCACCTCCCACTATCACAGAAAGGGTCTTTCTAGTAGTTGCACATCAAATCGAAGCTGTCTGAAGTGTTTTTCCAAAGATATCAATATTTTAATGTTTGGCGTTCCGGAATCGACATTATCTCAGACTGAAAACGCGTTTTACGCATTGTGCCATAACTTTGCAGTGAAGCCTCAGAACATGACATTTTCACCTCTCACTATAGTCGAAAGGGCCTTTCTAGTAGTTGCACATCAAATCTAAGCTGTCTGAAGTGTTTTTCCAAAGTTATCAACATTTTTATGTTTGGCGTTCCGGAATCTACCTTTTCTCAGGCTGAAAATGCGTTTTCTGCATTGTGCCATAACTTTGGAGGGAAGCTTCAGAACATGAAAATTTCACCACCCACTATGGCAGAAAGGGTCTTTCTAGTAGTTGTACATCAAATCTAAGCTGTCTGAAGTGTTTTTCCAAAGTTATCAACTGTTTTATGTTTGGCGTTCCGGAATCGACCTTATCTCAGGCTGAAAACGCGTTTTTCGCATTGTGCCGTAACTTTGCAGAGAAGCTTCATAATAAGAAATTTTCACATCCCACTCTAGCAAAAAGGGTTTTTCTCGCAGTTGCACATCAAATCTAAGCTGTCTGAAGTGTTTTTCGAAAGTTATCAAAATTTTTATGTTTGGCGTTCCGGAACCCACCTTATCTCAGGCTGAAAACGTTTTTTCTCCTTTGTGCCATAACTTTGCAGGAAAGTTTCAGAACATAAAATTTTCACCTCCCACTATAGCAGAAAGGGTCTTTCTCGTAGTTGCACATCAAATCTAAGCTGTCTGAAGTGTTTTTCCAAAGTTATCAACATTTTTATGTTTGGCGTTCCGGAACCCTCCTTATATCATGCTGAAAACGCGTTTTCTACATTGTGCCATAAATTTGCAGGGAAGCTTCCTAACATAAAATGTTCACCTCCCACTATAGCAGAAAGGGTCTTTCGAGGAGTAGCACATCAAATCTAAGCTGTATGAAGTGTTTTTCGAAAGTTATCAACATTTGTATGTTTGGCGTTCCGGAACCCACCTTTTCTCAGGCTGAAAACGCGGTTGCTGCTTTGTGGCATAACTTTGCAGGGAAGCTTCAGAACATGAAATTTTCACATCCCACTGTAGCAAAAAGGGTCTTTCTAACAGTTGCACATCAAATCTAAGCTGTCCGAAGTGTTTTTCCAAAGTTATCAACATTTTTATGTTTGGCGTTACGGAACCCACCTTATCTCCGGCTGAAAACGCGTTTTCTGCATTGTGCCATAACTTTGCAGGGAAGCTTCCGAACATGAAATTTTCACTTCCCACTATAGCAGAAAGGGTCTTTCAAGTAGGTGCACATCAAATCTAAGCTGTCTGAAGTGTTTTTCCAAGGTTATCAACATTTTTGTGTTTGGCATTCCGCAACCCACCTTATGTCAGGCTGAAAATGCGTTTTCTGCTTTGTGCCATAACTTTGCAGGGAAGCTTCAGATCATTAAATTTTCCCCTCCCACTATAGCAGAAAGGGTCTTTCTAGTAGTTTCACATCAAATCTAAGCTGTCTGAAGTGTTTTTCGAAAGTTATCAACATTTTTATGTTTGTCAGTCTCAAAACCACCGTCACTCTGGCTGAAAACGCGTTTTCTGTACTGTTCACTCATTGCTCAGCGAGGCCTCTGAACATGAAAATTCTACCTGCCAAAATAGTAGAAACGGTCTTTCTAGTAGCTGCAATAGGGTTTTAACCTGTCTATAGTGGTTTCAGAGAGTTAGCAACATTTTTATTTTTGTCGGTCTGTGAACCACCTTTTCTTGGGCTGAATACGGGTTCTCTTAAGGTACGTTCTCACCGAACGCGAGTTTTTTGTTGCCGTAGCGCCAGTCGTCAGTAGCAGGTAGCTTGATCAAGTAGTGATTAGTTGCCTCCTGCCTATCTTTTTGAACAAAAAAAGGAAAAAACTACGTGTGTGGGTGCTCGGATTTCCCATGAGGAAACCAACTACTGGCGCTCAATCCCTGAACGGCTGTCCATTTGCCTTCGGTAAGGTAGTCAATGTGTCGTGTTATGATGTGCAGAAGTCAATCTCAATCTCTCTCTCTCTTTCTCTCTCTCTCTCTCTCTCTCTATATATATATATATATATATATATATATATATATATATATATATATATATATATATATATATGCACGTGGTTACAGTAACAATTACTGTATGCATGACGTCATTTGCAAGATACACAGACTGCAAACCTCGAATATATTATGACAAGTGGATGTTTAAAATAAAAACTTTGTGAAAATTGTCAGTGGGTACCAGTGGCGAAAACTTAATTCAACAGTTAGAAAGTCAATATGTATTGTGCGAAGGTACTGTTTTAAGATTAATATATATTTTTTTTGTTCTCATGCTTACATATTCATGTAGATGAATATCTATACAGTATTCGTGTTTATGTATTCACCAGTATTTATTCAATTTTGCAGGTATCTTGCAACTGGAGGTTCCCTCAGGACCATCGCCAACAGCTTCCATGTTGGTGTGTCAACTGTCCAAGGATTTGTCCCAGAAGTTGCAGCTGCCATTTGGGATTGCCTTGTGGGTGAGTTCATGGCTGTGCCCTCCACAGCCGAGTGGCAGTCCATTGTTCAACAATTTGAAGAGCGATGGAACTTTCCGCTTTGCTGTGGGGCCCTGGACGGGAAACACATCATCATGAAATCCCCACCAAACTCAGGATCTCTTTTTTACAACTACAAGGGAACGTTTTCTCTAGTTCTCCTTGCAGTTGTAGACTCCAGATAATGCTACCGAGTGATTGATGTTGGTGGGTACGGTACAAGTAGCGATGGTGGGATCGTGGGAAATTCAGCCTTTGGTCAGGCTCTAAGATCCGGTTCTCTCTCCCTGCCTGCTGACCGTCCACTTCCCGGAGATGGCCGCAGAGGACTTTTACATACGGATGTCAACAGGGGATACATCAGCAAGACAGTGCGTGCCATTTGTTGCAGGCAAGGTACTTCTAGGTCTGGGTTGTGTTGCAGCCACCAACCAAAGCAGGGAAGTTCTCGGGTGAGGGAAACCTTTGTGGAGTACTTCTCTACAGAGGGGGCAGTTCCATGGCAGCCACAAACCTAGAGCACATTCAGTGCACCACAATGGCTCTTGTAAGAGCCACACACCTATTTCAAAAGATGAAATGTCTGCAATAAAATGAAACTGTGTCCCTTTTGTTTAACTTGAGTCGTTGAGTTATGCACTGTTTTTCAGTTTCTTACTAGAAACTAAGCATTTCTACAACAAAACCAAGGTTCCCATTCAACACATTTATTCACAAAAAGACATTTCTGTACATACAAAACTTAAATAGACTTTCGTTATGAAAGGAGCTTGCCTGGAGGAATGAGGGACTTGAGAGAGAAGAGGAAGGACAGGGAGACTGGTTCCTATGATCCAGAAATTGGAAATGAAAAATACATAAATAAATAAAGAAATTAAACAAGAACAGAATTTAATAACCTAATCAGCTGCTTGTTTCTCTAGTACGTTCATAAACTAAATTGTGTATGTCCAAAAGAAGAGCTTCTTTTTTTTCTAAAGACAATCTCTGGATCATAGGAACCAGGCTCAGCAAAAATGACTCCTCTGCTGAGGGAGGTGGAGCAGTGGGTTTGGACAGAGAGGCGATGAGAACCTCGCAACTCTCTGTCCTCCTCTTCCACAGATGATGTGGATGACGCTTCCTTTTTTGTTGTTTTGTAAATAAGGCATATATTGATATCAATTATACAAGTCAATGATGACTAAAAACAATAACCTCTATATCATAAATCACATATAAAGGATAAGTAAAATGACGTTGCTATGACATTTTATGTCATGGAGTTTAAACATTTTAATTCAATATTGTATGCATAAAAATTGTTTTTATACATACTTCGGGGACCAGCAGAGGATGTGGATGGGCCAGTGGCAGGTGAAGGTGGAGGAGGTGACGCAGCAGCATCAGCACCAGATGAGGAAGCAGGAGGTTCCACCTCTGTACCTTCATCAAGGGTTTCTTCAAATTCCTCCTCTTCCTCATCATCAACATGATGGCATGTTTCTGTAAAATGAGAACATAGTGTGATTATGTTTCCTATTCAGAAAGCAGATTACACTGTAATATAGCAAGTATTTAGATTCTCAACAACAACTATTACCTGCTGCTGGTGGTGGTGGTGGTGCTGCTGCTGCAGTCATGTTCCCCGACGTCTCCCTCGGGGTGATGAAGGGGTCCAGGAAGGAGAGGACGGCGAACCTCCTCCACTTTAACTGGCTGGATGCTGCTGACCCATTCTTTTTCTCCATGGCCTTCCTCATCTCTCTCATGTATTTATCCCTGAGTCCCTTCCATTTTTTTGCAGATCTCCACTGAAGGAAAGGTAAATATTTATGTTTAATATCCCAACAATACAGCCACTATAGCGCGTGCACTACGTATATTAAGCAAAATGATAAATATCACAACTCACTAGGGACGTCAATGGTACAGCGACTGGTCGCAGTAGTTCAAAAAAATTGAACTACTGCGACTGTCACAGTAGCTCAGTTGTGTCATCTTGAGGAGCCGGAATCGCAGTATGTAGCTCAAATCGCGTAGCGTCGCGTCGTGTCGCGGCCATGTTGGTCGCTGCTGATCGCCGTCAATCGCCCAATTCCATTGACTTTGGATGCAAATCAGTTGTGTCGCTCGCCGAAGTCCAAGTACCTTTATCTGTTCACTCACTGCTTAGGGGGCACTCAGAACATGAAAATTTCACCTGCAACGAAAGGAAAAACACTCTTTCTAGTGTATTCAGCACTAAATCTACCATTCTGAACTGTATTTCAGGGGGTTATCAACGACTCTTTTCCTGGTCAGAAACCGAGCTTCTCTCGGGCTGAAAACGCGTTATCAGCACTGTTCACTCCCTGATCAGAATAGCCTCAGAACATGAAAACATGACCTAAATTAACATCAACTAACATTACTTATTACCTGTCATAGGAAAAAACACTCTTTCTAGTATATTCAACACTAAACCTCTAAGAACAGGGCGCTGCGACTGGCCTACAATCAGCCAAACCTTTCCACATTTCCTGCTTCTAAGCCATGGGATGAGTGTTGTGTTGTGTTGAAGTTCCAAGCCATGGGATGAGTTTGACAAGAGCCAGACGCTGCTATGAGGTGGACCCGGAGAATCTGTTCGCAGAGTTGTCTGAGTTCCGTGTGGTGGAGTCAGGCAGGTTCCGGCATGATCTTCACCCGTGCCTGATGGCATCCGCTGTCCGTCGTATCGAAGTTGAGCTCTCTCTCCACCGCCAGCTCAAGAATCATCCCACTTCACTAACGGCCTGCTGGCGTTGGATGGCGAGACTACACACAGGGCACGACCGCATGTTGTGTGCCCACAACTAGCCGTTATGCGCGATGTGCTCGCTACAGGTACTCGACCTCACCCCTGAGGAGTGACCATGCCACCCGGCACTGACAGAGCCACCCTCGCGCAGTGGAATGGTGTCTACACCATCGGCAACCAACTCATGCACTTGAGAACATCATCGCGCTCTTTATGAGCTCCGTGGAGAGGCTCAACCATCGCAGAACCTCTCTCACTCCACCAGAGATTTTGGAGATTCAACAGTCCGTCGACGTGGTGCACTGCTCGCGGCGCCTCCTCCACACACAGCCGCCTCCCACGGGGAACACCGTCGCTGATCAAAGGGGCGGAATGAGCCCAGCTGTCCGGATCATAGCCGCGTTGGTCATCGATGCTCCTCTTGGAGAGACCAATTGGCTGCTTTCACCTCAGCTCCCTCCAAAAGCATAGGAAGAAAACTTTGTGTCTAAATGTATGCATCTAAACCAAAGTCGATGCCTTACTTTGGTTTTGGGTCTGTTTCTTCTCTGCCCAAAATTAGGGTTTATCACCCGTCAAGTTCTCTTCCGGTTCCAGTCAGTGCGAACTCCGGCTACAAAAATTTGTTTGTTTGACATCGTCTCAGGAGACCGATCAGTATAGTAACGGTCTCTCTGCCTCCTTGTCCCTGACGCCAGAACTGTCCCTGGGGAAGTTTCTGGAGCTAAGACGTTACGTTGTTTTTTTTTTTTTCCACTGCTTCTCCACAATAAGAAGCATAGTCGTCACTCTTTCCCGGTTCTCAACAGATCCCGGTTCCAGCCAAAATTCAGAAGAGTTTCAATTCTGCCATTCACTCTTCTTATTCCTCAGACTCGCAAGTTTCCAGTAGGGGTCACCACAGGACCGCGAAAGCCACCTCTTCAGAGTATCACACAGTAGGCGCTGCGTACCAGACCAGCTCTGTTCTCAGCTCCCTCGCACGATGTCTGATGCAATGTCTGTCTGCGATTCTGTTCTCTGCAGCCCTCCAAACCTGTCAGAGGCAAGTAGGACATCATCATCTACAGAGTCATCTCTTTCTGAGGATGATTGGGCCGGTCTCTTGGGACTCCATCTTATCGAGAAGATACTCGCTCATTAACACACCCTTCAGTTTCACAGTCAACCCCTAGGTTCTGCGACACCACGTGGACCTGGGTGAACTCAGAGAACCAGCGGTCATGTCTGATGGAGGAGGTCCACGCTCCCCTGTCAACGGAAGTAATCAAGCTAGTGACAAAGCGTTCCTCCGACACTGGATTTTACTCCAGGTACTTTCTGGAACCCAAGAAGACAGGAGAGTGGAGACCTGTTGTGGACCTCAGTCTGAACCAATTCATGACCAGATAGCGGTTTGATCGAGAGTGGATGACCTCCATCGATCTTGCAGACGCCTACTTCCACAACGCGGTTTGGCAGTGTCAAAAGAAGTTTTTCCGGTTTGGGCTAGAGTCAGGTGTACATACAGCTCTCTTGTGCATGGCACCTTCGCCAAGTGTGTGGAGGCGGGGCTCGAACCACTAAGGAGACAGGGTCTGAGGATTCTGACGTACTTGGACTACTGGTTGATTCTAGCCAGGTCCAAACAGGAGTCATGAGCGCACACCAGCTTGGTGTTGGAGCACATCGCGATATTGAGGTTCAGAGTAAACCTCAAAAGCGCGCTGAGTACCAGTCAGAGCACAACCTTCCTGGGGGTCATGCTGGACTCAGTCTCGGGTCAGGACCGCCTTCCACCGGCCAGCGTTCTCCCCTTCACACAGCTGACATTGTCAATGTGTCTCCACGAGCTCTGAGAGATGTGAAGTTTGGGAACTCTGCTTCAAACCTCCATCGCACTGTATCCTTGGATTGTCAAAACACTTCTTTACAAGTCTTTGCAGATGCATCTCTGTCAGGCTGGGGAGGCCACCTGGATCAGATCTGCGTCAGTGGGATCTGGAGTCGTTCCGAAGGTCGTCACATTGAAAAGGCTTAGACCAACCTCAAGACCTTTATGTCACTAATGGGACCTGCAGCTGGTACTCAATTCACTCTCCGAAGCCCCTTTTGAGCCACTTGGAGCTAGCAGCTTACAAGGAGGCTCTTATAGCCTTAGCTTCAGCAAAGAGAGTGGGAGAGCTGAGTTCTTTTTCCATCTGCCCTGATAGCATCTCTTTTGGTGACAATGACTCAGTGGTGTCACTTAGACCCAACCCTGACTTTGCACTTAATGTCTCTCTTTTTCTTCACAGGTCAGCACCTTGTCAGTAAAGACTTTCTGCCCTCCTCCACATTTAGACGAGGAGCATGAGCGTTTACACAAAATGTGTCCGGTTAGAGCGCTAATAGCTTAACTGGATCGAGTCCCACCATTCAGAAAGACGGACAGTCTGTGGGTGGCTCTCGCAGGTGGTAAGAAGGGGCAGGCACTGTCCCCTCACAGGTTGTCATATTGGCTTAGAATTGCCATCATGAAAGCCGATGAGACAGGGGGAAAACAGGCACCAGAATCCCTGAGAGCACACTCGACCAGAAGGCTGGCAACATCTGTGGCTGCTTTCAAGGGAGTATCTCGGAAAGCAGCTTCTTGGTCATCAATCTCAACTTTTGCTGACCACTATTTGTCTAATGTGTCTGCATCCTCCTTCCCTCATGTCTTTCTGTCTTCAGGAGCAGCCGATCCCTGCGACCAGTAGGCCCACATTCACAGCACTGGCTCTGGGACACCAGTATCTGCTTCATTACAGTGCTGTGGACTGTGCAGCGTCCTGAGATCCACCGGATTCCTGCATAACTGTTTATTCATTTGTCAATAAACTCCTTCTTTCTTGCTCAGCTCAGACTAAAACCCTGACTGCTCACTGAATGTTTTCTCTCCATGTTTGGAGGATTATAAATGCCGCTATCTAGTGACGTTGCAACCCAATATAGAATATATTTGTCGTAGAAATGTGATCAAAAGCCAACAAAAGCTTTTGCTTTCAAATCTCACAATTTAGAGCAAAATAGGACTGATGTCCACCATGTTTTGTGTTCAGACAGGAGAGCAAGCTGTCAGTCACGTGACCAGAGGCTCACCATTCACATAGCCATTGGGAAATGAAACGTACGAGGGCAACGATTTTTGAGGCAAATTCGTAAAATTATTACGGTATGCCAAGTGGACAAACGTCGTTATTGCATTTTTTTCAGTCCGCGCAGAAAACAATGTCACAATGCTACATTTTAATGGGGAATCACAAAACAATCTCGGTCCAAACGAAAGAAACTCAGCGTCATTTACATAAAACGAGAATATTATATGACAATCTAGGATATATTTGTCGCTAGAAATGTGATCAAAACTCAACAAAAGGATTTAATTGTTTTAAAATCTCACAATTTATCAAATCAAATTCATTCAAATCGAATCAGATTTCCATTCACATTTTGTAATAGCTCTGTAATTACAGTACTGACAGACACCATATTCATGTCACTTATAAAGGACCTCGACATGGTGTTACTACAACAGGTAGTTTTTCAATTATCTGTCCTCAATATTTTTCACAAATACTTATATCACATATAAGTTCATATTTTATAATAGCTCTGTAATTACAATGCTGACAGGCACCATATTCATGTCACATATAAAGGACCTCCACATGGTGTTACAGCAATAAGTAGTTCCTCAAATTTCTGTTCTCAATAGTTTTCACAAATATTTGTATCACATATATTTTCATATTTTGTAATAGCTCTGTAATTACAGCACTGACAGACACCATATTCATGTCACATATAAAGGACATACACATGGTGTTACTCAAAGTATTTTCTCAAATATCTGTCCTCAATATTTTTCACAAATCTTTGTATCAAATTTTCATTCAAATTTTGTCATAACTCTGTAATTACAGGACTGACAGACACCATATCACACATTCATATCATTGATAAAGGACCTCCACATGGTTTTACTACAACAGGTAGTTTCTCAAATGTCTGTCCTCAATATTTTTCAGATATATTTGTATCATATTTTCATTCATATTTTGTAAAAGTTCTGTCATTACAGGACTGACAGACACCATATTCATGTCACATATAAAGGACCTCCACATGGTGTTGATAAAACAGGTAGTTTCTCAAATGTCTGTCCTCAATATTTTTCAAAAATATTTGAATCAAATTTTCATTCACATTTTGTAATAGCTCTGTAATTACAAGGCTGACAGGCACCATATTCATGTAACATATGAAGGACATCCACCTGGAGTTACTACAAGTAGTTTCTTAAATTTCTATTCTCAATATTTTTCAGATATATTTATATCATATTTTCATTCATATTTTGTAAGGCTGAAGGACACCATATTCATGTCACATATAAAGAACATCCCCATAGTGGTTACTACTGGAAGTAGTTTCTCAAATGTCTGTCTTCAATATTTTTCACAAACATTTTTATCACATGTATTTTCTGCACCATGAGGCGCACCACAATAGTTGTGATGCTTCATTCTGAGACCATTTGTGATGTGCATTCACCTTCCGTTACATTGAAGGATTTTATGTGTGGCTTTTAGTCGGGAAAATACATATATATGTCATGTTTGCCTAAGGTTCGACCCAGGTGCAGATGATTGTAGGCTGACAGAAGACACGGACAACGAGATTAAATTAAGAAATTTAATAAATGACGATATACAATACAATAGAAGACGGAGACAGGAACCGAGGACGTCGGAGCCAGAACGGGAACTGGGAAAAACACAGAGGGACTGGGGAAAAATCTGCAAAACAAGAGAGGTGAATTAATATCAACCTACAAAAGGGGAGAACAACCTCACGAGGTCCAATTAACCTAAAGCGCTGCGTGGAGGAGAAACACTCAAACTCACACGCAGAAAAAACAGACCACAATCATTAAATGAAAAGGTGAGTATAATAAGACTCACACGCGGACTAACTATTAAATTTAGAAGAGCAGAACGAAAGCGGAGCGCAAAAGAGAAAGCGAAACTGATGTAGCAGATGGAAAGGCAGTTCATGCGCCCGCTGCGTTTAGTAGCACCAACCAATCACCAGGGGACGCCGTTACTATTTAAGTGACTCTGGGCAGCGTCAGGTCTCTCTCTCTCTCCGCTTCCGGACTGCTGGTTTTGGTCCTGTAAGCCGGCTGTCAGCACAGAAAAGTGGCTGGAGTTTGTTGGTGCGTAAGTTTGATCGTGGCGATGCTGGTGTGATCGCTGTCGCAGGTATGGCTGGTAAGCTGTCGTTCTCCCCCATCCTCCTGATTTGGACTTTAGTGAAGCTCATGGCGGGTTTTACATGTATAGATGCGTTGCCGGTAGCTGCGCTGCGTCCTCTATCGCCCTGCGTTTGGGCAGGTGCATCGTCGTGTGCCGAAGTCTGGTAAGAGACGAACAATATAGTGACGCAGCACTTGGATTGTTTTGTTCTGTTTTGTACCCCGTTGTTTTCTTCTGTTTCGTGACGCACTGTTTTGTACAGTTCTGTGTTGAACAGTTCTTGAACGGTTTTGTATAGTTTTGTTTGTTTGTCTTTTCCTCTTCCCTTTTTGGTCGAGTCCGTTCTCTTTTTGATTTTGTTTCTTTTCTTTTGTGATTCGTTAACTCTGGGTGGTGTCTGATATTCGTTTTCTTGTTAGTTCATTATTGAGTTAGTCTGTTATTTTCTTTCACGTATTTTGTTTTCTTTGTGTCTCTGACCCGGTCTGCCATTGACACTCTTCTTGTAGCTGCTGGGCCCGGTGGTGTAGGTGACCTGGTGGCGGTTAATTTTATCGTGTCCTGTGCTGTTGGGGACACGTTTGCATGTTTGTGCGGCTTGGATGCGTTTGTTCGGGTTCATCAGTTTATTGTGTGGTTGGACCTGCCGTAGAGGGTGTCCCCCATCCCAGTAAGTCCCAGATCTACAATATTCTTGTTACTTTTATTTTTGATTGTTGGATTTTAGAATCATTTGTATTAATAAAGTATCTATACTTATTAATATGCAATTTGAAACCTGTCTCATGTCTCCCGAGTAAGCGGACCTGCGTGTCCTTAGTTATTATTCTTTGGGTGAAATTCCCAAGGTGGTGTAGCTGGACTCCAAATTTGGGCTGCATTTCATATACACTTGCACACACACACACACACACACACACACACACACACTCACCCACCGTAGGGCAGCACACCACTATAGTAGAAGGGATCTTTCTAATAGGTGCGGATCTAATTCAACTTGTCTGAAGTGTTTTCAGATCAGTTTTTTCAGTTTGTCGGTCTGTAAACCACCGTCACTCGACCTGAAAACGCGTTTTCTGCACTGTTCACACACTGATCAGAATAGGCTAAGAACAGTGAAAATATCAACTGTACCTATAGGGAAAAGACTATTTCTCGTATATTGAGCACTAAATTAAACTTTCTGAACTGTTTTCAAAGAGACATTTTTATTTTTGCCTGTCCGAAACCCATCTTCTCTCGGGCTGAAAGCGCGTTTTCTGCACTGTTCGCTGACTGCTCAGGGATACCTCAGAACATGAAAATTTCACCTGCAACTATAGGAAAAAACACTATTTCTATTATATTCAACTCTAAACCTCTTTGAATAGGGTGCTGCGACTGGCCTTCAAGCAGCCGAACCGTTCCACATTTCCTGCTTCCAAGCCATGGGATGAGTTTGACAAGAGCCAGGCCCTGCTACGAGGTGGATCCGGAGACTCTGTTCCCAGAGTTGGCTGAGTTCCGGGTGGTGGAGTCAGGCACGTTCCCGCTTGATCTTCTCCTGCGCCTCATTTCATTCGCTGCCTGTCGTATCGAAGTTGAGCTCTCTCTCCTCCGCCAGCTCAAGAATCATCTCACTTCACTAACGGCCTGCTGGAGTTGGACAGCGAGACTACACAAAAGTCACGACAGCATGTTGTCTGCCCACAACTGGAAGAAATCCATTCTATTCCCAGCGCGGTTCTGACACTCCACTAGAACTAGGACCGCACTTGGTCAGGTACGGAGCTTACTGCCTGGTGGAGGGTTTGGATTGGCGGCGCGACGTTCCCGCTCAGTTAGCCGTCATGCGCGATGCGCGATACTCGACCTCCCCCTTGAGGAGTAACCAATCATCCCAGCTGGCTTTAACAGAGTCACCATAGCACAGTGGACTGGTGTCTACGCCATCAGCAACCAGTTCATAGCGCTTGAGAACATCATCGCACTCTTTATGAGCTCCGTTGACAGGCTCATCCATCGCAGAACCTCTGTCACTCCACCAGAGATTTTGGAGATTCAACAGTCCGTCGACGTGGTGCTGTGCTTGCGGCGCCTCCTCCACACACAGCCGCCGCCGGGGTGGAACACTGTCGCTGTTCGAAGGGGCGGGGTGAGCCCAGCCGTCTGGATCATAGCCGCACTGATCATCGCTGCTCCTCTTGGAGAGACCAGCCGGCTGCTCTCACCTCTGCTCCCTCCAAAAAAACGAAGAAAACTTTGTATCAAAAAGTATGCATCTGAACCAAAGTCTAACTTGAATAAAAAATAAGATGCACTACTTTGGTATCGGGTCTGTTTCTTCTCTTCCGGTTCCAGTCAGTGCGAACTCAGGCTTCAAAAATGTGTTTTGGTTTGACATCGTCTCAGGAGACAGGGAAGTTCCTGGAGCCAAGAAGTTATGTTTTTCCTCAGCTTCGCCACAATAAGAAGCAGATGCGTCAAATAACTCTTTCCCATCTCTCAACAGATCCCGGTTCTAGCCAAAAGTCAGGAGAGTCTCAATTCTGCCATTAACTCTTCTTATTCCTCAGACTCGCCAGTTTCTAGCAGGGGTCGCCACAGGACCGCGATAGCCGCGTCTTCAGAGGATCACACAGTAGGCGCTGCGTGGCAGACCTGCTCTGTTCTCAGCTCCCTCCTGCGATGTCTGATGCGATGTCTGTCTGTGATTCTGTTCTCTGCAGCCCTCCAAACCTCTCAGAGGCAAGTAGGACATCATCATCTACAGTCATCTCTTTCTGTAGATGATTGGGCCGGTCCCTCGGGTCTCCATCTTTGGAGAATTGCAGAGTCAGATCAAGGTACACTGCAAGTTTGGGGGCCCTACTTCCTCTGAAGGATCAACTGACAAAAGCGAGTCTGTTTTTGAAGAACCAGCGGGACTTGAAGTGCCCAGAGGAGTGTGCGCTGAGTACCGACGACCCTTTTGTCCTGGACCCGCCCCGGAGGCCGGGTCCGCTCCAGTGCTCAGTTCGCCGAATTTAAAGCGCCTGTCTCCTCACCTGCCCATATGGATCGAGAAGATACTCGTCATTGACACGCCCTTCAGTTTCACAGTCAACCCCGAGGTTCTGCGACACCACGTGGATCTGGGTGAACTCAGAGAACCAGCGGTCATGTCTGATGGAGGAGGACCGCGCTCTCCTGTCAAAGGAAGTAATCGAGCTAGTGCCAAAGCGATCCACCTACGCTGGGTTTTACTCCAGGTACTTTCTGGACAGGAGAGTGGAGACCTGTTCTGGACCTCAGTCTCCTAAACCAATTCATGACCAGACAGCGGATCCGGACTACCAGGAGACTCCTGGAGTGTGTCAGAGTGTGAGAGGCGATGACTTCCATAGATCTTGCAGACTCCTACTTCCACAACACGGTCTGTAGTGTGGACGTACTTGGAGTACTGGTTGATTCTAGCCAGGTCCAAACAGGAGTCATGAGTGCACACCAGCTTGGTGTTGGACCACATCGCGCTATTGAGGCAGCGTCCCACGCCTTTGTCCGGCTGGGTCTGCTCAACATGCAAGGCCTTCAGAAGTGGTTTGGCGGCCTGCACCCTCACCTGACTCGAGACCAGAGATCAGAACACAAATCTCGAGTCTCGGGTCTCGGGCCTGACCCGAGACTGAGTCCAGCATGACCACCAGGAAGGTCGTGGTCTTACTGGGACACTTTTCAAGATCCAGCAAGTCCTACAAGTCTTTACAGACAGTCAGGCGGGGGAGGCCACCTGGATCAGATCTGCATCAGCGGGATCTGGAGCAGTTCCGAAGGTCGTCACATTAACCTGCTGGAGCTGTTGGCAGTTTTTAAGGTGTTGGTGGCTCTATCTCCTTATCTAAGTGGGAACCACGTTATGGTGAGATCAGACAGCTCTTCCACCGTGGCCTATATCAACCGCCAGCGTAGGGTGAGGACGTCTGCGTTATAAAACCTGGCCAGAAAGATTTGGCTCTGGGCTGATGTACATTTAGCGTCATTGGAGGCTCTGCATGTGCCAGGTGTAGACAATGTGGCAGCAGATGGATTATCTTGGAGACCACTGCCAGATGAATGAAGTTTATCTCAGGATATGGCAAATATGATCTGGGAGTTTTTCGGCCACCCAGTGGCTGATCTCTTTGCGAGCAGAGAGAACTTCAAATGTCCTCTCTGGTTCTCTCTCCCTAGATCCGACGACCCTCCACTGGGAGTGGACGCCCTGGCTCATCCAAGGTGGCCAAAAGGCCTCCTGTACGCCTTTCCTCCTCCTTGCCTTATTCTATGTCTGATGAGGGGAATTCAACTGCGGAGAGTGAGAATGATTCTCGTGGCTCTAGACAGCCCCAGCTCCATCTGGTATCCGGAGATGAGTCAGATGCGGATCAAAGGCCTCGGGACTTCCCTCCATCGAAGTCAGCGCTTCTGCAAGCATCAGGAACCCTGAGGTCTCCCCCAATACTAGGACGACCCCTCAAGGTTTGGGTTCGCCAGGGTTAACAATCAGTCACTTCCCCCCTGATGTCCAATTGACTCTTCAGAACGCTAAAGCTCAGTCAACCCTCAGAGCATACAATGCTAAATGGACATTTTTTTCCCGGTGGTGTGGAACCCAGTCAGCCTCCCCAGAATCGGCACCTGTTCCTCTCATCCTCTCTTTTCTCCAGCATCTGGTTAATGAAGCTTGGAGCAGCGCTACATTACGGGTTTATGTAGCAGCCCTTTCCATGCTACACAATGGTCTGGACGGCCACCCCGTCTGCGAGCATCGTCTAGTGAGCCGTTTCATGAGAGGAGTGAAAAGGCTTAGACCAACCACAAGACCGTTATGTCAGTACTGGGACCTGCAGCTGGTACTCAATTCACTCTCTGAAGCCCCTTTTGAGCCACTTGATCAGGTCTCCCAGGAGCTAGAAGCGCTTTTTCGATCAGCCCTGATTGCATCTCTTTTGGTGACGATGACTCGGCGGTATCACTTAGACCCAACCCTGCCTTTGCACCTAAATGTCTCTCTTCTTCTTCAGTATAAACTTCTTGTCAGTAAAAACTTTCTGCTCTCCTACCCATTCAAAAGAGGTACATGAGCGTTTACACAAAATGTGTCCGGTTAGAGCGCTAAAAGCTTAACTGGATCGAGTCCCACCCTTCAGAAAGACGGACAGTCTGTGGGTGTCCCTCACAGGTTGTCACATTGGCTTGGAATTGCCATCATGAAAGCCTATGAGACAGCAGGAAAACAGGCACCCGAATCCCTGAGAGCACACTCGACCAGAGGCCTGGAAACATCTGTTGCTGCTTCAAGGGTGTATCTCTGGCAGAAATCTGCCTGGCAGCATTTTTGGTCATCAATCTCTACTTTTGCTGACCACTATTTGTCTAATGTGTCAGCATCCTCCTTCCCTCATGTCATTCTGTCTTCAGGAGCAGCCAAACCCTGCGACCAGTAGGGCCTCATTCACAGCACTGGCTCTGGGACACCAGTATCTGCTTCATTAAAGTGTTGTGGAGTGTGCAGCGTCCTGAGATCCACCAGATTCCTGCATAACTATCTCTTTCTTGCTCAGCTCAGACAAGAAGCCTGACTGTAGCGGCTCAGTAAATGTTTTCTCTATCTGTATGGAGGATTGTTAATGCCACTTTCTATTTCAGCCGTAAGGTGGCTAAAAGAGGTCAACACAGTTCCTGCTGATCCACAGTGTAAGTTACACACCACTAATGAGGGGTTGTTAACGCCACCTTGTATATCAGCTTAAGGTGGCAAAGGCGAGGCGGCAGCTCCTGCCACCCAGAGTGTATGAATGAGGGGTTGTTCACAACCCATTCATTCATTCATTCAGGCTGGATAGACCCCGGGCGTGGCGGTGGTGTATGAAGTCTCATAGGCCGGTCCGGTGTGACGCCCTGGCCATCCGATATATCGACAGGACTCTGGGCACACCACCTTCCGTCATACCAAAGCAACATCACTGGTGACATTGCAGGTGGTTTAGTGCAGCAAAACGTTCATCTCCTTGACGGCCGTCTGGCAAAGGAGCAGGCAGTGCCAGTCAGATGTCCAGTATGGACGGCCATGGTAATTGCCGATGGTTCTCAAGTCAGGCCACGTTGCAAGGCTGGGGGTTAAGCTTTGTGCTCAAGATGACCTCATACGTGTTCCAGAGTCCCGGGAGGTGTTCTGGACTGCACAACTCTGCCACCTGTGCTCACACACACACTCACACAAGGGAGTGCTGCAGCCTGTTCAAGTCCTGCAAACATTCCTGCAGCAGGGGGCAGAAATTATGAGGGGACGGCCTATCCTGGGGCGTCTCCTCAAAGCACGGCTACATCAAGGCTAGCAGGCAGTCCTCTGCCCCCCGAGGCGCAGTTCACTAGTCGAAATGCTAAAGCACCCGCAACACTCAAAGCATATAATGCTCAATGGGTGTGGACTGCTGTCCATTGGGTAAACATCCACTGCTAGTCCAGTTCATGCAGGGATCTCGAAGACTCAGTCCCACCTCCAGACGCATCTGCCCCATTGGGATCTTCAATTGGTATTAAAGGCTCTCTCTGAAGCTCCCTTCGAGCCACTTGATCAGGCTCCTTTGGAGCTGGTGGCTTACAAAGCAGCTCTCCTCCTGGTCCTGGCCTCCATCAGGAGGGTTTGGACAACTATGTGCCTTCTCGATTAGTCTTTTTTTCCCAATTTTCTTTGTGCCTCTTCTGAGGTGAGCAATTTTTCAGTAGACGCTTTCTGTACTACCCCCCCACCCGGATGAGAACCACTGGCGCTTGCAAAAGGTGTGTCCCGTGAGGGCACTGAGAGCTTGTCTGAATGGAGTCAAGGCCCTCAGGAAAAAAGATAAGCTGTGGGTGGCTCTGGCAGGTGGTATAAAAGGCATCATGCATAGGAGCCTTCAGAGAAGTTTCTTTGGCAGAAATCTGCCAAACAGCCTCCTGGGCTTCTGACTTAACTTTTGCAGATCTCTGTTTGTCGGACGTAGCTGCTTCTTCTTTGTCGGACGCAGCTGCTTCATCTTTGCCTCACGTTGTCCTGTCTGCAGGTGCTTCCAGCAGCTCTGGCCAAGAGATCAGAGAATCGTTCGCGGACCGAGGGGAGGGTCTCTTCATCTGAATCCAACTTTTCCTGCGATCAAGGGGACCAGGCCCCACCCTCCAGAGCTGCGCGAATTTCAGGAGCGCTGATGCTTTTGTATTGTTGGTGCAATAAAGTGTTTCTCTTCCGCAGTGCTTCGTCATGGGCTAAACTTGTCTCCGCTGGTGAGTTCTCCGTACAAATATGGACGGGATGGCGTCTGGTTCCCCTGTGTAGTCGCCGGAGCAGCGAAGCACCTGATTTGGCAACGAGAGGGCCCAAGGGGGACGCCAAGACCCACTGTATGGAAGGTTATTCGTGCCACTTCACAACATTTTTATGTTTGGCGTTCCGTAAACCACCTTTTCTGAAAACGCGTTTTCTGCATTGTGCCATACCTTCTCAGGGAAGCTTCAGAACATGATATTTTCAGCTCCCACTATAGCAGAAAGGGTCTTTGTAGTAGTTGCACATCAAATCTAAGCCGTCTGAAGTGTTTTTCAAAAGTTATCAACATTTTTATGTTTGGCGTTCCGAAACCCACCTTTTCTCAGGCTGAAAACGCGTTTACTGCATTGTGCCATAACTTCTCAGGGAAGCTACAGAACACGAAATGTTCACCTCCCACTATAGCAGAAAGGGTCTTTCTAGTAGTTGCACATCAAATCTAAGCTGTCTGAAGTGTTTTTCGAAAGAGATAAACATTTTTATTGTTTGGTATTCCGAAACCCACCTTATCTCAGGCTGAAAACGCGTTTTCTGAGTTGTGCCATAACTTCTCAGGGAAGCTTCAGAACATGAAATTTCCACCCCCCACTATAGCAGAAAGGGTATTATTACTAGTTGCACATCAAATCTATGCTGTCTGAAGTGTTTTTCCAAAGTTATCAGCATTTTTCTTTTTGGCGTTCCGAAACCCACTTCATCTCAGGCTGAAAACACCTTTTCTCCATTGTGACATAACTTCTCGGGGAAGCCTCAGATCTTGAAATTTTCACCTCCCACTATAGCAGAAATGGTCTTTCTAGTAGATGTACATTAAATGCAAGCTGTCTGAAGTGTTTTTCCAAAGTTATCAACATTTTTATGTTTGCCGTTCCGAATTCCACCTTGTCTCAGGCTGATAACGCGCTTTCTGCATTGTACCACATCTTCTCAGGGAAGCTTCAGAACATGAAATTTTCACCTCCCACTATAGCAGAAAGGGTCTTTCTAGTAGTTGCAATTCAAATCCAAGCTGTCTGAAGTGTTTTTCCAAAGTTATCAACATTTTTATGTTTGGCGTACCCGAACCCACCTTCTCTCAGGCTGAAAACGCCTTTACTGCAATGTGCCAAAACTTTGCAGGGAAGCTTCAGAACATGAAATTTACAACTCCCACTATAGCAGAATGGGTCTTTCTTGTAGTTGCACATCAAATCTAAGCTGTCTGAAGTGTTTTTCGAAAGGTATCAACATTTTTATGTTTGGCGTTCCGGAACCCACCTAATCTCAGGCTGAAAACGCGTTTTCTGAGTTGTGCCATAACTTCTCAGGGGAGCTTCATAACATGAAATTTTCACCCCCCACTATAGCAGAAAGGGTATTATTACTAGTTGCACATCAAATCTATGCTGTCTGAAGTGTTTTTCAAAAGTTATCAACATTTTTCTTTTTGGCGTTCCGAAACCCACTTCATCTCCGGCTGAAAGCACCTTTTCTCCATTGTGACATAACTTCTCGGGGAAGCCTCAGATCTTGAAAATTTCACCTCCCACTATAGCAGAAATGGTCTTTCTAGTAGATGTACATTAAATCTAAGCTGTCTGAAGTGTTTTTCCAAAGTTATCAACATTTTTATGTTTGGCATTCCGGAATCGACCTTATCTCAGGCTGAAAACGCGTTTTACGCATTGTGCCATAACTTTGCAGGGAAGCTTCAGAACATGAAATTTTCACCTGCCACTATAGCAGAAAGGGTCTTTCGAGTAGTTTCACATCAAATCTAAGCTGTCTGAATTGTTTTTCCAAAGTTATCAACATTTTTATGTTTGGCGTTCCGGAATCGACCTCATCTCAGTCTGAAAACGCGTTTTCTGCATTGTGCCCTAACTTTGCAGAGAAGCTTCAGAACATGAAATTTCCACCTCCAACTACAACAGAAAGGGTGTTTCTAGCAGTTGCACATCAAATCTAAGCTGTCTGAAGTGTTTTTCAAAAGTTATCAACATTTTTATGTTTGGCGTTCCGAAACCCACTTCATCTCCGGCTGAAAGCACCTTTTCTCCATTGTGACATAACTTCTCGGGGAAGCCTCAGATCTTGAAATTTTCACCTCCCACTATAGCAGAAATGGTCTTTCTAGTAGATGTACATTAAATCTAAGCTGTCTGAAGTGTTTTTCCAAAGGTAACAACTTTTTTATGTTTGGCGTTCCGGAATCGACCTTATCTCAGGCTGAAAACGCGTTTTACGCATTGTGCCATAACTTTGAAGGGAAGCTTCAGAACATGAAATTTTCACCTGCCACTATAGCAGAAAGGGTCTTTCGAGTAGTTTCACATCAAATCTAAGCTGTCTGAAGTGTTTTTCCAAAGTTATCAACATTTTTATGTTTGGCGTTCCGGAATCGACCTCATCTCAGTCTGAAAACGCGTTTTCTGCATTGCGCCGTAACTTTGCAGAGAAGCTTCAGAAAATGAAATTTTCACTTCCAACTACAACAGAAAGGGTGTTTCTAGCAGTTGCACATCAAATCTAAGCTATCTGAAGTGTTTTTCCAAAGTTATCAACATTTTTATGTTTGGCGTTCCGGAATCAACCTTATTTCCGGCTGAAAACGCGTTTTCTGCATTGTGCCATAACTTTTCATGGATGCTTCCGAACATGAAATTTTCATGTCCCACTATCGCAGAAAGGGTCTTTCTAGTAGTTGCACATCAAATCTAAGCTGTCTGAAGTGTTTTTCCAAAGTTATCAACATTTTTATGTTTGGCATTCCGGAATCGACCTTATCTCAGGCTGAAAACGCGTTTTACGCATTGTGCCATAACTTTGCAGGGAAGCTTCAGAACATGAAATTTTCACCTGCCACTATAGCAGAAAGGGTCTTTCGAGTAGTTTCACATCAAATCTAAGCTGTCTGAAGTGTTTTTCCAAAGTTATCAACATTTTTATGTTTGGCGTTCCGGAATCGACCACATCTCAGTCTGAAAACGCGTTTTCTGCATTGCGCCGTAACTTTGCAGAGAAGCTTCAGAAAATGAAATTTTCACTTCCAACTACAACAGAAAGGGTGTTTCTAGCAGTTGCACATCAAATCTAAGCTGTCTGAAGTGTTTTTCAAAAGTTATCAACATTTTTATGTTTGGCGTTCCGGAACCCACCTTATCTCGGGCTAACAACGCGTTTTCTGCATTGTGCCATAACTTTACAGGGAAGTTTCAGAACATGATATATTCACCTCCCAATATAGCAGAAAGGGTATTTCTAGTAGTTGAATATCAAATCTAAGCAGTCGGAAGAGTTTTTTCGAAAGTTATCAACATTTTTATGTTTGGTGTGCCGCAACCCACCTTATCTCAGGCTGAAAACGCGTTCTCTGCATTGTGCTATAACTTTGCAGGGAAGCCACAGAACATGAAATTTTCACATCGCACTATAGCAGAAAGGGTCTTTCTAGTGGGTGCACATCAAATCTAAGCTGTCTGAAGTGTTTTTCCAAAGTTATCAACATTTTTATGTTTGGCGTTCCGGAACCCACCTTTTCTCAGGCTGAAAACGCGTTTCTTTCTTTGTGCCAGAACTTTGCAGGGAAGATTCAGAACATGAAATTTTCACTTCCGACTATTGCAGAAAGGGTCTTTCTAGTAGTTGCATATCAAATCTAAGCTGTCTGAAGTGTTTTTCCAGTGCTATCAAAATTTTTTTGTTTGGCGTTCCGGGACCCACCTTATCTCAGGGTGAAAACGCGTTTTCTGCGTTGTGCCATAACTTTGCAGGGAAGCTTCAGAACATGAAATTTTCACATCCCACTATCGCAGAAAGGGTATTTCTAGTAGTTGCACATCAAATCTAAGCTATCTGAAGTGTTTTTCCAAAGGTAACAACTTTTTTATGTTTGGCGTTCCGGAATCGACCTTATCTCAGGCTGAAAACGCGTTTTACGCATTGTGCCATAACTTTGAAGGGAAGCTTCAGAACATGAAATTTTCACCTACCACTATAGCAGAAAGGGTCTTTCGAGTAGTTTCACATCAAATCTAAGCTGTCTGAAGTGTTTTTCCAAAGTTATCAACATTTTTATGTTTGGCGTTCCGGAATCGACCACATCTCAGTCTGAAAACGCGTTTTCTGCATTGCGCCGTAACTTTGCAGAGAAGCTTCAGAAAATGAAATTTTCACTTCCAACTACAACAGAAAGGGTGTTTCTAGCAGTTGCACATCAAATCTAAGCTGTCTGAAGTGTTTTTCAAAAGTTATCAACATTTTTATGTTTGGCGTTCCGGAACCCACCTTATCTCGGGCTAACAACGCGTTTTCTGCATTGTGCCATAACTTTACAGGGAAGTTTCAGAACATGATATATTCACCTCCCAATATAGCAGAAAGGGTATTTCTAGTAGTTGAATATCAAATCTAAGCAGTCTGAAGAGTTTTTTCGAAAGTTATCAACATTTTTATGTTTGGTGTGCCGCAACCCACCTTATCTCAGGCTGAAAACGCGTTCTCTGCATTGTGCTATAACTTTGCAGGGAAGCCTCAGAACATGAAATTTTCACATCGCACTATAGCAGAAAGGGTCTTTCTAGTGGGTGCACATCAAATCTAAGCTGTCTGAAGTGTTTTTCCAAAGTTATCAACATTTTTATGTTTGGCGTTCCGGAACCCACCTTTTCTCAGGCTGAAAACGCGTTTCTTTCTTTGTGCCAGAACTTTGCAGGGAAGATTCAGAACATGAAATTTTCACTTCCGACTATTGCAGAAAGGGTCTTTCTAGTAGTTGCATATCAAATCTAAGCTGTCTGAAGTGTTTTTCCAGTGCTATCAAAATTTTTTTGTTTGGCGTTCCGGGACCCACCTTATCTCAGGGTGAAAACGCGTTTTCTGCGTTGTGCCATAACTTTGCAGGGAAGCTTCAGAACATGAAATTTTCACATCCCACTATCGCAGAAAGGGTATTTCTAGTAGTTGCACATCAAATCTAAGCTATCTGAAGTGTTTTTCCAAAGGTAACAACTTTTTTATGTTTGGCGTTCCGGAATCGACCTTATCTCAGGCTGAAAACGCGTTTTACGCATTGTGCCATAACTTTGAAGGGAAGCTTCAGAACATAAAATTTTCACCTACCACTATAGCAGAAAAGGTCTTTCGAGTAGTTTCACATCAAATCTAAGCTGTCTGAAGTGTTTTTCCAAAGTTATCAACATTTTTATGTTTGGCGTTCCGGAATCGACCTCATCTCAGTCTGAAAACGCGTTTTCTGCATTGCGCCGTAACTTTGCAGAGAAGCTTCAGAAAATGAAATTTTCACTTCCAACTACAACAGAAAGGGTGTTTCTAGCAGTTGCACATCAAATCTAAGCTATCTGAAGTGTTTTTCCAAAGTTATCAACATTTTTATGTTTGGCGTTCCGGAATCAACCTTATTTCCGGCTGAAAACGCGTTTTCTGCATTGTGCCATAACTTTTCATGGATGCTTCCGAACATGAAATTTTCATGTCCCACTATCGCAGAAAGGGTCTTTCTAGTAGTTGCACATCAAATCTAAGCTGTCTGAAGTGTTTTTCCAAAGTTATCAACATTTTTATGTTTGGCATTCCGGAATCGACCTTATCTCAGGCTGAAAACGCGTTTTACGCATTGTGCCATAACTTTGCAGGGAAGCTTCAGAACATGAAATTTTCACCTGCCACTATAGCAGAAAGGGTCTTTCGAGTAGTTTCACATCAAATCTAAGCTGTCTGAAGTGTTTTTCCAAAGTTATCAACATTTTTATGTTTGGCGTTCCGGAATCGACCACATCTCAGTCTGAAAACGCGTTTTCTGCATTGCGCCGTAACTTTGCAGAGAAGCTTCAGAAAATGAAATTTTCACTTCCAACTACAACAGAAAGGGTGTTTCTAGCAGTTGCACATCAAATCTAAGCTATCTGAAGTGTTTTTCCAAAGTTATCAACATTTTTATGTTTGGCGTTCCGGAATCGACCTTATCTCGGGCTGAAAACGCGTTTTCTGCATTGTGCCATAACTTTGCATGGATGCTTCCGAACATGAAATTTTGGCCTCCTACTATAGCAGAAAGGGTCTTTTTAGTAGTTGCACATCAAATCTAAGCTGTCTGAAGTGTTTTTCGAAACTTATCAACATTTTTATGTTTGGCGTTCCGGAATCGACCTTATCTCAGGCTGAAAACGTGTTTTTTGCATTGTGCCATAACTTTGCATGGATGCTTCCGAACATGAAATTTTCATGTCCCACTATCGCAGAAAGGGTCTTTCTAGTAGTTGCACATCAAATCTAAGCTATCTGAAGTGTTTTTCCAAAGGTATCAACTTTTTTATGTTTGGCGTTCCGGAATCGACCTTATCTCAGGCTGAAAACGCGTTTTACGCATTGTGCCATAGCTTTGCAGGGAAGCTTCAGAACATGAAATTTTCACCTGCCACTATAGCAGAAAGAGTCTTTCGAGTAGTTTCACATCAAATCTAAGCTGTCTGAAGTGTTTTTCCAAAGTTATCAACATTTTTATGTTTGGCGTTCCGGAATCGACCTCATCTCAGTCTGAAAACGCGTTTTCTGCATTGCGCCGTAACTTTGCAAAGAAGCTCCAGAAAATAAAAATTTCACTTCCAACTACAACAGAAAGGGTGTTTCTAGCAGTTGCACATCAAATCTAAGCTGTCTGAAGTGTTTTTCAAATGTTATCAACATTTTTATGTTTGGCGTTCCGGAATCAACCTTATCTCTGGCTGAAAACGTGTTTTACGCATTGTGCCATAACTGTACAGGGAAGCTTCAGAACATAAAATGTTCACCTCCCCCTGTAGCAGAAAGGGTCTTTCTAGTAGTTGCAAATCAAATCGAAGCTGTCTGAAGTGTTTTTCCAAAGTTATCAACATTTTTATGTTTGCCGTTCCGGAATCGACCTTATCTCGGGCTGAAAACGCGTTTTCTGCATTGTGCCATAACTTTGCATGGATGCTTCCGAACATGAAACTTTGGCCTCCTACTATAGCAGAAAGGGTCTTTTTAGTAGTTGCACATCAAATCTAAGCTGTCTGAAGTGTTTTTCGAAACTTATCAACATTTTTATGTTTGGCGTTACGGAATCGACCTTATCTCAGGCTGAAAACGCGTTTTTTGCATTGTGCCATAACTTTGCATGGATGCTTCCGAACATGAAATTTTCATGTCCCACTATCGCAGAAAGGGTCTTTCTAGTAGTTGCACATCAAATCTAAGCTGTCTGAAGTGTTTTTCCAAAGTTATCAACATTTTTATGTTTGGCATTCCGGAATCGACCTTATCTCAGGCTGAAAACGCGTTTTACGCATTGTGCCATAACTTTGCAGGGAAGCTTCAGAACATGAAATTTTCACCTGCCACTATAGCAGAAAGGGTCTTTCGAGTAGTTTCACATCAAATCTAAGCTGCCTGAAGTGTTTTTCCAAAGTTATCAACATTTTTATGTTTGGCGTTCCGGAATCGACCTCATCTCAGGCTGAAAACGCGTTGTCTGCATTGTGCCATAACTTTGCATGGAAGCTTCCGAACATGAAATTTTAACCTCCCACTATGGCAGAAAGGGTCTTCCTAGTAGTTGCACATCAAATCTAAGCTGTCTGATGTGTTTTTCCAAAGTTATCAACATTTTTATGTATGGTGTTTCGGAATCGACCTTATCTCAGCCTGAAAACGCGTTTTACATATTTTGCCATAACTTTGCAGGGAAGCTTCAGAACATGAAATTTTAACCTCCCACTATAGCAGAATGGGTCTTTCTAGTAGTTGCACATCAAATCTAAGCTGTCTGAAGTGTTTTTCCAAAGTTATCAACATTTTTATGTTTGGCGTTCCGGAATCGACCTTAACTCAGGCTGAAAACGTGTTTCCTGCATTGTGGCATAACTTTGCAGGGAAGCTTCAGAACATGAAATTTTCACCTCCCACTATAGCAGAAAGGGTCTTTCTAGTAGTTGCACATCAAATCTAAGCTGTCTGAAGTGTTTTTCCAAAGTTATCAACATTTTTAAGTTTGGCGTTCTGGAACCCACCTAATCTCAGACTGAAAACGCGTTTTCTGCATTGTGCCATAACTTTTCAGGGAAGCTTCAGAACATGAAATGTTTGCCTCCCACTGCAGCACAAAGGGTCTTTCTTGTAGTTGCACATCAAATCTAAGCTGTCTGAAGTGTTTTTCCAAAGTTATCAACATTTTTATGTTTTGCGTTCTGGAACTCACCTTATCTCAGGCTGAAAACGCGTTTTCTGCATTGTGCCATAACTTTGTAGGGAAGCTTCAGAATATGAAATTTTAACATCCCACTATAGCAGAAAGGGTCTTTCTAGTAGTTGCACATCAAATCTAAGCTGTCTGAAGTGTTTTTCCAAAGTTATCAACATTCTTATGTTTGGCGTTTCGGAATCGACCTTATCTCCGGCTGAAAACGCGTTTTCTGCAATGTGCCATAACTTTGCAGGGAAGCTTCAGAACATGAAATTTTAACCTCCCACTATAGCAGATAGGGTTTTTCTAGAAGTTGCACATCAAATCTAAGCTGTCGAAAGTGTTTTTCCAAAGTCATCAACATTTTTATGTTTGGCGTTTCGCAATCGACCTTATCTCCGGCTGAAAACGCGTTTTAACTTTGTGCCATAACTTTGCAGGGAAGCTTCAGAACATGAAATTTTAACCTCCCACTATAGCAGAAAAGGTCCTTCTTGTAGTTGCACATCAAATCTAAGCTGTCTTGAAGTGTTTTTCTAAAGTTATCAACATTTTTATGTTTGGCGTTCCGGAACCCACCTTATCTCAGGCTGAAAACACGATTTACGCATTCTGCCATAACTTTGCAGGGAAGCTTCAGAACATGAAATTTTCACCTCCCACTATAGCAGAAACGGTCTTTCTTGTAGTTGCACATCAAATCTAAGCTGTCTGAAGTGTTTTTCCAAAGTTATCAACATTTTTATGTTTGGCGTTCCGGAATCGACCTTATCTGAGGCTGAAAACCCGTTTTACGCATTGTGCCATAACTTTGCAGGGAAGCTTCAGAACATCATATTTTCACCTCCCACTATAGCAGAAAGGGTCTTTCTCGTAGTTGCACATCAAATCTAAGCTGTCTGAAGTCTTTTTCGACAGTTTTCAACATTTTTATGTTTGGTGTTCCTGAATCGACCTTATCTCAGGCCGAAAACGCGGTTTCTACATTGTGCCATAACTTTGCAGGGAAGCTTCAAAACATGAAAATTTCACCTCCCACTCTAGCAGAAAGGGTCTTTCTAGTAGGTGCACATCAAATCGAAGCTGGATGAAGTGTTTTTCCAAAGTTATCATCACTTTTATGTTTGGCGTTCCGGAATCGACCTTATCTCAGGCTGAAAATGCGTTTTATGCATTGTGCCATAACTTTGCAGGGAAGCTTCAGAACATGAAATTTTAACCTCCCACTATAGCAGATAGGGTTTTTCTAGAAGTTGCACATCAAATCTAAGCTGTCGAAAGTGTTTTTCCAAAGTCATCAACCTTTTTATGTTTGGCGTTTCGCAATCGATCTTATCTCCGGCTGAAAACGCGTTTTAACATTGTGCCATAACTTTGCAGGGAAGCTTCAGAACATGAAACGTTCACCTCCCACTGCAGCAGAAAGGGTCTTTCTAGTAGTTGCACATTAAATCTAAGCTGTCTGAAGTGTTTTTCCAAAGTTATCAATATTTTTATGTTTGGCGTTCCGGAATCGACCTTATCTCAGGCTGAAAATGCGTTTTATGCATTGTGCCATAACTTTGCAGGGAAGCTTCAGAACATGAAATTTTAACCTCCCACTATAGCAGATAGGGTTTTTCTAGAAGTTGCACATCAAATCTAAGCTGTCGAAAGTGTTTTTCCAAAGTCATCAACCTTTTTATGTTTGGCGGTCTTTCTAGTAGTTGCACATCAAATCTAAGCTGTCTGAAGTGTTTTTCCAAAGTTATCAACATTTTTAAGTTTGGCGTTCTGGAACCCACCTAATCTCAGACTGAAAACGCGTTTTCTGCATTGTGCCATAACTTTTCAGGGAAGCTTCAGAACATGAAATGTTTGCCTCCCACTGCAGCAGAAAGGGTCTTTCTGCGTTTTATGCATTGTGCCATAACTTTGCAGGGAAGCTTCAGAACATGAAATTTTAACCTCCCACTATAGCAGATAGGGTTTTTCTAGAAGTTGCACATCAAATATAAGCTGTCGAAAGTGTTTTTCCAAAGTCATCAACCTTTTTATGTTTGGCGTTTCGCAATCGATCTTATCTCCGGCTGAAAACGCGTTTTAACATTGTGCCATAACTTTGCAGGGAAGCTTCAGAACATGAAATTTTAACCTCCCACTATAGCAGAAAAGGACCTTCTAGTAGTTGCACATCAAATCTAAGCTGTCTTGAAGTGTTTTTCTAAAGTTATCAACATTTTTATGTTTGGCGTTCCGGAACCCACCTTATCTCAGGCTGAAAACACGATTTACGCATTCTGCCATAACTTTGCAGGGAAGCTTCAGAACATGAAATTTTCACCTCCCACAATAGCAGAAAGGGTCTTTCGAGTAGTTGCATATCAAATCTAAGCTGTCGAAAGTGTTTTTCCAAAGTTATCAACATTTTTATGTTTGGCGTTTCGGAATCGACCTTATCTCAGCCTGAAAACGCGTTTTACATATTTTGCCATAACTTTGCAGGGAAGCTTCAGAACATGAAATTTTAACCTCCCACTATAGCAGAATGGGTCTTTCTAGTAGTTGCACATCAAATCTAAGCTGTCTGAAGTGTTTTTCCAAAGTTATCAACATTTTTATGTTTGGCGTTCCGGAATCGACCTTAACTCAGGCTGAAAACGTGTTTCCTGCATTGTGGCATAACTTTGCAGGGAAGCTTCAGAACATGAAATTTTCACCTCCCACTATTGCAGAAAGGGTCTTTCTTGTAGTTGCACATCAAATCTAAGCTGTCTGAAGTGTTTTTCGAAAGTTATCAACATTTTTAAGTTTGGCGTTCCGGAACCCTCTTTATCTCAGGCTGAAAACGCGTTTTCTGCATTGTTCCGTAACTTTGCAGGGAAGCATCAGAACATGAAATTTTCAGCTCCCACCATGACAAACAGGGTCTTTCTAATAGTTGCACATCAAATCTAAGTTGTCTGAAGTGTTTTTCGAAAGTTATCAACATTTTTATGTTTGGCGTTCCGAAACCCACCTTATCTCAGGCTGAAAACGCGTTTTCTGCATTGTGCCATAACTTTGCAGGGAAGCTTCAGAACATGAAATTTTCACCTCCCACTTTTGCAGAAAGGGTCTTTCTAGTTGTTGCACATTAAATCTAAGCTGTCTGAAGTGTTTTTCCAAAGTTATCAACATTTTTACGTTTGCTGCTCCGGAACCCACATTATCTCGGGCTGAAAACGCGTTTTCTGCATTGTGCCATAACTTTGCAGGGAAGCTTCAGAAAATGGAATTTTAACCTCCCACTGTAGCAGAAAGGGTCTTTCTAGTAGTTGCACATCAAATCTAAGCTGTCTGAAGTGTTTTTCCAAAGTTATCAACATTTTTAAGTTTGGTGTTCCGGAACCCACCTTATCTCAGGCTGAAAACGCGTTTTGTGCATTGTTCCTTAACTTTGCAGGGAAGCATCAGAACATGAAATTTTCAGCTCCCACTATGACAAACAGGGTCTTTCTAATAGTTGCACATCAAATCTAATCTGTCTGAAGTGTTTTTCGAAAGTTATCAACATTTTTAAGTTTGGCGTTCCGGAACCCTCTTTATCTCAGGCTGAAAACGCGTTTTCTGCATTGTCCCATAACTTTGAAGGAAAGCTTCAGAACATGAAAGTTTCACCTCCCACTATAGCAGAAAGGGTCTTTCTAGTAGTTGCACATCAAATATAAGCTGTCTGAAATGTTTTTCCAAAGTTATCAACATTTTTATGTTTGGTGTTCCGAAATCGACCTTATCTCAGGCTGAAGACGCGTTTTACGCATTGTGCCATAACTTTGCAGGGAAGTTCCAGAAAATGAAATTTTCACCTCCCACTATCGCAGAAAGGGTTTTTCTAGTAGTTGCACATCAAATCTAAGCTGTCTGAAGTGTTTTTCGAAAGTTATCAACATTTTTAAGTTTGGCGTTCCGGAACCCACCTTATCTAAGGCTGAAAACGCGTTTTCTGCATTGTGCCATAACTTTGCAGGGAAGCTTCAGAACATGAAATTTTTACCTCCCACTATAGCAGAAAGGGTCTTTCTTGTAGTTGCACATCAAATCTAAGCTGTCTGAAGTGTTTTTCGAAAGTTATCAACATTTTTATGTTTGGCATTCCGGAATCGACCTTATCTCAGGCTGAAAACGCGTTTTACGCATTGTCCCATAACTTTCCAGGGAAGGTTCAGAACATGAAATTTTTACCTCCCACAATAGCAGAAAGGGTCTTTCTAGTAGTTGCACATCAAATCTAAGCTGTCTGAAGTGTTTTTCCAAAGTTATCAACATTTTTATGTTTGGCGTTCTGGAATCGACCTTATCTCAGGCTGAAAACGCGTTTTACGCATTGGGCAATAACTTTGCCGGGAAGCTTCAGAAAATGAAAATTTCACCTCCCACGATAGCAGAAACGGTCTTTCTAGTAGTTGCACATCAAATCTAAGCTGTCTGAAGTGCTTTTCAAAAATTATCAACATTTTTATGTTTGGCGTTCCGGAACACACCTTATCTCAAGCTGAAAACGCGTTTTCTGCATTGTGCCATTACTTTGCAGGGAAGCTTCAGAACATGAAATTTTCACCTCCCACTATAGCAGAAAGGGTTTTTCTAGTTGTTGCACATTAAATCTAAGCTGTCTGAAGTGTTTTTCCAAAGTTATCAACATTTTTACGTTTGCTGCTCCGGAACCCACCTTATCTCAGGCTGAAAACGCGTTTTGTGCATTGTTCCTTAACTTTGCAGGGAAGCATCAGAACATGAAATTTACAGCTCCCACTATGACAAACAGGGTCTTTCTAATAGTTGCACATCAAATCTAAGCTGTCTGAAGTGTTTTTTGAAAGTTATCAACATTTTTAAGTTTGGCGTTCCGGAACCCACCTTATCTAAGGCTGAAAACGCGTTTTCTGCATTGTGCCATAACTTTGCAGGGAAGCTTCAGAACATGAAATTTTCACCTCCCACTATAGCAGAAAGGGTCTTTCTTGTAGTTGCACATCAAATCTAAGCTGTCTGAAGTGTTTTTCGAAAGTTATCAACATTTTTATGTTTGGCGTTCCGGAATCGACCTTATCTCAGGCTGAAAACGCGTTTTACGCATTGTCCCATAACTTTCCAGGGAAGCTTCAGAACATGAAATTTTCACCTCCCACTATAGCAGAAAGGGTCTTTCTAGTCGTTGCACATTAAATCTAAGCTGTCTGAAGTGCTTTTCAAAAATTATCAACATTTTTATGTTTGGCGTTCCGGAACACACCTTATCTCGGGCTGAAAACGCGTTTTCTGCATTGAGCCATAACTTTGCAGGGAAGCTTCAGAACATGAAATTTTAACCTCCCACTATTGCAGAAAGTGTCTTTCTAGTAGTTGCACATCAAATCTAAGCTGTCTGAAGTGCTTTTCAAAAATTATCAACATTTTTATGTTTGGCGTTCCGGAACACACCTTATCTCAAGCTGAAAACGCGTTTTCTGCATTGTGCCATTACTTTGCAGGGAAGCTTCAGAACATGAAATTTTCACCTCCCACTATAGCAGAAAGGGTTTTTCTAGTTGTTGCACATTAAATCTAAGCTGTCTGAAGTGTTTTTCCAAAGTTATCAACATTTTTACGTTTGCTGCTCCGGAACCCACCTTATCTCAGGCTGAAAACGCGTTTTGTGCATTGTTCCTTAACTTTGCAGGGAAGCATCAGAACATGAAATTTACAGCTCCCACCATGACAAACAGGGTCTTTCTAATAGTTGCACATCAAATCTAAGTTGTCTGAAGTGTTTTTCGAAAGTTATCAACATTTTTATGTTTGGCGTTCCGGAACCCACCTTATCTCAGGCTGAAAACGCGTTTTCTGCATTGTGCCATAACTTTGCAGGGAAGCTTCAGAACATGAAATTTTCACCTCCCACTTTTGCAGAAAGGGTCTTTCTAGTTGTTGCACATTAAATCTAAGCTGTCTGAAGTGTTTTTCCAAAGTTATCAACATTTTTACGTTTGCTGCTCCGGAACCCACATTATCTCGGGCTGAAAACGCGTTTTCTGCATTGTGCCATAACTTTGCAGGGAAGCATCAGAACATGAAATTTTCAGCTCCCACTATGACAAACAGGGTCTTTCTAATAGTTGCACATCAAATCTAATCTGTCAGAAGTGTTTTTCGAAAGTTATCAACATTTTTAAGTTTGGCGTTCCGGAACCCTCTTTATCTCAGGCTGAAAACGCGTTTTCTGCATTGTCCCATAACTTTGAAGGAAAGCTTCAGAACATGAAAGTTTCACCTCCCACTATAGCAGAAAGGGTCTTTCTAGTAGTTGCACATCAAATATAAGCTGTCTGAAATGTTTTTCCAAAGTTATCAACATTTTTATGTTTGGTGTTCCGAAATCGACCTTATCTCAGGCTGAAAACGCGTTTTACGCATTGTGCAATAACTTTGCCGGGAAGCTTCAGAAAATGAAAATTTCACCTCCCACGATAGCAGAAACGGTCTTTCTAGTAGTTGCACATCAAATCTAAGCTGTCTGAAGTGCTTTTCAAAAATTATCAACATTTTTATGTTTGGCGTTCCGGAACACACCTTATCTCAAGCTGAAAACGCGTTTTCTGCATTGTGCCATTACTTTGCAGGGAAGCTTCAGAACATGAAATTTTCACCTCCCACTATAGCAGAAAGGGTTTTTCTAGTTGTTGCACATTAAATCTAAGCTGTCTGAAGTGTTTTTCCAAAGTTATCAACATTTTTACGTTTGCCGCTCCGGAACCCACATTATCTCGGGCTGAAAACGCGTTTTCTGCATTGAGCCATAACTTTGCAGGGAAGCTTCAGAACATGAAATTTTAACCTCCCACTATTGCAGAAAGTGTCTTTCTAGTAGTTGCACATCAAATCTAAGCTGTCTGAAGTGCTTTTCAAAAATTATCAACATTTTTATGTTTGGCGTTCCGGAACACACCTTATCTCAAGCTGAAAACGCGTTTTCTGCATTGTGCCATTACTTTGCAGGGAAGCTTCAGAACATGAAATTTTCACCTCCCACTATAGCAGAAAGGGTTTTTCTAGTTGTTGCACATTAAATCTAAGCTGTCTGAAGTGTTTTTCCAAAGTTATCAACATTTTTACGTTTGCTGCTCCGGAACCCACCTTATCTCAGGCTGAAAACGCGTTTTGTGCATTGTTCCTTAACTTTGCAGGGAAGCATCAGAACATGAAATTTACAGCTCCCACTATGACAAACAGGGTCTTTCTAATAGTTGCACATCAAATCTAAGCTGTCTGAAGTGTTTTTTGAAAGTTATCAACATTTTTAAGTTTGGCGTTCCGGAACCCACCTTATCTAAGGCTGAAAACGCGTTTTCTGCATTGTGCCATAACTTTGCAGGGAAGCTTCAGAACATGAAATTTTCACCTCCCACTATAGCAGAAAGGGTCTTTCTTGTAGTTGCACATCAAATCTAAGCTGTCTGAAGTGTTTTTCGAAAGTTATCAACATTTTTATGTTTGGCGTTCCGGAATCGACCTTATCTCAGGCTGAAAACGCGTTTTACGCATTGTCCCATAACTTTCCAGGGAAGCTTCAGAACATGAAATGTTTACCTCCCACTATGGCAGAAAGGGTCTTTCTAGTAGTTGCACATCAAATCTAAGCTGTCTGAAGTGTTTTTCCAAAGTTATCAACATTTTTACGTTTGGCGTTCCGGAACCCACCTTATCTCAGGCTGAAAACGCGTTTTCTGCATTGTGCCATAACTTTGCAGGGAAGCTTCAGAACATGAAATTTTCACCTCCCACTATAGCAGAAAGGGTCTTTCTAGTCGTTGCACATTAAATCTAAGCTGTCTGAAGTGTTTTTCCAAAGTTATCAACATTTTTACGTTTGCTGCTCCGGAACCCACATTATCTCGGGCTGAAAACGCGTTTTCTGCATTGTGCCATAACTTTGCAGGGAAGCTTCAGAACATTAAATTTTAACCTCCCACTGTGGCAGAAAGGGTCTTTCTAGTACTTGCACATCAAATCTAAGATGTCTGAAGTGTTTTTCCAAAGTTATCAACATTTTTAAGTTTGGCGTTCCGGAATCCACTTTATCTCAGGCTGAAAACGCGTTTTCTGCATTGTTCCTTAACTTTGCAGGGAAGCATCAGAACATGAAATTTTCAGCTCCCACCATGACAAACAGGGTCTTTCTAATAGTTGCACATCAAATCTAAGTTGTCTGAAGTGTTTTTCGAAAGTTATCAACATTTTTATGTTTGGCGTTCCGGAACCCACCTTATCTCAGGCTGAAAACGCGTTTTCTGCATTGTGCCATAACTTTGCAGGGAAGCTTCAGAACATGAAATTTTCACCTCCCACTGTAGCAGAAAGGGTCTTTCTAGTAGTTGCACATCAAATCTAAGCTGTCTGAAGTGTTTTTCCAAAGTTATCAACATTTTTAAGTTTGGCGTTCCGGAACCCACCTTATCTCAGGCTGAAAACGCGTTTTGTGCATTGTTCCTTAACTTTGCAGGGAAGCATCAGAACATGAAATTTTCAGCTCCCACTATGACAAACAGGGTCTTTCTAATAGTTGCACATCAAATCTAAGCTGTCTGAAGTGTTTTTTGAAAGTTATCAACATTTTTAAGTTTGGCGTTCCGGAACCCACCTTATCTAAGGCTGAAAACGCGTTTTCTGCATTGTGCCATAACTTTGCAGGGAAGCTTCAGAATATGAAATTTTCACCTCCCACTATAGCAGAAAGGGTCTTTCTTGTAGTTGCACATCAAATCTAAGCTGTCTGAAGTGTTTTTCGAAAGTTATCAACATTTTTAAGTTTGGCGTTCCGGAACCCTCTTTATCTCAGGCTGAAAACGCGTTTTCTGCATTGTTCCTTAACTTTGCAGGGAAGCATCAGAACATGAAATTTTCAGCTCCCACCATGACAAACAGGGTCTTTCTAATAGTTGCACATCAAATCTAAGTTGTCTGAAGTGTTTTTCGAAAGTTATCAACATTTTTATGTTTGGCGTTCCGGAACCCACCTTATCTCAGGCTGAAAACGCGTTTTCTGCATTGTGCCATAACTTTGCAGGGAAGCTTCAGAACATGAAATTTTCACCTCCCACTTTTGCAGAAAGGGTCTTTCTAGTTGTTGCACATTAAATCTAAGCTGTCTGAAGTGTTTTTCCAAAGTTATCAACATTTTTACGTTTGCTGCTCCGGAACCCACATTATCTCGGGCTGAAAACGCGTTTTCTGCATTGTGCCATAACTTTGCAGGGAAGCTTCAGAAAATGGAATTTTAACCTCCCACTGTAGCAGAAAGGGTCTTTCTAGTAGTTGCACATCAAATCTAAGCTGTCTGAAGTGTTTTTCCAAAGTTATCAACATTTTTAAGTTTGGCGTTCCGGAACCCACCTTATCTCAGGCTGAAAACGCGTTTTGTGCATTGTTCCTTAACTTTGCAGGGAAGCATCAGAACATGAAATTTTCAGCTCCCACTATGACAAACAGGGTCTTTCTAATAGTTGCACATCAAATCTAATCTGTCTGAAGTGTTTTTCGAAAGTTATCAACATTTTTAAGTTTGGTGTTCCGAAATCGACCTTATCTCAGGCTGAAGACGCGTTTTACGCATTGTGCCATAACTTTGCAGGGAAGTTCCAGAAAATGAAATTTTCACCTCCCACTATAGCAGAAAGGGTTTTTCTAGTAGTTTCACATCAAATCTAAGCTGTCTGAAGTGTTTTTCGAAAGTTATCAACATTTTTAAGTTTGGCGTTCCGGAACCCACCTTATCTAAGGCTGAAAACGCGTTTTCTGCATTGTGCCATAACTTTGCAGGGAAGCTTCAGAACATGAAATTTTTACCTCCCACTATAGCAGAAAGGGTCTTTCTTGTAGTTGCACATCAAATCTAAGCTGTCTGAAGTGTTTTTCGAAAGTTATCAACATTTTTATGTTTGGCATTCCGGAATCGGCCTTATCTCAGGCTGAAAACGCGTTTTACGCATTGTCCCATAACTTTCCAGGGAAGGTTCAGAACATGAAATTTTTACCTCCCACTATAGCAGAAAGGGTCTTTCTAGTAGTTGCACATCAAATCTAAGCTGTCTGAAGTGTTTTTCCAAAGTTATCAACATTTTTATGTTTGGCGTTCTGGAATCGACCTTATCTCAGGCTGAAAACGCGTTTTACGCATTGTGCAATAACTTTGCCGGGAAGCTTCAGAAAATGAAAATTTCACCTCCCACGATAGCAGAAACGGTCTTTCTAGTAGTTGCACATCAAATCTAAGCTGTCTGAAGTGCTTTTCAAAAATTATCAACATTTTTATGTTTGGCGTTCCGGAACACACCTTATCTCAAGCTGAAAACGCGTTTTCTGCATTGTGCCATTACTTTGCAGGGAAGCTTCAGAACATGAAATTTTCACCTCCCACTATAGCAGAAAGGGTTTTTCTAGTTGTTGCACATTAAATCTAAGCTGTCTGAAGTGTTTTTCCAAAGTTATCAACATTTTTACGTTTGCCGCTCCGGAACCCACATTATCTCGGGCTGAAAACGCGTTTTCTGCATTGAGCCATAACTTTGCAGGGAAGCTTCAGAACATGAAATTTTAACCTCCCACTATTGCAGAAAGTGTCTTTCTAGTAGTTGCACATCAAATCTAAGCTGTCTGAAATGTTTTTCCAAAGTTATCAACATTTTTATGTTTGGCGTTCCGGAATCGACCTTAACTCAGGCTGAAAACGCGTTTCCTGCATTGTGGCATAACTTTGCAGGGAAGCTTCAGAACATGAAATTTTCACCTCCCACTATAGCAGAAAGGGTCTTTCTAGTAGTTGCACATCAAATATAAGCTGTCTGAAATGTTTTTCCAAAGTTATCAACATTTTTATGTTTGGTGTTCCGAAATCGACCTTATCTCAGGCTGAAGACGCGTTTTACGCATTGTGCCATAACTTTGCAGGGAAGTTCCAGAAAATGAAATTTTCACCTCCCACTATAGCAGAAAGGGTTTTTCTAGTAGTTGCACATCAAATCTAAGCTGTCTGAAGTGTTTTTCGAAAGTTATCAACATTTTTAAGTTTGGCGTTCCGGAACCCACCTTATCTAAGGCTGAAAACGCGTTTTCTGCATTGTGCCATAACTTTGCAGGGAAGCTTCAGAACATGAAATTTTTACCTCCCACTATAGCAGAAAGGGTCTTTCTTGTAGTTGCACATCAAATCTAAGCTGTCTGAAGTGTTTTTCGAAAGTTATCAACATTTTTATGTTTGGCATTCCGGAATCGACCTTATCTCAGGCTGAAAACGCGTTTTACGCATTGTCCCATAACTTTCCAGGGAAGGTTCAGAACATGAAATTTTTACCTCCCACTATAGCAGAAAGGGTCTTTCTAGTAGTTGCACATCAAATCTAAGCTGTCTGAAGTGTTTTTCCAAAGTTATCAACATTTTTATGTTTGGCGTTCTGGAATCGACCTTATCTCAGGCTGAAAACGCGTTTTACGCATTGTGCAATAACTTTGCCGGGAAGCTTCAGAAAATGAAAATTTCACCTACCACGATAGCAGAAACGGTCTTTCTAGTAGTTGCACATCAAATCTAAGCTGTCTGAAGTGCTTTTCAAAAATTATCAACATTTTTATGTTTGGCGTTCCGGAACACACCTTATCTCAAGCTGAAAACGCGTTTTCTGCATTGTGCCATTACTTTGCAGGGAAGCTTCAGAACATGAAATTTTCACCTCCCACTATAGCAGAAAGGGTTTTTCTAGTTGTTGCACATTAAATCTAAGCTGTCTGAAGTGTTTTTCCAAAGTTATCAACATTTTTACGTTTGCCGCTCCGGAACCCACATTATCTCGGTCTGAAAACGCGTTTTCTGCATTGAGCCATAACTTTGCAGGGAAGCTTCAGAACATGAAATTTTAACCTCCCACTATTGCAGAAAGTGTCTTTCTAGTAGTTGCACATCAAATCTAAGCTGTCTGAAATGTTTTTCCAAAGTTATCAACATTTTTATGTTTGGCGTTCCGGAATCGACCTTAACTCAGGCTGAAAACGCGTTTCCTGCATTGTGGCATAACTTTGCAGGGAAGCTTCAGAACATGAAATTTTCACCTCCCACTAAAGCAGAAAGGGTCTTTCTAGTAGTTGCACATCAAATCTAAGCTGTCTGAAGTGTTTTTTCAAAGTTATCAACATTTTTATGTCTGGCGTTCTGGAACCCACCTAATCTCAGACTGAAAACGCCTTTTCTGCATTGTGCCATAACTTTTCAGGGAAGCTTCAGAACATGAAATGTTCGCCTCCCACTATAGCAGAAAGGGTATTTCTAGTAGTTGCACATCAAATCTAAGTTGTCTGAAGTGTTTTTCCAAAGTTATCAACATTCTTATGTTTGGCGTTCCGGAACCCACCTTATCTCAGGCTGAAAACGCGTTTTACGCATTGTGCCATAACTTTGCAGGAAAGCTTCAGAACATGAAATTTTCACATCCCACTATAGCAGAAAGGGTCTTTCTAGTCGTTGCACATTAAATCTAAGCTGTCTGAAGTGTTTTTCCAAAGTTATCAACATTTTTACGTTTGCTGCTCCGGAACCCACATTATCTCGGGCTGTAAACGCGTTTTCTGCATTGTGCCATAACTTTGCAGGGAAGCTTCAGAACATTAAATTTTAACCTCCCACTGTGGCAGAAAGGGTCTTTCTAGTAGTTGCACATCAAATCTAAGCTGTCTGAAGTGTTTTTCCAAAGTTATCAACATTTTTAAGTTTGGCGTTCCGGAATCCACTTTATCTCAGGCTGAAAACGCGTTTTCTGCATTGTTCCTTAACTTTGCAGGGAAGCATCAGAACATGAAATTTTCAGCTCCCACCATGACAAACAGGGTCTTTCTAATAGTTGCACATCAAATCTAAGTTGTCTGAAGTGTTTTTCGAAAGTTATCAACATTTTTATGTTTGGCGTTCCGGAACCCACCTTATCTCAGGCTGAAAACGCGTTTTCTGCATTGTGCCATAACTATGCAGGGAAGCTTCAGAACATGAAATTTTCACCTCCCACTGTAGCAGAAAGGGTCTTTCTAGTAGTTGCACATCAAATCTAAGCTGCCTGAAGTGTTTTTCCAAAGTTATCAACATTTTTAAGTTTGGCGTTCCGGAACCCACCTTATCTCAGGCTGAAAACGCGTTTTGTGCATTGTTCCTTAACTTTGCAGGGAAGCATCAGAACATGAAATTTACAGCTCCCACTATGACAAACAGGGTCTTTCTAATAGTTGCACATCAAATCTAAGCTGTCTGAAGTGTTTTTTGAAAGTTATCAACATTTTTAAGTTTGGCGTTCCGGAACCCACCTTATCTAAGGCTGAAAACGCGTTTTCTGCATTGTGCCATAACTTTGCAGGGAAGCTTCAGAACATGAAATTTTCACCTCCCACTATAGCAGAAAGGGTCTTTCTTGTAGTTGCACATCAAATCTAAGCTGTCTGAAGTGTTTTTCGAAAGTTATCAACATTTTTATGTTTGGCGTTCCGGAATCGACCTTATCTCAGGCTGAAAACGCGTTTTACGCATTGTCCCATAACTTTCCAGGGAAGCTTCAGAACATGAAATGTTTACCTCCCACTATGGCAGAAAGGGTCTTTCTAGTAGTTGCACATCAAATCTAAGCTGTCTGAAGTGTTTTTCCAAAGTTATCAACATTTTTACGTTTGGCGTTCCGGAACCCACCTTATCTCAGGCTGAAAACGCGTTTTCTGCATTGTGCCATAACTTTGCAGGGAAGCTTCAGAACATGAAATTTTCACCTCCCACTATAGCAGAAAGGGTCTTTCTAGTCGTTGCACATTAAATCTAAGCTGTCTGAAGTGTTTTTCCAAAGTTATCAACATTTTTACGTTTGCTGCTCCGGAACCCACATTATCTCGGGCTGAAAACGCGTTTTCTGCATTGTGCCATAACTTTGCAGGGAAGCTTCAGAACATTAAATTTTAACCTCCCACTGTGGCAGAAAGGGTCTTTCTAGTAGTTGCACATCAAATCTAAGCTGTCTGAAGTGTTTTTCCAAAGTTATCAACATTTTTAAGTTTGGCGTTCCGGAATCCACTTTATCTCAGGCTGAAAACGCGTTTTCTGCATTGTTCCTTAACTTTGCAGGGAAGCATCAGAACATGAAATTTTCAGCTCCCACCATGACAAACAGGGTCTTTCTAATAGTTGCACATCAAATCTAAGTTGTCTGAAGTGTTTTTCGAAAGTTATCAACATTTTTATGTTTGGCGTTCCGGAACCCACCTTATCTCAGGCTGAAAACGCGTTTTCTGCATTGTGCCATAACTTTGCAGGGAAGCTTCAGAACATGAAATTTTCACCTCCCACTGTAGCAGAAAGGGTCTTTCTAGTAGTTGCACATCAAATCTAAGCTGTCTGAAGTGTTTTTCCAAAGTTATCAACATTTTTAAGTTTGGCGTTCCGGAACCCACCTTATCTCAGGCTGAAAACGCGTTTTGTGCATTGTTCCTTAACTTTGCAGGGAAGCATCAGAACATGAAATTTTCAGCTCCCACTATGACAAACAGGGTCTTTCTAATAGTTGCACATCAAATCTAAGCTGTCTGAAGTGTTTTTTGAAAGTTATCAACATTTTTAAGTTTGGCGTTCCGGAATCCACTTTATCTCAGGCTGAAAACGCGTTTTCTGCATTGTTCCTTAACTTTGCAGGGAAGCATCAGAACATGAAATTTTCAGCTCCCACCATGACAAACAGGGTCTTTCTAATAGTTGCACATCAAATCTAAGTTGTCTGAAGTGTTTTTCGAAAGTTATCAACATTTTTATGTTTGGCGTTCCGGAACCCACCTTATCTCAGGCTGAAAACGCGTTTTCTGCATTGTGCCATAACTTTGCAGGGAAGCTTCAGAACATGAAATTTTCACCTCCCACTATAGCAGAAAGGGTCTTTCTAGTTGTTGGACATTAAATCTAAGCTGTCTGAAGTGTTTTTCCAAAGTTATCAACATTTTTACGTTTGCTGCTCCGGAACCCACATTATCTCGGGCTGAAAACGCGTTTTCTGCATTGTGCCATAACTTTGCAGGGAAGCTTCAGAAAATGAAATTTTAACCTCCCACTGTAGCAGAAAGGGTCTTTCTAGTAGTTGCACATCAAATCTAAGCTGTCTGAAGTTTTTTTCCAAAGTTATCAACATTTTTAAGTTTGGCGTTCCGGAACCCACCTTATCTCAGGCTGAAAACGCGTTTTGTGCATTGTTCCTTAACTTTGCAGGGAAGCATCAGAACATGAAATTTTCAGCTCCCACTATGACAAACAGGGTCTTTCTAATAGTTGCACATCAAATCTAATCTGTCTGAAGTGTTTTTCGAAAGTTATCAACATTTTTAAGTTTGGCGTTCCGGAACCCTCTTTATCTCAGGCTGAAAACGCGTTTTCTGCATTGTCCCATAACTTTGAAGGAAAGCTTCAGAACATGAAAGTTTCACCTCCCACTATAGCAGAAAGGGTCTTTCTAGTAGTTGCACATCAAATATAAGCTGTCTGAAATGTTTTTCCAAAGTTATCAACATTTTTATGTTTGGCGTTCCGAAATCGACCTTATCTCAGGCTGAAGACGCGTTTTACCAATGTGCCATAACTTTGCAGGGAAGTTCCAGAAAATGAAATTTTTACCTCCCACTATAGCAGAAAGGGTCTTTCTTGTAGTTGCACATCAAATCTAAGCTGTCTGAAGTGTTTTTCCAAAGTTATCAACATTTTTACGGTTGCCGCTCCGGAACCCACATTATCTCGGGCTGAAAACGCGTTTTCTGCATTGAGCCATAACTTTGCAGGGAAGCTTCAGAACATGAAATTTTCACCTCCCACTAAAGCAGAAAGGGTCTTTCTAGTAGTTGCACATCAAATCTAAGCTGTCTGAAGTGTTTTTTCAAAGTTATCAACATTTTTATGTCTGGCGTTCTGGAACCCACCTAATCTCAGACTGAAAACGCGTTTTCTGCATTGTGCCATAACTTTTCAGGGAAGCTTCAGAACATGAAATGTTCGCCTCCCACTATAGCAGAAAGGGTATTTCTAGTAGTTGCACATCAAATCTAAGTTGTCTGAAGTGTTTTTCCAAAGTTATCAACATTCTTATGTTTGGCGTTCCGGAACCCACCTTATCTCAGGCTGAAAACGCGTTTTACGCATTGTGCCATAACTTTGCAGGAAAGCTTCAGAACATGAAATTTTCAACTCCCACGATAGCAGAAAGGGTCTTTCTAGTAGTTGCACATCAAATCAAAGCTGTCTGAAGTGTTTTTCCAAAGTTATCAATATTTTTATGTTTGGCGTTCCGGAATCGACCTTATCTCAGGCTGAAAACGCGTTTTCTGCATTGTGGCATAACTTTGCAGGGAAGCGTCAGAACATGAAATGTTCGCCTCCCACTATAGCAGAAAGGGTCTTTCTAGTAGTTGCACATCAAATCTAAGCTGTCTGAAGTGTTTTTCCAAAGTTATCAACATTTTTACGTTTGGCGTTCCGGAACCCACCTTATCTCAGGCTGAAAACGCGTTTTCTGCATTGTGCCATAACTTTGCAGGGAAGCTTCAGAACATGAAATTTTAACCTCCCACTATTGCAGAAAGTGTCTTTCTAGTAGTTGCACATCAAATCTAAGCTGTCTGAAATGTTTTTCCAAAGTTATCAACATTTTTATGTTTGGCGTTCCGGAATCGACCTTAACTCAGGCTGAAAACGCGTTTCCTGCATTGTGGCATAACTTTGCAGGGAAGCTTCAGAACATGAAATTTTCACCTCCCACTAAAGCAGAAAGGGTCTTTCTAGTAGTTGCACATCAAATCTAAGCTGTCTAAAGTGTTTTTTCAAAGTTATCAACATTTTTATGTCTGGCGTTCTGGAACCCACCTAATCTCAGACTGAAAACGCGTTTTCTGCATTGTGCCATAACTTTTCAGGGAAGCTTCAGAACATGAAATGTTCGCCTCCCACTATAGCAGAAAGGGTATTTCTAGTAGTTGCACATCAAATCTAAGTTGTCTGAAGTGTTTTTCCAAAGTTATCAACATTCTTATGTTTGGCGTTCCGGAACCCACCTTATCTCAGGCTGAAAACGCGTTTTACGCATTGTGCCATAACTTTGCAGGAAAGCTTCAGAACATGAAATTTTCAACTCCCACGATAGCAGAAAGGGTCTTTCTAGTAGTTGCACATCAAATCAAAGCTGTCTGAAGTGTTTTTCCAAAGTTATCAATATTTTTATGTTTGGCGTTCCGGAATCGACCTTATCTCAGGCTGAAAACGCGTTTTCTGCATTGTGGCATAACTTTGCAGGGAAGCGTCAGAACATGAAATGTTCGCCTCCCACTATAGCAGAAAGGGTCTTTCTAGTAGTTGCACATCAAATCTAAGCTGTCTGAAGTGTTTTTCCAAAGTTATCAACATTTTTACGTTTGGCGTTCCGGAACCCACCTTATCTCAGGCTGAAAACGCGTTTTCTGCATTGTGCCATAACTTTGCAGGGAAGCTTCAGAACATGAAATTTTCACATCCCACTATACCGTAAAGGGTCTTTCTAGTCGTTGCACATTAAATCTAAGCTGTCTGAAGTGTTTTTCCAAAGTTATCAACATTTTTACGTTTGCTGCTCCGGAACCCACATTATCTCGGGCTGTAAACGCGTTTTCTGCATTGTGCCATAACTTTGCAGGGAAGCTTCAGAACATTAAATTTTAACCTCCCACTGTGGCAGAAAGGGTCTTTCTAGTAGTTGCACATCAAATCTAAGCTGTCTGAAGTGTTTTTCCATAGTTATCAACATTTTTAAGTTTGGCGTTCCGGAATCCACTTTATCTCAGGCTGAAAACGCCTTTTCTGCATCGTTCCTTAACTTTGCAGGGAAGCATCAGAACATGAAATTTTCAGCTCCCACCATGACAAACAGGGTCTTTCTAATAGTTGCACATCAAATCTAAGTTGTCTGAAGTGTTTTTCGAAAGTTATCAACATTTTTATGTTTGGCGTTCCGGAACCCACCTTATCTCAGGCTGAAAACGCGTTTTCTGCATTGTGCCATAACTATGCAGGGAAGCTTCAGAACATGAAATTTTCACCTCCCACTGTAGCAGAAAGGGTCTTTCTAGTAGTTGCACATCAAATCTAAGCTGTCTGAAGTGTTTTTCCAAAGTTATCAACATTTTTAAGTTTGGCGTTCCGGAACCCACCTTATCTCAGGCTGAAAACGCGTTTTGTGCATTGTTCCTTAACTTTGCAGGGAAGCATCAGAACATGAAATTTACAGCTCCCACTATGACAAACAGGGTCTTTCTAATAGTTGCACATCAAATCTAAGCTGTCTGAAGTGTTTTTTGAAAGTTATCAACATTTTTAAGTTTGGCGTTCCGGAACCCACCTTATCTAAGGCTGAAAATGCGTTTTCTGCATTGTGCCATAACTTTGCAGGGAAGCTTCAGAACATGAAATTTTCACCTCCCACTATAGCAGAAAGGGTCTTTCTTGTAGTTGCACATCAAATCTAAGCTGTCTGAAGTGTTTTTCGAAAGTTATCAACATTTTTATGTTTTGGCGTTCCCGAATCGACCTTATCTCAGGCTGAAAACGCGTTTTACGCATTGTCCCATAACTTTCCAGGGAAGCTTCAGAACATGAAATTTTTACCTCCCACTATGGCAGAAAGGGTCTTTCTAGTAGTTGCACATCAAATCTAAGCTGTCTGAAGTGTTTTTCCAAAGTTATCAACATTTTTACGTTTGGCGTTCCGGAACCCACCTTATCTCAGGCTGAAAACGCGTTTTCTGCATTGTGCCATAACTTTGCAGGGAAGCTTCAGAACATGAAATTTTCACCTCCCACTATAGCAGAAAGGGTCTTTCTAGTCGTTGCACATTAAATCTAAGCTGTCTGAAGTGTTTTTCCAAAGTTATCAACATTTTTACGTTTGCTGCTCCGGAACCCACATTATCTCGGGCTGAAAACGCGTTTTCTGCATTGTGCCATAACTTTGCAGGGAAGCTTCAGAACATTAAATTTTAACCTCCCACTGTGGCAGAAAGGGTCTTTCTAGTAGTTGCACATCAAATCTAAGCTGTCTGAAGTGTTTTTCCAAAGTTATCAACATTTTTAAGTTTGGCGTTCCGGAATCCACTTTATCTCAGGCTGAAAACGCGTTTTCTGCATTGTTCCTTAACTTTGCAGGGAAGCATCAGAACATGAAAATTTTCAGCTCCCACCATGACAAACAGGGTCTTTCTAATAGTTGCACATCAAATCTAAGTTGTCTGAAGTGTTTTTCGAAAGTTATCAACATTTTTATGTTTGGCGTTCCGGAACCCACCTTATCTCAGGCTGAAAACGCGTTTTCTGCATTGTGCCATAACTTTGCAGGGAAGCTTCAGAACATGAAATTTTCACCTCCCACTGTAGCAGAAAGGGTCTTTCTAGTAGTTGCACATCAAATCTAAGCTGTCTGAAGTGTTTTTCCAAAGTTATCAACATTTTTAAGTTTGGCGTTCCGGAACCCACCTTATCTCAGGCTGAAAACGCGTTTTGTGCATTGTTCCTTAACTTTGCAGGGAAGCATCAGAACATGAAATTTTCAGCTCCCACTATGACAAACAGGGTATTTCCAATAGTTGCACATCAAATCTAAGCTGTCTGAAGTGTTTTTTGAAAGTTATCAACATTTTTAAGTTTGGCGTTCCGGAACACACCTTATCTCAAGCTGAAAAAGCGTTTTCTGCATTGTGCCATTAATTCTCAGGGAAGATTCAGAAAATGAAATTTTCACCTCCCACTATAGCAGAAAGGGTCTTTCTAGTAGTTGCACATCAAATCTAAGCTGTCTGAAGTGTTTTTCGAAAGTTATCAACATTTTCATGTTTGGCGTTCCGGAATCGAGCTTATCTCAGGCTGAAGACGCGTTTTACGCATTGTGCCATAACTTTGCAGGGAAGTTCCAGAAAATGAAATTTTCACCTCCCACTATAGCAGATAGGGTCTTTCTAGTTGTTGCACATTAAATCTAAGCTGTCTGAAGTGTTTTTCCAAAGTTATCAACATTTTTACGTTTGCCGCTCCGGAACCCACATTATCTCGGGCTGAAAACGCGTTTTCTGCATTGTGCCATAACTTTGCAGGGAAGCTTCAGAACATGAAATTTTAACCTCCCACTGTAGCAGAAAGGGTCTTTCTAGTAGTTGCACATAAAATCTAAGCTGTCTGAAGTGTTTTTCCAAAGTTATCAACATTTTTAAGTTTGGCGTTACGGAACCCACCTTGTCTCAGGCTGAAAACGCGTTTTCTGCATTGTGCCATAACTTTGAAGGAAAGCTTCAGAACATGAAAGTTTCACCTCCCACTATAGCAGATAGGGTCTTTCTAGTTGTTGCACATTAAATCTAAGCTGTCTGAAGTGTTTTTCCAAAGTTATCAACATTTTTACGTTTGCCGCTCCGGAACCCACATTATCTCGGGCTGAAAACGCGTTTTCTGCATTGTGCCATAACTTTGCAGGGAAGCTTCAGAACATGAAATTTTAACCTCCCACTGTAGCAGAAAGGGTCTTTCTAGTAGTTGCACATAAAATCTAAGCTGTCTGAAGTGTTTTTCCAAAGTTATCAACATTTTTAAGTTTGGCGTTACGGAACCCACCTTGTCTCAGGCTGAAAACGCGTTTTCTGCATTGTGCCATAACTTTGAAGGAAAGCTTCAGAACATGAAAGTTTCACCTCCCACTATAGCAGAAAGGGTCTTTTTAGTAGTTACACATCAAATCTAAGCTGTCTGAAGTGTTTTTCCAAAGTTATCAACATTTTTAAGTTTGGCGTTCCGGAACCCACCTTATCTCAGGCTGAAAACGCGTTTTCTGCATTGTCCCTTAACTTTGCAGGGAAGCATCAGAACATAAAATTTTCAGCTCCCACTATGACAAACAGGGTCTTTCTAATAGTTGCACATCAAATCTAATCTGTCTGAAGTGTTTTTCGAAAGTCATCAACATTTTTAAGTTTGGCGTTCCGGAACCCACCTTATCTCACGCTGAAAATGCGTTTTCTGCATTGTCCCATAACTTTGAAGGAAAGCTTCAGAACATGAAAGTTTCACCTCCCACTATAGCAGAAAGGGGTTTTCTAGTAGTTGCACATCATATCTAAGCTGTCTGAAGTGTTTTTCGAAAGTTATCAACATTTTCAAGTTTGGCGTTCCGCAACCCACCTTATCTAAGGCTGAAAACGCGTTTTCTGCATTGTGCCACGACTTTGCATGGAAGCTACAGAACATGAAATTTTCACCTCCCACTATAGCAGAAAGGGTCTTTCTTGTAGTTGCACATCAAATCTAAGCTGTCTGAAGTGTTTTTCGAAAGTTATCAACATTTTTATGTTTGGCGTTCCGGAATCGACCTTATCTCAGGCTGAAAACGCGTTTTCTGCATTGTCCCTTAACTTTGCAGGGAAGCATCAGAACATAAAATTTTCACCTCCCACTATGACAAACAGGGTCTTTCTAATAGTTGCACATCAAATCTAAGCTGTCTGAAGTGTTTTTCCAAAGTTATCAACATTTTTAAGTTTGGCGTTACGGAACCCACCTTGTCTCAGGCTGAAAACGCGTTTTCTGCATTGTGCCATAACTTTGAAGGAAAGCTTCAGAACATGAAAGTTTCACCTCCCACTATAGCAGAAAGGGTCTTTTTAGTAGTTACACATCAAATCTAAGCTGTCTGAAGTGTTTTTTGAAAGTTATCAACATTTTTAAGTTTGGCGTTTCGGAACACACCTTATCTCAAGCTGAAAAAGCGTTTTCTGCATTGTGCCATTAATTCTCAGGGAAGATTCAGAAAATGAAATTTTCACCTCCCACTATAGCAGAAAGGGTCTTTCTAGTAGTTGCACATCAAATCTAAGCTGTCTGAAGTGTTTTTCGAAAGTTATCAACATTTTCATGTTTGGCGTTCCGGAATCGAGCTTATCTCAGGCTGAAGACGCGTTTTACGCATTGTGCCATAACTTTGCAGGGAAGTTCCAGAAAATGAAATTTTCACCTCCCACTATAGCAGATAGGGTCTTTCTAGTTGTTGCACATTAAATCTAAGCTGTCTGAAGTGTTTTTCCAAAGTTATCAACATTTTTACGTTTGCCGCTCCGGAACCCACATTATCTCGGGCTGAAAACGCGTTTTCTGCATTGTGCCATAACTTTGCAGGGAAGCTTCAGAACATGAAATTTTAACCTCCCACTGTAGCAGAAAGGGTCTTTCTAGTAGTTGCACATAAAATCTAAGCTGTCTGAAGTGTTTTTCCAAAGTTATCAACATTTTTAAGTTTGGCGTTACGGAACCCACCTTGTCTCAGGCTGAAAACGCGTTTTCTGCATTGTGCCATAACTTTGAAGGAAAGCTTCAGAACATGATAGTTTCACCTCCCACTATAGCAGATAGGGTCTTTCTAGTTGTTGCACATTAAATCTAAGCTGTCTGAAGTGTTTTTCCAAAGTTATCAACATTTTTACGTTTGCCGCTCCGGAACCCACATTATCTCGGGCTGAAAACGCGTTTTCTGCATTGTGCCATAACTTTGCAGGGAAACTTCAGAACATGAAATTTTAAGCTCCCACTGTAGCAGAAAGGGTCTTTCTAGTAGTTGCACATAAAATCTAAGCTGTCTGAAGTGTTTTTCCAAAGTTATCAACATTTTTAAGTTTGGCGTTACGGAACCCACCTTGTCTCAGGCTGAAAACGCGTTTTCTGCATTGTGCCATAACTTTGAAGGAAAGCTTCAGAACATGAAAGTTTCACCTCCCACTATAGCAGAAAGGGTCTTTTTAGTAGTTACACATCAAATCTAAGCTGTCTGAAGGGTTTTTCCAAAGTTATCAACATTTTTATGTTTGGCATTCCGGAACCCACCTTATCTCAGGCTGAAAACGCGTTTTCTGCATTGTCCCTTAACTTTGCAGGGAAGCATCAGAACATAAAATTTTCACCTCCCACTATGACAAACAGGGTCTTTCTAATAGTTGCACATCAAATCTAATCTGTCTGAAGTGTTTTTCGAAAGTCATCAACATTTTTAAGTTTGGCGTTCCGGAACCCACCTTATCTCACGCTGAAAATGCGTTTTCTGCATTGTCCCATAACTTTGAAGGAAAGCTTCAGAACATGAAAGTTTCACCTCCCACTATAGCAGAAAGGGGTTTTCTAGTAGTTGCACATCAAATCTAAGCTGTCTGAAGTGTTTTTCGAAAGTTATCAACATTTTCAAGTTTGGCGTTCCGGAACCCACCTTATCTAAGGCTGAAAACGCGTTTTCTGCATTGTGCCACGACTTTGCATGGAAGCTACAGAACATGAAATTTTCACCTCCCACTATAGCAGAAAGGGTCTTTCTTGTAGTTGCACATCAAATCAAAGCTGTCTGAAGTGTTTTTCGAAAGTTATCAACATTTTTATGTTTGGCGTTCCGGAATCGACCTTATCTCAGGCTGAAAACGCGTTTTACGCATTGTCCCATAACTTTCCAGGGAAGCTTCAGAATATGAAATTTTTACCTCCCACTATGGCAGAAAGGGTCTTTCTAGTAGTTGCACATCAAATCTAAGCTGTCTGAAGTGTTGTTCCAAAGTTATCAACATTTTTACGTTTGGCGTTCCGGAACCCACCTTATCTCGGGCTGAAAACGCGTTTTCTGCATTGTGCCATAACTTTGCAAGGAAGCTTCAGAACATGAAATTTTCACCTCCCACTATAGCAGAAAGGGTCTTTCTAGTAGTTGCACATCAAATATAAGCTGTCTGAAATGTTTTTCCAAAGTTATCAATATTTTTATGTTTGGCGTTCCGGAATCGACCTTATCTCAGGCTGAAGACGCGTTTTACGCATTGTGCCATAACTTTGCAGGGAAGTTCCAGAACATGCAATTTTGACCTCCCACTATAGCAGAAAGGGTCTTTCTAGTAGTTGCACATCAAATCTAAGCTGTCTGAAGTGCTTTTCAAAAATTATCAACATTTTTATGTTTGGCGTTCCGGAACACACCTTATCTCAAGCTGAAAAAGCGTTTTCTGCATTGTGCCATTACTTTGCAGGGAAGCTTCAGAACATGAAATTTTAACCTCCCACTATAGCAGATAGGGTCTTTCTAGTTGTTGCACATTAAATCTAAGCTGTCTGAAGTGTTTTTCCAAAGTTATCAACATTTTTACGTTTGCCGCTCCGGAACCCACATTATCTCGGGCTGAAAACGCGTTTTCTGCATTGTGCCATAACTTTGCAGGGAAGCTTCAGAACATGAAATTTTAACCTCCCACTGTAGCAGAAAGGGTCTTTCTAGTAGTTGCACATAAAATCTAAGCTGTCTGAAGTGTTTTTCCAAAGTTATCAACATTTTTAAGTTTGGCGTTACGGAACCCACCTTGTCTCAGGCTGAAAACGCGTTTTCTGCATTGTGCCATAACTTTGAAGGAAAGCTTCAGAACATGAAAGTTTCACCTCCCACTATAGCAGAAAGGGTCTTTTTAGTAGTTACACATCAAATCTAAGCTGTCTGAAGGGTTTTTCCAAAGTTATCAACATTTTTATGTTTGGCATTCCGGAACCCACCTTATCTCAGGCTGAAAACGCGTTTTCTGCATTGTCCCTTAACTTTGCAGGGAAGCATCAGAACATAAAATTTTCAGCTCCCACTATGACAAACAGGGTCTTTCTAATAGTTGCACATCAAATCTAATCTGTCTGAAGTGTTTTTCGAAAGTTATCAACATTTTTAAGTTTGGCGTTCCGGAACCCACCTTATCTCACGCTGAAAATGCGTTTTCTGCATTGTCCCATAACTTTGAAGGAAAGCTTCAGAACATGAAAGTTTCACCTCCCACTATAGCAGAAAGGGGTTTTCTAGTAGTTGCACATCAAATCTAAGCTGTCTGAAGTGTTTTTCGAAAGTTATCAACATTTTCAAGTTTGGCGTTCCGGAACCCACCTTATCTAAGGCTGAAAACGCGTTTTCTGCATTGTGCCACAACTTTGCATGGAAGCTACAGAACATGAAATTTTCACCTCCCACTATAGCAGAAAGGGTCTTTCTTGTAGTTGCACATCAAATCTAAGCTGTCTGAAGTGTTTTTCGAAAGTTATCAACATTTTTATGTTTGGCGTTCCGGAATCGACCTTATCTCAGGCTGAAGACGCGTTTTACGCATTGTGCCATAACTTTGCAGAGAAGTTCCAGAACATGCAATTTTGACCTCCCACTATAGCAGAAAGGGTCGTTCTCGTAGTTGCACATCAAATCTAAGCTGTCTGAAGTGCTTTTAAAAAATTATCAACATTTTTATGTTTGCCGTTCCAGAATCGACCTTATCTCAGGCTGAAAACGGGTTGTCTGCATTGTGCCATAACTTTGCATGGAAGCTTCCGAACATGAAATTTTAACCTCCCACTATAGCAGAAAGGGTCTTCCTAGTAGTTGCACATCAAATCTAAGCAGTCTGAAGTGTTTTTCGAAAGTTATCTACATTTTTATGTTTGCCGTTCCAGAATCGACCTTATCTCAGGCTGAAAACGCGTTGTCTGCATTGTGCCATAACTTTGCATGGAAGCTTCCGAACATGAAATTTTAACCTCCCACTATAGCAGAAAGGGTCTTCCTAGTAGTTGCACATCAAAACTTAGCTGTCTGAAGTGTTGTTCCAAAGTGATCAACATTTTTACGTTTGGCATTTCGGAACCCACCATATCTCAGGCTGAAAACGCGTTTTCTGCATTGTGCCATAACTTCTCAGGGAAGCTTCAGAACATTAAATGTTCACCTCCCATTATAGCAGAAAGGGTCTTTCTAGTAGTTGCACATCAAATCTAAGCTGTCTGAAGTGTTTTTCCAAAGTTATCAACATTTTTATGTTTGGTGTTCCGGAATCGACCTTATTTCAGGTTGAAAAATCGTTTTCTGCATTGTCCCATAACTTTCCAGGGAAGCTTCAGAACATGAAATTTTGACCTCCCACTATAGCAGAAAGGGTCTTTCTAGTAGTTGCACATCAAATCTAAGCTGTCTGAAGTGTTTTTCGAAAGTTATCTACATTTTTATGTTTGCCGTTCCAGAATCGACCTTATCTCAGGCTGAAAACACGTTTTCTGCATTGTGCCATAACTTTGCAGGGAAGCTTCGGAACATGAAATGTTCACCTCCCACTATAGCAGGAAGGGTCTTTCTAGTAGTTGCACATCAAATCTAAGCAGTCTGAAGTGTTTTTCGAATGTTATCTACATTTTTATGTTTGCCGTTCCAGAATCGACCTTATCTGAGGCTGAAAACGCGTTTTACGCATTTTGCCATAACTTTGCAGGGAAGCTTCAGAAAATGAAATTTTCACCTCCCACTATAGCAGAAAGGGTCTTTCTAGCAGTAGCACATCAAATCTAAGCTCTCTGAAGTGTTGTTCCAAAGTTATCAACATTTTTACGTTTGGCGTTCCGGAACCCACCTTATCTCAGGCTGAAAAGGCGTTTTGTGCATTGTGCCATAACTTCTCAGGGAAGCTTCAGAACATGAAATGTTCACCTCCCAGTATAACAGAAAGGGTCTTTCTCGTAGTTGCACATCAAATCTAAGCAGTCTGAAGTGTTTTTCGAAAGTTATCTACATTTTTATGTTTGCCGTTCCAGAATCGACCTTATCTCAGGCTGAAAACGCGTTGTCTGCATTGTGCCATAACTTTGCATGGAAGCTTCCGAACATGAAATTTTAACCTCCCACTATAGCAGAAAGGGTCTTCCTAGTAGTTGCACGTCAAATCTAAGCAGTCTGAAGTGTTTTTCGAAAGTTATCTACATTTTTATGTTTGCCGTTCCAGAATCGACCTTATCTCAGGCTGAAAACGCGTTGTCTGCATTGTGCCATAACTTTGCATGGAAGCTTCCGAACATGAAATTTTAACCTCCCACTATAGCAGAAAGGGTCTTCCTAGTAGTTGCACATCAAATCTAAGCTGTCCGATGTGTTTTTCCAAAGTTATCAACATTTTTATGTATGGTGTTCCGGAATCAACCTTATCTCAGGCTGAAAACGCGTTTTACGCATTGTGCCATAACTTTGCAGGGAACCTTTAGAACATGAAATTTTCACCTCCCACTATAGCAGAAAGGGTCTTTCTAGTAGTTGCACATCAAAACTTAGCTGTCTGAAGTGTTGTTCCAATGTGATCAACATTTTTACGTTTGGCATTTCGGAACCCACCAAAAATCGTTTTCTGCATTGTCCCATAACTTTCCAGGGAAGCTTCAGAACATGAAATTTTGACCTCCCACTATAGCAGAAAGGGTCTTTCTAGTAGTTGCACATCAAATCTAAGCTGTCTGAAGTGTTTTTCGAAAGTTATCAACATTTTTGTGTTTGGCGTTCCGGAACCCACCTTATCTCAAGCTGAAAACGCGTTTTCTGCATTGTGCCATAACTTTGCAGGGAAGCTTCGGAACATGAAATGTTCACCTCCCACTATAGCAGGAAGGGTCTTTCTAGTAGTTGCACATCAAATCTAAGCAGTCTGAAGTGTTTTTCGAAAGTTATCTACATTTTTATGTTTGCCGTTCCAGAATCGACCTTATCTCAGGCTGAAAACGCGTTGTCTGCATTGTGCCATAACTTTGCATGGAAGCTTCCGAACATGAAATGTTCACCTCCCACTATAGCAGAAAGGGTCTTCCTAGTAGTTGCACATCAAATCTAAGCTTTCTGATGTGTTTTTCCAAAGTTATCAACATTTTAATGTATGGTGTTCCGGAATCAACCTTATCTCAGGCTGAAAACGCGTTTTACTCATGTGCCATAACTTTGCAGGGAACCTTTAGAAAATGAAATTTTCACCTCCCACTATAGCAGAAAGGGTCTTTCTAGTAGTTGCACATCAAATCTTAGCTGTCTGAAGTGTTGTTCCAAAGTGATCAGCATTTTTACGTTTGGCATTTCGGAACCCACCTTATCTCAGGCTGAAAACGCGTTTTGTGCATTGTGCCATAACTTCTCAGGGAAGCTTCAGAACATGAAATGTTCGCCTCCCACTAAAGCAGAAAGGGTCTTTCTAGTAGTTGCACGTCAAATCTAAGCTGTCTGAAGTGTTTTTCCATAGTTATCAACATTTTTGTGTTTGGCGTTCCGGAACCCACCTTATCTCAAGCTGAAAACGCGTTGTCTGCATTGTGCCATAACTTTGCATGGAAGCATCCGAACATGAAATGTTCACCTCCCACTATAGCAGAAAGGGTCTTTCTAGTAGTTGCACATCAAATCTAAGCTGTCTGAAGTGTTTTTCCATAGTTATCAACATTTTTATGTTTGGCGTTCCAGAATCGACCTTATCTGAGACTGAAAACGCGTTTTACGCATTGTGCCATAACTTTTCAGGGAAGCTTCAGAACATGAAATGTTCACCTCCCACTATAGCAGAAAGGGTATTTCTAGTAGTTGCACATCAAATCTAAGCTTTCTGATGTGTTTTTCCAAAGTTATCAACATTTTAATGTATGGTGTTCCGGAATCAACCTTATCTCAGGCTGAAAACGCGTTTTACTCATGTGCCATAACTTTGCAGGGAACCTTTAGAAAATGAAATTTTCAGAAAATGAAATTTTCACCTCCCACTATAGCAGAAAGGGTCTTTCTAGTAGTTGCACATCAAATCTTAGCTGTCTGAAGTGTTGTTCCAAAGTGATCAGCATTTTTACGTTTGGCATTTCGGAACCCACCATATCTCAGGCTGAAAACGCGTTTTCTGCATTCTGCCATAACTTCTCAGGGAAGCTTTAGAACATGAAATTTTCACCTCCCACTATAGCAAAAAAGGGGTTTTCTCGTAGTTGCATATCAAAATCTCAGCTGTCTGAAGTGTTTTTCCAAAGTTATCAACATTTTTATGTTTGGCGTTCCGGAATCGACCTTATCTGACGCTGAAAACGTGTTTTACGCATTTTGCCATAACTTTGGAGGGAGGCTTCAGAAAATGAAATTTTCACCTCCCACTATAGCAGAAAGGGTCTTTCTAGTAGTTGCACATCAAATCTAAGCTCTCTGAAGTGTTGTTCCAAAGTTATCAACATTTTTACGTTTGGCGTTCCGGAACCCACCTTATCTCAGGCTGAAAACGCGTTTTGTGCATTGTGCCATAACTTCTCAGGGAAGCTTCAGAACATGAAATGTTCGCCTCCCACTAAAGCAGAAAGGGTCTTTCTAGTAGTTGCACGTCAAATCTAAGCTGTCTGAAGTGTTTTTCCAAAGTTATCAACATTTTTATGTTTGGCGTTCCGGAATCGACCTTATCTCAGGCTTAAAACGCGTTTTACGCATTGTGCCATAACTTTGCAGGGAACCTTTAGAACATGAAATTTTCACCTCCCACTATAGCAGAAAGGGACTTTCTAGTAGTTGCACATCAAATCTAATCTGTCTGAAATGTTGTTCCAAAGTTAGCAACATTTTTAAGTTTGGCGTTTCGGAACCCACCTTATCTCAGGCTGAAAATGCGTTTTCTGCATTGTGCCATAACTTCTCAGGGAAGCTTCAGAACATGAAATGTTCACCTCCCACTATAGCAGAAAGGGTCTTTCTAGTAGTTGCACATCAAATCTAAGCAGTCTGAAGTGTTTTTCGAAAGTTATCTACATTTTTATGTTTGCCGTTCCAGAATCGACCTTATCTCAGGCTGAAAACGCGTTGTCTGCATTGTGCCATAACTTTGCATGGAAGCTTCCGGACATGAAATTTTAACCTCCCACTATGGCAGAAAGGGTCTTCCTAGTAGTTGCACATCAAATCTAAGCTGTCTGATGTGTTTTTCCAAAGTTATCAACATTTTTATGTATGGTGTTCCGGAATCAACCTTATCTCAGGCTGAAAACGCGTTTTACGCATTGTGCCATAACTTTGCAGGGAACCTTTAGAACATGAAATTTTCACCTCCCACTATAGCAGAAAGGGTCTTTCTAGTAGTTGCACATCAAAACTTAGCTGTCTGAAGTGTTGTTCCAAAGTGATCAACATTTTTACGTTTGGCATTTCGGAACCCACCAAAAATCGTTTTCTGCATTGTCCCATAACTTTCCAGGGAAGCTTCAGAACATGAAATTTTGACCTCCCACTATAGCAGAAAGGGTCTTTCTAGTAGTTGCACATCAAATCTAAGCTGTCTGAAGTGTTTTTCGAAAGTTATCAACATTTTTGTGTTTGGCGTTCCGGAACCCACCTTATCTCAAGCTGAAAACGCGTTTTCTGCATTGTGCCATAACTTTGCAGGGAAGCTTCGGAACATGAAATGTTCACCTCCCACTATAGCAGGAAGGGTCTTTCTAGTAGTTGCACATCAAATCTAAGCAGTCTGAAGTGTTTTTCGAAAGTTATCTACATTTTTATGTTTGCCGTTCCAGAATCGACCTTATCTCAGGCTGAAAACGCGTTGTCTGCATTGTGCCATAACTTTGCATGGAAGCTTCCGAACATGTAATGTTCACCTCCCACTATAGCAGAAAGGGTCTTCCTAGTAGTTGCACATCAAATCTAAGCTTTCTGATGTGTTTTTCCAAAGTTATCAACATTTTAATGTATGGTGTTCCGGAATCAACCTTATCTCAGGCTGAAAACGCGTTTTACTCATGTGCCATAACTTTGCAGGGAACCTTTAGAAAATGAAATTTTCACCTCCCACTATAGCAGAATGGGTCTTTCTAGTAGTTGCACATCAAATCTTAGCTGTCTGAAGTGTTGTTCCAAAGTGATCAGCATTTTTACGTTTGGCTTTTCGGAACCCACCATATCTCAGGCTGAAAACGCGTTTTCTGCATTGTGCCATAACTTCTCAGGGAAGCTTTAGAACATGAAATTTTCACCTCCCACTATAGCAAAAAAGGGGTTTTCTCGTAGTTGCATATCAAAATCTCAGCTGTCTGAAGTGTTTTTCCAAAGTTATCAACATTTTTATGTTTGGCGTTCCGGAATCGACCTTATCTGACGCTGAAAACGTGTTTTACGCATTTTGCCATAACTTTGGAGGGAGGCTTCAGAAAATGAAATTTTCACCTCCCACTATAGCAGAAAGGGTCTTTCTAGTAGTTGCACGTCAAATCTAAGCTGTCTGAAGTGTTTTTCTAAAGTTATCAACATTTTTATGTTTGGCGTTCCGGAATCGACCTTATCTCAGGCTTAAAACGCGTTTTACGCATTGTGCCATAACTTCTCAGGGAAGCTTCAGAACATGAAATGTTCGCCTCCCACTAAAGCAGAAAGGGTCTTTCTAGTAGTTGCACGTCAAATCTAAGCTGTCTGAAGTGTTTTTCCAAAGTTATCAACATTTTTATGTTTGGCGTTCCGGAATCGACCTTATCTCAGGCTTAAAACGCGTTTTACGCATTGTGCCATAACTTTGCAGGGAACCTTTAGAACATGAAATTTTCACCTCCCACTATAGCAGAAAGGGACTTTCTAGTAGTTGCACATCAAATCTAATCTGTCTGAAATGTTGTTCCAAAGTTAGCAACATTTTTAAGTTTGGCGTTTCGGAACCCACCTTATCTCAGGCTGAAAATGCGTTTTCTGCATTGTGCCATAACTTCTCAGGGAAGCTTCAGAACATGAAATGTTCACCTCCCACTATAGCAGAAAGGGTCTTTCTAGTAGTTGCACATCAAATCTAAGCAGTCTGAAGTGTTTTTCGAAAGTTATCTACATTTTTATGTTTGCCGTTCCAGAATCGACCTTATCTCAGGCTGAAAACGCGTTGTCTGCATTGTGCCATAACTTTGCATGGAAGCTTCCGAACATGAAATTTTAACCTCCCACTATGGCAGAAAGGGTCTTCCTAGTAGTTGCACATCAAATCTAAGCTGTCTGATGTGTTTTTCCAAAGTTATCAACATTTTTATGTATGGTGTTCCGGAATCAACCTTATCTCAGGCTGAAAACGCGTTTTACGCATTGTGCCATAACTTTGCAGGGAACCTTTAGAACATGAAATTTTCACCTCCCACTATAGCAGAAAGGGTCTTTCTAGTAGTTGCACATCAAATCTAAGCTGTCTGAAGTGCTTTTCAAAAATTATCAACATTTTTATGTTTGGCGTTCCGGAACACACCTTATCTCGGGCTGAAAACGCGTTTTCTGCATTGAGCCATAACTTTGCAGGGAAGCTTCAGAACATGAAATTTTAACCTCCCACTATTGCAGAAAGGGTCTTTCTAGTAGTTGCACATCAAATCTAAGCTGTCTGAAGTGTTTTTCGAAAGTTATCTACATTTTTATGTTTGCCGTTCCAGAATCGACCTTATCTCAGGCTGAAAACGCGTTGTCTGCATTGTGCCATAACTTTGCATGGAAGCTTCCGAACATGAAATGTTCACCTCCCACTATAGCAGAAAGGGTCTTCCTAGTAGTTGCACATCAAATCTAAGCTTTCTGATGTGTTTTTCCAAAGTTATCAACATTTTAATGTATGGTGTTCCGGAATCAACCTTATCTCAGGCTGAAAACGCGTTTTACTCATGTGCCATAACTTTGCAGGGAACCTTTAGAAAATGAAATTTTCACCTCCCACTATAGCAGAAAGGGTCTTTCTAGTAGTTGCACATCAAATCTTAGCTGTCTGAAGTGTTGTTCCAAAGTGATCAGCATTTTTACGTTTGGCATTTCGGAACCCACCATATCTCAGGCTGAAAACGCGTTTTCTGCATTGTGCCATAACTTCTCAGGGAAGCTTTAGAACATGAAATTTTCACCTCCCACTATAGCAAAAAAGGGCTTTTCTCGTAGTTGCATATCAAAATCTCAGCTGTCTGAAGTGTTTTTCCAAAGTTATCAACATTTTTATGTTTGGCGTTCCGGAATCGACCTTATCTGACGCTGAAAACGTGTTTTACGCATTTTGCCATAACTTTGGAGGGAGGCTTCAGAAAATGAAATTTTCACCTCCCACTATAGCAGAAAGGGTCTTTCTAGTAGTTGCACATCAAATCTAAGCTCTCTGAAGTTTGTTCCAAAGTTATCAACATTTTTACGTTTGGCGTTCCGGAACCCACCTTATCTCAGGCTGAAAACGTGTTTTGTGCATTGTGCCAGAACTTCTCAGGGAAGCTTCAGAACATGAAATGTTCACCTCCCACTAAAGCAGAAAGGGTCTTTCTAGTAGTTGCACGTCAAATCTAAGCTGTCTGAAGTGTTTTTCCAAAGTTATCAACATTTTTATGTTTGGCGTTCCGGAATCGACCTTATCTCAGGCTTAAAACGCGTTTTACGCATTGTGCCATAACTTTGCAGGGAACCTTTAGAACATGAAATTTTCACCTCCCACTATAGCAGAAAGGGACTTTCTAGTAGTTGCACATCAAATCTAATCTGTCTGAAATGTTGTTCCAAAGTTAGCAACATTTTTAAGTTTGGCGTTTCGGAACCCACCTTATCTCAGGCTGAAAATGCGTTTTCTGCATTGTGCCATAACTTCTCAGGGAAGCTTCAGAACATGAAATGTTCACCTCCCACTATAGCAGAAAGGGTCTTTCTAGTAGTTGCACATCAAATCTAAGCAGTCTGAAGTGTTTATCGAAAGTTATCTACATTTTTATGTTTGCCGTTCCAGAATCGACCTTATCTCAGGCTTAAAACGCGTTGTCTGCATTGTGCCATAACTTTGCATGGAAGCTTCCGAACATGAAATGTTCACCTCCCACTATAGCAGAAAGGGTCTTTCTAGTAGTTGCACATCAAATCTAAGCTGTCTGAAGTGTTTTTCCATAGTTATCAACATTTTTATGTTTGGCGTTCCAGAATCGACCTTATCTGAGACTGAAAACGCGTTTTACGCATTGTGCCATAACTTTTCAGGGAAGCTTCAGAACATGAAATGTTCACCTCCCACTATAGCAGAAAGGGTATTTCTAGTAGTTGCACATCAAATCTAAGCTCTCTGAAGTGTTGTTCCAAAGTTATCAACATTTTTACGTTTGGCGTTCCGGAACCCACCTTATCTCAGGCTGAAAACGCGTTTTGTGCATTGTGCCATAACTTCTCAGGGAAGCTTCAGAACATGAAATGTTCACCTCCCACTATAGCAGAAAGGGTCTTTCTAGTAGTTGCATATCAAATCTAAGCTGTCTGAAGTGTTTTTCCATAGTTATCAACATTTTTATGTTTGGCGTTCTGGAATCGACCTTATCTCAGGCTGAAAACGCGTTTTACGCATTGTGCCATAACTTTGCAGGGAACCTTTAGAACATGAAATTTTCACCTCCCACTATAGCAGAAAGGGACTTTCTAGTAGTTGCACATCAAATCTAATCTGTCTGAAATGTTGTTCCAAAGTTAGCAACATTTTTAAGTTTGGCGTTTCGGAACCCACCTTATCTCAGGCTGAAAATGCGTTTTCTGCATTGTGCCATAACTTCTCAGGGAAGCTTCAGAACATGAAATGTTCACCTCCCACTATAGCAGAAAGGGTCTTTCTAGTAGTTGCACATCAAATCTAAGCAGTCTGAAGTGTTTATCGAAAGTTATCTACATTTTTATGTTTGCCGTTCCAGAATCGACCTTATCTCAGGCTTAAAACGCGTTGTCTGCATTGTGCCATAACTTTGCATGGAAGCTTCCGAACATGAAATGTTCACCTCCCACTATAGCAGAAAGGGTCTTTCTAGTAGTTGCACATCAAATCTAAGCTGTCTGAAGTGTTTTTCCATAGTTATCAACATTTTTATGTTTGGCGTTCCAGAATCGACCTTATCTGAGACTGAAAACGCGTTTTACGCATTGTGCCATAACTTTTCAGGGAAGCTTCAGAACATGAAATGTTCACCTCCCACTATAGCAGAAAGGGTATTTCTAGTAGTTGCACATCAAATCTAAGCTCTCTGAAGTGTTGTTCCAAAGTTATCAACATTTTTACGTTTGGCGTTCCGGAACCCACCTTATCTCAGGCTGAAAACGCGTTTTGTGCATTGTGCCATAACTTCTCAGGGAAGCTTCAGAACATGAAATGTTCACCTCCCACTATAGCAGAAAGGGTCTTTCTAGTAGTTGCATATCAAATCTAAGCTGTCTGAAGTGTTTTTCCATAGTTATCAACATTTTTATGTTTGGCGTTCTGGAATCGACCTTATCTCAGGCTGAAAACGCGTTTTACGCATTGTGCCATAACTTTTCAGGGAAGCTTCAGAAAATGAAATTTTCAGCTCCCAATATAGCAGAAAGGGTCTTTCTTGTAGTTGCACATCACATCTAAGCTGTTTGAAGTGTTTTTCCAAAGTGATCAGCATTTTTACGTTTGGCATTTCGGAACCCACCATATCTCAGGCTGAAAACGCGTTTTCTGCATTGTGCCATAACTTCTCAGAGAAGCTTTAGAACATGAAATTTTCACCTCCCACTATAGCAAAAAAGGGGTTTTCTCGTAGTTGCATATCAAAATCTCAGCTGTCTGAAGTGTTTTTCCAAAGTTATCAACATTTTTATGTTTGGCGTTCCGGAATCGACCTTATCTGACGCTGAAAACGTGTTTTACGCATTTTGCCATAACTTTGGAGGGAGGCTTCAGAAAATGAAATTTTCACCTCCCACTATAGCAGAAAGGGTCTTTCTAGTAGTTGCACATCAAATCTAAGCTCTCTGAAGTGTTGTTCCAAAGTTATCAACATTTTTACGTTTGGCGTTCCGGAACCCACCTTATCTCAGGCTGAAAACACGTTTTGTGCATTGTGCCATAACTTCTCAGGGAAGCTTCAGAACATGAAATGTTCACCTCCCACTAAAGCAGAAAGGGTCTTTCTAGTAGTTGCACGTCAAATCTAAGCTGTCTGAAGTGTTTTTCCAAAGTTATCAACATTTTTATGTTTGGCGTTCCGGAATCGACCTTATCTCAGGCTTAAAACGCGTTTTACGCATTGTGCCATAACTTTGCAGGGAACCTTTAGAACATGAAATTTTCACCTCCCACTATAGCAGAAAGGGACTTTCTAGTAGTTGCACATCAAATCTAATCTGTCTGAAATGTTGTTCCAAAGTTATCAACATTTTTATGTTTGGCGTTCCGGAATCGACCTAATCTCAGGCTGAAAACGCGTTTTACGCATTGTGCCATAACTTTGTATAAAGCTTCAGCACATGAAATTTTCACCACCCGCTATAGCAGAAAGGGTCTTTCTAGTAGTTGCAGATCAAATCTAAGCTCTCTGAAATGTTTTTCCAAAGTTATCAACATTTTTATGTTTGGCGTTCTGGAACCCACCTTATCTCAGTCTGAAAACGTGTTTTTTGCATTGTGCCATATATTCTAAGGGAAGGTTCAGAACATGAAATTTTCACCTCCCACTATAGCAGAAATGGTCTTTCTAGTAGTTTCACGTGAAATCTAAGCTGTCTGAAGTGTTTTTCCAAAGTTTTCAACATTTTTTTGTTTGGCCTTCGGGACCCCACCTTATCTCAGGCTAAAAACGCGTTTTACGCATTGTGCCATAACTTTGTAGGGAAGCTTCAGAACATGAAATTTTCACCTCCCACTATAGCAGAAAGGGTCTTTCTAGTAGTTGCACATCAAATCTAAGCTGTCTGAAGTGTTTTTCCAAAGATTTTAACATTTTTATTTTTGGCCTTCGGGAACCCACCTTATCTCAGGCTGAAAACGCGTTGTACGCATTGCGCCATAACTTTTCATAAAGCTTCAGAACATGAAATTTTCACCTTCCACTATAGCAGAAAGGGTCTTTCCAGTAGTTGCAGATCAAATCTAAGCTGTCTGAAATGTTTTTCCAAAGTTATCAACTTTTTTATGTTTGGCGTTCTGGAACCCACCTTATCTCAGTCTGAAAACGTGTTTTTTGCATTGTGCCATAACTTTACAGGGAAGCCTCAGAACATGAAATGTTCACCTCCCACTATAGCAGAAATGGTCTTTCTAGTAGTTGCACATCAAATCTAAGCTGCCTGAAGTGTATTTCAAAAGTTATCAACTTTTTTATGTTTGGCGTTCCTGAATGGACCTTTTCTCAGGCTGAAAACGCGTTTTCTGCATTGTGCCATAACTTTGCAGGGAAGCTTCAGAACATCAAATTTTCACCTCCCACTATGGCAGAAAGGGTCTTTCTAGTAGTTGCACATCAAATCTAAGCGGTCTGAAGTGTTTTTCCAACGTTATCAACATTATTATATTGCCGTTCCGGAATCGACCTTATCTCAGGCTGAAAAGCCGTTTTCTGCATTGTGCCATAACTTTGGAGGGAAGCTTCAGAACATGAAATTTTCACGTCCCACTATAGCAGAAAGGGCCTTTCTAGTAGTTGCACATCAAATCGAAGCTGTCTGAAGTGTTTTTCCAAACATATCAACATTTTTATGTTTGGCGTTCCGGAACCCACCTTATCTCAGGCTGAAAACGCGTTTTCTGCATTGTGCCATAACTTTGCAGAGAAGCTTCAGAACATGAAATTTGCACCTCCCACTGTAGCAGGAAGGGTCTTTTTACTAGTTGCACATCAAATCTAAGCTGTCTGAAGTGTTTTTCCAAAGTTATCAACATTTTTATGTTTGGCGTTCCGGAATCGACCTCATCTCAGGCTGAAAACGCGTTTTCTGCATTGTGCCATAACTTTGCAGAGAAGCTTCAGAACATGAAATTTTCACCTCCCACGACAACAGAAAGTGTGTTTCTAGCAGTTGCACATCAAATCTAAGTTGTCTGAAGTGTTTTTCCAAAGTTATCAACATTTTTATGTTTGGCGTTCCGGAATCGACCTTATCTCTGGCTCAAAATGCGTTTTCTGCATTGTGCCATAACTTTGCAGAGAAGCTTCAGAACATGAAATTTTCACCTCCCACAATAGCAGAAATGGTCTTTCTAGTAGGTGCACATCAAATCTAAGCTGTCTGAAGTGTTTTTCCAAAGTTATCAACATTTTTATGTTTGGCGTTCCGGAATCGACCTTATCTCAGGCTCAAAACGCGTTTTACGCATTGTGCCATAACTCTGCAGGGAAGCTTCAGAACATGAAATTTTCACCTGCCACTATAGCAGAAAGGGTCTTTCGAGTAGTTGCACATCAAATCTAAGCTGTCTGACGTGTTTTTCCAAAGTTATCAGCATTTTTATGTTTGGCGTTCCGGAATCGACCTCATCTCAGGCTGACAACACGTTTTCTGCATTGTGCCATAACTTTGCAGAGAAGCTTCAGAACATGAAATTTTCACCTCCCACTACAACAGAAAGGGTGTTTCTAGCAGTTGCACATCAAATCTAAGTTGTCTGAAGTGTTTTTCAAAAGTTATCATCATTTTTATGTTTGGCGTTCCGGAATCGACCTTATCTCAGGCTGAAAACGCGTTTTCTGCATTGTGCCATAACTTTGCATGGATGCTTCCGAACATGAAATTTTCACGTCCCACTATCGCAGAAAGGGTCTTTCTAGTAGTTGCACATCAAATCTAAGCTGTCTGAAGTGTTTTTCCAAAGTTATCAACATTTTTATGTTTGGCGTTCCGGAATCGACCTTATCTCAGGCTCAAAACGCGTTTTACGCATTGTGCCATAACTCTGCAGGGAAGCTTCAGAACATGAAATTTTCACCTGCCACTATAGCAGAAAGGGTCTTTCGAGTAGTTGCACATCAAATCTAAGCTGTCTGACGTGTTTTTCCAAAGTTATCAGCATTTTTATGTTTGGCGTTCCGGAATCGACCTCATCTCAGGCTGACAACACGTTTTCTGCATTGTGCCATAACTTTGCAGAGAAGCTTCAGAATATGAAATTTTCACCTCCCACTACAACAGAAAGGGTGTTTCTAGCAGTTGCACATCAAATCTAAGTTGTCTGAAGTGTTTTTCAAAAGTTATCATCATTTTTATGTTTGGCGTTCCGGAATCGACCTTATCTCAGGCTGAAAACGCGTTTTCTGCATTGTGCCATAACTTTGCATGGATGCTTCCGAACATGAAATTTTCACGTCCCACTATCGCAGAAAGGGTCTTTCTAGTAGTTGCACATCAAATCTAAGCAGTCTGAAGTGTTTTTCCAAAGCTATCAACATTTTTATGTTTGGCGTTCCGGAATCGACTTATCTCAGGCCGAAAACGCTTTGTCTGCATTGTGCCATAACTTTGCATGAAAGCTTCCGAACATGAAATTTTCACGTCCCACTATCGCAGAAAGGGTCTTTCTAGTAGTTGCACATCAAATCTAGGCTGCCTGAAGTGTTTTTCCAAAGTTATCAACATTTTTATGTTTGGCGTTCCGGAATCGACCTTATCTCAGGCTGAAAACGCGTTTTACGCATTGTGCCATAACTTTACCGGGAAGCTTCAGAACATGAAATTTTCACCTCCCACAATAGCAGAAAGGGTCTTTCTAGTAGTTGCACATCAAATCTAAGCTGTCTGAAATGTTTTTCCAAAGTTATCAACAATTTTATGTTTGGCGTTCCAGAACCAACCTTATCTCACGCTGAAAACACGTTTTCTGCAACGTGCCATAACTTTACAGGGAAGCTTCCGAACATGAAATTTAACCTCCCACTATAGCAGAAAGGGTCTTTTTAGTAGTTGCACATCAAATCTAAGCTGTCTGAAGTGTTTTTCCAAAGTTATCAACACTTTTATGTTTGGCGTTCCGGAATCGACCTTATCTCAGGCTCAAAATGCGTTTTCTGCATTGTGCCAAAACTTTGCAGAGAAGCTTCTGAACATTAAATTTTAACCTCGCACTATAGCACAAAGGGTCTTTCTAGTAGTTGCACATCAAATCGAAGCTGTCTGAAGTGTTTTCCAAACTTATCAACTTTTTTATGTTTGGCGTTCCGGAATCGACCTCATCTCAGGCTGAAAACGCGTTTTCTGCATTGTGCCATAACTTTGCAGAGAAGCTTCAGAACATGAAATTTTCAACTCCCACTACAACAGAAAGGGTGTTTCTAGCAGTTGCACATCAAATCTAAGTTGTCTGAAGTGTTTTTCAAAAGTTATCATCATTTTTATGTTTGGCGTTCCGGAATCGACCTTATCTCAGGCTGAAAACGCGTTTTCTGCATTGTGCCATAACTTTGCATGGATGCTTCCGAACATGAAATTTTCACGTCCCACTATCGCAGAAAGGGTCTTTCTAGTAGTTGCACATCAAATCTAAGCTGTCTGAAGTGTTTTTCCAAAGTTATCAACATTTTTATGTTTGGCGTTCGGGAATCGACCTTATCTCAGGCTCAAAATGCGTTTTCTGCATTGTGCCATAACTTTGCAGAGAAGCTTAAGAACATGACATTTTCACCTCCTACTATAGCAGAAATGGTCTTTCTAGTAGTTGCACATCAAATCTAGGCTGCCTGAAGTGTTTTTCCAAAGTTATCAACATTTTTATGTTTGGCGTTCCGGAATCGACCTTATCTCAGGCTGAAAACGCGTTTTACGCATTGTGCCATAACTTTACCGGGAAGCTTCAGAACATGAAATTTTCACCTCCCACAATAGCCGAAAGGGTCTTTCTAGTAGTTGCACATCAAATCTAAGCTGTCTGAAATGTTTTTCCAAAGTTATCAACAATTTTATGTTTGGCGTTCCAGAACCAACCTTATCTCACGCTGAAAACACGTTTTCTGCAACGTGCCATAACTTTACAGGGAAGCTTCCGAACATGAAATTTAACCTCCCACTATAGCAGAAAGGGTCTTTTTAGTAGTTGCACATCAAATCTAAGCTGTCTGAAGTGTTTTTCCAAAGTTATCAACACTTTTATGTTTGGCGTTCCGGAATCGACCTTATCTCAGGCTCAAAATGCGTTTTCTGCATTGTGCCAAAACTTTGCAGAGAAGCTTCTGAACATTAAATTTTAACCTCGCACTATAGCACAAAGGGTCTTTCTAGTAGTTGCACATCAAATCGAAGCTGTCTGAAGTGTTTTCCAAACTTATCAACTTTTTTATGTTTGGCGTTCCGGAATCGACCTCATCTCAGGCTGAAAACGCGTTTTCTGCATTGTGCCATAACTTTGCAGAGAAGCTTCAGAACATGAAATTTTCAACTCCCACTACAACAAAAAGGGTGTTTGTAGCAGTTGCACATCAAATCTAAGCTGTCTGAAGTGTTTTTCAAATGTTATCAACATTTTTATGTTTGGCGTTCCGGAATCGACCTTATCTCAGGCTCAAAACGCGTTTTACGCATTGTGCCATAACTTTACAGGGAAGCTTCAGAACATGAAATGTTCTCCTCCCACTATAGCAGAAAGGGTCTTTCTAGTAGTTGCACATCAAATCTAAGCTGTCTGAAGTGTTTTTCAAAAGTTATCAACATTTTTATGTTTGGCGTTCCGGAATCGACCTTATCTCAGGATGAAAAATCGTTTTCTGCATTGTCCCATAACTTTGCAGGAAAGCGTCAGAAAATGAAATTTTGACCTCTCACTATAGCAGAAATGGTCTTTCTAGTAGTTGCACATCAAATCTAAGCTGTCTGAACTGTTTTTCGAAAGTTATCAACATTTTTATGTTTGGCGTTCCGGAATCGACCTTATCTCAGTCTGAAAACGCGTTGTCTGCATTGTGCCATAACTTTGCATGAAAGCTTCCGAACATGAAATTTTCACCTCCCACTGTTGCAGAAAGGGTCTTTTTAGTAGTTGCGCATCAAATCTAAGCTGTCTGAATTGTTTTTCCAAAGTGATCAACATTTTTATGTTTGGCGTTTGGGAATCGACCTTATCTCAGGCTCAAAATGCGTTTTCTGCATTGTGCCATAACTTTACAGGGAAGCTTCAGAACATGAAATGTTCACCTCCCACTATAGCAGAAAGGGTCTTTCTAGTAGTTGCACATCAAATCTAAGCTGTCTGAAGTGTTTTTCCAAAATTATCAACACTTTTATGTTTGGCGTTCCGGAATCGACCTTATCTCAGGCTGAAAACGCGTTTTACGCATTGTGCCATAACTCTGCAGGGAAGCTTCACAACATGAAATTTTGACCTCCCACTATAGCAGAAATGGTCTTTCTAGTAGTTGCACATCAAATCTAAGCTGTCTGAGCTTATCGACCTTATCTCAGGCTGAAAACGCGTTTTACGCATTGTACCATAACTTTGCATGAAAGCTTCAGAACATGAAATTTTCACCTCCCACTACAACAAAAAGGGTGTTTGTAGCAGTTGCACATCAAATCTAAGCTGTCTGAAGTGTTTTTCGAAAGTTATCAACATTTTTATGTTTGGCGTTCCGGAATCGACCTTATCTCAGGCTCAAAACGCGTTTTACGCATTGTGCCATAACTTTACAGGGAAGCCTCAGAACATGAAATGTTCACCTCCCACTATAGCAGAAATGGTCTTTCTAGTAGTTGCACATCAAATTTAAGCTGTCTGAAGTGTTTTTCCAAAGTTATCAACATTTTTATGTTTGGCGTTCCGGAATCAACTTTATCTCAGGCTGAAAACGCGTTTTCTGCATTGTGCCATAACTTTGCATGGATGCTTCCGAACATGAAATTTGCACCTCCCACTATAGCAGAAAGGGTCTTTTTAGTAGTTGCACACCAAATCTAAGCTGTCTGAAGTGTATTTCCAAAGTTATCAAAATTTTTATGTTTGGCGTTCCGGAACCAACCTTATCTCAGGATGAAAAATCGTTATCTGCATTGTCCCATAACTTTGCAGGGAAGCTTCAGAACATATAATTTTGACCTCCCACTATAGCAGAAAGGGTCTTTCTGGTAGTTGCACATCAAATCTAAGCTGTCTGATGTGTTTTTCCAAAGTTATCAACATTTTTATGTTTGGCGTTCCGGAATCGACCTTATCTCAGGCTGTAAACGCGTTTTACGCATTGTGCCATAACTTTGCATGAAAGCTTCCGAACATGAAATTTTAACCTCACACTATAGCAGAAAGGGTCTTTCTAGTAGTTGCACATCAAATCTAAGCTGTCTGAAGTGTTTTTCCAAACTTATCAACATTTTTATGTTTGGCGTTCCGGAACCAACCTTAACTCAGGCTGAAAACCCGTTTTCTGCATCGTGCCATAACTTTGCAGGGAAGCCTCAGAACATGAAATGTTCACCTCCCACTATAGCAGAAAGGGTCTTTTTAGTACTTGCACAACAAATCTAAGCTGTCTGAACTGTTTTTCGAAAGTTATCAACATTTTTATGTTTGGCGTTCCGGAATCGACTTATCTCAGGCCGAAAACGCATTGTCTGCATTGTGCCATAACTTTGCATGAAAGCTTCCGAACATGAAATTTTAACCTCCCACTATAGCAGAAAGGGACTTTTTAGTAGTTGCGCATCAAATCTAAGCAGTCTGAAGTGTTTTTCGAAAGTGATCAACATTTTTATGTTTGGCGTTCGGGAATCGACCTTATCTCAGGCTCAAAATGCGTTTTCTGCATTGTGCCCTAACTTTGCAGAGAAGCTTCAGAACATGACATTTTCACCTCCTACTATAGCAGAAATGGTCTTTCTAGTAGTTGCACATCAAATCTAGGCTGTCTGAAGTGTTTTTCCAAAGTTATCAACATTTTTATGTTTGGCGTTCCGGAATCGACCTTATCTCAGGCTGAAAACGCGTTTTACGCATTGTGCCATAACTTTACCGGGAAGCTTCAGAACATGAAATTTTCAGCTCCCACAATAGCAGAAAGGGTCTTTCTAGTAGTTGCACATCAAATCTAAGCTGTCTGAAATGTTTTTCCAAAGTTATCAACATTTTTATGTTTGGCGTTCCAGAACCAACCTTATCTCAGGCTGAAAACACGTTTTCTGCAACGTGCCATAACTTTACAGGGAAGCTTCCGAACATGAAATATAACCTCCCACTATAGCAGAAAGGGTCTTTTTAGTAGTTGCACATCAAATCTAAGCTGTCTGAAGTGTTTTTCCAAAGTTATCAACACTTTTATGTTTGGCGTTCCGGAATCGACCTTATCTCAGGCTCAAAAATGCGTTTTCTGCATTGTGCCAAAACTTTGCAGAGAAGCTTCTGAACATTAAATTTTAACCTCCCACTATAGCACAAAGGGTCTTTCTAGTAGTTGCACATCAAATCGAAGCTGTCTGAAGTGTTTTCCAAACTTATCAACTTTTTTATGTTTGGCGTTTCGGAATCGACCTCATCTCAGGCTGAAAACGCGTTTTCTGCATTGTGCCATAACTTTGCAGAGAAGCTTCAGAACATGAAATTTTCAACTCCCACTACAACAAAAAGGGTGTTTGTAGCAGTTGCACATCAAATCTAAGCTGTCTGAAGTGTTTTTCAAATGTTATCAACATTTTTATGTTTGGCGTTCCGGAATCGACCTTATCTCAGGCTCAAAACGCGTTTTACGCATTGTGCCATAACTTTACAGGGAAGCTTCAGAACATGAAATGTTCTCCTCCCACTATAGCAGAAAGGGTCTTTCTAGTAGTTGCACATCAAATCTAAGCTGTCTGACGTGTTTTTCCAAAGTTATCAGCATTTTTATGTTTGGCGTTCCGGAATCGACCTCATCTCAGGCTGACAACACGTTTTCTGCATTGTGCCATAACTTTGCAGAGAAGATTCAGAACATGAAATTTTCACCTCCCACTACAACAGAAAGGGTGTTTCTAGCAGTTGCACATCAAATCTAAGTTGTCTGAAGTGTTTTTCAAAAGTTATCATCATTTTTATGTTTGGCGTTCCGGAATCGACCTTATCTCAGGCTGAAAACGCGTTTTCTGCATTGTGCCATAACTTTGCATGGATGCTTCCGAACATGAAATTTTCACGTCCCACTATCGCAGAAAGGGTCTTTCTAGTAGTTGCACATCAAATCTAAGCTGTCTGAAGTGTTTTTCCAAAGCTATCAACATTTTTATGTTTGGCGTTCCGGAATCGACTTATCTCAGGCCGAAAACGCATTGTCTGCATTGTGCCATAACTTTGCATGAAAGCTTCCGAACATGAAATTTTAACCTCCCACTATAGCAGAAAGGGACTGTTTAGTAGTTGCGCATCAAATCTAAGCAGTCTGAAGTGTTTTTCGAAAGTGATCAACATTTTTATGTTTGGCGTTCGGGAATCGACCTTATCTCAGGCTCAAAATGCGTTTTCTGCATTGTGCCATAACTTTGCAGAGAAGCTTCAGAACATGACATTTTCACCTCCTACTATAGCAGAAATGGTCTTTCTAGTAGTTGCACATCAAATCTAGGCTGTCTGAAGTGTTTTTCCAAAGTTATCAACATTTTTATGTTTGGCGTTCCGGAATCGACCTTATCTCAGGTTGAAAACGCGTTTTACGCATTGTGCCATAACTTTACCGGGAAGCTTCAGAACATGAAATTTTCACCTCCCACAATAGCAGAAAGGGTCTTTCTAGTAGTTGCACATCAAATCTAAGCTGTCTGAAATGTTTTTCCAAAGTTATCAACATTTTTATGTTTGGCGTTCCGGAATCGACCTTATCTCAGGCTCAAAACGCGTTTTACGCATTGTGCCATAACTTTACAGGGAAGCTTCAGAACATGAAATGTTCTCCTCCCACTATAGCAGAAAGGGTCTTTCTAGTAGTTGCACATCAAATCTAAGCTGTCTGACGTGTTTTTCCAAAGTTATCAGCATTTTTATGTTTGGCGTTCCGGAATCGACCTCATCTCAGGCTGACAACACGTTTTCTGCATTGTGCCATAACTTTGCAGAGAAGCTTCAGAACATGAAATTTTCACCTCCCACTACAACAGAAAGGGTGTTTCTAGCAGTTGCACATCAAATCTAAGTTGTCTGAAGTGTTTTTCAAAAGTTATCATCATTTTTATGTTTGGCGTTCCGGAATCGACCTTATCTCAGGCTGAAAACGCGTTTTCTGCATTGTGCCATAACTTTGCATGGATGCTTCCGAACATGAAATTTTCACGTCCCACTATCGCAGAAAGGGTCTTTCTAGTAGTTGCACATCAAATCTAAGCTGTCTGAAGTGTTTTTCCAAAGCTATCAACATTTTTATGTTTGGCGTTCCGGAATCGACTTATCTCAGGCCGAAAACGCATTGTCTGCATTGTGCCATAACTTTGCATGAAAGCTTCCGAACATGAAATTTTAACCTCCCACTATAGCAGAAAGGGACTGTTTAGTAGTTGCGCATCAAATCTAAGCAGTCTGAAGTGTTTTTCGAAAGTGATCAACATTTTTATGTTTGGCGTTCGGGAATCGACCTTATCTCAGGCTCAAAATGCGTTTTCTGCATTGTGCCATAACTTTGCAGAGAAGCTTCAGAACATGAAATTTTCACCTCCCACAATAGCAGAAAGGGTCTTTCTAGTAGTTGCACATCAAATCTAAGCTGTCTGAAATGTTTTTCCAAAGTTATCAACATTTTTATGTTTGGCGTTCCAGAACCAACCTTATCTCAGGCTGAAAACACGTTTTCTGCAACGTGCCATAACTTTACAGGGAAGCTTCAGAACATGAAATGTTCACCTCCCACTATAGCAGAAAGGGTCTTTCTAGTAGTTACACATCAAATCTAAGCTGTCTGAAGTGTTTTTCGAAAGTTATCAACATTATTTATGTTTGGCGTTCCGGAATCGACCTTATCTCAGGCTCAAAATGCGTTTTCTGCATTGTGCCAAAACTTTGCAGAGAAGCTTCTGAACATTAAATTTTAACCTCCCACTATAGCACAAAGGGTCTTTCTAGTAGTTGCACATCAAATCTAAGCTGTCTGAAGTGTTTTTCAAATGTTATCAACATTTTTATGTTTGGCGTTCCGGAATCGACCTTATCTCAGGCTCAAAACGCGTTTTACGCATTGTGCCATAACTTTACAGGGAAGCTTCAGAACATGAAATGTTCTCCTCCCACTATAGCAGAAAGGGTCTTTCTAGTAGTTGCACATCAAATCTAAGCTGTCTGAAGTGTTTTTCAAAAGTTATCAACATTTTTATGTTTGGCGTTCCGGAATCGACCTTATCTCAGGATGAAAAATCGTTTTCTGCATTGTCCCATAACTTTGCAGGAAAGCGTCAGAAAATGAAATTTTGACCTCTCACTATAGCAGAAATGGTCTTTCTAGTAGTTGCACATCAAATCTAAGCTGTCTGAACTGTTTTTCGAAAGTTATCAACATTTTTATGTTTGGCGTTCCGGAATCGACCTTATCTCAGTCTGAAAACGCGTTGTCTGCATTGTGCCATAACTTTGCATGAAAGCTTCCGAACATGAAATTTTAACCTCCCACTGTTGCAGAAAGGGTCTTTTTAGTAGTTGCGCATCAAATCTAAGCTGTCTGAATTGTTTTTCCAAAGTGATCAACATTTTTATGTTTGGCGTTCGGGAATCGACCTTATCTCAGGCTCAAAATGCGTTTTCTGCATTGTGCCATAACTTTACAGGGAAGCTTCAGAACATGAAATGTTCACCTCCCACTATAGCAGAAAGGGTCTTTATAGTAGTTGCACATCAAATCTAAGCTGTCTGAAGTGTTTTTCCAAAATTATCAACACTTTTATGTTTGGCGTTCCGGAATCGACCTTATCTCAGGCTGAAAACGCGTTTTACGCATTGTGCCATAACTCTGCAGGGAAGCTTCACAACATGAAATTTTGACCTCCCACTATAGCAGAAATGGTCTTTCTAGTAGTTGCACATCAAATCTAAGCTGTCTGAAGTGTTTTTCAAAAGTTATCAACATTTTTATGTTTGGTGTTCCGGAATCGACCTCATCTCAGGCTGAAAACGCGTTTTCTGCATTGTGCCATAACTTTGCAGAGAAGCTTCAGAACATGAAATTTTCACCTCCCACTACAACAAAAAGGGTGTTTGTAGCAGTTGCAGATCAAATCTAAGCTGTCTGAGCTTATCGACCTTATCTCAGGCTGAAAACGCGTTTTACGCATTGTACCATAACTTTGCATGAAAGCTTCAGAACATGAAATTTTCACCTCCCACTACAACAAAAAGGGTGTTTGTAGCAGTTGCACATCAAATTTAAGCTGTCTGAAGTGTTTTTCCAAAGTTATCAACATTTTTATGTTTGGCGTTCCGGAATCAACTTTATCTCAGGCTGAAAACGCGTTTTCTGCATTGTGCCATAACTTTGCATGGATGCTTCCGAACATGAAATTTGCACCTCCCACTATAGCAGAAAGGGTCTTTTTAGTAGTTGCACACCAAATCTAAGCTGTCTGAAGTGTATTTCCAAAGTTATCAAAATTTTTATGTTTGGCGTTCCGGAACCAACCTTATCTCAGGATGAAAAATCGTTATCTGCATTGTCCCATAACTTTGCAGGGAAGCTTCAGAACATATAATTTTGACCTCCCACTATAGCAGAAAGGGTCTTTCTGGTAGTTGCACATCAAATCTAAGCTGTCTGATGTGTTTTTCCAAAGTTATCAACATTTTTATGTTTGGCGTTCCGGAATCGACCTTATCTCAGGCTGAAAAGGCGTTTTACGCATTGTGCCATAACTTTGCATGAAAGCTTCCGAACATGAAATTTTAACCTCACACTATAGCAGAAAGGGTCTTTCTAGTAGTTGCACATCAAATCTAAGCTGTCTGAAGTGTTTTTCAAAAGTTATCAACATTTTTATGTTTGGTGTTCCGGAATCGACCTCATCTCAGGCTGAAAACGCGTTTTCTGCATTGTGCCATAACTTTGCAGAGAAGCTTCAGAACATGAAATTTTCACCTCCCACTACAACAAAAAGGGTGTTTGTAGCAGTTGCAGATCAAATCTAAGCTGTCTGAGCTTATCGACCTTATCTCAGGCTGAAAACGCGTTTTACGCATTGTACCATAACTTTGCATGAAAGCTTCAGAACATGAAATTTTCACCTCCCACTACAACAAAAAGGGTGTTTGTAGCAGTTGCACATCAAATTTAAGCTGTCTGAAGTGTTTTTCCAAAGTTATCAACATTTTTATGTTTGGCGTTCCGGAATCAACTTTATCTCAGGCTGAAAACGCGTTTTCTGCATTGTGCCATAACTTTGCATGGATGCTTCCGAACATGAAATTTGCACCTCCCACTATAGCAGAAAGGGTCTTTTTAGTAGTTGCACACCAAATCTAAGCTGTCTGAAGTGTATTTCCAAAGTTATCAAAATTTTTATGTTTGGCGTTCCGGAACCAACCTTATCTCAGGATGAAAAATCGTTATCTGCATTGTCCCATAACTTTGCAGGGAAGCTTCAGAACATATAATTTTGACCTCCCACTATAGCAGAAAGGGTCTTTCTGGTAGTTGCACATCAAATCTAAGCTGTCTGATGTGTTTTTCCAAAGTTATCAACATTTTTATGTTTGGCGTTCCGGAATCGACCTTATCTCAGGCTGTAAACGCGTTTTACGCATTGTGCCATAACTTTGCATGAAAGCTTCCGAACATGAAATTTTAACCTCACACTATAGCAGAAAGGGTCTTTCTAGTAGTTGCACATCAAATCTAAGCTGTCTGAAGTGTTTTTCCAAACTTATCAACATTTTTATGTTTGGCGTTCCGGAACCAACCTTATCTCAGGCTGAAAACACGTTTTCTGCATCGTGCCATAACTTTGCAGGGAAGCCTCAGAACATGAAATGTTCACCTCCCACTATAGCAGAAAGGGTCTTTTTAGTACTTGCACAACAAATCTAAGCTGTCTGAACTGTTTTTCGAAAGTTATCAACATTTTTATGTTTGGCGTTCCGGAATCGACTTATCTCAGGCCGAAAACGCATTGTCTGCATTGTGCCATAACTTTGCATGAAAGCTTCCGAACATGAAATTTTAACCTCCCACTATAGCAGAAAGGGACTTTTTAGTAGTTGCGCATCAAATCTAAGCAGTCTGAAGTGTTTTTCGAAAGTGATCAACATTTTTATGTTTGGCGTTCGGGAATCGACCTTATCTCAGGCTCAAAATGCGTTTTCTGCATTGTGCCCTAACTTTGCAGAGAAGCTTCAGAACATGACATTTTCACCTCCTACTATAGCAGAAATGGTCTTTCTAGTAGTTGCACATCAAATCTAGGCTGTCTGAAGTGTTTTTCCAAAGTAATCAACATTTTTATGTTTGGCGTTCCGGAATCGACCTTATCTCAGGCTGAAAACGCGTTTTACGCATTGTGCCATAACTTTACCGGGAAGCTTCAGAACATGAAATTTTCAGCTCCCACAATAGCAGAAAGGGTCTTTCTAGTAGTTGCACATCAAATCTAAGCTGTCTGAAATGTTTTTCCAAAGTTATCAACATTTTTATGTTTGGCGTTCCAGAACCAACCTTATCTCAGGCTGAAAACACGTTTTCTGCAACGTGCCATAACTTTACAGGGAAGCTTCCGAACATGAAATATAACCTCCGACTATAGCAGAAAGGGTCTTTTTAGTAGTTGCACATCAAATCTAAGCTGTCTGAAGTGTTTTTCCAAAGTTATCAACACTTTTATGTTTGGCGTTCCGGAATCGACCTTATCTCAGGCTCAAAATGCGTTTTCTGCATTGTGCCAAAACTTTGCAGAGAAGCTTCTGAACATTAAATTTTAACCTCCCACTATAGCACAAAGGGTCTTTCTAGTAGTTGCACATCAAATCGAAGCTGTCTGAAGTGTTTTCCAAACTTATCAACTTTTTTATGTTTGGCGTTTCGGAATCGACCTCATCTCAGGCTGAAAACGCGTTTTCTGCATTGTGCCATAACTTTGCAGAGAAGCTTCAGAACATGAAATTTTCAACTCCCACTACAACAAAAAGGGTGTTTGTAGCAGTTGCACATCAAATCTAAGCTGTCTGAAGTGTTTTTCAAATGTTATCAACATTTTTATGTTTGGCGTTCCGGAATCGACCTTATCTCAGGCTCAAAACGCGTTTTACGCATTGTGCCATAACTTTACAGGGAAGCTTCAGAACATGAAATGTTCTCCTCCCACTATAGCAGAAAGGGTCTTTCTAGTAGTTGCACATCAAATCTAAGCTGTCTGACGTGTTTTTCCAAAGTTATCAGCATTTTTATGTTTGGCGTTCCGGAATCGACCTCATCTCAGGCTGACAACACGTTTTCTGCATTGTGCCATAACTTTGCAGAGAAGCTTCAGAACATGAAATTTTCACCTCCCACTACAACAGAAAGGGTGTTTCTAGCAGTTGCACATCAAATCTAAGTTGTCTGAAGTGTTTTTCAAAAGTTATCATCATTTTTATGTTTGGCGTTCCGGAATCGACCTTATCTCAGGCTGAAAACGCGTTTTCTGCATTGTGCCATAACTTTGCATGGATGCTTCCGAACATGAAATTTTCACGTCCCACTATCGCAGAAAGGGTCTTTCTAGTAGTTGCACATCAAATCTAAGCTGTCTGAAGTGTTTTTCCAAAGCTATCAACATTTTTATGTTTGGCGTTCCGGAATCGACTTATCTCAGGCCGAAAACGCATTGTCTGCATTGTGCCATAACTTTGCATGAAAGCTTCCGAACATGAAATTTTAACCTCCCACTATAGCAGAAAGGGACTGTTTAGTAGTTGCGCATCAAATCTAAGCAGTCTGAAGTGTTTTTCGAAAGTGATCAACATTTTTATGTTTGGCGTTCGGGAATCGACCTTATCTCAGGCTCAAAATGCGTTTTCTGCATTGTGCCATAACTTTGCAGAGAAGCTTCAGAACATGACATTTTCACCTCCTACTATAGCAGAAATGGTCTTTCTAGTAGTTGCACATCAAATCTAGGCTGTCTGAAGTGTTTTTCCAAAGTTATCAACATTTTTATGTTTGGCGTTCCGGAATCGACCTTATCTCAGGTTGAAAACGCGTTTTACGCATTGTGCCATAACTTTACCGGGAAGCTTCAGAACATGAAATTTTCACCTCCCACAATAGCAGAAAGGGTCTTTCTAGTAGTTGCACATCAAATCTAAGCTGTCTGAAATGTTTTTCCAAAGTTATCAACATTTTTATGTTTGGCGTTCCGGAATCGACCTTATCTCAGGCTCAAAACGCGTTTTACGCATTGTGCCATAACTTTACAGGGAAGCTTCAGAACATGAAATTTTCAACTCCCACTACAACAAAAAGGGTGTTTGTAGCAGTTGCACATCAAATCTAAGCTGTCTGAAGTGTTTTTCAAATGTTATCAACATTTTTATGTTTGGCGTTCCGGAATCGACCTTATCTCAGGCTCAAAACGCGTTTTACGCATTGTGCCATAACTTTACAGGGAAGCTTCAGAACATGAAATGTTCTCCTCCCACTATAGCAGAAAGGGTCTTTCTAGTAGTTGCACATCAAATCTAAGCTGTCTGACGTGTTTTTCCAAAGTTATCAGCATTTTTATGTTTGGCGTTCCGGAATCGACCTCATCTCAGGCTGACAACACGTTTTCTGCATTGTGCCATAACTTTGCAGAGAAGCTTCAGAACATGAAATTTTCACCTCCCACTACAACAGAAAGGGTGTTTCTAGCAGTTGCACATCAAATCTAAGTTGTCTGAAGTGTTTTTCAAAAGTTATCATCATTTTTATGTTTGGCGTTCCGGAATCGACCTTATCTCAGGCTGAAAACGCGTTTTCTGCATTGTGCCATAACTTTGCATGGATGCTTCCGAACATGAAATTTTCACGTCCCACTATCGCAGAAAGGGTCTTTCTAGTAGTTGCACATCAAATCTAAGCTGTCTGAAGTGTTTTTCCAAAGCTATCAACATTTTTTATGTTTGGCGTTCCGGAATCGACCTTATCTCAGTCTGAAAACGCGTTGTCTGCATTGTGCCATAACTTTGCATGAAAGCTTCCGAACATGAAATTTAACCTCCCACTATAGCAGAAAGGGTCTTTTTAGTAGTTGCACATCAAATCTAAGCTGTCTGAAGTGTTTTTCCAAAGTTATCAACACTTTTATGTTTGGCGTTCCGGAATCGACCTTATCTCAGGCTCAAAATGCGTTTTCTGCATTGTGCCAAAACTTTGCAGAGAAGCTTCTGAACATTAAATTTTAACCTCCCACTATAGCACAAAGGGTCTTTCTAGTAGTTGCACATCAAATCTAAGCTGTCTGAAGTGTTTTTCAAATGTTATCAACATTTTTATGTTTGGCGTTCCGGAATCGACCTTATCTCAGGCTCAAAACGCGTTTTACGCATTGTGCCATAACTTTACAGGGAAGCTTCAGAACATGAAATGTTCTCCTCCCACTATAGCAGAAAGGGTCTTTCTAGTAGTTGCACATCAAATCTAAGCTGTCTGAAGTGTTTTTCAAAAGTTATCAACATTTTTATGTTTGGCGTTCCGGAATCGACCTTATCTCAGGATGAAAAATCGTTTTCTGCATTGTCCCATAACTTTGCAGGAAAGCGTCAGAAAATGAAATTTTGACCTCTCACTATAGCAGAAATGGTCTTTCTAGTAGTTGCACATCAAATCTAAGCTGTCTGAACTGTTTTTCGAAAGTTATCAACATTTTTATGTTTGGCGTTCCGGAATCGACCTTATCTCAGTCTGAAAACGCGTTGTCTGCATTGTGCCATAACTTTGCATGAAAGCTTCCGAACATGAAATTTTAACCTCCCACTGTTGCAGAAAGGGTCTTTTTAGTAGTTGCGCATCAAATCTAAGCTGTCTGAATTGTTTTTCCAAAGTGATCAACATTTTTATGTTTGGCGTTCGGGAATCGACCTTATCTCAGGCTCAAAATGCGTTTTCTGCATTGTGCCATAACTTTACAGGGAAGCTTCAGAACATGAAATGTTCACCTCCCACTATAGCAGAAAGGGTCTTTCTAGTAGTTGCACATCAAATCTAAGCTGTCTGAAGTGTTTTTCCAAAATTATCAACACTTTTATGTTTGGCGTTCCGGAATCGACCTTATCTCAGGCTGAAAACGCGTTTTACGCATTGTGCCATAACTCTGCAGGGAAGCTTCACAACATGAAATTTTGACCTCCCACTATAGCAGAAATGGTCTTTCTAGTAGTTGCACATCAAATCTAAGCTGTCTGAAGTGTTTTTCAAAAGTTATCAACATTTTTATGTTTGGTGTTCCGGAATCGACCTCATCTCAGGCTGAAAACGCGTTTTCTGCATTGTGCCATAACTTTGCAGAGAAGCTTCAGAACATGAAATTTTCACCTCCCACTACAACAAAAAGGGTGTTTGTAACAGTTGCAGATCAAATCTAAGCTGTCTGAGCTTATCGACCTTATCTCAGGCTGAAAACGCGTTTTACGCATTGTACCATAACTTTGCATGAAAGCTTCAGACCATGAAATTTTCACCTCCCACTACAACAAAAAGGGTGTTTGTAGCAGTTGCACATCAAATTTAAGCTGTCTGAAGTGTTTTTCCAAAGTTATCAACATTTTTATGTTTGGCGTTCCGGAATCAACTTTATCTCAGGCTGAAAACGCGTTTTCTGCATTGTGCCATAACTTTGCATGGATGCTTCCGAACATGAAATTTGCACCTCCCACTATAGCAGAAAGGGTCTTTTTAGTAGTTGCACACCAAATCTAAGCTGTCTGAAGTGTATTTCCAAAGTTATCAAAATTTTTATGTTTGGCGTTCCGGAACCAACCTTATCTCAGGATGAAAAATCGTTATCTGCATTGTCCCATAACTTTGCAGGGAAGCTTCAGAACATATAATTTTGACCTCCCACTATAGCAGAAAGGGTCTTTCTGGTAGTTGCACATCAAATCTAAGCTGTCTGATGTGTTTTTCCAAAGTTATCAACATTTTTATGTTTGGCGTTCCGGAATCGACCTTATCTCAGGCTGAAAAGGCGTTTTACGCATTGTGCCATAACTTTGCATGAAAGCTTCCGAACATGACATTTTAACCTCACACAATAGCAGAAAGGGTCTTTCTAGTAGTTGCACATCAAATCTAAGCTGTCTGAAGTGTTTTTCAAAAGTTATCAACATTTTTATGTTTGGTGTTCCGGAATCGAACTCATCTCAGGCTGAAAACGCGTTTTCTGCATTGTGCCATAACTTTGCAGAGAAGCTTCAGAACATGAAATTTTCACCTCCCACTACAACAAAAAGGGTGTTTGTAGCAGTTGCAGATCAAATCTAAGCTGTCTGAGCTTATCGACCTTATCTCAGGCTGAAAACGCGTTTTACGCATTGTACCATAACTTTGCATGAAAGCTTCAGAACATGAAATTTTCACCTCCCACTACAACAAAAAGGGTGTTTGTAGCAGTTGCACATCAAATTTAAGCTGTCTGAAGTGTTTTTCCAAAGTTATCAACATTTTTATGTTTGGCGTTCCGGAATCAACTTTATCTCAGGCTGAAAACGCGTTTTCTGCATTGTGCCATAACTTTGCATGGATGCTTCCGAACATGAAATTTGCACCTCCCACTATAGCAGAAAGGGTCTTTTTAGTAGTTGCACACCAAATCTAAGCTGTCTGAAGTGTATTTCCAAAGTTATCAAAATTTTTATGTTTGGCGTTCCGGAACCAACCTTATCTCAGGATGAAAAATCGTTATCTGCATTGTCCCATAACTTTGCAGGGAAGCTTCAGAACATATAATTTTGACCTCCCACTATAGCAGAAAGGGTCTTTCTGGTAGTTGCACATCAAATCTAAGCTGTCTGATGTGTTTTTCCAAAGTTATCAACATTTTTATGTTTGGCGTTCCGGAATCGACCTTATCTCAGGCTGAAAACGCGTTTTACGCATTGTGCCATAACTTTGCATGAAAGCTTCCGAACATGAAATTTTAACCTCACACTATAGCAGAAAGGGTCTTTCTAGTAGTTGCACATCAAATCTAAGCTGTCTGAAGTGTTTTTCCAAACTTATCAACATTTTTATGTTTGGCGTTCCGGAACCAACCTTATCTCAGGCTGAAAACACGTTTTCTGCATCGTGCCATAACTTTGCAGGGAAGCCTCAGAACATCAAATGTTCACCTCCCACTATAGCAGAAAGGGTCTTTTTAGTACTTGCACAACAAATCTAAGCTGTCTGAACTGTTTTTCGAAAGTTAGCAACATTTTTATGTTTGGCGTTCCGGAATCGACCTTATCTCAGGCTTAAAACGCGTTTTACGCATTGTACCATAACTTTGCATGAAAGCTTCCGAACATGAAATTTTAACCTCACACTATAGCAGAAAGGGTCTTTCTAGTACTTGCACATCAAATCTAAGGTGTCTGAAGTGTTTTTCCAAAGTTATCAACAATTTTATGTTTGGCGTTCTGGAACCCACCTTATTTCAGGCTGAAAACGCTTGCGTTTTCTCCATTCTGCCATAACTTTGCAGGGAAGCTTCAGAACATGAAATTTTCAGCTCCCGCTATAGCAGAAAGGGTCTTTCTAGCAGTTGCACATGAAATCTAAGCTGTCTGAAGTGTTTTTCCAAAGTTATCAACATTTTTATGTTTGGCGTTCCGGAATCGACCTTATCTCAGGCTAAAAACGCGTTTTCTGTATTGTGCCATAACTTTGCAGGGAAGCTTCAGAAAATGAAATTATCACCACCCACTATAGCAGAAAGGGTCTTTCTAGCAGTTGCACATGAAATCTAAGCTGTCTGAAACGTTTTTCCAAAGTTATCAACATTTTTATTTTTGGTGTTGCGGGAACCACCTTATCTCAGACTGAAAACGCCTTTTCTGCATTGTGCTATAACTTTGCAGGGAAGCTTCAGAACATGACATTTTTACATCCCATTATAGCAGAAAGGGTCTTTCTAGTAGTTCCACATCAAATCTAAGCTGTCTGAAGTGTTTTTCCAAAGATATCAAGATATTTATGTTTGGCGTTCCGGGAACCACCTTATCTCAGACTGAAAACGCCTTTTCTGCATTGTGCTATAACTTTGCAGGGAAGCTTCAGAACATGACATTTTTACATCCCATTATAGCAGAAAGGGTGTTTCTAGTAGTTGCACACCAAATCTAAGCTGTCTGAATTGTTTTTCCAAAGTTATAAACATTTTTTATTTTTGGCTTTACGGAATCGACCTTATCTCAGGCTGAAAACGCGTTTTACGTATTGTGCCATAACTTTGCAGGGAAGCTTCAGAACATGACATTTGCACCCCCCACTATAGCAGAAAGGGTCTTTCTAGTAGTTGCACATCTAATCTAAGCTGTCTGCAGTGTTTTTCCAAAGTTACCTACGTTTTTATCTTTGGCGTTCCGGTATCGACCTTATCTCAGGCTGAAAATGCGTTTTCTGCATTGTGCCATGACTTTGCAGGGAAGCGTCAGAAGATGAAATTTTTACCTCCCACTATAGCAGAAAGGGTCTCTCTAGTAGTTACACATCTAATCTAAGCTGTCTGAAGTGTTTTTCCAAAGTTATTAACAATTTTATGTTTGGCGTTTCGGAATCGACCTTATTTCAGGCTGAAAACGCGTTTTACGCATTGCGCCATAACTTTTCAGGGAAGCTTCAGAACATCGAATTTTCACCACCCACCATATCAGAAAGTGTCTTTCTAGTAGTTGCACATCAAATCTAAGCTGTCTGAAGTGTTTTTCCAAAGTTATCAACACTTTTATGTTTGGCGTTCCGAAACTCACCTTATCTCTGGCTGAAAAGCGTTTTTGTGCATTGTGCCATAACTTTGCAGGGAAGCTTCTGAACATGAAATTTTAAACTTCCACTATAGCAGAAAAGGTCTTTCTAGTAGTTGCAGATCAAATCTAAGCTGTCTGAAATGTTTTTCCAAAGTTATCAACATTTTCATGTTTGGCGTTCCGGAATCGACCTTATCTCAGACTGAAAACGCATTTTAAGCATTCTGGCATAACTTTGCAGGGAAGCTTCAGAACATGACATTTTCACCCCACCACTATAGCAGAAAGGGTCTTTCTAGTAGTTGCACATCTAATCTAAGCTGTCCGAAGTGTTTTTCCAAAGTCATCTACATTTTTATGTTTGACGTTCCGGAATCGACCTTATCTCAGGCTGAAAATGCGTTTTCTGCATTGTGCCATAACTTTGCAGGGAAGCTTCAGAACATCGAATTTTCACATCCCACTATATCAGAAAGTGTCTTTCTAGTAGTTGCACATCAAATCTAAGCTGTCTGAAGTGTTTTTCCAAAGTTATCAACATTTTTACGCTTGGCGTTCCGGAACCCACCGTATCTCAGGCTGAAAACGCGTTTTCTGCATTGTGCCATAGCTTCTCAGGGAAGCTTCAGAACATGAAATTGTCACATCGCACTATAGCAGAAAGGGTCTTTCTAGTCGTTGCACATCAAATCTAAGTTTTCTGGTGTTTTTCCAAAGTTATCAACATTTTTATGTTTGGCGTTCCTGAACCCACCTTAGAGAGAGGAAGGAAACCACTATCTGTCAAACCTGTAATGATTTATTGATTTATGACTCCGGAAGTAATAAACCCCACCCCTTCCGGAAGTAATAAAGCCCCTCCCCCTTTTTATATCAAAAAGAAATTAAAATAATAACCCTCCCCTTTTTTATATCAACAGGAAATTAAAATAATAACCCTCCCCCCTTGTTTATGACAGGAAGTAAAATAACGAAGGGAGTGGGGGCGGACAGCTGTATAAACATCACCCTGTGTGTATATATATATACGTACCCTTCAGACTGTAGCCAGGAGCAAGGACCCGACGAGCACAACCAACCGACAATGTCTGTCCCTACAACGATGCGCGGCTCACCAGTGATCAGCGAGACGGCTGTGACTGTTATTGAGGACCCGTGGATGGGCGTCGGGGCTCCCCGTAAATCTGTAATGTACCTACGACGTACGCTGGCACCGCCGGGGGAATCTTTGCAGGAAGAGTGGTCTCTAGAGCCTTACGGACGCCGAGGAAGATGGGGGTACACGTTTAAGTACGAAACAGCCGAATTGTACATTTACCAGCTGGAGGATGACGAAACCCTGAGTGCCTGTACGGAGATGGCTGTGTTATCGTCTAACGACTGGGGTGTGCTGAGAGAGGTGAAGCCGGAAAATCTTCCCTGGACTGGAGAAGAAGAAGAACAACGTCAGAAGGTCGGAGTCGTTTCTAACAAACCCGAGCATATGGAGAGGAAACCGTCCTTCATGGCTATATGGTTGGCTAAAATGTCAGGATCAGGACGCTGGTCCTTCAGGGCCATCCATAAAGTATCAACAGGAGTCACAGGCGAAGAAGAAGAAGATTTCGTCCTGGAGTATTTTAATTCCGATTGTGGCGTTTTTCGTACTCTGTTAACCATACCGATGGATGCTTGGAGTGAGAAAATCCAGGAGATTTCTCCAAAAATCGACGGTCTCTTCTACCATAGCCGCTTATGGAATGATGCCCTTGTGTTGAAAAAAGCACTGACCTTTTAGGACCGCCCCACTCTGGACCGCCTACTTGTTGATGGTTGTTATAAAGAGGATTTTTTCCAGAGCAACACCATGCAGACGTGTCTGTTGGAACAAGACCATCCAAGACAACGATGAGGCCCGAAGGTGTTCCGAGACGTATCGTCACTACCTTCCTCGGAGCTGCTACAGGCGGTCCCGGGTACGGGATGAACAACTCCATGCCGTCACCTCTACTTCCTGCGGTAGAACACGTTGCGGCTGACGATCATAAGTACGAGGATTCTAACGGCGACACGACAGACGGAGCCCGTCCTTCATTGGCCGTCAAAGACAACACAGACGTCTCTGTTACAACGGAAATGCAAGATGTGGATGACGAGGAGGAACCCGCAGGGAAGACGGCAACCACCTGCACCGGGAACGAAACTGTCGACGTGCATCCGACTGTTTTATCCCCTGCTTCTCAAGACCTAGAACCAGCAGCTAATGATGAAACGGACGGATGGATAAGCGGTTTGTTCCTGAAAGCTGTAAAGACAGTTGTATTTCATCTACTAGGTAAAACCATGCGCCGGTATTGGAGGGAGATCTGCTACGGTTGCCAAGTAGACCATCCCAGCCAACTACAACACAGCTGTCTTGAAGAAATGGAGGATGATTTCTACAGGCTTAACTTCCACCCGTTGATGAAGAGACTCTGTAACAAGAACTTTCTGCCTGCTATACAGCATTACTTGACTCTGAATGATGTACAACCAGAGAAAATGAGAATCAAGGCTACAGCCGAGACAGTCTTGCTCGAAATGAGGTCTCCAAAATCAAGTGTATGGACTGAATACATCAAAAATGAGCCAGAGGATCTTCTAATTGAACGTCTGGAATCAGCAAGTAGAATCTGGAATAGAACGCCGGTCCTGTTCGATGTCACAAACACGAGATTCCCTCGTATGTGATTTACTTTTTTTTAACTCTTTTACTCTCTTTGTATAACATTACGATTGAATCCTGACATAACTGTTTAATAAAAACATTAAGAAGCATATTCGGATCTCACCTCGTTCATTTCTCGTTTAACATGTCGGTGAAACACATCATTAAAAGAGTTTATTACAATCCTCTTCACCCTGGGAGCTATGGAGGCGTGGATCGCCTCCGTCGCGGGGTGCAGGTCGAGACTGGAAAACCTGTCAGTTCTAAATCTATTAAAGATTTTTTATCAAAACAGGATGCTTACACCCTGCATAAACCGACCAGAGTAAACTTTCCGAGAAACAGAGTATTTGTTCACAGGCCTCTTCAACAATTCCAGGCCGACCTATGCGACATGCAGGCATTGGCTAGATATAACGACGATCAAAATTACTTGTTGACCGTTATAGATGTATTTTCAAAGAAGGCCTATGTACGCGTTTTAAAAAGAAAGACTGCGATCGAGACAGTGAAGGCGTTCGAATCAGTGCTGGAGGAGAGCGGGACGCCTGTAAAGCTACAGACGGATGACGGGAAAGAATTTTTTAACAAGAGTTTCAAGGCTTTGATGGAAAGGAAGGGTATTAATCATTTTTCAACAGCGAGTGACGTTAAGGCCTCTGTGGTTGAGAGATTTAACCGCACTCTTAAAAATCGGATGTGGAGATATTTCACGGCTAAAAACACACTACGTTACATCGAGGTTTTACAGGATCTAGTAAAGAGTTATAATCACAGCTATCATAGCAGTATAAAAATGACACCGATGGAAGTAACTAAAGAAAATACTCTGCAAGTGTTTGACAATCTTTACATTAGACCGTCAAAAGATAGGCAGAAGCCGAAATTTAAGGAGGGCGATCATGTTAGAATATCGAAACTACGAGGTGTATTTGACAAAAAGTATGAGCAGAGTTTTACAGATGAGATATTTACGGTAACGGAATGTATTCAGCGCAACCCGCCTGTGTATAAATTGAAAGATTTCGACGGCGAGCCCATCCAAGGATCATTTTATGATCAAGAATTACAAAAAGTACAACTCGTAAAGGATAAAGTATTTCACGTTGAAAAGATTCTCAAGGAACGCTGCGTTAAAGGAGAGAGGCAGGTCTTTGTCCAATGGAAGAACTGGCCTGAAAAATTCAACAGCTGGGTAAAAGCTTCGGATATAAAAAATATATAACAAGGTCCTTCTTTACATCAGGCATCATATCACCATGTACGACTCAAAGAATGCAGGCTTCTATGTGACTTTACCATCAAACGCCAGCGCAAAAGTTTTTAAAGACAACTCGATCGGTACTTTCCGCGTCGATTTAGCACAACATATTGATTTAAACGGAAAATGGGAGGTCGCTTTGACGGAGATTACATACCCTCACACGTGGCATAATATTCCGGAGGATACAGCATCATTTTACTGGAAACCGAACCATAGAGTACCTGATTCCAACACAAACACGGCTCCCCCTAGAGGATCAGATTCGGAGGCTAACACGACACGGCGGTATAAAGATGAATTTCATAGAGCCATGGCTCGTCTTAGGGCTCCGGATCCCGATGCCAGCGCCTCTGCTCAGAGGAAAAAAGACGAATCACGTGGGATTGATCGACATTTCAAAACGGCTGGAACAGATATTTCCAGACTGAAGTTTAAGGGAGGATATTACAGCTCTATTAATCAGATTACAACCGAGTTGACGCAAACCTTTAAAAAAACCAATAACGACATACGCTTCCTGTTTGACAGTGCACGGCAAAAAATTGATCTTCAAGGAGACGGGCAGAACCTAGTGCTTTTTAACTCGCCTTTGGCTTACATGCTAGGTGTAGAGCCTGGTCATTGGATCAATTTTTGCGACTACAGAGCGCCCCATCCAGTTGATTTAAAAGTGGGGTTTTACCATCTTTACTGTTACAGCGATGTTGTAAGACCGCAGCTTGTAGGGGATGCATATGCACCGCTTTTAAGAACTGTGGAAATCAAGGGTAGCTACTCAGATATAATCACACAACATTTTAACCCTGCTTACTATTTACCGGTGGCCAAGAACCATATTGAAAATATTCAGATACAAATTAAATCGGATCTTAACAAACCAGTCAATTTTACCTTTGGAAAGGTGGTGGTGACTCTACACTTTAGACCTGTTACTTGAGAGGATATTATATAACCCTTGTATCGTCATGTGGAAATTCATTCACCAGCACAACACCGGAGAGAGATAACCAGTCTTTGCAGACCAAGTCGTAAACAAACACAATGGTTCACGCAGGCTTAAGAGACGACCCTCACAGATTTGTACAATATTATGAAAAACAGGTGGGTGGAGATCTACCGGGTTTCTACGGTGCCCCTGTTATGTACGGACGAGGCATAGGTTCCCTCTTCTCGAAAATGTTTCGGTTTGTATCGCCTCTGTTGAAAAGAGGTATTGCCATCGCGAAACCCCATCTCAAATCAGCAGTGGGTAACATAGCCACGGATATGTTCACCCGCACCGTGAGAGGTATGAGCGATCAACAGAGACAGGAAGGGTCAGGAGGTATAGCCGTCTTATCACGAAGGACAAAGAGACGCCCACCAGGACGGCGTGTAACACAGAGCTCTAATAAACGTACAAACAAAAAAAGAAAGAAGTCAGTTGACAGAAGCAGACGGGCCAAGAGGAAGTCCAGAGGGAGCTCTGATATATTTTAAAAAACCTTATATACGGCAACATGGCGCTCCTACACCAGAAATCTGCTGAATGCACATTGGCAGAACTGGATTTATTCACGCCCCCAATGACGCAACTTTCCATCGAAGACAAAATTTACACTGAAATTGCGCCAGTAGCCGCTATCAGCGAAGGAGGACCGATTGAGTTTTTTATACCGGGAGACGGTGAAAAGTATCTGGACCTAAACGACACCCTTCTACACGTGCGTGCAAGAATTACGAACGCCGATGGCACACCGCTGGCTAACGACGCAGCAGTCGGCCTCATCAATTACCCTCTAAACACAATCTTTGACCAGTGTGATGTGGTTCTGGGCGATCGGATGATTTCGCAATCCAGTTCCACACATCCGTACAGAGCTATGATTGAAACACTTCTCAACTTTTCAGGCGACACTCTTAAAACACAGTTTAGCGCCGGTCTTTTTTACCAAGACACACCTGGGTCAGTTGACTCGATCGTCACAGTAAACGGTCCCAACGCAGGTCTTAATAAGAGGGCCGAGTTCACGAGCAGATCCAGAGAAGTACATCTTCTAGGGCCTCTCCACAGCGACATATTTTTCTGCGAGAGACTGTTATTAAACTCTGTCGATTTAAGAATTAAACTCACCAGAGCGAATGATGCCTTCTGCCTGACCGGACCCCGCGACTCCACCTTCCGTCTGAAAATCCTTGGCGCATCTCTGTTTGTGAAGAAAGTCACTGTTTCGCCAGCTGTGAGAATAGGTCATGCGGCGGGTTTGTTAAAAGGAAATGCTCTCTACCCGCTCTCGCGAGTCAATGTAAAAACATACTCCATTCCAGAAAACTCAAGAATATGTACCCAGGAGAATTTGTTTCTGGGTTCAATACCTAAATACGTGGTTTTAGGGTTGGTACATCACGAGGCGTTTACCGGTAGGAGAGATCTCTCCCCGTTCAATTTTCATCATTACAACACTGAATATCTAGCCCTCTGTCAGGATGGCCGACAGATCCCCGCTAAAGCTTTTCAACCTCAGTTTAATAACGGTATGGCGGTCAGAGAGTTTTATAACATGATTCTAGCTACAGGAAGACATTTGAAGGATCTGCCTCTAAGCATTGACCGTGAAGGTTTTAACAGCGGTTATTCGTTGTTTGCATTTAATCTCAATCCAGCCGACGACAACGACGCTCTCTCTCCTGTCTCAAATGGGAATTTAAGACTGGAGATGAGATTCAGAGTACCCTTACCGAACACCGTAACACTGATTGTATACGCTTGTTACGATTCCATTCTGGAGATTGATGCAAAAAGACAAGTGCTGGTGGACTATTATTAAAAAGTTATGGATAGTCTCCAGTTACAGAGGCTGCTGAGAGGTCTTTTGGGTGACACATTTTACGGTGTATGGCCGTCGGACAGGTTGCCTCAATCGACACATCACCTCAGACTGCCTGCATATTTCATCGTCAACACACATCCGTCGCATAAACCGGGAGAGCACTGGTTGGCTTTAACTCTCGACGAAGACGGCAGAACAACTTTCTTTGACTCATTTGGAATGGGTCCCTACTTTGCACATTACCCTGAAAATATTTTAAAGTTTCTCAAAAAACATTCAGTCGACATCAAGTACAACAATGGTCAACTACAGCACCCCCTATCGTTTGTATGTGGTCATCACTGCGTCTTCTACCTCTGCCATCGCGCTAGAGGGCTGTCTATGAGAGAAGTATTAAGTCTATACAGCGACGATACCTTAAAAAATGACCTCATGGTATACAACTTTGTGAAAGAACATCAACAATGTCTAAAAAGATGTGCACACTGTCCGTGGAAACAGCAAAACTGTTCTCTTCTGTATTTTAAAGACTATTGTAACGTGTGACTAATCTTATTTTGTTTGTGCGTGTGTTAAAAAGAAAATCTGTAATCTTATAGTAATTCAATAAAACATTTTATTGATGAAAAGACAATAACCGTGTACAAGGTAATTATTCATGAAACCCATCGAGGTGTTAGAGACAATTTCTTCCCTTTGGTCGCTACATGCGTTAAGCGTCGTCGAGGTGTCACTTTAGAGTCCTTAGGGTCGGGAGACCAGCCCTCGGCTATACTTTTCTTTCGCGAGGTAGAATTCGATTTAAGTCTCTGATATTGAGCCCTCGCTTCAGGATTGGACAGCAGTGTGAGAGGGATGTTTAGCTTTAATAATGTGACGAGAAACTCGGACCACCCCTCAGGTAATGAAGAACTTGTTTTCTTATACGGTAGGGAAAGGTACTTGAATATATCAATCACATGAGAGCCTTTTACAGCATTTCCTTCATACATAAATTCACCATTCATATTCCAACCGTCGCCATTTTTGGATATCCTCTGGATAATGTATTCAGCATTTCTTCGAGCTTTTGACGGAAGGCTGTTTAGAATATCCTTACCCACGACGTCCGTTACAGAGGGTGTTTTTAGAACGCTTTCGTCGCGACTGTCAGAGTCGAGGGGATGATCTCCGTCTCGCTGTAAAGTCAGAGTTACTCTCCTTTGGTCTCTCTGATCCTGTTTTGTAAAGGTTAAATATCTCTGCAATAGAGCATCATACTTTTTAATCTTCTCATACGAGTTTAACTGAGAATCATTTAGAACAGTCCTCATCTTCTCATTCAATTCATCTTCGGCTGTTTCACGGATGTCAGTGGATGGGCGTGATAACTGGTTAATTTGCTGAGGAGAGACGAGATACATTTTCTGGACAGTCTTCATGGCCTTTTACTTCTTTACAAGACCGCCTATTAGATTTCCAATGATTGGAACGGCAGCCGCTAGCAACGGCAACAGGAATCCACCCGACTGCTTTTTAAGAATCCTTCGTTTACGCTTCACGCACGCTTTTTTATTAGCCAAGAGTCTGATGTTTTTCTTCTGTTTTTTTAGTTTTTTGAACTGAGCTTGCGACAATGGTACATTCCCCTTCAAAACATTCAGGGCAATCTCGCCAAGAGCTTGAATAAAGTCCCGAGAACTACGCATCAAAATGTCTTTACGTTTCTTTGACGGAGCGTGGTATAGTTCCTTAAGTAAAACAGCGTTTCTTTTTATACGCTCTGACATAACTTAAACAGATGTTTTTGGTATGTACACAGTGTGACGCTGGTGAGGAAGTATCCCAGTCCTTAGTCTGTAGCGTTCTGGACATGAGGGTGTTAGATCAACAATTAAGTACCCGTGAGCGTCGGTTGTAGCATCTTCAAAGCTTTCTAGAAAGAAAGCTCTTTGAGACGGGTAAATCTGTTGAGCAAGAACTTTTATCTGCATTTTATCGCGAGGATTCTTAAACAATACAAAGTAATTGCTATTCAGACTAATAGTACGACTATATTTACCACGATGAAATAAGTTTTGCGTCAGCATTATAACACTCATATTTTTATGATGTCTGTACTGTGTAAAAACACGGACAACCTCTGGGTTTTCAGAAGCTTCAAAAATAACATCATCAAGAATAATCAAATGTTTTCTATCAGAAGGAAATACATCTTCATTTTCAAAAGATTCAGGTAAACCTTCAATGAATTTGATATTTTTATTCATCTTTTGCAATTCAGTGTACATAGGTTGAAAAGAAGTATAAATCCACACAATATTTACATTGACATCATCCATAACATGTTCACAATTTTCAAGCATACATTTTACAAAATGGGTCTTTCCTGACCCCGATGGTCCCACCACTAGACATGAAAATGGTGTTTTCAAACGAGGATCGAAATTAATTCCTTCCATAATGACCCCTCATCCACTCAAAACTCAGAATCCGAAAGGTTTGGTTGTGCCGTCCGAAAACAATCGCCTCTTATCGTACACGACCCGGAGTTTTTTAATAACTGACCTGTTTTTTACGGTGATGTTTTTTTTATCCCTCACGATGTTGTGTTGGAGGGTCTCAAGCACCCCATCAGGTGAATTCTCCAAATACCCCTCTACAAGATCTCTGACGGAGTCAAAGTTTATCCGCTGACAAGATTCTTTTGTTTGTGTGATACCTTTAACCTTCATCACAACCTTCTTCTGTCCTTTGGTCCTATAAGCATACGTCTTAGGACCTGCCGAAACAAAGTCCTCGATGCTATCCCCGTCGAGTTCATCAGTCAGATCACCGAGATAGTTACCTAATTTTAAAGGTGTCTCACCGTCTTTCACCACATATATCAAGCTGTCTGTGTCGACATAGAGAACATTCTCCTGCAATTTCTCCATGTAACTGTACAACTTCAGACGAGCATAAGCAGTGGTAAAAGCACCGATAAAAACATTGCTGCTTTTACCAGGAGGGTAGAGACCCTTGTAACGCCACTGGATCACAACTTTTTTCTCATCCAGCACGTTAAAGTAGCTGACCTCGTATTTCCCTGAAAACAAGAAACTGAAAAACTCGTTGGGGTCTGACACTACAGAAACCTGAGACATGTTCTCCCTCTGGCAGAACTTGCCCCACAGGCTATTAAGACAAACTTTAGCCACCTGTCTCTTTGCTGGGTTGTGACAAATCTTATCAGCACAAAGCAAAATCCCCTGATGGGCTTGATAATCCTGAATGTATTTGTCGCGGCTTTCCTGATCAACGGCCTCAGCAGGGTAACCAGAAGCCTCCTGCTTCCCCTTCAGGAATGTACGGATGTAACCCGCGAAAATACAATCGCTAGATCTATCAAAATGCCATACTTCGATAATCTTGGCCACCTTGTATCCCTTGTCCAGAGCCTTGTTGAACTCAACGGTGACCCAGACCCCTGTCAAAGCACGCTCATCATCATTATGCGTACAGTCACTGTCCTGAACATTACGACTCGAACAGATACTGCATAATGTGAAGTGTAATTTACCCCCTGGTCCTCTATAGGGTAAAACGGGTACATATAAACCCCTAGGAGGATAGACAACCGCCTTGATCAGACCGAAGTACTGTCTAGGATCACCAAAGTCCTTGTGGATTATTCGGGGATGCCCTAGAGGGTAGGAGCATGTGCTGTTGACGTAAGGATACAGAGAGGTGACGTCAGCGTAATAAACTTTTTCACCAGGCTTGGTCGTGTAACGTAGCTTTAAAGCACTGGTTCTACCGCCGTAGAGGGCATTACGAGGGTTGAGGGGCTCAGGGGTGTCAAAATCTAAGAGAAAATCTCTGAGATCATCACACGATTGTCGAAGCGAACGCCATTCGTGCTCCCAGATGGTAACAAGTCGCACCCCATGATCAGACTTTAACGTCTGCTCTCTCCCCACCGTAGCAGAGTAGAATTCACCATAGGGTCTACCTCTTAATGGGCAGACTGCATGAGGATCAACACACGAAGGACACCCGTGGAAGAAACATCCGTAAAACTCCCAGACCTGCTTAACACCGTCAACTTCTGCATAACCGTCAACAAAATACTGGCCAAACGACATCTCCCCACGATTCAAGGCATGCTGGATGAAAATACCCTGTCTGTGTGATTCCCACTGCAGCCATTGGATGGAAGCATCTGAGAACCTCTTGGTGCCTCTTGTCATGTAATTGTAGGGACACGGTATGGCCAATGTGTCTGGTTTTAAAAAGTTGGTCCTGAAAACAGCCATACACGCAGAGGCGATTGTTACGGATGAGAGTGCATCAACACCTGTTTCTTTAAAAAACTCCTCTCTAAATATTGTGCATCCTCTGGCCAGAATGTCGACATCGTTTTTACAATAACGAATAGCTTCACTCCTGAAATCGAAAGAATTCTCACGCACAGATTCATACCAGCTGTAAAAATCTCTCTGTTCAGGGTCTGACATGCTCTCAACGCCATAGTCTGAGGGAGGAGGATAGGCCCCGATGTAATGCAGGCGCTCTTTTGAGCTAAACTTGTGTGGAAAAAAACCCTTGCAATGGTCTGTGAAACCTAGAGCTTTAGGCATGGAGCTGAGTCGCATGGTTAGGAATGAGAGAGAGTCAATGAATTTTAGCTTGTAGTGAGGATCCTCAAGACAAAGTATCTTACTACCTGTCATGATTATCCTCTTGGGTATTAACCCTTCGTCAAGCATACCTCTCAAGACAATGATGCTGTCAAAACCCCTGGCATTATGCGCAACAAAAACACAGCCTCTAAACCGGTTCTTTCTGAAATATAAAAGAAACGCTCTAACACAATCGAGACCGTAAAACACCCTCTCTTCACCTTTCTGCGTCTTCACACACACTAAAAAAGGGACATGTCTACCTTGGTCGTCTGTAAACGTTTCAAAATCATAAAAAACCAGATCAGGATGCTCTGTCTTCCTGGCAACGGTTTGAATGTAGCACTGGTGGACCTCATTTGTCGTCGATAATTTTACACCGCAGATGTTACATTTAAGCACAACGCAACAGTGGTTGGGTTTACCCTGTTTTAACGGGATATACCGGCACCTTCCGCATTTTTCACATTTTTTGTATCTCTGACACAGACTCGACCCATTAGCACCAATCGCTTTGTGTCTCGCAATGCAGGAAGGCGTTCTACAAACCCTGCGGCAGTCCTCGCAAGTTACAGGGTTTGGAACCTCTGTAGGGCAAACAGGATCGTGACAAACACTACAGTGACCTTTACATATGTGTTTTGATTTATCTTCATACCCCTTATGACAGCTGCTGCAGAAGTAACGTGTTCCTAAAAAACCTTTTGGGTTCTTCACCCCGTAATAGTGTCCCTGAAGCAGAAACAAGTATAAGGGTTCCGAACCATCAGCAAAACCGGTGGCATAATGCGCTAATGGCTGGTTTGCCGTCGTTTTATGAAACACGACGATTTTACGCTTCACTATCTGTTCGAACAGGGGTATATCTGTAAATGTGATCTGTGTTTGAGAATCTAAACCAGCTTTGTTTTGTAATTCTCTTCCCAACTCAACACAATCTTGGTACGTACGCTTAGGGTTAAGGAGACAAGAAAGGCTGATTGCGAAGCAAAGCTGATCAGTTCCATCACCACCAACTACATAGAGATGCCGTCTTTTTTTACCAATAATTTCGGCATCCAGTGTCTTCTCGAGCTTGCGTTTAGCGCCTCCTCGAGGGTTATGTACAATTTGAACCGTTAATTCGATTCTCTTGCCCATAGCGATGACTCTGTCAGACTGCACTGTGTTGCTGAGGAGGTCCTCAAAAGCAGGGTAGATATTTCCGCCGTCACCTTCAACCACAACATTAACGTGTTCTTGAACATCTTCGCCAACCACTTCAAGCTGAACCACGTCCTCCCGTTCTGCTAGTCTCTGCGCTTCGTCAGCTAGCTCTCTGACCTGTTCCATCAAGCCTCTGTAGAAAGTAGCTAAATCAGGAGTGTCTGGTACAGCAGGACGTGTTAGCACCCTTCTTATCCTGTCGGTGTTAAAAGGCTCTATGACTTCTGAATCAATACCGGTACCACCAATGCAGCATCCTTCCTGAACCGAATCAACGTCATCGTCAACAACGTCGTCGCTACGGCTAGAGCAGGGTACATCTATCAGAGGGTCAAGAGCAGGTGTCCCTGAATCAGCCGTCTGTAGATTATCAACAAACCTTTCTAACCAATCGTCATTGTCTAAAGAGGTATCAGCCCTACCCTCACGAGATGATGCAGGAACCATATTAAAAATACGATTATCCTCTCTCTCACCAAAAAAAATTGACTCCATGTTTTCGTTTATACTCGGGTCGTAGACCTGCACTACATCCTCCTCAGACATGTCGTCAAACAAGTCAGCCAGAAACATACGTGTCGGTGAAGCACTCTGGCCAATGGGGTGTGGTGTAGTGTGCTGGTTGTGGGTGGATTCAGGGTCAGAACCGGAAGGAAAACCATCATGGTCGGCCATAACGTAATAATAACAATAACAATAACAATAAAATAATAATTTAAAAATTTAATAAACAAAACAACAGTCTCAAAACACAAAACCGTGGTGTAACAACAATCTCAAAACACAATCACCCACGATGTAACAGCAACTTCAAAACACAATCGTCCCGCGGTGCAACAGCAACCTCAAAACACAATCATCCAGCACTGCTTTTAAATAATGAGGCTCCAAATGGACCTTACTGTGGTTGAACTTCAGATCAGTCCACGACGTCTGTTACCACCAGGTCCTTGACGTTTTAGGAGCCTCAGAACTTCGGCCACCAGAGCTTTATTTGTGACGTCCTTAGCGATGAGTTCTGTAACAACGGTAATAATATATAAGACATATGCATCCCAGCTGATTACTCATTGAAATAGTTGTTAATCTTACCTTCACGTAGATTTCGCGCCAACCGTCGGTATCTACGTGCTTGACGCGCTTGCCTGGCTAGACGTCGACTCTGTATTTCGGTCTGATGTAGACGCCGTTCAAGCGTACGCACTCTCTGCTCGGCGGTAGGGGGTAGAGGCAGGGGATGGTCGAGGGGTGATGTGATGTAAGACGGCGTCGGTATCCGGGGTGCTGTCCGTGGTCCGTGCGAGGTCGTTGCCGGTGTTGATGGCGGCGGCGTCGATGGCTGTGTTGATGACGGCGGTGACGGTGGCGGTGCTGATGACGGCGGTGACGGTGGCAGTGGAGGTGCAGGTTCCTCAGTTGTCGATGGCGAGTCCTCCGCAGGGAACGATCCAGATAGCAAATCCAGAGGTACTGCTAAAACCGGTGTCGATGTCTCCCACAAAGGCCAAGACCCCGGAGGGAGATCTGAAACAGAATATTGACAACAATGCAAATGTAAATACAATCCGAAAGCAAGACCTCCGGTCGCAGTTAATACCGTATAAATATAAGTAGAGTAGTATGGAAATAAGCTGAGTAAAATATGAAAAAATACGACCTGCAAAAAACACAATTACGTAATCATATAACCGGTGTAGAGACGTGTTGTTTTCTAACAATGACGATAATAAAACAACAACATGTGTAGCATCCATATCAAAAAATCCATCATCACAACAGAACCAGATCCTTAAGAGCATTAAAAAATAAATAAATAAATAAAAAGAATAAAATAAAATAATAAATAAACGTAGGGATCTACTAAGGTTCAACATTTAAAGCATAAAAACAAATAGTAAATCACTAGTGTATACTGTCATTAAAGCGCATTACAATTAGTAAAATCACGACCTCTAGTGGTCAACGACGTTAAAGCATAGTGTAAATAGTAAAATCACGACCTCTAGTGGTCAACGACGTTAAAGCATAGTGTAAAGAGTAACCACGACCTCTGGTGGCTATCGTCGTTAGAGCATAGTGTGAAATAGTAATCGCGACCTCTAGCGGTCAACGACGTTAAAGCATAGTGTGAAATAGTAAAATCACGACCTCTAGTGGTCAACGACGTTAAAGCATAGTGTAAAGAGTAACCACGACCTCTGGTGGCTATCGTCGTTAGAGCATAGTGTGAAATAGTAATCGCGACCTCTAGCGGTCAACGACGTTAAAGCATAGTGTGAAATAGTAATCACGACCTCTAGGGGTCATAACCATTAAAAGCATAGTAATAAAATTACAACGACGTTTAGCACCAACAGTTACTCAAACACCTTCAATAATAAAATTACACTGTCTAAAAGCATATAGCCTGAACATAGATAAACCAAATTACAGATAACAGATAGCTTGATGCTCTAACACGCCAAATAGACGCATCATTAAACCACAAGTATAATACTGAACATACAACCATTCATCTGATACTGAACGGTAGAGATGTGTGTTGAAAAAAATTGAGATTCGCATCTTACCAAACGTTGGAGGTTGCGTTGAAGCGATGGGTAGAAGACACGGCGTACTCGTCGCCTTTGTATCTGTTTTTTATGTGAAAAATAAATAAATAAATACAGCAGTGAAACGTAAACTATCACTCTAAATGTTTTTTTTCTCACCCCCAATCAGCTGCGGTGTCTGCTGAGTGAAAGAATCCACGTGCGAATGATCTACTCCTTCGACCTCTGACTGAACATCTGTTTTTATACGCACAGGCATTGAATAAAACAAAAAACATAGGTAGTTAAACATAAAACACATCGACAGGATGTGGTTAAAATACTTTTTCTTTTTTTTTTTTGATTGAACTGAATGTTTTGCTCTCACCGACGAACAGTTGGAGCGACCCCTCCAATAAATGATCAGCCACCGCAGGGTCCGTCCGACTTCCCGGGCGTGTCTGATTTCCGGGTTCCGATTGATCTTTTCATGCACACACACACGTATACACACACACACACACACACACACATATGCACGTATATACACTTAATAAATATTGTTATTCTTTACCTAGTTATCGTAATTATGTTTAGAATTGCTGTCTCCTTCTCACCAATGACTCGCGACGGTCCTGTCTTCCGTGTCGAATTATACCGCCGTTTCCGACTCAGAGAGCGCTGGTTACTCCCCTTCAGTCGATTTCCTGTACTCGGCTCAGACCGAGGTGCGGTAAACTCGTCCTCACTGTCGATTATTATAACACACGGGGTGTTCGGATCCTCAACGCTGCTCACTCGAAGACTCGCTCTCGGATTCACCGACGACGGAGCCGTGTGGACGCCTCCGTCTTCAAAAGTTCCCCACATTAACCGCTCAAGCTCCTCAGCGTCAATCAGCGTCTCCGGAAAGTTATCCGCGGAGGCGATAATATCTGAAAAATAGAAGAGCGGTTGTTGTAGCGCTTAATAGTAGAGGTATTAACAACGAATTATAAAATAATTAAATATTTTTTACCTGTATCACTCTGTGTTAAATGAACATCACACAGATGAGTGACGATATCTGTGAATGAAAAGAGATGTGGTACGTGATAAACATGACATAACGTTTTTATTATACTTATATATGTAAATGTAGATACATAGATATACATATATGTATATACATATATGTATACTGTACATAGATAGATAGATAGACAAATAGATAGATTGATATTCACCTACGCTGTGCGGAGGAAGAGGCATCCATGGTAGGCCTGGAGTCTTTTGGAGAGGCGGCTAAGGTTCTGGGAGGTCTGGTCAACAGCAAAGGTTACCCCTGAACTGATGTAAAATGTGGTCTGAATCAGGGTCACCTAAATACTCCGTTTGTGTGGGCAGGGCCTAGGTGACGCCTTTGTTGATTTGAATACTTCAAAACAACACAGGAAGAGCCCCGTGTCTGCTAGGTAGCTCAGAGGTGTGAACCGACCCTCCACCAAATGGCGTAATTTGAAAAGGAAGGTCTACAGGTGGGGTGTCCTGGGTGTGAACACGGCCTAAACAACGTTGTCTGAAAGTCAATGAGCTCTGCCTTCAAATTGTCTCTTTTGAAGATTCAATCGTGTGGGAAAGAACTCACGTCTCCCCTGTAAATTAACCAATTATCACAGACTCTGTTTCAGTGTCTGAGAAAGAGTCAGGCATAATACCAGTTGTCACCCCAGCTGTTTGAAAGTATTTCCTGAATAAGTAAAAATGCATTGTTTCAAACCGGGGTATAAAATTAAATAGACTGATTCAGCAGAAAGTCATATGAGTTGAATAGCTGTGTCGTCTGAACTAATGCTGAAAAACTAAAAGTATTTCTTTCTTTTGTTTTACCCTTGTTCACTCAACCTTATTTTCTGAAAAAACTAAAAGTATTTCTTTCTTTTGTTTTACACTTGTTCACTCAACCTTATTTTCTGAAAAACTAAAAGTATTTCTTTCTTTTGTTTTACTCTTGTTCACTCAACCTTATTTTCTGAAAACTAAAAGTATTTCTTTCTTTTGTTCTATTCTGAAAACTAAAAGTATTTCTCAGACATGTACAAATTATCTGTTTTAAACACATTTTGAAAAATGGTGCATGAGTTGGTGGCTGTGTCATTTGAACTATGAGTGCAGACTTTTAAAAAAAAGTGTTTTCTTTCTACTGTTTTATCTTTAAGAAATATTTCAAGAATGAAAAACTGCTTCATAAGCTGTTAAATAACTTCTAGAATGTTTAAACCAGAAATAATATCGCAGGTTTTACCCACACCCTCAAGGTAATCCCCGAAGCCTCATCACACCCCTTCCTCCCACAGACCCTACCTGGCCCTCCTGCCGTGTCTAACCATTTGTTGCGTCTGTGAGGATGTAGCCGACACCCCCCACCCCTCCTTCTCGCAGACCCTACCTGGCACCCCCTGCCGTGTCTAACCATTTGTTGCGTCTGAGAGGATGCAACCGACCCCCCACACCCCACCCTCCCACGGATCCTACCTGACACCCCCACCATGCTTAACCATTTGTTGCGTCTGTGAGGATGTAACCGACCCCCACCCTTGTATCACACAAGGGTGAAGCTTCCCCTCTCAACCACCGTTATTTTCCTTCCCGTCATAAAACAAGGGGAGGTTATTATTTTAATTTCCTGTTGATATAAAAACTAGAGTGGGTTATTATTTTAATTTCTTTTTGATATAAAAAGGGGGAGGGGCTTTATTACTTCCGGAAGGGTTGGGTTTATTACTTCCGGAGTCATTAATCAATAAATCATTACAGGTTTGACAGATAGTGGTTTCCTTCCTCTCTCTCACCTTATATCAGGCTGAAAATGTGTTTTCTGCATTGTGCCATAACTTTGCAAGGAAGCTTCAGAACATGAAATTTTAAACTTCCACTATAGCAGAAAATGTCTTTATAGTAGTTGCACATCAAATCTAAGCTGTCAGAAGTGTTTTTCCAATGTAATGAACATTTTTATGTTTGGCGTTCCGGAATCGACCTTATCTCAGGCTGAAAACGCGTTTTACGCATTGTGCCATAACTTTACATAAAGCTTCAGAACATGAAATTTTCACCTCCCACTATATCAGAAAGGGTCTTTCTAGTAGTTGCACATCAAATCTAAGCTGTCTGAAGTGTTTTTCCTAAGTAATGAACATTTTTATGTTTGGCGTTCTGGAACCCACCTTATCTCAGTCTGAAAACGTGTTTTCTGCAATGTGCCATAACTTTGCAGGGTAGCCTCCTAACATGAAATTTTCACCTCCCGCTATAGTAGAAAGGGTCCTTCTAGTTGTTGCACATCAAATCTCAACTGTCTGAAGTGTCTTTCCAAAGTTATCAACATTTTTATGTTTGGCCTTCCGGAATCGACCTTATCTCAGCCTGAAAACGCTTTTTACGCATTGTGCCATAACTTTGCAGGCAAGCTTCAGAACATGAAATTTTCACCTCCCACTATAGCAGAAAGGGTTTTTCTCGTAGTTGCACATCAAATCTAAGCTGTCTGAAGTGTTTTTCCAAAGTTATCAACATTTTTATTTTTGGCGTTCCTGAACCCACCTTATATCAGGCTGAAAATGCGTTTTACGCATTGTGCCATAACTTTGCAGGGAAGCTTCAGAACATCAAATTTTCACCACCCACTATGTCAGAAAGGGTCTTTCTAGTAGTTGCACATGAAATGTAAGCTGTCTGAAGTGCTTTTCCAAAGTTATCAACATTTTTATTTTTGGCGTTCCTGAACCCACCTGATCTCAGGCTGAAAACGCGTTTTCTGCATTGTGCCATAACTTTGCAGGGAAGCTTCAGAAGATGAAATTTTCACTTCCCACTATAGCAGAAAGGATCTTTCCAGTAGTTATACAACACATCTAAGCTGTCTGAAGTGTTTTTCCAAAGTTATCAACATTTTTATGCTTGGCGTTCCGGAATCGACCTTTTCTCAGGCTGAAAACGCTTTTTCTGTATTGTGCCATAACTTTGCATGGAAGCTTCAGAACATGAAATTTTCACCTCCCACTATAGCAGAAAGAGTCCTTCTAGTAGTTGCACATCAAATCTAAGCTGTCTGAAGTGTTTTTCGAAAGTTATCAACATTTTTATGTTTGGCGTTCCGGAACCCACCTTATCTCAGGCTGAAAACGCGTTTTCTGCATTGTGCCATAACTTTGCAGGGAAGATTCAGAACATGAAATTTTCACCTCCCACTATAGCAGAAAGGGTGTTTCTAGTAGTTGCACATCAAATCTGAGCTGTCTGAAGTGTTTTTCGAAAGTTATCAACATTTTTATGTTTGGCGTTCCGGAACCCACCTTATCTCACTCTGAAAACGCATTTTCTGCATTGTGCCATAACTTTGCAGGGAAGCCTCAGAACTTGAAATTTTCACCTGCTGCTCTAGTAGAAAGGGTCATTCTAGTAGTTGCACATCAAATCTAAGCTCTCTGAAGTGTCTTTCCAAAGTTATCAGCATTTTTATGTTTGGTGTTCCGGAATCAACCTTATCTCAGGCTGAAAACGCTTTTTCTGCATTGTGCCATAACTTTGCAGGGATGCATCAGAACATTAAATTTTCACCTGCCACAATAGCATAAAGGGTCTTTCTAATAGTTGCACATCAAATCTAAGCTGTCTGAAGTGTTTTTCCAAAGTAATCAACATTTTTATGTTTGGCGTTCCGGAATCGACCTTATCTCAGGCTGAAAACGTGTTTTAGGCATTGTGCCATAACTTTGCAGGGAAGCTTCAGAACATGAAATTATCACCACCCACTATAGCAGAAAGGGTCTCTCTAGTAGTTTCACATCAAATCTAAGCTGTCTGAATTGTTTTTCCAAAGTGATCAACATTTTTATGTTTGGCGTTCCGGAACCCACCTTATCTCACTCTGAAAACGCGTTTTCTGCATTGTGCCATAACTTTGCAGGGAAGCTTCAGAACATGAAAATTTCACCTCCCACTATAGCAGAAAGGGTCTTTCTATAAATTGCACATCAAATCTAAGCTGTCTGAAGTGTTTTACCAAAGCTATCAACATTTTTATGTTTGGCGTTCCGAAACGCACCTTATCTCAGGCTGAAAAAGCGTTTTGTGCGTTGTGCCATAACTTCTCAGGGAAGCTTCAGAACATGAAATTTTCACCTACCATTATAGCAGAAAGGGTCTTTCGAGTAGTTGCACATCAAATCTAAGCTGTCTGAAGTGTTTTTCGAAAGCTATCAACATTTTTATGTTTGGTGTTCCGAAACCCTCCTTATCTCAGGCTGAAAACGCGTTTTGTGCATTGTGCCATAACTTCTCAGGGAAGCTTTTGACCTCCCACTATAGCAGAAAGGGTCATTCTAGCAGTTGCAGCACAAATCTAAGCTGTCTGAAGTGCTTTTCGAAAGTTATCAACATTTTTATGTTTGGCGTTCCGAGACCCACCTTATCTCAGGCTGAAAACCCGTTTTCTGCATTCTGCCACAACTTCTCAGGGACGCTTCAGAATATGACATTTTCACATTCCACTATAGCAGAAAGGGGTTTTCTAGTAGTTACAGAACAAATCTAAGCTGTCTGAAGTGTTTTTAGAGGGTTGTCAATAATTTTATTTTTGTCGGTCTGTAAACTACCTTTCCTTTGGCTTAAAATGCATTTTATGCACTGTTTATTCACTGCTCTGGGATGCCTGTGAACAGGAAAATTTCTCATGCAACTATAGGAGAAACACTCTTTCTTGTATAATAAACACTAAACCTACTTTTCGGAACTGTATTTCAGGGGGTTATCAACTTTTTTTTTTTTTTCTTGGTCAGAAACTCAGCTTCTCTCGGGCTGAATACACTTTTTCTCCTCTCTTCACTCACTGCTCTGGGATTCCTCACAACATGAAAATTTCATCTGCAACAATAGGATAAACACTCTTTTTTGTATATTCAACACTAAACCTACATTTCTGAACGGTATTTCTGGTGGTTAACTTTTTTTTTGTGGTCTGAAACCCAGCTTTTGACGGGCTGAAAAGGCATTTTCTGCACTGTTCACTCACTGATCGGAATAGCCTCTGAACATGAAAATATCACGCACAACTATAGGATAAAGAGCCTTTCTAGTGTGACGCCAACTTATGTGTGGTCACAGATTGTGTGTTAGATGTCATTTAATTGTTCAGCATGGAGTTGATTAACCGGCAGGTATATAATTAGGTCAGTAGAGAGCAGGATAGGACAGAGGTTGGGCATTGAAGATGTGTGGGTAAATAGGAAGTGACACTTTTTTTCATTACTTTTCTTCCCATCGCCAAATGTGGAAGCCTCGTGTGAATCTGTCTACATTTAGTTTCAGGTTAGTCCAAACAAATCCATTGTTTTATAATGTTTGTTCCACATCGGATTGACTGATTTGGGGTCTGAGTGTGAGGATGGTGACTCAATTTTTAAGTATACTGTTTTTCCTTTGTGCGTTGAGTTCGCTCTGTGTGGATGTGGCGCTTGTAAGCTAATACTGACAACCGACGTTGACATGGCACGGGTGATTGAGTTGTGTGGAGTTCAGTTTGCTTGTGGTGAATAACGGTGTTTGGTAAAAAGTAAGGTTTTATTATTTCTCAACACTAGCCAAAAGGTTTAATGGCAGAATTATACATTCAGATGAAAAGCAATTATGCATGTCGTTCATGATGTCTAACACTTGTCGTATGACAAAGTGACATGTTTGTGAGTGATCAGATGGTGTCAGAAAGACATCTAATTGTGGTCTGGGTTACCACAATGAAAAAAAAAGAATCCCTTGGATTACTTTTCTCACCATCGACACATGTGGAAGCCTTGTGTGACTCTGTCCGCATTTTGTTTCAGACGGCGTTCTACTAACCACATTGAGACACCACTTTTTAACTGTAGACAAGGTCACAGTATTCAGACCTGTTACAGATGCAAAGTTTTTGATACAACGTTTTCTTCCTAAGCTTTTAGAGTGAGCAGAGGTGAGAGCAGCCGACTGGTCTCTCCAAGAGGTGTAACGATGATCAGCACGGCTATGATTTGGATTGCTAGGGTCACCCTGCCCCTTCGAACAGCGACGGTGTTCCCCCATGGGCAGCGGCTGTGTGTGGAGTAGGCGCCACGAGCAGAGCACCAGGCTGACGGACTGTTGAAACTCCAAAATTTCTGGGAGAGTGAGAGAGGTTCTGCGATGGATGAGCCGGTCCACGGAGCTCATAAAGAGCGCGATGATGTTCTCAAGCGCTATGAGCTGGTTGCCGACGGCGTAAACACCATTCCTCTGCGCTATGGTGGCTCTGTCAGAGGTGGTTGGGATGGTCATTCCTCAGAGGAGAGGTCGAGATCCCGGGGCGAACGCATCAGGCATTGTGCATGACGACTGAGTGAGCCGGAACGCCGCACTGCCAATCCAAACCCTCCACGTGGCAGTAAGCTCCGTACTTGACCAAGTGCGGTCCTAGTGCCAGTGGAGTGTCAGAACCGCGCCGGGAATAGTCCAGATTTCTTCCAGTTGTGGGCAGGCAACATGCGGTCGTGATCTGTATGTGGTCTCGCCATCCAACGCCAGCTGGCCGTTAGTGAAGAGGGATGATTTTTGAGCTTCTGGTGGAGAGAGAGCGTCGTATCGAAGTTGACTTCGATACGACTTTGGCGGATGACATGAGGCGCAGGAGAATATCAAGCAGGAACCTGACTCCACCATACGGAACTCAACCAAGTCTGGGAACACAGTCTACAGATCCAACTCATAGCAGCGCCTGGCACTCGTCAAACTCATCCCATTGCTTGGAAGAAGAAAATGTGGAACGGTTCGACTGCTTGTAGGCCAGTCGCAGCGCCCTATTTGCAGAGGTTTACTGTTGAATATACTCTAAATAGTTTTTTCGCTATAGTTGCAGGTGAAATTTTCATGTTCTGAGGCTTCGCTGAGCAGTGAGTGAACAGTGCAGAAAATGGGTTTTCAGCCCGAGGGACCTGTAGCTTTCAGACCAACAAACATAAAAATTGAATTTGCAATTGAATTTGTTCTGCAGCTACTAGAAAGACCCCTTCTGCTAAGCTGGTGTGCGCTCATGACTCCTGTTTGGACTCTGGCTAGAATCAACCAGCAGTCCAAGTACGTCATAATCGGCAGACTCTCTCTCCTTCGTAGTTCGAGCCACCCCTCCATGCACTTAGCGAAAAAACGAGGCCCTAGACACTAGAGACCGTGTTGTGGAAGTAGACGTCTGCAAGATCTATGGAGGTCATACACTCTCACACTATGATTCACTCCAGGAGTCTCCTGGTAGTCCGGAACCGCTGTCTGATCATGAATTGGTTGAGGAGACTGAGATCCAGAACAGGTCTCCTCTCTCCTGTCTTCTTGGGTTCCAGAAAGAACCCGGAGTAAAACCCAGTGTAGGAGGATCGCTTTGGCAGTAGCTCGATTATTTCCTTTGACAGGAGATCGCGGTCCTCCTCCATCAGACATGACCGCTCGTTCTCTGAGTTCACTCAGGTCCATGTGGTGACGCAGAACCTGGGGGTTGACTGTGAAGCTGAAGGGCGTGTCAATGACCGTTTATTTTCTCAATCCATATGTGGAGGTGAGGAGACAGGCGCCCTGAGCACAGGAGCGGATCTGGCCTCCAGGGCGGGTCAAGGACGAAAGGGTCGTTGGTGCTCTGCGCCCTCTCCTCTGGTGACTTCAAGTCTGGTTTGTCAAAAACAGACTCGCTTTTGTCATCTGAGCCGTCAGAGGAATTCGGTTCCCCAAACTTGCAGTGTACCTTGATCTGACACTGCAATTCTCCTAAGATGGAGACCCGAGGGACTGGCCCAATCATCCTCAGAAAGAGATGACTCTGTAGATGACGATGTCCTGCTTGCCTCTGAGAGGATTGGAGGGCTGCAGAGAACAGAATAACAGACAGACATCACATCAGACATCGCACGAGGGAGCTGAGAACAGAGCAGGTCTGGCAAGTAGCACCTACTGAGTGATCCTCTGAAGTGGTGGCTTTCACGGTCCTGTGGCGACCCCTGCTGGAAACTGGCGTGTCTGAGCAATAAGAAGAGTCAATAGCTGAATTGAAACTTCCCTGACTTTTGGCTGGAACCGGGATCTGTTGTGAGACGGGAAAGAGTTATTTGACGCCTGTGCTTCTTATTATGGTGAATCTGGGGAATGACATAACTTCTTGGCTCCAGAAACTTCCCCAGGGACAGTTCTGGCATCAGGGATAAAGAGGCAGAGAGACCGTTACTATTCTGCTTGGTCTCCTGAGACGATGTCAAACAGAAACAAAGTTTAGAAGCCGGAGTTTGGACTCACTGGAACCGGAAGAGAACATGGCGGCTGATAAACCCTAATTTTGGGCAGAGAAGAGACAGACCCGATACCAAAGAAATGCATCTTATTATTTTTCAAGTTAGACTTTGGTTTAGATGCATACTTGTAGATAAAAAGTTCTTCCTACGCTTTTGGAGGGGGCAGAGGTGAGAGAAGTCGACTGGTCTCTCCGAGAGGAGCGGCGATGATCAGCCCGGCAATTATACGGTGTTCCCCCCAGCCGGCGACTGTTGTGTCTCCAAAATCTCTGGTGGAGTCCACGGAGCTCATAAAGAGCGCGATGATGTTCTCAAGCGCTATGAGCTGTTTGCGGACACCATTCACCATTCTACTGCGCGATGGTGGCTCTGTCAGTGCCGGGTGGGATGGTCACTCCTCAGGGGGGAGGTCAAGCTCCAGGGGCGAGGGCATCGAGCATCGTGCATGACGGCTGATTGAGAGGGAACGCTGGCCCATAACTCCAAACCCTCCACCAATTAAGCTCCGTACCTGACCACGTGCGGTCCTAGTGCCAGTGGAGTGTCAGAAATGCGCCGGGAATAGCCCGGATTGAATTGGACTAGCAGTGGATGTTTACCCAACAGACGGCAGTCCACATCCATTTGGCATTATATGCTTTGAGTGTTGCGGGTGCTTTAGCATTTCAAATAGTGAACTGCACTTAGGGGGGGCAGGGGACTGCCTGCTAGCCTTGAAGTAGCCATGCTTTGAGGGGACGCCCCAGGATTGGAGGTCCGCTCATAATTTGGATATGGACCACGGAAACTTCAGGCAGGACTGAGGTCTGGTCGCAGTCACGGGAGAGACTTGTCACATCACCGCAGGAGTGGATTTAACCGGAGGAGACTCAGCGTGAGACCGGAGGACATCGGGATCTTTGACAGCAGCTTTTCCCGGGGCAGTCGGCAGACCGGAGGAAATTTCTGTTTGTGTGGAAAACTTGTTTGAAATAAAAGCATTGCTTGAAGCATCGCATTTGGGTTTTTTTTATTATTATTCGTATTGAATTCGCTCCTTCCAGCGCCTTGGCCTCAACCTCTCCTCCGGCCTGGTAGCCTGGGGGCCTGTCCGCGAACCTGGCGACACTGCTCAATGATGGTCCAGACATTTGATTCGTTCTCCCAAGTGGGTTGAAGAGACATGCCCTATGATAGCCAAAGCTGAAAGTAAAACTTACAGGAGGTATCAACACAGCAGGTTTTATTCACGGTTCCAACTTTCAACAAACCAAATGATGACACGGCAACATAAAAAGAGCGCCCCAAATTTGTGATCCCAAATAATCCCATGACACATAACAAAACGTCCATTGAAGAACTTCTTTTCCGGTTTGCTGTGCAGGCTGAATATGAAGCCTCAGGCATTTTGAGGCCTCATGCGCTGTCTCTTCCGAGAGCCGCACTGGACCCTGGAGCACAGGATGGTCTGATGTTGGCAGTCAGCTGCACCTGGGTCACCTCATCCCCCGGACAGAGTTGTCTTGAGTGCACAAATAGGCCAAACTGTTGGCCATTGCTCTGATCTGTGCACCTCCCTTCCGCCCTTCCCCCCATGCAGGTCCGGAAGTAGAGGCGAGCCGCCTTGCGATCTCCGGACACTGAGAGGGCTCCATCCCAGCCTGGCTGAACCCCGGCATCAGCGTGGCTCTCATTACGTCGGTGATGGAGGTGGCACTTTCTTCTTTCCGGTCACATGCGCCGCCGGAATATAATTGCATAACTGTGCTGGATTTGAGATAGTAGAACAATCTAACAATATGCATATTAACGTTGTCTTTGAATGAACCGAAGGAGACAAGTGATCCAAACACAAAAGCAGAGCTTGACACAAACAGTGCAAGAAGCAATGCAGTCCTTGGCCACTCTGGGGCCAGGGGGCGATGTGTTCAACTTCTCCATCCTGCAGTGACCGTAATCCGAGTGTAGCCAGGATTAAGGGGGAGCACAGGTGAGCAATCTGAAACCCATCCGGAACTCTGAATCAGCCATGAGGTCATCTTGACCACAAAGCTTAACCGCCAGCCTTGCAACGTGGCCTGACCTGAGAACCATGGGCCGTCCATACCGGACGTCTGACTGGCACAGCTGGCTCCTTTGCCAGACTGCCATCAATGAGATGCACGTTTGGCTGCACTGAACCGCCTGCATTGTCACCGGCGATGTTGCTTTGGTATGACTGATGGAGGAGTGCCCAGACTCCTGTCGATATCTCGGATGGCCAGGGCCTCAAACTTGACCGGCCTATGACAGTTCCGAGGCCACCGCCACACCTGGGGTCTATCCAGCCTGAATGAATGAATGAATGGGTTGTGAAGATGTAGCATTAACATCCCTTCATACATAGAGTGTAATTTTACACCCCAGGTGGCAGGACTGCCGCCTCAACTTTGCCACCGTAAGCTGAAATAGAAGGTGGCATTAACAACCCCTCATATATGGAGTGTAACTTACACTCTGGATCAGCAGGAACTGTGTTGCCCTCTTTTAGCCACTATATGGCTGAAATAGAATGTGGCATTAACAATCCTCCATTCCTGGAGAGAAATCATTTACTGAGCAGCAACAGTCAGGGTTCTAGTCTGAGCTGAGCAAGGAAGAGGGAGTTTATTCACAAATGAATAGACAGTTATGCAGGAATCTGGTGGATATTGAGACGCTGCACACTCCACTGCACTGTAATGAAGCAGATACCGGTGTCCCAGAGCGAGTGCTGTGGGCCTACTGGTCGCAGGGTTTGGCTGCTCCTGAAGACAGAAAGACAAGAGGGAAGGAGGATGCAGACACAACAGACAAATAGTGGTGAGCAAAAGTAGAGATTGATGACCAAGAAGCTGCCTGGCAGTTTTCTTTAAGAAGTCCTTGAAAGCAGCAACAGATGTTTCCGGGCATCTCGTCGACTGTGCTCTCAGGGATTCCGGTGCCTGTTTTCCCGCTGTCTCATAGGCTTTCATGATGGAAATTCTAAGCCAATTTTACAACCTTTGAGGGGACAGTGCCTGCCGCTTCTTTCCACCAGGGAGAGCCACCCACAGAGTGTCGGACTTTCTGAAGGGTGGGACTCGATCCAGTTAAGCTTTTAGCTCTCTGACCGGACATATTTTGAGTAAACGCTCATGCTCTTCGTCTGAATGTGGAGGAGTGCAGAAAGCCATTACTGAAAAGGAGCTGACCTGCGAAGAAGAAGAGAGACATTTAGGTGCGAAGGCAGGGTTGGGTGTAAGTGATACCGCCGAGTCATCGTCACCAAAAGAGATGCAATCAGGGCTGATCGAAAAAGATCTGCATCTGACACATCTCCGGATACCAGCTGGAGCTGGGGCTGTCTGGAGCTACGAGAATCATTCTCACTCTCTACAGTTGAATTCTCCTCATAAGAAAATGAAGAAGGCAATGAGGAGGAAAGGCATACAGGAGGCCTTCTGGCCACCTTGGATGAGCCAGGGCGTCCACTCCCTGTGGAGGGTCGTCGGATCTACGGGGAGAGAACCAGAGAGGACATTTGAAGTTCTCTCTGCTCGCAAAGACATCAGTCACTGGGTGGCCGAAAAACTCCCTGATCATATTTGACATCTCCTGAGATAAACTCCATTCATCTGGCAGTGGTCTTCGAGATAATCCATCTGGTGCCACATTGTCTCCACCTGGCACATGCAGAGCCCTCAATGAGGCTAAATGTAGCAGCTCAGGGAAAAAATCTTTCTGGCTAGGTTGTGTAACGTAGACGACCTCACGCCACCCTGGCGGTTGAAATTGGCCACTGTGGTGGAGCTGTCTGATCTCACCATAACGTGGTTCCCACTAAGATGGAGAGAAAGGGCCAAAAACTGCCAACAGTTCCAGTACGTTAATGTGACGACCTTCGGAACTGCTCCAGAAATAAGAGTTCTTACAATCCAAGTGCGATGGAGGTTTGAAGCAGAGTCACATCTCTCAAAGCTCTTGGATACACTTTCACCAACCGTCTCTGATCCCGAACAGGATGAAGATTGAGCCGGCTGAACCATGACTGCCGACTTCGCATGTTCAGGAGACCCAGGCGTATGACGGAGTGGGCTGCTGACATCATGCCCAGGAGCGTCATAATCCATTAGGCTGGGACCACACATAGACGAACCGCCAGAACCTGGGCTGACAGATTTGAAATAGAAAGTATCTTCTCGTCTGTCAAGCGAGCGCACTCTTCATGAGAGTTCAGAAGTACACCAAGAAAAGCTGTAAGCTGAGATGGCTGGAGTTGACTCTTTTCTTGGTTCACCGGAAAGCCAAGGTGGCTTTCGTGGTCCAACACCATTCTGGTGTGAGCTAACGACTCTTCCCTCGATCTGGCGAGCATTAACCAGTCGTCTAGGTAAGACAAGATCCTGAGGCCCCTTGCCCTCATGGACTGTAGGGCTGTGTCGACCATCTTAAAGAAGGTTCTCTGAGCCAGAGAGTAGCCAAACGGGAGCCTCCGGAACTGAAAAAGTCGGCCGTCCAATGCGAAGTGGAGATATCGCTTATGAGCAGGCCAAATTGGCATGTGACAATAAGCGTCCGTGAGGACGTCAGCCAGTCTCCATGACGCATGCACTTCAGGAGACTTTTGAGGAGTAACTGACTCAATCATGCCTCAATCAAACGCTGACCTCGTTCTGAAGACAGACATTTTTTGCCGGATCTGACGCATTCTCAGAATGCCATTAAACTGAGGTTGGCACTGGCTGAATTGGAGAGGATAACCCACCTTCAGAATCCTTTTGATCCATATAGAATAAGCTGGAGTGAGCTTCCCACATAGGAGAACATAGCAAGCTCTGGATGAAACCTGTGTTATCTCGACATCCATTTGACACCTCTGATGTAAGTCCTGCCTGAAGCGTCCGTGGCAACGGGATGAGCAGCTGTCGGTCTCGTCGTCCCTCCAGTATCCCCCAGGTTTCGGTCGAGCGACACAGCAGGCTGGGTATCAGTTCCGACAGCCATCAGCACTTGAGTTTTGCCTCTCCGCAACGCCACAATCACCGCGCGCATGGACATTTGTAACTCCTTTTGGCGGCCTTCAAAACAAACAATGTGTGCTGTGTGATGGGGAGAACGCTGGCCGGTGGAAGGCGGGCCTGACCCGAGACTGAGTCCAGCATGACCCCCAGAAAGGTCGTGCTCTGACTGAGAATAAGCGCGCTTATCAGGAGGTTTACTCTGAACCTCAATAACACAATGTGCTCCAACACCAAGCCGGTGTGCGCTCATGACTCTTGTTTGGACCTGGTGAGAATCAACCAGTAGTCCAAGTACGTCAGAATCCGCAGACCATGTCTCCTTAGTGGTTCGAGCCCCACCTCCACGCACTTGGCCAAGGTGCGAGGCACTAGAGAGCTGTATGTACAAAAACACATTTTTGAAGCCGGAGAGCTGCCACTCAAATTCGCACTAACTGTAACCGGAAGATAACTTGGCAGGTAATAAACTCTAATTTTGGGCAGAGAAGAAACAGACCCGATTCCAAAGTAATGGCTCTTATTTTTTATTCAATTTAGACTTTGGTTTAGATGCATACTTTTAGATACAAAGTTTTCTTCTTACGCTTTTGGAGGGAGCAGAGGTGAGAGCAGCCGACTGGTCTCTCCAGGAGGAGCAGCGATGATCAGCACGTCTATGATCCAGACAGCTGGGCTCACCCCGCCCCTTTTTCCTATAGTTTCAGGTGGAATTTTCATGTTCTGAGGCATCCCCGAGCAGTAAGTGAACAGTGCAGAAAACGCGTTTTCAGCCCGAGAGAAGCTCAGATTCAGAGCAGGAAATAGAAAAAAAGTTGATAACCCCTTGAAATACAGTTCAGAAAGGTAGATTAAGTGTTGAACATACAACAAAGAGTGTTTTTCCTGTAGTTGCAGGTGAAATTTTAATGTTCTGTGTCCCCCCAAAGCAGTGACTGAATAGAGCAGAAAAAGTGTATTCAGCCCAAGAAAATGTGGTTTTCAGTCCGACAAAAATAAAAACGTTGATAACTCTGAAAACGTGTGGTTCCAGCCTTATGGATTATGAGGCTCCTGGGCATGATGTCAGCAGCCCACTCCGTCGTCCGCCAGGGTCTCCTGAACATGCGAAGTCTGCAGTCAGGGTTCCGACCGCTCAATCTTCAACCTGTCCGGGATCAGAGACGGTTGGTGAAAGTGTCTCCACGAGCTCTGACAATTGTGAGGTTTAGGAACTCTGCTTCAAACCTCCATCGCACTTTATCCTTGCATTGTCAAAACACTTCTTTAAAAGTATTTACAGATGCATCTCTGTCAGGCTGGGTAGGCCACCATGATCAACATGCGTCATTGGGATCTGGAGCAGTTCCAAAAGTCGTTCCACTAACCTGCTGGAACTGTTCGCAGTTTTTAAAGTGTTGGTGGCTCTTTCTCTCCATCTAAGTGGGAACCACGTTATGGTGAGATCAGACAGCTCCACCACAGTGGCCTATATCAACCACCAGGGTGGCGTGAGGTCGTCTGTGTTACACAACCTAGCAAGAAAGATTTTTTCTCTGGGCTGATGTAGAATTAGCCTCATTGAGGACTCTGCATGTTCCAGGTGGAGACAATGTGGCAGCAGATGGATTATCTCGGAGACCACTGCCAGTTGAATGGAGTTTATCTCAGGAGACGGCAAATATGATTTGGAGTTTTTCGGCCACCCAGTGGCTGATCTCTTTGCGAGCAGAGAGAACTACAAATGTCCTCGCTGGTTCTCTTTCCGTAGATCCGATGACCCTCCACTGGGAGTGGACGCCCTGGCTCATCCAAGGTGGCCAGAAGGATTCCTGTATGCCTTTCCTCCTCATTGCCTTAATCTAAACAGCCCCAGCTCCAGCTGGTATCCGGACATGTGTCAGATGGGGATCAAAGGCCCCTGGGAGTTCTCTCCATCGAGGTCAGCGCTTCTGCAAGCATCAGAAACCCTGAGGTCTCCGCCAATAATAGGACGACCCCTCACGGTTTGGCTTCTCCAGGGTTAAGAATTAGTCACTTGCCTCCTGATGTCCAATTGACTCTTCAGAACGTTTAAGCTCTGCCAACCCTCAGAGCATACAATGCTAATTGCACATTTTTTCCCCAATGGTGTGGAACCCAGTCAGCCTTCCCAGAATCGGCGCCTGTTTCTCTAATCCTCTCTTTTCTCCAGCATCTGGTTAACGAAGATCGGAGCTGCACCACATTACGGGTTTATGTAGCAGCCCATTCCATGCTACACAATGGTCTGGACGGCCACCCCTTTGGCGAGCATCGTCGAGTGAGCCGTTTCATGAGAGGAGTGAAAAGGCTTAGACCAACCTCAAGACATTTATGTCTCTACTGGGTCCTGCCGCTGGTACTCAATTCACTCTCCTTTCGAGCCACTCGATGAGGCCTCCCTGGAGCTAGCAGCTTACAAGGCAGCTCATCTTATAGCCTTAGCTTCACCAAAGAGAGTGGGAGAGCTGAGTTCTTTTTCCATCTGCCCTGATTGCATCTCTTTTGGTGACAATGACTCGGCGGTGTCACTTAGACCCAACCCTGCCATCGCACCTAAATGACTCTCTTCTTCTTCACAGGTCAGCTCCTTTTCAAGAAAGGTTTTATGCCCTCCTCCCCATTCAGACGAGGAGCATGAGCATTTACACAAAATGTGTCCGGTGAGAGAGCTAAAATCTTAATTGGGTCGAGTCCCACCCTACATAAAAGACGGACAGTCTGTGGGTGGCTGTCGCAGATGGTAAGATGGGGCAGGCGCTGTCCCCTCACAGGTTGTCGCATTGGCTTAGAATTGCCATCATGAAAAATGACCTGGCAACATCTGTGGCTGCTTTCAAGGGAGTATCTCTGGCAGAAATCTGCCAGGCAGCTTCTTGGTCATCAATCTCGACTTTTGCTCACCACTATTTGTCTAATGTGTCTCCATCCTCCTTCCCTCATGTCGTTCTGTCTTCAGGAGCAGCCGAACCCTTCGACGAATAGTCCCTCATTGACAGCACTGGCTCTGGGACACCAGTATCTGCTTCATTACATTGCTGTGGGGTGTGCAGCGTCCCAAGATCCACCGGATTCCTGCATAACTGTCTATTCATTTGTGAATAAACTCCCTCTTTCTTGCTCAGCTGAGACTAAAACCCTCACTGCAGCTGCTCAGTAAATGATTTCTCTCCAGGTATGGAGGATTGTTAATGCCACATTCTATTTCAGCCGTATCGTGGCTAAAAGAGGGCAACGCAGTTCCTGCTGATTCAGAGTGTAAGTTTCACTCTATATATGAGGGGTTGTTAACGCCACCCTCTATTTCAGCTTACGGTGGTAAAGGCGAGGCGGCAGCTCCTGCCACCTTGAGTGTAAAATTACACTCTATGTATGAGGGGTTGTTAATGCTACATCTTCACAACCCATTCATTCAATCAGGCTGGACAGACAGGCTGGTGGCGTAGGGACTATCATAAGATGGCCCATCCGAGATATCGACAGGACTCTGGCCTCACCTCCGTCCGTCATACCGAAGCAACATCGCCGGTGACATTGCAGGCGGTTCAGTGCAGCAAAACGTGCATCTCATTGACAGCAGTCTGGCAAAAGAGCCAGCTGTGCCAGTCAGACTTCCGGTCTGGACGGCCCATGGTTCTCAGGTCAGGCCATGTTGCAAGGCTGGGGGTTAAGCTTTGTGGTCAAGATGACCTCTTGGGTGATTCAGAGTTCCGGATGGGTTCCGGATTGCTCACCTGAGCTCCCCCTTCATCCTGGCTACACTCGGATTCCAGTCACTGCAGGATGGACGAGATTAACTCATCGCATCCTGGCCCCGGAGTGGCCAAGGACTGCGTTGCTTCTTGCACTTTTTGTGCCATGCTGTGCTTTAGTGTTTGGATCACTTGTCTCCTTCGGTTCATCCAAACAAAGACAACATTAATAAGCATATAGGTTGTTCTACGATCTCAAATCCAGCACAGTTATGAGGCTAGTTTCTTTTGAAACATTGGGAGTGATTTGTAAAGCCATCACAACACTTCTCTCTCCATCTTACTTCAACGGGGTGGGATGAGAGTGTGAATCGTGCCTATATTCCGGCGGCGCATGTGACCGGTAACAATTTACAGGCAGATGGCGACCATCCAGTTTAGCCGATCAAGTCCGACATGCCTCTGTGCTTGGCTGAAGCTAAACGGCGTTGCTCCCTTAAATAGGAGGATGTCGGCATCACGAGCTATGAAATACCGGTGCGTCACGGCGTGCGGCAATCGTTCTCCCATGACTGCGATGAGACGTCAGTCTCTGCTGAAGTTTCCGTGGTCCAGATGAGGCACTCCGCTCATCTTCATTTCTCAAGCTCCCTCGCTTGATGTGCCAGGTGCATCGGCTCCGGCGGCGCATTTGAGGGGTAAAAAGAAAGTGCAACGTCCATCACCCACGTAATGAGAGCCACGCTGATGCCGGGGTTCGGCCAAAACCTGGCTGGGACGGAACCCTCTCAGTGTCCGGAGATCGTACGACGGCTCCCCTCTACTACCGGACCTGCATGGGGGGAAGGGAGCTGCACAGATCAGAGCGATGGCCAACAGTTTGGCCTTTTTGTGCTCTCAAGACAACTCTGTCCGGGGGATGAGGTGACCCAGGTGCAGCTGACTGCCAACATCGGACCATCCTCTGCTCCAGGGTCCAGTGCGCCTCTCGGAGGAGTCAGCGCATGAGTCCTCAGAATGCCTCAGGCCTCATATTCAGACTGCACAGCAAACCGGAGAAGAAGTTCTTCAATGGACGTGTTGTGATGTGCCATGGGATTATTTGGGGTCACAACTTGGGGGCGCTCTTGTTATGTTGCCGTGTCACCATCCGGTTTGTTGGAAGTTGGAATCGTGAATAAAACCTGCTGTGTTGATACCTCCTGTGAGTCCTTTCAGTTTCGGCCATCACTGTTAGCGACGAGGATAAAGAACGAGACTTTTTGCAAACCGGTCACTGTGGTAACTGACGGCAACGTTTTTGTGTAGTTTGTTCATCATAGCGATAATCATGGCGGCTACTGTGGGTACAGTGATGCCTTTCGAAGCTAGTTCGCATTCATGGGAGGACTATTGTGAAATTTTGGAACATTTTTTTATTGCAAACGTCATTGAAGATGAGGATATACAGCGCGCAGTGTTGCTCAGCAGTGTCGGGGCCCAGGCATATGCGGAGCATTTGAGGAACCTGTTGAGACCGGAAAAACCAGGGGATCGTTCGTATGCTGAACTGGTCATCCTTTTGAGGAATCATTTCCATCTGAAACCGAGTGAGATTATGCAACGATGGAAGAAGAATAGAAGGATTGAAGAGACCGTTTGTGACTACGTGGCGGAGTTGAGGAACTGGCTCATGATTGTAACTATGGTGAGACACTGACTGTGATGCTGAGAGACCGCTTGGTGTGTGGGTTCAACGACGACAGGATACAGAGGAAGCTGCTGTCGCAGGATGGACTGACATTTGACAGAGCGTTCAAAGTGGCCTTAGCGATGGAAGCTGCAGATAGAGACTTGATGAACCCACGAGGTGTGAAGGACTCACTCCAAGGAAGTGGATCATCACCGGTCAACAAAGTGGAAGAGACGAGGGCAGTAGTGTCCATGGAGTCGAGAAGGTGCTATAGATGTGGTGGAGAGACTCACTTGGCCAGTGATTGCCGGTTTGCTGAGGTCAAATGTCATAACTGTGGAAAAGTGGATCACTTAAAGACAGTACGTAAAAGTATGACAGAGGTGAGGGAGACAAAACAAACAAGAAAAAGGGGGAAAGGTACAACGCCGTCGAACAAATTTCATGCAGGAGAAGGATGACAGTGAAAATGAAGAGATGTTTACAGTGACAGATAAAAGAAGATGCAGCAGTGAGGAACTGGACATTCCTAGAGTAGAGCCGTTGAGGGTAAATGGAAAGAAGGTGGTTTTTGAGGTAGACACCGGCTGCAGTTACACTATTATGGCTCAACAGATGGTTGACAAAACAGAACTAACACTAAACTTGTGGACTGCAAGATAAAGTTAAAAACATATGGAGGTCATCAGGTTCCAGTGGTGGGGGCAATTAAGGTCAAGGTTGAACACAATGATCAGATCAAATGGCTGCCTGTCATTGTTGAAAGGTTGGTGAAAGGTTCAGGAGCAAGTCTTCTGGGCAGAGGCAGGATGAAAGCATTCCAGATAGAGGGGCAGTTTGTCCACAAAACAGATGAGGTGGACAGTTCCCTGCAAGAGGTTCTCTCCCGACATGAGAAGGTATTCAAAGAAGAGTTAGGGTCATTAAGGGCCACAGCCAAGATTCATGTGGCTCAGGATGCCACGCCCTTATTTTACAAACCCAGGTCGGTTCCATTTGCCATTAAAAGAAAAGTGGAAATCGAACTTCAGAGACTAGCAGAGGAAAGAATATTGGAACCTGTGATGTTCTCTGAATGGGCAGCACCTATTGTGCCTGTGTTCAAACCTGATGGTAGTGTGAGGATTTGTGGAGATTATAAATTAACAGTGAACAAAGTCTCCACGACCGAACAGTATCCGATTCCAAGAATGGAGGATATGATGGCAAGCCTGCAGGGGGACAGAAGTTCACAAAACTCGATATGAGCCAAGCATATCAGCAAATAGTCCTTGAAAAGGAATCAAGGAATTTTGTGAGTGTCAACACTCACAAAGGTCTTTTAACATATACACGTCTGCCTTTTGGAGTAAACTCCAGTCCTGCTATTTTCCAACGCACCATGGAGAATGTACTTCAAGGTATGTTAAATGTGGCAGTGTATTTACATGAAATTTTATTGAGAGGAAGAGATGACAGCTCTCATCTGCAAACACTCAACGAAGTGCTGCAGAGGTTGGAGGATAAAGGCCTGAAGTTGTAACGGAGAAAGCGTCAGTCCATGGAAAACAAAGTAACATTCTTGGGTCATCAGGTGGACAGGACAGGCCTGCATCCAATGCCAGCGAAGGTCAAAGCAGTCCAGGAGGCTCTGGTGCCACGGTCTGTAAGTGAACTTAACCCTCGTATTATGATGAAAAAAAATTACATTGATTATGTTGGGGGTCATTTTGACACACACTGTGTAAATCCACTCAAAACAGTCAAAAAAACAGATTGAACCAATCTTCAATCTTCAAAACATCTTCATTTTAGATTATATAAAAATTTGTAAAACAGACATAGAACACATTTTCAATTTCAACCCTATATTTAAGAGCAATTTCAGTTTTTCCCTCCTCACAAACACTTTTATTTTCATTTAACTTGACCCATTTTTCAATGTTCAATATGTTCAGTGCTCTCCACATGATGGACAGACTGTAACTGTGTGTTTTGTAGATGCAATTCTTGCATTTCACAAAACAGGTACTTGTTTTACTGTCAGATCTCGCATCTTTTCCGTTTCTTCACACCTGTATCCAATGCATCCTTGGCAGATTGGTAGGGTGATGTGAGCTTGACCTTTGTCAATGACAGCAGCAGTTGCTGGGCATCGAGGTGGCCTGGCTTGACTCTGCAGCTTGGGAGTGACGGGACATAGGCATTGTAAGCAGACACAACAACGATGTTGCAGAAAATCACCAAGGGCCAATGGGCAGTCTTGCGCTGGCAGCTGTATGTTGCTGTGACTTTGTCAACTCCTTTTTTGGTGCAGTTTCAGTCCAGGATCATTTGTGGCTGCATGTCTTCTCTTGTGCTTAGAGATGCATCTCTGTGCATTGTGCTCATTACAAGAACATTCTTGTTTCTCTTTGGGCAGTATGAAACAACTGTTGCCTTGTCACTGAAAGCAAATATTGAGCAATGCAGAGGTCTGCCCTGCACCTTCAGAATTTCCTTGGGAAGGTCTGGCTTCTTTCTTCTGACTGTTCCCGCTGTCCAGCTTTCTCTTCTGAAGTTCATCTCCAAGGAGATAGAATGTAAGCCCTTCACTCATGTCCATCACTACACGCATCCCCTGATTGTTCTCGGGTGCTCTTCCAGGTAGCTTTCCAGCGTATACTTTCATATTACAGGCATAGCTAGATTTTGCATCACAGGCCACCCATATTTTGATGCCATACTTGGCGGGCTTGTTGGGCATGTACTGTAAACCTTCTGTAGCTCATTTTTGGTTTGTCAAAGAGACTACATGAGAACACTGACAAGAACAAGGGAGAGAAAGTTATCCCTCTACACACAGCTGGGTCTGAATGGCTATTCAGACAATCAAATCAATCAAAATACACATAGCTGGGCAGTCTAAATAGGTATATCAAAGAGACATGTTTATTTTGGATCTGAACAGCCACTTACCCACATTAAAGAATCCGGGTCAAAATGACCCGCAACATCATCTTTGTATACAAGCTCTGTACAGACATGCCACTTGACATCAAAGTGTCCAGATTTTACACACCTGTTCATTACCCTTGATGAGGAAAAGTCACAAAATTTTATGAAGAAAAAGTCAGGATAACCACTACTTTTATGAACACAAAAACGGATATCGGTCAAATTGACCCTAAGCATAATACGAGGGTTAAAGCTTTTCTAGGTCTGCTAAACTTTTATAACTTGCCGAACTTGTCTACTGTGCCGGCTCCATTACACAAGTTACTGAGGAAAGATGACAAACGGAGGTGGGAGGTTGAGCAAGAAGAGGCTTTTAAGCAGGCAAAGAAGTTACTACAATGCAGTCAAGTGTTGGTTCATTATGATGAACAAAAACTTACTGCTGTCATATGATACCTCACCTTATGGGGTGGGGGCAGTCTTGGCACACAGGCTGGAAGGGGGAGCAGAAAAGCCTGTGGGTTATGCCTCGCGCACACCCACAGCAGCAGAAAAAAACTATTCACAGTTGGATAAAGAGGGCTTAGCAGTCATTTTTGGGGTGCAGCACTTTCACAAATATTTGAGTGGATCGGTTTGCCAGGAAGCGCGGCAATCGTTCTCCCCTGACTGCGATGAGACTTCAGTCCTGCATGAAGTTTCCGTGGTTCAGATGAGCCGCTCCGCACCTCTTCTTCTCTTGATGTGCCAGATGCGCCGGCTGTAATTTCACAATTACAGAGTCACTCACTCACGCCTCTTTAATTTCACAATCAGATTTTGTGGAGTGCCCTGGCACTTCCAGTGAAGTAGAAAGGCTGGTGTAATATTCCTGGAATATGTTTGTGTCCAGCTGTCCCTGGAGCCTGCCTCCCTCCCAAACAGTCCTGTAACACGGGGCAGAAATTATGAGCGGACCTCTGATCCTGGGGCGTCCCCTCAAAGCATGGCTACTTCAAGGCTGGCAGGCAGTCTTTTGCCCCCCGAAGTGCAGTTCACTATTCGAAATGCTAAAGTACCCGCAACACTCAAAGTATATAATCCCAAATGAGTGTGGACTGCCGTCTGTTGGGTAAACATCAACTGCTCGTCCAATTCATTCCGGACTATTCCCGGCGCAGTTCTGACACTCCACTGGCACTCGGAACGCACGTGGTCAGGTACGGAGCTTTCTGCCAGGTGGAGGGTTTGGATTTTGCGGCACGACGCTCGCTCTCACTCAGCCGTAATGTGCGATTCCCTCGCCCCTGGAGCTTGACATCCCACATGAGGAGTGACCATCACACCCAGCGTGACAGAGCCACCATCGCGCAGTAGAATGGTGTCTCAGCCGTCGGCAACCGGCTCATAGCGCTTGAGAACATCATCGCACTCCTTATGAGCTCCGTGGACAGGCTCATCCATCGCAGAACCTCTCTCAGTCCACCAGAGATTCAACAGTCCGTCGGCATGGTGCTCTGCTCGCGGCGCCTCCTCCACACACAGCCGCCCGGGGGGAACACCGTATAATAGCCGCGCTGATCATCGCTGCTTCTCTTGGAGAGACCAGTCGGCTGCTCTCACCTCTGCTGTATGCTTTGTATCTAAAAGCATACATCTAAACCAAAGTCTAACTTGTAAAAAAATAAGATTCATTACTTTGGTATCGGGTCCGCTTCTTCTCTGCCTAAAATTAAGGATCATCACCCGCCAAGATCTCTTCCGGTTCCAGTCAGTCCGAACTCCGGCTTAAAAAATGTGTTTTTGTTTGACATCGTCTCATGAGACAGAGCAGTAAAGTAATGGTCTATCTGCCACGTTATCCCTGACGTCAGAACTGTACCTGGGGAAGTTTCTGGAGCTTGGTGGTTTTCCTCAGATTAGCCACAATAGGAAGCATAGGCATCAAATATCACTTTCCCGTCTCTCTACAGATCCCGGTTGCAGCCAAAAGTCAGGAGAGTTTCAATTCTGCCATTAACTTTTCTTATTCCTCAGACTCGCCAGTTTCCAGCAGGGGTCGCCACAGGACCACGAAAGCCACCTCTTCAGAGGATCTCACAGTAGGCGCTGCGTGCCAGACCTGCTCTGTTCTCAGCTCCTTCACGCGATGTCTGTCTGCGATGTCTGTCTGCGATTCTGTTCTTTGCAGCCCTCCAAACCTCTCAGAGGCAAGCACGACATCGTCATCTACAGAGTCATCTCTTTCTGAGGATGATTGGGCCGGTCCCTCGGGTCTTCATCTTAGGAGAATTGCAGCGTCAGATCAAGGTACACTGCAAGATTGGGGAACCGAATTCCTCTGACGGCTCAACTGACAAAAGCGAGTCTGTTTTTGAAGAACCAGCGGGACTTGAAGTGCCCAGAGGAGTGGGCGCTGAGCACCGACGAGCCTTTCATTCTAGGCCCTCCCGGGAGGCCGGGTCCGCTCCTGTGCTCAGGGCGCCTGTCTTGACAGAGTATCTTCCGAATTGAAAGCGCCTGTCTCCTCACCAGCCCATATGGATCGAAAAAATACACGGTCTTTGACACGCCCTTCAGTTTCACAGTCAACCCCCAGGTTCTGCGACACCACGTGGACCTGAGTGAACTCAGAGTTCCAGCGGTCATGTCTGATGGAGGAGGACCGCAGTTAGAGGGGTGACTGAGAACATGAAATTTTCACTTACAGCAATAGGAATAACACTCTTTCTAGTGTGATCAACACTAAACCTCTACGAATAGGGCGCTTGCTTCCAAGCCATGGGATGAGTTTGACGAGAGCCAGGCACTGCTATGAGGTGGATCTGTAGACTTTGTTCCCAGACTTGGCTGAGTTCCGTGTGGTGGAGTCAGGCAAGTTCCCGCTTGATCTTCACCTGTGCCTCATGGCATCCGCCGGCCGTCGTATCGAAGTTGAGCTCTCTCTCCACCTCCTGCTCAAGAATCATCCCACTTCACTGACGGCCCACTGGCGGTGGTTGGCGAGACTACACACGTGGCGCTACCGCATGTTGTCTGCCCACATCTGGAAGAAATCTGGACTATTCCCGTCGCAGTTCTGACACTCCACTGGCACTCGCACCGCACGTGATCAGGTACGGAGCTTACTGCCAGGTGGAGGGTTTGGATTTGGAGCGCTGTGTTGCCTCTCACTCAGAAGTCATGCCCGATTTGCGATGCGCGATGCCCTCGCCCCTGGAGCTCGACTTCTCCCCTGAGGAGTGACCATCCCACCATCACGCAGTGGAATGGTGTCTACACTATCGGCAACCAGCTCATAGCGCTTGCAGACATCATTGTGGTCTTTATGAGCTCCGTGGACAGGCTCATCCATTCCAGAACCTCTGTCACTCCACCAGAGATTTTGGAGATTCAACAGTCCGTCGGTGTGGTGCTCTGCTCGCGGCGCCTCCTCCACAGACAGCCGCCGCCCGGGTCGAACACCATCGCTGGTTGAAGGGGCGCGGAGAGCCCAGCTGTCTGGATCATAGCCGCACAGATCATCGCTGCTCCTCTTGGAGAGACCAGTCGGCTGCTCTCACCTCTGCTCCCTCCAAAAGTGTACGAAGAAAACTTTGTATCTAAAAGTATGCATCTAAACCAAAGTCTAAGTTGAATAAAATATAAGATGGATTACTTTGGTATCGGGTCTGTTTCCTCTCTGCCCAAAATTACAGTTTCTCACTGGACAAGTTCTCTTCCGGTTCCAGTCAGTGCGAACTCTGTCTTCAAAAATTTGTTTTTGTCAGATCAAAGTACACTGCAAGTTTGGGGGCCCTGCTTCCACTCACAGCTCAACTGACAAAAGCAAGTCTGTTTTTGAAGAACCACCGGAGTTGAAGTGCCCTGAGGAGTGGGCGCTGAGAACGATGACCCTTCTATCCTAGATCCGCTCCGGAGGCCTGGTGCTCTCCTGTGCTCAGGTTGCCTGTCTTGACAGAGTATCTTCCGAATTGAAAGTGCCTGTCTCCTCACCTGCCCATATAGATCAAGAAGATACTCCGTCATTGACACGTCCTTCAGTTTCACAGTCAACCCCGAGATTCTGCGACACCACGTGGACCTGGGTGAACTCATAGAACGCTGGTTCTATGACTGACTTCGCACCTAAATGTCTCTCTTCTTCTACACAGGTCAGCACCTTATCAGTAAAGGCTTTCTGACCTCCTCCACATTCAGACGAGGAGCATGACAGTTTACACAAAATGTGTCCGGTTAGAAAGCTAAAAGCTTAATTGGATCGAGTCCCACCCTTCAGAAAGTCGGACACTCTGTGGATGGCTCTCCCTGGTGGAAAGAAGCGGCAGGCACTGTCCCCTCACAGGTTGTAAAATTGGCTTAGAATTTCCATCATGAAAGCCTATGAGAATACAGGAATCCCTGGAAACAGCTGTTGCTGCTTTCAAGAGAGTATCTCTTAAAGAAAACTGCCAGGCAGCCTCTTGATCATCAATGTCTACTTTTGCTGACCATTATGTGTCTAATGTGTCTGCATCCTCCTTCCCTCATGTCAATCTGTCTTCAGGAGCAGCCGAACCCTGCGACCAGTAGGCCCTCATTCACAGCACTAGCTTTGGGACACTGGTATCAGCTTCATTTCAGTGCAGTGGAGTGTGCAGCGTCCCAAGATCCACCGTATTCCTACATAACTGTCTATTCATTTGCGAATAAACTCCCTCTTCCTTGCTCAGCTCAGACTAGAACCCTGGCTGTAGCTGCTCAGTAAATGTTTTCTCTATAGGTGTGGAGGATTGTTAATGCCACTTTCTATTTCAGTCATATAGTGGTTAAAAGTGGACAACGCAGTTCCTGCTGATCCACAGTGTAGGGTACACACCATATATGAGGGGTTGTTAACGCCACCTTCTATATCAGCTTACGGTGGCAAAGGCGAGGCCTGCCACCCAGAGTGTAAAATTACACTCTACGTATGAGGGGTTGTTAATGCTACATCTTCGCAACCCATTCATTAATTCATTCAGGCTGGATAGACCCCGGGCGTGGCGGTGGCATAGGAAGTCTCATCGGCCGGTCCCGTATGAGGCCCTGGCCATCCGAGATAGCGACAGGACACTGGGCATACCACCTTCCGTCATACCAAAGCAACATCGCCGGTGACATTGCAGGTGTTTTAGTGCTGTAAAACGTGCATCTCCTTGACGACCGTCTTGCAAAGGAGGCAGCGGTGCAAGTCAGACGTCCGGTATGGGCGGCCATGGTAATTGCCCGTGGTTCTCAGGTCAGGCCACATTGCAAGGCTGGGGGTTAAGCTTTGTGATCAAGATGACCTCATAGGTGTTCCAGAGTCGCGGGAGGTGTTCTGGACTGAGCAACTCTGCCACCTGTGCTCACACATACACTCACACAAGGGTGTGCTGCAACCTGTTCAAGTCCTGCAAAAGTCCTGCAGCAGGGGGCAGAAATTATGAGGGGACCGCCTATCCTGGGGCATCCCCTCAATGCATGGCTACTTCAAGGCTAGCAGGTGGTCCTCTGCCCACCGAGGTAGAGTTAACTATTCGAAATGCAAAATCACCGGTAACACTCAAAGCATATAATGCTAAATGGGTGTGGACTGCTGTCCGTTGGGTAAACATCCACTGCTAGTCCAGTTCATGCAGGGATTTCGAAGACTCAGACCTCCAGACGCATCTGCCCCTATGGGGATCTACAATTGGTATTAAAGTCTCTCTGTGAAGCTCCCTTCGAGCCACTTGGTCAGGCTCCTTTGGAGCTGGTGGCTTAGAGAGCAGCTGTCCTCCTGGTCCTGGCCTCCATCAGGAGAGTTTGGAGAACTATGTGCCAGCTGGGTCCCGCGAGGTTCCTGGAGGTGGTGCATCCTTCGCCATGTGGTCTCCTCTTCTACACGGTCAAGTTCTTGGTCCGTGGGAGAGACCAGCAGGCGAAGCGATGGCTTTGACTCCTGATCTCAACTTTCCTCCCATTTCTGCTACAGTCGGATTATGGTCAAAGATTGATGGAAATAAGGAACGATTGAAATCTCTCACGATAGGTCATAGGTAGGGGACCGGTGGCGGTATATCCATCACCATCATATCATCCGTCAACATAATGTTTTCTGTCGGAAATCCAATTTCTCTCACTCTTATCAAACGTTTTCTACACTGTTCACTCAGTGACCAGAAAAGTCTCAGAACTTGAAAATGTCAAACCATAGCAGAAAGACTCATTCTAATGAATTCAGGACTAAATCTATATTTCTGAACTTTTTTCAGAGTTGTTAACATTTTCATGGTTTGGTTCCGAAACCCATAAAAATGCGTTTTCTGCACGCTGCCACAACTTCTCAGGGAAACTTCAAAAAAATGAAATTTTCTTCTCCCACTATAGCAGAAAGGGTCTTACTAATAGTTGCACATCAAATCTAAGCTGTCTGAAGTGTTTTAAAGTTATCAACATTTTAATGTTTGCCGTTCCAAAACCCACCTTATCTCAGGCTGAAAAAGTGTTTTCTGCATTGTGCCATAACTTCTCAGGGAAGCTTCAGAACATGAAATTTTCACCTCCCACTTAAGCAGAAAGGGTCTTTCTAGTAGTTGCAGAACAAATCTAAGCTGTCTGAACCGTTTTTAGAGGGTTATCAACAATTTTATTTTTGTCGGTCCAAAACCCACTTTCTCTTTGGACGAAAACAAGTTTTACGGACAGTTCACTCACTGCTCAGCGATGCCCCAGAAGATGAAGTTTTCACCTGCCACTATAGCAGAAAAGGTATTTCTACAAGGTGCAGAACTAACTCAACTTGTCTAAAGTGATTTAAGAGAGTTATCAACATTTTTATTTGTGTCGGTCTGTAAACTATCTTTGCTTGGGCTGAAAACGCGTTTTATGCAGTTTACTCACTGCTCAGCGATTCCTGAGAACAAGAAAATTTCTCGTGCAACTATAGGAGAAACACTCTTTCTAGGATAATAAACACTAAACCTACATTCGTGAACTGTATTTCAGGGGGTTATCACCTTTTTTTTTTTTTCCTGGACAGAAACTCAGCTTATCTCGGGCTGAAAACGTGTTTTCTGCACTGTTCACTCACTGCTTAGTGATGCCTCAGAACATAAAAGTTTCTCCTGAATTTACAGCAGAAGCGGTCTTTCTAGCAGCTGCAGAACTAATTCAACATGTCTGACGTGATTTCAGAGTGATAACAACATTTTTATGTTTGTCGATTCTGAAAACCACTGTCACTCGGGCTGAAAACGCGATTTCTGCACTGTTCACTCACTGCTCATCGATGCCTTAGAACATGAAAATTTCTCCTGCAAGTAAAGGAAGAACACTCTTTGTAGTATAATAAACATTAGGCCTACCTTTAGGAAATGTATTTCAGGAGGTTATCAGCTGCTTCTTTTTTTCCTGTTTAGAAACCGAGTTTCTCTTCGGCTGAAAACTAGTTTTCTGCACTGTTCACTCACTGATCAGAATAGTTTCAGATCCTGAAAATATTACCTGCAACTATAGGAAAAATAGTCTTTCTAATATATTCAAGACCAAACCTACATTTCTGAACTGTTTTTGCAGGGTTATCAACAATTTTTTTTTCGTCTGTCCAAAACCCACTTTGTCTTAGGCCAAACACACTTTTTATACACTGCTCACTCACTGCTCAGAGATTCCACAGAAGATGAAAATTTCACCTGCCACAATAGCAGAAAAGGTCTTTCTCGTAGGTGCAGAAATAATTCAACGTCTCTGAAGTGGCTTCAGAGAGTTAACATTTTTATGTTGGTCTGAAAACCACAGTGCCTCGGGCTGAATACGCGTTTTATTATGGACAGAATACCCTCTGAACATTAAATTATCATCTACAATTATAGGAAAACACTCTCTAGTATATACAGCACTCAATCTACCTTTCTGAACTGTATTCCAGCGCGTTAGCGACGATTTGATTAATTATTATTATTATTTTTTTTTTTTCTGGTATGAAAACCACAATCACTCAGGCTGAAAACGCGTTTTCTGCACTGTTCACTCACTGCTCAGTGATGCCTCACAACATGAAAATTTCACCAGCAACTATAGGAAAAGCACTCTTTCTAGTATATTCAACACTAAACATACATTTCAGATTTTTTTTTTTTTTTGACTTTTTCTCAGCGATGCCTCAGAACATGAAAATTTCACCTATACTATAGCAGAATGTGCTAAAGTCTTTCTAGTAGCTGCAGAACTAATTCAACCTCTCTGAAGTGGTTTCAATGTGTCATCAACATTTTAATGTTTGTTGGTCTGAAAACCACAGTCCTTCGGTAGAAAACGCGTTTTCTGCACTGTTCACTGACTGATCAGAACAGCCTCAGAACAATGAAAATATCAAGTGTAAATATAGCAAAAAGACTATTTCTAGTATATTCAGCACTAAATAAAACTTTCTGAACTGTTTTCAAAGCGACAATTTTATATTTTATTTTATGCGTTCACTGCTGTTCACACAGTGCTTAGGCGTGACTGAGAACATGAAAATTTCAACTGCAACAATAGGAAAAACACTCTTTCTCGTATATTCAGCACTAAATGTACCTTTCTGAACTGTTTATCAGGGGGTTATCAACTTCTTTTTTCCTGGTCAAAAACCGAGCGTCTCTCAGCCTGAAAACGTGTTTTATGCACTGTTCACTCACTGCTCAGGGATGCCTCAGAACATGAACATTTCACCTGCCAATATAGTAGCAGGAGTGTTTTTAGTAAGTGCCGAACTAATTAAACTTGTTTGAAGTGGTTTCAGAGAGGTAACAACATTTTCATGTCTATCTGTCTCAAAACCACAGTCCCTCGGGCTGAAAACGCGTTTTCTGCAGTGTTCACTCACTGCTCAGCGAAGGCCACAGAACATGACAATTTTACCTGCCAATATCAGCAGAAAAGGTGTTTTTAGCGGGTGCAGAACTAATTCAACCTGTCTAAGGTGGTTTCAGAGAGTTATCAAGATTTTTATTTTTGTCGGTCTGAAAACCACCTTTTCTTGAGCTGAATACGCGTTTTCTGCTCTCTTCACTCACTGCTCAGGCATTACTCACAACATGAAAATTTCACCTGCAACGATAGGATAAACACTCTTTCTCATATATTCAACATTAAACCTACATTTCTGAACGGTATTTCAGGTGGTTAACTTTTTTTTTCTGGTCTGAATACCAGCTTTTGACGGGCTGAAAAGGCGTTTTCTGCACTGTTCACTGACTGAATGGAAAAGCTTCTGAACATGAAAATATCACATACAACTATAGGAAAAACAGCCTTTCCAGTGTGACGCCCACTTATGTGTGGTCACAGAGTGTGTGTTAGATGTCATTTAATTGTTCAGCATGGAGTTGATTAACCGGCAGGTATATGATTAGGTCAGTAGAGGGCAGGATAGGACAGAGGTTGGGCATTGAAGATGCGTGGGTAAATAGGAAGTGACATTTTTTCATTACTTTTCTCACCATCGAAAAATGTGGAAGCCTCACGTGAATCTGTCCACATTTTGTTTCAGGTTAGTTGATTATATGGTTGTCATATCAGAATATAGTTTTTTGTGATTGCATTGTACAGTAGTTTTGTCGACCAAAGTGGCTTCAGGAGAGTGCAAGGACCGTGTTTTGTTCCATGAAAGCGAATAATTACATTGCACTGAGGTCCTGGTTCAACCGTTCAAACGAGAAAATCGAATGTATCATCTATATAAATACTCATCACATCTGTGACACTGAGTTTCAAACAAGATAAATATGATTTTACTGGATGTAAGGCAGTAAAATGATTATTTTGCAAAATGTTTAAAAGAGTAATTTACAATCATAAGAATCAAGTGTTTACATTGTACAAAAACTTTATCATTTAAATGTAAAATCAGAGCGAAATACATGTCATGTTCTACTTTTATTTGAATTGTTTGATAAAAACAGATGGAAATGTGAAGTGCAAACGTCATTGACATGATTCAGAACGACAGCTTGTTAAGCAGATGTGATCTGCAGCAGCAGGGTCATTAGCACGTCTTGTTTACTTCTCACTCGGTCTACAGCAGCATTTCCTGCCTATAGGACTGTGGATTTCCTGTCAGCAGACCCCACGCCCAACACAAATGAAGCTCCATCCATCAACATGTAGAAACGCCGGAGGGAAAAAAGTGCAGATGAAAACTGCTCCCACAAACTACTGCTTCATGTTTTCCATTGCCAATATGCAAACGTCACTGTGATGCAAGCTTGGTCGGCTGCGTCAGGGGCCTCATCACCGGGGGCCCAAAAACGCAGTTTATCTCCATGCTGCCTCCCAAGTCATCAGACTAGAGACGCTTAAAAGGGCCAATATGCAGCAGCCGGTAAATGATGTGTTTCATGGGTGGTTTTTGAAGAGTTGATTAACCGGCAGGTATATAATTCGGTCAGTAGAGGGAAGGGTAGGACAGAGGTTGGGCATTGAAGATGTGTGGGTAAATAGGAGGTGACACTTTTTTTCATTGCTTTTCTCACCATCGACAAAAGCCTCGTATGACTCTGTCCACATTCTGTTTCAGGTTAGTCAAATCCATTTTTTTATAATGTTTGTTCCACTTGGGATTGACTGATTCTGAGTCTGAGTGTGAGGATGGTGATTCAGTTTTTAAGTATACTGTTTTTCCTTCGTACGTTGAGTTCGCTCTGTGTAGATGTGGCGCTTGTAAGCTAATACTGACAACCGACGTTGACATGGCACGGGTGATTGAGTTGTGTGGAGTTCAGTTTGCTTGTGGTGAATAACGGTGTTTGGTAAAAAGTAAGGTTTTATTATTTCTCAACACTAGCCAAAAGGTTTAATGGCAGAATTATACATTCAGATGAAAAGCAATTATGCATGTGGTTCATGATGTCTGACAGTTGTTGTATGACAAAGTGAGATGTTTGTGAGTGATGTTTCAGAAAGACATTTAATTGTGGTGTGGGTTACCACAATAAAAAAACATAATCCCTTGGATTACTTTTCTCACCATCGACAAATGTGGAAGCCGTGTGTGACTGTCCGCATTTTGTTTCAGACGGCATTCTACTGACCACATTAAGACACCACTTTTTAACTGTGGACAAGGTCACAGTATTCAGACCTGTTACAGATGCATAGTTTTAGATAGAAGTTTTCTTCCTACGCTTTTAGATGGAGCAGAGGTGAGAGCAGTCGACTGGTCTCTCCAAGATGAGCAGCAATGATCAGCACGGCTATGATTTGGACAGCTGGGATAACCCCGCCCCTTCGACAAGCGACGGTGTTTCCCCCCCCCGGGGCAGCGGCTGTGTGAGGAGGAGGCGCCACGAGCGGAGAACCACGCCGACGGACTGTTGAAACTCAAAATCTCTGTAGAGTGAGAAAGGATCTGTGATGGATGAGCTGGTCCACGGAGCACAAAAAGAGCGAAATGATGATCTCAAGCGCTGTGAGCTGGTTGCCGACGGCGTAAACACCATTCCACTGCGCAATGGAGACTCTGTCAGCGGTGGGTGGGATGGTCACCCCTCAGGGGGGAGGTCGAGCTCCCGGGGCGAACGCATCAGGCATGGCGCATGACGGCTGAGTGAGCGGGAACGGTGAGCCGCCAATCCAAACCCTCCACCAGGCAGTAAGCTCCGTACCTGACCAAGTGCGGTCCTAGTGGGAGTGGAGTGTAAGGACCGTGCCGGGAATAGTCCGGATTTCTTCCAGTTGTGGGCAGACAACATGCGGTCCTGCCCTTGGTGTAGTCTCGCCATCCAACGCCAGCTGGCCGTTAGTGAAGTGGTATGATTCTTGAGCTGCCGGTGGAGAGAGAGCTCAACTTTGATACGACGGAGGCGGATGACATGAGGCGCAGGAGAAGATCAAGCGGGAACGTGCTTGATTCCACCACACGGAACTCATCCAACTCTGGGAACAGAGTCTCCAGATCCACCTCATAGCAGGGCCTGGCTCTCGTCAAACTCATCCCATGGCTTGGAAGCAGGAAATGTGGATGGAATGAAAACGGTTTGGCTGCTTGTAGCCCAGTCGCAGCGCCCTATTCATAGAGGTTTAGTGTTGAATATACGAGAAAGTTTTTTTTTCCTATAGTTGCAGGTGAAACTTTCATGTTCTGAGGCATCGCTGAGCAGTGAGTGAACAGTGCAGAAAACGCGTTTTCAGCCCGAGGGATTGTGTTTTTTTGTCCGACAAACATAAAAATGTTGATAACTCTGTGAAACTACTTCAGACAGGTTGAATTCGTCCTCAGCTACGACAAAGACGCCTTCTGCTATAGTTGCAGGTGATGTTTTCATGTTCTGAGGCTTTTCTGATCAGTGAGTGACCAGTACAGAATATGCATTTTTAGCCTGAGAGAAGCTGGGTTTCGGACTGTCAAAAATACAATAGTTGATAACCCTCTAAAAACAGTTCAGAAATGTAGGTTTAGTGTTGAATATGCTAGAGAGAGTGTTTTCCCTATAGTTGCAGGAGAAAAAACGTTTTGCCTGTAGTTGCAGGTGATATTTTCATCTTCTGAGTCCCGCCTAAGCAGAGCAGAAAACATGTATTCAGCCCACGAAAAGGTGGTTTTCAGACCAACAAGGATTAAAATGTTGATTACTTTCTGAAACCACACAGAGAGGTTTAATTAGTTCTGCTGCTACAAGAAATAACGCTTCTGCTATACAGTCAGGTGAAATTTTCATGTTCTGAGGCATCGCTGAGCAGTGACTGAACTGTGCAGAAAACGCGTTTTCAGCCCGAGAGAGGCTTGGTTTCTGACGAGGAAAAAAAAATATTGTTGATTACACCATGAAAATAGTCCAGAAACTGATTTAGTGCCGAATATACTCGAAAGAGCCTTTTTCCAACAGTCGCAGCTGATATTTTCATGTTCTGGCACTATTCTGAGCAGTGAATGAACAGTGCAGAAAACGGGTTTTCACCTGAGTGAGGATGGTTTTCAGAATCGACAAACATAAAAATGTTATCACTCTGCAACCACTTCAGAAATGTTGAATTAGTTCAGCACCTGCTAGTATGACCACTCTAGCTATAGTGCCAGGTGAAATTTTAATGTTCTGAGACAGCCCTGAGCAGAGAGTAAACAGTGCATAAAACGCGTTTTCAGCCCGTGGGACCTGTACCTTTCAGACCAACAAACATAAAAATGTTGATAACTCTCTGAAACCACTTCGGAGACATTGAATTTGTTCTGCAGCTACGAGACAGACCCCTTCTGCTAAGCTGGTGTGCGCTCATGACTCCTGTTTGGACTCTGGCTAGAATCAAAAAGGAGTCCAAGTACGTCAGAATTCGCAGACCCTGTCTCCTTAGTGGTTTGAGCCACTCCTCCACACACTTGGCAAAAAAACGAGGCACTCGACACTAGAGACCGTGTTGTGGAAGTAGGCCTCTGCAAGATCTATGGAGGTCATCCACTGTCACACTCTGACACACTCCAGGAGTCTCCTGGTAGTCCGGAACCGCTGTCTGGTCATGAATTGGTTGAGGAGACTGAGATCCAGAACTCCTGTCTTCTTGAGTTCCAGAAAGTACCCGGAGTAAAACCCAGTGTAGGAGGATCGCTTAGAAACTAACTCGATTATTCCCATTGTCAGGAGAGCGCGGTCCTCCTCCATCAGACATGACAGCTGGTTCTCTGAGTTCATTCAGGTCCATGTGGTGACGCAGAACCTGGGGGTTGACTGTGAAACTGAAGGACGTGTCAATGACCGTGTATTTTCTCGATCCATATGGGCAGGTGAGGAGACAGGCGCTTTCAGTTCGGAAGATATTCTGTCAAGACACGTGCCCAGAGCACAAGAACAGACCCGGCCTCCGGGGCGGGTCTAGGACGAAAGGGTCGTCGGTGCACAGCGCCCTCTCCTCTGGGGACTTCAAGTCCCGCTGGTTCTTCAAAAACAGACTCGCTTTTGTCAGCTGAGCCGTCAGAGGAATTCGGTTCCCCAAACTTGCAGTGTACCTTGATCTGACACTGCAATTCTCCTAAGATGTACACCCGAGGGACTGGCCCAATCATCCTCAGAAAGAGATGACTCTGTAGATGACGATGTCCTACCTGCCTCTGAGAGGTTTGCAGGGCTGCAGAGAACAGAATCACAGACACACATCCTATCAGACGTTGCACGAGGGAGCTGAGAACCGAGCATGTCTGGCACGCTGCGCCTACTCAGTGTTCCTCTGAAGTGGTGACTTTCGCGGCCCTGTGGCGACCCCTGCTAAAAACTGGCGAGTCTGAGGAATAAGAAGAGTTAATGGCAGAATTGAAACTCCCCTGACTTTTGGCTGGTACCAGGATCTTTTGAGAGACGGGAAAGAGTTATTTGATGTCTGTGCTTCATATTGTGGCGAATCTGAGGAAAAACATAACGTCTTGGCTCCAGAAACTTCCCCAGGGACAGTTCTGGCGTCAGGTATAAGGAGGCAGAGAGCCTGTTACTATACTGCTCGGTCTCCTGAGACGATGTCAAACAAAAACTAATTTTTGAAGCCGGAGTTCGGACTGACTGGAGCCGGAAGAGAATTTGGCGAGTGAGAAACCTTTATTTTGGGCAGAGAAGAAACAGACCCGATACCAAAGTAATGCATCTTTTTTTCCAAGTTCGACTTTGGTTTAGATGCATACTTTTAGATACAAAGTTCTTCCTATGCTTTTGGAGGGAGCAGAGGTGAGAGCAGCCGACTGGTCTCTCCAAGAGGAGCGGCGATGATCAGCGCGGCTATTATACGGCTGTTCCCCAAAGCCGGCGGCTGTGTGTGGAGGAGGCCCCGCGAGCAGAGCACCACGGCGGCGGACTGTTATGTCTCCAAAATCTCTGGTGGACTCCATGGAGCTCTTAAAGAGCGCGATGATGTTCTCAAGCGCTATGAGCCGTTTGACGACAGCATAGACACAATTCTACTGAGCGATGGTGGCTCTGTCAGCGCCGGGTGGGATGGTCACTCCTCATGGGGGAGGTCAAGTTCCAGGGGCGAGGGCATCGCGCATTACGGCTGATTGAGAGGGAACGCTGCGCTGCAAATCCAAGCCCTCCACCTATTAAGCTCCGTACCTGAACACGTGCGGTCCTTCTGTGGAGTGTCAGAACTGCGCCGGGAATAGTCCGGATTGAATTGGACTAGAAGTGGATGTTTACCTAACAGACGGCAGTTCACATCCATTTGGCATTATATGCTTTGAGTGTTGCGGGTGCTTTAGCATTTCGAATAGTGAACTGCACTTAGGGGGCAGAGGACTGCCTGCTAGCCTTGAAGTAGTCATGCCCCAGGATCAGAGTTCTTAATAGAGTAATTTCTGCCCCGTGTTACAGGACTGTTTGGGAGGCAGGCAGGCTCCAGGGACAGCTGGACACAAACATATTCCAGGGATATTACACCAGCCTTTCTACTTCACTGGAAGTGCCAGGGCACTCCGCAAAATGTGATTGTGAAATTACAGAGGCGTGAGTGACTGACTCTGTCATTGTGAAATTACAGCCGGAGCCGGCGCATCTGCCACAACAAGAGAAGAAGCTTGAGACTTGAAGAGGTGCGGAGCGGCTCATCTGGACCACGGAAACTTCAGGCAGGACTGAGGTCTCGTCGCAGTCACGGGAGAGACTTGTCTCATCACCACAGCAGTGGATTTAACCGCAGGAGACTCGGCGCTTGTGGAGCTCCGTACGTGGACATCGGGACTTCGGCAGCTTCCCCCGGGGCAGTCGGCTGACCGGAGGAAATTTCTGTTTGTGCGGAAATTTGTTTTAAATAAAAGCATTGCTTGGAGCATAGTATTTGCGTTTTTTTTTTTTTTTTTTTTTTTTTTATTATTATTATTCATATTGAATTCGCTCCTTCCAGTGCCTCGGCCTCGAGCGCTCCACTGGGCCTGGTAGCCTGGGGCCCTGTCCGTGAACCTGGCGACACTGCACAATGATGGTCCGGACATTTGATTCGTTCCACACAGGATGTATCAACACAGCAGGTTTTATGCACGGTTCCAACTTCCAACAAACCGGATGGTGACACGGCAACATAACAAGAGCGCCCCCAAGTTGTGACCCCAAATAATCCCATGACACGTCATAACATCTCGTCTCCCTCAAAATGTTCACGTCTTCCAACTTCACTCCCAAAACTCTTGTCCCCAAATAAGTCTAAAACTTAAGTCTAAAATAAAATAATAAAATAGTCATAAAATAGTGTGGAACTTAAACGACGAAACCAAAACAAAACAAAACAAAAACATGCCTATTTATGCTAAAGAATAAGAAAATAGCAACCAACTTGGCCTAAAGGCCTTTTATCTATTGATCAGCACCTACAAGTCTGAGGCCATGGTTCTTCACCGGAATAAGGTGGTTTGCTCTCTCCAGGTCGGTGGAGAGTTCTTGCCCCAAGTGGCGGAGTTTAAGTATCTCAGGGTCTTGTTCTCGAGTGAGGGAAAAGGGGAGCGTGAGATTGATAGACGGGTTGGTGCAGCTGCAGCAGTGATGCGGTCGCTGTATCGGACCGTCGTGGTGAAGAGGGAGCTCAGTCACAAGACGAAGCTCTCGATTTACCCATCTACGTTCCCACCCTCACCTATGGTCACGAGCTTTGGGTAATGACCGAATGGATGAGATCGCGGATACAAGCGGCTGAGATGAGTTTCCTCCGCAGGGTGGCTGGGCGCACCCTTCGAGATAGGGTGAGGATTTCGGTCATCCGGGAGGAGCTCGGGGTGGAGCCGCTGCTCCTCCACATCGAGAGGAACCAGTTGAGGTGGCTCGGGCATCTGATCCGGATGCCCCCTGGACGCCTCCCTGGGGAGGTGTTCCGTGCATGTCCTACCGGGAGGAGACCCCGGGGAAGACCCAGGACTCGCTGGAGAGATTATGTCTCCGGTCTGGCCTGGGAACGCCTCGGGATCCCCAGGGATGAGCTGGAGGAGGTTTGTGCGGACCGGGAAGTTTGGGCTTCCGTGCTCCGAATAGTGCCTCCGCGACCCGACCCCGGATAAGCGGTAGAAGAAGGTGAAGGTGAAGGTAAGGTGACGTTACAGAAATCGTCAGGAAGGACATAACGAATAAAGCGCTGGTGTCTGAAGTCGTGAGGCTCCTAAAACTACAAGGACCTGGTGGTAACAGACGTCGTGGACTGACCTGACTGAAGTTCAACCTCAGTAAGGTCCATTTGGAGCCTGAATTTTTAAAAGCACCGTGGGTGATTGTGTTTTGAGGTTGCTGTTTTGTTTATTAATTATTTTAAATTATTATTTTATTGTTATTATTATTAAATTGTGGCCAACCATGATGGTTTTCCTTCTGGTTTTGACCCTGAATCCACCCACAACCAGGACACTACACCACACCTCATTGACCAGAGTGCTTCACCGACACGCATGTTTCTGTCTGGCTTGTTTGACGGCATGTCTGAGGAGGATGTAGAGCTGGTCTATGATCCGAGTATAAATGAAAACATGGAGTCCATTTTTTTTTTCGCTGAGAGAGAGGATAATCGTATTTTAAATATTGTTCCTGCATCATCTCGGGAAGGTAGGGCTGATACCTCTTTAGACAATGGCGATTGGTAAGAAAGGTTTGTTGATAATCAACAGACGGCTGATTCAGGGACACCAGCTCTTGACCCTCTGATAGATGTGTCCGGCTCCAGCTGTAGCGATGACAATGTTGATGATGACGGTGATTCGGTTCAGGAAGGATGCTGTGTAAGAGGTACCGGTATTGAATCAGAAGTCATAGAGCCTTTTAACACCGATAGGATGAGAAGGGTGCTAACACGTCCTGCTGTACCCGACACTCCTGATTTAGCAACTTTCTACAGAGGTTTGATGCAACAGGTCAGAGAGTTGGCAGATGAAACGCAGAGACTAGCACATCGAGAGGATGTGGTTCAGCTTGAAGTGGTTGGTGAAGATGTTCAAGAACATGTTAATGTTGTGGTTGAAGGTGACGGGGAAAATATCTACCCTGCTTTTGAGGCCCTCCTGAGCAACACCATGCAATCTGACAGAGTCATAGTTATGGGTAAGATAATTGAATTAACGGTCCAAATTGTGCATAACCCTCGAGGTGGCGCTAAACGCAAACTCAAGAAGACACTGCATGCCAAAATTATTGGTAAAAAATGATGACATCTCTACAGTCTCTAGTTGGTAGTGATGGAACTGATCAGCTTTGCTTTGCAATCAGCCTTTCTTGTCTCCTTAATCCTAACTGTACGTATCAAGATTGTGTTGAGTTGGGGAGGGAATTACAAAACAAAGCTGGTTTAGATTCTCAAACACCTATCACATTCACAGATATACCCCTGTTTGAATGGATAGTGAGGCGTAAAATTGTTGTGTTTCATAAAACAACAGCAAACCAACCATTAGCGCATTATGCCACAGGTTTTGCTGATGGTTCGGATCCTTCATACTTGTTTCTACTTCAGGGACACTATTGCGGGGTAAAAAACCCAAAGGGTTTTTTAGGAAGACGTCACTTTTGCGTCAGCTGTCATAAGGGGTATGAAGATAAATCACAACACATCTGCAAAGGTCACCGTAGCGTTTGTCACAATCCTGTTTGCCCTACAGAGGTCCCAAAGCCTGTAACTTGTGGCGATGGTTGCCGGGTTTGTAGAACACCTTCCTGCATTGTGAGACACAAAGAGATTGGCGCTAATGGGAGCAGTCTCTGCCAGATATACAAAAAATGTGAAAAATGCGGAAGGTGCCGGTATATCCCATTAAAACAGGGTAAACCTAACAGTTGTTGCGGTGTGCTTAAATGTAAAATCTGCAATGTAGAATTATCATCGACAAACGAGGTCCACCAGTGCTACATTCAGCCCATTGCCAGGAAGACTGAGCATCCTGATCTGTTTTGTTGTGATTTTGAAACGTTTACAGACGATCAAGGTAGACATGTCCCTTCTTTAGTGTGTGTAAAGACGCAGAGAGGTGAAGAATAGATGTTTAATGGTCTCGAATGTGTTCGAGCGTTTCTTTTATATTTCAGAAAGAATTGGTTTAGAGTTGTGTTTTTGTTGCACATAATGCCAGGGGCTTTGACAGCGTCATTGTCTTGAGAGGTATGCTTGACGAAGGGTTAATACGTAAGAGGATAATCATGACCGGTAGTAAGATATTTGTCTTGAGGATCCTCACTACAAGCTAAAATTTATCGACTCTCTCTCATTCCTAGCCATGCGACTCAGCTTCATGCATAAAGCTCTAGGTTTCACCGAGCAGTGCAAGGGTTTTTTTTCCACACAAGTTGAGCTTGAAAGATCGTCTGCATTACATAGGGGTGTATCCTCCTCCATCAGACTACGGCTTCGAGGGCATGTCAGACCCTGAACAGAAAGATTTTTAAAGCTGGTATGATACTGTGCGTGATAATTCTTTCAATTTCAGGAGTGAAGCTATTCACTATTGTAAAAATGATGTTGACATTCTGGCCAGAGGATGCATGATATTTAGAGAGGAGTTTTTTTAAAGAAACAGGTGTTGCACTCTCATCCATAACAATCACCTCTGCGTGTATGGCTGTTTTCAGGACCAACTTTTTAAAACCAGACACATTACCAATACCATGTCCCAACAATTATGTACTAAAAGGTAACAAGAGGTTCTCACATGCTTCCATCCATATGGGAATCACACAGACAGGACATTTTGATACAACATGCCTTGAACCGTGGGGAGATGGTGTTTGGCCAGTATTTTGTTGACGGTTATGCTAAAGTTGACGGTGTTAAGCAGGTCTGGGAGTTTTATGGATGTTTCTCCCACGGTTGTCCTTCATGTGTCGACCCACATGCAGTCTGTCTGTTAAGAGGTAGACCATATGGTGAATTCTACTCTGCTACGATGGAGAGAGAGCAGGCGTTAAAGTCTGATCATGAGGTGCATCTTATTACCATCTGGGAACACGAATGGCGTTCACTTCGACAATCGTGTGATAATCTCAGAGATTTTCTCTTAGATTTTGACACCCCTGAGCCTCTCAACCCTCGTAATGCCCTCTACGGCGGTAGAACCAGCGCTTTAAAGCTGCGTTACACGGCCAACCTGGTGAAAAAGTTGATTACGCTGATGTCACCTCTGTATCCTTACGTCAACAGCACGTGTTCCTAGGTCACCCCCGAAAAATTCACAAGGACTTTGGGGATCCCAGACAGTACTTTGGTCTTATCAAGGCGGTTGTCTATCCTCCTCGGGTTTTATATTACCCGTTTTACCCTACAGAGGACCAGGCGGTAAATTACACTTCACGTTATGCAGTATCTGTTCAAGTCGTATTGTCCAAGACAGTGGCTGTACGCATAATGATGATGAGCGTGCTTCGACAGGGGTCTGGGTCACGGTTGAGTTCAACAAGGCTCTGGACAAGGGATACAAGGTGGCCAAGATTATCGAAGTATGGCATTTTGATAGATCTAGCGATTGTATTTTCACAGGTTACATCCGTACATTCCTGAAGGGCAAGCAGGAGGCTTCTGGTTACCCTGCTGAGGCCGTTGATCAGGAAAGCCACGACAAATACATTTAGGATTATCAAGCACATCGGGGGATTTTGCTTTGTGCTGATAAGATTTGTCACAACCCTGCAAAGAGACAGGTGGCTAAGGCTTTGGTTAATAGCCTTTGAGGCAAGTTCTGTCAGAAAGAGAACATGTCTCAGGTTTCGGTAGTGTCAGACCCCAACGAGTTTTTCAGTTTCTTGCTTTCAGGGAAATACGAGGTCAGCTACTTTAACATGCTGGATGAGAAAAAAGTTGTGATCCAGTGGCGTTACAAGGGTCTCTACCCTCCTGGTAAAAGCACCAATGTTTTTATGGGAGCTTTTACTTGCAGAAGGATGTTCTCTTTGTTGACACAGACAGCTTGATATATGTGGTGAAAGACAGCAAGACGCCTTTAAAATTAGGTAACTATCTCAGTGATCTGACTGATGAACTCGACGGGGATAGCATCGAGGACTTCGCTTCGGCGGGTCCTAAGACATATGGTTATAGGACCAAAGGACAGAAGAAGGTTGTGATGAAAGTTAAAGGTATCATGCAAACAAAAGAGTCTTTTCAGCAGATAAACTTTGACTCCGTCAGAGATCGTGTAGAGGGCTATTTACAGAATTCACCTGATGGGGTGCTTGAGACCCATCAACACAATATTGTGAGGGATAAAAAGAACATCACTTTAAAAAACAGATCAGTTCCTACAAAACTCGATAAGAGACATGTGCGATAAGAGACGATTTTTTTTTGTACGGCACAACCAAACCTTTTGGGTTCTGAGTTTTGAGTGGATGACTGGGTCATTATGGAAGAAATTCATTTTGAGCCGCGCTTGAAAACATCATTTTCATGTCTAGTGGTGGGACCATCAGGGTTAGGAAAGACCCATGTATACTTGTGATGGATGATGTCAATTGTAAATAAAGATTGTATGTATGTATACGTCTTTTGAACCTATGTACAGTGAATTGCAAAAGATGAATAAAAATATCAAATTCATTGAAGGTTTACCTAAATCTTTTGAAAATGAAGATGTATTTCCTTCTGATAGAAAACATTTGACAGACATCATAAAAAAATGAGTGTTATAATGGTGACGCAAAACTTATTTCATCGTCGTAAATATAGTTGTATCCTCGCAATAAAACGCAGATAAAAGTTCTCGCTCAACAAGTTTACCCGTCTCAAAGAGTTTTCTTTCAAGAAAGCTTTGAAGATGCTACAGCTGGCGCTCACGGGTACTTAATTGTTGATCTAACACCCTCATGTCCAGAACGCTACAGACTAAGGACTGGGATACTTCCTCATCAACGTCACACTGTGTCCATACCAAAAACGTCTGCTTAAGTCATGTCAGCACATATAAAAAGAAACGCAGGTTTACTTAAGGAACTATACCATGCTCCTTAAATGAAACGTAAAGACATTTTGATGCATAGTTCTCGGGACTTTATTCAAGCTCTCGATGAGATCGCCCTGAACGTTTTGAAGGGGAATGTACTGTTGTCGCAGGCTCAGTTAAAAAAAACTGAAAAAACAGAAGAAAAACATCTGTCACGGGTCAAGGACGTGGAGCGGGACCCAAGCGCAGTGGTGAAAGTCACAAAAGGCAGGACCGAGTCAAAAACAATATTTTAATAATTAAACAACAAAATCACGACAGAAAGCGTCACCGAACCGGGAGACACAAGATAAAGTCTAAATGTCCAAAACAGAGTAACCAAACGAGCCGAAGTCCATATACAAGAATAAGAGACCAAACAGAAAGTGTCACCAAACTGGGAGAATCAAACCAACTTAAATTTGGGAACGGAGAGACGAAAGTACAATGAACAGAGATAGAGACAAAAGAAACCAGGAAAGGCGGAAACAGGAAGAAACCGAACACTAACTCAGGCACCAGGGTTTAAGACAAAGAAATCCAAAATAAGCTAACTAGCGCACAGAACAAGAGAACGAACAAGGAGAGCCAAGAGAACGAGGAGTTACCACAGGGAACAAAGGAGAGCGTCACAGAAACTAGAGAAGAAATCACAGGGAACAAAGGACTCCATCTGCAGGAACTAGAGGAGTCGATCACAGGGAATAATAGGGGACGATCTGGCACACGGTGCTGGAGTCCAGGTGCTCTAATACTCAGGTGATCTGGGGTTGATTGGCTCCAGCCATGTGCCACACAAACAGGAAGAACGGAGGAAGAAAACAAAACAAGACTCGCATGACAAAATAAAAGCGGAATCATGAGAACATCAGACTCTTGGCTAATAAAAAGGCGTGCGTGAAGCGTAGATGAAGGATTGCAAATTTGGCAAATTTATGTATGAAGGAAATGCTGTAAAAGGCTCTCATGTGATTGATATATTCAAGTACCTTTCCCTACCGCATAATAAAAGAAGTTCTCCATTACCTGCGGGATGGTCCTAGTTTCTCGTCACATTATTAAAGCTAAACATCCCTCTCACACTGCTGTCCAATCCTGAAGCGAGGGCTCAATATCAGAGACTTAAATCGAATTCTATCTTGCGAAAGAAAAGTATAGCTGAAAGCTGGTCTCCTGATTACAGATTTTTTTTAACACACGAACAAACAAAATAGGATTAGTCACAATAGTCTTTAAAATACAGAAGAGAACAGAGTATGTTGTTTCCACGGACAGTGTGCACATCTTTTTAGACATTGTTGATGTCCTTTCACAAAGTTGTATACCATGAGGTCATATTTTAAGGTATCATCACTGTATAGACTTAATACTTCTTGGATACACAGCCCTCTAGCACGATGATGGAGGTAGAAGATGCAATGATGACTGTGATTGCAAACTCCAATAGTTTGCTACCTCTATTGTTGTGAACGACGTTAGTTTCTGACTTGTTCCTCCTTTGCCCCGAATGTTTCCATTTTCATCGTTCTCACCAGTACATCCGTACGAATATATTTTCCCCGAGCTTCTCCTGGACGGGAATCAAAAAAACATAAAAAACTAACTGAAGCTTGTGCCGTGGAACTTGATCCTCCTTTATTGAAAGTAATGGTCTCAGGAACATCCAAAAATCCAAACTTAACGGTCAAAACCTATATGTCCATGTTGTTCTTAACAACCCAACACAAATCAACCACGAGCTTACCTTGCGCATCCGCCGTTTTTTTCAAAAGACAAAAGTGGCCTTCAAATTAAAACCCACATATATTTATGTAAAGCACTAAACCACAAAACGACTACCTAACAGTGTAAACAATATCAAGTGAAACTTACTTTGGCACTTACAATGACCACATACAAACGATAGAGGGTTCTGTAGTAGACCATTGTTGTACTTGATGTTGCCTGAATGTTTCTTGAGAAACTTTAAAATACTTTCAGGGTAATGTGCAAAGTAGGGCCCCATTCCAAATGAGTCAAAGAAAGTTGTTCTACCGTCTTCTTCGAGAGTTAAACTCTGCCAGTGCTCTCCTGGTTTATGTGCCGGATGTGTGTTGACGATTAAATATTCAGGCGGTCTGAGGGGGTTGTGTAAATTGAGGCAACTTATCCGACGGCCATACACCGTAAAATGTGTCGCTCAAGAGACCTCTCAGCAGCCTCTGTAACTGGAGACTGTCCATAACTTTTTAATAATAGTCTACCAGCACTTGTCTTTTCGCATCAATCTCCAGAATGGAATCATAACAAGCGTACACAATCAGTATTACGGTGTTTGGTAAGGGTACTATGAATCTCATCTCCAGTCTTAAATTCCCATTTGAGACAGGGGAGAGAGCGTCGTTGTCGTCGGCTGGATTGAGATTAAATGCAAACAGTGAATAACCGCTGTTAAAACCTTCGCAGTCAATGCTTAGAGGTAGATCCTTCAAATGTCTTCCTGTAGCTAAAATCATGGTATAAAACTCACTGACTGAAATACCGTGATTAAACTGAGGTTGAAAAGCTTTAGCGGGGATCTGTTGGCCGTCCTGACAGAGGGCGAGATATTCAGTGTTGTAATGATGAAAATTGAACGGGGAGAGATCTCTCATACCGGTAAATGCCTCATGATGCACCATCCCTAAAACCACGTATTTAGGTATTGAACCCAGAAATAAATTATCCTGGGTACATATTAATGAGTTTTCTGGAATGGAGTATGTTTTTACATTGACTCGTGAGAGTGGGCAGAGAGCATTTCCTTTAAAGAAACGCTCTGCATGACCTATTCTCACAGCTGGCGAAACAGTGACTTTGTAACGTTGATTTAAGCAGGTGACTCAAACGCAGATTGGAATCAGAAGATGGGTATTTAATTGTGCAGAACAGGAAGAGTCTCAGGTTTCGGTAGTGTCAGACCCCAACGAGTTTTTCAGTTTCTTGCTTTCAGGGAAATACGAGGTCAGCTACTTTAACATGCTGGATGAGAAAAAAGTTGTGATCCAGTGGCGTTACAAGGGTCTCTACCCTCCTGGTAAAAGCACCAATGTTTTTATGGGAGCTTTTACTTGCAGAAGGATGTTCTCTTTGTTGACACAGACAGCTTGATATATGTGGTGAAAGACAGCAAGACGCCTTTAAAATTAGGTAACTATCTCAGTGATCTGACTGATGAACTCGACGGGGATAGCATCGAGGACTTCGCTTCGGCGGGTCCTAAGACATATGGTTATAGGACCAAAGGACAGAAGAAGGTTGTGATGAAAGTTAAAGGTATCATGCAAACAAAAGAGTCTTTTCAGCAGATAAACTTTGACTCCGTCAGAGATCGTGTAGAGGGCTATTTACAGAATTCACCTGATGGGGTGCTTGAGACCCATCAACACAATATTGTGAGGGATAAAAAGAACATCACTTTAAAAAACAGATCAGTTCCTACAAAACTCGATAAGAGACATGTGCGATAAGAGACGATTTTTTTTTGTACGGCACAACCAAACCTTTTGGGTTCTGAGTTTTGAGTGGATGACTGGGTCATTATGGAAGAAATTCATTTTGAGCCGCGCTTGAAAACATCATTTTCATGTCTAGTGGTGGGACCATCAGGGTTAGGAAAGACCCATGTATACTTGTGATGGATGATGTCAATTGTAAATAAAGATTGTATGTATGTATACGTCTTTTGAACCTATGTACAGTGAATTGCAAAAGATGAATAAAAATATCAAATTCATTGAAGGTTTACCTAAATCTTTTGAAAATGAAGATGTATTTCCTTCTGATAGAAAACATTTGACAGACATCATAAAAATATGAGTGTTATAATGGTGACGCAAAACTTATTTCATCGTCGTAAATATAGTTGTATCCTCGCAATAAAACGCAGATAAAAGTTCTCGCTCAACAAGTTTACCCGTCTCAAAGAGTTTTCTTTCAAGAAAGCTTTGAAGATGCTACAGCTGGCGCTCACGGGTACTTAATTGTTGATCTAACACCCTCATGTCCAGAACGCTACAGACTAAGGACTGGGATACTTCCTCATCAACGTCACACTGTGTCCATACCAAAAACGTCTGCTTAAGTCATGTCAGCACATATAAAAAGAAACGCAGGTTTACTTAAGGAACTATACCATGCTCCTTAAATGAAACGTAAAGACATTTTGATGCATAGTTCTCGGGACTTTATTCAAGCTCTCGATGAGATCGCCCTGAACGTTTTGAAGGGGAATGTACTGTTGTCGCAGGCTCAGTTAAAAAAAACTGAAAAAACAGAAGAAAAACATCTGTCACGGGTCAAGGACGTGGAGCGGGACCCAAGCGCAGTGGTGAAAGTCACAAAAGGCAGGACCGAGTCAAAAACAATATTTTAATAATTAAACAACAAAATCACGACAGAAAGCGTCACCGAACCGGGAGACACAAGATAAAGTCTAAATGTCCAAAACAGAGTAACCAAACGAGCCGAAGTCCATATACAAGAATAAGAGACCAAACAGAAAGTGTCACCAAACTGGGAGAATCAAACCAACTTAAATTTGGGAACGGAGAGACGAAAGTACAATGAACAGAGATAGAGACAAAAGAAACCAGGAAAGGCGGAAACAGGAAGAAACCGAACACTAACTCAGGCACCAGGGTTTAAGACAAAGAAATCCAAAATAAGCTAACTAGCGCACAGAACAAGAGAACGAACAAGGAGAGCCAAGAGAACGAGGAGTTACCACAGGGAACAAAGGAGAGCGTCACAGAAACTAGAGAAGAAATCACAGGGAACAAAGGACTCCATCTGCAGGAACTAGAGGAGTCGATCACAGGGAATAATAGGGGACGATCTGGCACACGGTGCTGGAGTCCAGGTGCTCTAATACTCAGGTGATCTGGGGTTGATTGGCTCCAGCCATGTGCCACACAAACAGGAAGAACGGAGGAAGAAAACAAAACAAGACTCGCATGACAAAATAAAAGCGGAATCATGAGAACATCAGACTCTTGGCTAATAAAAAGGCGTGCGTGAAGCGTAGATGAAGGATTCTTATAAAGCAATCGGGAGGATTCCTGTTGCCGTTGCTAGCGGCTGCCGTTCCAATCATTGGAAATCTAATAGGAGGACTTGTAAAGAAGTAAAACACGATGAAGACTGTCCAGAAAATGTATCTGGTCTCTCCTCAGCAAATTAACCAGTTATCAAGTCCAACCTCCGACATCTGTGAAACTGCCAAAGATGAATTGAATGAGAAGATGAGGACCATTCTGAATGATTCTCAGTTAAACTCGTATGAGAAGATTAAAAAGTATGATGCTCTATTGCAGAGATATTTAACCTTTACAAAACAGGATCAGAGAGACCAAAGGAGAGTAACTCTGACTTTACAACGAGACAGAGTCAGCGATCACCCCCACGACTCTGACAGTCGTGTCGAAAGTGTTCTAAAAACACCCTTTGTAACAGATGACTTGGGTCAGGATATTCTAAATATCCTTCCGTCAAAAGCTCGAAGAAATGCTGAATACATTATCCAGAGGATATCCAAAAATGGTGATGGTTGGAATATGAATGGCAAATTTATGTATGAAGGAAATGCTGTAAAAGGCTCTCATGTGATTGATATATTCAAGTACCTTTCCCTACCGCATAATAAAAGAAGTTCTCCATTACCTGCGGGATGGTCCTAGTTTCTCGTCACATTATTAAAGCTAAACATCCCTCTCACACTGCTGTCCAATCCTGAAGCGAGGGCTCAATATCAGAGACTTAAATCGAATTCTATCTTGCGAAAGAAAAGTATAGCTGAAAGCTGGTCTCCTGATTACAGATTTTTTTTAACACACGAACAAACAAAATAGGATTAGTCACAATAGTCTTTAAAATACAGAAGAGAACAGAGTATGTTGTTTCCACGGACAGTGTGCACATCTTTTTAGACATTGTTGATGTCCTTTCACAAAGTTGTATACCATGAGGTCATATTTTAAGGTATCATCACTGTATAGACTTAATACTTCTTGGATACACAGCCCTCTAGCACGATGATGGAGGTAGAAGATGCAATGATGACTGTGATTGCAAACTCCAATAGTTTGCTACCTCTATTGTTGTGAACGACGTTAGTTTCTGACTTGTTCCTCCTTTGCCCCGAATGTTTCCATTTTCATCGTTCTCACCAGTACATCCGTACGAATATATTTTCCCCGAGCTTCTCCTGGACGGGAATCAAAAAAACATAAAAAACTAACTGAAGCTTGTGCCGTGGAACTTGATCCTCCTTTATTGAAAGTAATGGTCTCAGGAACATCCAAAAATCCAAACTTAACGGTCAAAACCTATATGTCCATGTTGTTCTTAACAACCCAACACAAATCAACCACGAGCTTACCTTGCGCATCCGCCGTTTTTTTCAAAAGACAAAAGTGACCTTCAAATTAAAACCCACATATATTTATGTAAAGCACTAAACCACAAAACGACTACCTAACAGTGTAAACAATATCAAGTGAAACTTACTTTGGCACTTACAATGACCACATACAAACGATAGAGGGTTCTGTAGTAGACCATTGTTGTACTTGATGTTGCCTGAATGTTTCTTGAGAAACTTTAAAATACTTTCAGGGTAATGTGCAAAGTAGGGCCCCATTCCAAATGAGTCAAAGAAAGTTGTTCTACCGTCTTCTTCGAGAGTTAAACTCTGCCAGTGCTCTCCTGGTTTATGTGCCGGATGTGTGTTGACGATTAAATATTCAGGCGGTCTGAGGGGGTTGTGTAAATTGAGGCAACTTATCCGACGGCCATACACCGTAAAATGTGTCGCTCAAGAGACCTCTCAGCAGCCTCTGTAACTGGAGACTGTCCATAACTTTTTAATAATAGTCTACCAGCACTTGTCTTTTCGCATCAATCTCCAGAATGGAATCATAACAAGCGTACACAATCAGTATTACGGTGTTTGGTAAGGGTACTATGAATCTCATCTCCAGTCTTAAATTCCCATTTGAGACAGGGGAGAGAGCGTCGTTGTCGTCGGCTGGATTGAGATTAAATGCAAACAGTGAATAACCGCTGTTAAAACCTTCGCAGTCAATGCTTAGAGGTAGATCCTTCAAATGTCTTCCTGTAGCTAAAATCATGGTATAAAACTCACTGACTGAAATACCGTGATTAAACTGAGGTTGAAAAGCTTTAGCGGGGATCTGTTGGCCGTCCTGACAGAGGGCGAGATATTCAGTGTTGTAATGATGAAAATTGAACGGGGAGAGATCTCTCATACCGGTAAATGCCTCATGATGCACCATCCCTAAAACCACGTATTTAGGTATTGAACCCAGAAATAAATTATCCTGGGTACATATTAATGAGTTTTCTGGAATGGAGTATGTTTTTACATTGACTCGTGAGAGTGGGCAGAGAGCATTTCCTTTAAAGAAACGCTCTGCATGACCTATTCTCACAGCTGGCGAAACAGTGACTTTGTAACGTTGATTTAAGCAGGTGACTCAAACGCAGATTGGAATCAGAAGATGGGTATTTAATTGTGCAGAACAGGAAGAGTCTTCTGATGCCGTGGTGGAGATCCCAGACAAGTGGCTGGTGAGGGTCCAGGAGTCCAGCTGGCTGCGCTATGGCAATGAAGGAGGTGAAGGTTGTGGAGTAGAGGTGCAGGCAGGCTGAAGTTCTAAGGCAGAAAAGACCGACTGAAATAACTCAGATAATGCAATATCCAGGCAGTGGCAAATAGCGGAATATCTCGCTTGAAGACAAACCATGAAGGGTTGACGAACAGGCGAGGACTGGCAGGTTGGTCGGGTCTTTATACCTTCAGGAGATTGGAGGCAGGTATGGATGTGACTAGGTGGGTTGGGCGGTGACGTCAGCGGAAGTGGTTGTGACAGACTTTCTTCACAAACAGAGAGGCGCCAAGGATTTTCAGACGAAAGGTGGAGTCGCGGGGTCCGGTCAGGCAGAAGGCATCATTCGCCCTAGTGAGTTTAATAACAGTGTCTCACAGAAAAATATGTCGCCGTGGAGAGGACCGAGAAGATGTTCTTCTCTGGATCTGCTCGTGAACTCTGCCCGTTTATTCAGGCCTGCGTTGGGACCGTTTACAGTCAACCAACACAGGTGTGTCTTGGTAAAAAAGACCGGCGCTAAACTGTGTTTTAAGAGTGTCGCCTGAAAAGTTGAGAAGTGTTTTGATCATAGCTCTGTACAGGTGAGTGGAACTGGACTGCGAAATCCTCCGATCCCCCAGGACCACATCACACTGGTCAAAGATGGTGTTTAGAGGATAATTCATGAGACCGACTGTTGCGTCGTTAGCCAGCGGTGTGCTATCAGTGTTAGTAATTCTTGCACGCACGTGTAGAAGGGTGTCGTTTAGGTCTAGATACTTTTCACCGTCTCCTGCTATAAAAAAACTCAATCGGTCCTCCTTCGCTGATAGCGGCTACTGGAGCAATTTCAGTGTAAATTGGAAAGCTGCGTAATTGGCGGCGTGAATAAATCCAGTTCTGCCAATGTGCATTCAGCAGATTTCTGGTGTAGGAGTGCCATGTTACTGTATATAAGGTTTTTTAAAATATATCAGAGCTCCCTCTGGACTTCCTCTTGGCCCGTTTGCTTCTGTCAACTGACTTCTTTCTTTTTTTGTTTGGACGTTTATTTGAGCTCTGTCTTACACGTCGTCCTGGAGGGCGTCTCTTTGTCCTTCGTGATAAGACGGCTATACCGCCTGACCCTTCCTGTCTCTGTTGATCGCTCATTCCTCTCACGGTATGGGTGAACATATCCAAGGCTATGTTACCCACGTCTTATTTGAGATGGGGTTTCGCTTTGACAATTCCTGATGATCCATGATACAAACCAAAACATTTTTGAGAAGAGGGAACGGATGCCTCGTCCGTACATAACCGGGTCACCGTAGAAACCGGGTAGATCTCCGCCCACCTGTTTTTCATAATATTGTACAAATCTGTGCGGGTCGTCTCTTAAGCCTGTGTGGACCATTGTGTTTGTTTATGACTTGGTCTGCAAAGGCTGGTTATCTCTCTGGTGTTGTGATGATGAATGGATTTCCAGACGACGATTAAAGGGTTATATAATATCCTCTCAAGTAACAGGTCTAAAGTGTAGAGTCACCACCACCTTTCCAAAGGTAAAATTGACTGGTTTGTTAAGATCTGATTTAATTTGTAACTGAATATTTTCAATATGGCTCTTGGCAACCGGTAAATAGTAAGCAGGGTTAAAATGCTGTGTGATTATATCTGAGTAACTACCCTTGATTTCCACCATTCTTAAGAGCGGTGCATACGCATCCCCTACAAGCTGCGGTCTTACAGCGTTGCTGTAACAGTAGCGATGGTAAAACCCCGCTTTTAAATCAGGATGGGGCGCTCTGAACTCACTTAAAAAGCATTAGGTTCTGACCGTCTCCTTGAAGATCAATTTTTTGCCGTGCACCGTCAAACAGGAAGCGTATATCGTCATTGGTTTTTTTAAAGGTTTGCTCCAACTCGGTTGAAATCTGATTAATAGAGTTTTAATATCCACCCTTGAACTTCAGTTTGGAAATATCTCTTCCCGCCATTTTGAAATGTCAATCAACCACTCGCGATTCGTCTTTTGTCCTCTGAGCTGAGGCGCTGGCGTCTCATGGCTCTGTGAAATTCATCTTTATAGCGCCGCAACCTGTTAGCATCTGATTCTGATCCCCTCGGGGGAGTCGTGTTTGTGTTGGAATCAGGTCCTCTAGGGTTCGGTTTCCAGTAAAATGATGCCGCATCCTCCGGAATATTATTCCATGTGTGAGGGTATGTAATCTCCGTCAAAGCAACCTCCCATTTTCCGTTTAAATCGATATGTTGTGCTAAATCAACGCGGAAAGTACCAATCGAGTTGTCTTTAAAAACTTTTGCACTGGCCTTTGATGGTAAAGTCACATAGAAGCGTGCGTTCTTTGAGCCGTACATGATGATATGATGCCTGTTGTAAAGGAGGATCGTCTTATATATTTTTTATACCTGAAGCTTTTACCCACCTTTTGAATTTTTCAGGCCAGTTCTTCCACTGGACAAAGACCTGTCTTTCTCCTTTAACGACGCGTTCCTTGAGAATCTTTTCAGCGTGAAATACTTCCTTAACCAGTTGCACTCTTTGTAATTCTTGATCATAAAATGACCGCTGGATGGGTTCGCCGTCGAAATCTTTCAATTTATGTACAGGCGGGTTGCGGTGGATACATTCAGTTATCGTGAATATCTCTTCTGTAAAACTCTGCTCATACTTTTTGTGAAATACACCTCATAATTTTGATATCCTAACATGATCGCCCTCCTTAAATTTTGGCTTCTGCCGACCTTTCGACGGTCTAATGTAAAGATTGTCAAACACTTGCAGACTATTTTCTTTAGTTACTTCCATCGGTGTCATTTTTATACTACTGTGATAGCTGTGATTATAACTCTTTACTAGATCCTGTAAAACCTCGATGTAATGTAATCTTTTTAGCTGTAAAATATCTCCACATCCGATTTTTAAGAGTGCAGTTAAATCTCTCAACCACAGAGGCCTTAAAGTCACTCGCTGTTGAAAAATGAATAATTCTCTTCCTTTCCATCAAAGCCCGGAAACTCTTGCTAAAAAATGCTTTCCCATCATCCGTCTGTAGCTTTGCAGGCGTCCCGCTCTCATCCAGCACTGATTCAAACGCCTTCATTGTCTCAATCGCAGTTTTTCTTTTTAAAATGCGTAAATAGGCCTTCTTTGAAAATACATCTATAACGGTCAATAAGTAATTTTGATCGTCGTTATATCTAGCCAATGCCTGCATGTCCCATCAGTCGGCCTGGAATTGTTGATGAGGCCTGTGAACAAATACTCTGCTTCTCGGCTGGTTTACGCACGGTGTAAGCATCCTGTTTTGATGAAAAATCTTCAATAGATTTAGAACTGACTGGTTTTCCAGTCTCATCCTGCACCCCTGGACGAAGGCGACTCACACCTCCAGAGGTCCCGGGGTGAAGAGGATTGTAATAAACTCTTTTAATGATGTGTTTCACCGTCATGTTAAACGAGAAATGAATGAGCTGAGATCCAAATATACTTCTTAATGTTTTTTATTCCACAGGTTATGTAAGGATTCAAACGTAATGTTATACAAAGAGAGTAAAAGAGTAAAAAAAAATAAAAAAAGTATCACATACGAGGGAATCTCGTGTTTGTGACATCGACCAGGACCGGCGTTCTATTCCAGATTCTACTTGCTGAATCCAGACGTTCAATTAGAGGATCCTCATGCTCATGTTTGATGTATTCATTCCAGACACTTGATTTTGGAGACCTCATTTCGAGCAAGACTGTCTCAGACGTAGCCTTGGTTCTCATTTTCTCCGGTTGTACGTCATTCAGGGTCAAGTAGTGTTGTATAGCAGACAGAAAGTTCTTGTTACAGAGTCTCTTCATCAACGGGTGGAAGTTAAGACTGTATAAATCATCCTCCATCTCTTCAAGGCAGCTGTGTTGTAGTTGGCTGGGATGGTCTACTTGGCAGCCGTAGCAGATCTCCCTCCAATATCTGCGCATGATTTTACCTAGTAGATGAAATACAACTGTCTTTACAGCTTTCAGGAAGAAACCGCTTATCCATCCATCCGTGTCATCATTAGCTGCTGGTTCTTGGTCTTGAGAAGCTGAAGATGAAGCAGGCGGATGCACGCCGACAGTTTCGTTCTTGGGGTAGGAGGTTGGTGCTCTCCCTACAGGTTCCTCCTCATCATCCACATCTTCCATTTCAGTTGCATCAAAGTCGTCTGTGTCGTCTTTGATGGTCGCTGAAGGACAGGCTCCATCTGTCGTGTTGTTGTTAGAACCATCGTACTCATGACCATCACCAGTTACGTGTTCTACCACAGGAAATAGAGGGCTCGTCGAGGAGTTGTTCATTCCGTACCCAGTGCCGCCTGTAGCAGCTCCGAGGAAGATAGTGCCAATACCTCTCTTCCCTTCGGTCCTCATCGTTGTCTTAGTTGCTCTTGTTTCGACAGGTACGTCTGCAGGGTGTCGCTCTGGAAAAAATCCTCTTTATAGCAGCCATCAGTGAGTAGGCGGTCCAAAGGGGGCAGGACTAAAAGGTCAGTGCCTCTTTCGGCACAAGGGCATCATTCCATCAGCGGCTATGCTAGAAGAGGCCGTCGATTTTCGGAGAAACTCCTGAATTTTCTTACTCCAAGCATCCATTGGTATGGTTAACAGAGTACGAAATACACCGCAATCAGAATTAAAATACTCCAGTACGAAATCTTGTTCTTGTTCACCCGTGACTCCTGTCGATACTTTATGGATGGCCATGAAGGACCATCGTCCTGATCCTGAGATTTTAGCCAGCCATATAGCCACGAAGGACGGCTTCCTCTCCATTCGATCAGGTTTGTTAGACACGGCTCCAGCCTTCTGACGTTGTTGTTGTTCTTCTTCTTCTTCTTCTTCAGCCCTTGGAAAATTTTCTGGCTTCACCTCTATTAGCACACCACAGTCGCTAGACTGATAACACAGCCATCTCCGTAGGTTTTGTCATCATCCAGCTGATAAATGTACAATTCAGTTTTCAGGTTTGACATTTTGGTGTATTCTTCTTCTCTCTGACGAGGCAGCAAAAGAAGTGTCAAGATGCAAAATAGCCATTTTGTCACCTATGGTGACATTAGAACCCTCAGTCACACCTGAAGACATAATCTTGATCCAAGAAAATGCAGATGAAAATGAAAAGGTTTTGTGGAAACAAAAAGGAGCTACTGTGGACAATCAGGGTCTCTGGCGATCACATGAAGGCAAGCTCGTAGCTCCAACTGCACTTTTGACCATCTTGATTTCGGAGGTGCACAGTGATCTGCACTGCACGCAAGGGGGGAAGTGGTGAAGAAAATCAGACAGCAGGGATATTGGTCCCCATTTTTGCAGACAACAACAGATGAAGTGCTGAATCAATGTGAGATTTGTGAAGAAAACAACGAAAAAACATCAAGATACCAATAGGTCATATTCCAGTCCCAGAAGGTCCATTTAAACATCTTGTGATCGATTACGTTGACATGATAAAAACGGTTCAAGGGAGACGCAACATGTTGGTGGTAATTGATCGGTTAAGCTGCTGGGTTGAAGCAGCACCATCTAAAGACTTGAGTGCTGAAACAGTAATCAAATTCCTGACCAGATAAATCATTCCTCGAGTTGGCATTCCGTCAGAAATAAGCTCAGACAACGGTGCTGCATTTGTACAAAAGGTTGTGAAGGGCATCTTGCAGCAACTTCGAATCAAACAACGATTGGGTGCCGTTTATCACCCCCAGAGTCAGGGAATGGTTGAGGGGATAAATGGAACCCTGAAAGCGAAACTGAATAAGATCTGTGCTAGCACGAAGCTAAACTGGGTTGATGCGTTACCATTAGCACTGATGAGTTATCGCATGCAAACTCATCAAAGCACGCATTTGACACCACACAAGATGTTGACGGGATGGCCGATGCCGGCACCACACTTGAGGGGACCCTACAAGGGGCCTCCACTTGAGCAACTACAATCTGAACTTAGAAGTTATACGAAGCAACTAACTTCTATCCATAAGACTATCTATCTGCAGGAGAGAAAACGGGAGCTTGAGGCCGATCGTGAGGCCGGGCATTTGGTGGTCCCGGCGACCAGGAGTATATCAAGGTCTTCCGAAGGAAGTGGCACCAGCCGAGATGTGAAGGTCCATACACCGTGGTCCGAGCAACACCAACAGCTGTCCAAGTCGAAGGCAGCGCCACTTGGTACCATCTGAGCCATTGCACAAAGGCCCAAGGCCATCACAACCAAAGAGGTAATAAAACAGGCAGTGAAGTCAATGATTTAGATAGTCAAAATGTTGATGACAAGGCTTGCTGTGATAATAAGTTGTCTGGTTTGGTTGTCACCAGGAGACGAGCTCGCGCAGCTTGCGAGACCGCAGCAGCCGACCAAAGTCCAGACCGTGACACCCTAAGTTCCAGCTAAAAAACTCGAGCATAACAGGGACTCAGTTAAGTACGATGCGATCACCCGTTGTGTGAAAAATGCCCAGAAACACAAAACGTTAAGCGTATTGGTGCAGGACAGGCGGAGTAAAAGTGGGATCCATGTCAGAGGTCAGGGAGCTCTAGGTAAAACACTGTCTGCCAAACTTGGAACCACACCACAGTCAAAAAAAAGGAAACGAAGATGACCGTCCAGTTTTGACCACCACTAGTCCTCTCTGTAATAAAACCACATTATTCGATTAATTATATTTACTATTTACACAAACCATACCTATGAAATATTTAAACTACTGGGAGAACAACTGCATGAAACTGGTAAAATGGTGTTACGAAATCGTCAGGTGTTAGATTGGTTGGTGTGTGTCACATGTTTGCAGATCAGTGTTGCACTTACATTCCAACAACACCGCGCCTGATGGAACATTTGCCATTGCAATGGATAAACTTAGAGATTCAAAAAATGAGATAAAAGAGCATGCAGGAGCTATAAGTTGGGCCTGGGATTGGTTAGATGGACACCGAAGAAAATGTGGAGCATTTTTTGCAGAAGTGAGGATGACTACTGCAATCATACTCATCGTCATTTTTCTTCTGGCATGTTGCATCGTACCCATGATGAGGAAACTGTGTCTGCGAATGACTGAGAAGCAGTTAGCGGTCACGACGGGACTTTGGAACGCACAGATGCTGAACATGATGCCTGCTGAACAACTGGCTCTCGTGGTGACTGAGAGACCACATCTGTAGCCATCACCTGATTAATTGGAGGACTCTGATCATACTCCAGAGGTGACTGAAGAATGAGGTGTTGTTATGATTACATGACAAATGTGTTTAAATCATGATCCTATGTTTCTTTGCCAGTATAATTACTTGATTATTGTTTCACTAAAAAAAAAAAAAAAAAAAAAAAGAAAATTTCACCTATGACGAAAAGTGACAACAAAAAACAATTGGGGAAAACTTTTGATGCTTCCGGAAACGAACTGACTAACATTTTCCTGCGACGCGGTTGAGATTTTTATTTAACCAGACAGCAGTAAACATATTGAACTAACTACAGCTATATGAATCATTTAGTTAACATTTTCTACATACTTATATCCAGTATATTGTCACTGCTCTGTTACAGTACGAAATAATCTTCAATAAAATAAAATGGGATAGTTTGCTAAATTCGGTGTGTGGGTCTGAGACCCACAAAGGGGAGATATGTTGTGGAATAATTTGACCTGTGTCATTAGGGTTACAATGATAACTTGTTTTTCAGTACCAATGGAATGTTGAACAGATATCCACCCACTCTGTATTCCAAATACGCCAGAGATGGTACCCTTGAAGTGAAAACAGGAATGTATGTTTTCTCTGGAGCTGCCAGAAGCTCTTGTTTTTGTGATTCAGCCAGGAGGCCAAAGGTGGACATGCATGTTTGTGACAATGTGTATCTGGTACAAGGAACGCCCTTGATCCAGCCCCTACCTAATGTGTTTGTACTTTGAACAATTTGATACTGAGCGATGTCAAGCGATGAAATTATGTTACGCTGATGTGGAATAAAACAAAGCTTGTATCCCACTACTTCTGTGGTTTCTTCTGCTCCCGACTCGACGCCCTGAGAAGTGTACCCCGCTGGCCGGACTACACTAACAATTCTCTCATTTATTGGCCAGAGCTGCTGGAAGCACCTGAAGACAGGACAAAGTGAGGCAAAGAAGAAGCAGCTACTTCAGATAAATAGAATTCTGCAAAAGTTGAGACGGAAGCCCAGGAGGCAGCGTGGCAGATTTCTGCCAAAGAAACTCCTCTGAAGGCTGCTATGGATGTTGCCCCATTTTACCACCTGCCAGTGCCACCCACAGCTTCTCTGTTTTCCTGAAGGCCTTGACTGCATTTAGATAAGCTCTCAGTGCCCTCACAGGAATACATGAAATACAGTCAGGACTAATCGAGAAGGCACATAGTTCTCCAAACCCTCCTGATGGAGGCCAGAGCCAGGAGAAGAGCTGTTTTGTAAGCCACCAGCTCCAAAGGAGTCTGATCAAGTGGCTCCAAGAGAGCTTCAGAGTCAGACTTAATACCAATTGAAGATCCCAATAGGGGCAGATGCGAGGTGGGTCTTTGTCTTGTCTCCCTGCTTTAACTGGACTAGCAGTGGATGTTTACCCAACAGACAGCAGTCCACACCCGTTCAGCATTAAACGGGTGTGGACCCCTCATAATTTCTACTACCTGCTGCAGGCTCACATCTGCGACATCTCTGGGTACCAGATCGAGCTGGGGTTATCTGCCGCCAATAGAATCACTCTCACCTTCTGAATCCTCCTCATCAACTGAAGGAGGAGGCGAGGTGGAGGGAAGGTGTGAAGGAGGCCCTCCGGCAACAAACACTGTTGGCAAAGAGGTCCGCCAGTGGGAGCCCAAACTTGGCCCAAATCATGTCCACCATGTCCTATGACAAACCCCACTCGTCACAAGGAATATTACACCAGCCTTTCTACTTCACTGGAAGTGCCAGGGCACTCTGCAAAATATGATTGTGAAATTAGAGAGGAGTGAGTCAGTGACTCTGTAATTGTGAAATTACAATTGTGAAATTACAGCTGGAGCCGGCACATCTGGCACATGAAGCGAAGAATCTTGAGATCTGAAGACGAGCGGAGCGCCTCCACTGGACCACGGAAACGTCAGGCAGGACTGAGGTGTCATCACACTCAGGGGAGAAGGATTGCCGTGGGCCCTGACGCGCCAGTCATTCATAGCTAGTGATGCCATCATCCTTCTAGTTACGGGAGCAACGCCGTTTAGCTTCTGCCGACCACCAAAGCATGTAGTCATGATCTGGTAAACTGCAGGGTCGCCGTATGTCAAGAACCCATCTGGAATTCTGAATCACCCATGAAGTCATCTTGAGCACATGGCTTTGCGGACTGACCAGGAATCCATGGGACAAAACCATGGCCATCCTTAACCGGCGTCCTGACTGGCAGCGCTGTCTTCTTTGCCGGATGGCCGTCAAGGTAATGCGCATTTTATTGCACCTAATCCGCTTCCAATTATATGCGAAGGCACCAGCAGTATATGAAACTGGATAACACTGCGACCAACAAACCCCTCGCATGAACAGGTTGCAGCACACCCTCGTGTGAGTGTGTGCACAGGTGGCAGATTCGCGCAGTCCGGAACACCTCGCCCGTGGTCTATTCAGCCTGAATGAATGAATGGGTTGTGAAGATGTAGCATTAACAGCCCCTCATACATAGAGTGTTCCTCAGAAGATGCAAATTTCACCTGCCACTATAGCAGAAAGGGTCTTTGTACTGGGTGCAGAACTAATTCAACCTGTCTAAAGTGATTTAACAGAGTTATGAACACTTATTTTCGACGATCTGTAAACCACCTTTTCTTTGGCTGACAATGCGTTTTATGCACTGTTCACTCACTGCTCATGTATGCTTGAGATAATGAAATTTTTTCCTGCAACTAAAGGAAAAACACTCTTTCTAGTATAATTAACACCACCACCAACACCAAGATTTCTGAACTGTATTTCAGGGGGTTATAAAGTTTTTTTTTTTCCTGCTCAGCCTCTCTCGGGCTGAAAACGCGTTTTCTGCCCTGTTCACCCACTGCTCAGAATAGTCTCAGAACATGAAAATATCACCTGCAACTATAGGAAAAACATTCTTCCTGGTATATTCAACAGTAAACCTACATTTCTGACATGTTTTTAGAGGGTTATCAAAAATTAAATTTTTGCCGGTCCGAAAACGCATTTTACGCACTGTTCACTCACTGCTGAGCGATTCCTCAGAAGATGAAAATTTGACCTGCCACTTTAGCAGAAAAGGTATTTCTCCTGGGTGCAGAACTAATTCAACCTGTCTGAAGTGATTGAAGAGAGCAATCAACATTTTTATTTGTGTCGGTCTTTAAACCACCTTTTTTTGGCCGAAAACGCGTTTTACGCACCGTTCACTCACTGCTCACGGATGCCTGAGATCATGAAAATTTCTCCTGCAACTATAGGAAAAACTCTCTATCTAGTATAATTAACACGAATCCTACATTTCTGAACAAAATTTCAGGGGGTTATCAACTTTTTTTTTTTTTTTCCTGGTCAGAAACCGAGCTTCTCTCGGCCTGAAAAGGCTTTTTCTGCTCTGTTCACTCTCATCGATGCCAAAGAACATGAAAATTTCACCTGACTCTATAGCAGAAGGCGTCTTTCTTGGAGCTGCAGAACTAATTCAACCACTCAGAGTGGTTTCAGAGAGTTATCAACATTTTTATCGTTGTTGGTCTGAAAACCACAATCACTCGGGCTGAGAACGCGTTTTCTGCACCGTGCACTCACTTATCAGAATAGACTCCGAACATAAAAATGTCTCCTGCAACTGTTACTGATTTCACTCTTTCGAGTATATTCAACACTAAACCTACATTTTGAACTGTTTTTAGAGGGTTATTAACATTTTTATCTTTGATTGTCCGAAACCCACTTTTTCTTTGGCCGACAACGCATTTGTGACAGTGAGTGAACACACTGTTCACTCACTGCCCAGCGATTTCTCAGAAGATTAAAATTTCACCTGCCACTACAGCAGAAAAGGTATTTCTACTGGTTGCAGAACTAATTCAACCTGTCTAAAGTGATTTAAGAGAGTTATCAAGATTATTTATATTAATTGTTTTATTATTTAAGTCGGTCTGAAAACCAGCTTCACTCAGGCTGAAAACGTTTTCTGCACTGTTCACTCACTGATCAAAAGTGCCTCAGAACATGAAAATATCACCAGCAACTATAGGAAAAAAATTCTTTCTAGTATATACAACACTAAACGTGTGTTTTTTGAGGGTAATCAACAATTTTATTTTTGCCAGTCCGAAACCCACTTTCTTTCTTGCTGAAAACTCTATATTATTATATTATATATATTATATTCTGTACTGTTCAGTCACTGCTCAGGGAAGCCTGAGAACATGAAAATTTATCCTGACTTCACAGCAGAAGCCTTCATTCTAGTAGCTGCAGGACTAATTCAACCACAGAACTAATTCAAGTGGTTTCAGAGAGTTATCAAGATTTCTATTTTTGTTGGTCTGAAAACCACAGTCCCTCCGGCTGAAAACATGTTTTCTGCGCTGTTCACTCACTGCTTAGAGGGGTGACTTAGAATATGAGAATTTCACCTACAGCTATAGGAGAAACACTCTTTCTAGTATATTCAACACTAAACCTCGACGAATAGGGCGCTGCGACTGGCCTACAAGCAGCTGAACCGTTCCACATTTCCTGCTTCCAAGCCATGGGATGAGTTTGACGAGAGCCAGCCGCTGCTATGAGGTTGATCTGGAGACTCTGTTCCCAGAGTTAGCTGAGTTCCATGTGGTGGAGTCAAGCACATCCGCTGCCCGTCGTATCGAAGTTGAGCTCTCTCTCCACCGCCATCTCAAGAATCATCCCACTTCACTAACGGCCCGCTGGCGTTGAATGGCGAGACTACACACAGGGCACGACCGCGTGTTGTCTGCCCATAACTGCAGGTAAGAGGTAATGCTGACAAGATGGCGCCGACGAAGGCTGACCTGGAATTATCGTGCATGTTATTTTGTTTATTTTTGTGTTTTGATGGAGCATCTGCGTGTTTTTACACACGAGATCAGTTGATGAACATCAGGGCTCTGACTCCGTCTGACTTACTACCAGTATTTGTGGTGTCAGTTACGGAGTTAGTTCATCTTTTGGCTGGGCGGAAGAAACTGAGGAGGAGAGGGTAACGTGCCGGTGCACTCGTTCGCCTTCGTCGAAGAGGATCGCGCACTCCGCTTCCCGGGATAATCCTCTCCAACGTCCGGTCGCTCAGCAATAAGATGGATGAACTGGCGCTGATGTTGAGACGGAACAGAGACTTCTCCTCCTCTTGTGTTTTGTGTTTCACGGAGACGTGGTTGAGCGATCTCATCGCGGACACTGCGCTTCATCTGGAGGGTTTCCAGCTTCACCGCGCGGACCGGGTTCAGGAGCTGGTGTACGGACGTGACGGTGATCTTTCAGCACTGCTCTCCCTCTCTGGAATGTCTGATCGTGAACTGTAAGCCGTTTTACTCCCCACGTGAGTTCGCTTCATTCATTCTGGCTCCCATATATATCCCGCCCAGCGCGAATGTACGTGAGGCTCAGAGTGCGCTCGCGGATCAGGTTCTGCATGTGGAGCGAACTTTCCCGGACTCTCCTGTGATTGTGCTTGGTGACTTCAACAAGGCGACTCTGAGTGAGGAGCTTCCCAGGTACAGGCAGGTTGTAAAATGTTCCACCAGAGAGCAGAGCGTGCTGGATCACTGTTACTCATCGCTCCGCAACTCTTATACCGCCCTCCCTCGAGCTGCACTGGGTCTCTCTGAACACTTGATGGTTCATCTTGTTCCTACATACAAGCAGAAGCTGAAGCTGGCAAAGCCTGTTGTGAGGAGCATGAAGATCTGGACAAGTGAAGCTAAAGAGGAGCTGCAGTCTTGCATGGAGACCACAGACTGGGAAGTGTTCAGGGCTGCCACCAACAATCTGGATGATACAGACACTGTGACTTCATGGATCAGCTACTGTGAAGAGTGCATAGTTCCAACCCGCACCAAGGTGAGTTATGCAAATGACAAACCTTGGTTCACAACTAAACTCAACCAGATCAGACAGGAGAAGGTGGCAGCTCGCAAGAGTGGGGGCAGGAACTGCTACAAAGAGATGAAGTATCGGTTTCAGAGGGAGCTGAAGAAAGCTAAGGCCGCATACTCTGACAAACTACCGCAGCAGTTCTCAGCCAATGACTCGGCTGTGGTGTGGAGAGGGCTCAAGGTGCCCACTAACTACAAGCCACGTGCCCCCCACACTCTGAACAACCTCGCTCTTGCACAGGACTTGAACAACTTCTATTGTCGCTTTGAGCAGCCCTTTTGCACCAACATCTCTGCGGTCTCTCCAGCCCCATGTTCCACTTTACAACAAAGGACTATGCTGTCTCTTAGTGACACAACTAAGATGAACGATGTCACTGAGACAGCAAAGTCGATCACAGACACTTTTGATGAGCCACCCCCTCACCTCCCCCCTCTTCCTCTTTCTCTTGACATCATGGAGCAGGACGTGCGCACTCAGTTCAGGAGGCTGAACCTTCAGAAGGCGGCGGGTCCGGACAGAGTTTCCCCTGCCATCCTGAGGCATTGTGCTGCTGAGCTGGCTCCAGTGTTCACGGACATCTTCAATGCTTCCTTGGTGTCCTGTCATGTACCTGCCTGCTTTAAGTCCACCACTATCATCCCTGTTCCCAAGAAGGCCAGGATCACAGGACTGAATGACTACAGACCGGTGGCACTGACGTCTGTGGTCATGAAGTCCTTTGAGCGCCTGGTTCTGTCCCACCTGAAATCTATCACTGCTTCTCACCTGCACTCATTGCAGTTTGGCTACAGAGCCAACAGATCTGCGGACGATGCAGTGAACCAGGCCCTTCATTTCGTTCTGGAGCATCTGGACTGCCCAGGAACCTATGCCAGGATCCTGTTTGTGGACTTCAGCTCTGCCTTTAACACAATTCTTCCAGCTCTGCTTGAAGACAAGCTTGGCCAGCTGGACGTGCCTGACTCCCTCTGCAGATGGATTACAGACTTCCTGACCAGCCGAAGTCAGCGTGTGAGGCTGGGGACGACTGTCTCCGACACTCGGACCCTCAACATCGGGTCTCCTCAGGGCTGTGTTCTCTCACCATGGCTCTTCTCTCTGTACACTAACTGCTGCACCTCCAGCCACGAGTCCGTGAAGCTGATCAAGTTTGCGGATGACACCACCATCATTGGGCTCATCTAAGATGGAGATGAGTCGGCTTACAGGAGGGAGGTGGAGCGGCTAGTGTCCTGGTGCAGCCACAACAACCTGGAGCTCAATGCCCAGAAGACAGTGGAGATGGTCATAGACTTCAGGAGAGTCACAGTTTCTCCGTCCCCTCTCATGTTGGCTGGTTTACCTATTCCTATTGTGGACTCCTTCTACTTCCTGGGAACCACCATCAATGAGGACCTCAAATGGGAGCCAACCATCAGGTCCCTCATCAGGAAGGCCCAGCAGAGAATGTTCTTTCTGAGGCAGGTACGGAAACTACGACTGCCGACGAAGTTGCTGGTGGAGTTCTATACGGCCATCATCCAGTCCATCCTCACCTCCTCTATCACCGTCTGGTACAACAGCACCACCTCCAGGGACAAGAGCCGACTGCAGCGCATCGTACGTTCTGCTGAGAAGGTGATCGGTTGCAGCCTGCCACCTCTTCAGGACCTGTATGCCTCTAGGACCCAGAGACGTGCAGGTCGGATCAGAGCCGACCCTTCTCACCCTGGACATGGACTGTTTGTTCCTCTTCCCTCTGGCAGGAGGCTACGGTCCATCCCGACCAGAACCTCCCGTCACAGGAACAGCTTCTTCCCCTCGGCCATCAGACTGTTAAATTTGTGAACAGCCTTGTTGTTATGTTATTCTATTTATTTTATTTTATTTTATTTTATTTGTTTTTTGTTGCACTTTATTCCAAGGCACTTTCCTAGTCAGTGGGCTCCCCACTGACCATGGCAATAAATCTCATTCTGATTCTGATTCTGATTCTGATTCTGGAAGATATCCGGACTATTCCCGGCGCAGTTCTGACACTCCGGTGGCACTAGCACTACACGTGGTCAGGTAAGGAGTTTACTGCTTAGGTGGAGGGTTTGGAATTGTGGCGCTGTGTTCCCTCTCACTCAGAAGTCGTGCGCGATTTGCGATGCGCGATACCCCCGCCCCTTGAGCTCGACTTCTCCCCTGAGGAGTGACCATCCTAGCATCGCGCAGTGGAATGGTGTCAACGCAGTCGGCAACCAGCACATAGCGCTTGAGAAGATCATCGCGCTCTTTATGAGCTCCATGGACAGACTCATCCATCGCAGAACCTCTCTCACTCCACCAGAGATTTTGGAGATCCAACAGCCCGTTGGCGTGGTGCTCTGCTCGCGGCGCCTCCTCCACACACAGCCGCCGCCCAGGTGGAACACTGTCGCTGGTCGAAGGGGCGGGGTGAGCCCAGCCATCTGGATCGTAGCTGCACTGATCCTCGCAGCTCCTCTTGGAGAGACCAGTCGGCTGCTCTCACCTCCGCTCCCTCCAAAAGCCTACAAATAAATCATTGTATGTAAAATAAAAAATAAGCTGCATTACATTGGTATCGGGTCTGTTTCCTGTCTGCCCAAAATTAGGGCTTATCACCGCCAAGTTCACCTCCGGTTCCAGTCAGTGCGAACTCCGGCTTCAAAAATGTGTTTTTGTTTGACGTTGTCTCAGGAGACGGGGAGGTTTCAGGAGCCAAGAAGTTATGTTTTTCCTTAGCTTCTCCACAATTAGAAGCAGAGGTGTCAGATAACTCTTTCCACTCTCTCACGTTTCGTTCTAGCCAAAAGTCAGGGGAGTTTCAATTCTGCCATTAACTCTTCTTATTCCTCAGACTCGCCAGTTTTTAGCAGGGGTCGCCACAGGACTGTGAAAGCCACCACTTGAGAGGCTCTCACAGTAGGCGCTGCGTGCCAGACCTGCTCTGTTCTCAGCTCCCTCACGCAATGTCTGATGCGATGTCTGTCTGTGATTCTGTTCTCTGCAGCCCTCCAAACCTCTCAGAGGCAAGCAGGACATCGTCCTGCCTAGTCATCTCTTTCTGAGATTGGGCCGGTCCCTCGGGTGTCCATCTCAGAAGAATTGCTGTGTCAGATCAAGGTACAATACAAGTTTGGTGGCCCTACTTCCTCCGATGGCTCAGCTGAAAAAAGCAAGTCTGTTTTTGAACAACCAGCGGGACTTGAAGTGCCCAGAGGAGTGGGCGCTGTGCACCGACGACCCTGTCATCCTGGACCCTACCCGGAGTCCTCTCCTGTGGTCAGGTCGCCAGTCTTGAAAGAGTATCTTCTGAATTGAAAGCGCCTGTCTCCTCACCTGCCCATATGGATCGAGAAGATATTCGGTCATTGACACGTCTTTCAGATTCACAGTCAACCCCGAGGTTCTGCGACACCACGTGGACCTGGGTGAACTCAGAGAACCAGCTGTCGTGTCTGATGGAGGAGGACCGCGCTCTCCTGTCAAAGGAAGTAATTGTACGAGTGGCAAAGCGATCCAGATACGCTGGGTTTTACTCCAGGTACTTTCTAGGACCCAAAAAGACACAGTGGAGACATGTTCTGCACCTCAGTCTCCTCAACCAATTCATGACCAGATAGCGGTTCCGGACCAGCAGGAGACTCCTGGAGTGCGTCAGAGTGTGAGAGTGGATGACCTCCATAGATCTTGCACACGCCTACTTCCACAACACAGCTTCTAGTGTCTTGTGCCTCGCACCTTCGCCAAGTGCATGAAGGCGGGGCTCGAACCACTAAGGAGACAGGGTGTGCGGATTCTGACGTACTTGGACTACTGGTTGATTCTAGCCAGGTCCAAACAGGAGTCATGAGCACACACCAGATTGGTGTTGGACCACATCGTGCGATTGAGGCAGGGGCCCACGCCTTGGTCTGCTCAACATGCGAGGTCTTCAGAAGTGGTTTCGCGGTCTGCACCCTCACCCGACTCCAGACCAAAGACCAGAAGACAAATCTCGAGTGTCGGGCCTGACCGGAGACTGAGTCCAGCATGACCCCCAGGAAAGTCGTGCTCTGACTGGGACTCAGCGCGCTTTTCAGGATCCAACAATTCCTACAAGTCTTTACAGATGCATCTCTGTCCGGCGGGGGAGGCCACCTGGATCAGATCTGCGTCAGCAGGATCTGGAGCAGTTCCGAAGGTCGTCACATGAACCCGATGGAACTGTTGGCGGTTTTAGAGTGTTGGTGGCCCTTTCTCTCCATCTAATTGGGAACGACGTTATGGTGAGATCAGACAGCGCCACCACAGTGGCCTACATCAACCGTCAGGGTGGCGTGAGGTCGTCTGTGTCACACAACCTCGCCACAAAGATTTTTTCTCTGGGCTGATGTACATTTAGCCTCATTGAGGGCTCTGCCAGATTAATGGAGTTTATCTCAGGAGATGGCAAACATGATCAGCGAGTTTTTCGGCCACCCAGTGGCTGATGTCTTTGCCAGCAGATAGAGCTTCAAATGTCCTCTCTGGTTCTCTCCCCGTAGATCTGATGACCTTCCACTGGATGTGGACGCCCTGGCTCATCCAAGGTGGCCAAAAGGCCTCCTGTATGCCTTTCCCCCTCCTTCCCTTAATCCAAACAGCCCCAGCTCCAGCTGGTATCCGGAGATGTGTCATATGCGGATCAAAGGCCACTGGGAGTTCCCTCCATCGAGGTCAGCGCTTCTGCAAACATCAGGAACCCTGAGGTCTAGAACCACCCCTCAAGGTTTGGCTTCTCCAGGGTTAACAATCAGTCACTTGCCCCCTGATGTCCAATTGACTTTTCAGAACGTTTAAGCTCTGCCAACCCTCAGAGTATACAATGCTAATTGGACATGTTTCCCCGGTGGTGTGGAACCCAGTCAGCCTGCCCATTATCGGCAACTATTTCTCTCATCCTCTTGTTTCTGCAGCATCTGGTTAACCAAGGTCGGAGCAGCCCTACATTACGGGTTTATGTAGCAGCCCTTTCCATGCTACACAATGGTCTGGACGGCCACCCCTTCGGCAAGCATCGTCAAGTGAGCCGTTTCATGAGATGAGTGAAAAGGCTTAGACCAACCTCAAGACCTTTATGTCATTACTGGGACCTGCAGCTGGTACTCAATTCACTCTCCGAAGCCCCTTTTGAGCCACTTGATCAGGCCTCCAAGGAGCTAGTAGCTCTTTTTCGATCAGCCCTGATTGCATCTCTTTTGGTGTCGATGACTCGGCAGTATCACTTAGACCCAACCCTGCCATCGCACCTAAATGTCTCTCTTCTTCTTCACAGGTCAGCACCTTATCAGTAAAGACTTTCTGCCCTCCTCCCCATTCATACGAGCAGCGCTAAAAGCTTAACTGGATCGAGTCCAACCCTTCGGAAAGACGGACAGTCTGTGGGTGGCTCTCCCTGGTGGTAAGAAGGGGCAGGCGCTGTCCACTCACAGGTTTTCACATTGGCTTAGAATTGCCATCATGAAAGCCTATGAGACTGCGAAAAAACGGGCACCGGAATCCCTGAGAGCACACTTGACGAGATGCCTGGCAACATCTGTGGCTGCTTTCAAGGGAGTATCTCATGTCTCATGTCATTCTGTCTTCAGGAGCAGCCGAACCCTGCAAACCTTCGGCCCTCATTCACAGCACTGGCTCTGGGACACCAGTATCTGCTTCATTACAGTGCTGTGCAGAGTGCAGCGTCCCGAGATCCACCGGATTCCTGCATGACTGTTTATTCATTTGTGAATAAACTCCCTCTTTCTTGCTCAGCTCAGACTAGAACCCTGACTGTAGCTGCTCAGTAAATGTTTTCCCTATAGGTTTGGAGGACTGTTAATGCCACTTTCTATTTCAGCCACAGAGTGGCTAAACGAGGGCAACGCAGTTCCTGCTGATCCACAGTGTAGGGTACACACCATATATGAGGGGTTGTAAACGCCACCTTCTATATCAGCTTAAGGTGACAAAGATGAGGCGGCAGCTCCTGCCACCCAGAGTGTAAAATTACACTCTATGTATGAGGGGTTGTTAATGCTACATCTTCACAACCCATTCATTAATTCATTCACGCTGGATAGACCCTGGGCGTGGCGGTTGCATAAGAAGTCTCATAGGCCGGTCCCGTGTGAGGCCCTGGCCATCGGAGATATTGACAGGACCATGGGCACACCACCTTCCGTCATACCAAAGCAACATCGCCGGTGACATTACAGGCGGTTCAGTGCAGTAAAACGTGCATCTCCTTGAAGGCTGTCTGCAAAGGAGCCAGCGGTGCCAGTCAGACGTCCGGTATGGATGGCCATGGTAATTGCTCATGGTTCTCAGGTCAGGCCACATTGCAAGGCTGGGGTTTAAGCTTTGTGGTCAAGATGACCTCATAGGTGTTCCAGAGTCCCGGGAGGTGTTCTGGACTGCGTAACTCTGCCACCTGTGCTCACACACACACTCACACAAGGGTGTGCTGCAACCAGTTCATGTCCTGCAAACAGTCCTGCAGCAGGGGGCTACTTCAAGGCTAGCAGGTGGTCCTAAATGCTAAATCACCCTCAACACTCAAAGCATGTAATGCTAAATGGGTGTGGACTGTTGTCCGTTGCTAGTCCAGCTCATGCAGGGATCTCGAAGACTCAGACCTATCTCCAGACGCATCTGCCCCTATTGGGATCTTCAATTGGTATATAATACTCTCTCTGAAGCTCCCTTCAAGCCCCTTGATCAGGCTCCTTTGGAGCAGCTCTCCTTCTGGGCCTGGCCTCCATCAGGAGGGTTTGGAGAACTATGTGCCTTCTCGATTAGTCTTTTTTCACAAATTTCTTTGTGCCAAGGTCAGCAATTTTTCAGTGAAGGCTTTCTGTCTTACCCGCCACCCGGATGAGAATCACTGGCGCTTGCAGTGAGAGCCTTCAGGAAAACAGATAAGCTGTGGGTGGCTCTGGCAGGTGGTAAAAAGGGACAACATCCATAGCTGCCATCAGAGGAGTTTCCTTGGCAGAAACCTGCCAAGCAGCCTCCTCGGCTTCTGCCTCATCTTTTGCAGATTTCTATTTGTCTGACGGAGCACCTTCTTCTTTGCCTCACGTTGTCCTGTTTACAGGTGCTTCCAGCAGCTCTGGACAATAGATGAGAGAATCGCTCTCTTTGGCAGCGCTTTGTCATGGGCCAAACGTGTCTCCACTGGCGAGTTCTCCCTCCAAATATGGATGGTTATTAGTGCCTAGTTCTTCCACGTTGGGCTCAAACTAGTGCTGTGGCCATGGGATGGCGTCAGGTTCCACTGTGTAGTCGCCGGAGCAGGGAAGTACCTGGTTTGGCAACAAGAGGGCCCCAGGGGGACACCCATACCCGCTGTATGGAGGGTTACTCGTGAAACTTCACTACATTCGGACTAACAACATTTTGCGCGACCTTGGGGGTGAGGTCATTGCCGTAAGACATCGAGTAGGCCGGACTGGCGTGAGACCTGGCGTTTGGAGATAGCAGCAGGTCTCTTGGCACGCCACCCCTCTGTGATTAGAGACAGGCCACCGGTGAATCTTCACCTAATTTGGTGACGCTTCTCCTGCGCACTTATCCGCAGTGTTGCTCCCCACACAAGGTCCAGCTCCAATCATTAAGGCGTCTGGACGTTGTAGTTCTTTCCTGTTTGCACTCCGCATTGTTTATCTCAGGACAGTCTATGTGGTGAGGATTCTCTCTCCACCTAGTCAAGTTGACCTGCCTGGCGAACCTGGAGTTACGGGCGGAGCCCCGACTAGCGCATCTCCACATTAGCCAAAGGTTCTCCCATCTGTGCTACACCCGGACTTCGGTCATTGATGGATGGGAGAAGCGACGGAGCAATCCAGCTGGGTCACACAAGGTTCCTGGTGGGGGTGCATCCATCGCCATGTGGTCTCCTCTTCTGCACGGTCAAGTTCTTGGCCAGAGGGAGAGACCAGCAGGCGAAGCAAGGGCTTTGCCTCCTGATCTCAATATTCCTTCCATTTCTCCTACACTCGGACTACGGTCAAAGAGAGATGGAAATAAGGAACGATTGAAAGCAGATAAAGAGAAGATAAAGGGCAGATAAAGGTGCTTGGCGTTCCGAAACCAACCTTATCTCAGACTGAAAAAGCATTTTCTGCATTGTGCCATAACGTCTCAGGGAATCTTCAGAACATGACATTTTGACCTCCCAGTATAGCAGAATGGGTCTTTCTAGTAGTTGCACATCAAATCTAAGCTGTTTGAAGTGTTTTTCGAAAGTTATCAACATTTTAGGTTTGGCGTTCCGAAACCCACCTTATCTCAGACTGAAAACGCGTTTTCTGCATTGTGCCACAACTTCTGAAGGAAGCTTCAGAAGATTAAATTTTCACCTCCCACGACAGCAGAAAGGGTCTTTTTTGTAGTTGCAGCAGAAATCTACGCTGTCTGAACTGTTTTTAGAGGGTTATCAACAATTTTATTTTTGCCGGTCCCAAACCCACATTCTCTTCAGACGAAAACGCGTTTTACGCACTGTTCACTCACTGCAGAGCGATGCCCCAGAAAATGAAATTTTCACCTGCCACTATAGCAGAAACGGTATTACTACAAGGTGCAGAACTAACTCAACCTGTCTGAAGTGTTTTAAGAGTGTTAACATTTTTATTTTTGTCGGTCTGTAAACCACGTTTTCTTTGGGTGAAAACGCATTTTATGCACTGTTCACTCACTGCTCAGGGATGCCAGATAACATGAAAATTTCTCGAGCAGCTATAGGAGAAACACTCTTTCTCGTAAAATAAACACTGAACCTACATTTCTGAACTGTATTTCAGGGGGTTATCAACTATTTTTTTTCCTGTTTTAGAAACCGAGCTTCTCTCGAGCTGAAAACGTGTTTTCTTGCACTGTTCACTCACTGATCAGAATATTTTAAGAACCTGAAAATATTACCTGCAAAAACAGTCTTTCTAATATATTCAACACTAAACCTACATTTTTGAACTGTTTTTAGAGGGTTATCAACAATTTTATTTTTGCCGTTCCGAAACCTACATTCTCTTTGGCCGGAAACGCATTTTACGCACTGTTCACTCACTGCTCAGCGATTCCCCAGAAGATGAAAATTTCACCTGCCACTATAGCAGAAAAGGTATTTCGACAAGGTGCAGAACTAACTCAACCTGTCTAAAGTGATTTAAGAGAGTTATCAACATTTTTACTTCTATCTCTATTACTATTATTCCTTTGGCTGAAAACACGTTTTATGCACTGTTTACTCACTGCTCAGGGATGCCTCACAACATGAAAATTTCACTTGCCACTATAGGAAAGGCACTCTTTCTAGTATATTCAACACTAAACGTACATTTCAGAACTTTTTTTAGACTTTTTCTCAGCGATGCCTCAGAACATGAAAATTTCAACTAATACTATAGCAGAATCTGCTATAGTCTTTCTAGTAGCTGCAGAACTAATTCAACCTCTCTGAAGTGGTTTCAATGAGTTATCAACATTTTAATGATTGTCGGTCTGAAAACCACTGTCCCTCGGGAGAAAAAGCATTTTCTGCACTCTTCACTGACTAATCAGAATAGCCTGAGAGCAGTGAAAATATCAAGTGTAAATATAGCAAAAAGACTATTTCTAGTATATTCAGCACTCACACATTCAAAGCGATTTTATATTTTGAAAATGGCGTTCACTGCACTGTTCAAACACTGCTCAGTCGTGACTCAGAACATGAAAACTTCAACTGCAACAATAGGAAAAACTCTCTTTCTAGTATATTCAGCACTAAATGCACCTTTCTGAACTGTTTATCAGTGTGTTATCAACTTCTTTTTTCCTGGTCAGAAACCGAGCTTCTCTCAGCCTGAAAACATGTTTTATGCACTGTTCACTCACTGCACAGGGATGCCTCAGAACATAAACATTTCACTTGCCAATATAAGCAGAAGGAGTGTTTTTAGTAAGTGCCAAACTAATTCAACTTGTCTGAAGTGGTTTCAGAGAGGTTACAACATTTTCATGTCTATCTGTCTCAAAACCACAGTCCCTCGGGCTGAAAAAGCGTTTTCTGCAATGTTCAGTCACTGCTCAGCGAAGGCCTCAGAACATGACAATTTGATGACAAAAAACTGCCTTTCTAGTGTGACGGCCATTTATGTGTGGTCACAGAGTATGTGTTAGATGTCATTTAATTATTTTAATTAAATAATTTAATGGAGTTGATTAACCGGCAGGTATATAATTAGGTCAGTAGAGGGCAGGAAAGGACAGAGGTTAGGCATTGAAGATGTGTGGGTAAATAGGAAGTGACACTTTTTTTTATTACTTTTCTCACCATCGACAAATGTGGAAGCCTAGTGTGACTCTGTCCTCATTTAGTTTCAGGTTAGTCAAATCCATTTGTTTATAATGTTTGTTCCACTTGGGATTGATTGATTGGGGGTCTGAGTGTGTGGATGGTGACATGGTTTTTAAGTATACTGTTTTTCCTTCGTACTTTGAGTTCGCTCTGTGTGGATGTGGCACTTGTAAGCTCATACTGACAACCTACGCTGACATGGCACGGGTGATTGAGTTGTGTGGAGTTCGGTTTCCTTGTGGTGAATAACGGTGAAAAGTAAAGTTTTATTATTTCCCAACACTAGCCAAAAGGTTTAATGGCAGAGTTATACATTCAGATGAAAATAAATTATGCATGTGGTTCATGATGTATGACAGTTGTTGTATGACAAAGTGAGATGTTTGGGAGTGATGTTTCAGAAAGACATCTAATTGTGGTGTGGTGTACCACAAAGAAAAAACAGAATCCCTTGGATTACTTTTCTCACCATCGACAAATGTGAAAGCTTTGTGTGGCTCTGTCCGCATTTTGTTTCAGACGGCGTTCTACTGACCACATTGAGACGCCACGTTTGAACTGAAGACAAGGTCACAGTATTCAGACCTGTTACAGATGCATAGTTTCAGATACAAAGTTTTCTTCACGCTTTTGGAGGGAGCAGAGGTGAGAGCAGCGGACTGGTCTCTCCAAGATGAGAAGCGATGATCAGCACAGCTATGATTTGGACGGCTGAGGTCACCCCGCCCCTTCGACCAGTGACGGTGTTCCCCCCCGGGCAGTGGCTGTGTGTGGAGGAGGCGCCACGAGCGTAGCACCACGCCGACAGACTGTTGAAACTCCAAAATCTCTGGTAAAGTGAGAGAGGATCTGCGATGTATGAGCCTGTCCACGGAGCTCATAAAAACGCGTTTTCAGCCCGAGGGATTGTGTTTTTTTGTCCGACAAACATAAAAATGTTGATAACTCTTCTGACAGGTTGAATTCGTTCTGCAGCTATGAGAAAGACCCCTTCTGGAATAGAGGCAGGTGATATTTTAATGTTCTGAGATTATTCTGATCAGTCAGTGAACAGTGCAGAATATGCATTTTCAGCCTGAGAGAAGCTTGGTTTCAGACTGTCAAAAATACAATAGTTGATAACCCTCTAAAAACGTTTTGCCTATAGTTGCAGGTGATATTGTCAAGTTCCGAGGCTTTTCTGATGAGTGAGTGAACAGCGCAAAAAATGCGTTTTCTGCCCGAGAGAAGCTGCGTTTCACACCGAAAAAGATAAAGATTTTGTTACATCTTTGAAACCACTTCTGACTGTCACGGGTCAAGACGTGGAGCAGGACTCAAGTGCAGTGGTGAAAGTCACAGGAGGCAGGAACGAGTCAACATTTTAACATGTTGAATTAGATCGGCACCTACTAATAAGACCCCGGTCTGCTTTAGTAGCAGGTGAAATTTTTATGTTCTGAGTCAGTCCTTAGCAGTGAGTGAACAGTGCAGAAAACGCATTTTCAGCGCAAGTGACTGTGGTAATTACATTTTTACAAACATAAAAATGTACTTACCTCTGAAACCACTTCAGACATCGTGATTAAATTCTGCAACTACTAGAAATACCACTTCTGCTATAGTTTGAGGTGACATTTTCATGTTCTGAGTCCCGCCTAAGCAGTAAGTGAACCGAGCAGAAAACACGTATTCAGGCCACGAAAAGGTGGTTTTCAGACGAACAAGCATTAAAATCCTGATAACTCTCTGAAACCACACAGAGAGGTTGAATTAGTTCTGCTGCTGCTAGAAAGACAGCTTCTGCTACAGTGTCAGGTGAAATTTTCATGTTCTGAGGCATCGCTGAGCAGTGAGTGAACAGTGCAAAAATGCGTTTTCAGCCCGAGAGAGGTTCGGTTTCTGACCAGGAAGAATAAAAATTGTTGATTCCACCCTGAAAATAGTCCAAAAACGTGGATTTAGTGCCGAATATACTCGAAAGACTCTTTTTCCAACAGTTGCAGCTGATATTTTCATGTTCTGGCACTATTCTGAGCAGTGAGTGAACTGTTCAGAAAAACAGGTTTTCACCCGAGTGACGGTGGTTTTCAGAATTGGCAAACATAAAAATGTTATCACTCTGCAACCACTTCAGAAATGTTGAATTAGTTCAGCACCTACTAGAATGACCGCTTCAGCTATCGTGCCAGGCGAAATTTTCATGTTCTGAGACAGCCCTGAGCAGAGATTAAACAGTGCAGAAAACGTGTTTTCAGTCCGCGGGACCTGTACCTTTCAGACCAACAAACATAAAAATGTTGATAACTCTCTGAAACCCCTTCGGAGACATTGAATTTGTTCTGCAGCTACGAGAAACACCCCTTAAGCTAAGCTGGTGGGCGCTCATGAATCCTGTTTGGACTCAATCAACCAGTAGTCCAAGTACGTCAGAATCCGCAGACCCTGTCTTCTTAGTGGTTCGAGCCACTCCTCCACGCACTTGGTGAAAAAACGAGGCACTAGACACTAGAGACCGTGTTGTGGAAGTAGGCCTCTGCAAGATCTATGGAGGTCATCCACTCTCACACTCCAGGAGTCTGCTGGTAGTCCGGAACCGCTGTCTGGTCATGAATTGGTTGAGGAGACTGAGATTCAGAACAGGTCTCCACTCTCCTGTCTTCTTGGGTTCCAGAAAGTATCTGGAGTAAAATCCAGTGTAGGAGGATTGCTTTGGCAGTAGCTCAATTATTTGCTTTGTCAGGAGAGCGCTGTCCTCCTCCATCAGACATGACCGCTGGTTCTCTGAGTTCACTCAGGTCCATGTGGTGACGCAGAACCTGGGGGTTGACTGTGTAACTGAAGGCCGTTTCAATGACCATGTATTTTCTCGATCCATATGGGCAGGTGAGGAGACAGGCTCTTTCAATTCGGAAGATACTCTTTCAAGATAGGAGCCTTGAGCACAGGAGCGGACCCGGACTCCGGGGCGGGTCTAGGACGAAAGGGTCATCGGTGCACAGTGCCCACTCCTCTGGGAACTTCAAGTCCCGCTGGTTCTTCAAAAACACACTCGCTTTTGTCAGCTGAGCCGTCAGAGGAATTCGGTTCCCCAAACTTGCAGTGTACAAAGATCAAGATCTGATCAAGATGCTCCTAAGATGGAGACCCGAGGGACCGGCCCAATCAGCCTCAGAAAGAGATGACTCTGTAGATGACGATGTCCTGCTTGCCTCTGAACAGAATCACAGACAGACATCGCTTCAGACATCACACGAGGGAGCTGAGAACAGAGCAGGTCTGGCACGCAGTTCCTACTGAGTGATCCTCTGAAGTGGTGGCTTTCGCGGTCCTGTGGCGACCCCTGCTAAAAACTGGCGAGTCTGAGTAATCAGAAGAGTTAATGGCAGAATTGAAACTCCCCTGACTTTTGGCTGGAACCGGGATCTGTTGAGAGACGGCAAAGAGTTATTTGACGCCTATGCTTCTTATTGTGGCGAAACTGAGGAAAAACATAACGTCTTGGCTCCATAAACTTCCCCAGGGACAGTTCTGGCATCAGGTATAAGGAGGCAGAGACCGTTACTATACTGCTCGGTCTCCTGAGACGATGTCAAACAAAAAAAAAATTTTGAAGCCGGAGTTCGGACTGACTGGAACCGGAAGAGAACTTGGCGGATGATAAACCCTAATTTTGGGCATAGAAGAAACAGACCCGATACCAAAGTAATGCATCTTATTTTTTTTCCAAGTTAGACTAGGTTTAGATGCATACTTTTAGATACAAAGTTCTTCCTACGCTTTTGGAGGGAGCAGAGGTGAGAGCAGACGACTGGTCTCTCCAAGAGGAGTGGCAATGATCAGCTCGGCTATTATACGGCTGTTCCCCCCGGCGGCGGCTGTGTGTGGAGGAGGCGCCGCGAGCAGAGCACCACGGATTATTGTGTCTCCAAAATCTCTGTGGGAGTCCACGGAGCTCATAAAGAGCGCAATGATGTTCTCAAGCGCTATGAGCCGGTTGCCGACAGTGCAGACACCATTCTACTGCGCGATGGCGGCTCTGTCAGCGCCGGGTGGGATGGTCACTCCTCAAGGGGGAGGTCAAGCTCCAGGTGCGAGGGCATCGCGCATGACCGCTGAGTGAGAGGGAACGCTGCGCCACAAATCCAAACCCTCCACCTATTAAGCTCCGTACCTGACCACGTGCGGTCCTCGTGCCAGTAGAGTGTCAGAACTGCGCCGGGAAATAGTCCGGATTGAATGAGACTAGCAGTGGATGTTTACCCAACAGACGGCAGTCCACACCCATTTGGCATTATTTGCTTTGAGTGTTGCGGGTGCTTTAGCATTTCGAATAGTGAACTGCACTTAGGGGGGCAGAGGACTGCCTGCTAGCCTTGAAGTAGCCATGCTTTGGGGGGACGCCCCAGGATTGGAGGTCCGCTCAAAATTTCTGCCCCGTGCTAAAGGACTGTTTGCGAGGGAGGCAGGCTCCACGGACAGCTGGACACAAACATATTCCAGGAATATTACACCAGCCTTTCTACTTCACTGGAAGTGCCAGGGCACTCCGCAAAATGTGATTGTGAAATTACAGAGGCGTGAATGAGTGACTCTGTAATTGTGAAATTACAGCTGGAGCCGGCGCATCTGGCACATCAAGAGAAGAAGCTTGAGACTTGAAGGGGTGTGGAGCGGCTCATCTGGACCACGGAAACTTCAGGCAGGACTGAGGTCTCATCGCAGTGACGGCAGAGACTTGTCGCATCACCGCAGGAGTGGATTTAACAGCAGGAGACTCAGCGCTTGTGCCGCTCTGTGCGTGGACGATCATCGGCAGCAGCTTCTCCCGGGGTAGTTGGCTGACTTTTTTTTATTATTATTCGTATTGAATTCGCTCCTTCCAGCGCCTCGGCCTCGAGCGCTCTTCCGGGCCTGGTCGCCTATTCTGAAAACTTCTGAACCGAGCATGTTGATCATGCTGAACTTTCTGGTTTGACTGTTTCAGTTCCACTTTCTTCTTCAAATTTGGGTGTAGCAGATCCAACATGCACCTCAACTTCCTCCCCATCAACATTTCTGCAGGAGACAGTCCTGTTGTTGACTATGAAGTTATCCGATAACTGAATAAAACTCTACTGTCGAAACAGGGTAGACCTCCAACCACTTTGAATGTGCATCAATCACCACCAAGAACATCTTTCCCATGGACGCCCCAGCATAATCAACATAAAGTCGTCGTCACCGTTGGTCAGGTCACTCCCACGGGTGTAGCGGTGCACAGGCCGAAGCGTTCTGGTGTTCCTGACAAGTGGAACACGATTTGACCGAACTTTCAATATCACTGTCTATATTAGGCCACCACATATAGCTACGAGCCAAACCCTTCATTTAACTCATTTCAGGGTGCAATTGATGCTGCTTCCACGTAAGACCACATCCTTTTTCCCGAATCACCACACGGCACACCCACAGTACACACCCATCTTGTACACTCAGCTCCTGTTGCTTCATAGTGTATGGACTGAAAGCAACATCCAGGTTACAGGGCCACCCTCTGAGTATGTATTTATTCTCTCGGGCGAGTACAGGGTCTTTACTGGTCCACCTACAAAGCTCTTCCGAGTTGACCACTGAACTCTGATCCTGCTCTACCAATAATACCTGGTCTTCTGAGTCTGGATGCCCAAGTTTCTCTGGAAGTGGAAGTCTACTGAGAGCATCTGCGTTTGCATTGTCCTGTCCACGTCGGTACACCATGGCATATTCATATGCTCTTAACAGAATAGCCCATCTCATGATCCTCTGAGAACTCATGCGTCACACACACTCACAGCAGCAGAAAAAAACTATTCGCAGTTGGATAAAGAGGGCTTAGCAGTTATTTTTGGGGTGCAGTACTTTCACAAATATTTGTGTGGACTTAAATTTGTGATTTGTACACAGACCATAAGCCCTTATTCAGTCTGTTTCATGAAGGAAAAGCTGTGCCTCCCATGAGTTTTCTGCTCCCCCTTCCAGTCTGTGTGCCAAGACTGCCCCCACCCCATAAGGTGAGGTATCACATGACAGTACCAGTTGTTTTTGTTCATCGTAATGAACCAACACTTGACTGCTTTGTAGTAACTTCTTTGCCTGCTTAAAAGCCTCTTCTTGCTCAACCGCCCACCTCCATTTCTCATCTTTCCTCAGTAACTTGTGTAATGGAGCCGGCACAGTAGACAAGTTCGGCAAGAATTTGTTATAAAAGTTTAGCAAACCTAGAAAAGCTTTAACCCTCGTATTATGCTTAGGGTCAATTTGACCCATATCCGTTTTTGTGTTCATAAAAGTAGTGGTTATCCTGACTTTTTCTTCATGAAATTTTGTGACTTTTCCTCATTAAGGGTCATGAACAGATGTGTAAAATCTGGACAATTTGATGTCAAGTGAAGTGTCTGTACAGAGTTGGTACACAAAGATGATGTTGCAGGTCATTTTGACCCGGATTCTTTAATGTGGGTAAGTGGCTGTTCAGACCCAAAATAAACATGTCTCTCTGATATACCTATTTAGACTGCCCAGCTATGTGTATTTTGATTGATTTGATTGTCTGAATAGCCATTCAGACCCAGCTGTGTGTAGAGGGGAAACTTTCTCTCCCTTGTTCTTGTCAGTGTTCTCATGTAGTCTCTTTGACAAACACACCAAAAATGAGCTCCAGAAGGTTTACAGTACATGCCTAACAAGCCCGCCAAGTATGGCATCAAAATATGGGTGGCCTGTGAAGCAAAATCTAGCTATGCCGGGAATATGCACATATACAGTGGAAAGCTACCTGGAGGAGCAGCCGAGAAGAATCGGGGGATGCGTGTGGTGCTGGAGATGAATAAAGGGCTGCAATGTCATAAAATCACGTGACGTCACATTTACATTTCCATCCTATCGCCTTGGAGATGAACTGCAGAATAGAAAGCTGAACAGCGGGAACAGTCAGAAAAAATAAGCCAGAACTTCCCAAGGAAATTCTGAAGGTGCAGGGCAGACCTCTGCATTGCTCAATATTTGCTCAAACGGAACCGACGTCGGCTTTTCCTGGAAGAACTTGGCAAAGCACTTGTCACTCCCAAGCTGCAGAGTCGAGCCAGGCCACCTCGATGCCCAGCAACTGCCGTCATTGAAAAGGTCAAGCTCACATCACCCAACCAATCTGCAATGGATGCATTGGATACAATTGTGAAGAAACGGAAAAGATGCCAGATCTGACAGTAAAACAAGTACCTGTTTTGTGAAATGCAAGAATAACATCTGTTACATTCTGTCCATTATGTGGAGAGCATTGAACAAGATGAACATTGAAAAATGGGGCAGATATGGTACCAGAGCATCCTGGACTGCTTTGACCTTCGCTGACATTGGATGCAGGCCTGTCCTGTCCACTTGATTACTCAAGAATGTTACTTTGTTTTCCATGAACTGATGCTTGCTCCGTTTCAACCACAGCCCTTTATCCTCCAACCTCTGCAGCACTTCGTTGAGTGTTTGCAGATGCTGTCATCTCTTCCTCTCAATATAATGTCCTCTAAATACACTGCCACATTTGCCATACCTTGAAGTACATTCTCCATGGTGCGTTGGAAAATAGCAGGACTGGAGTTTACTCCAAAAGGCAGACGTGTATATGTAAAAAGACCTTTGTGAGTGCTGACACTCACAAACTTCCTTGATTCCTCTTCAAGGACTATTTGCTGATATGCATGGCTCATATTGAGTTTTGTGAACTTCTGTCCCCCTGCCAGGCTTGACATCATATCCTCCATTCTTGGAATCGGATGCTGTTCGGTCGTGGAGACTTTGAAGTTCCATTTCCACTTTTCTTTTAATGGCAAATGAAACCGACCTGGGTTTGTAAAATAAGGGTGTGAGAGAGTAGAAGCATACACCAAAATGTCAAACCTGTATTGCTTTATGGTCCCCCGGAGGTAATAAAACCCCTCCCGCCCCTTTTTTATATAAAAAAGAAATTAAAATAACAACCCCTCCCCCTTTTTATATCAAAAAGTAATTAAAATAATACCCCTCTCCCTTTTTTATATCAAAAGGAAATTAAAATAGTAACCACCCCGCTTGTTTTATGACAGGAAGGGGAATAATTAACCCTATCCTACCTTGTTTTATAACTGGAAGGAAAATAACGAAGGGAGGGGTTTGGACAGCTGTATAAATATCACCCTGTGTGTGTGTGTATATATATATATATATATATATATATACGTCGGCTTTTCCTGGAAGAACTTGGCAAAGCACTTGTCACTACCAAGCTGCAGAGTCGAGCCAGGCCACCTCGATGCCCAGCAACTGCCGTCATTGAAAAGGTCAAGCTCACATCACCCAACCAATCTGCAATGGATGCATTGGATACAGTTGTGAAGAAACGGAAAAGATGCCAGATCTGACAGTAAAACAAGTACCTGTTTTGTGAAATGCAAGAATAACATCTGTTACATTCTGTCCATTATGTGGAGAGCATTGAACAAGATGAACATTGAAAAATGGGGCAGATATGGTACCAGAGCATCCTGGACTGCTTTGACCTTCGCTGACATTGGATGCAGGCCTGTCCTGTCCACTTGATTACTCAAGAATGTTACTTTGTTTTCCATGAACTGATGCTTGCTCCGTTTCAACCACAGCCCTTTATCCTCCAACCTCTGCAGCACTTCGTTGAGTGTTTGCAGATGCTGTCATCTCTTCCTCTCAATATAATGTCCTCTAAATACACTGCCACATTTGCCATACCTTGAAGTACATTCTCCATGGTGCGTTGGAAAATAGCAGGACTGGAGTTTACTCCAAAAGGCAGACGTGTATATGTAAAAAGACCTTTGTGAGTGCTGACACTCACAAACTTCCTTGATTCCTCTTCAAGGACTATTTGCTGATATGCATGGCTCATATTGAGTTTTGTGAACTTCTGTCCCCCTGCCAGGCTTGACATCATATCCTCCATTCTTGGAATCGGATGCTGTTCGGTCGTGGAGACTTTGAAGTTCCATTTCCACTTTTCTTTTAATGGCAAATGAAACCGACCTGGGTTTGTAAAATAAGGGTGTGAGAGAGTAGAAGCATACACCAAAATGTCAAACCTGTATTGCTTTATGGTCCCCCGGAGGTAATAAAACCCCTCCCGCCCCTTTTTTATATAAAAAAGAAATTAAAATAACAACCCCTCCCCCTTTTTATATCAAAAAGTAATTAAAATAATACCCCTCTCCCTTTTTTATATCAAAAGGAAATTAAAATAGTAACCACCCCGCTTGTTTTATGACAGGAAGGGGAATAATTAACCCTATCCTACCTTGTTTTATAACTGGAAGGAAAATAACGAAGGGAGGGGTTTGGACAGCTGTATAAATATCACCCTGTGTGTGTGTGTATATATATATATATATATATATATATACGTCGGCTTTTCCTGGAAGAACTTGGCAAAGCACTTGTCACTACCAAGCTGCAGAGTCGAGCCAGGCCACCTCGATGCCCAGCAACTGCCGTCATTGAAAAGGTCAAGCTCACATCACCCAACCAATCTGCAATGGATGCATTGGATACAGTTGTGAAGAAACGGAAAAGATGCCAGATCTGACAGTAAAACAAGTACCTGTTTTGTGAAATGCAAGAATATATATATATATATATATATATATATATATATATATATATATATATATATATATATATATATATATATATATATATATATATATATATATATATATATATATATATATATATATATATTTTATGTGTATATATGTATATATATTTAATATCTTTTTATATCTTATATCTTCGTATAGCATTACGTTCGAATGCTGACATAACCTGTTGAATAAAAAACATTAAGAAGCATATTCGGATCTCAGCTCATTCATTTCACGTTTAACATGTCGGAGAAACACATCATTAAAAGAGTTTATTACAATCCTCTTCACCCCGGGAGCTATGGAGGGGTGGATCGCCTTCGCCTCCCGGTAGGACATGCCCCGAACACCTCCCCAGGGAGGCGTCCAGGATCAGATGCCCGAGCCACCTCAACTGGTTCCTCTCGATGTGGAGGAGCAGCGGCTCCACCCCGAGCTCCTCCCGGATGACCGAACTCCTCACCCTATCTCTAAGGGTGCGCCCAGCCACCGGGCGGAGGAAACTCATTTCAGCCGGTTGTATCCGCGATCTCATCCTTTCGGTCATTACCCAAAGCTCGTGACCATAGGTGAGGGTGGGAACGTAGATCGATCGGTAAATCGAGAGCTTCCTCTTGCGACTCAGCTCCCTCTTCACCACGACGGTCCGATACAGCGACCGCATCACTGCTGCCGCTGCACCGACCCGTTTATCAATCTCACGCTCCCCTTTTGCCTCACTCGAGAACAAGACCCCGAGATACTTAAATTCCACCACTTGGGGCAAGAACTCTCCACCGACCCGGAGAAAGCAAACCACCTTATTCCGGTCGAGAACCATGGCCTCAGACTTGGAGGTGCTGATCCTCATCCCGGCCGCTTCACACTCGGCTGCAAACCCCCCCAGTGCATGCTGAAGGTCCCGGTCCGATGAGGCCAGCAGAACAACATCGTCCGCAAATAGCAGAGATGAAATTCTGTGGTTCCCGAACCGGATCCCCTCCAACCCCTGGCTACGCCTAGAAATTCTGTCAAAATTCTATCAAAATTACTTGTTGACCGTTATCGATGTATTTTCAAAAAAGGCCTATGTACGCGTTTTAAAAAGAAAGACTGCGATTGAGACAGTGAAGGCGTTCGAATCAGTGCTGGAGGAGAGCGAGACGCCTGCAAAGCTACAGACGGATGACGGTAAATAATTTTTTTAAGAAGAGTTTCCGGGCTTTGATGGAAATTTTTCAACAGCGAGTGACGTTAAGGCCCCTGTGGTAAAGAGATTTAACCGCACTCTTAAAAATCTGATGTGGAGATATTTTACAGCTAAAAACATTACATTACACAAACGTTACATCGAGGTTTTACAGGATCTAGTAAAGGGTTATAATCACAGCTATCACAGTCGTATAAAAATGACACCGATGGAAGTAAGTAAATAAATTTTGCCTCCTGTCGAAATTTCTTTAGATTGGTGTTTGACAATCTTTACATTAGACCGTCAAAAGGTCGGCAGAAGCCAAATTTATGGAGGGCGATCATGTTAGGATATCAAAACTACGAGGTGTATTTGACAAAAAGTACGAGCAGAGTTTTACAGATGAGATATTTACAATAACTGAATGTATTCATCGCAACCCGCCTGTGTATAAATTGAAAGATTTCGATGGCAAACCCATCCAGGGGTCATTTTATGATCAAGAATTACAAAAAGTACAACTCGTAAAGGATAACGTATTTCACGTTGAAAAGATTCTCAAGGAACGCGCCGTTAAAGGAGAGAGACAAGTCTTTGTCCAGTGGAAGAACTGGCCTGAAAAATTCAACAGCTGGGTAAAAGCTTCAGATGTAAAATATATATAAGACGATCCTCCTTGACACCAGGCATCATATCATCATGTAGGGCTCAAAGAATGGGGCTTCTATGTGACTTTACCATCAAACGCCAGTGCAAAAGTTTTTAAAGACAACTCAATTGGTACTTTCCGCATTTAGCACAACATATCGATTTAAACGGAAAATGGGAGGTTGCTTTGACGGAGATTACATACCCTCACACGTGGCATAATATTCCAGAGGATACGTCGTCATTTTACTGGAAACCAAACCATAGAGGAGCTGACTCCAACACCAACACGGCTGCTCCGAGAGGATCAGATTCAGATGGTAACACGTCGCGGCTTCATAAAGATGAATTTCATAGAGCCATGGCGAGACTTTGGGCTCCGGATCCTGACGCCAGCGCCTCAGCTCAGAGGAAAAAAGACGGTTGGATATTACAGCTCACTTAATGAGATTACAACCGAGATGGAGCAAACTTTAAAAAAAAAAACAATGAGAATATACGCTTCCTGTTTGACCGTGCACGGCAAAACATTGATCTTCAAGGAGACAGTCAGAACCTAGTGCTTTTTAACTCGCCTTTGGCTTACATGTTAGGTGTAGATCCTGCTAATTGCATCATTTATTGCGAGTTCAGAGCGCCCCATCCTGTTGATTTAAAAGTGGGGTTTTACCATCTCTACTGACGTTGTAAGACCGCAGCTTGTAGAGGATGCATATGCACCGCTTTTAAGAACGGTGGAAATCAAGGGTAGTTACTCAGATATAATCACACAGCATTTTAACCCTGCTTACTATTTACCGGTTGCCAAGAACCATATTGAAAATATTCAGACACAAATTAAACCAGATCTTAACAAACCAGTCAATTTTACATTTGGAAAGGTGGTGTTGACTCTACACTTTAGACCTGTTACTTGAGAGGATATTATATAGCCCTTGCATCGACGTCTGGAAATTCATTGATCACCACAACACCAAAGGGATAACCAGCCTTTGCAGACCAAGTCAAAAACAAACACAATGGTTCATGCAGGCTTAAGAGACGACCCGCACAGAGTTGTACAATATTATGAAAAACAGGTGGGCGGAGAGCTACCCGGTTTTGACGGTGCCCCGGTTATGTACGGACGAGGCATCGGTTCCCTCTTCTCAAAAATGTTTCAGTTTATATCACCTTTGTTGAAAAGAGGTATCGCCATAGCGAAACCCCATCTCAAATCAGCAGTGGGTAACATAGCCACAGATATGTTCACCTGTACCATGAGAGGAATGAGCGATCAACAGAGACAGGAAGGGTCAGGAGGTATAGCTGTCTTATCACGAAGAACAAAGAGACGCCCTCCAGGACGACATGTAACACAGAGCTCTAATAAACGTACAAACAAAAAAAGAAAGAAGTCAGTTGACAGAAGCAAACGGGCCAAGAGGAAGTCCAGAGGGAGCTCTGATATACTTTAAAAAACCTTATATACAGTAACATGGTACTCCTACACCAGAAATCTGCTGAATGCACATTGGCAGAACTGGATTTATTCACGCAGCCGATGACACGGCTTTCCATCGAGGACAAAATTTACACTGAAATTGCTCCAGTAGCCGCGATCAGCGATTGAGTTTTTTATACCAGGAGACGGCGAAAAGTATCTAGACCTAAACGACACCCTTCTACTCGTGCGTGCAAGAATTACTAACGCCGATGGCACACCACTGGCTAACGACGCAGCAGTCGGTCTCATCAATTATCCTCTAAACACAATCTTTGACCAGTGCGATGTGGTTCTGGGGGATCGGATGATTTCGCAGTCCAGTTCCACTCACCCGTACAGAGCTATGATCGAAACACTTCTCAACTTTTCAGGCGACACTCTTAAAACACAGTTTAGCGCCGGCCTTTTTTATCAAGACACACCTGGGTCGGTTGACTCGATCATCACTGTAAACGGTCCCAACGCAGGCCTTAATAAACGGGCTGAGTTCACGAGCAGGTCCAGAGAAGTACATCTTCTCAGTCCTCTGCACAGCGACATATTTTTCTGTGAGAGACTGTTATTAAACTCGGTCGATTTAAGAATTAAACTCACCAGGGCGAATGATGCCTTCTGCCTGACCGGACCTCGCAACTCCACCTTTCGTCTGAAAATCCTTGGCACCTCTCTGTTTGTGAAGAAAGTCACTGTTTCGCCAGCTGTGAGAATACGTCATGCAGCGGGTTTGTTAAAAGGAAATGCTCTCTACCCCCTCTCACGAGTCAACGTAAAAACATACTCCATTCCAGAGAACTCGAGAATATGTACCCAGGAGAGTTTATTTCTGGGTTCAAGACCTAAATGGTGCGTCATGAGGCATTTTCCGGTAGGAAAGATCTCTGCCCGTTCAACATGAATATCTAGCCCTCTGTCAGGACGGTCGACAGATCCCCGCTAAAGCTTTTCAACCTCAGTTTAACAACGGTATGGCGGTCAAAGAGTTTTATAACATGATTCTAGCTACAGGAAGACATTTGAAGTATCTAAGCATTGACCGCGAAGGTTTTAACAGCGGATATTCGCTGTTTGCATTTAATTTCAATCCAGCCGATGACAACGACGCTCTCTCAGCTGTCTCAAAAGGGAATTTAAGACTGGAGATGAGATTCAGAGTTGCTTCACCAAACACCCTAACACTGATTGTGTACGCTTGTTATGATTCCATTCTGGAGATTGATGCAAAAAGACAAGTGCTGGTGGACTATTATTATAAAAGTTATGGATAGTCTCCAGTTACAGAGGCTGCTGAGAGGTCTCATGGGCGACACATTTTACGGTGTGTGGCCGTCGGATAAGTTGCCTCAATTGACACAACCCCTCAGACTGCCTGCATATTTCATCGTCAACACACATCCGGCACATAAACCAGAAGTGCACTGGCTGGCTTTAACTCTCAAAGAAGACGGGAGAACAACTTTCTTTGACTCGTTTGGAATGGGGCCCTACTTTGCACATTACCCTGAAAATATTTTAAAGTTCCTCAAGAAACATTCAGAGGTCATCAAGTACAACAATGGTCAACTACAGCACCCTCTATCGTTTGTATGTGGTCATCATTGCGTCTTCTACCTCTGTCATCGTGCTAGAGGGCTGTCTATCGGAGAAGTATTAAGTCTATACAGTGACGATAACTTAAAAAACGACCTCATGCTATACAACTTTGTGAAAGGACATCAACAATGTCTAAAAAGATGTGCACACTGTCCATGGAAACAACAAAACTGTTCTCTTCTGTATTTTAAAGACTATTGTAACGTGTGACTAATCTTATTGTGCGTGTGTGTATTTAAAAAAAATCTGTAATCTCATAGTAATTCAATAAAACATTTCTTTGATGAAAAGACAATAACTGTGTACAAGACAATTATTCAGGAAACCCATCGAGGTGTTAGAGACAATTTCTTCCCTTTGGTCACTACACGCGTCAAGCGTCGTTGAGGTGTCACTTTAGGGTCCTTTGGGTCGGGAGACCAGCTCTCAGCTATACTTTTCTTTCGTAAGATAGAATTCGATTTAAGTCTCTGATATTGAGGATTGGACAGCAGTGTGAGAGGCATTTTAGCTTTAATAATGTGACGAGAAACTCGGACCATCCCTCAGGTAACGAAGAACTTGTTTTCTTATACGGTAGGGAAAGGTACTTGAATATATCGATCACATGAGAGCCTTTTACAGCACTTCCTTCATACATAAATTCACCATTCATATTCCAACCACCACCGTCTTTGGATATCCTCTGGATAATGTATTCAGCATTTCTTCGAGCTTTTGACGGAAGGCTATTTAGAATATCCTTACCCAAGTCATCTGTTACAGTGGGTGTTTTTAGAACACTTTCGACACGACTGTCAGAGTCGTGGGGATGATCGCTGACTCCATCTCATTGTAAAGTCAGAGTTACTCTCCTTTGGTCTCTCTGATCCTCTTTAGTAAAGGTTAAATGTCTCTGCAATCGAGCATTATACTTTTTTATCTTCTCATACGAGTTAGACTGAGAATCAATTAGAATGGTCCTCATCTTCTCATTCAATTCATCTTTGGCAGTTTCACGGATGTCGGTGGTTGGACGTCATAACTGGATAATTTGCTGAGGAAAGACGAGATACATTTTCTGGACAGTCTTCATCGTGTTTTACTTCTTTACAAGTCGTCCTATTAGATTTCCAATGATTGGAACAGCTGCCGATAGCAACGGCAACAGCTTTTTAAGAATCCTTCACGCTTCACGCACACTTTTTTATTAGCCAAGAGTCTGATGTTTTTCTTCTGTTTTTTCAGTTTTTTGAACTGAGCCTGCGACAATGGTACAGTCCCCTTCAAAACGTTCAGGGCGATCTCACCGAGAGCTTGAATAAAGTCCCGAGAACTATGCATCAAAATGTCTTTACGTTTCTTTGAAGGAGCATGCTATAGTTCCTTAAGTAAACCCGCGTTTCTTTTTATACGCACTGACATAACTTAAGCAGACGTTTTTGGTATGGACACAGTGTGACGTTGATGAGGAAGTATCCCAGTCCTTAGTCTGTAGCGTTCTGGACATGAGGGTGTTAGATCAACAATTAAGTACCCGTGAGCGCCAGCTGTAACATCTTCAAAGATTTCTAGAAAGAAAGCTCTTTGAGACGGGTAAACCTGTTGAGCAACAACTTTTATCTACATTTTATCGCGAGGATTCTTAAACAATACAAAGTAATTGATATTCAGACTAATAGTACGACTATATTTACCACGATGAAATAAGTTTTGCGTAAGCATTATAACACTCATATTTTTATGATGTCTCTACTGTGTAAAAATGCCTCAGGGTTTTCAGAAGTTTCAAAAATAACATTGTCAAGAATAATCAAATGTTTTCTATCAGAAGGAAATAGATCTTCATTTTCAAAAGATTCAGGTAAACCTTCAATGAATTTGATATTTTTATTCATCTTTTGCAATTCACTGTACAAAGGTTGAAAAGAAGTATAAATCCGAACAATATTTACATTGACATCATCCATTACATTTTTTTCAAGTCCACACAATTTTCAAGTATACATTTTACAAAATGGGTCTTTCCTGACCCTGATGGTCCCACCACTAGACATGAAAATGGTGTTTTCAAATGTGGATCGAAATTAATTTCTTCGATAATGACCCCTCATCCACCCAAAACTCAGAACCCGAAAGGTTTGGTTGTCCCATCCGAAAATAATCGCCTCTTATCGTACACGACCCGGAGTTTTTTAATAACTGATCTGTTTTTTACTGCGATGTTCTTTTTATCCCTCTCAATGTTGTGTTGGCAGGTCTCAAGCACCCCATCAGGTGAATTCTGCAAATAGCCCTCTACAGACGGAGTCAAAGTTTATCCGCTCACAAGATTCTTTTGTTTGCGTGATACCTTTAATTTTAATCACAACCTTCTTCTGTCCTTTGTTCCTATAAGCTTACGACCTAGGACCCGCCGAAACAAAGTCCTTGATGCTATCCCCGTCGAGTTCATCAGTCAGATCACCGAGATAGTTACCTAATTTTAAAGGCGTCTTGCCGTCTTTCACCACATATATCAAGCTGTCTGTGTCAACATAGCACCCCATGATCAGACTTTAACGCCTGCTCTCTCTCCATCGTAGCAGAGTAGTATTCACCATATGGTCTACCTCTTAACGGAAAAACTGCATGAGGGTCCTTCATACATAAATTCACCATTCATATTCCAACCACCACCGTCTTTGGATATCCTCTGGATAATGTATTCAGCATTTCTTCGAGCTTTTGACGGAAGGCTATTTAGAATATCCTTACCCAAGTCATCTGTTACAGTGGGTGTTTTTAGAACACTTTCGACACGACTGTCAGAGTCGTGGGGATGATCGCTGACTCCATCTCATTGTAAAGTCAGAGTTACTCTCCTTTGGTCTCTCTGATCCTCTTTAGTAAAGGTTAAATATCTCTGCAATCGAGCATTATACTTTTTTATCTTCTCATACGAGTTAGACTGAGAATCATTTAGAATGGTCCTCATCTTCTCATTCAATTCATCTTTGGCAGTTTCACGGATGTCGGTGGTTGGACGTCATAACTGGATAATTTGCTGAGGAAAGACGAGATACATTTTCTGGACAGTCTTCATCGTGTTTTACTTCTTTACAAGTCGTCCTATTAGATTTCCAATGATTGGAACAGCTGCCGATAGCAACGGCAACAGCTTTTTAAGAATCCTTCACGCTTCACGCACACTTTTTTATTAGCCAAGAGTCTGATGTTTTTCTTCTGTTTTTTCAGTTTTTTGAACTGAGCCTGCGACAATGGTACAGTCCCCTTCAAAACGTTCAGGGCGATCTCACCGAGAGCTTGAATAAAGTCCCGAGAACTATGCATCAAAATGTCTTTACGTTTCTTTGAAGGAGCATGCTATAGTTCCTTAAGTAAACCCGCGTTTCTTTTTATACGCACTGACATAACTTAAGCAGACGTTTTTGGTATGGACACAGTGTGACGTTGATGAGGAAGTATCCCAGTCCTTAGTCTGTAGCGTTCTGGACATGAGGGTGTTAGATCAACAATTAAGTACCCGTGAGCGCCAGCTGTAACATCTTCAAAGATTTCTAGAAAGAAAGCTCTTTGAGACGGGTAAACCTGTTGAGCAACAACTTTTATCTACATTTTATCGCGAGGATTCTTAAACAATACAAAGTAATTGATATTCAGACTAATAGTACGACTATATTTACCACGATGAAATAAGTTTTGCGTAAGCATTATAACACTCATATTTTTATGATGTCTCTACTGTGTAAAAATGCCTCAGGGTTTTCAGAAGTTTCAAAAATAACATTGTCAAGAATAATCAAATGTTTTCTATCAGAAGGAAATAGATCTTCATTTTCAAAAGATTCAGGTAAACCTTCAATGAATTTGATATTTTTATTCATCTTTTGCAATTCACTGTACAAAGGTTGAAAAGAAGTATAAATCCGAACAATATTTACATTGACATCATCCATTACATTTTTTTCAAGTCCACACAATTTTCAAGTATACATTTTACAAAATGGGTCTTTCCTGACCCTGATGGTCCCACCACTAGACATGAAAATGGTGTTTTCAAATGTGGATCGAAATTAATTTCTTCGATAATGACCCCTCATCCACCCAAAACTCAGAACCCGAAAGGTTTGGTTGTCCCATCCGAAAATAATCGCCTCTTATCGTACACGACCCGGAGTTTTTTAATAACTGATCTGTTTTTTACTGCGATGTTCTTTTTATCCCTCTCAATGTTGTGTTGGCAGGTCTCAAGCACCCCATCAGGTGAATTCTGCAAATAGCCCTCTACAGACGGAGTCAAAGTTTATCCGCTCACAAGATTCTTTTGTTTGCGTGATACCTTTAATTTTAATCACAACCTTCTTCTGTCCTTTGTTCCTATAAGCTTACGACCTAGGACCCGCCGAAACAAAGTCCTTGATGCTATCCCCGTCGAGTTCATCAGTCAGATCACCGAGATAGTTACCTAATTTTAAAGGCGTCTTGCCGTCTTTCACCACATATATCAAGCTGTCTGTGTCAACATAGAGAACATTCTCCTGCAATTTCTCCATGTAACTGTACAACGTCAGACGAGCATAAGTAGTGGTAAAAGCTCTGATAAAAACATTGCTGCATTTACCGGGAGGGTAGAGACCCTTGAAACGCCACTGGATCACAACTTTTTTTGTCATCCAGCACGTTAAAGTAGCTGACCTCGTATTTCCCTGAAAACAAGAAACTGAAAAACTCGTTGGGGTCTGACACTACAGAAACCTGAGACATGTTCTTTTTCTGATAAAACTTGCCCCACAGGCTATTAATTCAAGCCTTAGCCACCTGTCTCTTTGCTGGGTTGTGACAAATCTTATCAGCGCAAAGCAAAATCCCCTGATGGGCTTGATAATCCTCAATGTATTTGTCACGGCTTTCCTGATCAACAGCCTCAGCAGGGTAACCAGAAGCCTCCTGCTTGTCCTTCAGGAATGTACGGATGTAACCTGCGAAAATACAATTGCTAGATCTATCAAAATGCCATACTTCGATAATCTTGGCCACCTTGTATCCCTTGTCCAGAGCCTTGTTGAACTCAACCGTGACCCAGACCCCTGTCAAAACAAGTTCGTCATCATTATGCGTACAGTCACTGCCTTGAACATTACGACTTGAACAGATACTGCATAACGTGAAGTGTAATTTACCCCCGGTCCTCTGTAGGGTAAAACAGGTACATATAAACCCCGAGGAGGATAGACAACCGCCTTGATAAGACCGAAGTACTGTCTGGAATCCCCGAAGTCTTCTTGAATTATTCGGGGGTGACCTAGGAGGTAGGAGCACGTGCTGTTGACGTAAGGATACAGAGAGGTGACATCAGCGTAATAAACTTTTTCATCAGGCTTGGCCGTGTAACGCAGCTTTAAAGCGCTGGTTCTATCGCCGTAGAGGGCATTACGAGGGTTGAGAGGCTCAGGGGTGTCAAAATCTAAGAGAAAATCTCTGAGATCATCAAACGACTGTCGAAGCGAATGCCATTCGTGTTCCCAGATGGTAAAAAGACGCACCCCATGATCAGACTTTAACGCCTGCTCTCTCTCCATCGTAGCAGAGTAGTATTCACCATATGGTCTACCTCTTAACGGAAAAACTGCATGAGGGTCAACACATGAAGGACAACCGTGGAATAAACATCCGTTAAACTCCCAGACCTGCGTAACACCGTCAACTTCAGGATAACCGTCAACAAAATACTGGCCAAACACCATCTCCCCACGGTTCAAGGCATGTTGTATGAAAATGCCCTGTCTGTGTGATTGTGCAGCCACTGGATGGAAGCATCTGAGAACCTCTTGTTACCGCTCGTTACATAATTGTTGGGACATGGCTAATGTGTCTGGTTTTAAAAAGTTGGTCCTGACAACAGCCATACACGCAGAGGTGATTGTTATGGACGAGAGTGCATCAACACCTGTTTCTTTAAAAAACTCGTCTCTAAATATCATGCATCCTCTGGCCAGAATGTCAACATCGTTTTTACAATAGTGAATAGCTTCACTCCTGAAATTGAAAGAATCCTCTATCACGAGATAGAATTCGATTCGCTTAAGGATTGGACAGCAGGGTGAGAGGGATGTTTAGCTTTAATAATGTGACGAGAAACTCGGACCATCCCTCAGGTAATGAAGAACTTGTTTTCTCATACGGTAGGGAAAGGTACTTGAATATATCGATCACATGAGAGCCTTTTACAGCATTTCCTTCATACATAAATTCACCATTCATATTCCAACCGTCGCCGTTTTTGGATATCCTCCGGATAATGTGTTCAGCATTTCTTCGAGCTGTTGACGGAAGGCTATTTAGAATATCCTTACCCAGGTCATCTGTTACAGAGGGTGATTTTAGAACGCTTTCGACACGTCTGTCAGAGTCGAGGGGATGATCGCTGACTCCGTCTCGTTGTAAAGTCAGAGTTACTCTCCTTTGGTCTCTCTGATCCTGTTTAGTAAAGGTTAAATATCTCTGCAATAGAGCATCGTAGTTTTTAATCTTCTCATACGAGTTTAACTGAGAATCATTTAGAATGGTCCTCATCTTCTCATTCAATTCATCTTTGGCAGTTTCACGGATGTCAGAGGTTGGACGTGATAACTGGTTAATTTGTCGAGGAGAGACGAGATACACTTTCTGGACAGTCTTCATAGCGTTTTACTTCTTTACAAGTCCTCATATTAGATTTCCAATTATTGGAACGGCAGCCGCTAGCAACGGCAACAGGAATCCACCCGATTGCTTTTTAAGAATCCTTTGTTTACGCTTCAAGCACGCTTTTTTATTAGCCAAGAGTCTGATGTTTTTCTTCTGTTTTTTCAGTTTTTTTAACTGAGCCTGCGACAATGGTACATTCCCCTTCAAAACATTCAGGGCGATCTCACCGAGAGCTTGAATGAAGTCCCGGGAACTACGTGTCAAAATGTCTTTACTCGTTTCTTGGTACGGAGCATGGTATAGTTCCTTAAGTAAACGAGCGTTTCTTTTTATACGCGCTGACATAACTCAAGCAGACGTTTTTGGTGTGTACACAGTGTGACGCTGATGAGGTAGTATCCCAGTCCTTAGTCTGCAGCGTTCTGGACAGGAGGGTGTTAGATCAACGATTAAGTACCCGTGAACGTCAGCTGTAGCATCTTCAAAGCTTTCTAGAAAGAAAGCTCTTTGAGACGGGTAAACAATTCAGACTAATAGCACGACTATATTTACCGCGATGAAATAAGTTTTGCGTCAGCAATATAACACTCATATTTTTATGATGTCTATTCTGCGTAAAAATGCGAACAACCTCTGGGCTTTCAGACGCTTCAAAAATCGTCGTCAAGAATAATCAAATGTTTTCTATCAGAAGGAAATACATCTTCATTTTCAAAAGATTCAGGTAAACCTCCAATGAATTTGATATTTTTATTCATCTTTTGCAATTCACTGTACATAGGTTGAAAAGAAGTATAAATCCATACAATATTTATATTGACATCATCCATAACATGTTCACAATTTTCAAGTATACATTTTACAAAATGGGTCTTTCCCGACCCCGACGGTCCCACCACTAGACATGAAAATGGTGTTTTCAAACGCGGATCGAAATTAATTCCTTCCATAATGACCCCTCATCCACTCAAAAATCAGAACCCGAAAGGTTTGGTTGTGCCGTCCGAAAACAATCGCCTCTTATCGTACACGACTCGGAGTTTTTTAATAACTGATCTGTTTTTTACTGCGATGTTCTTTTTATCCCTCACAATGTTGCATTGCCGGGTCTCAAGCACCCCATCAGGTGAATTCTGCAAATAGCCCTCTACAAGATCTCTGACGGAGTCAAAGTTTATCCGCTGACAAGATTCTTTTGTTTGCGTGATACCTTTAACTTTCATCACAACCATCTTCTGTCCTTTGGTCCTATAAGCATACGTCTTAGGACCCGCCGAAACAATGTCCTCGATGCTATCCCCATCGAGTTCATCAGTCAGATCACCGAGATAGTTACCTAATTTTAAAGGTGTCTCGCCGTCTTTCACAACATATATCAAGCTGTCTGGGTCAACGTAGAGAACATTCTCCTGCAATTTCTCCATGTAACTGTACAACTTCAGACGAGCATAAGCAGTGGTAAAAGCTCCGATAAAAACATTGCTGCTTTTACCAGGAGGGTAGAGACCATTGTAACGCCACTGGATCACAACTTTTTTCTCATCCAGCACGTTAAAGTAGCTGACCTCGTATTTCCCTGAAAACATGAAACTGAAAAACTCGTTGGGGTCTGACACTACAGAAACCTGAGACATGTTCACTCTCGGACAAAACTTTCCCCAAAGGCTATTAAGACAAGTCTTAGCCACCTGTCTCTTTGCTGGGTTGTGACAAACCCTGCGACAGTCGTCACAAGTTACCGGGTCTGGGACCTCTGTAGGGCAAACAGGATCGTGACAAACGCTACAGTGAGCTTTGCATATGTGTTTTGATTTATCTTCATACCCCTTATGACAGCTGACGCAAAAGTAACGTGTTCCTAACAAACCTTTAGGGTTCTTCACCCCGTAATAGTGTCCCTGAAGTAGAAACAAGAATAAGGGCTCCGAACCATCAGCAAAACCGGTGGCATAATGCGCTAATGGCTGGTTTGCTGTCGTTTTATTAAACACAACAATTTTACGCCTCACTATCCGTTCAAACAGGGGTATATCTGTGAATATGATAGGTGTTTGAGAATCTAAACCAGCTTTGTTTAATAATTCCCTCCCTAACTCAACACAATCTTGATACGCACGGTTAGGATTAAGGAGACAAGAAAGGCTGATTGCGACGCAAAGCTGCTTGGTTCCATCACCACCAACTACATAGAGATGTCGTCTTTTTTTAACAAAAATTTTGGCATCCAGCGTCTTCTCGAGCTTGCGTTTCGCGCCTCCTCGAGGGATATGTACAATTTGGACCGTTAATTCAATTCTCTTACCCATAGCGATGACTCTGTCATATTGCACTGTGTTGCTAAGGAGGTCCTCAAAAGCAGGGTAGATATTTCCACCGTCGCCTTCAACCACAACATTAACGTGTTCTTGAACATCTTCACCTACCACTTCAAGCTGAACCACATCCTCTCGATCTGCCAGTCTCTGCGCTTCATCAGCCAACTCCCTGACCTGTTGCATCCAACCTCTGTAGAAAGTAGCTAAATCAGGAGTGTCCGGTACAGCAGGACGTGTTAGCACCCTTCTTATCCTATCGGTGTTAAAAGGCTCTATGACTTCTGATTCAATACCGGTACCTCTAATACAACATCCTTCCTGAAGCGAATCACCGTCATCATCAACATTGTCATCGCTACAGTTAGAGTCAGACACATCTACCAGAGGGTCAAGAGCAGTTGTCCCTGAATCAGTCGTCTGCAGATTATCAACAAACCTTTCTAACCAATCGCCATTGTCTAAAGAGGTATCAGCCCTACCCTCACAAGATGATGCAGGAACCATATTTAAAATTCGGTTATCCTCTCTCTCGCCGAAAAAAATTGACTCCATGTTTTCATTTATACTCGGATCATAGACCTGCACTACATCCTCCTCAGCCACGTTGTCAAACAAGTGAGACATTAACATACGTGTTGGTGAAGCATTCTGGTCAATGAGGTGTGGTGTAGTGTCCTGGTTGTGTGTGGATTCAGGGTCAGAACCGGAAGGAAAACCATCATGGTTGGCCATAGCGTAATAACAATAATAACAATAACAATAAAATAATAATTAAAAAACATTTAATAAACAAAACAACAGTCTCAAAACACAATCACCCGCGATGCAACAGCGACCTCAAAACACAATCACCCGCAGTGCAACAGCAACCTCAAACCGTAATCACCCAGCACTGCTTTTAAATAATGAGGATCCAAATGGACCTTACTGGGGTCGAACTTCAGTCAGATCAGTCCACGACGTCTGTTACCACCAGGTCCTTGTTGTTTTAGGAGTCTCAGAACTTCAGACACCAGCGCTTTATTCGTGACGTCCTTAAAGATGAGTTCTGTAACGATTATCATAATATTTAAGACATATGCATCCCTGCTGATTACTCGTTGAAATGGTTGTTAATCTTACCTTCACGTATATTTCTCGCCGAACGGCGGTATTTACGTGCTTGACGCGCTTGACGTGCTAGACGACGACTCTGTATTTCACTCTGATGAAGACGACGTTCAAGCGTACGTACTCTGAATTCAAGCTGTTGTTTTACAGCCGTTGCATCATGGAACGCTAATAGGGTCGGTGACACTGGAGCGTGGGGTCTGTCTTGGGTAGCTGTGACAGAGCGCTCGGGGGCAGGGGGTAGAGGCAGGGTTTGGTAAGGGGGTGATGCGGCGCAAGTCGACGTTGGTGTCCGGGGTGCTATCCGCAGGTTGTCTGTGGTTGCTGGCGGTGCTGATGGTGGCGGCGACGGTGGCTGTGGAGGTGCGGATTGCCCAGATGCCGACGTCGAGTCTTCAGTAGGGAACGATCCGGATAGTAGATCCAGAGGTACTGCGGAAACCAGCGTCGATGTCTCCCACAAAGGCCAAGACCCAGGAGGGAGAGCTGAAACAGAATTTTGACAACAATACAAATGTAAATACAATCTAGAAGCAAGACCTCGGATAGCAGTTAATATGATATTAATATAAACAGAGTAGTATGAAAATAACCCTAGTACAATATGAAAAAATACGACCTGCGGAAAAACAAAATTACGTAATCATATAACCGGTGTTGAGCCGTGTTGTTTTCTAGCGATGGCTATAATAAAACAACAACACGTGTAGCATACATATCAATACTCATGGACAAAACCATCATCACAACAGAAGCATATCCTAAAGAGCGTTAAAAATAAATAAATAAAAAACTCAATGTATGGACCTACTCAGGACCGTCATTTAAAGCATAAAAACAAATAGCAAATCACGAATCATTAGTGTATAAGAATACTATATATATATATATATATATATATATATATATATATATATAGTATATAGTATAATACATAGTGTATATGTATTAAAGCACATTACAATTACCTCTAGTGGTCATCATCGTTAAAGCACAGTGTAAATAGCAATCGCGACCTCTAGTGACCGCCGTCGTTAAAGCATAGTGTTAATAGTAATTGCGACCTCTAGCGACCGGTGACGTTAAAGCATAGTGCAAATAGTAATCATGACCTCTAGTGGTCAACGTCGTTAAAGCATAGTGTAAATAGTAATCGCGACCTCTAGTGGCCGGCGCCGTTAAAGCATAGTAGTAAAATCACAATGTTGTTTAGCAGTAACAGTTACCCAAACACCTTCAATAATAAAATTACGCTATCTAAAAGCATAAAGCCGGAACATAGATAAACCACATTACAGATAACAGGCACCTTGATGCTCTAACACAACGAATTGCAGACACATCATTAAACCACACACACACACACACACACACACACACACACACACACACACTCACACACACACACACACACACACACACACACACACACATAATAGCGAACATACAGCCATTCAGCTGATACTGAACGGTAGAGATGTGTTGAAAAAAAATTGGAGATTTACATCTTACCAAACGGTGGTGGTGGCGTTGAAGCGACAGGCAGAAGGTGTGGCGTGCTCGTTGCCTTTGTATCTGTTTTCATGTGAAAAAATAAATAAATAAATACAGCAGTGAAACGTAAACTATCACTCCAAATGTTTTTTCCCGCCTACTATCAGCTGAGGCGTCTGGTGAGTGAAAGAATCCACGAGCGGGCGCCCTACTCCTTCGACCTCTGACTGGCTGTCTGTTTTCATACGCACAGGTGTTGAATAAAACAAAAACATAGGTAGTTAAATATAAAACACATCAACAGAATGTGGTTAAAATACTTTTTTTGTTTTGCTCTCACCGTCGAACAGTTGGAGCGACCCGTCCAATGAATGATCAGCATCCACAGGGTCCGGATGACTTCCCGGTCGTGTCTGATTTCCGGGTTCCGGGTGATCTTTTCATGCACACACACACACACACACACACACACACACACACACACACACACACACACACACACACACACACGCACACACACACACATACGCATGTATATACACTTAATAAATACCGCTGTTCTTTACCTAGTTATCGTAATTATGATTAGAATCGCTGTCTCCTTCTCACCAATGACTCGCGCCGGTCCTGTCTTCTGTGCCGAATTATACCGTCGCTTACGGCTCAGAGAGCGTTGGTTACTCCCCTTCAGTCGATTTCCTGTACTCGGCCCCGGACGAACTCGTCCTCGCTGTCGATTATTATAATACACGCCGTGTTCTGAGCCTCGGTGCCGCTGTCTTGAAGACTCGCTCTCGGATTCACAGCCGACAGATCCGCACGGGCATCTCCGTCTTCAAAAGTTACACGCATTAACCGCTCAAGCTCCTCAGCGCCGATCAGCGTCTCCGGGAAGTTATTCGCGGAGGCGATAATATCTGAAAAATAGAAGTGCGGCTGTTGTAACACATAATAGAGATATTAACAACGAATTATAAAATAATTCAATATTTTTACCAGTATCACTCTGCGTTAAATGAACGTCACACAGATGAGTGACGACGTCTGTCAATGAAAAGAGACATGGTACGTGATAAACATGGCGTAACGTTTTTATTATACTTATATATGTAAATGTAAATACATAGATACACAAATATGTATATACTTATATGTATACTGTATAGATATAGATAGATGGATAGATAAACAGATAAATATTCACCTACGACGTGCAGAGGAAGAGGCATCCATCGGTAGTCTGGAGTCCTTTTGGAAAGGAGGATGAAGTTCTGGAAGGTCTGGTCAACAGCGAAGGTTACCCCGGAACTGATGTAAAATGTGGTCTGAATCGGGTCACCTAAATACTCCGTCCGTGTGGGTAGGTCCTCGGTGACGTCTTTGTTGATTTGGATCGGGTCACCCACTCTGCCATTGTCGCCAATTAAAGACAGATGTATAAATATTCTAAAGGTGTTTCCAGATGTGGTGGAGACAGCACAAGATCTGGAATTTGACCCATGACGACCTGGACCATAAGAAGACCAGGATCAATGTCTGCTAGGTAGCTCAGCGGTATGAACCGCGGCGACGTAAAACAAATAATCAGATGGAGAACGGACATGGTGACAGAAGCAGGATGCCAAAAAAAGAATGGCTTGGGTCATCCGCTCTGCCATTGTCGCCAATTAAAGATAGATGTATGAATATTCTAAAGGTGTTTCCAGATGTGGTGGAGACGGCACAAAATCTGGAATTTGACCCATGACGACCTGGACCGTAAGAAGACCAGGATCAATCAGTGGAGACTGCACCCCCAAAATGAACTGAAATGTGTAATAAAAGGGGTCAGGGCCTGAGATAGTCTTTGTCACTCTACACCATCGGAGCTGACGCAAAGCCAGGTGTAGTTGCGGGCCCAGAGCTCTGTTAGGGTAATTAGACGCCTCTGTCAGGGTGTAAATTCTTTTGGATTTTAAGTTGGGGTGTTTTTGGTTGTCATTCTCACGAGAAAACGAACACGTGGAAGGTACAGAAGTGTATTTCCTACAGCCTAAACAATGTTGTCTGAAGACAATGAGGTCCGCCTTCAGACTGTCTCTTTTGAAGATTCAACCGTCCAGGAAAGAACTCGCGTCTCCGCAGCAAATTAACTGGTTATCACAGACTCTAAAAATGCATCGTTTCAAACTCACACAGGGTGTAAAATTAAATAGACTGATTCAACAGAAACTCATGTGAGTTGAATAGCTGTGTCATTTGAACTAATGCTGAAAACTAAAGTATTTCTTTCTTTTTTGTTTCATCATTGTTCACTCAACCTTGTTTTCTGAAAACTAAAAGTATTTCTTTCTTTTGTTCTATTCTGAAAACTAAAAGTATTTCTCAAACAAGTTCAAATTATGTGTTTAAAAGCATTTTGAAAAAATGGTGCATGAGTTGGGTAGCTGTGTCGTTTGAACTATTAGTGAAGACTAAAAAGTGTTTTCTTTCTACTGTTTTATCTTTAAGAAATATGTCAAGAATGAAAAACTTCTTCATAAGATGTTAAATAACTTCAAAAATGTTTAAACCCGAAATAATATTGTAGCTACTAACGTGTTTTGATTATTTAGCCTACAATGCAGAAACAGTTCAAACATTGACTAATGCTGAAAACTAAAAGTATTTCTTTCTTTTTGTTTTGGTATCCGGGGCGATGTCCGCGGCTTGTCTGTGGTTGCTGGCAGTGCTGATGGTGTCGGCGACGGTGGCTGTGGAGGTGCGGATAGCCCAGATGCCGACGTCGAGTCTTCAGCAGGGAACGGTCCGGATAGTAGATCCAGAGGTACTGAGGAAACCGGCGTCGATGTCTCCCACAAAGGCCAAGACCCAGAGGGGAGAGCTGAAACAGAATACCGACAACAATACAAATGTAAATACAATCTAGAAGCAAGACCTCGGATAGCAGTTAATATGATATTAATATAAACAGAGTGTAAATGTAGGGATCTACTAAGGATCAACATTTAAAGCGTAAAAACAAATAGTAAATCACGAGTGTATACTGTCATTAAACCACATTACAATTAGTAAAATCACGAACTCTAGTGGCCGCCGTCGTTAAAGCACATTACAATTAGTAAAATCACGACCTCTAGCGGCCGCCGTCGTTAAACCACATTACAGTTAGTAAAATCACGACCTCTAGTGGACGCCGTCGTTAAACCACATTACAATTAGTAAAATCACGACCTCTAGTGGCCGCCGTCGTTAAAGCACATTACAGTTAGTAAAATCACGACCTCTAGTGGCCGCCGTCGTTAAAGCACATTACAATTAGTAAAACCACGACCTCTAGCGGCCGCCGTCGTTAAACCACATTACAGTTAGTAAAATCACGACCTCTAGTGGACGCCGTCGTTAAACCACATTACAATTAGTAAAATCACGACCTCTAGTGGCCACCGTCGTTAAAGCACATTACAGTTAGTAAAATCACGACCTCTAGTGGCCGCCGTCCTTAAAGCACATTACAATTAGTAAAATCACGACCTCTAGTGGCCGCCGTCGTTAAACCACATTACAGTTAGTAAAATCACGACCTCTAATGGCCGCCGTCGTTAGAGCACATTACAGTTAGTAAAATCACGACCTCTAGTGGCCGCCGACGTTAAAGCACATTACAGTTAGTAAAATCACGACCTCTAGTGGCCGCCGTCGTTAAAGCACATTACAATTAGTAAAATCACGACCTCTAGTGGCCGCCGTCGTTAAAGCACATTACAGTTAGTAAAATCACGACCTCTAGTGGCCGCCGTCGTTAAAGCTAATTACAGTTAGTAAAATCACGACCTCTAGCGGCCGCCGTCGTTAAAGCACATTACAATTAGTAAAATCACGACCTCTAGTGGCCGCCGTCGTTAAAGCACATTACAGTTAGTAAAATCACGACCTCTAGCGGCCGCCGTCGTTAAAGCACATTGCAGTTAGTAAAATCACGACCTCTAGTGGCCGCCGTCGTTAAAGCACATTACAGTTAGTAAAATCACGACCTCTAGTGGCCGCCGTCGTTAAAGCATAGTGTAAATTAGTAATCCCGACCTCTAGTGGTCGCCATCGTTAAAGCATAGTGTGAAATAGTAATCGCGACCTCTACTGTCCGTCGTCGTTAAAGCATAGTAGTAAAATCACAATGACGCTTAGCAGCAACAGTTACTCAAACACCTTCAATAGTAAAATGACACCGTCTAAAAGCACATAGCCGGAACATAGACAAACGCATTACAGATAAAACACACACACACGCACACACACATGCACGGACGCACGTACGCGCACACACACACACACACACACAAGTATTTCTTTCTTTTTGTTTTGGTATCCGGGGCGATGTCCGCGGCTTGTCTGTGGTTGCTGGCTGTGCTGATGGTGTCGGCGACGGTGGCTGTGGAGGTGCGGATAGCCCAGATGCCGACGTCGAGTCTTCAGCAGGGAACGGTCCGGATAGTAGATCCAGAGGTACTGAGGAAACCGGCGTCGATGTCTCCCACAAAGGCCAAGACCCAGAGGGGAGAGCTGAAACAGAATACCGAAAACAACACAAATGTAAATACAATCTAGAAGCAAGACTTCGGATAGCAGTTAATATGATATTAATATAAACAGAGTGTAAATGTAGGGATCTACTAAGGATCAACATTTAAAGCGTAAAAACAAATAGTAAATCACTAGTGTATACTCTCATTAAACCACTTTACAATAAGTAAAATCACGACCTCTAGTGGACGCCGTCGTTAAACCACATTACAGTTAGTAAAATCGCGACCTCTAGTGGCCGCCGTCGTTAAAGCACATTACAATTAGTAAAATCACTACCTCTAGTGGCCGCCGTCGTTAAAGCACATTACAGTTAGTAAAATCACGACCTCTAGTGGCCGCCGTCGTTAAAGCACATTACAATTAGTAAAATCACGACCTCTAGTGGCCGCCGTCATTAAAGCACATTACAGTTAGTAAAATCGCGACCTCTAGTGGCCGCCGTCGTTAAAGCACATTACAATTAGTAAAACCCCGACCTCTAGCGGCCGCCGTCGTTAAACCACATTACAGTTAGTAAAATCACGACCTCTAGCGGCCGGCGTCGTTAAAGCACATTACAGTTTGTAAAATCACGACCTCTAGCGGCCGCCGTCGTTAAAGCACATTACAGTTAGTAAAATCACGACCTCTAGTGGCCGCCGTCGTTAAAGCATAGTGTGAAATAGTAATCTCGACCTCACGTGGCCGCCGTCGTTAAAGCATAGTGTGAAATAGTAATCGCGACCTCTAGTGTCCGTCGTCGTTAAAGCATAGTAGTAAAATCACAATGACGCTTAGCAGCAACAGTTACTCAGACACCTTCAATAGTAAAATGACACCGTCTAAAAGCACATAGCCGGAAAATAGACAAACCGCATTACAGATAAAACACACACACACGCACGCACGCACGTACGCGCACACACACACACACATACACACACACAATAGCGAACATACAACCATTCAACTGATACTGAACGGTAGAGATGTGTTGAAAAAAATTGAGATTCGTATCTTACCAAACGTTGGTGTTGGTGTTGGTGTTGAAGCGACAGGTAGAAGGTGTGGTGTGCTCGTTGTCTTTGTATCTGTTTTCATGTGAAAAAATAAATAAATAAATACAGCAGTGAAACGTAAACTATCACTCCAAAATGTTTTTTCCCACCTCCTATCAGCTGAGGCGTCTGGTGAGTTAAAGAATCAACGAGCGGGTGCCCTACTCCTTCGACCTCTGACTGATCGTCTGTTTTCATACGCACAGGGGTTGAATAAAACAAAAAACATAGGTAGTTAAATATAAAATACATCGACAGACTGTGGTTAAAATACTTTTTTTTTATTGAACTGAATGTTTTGCTCTCATCGTTGAACAGTTGGAGCGACCCGTTCAATGAATGATCAGCATCCACAGGGTCCGGATGACTTCCCGGTCGTGTCTGATTTCCGGGTTCCGGGTGATCTTTTCATGCACACACACACACACACACACACAAGTATTTCTTTCTTTTTGTTTTGGTATCCGGGGCGATGTCCGCGGCTTGTCTGTGGTTGCTGGCTGTGCTGATGGTGTCGGCGACGGTGGCTGTGGAGGTGCGGATAGCCCAGATGCCGACGTCGAGTCTTCAGCAGGGAACGGTCCGGATAGTAGATCCAGAGGTACTGAGGAAACCGGCGTCGATGTCTCCCACAAAGGCCAAGACCCAGAGGGGAGAGCTGAAACAGAATACCGACAACAATACAAATGTAAATACAATCTAGAAGCAAGACCTCGGATAGCAGTTAATATGATATTAATATAAACAGAGTGTAAATGTAGGGATCTACTAAGGATCAACATTTAAAGCGTAAAAACAAATAGTAAATCACTAGTGTATACTGTCATTAAACCACATTACAATTAGTAAAATCACGACCTCTAGTGGACGCCGTCATTAAAGCACATTACAGTTAGTAAAATCACGACCTCTAGTGGCCGCCGTCGTTAAAGCACATTACAATTAGTAAAATCCCGACCTCTAGCGGCCGCCGTCGTTAAACCACATAACAGTTAGTAAAATCACGACCTCTAGTGGCCGCCGTCGTTAAAGCACATTACAATTAGTAAAATTACGACCTCTAGTGGCCGCCGTCGTTAAAGCACATTACAATTAGTAAAATCACGACCTCTAGCGGCCGCCGTCGTTAAAGCAATTGCAGTTAGTAAAATCACGACCTCTAGCGGCCGCTGTCGTTAAAGCACATTACAGTTAGTAAAATCACGACCTCTAGCGTCCGCCGTCGTTAAAGCACATTACAATTAGTAAAATCGCGACCTCTAGTGGCCGCGCTCATTAAAGCACATTACAGTTAGTAAAATCACGACCTCTAGTGGCCGCCGTCGTTAAAGCACATTACTGTTCGTAAAATCACGACCTCTAGTGGCCGCCGTCGTTAAAGCACATTACAATTAGTAAAATCACGACCTCTAGCGGCCGCCGTCGTTAAAGCACATTACAATTAGTAAAATCACGACCTCTAGCGGCCGCCGTCGTTAAAGCACATTACAATTAGTAAAATCACGACCTCTAGCGGCCGCCGTCGTTAAAGCACATTACAGTTAGTAAAATCACGACCTCTAGTGGCCGCCGTCATTAAAGCACATTACAGTTAGTAAAATCACGACCTCTAGTGGCCGCCGTCGTTAAAGCACATTACAGTTAGTAAAATCACGTCCTCTAGTGGCCGCCGTCGTTAAAGCACATTACAATTAGTAAAATCACGACCTCTAGTGGCCGCCGTCGTTAAAGCACATTACAGTTAGTAAAATCACGACCTCTAGTGGCCGCCGTCGTTAAAGCACATTACAATTAGTAAAATCACGACCTCTAGCGGCCGCCGTCGTTAAAGCATAGTAGTAAAATCACAATGACGCTTAGCAGCAACAGTTACTCAAACACCTTCAATAGTAAAATGACACCGTCTAAAAGCACATAGCCGGAACATAGACAAACCGCATTACAGATAAAACACACACACACGCACACACACACACACGCACGCACGTACGCGCACACACACACACACACACACAAGTATTTCTTTCTTTTTGTTTTGGTATCCGGGGCGATGTCCGCGGCTTGTCTGTGGTTGCTGGCGGTGCTGATGGTGTCGGCGACGGTGGCTGTGGAGGTGCGGATAGCCCAGATGCCGACGTCGAGTCTTCAGCAGGGAACGGTCCGGATAGTAGATCCAGAGGTACTGAGGAAACCGGCGTCGATGTCTCCCACAAAGGCCAAGACCCAGAGGGGAGAGCTGAAACAGAATACCGACAACAACACAAATGTAAATACAATCTAGAAGCAAGACCTCGGATAGCAGTTAATATGATATTAATATAAACAGAGTGTAAATGTAGGGATCTACTAAGGATCAACATTTAAAGCGTAAAAACAAATAGTAAATCACGAGTGTATACTCTCATTAAACCACTTTACAATAAGTAAAATCGCGACCTCTAGTGGCCGCCGTCGTTAAAGCACATTACAATTAGTAAAATCCCGACCTCTAGTGGCCGCCGTCGTTAAAGCACATTACAATTAGTAAAATCACGACCTCTAGTGGCCGCCGTCGTTAAAGCACATTACAATTAGTAAAATCACGACCTCTAGTGGCCGCCGTCGTTAAAGCACATTACAATTAGTAAAATCACGACCTCTAGTGGCCGCCGTCGTTAAAGCATAGTGTAAAATAGTAATCCCGACCTCTAGTGGTCGCCGTCGTTAAGGCACAGTGTGAAATAGTAATCGCGACCTCTAGTGTCCGTCGTCGTTAAAGCATAGTAGTAAAATCACAATGACGCTTAGCAGCAACAGTTACTCAAACACCTTCAATAGTAAAATGACACCGTCTAAAAGCACATAGCCGGAACATAGACAAACCGCATTACAGATAAAACACACACACACGCACACACGCACACACGCACGCACGCACGCACGTACGCGCACACACACACACACACACACACACAATAGCGAACTTACAACCATTCAACTGATACTGAACGGTAGAGATGTGTTGAAAAAAATTGAGATTCGTATCTTACCAAACGTTGGTGTTGGTGTTGGTGTTGAAGCGACAGGTAGAAGGTGTGGTGTGCTCGTTGTCTTTGTATCTGTTTTCATGTGAAAAAATAAATAAATAAATACAGCAGTGAAACGTAAACTATCACTCCAAAATGTTTTTTCCCACCTCCTATCAGCTGAGGCGTCTGGTGAGTTAAAGAATCAACGAGCGGGTGCCCTACTCCTTCGACCTCTGACTGATCGTCTGTTTTCATACGCACAGGCGTTGAATAAAACAAAAAACATAGGTAGTTAAATATAAAATACATCGACAGACTGTGGTTAAAATACTTTTTTTTTATTGAACTGAATGTTTTGCTCTCACCGTTGAACAGTTGGAGCGACCCGTTCAATGAATGATCAGCATCCACAGGGTCCGGATGACTTCCCGGTCGTGTCTGATTTCCGGGTTCCGGGTGATCTTTTCATGCACGCACACACACACACACAAGTATTTCTTTCTTTTTGTTTTGGCATCCGGGGCGATGTCCGCGGCTTGTCTGTGGTTGCTGGCTGTGCTGATGGTGTCGGCGACGGTGGCTGTGGAGGTGCGGATAGCCCAGATGCCAACGTCGAGTCTTCAGCAGGGAACGGTCCGGATAGTAGATCCAGAGGTACTGAGGAAACCGGCGTCGATGTCTCCCACAAAGGCCAAGACCCAGAGGGGAGAGCTGAAACAGAATACCGACAACAACACAAATGTAAATACAATCTAGAAGCAAGACCTCGGAGAGCAGTAAATATGATATTAATATAAACAGAGTGTAAATGTAGGGATCTACTAAGGATCAACATTTAAAGCGAAAAAACAAATAGTAAATCACTAGTGTATACTCTCATTAAACCACTTTACAATAAGTAAAATCACGACCTCTAGTGGACGCCGTCGTTAAACCACATTACAGTTAGTAAAATCGCGACCTCTAGTGGCCGCCGTCGTTAAAGCACATTACAATTAGTAAAATCACGACCTCTAGTGGCCGCCGTCGTTAAAGCACATTACAATTAGTAAAATCACGACCTCTAGCGGCCGCCGTCGTTAAACCACATAACAGTTAGTAAAATCACGACCTCTAGCGGCCGCCGTCGTTAAACCACATAACAGTTAGTAAAATCACGACCTCTAGTGGCCGCCGTCTTTAAAGCACATTACAATTAGTAAAATTACGACCTCTAGTGGCCGCCGTGGTTAAAGCACATTACAGTTAGTAAAATCACGACCTCTAGCGGCCGCCGTCGTTAAAGCACATTACAGTTAGTAAAATCACGACCTCTAGCGGCGGCTGTCGTTAAAGCACATTACAGTTAGTAAAATCACGACCTCTAGCGTCCGCCGTCGTTAAAGCACATTACAATTAGTAAAATCACGACCTCTAGTGGCCGCCCTCATTAAAGCACATTACAGTTAGTAAAATCACGACCTCTAGCGGCGGCTGTCGTTAAAGCACATTACAGTTAGTAAAATCACGACCTCTAGCGTCCGCCGTCGTTAAAGCACATTACAATTAGTAAAATCACGACCTCTAGTGGCCGCCCTCATTAAAGCACATTACAGTTAGTAAAATCACGACCTCTAGTGGGCGCCGTCGTTAAAGCACATTACAGTTAGTAAAATCACGACCTCTAGCGGCCGCCGTCGTTAAAGCACATTACAATTAGTAAAATCACGACCTCTAGTGACCGCCGTCGTTAAAGCACATTACAGTTAGTAAAATCACGACCTCTAGTGGCCGCCGTCATTAATGCACATTACAGTTAGTAAAATCACGACCTCTAGTGGCCGCCGTCGTTAAAGCACATTACAGTTAGTAAAATCACGACCTCTAGTGGCCGCCGTCGTTAAAGCACATTACAATTAGTAAAATCACGACCTCTAGTGGCCGCCGTCGTTAAAGCACATTACAGTTAGTAAAATCACGCCCTCTAGTGGCCGCCGTCGTTAAAGCACATTACAATTAGTAAAATCACGACCTCTAGCGGCCGCCGTCGTTAAAGCATAATAGTAAAATCACAATGACGCTTAGCAGCAACAGTTACTCAAACACCTTCAATAGTAAAATGACACCGTCTAAAAGCACATAGCCGGAACATAGACAAACCGCATTACAGATAAAACACACATACACGCACACACACACACACGCACGCACGCACGCACGTACGCGCACACACACACACACACACACACAATAGCGAACATACAACCATTCAACTGATACTGAACGGTAGAGATGTGTTGAAAAAAATTGAGATTCGTATCTTACCAAACGTTGGGGTTGGTGTTGGTGTTGAAGCGACAGGTAGAAGGTGTGGCGTGCTCGTTGTCTTTGTATCTGTTTTCATGTGAAAAAATAAATAAATAAATACAGCAGTGAAACGTAAACTATCACTCCAAAATGTTTTTTCCCACCTCCTATCAGCTGAGGCGTCTGGTGAGTTAAAGAATCAACGAGCGGGTGCCCTACTCCTTCGACCTCTGACTGATCGTCTGTTTTCATACGCACAGGCGTTGAATAAAACAAAAAACATAGGTAGTTAAATATAAAATACATCGACAGACTGTGGTTAAAATACTTTTTTTTTATTGAACTGAATGTTTTGCTCTCACCGTTGAACAGTTGGAGCGACCCGTTCAATGAATGATCAGCATCCACAGGGTCCGGATGACTTCCCGGTCGTGTCTGATTTCCGGGTTCCGGGTGATCTTTTCATGCACACACACACACACACAAGTATTTCTTTCTTTTTGTTTTGGCATCCGGGGCGATGTCCGCGGCTTGTCTGTGGTTGCTGGCTGTGCTGATGGTGTCGGCGACGGTGGCTGTGGAGGTGCGGATAGCCCAGATGCCGACGTCGAGTCTTCAGCAGGGAACGGTCCGGATAGTAGATCCAGAGGTACTGAGGAAACCGGCGTCGATGTCTCCCACAAAGGCCAAGACCCAGAGGGGAGAGCTGAAACAGAATACCGACAACAACACAAATGTAAATACAATCTAGAAGCAAGACCTCGGATAGCAGTAAATATGATATTAATATAAACAGAGTGTAAATGTAGGGATCTACTAAGGATCAACATTTAAAGCGTAAAAACAAATAGTAAATCACTAGTCTATACTCTCATTAAACCACTTTACAATAAGTAAAATCACGACCTCTAGTGGACGCCGTCGTTAAACCACATTACAGTTAGTAAAATTGCGACCTCTAGTGGCCGCCGTCGTTAAAGCACATTACAATTAGTAAAATCACGACCTCTAGTGGCCGCCGTCGTTAAAGCACATTACAATTAGTAAAATCACGACCTCTAGTGGCCGTCGTCGTTAAAGCACATTACAATTAGTAAAATCACGACCTCTAGTGGCCGCCGTCGTTAAAGCACATTACAGTTAGTAAAATCTCGACCTCTAGTGGCCGCCGTCGTTAAAGCACATTACAGTTAGTAAAATCACGACCTCTAGCGGCCGCCGTCGTTAAAGCACATTACAATTAGTAAAATCACGACCTCTAGCGGCCGCCGTCGTTAAAGCACATTGCAGTTAGTAAAATCACGACCTCTAGCGGCCGGCGTCGTTAAAGCACATTGCAGTTAGTAAAATCACCACCTCTAGCGGCCGCTGTCGTTAAAGCACATTACAATTAGTAAAATCACGACCTCTAGTGGCCGCCGTCGTTAAAGCACATTACAGTTAGTAAAATCACGACCTCTAGTGTCCGTCGTCGTTAAAGCATAGTAGTAAAATCACAATGACGCTTAGCAGCAACAGTTACTCAAACACCTTCAATAGTAAAATGACACCGTCTAAAAGCACATAGCCGGAACATAGACAAACCGCATTACAGATAAAACACACACACACGCACACACACACGCACGCACGCACGTACGCGCACACACACACACACACACACAATAGCGAACATACAACCATTCAACTGATACTGAACGGTAGAGATGTGTTGAAAAAAATTGAGATTCGTATCTTACCAAACGTTGGTGTTGGTGTTGGTGTTGAAGCGACAGGTAGAAGGTGTGGCGTGCTCGTTGTCTTTGTATCTGTTTTCATGTGAAAAAATAAATAAATAAATACAGCAGTGAAACGTAAACTATCACTCCAAAATGTTTTTTCCCACCTCCTATCAGCTGAGGCATCTGGTGAGTTAAAGAATCAACGAGCGGGTGCCCTACTCCTTCGACCTATGACTGATCGTCTGTTTTCATACGCACAGGCGTTGAATAAAACAAAAAACATAGGTAGTTAAATATAAAATACATCGACAGACTGTGGTTAAAATACTTTTTTTTTATTGAACTGAATGTTTTGCTCTCACCGTTGAACAGTTGGAGCGACCCGTTCAATGAATGATCAGCATCCACAGGGTCCGGATAACTTCCCGGTCGTGTCTGATTTCCGGGTTCCGGGTGATCTTTTCATGCACACACACACACACACACACACACAAGTATTTCTTTCTTTTTGTTTTGGTATCCGGGGCGATGTCCGCGGCTTGTCTGTGGTTGCTGGCTGTGCTGATGGTGTCGGCGACGGTGGCTGTGGAGGTGCGGATAGCCCAGATGCCGACGTCGAGTCTTCAGCAGGGAACGGTCCGGATAGTAGATCCAGAGGTACTGAGGAAACCGGCGTCGATGTCTCCCACAAAGGCCAAGACCCAGAGGGGAGAGCTGAAACAGAATACCGACAACAATACAAATGTAAATACAATCTAGAAGCAAGACCTCGGATAGCAGTTAATATGATATTAATATAAACAGAGTGTAAATGTAGGGATCTACTAAGGATCAACATTTAAAGCGTAAAAACAAATAGTAAATCACTAGTGTATACTGTCATTAAACCACATTACAATTAGTAAAATCACGACCTCTAGTGGACGCCGTCGTTTAACCACATTACAGTTAGTAAAATCACGACCTCTAGTGGCCGCCGTCGTTAAAGCACATTACAATTAGTAAAATCACGACCTCTAGCGGCCGCCGTCGTTAAAGCACATTACAAGTAGTAAAATTACGACCTCTAGTGGCCGCCGTCGTTAAAGCACATTACAGTTAGTAAAATCACGACCTCTAGCGTCCGCCGTCGTTAAAGCACATTACAATTAGTAAAATCACGACCTCTAGTGGCCGCCCTCATTAAAGCACATTACAGTTAGTAAAATCACGACCTCTAGTGGGCGCCGTCGTTAAAGCACATTACAGTTAGTAAAATCACGACCTCTAGCGTCCGCCGTCGTTAAAGCACATTACAATTAGTAAAATCACGACCTCTAGTGGCCGCCCTCATTAAAGCACATTACAGTTAGTAAAATCACGACCTCTAGTGGGCGCCGTCGTTAAAGCACATTACAGTTAGTAAAATCACGACCTCTAGTGGCCGCCGTCGTTAAAGCACATTACAATAAGTAAAATCTCGACCTCTAGCGGCCGCCGTCGTTAAAGCACATTACAATTAGTAAAATCACGACCTCTAGTGACCGCCGTCGTTAAAGCACATTACAGTTAGTAAAATCACGACCTCTAGTGGCCGCCGTCATTAATGCACATTACAGTTAGTAAAATCACGACCTCTAGGGGCCGCCGTCGTTAAAGCACATTACAGTTAGTAAAATCACGACCTCTAGTGGCCGCCGTCGTTAAAGCACATTACAATTAGTAAAATCACGACCTCTAGTGGCCGCCGTCGTTAAAGCACATTACAGTTAGTAAAATCACGCCCTCTAGTGGCCGCCGTCGTTAAAGCACATTACAATTAGTAAAATCACGACCTCTAGCGGCCGCCGTCGTTAAAGCATAATAGTAAAATCACAATGACGCTTAGCAGCAACAGTTACTCAAACACCTTCAATAGTAAAATGACACCGTCTAAAAGCACATAGCCGGAACATAGACAAATCGCATTACAGATAAAACACACACACACGCACACACACACACACGCACGCACGCACGCACGCACGCACGCACGTACGCGCACACACACACACACACACACAATAGCGAACATACAACCATTCAACTGATACTGAACGGTAGAGATGTGTTGAAAAAAATTGAGATTCGTATCTTACCAAACGTTGGTGTTGGTGTTGGTGTTGAAGCGACAGGTAGAAGGTGTGGCGTGCTCGTTGTCTTTGTATCTGTTTTCATGTGAAAAAAAAAAAAAATAAATACAGCAGTGAAACGTAAACTATCACTCCAAAATGTTTTTTCCCACCTCCTATCAGCTGAGGCGTCTGGTGAGTTAAAGAATCAACGAGCGGGTGCCCTACTCCTTCGACCTCTGACTGATCGTCTGTTTTCATACGCACAGGCGTTGAATAAAACAAAAAACATAGGTAGTTAAATATAAAATACATCGACAGACTGTGGTTAAAATACTTTTTTTTTATTGAACTGAATGTTTTGCTCTCACCGTTGAACAGTTGGAGCGACCCGTTCAATGAATGATCAGCATCCACAGGGTCCGGATGACTTCCCGGTCGTGTCTGATTTCCGGGTTCCGGGTGATCTTTTCATGCACACACACACACACACACACACACACACAAGTATTTCTTTCTTTTTGTTTTGGTATCCGGGGCGATGTCCGCGGCGTGTCTGTGGTTGCTGGCTGTGCTGATGGTGTCGGCGACGGTGGCTGTGGAGGTGCGGATAGCCCAGATGCCGACGTCGAGTCTTCAGCAGGGAACGGTCCGGATAGTAGATCCAGAGGTACTGAGGAAACCGGCGTCGATGTCTCCCACAAAGGCCAAGACCCAGAGGGGAGAGCTGAAACAGAACACCGACAACAATACAAATGTAAATACAATCTAGAAGCAAGACCTCGGATAGCAGTTAATATGATATTAATATAAACAGAGTGTAAATGTAGGGATCTACTAAGGATCAACATTTAAAGCGTAAAAACAAATAGTAAATCACTAGTGTATACTGTCATTAAACCACATTACAATTAGTAAAATCACGACCTCTAGTGGACGCCGTCGTTTAACCACATTACAGTTAGTAAAATCACGACCTCTAGTGGCCGCCGTCGTTAAAGCACATTACAATTAGTAAAATCACGACCTCTAGCGGCCGCCGTCGTTAAACCACATAACAGTTAGTAAAATCACGACCTCTAGTGGCCGCCGTCGTTAAAGCACATTACAGTTAGTAAAATCACGACCTCTAGCGGCCGCCGTCGTTAAAGCACATTACTTACAGTTAGTAAAATCACGACCTCTAGCGGCCGCTGTCGTTAAAGCACATTGCAGTTAGTAAAATCACGACCTCTAGCGTCCGCCGTCGTTAAAGCACATTACAATTAGTAAAATCACGGCCTCTAGTGGCCGCCCTCATTAAAGCACATTACAGTTAGTAAAATCACGACCTCTAGTGGCCGCCGTCGTTAAAGCACATTACAGTTAGTAAAATCACGACCTCTATTGGCCGCCGTCGTTAAAGCACATTACAATTAGTAAAATCACGACCTATAGTGGCCGCCGTCGTTAAAGCACATTACAGTTAGTAAAATCACGACCTCTAGTGGCCGCCGTCGTTAAAGCACATTACAATTAGTAAAATCACGACCTCTAGCGGCCGCTGTCGTTAAAGCATAGTTGTAAAATCACAATGACGCTTAGCAGCAACAGTTACTCAAACACCTTCAATAGTAAAATGACACCGTCTAAAAGCACATAGCCGGAACATAGACAAACCGCATTACAGATAAAACACACACACACGCACACACACACACACGCTCGCACGCACGTACGCACGTACGCGCACACACACACACACACACACAATAGCGAACATACAACCATTCAACTGATACTGAACGGTAGAGATGTGTTGAAAAAAATTGAGATTCGTATCTTACCAAACGTTGGTGTTGGTGTTGGTGTTGAAGCGACAGGTAGAAGGTGTGGCGTGCTCGTTGTCTTTGTATCTGTTTTCATGTGAAAAAAAAAATAAATAAATACAGCAGTGAAACGTAAACTATCACTCCAAAATGTTTTTTCCCACCTCCTATCAGCTGAGGCGTCTGGTGAGTTAAAGAATCAACGAGCGGGTGCCCTACTCCTTCGACCTCTGACTGATCGTCTGTTTTCATACGCACAGGCGTTGAATAAAACAAAAAACATAGGTAGTTAAATATAAAATACATCGACAGACTGTGGTTAAAATACTTTTTTTTTTATTGAACTGAATGTTTTGCTCTCACCGTTGAACAGTTGGAGCGACCCGTTCAATGAATGATCAGCATCCACAGGGTCCGGATGACTTCCCGGTCGTGTCTGATTTCCGGGTTCCGGGTGATCTTTTCATGCACACACACACACACACACACACACAAGTATTTCTTTCTTTTTGTTTTGGTATCCGGGGCGATGTCCGCGGCTTGTCTGTGGTTGCTGGCTGTGCTGATGGTGTCGGCGACGGTGGCTGTGGAGGTGCGGATAGCCCAGATGCCGACGTCGAGTCTTCAGCAGGGAACGGTCCGGATAGTAGATCCAGAGGTACTGAGGAAACCGGCGTCGATGTCTCCCACAAAGGCCAAGACCCAGAGGGGAGAGCTGAAACAGAACACCGACAACAACACAAATGTAAATACAATCTAGAAGCAAGACCTCGGATAGCAGTTAATATGATATTAATATAAACAGAGTGTAAATGTAGGGATCTACTAAGGATCAACATTTAAAGCGTAAAAACAAATAGTAAATCACTAGTGTATACTGTCATTAAACCACATTATAATTCGTAAAATCACGACCTCTAGTGGACGCCGTCGTTTAACCACATTACAGTTAGTAAAATCACGACATCTAGTGGACGCCGTCGTTAAAGCACATTACAGTTAGTAAAATCACGACCTCTAGTGGCCGCCGTCGTTAAAGCACATTACAATTAGTAAAATCACGACCTCTAGCGGCCGCCGTCGTTAAAGCACATTGCAGTTAGTAAAATCACGACCTCTAGCGGCCGGCGTCGTTAAAGCACATTACAGTTAGTAAAATCACGACCTCTAGCGGCCGCCGTCGTTAAAGCACATTACAGTTAGTAAAATCACGACCTCTAGTGGCCGCCGTCGTTAAAGCATAGTGTAAAATAGTAATCCCGACCTCTAGTGGTCGCCATCGTTAAAGCATAGTGTGAAATAGTAATCTCGACCTCACGTGGCCGCCGTCGTTAAAGCATAGTGTGAAATAGTAATCGCGACCTCTAGTGTCCGTCGTCGTTAAAGCATAGTAGTAAAATCACAATGACGCTTAGCAGCAACAGTTACTCAAACACCTTCAATAGTAAAATGACACCGTCTAAAAGCACACAGCCGGAACATAGACAAACCGCATTACAGATAAAACACACACACACGCACGCACGTACGCGCACACACACACACACACACACACACACACAATAGCGAACATACAACCATTCAACTGATACTGAACGGTAGAGATGTGTTGAAAAAAATTGAGATTCGTATCTTACCAAACGTTGGTGTTGGTGTTGGTGTTGAAGCGACAGGTAGAAGGTGTGGCGTGCTCGTTGTCTTTGTATCTGTTTTCATGTGAAAAAAAAAAAAAATAAATACAGCAGTGAAACGTAAACTATCACTCCAAAATGTTTTTTCCCACCTCCTATCAGCTGAGGCGTCTGGTGAGTTAAAGAATCAACGAGCGGGTGCCCTACTCCTTCGACCTCTGACTGATCGTCTGTTTTCATACGCACAGGCGTTGAATAAAACAAAAAACATAGGTAGTTAAATATAAAATACATCGACAGACTGTGGTTAAAATACTTTTTTTTTATTGAACTGAATGTTTTGCTCTCACCGTTGAACAGTTGGAGCGACCCGTTCAATGAATGATCAGCATCCACAGGGTCCGGATGACTTCCCGGTCGTGTCTGATTTCCGGGTTCCGGGTGATCTTTTCATGCACACACACACACACACACACACACACACAAGTATTTCTTTCTTTTTGTTTTGGTATCCGGGGCGATGTCCGCGGCGTGTCTGTGGTTGCTGGCTGTGCTGATGGTGTCGGCGACGGTGGCTGTGGAGGTGCGGATAGCCCAGATGCCGACGTCGAGTCTTCAGCAGGGAACGGTCCGGATAGTAGATCCAGAGGTACTGAGGAAACCGGCGTCGATGTCTCCCACAAAGGCCAAGACCCAGAGGGGAGAGCTGAAACAGAACACCGACAACAATACAAATGTAAATACAATCTAGAAGCAAGACCTCGGATAGCAGTTAATATGATATTAATATAAACAGAGTGTAAATGTAGGGATCTACTAAGGATCAACATTTAAAGCGTAAAAACAAATAGTAAATCACTAGTGTATACTGTCATTAAACCACATTACAATTAGTAAAATCACGACCTCTAGTGGACGCCGTCGTTTAACCACATTACAGTTAGTAAAATCACGACCTCTAGTGGACGCCGTCGTTAAAGCACATTACAGTTAGTAAAATCACGACCTCTAGTGGCCGCCGTCGTTAAAGCACATTACAATTAGTAAAATCACGACCTCTAGCGGCCGCCGTCGTTAAACCACATAACAGTTAGTAAAATCACGACCTCTAGTGGCCGCCGTCGTTAAAGCACATTACAGTTAGTAAAATCACGACCTCTAGCGGCCGCCGTCGTTAAAGCACATTACTTACAGTTAGTAAAATCACGACCTCTAGCGGCCGCTGTCGTTAAAGCACATTGCAGTTAGTAAAATCACGACCTCTAGCGTCCGCCGTCGTTAAAGCACATTACAATTAGTAAAATCACGGCCTCTAGTGGCCGCCCTCATTAAAGCACATTACAGTTAGTAAAATCACGACCTCTAGTGGCCGCCGTCGTTAAAGCACATTACAGTTAGTAAAATCACGACCTCTATTGGCCGCCGTCGTTAAAGCACATTACAATTAGTAAAATCACGACCTATAGTGGCCGCCGTCGTTAAAGCACATTACAGTTAGTAAAATCACGACCTCTAGTGGCCGCCGTCGTTAAAGCACATTACAATTAGTAAAATCACGACCTCTAGCGGCCGCTGTCGTTAAAGCATAGTTGTAAAATCACAATGACGCTTAGCAGCAACAGTTACTCAAACACCTTCAATAGTAAAATGACACCGTCTAAAAGCACATAGCCGGAACATAGACAAACCGCATTACAGATAAAACACACACACACGCACACACACACACACGCACGCACGCACGTACGCACGTACGCGCACACACACACACACACACACAATAGCGAACATACAACCATTCAACTGATACTGAACGGTAGAGATGTGTTGAAAAAATTTGAGATTCGTATCTTACCAAACGTTGGTGTTGGTGTTGGTGTTGAAGCGACAGGTAGAAGGTGTGGCGTGCTCGTTGTCTTTGTATCTGTTTTCATGTGAAAAAAAAAATAAATAAATACAGCAGTGAAACGTAAACTATCACTCCAAAATGTTTTTTCCCACCTCCTATCAGCTGAGGCGTCTGGTGAGTTAAAGAATCAACGAGCGGGTGCCCTACTCCTTCGACCTCTGACTGATCGTCTGTTTTCATACGCACAGGCGTTGAATAAAACAAAAAACATAGGTAGTTAAATATAAAATACATCGACAGACTGTGGTTAAAATACTTTTTTTTTTATTGAACTGAATGTTTTGCTCTCACCGTTGAACAGTTGGAGCGACCCGTTCAATGAATGATCAGCATCCACAGGGTCCGGATGACTTCCCGGTCGTGTCTGATTTCCGGGTTCCGGGTGATCTTTTCATGCACACACACACACACACACACACACAAGTATTTCTTTCTTTTTGTTTTGGTATCCGGGGCGATGTCCGCGGCTTGTCTGTGGTTGCTGGCTGTGCTGATGGTGTCGGCGACGGTGGCTGTGGAGGTGCGGATAGCCCAGATGCCGACGTCGAGTCTTCAGCAGGGAACGGTCCGGATAGTAGATCCAGAGGTACTGAGGAAACCGGCGTCGATGTCTCCCACAAAGGCCAAGACCCAGAGGGGAGAGCTGAAACAGAACACCGACAACAATACAAATGTAAATACAATCTAGAAGCAAGACCTCGGATAGCAGTTAATATGATATTAATATAAACAGAGTGTAAATGTAGGGATCTACTAAGGATCAACATTTAAAGCGTAAAAACAAATAGTAAATCACTAGTGTATACTGTCATTAAACCACATTATAATTCGTAAAATCACGACCTCTAGTGGACGCCGTCGTTTAACCACATTACAGTTAGTAAAATCACGACATCTAGTGGACGCCGTCGTTAAAGCACATTACAGTTAGTAAAATCACGACCTCTAGTGGCCGCCGTCGTTAAAGCACATTACAATTAGTAAAATCACGACCTCTAGCGGCCGCCGTCGTTAAAGCACATTGCAGTTAGTAAAATCACGACCTCTAGCGGCCGGCGTCGTTAAAGCACATTACAGTTAGTAAAATCACGACCTCTAGCGGCCGCCGTCGTTAAAGCACATTACAGTTAGTAAAATCACGACCTCTAGTGGCCGCCGTCGTTAAAGCATAGTGTAAAATAGTAATCCCGACCTCTAGTGGTCGCCATCGTTAAAGCATAGTGTGAAATAGTAATCTCGACCTCACGTGGCCGCCGTCGTTAAAGCATAGTGTGAAATAGTAATCGCGACCTCTAGTGTCCGTCGTCGTTAAAGCATAGTAGTAAAATCACAATGACGCTTAGCAGCAACAGTTACTCAAACACCTTCAATAGTAAAATGACACCGTCTAAAAGCACACAGCCGGAACATAGACAAACCGCATTACAGATAAAACACACACACACGCACGCACGTACGCGCACACACACACACACACACACACACACACACACAATAGCGAACATACAACCATTCAACTGATACTGAACGGTAGAGATGTGTTGAAAAAAATTGAGATTCGTATCTTCCCAAACGTTGGTGTTGGTGTTGGTGTTGAAGCGACAGGTAGAAGGTGTGGCGTGCTCGTTGTCTTTGTATCTGTTTTCATGTGAAAAAAAAAATAAATAAATACAGCAGTGAAACGTAAACTATCACTCCAAAATGTTTTTTCCCACCTCCTATCAGCTGAGGCGTCTGGTGAGTTAAAGAATCAACGAGCGGGTCCCCTACTCCTTCGACCTCTGACTGATCGTCTGTTTTCATACGCACAGGCGTTGAATAAAACAAAAAACATAGGTAGTTAAATATAAAATACATCGACAGACTGTGGTTAAAATACTTTTTTTTTATTGAACTGAATGTTTTGCTCTCACCGTTGAACAGTTGGAGCGACCCGTTCAATGAATGATCAGCATCCACAGGGTCCGGATGACTTCCCGGTCGTGTCTGATTTCCGGGTTCCGGGTGACCTTTTCATGCACACACACACACACACACACACACACACACACACACACACATACGCATGTATATACACTTAATAAATACCGCTATTCTTTACCTTGTTATCGTAATTATGATTAGAATCGCTGTCTCCTTCTCACCAATGACTCGCGCCGGTCCTGTCTTCCGTGCCGAATTAACCGTCGCTTACGGCTCAGAGAGCGTTGGTTACTCCCCTTCGATCGATTTCCTGTACTCGGCCCCGGACGAACTCGTCCTCGCTGTCGATTATTATAATACACGGCGTGTTCTGAGCCTCGGTGCCGCTGACTTGAAGACTCGCTCTCAGATTCACAGCCGACAGATCCGCACGGGCATCTCCGTCTTCAAAAGTTACACGCATTAACCGCTCAAGCTCCTCAGCGCCGATCAGCGTCTCCGGGAAGTTATTCGCGGAGGCGATAATATCTGAAAAATAGAAGTGCGGCTGTTGTAACACATAATAGAGATATTAACAACGAATTATAAAATAATTCAATATTTTTACCAGTATCACTCTGCGTTAAATGAACGTCACACAGATGAGTGACGACGTCTGTCAATGAAAAGAGACATGGTACGTGATAAACATGGCGTAACGTTTTTATTATACTTATATATGTAAATGTAAATACATAGATACACATATATGTATATACTTATATGTATACTGTATAGATATAGATAGATGGATAGATAGATAAATATTCACCTACGACGTGCAGAGGAAGAGGCATCCATGGGTAGTCTGGAGTCCTTTTGGAAAGGAGGATGAAGTTCTGGAAGGTCTGGTCAACAGCGAAGGTTACCCCGGAACTGATGTAAAATGTGGTATGTTTCGGTGTCTGAGAAAGAGTCAGGCATAATGCCTGTTGTCACACCGCTGTTTACCCCTTTTTCAAGTATTTCCTGAGTAAGTAAAATTGCATCGTTTAAAACTCACACAGGGTGTAAAATTAAATAGACTGATTCAACAGAAACTCATATGAGTTGAATAGCTGTGTTATTTGAACTAATGCTGAAAACTAAAGTATTTCTTTCTTTTGTTTTATCCTTGTTCACTCAACCTTATTTTCTGAAAACTAAAAGTATTTCTTTCTTTTGTTTTATCCTTGTTCACTCAACCTTATTTTCTGAAAACTAAAAGTATTTCTTTCTTTTGTTCTATTCTGAAAACTAAAAGTATTTCTCAAACAAGTACAAATTATCTGTTTAAACGCATTTTGAAAAATGGTGCATGAGTTGGGTAGCTGCGTGGTTTGAACTATTAGTGAAGACTAAGAAGTGTTTTCTTTCTACTGTTTTATCTTTAAGAAATATTTCAAGAATGAAAAACTTCTTCATAAGATGTTAAATAACTTCTAAAATGTTTAAACCCGAAATAATATTGTAGCTACTAATGTGTTTTGATTATTTAGCCTGCAATGCAGAAACAGTTCAAACATTGACTAATGCTGAAAACTAAAAGTATTTCTTTCTTTTTGTTTTACCCCTTTTTTTTTACCCACACCCCTAAGGTAATCCTCCCGGTGTCTCATCACACACCCACCATCCCGCTGACCCTGCCTGACCCTTGCGTCTGTGAGGATGTAGCTGACCCCCACCCCCTGCATCACACAAGGGTGAAGCTACCCCTTGGACCTTCATTATTTTAATTTCCTGTTGATATAAAAATGGGGAGGGTAATTATTTTAATTTCTTTTTGATATAAAAAGGGGTGGGGTTTATTACTTCCGGAAGGGGAGGGTTTTATTACTCCCGGGGGACCATCAATCATACAGATTTGACATATAGTGGTCTCCTTCATCTCTCTGTCTATTTATAGAATCCCAAATCAAAAAATGCAGAGGAAAACATGAACTCAGCGGCAGATGGTTCCTGTGAGCATGTTTACAAATCAGGTTTCAGCACAGTCTGAGGTGCAAGAGAGACAAGGTTTCCCACCTCCCTGCCTGTTACCATCTGCAGCTCTCTGTACTCTCTGGGCACCGAGCGAGCAACACGCGCCAAAACTGCACACATTAAAAACGCAGCTCAAGATTGCATGACGCTTATTGACTCAGTGCTTGAAACAGACCCAACTCAAAGGAGGTTTCAGAACACAGTGATGGGCCCTGGTATGTTGTGTTTCATTTGAACGAAACAGTAAATAGAGCCGTGCTTGTTGTTCAGTATAAAATAAGGAAAGACAGTCCCCACGAAGTGGATTCAAGATCATTGCCATTGCAATCACACACACAGTCAAAGAGCCTCTGGGAGGAGGAAATGCTTTTCTGCGAGATTTCACTAAATAGCTTCACGATTGCTTTCATTGCTACTTCCTGCCACTGCATATGTTTGATTTCCCTTAAGTTTCTCAGATAAATGTCTCATAAATGTCACAAGATGCAGATCAGTCAATTCAGTCAATAGAAGCTGTGAAATCCTACAGTATATTAACTTCCTGTCCACTTTTCCATGACCACCTGAACTTACTCCCAGGTTGTCCCACGACTTTTGACTTCCATACTTAGCAAAGATGACCACACAAAAATGCTACGCTGATTCGACATTAGCATCATGAATAATAACCGTTTTATAGCACAGTACCCTTGTAATGCTCTTTCGTGGCAACAGCTCTTACACTTCTGTGTTCTCATAACTACGATCTACATATGTCTGTTATTAGCATGATCATTAGCATATTATAAACAGAATGTATAAACAAGGAAACCAAAGGGAAAATGTAAATTATGCACTAATAAAACATGTTTTTTGATTATACATTATTACATATACATTATTATTACATATTTAAGTACATTATAACGGGTGATTCTTAATGTTCTGTACGTTATAAATATTGGAGGGTTTTCATAAGAGGTATTATGGAAACCACTTGGGCATTAAGTCTTTAGCAGAGTCACACAGAGCTCATCTCTAGGGTTTAAAGGCATCATGCATAACAATAGTGAATTATTATTCATGTTTTCAGGATATAGGGTCAAAAATGAGAAAAGCATATGTCATCCAATTAAAAGGGGTAGGCTTCAAGAACCTGCACTTTGATTTAAAGAATCTTGTTTTAAATCTCTCTGCGTTCATGTGGCTGCACATTTCAATCCTTGATATGTAATGCATATGGCAGAATTGACAATAAATCCTCTACCTTTACCTTCACGCACGACTCTAGTCAAATCTGACCTTCAGAGGTGGAGAAATTTAAAAAGAAAAAAAAAAAAAATCATTGATAAACTACAGCAAGTGATTTTGTTTGGAGTGGGAAGTCTCCTCGGGTCAGCAGATCGTTACTCCATAAGTGTAAATTCAAAACAGTTTTATTATTGAGCCTCTTATATTCATAAAATCTGCTGTCTTACTGATGTTTACCTTAGTCCAAACTGGAAATGTTTTCATGCTCATCCTCTATTAATGCTCCAGTATATTCCTCACTGCCTATGAAAAGACCTACCAATGTCAAGAATCCCAAGGTTACGTTCCATGCTATTAAAGTTTGCTCCCAATTTCAGAAGCGCTGTAAATATAATTCAGCCACTCAGAATTCTGGCCCAAAAAGAGAATCGTGTGTTTCCTCCCTCTTACTTGGAGAAATGCTTGTCACGCTCGTACAATAGTCTCTCAAAACAATATCAAATCATATATTTTGTCTAAAATAAATAAAAAAATAAAAACTTTCACAGGTTTCCTTCTCTACCTCCTGACTCAGCAACAATCTACTCAGCCCTAGAAGAGAATTGTTTCTGAAATATATTAATGAGATTGAGGTCAAAAACGAGAGGAGCATACAACAGGGAATCAGGTTTTCAAATAGATGAAAGTTGGTGGGAGAAAACGGTCACTGAATTTCAGTAAGTTACATCATGCGCATGCCCGATCCTTATTCATTTCAAGGTCATATGTGGGGTCCCCTTCAGCAAAGATAAAAATAAACATTTCAATATTACTATTAATAGCTATGGGAGAAGGAAAACACGCCTAAAATTTCCCTTTATGCCTTTACCATCAATAAAATTTGTCAAACGCCTTGTTTTTCTGCGCTTAAATTGGCCGCAGATACAAAGATGGTGACGTGTGATCCAGTTACACCTGATTCAGCTGGACACTGGCAGTGCATCTCCATTCACAGAAACACTGCTGTGACATCAAATATGAGCTGGACAGTGAGGCAGCTGCCAGGACAGCAACTCCAGCTGGACGGGTGAGATGTTTCTCCAAGGAAGTTATCGCTAAATTATTAATTATCCTGGCTCAGCATCGACCAAATGACCTGCTGATGATTGTCTAAATGCATCCACCAGTGCGTATGTTGGATGCGTTTATTCAGCAAGCTACAGTCAAGTTTAAAGGGCGTTTCTTTTCTCTTGTTTTTATTAAATGCAGTAATTTCAAGTGACGGTGCAAGCAAGCCGAGGTCAAGCACCAGCATGTTAGTGACGTGCAGGTGCAAAAGACGATGTGATTCAAATGTTAGGATCAGGACGTTGGTCCTTCAGGGCCATCCATAAAGTATCAACAGGAGTCACAGGTGAAGAAGAAGAAGATTTCGTCCTGGAGTATATTAATTCCGATTGTGGTGTTTTTCGTACTCTGTTAACCATACCGATGGATGCTTGGAGTGAGACAATCCATTTCTCCAAAAATCGACGGTCTCTTCTACCATAGCCGCTTATGGAATGATGCCCTTGTGTTGAAAAAAGCACTGGCCTTTTAGGACCGCCCCACCCTGGACCGCCTACTTGTTGATGGCTGTTATAAAGAGGATTTTTTCCAGAGCAACACCATGCAGACGTACCTGTTGGAACAAGACCGTCCAAGACAACGATGAGGCCAGAAGGTGTTCCGAGACGTATCGTCACTACCTTCCTCGGAGCTGCTACAGGCGGCCCCGGGTACGGGATGAACAACTCCTCGCCGTCACCTCTACATCCTGCGGTAGAACACGTTGCGGCTGACGGTCATAAGTACGAGGGTTCTAACAACGACACGACAGACGGAGCCCGTCCTTCATTGGACGTCAAAGACGACACAGACGACTCTGTTGCAACTGAAATGCAAGATGTGGATGACGAGGAGGAACCTGTAGGGAAGGCAGCAACCGCCTGCCCCGGGAACGAAACTGTCGACGTGCATCCGCCTGCTTTATCCACTGCTTCTCAAGACCAAGAACCAGCAGCTAATGATGACACGGATGGATGGATAAGCGGTTTCTTCTTGAAAGCTTTAAAGACAGTTGTATTTCATCTACTAGGTAAAACCATACGCAGGTATTGGAGGGAGATCTGCTACGGTTGCCAAGTAGACCATCCCAGCCAACTACAACACAGCTGTCTTGAAGAGATGGAGGATGATTTCTACCGCCTTAATTTCCACCCGTTGATGAAGAGACTCTGTAACAAGAACTTTCTGCCTGCTGTACAACACTACTTGACCCTGAATGACGTACAACCGGGGAAAATGAGAACGAAGGCTACGGCTGAGACAGTCTTGCTCGAAATGAGGTGTCGAAAATCAACTGTCCGGAATGAATACATCAAACATGAGCCTGAGGATCTTCTAATTGAACGTCTGGAATCAGCAAGTAGAATCTGGAATAGAACGCCGGTCCTGGGCGATGTCACAAACACGAGATTCCCTCGTATGTGATGTTTATTTTTTTTTACTCTTTTACTGTCTTTGTATAACATTACGTTTGAATCCTTACATAACCTGTGGAATAAAAAACATTAAGAAGTATATTTGGATCTCAGCTCATTCATTTCTCGTTTAACATGACGGTGAAACACATCATTAAAAGAGTTTATTACAATCCTCTTCACCCCGGGACCTCTGGAGGTGTGAGTCGCCTTCGTCCAGGGGTGCAGGTTGAGACTGGAAAACCAGTCAGTTCTAAATCTATTAAAGATTTTTTTATCAAAACAGGATGCCTACACCCTGCATAAACCAGCCAGAGTAAACTTTCCGAGATACAGAGTATTTGTTCACAGGCCTCTTCAACAATTCCAGGCCGACCTATGCGACATGCAGGCGTTGGCTAGATATAACGACGATCAAAATTACTTGTTGACCGTTATAGATGTATTTTCAAAGAGGGCCTATGTACGCGTTTTAAAAAGAAAGACTCCGATCGAGAGAATGAAGGCGTTCAAAACAGTGCTGGAGGAGTGCGATACGCCTGCAAAGCTACAGACGGATGATGGGAAAGATTTTTTTAACAAGAGTTTCAGGGCTTTGATGGAAAGGAAGGGTATTAATCATTTTTCAACAGCGAGTGACGTTAAGGCCTCTGTGGTTGAGAGATTTAACCTCACTCTTAAAAGTCGGATGTGGAGATATTTCACGGCTAAAAACACATTACGTTACATCGAGGTTTTTACATTAGACCATCGAAAGATCTGCAGAAGGCAAAATTTAAGGAGGGCGATCATGTTAGGATATCAAAACTATGAGGTGTATTTGACAAAAAGTATGAGCAGAGTTTTACAGATGAGATATTTACGATAACTGAATGTATTCATCGCACCCCGCCTGTGTATAAATTGAAAGATTTCGACGGCGAGACCATCCAGGGGTCATTTTATGATCAAGAATTACAAAAAGTACAACTCGTAAAGGATAAAGTATTTCACGTTGAAAAGATTCTCATGGAACGCTGCGTTAAAGGAGAGAGGCAGGTCTTTGTCCAGTGGAAGAACTGGCCTGAAAAATTCAACAGCTGGGTAAAAGCTTCGGATATAAAAAATATATAAGAAGGTCCTTCTTTACACCAGGCATCATATCACCATGTACGACTCAAAGAACGCAGGCTTCTATGTGACTTTACCATCAAACGCCAGCGCAAATGTTTTTAAAGACAACTCCATTGGTACTTTCCGCGTTGATTTAGCACAACATATCGATTTAAACGGAAAATGGGAGGTCGCTTTGACGGAGATTACATACCCTCACACGTGGCATAATATTCCAGAAGATACAGCATCATTTTCCTGGAAACCGAACCATAGAGTACTTGATTCCAACACAAACACGGCTCCCCCTAGAGGATCAGATTCGGAGGCTAACACAACACGACGGTATAAAGATGAATTTCATAGAGCCATGGCTCGTCTTAGGGCTCCAGATCCCGATGCCAGCGCCTCTGCTCAGAGGAAAAAAGACGAATCACGAGGGGTTGATCGACATTTCAAAACGGCGGGAACAGATATTTCCAAACTGAAGTTTAAGGGAGGATATTACAGCTCTATTAATCAGATTACAACCGAGTTGGAGCAAACCTTTAAAAAAACCAATAACGACATACGCTTCCTGTTTAACAGTGCACGGCAAAAAATTGATCTTCAAGGAGACGGGCAGAACCTAGTGCTTTTTAACTCGCCTTTGGCTTACATGCTAGGTGTAGAGCCTGGTAATTGGATAAATTTTTGCGACTACAGAGCGCCCCATCCAGTTGATTTAAAAGTGGGGTTTTACCATCTCTACTGTTACAGCGACGTTGTAAGACCGCAGCTTGTAGGGGATGCATATGCACCGCTTTTAAGAACTGTGGAAATCAAGGGTAGCTACTCAGATATAATCACACAACATTTTAACCCTGCTTTCTATTTACCGGTGGCCAAGAACCATATTGAAAATATTCAGATACAAATTAAATCGAATCTTAACAAACCCGTCAATTTTACCTTTGGAAAGGTCGTGGTGACTCTATACTTTAGACCTGTTACTTGAGAGGATATTATATAACCCTTGTATCGTCATGTGGAAATTCATTCACCATCACAACGCCGGAGAGAGATAACCAGTCTTTGCAGGCCAAGTCGTAAACAAACACAATGGTTCATGCAGGCTTAAGAGACGACCCTCACAGATTTGTACAATATTATGAAAAACAGGTGGGCGGAGATCTACCCGGTTTCTACGGTGCCCCTGTTATGTACGAACGTGGCATCGGTTCCCTCTTCTCGAAAATGTTTCGGTTTGATTCACCGCTCTTGAAAAGAGGTATTGCCATCGCGAAACAACATCTCAAATCAGCGGTGGGTAACATAGCTACGGATATGTTCACCCGTACCTTGAGAGGAATGAGCGATCAACAGAGACAGAAAGGGTCAGGAGGTACAGCCGTCTTATCTCGGAGGACAAAGAGACGCCCTCCAGGACGATGTGTAACACAGAGCTCTAATAAACGTACAAACAAAAAAAGAAAGAAGTCTGTTGACAGAAGCAAACGGTCCAAGAGGAAGTCCAGAGGGAGCTCTGATATATTTTAAAAAACCTTATATACAGTAACATGGCACTCCTACACCAGAAATCTGCTGAATGCACATTGGCAGAACTGGATTTATTCACGCCCCCGATGACGCAACTTTCCATCAAAGACAAAATTTACACTGAAATTGCACCAGTAGCCGCTATCAGCGAAGGAGGACCTATTGAGTTTTTTATACCGGGAGACGGTGAAAAGTATCTAGACCTAAACGACACCCTTCTACACGTGCGTGCAAGAATTACTAACAACTACATCACGAGGCATTTACCGGTATGAGAGATCTCTCCCCGTTCAATTTTCATCATTACAACACTGAATATCTAGCCCTCTGTCAGGACGGCCAACAGATCCCTGCTAAAGCTTTTCAACCTCAGTTTAATAACGGTATGGCGGTCAGAGAGTTTTATAACATGATTCTAGCTACAGGAAGACATTTGAAGGATCTGCCTCTAAGCATTGACCGCGAAGGTTTTAGAAGCGGTTATTCGTTGTTTGCATTTAATCTCAATCCAGCCGACGACAACTACGCTCTCTCTCCTCTCTCAAATGGGAATTTAAGACTGGAGATGAGATTCAGAGTACCCTTACCGAACACCGTAACACTGATTGTGTACGCTTGTTACGATTCCATTCTGGAGATTGATGCAAAAAGACAAGTGCTGGTGGACTATTATTATAAAAGTTATGGATAGTCTCCAGTTACAAAGGCTGCTGAGAGGTCTCTTGGGCGACACATTTTACGGTGTATGGCCGTCGGACAGGTTGCCTCAATTGACACAACCCCTCAGACTGCCTGCATATTTCATCGTCAACACACATCCGGCACATAAACCAGGAGAGCACTGGTTTTAACTCTCGAAGAAGACGGTAGAACAACTTTCTTTGACTCATTTGGAATGGGACCCTACTTTGCACATTACCCTGAAAATATTTTAAAGTTTCTCAAAAAACATTCAGTCGACATCAAGTACAACAATGGTCAACTACAGCACCCCCTATCGTTTGTATGTGGTCATCACTGCGTGATCTACCTCTGTCATCGCGCTAGAGGGTTGTCTATCGAAGAAGTATTAAGTCTATAAAGCGACGATACCTTAACAAATGACCTCATGGTATACAACTTTGTGAAAGGTCATCAACAATGTCTAAAAAGATGCGCCCACTGTCCGTGGAAACAACAAAACTGTTCTCTTCTGTATTTTAATGACTATTGTAACGTGTGACTAATCTTATTTTGTTTGTACGTGTGTTGAAAAGAAAATCTGTAATCTTATAGTAATTCAATAAAACATTTTATTGATGAAAAGGCAATAACCGTGTACAAGGTAATTATTCATGAAACCCATCGAGGTGTTAGAGACAATTTCTTCCTTTTGGTCGCTACACGCGTCAAGCGTCGTCGAGGTGTCACTTCCTTTGGGTCGGGAGACCAGCCCTCGGCTATACTTTTTTTCGTGAGGTAGAATTCGATTTAAGTCTCTGATATTGAGGCCGCGCTTCAGGATTGGACAGCAGGGTGAGAGGGATGTTTAGCTTTAATAATGTGACGAGAAACTCGGACCATCCCTCAGGTAATGAAGAACTTGTTTTCTTATACGGTAGGGAAAGGTACTTGAATATATCAATCACATGAGAGCCTTTTACAGCATTTCCTTCATACATAAATTCACCATTCATATTCCAACCGTCGCCGTTTTTGGATATCCTCTGGATAATGTATTCAGCATTTCTTCGAGCTTTTGACGGAAGGCTGTTTAGAATATCCTTACCCACGACGTTCGTTACAGAGGGTGTTTTTAGAACGCTTTGGTCGCGACTGTCAGAGTCGTGGGGATGATCTCCGTCTCGTTGTAAAGTCAGAGTTACTCTCCTTTGGTCTCTCTGATCCTGTTTTGTAAAGGTTAAATATCTCTGCAATAGACCATCATACTGTTTAATCTTCTCATACGAGTTTAACTGAGAATCATTTAGAACGGTCCTCATCTTCTCATTCAATTCATCTTCGGCTGTTTCACGGATGTCAGAGGATGGGCGTGATGACTGGTTAATTTGCTGAGGAGAGACGAGATACATTTTCTGGACAGTCTTCATGGCGTTTTACTTCTTTACAAGTCCTCCTATTAGATTTCCAATGATTGGAACGGCAGCCGCTAGCAACGGCAACAGGAATCCACCCGATTGCTTTTTAAGAATCCTTCGTTTACGCTTCACGCACGCTTTTTTTTAGCCAAGAGTCTGATGTTTTTCTTCTGATTTTTCAGTTTTTTTAACTGAGCTTGCGACAATGGTACATTCCCCTTCAAAACATTCAGGGCGATCTCGCAAAGAGCTTGAATAAAGTCCCGAGAACTACGCATTAAAATGTCTTTACGTTTCTTTGACGGAGCGTGGTATAGTTCCTTAAGTAAACCAGCGTTTCTTTTTATACGCGCTGACATAACTTAAGCAGACGTTTTTGGTATGTACACAGTGTGACGCTCGTGAGGAAGTATCCCAGTCCTTAGTCTGTAGCGTTCTGGACATGAGGGTGTTAGATCAACAATTAAGTACCCGTGAGCGTCGGCTGTAGCATCTTCAAAGCTTTCTAGAAAGAAAGCTCTTTGAGACGGGTAAATCTGTTGAGCAAGAACTTTTATCTGCGTTTTATCGCGAGGATTCTTAAACAATACAAAGTAATTGCTATTCAGACTAATAGTACGACTATATTTACCACGATGAAATAAGTTTTGCGTCAGCATTATAACACTCATATTTTTATGATGTCTGTACTGCGTAAAAACACGGACAACCTCTGGGTTTTCAGAAGCTTCAAAAATAACATCGTCAAGAATAATCAAATGTTTTCTATCAGTAGGAAATACATCTTCATTTTCAAAAGATTCAGGTAAACCTTCAATGAATTTGATATTTTTATTCATCTTTTGCAACTCAGTGCAAAACCCGAAAGGTTTGGTTGTGCCGTCCGAAAACAAGCGCCTCTTATCGTACACGACACGGAGTTTTTTCGTAACTGATCTGTTTTTTAAAGTGATGTTCTTTTTTATCCCTGACAATGTTGTGTTGACGGGTCTCAAGCACGCCGTCAGGAGAATACTGTAAAAACAAGTCATCCAGTGTCACCACAAACAATGGGGGAACCCTTTACACATGACTGTTAGATTGTGGATGAAAAGTTTGAGGCCATCCTGAAAGAGGGATCATTGTTCAAGTTTTTTGACCCTCAGATTATCAATTAATGTGTTAATATTCTTCTGCGAGACGTACGGTTACTCTCTCCTCACTGGCATCAACAAGAAATATCTGTAAGGTCTCCTGCTGGTCCAGAACTCAATCATTGTTTCTCTGAATGAGCACCTTTGAACACGTGTAACTTGTTGAATCGCCCAGGTTCTAGGTCTAAACTGAGGATACCATGTATTGTTGTACTTGTTATTTAGAAACAATACAATACAAGGGACCTGCCATGATGTATGGTTGAGAGACTGCTACACAGGCAGACAAGCAGAGTCACATGTGTCTGAATTGATGGCCTGGTTTTCATAGGCGGAGTGAGCATCTAAGATCAAGATGGAGGTCGCCGATTTGTGATGGCTACTAGTGAGGAAAGGGTAAAATTGTTGGGGTTCGCGGAGCGGGACCCAAATGCCTTAATGAAATAGACTCACGGAGTAGAAATCAACGATATTTAATCTCAACAAAAACTCCACAATAATCAATACCAGAGATCAAAAAATACAAACAGAAGGCGTCACCGAACCGGGAGAAGAACACAACGGAGATAAGTCCAACAAAAAGCGTCACCGAACCGGGAGATCACGAATGAGGAATCTGAAAGTACAAGATAATGTTGATCAGGGACAAATAGTAAGGTCACAAAACGCGGTTGTTAAGACGAGAATACGAAATAACTAAGCTACAATCAGAATAAACAAGAAGTACACAGAGATCTGAACTAAACCAGGAATAAGACAAACCTAACTCAGGCACCAGGGAGACTAAACCAAGAGATTAGAAAATACAGAGCGAGCGGACAAAGGGAAGAAAACGCGGAAGCCAATTACCTAGCAACAAGTTGATTCGATCTGGCACTCACTGCTGGAACCAAGGTGCTTAAGAAGGGGAGGGATGATGATGTGTAGATTAGTTCCAGCTGAGTGCCGGCTCCAAAGTGAAGCTCCAAAAAATCAGAGGAGAAGGAGACGAAAAGAGGAAGTGGTGCAAAATAAAAGCGAATCATGACAGAACCCCCCCTTTAAGGAGCACCTCCAGGTGCCTTACCCGGTTTACTGGGGTTTAGTTGGTGAAAGTCATTGATGAGCTGACGGTCCAAAATGAGAGATGGAGAGATCCAGGACCTCTCCTCTGGGCCGTAACCCTCCCAGTCGACCAGATACTGGAATCCACGACCACGCCGTCTGATGTCGAGAATCTCTCTTACTTTGAAAGCTGGGTGGTCATCGATGATGAGGGGAGGAGGAGGAAGCTCGTTGGGAGGACTGAGGGAGCTGGTGGTGACGGGTTTCAGGAGAGAGACATGAAAAGTGGGGTGAACATGGAGAGAAGTGGGGAGCTTAAGGCGGACAGCAGTGGGATTAATTATCCTTTCGATTTCAAAAGGACCGATGAACTTGGGACTTAGCTTGCGGGTTTCGCCTGGAATGGGAAGATCTCTGGTGGAGAGCCACACCTTCTGACCTGGCTTGTATTCCGGAGCCGGGATACGGTGTCTGTCAGCCAGTCTGCGGTTTTGATCAGCAGTTCTTGAGAGGGCGGCTCTGGTGTGACTCCAAATGTTGTGGCATCGACGCAGATAGTGATCAATAGAAGGGACGGTGGCTTGTGCCTCTTGGTAGGAGAATAAAGGGGGTTGGTAGCCATAAGCCGCTTGGAAGGGTGACATCCCAGTAGCAGAGGAAGTCAGGGTATTGTGTGCGTATTCGACCCAGGAAAGGTGTAGTGACCAGGAAGCAGGGTGTTGAGAGGAAACACATCGGAGAGCAGCCTCCAGGTCCTGATTTGTCCTCTCAGTCTGCCCATTAGACTGAGGGTGATAACCTGAGGTAAGGCTGGCTGTAGCCCCAATGGCTTTACAGAAACTGCGCCAGACTTGAGAGGCAAATTGGGGACCACGGTCAGACACAATATCGATAGGAATGCCATGAAGTCTAAAAACCTGAGTAAACATGATCTCTGCCGTCTCCAGAGCCGAAGGAAGTTTAGGTAGGGAAACAAAGTGTGCCATCTTAGAGAAACGGTCAACAATGGTCATGATGGTCGTCATACCTGCAGAGGGTGGTAAGCCAGTTACAAAGTCCACAGCGATATGCGACCAGGGACGACTGGGGATAGGTAGAGGTTGAAGCAACCCGGCAGGAGGTCTGTGGGAAGACTTGTTTCTGGAGCAGGTCGTACAAGCCTTGACAAAGTCCTTGACATCACGGCCAAGCCCTGGCCACCAGAAGCGCTGACGAATAAGGTTGGTGGTGCGGGAAGAGCCAGGATGACAAGCCAACTTAGAGGAGTGACCCCATTCCAAAACCCGAGTGCGTACCTGCGCAGGGACAAACAAACAGTCCTTGGGTCCTTGACCTGAATCAGGGTCTTCTTTCTGGGCTTCCAGAACTGCCCCTTCGATGTCCCATGAAGCAGCCCTGATAAAACAAGAAGCAGGCAGTATATTGTCTGAATCTCCGTCACTAACGCAATCGTCGTGAAGTCTGGAGAGAGCGTCTGGTTTGGTGTTTCGACTGCCAGGACGATAAGCGATGGAAAAATCAAACCTGCCCAGGAATAGAGCCCACCGAGCTTGACGAGCATTGAGGTGCTTAGCGGAACGAAGGTAAGTAAGATTCTTATGATCCGTCATGACCAGGAATGGAACCTTGGATCCCTCCAGCCAATGCCTCCATTCCTGAAGGGCAGAAACCACTGCCAATAGTTCCCTGTTGCCAATGTCATAATTGCATTCGGCCGGAGTTAGCTTCCTGGAGTAGAATGCACATGGGTGAACCTTACGATCCGAGGGATCCCGTTGTGAGAGAACAGCTCCAATGCCAGAGTCTGATGCATCCACCTCCACCAGGAACTGAAGAGAAGGGTTGGGATGGCGAAGGATCGGAGCTGTGGAGAACAGGTGGAGTAGTTCTTTGAAGGCAGAGTCTGCCTCAGGTGTCCATTGGAAGGACTTCTTTGTAGACGTCAGAAGGGTGAGAGGAGCAGCCACCTTGCTGAAACCTCGGATGAATCGTCGGTAGAAGTTAGCAAAACCCAAAAACTGTTGCAACTGTCTGCGTGTGGAGGGAACTCTCCAATTGAGCACAGCTTGAATCTTAGCAGGATCAGGTTGTAGTTGACCTTGACCGAGAATAAAACCAAGGAAGGTGATGCGCTCCAGATGAAATTCACATTTCTCAGCCTTACAATAAAGTCTGTTCTCGAGCAGTCTTTGTAACACCAGTCGTACATGTTGCTGGTGTTCTTCAAGAGTTCTTGAGAAAATAAGAATGTCGTCAAGGTAAACAAACACGAAGAGATTGATCATATCCCGGAGAACATCATTAATTAAAGATTGAAAGACTGCAGGAGCATTAGTAAGTCCGAAAGGCATGACAAGGTATTCAAAATGACCGATAGGGGTCTTGAAAGCGGTCTTCCACTCGTCCCCCTCCCGGACTCGTACAAGGTGATAAGCATTTCTGAGATCCAGCTTGGAGAAAATAGTAGCCTGATTTAGGGGTTCAAAAGAAGGGTCCATTAGAGGAAGGGGATAACGATTCTTAATCGTTATGTTGTTAAGGCCTCTAAAATCAACGCACGGTCTGAGAGTTCCATCCTTCTTAGAGACAAAGAAGAATCCTGCCCCAAGGGGTGAGGAAGAAGGCCGGATGAGGCCGGCTGCAAGAGAGTTATTAATATAATCCTCTAGTGCCTCCCTCTCAGGACGAGAAACATTATACAGCCGACTAGAAGGATGTGGGGAGCCCGGAATTAAGTCTATAGCACAATCGTATGGTCTATGAGGGGGAAGAGAAAGAGCCTTGTCCTTGTTAAAAACTTCACTTAGGTCGTGATAGCAAGAAGGAACAGTCGACAGGTCAGAAGGAGCAAGAGTGGGAGTAGGACTGCAACGGAGAGAGAAAGGAGCTGAACGGAGACAATGGGCATGACAATGAGTGCTCCACCCAGAGATCCTAGTATTGTGGAGCGTGAGCCAAGGAAGACCAAGAACAATAGGAGAAGAAGCAGAAGTAACAAGAAAAGAAATAGCTTCTGTGTGGTTACCAGATATGGTTAGTTGAATTGGAGCAGTGCGGTGAGTGACTTGAGGAAGGGCGCTGCCGTCTATCGCACAGAGAAAGCGAGGTGAGTCCAACCTAATGAAAGGAATGGAAAGGGACTGAGCAAAAACCGAGTCAATGAAATTGTCATCTGCCCCTGAATCAATTAACAATTCTACCGGAGAAACTAAATCATTAAAACGTAGTGTGGCAGGTAACAGGATACGATTCAATTTAGCAGGAGGAGGAGTATCTTTACTGACCTGGGTACGAGTCACAGGAGGAGAACGAGAGCTCTTAGGACATACAGGACATGTCCTAATGAGGTGACCAGCAACACCACAGTATAAGCAAAGTCCATGAGTGAGCCGGTAATGCCGTTCCTCAGGTGAGAGACGAGCTCTCCCCACCTGCATGGGTTCCACAGATTCATAAGTTTCCAGGTGTAATGCTCTGCTTTGACCGGCAGATGGCAGTAACGTAGCGTCAGTCCTCTGGATACCGGTCTGTGTCTCCCGGCGGCGTTCCCGGATACGATTATCTATCTTTATAGCCAGAGTGATCACGTCCTCCAGTGACTCGGGTTCGTCCCGAGTGGAAAGTTGGTCCTGTATCTCGCAAGACAAACCTCTAGAAAAAGCGGACTTAAGAGCAGGCTCGTTCCAGCCACTCTCAGCAGCAGCTACCCGGAAACGAAGAGAATACTCTGAAACCGGCTCAGATCTGGCGCTTTGCTGGAGATTAAGAAGACGACGGGAAGAACAAGCTCCGCTCTTGTATGGAGCGTCAAACACGCGGCACATCTCAGTGGAAAAAGAAATAAATGTTTCAAGCACCGGTGACTTAGACTCCCACAACGATGCCGCCCACTGAGCCGCTCGGTCTCTGAGAAGATTAATAACGTAAGCAATCTTTGCCCGATCAGAAACATAGGAACGTGGCTGCAGTTCAAAAACCAGACTACACTGTAGTAGAAATCTGGAACATGCCCCGATCTCTCCAGAATAATTATCTGGTGAAGGAATTAGGGGCTCTCGAGCAGAGAAGGAAAGCGTCTGCTCACTCGCAGGGGGAGTGTCTGAAGGAGCAGCAGAAGCAGTGGGGGAATCGGGGCGTGAGGACAGACGTTCAACCGCACCGGACAGCGTCTGTAACTCCTTGATAATAGTTTGGGTGGCATTCTCAAGTGTCCTAACCCTGGTCGCCTGAGTACCTAACGCATCCTGAAAGTCTTTCATTAAGGCTGGGTCCATGTTTGTATGGCCAGATCGAACTGTTGGGGTTCGCGGAGCGGGACCCAAATGCCTTAATGAAATAGACTCACGGAGTAGAAATCAACGATATTCAATCTCAACAAAAACTCCACAATAATCAATACCAGAGATCAAAAAATACAAACAGAAGGCGTCACCGAACCGGGAGAAGAACACAACGGAGATAAGTCCAACAAAAAGCGTCACCGAACCGGGAGATCACGAATGAGGAATCTGAAAGTACAAGATAATGTTGATCAGGGACAAATAGTAAGGTCACAAAACGCGGTTGTTAAGACGAGAATACGAAATAACTAAGCTACAATCAGAATAAACAAGAAGTACACGGAGATCTGAACTAAACCAGGAATAAGACAAACCTAACTCAGGCACCAGGGAGACTAAACCAAGAGATTAGAAAATACAGAGCGAGCGGACAAAGGGAAGAAAACGCGGAAGCCAATTACCTAGCAACAAGTTGATTCGATCTGGCACTCACTGCTGGAACCAAGGTGCTTAAGAAGGGGAGGGATGATGATGTGTAGATTAGTTCCAGCTGAGTGCCGGCTCCAAAGTGAAGCTCCAAAAAATCAGAGGAGACGAAAAGAGGAAGTGGTGCAAAATAAAAGCGAATCATGACAAAAATGAAGTCATACATCAAAGATTTTACAAGCTACTCACAAACATTCAACATAAATATTTGCCTGCATTCAACTTTTAATTTTCAACTTTTATCATTTCTATCTTTTGCAGGAGATAACTATTCCATCATTTATGTTTAAAGCACATCATAGTGAGAATATATTACAACAGCATTAGATTTAGCTCTTTCAAAATTTCAGATTTTGTTCAAGGATATTGTCGGTATCCATTTGCTTTTGGAATTAATTGAGATTCCTTGCAGAAGTATCCTTTTGACGCAAATGTTGACAGTAACGTTTGAAAATTGTAACATGGTCCTGGAAATTGCAGCACCTTCAAGAGTTTCTCCCCAACCAACAGAAACACTACATCATTACAAAATAAAACCCAAAAAGTACTGTGGTAACATGCAAACATGAACCTCAGTCTACACTTTGACTCCAAAGGTCCAGTGGAAAAGCCTCATAGAACTTCATATCCAATATGTGTTCCTTCCTTCCGTTTAAAGTTCTCGTATGAGTTGTTGATGAGGTGTTTATAAGATGTTCATACAAATTCTACCAAGAAGAACACACCCAAACCAATAACAAGCATTGTCTCGGAGTTGTAAGTGATATGTTCATCAATTCCGCATTTACCTACGGATGCGTAGATCCAACAAGTCCAACATTTCCCCTCTGTGGGACAAATAAGGGACACTCTGTGCTCAAGATTCAAGATTGTATTAATCACCGTAGTCACCCTCGACATTTTGGGTCTTCTCATTTTAAATCTTAATCTCATTCTATCACTTTCGCCCTCTTATGGGCAGAACGGCGAATTTTGCCACCGTTTTTAAAAAAAGTGCATCGAGGCTTATTTTAGGAGCGAGGTACTAGTCATTGGCTGTATACGTTGAACGAAGGCGGCCTGAGTATGATCCGGGACATCTTCCCATAGGATTGGATATTGGATCACCAAGCGTTATCAGGATGTGTTCACAAACATGCTTTCATGCGTTTGCAGACATTCACTCGGTTAAAATTCAATTTGAGTGAAAAATGAGACATAATCACACTGTTGCTTTCAAAAATTTTTGTTAGCTTTGTTAGATTGTTTTTTTTTTGTTGTTGTTGTTGTTTCTCAGGTGTTCTTTCTATGGAGTTTCTATTCTTTCCCTTCACTATGAACAAAGTTGTTCTTTGAAGTAGATTCTCGTATTTATTTGTTCTAATATTTTCTATGTGCATATTCCGTCGTATGCATTTACACTTTAAAACTTAACTGACTGATGGATAGATAGGTAGATGCAAGTTCATAAAAAGGAATAAAAGCCTTCTGCAGGATTCAGTGCCTCATTGAGAGACTACTAGCGTAAAAAAAAAAAAAAAAATGCTTCCGCGCAATCCGTACACCTTGTGAATGTAAACAAATAGAAGATAAAACACTATTCAGCTTGAAGATATGTAAAGAAAATGTAGGCCTAGGACGATTAAAAATGAAAAACTGAATGTATGTCAGAAACTACAATGTCAACCCTGTGATTTGTTGTTTGTCAGTTAGAATTGGCAGTGATTAGTAAAAAAGCTTTACTTGTAAAAAAATATATATATATTTATATATATATTTCATACTATTTCGTGAAAAAAGCGGGGTTTGTGACTGGTAGCGAAAATAAAAAGCTCTTGACATCTCAAAAGTTATACATCTTTTATTTTTTCAAATTTGACAAATGGCTGAACAAATGAAAAAAGTTTGTTAAAATTTTTAAATAAACTATATCTAGTTTCTAATAATATTCATCTATTTATCCTATCGTAGATGGTTGTACAAAAACGTCAGGCTTTAGTTCAGGATTAGTAATACAATTTGTGTAAGCAGACAGTTTCAGGTAAATGAAAAGATTAAGAAGATTGGGAACATGCCAACATGCTCGTACATACTAAAATGGCTTGTTGTCTTATAGTGAGAATGGTATGTCTTAAATTTGATGCACGTGTGTGTGTGTGTGTGTGTGTGTGTGTGTGTGTGTGTGTGTGTGTGTGCTGAAAAAAACTTTATTTGTTGTTTTTTCAAACAATTCAATTTCTGGTACTGACAATTAGAAGTTTTTAACAGTGAAACAGATATTTGAGATTCTAATGGATGGAGAAAAGCTTGAAGTAAAAGGAAAAATGTACTTACAGGCTTCAGTGCGTCGGTTAGATTTTATAAGATGAACAACCAGCCTACCAAAACTATTCTTTTATGGTAACTTGCGATCACAGACAAAACAGACAAGACAAAAACAGGTTCACGAACCTACAATGTCAACCAGTTTAATTTGCCAGTTGTTTGTTTTTAAAACACTGAAAAAAAAAGCTTTAAAATTTGAGACACAGTTGATAAATAATAACTGAGAATACACCTGTAACTTGTGAAAAAATATGAAAATACAATATCTGAATTTGTTCACATGCCTTACTTCAGCATTAAAATTTTGTGAAAATGAACAACAGAAACACTGTTTTTTAAAATGGAAAGATTTAATTTAAACACATTTCGATTTCGACTCGGGTTACTTTTTTATAATTCTCAATTCATACATTCATAGTTTCACCTCAGCTCAAAGCATGTTAGTCTCTGGATCTGATCTAAATATCACATATGATGTTGGAGTAATTGCGTCATTGAGTTTCCTCCGGCTGGGCGCACCCTTAGAGATAGGGTGAGGAGTTCGGTCATCCGCGAGGAACTCGGGGTGGAGCCGCTGCTCCTCCACATGGAGAGGAACCAGTTGAGGTGGCTCGGGCATCTGATCCGGATGCCCCCTGGACGCCTCCCTGGGGAGGTGTTCCGGGCATGTTCTACCAGGAGGAGACCCTGGGGAAGACCCAGGACTCGCTGGAGATATTATGTCTCCGGTCTGGCCTGGGAACGCCTCGGGATCCCCCGGGATGAGCTGGAGGAGGTTTGTGCGGACCGGAAAGTTTGGGCTTCCCTGCTCCGAATGCTGCCTCCGCGACCCGACCCCCGAACACAAAATGCACACTACAAAACTAACATGTCGCACCGTACTGCTCCCGCATTTGGCTATTTTCACCTGAAAATACAGAATAAAGACACATTTAAATCAATGAAAAGCATGGCTTGTAATATACACATTTTAGCCACTCGTAAGGCAAAAAAAAAATAAAATAAAATAAAATTAAGGGTTAACATACTTTGGATATTTCTACACTACTTGTCTGACTAGCGATAGCATCAAGTATAAATGAATGTTCATTCAATGAATGTTCTGTCCCTCCTACATTGTAGATGTGTTACATGACAAGTTATAGGACGTTTGTATAGCTATTATATCGCATTGCTTCACAATTGTTACATTGCAGGAACACATTCAGTCATTTCATCTTGCATGATACAGGGATTGAAAAGAAGCAGAGTGAAGAACAGTTCTTGTAACTTATTCTCACTTTCCCTCATTTTTGCCACAGTGTTTGCGTGTCGCTGTGTGTGTGTGTTAACTTTGTTGTGTGTTACAGTACATTTTGTGCTTGTGTTCAGTATGTATGTATTAGTGTTGAGTAGTAACTTCTCGAAGGCTCAAACGTTGTGTTGCTCAGTCTGGTCTGATCTAAATGTCACAGCTAATGATGAAGTAATTTTGTACTGCTTGCACGTTTGATTGTTTTACCCCTAAATTACAGGGTACAGTACAAACAAAAAGTAGTCGTTTTTTTACCTTTAGTGTGACTAGATTTTTTTCGAAAAGCATGACTCAGTCAAGCAACGACTGATGAAAATAGAATGTTTCTATATTTTATCGTCTGACTTGAAACAGCATCATGTAACTTTAAAATAATAAAATCTCTGTTTGTTCCAGCTCCAGAGGTCCTTCTATCGCCACCAGAAGGTTATCGGCTGACTCGAATCTAATATTAGAAGAGACAATGCATCTAGTACATAATATCATGAGATATTAAGAGCAGCTTATAATTGATTAAATATATTTACCTGTATCACTCTGCGTTAAATGAACATCACCCAGATGGGTAATAATTCCTATAAAAGTAGAGATGAATATGATAAACCAACATGACAAAGTTTTTATAATAGCTTTTTATATTCACCTATAAGCATCCGTGGCTAGACTGGTATCTATTGAAGGGAGCACCGCCGTCGGATCCGCGTGTACGCCACCGTCTTCAAAAGTTGGTCGCATTAGCTGCTCGAATAATGAAATCTTTTTACCTGTATCACTCTGCGTTAAATGAACGTCACACAGATGAGTGACGACATCTGTCAATGAAAAGAGACATGGTACGTGATAAACATGGCGTAACGTTTTTATTATACTTATATATGTAAATGTAGATACATAGATATACATATATGTATATACATATATGTACTGTATACTGTATAGATATAGATAGATAGATAGATAGACAGATAGATAGATAGACAGATAAATATTCACCTACGATGTGCAGAGGAAGAGGCGTCCATGCCAAGTCTGGAGTCGTTTGGAGAGGTGGCTGAGGTTCTGGAAGGTCTGGTCAACAGCAAAGGTTACCCCTGAACTGGTGTAAAATGTGGTCTGAATCAGGGTCACCTAAATACTCCGTTTGTGTGGGCAGGGCCTAGGTGACGCCTTTGTTGATTTGAATACTTCAAAACAATAGGGAGGAAGAGCCCAGTGTCTGCTAGGTAGCTAAGAGGTGTGAACTGACCCTCCACCAAATGGCACAATTTGAAAAGGAAGGTCTACAGGTGGGGCGGCCTGGGTGTGAACTCGGCCTAAACAACGTTGTCTGAAAGACAATGAGGTCTGCCTTCAAATTGTCTCTTTTGAAGATTCAATCGTGTGGGAAAGAACTCACGTCTCCCCTGCAAATTAACCGATTATCACAGACTCTGTTTCAGTGTCTGAGAAAGAGTCAAGCATAATACCTGCATAATACCTGTTGTTAAGCTGTCTGAAGTGTTTTTTGAAAGTTATCCACATTTTTATGTTTGGCGTTCCGAAACCCACCTTATCTCAGGCTGAAAACGCGTTTTCTGCATTGTGCCACAACTTCTCAGCGAAGAATCAAAACATAAAATTTTCACATCCCGCTATAGCAGAAACTTTCTATCTCGTAGTTGCACATCAAATCTAAGCGGTCTGAAGTGTTTTCCAAAAGTTATCAACATCTTTATATTTAGCGTTCCGAAACCCACCTGATCTCAGGCTGAAGACGCGTTTGCTACATTGTGCAACAACTTCTCAGGGAAGCTTCAGAATATGAAATTTTCACCTCCCACTATGGAAGAAAGGGTCTTTCTCGTCGCTGTGCATCAAATCTAAGCTGTCTGAAGTGTTTTTTGAAAGTTATCAACATTTTTTTGTTTGGCGTTCCGAAACCCACCTTATCTCAGGCTGAAAACGCGTTTTCTGCATTGTGCCATAACTTGTCAGGGAAGCTTCAGAACATGACATTTTCACCTCCTACTATAGCAGAAATTGTCTTTCTAGTAGTTGCACATCAAATCTAAGCTGTCTGAAGTGTTTTTTGTGCGTTGTCAACATTTTTAAGTTTGGTGTTCCGAAACCCGCCTTATCTCAGGTTGAAAACGCGTTTTCTGCATTGTGCCACAACTTCTCAGGGAAGCTTCAGAACATGACATTTTCACCTCCCACTATAGCAGAAATTGTCTTTCTAGTAGTTGCACTTCAAATCTCAGCTATCTGAACTCGTTTTTGAACGTTATCCACATTTTTATGTTTGGCCTTCTGAAACCGAACTTATCTCAGGCTCAGGTCAATCAGAAAACCACCCTCACTCGGGCTGAAAATGTGTTTTGTGCACTGTTCACTCGCTCATCAGAATAGCCTCAGAACATGAAAACATCACCTACAGCGATTGGAAAAACACTCTTTGTAGTATATGGAACACTAAACCTCTACGAATAAGGCGCTGCGACCGGCCTACTAGCAGCCGAACCTTTCCACATTTCCTGCTTCGAAGCCATGGGATGAGTTTGACAAAACCCAGGCGCTGCTATGAGGTGGATGGCAGGTTCCCGCTTGATCTCCACCCGTGCCTCATGTCATCCGCCACCCATCAATCTCATCAATCGCAGAACCTCTCTCAATCGACGAGAGATTTTGGAGATTCAACAGTTCGTCGGCGTGGTGCGCGGCCCCTCCTCCACTCACTGCCACCGCCCGGGGTGAACACCGTCGCTGGTCGAAGGGGCGGAGTGAGCCCAGCCGTCCGGATCATAGCCGCGGTGATCATTGCTGTTCCTTATGGAAAGACCTGTCGGCTGCTCTCACCTCTGCTCCCTCCAAAAGCGTAGGAAGAAAACTTTATTTCTAAAAGTAAGCATCAAAACCAAAGTCTAACTTGAATAAAAAACAAGATGCATTACGTTGGTATCGGGTCCATTTCTTCTCTGCCCAAAATTAGGCTTTGTCACTCTCCAAGTTCTCCTTCCCGTTCCAGTCAATGCGAACTCCGGCTTCAAAATTTTGTTTTCGTTTGACATCGTCTAAGGGGACCGAGCAGAATAGTAACGGCCTCTCTGCCTCCTTATCCCTGACGCCAGAACTGTCCCTGGGGAAGATTCTGGAGGCAAGAAATTCTGTTTTTACTCAGCTTCGACACAATAACAAGCATCGGCCCCAAATAACTCTTTTCCGTCTCTCAACAGATTCCGCTTCCAGCCAAAAGTCAAGAGAGTTTCAATTCTGCCATTAACTCTTCCTATTCCTCAGACTCGCCAGTTTGCTGCGAATGCCACTTCTTCAGAGGATCACACAGTAGCCGCTGCGTGCCAGACCTGCTCGGTTCTCATCTTCATCGCGCGCTCTACCCACTGAGCTAACCAGCCACAACTCTCACCATGGCCTTCAGGGATTTCAACGCCTGACCGTCTGATCACTAGACGGACGCTGTACCGACAGAGCTAACAAGCCACTACAATCTCTTTGGCTCTTCAGGGATTTGAACACCTCACCCCCTGACCACGACACAGACGCTCTACCCACTGAGCTAACCAGCCAGTTCTCACTGCATGGCACTTAAGGGATTCGAACCGCTTACCCTAACCAGCCACTGAGCTAACAAGCCACTTCCATCTCATCTCTTCCAATGGCTCTTCGGGGATTCGAACCGGTGACCCACTTCAGTGATTCCAAGAGAAGTGGCTCTTTAGCTCAGTGTGTATAGTGTTGTTGTTGTTGTGTATAGTGATCGGGGGTCAGGCGTTTCAATGCCTAAATGGCCATGGTGAGAGAGGGGTCTGTTTAGCTCAGTAGGTAGAGCGTCTGTCTCGTGATCGGGGGTAAGTTGTGCGAATCACTGAAGATCCATGGCCAGAGAACTGGCAGGTCTGCTCAGTGGGTAGAGCGGCCATCTTGTGATTGGTTGGTCAGGGGTTCGAATCCCTGAAGTGCCAAGGAGAGAGAAGTGGGTAGGGCTTCCGTCAAGTGATCGGGTATGGGGGCTTACCGGTTCGAATCCCCGAAGACCCATGGAGAGAAGTGGCTGGTTAGCTCAGTGGGTAGAGCCTCCGTCTAGTGATCGGGGGGTCAGCCCCTCCAATCACCGAAGAGCCAAGCAGAGAGAAGTGGCAGTTTAGGTCAGTGGGTAGAGCATCTGTCGAGTAGTCATGGCGTGAGGGGTTCGAATTCCTGAAGAACCAAAGCGGTAGAAGTGGCTTCCGTCTCGTGATCGTGTTGTCAGGGGTTCCAATCCCTGAAGTGCCATGGAGTGAGCTGCTTTGCTCAGTGGGTAGAGCGAAAGTATAGTGATCGGGGGAGTCGAGGGATTGAATCACTGAAGGGCCATGCAGAGAGAAGTGGCAGGTTAGCTCAGTGGCTGCTTAGTTCAGTGGGTAGAGTATCAGACTAGTGATCAGGGATTGATGGGTGCTAATCCCTGAAGAGCCATGGTGACAGATGTGCCATCGCTTCAGGGCTTTTTACGGTCAGGGCTTTAAATCCCTGAAGTGTGATCGAGAGAAGTGGCTTGTTAGATCAGCGGGTAGAGCGTCGTCTAGCAATGGGGGTAAGTTGTTCGAATTACTGAAGAGCAATCGATAGAGAAGTGGCTGGTTAGTTAAGTCGGTAGAGTGGCCGTCTAGTGATTGGGGTTCAGCGTTTCGAATCCCCAAAGAGCCATGGTCAGAGTTGTGGCTGGTTTGGTCAGTGGGTAGAGCATCGGTCTAGTGATCCGGGGGTCAGCCGCTCGAATCACCGAAGACCCATGGAATGAGAAGTGGCAGGTTACCTCAGTAGGTTGAGCATCCATCAAGTAATCAGGGGGTCGGGAGTTCGAATCCCTGAACTGACATGGAGACAGCAGTGGCTAGTTAATTCAGTGGCTCATTATCTCAGAAGGCAGAGAGTCCGTATAGTGATCAGAGGTGAGGGGTTCAAATCCCTGTAGTGCCATGGAGAAAGAAGTAGCTCAGTCGCTCATTGGGTAGAGCGTCCGTCTAGTGATCAGGAGGTCGGGGGTTTGAATGCCTGAACTGCGATGGAGAGAGAAGTGGCTTAGCTGAGTGGCTGGCTAGCTCAGTGGATAGAGTGTCCGTCTAGTCATCAGGGGTGAGGGGTTCAAATCCCTGAAGGATAATGAAGAAAGATTTAGCTGCTTTACTCAGTGGGTAGAGTGTCAGTCTCGTGATAGGGAGATCAGGGTTTCGAAATATTCATCTTCTGAGGAATCGCTGAGCAGTGAGAGAACAATGCGTAAAATGCATTTTTGGCCATTCCGGGTGGGGGGTAGGACAGAAAGCATTCACTGAAAAATTGCTGACCTCAGAAGAGACACAAAGAGATTTGGGGAAAAGAGTCTATTCGACAAGGCACAAATTTCTCCAAACCCTCCTGATGGAGGCCAGGACCAGGAGTAGAGCTCCGTTGAAAGCCACCAGCTCCAAAGGAGCCTCTTCAAGTGGCTCGAAGGCAGCTTCAGAGAGAGACTTTAATACCAATTGAAAATCCCAATAGGGTCACATGTGTCTTGAGGTGTGTCTGAGTCTTCGAGATCCCTGCATGAACTGGACTAGCAGTGGATGTTTACCCAAAGGACAGCAGTCCACACCCATATAGCATTATATGAGCTGAGTGTTAAGGGTGCTTTAGCATTTCAAATAGTGAACTGCACCTCGAGGGGCAGAGGACTGCCTGCTAACCTTGAAGTAGCCATGCTTTGAGGGGACGGCCCGGGATCGGCGGACCCCTCATAATTTCTGCCCCCTCCTGCAGGACTGTTTGCAGGACTTGAACAGGTTGCAGCACAACCTTGTGTGAGTGTGTGTGTGAGCACAGGTGGCGGAGTCACGCAGTCCGGAACACCTCCAGGGACTCTGGAACACCTATGAGGTAATACATAGGGTTAAATTTTACACTCTGGGTGGCAGGAGCTACTGCCTCGCCTTTGCCACCGTAAGCTGAAATAGAAGGTGGCATTAACGACCCCTCATATATAGAGTGTAACTTACACTCTGGATCAGTAGGAACTGTGTTGCCTTCTTTTAGCCAATATACGGCTGAAACAGAAAGTGGCATTAACAATCCTCCATAAGTAGAGAGAAAACATTTGCTGAGCAGCTGCAGTCAGGGTTCTAGTCTGAGCTGAGCAAGAAAGAATGAGTTTATTAACAAAAGAACAGAAAGTTATGCAGGAATCCGATGAATCTTGGGTCGCTGCACACTCCACAGCATTGTAATGAAGCAGATACTGGTGTCCCAGCTGGTAGCACCAGGGAGGCCTGATCAAGTGGCTTTGGAGAGTGAATTGAGGACCAGCTGCAGGTCCTAGTCGTGGCATAAAGGTCTTGAGGTCGGTCTAAGCCTTTTCACTCCTCTCATGAAACGGCTCACTTGACCATGCTCACCGACGGGGTGGCTGTCCAGACCATTGTGTAGCATCGAAAGGGCTGCTACAAAAACCCGTAATGTAGCGCTGCTACAACATTCGCTAACCATATACTGGAGAAAAGAGAGGATTAGAGAAAGAGGTGCTGAATCTGCGGAAGCTGACTGGGTTCCACACCACCGGGAAAAAAATGTCCAATTAGCATTGTATGCTCTGACGGTTGACAGAGCTTTAGCGTTCTGAAGAGTTAATTGAACATCAGGGGGCATGTGATTAATTGTTAACCCTGGAGAAGCCGAACCTTGAGGGTCGTCCTAGTATTGGGGGAGCCGGGGGAGCCCTCGGGGTTCCTGATGCTTGCAGATGCCCTGACCTGGATGGAGGAAACTCCCAGGGGCCTTTGATCCGCATCTGATACATCTCCGGATACCAGCTGGAGCTGGGGCTTTCTGGAGGCACGAGAATCATTCTCACTCTCTCCAGCTGAATTCTCCTCATCAGAGAAAGAAGAAGGCAAGGAGGAGGAAAGGCATATAGGAGGCCTTCTGTCCACCTTGGATGAGCCAGGGCGTCCACTCCAAGTGGAGGGTCGTTGGATCTATAGAGAGAGAACCAGAGAGGACTTTTGAAGTTCTCTCTGCGAAGCAATCCTCAGAAAGAGATGAGTCTTTAGATGAAGATGTCCTGCTTGCCTCTGAGAGGTTTGGAGGGCGGCAGAGAACAGAATCACAGACAGACAGAGCATTAGACATCGCGCGAGGGAGCTGAGAACAGAGCCGGCATGCAGTGCCTACTAAGTGATCCTCTGAAGAGGTCCATTCGCTGTCCAGTGGCGACCCCTGCTGGAAACTGGCGAGTCTAAGGAATAAGAAGAGTTAATGGCAGAATTGAAACTCTCTCGACTTTTGGATGGAACCAGGATCTGTTGAGAGATGGGAAAGAGTTATTTGACGCCCATGCTACTTATTGTGGCGAAGCTGAGGAAAAACAAAACTTCTTGGCTCAAGAAACTTCACACGGACAGTTCTGGCATCAGGGTTAATGAGGCAGAGAGACTATACTATTACTATACTGCTCGGACTCCTGAGACGATGTCAAACAAAAACAAATTTTTGAAGCCAGAGAGCTGCCACTCGAGTTTGCACTGACTGGAACCGGAAGAGAACTTGGCAGGTGATAAACCCTAATTTTGGGCAGAGACAAAACAGAACCGATACCAAAGTAAAGCATATTATTTTTTTATTCAAATTAGACTTTGCTTTAGATGCATAATTTTAGATACCTTTTTCTTCCTACGCTTGTGGAAGGAGCAGAGGTGAGAGCAGCCGACTGGTCTCTCCAAGATAAGCAGCAATGATCAGGGCACCTATGATCCGGGCGGCTGTGCTCACCCCGCCCCTTCGACCAGCGACGGTGTTCCCCAAGGGCAGTGGCTGTGTGTAGGAGGGGCCACGAGCGGAACACCGCGCCGACGGAGTGTTGAGTCTCCGAAATTTCTGGTGGAGTGAGAGAGGTTCTGCGATGGATGAGCCTGTCCACAGGTGGGATGGTCACACCTCAGGAGAGAGGTCGAGCTCCAGGGGCGAGGGCATCATGCATCGCACATCGCGCATGACGGCTGAGTGAAAGGGAACGCCGCACCGCAAATCCAAAACCTCCACCTGGCAGTAAGCTCTGTTCCGCACCACGTGCGATCCCAGTGCCAGTGGAGTGTCAGAACTGTGGCGGGAATAGTCCGGATTTCTTCCAGTTGTGGGCAGACAACATGCGGGCGTGCACCGTGTGTTGTCTCACCATGCAACACCAGCACGCCGTTAGTGAAGTGGGATGATTCTTGAACAGGCATCGGAGAGAGAGCTCAACTTCGATACGATGGGCGGCGGATGCCATGAGGCACAGGTGCAGATCAAACGGGAACCTGCCTGACTCCACCAAACGGAACTCATCCAACTCTGGGAACAGAGTCTCCGGATCCACGTCAGAGCAGCGCCTGGCTTTCGTCAAACTCATCCCATGGCTTGGAAGCAGAAAATTGTGGAACGGTTCGGCTGTTTGTAGGCCTGTCGCAGTGCCCTTTTCGGAGAGGATTAGTGTTGAATATACGAGAAAAACTGTTTTTCCGATAATTGCAGGTGAAATTTTCATGATTCGAGTAACCCCTCTAAGCAGTGAGTGACTTGTGCAGAAAACACGTTTTCAGCCCGAGGGACTGTGGTTTTCAGAACAACATAAAAATGTTGATAACTTTATCTTAAGTATGAGTTTTTAGCAAGAAAGAAAGTGGTGTCGCACCGGCAAAATGAAATTGTTCATAACCCCCTGAAATACAGTTCAGAAATGTAAGTTTAGGGTTGTATATACTAGAAAGAGTCTTTTTCCTATAGTTGCTCGTGATATTTTCATGTTCTGAGGCTATTTTGATCAGTGAGTGAACAGTGCAGAAAACGCATTTTCAGCCCGAATGACAGTGGTTTTCAGACCAACAAAAATAAAAATGTTACCTCGCTCAAAACACTTCGGACATGTTGAATTTGTTCGGCACCTACTAGAAAGATTGCTTCCGCTATAGTGCCAGGTGAAATTTTGATGTTCAGAGGCATCCCTGAACAGTGAGTGAACAGTGCAGAAAACGTGTTTTCAGTCCGAGAGAGGCTCGGATTCTGACCAGGAAAAAAATAGTTGATAACCCCATGAAATATATTTCAGAAATGTAGGTTTAGTGTTAATTATATTAGAAAGCGTGTTTTTCCTATAGTTGCAGGAGAAATTTTTATGTTCTCAGGTATCCCTGAGCAGTGAGTGAACAGTCCGTAAAATGCGTTTTCGGCCAAATAAAAGGTGGTTTAAAGACCGACAAAAATAAAAATGTTGATAACTCTCGGAAATCACTTTAGACATGTTGAATTAGTTCATCACCCAGTAGAAATTCCATTTATGTTATAGAGGCAGTTGCAATTTTCATCTTCTGTGGAATCGCTTAGCAGTGAGTGAACAGTGCGTAAAAAGTGTTTTCAGACAAAGAGAAAGTGGGTTTCGGACCGTCAAAAATAAAATTGTTTATGACCCTTTAAAAACAGTTCAGAAATGTATGTTTAGTGTTGAATGTACTCGAAAGAGTGTTTTTCTAACAGTTGCAGGTGATATTTTCTTGTTCTGAGTGTATTCTGATAAGTGAGTGCACTGTGCAGAAAACTCTCCAGGCTCGGTTTCTGACCAGGAAAAAAAAAAGTTCAAAACTCCCTGAAATACAGTTCAGAAATGTAGCTTTAGTGTTAATTTTACGAGAAAGAGTGTTTTTTCTATAGTTGCAGCAGACATTTTCATGTTCTCAGGCATCCCTGAGCAGTGAGTGAACAGTGCATAAAACACGTTGTCAGCCAAAGGAATGGTGGTTTAAAGACCGATAAAAATAAAAATGTTGATAACTCTGTTAAATCACTTTAGTCAGGTTGAATTAGTTCTGCACCCAATAGAAATGCCTTTTTTATTGTGGCAAGTGAAATTTTCATCTTCTGAGGAATCGCTGACCAGCGAGTGCACAGTATGTAAAACCCGTTTTCGGCCCGAGTTGTCAGAATCGACAAATAAAAAAATGTTATTATCACTCTGAAATCACTTCTGTCATGTTGAATTAGTTCTGCAACTACTAGAAATACCACTTCTGGTGGAAATTCAGTTGAAATTTTCTTGTTCTGAGGCATCCCTGAGCAGTGAGTGAAGGTGTAGAAAACGCGTTTTCAGCGCGAGATATCCGACCAAAAAAAAAATAAAATTGTTGATTACACCCTGAAAATAGTTCAGTAACGTGGATTTAGTGCGGAATATATTTAAAAGAGTCTTTTTCCAACAGTTGCAGCTGATATTTTCATGCTCTGGGACTATTCTGATCACTGTGTGAACAGTGCAGTAAACGGGTTTTCACCCAAACGAAGGTCGTTTTCGGAATCGACAAACATTAAAATGTTATCACTCTGAAACCACTTCAGACATGTTGAATTAGTTCGGCACCTACTAGAATAACAGCTTCTGATATAGTGCCAGGTGAAATTTTTATGTTCTGAGACAGCCCTGAGCAGTGAGTGAACAGTGCAGAAAACGCGTTTTCAGCACGAGGGACCTGTGTCTTTCAGAACAACATACATAAAATTGTTGATAACTCTCTGAAACCACTTCAGAGACGTTGAATTTGTTCTGCAGCTACGAAAAAGACCCCTTCTGCTAAGCTGGTGTGCGCTCATGACTCCTGTTTGGACCTGGCTAGAATCAACGAGTAGTCCAAGTATGTCAGAATCCGCAGACGCTGTCTTCTAAGTGGTTCGAGCAACGCCTCCACGCACTTGGCGAATTTACGAGGCACAAGACACTGGAGACCGTGTTGTGGAAGTAGGAGTCTGCAAGATCTATGGAGGTCATCCACTCTCACACTCTGACACACTCCAGGAGTCTGCTGGTAGTCCGGAACCGCTGTCTGGTCATAAATTGGTTGAGGAGACTGAGATCCAGAACAGGTCTCTGGTGCTGAGAGAGGTGAAGCCGGAAAATTTTCCAAGGGCTGAAGAAGAAGAAGAACAACAACAACGTCAGAAGGCTGGAGCTGTGTCTAACAAACCTGATCGAACGGAGAGGATGCCGTCCTTCGTGGCTATATGGCTGGCTAAAATCTCAGGATCAGGACGATGGTCCTTCAGAGCCCTCCATAAAGTATCAACAGGAGTCACGGGTGAAGAAGAAGAAGATTTCGTCCTGGAGTATTTTAATTCTGATTGCGGTGTATTTCGTACTCTGTTAACCATACCTTTGGATGCTTGGAGTGAAAAAATCCGCGAGATTTCTGCAAAAATCGACGGCCTCTTCTACCATAGCCGCTTATGGGTTGATACCCTTGTGTTGAAAAAAGCACTGACCTTTTAGTCCCGCCCTTTGGACCGCCTACTGGCTGGCGGTTGTTATAAAGAGGGTGTTTTCCAGAGCGACACCCTGCAGACGTATCCGGCGGAACAAACGCATCCAGGAAAACAATGAGGACCGAAGGTGTTCCGAGACGTATTGCCACTATCTTCCTCGGAGCTGCTACAGGCGGTGCTGGGTACGGAATGAACAACCCCTCGCCGACCCGTCTACTTCCTGTGGTAGAAGACGTTACAGGTGATGGTCATGAGTACGAGGGTTCTAACAACGGCATGGCGGACGGAGCCTGTCCTTCATTGACCATCAAAGACGACACAGACGACTCTGATGCAAGTGAAATGGAAGACGTGGACGATGAAGAGGAACCTGTAGGGAGAGCAACAACCTCCTGTCCCGAGAACGGAACTGTCTGCGTGCATCCGCCTGCTTCATCCACTGCTTCTCAAGACCAAGAACCAGCAGCTAATGATGAAACGGATGGATGGATAAGCGGTTTCTTCCTGAAAGCTGTAAAGACAGTTGTATTTCATCTACTAGGTAAAATCATGCGCAGATATTGGAGGGAGATCTGCTACGGCTGCCAAGTAGACCATCCGAGCCAAGTACAACACAGCTGTCTTGAAGAGATGGAGGATGATTTCTACAGCCTTAACTTCTACCCGTTGATGAAGAGACTCTGTAACAACAACTTTCTGCCTGCTATACAACACTACTTGACCCTGAATGACGTACAACCGGAGAAAATGAGAACCAAGGCTACGGCTGAGACAGTCTTGCTCGAAATGAGGTCTCCAAAATCAAGCGTCTGGAACGAATACATCAAACACGAGCCAGAGGATCTTCTAATTGAACGTCTGGAATCAGCAAGTAGAATCTGGAATAGAACGCCGGTCCTGGGCAATGTCACAAACACGAGATACCCTCGTATGTGATATTTTTTATTTTTATTTTTTTTGCTTTTACTGTCTTTGTATAACTTTACGATCGAATCCTGACATAACCTGTTTAATAAAAAAACATTAAGAAGCATATTCGGATGTCGGCTCATTCATTTCTCATTTAACATGTCGGTGAAACACATCATTAAAAGAGTTTATTACAATCCTCTTCACCCCGGGAGCTACGGAGGCGCGGATCGCCTTCGTCAAGGGGTGCAGGTTGAGACTGGAAAACCAGTCAGTTCTAAATCTATTAAAGATATTTTATCAAAATAGGATGCTTACACCCTGCATAAACCGGCCAGAGTAAACTTTCCGAGAAACAGAGTATTTGTTCACAGGCCGCTTCAACAATTCCAGGCCGACCTATGCGACATGCAGGCGTTGGCTAGATATAACGACGATCAAAATTACTTGTTGACCGTTATAGATGTATTTTCAAAGAAGGCCTATGTACGCGTTTTAAAAAGAAAGACTGCGATTGAGACAATGAAGGCGTTTGAATCAGTGCTGGATGAGAGCGGGACGCCTGCAAAGCTACAGACGGATGATGGGAAAGCATTTTTTAGCAAGAGTTTCCGGGCTTTGATGGAAAGGAAGAGAATTATTCATTTTTCAACAGCGAGTGACTTTAATGCCTCTGTGGTTGAGAGATTTAACCGCACTCTTAAAAATCGGATGTGGAGATATTTTACAGCTAAAAACACTCTACGTTACATCGAAGTTTTACAGGATCTAATAAAGAGTTATAATCACAGCTATCACAGTAGTATAAAAATGACACCGATGGAAGTAACTAAAGAAAATACTCTGCAAGTGTTTGACAATCTTTACATTAGACCGTCGAAAGGTCGACAGAAGCCGAAATTTAAGGAGGGCGATCATGTTAGGATATCAAAACTACGAGGTATATTTGACAAAAAGTATGAGCAGAGTTTTACAGACGAGATATTTACGATAACTGAATGTATTCACCGCAACCCGTCTGTGTATAAATTGAAAGATTTCGACGGCGAACCCATCCAGGGGTCATTTTATGATCAAGAATTACAAAAAGTACAACTCGATAAGGATAAAGTATTTCACGTAGAAAAGATTCTCAAGGAACGCTGCGTTAAAGGAGAGAGACAGGTCTTTGTCCAGTGGAAGAACTGGCCTGAAAAATTCAACAGTTGGGTAAAAGCTTCAGATATAAAAAATATATAAGACGATCCTTCTTTACACCAGACGTCATATCATCATGTACAACTCAAAGAACACTGGCTTCTATGTGACTTTACCATCAAACGCCAGTGCAAAAGTTTTTAAAGACAACTCGATCGGTACTTTCCGCGTTGATTTAGCACAACATATTGATTTAAACGGGAAATGGGAGGTGGCTTTGACGGAGATTACATACCCTCACACATGGCATAATATTCCGGAGGATGCGGCGTTATTTTACTGGAAACCGAACCCTAGAGGACCTGATTCCAACACAAACAAGGCTCCCCCAAGAGGATCAGATTCAGATGCTAACACGTCGAGGCGACATAAAGATGAATTTCATAGAGCCATGGCGAGACTTCGGGCTCCGGATCCTGACGCCAGCGCCTCACCTCAGAGGAAAAAAGACGAATCACGAGGGGTTGATCGACATTTCAAAACTGCAGGAACAGATATTTCTAAACTGAAGTTCAAGGGTGGATATTACAGCTCTATTAATCAGATTACAACCGAGTTGGAGCAAACCTTTAAAAAAACCAATAACAATATACGCTTCCTGTTTGACGGTGCACGGCAAAAAATTGATCTTCAAGGAGACGGTCAGAACTTAGTGCTTTTTAACTCGCCTTTAGCTTACATGTTAGGTGTAGAGCCTGGTCATTGGATCAATTTTTGCGAGTTCAGAGCGCCCCATCCAGTTGATTTAAAAGCGGGGTTTTACCATCTTTACTGTTACAGCGACGTTGTAAGACCGCAGCTTGTAGGGGATGCATATGCACCGCTTTTAAGAACTGTGGAAATCAAGGGTAGCTACTCAGATATAATCACACAACATTTTAACCCTGCTACTATTTACCGGTTGCCAAGAACCATATTGAAAATATTCAGGTACAAATTAAATCAGATCTTAACAAACCAGTCAATTTTACCTTTGGAAAAGTGGTGGTGACTCTACACTTTAGACCTGTTACTTGAGAGGATATTATATAACCCTCGTATCGTCGTCTGGAAATCCATTCATCATCACAACGCCGGAGAGAGATAACCCCCTGTGTAGACCCGTCATAAACAAACACAATGGTACATGCAGGCTTAAGAGACGACCCGCACAGATTTGTACAATATTATGAAAAACAGGTGGGCGGAGATCTACCCGGGTTCTACGGTGCCCCGGTTATGTACGGACGAGGCATCGGTTCCCTCTTCTCAAAAATGTTTCGGTTTGTATCACCTCTGTTGAAAAGAGGTATTGCCATAGCGAAACCCCATCTCAAATAAGCGGTGGGTAACATAGCCTCGGATATGTTCACCCGTACCGTGAGAGGAATGAGCGATCAACAGAGACAGGAAGGGTCAGGCGGTATAGCCGTCTTATCACGAAGGACAAAGAGACGCCCTCCAGGTCGCCGTGTAACACAGAGCTCTAATAAACGTACAAACAAAAAAAGAAAGAAGCCAGTTGACAGAAGCAAACGGGCCAAGAGGAAGTCCAGAGGGAGCTCCGATATATTTTAAAAAACCTTATATACAGTAACATGGCGCTCCTACACCAGAAATCTGCTGAATGCACATTAGCAGAACTGGATTTACTCACGGCGCCGGTGACGCAGCTTTCCATCGAGGACAAAATTTACACTGAAATTGCTCCAGTAGCCGCTATCCGCGAAGGAGGACCGATTGAGTTTTTTATACCGGGAGACAGCGAAAAGTATCTAGACCTAAACGACACCCTTCTACACGTGCGTGCAAGAATTACTAACGCCGATGGCACACCGCTGGCTAACGACGCAGCAGTCGGTCTCATCAATTATCCTCTAAACACAATCTTTGATCAGTGCGATGTGGTTCTGGGGGATCGGATGATTTCGCAGTCCAGTTCCACTCACCCGTACAGAGCTATGATTGAAACACTTCTCAACTTTTCCGGCGACACTCTTAAAACACAGTTTAGCGCCGGTCTTTTTTACCCGGGTCAGTTGACTCGATCGTCACTGTAAACGGACCCAACGCAGGCCTTAATAAAGGGGCAGAGTTCACGAGCAGATCCAGAGAAGTACACCTTCTCGGTCCTCTCCACAGCGACATATTTTTCTGCGAGAGACTGTTATTAAACTCGGTCGATTTAAGAATTAAACTCACCAGGGCGAACGATGCCTTCTGCCTGACCGGACCCCGCGACTCCACCTTTCGTCTGAAAATCCTCGGCGCCTCTCTGTTTGTGAAGAAAGTCACTGTTTCGCCAGCTGTGAGAATAGGTCATGCAGCGGGTTTGTTAAAAGGAAATGCTCTCTACCCCCTCTCACGAGTCAACGTAAAAACATACTCCATTCCTGAAAACTCAAGAATATGTACCCAGGAGAATTTATTTCTGGGTTCAATACCTAAATACGTGGTTTTAGGGATGGTGCATCATGAGGCATTTACCGGTAGGAGAGATCTCTCCCCGTTCAATTTTCATCATTACAACACCGAATATCTCGCCCTCTGTCAGGACGGCCGACAGATCCCCGCTTTTCAACCTCAGTTTAATAACAGTATGGCGGTCAGAGAGTTTTATAACATGATTCTAGCTACAGGAAGACATTTGAAGGATCTACCGCTAAGCATTGACCGCGAAGGTTTTAAGGCGGTTATTCATTGTTTGCGTTTAATCTCAATCCAGCCGACGACAACGACGCTCTCTCCCCTGTCTCAAAAGGGAATTTAAGACTGGAGATGAGATTCAGAGTACCCTTACCGAACACCGTAACACTGATTGTGTACGCTTGTTACGATTCCATTCTGGAGATTGATGCAAAAAGACAAGTGCTGGTGGACTATTATTAAAAAAAGTTATGGATAGTCTCCAGTTACAGAGGCTGCTGAGAGGTCTCTTGGGCGACACATTTTACGGTGTATGGCCGCCGGATGAGTTGCCTCAATTCACTCAACCCCTCAGACCGCCTGCATATTTCGTCGTCAACACACATCCGGCACATAAACCAGGAGAGCACTGGTTGGCTTTAACTCTCAAAGAAGACGGTAGAACAACTTTCTTTGACTCATTTGGAATGGGGCCGTACTTTTCACATTACCCTGAAAATATTTTAAAGTTTCTCAAGAAACATTCAAGCGACATCAAGTACAACAATGGCCAACTACAGCACGCTCTATCGTTTGTATGTGGTCATCATTGCGTCTTCTACCTCTGTCATCGTGCTAGAGGGCTGTCTATGGAAGAAGTATTAAGTCTATACAGCGACGATACCTTAAAAAACGACCTCATGGTATACAACTTTGTGAATGGACATCAAAAATGTCTAAAAAGATGTGCACACTGTCCGTGGAAACAACAAAACGGTTCTCTTCTGTATTTTAAAGACTATTGTAACGTGTGACTAATCTTATTTTGTTTGTACGTGTGTTTAAAAGAAAAATCTGTAATCACATAATAATTCAATAAAACATTTTATTGATGAAATGACAATAACCGTGTACAAGACAATTACTCAGGAAACCCATCAAGGTGTTAGAGACAATTTCTTCCCTTTGGTCACTACACGCGTCAAGCGTCGTCGAGGTGTCGCTTTAGGATCCTTTGGGTCGGGAGACCAGCTCTCAGCTATACTTTTCTTTCGCGAGATAGAATTCGATTTAAGTCTCTGATATTGAGCCCTCGCTTCAGGGTTGGACAGCAGTGTGAGAGGGATGTTTAGCTTTAATAATGTGACGAGAAACTCGGACCAGCCCTCAGGTAATGAAGAACTTGTTTTCTTATACGGTAGGGAAAGGTACTTGAATAAATCAATCACATGAGAGCCTTTTACAGCATTTCCTTCATACATAAATTCGCCATTCATATTCCAACCATCACCGTTTTTGGATATCCTCTGGATAATGTATTCAGCATTTCTTCGAGCTTTTGCCGGAAGGCTATTTAGAATATCCTTACCCAAGTCATCTGTTACAGAGGGTGTTTTTAGAACACTTTCGACACGACTGTCAGAGTCGTGTGGATGATCGCTGACTCCGTCTCGTTGTAAAGTCGGAGTTACTCTCCTTTGGTCTCTCTGATCCTGTTTTGCAAAGGTTAAATATCTTTGCAATAGAGCATCGTACTTTTTAATCTTCTCATACGGGTTTAACTGAGAATCATTTAGAATGGACCTCATCTTGTCATTTAATTCATCTTCGGCAGTTTCACGGATGTCGGAGGTTGGACGTGATAACTGGTTAATTTGCTGAGGAGAGACGAGATACATTTTCTGGACAGTCTTCATGGTGTTTTACTTCTTTACAAGTCCTCCTATTAGATTTCCAATGATTGGAACGGCAGCCGCTAGCAATGGCAAAATGAATCCTCCCGATTGCTTTTTAAGAATCCTTCGTTTACGCTTCACGCATGCCTTTTTATTAGCCAAGAGTCTGATGTTTTTCTTCTGTTTTTTCAGTTTTTTGAACTGAGCCTGTGACAATGGTACATTCCCCTTCAAAACATTCAGGGCGATCTCACCGAGAGCTTGAATAAAGTCCCGAGAACTACGCATCAAAATGTCTTTACGTTTCTTTGACGGAGCATGGTATAGTTCCTTAAGTAAACCCGTGTTTCTTTTTGTACGCGCTGACATAACTTAAGCAGACGTTTTTGGTATGTACACCGTGTGACGTTGATGAGGAAGTATCCCGGTACTTAGTCTGTAGCGTTCTGGACATGAGGGTGTTAGATCAACAATTAAGTACCCGTGTGCGTCAGCTGTAGCATCTTCAAAGCTTTCTAGAAAGAAAGCTCTCTGAGACGGGTAAACCTGTTGAGCAAGAACTTTTACCTGCATTTTATCGCGAGGATTCTTAAACAGTACAAAGTAATTGCTATTCAGACTAATACTGCGACTATATTTACCACGATGAAATGAGTTTTGCGTCAGCATTATAACACTCATATTTTTATGATGTCTGTACTGTGTAAAAATGCGAACAACCTCAGGGTTTTCAGAAGCTTCAAAAATCAACAAAAAACATCGTCAAGAATAATCAAATGTTTTCTATCAGAAGGAAATACATCTTCATTTTCAAAAGATTCAGGTAAACCTTCAATGAATTTGATATTTTTATTCATCTTTTGCAATTCACTGTACATCGGTTGAAAAGAAGTATAAATCCATACAATATTTACATTGGCATCATCCATAACATGTTCACAATTTTCAAGTATACATTTTACAAAATGGGTCTTTCCTGACCCTGATGGTCCCACCACTAGACATGAAAATGGTGTTTTCAAACGAGGATCGAAATGAATTTCTTCCATAATGACCCCTCATCCACTCAAAACTCAGAACCCAAAAGGTTTGGTTGTGCGCCTGAAAACAATCGCCTCTTCGTGTACACGACCCAGAGTTTTTTTAGTAACTGATCTGTTTTTTAAAGTGATGTTCTTTTTATCCCTGACAATGCTGTGTTGACGGGTCTCAGGCAGCCCATCAGGTGAATTATGTCAAAACAAGTCATCCAATGTCACCACAAACAACCCGGGAACCCTTTACACATGACTGTTAGATCGTGGATGAAAATTTGAGGCCATCCTGAAAGATGGGTCATTGTTCAAGTTTTTTGATCCTCAGATTATCAATTAATGCGTTTATATTCTTCTGCGAGACGTACAGTCACTCTCTCCTCACTGGCATCAACAAGAAATATCTGTTAGGTCTCAATCATTGGTTCTCTGAATGAGCACCATTGAACATGTGTAACTTGTTGAATCACCCACGTTCTGTCTAAACTGAGGATACCACGTATTGTTGTACTTGTTCTTTACAAACAATACAATACAAAGGACCTGCCATGATGTATGGTTTAGAGACTGCTACACAGGCAGACAAGCAGAGTCACATATGTCTGAATTGATGGCCAGGTTTTCATAGGAGGAGGGTGCATCTCAGATCAAGATGGAGGTCGCCAATTTGTGATGGCTATTAGTGAGGAAAGGGTAAAATGAAGTCATACATCGAAGATTTTACAAGCTACTCACAAACATTCAACATAAATATTTGCCTGCATTCAACTTTAAATTTTCAACTTTTATCATCATCATCATTATCTTTTGCAGGAGATAACTATTGCATCATTTATGTTTAAACCACATCATAGTGAGAATATATTACAACAGCATTACATTTAACTCTTTCAAAATTTCAGATTTTGTTCAAGGATATTGTAGGTATCCGTTTGCTTTTGGAATTAATTGAGATTCCTTGCAGAAGTATCCTTTTGACGCAAACGTTGACAGTAACGTTTGAAAATTTCAACGTGGTCCCAGAAATTGCAGCACTTTCAAGAGTTTCTCCCCAACCAACAGAAACAATACATACATAATTACAAAATAAAACCCAAAAAGTACTGTAGTAACATGCAAACATGAATGTCAGTCTACGCTTTGACTCCAAAGGTCCAGTGGAAAAGCTTCATAGAACTTCATATCCAATATGTGTTCCTTCCTTCCGTTTAAAGTTCTCGTATGAGATGTTTATGAGATGTTCATCAATTCCGCATTTACCTACGTATGCGTAGATCCAACAAGTCCAACATTTCCCCACTGCGGGACAAACAAGGGGCACTCTGTGCTCAAGATTCAAGATTGTATTCATCACCGTGGTCACCCTCGACATTTTGGGCGGCTCGCGACATTTACGCTAAATGATAGCAACCGATTTAAGGGAGAATGATGTCGTCGGGTTTAGGTTTTCAAGGTCTTGTGTACAAGGCGATTAGCTATAACATAAGCCGTCCCTAGTTCCAAGCACACTACCTCCCTTTGCCTCTCTGGTAAAGGGCCCCTCGGTTGGTCAACTCAGTCAGCCTCTTGTTGCGGACACGGTTCTAAAACTATAATAAGCATATCAACTATACCTTATTATATTAGTGAGTAGTGTCGGCGCTTCACTGAGCGGGTTATTTAATTAGCCCGACCTGTTAAGAAACAGGTTCTTGACCTTACAATGCTACACCTTATCATAGTCTCTTTTCTTAACTTCGTTTAGGGACTCATGATCGGATCCTAAATCCATTCCTTTCAAATAACATTTTCCCCATAAATGCCTAAAACTACCACCTAATCATTGACACAATAATTCAGGATGGAATAATGCTACCATGTGAGACACTCATTAAATGTGCAACAGGAGGAAATCAAACAATAACTCACCTATAACCCAATTGATGGTAGTAGGTAGGAGCCAGTTGATTCTTTAGTAGTCAGGGATCAACGCCGTTGTGCCTTTTCAGTACTTAATTCGTACTCAATTTTATTTAGTTTTTTGTCACAAAAATGTTTCTTCAAAAAATTAATAAAAGAATAGTAAAAACAGCAAAGTCAACCAAAAATAATAAAATCCATAAACTCAAGGGTATTGCCAGACGCTGATACCCAACAATATCAAAAGTACCGCCAGACGCTGGTACTAGTACATATACTTCAAAAACCACATAATCAAAAATACTTCAAAAACCGTATAATTAAGAATACTTCAAAACCATATAATCAAAAACACTTCAAAAACCGTATAATTAAAAATACTTCAAAACCATATAATCAAAAATACTTCAATAACCGTATAATTAAAAATACTTCAAAGACCGTATAATTAAAAATACTTCAAAACCATATAATCAAAAATACTTCAATAAAAAGGATTAATTCAAAAATAGTAAAAGAGAAATAAAAGATGAGTTAAAATCAAATGGTCCGAGAGCAAACAGCAAGAGCACCGTCCCAAGATAAGATAAAAACTTACGGCGGACAAACGCGGGCGAAGATCCAAAAAGAGCAAGAACTCAGGGTCACATCTCCGAGCGCTTATATAGCCACACACGGCTTTGAAGACATACCGACATCCGTTTTATCACGCCAAGCCAATTAGTCATATCTATAACTTATCTTGTTTTTTCTCCAGGTGGCCTTTTGAAGTTCCTCCCTCAAAAGGATACATGTTCGGTGATAGATCATATTAGTGTCAATTGCGTCAGCACTTACATCATTTTTTACGTCACTGATGCCCGGTTCACCATATTAGGTCAGTACATCCACTCCATTTTGTCAGCACGTGCGCACAGGTTCAAACTAAGTTCAAGATGGCCGCTTTCTCATGACTTCAAATGAGCGCGCCTTCAAGGTCATTCTCAGATCCAAGCACACAGCTGTTCGTGAGTTCAAACGCGCATGATCAAACGCATACAGGTTCACTAAAGTTTGAAACATTAAACAATTAATGATAAAAAAATCAGAAACAATATCAAATATTATTTAGCAGGTCCATTAATGATAAAAAAAACAGAAACAATATCAAATATTATTTAGCAGGTCCATTAATGATAAAAACAGAAACAATATCAAATATTATTTAGCAGGTTTTGATTATAATATTTTCGAACTTCCAGTGTATACAACATCCCCCTCCGAAAATATCGTCCTTCACCATTTGTCCAATTCGTCAAAGTCCAGTGGTCCGATTCCTTCGTCGTCATCATTTTGTTGTCTCATCAGGGACTCGAGATCATCCAATTCTCTCAACATGTTCACGTAGTAGCAGATCCACATCAGCGCAGATGCCGATCTTGGCACACCAGGCGACGCAGGGCTGGACGTCAAAGGGGCAGTGTAGTCATTAGGTTCTCCACCACCATCCTCAGACGCTGGGGGACCTGGAACCTCATATTGGGGAGTGGTGGGTGAATATTCATTTCGTGGGGCTGGAGTCGAGTGGCTTGCAGATTGAGAAGATGTGGGGCTCAGATCACTGGGGTCTTCAGTTTGAGGAGAAGGTGTCTGGCGTCTTGGTGATGCCGGGAGTACAGGGTTTAGCATGCTTCCGGGGTTCATCTCCACAGGGCCATCTGTCCCCGGGTGAGAGCCATTAACGGGGCCTGCTACGAACTGTCCTACATCAGGGAAGACAAAGCTGATGTCCCTCATGTTTAACCCACACAGGTGGCAACTTCCCAGGATATGGCCATCGTGCTTACAAAGGAGTGGATCTTTAAGGGCTACTAATTCTCCCTTACAATAAGCACAATTTGCTGCGCTGGCATCTCCTTGTTGATTTGGCTGTTCTTCCTGGCTGTCCTCAACTGCACTACTTTCTGAAGGTGGTGGGGCATTCGGCAGTGGTTCGGGAGAGGACCGCGCTGGCTCAGGGTACATCGGTACAGACACGGAGGCCCTCCGACACTTGGGTGCCCTTGGGGCTGGAGTAGCTACCGACTCCGAGCTAGCAGGTGCCTCGTCATTGGACGGGAGATTGCTTCTCCCTCCAGAGGCCACCTCTGTGCTACTGGATGTCGCGGCTCTCCTTGCCCAACGTCTCGCCGGGTTTGGTCTCCGGGGGGCGGGCCTCCCGAGTTGCCGTTTGTACTGTTGGAGCATGGCAGGGCGCCTCCAGTCGCGATTCCCCTCCAACACCGCCATTGCTTCCTCCTTAGCTCCACTCATCACCAGTCGGGCGAATTTTTCCCAAGTGACTGGTCTTTGCATATGCCATCCATGTGCCGTGGGCACCACTGATCTGCCTTTCAACAACCTTTCGATCCACTCATAGTAACCACTAGGACAATATCCTCCTTGGTAATGTTGTGTACCAAACCCCCCATGCCACAATTCATCATGCTCCCTGTCGACGCACTCCTCCCAGTCCTCATACACACTCACAACATCTTTCTGCCATTGAGTCACCATCAGTAAGTTTGTGTCGCAGAGGTAAATCTGCTTTCCGGGAGGTTGGTAGCCTGGCTGAATGTTTCCTGGCCCCCAAGGTCTGGCTGGGCTAACATTTCCCAAGTCTTCGTTGTATATTTCTCCCACCTGTTCGGTTTTCAGCACCATTCCCTCCATCATATACGGGGGATGGAATGCTCCGCGTTCAATCCAGGATGTCTGCCCAGGTCCTATTTTACAATGGTACGCCCTAATGGCGTATGTGGTCAACGGGGGCAGCTTATCATCCCCGGGGAACGTAAACTCCCAGAGTTCAGCACAAACAACTGGGAGCCAATGGTTCAATGGCTCGTTCTCCCGGCACATTACCACAAAACGTGGCCATGCCTGGAGAATGAACGGGGTCTCCTTTTCGAATGACCACACAACCCGATCCTTTGCTTTGATTTCATGCGGTATCCACAATTTTTGGACCTTCTTTTTATGATCTTGGGTAAGTACACCGCGTGACACCTTTGCTGTAAATCTCATGCGGGGCTCACCCCTCCAATATTCAACCATTTTGGTGGAGGGTCCCCAACTAAAAATCCTATGTCTTCCTCTGTCTACAGGGCGGACTTTGGTTCCGGGATCAAGGGGCTCCATGATCACATCTAGGGCATACAGGACTCTCGTTTTTTGCGTGTGCCATGGATCCCATTGATCTGCTTTGTTGTTCCCGTCCGTAATCACAATTGAGCCCTGTAGAAACATTACGAAATGTCAATTCTGAGAAGGTCTACGAACAGTAGACTCCATCCCAAACAGCCTTATGCTGTTCGAAGTTTTCCATATCTTTATGGGGTAACAAGTCCCCATCAGGTAACCTATATAAAACACAGAGACATACAAAGAAGTTCCTCCAGCTAACTTTTTGAACAGAATCCATATCATCAGAATTATCCATTGCGCAGTAAGATTAAGTGCTGCCCTTTTATACCTCCCCAGGGTTGACCAAATTAATGTCAGCAATAAACCTATGAGTATGAAATATATCGCCGTTCCTGCTATAATGCAATAGGTACACTGAGAACCTATGCAAAACAAAAGGGCCAATTCGGTGTACAGACTGTCCAGTACGTATACTATGGTGACCGCGGTCGGCCAAAGCCATGGTCTCTGAGGGCTTAAATTTAAACCCGCGCATCCAATGAGGCTGAACGAGGCATGTAAAGGGGATGCTTTTCTAACGAAAAAGCGAATGCACCCTACTATTAATCCGAGGATGCATCCCAGACAAGTTTTTTTTTTTTGCTTATGTAATGGAGGAACAAATATTACTTGCAAAATGGACAGCATCGCAAGATCAATAAAATCTGTCCCTGCCTGGGGAGGACTCTCTGGGTGATGCCCGGTGGTGTTCGTCTGGTTGCTTGCCATGTTCAGCGTGACTAAACTTGAGATATTTGCTGCGCTGCTCTTTGCAGGTGCTTGCGGGTGGAGGCGTTACCTTGAGTCCCCTGTTGATGTAGGCGGAGCGTCAGTGCATCTGCTCCATTACACGCCCATGTCATCCAGAAGAGAGTCCAAACTATTGTCTGGTTCCGTGCTGTGTTTAAACACTTTATGGGCATTTTAATATAATTGTGGGTAAAAGCCATGAAGCGTAGTACATTGCTCTGTGAATTTGTGTCATTTAGTTCTCATTTTAATCAATCCTGAATTGATATCGTAAACTAGTACTTTGGTACTGATTAAGATGTATTAGTAACGTTACACACGGTGTATTGTCCATCCTTCAACACCAGTCCTCTCTTTAGGAGAACTGGGTAACTTTGAAGTTAAGTAATATTAATATTATTAAAATGATGCCTAACACTCAGGTTAAAATTTTGATTTTCATCCTAAGATTTTCCTTATTTACTTCCCCCTCAGGCACTTTCGTGTCCGGTACCTTAATACATAAGTGGGATGCCTAACCTAAACTTAGCTAGACCCTTTGTCCATTGACTTTTTTCCACTTTTCTTGCTTCTTTTTCTTTATTTCTTCTTTGACATCTCGAAGAGCCTTTCTCAAGAACTCTTTCTCTTGTCTTCCTTTTCGTCTTTGGACTGCACGGCACGGATAGCAGCATATACTATTAAGGCACCGACATAAAGTGACTAATTTAGAGATTACGGCGAGAGCTACGAGGATCGCTAATACAAGCAGTATCCATTTTAGGTACCACCATATAAATTCGATAATTTCCCACACAGCTGCCGCTGTATCTACAACTCCCTGTCCTATTCCATACATCATAGCTTCCGACATCATTCCAAAAAATCCTAGCCATCCTGCCGTCGGTACTTTCTTCCGAAAGTCACGTACAACATGCCAATAATTGTTTAATTTCTCACAGGCATATGGGTCCTTGGTTATATTGATCTCAGGGGCACTATATTCCTCATATACGCAGCTTCTCTCTCCTTTTGGAATGTACCAGGGAGATGAATTACTGTATGTCATCTTTGATAGGATAATATCATCCAATTCAAAAACATGTGTCTGTGATTTTGCATACACTCTGTCTTTGTTACATAGTTGATCTCGATATGTTTCATATCGATTATACATGAGGAACCCTGGATTTATACTTTCTAAAAGCCCAATCGGAGCAGCCACTTTCGGCCAGTGTGGTATGGCTACATGTATTCCAAGCCGTCCACACATTTTTTCTCTATTATTCAACAATATACCATGTGTTCCCCACCTAGTAGTAAAATAGGATTCATGCTCTCTTTTCAGTTGCTTGGCTACTTGGGACCCATTAAAACATCCAGAACTATTACACGGGATATAACCCCACTGATGCGGGTCACATGGATTAGAGTCGTGACTATAAACTGCCTTAGGTTTCAGGTTAGGTGCTCGAAAACACCCTCGATATCCTGTAACGTTTAAACTAAAATGCTCGGGGTCTTGGGGTTGCCATCTGAGCTGTGGATATTGAATGCTACTTATAATGGGGAACCAAGTCTTCACAATTAATTAGCTCCAGCTGAGGAGGGTTGTGGTCTTCGAAGGGGTACTGTGCAACTCTGCAGTTAAATTTGGCAGCATCATAGTGTCTTTCTGCACAGAGGTTGTAGATTTTGTAATGGTTTTTATGTTTTGAATCCAAAAACCGTACTACATCGTCTATATTGTTTCTGTACACTCCCTCAAGTCTCTCTGCTGGAAAGCCCATAGCTATGATGTTCGAGTATATATATGTTAAGTCCAGGTCGAAGCCATCCTCCTGGTATCTCCTTTTGTTCCGGCTGACCATGGTTTAGAACCATTTGTCATCAAATAAAGACAATTGTCGAATTGTGTCTCTTCTGGTATGGAGAGAAAAAACTTAACTTGTTGTTCCTTCTCTCCTTCACGTTACCATCAGTGGTTTCCAGCGTAAGGATGGTGAGGATAGGCTGGCGATTCATGCCCCCCATGCATGAGCTGTTGCACATGTATGACAGCAAAATGGTCGTATGGCGAGAGCCAAGCTGAGGCGGTTCATACGGCACAGTCACACTATGCCTCTTCGTGTTGGGGTCTTCATAATACAGTGCCAGTTCTGCTTACCAAAAGTGGCCCACTAGGCGGCTCGCATTCCACGCCCGGCTCCAAGCCAGCGAGCCGGGCCTCTTACCCATTTAAAGTTTGAGAATAGGTTGAGATCGTTTCAGCCCCAAGGCCTCTAGTCATTCGCTTTACCAGATAAAACTGCGAGGACTCTGAGCGCCAGCGGTCCTTGGGGATACTTCGGAAGGAACCAGCTACTAGATGGTTCGATTAGTCTTTCGCCCCTATACCCAGGTCGGACGACCGATTTGCACGTCAGGACCGCTGCGGGCCTCCACCAGAGTTTCCTCTGGCTTCGCCCTGCCCAGGCATAGTTCCAGGTGCTGCTGGAAAAACGTGCATCCTGGCATCTCATGATCCAGGACAGCTTCAGTAAATCCAGTACGGCTGAGCTTAGCTCTCCTCTTCAGCCAAGCTGACCACCATCCAGTCACCTTTGTTCTTGCTACAGGTCTAACCGGGATCGAGACATTAGTCAGTATCATCAAGTCCTTTGTGTCAACTTCTATGAAGACCCCCAACGGGCACCATATGAAGCCAGTGAACGAGATAAGGACATGGGCGGTCCCAGACACTACACGTGGGCCGCATTCAGTAACAAGAATAAGGTTACGTTCAATAGTGGAGACCCTGGCTTCCTGTACCTCCTTAGCATGCCTGGGCAAGGTTCCAGAAGTTGTAAAAATCCTCTTATTGTTGGTTAAATGCGGGTAGTTGTACACGTCTGGGCAGAATATTTTCCCCTTAGCCACTCTATCTTGTGGCCATATTTGCTCGGTCCACCACCTTCCCATGGAGGTGGATTCCCAATCTCTCTGGCTATAGCCTGGCAAGGATAGGCTTCCATCTCCAGACAAACGCAAGCCATCCTCCCACTTCCAAGGGAGAAAATCTTCCCACTTCATGGTGGTATCCCTGGGGATGACTGAGAGTTTCTTTTCCTGTTTAGATGACAATTTGTCATAGCCAATAGTCATCACAGTCTGGTATATCAGAATGGGGCAGTTCCAAGAATCTATGACACTGGCCCGTAAAGCAAACGGCGGCTGAGGAAGGTGATCGTTTGAGTGGAAACGATACCGTAGCGCCAACAACTGTGCTGGGTTTATCTGCCAGGGGGTGCCAGTATCGCACACATTCCAAACCCCGTTACGTCGGCCACAGGTGCATGTCTTTGTGTAGTATTTGATATCGACATCCCCACGAGTCCCTAGCAGCATTTGCAAAACGTGAAGGGGGCAGACCCCATTAATTCGATCCCGCACATCAAATGTTCAGCGCCCACCTCCGCTCGCTTAGGACGGTGCTCTTGCTTGTACTTTGCATCTCCAGACCAAATTAGGGCAAAAACAGGCGCAGCACAAAGGACACAGTCACCAGGCTCATAGTTAGACCATCTAACACTGGTGGTGGGGTGAGTATAGGGCATAACAATCCCTTTTTTCCAGGAATGATTAACACCATTCCAGGCCATGACCAAAAGGCCATTATTTGGGAAGACTCGGTCGGGGAGCATCTTCACATAGTCCTCCCCAACCCCCTGAACCCAACCTGGCACATGGTCTCGGTCAGCTTCCATCCTGATTTTTATACTTAAGTCGTAGTTGCTTGGGGTGGTACCTGTGGCCATCTTTACCCGTAAGTACGTTCCCTTCGACTTTTACTATAGTGGTAGATTTTCCGGTGGCGAGTATCCACAACTCACTTCCCACCTATAACGATACAGAGGGCTCGTGAGAGTGGGCAGGGGTAGAACCCCGTAACTTGGGGAGACTGAGTTGTTGGTTAATGGCAAAGAGGTTTTCAGGTAAGTGCCATCTGTGCTTATACAGTAGTATTTGTGATTTTGCCGCACGTACTGCACGTTCCGCGGACTCCGTTAGTGTTGGATTGATGCGGGATGGATAAGACATGTCGTATCCCTTCCTGCTCCAACCATGAACGAAAGTGCTTGGAAGTGCACACGGCGGCATTATCCATGGAAGCTCTTCTCGTAAGAGCTCCACCACTTTTTGGCACAACCTCTTTGCTCATTTCCATTTTTCAATCTCAGTCAAATTATTTTTAAGGAATTCACTTTACCGGCTATGAACAGTTTCCCGAACTATGCCGCTGCTTCCTGCTGCAGTTCCCCAGTTGTCCTTAGCGGACTCTTTACCATGGGGTGCCCGTTATAAGGCCTCACGGGACTTTTTGCTGTACTTCTGTATTCCAGCTATATTATATAGTTGTACTACAATTACCTTAATACTTTAACTATCCTGCTTGGGGTGATCAGTCCCAAGGGACAGTCTTTCGGTAAATTGTAGAGTCAACACGATCGTACGTTGTCGAGTGATAGAGCCTGAATCTTTCTCTTTGATTCAAAACTCAGAGATTATAGGATCCATCTATTCACTACCGAACTTTTCCCGCCAGAATTTTAATCTGTGGTCCAGTTACTCACAAATAGATTGTACGTTTTTCAATCATGTCCCTGTTCGGGCGCCATGTCGTCGGGTTAAGGTTTTCAAGGTCTTGTGTACAAGGCGATTAGCTATAACATAAGCCGTCCCTAGTTCCAAGCACACTACCTCCCTTTGCCTCTCTGGTAAAGGGCCCCTCGGTTGGTCAACTCAGTCAGCCTCTTGTTGCGGACACGGTTCTAAAACTATAATAAGCATATCAACTATACCTTATTATATTAGTGAGTAGTGTCGGCGCTTCACTGAGCAGGTTATTTAATTAGCCCGACCTGTTAAGAAACAGGTTCTTGACCTTACAATGCTACACCTTATCGTAGTCTCTTTTCTTAACTTCGTTTAGGGACTCATGATCGGATCCTAAATCCATTCCTTTCAAATAACATTTTCCCCATAAATGCCTAAAACTACCACCTAATCATTGACACAATAATTCAGGATGGAATAATGCTACCATGTGAGACACTCATTAAATGTGCAACAGGAGGAAATCAAACAATAACTCACCTATAACCCAATTGATGGTAGTAGGTAGGAGCCAGTTGATTCTTTAGTAGTCAGGGATCAACGCCGTTGTGCCTTTTCAGTACTTAATTCGTACTCAATTTTATTTTGTTTTTTGTCACAAAAATGTTTCTTCAAAAAATTAATAAAAGAATAGTAAAAACAGCAAAGTCAACCAAAAATAATAAAATCCATAAACTCAAGGGTATTGCCAGACGCTGATACCCAACAATATCAAAAGTACCGCCAGACGCTGGTACTAGTACATATACTTCAAAAACCACATAATCAAAAATACTTCAAAAACCGTATAATTAAGAATACTTCAAAACCATATAATCAAAAACACTTCAAAAACCGTATAATTAAAAATACTTCAAAACCATATAATCAAAAATACTTCAATAACCGTATAATTAAAAATACTTCAAAGACCGTATAATTAAAAATACTTCAAAACCATATAATCAAAAATACTTCAATAAAAAGGATTAATTCAAAAATAGTAAAAGAGAAATAAAAGATGAGTTAAAATCAAATGGTCCGAGAGCAAACAGCAAGAGCACCGTCCCAAGATAAGATAAAAACTTACGGCGGACAAACGCGGGCGAAGATCCAAAAAGAGCAAGAACTCAGGGTCACATCTCCGAGCGCTTATATAGCCACACACGGCTTTGAAGACATACCGACATCCGTTTTCTCACGCCAAGCCAATTAGTCATATCTATAACTTATCTTGTTTTTTCTCCAGGTGGCCTTTTGAAGTTCCTCCCTCAAAAGGATACATGTTCGGTGATAGATCATATTAGTGTCAATTGCGTCAGCACTTACATCATTTTTTACGTCACTGATGCCCGGTTCACCATATTAGGTCAGTACATCCACTCCATTTTGTCAGCACGTGCGCACAGGTTCAAACTAAGTTCAAGATGGCCGCTTTCTCATGACTTCAAATGAGCGCGCCTTCAAGGTCATTCTCAGATCCAAGCACACAGCTGTTCGTGAGTTCAAACGCACATGATCAAACGCATACAGGTTCACTAAAGTTTGAAACATTAAACAATTAATGATAAAAAAATCAGAAACAATATCAAATATTATTTAGCAGGTCCATTAATGATAAAAAAAACAGAAACAATATCAAATATTATTTAGCAGGTCCATTAATGATAAAAACAGAAACAATATCAAATATTATTTAGCAGGTTTTGATTATAATATTTTCGAACTTCCAGTGTATACAACAAATGACACACACAATTACTGTAATTGTTCAAGAAAAAAAAGACAAATCTTAATCTCATTCTTTCACTTTCCCCCTCTTATGGGCAGAACAGCGAATTTTGCCACCGTTTTTAAAAAGTGCATCGAGGCTGATTTTAGGGGCGAGAAACTAGTCATTGGCTGTATATGTTGAACGAAGACCTGAGTATGATCCGGGACATCTTCCCATAGGATTGGATATTGGATCACCAAGCGTTGTCATGTTCACAAACATGCTTTCATGTGTTTGCAGACATTCACTCAGTTAAAAATTTAATTTGAGTGAAAAATGAGATATAATCACACTGTTGCTTTCAAAAATCTTTGTTAGTTTTGTTATATTGTTTTTCTTGTTGTTGTTGTTGTTGTTGTTTTTCTCAGATGTTCTTTCTATGGAGTTTCTATTCTCTCCCTTCTCAATGAACAGAGTTGTTCTTTGAAGTATATTCTCGTATTTATTTGTTCTAATATTTTCTGTGTGCATATTCCGTCTTATGCAGTTACACTTTAAAACTTAACTGACTGATGGATGGATAGGTAGATGCAAGTTCATAAAAAGGAATAAAAGCCTTCTGCAGGATTCAGCACCTCATTGAGAGACTACTAACGTAAAAAAAAAAAAAAAATGCTTCCACGCAATTCGTACACCTTGTGAATGTAAACAAATAAAAGATAATATACTCTTTAGCTTGAAGATATGTAAAGAAAATGTAGGTCTAGGACGATTAAAAATGAAAAAACTGAAAGTATGTCAGAAACTACAATGTCAACCCTGTGATTTGTTGTTTGTCAGTTAGAATTGACAGTGAGTAGTAAAAAGCTTTACTTGTAAAAAAAAAAAAAATTATATTTCATACTATTTCATGCAAAAGTGGGGTTGTGACCGGTAGCGAAAAATAAAAAGTTCTTGACATCTCAAAAGTTATACATCTTTTATTTTTTTTCAAATTTGAAAAATGGCTGAACAAATGAAAAAAGTTTGTCAAAATTATATAAAACTATATCTAGTTTCTAATAACATTTCTAATAATATTCATTTATTTACCATATCGTAGATGGTTGCACAAAAATGTCAGGCTTTAGTTCAGGATTACTAGTACAATTTGTGTAAGCAGACAGTGTCAGGTGAATGAAAAGATTAAGAAGATTGGGAACATGCTGCTCGCACATGCTAAAATGGCTTGTTGTCTTATAGTGAGAATGGAAAGTCTTAAATTTGATGCACGAGTGTGTGTGTGTGTGTGTGTGTGAGTGAGTGCTGAAAGAAAACTGCTGAAAGAAATTTGTTATTTTTACAAACAATTCAATTTCTTGTACTGACAATTAGGAGTTTTTAACAGTGAAACAGATATTTGAGAATCTAATGGATGGAGAAAAGTTTGAATTAGAAGGAAAAATGTACTTTTAGATTTTAGACCAAAACTATTCTTTTATGGTAACTTGCGAACACAGACAAAACAGACAAGACAAAAACAGGTTCACGAACCTACAATGTCAACCAGTTTAATGATTGCCAGTTGTTTGTTTTTAAAAACACTGAAAAAGTTTTAAAATTTGAGACACAGTTGATAAATAAAAACTTAGAATACACCTGTAACTTGTGAAGAAATATGAAAATACAATATCTGAATTTGTTCACAAGCTTTACTTCAGCATTAAAATTTTGTGAAAATGAACAATAGAAACACAGTTTTTTTAAAATGGAAAGATTTAATTTCAACACATTTCGATTTCGACTCGGGTTACTTTTTTTTTTATAATTCTCAATTCGTACATTCATAGTTTCACCTCAGCTAGAAGCAGGTTAGTCTCTGGATCTCATCTAAATACCACATATGATGCTGGAGTAATTGCGTAATGCATGCATAACTGGTTGATTAATCCTGATAATACCTAACAACTGTGATATTTATTTTTATCCTTTGGTGCAACTTTTAAAGAGTTAAAACATTCAATTATTTCTACACTAGTTGCCTGGTTTTGAATAGTCACAAGTTACTTTTTAAAAAATGCTAAACACAAAATGCACACTACAAAACGAACATGTTGCACCATACTGCTCCCGCATTTGGCTGTTTTCACCTGAAAATACAGAATAAAGACACATTTAAATCAGTGAAAAGCACGGCTTGTAATATACACATTTAAGCCACTGGTAAGGCAAAAAATAAGTAAAATTAAATTAAATTAAATTAAATTAAGGGTTGACATACTTTGGATATTTCTACACTACTTGTCTGACTAGGGATAGCACCAAGTATAAATGAATGTTCATTCAATGAATGTTCAGTCCCTCCTACATTGTGTTACATGACAAGTTATAGGACGTTTGTATCGCTATTATATCACTGTAGTGATTCCTTCTCCAGAGATTCAAGCATGGACCTGGTGGACTTTTCTGGAATGTGTAACTTCAACTCGGAGACATCTCCTTGGGTGCCCACCATGCCTGTTGCAGCTCAGAGGTTTCTGAACCCTCCGATAAGGACCATAAATCATTGGAATGGTCAAAGGGGGGAGAGACTAGAGCAACAGTCCAGGATGCTGTGCCGTAAGAGAAAAAAAAACCTGACCAACTCATGAACCCTGTTTGGTGGGGGACACACACAGCTCCTCCTTCTCCAGGTTCCAGATGAACAAAGACAGACTTGTATGTGAATGTGTCTTAATGTGTATTTCTTAAAAAGGACTTTGTTTCCCATAATAACCCATGATTTCCACAGGATGTTCAAGCAAACCAGATGCCCTGAACATGTGATGGTAAACTTGACATGAATGGTCGATTGTTATATTGATCATTATAGAGGAGAATGTGCTAGAATGGTCATGTTTGGTGTCGTCTGAATGCTTAAATTGAGATGGGAAAGTTTTGACAGATTGCGAGCAACTTTACAACTCAGGTAATGTTTTATTGTCAAATAAAACTCTGGTACCGGGGGGGGTCAAAATCTCCCATCTCAAGACTGGAATTTACGACCCCGTTGGAGGAGGCGGAGGAAGGCCAGGCTTGGAAACCCTCGTCCAATCAGCAATAGGTGATGGAACTCCTTCAACCAATCAAAACTGGACAAGGAGACTCTTCATGAGAGTTCAAAAGACCCAGTCTACAGAGGTTCTGCCCTCTGTGCGCTCTGTTCCCCTCTGTTCAGCCCTCTGTGACCCTCTGTTCAGCCCTCTGTTCCCCTCTCTGCTCTGTTCCCCTCTGTCCCTCTGTTGCCCTCGGTTGCCCTCTTTCCCCTCCTTCTGCCGCTTCCTCTGGATACTTCACCTCTTACAACCAACTACAACCAACTTCCTCGACGGTTCCTGCTCAAGTTTCCTGCAAAGACTCTTGCTTCTCCTCCACCCTTGAAGCCGTGCCAGCGTTCCACTCGCTGCCCATCCAAGTGTGAGAGTGATTGAGGAACTTTTTCAAAGTTGCACATCACCCTCGTCCTCCAGCGGTCTGCCAAGCCAGAGCTTCCTTCAGGAACGGCCCAGTCACACCATGTGATCACAGCCGGCGGCCGTGACGAGCACGCGAGTCCAACTTCCAACAACCTTCCGCTGCCTGGAGTGTGTCATTAAGACGACCACTCTAGAAGGTTGTTCAGACCGGTGAATCTCCTGGCACGAGAGAAAGATACGCCTTCGGTCCTACGCCGCTCTCTGCCAGCTACGATCACCCCGTCTGCGACGAAAGATCCACGGCGGTCCGGAAGACGATCCGAGAGTGCCATCGACGCCTGAAGCTGCGTGTCCTCATCACCTCCATGCCACCACGCTGAGAACCAGGACGCCTCCTTCCAAAGCCGCCTGCCTCCTCCCTCACCTCCTGACCGACCTTCTGCATCTACTCATCACCCTCTCATCCATCCCTCCATCCCATTCATCCCTCCACTCATCGCCAAAGTAAGCCGCTGCTTGTCATCTCTGCACAGAGTGGTGTGTTGGGGTTTAGTAATGTTATTACTTGCCTGAGGTTGACAGTTAGACTAGAACGTCTGAACTTTCCCATCAGTTACACACGTGTCTGATACGGTATTGACATTGATTCATAACTGGTTTACGCTTCCATCGCGATATTGTCGGGATCATCTCATTCTCCTTTGCATCTTTCCTGTTTCTTTCTGTTCTTTTATTCCTAAATAAATCCATAAAATTACGTTGGTCTTGATCACATTACTTTGGAGTGTATTATAATCAATCTAAGAGCCTCTGATCAGTAAAGGACATTACATCACGAGTAGTGACTTCAGATAAATAGATTGATTACGCTAATAGTTAATTAAGTTACCACGGTTAATTAATTAATTAAGTGTTAATCAAGAGAGCTAAATAGTCTCCTGGAAACTATATTTCAGGTGGTGCCCCAAACTTTCGAGGAGATATTATTTTTCATAATATCCACGTCACAGACGCAGGCGTCCGTGACCAGACAATCCTTCACTTTCACTACAGCCTTATTGGTGCCCCCTGTGAGGCTGATTAATTGCTACATTTTGATTGTAAACCATTCCATAAAGGTAGAGTGTTCCCCCCCCTTGCTTCACCCCGTTTCTTCCCTCTCACTCTCTTCAAAGCGTGTGCCCAGCCTGCGCTGAGACATTATTAAGAAAAATAAATAAATAAAAATAAGAACAAAATTAATAACGCGTTTAAACCACTTTGTCTGTGCTTCAAAAGCACTGAAATTACTTTGATGGTACCTACTGCCTCGAAAAAAAAAAAAAAAAAAAAGACTACAAGTCTTATCGAGAGAATATACATGTGTTTGCTCTAGTGACAAACGCTGAGCATTAATTCATCAGGCCTGCGGACGGAATTCACGACCGAGTTACGAGCGTCTAACCAACAGTGAACCTTCACGTCCAACTCCAACTTTAATAATTGGCGTAGCTAACCAGTTATTAAAACGTTGTTCCAACACGACGGGAGTCTTACATTTGCCCGGCGCACGAGTTTCTGCCTACGGGAACAATAGTGATCAATTGACGTGAGCTTGTGTTGGGTGTGGTGAGCGTAATTGACCTATTCTTGTATTGCTGTGCATAGAGCAGAGATTTTGATCTCATAAGACTTTCGCGCATGCGTGGTCGCAGCTTCTTTTTCCCAGTGGAAGAAGCGCGCTCCTCTGGAGTCATTCCACATCACTGGAGGGCGGACAGAAAGTCCCGCCTCATTCACTTATTTATTGCTGTGTGTAGAGCAGAGATTTTGATCTCATAAGACTTTCGCGCATGCGTGGTCGCAGCTTCTTCTTCCCAGTGAAAGAAGCGCACGTCTCTGTAATAATTGTACCCCACTGGAGGGCGGACAGGAAGTCCCGCCTCATTAAAGGAAGTGACGTCAGCGTAGCAACTGTTGCTAGGCTAGCCGGCTAACAGCTAGCCTGCCATTGACAATAGGTTTAACACTGTTGAAGGCTATTTGTTGTTGCTAATGCTAATGCTTTGTCTATTTTTTTTTTTTTTCAGTGTTTGCAGATTCTTGCTCCACAGTCTTTCTCTACCTGTCCAGCTTACACGCTTCACCTGTTGTCACCAACCCAAAGTCAAACTACAGTTTGGATTTAAAATTACAAACCTAGTAATTCCAACCCCACTTGTGTATAAAAATAATTTTAATTAAGAATTAAGATTACAAATTTATACACAGATACACTTGAATATTTTTATTGAATAGCTGTCTCACTACTCAATTAGAAACATCGACAATAGAAACAAACCTTGCCTTTTTAATTAATAATTACTTATTAATTAAATAATTCAACCAGTCCATAAATAGCCCACACAATTAAATCTTGCATCCAAGTTGACAAACCAACTATTGAATTTGAAAAAAAAAACAAAAAAAAACGTGTTACTCACTTAAATAACTTAAAGAGTTATTAGTAGAAACAATTAAACAATTTGAGATTTGATTCAAACAAATTTTAAATTAACATTGAAATTTTAGAAATCAAATCCGCTAAAAGTAACGCACCTAAAGTGATCCCCTGGTTATCTCAACAACCTGAGTAATAACAATAGCAATTACTTAAACCGTTACTTTTAACATCCCAATAATTTAAGTTGGTTTTCAATAACTTAAGAACAATTCGCTGATAAGTTTTCCTTTAACATTTTAACTAGCTTACAAGCGTAAATTAAGGAATTCAGCAATAAAACAAAACAAACGATTAAATGGCTGAAAGCAGAGAATCCCCGGTCGACTACGAAAACCTGGATTCGTTAGAGCACCTGCTCGCCACAATCACTGATAAGATGTGCCCAGGTTATAGCACAACCCTGGCAGCAGATCAACCTGACGCTATCAATGATAATATCGCTCAGCTCATGAGCCAATTGGAGTCCACGGACCCCAAAGATAAATCCCTGGTTAAAGCCCTAAGTTGCATGACCCTGAACTTGGTGGCACAATTAAAAATTAAAGACAAAGAAATTGAAAACAGGGAACGACAATGGGAGCGTGGACAACAGGACCTAGCCCTGCTGAGACAAAGGGAGTCCCTCTTAACAGAGAGACTCGACATGGTTGAATCTCAGTCAAACACCACAGAACTTAGTAAGCTGAAACAAGACAACCTAGAGCTTACTCAAGAGGTGTCTCAACTGAGACAAGATCTAACTGACCATGAGGCCGTCAGAGATCAACAAACGCAAGACCTCCTAGATGCCCTGGCTGAGTCACTGACCTCTCAGAATGAACTCAAGCGGGTGGAGGCAAGATTATCCTTTTGTCAGAAAGAACTGTCTGATGCACTTGCAGAAGTGGAGACCTTGTCAGAAGCATTAAGGAAACAAGCACCTCGACAAACAGAGCTCTACCTTCGACTTCTGGACGAACATGATAAAACCAGGCAGTTGTTACAACAAGCCAATGAAAAGGTCCAGTCCCTCCAAAGTCAGGTTGACTCAATTACGGCGGAAAAGGAGGAAGAAGTAGAAAAGGACTACCACCTCCTCCGCCACGTAAAGTCCTTAGAGGACCATGTAAGTCAGCTCCAAGAAGACCTTAGCAGGACAAAGAATGAGCTGCAAAACACAGTAGAGCAAACCCAAAGAGCTAGAGACGCGGCCCACAAGCCCCCATCTAAGCCAGGGTCTCTGCTCAGAGATTCCAAGGAACAACCAATCACCTTTAAATCTCTCAATCCCTTCTCTCAGTGGACCGCTCACCCAGAAGGCAGCAGATCACAACCAAACTATGACTCTGCTTCCCTTCACTGGCCTAATAACCCTCCTCACCAGGGAGGTTATGCAGCCGCAGCCCCACCCGACAGAGCCCCAACACAGGGCCTGACCACAAATGTACTAAACAAACTGGCTCGCAACATACCTCGGTTTGAGCCCAAACCTGGAGGTAATACAGAGACCAGGTCATATCTGAGGGACATCGAATATCACCTTCAGCGGTTCCCAGAGGCAACCACCCCAGACAAAATCTACCTCCTCAAAATCACATCCAGCAGGGAGGTAGGCAACTTCATTGACAGGCAGCCACCAGCTGTTCAAAATGATTTTGACACCCTCACCAAAATGATGCTGAGGGAATACTCCAGCCCCGAACCCTCACTAGGTCTGTTGTCAGCTATCGCTGTCAAACAAGGGAGAAATGAGCCACCAGCTCAATACTATCACCGACTCCGACAAGCATTCTTCGGTGACAAAAATGAGCAAAATATGGAAGAAGACCTCAACTTCAAAGCCCTGTTCCTCCGAAATCTTCATCCTGGCACAAGCCACCACCTTGGAGTGACAGCCTGCCCCCGCACTATGAATAGCTTTCAGTTGCGTGACCTAGCAGATAAAGGCTTCGCAAAACAGATGCTGGGCAACTGGAAAAATGGTGAACCACCTTACTCACTGCTGCCACTGGGTGTCCAAAGTTCCCACATGGAACTTGAAGGGGATGCACCAGTATCCCCGCCAGAAGTAAAACCTTTGTCACAGACACACCGACAACCAGAGCGCAAAGCGAGTCCTCGTCAGGCCCGTAAGGCATTCTTCTCACAGAAGGCATGGTCAGATGACTCCACAGCGCCACCGCAGTCCGTGGTCAACCAGACGGGTTTCCACAAACCCCCACACCCTGGAAACGTTTGGCGTCGTCACGCTAACCATGGAGATGGCCACGTAAAACCGGTCCCCTCCACTCAAGCAGATTCCCAGGCTAACCGTCGTCGTAAGAAAAGTGACAATCAGAAAAATCCCAGTCCTGAGGAGGAACAGATGTACAAGCTGTTCGCCCAGTGGTACAAGGAACAAAATCCAAAGAAGCCTCCCACCAGACTAGGCCTGGAGGCAACTGAGAGTCAAGCCACACCACCGGCAGACAAGAACCTAACCTCAAACCCACCAAACCCAGCAGTCCTAGTCGTCAACTATGATCAGGACTCGCCACCCTTGGGTGAAAACTCATGGGTCAAACACCCAGCTCAACCCACACAACAGCTTTTGGGTGAGTTGACAGAAAGGGGGGTGGCTCGCAAGTTTTACCTTGCCACGACTCTCGAAGATCTGCTTCACTATGAAGCCCTTGTTGACACGGCAGCAGACATCACTACCATGTCGACACAGGTGTTTGACCAATTACAGCGAGCTGCCCACGCCCAAGATAAAACTCTCAAATTACAGAAATGTAAATTAGATGTCTCCACCGTTGGCACACAGTTGAACCCCTTAACGCTAATACACTGGACCATTGGACCCATGACTGTAGTCCACCCGGTCTATGTGTCACCACATAACAACATCCCTCTGCTTATCAGCAAAGATTTACTCAACAGGTTTGATCCGATTATAGATTTCCAACGTCTTAAAATCTGTGCCCAAGTTCGTCAACCTCTGCCGCTAGAGCATGACTCACACCCTTCTTACTATACAGTAGCAAATGGGGGTGACTCGGCGAGACACGACCCGTGCAGCAACCCACGAACACCCTCAAACTCAAATGTTGACACCGTTCTCTACCACCTTCCAGGCCAGAAACGCAACCGTTTCCTCATGGCCAAACGCAAGCCAGTGAAACACAAAGACTTGTTCACTGTCTGTGATCACCCAGTCAGCACCCATGACATGCGAGTGCATTGGAAGAAGGTACGGGGTCAATCACACATTCCCAGCCGAGACAGAGAGTATAATGACCTCACAGATACTTTGGCCAAAGAAGGTGCTCCCCACGGGAAGCCATGGAGCGTTCGACCTGCTCGGATCCACACAGAGTCCATGCCGGCCGTGTTGGCCGCAACTCGCCAACAATCCAGAAGTACTCCCACACAATGTAACACATCTTTACATTTGGCATGCGACCAGGTTTTTCAAAACTCAGATCTGGTAAATCGGCAGAACCAAGATCCCACCCTGTCATCTCTCATTCGCAGCGTCACGGCTGACCATGACAATGACGTCCCCAATCCCAATAGCGGCCCGCCGGACAGGGAACTGTCCCACTGGCTCACGGTCAAAAACAAACTGCGCATGGTTGATGGCTTGCTGGTTTATGTCTCAGATGAACATGCCACGCCAAGACTTGCAGTTCCACTGAGCCTAAGGGGGGTAATGCTAGCATATGCACATGTTGCACCATGCACAGGTCACAGGGGTGTCAAAGCAACTGTTGATGCACTACAGCAGGTAGCCTACTGGCCATGCATGCATCAAGATGTAGCTGACTACATAAAAGGGTGCTTAACATGCTGTCAGTTCCAGCCGACTCAACCTAATCTGAAACAGGGGAGTCACATTCCCCATAGTCAGACCTGCAAACCGATTGGGTGGGACCCCTGGTCAAATCTACCAGAAGCAATGAATCTTCTTGCAACTGGGCTCACCGAAACCAAATTAAACGGCACCACACCCCAACATCTCCAAAAAAAAAAACTAACACCGGATAATAACTAGGATAGGCTGATACGAAAACCCGCATCAAGCATAACTACAGACTGTATAAAAATGATAAGTTATTGAATTTACACCTGTGTCATATCCGTGTTGTTTGGTTGCTGTTTGGTTGCTGTTACTGTTAAGATGAAGTGGCCAATGTGTGATGAATGCATGAGAATAAGCTTTACGGTTAAAAATTAACATCAAATCACTGTCTAGGGAGTCAAGACTGAAATATTCTAATGTTTCGTTTCGTTCAACACACACAACATGAACAAACCATTTACCTGGCCCCTATCAATTCTGCCTTTCAAGACCTCGACACCACCATAAGAAACCTGGTTACCCCTTTAACTCGTGTTTGGTCGGGAGCCAATACCCTGCTAATTTCCATAGTCAGCGTCAGCTTCATTCTCTCTCAGAAGAATAAAAGATCTCAAGGACTCGTTTAATCGCTGTTAGGTGTTCAAACCAAAACTAAAGAACACTCAAGAAGACTTAATGATGTAAGCGCTCCTCCAACAGCAGAACATGGCTCCACCTTGATACAAGTTCAAAGGTCAACTATTATCTCTCTCACCAAAAAAAAAAACATATCTAGTCTCTGTGATAGTTGTGTTCATAGGCGTGTCGATCTTGATTATTGCATGTTTCTTCTTCTTCTTCTTCTTCTATCTTCTCCTTCTCCTTCTTTTTGAAAAAAAACATTTTCCTCATCAGTTAAGCCACACTTATTCCATTCACTATGAAGCTGTATTATGCCTAGTTCAAGAAATTAAATAAAGTGAACTTGAGAAGGATAAATCTAACAATTTTCCTCACGTAGTCTCACCAGTTCCTCTCAACTTACCCTTATTCAAGTCCGAACTCCAAACTTCGCCACAAACAATGTTAGGTGAACCGGGTTCACCTTCACCCACCTAACTACACTTCCCTCGTGAATCTAGTTTCCATCAACCTCGGTCTAGGTGATATTAGCTAAATGCATGCGACCCCCGGGGGTCATTCTACTGACTCACTCTCTCTCAGTTGACTAAGGGGAGTGGGGGATGTTAGAACACACCAGTCAGTGTATGAGTGACTCTCATCACCAGGATCCATGCGGCACCTACGACCACCCGAAGGACTCAACTCATCTTGGCCCCGATGGAATACCTGCGACAATTCCACACGACGCCAAGAGGGGGGATATGTAGTGATTCCTTCTCCAGAGATTCAAGCATGGACCTGGTGAACTTTTCCCGAATGTGTAACTTCAACTCGGAGACATCTCCTTGGGTTCCCACCATGCCTTTGGCAGCTCAGAGGTTTCGGAACACTCCGATAAGGACCATAAATCATTGGAATGGTCAAAGGGGGGAGAGACTAGAGCAACAGTCCAGGATGCTGTGCCGTAAGAGGAAAAACCCTGACCAACTCGTGAACCCTGTTTGGTGGGGGACACACACAGCTCCCCCTTCTCCTGGTTCCAGATGAACAAAGACAGACTTGTATGTGAATGTGTCTTAATGTGTATTTCTGAAAAAGGACTTTTGTTTCCCACTTAACCCATTGTTTCCACAGGATGTTCAAGCAAACCAGATGCCCTGAACATGTGATGTTAAACTTGACATGAATGGTTGATTGTTATGTTGATCGTTATAAGAAGACAATGTGCTAGAATGGTCATGTTTGGTGTCGTTTGAATGCTTGAATTGAGATGGGAAAGTTTTGACAGATTGTGAGCAACTTTACAACTCAGGTAATGTTTTATTGTCAAATAAAACTCTGGTACTGGGGGGATCAAAATCTCCCATCTCAAGACTGGAATTTACGACCCCGTTGGAGGAGGAGGAGGAAGGCCAGGCTTGGAAATCCTCGTCCAATCAGCAATAGGTGATGGAACTCCTTCAACCAATCAAGACTGGACAAGGAGACTCTTCATGAGAGTTTAAAAGACCCAGTTTACAGAGGTTCAGCCTCTGTTCACCCCTCTGTTCAGCCCTCTGTGTCCCTCTGTGCTCCTCTCCCCTCTGTCCCTCTGTTGCCCTCGGTTGCGCTCTTTGCCCTCCTTCTGCCGCTTCCTCTGGCTCCTTCGCCTCCTACAACCAACTACAACCAACTTCTTCGACGGTTCCTGCTCAAGTTCCTGCAAAGACTCTTGCTTCTCCTCCACCCTTGAAGCCGTGCCAGCATTCCACTCGCTGCCCATCCAAGTGTGAGAGTGATCGAGAACTTCTCCAAAGTTGCACGTCGCCCTCGTCCTACAGCGGTCTGCCAAGCCAGAGCCTCCTTCAGGAACGGCCCAGTCACACCACGTGATCACAGCCGGCGGCCGTGACGAGTACGCGAGTCCAACTTCCAACAACCTTCCGCTGCCTGGAGTGTGTCATTAAGGCGACCACTCTAGAAGGTTGTTCAGACCGGTGAATCACCTGGCACGAGAGAAAGATACGCCTTCGGTCCTACGCCGCTCTCTGCCATCTACGATCACCCTGTCTGCGACGAAAGATCCACGGCGGTCCGGAAGACGATCCGAGAGTGCCATCGACGCCTGAAGCTGCGGGTCCTCATCACCTCCAAGCCACCACGCTGAGAACCAGGACGCCTCCTTCCAAAGCCGCCTGCCTCCTCCCTCACCTCCTGACCGACCTTCTGCATCTACTCATCACCCTCTCATCCATCCATCCGTTGGGGTTTAGTAATATCATTACTTGCCTGAGGTTCACAGTTAGACTAGAACGTCTCAACTTTCCCATCAGTTACATACGCGTCTGATGCAGTATTGACATTGCTTCATAACTGGTTTGCGTTTCCATCGCGATATTGTTGGGATCATATTATTCTACTTCTGCATCTTTCCTGTTTCTTTCTGTTCTTTTATTCCTAAATAAATCTATAAAATTACGTTGGTCTTGATCACGTTACTTTGGAGTGTATTATAATCAATCTAAGAGCCTCTGATCAGTAAAGGACATTACATCACGAGTAGTGACTTCAGATAAATAGATTGATTACGCTAATAATTAATTAAGTTACCACAGTTAATTAATTAATTAAGTGTTAATCAAGAGAGCTTAATAGTCTCCTGGAAACTATATTTCAGGTGGTGCCCCAAACTTTCGAGGAGATATTATTTTTCATAATATCCACGTCACAGACGCAGGCGTCCGTGACCCGACAATCCGTCACTTTCACTACAAAGTTATCAACATTTTTATGTTTGGCGTTCCGGAGCCCACCTTATCTCAGGCTGAAAACGCGTTTTCTGCATTGTGCAATAACTTTGCAGGGAAGCTTCAGAAGATGAATTTTTCAGATCCCACTATCGGAGAAAGGGTTTTTCTAGAAGTTGCTCTTCAAATCTAAACTGTCTGAAGCGTTTTTTCAAAGTTATCAACATTTTTATGTTTGGCATTCCGGAACCCACCTTATCTCAGGCTGAAAATGAGTTTCCTGCTTTGTGCCATAACTTTGCAGGGAAGCTTCAGACCATGAAATTTTAACCTCCCACTATAGCAGAAAGGGTTTTTCTAGTAGTTGCACATTAAATCTAAGCTGTCTAAAGTGTTTATCCAAAGTTATCAACACTTTTATGTTTACCGTTCTGAAATCGACCTTATCTCAGGCTCAAAATGCATTTTCTGCATTGTGCTATAACTTTGCAGAGAAGCTTCTTAACATTAAATTTTAACCTCCCACTATAGCACAAAGGGTCTTTCTCGTAGTTGCACATCAAATCTCAGGTGTTTGAAGTGTTTTCCCAAAGTTATCAACATTTTTATGTTTGGCGTTCCGGAACCCACCTTATCTCAGGCTGAAAATGCGTTTTCAGCATTGTGCCATAACTTTGCAGAGAAGCTTCAGAAAATGAAAATTTCACCTCCCACTATAGCAGAAAGGGTCTTTCTAGTAGTTGCACATGAAATTTAAGCTGACTGAAGTGTTTTTCCAAAGTCATCAACATTTTTATGTTTGGCGTTCCGGAACAAACCTTATCTAAGGCTGAAAACGCGTTTTCTGCTTAGTGCCATAATTTGCTTGGAAGCTTCAGAACATGAATTTTTCACATTCCACTATAGCAAACAGAGTTTTTTCTAGTATTTGCACATTAAATCGAAGCTGTCTGAACTGTTTTTCCAAAGTTATCAACATTTTTATGTTTGGCGTTCCGAAACCCACCTTATCTCAGGCTGAGAAGCGTTTTTCTGCATTGTGCCATAACTTTGCAGGGAAGCTTCAGAACATGAAATTTTAACCTCCCACTATAGCAGAAAGGGTCTTTCTAGTCGTTGCACATCAAATCTAAGCTGTCTGAAGTGTTTCGTCAAAGTTATCACAATTTTTATGTTTGGCGTTTCCGGCACCGACCTTATCTCAGGCTGAAAACACCTTTTCTGCATTGTGCCATAACTTTGCAGGGAAGCTTCAGAACATGACATTTTTACTTCCCACTATAGCAGAAAGGGTCTTTCTCGTAGTTGCACATCAAATCTCAGCTGTCTGAAGTGTTTTTCCTAAGTTATCTACATTTTTATGGTTGCCGTTCCGGAATCGACCTTATCTCAGGCTGAAAACGTGTTTTACATATTGTGCCATAACTTTGCATAAAGCTTCAGAACATGAAATTTTCACATCCCACTATAGCAGAAAGGGTCTTTCTAGTAGTTGCACATCAAATCTAAGCTGTCTGAAGTGTTTTGTCAACGTTATCAACATTTTTATGTTTGGCGTTCCGGAAATCACCTTATCTCAGTCTGAAAACGTGTTTTCTGCATTGTGCCATAACTTTGCAGGGAAGCTTCAGAACATGAAATTTTCACCTCCCACAACAGGAGAAAGGGTCTTTCTAGTCGTTGCACATCAAATCTAAGCTGTCTGAAGTGTTTTTCAAAAGTTATCAACATTTTTATGTTTGGCGTTCTGGAATCGACTTTATCTCAGGCTGAAAACGCGTTTTACGCATTTTGCCATGACTTTGCATGGAAGCTTCAGAACATGAAAATTTCACCTCCCACTATAGCAGAAAGGGTCTTTCTCGTAGTTGCACATCAAATCTAAGCTGTCTGAAGTGTTTTTCCAAAGTTATCAACATTTTTATGTTTGTCGTTCCGGAATCGACCTAATCTCAGTTTGAAAACGCGTTTTCTGCATTGCGCAATACCTTTGCAGGGAAGCTTCAGAACATGAAACTATCACCTCCCACTATACCAGAAAGGGTCTTTCTAGTACTTGCACTTCAAATCTAAGGTGTCTGAAGTGTTTTTCCAAAGTTATCAAAATTTTTATGTTTGGCGTTCCGGAATCGACCTTATCTCAGTTTGAAAATGCGTTTTCTGCATTGTGCAATAACTTTACAGGGAAGCTTCAGAACATGAAATTTTCACCTCCCACTATAGCGGAAAGCATCTTACTAGTCGATGCACATCAAATCTAAGCTGTATGAGTGTTTTGTCAAAGTTATCACAATTTTTATGTTTGGCGTTCCGGAATCGACCTTATCTCAGGCTGAAATCGCGTTTTACGCTTTGTGCCATAACTTTGCAGGGAACCTTGAGAACATGAAATTTTCACCTCCCACTATAGCAGAAAGGGTCTTCCTAGTAGTCACACATCAAATCTAAGCTGTCTGAAGTGTTTTGTCAAAGTTATCACAATTTTTATGTTTGGCGTTCCGCAATCGACCTTATCTCATGCTGAAATCGCGGTTTACGCATTGTGCCATAACTTTGGAGGGAACCTTCAGAACATGAAAATTTCACCTCCCACTATAGCAGAAAGGGTCTTTATAGTACTTGCAGTTCAAATCTAAGCTGTCTGAAGTGTTTTTCCAAAGTTATCAACATTTTTATGTTTGGCGTTCTGGAATCGACCTTATCTCAGTTTGAAAACGCGTTTTCGGCATTGAGCAATAACTTCGCAGGGAAGCTTCAGAACATGAAAATTTCACCTCCCACTATAGCAGAAAGGGTCTTTCAAGTAGTTGCATATCAAATCTATGCTGTCTGATGTGTTTTTGCTAAGTTATCAACATTTTTATGTTTGGCGTTCCGGAATCGACCTTATCTCAGTTTGAAAACGCGTTTTTGGCATTGAGCAATAACTTCGCAGGGAAGCTTCAGAACATGAAAATTTCACCTCCCACTATAGCAGAAAGGGTCTTTCAAGTAGTTGCATATCAAATCTATGCTGTCTGATGTGTTTTTGCTAAGTTATCAACATTTTTATGTTTGGCGTTCCGGAATCGACCTTATCTCAGGCTGAAAACGCATTTTTCGCATTGTTCCATAACTTTGCAGGGAAGCTTCAGAACATGACATTTTCACCTCCCACTATTTCAGAAAGGGTCTTTCTCGTAGTTGGACATTAAATCTAAGCTGTCAGAAGTGATTTTCCAAAGTTACCAACATTTTTATGTTTGGCGTTCCGGAATCGACCTAATCTCAGTTTGAAAACGCGTTTTCGGCATTGTGCAATAACTGTGCAGGGAAGCTTCAGATCATGAAATTTTCAACTCCCACAATAGCAGAAAGGGTCTTTCTCGTAGATGCTCATCAAATCTAAGCTGTCTGAAGTGTTTTTCCAAAGTTATCAACATTTTTATGTTTGGCGTGCCGGAATCGAACTTATCTCAGTTTGAAATCGCGTTTTCTGCATTGTGCAATAACTTTGCAGGGAAGCTTCAGAACATGAAATTTTCACCTCCCACTATAGCAGAAAGGGTCTTTCTAGTAGATGCACATCAAATCTAAGCTGTCTGAAGTGTTTTGTCAAAGTTATCACAATTTTTATGTTTGGCGTTCCGGAATCGACCTTATCTCAGGCTGAAAACGCGTTTTACGCATTTTGCCATAACTTTCCAGGGAAGCTTCAGAACATGAAAATTTCACCTCCCACTATAGCAGAAAGGGTCTTTCTAGTAGTTGCACATCAAATCTAAGCTGTCTGCTGTGTTTTTCCAAAGTTATCAACATTTTTATGTTTGACGTTCCGAAACCCACCTTATCTCAGGCTGAAAACGCGTTTTCTGCATTGTGCCATAACTTTGCAGGGAAGCTTCAGAACATGAAATTTTCACCTCCCACTATAGCAGAAAGGGTCTTTCTCGTTGTTGCACATCAAATCTAAGCTGCCTGAAGTGTTTTTCGAAAGCTATCAACATTTTTATGTTTGGCGTTCCGGAATCGACCTAATCTCAGTTTGAAATCGCGTTTTCTGCATTGTGCAATAACTTTGCAGGGAAGCTTCAGAACATGACATTTTCACCTCCCATGACAGTAGAAAGGGTTTTTCTAGTAGTTGCACATCAAATCTAATCTGTCTGAAGTGTTTTTTCAAAGTTATCAACATTTTTATGTTTGGCGTTCCGGAACCCACCGTTTCTCAGGCTGAAAACGAGTTTTCTGCTTTGTGCCATAACTTTGCAGGGAAGCTTCAGAACATGAAATTTTCAGGTCCCACGATAGCAGAAAGGGTCTTACTAGTAGTTGCTCATCAAATCTAAGCTGTCTAAAGTTTTTTTTCCAAAGTTATCAACATTTTTATGTTTGGCGTTCCGGAACCCACGTTGTCTCTGGCTGAAAACGAGTTTTCTGCATCGTGCGATAACTTTGCAGGGAAGGTTCAGAACATGACATTTTCACCTCCCACTATAGCAGAAAGGGTCTTTCTAGTAGTTGCACATCAAATCTAAGCTGTCTGAAGTGTTTTCCCAAAGTTATCAACATTTTTATGTTTGGCGTTCCGGAACCCACCAGGTCTCAGGCTGAAAATGCGTTTTCTGCATTGTGCCATAACTTTGCAGAGAAGCTTCAGAAAATGAAATTTTCACCTCCCACTATAGCAGAAAGGGTTTTTCTAGTAGTTGCACATCAAATCTAAGCTGTCTGAAGTGTTTTCCGATAGTTATCAACATTTTTATGTTTGGCGTTCGACAATCGACCTTATCTCAGCCTGAAAACGCGTTTTCTGCATTGTGCCATAACTTTGCAGGGAAGCTTCAGAACATGAAATTTTAACCACCCACTATAGCAGAAAGGGTCTTTCTAGTAGTTGTACATCAAATCTAAGCTGTCTGAAGTGTTTTTCGAAAGTTATCAACATTTTTATGTTTGGCGTTCCGGAGCCCGCCTCATCTCAGGCTGAAAACGCGTTTTCTGCATTCTGCAATAACTTTGCAGAGAAGCTTCAGAAGATGAATTTTTCAGATCCCACTATCGGAGAAAGGGTTTTTCTAGTAGTTGCACTTCAAATATAATCTGTCTGAAGCGTTTTTTCAAAGTTATCAACATGTTTATGTTTGGCGTTCCAGAACCCACCTTATGGCAGGCTGAAAATGAGTTTCCTGCTTTGTGCCATAACTTTGCAGGGAAGCTTCAGACCATGAAATTTGAACCTCCCACTATAGCAGAAAGGGATTTTCTAGCAGTTGCGCATTAAATCTAAGCTGTCTAAAGTGTTTTTCCAAAGTTATCAACACTTTTATGTTTACCGTTCCGAAATCGACCTTATCTCAGGCTCAAAATGCGTTTTCTGCATTGTGCTATAACTTCGCAGAGAAGCTTCTTAACATTAAATTTTAACCTCCCACTATAGCACAAAGGGTCTTTCTCGTAGTTGCACATCAAATCTAAGGTGTTTGAAGTGTTTTCCCAAAGTTATCAACATTTTTATGTTTGGCGTTCCGGAACCCACCTTATCTCAGGCTGAAAATGCGTTTTCTGCATTGTGCCATAACTTTGCAGAGAAGCTTCAGAAAATGAAAATTTCACCTCCCACCATAGCAGAAAGGGTCTTTCTAGTAGTTGCACATTAAATTTAAGCTGACTGAAGTGTTTTTCCTAAGTTATCAACATTTTTTTGTTTTGCGTTCCGGAACCCACCGTTTCTCAGGCTGAAAACGAGTTTTCTGCATTGTGCAATAACTTTGCAGGGAAGCTTCAGAACATGAATTTTTCAGATCCCACTATAGCAGAAAGGGTTTTTCTAGTAGTTGCACAACAAATCCAACCTGTCTGAAGTGTTTTTTCAAAGTTATCAACATCTTTATGTTTGGCGTTCCGGAACCAACCTTATCTCAGGCTGAAAACGCGTTTTCTGCATTGTGCCAAAACTTTGCAGGGAAGCTTAAGAACATGAAATTTTCTCCTCACCCTATAGCAGAAAGGGTCTTTCTAGTAGTTGCACATCAAATCTAAGCTGTCTGAAGTGTTTTTCCAAAGTTATCAACATTTTTATGTTTGGCGTTCCGGAATCGACCTAATCTCAGTTTGAAAACGCGTTTTCTGCATTCTGCTATAACTTTGCAGGGACGCTTCAGAACATAAAACTTTCACCTCCCACTATAGCAGAAAGGGTCTGTCTAGTACTTGCACTTCAAATCTAAGCTATCTGAAGTGTTTTATCAAAGTTATCACAATTTTTATGTTTGGCGTTCCGGAATTGACCTTATCTCAGGCTGAAATCGCGTTTTTCGCATTGTGCCATAACTTTGCAGGGAACCTGCAGAACATGAAAATTTCACCTCCCACGATAGCAGAAAGGGTCTTTCTAGTAGTTGCACATCAAATCTAAGCTGTCTGAAGTGTTTTTCAAAAGTTATCAACATTTTTATGTTTGGCGTTCCGGAATCGACCTTATCTCAGGCTGAAAACGCGTTTTACGCATTTTGCCATGACTTTGCAGGGAAGCTTCAGAACATGAAAATTTCACCTCCCACTATAGCAGAAAGGGTCTTTCTAGTAGTTGCACATCAAATCTAAGCTGTCTGCAGTGTTTTTCCAAAGTTATCAACATTTTTATGTTTGCCGTTCCGGAACCCACCTTATCTGAGGCTGAAAACGCGTTATCTGCTTTGTGCCATAACTTTGCAGGGAAGCTTCAGAACATGGAATTTTCACCTCCCACTATATCAGAAAGGGTCTTTCTGGTAGTTGCACATCAAATTTAAGCTGTCTGAATTGTTTTTCCAAAGTTATCAAAATTTTCATGTTTGGCGTTCCGGAATCGACCTTGTCTCAGGCTTAAAACGCGTTTTACGCATTGTGCCACAACCTTGCAGGGAAGCTTCAGAACATGAAAATTTCACCTCCCACTATAGCAGAAAGGATTTTTCTAGTAGTTGCACATCAAAACTCAGCTGTCTGAAGTGTTTTTCCTAAGTTATCTACATTTTTATGTTTGCCGTTCCGGAATCGACCGTATCTCAGGATGAAAACGTGTTTTACACATTGTGCCATAACTTTGCATAAAGCTTCAGAACATGAAATTTTCACATCCCACTAAAGCAGAAAGGGTCTTTCTAGTAGTTGCACATCAAATCTAAGCTGTCTGAAGTGTTTTTCCAAAGTTATCAACATTTTTACTTTTGGCGTTCCGGAAATCACCTTATCTCATTCTGAAAACGTATTTTCTGCATTGTGCCATAACTTTGCAGGGAAGCTTCAGAACATAAAATTTTCAGCTCCCACATCAGGAGAAAGGGTCTTTCTAGTCGTTGCTCATCAAATCTAAGCGGTCTTAAATGTTTTTCCAAAGTTGTCAACTTTTTTATGTTTGGCGTTCCGGAACTCACCTGATCTCAGGCTGAAATTGAGTTTTCTGCTTTGTGCCATAACTTTGCAGGGAAGCTTCAGAACATGAACTTTTCACATCCCACAATAGCAGAAAGGGTCTTTCTAGCAGTTGCACATCAAATCTGAGCCGTCTGAAGTGTTTTTCCAAAGTTATCAACATTTTTATGTTTGGCGTTCCGGAATCGACCTTATCGTAGGCCGAAAACGCGTTTTACGCATTGTGCCATAACTTTGCAGGGAAGCTTCAGAACATGAAATTTTCACCTCCCACTATGGCAGAAAGGGTCTTTCTAGTAGTTGCACATCAAATCTAAGCTGTCTGAAGTGTTTTTCCAAAGTTATCACCATTTTTATGTTTGGCGTTCCGGAACCCACCTTATCTCAGGCACAAAACGTTTTTTCTGCATTGTGCATTAACTTTGCAGCGAAGCTTCAGAACATGAAATTTTCACGTCCCACGAAAGCAGAAAGGGTCTTTCTAGTAGTTGCACATCAAATCTAAGCTGTCTGAAGTGTTTTTCCTAAGTTATCAACATTTTTAGGTTTGGCGTACCGGAATCGACCTTATCTCAGGCTGAAAACGGGTTTTACTCATTTTGCCGTAACTTTGCAGGGAAGCTTCAGAACATGAAAATTTCACCACCCACTATAGCAGATACGGTCTTTCTCGTAGTTGCACATCAAATCTAAGCTGTCTGAAGTGTTTTTCCAAAGTTATCAACTTTTTTATGTTTGGCGTTCCGGAATCGACCTTATCTCAGGCTGAAAACGCGTTTTTCGGATTGTCCCATAACTTTGCAGGGAAGCTTCAGAACATGAAATTTTTACCTCCCACTATATCAGAAAGGGTCTTTCTCGTAGTTGCACATCAAATTAAAGCTGTCTGGAGTGTTTTTCCAAAGTTATCGCAATTTTAATGTTTGGCGTTCCGGAATCGACCTTATCTCAAGCTGAAAACGCGTTTTCTGGATTGTGCCATAAGTTTGCAGGGAAGCTTCAGAACATGAAATTTTCACCTCCCACTATATCAGAAAGGGTCTTTCTCGTAGTAGCACATCAAATCTAAGCTGTCTGAATTGATTTTCCAAAGTTATCAACATTTTTATGTTTGGCGTTCCGGAATCAACCTTATCCTAGGCTGAAAACGCGTTTTACGCATTGTGCCATAACTATGCAAGGAAGATTTAGAACATGAAATTTTCACCTCCCACTATAGCAGAAACGTTCTTTCCAGTAGTTGCACATCAAATCTAAGCTGTCTGAAGTGTTTTTCCAAAGTTATCAACATTTTTATGTTTGCTGTTCCGGAATCGACCATATCTCAGGCTGAAAACGTGTTTTACGCATTGTGCCAAAACTTTGCAGGGAAGCTTCAGAACATGAAATTTTCACAGCCCACTATAGCAGAAAGGGTCTTTCTAGTAGTTGCACATCAAATCTAAGCTGTCTGCAGTGTTTTTCCAAAGTTATCAACATTTTTTTTTTTTGCGGTTCCGGAACCCACCTTATCTCAGGCTGAAAACGCGTTTTCTGCTTTGTGCCAAAACTTTGCAGGGAAGCTTCAGAACATGAAATTTTCACAGCCCACTATAGCAGAAAGGGTCTTTCTAGTAGTTGCACATCAAATCTAAGCTGTCTGAAGTGTTTTTCCAAAGTTATCACCATTTTTATGTTTGGCGTTCCGTAATTGACCTTATCTCAGGCTGAAAACGCATTTTTCGCATTGTCCCATAACTTTGTAGGGAAGCTTCAGAACATGAAATTATTACTTCCGACTATATCAGAAAGGGTCTTTCTCGTAGTTGCACATCAATTCTAAGCTCTCTGAAGTGTTATGTCAAAGTTATCAACATTTTTATGTTTGGCGTTCCGGAATCGACCTAATCTCAGTTTGAAAACGGGTTTTACGCATTTTGCCATAACTTTGCAGGGAAGCTTCAGAACATGAAAATTTCACCACCCACTATAGCAGAAACGGTCTTTCTCGTAGTTGCACATCAAATCTAAGCTGTCTGAAGTGTTTTTCCAAAGTTATCACCATTTTTATGTTTGGCGTTCCGGAATCGACCTTTTCTCAGGCTGAAAACGCATTTTTCGCATTGTCCCATAACTTTGTAGGGAAGCTTCAGAACATGAAATTATTACTTCCGACTATATCAGAAAGGGTCTTTCTCGTAGTTGCACATCAATTCTAAGCTCTCTGAAGTGTTATGTCAAAGTTATCAACATTTTTATGTTTGGCGTTCCGGAATCGACCTAATCTCAGTTTGAAAACGGGTTTTACGCATTTTGCCATAACTTTGCAGGGAAGCTTCAGAACATGAAAATTTCACCACCCACTATAGCAGAAACGGTCTTTCTCGTAGTTGCACATCAAATCTAAGCTGTCTGAAGTGTTTTTCCAAAGTTATCACCATTTTTATGTTTGGCGTTCCGGAATCGACCTTTTCTCAGGCTGAAAAAGCGTTTTCTGCATTGTTCCATAACTTTGCAAGGAAGCTTCAGAACATGAAATTTTCACTTCCCACGATAGCAGAAAGGGTCTTTCTAGTAGATGCACATCAAATCTAAGCTGTCTGAAGTGTTTTGTTAAAGTTATCAACATTTTTATGTTTGGCGTTCCGGAATCGACCTAATCTCAGTTTGAAATCGCGTTTTCTGCATTGTGCAATAACTTTGCAGGGAAGCTTCAGAACATGAAACTTTCACCTCCCACAATAGCAGAAAGGGTCTTTCTAGTAGTTGCACATCAAACTCAAGCTGTCTGAATTGTTTTTCCAAAGTTATCACCATTTTTATGTTTGGCGTTCGAGAATCGGCCTTATCTCAGGCTGAAAACTCGTTTTCTGCATTATGCCATAACTTTGCAGGGAAGCTTCAGAACATGAAATTTTCACCTCCCACTATAAGAGAATGGGACTCTCTCGTCGTTGCACATCAAATCTAAGCTGTCTGAAGTGTTTTTCCAAAGTTATCACCATTTTTATGTTTGGCCTTCCGGAATCGACCTTATCTCAGGCTGAAAACGCGTTTTACGCATTGTGCCATAACTTTGCATAAAGCTTCAGAACATGAAATTTTCACCTCCCACAATAGCAGAAAGAGACTTTCTAGTAGTTGCAGATCAAATCTAAGCTGTCTGAATTGTTTTTCCAAAGTTATCACCATTTTTAAGTTTGGCGTTCCGTAATTGACCTTATCTCAGGCTGAAAACGCATTTTTCGCATTGTCCCATAACTTTGCAGGGAAGCTTCAGAACATGAAATTATTACCTCCCACTATATCAAAAAGGGTCTTTATCGTAGTTGCACATCAAATTTAAGCTCTCTGAAGTGTTTTGTCAAAGTTATCAACATTTTTATGTTTGGCATTCCGGAATCGACCTTATGTCAGGCTGAAATCGTGTTTTACGCATTGTGCCATAGCTTTGCAGGGAACCTTGAGAACATGAGAATTTCACCTCCCACTATAGCAGAAAGGGTCTTTCTAGTAGTTCCACATCAAATCTAAGCTGTCTGAAGTGTTTTTCCTAAGTTATCAACATTTTTATGTTTGGCGTTCCGGAATCGACCTTATCTCAGGCTGAAAACGCGTTTTACTCATTTTGCCATAACTTTGTAGGGAAGCTTCAGAACATGAAATTATTACTTCCGACTATATCAGAAAGGGTCTTTCTCGTAGTTGCACATCAATTCTAAGCTCTCTGAAGTGTTATGTCAAAGTTATCAACATTTTTATGTTTGGCGTTCCGGAATCGACCTAATCTCAGTTTGAAAACGGGTTTTACGCATTTTGCCATAACTTTGCAGGGAAGCTTCAGAACATGAAAATTTCACCACCCACTATAGCAGAAACGGTCTTTCTCGTAGTTGCACATCAAATCTAAGCTGTCTGAAGTGTTTTTCCAAAGTTATCACCATTTTTATGTTTGGCGTTCCGGAATCGACCTTTTCTCAGGCTGAAAAAGCGTTTTCTGCATTGTTCCATAACTTTGCAGGGAAGCTTCAGAACATGAAATTTTCACTTCCCACGATAGCAGAAAGGGTCTTTCTCGTAGTTGCACATCAAATCTAAGCTGTCTGAAGTGTTTTGTTAAAGTTATCAACATTTTTATGTTTGGCGTTCCGGAATCGACCTTATCTCAGACTGAAAACGCGTTTTCTGCATTGTGCCATAACTTTGCAGGGAAGCTTCAGAACATGACAATTTCACCCCCCACTATAGCAGAAAGGGTCGTTCTCGTAGTTGCACATCAAATCTAACCTGCCTTAAGTGTTTTTCCAAAGTTATCAACATTTTTATGTTTGGCGTTCCGGAATCGACCTAATCTCAGTTTGAAATCGCGTTTTCTGCATTGTGCAATAACTTTGCAGGGAAGCTTCAGAACATGAAACTTTCACCTCCCACAATAGCAGAAAGGGTCTTTCTAGTAGTTGCACATCAAACTCAAGCTGTCTGAATTGTTTTTCCAAAGTTATCACCATTTTTATGTTTGGCGTTCGAGAATCGGCCTTATCTCAGGCTGAAAACTCGTTTTCTGCATTATGCCATAACTTTGCAGGGAAGCTTCAGAACATGAAATTTTCACCTCCCACTATAAGAGAATGGGACTCTCTCGTCGTTGCACATCAAATCTAAGCTGTCTGAAGTGTTTTTCCAAAGTTATCACCATTTTTATGTTTGGCCTTCCGGAATCGACCTTATCTCAGGCTGAAAACGCGTTTTACGCATTGTGCCATAACTTTGCATAAAGCTTCAGAACATGAAATTTTCACCTCCCACAATAGCAGAAAGAGACTTTCTAGTAGTTGCAGATCAAATCTAAGCTGTCTGAATTGTTTTTCCAAAGTTATCACCATTTTTAAGTTTGGCGTTCCGTAATTGACCTTATCTCAGGCTGAAAACGCATTTTTCGCATTGTCCCATAACTTTGCAGGGAAGCTTCAGAACATGAAATTATTATCTCCCACTATATCAAAAAGGGTCTTTAGCGTAGTTGCACATCAAATTTAAGCTCTCTGAAGTGTTTTGTCAAAGTTATCAACATTTTTATGTTTCGCATTCCGGAATCGACCTTATGTCAGGCTGAAATCGTGTTTTACGCATTGTGCCATAGCTTTGCAGGGAACCTTGAGAACATGAGAATTTCACCTCCCACTATAGCAGAAAGGGTCTTTCTAGTAGTTCCACATCAAATCTAAGCTGTCTGAAGTGTTTTTCCTAAGTTATCAACATTTTTATGTTTGGCGTTCCGGAATCGACCTTATCTCAGGCTGAAAACGCGTTTTACTCATTTTGCCATAACTTTGCGGGGAAGCTTCAGAACATGAAAATTTCACAACCCACTATAGCAGAAACGGTCTTTCTCGTAGTTGCACATCAAATGTAAGCTGTCTGAATTGTTTATCCAAAGTTATCACCATTTTTATGTTTGGCGTTCCGTAATTGACCTTATCTCAGGCTGAAAACGCATTTTTCGCATTGTCCCATAACTTTGCAGGGAAGCTTCAGAACATGAAATTATTACCTCCCACTATTTCAGAAAGGGTCTTTCTCGTAGTTGCACATCAAATCTAAGCTGTCTGAAGTGTTTTTCCAAAGTTATCAACATTTTTATGTTTGGCGTTCCGGAATCGACCTTATCTCAGGCTTAGAACGCGTTTCACGCATTTTGCCATAACTTTGCAGGGAAGCTACAGAACATGAAAATTTCACCTCCCACTATAGCAGAAAGGGTCTTTCTAGTAGTTGCACGTCAAATTTAAGCTGTCTGAATTGTTTTTCCAAAGTTATCACCATTTTTATGTTTGGCGTTCCGTAATTGACCTTATCTCAGGCTGAAAACGCGTTTTCTGGATTGTGCCATAACTTTGCAGGGAAGCTTCAGAACATGAAATTTTCACCTCCCACTATATCAGAAACGTTCTTTCTAGTAGTTGCACATCAAATCTAAGCTGTCTGAAGTGTTTTTCCAAAGTTATCAACATTTTTATGTTTGCCGTTCCGGAATCGACCATATCTCAGGCTGAAAACGTGTTTTACGCATTGTGCCAAAACTTTGCAGGGAAGCTTCAGAACATGAAATTTTCACAGCCCACTATAGCAGAAAGGTTCTTTCTAGTAGTTGCACATTAAATCTAAGCTGTCTGAAGTGTTTTTCCAAAGTTATCAACATTTTTATGTTTGGCGTTCTGGAACTCACATTATCTCAGGCTGAAAATGCGTTTTTTGCATTGTGCCACAACTTTGCAGGGAAGCTTTAGAACATGAAATTTTCACCTCCCACGAGAGCAGAAATGGTCTTTCTAGCAGTTGCACATCAAATGTAAGCTGTCTGAAGTGTTTTTCCTAAGTTATCAACATTTTTATGTTTGGCGTTCCGGAACACACCTTATCTCAGGCTGAAAACGCGTTTTACGCATTTTGCAATAACTTTGCAGGGAAGCTTCAGAACATGAAAATTTCAACACCCACTATAGCAGAAAGGGTCTTTCTAGTAGTTCCACATCAAATCTAAGCTGTCTGAAGTGTTTTTCCCAAGTTATCAACATTTTTATGTTTGGCGTTCCGGAATCGACCTAATCTCAGGCTGAAAACGCGTTTCACGCATTTGCCATAACTTTGCGGGGAAGCTTCAGAACATGAAAATTTCACCACCCACTATAGCAGAAACGGTCTTTCTCGTAGTTGCACATCAAATCTAAGCTGTCTGAATTGTTTTTCCAAAGTTATCAACATTTTTATGTTTGGCGTTCCGTAAATGACCTTATCTCAGGCTGAAAACGCATTTTTCGCAATGTCCCATAACTTTGCAGGGAAGCTTCAGAACATGAAATTATTACCTCCGACTATATCAGAAAGGGTCTTTCTCGTAGTTGCACATCAATTCTAAGCTCTCTGAAGTGTTATGTCAAAGTTATCAACATTTTTATGTTTGGCATTCCGGAATCGACCTTATCTCAGGCTTAAAATGCGTTTTACGCATTTTGCCATAACTTTGCAGGGAAGCTTCAGAACATGAAAATTTCACCTCCCACTATAGCAGAAAGGGTCTTTCTAGTAGTTGCACATCAAATCTAAGCTGTCTGAAGTGTTTTTCCAAAGTTATCACCATTTTTATGTTTGGCGTCTGTAATTGTCCTTATCTCAGGCTGAAAACGCGTTTTCTGCATTGTGCCATAACTTTGCAGGGAAGCTTCAGAACATGAAAATTTCATCTCCCACTATAGCAGAAACGGTCTTTCTCGTAGTTGCACATCAAATCCAAGCTGTCTGAAGTGTTTTTCCAAAGTTATCAACTTTTTTATGTTTGGCGTTCCGGAATCGACCTTATCTCAGGCTGAAAACGCGTTTTTCGCATTGTCCCATAACTTTGCAGGGAAGGTTCTGAACATGACATTTTTACCTCCCACTATTGCAGAAAGGGTCTTTCTCGTAGTTGCACATCAAATCTAAGCTCTCTGAATTGTTTTGTCAAAGTTATCAACATTTTTATGTTTGGCGTTCCGAAATCGACCTTATCTCAGGCTGAAATCGCGTTTTACGCATTGTGCCATAACTTTGCCGGGAACCTTCAGAACATGAAAATTTCACCACCCGCTGTAGCAGAAAGGGTCTTTCTAGTAGTTGCAAATCAAATCTAAGCTGTATGAAGTGTTTTTCTAAAGTTTGCAACATTTTTACGTTTGGCGTTCCGGAATCGACCTTATCTCAGGCTGAAAACGCGTTTTACTCATTTTGCCATAACTTTGCGGGGAAGCTTCAGAACATGAAAATTTCACAACCCACTATAGCAGAAACGGTCTTTCTCGTAGTTGCACATCAAATGTAAGCTGTCTGAATTGTTTATCCAAAGTTATCACCATTTTTATGTTTGGCGTTCCGTAATTGACCTTATCTCAGGCTGAAAACGCATTTTTCGCATTGTCCCATAACTTTGCAGGGAAGCTTCAGAACATGAAATTATTACCTCCCACTATTTCAGAAAGGGTCTTTCTCGTAGTTGCACATCAAATCTAAGCTGTCTGAAGTGTTTTTCCAAAGTTATCAACATTTTTATGTTTGGCGTTCCGGAATCGACCTTATCTCAGGCTTAGAACGCGTTTCACGCATTTTGCCATAACTTTGCAGGGAAGCTACAGAACATGAAAATTTCACCTCCCACTATAGCAGAAAGGGTCTTTCTAGTAGTTGCACGTCAAATTTAAGCTGTCTGAATTGTTTTTCCAAAGTTATCACCATTTTTATGTTTGGCGTTCCGTAATTGACCTTATCTCAGGCTGAAAACGCGTTTTCTGGATTGTGCCATAACTTTGCAGGGAAGCTTCAGAACATGAAATTTTCACCTCCCACTATATCAGAAACGTTCTTTCTAGTAGTTGCACATCAAATCTAAGCTGTCTGAAGTGTTTTTCCAAAGTTATCAACATTTTTATGTTTGCCGTTCCGGAATCGACCATATCTCAGGCTGAAAACGTGTTTTACGCATTGTGCCAAAACTTTGCAGGGAAGCTTCAGAACATGAAATTTTCACAGCCCACTATAGCAGAAAGGTTCTTTCTAGTAGTTGCACATTAAATCTAAGCTGTCTGAAGTGTTTTTCCAAAGTTATCAACATTTTTATGTTTGGCGTTCTGGAACTCACATTATCTCAGGCTGAAAATGCGTTTTTTGCATTGTGCCACAACTTTGCAGGGAAGCTTTAGAACATGAAATTTTCACCTCCCACGAGAGCAGAAATGGTCTTTCTAGCAGTTGCACATCAAATGTAAGCTGTCTGAAGTGTTTTTCCTAAGTTATCAACATTTTTATGTTTGGCGTTCCGGAACACACCTTATCTCAGGCTGAAAACGCGTTTTACGCATTTTGCAATAACTTTGCAGGGAAGCTTCAGAACATGAAAATTTCAACACCCACTATAGCAGAAAGGGTCTTTCTAGTAGTTCCACATCAAATCTAAGCTGTCTGAAGTGTTTTTCCCAAGTTATCAACATTTTTATGTTTGGCGTTCCGGAATCGACCTAATCTCAGGCTGAAAACGCGTTTCACGCATTTGCCATAACTTTGCGGGGAAGCTTCAGAACATGAAAATTTCACCACCCACTATAGCAGAAACGGTCTTTCTCGTAGTTGCACATCAAATCTAAGCTGTCTGAATTGTTTTTCCAAAGTTATCAACATTTTTATGTTTGGCGTTCCGTAAATGACCTTATCTCAGGCTGAAAACGCATTTTTCGCAATGTCCCATAACTTTGCAGGGAAGCTTCAGAACATGAAATTATTACCTCCGACTATATCAGAAAGGGTCTTTCTCGTAGTTGCACATCAATTCTAAGCTCTCTGAAGTGTTATGTCAAAGTTATCAACATTTTTATGTTTGGCATTCCGGAATCGACCTTATCTCAGGCTTAAAATGCGTTTTACGCATTTTGCCATAACTTTGCAGGGAAGCTTCAGAACATGAAAATTTCACCTCCCACTATAGCAGAAAGGGTCTTTCTAGTAGTTGCACATCAAATCTAAGCTGTCTGAAGTGTTTTTCCAAAGTTATCACCATTTTTATGTTTGGCGTCTGTAATTGTCCTTATCTCAGGCTGAAAACGCGTTTTCTGCATTGTGCCATAACTTTGCAGGGAAGCTTCAGAACATGAAAATTTCATCTCCCACTATAGCAGAAACGGTCTTTCTCGTAGTTGCACATCAAATCCAAGCTGTCTGAAGTGTTTTTCCAAAGTTATCAACTTTTTTATGTTTGGCGTTCCGGAATCGACCTTATCTCAGGCTGAAAACGCGTTTTTCGCATTGTCCCATAACTTTGCAGGGAAGGTTCTGAACATGACATTTTTACCTCCCACTATTGCAGAAAGGGTCTTTCTCGTAGTTGCACATCAAATCTAAGCTCTCTGAATTGTTTTGTCAAAGTTATCAACATTTTTATGTTTGGCGTTCCGAAATCGACCTTATCTCAGGCTGAAATCGCGTTTTACGCATTGTGCCATAACTTTGCCGGGAACCTTCAGAACATGAAAATTTCACCACCCGCTGTAGCAGAAAGGGTCTTTCTAGTAGTTGCAAATCAAATCTAAGCTGTATGAAGTGTTTTTCTAAAGTTTGCAACATTTTTACGTTTGGCGTTCCGGAATCGACCTTATCTCAGGCTGAAAACGCGTTTTACGCATTTTGCCATAACTTGGCAGGGAAGCTTCAGAACATGAAATTTTCACCTCCCACTTTATCAGAAAGGGTCTTTGTAGTAGTTGCACATCAAATCTAAGCTGTCTGAACTGTTTTTCCAAAGTTATCAACATTTTTATGTTTGGCGTTCCGGAACCCACTTTATCTCAAGCCGGAAACGCATTTTCTGCATTGTGCCATAACTTCTCAGGGAAGCTACAGAACATGAAATTTTCACGTCCCACTATAGCAGAAAGGGTCTTTCTAGTAGTTGCACATCAAATCTAAGCTGTCTGAAGTGTTTTTCGAAATTTATCAACATTTTTATGTTTGGCGTTCCAGAATCGACCTTATCTCAGGCTGAAAACGCGTTCTCTGCATTGTGCCATAACTTTGCATGGAAGCTTCAGAACATGAAATTTTCACCTCCCACTATAGCAGAAAGGGTCTTTCCAGTAGTTGTAAATCAAATCTAAGCTGTCTGAAGTGTTTTTCCAAAGTTATCAACATTTTTATGTTGGGCGTTCCGGAATCGACCTTATCTCAGGCTGAAAACGCCTTTTCTGCATTGTGCAATAGCTTCCCAGGGAAGCTTCAGAACATGAAATGTTCACCTCCCACTATAGCAGAAAGGGTCTTTCTAGTAGTTGCACGTCAAATCTAAGCTGTCTGAAGTGTTTTTCGAAAGTTATCAACATTTTTATGTTTGGCGTTCCGGAATCGACCTCATCTCAGGCTGAAAACGTGTTTTCTGCATTGTGCTATAACTTTGCTGGGAAGCTTCAGAACATGAAATTTTCACCTCCCACTATATCGGAAAGGATCTTTCTCGTAGTTGCACATCACATCTAAGCTGTCTGAAGTGTTTTTCCAAAGTTATCAACATTTTTATGTTTGGCGTTCCGGAATCGACCTTATCTCAGGCTGAAAACGCGTTTTATGCATTGTGCCATAACTTTGCAGGGAAGCTTCAGAACATGAAATTTTCAAATCCCACTATTGCAGAAAGGGTCTTTCTAGTAGTTGCACATCATATCTAAGCTGTCTGAAGTGTTTTTTCAAAGTTATCAACATTTTTATGTTTGGCGTTCCGGAATCGACCTTATCTAACGCTGAATACGCGTTTTCGGAATTGTGCCATAACTTTGCAGGGAAGCTTCAGAACATGAAATTTTCACCTCCCACGATAGCAGAAAGGGTCTTTCTCGTAGATGCACGTCAAATCTAAGCTGTCTGATGTTTTCTTCCGAAGTTATCAACATTTTTATGTTTGGCGTTCCGGAAACGACCTTATCTCAGGCAGAAAACGCGTTTTACGCATTGTGGCATAACTTTGTAGGGAAGCTTCAGAACATCAAATTTTCACCTCCCACTATAGTGGAAAGGGTCTTTCTCGTAGTTGCACGTCAAATCTAAGCTGTCTGAAATGTTTTTTCCAAAGTTATCAACATTTTTATGTTTGGCGTTCCGGAACCCACCCTATCTCAGGCTGAAAACGCGTTTTCTGCATTGTTCCTTAACTTTGCAGGGAAGCTTCAGAACACGAAATTTTCACCTCCCACTATAGCAGAAAGGGTCTTTCTCGTAGTTGCACATCAAATCTAAGCTATCTGAATTGTTTTTCCAAAGTTATCAACATTTTTAAGTTTGGCGTTCCGGAACCCACCTTATCTCGGGCTGAAAACGCGTTTAATTCATTGTGCCATAACTTTGCAGGAAAGGTTCAAAAATGAAATTTTCACCACCCACTATAGCAGAAAGGGACTTTCTAGTAGTTGCACATCAAATCTAAGCTGTCTGAAGTGTTTTTCCAAAGTTATCAACATTTTTATGTTTGGCGTTCCGGAACCCACCTTATCTCCGGCTGAAAACGCGTTTTCTGCATTGTTCCTTAACTTTGCAGGGAAGCTTCAGAACGTGAAATTTTCAACTCCAACTATAACAGACAGGGTCTTTGTAGTAGTTGCACATCAAATCTAAGCTGTCTGAAGTGTTTTTCGAAAGTTATCAACATTTTTACGTTTGGCGTTCCGGAACCCACCTTATCTCAGGCTGAAAACGCGTTTTCTGCATTGTGCCATAACTTTGAAGGAAAGCTTCAGAAAATGAAAGTTTCACCTCCCACTATAGCAGAAAGGGTCTTTTGTAGTAGTTGCACATCAAATATAAGCTGTCTGAAGTGTTTTTCCAAAGTTATCAACATTTTTATGTTTGGCGTTCCGGACCCCACCTTTTCTCAGGCTAAAAACGGGTTTTCCACATTGTGCCAAAACTTTGCAGGGAAGCTTCAGAACATGAAATTTTAACCTCCCACAATAGCATAAAGGGTCTTTCTTGTAGTTGCACATCAAATCTAAGCTGTCTGAAATGTTTTTTCCAAAGTTATCAGCATTTTTAAGTTTGGCGTTCCGGAACCCACCTTATCTCGGGCTGAAAACGCGTTTAATTCATTGTGCCATAACTTTGCAGGAAAGGTTCAAAAATGAAATTTTCACCACCCACTATAGCAGAAAGGGACTTTCTCGTAGTTGCACATCAAATCTAAGCTGTCTGAAGTGTTTTTCCAAAGTTATCAACATTTTTATGTTTGGCGTTCCGGACCCCATCTTTTCTCAGGCTGAAAACGGGTTTTCCACATTGTGCCATAACTTTGCAGGGAAGCTTCAGAACATGAAATTTTCACCTCCCACTATAGCAGAAAGGGACTTTCTCGTAGTTGCACATCAAATCTAAGCTGTCTGAAGTGTTTTTCCAAAGTTATCAACATTTTTATGTTTGGCGTTCCGGACCCCATCTTTTCTCAGGCTGAAAACGGGTTTTCCACATTGTGCCATAACTTTGCAGGGAAGCTTCAGAACATGAAATTTTAACCACCCACTGTAGCAGAAAGGCTCTTTCTAGTAGTTGCATATCAAATCTAAGCTGTCTGAAGTGTTTTTCCAAAGTTATCAACATTTTTATGTTTGGCGTTCCGGAACCCACCTTATCTCCGGCTGAAAACGCGTTTTCTGCATTGTTCCTTAACTTTGCAGGGAAGCTTCAGAACGTGAAATTTTCAACTCCAACTATAACAGACAGGGTCTTTGTAGTAGTTGCACATCAAATCTAAGCTGTCTGAAGTGTTTTTCGAAAGTTATCAACATTTTTACGTTTGGCGTTCCGGAACCCACCTTATCTCAGGCTGAAAACGCGTTTTCTGCATTGTGCCATAACGTTGAAGGAAAGCTTCAGAAAATGAAAGTTTCACCTCCCACTATAGCAGAAAGGGTCTTTTGTAGTAGTTGCACATCAAATATAAGCTGTCTGAAGTGTTTTTCCAAAGTTATCAACATTTTTATGTATGGCGTTCCGGAACCCACCTTTTCTCTTGCTGAAAACGCGTTTTCTGCTTTGTGCCATAACTTTGCTGGGAATCTTCAGAACATGAAATTTTAACCTCCCACAATAGCATAAAGGGTCTTTCTTGTAGTTGCACATCAAATCTAAGCTGTCTGAAGTGTTTTTCCAAAGTTATCAACATTTTTTTGTTTGGCGTTCCGGAACCCACCTTATCTCCGGCTGAAAACGCGTTTTCTGCATTGTTCCTTAACTTTGCAGGGAAGCTTCAGAACGTGAAATTTTCAACTCCAACTATAACAGACAGGGTCTTTGTAGTAGTTGCACATCAAATCTAAGCTGTCTGAAGTGTTTTTCGAAAGTTATCAACATTTTTACGTTTGGCGTTCCGGAACCTACCTTATCTCAGGCTGAAAACGCGTTTTCTGCATTGTGCCATAACTTTGAAGGAAAGCTTCAGAAAATGAAAGTTTCACCTCCCACTATAGCAGAAAGGGTCTTTCTTATAGTTGCACATCAAATCTAAGCTGTCTGAAGTGTTTTTCGAAAGTTATCAACATTTTTACGTTTGGCCTTCGGGACCCCACCTTATCTCAGGCTGAAAACGGGTTTTCCACATTGTGCCATAACTTTGCAGGGAAGCTTCAGAACATGAAATTTTAACCACCCACTGTAGCAGAAAGGCTCTTTCTAGTAGTTGCATATCAAATCTAAGCTGTCTGAAGTGTTTTTCCAAAGTTATCAACATTTTTATGTTTGGCGTTCCGGAACCCACCTTATCTCCGGCTGAAAACGCGTTTTCTGCATTGTTCCTTAACTTTGCAGGGAAGCTTCAGAACGTGAAATTTTCAACTCCAACTATAACAGACAGGGTCTTTGTAGTAGTTGCACATCAAATCTAAGCTGTCTGAAGTGTTTTTCGAAAGTTATCAACATTTTTACGTTTGGCGTTCCGGAACCCACCTTATCTCAGGCTGAAAACGCGTTTTCTGCATTGTGCCATAACGTTGAAGGAAAGCTTCAGAAAATGAAAGTTTCACCTCCCACTATAGCAGAAAGGGTCTTTTGTAGTAGTTGCACATCAAATATAAGCTGTCTGAAGTGTTTTTCCAAAGTTATCAACATTTTTATGTATGGCGTTCCGGAACCCACCTTTTCTCTTGCTGAAAACGCGTTTTCTGCTTTGTGCCATAACTTTGCTGGGAATCTTCAGAACATTAAATTTTAACCTCCCACAATAGCATAAAGGGTCTTTCTTGTAGTTGCACATCAAATCTAAGCTGTCTGAAGTGTTTTTCCAAAGTTATCAACATTTTTTTGTTTGGCGTTCCGGAACCCACCTTATCTCCGGCTGAAAACGCGTTTTCTGCATTGTTCCTTAACTTTGCAGGGAAGCTTCAGAACGTGAAATTTTCAACTCCAACTATAACAGACAGGGTCTTTGTAGTAGTTGCACATCAAATCTAAGCTGTCTGAAGTGTTTTTCGAAAGTTATCAACATTTTTACGTTTGGCGTTCCGGAACCTACCTTATCTCAGGCTGAAAACGCGTTTTCTGCATTGTGCCATAACTTTGAAGGAAAGCTTCAGAAAATGAAAGTTTCACCTCCCACTATAGCAGAAAGGGTCTTTCTTATAGTTGCACATCAAATCTAAGCTGTCTGAAGTGTTTTTCGAAAGTTATCAACATTTTTACGTTTGGCGTTCCAGAATCAACCTTATCTCAGGCTGAAAACGCGTTTTACGCATTGTGCCATAACTTTGCTGGGAATCTTCAGAACATGAAATTTTAACCTCCCACAATAGCATAAAGGTTCTTTCTTGTAGTTGCACATCAAATCTAAGCTGTCTGAAATGTTTTTTCCAAAGTTATCAGCATTTTTAAGTTTGGCGTTCCGGAACCCACCTTATCTCGGGCTGAAAACGCGTTTAATTCATTGTGCCATAACTTTGCAGGAAAGGTTCAAAAATGAAATTTTCACCACCCACTATAGCAGAAAGGGACTTTCTAGTAGTTGCACATCAAATCTAAGCTGTCTGAAGTGTTTTTCCAAAGTTATCAACATTTTTATGTTTGGCGTTCCGGACCCCATCTTTTCTCAGGCTGAAAACGCGTTTTCTGCATTGTGCCATAACTTTGCTGCGAAGCTTCAGAACATGAAATTTTAACCACCCACTGTAGCAGAAAGGCTCTTTCTAGTAGTTGCATATCAAATCTAAGCTGTCTGAAGTGTTTTTCCAAAGTTATCAACATTTTTATGTTTGGCGTTCCGGAACCCACCTTATCTCCGGCTGAAAACGCGTTTTCTGCATTGTTCCTTAACTTTGCAGGGAAGCTTCAGAACGTGAAATTTTCAACTCCAACTATAACAGACAGGGTCTTTGTAGTAGTTGCACATCAAATCTAAGCTGTCTGAAGTGTTTTTCGAAAGTTATCAACATTTTTACGTTTGGCGTTCCGGAACCCACCTTATCTCAGGCTGAAAACGCGTTTTCTGCATTGTGCCATAACGTTGAAGGAAAGCTTCAGAAAATGAAAGTTTCACCTCCCACTATAGCAGAAAGGGTCTTTTGTAGTAGTTGCACATCAAATATAAGCTGTCTGAAGTGTTTTTCCAAAGTTATCAACATTTTTATGTTTGGCGTTCCGGAACCCACCTTTTCTCTTGCTGAAAACGCGTTTTCTGCTTTGTGCCATAACTTTGCTGGGAATCTTCAGAACATGAAATTTTAACCTCCCACAATAGCATAAAGGGTCTTTCTTGTAGTTGCACATCAAATCTAAGCTGTCTGAAATGTTTTTTCCAAAGTTATCAACATTTTTATGTTTGGCGTTCCGGAACCCACCTTATCTCAGGCTGAAAACGCGTTTTCTGCATTGTGCCATAACTTTGCTGCGAAGCTTCAGAACATGAAATTTTTACCACCCACTGTAGCAGAAAGGCTCTTTCTAGTAGTTGCATATCAAATCTAAGCTGTCTGAAGTGTTTTTCCAAAGTTATCAACATTCTTATGTTTGGCGTTCCGGAACCCACCTTATCTCCGGCTGAAAACGCTTTTTCTGCATTGTTCCTTAACTTTGCAGGGAAGCTTCAGAACGTGAAATTTTCAACTCCAACTATAACAGACAGGGTCTTTGTAGTAGTTGCACATCAAATCTAAGCTGTCTGAAGTGTTTTTCCAAAGTTATCAACATTTTTACGTTTGGCGTTCCGGAACCCACCTTATCTCAGGCTGAAAACGCGTTTTCTGCATTGTGCCATAACTTTGAAGGAAAGCTTCAGAAAATGAAAGTTTCACCTCCCACTATAGCAGAAAGGGTCTTTTGTAGTAGTTGCACATCAAATATAAGCTGTCTGAAGTGTTTTTCCAAAGTTATCAACATTTTTATGTTTGGCGTTCCGGACCGCACCTTTTCTCAGGCTGAAAACGGGTTTTCCACATTGTGCCAAAACTTTGCAGGGAAGCTTCAGAACATGAAATTTTCACGTCCCACTATAGCAGAAAGGGTCTTTCTCGTAGTTGCACATCAAATCTAAGCTATCTGAAGTGTTTTTCCAAAATTATCAACATTTTATATGTTTGGCATTCCGGAACCCACCTTATCTCAGCCTGAAAACGCGTTTTCTGCAATTTGCCATAACTTTGCTGGGAAGCTTCAGAACATGAAATTTTCACTTCGCACTATAGCAGAAAGGGTCTTTCTAGTAGTTGCACATCAAATCTAAGCTGTCTGAAGTGTTTTTCCAAAGTTATCAACACTTTTATGTTTGGCGTTCCGGAATAGACCTTATCTCAGGCTGAAAACGCGTTTTCTGCATTGTACCATAACTTTGCAGGGGAGCTTCAGAACATGAATTTTTCACTTCCCACTATAGCAGAAAGGGTCTTTCTAGTAGTTGCATATCAAATCTAAGCTGTCTGAAGTGTTTTTCCAAAGTTATCAACACTTTTATGTTTGCCGCTCCCGAACCCAACTAATATCAGGCTGAAAACGCATTTTCTGCATTGTGCCATAACTTTGCAGGGAAGCTTCAGAACATGAAATTTTCACCTCCCACTATAGAAGAAAGGGTCTTTCTAGTAGTTGCACATCAAATCTAAGCTGTCTGAAATGTTTTTTCCAAAGTTATCAACATTTTTATGTTTGGCGTTCCGAAACCCACCTTATCTCAGTCTGAAAACGCGTTTTCTGCATTGTCCCATAACTTTGCAGGGAAGCTTCAGAACATGAAAATTTAACCTCCCACAATAGCATAAAGGGTCTTTCTTGTTGTTGCACATCAAATCTAAGCTGTCTGAAGTGTTTTTCGAAAGTTATCAACATTTTTACGTTTGCCGTTCCGGAACCCACCTTATCTCAGGCTGAAAACTCTTTTTCTGCATTGTGCCCTAACTTTGCAGGGAAGCGTCAGAACATGAAATTTTCATATCGCACTATAGCAGAAAGGGTCTTTCTAGTAGTTGCACATCAAATCTAAGCTATCTGAATTGTTTTTCCAAAGTTATCAACACTTTTATGTTTCCCGTTCCGGAACCCACCTTATCTCAGGCTGAAAACGTGTTTTCTGCATTGTTCCTTAACTTTGCAGGGAAGCTTCAGAACACGAAATTTTCACCTCCCACAATTACAGACAGGGTCTTTGTAGTAGTTGCACATCAAATCTAAGCTGTCTGAAGTGTTTTTCGAAAGTGTTGTATATACTGGAAAATCGAAAATATTATAACCATGCTTTACACTTATTATGAGCACTTATTGAATCTGTATGCTTTGCACTTATTATGAGCACTTATTGAATCTGTATGCTTTGCACTTTTGAACTTGCAGGGCATGCTCTAACCTCAGGGTGAATTTGTAAGCAGAACATGTTTTTAAGCCGAGCTTGCGATTATGGTTAACACTTAGAAGGAACGTTGTATTAATAGAACATTGTGGTCTTCACTTAGAACATAAGTTACATTTATCAAAACAATGAAACTAACACTCAGCATGTTCAATGAATCTAAAACATCTGCATAAGACATAAGGGGTGTCTCTAATGAAGTTAAAACTTTCCACTAAGGACGACAGCTAGAACATGTGATGAAAATTAAAACTTTCCACTGAAGATGACAAGAACACGTCACCCATTAATGACGCATTGGGGGATTGTTTATTGAAATCGGCAATGTTGCTATAAAGGTCTAGGATAAACTGACCTCTCGCTCTCGCTCTTGATCCACGCTTTTGGCTTCATCCGTTTGCTGTAAGGTCTTGTATCTTAACTTGGGACGGTGCTCTTGCTCTTGCTCTTAGGCCATTTGATTTAACTCTTTTTGTTGTTCTCTTTTGGTTTTTTTTTTATTATTGATTGGTTGATTTTTATGATTAATTCTTTTGACTTATCTCTTTTATTGCATATACTTTGAATATATTTTTTAGGATCTTTGACTTAATCCTTTTTATTGTGTATGCATTTTGATTATATGATTTTTGACATTTATGTATGTGCACTAGCGTCTGGCAGTGCCTTTGACTTTGTTGGGTATTAGCGTCTGGCAATACCCTTGAGTTTATTGATGTTTATTGATTTTATTGTTTTCATTATCCTTTTTTGAATTTTATTGTTTTATTACCCTTTTATCATTTTTGTATTGAATTTTATTGTTTTATTACCCTTTTATCATTTTTGTATTGAATTTGATTCTTTATTGATTTTACTGTTTTGTTATCCTTTTTATCAATTTTTTGGAGAAATACTTTTGACATAAAAACAAAATAAAACTGAGTACGAATTAAGTACTGAAAAGGCACAACGGCATTGATCCCTGACTACTAAGAATCGACTGGCTCCTGTACTACCATCAACTGGGTTATAGGTGAGTTAATGCTGGATTGAATTAATGTTTGATTCCCTTTCCTGTGCACATGTAGTGAATGTCTCGACTGGTAGCATTATTCCATCCTGAATTATTATGTCAATGATGAAGTGGTAGTTCAGAAGGCTGAGGTAATATTTTATTTAAGGAATGGATTGAGGATCTAATCATTTGTCCCTAAACGAAGCTAAGTAAAGAGACTACGGTATAAGGTGTAGCATTGTAAGGTCAAGAACCTGTTTCTCAACAGGTCGGGCGAATTAAATAACCCGCTCAGTGAAGCGCCGACACTACTCACTAATATAATAGGTGAAGTAGATACATCTATTATAGTTTTAGAACCGTGTCTGCAACAAGAGGCTGACTGAGTTGACCACACGAGGGGGCCCTTTACCAGAGAGGCAGACGGAGGTAGTGTACTCGGAACTAGGGACGGCTTGTTACAGCCATTGCCCTGTACACAAAACCTTGAAATCCAAAACCCGAGCGACAGAAAGTTATCAACATTTTTATGTTTGGCGTTCCGGAACCCACCTTGTCTCAGGCTGAAAACGCGTTTTCTGCATTGTGCCATAACTTTGAAGGAAAGCTTCAGAGCATGAAATTTTCACCTCCCACTATAGCAGAAAGGGTCTTTCTCGTAGTTGCACATCAAATCTAAGCTATCTGAAGTGTTTTTCCAAAGTTATCAACATTTTTACGTTTGGCATTCCGGAACCCACCTTATCTCAGCCTGAAAACGTGTTTTCTGCAATGTGCCATAACTTTGCTGGGAAGCTTCAGAACATGAATTTTTCACTTCGCATTATAGCAGAAAGGGTCTTTCAAGTAGTTGCACATCAAATCTAAGCTGTCTGAAGTGTTTTTCCAAAGTTATCAACATTTTTATGTTTGGCGTTCCGGACCCCACCTTTTCTCAGGCTGAAAACGGGTTTTCCACATTGTGCCATAACTTTGCAGGGAAGCTTCAGAACATGAAATTTTCACCTCCCACAATAGCAGAAAGGGTCTTTCTCGTAGTTGCACATCAAATCTAAGCTATCTGAAGTGTTTTTCCAAAGTTATCAACATTTTTACGTTTGGCATTCCGGAACCCACCTTATATCAGCGTGAAAACGCGTTTTCTGCAATGTGCCATAAGTTTGCTGGGAAGATTCAGAACATGAATTTTTCACTTCGCACTATAGCAGAAAGGGTCTTCCTAGTAGTTGCACATCAAATCTAAGCTGTCTGAAGTGTTTTTCCGAAGTTATCAACATTTTTATGTTTGGCGTTCCGGAACCCACCTTTTCTCTTGCTGAAAACGCGTTTTCTGCTTTGTGCCATAACTTTGCTGGGAATCTTCAGAACATGAAATTTTAACCTCCCACAATAGCATAAAGGGTCTTTCTTGTAGTTGCACATCAAATCTAAGCTGTCTGAAGTGTTTTTCCAAAGTTATCAACATTTTTTTGTTTGGCGTTCCGGAACCCACCTTATCTCCGGCTGAAAACGCGTTTTCTGCATTGTTCCTTAACTTTGCAGGGAAGCTTCAGAACGTGAAATTTTCAACTCCAACTATAACAGACAGGGTCTTTGTAGTAGTTGCACATCAAATCTAAGCTGTCTGAAGTGTTTTTCGAAAGTTATCAACATTTTTACGTTTGGCGTTCCGGAACCTACCTTATCTCAGGCTGAAAACGCGTTTTCTGCATTGTGCCATAACTTTGAAGGAAAGCTTCAGAAAATGAAAGTTTCACCTCCCACTATAGCAGAAAGGGTCTTTTGTAGTAGTTGCACATCAAATATAAGCTGTCTGAAGTGTTTTTCCAAAGTTATCAACATTTTTATGTTTGGCGTTCCGGACCCCACCTTTTCTCAGACTGAAAACGGGTTTTCCACATTGTGCCATAACTTTGCAGGGAAGCTTCAGAACATGAAATTTTCACGCCCCACTATAGCAGAAAGGGTCTTTCTCGTAGTTGCACATCAAATCTAAGCTATCTGAAGTGTTTTTCCGAAGTTATCAACATTTTTACGTTTGGCATTCCGGAACCCACCTTATCTCAGCCTGAAAACGCGTTTTCTGCAATGTGCCATAACTTCGTTGGGAAGCTTCAGATCATGAAATTTTCACCTCCCACTATAGCAGAAAGGGTCTTTCTAGTAGTTGCACATCAAATCTAAGCTATCTGAAGTGTTTTTCCAAAGTTATCAACATTTTTACGTTTGGCATTCCGGAACCCACCTTATATCAGCGTGAAAACGCGTTTTCTGCAATGTGCCATAAGTTTGCTGGGAAGATTCAGAACATGAATTTTTCACTTCGCACTATAGCAGAAAGGGTCTTCCTAGTAGTTGCACATCAAATCTAAGCTGTCTGAAGTGTTTTTCCGAAGTTATCAACATTTTTATGTTTGGCGTTCCGGAACCCACCTTTTCTCTTGCTGAAAACGCGTTTTCTGCTTTGTGCCATAACTTTGCTGGGAATCTTCAGAACATGAAATTTTAACCTCCCACAATAGCATAAAGGGTCTTTCTTGTAGTTGCACATCAAATCTAAGCTGTCTGAAGTGTTTTTCCAAAGTTATCAACATTTTTTTGTTTGGCGTTCCGGAACCCACCTTATCTCCGGCTGAAAACGCGTTTTCTGCATTGTTCCTTAACTTTGCAGGGAAGCTTCAGAACGTGAAATTTTCAACTCCAACTATAACAGACAGGGTCTTTGTAGTAGTTGCACATCAAATCTAAGCTGTCTGAAGTGTTTTTCGAAAGTTATCAACATTTTTACGTTTGGCGTTCCGGAACCTACCTTATCTCAGGCTGAAAACGCGTTTTCTGCATTGTGCCATAACTTTGAAGGAAAGCTTCAGAAAATGAAAGTTTCACCTCCCACTATAGCAGAAAGGGTCTTTTGTAGTAGTTGCACATCAAATATAAGCTGTCTGAAGTGTTTTTCCAAAGTTATCAACATTTTTATGTTTGGCGTTCCGGACCCCACCTTTTCTCAGACTGAAAACGGGTTTTCCACATTGTGCCATAACTTTGCAGGGAAGCTTCAGAACATGAAATTTTCACGCCCCACTATAGCAGAAAGGGTCTTTCTCGTAGTTGCACATCAAATCTAAGCTATCTGAAGTGTTTTTCAGAAGTTATCAACATTTTTACGTTTGGCATTCCGGAACCCACCTTATCTCAGCCTGAAAACGCGTTTTCTGCAATGTGCCATAACTTCGTTGGGAAGCTTCAGATCATGAAATTTTCACCTCCCACTATAGCAGAAAGGGTCTTTCTAGTAGTTGCAAATCAAATCTAAGCTGTCTGAAGTGTTTTTCCAAAATTATCAACATTTATATGTTTGGCATTCCGGAACCCACCTGATCTCATCCTGAAAACGCGTTTTCTGCTTTGTGCCATAACTTTGCTGGGAATCTTCAGAACATGAAATTTTCTCCTCCCACAATAGCATAAAGGGTCTTTCTTGTAGTTGCACATCAAATCTAAGCTGTCTGAAGTGTTTTTCCAAAGTTATCAACATTTTTTTGTTTGGCGTTCCGGAACCCACCTTATCTCCGGCTGAAAACGCGTTTTCTGCATTGTTCCTTAACTTTGCAGGGAAGCTTCAGAACGTGAAATTTTCAACTCCAACTATAACAGACAGGGTCTTTGTAGTAGTTGCACATCAAATCTAAGCTGTCTGAAGTGTTTTTCGAAAGTTATCAACATTTTTACGTTTGGCGTTCCGGAACCTACCTTATCTCAGGCTGAAAACGCGTTTTCTGCATTGTGCCATAACTTTGAAGGAAAGCTTCAGAAAATGAAAGTTTCACCTCCCACTATAGCAGAAAGGGTCTTTTGTAGTAGTTGCACATCAAATATAAGCTGTCTGAAGTGTTTTTCCAAAGTTATCAACATTTTTATGTTTGGCGTTCCGGACCCCACCTTTTCTCAGACTGAAAACGGGTTTTCCACATTGTGCCATAACTTTGCAGGGAAGCTTCAGAACATGAAATTTTCACGCCCCACTATAGCAGAAAGGGTCTTTCTCGTAGTTGCACATCAAATCTAAGCTATCTGAAGTGTTTTTCCGAAGTTATCAACATTTTTACGTTTGGCATTCCGGAACCCACCTTATCTCAGCCTGAAAACGCGTTTTCTGCAATGTGCCATAACTTCGTTGGGAAGCTTCAGATCATGAAATTTTCACCTCCCACTATAGCAGAAAGGGTCTTTCTAGTAGTTGCAAATCAAATCTAAGCTGTCTGAAGTGTTTTTCCAAAATTATCAACATTTATATGTTTGGCATTCCGGAACCCACCTGATCTCATCCTGAAAACGCGTTTTCTGCAATGTGCCATAACTTTGCTGGGAAGCTTCAGAACATGAAATTTTCACTTCGCACTATAGCAGAAAGGGTCTTTCTAGTAGTTGCACATCAAATCTAAGCTGTCTGAAGTGTTTTTCCAAAGTTATCAACACTTTTATATTTGGCGTTCCGGAATAGACTTTATCTCAGGCTGAAAACACGTTTTCTGCATTGTACCATAACTATGCAGGGGAGCTTCAGAACATGAATTTTTCACTTCCCACTATAGCAGAAAGGGTCTTTCTAGTAGTTGCATATCAAATCTAAGCTGTCTGAAGTGTTTTTCCAAAGTTATCAACACTTTTATGTTTGCCGCTCCCGAACCCAACTAATATCAGGCTGAAAACGCATTTTCTGCATTGTGCCATAACTTTGCAGGTAAGCTTCAGAACATGAAATTTTCACCTCCCACTATAGAAGAAAGGGTCTTTCTAGTAGTTGCACATCAAATCTAAGCTGTCTGAAATGTTTTTTTCCAAAGTTATCAACATTTTTATGTTTGGCGTTCCGAAACCCACCTTATCTCAGTCTGAAAACGCGTTTTCTGCATTGTCCCATAACTTTGCAGGGAAGCTTCAGAACATGAAAATTTAACCTCCCACAATAGCATAAAGGGTCTTTCTTGTAGTTGCACATCAAATCAAAGCTGTCTGAAGTGTTTTTCCAAAGTTATCAACATTTTTATGTTTGGCGTTCCGGAACCCACCTTTTCTCTTGCTGAAAACGCGTTGTCTGCTTTGTGCCATAACTTTGCTGGGAATCTTCAGAACATGAAATTTTAACCTCCCACAATAGCATAAAGGGTCTTTCTAGTAGTTGCACATCAAATCAAAGCTGTCTGAAGTGTTTTTCCAAAGTTATCAACATTTTTATGTTTGGCGTTCCGGAATCCACCTTTTCTCAGGCTGTAAACGCTTTTTTTGCATTGTGCCATAACTTTGGAGGGAAGCTTCAGAACACGAAATTTTCACCTCCCACTATAGCAGAAAGGGTCTTTCTAGTAGTTGCACATCAAATCTAAGCTGTCTGAAGTGTTTTTCCAAAGTCATCAACATTCTTATGTTTGGTGTTCCGGAATCAACCTTATCTCCGGCTGAAAACGCGTTTTACGCATTGTGCCATAACTTTGCAGGAAAGCTTCAGAACATGAAATTTTCAACTCCCACTATAGCAGAAAGGGTCTTTCTAGTAGTTGCACATCAAATCAAAGCTGTCTGAAGTGTTTTTCCAAAGTTATCAATAATTTTATGTTTGGCGTTCCGGAATCGACCTTATCTCAGGCTGAAAACGCGTTTCCTGCATTGTGGCATAACTTTGCAGCTAAGCTTCAGAACATGAAATTTTCACCTCCCACTGAAGCAGAAAGGGTCTTTCTAGTAGTTGCACATCAAATCTAAGCTGTCTGAAATGTTTTTCCAAAGTTATCAACATTTTTATGTCTGGCGGTCCGGAATCAACCTTATCTCAGGCTGAAAACGCGTTTTACGCATTGTGCCATAACTTTGCATAAAGCTTTAGAACATGAAATTTTCACCTCCCACTATAGCAGAAAGGGTCTTTCTAGTAGTTGCAGATTAAATCTAAGCTGTCTGAAATGTTTTTCCAAAGTTATCAACTTTTTTATGTTTGGCGTTCCGGAACCCACCTTATCTCAGGCTGAAAACGCGTTTTCTTCATTGTTCTTTAACATTGCATAAAGCTTCAGAACATGAAATTTTCAACTCCCACTATAACAGAAAGGGTCTTTCTTGTAGTTGCAAATCAAATCTAAGTTGTCTGAAGTGTTTTTCGAAAGCTATAAACATTTTTATGTTTGGAGTTCCGGAATCGACCTTATCTCAGGCTGAAAACGCGTTTTCTGCATTGTGCCATAACTTTGCAGGGAAGCTTCAGATCATGAAATGTTCACCTCCCACTATAGCAGAAAGGGTCTTTCTATTAGTCGCACATCAAATCTAAGCTGTCTGAAGTGTTTTTCCAAAGTTATCAACACTTTTATGTTTGCCGCTCCCGAACCTAACTAATATCAGGCTGAAAACGCATTTTCTGCATTGTGCCATAACTTTGCAGGGAAGCTTCAGAACATGAAATTTTCACCTCCCACTATAGAAGAAAGGGTCTTTCTAGTAGTTGCACATCAAATCTAAGCTGTTTGAAGTGTTTTTGCAAAGTTATCAACATTTTTATGTTTGGCGTTCCGGAACCCACCTCATCTCTGGCTGAAAACGCGTTTTCTGCTTTGTGCCATAACTTTGCTGGGAATCTTCAGAACATGAAATTTTAACCTCCCACAATAGCATAAAGGGTCTTTCTTGTAGTTGCACATCTAATCTAAGCTGTCTGAAGTGTTTTTCCAAAGTTATCAACATTTTTACGTTTGCTGCTCCGGAACCCACATTATCTCGGGCTGAAAACGCGTTTTCTGCATTGTTCCTTGACTTTGCAGAGAAGCATCAAAACATGAAATTTTCAACTCCCACTATAACAGACAATGTCTTTCTAGTCGTTGCACATCAAATCTAATCTGTCTGAAGTGTTTTTGGAAAGATATCAACATTTTTATGTTTGGTGTTCCCGAACCCACCTTATCTCAGGCTGAAAACGCGTTTTCTGCATTGTGCCATAACTTTGAAGGCAAGCTTCAGAAAATGAAAATTTCACCTCCCACTATAGCAGAAAGGGTCTTTTGTAGTTGTTGCACATCAAATCTAAGCTGTCTGAAGTGTTTTTCCAAAGTTATCAACATTTTTATGTTTGGCGTTCCGGAATCAACCTTATCTCAGGCTGAAAACGCGTTTTACGCATTGTGCCATAACTTTGCAGGAAAGCATCAGAACATGAAATTTTCACCTCCCACTATAGCAGAAAGTGTCTTTCTAGTAGTTGCACATCAAATCTAAGCTGTCTGAAGTGTTTTTCCAAAATTTTCAACATTTTTATTTTTGGTCTTCGGGAACCCACCTTATCTCGGGCTGAAAACGCGTTTTACGCATTGTGCCATAACTTTGCATAAAGCTTTAGAACATGAAATTTTCACCTCCCACTATAGCAGAAAGGGTCTTTCTCGTAGTTACACATCAAATCTAAGCTGTCTGAAGTGTTGTTCCAAAGTTATCAACACTTTTATGTTTGGCGTTCTGGAATTGACCTTATGTGAGGCTGAAAACGCGATTTCTGCATTGTGACATAACTTTGCATGGAAGCTTCCGAACATGAAATTTTAACCTCCCACTATAGCAGAAAGGGTCTTTCTCGTAGTTACACATCAAATCTAAGCTGTCTGAAGTGTTGTTCCAAAGTTATCAACACTTTTAAGTTTGGCGTTCTGGAATTGGCCTTATGTGAGGCTGAAAACGTGTTTTCTGCATTGTGACATAACTTTGTAGGGAAGCTTCAGAACATGAAATTTTCACATCCCACGATAGCAGAAAGGGTCTTTCTAGTAGTTAAACATCAAATCTAAGCTGTCTAAAGAGTTTTTCCAAAGTTATCAACATTTTTATGTTTGGCGTTCCGGAATCGACCTTATCTCAGGCTGAAAACGCGTTTCCTGCATTGTGGCATAACTTTGCAGGGAAGCTTCAGAACATCGAATTTTCACTTCCACAATGGCAGAAATGGTCTTTCTAGTAGTTGCACATCAAATCTAAGCTGTCTGAAGTGTTTTTCCAGAATTATGAACATTTTTATGTTTGGCGTTCCGGAATCGACCTTATCTCAGGCTGAAAACGCGTTTTACGCATTGTGCCATAACTTTGCAGGAAATCTTCAGAACATGAAATTTTCACCTCCCACTATAGCAGAAAGGATCTTTCTAGTACTTGTACATCAAATCTAAGCTGTCTGAAGAGTTTTTCTAAAGTTATCAACACTTCTATGTTTGGCGTTCCGGAACCCACCTTCTCTCAGGCTGAAAACGCGTTTTCTGCATTGTGCCATAACTTTGCAGAGAAGCTTCAGAACATGGAATTTTAACCTCCCATGAATGCAGTAAGGGTCTTTCTAGTAGGTGCATATCAAATCTAAGCTGTCTGAAGTGTTTTTCCAAAGTTATCAACATTTTTATATTTGGCGTTCAGAACCCACCTTATCTCAGGCTGAAAACGTGTTTCTTTCTTTGTGCCATAACTTTGCAGGGAAGCTTCAGAACATGAAATTTTCACCTCTGACTATAGCAGAAAGGGACTTTCTCGCAGTTGCATATCAAATCTAAGCTGTCTGAAGTGTTTTTCCAAAGTTATCAACATTTTTATGTTTGGCGTTCCGGAATCGACTTTATCTCAGGCTGAAAACGTGTTTTCCGCATTGTGCCAAAACTTTGCAAGGAAGCTTCAGAACATGAAATTTTAAACTTCCACTATAGCAGAAAAGGTCTTTCTGGTAGTTGCACATCAAATCTAAGCTGTCTGAAGTGTTTTTCCAAACTTTTCAACATTTTTACTTTTGGCGTTCGGGAACCCACCTTATCTCAAGCTGAAAACTCGTTTTCTGCATTGTGCCATAACTTTGCAGGAAACTTCATAATATGAAATTTTAACCTCCCACTATTGCAGAAAGGGTCTTTCTAGTAGTTGCACATCAAATCTAAGCTGTCTGAAGTGTTTTTCCAACGTTATCAACATTTTTATGTTTGGCGTTCCGGAATCGACCTTATCTCAGACTGAAAACGCGTTTTACGCATTGTGCCATGACTTTGGAGGGAAGCTTCAGAACATTGCATTTTCACCACCCACTATATCAGAAAGGGTCTTTCTAGTAGTTGCACATCAAATCTAAGCAGTCTGAAGTGTTTTTCCAAAGTTATCAACCTTTTTATGTTTAGCGTACAGGAATCGACCTTATCACAGGCTGAAAACGCGTTTTCTGCATTGTGCCATAACTTTGCAAGGAAGCTTCAGAACATGAAATTTTCACATCCCACTGTAGCAGAAAGGGTCTTTCTAGTAGTTGCACATTAAAGCTAAGCTGTCTGAAGTGTTTTTCCAAACTTATCAACATTTTTAAGTTTGGCGTTCCGGAACCCATCTTATCTCAGGCTGAAAACGCGTTTTCTGCATTGTGCCATACCTTTGCAGGGAAGCTTCAGAACATGAAATGTTCACCTCCCACTATAGCAGAAAGGGTCTTTCTCGTAGTTGCACATCAAATCTAAGCTGTCTGAAGTGTTTTTCGAAAGTTATCAACATTTTTATGTTTGGCGTTCCGGAATCGACCTTATCTCAGGATGAAAAATCGTTTTCTACATTGTCCCATAACTTTGCAGGGAAGCTTCAGAACATGGAATTCTGACCTCCCAATATGGCAGAAAGGGTCTTTCTAGTAGTTGCACATCAAATCTAAGCTGTCTGTAGAATTTTTCCTGAGTTATCAACATTTTTATGTTTGGCCTTCTGAAATCAACCTCATCTCACGCTGAAAACGCGTTTTACGCATTGTGCCATAACTTTGCAGGGAAGTTTCAGTACATGATATTTTCACTTCCCACATTAGTAGAAAGGGTCTTTCTCGTAGTTGCACATCAAATCTAAGCTGTCTGAAGTGTTTTTCCAAAGTTATCAACATTTTTATGTTTGGCGTTCTGGAACCCACCTTATCTCACGCTTAAAACGCGTTTTCTGCATTGTGCCATAACTTTGCAGGGAAGCTTTAGAACATGAAATTTTCACCTCCCACTTCAGCAGAAAGGGTATTACTAGTAGTTGCACATCAAATCTAAGCTGTCTGTAGAGTTTTTCCTGAGTTATCAACGTTTTTATGTTTGGCGTTCCGGAATCGACCTTATCTCAGGCTAAAAACGCGTTTTCTGCAATGTGCCATAACTTTGCAGGGAAGCTTCAGAACATGAAATTTTCAACTTCCACTATAGCAGAAAGGCTCTTTCCAGCAGTTGCACATCAAATCTAAGCTGTCTGAAGTGTTTTTCCAAAGTTATCAACATTTTTATGTTTGGCGTTCCGGAACCCACCTTATCTCAGGCTGAAAACGCGCTTTGTGCATTGTGCCATAACTTCTCAGGGAAGCTTCAGAAAATGAAATTTTCACCTCCCACTATAGCAGAAAGGGTCTTTCTAGTAGTTGCACATCAAATATAAACTGTCTGAAGTGTTTTTCCAAAGTTATCAACATTTTTATGTTTGGCGTTCGGGAATTGACCTTATCTCAGGCTGAAAACGTGTTTTACGCATTGTGCCATAACTTTACAGGGAAGCTTCAGAAAATGAAATTTTGACATCCCACTATAGCAGAAAGGTACTTTCTAGTAGTTGCACATCAAATCTGAGCCGTCTGAAGTGTTTTTCCAAAGTTATCAACATTTTTATGTTTGGCGTTCCGGAACCCACCTTATCTCAGGCTGAAAACGCGTTTTCTGCATTGTGCCATAACTTTGCAGGGAAGCTTCAAAACATGAAATTTTCACCTTCCACTATAACAGACAGGGTCTTTCTAGTAGTTGCACATCAAATATAAGTTGTCTGAAGTGTTTCTCGAAAACTAGCAACATTTTTATGTTTGGCGTTCCGGAAACGACCTTATCTCGGGCTGAAAACGCGTTTTCTGCATTGTGCCATAACTTTGCAGGGAAGCTTCAGAACATGAAATTTTCACCTCCCACTATAGCAGAAACGGTCTTTCTAGTCGTTGTACATCAAATCTAAGCTATCTGAAGTTTTTTTCCAAAGTTATCAACATTTTTACGTTTGGCGCTCCGGAACCCACATTATCATAGGCTAAAAACGCGTTTTTTGCATTGTGCCATAACTTTGCAAGGAAGCTTCAGAACATGAAATTTTCACATCCCACTATAGCATAAAGGGTCTTTCTAGTAGTTGCACTTCAAATCTAAGCTGTCTGAAATGTTTTTCCAAAGTTATCAACATTTTTATGTTTGGCGTTCCGGAACCCACCTTATCTCAGGCTGAAAACGCGTTTTCTGCATTGTGCCATAACTTTGCAGGGAAGCTTCAAAACATGAAATTTTCACCTTCTACTATTGCGGAAAGTGTCTTTCTAGTAGTTGCACATCAAATCTAAGCTGTCTGAAATGTTTTTTCCAAAGTTATAAACATTTTTATGTTTGGCGTTCCCGAACCCTCTTTATCTCAGGCTGAAAACGCATTTTCTGCATTGTGTCATAACTTTGCAGGGAAGCTTCAGAACATGAAATTTTCACCTCCCACTATAGCAGAAACGGTCTTTCAAGTCGTTGTACATCAAATCTAAGCTATCTGAAGTTTTTTTCCAAAGTTATCAACATTTTTACGTTTGGCGCTCCGGAACCCACATTATCATAGGCTAAAAACGCGTTTTTTGCATTGTGCCATAACTTTGCAAGGAAGCTTCAGAACATGAAATTTTCACATCCCACTATAGCATAAAGGGTCTTTCTAGTAGTTGCACTTCAAATCTAAGCTGTCTTGAAGTGTTTTTCTGAAGTTATCAACATTTTTATGTTTGGCGTTCTGGAACCCACCTTTTCTCGGCCTGAAAACGCGTTTTACATATTTAGCCATAACTTTGCAGGAAAGCTTCAGAACATGAAATTTTCAACTCCCACTATAGCAGGAAGGGTCTTTCCAGTAGTTGCACATCAAATCTAAGCTGTCTGAAGTGTTTTTCCAAAGTTATCAATATTTTTATGTTTGACGTTCCGGAATCGACCTAATCTCAGGCTGACAACGTGTTTTCTGCATTGTGCCATAACTTTGCAGGAAAGCCTCAGAACATGAAATTTTCACATCCCACTATAGAAAAAAGGGTTTTTCTAGGAGTTGCACATCAAATCTAAGCTGTCTGAAGTGTTTTTCCAAATTTATCAATATTTTTATGTTTGGCGTTCCGGAATCGACCGTATCTCAGGCTGAAAACGCGTTTTCTGCATTGCGCCATAACTTTGCAGGGAGACTTCAGAACATGAAATTTTCTCCTCCCACTATAGCAGAAAAAGGCTTTCTAGTAGTTGCACATCAAATCTAAGCTGTCGAAAGTGTTTTTCCAAAGTTATCAACATTTTTATGTTTGGCGTTTCGGAATCGACCTTAACTCAGGCTAAAAATGCATTTTCTGCATTTTGACATAACTTTGCAGGGAAGCTTCAGAAAATGAATTTTTCACCTCCCACTATAGCAGAAAGGGTCTTTCTAGTAGTAGCACATCAAATGTAAGCTGTCTGAAGTGTTTTTCCAAAGTTATCAACATTTTTTATGTTTGGCGTTCCGGAACCCACCTTATCTCAGGCTGAAAACGCGTTTTCTGCATTTTGCCATAACTTTGCAGGGAAGATTCAGAACATGAAATTTTCACCACCCAATATAGCAGAAAGGGTCTTTCTAGTAGTTGCACATCAAATCTAAGCTGTCTTGAAGTGTTTTTCTGAAGTTATCAACATTTTTATGTTTGGCGTTCCGGAATCAACCTTATCTCAGGCTGAAAACGCGTTTTACGCATTGTGCCATAACTTTGCAGGAAAGCTACAGAACATAAAATTTTCAACTCCCACTATAGAAGAAAGGGTCTTTCTAGTAGTTGCACATCAAATCTAAGCTGTCTGAAGTGTTTTTCCAAAGTTATCAATATTTTTATGTTTGGCGTTCCGGAATCGACCTTATCTCAGGCTGACAACGCGTTTCCTGCATTGTGGCATAACTTTGCAGGGAAGCTTCAGAACATGAAATTTTCACCTCCTACTGTAGCAGAAAGGGTCTTTCTGGTAGTTGCACATCAAATCTAAGCTGTCTGAAGTGTTTTTCCAAAGTTATCAACATTTTTATGTTTGGTGTTCTGGAACCCACCTAATCTCAGGATCAAAACGCGTTTTCTGCATTGTGCCATAACTTTGCAGGGAAGCTTTAGAACATGACATTTTCACCTCCCACTGCAGCAGAAAGGGTCTTTCTAGTAGTTGCACATCAAATCTAAGCTGTCTGAAGTGTTTTTCCAAAGTTATCAACATTCTTAAGTTTGGCGTTCCGGAATCAACCTTATCTCAGACTGAAAACGTGTTTTCTGCATTGTGCCATAACTTTGCAGGGAAACTTCAGAACATGAAATTTTCACCTCCAACTATAGCAGAAAGGTTCTTTGTAGTAGTTGCACGTCAAATCGAAGCTGTTTGAAGTGTTTTTCCAAAGTTAACACCATTTTTATGTTTGGCGTTCCAGAAACAACCTTATCTCAGGCTGAAAACGCGTTTTACGCAATTTGCCATAACTTTGCAGGAAAGCCTCAGAACATGAAATTTTCACCTCCCACTATAACAGAAAGGGTCTTTCTAGTAGTTGCACATCAAATCTAAGCTGTCTGAAGTGTTTTTCCAAAGTTATCAACATTTTTATGTTTGGCGTTCTGGTACCCACCTTATCTCTGGCTGAAAACGCGTTTTCTGCATTGTGCCATAACTTTGCAATGAAGCTTTAGAACATGAAATTTTCACCTCCCACTATAGCAGAAAGGGTATTTCTAGTAGTTGCACATCAAATCTAAGCTGTCTGAAGTGTTTTTCCAAAGTTATCAACGTTCTTATTTTTTGCGTTCCGGAATTAACCTTATCTCAAGCTGAAAACGCGTTTTACGCAATTTGCCATAACTTTGCAGGAAAGCTTCAGAACATGAAATTTTCACCTCCCACTATAGCAGAAAGGGTCTTTCTAGTAGTTGCACATCAAATCTAAGTTGTCGAAAGTGTTTTTCCAAAGTTATCAACATTCTTATGTTTGGCGTTTCGAAATCGACCTTATCTCGAGCAGAAAACGCGTTTTACGCATTGTGCCATAACTTTGCAGGGAAGCTTCAGAACATGAAATTTTCACCTCCCACTATAGCAGAAAGGGTCTTTCTAGTAGTTGCACATCAAATATAAGCTGTCTGAAGTGTTTTTCCAAAGTTATCAACATTCTTATGTTTGGCGTTGTGGAACCCTCCTTATCTCAGGCTGAAAACGCGTTTTCTGCATTGTGCCATAACTTTGCAGGGAGACTTCAGAACATGAAATTTTCTCCTCCCACTATAGCAGAAAGGGTATTTCTAGTAGGTGCACATCAAATCTAAGCTGTCTGAAGTGTTTTTCCAAAGATATCAACATTTTTAAGTTTGGCGTTCCGGAACCCACCTAATCTCAGCCTGAAACGCGTTTTACATATTTTGCCATAACTTTGCAGTGAAGATTCAGAATATGAAATTTTAACATCCCACTATAGCAGAAAGGGTGTTTCTAGTAGTTGCACATAAAATCTAAGCTGTCTGAAGTGTTTTTCCAAAGTTATCAACATTTTAATGTTTGGCGTTCTGGAACCCACCTGATCTCAGGCTCAAAACGCGTTTCCTGCATTGTGGCATAACTTTGCAGGGAAGCTTCAGGACATGAAATTTTCACATCCCACTATAGCAGAAAGGGTCTTTCTTGTAGTTGCACATCAAATCTAAGCTGTCTGAAGTGTTTTTCCAAAGATATCAACATTTTTATGTTTTGCGTTCTGGAACCCACCTTATCTCAGGCTGAAAACGCGTTTTCTGCATTGTGCCATAACTTTGCAGGGAGACTTCAGAACATGAAATTTTCTCCTCCCACTATAGCAGAAAGGGTATTTCTAGTAGGTGCACATCAAATCTAAGCTGTCTGAAGTGTTTTTCCAAAGATATCAACATTTTTATGTTTTGCGTTCTGGAACTCACCTTATCTCAGGCTGAAAACGCGTTTTACGCATTGTGCCATAACTTTGCAAGGAAGCTTCAGAACATGAAATTTTCACCTCCCACTATAGCAGAAAGGGTCTTTCTAGTAGTTGCACATCAAATCTAAGCTGTCTGAAGTGTTTTTCCAAAGTTATCAACATTTTTATGTTTTGCGTTCTGGAGCCCACCTTATCTCAGGCTGAAAACGCGTTTTCTGCATTGTGCCATAACTTTGCAGGGAGACTTCAGAACATGAAATTTTCTCCTCCCACTATAGCAGAAAGGGTATTTCTAGTAGGTGCACATCAAATCTAAGCTGTCTGAAGTGTTTTTCCAAAGATATCAACATTTTTAAGTTTGGCGTTCCGGAACCCACCTAATCTCAGCCTGAAATGCGTTTTACATATTTTGCCATAACTTTGCAGTGAAGCTTCAGAATATGAAATTTTAACATCCCACTATAGCAGAAAGGGTCTTTCTAGTAGTTGCACATAAAATCTAAGCTGTCTGAAGTGTTTTTCCAAAGTTATCAACATTTTTATGTTTGGCGTTCTGGAACCCACCTGATCTCAGGCTCAAAACGCGTTTTCGGCATTGTGCCATAACTTTGCAGTGAAGCTTCAGAACATGAAATTTTCACCTCCCACTGCAGCAGAAAGGGTCTTTCTAGTAGTTGCACATCAAATCTAAGCTGTCTGAAGTGTTTTTCCAAAGTTATCAATATTTTTATGTTTGGCGTTCCGGAATCTACCTTATCTCAGGCTGAAAACGCGTTTCCTGCATTGTGGCATAACTTTGCAGGGAAGCTTCAGAACATGAAATGTTGGCCGCCCACTATAGCAGATAGGGTCTTTCTAGTAGTTGCACATCAAATCTAAGCTGTCTGAAGTGTTTTCCAAAGTTATCAACATTATTATGTTTGGCGTTCTGGAACCCACCTGATCTCAGGCTCAAAACGCGTTTTCGGCATTGTGCCATAACTTTGCAGTGAAGCTTCAGAACATGAAATTTTCACCTCCCACTGCAGCAGAAAGGGTCTTTCTAGTAGTTGCACATCAAATCTAAGCTGTCTGAAGTGTTTTTCCAAAGCTATCAATATTTTTATGTTTGGCGTTCCGGAACCCACCTTATCTCAGGTTGAAAACACGATTTACGCATTCTGCCATAACTTTGCAGGGAAGCTTCAGAACATGAAATTTTCACCTCCCACAATAGCAGAAACGGTCTTTCTTGTAGTTGCACATCAAATCTAAGCTGTCTGAAGTCTTTTTCGACAGTTTTCAACATTTTTATGTTTGGTGTTCCTGAATCGACCTTATCTCAGGCCGAAAACGCGGTTTCTGCATTGTGCCATAACTTTGCAGGGAAACTTCAAAACATGAAAATTTCACCTCCCACTCTAGCAGAAAGGGTCTTTCTAGTAGGTGCACATCAAATCGAAGCTGTATGAAGTGTTTTTCCAAAGTTATCATCACTTTTATGTTTGGCGTTCCGGAATCGACCTTATCTCAGGCTGAAAATGCGTTTTATCCATTGTGCCATAACTTTGCAGGGAAGCTTCAGAACATGAAATTTTAACCTCCCACTATAGCAGATAGGGTTTTTCCAGAAGTTGCACATCAAATCTAAGCTGTCTGAAGTGTTTTTCCAAAGATATCAACATTTTTAAGTTTGGCGTTCCGGAACCCACCTAATCTCAGCCTGAAACGCGTTTTACATATTTTGCTATAACTTTGCAGGGAAGCTTCAGAATATGAAATTTTAACATCCCACTATAACAGAAAGGGTCTTTCTAGTAGTTGCACATCAAATCTAAGCTGTCTGAAGTGTTTTTCCAAAGTTATCAACATTCTTATGTTTGGCGTTCCGGAATCAACCTTATCTCAGGCTGAAAACGCGTTTTACGCATTGTGCCATAACTTTGCAGGAAAGCTTCAGAACATGAAATTTTCAACTCCCACTATAGCAGAAAGGGTCTTTCTAGTAGTTGCACATAAAATCTAAGCTGTCTGAAGTGTTTTTCCAAAGTTATCAACATTTTTATGTTTGGCGTTCTGGAACCCACGTGATCTCAGGCTCAAAACGCGTTTTCGGCATTGTGCCATAACTTTGCAGTGAAGCTTCAGAACATGAAATTTTCAGCTCCCACTGCAGCAGAAAGGGTCTTTCTAGTAGTTGCACATCAAATCTAAGCTGTCTGAAGTGTTTTTCCAAAGTTATCAATATTTTTATGTTTGGCGTTCCGGAATCGACCTTATCTCAGGCTGAAAACGCGTTTCCTGCATTGTGGCATAACTTTGCAGGGAAGCTTCAGAACATGAAATGTTGGCCGCCCACTATAGCAGATAGGGTCTTTCTAGTAGTTCCACATCAAATCTAAGCTGTCTGAAGTGTTTTTCCAAAGTTATCAACATTATTATGTTTGGCGTTCTGGAACCCACCTTATCTCAGGCTGAAAACGCGTTTTCTGCATTGTGCCATAACTTTGCAGGGAGACTTCAGAACATGAAATTTTCTCCTCCCACTATAGCAGAAAGGGTCTTTCTTGTAGTTGCACATCAAATCTAAGATGTCTGAAGTGTTTTTCCAAAGTTATCAACATTTTTATGTTTTGCGTTCCGGAATCGACCTTATCTGAGGCTGAAAACGCGTTTTACGCATTGTGCCATAACTTTGCAGGGAAGCTTCAGAACATGATATTTTCACCTCCCACTATAGCAGAAAGGGTCTTTCTCGCAGTTGCACATCAAATCTAAGCTGTCTGAAGTCTTTTTCGACAGTTTTCAACATTTTTATGTTTGGCGTTCCGGAATCAACCTTATCTCAGGCTGAAAACACGATTTACGCATTCTGCCATAACTTTGCAGGGAAGCTTCAGAACATGAAATTTTCACCTCCCACAATAGCAGAAAGGGTCTTTCGAGTAGGTGCACATCAAATCGAAGCTGTATGAAGTGTTTTTCCAAAGTTATCATCACTTTTATGTTTGGCGTTCCGGAATCGACCTTATCTCAGGCTGAAAATGCGTTTTATGCATTGTGCCATAACTTTGCAGGGAAGCTTCAGAACATGAAATTTTAACCTCCCACTATAGCAGAAAGGGTCTTTCTAGTAGTTGCACATCAAATCTAAGCTGTCTGAAGTGTTTTTCCAAAGTTATCAACATTTTTAAGTTTGGCGTTCTGGAATCCACCTAATCTCAGACTGAAAACGCGTTTTCTGCATTGTGCCATAACTTTTCAGGGAAGCTTCAGAACATGAAATGTTTGCCTCCCACTATAGCAGAAAGGGTATTTCTAGTAGTTGCACATCAAAACTAAGTTGTCTGAAGTGTTTTTCCAAAGTTATCAACATTCTTATGTTTGGCGTTCCGGAACCCACCTTATCTCAGCCTGAAAACGCGTTTTACATATTTTGACATAACTTTGCAGGGAAGCTTCAGAACATGAAATTTTAACATCCCACTATAGCAGAAAGGGTCTTTCTAGTAGTTGCACATCAAATCTAAGCTGTCTGAAGTGTTTTTCCAAAGTTATCAACATTCTTATGTTTGGCGTTCCGGAATCGACCTTATCTCAGGCTGAAAACGCGTTTCATGCATTGTGCCATAACTTTGCAGGAAAGCTTCAGAACATGAAATTTTCAACTCCCACTACAGCAGAAAGGGTCTTTCTAGTAGTTGCACATCAAATCTAAGCTGTCTGAAGTGTTTTTCCAAAGTTATCAATATTTTTATGTTTGGCGTTCCGGAATCGACCTTAACTCAGGCTGAAAACGCGTTTCCTGCATTGTGGCATAACTTTGCAGGGAAGCTTCAGAACATGAAATTTTCACCTCCCACTAAAGCAGAAAGGGTCTTTCTAGTAGTTGCACATCAAATCTAAGCTGTCTGAAGTGTTTTTCCAAAGTTATCAACATTTTTATGTCTGGCGTTCTGGAACCCACCTAATCTCAGACTGAAAACGCGTTTTCTGCATTGTGCCATAACTTTTCAGGGAAGCTTCAGAACATGAAATTTTCGCCTCCCACTATAGCAGAAAGGGTATTTCTGGTAGTTGCACATCAAATCAAAGCTGTCTGAAGTGTTTTTCCAAAGTTATCAATATTTTTATGTTTGGCGTTCCGGAATCGACCTTATCTCAGGCTGAAAACGCGTTTTCTGCATTGTGGCATAACTTTGCAGGGAAGCGTCAGAACATGAAATGTTCGCCTCCCACTATAGCAGAAAGGGTCTTTCTAGTAGTTGCACATCAAATCTATGCTGTCTGAAGTGTTTTTCCAAAGTTATCAACATTTTTATGTTTGGCGTTCCGGAACCCACCTTATCTCAAGCTGAAAACGCGTTTTCTGCATTGTGCCATAACTTTGCAGGGAATCATCAGAACATGAAATTTTCACCTCCCACTACAGCAGAAAGGGTCTTTCTAGTAGTTGCACATCAAATCTAAGCTGTCTGAAGTGTTTTTCCAAAGTTATCAACATTTTTATGTTTGGCGTTCCGGAATAGACCTTATCTCGGGCTGAAAACGCGTTTTCTGCATTGTGCCATAACTTTGCAGGGAAGCTTCAGGACATGAAATTTTCACCTCCCACTATAGCAGAAAGGGTCTTTCTTGTAGTTGCATATCAAATCTAAGCTGTCTGAAGTGTTTTTCCAAAGTTATCAACATTTTTATGTTTTGCGTTCTGGAACCCACCTTATCTCAGGCTGAAAACGCGTTTTCTGCATTGTGCCATAACTTTGCAGGGAGACTTCAGAACATGAAATTTTCTCCTCCCACTATAGCAGAAAGGGTATTTCTAGTAGGTGCACATCAAATCTAAGCTGTCTGAAGTGTTTTTCCAAAGATATCAACATTTTTATGTTTTGCGTTCTGGAACTCACCTTATCTCAGGCTGAAAACGCGTTTTACGCATTGTGCCATAACTTTGCAAGGAAGCTTCAGAACATGAAAGTTTCACCTCCCACTATAGCAGAAAGGGTCTTTCTAGTAGTTGCACATCAAATCTAAGCTGTCTGAAGTGTTTTTCCAAAGTTATCAACATTTTTATGTTTTGCGTTCTGGAGCCCACCTTATCTCAGGCTGGAAACGCGTTTTCTGCATTGTGCCATAACTTTGCAGGGAGACTTCAGAACATGAAATTTTCTCCTCCCACTATAGCAGAAAGGGTATTTCTAGTAGGTGCACATCAAATCTAAGCTGTCTGAAGTGTTTTTCCAAAGATATCAACATTTTTAAGTTTGGCGTTCCGGAACCCACCTAATCTCAGCCTGAAAACGCGTTTTACATATTTTGCCGTAACTTTGCAGGGAAGCTTCAGAATATGAAATTTTAACATCCCACTATAGCAGAAAGGGTCTTTCTAGTAGTTGCACATCAAATCTAAGCTGTCTGAAGTGTTTTTCCAAAGTTATCAACATTCTTATGTTTGGCGTTTCGGAATCGACCTTATCTCCGGCTGAAAACGCGTTTTCTGCAATGTGCCATAACTTTGCAGGGAAGCTTCAGAACATGAAATTTTAACCTCCCACTATAGCAGATAGGGTTTTTCTAGAAGTTGCACATCAAATCTAAGCTGTCGAAAGTGTTTTTCCAAAGTCATCAACATTTTTATGTTTGGCGTTTCGCAATCGATCTTATCTCCGGCTGAAAACGCGTTTTAACTTTGTGCCATAACTTTGCAGGGAAGCTTCAGAACATGAAATTTTAACCTCCCACTATAGCAGAAAAGGTCCTTCTAGTAGTTGCACATCAAATCTAAGCTGTCTTGAAGTGTTTTTCTAAAGTTATCCACATTTTTATGTTTGGGCGTTCCGGAACCCACCTTATCTCAGGCTGAAAACACGATTTACGCATTCTGCCATAACTTTGCAGGGAAGCTTCAGAACATGAAATTTTCACCTCCCACAATAGCAGAAACGGTCTTTCTTGTAGTTGCACATCAAATCTAAGCTGTCTGAAGTCTTTTTCGACAGTTTTCAACATTTTTATGTTTGGTGTTCCTGAATCTACCTTATCTCAGGCCGAAAACGCGGTTTCTGCATTGTGCCATAACTTTGCAGGGAAGCTTCAGAACATGAAATTTTCACCTCCCACAATAGCAGAAAGGGTCTTTCGAGTAGTTGCATATCAAATCTAAGCTGTCGAAAGTGTTTTTCCAAAGTTATCAACATTTTTATGTTTGGCGTTTCGGAATCGACCTTATCTCCGGCTGAAAACGCGTTTTCTGCATTGTACCATAACTTTGCAGGGAAGCTTCAGAACATGAAATTTTAACCTCCCACTATAGGAGAAAGGGTCTTTCTAGTAGTTGCACATCAAATCTAAGCTGTCGAAAGTGTTTTTCCAAAGTTATCAACATTTTTATGTTTGGTGTTCCGGAACCCACCTTATCTCAGCCTGAAAACGCGTTTTACATATTTTGCCATAACTTTGCAGGGAAGCTTCAGAACATGAAATTTTAACCTCCCACTATAGCAGAAAGGGTCTTTCTAGTAGTTGCACATCAAATCTAAGCTGTCTGAAGTGTTTTTCCAAAGTTATCAACATTTTTATGTTTGGCGTTCCCGAATCGACCTTAACTCAGGCTGAAAACGCATTTCCTGCATTGTGGCATAACTTTGCAGGGAAGCTTCAGAACATGAAATTTTCACCTCCCACTATAGCAGAAAGGGTCTTTCTAGTAGTTGCACATCAAATCTAAGCTGTCTGAAGTGTTTTTCCAAAGTTATCAACATTTTTAAGTTTGGCGTTCTGGAACCCACCTAATCTCAGACTGAAAACGCGTTTTCTGCATTGTGCCATAACTTTTCAGGGAAGCTTCAGAACATGAAATGTTTGCCTCCCACTATAGCAGAAAGGGTCTTTCTAGTAGTTGCACATCAAATCTAAGCTGTCTGAAGTGTTTTTCCAAAGTTATCAACATTCTTATGTATGGCGTTCCGGAACCCACCTTATCTCAGCCTGAAAACGCGTTTTACATATTTTGCCATAACTTTGCAGGGAAGCTTCAGAACATGAAATTTTAACATCCCACTATAGCAGAAAGGGTCTTTCTAGTAGTTGCACATCAAATCTAAGCTGTCTGAAGTGTTTTTCCAAAGTTATCAATATTTTTATGTTTGGCGTTCCGGAATCGACCTTAACTCAGGCTGAAAACGCGTTTCCTGCATTGTGGCATAACTTTGCAGGGAAGCTTCAGAACATGAAATTTTCACCTCCCACTAAAGCAGAAAGGGTCTTTCTAGTAGTTGCACATCAAATCTAAGCTGTCTGAAGTGTTTTTCCAAAGTTATCAACATTTTTATGTCTGGCGTTCTGGAACCCACCTAATCTCAGACTGAAAACGCGTTTTCTGCATTGTGCCATAACTTTTCAGGGAAGCTTCAGAACATGAAATGTTCGCCTCCCACTAGAGCAGAAAGGGTATTTCTAGTAGTTGCACATCAAATCTAAGTTGTCTGAAGTGTTTTTCCAAAGTTATCAACATTCTTATGTTTGGCGTTCCGGAACCCACCTTATCTCAGGCTGAAAACGCGTTTTACGCATTGTGCCATAACTTTGCAGGAAAGCTTCAGAACATGAAATTTTCAACTCCCACGATAGCAGAAAGGGTCTTTCTAGTAGTTGCACATCAAATCAAAGCTGTCTGAAGTGTTTTTCCAAAGTTATCAATATTTTTATGTTTGGCGTTCCGGAATCGACCTTATCTTAGGCTGAAAACGCGTTTTCTGCATTGTGACATAACTTTGCAGGGAAGCGTCAGAACATGAAATGTTCGCCTCCCACTATAGCAGAAAGGGTCTTTCTAGTAGTTGCACATCAAATCTAAGCTATCTGAAGTGTTTTTCCAAAGTTATCAACATTTTTATGTTTGGCGTTCCGGAACCCACCTTATCTCAAGCTGAAAACGCGTTTTCTGCATTGTGCCATAACTTTGCAGGGAATCATCAGAACATGAAATTTTCACCTCCCACTAAAGCAGAAAGGGTCTTTCTAGTAGTTGCACATCAAATCTAAGCTGTCTGAAGTGTTTTTCCAAAGTTATCAACATTTTTATGTTTGGCGTTCCGGAACCCACCTTACCTCAGGCTGAACACGCGTTTTCTGCATTGTGCCATAACTTTGCAGGGAAGCTTCAGGACATGAAATTTTCACCTCCCACTATAGCAGAAAGGGTCTTTCTAGTAGTTGCACATCAAATCTAAGCTGTCTGAAGTGTTTTTCGAAAGTTATCAACATTTTTATGTTTGGCGTTCCAGAACCCACCTTATCTTAGGCTGAAAACAGGTTTTCTGCATTGTGCCATAACTTTGCAGGGAAGCTTCAGAACATGAAATGTTCACCTCCCAGTATAGCAGAAAGGGTCTTTCTAGTAGTTGCACAACAAATCTAAGCTGTCCAAAGTGTTTTTCCATAGTTATCAACATTTTTATGTTTGGCGTTCTGGAACCCAAATAATCTCAGACTGAAAACGCGTTTTCTGCATTGTGCCATAACTTTTCAGGGAAGCTTCAGAACATGAAATGTTCGCCTCCCACTATAGCAGAAAGGGTCTTTCTTGTAGTTGCACATCAAATCTAAGCTGTCTGAAGTGTTTTTCCAAAGTTATCAACATTTTTATGTTTGGCGTACTGGAACACACCTTATCTCTGACTGAAAACGCGTTTTCTGCATTGTGCCATAACTTTGCAGGGAGACTTCAGAACATGAAATTTTCTCGTCCCACTATAGCAGAAAGGGTATTTCTTGTAGTTGCACATCAAATCTTAGTTGTCTGAAGTGTTTTTCCAAAGTTATCAACATTCTTATGTTTGGCGTTCCGGAACCCACATTATCTCAAGCTGAAAACGCGTTTTCTGCATTGTGCCATAACTTTGCAGGGAAGCTTCAGAACATGAAATGTTCACCTCCCACCATAGCAGAAAGGGTCTTTCTAGTAGTTGCACATCAAATCTAAGCTGTTTGAAGTGTTTTTCCGAAGTTAACACCATTTTTATGTTTGGCGTTCCAGAAACAACATTATCTCAGGCTGAAAACGCGTTTTACGCAATTTGCCATAACTTTACAGGAAAGCTTCAGAACATGAAATGTTCACCTCCCACTATAGCAGAAAGGTTCTTTCTAGTAGTTGCACATCAAATCTAAGCTGTCTGAAGTGTTTTTCGAAAGTTATCAACATTTTTATGTTTGGCGTTCCGGAACCCATCTTATCTCAGGCTGAAAACAGGTTTTCTGCATTGTGCCATAACTTTGCAGGGAAGCTTCAGAACATGAAATGTTCACCTCCCAGTATAGCAGAAAGGTCTTTCTAGTTGTTGCACAACAAATCTAAGCTGTCTGATGTGTTTTTCCAAAGTTATCAACATTTTTATGTTTGGCCTTCCGGAATCGACCTTATCTCAGGCTGAAAACGCGTTGTCTGCATTGTGCCATAACTTTGCATGCAAGCTTCCGTACATGAAATTTTCACCTCCCACTGTAGCAGAAAGGGTGTTTCTAGTAGTTGCACATCAAATCTAAGCTGTCCGAAGTGTTTTACCATAGTTATCAACATTTTTATGTTTGGCGTTCTGGAACCCAAATAATCTCAGGCTGAAAACGCGTTTTCTGCATTGTGCCATAACTTTTCAGGGAAGCTTCAGAACATGAAATGTTCGCCTCCCACTATAGCAGAAAGAGTCTTTCTTGTAGTTGCACATCAAATCTAAGCTGTTTGAAGTGTTTTTCCAAAGTTATCAACATTTTTATGTTTGGCGTTCCGGAACCCACATTATCTCAAGCTGAAAACGCGTTTTCTGCCTTGTGCCATAACTTTGCAGGGAAGCTTCAGAACATGAAATGTTCACCTCCCACTATAGCAGAAAGGGTCTTTCTAGTAGTTGCACATCAAATCTAAGCTGTATGAAGTTTTTTTCCAAAGTTATCAACATTTTTATGTTTGGCGTTCTGGAATCAACCTTATCTCAGGCTGAAAACGCGTTTTCTGCATTGTGCCATAACTTTGCAGGGAAGCTTCCGAACATGAAATTTTCACCTCCCACTATAGCAGAAAGGGTCTTTCTAGTTGTTGCACAACAAATCTAAGCTGTCTGAAGTGTTTTTCGAAAGTTATCAACATTTTTATGTTTGGCGTCCCGGAATCGACCTTATGTCAGTTTGAAAAATTGTTTTCTGCATTGTCCCATAACTTTGCAGGGAAGCTTTAGAACATGACATTTTCACCTCCCACTGAAGCAGAAAGGGTCTTTCTAGTAGTTGCACATCAAATCTAAGCTGTATGAAGTTTTTTTCCAAAGTTATCAACATTTTTATGTTTGGCGTTCTGGAATCAACCTTATCTCAGGCTGAAAACGCGTTTTCTGCATTGTGCCATAACTTTGCAAGGAAGTTTCAGAACATGAAATTTTCACCTCCCACTATAGCAGAAAGGGTCTTTCTAGTCGTTGCACATCAAATCTAAGCTGTCTGAAGTGTTTTTCCAAAGTTATCAACATTTTTATGTTTGGCGTTCCGGAACCCACCTTTTTTCAGGCTGAAAACGCGTTTTCTGCATTGTGCCATAACTTTGAAGGAAAGCTTCAGAACATGAAAGTTTCACCTCCCACTATAGCAGAAAGGGTCTTTCTAGTAGTTGCACATCAAATATAAGCTGTCTGAAATGTTTTTCCAAAGTTATCAACATTTTTATGTTTGGCGTTCCGGAATCAACCTTATCTCAGGCTGAAAACGCGTTTTACGCATTGTCCCATAACTTTCCAGGGAAGCTTCAGAACATGAAATTTTTACCTCCCACTATAGCAGAAAGGGTCTTTCTAGTAGTTGCACATCAAATCTAAGCTGTCTGAAGTGTTTTTCCAAAGTTATCAACATTTTTTAGTTGGCGTTCTGGAATCGACCTTATCTCAGGCTGAAAACGCGTTTTACGCATTGTGCAATAACTTTGCAGGGAAGCTTCAGAAAATGAAATTTTCACCTCCCATGATAGCAGAAAGGGTCTTTCTAGTATTTGCACATCAAATCTAAGCCGTCTGAAGTGTTTTTCCAAAGTTATCAACGTTTTTATGTTTGGTGTTCCGGAATCGACCTTATCTCAGGCTGAAAACGCGTTTTCTGCATTGTGCCATAACTTTGCAGGGAAGCTTCAGAACATTAAATTTTCACCTCCCACTATATCAGAAAGGGTCTTTCTAGTAGTTGCACATCAAATCTAAGCTGTCTAAAGTGTTTTTCGAAAGTTATCAACATTTTTATGTTTGGCGTTCCGGAACCCACCTTTTTTCAGGCTGAAAACGCGTATTCTGCATTGTGCCATAACTTTGCAGGGAAGCTTCAGAACATGAAATTTTCACCTCCCACAAAAGCAGAAAGGGTCTTTCTAGTAGTTGCACATCAAATCTAAGCTGTCTGAAATGTTTTTTCCAAAGTTATCAACATTTTTATGTTTGGCGTTCCGGAACCCACCTTATCTCAGGCAGAAAACGCGGTTTCTGCATTGTTCCTTAACTTTGCAGGGAAGCTTCAGAACATGAAATTTTCAACTCCCACTATAGCAGAAAGGGTCTTTCAAGTCGTTGCACATCAAATCTAAGCTGTCTGAAGTGTTTTTCCAAAGTCATCAACATTTTTATGTTTGGTGTTCCGGAACCCACCTTATCTCAGGCTGAAAACGCGTTTTCTGCATTGTGCCATAACTTTGCAGGGAAGCTTCAGAAGATGAAATTTTCACCTCCCACTATAGCAGAAAGGGTCTTTCTAGTCGTTGCACATTACATCTAAGCTGTCTGAAGTGTTTTTCCAAAGTTATCAACATTTTTACGTTTGCTGCTCCGGAACCCACATTATCTCGGGCTGAAAACGCGTTTTCTGCATTGTGCCATAACTTTGCAGGGAAGCTTCAGAACATGAAATTTTAACCTCCCACTGTAGCAGATAGGGTCTTTCTAGTAGTTGCACATCAAATCTAAGCTGTCTGAAGTGTTTGTCCAAAGTTATCAACATTTCTAAGTTTGGTGTTCCGGAACCCACCTTATCTCAGGCTGAAAACGCGTTTTCTGCATTGTGCCATAACTTTGCAGGGAAGCTTCAGAACATGAAATTTTCACCTCCCACAAAAGCAGAAAGGGTCTTTCTAGTAGTTGCACATCAAATCTAAGCTTTCTGAAATGTTTTTTCCAAAGTTATCAACATTTTTATGTTTGGCGTTCCGGAACCCACCTTATCTCAGGCAGAAAACGCGGTTTCTGCATTGTTCCTTAACTTTGCAGGGAAGCTTCAGAACATGAAATTTTCAACTCCCACTATAACAGACAGGGTCTTTCTAGTAGTTGCACATCAAATCTAAGTTGTCTGAAGTGCTTTTCGAAAGCTATCAACATTTTTTAGGTTGGCGTTCCGGAAACGACCTTATCTGGGGCTGAAAACGCGTTTTCTGCATTGTGCCATAACTTTGCAGGGAAGCTTCAGAACATGAAATTTTAACCTCCCACTATAGCAGAAAGGGTCTTTCAAGTCGTTGCACATCAAATCTAAGCTGTCTGAAGTGTTTTTCCAAAGTCATCAACATTTTTATGTTTGGTGTTCCGGAACCCACCTTATCACAGGCTGAAAACGCGTTTTCTGCATTGTGCCATAACTTTGCAGGGAAGCTTCAGAACATGAAATTTTCACCTCCCACTATAGCAGAAAGGGTCTTTCTAGTCGTTGCACATTACATCTAAGCTGTCTGAAGTGTTTGTCCAAAGTTATCAACATTTCTAAGTTTGGCGTTCCGGAACCCACCTTATCTCAGGCTGAAAACGCGTTTTGTGCATTGTTCCTTAACTTTGCAGGGAAGCATCAGAACATGAAATTTTCAGCTCCCACTATGACAAACAGGGTCTTTCTAATAGTTGCACATCAAATCTAATCTGTCGGAAGTGTTTTTCGAAAGTTATCAACATTTTTTTGTTTGGCGTTCCGGAATCCACCTTGTCTCAGGCTGAAAACGCGTTTTCTGCATTGTGCCATAACTTTGAAGGAAAGCTTCAGAACATGAAAGTTTCACCTCCCACTATAGCAGAAAGGGTCTTTTTACTAGTTACACATCAAATCTAAGCTGTCTGAAGGGTTTTTCCAAAGTTATCAACATTTTTATGTTTGGCGTTCCAGAACCCACCTTATCTCAGGCTGAAAACGTGTTTTCTGCATTGTCCCTTAACTTTGCAGGGAAGCATCAGAACATGAAATTTTCAACTCCCACTATAACAGACAGGGTCTTTCTAGTAGTTGCACATCAAATCTAAGTTGTCTGAAGTGCTTTTCGAAAGCTATCAACATTTTTTAGGTTGGCGTTCCGGAAACGACCTTATCTGGGGCTGAAAACGCGTTTTCTGCATTGTGCCATAACTTTGCAGGGAAGCTTCAGAACATGAAATTTTAACCTCCCACTATAGCAGAAAGGGTCTTTCAAGTCGTTGCACATCAAATCTAAGCTGTCTGAAGTGTTTTTCCAAAGTCATCAACATTTTTATGTTTGGTGTTCCGGAACCCACCTTATCTCAGGCTGAAAACGCGTTTTCTGCATTGTGCCATAACTTTGCAGGGAAGCTTCAGAACATGAAATTTTCACCTCCCACTATAGCAGAAAGGGTCTTTCTAGTCGTTGCACATTACATCTAAGCTGTCTGAAGTGTTTGTCCAAAGTTATCAACATTTCTAAGTTTGGCGTTCCGGAACCCACCTTATCTCAGGCTGAAAACGCGTTTTGTGCATTGTTCCTTAACTTTGCAGGGAAGCATCAGAACATGAAATTTTCAGCTCCCACTATGACAAACAGGGTCTTTCTAATAGTTGCACATCAAATCTAATCTGTCGGAAGTGTTTTTCGAAAGTTATCAACATTTTTTTGTTTGGCGTTCCGGAATCCACCTTGTCTCAGGCTGAAAACGCGTTTTCTGCATTGTGCCATAACTTTGAAGGAAAGCTTCAGAACATGAAAGTTTCACCTCCCACTATAGCAGAAAGGGTCTTTTTACTAGTTACACATCAAATCTAAGCTGTCTGAAGGGTTTTTCCAAAGTTATCAACATTTTTATGTTTGGCGTTCCAGAACCCACCTTATCTCAGGCTGAAAACGTGTTTTCTGCATTGTCCCTTAACTTTGCAGGGAAGCATCAGAACATTAAATTTTCAGCTCCCACTATGACAAACAGGGTCTTTCTAATAGTTGCACATCAAATCTAATCTGTCTGAAGTGTTTTTCGAAAGTTATCAACATTTTTAAGTTTGGCGTTCCGGAACCCTCTTTATCTCAGGCTGAAAACGCGTTTTCTGCATTGTCCCATAACTTTGAAGGAAAGCTTCAGAACATGAAAGTTTCACCTCCCACTATAGCAGAAAGGGTCTTTCTAGTAGTTGCACATCAAATATAAGCTGTCTGAAATGTTTTTCCAAAGTTATCAACATTTTTATGTTTGGCGTTCCGGAATCGACCTTATCTCAGGCTGAAGACGCGTTTTACGCATTGTGCCATAACTTTGCAGGGAAGTTCCAGAAAATGAAATTTTCACCTCCCACTATAGCAGAAAGGGTTTTTCTAGTAGTTGCACATCAAATCTAAGCTGTCTGAAGTGTTTTTCGAAAGTTATCAACATTTTTAAGTTTGGCGTTCCGGAACCCACCTTATCTAAGGCTGAAAACGCGTTTTCTGCATTGTGCCATAACTTTGCAGGGAAGCTTCAGAACATGAAATTTTCACCTCCCACTATAGCAGAAACGGTCTTTCTTGTAGTTGCACATCAAATCTAAGCTGTCTGAAGTGTTTTTCGAAAGTTATCAACATTTTTATGTTTGGCGTTCCGGAATCGACCTTATCTCAGGCTGAAAACGCGTTTTACGCATTGTCCCATAACTTTCCAGGGAAGTTTCAGAACATGAAATTTTTACCTCCCACTATAGCAGAAAGGGTCTTTCTAGTAGTTGCACATCAAATCTAAGCTGTCTGAAGTGTTTTTCCAAAGTTATCAACATTTTTATGTTTGGCGTTCTGGAATCGACCTTATCTCAGGCTGAAAACGCGTTTTACGCATTGTGCAATAACTTTGCCGGGAAGCTTCAGAAAATGAAATTTTCACTTCCCACGATAGCAGATAGGGTCTTTCTAGTATTTGCACAACAAATCTAAGCCGTCTGAAGTGTTTTTCCAAAGTTATAAACATTTTTATGTTTGGCGTTCCGGAATCGACCTTATCTCAGGCTGAAAACCCGTTTTCTGCATTGTGCCATAACTTTGCAGGGAAGCTTCAGAACAAGAAATTTTAACCTCCCACTATTGCAGAAAGTGTCTTTCTAGTAGTTGCACATCAAATCTAAGCTGTCTGAAATGTTTTTCCAAAGTTATCAACATTTTTATGTTCGGCGTTCCGGAATCGACCTTATCTCAGGCTGAAGACGCGTTTTACGCATTGTGCCATAACTTTGCAGGGAAGTTCCAGAAAATGAAATTTTCACCTCCCACTATAGCAGAAAGGGTTTTTCTAGTAGTTGCACATCAAATCTAAGCTATCTGAAGTGTTTTTCGAAAGTTATCAACATTTTTATGTTTGGCGTTCCGGAATCGACCTTATGTCAGGTTGAAAAATTGTTTTCTGCATTGTCCCATAACTTTCCAGGGAAGCTTCAGAACATGCAATTTTGACCTCCCACTATAGCAGAAAGGGTCTTTCTAGTAGTTGCACATCAAATCTAAGCTGTCTGAAGTGTTTTTCCAAAGTTATCAACATATTTATGTTTGGCGTTCCGGAACCCACCTTATCTCAAGCTGAAAACGCGTTTTCTGCATTGTGCCATAACTTTGCAGGGAATCATCAGAACATGAAATTTTCACCTCCCACTAGAGCAGAAAGGGTCTTTCTAGTAGTTGCACATCAAATCTAAGCTGTCTGAAGTGTTTTTCCAAAGTTATCAACATTTTTATGTTTGGCGTTCCGGAACCCACCTTATCTCAGGCTGAACACGCGTTTTCAGCATTGTGCCATAACTTTGCAGGGAAGCTTCAGGACATGAAATTTTCACCTCCCACTATAGCAGAAAGGGTCTTTCTCGTAGTTGCACATCAAATCTAAGCTGTCTGATGTGTTTTTCCAAAGTTATCAACATTCTTATGTTTGGCGTTCCGGAATCAACCTTATCTTAGGCTGAAAACGCTTTTTACGCATTGTGCAATAACTTTGCAGGAAAGCTTCAGAACATGAAATTTTCAACTCCCACTATTGCAGAAAGGGTGTTTCTAGTAGTTGCACATCAAATCTAAGCTGTCCAAAGTGTTTTTCCATTGTTATCAACATATTTATGTTTGGCGTTCTGGAACCCAAATAATCTCAGGCTGAAAACGCGTTTTCTGCATTGTGCCATAACTTTTCAGGGAAGCTTCAGAACATGAAATGTTCGCCTCCCACTATAGCAGAAAGGGTCTTTCTCGTAGTTGCACATCAAATCTAAGCTGTCTGAAGTGTTTTTCCAAAGTTATCAACATTTTTATGTTTGGCGTTCTGGAACCCACCTTATCTCAGACTGAAAACGCGTTTTCTGCATTGTGCCATAGCTTTGCAGGGAGACTTCAGAACATGAAATTTTCTCGTCCCACTATAGCAGAAAGGGTATTTCTAGTAGTTGCACATCAAATCTTAGTTGTCTGAAGTGTTTTTCCAAAGTTATCAACATTCTTATGTTTGGCGTTCCGGAACCCACATTATCTCAAGCTGAAAACGCGTTTTCTGCATTGTGCCATAACTTTGCAGGGAAGCTTCAGAACATGAAATGTTCACCTCCCACTATAGCAGAAAGGGTCTTTCTAGTAGTTGCACATCAAATCTAAGCTGTTTGAAGTGTTTTTCCGAAGTTAACACCATTTTTATGTTTGGCGTTCCAGAAACAACATTATCTCAGGCTGAAAACGCGTTTTACGCAATTTGCCATAACTTTGCAGGAAAGCTTCAGAACATGAAATGTTCACCTCCCACTATAGCAGAAAGGTTCTTTCTAGTAGTTGCACATCAAATCTAAGCTGTCTGAAGTGTTTTTCGAAAGTTATCAACATTTTTATGTTTGGCGTTCCGGAACCCACCTTATCTCAGGCTGAAAACAGGTTTTCTGCATTGTGCCATAACTTTGCAGGGAAGCTTCAGAACATGAAATGTTCACCTCCCAGTATAGCAGAAAGGTCTTTCTAGTTGTTGCACAACAAATCTAAGCTGTCTGATGTGTTTTTCCAAAGTTATCAACATTTTTATGTTTGGCGTTCCGGAATCGACCTTATCTCAGGCTGAAAACGCGTTGTCTGCATTGTGCCATAACTTTGCATGCAAGCTTCCGTACATGAAATTTTCACCTCCCACTGTAGCAGAAAGGGTGTTTCTAGTAGTTGCACATCAAATCTAAGCTGTCCGAAGTGTTTTTCCATAGTTATCAACATTTTTATGTTTGGCGTTCTGGAACCCAAATAATCTCAGGCTGAAAACGCGTTTTCTGCATTGTGCCATAACTTTTCAGGGAAGCTTCAGAACATGAAATGTTCGCCTCCCACTATAGCAGAAAGGGTCTTTCTTGTAGTTGCACATAAAATCTAAGCTGTTTGAAGTGTTTTTCCAAAGTTATCAACATTTTTATGTTTGGCGTTCTGGAACCCACCTTATCTCAGACTGAAAACGCGTTTTCTGCATTGTGCCATAACTTTGCAGGGAGACTTCAGAACATGAAATTTTCTCCTCCCACTATAGCAGAAAGGGTATTTCTAGTAGTTGCACATCAAATCTAAGTTGTCTGAAGTGTTTTTCCAAAGTTATCAACATTCTTATGTTTGGCGTTCCGGAACCCACATTATCTCAAGCTGAAAACGCGTTTTCTGCCTTGTGCCATAACTTTGCAGGGAAGCTTCAGAACATGAAATGTTCACCTCCCACTATAGCAGAAAGGGTCTTTCTAGTAGTTGCACATCAAATCTAAGCTGTCTGAAGTGTTTTTCGAAAGTTATCAACATTTTTATGTTTGGCGTTCCGGAACCCACCTTATCTCAGGCTGAAAACAGGTTTTCTGCATTGTGCCATAACTTTGCATGGAAGCTTCCGAACATGAAATTTTCACCTCCCACTATAGCAGAAAGGGTCTTTCTAGTTGTTGCACAACAAATCTAAGCTGTCTGATGTGTTTTTCCAAAGTTATCAACATTCTTATGTTTGGCGTTCCGGAATCAAACTTATCTTAGGCTGAAAACGCGTTTTACGCATTGTGCAATAACTTTGCAGGGAAGCTTCCGAACATGAAATTTTCACCTCCCACTATAGCAGAAAGGGTCTTTCTAGTTGTTGCACAACAAAACTAAGCTGTCTGAAGTGTTTTTCTAAAGTTATCAACATTTTTATGTTTGGCGTCCCGGAATCGACCTTATGTCAGTTTGAAAAATTGTTTTCTGCATTGTCCCATAACTTTCCAGGAAAGCTTCAGAACATGAAATTTTCACCTCCCACTATAGCAGAAAGGGTCTTTCTAGTAGTTGCACATCAAATCTAAGCTGTATGAAGTTTTTTTCCAAAGTTATCAACATTTTTATGTTTGGCGTTCTGGAATCAACCTTATCTCAGGCTGAAAACGCGTTTTCTGCATTGTGCCATAACTTTGCAAGGAAGTTTCAGAACATGAAATTTTCACCTCCCACTATAGCAGAAAGGGTCTTTCTAGTCGTTGCACATCAAATCTAAGCTGTCTGAAGTGTTTTTCCAAAGTTATCAACAATTTTATGTTTGGCGTTCCGGAACCCACCTCATCTCAGGCTGAAAACGCATTTTCTGCTTTGTGCCATAACTTTGCTGGGAATCTTTAGAACATGAAATTTTAACCTCCCACTATTGCAGAAAGTGTCTTTCTAGTAGTTGCACATCAAATCTAAGCTGTCTGAAGTGTTTTTCGAAAGTTATCAACATTTTTATGTTTGGCGTTCCGGAACCCACCTTATCTCAGGCTGAAAACGCGTTTTCTGCATTGTGCCATAACTTTGCAGGGAAGCTTCAGAACATTAAATTTTCACCTCCCACTATAGCAGAAAGGGTCTTTCTAGTAGTTGCACATCAAATCTAAGCTGTCTGAAGTGTTTTTCGAAAGTTATCAACATTTTTAAGTTTGGCGTTCCGGAACCCACCTTATCTCACGCTGAAAATGCGTTTTCTGCATTGTCCCATAACTTTGAAGGAAAGCTTCAGAACATGAAAGTTTCACCTCCCACTATAGCAGAAAGGGTTTTTCTAGTAGTTGCACATCAAATCTAAGCTGTCTGAAGTGTTTTTCGAAAGTTATCAACATTTTCAAGTTTGGCGTTCCGGAACCCACCTTATCTAAGGCTGAAAACGCGTTTTCTGCATTGTGCCACAACTTTGCAGGGAAGCTACAGAACATGAAATTTTCACCTCCCACTATAGCAGAAAGGGTCTTTCTTGTAGTTGCACATCAAATCTAAGCTGTCTGAAGTGTTTTTCGAAAGTTATCAACATTTTTATGTTTGGCGTTCCGGAATCGACCTTATCTCAGGCTGAAAACGCGTTTTACGCATTGTCCCATAACTTTCCAGGGAAGGTTCAGAACATGAAATTTTTACCTCCCACTATTGCAAAAAGTGTCTTTCTAGTAGTTGCACATCAAATCTAAGCTGTCCGAAATGTTTTTCCAAAGTTATCAACATTTTTATGTTCGGCGTTCCGGAATCGACCTTATCTCAGGCTGAAGACGCGTTTTACGTATTGTGGCATAACTTTGCAGGGAAGTTCCAGAAAATGAAATTTTCACCTCCCACTATAGCAGAAAGGGTTTTTCTAGTAGTTGCACATCAAATCTAAGCTGTCTGAAGTGTTTTTCGAAAGTTATCAACATTTTTATGTTTGGCGTCCCGGAATCGACCTTATGTCAGGTTGAAAAATTGTTTTGTGTATTATCCCATAACTTTCCAGGGAAGCTTCAGAACATGCAATTTTGACCTCCCACTATAGCAGAAAGGGTCTTTCTAGTAGTTGCACATCAAATCTAAGCTGTCTGAAATGTTTTTCCAAAGTTATCAACATTTTTATGTTTGGCGTTCCGGAATCGACCTTATCTCAGGCTGAAAACGCGTTTTCTGCATTGTGCCATAACTTTGCAGGGAAGCTTCAGAACAAGAAATTTTAACCTCCCACTATTGCAGAAAGTGTCTTTCTAGTAGTTGCACATCAAATCTAAGCTGTCTGAAATGTTTTTCCAAAGTTATCAACATCTTTATGTTCGGCGTTCCGAAATCGACCTTATCTCAGGCTGAAGACGCGTTTTACGGATTGTGCCATAACTTTGCAGGGAAGTTCTAGAAAATGAAATTTTCACCTCCCACTATAGCAGAAAGGGTTTTTCTAGTAGTTGCACATCAAATCTAAGCTGTCTGAAGTGTTTTTCGAAAGTTATCAACATTTTTATGTTTGGCGTTCCGGAACCCACCTTATCTCAGGCTGAAAACGCGTTTTCTGCATTGTGCCATAACTTTGCAGGGAAGCTTCAGAACATTAAATTTTCACCTCCCACTATAGCAGAAAGGGTCTTTCTAGTAGTTGCACATCAAATCTAAGCTGTCTGAAGTGTTTTTCCAAAGTTATCAACATTTTTATGTTTGGCGTTCCGGAATCGACCTTATCTCAGGCTGAAAACGCGTTTTCTGCATTGTGCCATAACTTTGCAGGGAAGCTTCAGAACAAGAAATTTTAACCTCCCACTATTGCAGAAAGTGTCTTTCTAGTAGTTGCACATCAAATCTAAGCTGTCTGAAATGTTTTTCCAAAGTTATCAACATTTTTATGTTCGGCGTTCCGGAATCGACCTTATCTCAGGCTGAAGACGCGTTTTACGCATTGTGCCATAACTTTGCAGGGAAGTTCCAGAAAATGAAAATTTCACCTCCCACTATAGCAGAAGGGGTTTTTCTAGTAGTTGCACATCAAATCTAAGCTGTCTGAAGTGTTTTTCGAAAGTTATCAACATTTTTATGTTTGGCGTTCCGGAACCCACCTTATCTAAGGCTGAAAACGCGTTTTCTGCATTGTGCCATAACTTTGAAGGGAAGCTTCAGAACATTAAATTTTCACCTCCCACTATAGCAGAAAGGGTCTTTCTAGTAGTTGCACATCAAATCTAAGCTGTCTGAAGTGTTTTTCGAAAGTTATCAACATTTTTATGTTTGGCGTTCCGGAATCGACCTTATCTCAGGCTGAAAACGCGTTTTACGCATTGTCCCATAACTTTCCAGGGAAGCTTCAGAACATGAAATTATGACCTCCCACTATGGCAGAAAGGGTCTTTCTAGTAGTTGCACATCAAATCTAAGCTGTCTGAAGTGTTTTTCGAAAGTTATCAACATTTTCATGTTTGGCGTTCCGGAATCGAGCTTATCTCAGGCTGAAGACGCGTTTTACGCATTGTGCCATAACTTTGCAGGGAAGTTCCAGAAAATGAAATTTTCACCTCCCACTATAGCAGAAAGGGTTTTTCTAGTAGTTGCACATCAAATCTATGCTGTCTGAAGTGCTTTTCAAAAATTATCAACATTTTTATGTTTGGCGTTCCGGAACACACCTTATCTCACGCTGAAAAAGCGTTTTCTGCATTGTGCCATTACTTTGCAGGGAAGCTTCAGAACATGAAATTTTCACCTCCCACTATAGCAGATAGGGTCTTTCTAGTTGTTGCACATTAAATCTAAGCTGTCTGAAGTGTTTTTCCAAAGTTATCAACATTTTTACGTTTGTCGCTCCGGAACCCACATTATCTCAGGCTGAAAACGCGTTTTCTGCATTGTGCCACAACTTTGCAGGGAAGCTACAGAACATGAAATTTTCACCTCCCACTATAGCAGAAAGGGTCTTTCTTGTAGTTGCACATCAAATCTAAGCTGTCTGAAGTGTTTTTCGAAAGTTATCAACATTTTTATGTTTGGCGTTCCGGAATCGACCTTATCTCGGGCTGAAAACGCGTTTTCTGCATTGTGCCATAACTTTGCAGGGAAGCTTCAGAACATGAAATTTTCACCTCCCACTATAGCAGAAAGGGTCTTTCTAGTAGTTGCACATCAAATATAAGCTGTCTGAAATGTTTTTCCAAAGTTATCAACATTTTTATGTTTGGCGTTCCGGAATCGACCTTAGCTCAGGCTGAAGACGCGTTTTACGCATTGTGCCATAACTTTGCAGGGAAGTTCCAGAACATGCAATTTTGACCTCCCACTATAGCAGAAAGGGTCTTTCTAGTAGTTGCACATCAAATCTAAGCTGTCTGAAGTGCTTTTCAAAAATTATCAACATTTTTATGTTTGGTGTTCCGGAACACACCTTATCTCAAGCTGAAAACGCGTTTTTTGCATTGTGCCATTACTTTGCAGGGAAGCTTCAGAACGTGAAATTTTCACCTCCCACTATAGCAGAAAGGGTCTTTCTAGTTGTTGCACATTAAATCTAAGCTGTCTGAAGTGTTTTTCCAAAGTTATCAACATTTTTACGTTTGCCGCTCCGGAACCCACATTATCTCGGGCTGAAAACGGGTTTTCTGCATTGTGCCATAACTTTGCAGGGAAGCTTCAGAACATGAAATTTTAACCTCCCACTATTGCAGAAAGTGTCTTTCTAGTAGTTGCACATCAAATCTAAGCTGTCTGAAGTGTTGTTCCAAAGTTATCAACATTTTTACGTTTGGCGTTCCGGAACCCACCTTATCTCAGGCTGAAAACGCGTTTTGTGCATTGTGCCATTAATTCTCAGGGAAGATTCAGAAAATGAAATTTTCACCTCCCACGAAAGCAGAAAGGGTCTTTCTAGTAGTTGCACATCAAATCTAAGCTGTCTGAAGTGTTTTTCCAAAGTTATCAACATTTTTATGTTTGGCGTTCTGGAATCGACCTTATCTCAGGCTGAAAACGCGTTTTACGCATTGTGCAATAACTTTGCAGGGAAGCTTCAGAAAATGAAATTTTCAACTCCCACGATAGCAGAAAGGGTCTTTCTAGTAGTTGCACATCAAATCTAAGCCGTCTGAACTGTTTTTCCAAAGTTATCAACATTTTTATGTTTGGCGTTCCGGAATCGACCTTATCTCAGGCTGAAAACGCGTTTTCTGCATTGTGCCATAACTTTGCAGGGAAGCTTCAGAACAAGAAATTTTAACCTCCCACTATTGCAGAAAGTGTCTTTCTAGTAGTTGCACATCAAATCTAAGCTGTCTGAAGTGGTTTTCCAAAGTTGTCAACATTTTTATGTTTGGCGTTCCGGAATCCACCTTATCTCAGGCTGAAAACGCGTTTTCTGCATTGTTCGTTACCTTTGCAGGGAAGCATCAGAACATGAAATTGTCAGCTCCCACTATGACAAACATCGTCTTTCTAATAGTTGCACATCAAATCTATTCTGTCTGAAGTGTTTTTCGAAAGTTATCAACATTTTTATATTTGGCGTTCCGGAACCCACCTTATCTAAGGCTGAAAATGCGTTTTGTGCATTGTGCCATAACTTTGAAGGAAAGCGTCAGAACATAAAATTTTCACCTCCCACTATAGCAGAAAGGGTCTTTCTAGTAGTTGCATTTCAAATATGAGCTGTCTGAAGTGTTTTTCCAAAGTTATCAACATTTTTATGTTTGGCGTTCCGGAACCCACCTTATCTCAGGATGAAAACGCGTTTTCTGCATTGTGCCATAACTTTGCAGGGAAGCTTCAGAACATGAAATTTTCAGCTCCCACTATAGCAGAAAGGGTCTTTCTAGTAGTTGCACATCAAATCTAAGCTGTCTGATATGTTTTTTCCAAAGTTATCAACATTTTTATGTTTGGCGTTCCGGAACCCACCTTATCTCAGCCTGAAAACGCGTTTTCTGCATTGTCCCATTACTTTGCAGGGAAGCTTCAGAACATGAAATTTTCACTTCCCACTATAGCAGAAAGGGTCTTTCTAGTTGTTGCACATCAAATCTAAGCTGTCTGAAATGTTATTTCCAAAGTTATCAACATTTTTATGTTTGGCGTTCCGGAACCCACCTTATCTCAGGCTGAAGACGCGTTTTCTGCATTGTGCCATAACTTTGCAGGGAAGCTTCAGAATATGAAATTTTCACCTCCCTCTAAAGCAGAAACAGTCTTTGTAGTAGTTGCACATCAAATCTAAGCTGTCTGAAGTGTTGTTCCAAAGTTATCAACATTTTTACGTTTGGCGTTCCGGAACCAACCTTATCTCAGGCTGGAACCGTGTTTTCAGCATTGTGCGATAACTTCTCAGGGAAGCTTCAGAACATGAAATGTTCACCTCCCACTATCACAGAAAGGGTCTTTCTAGTAGATGCACATCAAATCTAAGCTGTCTGAAGTGTTTTTCCAAAGATATCAACATTTTTATGTTTGGCGTTCCGGAACCCACCTTATCTCTGGCTGAAAACGCGTTTTCTGCTTTATGCCATAACTTTGCATGGAAGCTTCCGAACATGAAATTTTAACCTCCCACTATAGCAGAAAGGGTCTTCCTAGTAGTTGCACATCAAATCTAAGCAGTCTGAAGTGTTTTTCGAAAGTTATCTACATTTTTATGTTTGCCGTTCGAGAATCGACCTTATCTCAGGCTGAAAACGCGTTGTCTGCATTGTGCCATAACTTTGCATGGAAGCTTCCGAACATGAAATTTTAACCTCCCACTATAGCAGAAAGGGTCTTCCTAGTAGTTGCACATCAAATCTAAGCTGTCTGATGTGTTTATCCAAAGTTATCAACATTTTTATGTATGGTGTTCCGGAATCAACCTTATCTCAGGCTGAAAACGCGTTTTCTGCATTGTGCCATAACTTCTCAGGGAAGCTTCAGAACATTAAATGTTCACCTCCCATTATAGCAGAAAGGGTCTTTCTAGTAGTTGCACATCAAATCTAAGCTGTCTGAAGTGTTTTTCCAAAGTTATCAACATTTTTATGTTTGGCGTTCCGGAACCCACCTTATCTCAGGCTGAAAACGCGTTGTCTGCATTGTGCCATAACTTTGCATGGAAGCTTCCGAACATGAAATGTTCACCTCCCACTATAGCAGAAAGGGTCTTCCTAGGAGTTGCACATCAAATCTAAGCTGTCTGATGTGTTTTTCCAAAGTAATCAACATTTTTATGTATGGTGTTCCGGAACCAACCTTATCTCAGGCTGAAAACGGGTTTTACGCATTGTGCCATAACTTTGCAGGGAACCTTTAGAAAATGAAATTTTCACCTCCCACTATAACAGAAAGGGTCTTTCTAGTAGTTGCACATCAAATCTGAGCTGTCTGAAGTGTTTTTTCGAAGTTATCAACATTTTTATGTTTGGCGTTCCGGAATCTACCTTATCTCTGGCTGAAAACGCTTTTTACGCTTTGTGCCATAACTTTGCAGGGAAGCTTCAGAAAATGAAATTTTCACCTCCCACTATAGCAAAAAAGGGGTTTTCTCGTAGTTGCATATCAAAATCTCAGCTGTCTGAAGTGTTTTTCCAAAGTTATCAACATTTTTATGTTTGGCGTTCCGAAATCGACCTTATCTGAAGCTGAAAACGTGTTTTACGCATTTTGCCATAACTTTGGAGGGAGGCTTCAGAAAATGAAATTTTCACCTCCCACTATAGCAGAAAGGGTCTTTCTAGTAGTTGCACATCAAATCTAAGCTGTCTGAAGTGTTTTTCCAAAGTTATCAACATTTTTATGTTTGGCGTTCCGGAATCGACCTTATCTCAAGCTTAAAACGCGTTTTACGCATTGTGCCATAACTTTGCAGGGAACCTTTAGAACATGAAATTTTCACCTCCCACTATAGCAGAAAGGGACTTTCTAGTAGTTGCACATCAAATCTAATCTGTCTGAAATGTTGTTCCAAAGTTAGCAACATTTTTAAGTTTGGCGTTTCGGAACCCACCTTATCTCAGGCTGAAAATGCGTTTTCTGCATTGTGCCATAACTTCTCAGGGAAGCTTCAGAACATGAAATGTTCACCTCCCACTATAGCAGAAAGGGTCTTTCTAGTAGTTGCACATCAAATCTAAGCTGTTTTAAGTGTTTTTCCAAAGTTATCAACATTTTTATGTTTGGCGTTCCAGAATCGACCTTATCTGAGGCTGAAAACGGGTTTTACGCATTGTGCCATAACTTTGCAGGGAAGCTTCAGAAAATGAAATTTTCACCTCCCACTATAGCAGAAAGGGTCTTTCTAGTAGTTGCACATCAAATCTAAGCTCTCTGAAGTGTTGTTCCAAAGTTATCAACATTTTTACGTTTGGCGTTCCGGAACCCACCTTATCTCAGGCTGAAAACGCGTTTTGTGCATTGTGCCATAACTTCTCAGGGAAGCTTCAGAACATGAAATTTTCACCTCTCCACTATCACAGAAAGGGTCTTTCTAGTAGATGCACATCAAATCTAAGCTGTCTGAAGTGTTTTTCCAAAGATATCAACATTTTTATGTTTGGCGTTCCGGAACCCACCTTATCTCTGGCTGAAAACGCGTTTTCTGCTTTATGCCATAACTTTGCTGGGAATGGTCAGAACATGAAATTTTAACCTCCCACAATAGCATAAAGGGTCTTTCTAGTAGTTGCGCATCAAATCTAAGCTGTCTGAAGTGGTTTTCCAAAGTTATCAACATTTTTAAGTTTGGCGTTCTGGAACCCACCTTATCTCAGGCTGAAAACGCGTTTTCTGCATTGTGCCATAACTTTGAAGGAAAGCTTCAGAACATGAAAGTTTCACCTCCCAGTATAGCAGAAAGGGTCTTTCTAGTAGTTGCACATCAAATCTAAGCTGTCTGAAATGTTTTTTCCAAATTTATCAACATTTTTACGTTTGGCGTTCCGGAACCCACCTTATCTCAGGCTGAAAAGGCGTTTTGTGCATTGTGCCATAACTTCTCAGGGAAGCTTCAGAACATGAAATGTTCACCTCCCAGTATAGCAGAAAGGGTCTTTCTCGTAGTTGCACATCAAATCTAAGCAGTCTGAAGTGTTTTTCGAAAGTTATCTACATTTTTATGTTTGCCGTTCGAGAATCGACCTTATCTCAGGCTGAAAACGCGTTGTCTGCATTGTGCCATAACTTTGCATGGAAGCTTCCGAACATGAAATTTTAACCTCCCACTATAGCAGAAAGGGTCTTCCTAGTAGTTGCACATCAAATCTAAGCTGTCTGATGTGTTTATCCAAAGTTATCAACATTTTTATGTATGGTGTTCCGGAATCAACCTTATCTCAGGCTGAAAACGCGTTTTCTGCATTGTGCCATAACTTCTCAGGGAAGCTTCAGAACATTAAATGTTCACCTCCCATTATAGCAGAAAGGGTCTTTCTAGTAGTTGCACATCAAATCTAAGCTGTCTGAAGTGTTTTTCCAAAGTTATCAACATTTTTATGTTTGGCGTTCCGGAACCCACCTTATCTCAAGCTGAAAACGCGTTTTCTGCATTGTGCCATAACTTTGCAGGGAAGCTTCGGAACATGAAATGTTCACCTCCCACTATAGCAGGAAGGGTCTTTCTAGTAGTTGCACATCAAATCTAAGCAGTCTGAAGTGTTTTTCGAAAGTTATCTACATTTTTATGTTTGCCGTTCCAGAATCGACCTTATCTCAGGCTGAAAACGCGTTGTCTGCATTGTGCCATAACTTTGCATGGAAGCTTCCGAACATGAAATGTTCACCTCCCACTATAGCAGAAAGGGTCTTCCTCGGAGTTGCACATCAAATCTAAGCTGTCTGATGTGTTTTTCCAAAGTTATCAACATTTTTATGTATGGTGTTCCGGAACCAACCTTATCTCAGGCTGAAAACGCGTTTTACGCATTGTGCCAAAGCTTTGCAGGGAACCTTTAGAAAATGAAATTTTCACCTCCCACTATAACAGAAAGGGTCTTTCTAGTAGTTGCACATCAAATCTGAGCTGTCTGAAGTGTTTTTTCGAAGTTATCAACATTTTTATGTTTGGCGTTCCGGAATCTACCTTATCTCAGGCTGAAAACGCTTTTTACGCTTTGTGCCATAACTTTGCAGGGAAGCTTCAGAAAATGAAATTTTCACCTCCCACTATAGCAAAAAAGGGGTTTTCTCGTAGTTGCATATCAAAATCTCAGCTGTCTGAAGTGTTTTTCCAAAGTTATCAACATTTTTATGTTTGGCGTTCCGAAATCGACCTTATCTGAAGCTGAAAACGTGTTTTACGCATTTTGCCATAACTTTGGAGGGAGGCTTCAGAAAATGAAATTTTCACCTCCCACTATAGCAGAAAGGGTCTTTCTAGTAGTTGCACATCAAATCTAAGCTGTCTGAAGTGTTTTTCCAAAGTTATCAACATTTTTATGTTTGGCGTTCCGGAATCGACCTTATCTCAAGCTTAAAACGCGTTTTACGCATTGTGCCATAACTTTGCAGGGAACCTTTAGAACATGAAATTTTCACCTCCCACTATAGCAGAAAGGGACTTTCTAGTAGTTGCACATCAAATCTAATCTGTCTGAAATGTTGTTCCAAAGTTAGCAACATTTTTAAGTTTGGCGTTTCGGAACCCACCTTATCTCAGGCTGAAAATGCGTTTTCTGCATTGTGCCATAACTTCTCAGGGAAGCTTCAGAACATGAAATGTTCACCTCCCACTATAGCAGAAAGGGTCTTTCTAGTAGTTGCACATCAAATCTAAGCTGTTTTAAGTGTTTTTCCAAAGTTATCAACATTTTTATGTTTGGCGTTCCAGAATCGACCTTATCTGAGGCTGAAAACGGGTTTTACGCATTGTGCCATAACTTTGCAGGGAAGCTTCAGAAAATGAAATTTTCACCTCCCACTATAGCAGAAAGGGTCTTTCTAGTAGTTGCACATCAAATCTAAGCTCTCTGAAGTGTTGTTCCAAAGTTATCAACATTTTTACGTTTGGCGTTCCGGAACCCACCTTATCTCAGGCTGAAAACGCGTTTTGTGCATTGTGCCATAACTTCTCAGGGAAGCTTCAGAACATGAAATTTTCACCTCCCACTATAGCAGAAAGGGTCTTTCTAGTAGTTGCACATCAAATCTAAGCTGTCTGAAGTGTTTTTCCATAGTTATCAACATTTTTATGTTTGGCGTTCCAGAATCGACCTTATCTGAGACTGAAAACGCGTTTTACGCATTGTGCCATAACTTTTCAGGGAAGCTTTAGAAAATGAAATTTTCACCTCCCACTATAGCAGAAAGGGTCTTTCTTGTAGTTGCACATAACATCTAAGCTGTCTGAAGTGTTTTTACAAAGTTATCAACATTTTTATGTTTGGCGTTCCGGAATCGACCTAATCTCAGGCTGAAAACGCGTTTTACGCATTGTGCCATAACTTTGTATAAAGCTTCAGCACATGAAATTTTCACCACCCGCTATAGCAGAAAGGGTCTTTCTAGTAGTTGCAGATCAAATCTAAGCTGTCTGAAGTGTTTTTTCAAAGTTATCATATTTTTATGTTTGGCGTTCCGTAATTGACCTTGTCTCCAGCTGAAAACGCGTTTTCTGCATTGTGCCATAACTTTGCAGGGAAGCTTCAGAACATGAAATTTTCAACTCCCACTATAGCAGAAAGGCTTTTTGCAGTAGTTGCACATCAAATCTAAGCTGTCTGAAGTGTTTTTCCAAAGTTATCAACATTTTTATGTTTGGCTTTCCGGAATCGACCTTATCTCAGTCTGAAAACGTGTTTTTTGCATTGTGCCACAACTTTGCAGGGAAGCCACAGAACATGAAATTTTCACCTGCCGCCATAGTAGAAAGGGTCTTTCTAGCAGTTGCACATCAAATCTAAGCTGTCTGAAGTGGCTTTCCAAAGTTATCAACATTTTTATGTTTGGCGTTCCGGAATCAACCTTATCTCAGGCTGAAAACGCGTTTCACGCATTGTGCCATAACTTTGCAGGGAAGCTTCAGAACATGACATTTTAAAGTTCCACTATAGCAGAAAAGGTCTTTCTAGTAGTTGCACATCAAATCTAAGCTGCCTGAAGTGTATTTCAAAAGTTATCAACTTTTTTATGTTTGGCGTTCCTGAATGGACCTTTTCTCAGGCTGAAAACGCGTTTCACGCATTGTGCCATAACTTTGCAGGGAAGCTTCAGAACATGAAATGTTCACCTCCCACTATAGCAGAAAGGGTCTTTCTAGTAGGTGCACATCAAATCTAAGCTGTCTGAAGTGTTTTTCCAACGTTATCAACATTATTATATTGCCGTTCCGGAATCGACCTTATCTCAGGCTGAAAAGCCGTTTTCTGCATTGTGCCATAACTTTGGAGGGAAGCTTCAGAACATGAAATGTTCACCTCCCACTATAGCAGAAAGGGCCTTTCTAGTAGTTGCACATCAAATCTAAGCTGTCTGAAGTGTTTTTCCAAACTTATCAACATTTTTATGTTTGGCGTTCCGGAACCCACCTTATCTCAGGCTGAAAACGCGTTTTCTGCATTGTGCCATAACTTTGCAGAGAAGCTTCAGAACATGAAATTTTCACCTGCCACTATAGCAGAAAGGGTCTTTCGAGTAGTTCCACATCAAATCTAAGCTGTCTGACGTGTTTTTCCAAAGTTATCAGCATTTTTATGTTTGGCGTTCCGGAATCGACCTCATCTCAGGCTGAAAACACGTTTTCTGCATTGTGCCATAACTTTGCAGAGAAGCTTCAGAACATGAAATTTTCACCTCCCACTACAACAGAAAGGTTGTTTCTAGCAGTTGCACATCAAATCTAAGTTGTCTGAAGTATTTTTCAAAAGTTATCATCATTTTTATGTTTGGTGTTCCGGAATCGACCTTATCTCAGGCTGAAAACGCGTTTACTGCATTGTGCCATAACTTTGCATGGATGCTTCCGAACATGAAATTTTCACGTCCCACTATCGCAGAAAGGGTCTTTCTAGTAGTTGCACATCAAATCTAAGCTGTCTGAAGTGTTTTTCCAAAGCTATCAACATTTTTATGTTTGGCGTTCCGGAGTCGACTTATCTCAGGCCGAAAACGCATTGTCTGCATTGTGCCATAACTTTGCATGAAAGCTTCCGAACATGAAATTTTAACCTCCCACTATAGCAGAAAGGGACTTTTTAGTTGTTGCGCATCAAATCTAAGCAGTCTGAAGTGTTTTTCGAAAGTGATCAACATTTTTATGTTTGGCGTTCGGGAATCGACCTTATCTCAGGCTCAAAATGCGTTTTCTGCATTGTGCCATAACTTTGCAGAGAAGCTTCAGAACATGACATTTTCACCTCCTACTATAGCAGAAATGGTCTTTCTAGTAGTTGCACATCAAATCTAAGCTGTCTGAAGTGTTTTTCCAAAGTTATCAACATTTTTATGTTTGGCGTTCCGGAATCGACCTTATCTCAGGCTGAAAACGCGTTTTACGCATTGTGCCATAACTTTACCGGGAAGCTTCAGAACATGAAATTTTCACCTCCCACAATAGCAGAAAGGGTCTTTCTAGTAGTTGCACATCAAATCTAAGCTGTCTGAAGTGTTTTTCCAAAGTTATCAACACTTTTATGTTTGGCGTTCCGGAATCGACCTTATCTCAGGCTCAAAATGCGTTTTCTGCATTGTGCCAAAACTTTGCAGAGAAGCTTCTGAACATTAAATTTTAACCTCCCACTATAGCACAAAGGGTCTTTCTTGTAGTTGCACATCAAATCGAAGCTGTCTGAAGTGTTTTCCAAACTTATCGACTTTTTTATGTTTGGCGTTCCGGAATCGACCTCATCTCAGGCTGAAAACGCGTTTTCTGCATTGTGCCATAACTTTGCAGAGAAGCTTCAGAACATGAAATTTTCAACTCCCACTACAACAAAAAGGGTGTTTGTAGCAGTTGCACATCAAATCTAAGCTGTCTGAAGTGTTTTTCAAATGTTATCAACATTTTTATGTTTGGCGTTCCGGAATCGACCTTATGTCAGGCTCAAAACGCGTTTTACGCATTGTGCCATAACTTTACCGGGAAGCTTCAGAACATGAAATTTTCACCTCCCACAATAGCAGAAAGGGTCTTTCTAGTAGTTGCACATCAAATCTAAGCTGTCTGAAGTGTTTTTCAAAATTTATCAACATTTTTATGTTTGGCGTTCCGGAATCGACCATATCTCAGGATGAAAAATCGTTTTCTGCATTGTCCCATAACTTTGCAGGAAAGCGTCAGAAAATGAAATTTTGATCTCTCACTATAGCAGAAATGGTCTTTCTAGTAGTTGCACATCAAATCTAAGCTGTCTGAACTGTTTTTCGAAAGTTATCAACATTTTTATGTTTGGCGTTCCGGAATCGACCTTATCTCAGTCTGAAAACGCGTTGTCTGCATTGTGCCATAACTTTGCATGAAAGCTTCCGAACATGAAATTTTAACCTCCCACTGTTGCAGAAAGGGTCTTTTTAGTAGTTGCGCATCAAATCTAAGCTGTCTGAAATGTTTTTCCAAAGTGATCAACATTTTTAGGTTTGGCGTTCGGGAATCGACCTTATCTCAGGCTCAAAATGCGTTTTCTGCATTGTGCCATAACTTTACAGGGAAGCTTCAGAACATGAAATGTTCACCTCCCACTATAGCAGAAATGGTCTTTCTAGTAGTTGCACATCAAATCTAAGCTGTCTGAAGTGTTTTTCAAAAGTTATCAACATTTTTATGTTTGGTGTTCCGGAAACCACTTTATCTCAGGCTGAAAACGTGTTTTCTGCATTGTGCCATAACTTTGCAGTGAAGCCTCAGAACATGAAATTTTCACCTCCCACTATAGTAGAAAGGGCCTTTCTATTAGTTGCACATCAAATCGAAGCTGTCATAAGTGTTTTTCCAATGTTATCAACATTTTTATGTTTGGCGTTCCGGAATCGACCTTATCTCAGGCTGAAAACGCGTTTTCTGCATTGTGCCATAACTTTGCAGGGAAGCTTCAGAACATCAAATTTTCACCTCCCATTATAGCAGAAAGGGTCTTTCTAGTAGTTGCACATCAAATCTAAGCGGTCTGAAGTGTTTTTCCAACGTTATCAACATTATTATATTGCCGTTCCGGAATCGACCTTATCTCAGGCTGAAAAGCCGTTTTCTGCATTGTGCCATAACTTTGGAGGGAAGCTTCAGAACATGAAATGTTCACCTCCCACTATAGCAGAAAGGGCCTTTCTAGTAGTTGCACATCAAATCTAAGCTGTCTGAAGTGTTTTTCCAAACTTATCAACATTTTTATGTTTGGCGTTCCGGAACCCACCTTATCTCAGGCTGAAAACGCGTTTTCTGCATTGTGCCATAACTTTGCAGAGAAGCTTCAGAACATGAAATTTTCACCTGCCACTATAGCAGAAAGGGTCTTTCGAGTAGTTCCACATCAAATCTAAGCTGTCTGACGTGTTTTTCCAAAGTTATCAGCATTTTTATGTTTGGCGTTCCGGAATCGACCTCATCTCAGGCTGAAAACACGTTTTCTGCATTGTGCCATAACTTTGCAGAGAAGCTTCAGAACATGAAATTTTCACCTCCCACTACAACAGAAAGGTTGTTTCTAGCAGTTGCACATCAAATCTAAGTTGTCTGAAGTATTTTTCAAAAGTTATCATCATTTTTATGTTTGGTGTTCCGGAATCGACCTTATCTCAGGCTGAAAACGCGTTTACTGCATTGTGCCATAACTTTGCATGGATGCTTCCGAACATGAAATTTTCACGTCCCACTATCGCAGAAAGGGTCTTTCTAGTAGTTGCACATCAAATCTAAGCTGTCTGAAGTGTTTTTCCAAAGCTATCAACATTTTTATGTTTGGCGTTCCGGAGTCGACTTATCTCAGGCCGAAAACGCATTGTCTGCATTGTGCCATAACTTTGCATGAAAGCTTCCGAACATGAAATTTTAACCTCCCACTATAGCAGAAAGGGACTTTTTAGTAGTTGCGCATCAAATCTAAGCAGTCTGAAGTGTTTTTCGAAAGTGATCAACATTTTTATGTTTGGCGTTCGGGAATCGACCTTATCTCAGGCTCAAAATGCGTTTTCTGCATTGTGCCATAACTTTGCAGAGAAGCTTCAGAACATGACATTTTCACCTCCTACTATAGCAGAAATGGTCTTTCTAGTAGTTGCACATCAAATCTAAGCTGTCTGAAGTGTTTTTCCAAAGTTATCAACATTTTTATGTTTGGCGTTCCGGAATCGACCTTATCTCAGGCTGAAAACGCGTTTTACGCATTGTGCCATAACTTTACCGGGAAGCTTCAGAACATGAAATTTTCACCTCCCACAATAGCAGAAAGGGTCTTTCTAGTAGTTGCACATCAAATCTAAGCTGTCTGAAGTGTTTTTCCAAAGTTATCAACACTTTTATGTTTGGCGTTCCGGAATCGACCTTATCTCAGGCTCAAAATGCGTTTTCTGCATTGTGCCAAAACTTTGCAGAGAAGCTTCTGAACATTAAATTTTAACCTCCCACTATAGCACAAAGGGTCTTTCTTGTAGTTGCACATCAAATCGAAGCTGTCTGAAGTGTTTTCCAAACTTATCGACTTTTTTATGTTTGGCGTTCCGGAATCGACCTCATCTCAGGCTGAAAACGCGTTTTCTGCATTGTGCCATAACTTTGCAGAGAAGCTTCAGAACATGAAATTTTCAACTCCCACTACAACAAAAAGGGTGTTTGTAGCAGTTGCACATCAAATCTAAGCTGTCTGAAGTGTTTTTCAAATGTTATCAACATTTTTATGTTTGGCGTTCCGGAATCGACCTTATCTCAGGCTCAAAACGCGTTTTACGCATTGTGCCATAACTTTACCGGGAAGCTTCAGAACATGAAATTTTCACCTCCCACAATAGCAGAAAGGGTCTTTCTAGTAGTTGCACATCAAATCTAAGCTGTCTGAAGTGTTTTTCAAAATTTATCAACATTTTTATGTTTGGCGTTCCGGAATCGACCATATCTCAGGATGAAAAATCGTTTTCTGCATTGTCCCATAACTTTGCAGGAAAGCGTCAGAAAATGAAATTTTGATCTCTCACTATAGCAGAAATGGTCTTTCTAGTAGTTGCACATCAAATCTAAGCTGTCTGAACTGTTTTTCGAAAGTTATCAACATTTTTATGTTTGGCGTTCCGGAATCGACCTTATCTCAGTCTGAAAACGCGTTGTCTGCATTGTGCCATAACTTTGCATGAAAGCTTCCGAACATGAAATTTTAACCTCCCACTGTTGCAGAAAGGGTCTTTTTAGTAGTTGCGCATCAAATCTAAGCTGTCTGAAATGTTTTTCCAAAGTGATCAACATTTTTAGGTTTGGCGTTCGGGAATCGACCTTATCTCAGGCTCAAAATGCGTTTTCTGCATTGTGCCATAACTTTACAGGGAAGCTTCAGAACATGAAATGTTCACCTCCCACTATAGCAGAAATGGTCTTTCTAGTAGTTGCACATCAAATCTAAGCTGTCTGAAGTGTTTTTCAAAAGTTATCAACATTTTTATGTTTGGTGTTCCGGAAACCACTTTATCTCAGGCTGAAAACGTGTTTTCTGCATTGTGCCATAACTTTGCAGTGAAGCCTCAGAACATGAAATTTTCACCTCCCACTATAGTAGAAAGGGCCTTTCTATTAGTTGCACATCAAATCGAAGCTGTCATAAGTGTTTTTCCAATGTTATCAACATTTTTATGTTTGGCGTTCCGGAATCGACCTTATCTCAGGCTGAAAACGCGTTTTCTGCATTGTGCCATAACTTTGCAGGGAAGCTTCAGAACATCAAATTTTCACCTCCCATTATAGCAGAAAGGGTCTTTCTAGTAGTTGCACATCAAATCTAAGCGGTCTGAAGTGTTTTTCCAACGTTATCAACATTATTATATTGCCGTTCCGGAATCGACCTTATCTCAGGCTGAAAAGCCGTTTTCTGCATTGTGCCATAACTTTGGAGGGAAGCTTCAGAACATGAAATTTTCACCTCCCGCTATAGCAGAAAGGGCCTTTCTAGTAGTTGCACATCAAATCGAAGCTGTCTGAAGTGTTTTTCCAAACTTATCAACATTTTTATGTTTGGCGTTCCGGAACCCACCTTATCTCAGGCTGAAAACGCGTTTTCTGCATTGTGCCATAACTTTGCAGAGAAGCTTCAGAACATGAAATTTTCACCTCCCACTGTAGCAGAAAGGGTCTTTCTAGTAGTTGCACATCAAATCTAAGCTGTCTGAAGTGTTTTTCCAATGTTATCAACATTTTTATGTTTGGCATTCCGGAATCGACCTTATCTCAGGCTGAAAACGCGTTTTCTGCATTGTGCCATAACTTTGCCGGGAAGCTTCAGAACATCAAATTTTCACCTCCCATTATAGCAGAAAGGGTCTTTCTAGTAGTTGCACATCAAATCTAAGCGATCTGAAGTGTTTTTCCAAAGTTATCAACATTTTTATGTTTGGCGTTCCGGAATCGACCTCATCTCAGGCTGAAAACGCGTTTTCTGCATTGTGCCATAACTTTGCAGAGAAGCTTCAGAACATGAAATTTTCACCTCCCACGACAACAGAAAGGGTGTTTCTAGCAGTTGCACATCAAATCTAAGCTGTCTGAAGTGTTTTTCGAAAGTTATCAACATTTTTTATGTTTGGCATTCCGGAATCGACCTTATCTCAGTCTGAAAACGCGTTGTCTGATTTGTGCCATAACTTTGCATGAAAGCTTCCGAACATGAAATTTAACCTCCCACTATAGCAAAAAGGGTCTTTTTAGTAGTTGCACATCAAATCTAAGCTGTCTGAAGTGTTTTTCCAAAGTTATCAACACTTTTATGTTTGGCGTTCCGGAATCGACCTTATCTCAGGCTCAAAATGCGTTTTCTGCATTGTGCCAAAACTTTGCAGAGAAGCTTCTGAACATTAAATTTTAACCTCCCACTATAGCACAAAGGGTCTTTCTAGTAGTTGCACATCAAATCGAAGCTGTCTGAAGTGTTTTCCAAACTTATCAACTTTTTTATGTTTGGCGTTCCGGAATCGACCTCATCTCAGGCTGAAAACGCGTTTTCTGCATTGTGCCATAACTTTGCAGAGAAGCTTCAGAACATGAAATTTCGACCTCCCACTATAGCAGAAAGGGTCTTTCTAGTAGTTGCGCATCAAATCTAAGCTGTCTGAAGTGTTTTTCCAAAGTTATCAACATTTTTTTGTTTGGCGTTCCGGAATTGACCTTATTTCAGGCTGAAAACGCGTTTTACGCATTGTGCCATAACTTCTCAGGGAATCTTCAGAACATGAATTTTTGACCTCCCACTATAGCAGAAAGGGTCTTTCTAGTAGTTGCACATCAAATCTAAGCTGTCTGAAGTGTTTTTCGAAAGTTATCAACATTTTTATGTTTAGCGTTCCAGAATCGACCTTATCTCAGGCTGAAAACGCGTTGTCTGCATTGTGCCATAACTTTGCATGGAAGCTTCCGAACATGAAATTTTAACCTACCACTATAGCAGAAAGGGTCTTTCTAGTAGTTGCACATCAAATCTAAGCTGTCTGAAGTGTTTTTCCAAAGTTATCAATATTTTTATGTTTGGCGTTCCAGAATCGACCTTATCTGAGGCTGAAAACGCGTTGTCTGCATTGTGCCATAACTTTGCATGGAAGCTTCCGAACATGAAATTTTAACCTCCCACTATAGCAGAAAGGGTCTTTCTAGTAGTTGCGTATCAAATCTAAGCTGTCTGAAGTGTTTTTCCAAAGTTATCAACATTTTTTTGTTTGGCGTTCCGGAATTGACCTTATTTCAGGCTGAAAACGCGTTTTACGCATTGTGCTATAACTTCTCAGGGAATCTTCAGAACATGATTTTTGACCTCCCACTATAGCAGAATGGGTCTTTCTAGTAGTTGCACATCAAATCTAAGCTGTCTGAAGTGTTGTTCCAAAGTTATCAACATTTTTACGCTTGGCGTTCCAGAATCGACCTTATCTCAGGCTGAAAACGCGTTGTCTGCATTGTGCCATAACTTTGCATGGAAGCTTCCGAACATGAAATTTTCACCTCCCACTATAGCAGAATGGGTCTTTCTAGTAGTTGGACATCAAATCGAAGCTGTCTGAAGTGTTATTCCAAAGTGATCAACAATTTTACGTTTGGCGTTCCGGAACCCACCTTGTCTCAGGCTGAAAACGCGTTTTCTGCATTGTGCCATAACTTCTCAGGGAAGCTTCAGAACGTGATATGTTCACCTCCCACTATTGCAGAAAGGGTCTTTCTGGAAGTTGCACATCAAATCTAAGCTGTCTGAAGTGTTTTTCCAAAGTTATCAACATTTTTATGTTTAGCGTTCCGGAATCGACCTTATCTCAGGATGAAAAATTGTTTTCTGCATTGTCCCATAACTTTCCATGGAAGCTTCAGAACATGAAATTTTGACCTAACACTATAGCAGAAAGGGTCTTTCTAGTACTTGCACATCAAATCTAAGCTGTCTGAAGTGTTTTTCCAAAGTTATCAACATTTTTATGTTTGGCGTTCTGGAATCGACCTTATCACAGGCTGAAGACGCTTTTTACGCTTTGTGCCATAACTTTGCCGGGAAGCTTCAGAAAATGAAAATTTCACCTCCCACTATAGCAGAAAGGGTTTTTCTAGTAGTTGCACATCAAATCTAAGCTGTCTGAAGTGTTTTTCCAAAGTTATCAACATTTTTATGTTTGGCGTTCCGGAATCAACCTTATCTCAGGCTGAAAACGCATTTTCTGCATTGTGCCATAACTTTGCAAGGAAGCTTCAGAACATGAAATTTTCACCTCCCACTATAGCAGAAAGGTTCTTTCTAGTAGTTGCACATCAAATCTAAGCTGTCTGAAGTGTTTTTCCAAAGTTATGAACATTTTTATGTTTGGAGTTCCAGAATCGACCTCATCTCAGCCTGAAAACGCGTTTTACGGATTGTGCCATAACTTTGCAGGGAAGCTTCAGAAAATGAAATGTTCACCTCCCACTATAGCAGAAAGGGTCTTTCTAGTAGTTGCACATCAAATCTAAGCTGTCTGAAGTGTTTTTTGAAAGTTATCAACATTGTTATGTATGGCGTTCCGGAATCGACCTTTTCTCAGGCTGAAAACGCGTTTTCTGCATTGTGCCATAACTTTGCAGGGAAGCTTCAGAACATTAAATTTTCACCTCCCACTATAGCAGAAAGGGTCTTTCTAGTAGTTGCACATCAAATCTAAGCTGTCTGAAGTGTTATTCCAAAGTGATCAACATTTTTATGTTTGGCGTTCCGGAATCGACCTCATCTCAGGCTGAAAACGCGTTTTCTGCATTGTGCCATAACTTTGCAGAGAAGCTTCAGAACATGAAATTTTCACCACCCACGACAACAGAAAGGGTGTTTCTAGCAGTTGCACATCAAATCTAAGTTGTCTGAATTGTTTTTCCAAAGTTATCAACATTTTTATGTTTGGCGTTCCGGAATCGACCTTATCTCTGGCTCAAAATGCGTTTTCTGCATTGTACCATAACTTTGCAGAGAAGCTTCTGAACATTAAATTTAAACCTCCCACTATAGCACAAAGGGTCTTTCTTGTAGTTCCACATCAAATCGAAGCTGTCTGAAGTGTTTTCCAAAGTTATCAACTTTTTTATGTTTGGCGTTCCGGAATCGACCTTATCTCAGGCTGAAAACGCGTTTTACGCATTGTGCCATAACTCTGCAGGGAAGCTTCAGAACATGAAATTTTGACCTCCCACTATAGCAGAAAGGGCCTTTCTAGTAGTTGCACATCAAATCTAAGCTGTCTGAAGTGTTTTTCAAAAGTTATCAACATTTTTATGTTTGGTGTTCCGGAAACCACTTTATCTCAGGCTGAAAACGTGTTTTCTGCATTGTGCCATAACTTTGCAGTGAAGCCTCAGAACATGAAATTTTCACCTCCCACTATAGTAGAAAGGGCCTTTCTATTAGTTGCACATCAAATCGAAGCTGTCATAAGTGTTTTTCCAATGTTATCAACATTTTTATGTTTGGCATTCCGGAATCGACCTTATCTCAGGCTGAAAACGCGTTTTCTGCATTGTGCCATAACTTTGCCGGGAAGCTTCAGAACATCAAATTTTCACTTCCCATTATAGCAGAAAGGGTCTTTCTAGTAGTTGCACATCAAATCTAAGCGGTCTGAAGTGTTTTTCCAAAGTTATCAACATTTTTATGTTTGGCGTTCCGGAATCGACCTCATCTCAGGCTGAAAACGCGTTTTCTGCATTGTGCCATAACTTTGCAGAGAAGCTTCAGAACATGAAATTTTCACCTCCCACGACAACAGAAAGGGTGTTTCTAGCAGTTGCACATCAAATCTAAGCTGTCTGAAGTGTTTTTCGAAAGTTATCAACATTTTTTATGTTTGGCGTTCCGGAATCGACCTTATCTCAGTCTGAAAACGCGTTGTCTGATTTGTGCCATAACTTTGCATGAAAGCTTCCGAACATGAAATTTAACCTCCCACTATAGCAGAAAGGGTCTTTTTAGTAGTTGCACATCAAATCTAAGCTGTCTGAAGTGTTTTTCCAAAGTTATCAACACTTTTATGTTTGGCGTTCCGGAATCGACCTTATCTCAGGCTCAAAATGCGTTTTCTGCATTGTGCCAAAACTTTGCAGAGAAGCTTCTGAACATTAAATTTTAACCTCCCACTATAGCACAAAGGGTCTTTCTAGTAGTTGCACATCAAATCGAAGCTGTCTGAAGTGTTTTCCAAACTTATCAACTTTTTTATGTTTGGCGTTCCGGAATCGACCTCATCTCAGGCTGAAAACGCGTTTTCTGCATTGTGCCATAACTTTGCAGAGAAGCTTCAGAACATGAAATTTCGACCTCCCACTATAGCAGAAAGGGTCTTTCTAGTAGTTGCGCATCAAATCTAAGCTGTCTGAAGTGTTTTTCCAAAGTTATCAACATTTTTTTGTTTGGCGTTCCGGAATTGACCTTATTTCAGGCTGAAAACGCGTTTTACGCATTGTGCCATAACTTCTCAGGGAATCTTCAGAACATGAATTTTTGACCTCCCACTATAGCAGAAAGGGTCTTTCTAGTAGTTGCACATCAAATCTAAGCTGTCTGAAGTGTTTTTCGAAAGTTATCAACATTTTTATGTTTGGCGTTCCAGAATCGACCTTATCTCAGGCTGAAAACGCGTTGTCTGCATTGTGCCATAACTTTGCATGGAAGCTTCCGAACATGAAATTTTAACCTACCACTATAGCAGAAAGGGTCTTTCTAGTAGTTGCACATCAAATCTAAGCTGTCTGAAGTGTTTTTCCAAAGTTATCAATATTTTTATGTTTGGCGTTCCAGAATCGACCTTATCTGAGGCTGAAAACGCGTTGTCTGCATTGTGCCATAACTTTGCATGGAAGCTTCCGAACATGAAATTTTAACCTCCCACTATAGCAGAAAGGGTCTTTCTAGTAGTTGCGTATCAAATCTAAGCTGTCTGAAGTGTTTTTCCAAAGTTATCAACATTTTTTTGTTTGGCGTTCCGGAATTGACCTTATTTCAGGCTGAAAACGCGTTTTACGCATTGTGCCATAACTTCTCAGGGAATCTTCAGAACATGAATTTTTGACCTCCCACTATAGCAGAATGGGTCTTTCTAGTAGTTGCACATCAAATCTAAGCTGTCTGAAGTGTTGTTCCAAAGTTATCAACATTTTTACGCTTGGCGTTCCAGAATCGACCTTATCTCAGGCTGAAAACGCGTTGTCTGCATTGTGCCATAACTTTGCATGGAAGCTTCCGAACATGAAATTTTCACCTCCCACTATAGCAGAATGGGTCTTTCTAGTAGTTGGACATCAAATCGAAGCTGTCTGAAGTGTTATTCCAAAGTGATCAACATTTTTACGTTTGGCGTTCCGGAACCCACCTTGTCTCAGGCTGAAAACGCGTTTTCTGCATTGTGCCATAACTTCTCAGGGAAGCTTCAGAACGTGATATGTTCACCTCCCACTATTGCAGAAAGGGTCTTTCTGGAAGTTTCACATCAAATCTAAGCTGTCTGAAGTGTTTTTCCAAAGTTATCAACATTTTTATGTTTAGCGTTCCGGAATCGACCTTATCTCAGGATGAAAAATTGTTTTCTGCATTGTCCCATAACTTTCCATGGAAGCTTCAGAACATGAAATTTTGACCTAACACTATAGCAGAAAGGGTCTTTCTAGTACTTGCACATCAAATCTAAGCTGTCTGAAGTGTTTTTCCAAAGTTATCAACATTTTTATGTTTGGCGTTCCGGAATCGACCTTATCTCAGGCTGAAAACGCGTATTCTGCATTGTGCCATAACTTCTCAGGGAAGCTTCAGAAAATGAAATTCTAACCTCCCACTATAGCAGAAAGGGTCCTTCTAGTAGTTGCACATCAAATCTAAGCTGTCTGAAGTGTTTTTCCAAAGTTATCAACATTTTTATGTTTGGCGTTCTGGAATCGACCTTATCACAGGCTGAAGACGCTTTTTACGCTTTGTGCCATAACTTTGCCGGGAAGCTTCAGAAAATGAAAATTTCACCTCCCACTATAGCAGAAAGGGTTTTTCTAGTAGTTGCACATCAAATCTAAGCTGTCTGAAGTGTTTTTCCAAAGTTATCAACATTTTTATGTTTGGCGTTCCGGAATCAACCTTATCTCAGGCTGAAAACGCATTTTCTGCATTGTGCCATAACTTTGCAAGGAAGCTTCAGAACATGAAATTTTCACCTCCCACTATAGCAGAAAGGTTCTTTCTAGTAGTTGCACATCAAATCTAAGCTGTCTGAAGTGTTTTTCGAAAGTTATCAACATTTTTATGTTTGGAGTTCCAGAATCGACCTCATCTCAGCCTGAAAACGCGTTTTACGGATTGTGCCATAACTTTGCAGGGAAGCTTCAGAAAATGAAATGTTCACCTCCCACTATAGCAGAAAGGGTCTTTCTAGTAGTTGCACATCAAATCTAAGCTGTCTGAAGTGTTGTTCCAAAGTTATCAACATTTTTACGCTTGCCGTTCCGGAATCGACCTTATCTCAGGCTGAAAACGCGTTTTACGCATTGTGCCATAACTTTGCAGGGAACCTTTAGAAAATGAAATGTTCACCTCCCACTATAGCAGAAAGGGTCTTTCTAGTAGTTGCACATCAAATCTAAGCTGTCTGAAGTGTTTTTTGAAAGTTATCAACATTGTTATGTATGGCGTTCCGGAATCGACCTTTTCTCAGGCTGAAAACGCGTTTTACGCATTGTGCCATAACTTTGCAGGGAACCTTTAGAACATGAAAATTTCACCTCCCACTATAGCAGAATGGGTCTTTCTAGTAGTTGCACATCAAATCTAAGATGTCTGAAGTGTTATTCCAAAGTGATCAACATTTTTACGTTTTGCGTTTCGGAACCCACCTAATCTCAGGCTGGAAACGCGTTGTCTGCATTGTGCCATAACTTCTCAGGGAAGCTTCAGAACATGAAATGTTCACCTCCCACTATAGCAGAAAGGGTCTTTCTAGTACTTGCACATCAAATCTAAGCTGTCTGAAGTGTTGTTCCAAAGTGATCAACATTTTTACGTTTGGCGTTTCGGAACCCACCTTATCTCAGGCTGAAAACGCGTTTTCTGCATTGTGCCATAACTTCTCAGGGAAGCTTCAGAACATGAAATGTTCACCTCCCACTATAGCAGAAAGGGTCTTTCTAGTAGTTGCACATCAAATCTAAGCTGTCTGAAGTGTTTTTCCATAGTTATCAACATTTTTATGTCTGGCGTTCTGGAATCGACCTTTTCTCAGGCTGAAGACGCTTTTTACGCTTTGTGCCATAACTTTGCCGGGAAGCTTCAGAAAATGAAAATTTCACCTCCCACTATAGCAGAAAGGGTTTTTCTAGTAGTTGCACATCAAATCTAAGCTGTCTGAAGTGTTTTTCCAAAGTTATCAACATTTTTATGTTTGGCGTTCCGGAATCGACCTTATCTCAGCCTGAAAACGCGTTTTACGCATTGTGCCATAACTTTGCAGGGAAGCTTCAGAAAATGAAATGTTCACCTCCCACTATAGCAGAAAGGGTCTTTCTAGTAGTTGCACATCAAATCTAAGCTGTCTGAAGTGTTATTCCAAAGTGATCAACATTTTTACGTTTTGCGTTTCGGAACCCACCTTATCTCAGGCTGAAAACGCGTTTTCTGCATTGTGCCATAACTTCTCAGGGAAGCCTCAGAACATGAAATGTTCACCTCCCACTATAGCAGAAAGAGTCTTTCTAGTAGTTGCACATCAAATCGAAGCTGTCTGAAGTGTTTTTCCAAAGTTATCAACATTTTTATGTATGGCGTTCCGGAATCGACCTTATCTCAGGCTGAAAACGCGTTTTACGCATTGTGCCATAACTTTGCAGGGAAGCTTCAGAACATGAAATTTTCACCTCCCACTATAGCAGAAAGGTTCTTTCTAGTAGTTGCACATCAAATCTAAGCTGTCTGAAGTGTTTTTCGAAAGTTATCAACATTTTTATGTTTGGAGTTCCAGAATCGACCTTATCTCAGCCTGAAAACGCGTTTTACGCATTGTGCCATAACTTTGCAGGGAAGCTTCAGAAAATGAAATGTTCACCTCCCACTATAGCAGAAAGGGTCTTTCTAGTAGTTGCACATCAAATCTAAGCTGTCTGAAGTGTTGTTCCAAAGTTATCAACATTTTTACGCTTGGCGTTCCGGAATCGACCTTATCTCAGGCTGAAAACGCGTTTTACGCATTGTGCCATAACTTTGCAGGGAACCTTTAGAACATGAAATGTTCACCTCCCACTATAGCAGAAAGGGTCTTTCTAGTAGTTGCACATCAAATCTAAGCTGTCTGAAGTGTTTTTTGAAAGTTATCAACATTGTTATGTATGGCGTTCCGGAATCGACCTTTTCTCAGGCTGAAAACGCGTTTTACGCATTGTGCCATAACTTTGCAGGGAACCTTTAGAACATGAAAATTTCACCTCCCACTATAGCAGAATGGGTCTTTCTAGTAGTTGCACATCAAATCTAAGATGTCTGAAGTGTTATTCCAAAGTGATCAACATTTTTACGTTTTGCGTTTCGGAACCCACCTAATCTCAGGCTGGAAACGCGTTGTCTGCATTGTGCCATAACTTTGCAGGTAACCTTTAGAACATGAAATTTTCACCTCCCACTATAGCAGAAAGGGTTTTTCTAGTAGTTGCACATCAAATCTAAGCTGTCTGAAGTGTTATTCCAAAGTGATCAACATTTTTACGTTTTGCGTTTCGGAACCCACCTTATCTCAGGCTGAAAACGCGTTTTCTGCATTGTGCCATAACTTCTCAGGGAAGCCTCAGAACATGAAATGTTCACCTCCCACTATAGCAGAAAGGGTCTTTCTAGTAGTTGCACATCAAATCTAAGCTGTCTGAAGTGTTTTTTGAAAGTTATCAACATTGTTATGTATGGCGTTCCGGAATCGACCTTTTCTCAGGCTGAAAACGCGTTTTACGCATTGTGCCATAACTTTGCAGGGAACCTTTAGAACATGAAAATTTCACCTCCCACTATAGCAGAATGGGTCTTTCTAGTAGTTGCACATCAAATCTAAGATGTCTGAAGTGTTATTCCAAAGTGATCAACATTTTTACGTTTTGCGTTTCGGAACCCACCTAATCTCAGGCTGGAAACGCGTTGTCTGCATTGTGCCATAACTTTGCAGGTAACCTTTAGAACATGAAATTTTCACCTCCCACTATAGCAGAAAGGGTTTTTCTAGTAGTTGCACATCAAATCTAAGCTGTCTGAAGTGTTATTCCAAAGTGATCAACATTTTTACGTTTTGCGTTTCGGAACCCACCTTATCTCAGGCTGAAAACGCGTTTTCTGCATTGTGCCATAACTTCTCAGGGAAGCCTCAGAACATGAAATGTTCACCTCCCACTATAGCAGAAAGGGTCTTTCTAGTAGTTGCACATCAAATCGAAGCTGTCTGAAGTGTTTTTCCAAAGTTATCAACATTTTTATGTATGGCGTTCCGGAATCGACCTTATCTCAGGCTGAAAACGCGTTTTACGCATTGTGCTATAACTTTGCAGGGAAGCTTCAGAACATGAAATTTTCACCTCCCACTATAGCAAAAAGGGTCTTTCTAGTAGTTGCACATCAAATCTGTCATGGCTGCTTAAGTTGGACCCAGGTGCAGTGAGTGCTGGTCGACAGAAAACTCCGAAACGAGAGTAAATTAAAGAATTTATTCAACAAAAGGCGAGTTTTAAGACAGACGAACAAGTACGGAGAACAGAAGGCGCCGGAGCCAGAACGCGGACCGGGAACTACACGTAGGGATTGGGGAAGAATCTGAAAACAGAAGAGAGGCGAATTAGACACAGGCCTATAAAACGAGGAGAACACAAACACGCTCGGAGATAAGCTCACGAGGTCCAAATAACTTAAAGCGCTGCGTGGAGGAGAAAAAACTCAAACTCACACGAGGAATCAACTTCTATAAACGATAAATGAAGAGGTGAGACTAAATGCTCACACGCGGTTCGACTATATGAATGGAGGGGAAAACAGAAAACGGAGCGAGGAAGAACGAGAACTAAGAAGGCGGCTGAAATGGAAATCAAGCGCGCAGAGAAATTTAGGAAAGTCAGGGTAACGAAGCGGGAGAGTCTTGAAAGAGTTTACCATGGAGAAGCGAAACAATCCTCTGGCGGCACAGACTGGTGTTGAGGTGTTGAAATCCATGTGAGGCTTGATTGTCAAATGAACACCAGCTGCGCCGCTTGTGAAGCTGGAACAAAGGAAGGAAAAGGAAACACAGGAGCAACCGAGAGTAACAAAATAAAAGCATGGAACAATGCGGGGTGAACAGAGGTTAAGACAGACAAAGTAGTTACGGATATGACAGTACCCCCCCCCTTAAGGAGGGCCTCATGGCGCTTTACCGGGTCTATTTGGGAAACTGGCATGGAACTCTGAAATCAGAGAGGGATCTAAGATGAGTGACCGAGGGATCCATGATCGTTCCTCTGGGCCGTAACCCTCCCAGTCAACCAAGTACTGGACCCCTTGGCCACGTCTTCTGCTGTTTAGGATCTTGTGAACCTTATATGCAGGGTGGTTGTCTATGGTGAAGGGAGGAGGAGGAGCTTCAGAGGCTGCATGGAGTGGGGACGAGGAGACTGGTTTTAGAAGTGAGACGTGGAACGTGGGATGGATCTGGAGAGAAGCTGGGAGTCTTAACCTTACAGCCGTGTCATTGATGATCTTCTCAGTCTTGAAAGGACCGATGTATCTGGGTGAGAGCTTGCGAGACTCACCCGGAAGCTGTAAATCACGGGTCGAGAGCCAGACCATGTCGCCGGGATGGTAAGACGGAGCTGGGATCCGGTTTCGGTCTGCCAGTCTCTTGCTGCGTTCGGCGGTGTGAGATAGAGCTGTGCGGGGCCGGGACCAGGTCTCCCGGCAGCGACGCAAGTGCTGGGTAACAGATGGGACGGAGGTCTCAGCTTCCTGGGATGGAAAAAGAGGAGGCTGATAACCATAGGCAACCATAAAAGGAGACATGCCCGTAGAAGAAGAAGCCAGCGAGTTATGGGCGTATTCCACCCAGGGGAGATTGGAGGCCCAGGCGGAGGGATCTTGAGCAGAGACGCATCGGAGGGCGGACTCCAGGTCTTGGTTCGTTCTCTCCGTTTGTCCGTTGGTCTGAGGATGGTAGCCGGAGGACAGGCTGGGGGACGCTCCCAGGGCCTTAAGGAAGGCACGCCAGACCTGGGAGGAGAATTGTGGTCCTCTGTCAGAGACCACGTCGCAGGGGATTCCGTGGAGACGGAAAACGTGGAGGACCAAAAGGTTAGCAGTCTCGAGAGCTGAAGGCAACTTGGGCAGGGGAATGAAGTGTGCCATCTTGGAGAAACGATCCACCACCGTCATGACAGTTGTCATTCCTGCTGAAGGGGGGAGGCCAGTCACAAAATCCACTGCAATGTGGGACCAAGGGCGACCAGGAAGCGGCAGCGGTTTCAGAAGACCAGCAGGAGGACGGTGGGAGGACTTTGCTCTGTTGCAGGTCGTACAGGCCTTGCAGAAGTTCTTGATGTCTCGAGTCATGCCTGGCCACCAGAAACGTTGATTAATAAGACTTAAGGTGCGGAACGTACCAGGATGGCAGGCGAGTTTGGATGAGTGGCCCCAATGGAGGATCTGAGGTCTCGTGGGTACCGGGACGAACAGGCGATTTGGAGGACCGGGACTGGGAGCTGGATGGAGTTTCTGGTCCTCTAAGACAGCCTTCTCTACGTCCCAGCTGGCGGCTCGGATCACACAGGATGCGGGGAGGATGGTCTCTGTCTTGTCGGATGAAACAAATGGGTCGTGGAGACGAGAAAGTGCATCAGGCTTGACATTACGGCTTCCTGGACGATAAGAGATGGAGAAGTTGAATCGTCCAAGAAACAGGGCCCACCGGGCCTGACGGGAGTTGAGGCGTTTAGCGGTCTGCAGGTAAATGAGGTTTTTGTGGTCTGTAAGCACCAAGAAGGGAGTTTCAGTGCCCTCAAGCCAGTGCCTCCATTCTTGCAATGCAGCCACCATTGCCAGTAACTCGCGGTTCCCAACGTCGTAGTTTCGTTCTGCAGGGGTCAGTCTCCTTGAAAAATAAGCACACGGGTGTACCTTCTGGTCCTTAGGGTCCCTCTGGGAGAGCACCGCGCCCAGCCCTGAATCTGAGGCGTCCACCTCGACGATGAATTGGCATCTGGGATCTGGGTGGCGTAGGATGGGAGCGGAAGAGAATGGAGTTCGGAGTCTTTCAAAAGCTTGTTCAGCTTCAGGGCTCCAGCTGAACTCCTTTTTAGAGGAGGTGAGAGAAGTTAGAGGCGCGGCAACCTTACTGTAGTTGCGGATGAACCGTCTGTAGAAGTTGGCGAACCCAAGGAATTGCTGGAGCTGTTTGCGGTTGGTGGGAGTCTTCCAGTTGACAACAGTCTCAATCTTGGCTGGGTCGGGGATGAGACGTCCCTCCGCTAAGATGAAGCCCAGGAAGCTGACCTGTTTCACGTGAAACTCACACTTCTCAGCCTTGCAATACAGTTTGTTCTCCAGCAGCCTCTGAAGTACAAGACGAACGTGTTCCTGATGTTCCTCCTCCCCCTTCGAGAAGATCAAGATATCATCCAGATAAACATAGACAAAATGGTTAATCATGTCTCTTAGTACGTCATTAACCAATGCCTGAAAGACGGCTGGTGCATTAGTTAACCCAAAAGGCATGACCCGGTATTCGAAGTGTCCCAGGGGTGTTTTAAAAGCAGTCTTCCACTCGTCTCCCTCACGGATCCGAACCAAGTGGTAAGCATTTCTAAGATCAAGTTTGGAAAAGATGGTAGCTTGGTTCAGAGGTTCAAAGGCAGGGTCAATTAGAGGGAGAGGATACTGATTTCTGATTGTAATCAGATTTAAGCCACGATAATCTATACAGGGGCGCAGGGTTTTGTCTTTCTTGCTAACAAAAAAGAATCCAGCCCCCAGAGGAGAGGAGGAGGGACGGATCAGGCCCGCCGCCAGAGACTCGTTGATGTATCTTTCTAAAGACTCCCTTTCAGGCCGGGAGACATTATAAAGTCTACTTGAGGGTAGAGGAGCCCCTGGGATTAGGTCGATGGCGCAATCGTAGGGGCGATGCGGGGGAAGGGACAGGGCCTGATCTTTACTAAAAACTTGTTCTAAATCGGGGTAGCAGGATGGAACACGAGAAAGGTCGGGAGGAGATTGAGGACGAGGAAGAGTATAGACAGTGGAAGCAGATCGAAGACAGTGAGCGTGACAGTGAGTGCTCCAACCTGTGACCTTGGAAGAAGTCCAGTCGATGTGAGGATTGTGAAGGGACAACCAGGGAAAACCAAGGACCAGTGGAGACGAGGAGGATGGAAGGACCAGGAACGAAATTACTTCAGTGTGATTTCCAGATATGGTGAGGGTTAAAGGTGCGGTGCGGTGAGTGACACGAGGGAGGGAACTGCCGTCAATTGCTGACAGGGAGCGAGGAGTGTCCAGTCTGGTGAGAGAGAGAGACAGAGACTCAGCAAAAGCAGCATCGATAAAGTTGTCATCAGCACCTGAGTCAATAAAGGCTTCGACAGGAGAATATTTGTTATTTTCCCGCAGGGACGCGGCGAAAATAATTCTGTTGACTGTGGTGGTGGCAGGAGTACTAATCTTCTTGTTGGAGACGAGGGGAAGACGAGGGCCCCTGGGACGGGTTGGACAGGAACGGATAGTGTGGCCCGGTTGACCACAGTACAGACATAAACCGCGAGATATCCGGTGTTGACGTTCCTCAGGTGTTAGTCTCGTCCTCCCCACCTGCATGGGTTCATGAAGGTCTAACAGAGACTCAGACTGGGAAGGTGGTTCAGGTGGTGAGAACGGGACTGGAGGAACCGTGTGAGTGGGCCGTCTCTGCCTGTCGCTCTTTCAAGAGTCGAGATTCTCGAGCCCTGAATGTCTACAGCTTTCTGCAGACTAGCAACCACTGCTGGGTCGGGGGCGTGGCCAGAGGATTCTGTCATGGCTGCTTAAGTTGGACCCAGGTGCAGTGAGTGCTGGTCGACAGAAAACTCCGAAACGAGAGTAAATTAAAGAATTTATTCAACAAAAGTTGAATGGCGAGTTTTAAGACAGACGAACAAGTACGGAGAACAGAAGGCGCCGGAGCCAGAACGCGGACCGGGAACTACACGTAGGGATTGGGGAAGAATCTGAAAACAGAAGAGAGGCGAATTAGAATCAGGCCTATAAAACGAGGAGAACACAAACACGCTCGGAGATAAGCTCACGAGGTCCAAATAACTTAAAGCGCTGCGTGGAGGAGAAAAAACTCAAACTCACACGAGGAATCAACTTCTATAAACGATAAATGAAAGAGGTGAGACTAAATGCTCACACGCGGTTCGACTATATGAATGGAGGGGAAAACAGAAAACGGAGCGAGGAAGAACGAGAACTAAGAAGGCGGCTGAAAAGGAAATCAAGCGCGCAGAGAAATTTAGGAAAGTCAGGGTAACGAAGCGAGAGAGTCTTGAAAGAGTTTACCATGGGGAAGCGAAACAATCCTCTGGCGGCACAGACTGGTGTTGAGGTGTTGAAATCCATGTGAGGCTTGATTGTCAAATGAACACCAGCTGCGCCGCTTGTGAAGCTGGAACAAAGGAAGGAAAAGGAAACACAGGAGCAACCGAGAGTAATAAAATAAAAGCATGGAACAATGCGGGGTGAACAGAGGTTAAGACAGACAAAGTAGTTACGGATATGACAAAATCTAAGCTATCTGAAGTGTTTTTCGAAAGTTATCAACATTTTTATGTTTGGCGTTCCAGAATCGACCTTATCCCAGGCTGAAAATGCGTTGTCTGCATTGTGCCATAACTTTGCATGGAAGCTTCCGAACATGAAATTTTAACCTACCACTATAGCAGAAAGGGTCTTTCTAGTAGTTGCACATGAAATCTAAGCTGTCTGATGTGTTTTTCCAAAGTTATCAACATTGTTATGTATGGCGTTCCGGAATCAACCTTATCTCAGGCTGAAAACGCGTTTTCTGCATTGTGCCATAACTTCTCAGGGAAGCTTCAGAACATGAAATGTTCACCTCCCACTATAGCAGAAAGGGTCTTTCTAGTAGTTGCACATCAAATCTAAGCTGTCAGAAGTGTTTTTCCAAAGTTATCAACATTTTTATGTATGGCGTTCCGGAATCGACCTTATCTCAGGCGGAAAACGCTTTTTACGCTTTGTGCCATAACTTTGCAGGGAAGCTTCAGAAAATGAAATTTTCACCTCCCACTATAGCAGAAAGGGTTTTTCTAGTAGTTGCACATCAAATCTAAGCTGTTTGAAGTGTTTTTCCAAAGTTATCAACATTTTTACGCTTGGCGTTCCGGAACCCACCTTATCTCAGGCTGAAAACGCGTTTTCTGCATTGTGCCATAACTTCTCAGGGAAGCTTCAGAACATGAAATGTTCACCTCCCACGATAGCAGAAAGGGTCTTTCTAGTAGTTGCACATCAAATCTAAGCTGTCTGAAGTGTTTTTCCAAAGTTATCAACATTTTTATGTTTGGCGTTCCAGAATCGACCTTATCTCAGGCTGAAAACGCGTTTTACGCATTGTGCCATAACTTTGCAGCGAAGCTTCAAAAAATGAAATTGTCACCTCCCACTATAGCAGAAAGGGTCTTTCTAGTAGTTGCACATCAAATCTAAGCTGTCTGAAGTGTTTTTCCAAAGTTATCAACATTTTAATGTTTGGCGTTCCGGAATCGACCTTATCTCAGCCTAAAAACGCGTTTAACGCATTGTGCCATAACTTCTCAGCGAAGCTTCAGAACATGAAATGTTCACCTCCCACTTTAGCAGAAAGGGTCTTTCTGGTACTTGCACATCAAATCTAAGCTGTCTGAAGTGTTGTTCCAAAGTGATCAATATTTTTACGTTTGGCGTTTCGGAACCCACCTTATCTCAGGCTGAAAACGCGTTTTACGCATTGTGCCATAACTTCTCAGGGAAGCTTCAGAACATGAAATGTTCACCTCCCACTATAGCAGAAAGGGTTTTTCTAGTAGTTGCACATCAAATCTAAGCTGTCTGAAGTGTTTTTCCAAAGTTATCAACATTTTTATGTTTGGCGTTCCGGAATTGACCTTATCTCAGGCTGAAAACGCGTTGTCTGCATTGTGCCATAACTTTGCAGGGAAGCTTCAGAACATGAAATTTTCACCTCCCACTATATCAGAAAGGGTCTTTCTAGTAGTTGCACATCAAATCTAAGCTGTCTGAAGTGTTGATCCAAAGTTATCAACATTTTTACGCTTGGCGTTCCGCAACCCACCTTATCTCAGGCTGAAAACGCGTTTTCTGCATTGTGCCATATATTCTCAGGGAAGCTTCAGAACATAAAATGTTCACCTCCCACTATAGCAGAAAGGGTCTTTCTAGTAGTTGCACATCAAATCTAAGCTGTCTGAAGTGTTGTTCCAAAGTTATCAACATTTTTACGTTTGGCGTTTCGGAACCCACCTTATCTCAGGCTGAAAACTCGATTTCTGCATTGTGCCATAACTTTGCAGGGATGCTTCTGAACATGAAATTTTCTCCTCCCACTGTGGCAGAAAGGGTATTTCTAGTAGTTGCACATCAAATCTAAGCTGTCTGAAGTGTTTTTCGAAAGTTATCAACATTTTTATGTTTGGCGTTCCAGAATCGACCTTATCTCAGGCTGAAAACGCGTTGTCTTCATTGTGCCATAACTTTGAAGGAAAGCTTCAGAACATGAAAGTTTCACCTCCCTCTATAGCAGAAAGGGTCTTTCTAGTAGGTGCACATCAAATCTAAGCTGTCTGAAGTGTTTTTCCAAAGATATCAACATTTTTATGTTTTGCGTTCTGGAACTCACCTTATCTCAGGCTGAAAACGCGTTTTACGCATTGTGCCATAACTTCTCAGGGAAGCTTCAGAACATGAAATGTTCACCTCCCACTATAGCAGAAAGGGTCTTTCTAGTAGTTGCAGATCAAATCTAAGCTGTCTGAAGTGTTTTTCGAAAGTTATCAACATTTTTATGTTTGGCGTTCCAGAATCGACCTTATCTCAGCCTGAAAACGCGTTTTACGCATTGTGCCATAACATTGCAGGGATGCTTCAGAAAATGAAATTTTCACCTCCCACTATAGCAAAAAGGGTCTTTCTAGTAGTTGCACATCAAATCTAAGCTGTCTGAAGTGTTGTTCCAAAGATATCAACATTTTTACGCTTGGCGTTCCGGAATCGACCTTATCTCAGGCTGAAAACACGTTTTACGCATTGTGCCATAACTTCTCAGGGAAGCCTCAGAACATGAAATGTTCACCTCCCACTATAGCAGAAAGAGTCTTTCTAGTAGTTGCACATCAAATCGAAGCTGTCTGAAGTGTTTTTCCAAAGTTATCAACATTTTTATGTATGGCGTTCCGGAATCGACCTTATCTCAGGCGGAAAACGCTTTTTACGTTTTGTGCCATAACTTTGCAGGGAAGCTTCAGAAAATGAAATTTTCACCTCCCACTATAGCAGAAAGGGTTTTTCTAGTAGTTGCACATCAAATCTAAGCTGTTTGAAGTGTTTTTCCAAAGTTATCAACATTTTTATGTTTGGCGTTCCGGAATCAACCTTATCTCAGGCTGAAAACGCATTTTCTGCATTGTGCCATAACTTTGCAAGGAAGCTTCAGAACATGAAATTTTCACCTCCCACAATAGCATAAAGGGTCTTTCTTATAGTTGCACATCAAATCTAAGCAGTCTGAAGTGGTTTTCCAAAGTTATCAACATTTTTATGTTTGGCGTTCCGGAACCCACCTTATCTCAGGCTGAAAACGCGTTTCCTGCATTGTTCCTTAACTTTGCTGGGAAGCATCAGAACATGAAATTTTCAGCTCCCACTATGACAAACATGGTCTTTCTAATAGTTGCACATCAAATCTAATCTGTCTGAAGTGTTTTTCGAATGTTATCAACATTTTTATGTTTGGCGTTCCGGAACCCACCTTATCTCAGGCTGAAAATGCGTTTTCTGCATTGTGCCATAACTTTGAAGGAAAGCTTCAGAACATGAAAGTTTCACCTCCCACTGTAGCAAAAAGGGTCTTTCTTGTAGTTGCACATCAAATCTAAGCTGTCTGAAGTGTTTTTCCAAAGTCATCAACATTTTTATGTTTGGCGTTCCGGAATCCCACCTTATGTCAGGCTGAAAATGCGTTTTCTGCATTATTCCTTAACTTTGCAGGGAAGCTTCAGAACATGAAATTTTAACCTCCCACTGTATCAGAAAGGGTCTTTGTAGTAGTTGCACATGAAATCCAAGCTGTCTGAAGTGTTTTTCCAAAGATATCAACATTTTTATGTTTTGGCGTTCCGGAACCCACCTTATGTCAGGCTGAAAACGCGTTTTCTGCATTGTTCCTTAACTTTGCAGGGAAGCTTCAGAACATGAAATTTTCAACTCCCACTATAACAGACAGGGTCTTTGTAGTCGCTGCACAACAAATCTAAGCTGTCTGAAGTGTTTTTCCAAAGTTATCAACATTTTTATGTTTGGCGTTCCGGAACCCACCTTATCTCTGGCTGAAAACGCGTTTTCTGCTTTATGCCATAACTTTGCTGGGAATCATCAGAACATGAAATTTTAATCTCCCACAATAGCATAAAGGGTCTTACTTGTAGTTGCACAACAAATCTAAGCTGTCTGAAGTGGTTTTCCAAAGTTATCAACATTTTTTTGTTTGGCGTTCCGGAACCCACCTTATCTCAGGCTGAAAACGCGTTTTCTGCATTGTGCCATAACTTTGCAGGGAAGCTTCAGAACATGAAATTTTAACCACCCACTGTAGCAGAAAGGCTCTTTCTAGTAGTTGCACATCAAATCTAAGCTGTCTGAAGTGTTTTTCGAAAGTTATCAACATTTTTATTTTTGGCGTTCCGGAATCGACCTTATCTCAGGCTGAAAACGCGTGTTACGCATTGTGCCATAACTTTGCAGGGAACCTTTAGAACATGAAATTTTCACCTCCCACTATAGCAGAAAGGGTCTTTCTCGTAGTTGCACATCAAATCTAAGCTGTCTGAAGTGTTTTTCGAAAGTTATCAACATTTTTATGTTTGGCGTTCCGGAACCCACCTTATCTCAGGCTGAAAATGCGTTTTCTGCATTGTGCCATAACTTTGAAGGAAAGCTTCAGAACATGAAAGTTTCACCTCCCACTGTAGCAGAAAGGGTCTTTCTTGTAGTTGCACATCAAATCTAAGCTGTCTGAAGTGTTTTTCCAAAGTTATCAACATTTTTATGTTTGGCGTTCCGGAATCCCACCTTATGTCAGGCTGAAAACGCGTTTTCTGCATTGTTCCTTAACTATGCAGGGAAGCTTCAGAACATGAAATTTTCAACTCCCATTATAACAGACAGGGTCTTTGTAGTTGTTGCACATCAAATCTAAGCTGTCTGAAGTGTTTTTCGAAAGTTATCAACATTTTTATGTTTGGCGTTCCGGAACCCACCTTGTCTCAGGCTGAAAACGCGTTTTCTGCATTGTGCTATAACTTTGAAGGAAAGCTTCAGAACGTGAAAGTTTCACCTCCCACTATAGCAGAAAGGGTCTTTCTAGTAGTTACACATCAAATCTAAGCTGTCTGAAGTGATTTTCCAAAGTTATCAACATTTTTATGTTTGGCGTTCCGGAACCCACCTTATCTCTGGCTGAAAACGCGTTTTCTGCTTTATGCCATAACTTTGCTGGGAATCATCAGAACATGAAATTTTAACCTCCCACAATAGCATAAAGGGTCTTTCTTGTAGTTGCACAACAAATCTAAGCTGTCTGAAGTGGTTTTCCAAAGTTATCAACATTTTTATGTTTGGCGTTCCGGAACCCACCTTTTTTCAGGCTGAAAACGCGTTTTCTGCATTGTGCCATAACTTTGCAGGGAAGCTTCAGAACAAGAAATTTTCACCTCCCACTATAGCAGAAAGGTTCTTTCTAGTAGTTGCACATCAAATCTAAGCTGTCTGAAATGTTTTTTCCAAAGTTATCAACATTTTTATGTTTGGCGTTCCGGAACCCACCTTATCTCAGGCTGAAAACGCGTTTTCTGCATTGTGCCATAACTTTGCAGGGAAGCTTCAGAACATGAAATTTTCAACTCCCACTATAACAGACAGGGTCTTTGTAGTCGTTACACATCAAATCTAAGCTGTCTGAAGTGTTTTTCGAAAGTTATCAGCATTTTTATGTTTGGCGTTCCGGAACCCACCTTGTCTCAGGCTGAAAACGCGTTTTCTGCATTGTGCTATAACTTTGAAGGAAAGCTTCAGAACATGAAATTTTCAACTCCCACTATAACAGACAGGGTCTTTGTAGTCGCTGCACAACAAATCTAAGCTGTCTGAAGTGTTTTTCCAAAGTTATCAACATTTTTATGTTTGGCGTTCCGGAACCCACCTTATCTCTGGCTGAAAAAGCGTTTTCTGCTTTATGCCATAACTTTGCTGGGAATCATCAGAACATGAAATTTTAACCTCCCACTATAGCATAAAGGGTCTTACTTGTAGTTGCACAACAAATCTAAGCTGTCTGAAGTGTTTTTCGAAAGTTATCAACATTTTTATTTTTGGCGTTCCGGAATCGACCTTATCTCAGGCTGAAAACGCGTGTTACGCATTGTGCCATAACTTTGCAGGGAACCTTTAGAACATGAAATTTTCACCTCCCACTATAGCAGAAAGGGTCTTTCTCGTAGTTGCACATCAAATCTAAGCTGTCTGAAGTGTTTTTCGAAAGTTATCAACATTTTTATGTTTGGCGTTCCGGAACCCACCTTATCTCAGACTGAAAATGCGTTTTCTGCATTGTGCCATAACTTTGAAGGAAAGCTTCAGAACATGAAAGTTTCACCTCCCACTGTAGCAGAAAGGGTCTTTCTTGTAGTTGCACATCAAATCTAAGCTGTCTGAAGTGTTTTTCCAAAGTTATCAGCATTTTTATATTTGGCGTTCCGGAATCCCACCTTATGTCAGGCTGAAAACGCGTTTTCTGCATTGTTCCTTAACTTTGCAGGGAAGCTTCAGAACATGAAATTTTAACCTCCCACTGGAGCAGAAAGGGTCTTTGTAGTAGTTGCACATCAAATCCAAGCTGTCTGAAGTGTTTTTCCAAAGTTATCAACATTTTTATGTTTGGCGTTCCGGAACCCACCTTATGTCAGGCTGAAAACGCGTTTTCTGCATTTTTCCTTAACTATGCAGGGAAGCTTCAGAACATGAAATTTTCAACTCCCACTATAACAGACAGGGTCTTTGTAGTCGTTGCACATCAAATCTAAGCTGTCTGAAGTGTTTTTCGAAAGTTATCAACATTTTTATGTTTGGCGTTCCGGAACCCACCTTGTCTCAGGTTGAAAACGCGTTTTCTGCATTGTGCTATAACTTTGAAGGAAAGCTTCAGAACATGAAATTTTAACATCCCACTATAGCAGAAAGGGTCTTTCTAGTCGTTGCACATCAAATCTAAGTTGTCTGAAGTGTTTTTCTAAAGTTATCAACATTCTTATGTTTGGCGTTCCGGAATCAACCTTATCTCAGGCTGAAAACAGGTTTTCTGCATTGTGCCATAACTTTGCAGGGAAGCTTCAGAACATGATAATTTCAACTCCCACGATAGCAGAAAGGGTCTTTCGAGTAAGTGCACATCAAATCTAAGCTGTCGAAAGTGTTTTTCCAAGGTTATCAACATTTTTATGTTTGGCGTTTCGGAATCGACCTTATCTCCGGCTGAAAACGCGTTTTCTGCATTGTGCCATTACTTTGCAGGGAAGCTTTAGAACATGAAATTTTCACCTCCCACGAGAGCAGAAAGGGTCTTTCTAGTAGTTGCACATCAAATCTAAGCTGTCTGAAGTGTATTTCCAAAGTTATCAACATTTTTATGTTTGGCGTTCTGAAATCAACCTCATCTCAGGCTGAAAACGCGTTTCACGCATTGTGCCATAACTTTGCAGGGAAGCTTCAGAACATGAAATTCTAACATCCCACTATAGCAGAAAGGGTCTTTCTAGTAGTTGCACATCAAATCTAAGCTGTCTGAAGTGTTTTTCGAAAGTTATCAATATTGTTATGTTTGGCGTTCCGGAACCCACCTTATCTCAGCCTGAAAACGCGTTTTACATATTGTGCCATAACTTTGCAGGGAAGCTTCAGAACATGAAATGTTCGCCTCCCACTATAGCAGATAGGGACTTTCTTGTAGTTGCACATCAAATCTAAGCTGTCTGAACTGTTTTTCGAAAGTTTTCAACATTTTTATGTTTGGCGTTCCGGAATCGACCTTATCTCAGGCTGAAAACACGATTTACGCATTCTGCCATAACTTTGCAGGGAAGCTTCAGAACATGAAATTTTCATATCCCACTATAGCAGAAAGGGTCTTTCTTGTAGTCTCACATGAAATCTAAGCTGTCTGAAGTGTTTTTCCAAAGTTATCAACATTTTTATGTTTGGCGCTACGGAATCGACCTTATCTCAGGCTGAAAACGCGTTTTCTGCATTGTGCCATAACTTTGCAGGGAAGCTTCAGAACATGAAATTTTTATCTCCCACTATAGCAGAAAGGGTCTTTCTAGTAGTTGCACATCAAATCTAAGCTGTCTTGAAGTGTTTTTCTAAAGTTATCAACATTTTTATGTTTGGCGTTCCGGAACCCACCTTATCTCAGCCTGAAAACGCGTTTTACATATTTTGCCATAACTTTGCAGGGAAGCTTAAGAACATGAAATTTTAACATCCCACTATAGCAGAAAGGGTCTTTCTTGTAGTTGCACATCAAATCTAAGCTGTCTGAAGTGTTTTTCGAAAGTTTTCAACATTTTTATGTTTGGCGTTCCGGAATCGACCTTATCTCAGGCTGAAAACACGATTTACGCATTCTGCCATAACTTTGCAGGGAAGCTTCAGAACATGAAATTTTCATATCCCAGAAGAGAAGAAAGGGTCTTTCTTGTAGTCTCACATCAAATCTAAGCTGTCTGAAGTGTTTTTCCAAAGTTATCAACATTTTTATGTTTGGCGCTCCGGAATCGAGCTAATCTCACGCTGAAAGCGCGTTTTCTGCATTGTGCCATAACTTTGCAGGGAAGCTTCAGAACATGAAATTTTCACCTCCCACTATAGCACAAAGGGTCTTTCTAGTAGTTGCACATCAAATCTAAGCTGTCGAAAGTGTTTTTCCAAAGTTATCAACATTTTTATGTTTGGCGTTTCGGAATCGACCTTATCTCCAGCTGAAAACGCGTTTTCTGCATTGTGCCATAACTTTGCAGGGAAGCTTTAGAACATGAAATTTTCACCTCCCACTAGAGCAGAAAGGGTATTTCTAGTAGTTGCACATCAAATCTAAGCTGTCTGTAGAGTTTTTCCTGAGTTATCAACATTTTTATGTTTGGCGTTCTGAAATCAACCTCATCTCAGGCTGAAAACGCGTTTCACGCATTGTGCCATAACTTTGCAGGGAAGCTTCAGAACATGAAATTTTTACCTCCCACTATAGCACAAAGGGTCTTTCTAGTAGTTGCACATCAAATCTAAGCTGTCGAAAGTGTTTTTCCAAAGTTATCAACATTTTTATGTTTGGCGTTTCGGAATCGACCTTATCTCCAGCTGAAAACGCGTTTTCTGCATTGTGCCATAACTTTGCAGGGAAGCTTTAGAACATGAAATTTTCACCTCCCACTAGAGCAGAAAGGGTCTTTCTAGTAGTTGCACATCATATCTAAGCTGTCTGAAGTGTTTTTCCAAAGATATCAACATTTTTATGTTTGGCGTTCTGGAACCCACCTTATCTCTGGCTGAAAACGCGTTCTCTGCATTGTGCCATAACTTTGCAGGGAGACTTCAGAACATGAAATTTTCCCCTCCCACTATTGCAGAAAGGGTATTTCTAGTAGTTGCACATCAAATCTAAGCTGTCTGAAGTGTTTTTCCAAAGTTATCAACATATTTATGTTTGGCGTTCTGGAACCCAATGTATCTCAGGCTGAAAACGCATTTTCTGCATTGTGCCATAACTTTGCAGGGAAGCTTTAGAACATGAAATTTTCATATCCCACTATAGCAGAAAGGGTCTTTCTTGTAGTCTCACATCAAATCTAAGCTGTCTGAAGTGTTTTTCCAAAGTTATCAACATTTTTATGTTTGGCGCTCCGGAATCGACCTTATCTCAGGCTGAAAACGCGTTTTCTGCATTGTGCCATAACTTTGCAGGGAAGCTTCAGAACATGAAATTTTTACCTCCCACTAGAGCAGAAAGGGTCTTTCTAGTAGTTGCACATCAAATCTAAGCTGTCTGAAGTGTATTTCCAAAGTTATCAACATTTTTATGTTTGGCGTTCCGGAATCGACCTTATCTCAGGCTGAAAACGCGTTTCCTGCATTGTGGCATAACTTTGTAGGGAAGCTTCAGAACATGAAATTTTAACCTCCCACTATAGCAGAAAGGGTCTTTCTAGTAGTTGCACATCAAATCTAAGCTGTCTTGAAGTGTTTTTCTAAAGTTATCAACATTTTTATGTTTGGCGTTCCGGAACCCACCTTATCTCAGCCTGAAAACGCGTTTTACATATTGTGCCATAACTTTGCAGGGAAGCTTCAGAACATGAAATGTTCGCCTCCCACTATAGCAGATAGGGACTTTCTTGTAGTTGCACATCAAATCTAAGCTGTCTGAAGTGTTTTTCGAAAGTTTTCAACATTTTTATGTTTGGCGTTCCGGAATCGACCTTATCTCAGGCTGAAAACACGATTTACGCATTCTGCCATAACTTTGCAGGGAAGCTTCAGAACATGAAATTTTCATATCCCACTATAGCAGAAAGAGTCTTTCTTGTAGTCTCTCATCAAATCTAAGCTGTCTGAAGTGTTTTTCGAAAGATATCAACATTTTTATGTTTGGCGCTCCGGAATCGACCTTATCTCAGGCTGAAAACGCGTTTTCTGCATTGTGCCATAACTTTGCAGGGAAGCTTCAGAACATGAAATTTTTACCTCCCACTAGAGCAGAAAGGGTCTTTCTAGTAGTTGCACATCAAATCTAAGCTGTCTTGAAGTGTTTTTCTAAAGTTATCAACATTTTTATGTTTGGCGTTCTGGAATTAACCTTATCTCAGGCTGAAAACGTGTTTTACGCATTGTGCCATAACTTTGCAGGGAAGCTTAAGAACATGAAATTTTAACCTCCCACTATAGCAGAAAGGGTCTTTCTAGTAGTTGCACATCAAATCTAAGCTGTCTTGAAGTGTTTTTCGAAAGTTTTCAACATTTTTATGTTTGGCGTTCCGGAACCCACCTTATCTCAGCCTGAAAACGCGTTTTACATATTGTGCCATAACTTTGCAGGGAAGCTTCAGAACATGAAATGTTCGCCTCCCACTATAGCAGATAGGGACTTTCTTGTAGTTGCACATCAAATCTAAGCTGTCTGAACTGTTTTTCGAAAGTTTTCAACATTTTTATGTTTGGCGTTCCGGAATCGACCTTATCTCAGGCTGAAAACACGATTTACGCATTCTGCCATAACTCTGCAGGGAAGCTTCAGAACATGAAAGTTTCATATCCCACTATAGCAGAAAGGGTCTTTCTTGTAGTCTCACATCAAATCTAAGCTGTCTGAAGTGTTTTTCCAAAGTTATCAACATTTTTATGTTTGGCGCTACGGAATCGGCCTTATCTCAGGCTGAAAACGCGTTTTCTGCATTGTGCCATAACTTTGCAGGGAAGCTTCAGAACATGAAATTTTTATCTCCCACTATAGCAGAAAGGGTCTTTCTAGTAGTTGCACATCAAATCTAAGCTGTCTTGAAGTGTTTTTCTAAAGTTATCAACATTTTTATGTTTGGCGTTCCGGAACCCACCTTATCTCAGCCTGAAAACGCGTTTTACATATTTTGCCATGACTTTGCAGGGAAGCTTAAGAACATGAAATTTTAACATCCCACTATAGCAGAAAGGGTCTTTCTTGTAGTTGCACATCAAATCTAAGCTGTCTGAAGTGTTTTTCGAAAGTTTTCAACATTTTTATGTTTGGCGTTCCGGAATCGACCTTATCTCAGGCTGAAAACACGATTTACGCATTCTGCCATAACTTTGCAGGGAAGCTTCAGAACATGAAATTTTCATATCCCAGAAGAGCAGAAAGGGTATTTCTAGTAGTTGCACATCAAATCTAAGCTGTCTGTAGAGTTTTTCCTGAGTTATCAACATTTTTATGTTTGGCGTTCTGAAATCAACGTCATCTCAGGCTGAAAACGCGTTTCACGCATTGTGCCATAACTTTGCAGGGAAGCTTCAGAACATGAAATTTTTACCTCCCACTAGAGCAGAAAGGGTCTTTCTAGTATTTGCACATCAAATCTAAGCTGTCTGAAGTGTATTTCCAAAGATATCAACATTTTTATGTTTGGCGTTCCGGAATCGACCTTATCTCAGGCTGAAAACGCGTTTCCTGCATTGTGGCATAACTTTGTAGGGAAGCTTCAGAACATGAAATTTTCACCTCCCACTGTAGCAGAAAGGGTCTTTCTAGTAGTTGCACATCATATCTAAGCTGTCTGAAGTGTTTTTCCAAAGATATCAACATTTTTATGATTGGCGTTCTGGAACCCACCTTATCTCTGGCTGAAAACGCGTTCTCTGCATTGTGCCATAACTTTGCAGGGAGACTTCAGAACATGAAATTTTCCCCTCCCACTATTGCAGAAAGGGTATTTCTAGTAGTTGCACATCAAATCTAAGCTGTCTGAAGTGTTTTTCCAAAGTTATCAACATATTTATGTTTGGCGTTCTGGAACCCAATGTATCTCAGGCTGAAAACGCATTTTCTGCATTGTGCCATAACTTTGCAGGGAAGCTTTAGAACATGAAATTTTCATATCCCACTATAGCAGAAAGGGTCTTTCTTGTAGTCTCACATCAAATCTAAGCTGTCTGAAGTGTTTTTCCAAAGTTATCAACATTTTTATGTTTGGCGCTCCGGAATCGACCTTATCTCAGGCTGAAAACGCGTTTTCTGCATTGTGCCATAACTTTGCAGGGAAGCTTCAGAACATGAAATTTTTACCTCCCACTAGAGCAGAAAGGGTCTTTCTAGTAGTTGCACATCAAATCTAAGCTGTCTGAAGTGTATTTCCAAAGTTATCAACATTTTTATGTTTGGCGTTCCGGAATCGACCTTATCTCAGGCTGAAAACGCGTTTCCTGCATTGTGGCATAACTTTGTAGGGAAGCTTCAGAACATGAAATTTTAACCTCCCACTATAGCAGAAAGGGTCTTTCTAGTAGTTGCACATCAAATCTAAGCTGTCTTGAAGTGTTTTTCTAAAGTTATCAACATTTTTATGTTTGGCGTTCCGGAACCCACCTTATCTCAGCCTGAAAACGCGTTTTACATATTGTGCCATAACTTTGCAGGGAAGCTTCAGAACATGAAATGTTCGCCTCCCACTATAGCAGATAGGGACTTTCTTGTAGTTGCACATCAAATCTAAGCTGTCTGAAGTGTTTTTCGAAAGATATCAACATTTTTATGTTTGGCGCTCCGGAATCGACCTTATCTCAGGCTGAAAACGCGTTTTCTGCATTGTGCCATAACTTTGCAGGGAAGCTTCAGAACATGAAATTTTTACCTCCCACTAGAGCAGAAAGGGTCTTTCTAGTAGTTGCACATCAAATCTAAGCTGTCTTGAAGTGTTTTTCTAAAGTTATCAACATTTTTATGTTTGGCGTTCTGGAATTAACCTTATCTCAGGCTGAAAACGCGTTTTACGCATTGTGCCATAACTTTGCAGGGAAGCTTAAGAACATGAAATTTTCATATCCCACTATAGCAGAAAGGGTCTTTCTAGTAGTCTCACATCAAATCTAAACTGTCTGAAGTGTTTTTCGAAAGTTTTCAACATTTTTATGTTTGGCGTTCCAGAATCGACCTTATCTCAGGCTGAAAACACGATTTACGCATTCTGCCATAACTTTGCAGGGAAGCTTCAGAACATGAAATTTTCATATCCCACTATAGCAGAAAGAGTCTTTCTTGTAGTCTCACATCAAATCTAAGCTGTCTGAAGTGTTTTTCGAAAGATATCAACATTTTTATGTTTGGCGCTTCGGAATCGACCTTATCTCAGGCTGAAAACGCGTTTTCTGCATTGTGCCATAACTTTGCAGGGAAGCTTCAGAACATGAAATTTTTACCTCCCACTAGAGCAGAAAGGGTCTTTCTAGTAGTTGCACATCAAATCTAAGCTGTCTTGAAGTGTTTTTCTAAAGTTATCAACATTTTTATGTTTGGCGTTCCGGAATTAACCTTATCTCAGGCTGAAAACACGTTTTACGCATTGTGCCATAACTTTGCAGGGAAGCTTAAGAACATGAAATTTTAACCTCCCACTATAGCAGAAAGGGTCTTTCTAGTAGTTGCACATCAAATCTAAGCTGTCTTGAAGTGTTTTTCTAAAGTTATCAACATTTTTATGTTTGGCGTTCCGGAACCCACCTTATCTCAGCCTGAAAACGCGTTTTACATATTGTGCCATAACTTTGCAGGGAAGCTTCAGAACATGAAATGTTCGCCTCCCACTATAGCAGATAGGGACTTTCTTGTAGTTGCACATCAAATCTATGCTGTCTGAAGTGTTTTTCCAAAGTTTTCAACATTTTTATGTTTGGCGTTCCGGAATCGACCTTATCTCAGGCTGAAAACACGATTTACGCATTCTGCCATAACTTTGCAGGGAAGCTTCAGAACATGAAATTTTCATATCCCACTGTAGCAGAAAGGGTCTTTCTAGTAGTCTCACATCAAATCGAAGCTGTCTGAAGTGTTTTTCCAAAGTTATCAACATTTTTATGTTTGGCGCTCCGGAATCGACCTTATCTCAGGCTGAAAACGCGTTTTCTGCATTGTGCCATAACTTTGCTGGGAAGCTTCAGAACATGAAATTTTTACCTCCCACTATAGCAGAAAGGGTCTTTCTAGTAGTTGCACATTAAATCTAAGCTGTCTTGAAGTGTTTTTCTAAAGTTATCAACATTTTTATGTTTGACGTTCCGGAATCAACCTTATCTCAGGCTGAAAACGCGTTTTACGCATTGTGCCATAACTTTGCAGGGAAGCTTAAGAACATGAAATTTTAACCTCCCACTATAGCAGAAAGGGTCTTTCTAGTAGTTGCACATCAAATCTAAGCTGTCTTGAAGTGTTTTTCTAAAGTTATCAACATTTTTATGTTTGGCGTTCCGGAACCCACCTTATCTCAGCCTGAAAACGCGTTTTACATATTGTGCCATAACTTGGCAGGGAAGCTTCAGAACATGAAATGTTCGCCTCCCACTATAGCAGATAGGGACTTTCTTGTAGTTGCACATCAAATCTAAGCTGTCTGAAGTGTTTTTACAAAGTTTTCAACATTTTTATGTTTGGCGTTCCGGAATCGACCTTATCTCAGGCTGAAAACACGATTTACGCATTCTGCCATAACTTTGCAGGGATGCTTCAGAACATGAAATTTTCATATCCCACTATAGCAGAAAGGGTCTTTCTAGTAGTCTCACATCAAATCGAAGCTGTCTGAAGTGTTTTTCCAAAGTTATCAACATTTTTATGTTTGGCGCTCCGGAATCGACCTTATCTCAGGCTGAAAACGCGTTTTCTGCATTGTGCCATAACTTTGCAGGGAAGCTTCAGAACATGAAATTTTTACCTCCCACGAGAACAGAAAGGGTCTTTCTAGTAGTTGCACATCAAATCTAAGCTGTCTGAAGTGTATTTCCAAAGTTATCAACATTTTTATGTTTGGCGTTCCGGAATCGACCTTATCTCAGGCTGAAAACAGGTTTTCTGCATTGTGCCATAACTTTGCAGGGAAGCTTCAGAACATTAAATTTTCACCTCCCACTATAGAAGAAAGGGTCTTTCTAGTAGTTGCACATCAAATCTAAGCTGTCTGAAGTATTTTTCCAAAGTTATCAACATTTTTATGTTTGGCGTTCTGGAACCCACCTTTTCTCAGGCTGAAAACGCGTTTTCTGCATTGTGCCATAACTTTGCAGGGAAGCTTCAGAACATGAAATTTTCACCTCCCACTATAGCAGAAAGGTTCTTTCTAGTAGTCTCACATCAAATCTAAGCTGTCTGAATTGTTTTTCCAAAGTTATCAACATTTTTATGTTTGGCGCTCCGGAATCGACCTTATCTCAGGCTCAAAACGCGTTTTCTGCATTGTGCCATAACTTTGCAGGGAAGCTTCAGAACATGAAATTTTTACCTCCCACTATAGCAGAAAGGGTCTTTCTAGTAGTTGCACATCAAATCTAAGCTGTCGATAGTGATTGTCCAAAGTTATCAACATTTTTATGTTTGGCGTTCTGAAATAAACCTCATCTCAGGCTGAAAACGCGTTTCTCGCATTGTGCCATAACTTTACAGGGAAGCTTCAGAACATGAAATTTTAACATCCCACTATAGCAGAAAGGGTCTTTCTAATAGTTGCACATCAAATCTAAGTTGTCTGAAGTGTTTTTCTAAAGTTATCAACATTCTTATGTTTGGCGTTCCGGAATCAATCTTTTCTCAGGCTGAAAACAGATTTTCTGCATTGTGCCATAACTTTGCAGGGAAGCTTCAGAACATGATAATTTCACCTCCCACTATAGCAGAAAGGGTCTTTCGAGTAAGTGCACATCAAATCTAAGCTGTCGAAAGTGTTTTTCCAAAGTTATCAACATTTTTATGTTTGGCGTTTCGGAATCGACCTTATCTCCGGCTGAATACGCGTTTTCTGCATTGTGCCATTACTTTGCAGGGAAGCTTTAGAACATGAAATTTTCACCTCCCACTAGAGCAGAAAGGGTCTTTCTAGTAGTTGCACATCAAATCTAAGCTGTCTGAAGTGTATTTCCAAAGTTATTAACATTTTTATGTTTGGCGTTCTGGTACCCACCTTATCTCCGGCTGAAAACGCGTTTTCTGTATTGTGCCATAACTTTGCAGGGAAGCTTCAGAAAATGAAATTTTAACCTCCCACTATAGCAGAAAGGGGCTTTCTAGTAGTTGCACATCAAATCTAAGCTGTCTTGAAGTGTTTTTCTAAAGTTATCAACATTTTTATGTTTGGCGTTCCGGAACCCACCTTATCTCAGGCTGAAAACACGATTTACGCATTCTGCCATAACTGTGCAGGGAAGCTTCAGAACATGAAATTTTCATATCCCACTATAGCAGAAAGGGTCTTTCTTGTAGTCTCACATCAAATCTAAGCTGTCTTGAAGTGTTTTTCTAAAGTTATCAACATTTTTATGTTTGGCGCTCCGGAATCGAACTTATCTCAGGCTGAAAACGCGTTTTCTGCATTGTGCCATAACTTTGCAGGGAAGCTTCAGAACATGAAATTTTAACATCCCACTATAGCAGAAAGGGTCTTTCTAGTAGTTGCACATCAAATCTAAGCTGTCTGAAGTGTTTTTCCAAAGTTATCAACATTTTTATGTTTTGCGTTCCGGAATCAACCTTATCTCAGGCTGAAAACGTGTTTTACGCATTGTGCCATAACTTTGCAGGGAAGCTTCAGAACATGAAATGTTCGCCTCCCAATATTGCAGATAGGGACTTTCTTGTAGTTGCACATCAAATCTAAGCTGTCTGAAGTGTTTTTCGAAAGTTTTCAACATTTTTATGTTTGGCGTTCCGGAATCGACCTTATCTCAGGCTGAAAACACGATTTACGCATTCTGCCATAACTTTGCAGGGAAGCTTCAGAACATGAAATTTTCATATCCCACTATAGCAGAAAGGGTCTTTCTTGTAGTCTCACATCAAATCTAAGCTGTCTGAAGTGTTTTTCCAAAGTTATCAACATTTTTATGTTTGGCGCTCCGGAATCGACCTAATCTCAGGCTGAAAGCGCGTTTTCTGCATTGTGCCATAACTTTGCAGGGAAGCTTCAGAACATGAAATTTTCACCTCCCACTATAGCAGAAAGGGTATTTCTAGTAGTTGCACATCAAATCTAAGCTGTCTCTAGAGTTTTTCCTGAGTTATCAACATTTTTGTTTGGCGTTCTGAAATCAACCTCATCTCAGGCTGAAAACGCGTTTTCTGCATTGTGCCATAACTTTGCAGGGAAGCTTCAGAACATGGAATTTTTACCTCCCACTAGAGCAGAAAGGGTCTTTCTAGTAGTTGCACATCAAATCTAAGCTGTCTGAAGTGTATTTCCAAAGTTATCAACATTTTTGTGTTTGGCGTTCCGGAATCGACCTTATCTCAGGCTGAAAACGCGTTTCCTGCATTGTGGCATAACTTTGTAGGGAAGCTTCAGAACATGAAATTTTCACCTCCCACTGTAGCAGAAAGGGTCTTTCTCGTAGTTGCACATCATATCTAAGCTGTCTGAAGTGTTTTTCCAAAGTTATCAACATTTTTATGATTGGCGTTCTGGGACCCACCTTATCTCAGGCTGAAAACAGGTTTTCTGCATTGTGCCATAACTTTGCAGGGAAGCTTCAGAACATGAAATTTTCACCTCCCACGATAGCAGAAAGGTTCTTTCTAGTAGTCTCACATCAAATCTAAGCTGTCTGAATTGTTTTTCCAAAGTTATCAACATTTTTATGTTTGGCGCTCCGGAATCGACCTTATCTCAGGCTCAAAACGCGTTTTCTGCATTGTGCCATAACTTTGCAGGGAAGCGTCAGAACATGAAATTTTTACCTCCCACTATAGCAGAAAGGGTCTTTCTAGTAGTTGCACATCAAATCTAAGCTGTCGATAGTGTTTTTCCAAAGTTATCAACATTTTTATGTTTGGCGTTCTGAAATCAACCTCATCTCAGGCTGAAAACGCGTTTCTCGCATTGTGCCATAACTTTGCAGGGAAGCTTCAGAACATGAAATTTTAACATCCCACAATAGCAGAAAGGGTCTTTCTAGTAGTTGCACATCAAATCTAAGTTGTCTGAAGTGTTTTTCTAAAGTTATCAACATTCTTATGTTTGGCGTTCCGGAATCAACCTTATCTCAGGCTGAAAACAGGTTTTCTGCATTGTGCCATAACTTTGCAGGGAAGCTTCAGAACATGATAATTTCACCTCCCACTATAGCAGAAAGGGTCTTTCGAGTAAGTGCACATCAAATCTAAGCTGTCGAAAGTGTTTTTCCGAAGTTATCAACATTTTTATGTTTGGCGTTTCGGAATCGACCTTATCTCCGGCTGAAAACGCGTTTTCTGCATTGTGCCATTACTTTGCAGGGAAGCTTTCGAACATAAAATTTTCACCTCCCACTCGAGCAGAAAGGGTCTTTCTAGTAGTTGCACATCAAATCTAAGCGGTCTGAAGTGTATTTCCATAGTTATCAACATTTTTATGTTTGGCGTTCTGGTACCCACCTTATCTCAGGCTGAAAACGCGTTTTCTGTATTGTGCCATAACTTTGCAGGGAAGCTTCAGAACATGAAATTTTCACCTCCCACTATAGAAGAAAGGGTCTTTCTAGTAGTTGCACATCAAATCTAAGCTGTCTGAATTGTTTTTCCAAAGTTATCAACATTCTTATGTTTGGCGTTCCGGAATCAACCTTATCTCAGGCTGAAAACAGGTTTTCTGCATTGTGCCATAACTTTGCAGGGAAGCTTCAGAACATAATAATTTCACCTCCCACTATAGCAGAAAGGGTCTTTCGAGTAAGTGCACATCAAATCTAAGCTGTCGAAAGTGTTTTTCCAAAGTTATCAACATTTTTATGTTTGGCGTTTCGGAATCGACCTTATCTCCGGCTGAAAACGCGTTTTCTGCATTGTGCCATTACTTTGCAGGGAAGCTTTAGAACATGAAATTTTCACCTCCCACGAGAGCAGAAAGGGTCTTTCTAGTAGTCTCACATCAAATCTAAGCTGTCTGAATTGTTTTTCCAAAGTTATCAACATTTTTATGTTTGGCGCTCCGGAATCGAACTTATCTCAGGCTGAAAACGCGTTTTCTGCATTGTGCCATAACTTTGCAGGGAAGCTTCAGAACATGAAATTTTAACATCCCACTATAGCAGAAAGGGTCTTTCTAGTAGTTGCACATCAAATCTAAGCTGTCTGAAGTGTTTTTCCAAAGTTATCAACATTTTTATGTTTTGCGTTCCGGAATCAACCTTATCTCAGGCTGAAAACGTGTTTTACGCATTGTGCCATAACTTTGCAGGGAAGCTTCAGAACATGAAATGTTCGCCTCCCAATATTGCAGATAGGGACTTTCTTGTAGTTGCACATCAAATCTAAGCTGTCTGAAGTGTTTTTCGAAAGTTTTCAACATTTTTATGTTTGGCGTTCCGGAATCGACCTTATCTCAGGCTGAAAACACGATTTACGCATTCTGCCATAACTTTGCAGGGAAGCTTCAGAACATGAAATTTTCATATCCCACTATAGCAGAAAGGGTCTTTCTTGTAGTCTCACATCAAATCTAAGCTGTCTGAAGTGTTTTTCCAAAGTTATCAACATTTTTATGTTTGGCGCTCCGGAATCGACCTAATCTCAGGCTGAAAGCGCGTTTTCTGCATTGTGCCATAACTTTGCAGGGAAGCTTCAGAACATGAAATTTTCACCTCCCACTATAGCAGAAAGGGTATTTCTAGTAGTTGCACATCAAATCTAAGCTGTCTCTAGAGTTTTTCCTGAGTTATCAACATTTTTGTTTGGCGTTCTGAAATCAACCTCATCTCAGGCTGAAAACGCGTTTTCTGCATTGTGCCATAACTTTGCAGGGAAGCTTCAGAACATGGAATTTTTACCTCCCACTAGAGCAGAAAGGGTCTTTCTAGGAGTTGCACATCAAATCTAAGCTGTCTGAAGTGTATTTCCAAAGTTATCAACATTTTTGTGTTTGGCGTTCCGGAATCGACCTTATCTCAGGCTGAAAACGCGTTTCCTGCATTGTGGCATAACTTTGTAGGGAAGCTTCAGAACATGAAATTTTCACCTCCCACTGTAGCAGAAAGGGTCTTTCTCGTAGTTGCACATCATATCTAAGCTGTCTGAAGTGTTTTTCCAAAGTTATCAACATTTTTATGATTGGCGTTCTGGGACCCACCTTATCTCAGGCTGAAAACAGGTTTTCTGCATTGTGCCATAACTTTGCAGGGAAGCTTCAGAACATGAAATTTTCACCTCCCACGATAGCAGAAAGGTTCTTTCTAGTAGTCTCACATCAAATCTAAGCTGTCTGAATTGTTTTTCCAAAGTTATCAACATTTTTATGTTTGGCGCTCCGGAATCGACCTTATCTCAGGCTCAAAACGCGTTTTCTGCATTGTGCCATAACTTTGCAGGGAAGCGTCAGAACATGAAATTTTTACCTCCCACTATAGCAGAAAGGGTCTTTCTAGTAGTTGCACATCAAATCTAAGCTGTCGATAGTGTTTTTCCAAAGTTATCAACATTTTTATGTTTGGCGTTCTGAAATCAACCTCATCTCAGGCTGAAAACGCGTTTCTCGCATTGTGCCATAACTTTGCAGGGAAGCTTCAGAACATGAAATTTTAACATCCCACAATAGCAGAAAGGGTCTTTCTAGTAGTTGCACATCAAATCTAAGTTGTCTGAAGTGTTTTTCTAAAGTTATCAACATTCTTATGTTTGGCGTTCCGGAATCAACCTTATCTCAGGCTGAAAACAGGTTTTCTGCATTGTGCCATAACTTTGCAGGGAAGCTTCAGAACATGATAATTTCACCTCCCACTATAGCAGAAAGGGTCTTTCGAGTAAGTGCACATCAAATCTAAGCTGTCGAAAGTGTTTTTCCGAAGTTATCAACATTTTTATGTTTGGCGTTTCGGAATCGACCTTATCTCCGGCTGAAAACGCGTTTTCTGCATTGTGCCATTACTTTGCAGGGAAGCTTTCGAACATAAAATTTTCACCTCCCACTCGAGCAGAAAGGGTCTTTCTAGTAGTTGCACATCAAATCTAAGCGGTCTGAAGTGTATTTCCATAGTTATCAACATTTTTATGTTTGGCGTTCTGGTACCCACCTTATCTCAGGCTGAAAACGCGTTTTCTGTATTGTGCCATAACTTTGCAGGGAAGCTTCAGAACATGAAATTTTCACCTCCCACTATAGAAGAAAGGGTCTTTCTAGTAGTTGCACATCAAATCTAAGCTGTCTGAATTGTTTTTCCAAAGTTATCAACATTCTTATGTTTGGCGTTCCGGAATCAACCTTATCTCAGGCTGAAAACAGGTTTTCTGCATTGTGCCATAACTTTGCAGGGAAGCTTCAGAACATAATAATTTCACCTCCCACTATAGCAGAAAGGGTCTTTCGAGTAAGTGCACATCAAATCTAAGCTGTCGAAAGTGTTTTTCCAAAGTTATCAACATTTTTATGTTTGGCGTTTCGGAATCGACCTTATCTCCGGCTGAAAACGCGTTTTCTGCATTGTGCCATTACTTTGCAGGGAAGCTTTAGAACATGAAATTTTCACCTCCCACGAGAGCAGAAAGGGTCTTTCTAGTAGTTGCACATCAAATCTAAGCTGTCTGAAGTGTATTTCCAAAGTTATCAACATTTTTATGTTTGGCGTTCCGGAATCGACCTTATCTCAGGCTGAAAACGCGTTTTCTGCATTGTGCCATAACTTTGCAGGGAAGCTTAAGAACATGAAATTTTAACATCCCACTATAGCAGAAAGGGTCTTTCTAGTAGTTGCACATCAAATCTAAGCTGTCTGAAGTGTTTTTCCAAAGTTATCAACATTTTTATGTTTGGCGTTCCGGAATCAACCTTATCTCAGGCTGAAAACGCGTTTCACGCATTGTGCCATAACTTTGCAGGGAAGCTTCAGAACATGAAATGTTCGCCTCCCAATATTGCAGATAGGGTCTTTCTTGTAGTTGCACATCAAATCTAAGCTGTCTGAAGTGTTTTTCGAAAGTTTTCAACATTTTTATGTTTGGCGTTCCGGAATCGACCTTATCTCAGGCTGAAAACCCGATTTACGCATTCTGCCTTAACTTTGCAGGGAAGCTTCAGAACATGAAATTTTCACCTCCCACTATAGCAGAAAGGGTCTTTCTAGTAGTTGCACATCAAATCTAAGCTGTCAAAAGTGTTTTTCCAAAGTTATCAACATTTTTATGTTTGGCGTTTCGGAATCGACCTTATCTCCAGCTGAAAACGCGTTTTCTGCATTGTGCCATAACTTTGCAGGGAAGTTTTAGAACATGAAATTTTCACCTCCCACTAGAGCAGAAAGGGTATTTCTAGTAGTTGCACATCAAATCTAAGCTGTCTGTAGAGTTTTTCCAGAGTTATCAACATTTTTATGTTTGGCGTTCTGAAATCAACCTCATCTCAGGCTGAAAACGCGTTTCACGCATTGTGCCATAACTTTGCACGGAAGCTTCAGAACATGAAATTCTAACATCCCACTATAGCAGAAAGGGTCTTTCTAGTAGTTGCACATCAAATCTAAGCTGTCTGAAGTGTTTTTCCAAAGATATCAACATTTTTATGTTTGGCGTTCTGGAACCCACCTTATCTCTGGCTGAAAACGCATTTTCTGCATTGTGCCATAACTTTGCAGGGAGACTTCAGAACATGAAATTTTCTCCTCCCACTATTGCAGGAAGGGTATTTCTAGTAGTTGCACATCAAATCTAAGCTGTCTGAAGTGTTTTTCCAAAGTTATCAACATTTTTATGTTTGGCGTTCTGGAAACCACCTTATCTCAGGCTGAAAACAGGTTTTCTGCATTGTGCCATAACTTTGCAGGGAAGCTTCAGAACATGAAATTTTCACCTCCCACGATAGCAGAAAGGTTCTTTCTAGTAGTCTCACATCAAATCTAAGCTGTCTGAATTGTTTTTCCAAAGTTATCAACATTTTTATGTTTGGCGCTCCGGAATCGACCTTATCTCAGGCTCAAAACGCGTTTTCTGCATTGTGCCATAACTTTGCAGGGAAGCTTCAGAACATGATAATTTCACCTCCCACTATAGCAGAAAGGGTCTTACGAGTAAGTGCACATCAAATCTAAGCTGTCGAAAGTGTTTTTCCAAAGTTATCAACATTTTTATGTTTGGCGTTTCGGAATCGACCTTATCTCCGGCTGAAAACGCGTTTTCTGCATTGTGCCATTACTTTGCAGGGAAGCTTTAGAACATGAAATTTTCACCTCCCACTAGAGCAGAAAGGGTCTTTCTAGTAGTTGCACATCAAATGTAAGCTGTCTGAAGTGTATTTCCAAAGTTATCAACATTTTTATGTTTGGCGTTCCGGAATCGACCTTATCTCAGGCTGAAAACGCGTTTCCTGCATTGTGGCATAACTTTGTAGGGAAGCTTCAGAACATGAAATTTTCACCTCCCACTGTTGCAGAAAGGGTCTTTCTAGTAGTTGCACATCATATCTAAGCTGTCTGAAGTGTTTTTCCAAAGTTATCAACATTTTTATGTTTGGCGTTCTGGAAACCACCTTATCTCAGGCTGAAAACAGGTTTTCTGCATTGTGCCATAACTTTGCAGGGAAGCTTCAGAACATTAAATTTTCACCTCCCACTATGGAAGAAAGGGTCTTTCTAGTAGTTGCACATCAAATCTAAGCTGTCTGAAGTATTTTTCCAAAGTTATCAACATTTTTATGTTTGGCGTTCTGGAACCCACCTTATCTCAGGCTGAAAACGCGTTTTCTGCATTGTGCCATAACTTTGCAGGGAAGCTTCAGAACATGAAATTTTCACCTCCCACTATAGCAGAAAGGTTCTTTCTAGTAGTCTCACATCAAATCTAAGCTGTCTGAATTGTTTTTCCAAAGTTATCAACATTTTTATGTTTGGCGCTCCGGAATCGACCTTATCTCAGGCTCAAAACGCGTTTTCTGCATTGTGCCATAACTTTGCAGGGAAGCTTCAGAACATGAAATTTTTACCTCCCACTATAGCAGAAAGGGTCTTTCTAGTAGTTGCACATCAAATCTAAGCTGTCGATAGTGTTTTTCCAAAGTTATCAACATTTTTATGTTTGGCGTTCTGAAATCAACCTCATCTCAGGCTGAAAACGCGTTTCTCGCATTGTGCCATAACTTTGCAGGGAAGCTTCAGAACATGATAATTTCACCTCCCACTATAGCAGAAAGGGTCTTTCGAGTACGTGCACATCAAATCTAAGCTGTCGAAAGTGTTTTTCCAAAGTTATCAACATTTTTATGTTTGGCGTTTCGGAATCGACCTTATCTCCGGCTGAAAACGTGTTTTCTGCATTGTGCCATTACTTTGCAGGGAAGCTTTAGAACATGAAATTTTCACCTCCCACTAGAGCAGAAAGGGTCTTTCTAGTAGTTGCACATCAAATCTAAGCTGTCTGAAGTGTATTTCCAAAGTTATCAACATTTTTATGTTTGGCGTTCCGGAACCCACCTTATCTCAGCCTGAAAACGTGTTTTACATATTGTGCCATAACTTTGCAGGGAAGCTTCAGAACATGAAATGTTCGCCTCCCACTATAGCAGATAGGGACTTTCTTGTAGTTGCACATCAAATCTAAGCTGTCTGAAGTGTTTTTCTAAAGTTATCAACATTTTTATGTTTGGCGTTCCGGAATCGACCTTATCTCAGGCTGAAAACACGATTTACGCATTCTGCCATAACTTTGCAGGGAAGCTTCAGAACATGAAATTTTCATATCCCACTATAGCAGAAAGGGTCTTTCTTGTAGTCTCACATCAAATCTAAGCTGTCTGAAGTGTTTTTCCAAAGTTATCAACATTTTTATGTTTGGCGCTCCGGAATCGACCTTATCTCAGGCTGAAAACGCGTTTTCTGCATTGTGCCATAACTTTGCAGGGAAGCTTCAGAACATGAAATTTTTACCTCCCACTAGAGCAGAAAGGGTCTTTCTAGTAGTTGCACATCAAATCTAAGCTGTTTTGAAGTGTTTTTCTAAAGTTATCAACATTTTTATGTTTGGCGTTCCGGAATCGACCTTATCTCAGGCTGAAAACGCCTTTTACGCATTGTGCCATAACTTTGCAGGGAAGCTTAAGAACATGAAATTTTAACCTCCCACTATAGCAGAAAGGGTCTTTCTAGTAGTTGCACATCAAATCTAAGCTGTCTTGAAGTGTTTTTCTAAAGTTATCAACATTTTTATGTTTGGCGTTCCGGAACCCACCTTATCTCAGCCTGAAAACGTGTTTTACATATTGTGCCATAACTTTGCAGGGAAGCTTCAGAACATGAAATGTTCGCCTCCCACTATAGCAGATAGGGACTTTCTTGTAGTTGCACATCAAATCTAAGCTGTCTGAAGTGTTTTTCCAAAGTTTTCAACATTTTTATGTTTGGCGTTCCGGAATCGACCTTATCTCAGGCTGAAAACACGATTTACGTATTCTGCCATAACTTTGCAGGGAAGCTTCAGAACATGATATTTTCATATCCCACTATAGCAGAAAGGGTCTTTCTAGTAGTCTCACATCAAATCGAAGCTGTCTGAAGTGTTTTTCCAAAGTTATCAACATTTTTATGTTTGGCGCTCCGGAATCGACCTTATCTCAGGCTGAAAACGCGTTTTCTGCATTGTGCCATAACTTTGCAGGGAAGCTTCAGAACATGAAATTTTTACCTCCCACTAGAGCAGAAAGGGTCTTTCTAGTAGTTGCACATCAAATCTAAGCTGTCTTGAAGTGTTTTTCTAAAGTTATCAACATTTTTATGTTTGGCGTTCCGGAATCAACCTTATCTCAGGCTGAAAACGCCTTTTACGCATTGTGCCATAACTTTGCAGGGAAGCTTAAGAACATGAAATTTTAACCTCCCACTATAGCAGAAAGGGTCTTTCTAGTAGTTGCACATCAAATCTAAGCTGTCTTGAAGTGTTTTTCTAAAGTTATCAACATTTTTATGTTTGGCGTTCCGGAACCCACCTTATCTCAGCCTGAAAACGCGTTTTACATATTGTGCCATAACTTTGCAGGGAAGCTTCAGAACATGAAATGTTCGCCTCCCACTATAGCAGATAGGGACTTTCTTGTAGTTGCACATCAAATCTAAGCTGTCTGAAGTGTTTTTCCAAAGTTTTCAACATTTTTATGTTTGGCGTTCCGGAATCGACCTTATCTCAGGCTGAAAACACGATTTACGCATTCTGCCATAACTTTGCAGGGAAGCTTCAGAACATGATATTTTCATATCCCACTATAGCAGAAAGGGTCTTTCTAGTAGTCTCACATCAAATCGAAGCTGTCTGAAGTGTTTTTCCAAAGTTATCAACATTTTTATGTTTGGCGTTCCGGAATCAACCTTATCTCAGGCTGAAAACGCGTTTTACGCATTGTGCCATAACTTTGCAGGGAAGCTTAAGAACATGAAATTTTAACCTCCCACTATAGCAGAAAGGGTCTTTCTAGTAGTTGCACATCAAATCTAAGCTGTCTTGAAGTGTTTTTCTAAAGTTATCAACATTTTTATGTTTGGCGTTCTGGAACCCACCTTATCTGTGGTTGAAAACGCGTTTTCTGCATTGTGCCATAACTTTGCAGGGAGACTTCAGAACATGAAATTTTCTCCTCCCACTATTGCAGGAAGGGTATTTCTAGTAGTTGCACATCAAATCTAAGCTGTCTGAAGTGTTTTTCCAAAGTTATCAACATATTTATGTTTGGCGTTCTGGAACCCAATGTATCTCAGGCTGAAAACGCATTTTCTGCATTGTGCCATAACTTTGCAGGGAAGCTTTAGAACATGAAATTTTCATATCCCACTATAGCAGAAAGGGTCTTTCTTGTAGTCTCACATCAAATCTAAGCTGTCTGAAGTGTTTTTCCAAAGTTATCAACATTTTTATGTTTGGCGTTCCGGAATCGACCTTATCTCAGGCTGAAAACGCGTTTCCTGCATTGTGGCATAACTTTGTAGGGAAGCTTCAGAACATGAAATTTTCACCTCCCACTGTAGCAGAAAGGGTCTTTCTAGTAGTTGCACATCATATCTAAGCTGTCTGAAGTGTTTTTCCAAAGTTATCAACATTTTTATGTTTGGCGTTCTGGAAACCACCTTATCTCAGGCTGAAAACAGGTTTTCTGCATTGTGCCATAACTTTGCAGGGAAGCTTCAGAACATTAAATTTTCACCTCCCACTATGGAAGAAAGGGTCTTTCTAGTAGTTGCACATCAAATCTAAGCTGTCTGAAGTATTTTTCCAAAGTTATCAACATTTTTATGTTTGGCGTTCTGGAACCCACCTTATCTCAGGCTGAAAACGCGTTTTCTGCATTGTGCCATAACTTTGCAGGGAAGCTTCAGAACATGAAATTTTCATATCCCACTATTGCAGAAAGGGTCTTTCTTGTAGTCTCACATCAAATCTAAGCTGTCTGTAGAGTTTTTCCTGAGTTATCAACATTTTTATGTTTGGCGTTCTGAAATCAACCTCATCTCAGGCTGAAAACGCGTTTTCTGCATTGTGCCATAACTTTGCAGGGAAGCTTCAGAACATGAAATTTTTACCTCCCACTAGAGCAGAAAGGGTCTTTCTAGTAGTTGCACATCAAATCTAAGCTGTCTGAAGTGTTTTTCGAAAGTTATCAATATTGTTATGTTTGGCGTTCCGGAATCGACCTTATCTCAGGCTGAAAACGCGTTTCCTGCATTGTGGCATAACTTTGTAGGGAAGCTTCAGAACATGTAATTTTCACCTCCCACTGTAGCAGAAAGGGTCTTTCTAGTAGTTGCACATTAAATCTAAGCTGTCTGAAGTGTTTTTCCAAAGATATCAACATTTTTATGTTTGGCGTCTGGAACCCACCTTATCTCTGGCTGAAAACGCGTTTTCTGCATTGTGCCATAACTTTGCAGGGAGACTTCAGAACATGAAATTTTCCCCTCCCACTATTGCAGAAAGGGTATTTCTTGTAGTTGCACATCAAATCTAAGCTGTCTGAAGTGTTTTTCCAAAGTTATCAACATATTTATGTTTGGCGTTCTGGAACCCAATGTATCTCAGGCTGAAAACGCATTTTCTGCATTGTGCCATAACTTTGCAGGGAAGCTTTAGAACATGAAATTTTCATATCCCACTATAGCAGAAAGGGTCTTTCTTGTAGTCTCTCATCAAATCTAAGCTGTCTGAAGTGTTTTTCCAAAGTTATCAACATTTTTATGTTTGGCGCTCCGGAATCGACCTTATCTCAGGCTGAAAACGCGTTTTCTGCATTGTGCCATAACTTTGCAGGGAAGCTTCAGAACATGAAATTTTTACCTCCCACTAGAGCAGAAAGGGTCTTTCTAGTAGTTGCACATCAAATCTAAGCTGTCTGAAGTGTATTTCCAAAGTTATCAACATTTTTATGTTTGGCGTTCCGGAATCGACCTTATCTCAGGCTGAAAACGCGTTCCCTGCATTGTGGCATAACTTTGTAGGGAAGCTTCAGAACATGAAATTTTAACCTCCCACTATAGCAGAAAGGGTCTTTCTTGTAGTCTCACATCAAATCTAAGCTGTCTGTAGAGTTTTTCCTGAGTTATCAACATTTTTATGTTTGGCGTTCTGAAATCAACCTCATCTCAGGCTGAAAACGCGTTTCACGCATTGTGCCATAACTTTGCAGGGAAGCTTCAGAACATGAAATTCTAACATCCCACTATAGCAGAAAGGGTCTTTCTTGTAGTTGCACATCAAATCTAAGCTGTCTGAAGTGTTTTTCGAAAGTTATCAATATTGTTATGTTTGGCGTTCCGGAATCGACCTTATCTGAGGCTGAAAACGCGTTTCCTGCATTGTGGCATAACTTTGTAGGGAAGCTTCAGAACATGTAATTTTCACCTCCCACTGTAGCAGAAAGGGTCTTTCTAGTAGTTGCACATCAAATCTAAGCTGTCTGAAGTGTTTTTCCAAAGATATCAACATTTTTATGTTTGGCGTTCTGGAACCCACCTTATCTCTGGCTGAAAACGCGTTTTCTGCATTGTGCCATAACTTTGCAGGGAGACTTCAGAACATGAAATTTTCTCCTCCCACTATTGCAGAAAGGGTATTTCTAGTAGTTGCACATCAAATCTAAGCTGTCTGAAGTGTTTTTCCAAAGTTATCAACATATTTATGTTTGGCGTTCTGGAACCCAATGTATCTCAGGCTGAAAACGCATTTTCTGCATTGTGCCATAACTTTGCAGGGAAGCTTTAGAACATGAAATTTTCTCCTCCCACTATAGCAGAAAGGGTCTTTCTTGTAGTCTCACATCAAATCTAAGCTGTCTGAAGTGTTTTTCCAAAGTTATCAACATTTTTATGTTTGGCGCTCCGGAATCGACCTTATCTCAGGCTGAAAACGCGTTTTCTGCATTGTGCCATAACTTTGCAGGGAAGCTTCAGAACATGAAATTTTTACCTCCCACTAGAGCAGAAAGGGTCTTTCTAGTATTTGCACATCAAATCTAAGCTGTCTGAAGTGTATTTCCAAAGTTATCAACATTTTTATGTTTGGCGTTCCGGAATCGACCTCATCTCAGGCTGAAAACGCGTTTCCTCCATTGTGGCATAACTTTGTAGGGAAGCTTCAGAACATGAAATTTTCACCTCCCACAGTAGCAGAAAGGGTCTTTCTAGTAGTTGCACATCATATCTAAGCTGTCTGAAGTGTTTTTCCAAAGATATCAACATTTTTATGTTTGGCGTTCTGGAACCCACCTTATCTCTGGCTGAAAACGCGTTTTCTGCATTGTGCCATAACTTTGCAGGGAGACTTCAGAACATGAAATTTTCCCCTCCCACTATTGCAGAAAGGGTATTTCTAGTAGTTGCACATCAAATCTAAGCTGTCTGAAGTGTTTTTCCAAAGTTATCAACATATTTATATTTGGCGTTCTGGAACCCAATGTATCTCAGGCTGAAAACGCATTTTCTGCATTGTGCCATAACTTTGCAGGGAAGCTTTAGAACATGAAATTTTCATATCCCACTATAGCAGAAAGGGTCTTTCTTGTAGTCTCTCATCAAATCTAAGCTGTCTGAAGTGTTTTTCCAAAGTTATCAACATTTTTATGTTTGGCGCTCCGGAATCGACCTTATCTCAGGCTGAAAACGCGTTTCCTGCATTGTGCCATAACTTTGCAAGGAAGCATCAGAACATGAAATTTTTACCTCCCACTAGAGCAGAAAGGGTCTTTCTAGTAGTTGCACATCAAATCTAAGCTGTCTGAAGTGTATTTCCAAAGTTATCAACATTTTTATGTTTGGCGTTCCGGAATCGACCTTATCTCAGGCTGAAAACGCGTTCCCTGCATTGTGGCGTAACTTTGTAGGGAAGCTTCAGAACATGAAATTTTAACCTCCCACTATAGCAGAAACGGTCTTTCTTGTAGTTGCACATCAAATCTAAGCTGTCTGAAGTGTTTTTCGAAAGTTTTCAACATTTTTATGTTTGGCGTTCCGGAATCGACCTTATCTCAGGCTGAAAACACGATTTACGCATTCTGCCATAACTTTGCAGGGAAGCTTCAGAACATGAAATTTTCATATCCCACTATTGCAGAAAGGGTCTTTCTTGTAGGATCACATCAAATCTAAGCTGTCTGTAGAGTTTTTCCTGAGTTATCAACATTTTTATGTTTGGCGTTCTGAAATCAACCTCATCTCAGGCTGAAAACGCGTTTCACGCATTGTGCCATAACTTTGCAGGGAAGCTTCAGAACATGAAATTCTAACATCCCACTATAGCAGAAAGGGTCTTTCTAGTAGTTGCACATCAAATCTAAGCTGTCTGAAGTGTTTTTCGAAAGTTATCAATATTGTTATGTTTGGCGTTCCGGAATCGACCTTATCTCAGGCTGAAAACGCGTTTCCTGCATTGTGGCATAACTTTGTAGGGAAGCTTCAGAACATGTAATTTTCACCTCCCACTGTAGCAGAAAGGGTCTTTCTAGTAGTTGCACATCGAAATCTAAGCTGTCTGAAGTGTTTTTCGAAAGTTATCAGCATTTTTATGTTTGGCGTTCCAGAATCGACATTATCTCAGGCTGAAAACGCGTTGTCTGCATTGTGCCATAACTTTGCATGGAAGCTTCCGAACATGAAATTTTCACCTCCCACTATAGCAGAAAGGGTCTTTCTAGCAGTTGCTCAACAAATCTAAGCTGTCTGATGTGTTTTTCCAAAGTTATCAACATTTTTATGTTTGGCGTTTCGGAATCGACCTTATCTTAGGCTGAAAACGCTTTTTACGCATTGTGCAATAACTTTGCAGGGAAGCTTCAGAACATGAAATGTTCACCTCCCACTATAGCAGAAAGGGTCTTTCTAGTAGTTGACCATCAAATCTAAGCTGTCTGAAGTTTTTTTCCAAGGTTATCAACATTTTTAGGTTTGGCGTTCCGGAATCGACCTTATCTCAAGCTGAAAACGCGTTTTCTGCATTGTGCCATAACTTTGCAGGGAAGCTTCAGGACATGAAATTTTCACCTCCCACTATAGCCGAAAGGGTCTTTCTAGTAGTTGCACATCAAATCTAAGCTGTCTGAAGTTTTTTTCCAAGGTTATCAACATTTTTATGTTTGGCGTTCCAGAATCGACCTTATCTCAGGCTGAAAACGCATTGTCTGCATTGTGACATAACTTTGCAGGCAAGCTTCAGAACATGAAATGTTCACCTCCCACTATAGCAGAAAGGGTGTTTTTAGTAGTTGCAGATCAAATCTAAGCTGTCTGATGTGTTTTTCCAAAGTTATCAACATTTTTATGTTTGGCGTTCTGGAATCGACCTTATGTTAGGCTGAAAACGCGATTTACACATTGTGCAATAACTTTGCAGGGAAGCTTCAGAACATGAAATGTTCACATCCCACTATAGCAGAAAGGGTCTTTCTAGTAGTTGCACATCAAATCTAAGCTGTCTGACGTGTTTTTCCAAAGTTATCAACATTTTTATGTTTGGCATTCCGGAATCGACCTTATCTCAGGCTGAAAACGCGTTTTACGCATTGTGCCATTACTTTTCAGGGAAGCTTCAGAACATGAAATGTTCACCTCCCACTATAGCAGAAAAGGTCTTTCTAGAAGTTGCACATCAAATGTAAGCTGTCTGAAGTGTTCTTCCAAAGCTATGAACATTTTTATGTTTATCGTTCGGGAATCAACCTTATCTCAGGCTGAAAAGGCGTTTTCTGCATTGTGCCATAACTTTGCAAGGAAGCTTCAGGACATGAAATGTTCACCTCCCACTATAGCAGAAAGGGTATCTCAAGTAGTTGCACATTAAATCTAAGCTGTCTGAAGTGTTGTTCTAAAGTTATCAACATTTTTACATTTGGCGTTTCGGAAACCACCTTATCTCAGGCTGAAAACGCGTTTTCTGCATTGTGCCATAACTTCTCAGGAAAGCTTCAGAACATGAAATGTTCACCTCCCACTATAGCAGAAAGGGTCTTTCTAGTAGTTGCACATCAAATCTATGCTGTCTGAAGTGTTTTTCCAAAGTTATCAACATTTTTATGTTTGGCGTTCCGGAACCCACCTTATCTCAAGCTGAAAACGCGTTTTCTGCATTGTGCAATAACTTTGCAGGGAAGCTTCAGAACATGAAATGTTCACATCCCACTATAGCAGAAAGGGTCTTTCTAGTAGTTGCACATCAAATCTAAGCTGTCTGAAGTGTTTTTCGAAAGTTTTCGACATTTTTATGTTTGGTGTTCCTGAATCGACCTTATCTCAGGCTGAAAACGCGTTTTCTGCATTGTGCCATAACTTTGCAGGGAATCTTCAGAACATGAAATTTTCACCTCCCACTACAGCAGAAATGGTCTTTCTAGTAGTTGCACATCAAATCTAAGCTGTCTGAAATGTTTTTCCAAAGTTATCAACATTTTTACGTTTGGCGTTCCAGAACCCACCTTATCTCAGGCTGAACACGCGTTTTCTGCATTGTGCCATAACTTTGCAGGGAAGCTTCAGGACATGAAATTTTCACCTCCCACAATAGCCGAAAGGGTCTTTCTAGTAGTTGCACATCAAATCTAAGCTGTCTGAAGTTTTTTTCCAAGGTTATCAACATTTTTATGTTTGGCGTTCCGGAATCGACCTTATCTCAACCTGAAAACGCGTTTTCTGCATTGTGGCATAACTTTGCAGGGAAGCTTCAGAACATGAAATGTTCACCTCCCACTATAGCAGAAAGGGTCTTTCCAGTAGTTGCACATCAAATCTAAGCAGTCTGAAGTGTTTTTGGAAAGTTATCAACATTTTTATGTTTGGCCTTCCGGAATCGACCTTATCTCAAGCTGAAAACGCGTTTTCTGCATTGTGCCATAACTTTGCAGGGAAGCTTCAGAACATGAAATGTTCACCTCCCACTATAGCAGAAACAGTCTTTCCTGTAGTTGCACATCAAATCTAAGCTGTCTGAAGTGTTTTTCGAAAGTTATCAACATTATTATGTTTGGCGTTCCAGAATCGACCTTATCTCAGGCTGAAAACGCATTGTCTGCATTGTGACATAACTTTGCAGGGAAGCTTCAGAACATGAAATGTTCACCTCCCACTATAGCAGAAAGGGTCTTTCTAGTAGTTGACCATCAAATCTAAGCTGTCTGAAGTTTTTTTCCAAGGTTATCAACATTTTTAGGTTTGGCGTTCCGGAATCGACCTTATGTTAGGCTGATAACGCGATTTACACATTGTGCAATAACTTTGCAGGGAAGCTTCAAAACATAAAATGTTCACATCCCACTATAGCAGAAAGGGTCTTTCTAGTAGTTGCACATCAAATCTAAGCTGTCTGAAGTTTTTTTCTAAGGTTATCAACATTTTTATGATTGGCGTTCCGGAATCGACCTTATCTCAAGCTGAAAACGCGTTTTTTGCATTGTGCCATAAATTTGCAGGGAAGCTTCAGAACATGAAATGTTCACCTCCCACTATAGCAGAAAGGGTCTTTCTAGTAGTTGCACATCAAATCTAAGCTGTCTGAAGAGTCTTTCGAAAGTTATCAACATTTTTATGTTTGGCGTTGCGGAATCGACCTTATCTCAGGCTGAAAACGCGTTTCACGCATTGTGCCATAACTTTGCAGGAAAGCTTCAGAACATGAAATTTTCACCTCCAACTATAGCAGAAAGGGTCTTTTTGGTAGTTGCACATCAAATCTAAGCTGTCTGAAGTGTTTTTCCAAAGTTATCAAGATTTTTATTTTGGCGTTCTGAAACCCACCTTATCTCAGGCTGAAAACGCGTTTTACGCATTGTGCCATAACTTTGCAGGGAAGCTTCAGAACATGATATTTTCACCTTCCACTATAGCAGAAAGGGTCTTTCTTGTAGTTGCACATCAAATCTAAGCTGTCTGAAGTGTTTTTCGAAAGTTTTCAACATTTTTATGTTTGGTGTTCCTGAATCGACCTTATCTCAGGCCGAAAACGCGTTTTCTGCATTGTGCCATAACTTTGCATGGAAGCTTCCGAACATGAAATTTTAACCTTCCACTATAGCAGAAAGGGTCTTTCTAGTAGTTGCACATCAAATCTAAGCTGTCTGAAGTGTTTTTCGAAAGTTTTCAACATTTTTATGTTTGGTGTTCCTGAAACGACCTTATCTCAGGCTGAAAACGCGTTTTCTGCATTGTGCCATAACTTTGCAGGGAATCTTCAGAACATGAAATTTTCACCTTCCACTACAGCAGAAATGGTCTTTCTAGTAGTTGCACATCAAATCTAAGCTGTCTGAAATGTTTTTCCAAAGTTATCAACATTTTTACGTTTGGCGTTCCGGAACCCACCTTATCTCAGGCTGAACACGCGTTTTCTGCATTGTGCCATAACTTTTCAGGGAAGCTTCAGGACATGAAATTTTCACCTCCCACAATAGCCGAAAGGGTCTTTCTAGTAGTTGCACATCAAATCTAAGCTGTCTGAAGTTTTTTTCCAAGGTTATCAACATTTTTATGATTGGCGTTCCGGAATCGACCTTATCTCAGGCTGAAAACGCGTTGTCTGCATTGTGCCATAACTTTGCAGGGAAGCTTCAGAACATGAAATGTTCACCTCCCACTATAGCAGAAAGGGTCTTTCGAGTAGTTGCACATCAAATCTAAGCTGTCTGAAGTGTTTTTCCAAAATTATCAACATTTTTATGTTTGGTGTTCCAGAATCGACCTTATCTCAGGCTGAAAACGCGTTTCCTGCATTGTGCCATAACTTTGCAGGGAAGCTTCAGAACATGAAATGTTCACCTCCCACTATAGCAGAAAGGGTCTTTCGAGTAGTTGCACATCAAATCTAAGCTGTCTGAAATGTTTTTCCAAAGATATCAACATTTTTACGTTTGGCGTTCCAGAATCGACCTTATCTCAGGCTGAAAACGCTTTGTCTGCATTGTGCCATAACTTTGCAGGGAAGCTTCAGAACATGAAATGTTCACCTCCCACTATAGCAGAAAGGGTCTTTCTAGTAGTTGCACATCAAATCTAAGTTGACTGAAGTGTTTTTCCAAAGTTATCAACATTTTTCTGTTTGGCGTTCCGGAACCCACCTTATTTCAGCCTGAAAACGCGTTTTACATATTTTGCCATATCTTTGAGCGAAGCTTCAGAACATGAAATTTTAACATCCCACTATAGCAGAAAGGGTATTTCTAGTAGTTGCACATCAAATCTAAGTTGTCTGAAGTGTTTTTCCAGGGTTATCAATATTCTTATGTTTGGCGTTCCAGAACCCACCTTATCTCAGCCTGAAAACGCGTTTTACATATTTTGCCATAACTTTGAGGGAAGCTTCAGAACATGAAATTTTAACATCCCACTATAGCAGAAATGGTCGTTCTAGTACTTGCACATCAAATCTAAGCTGTCTGAAGTGTTTTCCAAAGTTATCAACATTTTTATGTTTGGCGTTCTGGAACCCATCTAATCTCAGGCTGAAAACGCGTTTCCTGCATTGTGGCATAACTTTGTAGGGAAGCTTCAGAACATGAAATTTTCACCACGCACTGTAGCAGAAAGGGTCTTTCTAGTAGTTGCACATCAAATCTAAGCTGTCTGAAGTGTTTTCCAAAGTTATCAACATTTTTATGTTTGGCGTTCTGGAACCCATCTAATCTCAGGCTGAAAACGCGTTTTCTGCATTGTGCCATAACTTTGCAGGGAGACTTCAGAACATGAATTTTTCTCCTCCCACTACAGCAGAAAGGGTATTTCTTGTAGTTGCACATCAAATCAAAGCTGTCTGAAGTGTATTTGCAAAGTTATCAACATTTTTATGGTTGGCGTTCTGGTACCCACCTTATCTCAGGCTGAAAAAGCGTTTTCTTCATTGTGCCATAACTTTGCAGGGAAGCTTCAGAACATGAAATTTTCACCTCCCACTAGAGCAGAAAGGGTATTTCTAGTAGTTGCACATCAAATCTAAGCTGTCTGTAGAGTTTTTCCTGAGTTATCAACATTTTTATGTTTGGCGTTCGGGAATCAACCTCATCTCAGGCTGAAAACGCTTTTAACGCATTGTCCCAAAACTTTGCAGGAAAGCTTCAGAACATGAAATTTTCACCTCCCACTTGAGCAGAAAGGGTATTTCTAGTAGTTGCACATCAAATCTAAGCTGTCTGTAAAGTTTTTCCTGAGTTATCAACACTTTTATGTTTGGCTTTCCGGAATCGACCTTATCTCAGGCTGAAAACGCGTTTTCTGCATTGTGCTATAACTTTGCAGGGAAGCTTCAGAACATGACATTTTCACCTCCCACTATAGCAGAAAGGGTCTTTCTAGTAGTTGCACATCAAATCTAAGCTGTCTGGAATGTTTTTCCAAAGTTATCAACATTTTTATGTTTGGCGTTCCGGAACCCACCTTATCTAAGGGTGAAAACGCGTTTTCTGCATTGTGCCATAACTTTGGAGGGAAGCTTCAGAACATGAAATTTTCATGTCCCACTTTAGCAGAAAGGGCCTTTCTAGTAGTTGCACATCAAATCTAAGCTGTCTGAAGTGTTTTTCCAAAGTTATCAACATTTTTACGTTTGGCGTTCCGGAATCGACTTTATCTCAGGATGAAAAATCGTTTTCGGCATTGTCCCATAACTTTGCAGGGAAGCTTCAGAACATGAAATTTTGACCTCCCACTATAGCAGAAAGGGTCTTTTTAGTAGTTGCACATCAAATCTAAGCTGTCAGAAGTGTTTTTTTTTCGAAAGTTATCAACATTTTTATGTTTGGCGTTCCGGAATCGACCTTATCTCAGGCTGAAAACGCGTTTTCTGCATTGTGCCATAACTTCTCAGGGAAGCTTCAGAACATGAAATGTTCACCTCCCACTTTTGCAGAAAGGGTCTTTCTAGTAGTTGCAGATCAAATCTAAGCTGTCTGAAGTGTTTTTCGAAAGTTATCAACATTTTTATGTTTGGCGTTCCGGAACCCACCTTATCTCAAGCTGAAAACGCGTTTTCTGCATTGTGCCATAACTTTGCAGGGAAGCTTCAGAACATGAAATGTTCACCTCCCACTATAGCAGAAAGGGTCTTTCTAGTAGTTGCACATCAAATCTAAGCTGTCTGAAGTGTTTTTCCAAAGTTATCAACATTTTTAAGTTTGGCGTTCCGGAACCCACCTTTTCTCAAGCTGAGAACGCGTTTTCTGCATAGTGCCATAACTTTGCAGGGAAGCTTCAGAACATGAAATGTTCACCTCCCACTATAGCAGAAAGGGTCTTTCTAGTAGTTGCACATTAAATCTAAGCTGTCTGAAGTGTTTTTCCAAAGTTATCAACATTTTTTTGTTTGGCGTTCCGGAACCCATCTTATCTCAGGCTGAAAACGTGTTTTCGGCATTGTGCCATAACTTTGCTGGGAAGCTTCAGAACATGAAATTTTCACGTTCCACTATAGCAGAAAGGGTCTTTCTACTAGTTGCACATCAAATCTATGCTGTCTGAAGTGTTTTTCGAAAGTTATCAACATTTTTACCTTTGGCGTTCCGGAATCGATCTTTTCTCAGGATGAAAAATCGTTTTCTGCATTGTGCCACTACTTTGCAGGGAAGCTTCAGAACATGAAATGTTCACCTCCCACTATAGCAGAAAGGGTCTTTCTAGTAGTTGCACATCAAATCTAAGCTGTCTGAAGTGTTTTTCCAAAGTTATCAACATTTTTATGTTTGGCGCTCTGGAACCCACCTAATCTCAAGCTGAAAATGCGTTTTCTGCATTGTGCCAAAACTTTTCAGGGAGGCTTCAGAATATTAAATTTTCACGTCCCACTATAGCAGAAAGGGTCTTTCTAGTAGTTGCACATCAAATCTAAGCTGTCTGAAGTGTTTTTCCAAAGTTATCAAAATTTTTATGTTTGGCGCTCTGGAACCCACCTTATCTCAGGCTGAAAACGCATTTTCTGCATTGTGCCATAACTTTGCAGGGAGACTTCAGAACATGAAATTTTCTCCTCCCACTATAGCAGAAAGGGTCTTTCTAGTAGTTGCACATCAAATCTAAGCTGTCTGATGTGTTTTTCCAAAGTTATCAACATTTTTATGTTTGGCGTTCCGGAACCCACCTTATCTCAGCCTGAAAACGCGTTTTACATATTTTGCCATAACTTTGCAGGGAAGCTTTAGAACATGAAATTTTCAACTCCCACAATAGCAGAAAGGGTCTTTCTAGTAGTTGCACATCAAATCTAAGCTGTCAGAAGTGTTTTTCCAAAGTTATCAACATTTTTATGTTTGGCGTTCTGGAACCCACCTTATCTCAGGCTGAAAACGCATTTTCTGCATTGTGCCATAACTTTGCAGGGAAACTTCAGAACATGAAATTTTCACCTCCCACAATAGCAGAAAGGGTCTTTCTGGTAGTTGCACATCAAATCTAAGCTGTCTGAAGTGTTTTTCCAAAGTTATCAATGTTTTTATTTTTGGCTTTCTGGAATCGACCTCATCTCAAGGCTGAAAACGCGTTTCCTTCATTGTGGCATTACTTTGCAGGGATGCTTCAGAACATGAAATTTTCACCTCCCACTGTAGCAGAAAGGGCCTTTCTAGTAGTTGCACATCAAATCTTAGCTGTCTGAAGTGTTTTTCCAAAGTTATCAACATTTTTATGTTTGGCGTTCTGGAACCCACCTAATCTCAGGCTGAAAACGCGTTTTCTGCATTGTGCCATAACTTTTCAGGGAAGCTTCAGAACATCAAATGTTCGCCTCCCACTATAGCGAATAGGGTCTTTCTAGTACTTGCACATCAAATCAAGCTGTCTGAAGTGTTTTCCCAAAGTTATCAACATTTTTATGATTGGCGTTCTGGGACCCACCTTATCTCAGGCTGAAAACGCGTTTTCTGCATTGTGCCAAAACTTTTCAGGGAAGCTTCAGAACATGAAATTTTCACGTCCCACTATAGCAGAAAGTGTCTTTCTAGTAGTTGCACATCAAATCTAAGCTGTCTGAAGTGTTTTTCCAAAGTTATCAACATTTTTATGTTTGGCGCTCTGGAACCCACCTTATCTCAGGCTGAAAACGCATTTTCTGCATTGTGCCATAACTTTGCAGGGAGACTTCAGAACATGAAATTTTCTCCTCCCACTATAGCAGAAAGGGTCTTTCTAGTAGTTGCACATCAAATCTAAGCTGTCTGATGTGTTTTTCCAAAGTTATCAACATTTTTATGTTTGGCGTTCCGGAACCCACCTTATCTCAGCCTGAAAACGCGTTTTACATATTTTGCCATAACTTTGCAGGGAAGCTTTAGAACATGAAATTTTCAACTCCCACAATAGCAGAAAGGGTCTTTCTAGTAGTTGCACATCAAATCTAAGCTGTCTGAAGTGTTTTTCCAAAGTTATCAATATTTTTATTTTTGGCTTTCCGGAATCGACCTTATCTCAAGGCTGAAAACGCGTTTCCTTCATTGTGGCATTACTTTGCAGGGATGCTTCAGAACTTGAAATTTTCACCTCCCACTGTAGCAGAAAGGGCCTTTCTAGTAGTTGCACATCAAATCTTAGCTGTCTGAAGTGTTTTTCCAAAGTTATCAACATTTTTATGTTTGGCGTTCTGGAACCCAACTAATCTCAGGCTGAAAACGCGTTTTCTGCATTGTGCCATAACTTTTCAGGGAAGCTTCAGAACATGAAATGTTCGCCTCCCACTATAGCGGATAGGGTCTTTCTAGTACTTGCACATCAAATCTAAGCTGTCTGTAGTGTTTTCCCAAAGTTATCAACATTTTTATGATTGGCGTTCTGGGACCCACCTTATCTCAGGCTGAAAACGCGTTTTCTGCATTGTGCCGTAACTTTGCAGGGAGACTTCAGAACATGAAATTTTCTCCTCCCACTATTGCAGAAAGGGTATTTCCAATAGTTGCACATCAAATCTAAGCTGTCGAAAGTGTTTTTCCAAAGGTATCAACATTTTTATGTTTGGCGTTCCGGAACCCACCTTATCTCAGCCTGAAAACGTGTTTTACATATTTTGCCATAACTTTGCAGGGAAGCTTCAGAACATGAAATTTTAACATCCCACTATAGCAGAAAGGGTCTTTCTCGTAGTTGCACATCAAATCTAAGCTGTCTGAAGTGTTTTTCGAAAGTTATCAACATTTTTATGTTTGGCGTTCCAGAATCGACCTTATCTGAGGCTGAAAACGCGTTGTCTGCATTGTGCCATAACTTCTCAGGGAAGCTTCAGAACATGAAATTTTCACCTCCCACTATAGCAGAAAGGGTCTTTCTAGTAGTTGCACATCAAACCTAAGCTGTCTGAAGTGTTTTTCCAAAGTTATCAACATTCTTATATTTGGCGTTCCGGAATCAACCTTATCTCAGGCTGAAAACGCGTTTTACGCATTGTGCCATAACTTTGCAGGAAAGCTTCAGAACATGAAATTTTCAACTCCCACTATAGCAGAAAGGGTCTTTCTAGTAGTTGCACATCAAATCTAAGCTGTCTGAAGTGTTTTTCCAAAGTTATCAATATTTTTATGTTTGGCGTTCCGGAATCGACCTTATCTCAGGCTGAAAACGCGTTTCCTGCATTGTGGCATAACTTTGCAGGGATGCTTCAGAACATGAAATTTTCACTTCCCACTGTAGCAGAAAGGGTCTTTCTAGTAGTTGCTCATCAAATTTAAGCTGTCTGAAGTGTTTTTCCAAAGTTATCAACATTTTTATGTTTGGCGTTCTGGAACCCACCTAATCTCAGCCTGAAAACGCGTTTTACATATTTTGCCATAACTTTGCAGGGAAGCTTCAGAATATGAAATTTTAACATCCCACTATAGCAGAAAGGGTCTTTCTAGTAGTTGCACATCAAATCTAAGCTGTCTGAAGTATTTTTCGAAAGTTATCAACATTCTTATGTTTGGCGTTCCAGAATCAACCTTATCTCAGGCTGAAAACGCGTTTTACGCATTGTGCCATAACTTTGCAGGAAAGCTTCAGAACATGAAATTTTCAACTCCCACTATAGCAGAAAGGGTCTATCTAGTAGTTGCACATCAAATCTAAGCTGTCTGAAGTGTTTTTCCAAAGTTATCAACATTCTTATGTTTGGCGTTCCGGAACCCACCTTATCTCAGCCTGAAAACGCGTTTTACATATTGTGCCATAACTTTGCAGGGAAGCTTCACAACATGAAATTTTAAAATCCCACTATAGCAGAAAGGGTCTTTCTAGTAGTTGCACATTAAATCTAAGCTGTCTGAAGTGTTTTTCTTAAGTTATCAACATTCTTATGTTTGGCGTTCCAGAATCAGCCTTATCTCCGGCTGAAAACGCGTTTTACGCATTATGCCATAACTTTGCAGGGAAGCTTCAGAACATGAAATTTTAACCTCCCACTATAGCAGAAAGGGTCTTTCTAGTAGTTGCACATCAGATCTAAGCTGTCGAAAGTGTTTTTCCAAAGTTATCAACATTTTTATGTTTGACGTTTCGGAATCGACCTTATCTCAGCCTAAAAACGCGCTTTACATATTTTGCCATAACTTTGCAGGGAAGCTTCAGAACATGACATTTTCTCCTCCCACTGTAGCAGAAAGGGTCTTTCTAGTAGTTGCACATCAAATCTAAGCTGTCTGAAGTGTTTTTCCAAAGTTATCAACATTTTTATGTTTGACGTTCTGGAACCCACCTTATCTCAGGCTGAAAACGCGTTTTCTGCATTGTGCCATAACTTTGCAGGGCGACTTCAGAACATGAAATTTTCTCCTCCCACTATATCAGAAAGGGTATTTCTAGTAGTTGCACATCAAATCTAAGTTGTCTGAAGCGTTTTTCCAAAGTTATCAACATTCTTATGTTTGGCGTTCCGGAATCAAACTTATCTCAAGCTGAAAACGCGTTTTACGCAATTTGCCATAACTTTGCAGGAAAGCCTCAGAACATGAAATTTTCACCTCCCACTATAGCAGAAAGGGTCTTTCTCGTAGTTGCACAACAAATCTAAGCTGCCTGAAGTGTTTTTCGAAAGTTATCAACATTTGTATGTTTGGCGTTCCGGAATCGACCTTATCTCAGGATGAAAAATCGTTTTCTAGATTGTCCCATAACTTTGCAGGGAAGCATCAGAACATGAAATTTTCACCTCCCACTATACCAGAAAGGGTCTTTCTAGTACTTGCACATCAAATCTAAGCTGTCTGAAGTGTTTTTCCGAAGTTATTAACATTTTTATGTTTGGCGTTCCGGAATTGACCTTATGTGAGGCTGAACACGAGTTTTCTGCATTGTGCCATAACTTTGCAGGGAAGCTTCAGAACATGAAAATTTCACCTCCCACTATAGCAGAAAGGGTCTTTCTAGCAGGTGCATATCAAATCGAAGCTGTCTGAAGTGTTTTTCCAAAGTTATCAACACTTTTATGTTTGCCGTTCCGGAAACGACCGTATCTCAGGCTGAAAACACAATTTACGCATTCTTCCATAACTTTGCAGGGAAGCTTCACAACATGAAATTTTAACATCCCACTATAGCAGAAAGGGTCTTTCTAGTAGTTGCACATCAAATCTAAGCTGTCTGAAGTGTTTTTCTAAAGTTATCAACATTCTTATGTTTGGCGTTCCAGAATCAACCTTATCTCAGGCTGAAAACGCGTTTTACGCATTGTGCCATAACTTTGCAGGGAAGCTTCAGAACATGAAATTTTTACCTCCCACAATAGCAGAAAGGGTCTTTCTAGTAGCTGCACATCAAATCTAAGCTGTCTGAAGTGTTTTTCTAAAGTTATCAACATTCTTATGTTTGGCGTTCCAGAATCAACCTTATTTCAGGCTGAAAACGCGTTTTACGCATTGTGCCATAACTTTGCAGGAAAGCTTCAGAAAATGAAATTTTCAACTCCCACTATAGCAGAAAGGGTCTTTCTAGTAGTTGCACATCAAATCTAAGCTGCCTGAAGTGTTTTTCGAAAGTTATCAACATTTTTATGTTTGGCGTTCCGGAAACGACCGTATCTCAGGCTGAAAACACAATTTACGCATTCTTCCATAACTTTGCAGGGAAGCTTCACAACATGAAATTTTAACATCCCACTATAGCAGAAAGGGTCTTTCTAGTAGTTGCACATCAAATCTAAGCTGTCTGAAGTGTTTTTCTAAAGTTATCAACATTCTTATGTTTGGCGTTCCAGAATCAACCTTATCTCAGGCTGAAAACGCGTTTTACGCATTGTGCCATAACTTTGCAGGGAAGCTTCAGAACATGAAATTTTTACCTCCCACAATAGAAGAAAGGGTCTTTCTAGTAGTTGCACATCAAATCTAAGCTGTCTGAAGTGTTTTTCTAAAGTTATCAACAGTCTTATGTTTGGCGTTCCAGAATCAACCTTATCTCAAGCTGAAAACGCGTTTTACGCATTGTGCCATAACTTTGCAGGAAAGCTTCAGAAAATGAAATTTTCAACTCCCACTATAGCAGAAAGGGTCTTTCTAGTAGTTGCACATCAAATCTAAGCTGTCTGAAGTGTTTTTCCAAAGTTATCAATATTTTTATGTTTGGCGTTCCGGAATCGACCTTATCTCAGGCTGAAAACGCGTTTCCGGCATTGTGGCATAACTTTGTAGGGAAGCTTCAGAACATGAAATTTTCACCTCCCACTGTCGCAGAAAGGGTCTTTCTAGTAGTTGCACATCAAATCTAAGCTGTCTGAAGTGTTTTTCCAAAAGTTATCAACATTTTTATGTTTGGCGTTCTGGAACCCACCGTATCTCAGGCTGAAAACGCGTTTTCTGCATTGTGCCATAACTTTGCAGGGAGACTTCAGAACATGAAATTTTCTCCTCCCACTATAGCAGAAAGGGTATTTCTAGTAGTTGCACATCAAATCTAAGCTGTGTGTAGAGTTCTTCCTGAGTTATCAACGTTTTTATGTTTGGCGTTCCGGAATCAACCTAATCTCAGGCTGAAAACGCGTTTTACGCATTGTGCCATAACTTTGCAGGGAAGCTTCAGAACATGAAATTTTTACCTCCCACTAGAGCAGAAAGGGTCTTTCTAGTAGTTGCACATCAAATCTAAGCTGTCTTGAAGTGTTTTTCTAAAGTTATCAGCATTTTTATGTTTGGCGTTCCGGAATCAACCTTATCTCAGGCTGAAAACGCGTTTTACGCATTGTGCCATAACTTTGCAGGAAAGCTTCACAACATCAAATTTTCAACTCCCAATATAGCAGAAAGGGTCTTTCTCATAGTTGCACATCAAATCTAAGCTGTCTGAAGTGTTTTTCGAAAGTTTTCAACATTTTTATGTTTGGCGTTCCTGAATCGACCTTATCTCTGGCCGAAAACGCGTTTTCTGCATTGTGCCATAATTTTGCAGGGAAGCTTCAGAACACGAAAATTTCACCTCCCACTATACCAGAAAGGGTCTTTCGAGTAGGTGCACATCAAATCAAAGCTGTTTGAAGTGTTTTTCCAAAGTTATCAACACTTGTATGTTTGGCGTTCCGGAATCGACCTTATCTCAGGCTGAAAACACGATTTACGCATTCTGCCATAACTTTGCAGGGAAGCTTCAGAACATGAAATTTTCACTTCCCACTGTAGCAGAAAGGGTCTTTCTCGTCGTTGCACATCAAATCTAAGCTGTCTGAAGTGTTTTTCGAAAGTTATCAACATTTTTATGTTTGGCGTTCTGGAAACCACCTTATCTCAGGCTGAAAACAGGTTTTCTGCATTGTGCCATAACTTTGCAGGGAAGCTTCAGAACATGACATTTTCACCTCCCACTATAGCAGAAAGGGTCTTTCTAGTAGTTGCACATCAAATCAAAGCTGTTTGAAGTGTTTTTCCAAAGTTATCAACACTTGTATGTTTGGCGTTCCGGAATCGACCTTATCTCAGGCTGAAAACACGATTTACGCGTTCTGCCATAACTTTGCAGGGAAGCTTCAGAACATGAAATTTTCATATCCCACTATAGCATAAAGGGTCTTTCTAGTAGTCTCACATCAAATCTAAGCTGTCTGAAGTGTTTTTCCAAAGTTATCAACATTTTTATGTTTGGCGCTCCGGAATCGACCTTATCTCAGGCTGAAATCGCGTTTTCTGCATTGTGCCATAACTTTGGAGGGATGCTTCAGAACATGAAATTTTAACCTCCCACTATAGCAGAAAGGGTCTTTCTACTAGTTGCACATCAAATCTTAGCTGTCTGAAGTGTTTTTCCAAAGTTATCAATATTTTTAAGTTTGGCGTTCTGGAAACCACCTTATCTCAGGCTGAAAACAGGTTTTTTGCATTGTGCCATAACTTTGCAGGGAAGCTTCAGAACATGAAATTTTCATCTCCCACTATAGCAGAAAGGGTCTTTCTAGTAGTTGCACATCAAATCTAATCTGTCTGAAGAGTTTTTCCAAAGTTATCAACATTTTTATGTTTGGCGTTCTGGAACCCACCTTATCTCAGGTTGAAAACGCGTTTTCTGCATTGTGCCATAACTTTGCAGGGAGACTTCAGAACATGAAATTTTCTCCTCCCACTATAGCAGAAAGGGTCTTTCTCGTAGTTGCACATCAAATCTAAGCTGTCTGAATTGTTTTTCCAAAATTATCTACATTTTTATGTTTGGCGCTCCGGAATCGACCTTATCTCAGGCTCAAAACGCGTTTTCTGCATTGTGCCATAACTTTGCAGGGAAGCTTCAGAACATGAAATTTTCACCTCCCACTATAGCAGAAAGGGTCTATCTAGTAGTTGCACATCAAATCTAAGCTGTCTGAAGTGTTTTTCCAAAGTTATCAACATTCTTATGTTTGGCGTTCCGGAATCAACCTTATCTCAGGCTGAAAACGCGTTTTCTGCATTGTGCCATAACTTTGCAGGGCGACTTCAGAACATGAAATTTTCTCCTCCCACTATATCAGAAAGGGTATTTCTAGTAGTTGCACATCAAATCTAAGTTGTCTGAAGCGTTTTTCCAAAGTTATCAACATTCTTATGTTTGGCGTTCCGGAATCAAACTTATCTCAAGCTGAAAACGCGTTTTACGCAATTTGCCATAACTTTGCAGGAAAACCTCAGAACATGAAATTTTCACCTCCCACTATAGCAGAAAGGGTCTTTCTCGTAGTTGCACATCAAATCTAAGCTGTCTGAAGTGTTTTTCCAAAGTTATCAACATTTTTATGTTTGGCGTTCCGGAATCGACCTTATCTCAGGATGAAAAATCGTTTTCTAGATTGTCCCATAACTTTGCAGGGAAGCATCAGAACATGAAATTCTGACCTCCCAATATGGCAGAAAGGGTCTTTCTAGTAGTTGCACATCAAATCTAAGCTGTCTGATGTGTTTTTCCAAAGTTATCAACATTTTTATGTTTGGCGTTCTGGAACCCACCTAATCTCAAGCTGAAAACGCGTTTTCTGCATTGTGCCATAACTTTTCAGGGAAGCTTCAGAATATGAAATTTTCTCGTCCCACTATAGCAGAATGGGTATTTCTCGTAGTTGCTCATAAAATCTAAGCTGTCTGAAGTGTTTTTCCAAAGTTATCAACATTTTTATGTTTGGCGCTCCGGAATCGACCTTATCTCAGGCTCAAAACGCGTTTTCTGCATTGTGCCATAACTTTGCAGGGAAGCTTCAGAACATGAAATTTTCACCTCCCACTGTAGCAGAAAGGGTCTTTCTAGTAGTTGCACATCAAATCTAACCTGTCTGAAGTGTTTTTCCAAAGTTATCAACACTTTTATGTTTGCCGTTCCGGAATCGACCTTATCTCAGGCTGAAAACACAATTTATGCATTCTTCCATAACTTTGCAGGGAAGCTTCACAACAAGAAATTTTAACATCCCACTATAGCAGAAAGGGTCTTTCTAGTAGTTGCACATCAAATCTAAGCTGTCTGAAGTGTTTTTCTAAAGTTATCAACATTCTTATGTTTGGCGTTCCAGAATCAACCTTATCTCAAGCTGAAAACGCGTTTTACGCATTGTGCCATAACTTTGCAGGGAAGCTTCAGAACATGAAATTTTAACCTCCCACTATAGCAGAAAGGGTCTTTCTAGTAGTTGCACATCAAATCTAAGCTGTCTGAAGTGTTTTTCTAAAGTTATCAACATTCTTATGTTTGGCGTTCCAGAATCAACCTTATCTCAGGCTGAAAACGCGTTTTACGCATTGTGCCATAACTTTGCAGGAAAGCTTCAGAACATGAAATTGTCAACTCCCACTATAGCAGAAAGGGTCTTTCTAGTAGTTGCACATCATATCTAAGCTGTCTGAATTGTTTTTCCAAAGTTATCAATATTTTTATGTTTGGCGTTCCGGAATCGACCTTATCTCAGGCTGAAAACGCGTTTCCTGCATTGTGGCATAACTTTGTAGGGAAGCTTCAGAACATGAAATTTTCACCCCCCACTGTCGCAGAAAGGGCCTTTCTAGTAGTTGCACATCAAATCTAAGCTGTCTGATGTGTTGTTCCAAAGTTATCAACATTTTTATGTTTGGCGTTCCGGAACTCTCCTTATCTCACGCTTAAAACGCGTTTTCTGCATTGTGCCATAACTTTGCAGGGAAGCTTTAGAACATAAAATTTTCACCTCCCACTTCTGCAGAAAGGGTATTTCTAGTAGTTGCAGATCAAATCTAAGCTGTCTGTAGAGTTTTTCCTGAGTTTTCCACATTATTATGTTTGGCGTTCCGGAATCGACCTTATCTCAGGCAGAAAACGCGTTTTCTGCATTGTGCCATAACTTTGCAGGGAAGCTTTAGAACATGAAATTTTCACCTCCCACTAGAGCAGAAAGGGTATTTCTAGTAGTTGCACAACAAATCTAAGCTGCCTGAAGTGTTTTTCGAAAGTTATCAACATTTTTATGTTTGGCGTTCCGGAATCGACCTTATCTCAGGATGAAAAATCGTTTTCTAGATTGTCCCATAACTTTGCAGGGAAGCATCAGAACATGAAATTTTCACCTCCCACTATACCAGAAAGGGTCTTTCTTGTAGTTGCACATCAAATCTAAGCTGTCTGAAGTGTTTTTCTAAAGTTATCAACATTCTTATGTTTGGCGTTCCAGAATCAACCTTATCTCAGGCTGAAAACGCGTTTTACGCATTGTGCCATAACTTTGCAGGAAAGCTTCAGAACATGAAATTTTCAACTCCCACTATAGCAGAAAGGGTCTTTCTAGTAGTTGCACATCAAATCTAAGCTGTCTGAAGTGTTTTTCCAAAGTTATCAATATTTTTATGTTTGGCGTTCCGGAATCGACCTTATCTCAGGCTGAAAACGCGTTTCCTGCATTGTGGCTAAACTTTGTAGGGAAGCTTCAGAACATGAAATTTTCACCTCCCACTGTCGCAGAAAGGGTCTTTCTAGTAGTTGCACTTCAAATCTAAGCTGTCTGAAGTGTTTTTCCAAAAGTTATCAACATTTATATGTTTGGCGTTCTGGAAACCACCTTATCTCAGGCTGAAAACAGGTTTTCAGCATTGTGCCATAACTTTGCAGGGAAGCTTCAGAACATAAAATTTTCACCTCCCACTATAGCAGAAAGGGTCTTTCTAGTAGTTGCACATCAAATCTAAGCTGTCTGAAGTGTTTTTCCAAAGTTATCAACATTTTTATGTTTGGCGTTCCGGAATCAACCTTATCTCAGGCTGAAAACGCGTTTTACGCATTGTGCCATAACTTTGCAGGGAAGCTTCAGAACATGAAATTTTTACCTCCCACTAGAGCAGAAAGGGTCTTTCTAGTAGTTGCACATCAAATCTAAGCTGTCTGAAGTGTTTTTCTAAAGTAATCAACATTTTTATGTTTGTCGTTCCGGAACCCACCTTATCTCAGCCAGAAAATGCGTTTTACATATTGTGCCATAACTTTGCAGGGAAGCTTCAGAACGTGAAATGTTCGCCTCCCACTATAGCAGATAGGGACTTTCTTGTAGTTGCACATCAAATCTAAGCTGTCTGAAGTGTTTTTCGAAAGTTTTCAACATTTTTATGTTTGGCGTTCCGGAATCTACCTTATCTCAGGCTGAAAACACGATTAACGCATTCTGCCATAACTTTGCAGGGAAGCTTCAGAACATGAAATTTTCATATCCCACTATAGCAGAAAGGGTCTTTCTTGTAGTCTCACATCAAATCTAACCTGTCTGAAGTGTTTTTCCAAAGTTATCAACATTTTTATGTTTGGCGCTCCGGAATCGACCTTATCTGAGGCTGAAAACGCGTTTTCTGCATTGTGCCATAACTTTACAGGGAAGCTTCAGAACATGACATTTTTACCTCCCACTATCGCAGAAAGGGACTTTCTAGTAGTTGCACATCAAATCTAAGCTGTGTGTAGAGTTCTTCCTGAGTTATCAACGTTTTTATGTTTGGCGTTCCGGAATCAACCTTATCTCAGGCTGAAAACGCGTTTTACGCATTGTGCCATAACTTTGCAGGAAAGCTTCACAACATCTAATTTTCAACTCCCAATATAGCAGAAAGGGTCTTTCTCATAGTTGCACATCAAATCTAAGCTGTCTGAAGTGTTTTTCGAAAGCTTTCAACATTTTTATGTTTGGCGTTCCTGAATCGACCTTATCACTGGCCGAAAACGCGTTTTCTGCATTGTGCCATAATTTTGCGGGGAAGCTTCAGAACACGAAAATTTCAGCTCCCACTATACCAGAAAGGGTCTTTCGAGTAGGTGCACATCAAATCAAAGCTGTTTGAAGTGTTTTTCCAAAGTTATCAACACTTGTATGTTTGGCGTTCCGGAATCGACCTTATCTTTGGCTGAAAACGCGTTTTACGCATTGTGCCATAACTTTGCAGGGAAGCTTTAGAACATGAAATTTTCTTATCCCACTATAGCAGAAAGGGTCTTTCTTGTAGTCTCACATCAAATCTAAGCTGTCTGAAGTGTTTTTCCAAAGTTATCAACATTTTTATGTTTGGCGCTCCGGAATCGACCTAATCTCAGGCTGAAAGCGCGTTTTCTGCATTGTGCCATAACTTTGCAGGGAAGCTTCAGAACATGAAATTCTAACATCCCACTATAGCAGAAAGGGTCTTTCTAGTAGTTGCACATCAAATCTAAGCTGTCTGAAGTGTTTTTCGAAAGTTATCAATATTGTTATGTTTGGCGTTCCGGAATCGACCTTATCTCAGGCTGAAAACGCGTTTCCTGCATTGTGGCATAACTTTGTAGGGAAGCTTCAGAACATGTAATTTTCACATCCCACTGTAGCAGAAAGGGTCTTTCTAGTAGTTGCACGTCAAATCTAAGCTGTCTGAAGTGTTTTTCCAAAGATATCAACATTTTTATGTTTGGCGTTCTGGAACCCACCTTATCTGTGGTTGAAAACGCGTTTTCTGCATTGTGCCATAACTTTGCAGGGAAGCTTCAGAACATGATAATTTCACCTCCCACTATAGCAGAAAGGGTCTTTCGAGTAAGTGCACATCAAATCTAAGCTGTCGAAAGTGTTTTTCCAAAGTTATCAACATTTTTATGTTTGGCGTTTCGGAATCGACCTTATCTCCGGCTGAAAACGCGTTTTCTGCATTGTGCCATTACTTTGCAGGGAAGCTTTAGAACTTGAAATTTTCACCTCCCACTAGAGCAGAAAGGGTCTTTCTAGTAGTTGCACATCAAATCTAAGCTGTCTGAAGTGTATTTCCAAAGTTATCAACATTTTAATGTTTGGCGTTCTGGTACCCACCTTATCTCAGGCTGAAAACGCGTTTTCTGTATTGTGCCATAACTTTGCAGGGAAGCTTCAGAAAATGAAATTTTAACCTCCCACTATAGCAGAAAGGGTCTTTCTAGTAGTTGCACATCAAATCTAAGCTGTCTTGAAGTGTTTTTCTAAAGTTATCAACATTTTTATGTTTGGCGTTCCGGAACCCACCTTATCTCAGCCTGAAAACGCGTTTTACATATTGTGCCATAACTTTGCAGGGAAGCTTCAGAACATGAAATGTTCGCCTCCCACTATAGCAGATAGGGACTTTCTTGTAGTTGCACATCAAATCTAAGCTGTCTGAAGTGTTTTTCGAAAGTTTTCAACATTTTTATGTTTGGCGTTCCGGAATCGACCTTATCTCAGGCTGGAAACACGATTTACGCATTCTGCCATAACTTTGCAGGGAAGCTTCAGAACATGAAATTTTCATATCCCACTATTGCAGAAAGGGTCTTTCTTGTAGTCTCACATCAAATCTAAGCTGTCTGTAGAGTTTTTCCTGAGTTATCAACATTTTTATGTTTGGCGTTCTGAAATCAACCTCATCTCAGGCTGAAAACGCGTTTACGCATTGTGCCATAACTTTGGAGGGAAGCTTCAGAACATGAAATTCTAACATCCCACTATAGCAGAAAGGGTCTTTATAGTAGTTGCACATCAAATCTAAGCTGTCTGAAGTGTTTTTCGAAAGTTATCAATATTGTTATGTTTGGCGTTCCGGAATCGACCTTATCTCAGGCTGAAAACGCGTTTCCTGCATTGTGGCATAACTTTGTAGGGAAGCTTCAGAACATGTAATTTTCACCTCCCACTGTAGCAGAAAGGGTCTTTCTAGTAGTTGCACTTTAAGTCTAAGCTGTCTGAAGTGTTTTTCCAAAGATATCAACATTTTTATGTTTGGCGTTCTGGAACCCACCTTATCTCTGGCTGAAAACGCGTTTTCTGCATTGTGCCATAACTTTGCAGGGAGACTTCAGAACATGAAATTTTCTCCTCCCACTATTGCAGAAAGGGTATTTCTAGTAGTTGCACATCAAATCTAAGCTGTCTGAAGTGTTTTTCCAAAGTTATCAACATATTTATGTTTGGCGTTCTGGAACCCAATGTATCTCAGGCTGAAAACGCATTTTCTGCATTGTGCCATAACTTTGCAGGGAAGCTTTAGAAGATGAAATTTTCATATCCCACTGTAGCAGAAAGGGTCTTTCTTGTAGTCTCACATCAAATCTAAGCTGTCTGAAGTGTTTTTCCAAAGTTATCAACATTTTTATGTTTGGCGCTCCGGAATCGACCTTATCTCAGGCTGAAAACGCGTTTTCTGCATTGTGCCATAACTTTGCAGGGAAGCTTCAGAACATGAAATTTTTACCTCCCACTAGAGCAGAAAGGGTCTTTCTAGTAGTTGCACATCAAATCTAAGCTGTCTGAAGTGTATTTCCAAAGTTATCAACATTTTTATGTTTGGCGTTCCGGAATCGACCTTATCTCAGGCTGAAAACGCGTTCCCTGCATTGTGGCATAACTTTGTAGGGAAGCTTCAGAACATGAAATTTTAACCTCCCACTATAGCAGAAAGGGTCTTTCTTGTAGTTGCACATCAAATCTAAGCTGTCTGAAGTGTTTTTCGAAAGTTTTCAACATTTTCATGTTTGGCGTTCCGGAATCGACCTTATCTCAGGCTGAAAACACGATTTACGCATTCTGCCATAACTTTGCAGGGAAGCTTCAGAACATGAAATTTTCATATCCCACTATTGCAGAAAGGGTCTTTCTTGTAGTCTCACATCAAATCTAAGCTGTCTGTAGAGTCTTTCCTGAGTTATCAACATTTTTATGTTTGGCGTTCTGAAATCAACCTCATCTCAGGCTGAAAACGCGTTTCACGCATTGTGCCATAACTTTGCAGGGAGACTTCAGAACATGAAATTTTCTCCTCCCACTATTGCAGAAAGGGTATTTCTAGTAGTTGCACATCAAATCTAAGCTGTCTGAAGTGTTTTTCCAAAGTTATCAACATATTTATGTTTGGCGTTCTGGAACCCAATGTATCTCAGGCTGAAAACGCATTTTCTGCATTGTGCCATAACTTTGCAGGGAAGCTTTAGAACATGAAATTTTCATATCCCACTATAGCAGAAAGGGTCTTTCTTGTAGTCTCACATCAAATCTAAGCTGTTTGAAGTGTTTTTCCAAAGTTATCAACATTTTTATGTTTGGCGCTCCGGAATCGACCTTATCTCAGGCTGAAAACGCGTTTTCTGCATTGTGCCATAACTTTGCAGGGAAGCTTCAGAACATGAAATTTTTACCTCCCACTAGAGCAGAAAGGGTCTTTCTAGTATTTGCACATCAAATCTAAGCTGTCTGAAGTGTATTTCCAAAGTTATCAACATTTTTATGTTTGGCGTTCCGGAATCGACCTTATCTCAGGCTGAAAACGCGTTTCCTGCATTGTGGCATAACTTTGTAGGGAAGCTTCAGAACATGAAATTTTCACCTCCCACTGTAGCAGAAAGGGTCTTTCTAGTAGTTGCACATCATATCTAAGCTGTCTGAAGTGTTTTTCCAAAGATATCAACATTTTTATGTTTGGCGTTCTGGAACCCACCTTATCTCTGGCTGAAAACGCGTTTTCTGCATTGTGCCATAACTTTGCAGGGAGACTTCAGAACATGAAATTTTCCCCTCCCACTATTGCAGAAAGGGTATTTCTAGTAGTTGCACATCAAATCTAAGCTGTCTGAAGTGTTTTTCCAAAGTTATCAACATATTTATGTTTGGCGTTCTGGAACCCAATGTATCTCAGGCTGAAAACGCATTTTCTGCATTGTGCCATAACTTTGCAGGGAAGCTTTAGAACATGAAATTTTCATATCCCACTATAGCAGAAAGGGTCTTTCTTGTAGTCTCACATCAAATCTAAGCTGTCTGAAGTGTTTTTCCAAAGTTATCAACATTTTTATGTTTGGCGCTCCGGAATCGACCTTATCTCAGGCTGAAAACGCGTTTTCTGCATTGTGCCATAACTTTGCAGGGAAGCTTCAGAACATGAAATTTTTACCTCCCACTAGAGCAGAAAGGGTCTTTCTAGTAGTTGCACATCAAATCTAAGCTGTCTGAAGTGTATTTCCAAAGTTATCAACATTTTTATGTTTGGCGTTCTGGAATCGACCTTATCTCAGGCTGAAAACGCGTTCCCTGCATTGTGGCATAACTTTGTAGGGAAGCTTCAGAACATGAAATTTTAACCTCCCACTATAGCAGAAAGGGTCTTTCTAGTAGTTGCACATCAAATCTAAGCTGTCTTGAAGTGTTTTTCTAAAGTTATCAACATTTTTATGTTTGGCGTTCCGGAACCCACCTTATCTCAGCCTGAAAACGCGTTTTACATATTGTGCCATAACTTTGCAGGGAAGCTTCAGAACATGAAATGTTCGCCTCCCACTATAGCAGATAGGGACTTTCTTGTAGTTGCACATCAAATCTAAGCTGTCTGAAGGGTTTTTCGAAAGTTTTCAACATTTTTATGTTTGGCGTTCCGGAATCGAGTTTATCTCAGGCTGAAAACACGATTTACGCATTCTGCCATAACTTTGCAGGGAAGCTTCAGAACATGAAATTTTCATATCCCACTATTGCAGAAAGGGTCTTTCTTGTAGTCTCACATCAAATCTAAGCTGTCTGTAGAGTTTTTCCTGAGTTATCAACATTTTTATGTTTGGCGTTCTGAAATCAACCTCATCTCAGGCTGAAAACGCGTTTCACGCATTGTGCCATAACTTTGCAGGGAAGCTTCAGAACATGAAATTCTAACATCCCACTATAGCAGAAAGGGTCTTTCTAGTAGTTGCACATCAAATCTAAGCTGTCTGAAGTGTTTTTCGAAAGTTATCAATATTGTTATGTTTGGCGTTCCGGAATCGACCTTATCTCAGGCTGAAAACGCGTTTCCTGCATTGTAGCATAACTTTGTAGGGAAGCTTCAGAACATGTAATTTTCACCTACCACTGTAGCAGAAAGGGTCTTTCTAGTAGTTGCACATCAAATCTAAGCTGTCTGAAGTGTTTTTCGAAAGTTATCAGCATTTTTATGTTTGGCGTTCCAGAATCGACATTATCTCAGGCTGAAAACGCGTTGTCTGCATTGTGCCATAACTTTGCATGGAAGCTTCCGAACATGAAATTTTCACCTCCCACTATAGCAGAAAGGGTCTTTCTAGCAGTTGCTCAACAAATCTAAGCTGTCTGATGTGTTTTTCCAAAGTTATCAACATTTTTATGTTTGGCGTTGTGGAATCGACCTTATGTTAGGCTGAAAACGCGATTTACACATTGTGCAATAACTTTGCAGGGAAGCTTCAGAACATGAAATGTTCACATCCCACTATAGCAGAAAGGGTCTTTCTAGTAGTTGCACATCAAATCTAAGCTGTCTGACGTGTTTTTCCAAAGTTATCAACATTTTTATGTTTGGCATTCCGGAATCGACATAATCTCAGGCTGAAAACGCGTTTTACGCATTGTGCCATTACTTTTCAGGGAAGCTTCAGAACATGAAATGTTCACCTCCCACTATAGCAGAAAAGGTCTTTCTAGAAGTTGCACATCAAATGTAAGCTGTCTGAAGTGTTCTTCCAAAGTTATGAACATTTTTATGTTTATCGTTCGGGAATCAACCTTATCTCAGGCTGAAAAGGCGTTTTCTGCATTGTGCCATAACTTTGCAAGGAAGCTTCAGGACATGAAATGTTCACCTCCCACTATAGCAGAAAGGGTATCTCAAGTAGTTGCACATTAAATCTAAGCTGTCTGAAGTGTTGTTCTAAAGTTATCAACATTTTTACATTTGGCGTTTCGGAAACCACCTTATCTCAGGCTGAAAACGCGTTTTCTGCATTGTGCCATAACTTCTCAGGAAAGCTTCAGAACATGAAATGTTCACCTCCCACTATAGCAGAAAGGGTCTTTCTAGTAGTTGCACATCAAATCTATGCTGTCTGAAGTGTTTTTCCAAAGTTATCAACATTTTTATGTTTGGCGTTCCGGAACCCACCTTATCTCAAGCTGAAAACGCGTTTTCTGCATTGTGCAATAACTTTGCAGGGAAGCTTCAGAACATGAAATGTTCACATCCCACTATAGCAGAAAGGGTCTTTCTAGTAGTTGCACATCAAATCTAAGCTGTCTGAAGTGTTTTTCGAAAGTTTTCGACATTTTTATGTTTGGTGTTCCTGAATCGACCTTATCTCAGGCTGAAAACGCGTTTTCTGCATTGTGCCATAACTTTGCAGGGAATCTTCAGAACATGAAATTTTCACCTCCCACTACAGCAGAAATGGTCTTTCTAGTAGTTGCACATCAAATCTAAGCTGTCTGAAATGTTTTTCCAAAGTTATCAACATTTTTACGTTTGGCGTTCCAGAACCCACCTTATGTCAGGCTGAACACGCGTTTTCTGCATTGTGCCATAACTTTGCAGGGAAGCTTCAGGACATGAAATTTTCACCTCCCACAATAGCCGAAAGGGTCTTTCTAGTAGTTGCACATCAAATCTAAGCTGTCTGAAGTTTTTTTCCAAGGTTATCAACATTTTTATGTTTGGCGTTCCGGAATCGACCTTATCTCAACCTGAAAACGCGTTTTCTGCATTGTGGCATAACTTTGCAGGGAAGCTTCAGAACATGAAATGTTCACCTCCCACTATAGCAGAAAGGGTCTTTCCAGTAGTTGCACATCAAATCTAAGCAGTCTGAAGTGTTTTTCGAAAGTTATCAACATTTTTATGTTTGGCGTTCCAGAATCGACCTTATCTCAGGCTGAAAACGCATTGTCTGCATTGTGCCATAACTTTGCAGGGAAGCTTCAGGACATGAAATTTTCACCTCCCACAATAGCCGAAAGGGTCTTTCTAGTAGTTGCACATCAAATCTAAGCTGTCTGAAGTTTTTTTTCCAAGGTTATCAACATTTTTATGTTTGGCCTTCCGGAATCGACCTTATCTCAAGCTGAAAACGCGTTTTCTGCATTGTGCCATAACTTTGCAGGGAAGCTTCAGAACATGAAATGTTCACCTCCCACTATAGCAGAAAAGGTCTTTCTAGAAGTTGCACATCAAATGTAAGCTGTCTGAAGTGTTCTTCCAAAGTTATGAACATTTTTATGTTTATCGTTCGGGAATCAACCTTATCTCAGGCTGAAAAGGCGTTTTCTGCATTGTGCCATAACTTTGCAAGGAAGCTTCAGGACATGAAATGTTCACCTCCCACTATAGCAGAAAGGGTATCTCAAGTAGTTGCACATTAAATCTAAGCTGTCTGAAGTGTTGTTCTAAAGTTATCAACATTTTTACATTTGGCGTTTCGGAAACCACCTTATCTCAGGCTGAAAACGCGTTTTCTGCATTGTGCCATAACTTCTCAGGAAAGCTTCAGAACATGAAATGTTCACCTCCCACTATAGCAGAAAGGGTCTTTCTAGTAGTTGCACATCAAATCTATGCTGTCTGAAGTGTTTTTCCAAAGTTATCAACATTTTTATGTTTGGCGTTCCGGAACCCACCTTATCTCAAGCTGAAAACGCGTTTTCTGCATTGTGCAATAACTTTGCAGGGAAGCTTCAGAACATGAAATGTTCACATCCCACTATAGCAGAAAGGGTCTTTCTAGTAGTTGCACATCAAATCTAAGCTGTCTGAAGTGTTTTTCGAAAGTTTTCGACATTTTTATGTTTGGTGTTCCTGAATCGACCTTATCTCAGGCTGAAAACGCGTTTTCTGCATTGTGCCATAACTTTGCAGGGAATCTTCAGAACATGAAATTTTCACCTCCCACTACAGCAGAAATGGTCTTTCTAGTAGTTGCACATCAAATCTAAGCTGTCTGAAATGTTTTTCCAAAGTTATCAACATTTTTACGTTTGGCGTTCCAGAACCCACCTTATGTCAGGCTGAACACGCGTTTTCTGCATTGTGCCATAACTTTGCAGGGAAGCTTCAGGACATGAAATTTTCACCTCCCACAATAGCCGAAAGGGTCTTTCTAGTAGTTGCACATCAAATCTAAGCTGTCTGAAGTTTTTTTCCAAGGTTATCAACATTTTTATGTTTGGCGTTCCGGAATCGACCTTATCTCAACCTGAAAACGCGTTTTCTGCATTGTGGCATAACTTTGCAGGGAAGCTTCAGAACATGAAATGTTCACCTCCCACTATAGCAGAAAGGGTCTTTCCAGTAGTTGCACATCAAATCTAAGCAGTCTGAAGTGTTTTTCGAAAGTTATCAACATTTTTATGTTTGGCGTTCCAGAATCGACCTTATCTCAGGCTGAAAACGCATTGTCTGCATTGTGCCATAACTTTGCAGGGAAGCTTCAGGACATGAAATTTTCACCTCCCACAATAGCCGAAAGGGTCTTTCTAGTAGTTGCACATCAAATCTAAGCTGTCTGAAGTTTTTTTTCCAAGGTTATCAACATTTTTATGTTTGGCCTTCCGGAATCGACCTTATCTCAAGCTGAAAACGCGTTTTCTGCATTGTGCCATAACTTTGCAGGGAAGCTTCAGAACATGAAATGTTCACCTCCCACTATAGCAGAAACAGTCTTTCCTGTAGTTGCACATCAAATCTAAGCTGTCTGAAGTGTTTTTCGAAAGTTATCAACATTATTATGTTTGGCGTTCCAGAATCGACCTTATCTCAGGCTGAAAACGCATTGTCTGCATTGTGACATAACTTTGCAGGGAAGCTTCAGAACATGAAATGTTCACCTCCCACTATAGCAGAAAGGGTCTTTCTAGTAGTTGACCATCAAATCTAAGCTGTCTGAAGTTTTTTTCCAAGGTTATCAACATTTTTAGGTTTGGCGTTCCGGAATCGACCTTATGTTAGGCTGATAACGCGATTTACACATTGTGCAATAACTTTGCAGGGAAGCTTCAAAACATGAAATGTTCACCTCCCACTATAGCAGAAAGGGTCTTTCTAGTAGTTGCACATCAAATCTAAGCTGTCTGAAGTGTTTTTCCAAAGTTATCAAGATTTTTATTTTGGCGTTCTGAAACCCACCTTATCTCAGGCTGAAAACGCGTTTTACGCATTGTGCCATAACTTTGCAGGGATGCTTCAGAACATGATATTTTCACATTCCACTATAGCAGAAAGGGTCTTTCTTGTAGTTGCACATCAAATCTAAGCTGTCTGAAGTGTTTTTCGAAAGTTTTCAACATTTTTATGTTTGGTGTTCCTGAATCGACCTTATCTCAGGCCGAAAACGCGTTTTCTGCATTGTGCCATAACTTTGCATGAAAGCTTCCGAACATGAAATTTTAACCTCCCACTATAGCAGAAAGGGTCTTTCTAGTAGTTGCACATCAAATCTAAGCTGTCTGAAGTGTTTTTCGAAAGTTTTCAACATTTTTATGTTTGGTGTTCCTGAAACGACCTTATCTCAGGCTGAAAACGCGTTTTCTGCATTGTGCCATAACTTTGCAGGGAATCTTCAGAACATGAAATTTTCACCTTCCACTACAGCAGAAATGGTCTTTCTAGTAGTTGCTCATCAAATCTAAGCTGTCTGAAATGTTTTTCCAAAGTTATCAACATTTTTACGTTTGGCGTTCCGGAACCCACCTTATCTCAGGCTGAACAAGCGTTTTCTGCATTGTGCCATAACTTTTCAGGGAAGCTTCAGGACATGAAATTTTCACCTCCCACAATAGCCGAAAGGGTCTTTCTAGTAGTTGCACATCAAATCTAAGCTGTCTGAAGTTTTTTTCCAAGGTTATCAACATTTTTATGTTTGGCGTTCCGGAATCGACCTTATCTCAAGCTGAAAACGCGTTTTCTGCATTGTCGCATAACTTTGCAGGGAAGCTTCAGAAGATGAAATGTTCACCTCCCACTATAGCAGAAAGGGTCTTTTTAATAGTTGCAGATCAAATCTAAGCTGTCTGATGTGTTTTTCCAAAGTTATCAACATTTTTATGTTTGGCGTTCCGGAATCTACCTTATGTTAGGCTGAAAATGCGATTTACACATTGTGCAATAACTTTGCAGGGAAGCTTCAGAACATGAAATGTTCGCATCCCACTATAGCAGAAAGGGTCTTTCTAGTAGTTGCACATCAAATCTAACCTGTCTGAAGTGTTTTTCCAAAGTTATCAACATTTTTATTTTTGGCATTCCGGAATCGACCTTATCTGAGGCTGAAAACGCGTTTCACGCATTGTGCCATTACTTTTCAGGGAAGCGTCAGAACATGAAATGTTCACCTCCCACTATAGCAGAAAAGGTCTTTCTAGAAGTTGCACATCAAATCTAAGCTGTCTGAAGTGTTTTTCCAAAATTATCAACATTTTTATATTTGGTGTTCCAGAATCGACCTTATCTCAGGCTGAAAACGCGTTTCCTGCATTATGCCATAACTTTGCAAGGAATCTTCAGAACATGAAATTTTCACCTCCCACTACAGCAGAAAGGGTCTTTCTAGTAGTTGCACATCAAATCTAAGCTGTCTGAAATGTTTTTCCAAAGATATCAACATTTTTACGTTTGGCGTTCCAGAATCGACCTTATCTCAGGCTGAAAACGCTTTGTCTGCATTGTGCCATAACTTTGCAGGGAAGCTTCAGAACATGAAATGTTCACCTCCCACTATAGCAGAAAGGGTCTTTCTAGTAGTTGCACATCAAATCTAAGTTGACTGAAGTGTTTTTCCAAAGTTATCAACATTTTTCTGTTTGGCGTTCCGGAACCCACCTTATTTCAGCCTGAAAACGCGTTTTACATATTTTGCCATATCTTTGAGCGAAGCTTCAGAACATGAAATTTTAACATCCCACTATAGCAGAAAGGGTATTTCTAGTAGTTGCACATCAAATCTAAGTTGTCTGAAGTGTTTTTCCAGGGTTATCAATATTCTTATGTTTGGCGTTCCAGAACCCACCTTATCTCAGCCTGAAAACGCGTTTTACATATTTTGCCATAACTTTGAGGGAAGCTTCAGAACATGAAATTTTAACATCCCACTATAGCAGAAATGGTCGTTCTAGTACTTGCACATCAAATCTAAGCTGTCTGAAGTGTTTTCCAAAGTTATCAACATTTTTATGTTTGGCGTTCTGGAACCCATCTAATCTCAGGCTGAAAACGCGTTTTCTGCATTGTGCCATAACTTTGCAGGGAGACTTCAGAACATGAATTTTTCTCCTCCCACTACAGCAGAAAGGGTATTTCTAGTAGTTGCACATCAAATCAAAGCTGTCTGAAGTGTATTTGCAAAGTTATCAACATTTTTATGGTTGGCGTTCTGGTACCCACCTTATCTCAGGCTGAAAAAGCGTTTTCTTCATTGTGCCATAACTTTGCAGGGAAGCTTCAGAACATGAAATTTTCACCTCCCACTAGAGCAGAAAGGGTATTTCTAGTAGTTGCACATCAAATCTAAGCTGTCTGTAGAGTTTTTCCTGAGTTATCAACATTTTTATGTTTGGCGTTCGGGAATCAACCTCATCTCAGGCTGAAAACGCTTTTAACGCATTGTCCCATAACTTTGCAGGAAAGCTTCAGAACATGAAATTTTCACCTCCCACTATAGCAGAAAGGGTCTTTCTAGTAGTTGCACATCAAATCTAAGCTGTCTGAAGTGTTTTTCCAAAGTTATCAACATTTTTAAGTTTGGCGTTCCGGAACCCACCTTTTCTCAAGCTGAGAACGCGTTTTCTGCATAGTGCCATAACTTTGCAGGGAAGCTTCAGAACATGAAATGTTCACCTCCCACTATAGCAGAAAGGGTCTTTCTAGTAGTTGCACATTAAATCTAAGCTGTCTGAAGTGTTTTTCCAAAGTTATCAACATTTTTTTGTTTGGCGTTCCGGAACCCATCTTATCTCAGGCTGAAAACATGTTTTCGGCATTGTGCCATAACTTTGCTGGGAAGCTTCAGAACATGAAATTTTCACGTTCCACTATAGCAGAAAGGGTCTTTCTACTAGTTGCACATCAAATCTATGCTGTCTGAAGTGTTTTTCAAAAGTTATCAACATTTTTACCTTTGGCGTTCCGGAATCGATCTTTTCTCAGGATGAAAAATCGTTTTCTGCATTGTGCCATAACTTTGCAGGGAAGCTTCAGAACATGAAATGTTCACCTCCCACTATAGCAGAAAGGGTCTTTCTAGTAGTTGCACATCAAATCTAAGCTGTCTGAAGTGTTTTTCCAAAGTTATCAACATTTTTATGTTTGGCGATCCGGAACCCACCTTATCTCAGGCTGAAAACGCGTTTTCGGCATTGTGCCATAACTTTGCTGGGAAGCTTCAGAACATGAAATTTTCACGTCCCACTATAGCAAAAAGGGTCTTTCTAGTAGTTGCACATCAAATCTAAGCTGTCTGAAGTGTTTTTTGAAAGTTATCAACATTTTTATGATTGGCGTTCCAGAATCGACCTTATCTCAGGCTGAAAACGCGTTGTCTGCATTGTCCCATAACTTTGCAGGGAAGCTTCCGAACATGAAATGTTCACCTCCCATTATAGCAGAAAGGGTCTTTCTAGTAGTTGCACATCAAATCTAAGCTGTCTGAAGTGTTTTTCCAAAGTTATCAACATTTTTACGTTTGGCGTTCCGTAACCCACCTTATCTCACGCTGAAAACGCGTTTTCTGCATTGTGCCATAACTTTGCAGGGAAGCTTCCGAACATGAAATTTTAACCTCCCACCATAGCAGAAAGGGTCCTTCTAGTAGTTGCACATCAAATCTAGGCTGTCTGAAGTGTTTTTCCAAAGTTATCAACATTTTTATGTTTGGCGTTCCGGAATCTTCCATATCTCAGGCTGAAAACGCTTTTTACGCTTTGTGCCATAACTTTGCAGGGAAGCTTCAGAAAATGAAATTTTCACCTCCCACTATAGCAGCAAAGGGGTTTTCTCGTAGTTGCATATCAAATCTCAGCTGTCTGAAGTGTTTTTCCAAAGTTATCAACATTTTTATGTTTGGCGTTCCGGAATCAACCTTATCTCAGGCTGAAAACCCATTTTCTGCATTGTGCTATAACTTTGCAAGGAAGCTTCAGAACATGAAATTTTCACCTCCCACTATAGCAGAAAGGGTCTTTCTAGTAGTTGCACATAAAATCTAAGCTGTCTGAAGTGTTTTTCGAAAGTTATAAACATTTTTATGTTTGGCGTTCCGGAATCGACCTAATCTCAGGATGAAAATGCGTTTTCTGCATTGTCCCATAACTTTCGAGGGAAGCTTCATAACATGAAATTTTGACCTCCCACTATAGCAGAAAGGGTCTTTCTAGTAGTTGCACATCAAATCTAAGCTGTCTGAAGTGTTTTTCCAAAGTTATCAACATTTTTATGTTTGGCGTTCCGGAATCGACCTTATCTCAGGCTTAAAACGCGTTTTACGCATTGTGCCATAACTTTGCAGGGAACCTTTAGAACATGAAATTTTCACCTCCCACTATAGCAGAAGGGGACTTTCTAGTAGTTGCACATCAAATCTAATCTGTCTGAAATGTTGTTCCAAAGTTAGCAACATTTTTAAGTTTGGCGTTTCGGAACCCACCTTATCTCAGGCTGAAAACGCGTTTTCTGTATTGTGCCATAACTTCTCAGGGAAGCTTCAGAACATGAAATGTTCACCTCCCACTATAGCAGAAAGGGTCTTTCTAGTAGTTGCACATCAAATCTAAGCTCTCTGAAATGTTTTTCCAAAGTTATCAACATTTTTACGTTTGGCGTTCCGGAACCCACCTTATCTCAGGCTGAAAACGCGTTTTGTGCATTGTGCCATAACTTCTCAGGGAAGCTTCAGAACATGAAATGTTCACCTCCCACTATAGCAGAAAGGGTCTTTCTAGTAGTTGCACATCAAATCTAAGCTGTCTGAAATGTTTTTCCAAAGTTATCAACATTTTTATGTTTGGCGTTCCAGAATCGACCTTATCTCAGGCTGAAAACGCGTTTTAGGCATTGTGGCATAACTTTGGAGGGAAGCTTCAGAAAATGACATTTTCACCTCCCACGACAGCAGAAAGGGTCTTTCTAGTAGTTGCACATCAAATCTAAGCTGTCTGAAGTGTTGTTCCAAAGTTATAAACATTTTTATGTTTGGCGTTCCGGAACCCTCCTTATCTCAGGCTGAAAACGCATTTTCTGCATTGTGCCATAACTTTCCAGGGAAGCTTCAGAACATGAAATTTTGACCTCCCACTATAGCAGAAAGGTACTTTCTAGTAGTTGCACATCAAATCTGAGCCGTCTGAAGTGTTTTTCCAAAGTTATAAACATTTTTATGTTTGGCGTTCCGGAACCCTCCTTATCTCAGGCTGAAAACGCATTTTCTGCATTTTGCCATAACTTTCCAGGGAAGCTTCAGAACATGAAATTTTAACCTCCCACTATAGCAGAAAGGGTCTTTCTAGTAGTTGCACATCAAATCTAAGCTGTCTTGAAGTGTTTTTCTAAAGTTATCAACATTTTTATGTTTGGCGTTCCGGAACCCTCCTTATCTCAGGCTGAAAACGCATTTTCTGCATTTTGCCATAACTTTCCAGGGAAGCTTCAGAACATGAAATTTTAACCTCCCACTATAGCAGAAAGGGTCTTTCTAGTAGTTGCACATCAAATCTAAGCTGTCTTGAAGTGTTTTTCTAAAGTTATCAACATTTTTATGTTTGGCGTTCCGGAACCCACCTTATCTCAGGCTGAAAAAGCGTTTTCTGCATTGTGCCATAACTTTGCAGGGAAGCTTCAAAACATGAAATTTTCACCTCCCACTATTGCAGAAAGTGTCTTTCTAGTAGTTGTACATCAAATCTAAGCTGTCTGAAGTGTTTTTCGAAAGTTATCAACATTTTTATGTTTGGCGTCCCCGAACCCACCTTATCTCAGGCTGAAAATGCGTTTTCCGCATTGTTCCATAACTTTGCAGGGAAGCTTCAGAACATGAAATTTTCAACTCCCACTATAACAGACAGGGTCTTTCTAGTAGTTGCAAATCAAATATAAGTTGTCTGAAGTGTTTCTCGAAAACTATCAACATTTCTATGTTTGGCGTTCCGGAAACGACCTTATCTCGGGCTGAAAACGCGTTTTCTGCATTGTGCCATAACTTTGCAGGGAAGCTTCAGAACATGAAATTTTCACCTCCCACTATAGCAGAAACGGTCTTTCGAGTCGTTGTACATCAAATCTAAGCTATCTGAAGTGTTTTTCCAAAGTTATCAACATTTTTACGTTTGGCACTCCGGAACCCATATTATCATAGGCTAAAAACACGTTTTTTGCATTGTGCCATAACTTTGCAGGGAAGCTTCAGAACATGAAATTTTCACATCCCAATATAGCATAAAGGGTCTTTCTAGTAGTTGCACTTCAAATCTAAGCTGTCTGAAATGTTTTTCCCAAAGTTATCAACATTTTTATGTTTGGCGTTCCGGAACCCACCTTATCTCAGGCTGAAAACGCGTTTTCGGCATTGTGCCATAACTTTGCTGGGAAGCTTCAGAACATGAAATTTTCACGTCCCACTATAGCAAAAAGGGTCTTTCTAGTAGTTGCACATCAAATCTAAGCTGTCTGAAGTGTTTTTTGAAAGTTATCAACATTTTTATGATTGGCGTTCCAGAATCGACCTTATCTCAGGCTGAAAACGCGTTGTCTGCATTGTCCCATAACTTTGCAGGGAAGCTTCCGAACATGAAATGTTCACCTCCCATTATAGCAGAAAGGGTCTTTCTAGTAGTTGCACATCAAATCTAAGCTGTCTGAAGTGTTTTTCCAAAGTTATCAACATTTTTACGTTTGGCGTTCCGTAACCCACCTTATCTCACGCTGAAAACGCGTTTTCTGCATTGTGCCATAACTTTGCAGGGAAGCTTCCGAACATGAAATTTTAACCTCCCACCATAGCAGAAAGGGTCCTTCTAGTAGTTGCACATCAAATCTAGGCTGTCTGAAGTGTTTTTCCAAAGTTATCAACATTTTTATGTTTGGCGTTCCGGAATCTTCCATATCTCAGGCTGAAAACGCTTTTTACGCTTTGTGCCATAACTTTGCAGGGAAGCTTCAGAAAATGAAATTTTCACCTCCCACTATAGCAGCAAAGGGGTTTTCTCGTAGTTGCATATCAAATCTCAGCTGTCTGAAGTGTTTTTCCAAAGTTATCAACATTTTTATGTTTGGCGTTCCGGAATCAACCTTATCTCAGGCTGAAAACCCATTTTCTGCATTGTGCTATAACTTTGCAAGGAAGCTTCAGAACATGAAATTTTCACCTCCCACTATAGCAGAAAGGGTCTTTCTAGTAGTTGCACATAAAATCTAAGCTGTCTGAAGTGTTTTTCGAAAGTTATAAACATTTTTATGTTTGGCGTTCCGGAATCGACCTAATCTCAGGATGAAAATGCGTTTTCTGCATTGTCCCATAACTTTCGAGGGAAGCTTCATAACATGAAATTTTGACCTCCCACTATAGCAGAAAGGGTCTTTCTAGTAGTTGCACATCAAATCTAAGCTGTCTGAAGTGTTTTTCCAAAGTTATCAACATTTTTATGTTTGGCGTTCCGGAATCGACCTTATCTCAGGCTTAAAACGCGTTTTACGCATTGTGCCATAACTTTGCAGGGAACCTTTAGAACATGAAATTTTCACCTCCCACTATAGCAGAAGGGGACTTTCTAGTAGTTGCACATCAAATCTAATCTGTCTGAAATGTTGTTCCAAAGTTAGCAACATTTTTAAGTTTGGCGTTTCGGAACCCACCTTATCTCAGGCTGAAAACGCGTTTTCTGTATTGTGCCATAACTTCTCAGGGAAGCTTCAGAACATGAAATGTTCACCTCCCACTATAGCAGAAAGGGTCTTTCTAGTAGTTGCACATCAAATCTAAGCTCTCTGAAATGTTTTTCCAAAGTTATCAACATTTTTACGTTTGGCGTTCCGGAACCCACCTTATCTCAGGCTGAAAACGCGTTTTGTGCATTGTGCCATAACTTCTCAGGGAAGCTTCAGAACATGAAATGTTCACCTCCCACTATAGCAGAAAGGGTCTTTCTAGTAGTTGCACATCAAATCTAAGCTGTCTGAAATGTTTTTCCAAAGTTATCAACATTTTTATGTTTGGCGTTCCAGAATCGACCTTATCTCAGGCTGAAAACGCGTTTTAGGCATTGTGGCATAACTTTGGAGGGAAGCTTCAGAAAATGACATTTTCACCTCCCACGACAGCAGAAAGGGTCTTTCTAGTAGTTGCACATCAAATCTAAGCTGTCTGAAGTGTTGTTCCAAAGTTATAAACATTTTTATGTTTGGCGTTCCGGAACCCTCCTTATCTCAGGCTGAAAACGCATTTTCTGCATTGTGCCATAACTTTCCAGGGAAGCTTCAGAACATGAAATTTTGACCTCCCACTATAGCAGAAAGGTACTTTCTAGTAGTTGCACATCAAATCTGAGCCGTCTGAAGTGTTTTTCCAAAGTTATAAACATTTTTATGTTTGGCGTTCCGGAACCCTCCTTATCTCAGGCTGAAAACGCATTTTCTGCATTTTGCCATAACTTTCCAGGGAAGCTTCAGAACATGAAATTTTAACCTCCCACTATAGCAGAAAGGGTCTTTCTAGTAGTTGCACATCAAATCTAAGCTGTCTTGAAGTGTTTTTCTAAAGTTATCAACATTTTTATGTTTGGCGTTCCGGAACCCTCCTTATCTCAGGCTGAAAACGCATTTTCTGCATTTTGCCATAACTTTCCAGGGAAGCTTCAGAACATGAAATTTTAACCTCCCACTATAGCAGAAAGGGTCTTTCTAGTAGTTGCACATCAAATCTAAGCTGTCTTGAAGTGTTTTTCTAAAGTTATCAACATTTTTATGTTTGGCGTTCCGGAACCCACCTTATCTCAGGCTGAAAAAGCGTTTTCTGCATTGTGCCATAACTTTGCAGGGAAGCTTCAAAACATGAAATTTTCACCTCCCACTATTGCAGAAAGTGTCTTTCTAGTAGTTGTACATCAAATCTAAGCTGTCTGAAGTGTTTTTCGAAAGTTATCAACATTTTTATGTTTGGCGTCCCCGAACCCACCTTATCTCAGGCTGAAAATGCGTTTTCCGCATTGTTCCATAACTTTGCAGGGAAGCTTCAGAACATGAAATTTTCAACTCCCACTATAACAGACAGGGTCTTTCTAGTAGTTGCAAATCAAATATAAGTTGTCTGAAGTGTTTCTCGAAAACTATCAACATTTCTATGTTTGGCGTTCCGGAAACGACCTTATCTCGGGCTGAAAACGCGTTTTCTGCATTGTGCCATAACTTTGCAGGGAAGCTTCAGAACATGAAATTTTCACCTCCCACTATAGCAGAAACGGTCTTTCGAGTCGTTGTACATCAAATCTAAGCTATCTGAAGTGTTTTTCCAAAGTTATCAACATTTTTACGTTTGGCACTCCGGAACCCATATTATCATAGGCTAAAAACACGTTTTTTGCATTGTGCCATAACTTTGCAGGGAAGCTTCAGAACATGAAATTTTCACATCCCAATATAGCATAAAGGGTCTTTCTAGTAGTTGCACTTCAAATCTAAGCTGTCTGAAATGTTTTTCCCAAAGTTATCAACATTTTTATGTTTGGCGTTCCGGAACCCACCTTATCTCAGGCTGAAAAGGCGTTTTCTGCATTGTGCCATAACTTTGCAGGGAAGCTTCAGAACATGGAATTTTAACCTCCCACTGTAGCAGAAAGGGTCTTTCTAGTAGTTGCACATCAAATCTAAGTTGTCTGAAGTGTTTTTCGAAAGCTCTCAACATTTTTATGTTTGGCGTTCCGGAAACGACCTTATCTCGGGCTGAAAACGCGTTTTCCGCATTGTGCCATAACTTTGCAGGGAAGCTTCAGAACATGACATTTTCACCTCCCACTATAGCAGAAAGGGTCTTTCTAGTCGTTGTACATCAAATCTAAGCTGTCTGAAATGTTTTTTCCAAAGTTATCAACATTTTGATGTTTGGCGTTCCGGAACCCTCCTTATCTCAGGCTGAAAACGCGTTTTCTGCATTGTGCCATAACTTCTCAGGGTAGCTTCAGAACATGAAATGTTCACCTCACACTATAGCAGAAAGGGTCTTTCTAGTAGTTACACATCAAATCTAAGCTGTCAGAAGTGTTTTTCCAAAGTTATCAAGATTTTTATGTTTGGCGTTCCGGAATCGACCTTATCTCAGGCTGAAAACGCGTTTTACGCATTGTGCCATAACTTTGCAGGGAAGCTTCAGAAAATGAAATTTTCACCGCCCACTATAGCAGAAAGGGTTTTCCTAGTAGTTGCACATAAAATCTAAGCTGTCTGAAGTGTTTTTCGAAAGTTATCAACATTTTTATGTTTGGCGTCCCGGAATCGACCTTATCTCAGGATGAAAAATTGTTTTCCGCATTGTCCCATAACTTTCCAGGGAAGCTTCAGAACATGAAATTTTGACCTCCCACTATGGCAGAAAGGGTCTTTCTGCTAGTTGCACATCAAATCTAAGCTGTCTGAAGTGTTATTCTAAAGTTATCAACATTTTTATGTTTGGCGTTCTGGAATCGACCTTATCTCAGGCTGAAAACGTGTTTTACGTATTGTGCCATAACTTTGCAGGGAAGCTTCAGAACATGAAATTTTAACCTCCCACTGTAGCAGAAAGGGTCTTTCTAGTAGTTGCACATCAAATCTAAGCTGTCTGAAGTGTTTTTCCAAAGTTATCAACATTTTTAAGTTTGGCGTTCCGGAACCCACCTTATCTCAGGCTGAAAACGCGTTTTCTGCATTGTGCCATAACTTTGAAGGAAAGCTTCAGAACATGAAAGTTTCACCTCCCACTATAGCAGAAAGGGTCTTTCTAGTAGTTACACATCAAATCTAAGCTCTCTGAAGTGTTTTTCCAAAGTTGTCAACATTTTTATGTTTGGCGTTCCGAAACCCACATTATCTCTGGCTGAAAACGCGTTTTCTGCTTTGTGCCATAACTTTGATGGGAATCTTCAGAACATGAAATTTTAACCTCCCACAATAGCATAAAGGGTCTTTCTTGTAGTTGCTCTTCAAATCTAAGCTGTCTGAAGTGGTTTTCCAAAGTTATCAACATTTTTATGTTTGGCGTTCCGGAACCCACCTTTTTTCAGGCTGAAAACGCGTTTTCTGCATTGTGCCATAACTTTGCAGGGAAGCTTCAGAACATGAAATTTTCACCTCCCACTATAGCAGAAAGGGTCTTTCTAGTAGTTGCACATCAAATCTAAGCTGTCTGAAATGTTTTTTCCAAAGTTATCAACATTTTTATATTTGACGTTTTGGAACCTACCTTATCTCAGGCTGAAAACGCGTTTTCTGCATTGTTCCTTAACTTTGCAGGGAATCTTCAGAACATGAAATTTTCAACTCCCACTATAACAGACAGGGTCCTTGTAGTAGTTGCACATCAAATCCAAGCTGTCTGAAGTGTTTTACCAAAGTTATCAACATTTTTATGTTTGGCGTTCCGGAAACGACCTTATCTCGGGCTGAAAACGCGTTTTCTGCATTGTTCCTTAACTTTGCAGGGAAGCTTCAGAACATGAAAGTTTCAACTCCCACTATAACAGACAGGGTCATTCTAGTAGTTGCACATCAAATCCAAGTTGTCTGAAGTGTTTTTCGAAAGCTCTCAACATTTTTACGTTTGGTGCTCCGGAACCCACATTATCATAGGCTAAAAACACGTTTTTTGCATTGTGCCATAACTTTGCAAGGAAGCTTCAGAACATGAAATTTTCACATCCCACTATAGCATAAAGGGTCTTTCTAGTAGTTGCACATCAAATCTAAGCTGTCTGAAGTGTTTTTCCAAAGTTATCAAGATTTTTATGTTTGGCGTTCCGGAATCGACCTTATCTCAGGCTGAAAGCGCGTTTTACGCATTGTGCCATAACTTTGCAGGGAAGCTTCAGAAAATGAAATTTTCACCGCCCACTGTAGCAGAAAGGGTTTTCCTAGTAGTTGCACATCAAATCTAAGCTGTCTGAAGTGTATTTCGAAAGTTATCAACATTTTTATGTTTGGCGTCCCGGAATCGACCTTATCTCAGGATGAAAAATTGTTTTCCGCATTGTCCCATAACTTTCCAGGGAAGCTTCAGAACATGAAATTTTGACCTCCCACTATGGCAGAAATGGTCTTTCTACTAGTTGCACATTAAATCTAAGCTGTCTGAAGTGTTGTTCCAAAGTTATCAACATTTTTATGTTTGGCGTTCCGGAACCCACCTTATCTCAGGCTGAAAACGCGTTTTGTGTATTGTGCCATAACTTCTCAGGGAAGCTTCAGAACATGAAATGTTCATTTCCCACTATAGTAGAAAGGGTCTTTCTCGTAGTTGCACATCAAATCGAAGCTGTTTGAAGTGTTTGTCCAAAGTTATTAACATTTTTATGTTTTGCGTACCGGAATCAACCTTATCTCAGGCTGAAAACGCGTTTTCTGCATTGTGCCATAACTTTACAGGAAAGCTGCATAATACGAAATTTTCACCTCCCACTATAGCAGAAAGGGTCTTTCTAGTAGTTGCACATCAAATCTAAGCTGTCTGAAGTGTTTTTCCAAAGTTATCAACATTTTTATGTTTGCCGTTCTGAAATCAACCTCATCTCAGGCTGAAAACGAGTTTTACGCATTGTGCCATAACTTTGCAGGGAAACTTCAGAAAATGAAAATTTCACCTCCCACTATAGCAGAAAGGGTCTTTCTCGTAGTTGCACATCAAATCTAAGCTGTCTGATGTGTTTTTCGAAAGTTTTCAACATTTTTATGTTTGGTGTTCCTGAATCGACCTTATCTCAGGCTGAAAACGCGTTTTCTGCATTGTGCCATAACTTTGCAGGGGAGCTTCAGATCATGAAATGTTCATTTCCCACTATAGCAGAAAGGGTCTTTCTCGTAGTTGCACATCAAATCGAAGCTGTCTGAAGTGTTTGTCCAAAGTTATCAACATTTTTATGTTTGGCGTTCCGGAATTGACCTTATGTGAGGCTGAAAACGCGTTTTCTGCATTGTGCCATAACTTTGCATCGAAGCTTCAGAACATGACATTTTCACCTCCCACTATAGCATAAAGGGTCTATCTAGTAGTTGCACATCAAATCTAAGCTGTCTGAAGTGTTTTTCGGAAGTTATCAACATTTTTATGTTTGGCGTTCCGGAATCGACCTCATGTGAGGTTGAAAACGCGTTTTCCGCATTGTGCCATAACTTTGCAGGGAAGCTTCAGAACAAAAAAATTTCACCTCCCACTATAGCAGAAAGGATCTTTCTAGTAGTTACACACAAATCTAAGCTGTCTGAAGTGTTTTTCCGAAGTTATTAACATTTTTATGTTTGGCGTTCCGGAACTGACCTTATGTGAGGCTGAAAACGCGTTTTCTGCATTGTGCCATAACTTTGCAGGGAAGCTTCAGAACAAAAAAATTTCACCTCCCACTATAGCAGAAAGGATCTTTCTATTAGTTGCACACACATCTAAACTGTCTGAAGTGTTTTTCCGAAGTATTTAACATTTTTATGTTCGGCGTTCCGGAGTCGACCTCATCTCAGGCTGAAAACGCTTTTTACGCATTGTGCCACAACTTTGCATAAAGCTTCAGAACATGAAATTTTCAACTCCCACTATAGCAGAAAGGGTCTTTCTAGTACTTTCACGTGAAATCTAAGCTGTCTGAAGTGTTTTTCCAAAGTTATCAACATTTTTATGTTTGGCGTTCCGGAATCGACTGTATCTCAGGCTGAAAACGTGTTTTCCGCATTGTGCCATAACTTTGCAAGGGAGCTTCAGAACATGAAATTTTAAACTTCCACTATAGCAGAAAAGGTCTTTCTGGTAGTTGCCCATCAAATCTAAGCTGTCTGAAGTGTTTTTCCAAAGTTTTCAACATTTTTTTGTTTGGCGTTCGGGAACCCATCTTATCTCAAGCTGAAAACGCGTTTTCTGCATTGTGCCATAACTTTGCAGGAAACTTCAGAATATGAAATTTTAACCTCCCACTATTGCTGAAAGGGTCTGTCTTGTAGTTGCACATCAAATCTAAGCTGTCTGAAGTGTTTTTCCAAAGTTATCAACATTTTCATGTTTGGCGTTCCGGAACCCACCTTATCTCAGGCAGAAAACGCGTTTTACGCATTGTGCCATAACTTTGCATAAAGCTTCAGAACATGAAATTTTCACCTCCCACTATAGCAGAAAGGGTCTTTCTAGTAGTTGCAGATCAAATCTAAGCTGTCTGAAAGGTTTTTCCAAAGTTATCAACATTTTTATTTTTGAAGCTCTGGAACCCACCTTATCTCAGTCTGAAAACGTGTTTTCTGCATTGTGCCATAACTTTGCAGGGATGCCTCAGAACATGAAATTTTCACCTCCCACTATAGTAGAAAGGGTCTTTCTAGTAGTTGCACATCAAATCTAAGCTGTCTGAAGTGTTTTTCCAAAGTTATCAACATATTTATGTTTGGCGTTCTGGAACCCAATGTATCTCAGGCTGAAAACGCATTTTCTGCATTGTGCCATAACTTTGCAGGGAAGCTTTAGAACATGAAATTTTCTCCTCCCACTATAGCAGAAAGGGTCTTTCTTGTAGTCTCACATCAAATCTAAGCTGTCTGAAGTGTTTTTCCAAAGTTATCAACATTTTCATGTTTGGCGTTCCGGAATCGACCTTATCTCAGGCTGAAAACGCATTTTCTGCATTGTGCCATACCTTTGCAGGGAAGCTTCAGAACATGAAATGTTCACCTCCCACTATAGCAGAAAGGGTCTTTCTTGTAGTTGCACATCAGTTGTAAGCGGTCTGAAGTGTATTTCAAAAGTTATCAACTTTTTTATGTGTGACGTTTCTGAATCGACCTGATCACAGGCTGAAAACGCGTTTTCTGCATTGTGCCATAACTTTGCAGGAAACTTCAGAATAAGAAATTTTAACCTCCCACTGTTGCAGAAAGGGTCTGTCTTGTAGTTGCACATCAAATCGAAGCTGTCTGAAGTGTTTTTCCAAAGTTATCAACATTTTCATGTTTGGCGTTCCGGAATCGACCTTATCTCAGGCTGAAAACGCATTTTCTGCATTGTGCCATAACTTTGCAGGGAAGCTTCAGAACACGAAATTTTCACATGCCACTATAGCAGAAAGGGTCTTTCTAGTAGTTGCACATCAAATCTAATCTGTCTGAAGTGTTTTTCCAAAGTTTTCAAAATTTTAATGTTTGGCGTTCCGGAATCGACAATATCTCAGGCTGAAAACGCGTATTCTGCATTGTGCCTTATCTTTGCAGGGAAGCTTCAGAACATGAAATTTTCACCTCCCACTATAGCAGAAATGGTCTTTCTAGTAGTTGCACGTCAAATCTAAGCTGTCTGAAGTGTTTTTCCAAAGTTTTCAACATTTTTATGTTTGGCGTTCCGGAACCCATCTCATCTCAGGCTGAAAACGTGTTTTCTGCATTGTGCCATGACTTTGCAGGGAAGCTTCAGAACATGAAATTTTCACCTCCCACTATATCAGAAAGGATCTTTCTAGTAGTTGCACATCACATCTAAGCTGTCTGAAGTGTTTTTCCAAAGTTATCAACATTTTTATGTTTGGCGTTCCGGAACCCACCTTATCTCAGGCTGTAACCGCGTTTTCTGCATTGTGCCATAACTTTGCAGGGAAGCTTCAGAACATGAAATTTTCATTTCCCACTGTAGCAGAAAGGGTCTTTCTAGTAGTTGCACATCAAATCTAAGCTGTCTGAAGTGTTTTTCCAAAGTAATCAACATTTTTATGTTTGGCGTTCTGGAACCCACCTTATCTCAGGCTGAAAACGCGTTTTCTGCATTGTGCCATAACTTTGCAGGAAAGCTTCAGAACATGAAATTCTAACCTCCCACTAAAGCAGAATATGTCTTTCTAGTACTTGCACATCAAATCTTAGCTGTCTGAAGTGTTCTTCCAAAGTTCTCAACATTTTTATGTTTGGTGTTCTGAAATCAACCTCATCTCAGGCTGAAAACGCGTTTTCTGCGTTGTGCCATAACTTTGCAGGGAAGCTTCAGAGCATGAAATTTTAACCTGCCACTATAGCAGAAAAGTTCATTCTAGTAGTTGCACATCGAATCTAAGCTGTCTGAAGTGTTTTTCCAAAGTTATTAACACTTTTATGTTTGGCGTTCCGGAACCCACCTTATCTAAGGCTGAACACCCATTTTCTGCGTTGTGCCATAACTTTGCAGGGAAGCTTCAGAACATGAAAATTTCACCCCCCACTATAGCAGAAAGGGTCTGTCTTGTAGTTGCACATCAAATCTAAGCTGTCTGAAGTGTTTTTCCAAAGTTATCAACATTTTTATGTTTGGCGTTCCGGAACCCACCTTATCTCAGGCTGAAAACGCGTTTTAAGCATTGTGCCACAACTATGCATAAAGCTTAAGAACATGAAATTTTCACCTCCCATTATAGCAGAATGGGTCTTTCTAGTGGTTTCACGTGAAATCTAAACTGTCTAAAGTGTTTTTCCAAAGTTATCAACATTTTTATGTTTGGCGTTCCGGAATCGACTTTATCTCAGGCTGAAAACGTTTTTTTCCGCATTGTGCCATAACGTTGCAAGAAAGCTTCAGAACATGAAATTGTAAACTTCCACTATAGCAGAAAAGGTCTTTCTGGTAGTTGCTCATCAAATCTAAGCTGTCTGAAGTGTTTTTCGAAAGTTATCAACATTTTGATGATTGGCGTTCCGGAATCGACCTCATCTCAGGATGAAAAATCGTTTTCTAGATTGTCCCATAACTTTGCAGGGAAGCATCAGAACATGAAATTTTCAACTCCCACTATACCAGAAAGGGTCTTTCTAGTACTTGCGCATCAAATCTAAGCTGTCTGAAGTGTTTTTCCGAAGTCATTAACATTTTTATGTTTGGCGTTCCGGAATTTACCTTATGTGAAGCTGAACACGAGTTTTCTGCATTGTGCCAAAACTTTTCAGGGAAGCTTCAGAATATGAAATTTTCACGTCCCACTATAGCAGAAAGGGTATTTCTCGTAGTTGCACATAAAATCTAAGCTGTCTGAAGTGTTTTTCCAAAGTTATCAATATTTTTATGTTTGGCGTTCCGGAATCGACCTTATCTCAGGCTGAAAACGCGTTTCCTGCATTGTGGCATAACTTTGCAGGGATGCTTCAGAACATGAAATTTTCACCTCCCACTGTAGCAGAAAGGGTCTTTCTAGTAGTTGCACATCAAATCTAACCTGTCTGAAGTGGTTTTCCAAAGTTATCAACATTTTTATGTTTGGCGTTCTGGAACCCACCTTATCTCAGGCTGATAACGCGTTTTCTGCATTGTGCCATAACTTTGCAGGGCGACTTCAGAACATGAAATTTTCTCCTCCCACTATATCAGAAAGGGTATTTCTAGTAGTTGCACATTAAATCTAAGCTGTCTGAAGTGTTTTTCTTAAGTTATCAACATTCTTATGTTTGGCGTTCCAGAATCAGCCTTATCTCCGGCTGAAAACGCGTTTTACGCATTGTGCCATAACTTTGCAGGGAAGCTTCAGAACATGAAATTTTAACCTCCCACTATAGCAGAAAGGGTCTTTCTAGTAGTTGCACATCAGATCTAAGCTGTCGAAAGTGTTTTTCCAAAGTTATCAACATTTTTATGTTTGGCGTTTCGGAATCGACCTTATCTCAGCCTAAAAACGCGCTTTACATATTTTGCCATAACTTTGCAGGGAAGCTTCAGAACATGACATTTTCTCCTCCCACTGTAGCAGAAAGGGTCTTTCTAGTAGTTGCACATCAAATCTAAGCTGTCTGAAGTGTTTTTCCAAAGTTATCAACATTTTTATGTTTGGCGTTCTGGAACCAGCTTATCTCAGGCTGAAAACGCGCTTTCTGCATTGTGCCATAACTTTGCAGGGAGACTTCAGAACAGGAAATTTTCTTCTCCCACTATAGCAGAAAGGGTATTTCTAGTAGTTGCACATCAAATCTAAGTTGTCTGAAGTGTTTTTCCAAAGTTATCAACATTCTTATGTTTGGCGTTCCGGAACCCACCTTATCTCAGCCTGAAAACGCGTTTTACATATTGTGCCATAACTTTGCAGGAAAGCTTCAGAACATGAAATTTTAACATCCCACTATAGCAGAAAGGGTCTATCTAGTAGTTGCACATCAAATCTAAGCTGTCTGAAGTGTTTTTCCAAAGTTATCAACATTCTTATGTTTGGCGTTCCGGAATCGACCTTATCTCAGGCTGAAAACACGATTTACGCATTCTGGCATAACTTTGCAGGGAAGCTTCAGAACATGAAATTTTCATATCCCACTATAGCAGAAAGGGTCTTTCTCGTAGTTGCACATCAAATCTAAGCTGTCTGAGGTGTTTTTCGAAAGTTTTCAACATTTTTATGTTTGGTGTTCCTGAATCGACCTTATCTAAGGCCGAAAACGCGTTTTCTGCATTGTGCCATAACTTTGCAGGGAAGCTTTAGAACATGAAATTTTCACCTCCCACTAGAGCAGAAAGGGTATTTCTAGTAGTTGCACAACAAATCTAAGCTGCCTGAAGTGTTTTTCGAAAGTTATCAACATTTTTATGTTTGGCGTTCCGGAATCGACCTTATCTCAGGATGAAAAATCGTTTTCTAGATTGTCCCATAACTTTGCAGGGAAGCATCAGAACATGAAATTTTCACCTCCCACTATACCAGAAAGGGTCTTTCTAGTACTTGCACATCAAATCTAAGCTGTCTGAAGTGTTTTTCCGAAGTTATTAACATTTTTATGTTTGGCGTTCCGGAATTGACCTTTTGTGAGGCTGAACACGAGTTTTCTGCATTGTGCCATAACTTTGCAGGGAAGCTTCAGAACATGAAAATTTCACCTCCCACTATAGCAGAAAGGCTCTTTCTAGCAGGTGCACATCAAATCGAAGCTGTCTGAAGTGTTTTTCCAAAGTTATCAACACTTTTATGTTTGCCGTTCCGGAAACGACCTTATCTCAGGCTGAAAACACAATTTACGCATTCTTCCATAACTTTGCAGGGAAGCTTCACAACATGAAATTTTAACATCCCACTATAGCAGAAAGGGTCTTTCTAGTAGTTGCACATCAAATCTAAGCTGTCTGAAGTGTTTTTCTAAAGTTATCAACATTCTTATGTTTGGCGTTCCAGAATCAACCTTATCTCAGGCTGAAAACGCGTTTTACGCATTGTGCCATAACTTTGCTGGGAAGCTTCAGAACATGAAATTTTAACCTCCCACTATAGCAGAAAGGGTCTTTCTAGTAGTTGCACATCAAATCTAAGCTGTCTGAAGTGTTTTTCTAAAGTTATCAACATTCTTATGTTTGGCGTTCCAGAATCAACCTTATCTCAGGCTGAAAACGCGTTTTACGCATTGTGCCATAACTTTGCAGGAAAGCTTCAGAACATGAAATTTTCAACTCCCACTATAGCAGAAAGGGTCTTTCTAGTAGTTGCACATCAAATCTAAGCTGTCTGAAGTGTTTTTCCAAAGTTATCAATATTTTTATGTTTGGCGTTCCGGAATCGACCTTATCTCAGGCTGAAAACGCGTTTCCTGCATTGTGGCATAACTTTGTAGGGAAGCTTCAGAACATGAAATTTTCACCTCCCACTGTCGCAGAAAGGGTCTTTCTAGTAGTTGCACATCAAATCTAAGCTGTCTGAAGTGTTTTTCCAAAAGTTATCAACATTTATATGTTTGGCGTTCTGGAAACCACCTTATCTCAGGCTGAAAACAGGTTTTCAGCATTGTGCCATAACTTTGCAGGGAAGCTTCAGAACATGAAATTTTCACCTCCCACTATAGCAGAAAGGGTCTTTCTAGTAGTTGCACATCAAATCTAAGCTGTCTGAAGTGTTTTTCCAAAGTTATCAACATTTTTATGTTTGGCGTTCCGGAATCAACCTTATCTCAGGCTGAAAACGCGTTTTACGCATTGTGCCATAACTTTGCAGGGAAGCTTCAGAACATGAAATTTTTACCTCCCACTACAGCAGAAAGGGTCTTTCGAGTAGGTGCACATCAAATCAAAGCTGTTTGAAGTGTTTTTCCAAAGTTATCAACACTTGTATGTTTGGCGTTCCGGAATCGACCTTATTTCAGGCTGAAAACACGATTTACGCATTCTGCCATAACTTTGCAGGGAAGCTTCAGAACATGAAATTTTCATATCCCACTATAGCAGAAAGGGTCTTTCTAGTAGTCTCACATCAAATCTAAGCTGTCTGAAGTGTTTTTCCAAAGTTATCAACATTTTTATGTTTGGCGCTCCGGAATCGACCTTATCTCTGGCTGAAATCGCGTTTTCTGCATTGTGCCTAAACTTTGGAGGGATGCTTCAGAACATGAAATTTTAACCTCCCACTATAGCAGAATTGGTCTTTCTACTAGTTGCACATCAAATCTTAGCTGTCTGAAGTGTTTTTCCAAAGTTATCAACATTTTTATGTTTGGCGTTCTGGAAACCACCTTATCTCAGGCTGAAAACGCGTTTTACGCATTGTGCCATAACTTTGCAGGGAGACTTCAGAACATGAAATTTTCTCCTCCCACTATAGCAGAAAGGGTATTTCTAGTAGTTGCACATCAAATCTAAGCTGTCTGTAGAGTTTTTCCGGAGTTATCAACATTTTTATGTTTGGCGTTCTGAAATCAACCTCATCTCAGGCTGAAAACGCGTTTTACGCATTGTGCCATAGCTTTGCAGGGAAGCTTCAGAACATGATATTTTCACCTCCCACTATAGCAGAAAGGGTCTTTCTCGTAGTTGCACATCAAATCTAAGCTGTCTGAAGTGTTTTTCGAAAGTTTTCAACATTTTTATGTTTGGCGCTCCGGAATCGACCTTATCTCAGGCTCAAAACGCGTTTTCTGCATTGTGCCATAACTTTGCAGGGAAGCTTCAGAACATGAAATTTTTACCTCCCACTATAGCAGAAAGGGTCTTTCTAGTAGTTGCACATCAAATCTAAGCTGTCGATAGTGTTTTTCCAAAGTTATCAACATTTTTATGTTTGGCGTTCTGAAATCAACCTCATCTCAGGCTGAAAACGCGTTTCTCGCATTGTGCCATAACTTTGCAGTGAAGTTTCAGAACATGAAATTTTAACATCCCACTATAGCAGAAAGGGTCTTTCTAGTAGTTGCACATCAAATCTAAGTTGTCTGAAGTGTTTTTCTAAAGTTATCAACATTCTTATGTTTGGCGTTCCGGAATCAACCTTATCTCAGACTGAAAACAGGTTTTCTGCATTGTGCCATAACTTTGCAGGGAAGCTTCAGAACATGATAATTTCACCTCCCACTATAGCAGAAAGGGTCTTTCGAGTAAGTGCACATCAAAACTAAGCTGTCGAAAGTGTTTTTCCAAAGTTATCAACATTTTTATGTTTGGCGTTTCGGAATCGACCTTATCTCCGGCTGAAAAAGCGTTTTCTGCATTGTGCCATAACTTTGCAGGGAAGCTTTAGAACATGAAATTTTCACCTCCCACTAGAGCAGAAAGGGTCTTTCTAGTAGTTGCACATCAAATCTAAGCTGTCTGAAGTGTATTTCCAAAGTTATCAACATTTTTATGTTTGGCGTTGTGGTACCCACCTTATCTCAGGCTGAAAACGCGTTTTCTGTATTGTGCCGTAACTTTGCAGGGAAGCTTCAGAAAATGAAATTTTAACCTCCCACTATAGCAGAAAGGGTCTTTCTAGTAGTTGCACATCAAATCTAAGCTGTCGATAGTGTTTTTCCAAAGTTATCAACATTTTTATGTTTGGCGTTCTGAAATCAACCTCATCTCAGGCTGAAAACGCGTTTCTCGCATTGTGCCATAACTTTGCAGGGAAGCTTCAGAACATGAAATTTTTACCTCCCACTATAGCAGAAAGGGTCTTTCTAGTAGTTGCACATCAAATCTAAGCTGTCGATAGTGTTTTTCCAAAGTTATCAACATTTTTATGTTTGGCGTTCTGAAATCAACCTCATCTCAAGCTGAAAACGCGTTTCTCGCATTGTGCCATAACTTTGCAGTGAAGCTTCAGAACATGAAATTTTAACATCCCACTATAGCAGAAAGGGTCTTTCTAGTAGTTGCACATCAAATCTACGTTGTCTGAAGTGTTTTTCTAAAGTTATCAACATTCTTATGTTTGGCGTTCGGAATCAACCTTATCTCAGGCTGAAAACAGGTTTTCTGCATTGTGCCATAACTTTGCAGGGAAGCTTTAGAACATGAAATTTTCACCTCACACTAGAGCAGAAAGGGTCTTTCTAGTAGTTGCACATCAAATCTAAGCTGTCTGAAGTGTATTTCCAAAGTTATCAACATTTTTATGTTTGGCGTTGTGGTACCCACCTTATCTCAGGCTGAAAACGCATTTTCTGTATTGTGCCATAACATTGCAGGGAAGCTTCAGAAAATGAAATTTTAACCTCCCACTATAGCAGAAAGGGTCTTTCTAGTAGTTGCACATCAAATCTAAGCTGTCTTGAAGTGTTTTTCTAAAGTAATCAACATTTTTATGTTTGTCGTTCCGGAACCCACCTTATCTCAGCCAGAAAACGCGTTTTACATATTGTGCCATAACTTTGCAGGGAAGCTTCAGAACATGAAATGTTCGCCTCCCACTATAGCAGATAGGGACTTTCTTGGAGTTGCACATCAAATATAAGCTGTCTGAAGTGTTTTTCGAAAGTTTTCAACATTTTTATGTTTGGCGTTCCGGAATCTACCTTATCTCAGGCTGAAAACACGATTTACGCATTCTGCCATAACTTTGCAGGGAAGCTTCAGAACATGAAATTTTTACCTCCCACTATCGCAGAAAGGGTCTTTCTAGTAGTTGCACATCAAATCTAAGCTGTGTGTAGAGTTCTTCCTGAGTTATCAACGTTTTTATGTTTGGCGTTCCAGAATCAACCTTATCTCAGGCTGAAAACGCGTTTTACGCATTGTGCCATAACTTTGCAGGGAAGCTTCAGAACATGAAATTTTTACCTCCAACTAGAGCAGAAAGGGTCTTTCTAGTAGTTGCACATCAAATCTAAGCTGTCTTGAAGTGTTTTTCTAAAGTTATCAACATTTTTATGTTTGGCGTTCCGGAATCAACCTTATCTCAGGCTGAAAACGCGTTTTACGCATTGTGCCATAACTTTGCAGGAAAGCTTCACAACATCAAATTTTCAACTCCCAATATAGCAGAAAGGGTCTTTCTCATAGTTGCACATCAAATCTAAGCTGTCTGAAGTGTTTTTCGAAAGTTTTCAACATTTTTATGTTTGGCGTTCCTGAATCGACCTTATCTCTGGCCGAAAACGCGTTTTCTGCATTGTGCCATAATTTTGCGGGGAAGCTTCAGAACACGAAAATTTCAGCTCCCACTATACCAGAAAGGGTCTTTCGAGTAGGTGCACATCAAATCAAAGCTGTTTGAAGTGTTTTTCCAAAGTTATCAACACTTGTATGTTTGGCGTTCCGGAATCGACCTTATCTCAGGCTGAAAACACGATTTACGCATTCTGCCATAACTTTGCAGGGAAGCTTCAGAACAAGAAATTTTCATATCCCACTATAGCAGAAAGGGTCTTTCTAGTAGTTGCACATCAAATCTAAGCTGTCTGAAGTGTTTTTCCAAAGTTATCAATATTTTTATGTTTGGCGTTCCGGAATCGACCTTATCTCAGGCTGAAAACGCGTTTCCTGCATTGTGGCATAACTTTGTAGGGAAGCTTCAGAACATGAAATTTTCACCTCCCACTGTAGCAGAAAGGGTCTTTCTAGTAGTTGCACATCATATCTAAGCTGTCTGAAGTGTTTTTCCAAAGTTATCAACATTTTTATGTTTGGCGTTCCGGAACCCACCTTATCTCAGGCTGAAAACGCGTTTTCTGCATTGTGCCATAACTTTGCAGGGACGCTTTTGAACATGAAATTTTCACCTCCCACTAGAGCAGAAAGGGTCTTTCTAGTAGTTGCACATCAAATCTAAGCTGTCTTGAAGTGTTTTTCTAAAGTTATCAACATTTTTATGTTTGGCGTTCCGGAACCCACCTTATCTCAGCCTGAAAACGCGTTTTACATATTGTGCCATAACTTTGCAGGGAAGATTCAGAACATGAAATGTTCGCCTCCCACTATAGCAGATAGGGACTTTCTTGTAGTTGCACATCAAATCTAAGCTGTCTGAAGTGTTTTTCCAAAGTTTTCAACATTTTTATGTTTGGCGTTCCGGAATCGACCTTATCTCAGGCTGAAAACACGATTTACGCATTCTGCCATAACTTTGCAGGGAAGCTTCAGAACATGAAATTTTCATATCCCACTATAGCAGAAAGGGTCTTTCTTGTAGTCTCACATCAAATCTAAGCTGTCTGAAGTGTTTTTCCAAAGTTATCAACATTTTTATGTTTGCCGCCCCGGATTCGACCTTATCTCAGGCTGAAAGCGCGTTTTCTGCATTGTGCCATAATTTTGCAGGGAAGCTTCAGAACATGAAATTTTTACCTCCCACTATAGCAGAAAGGGTCTTTCTAGTAGTTGCACATCAAATCTAAGCTGTCGAAAGTGTTTTTCCAAAGTTATCAACATTTTTATGTTTGGCGTTTCGGAATCGACCTTATCTCCGGCTGAAAACGCGTTTTCTGCATTGTGCCATAACTTTGCAGGGAAGCTTTAGAACATGAAATTCTAACATCCCACAATAGCAGAAAGGGTCTTTCTAGTAGTTACACATCAAATCTAAGCTGTCTGTAGAGTTTTTCCTGAGTTATCAACATTTTTATGTTTGGCGTTCTGAAATCAACCTCATCTCTGGCTGAAAACGCGTTTCACGCATTGTGCCATAACTTTGCCGGGAAGCTTCAGAACATGAAATTCTAACATCCCACTATAGCAGAAAGGGTCTTTCTAGTAGTTGCACATCAAATCTAAGCTGTCTGAAGTGTTTTTCGAAAGTTATCAATATTTTTATGTTTGGCGTTCCGGAATCGACCTTGTCTGAGGCTGAAAACACGTTTTGTGCATTGTGCCATGACTTTGCAGGGAAGCATCAGAACATGAAATGTTCACCTCCCACTATAGCAGAAAGGGTCTTTCTAGTAGTTGCACATTAAATCTAAGCTGTCTGAAGTGTTGTTCCAAAGTTATCAACATTTTTATGTTTGGCGTTCCGGAACCCACTTTATCTCAAGCTGAAAACACGTTTTCTGCATTGTGCCATAACTTTGCAGGGAAGCTTCAGAACATGAAATGTTCACCTCCCACTATAGCAGAAAGGGTCTTTCGAGTAGTTGCACATCAAATCTAAGCTGTCTGAAGTGTTTTTCCAAAATTATCAACATTTTTATGTTTGGCGTTCCGGAACCCACCTTATATCAGGCTGAAAACGCGTTTTCGGCATTGTGCCATAACTTTGCAGGGAAGCTTCAGAACATGAAATTTTCAGGTCCCACTATAGCAGAAAGGGTCTTTCTAGTAGTTGCACATGAAATCTAAGCTGTCAGAAGTGTTTTTCGAAAGTTATCAACATTTTTATGTTTGGCGTTCCGGAACCCCCCTTATCTCAGGCTGAAAATGCGTTTCCTGCATTGTGCCATAACTTTGCAAGGAATCTTCAGAACATGAAATTTTCACCTCCCACTACAGCAGAAAGGGTCTTTCTAGTAGTTGCAGATCAAATCTAAGCTGTCTGATGTGTTTTTCCAAAGTTATCAACATTTTTATGTTTGGCGTTCTGGAATCGACCTTATCTTAGGCTGAAAACGCGTTTTACGCATTGTGCCATAACTTTGCAGGGAAGCTTCAGAACATGAAATGTTCACCTCCCACTATAGCAGAAAGGGTCTTTCTAGTAGTTGCACATCAAATGTAAGCTGTCTGAAGTGTTTTTACAAAGTTATGAACATTTTCATGTTTGGCGGTCGGGAATCAACCTTATCTCAGGATGAAAAATCGTTTTCTGCGTTGTCCCATAACTTTGCAGGGAAGCTTCAGAACATGAAATTTTCACTTCCCACAATACCAGAAAGGGTCTTTCTAGTAGTTGCACATCAAATCTAAGCTGTCTGAAATGTTTTTCCAAAGTTATCAACATTTTTACGTTTGGCGTTCCAGAATCGACCTTATCTCAGGTTGAAAACGCATTGTCTGCATTGTGCCATAACTTTGCATGGAAGCTTCCGAACATGAAAATTTAACCTCCCACTATAGCAGAAAGAGTCTTTCTAGTAGTTGCAGATCAAATCTAAGCTGTCTGATGTGTTTTTCCAAAGTTATCAACATTTTTATGTTTGGCGTTCCGGAATCGACCTTGTCTTAGGCTGAAAACACGTTTTACATATTTTGCCATAACTTTGCAGGGAAGCTTCAGAACATGAAATTTTCTCCTCCCACTATAGCAGAAAGGGTCTTTCTAGTAGTTGCACATCAAATCTAAGCTGTCTTGAAGTGTTTTTCTAAAGTTATCAACATTTTTATGTTTGGCGTTCCGGAACCCACCTTATCTCAGCCTGAAAACGCGTTTTACATATTTTGCCATAACTTTGCAGGGAAGCTTAAGAACATGAAATTTTAACATCCCACTATAGCAGAAAGGGTCTTTCTAGTAGTTGCACATCAAATCTAAGCTGTCTGAAGTGTTTTTCCAAAGTTATCAACATTCTTATGTTTGGCGTCCCGGAATCAACCTTATCTCAGGCTGAAAACGCGTTTTACGCATTGTGCCATAACTTTGCAGGGAAGATTCAGAACATGAAATGTTCGCCTCCCAATATTGCAGATAGGGTCTTTCTTGTAGTTGCACATCAAATCTAAGCTGTCTGAAGTGTTTTCCGAAATTTTTCAACATTTTTATGTTTGGCGTTCCGGAATCGATCTTATCTCAGGCTGAAAACACGATTCACGCATTCTGCCATAACTTTGCAGGGAAGCTTCAGAACATGAAATTTTCATATCCCACTATAGCAGAAAGGGTCTTTCTTGTAGTCTCACATCAAATCTAAGCTGTCTGAAGTGTTTTTCCAAAGTTATCAACATTTTTATGTTTGCCGCCCCGGATTCGACCTTATCTCAGGCTGAAAGCGTGTTTTCTGCATTGTGCCATAATTTTGCAGGGAAGCTTCAGAACATGAAATTTTTACCTCCCACTATAGCAGAAAGGGTCTTTCTAGTAGTTGCACATCAAATCTAAGCTGTCGAAAGTGTTTTTCCAAAGTTATCAACATTTTTATGTTTGGCGTTTCGGAATCGACCTTATCTCCGGCTGAAAACGCGTTTTCTGCATTGTGCCATAACTTTGCAGGGAAGCTTTAGAACATGAAATTTTCACCTCCCACTAGAGCAGAAAGGGTATTTCTAGTAGTTACACATCAAATCTAAGCTGTCTGTAGAGTTTTTCCTGAGTTATCAACATTTTTATGTTTGGCGTTCTGAAATCAACCTCATCTCTGGCTGAAAACGCGTTTCACGCATTGTGCCATAACTTTGCTGGGAAGCTTCAGAACATGAAATTCTAACATCCCACTATAGCAGAAAGTGTCTTTCTAGTAGTTGCACATCAAATCTAAGCTGTCTGAAGTGTTTTTCGAAAGTTATCAACATTTTTACGTTTGGCGTTCCGGAATCGACCTTATCTCTGGCTGAAAACGCGTTTTACGCATTGTGCCATAACTTTGCAGGGAAGCTTCAGAAAATGAAATTTTCACCTATCACTATAGCAGAAAGGGTCTTTCTAGTAGTTGCACATTAAATCTAAGCTGTCTGAAGTGTTGTTCCAAAGTTATCAACATTTTTATGTTTGGCGTTCCGGAACCCACCTTATCTCAAGCTGAAAACACGTTTTCTGCATTGTGCCTTAACTTTGCAGGGAAGCTTCAGAACATGAAATGTTCACCTCCCACTATAGCAGAAAGGGTCTTTCTAGTAGTTGCACATCAAATCTAAGCTGTCTGAAGTGTTTTTCCAAAATTATCAACATTTTTATGTTTGGCGTTCCGGAACCCCCCTTATCTCAGGCTGAAAATGCGTTTCCTGCATTGTGCCATAACTTTGCAAGGAATCTTCAGAACATGAAATTTTCACCTCCCACTACAGCAGAAAGGGTCTTTCTAGTAGTTGCAGATCAAATCCAAGCTGTCTGATGTGTTTTTCCAAAGTTATCAACATTTTTATGTTTGGCGTTCTGGAATCGACCTTATCTTAGGCTGAAAACGCTTTTTACGCATTGTGCCATAACTTTGCAGGGAAGCTTCAGAACATGAAATGTTCACCTCCCACTATAGCAGAAAGGGTCTTTCTAGTAGTTGCACATCAAATGTAAGCTGTCTGAAGTGTTTTTACAAAGTTATGAACATTTTCATGTTTGGCGGTCGGGAATCAACTTTATCTCAGGATGAAAAATCGTTTTCTGCGTTGTCCCATAACTTTGCAGGGAAGCTTCAGAACATGAAATTTTCACTTCCCACAATACCAGAAAGGGTCTTTCTAGTAGTTGCACATCAAATCTAAGCTGTCTGAAATGTTTTTCCAAAGTTATCAACATTTTTACGTTTGGCGTTCCAGAATCGACCTTATCTCAGGTTGAAAACGCTTTGTCTGCATTGTGCCATAACTTTGCATGGAAGCTTCCGAACATGAAATTTTCTACTCCGACTATGACAGACAGGGTCTTTGTAGTAGTTGCACATCAAATATAAGCTGTCTGAAGTGTTTTTCGAAAGTTATCAACATTTTTATGTTTGGCGTTCCGGAACCCACCTTGTCTCAGGCTGAAAACGCGTTTTCTGCATTGTGCCATAACTTTGAAGGAAAGCTTCAGAACATGAAAGTTTCACCTCCCACTATAGCAGAAAGGGTCTTTCTAGTAGTTACACATCAAATCTAAGCTGTCTGAAGTGTTTTTCCAAAGTTATCAATATTTTTATGTTTGGCGTTCCGGAATCGACCTTATCTCAGGCTGAAAACGCGTTTTCTGCATTGTGGCATAACTTTGCAGGGAAGCGTCAGAACATGAAATGTTCGCCTCCCACTATAGCAGAAAGGGTCTTTCTAGTAGTTGCACATCAAATCTAAGCTGTCTGAAGTGTTTTTCCAAAGTTATCAACATTTTTACGTTTGGCGTTCCGGAACCCACCTTATCTCAGGCTGAAAACGCGTTTTCTGCATTGTGCCATAACTTTGCAGGGAAGCTTCAGAACATGAAATTTTCACATCCCACTATAGCAGAAAGGGTCTTTCTAGTCGTTGCACATTGAATCTAAGCTGTCTGAAGTGTTTTTCCAAAGTTATCAACATTTTTACGTTTGCTGCTCCGGAACCCACATTATCTCGGGCTGAAAACGCGTTTTCTGCATTGTGCCATAACTTTGCAGGGAAGCTTCAGAACATTAAATTTTAAACTCCCACTGTGGCAGAAAGGGTCTTTCTAGTAGTTGCAAATCAAATCTAAGCTGTCTGAAGTGTTTTTCCAAAGTTATCAACATTTTTAAGTTTGGCGTTCCGGAATCCACTTTATCTCAGGCTGAAAACGCGTTTTCTGCATTGTTCCTTAACTTTGCAGGGAAGCATCAGAACATGAAATTTTCAGCTCCCACCATGACAAACAGGGTCTTTCTAATAGTTGCACATCAAATCTAAGTTGTCTGAAGTGTTTTTCGAAAGTTATCAACATTTTTATGTTTGGCGTTCCGGAACCCACCTTATCTCAGGCTGAAAACGCGTTTTCTGCATTGTGCCATAACTATGCAGGGAAGCTTCAGAACATGAAATTTTCACCTACCACTATAGCAGAAATTGTCTTTCTAGTAGTTGCACATCAAATATAAGCTGTCTGAAGTGTTTTTCTACAGTTATCAACATTTTTATGTTTGCCGTTCTGGAACCCAACTAATCTCAGGCTGAAAACGCATTTTCTGCATTGTGCCGTAACTTTGCATAAAGCTTCAGAACATGAAATTTTCACCTCCCACTATTGCAGAAAGGGTCTTTCTAGTAGTTGCACTTCAAATCTAAGCTGTCTGAAGTGTTTTTCGAAAGTTATCAATATTTTTATGTTTGGCGTTCTGGAACCCACCTTATCTCAGCCTGAAAACCTGTTTTCTGCATTGTGCCATAACTTTGCAGGGAAGCTTCAGAACATGAAATTTTCACCTCCCACTATAGCAGAAAGGGTCTTTCTCGTAGTTGCACATCAAATCTCAGCTGTCTGAAGTGTTTTTCCAAAGTTATCAACATTTTTATGTTTGGCGTTCTGAAATCAATCTTATCTCAGGATGAAAACGCGTTTTACGCACTGTGCCATAACTTTGCAGGGAAGCTTCAGAACATGAAATTTTAACCTCCCACTATAGCAGAAAAGGTCATTCGAGAAGTTGCACATCAAATCTAAGCTGACTTGAAGTGTTTTTCTGAAGTTATCAACATTTTTATGTTTGGCCTTCCGGAACCCACCTTATCTCAGCCTGAAAACGCGTTTTACATATTTTGCCATAACTTTGCAGGGAAGCTTCAGAACATGAAATTTTCACCTCCCACTGTAGCTAAAAGGGTCTTTCTAGTAGTTGCACATCAAATCTAAGCTGTCTGAAGTGTTTTTCCAAAGTTATCAACATTTTTATGTTTGGCGTTCTGGAACCCAACTAATCTCAGGCTGAAAACGCGTTTTCTGCATTGTGCCGTAACTTTGCAGGGAGACTTCAGAACATGAAATTATCTCCTCCCACTATAGCAGAAAGGGTATTTCTAGTAGTTGCACATCAAATCTAAGCTGTCGAAAGTGTTTTTCCAAAGTTATCAACATTTTTATAATTGGCCTCACGGAATCGACCTTATCTCCGGCTGAAAAAGCGTTTTCTGCGTTGTGCCATAACTTAGAAGGGATGCTTCAGAACATGAAATGTTCACCTCCCACTATAGCAGAAAAGGTCATTCTAGTAGTTGCACATCAAATCTAAGCTGTCTTGAAGAGTTTTTCTAAAGTTATCAACATTTTTATGTTTGGCGTTCTGTAACCCACCTTATCTCAGCCTTAAAACGCGTTTTACATATTTTGCCATAACTTAGCAGGGAAGCTTCAGAACATGAAATTTTAACATCCCACTATAGCAGAAAGGATCTTCCTAGTAGTTGCACATCAAATCTAAGCTGTCTGAAGTGTTTTTCCAAAGTTATCAACATTCTTGTGTTTGGCGTTCCGGAATCAAGCTTATCTCAGGCTGAAAACGCGTTTTACGCATTGTGCCATAACTTTGCAGGGAAGCTTCAGAACATGAAATTTTCACCTCCCACTATAGCAGAAAGGATCTTCCTAGTAGTTGCACATCAAATCTTAGCTGTATGAAGTGTTTTTCCAAAGTTCTGAACATTTTTATGTTTGGCGTTCTGAAATCAATCTTATCTCAAGATGAAAACGCGTTTTACGCACTATGCCATAACTTTGCAGGGAAGCTTCAGAACATGAAATTTTCACCTCCCACTGTAGCTAAAAGGGTCTTTCTAGTAGTTGCACATCAAATCTAAGCTGTCGAAAGTGTTTTTCCAAAGTTATCAACATTTTTATAATTGGCCTCACGGAATCGACCTTATCTCCGGCTGAAAAAGCGTTTTCTGCATTGTGCCATAACTTAGAAGGGAAGCTTCAGAACATGAAATTTTAACCTCCCACTATAGCAGAAAAGGTCATTCTAGTAGTTGCACTTCAAATCTAAGCTGTCTTGAAGTGTTTTTCTAAAGTTATCAGCATTTTTATGTTTGGCGTTCCGGAATCAACCTTATCTCAGGCTGAAAACGCGTTTTACGCATTGTGCCATAACTTTGCAGGGAAGCTTCAGAACATGAAATTTTCACCTCCCACTATAGCAGAATATGTCTTTCTAGTAGTTGCACATCAAATCTTAGCTGTCTGAAGTGTTCTTCCAAAGTTCTCAACATTTTTATGTTTGGTGTTCTGAAATCAACCTCATCTCAGGCTGAAAACGCGTTTTCTGCGTTGTGCCATAACTTTGTAGGGAAGCTTCATAGCATGAAATTTTAACCTGCCACTATAGCAGAAAAGGTCATTCTAGTAGTTGCACATCAAATCTAAGCTGTCTTGAAGTGTTTTTCTACAGTTATCAACATTTTTATGTTTGACGTTCCGGAACCCACCTTATCTCAGGCTGTAAACGCGTTTTACGCATTGTGCCATAACTTTGCATAAAGCTTCAGAACATGAAATTTTCAGCTCCCACTATTGCAGAAAGGGTCTTACTAGTAGTTGCACTTCAAATCTAAGCTGTCTGAAGTGTTTTTCGAAAGTTATCAATATTTTTATGTTTGGCGTTCTGGAACCCACCTTATCTCAGGCTGAAAACCCGTTTTCTGCATTGTGCCATAACTTTGCAGGGAAGCTTCAGAACATGAAATTTTCACCTCCCACTATAGCAGAAAGGGTCTTTCTCGTAGTTGCACATCAAATCTCAGCTGTCTGAAGTGTTTTTCCAAAGTTATCAACATTTCTATGTTTGGCGTTCTGGAACCCGCCTTATCTCAGGCTGAAAACGCGTTTTCTGCATTGTGCCGTAACTTTGCAGGGAGACTTCAGAACATGAAATTTTCTCCTCCCACTATAGCAGAAAGGGTATTTCTATTAGTTGCACATCAAATCTTAGCTGTCTGAAGTGTTTTTCCAAAGTTATCAACATTCTTGTGTTTGGCGTTCCGGAATCAAGCTTATCTCAGGCTGAAAACGCGTTTTACGCATTGTGCCATAACTTTGCAGGGAAGCTTCAGAACATGAAATTTTCACCTCCCACTATAGCAGAAAGGATCTTCCTAGTAGTTGCACTTCAAATCTAAGCTGTCTGAAGTGTTTTTCGAAAGTTATCAATATTTTTATGTTTGGCGTTCTGGAACCCACCTTATCTCAGGCTGAAAACCCGTTTTCTGCATTGTGCCATAACTTTGCAGGGAAGCTTCAGAACATGAAATTTTCACCTCCCACTATAGCAGAAAGGGTCTTTCTCGTAGTTGCACATCAAATCTCAGCTGTCTGAAGTGTTTTTCCAAAGTTATCAACATTTCTATGTTTGGCGTTCTGGAACCCGCCTTATCTCAGGCTGAAAACGCGTTTTCTGCATTGTGCCGTAACTTTGCAGGGAGACTTCAGAACATGAAATTTTCTCCTCCCACTATAGCAGAAAGGGTATTTCTATTAGTTGCACATCAAATCTTAGCTGTCTGAAGTGTTTTTCCAAAGTTATCAACATTCTTGTGTTTGGCGTTCCGGAATCAAGCTTATCTCAGGCTGAAAACGCGTTTTACGCATTGTGCCATAACTTTGCAGGGAAGCTTCAGAACATGAAATTTTCACCTCCCACTATAGCAGAAAGGATCTTCCTAGTAGTTGCACATCAAATCTCAGCTGTCTGAAGTGTTTTTCCAAAGTTATCAATATTTCTATGTTTGGCGTTCTGGAACCCACCTTATCTCAGGCTGAAAACGTGTTTTCTGCATTGTGCCGTAACTTTGCAGGGAGACTTCAGAACATGAAATTTTCTCCTCCCACTATAGCAGAAAGGGTATTTCTATTAGTTGCACATCAAATCTTAGCTGTCTGAAGTGTTTTTCCAAAGTTCTGAACATTTTTATGTTTGGCGTTCTGAAATCAATCTTATCTCAGGATGAAAACGCGTTTTACGCACTGTGCCATAACTTTGCAGGGAAGCTTCAGAACATGAAATTTTAACCTCCCACTATAGCAGAAAACGTCATTCGAGAAGTTGCACATCAAATCTAAGCTGTCTTGAAGTGTTTTTCTGAAGTTATCAACATTTTTATGTTTGGCGTTCCGGAACCCACCTTATCTCAGCCTGAAAACGCGTTTTACATATTTTGCCATAACTTTGCAGGGAAGCTTCAGAACATGAAATTTTAACATCCCACTATGGCAGAAAGGGTCTTTCTAGTAGTTGCACATCAAATCTAAGCTGTATGTGGAGTTTTTCCTGAGTTATCAACATTTTCATGTTTGGCGTTCTGAAATCAACCTCATCTCAGGCTGAAAACGCGTTTCACGCATTGTGCCATAACTATGCAGGGAAGCTTCAGAACATGAAATTTTAACATCCCACTATAGCAGAATGGGTCTTTCTAGTTGTTGCACATCAAATCTAAGCTGTCTGAAGTGTTTTTCTAAAGTTATCAACATTCTTATGTTTGGCGTTCTGGAATCAACCTTATCTCAGGCTGAAAACGCGTTTTACGCATTGTGCCATAACTTTGCAGGAAAGCTTCAGAACATGAAATTTTCAACTCCCAATATAGCAGAAAGGGTCTTTCTAGTAGTTGCACATCAAATCTAAGCTGTCTGAAGTGTTTTTCCAAAGTTGTCAATATTTTTATGTTTGGCGTTTTGGAATCGACCTTATCTCAGGCTGAAAATGCGTTTCCTGCATTGTGGCATAACTTTGTAGGGAAGCTTCAGAACATGAAATTTTCACCTCCCGCTGTTGCAGAAAGGGTCTTTCTAGTAGTTGCACATCAAATCTAAGCTGTCTGAAGTGTTTATCCAAAGTTATCAACATTTTTATGTTTGGCGTTCTGGAACCCACCTTATCTCAGGCTGAAAACGCGTTTTCTGCATTGTGCCATAACTTTGCAGGGAAGCTTCAGAACATGAAATTTTCACCTCCCACTATAGCAGAAAGGGTCTTTCTAGTAGTTGCACATCAAATCCAAGCTGTCTGAAGTGTTTTTCCAAAGTTATCAACATTTTTTTTGTTTTTGGCGTTCTGGAACCCACCTTATCTCAGGCTGAAAACGCGTTTTCTGCATTGAGCCATAACTTTGCAGGGAGACTTCAGAACATGAAATTTTTTCCTCCCACTATAGCAGAAAGGGTATTTCTAGTAGTTGCACATCAAATCTAAGTTGTCTGAAGTGTTTTTCGAAAGTTATCAACATTCTTATGTTTGGCGTTCCGGAACCCACCTTATCTCAGCCTGAAAACGCGTTTTACATATTTTGCCATAACTTTGCAGGGAAGCTTCAGAACATGAAATTTTAACCTCCCACTATAGCAGAATGGGTCTTTCTAGTAGTTGCACATCAAATCTAAGCTGTCTGTAGAGTTTTTCCTGAGTTAACAACATTTTTACGTTTGGCGTTCTGAAATCAACCCCATCTCAGGCTGAAAACGCGTTTCACGTATTGTGCCATAAGTTTGCAGGGAAGCTTCAGAACATGAAATTTTAACATCCCACTATAGTAGAAAGGGTCTTTCTAGTAGTTGCACATCAAATCTAAGCTGTCTGAAGTGTTTTTCTAAAGTTATCAACATTCTTATGTTTGGCGTTCCGGAATCAACCTTATCTCAGGCTGAAAATGCGTTTTACGCATTGTGCCATAACTTCGCAGGAAAGCTTCAGAACATGAAATTTTCACCTCCCGCTTTTGCAGAAAGGGTCTTTCTAGTAGTTGCACATCAAATCTAAGCTGTCTGAAGTGTTTTTCCAAAGTTATCAACATTTTTATGTTTGGCGTTCTTGAACCCACCTTAACTCAGGCTGAAAACGCGTTTTCTGCATTGTGCCATAACTTTGCAGGGAGACTTCAGACATGAAATTTTCTCCTCCCACTATAGCAGAAAGGGTATTTCTAGTAGTTGCACATCAAATCCAAGCTGTCTGAAGTGTATTTCCAAAGTTTTCAACATTTTTATGTTTGGTGTTCCTGAATCGACCTTATCTCAGGCTGAAAACGCGTTTTCTGCATTGTGCCATAACTTTGCAGGGAAGCTTCAGGACATGAAATTGTCACCTCCCACTATAGCAGAAAGGGTCTTTCTAGTAGTTTCACATCAAATCTAAGCTGTCTGAAGTGTTTTTCCAAAGTTATCAACATTTTTTTGTTTGGCGTTCCGGAATCGACCTTATCTCAGGCTGAAAACGCGTTTTACGCATTGTGCCATAACTTTGCAGGGAAGCTTCAGAACATGAAATTTTCACATCCCGCCATAGCAGAAAGGCTCATTCTAGTAGTTGCACATCAAATCTAAGCTGTCTGAAGTGCTTTTCGAAAGTTATCAACATTTTTATGTTTGGCGTTTCGGAATCGACCTTATCTCAAGCTGAAAACGCGATTTCTGCATTGTGCCATAACTTTGCAGGGAAGCTTCAGAACATGAAATTTTCACCTCAAACTATAGCAGAAAGGGTCTTTCTAGTAGTTGCACATCAAATCTAAGCTGTCTGAAGTGTTTTTCCAAAGTTATCAACATTTTTATGTTTGGCGTTCCAGAATCGACATTATCTCAGGCTGAAAACGCGATGTCTGCATTGTGCCATAACTTTGCATGGAAGCTTCCGAACATGAAATTTTAACCTCCCGCTATAGCAGAAAGGGTCTTTCTAGTAGTTGCACAACAAATCTAAGCTGTCTGATGTGTTTTTCCAAAGTTATCAAAATTTTTATGTTTGGCGTTCCGGAATCGACCTTATCTTAGGCTGAAAACGCGTTTTACGCATTGTGCAATAACTTTGCAGGGAAGCTTCAGAACATGAAATGTTCACCTCCCACTATAGCAGAAATGGTCTTTCTAGTAGTTGCACATCAAATCTAAGCTGTCTGAAGTGTTTTTCGAAAGTTTTCAACATTTTTATGTTTGGTGTTCCTGAATCGACCTTATCTCAGGCTGAACACGCGTTTTCTGCATTGTGCCATAACTTTGCAGGGAAGCTTCAGGACATGAAATTTTCACCTCCCACAATAGCCGAAAGGGTCTTTCTAGTAGTTGCACATCAAATCTAAGCTGTCTGAAGTTTTTTTCCAAGGTTATCAACATTGTTATGTTTGGCGTTCCGGAATCGACCTTATCTCAAGCTAAAAACGCGTTTTCTGCATTGTGCCATAACTTTGCAGGGAAGCTTCAGAACATGAAATGTTCACCTCCCACTATAGCAGAAAGGGTCTTTTTAGTAGTTGCAGATCAAATCTAAGCTGTCTGATGTGTTTTTCCAAAGTTATCAACATTTTTATGTTTGGCGTTCCGGAATCGACCTTATCTTAGGCTGAAAACGCGTTTTACACATTGTGCAATAACTTTGCAGGGAAGCTTCAGAACATGAAATGTTCACCTCCCACTATAGCAGAAAGGGTCTTTCTAGTAGTTGCACACCAAATCTAAGCTGTCTGAAGTGTTTTTCCAAAGTTATCAACATTTTTTTGTTTGGCGTTCCGGAATCGACTTTATCTCAGGCTGAAAACGCGTTTTACGCATTGTGCCATAACTTTGCCGGGAAGCTTCAGAACATGAAATTTTCACATCCCGCCATAGCAGAAAGGCTCATTCTAGTAGTTGCATATCAAATCTAAGCTGTCTGAAGTGCTTTTCGAAAGTTATCAACATTTTTATGTTTGGCGTTTCGGAATCGACCTTATCTCAAGCTGAAAACGCGATTTCTGCATTGTGCCATAACTTTGCAGGGAAGCTTCAGAACATGAAATTTTCACCTCAAACTATAGCAGAAAGGGTCTTTCTAGTAGTTGCACATCAAATCTAAGCTGTCTGAAGTGTTTTTCCAAAGTTATCAACATTTTTATGTTTGGCGTTCCAGAATCGACATTATCTCAGGCTGAAAACGCGATGTCTGCATTGTGCCATAACTTTGCATGGAAGCTTCCGAACATGAAATTTTAACCTCCCGCTATAGCAGAAAGGGTCTTTCTAGTAGTTGCACAACAAATCTAAGCTGTCTGATGTGTTTTTCCAAAGTTATCAAAATTTTTATGTTTGGCGTTCCGGAATCGACCTTATCTTAGGCTGAAAACGCGTTTTACGCATTGTGCAATAACTTTGCAGGGAAGCTTCAGAACATGAAATGTTCACCTCCCACTATAGCAGAAATGGTCTTTCTAGTAGTTGCACATCAAATCTAAGCTGTCTGAAGTGTTTTTCGAAAGTTTTCAACATTTTTATGTTTGGTGTTCCTGAATCGACCTTATCTCAGGCTGAACACGCGTTTTCTGCATTGTGCCATAACTTTGCAGGGAAGCTTCAGGACATGAAATTTTCACCTCCCACAATAGCCGAAAGGGTCTTTCTAGTAGTTGCACATCAAATCTAAGCTGTCTGAAGTTTTTTTCCAAGGTTATCAACATTGTTATGTTTGGCGTTCCGGAATCGACCTTATCTCAAGCTAAAAACGCGTTTTCTGCATTGTGCCATAACTTTGCAGGGAAGCTTCAGAACATGAAATGTTCACCTCCCACTATAGCAGAAAGGGTCTTTTTAGTAGTTGCAGATCAAATCTAAGCTGTCTGATGTGTTTTTCCAAAGTTATCAACATTTTTATGTTTGGCGTTCCGGAATCGACCTTATCTTAGGCTGAAAACGCGTTTTACACATTGTGCAATAACTTTGCAGGGAAGCTTCAGAACATGAAATGTTCACCTCCCACTATAGCAGAAAGGGTCTTTCTAGTAGTTGCACACCAAATCTAAGCTGTCTGAGTTTTTCCAAAGTTATCAACATTTTTATGTTTGGCGTTCCGGAATCGACCTTATCTCAGGCTGAAAACGCGTTTTACGCATTGTGCCATAACTTTTCAGGGAATCTTCAGAACATGAAATGTTCACCTCCCACTATAGCAGAAAAGGTCTTTCTAGAAGTTGCACATCAAATGTAAGCTGTCTGAAGTGTTTTTCCAAAGTTATGAACATTTTTATGTTTATCGTTCGGGAATCAACCTTATCTCAAGCTGAAAAGGCGTTTTCTGCGTTGTGCCATAACTTTGCAAGGAAGCTTCAGGACATGAAATTTTCACCTCTCGCAAAAGCCGAAAGGGTGTTTCTAGTAGTTGCACATCAAATCTAAGCTGTCTGAAGTTTTTTTCCAAGGTTATGAACATTTTTATGTTTGGCGTTCCGGAAGCGACCTTATCTCAAGCTGAAAACGCGTTTTAAGCATTGTGCAATAACTTTGCAGGGAAGCTTCAGAACATGAAATTTTCACCTCCCACTAAAGCAGAAAGGGTCTTTCTCGTAGTTGCACATCAAATCTAAGCTGTCTGAAGTGTTTTTCCAAAGTTATCAACATTTTTATGTTTAGCGTTCCGGAACCCAGCTCATCTCAAGCTGAAAACGCGTTTTCTGAATTGTGCCATAACTTTGCAGGGAAGCTTCAGAACATGAAATGTTCTCCTCCCACTATAGCAGAAAGGGTCTTTCTAGTAGTTGCACATCAAATCTAAGCTGTCTGAAGTGTTTTTCGAAAGTTATCAACATTTTTATGTTTGGCATTCCGGAACCCCCCTTATCTCAGGCTGAAAACGCGTTTTCTGCGTTGTGCCATAACTTTGCAGGGAAGCTTCAGAACATGACATTTTCACCTCCCACAATAGCCGAAAGGGTCTTTCTAGTAGTTGCACATCATATCTAAGCTGTATGAAGTGTTCTTCCAAAGTTATCAACATTTTTATGTTTGGCGTTCCGGAACCCACCTTATCTCAGGCTGAAAACAGGTTTTCTGCATTGTGCCATAACTTTGCAGGGAAGCTTCAGAACATGAAATTTTCACGTCCCACTATAGCAGAAAGGGTCTTTCTAGTAGTTGCACATCAAATCTAAGCTGTCTGAAATGTTTTTCCAAAGTTATCAACATTTTTATGTTTGGCGTTCCGGAATCGACCTTATCTCAAGCTGAAAACGCGTTTTCTGCATTGTGCCATAACTTTGCAGGGAAGCTTCAGAACATGAAATGTTCACCTCCCACTATAGCAGAACGGGTCTTTATAGTAGCTGCACATCAAATCTAAGCTGTCTGAAGTGTTTTTCGAAAGTTATCAACATTTTTATGTTTGGCGTTCCGGAATCGACCTTATCTCAGGCTGAAAACGCATTGTCTGCATTGTGCCATAACTGTGCAGGGAAGCTTCAGAACATGAAATGTTCACCTCCCACTATAGCAGAAAGGGTCTTTTTAGTAGTTGCAGATCAAATCTTAGCTGTCTGATGTGTTTTTCCAAAGTTATCAACATTTTTATGTTTGGCGTTCCAGAATCGACCTTATCTTAGGCTGAAAACGCGTTTTACACATTGTGCAATAACTTTGCAGGGAAGCTTCAGAACATGAAATGTTCACATCCCACTATAGCAGAAAGGGTCTTTCTAGTAGTTGCACATCAAATCTAAGCTGTCTGAAGTGTTTTTCCAAAGTTATGAACATTTTTATGTTTATCGTTCGGGAATCAACCTTATCTCAGGCTGAAAAGGCGTTTTCTGTATTGTGCCATAACTTTGCAAGGAAGCTTCAGGACATGAAATTTTCACCTCCCACAATAGCCGAAAAGGTCTTTCTAGTAGTTGCACATCAAATTTAAGCTGTCTGAAGTTTTTTTTCCAAGGTTATCAACATTTTTATGTTTGGCGTTCCGGAATCGACCTTATCTCAAGCTGAAAACGCGTTTTCTGCATTGTGCCATAAATTTGCACGGAAGCTTCAGAACATGAAATGTTCACCTCCCACTATAGCACAAATGGTCTTCCTAGTAGTTGCACATCAAATCTAAGCTGTCTGAAGTGTCTTTCGACAGTTATCAACATTTTTATGTTTGGCGTTCCAGAATCGACCTTATCTCAGGCTGAAAACACGTTGTCTGCATTGTACCATATCTTTGCATGGAAGCTTCCGAACATGAAATTTTAACCTCCCACTATAGCAGAAAGGCTCTTTCTAGTAGTTGCAGATTAAATCTAAGCTGTCTGATGTGTTTTTCCAAAGTTATCAACATTTTTATGTTTGGCGTTCCGGAATCGACCTTATCTTAGGCTGAAAACGCGTTTTACACATTGTGCAATAACTTTGCAGGGAAGCTTCAGAACATGAAATTTTCACCTCCCTCTACAGCAGAAAGGGTCCTTCTAGTAGTTGCATATCAAATCTAAGCTGTCTGAAATGTTTTTCCAAAGTTATCAACATTTTTACGCTTGGCGTTCCGGAACCCATCTTATCTCAGGCTGAAAACGCGTTTTCTGTATTGTGCCATAACTTCTCAGGGAAGCTTCAGAACATGAAATGTTCACGTCCCACTATAGCAGAAAGGGTCTTTCTAGTAGTTGCAAATCAAATCTAAGCTGTCTGAAGTGTTTTTCGAAAGTTTTCAACATTTTTATGTTTGGTGTTCCTGAATCGACCTTATCTTAGGCTGAAAACGCGTTTCCTGTATTGTGCCATAACTTTGCGGGGAATCTTCAGAACATGAAATTTTCACCTCCCACTACAGCAGAAAGGGTCCTTCTGGTAGTTACAGATCAAATCTCAGCTGTCTGATGTGTTTTTCCAAAGTTATCAACATTTTTAGGTTTGGCGTTCCGGAATCGACCTTATCTCAGGCTGAAAACGCGTTTCACGCATTGGGCCATAACTTTGCAGGGAAGCTTCAGGAAATGAAATTTTTACCTCCCACTATAGCAGAAAGGGTATTTCTAGTAGTTGCACATTAAATCTAAGTTGTCTGAAGTGTTGTTCCAAAGTTATCAACATTTTTACGTTTGGCGTTTCGGAAACCACCTTATCTCAGGCTGAAAACGCGTTTTCTGCATTGTGCCATAACTTCTCAGGGAAGCTTCAGAACATGAAATGTTCACCTCCCACTATAGCAGAAAGGGTCTTTCTAGTAGTTGCTCATCAAATCTAAGCTGTCTGAAGTGTTTTTCCAAAGTTATCAACATTTTTATGTTTGGCGTTCCGGAACCCACCTTATCTGAAGCTGAAAACGCGTTTTCTGCATTGTGCCATAACTTTGCAGGGAAGCTTCAGAACATGAAATGTTCACCTCCCACTATAGCAGAAAGGGTCTTTCTAGTAGTTGCAGATCAAATCTCAGCTGTCTGATGTGTTTTTCCAAAGTTATCAACATTTTTATATTTGGCGTTCCGGAATCGACCTTATCTCAGGCTGAAAACGCGTTTTCTGCATTGTGCCATAGCTTCTCAGGAAAAGTTCAGAACATGAAATGTTCACCTCCCACTATAGCAGAAAGCGTATTTCTTGTAGTTGCACATCAAATCTAAGCTGTCTGAAGTGTTTTTGCAAAGTTATCAACATTTTTATGTTGGACGTTCCGGAATCGACCTTATCTCAGGCTGAAAACGCGTTTTACGCATTGTGCCATAACTTTGCAGGGAAGCTTCAGAAAATGAAATTTTGACCTCCCACTATAGCAGAAAGGGTCTTTCTAGTAGTTGCACATCAAATCTAAGCTGTCTGAAGTGTTTTTCGAAAGTTATCAACATTTTTATGTTTGGCGTTCCGGAGCCCTCCTTATCTCAAGCTGAAAACTCGTTGTCTGCATTGTGCCATAACTTTGCAGGGAAGCTTCAGAACATGAAATGTTCACCTGCCGCTATAGCAGAAAGGGTCTTTCTAGTAGTTGCACATCAAATCTAAGCTGTCTGAAGTGTTGTTCCAAAGTGATCAACATTTTTACGTTTGGCGTTTCGGAACCCACCTTATCTCAGGCTGAAAACGCGTTTTCTGCATTGTGCCATAACTTTGCAGGGAAGCTTCAGAACATGAAATTTTAACCTCCCACTATAGCAGAAAGGGTCTTTCTAGTAGTTGCACATCAAATCTAAGCTGTCTGAAGTGTTTTTTGTAAGTTATCAACATTTTTATGTTTGGCGTTCCAGAATCGACCTTATCTCACAATGAAAAATCGTTTTCTGCATTGTCCCATAACTTTCCAGGGAAGCTTCAGAATATGAAATTTTGACCTCCCACTATAGCAGAAAGGGTCTTTCTAGTAGTTGCACATCAAATCTAAGATGTCTGAAGTGTTTTTCGAAAGTTAGCAACATTTTTACGTTTGGCGTTCCGGAACCCACCTTATCTCAAGCTGAAAACGCGTTTTCTGCATTGTGCCATAACTTTGCAGGGAAGCTTCAGAACATGAAATTTTCACGTCCCACTACAGCAGAAAGGGTCTTTCTAGTAGTTGCACATCAAATCTAAGCTGTCTGAAGTGTTTTTTGAAGGTTATCAACATTTTTATGATTGGCGTTCCAGAATCGACCTTATCTCAGGCTGAAAACGCGTTGTCTGCATTGTGGCATAACTTTGCATGGAAGCTTCCGAACATGAAATTTTAACCTCCCACTATAGCAGAAAGGCTCTTTCTAGTAGTTGCACATCAAATCTAAGCTGTCTGATGTGTTTTTCCAAAGCTATCAACATTTTTATGTTTGGCGTTCCGGAATCGACCTTATCTCAGGATGAAAACGCGTTTTCTGCATTGTCCCATATCTTTCCAGTGAAGCTTCAGAACATGAAATTTTGACCTCCCACTATAGCTGAAAGGGTCTTTCTAGTAGTTGCACATCAAATCTAAGTTGTCTGAAGTGTTTTTCTAAAGTTATCAACATTCTTATGTTTGGCGTTCCGGAATCAACCTTATCTCAGGCTGAAAATGCGTTTTACGCATTGTGCCATAACTTCGCAGGAAAGCTTCAGAACATGAAATTTTCACCTCCCGCTTTTGCAGAAAGGGTCTTTCTAGTAGTTGCACATCAAATCTAAGCTGTCTGAAGTGTTTTTCCAAAGTTATCAACATTTTTATGTTTGGCGTTCTTGAACCCACCTTATCTCAGGCTGAAAACGCGTTTTCTGCATTGTGCCATAACTTTGCAGGGAGACTTCAGACATGAAATTTTCTCCTCCCACTATAGCAGAAAGGGTATTTCTAGTAGTTGCACATCAAATCCAAGCTGTCTGAAGTGTATTTCCAAAGTTTTCAACATTTTTATGTTTGGTGTTCCTGAATCGACCTTATCTCAGGCTGAAAACAGGTTTTCTGCATTGTGCCATAACTTTGCAGGGAAGCTTCAGGACATGAAATTGTCACCTCCCACTATAGCAGAAAGGGTCTTTCTAGTAGTTTCACATCAAATCTAAGCTGTCTGAAGTGTTTTTCCAAAGTTATCAACATTTTTTTGTATGGCGTTCCGGAATCGACCTTATCTCAGGCTGAAAACGCGTTTTACGCATTGTGCCATAACTTTGCAGGGAAGCTTCAGAACATGACATTTTCACCTCCCACAATAGCCGAAAGGGTCTTTCTAGTAGTTGCACATCATATCTAAGCTGTCTGAAGTGTTCTTCCAAAGTTATCAACATTTTTATGTTTGGCGTTCCGGAACCCACCTTATCTCAGGCTGAAAACAGGTTTTCTGCATTGTGCCATAACTTTGTAGGGAAGCTTCAGAACATGAAATTTTCACATCCCACCATAGCAGAAAGGGTCTTTCTAGTAGTTGCACATCAAATCTAAGCTGTCTGAAGTGCTTTTCGAAAGTTATCAACATTTTTATGTTTGGCGTTTCGGAATCGACCTTATCTCAAGCTGAAAACGCGATTTCTGCATTGTGCCATAACTTTGCAGAGAAGCTTCAGAACATGAAATTTTCACCTCAAACTATAGCAGAAAGGGTCTTTGTAGTAGTTGCACATCAAATCTAAGCTGTCTGAAGTGTTTTTCCAAAGTTATCAACATTTTTATGTTTGGCGTTCCAGAATCGACATTATCTCAGGCTGAAAACGCGATGTCTGCATTGTGCCATAACTTTGCATGGAAGCTTCCGAACATGAAATTTTAACCTCCCACTATAGCAGAAAGGGTCTTTCTAGTAGTTTCACAACAAATCTAAGCTGTCTGATGTGTTTTTCCAAAGTTATCAAAATTTTTATGTTTGGCGTTCCGGAATCGACCTTATCTTAGGCTGAAAACGCGTTTTACGCATTGTGCAATAACTTTGCAGGGAAGCTTCAGAACATGAAATGTTCACCTCCCACTATAGCAGAAATGGTCTTTCTAGTAGTTGCACATCAAATCTAAGCTGTCTGAAGTGTTTTTCGAAAGTTTTCAACATTTTTATGTTTGGTGTTCCTGAATCGACCTTATCTCAGGCTGAACACGCGTTTTCTGCATTGTGCCATAACTTTGCAGGGAAGCTTCAGGACATGAAATTTTCACCTCCCACAATAGCCGAAAGGGTCTTTCTCGTAGTTGCACATCAAATCTAAGCTGTCTGAAGTTTTTTTCCAAGGTTATCAACATTGTTATGTTTGGCGTTCCGGAATCGACCTTATCTCAAGCTAAAAACGCGTTTTCTGCATTGTGCCATAACTTTGCAGGGAAGCTTCAGAAAATGAAATGTTCACCTCCCACTATAGCAGAACGGGTCTTTCTAGTAGTTGCACATCAAATCTAAGCTGTCTGAAGTGTTTTTCGAAAGTTATCAACATTTTTATGTTTGGCGTTCCAGAATCGACCTTATCTCAGGCTGAAAACGCATTGTCTGCATTGTGCCATAACTTTGCAGGGAAGCTTCAGAACATGAAATGTTCACCTCCCACTATAGCAGAAAGGGTCTTTTTAGTAGTTGCAGATCAAATCTAAGCTGTCTGATGTGTTTTTCCAAAGTTATCAACATTTTTATGTTTGGCGTTCCGGAATCGAACTTATCTTAGGCTGAAAACGCGTTTTACACATTGTGCAATAACTTCTCAGGGAAGCTTCGGAACATGAAATGTTCACCTCCCACTATAGCAGAAAGGGTCTTTCTAGTAGTTAAACGTCAAATCTAAGCTGTCTGAAAGGTTTTTCCAAAGTTATCAACTTTTTTATTTTTGGCGTTCCGGAATCGACCTTATCTCTGTCTGAAAACGCGTGTTACGCATTGTGCCATAACTTTGCAGGGAAGCTTCAGAAAATGAAATTTTCACCTCCCACTATAGCAGAAAAGGTCTTTCTAGTAGTTGCACATCAAATCTAAGCTGTCTGAAGTGTAGTTCCAAAGTAATCAACATTTTTACGATTGGCGTTCCGGAACCCACCTTATCTCAGGCTGAAAACGCGTTTTCTGCATTGTGCCATAGCTTCTCAGGAAAAGTTCAGAACATGAAATGTTCACCTCCCACTATAGCAGAAAGCGTATTTCTTGTAGTTGCACATCAAATCTAAGCTGTCTGAAGTGTTTTTGGAAAGTTATCAACATTTTTATGTTGGACGTTCCGGAATCGACCTTATCTCAGGCTGAAAACGCGTTTTACGCATTGTGCCATAACTTTGCAGGGAAGCTTCAGAACATGAAATGTTCACCTCCCACTATAGCAGAAAGGGTCTTTCTAGTAGTTGCACATCAAATCTAAGATGTCTGAAGTGTTTTTCGAAAGTTAGCAACATTTTTACGTTTGGCGTTCCAGAACCCACCTTATCTCAAGCTGAAAACGCGTTTTCTGCATTGTGCCATAACTTTGCAGGGAAGCTTCAGAACATGAAATTTTCACGTCCCACTATAGCAGAAAGGGTCTTTCTAGTAGTTGCACATCAAATCTAAGCTGTCTGAAGTGTTTTTTGAAAGTTATCAACATTTTTATGATTGGCGTTCCAGAATCGACCTTATCTCAGGCTGAAAACGCGTTGTCTGCATTGTGGCATAACTTTGCATGGAAGCTTCCGAACATGAAATTTTAACCTCCCACTATAGCAGAAAGGGTCTTTCTAGTAGTTGCACATCAAATCTAAGCTGTCTGATGTGTTTTTCCAAAGCTATCAACATTTTTATGTTTGGCGTTCCGTAATCGACCTTATCTCAGGATGAAAACGCGTTTTCTGCATTGTCCCATATCTTTCCAGTGAAGCTTCAGAACATGAAATTTTGACCTCCCACTATAGCTGAAAGGGTCTTTCTAGTAGTTGCACATCAAATCTAAGTTGTCTGAAGTGTTTTTCTAAAGTTATCAACATTCTTATGTTTGGCGTTCCGGAATCGACCTTATCTCAGGCTGAAAACGCGTTTTACGCATTGTGCCATAACTTTGCAGGGAAGCTTCAGAAAATGAAATTTTGACCTCCCACTATAGCAGAAAGGGTCTTTCTAGTAGTTGCACATCAAATCTAAGCTGTCTGAAGTGTTTTTCGAAAGTTATCAACATTTTTATGTTTGGCGTTCCGGAACCCTCCTTATCTCAAGCTGAAAACTCGTTGTCTGCATTGTGCCATAACTTTGCAGGGAAGCTTCAGAACATGAAATGTTCACCTGCCGCTATAGCAGAAAGGGTCTTTCTAGTAGTTGCACATCAAATCTAAGCTGTCTGAAGTGTTGTTCCAAAGTGATCAACATTTTTACGTTTGGCGTTTCGGAACCCACCTTATCTCAGGCTGAAAACGCGTTTTCTGCATTGTGCCATAACTTTGCAGGGAAGCTTCAGAACATGAAATTTTAACCTCCCACTATAGCAGAAAGGGTCTTTCTAGTAGTTGCACATCAAATCTAAGCTGTCTGAAGTGTTTTTTGTAAGTTATCAACATTTTTATGTTTGGCGTTCCAGAATCGACCTTATCTCACAATGAAAAATCGTTTTCTGCATTGTCCCATAACTTTCCAGGGAAGCTTCAGAATATGAAATTTTGACCTCCCACTATAGCAGAAAGGGTCTTTCTAGTAGTTGCACATCAAATCTAAGATGTCTGAAGTGTTTTTCGAAAGTTAGCAACATTTTTACGTTTGGCGTTCCAGAACCCACCTTATCTCAAGCTGAAAACGCGTTTTCTGCATTGTGCCATAACTTTGCAGGGAAGCTTCAGAACATGAAATTTTCACGTCCCACTATAGCAGAAAGGGTCTTTCTAGTAGTTGCACATCAAATCTAAGCTGTCTGAAGTGTTTTTTGAAAGTTATCAACATTTTTATGATTGGCGTTCCAGAATCGACCTTATCTCAGGCTGAAAACGCGTTGTCTGCATTGTGGCATAACTTTGCATGGAAGCTTCCGAACATGAAATTTTAACCTCCCACTATAGCAGAAAGGGTCTTTCTAGTAGTTGCACATCAAATCTAAGCTGTCTGATGTGTTTTTCCAAAGCTATCAACATTTTTATGTTTGGCGTTCCGTAATCGACCTTATCTCAGGATGAAAACGCGTTTTCTGCATTGTCCCATATCTTTCCAGTGAAGCTTCAGAACATGAAATTTTGACCTCCCACTATAGCTGAAAGGGTCTTTCTAGTAGTTGCACATCAAATCTAAGTTGTCTGAAGTGTTTTTCTAAAGTTATCAACATTCTTATGTTTGGCGTTCCGGAATCGACCTTATCTCAGGCTGAAAACGCGTTTTACGCATTGTGCCATAACTTTGCAGGGAAGCTTCAGAAAATGAAATTTTGACCTCCCACTATAGCAGAAAGGGTCTTTCTAGTAGTTGCACATCAAATCTAAGCTGTCTGAAGTGTTTTTCGAAAGTTATCAACATTTTTATGTTTGGCGTTCCGGAACCCTCCTTATCTCAAGCTGAAAACTCGTTGTCTGCATTGTGCCATAACTTTGCAGGGAAGCTTCAGAACATGAAATGTTCACCTGCCGCTATAGCAGAAAGGGTCTTTCTAGTAGTTGCACATCAAATCTAAGCTGTCTGAAGTGTTGTTCCAAAGTGATCAACATTTTTACGTTTGGCGTTTCGGAACCCACCTTATCTCAGGCTGAAAACGCGTTTTCTGCATTGTGCCATAACTTTGCAGGGAAGCTTCAGAACATGAAATTTTAACCTCCCACTATAGCAGAAAGGGTCTTTCTAGTAGTTGCACATCAAATCTAAGCTGTCTGAAGTGTTTTTTGTAAGTTATCAACATTTTTATGTTTGGCGTTCCAGAATCGACCTTATCTCACAATGAAAAATCGTTTTCTGCATTGTCCCATAACTTTCCAGGGAAGCTTCAGAATATGAAATTTTGACCTCCCACTATAGCAGAAAGGGTCTTTCTAGTAGTTGCACATCAAATCTAAGATGTCTGAAGTGTTTTTCGAAAGTTAGCAACATTTTTACGTTTGGCGTTCCAGAACCCACCTTATCTCAAGCTGAAAACGCGTTTTCTGCATTGTGCCATAACTTTGCAGGGAAGCTTCAGAACATGAAATTTTCACGTCCCACTATAGCAGAAAGGGTCTTTCTAGTAGTTGCACATCAAATCTAAGCTGTCTGAAGTGTTTTTTGAAAGTTATCAACATTTTTATGATTGGTGTTCCAGAATCGACCTTATCTCAGGCTGAAAACGCGTTGTCTGCATTGTGGCATAACTTTGCATGGAAGCTTCCGAACATGAAATTTTAACCTCCCACTATAGCAGAAAGGGTCTTTCTAGTAGTTGCACATCAAATCTAAGCTGTCTGATGTGTTTTTCCAAAGCTATCAACATTTTTATGTTTGGCGTTCCGTAATCGACCTTATCTCAGGATGAAAACGCGTTTTCTGCATTGTCCCATATCTTTCCAGTGAAGCTTCAGAACATGAAATTTTGACCTCCCACTATAGCTGAAAGGGTCTTTCTAGTAGTTGCACATCAAATCTAAGTTGTCTGAAGTGTTTTTCTAAAGTTATCAACATTCTTATGTTTGGCGTTCCGGAATCAACCTTATCTCAGGCTGAAAATGCGTTTTACGCATTGTGCCATAACTTCGCAGGAAAGCTTCAGAACATGAAATTTTCACCTCCCGCTTTTGCAGAAAGGGTCTTTCTAGTAGTTGCACATCAAATCTAAGCTGTCTGAAGTGTTTTTCCAAAGTTATCAACATTTTTATGTTTGGCGTTCTTGAACCCACCTTATCTCAGGCTGAAAACGCGTTTTCTGCATTGTGCCATAACTTTGCAGGGAGACTTCAGACATGAAATTTTCTCCTCCCACTATAGCAGAAAGGGTATTTCTAGTAGTTGCACATCAAATCCAAGCTGTCTGAAGTGTATTTCCAAAGTTTTCAACATTTTTATGTTTGGTGTTCCTGAATCGACCTTATCTCAGGCTGAAAACGCGTTTTACGCATTGTGCCATAACTTTGCAGGGAAGCTTCAGAACATGACATTTTCACCTCCCACAATAGCCGAAAGGGTCTTTCTAGTAGTTGCACATCATATCTAAGCTGTCTGAAGTGTTCTTCCAAAGTTATCAACATTTTTATGTTTGGCGTTCCGGAACCCACCTTATCTCAGGCTGAAAACAGGTTTTCTGCATTGTGCCATAACTTTGTAGGGAAGCTTCAGAACATGAAATTTTCACATCCCACCATAGCAGAAAGGGTCTTTCTAGTAGTTGCACATCAAATCTAAGCTGTCTGAAGTGCTTTTCGAAAGTTATCAACATTTTTATGTTTGGCGTTTCGGAATCGACCTTATCTCAAGCTGAAAACGCGATTTCTGCATTGTGCCATAACTTTGCAGGGAAGCTTCAGAACATGAAATTTTCACCTCAAACTATAGCAGAAAGGGTCTTTCTAGTAGTTGCACATCAAATCTAAGCTGTCTGAAGTGTTTTTCCAAAGTTATCAACATTTTTATGTTTGGCGTTCCAGAATCGACATTATCTCAGGCTGAAAACGCGATGTCTGCATTGTGCCATAACTTTGCATGGAAGCTTCCGAACATGAAATTTTAACCTCCCACTATAGCAGAAAGGGTCTTTCTAGTAGTTGCACAACAAATCTAAGCTGTCTGATGTGTTTTTCCAAAGTTATCAAAATTTTTATGTTTGGCGTTCCGGAATCGACCTAATCTTAGGCTGAAAACGCGTTTTACGGATTGTGCAATAACTTTGCAGGGAAGCTTCAGAACATGAAATGTTCACCTCCCACTATAGCAGAAATGGTCTTTCTAGTAGTTGCACATCAAATCTAAGCTGTCTGAAGTGTTTTTCGAAAGTTTTCAACAATTTTATGTTTGGTGTTCCTGAATCGACCTTATCTCAGGCTGAACACGCGTTTTCTGCATTGTGCCATAACTTTGCAGGGAAGCTTCAGGACATGAAATTTTCACCTCCCACAATAGCCGAAAGGGTCTTTCTAGTAGTTGCACATCAAATCTAAGCTGTCTGAAGTTTTTTTCCAAGGTTATCAACATTGTTATGTTTGGCGTTCCGGAATCGACCTTATCTCAAGCTAAAAACGCGTTTTCTGCATTGTGCCATAACTTTGCAGGGAAGCTTCAGAAAATGAAATGTTCACCTCCCACTATAGCAGAACGGGTCTTTCTAGTAGTTGCACATCAAATCTAAGCTGTCTGAAGTGTTTTTCCAAAGTTATCAACATTTTTATGTTTGGCGTTCCAGAATCGACCTTATCTCAGGCTGAAAACGCATTGTCTGCATTGTGCCATAACTTTGCAGGGAAGCTTCAGAACATGAAATGTTCACCTCCCACTATAGCAGAAAGGGTCTTTTTAGTAGTTGCAGATCAAATCTAAGCTGTCTGATGTGTTTTTCCAAAGTTATCAACATTTTTATGTTTGGCGTTCCGGAATCGACCTTATCTTAGGCTGAAAACGCGTTTTACACATTGTGCAATAACTTTGCAGGGAAGCTTCAGAACATGAAATGTTCACATCCCACTATAGCAGAAAGGGTCTTTCTAGTAGTTGCACACCAAATCTAAGCTGTCTGAGTTTTTCCAAAGTTATCAACATTTTTATGTTTGGCGTTCCGGAATCGACCTTATCTCAGGCTGAAAACGCGTTTTCTGCATTGTGCCATAACTTCTCAGGGAAGCTTCAGAACATGAAATGTTCACCTCCCACTATAGCAGAAAGGGTCTTTCTAGTAGTTAAACGTCAAATCTAAGCTGTATGAAAGGTTTTTCCAAAGTTATCAACTTTTTTATTTTTGGCGTTCCGGAATCGACCTTATCTCAGTCTGAAAACGCGTGTTACGCATTGTGCCATAACTTTGCAGGGAAGCTTCAGAAAATGAAATTTTCACCTCCCACTATAGCAGAAAAGGTCTTTCTAGTAGTTGCACATCAAATCTAAGCTGTCTGAAGTGTTGTTCCAAAGTAATCAACATTTTTACGATTGGCGTTCCGGAACCCACCTAATCTCAGGCTGAAAACGCGTTTTCTGCATTGTGCCATAGCTTCTCAGGAAAAGTTCAGAACATGAAATGTTCACCTCCCACTATAGCAGAAAGCGTATTTCTTGTAGTTGCACATCAAATCTAAGCTGTCTGAAGTGTTTTTGCAAAGTTATCAACATTTTTATGTTGGACGTTCCGGAATCGACCTTATCTCAGGCTGAAAACGCGTTTTACGCATTGTGCCATAACTTTGCAGGGAAGCTTCAGAAAATGAAATTTTGACCTCCCACTATAGCAGAAAGGGTCTTTCTAGTAGTTGCACATCAAATCTAAGCTGTCTGAAGTGTTTTTGCAAAGTTATCAACATTTTTATGTTTGGCGTTCCGGAACCCTCCTTATCTCAAGCTGAAAACTCGTTGTCTGCATTGTGCCATAACTTTGCAGGGAAGCTTCAGAACATGAAATGTTCACCTGCCGCTATAGCAGAAAGGGACTTTCTAGTAGTTGCACATCAAATCTAAGCTGTCTGAAGTGTTGTTCCAAAGTGATCAACATTTTTACGTTTGACGTTTCGGAACCCACCTTATCTCAGGCTGAAAACGCGTTTTCTGCATTGTGCCATAACTTTGCAGGGAAGCTTCAGAACATGAAATTTTAACCTCCCACTATAGCAGAAAGGGTCTTTCTAGTAGTTGCACATCAAATCTAAGCTGTCTGAAGTGTTTTTTGTAAGTTATCAACATTTTTATGTTTGGCGTTCCAGAATCGACCTTATCTCACAATGAAAAATCGTTTTCTGCATTGTCCCATAACTTTCCAGGGAAGCTTCAGAATATGAAATTTTGACCTCCCACTATAGCAGAAAGGGTCTTTCTAGTAGTTGCACATCAAATCTAAGATGTCTGAAGTGTTTTTCGAAAGTTAGCAACATTTTTACGTTTGGCGTTCCAGAACCCACCTTATCTCAAGCTGAAAACGCGTTTTCTGCATTGTGCCATAACTTTGCAGGGAAGCTTCAGAACATGAAATTTTCACGTCCCACTATAGCAGAAAGGGTCTTTCTAGTAGTTGCACATCAAATCTAAGCTGTCTGAAGTGTTTTTTGAAAGTTATCAACATTTTTATGATTGGCGTTCCAGAATCGACCTTATCTCAGGCTGAAAACGCGTTGTCTGCATTGTGGCATAACTTTGCATGGAAGCTTCCGAACATGAAATTTTAACCTCCCACTATAGCAGAAAGGGTCTTTCTAGTAGTTGCACATCAAATCTAAGCTGTCTGATGTGTTTTTCCAAAGCTATCAACATTTTTATGTTTGGCGTTCCGGAATCGACCTTATCTCAGGATGAAAACGCGTTTTCTGCATTGTCCCATATCTTTCCAGTGAAGCTTCAGAACATGAAATTTTGACCTCCCACTATAGCTGAAAGGGTCTTTCTAGTAGTTGCACATCAAATCTAAGTTGTCTGAAGTGTTTTTCTAAAGTTATCAACATTCTTATGTTTGGCGTTCCGGAATCAACCTTATCTCAGGCTGAAAATGCGTTTTACGCATTGTGCCATAACTTCGCAGGAAAGCTTCAGAACATGAAATTTTCACCTCCCGCTTTTGCAGAAAGGGTCTTTCTAGTAGTTTCACATCAAATCTAAGCTGTCTGAAGTGTTTTTCCAAAGTTATCAACATTTTTTTGTTTGGCGTTCCGGAATCGACCTTATCTCAGGCTGAAAACGCGTTTTACGCATTGTGCCATAACTTTGCAGGGAAGCTTCAGAACATGACATTTTCACCTCCCACAATAGCCGAAAGGGTCTTTCTAGTAGTTGCACATCATATCTAAGCTGTCTGAAGTGTTGTTCCAAAGTAATCAACATTTTTACGATTGGCGTTCCGGAACCCACCTTATCTCAGGCTGAAAACGCGTTTTCTGCATTGTGCCATAGCTTCTCAGGAAAAGTTCAGAACATGAAATGTTCACCTCCCACTATAGCAGAAAGCGTATTTCTTGTAGTTGCACATCAAATCTAAGCTGTCTGAAGTGTTTTTGCAAAGTTATCAACATTTTTATGTTGGACTTTCCGGAATCGACCTTATCTCAGGCTGAAAACGCGTTTTACGCATTGTGCCATAACTTTGCAGGGAAGCTTCAGAAAATGAAATTTTGACCTCCCACTATAGCAGAAAGGGTCTTTCTAGTAGTTGCACATCAAATCTAAGCTGTCTGAAGTGTTTTTCGAAAGTTATCAACATTTTTATGTTTGGCGTTCCGGAACCCTCCTTATCTCAAGCTGAAAACTCGTTGTCTGCATTGTGCCATAACTTTGCAGGGAAGCTTCAGAACATGAAATGTTCACCTGCCGCTATAGCAGAAAGGGTCTTTCTAGTAGTTGCACATCAAATCTAAGCTGTCTGAAGTGTTGTTCCAAAGTGATCAACATTTTTACGTTTGGCGTTTCGGAACCCACCTTATCTCAGGCTGAAAACGCGTTTTCTGCATTGTGCCATAACTTTGCAGGGAAGCTTCAGAACATGAAATTTTAACCTCCCACTATAGCAGAAAGGGTCTTTCTAGTAGTTGCACATCAAATCTAAGCTGTCTGAAGTGTTTTTTCTAAGTTATCAACATTTTTATGTTTGGCGTTCCAGAATCGACCTTATCTCACAATGAAAAATCGTTTTCTGCATTGTCCCATAACTTTCCAGGGAAGCTTCAGAATATGAAATTTTGACCTCCCACTATAGCAGAAAGGGTCTTTCTAGTAGTTGCACATCAAATCTAAGATGTCTGAAGTGTTTTTCGAAAGTTAGCAACATTTTTACGTTTGGCGTTCCGGAACCCACCTTATCTCAAGCTGAAAACGCGTTTTCTGCATTGTGCCATAACTTTGCAGGGAAGCTTCAGAACATGAAATTTTCACGTCCCACTATAGCAGAAAGGGTCTTTCTAGTAGTTGCACATCAAATCTAAGCTGTCTGAAGTGTTTTTCCAAAGCTATCAACATTTTTATGTTTGGCGTTCCGGAATCGACCTTATCTCAGGATGAAAACGCGTTTTCTGCATTGTCCCATATCTTTCCAGTGAAGCTTCAGAACATGAAATTTTGACCTCCCACTATAGCTGAAAGGGTCTTTCTAGTAGTTGCACATCAAATCTAAGTTGTCTGAAGTGTTTTTCTAAAGTTATCAACATTCTTATGTTTGGCGTTCCGGAATCAACCTTATCTCAGGCTGAAAATGCGTTTTACGCATTGTGCCATAACTTCGCAGGAAAGCTTCAGAACATGAAATTTTCACTTCCCGCTTTTGCAGAAAGGGTCTTTCTAGTAGTTGCACATCAAATCTAAGCTGTCTGAAGTGTTTTTCCAAAGTTATCAACATTTTTATGTTTGGCGTTCTTGAACCCACCTTATCTCAGGCTGAAAACGCGTTTTCTGCATTGTGCCATAACTTTGCAGGGAGACTTCAGACATGAAATTTTCTCCTCCCACTATAGCAGAAAGGGTATTTCTAGTAGTTGCACATCAAATCCAAGCTGTCTGAAGTGTATTTCCAAAGTTTTCAACATTTTTATGTTTGGTGTTCCTGAATCGACCTTATCTCAGGCTGAAAACGCGTTTTCTGCATTGTGCCATAACTTTGCAGGGAAGCTTCAGGACATGAAATTGTCACCTCCCACTATAGCAGAAAGGGTCTTTCTAGTAGTTTCACATCAAATCTAAGCTGTCTGAAGTGTTTTTCGAAAGTTATCAACATTTTTTTGTTTGGCGTTCCGGAATCGACCTTATCTCAGGCTGAAAACGCGTTTTACGCATTGTGCCATAACTTTGCAGGGAAGCTTCAGAACATGACATTTTCACCTCCCACAATAGCCGAAAGGGTCTTTCTAGTAGTTGCACATCATATCTAAGCTGTCTGAAGTGTTCTTCCAAAGTTATCAACATTTTTATGTTTGGCGTTCCGGAACCCACCTTATCTCAGGCTGAAAACAGGTTTTCTGCATTGTGCCATAACTTTGTAGGGAAGCTTCAGAACATGAAATTTTCACATCCCACCATAGCAGAAAGGGTCTTTCTAGTAGTTGCACATCAAATCTAAGCTGTCTGAAGTGCTTTTCGAAAGTTATCAACATTTTTATGTTTGGCGTTTCGGAATCGACCTTATCTCAAGCTGAAAACGCGATTTCTGCATTGTGCCATAACTTTGCAGGGAAGCTTCAGAACATGAAATTTTCACCTCAAACTATAGCAGAAAGGGTCTTTCTAGTAGTTGCACATCAAATCTAAGCTGTCTGAAGTGTTTTTCCAAAGTTATCAACATTTTTATGTTTGGCGTTCCAGAATCGACATTATCTCAGGCTGAAAACGCGATGTCTGCATTGTGCCATAACTTTGCATGGAAGCTTCCGAACATGAAATTTTAACCTCCCACTATAGCAGAAAGGGTCTTTCTAGTAGTTGCACAACAAATCTAAGCTGTCTGATGTGTTTTTCCAAAGTTATCAAAATTTTTATGTTTGGCGTTCCGGAATCGACCTTATCTCAGGCTGAAAACGCGTTTTCTGCATTGTGCCATAACTTCTCAGGGAAGCTTCAGAACATGAAATGTTCACCTCCCACTATAGCAGAAAGGGTCTTTCTAGTAGTTAAACATCAAATCTAAGCTGTCTGAAAGGTTTTTCCAAAGTTATCAACTTTTTTATTTTTGGCGTTCCGGAATCGACCTTATCTCAGTCTGAAAACGCGTGTTACGCATTGTGCCATAACTTTGCAGGGAAGCTTCAGAAAATGAAATTTTCACCTCCCACTATAGCAGAAAAGGTCTTTCTAGTAGTTGCACATCAAATCTAAGCTGTCTGAAGTGTTGTTCCAAAGTAATCAACATTTTTACGATTGGCGTTCCGGAACCCACCTTATCTCAGGCTGAAAACGCGTTTTCTGCATTGTGCCATAGCTTCTCAGGAAAAGTTCAGAACATGAAATGTTCACCTCCCACTATAGCAGAAAGCGTATTTCTTGTAGTTGCACATCAAATCTAAGCTGTCTGAAGTGTTTTTGCAAAGTTATCAACATTTTTATGTTGGACGTTCCGGAATCGACCTTATCTCAGGCTGAAAACGCGTTTTACGCATTGTGCCATAACTTTGCAGGGAAGCTTCAGAAAATGAAATTTTGACCTCCCACTATAGCAGAAAGGGTCTTTCTAGTAGTTGCACATCAAATCTAAGTTGTCTGAAGTGTTTTTCGAAAGTTATCAACATTTTTATTTTTGGCGTTCCGGAACCCACCTTATCTCAAGCTGAAAACTCGTTGTCTGCATTGTGCCATAACTTTGCAGGGAAGCTTCAGAACATGAAATGTTCACCTGCCGCTATAGCAGAAAGGGTCTTTCTAGTAGTTGCACATCAAATCTAAGCTGTCTGAAGTGTTTTTTGTAAGTTATCAACATTTTTATGTTTGGCGTTCCAGAATCGACCTTATCTCACAATGAAAAATTGTTTTCTGCATTGTCCCATAACTTTCCAGGGAAGCTTCAGAATATGAAATTTTGACCTCCCACTATAGCAGAAAGGGTCTTTCTAGTAGTTGCACATCAAATCTAAGCTGTCTGAAGTGTTTTTTGAAAGTTATCAACATTTTTATGATTGGCGTTCCAGAATCGACCTTATCTCAGGCTGAAAACGCGTTGTCTGCATTGTGGCATAACTTTGCATGGAAGCTTCCGAACATGAAATTTTAACCTCCCACTATAGCAGAAAGGGTCTTTCTAGTAGTTGCACATCAAATCTAAGCTGTCTGATGTGTTTTTCCAAAGCTATCAACATTTTTATGTTTGGCGTTCCGGAATCGACCTTATCTCAGGATGAAAACGCGTTTTCTGCATTGTCCCATATCTTTCCAGTGAAGCTTCAGAACATGAAATTTTGACCTCCCACTATAGCTGAAAGGGTCTTTCTAGTAGTTGCACATCAAATCTAAGTTGTCTGAAGTGTTTTTCTAAAGTTATCAACATTCTTATGTTTGGCGTTCCGGAATCAACCTTATCTCAGGCTGAAAATGCGTTTTACGCATTGTGCCATAACTTCGCAGGAAAGCTTCAGAACATGAAATTTTCACCTCCCGCTTTTGCAGAAAGGGTCTTTCTAGTAGTTGCACATCAAATCTAAGCTGTCTGAAGTGTTTTTCCAAAGTTATCAACATTTTTATGTTTGGCGTTCTTGAACCCACCTTATCTCAGGCTGAAAACGCGTTTTCTGCATTGTGCCATAACTTTGCAGGGAGACTTCAGACATGAAATTTTCTCCTCCCACTATAGCAGAAAGGGTATTTCTAGTAGTTGCACATCAAATCCAAGCTGTCTGAAGTGTTTTTGCAAAGTTATCAACATTTTTATGTTGGACGTTCCAGAATCGACCTTATCTCAGGCTGAAAACGCGTTTTACGCATTGTGCCATAACTTTGCAGGGAAGCTTCAGAAAATGAAATTTTGACCTCCCACTATAGCAGAAAGGGTCTTTCTAGTAGTTGCACATCAAATCTAAGCTGTCTGAAGTGTTTTTCCAAAGTTATCAACATTTTTATGTTTGGCGTTCCGGAACCCTCCTTATCTCAAGCTGAAAGCTCGTTGTCTGCATTGTGCCATAACTTTGCAGGGAAGCTTCAGAACATGAAATGTTCACCTGCCGCTATAGCAGAAAGGGTCTTTCTAGTAGTTGCACATCAAATCTAAGCTGTCTGAAGTGTTTTTTGTAAGTTATCAACATTTTTATGTTTGGCGTTCCAGAATCGACCTTATCTCACAATGAAAAATCGTTTTCTGCATTGTCCCATAACTTTCCAGGGAAGCTTCAGAATATGAAATTTTGACCTCCCACTATAGCAGAAAGGGTCTTTCTAGTAGTTGCACATCAAATCTAAGATGTCTGAAGTGTTTTTCGAAAGTTAGCAACATTTTTACGTTTGGCGTTCCGGAACCCACCTTATCTCAAGCTGAAAACGCGTTTTCTGCATTGTGCCATAACTTTGCAGGGAAGCTTCAGAACATGAAATTTTCACGTCCCACTATAGCAGAAAGGGTCTTTCTAGTAGTTGCACATCAAATCTAAGCTGTCTGAAGTGTTTTTTGAAAGTTATCAACATTTTTATGATTGGCGTTCCAGAATCGACCTTATCTCAGGCTGAAAACGCGTTGTCTGCATTGTGGCATAACTTTGCATGGAAGCTTCCGAACATGAAATTTTAACCTCCCACTATAGCAGAAAGGGTCTTTCTAGTAGTTGCACATCAAATCTAAGCTGTCTGATGTGTTTTTCCAAAGCTATCAACATTTTTATGTTTGGCGTTCCGGAATCGACCTTATCTCAGGATGAAAACGCGTTTTCTGCATTGTCCCATATCTTTCCAGTGAAGCTTCAGAACATGAAATTTTGACCTCCCACTATAGCTGAAAGGGTCTTTCTAGTAGTTGCACATCAAATCTAAGTTGTCTGAAGTGTTTTTCTAAAGTTATCAACATTCTTATGTTTGGCGTTCCGGAATCAACCTTATCTCAGGCTGAAAATGCGTTTTACGCATTGTGCCATAACTTCGCAGGAAAGCTTCAGAACATGAAATTTTCACCTCCCGCTTTTGCAGAAAGGGTCTTTCTAGTAGTTGCACATCAAATCTAAGCTGTCTGAAGTGTTTTTCCAAAGTTATCAACATTTTTATGTTTGGCGTTCTTGAACCCACCTTATCTCAGGCTGAAAACGCGTTTTCTGCATTGTGCCATAACTTTGCAGGGAGACTTCAGACATGAAATTTTCTCCTCCCACTATAGCAGAAAGGGTATTTCTAGTAGTTGCACATCAAATCCAAGCTGTCTGAAGTGTATTTCCAAAGTTTTCAACATTTTTATGTTTGGTGTTCCTGAATCGACCTTATCTCAGGCTGAAAACGCGTTTTCTGCATTGTGCCATAACTTTGCAGGGAAGCTTCAGGACATGAAATTGTCACCTCCCACTATAGCAGAAAGGGTCTTTCTAGTAGTTTCACATCAAATCTAAGCTGTCTGAAGTGTTTTTCCAAAGTTATCAACATTTTTTTGTTTGGCGTTCCGGAATCGACCTTATCTCAGGCTGAAAACGCGTTTTACACATTGTGCCATAACTTTGCAGGGAAGCTTCAGAACATGACATTTTCACCTCCCACAATAGCCGAAAGGGTCTTTCTAGTAGTTGCACATCATATCTAAGCTGTCTGAAGTGTTCTTCCAAAGTTATCAACATTTTTATGTTTGGCGTTCCGGAACCCACCTTATCTCAGGCTGAAAACAGGTTTTCTGCATTGTGCCATAACTTTGTAGGGAAGCTTCAGAACATGAAATTTTCACATCCCACCATAGCAGAAAGGGTCTTTCTAGTAGTTGCACATCAAATCTAAGCTGTCTGAAGTGCTTTTCGAAAGTTATCAACATTTTTATGTTTGGCGTTTCGGAATCGACCTTATCTCAAGCTGAAAACGCGATTTCTGCATTGTGCCATAACTTTGCAGGGAAGCTTCAGAACATGAAATTTTCACCTCAAACTATAGCAGAAAGGGTCTTTCTAGTAGTTGCACATCAAATCTAAGCTGTCTGAAGTGTTTTTCCAAAGTTATCAACATTTTTATGTTTGGCGTTCCAGAATCGACATTATCTCAGGCTGAAAACGCGATGTCTGCATTGTGCCATAACTTTGCATGGAAGCTTCCGAACATGAAATTTTAACCTCCCACTATAGCAGAAAGGGTCTTTCTAGTAGTTGCACAACAAATCTAAGCTGTCTGATGTGTTTTTCCAAAGTTATCAAAATTTTTATGTTTGGCGTTCCGGAATCGACCTTATCTTAGGCTGAAAACGCGTTTTACGCATTGTGCAATAGCTTTGCAGGGAAGCTTCAGAACATGAAATGTTCACCTCCCACTATAGCAGAAATGGTCTTTCTAGTAGTTGCACATCAAATCTAAGCTGTCTGAAGTGTTTTTCGAAAGTTTTCAACATTTTTATGTTTGGTGTTCCTGAATCGACCTTATCTCAGGCTGAACACGCGTTTTCTGCATTGTGCCATAACTTTGCAGGGAAGCTTCAGGACATGAAATTTTCACCTCCCACAATAGCCGAAAGGGTCTTTCTAGTAGTTGCACATCAAATCTAAGCTGTCTGAAGTTTTTTTGCAAGGTTATCAACATTGTTATGTTTGGCGTTCCGGAATCGACCTTATCTCAAGCTAAAAACGCGTTTTCTGCATTGTGCCATAACTTTGCAGGGAAGCTTCAGAAAATGAAATGTTCACCTCCCACTATAGCAGAACGGGTCTTTCTAGTAGTTGCACATCAAATCTAAGCTGTCTGATGTGTTTTTCCAAAGTTATCAACATTTTTATGTTTGGCGTTCCGGAATCGACCTTATCTTAGGCTGAAAACGCGTTTTACACATTGTGCAATAACTTTGCAGGGAAGCTTCAGAACATGAAATGTTCACATCCCACTATAGCAGAAAGGGTCTTTCTAATAGTTGCACACCAAATCTAAGCTATCTGAGTTTTTCCAAAGTTATCAACATTTTTATGTTTGGCGTTCCGGAATCGACCTTATCTCAGGCTGAAAACGCGTTTTCTGCATTGTGCCATAACTTCTCAGGGAAGCTTCAGAACATGAAATGTTCACCTCCCACTATAGCAGAAAGGGTCTTTCTAGTAGTTAAACATCAAATCTAAGCTGTCTGAAAGGTTTTTCCAAAGTTATCAACTTTTTTATTTTTGGCGTTCCGGAATCGACCTTATCTCAGTCTGAAAACGCGTGTTACGCATTGTGCCATAACTTTGCAGGGAAGCTTCAGAAAATGAAATTTTCACCTCCCACTATAGCAGAAAAGGTCTTTCTAGTAGTTGCACATCAAATCTAAGCTGTCTGAAGTGTTGTTCCAAAGTAATCAACATTTTTACGATTGGCGTTCCGGAACCCACCTTATCTCAGGCTGAAAACGCGTTTTCTGCATTGTGCCATAGCTTCTCAGGAAAAGTTCAGAACATGAAATGTTCACCTCCCACTATAGCAGAAAGCGTATTTCTTGTAGTTGCACATCAAATCTAAGCTGTCTGAAGTGTTTTTGCAAAGTTATCAACATTTTTATGTTGGACGTTCCGGAATCGACCTTATCTCAGGCTGAAAACGCGTTTTACGCATTGTGCCATAACTTTGCAGGGAAGCTTCAGAAAATGAAATTTTGACCTCCCACTATAGCAGAAAGGGTCTTTCTAGTAGTTGCACATCAAATCTAAGCTGTCTGAAGTGTTTTTCGAAAGTTATCAACATTTTTATGTTTGGCGTTCCGGAACCCTCCTTATCTCAAGCTGAAAACTCGTTGTCTGCATTGTGCCATAACTTTGCAGGGAAGCTTCAGAACATGAAATGTTCACCTGCCGCTATAGCAGAAAGGGTCTTTCTAGTAGTTGCACATCAAATCTAAGCTGTCTGAAGTGTTGTTCCAAAGTGATCAACATTTTTACGTTTGGCGTTTCGGAACCCACCTTATCTCAGGCTGAAAACGCGTTTTCTGCATTGTGCCATAACTTTGCAGGGAAGCTTCAGAACATGAAATTTTAACCTCCCACTATAGCAGAAAGGGTCTTTCTAGTAGATGCACATCAAATCTAAGCTGTCTGAAGTGTTTTTTGTAAGTTATCAACATTTTTATGTTTGGCGTTCCAGAATCGACCTTATCTCACAATGAAAAATCGTTTTCTGCATTGTCCCATAACTTTCCAGGGAAGCTTCAGAATATGAAATTTTGACCTCCCACTATAGCAGAAAGGGTCTTTCTAGTAGTTGCACATCAAATCTAAGATGTCTGAAGTGTTTTTCGAAAGTTAGCAACATTTTTACGTTTGGCGTTCCGGAACCCACCTTATCTCAAGCTGAAAACGCGTTTTCTGCATTGTGCCATAACTTTGCAGGGAAGCTTCAGAACATGAAATTTTCACGTCCCACTATAGCAGAAAGGGTCTTTCTAGTAGTTGCACATCAAATCTAAGCTGTCTGAAGTGTTTTTTGAAAGTTATCAACATTTTTATGATTGGCGTTCCAGAATCGACCTTATCTCAGGCTGAAAACGCGTTGTCTGCATTGTGGCATAACTTTGCATGGAAGCTTCCGAACATGAAATTTTAACCTCCCACTATAGCAGAAAGGGTCTTTCTAGTAGTTGCACATCAAATCTAAGCTGTCTGATGTGTTTTTCCAAAGCTATCAACATTTTTATGTTTGGCGTTCCGGAATCGACCTTATCTCAGGATGAAAACGCGTTTTCTGCATTGTCCCATATCTTTCCAGTGAAGCTTCAGAACATGAAATTTTGACCTCCCACTATAGCTGAAAGGGTCTTTCTAGTAGTTGCACATCAAATCTAAGTTGTCTGAAGTGTTTTTCTAAAGTTATCAACATTCTTATGTTTGGCGTTCCGGAATCAACCTTATCTCAGGCTGAAAATGCGTTTTACGCATTGTGCCATAACTTCGCAGGAAAGCTTCAGAACATGAAATTTTCACCTCCCGCTTTTGCAGAAAGGGTCTTTCTAGTAGTTGCACATCAAATCTAAGCTGTCTGAAGTGTTTTTCCAAAGTTATCAACATTTTTATGTTTGGCGTTCTTGAACCCACCTTATCTCAGGCTGAAAACGCGTTTTCTGCATTGTGCCATAACTTTGCAGGGAAGCTTCAGGACATGAAATTGTCACCTCCCACTATAGCAGAAAGGGTCTTTCTAGTAGTTTCACATCAAATCTAAGCTGTCTGAAGTGTTTTTCCAAAGTTATCAACATTTTTTTGTTTGGCGTTCCGGAATCGACCTTATCTCAGGCTGAAAACGCGTTTTACGCATTGTGCCATAACTTTGCAGGGAAGCTTCAGAACATGACATTTTCACCTCCCACAATAGCCGAAAGGGTCTTTCTAGTAGTTGCACATCATATCTAAGCTGTCTGAAGTGTTCTTCCAAAGTTATCAACATTTTTATGTTTGGCGTTCCGGAACCCACCTTATCTCAGGCTGAAAACAGGTTTTCTGCATTGTGCCATAACTTTGTAGGGAAGCTTCAGAACATGAAATTTTCACATCCCACCATAGCAGAAAGGGTCTTTCTAGTAGTTGCACATCAAATCTAAGCTGTCTGAAGTGCTTTTCGAAAGTTATCAACATTTTTATGTTTGGCGTTTCGGAATCGACCTTATCTCAAGCTGAAAACGCGATTTCTGCATTGTGCCATAACTTTGCAGGGAAGCTTCAGAACATGAAATTTTCACCTCAAACTATAGCAGAAAGGGTCTTTCTAGTAGTTGCACATCAAATCTAAGCTGTCTGAAGTGTTTTTCCAAAGTTATCAACATTTTTATGTTTGGCGTTCCAGAATCGACATTATCTCAGGCTGAAAACGCGATGTCTGCATTGTGCCATAACTTTGCATGGAAGCTTCCGAACATGAAATTTTAACCTCCCACTATAGCAGAAAGGGTCTTTCTAGTAGTTGCACAACAAATCTAAGCTGTCTGATGTGTTTTTCCAAAGTTATCAAAATTTTTATGTTTGGCGTTCCGGAATCGACCTTATCTTAGGCTGAAAACGCGTTTTCTGCATTGTGCCATAACTTTGCAGGGAAGCTTCAGAACATGAAATTTTCAACTCCCACTATAGCAGAAAGGGTCTTTCGAGTAAGTGCACATCAAATCTAAGCTGTCGAAAGTGTTTTTCTAAAGTTATCAACATTTTTATGTTTGGCGTTTCGGAATCGACCTTATCTCCGGCTGAAAACGCGTTTTCTGCATTGTGCCATTACTTTGCAGGGAAGCTTTAGAACATGAAATTTTCACCTCCCACTAGAGCAGAAAGGGTCTTTCTAGTAGTTGCACATCAAATCTAAGCTGTCTGAAGTGTATTTCCAAAGTTATCAACATTTTTATGTTTGGCGTTCTGGTACCCACCTTATCTCAGGCTGAAAACGCGTTTTCTGTATTGTGCCATAACTTTGCAGGGAAGCTTCAGAAAATGAAATTTTAACCTCCCACTATAGCAGAAAGGGTCTTTCTAGTAGTTGCACATCAAATCTAAGCTGTCTTGAAGTGTTTTTCTAAAGTTATCAACATTTTTATGTTTGGCGTTCCGGAACCCACCTTATCTCAGCCTGAAAACGCGTTTTACATATTGTGCCATAACTTTGCAGGGAAGCTTCAGAACATGAAATGTTCGCCTCCCACTATAGCAGATAGGGACTTTCTTGTAGTTGCACATCAAATCTAAGCTGTCTGAAGTGTTTTTCGAAAGTTTTCAACATTTTTATGTTTGGCGTTCCGGAATCGACCTTATCTCAGGCTGAAAACACGATTTACGCATTCTGCCATAACTTTGCAGGGAAGCTTCAGAACATGAAATTTTCATATCCCACTATAGCAGAAAGGGTCTTTCTTGTAGTCTCACATCAAATCTAAGCTGTCTGAAGTGTTTTTCCAAAGTTATCAACATTTTTATGTTTGGCGCTCCGGAATCGAACTTATCTCAGGCTGAAAACGCGTTTTCTGCATTGTGCCATAACTTTGCAGGGAAGCTTCAGAACATGAAATTTTTACCTCCCACTATAGCAGAAAGGGTCTTTCTAGTAGTTGCACATCAAATCTAAGCTGTCTTGAAGTGTTTTTCTAAAGTTATCAACATTTTTATGTTTGGCGTTCCGGAACCCACCTTATCTCAGCCTGAAAACGCGTTTTACATATTTTGCCATAACTTTGCAGGGAAGCTTAAGAACATGAAATTTTAACATCCCACTATAGCAGAAAGGGTCTTTCTAGTAGTTGCACATAAAATCTAAGCTGTCTGAAGTGTTTTTCCAAAGTTATCAACATTTTTATGTTTGGCGTTCCGGAAACCACCTTATCTCAGGCTGAAAACAGGTTTTCTGCATTGTGCCATAACTTTGCAGGGAAGCTTCAGAACATGAAATGTTCGCCTCCCAATATTGCAGATAGGGACTTTCTTGTAGTTGCACATCAAATCTAAGCAGTCTGAAGTGTTTTTCGAAAGTTTTCAACATTTTTATGTTTGGCGTTCCGGAATCGACCTTATCTCAGGCTGAAAACACGATTTACGCATTCTGCCATAACTTTGCAGGGAAGCTTCAGAACATGAAATTTTCATATCCCACTATAGCAGAAAGGGTCTTTCTTGTAGTCTCACATCAAATCTAAGCTGTCTGAATTGTTTTTCCAAAGTTATCAACATTTTTATGTTTGGCGCTCCGGAATCGACCTAATCTCAGGCTGAAAGTGCGTTTTCTGCATTGTGCCATAACTTTGCAGGGAAGCTTTAGAACATGAAATTTTCACCTCCCACTAGAGCAGAAAGGGTATTTCTAGTAGTTGCACATCAAATCTAAGCTGTCTGTAGAGTTTTTCCTGAGCTATCAACATTTTTATGTTTGGCGTTCTGAAATCAACCTCATCTCAGGCTGAAAACGCGTTTCACGCATTGTGCCATAACTTTGCAGGGAAGCTTCAGAACATGAAATTCTAACATCCCACCATAGCAGAAAGGGTCTTTCTAGTAGTTGCACATCAAATCTAAGCTGTCTGAAGTGTTTTTCGAAAGTTATCAATATTGTTATGTTTGGCGTTCCGGAATCGACCTTATCTCAGGCTGAAAACGCGTTTCCTGCATTGTGGCATAACTTTGTATGGAAGCTTCAGAACATGTAATTTTCACATCCCACTAGAGCAGAAAGGGTCTTTCTAGTAGTTGCACATCAAATCTAAGCTGTCTGAAGTGTATTTCCAAAGTTATCAACATTTTTATGTTTGGCGTTCCGGAATCGACCTTATCTCAGGCTGAAAACGCGTTTCCTGCATTGTGGCATAACTTTGTAGGGAAGCTTCAGAACATGAAATTTTCACCTCCCACTGTAGCAGAAAGGGTCTTTCTAGTAGTTGCACATCATATCTAAGCTGTCTGAAGTGTTTTTCCAAAGTTATCAACATTTTTATGTTTGGCGTTCTGGAAACCACCTTATCTCAGGCTGAAAACAGGTTTTCTGCATTGTGCCATAACTTTGCAGGGAAGCTTCAGAACATTAAATTTTCACCTCCCACTATGGAAGAAAGGGTCTTTCTAGTAGTTGCACATCAAATCTAAGCTGTCTGAAGTATTTTTCCAAAGTTATCAACATTTTTATGTTTGGCGTTCTGGAACCCACCTTATCTCAGGCTGAAAACGCGTTTTCTGCATTGTGCCATAACTTTGCAGGGAAGCTTCAGAACATGAAATTTTCACCTCCCACTATAGCAGAAAGGGTCTTTCTAGTAGTTGCACATCAAATCTAAGCTGTCGATAGTGTTTTTCCAAAGTTATCAACATTTTTATGTTTGGCGTTCTGAAATCAACCTCATCTCAGGCTGAAAACGCGTTTCTCGCATTGTGCCATAACTTTGCAGGGAAGCTTCAGAACATGAAATTTTAACATCCCACTATAGCAGAAAGGGTCTTTCTTGTAGTCTCACAACAAATCTAAGCTGTCTGAAGTGTTTTTCCTGAGTTATCAACATTTTTATGTTTGGCGTTCTGTAACCCACCTTATCTCAGGCTGAAAACGCGTATTCTGTATTGTGCCATAACTTTGCAGGGAAGCTTCAGAACATGAAATGTTCTCCTCCCACTATAGCAGATAGGGACTTTCTTGTAGTTGCACATCAAATCTAAGCTGTCTGAAGTGTTTTTCGAAAGTTTTCAACATTTTTTTGTTTGGCGTTACGGAATCGACCTTATCTCAGGCTGAAAACACGATTTACGCATTGTGCCATAACTTTGCAGGGAAGCTTCAGAACATGAAATTCTAACATCCCACTATAGCAGAAAGGGTCTTTCTAGTAGTTGCACATCAAATCTAAGCTGTCTGTAGAGTTTTTCCTGAGCTATCAACATTTTTATGTTTGGCGTTCTGAAATCAACCTCATCTCAGGCTGAAAACGCGTTTCACGCATTGTGCCATAACTTTGCAGGGAAGCTTCAGAACATGAAATTCTAACATCCCACCATAGCAGAAAGGGTCTTTCTAGTAGTTGCACATCAAATCTAAGCTGTCTGAAGTGTTTTTCGAAAGTTATCAATATTGTTATGTTTGGCGTTCCGGAATCGACCTTATCTCAGGCTGAAAACGCGTTTCCTGCATTGTGGCATAACTTTGTATGGAAGCTTCAGAACATGTAATTTTCACATCCCACTAGAGCAGAAAGGGTCTTTCTAGTAGTTGCACATCAAATCTAAGCTGTCTGAAGTGTATTTCCAAAGTTATCAACATTTTTATGTTTGGCGTTCCGGAATCGACCTTATCTCAGGCTGAAAACGCGTTTCCTGCATTGTGGCATAACTTTGTAGGGAAGCTTCAGAACATGAAATTTTCACCTCCCACTGTAGCAGAAAGGGTCTTTCTAGTAGTTGCACATCATATCTAAGCTGTCTGAAGTGTTTTTCCAAAGTTATCAACATTTTTATGTTTGGCGTTCTGGAAACCACCTTATCTCAGGCTGAAAACAGGTTTTCTGCATTGTGCCATAACTTTGCAGGGAAGCTTCAGAACATTAAATTTTCACCTCCCACTATGGAAGAAAGGGTCTTTCTAGTAGTTGCACATCAAATCTAAGCTGTCTGAAGTATTTTTCCAAAGTTATCAACATTTTTATGTTTGGCGTTCTGGAACCCACCTTATCTCAGGCTGAAAACGCGTTTTCTGCATTGTGCCATAACTTTGCAGGGAAGCTTCAGAACATGAAATTTTCACCTCCCACTATAGCAGAAAGGGTCTTTCTAGTAGTTGCACATCAAATCTAAGCTGTCGATAGTGTTTTTCCAAAGTTATCAACATTTTTATGTTTGGCGTTCTGAAATCAACCTCATCTCAGGCTGAAAACGCGTTTCTCGCATTGTGCCATAACTTTGCAGGGAAGCTTCAGAACATGAAATTTTAACATCCCACTATAGCAGAAAGGGTCTTTCTTGTAGTCTCACAACAAATCTAAGCTGTCTGAAGTGTTTTTCCTGAGTTATCAACATTTTTATGTTTGGCGTTCTGTAACCCACCTTATCTCAGGCTGAAAACGCGTATTCTGTATTGTGCCATAACTTTGCAGGGAAGCTTCAGAACATGAAATGTTCTCCTCCCACTATAGCAGATAGGGACTTTCTTGTAGTTGCACATCAAATCTAAGCTGTCTGAAGTGTTTTTCGAAAGTTTTCAACATTTTTTTGTTTGGCGTTACGGAATCGACCTTATCTCAGGCTGAAAACACGATTTACGCATTGTGCCATAACTTTGCAGGGAAGCTTCAGAACATGAAATTCTAACATCCCACTATAGCAGAAAGGGTCTTTCTAGTAGTTGCACATCAAATCTAAGCTGTCTGAAGTGTTTTTCGAAAGTTATCAATATTGTTATGTTTGGCGTTCCGGAATCGACCTTATCTCAGGCTGAAAACGCGTTTCCTGCATTGTGGCATAACTTTGTAGGGAAGCTTCAGAACATGTAATTTTCACCTCCCACTGTAGCAGAAAGGGTCTTTCTAGTAGTTGCACATCAAATCTAAGCTGTCTGAAGTGTTTTTCCAAAGATATCAACATTTTTATGTTTGGCGTTCTGGAACCCACCTTATCTCTGGCTGAAAACGCGTTTTCTGCATTGTGGCATAACTTTGCAGGGAGACTTCAGAACATGAAATTTTCTCCTCCCACTATTGCAGAAAGGGTATTTCTAGTAGTTGCACATCAAATCTAAGCTGTCTGAAGTGTTTTTCCAAAGTTATCAACATATTTATGTTTGGCGTTCTGGAACCCAATGTATCTCAGGCTGAAAACGCATTTTCTGCATTGTGCCATAACTTTGCAGGGAAGCTTTAGAACATGAAATTTTCATATCCCACTATAGCAGAAAGGGTCTTTCTTGTAGTCTCACATCAAATCTAAGCTGTCTGAAGTGTTTTTCCAAAGTTATCAACATTTTTATGTTTGGTGTTCCTGAATCGACCTTATCTCAGGCTGAAAACGCGTTTTCTGCATTGTGCCATAACTTTGCTGGGAAGCTTCAGAACATGAAATTTTTACCTCCCACTAGAGCAGAAATGGTCTTTCTAGTATTTGCACATCAAATCTAAGCTGTCTGAAGTGTATTTCCAAAGTTATCAACATTTTTATGTTTGGCGTTCCGGAATCGACCTTATCTCAGGCTGAAAACGCGTTTCCTGCATTGTGGCATAACTTTGTAGGGAAGCTTCAGAACATGAAATTTTCACCTCCCACTGTAGCAGAAAGGGTCTTTCTAGTAGTTGCACATCATATCTAAGCTGTCTGAAGTGTTTTTCCAAAGATATCAACATTTTTATGTTTGGCGTTCTGGAACCCACCTTATCTCTGGCTGAAAACGCGTTTTCTGCATTGTGCCATAACTTTGCAGGGAGACTTCAGAACATGAAATTTTCCCCTCCCACTATTGCAGAAAGGGTATTTCTAGTAGTTGCACATCAAATCTAAGCTGTCTGAAGTGTTTTTCCAAAGTTATCAACATATTTATGTTTGGCGTTCTGGAACCCAATGTATCTCAGGCTGAAAACGCATTTTCTGCATTGTGCCATAACTTTGCAGGGAAGCTTTAGAACATGAAATTTTCATATCCCACTATAGCAGAAAGGGTCTTTCTTGTAGTCTCTCATCAAATCTAAGCTGTCTGAAGTGTTTTTCCAAAGTTATCAACATTGTTTGGCGCTCCGGAATTGACCTTATCTCAGGCTGAAAACGCGTTTTCTGCATTGTGCCATAACTTTGCAGGGAAGCTTCAGAACATGAAATTTTAACCTCCCACTATAGCAGAAAGGGTCTTTCTTGTAGTTGCACATCAAATCTAAGCTGTCTGAAGTGTTTTTCGAAAGTTTTCAACATTTTTATGTTTGGCGTTCCGGAATCGACCTTATCTCAGGCTGAAAACACGATTTACGCATTCTGCCATAACTTTGCAGGGAAGCTTCAGAACATGAAATTTTCATATCCCACTATTGCAGAAAGGGTCTTTCTTGTAGTCTCACATCAAATCTAAGCTGTCTGTAGAGTTTTTCCTGAGTTATCAACATTTTTATGTTTGGCGTTCTGAAATCAACCTCATCTCAGGCTGAAAACGCGTTTCACGCATTGTGCCATAACTTTGCAGGGAAGCTTCAGAACATGAAATTCTAACATCCCACTATAGCAGAAAGGGTCTTTCTAGTAGTTGCACATCAAATCTAAGCTGTCTGAAGTGTTTTTCGAAAGTTATCAATATTGTTATGTTTGGCGTTCCGGAATCGACCTTATCTCAGGCTGAAAACGCGTTTCCTGCATTGTGGCATAACTTTGTAGGGAAGCTTCAGAACATGTAATTTTCACCTCCCACTGTAGCAGAAAGGGTCTTTCTAGTAGTTGCACATCAAATCTAAGCTGTCTGAAGTGTATTTCCAAAGTTATCAACATTTTTATGTTTGGCGTTCCGGAATCGACCTTATCTCAGGCTGAAAACGCGTTTCCTGCATTGTGGCATAACTTTGTAGGGAAGCTTCAGAACATGAAATTTTCACCTCCCACTGTAGCAGAAAGGGTCTTTCTAGTAGTTGCACATCATATCTAAGCTGTCTGAAGTGTTTTTCCAAAGATATCAACATTTTTATGTTTGGCGTTCTGGAACCCACCTTATCTCTGGCTGGAAACGCGTTTTCTGCATTGTGCCATAACTTTGCAGGGAGACTTCAGAACATGAAATTTTCCCCTCCCACTATTGCAGAAAGGGTATTTCTAGTAGTTGCACATCAAATCTACGCTGTCTGAAGTGTTTTTCCAAAGTTATCAACATATTTATGTTTGGCGTTCTGGAACCCAGTGTATCTCAGGCTGAAAACGCATTTTCTGCATTGTGCCATAACTTTGCAGGGAAGCTTTAGAACATGAAATTTTCATATCCCACTATAGCAGAAAGGGTCTTTCTTGTAGTCTCACATCAAATCTAAGCTGTCTGAAGTGTTTTTCCAAAGTTATCAACATTTTTATGTTTGGCGCTCCGGAATCGACCTTATCTCAGGCTGAAAACGCGTTTTCTGCATTGTGCCATAACTTTGCAGGGAAGCTTCAGAACATGAAATTTTTACCTCCCACTATAGCAGATAGGGACTTTCTTGTAGTTGCACATCAAATCTAAGCTGTCTGAAGGGTTTTTCGAAAGTTTTCAACATTTTTATGTTTGGCGTTCCGGAATCGACCTTATCTCAGGCTGAAAACACGATTTACGCATTCTGCCATAACTTTGCAGGGAAGCGTCAGAACATGAAATTTTCATATCCCAGAAGAGCAGAAAGGGTCTTTCTTGTAGTCTCACATCAAATCTAAGCTGTCTGAAGTGTTTTTCCTGAGTTATCAACATTTTTATGTTTGGCGCTCCGGAATCGACCTAATCTCAGGCTGAAAGCGCGTTTTCTGCATTGTGCCATAACTTTGCAGGGAAGCTTCAGAACATGAAATTTTCACCTCCCACTATAGCAGAAAGGGTCTTTCTAGTAGTTGCACATCAAATCTAAGCTGTCTGTAGAGTTTTTCCTGAGTTATCAACATTTTTATGTTTGGCGTTCTGAAATCAACCTCATCTCAGGCTGAAAACGCGTTTCACGCATTGTGCCATAACTTTGCAGGGAAGCTTCAGAACATGAAATTTTTACCTCCCACTAGAGCAGAAAGGGTCTTTCTAGTATTTGCACATCAAATCTAAGCTGTCTGAAGTGTATTTCCAAAGTTATCAACATTTTTATGTTTGGCGTTCCGGAATCGACCTTATCTCAGGCTGAAAACGCGTTTCCTGCATTGTGGCATAACTTTGTAGGGAAGCTTCAGAACATGAAATTTTCACCTCCCACTGTAGCAGAAAGGGTCTTTCTAGTACTTGCACATCATATCTAAGCTGTCTGAAGTGTTTTTCCAAAGATATCAACATTTTTATGTTTGGCGTTCTGGAACCCACCTTATCTCTGGCTGAAAACGCGTTCTCGGCATTGTGCCATAACTTTGCAGGGAGACTTCAGAACATGAAATTTTCCCCTCCCACTATTGCAGAAAGGGTATTTCTAGTAGTTGCACATCAAATCTAAGCTGTCTGAAGTGTTTTTCCAAAGTTATCAACATATTTATGTTTGGCGTTCTGGAACCCAATGTATCTCAGGCTGAAAACGCATTTTCTGCATTGTGCCATAACTTTGCAGGGAAGCTTTAGAACATGAAATTTTCATATCCCACTATAGCAGAAAGGGTCTTTCTAGTAGTTGCACATCAAATCTAAGCTGTCTGAAGTGTATTTCCAAAGTTATCAACATTTTTATGTTTGGCGTTCCGGAATCAACCTTATCTCAGGCTGAAAACGCGTTTCCTGCATTGTGGCGTAACTTTGTAGGGAAGCTTCAGAACATGAAATTTTAACCTCCCACTATAGCAGAAAGGGTCTTTCTAGTAGTTGCACATCAAATCTAAGCTGTCTTGAAGTGTTTTTCTAAAGTTATCAACATTTTTATGTTTGGCGTTCCGGAACCCACCTTATCTCAGCCTGAAAACGCGTTTTACATATTGTGCCATAACTTTGCAGGGAAGCTTCAGGACATGAAATGTTCGCCTCCCACTATAGCAGATAGGGACTTTCTTGTAGTTGCACATCAAATCTAAGCTGTCTGAAGTGTTTTTCGAAAGTTTTCAACATTTTTATGTTTGGCGTTCCGGAATCGACCTTATCTCAGGCTGAAAACACGACTTACGCATTCTGCCATGACTTTGCAGGGAAGCTTCAGAACATGAAATTTTCATATCCCACTATAGCAGAAAGGGTCTTTCTTGTAGTCTCACAACAAATCTAAGCTGTCTGAAGTGTTTTTCCAAAGTTATCAACATTTTTATGTTTGGCGCTCCGGAATCGACCTTATCTCAGGCTGAAAACGCGTTTTACGCATTGTGCCATAACTTTGCAGGGAAGCTTCAGAACATGAAATTTTAACCTCCCACTATAGCAGAAAGGGTCTTTCTAGTAGTTGCACATCAAATCTAAGCTGTCTTGAAGTGTTTTTCTAAAGTTATCAACATTTTTATGTTTGGCGTTCCGGAACCCACCTTATCTCAGCCTGAAAACGCGTTTTACATATTGTGCCATAACTTTGCAGGGAAGCTTCAGAACATGAAATGTTCGCCTCCCACTATAGCAGATAGGGACTTTCTTGTAGTTGCACATCAAATCTAAGCTGTCTGAAGTGTTTTTCCAAAGTTTTCAACATTTTTATGTTTGGCGTTCCGGAATCGACCTTATCTCAGGCTGAAAACACGATTTACGCATTCTGCCATAACTTTGCAGGGAAGCTTCAGTACATGATATTTTCATATCCCACTATAGCAGAAAGGGTCTTTCTAGTAGTCTCACATCAAATCGAAGCTGTCTGAAGTGTTTTTCCAAAGTTATCAACATTTTTATGTTAGGCGCTCCGGAATCGACCTTATCTCAGCCTGAAAACGCGTTTTACCTATTTTGCCATAACTTTGCAGGGAAGCTTAAGAACATGAAATTTTAACATCCCACTATAGCAGAAAGGGTCTTTCTAGTAGTTGCACATAAAATCTAAGCTGTCTGAAGTGTTTTTCCAAAGTTATCAACATTTTTATGTTTTGCGTTCCGGAATCAACCTTATCTCAGGCTGAAAACGCGTTTTACGCATTGTGCCATAACTTTGCAGGGAAGCTTCAGAACATGAAATGTTCGCCTCCCAATATTGCAGATAGGGACTTTCTTGTAGTTGCACATCAAATCTAAGCTGTCTGAAGTGTTTTTCGAAAGTTTTCAACATTTTTATGTTTGGCGTTCCGGAATCGACCTTATCTCAGGCTGAAAACACGATTTACGCATTCTGCCATAACTTTGCAGGGAAGCTTCAGAACATGAAATTTTCATATCCCACTATAGCAGAAAGGGTCTTTCTTGTAGTCTCACATCAAATCTAAGCTGTCTGAAGTGTTTTTCCAAAGTTATCAACATTTTTATGTTTGGCGCTCCGGAATCGACCTAATCTCAGGCTGAAAGCGCGTTTTCTGCATTGTGCCATAACTTTGCAGGGAAGCTTTAGAACATGAAATTTTCACCTCCCACTAGAGCAGAAAGGGTATTTCTAGTAGTTGCACATCAAATCTAAGCTGTCTGTAGAGTTTTTCCTGAGTTATCAACATTTTTATGTTTGGCGTTCTGAAATCAACCTCATCTCAGGCTGAAAACGCGTTTCACGCATTGTGCCATAACTTTGCAGGGAAGCTTCAGAACATGAAATTCTAACATCCCACTATAGCAGAAAGGGTCTTTCTAGTAGTTGCACATCAAATCTAAGCTGTCTGAAGTGTTTTTCGAAAGTTATCAATATTGTTATGTTTGGCGTTTCGGAATCGACCTTATCTCAGGCTGAAAACGCGTTTCCTGCATTGTGGCATAACTTTGTAGGGAAGCTTCAGAACATGTAATTTTCACATCCCACTGTAGCAGAAAGGGTCTTTCTAGTAGTTGCACATCAAATCTAAGCTGTCTGAAGTGTTTTTCCAAAGATATCAACATTTTTATGTTTGGCGTTCTGGAACCCACCTTATCTGTGGCTGAAAACGCGTTTTCTGCATTGTGCCATAACTTTGCAGGGAGACTTCAGAACATGAAATTTTCTCCTCCCACTATGGAAGAAAGGGTCTTTCTAGTAGTTGCACATCAAATCTAAGCTGTCTGAAGTATTTTTCCAAAGTTATCAACATTTTTATGTTTGGCGTTCTGGAACCCACCTTATCTCAGGCTGAAAACGCGTTTTCTGCATTGTGCCATAACTTTGCAGGGAAGCTTCAGAACATGAAATTTTCACCTCCCACTATAGCAGAAAGGTTCTTTCTAGTAGTCTCACATCAAATCTAAGCTGTCTGAATTGTTTTTACAAAGTTATCAACATTTTTATGTTTGGCGCTCCGGAATCGACCTTATCTCAGGCTCAAAACGCGTTTTCTGCATTGTGCCATAACTTTGCAGGGAAGCTTCAGAACATGAAATTTTTACCTCCCACTATAGCAGAAAGGGTCTTTCTAGTAGTTGCACATCAAATCTAAGCTGTCGATAGTGTTTTTCCAAAGTTATCAACATTTTTATGTTTGGCGTTCTGAAATCAACCTCATCTCAGGCTGAAAACGCGTTTCTCGCATTGTGCCATAACTTTGCAGGGAAGCTTCAGAACATGAAATTTTAACATCCCACTATAGCAGAAAGGGTCTTTCTAGTAGTTGCACATCAAATCTAAGCTGTCTGAAGTGTATTTCCAAAGTTATCAACATTTTTATGTTTGGCGTTCTGGTACCCACCTTATCTCAGGCTGAAAACGCGTTTTCTGTATTGTGCCATAACTTTGCAGGGAAGCTTCAGAAAATGAAATTTTAACCTCCCACTATAGCAGAAAGGGTCTTTCTAGTAGTTGCACATCAAATCTAAGCTGTCTTGAAGTGTTTTTCTAAAGTTATTAACATTTTTATGTATGGCGTTCCGGAACCCACCTTATCTCAGCCTGAAAACGCGTTTTACATATTGTGCCATAACTTTGCAGGGAAGCTTCAGAACATGAAATGTTCGCCTCCCACTATAGCAGATAGGGACTTTCTTGTAGTTGCACATCAAATCTAAGCTGTCTGAAGTGTTTTTCGAAAGTTTTCAACATTTTTATGTTTGGCGTTCCGGAATCGACCTTATCTCAGGCTGAAAACACGATTTACGCATTCTGCCATAACTTTGCAGGGAAGCTTCAGAACATGAAATTTTCATATCCCACTATAGCAGAAAGGGTCTTTCTTGTAGTCTCACATCAAATCTAAGCTGTCTGAAGTGTTTTTCCAAAGTTATCAACATTTTTATGTTTGGCGCTCCGGAATCGAACTTATCTCAGGCTGAAAACGCGTTTTCTGCATTGTGCCATAACTTTGCAGGGAAGCTTCAGAACATGAAATTTTTACCTCCCACTATAGCAGAAACGGTCTTTCTAGTAGTTGCACATCAAATCTAAGTTGTCTGAAGTGTTTTTCTAAAGTTATCAACATTCTTATGTTTGGCTTTCCGGAATCAACCTTATCTCAGGCTGAAAACAGGTTTTCTGCATTGTGCCATAACTTTGCAGGGAAGCTTCAGAACATGATAATTTCACCTCCCACTATAGCAGAAAGGGTCTTTCGAGTAAGTGCACATCAAATCTAAGCTGTCGAAAGTGTTTTTCCAAAGTTATCAACATTTTTATGTTTGGCGTTTCGGAATCGACCTTATCTCCGGCTGAAAACGCGTTTTCTGCATTGTGCCATTACTTTGCAGGGAAGCTTTAGAACATGAAATTTTCACCTCCCACTAGAGCAGAAAGGGTCTTTCTAGTAGTTGCATATCAAATCTAAGCTGTCTGAAGTGTATTTCCAAAGTTATCAACATTTTTATGTTTGGCGTTCTGGTACCCACCTTATCTCAGGCTGAAAACGCGTTTTCTGTATTGTGCCATAACTTTGCAGGGAAGCTTCAGAAAATGAAATTTTAACCTCCCACTATAGCAGAAAGGGTCTTTCTAGTAGTTGCACATCAAATCTAAGCTGTCTTGAAGTGTTTTTCTAAAGTTATCAACATTTTTATGTTTGGCGTTCCGGAACCCACCTTATCTCAGCCTGAAAACGTGTTTTACATATTGTGCCATAACTTTGCAGGGAAGCTTCAGAACATGAAATGTTCGCCTCCCACTATAGCAGATAGGGACTTTCTTGTAGTTGCACATCAAATCTAAGCTGTCTGAAGTGTTTTTCGAAAGTTATCAATATTGTTATGTTTGGCGTTCCGGAATCGACCTTATCTCAGGCTGAAAACGCGTTTCCTGCATTGTGGCATAACTTTGTAGGGAAGCTTCAGAACATGTAATTTTCACCTCCCACTGTAGCAGAAAGGGTCTTTCTAGTAGTTGCACATCAAATCTAAGCTGTCTGAAGTGTTTTTCCAAAGATATCAACATTTTTATGTTTGGCGTTCTGGAACCCACCTTATCTCTGGCTGAAAACGCGTTTTCTGCATTGTGCCATAACTTTGCAGGGAGACTTCAGAACATGAAATTTTCTCCTCCCACTATTGCAGAAAGGGTATTTCTAGTAGTTGCACATCAAATCTAAGCTGTCTGAAGTGTTTTTCCAAAGTTATCAACATATTTATGTTTGGCGTTCTGGAACCCAATGTATCTCAGGCTGAAAACGCATTTTCTGCATTGTGCCATAACTTTGCAGGGAAGCTTTAGAACATGAAATTTTCATATCCCACTATAGCAGAAAGGGTCTTTCTTGTAGTCTCACATCAAATCTAAGCTGTCTGAAGTGTTTTTCCAAAGTTATCAACATTTTTATGTTTGGCGCTCCGGAATCGACCTTATCTCAGGCTGAAAACGCGTTTTCTGTATTGTGCCATAACTTTGCAGGGAAGCTTCAGAACATGAAATTTTTACCTCCCACTAGAGCAGAAAGGGTCTTTCTAGTATTTGCACATCAAATCTAAGCTGTCTGAAGTGTATTTCCAAAGTTATCAACATTTTTATGTTTGGCGTTCCGGAATCGACCTTATCTCAGGCTGAAAACGCGTTTCCTGCATTGTGGCATAACTTTGTAGGGAAGCTTCAGAACATGAAATTTTCACCTCCCACTGTAGCAGAAAGGGTCTTTCTAGTAGTTGCACATCATATCTAAGCTGTCTGAAGTGTTTTTCCAAAGATATCAACATTTTTATGTTTGGCGTTCTGGAACCCACCTTATCTCTGGCTGAAAACGCGTTTTCTGCATTGTGCCATAACTTTGCAGGGAGACTTCAGAACATGAAATTTTAACCTCCCACTATAGCAGAAAGGGTCTTTCTAGTAGTTGCACATCAAATCTAAGCTGTCTGAAGTGTTTTTCGAAAGTTATCAATATTGTTATGTTTGGCGTTCCGGAATCGACCTTATCTCAGGCTGAAAACGCGTTTCCTGCATTGTGGCATAACTTTGTAGGGAAGCTTCAGAACATGTAATTTTCACCTCCCACTGTAGCAGAAAGGGTCTTTCTAGTAGTTGCACATCAAATCTAAGCTGTCTGAAGTGTTTTTCCAAAGATATCAACATTTTTATGTTTGGCGTTCTGGAACCCACCTTATCTCTGGCTGAAAACGCGTTTTCTGCATTGTGCCATAACTTTGCAGGGAGACTTCAGAACATGAAATTTTCTCCACCCACTATTGCAGAAAGGGTATTTCTAGTAGTTGCACATCAAATCTAAGCTGTCTGAAGTGTTTTTCCAAAGTTATCAACATATTTATGTTTGGCGTTCTGGAACCCAATGTATCTCAGGCTGAAAACGCATTTTCTGTATTGTGCCATAACTTTGCAGGGAAGCTTTAGAACATGAAATTTTCATATCCCACTATAGCAGAAAGGGTCTTTCTTGTAGTCTCACATCAAATCTAAGCTGTCTGAAGTGTTTTTCCAAAGTTATCAACATTTTTATGTTTGGCGTTCCGGAATCGACCTTATCTCAGGCTGAAAACGCGTTTCCTGCATTGTGGCATAACTTTGTAGGGAAGCTACAGAATATGAAATTTTCACCTCCCACTGTAGCAGAAAGGGTCTTTCTAGTAGTTGCACATCATATCTAAGCTGTCTGAAGTGTTTTTCCAAAGATATCAACATTTTTATGTTTGGCGTTCTGGAACCCACCTTATCTCTGGCTGAAAACGCGTTTTCTGCATTGTGCCATAACTTTGCAGGGAGACTTCAGAACATGAAATTTTCCCCTCCCACTATTGCAGAAAGGGTATTTCTAGTAGTTGCACATCAAATCTAAGCTGTCTGAAGTGTTTTTCCAAAGTTATCAACATATTTATGTTTGGCGTTCTGGAACCCAATGTATCTCAGGCTGAAAACGCATTTTCTGCATTGTGCCATAACTTTGCAGGGAAGCTTTAGAACATGAAATTTTCATATCCCACTATAGCAGAAAGGGTCTTTCTTGTAGTCTCACATCAAATCTAAGCTGTCTGAAGTGTTTTTCCAAAGTTATCAACATTTTTATGTTTGGCGCTCCGGAATCGACCTTATCTCAGGCTGAAAACGCGTTTCCTGCATTGTGGCGTAACTTTGTAGGGAAGCTTCAGAACATGAAATTTTAACCTCCCACTATAGCAGAAAGGGTCTTTCTAGTAGTTGCACATCAAATCTAAGCTGTCTTGAAGTGTTTTTCTAAAGTTATCAACATTTTTATGTTTGGCGTTCCGGAACCCACCTTATCTCAGCCTGAAAACGCGTTTTACATATTGTGCCATAACTTTGCAGGGAAGCTTCAGGACATGAAATGTTCGCCTCCCACTATAGCAGATAGGGACTTTCTTGTAGTTGCACATCAAATCTAAGCTGTCTGAAGTGTTTTTCGAAAGTTTTCAACATTTTTATGTTTGGCGTTCCGGAATCGACCTTATCTCAGGCTGAAAACACGACTTACGCATTCTGCCATGACTTTGCAGGGAAGCTTCAGAACATGAAATTTTCATATCCCACTATAGCAGAAAGGGTCTTTCTTGTAGTCTCACAACAAATCTAAGCTGTCTGAAGTGTTTTTCCAAAGTTATCAACATTTTTATGTTTGGCGCTCCGGAATCGACCTTATCTCAGGCTGAAAACGCGTTTTACGCATTGTGCCATAACTTTGCAGGGAAGCTTCAGAACATGAAATTTTAACCTCCCACTATAGCAGAAAGGGTCTTTCTAGTAGTTGCACATCAAATCTAAGCTGTCTTGAAGTGTTTTTCTAAAGTTATCAACATTTTTATGTTTGGCGTTCCGGAACCCACCTTATCTCAGCCTGAAAACGCGTTTTACATATTGTGCCATAACTTTGCAGGGAAGCTTCAGAACATGAAATGTTCGCCTCCCACTATAGCAGATAGGGACTTTCTTGTAGTTGCACATCAAATCTAAGCTGTCTGAAGTGTTTTTCCAAAGTTTTCAACATTTTTATGTTTGGCGTTCCGGAATCGACCTTATCTCAGGCTGAAAACACGATTTACGCATTCTGCCATAACTTTGCAGGGAAGCTTCAGTACATGATATTTTCATATCCCACTATAGCAGAAAGGGTCTTTCTAGTAGTCTCACATCAAATCGAAGCTGTCTGAAGTGTTTTTCCAAAGTTATCAACATTTTTATGTTAGGCGCTCCGGAATCGACCTTATCTCAGCCTGAAAACGCGTTTTACCTATTTTGCCATAACTTTGCAGGGAAGCTTAAGAACATGAAATTTTAACATCCCACTATAGCAGAAAGGGTCTTTCTAGTAGTTGCACATAAAATCTAAGCTGTCTGAAGTGTTTTTCCAAAGTTATCAACATTTTTATGTTTTGCGTTCCGGAATCAACCTTATCTCAGGCTGAAAACGCGTTTTACGCATTGTGCCATAACTTTGCAGGGAAGCTTCAGAACATGAAATGTTCGCCTCCCAATATTGCAGATAGGGACTTTCTTGTAGTTGCACATCAAATCTAAGCTGTCTGAAGTGTTTTTCGAAAGTTTTCAACATTTTTATGTTTGGCGTTCCGGAATCGACCTTATCTCAGGCTGAAAACACGATTTACGCATTCTGCCATAACTTTGCAGGGAAGCTTCAGAACATGAAATTTTCATATCCCACTATAGCAGAAAGGGTCTTTCTTGTAGTCTCACATCAAATCTAAGCTGTCTGAAGTGTTTTTCCAAAGTTATCAACATTTTTATGTTTGGCGCTCCGGAATCGACCTAATCTCAGGCTGAAAGCGCGTTTTCTGCATTGTGCCATAACTTTGCAGGGAAGCTTTAGAACATGAAATTTTCACCTCCCACTAGAGCAGAAAGGGTCTTTCTAGTAGTTGCACATCAAATCTAAGCTGTCTGAAGTGTTTTTCGAAAGTTATCAATATTGTTATGTTTGGCGTTTCGGAATCGACCTTATCTCAGGCTGAAAACGCGTTTCCTGCATTGTGGCATAACTTTGTAGGGAAGCTTCAGAACATGTAATTTTCACATACCACTGTAGCAGAAAGGGTCTTTCTAGTAGTTGCACATCAAATCTAAGCTGTCTGAAGTGTTTTTCCAAAGATATCAACATTTTTATGTTTGGCGTTCTGGAACCCACCTTATCTGTGGCTGAAAACGCGTTTTCTGCATTGTGCCATAACTTTGCAGGGAGACTTCAGAACATGAAATTTTCTCCTCCCACTATGGAAGAAAGGGTCTTTCTAGTAGTTGCACATCAAATCTAAGCTGTCTGAAGTATTTTTCCAAAGTTATCAACATTTTTATGTTTGGCGTTCTGGAACCCACCTTATCTCAGGCTGAAAACGCGTTTTCTGCATTGTGCCATAACTTTGCAGGGAAGCTTCAGAACATGAAATTTTCACCTCCCACTATAGCAGAAAGGTTATTTCTAGTAGTCTCACATCAAATCTAAGCTGTCTGAATTGTTTTTACAAAGTTATCAACATTTTTATGTTTGGCGCTCCGGAATCGACCTTATCTCAGGCTCAAAACGCGTTTTCTGCATTGTGCCATAACTTTGCAGGGAAGCTTCAGAACATGAAATTTTTACCTCCCACTATAGCAGAAAGGGTCTTTCTAGTAGTTGCACATCAAATCTAAGCTGTCGATAGTGTTTTTCCAAAGTTATCAACATTTTTATGTTTGGCGTTCTGAAATCAACCTCATCTCAGGCTGAAAACGCGTTTCTCGCATTGTGCCATAACTTTGCAGGGAAGCTTCAGAACATGAAATTTTAACATCCCACTATAGCAGAAAGGGTCTTTCTAGTAGTTGCACATCAAATCTAAGCTGTCTGAAGTGTATTTCCAAAGTTATCAACATTTTTATGTTTGGCGTTCTGGTACCCACCTTATCTCAGGCTGAAAACGCGTTTTCTGTATTGTGCCATAACTTTGCAGGGAAGCTTCAGAAAATGAAATTTTAACCTCCCACTATAGCAGAAAGGGTCTTTCTAGTAGTTGCACATCAAATCTAAGCTGTCTTGAAGTGTTTTTCTAAAGTTATTAACATTTTTATGTTTGGCGTTCCGGAATCGACCTTATCTCAGGCTGAAAACACGATTTACGCATTCTGCCATAACTTTGCAGGGAAGCTTCAGAACATGAAATTTTCATATCCCACTATAGCAGAAAGGGTCTTTCTTGTAGTCTCACATCAAATCTAAGCTGTCTGAAGTGTTTTTCCAAAGTTATCAACATTTTTATGTTTGGCGCTCCGGAATCGAACTTATCTCAGGCTGAAAACGCGTTTTCTGCATTGTGCCATAACTTTGCAGGGAAGCTTCAGAACATGAAATTTTTACCTCCCACTATAGCAGAAACGGTCTTTCTAGTAGTTGCACATCAAATCTAAGCTGTCTGAAGTGTTTTTCGAAAGTTATCAATATTGTTATGTTTGGCGTTCCGGAATCGACCTTATCTCAGGCTGAAAACGCGTTTCCTGCATTGTGGCATAACTTTGTAGGGAAGCTTCAGAACATGTAATTTTCACATCCCACTGTAGCAGAAAGGGTCTTTCTAGTAGTTGCACATCAAATCTAAGCTGTCTGAAGTATTTTAACAAAGTTATCAACATTTTTATGTTTGGCGTTCTGGAACCCACCTTATCTCAGGCTGAAAACGCGTTTTCTGCATTGTGCCATAACTTTGCAGGGAAGCTTCAGAACATGAAATTTTCACCTCCCACTATAGCAGAAAGGTTCTTTCTAGTAGTCTCACATCAAATGTAAGCTGTCTGAATAGTTTTTACAAAGTTATCAACATTTTTATGTTTGGCGCTCCGGAATCGACCTTATCTCAGGCTCAAAACGCGTTTTCTGCATTGTGCCATAACTTTGCAGGGAAGCTTCAGAACATGAAATTTTTACCTCCCACTATAGCAGAAAGGGTCTTTCTAGTAGTTGCACATCAAATCTAAGCTGTCGATAGTGTTTTTCCAAAGTTATCAACATTTTTATGTTTGGCGTTCTGAAATCAACCTCATCTCAGGCTGAAAACGCGTTTCTCGCATTGTGCCATAACTTTGCAGGGAAGCTTCAGAACATGAAATTTTAACATCCCACTATAGCAGAAAGGGTCTTTCTAGTAGTTGCACATCAAATCTAAGCTGTCTGAAGTGTATTTCCAAAGTTATCAACATTTTTATGTTTGGCGTTCTGGTACCCACCTTATCTCAGGCTGAAAACGCGTTTTCTGTATTGTGCCATAACTTTGCAGGGAAGCTTCAGAAAATGAAATTTTAACCTCCCACTATAGCAGAAAGGGTCTTTCTAGTAGTTGCACATCAAATCTAAGCTGTCTTGAAGTGTTTTTCTAAAGTTATTAACATTTTTATGTTTGGCGTTCCGGAACCCACCTTATCTCAGCCTGAAAACGCGTTTTACATATTGTGCCATAACTTTGCAGGGAAGCTTCAGAACATGAAATGTTCGCCTCCCACTATAGCAGATAGGGACTTTCTTGTAGTTGCACATCAAATCTAAGCTGTCTGAAGTGTTTTTCGAAAGTTTTCAACATTTTTATGTTTGGCGTTCCGGAATCGACCTTATCTCAGGCTGAAAACACGATTTACGCATTCTGCCATAACTTTGCAGGGAAGCTTCAGAACATGAAATTTTCATATCCCACTATAGCAGAAAGGGTCTTTCTTGTAGTCTCACATCAAATCTAAGCTGTCTGAAGTGTTTTTCCAAAGTTATCAACATTTTTATGTTTGGCGCTCCGGAATCGAACTTATCTCAGGCTGAAAACGCGTTTTCTGCATTGTGCCATAACTTTGCAGGGAAGCTTCAGAACATGAAATTTTTACCTCCCACTATAGCAGAAACGGTCTTTCTAGTAGTTGCACATCAAATCTAAGCTGTCTGAAGTGTTTTTCGAAAGTTATCAATATTGTTATGTTTGGCGTTCCGGAATCGACCTTATCTCAGGCTGAAAACGCGTTTCCTGCATTGTGGCATAACTTTGTAGGGAAGCTTCAGAACATGTAATTTTCACATCCCACTGTAGCAGAAAGGGTCTTTCTAGTAGTTGCACATCAAATCTAAGCTGTCTGAAGTATTTTAACAAAGTTATCAACATTTTTATGTTTGGCGTTCTGGAACCCACCTTATCTCAGGCTGAAAACGCGTTTTCTGCATTGTGCCATAACTTTGCAGGGAAGCTTCAGAACATGAAATTTTCACCTCCCACTATAGCAGAAAGGTTCTTTCTAGTAGTCTCACATCAAATCTAAGCTGTCTGAATTGTTTTTACAAAGTTATCAACATTTTTATGTTTGGCGCTCCGGAATCGACCTTATCTCAGGCTCAAAACGCGTTTTCTGCATTGTGCCATAACTTTGCAGGGAAGCTTCAGAACATGAAATTTTTACCTCCCACTATAGCAGAAAGGGTCTTTCTAGTAGTTGCACATCAAATCTAAGCTGTCGATAGTGTTTTTCCAAAGTTATCAACATTTTTATGTTTGGCGTTCTGAAATCAACCTCATCTCAGGCTGAAAACGCGTTTCTCGCATTGTGCCATAACTTTGCAGGGAAGCTTCAGAACATGAAATTTTAACATCCCACTATAGCAGAAAGGGTCTTTCTAGTAGTTGCACATCAAATCTAAGTTGTCTGAAGTGTTTTTCTAAAGTTATCAACATTCTTATGTTTGGCTTTCCGGAATCAACCTTATCTCAGGCTGAAAACAGGTTTTCTGCATTGTGCCATAACTTTGCAGGGAAGCTTCAGAACATGATAATTTCACCTCCCACTATAGCAGAAAGGGTCTTTCGAGTAAGTGCACATCAAATCTAAGCTGTCGAAAGTGTTTTTCCAAAGTTATCAACATTTTTATGTTTGGCGTTTCGGAATCGACCTTATCTCCGGCTGAAAACGCGTTTTCTGCATTGTGCCATTACTTTGCAGGGAAGCTTCAGAACATGATAATTTCACCTCCCACTAGAGCAGAAAGGGTCTTTCTAGTAGTTGCATATCAAATCTAAGCTGTCTGAAGTGTATTTCCAAAGTTATCAACATTTTTATGTTTGGCGTTCTGGTACCCACCTTATCTCAGGCTGAAAACGCGTTTTCTGTATTGTGCCATAACTTTGCAGGGAAGCTTCAGAAAATGAAATTTTAACCTCCCACTATAGCAGAAAGGGTCTTTCTAGTAGTTGCACATCAAATCTAAGCTGTCTTGAAGTGTTTTTCTAAAGTTATCAACATTTTTATGTTTGGCGTTCCGGAACCCACCTTATCTCAGCCTGAAAACGTGTTTTACATATTGTGCCATAACTTTGCAGGGAAGCTTCAGAACATGAAATGTTCGCCTCCCACTATAGCAGATAGGGACTTTCTTGTAGTTGCACATCAAATCTAAGCTGTCTGAAGTGTTTTTCGAAACTTTTCAACATTTTTATGTTTGGCGGTCCGGAATCGACCTTATCTCAGGCTGAAAACACGATTTACGCATTCTGCCATAACTTTGCAGGGAAGCTTCAGAACATGAAATTTTCATATCCCACTATTGCAGAAAGGGTCTTTCTAGTAGTTGCACATCAAATCTAAGCTGTCTGAAGTGTTTTTCGAAAGTTATCAATATTGTTATGTTTGGCGTTCCGGAATCGACCTTATCTCAGGCTGAAAACGCGTTTCCTGCATTGTGGCATAACTTTGTAGGGAAGCTTCAGAACATGAAATTTTCTCCTCCCACTATTGCAGAAAGGGTATTTCTAGTAGTTGCACATCAAATCTAAGCTGTCTGAATTGTTTTTACAAAGTTATCAACATTTTTATGTTTGGCGCTCCGGAATCGACCTTATCTCAGGCTCAAAACGCGTTTTCTGCATTGTGCCATAACTTTGCAGGGAAGCTTCAGAACATGAAATTTTTACCTCCCACTATAGCAGAAAGGGTCTTTCTAGTAGTTGCACATCAAATCTAAGCTGTCGATAGTGTTTTTCCAAAGTTATCAACATTTTTATGTTTGGCGTTCTGAAATCAACCTCATCTCAGGCTGAAAACGCGTTTCTCGCATTGTGCCATAACTTTGCAGGGAAGCTTCAGAACATGAAATTTTAACATCCCACTATAGCAGAAAGGGTCTTTCTAGTAGTTGCACATCAAATCTAAGTTGTCTGAAGTGTTTTTCTAAAGTTATCAACATTCTTATGTTTGGCTTTCCGGAATCAACCTTATCTCAGGCTGAAAACAGGTTTTCTGCATTGTGCCATAACTTTGCAGGGAAGCTTCAGAACATGATAATTTCACCTCCCACTATAGCAGAAAGGGTCTTTCGAGTAAGTGCACATCAAATCTAAGCTGTCGAAAGTGTTTTTCCAAAGTTATCAACATTTTTATGTTTGGCGTTTCGGAATCGACCTTATCTCCGGCTGAAAACGCGTTTTCTGCATTGTGCCATTACTTTGCAGGGAAGCTTCAGAACATGATAATTTCACCTCCCACTAGAGCAGAAAGGGTCTTTCTAGTAGTTGCATATCAAATCTAAGCTGTCTGAAGTGTATTTCCAAAGTTATCAACATTTTTATGTTTGGCGTTCTGGTACCCACCTTATCTCAGGCTGAAAACGCGTTTTCTGTATTGTGCCATAACTTTGCAGGGAAGCTTCAGAAAATGAAATTTTAACCTCCCACTATAGCAGAAAGGGTCTTTCTAGTAGTTGCACATCAAATCTAAGCTGTCTTGAAGTGTTTTTCTAAAGTTATCAACATTTTTATGTTTGGCGTTCCGGAACCCACCTTATCTCAGCCTGAAAACGTGTTTTACATATTGTGCCATAACTTTGCAGGGAAGCTTCAGAACATGAAATGTTCGCCTCCCACTATAGCAGATAGGGACTTTCTTGTAGTTGCACATCAAATCTAAGCTGTCTGAAGTGTTTTTCGAAACTTTTCAACATTTTTATGTTTGGCGGTCCGGAATCGACCTTATCTCAGGCTGAAAACACGATTTACGCATTCTGCCATAACTTTGCAGGGAAGCTTCAGAACATGAAATTTTCATATCCCACTATTGCAGAAAGGGTCTTTCTAGTAGTTGCACATCAAATCTAAGCTGTCTGAAGTGTTTTTCGAAAGTTATCAATATTGTTATGTTTGGCGTTCCGGAATCGACCTTATCTCAGGCTGAAAACGCGTTTCCTGCATTGTGGCATAACTTTGTAGGGAAGCTTCAGAACATGTAATTTTCACCTCCCACTGTAGCAGAAAGGGTCTTTCTAGTAGTTGCACATCAAATCTAAGCTGTCTGAAGTGTTTTTCCAAAGATATCAACATTTTTATGTTTGGCGTTCTGGAACCCACCTTATCTCTGGCTGAAAACGCGTTTTCTGCATTGTGCCATAACTTTGCAGGGAGACTTCAGAACATGAAATTTTCTCCTCCCACTATTGCAGAAAGGGTATTTCTAGTAGTTGCACATCAAATCTAAGCTGTCTGAAGTGTTTTTCCAAAGTTATCAACATATTTATGTTTGGCGTTCTGGAACCCAATGTATCTCAGGCTGAAAACGCATTTTCTGCATTGTGCCATAACTTTGCAGGGAAGCTTTAGAACATGAAATTTTCATATCCCACTATAGCAGAAAGGGTCTTTCTTGTAGTCTCACATCAAATCTAAGCTGTCTGAAGTGTTTTTCCAAAGTTATCAACATTTTTATGTTTGGCGCTCCGGAATCGACCTTATCTCAGGCTCAAAACGCGTTTTCTGCATTGTGCCATAACTTTGCAGGGAAGCTTCAGAACATGAAATTTTTACCTCCCACTATAGCAGAAAGGGTCTTTCTAGTAGTTGCACATCAAATCTAAGCTGTCGATAGTGTTTTTCCAAAGTTATCAACATTTTTATGTTTGGCGTTCTGAAATCAACCTCATCTCAGGCTGAAAACGCGTTTCTCGCATTGTGCCATAACTTTGCAGGGAAGCTTCAGAACATGAAATTTTAACATCCCACTATAGCAGAAAGGGTCTTTCTAGTAGTTGCACATCAAATCTAAGTTGTCTGAAGTGTTTTTCTAAAGTTATCAACATTCTTATGTTTGGCTTTCCGGAATCAACCTTATCTCAGGCTGAAAACAGGTTTTCTGCATTGTGCCATAACTTTGCAGGGAAGCTTCAGAACATGATAATTTCACCTCCCACTATAGCAGAAAGGGTCTTTCGAGTAAGTGCACATCAAATCTAAGCTGTCGAAAGTGTTTTTCCAAAGTTATCAACATTTTTATGTTTGGCGTTTCGGAATCGACCTTATCTCCGGCTGAAAACGCGTTTTCTGCATTGTGCCATTACTTTGCAGGGAAGCTTCAGAACATGATAATTTCACCTCCCACTAGAGCAGAAAGGGTCTTTCTAGTAGTTGCATATCAAATCTAAGCTGTCTGAAGTGTATTTCCAAAGTTATCAACATTTTTATGTTTGGCGTTCTGGTACCCACCTTATCTCAGGCTGAAAACGCGTTTTCTGTATTGTGCCATAACTTTGCAGGGAAGCTTCAGAAAATGAAATTTTAACCTCCCACTATAGCAGAAAGGGTCTTTCTAGTAGTTGCACATCAAATCTAAGCTGTCTTGAAGTGTTTTTCTAAAGTTATCAACATTTTTATGTTTGGCGTTCCGGAACCCACCTTATCTCAGCCTGAAAACGTGTTTTACATATTGTGCCATAACTTTGCAGGGAAGCTTCAGAACATGAAATGTTCGCCTCCCACTATAGCAGATAGGGACTTTCTTGTAGTTGCACATCAAATCTAAGCTGTCTGAAGTGTTTTTCGAAACTTTTCAACATTTTTATGTTTGGCGGTCCGGAATCGACCTTATCTCAGGCTGAAAACACGATTTACGCATTCTGCCATAACTTTGCAGGGAAGCTTCAGAACATGAAATTTTCATATCCCACTATTGCAGAAAGGGTCTTTCTAGTAGTTGCACATCAAATCTAAGCTGTCTGAAGTGTTTTTCGAAAGTTATCAATATTGTTATGTTTGGCGTTCCGGAATCGACCTTATCTCAGGCTGAAAACGCGTTTCCTGCATTGTGGCATAACTTTGTAGGGAAGCTTCAGAACATGTAATTTTCACCTCCCACTGTAGCAGAAAGGGTCTTTCTAGTAGTTGCACATCAAATCTAAGCTGTCTGAAGTGTTTTTCCAAAGATATCAACATTTTTATGTTTGGCGTTCTGGAACCCACCTTATCTCTGGCTGAAAACGCGTTTTCTGCATTGTGCCATAACTTTGCAGGGAGACTTCAGAACATGAAATTTTCTCCTCCCACTATTGCAGAAAGGGTATTTCTAGTAGTTGCACATCAAATCTAAGCTGTCTGAAGTGTTTTTCCAAAGTTATCAACATATTTATGTTTGGCGTTCTGGAACCCAATGTATCTCAGGCTGAAAACGCATTTTCTGCATTGTGCCATAACTTTGCAGGGAAGCTTTAGAACATGAAATTTTCATATCCCACTATAGCAGAAAGGGTCTTTCTTGTAGTCTCACATCAAATCTAAGCTGTCTGAAGTGTTTTTCCAAAGTTATCAACATTTTTATGTTTGGCGCTCCGGAATCGACCTTATCTCAGGCTGAAAACGCGTTTTCTGCATTGTGCCATAACTTTGCAGGGAAGCTTCAGAACATGAAATTTTTACCTCCCACTAGAGCAGAAAGGGTCTTTCTAGTATTTGCACATCAAATCTAAGCTGTCTGAAGTGTATTTCCAAAGTTATCAACATTTTTATGTTTGGCGTTCCGGAATCGACCTTATCTCAGGCTGAAAACGCGTTTCCTGCATTGTGGCATAACTTTGTAGGGAAGCTTCAGAACATGAAATTTTCACCTCCCACTGTAGCAGAAAGGGTCTTTCTAGTAGTTGCACATCATATCTAAGCTGTCTGAAGTGTTTTTCCAAAGATATCAACATTTTTATGTTTGGCGTTCTGGAACCCACCTTATCTCTGGCTGAAAACGCGTTTTCTGCATTGTGCCATAACTTTGCAGGGAGACTTCAGAACATGAAATTTTAACCTCCCACTATAGCAGAAAGGGTCTTTCTAGTAGTTGCACATCAAATCTAAGCTGTCTGAAGTGTTTTTCGAAAGTTATCAATATTGTTATGTTTGGCGTTCCGGAATCGACCTTATCTCAGGCTGAAAACGCGTTTCCTGCATTGTGCCATAACTTTGTAGGGAAGCTTCAGAACATGTAATTTTCACCTCCCACTGTAGCAGAAAGGGTCTTTCTAGTAGTTGCACATCAAATCTAAGCTGTCTGAAGTGTTTTTCCAAAGTTATCAACATATTTATGTTTGGCGTTCTGGAACCCAATGTATCTCAGGCTGAAAACGCATTTTCTGCATTGTGCCATAACTTTGCAGGGAAGCTTTAGAACATGAAATTTTCATATCCCACTATAGCAGAAAGGGTCTTTCTTGTAGTCTCACATCAAATCTAAGCTGTCTGAAGTGTTTTTCCAAAGTTATCAACATTTTTATGTTTGGCGTTCCGGAATCGACCTTATCTCAGGCTGAAAACGCGTTTCCTGCATTGTGGCATAACTTTGTAGGGAAGCTACAGAATATGAAATTTTCACCTCCCACTGTAGCAGAAAGGGTGTTTTTAGTAGTTGCAGATCAAAACTAAGCTGTCTGATGTGTTTTTCCAAAGTTATCAACATTTTTATGTTTGGCGTTCCGGAATCGACCTTATGTTAGGCTGAAAACGCGATTTACACATTGTGCAATAACTTTGCAGGGAAGCTTCAGAACATGAAATGTTCACATCCCACTATAGCAGAAAGGGTCTTTCTAGTAGTTGCACATCAAATCTAAGCTGTCTGACGTGTTTTTCCAAAGTTATCAACATTTTTATGTTTGGCATTCCGGAATCGACCTTATCTCAGGCTGAAAACGCGTTTTACGCATTGTGCCATTACTTTGCAAGGAAGCTTCAGCACATGAAATGTTCACCTCCCACTATAGCAGAAAGGGTCTTTCTAGTAGTTGCACATCAAATCTCAGCTGTCTGAAGTGTCTTTCGAAAGTTATCAACATTTTTATGTTTGGCGTTCCAGAATCGACCTTTTCTCAGGCTGAAAACGCGTTGACTGCATTGTGCCATAACTTTGCATGGAAGCTTCCGAACATGAAATTTTAACCTCCCACTTTAGCAGAAAGGCTCTTTCTAGTAGTTGCACATCAAATCTAAGCTGTCTGAATTTTTTTCCAAGGTTATCAACATTTTTATGATTGGCGTTCCGGAACCCACCTTATCTCAAGCTGAAAACACGTTTTCTGCATTGTGCCATAACTTTGCAGGGAAGCTTCAGAACATGAAATGTTCACCTCCCACTATAGCAGAAAGGGTCTTTCGAGTAGTTGCACATCAAATCTAAGCTGTCTGAAGTGTTTTTCCAAAATTATCAACATTTTTATGTTTGGTGTTCCAGAATCGACCTTATCTCAGGCTGAAAACGCGTTTCGTGCATTGTGCCATAACTTTGCAAGGAATCTTCAGAACATGAAATTTTCACCTCCCACTACAGCAGAAAGGGTCTTTCTAGTAGTTGCACATCAAATCTAAGCTGTCTGAAGTGTTTTTCCAAAGTTATCAACATTTTGATGTTTAGCGTTCCGGAACCCTCCTTATCTCAGGCTGAAAACGCGTTTTCTGCATTGTGCCATAACTTCTCAGGGTAGCTTCAGAACATGAAATGTTCACCTCACACTATAGCAGAAAGGGTCTTTCTAGTAGTTACACATCAAATCTAAGCTGTCTGAAGTGTTTTTCCAAAGTTATCAAGATTTTTATGTTTGGCGTTCCGGAATCGACCTTATCTCAGGCTGAAAACGCGTTTTACGCATTGTGCCATAACTTTGCAGGGAAGCTTCAGAAAATGAAATTTTCACCGCCCACTATAGCAGAAAGGGTTTTCCTAGTAGTTGCACATCAAATCTAAGCTGTCTGAAGTGTTTTTCGAAAGTTATCAACATTTTTATGTTTGGCGTCCCGGAATCGACCTTATCTCACGATGAAAAATTGTTTTCCGCATTGTCCCATAACTTTCCAGGGAAGCTTCAGAACATGAAATTTTGACCTCCCACTATGGCAGAAAGGGTCTTTCTACTAGTTGCACATTAAATCTAAGCTGTCTGAAGTGTTGTTCCAAAGTTATCAACATTTTTACGTTTGTCGTTCCGGAACCCACCTTATCTCATGCTGAAAACGCGTTTTGTGTATTGTGCCATAACTTCTCAGGGAAGCTTCAGAACATGAAATTTTAACCTCCCACTGTAGCAGAAAGGGTCTTTCTAGTAGTTGCACATCAAATCTAAGCTGTCTGAAGTGTTGTTCCAAAGTTATAAACATTTTTATGTTTGCCGTTCCGGAACCCTCCTTATCTCAGGCTGAAAACGCATTTTCTGCATTGTGCCATAACTTTCCAGGGAAGCTTCAGAACATGAAATTTTGACCTCCCACTAAAGCAGAAAGGTACTTTCTAGTAGTTGCACATCAAATCTGAGCCGTCTGAAGTGTTTTTCCAAAGTTATCAACATTTTAATGTTTGGCGTTCCGGAACCCACCTTATCTCAGGCTGAAAAAGCGTTTTCTGCATTGTGCCATAACTTTGCAGGGAAGCTTCAAAACATGAAATTTTCACCTCCCACTATTGCAGAAAGTGTCTTTATAGTAGTTGCACATCAAATCTAAGCTGTCTGAAGTGTTTTTCGAAAGTTATCAACATTTTTATGTTTGGCGTCCCCGAACCCACCTTATCTCAGGCTGAAAATGCGTTTTCCGCATTGTTCCATAACTTTGCAGGGAAGCTTCAGAACATGAAATTTTCAACTCCCACTATAACAGACAGGGTTTTTCTAGTAGTTGCAAATCAAATATAAGTTGTCTGAAGTGTTTCTCGAAAACTATCAACATTTCTATGTTTGGCGTTCCGGAAACGACCTTATCTCGGGCTGAAAACGCGTTTTCTGCATTGTGCCATAACTTTGCAGGGAAGCTTCAGAACATGAAATTTTCACCTCCCACTATAGCAGAAACAGTCTTTCTAGTCGTTGTACATCAAATCTAAGCTATCTGAAGTGTTTTTCCAAAGTTATCAACATTTTTACGTTTGGCGCTCCGGAACCCACATTATCATAGGCTAAAAACACGTTTTTTGCATTGTGCCATAACTTTGCAAGGAAGCTTCAGAACATGAAATTTTCACATCCCAATATAGCATAAAGGGTCTTTCTAGTAGTTGCACTTCAAATCTAAGCTGTCTGAAATGTTTTTCGCAAAGTTATCAACATTTTTATGTTTGGCGTTCCGGAACCCACCTTATCTCAGGCTGAAAACGCGTTTTCTGCATTGTGCCATAACTTTGCAGGGAAGCTTCAGAACATGAAATTTTAACCTCCCACTGTAGCAGAAAGGGTCTTTCTAGTAGTTGCACATCCAATCTAAGCTGTCTGAAGTGTTTTTCCAAAGTTATCAACATTTTTATGTTTGGCGTTCCGGAACCCACCTTACCTCAGGCTGAAAACGCGTTTTCTGCATTGTTCCTTAACTTTGCAGGGAAGCTTCAGAACATGAAAGTTTCAACTCCCACTATAACAGACAGGGTCTTTCTAGTAGTTGCACATCAAATCTAAGTTGTCTGAAGTGTTTTTCGAAAGCTCTCAACATTTTTATTTTTGGCGTTCCGTAACCCTCCTTATCTCAGGCTGAAAACGCATTTTCTGCATTGTGCCATAACTTTGCAGGGAAGCTTCAGAACATGAAATTTTCACCTCCCACTATAGCAGAAACGGTCTTTCTAGTCGTTGTACATCAAATCTAAGCAATCTGAAGTGTTTTTCCAAAGTTATCAACATTTTTACGTTTGGCGCTCCAGAACCCACATTATCATAGGCTAAAAACACGTTTTTTGTATTGTGCCATAACTTTGCAAGGAAGCTTCAGAACATGAAATTTTCACATCCCACAATAGCATAAAGGGTCTTTCTAGTAGTTGCACTTCAAATCTAAGCTGTCTGAAATGTTTTTCCCAAAGTTATCAACATTTTTATGTTTGGCGTTCCGGAACCCACCTTACCTCAGGCTGAAAACGCGTTTTCTGCATTGTTCCGTAACTTTGCAGGGAAGCTTCAAAACATGAAAGTTTCAACTCCCACTATAACAGACAGGGTCTTTCTAGTAGTTGCACATCAAATCTAAGTTGTCTGAAGTGTTTTTCGAAAGCTCTCAACATTTTTATGTTTGGCGTTCCGGAAACGACCTTATCTCGGGCTGAAAACGCGTTTTCCGCATTGTGCCATAACTTTGCAGGGAAGCTTCAGAACATGAAATTTTCAACTCCCACGATAACAGACAGGGTCCTTGTAGTAGTTGCACATCAAATCCAAGCTGTCTGAAATGTTTTTCCAAAGTTATCAACATTTTTATGTTTGGCGTTCCGGAAACGACCTTATCTCAGCCTGAAAACGCGTTTTCTGCATTGTTCCTTAACTTTGCAGGGAAGCTTCAGAACATGAAAGTTTCAACTCCCACTATAACAGACAGGGTCTTTCTAGTAGTTGCACATCAAATCTAAGTTGTCTGAAGTGTTTTTTGAAAGCTCTCAACATTTTTATGTTTGGCGTTCCGGAACCCTCCTTATCTCAGGCTGAAAACTCATTTTCTGCATTGTGCCATAACTTTGCAGGGAACCTTCAGAACATGAAATTTTCACCTCCCACTATAGCAGAAACGGTCTTTCTAGTTGTTGTACATCAAATCTAAGCTATCTGAAGTGTTTTTCCAAAGTTATCAAGATTTTTATGTTTGGCGTTCCGGAATCGACCTTATCTCAGGCTGAAAACGCGTTTTACGCATTGTGCCATAACTTTGCAGGGAAGCTTCAGAAAATGAAATTTTCACCGCCCACTATTGCAGAAAGGGTTTTCCTAGTAGTTGCACATCAAATCTAAGCTGTCTGAAGTGTATTTCGAAAGTTATCAACATTCTTATGTTTGGCGTCCCGGAATCGACCATATCTCAGGATGAAAAATTGTTTTCCGCATTGTCCCATAACTTTCCAGGGAAGCTTGAGAACATGAAATTTTGACCTCCCACTATGGCAGAAATGGTCTTTCTACTAGTTGCACATTAAATCTAAGCTGTCTGAAGTGTTGTTCCAAAGTTATCAACATTTTTACGTTTGTCGTTCCGGAACCCACCTTATCTCAGGCTGAAAACGTGTTTTACGTATTGTGCCATAACTTTGCAGGGAAGCTTCAGAACATGAAATTTTAACCTCCCACTGTAGCAGAAAGGGTCTTTCTAGTAGTTGCACATCAAATCTAAGCTGTCTGAAGTGTTTTTCCAAAGTTATCAACATTTTTAAGTTTGGCGTTCCGGAACCCACCTTATCTCAGGCTGAAAACGCGTTTTCTGCATTGTGCCATAACTTTGCAGGGAAGCTTCAGAACATGAAATTTTCACCTCCCACTATAGCAGAAACGGTCTTTCTAGTTGTTGTACATCAAATCTAAGCTATCTGAAGTGTTTTTCCAAAGTTATCAAGATTTTTATGTTTGGCGTTCCGGAATCGACCTTATCTCAGGCTGAAAACGCGTTTTACGCATTGTGCCATAACTTTGCAGGGAAGCTTCAGAAAATGAAATTTTCACCGCCCACTATTGCAGAAAGGGTTTTCCTAGTAGTTGCACATCAAATCTAAGCTGTCTGAAGTGTATTTCGAAAGTTATCAACATTCTTATGTTTGGCGTCCCGGAATCGACCATATCTCAGGATGAAAAATTGTTTTCCGCATTGTCCCATAACTTTCCAGGGAAGCTTGAGAACATGAAATTTTGACCTCCCACTATGGCAGAAATGGTCTTTCTACTAGTTGCACATTAAATCTAAGCTGTCTGAAGTGTTGTTCCAAAGTTATCAACATTTTTACGTTTGTCGTTCCGGAACCCACCTTATCTCAGGCTGAAAACGTGTTTTACGTATTGTGCCATAACTTTGCAGGGAAGCTTCAGAACATGAAATTTTAACCTCCCACTGTAGCAGAAAGGGTCTTTCTAGTAGTTGCACATCAAATCTAAGCTGTCTGAAGTGTTTTTCCAAAGTTATCAACATTTTTAAGTTTGGCGTTCCGGAACCCACCTTATCTCAGGCTGAAAACGCGTTTTCTGCATTGTGCCATAACTTTGCAGGGAAGCTTCAGAACATGAACTTTTCAACTCCCAATATGACAGACAGGGTCTTTGTAGTAGTTGCACATTAAATCTAAGCTGTCTGAAGTGTTTTTCGAAAGTTATCAACATTTTTATGTTTGGCGTTCCGGAACCCACCTTGTCTCAGGCTGAAAACGCGTTTTCTGCATTGTTCCTTAACCTTGCAGGGAAGCTTCAAAACATGAAAGTTTCAACTCCCACTATAACAGACAGGGTCTTTCTAGTAGTTGCACATCAAATCTAAGTTGTCTGAAGTGTTTTTCGAAAGCTCTCAACATTTTTATGTTTGGCGTTCCGGAAACGACCTTATCTCGGGCTGAAAACGCGTTTTCCGCATTGTGCCATAACTTTGCAGGGAAGCTTCAGAACATGAAATTTTCAACTCCCACTATAACAGACAGGGTCCTTGTAGTAGTTGCACATCAAATCCAAGCTGTCTGAAATGTTTTTCCAAAGTTATCAACATTTTTATGTTTGGCGTTCCGGAAACGACCTTATCTCAGCCTGAAAACGCGTTTTCTGCATTGTTCCTTAACTTTGCAGGGAAGCTTCAGAACATGAAAGTTTCAACTCCCACTATAACAGACAGGGTCTTTCTAGTAGTTGCACATCAAATCTAAGTTGTCTGAAGTGTTTTTCGAAAGCTCTCAACATTTTTATGTTTGGCGTTCCGGAACCCTCCTTATCTCAGGCTGAAAACTCATTTTCTGCATTGTGCCATAACTTTGCAGGGAACCTTCAGAACATGAAATTTTCACCGCCCACTATAGCAGAAAGGGTTTTCCTAGTAGTTGCACATCAAATCTAAGCTGTCTGAAGTGTATTTCGAAAGTTATCAACATTCTTATGTTTGGCGTCCCGGAATCGACCTTATCTCAGGATGAAAAATTGTTTTCCGCATTGTCCCATAACTTTCCAGGGAAGCTTGAGAACATGAAATTTTGACCTCCCACTATGGCAGAAATGGTCTTTCTACTAGTTGCACATTAAATCTAAGCTGTCTGAAGTGTTGTTCCAAAGTTATCAACATTTTTACGTTTGTCGTTCCGGAACCCACCTTATCTCAGGCTGAAAACGTGTTTTACGTATTGTGCCATAACTTTGCAGGGAAGCTTCAGAACATGAAATTTTAACCTCCCACTGTAGCAGAAAGGGTCTTTCTAGTAGTTGCACATCAAATCTAAGCTGTCTGAAGTGTTTTTCCAAAGTTATCAACATTTTTAAGTTTGGCGTTCCGGAACCCACCTTGTCTCAGGCTGAAAACGCGTTTTCTGCATTGTGCCATAACTTTGCAGGGAAGCTTCAGAACATGAAATTTTCACCTCCCACTATAGCAGAAAGGGTCTTTCTAGTCGTTGCACATCAAATCTAAGCTATCTGAAGTGTTTTTCCAAAGTTATCAACATTTTTACGTTTGGCGCTCCGGAACCCACATTATCATAGGCTAAAAACACGTTTTTTGCATTGTGCCATAACTTTGCAAGGAAGCTTCAGAACATGAAATTTTCACATCCCACAATAGCATATAGGGTCTTTCTAGTAGTTGCACTTCAAATCTAAGCTGTCTGAAATGTTTTTCCCAAAGTTATCAACATTTTTATGTTTGGCGTTCGGGAACCCACCTTATCTCAGGCTGAAAACGCGTTTTCTGCATTGTGCCATAACTTTGCAGGGAAGCTTCAGAACATGAAATTTTAACCTCCCACTGTAGCAGAAAGGGTCTTTCTAGTAGTTGCACATCAAATCTAAGCAGTCTGAAGTGTTTTTCCAAAGTTATCAACATTTTTATTTTTGGCGTTCCGGAAAACATCTTATCTCAGGCTGAAAACGCGTTTTCTGCATTGTGCCATAACTTTGAAGGAAAGCTTCAGAACACGAAAGTTTCACCTACCACTATAGCAGAAATTCTCTTTCTAGTAGTTGCACATCAAATCTAAGCTGTCTGATGTGTTTTTCCAAAGTTATCAGCATTTTTATGTTTGGCGTTCCGGAACCCACCTTATCTCAGGCTGAAAACGCGTTTTACGCATTGTGCCATAACTTTGCAGGGAAGCTTCAGAACATGAAATGTTCACCTCCCACTATAGCAGAAAGGTTCCTTCTAGTAGTTGCACATCAAATCTAAGCTGTATGAAATGTTTTCCAAAAGTTATCAACATTTTTATGTTTGGCGTACCAGAATCGACCCTATCTCAGGATGAAAAATCGTTTTCTGCATTGTCCCATAACTTTGCAGGGAAACTTCAGAACATGAAATTTTCACGTCCCACTATAGCAGAAAGGGTCTTTCTAGTAGTTGCACATCAAATCTAAGCTGTCTGAAGTGTTTTTCGAAAGTTATCAACATTTCTATGTTTGGCGTTCCAGAATCGACCTTATCTCAGGCTGAAAATGCGATGTCTGCATTGTGCCATAACTTGGCATGGAAGCTTCCGAACATGAAATTTTAACCTCCCACGATAGCAGAAAGGGTCTTTCTAGTAGTTGCACATCAAATCTAAGCTGTCTGATGTGTTGTTCCAAAGTTAATAACATTTTTATGTTTGGCGTTCCGGAATCGACCTTATCTCAGGCTGAAAACGCGTTTTACGCATTGTGCCATAACTTTGCAGGGAACCTTTAGAACATGAAATTTTCACCTCCCACTATAGCAGAAAGGGTCTTTCTAGTAGTTGCACATCAAATCTAAGCTGTCTGAAGTGTTGTTCCAAAGTTATCAACATTTTTACTTTTGGCATTTCGGAAACCACCTTATCTCAGGCTGAAAACGCGTTTTCTGCATTGTGCCATAACTTATCAGGGAAGCTTCAGAACATGAAATGTTCACCTCCCACGATAGCAGAAAGGGTCTTCCTAGTAGTTGCACATCAAATCTAAGCTGTCTGAGGTGTTGTTCCAAAGTTATCAACATTTTGATGTTTGGCGTTCCGGAACCCTCCTTATCTCAGGCTGAAAACGCGTTTTCTGCATTGTGCCATAACTTCTCAGGGTAGCTTCAGAACATGAAATGTTCACCTCACACTATAGCAGAAAGGGTCTTTCTAGTAGTTACACATCAAATCTAAGCTGTCTGAAGTGTTTTTCCAAAGTTATCAAGATTTTTATGTGTGGCGTTCCGGAATCGACCTTATCTCAGGCTGAAAACGCGTTTTACGCATTATGCCATAACTTTGCAGGGAAGCTTCAGAAAATGAAATTTTCACCGCCCACTATAGCAGAAAGGGTTTTCCTAGTAGTTGCTCATCAAATCTAAGCTGTCTGAAGTGTTTTTCGAAAGTTATCAACATTTTTATGTTTGGCGTCCCGGAATCGACCTTATCTCACGATGAAAAATTGTTTTCCGCATTGTCCCATAACTTTCCAGGGAAGCTTCAGAACATGAAATTTTGACCTCCCACTATGGCAGAAAGGGTCTTTCTACTAGTTGCACATTAAATCTAAGCTGTCTGAAGTGTTGTTCCAAAGTTATCAACATTTTTATGTTTGGCGTTCCGGAACCCACCTTATCTCTGGCTGAAAAAGCGTTTTCTGCATTGTGCCATAACTTTCCAGGGAAGCTTCAGAACATGAAATTTTGACCACCCACTATAGCAGAAAGGTACTTTCTAGTAGTTGCACATCAAATCTGAGCCGTCTGAAGTGTTTTTCCAAAGTTATCAACATTTTTATGTTTGGCGTTCCGGAACCCACCTTATCTCTGGCTGAAAAAGCGTTTTCTGCATTGTGCCATAACTTTGCAGGGAAGCTTCAAAACATGAAATTTTCACCTCCCACTATTGCAGAAAGTGTCTTTCTAGTAGTTGCACATCAAATCTAAGCTGTCTGAAGTGTTTTTCGAAAGTTATCAACATTTTTATGTTTGGCGTCCCCGAACCCACCTTATCTCAGGCTGAAAATGCGTTTTCCGCATTGTTCCATAACTTTGCAGGGAAGCTTCAGAACATGAAATTTTCAACTCCCACTATAACAGACAGGGTCTTTCTAGTAGTTGCAAATCAAATATAAGTTGTCTGAAGTGTTTCTCGAAAACTATCAACATTTCTATGTTTGGCGTTCCGGAAACGACCTTATCTCGGGCTGAAAACGCGTTTTCTGCATTGTGCCATAACTTTGCAGGGAAGCTTCAGAACATGAAATTTTCACCTCCCACTATAGCAGTAACGGTCTTTCTAGTCGTTGTACATCAAATCTAAGCTATCTGAAGTGTTTTTCCAAAGTTATCAACATTTTTACGTTTGGCGCTCCGGAACCCATATTATCATAGGCAAAAAACACGTTTTTTGCATTGTGCCATAACTTTGCAAGGAAGCTTCAGAACATGAAATTTTCACATCCCAATATAGCATAAAGGGTCTTTCTAGTAGTTGCACTTCAAATCTAAGCTGTCTGAAATGTTTTTCCCAAAGTTATCAACATTTTTATGTTTGGCGTTCCGGAACCCACCTTATCTCAGGCTGAAAACGCGTTTTCTGCATTGTGCCATAACTTTGCAGGGGAGCTTCAGAACATGAAATTTTAACCTCCCACTGTAGCAGAAAGGGTCTTTCTAGTAGTTGCACATCAAATCTAAGCTGTCTGAAGTGTTGTTCCAAAGTTATAAACATTTTTATGTTTGCCGTTCCGGAACCCTCCTTATCTCAGGCTGAAAACGCATTTTCTGCATTGTGCCATAACTTTCCAGGGAAGCTTCAGATCATGAAATTTTGACCTCCCACTAAAGCAGAAAGGTACTTTCTAGTAGTTGCACATTAAATCTGAGCCGTCTGAAGTGTTTTTCCAAAGTTATCAACATTTTTATGTTTGGCGTTCCGGAACCCACCTTATCTCAGGCTGAAAACGCGTTTTCTGCATTGTGCCATGACTTTGCAGGGAAGCTTCAGAACATGAAATTTTAACCTCCCACTGTAGCAGAAAGGGTCTTTCTAGTAGTTGCACATCCAATCTAAGCTGTCTGAAGTGTTTTTCCAAAGTTATCAACATTTTTATGTTTGGCGTTCCGGAACCCACCTTACCTCAGGCTGAAAACGCGTTTTCTGCATTGTTCCTTAACTTTGCAGGGAAGCTTCAGAACATGAAAGTTTCAACTCCCACTATAACAGACAGGGTCTTTCTAGTAGTTGCACATCAAATCTAAGTTGTCTGAAGTGTTTTTCGAAAGCTCTCAACATTTTTATTTTTGGCGTTCCGGAACCCTCCTTATCTCAGCTTGAAAATGCATTTTCTGCATTGTGCCATAACTTTGCAGGGAAGCTTCAGAACATGAAATTTTCACCTCCCACTATAGCAGAAACGGTCTTTCTAGTCGTTGTACATCAAATCTAAGCAATCTGAAGTGTTTTTCCAAAGTTATCAATATTTTTACATTTGGCGCTCCAGAACCCACATTATCATAGGCTAAAAACACGTTTTTTGTATTGTGCCATAACTTTGCAAGGAAGCTTCAGAACATGAAATTTTCACATCCCACAATAGCATAAAGGGTCTTTCTAGTAGTTGCACTTCAAAACTAAGCTGTCTGAAATGTTTTTCCCAAAGTTATCAACATTTTTATGTTTGGCGTTCCGGAACCCACCTTACCTCAGGCTGAAAACGCGTTTTCTGCATTGTTCCTTAACTTTGCAGGGAAGCTTCAAAACATGAAAGTTTCAACTCCCACTATAACAGACAGGGTCTTTCTAGTAGTTGCACATCAAATCTAAGTTGTCTGAAGTGTTTTTCGAAAGCTCTCAACATTTTGATGTTTGGCGTTCCGGAATCGACCTTATCTCAAGCTGAAAATGCGTTTTCTGCATTGTGCCATAACTTCTCAGGGTAGCTTCAGAACATGAAATGTTCACCTCACACTATAGCAGAAAGGGTCTTTCTAGTAGTTACACATCAAATCTAAGCTGTCTGAAGTGTTTTTCCAAAGTTATCAAGATTTTTATGTTTGGCGTTCCGGAATCGACCTTATCTCAGGCTGAAAACGCGTTTTACGCATTGTGCCATAACTTTGCAGGGAAGCTTCAGAAAATTAAATTTTCACCGCCCACTATAGCAGAAAGGGTTTTCCTAGTAGTTGCACATCAAATCTAAGCTGTCTGAAGTGTTTTTCGAAAGTTATCAACATTTTTATGTTTGGCGTCCCGGAATCGACCTTATCTCAGGATGAAAAATTGTTTTCCGCATTGTCCCATAACTTTCCAGGGAAGCTTCAGAACATGAAATTTTGACCTCCCACTATAGCAGAAAGGGTCTTTCTACTAGTTGCACATTAAATCTAAGCTGTCTGAAGTGTTGTTCCAAAGTTATCAACATTTTTACGTTTGTCGTTCCGGAACCCACCTTATCTCAGGCTGAAAACGCGTTTTGTGTATTGTGCCATAACTTTGCAGGGAAGGTTCAGAAAATGAAATTTTAACCTCCCACTGTAGCAGAAAGGGTCTTTCTCGTAGTTGCACATCAAATCTAAGCTGTCTGAAGTGTTTTTCCAAAGTTATAAACATTTTTAAGTTTGGCGTTCCGGAACCCACCTTATCTCAGGCTGAAAACGCGTTTTCTGCATTGTGTCATAACTTTGCAGGGAAGCTTCAGAACATGAAATTTTCAACTCCCAATATGACAGACAGGGTCTTTGTAGTAGTTGCACATTAAATCTAACCTGTCTGAAGTGTTTTTCGAAAGTTATCAACATTTTTATGTTTGGCGTTCCGGAACCCACCTTGTCTCAGGCTGAAAACGCATTTTCTGCATTGTGCCATAACTTTGAAGGAAAGCTTCAGAACATGAAAGTTTCACCTCCCACTATAGCTGAAGGGGTCTTTCTAGTAGTTGCACATCAAATATAAGCTGTCTGATGTGTTTTTCCAAAGTTATGAACATTTTTATGTTTGGCGTTCCGGAACCCTCCTTATCTCAGGCTGAAAACGCATTTTCTGCATTGTGCCATAACTTTGCAGGGTAGCTTCAGAAGATGAAATTTTCACCTCCCACTATAGCAGAAACGGTCTTTCTAGTCGTTGTACATCAAATCTAAGCTATCTGAAGTGTTTTTCCAAAGTTATCAACATTTTTACGTTTGGCGCTCCGGAACCCACATTATCTTAGGCTAAAAACACGTTTTTTGCATTGTGCCATAACTTTGCAAGGAAGCTTCAGAACATGAAATTTTCACATCCCACTATAGCATAAAGGGTCTTTCTAGTAGTTGCACTTCAAATCTAAGCTGTCTGAAATGTTTTTCCCAAAGTTATCAACATTTTTATGTTTGGCGTTCCGGAACCCACCTTATCTCAGGCTGAAAACACGTTTTCTGCATTGTGCCATAACTTTGCAGGGAAGCTTCAGAACATGAAATTTTAACCTCCGACTGTAGCAGAAAGGGTCTTTCTAGTAGTTGCACATCAAATCTAAGTTGTCTGAAGTGTTTTTCGAAAGCTCTCAACATTTTTATGTTTGGCGTTCCGGAAACGAAGTTATCTCGGGCTGAAAACGCGTTTTCCGCATTGTGCCATAACTTTGCAGGGAAGCTTCAGAACATGAAATTTTCACCTCCCACTATCGCAGAAAGGGTCTTTCTAGTCGTTGTACATCAAATCTAAGCTGTCTGAAATGTTTTTTCCAAAGTTATCAACATTTTTAAGTTTGGCGTTCCGGAACCCTCCTTATCTCAGGCTCAAAACGCGTTTTCTGCATTGTGCCATAACTTCTCAGGGTAGCTTCAGAACATGAAATGTTCACCTCACACTATAGCATAAAGGGTCTTTCTAGTAGTTGCACATCAAATCTAAGCTATCTGAAGTGTTTTTCCAAAGTTATCAACATTTTTATGTTTGGCGCTCCGGAACCCACATTATCATAGGCTAAAAACACGTTTTTTGCATTGTGCCATAACTTTGCAAGGAAGCTTCAGAACATGAAATTTTCACATCCCACAATAGCATAAAGGGTCTTTCTAGTAGTTGCACTTCAAATCTAAGCTGTCTGAAATGTTTTTCCCAAAGTTATCAACATTTTTATGTTTGGCGTTCGGGAACCCACCTTATCTCAGGCTGAAAACGCGTTTTCTGCATTGTGCCATAACTTTGCAGGGAAGCTTCAGAACATGAAATTTTAACCTCCCACTGTAGCAGAAAGGGTCTTTCTAGTAGTTGCACATCAAATCTAAGCTGTCTGAAGTGTTTTTCCAAAGTTATCAACATTTTTAAGTTTGGCGTTCCGGAACCCACCTTATCTCAGGCTGAAAACGCATTTTCTGCATTGTGCAATAACTTTGCAGGGAAGCTTCAGAACATGACATTTTCAACTCCGACTATGACAGACAGGGTCTTTGTAGTAGTTGCACATCAAATATAAGCTGTCTGAAGTGTTTTTCGAAAGTTATCAACATTTTTATGTTTGGCGTTCCGGAACCCACCTTGTCTCAGGCTGAAAACGCGTTTTCTGCATTGTGCCATAACTTTGAAGGAAAGCTTCAGAACATGAAAGTTTCACCTCCCACTATAGCAGAAAGGGTCTATCTAGTAGTTACACATCAAATCTAAGCTGTCTGATGTGTTTTTCCAAAGTTATCAGCATTTTTAAGTTTGGCGTTCCGGAACCCACCTTATCTCAAGCTGAAAACGCGTTTTCTGCATTCTGCCATAACTTTGCAGGGAAGCTTCAGAACATGAAATGTTCACCTCCCACTATAGCAGAAAGGTTCCTTCTAGTAGTTGCACATCAAATCTAAGCTGTATGAAATGTTTTCCGAAAGTTATCAACATTTTTATGTTTGGCGTACCAGAATCGACCCTATCTCAGGATGAAAAATCGTTTTCTGCATTGTCCCATAACTTTGCAGGGAAACTTCAGAACATGAAATTTTCACGTCCCACTATAGCAGAAAGGGTCTTTCTAGTAGTTGCACATCAAATCTAAGCTGTCTGAAGTGTTTTTCGAAAGTTATCAACATTTCTATGTTTGGCGTTCCAGAATCGACCTTATCTCAGGCTGAAAATGCGATGTCTGCATTGTGCCATAACTTGGCATGGAAGCTTCCGAACATGAAATTTTAACCTCCCACGATAGCAGAAAGGGTCTTTCTAGTAGTTGCACATCAAATCTAAGCTGTCTGATGTGTTTTTCCAAAGTTAATAACATTTTTATGTTTGGCGTTCCGGAATCGACCTTATCTCAGGCTGAAAACGCGTTTTACGCATTGTGCCATAACTTTGCAGGGAACCTTTAGAACATGAAATTTTCACCTCCCACTATAGCAGAAAGGGTCTTTCTAGTAGTTGCACATCAAATCTAAGCTGTCTGAAGTGTTGTTCCAAAGTTATCAACATTTTTACTTTTGGCATTTCGGAAACCACCTTATCTCAGGCTGAAAACGCGTTTTCTGCATTGTGCCATAACTTATCAGGGAAGCTTCAGAACATGAAATGTTCACCTCCCACTATAGCAGAAAGGGTCTTCCTAGTAGTTGCACATCAAATCTAAGCTGTCTGAAGTGTTTTTCCAAAGTTATCATATTTTTTTGTTTGGCGTTCTGGAACCCACCTTATCTCAGGCTGAAAACGCGTTTTCTGCATTGTGCCATAACTTTGCAGGGAAGCTTCAGAACATGAAATTTTCAACTCCCACTATAGCAGAAAGGGTCTTTCTAGTAGTTGCACGTCAAATATAAGCTGTCTGAAGTGTTTTTCCAAAGTTATCAACATTTTTATGTTTGGCATTCCACAATCGACCTTATCTCTGCCGGAAAATGCATTTTTTGCATTGTGATATAACTTTGCAGGGAAGCTTCAGAACATGAAATTTTCACCTCCCACTATAGCAGAAAGGGTCTTTCTAGTAATTGCACATCAAATCTAAGCTGTCTGAAGTGTTTTTCCAAAGTTATCAAGATTCTTATGTTTGGCGTTCCGGAATCAACCTTATCTCAGGCTGAAAACGCGTTTTCTGCATTGTGCCATAACTTTGCAGGGAAGCTTCGGAAAATGAAATTTTAACCTCCCACTATAACAGAAAGGGTCTTTCTAGTAGTTGCACATCAAATCTAAGCAGTCTGAGGTGTTTTTCCAAAGTTATCAACATTTTTATGTTTGGCGTTCCGGAATCGACCTTATCTCAGGCTAAACACGCGTTTTCTACATTGTGCCATAACTTTTCAGGGGAGCATCAGAACATGACATTTTAAACTTCCACTATAGCAGAAAAGGTCTTTCTAGTAGTTGCACATCAAACCTAAGCTGTCTGAAGTGTTTTACCAAAGTTTTCAACACTTTTATGTTTGGCGTTCCGAAACCCACCTTATCTCAGGCTGAAAAAGAGTTTTTGTGCATTGTGCCATAACATCACAGGGAAGCTTCAGAACATGAAATTTTCACCTCCCACTATAGCAGAAAGGGTCTTTCTAGTAGTTGCACATCAAATCTAAGCTGTCTGAAGTGTTTTTCTAAAGTTATCAACATTCTTATGTTTGGCGTTCCAGAATCAACCTTATCTCAGGCTGAAAACGCGTTTTACGCATTGTGCCATAACTTTGCAGGGAAGCTTCAGAACATGAAATTTTAACCTCCCACTATAGCAGAAACGGTCTTTCTAGTAGTTGCACATCAAATCTAAGCTGTCTGAAGTGTTTTTCCAAAGTTATCAATATTTTTATGTTTGGCGTTCTGGAAACCACCTTATCTCAGGCTGAAAACAGGTTTTCAGCATTGTGCCATAACTTTGCAGGGAAGCTTCAGAACATGAAATTTTCACATCCCACTATAGCAGAAAGGGTCTTTCTAGTAGTTGCACATCAAATCTAAGCTGTCTGAAGTGTTTTTCCAAAGTTATCAATATTTTTAAGTTTGGCGTTCCGGAATCGACCTTATCTCAGGCTGAAAACGCGTTTCCTGCATTGTGGCATAACTTTGCAGGGATGCTACAGAACATGAAATTTTCACCTCCCACTGTAGCAGAAAGGGTCTTTCTAGTAGTTGCACATCAAATCTAAGCTGTCTGAAGTGTTTTTCCAAAGTTATCAACATTTTTATGTTTGACGTTCTGGAACCCACCTTATCTCAGGCTGAAAACGCGTTTTCTGCATTGTGCCATAACTTTGCAGGGCGACTTCAGAACATGAAATTTTCACCTCCCACTATATCAGAAAGGGTATTTCTAGTAGTTGCACATCAAATCTAAGTTGTCTGAAGCGTTTTTCCAAAGTTATCAACATTCTTATGTTTGGCGTTCCGGAATCAAACTTATCTCAAGCTGAAAACGCGTTTTACGCAATTTGCCATAACTTTGCAGGAAAGCCTCAGAACATGAAATTTTCACCTCCCACTATAGCAGAAAGGGTCTTTCTCGTAGTTGCACATCAAATCTAAGCTGTCTGAAGTGTTTTTCCAAAGTTATCAATATTTTTATGTTTGGCGTTCCGGAATCGACCTTATCTCAGGCTGAAAACGCGTTTCCTGCATTGTGGCATAACTTTGCAGGGATGCGACAGAACATGAAATTTTCACCTCCCACTGTAGCAGAAAGGGTCTTTCTAGTAGTTGCACATCAAATCTAAGCTGTCTGAAGTGTTTTTCCAAAGTTATCAACATTTTTATGTTTGACGTTCTGGAACCCACCTTATCTCAGGCTGAAAACGCGTTTTCTGCATTGTGCCATAACTTTGCAGGGCGACTTCAGAACATGAAATTTTCTCCTCCCACTATATCAGAAAGGGTATTTCTAGTAGTTGCACATCAAATCTAAGTTGTCTGAAGTGTTTTTCCAAAGTTATCAACATTCTTATGTTTGGCGTTCCGGAATCAAACTTATCTCAAGCTGAAAACGCGTTTTACGCAATTTGCCATAACTTTGCAGGAAAGCCTCAGAACATGAAATTTTCACCTCCCACTATAGCAGAAACGGTCTTTCTCGTAGTTGCACATCAAATCTAAGCTGTCTGAAGTGTTTTTCCAAAGTTATCAACATTTTTATGTTTGACGTTCTGGAACCCACCTTATCTCAGGCTGAAAACGCGTTTTCTGCATTGTGCCATAACTTTGCAGGGCGACTTCAGAACATGAAATTTTCTCCTCCCACTATATCAGAAAGGGTCTTTCTCGTAGTTACACATCAAATCTAAGCTGTCTGAAGTGTTTTTCGAAAGTTATCAACATTTTTATGTTTGGCGTTCCGGAATCGACCTTATCTCAGGATGAAAACACAATTTATGCATTCTTCCATAACTTTGCAGGGAAGCTTCACAACAAGAAATTTTAACATCTCACTATAGCAGAAAGGGTCTTTCTAGTAGTTGCACATCAAATCTAAGCTGTCTGAAGTGTTTTTCCAAAGTTATCAACATTTTTATGTTTGGCGTTCTGGAAACCACCTTATCTCAGGCTGAAAACAGGTTTTCTGCATTGTGCCATAACTTTGCAGGGAAGCTTCAGAACATGACATTTTCACCTCCCACTATAGCAGAAAGGGTCTTTCTAGTAGTTGCACATCAAATCTAAGCTGTCTGAAGTGTTTTTCGAAAGTTTTCAACATTTTTATGTTTGGCGCTCCGGAATCGACCTTATCTCAGGCTGAAATCGCGTTTTCTGCATTGTGCCTTAACTTTGGAGGGATGCTTCAGAACATGAAATTTTAACCTCCCACTATAGCAGAATGGGTCTTTCTACTAGTTGCACATCAAATCTTATCTGTCTGAAGTGTTTTTCCAAAGTTATCAACATTTTTATGTTTGGCGTTCTGGAAACCACCTTATCTCAGGCTGAAAACGCGTTTTACGCATTGTGCCATAACTTTGCAGGGAGACTTCAGATCATGAAATTTTCTCCTCCCACTATAGCAGAAAGGGTCTTTCTCGTAGTTGCACATCAAATCTAAGCTGTCTGAGGTGTTTTTCGAAAGTTTTCAACATTTTTATGTTTGGTTTTCCTGAATCGACCTTATCTCAGGCCGAAAACGCGTTTTCTGCATTGTGCCATAACTTTGCAGGGAAGCTTCAGAACATGAAATTTTCAAATCCCACTATAGCAGAAAGGGTCTTTCTCGTAGTTGTTCATCAATTCTAACCTGTCTGAAGTGTTTTTCGAAAGTTATCAACATTTTTATATTTGGCGTTCCGGAATCGACCTTATCTCGGGCTGAAAACGCGTTTTCTGCATTGTGCCATAACTTTGCAGGGACGCTTCAGAACAGCAAATTTTCACCTCCCTCTATAGCAGAAAGGGTCTTTCTAGTACTTTCACGTGAAATCTAAGCTGTCTGAAGTGTTTTTCCAAAGTTATAAACATTTATATGTTTGGCGTTCCGAAATCGATCTTATCTCAGGCTGAAAACGCGTTTTCTGCAATGTGCCATAACTTTGCAGGGAAGCTTCAGAACAAAAAATTTTCAACTCCCACTTGAGCAGAAAGGATATTTCTAGTAGTTGCACATCAAATCTAAGCTGTCTGTAGAGTTTTTCCTGAGTTATCAACATTTTTATGTTTGGCGTTCCTGAATCGACCTTATCTCAGTCTGTAAGCGCGTTTTCAGCATTGTGCAATACCTTTGGAGGAAAGCTTCAGAACATGACATTTTCAAATCCCACTATAGTAGAAAAGGTCTTTCTAGTACTTGCACATCAAATCTAAGCTGTCTGAAGTGTTTTTCGAAAGTTATCAACATTTTTATGTTTGGCGTTCCGGAACCCACCTTATCTCAGGCTGAAAACGCGTTTTCTGCATTGTGCCATAACTTTGCAGGGAAGCTTCCGAACATTAAATTTTAACCTCCCACTATAGCAGAACGGGTTTTTCTAGTAGTTGCACATCAAATCTAAGCTGTCTGAAATGTTGTTCCAAAGTTATCAACATTTTGAGGTCTGGCGTTCCGGAACCCACCTTATCTCAGGCTGAAAACGCGTTTTGTGCATTGTGCCATAACTTTGCAGGGAAGCTTCAGAACATGAAATTTTCACCTCCCTCTATAGCAGAAAGGGTCTTTCTAGTAGTTGCACATCAAATCTAAGCTGTCTGAAGTGTTTTTCCAAAGTTATCAACATTTTTATGTTTGGCGTTCTGGAACCCACCTTATCTCAGGCTGAAAACGCGTTTTGTGCATTGTGCCATAACTTTGCAGGGAAGCTTCAGAACATGAAATTTTAACCTCCCACTATTGCAGAAAGTGTCTTTCTAGTAGTTGCACATCAAAGCTAAGCTGTCTGATGTGTTTTTCCAAAGTTATCAACATTTTTACGTTTGGCGTTTCGGAACCCACCTTATCTCAAGCTGAAAACGCGTTTTCTGCATTGTGCCATAACTTTGCATGGAAGCTTCAGAACATGAAATGTTCACCTACCACTATAGCAGATAGGGTCTTTCTAGTAGTTGCTCATCAAATCTAAGCAGTCTGAAGTGTTTTTCGAAAGTTATCAACATTTTTATGTTTGCAGTTCCAGAATCGACCTTATTTCAGGCTAAAAAAGCGCTGTCTGCATTGTGCCATTACTTTGCATGGAAGCTTCCGAACATGAAATTTTAACCTCCCACTGTAGCAGAAAGGGTCTTTCTAGTAGTTGCACATCTAATCTAAGCTGTCTGATGTGTTTTTCCAAAGTTATCAACAGTTTTATGTATGGCGTTCCGGAATCGACCTTATCTCAGGCTGAAAACGCGTTTTACGGATTGTGCCATAACTTTGCAGGGAACCTTTAGAACATGAAATTTTCACCTCCCACTATAGCAAAACGGGTCTTTCTAGTAGTTGCACATCAAATCTAAGCTGTCTGAAGTGTTTTTCCAAAGTTTTCAACATTTTTATGTTTGGCGTTCCGGAACCCACCTTATCTCAGGCTGAAAACGCGTTTTCTGCATTGTGCCATAACTTTGCATGGAAGCTTCAGAACATGAAATTTTAACCTGCCACTATAGCAGAAAGGGTCTTTCGAGTAGTTGCACATCAAATCTAAGCTGTCTGAAGTGTTTTTCCAAAGTTATCAACATTTTTATGTTTGGCGTTCCGGAATCAACCTTATCTCAGGCTGAAAACGTATTTTCTGCATTGTGCCATAACATTGCAAAGGAAGCTTCAGAACATGAAATTTTCACCTCCCACTACAGCAGAAAGGGTCTTTCTAGTAGTTGCACATCAAATCTAAGCTGTCTGAAGTGTTTTTCCAAAGTTATCAACATTTTTATGTTTGGCATTCCGGAATCTACCTTATCTCAGGCTGAAAACGCCTTTTACGCTTTGTGCCATAACTTTGCAGGGAAGCTTCAGAAAATGAAATTTTCACCTCCCACTACAGCAGAAAGGGTCTTTCTAGTAGTTGCACATCAAATCTAAGCTGTCTGAAGTGTTTTTCCAAAGTTTTCAACATTTTTATGTTTGGCGTTCCGGAACCCACCTTATCTCAGGCTGAAAACGCGTTTTCTGCATTGTGCCATAACTTTGCAGGGAAGCTTCAGAACATGGAATTTTAACCTGCCACTATAGCAGAAAGGGTCCTTCTAGTAGTTGCACATCAAATCTAAGCTGTCTGAAGTGTTTTTCCAAAGTTATCAACATTTTTATGTTTGGCGTTCCGGAACCCACCTTATCTCAGGCTGAAAACAGGTTTTCTGCATTGTGACATAATTTTGCAGGGAAGCTTCAGAACATGAAATTTTAACCTGCCACTGTAGCAGAAAGGGTCCTTCTAGTAGTTGCGCATCAAATCTAAGCTGTCTGAAGTGTTTTTCCGAAGTTATCAACATTTTTATGTTTGGCGTTCCGGAATCTATCTTATCTCAGGCTGAAAACGCTATTTACGCTTTGTGCCATAACTTTGCAGGGAAGATTCAGAACATGAAATTTTGACCTCCCACTATAGCAGAAAGGGTCTTTCTAGTAGTTGCACATCAAATCTAAGCTGTTTGAAGTGTTTTTCGAAAGTTATCAAAATTTTTATGTTTGCCGTTCCAGAATCGACCTTATCTCAGGCTGAAAACGCGTTTTCTGCATTGTGCCATAACTTTGCAGGGAAGCTTCAGAACATGAAATTTTCACCTCCCACTATCGCAGAAAGGGTCTTTCTAGTAGTTGCACATCAAATCTAAGCTGTCTGAAGTGTTTTTCGAAAGTTATCAACATTTTTATGTTTGGCGCTCCGGAACCCACCTTATCTCAGGCTGAAAACGCGTTTTCTGCATTGTGCCATAACTTTGCATGGAAGCTTCAGAACATGAAATTTTAACCTGCCACTATAGCAGAAAGGGTCCTTCTAGTAGTTGCACATAAAATCTAAGCTGTCTCAAGTGTTTTTCCAAAGTTATCAACATTTTTATGTTTGGCGTTCCGGAATCTACCTTATCTCAGGCTGAAAACGCTTTTTACGCTATCCGCCATAAATTTGCAGGGAAGCTTCAGAAAATGAAATTTTCACCTCCCACTATAGCAGAACGGGTTTTTCTAGTAGTTGCACATCAGATCTAAGCTGTCAGAAGTGTTTTTCCAAAGTTATCAACATTTTTATGTTTGGCATTCCGGAATCTACCTTATCTCAGGCTGAAAACGCCTTTTACGCTTTGTGCCATAACTTTGCAGGGAAGCTTCAGAAAATGAAATTTTCACCTCCCACTACAGCAGAAAGGGTCTTTCTAGTAGTTGCACATCAAATCTAAGCTTTCTGAAGTGTTTTTCCAAAGTTTTCAACATTTTTATGTTTGGCGTTCCGGAATCGACCGAATCTCAGGCTGAAAACGCGTTGTCTGCATTGTGCCATAACTTTGCAGGGAAGCTTCAGAACATGAAATTTTCACCTCCCACTATAGCAGAAAGGGTCTTTCTAGTAGTTGCACATCAAATATAAGCTGTCTGAAGTGTTTTTCGAAAGTTATCAACATTTTTATGTTTGGCGTTCCGGAATCGACCGAATCTCAGGCTGAAAACGCGTTGTCTGCATTGTGCCATAACTTTGCATGGAAGCTTCCGAACATGAAATTTTAACCTCCCACTATAGCAAAAAGGGTCTTTCTAGCAGTTGCACATCAAATCTAAGCTGTCTGAAGTGTTTTTCCAAAGTTATCAACATTTTTATGTTTGGCGTTCCGGAACCCACCTTATCTCAGGCTGAAAACGCGTTTTCTGCATTGTGCCATAACTTTGCAGGGAAGCTTCAGAACATGAAATTTTCACCTCCCACTATAGCAGAAAGGGTCCTTCTAGTAGTTGCACATCAAATCTAAGCTGTCTGAAGTGTTTTTCCGAAGTTATCAACATTTTTATGTTTGGCGTTCCGGAATCTATCTTATCTCAGGCTGAAAACGCTTTTTACGCTTTGTGCCTTAACTTTGCAGGGAAGCTTCAGAAAATGAAATTTTCACCTCCCACTATAGCAGAACGGGTTTTTCTAGTAGTTGCACATCAAATCTAAGCTGTCAGAAGTGTTTTTCCAAAGTTATCAACATTTTTATGTTTGGCGTTCCAGAATCGAAATAATCTCAGGATGAAAATGCGTTTTCTGCATTGTCCCATAACTTTCCAGGGAAGCTTCAGAACATAAAATTTTGACCTCCCACTATAGCAGAAAGGGTCTTTCTCGTAGTTGCACATCAAATCTAAGCTGTCTGAAGTGTTTTTCGAAAGTTATCAACATTTTTATGTTTGGTGTTCCAGAATCGACTTTATCTCAGGCTGAAAATGCGTTGTCTGCATTGTGCCATAACTTTGCAAGGAAGCTTCAGAACATGAAATTTTCACCTCCCACTACAGCAGAAAGGGTCTTTCTAGTAGTTGCACATCAAATCTAAGCTGTCTGAAGTGTTTTTCCAAAGTTTTCAACATTTTTATGTTTGGCGTTCCGGAACCCACCTTATCTCAGGCTGAAAACGCTTTTTCTGCATTGTGCCATAACTTTGCAGGGAAGCTTCAGAACTTGAAATTTTAACCTGCCACTATAGCAGAAAGGGTCCTTCTAGTAGTTGCACATCAAATCTAAGCTGTCTGAAGTGTTTTTCGAAAATTATCAACATTTTTATATTTGGTGTTCCGTAACACAACTTATCTCAAGCTGCAAACGCGTTTTCTGCATTGTGCGATTACTTTGCAGGGAAGCGTCCGAACATGAAATTTTCAACTCCCACTATAACAGACAGGGTCTTTCTAATAGTTGCACATCAAAACTAAGTTGTGTGAAGTCATTTTCGAAAGCTATCAACATTTTTTAGGTTGGCGTTCCGGAAACGACCTTATATCGGGCTGAAAACGCGTTTTCTGCATTGTGCCTTAACTTTGCAGGGAAGCTTCAGAACATGAAATTTTCACCTACCACTATAACAGACAGGGTCTTTGTAGTAGTTTCACATCAAATCTAAGCTGTCTGAAGTGTTTTTCCAAAGTTATCAACATTTTTTTGTTTGTCGTTCCGGAACCCACCTTATCTCTGGCTGAAAACGCGTTTTCCGCTTTGTGCCATAACTTTGCTGGGAATCTTCAGAACATGAAATTTTAACCTCCCACAATAGCATAAAGGGTCTTTCTAGTAGATACACATCAAATCTAAGCTGTCTGAAATGTTTTTTTCCAAAGTTATCAACAATTTTATGTTAGGCGTTCCGGAACCCACCTTATCTCAGGTTGAAAAAGCGTTTTCTGCATTGTGCCATAACTTTGCAAGGAAGCTTCAGAACATGAAATTTTCACCTCCCACTAAAGCAGAAAGGGTCTTTCTTGTAGTTACACATCAAATCTAAGCTGTCTGATGTGTTTTTCCAAAGTTATCAACATTTTTATGTTTGGCGTTCCGGAACCCACCTTATCTCAGGCTGTAATCGCGTTTTCTGCCTTGTGCCATAACTTTGCAGGGAAGCTTCAGAACATAACATTTTCACATCCCACTATAGCAGAAAGGGTCTTTCTAGTAGTTGCACATCAAATCTAAGCTGTTTGAAGTGTTTTTCCAAAGTTATCAACATTTTTATTTTTGGCATTCCGGAATCGACCTTATCTCAGGCAGAAAACCCGATTTACGCATTGTGCCATAACTTTGCATAAAGCATCAGGACATGAAATTTTCACATCCCACTATAGCAGAAAGGGTCTTTATCGTAGTTGCACAACAAATCTAAGCTGTCTGAATTGTTTTTCCAAAGTTGTCAAAATTTTTATGTTTGGCGTTCCGGAACCCACCTTATCTCTGGCTGAAAACGCGTTTTCTCCATTGTGCCATACCTTTGCAGGGAAGCTTCAGAACATGACATTTTCACCTTCCACTAGAGCAGAAAGGTCTTTCTAGTACTTGCACATCAAATCTAAGCTGTGTGAAGTGTATTTCAAAAGTTATCAACTTTTTTTTGTTTGGCGTTCCTGAATCGACCTTATCTCCGGCTGAAAACGCGTTTTACGCATTGTTTCATAACTTTGCATACAGCTTCTGAACATGAAATTTTCACATCCCACTATAGCAGAAAGGGTCTTTCTCGTAGTTGCACATCAAATCTAAGCTGTCTGAAGTGTTTTTCCAAAGTTGTCAACATTTTTATGTTTGGCGTTCCGGAACCCACCTTATCTCATGTTGAAAACGTGTTTAACGCAATGTTCCATATCTTTGCAGGGAAGCTTCAGAATATGCAATTTTAACCTCCCACTATTGCAGAAACGGTCTGTCTTGTAGTTGCACATCAAATCTAAGCTGTCTGAAGTGTTTTTCCTAAGTTATCAACATTGTTATGTTTGGCGTTCCGGAATCGACCTTATCTTAGGCTGAAAACGCGTTTTACGCATTGTGCCATAACTTTGCATAAAGCTTCAGAACATGAAATTTTTACCTCCCACTACAGCAGAAAGGGTCTTTCTAGTCGTTGCACATCAAATCTAAGCTGTCTGAAGTGTCTTTGCAAAGTTATCAACTTTTTTATGTTTGGCGTTCCGGAATCGACCTTATCTCAGGCTGAAAACTCGTTTTACGCATTGTGCCATAACTTTGCATACAGCTTCTGAACATGAAATTTTAACCTCCCACAATTGCAGAAAGGGTCTGTCTTGTAGTTGCTCGTCAAATCTAAGCTGTCTGAAGTGTTTTTCCAAAGTTATCAACATTTTTATGTTTGGCGTTCCGGAATAGACCTTATCTCAGGCTGAAAACGGGTTTTACGCATTGTGCCATAATTTTGCATAAAGCTTCAGAACATGAAATTTTCACCTTCCACTATAGTAGAAATGGTCTTTCTAATAGTTGCTCGTCAAATCTAAGCTGTCTGAAGTGTTTTTCCAAAGTTATCAACATTTTTATGTTTGGCGTTCCGGAATCGACCTTATCTCAGGCTGAAAACGCGTTTTACGCATTGTGCCATGACTTTGCAGGGAAGCTTCAGAACATGAAATTTTCACCTCCCACTATGGCAGAAAGGGTCTTTCTAGTAGTTGCAGATCAAATCTAAGCTGTCTGAAGTGTTTTTCAAAAGGTTTCAACATTTTTATGTTTGGCGTTCCGGAATCGAATTTATCTCAGGCTGAAAACGCGTTTTCTGCATTGTGCCTTACTTTGCAGGGAAGCTTCACAACATGAAATTTCACATCCCACTATAGCAGAAACGTTTTTTCTTGTGGTTGTACATCAAATCTAAGCTGTCTGAAGTGTTTTTCCAAAGTTATCAACATTTTTATGTTTGGCGTTCCGGAATCGACCTTATCTCAGTCTGAAAACGCGTTTTCTGCATTGTGCCATAACTTTGCAGGGAAGCTTCCGAACATGAATTTTTCACCTGCCACTATAGCAGAAAGGGTCTTTCTAGTAGTTGCACATCAAAACTAAGCTGTCTGAAGTGTTTTTCCAAAGTTATCAACATTTTTATGTTTGGCGTTCCGAAACCCACCTTATCTCAGGCTGAAAACGCGTTTTCTGCATTGTGCCATAACTTTGCTGGGAAGCATAGAACATGACATTTTCACCTCCCACTATAGCAGAAAGGGTCTTTCTAGTAGTTGCACATCAAAACTAAGCTGTCTGAAGTGTTTTTCCAAAGTTATCAACATTTTTATGTTTGGCGTTCCGGAATCGACTTTATCTCAGTCTGAAAACGCGTTTTCTGCATTGAGCCATAACTTTGCTGGGAAGCTTCAGAACATGAAATTTTCACATCCCACTATAGCAGAAAGGGTCTTTCTAGTAGTTGCACATCAAATCTAAGCTGTCTGAAGTGTTTTTCCAAAGTTATCAACATGTTTATGTTTGGCGTTCTGGAACTCACCTTATCTCAGTCTGAAAACGTGTTTTTTGCATTGTGCCATAACTTTGCAGGGAAGCCTCAGAACATGTAATTTTCACCTGCCGCTGTAGTAGAAAGGGTCTGTCTTGTAGTTGCACATCAAATCTAAGCTGTCTGAAATGTTTTTCCAAAGTTATCAACATTTTTATGTTTGGCGTTCCGGAATCGACCTTATCTCAGGCTGAAAACGCGTTTTACGCATTGTGCCATAACTTTGCATAAACCTTCAGAACATGAAATTTTCACATCCCACTATAGCAGAAAGGGTCTTTCTCGTAGCTGCACATCAAATCTAAGCTGTCTGAAGTGTTTTTCCAAAGTTGTCAGCATTTTTATGCTTGGCGTTCCGGAACCCACCTTGTCTCAGGCTGAAAACGCGTTATACGCATTGTAGCATAACTTTGCAGGGAAGCTTCAGAACATCGAATTTTCGCCTCCCACTATAGCAGAAAGGGTCTTTCTAGAAGTTGCACATCAAATCTAAGCTGTCTGAAGTGTTTTTCCAAAGTTATCAACTTATTTATGTTTGGCGTTCTGGAAACCACCTTATCTCAGTCTGAAAACGCGTTTTCTGCATTGTGCCATAACTTTGCAGGGAAGCTTCAGAACATGAAATTTTCACGTCTCACTATAGCAGAAATGGTCTTTCTAGTAGTTTCACGTGAAATCTAAGCTGTCTGAAGTGTTTTTCCAAAGTTAGCAACATTTTTATGTTTGGCATTCCGGAATCGACTTTATCTGAGGCTGAAAACGTGTTTTCTGCATTGTGCCATAACTTTGCAGGGAAGCTTCAGAACATGAAATTTTAAATTTCCACGATAGCAGAAAAGGTCTTTCTAGTAGTTGCACATCAAATCTAAGCTGTCTGAAGTGTTTTTCCAAAGTTTTCAACATTTTTATGTTTGGCGTTCGGGAACCCACCTTATCTCAGGCTAAAAACGCGTTTTCTGCATTGTGCCATAACTTTTCAGGGGAGCTTCAGAACATGACATTTTAAACTTCCACTATAGCAGAAAAGGTCTTTCTGGTAGTTACACATCAAATCTAAGATGTCTGAAGTGTTTTTCCAAAGTTATCAACATTTTTACGTTTGGCGTTCCTGAATCGACCTTATCTCAGGCTGAAAACGCGTTTTACGCATTGTTCCATAACTTTGCAGGGAAGCTTCAGAACATAAAATTTTCACCTCCCACAATGGCAGAAAGGGTCTTTCTTGTAGTTGCACATCAAATCTAAGCTGTCTGAAGTGTTTTTCCAAAGTTATCAACATTTTTATTTTTGGCGTTCCGGAATCGACCTTGTCTCAGTCTGAAAACGCGTTTTCGGAATTGGGCCATAACTTGGCAGGGAAGCTTCAGAACATGAAATTTTCACCTCCAACTATAGCAGAAAGGGTCTTTCTAGTAGTTGCACATCAAATCTAAGCAGTCTGAAGTGTTTTTCCAAAGTAATCAACATTTTTTTGTTTGGCGTTCCGGAATCGACCTCATCTAAGGCTGAAAACACGTTTTACGCATTGTGCCATGACTTTGCATAAAGCTTCAGAACATGAAATTTTCACCTCCCACTACAGCAGAAAGGGTTATTCTAGTAGTTGCACATCAAATCTAAGCTGTCTGAAGTGTTTTTCCAAAGTTTTCAACATTTTTATGTTTGGCGTTCGGGAACCCACCTTATCTCAGGCTGAAAACGCGTTTTCTGCATTGTGCCATAACTTTTCAGGGGAGCTTCAGAACATGACATTTTAAACTTCCACTATAGCAGAAAAGGTCTTTCTGGTAGTTGCACATCAAATCTAAGCTGTCTGAAGTCTTTTTCCAAAGTTATCAACATTTTTATGTTTGGAGTTCCGGAACCCACCTTTTCTCAGGCTGAAAACGCGTTTTCTGCATTGTGCCATGACTTTGCAGGGAAGCTTCAGAATATGATATTTTAACCTCCCACTATTGCAGAATGGGTCTGTCTTGTAGTTGCACATCAAATCTAAGCTGTCTGAAGTGTTTTTCCAAAGTTATCAACATTTTTATGTTTGGCGTTCCGGAATCGACCTTATCTCTGGCTGAAAACTCGTTTAACGCACTGTGCCATAACTTTGCATACAGCTTCTGAACATGAAATTTTCACATCCCACTATAGCAGAAAGGGTCTTTCTCGTAGTTGCACATCAAATCTAAGCTGTTTGAAGTGTCTTTCCAAAGTTATCAACATTTTTATGTTTGGCGTTCCGGAACCCACCTTATCTCAGACTGAAATCGCGTTTTCTCCATTGTGCCATAATTTTGCAGGGAAGCTTCAGAACATGAAATTCTAAACTTCCACTTTTGCAGAAAAAGTCTTTCAAGGAGTTGCACATCAAATCTAAGCTGTCTGAAGTGTTTTTTTAAAGTTATCAACAATTTTATGTTTGGCGTTCCGGAACCCACCATATCTCAGGCTGAAAACGCGTGTTCTGCATTGTGCCATAACTTTGGATAAAGTTTCAGAACATGAAATTTTCACATGCCACTATTGCAGAAATGGTCTTTCTCGTAGTTGCACGTCAAATCTAACCTGTCTGAAGTGTATTTCAAAAGTTATCAACTTTTTAATATTTGGCGTTCCTGAATCGACCTTATCTCAGGCTGAAAACGCGTTTTCTGCATTGTGCCATAACTTTGCAGGGAAGCTTCAGAACATGAAATTTTCACATCCCACTATTGCAGAAAGGGTCTTTCTCGTAGCTGCACATCAAATCTAAGCTGTCTGAAGTGTTTTTTCAAAGTTATCAACATTGTTATGTTTGGCGTTCCGGAATCGGCCTTATCTCAGGCTGAAAACGCCTTTTACGCATTGTGGCATAACTTTGCACGGAAGCTTCAGAACATCAAATTTTCACCTCCCACTATAGTAGAAATGGTCTTTCTAATAGTTGCACTTCACATCTAAGTTGTCTGAAATGTTTTTCCAAAGTTATCAACTTTTTAATATTTGGCGTTCCTGAATCGACCTTATCTCAGGCTGAAAACGCGTTTTCTGCATAGTGCCATAACTTTTCAGGGAAGGTTCAGAACATAAAAATTTCACATCCCACTATAGCAGAAAGGGTCTTTCTAGTAGTTGCACATTTAATCTAAGCTGTCTTAAGTGTTTTTCCAAAATTATCAACATTTTTATGTTTGGCGTTCCGGAACCCACCTCATCTCAGTCTGAAAATGCGTTTTCTGCATTGTGCCATAACTTTGCAGAGAAGCTTCAGAACATGAAATTTTCAACTCCCACTTTAGCAGAAAGAGTCTTTCTAGTAGTTGCACTTCACATCTAAGTTGTCTGAAGTGTTTTTCCAAAGTTATCAACATTTTTATGTTTGGCTTCCGGAATCGACCTAATCTCAGGCTGAAAACGCGCTTTACGCAATGTGCCATAACTTTGCATATAGCTTCAGAACATGAAATTTTCACCTCTCATTATAGCAGAAAGGGACTTTCTAGTAGTTGCAGATCGAATCTATGCTGACTGAAATGTTTTTCCAGAGAAATCAACATTTTTATGTTTGGCGTACCGGAACCCACCTTATCTCAGGCTGAAAACGTGTTTTCTGCATTGTGCCATAACTTTGCAGGAAACCCTCAGAACATGGTATTTTCACCTCCCACTCTCGTAGAAAGGGTCTTTTTAGTATTTGCACATCATATCTAAGCTGTCTGAAGGGTTTTTCCAAAGTTATCAACATTTTTATGTTTGGCGTTCCTGAACCCACCTTATCTCAGTCTGAAAACGCATTTCCTCCATTGTGCCATAACTTTGCAGGGAAGATTCAGAACATGAAATTTTCACCTCCCACTATAGCAGAAAGGGTCTTTCTAGTAGTTGCACATCAAATCTAAGCTGTCTGAAGTGTTTTTCAAAGTTATCAACATTTTTATGTTTGGCGTCCGGAATCGACCTTATCTCAGGCTGAAAACGCGTTTTACGCATTGTGCCATAACATTGCATGTAGCTCAGAACATGATATTTTCACCTCCCACTGAAGTAGAAAGGGTCTTTCTAGTAGTTGCACATCAAATCTAAGCTCTCTGAATTTTTTTCCAACGTTATCAACATTTTTATGGTTGGCGTTCCGGATCCCACCTTATCTCTGGCTGAAAATGCATTTTCTGGATTGTGCCATAACTTTGCAGAGAAGCTACAGAACATGAAATTTTCACCTCCCACTATAGCAGAAAGGATCTTTCTAGTAGTTGCACATCAAATCTACGCTGTCTGAAGTGTTTTTCCAAAGTTATCAACATTTTTATGTTTGGCGTTCCGGAACCCACCTTATCTCAGGCTGAAAACGAGTTTTCTGCTTTGTGCCATAACTTTGCAGGGAAGATTCAGAACATGAAATTTTCACCTCCCGCTATAGCAGAAAGGGTCTTTCTAGTAGTTGCACATCAAATCTAAGCTGTCTGAAGTGTCTTTCCAAAGTTATCAACATTTTTATGTTTGGCGTCCGTAATCGACCTTATCTCAGGCTGAAAACGCGTTTCACGCATTGTGCCATAACTTTGCATGTAGCTCAGAACTTGAAATTTTCACCTCCCACTATAGCAGAAAGGGTTTTTCTCGTAGTTGCAGATCAAATCTATGCTGTCTGAAATGTTTTTCGAAAGTTATCAACATTTTTTTGTTTGGCGTTTCGGAACCCACCTTTTCTCAGGCTGAAATCGCGTTTTCTGCATTGTGCCATAACTTTGGAGGGAAGCCTCAGAACATGAAATTTTCACATCCCACTATAGTAGAAAGGGTCTTTCTAGTAGTTGCACATCAAATCTAAGCTGTCTGAAGTGTTTTTCCAATGTTATCAGCATTTTTATGTTTGGTTTTCCGGAATCGACCTTATCTCAGGCTGAAAATGCGTTTTACGCATTGTGCCATAACTTTGCAGGGAAGCTTCAGAACATGAAATTTTCACCTCCCACAACAGCAGAAAGGGTTTTTTTAGTAGTTGCAGATCAAATCTATGCTGACTGAAATGTTTTTCCAGAGTAATCAACATTTGTATGTTTGGCGTACCGGAACCCACCTTATCTCAGGCTGAAAACGTGTTTTCTGCATTGTGCCATAACTTTGCAGGAAACCCTCAGAACATGATATTTTCACCTCCCACTATAGTAGAAAGGGTCTTTCTAGTATTTGCACATCATATCTAAGCTGTCTGAAGTGTTTTTGCAAATTTATCAACATTTTGATGTTTGTTGTTCCGGAATCGACCTTATCTCAGGCTGAAAACGCGTTTTACACATTGTGCCATAGCTTTGCAGAGAAGCTACAGAACATGAAATTTTCAACTCCCACTATAGCAGAAAGGGTCTTTCTAGTAGTTGCAGATCGAATCTAAGCTCTCGCAAGTCTTTTTCCAAAGTCATCAACATTTTTATGTTTGGCGTTCCGGAACCCACCTTATCTCAGGCTGAAAACTCGTTTTCTGCATTGTGCCATAACTTCTCAGGGAAGCTTCAGAACATGACATTTTCACATCCCACTATAGCAGAAAGGGTCGTTCTAGTGGTTGCAGCACAAATCTATGCTGTCTGAACTGTTTTTAGAGGGTTATCAACAATTTTATTTTTGGCGGTCCCAAACCCACTTTCTCTTCGGACGAAAACGCGTTTTACGCACTGTTCACTCACTGGACAGCGATGCCCCAGAAGATGAAATTTTCACCTGAAACTTTAGCAGAAACCGTATTTCTACAAGGTGCAGAACTAACTCAACCTGTCTAAAGTGATTTCAGAGAGTTAACATTTTTATTTATGTTGGTCTGTAAACCACCTTTTCTTTGGCTGAAAACGGATTTTATGCACTGTTCACTCACTGCTCTGGGATGCCAGATAAGATGAAAATTTCTCGAACAGCTATAGGAAAAACACTCTTTCTAGTATAATAAACACTAAACCTACATTTCTGAACTGTATTTCAGACGGGTTATCAACTATTTTTTTTCCTGTTTAGAAACCGAGCTTCTCTCGGGCTGAAAACGCGTTTTCTTGCACTGTTCACTCACTGATCAGAATAGTTTATGAACCTCAAAATACTACCTGCAAAAACAGTCTTTCTAGTATATTCAACACTAAACCTATATTTCTGAACTGTTTTTAGAGGGTTATCAACAATTTTATTTTTGCCGTTCCGAAACCCACATTCTCTTTGGCCGGAAACGCGTTTTACGCACTGTTCACTCACTGCTCAGCGATTCCCCAGTACATGAAAATTTCACCTACCACTATAGCAGAAAAGGTATTTGTACAAGGTCCAGAACTAACTCAACCTGTCAACATTTTTACTTGTGTCGTTCTGTAAACTACCTTTCCTTTGGCTGAAAACGTGTTTTATGCACTGTTCACTCACTGCTCAGTGATGCCTCACAACATGAAAATTTCACCTGCAACTATAGGAAAAGCACTCTTTCTAGTATATTCAACACTAAACGTACATTTCAGTACTTTTTTTAGACTTTTTCTGAGCGATGCCTCAGAACATGAAAATTTCACCTATACTATAGCAGAATCTGCTATAGTCTTTCTAGTAGCTGCAGAACTAATTCAACCTCTCCTAAGTGGTTTCAATGAGTTATCAACATTTTAATGTTTGTTGGTCTGAAAACCACTGTCCCTCGGGAGAAAAAGCATTTTCTGCACTGTTCACTGACTGATCAGAATCGCCTGAGAACAGTGAAAATATCAAGTGTAAATATAGCAAAAACACCATTTCTAGTATATTCAGCACTAAATAAAACTTTCTGAACTGTTTTCAAAGCGTTTTTAGCATTTTATATTTTGAAAACGGCATTCAGTGCACTGTTCAAACACTGCCCAGGTGTGACTCAGAACATGAAAATTTCAACTGCAACAATACGAAAAACACTCTTTCTAGTGTATATAGCACTAAATGTACCTTTCTGAACTGTTTATCAGTGGGTTATCAACCTCAGAACATGACAATTTTACCTGCCAATATTAGCAGAAAAGGTGTTTTTGAGAGGGTGCAGAACTAATTCAACCTGTCTAAGGTGGTTTCAGAGAGTTAGCAACATTTTTATTTTTATTTGTGTCGGTCTGAAAACCACCTTTTCTTGAGCTGAATACGCATTTTCTGCTCTCTTCACTCACTGCTCAGGGATTACTCACAACATGAAAATTTCACCTGCAACTATAGGATAAACACTCTTTTTAGAATATTCAACACTAAACCTACATTTCTGAACGATATCTCAGGCGGTTCACTTTTTTTTTTCTCGTCTGAAACCCAGCTTTTGACGGGTTGAAAAGGCGTTTTCTGCACTGTTCACTGACTGATCGGAATAGTCTCTGAACATGAAAATATCACGTACAACTATAGGAAAAACAGCCTTTCTAGTGTGACGCCCACTTATGTGTGTTCACAGAGTGTGTGTTAGATGTCATTTAATTGTTCAACATGGAGTTGATTAACCGGCAGGTATATAATTAGGTCAGTAGAGTGCAGGATAGGACAGAGGTTGGGCATTGAAGATGTGTGGGTAAATAGGAAGTGACTCTTTTTTCATTACTTTACTCACCATCGACAAATGTGGAAGCCTCGCGTGAATCTGTCCACATTTTGTTTCAGGTTAATTGATTATATGGTTGTCATATCACAATATAGTTTTTTGTGATTGCATTGTACAGTAGTTTTGTCGACCAAAGTGGCTTCAGGAGAGTGCAAGGACCGTGTTTTGTTGCATGAAAGCGAATAATTACATTTCACTGAGGTCCTGGTTCAACCGTTTAAACGAGAAAATCGAATGTCATCTATACATCTTCTATACAAATACTCATCACATCTGTGACACTGCAGTCCTGAGTTTCGAACAAGATAAATATGATATTACTGGATGTAAGGCAGTAAAATTAATATTTTGCAAAATGTTTAAAAGAATAATTTACAGTCATAAGAATCAACTGTTTATATTGTACAAAAACTGTATCATTTAAATGTAAAATCAGAGCGAAATACATGTCATGTTCTACTTTTATTTGAATTGTTTGATAAAAACAGATGGAAATGTGAATTGCAAACCTCATTGACATGATTTAAAAAGACAGCTTGTTGAGCAGATGTGATCTGCAGCAGCAGGGTCATTAGCACGTCTTGTTTACTTCTCACTCGGTCTACAGCAGCATTTCCTGCCTATGGGACTGTGGATTTCCGGTCAGCAGACCCCACGCCCAACACAAATGAAGCTCCATCCATCAACATGTAGAAACGCCGGAGGGAAATAAGTGCAGATGGAAACTTCTTCCACAAACTACTGCTTCATGTTTTCCATTGACAATGTGCCAACGTCGCTGTGATGCAAGCTAGGTCGGCCGCGACATGGGCCTCATCACCGGGGGCCCAAAAACGCAGTTTATCTCCATGCTGCCTCCCAAGTCATGAGACAAGAGACGCTTAAAAGGGCCACTGTGGAGCAGCCAGTAAATGATGTGTTTCATGGGTGGTTTTTGAAGAGTTGATTAACCGGCAGGTATATAATTCGGTCAGTAGAGGGCAGGAGAGGACAGAGGTTGGGCATTGAAGATGTGTGGGTAAATAGGAAGTGACACTTTTTTTCATTACTTATCTCACCATCGATAGATGTGGAAGCCTCACGTGACTCTGTCCACATTTAGTTTCAGGTTAGTCAAATCCCTTTGTTTCTAATGTTTGTCCTCTTGGGATTGACTGATTTGGGGTCTCGGTGTGTGGATGGTGATGTGGTTTTTGAGTATACTGTTTTTCCTTCGTACTTTGAGTTCGCTCTGTGTGGATGTGGCGCTTGTAAGCTAATACTGACAACCTACGTTGACATGGCACGGGTGATTGAGTTGTGTGGAGTTCGGTTTGCTTGTGGTGAATAACGGTGTTTGGTGAAAAGTAAAGTTTTATTATTTCTCAACACTAGCCAAAAGGTTTAATGGCAGAATTATACATTCAGATGAAAAGCAATTATGCATGTGGTTCATGATATCTGACAGTTGTTGTATGACAAAGTGAGATGTTTGTGAGTGATGTTTCAGAAAGAGATCTAATTGTGGTGTGGGTTACCACAATGAAAAAAAAGAATCCCTTGGATTACTTGGATTATCGACACATGTGGAAGCCTTGTGTGACTCTGTCGGCATTTTGTTTCAGACGGCGTTCTACTGACCACATTGAGACACCACTTTTTAACTGTAGACAAGGTCACAGTATTCAAACCTGTTACAGATGCATAGTTTTAGATACAAAGTTTTCTTCCTAATCTTTTGGAGGGACCGACTGGTCTCTCCAAAAGGAGCAGCGACGATCAGCACGGCTATGATTTGGATGGTTGGGGTCACCCCGCCCCTTCGACCAGCGACGGTGTTCCCCCCCGGACAGCGGCTGTGTGTGGAGTAGGCGCCATGAGCGGAGCACCACGCTGACGGACTGTTGAAACTCCAAAATTTCTGGTCGAGTAAGAGAGGTTCTGCGATGGATGAGCCGGTCCACGGAGCTCATAAAGAGCGCGATGATGTTCTCAAGCGCTGTGAGCTGGTTGCCGACGGCGTACACACCATTCCACTGCGGTATGGTGGCTCTGTCAGAGGTGGGTGGGATGGTCCCTCCTCACGGGGGAGGTCGAGATTCCGGGGCGAACGCATCAGGTATCGTGCATGACGGCTGAGTGAGCGGGAACGCCGCGCTGCCAATCCAAACCCTCCATGTGGTAAGCTCTGTACCTGACCAAGTGTGGTCCGAGTGCCAGTGGAGTGTCAGAACCGCGCCGGGAATAGTCCAGATTTCTTCCAGTTGAGGGCAGACAACATGCGGTCGTGATCTGTGTGTAGTCTCGCCATCCAACGCCAGCAGGCCGTTAGTGAAGAGGGATGATTCTTGAGCTGCCGGTGGAGAGAGAGCTCAACTTCGATACGACGGCGGCGGATGACATGAGGCGCAGGAGAAGATCAAGCGGGAACCTGACTCCACCATACGGAATGCAGCCAACTCTGGGAACACAGTCTCCAGATCCACCTCATAGCAGCGCCTGGCTCTCGTGAAACTCATCCCATGGCTTGGAAGAAGGAAATGTGCAACGGTTCGACTGCTTGTAGGCCAGTCGCAGCGTCCTATTCGCAGACGTTTAGTGTTGAATATACTAGAAATAGTTTTTTCGCTCTCGTTGCAGGTGAAACTTTCATGTTCTGAGGGATCGCTGAGCAGTGAGTGAACAATGCAGAAAACAGGTTTTCTGCCCGAGGGACCTGTAGCTTTCAGACCATCACACATAAAAATGTTGATCAGTCTCTGAAACCACTTCGGAGACATTGAATTTGTTCTGCAGCTACTAGAAAGACCCCTTCTGCTAAGCTGGTGTGCGCTCATGACTCCTGTTTGGACTCAACCAGTAGTCCAAGTATGTCATAATCCGCAGACTCTGTCTCCTTAGTAGGTCGAGCCACTCCTCCATGCACTTGGCGAAAAAAAGAGGCCCTAGACACTAGAGACCGTGTTGTGGAAGTAGGCATCTGCAAGATCTATGGAGGTCATACACTCTGACACTATGATTCACTCCAGGAATCTGCTGGTAGTCTGGAACCGGTGTCTGGTCATGAATTGGTTGAGGAGACTGAGATCCAGAACAGGTCTCCACTCTCCTGTCTTCTTGGGTTCCAGAAAGAACCCGCCGTAAAACCCAGTGTAGGAGGATCACTTTGGCACTAGCTAGATTATTTCCTTTGACAGGAATCGCGGTCCTCCTCCATCAGACATGACTGCTTGTTTTCTGAGTTCACTCAGGTCCATGTGGTGACGCAAAACCTGGGGGTTGACTGTGAATCTGAAGGGCGTGTCAATGACTGTTTATTTTCTCGATCCATATGGGGAGGTGAGGAGAGAGGTGCCCTGAGCACAGGAGCGGACCTGGCCTCCAGGGCGGGTCTAGGACGAAAGGGTCGTCGGTGCTCAGCGCCCACTCCTCTGGGGACTTCAAGTCCCACTGGTTCTTCAAAAACAGACTCGCTTTTGTCATCTGAGCCGTCAGAGGAATTCGGTTCCCCAAACTTGCAGTTTACCTTGATCTGACACTGCAATTCTCCTAAGATGGAGACCCCAGGGACTGGCCCAATCATCCTCAGAAAGAGATGACGATGTCCTGCTTGCCTCTGAGAGGTTTGGAGGGCTGCAGAGAACAGAATCACAGACAGACATCGCATCAGACATCGCACAAGGGAGCTGAGAACAGAGCAGGTCTGGCACGCAGCGCCTACTGAGTGATACTCCGAAGTGGTGGCTTTCGCGGTCCTGTGGCGACCCCTGCTGGAAACTGGCGAGTCTGAGGAATAAGAAGAGTCAAGCTGAAATAAGAAATAAGAAGAGAAGCTGAATTGAAACTCCCCTGACTTTTGACTTGCACCGGGTTCTGTTGTGAGACGGGAAAGAGTTATTTGACGCCTGTCCTTCTTATTGTGGCGAAGCTGAGGAAAAACATAACTTCTTGGCTCCAGAAACTTCCCCACGACCGTTCTGGCGTCAGAGATAAAGAGGCAGAGAGACTGTTACTATACTGCTCGGTCTCCTGAGACGATGTCAAACAAAAACAAATTTTTGAAGCCAGAGTTTGGACTGACTGGAACCGGAAGAGAACTTGGCGGCTAATAAACCCTAATTTTGGTCAGAGAAGAAACAGACCCGATACCAAATTAATGCATCTTATTTTTTTTCAAGTTAGACTTTGGTTTAGATGCATACTTTTACATACAAAGTTCTTCCTACGCTTTTGGAGGGAGCAGAGGTGAGAGCAACCGACTGGTCTCTCCAAGAGGAGCGGCGATGATCAGCCCGGCTATTATACGGTGTTCCCCCCAGGCGGCGGCTGTGTGTGGAGGAGGCCCTGCGAGCAGAGCACCACGCTGACGGACTGTTGTGTCTCCAAAATCTCTGGTGGAGTCCACGGAGCTCATAAAGAGTGCGATGATGTTCTCAAGCGCTATGAGCTGTTTGCCGACACCATTTACCATACTACTGCGCGATGGTGGCTCTGTCAGTGCCGGGTGGGATGGTCACTCCTCAGGGTGGAGGTTAAGCTCCAGGGGCGAGGGCATCGCGCATCATGCATGACGGCTGAGTGAGAGCGAACACTGGCCCGCAAATCCAAACCCTCCACCTATTAAGCTCCGTACCTGACCACGTGCGGTGCTAGTGCCAGTAGAGTGTCAGAACTGCGCCGGGAATAGTCCGGATTGTTGTTTTTGTTGAAAATTTGTTTTCAATAAAATCATTGCTTGAAGCATCGTATTTGCGTTTTTTTTATTATTATTCGTATTGAATTCGCTCCTGCCAGCGCCTCGGCCTCGACCTCTCCTCCGGGTCTGGTCGCCTGGGGTCCTGTCCGCGAACCTGGCGACACTGCTCAATGATGGTCCAGACATTTGATTCGTTCTCCCAAGAGGGTTGAAGAGACACGCCCTGTGGTAGCCAAAGCTGAAAGGAAAACACACAGGACGTATCAACACAGCAGGTTTTATTCACAGTTCCAACTTCCAAATGATGACATGGCAACATAACAAGGGCGCCCCGAATTTGTGACCCCAAATAATCCCATGACGCATCACAACACGTCCACTGTAGAACTTCTTCTCCGGTTTGCTGTGGCGGCTGAATATGAGGCCTGAGGCATTTTGAGGACTCATGCAATGACACCTACGAGAGACGCACTGGACCCTGGAGCAGAGGATGGTCCGATGTTGGCAGTCAGCTGCACCTGGGTCACCTCATCCCCTGGACAGAGTTGTCTTGAGAGCACAAAAAGGCCAAACTGTTGGCCATCGCTCTGATCTGTGCACCTCCCTTCCGCCCTTTCCCCCATGCAGGTCCGGTAGTAGAGGCGAGCCGTTGTACGATCTCCGGACACTGAGAGGGCTCCGTCCCAGCCAGGTTTTGGCCGAACCCCGGCATCAGCGTGGCTCTCATTACGTCTGTGATTGAGGTGGCACTTTCTTCTTACCGGTCACATGCGCCGCCGGAATATAATTGCAGAACTGTGCTGGATTTGAGATAGTAGAACAACCTAACAATATGCTTATTAACATTGTCTTTGTTTGAATGAACCGCGGGAGACAAGTGATCCAAACGCAAAAGCACAGCTTGACACAAACAGTGCAAGAAACAACGCAGTCCTTGGCCACTCTGGGGCCAGGGGGCGATGAGTTCAACTCCTCCATCCTGCAGTGACCGGAATCCAATTGTAGCCAGGATGAAGGGGGAGCTCAGGTGAGCAATCCAAAACCCATCCGGAACTCTGAATCACCCATGAGGTCAAACTGGACCTGCCTATGACAGTTCCGATGCCACCGCCACACCCGGGGTCTATCCAGCCTGAATGAATGAATGTATGGGTCGTGAAGATGTAGCATTAACAACCCCTCATAAATAGAGTGTAATTTTGCACGCCGGGTGGCAGGAGATGCTGCCTCAACTTTGCCACCGTAAGCTGAAGTAGAAGGTGGCATTCACAACCCCTCATATATGGAGTGTAACTTACACTCTGGATCAGCAAGAACTGCGTTGCCCTCTTTTAGCCACTATATGGCTGAAATAGAATGTGGCATTAACAATCCTCCATCCCTGGAGAGAAAACATTTACTGAGCAGCTATAGTCAGGGTTCTAGTTTGAGCTGAGCAAGAAAGAGGGAGTTTATTCACAAATGAATAGACAGTTATGCAGGAATCCGGTGGATCTCAGGACGCTGCACACTGCACAGCACTGTAATGATGCAGATACCAGAGCCAGTGCTGTGAATGAAGGCCTACTGGTTGCAGGGTTCGGCTGCTCCTGAAGACAGAAAGACAAGAGGGAAGGAGGATGCAGACACAACAGACAAGTAGTGGTCAGCAAAAGTAGAGATTGATGACCAAGAAGCTGCCTGGCAGTTTTCTTTAAGAGATACTCCCTTGAAAGCGGCAACAGATGTTTCCAGGCATTTTGTCGAGTGTGCGCTCAGGGAGTCTGGTGCCTGTTTTCCCGCAGTGTCATAGGCTTTCATGATGGCAATTCCAAGCCAATGTGACAACCTGTGAGGGGACAGTGCCTGCCCCTTCTTTCCACCAGGGAGAGCCACCCACAGACTGTCTTTCTGAAGGGTGGGACTCGATCCAGTTAACCGACCATATTTGGAGGGAGAACTTGGCAGCGGAGAGACGTTTGGCCCACGAAGAAGCGCTGCGGAAGAGAAACACTTTATTGCACCAAAAACACAAAAGCATCAGCCCTCTTACCCGTTGCACCGCCTGACCGAAGGAAAAAGGTGCATTTAGATGAAGAGAGCCTCCCCTCGGTCAGCAAGTGATTCTCTCATCTATTGCCCAGAGCTGCTGGAAGCACCTGCAGACAGGACAACATGAGGCAAAGAAGAAGCTGCTACGTCAGACAAATAGAAATCTGCAAAAGTTGAGGCGGAAGCTCAGGAGGCTGCTTGTAAGATTTCTGCCAAAGAAAGTCCTCTGAAGGCAGCTATGGATGTTGCCCCTTTTTACCACCTGCCAGAGCCACCCACAGCTTCTATGTTTTCCTGAAGGCCTTGACTCCATTCAGATAAGCTCTCAGTGCACTCACGGGACACACCTTGTGGAAGCGCTAGAGGTTCTCATCCGGGTGTGGGGAAGGCCAGAAAGCCTTCACGGAGGCCGACAGAAATTTGGGAAAAAAGGTTGGAGTGAGACCACCGAATCACCAACACCAAATCAAATACAGTCAGGACTAATCGAGAAGGCACATAGTTCTCCAAACCCTCCTGATGGAGGCCAAGACTCGGAGGAGAGCTGCTTTGTAAGCCACCAGCTCCAAAGGAGCCTGATCAAGTGGCTCGAACGCAGCTTCAGAGAGAGAAACCAATTAAAAATCCCAATAGGGGCAGATGCATTTGGAGGTGTTTAGCTTCAGCCGAGCATCGTGGCATGTTGGACTTGATCCGGTAAACTGCAGGGTGGCCGTCTCCCTTTAAATTCTTACCGGTCACATGCGCCGACGGAGTCGCCGCATCTGGCACATCAAGCGAAGAAGCTTGAGACTGATGAGGAGCGGAGCGGCTCATCTGGACCACGGAAACTTCAGGCAGGACTGAGGTCTCATCGCAGTCATGGGAGAGACTTGTCGCATCACCGCAGGAGCAGATTTAACCGGAGGAGACTCACCGCTGGCCGCGCTCCGTGCGTGGACGTCGGAATCTTCAGCAGCAGCTTCTCCTGGGGCAGTCGGCTTTGAGTCTCTGACCAGAAGAAATTTCTGTTTTGTGGAAAATTTTATTTCAATAAAAGCATTGCTAGAAGCATAGTACTTCCAGCGCCTGAGCAGCGCAGAAAATGCATTTTCTGCCCGAGAGAAGGTGGGTTTTGGACCGTCAAAAATACAATTGCTGATAACCCTCTGAAAACAGTTCAAAAAGGTAGATTTAGTGGCGAATATACAAGAAAGAGTCTTTTTCATATAGTTGCTGGTGATATTTTCTTGTTCTCAGGCTATTCTGATCAGTGAGTGAACAGTGCAGACAACTGCAGGTAACCTATTGTAACTGTTGTTCTCAGAAGTGTGCGACGCCCTCTAGTGAGGCTTTGCTATTGGATATTCTCCCAGAACCGTGTTCCAACACTGAAGAAAAAAAACATGAACTTGCCACCTAATGGGGGCAGACTACTCCCCTATATAGGAGGTGGTATAATAATGCCTCACCCTCCATTCAACTTCCTCATTGAGTGCGGTAGCTGCGTGACGAGACTAGAGGGCTTCGCACACTTGGGAGAACAATGGTAACAATTGGGAACCTACAGTTCTCCTTCAGAGTGCTCCGCCCTCTAGTGAGGCTTCGCTATTGGATAACCCCAAGAGCTAAGCGAGGGGAGAAATGTACCCCCAGCTAGCCGCCACTAGTGAGTAAGAATGACCCCTCGCAGTGAAAAACCCCGCCTAGTGAGGACACCGCCCCCACGGCGGCCCGAGCCATAACCACCCAAACTCCAAACACTGCAACACACTGCACCTAGGAGTAGTCATAAACTCCTTCTCCGAGTCTTGATTCGGGCAATAACTGAAATTATTTCAGGGACTCGGAGGGTCCCCAGGGCTTCCGTTATGCAACCTAACTCCAAATGAGGAAAAAAGGGAGGAAGGAACGGAATTAGCGTGCAGAACACGCACTCTGAAGCCGGATGGCCAAATCTCCAACAGCATTTAGGTGAGACTGCAGGAAGCTTGTATAAATGCCTCATACATGAACCTAAAGGGGAGGCCAACCATCTCTGGAGTCCCAGGGTAGCGCCTGTAATGGAGAGGGATCATGAACCAATCTTGGAAACAAATGCAGGCTCAACATGACACCAGAACCTGAATCTACAACAGTGTCCTTGGCCTGTAAGAAACAAAGCCCCAAAAGGAGAATTAATTTACCCATGTCCTGTCCATCATGAGTCCCGCAAATGAAGGTGGCGGACGGGAAGCGAGCCTGGTTCACCTGCGAGAAAGGTGAGCGAGGTGTCACTGAGCCACAATTTTAGCAATACAACACTATAAAAGAGGTTCAAGTGGCTTAACATGTTGGAAGGAGATGTCCAAAAGGGGAATTCTGGTCTTTTCTTCCCAGACCAGACGTTGTAAAACTGTGGAAAAAAAAAAAAACCAAATAGTGAGGGAATGATGTATATGATGCTGGAGTATGATTGGATCTGTGATATCAGCATCAAGCTCCCATGGAATTCATAAGAAGGTGAAGGATTGTAACTGAAGAGCATGCACCTGATCAGACCTCCATGATCCACGAATGGGCCATGGAGTTCGCTGACGCCTCCACAAGATAAGCTCTGGCAAAGGTGGAGACCAAAGTCCATGACGCTGTGGAACATTTATCTTCCATCGGTACTCCAAGCGACAGGGCGGTGGAGGAAGCCATGCAACAGGGAGAGTGTGTCTGAGTGCCCTCCAGTGCAGCCTGAGTAGAGAGTGCTACCCCGTGCTGGCAGCCGCCATAGCAGATAAGGAGACTCTCTGACCATCTAAAACATTTCACCCTTTGTAAGTAGCAATCCAGTGCCCTCAATGGCCACAGAGTGTGTAGGAGAGCCTGTGATGCATCCTCATGTGGAGTTGATGCATGAACTGATGATGAACTGATGTGTGGGAGGAAGAGTTAACTTCGGGTTGGATGGCTGGATTGGGACGGATGGTGACTGGGGAACCATCAATACGAAAACAAATACAGTCAGGGTGGACAGACAGGGCACGTAGGTGCGGGGGTGGTGACTTCAGGGCTCCTCCTGCTTGGACCAGGTGCAAGTCCCAAAACTCGCCCTTCACAAGTTGCACTAGTTCTGGAAACCAGAGGCACTGGGGCACACCAGGGTCACAATGATCGCACGCCGAACCTGAGTTTTCAGGGACTCAGGGACAGGCTTACGCTGAATCTCTATTGCACGATGTGCTCCAACACCAAGCTGGTGTGCGCTCATGATTCCTGTTTGGACCTGGCTAGAAACAACCAGTGGTCCAAGAATCCAAGACACTGTCAGAATCCGCAGACCCTGTCTCCTTAGTGGTTCTAGCCCCGCCTCCACGCACTTGGCGAAGGTGTGAGGCACTACAGAGTTGTGTAGATACACCTGACCCTCTAGCCCAAACTGGAGAAACTTTGTATGACTCGGCCAAACCGTGTTGTGGAAGTAGGCGTCTGCAAAATCTATGGAGGTCTTCCACTCTCACACTCTGACTCACTCCAGGAGTCTCCAGGTAGTCCAGAACCGCTGTCTGGTCATGAATTGGTTGAGGAGACTGAGGTCCAGAACAGGTGTCCACTCTCCTGTCTTCTTGGGTTCCAGAAAGTACCGAGAGTAAAACCCAGTGTAGGTGGATCGCTTTGGCACGAGCTCGATTACTTCCTTTGACAGGAGAGCGTGCCTCCTCCATCAGAAATGACCGCTGGTTCTCTGAGTTCACCCAGGTCCACGTGGTGTCGCAGAACCTCGGGGGTTGACTGTGAAACTGAAGGGCGTGTCAATGACTGAGTATCTTCTCGATCCATATGGGCAGGTGAGGACACAGGCTCTTTCAGTTCGGAAGATACTCTGTCAAGACAGGCGCCCTGAGCACAGGAGAGGACCCGCCCTCCGGGTCGGGTCCTGGTCGAAAGGGCCGTCGGTGCTCAGCCCCCACTCCTCTCGGAAATTTCTGTCCCGCTGGATCTTCAAAAACAGACTCGCATTTGTTAGGTGAGCCGTCAGAGGAAGTAAGGCCCCCAAACTTGTGATGACTTGTGTGATGAACTCGGGCTGCAGTGTACCTTGATCTGACACTGCAATTCTCCTGAGATGGACCCCGAGGGACCAGCCCAATCATCCTCAGAAAGAGATGACTCCGTAGATGACGATGTCCTACCTGCCTCTGAGAGGTTTGGAGGGCTGCAGAGAACAGAATCACAGACCGACATCGCATCAGACATCGCGTGAGGGAGCTGAGAACAGAGCAGGTCCGGCACGCTGCGCCTACTGTGTGATCCTCTGAAGAGGTGGCATTGGCGGTCCTGTGGCGACCCCTGCTGGAACGTGGCGAGTCTGAGAAATAAATAGAATTGAAACTCTCCTGACTTTTGGCTGGAACTGGGATCTGTTGAGAGAAGGGCAAGAGTTATTTGACGCCTATGCTTCTTATTGTGTCAAAGCTGAGGAAAAACATCATTTCTTAGCTCCAGAAACTTCCCCAGGGACAGTTCTGACGTCAGGGATAAAGAAGCAGAGAGACCGTTACTATACTGCTCGGACTCCTGAGACGATCTCAAGCAAAAACAAATCGCACTGACTGGAACCGTAAGAAAACGTGGCCGGTGATAAACCGTAATTTTGGGCAGAAAAGAAACAGGCCAGATACCAAAGTAATGCATCTTATTTTTTTATTTTTTTTCAAGTTAGACTTTGGTTTAGATGCATACTTTTAGATACAAAGTGCTTCCTACGCTTTTGGAGGGAGCAGAGGTGAGCGCAGCCGACCGGTCTCTCCAAGAGGAGCAGCGATGATCAGAATGGCTATGATCCCCACGGCTGGGCTCAAACCGCCCCTTAGACCAGTGACGGTATTTCCCCCGGGCAGCGGCTGTGTGTGGAGGAGGCGCCGCGAGCAGAAGACCACGCCGACGGACTGTTGAATCTCCAAAATCTCTGGTGGAGTAAGAGAGGTTCTGCGATGGATGAGCCTGTCCACAGAGCTCATAAGGAGCGCGATGATGTTCTCAAGCGCTATGAGCTGGTTGCCGACAACGTAGACACCATTCTACTGCGTGATGGTGGCTCTGTCAGCGGGTAGTCACTCCTCAGGGGGTAGGTCATGCTCCAGGGGCGAGGGCATCGTGCATGATGGCTAAGTGAGAGGGAACGCTGCGCCGCAAATCCAAACCCTCCACCTTGTAGTAAGCGCCGTACCTGACCATGTGTGGTCCTAGTGCCAGTGGAGTTTCAGAACTGGGCCGGGAATAGTCTGGATTTCTTCCAGTTGTGGGCAGACAACATGCTGTCGTACCCTGTGAGTAGTCTCGCCATCCAACGCCAGCTCGTCGTCAGTGAAGTGGGATGATTCTTGAGCTGGCGGTGGAGAGAGAGCTCAACTTCGATGCGATGGGCGGCTGATGCCATGTAGCGGGGGTGACAAGTGGGAACCTGCCTGACTCCACCACATGGAATTCAGCCATCTCTGGGACCAAAGTCTCCGGATCCACCTCATAGCAGCGCCTGGCTCTCGTCAAACTCATCCCATGGCTTGGAAGCAGGGAATGTGGAACGGTTTGACAGCTTGTAGGCCAGTCACAGCGCCCTATTCGTAGAGGTTTAGTGTTGAATATACTAGAAAGAGCGTTTTTCCGATAATTGCAGGTGAAATTTTCACGTTCTGAGTCCCCCTTCTAAGCAGTGAGTGAACAGTGCAGAAAACGCATTTTCAGCCCGAGGCACGAGCTCGATTACTTCCTTTGACAGGAGAGCGTGCCTCCTCCATCAGAAATGACCGCTGGTTCTCTGAGTTCACCCAGGTCCACGTGGTGTCGCAGAACCTCGGGGGTTGACTGTGAAACTGAAGGGCGTGTCAATGACTGAGTATCTTCTCGATCCATATGGGCAGGTGAGGACACAGGCTCTTTCAGTTCGGAAGATACTCTGTCAAGACAGGCGCCCTGAGCACAGGAGAGGACCCGCCCTCCGGGTCGGGTCTTGGTCGAAAGGGCCGTCGGTGCTCAGCCCCCACTCCTCTCGGAAATTTCTGTCCCGCTGGATCTTCAAAAACAGACTCGCATTTGTTAGGTGAGCCGTCAGAGGAAGTAAGGCCCCCAAACTTGTGATGACTTGTGTGATGAACTCGGGCTGCAGTGTACCTTGATCTGACACTGCAATTCTCCTGAGATGGACCCCGAGGGACCAGCCCAATCATCCTCAGAAAGAGATGACTCCGTAGATGACGATGTCCTACCTGCCTCTGAGAGGTTTGGAGGGCTGCAGAGAACAGAATCACAGACCGACATCGCATCAGACATCGCGTGAGGGAGCTGAGAACAGAGCAGGTCTGGCACGCTGCGCCTACTGTGTGATCCTCTGAAGAGGTGGCATTGGCGGTCCTGTGGCGACCCCTGCTGGAACGTGGCGAGTCTGAGAAATAAATAGAATTGAAACTCTCCTGACTTTTGGCTGGAACTGGGATCTGTTGAGAGAAGGGCAAGAGTTATTTGACGCCTATGCTTCTTATTGTGTCAAAGCTGAGGAAAAACATCATTTCTTAGCTCCAGAAACTTCCCCAGGGACAGTTCTGACGTCAGGGATAAAGAAGCAGAGAGACCGTTACTATACTGCTCGGACTCCTGAGACGATCTCAAGCAAAAACAAATCGCACTGACTGGAACCGTAAGAAAACGTGGCCGGTGATAAACCGTAATTTTGGGCAGAAAAGAAACAGGCCAGATACCAAAGTAATGCATCTTATTTTTTTATTTTTTTTCAAGTTAGACTTTGGTTTAGATGCATACTTTTAGATACAAAGTGCTTCCTACGCTTTTGGAGGGAGCAGAGGTGAGCGCAGCCGACCGGTCTCTCCAAGAGGAGCAGCGATGATCAGAATGGCTATGATCCCCACGGCTGGGCTCAAACCGCCCCTTAGACCAGTGACGGTATTTCCCCCGGGCAGCGGCTGTGTGTGGAGGAGGCGCCGCGAGCAGAAGACCACGCCGACGGACTGTTGAATCTCCAAAATCTCTGGTGGAGTAAGAGAGGTTCTGCGATGGATGAGCCTGTCCACAGAGCTCATAAGGAGCGCGATGATGTTCTCAAGCGCTATGAGCTGGTTGCCGACAACGTAGACACCATTCTACTGCGTGATGGTGGCTCTGTCAGCGGGTAGTCACTCCTCAGGGGGTAGGTCAAGCTCCAGGGGCGAGGGCATCGTGCATGATGGCTAAGTGAGAGGGAACGCTGCGCCGCAAATCCAAACCCTCCACCTTGTAGTAAGCGCCGTACCTGACCATGTGTGGTCCTAGTGCCAGTGGAGTTTCAGAACTGGGCCGGGAATAGTCTGGATTTCTTCCAGTTGTGGGCAGACAACATGCTGTCGTACCCTGTGAGTAGTCTCGCCATCCAACGCCAGCTCGTCGTCAGTGAAGTGGGATGATTCTTGAGCTGGCGGTGGAGAGAGAGCTCAACTTCGATGCGATGGGCGGCTGATGCCATGTAGCGGGGGTGACAAGTGGGAACCTGCCTGACTCCACCACATGGAATTCAGCCATCTCTGGGACCAAAGTCTCCGGATCCACCTCATAGCAGCGCCTGGCTCTCGTCAAACTCATCCCATGGCTTGGAAGCAGGGAATGTGGAACGGTTTGACAGCTTGTAGGCCAGTCACAGCGCCCTATTCGTAGAGGTTTAGTGTTGAATATACTAGAAAGAGCGTTTTTCCGATAATTGCAGGTGAAATTTTCACGTTCTGAGTCCCCCTTCTAAGCAGTGAGTGAACAGTGCAGAAAACGCATTTTCAGCCCGAGGCACTGTGGTTTTCAGACCAACATAAAAATGTTGATAACTCTCTGAAACCACTTCAGAGAGGTTGAAATAGTTCTGCAGCTACTAGAATGACGGCTTCTGCTGTGAAGTCAGGTTAAATTTTCATGTTCTCAGGCATCCTTGAGCAGTGAGTGAACAGTTCAGAATATAATATAATAATAATATAGTGATTTCAGCAAAAAAGAAAGTGGGTTTCGGACTGGCAAAAATACAATTGTTGATTACCCTCTAAAGACAGTTCAGAAATGTAGGTTTAGTGTTGTATATACTAGAAACAGTGTTTCTCCTATGGTTGCTGGTGACATTTTCATGTTCTGAGGCTATTCTGATGAGTGAGTGAACAGTGCCGAAAATGCGTTTTCAGCCTGAGAGAAGGTGTTTTTTAGACCGATAAACATAATAAAGTTGATAACTCTTTGAAACCACTTCAGACAGGCTGAATTCGTGCTGCACCTACTTGATAGATCCCTTCTGCTACAGTGGCATGTGAAATGTACATGTTTTGAAGCTAATCTGATCAGTGTGTGAACAGTGCAGAAAACGCATTTGGGTTTCGGAACGAAAACAAAAAAAAAAATGTTGATAACTCAGAAAAATTTTCAGAACGGTAGATTTAATACTGAATTCATTAGCAAGAGCCTTTCTGCTATAGTTTGATATTTTCAAGTTCTGATACTTTTTTTTAACGTATCAGAGCCTGAACCAAGTCCGTTTGCAACCTACACCAACACACAACCAGTGAAACAGCCAACTTGGCCAGACACAAAGCATCGCCTGAACAGGGACTTGAGCCTCAGATTAAAAGTCTGATGCTCTACCGACTGAGCTATCCAGGCTCCTAGGCAAGAGTCACGTGTGTAACCTGATGCAATGTGTGTGTTCCTCTGTCTTAGCCGATGTTTGTGGTGAGCACATGACAAACCTGATATCAGCTGTGTTTTGTAACTCGTGGCGACAAACTGCTCATTTTGCTCAACTTCCTTGAACCAGGTCACTTTCATCGTTAGGTCCCTCAAGGAGATTGGAAGACGTGACTTGTTGGTTTTAGGAGACGACATTACCTCCATGTTAGCAACCGTTATCTTGATACCTGCTCAATAGGGGAACTTCTGATGGCATTATGACATTGAACTAGGCAGAGTCTGGAGGAGTGTACACATTCATGATTCTCACTTTCTTGTTCCAGTCAAAACATTCCACCAATAAAACTCTTCCTGGGATTATTTCTCTGGATCTTATAATTTCCCAGGTGTTTTTAAAGAATATTCCCACCCTTGTCCCCACACAATGGACAGTCAGATAAAATATTCCTGAAATAGAAAAAGAATGTACCACAAAACTCTTTTGACAGAGATGTGAACAGAGATCTAAACACTGCTAACAGGATCCTTGTTAGTATAGTGGACCTGCATGAGTACGTCCACCCGTACTTAAGAGCGATGGCAGCAGATGTTTTTTTTTTTTTAATTCAATCTCTGGCACTGCTGCAGGCCACACAAATAAGGATAACTCTGTCCCAGTGTTGCTGGTTCCCAACCCAGGCCGATGACCGTGACTGTTCTAAGATGATTTTGTTTTTACTAGTTACTTTGAAAGTAATGAGTAACTTAAGTAACAAAGTTACTTTTCAACGAGGTAACTAACTAGCTGTAACTAAGTTACTGATTTAAAGTAACTTGCCCAACACTGGTTACCAGTGCTCTACTGGGGAGGCGGGGTCCTGAGACGCTGCAGCAACGATGAAGGAGACACATGTGATACAGGTGATCCGAACTTCTGACTAGTTGCCATCCATCGTCTGTTCAACATGTTTGCATCTCCCTCGTAGATGAACATTGGACTTTAGACTGCATTTAAAAGGAAGATATCTTCAGATGGTCGCGGAGGACAAGTTCAGATCAGCTTGAGCACCAATGCTTGATACTCTCCTCACAAACAGAAGAGCTCCTCAGAACTAATTTTATAAAGCTGGCCAGCACAAGATATATAGATATATACATTCATACATATATCTGCATTTGTTTCTTTCCAAGACAAACCAAACTGTTTAAATATCAGGACAATTTATTTGTGGTTTAAAAGCTTCCATGGAGAAAACATATCTCTGTCCCTTCTTTGGAGCAGCACTTTATGTCACTGGAAAACAAAAATCTTATTATTTTTTTGTTTTTGATGCTCATAAATATTGTATGATGTGTGATGTGATGGATGTCATCCGATTTCAGAAGTTTCATAAATCTGAAATAGATAGTACACTGCTATCAGACCCGAACTAAAGATCTTCTCACTGGTTACACTGACACCAGCTGTCTGAGGCAGTGGTTGATAAGTTGACGTGTTTATTTAGACTGACACAGGTTCGACAACAAAGATATCAACTGAATGTTACAGTGCTCGTTTGGCGTGTGAAACGTAGCGGGATTTATGCCTTCTCTCGAGTTAACGGAGGTTTGGAACAGGTGAGTAATGACAACAATCTGTCTTTGAACAACATCAACAAACCATAATGATGGTAGTTTTCTGAAATGAATAAAGAGAATGAGAGCAAAAGGTTCCACCATTTCATCTTTGAATTGACCAACACGGTCTTCCACTTCTTTGTCACAAACCTCATTGAACCGATCGCATGGACATTGTGTTGTCACATGGCTCGCATCACTTAGTCGTGTTGAAAAGCTTGTGTCCCAAAACAGTTGTACATAAATACCAATGGTGACAGTGAATCGCTCTGATGCTGAAATCTTGTCTCAGTGTTTTGCATTCAAAAGTTGTTGTCAAAAGCACGGATTACACATGTTAAGTCAAAGTGCCAGCACAAGGTCAGAAGCTCCAAGCTAATAGTCAACGCTGGTTGTCCTGGGCAAGAACCAGGAAAACGACAACCTATGGGACAGGGGTCCACCCAAAGGGGTTTATGGCTTGATCATGATCATGGTGACTGATCGATTGGAGCGTCCCGATGTGGTTCCCATACCAGGGGCCAAACAACGACACCATATGGGACGTACCTGGAATAAATGAGGAAGTTTAGGAAAAGGGTGATCACATCATTAACTGTAGCTAGGATTTGGAAGTGTAAAGCTGTCACAAAACAAGAGTAAAGTTTGTGATACTGTGCTTCAATATTTCAGATCATCTTTTCAGATGATCTACCCAGACGAGACACTGGAAAATTACGCCTGATGTTCCAGAATCGAACCAGATTCATCCAAAACCAACACAAACTTTTCACTTCACCAGCTTTCTACAACAGGTGTAGAGCTGTAACTACTTCAGGCTCCATGTTTGCAGTTTGGCTAGTCACAGCTTGGTGAGTCCATCCACTACTACATGCCTTTCCACCAAGCATTACAGGTTGGGATGCAGTCAAAAACTCAGGGAGAAGGTTAGGAATGAAGAAGGTCACAGAGAAGGTCACAGAGTTTTGTGTTTTGGCAGATTTAACTGGTGAAATTAGTTCAAAGTACTCACGATATGCTTTGCAGGTGAGTCAGCGATTTTGGCACAATTACAAATCATGATGAAAAAATTTAATGAAGAACTGAAGGAAATGAATGAAGGACATTCTACAATCTTTTGGACTTCTGAGTCAGTAGGAATCCAAAATAGGCAAAAGAGCGACAGAGAGGGGCGAGCAGGGCAGACATCACAACATTTAGAAAATGAAGCTCAAGTATTCCAACCCACATTCATAACACTCACACTGCTATATTTTGGCTGATGCATCAATTTATGTACAGAGTGGAACTGAGTAGATACATATCTTGAGCTGACATGGACTTAAAAAAATAGAGAAGCTGAGGGGCCGAACTGAGTCGGCCAAAAACCTCATCTCACCGCATGTTTGTTCATCCGCTATTTTCGATTTCTTTTTGTGACAGTGAATGTTCATTGACAGGAATCTGTGCAATGGTGTTCTTGTGTAAACTGTAGCTTCCTTCCAAGCAGTTGACCTGGGTTCAATTCTCAGGCTTTGCCAATTGTTTTTGCCATCTAACCATGGATGGCAGAATATTTGTGCCTCAACTGTCAACACCACAAATGTCCCATTAAGGCTGGACGCGGACGACCAACACATAGGTCTCAATGGGATGAAACAGCCAAACGTGCTGACCAATTACGTCACAGAGACATGAGAATGAGGATCTCTACAAAAAGAGAGACACTTTGAGAGCAGGAAAACATGTTCTGAAAACCATGGAAATGGAGTGATGGCTCAGTTGAAGTTAGACAACACACTCTGCTGCTTCATCGATACACATCTTGGGAATAACAACTCTGCACTTGTGATCCAAAGTTATTGACGTGACGAGTTACATTGAACACAATAAGAAGCCCTCCAAGAGCAGAGTGTGAAAAATTAGTATAAGCTCATGTTGTTGCTCTCCACGGAAATCTTTAGTAAAAGGCGAAAGATATATATACGATCTGAAGAGAAACATGAGTGAACTACTGACACTGAACCAGAGAAGGAGGTGTATTCTTCCACATCAACCTTTAACTCATAGTGTTGTTCAGCATTTCAACAAACCAGCAGTTCAAGACAATCCTCTGAACCATCGTTTCATTAACATCTGTGAACTGGTGACCGTCTTCTGTCGTCAGTGAACTGTTTTGCACACATATGAGTGATCAGAACACAAAAGAGAATTTTCCCGTGTTCTGCAGTCATCCATGCCACATTGTGCTGTTCTCGGTTGCAAACATCATCCAAAACTGTCGTGATGTACAGGAAGAGGGGAAAATGGACACATATCGCTCTGTAGAAACATACCATAAATAAAGGTCGTGCGAGGAGTCATGTTGCAAAGCTTGTCCCACAAAACAGTTGAACGTAAATGAATGGGATGGAAATCCATATCACTTTTCAAAAAGACAGTGCGCCTTGTTAGACTCACCACCTTCAGATTACGAGACTGACGCGCTGCCAACTGCGCCAACGAGGCTTGGTTGCAGCGTGACTCACCAACCCAACCAGGGTTGGTGGTTCCAGTCCACCCAAGGATGTGATCAGCTTGCAATTAAAATACAAGATTGCACTCACTGTTCCAGAGATGATGCCAATCTCCACGACACACATATCAATCTGTGTCAGAGGGTTCAAACTGATGCACAAGTGGCTCAGTGGGTGCAGATTTGTGTTCCAACCCTGGAAGCACATCGAAGTTAACCGATGAGGTGTCAGCATTTTTTTGTCTTCTTTGAGATTAATCTTTCAGCTGTTACTATAATCCCCTTTCACCCCTCATTTCACTGCCACATCTGACATCTGACTCTCCTGGTGGCCCATTGCAGAGAATCACAAGAGGCAGCTCAGCAGTCTGAAGCATGAAGCAGGTGACCACAGAGCTGCTCAAAACACTGGAAACACATGGCCACGCTCTCATGCCTCTGACCACCTGTAGTTCATTGTTGAGTCCAATGAAAGATCAACTGTGTCGTCTGTAAACACCAATGTCTCTCATTGATCCATTTGTTTATGCTCCATATATTTAGCGCATGAGCTTGATTTGTGCGTGTGTTGAGCGAGAGACAAAGACCAAATAACATATATTACAAACATAGCTGAGTCACCATCTATTTCAGGAATAGACTCTCAGTGATGAACACAATGTTCATGTTGTGGTACGTGATGTTTCAAAGGTCAATGTGATTCAAAGGCTTCGATCGGTGCTGAACATTGAAACTTTGCAGGTAAACTACTTTTACTATTTTGATACATTTCTTGTATAAATAATAATCTCAGCTCCAACTTCAGATGACTCACGCCTGTTTCAAAGGCGCGGTTTGGTGGCTCCTTCAAAAAGAATACACCTTTAATCTGCTTCCTTAATCTGCCTGTAATTTGGATCCGTTTCAATCAGGAAGATGGAATTGAGAAAGAAAGGCCTTGAATCCTTGCTGGAGAAACAGACACTGTTGTGACAAGTCCAACTCCAGCTTGCTATATGATAATATCACCTGAAATGTATGAATAATAAATCCTGAAAATGGCCGGTTAGCTCAGATGGTTAGAACGTGGTGCTAATAACGCCAAGGTCATGGGTTCGATCCCCATACTGGCCACTGTGACATAAAGCTTTAAGGTATTTCTGTTATTTTATCCTGTACATGTGCAACTTCCCCCATTTCATCTCTGTTATTCAATGCTCGTGCCTCAGTGAAGCTTCTCACAGAACATATAGAGCTTTCTGGATCGCTTTTTTGTGTAGTAGTTCACTTCAAGTTTGACTTTTTTACTGTGTGTATTGGATGAGTATAAATGAATGAGTTCTTTTATTTTATATTTTGCAAATAAGGAGTTTGATATTGAACATTTCTTTTTGTGTAAAATGGCTTCAAATCAAAAATCAATCAAATGTCAACAAACTGAGTTGAACACAGCTTTGTTTTATTGCAGAGATGAATTATAATATGCAAGGACCTTTGCTCTGTTAAACAGGTGGGTGACTCTTGAACGAGCAGTTGTGGTGCACTGATAACTGTTTGTTCACAAAGGAGACGCTTCATCTGCGACAAAAACATGTGGTCTGTGCCAGTGGTCCTCTGGTCAGCTCCTGGAAGTGGACGGTCTCACCAACACTGAAGCAGTTGGTGATGAGTCTTCTGTTACAGAATTTCTGCAAAATATAAACCATACATGGATATGTAAACATATATATGTAGGTGATAATTTAACAAAGTATATATCACCCATACAACAGCACATCAACTCACAGGATAAATAGATTTAACACAATGCATTTAACTGTTGTATTAAATGATCAACACAAAGTTGTGTAAACTGTTTGTGGTATGTTTCCACAGAGCGATATGTGTCCATTTTCCCCTCTTCCCGAACATCAGGAAAGTTGTGGATGATGTTTGCGACCGAGACCAGCACGATGTAGGACGGACAACTCCAGAACATGAGAAAATTCTCTTTTGTGTTCTGATCACTTATATGTGTGCAAAACAGGTCAATGACAACAGAAGACGATCACTAGTTCACAGATGTTATTGGAACGATGGTGCAGAGGATTGTCTTGAAGTGCTGGTTTGTTCAAAGGCTGAACACCACCATGAGTTAAAGGTTGATGTGGAAGAATACAACTCTTTCTCTGGTTCAGTGTCAGTAGTTCGCTCATGTTTCTCGTATAAATCTTTCGCCTTTTACTAAAGATTTCCGTGTAGAAGAACAACATGAGTATTTACTAATTTTTTGATGCCCAGCTCTTGTAGGGCTTCTTATTGTGTTCAATGAAACCTGTCTGATTAACGACTTTGGATCACAAGTGCAGAGTTGCTATTCCCAAGATGTGTGTCGATGAAGCAGCAGAGTGTGTTGTTTAACTTCAATTGAGCATTCACTCCATTTCCATGGTTTTCAGAACATGTCTTCCTGCTCTCAAAGTGTCTCTCTTTTTGTAGAGATCCTCATTCTCATGTCTCTGTGACGTAATTGGTCAGCACGTTTGGCTGTTGTGGGAAAGGCTGGTGGTTAGAGACCACAGGTGTTCGGTTGGTAATTTCACAGTGCTGTCAGCCTGTACGTTTGCCAGGGGACTGGAATTTTTTGATTTCTGCATTCAAAGGGTTTCACCCAATACTTTGAAGAGACTTCATGAAAAGATCAGACCCTGCCTTGAATTGTTGGACTGTCACAGCATACAGTCTGGTTGAACTCCAGTCAGCTGAATACCAATGAAGTCACACACACTCTGTTACGTGACGGTTCCACAGAGCGATTCCTGGTGGGCACAACATCACTTCATGCGGCGTATTCCACCTCAAGGCACAACGCTATTGTCATGTGACAGTTCTGCATACTCAAAATGACCAAAGCATCCTAAACACACACCAACGTTATTGGTTGGACTTGAACCTATGTGGGTACAACCCAATGGATTTCTAGTCCATCGCCTTAACCACTCAGCCACAACAACACTGTTACTCAGCCACTTCATCAGGAATTTAGTTTTGGGTGAATTAGAAATCAGTTCATCACATCATCTCTTCCTCATCTTTCAAGCAACAATGATGATGGCTGCCTTTCAAGCACTTGACCTGGGTTCGATTCCCAGCCACTGCACGTAGCCCATTCCATTCACTCGTGATTCAAAGAACTGGTTTCTTCTGACCATTCACAAATCCACTGAAGGCACGAGTGATGAAGGCCATGGAACTGAAATCCATTGGGGATTTCCCCCGTAGCTTCGAGTCCTTCCAACAACGCAAGGCAGACATTGATTTTTATCCCATTGAGACCTATGTGTTGGTCGTCCGCGTCCAGCCTTAATGGGACATTTGTGGTGTTGACAGTTGAGGCACAAATATTCTGCCATCCATGGTTAGATGGCAAAAACAATTGGCAAAGCCTGAGAATTGAACCCAGGTCAACTGCTTGGAAGGAAGCTACTGTTTACACAAGAACACCATTGCACAGATTCCTGTCAAGGAACCTTCACTTTCACAAATTGACAATAGCAGATTTTCAAACATGCGGTCGACTCAGTTCGGCTCCTCAGCTTCTCTATTTCTTTAAGTCCATGTCAGCTCAAGATATGTATCTACTCAGTTCCACTCTGTACATAAATTGATGCATCAGCCAAAATATAGCAGTGTGAGTGTTATGAATGTGGGTTGGAATACTTGAGCTTCATTTTCTAAATGTTGTGATGTCTGCCCTGCTCGCCCCTCTCTATCGCTCTTTTGCCTATTTTGGGTTCCTACTGACTCAGAAGTCTGAAATGTTGTAGAATTTCCTTCCTTCATTTCCTTCACTTCTTCATTAATTTTTTTCTTCGTGATTTGTAATTTTGCCAAAATCGCTGACTCACCCGCAAAGCACACAGTACTTTGAACTAATTTCACCAGTTAAGTCTGGCAAAACACAAAAATCTGTGACCTTCTCTGTGACCTTCTTCATTCCTAACCTTCTGCCTGAGATCGACACAGTTTTCAACTGCATCCCAACCTGTAATGCTTGGTGGAAAGGCATGTAGTAGTGGATGGACTCACCAAGCTGTGACTAGCCAAACTGCAAACATGGAGCCTGAAGTAGTTACAGCTCTACACCTGTTTCAGAAAGCTGGTGAAGTGAAAAGTTTGTGTTGGTTTTGGATGAATCAGGTTGCATTCTGGAACATCAGGCGTAATTTTCCAGTGTCTCGTCTGGGCAGATCATCTGAACAGATGATCTGAAATATTGAAGCACTGGATCACAAACTTTACTCCAGTTTTATGACAGCTTTACACTTCCAAATCCTAGCTACAGTTAATGATGTGATCAACCTTTGCCTAAACTTCCTCATTTATTCCAGGTACGTCCCATATGGTGTCGTTGTTTGGCCCCTGGTATGGGAACCACATCGGGACGCTCCGATCGATCAGTCACCATGATCATGATCAAGCCATAAACCCCTTTGGGTGGACCCCTGTCCCATAGGTTGTCGTTTTCCTGGTTCTTGCCCAGGACAACCAGCGTTGACTATTAGCTTAGTGCTTCTGACCTTGTGCTGCCACTTTGACTTAACATGTGTAATAAGATTGACAGAGATTTGAATGCAAAACACTGAGACAAGATTTCAGCATCAGAGCGATTCACTGTCACCATTGGTATTTATGTACAACTGTTTTGGGACACAAGCTTTGCAACACGACTAAGTGATGCGAGCCATGTGACAACACAATGTCCATGTGATCGGTTCAATGAGGTTTGTGACAAAGAAGTGGAAGACAGTGTTGGTCGATGCAAAGATGAAATGGTGGAACCTTTTGCTCTCCATCTCTTTATTCATTTATTCTCTAAAGCACTGCTACCATCTTTCTTTCACACTCTCTCTTTGCTGAAAAACACATTGCTATCACTGACTTAAATCACACAATCCTTCTGCACAATCTTCAAACCATGAAAACTGAAAAACGTTTGTTCACAGATCCATATATTCTTGTGTATCAGCATGTCTCAGTGGCGCAATGGGTTAGCGCGTTCGGCTGTTAACCGAAAGGTTGGTGGTTCGAGCCCACCCAGGGACAAGACCTTTTTATCTTGCAATAAAAACTTCATTCATGTATTCACTCTGACAGACATGATGTTGATTGAAAAAAAACAGCCCTTCAAGACAATCCTCTTCAACAGGGGTCACCAAACTGTTCCAGAAAGGGCTGCAGGTTTTAGTTCCAACCAACCAAGCACACACAGTTTAAGCAATCAGGTGTCAATTTGGAGACCCCAACTCTTAACCATCGTTCCATGAACACATGTGAACCTGGGATCGTCTTCTGTTATTATGATTATGATTATAAATATAATATCCAGACAGACAGTCCCTTGTCCCATGATCATAGACATGGTTCATCATACCTGAAGCTGTGTGTGCATGGTACTACTTGTGCTATTTGAGTGTTTTTACAGATATATTTGACAGTTGAAATCTGATCTGAACTGCTGAATGTGTTCCATTTTGCCGAAATCGCTGACTCATACAAGTTCTAAATGGTCTAGTGGTCAGGATTCCTGGTTTTCACCCAAGCGTCCCTGGTTCGACTCCCGTTATGGGAAAACTACCATCATTGTGGTCTGTTGATGTTGTTCAAATGCATTGCAGCTATTTCATCATCCACTTTCTAGAAGACAGATTGTTGTTGTTGTTACTCACCTGTTTCAAACCTCTCTTTACTCGAGAGAATGCAGGTTGCTTCTCTCAGGTTGAAAACGAAGCAGCGTTCTCCAGACAAGAAGGACCACCTTACCATGCAGCTTGTCAACTGGACCTTCTCCTGGTCCTCCAGAACCTCGCCAACAACATGACGTTCCTGTACAAGGCAGTGTTTGAATCTATTTTATGGTGTCATCACTGTAAATTAACTTTTGGATTTTCTTTTGTTGTACAACTGAATTATTTGACATTCAGAGTTGTTTGAAACTGACAGACTGTAGAATGTAACAAGTTAATTGAAATTTTGCACATCTTCTGGCCTGCTTAGGTCAGGTTTTTTTGGAGTTCGGATCAAAGGATTCCTGATAGGTCGGGTTGGATCGACATCCTACCATCCTACCACAGAGACAGCAGTGTGTCAAGACTGCACCACGTGAGGAATTCCCAGTGTGCACTGGGTGGCGAGCCACAGGAACCAGAGGAAAAGAAGATTCATCCACAAGATTGGAGTCGACGACCACATTCCCACTTGGCAAGTGGTGGGATAGGACCAAGCACATTTGTTCATATATGGGCCCCAATGTTACAAACTTTGGGGAGGGAAACAAGGGTTTTTTTTTCTTTTTTTTGGCGCCTTTTGTTTTGGTAATTTTCCATATATTTTTCCTTATACAATTATGTTCTATTGCTATGTTGAATTCACCAAAGCTCTGTGAAAGTTTGTTTTCTTTCCGATTTGTTCACTAAAAGATTGACAAACATTGTTGTTGTTTTTTATTGAGGTGTACCACTGGCTATAACAAGCTGAGGTTTTCTTATCTGGTCCATTATCATTATTATGCAAGAGTTTAACTGTTTCCCACTTCAAAAAGGGTAAGAAGGGTTACAACCCCATCTGAACCCAGTTAAGATTGAAATTGGAATTTGCCCCTGCAGCCAAAAAAATAATTCAAACTAAAAATCTACCTGAGGAAAGAAAATTCTGTTGATCAACACCCGCGATAGGACTGTAAGCCACGGAGGAGGCTTTCATGTTTCATGAGGAGGAGCCCAGTCACATAGGGACTGTAATGTAAAGGGAATAATATATGACAGAACCTAAGAATTCTGTCACTCATCAGGCCTGCTCATGTGTTTTGAGCAGCTCCCCTGCTGCAGCAGGGAAAAATGTCTCACATGGTTAGCAGAGGTGTTCACTGCCAAGACACACGGAACAGTGGAGAGTGTGTGTTTAAGGTGGAGCTCTCGTGGAGGTGTGTCGCTCTTTCCAAAATCCCTCAGGGCGGAATGTGACACAACTGTACTTGCTAACTGAAGAGAAACACAAACTCGACGGTGAAGAAAGGGATCCGCCGTGCTCAGCGACACATTCCAGGAAGAAACATTAGGGAGTTCCACTACCTGGAGCCGTTTTAAAGGAGATAACTACTGTGTTTAACAGACACACGTTCAGGTGTTTTGACGGGGTGGCTGCCTTATACTTTACTTTACTATATTTGCCATATTTGACGAGAAACCTGGGCTTATAACCACAGTTAGGATCAGTCCTCAATCCTCATCTGCCCTGCTTTACTCTCAAATAAACCTTTGATGGCACCAACTTGACAACTCTTCAGTCCTAAACTGAAGTCACAGAGAGCAGAGAAGTATGGTAAGGTAAGGTAACTTTATTGTCAAATATGCTACAGTACGAGACATATAGCATGGATGAAATATCTGTTCTCACAGACCTGGACACGACATACAATCACAGACGAACATAAAGATCACAGACACCACATAAAGATCACAGACAGCAGGATACATGCAACAAAATCGTCACATCAGTCCATCAACCACCGGGAGGAGCACCTAGCTCATGGCAGCATGGCAACATCCTCTGCCCCTGTGGATGGAGCCAAAAGTGCCTGGTGCAGACCCGGGGGCAGAGTAGGAAGGGAGTTCAGCATCATGACAGCCTGGTGGATGAAGCTGTCTCTCAATCTGCTAGTTCGTGCCCGGTGACTCTGGAACCTTCCCCCTGATGGTAGCAGCGTGAAGAGGCGGTGCGACAGGTGGGTGGGGTCTCCTGCGATCCTCAGGGCTCTCCGAGTGAGGCGAGCCTTGTAGATTTCCAGGAGGGATGGAAGAGGGACCCCGATGATCTTCTCAGCAGTCTTCACCACGCGCGGCAGGGTCTTGCGGCAGGCGATGGTACAAGAGACGAACCACACTGTGATGCAGCTGGTCAGAACGCTCTCAATCGTGCCTCTGTAGAAGGTGCACATGATGGGGGACGGAACTCCGGCTCTCTTCAGCTTCCGCAGGAAGTACAGGCGCTGCTGGGCTTTCTTGGCCAGTGCCGTGGTGTTGGTGTTCCAGGTCAGGTCCTGGGAAATGTGAACACCCAGGAACTTGGTGCTGGTGACCTGCTCCACTGCAGCACCAGCGATGAGAAGCGGGGGATGCAGGACAGGTCGTCTCCTGAAGTCCACCACCATCTCCTTGGTCTTCTCCACGTTCAGGCGAAGGTTGTTGTCATCGCACCACTGGACCAGGCGGTGCACCTCGCTCCGGTAGTTGGATTCGTCGTCGTTCCTGATGAGGCCCACCACGGTTGTGTCATCAGCAAACTTAATGAAGAGGTTTGAGTCAGACACAGGTGCACAATCATGCGTTAGCAGAGTGAATAAGAGAGGACCCGGAGGTATTCCTGCCAACTCGAAGAAAGATGAAACTAGAGATGAAACTAAAGATGAACTAGAAAGATGTCTTTATATTGATCAAGGGTAAAAAAAAAATGACGAAATAATATGGAGCTTAAAACTAACACAAGTAAAGTGTGACGAAAGAAGCTGTACAGTATGTTTCCAAATAAACATGTTTGACAGTAAACTCACTTCCAAACAATCACATTCCTAGCAGCAATGAATGAGTGAAAGACAAATACCAGCTGAAGTCTGCTTCCATTTCTTAAGGTGCACATCAAAGAATAACATCCCTGAAAATGAGTGAACTGACCTGAGACACTTCTACGAACCACACAGCAGAACTAGCTCTTCCTACCTGGCCTTCAGCTCCTTGTGCTCCTCCCTCAGCTTGCTGAGATCCAGCTGCAGGCGGGCCCGCTCACTGCGGGCATTGGCCAGCTCAGTCTCGTAGGCGGACTTGATCCCGCTCAGGTCGCGGCTGACCAGAGACTCGGACTCTGTGATGCGCAGTCGTAGCCCGGGGTTCTCTGCCTCCCGGGAGCGCACCTTATCAATATCGATGGCCAGCCGGTCGTTGAGGTTGCCAAGGTTCTCCTTCTCCTGCTGTCTGGTGATGCAAGTAGGGGAAGTGGCACCGCGTTTTTTTTGGCCCGGCGTTTCCATTTTTTTCCACTTTTAGAGAGGGTGACTCACTGTCTGCGGGAAAAGAATGAAAAGGGGTCAGGGTTGGCACTGGACAGTATTGAAATCTTCACAACCGTATTGCTAACTAAACACCCGTACAAGCTAACGTGAGTCACAAGAACAATTTGTTTTTAGTCTCTGTCCTCCGGATGTTTTAACAGCTCAGCATGTTGTCCAGCAGGTCTCAGGTGGCTTTCTCCAAAAACTACAGCCTACATATACATGTACATTGTCTGGCCCATTATCACTCTGGAAAATACGAAATATTCTGCTGTGTCATCTCAGGTCGATGCTATGCTAACTACTCACTAGCTAATGTTCACCAACAGTATTGACTCAGTGATACTGCATCAATATCGTACAGTTCTGTTGTAGTGGATCAAGTACGTGTTTAAGTCGCTTAGCAACTGTCAACAATCACACGCTGAGCTATACTTGAATAACTGCACCTGAATATAAAGTCTATGATCAGCCACTCCTCTCGTAACAGCCAGGTTGTTGCTTGAATAGCTTCAGCTCACTGGCATCACGCTTGCCCGCGATCTACAAATACCCATCTCGCCAGCCTACATCAAAAAAAGTCTGCGCATCTATTTCTGCCGTTACGGTAGCGACTTCGTAAGCTCCAGTAAATTGTAGTTGTGTGTTAAGGAGATGATAAATATTATTAAATATTATATAAATTATATTTTATAAATAAATATTATTAAGAATACATATTACAAAAACCACAAGAGCTTAGTGAAATCTTCCACTGGATTCCTGTTCAGGGAGCTCTGCTCTACTATCCCTGTGAGTTTGGAGTGTTTTTGCTGTAGAATTGTAAAATAAATTGACTTTATGTACTGTAATAACATGTGTATTATAAAATTATATATATATATATATATATATATATATAGATAGATAGATAGATAGATATATATATATATAAAAACTGAAAGAGGTTAGTGAAAACTTCCACTGGATTCCTGTTCAGGGAGCTCTCCTATCCCTGTGAGTTTGGAGTGTTTTTACAGTAGAATTATGAAATAAATTGACTTTATGTACTGTAATAACATGTGTATTATAAAAAATATATATATTAGAAAAAAAACTAAAAGAGGATAGTGAAATCTTTCACTGGAATCCTGTTCAGGGAGCTCTGCTCTACTATCCCTGTGAGTCTGAAGAGTTTTTACTGTAGAATTGTAAAATAAATTGACTTTATGTATTGTAATAACATGTATATTATTTAAAAAATATGGAAAAAAAAAACAACAAAGGTTAGTGAAATCTTTCATTGGATTCCTGTTCAAGGTGCTCTTGGCTACCATCCCTGTGAGTTTGGAGTGTTTTTCCTGTAGTATTATAAAATAAATTGACTTTATGTACTGACTGTAAGACTGTTGAATTTGTGATCAGCCTTTGTTGTTTATTTTATTTTATTTTATTGACAGCACTTTAATCCAAAGCACTTTCCTAGTTGGTGGGATCCCCACACTGACCATGGCAATAAATTTGATTCTGATTCTGAAAACAACCTTAATAAAGTTATTTTTCATTGGAAGTTGATCTATATTACTTTCTATTTTTCTTGTCTTTATTGTTAACAAGGATACAATGTTATGCAGAACTGTACTTATAATAATTTTATAGACAAATGACACCATTTACAGTGGCGGCGGAGAGTTGGGGGATCGCAAAACATTTTCTTCATTTACTTTAGTTATTTACTTTTCCCTAAACATATCAGCTAAAAACCTAAATATTTCCTATTTAAGTCATTATATCTCTGGCAATATTGTGTTTACTTCTTTATACTTCATCACATTTTCGTACAACATGATAAAATAGCATTCATTGTGGCAGATTTTATGATTGTTCCTGCTCCTTTGCCTATATGACACAATCAGTTTAAGTTTTTTGCATCTATAGTTCTGACCGTATCCAGAATGAGGCTTTGTCATACATTTCAGTACGTCTCATTTTATATGTCTATAGAGAGATGAAGGAGACCACTATATGTCAAATCTGTATGATTGATGGTCCCCCGGGAGTAATAAAACCCTCCCCTTCCGGAAGTAATAAACCCCACCCCTTTTTATATCAAAAAGAAATTAAAATAATTACCCTCCCCATTTTTATATCAACAGGAAATTAAAATAATAACCCTCCCCCCTTGTTTTTGACAGGAAGGAAAATAATTAACGCTACCAGGGGGTGGAGGGTCGGACAGCTATACAACATCACCCCTGTGTGTGTGTGTGTGTGCGTGTGTGTGTATATATATGTACCCTTCAGACTGTTGCCGGGAACAAGGCCCCGTCGAGCACAACCAACAAGCAATGGCTGTCCCTACATCGATGCGCGGATCACCGGTGATCAGCGAGACGGCTGTGACTGTTATTGAGGACCCATGGATGGGTGCAGGGGCTCCCCGTAAATCCGTAATGTACCTACGGCGTACGCAGGCACCACCCGGGGAATCTTTGCAGGACGAGTGGTCTCTAGAGCCTTACGGACGTCGTGGAAGATGGGGGTACGTGTTTAAGTACGAAACAGCTGAATTGTGCATTTACCAGCTGGAGGATGGCGAAACCTTGAGTGCCTGTACGGAGACGGCAGTGTTATCGTCTAACGACTGGGGCGTGCTGAGAGAGGTGAAGCCGGAAAATCTTCCCAGGGTTGAAGAAGAAGAACAGCGTCAGAAGGCTGGAGCCGTGTCCAACAAACCTGATAGAACGGAGAGGAAGCCGGCCATCATGGCTATTTGGCTGGCTAAAATGTCAGGATCAGGACGTTGGTCCTTCAGGGCCATCCATAAAGTATCAACAGGAGTCACGGGTGAAGAAGAAGAAGATTCCGTCCTGGAATATTTTAATTCTGATTGTGGTGTATTTCGTACTCTGTTAACCATACCGATGGATGCCTGGAGTGAGAAAATCCAGGAGATTTCTCCAAAAATCGACGGTCTCTTCTACCATAGCCGCTTATGGGATGATGCCATTGTGTTGAAAAAAGCACTGACCTTTTAGACCCACCCCACTTTGGACCGCCTACTTGTTAACGGTTGCTATAAAGAGGGCTTTTTCCAGAGCAACACCCTGCAGACGTGCCCGTCGGGACAAGAGAGAGACAACGATGAGGCCAGAAGGTGTTCCCAGACGTATTGGCACTATCTTCCTCGGAGCTGCTACAGGCGGTATCGGGTACGGAATGAACAACTCATCGTCGCTCCCTCTACTACCTGTGGCAGAACACGGGGTGGGTGACGGTCATAAGTACGACGGTTCTAACAACGACACGCCAGACAGAGAATGTCCTTCATCGGCCATCAAAGACGACGCAAATGACTCTGATGCAGCTGAAATGGAAGATGTGGATGGTGACGAGGAACCTGTAGGGAGAGCTAGCTTCTCAAGACCAAGAACCAGCAGCTAATGATGAAACGGATGGATGGATAAGCGGTTTCTTCCTGAAAGCTGTAAAGACAGTTGTATTTCATCTACTAGGTAAAACCATGCGCATGTACTGGAGGGAGATCTGCTACGGTTGCCAAGTAGACCATCCCAGCCAACTACAACACAGCTGTCTTGAAGAGATGGAGGATGATTTCTACAGCCTTAACTTCCATCCGTTGATGAAGAGACTCTGTAACAAGAACTTTCTGCCTGCTGTACAACACTACTTGACCGTGAATGACGTACAACCGGAGAAAATGAGAACCAAGGCTACGGCTGAGGCAGTCTTGCTTGAAATGAGGTCTCCGAAATCAACTGTCTGGAATGAATACATCAAACACGAGCCTGAGGATCTTTTAATTGAACGTCTGGAATCAGCAAGTAGAATCTGGAATAGAACGCCGGTCCTGGGTGATGTCACAAACACGAGATTCCCTCGTATGTGATTTACTTTTTTTCTTTACTCTCTTTGTATAACATTACACTCGAATCCTGACATAAGCTGTTTAATAAAAAACATTAAGAAGCATATTCTGATCTCAGCTCATTCATTTCTCGTTTAGCATGTCGGTGAAACACATCATTAAAAGAGTTTATTACAATCCTCTTCACCCTGGGAGCTATGGAGGTGTGGATCGCCTTCGCCGAGGGGTGCAGGTTGAGACTGGAAAACCAGTCAGTTCTAAATCTATTAAAGATTTTTTATCAAAACAAGATGCTTACACCCTGCATAAACCAGCCAGAGTAAACTTTCCGAGAAACAGAGTATTTGTTCACAGGCCACTTCAACAATTCCAGGCCGACCTATGCGACATGCAGGCACTGGCTAGATATAACGACGATCAAAATTACTTGTTGACCGTTATAGATGTATTTTCAAAGAAGGCCTATGTACGCGTTTTAAAAAGAAAGACTGCGATTGAGACAACGAAGGCGTTTGAATCAGTGCTGGAGGAGAGCGGGACGCCTGCAAAGCTACAGACGGACGACGGGAAAGAATTTTTTAACAAGAGTTTCCGGGCTTTGATGGAAAGGAAGGGTGTTAATCATTTTTCAACAGCGAGTGACGTTAAGGCCTCTGTGGTTGAGAGATTTAACCGCACTCTTAAAAATCGGATGTGGAGATATTTTACAGCTAAAAACACTCTGCGTTACATCGAGGTTTTACAGGATCTAGTAAAGAGTTATAATCACAGCTATCACAGTAGTATAAAAATGACACCGGTGGAAGTAACTAAAGAAAATACTCTGCAAGTGTTTGACAATCTTTACATTAGACCGTCGAAAGGTCTTCAGAAGCCGGAATTTAAGGAGGGCGATCATGTTCGGATATCAAAACTGCGAGGTGTATTTGACAAAAAGTATGAGCAGAGTTTTAGAGACGAGATATTTACGATAACTGAATGTATTCACCGCAACCCGCATGTGTATAAATTGAAAGATTTCGACGGTGAGCCCATCCAGGGGTCATTTTATGATCAAGAATTACAAAAAGTACAACTCGTAAAGGATAAAGTATTTCACGTGGAAAAGATTCTCAAGGAACGCCGCGTTAAAGGAGAGAGACAAGTCTTTGTCCAGTGGAAAAACTGGCCTGAAAAATTCAACAGCTGGGTAAAAGCTTCAGATATAAAAAATATATAAGACGATCCTCCTTTACACAGGGAATCATATCATCATGTGCAGCTCAAACAACGCAGGCTTCTATGTGACTTTACCATCAAACGCCAGTGCAAAAGTTTTTAAAGACAACTCGATTGGTACTTTCCGCGTTGATTTAGCACAACATATCGATTTAAACGGAAAATGGGAGGTTGCTTTGACGGAGATTACATACCCTCACAAGTGGCATAATATTCCGGAGGATGCGGCGTCATTTTACTGGAAACCGAACCCTAGAGGACCTGATTCCAGCGCAAACACGGCTCCCTCGAGAGGATCAGATACAGATGCTAACACGCCGCGACGGCATAAAGATGAATTTCATAGAGCCATGGCGAGACTTAGGGCTCCGGATCCTGACGCTGGCTCCTCAACTCAGAGGAAAAAAAAAGAACCGCGAGGGGTTGATCGACATTTCAAAACCGCGGGGACAGATATTGCCAAACTGAAGTTCAAGGGTGGATATTACAACTCTATTAATCAGATTACCACTGAGTTGGCGCAAACCTTTAAAAAAACCAATAACGATATACGCTTCCTGTTTGACACTGCACGGCAAAAAATTGATCTTCAAGGAGACGGTCAGAGCCTAGTGCTTTTTAACTCGCCTTTGGCTTACATGCTAGGTGTAGAGCATGGTAATTGGATCAATTTTTGCGACTACAGAGCGCCCCATCCAGTTGATTTAAAAGCGGGGTTTTACCATCTCTACTGTTATCACGAAGGACAAAGAGACGCCCTCCAGGTCGCCGTGTAACACAGAGCTCTAATAAACGCGCAAACAAAAAAAGAAAGAAGTCAGTTGACAGAAGCAAACGGGCCAAGAGGAAGTCCAGAGGGAGCTCTGATATATTTTAAAAAACCTTATATACAGTAACATGGCGCTCCTACATCAGAAATCTGCAGAATGTACATTGGCAGAACTGGATTTATTCACGCCGCCGATGACGCAGCTTTCCATCGAGGACAAAATTTACAATGAAATTGCTCCAGTAGGCGCTATCAGGGAAGGAGACCCGATTGAGTTTTTTATACCGGGAGATGGCGAAAAGTATCTAGACCTAAACGACACCCTTCTACACGTGCGTGCAAGAATTACTAACGCCGATGGCACCCCGCTGGCTAACGACGCCGCTGTCGGTCTCATCAATTATCCTCTAAACACAATCTTTGATCAGTGCGATGTGGTTCTGGGGGATCGGATGATTTCGCAGTCCAGTTCCACACACCCGTACAGAGCTATGATCGAAACACTTCTCAACTTTTCAGGCGACACTCTTAAAACACAGTTTAGCGCCGGTCTTTTTTACAGAGACACACCTGGGTCAGTTGACTCGATTGTCACTGTAAACGGTCCTAACGCAGGCCTTAACAAAAGGGCCGAGTTCACGAGCAGATCCAGAGAAGTACATCTTCTCGGTCCTCTGCACAGCGACATATTTTTCTGCGAGAGACTGTTATTAAACTCGGTCGATTTAAGAATTAAACTCACCAGGGCGAATGACGCCTTCTGCCTGACCGGACCCCGCGACTCCACCTTGGCGTCTCTCTGTTTGTGAAGAAAGTCACTGTTTCGCCAGCTGTGAGAATAGGTCATGCAGCGGGTTTGTTAAAAGGAAATGCTCTCTACCCACTCTCACGAGTCAATGTAAAAACATACGGTCCCACCACTAGACATGAAAATGGTGTTTTCAAACGCGGATCGAAATTAATTCCTTCCATAGTGACCCCTCATCCACTCAAAACTCAGAACCCGTAAGGTTTGGTTGTGCCGTCCGAAAACAAGCGCCTCTTATCGTACACGACCCGGAGTTTTTTCGTAACTGATCTGTTTTTTAAAGTGATGTTCTTTTTATCCCTGACAATGTTGCGTTGCTGGGTCTCAAGCACCCCATCAGGTGAATTCTGCAAATAGCCCTCTACAAGATCTCTGACGGAGTCAAAGTTTATCTGCTGACAAGATTCTTTTGTTTGCGTGATACCTTTAACTTTCATCACAACCTTCTTCTGTCCTTTGGTCCTATAAGCATACGTCTGAGGACCCGCCGAAACAAAGATCACCGAGATAGTTACCTAATTTTAAAGGTGTCTCGCCGTCTTTCACCACATATATCAAGCTGTCTGTGTCAACATGGAGAACACTCTCCTGCAATTTCTCCATGTAACTGTACAACTTCAGACGAGCATAAGCAGTGGTGAAAGCTCCGATAAAAACATTGCTGCTTTTACCAGGAGGGTAGAGACCCTTGTAACGCCACTGGATCACAACTTTTTTCTCATCCAACACGTTTAAGTAGCTGACCTCGTATTTCCCTGAAAACAAGAAACTGAAAAACTCGTTGGGGTCTGACACTACAGAAACCTGAGACATGTTCTCCCTCTGACAGAACTTGCCCCACAGGCTGTTAAGACAAGCCTTAGCCACCTGTCTCTTTGCTGGGTTGTGACAAACCTTATCAGCACAAAGCAAAATCCCCTGATGGGCTTGATAATCCCGAATGTATTTGTCGCGGCTTTCCTGATCAACGGCCTCGGCAGGTTAACCAGAAGCCTCCTGCTTGCCCTTCAGGAATGTACGGATGTAACCTGCGAAAATACAATCGCTAGATCTATCAAAATGCCATACTTCGATAATCTTGGCCACCTTGTATCCCTTGTCCAGAGCCTTGTTGAACTCAACCGAGACCCAGACCCCCATCAAAGCACGCTCGTCATCGCTATGCGTACAGTCACTGTCTTGAGCATTACGACTTGAACAGATACTGCATAACGTGAAGTGTAATTTACCCCCTGGTCCTCTATAGGGTAAAACAGGTACATATAAACCTCTAGGAGGATAGACAACCGCCTTGATCAGACCAAAGTACTGTCTGGGATCGCCAAAGTCTTTGTGGATTATGCGGGGGTGACCTAGGGGGTACGAACACGTGCTGTTGACGTAAGGATACAGAGAGGTGACATCGGCGTAAAAAACTTTTTCACCAGGCTTTGTCGTGTAACGCAACTTTAAAGCACTGGTTCTACCTCCGTAGAGGGCATTACGAGGGTTGAGAGGCTCAGGGGTGTCAAAATCTAAGAGAAAATCTCTGAGATCATCACACGATTGTCGAAGAGAACGCCATTCGTGTTCCCAGATGGTAATAAGACGCACCTCGTGATTAGACTTTAACGTCTGCTCTCTCTCCATTGTAGCAGAGTAGAATTCGCCATATGGTCTACCTCTTAATGGGCAGACGGCTTGAGGGTCAGCACATGAAGGACAGCCGTGGAAGAAACAGCCGTAAAACTCCCAGACCTGCTTAACACCGTCAACTTCAGCATAACCGTCAACAAAACACTGGCCAAACGCCATCTCCCCATGGTTCAAGGCATGTTGTATGAAAATGCCCTGTCTGTGTGATTCCCATTGCAACCACTGGATGGAAGCATCTGAGAACCTCTTGTTACCGCTTGTTACGTAATTGTTGGGACATGGTATGGCTAATGTGTCTGGTTTTAAAAAGTTGGTCCTGAAAACAGCCATACACGCAGAGGCGATTGTTACGGATGAGAGCGCATCAACACCTGTTTCTTTAAAAAAACTCCTCTCTAAATATCATGCATCCTCTGGCCAGAATGTCAACATCATTTTTGCAATAGTGAATAGCTTCACTCCTGAAATTGAAAGAATTCCTACACACAGATTCATACCAGCTGTAAAAATCTCTCTGTTCAGGTTCTGACATGTCCTCAACGCCGTAGTCTGAGGGAGGAGGATAGGTCCCTATGTAATGCAGATGATCTTTTGAGCTAAACTTGTGTGGAAAAAAACCCTTGCATTGGTCGGTGAAACCGAGAGCTTTAGGCATGGAGCTGAGTCGCATGGTTAGGAATGAGAGAGAGTCGATGAATTTTAGCTTGTAGTGAGGATCCTCAAGACAAAGTATCTTACTACCACTCATGATTATCCTCTTAGGTATTAACCCTTCATCAAGCATACCTCTCAAGACAATGACGCTGTCAAAACCCCTGGCGTTATGCGCAACAAAAACACAGCCTCTAAACCGGTTCTTTCTGAAATATAAAAGAAACGCTCTAACACAGTCGAGACCATAAAACACCCGTTCTTCACCTCTCTGCGTCTTTACACACACTAAAAAAGGGACATGTCTACCTTGGTCGTCTGTAAACGTTTCAAAATCATAAAAAAACAGATCAGGATGCTCAGTCTTCCTGGCGACGGTTTGAATGTAGCACTGATGGACCTCGTTAGTCGACAATAATTTTACACCGCAGATGTTACATTTAAGCACAACGCAGCAATGGTTGGGTTTACCCGGTTTTAACGGGATATACCGGCACCTTCCGCATTTTTCACATTTTCACACAAAAGTAACGTGTTCCTAAAAAACCTTTTGGGTTCTTCACCCCATAATAGTGTCCCCGAAGTAGAAACAAGTATAAGGGCTCCGAACCATCAGCAAAACCGGTGGCATAATGCGCTAATGGCTGGTTTGCTGTCGTTTTATGAAACACAACAATTTTACGCCTCACTATCCGTTCAAACAGTGGTATATCTGTGAACGTGATAGGTGTTTGAGAATCTAAACCAGCTTTGTTTTGTAATTTCCTCCCCAACTCAACACAATCTTGATACGCACGGTTAGGATTAAGGAGACAAGAAAGGCTGATTGCGAAGCAAAGCTGCTCGGTTCCGTCACCACCAACTACATAGAGATGTCGTCTTTTTTTACCAATAATTTCGGCATCCAGCGTCTTCTCGAGCTTGCGTTTAGCGCCTCCTCGAGGGTTATGTACAATTTGGACCGTTAATTCAATTCTCTTACCCATAGCGATGACTCTGTCAGATTGCACTGTGTTGCTAAGGAGGTCCTCAAAAGCAGGGAAGATATTCCCGCCGTCGCCTTCAATCACAACATTAACGTGTTCTTGAACATCTTCACCTACCACTTCAAGCTGAACCACATCCTCTCGATCTGCCAGTCTCTGCGCTTCATCAGCCAACTCCCTGACCTGTTGCATCAAACCTCTGTAGAAAGTAGCTAAATCAGGAGTGTCCGGTACAACAGGTCGTTTTAGCACCCTTCTTATCCTATCGGTGTTAAAAGGCTCTATGACTTCGGATTCAATACCGGTACCTCCAACACAACATCCTTCCTGAACCGAATCACCGCCATCATCAACATTGTCATCGCTACAGTTAGAGTCAGACACATCTACCAGAGGGTCAAGAGCAGGTGTCCCTGAATCAGTCGTCTGCAGATTATCAACAAACCTTTGGAACCAATCCTCGTTGTCTAAAGAGGTATCGGCTCTACCCTAGCGGGATGATGCAGGAACCATATTTAAAATTCGGTTACCCTCTCTCTCACCGAAAAAAATTGACTCCATGTTTTCGTTTATACACGGATCATAGACCTGCACTACATCCTCCTCAGACATGTCGTCAAACAAGTCAGACAGAAACATACGTGTTGACGAGGCACTCTGGTCAATGAGGTGTGGTGTAGTGTGCTGGTTATAAAATAATAATTTGAAAAATTTAATAAACAAAACAACAGTCTCAAAACACAAACCCCGCGGTGTAACAACAATCTCAAAACACAATCACCCGCGGTGCAACAGCAACCTCAAACCCCAATCACCCAGCACTGCTTTTAAATAATGAGGCTCCAAATGGACCTTACTGTGGTTGAACTTCAGTCAGATCAGTCCACGACGTCTGTTACCACCAGGTCCTTGACGTTTTAGGAGCCTCAGAACTTCTGACACCAGAGCTTTATTTGTGACGTCCTTAACGATGAGTTCTGTAACAACGGTAATAATATATAAGACATATGCACCCCAGCTGATTACTCATTGAAATAGTTGTTAATCTTACCTTCACGTAGATTTCTCACCAAACGACGGTATCTACGTGCTTGACGTGCTTGCCGGGCTAGACGACGACACTGTATTTCACTCTGATGAAGACGTCGTTCAAGCGTACATACTCTGCATTCGAGCTGTTGTTTTACAGCCGTTGCATCATAGAACGCTAATAGGGTCGGCGACGCTGGAGAGCGGGATCTGTCTTGGGTAGCTGCGACAGAGCGCTCGGGGGCTGGGGGTAGAGGCGGGGTTTGGTCAGGGGGTGATGCGGGGCAAATCGACGTTGGTATCCGGGGCGATGTCCGCGGCTTGTCTGTGGTTGCTGGCGGTGCTGATGGTGTCGGCGACGGTGGCTGTGGAGGTGCGGATAGCCCAGATGCCGACGTCGAGTCTTCAGCAGGGAACGGTCCGGATAGTAGATCCAGAGGTACTGAGGAAACCGGCGTCGATGTCTCCCACAATGGCCAAGACCCAGAGGGGAGAGCTGAAACAGAATACCGACAACAATACAAATGTAAATACAATCTCGAAGCAAGACCTCGGATAGCAGTTAATATGATATTAATATAAACAGAGTGTAAATGTAGGGATCTACTAAGGATCAACATTTAAAGCGTAAAAACAAATAGTAAATCACTAGTGTATACTGTCATTAAACCACTTTACAATAAGTAAAATCACGACCTCTAGCGGCCGCCGTCATTAAACCACATTACAGTTAGTAAAATCACGACCTCTAGTGGACGCCGTCGTTAAACCACATTACAATTAGTAAAATCCCGACCTCTAGTGGCCGCCGTCGTTAAAGCACATTAAAGTTAGTAAAATCACGACCTCTAGTGTCCGCCGTCGTTAAAGCACATTACAATTAGTAAAATCACGGCCTCTAGTGGCCGCCGTCGTAAAGCACATAACAGTTAGTAAAATCACGACCTCTAGCGGCCGCCGTCGTTAAACCACATTACAGTTAGTAAAATCACGACCTCTAGTGGACGCCGTCGTTAAACCACATTACAATTAGTAAAATCCCGACCTCTAGTGGCCGCCGTCGTTAAAGCACATTACAGTTAGTAAAATCACGACCTCTAGTGGCCGCCGTCGTTAAAGCACATTACAATTAGTAAAATCACGACCTCTAGTGGCCGCCGTCGTTAAAGCACATTACAGTTAGTAAAATCACGACCTCTAGTGGCCGCCGTCGTTAAAGCACATTACAATTAGTAAAATCACGACCTCTAGTGGCCGCCGTCGTTAAAGCACATAACAGTTAGTAAAATCACGACCTCTAGCGGCCGCCGTCGTTAAACCACATTACAGTTAGTAAAATCACGACCTCTAGTGGCCGCCGTCGTTAAACCACATTACAGTTAGTAAAATCACGACCTCTAGTGGACGCCGTCGTTAAAGCACATTACAGTTAGTAAAATCACGACCTCTAGCGGCCGCCGTCGTTATTTAGCCAACAATGCAGAAACAGTTCAAACATTGACTAATGCTGAAAACGAAAAGTATTTCTTTCTTTTTGTTTTGGTATCCGTGGCGATGTCCGCGGCTTGTCTGTGGTTGCTGGCGGTGCTGATGGTGTCGGCGACGGTGGCTGTGGAGGTGCGGATAGCCCAGATGCCGACGTCGAGTCTTCAGCAGGGAACGGTCCGGATAGTAGATCCAGAGGTACTGAGGAAACCGGCGTCGATGTCTCCCACAATGGCCAAGACCCAGAGGGGAGAGCTGAAACAGAATACCGACAACAATACAAATGTAAATACAATCTCGAAGCAAGACCTCGGATAGCAGTTAATATGATATTAATATAAACAGAGTGTAAATGTAGGGATCTACTAAGGATCAACATTTAAAGCGTAAAAACAAATAGTAAATCACTAGTGTATACTGTCATTAAACCACTTTACAATAAGTAAAATCACGACCTCTAGCGGCCGCCGTCATTAAACCACATTACAGTTAGTAAAATCACGACCTCTAGTGGACGCCGTCGTTAAACCACATTACAATTAGTAAAATCCCGACCTCTAGTGGCCGCCGTCGTTAAAGCACATTAAAGTTAGTAAAATCACGACCTCTAGTGTCCGCCGTCGTTAAAGCACATTACAATTAGTAAAATCACGGCCTCTAGTGGCCGCCGTCGTAAAGCACATAACAGTTAGTAAAATCACGACCTCTAGCGGCCGCCGTCGTTAAACCACATTACAGTTAGTAAAATCACGACCTCTAGTGGACGCCGTCGTTAAACCACATTACAATTAGTAAAATCCCGACCTCTAGTGGCCGCCGTCGTTAAAGCACATTACAGTTAGTAAAATCACGACCTCTAGTGGCCGCCGTCGTTAAAGCACATTACAATTAGTAAAATCACGACCTCTAGTGGCCGCCGTCGTTAAAGCACATTACAGTTAGTAAAATCACGACCTCTAGTGGCCGCCGTCGTTAAAGCACATTACAATTAGTAAAATCACGACCTCTAGTGGCCGCCGTCGTTAAAGCACATAACAGTTAGTAAAATCACGACCTCTAGCGGCCGCCGTCGTTAAACCACATTACAGTTAGTAAAATCACGACCTCTAGTGGCCGCCGTCGTTAAACCACATTACAGTTAGTAAAATCACGACCTCTAGTGGACGCCGTCGTTAAAGCACATTACAGTTAGTAAAATCACGACCTCTAGCGGCCGCCGTCGTTATTTAGCCAACAATGCAGAAACAGTTCAAACATTGACTAATGCTGAAAACGAAAAGTATTTCTTTCTTTTTGTTTTGGTATCCGTGGCGATGTCCGCGGCTTGTCTGTGGTTGCTGGCGGTGCTGATGGTGTTGGCGACGGTGGCTGTGGAGGTGCGGATAGCCCAGATGCCGACGTCGAGTCTTCAGCAGGGAAAGGTCCGGATACTAGATCCAGAGGTACTGAGGAAACCAGCGTCGATGTCTCCCACAAAGGCCAAGACCCAGAGGGGAGAGCTGAAACAGAATACCGACAACAACACAAATGTAAATACAATCTAGAAGCAAGACCTCGGATAGCAGTTAATATGATATTAATATAAACAGAGTGTAAATGTAGGGATCTACTAAGGATCAACATTTAAAGCGTAAAAACAAATAGTAAATCACTAGTGTATACTGTCATTAAACCACATTACAATTAGTAAAATCACGACCTCTAGCGGCCGCCGTCGTTAAACCACATTACAGTTAGTAAAATCACGACCTCTAGTGGACGCCGTCGTTAAACCACATTACAATTAGTAAAATCACGACCTCTAGTGGCCGCCGTCGTTAAAGCACATTACAATTAGTAAAATCACGACCTCTAGTGGCCGCCGTCGTTAAAGCACATAACAGTTAGTAAAATCACGACCTCTAGTGGGCGCCGTCGTTAAAGCACTTTACAATTAGTAAAATCACGACCTCTAGTGGCCGCGGTCGTTAAAGCACATAACAGTTAGTAAACTCACGACCTCTAGTGGCCGCCGTCGTTAAAGCACATTACAGTTAGTAAAATCACGACCTCTAGCGGCCGCCGTCGTTAAACCACATTACAGTTAGTAAAATCACGACCTCTAGTGGACGCCGTCGTTAAACCACATTACAGTTTGTAAAATCACGACCTCTAGTGGACGCCGTCATTAAACCACATTACAGTTACTAAAATCACGACCTCTAGTGGACGCCGTCGTTAAACCACATTACAGTTAGTAAACTCACGACCTCTAGTGGCCGCCGTCGTTAAACCACATTACAATTAGTAAAATCACGACCTCTAGTGGCCGCCGTCGTTAAAGCACATTACAGTTAGTAAAATCACGACCTCTAGTGGCCGCCGTCGTTAAAAGCACATTACAATTAGTAAAATCACGACCTCTAGCGGCTGCCGTCGTTAAACCACATTACAGTTAGTAAAATCACGACCTCTAGCGGCCGCCGTCGTTATTTAGCCTACAATGCAGAAACAGTTCAAACATTGACTAATGCTGAAAACGAAAAGTATTTATTTCTTTTTGTTTTGGTATCCGGGGCGATGTCCGCGGCTTGTCTGTGGTTGCTGGCGGTGCTGATGGTGTCGGCGACGGTGGCTGTGGAGGTGCGGATAGTAGATCCAGAGGTACTGAGGAAACCGGCGTCGATGTCTCCCACAATGGCCAAGACCCAGAGGGGAGAGCTGAAACAGAATACCGACAACAATACAAATGTAAATACAATCTCGAAGCAAGACCTCGGATAGCAGTTAATATGATATTAATATAAACAGAGTGTAAATGTAGGGATCTACTAAGGATCAACATTTAAAGCGTAAAAACAAATAGTAAATCACTAGTGTATACTGTCATTAAACCACTTTACAATAAGTAAAATCACGACCTCTAGTGGACGCCGTCGTTAAACCACATTACAATTAGTAAAATCCCGACCTCTAGTGGCCGCCGTCGTTAAAGCACATTAAAGTTAGTAAAATCACGACCTCTAGTGTCCGCCGTCGTTAAAGCACATTACAATTAGTAAAATCACGGCCTCTAGTGGCCGCCGTCGTAAAGCACATAACAGTTAGTAAAATCACGACCTCTAGCGGCCGCCGTCGTTAAACCACATTACAGTTAGTAAAATCACGACCTCTAGTGGACGCCGTCGTTAAACCACATTACAATTAGTAAAATCCCGACCTCTAGTGGCCGCCGTCGTTAAAGCACATTACAGTTAGTAAAATTACGACCTCTAGTGGCCGCCGTCGTTAAAGCACATTACAGTTAGTAAAATCACGACCTCTAGTGGCCGCCGTCGTTAAAGCACATTACAATTAGTAAAATCACGACCTCTAGTGGCCGCCGTCGTTAAAGCACATAACAGTTAGTAAAATCACGACCTCTAGCGGCCGCCGTCGTTAAACCACATTACAGTTAGTAAAATCACGACCTCTAGTGGCCGCCGTCGTTAAACCACATTACAGTTAGTAAAATCACGACCTCTAGTGGACGCCGTCGTTAAAGCACATTACAGTTAGTAAAATCACGACCTCTAGCGGCCGCCGTCGTTATTTAGCCAACAATGCAGAAACAGTTCAAACATTGACTAATGCTGAAAACGAAAAGTATTTCTTTCTTTTTGTTTTGGTATCCGTGGCGATGTCCGCGGCTTGTCTGTGGTTGCTGGCGGTGCTGATGGTGTCGGCGACGGTGGCTGTGGAGGTGCGGATAGCCCAGATGCCGACGTCGAGTCTTCAGCAGGGAAAGGTCCGGATAGTAGATCCAGAGGTACTGAGGAAACCAGCGTCGATGTCTCCCACAAAGGCCAAGACCCAGAGGGGAGAGCTGAAACAGAATACCGACAACAACACAAATGTAAATACAATCTAGAAGCAAGACCTCGGATAGCAGTTAATATGATATTAATATAAACAGAGTGTAAATGTAGGGATCTACTAAGGATCAACATTTAAAGCGTAAAAACAAATAGTAAATCACTAGTGTATACTGTCATTAAACCACATTACAATTAGTAAAATCACGACCTCTAGCGGCCGCCGTCGTTAAACCACATTACAGTTAGTAAAATCACGACCTCTAGTGGACGCCGTCGTTAAACCACATTACAATTAGTAAAATCACGACCTCTAGTGGCCGCCGTCGTTAAAGCACATTACAGTTAGTAAAATCACGACCTCTAGTGGCCGCCGTCGTTAAAAGCACATTACAATTAGTAAAATCACGACCTCTAGTGGCCGCCGTCGTTAAAGCACATAACAGTTAGTAAAATCACGACCTCTAGTGTACGCCGTCGTTAAAGCACTTTACAATTAGTAAAATCACGACCTCTAGTGGCCGCGGTCGTTAAAGCACATAACAGTTAGTAAAATCACGACCTCTAGCGGCCGCCGTCGTTAAACCACATTACAGTTAGTAAAATCACGACCTCTAGTGGACGCCATCGTTAAACCACATTACAATTAGTAAAATCACGACCTCTAGTGGCCGCCGTCGTTAAAGCACATTACAGTTAGTAAAATCACGACCTCTAGTGGCCGCCGTCGTTAAAAGCACATTACAATTAGTAAAATCACGACCTCTAGCGGCCACCGTCGTTAAACCACATTACAGTTAGTAAAATCACGACCTCTAGTGGACGCCGTCGTTAAACCACATTACAGTTAGTAAAATCACGACCTCTAGTGGACGCCGTCGTTAAACCACATTACAGTTAGTAAACTCACGACCTCTAGTGGCCGCCGTCGTTAAACCACATTACAATTAGTAAAATCACGACCTCTAGTGGCCGCCGTCGTTAAAGCACATTACAGTTAGTAAAATCACGACCTCTAGTGGCCGCCGTCGTTAAAAGCACATTACAATTAGTAAAATCACGACCTCTAGCGGCCGCCGTCGTTAAACCACATTACAGTTAGTAAAATCACGACCTCTAGCGGCCGCCGTCGTTATTTAGCCTACAATGCAGAAACAGTTCAAACATTGACTAATGCAGAAAACGAAAAGTATTTCTTTCTTTTTGTTTTGGTATCCGGGGCGATGTCCGCGGCTTGTCTGTGGTTGCTGGCGGTGCTGATGGTGTCGGCGACGGTGGCTGTGGAGGTGCGGATAGCCCAGATGCCGACGTCGAGTCTTCAGTAGGGAACGGTCCGGATAGTAGATCCAGAGGTACTGAGGAAACCGGCGTCGATGTCTCCCACAATGGCCAAGACCCAGAGGGGAGAGCTGAAACAGAATACCGACAACAATACAAATGTAAATACAATCTCGAAGCAAGACCTTGGATAGCAGTTAATATGATATTAATATAAACAGAGTGTAAATGTAGGGATCTACTAAGGATCAACATTTAAAGCGTAAAAACAAATAGTAAATCACTAGTGTATACTGTCATTAAACCACTTTACAATAAGTAAAATCACGACCTCTAGTGGACGCCGTCGTTAAACCACATTACAGTTAGTAAAATCACGACCACTAGTGGCCGCCGTCGTTAAAGCACATTACAATTAGTAAAATCACGACCTCTAGCGGCCGCCGTCGTTAAACCACATTACAGTTAGTAAAATCTCGCCCTCTAGTGGACGCCGTCGTTAAACCACATTACAATTAGAAAAATCACGACCTCTAGTGGCCGCCGTCGTTAAAGCACATTACAATTAGTAAAATCCCGACCTCTAGTGGCCGCCGTCGTTAAAGCACATTACAATTAGTAAAATCACGACCTCTAGCGGCCGCCGTCGTTAAAGCACATTACAGTTAGTAAAATCACGACCTCTAGTGGCCGCCGTCCTTAAAAGCACATTACAATTAGTAAAATCACGACCTCTAGCGGCCGCCGTCGTTAAACCACATTACAGTTAGTAAAATCACGACCTCTAGTGGACGCCGTCGTTAAACCACATTACAGTTAGTAAACTCACGACCTCTAGTGGCCGCCGTCGTTAAAGCACATTACAGTTAGTAAAATCACGACCTCTAGCGGCCGCCGTCGTTATTTAGCCTACAATGCAGAAACAGTTCAAACATTGACTAATGCAGAAAACGAAAAGTATTTCTTTCTTTTTGTTATGGTATCCGGGGCGATGTCCGCGGCTTGTCTGTGGTTGCTGGCGGTGCTGATGGTGTCGGCGACGGTGGCTGTGGAGGTGCGGATCGCCCAGATGCCGACGTCGAGTCTTCAGCAGGGAACGGTCCGGATAGTAGATCCAGAGGTACTGAGGAAACCGGCGTCAATGTCTCCCACAATGGCCAAGACCCAGAGGGGAGAGCTGAAACAGAATACCGACAACAATACAAATGTAAATACAATCTCGAAGCAAGACCTCGGATAGCAGTTAATATGATATTAATATAAACAGAGTGTAAATGTAGGGATCTACTAAGGATCAACATTTAAAGCGTAAAAACAAATAGTAAATCACTAGTGTATACTGTCATTAAACCACTTTACAATAAGTAAAATCACGACCTCTAGTGGACACCGTCTTTAAACCACATTACAGTTAGTAAAATCACGACCACTAGTGGCCGCCGTCGTTAAAGCACATTACAATTAGTAAAATCACGACCTCTAACGGCCGCCGTCGTTAAAGCACATAACAGTTAGTAAAATCACGACCTCTAGTGGCCGCCGTCGTTAAAGCACATTACAATTAGTAAAATCACGACCTCTAGCGGCCGCCGTCGTTAAAGCACATAACAGTTAGTAAAATCAAAACCTCTAGTGGACGCCGTCGTTAAACCACATTACAATTAATAAAATCACGACCTCTAGTGGCCGCCGTCGTTAAACCACATTACAATTAGTAAAATCACGACCACTAGTGGCCGCCGTCGTTAAAGCACATTACAGTTAGTAAAATCCCGACCTCTAGTGGCCGCCGTCGTTAAAAGCACATTACAATTAGTAAAACCACGACCTCTAGCGGCCGCCGTCGTTAAACCACATTACAGTTAGTAAAATCACCGCCTCTAGTGGACGCCGTCGTTAAACCACATTACAGTTAGTAAACTCACGACCTCTAGTGGCCGCCGTCGTTAAAGCACATTACAGTTAGTAAAATCACGACCTCTAGCGGCCGCCGTCGTTATTTAGCCTACAATGCAGAAACAGTTCAAACATTGACGAATGCAGAAAACGAAAAGTATTTCTTTCTTTTTGTTTTGGTATCCGGGGCGATGTCCGCGCCTTGTCTGTGGTTGCTGGCGGTGCTGATGGTGTCGGCGACGGTGGCTGTGGAGGTGCGGATCGCCCAGATGCCGACGTCGCGTCTTCAGCAGGGAACGGTCCGGATAGTAGATCCAGAGGTACTGAGGAAACCGGCGTCGATGTCTCCCACAATGGCCAAGACCCAGAGGGGAGAGCTGAAACAGAATACCGACAACAATACAAATGTAAATACAATCTCGAAGCAAGACCTCGGATAGCAGTTAATATGATATTAATATAAACAGAGTATAAGTGTAGGGATCTACTAAGGATCAACATTTAAAGCGTAAAAACAAATAGTAAATCACTAGTGTATACTGTCATTAAACCACTTTACAATAAGTAAAATCACGACCTCTGGTGGACACCGTCGTTAAACCACATTACAGTTAGTAAAATCACGACCACTAGTGGCCGCCGTCGTTAAAGCACATTACAATTAGTAAAATCACGACCTCTAGCGGCCGCCGTCGTTAAACCACATTACAGTTAGTAAAATCACGCCCTCTAGTGGACGCCGTCGTTAAACCACATTACAATTAGAAAAATCACGACCTCTAGTGGCCGCCGTCGTTAAAGCACATAACAGTTAGTAAAATCACGACCTCTAGTGGCCGCCGTCGTTAAAGCACATTACAATTAGTAAAAATCACCACCTCTAGTGGCCCCCGTCGTTAAAGCACATTAAAGTTAGTAAAATCACGACCTCTAGTGGCCGCCGTCGTTAAAGCACATTACAATTAGTAAAATCACGACCTCTAGTGGGCGCCGTCGTTAAAGCACATAACAGTTAGTAAAATCACGACCTCTAGCGGCCGCCGTCGTTAAACCACATTACAGTTAGTAAAATCACGGCCTCTAGTGGACGCCGTCGTTAAAGCACATTACAATTAGTAAAATCCCGACCTCTAGTGGCCGCCGTCGTTAAAGCACATTACAATTAGTAAAATCACGACCTCTAGCGGCCGCCGTCGTTAAAGCACATTACAGTTAGTAAAATCACGACCTCTAGTGGCCGCCGTCCTTAAAAGCACATTACAATTAGTAAAATCACGACCTCTAGCGGCCGCCGTCGTTAAACCACATTACAGTTAGTAAAATCACGACCTCTAGTGGACGCCGTCGTTAAACCACATTACAGTTAGTAAACTCACGACCTCTAGTGGCCGCCGTCGTTAAAGCACATTACAGTTAGTAAAATCACGACCTCTAGCGGCCGCCGTCGTTATTTAGCCTACAATGCAGAAACAGTTCAAACATTGACTAATGCAGAAAACGAAAAGTATTTCTTTCTTTTTGTTATGGTATCCGGGGCGATGTCCGCGGCTTGTCTGTGGTTGCTGGCGGTGCTGATGGTGTCGGCGACGGTGGCTGTGGAGGTGCGGATCGCCCAGATGCCGACGTCGAGTCTTCAGCAGGGAACGGTCCGGATAGTAGATCCAGAGGTACTGAGGAAACCGGCGTCGATGTCTCCCACAATGGCCAAGACCCAGAGGGGAGAGCTGAAACAGAATACCGACAACAATACAAATGTAAATACAATCTCGAAGCAAGACCTCGGATAGCAGTTAATATGATATTAATATAAACAGAGTGTAAATGTAGGGATCTACTAAGGATCAACATTTAAAGCGTAAAAACAAATAGTAAATCACTAGTGTATACTGTCATTAAACCACTTTACAATAAGTAAAATCACGACCTCTAGTGGACACCGTCTTTAAACCACATTACAGTTAGTAAAATCACGACCACTAGTGGCCGCCGTCGTTAAAGCACATTACAATTAGTAAAATCACGACCTCTAACGGCCGCCGTCGTTAAAGCACATAGCAGTTAGTAAAATCACGACCTCTAGTGGCCGCCGTCGTTAAAGCACATTACAATTAGTAAAATCACGACCTCTAGCGGCCGCCGTCGTTAAAGCACATAACAGTTAGTAAAATCAAAACCTCTAGTGGACGCCGTCGTTAAACCACATTACAATTAATAAAATCACGACCTCTAGTGGCCGCCGTCGTTAAACCACATTACAATTAGTAAAATCACGACCACTAGTGGCCGCCGTCGTTAAAGCACATTACAGTTAGTAAAATCCCGACCTCTAGTGGCCGCCGTCTTTAAAAGCACATTACAATTACTAAAACCACGACCTCTAGCGGCCGCCGTCGTTAAACCACATTACAGTTAGTAAAATCACGGCCTCTAGTGGACGCCGTCTTGAAACCACATTACAGTTAGTAAACTCACGACCTCTAGTGGCCGCCGTCGTTAAAGCACATTACAGTTAGTAAAATCACGACCTCTAGCGGCCGCCGTCGTTATTTAGCCTACAATGCAGAAACAGTTCAAACATTGACGAATGCAGAAAACGAAAAGTATTTCTTTCTTTTTGTTTTGGTATCCGGGGCGATGTCCGCGCCTTGTCTGTGGTTGCTGGCGGTGCTGATGGTGTCGGCGACGGTGGCTGTGGAGGTGCGGATCGCCCAGATGCCGACGTCGCGTCTTCAGCAGGGAACGGTCCGGATAGTAGATCCAGAGGTACTGAGGAAACCGGCGTCGATGTCACCCACAATGGCCAAGACCCAGAGGGGAGAGCTGAAACAGAATACCGACAACAATACAAATGTAAATACAATCTCGAAGCAAGACCTCGGATAGCAGTTAATATGATATTAATATAAACAGAGTGTAAGTGTAGGGATCTACTAAGGATCAACATTTAAAGCGTAAAAACAAATAGTAAATCACTAGTGTATACTGTCATTAAACCACTTTACAATAAGTAAAATCACGACCTCTGGTGGACACCGTCGTTAAACCACATTACAGTTAGTAAAATCACGACCACTAGTGGCCGCCGTCGTTAAAGCACATTACAATTAGTAAAATCACGACCTCTAGCGGCCGCCGTCGTTAAACCACATTACAGTTAGTAAAATCACGCCCTCTAGTGGACGCCGTCCTTAAACCACATTACAATTAGAAAAATCACGACCTCTAGTGGCCGCCGTCGTTAAAGCACATAACAGTTAGTAAAATCACGACCTCTAGTGGCCGCCGTCGTTAAAGCACATTACAATTAGTAAAAATCACCACCTCTAGTGGCCGCCGTCGTTAAAGCACATTACAGTTAGTAAAATCACGACCTCTAGTGGCCGCCGTCTTTAAAAGCACAATACAATTAGTAAAATCACGACCTCTAGTGGCCGCCGTCGTTAAAGCACATAACAGTTAGTAAAATCACGACCTCTAGTGGCCGCCGTCGTTAAAGCACATTACAATTAGTAAAATCACGACCTCTAGCGGCCGCCGTCGTTAGACCACATTACAGTTAGTAAAATCACGACCTCTAGTGGACGCTGTCGTTAAACCACATTACAATTAGTAAAATCACGACCTCTAGTGGCCGCCGTCGTTAAAGCACATTACCGTTATAAAATCACGATCTCTAGTGGCCGCCGTCGTTAAAGCACATTAAAATTAGTAAAATCACGACCTCTAGCGGCCGCCGTCGTTAAAGCACATAACAGTTAGTAAAATCACGACCTCTAGTGGACGCCGTCGTTAAACCACATTACAATTAATAAAATCACGACCTCTAGTGGCCCCCGTCGTTAAAGCACATTAAAGTTAGTAAAATCACGACCTCTAGTGGCCGCCGTCGTTAAAGCACATTACAATTAGTAAAATCACGACCTCTAGTGGGCGCCGTCGTTAAAGCACATAACAGTTAGTAAAATCACGACCTCTAGCGGCCGCCGTCGTTAAACCACATTACAGTTAGTAAAATCACGGCCTCTAGTGGACGCCGTCGTTAAAGCACATTACAATTAGTAAAATCCCGACCTCTAGTGGCCGCCGTCGTTAAAGCACATTACAGTTAGTAAAATCACGACCTCTAGTGGCCGCCGTCGTTAAAAGCACATTACAATTAGTAAAATCACGACCTCTAGCGGTCGCCGTCGTTAAACCACATTACAGTTAGTAAAATCCCGACCTCTAGTGGACGCCGTCGTTAAAGCACATTACAGTTAGTAAAATCACGACCTCTAGTGGACGCCGTCGTTAAAGCACATTACAGTTAGTAAAATCACGACCTCTAGCGGCCGCCGTCGTTATTTAGCCAACAATGCAGAAACAGTTCAAACATTGACTAATGCTGAAAACGAAAAGTATTTCTTTCTTTTTGTTTTGGTATCCGTGGCGATGTCCGCGGCTTGTCTGTGGTTGCTGGCGGTGCTGATGGTGTCGGCGACGGTGGCTGTGGAGGTGCGGATAGCCCAGATGCCGACGTCGAGTCTTCAGCAGGGAACGGTCCGGATAGTAGATCCAGAGGTACTGAGGAAACCGGCGTCGATGTCTCCCACAAAGGCAAAGACCCAGAGGGGAGAGCTGAAACAGAATACCGACAACAATACAAATGTAAATACAATCTCGAAGCAAGACCTCGGATAGCAGTTAATATGATATTAATATAAACAGAGTGTAAATGTAGGGATCTACTAAGGATCAACATTTAAAGCGTAAAAACAAATAGTAAATCACTAGTGTATATTGTCAGTAAACCACTTTACAATAAGTAAAATCACGACCTCTAGTGGACGTCGTAGTTAAACCACATTACAGTTAGTAAAATCACGACCTCTAGTGGCCGCCGTCGTTAAAGCACATTTCAATTAGTAAAATCACGACCTCTAGCGGCCGCCGTCGCTAGCCCACATTACAGTTTGTAAAATCACGACCTCTAGTGGACGTCGTAGTTAAACCACATTACAGTTAGTAAAATCACGACCTCTAGTGGCCGCCGTCGTTAAAGCACATTTCAATTAGTAAAATCACGACCTCTAGCGGCCGCCGTCGTTAAAGCACATTACAATTAGTAAAATCACGACCTCTAGTGGCCGCCGTCGTTAAAGCACATTACAATTAGTAAAATCACGACCTCTAGTGGCCGCCGTCGTTAAAGCACATAACAGTTAGTAAAATCACGACCTCTAGCGGCCGCCGTCGTTAAACCACATTACAGTTAGTAAAATCACGACCTCTAGTGGACGCCGTCGTTAAACCACATTACAATTAGTAAAATCACGACCTCTAGTGGCCGCCGTCGTTAAAGCACATTACAGTTAGTAAAATCACGACCTCTAGTGGACGCCGTCGTTAAACCACATTACAATTAGTAAAATCACGACCTCTAGTGGCCGCCGTCGTTAAAGCACATTACAGTTAGTAAAATCACGACCTCTACTGGCCGCCGTCTTTAAAAGCACATTACAATTAGTAAAATCATGACCTCTCGCGGTCGCCGTCGTTAAACCACATTACAGTTAGTAAAATCACGACCTCTAGTGGACGCCGTCGTTAAACCACATTACAGTTAGTAAAATCACGACCTCTAGTGGCCGCCGTCGTTAAACCACATTACAGTTAGTAAAATCACGACCTCTAGTGGACGCCGTCGATAAAGCACATTACAATTAGTAAAATCACGACCTCTAGCGGCCGCCGTCGTTAAACCACATAACAGTTAGTAAAATCACGGCCTCTAGTGGCCGCCGTCGTTAAAGCACATTACAATTAGTAAAATCACGACCTCTAGCGGCCGCCGTCGTTAAACCACATTACAATTAGTAAAATCACGACCTCTAGTGGCCGCCGTCGTTAAAGCACATTACAGTCAGTAAAATCACGACCTCTCGTGCCCGCCGTCTTTAATAGCACATTACAATTAGTAAAATCACGCCCTCTAGCGGCCGCCGTCGTTAAACCACATTACAGTTAGTAAAATCACGACCTCTAGTGGACGCCGTCGTTAAACCACATTACAGTTAGTAAAATCACGACCTCTAATGGCCGCCGTCGTTAAAGCACATTACAGTTTGTAAAATCACCACCTCTAGTGGCCGCCGTCGATAAAGCACATTACAATTAGTAAAATCACGACCTCTAGCGGCCGCCGTCGTTATTTAGCCTACAATGCAGAAACAGTTCAAACATTGACTAATGCTGAAAACGAAAAGTATTTCTTTCTTTTTGTTTTGGTATCCGGGGCGATGTCCGCGGCTTGTCTGTGGTTGCTGGCGGTGCTGATGGTGTCGGCGACGGTGGCTGTGGAGGTGCGGATAGCCCAGATGCCGACGTCGAGTCTTCAGCAGGGAACGGTCCGGATAGTAGATCCAGAGGTACTGAGGAAACCGGCGTCGATGTCTCCCACAAAGGCCAAGACCCAGAGGGGAGGGCTGAAACAGAATACCGACAACAATACAAATGTAAATACAATCTAGAAGCAAGACCTCGGATAGCAGTTAATATGATATTAATATAAACAGAGTGTAAATGTAGGGATCTACTAAGGATCAACATTTAAAGCGTAAAAACAAATAGTAAATCACTAGTGTATACTGTCATTAAACCACATTACAATTCGTAAAATCACAACCTCTAGTGGACGCCGTCGTTTAACCACATTACAGTTAGTAAAATCACGACCTCTAGTGGCCGCCGTCGTTAAAGCACATTACAATTAGTAAAATCACGACCTCTAGCGGCCGCCGTCGTTAAACCACATAACAGTTAGTAAAATCACGACCTCTAGTGGCCGCCGTCGTTAAAGCACATTACAATTAGTAAAATTACGACCTCTAGTGGCCGCCGTCGTTAAAGCACATTACAGTTAGTAAAATCACGACCTCTAGCGGCCGCCGTCGTTAAAGCACATTATAGTTAGTAAAATCACGACCTCTAGCGGCCGCTGTCGTTAAAGCACATTACAGTTAGTAAAATCCCGACCTCTAGTGGTCGCCATCGTTAAAGCATAGTGTGAAATAGTAATCTCAACCTCACGTGGCCGCCGTCGTTAAAGCATAGTGTGAAATAGTAATCGCGACCTCTAGTGTCCGTCGTCGTTAAAGCATAGTAGTAAAATCACAATGACGCTTAGCAGCAACAGTTACTCAAACACCTTCAATAGTAAAATGACACCGTCTAAAAGCACACAGCCGGAACATAGACAAACCGCATTACAGATAAAACACACACACACGCACACACGCACGCACGCACGCACGCACGTACGCGCACACACACACACACACACACACACACAATAGCGAACATACAACCATTCAACTGATACTGAACGGTAGAGATGTGTTGAAAAAAATTGAGATTCGTATCTTCCCAAACGTTGGTGTTGGTGTTGGTGTTGAAGCGACAGGTAGAAGGTGTGGCGTGCTCGTTGTCTTTGTATCTGTTTTCATGTGAAAAAATAAATAAATAAGTACAGCAGTGAAACGTGAACTATCACTCCAAAATGTTTTTTCCCACCTCCTATCAGCTGAGGCGTCTGGTGAGTTAAAGAATCAACGAGCGGGTGCCCTACTCCTTCGACCTCTGACTGATCGTCTGTTTTCATACGCACAGGCGTTGAATAAAACAAAAAACATAGGTAGTTAAATATAAAATACATCGACAGACTGTGGTTAAAATACTTTTTTTTTTATTGAACTGAATGTTTTGCTCTCACCGTTGAACAGTTGGAGCGACCCGTTCAATGAATGATCAGCATCCACAGGGTCCGGATGACTTCCCGGTCGTGTCTGATTTCCGGGTTCCGGGTGATCTTTTCATGCACACACACACACACACACACACACACACACACACACACACACACACACACACACATACGCATGTATATACACTTAATAAATACCGCTATTCTTTACCTAGTTATCGTAATTATGATTAGAATCGCTGTCTCCTTCTCACCAATGACTCGCGCCGGTCCTGTCTTCCGTGCCGAATTAACCGTCGCTTACGGCTCAGAGAGCGTTGGTTACTCCCCTTCGATCGATTTCCTGTACTCGGCCCCGGACGAACTCGTCCTCGCTGTCGATTATTATAATACACGGCGTGTTCTGAGCCTCGGTGCCGCTGACTTGAAGATTCGCTCTCAGATTCACAGCCGACAGATCCGCACGGGCATCTCCGTCTTCAAAAGTTACACGCATTAACCGCTCAAGCTCCTCAGCGCCGATCAGCGTCTCCGGGAAGTTATTCGCGGAGGCGATAATATCTGAAAAATAGAAGTGCGGCTGTTGTAACACATAATAGAGATATTAACAACGAATTATAAAATAATTCAATATTTTTACCAGTATCACTCTGCGTTAAATGAACGTCACACAGATGAGTGACGACGTCTGTCAATGAAAAGAGACATGGTACGTGATAAACATGGCGTAACGTTTTTATTATACTTATATATGTAATTGTAAATACATAGATACACACTTACACACTTATATGTATACTGTATAGATATAGATAGATGGATAGATAGACAGATAAATATTCACCTACGACGTGCAGAGGAAGAGGCATCCATGGGTAGTCTGGAGTACTTTTGGAAAGGAGGATGAAGTTCTGGAAGGTCTGGTCAACAGCGAAGGTTACCCCGGAACTGATGTAAAATGTGGTCTGTTTCGGTGTCTGAGAAAGAGTCAGGCATAATGCCTGTTGTCACACCGCTGTTTACCCCTTTTTTAAGTATTTCCTGAGTAAGTAAAATTGCATCGTTTCAAACTCACACAGGGTGTAAAATTAAATAGACTGATTCAACAGAAACTCATATGAGTTGAATAGCTGTGTCATTTGAACTAATGCTGAAAACTAAAGTATTTCTTTCTTTTGTTTTATCCTTGTTCACTCAACCTTATTTTCTGAAAACTAAAAGTATTTCTTTCTTTTGTTTTATCCTTGTTCACTCAACCTTATTTTCTGAAAACTAAAAGTATTTCTTTCTTTTGTTCTATTCTGAAAACTAAAAGTATTTCTCAAACAAGTACAAATTATCTGTTTAAACGCATTTTGAAAAATGGTGCATGAGTTGGGTAGCTGCGTCGTTTGAACTATTAGTGAAGACTAAGAAGTGTTTTCTTTCTACTGTTTTATCTTTAAGAAATATTTCAAGAATGAAAAACTTCTTCATAAGATGTTAAATAACTTCTAAAATGTTTAAACCCGAAATAATATTGTAGCTACTAATGTGTTTTGATTATTTAGCCTGCAATGCAGAAACAGTTCAAACATTGACTAATGCTGAAAACTAAAAGTATTTCTTTCTTTTTGTTTTACCCCTTTTTTTTTACCCACACCCCTAAGGTAATCCTCCCGGTGTCTCATCACACACCCACCCTCCCGCTGACCCTGCCTGACCCTTGCGTCTGTGAGGATGTAGCTGACCCCCACCCCCTGCATCACACAAGGGTGAAGCTACCCCTTGGACCTTCATTATTTTAATTTCCTGTTGATATAAAAATGGGGAGGGTAATTATTTTAATTTCTTTTTGATATAAAAAGGGAGGGGAGGGTTTTATTACTCCCGGGGGACCATCAATCATACAGATTTGACATATAGTGGTCTCCTTCATCTCTCTGTCTATTTATAGAATCCCAAATCAAAAAATGCAGAGGAAAACATGAACTCAGCGGCAGATGGTTCCTGTGAGCATGTTTACAAATCAGGTTTCAGCACAGTCTGAGGTGCAAGAGAGACAAAGGTTTCCCACCTTCCTGCCTGTTACCATCTGCAGCTCTCTGTACTCTCTGGGCACCGAGCGAGCAACACGCGCCAAAACTGCACACATTAAAAACGCAGCTCAAGATTGCATGACGCTTATTGACTCAGTGCTTGAAACAGACCCAACTCAAAGGAGGTTTCAGAACACAGTGATGGGCCCTGGTATGTTGTGTTTCATTTGAACGAAACAGTAAATAGAGCCGTGCTTGTTGTTCAGTATAAAATAAGGAAAGACAGTCCCCACGAAGTGGATTCAAGATCGTTGCCATTGCAATCACATACACAGTCAAAGAGCCTCTGGGAGCTTTTGAAGCCTCCAGGAACATGCTGTCCTCTTCTCAACATTACACCAACAAAACAGCACAGGGGGAAATGCTTTTCTGCGAGATTTCACTAAATAGCTTCACGATTGCTTTCATTGCTACTTCCTGCCACTGCATATGTTTGATTTCCCTTAAGTTTCTCAGATAAATGTCTCATAAATGTCACAAGATGCAGATCAGTCAATTCAGTCAATAGAAGCTGTGAAATCCTACAGTATATTAACTTCCTGTACACTTTTCCATGACCACCTGAACTTACTCCCAGGTTGTCCCACGACTTTTGACTTCCATACTTAGCAAAGATGACCACACAAAAATGCTACGCTGATTCGACATTAGCATCATGAATAATAACCGTTTTATAGCACAGTACCCTTGTAATGCTCTTTCGTGGCAACAGCTCTTACACTTCTGTGTTCTCATAACTACGATCTACATATGTCTGTTATTAGCATTATCATTAGCATATTATAAACAGAATGTATAAACAAGGAAACCAAAGGGAAAATGTAAATTATGCACTAATAAAACATGTTTTTTGATTATACATTATTTAATTTTAAGTACATTATAACGGGTGATTCTTAATGTTCTGTACGTTATAAATATTGGAGGGTCTTCATAAGAGGTATTATGGAAACCACTTGGGCATTAAGTCTTTAGCAGAGTCACACAGAGCTCATCTCTAGGGTTTAAAGGCATCATGCATAACAATAGTGAATTATTATTCATGTTTTCAGGATATAGGGTCAAAAATGAGAAAAGCATATGTCATCCAATTAAAAGGGGTAGGCTTCAAGAACCTGCACTTTGATTTAAAGAATCTTGTTTTAAATCTCTCTGCGTTCATGTGGCTGCACATTTCAATCCTTGATATGTAATGCATATGGCAGAATTGACAATAAATCTACCTTTACCTTCACGCACGACTCTAGTCAAATCTGACCTTCAGAGGTGGAGAAATTTAAAAAGAAAAAAAAAAAATCATTGATAAACTACAGCAAGTGATTTTGTTTGGAGTGGGAAGTCTCCTCGGGTCAGCAGATCGTTACTCCATAAGTGTAAATTCAAAACAGTTTTATTATTGAGCCTCTTATATTCATAAAATCTGCTGTCTTACTGATGTTTACCTTAGTCCAAACTGGAAATGTTTTCAGGCTCATCCTCTATTAATGCTCCGGTATATTCCTCACTGCCTATGAAAAGACCTACCAATGTCAAGAATCCCAAGGTTACGTTCCATGCTATTAAAGTTTGCTCCCAATTTCAGAAGCGCTGTAAATATAATTCAGCCACTTGCTTAATTTTCTCAGGAATATTTACTCAGAATTCTGGCCCAAAAAGAGAATCGTGTGTTTCCTCCCTCTTACTTGGAGAAATGCTTGTCACGCTCGTACAATAGTCTCTCAAAACAATATCAAATCATATATTTTGTCTAAAAAAAAAAAAAAAAAAAAAAAAAACTTTCACAGGTTTCCTTCTCTACCTCCTGACTCAGCAACAATCTACTCAGCCCTAGAAGAGAATTGTTTCTGAAATATATTAATGAGATTGAGGTCAAAAACGAGAGGAGCATACAACAGGGAATCAGGTTTTCAAATAGATGAAAGTTGGTGGGAGAAAACGGTCACTGAATTTCAGTAAGTTACATCATGCGCATGCCCGATCCTTATTCATTTCAAGGTCATATGTGGGGTCCCCTTCAGCAAAGATAAAAATAAACATTTCAATATTACTATTAATAGCTATGGGAGAAGGAAAACATGCCTAAAATTTTCCTTTATGCCTTTACCATCAATAAAATTTGTCAAACGCCTTGTTTTTCTGCGCTTAAATTGGCCGCAGATACAAAGATGGTGACGTGTGATCCAGTTACACCTGATTCAGCTGGACACTGGCAGTGCATCTCCATTCACAGAAACACTGCTGTGACATCAAATATGAGCTGGACAGTGAGGCAGCTGCCAGGACAGCAACTCCAGCTGGACGGGTGAGATGTTTCTCCAAGGAAGTTATCGCTAAATTATTAATTATCCTGGCTCAGCATCGACCAAATGACCTGCTGATGATTGTCTATATGCATCCACCAGTGCGGATGTTGGATGCGTTTATTCAGCAAGCTACAGTCAAGTTTAAAGGGCGTTTCTTTTCTCTTGTTTTTATTAAATGCAGTAATTTCAAGTGACGGTGCAAGCAAGCCGAGGTCAAGCACCAGCATGTTAGTGACGTGCAGGTGCAAAAGACGATGTGATTCATTCAATATATTTGAGGAGCAAAAAGGGAATCTTAAAAAGTGAACGTGATCGGTTGCAAAACAATGGCAGGCATCCAAATATCCATGAGTCAATTCCAAGAAGTTGCTTAATTTTCCCAGGAATATTTACTCAGAATTCTGGCCCAAAAAGAGACAGATTCAAGACAGATTCAAACAGATTCAAACCCTTAATTCGGATGCAGAGCCATTTGAGTCTCTGATAACTTTGTGAGACACTTTGCTTTGTTAGACACGATCAAAGAAAGTGAAAGGTTATTTTTGCCATAGTTTAGTCATGGTTTATTTGTTGTATAACTTCTCTGTGAATTACTTCACTCAGTGATGCTGCAATAGTGGCATGTCCGTCCGGAGAAGAAGAATGATCTTGTTTAATAGCTTTACATTCCTTGGATGAATGCAGACACTAACAATGTTGGAACGTGGCAATGGCTGGTGCAGAAAAACACCTTGTTTACCTGTGTGGATGCTGCGCTTCCTTTCACCCTGGTGCTGAGCTCATCCTGGCCGATCTGGCTGTGGTTGTGTCTGCTGTAGAGCAGTCTGAGAGGCACCGTGTCCTCCTTCCCCACCGACCTGCTTTCATCGCGGATATCCTTCCAGCTCGCTGCTGCACAGAGAGAACCGGTAGTAACTGATTAAAAAAAAACATCGCCGTCTGAAAATCAATGCCGGTTGTTTTTCTCGCCGAACACCTATCATTTATCACGAAATGTATCACCAAGCTGTGAATAGTGACTCTGATACAAACAAAGGCCTGTTTATCTGTAGAGGCGAGTTCTTTTTCGAGAAATATCACATTAGCATTCCGGCAGATTTTGCCCTGCCGCCCATAAATCCACTCCAAATTGTGTGTTTTTTTAAATGACTTTATTGGCTTTTGATCACATTTCTAGCGACAAATATATCCCGCATTGTAATATTATGTGCTTGTTTTATGTAAATAACGCTTATTTTCTTTCGTTTGGACCGAGATAGTTTTGTGATTCCCTGTTAAATCGTAGTATTGTGACGTTTACCCTGCTGGCCATAAATCCACTCCAAATTGCTGATTTTTTTAAATGACTTTATTGGCTTTTGATCACATTTCTAGTGACAAATATATGCTACATTATAATATTATGTGCTTGTTTTATGTAAATAAAGCTTATTTTCTTTCGTTTGGGCCGAGATTGATTTGTGATTCCTAATTAAACGTAGTATTGTGACGTTTGCCCTGCCGCCCATAAATCCGCTCCAAATTGTGAGTTTTTTAAATAACTTTATTGGCTTTTGATCACATTTCTAGCGACAAATGTATCCCACGTTGTAATTTTATGTGCTTGTTTTATGCAAATAACGCTTATTTTCTTTCGTTTGGACCGAAACATGGTCGACATCCATTCTATTTCGCTCTAAATTGTGAGATTTTAAAACAAAACCTTTTGTTGACTTTTGATCGCATTTCTAGCGACAAATATATTCTATTTTGGGTCGGTTATCTGCGCGCACTGAAAAACGTGCAATAACTACGTTTGTTCACTTGGCATACCGTAATCCTTTCAATACTTTGCCTCAAAAATCCTTTCTCTCGTACGCGTCATTTCATGGCTTTGTGAATGGCCTCTGGTCACGTGACTGATAGAACACAAAAACATGGCGGACACCCGTTCTAGTTTTGCTTTAAATTGTGAGATTTTAAAACAATTAAAAGCTATTGTTGCGTTTTGATCACATTTCTAGCGACAAATGTACGCCTTACTTTCATTTTTTCCGCTCGTTTCATGTATATGATGCTTCGTTTTTTTCGTTTTGACCCAGATTATCTCGTAGGTCTCAATTCAATGTATTATTGTACAGCTGGCCAGTAATTCCGCAGCCAATTGCGGGGTTTTGTTGAGTTGTAATCACATGTAATGTACCTTTAATTTTTAAATATTATGTCATGAAAATGATATAATATTTATTATCCGACTGGGGAAGGAAGTGGATGGCAGGAACTGACGTCACGGACCAAATACGTTATTTATTTATCATTGGTATCGAATACATTTCTACGCCAAATAGTATTATCGGATATTTAAAATCGTATCAACTGCATATAAAGTCTTTTGACAAGAAAGGAAGTTCCATGATTTATTCGTTTTGCTGAATCACGCTTCGTTCTCCGTCACTGACGTCAGCGGAAGCGCAAGCGGACCATTTCAAACCTCCCAAGCCGTAGTTTCTATTTTTCATTCTGTTTAAATATGTACACATGATGTGGACGCCGACGTCTCTTTGGAGATGTGAATTTATGCTTTGGATGAATAATTCAATTATACAAACACGTTGGACTTTGACGTCATCAGTGGTCGACCAGAACAAAAACATGGCGGAAAGTCATTCGGCTTGACTTCGGTAAAAACTCCTCTTCTTTTTTGTTTATCATCCTTTCGTCTATTTAGAGTCTGTCAGAGATTTTGTAGAATTGCAATACTGCGTTCGCTGTTGGTACTGTAGGAGCTTATTTTGTTCTCCGGGAGTTGCCATAGTTGGCGGGGGGTGTTATGTTGGACTGCGCGGGTTTTTGGGTCGTGTCTAACGGAGACTGAAGGCACGAATAATGTTGTTATCTTGCTGCACCAACGAACTTGGACCTTATTGACAGCTGTCCCCGCGGATTTACCAAATATAACCCTCGGCTACAATACTGCGGACACCAAAGACACGGAGCTGAATGATTTTGACGTGAGTTATGTATTTATTCTATTTCTTAATATTTGAATTTATTTAGTTTGTTTTTTGATAACCTTTCTCCGTGTCGATGGTTGTTAATATGGGGGTAACTTATCCGGTTTCCATTTCTTTTCTTTTCTTCTTGCTGATTTGCATAGTCACGCCCACTGTGTTTAAAATCAAGTGGCCACTGAAAAATTGGTATTCAGGCTGTACTCACTCAACTGAGGAGCATCATGGATGACGATGATGCCTTATTTCTTGCTGATTTGCTGTTGGAGGAATGCAAGGGCGGCATTTAATGCTCTCATGATCTGTCCTGAGACTTTCTAACAATATGTAATATTGTGTATTAGGTGACGCTAACATTTTCCATTATCTTTATTTTAAGAATACTCAACCTAAAAAATCCTCAGAAGTGTCTGGACCGGACAAATTTACTTTTTTTTGGGTTGAGGAGGACAAGGAAGGGAGTCCTATCCCAAAGAGGAGGAGAACAGGGAAGAAGCGGGCAAAGAGTTCATCCTCAGGTGATTTTTGTTCACTAACTTTATGGTCTCTATTGCCTGTCTTTGGCTGACTACATTGGTTATGTACTATTATAGAACTAATGTCAGTCAACTGCTTCAGTATTTGATTGATTTGTCATGGTTGTGGGGCTAACTATTTGACACGACACTGTCCTAGTGAGGACATTTCGCTGAATACAGGACATAATGTTTACATGGTGGAGTAGTTAGTATAAGTGGTTTACTGTAATGCGGTTAACTGGTTTATTTAATTTCAGAGTCCTGCTTAATGTTAGTAATTTGTTTTGGATGTTTGTTGTTGTTGTTGTTGTTTAAGGTGAGAGACAATGGTCAATTGTCAATTGGGTCAATGAGTCCTCACAAAGTCCTCACAAAACACAATTATGTGTGTGAGTTACAAAACTCTACTGAAAACAATGGTGTCAAAATATTGGCTAAAGGGAGACGTGTCTTGAAATAGTTAAAGAAGCCACTTTGACCAGAGGGGAAATCCTTCCTTCAACATGAGGTCTTGACTTGGACCCTATCTTTCAGCTTCATACAATGATGTCCTGAACACCCCCCTCAGGTACATCAACATGTGAATAGAGCCTTTGTCTTTCATAACTAGCTGATGTTGATGGGCCATTATGATTAACAACAATTGCTCCCTTGGACAGGGACTTATGGCATTCAAGTACACACACATTACCATATTGCACCCACCCAGTGAATACATCCTACTGGGTGGATCCTCTACTACACTTGGACGGGTGACTATTACAAATGAATACATCAGCAGTAACCATCAAGCAATCCATTGTTAGAAATGTGCATGTAACCCAGGAGTACCGGTTCTTGACAGTTGGAATGTTTGATTTGACTAGTACCTGCTCTGACTTTCTTCTTAACCTCAGTAGTTTAATGTCGAACTGTCAACAGATCTATGGATTTATTTTCAACATACTACTATTTTCCTGCTTTTTATTGTGACGTTTCTAGTCCATTTGTCCATTTAAACAAATCTCCCTACTCTCAACAGTGACTTCTGGGAGCATGCACTCATTGCCATGTGCTCCATCTACAAGTGGACATCAGCACGTGACTGAGACCGTTCAAGATATATATTTTAGCAGCAGTTTATTTACCCTCTTCTTTCCATGTTTGTCTTATTGCTGCTACATTTGGTTACCTTACCCTGTTTTCTAGGATCCCTCATTCAAGAGGTGCAGGACCTTTTGGGACCTGCCATAGACCCAGCACCTTCACACTGGAAAGACAGGAAAGCTTCAACTCTGGAAAAGTGGACTGTGTTAAGGCCGTATATGGTTAATCAGATGTTACAGTCTGAGAAGCCTATAGAGGGAACTTGTCACCACTGCAGATCTAAGACTGCTGTTGTGAAATGTCAGGATTGTTTGCCTCGACCACTTCACTGTGCAGCCTGTGATGTTTCCATCCACAATTCCATGGTTTTCCATAATAGATCATCCATGATAGAGGGATTCTACAGGCCACTGCCACCAACCACTCACATCAGGGAAGAGAAGGGAGGAAAATTCTCCTTCCATGAAAGAGGTCTGTACTGAGATAATATATGCCACCAATATTGTGTGTGTATATATATATATATACACACACAACCTCTTTTAAATTATGTTCGTTTCCTATCTTCCCAGAGTGCATTTTGCCAGTAATGCATCCATGCTATGACTGCTGCTCTGGGCAAACAACCTTTTCTGCAGGAAAGCAAGTAATTCTGATTGGAATGAATGGTGAGTTCCTTGTGTATGAATTATATTTTCTATTTTCTGTTCGAAAATTTTGTTATGTACATATTTTAGGTCGATACAATGTGTCCCTCCCAACTGTCAGCTGCTCCTGTGGGAAAGCTTTGGATGTCGGTATTAGTGAGCTGATTGAAAGTGGCTACTGGCCAGCTACAGTCCATTTTGAGACGCTGTACACAGTGGATTTGTTCGCTACATACGAAGAGCTCAAGATTACTGCACCAGGAATGTAACAACAAGCTTTCGTTGGTATGCTTGAGCAGCGCACAAAACTCTTGGTCGGGTTAGTACATCATTGGACTAATTGCCTGCAGAATTGAAAGAGTTTATGTGGCGACACCATACAAAAATCATTCCTGGAATGGTCGTACGCAAAATTTGAAGTTGAGAGGCTGTCTGAAGTCGATCAGTTTCGGTGCCCAGCCTGCACACCCTCAATGTTAGCTGTCTCAGTGGATGGGAACCGCAAGCTTTATCGCTTTAAGAGCCATTCAGGGTATGTATAAGTTGTTTCTACGGCATGCAATACATGGAACCTTGATAAAGGTCACCCCTGCTTTATGTCTTTTAGACCAAATGGCTTTTTCGAAGGTGTCTTCTTGGCCAACGACACCGAGGTGACCTCCTTCGTCAACCACATCAGGGCATCAACAGGACATGTAAAGTTTATTTAAATTTCACTGCACGCTTTGCTCTGTCTACATCTGTTTTTCTTCATCTTGAACAGAATCCTGGGAAAGGCAGGTGTGGTGGAAGCGAATGGGTGGCTGCACGAGAGTCCTCCAACAAGTCTGCGAGTAAAGTAGATGAGGAACGGGTCGAGGTTGCAGTGTGTCGTCATGGCATTTTGCTGAAGGGACTGAACATGTTCCGTGGGGAGATATTTGCCTATCCTTTATATCTCCAGAAACAGCTTGTTTCACACAATGTTCAGTTTTTTTGCTCTGATGTGGTATGCAAATATTGGCCATATTTGCAGAGGGTTGTTGGCCACTGTCCTGAGTTACAGGTCCTGTTGAACATGCAGCCCTTTCTCTCCATCATGCACGCTAAAGCACATTCATGGATGTGTGAGGTAATGATTGTCAGGGGCTTTAATTTCACATTATTTCTCTCCGTCCTCGTCCAAATGGTAACATGCATATTTCTTTCAGTTGGAATGGGGTGGACGGAACCAAGAGGGAGCAGGAACAACAATAGGGGAGGAAGTTGAACAGGTGAACAGTTTCCTTTCTTGAGCAGCCCTATGTTCCAAGTACATGTCAAAAGCTGGTAAGTACTTTTTTTTTTTGAGTGAAAAAAAAGTTACAGCTAAAGTTGTACAAATCAACTAGTAACATAAACGTGTGTCCATTGTGCATTCAGCCCGCACAGACATCCTTACCATCCAGGCCATTGGCTGGAACAAGCGGAAGACAGAAAATCTTGACCGGACTTTGGCCAAACGACACATCAAGGTAAAGACCACACTTGTGTGTTTCATGGTGCATTAGACTAGTTGCAATTGTTTGTTAATCCAACACGGGTTTTCACAGACTGTGCAGAGGATTGCTGAAGCGTCTGAGGAGCTCAAGAAATTGGCTGGAGAGTTGTCTATTCAGGAAGACACTGTTCAGCAATGGGTGTCTGATGTTCAACAGTGGACTGCAGGTGAATACCTCAGTGTTTTATGTACAATTCTGACGTAAAATAAATATAAATTATTTTTTCTATATTCAATCAGAAGGACCATGCAGTCAAAATGAACTTGAAAAAACCATTGAAGGACTGTATCTCAGCATTAAGCAGCGGAAATATCAGCTGTATCGTCAGGCTGGTAAGAACAGAACGAAAGAAAACAAGTTTTTGATAATAATGTGTGGCTGAGCACATATTCAGTATTTTCTGTTTAATATTCTAGATGGCAACAAGAGAAGACATCTGCTTAGAAAAAAGATTTCTGTGGAAAAGAGATCCTTAGAAGATGCCATCACAAAATACAATGCTGTTGTGCCGGAAACTGGCAAACTCCCTTCTCCCAACAAGCTCCTGGCTGAGGAAAACTATTCCTGGCCTTGGGAATGTAAGTACATCTAGGATGTGTTCAGTTGTCTTCATATCTATAGGCTATTTTTAATTACATTGTTAAGACTTTAGATGACGCAATTACAGGTTTGACCGAGGTTGCTGTGATTGGATCAGACAAGCTCCAGAGACAACTTCCGTTTTACTTTTGAAAACTGAAAGAGACACTCTTCTATATAATTCTGTCCCATGGGAGAAATTGCCTGGTGTCATTAGGAGGAGATTATGCAGTGTAATAGAACCCACCTTTGAAAGTACACGGACACTGCGGGAAGTAGTTCACCACTATTTATAAAAAATGTATATGATGATTTGCAGGTCATGGTGATATGTTAAAGAAAAAAAAGGTCTTCGACAAGGTAATGCTGCTGAACCGACTGAAGGAAGAGGAGGTCATTGTTGTCCGTGAAGTCAAGCAGCACTGGGAGTACATGAGGAATATGGCTGGAAATATTGAAGAGATTTCCTCCCAGCTTTCAGAAGGGATCACTCAGCAAAGTAAGTACAGTTCTATTTGCTACTTGTGCTGATATACTAGGTTAGTAGTCTAATTTATTGTAATATCACTGTCAGGCGGCACAGAAGCATTGACTGGGAGAGGACGTGAGGGGCTACTCTGTCTGCTGAAGAGAAGACTGTCAGCAATTCAAGCTCAGCAGGGTGCAGCTCGCTCAACGTACCAACGTGTTTTTGGATCGCAAGCCTTGTCTCTCGATGATTCGTCCACTGATGATGAAGAGCCCCATGATAGCAGCTCCTCCACCGAAGATGAAGAACACTAGGATTGTAGCTCCTCTTCTGAACTTTGACCTCCCTCATTAAAAAATGAGGAAAACTGTTGTAATTACCTGGCCTGCAGTATGAATGTGAAATGTTAAAATAAACTATCCTGCAATTGACTCTTTTTCTGAGTTATGTACTATTACTATTTTGAAGTAGATGCTGATGCTTTTTATGTAAATTATGAATTATTAATTTGAGATTTGTTGGTAGGGCAGTGAAATACGGCTTTTCATGCAGCCTCAATAAAGTCAATTAACAGGCTATGTTCACTCACTTCACTGACTTTCTTTTGCCACTAAAATTGTCTCTACAATGCTCATGTATGTTATTCAATCATGTGCAAGTACACATAGGAACTTAGTAAAACCAAAGCAGTACGATGAATGAGACTGCTGTTTTGTTGCAGGAATAATGAGTCAAATGTTATGAGCAGGTGTTGCAATGCATTACCTTACTTATTTCTGAATGTTATTAGGGTTACAATTAGGGGTTTCCATGGCCCCTGGCCACCTAAATGGGTAAGGTCATCAGTAAATGCTTCTCATCGAAGTTAGCTTAGAACAGGTAGAAATATCATAACCTGGATTACATCCTGAATACTGCTGACAAAGGCACTAAGAGTGCACGAGTCACAGATCCCACTTTTGAGTTAAAGGAAGAGTTCAATAATTTTAACCCGAGAAGACATCTTATTATTTAACATCTGGATGTGCCACCGTATCTTTCTGACTACGTCTGGATAGGAAGGGAAGTCATCTCATTTATCTCTGAGTTCATGTCTGAATGAAAAGGGCCAACAGGCGTCATGTATTTGTTAGGCCTCACTATGTTTGTTGAGCTTGTTGGCGCCCTTTTGATGGGAGGATCTGACAATTGCTGAGATGGGAATTTTCTTCTACTCTCCCCGACTTGGGAAGGCAACTGATAACTTTCGAGAAACACTTCAGACAGGTTAAATTTGATGTGCAACTACTAGAAAGACCCTTTCTACTATAGTGGGAGTCGAAAATTTGATGTTCTGAAGCATCCCTGAGAAGTTATGCACAATGCACAAAACACGTTTTCAGCCTGAGATAAGGAGGGTTTTGGAACGCCAAATATAAAAATGTAGATAAATTTCGAAAAACACTTCAGACAGCTTAGATTTGATGTGCAACTACTAGAAATACCCTTCCTGCTATAGTGGGAGGTGAAAATTTCATATACTGAACCTTCGCTGAGAAGTTATGGCACAATGCACAAAACGCGTTTTCAGCCTGAGATAAGGAGGGTTTCGGAACGCCAAATATAAAAATGTAGATAAATTTCGAAAAACACTTCAGACAGCTTAGATGTGATGTGCAACTACTAGAAAGACCCTTTCTGCTATAGTGGGAGATGAAAATTTGATGTTCTGAAGCATCCCTGAGAAGTTATGCACAATGCACAAAACGCGTTTTCAGCCTGAGATAGAGTTGGTTTCGGAACGCCATACATAAAAATGTTGATAACTTATGAAAAACACTTCCGACAGCTTAGATGTGATGTGCAACAACTAGAAAGAGCCTTTCTACTATAGTGGGAGTCGAAAATTTGATGTTCTGAAGCTTCCCTGAGAAGTTATGCACAATGCACAAAACGCGTTTTCAGCCTGAGATAAGGAGGGTTTCGGAACGCCAAACAAGAAAATGTTGATAACTTTCGAGAAACACTTCAGACAGGTTAAATTTGATGTGCAACTACTAGAAAGACCCTTTCTACTATAGTGGGAGTCGAAAATTTGATGTTCTGAAGCATCCCTGAGAAGTTATGCACAATGCACAAAACGCGTTTTCAGCCTGAGATAAGGAGGGTTTTGGAACGCCAAATATAAAAATGTTGATAACTTATGAAAAACACTTCCGACAGCGTAGATTTGATGTGCAACTACTAGAAAGACCCTTTCTGCTATAGTGGGAGGTTAAAATTTCATGTTCTGAAGCTTCCCTGACAAGTTATGACACAATGCAGAAAACACGTTTTCAGCCTGAGATAAAGTTGGTTTCGGAACGCCAAATATAAAAATGTAGATAAATTTCGAAAAACACTTCAGACAGCTTAGATGTGATGTGCAACTACTAGAAAGACCATTTCTGCTATAGTGGGAGGTTAAAATTTCATGTTCTGAAGCTTCCCTGACAAGTTATGACACAATGCAGAAAACACGTTTTCAGCCTGAGATAAAGTTGGTTTCGGAACGCCAATCATAAAAATGTTGATAACTTTCGAAAAACACTTCAGATAGCTTAGATTTGATGAGCAACAACTCGGAAGACCCTTTCTGCTATAGTTGGAGGTGAAAATTTCATGTTCTGAAGCTTCCCTGACAAGTTATGGCGCAATTCAGAAAACACGTTTTCAGGGTGAGATAAGGTGGGTTTCGGAACGCTAAACATACAAATGTTGATAACTTTCTAAAAACACTTCCGACAGCTTAGATTTGATGTGCAACTACTAGAAAGACCATTTCTGCTATAGTTGGAGGTGAAAATTTCATGTTCTGAAGCTTCCCTGACAAGTTATGGCACAATGCACAAAACGCGTTTTCAGCTGAGATAACGTGGGTTTCGGAACGCCAAACATAAAAATGTTGATAACTTTCGAGAAACACTTCAGACAGCTTAAATGTGATGTGCAACTACTAGAAAGACCCATTCTGCTTTTGTGGGAGACGAGAATTTGATGTTCTGAAGCTTCCCTGACAAGTTAGGGCACAATGCACAAAATGCGTTTCAGGCTGAGATAAGATGGGTTTCGGAACGCCAAACATAAAAATGTTGATAATTTTCGAGAAACACATCAGACAGCTTAAATGTTATGTGCAACTACTAGAAAGACCCATTCTGCTATAGTGAGAGAGGAGAATTTGATGTTCTGAAGCTTCCCTGAGAAGTTATGGCACAATGCGCAAAACGCGTTTTCAGCCTGAGATAAAGTTGGTTTCAGAACGCCAAACATAAAAATGTTGATAACTATGGAAAAACACTTCAGACAGCTGAGATTTGATGTGCAACTACTAGAAAGACCCTTTCTACTATAGCGGCAAGTGAATATTTCATGTTCTGTGGCATCCCTGCAAAGTTATGGCACAATGCGTAAAACACGTTTTCAGACTGAGATAAGGTGGGTTCCAGAACGCCAAACATAGAAATTTTGATAACTTTGGAAAAACATTTCAGACAGCTTAGATTTGATCTGCAACTACTAGAAAGACCCTTTCTGCTATAGTTGGAGGTGAAAATTTCATGTTCTGAAGCTTCCCTGACAAGTTATGGCGCAATGCAGAAAACACGTTTTCAGGGTGAGATAAGGTGGGTTTCGGAACGCTAAACATAAAAATGTTGATAACTTTCTAAAAACACTTCCGACAGTTTAGATTTGATGTGCAACTACTAGAAAGACCATTTCTGCTATAGTTGGAGGTGAAAATTTCATGTTCTGAAGCTTCCCTGACGAGTTATGGCACAATGCACAAAACGCGTTTTCAGCTGAGATAACGTGGGTTTCGGAACGCCAAACATAAAAACGTTGATAACTTATGAAAAACACTTCCGACAGCGTAGATTTGATGTGCAACTACTAGAAAGACCCTTTCTGCTATAGTGGGAGGTTAAAATTTCATGTTCTGAAGCTTCCCTGACAAGTTATGACACAATGCAGAAAACACGTTTTCAGCCTGAGATAAAGTTGGTTTCGGAACGCCAATCATAAAAATGTTGATAACTTTCGAAAAACACTTCAGATAGCTTAGATTCGATGAGCAACAACTCGGAAGACCCTTTCTGCTATAGTTGGAGGTGAAAATTTCATGTTCTGAAGCTTCCCTGACAAGTTATGACACAATGCAGAAAACACGTTTTCAGGGTGAGATAAGGTGGGTTTCGGAACGCTAAACATAAAAATGTTGATAACTTTCTAAAAACACTTCCGACAGCTTAGATTTGATGTGCAACTACTAGAAAGACCATTTTTGCTATAGTGGGAGGTGAAAATTTCATGTTCTGAAGCTTCCCTGACGAGTTATGGCACAATGCACAAAACGCGTTTTAAGCTGAGATAACGTGGGTTTCGGAACGCCAAACATGAAAATGTTGATAACTTTCGAGAAACACTTCAGACAGCTTAAATGTGATGTGCAACTACTGGAAAGACCCATTCTGCTTTTGTGGGAGACGAGAATTTGATGTTCTGAAGCTTCCCTGAGAAGTTATGGCACAATGCGCAAAACGCGTTTTCAGCCTGAGATAAAGTTGGTTTCGAAACGCCAAATGTAAAAATGTTGATAACTTATGAAAAACACTTCCGACAGTGTAGATTTGATGTCCAACTACTAGAAAGCCCCTTTCTGCTGTCGTGGAAAGTGAAAATTTCATGTTCTGACGCTTCGCTGACAAGTTATGGCAAAATGCAGAAAACACGTTTTCAGGCTGAGAGAAGGTGGGTTTCGGAACGTTAAACATAAAAATGTTGATAACTTTCTAAAAACACTTCCGACAGCTTATATTTGATGTGAAACTACTAGAAAGACCGTTTCTGCTATAGTGGGATGTGAAAATTCCATGTTCTGAAGCTTCCCTGAGAAGTTATGGCACAATGCACAAAACGCGTTTTCACCTGAGATAAGGTGGGTTTCGGAACGCCAAACATATAAATGTTAATAATTTTCGAAAAACACTTCAGACAGCTTAGATTTGATGTGCAACAACTAGTAAGAACTTTTCTGCTATCGTTGGAGGTGAAAATATCATATTCTGAAGCTTCCCTGAGAAATTATGGCACAATGCTGAAAACACGTTTTCAGTCTGAGATAAGGTGGGTTTTGGAACGCCAAACATAAAAACGTTGATAACTTACGAGAAACAATTCACACAGCTTAAATTTGATGTGCAACTCCTGGAACGACCTTTGTACAATCGTGGGAGGCGAAAATTTGATGTTCTGAAGCTTCCCTGAGAAGTTATGGCACAATCCACAATACGCGTTTTCAGCCTGAGATAAGGTGGGTTTCAGAACGCCAAACACAAAAATGTTGATAACTTTCGAAAAACACGTCTGACAGCTTAGGTTTGATGTTCAACTACATGAAAGACCCTTTCTGCTGTAGTGAGAGGTGAAAATTTCATGTTCTGAGGCTTCGCTGAGAAGTTATGGCACAATGCACAAAAAGCATTTTCCCCCATAGATAAGGTGGGTTTTGGAACGACAAACATACAAATGTTAATAACTTTCGAAAAACACTTCAGACAGCATAGATTTCATGTGCAACTACGAGAAAAACCCTTTCTGTTGTAGTGGGAGGTGAAATTTTCATGTTCTGAAGCTTCCCTGAGAAGGTATGGCACAATGCACAAAACGCGTTTTCAGCCAGAGATAAGGTGGGTTTCGGAACGCCAAACGTAAAAATGTTGATAACTTTCGAAAAACACTTCAGACAGCTTAGATTTTATGTGCAACTACTAGAAAGACCCTTTCTGCTATAGTGGGAGGTGAAAATTTCATGTTATGAAGCTTCCCTGTGAAGATATCGCACATTGCAGAAAAAAGCGTTTTCAGCCTGATATAAGGTCGGTTTCGGAACGCCAAACATAAAAATGTTGATAACTTTCGAAAACCACTTCAGACAGCTTAGATTTGATGTGCAACTACTAGAAAGACCCTCTCTGCTATGGTGGGAGGTGAAAATTTCATGTTCTGAAGCTTCCCTGACAAGTTATGGCACAATCCACAATACACGTTTTCAGCCTGATATAAGGCGGGTTTTGGAACGCCAAACACAAAAATGTTGATAACTTTGGAAAAACACGTCTGACAGCTTGGGTTTGATGTGCAACTACTTGAAAGACCCTTTCTGCTATAGTGAGAGGTTAAAATTTCATGTTCTGACGCATCACTAAGCAGTTATGGCACAATGCAGAAACCGCGTTTTCAGCCTGAAATAAGGTGGGTTTCGCAACGCCAAACATAAAAATGTTGATAACTTTCGAAAAACACTTCAGACAGCTTAGATTTGATGTGCAACCACTCGAAAAACGCTTTCTCCTACGGTGGGAAGTGAAAATTTAATGTTCTGAGGCTTCGCTGAGAACTTATGGCACAATGAACAAAACGCATTTTCCCCCATAGATAAGGTAGGTTTCGGAACGCCAAACATACAAATGTTGATAACTTTCGAAAAACACTTCAGACAGCTTAGATTTGATATGCAAATACTAGAAAGACGCTTTCTGCTGTAGTGGGAGGTGAAAATTTCATGTTCTGAAGCTTCCCTGAGAAGTAATGGCACAATGCAGAAACCGCGTTTTCAGCCTGAAATAAGATGGGTTTCGGAACGCCAAACATACAAATGTTGATAACTTTCGAAAAACACTTCAGACATCTTAGATTTCATGTGCAACTACTAGAAAGACCCTTTCTGCTGTAGTGGGAGGTGAAAATTTCATGTTCTGAGAAGTTATGACACATTGCAGAAAACGCGTTTTCAGCCTGAGATAAGGTGGGTTTAGAAACGCCAAACTTAAAAATGTTGATAACTTTCGAAAAACACTTCAGAAAGCATAGATTTGATGTGCAACTTCGAGAAAGACCATTTCTGCTATCGTAGGAGTTTAAAATTTCACGTTCTGAAGCTTCCCTGTGAAGTTATGGCACAATCCACAATATGCGTTTTGACCCTGATATATGGTGGGTTTCGGAACGCCAAACAAATAAATGTTGATAACTTTCGAAAAATACTTCAGACAGCTTAGATTTGATGTGCAACTACTAGAAAGACCCTGTCAGCTATAGTGGGAGGTGAAAATTTCATGTTCTGAAGCTTCCCTGAGAAGTTATGGCACAATGCACAAAACGCGTTTTCAGCCTGAGATAATTTGGGTTTCGCAACGCCAAACATAAAAGTGTTGATAACTCTCGAAAAACACTCCAGACAGCTTAGGTTCGATATGCAACTACTAGAAAGACCCTTTCTGCTATAGTGGGAGTTGAAAATTTCATGTTCTGAAGCTTCCCTGAGAAGTAATGGCACAATGCACAAAACGCGTTTTCAGCCTGATATAAGGTCGGTTTCGGAACGCCAAACATAAAAATGTTCATAACTTTTGAAAACCACTTCAGACAGCTTAGATTTGATGTGCAACAACAAGAAAGACCCTTTCTGCTATAGTGGGAGGTGAAAATTTCATGTTCTGAAGCTTCCCTGAGAAGTTATGGCACAATCCACAATACGCGTTTTCAGCCTGATATAAGGCGGTTTTCGGAACGCCAAACATAAAAATGTTGATAACTTTAGAAAAACACGTCTGACAGCTTAGGTTTGATGTGCAACTACTTGAAAGACCCTTTCTGCTATAGTGAGTGGTGAAAATTTCATGTTCTGACGCATCACTAAGCAGTTATGGCACAATGCACAAAAGGCATTTTCCCCCATAGATAAGGTGGGATTCGGAACGCCAAACATTAAAATGTTGATAACTTTCGAAAAACGCTTCAGACAGCTTAGATTTGATATGCAAATACTAGAAAGACCCTTTCTGCTGTAGTGGGAAGTGAAAATTTCATGTTCTGAGAAGTTTTGGCACATTGCAGAAAATGCGTTTTCAGCTTGAGATAAGGTGGGTTTCGAAACGCCAAACTTAAAAATTTTGTTGACTTTCCAAAAACACTTCAGACAGCTTAGATTTGATGTGCAACTACTAGAAAGACCCTTTCTGCTATAGTGAGAGGTGAAAATTTCATGTTCTGACGCATCACGAAGCGGTTATGGCACAATGCAGAAACCGCGTTTTCAGCCTGAGATAAGGTGGTGTTAAACCTTTCCTGCCTCCTCACCGGACCGTGGTCGGGCATCACAGGGGAGGTGTTCCGTCACCTCCAAGGCTGGAGCGCGCACTCCAGGGTTTAATGTCCTTTTCGTCGGCTGGAGCTGGGACATGGATGAGTCGTGTCTTTGGTAGAGCGTTCTTTTGGTTTATTTCTTCGCAGTTCAAACTTGACACGTACCGGGCACTTCTACACGTTTTTCTTCCCCAGCGAGACGTCAATCTCCCGGCAGCCCCTCCCACACGCAGCGGCCACACCACACATACACGAACAGCGGCAGACACTCCACACTCACTCCTACAACACTACCCCCACTCTGGATAGCATTCTAAACAATGCACTTCAGCAACTCCATACAAAATAAAACAGGTGGGCAACCCTCATTATTTGCAATATACAAAAATAAAGTATTTTAGCCTCACCTTTAAAATTGGCACCTGTGGAGAAATAGTGTATAAAAAATAGAATGGCACCATCCTGTCCATAACAGTCAGCAGGTGACTTTTAACTCAATTGTGCGTGAATACCAGGCCAACCGCTTTACACACTTTCACTATTGTCACTAGACATATGTACGAGCCCTCAACATGCAGACTAGACCAATACTCTTTTTTTTTTTTTTTTCAGAACATATTTGAACATGAGAACATTATAAATTCTAAACTTAACTATTCATCTCAAACAGTTAACCTCGCTTAATGGACCCATTCCCCATACATGATTGGTGGTCGTCGCTGGCGACGAGGTCTTTCAGCGCTCGGGTCCGGATGATGTTGAACTGCAGCACCACTGCTGTCTGGAAGACCGGACTGAGGAGAGTTAAACACAACAGTATCAATGTCAGGATCTGAGGAAGTGGAACTGAAAGCTGTCCCAGCTGCACTGTTGGAAAACAGCTGAGACAAGCCCAGGTCCAGGTCCGCTTGATCACTCTGCACAGGTGGTGGCGACACCTCCATCGGTGTCCATGAAGACGCCAGCTCCAGGGCCCAGGTGTTGTCCAGAGCGTCCCGGCAACGGTACGGCTTCAGCTGATCATGATGGACCACCTTGACTTTGGTCCTGGGGTTCTTCTGGATCCTGTACACCAGGTCGTCCAGCTGTCCCAGGATGAAATATGGCCCTTCATACGACGGCAGGAACTTCCGAACTCTGTTCTTGACATTTCGGGTGCCTTTGATGAGATACCAAACAGCATCACCAATCTGATAGTGGGTCCGACAGCAAGACTTGTCATATTGTCTTTTTGCTCGTTGCACTGCTTCACCGAGGGCGACTCTGACGATCTGGTGTGCCAGCTCCAACCGTTCTCGGAGACTCTGGACGTACTCAGGGGGCGAAGGTGTGGCGTCAGTGTCTGGGGGTAATCCAGCAACCAGATCAACTGGTTCAGTCAATTCCCTGCCGAACATCATCATGTTTGGAGTTAAACCAGTTGCACTGTGCTTGGTTGCTAGGTAGGCCATGACAGCAAAGGGGATCATCACGTCCCAGTCCCAGTGACAGCGCTCAGCTGTATTGGCCAGGATCTTCTGTAGAGTGGCGTTGAATCTTTCCACTTGGCCATCAGACTGTGGACGGAAGGGCGTGGTGTGAGTTTTCTCGATGCCGAATGTTAAGCACATCTTCTGAAACACCTCAGATTCAAAATTGCGGCCCTGGTCACTGTGCAGGGTATGTGGAGCACCGTAACGAGACACCCACTGAGAGGCCAAAACTTCTGCCACAGTCACAGCTTTGTCATCATGGAGGGGGAATGCTTCAACCCACTTAGTAAAATAGTCTTGTATGACAAGTATATACCGATTTCCCCGCTCAGTCTCATTTAGTGGTCCCATAATGTCTAGAGCAACGCGACGGGGCACCAACCCTTACCGTTCCCATGGGGGCTTGTGGTGTCTTGCGGGGTCTCGCTTTGGATGCGCAGCTGGTGCAGGTACTACACCACAAAGAGACATCTTCTCTCATTTTGTACCAGTAGTACCGAGTCTGTATTCGGGTGACAGTTCGTTCAACGCCAAAATGTCCTCCAATGAGTCCTTCATGCATCTGTTTTAGGATATCTGCTCGGAAGGATTTGGGCAGCAACACTTGGGGGTAAAACTGCGTGTCGTCCAGGCAGTAGTATTTCCTCATCAGGACTCCATCCCGGATGAAAAGTCTTGCCCATTGACTCCAGTAGGCCTTAGTCGCGGGGCTGTAGGGTGACACGGTGACCCAAGGGGGGCGCTCACTGCCGGACTCGAGCCATGTCTTGACGGGTGAGATGTCAATGTCTGCCTCCTGGGCTCGTTGGAGATCCGTCATGGACCAGCCTTGAAACGAATGGACCGAGTCGTCAGCGTTGATCACCCCCACTATATTCACCTGGAGCGATTCCGGTCCACTGACGGGCATGTCTGACCCCATCTCACACTGGATAGCCTGATGGGTGACACATTTTGATGGAACTGAAGGAGGCGGCAACTTACACGGACAAGACTGGCGACAAGGTCTCCGGGACAGGCTGTCCGCGTTGGTGTGGAGCAATCCCGGGCGATGGATGATGTTGAAGTTGTACTCGCCGAGTCTCTCCAGCCACCTGGCTAGCTGTCCTTCGGGCTCTTTCATCTTGGTCAGCCACCGGAGACTGCTGTGGTCTGTTCTCACGGTGAACTGGCGGCCTAATAAATACTGTCGAAAATGAGATGTAAATTCGACCACAGCCAACAACTCTCGACGGGTCGTACAGTAGTTTTGTTCCGTCTTGGACAGCTTGCGGCTTCCGTAGGCTAACACACGTTCACTTCCCTCCTGAACCTGGGACAATACTGCACCAATGCCGGTGTCACTGGCATCTGTGTCCAAGATCATCTCACCTTGGTCGAGGGGGTACCCCAAGATGGGTGCGGTTGACAGCAGTTGCTTCAGTTCATTGAAAGCCACCTGACACTTGTCCGTCCACTCAAACCGGGCATTTTTCTTGGTTAGATTATGGAGGGGCTCAGCTATTGATGCAAAGTCTTTGACAAAGCGGCGGTAATAGGACGCCAGGCCGACAAACTGACGAACCTCTTGCAGTGAAGTTGGTGGTGGCCAGTCTTGAACCTTCTGGACTTTTTGAGGGTCGGTGGACACGCCCTTCTCTGACACTATGTGACCAAGGTAGTTCACTTGCCGGCGGAAGAGGCAACATTTAGCCGGCTTCAGCTTTAGTTGAGCTCGGTGTAGTCGGTTGAACACTTGGCTTAGCCGTTGTAACATCTCAGGCACATCCTTCCCCAGCACTATTATATCATCCAGATAGACCAAGCAGGTCTCCCACTGCAGACCAGCCAGAACCATTAATCGCTGGAAGGTTGCCGGAGCGCTACACAGTCCAAATGGCATGACATTCCATTCAAATAGGCCGTTTCTGGTACAGAAGGCTGAAGCTTTACGAGCTCGAGGTGTAAGTTCCACCTGCCAGTAGCCGGAAGCCAAGTCTAGTGTGCTGAACCACTTTGCTGTCGAAAGAGTGTCCAGTGTGTCTTGTATTCGGGGCAGGGGATATGCATCTTTGATGGTGCAGTCATTCAGAGATCTGTAGTCAATGCAGAGCCGATAAGTTCCATCTTTTTTTCGTACCATCACAATAGGCGATACCCAGCTGCTGTGGCTACGCTTAGCGAGTCCGAGCTCCAGGTTCTGCTGTATCTGCTCATCAGCATCACGCTGTTTCTCCCATGCCATTCTTCGTGGTGGTTGCTTGACTGGGGCACCTGGACGAGTGATGATGTCGTGTTGGACCAGATTTGTGCGACCAATATCATCCGGGCCAGTGGAAAATACACTGCTGTAGGTGCATAACAGTTGCGCCAGTTGAACTCGCTCTCGGTTACTTAACTCTGCTGAGCTTTTTGTATAGAGTTCTCGCAGATGTGGTGGCAGTGTAGACGACTGGTCAGTTGCACTGGAGACCATTATGTTGCTTGTGGACTGCAGCAGTGTAGCAGGCTGGAGGAATCCAGCAATGGCCCCCTTCTTGATAGTCACAGCCCTGTTGCCCGGATTGAAAATGCGTAGTGGCACAGGTTGAAGCTTGGCTGGTTCCACCAACACTCTGGCAACAAGCAATCTGTGTTTCTCCACAAATCCTTTGGTGGGACTCAGAACCACTTGGCCTTCAATACAGCTTCCCGCATGGGTCATTCCCCTCACCAAATACTCATGACCGGGCAGCAAGACAACAGTTCGGCACACTTTCACAGCACTAGTCTTTTTCTTTGTGTCGGGACGGTAAAACGGCACTTCTTCTCCAAACAAGATAATGTGCTGTTTCCCATAATCCAAATGTGCTTGTGCTTGAATCAGGAATGGCTGGCCAAGAAGGGCATCATCACCCACGATGTCTGCGATCAGAAAGGGCACACTGACTTGTCTGTTGTGGAACTGCACTGTGAGGTCGGCTTCTCCGTGCACAGGAACAGTACCAGGTCCCACACCTACTAGGGTTGTGACCGTCGGTGGCTGCAGTGGTGGGCGAACATCTGGCTGGAGAGCGTTGTACAGTCGAAGAGGGAAAACACTTCTAGCCGCCCCAGTGTCCAAGACAGCGTACACCTCCAGGTCACCGACCAGCATGCTGACACTCATTTCTTGACTCGGGTTGTGATGGAGGGTGGCAGGTTTAGGCTGCGTTGGACTCTGTTTGTATGTCGGAGCTCTGGTTGGCTGTCTTGGTGATGGACACTCACGCCTCATATGTCCCAACCCTGAGCAGTTGTGGCAGCGAATGTCCTCCCACTTCATGTCGTGGCGGGTAGACATCTTACGTGGGGGGCAACGTGGAATGGCTGGAGGGCTAGGGGGCACAGATGCTCTGCTGGGCAGGGTCGGCATTGAAACATGTTCTGTACCTTCGACTTCTACTCCTTCCTTGACAACAGCTGCTCTTTGCTGTTGTTCACTAAAACTACGGGACCCAGAATGAGCAAAACTGGCCACATACAATGCAGCGCGCTTGGTGGTCTCATGGCGCCTTGCAATATCATATGCTTGAGCCAGAGTACGTGGGCGCTGTTCTAATAATTTCTGGACAATCTCTGCATCTCCCACAGCAGATGTAAAGACCTCCACACCGATAGTGTACTGCTCTACTTCACTTCTGTCACTGTAGGCCACCGAGACTTTCCCATATATGTCGTCCCTCAACAAGTGAAGCGACTCACCAGTCTTCCGCACCCTCTGACGGAGTTCGATTGCCACCGCCGCAGCATGCTCTGATGACGGTCCGTAGGCAGTTTCCATCTCCTCCACCAGGCGGCCATAATCCCACCTAGCAGAGCGTGGATTACGATGGACGATGGCACCAGCAGGCCCAACTAAACAAAACTTTAACTGCACAGTCATTGTCTTCTCAGACCAGTTGTTGGCGTGGGCGCAGCTCTCAAACTTGTATAAGAATTCTCTCCATGGTGTAGTGCCATCATACTGCCCGGGCCGAAGCGTGGGGACTCTCTCTTCTGTGCCAGTATCGTCTTCACTATCAGAAGGCGACTCCTGGTGCAGGTAACGCTGACCTGACACACCACGTCCACTTTGCATGACAGCGGTTCGGCCTCCAACTCTCAAGTGATTCATTGGATCAGTCAACTGATCACACACTTCTGTACTCTGTGGGTGACCAGAAGGATTTTGGTGGGTGTATGGAAGACCAAATTCCATGGGAGTACTCTGAACATAATTTCCAGTGCGACCACCAGAGAATGGGTTCACGTGTGGCGTGGAAAACTGTGAATAGTCCGGGTCATAACTGTCCACGTCATCAATAAACGGATTCGTGTTTTTCCACTTGGGCCGGCGAGCCTCACTCAAAGGATGAAACACGTAACCCCCTTTCCTCTGTTCATTCTTGGCAAATTGTTTGAACGGGTTGTCACTTTCAGTCCACAACCAGTATTTTTCGTTGTCCACTAAGCGTCCGTCACGTCCTTCACTCATGGCGAACTTGTTGCTGCTAACTCCTCCGAACATCCAACCTCGAGGTGTAGCTTAGCAATTAGCTCCTCCGTTCCTCACCGACACGGTTCGACTTTTTAAAACTTTTTTTTTTTCAGCGTATGTCACTTCAAACGTGCTCACCACAGTGTCCCGAGCCTCCAGTCCCTTCGTGGTCGCCAGTGTTAAACCTTTCCTGCCTCCTCACCGGACCGTGGTCGGGCGTCACAGGGGAGGTGTTCCGTCACCTCCAAGGCTGGAGCGCGCACTCCAGGGTTTAATGTCCTTTTCGTCGGCTGGAGCTGGGACATGGATGAGTCGAGTCTTTGGTGGAGCGTTCTTTTGGTTTATTTCTTCGCAGTTCAAACTTGACACGTACCGGGCACTTCTACACGTTTTTCTTCCCCAGCGAGACGTCAATCTCCCGGCAGCCCCTCCCACACGCAGCGGCCACACCACACATACACGAACAGCGGCAGACACTCCACACTCACTCCTACAACAGTGGGTTTCGCAACGCCAAACATAAAAATGTTGATAACTTTCGAAAAACACTTCAGACAGCTTAGATTTGATGTGCAACCACTAGAAAAACGCTTTCTCCTACGGTGGGAAGTGAAAATTTAATGTTCTGAGGCTTCGCTGAGAAGTTATGGCACAATGAACAAAACGCATTTTCCCCCATAGATAAGGAGGGTTTCGGAACGCCAAACATAAAAATGTTGATAACTTTCGAAAAACACTTCAGACAGCTTAGATTTGATATGCAAATACTAGAAAGACGCTTTCTGCTATAGTGGGACATGAAAATTTCATGTTCTGAAGCTTCCCTGAGAAGTAATGGCACAATGCACAATACGCTTTTTCAGCCTTAGATAAGATGGGTTTCGGAACGCCAAACATACAAATGTTGATAACTTTCGAAAAACACTTCAGACATCTTAGATTTCATGTGCAACTACTAGAAAGACCCTTTCTGCTGTAGTGGGAGGTGAAAATTTCATGTTCTGAGAAGTTATGACACTGCAGAAAACGCGTTTTCAGCCTGAGATAAGGTGGGTTTAGAAACGCCAAACTTAAAAATGTTGATAACTTTCGAAAAACACTTCAGAAAGCATAGATTTGATGTGCAACTTCGAGAAAGACCATTTCTGCTATCGTAGGAGTTGAAAATTTCATGTTCTGAAGCTTCCCTGTGAAGTTATGGCACAATCCACAATATGCGTTTTCACCCTGATATATGGTGGGTTTCGGAATGCCAAACAAATAAATGTTGATAACTTTGGAAAAATACTTCAGACAGCTTATATTTGATGTGCAACTACTAGAAAGACACTGTCAGCTATAGTGGGAGGTGAAAATTTCATGTTCTGAAGCTTCCCTGAGAAGTTATGGCACAATGCACAAAACGCGTTTTCAGCCTGAGATAAGTTGGGTTTCGCAACGCCAAACATAAAAGTGTTGATAACTCTCGAAAAACACTTCAGACAGCTTAGGTTCGATATGCAACTACTAGAAAGACCCTTTCTGCTATAGTGTGAGGTGAAAATTTCATGTTCTGAAGCTTCACTGAGAAGTAATGGCACAATGCACAAAACCCATTTTCAGCCAGAGATAAGGTCGGTTTCGGAACGCCAAACATAAAAATGTTCATAACTTTTGAAAACCACTTCAGACAGCTTAGATTTGATGTGCAACAACAAGAAAGACCCTTTCTGCTATAGTGGGAGGTGAAAATTTCGTGTTCTGAAGCTTCCCTGAGAAGTTATGGCACAATGCACAAAACGTGTTTTCTGCCTGAGATAAGTTGGGTTTCGGAACGCCAAACATAAAAGTGTTGATAACTCTTGAAAAACACTTCAGACAGCTTAGATTTGATATGCAACTACTAGAAAGACCCTCTCTGCTATAGTGGGAGGTGAAAATTTCATGTTCTGAAGCTATCCTGAGAAGTAATTGCAAAATGCACAAAACGCGTTTTCAGATTGAGATTAGGTGGGTTTCGGAACGCCAAACATAAAAATGTTGATAACTTTCGAAAACCACTTCAGACAGCTTAGATTTGATGTGCAACTACTAGAAAGACCCTTTCTGCTATAGTGGGAGGTGAAAATTTCATGTTCTGAAGCTTCCCTGAGAAGTTATGGCACAATCCACAATACGCGTTTTCAGCCTGATATTAGGTGGGTTTCGGAACGCCAAACAAACAAATCGGTGTATGTTTATGGCGCTTCGTTTTATCGTTTTGACCAAGGTTCTTTAGTGGTGCTCACTGAAATCGTAGTATTGTGACGGTTGCCCTGCTGGCCATAAATACGCTCTAAAATGCGGGGTTTTAAATGACTTCATTGGCATTTGATCGCATTTCTAGCGACAAATATATCCTACATTATAATATTATGTGCTCTTTTTATGTAAATAACGCTTATTTTCTTTCGTTTGGACCGAGATTGTTTTGTGATTCCCTGTTAAATCGTAGTATTGTAACGTTTACCCTGCTGGCCATAAATACGCTCCAAATTGCGGAGTTTTTAAATAACTTTATTGGCTTTTGATCGCATTTCTAGCAACAAATATATCCTACATTGTAATATTATGTGCTCGTTTTATGTAAATGATGCTTAGTTTCTTTCGTTTGGACCGAGATTGTTTTGTGATTCCCCATTAAAATGTATTATTACGGTGGTTATCTGCTCGCGCTGAAAAACGTGCAATAACGGCGTTTGTCCACTTGGCATACCGTAATGATTTTACGAATTTGCCTCAAAAATCGTTTCACTCTTATGTTTCATTTGTCAATGGCTTTATGAAGGGAGTGCCGCTGGTCACGTGACTGGCAGCCTGCTCTCCTGTCTGAACACAAAACATGGTGGACATCCGTTCTATTTCGCTCTAAATTGTGAGATTTTAAAACAAAAGCTTTAGTTGACTTTTGATCGCATTTCTAGCGACAAATATATTCTATATTGGGGTTGTTATCTGCTCGCACTGAAAAACGTGCAATAACTACGTTTGTCCACTTGGCATACCGTTACAATTTGACGACTTTGCCTCAAAAAACGTTTCTCTCGTACGCGTCATTTCTCAATGGATTTGTGAATGGCGTGCCTCTGGTCACGTGACTGATAGAACACAAAGCATGGCGGACACCCGTTGTAGTTTTGCTTTCAATTCTGAGATTTTAAAACAATTAAAAGCTTTTGTTGCGTTTTGATCACATTTCTAGCGACAAATGTACACCTTACTTTCATTTTTTCCGCTCGTTTCATGCATTTGACGCTTCGTTTTTTTTGTTTTGACCCAGATTCTCTCGTAGGTCTCAATTCAATGTATTATTGTACAGCTGGCCAGCAATTCCACAGCTAATTGCGGGATTTTAAAATAATTAAAAGCTGTTGTAAAAGCTGAGTTGTAATCACATGCAATGTACTCTTTAATTTTTAAATATTATGTCATGAAATGATATAATATTTATTATCCGACTGGGGAAGGAAGTGGCGTCACGGACCGAATACGTTATTTATTTATCATTTGTATCGAATACATTTCTACGCATAATAGTATTATCGGATATTTAAAATCGTGTCAACTGCATATAAAGTCTTTTGGCAAGAAAGGAAGTTCCGTGATCTATTCGTTTTGCTGACTCACGCTTCGTTCTCCGTCACTGACGTCAGCTGAAACGCAGGCGGACCATTCCAAACCTCCCAAGCCGTAGTTTCTATTTTTCATTCTGTTTAAATATGTACACGTGTTGTGGACGCCGACGTTTCTTCGGAGACGTGAATTTATGCTTTGGATGAATAATTAAATTGTACAAACACGTCGGACTTTGACGTCATCATCAGTGGTCGACCAGAACGAAAACATAGCGGGATGTCCTGCCTGCCGCGGGATGATGGCGTCACATCCGGCATGTACATCTCTTTTTTAATATTTTAATGGGTCAGAGGAAATTGAAATAAAGGATTTCAGTTCTGTGATGACAATTTTATTCTACTTCAGGGTCAAATTATTTATTCATTATATTCATCTCCTTGTACGCATGTATGAATTGCATGACAACATCAAGATTACACTTTTGCAGATGTATTTATTATTATTAACAAATTGTTATTTTTTGGTTTCTTCCATCCGTACCCACTCAAGTTGGAATATCTTTCCACTGCAAGAGAAAGAAAAAAAAGATTTAATCACAGCAGGGTAAAGAACAATGATCCTTGGTGGTCTTCAGTTTGTAACACATACATGAACATGTACATTTGTATATCTTTCTTCTACAGTAGTTTGACTGAGGCATTGCCATTGGAACACAAACTTGATCTCAGACCTTTGCAGTATCAGGCCCAGAATGTTAACACTAAAACAGCATGTAAAGGGAGAATGCAGACATGTTTTGAAACAGGAGTTAAAGAAGCCACTTGGACCAGAGGGGAAATCCTTCTTTCAACATGAGGTCTTGACTTGGACCCTATCTTTCAGCTTCATACAATGATGTCCTGAACACCCCCCTCAGGTACATCAACATTTGAATAGAGCCTTTGTCTTTCATAACTATCTGATGGGGTCATAAGCCTGAATTGTCGCACCCACTGTCATCTCTTTAACTTATACATTAACATAATGGCCCATCAATACCTTTCTCCCTTGGACAGGGACTTCAAGTACACACACATTACCATATTGCACCCACCAGTGAATGCATCCTATTGGGTTGATCCTCTACTACACTTGGATGGGTGACTATTACAAATGAATACATCTGCAGCAACCATCCAGCACTATTCATTGTTCGAAAGGTGCATGCACCCCAGACTATCTCAACTTCTCGACAGAAGTTGGAATGTACTATGTTGGAATGTGACTCATACATTCTCTGGGTGCCTGAGTCAAACCTCAAATTTCATCGTAAAGAAGAGCGAAAATGTACATACCACATGGAGCAGGGCTCCAACTCGATTAGTTCCATTATTTTCCCCTGAAACAAAAAAATGCCATTGAAATTAACACATCCACAGTTAATGTGTATATTTACATTACATATCTACATCAAGTAATGACAAAACAGAACCTTTTGTTTTTTTGTTTTTACTACCCGTTTCACTGGGTAATACCCGTCATCTCCAACCATATGGCTGCATTCTGAAAGAGCAAAAAGTGTACGTTTAAATTGTTAAAGCGTTGAGTGAAAAAACATCAAGGCATATACAGTGCACTGACAAATTCATCATTCAAAATAGATACTATATATGGTTTCTTCTTGCTTTTCCAGATTATACATAGGTTCTGCACAAGTGAGCAAGGTGTGGTGTTTGGGGTGAAAAATTACCATCAGATGTGCCCACTACATCTTCAGGCAAAAATATATACTGAACATTCACAAAAATATTAAGAAAGTACAAATAAAATCATTTACAGCTGCATGTGATATTTCTGTATGTAATAGTTTTAAGGCACTGCACAATCTTGCATTGTATTGCCTCTATGAGATACATCATGTTTAGAGGCCAGGGCAGTCACTGGACTTATGTCAGCAACAGTGGACTGTGTGCATTGGATTTAAGAATGGCAACACTTTGATGTAGGGATATTAAAATAATTTTTAGTTTGTGTGGTCATAATTCTAATTTCTTTGTTTTGTGTCTAATTTCATATTTGTATTTCAAGTCTTATGGTTTTATAACATCACTTTTTACATCTTTGCAAGGCAATGTATGATTGTATAATATGTAAGAACCTTTCGATCCATCTTCTGTCTTCCTTCTGGTGCTTTTTCTTGGAGGTAAGCCTGTTGAGGATAAATATAGCTGTTTGTACAGAATAATTCCCACAATATTTTATTACATATAACATCCAATAGACTAACGATCAAAAACCAATGACGCATATCGTGCAAATAAACCATGTCATAACATGCTAATCTCTGACATGTCAGACTTTGTCATAGCAACCTGAACTATAAAAAGTCTTTCACCTAAATATTATAATGTCTACAAATAATTTATGAACCAAAACAGATATTCTGGTAATTGGATTGCAGACATGTCTCAAAGATCTAATTACTACATACTCAGAGGGCCTGTGGAGGCTCTTTTGGAGGAGGTTGACGGCTGGCTAGCAGAGGTTGTGGACGGATGGATGGTGGAGGAGGTTGATGGCTGGCTGCCAGAGGTTGTGGACGGATGGATGGTGGAGGAGGTTGACGGCTGGCTGGCAGAGGTTGTGGACGGATGGATGGTGGAGGAGGTTGATGGCTGCATATCTGTCCAACCTTCGTGGAACAGATAGACAATATGATCAGAGTGAGATTTTTGTATATACACATACAGAAATTTCTAATCTTCCAGAGATACTCAGCCTTAAAAGACTGATTTACACCACATAAACTTTAAAATAATTTTCTGGAATTCAACATCAAAAAAGCTCTCAGATAAATTACAATTGTGTATAATTCAAAAGCACAACTTTGGAGAAGGTTATAAGAAATGATCTTGCTGCTTTCAGCTGTTTTTGTCTACACTGAGGAACATTCTACAGCTACTGGCACTGTGGGAAAGATGTGTCAGAGCAGGGAAATAACAGTGAGACAACAAGGTAAAATGGTCAGAAAGCTTTGCAGGGACCAACAATCCTCCACCACAGAACTGTGGTTAGACTATGGAGCAGATGCTAATGTGGTGTATTGTTCCACTATATATAAAAAGATTTATATGCAGTTATATGAGGGAAAGAGGTTGCTGGTGACTCATGAAGTCAAAAAAGGGCTAATATTGAATGATGGCCTGATCTGAATCCGGCCCATTATTACATACGCCTGAAGATGCAAATACATTGGTCCAGTCAGGTGGTCCACTCCAAGTGGCATCTGATGATGTGCAACTTGAAAGAACCTTTCTGCTTTCGTGGGAGGTGGAAATTTCATGTTCTGAAGCTTCCCTGAGAAGTTTTCGCACAATGCACAAAATGCGTTTTCAGCCTGAGATAAGGTGGGTTTCGGAACGCCAAACATAAAAATGTTGATAACTATCGAAAAACTCTTCAAACAGCTTAGATTTGACGTGCAACTACGAGAAAGACCCTTTCTGCTATTGTGGGAGCTGAAAATTTCATGTTCTGAAGCTTCCCTGAGAAGTTATGGCAGAAGGCACAAAACGCGTTTTAAGCCTTAGATAAGGTGGATATCGGAATGCCAAACATAAAAATGCTGATAACTTTCGAAAAACACTTCAGACAGCTTAGATTTGATGTGCAACTACTAGAAAGACCCTTTCTGCTATTAGTGGGAGGCGAAAATTTAATTATCTGAAGCTTCCCTGAGAAGTTATGGCACAATGCACAAAACGCGTTTCAGCATGAGATAAGGTGGGTTTCGGAACGCCAAACATAAAAATCTTGATAACTTTCGAAAAACACTTCAGACAGCTTAGATTTGATGTGCAACTACGAGAAAGACCCTTTCTGCTATAGTGGGGGGTGAAAATTTCATGTTCTCATGCTTCCCTGAGAAGTTATGGCACAATGCACAAAACGCGTTTTCAGCCTGAGATAAGGTGGGTTTCGGAACGCTAAACATAAAAATGTTGATAACTTTTAAAAAACACTTCAGAGAGCTTATATTCGATGTGCAATTACTAGAAAGACCCTTTCTGCTATAGTGGGAAGTGAAAATTTCATGTTCTGAAGCTTCCCTGAGAAGTTGGTGCACAATGCACAAAACGCGTTTTCAGCCTGAGATAAGGTGGGTTTCGGAACGCCAAACATAAAAATGTTGATAACTTTCCAAAAACACGTCAGACAGCTTAGATTTAATGTCCAACAACTTGAAAGACCGTTTCTGCTTTCGTGGGACGTGGAAATTTCATGTTCTGAAGCTTCCCTGACAAGTGATCGCACAATGCACAAAACGCGTTTTCAGCCTGAGATAAGGTGGGTTTCGGAACGCCAAACATAAAAATGTTGATAACTTTCGAAAAACACTTCAGACAGCTTAGATTTGATGTGCAACTACGAGAAAGACCCTTTCTGCTATAGTGGGAGGTGAAAATTTCATGTTCTGAAGCTGCCCTGAAAAGTTATGGCACAATGCACGGAACGCGTTTTCAGCCTGAGATAAAGTGGGTTTCGGAACGCCAAACATAAAAATGTTGATATCTTTCGAAAAACACTTCAGACAGCTTAGATTTCATGTGCAACTACTAGAAAGACTCTTTCTGCTATAGTGGGAGGTGAAAATTTCATGTTCTGATGCTTCCCTGAGAAGTTATGGCACAATGCACACAACGCGTTTTCAGCTGAGATGAAGTTGGTTTCGGAACACCAAACATAAAAATGTTGATTACATTGGAAAAACTTTTCAGACAGCTTGGATTTGATGAGCAACTACTAGAAAGACCCGTTCTGCTATAGTGGGAGGTCAAAATTCCATGTTCTGAAGCTTCCCTGAAAAGTTATGGCACAATCCACAAAACACGTTTTCAGCCTGAGATAAGAGGGGTTTCGGAACGCCAAATATAAAAATGTAGATACTTTTCGAAAAACACTTCAGACAGCTTAGATTTGATGAGCAACTACTAGAAAGACCCTTTCTGCAATAGTGGGAGGTGACAATATCATGTCCTCAAGCTTCCCTGAGAAGTCATGGCACAATGCACAAAAGACGTTTTCAACTGAGTTAAAGTTGGTTTCCGAACGCAAAACATAAAAATGTTGATAATTTTCGAAAAACACTTCAGACAGCTTAGATTTGATGTGCAACTACGAGAAAAACCCTTTCTGCTATAGTGGGAGGTTACAATATCATGTCCTGAAGCTTCCCTGAGAAGTTATGGCACAATGCACAAAACGCGTTTTCAGCCTGAGATAAGGTGGGTTTTGGAACGCCAAACGTAAAAATGTTGATATCTTTCGAAAAACACTTCAGACAGCTTAGATTTGATGTGCAACTACTAGAAAGACTCTTTCTGCTATAGTGGGAGGTGAAAATTTCATGTTCTGATGCTTCCCTGAGAAGTTATGGCACAATGCACAAAACGCGTTTTCAGCCTGAGATAAGATGGGTTTCGGAACGCCAAACATAAAAATGTTGATAATTTTTGAAAAACACTTCAGGCAGCTTAGATGTGATGTGCAACTACTAGAAAGACCCATTCTGCTATACTGGGAGGTGAAAATGTCATGTACTGAAGCATCCCTGAGAAGTGATAGCACAATGCACAAAACGCGTTTTCAGCCTGAGATATGGTGGGTTTCGTAAAGCCCTACATAAAAATGTTGATAACTTTCCTAAAACACTTCAGACAGCTTAGATTTGATGTGCAAATACGAGAAAGACCCTTTCTACTATAGTGGGAGGTGAAAATTTCATGTTCTGAAGCTTCCCTGAGAAGTTATGGCACAATGCACCAAACGCGTTTTCAGCCTGAGATAAGGTGGGTTTCGGAACGCCAAACATAAAAATGTACATTACTTTCGAAATACAATTCAGATAGCTTAGATTTGATGTGCAACTACTAGAAAGACCCTATCTGATATAGTTGGAGGCGAAAATTTGATGTTCTGAAGCTTCCCTGAGAAGTTATGGCACAATGCACAAAACACGTTTTCAGCCTTAGATAAGGTGGGTTTCGGAACGCCAAACATAAAAATGTACATTACTTTCGAAATACAATTCAGATAGCTTAGATTTGATGTGCAACTACTAGAAAGACCCTATCTGACATAGTGGGAGGCGAAAATTTGATGTTCTGAAGCTTCCCTGAGAAGTTATGGCACAATGCACAAAACGCGTTTTCAGCCTGAGATAAAGTTGGTATCGGAACGCCAAACATAAAAATGTTTATAACTTTCGAAAACCACTTCAGACAGCTTAGATGTGATGTGCAACTATTAGAAAAACCCTTTCTGCTATAGATGGAGGCGAAAATTTGATGTTCTGAATCTTCCCTGAGAAGTTATGGCACAATGCACAAAACGCGTTTTCAGGCTGAGATGAAGTTGGTTTCGGGAACGCCAAACATAAAAATGTTTATAACTTTCGAAAAACACTTCCGACAGCTTAGATTTGATGTGCAACTACGACAATGACCCTTTCTACTATAGTGGGAGGTGAACATTTCATGTTCTGTAGCATCCCTTTGAAGTTATGGCACAATACACAAAACACGTTTTCAGCCTAAGATAAGGTAGGTTTTGGAACGCTAAACATAAATATGTTGATAACTTTCGAAAAACACTTCAGACAGCTTAGAGGTGATGTGCAACGACTAGAAAGACCCATTCTGCTATAGTGGGAGGTGAAAATTTCATGTACTGAAGCATCCCTGAGAAGTGATAGTACAATGCACAAAACGCGTTTTCAGCCTGAGATATGGTGGGTTTCGTAAAGCCCTACATAAAAACGTTGATAACTTTCCTAAAACACTTCAGACAGCTTAGATTTGATGTGCAACTACTAGAAAGACCCTTTCTGCTCTTGTGGGAGATGAAAATTTCATGTTGTGAAGCTTCCCTGAGAAGTTATGGCACAATGCACAAAACGCGTTTTCAGCCTCAGATAAGGTGGGTTTCGCAACGCCAAACATAAAAATGTTGATAACTTTCGAAAAACACTTCAGACAGCTTAGATTTGATGTGCAACTATTAGAAAAACCCTTTCTGCTATAGTTGGAGGCGAAAATTTGATGTTCTGAATCTTCCCTGAGAAGTTATGGCACAATGCACAAAACGCGTTTTTAGGCTGAGATGAAGTTGGTTTCGGAACGCCAAACATAAAAATGTTTATAACTTTCGAAAAACACTTCCGACAGCTTAGATTTGATGTGCAACTACGACAATGACCCTTTCTACTATAGTGGGAGGTGAACATTTCATGTTCTGTAGCATCCCTTTGAAGTTATGGCACAATACACAAAACACGTTTTCAGCCTAAGATAAGGTAGGTTTTGGAACGCTAAACATAAATATGTTGATAACTTTCGAAAAACACTTCAGACAGCTTCGAGGTGATGTGCAACGACTAGAAAGACCCATTCTGCTATAGTGGGAGGTGAAAATTTCATGTACTGAAGCATCCCTGAGAAGTGATAGCACAATGCACAAAACGCGTTTTCAGCCTGAGATATGGTGGGTTTCGTAAAGCCCTACATAAAAACGTTGATAACTTTCCTAAAACACTTCAGACAGCTTAGATTTGATGTGCAACTACTAGAAAGACCCTTTCTGCTCTTGTGGGAGATGAAAATTTCATGTTGTGAATCTTCCCTGAGAAGTTATGGCACAATGCACAAAACGCGTTTTTAGGCTGAGATGAAGTTGGTTTCGGAACGCCAAACATAAAAATGTTTATAACTTTCGAAAAACACTTCCGACAGCTTAGATTTGATGTGCAACTACGACAATGACCCTTTCTACTATAGTGGGAGGTGAACATTTCATGTTCTGTAGCATCCCTTTGAAGTTATGGCACAATACACAAAACACGTTTTCAGCCTAAGATAAGGTAGGTTTTGGAACGCTAAACATAAATATGTTGATAACTTTCGAAAAACACTTCAGACAGCTTCGAGGTGATGTGCAACGACTAGAAAGACCCATTCTGCTATAGTGGGAGGTGAAAATTTCATGTACTGAAGCATCCCTGAGAAGTGATAGCACAATGCACAAAACGCGTTTTCAGCCTGAGATATGGTGGGTTTCGTAAAGCCCTACATAAAAACGTTGATAACTTTCCTAAAACACTTCAGACAGCTTAGATTTGATGTGCAACTACTAGAAAGACCCTTTCTGCTCTTGTGGGAGATGAAAATTTCATGTTGTGAAGCTTCCCTGAGAAGTTATGGCACAATGCACAAAACGCGTTTTCAGCCTCAGATAAGGTGGGTTTCGCAACGCCAAACATAAAAATGTTGATAACTTTCGAAAAACACTTCAGACAGCTTAGATTTGATGTGCAACTATTAGAAAAACCCTTTCTGCTATAGTTGGAGGCGAAAATTTGATGTTCTGAATCTTCCCTGAGAAGTTATGGCACAATGCACAAAACGCGTTTTTAGGCTGAGATGAAGTTGGTTTCGGAACGCCAAACATAAAAATGTTTATAACTTTCGAAAAACACTTCCGACAGCTTAGATTTGATGTGCAACTACGACAATGACCCTTTCTACTATAGTGGGAGGTGAACATTTCATGTTCTGTAGCATCCCTTTGAATTTATGGCACAATGCACAAAACGCGTTTTCAGGCTGAGATGTAGTTGGATTCGGAACGCCAAACATAAAAATGTTGATAACTTTCCAAAAACAGTTCCGACAGCTTAGATTTGATGTGCAACTAATAGAAAGACCCTTTCCCTTCTTGTGGGAGATGAAAATTTCATGGTCTGAAGCATCCCTGAGAAGTGATAGCACAATGCACAAAACGCGTTTTCAGCCTGAGATAAAGTTCGTTTCGGAACGCCAAACATAAAAATGTTGATAACTTTCGAAAGACACTTCCGACAACTTAGATTTGATGTGCAACTACGAGAAAGACCCTTTCTGCTATAGTGGGAGGTGAAAATTTCATGTTCTGAAGCTTCCCTGAGAAGTTATGGCACAATGCACAAAACGCGTTTTCAGCCTCAGATAAGGTGGATTTCGCAAAGCCAAACATAAAAATGTTGATAACTTTCGGTAAACACTTCCGACAGCTTAGATTTGATGTGCAACTGCTAGAAAGACCCTTTCTGCTATAGTGGGACGTGGAAATTTCATGTTCTGAAACTTCCCTGAGAAGTTATGGCACAATGCACAAATCGCGTTTTCAGTCTCAGATAAGGTGGGTTTCGGAACGCCAAACATAAAAATGTTGATAACTTTCGAAAAACACTCCAGACAGCTTAGATTTGACGTGCAACTACTAGAAAAACCCGTTCTGCTATAGTGGGAGGTGAAAATTTCATATTCTGAAGCTTCGCTGAGAAGTTATGGCACAATGCACAAAACGCGTTTTCAGCCTAAGATAACGTGGGTTTCGGAACGCTAAACTTACAAATGTTCATAACTTTCGAAAAACTCTTCAGACAGCTTAGATGTGATGTGCAACTACTAGAAAGACCCATTCTGCTATAGTGGGAGGTGAAAATTTCATGATTTGAAGCTTCCCTGAGAAGTTATGGCACAATGCACAAAACGCGTTTTCAGCCTGATATAAGGTGGTTTTCGGAACACCAAACATAAAAATGTTGATAACTTTCGAAAAACACTTCAGACGGCTTAGATTTGATGACCAAAGACTAGAAATCCCCTTTCTTCTACAGTGGGATATGAAAATTTCATGTTCTGAAGCTTCACTGAGAAGTTATGGCACAATACGCGTTTTCACGCTTATATAAGGTGGGTTTCGGAACACCAAACACAAAAATGTTGCTAACTTTTGAAAAACACTTCAGAGAGCTTAGATTTGATGTGCAACAACTTGAAAGACCCTTTCTGCTTCCGTGGGACGTGGAAATTTCATGTTCTGAAGCTTCCCTGAGAAGTTATCGCACAATGAACAAAATGCGTTTTCAGCCTGAGATAAGGTGGGTTTCGGAACGCCAAACATAAAAATGTTGATAACTTTCGAAAAACACGTCAGCCAGCTTAGATTTGACGTGCAACTACTAGAAAGACCCTGTCTGCTATAGTGGGAGCTGAAAATTTCATGTTCTGAAGCTTCCCTGAAAAGTTATGGCAGAATGCACAAAACGCGTTTTCAGCCTGAGATAAGGTGGGTTTCGGAACGCCAAACATAAAAATGTTGGTAACTTTCGAAAAACACTTCAGACAGCTTAGATTTGATATGCAACTACGAGAAAGACCCTTTTTGCTATAGTGGGAGATGAAAATTTCATGTTCTGAGGCTTCCCTGAGTAGTTATGGCACAATGCACAAAACAAATTTTGACCCTGAGATAAGGTGGGTTTCGGAACGCCAAATATAAAAATCTTGATAACTTTGGAAAAACCCGTCAGACAGCTTAGATTTGATGTGCAGCTCCTCGAAAGATCCTTATGTTTGGCGTTGCGAAACCCACCTTATCTCAGGCTGAAAACGCGTTTTGTGCATTTTGCCATTACTTTTCAGGGAAGCTTCAGAACGTGAAATTTTCACCTCCCACTATAGCACATAGGGTCTTTCTAGTAGTTGCATATCAAATCTAAGCTCTCTGAAGTGTTTTTCGAAAGTTATCAACATTTTTATGTTTGGTGTTCCGAAACCCATCTTATCTCAGGTTGAAAACACATTTTGTGCATTGTGCCATTACTTTTCAGGGAAGCTTCAGAACATGAAATTTTCACCTCCCACTATAGCAGAAAGAGTCTTTCTATTGTTGCACATCAAATCTAAACTGTCTGAATTGTTTTTCGAAAGTTATCAACATTTTTATGTTTGTCGTTCTGAAACCTATCTTATCTCAGGTTCAAAACGTGTTTTGTGCATTGTGCCATTACTTCTCAGGGAAGCTTCAGAACATGACATTTTCACCACCCACTGTTGCAGAAAGGGTCTTCCTAGTCGGTGCATATCAAATCTAAGCTGTCTGAAGTGTTTTTCGAAAGTTATCAACACATTTATGTTTGGCGTTCCGAAACCCACCTTATCTCAGGCTGAAAATCCGTTTTGTGCATTGTGCCATAACTTCTTAGGGAAGCTTCAGAACAAGAAATTTTAACCTCCCACTAAAGCAGAAAGGGTATTTCTCGTAGTTGCACATCAAATCTAAGCTGTCTGAAGTGTTTTTCGAAAGTTATCAACATTTTTATGTTTGGCGTTCCGAAACCCACCTTATCTCAGGCTGAAAACGTGTTTTGTGCATTATGCCCTAAGAGAGAGATGAAGCATACAGAAAAATGTCAAACCTGTATTGATTTATGGCCCCCCGGAGGTAATAAATCTCCTCCCGCTCCTTTTTTATATAAAAAAGAAATTTAAATAATAACCCCTCCCCCTTTTATATAAAAAAGAAATTAAAATAATAACCATCCCCCTTGTTTTGTAACTGGAAGGAAAATAATGAAGGTCAACCTGTGTGATGCATGGGTGGGGTCAGCTACATCCTTGCAGCCGCAACAAATCGTTAGGCAAGGTAGCAAGTCAGGTAGGCTCTGCGCGAGGGAGGGGTTTCATGTGGCTCTGTGGGATTACCTTCAGGATGTGGGAAAAATAAAGGATGAAATTGAGATATTGAAAATAAAACTTTAAAGTCTCAGCATTAGTCAATGTTCGAGCTGTTTCTGCATTGTAGACTTAATAATCTAAATCTTGTTAGTAGCTACAATATTATTTCTGGAATAATCATTTTTGAAGTTATTTATCACCTTATGAAACAATTTTTCATTCTTTAAATATTTCTTAAAGATAAAACAGTAGAAAGACAACACTTTTTTAGTCTTCACTTATAGTTCAAATGACACAGCTACACAACTCATGCACCATTTTTTCAACAGTGTTTAAAACAGATAATTTCTACTTGTTTGATAAATACTTTTAGTTTTTAAGAAAATAAGGTTGATTGAACAAGGATAAAACAAAAGAAAGACATACTTTTAGTTTTCAGAAACTAGGGTAATGCGATGAAAGCATAAAACAAAAGAAAGAAATACTTTTTTTGTTTTTCAGAAAATAAGGTTCAGTGAACAAAGATAAAACAAAAGCAAGAAATACTTTTACTTTTCAGCATTAGTTCGAATGACACAGCTAATCATCTCATCTGAGTTTCTGTTGAATTAGTCTATTTAATTTTATACCCTGTGTGAGTTTGAAACAATGCATTTTTACTAACTCAGGAACTACTTTCAAAAAATGAGGTCAAACATTGGGGAAACAACAGTCATTAGGCCTGACTCTTTCTCAGACACTGAAACAGAGTCCGTGGTAACCGGTTAATTTGCTGAGGAGAGGTGTTCTTTCCCGGACGGTTGAATCTTCAAAAGAGACAATCTGAAGACAGAGAGGTCTGTCTGAAGACAAACCTCAATGGTCTGTCTGAAGACAAACCTTGCTGCCTTCAGACAACATTGTTCAGACAAAGTGCACGCACACACACACACACACACACACACACACACACACACACACACACACACACACACACACACACACACACACACTCACAAAGGTCACCCACCTGTAGACCCCTCCTTTTCAAAATGCATCATTTGACAGGGGAAAAGTTTACACCTCTGAGCTATCTAGCAAACGCTGAGCTCTTCCAACATTGTTTTATCCAAAATCAACAAAGGTATCACCTCGGCTCTGCCTGCACATATGGAGTATTTAGATGACCCCGATCAGACCACATTTTACAACGGTTCATGGGTAACCTTTGCTGTTGACCAGGCCTTACACAACTTCATACGACTCCTTTTAAAATTGCATCATTTGTCAGCGGAAAAGTTTACACCTCTGAGCTATCTAGCAAACGCTGAGCTCTTCCAACATTGTTTTATCCAAAATCAGCAAAAGACCTAGGCCCTGCCCACACAAATGGAGTATTTAGGTGACCCTGATTCAGACCACTTTTTTCATCAGTTCAAGGGTAACCTTTGCTGTTCACCAGACCTTCCAGAACTTCATCCTCCTTTTCAAACGGTTTCGCTATGGATGCCTCTTCCTCTGCACTCCGTAGGTGAATATATATATATCTATATGTATACAGTATATTTATGTATCTACATATACATATATGAGTATTATAAAAACTTTATGTCATGTTTATCACATCTCTTTTCATTCACAGACGTCGTCACCCATCTGTGTGACGTTCATTTAACGCAGAGTGATACAGGTAAAAAGATTTAATTATTCTATAATTCGTTGTTAATATCTCTATCATGTACTACAACAGCATCCCTTCTATTTTCAGACATTATCGGCTCCGCGAATAACTTCCCAGAGACGTTGATTAGCGCCAAGGAGCTTGAGCAGTTAATGCGACCAACTTTTGAAGACGGCGTCCACGCGGATCCGACGATGGTGAATCCAAGAGCTCGAATTCAAGAGAGCACCGCTGAGGTGATTTACCATCCAGCAGTTCCGAACACGCAGTCTATTATAATAATCGACAGCGACGAGGAGTTTACCGCTCCTTGTCCGGGACCGAGTACCGGAAATCGACCAATGGGGAGAAATCGGCGCTCTCTGAACCGTAAACTGCGGTATAATCCATCGCAGAAGGCAGGACCATTGCGAGCCATTTGTGAGAAGGAGACAGCGATTCTAATCATAATTATGTTAACTAGGTAAAGAATAACAATATTAAGTGTATATACATGCATATGTGTGTGTGAGTGCACGCGCGTGTGTGTGTGCGTGCATGAAAAGATCGCTAGGAACCCAGAAATCAGAGACGACCGGGAAGTCGTCCGGACCCCGCGGAGTCGGCTCATTCATTGGAGGGGACGCTTCTACTGTTTGACGGTGAGAGCAAAAGTCAAAAAAAAAAAAAAATATATATATATATATATAGATTTGAACCACATTCTGTGTTTTGTATTTAACTTCCAATGTTTTTTGTTTTATTCAACGCCTGTGCGTATGAAAACAGACGGTCAGTCAGAGGTCGGAGGAGTAGGGCGTTCACTCGCGGATTCTTTCACTCATCAGACACCGCAGCTGATAGGAGGTGAGAAAAAACATTTAGAGTTTACGTTTCACTACTGTATTTATTTATTTTTCTATTTTTATTTTTTCACATGAAAACAGATACAAAGACAATGAGCACAATGTGCCTTCCACCTGCCGCTTCAACGCCTCCTCCAACGTTTGGTAAGATGTGAATCTCGATTTTTTCAACACACATCTCTGCCGTTCAGTATCGGCTGAATGGCTGTATGTTCGCTATTATGGGTGTGGTTTAATGATGTGTTTGCAATTTGGTGTGTTAGAGCATCAATGTGTCTGTTATCTGTAATGTGGTTTGTCTATGTTCTGGCTATATGCTTTAGACGGTGTAATTTTACTATTGAAGGTGTTTGAGTAACTGTTGCTGCTAAGCGTCATTGTGATTTTACTACTACGCTTTAACGACGGTGGCCACTAGAGGTCGTGATTAATATTTTTCACTATGCTTTAACGGCGGTGGCCACTAGAGGTCGTGATTACTATTTTACACTATGCTTTAACGACGGTGGCCACTACAGGTCGTGATTACTATTTTACACTATGCTTTAACGATGATGGCCACTAGAGGTCGTGATTTTACTAATTGTAATGTGCTTTAATGACAGTATACACTAGTGATTTGCTACTTGTTTTTATGCTTTAAATGTCGATCCTCTGTAGATCCCCACATTTTTTTTTTACTGCTTTACTATTTGCTTCTGTTATGATAATGGTTTTCCCCATGAGTATTGATATGGCTACACATGTTGTTTTTTATTTTTTATTTTTTTATTTTTTGTTTTTTATTTATTTATTTATGTATTTTTATTATTGTCATCGCTAGAAAACAACATGGTGCAACACTGGTTATATAATTACGTTATTGTGTTTTTTTTCTGCAGGTTGTATTTTTCATATTTTACTTAGCTTATTTTCATAGTACTCTGCTTATATTCATATGATAATAACTGCTATCTGGGGTCCTGCTTCCAGATTGTATTTACATTTTGTATTGTTGCTTATATTCTGTTTCAGCTCTCATTATCATCGTTAAGGAAATCGTCAGGAAGGACATCACAAATGAAGCGTTGGTGTCTGAAATCGTGAGACTCCTTAATCTACAAGGACCTGGTGGTAACAGACGTCGTGGACGGACCTGACTGAAGTTCAACCACAGTAAGGTCCATTTGGAGCCTGATTATTTAAAAGCACAGAGGGTGATTGTGTTCTGAGGTTGCTGTTTTGTTTATTAATTATTTTAAATTATTAGTTTATTGTTATTATTATTAAATTATGGCAGACCATGATGGTTTTCCTTCTGGTTCTGACACTGAATCCACCCACAACCAGGACACTACACCACACCTCATTGATCAGAGTGCTTCACCGACACGTAAGTTTCTGTCTGGCTTGTTTGACGGCATGTCTGAGGAGGATGTAGAGCTGGTCTATGATCCGAGTATAAATGAAAACAGCGCCACCTCGAGGTGGCGCTAAACGCAAACTCGAGAAGACACTGGATGCCGAAATTATTGGTAAAAAAAGACGACATCTCTACGTAGTTGGTGGTGATGGAACTGATCAGCTTTGCTTCGCAATCAGCCTTTCTTGTCTCCTTAATCCGAACCGTACGTATCAAGATTGTGTTGAGTTGGGGAGGGAATTACAAAACAAAGCTGGTTTAGATTCTCAAACACCTATCACATTCACAGATACACCCCAGTTTGAACGGATAGTGAGGCATAAATTTGTTGTGTTTCATAAAACGACAGCAAACCAACCATTAGCGCATTATGCCACAGGTTTTGCTGATGGTTCGGATCCCTTATACTTGTTTCTACTTCAGGGACACTATTACGGGGTGAAGAACCCAAAGTGTTTTTTAGGAACACGTTACTTTTGCGTCAGCTGTCATAAGGGGTATGAAGATAAATCACAACACATCTGCAAAGGTCACTGTAGCGTTTGTCACAATCCTGCCAGTGCATGTTGTTGACACTAACAAAGCCAATGGAACCATCATAGTCATCAAAGTGTACCTATAAGAAGTACAAATAACAATGTGTTCGTGAGTCCAATTCACCCCCTTCATCCACTGTCTTGCCATCTCTTCTCGTGAGCCGTACAAGATCTGGCCTACAGTGTAGTGGTTGAACTGAAAAAGTCTTGCATTGCTGGTGTTGAGAATGACTCGGCTATAGCATTCCATTGATTTCATTGTTTATTGAGAGAGCAATTTCAATAATTGACAAGTAAATGACTGTATGAAGTGTATTGCTAGCTTCATAATATGTATGTATGTTATATTTAATATATATGCCCATATTTTGTCATTCAGATAAGAAAACCATGGTATATATACTTGCCTCGCCATAAATCAGTTCATCTGGTTTCAAACTGAGAAACTCTCTGTGTCGCAGTGTAAGACTGTGCCAGTGACTCCAACAACCACTTCAGTGGGTTTGCAGCTCCAAAGATAGTCAACCTAAATGAAGATCCAATTGGGTAATTTGTAACATTGATCGTTATAATATCATTATAATGGGTTCAAGAAATAAATATTTTTATAAACCTCTTCATTGTGTGTAGATGGGACTGTGTTGCTCATCTCCTCCAGGGTGTTGTTTGGGTCGATGTTCTTTTTTATTGCAGTGTCATTTTCTTTTTTAGGTCTTTTAACCTTCTTTGATGACATCTCAATTTTGCTTGACATTTTTTGGAGCACGCACAGAGGTGGGAACTGAATAATACTTTGATTGTATTGGTGGCACAACTTTGTCTCCCCTCTTTGCCCGTGTCTCTTCAGACAGACTGTCATTTCTGCTGACTGGGACAAGCAAGTCCTCCGATAACTCTTTGGCCAAGATGTGCTCCCTGTACCTTCCTTGGAGCGAGCTGTACATCATTCTGATGAATTTGGTCGGTCTGATTCTTTTTTGTTTTTTCAGAATTATGTTTTTTGTGATACCAAACTACCTTTCCACATGGCAGTTTGTGTCACGGGTCTGATTTGTAGTCTGTGGTCGGTGGTTTTGTGGAGTAGCCAGTAGCACCCCACTCCACAGAGGGAAGATTCCAAGGTAAGTGCTGAGGAGCAACTCAAGAATTTGTGGGCAGTGGTACGCTTTGAGATCTTCAGTTGGATCCTCCAAATCTGTGCATGTGATTTCATTGATAACTTCCTCCTGAATATTCCGGAAGAAGTGTGTGAGGAGTCACCCAGCGAGAACAGTTTGGACTTGCTTCATGTCCTCGTCATCCACTTGCCTCAAAGCACTCACTTGGTGTTCCTCATGCTCCATTTCTGGTGCCTCTGGTGTGTTTATGAAGCGCGTCAATGCTCCCAGGCTTTCAAGAACTGTGGCTGTGCTTTGCGTGGACAGCAAAATCAGGCAAAGGGGTTTGAAGATTTGCCTTGCGGTCTCCATATTTGTTGTATTCTGTAGTCCTGCAAAGCAGTAAACTACAAATTCTTTCAAACCTTTGTCCTTGGTTTGTTTGCCCACTGCGACAGCAACAGCTTTAAGCACATGTGCAGAACTTATGTGGAGAATTGTGATGTTTTTCCTGTTGAATGTATTGCTTTTGACACAAATGTCAAAGGCCACATTCAGGAACTGAATAATGGTTGTTTTGTTGAACGCCAGGAGCACACTCTGCATGAGAGCCCAACTGTAATCTGTTTCTACCTCGTGGCTCTTCAAGCTGGTGGACAGGGAAGGTCTTAGAAACTGCATCAGCCAGAATGTTGTTGGGGGAATGGATTGTTGATTTGTGAGCATCTCACACACTGGTAGTGGAGGAACATTCCGGCCTCCTCCTGGAGGAGTCAGAGCATAATACAGAATTCTTCTTGGCTGGTGACATTTTCAGTGGCATCCAAACAGAGGTTTACAGGGATGTTGTTTTTTTTTCCGTTGATGTTGGACAAGAAGGTCGATTCCCTTTTCGGTTTACATATGAACACCAAATGGTTCGACTTGAAATTGCTGGATGTAGCCAGGCATTTTTCTATAAGATGAGTCACATTCTTTCAATATTTTTTGAGTTGAGTACATTTAAAAATCAGTCATTGTAGAGTGTACTTGCTTTTTTGACCTCTGAGGATATCACTTTTAACACATTTCTATTGAGGTATCTAGTGATATTTCCGGCTGTTAGTTCACTGGCTGGGGTTTATTTTGTTGCTGCTTGTAAAAAAAATGCTCACACCTTTGCGTAAAGCTTTTGTGATTTTTCCCCATCTCATTCCAACTGCTGGACAAATTTTTTTCTCTGTGGTTTTGTGTGTTATTTCTCCTTTTACTAGAACTTGTATTTTTACTTGGGGGTGTCATACTGGCTTCTTATTTATTAAAAAAAAAAATATCTAGCTTGACATGAGGGGAAGGTGCAAGTAGCAGTTGCATTCAAATATGGACTGTTAATTTTGTGGCTTTCTTTATGTGCTGTCTTTGGAATGATAGTGTACAACAAAGATTGTTTTTCTGAAAAGTCTGTAGAAAATACTGGTCCATGGAGTGCACAGTTTGGATGAGCTGGGGCGTGGAGCAATTTTTTTCCCAATCCTTTGTTCTGATTTTTATGTGGAATCTTCTTGGTACTTTTGTTGTCTTTCTGCACAATGTGTCATTGTTTTTAACTTTCTGTGATGTCACTTCTGGCATTGACTTCAAAGGACTGTTGACAATGTCTTCAACAGACATGGATTCTGAATTATCAGTTAGTTCTTCATGCTCACGTCCATTAGGTTCAACGCTGGTTCACGTGGGTCGCTTCCAATGTCTTCAGATTCTGTTTCTGTGGGAATATGTTCCTGATTGAAATCATCATCCTTTGGAGAGCTGTTGGTTTCTTGCAACAGAGTCTCAAACACGGCCTCACAGGGAGGTTGTTTTTTTTTTTTTTTTAAATTACATAAACAATGAAAACATTAAGTTACATGTCTACTCAGCCAAAATACTACAAGAAAAACGTGCACTTGCGAAGTCAGCAGTCTTCCTTTTCACACGTGGATTGCAAATAGTAAATTGACGCACAGAGACATGGGAAATTTCGCGAACGTTTTGGCATTCACCAATTCGCTGCTTTGACGCATCCAATATTATTACAATTATTATTATTGATATCATTATTCATGCTATGATTAATCCGTCATCTGTGTGTCTCCTCCTAGTTCAGTGAGAAATTCATGTAAATGTACTGCAATGGTAAGTAATGTATAACATTTCCATGGTCTTTATAAATATACTTGTATCGTTTCAATTATCCTTCATGAAAATGTTAATAAATATTCTTATTTGTCATAGCTGACCCAAGTTACTGACGAAGGAATTTTAGTACATCGATCACTCCTCCAGGCTCCCCACCAGGGGTCCCCCTCGCTCACGAAATAAATTAAATAACAAATTAAATACATTAAATATTTGAAGCAAAGTTTACATCAGTAATGAAAAAAACAAACTTCCATTACGTGTTATTATTCAGTTTAGTTGAGGCATTTGTATTATACAGTAATAAATGTTAGAATCACAATACAAATATAGGTTGACCATAAATGTTTTTTTAGACAAATCAAATCACCCAAAGCCTTAATCCTTATCACTTCATGCCATATATTAACTTGTTCTTCCCGAGTCCTACAGTACGATCCAAAAAGAAAAGATCTGTGATTTAAGGATGTCGTGGGTGTCATTTACCATAAAACACTACATTGTCAATAAAGAGCAGGTTGACATATTTTCTGCCAGCTGTGGTGTCTTTGCAAATAATCCAAACAGAGACAGACAGATTAATGCACTGGCAAAATTTATAGTGCGTGATAAGGCACAACAAGTAATATCACTCCGATGGAATAAATAGTCCATACACTACACCAGCAAAGTGAGAAGACAAGCAGGATGCACAGTACAGTAGCTTTGGCAGGGTAAGGGTGAGGTTGTACATGAGACTTCAGGTACTCAGGGCGGCTCTCGTCCACCCCCAAGCTCTGAATTTACTTCTCAATCTACGGCCACACCCTCACCCATGGTCATGAACTCAGGGTCATGACTGAACAAGCTCCTGGATACAAGCGATCAAAATTACTTTCCCACACAGGGTGGTTGGCCCGCTTACGCAGAGATAGTGTGCTCAGAGTCGCTGCTCCTCCACATCGAGAGGAGTCAGCTGAGGTGGCTTGGGCATCTGTTTCAGAGTGAGGTGTTCCAGAGGATGGGCATGCCTGCTCAGACTGCTGTCTCCGCAACCCGGTCTCGGATAAGCGGGAGAAGAAGAAGGTTGTGCATGAGGCATCTTAGGTTTCAATGACAAAACTCGTGTTCAATTTTAAATAAATATTTTATTTATTCAATCAATTTCAGTACTTAAATGTTATTATAACATCTTATTGTTTTTTGTTTTATTCAACGCCTGTGCGTATGAAAACAGACGGTCAGTCAGAGGTCGGAGGAGTAGGGCGTTCACTCGCGGATTCTTTCACTCATCAGACACCGCAGCTGATAGGAGGTGAGAAAAAACATTTAGAGTTTACGTTTCACTACTGTATTTATTTATTTTTCTATTTTTATTTTTTCACATGAAAACAGATACAAAGACAATGAGCACAATGTGCCTTCCACCTGCCGCTTCAACGCCTCCTCCAACGTTTGGTAAGATGTGAATCTCGATTTTTTCAACACACATCTCTGCCGTTCAGTATCGGCTGAATGGCTGTATGTTCGCTATTATGGGTGTGGTTTAATGATGTGTTTGCAATTTGGTGTGTTAGAGCATCAATGTGTCTGTTATCTGTAATGTGGTTTGTCTATGTTCTGGCTATATGCTTTAGACGGTGTAATTTTACTATTGAAGGTGTTTGAGTAACTGTTGCTGCTAAGCGTCATTGTGATTTTACTACTACGCTTTAACGACGGTGGCCACTAGAGGTCGTGATTAATATTTTTCACTATGCTTTAACGGCGGTGGCCACTAGAGGTCGTGATTACTATTTTACACTATGCTTTAACGACGGTGGCCACTACAGGTCGTGATTACTATTTTACACTATGCTTTAACGATGATGGCCACTAGAGGTCGTGATTTTACTAATTGTAATGTGCTTTAATGACAGTATACACTAGTGATTTGCTACTTGTTTTTATGCTTTAAATGTCGATCCTCTGTAGATCCCCACATTTTTTTTTTACTGCTTTACTATTTGCTTCTGTTATGATAATGGTTTTCCCCATGAGTATTGATATGGCTACACATGTTGTTTTTTATTTTTTATTTTTTTATTTTTTGTTTTTTATTTATTTATTTATGTATTTTTATTATTGTCATCGCTAGAAAACAACATGGTGCAACACTGGTTATATAATTACGTTATTGTGTTTTTTTTCTGCAGGTCGTATTTTTCATATTTTACTTAGCTTATTTTCATAGTACTCTGCTTATATTCATATGATAATAACTGCTATCTGGGGTCCTGCTTCCAGATTGTATTTACATTTTGTATTGTTGCTTATATTCTGTTTCAGCTCTCATTATCATCGTTAAGGAAATCGTCAGGAAGGACATCACAAATGAAGCGTTGGTGTCTGAAATCGTGAGACTCCTTAATCTACAAGGACCTGGTGGTAACAGACGTCGTGGACGGACCTGACTGAAGTTCAACCACAGTAAGGTCCATTTGGAGCCTGATTATTTAAAAGCACAGAGGGTGATTGTGTTCTGAGGTTGCTGTTTTGTTTATTAATTATTTTAAATTATTAGTTTATTGTTATTATTATTAAATTATGGCAGACCATGATGGTTTTCCTTCTGGTTCTGACACTGAATCCACCCACAACCAGGACACTACACCACACCTCATTGATCAGAGTGCTTCACCGACACGTAAGTTTCTGTCTGGCTTGTTTGACGGCATGTCTGAGGAGGATGTAGAGCTGGTCTATGATCCGAGTATAAATGAAAACAGCGCCACCTCGAGGTGGCGCTAAACGCAAACTCGAGAAGACACTGGATGCCGAAATTATTGGTAAAAAAAGACGACATCTCTACGTAGTTGGTGGTGATGGAACTGATCAGCTTTGCTTCGCAATCAGCCTTTCTTGTCTCCTTAATCCGAACCGTACGTATCAAGATTGTGTTGAGTTGGGGAGGGAATTACAAAACAAAGCTGGTTTAGATTCTCAAACACCTATCACATTCACAGATACACCCCTGTTTGAACGGATAGTGAGGCATAAATTTGTTGTGTTTCATAAAACGACAGCAAACCAACCATTAGCGCATTATGCCACAGGTTTTGCTGATGGTTCGGATCCCTTATACTTGTTTCTACTTCAGGGACACTATTACGGGGTGAAGAACCCAAAGTGTTTTTTAGGAACACGTTACTTTTGCGTCAGCTGTCATAAGGGGTATGAAGATAAATCACAACACATCTGCAAAGGTCACTGTAGCGTTTGTCACAATCCTGCCAGTGCATGTTGTTGACACTAACAAAGCCAATGGAACCATCATAGTCATCAAAGTGTACCTATAAGAAGTACAAATAACAATGTGTTCGTGAGTCCAATTCACCCCCTTCATCCACTGTCTTGCCATCTCTTCTCGTGAGCCGTACAAGATCTGGCCTACAGTGTAGTGGTTGAACTGAAAAAGTCTTGCATTGCTGGTGTTGAGAATGACTCGGCTATAGCATTCCATTGATTTCATTGTTTATTGAGAGAGCAATTTCAATAATTGACAAGTAAATGACTGTATGAAGTGTATTGCTAGCTTCATAATATGTATGTATGTTATATTTAATATATATGCCCATATTTTGTCATTCAGATAAGAAAACCATGGTATATATACTTGCCTCGCCATAAATCAGTTCATCTGGTTTCAAACTGAGAAACTCTCTGTGTCGCAGTGTAAGACTGTGCCAGTGACTCCAACAACCACTTCAGTGGGTTTGCAGCTCCAAAGATAGTCAACCTAAATGAAGATCCAATTGGGTAATTTGTAACATTGATCGTTATAATATCATTATAATGGGTTCAAGAAATAAATATTTTTATAAACCTCTTCATTGTGTGTAGATGGGACTGTGTTGCTCATCTCCTCCAGGGTGTTGTTTGGGTCGATGTTCTTTTTTATTGCAGTGTCATTTTCTTTTTTAGGTCTTTTAACCTTCTTTGATGACATCTCAATTTTGCTTGACATTTTTTGGAGCACGCACAGAGGTGGGAACTGAATAATACTTTGATTGTATTGGTGGCACAACTTTGTCTCCCCTCTTTGCCCGTGTCTCTTCAGACAGACTGTCATTTCTGCTGACTGGGACAAGCAAGTCCTCCGATAACTCTTTGGCCAAGATGTGCTCCCTGTACCTTCCTTGGAGCGAGCTGTACATCATTCTGATGAATTTGGTCGGTCTGATTCTTTTTTGTTTTTTCAGAATTATGTGTTTTGTGATACCAAACTACCTTTCCACATGGCAGTTTGTGTCACGGGTCTGATTTGTAGTCTGTGGTCGGTGGTTTTGTGGAGTAGCCAGTAGCACCCCACTCCACAGAGGGAAGATTCCAAGGTAAGTGCTGAGGAGCAACTCAAGAATTTGTGGGCAGTGGTACGCTTTGAGATCTTCAGTTGGATCCTCCAAATCTGTGCATGTGATTTCATTGATAACTTCCTCCTGAATATTCCGGAAGAAGTGTGTGAGGAGTCACCCAGCGAGAACAGTTTGGACTTGCTTCATGTCCTCGTCATCCACTTGCCTCAAAGCACTCACTTGGTGTTCCTCATGCTCCATTTCTGGTGCCTCTTGTGTGTTTATGAAGCGCGTCAATGCTCCCAGGCTTTCAAGAACTGTGGCTGTGCTTTGCGTGGACAGCAAAATCAGGCAAAGGGGTTTGAAGATTTGCCTTGCGGTCTCCATATTTGTTGTATTCTGTAGTCCTGCAAAGCAGTAAACTACAAATTCTTTCAAACCTTTGTCCTTGGTTTGTTTGCCCACTGCGACAGCAACAGCTTTAAGCACATGTGCAGAACTTATGTGGAGAATTGTGATGTTTTTCCTGTTGAATGTATTGCTTTTGACACAAATGTCAAAGGCCACATTCAGGAACTGAATAATGGTTGTTTTGTTGAACGCCAGGAGCACACTCTGCATGAGAGCCCAACTGTAATCTGTTTCTACCTCGTGGCTCTTCAAGCTGGTGGACAGGGAAGGTCTTAGAAACTGCATCAGCCAGAATGTTGTTGGGGGAATGGATTGTTGATTTGTGAGCATCTCACACACTGGTAGTGGAGGAACATTCCGGCCTCCTCCTGGAGGAGTCAGAGCATAATACAGAATTCTTCTTGGCTGGTGACATTTTCAGTGGCATCCAAACAGAGGTTTACAGGGATGTTGTTTTTTTTTCCGTTGATGTTGGACAAGAAGGTCGATTCCCTTTTCGGTTTACATATGAACACCAAATGGTTCGACTTGAAATTGCTGGATGTAGCCAGGCATTTTTCTATAAGATGAGTCACATTCTTTCAATATTTTTTGAGTTGAGTACATTTAAAAATCAGTCATTGTAGAGTGTACTTGCTTTTTTGACCTCTGAGGATATCACTTTTAACACATTTCTATTGAGGTATCTAGTGATATTTCCGGCTGTTAGTTCACTGGCTGGGGTTTATTTTGTTGCTGCTTGTAAAAAAATGCTCACACCTTTGCGTAAAGCTTTTGTGATTTTTCCCCATCTCATTCCAACTGCTGGACAAATTTTTTTCTCTGTGGTTTTGTGTGTTATTTCTCCTTTTACTAGAACTTGTATTTTTACTTGGGGGTGTCATACTGGCTTCTTATTTATTAAAAAAAAAAATATCTAGCTTGACATGAGGGGAAGGTGCAAGTAGCAGTTGCATTCAAATATGGACTGTTAATTTTGTGGCTTTCTTTATGTGCTGTCTTTGGAATGATAGTGTACAACAAAGATTGTTTTTCTGAAAAGTCTGTAGAAAATACTGGTCCATGGAGTGCACAGTTTGGATGAGCTGGGGCGTGGAGCAATTTTTTTCCCAATCCTTTGTTCTGATTTTTATGTGGAATCTTCTTGGTACTTTTGTTGTCTTTCTGCACAATGTGTCATTGTTTTTAACTTTCTGTGATGTCACTTCTGGCATTGACTTCAAAGGACTGTTGACAATGTCTTCAACAGACATGGATTCTGAATTATCAGTTAGTTCTTCATGCTCACGTCCATTAGGTTCAACGCTGGTTCACGTGGGTCGCTTCCAATGTCTTCAGATTCTGTTTCTGTGGGAATATGTTCCTGATTGAAATCATCATCCTTTGGAGAGCTGTTGGTTTCTTGCAACAGAGTCTCAAACACGGCCTCACAGGGAGGTTGTTTTTTTTTTTTTTTTAAATTACATAAACAATGAAAACATTAAGTTACATGTCTACTCAGCCAAAATACTACAAGAAAAACGTGCACTTGCGAAGTCAGCAGTCTTCCTTTTCACACGTGGATTGCAAATAGTAAATTGACGCACAGAGACATGGGAAATTTCGCGAACGTTTTGGCATTCACCAATTCGCTGCTTTGACGCATCCAATATTATTACAATTATTATTATTGATATCATTATTCATGCTATGATTAATCCGTCATCTGTGTGTCTCCTCCTAGTTCAGTGAGAAATTCATGTAAATGTACTGCAATGGTAAGTAATGTATAACATTTCCATGGTCTTTATAAATATACTTGTATCGTTTCAATTATCCTTCATGAAAATGTTAATAAATATTCTTATTTGTCATAGCTGACCCAAGTTACTGACGAAGGAATTTTAGTACATCGATCACTCCTCCAGGCTCCCCACCAGGGGTCCCCCTCGCTCACGAAATAAATTAAATAACAAATTAAATACATTAAATATTTGAAGCAAAGTTTACATCAGTAATGAAAAAAACAAACTTCCATTACGTGTTATTATTCAGTTTAGTTGAGGCATTTGTATTATACAGTAATAAATGTTAGAATCACAATACAAATATAGGTTGACCATAAATGTTTTTTTAGACAAATCAAATCACCCAAAGCCTTAATCCTTATCACTTCATGCCATATATTAACTTGTTCTTCCCGAGTCCTACAGTACGATCCAAAAAGAAAAGATCTGTGATTTAAGGATGTCGTGGGTGTCATTTACCATAAAACACTACATTGTCAATAAAGAGCAGGTTGACATATTTTCTGCCAGCTGTGGTGTCTTTGCAAATAATCCAAACAGAGACAGACAGATTAATGCACTGGCAAAATTTATAGTGCGTGATAAGGCACAACAAGTAATATCACTCCGATGGAATAAATAGTCCATACACTACACCAGCAAAGTGAGAAGACAAGCAGGATGCACAGTACAGTAGCTTTGGCAGGGTAAGGGTGAGGTTGTACATGAGACTTCAGGTACTCAGGGCGGCTCTCGTCCACCCCCAAGCTCTGAATTTACTTCTCAATCTACGGCCACACCCTCACCCATGGTCATGAACTCAGGGTCATGACTGAACAAGCTCCTGGATACAAGCGATCAAAATTACTTTCCCACACAGGGTGGTTGGCCCGCTTACGCAGAGATAGTGTGCTCAGAGTCGCTGCTCCTCCACATCGAGAGGAGTCAGCTGAGGTGGCTTGGGCATCTGTTTCAGAGTGAGGTGTTCCAGAGGATGGGCATGCCTGCTCAGACTGCTGTCTCCGCAACCCGGTCTCGGATAAGCGGGAGAAGAAGAAGGTTGTGCATGAGGCATCTTAGGTTTCAATGACAAAACTCGTGTTCAATTTTAAATAAATATTTTATTTATTCAATCAATTTCAGTACTTAAATGTTATTATAACATCTTATTGTTTAATGGCAGTGCATTTTCAAAAAATTCACAAAATCAAAAATACACAGAATCCAAGTTCACAATTTCTAAATACAAAAATGATAGGACAGACAGGGTGATTTAAAGGAATACACAATTACTACTTTACAAACAAAAGCAATATTTTTGTTTATCTCTCTGTATACATCTACAAAGTAACAATATATAAGCGCTTTGTCCTGTTCAGGGTTGTGTGGAGTGCTGGACCCTATCCCAGCGCAGATCCATAGAATCTGGTGTAGTAGCACCATGTGGAGGTCCTTTATATGTGACATGAATATGGTGTCTGTCAGTCCTGTAATTACAGAGCTAATACAAAATACGAATGAAAATTGTATACAAATATTTGTGAAAAGAACAGAGAACAGAGATTTGAGAAACTACTTGTTGTAGTAATACCACAGGGAGGTACTATATATATGACAAGAATATGGCATCCTTCAGCCTTGTAATTACAGAGCTATTACAAAATATGGATTGAATATGATAAAAAAAAACATTGGTGAAAAACATTGAGAACAGAAATTTGAGAAACTACTTGTTGTATTAACACCATGGGGAGGTACTTTATATGTGACATGAATATGGTGTCGGTCAGTCCTGTAATTTCAGAGCTATTACAAAATATGAATGAAAAATTCATACAAATATTTGTGAAAAAAATAAAAAAGAAATTTGAAAAACTACTTGTTGTAGTAACACCATGTGGAGGTCTTTTATATCCAACCCAGTCTCACTGAAAAACGTGCAATAACGACGTTTGTCCAATATATACGGCATACCGTAATAATTTGACGACTTTGCCTCAAAAATCGTTTCACTCTTACGTTTCATTTGTCAATGGCTTTGTGAATGGCGTGCCTCTGGTCACGTGACTGACAGCTTGCACTCCTGTCTGAACACAAAACATGGTGGACATTCGTTCTATTTCACTCTAAATTGTGAGATTTTAAAACAAAAGCTTTTGTTGACTTTTGATCGCATTTCTAGCGACAAATATATTGGGTTGAAAACTGAATAGAAAGTGGCATTTACAATCGTCCATACCTGGAGAGAAAACATTTACTGAGCAGCTACAGTCAGGGTTCGAGTATGAGCTGAGCAAGAAAGAAGGAGTTTATTGACAAATGAATAGACAGTTATGCAGGAATACGGTGGATCTCGGGACACTGCACACTCCACAGCACTTATATGGACTTATATACTGGTGTCCCAGAGCCAGAGCCACATTAGACAAATAGTGGTCAGCAAAAGTAGAGATTGGTGACCAAGAAGCTGCTTTCGGAGATACTCCCTTGAAAGCAGCCACAGATGTTGCCAGGCGTTTAGTCGAGTGGGCTCTTAGCGATTCTGGTGCCTGTTTTCCCGCTGTCTCATAGGCTTTTGTGATGGCAATTCTAAGCCAGTTTGACAATATATGAGGGCTCACTGGGACTCAGCATGCTTTTCAGGAGGTTTACTCTGAACCTCAATAGCGCGATGTGGTCCAACACCAAGCTGGTGTACGCTCATGACTCCTGTTTGGACCTGGCTAGAGTCAACCAGTAGTCCAAGTACGTCAGAATCCGTCTCCTTAGTGGTTCTAGGCCCACCTCCACGCACTTGGCGAAGGTGCGAGGCACTAGAGACCCACCTGACCCTCTAGCCCAAACCGGAGAAACCTCCTGTGACTCGGCCAAACCGTGTTGTGGAAGCAGGCGTCTGCAAGATCCATGGAGGTCATCCACTCTCACACTCTGACGCACTCCAGGAGTCTCCTGGTACTCCGAAACTGCTGTCTGATCATGAATTGGTTGAGGAGACTGAGGTCCAGAACAGGTCTCCACTCTCCAGAAAGTACTGGAGTAAAACCCAGTATAGGAGGATCCCTTTGGCACGAGCTTGATAACTTCCTTTGACAGGAGAGCGCGGACCGCCTCCATCAGACATGACTGCTGGTTCTCTTAGTTCACCCAGGTCCATGTGATGTCGCAGAACCTGGGGGTTGACTGTGAAACTGAAGGGCGTGTAAAATGACCGAGTATCTTCTCGATCCATAAGGGCAGGTGAGGAGACAGGCGCTTCCAATTCAGAAGATATTCTGTCAAGACAGGCGCCCTCAGCACAAGAGTGGACCCGCCCTCCAGGTCGGGTCCAGGACGAAAGGGCCGTCGGTGCACAGCGCCCACTCCTCTGGGTACTTCAAGTCCCACTGGTTCTTCAAAAACAGATTAGCTTTTGTCAGCTGAGCCGTCAGAGGAAGTAAGGGCCCCAAACTTGTTATAGTTGGGGCAAAAGGCAACTCGGGCTGCAGTGTACCTTGATGTGACACTGCAATTCTGCTATGATGGAGATCGGAGGGACCGGCCCAATCATCCTCAGAAAGAGATGACTCTGTGGATGATGATGTCCTGCTTGCCTCTGAGAGGTTTGGGGGACTGCAGAGAACAGAATCACAGACACACATCGCATCAGACATCACGAGAGGGAGCTGAGAACAGAGCCTGTCTGGCACGCAGCGCCGACTGTGTGATCCCCAAAGAGGTGGCTTTCGCGGTCCTGTGGCGACCCCTGCTGGAAAATGGCGAGTCTGAGGAATAAGAAGAGTTAATGGCAGAATTGAAACTCTCCTGACTTGGACCTGGCTGGCTGGAACCGGGATCTGTTGAGAGCCGGGAAAGAGTGATTTGACGCCTGTGCTTCTTATTGCAGCGAAACTGAGGAAAAACAAACCTTCTTGGCTCCAGAAACTTTGCCAGGGACAGTTCTGGCATCAGGGATAAGGAGGCAGAAAGACCATTACTATAGTGTTTGGTCCCCTGAGACGATGTCAAAGAAAAACAAAATTTGAAAGCCATAGAGCAGCCAATCGAGTTCACACTGACTGGAACCGGAGGAGAACTTGGTCAAGATGGGCAACTTGGGCAGAGATGAAACAGACCCGAAACCAAAGTAATGCATATTATTTTTTAGTCAAGTTAGACTTTGGTTTACATGCATAGTTTTAGATACAAAGTTTTCTTCATTTGCTTCTTCCGACGGAGGGAGCAGAGGTGAAAGCAGTGACTGAACAGTGCATAAAAAGTGCAAGAAAAGGTGGTTTACAGACCGGCAAAAATAAAATAGTTGACAACCCTCTAAAAACAGTTCAGAAATGTAGGTTTAGTTTTAAATATATGAGAAAGAATGTATTTGCTGTAGTTGCAGGATAAATTTTCATTGTCTCAGGCATCCCTGAGCAGAAAGTGAACAGTGGAGAAAACACGTTTTCAGCCCAAGAGAAGCTCGGTTTCTCACCAGGAAAAATAATACTTGAAATACAGTTCAGAAATGTAGGTTTAGTGTTCATTACATTAGAAAGTGTTTTTCCTATAGTTGCAGGATAAATTTTCATGTTCTCAGGCATTACCGAGCAGTCAGTGAACAGTCCATAAAACGTGTTTTCAGCCAAAGAAAAGGTTGTTTATAGACCGACAAAAATAAAAATGTTGATAACTCTCTTGAATCACTTTAGACAGGTTGAATTAGTTATGCACCCAGTAGAAATACCTTTTCTGCTATAGTGGCAGGTGAAATTTCCATCTTCTGAGGAATCGCTGAGCAGTGAGTGACAAGTGCGTTGTTGATAACCCTCTAAAACAGTTCAGAAATGTAGGTTTAGTGGAACTAGAAAAAGAGTTTTTCCTATAGTTGCAGGAGAAATTTCCATGTTGTCAGGCATCGCTGAGCAGTAAGTTAACAGTGCATGAAACGCGTTTCCAGCCAAAGAAAAGGTGGTTTACATACTGACAAAAATAAAAGTATCTCTAAACTTCCATTCTGAAGGCCTTAGAATAATAGGGTCTTCTCAACTTGTAGAATTCATGCATCAGAACTCTCTGGTTTTAGATTGGGACATCGCGCAGAAAACAGCTCTGCTAAAAGTGACCAATAACCTTCTGTTAGCAGCAGACAAAGGTGAAAACTCTTTGATTCTGTTTGACCTAAAAAACGTTTACTGAACTAGATGGGTGGAAATCACAGACAATGCACTTAACTAGTTTTAGTTATATCTCTTGGACAGGACATCAGTGAACTTTTCTTCATCCACTCTTCATACACATTTACCCATGGTGTACCACAAGGTTCAATTTCGGGTCCCATTCTATTTTCAGTCTACATGCTAGCTCTTTGACAAGTCATCCAGTGTCCCCACAAACAACGGGGGAACCCTTTACACATGACTGTTAGATTGTGGATGAAAAGTCCAAAAGGCCGTCCTGAAAGAGGGGACATTGTTCAAGTTCTTTGCTCCTCAGATTATCAATTAATGCGTTAATATTCTTCTGCGAGACATACTGTTACTCTCTCCTCACTGGCGTCAACAAGAAATATCTGTTACGTCTCCTGCTGGTCCAGAACATCAATCACTGTTTCTCTGAATGAGAACCACGTATTGTTGCACTTGTTCTTTACAAACAATACAATACAAGGGACGTGCCATGATACATGGTTTAGAGACTGCTACACAGGCAGACTAGCAGAGTCACATGTGTCTGAATTGATGGTCAGGTTTCATGGGAGGAGGGAGCATCTAAGATCAAGATGGGGGTCGTCAATTTGTGATGGAGACTAGTGAGGAAAGGGTAAAATGAAATCATACATTGAAGATTTTACAAGCTACTCACAAACATTCAACATAAATATTTTCCTGCATTCAACTTTTAATTTTCAACTTTATATTTATCTTTATAATTATCTTTTGCAGGTGATAACTATTGCATCATTTATGCTTAAACAACATCATAGTAAGAATATATTACAACAGCATTAGAGTTAGCTCTTTCAAAATTTCAGATTTTGTTCAAGGATATTGATGGTATCCGTTTGCTTTTGGAATTAATTGAGATTCCTTGCAGAAGTATCCTTTTGACGCAAATGTACAATCTTAACGTTTGAAAATTGCAACATGGTCCCGAAACATTGCTGCACTTTCAAGTGTTTCACCCCAACCAACAGAAACACTACATAATTACAAAAAAAAAATAAAAGGAAACCCAAAAAGTACTGTATTAACATGCAAACATGAACGTCAGTCTACAGTTTGACTCCAAAGGTCCAGCGGAAGAGCTTCATAGAACTTCATATCCAATCTCTGTTCCTTCCTTCCGTTTAAGTTCTTGTATAAGATTATGAATACAAATTCTACAAATAAAAATAACGAGGATTGTTTGGGAGTTGTAAGCGATATGTTCATCAATTCCGCATTTAGCTACGGATGCGTAGCTCCAACAAGTCCAACATTTCCCCACTGCGGGACAAATAAGGGATATCTCAAGTAAGTGTTGCCAATCTTTTCTTATTAATTGCTAACTTTTCATTTCATTTTACCCGATGGTATTTGGACAAGGGTCTTATGTTAAGGATAAGCAGCAGAATGAATGCACTCTGTGCTCAAGATTCAAGATTGTATTAATCACCGTGGTCACCCTCGACATTTTGGGTGGCTCACGACATTTACGTTAAATCATAGCAACCGATTTTTGGGAGAATGACACACACAATTACTGTAATTGTTCAAGAAAAAAAAAGGCAAATCTTAATCTCATGCTATAACTTTCCCCCTCTTATGGGCATTTTGCCACCGTTTTTAAAAAGTGCATCAAGGCTGATTTTAGGAGCGAGATACTAGTCATTGGCTGTATACGTTGAACAAAGGTGGCCTGAGTATGATACGGGACATCTTCCCATAGGATTGGATATTGGGTCACCAAGCGTTATCAGGGTGTTTTCACAAACATGCTTTCATGTGTTTACAGACATTCACTCAGTTAAAATTCAATTTGAGTGAAAAATGACATATAATCACACTCTTTCTTTCAAAAATCTTTGTTAGCTTTGTCATATTGTTTTTTTGTTGTTGTTTTTTTCTCAGGTGTTCTTCCTATAGAGTTTCTGTTCTCTCCCTTCTCAATGAACAGAGTTGTTCTTTAAAGTAGATTCTCGTATTTATTTTTTCTGATATTTTCTGTGTGCATATTCCGTCTTATGCAGTTACACTTTAAAACTTAACTAACTGATGGATGGATAGGTAGATACAAGTTCATAAAAAGGAATAAAAGACTTCTGCAGGATTCAGTTCAGTGCCTCATTGAGAGATTAATAACGTAAAAAAAAAAAAAAATTGCTTCCACGCGATTCGCACACCTTGTGAATGTAAACAAATAGAAGATAAAATAATCTCCAGCTTGAAGATATGTAAAAAAAGGACTAGGACAATTAAAAATGTAAAAACTGAAAGTATGTCAGAAACTACAATGTCAACCCTGTGATTTGTTGTTTGTCAGTTAGAATTGACAGTGAGTAGTAAAAAGCTTTACTAAAAACAATGGCTGGATGGAAACGCTTGTCACTATTTCATGAAAAAGCGGGGGTTTGTGACTGGTAACGAAAAATAAAAAGTTCTTGACATCTCAAATGTTATACATCTTTTATTTTTCTCAAATTTGAGAAACCTATAAAATACCTATAAAAGAAGAGATGAATATGATAAACCAACATCAGAAAGTTTTTATAATAGTTTTTTTTTTTTTTTTTTTTATTCACCTATGCTGTGCTAACGAAAAAGCATCCATGGCAAGACTGGTATCTATTGAAGGGAGTTGGAGGAAGTTCTGGAAGGCCTGGTCAACAGCAAAAGTTACCCCTGTGGTCTGATCAGGGTCACCGAAATACCCTGGTCTAAGGGCAGGGCTTAGGAGCAGCTGTTGTGATACCGTCTTTGATCTGGATACTTCAAAAAAATGTGGGAAGAGCCCAGTGTCTGCTAGGTAGCTTGGATGTGCGAACTTTTCCCCCTTAGAGGATAGACTGACTGCTGCGTCGTGAGCCAGCGGTGTGCCATCAGCGTCAGTAATTCTTGCACGCACGTGTAGAAGGGTGTCGTTTAGGTCTAGATACTTTTCGCGTCTCCTAGTATAAAAAACTCAATCGGTCCTCCCTCGCTGATAGCGGCTACTGGAGCAATTTCAGTGTAAATTTTGTCCTCGATGGAAAGCTGCGTCATCGGCACCGTGAATAAATCCAGTTCTGCCAATGTGCATTCAGCAGATTTCTGGTGTAGGAGCGCCATGTTACTGCACATAAGGTTTTTTAAAATATATCAGAGTTCCCTCTGGACTTCGTCTTGGCTATTTTTTTTTGTTTGTATCTCTCTGGTGTTGTGATGATGAATGAATCTCCAGATGACGATATAATGGTTATATAATATCCTCTCAAGTAACCGGTCTAAAGTGTAGAGTCACCACCACCTTTCCAAAGGTAAAATTGGCTGGTTTGTTTAGATCTGATTTAATTTGTATCTGAATATTTTCAATATGGTTCTTGGCAACCGGTGAATAGTAAGCAGGGTTAAAATGTTGTGAGTGTGATTATATCTGAGTAACTACCCTTGATTTCCACCGTTCTTAAAAGCGGTGCATATGCATCCCCTACAAGCTGTGGTCTTACAACGTCGGTGTATCAGTAGAGATGGTAAAACCCCGCTTTTAAATCAACTGGATGAATCTGATCCACTCGGGGGAGCCGTGTTTGTGTTGGAATTAGGTCCTCTATTATTTTCCTTCCTGTTATAAAACAAGGGGGAGGGGTTATTATTTTAATTTCCTGTTGATGTAAAAAAGGGGCAGGGGTTTTATTACATCCGGAAGGGGGAGGGGTTTTATTACTTCCAGGGAGCCATAAATCCATAAAATAAATCAATTCAGATTTGACATTTTGGTGTCCCCTTCATCTCTGCCAGTTGTTCACGATGAATCATGCAATGATTCCACATTGCAGATGGGGCCCGCTGAGTGATAAGTCTCCGCAAACCACTTCACTGTCCTGCCATAGACAGAGCTCCGTCTGTGCCAAATTGTAGAATATATCCAGCACGACAGTGTGACGTCACTGTCTGAAAGTGAAACTGTCGTGAGCTGATCTGTGTGTGTGTCTGCCACAAAATAAAAAAAAAAAACAACAGGCAACAATACAGAGCTCTCCTTGATTTGTGAGACATAACATTGCAGACATGGATGGAGCTGCCAATCGCAGCCATGCCACCTTTCCTTGCTTTGCCCAGAGATCCTCCAATTCCATGGCCCCGCTGGTTTGAGTCCTTTGAGACATTTATAATGGCTGCCGGCTTACACGGTGCTAACGATGCCAGGCTAAAAGCTATCCTCATACACAGCCTCGGCATTGAAGGGCAGCGCATCTTCCACACGCTTCGACCCACGGACACCATGACAGAATATGTGACTGCGCTGCAGGGTCATTTCACCGCTCCACAGAGCATAATTGTCCGGCAAATTGTCTTTCGACAACGCCGCCAGCAGCCAGGTGAGTCGGTTCACCGCTACGTAGCCGACCTAAGGGGATTAGCAAGCCTCTGTAAATTCGGGACATTAGAGGAAGAAATGATCCGTGACCAACTGGCTGAACACACGACAGACATCAAGCTGGGGAGAAACTGCTCACATCACCTGACGACATTCTCAGTATGTTATGGCACCAGGATCCTCGAGGCGTTCCAAGTGTCCCGCCACGGCACCAACCTGCTGGGGTTTGATCTGTTTTGTGCCTTGGGCTTCAATGTTACTGACAACACAGGCACCACAATTCTGACCATGTCCACACCCTGGCAACATCGCTAGCCATCGCTCTTCACTGGGTTAGGCTGCCTCATCGCCTTCAACCACCAGCCACTCGTCGGTCCAGCTGTGACACCCGTCATTCAACCTCCTAGTTGGCTGCCACTCACACTACGGGATGACATCACTGCTGAGCTGCAGAAGCTTCTGGATGCAGGAATCATTGAGCAGGTTAACGCATCTCCTTGAATCTCCAACCTGGTGGTGGTGAGGAAGAAATGCGGCGGCCTGCGTCCCTGTGTTGACCTCAGACAGCTTTTCCCCCTGTCAGACAGTGGTATCGTCTTTAGTTGTTGAGCTTCTTCCTCCCCGCACATCGTTTTTACCATTTTGATGGCAGCTGGCAAAATTAACGCCTCAGCAATGGTGTGCAGCTTCATAGCCCTAGCTACGCGATAGCTAACCTCCAACGATGCTTTCAGTGGCCGCTCACTAACCATCGCAGCCTTTTTGAAGAACTGTCTCCGTTCCTAGTGGAGCTGTCTTTAGAGGGCCAGACGGGCGAAGAAACCTTTCCATTTTGTTTTCTGTTTTTCCCTACTGACTTCAAGTTTGGGTGAAGCAAGGGAACTCACATAGCGGTATTTGAGAAAGTTAAAGTGTAGTTGTGTGTGGTGTTTTAATTTAGAAAAAAAAAAAAAATAATAAAAAATATTTTTATCACTATTTTTTAAATCAATTACTGGACATTTCTGGCGACCCCATTTCAATTACAGGTGAAGGTTAGAAGGTCACATGACCCCAAACCAACTTTGCAAACTAGGTCGTACATATCACCCAGTTCCTGCATTATATAACATGCGGGTACCTCTAATGACATATTATCAAATATTGTCATGAATTCATTTATGTAGAAAATCAAGAAACCATTGCATTTTAAGTGAAACTTTACATTTATTCCTGTAATTTACGTATTTTTCAGGACATGGCAATTCCTGACGTTGAATGGGAAGACAGTGGACTTCCTCCAGATGAACACTGGAGCATTGTTCTACCACAAGCTGAAAGCCCACTCAGTGGTGAACAAAGGACCAACTTGACCGAGGCCATAAACCCCAGGGCAACATCCCAGTCATCTGGATGTGGTCTTTACATTGCTGCTGTTCAGTTTTGTGAGCACATTGGTATCTGTCTTGTGACACGTCCGATTACCTGGAGATGTACACAAAGAGACAAGATGATTTTCTGGTGACCGTTCACTTGCGGACTTAATAGGGGTCCCTACTGGAAACACCACCGCCTTGCCCAAGAGAAACGTGTTGAATTGAAAAGGTTCTGGGAGACGGACGAAACGTTGCTAAACTGGCCGGTGCGTCGCTAAACCACATTTTAAACCAAACTACATGTGCCTCTGTTAATTATCTGACAAATTTTCAAAGTAGCAATTGAAACGTCAAGCAAGCGCTATCAGCTAGCGTCTGTTATTGATATTTCCAGTAGAAGCACTAGACAAACACCACAAAATAGAAATAAAAACTTTGTGAACTGACCGACGCTGCATCGCCCTGGTCGCTTGCCATTGCCAAGTATCGTTTTCGTGATGAACTCAGTCAATCTTAAGTCTGTGAGGAAAGTTGTCCGTTCCCAGGATCTGCAGCAGTAGATCAGTAACAAACATCGCCGGGAGGCTTTTTTCTGCCTTTCCGGAATTCCCATTATTTTTATGTTCTGCCTCTGTTGTCTGGCCAGTCGGTTCCACAAACCCGGAAGAACCACAGAGGTGGTGGGATGCAAGACTTTATTGTATAGTTTATTCCAGATCAACATCAGCATCTCGTTGTCCACGGTCAGCATCAATGGTCAGCATTGTAGTGCGCTTGCCAGCAGAGGGTGCTATTTCTTCACTCACACACCACTTCACCCTCCTTGCACTTACTGAGGAGTAAATTTAACGCATAATTCATCATCACATCAATCCATCAGCCACCTGTTGTTGGCTGTTTTTCAGTCTGCTAGTTTGTGCGCGGTGACTCCGGAACGTTCGCCCCGTTGGCAGCAGGGTGAAGAGGCTGTGTGACGGGTGGGTGTGGTCTCCTGCGATCCAGGAGGGATGGAAGAGGGACCCGGATGATCTTCTCAGCAGTCCTCACCACATGCTGCATGGCCATGCGGCAGGCGATGGTCCATGAAACGAACCACACTGTGATGCAGCTGGTTAGAACACTTTCGATCGTACCTCTGTAGAAGGTGCACATGATGGGGGACGGAACTCCGGCTCTCTTCAGCTTCCGTTGGAAGTACAGGCGCTGCTGGGCTTTCTTGGCCAATGCTGTGGTTTTGGTGTTCCAGGTCAGGTCCTGGGAGATGAGAACACCCAGGAACTTGGTGCCAGTTACCTGCCCCACAGCGCCACCAGCGATGAGAAGCAGAGGCTGCAGGACGAATCGTCTCCTGAAGTCCACCACGATCAGGTGCACAATCATACATTAGCAGAGTGAATAGGAGAGGACTCAAAACGCATCCCTGAGGAGCTCCAGGGTTCATCGTGATGGACCTGGAGGTATTCCCACCAACCCGAACCACCTGTGGTCGGCCCGTGAGGAAGTCCAGCAGCCAGTTGCAGAGGGACGGGTCAAGTCCCAATTGGACCAGCTTGAGGATGAGCTGCTGTGGGATGATTGTGTTGAATGCTGAGCTGAGGTCTATGAACAGCATTCGGGCGCAAGAGAACTCAGAAAGGGCAGAGCGGACCCGGCCACTCTCCACATCCACAGTGACTGTGTGGAGAGGGTCCACTACATAAGGTTCCTGGGCGTGCAGGTCTCTGATGATCTCTCCTGGTCTGCAAACACCACAGTGGTGGTTAAGAAGGCTCAGCAACGTCTCCACTTCCTCAGGTTGCTCAGGAGAAACAACCTGGAGGAGAGGGTGCTGGTCACCTTCTACAGAGCCGCCATAGAGAGCGTCCTAACGTACTGCATCACAGCATGGTACGCAGGGTGCTCAGCTGCAGACAGGAAAGCTCTGCAGAGAGTCATCAACACAGCCCAGAAGATCACTGGCTGCTCTCTGCTCAGCCTGGAGGACATCACCTACTCCCGCTACCTTAGCAGAGCCGGCAACATCATCAAGGACTCGTCCCACCCCAGTAACTCTCTGTTCGACCTGCTACCGTCAGGCAGACGGTACAGGTCACACAAAACCAGGACAAATAGACTCAGAGAAAGCTTCTTCCCAAAAGCTATTTCAGTAGTGAACAAAAACAACAAAACCAGATAAAACAGTCCACAAAATTCATTATTACTGACCACATTGATCACAGTGCAATAAAGAAATAACTATGTGCAATAACAAATCATTCAAGTTTACATTAAGTGCCACTTTCTGTCATTACGCTCTTTTACTGCTGCTACTTGTGTATATATTATTAGTTCCTATTTGTTGTTTTCTGCATGCTTGATTGTTTTTGATATATTCTTTTTTACATTGTTTGCACCAAGGGAGTAGCGCTCAAATCTCGTTGTATATTGTACAAGGACAATAAAGGCTATTCTATTCTATGTATGTGTGTGACAATGTGTACGAGTAGCACCCTCAATCCAGTCTCTAGTTAATGTGTCTGTATTTTGACCAATTGGATGTCAAGCGATGATAAGATGTCATGCTGATGCTGATGTAGAATGAACCGAAGCTTGCATCCCACTACTTCTGTGGTTCTTTCTGCTCCAGACTCTACGCCCTGAGAAGTGAATAATCTAGTAAGATACCTTTCTCTTCCTCAATGTGCTACTTGGTGAGAGCTGGATGCAGAATTGACTTCACAGTGAAAGAACCAAATTTAAAGAGTGGGGGAATGGAAGTATACAGAAGTGCCCACAAACAGAACAATGTTGAGAAGTGCTTGTGTTTTTAGTGAAACTGCAGTCTCTTAATGCCAGAGAGTCAGTTATTCTGTGAATAAATGACGCCAAGAGTGTGGCTAGATGGATAATGGACGATCTGGGCTTGTGGCCTCCAGACCAAAAAAATGTATGTTTAAGACATCCATACCAACAAGATAGTCGTGGCGTATTATGTATATATGAAAATATTTTAGAATCTGGTGCAGACAACTGTGGCAAGTAGTAGAAAAAACTAACATACAGTCATTGTGAAACCATTTTGTGAGATCCCGATTGAAACAGTACACTCAGAAACTCTGAGACCCTCTTAACCAAACTTCTTCATCAAAAAATTTTGTGTACACCGATGTCTGTGACGACTCACCCCCTCCACTCCGATCGCTGTGAGTGTGGTTGCAGCTCCGCTCATCAACCAACTGCAGCTCCAGTGCAATCTGACCTACATCCAGTAAGCAGAAAAAACACACATGGATGACACAACATAAGACAGAACACGTAACTAAATTGAAATAGCAGGAGATAAGTTAAGATCACAATCAGTGTCACAACAGGTGACGTGAGCAAACCCCAAAATTAGGGTTTACCCCCAAAATACCCCGAACAAGCAGAGGCAACACAAAAACTCTCAGGAAAATAGTAAAAAAAAAAAAATTAAAAAAACTCAAACCCAATTTGGCCAAAAGATGTGATGTGAAAGATTTGTGTGAATCGTTGAGGTGAGAATCAAAGACTACTAAGCAAAAGAGCAGAGTAAGAAACACAAGGATAAGAAGAGCAATAAGAACAAAAACTACCCAGACACACAAGGACTGTATCCTTCAACTGTGGAATCAGTGAAAATCAATGAGGACTTTAAATTCGATGAACCATACGATGATGGTGATGATGACTATGGTAACAAAACAAGACTCAATTGGTCATCAATTTTGGACTGCTACGCCAAACAAAATTTAACACTGAGAGGGAAAATCAGTGGTGAATCTTACAGGACACAGTAAGACCACATGGGCATCGAATCAGAGCAAATGACAATAGTGAAATAAACTGAGATGGAGACAGATGAGAATCATGACAGTGATGGATCAAAGTGTCACCCTCAGACCAACACCATCGCCACCAGCACCACCCGTCCAACAGCAACAAGTTGTTAAAGCAGCTTTGTGTAGTCTGAGAATATTTGCTTTTGTCGGCGCCACAGGTAAATGAGTGTAATTGCAAGCTGGGTCTCCGTTCCTGCCCCCCATTTCACGTTTATTTGTTTATGAGGAAAGAACATGGCGAAATACCGAAAAATGTAATCTCAGATAGCAATATTAACAACACTGTGCAGCTTATACGTACTATACTATACAAAAGCAACTCTAGAAGCAGCTATCATTCAACATCAGAGATCAAACTCCATGTCATCCAGCCGGTGAGGAGAGGCAGGATCCAGTGAGAGGCTGAAGCAGCTGCAAGACCGACGGACCCAGATGATAAAACTTTCCTTCGACTGCACATTTCAGAATGAAGCAAAGGGGGAAGTTTCAACATTGACTGATTAAGTGACAACAAACATCAACAAACATCTTTTAGTTATGAGAAATAAATCTGTAAGATGCAGCCATCATCAGGGTCTGTCTCCGTCACATGTCCGACTGGACATGTTTCTTATGGGATTCTTCTGTGAAAAACCGTCATGATCATATCATCGGCTCTCATTTAAGCCGTGGGGGTGTGTCACCGTCGTTTACACCGCTGTAGAATAAAGACGATGGTGCAGCTTTCCTTTCTCGCTTTATTACATCATGACTGTCATGTGTTTCAATGAGGAGCAGACAAAAAGCGATCAGAGCGCGAGCATCAAAATGTTTATTTCGAATTGACTGTGGACATGTCAGAGTTCGAAACTATTCTTCTTCAATAAGTTCCAGAACAATCGGGGTGATGAAATGTGGTGCTGGTCGCGTTTCTCACCAGCTCCGAGCAGGTCTGTAGATCAGAGGACTCAAGGGCAGCAGCCACAGATTGAAGAGAGAGATAATATGTTACACTTGTCCAAACCAGATGGACCATAAACACTGCAAATGAATTGACTATTTTTCTGTCTGATAAATGCTAGTGCACATTAGCGGCGGACATTAGCCGCTAGCAGTTAATGTCAGAGCTTATCCATTTTGCTAGCTATGTCTACACTATACTGTGATAAACACAATAAAATGAGGAACAGACACTTACGCGTTTGTTATCATCTCAAAAATAAGTTCCCCAAATTTGATAACTCACCCAAGACCCGTAGTAAACACAAAGAATGCCTTACAAGTCCGGTACAAACATTGTTTTTCACCATAATATATTGACTTGAACATAACTAGTGCGATAATTAGCATTGTGTTTAATTGGTTTGGCCACCTATATGTTCACTGTACGCTTCGACAGTGCTATACGACAAAAAGAAGACAACCATAACTGTATTACAATATGAGCAAGTTATTTTCGCTGACAATCATTTCATTGAAAAACAATTTTCACCATACACAAAGCATATCTATCCCATTTTAGCACCACAGTTCATCTGTTTCGCTGCAAACATATATACTACACTCATTTGTTTAATGATTTGGGAACACAACAGAGACAGCATTGAACACAAAATTGACTTACAAGTCGAGTACAAACATATTACTTTTACATCAACAACAGCCGTTGTTGAGAGAGAGAGAGATTTTTATTTTTCAAACGCACTTTATTTACATTTTAGTTATATTAAAAGTTTCAAAGTGCAAAGTACAAATCAAAATAAATTCACATTAAAATCAGAATATTTTTAAAAATGTGCAAAATGCAGTTCTTCATTTTCAGTATTGCATAGCAAATTTTTAAAACACCATATTGATTTAAAACCATGAAAATCATTCACGTTTATAAAAACTGTACTGTACAGCCAAAGCCATGCCCTGATATTAATGAGCCATATTGCCTTGGCCTCCTGACCGTCCCATTTCTCGATCTTGTTTATTATGCTTTTATAAATTGCCATTTAACTTTCCAGGGGAATCGGTGTTCAACACGATCAAAAGCCTTTTCCTGGTCCAGGGAAATCAGACCAGTATCTAAGCCCAGTGAACTAGAGACATCCAAAACATTTGGGAGAAGGGCAAGCACCGCCCTCCTACAGGACTCTGGCAAGGAACCAGAGGCCAAACTCTTGTTCAGGACCTGCATGTCTGGTGCCAAGACGTCGCAGAAGGCCCTGTAAAATTCGGTGGTGAGTCCATCTATGCCAGGAGCCCACCCGCCCTGCTTGTGGCTTCCAGTTCCTCCATCCGGAGGGGTCGCTCTCGATCGGAGTTCTGCTCCGCCGACACCTGAGGCAGTCCTTGACAGAACCCCTCCAGTGGTGTGGGCCCCTGAGCATGCTCGCTGATGTGCAATGACGAAAACAAACTCACTGCCCGCTCCCAAATCTGGCGTGGTTCCGTAAGTTCCTGTCCCACGTCGGATAACAGCACATGGATCACTTTCCCCTGTCTGTTCCTTCTCTCCAGGCCAAAGAAGAAGCCCGGCGCACCCATCTCCTTAATGGTTTGGAACAGGAACCTGACAAGTCCACCTTGTGCTTTCCTGTCTAACAGGCTGGCTAAGGCCATCTTTTGACTCTGAGGCTTTAAATGCATCCTCGATTTCCTGTGGATTTGTGAACTTGCCTTGCCACTATATCGGTCTCCAGGTCTTTAATAGATCTGGTGATGTCACCTGTGACATTGAGGGTGTGCTGCTGACATAGCAACCTTAGTTGTGTCTTACCATGGTCGCACCACTGCCTAAGTCTACTAAAATCACTCTTTTGTTGTCTAAAAATGTCCCAGAAATAAACAAATGCTTCGTGGGTTAGAACACACTTAAAATGCCAGTATGCACTTCTCTGTAAAACATTAAAAAAGCAAACAATGGTCAGTAAAAACAGCAGATAAGATGCGCGACAAGGCAAACACATTAAAATGGTGTTTAAAACAATAAATACGATCAAGTCTGGCTGAGGAGATCTGGCTGTCTCTTAGGTGGGACCAGGTATACTGTCGGCAGTCTGGGTGCATCCTTCGCCACACGTCCACAAGGCCATGTGGGAGCAGACCAGCTGCTTTAAGGCGTGGTGTGACGCTGGTGAGGTTCTGCATGATTACGATCTAAAATCACACTTTCTGTACAGTTAAAATCCCCACCCAAGTATTTTAAAACATCATTAACATTCATAAAAAAAAAACGTCTCCTCTTTGCACCGGTTACTGGAGTGTAGACATAGACATAGGCCTTAAAATGGTCGAACCGAGTTCAATTCCATCTGTCACTGCTTCTCCGGGAGATCTCCCTGAACCCATGCAGGTGGGGAGGATGAGGAAGAGCCCCAAAGGGAGACAATTCCGTCTCTCCCTTGCTCTCTGTCTATACTGTGGTCAACCTGGTCACAACATCCGTGCCTGTTCCATCCGTCCTCGAGGTCCTCGTCTTCCACTCAGCTCCAACAACAAGGATAGTCCTCCAGCTCCCTCCAGAATCGGCAAACGACGAAATAATAATTCTGCCTCCGTAAAAGCTTTCATAGATTCCGGTGCTGATGACAATTTCATACATGCCTCCTTCGACACTCCGTGCTCTCTGTTAGCGATTGACGGCAGCTCCCTTCCTCGCGTCACTCATCGCACCGCGCCTGTAACCCTCACTCTCTCCGAAAATCACACCGAGACAATCTCCTTCCTGGTCCTTCCTTCCTCCTCATCTCAACTGGTGTTCGGGTTCCCATGGTTGTCCCTTCACAATCCTAATATCGACTGGACATCTTCTAAAATCACAGGTTGGAGCACTCACTGCCACGCACACTGTCTCCGCTCTGCTTCCTCTGCTTCTCCTCTTCCTCGTCCTCATCCTTCTCCTCCGTCTCCTCCTGATCTCTCTCACGTTTCCTCATGCTATCATGACCTAGCTCAAGGTCTTTGGTAAGGATCAGGCCTTGCGCTCCCTCCGCATCGTCCCTACAACTGCGCAATTGACCTGGTCCCCGAAGCTCCCCTGCCAACTAGCAGACTATATAATGTTTCCAATCCAGAGAGAGAAGCTCTCGAGTCCTACATTAATAAGTCGTTGGCAGCAGGCCTGATCCGTCCCTCTTCCTCTCCACTTGGGGCCGTTTTTTTCTTTGTCAGCAAGAAAGACAAATCACTCCACCATTAGAAATCAGTACCCACTCCCGCTTATAGATCCAGCATTCGAGCCCCTCAATCAAGCAACTATATTCTGTAAGCTTGACCTCCGTAATGCCTATCACCTTGTCCGCGTAAAAGAAGCAGATGAGTGGAAGACAGCTTTCAAGACCCCTCTTGGTCACTTTGAATACCGGGTCATGCCTTTTGGCTGCGTTTTTTCAAGCTCTGGTCAATGATGTGTTGAGGGACATGATTAATCATTTTGTATATGTTTATCTCGACGATATCTTGATCTTCTCGAGGGAGGAGGAACACAAAGAACATGTCCGCCTAGTTCTTCAGAGAACAAACTATATTGCAAAGCGGAAAAGTGTGAGTTTCACACGAAGCATCCCTGACCCTGCAAAGATCGAAACCGTCAACTGGAGGACGCCAAACAGCCGCAAACAGCTCCAGCAATTCCTGGGTTTCTCCAACTTCTACAGACGCTTCATCAGGAACTATAGTAAGATCACTGCTCCACTAATCTCTCTCATCTCTTCCAAGAAGGAGTTTAGTTGGAGTCCTGAAGCCGACCAAGCCTTTTCCAAGGTCCTCGTCTCTGATCCTGCGTCACCCCGATCCTCGACGCCAATTCATTGTCGAGGTGGACGCCTCCGAATGTGGATTGGGAACAGTCCTTTCTCAGAGAGACCCAGAAGACCAAAAGGTACACCCATGTGCATTTTACTCCAGGGGACTCACCCCGGCGGAGCACAACTATGACGTGGGCAACCGCAAACTGTTGGCGATGGTGGCTGCACGGCAGGAGTGGCAGCACTGGCTGGAGGGCACTGAAACCCCCTTCAAGGTGCTAAGCGACCACAAAAATTTTACTTACTTGCAGACTGCAAAACGCCTGAACGCACGTCAAGCACGCTGGGCCCTGTTCCTCGGAAGCTTCAACTTTTCAATAACTTGCCGCCCAGGGAGCCAGAACACCAAGCCAGACGTCCTTGCCTGACTACATGAACCTGCTACCTCCTCTGACAGGTCTGAGACCATCCTCCCCGACGCCTGCATGATCCATGCAGCTGTTTGGGACATCGAGAAGGCCATCTTGAAAGACCAAAAGCTCCGTCCAGGTCTGCCGTGCTTTCCTTAAAGCAATGGGTGCATCTCCAAGCCTCTCCTCAGGCTACCTCCCACAGTCGAATGGCCAGACTGAAAGGGCCAATCAAGACCTGGAATCGGCACTCCGCTGCTTCTCTGCTCAGGACCCCTCTGCCTGGTCTTCGTATCTGCCTTGGGTGGAATATGCTCACAACACATTCACCTCATCCACCACGGGCATGTCCCCTTTTATGGTGTCCTACGGCTATCTGCCACCTCTGTTCCCTTCCCATGAGGCTGAGACTGCCATCCCCTCGTTTCACCCAGCACCTCCGTCGATACCGGGAAACATGGACCCGCGCCCGTGCAGCCCTGTCCCACACTTTTGCCCACATGAAAAGACTCGCTGACCGCAGTCGGATCCCTGCACCAACGTACCAATCTGGTGATAAAGTGTGGCTCTCCACCCGGGTGAGTCACGCAAACTCTCACCAAGATTTATCCATTCATTGTCCAGAGGATCATCAACCCCGCAGCTGTCCGCCTCAAGCTCCCAGACTATCGACACGTTCACCCAACCTTCCACGTCTCTCTTCTGAAACCTGCGACATCCTCCAAACTCCATGCAGCCTCTGAAGCTCCTCCTCCTCCATCATCGTTGATCAACATCCAGCGTACAAGGTGCACAAAATACTGGACAGCAGACAACGTGGACAAGGGGTCCAGTACCTTGTTGACTGGCAGGGCTACGGCCCGGAGGAACGCTCATGGATTTCTCGGTCACTAATCCTCGACCCCTCACTCATCTAGGACTTCCATACTCCGACAAGCCTGGTACAGTGCCAAGAGGCCCTCCTTGGGCAGGGGTACTGTCATGTCCGCACTTTGTTTGTGTTCTCTCCGTGTCCTCGTGCTTTTATTTTGTTACTCTCTCTCATTTCCGTTTCCCTTTCACTATCCCACTTTACAGGCAAAACGCAGCTGCCATCCACTCTTCTCATCAATCCTCCCGTGGATATATTCCTCCCGTCGCCAGCTACGTTTTGCCAGTTGGTAGATTTTCGACTCTCCACACAGATTCTTCCCCGTTCCTAGCGTCTTTCTTCCCCCGTTTTGGCTTTCGGCGTCCTTAGTTGCATCATTACTTGTCTGTGTATTTGGTTGTTAACATCTATCTATCTATCTATCTATATCAATATATATAAAATTGTTAATTTAATCTCGATCTTGTGTCATCTGTCGACCAGTTCCAATAGCTCTTGGCTCCATCCTTCCACACATGTCACCGTCAGGTTCCTGCAAAGCCTGGCAGCTGAGGAGCCAGTGGGTCCTGCTACGTCTGCCTTACCAACAGCAAAATCACCAAAGTCTCTTTTAATAAGTGTGTACTTGTGTGAACTAGAATGTGTGTCATTTTGCAAGTTGGGAGTACTTCAGTACTTCAGAAGTAATGAAAAGCCATTAATAAGCATCTTTAGGGGATCGACTTGCAGATCCTGACATGGGCATCTAAGACGGCAATCAGAATCAAAAGGTAATACAAGCGTGCAACATCTTACCAAGCCCAAAAGTCAACGAAACAAAGATGAGAGATAAAGATAAAAATCAGGGAGGTGAAGTTGAAGTATGCAAGAATCAAGAGTACAGAATGAAACATTTTATTTGTTGTATTGAGTGTCTAGTTTGACTTCCACCAGGAGACAAGCTTGTGGCAAGGCAACAGGAACCGCAGGAGCACCACTTCAGGTCATTCAGCAATTCATGCCAAGGGACTTAATGACAGCAATACAGTATTCAAGTATTCAATGTAATATAATTCAATATAAGTATGATGCAAACATGCCTGCTTTAGACTCATGCTGAAAATTATATGATAGAATATGCGAAGAAAAATTTGATTAAGAGAAAGGTAGAAACAATGTGTTCCTAGAAACAATGTCTTCCTAGAAACAGAGTCTTCCTCCAGAGTAAGGAGAGGGAGATAAGACTAATAACAGATTGCCATGTCAGGGAGATGAAAACTGGAGTCAGAACAATGAGCAATGAGTTTGGGTTTAGACAACTGTTTTAGAGAACTAAATAGAAATAAATAGACATCAACGATAACAAAAGACGCCAGAACGCGGACCAGGAACAACATGCAGCAACTGGGGAAGAATCTGAAAAACACAAGCGAGGCGAATTAGAATTCAAGCCTAAAACTGGGAGAACACAAAATGCACTGGGAGTTATGCTCACGAGGCGGCAATAAACAAAAAGCGCTCAGTGGTGGAGACACACACACGCACATGAAATCTAGAAAAAGCTCTGGGAGGAAATCGAGCATGGAAGTCTTGAAAGAGTTACCTTAATGGAGCGAGAAGCAACCATCTGGCAACAGGAGCTGGCCTTGATAAAATTAAAGCAAGAGATGATCTACAGAGGAAAATAACAATTAAAGGAACAAAGTCCAGACGTGATATAGACAAGCACAATCGGAAGTGTGATAAAAAACCGTTGGCTCAACACGTTTCCGCCACATTGCTAAGATGCCAGTGACTGGAGAAATAAAATCAAAAAGCTCATAAATGTGAAAATATTGGATTGACAGTAAAAATGGTAGTTCATGTGAAAAAATATTTTTACTTTTTTATGTATTACAAATTTACACTTTTCGTCAAACTTGACAGGTCCCCCCTCTATAAATAGGATGACCAAATCAATTCATCGCAGCTGTCATGGTTAGATTTGATAAATGACATAAATGAGCATTTAATTGCTAGCGTAAAAGAAGATAGCAGTATTTACTCAAGTAGTGACGAAAAAAACAGTATTAACTCAACTCACGAATCAATAAGCAGTATAGCTACTCATCTTCCATCAAGGATCAGTATACCTTTAAACAGGCTCGACGAACCTGCGGACGTTTCGGATGAAACTTCTGAGGCTTCAGCTCATCACCAACCTGCACCTTACACACCAGTCCAACACAGGGCAGGGAGGGTTCAAGAGAACACTGAGCGTGTAGCTGTTGATCAATTTCAAGTTGTACGTCTCAGACGCAGATTCGTTATCCCGCCGCAGCATCAGGTACCTGACATGACTGAGACGACCAGCTGTGCTTTGTGATCCGCCTGGCTCACCTGCTCCATCCTAAAGTGAACAATTGAGAGTGTGAAAGAACAGGGAGAGAGTTACAAGAAAGAGCAGGGTTAAACCTTCAGACACCCGTCACATTTACGGACATTGGTAAATTTGAAGAGACTCTTGGCCGTAAAATTGTAGTATTCTACAGAATCTCTGTCAGTCAGCCTCTCACTGTGTTTGAGACCCACTTTGCAACCGAGCGCCATGTATTTGTTTCTTTTACAGGATCATTACTATGCGGTGAAAAATGTCAAATGTTTTCTGGGGACTGAACATTTCTGTCATCACTGCCACAGGGGTATCAATAATCTGCACACTCACTCCTGCCAAGGTTTTTGTCATGTCTGTCGTGACCCTATCTGTCCTGCAGAACCACCAAGTCACGTAGAGTGCCCAGACTGCCGTAGGAAGTGTACATCTGCCTCCTGCATGGCCCATCACAATGAGAGCGGTCAAAGGTCAGTCAGTCTTTGCCAAAGTGTCAAAAGATGTGAAAAATGCGGCTGGTCATACACCATCAACAAGAAGTGGCTGAATTCACATCGCTGTCATTCCTCCTGATGCAACATTTGCAAAGGTAAATTAGCAGAAAATCATCAGTGTTACATTCAACCTCTTGACAGAGATACGGCCTATCCTGAAGTCGATTTCTTTGACATTGAAACATTTGTGGATGAACATGGCGAACACAAACCATACCTCGTATGCCCCTGACCGTCTTATCATGAAGGGGAGTAAAATACTCATCCTCATTACCGTTTGAAATTTATTGATTCACTTTCTTTTCTCACCATGCGGCTCCGTGATATTCCTAAAGCTTTAGGTTTTGATGATCACAGAAACGGTTATTTTCCACACAAAGTCATCTCAGAAGATCGTCTGCACTACATCAGGGCTTATCCATCACCCGCTGAATATGGTGTGGATCAAATGACCGCTTCTGAACAGGTAGAGGTCTACCGTTGGTACGGGTCAAACTTGGAAGGTTTAATACATTACTGTAAAAATGATGTGGATATTCTGGCAAAAGCTGTTCCACATTCAGGGAGGAATTTCTGAACAAGTCTTCCGTCGACCCCTTTATGAGTGTGACCCCGGCGTCAGCGTGCTCCAAAGTGTACAGGACAAACTTCCTGGCTCCGGAAACGCTGGCGGTGCCGTGTCCGGCCAATTACAGCAGACAGTGCAAAAGGTACTCAGATTCAGCCATCCAGTGGATGGAGTGGGTCATGTACACTCAAAACATCTTTATCCAGCACACTTTGAACCACGGTGAGAAGCGGCTCGGCTGTTTTCACGTGGATGGCTATGCTGAAATTGACGGTGTTAAACACGTCTAAGAATTTCATGGATGTTTCTATCACAGCTGTGTCATCTGTGTTGACTCAAACAGCAAATGTCCTCTGAGAGGCAAATCTTTGGGGGAGTTTTATGCAGCCACACTGGAGAGAGAACAAGCTTTGCAGGCAGAGCACAGCCTGGGTCTCACAGCCATGTGGGAGCATCAGTGGAAGGCGCTAAAGAAATCATCCCCGGAACTGAAAGAGTTCATGATTTCAAAGCTCCTCAGTCTTTCAACTCTCGAAACTTTTTCTACGGAGGTAGGACAAACGCCTGCAGGCTGAGATACAGCGCTAAGCCTAATGAGAGTTTGTATCATGTTGATTTCACCTCATTGTATCCCTACATAAACGCCACCTCAGATTATCCCCTGGGCCATCACACCATCATTCTCAGGGATTTCGGAGGTCCCACAGAGTATTTTGGTCTGATCCACGCTGTGGTCTTCCCTCCTAGGGGGCTGTACCTGCCAGTCCTTCCTTACAAGGGTCTGGGAGGTAAATTGATCTTTCCACTGTGCAGGACCTGCGCAGATGCTAATGATGCTAATGAATGATCAGGAGCCAGCCTTAACTGGCATATGGGTCACGGCCGAGCTCAACAAAGCCTTGGAGAAGGGGTGCAAAATTGTTGAAGTGTAGCATTTTGACAGAAGCAGCTCTACTGTTTTCCAACCTTACATCACACTGTTTCTGAAAGGAAAGCAGGAGGCCTCGGGTTACCCCTCAGATGCCAAAGACCAGGAGAGTCGTGAGAAGTATGTTGAGGATTATTATCAACACGAGGGGGTGCGCTTGAATCCTGATAACATTCGCTAGAATGCAGCCAAACGACAGGTGAGCAAGGTCATGTTGAACTCTTTCTGGGGTCGCTTCAGTCTCAGAAGTAACCTGGTCATGACCACTACTGTTTATGATCCAAAATAGTTCTGTGTTTTCAGGGAAATATGACATCAGATACTATTCTGCTTTGGATGAAAAGAAGGCTCTGATACAGTGGAGGTACAGAACCCTCTGTCCCCCCCACGAGGCCACTTATATTTTTGTTGCAACATTCACCACGGCGTACTCGTGTGAAATTATACAGCTGCATGGAGATGCTGCAAGAGAGGCTCCTCTATGTTGATACAGACAGCTTGATCTATGTGGTGCGAGAGGGTGACACTGTCATATTGTAACTGTAAGGTGACTCAAGAGCAGATGGTTTAAAATTCGCAGAGGACTCGAGACAAGCGAGGTTTCCGTTAATCAAAAGGTTTATTACATCAAAACACAAATTAAACACGAACAATAACGATGAACTGAGGGCGGCGACACCAAAGTGGAGCGCGGTGGACCCAACACGAACAGTGGGGGAATAACCTACAACAGAAAACAGGCGTGAGTTACACCGCGCTGTAAAACGGGGACAACAGAAAATGCATTCGGTATATATACTCACGAGGCTAAATATAACAAAAGACGCGGCAGAGGCACCAAACAAACACTTTAGCCAAGGAAAAAGTAGCAGACTAACAGAAAGAGCGAGTAAACAAACACTCGACCAAGCTTACGCGGAGTTAAGGAGAGAGTAAGCAGACAGCGGTATAGATGAAGAGAAAAGAGAGAGACGCGGAGCAAGAACGAGGAAAAACAAACCAGGGACAAGAGAATCAAAGTAACTACGAGAGATCATACCACGTGTCGGCAGCGGACCATCCAGCGACAACACAGTGGGCAGCAGGGTAGATATCCATGGGAGGATCATCGGCGGAATGAGTCCCAGCTGTGTGTCACCATTAAGCTGGAGCAGGACAGATGAAAACACGGAAGCGGGGAGACAGGAAGTACAACAATAAAAGCAAAGGAACACGAATCCTAACAGACACGCCTTTAAAGCCTGGTCACTATCTCGGTGAGTTGACAGATGAGTTGGACGGTGATAGCATTGAGGGGTTTGTGTCTGCAGGACCCAAAACCTATGCTTACAGGACGAAGCGAGGGAAGAAGTCCGTCTTGAAGGTGAAAGGTATTACTCAGACGTTGGAGTGTAGTCAGCAGATCAATTTTGACAGCGTCAGAGATCTGGTGGACGGATACATTCAGGATGGAGCTGATGGTGTGATCGAGAGCCCACAACACAGCATCGTGCGCAATAAAAAGAATGTCTCACTTCAAAAATGCACAGGTGGGGTGTATGACAAACAACGTTTTCTCCCGGGCGGTAAAAGACTTCCTTTCGGATACTAAAAAAAAAAAAAAAAAAGATGGAAGAGGTTGATTATGATGTCAGGTTTCAAACCCTTTTTCTTGTCTCGTCGTCGGTCCCTTTGGCTCCGGTAAGACTCATTTTGTACATGTATTGCACTATGATAATCTTGTCATGGACTCTGTACCTCAGAATATTGTGTGGATTCATTCGTGTTTTCAGCCAATGTATACGGAGCTGCAAAAAATGAATAATCACATTCGTTTTTAGTGAAGGTTTCCCTGACTCTTTTGAAGATGAAAATTTGTTTCCTTCTAATAAAACACATTTAATCATTCTGGATGATGTGATCTTTCAAGCGTCCGTTACCGGGTCGTGGGGGCAGCAGCTTCAGGAGGTCACGCCCATCTCCCGAGCGACATCCACCAGCTCCGACTGGGGGATCCCGAGACGCTCCCAGGCCAGTGTAGAGATATAATCTCTCCATCTGGTCCTGGGTCGACCCCTCTGTCTCCTCCCAGCTGGACGTGTCTGGAACACCTCCAAAGGGAGGCGTCTAGAGGGCAACCTGATGAGATGCCCGAACCACCTCAGCTGACTCCTCTCAATGTGGAGAAGCAGCGGCTGTACTCCGAGCCTCTCCCGAGTGACAGAACGTCTCACCCTATCTCTAAGGGAGACGCCTGCCACCCTTCGGAGAAAACCTATTTCAGCCGCTTGTATCCGGGACCTTGCTCTCTCGGTCGTGACCCAAAGCTCATGACCGTAGGTGAGGGTCGGGACGAAGATGGATTGGTATATAGATAGCTTTGCCTTCTGGCTCAGCTCTCTCTTATGGACAACAGTGCGGCAAAGGGATTGTAATTACCGCCCCTGCTGCCCCAATTCGTTGACCAATGGTCAGTCCCTACCTGGAGAGAGCAATCCATCCGTTTCCGGTTGAGAACCATGGTCTCGGACTTAAGGGACGTACACACCGAACGCGACTTTTCAGTCGCTGTAGCGCCAGTCGTCAGCAGCAGGTAGCTTGCTCCTGTCGTCATTAGTCGCCACCTGTCCGGATCCAAAGTAGGTCAGTCGCCGGGGGGCGTGGTCTCAAGTTGTGTGCATGTGAATTGTGGATTTAAAGATGGCGGAGCTTGGTCACATACAAGCAGTTGCGGCGCTTTATCTTTTGGGGAAAAAAAGGAAATGTCCTCCAAAATCGGTCGCAATTCGGCGAGTTTCACCACCTCCTCCAGGAGCTTCGGCTGGATGACGAGCGGTTCCAGCGGTACTTTTGGCTGAACCACAGCCAGTTCGACGACCTGTTGGCCCGGATCGGTGCTCGGATTTCCCATCACCAACTACCGGTGCTCAATCCCCGCGGCTGAACGGCTGTCCATTTGCCTTCGGTAAGGTAGTCAATGTGTAATGTTATTATGTGCAGAAGTCAATCTGAACAGTTATATATATATATATATATATATATATATATATGAACGTGGTTACAGTAGCAATGACTGTATGCATGACGTCATTTGGAAGATACACAGACTGTAAACCTCTATAATACATTCTGACAAGTGGATGTTTAAAATAAAAACTTTTTGATTATTGTCAGTGGGTGCCACTCAGTAGCGAAAACGTAATTCAACAGTTATAAAGTCAATATGTTTTGTGTGAAGGTACTGTTTTAAGATTAATATTTATTTTCTGTTCTCATGCTTACATATTCATGTAGATGAATATATAAACAGTATTTGTGTTTATGTATTCACAAGTATTTATTCAATTTTGCAGGTATCTTGCAACTGGAGATTCCTTCAGGACCATCGCCAACAGCTTCCGTGTTGGTGTGTCAACTGTCCAAGGAATTGTCCCAGAAGTTGCAGCTGCCATTTGGGATTGCCTTGTGGGGGGGTTCATGGCTGTGCCCTCCACAGCCGAGTGGCAGTCCATTGCTCAACAATTTCAAGAGCAATGGAACTTTCCGCTCTGCTGTGGGGCCCTGTACGGGAAACACATCATTATGAAATCCCCACCAAACTCAGGGTCTCTTTTTTACAACTACAAGAGAACTTTTTCTCTAGTTCTCCTTTCAGTTGTAGACTCCAAATACTGCTTCAGAGTGATTGATGTTGGTGGGTACGGGAAAAGTAGCGATGGTGGGATCCTGGCAAATTCAGCCTTTGGTCAGGCTCTGAGATCCGGTTCTCTCTCCCTGCCTGCTGACCGTCCACTTCCCGGAGATGGCCACAGAGGACCGCAGCCATATGTGTTTGTGGCAGATGAGGCTTTTCCCCTGCGGAAGAACCTCATGAGGCCATTCCCTGGGCGCACCCTCCCTCCTGAGCGACGTGTGTACAACTACCGTCTGGCCAGGGCCCGGCTGGTTGTTGAGAATGCTTTTGGCATTCTATCATCACAGTGGAGGTTGTTTAGGCGCGTCATTGATGTCCATCCTGATGTTGTGGAGAAGTGCGTGAAGGCTACGTGTGTTCTTCACAATTACCTACGGATGTCAACAGGGGATGCATCAGCAAGACAGAGCGTGCCATTTCATGCAGGCGAGCCACTTCCAGGTCTGGGTCGAACAACCAGAGCAGGGAAGCTCTCCGGGTGAGGGAAACCTTTGTGCAGTCCTTCTCTGCAGAGGGGGCAGTTCCATGGCAGCCAACCACCTAGAGCACATTCAGTGCACCACAACGGCTCTTTTAAGAGCCACACACCTATTTCAAAAGAGCATAAGTTCCTTGCATATTATTTATCATGTCTGCAATAAAATAAAACTGTGTCCATTTTCTTTAACTTGAATTGTTGAGTTTTGCAATGTTTTCTTAACTTGAAACTAAACTAACTTGAAACTAAGCATTTCTACAAAAAGACCAAGGTTCCCATTCAAAACATTTATTAACAAAAAGACACATTCCTGTATATACACAACTCATATAGACTCTTTATGAAAGGAGCTTGCCTGGAGGAACGAGGGACTTGAGAGAGAAGAGGAAGGACAGGGAGCCTGGTTCCTATGATCCAGAAATTGGAAATGAAAAATACATAAATAAATAAAAGAAATTAAACAAGAACATAATTGAATAACCTAATTAGCTTCCCTAGTGCGTTCATAAACTAAATTGTGTATGTCCAAAAGTAAAGCCTCTTTTTTTTCCAACGACAATCTCTGGATCATAGGAACCAGGCTCAGCAAAAATGACTCCTCTGCTGAGGGAGGTGGAGCAGGGGGTTTGGACAGAGAGGCGAGGAGAACCCGCCGCAACTCTCTGTCCTCTTCTTCCACGGATGAGGTGGACGACCTCTTCCTTTTTTGTTCTGTAAATAAGTAATATATTGATTTCAATTATATAAGTCAATGATTAGTAATAACAATAATCTGTATATCATAAATCACAGATAAATGACAAGTAAAATGATGTTGCTATGACAATTTATGTTATGGAGTTGAAACATTTTAATAACAGTACAATCACTTAATATTGAATGCATAAAACATAATTATTTTTATACATACTTGGGGGACCAGCAGAGGATGTGGATGGGTCAGCGGCAGGTGAAGGTGGAGGAGCTGACGCAGCAGCAGCAGCAGCAGCAGATGAGGAAGCAGGAGGTTCCACCTCTGTACCTTCATCAAAGGTTTCTTCAAATTCCTCCTCTTCCTCATCAACATGATGGCATGTTTCTGTAAAATGAGAACACAGTGTGATTATATTTCCCATTCAGAAAGCTCATTGCACTTTAATATTGCGAGTATTTAGATTCTCAACAACAACTATTACCTGCTGCTGCTGCTGCTGCAGTCATGTTCCCCGACGTCTCCCTCGGGGTGATGAAGGGGTCCAGGAAGGAGAGGACGGCGAACCTCCTCCACTTTCCCTGGCTAGATGCCACTGACCCACTCTTTTTCTCCATGGCCTTCCACTTCTCTCTCATGAACATATCCCTGAGTCCCTTCCATTTTTTTTTCAGATTTCCACTGAAGGAAAAGTAAATATTTAGGTTTAATATCCCAACGATACAGCCACTATAGCGCGTGTGCTACGTATATTAAGCAAAATGATAAATGTCACCACTCACCGGGGACGTCAATGGTTTTGCTGACTTCCCTCCAGGCAAGCTCCTTTCTGTTTCTATCCCGGTAAAATGGGCATTGCGGGTCGTAAATGACCGGGCATGCAGCCACCGCAGAAATCAGCGTGTCCTCCATTTTTTTCCTTTTCTTTTCCAATTTCCCCCTCATGCGTTACGTCACTCGCGGATCTGGTCTCAGATTGGTCAACGCTCTGTAGGTGGTGAACTTCTGCGACTGACGTTGTACCCCAGTTGTGTCGTCTTGAGTAGCCGGAGTCGCCGTATGTAGCTCAAATCTTGTAGCGTTGCACACCCCAGTCGTGTTGCTGCCATGTTGGTCGCCGCTGGTCGCCGTCAGTCGCCCAACCCCATTGACTTTCTATGCAAATCAGTCGTGTCGCTCGTGGAAGTCGCGTTTGGTCTGTACGTACCGTTAGAGGTGCCGATCCTCATCTCAGCCGCTTCACACTCAGACGCAAACCAATCCAGCGTGAGCTGTATGTCACACGATGATAAAGTCATCAGAACCAAATCATCTGCAAAGAGTAGGGACTGGATCTTCAGGCCACCAAACCGCAAACCCTCCTCACAAGAGCTGTGCCTTGAAATCCTGTCGATGTAGACCAAGAACAGGATTGGGGACAAAGCACAACCCTGACGGAGACCAACCCTCACTGGGAATACATCGGAATTGCATCCGATAAGCAAGTATACGAACACAACTCCCTCCCCGAGAATACAGAGATTGAACAGCCCTCAGTAGAGAACCACTCACCCCATACTCCCGAAGCACCTCCCACAACCGATCCCTGGGCACCCGGTCATACGCCTTCTGCAAGTCTACAAAGCACATGTAGACAGGTTGGTCAAACTCCCAGGAACCCTCAAGAACAGTCGTGAGAGTAATGAGTTGGTCCGTAGTTCCACAGCCAGGACGGAACCCGCATTGTTCTTCTTGAATCTGAGGTTCGACCATCGATCGGACCCTCCTTTCTAGCACCTTAGAGTAGTCCTTACCAGGGAGGCTGAGGAGTGTGATGCCTCTGTAATTTGCAGACACCCTCTGGTCCCCTATTTTAAATAGAGGGACCACCACCTCCGTCTGCCACTCGTCCGGTACCGACCCAGATCTCGACGCAATGTTGAAGAGGCGTGTCAACCAAGACAACCCATCAACACCCAGAGCTTTCAGCATTTCAGGACGAATCTCATCAACTCCCGCAGCCTTCCCACCGTGCAGTTTTTTGACGACCGCAGTGACTTCAGCCCGAGAAATTAATGAAGACTGCCCATCAGCCTCCAGCTCTGTCTCCCTTACAGAGGGTGGAATGTCCGGATTCAGGAGTTCCTCAAAGTACTCTAACGGCCAATTACATCCTCACCAGAAGTCAATAGCAAACCATCCTTGCTGTAAACAGCTTGAATTTTCCGCTGCCTCCCCCTCCTGAGGTGCTTGACCATTTTCCAGAAGCGCCTTGGTGCCGATCGAAAGGCTTCCTCCATGTATTCTCCAAACTTCTCCCACACCCGCTGCTTGGCCTCAGCAACAGTCGAAGCCGCAGCCCTTCGAGCCAGACGGTACCTTGCAACTGCCTCAGGAGTCGCACAAGACATTAGGTCTCGATACGACTCCTTCTTCAGTCGGACGGCTTCCCTGACTTCTGGTATCCACCAAGATGTCCTTGGGTTGCCGGCCCTTGAGGCACCGATGGCCTTCATGCTACAACTCGCAACTGAAGCTTCAGCCATGGTGGTTTTGAACACTGACCTCTCATGCTCGATGTCCCCAACCTCCACAGGGATGCGTGAAAAAGCGTGCCGGAGGTGTGAGTTAAATGCTCCTCTGGCGGCTTCGTCCTCCAGACGTTCCCAGTTCACCCGCACTATCCATTTGGGTTTACCTGATCGGTGTAAAGGCTTCCCCCGCCATCAGAGCCAGCTCACCACCAGATGGTGATCAGTTGACAGTTCTGTTCCTCTCATAACCCGAGTGTCCAGAACATGTGGCCGCAGGTCAGATGAAACGATCACAAAATCGATCATTGACCTACGACCTTCCGAGCTCTGCTACCAAGTACACTTATGAGCCTCCCGATGTTCGAACATAGTGTTTGTGATGGACAAACCATGTCTAGCACAGAAGTCCAACAACACACAACCATTCGGGTTAAGATCAGGCAGACCGTTCCTCCCAATCACGTCTCTCCAAGTTTCTCCGTCATTGCCCACGTGTGCATTGAAGTCTCCCAGGAGGACAATGGAGTCACCGGGCGGGGTCTCATATAGTACCCCATCCAGGACCCCCAAGAAGGCCGGATACTCTGAACCGCTATTCAATGCATACGCACAAACAGCAGTCAGAGTTATCCCTCCCCGAAGCCTAGGCCTCAGGGAGGCGACCCTCTGGTCCACCAGAGAGAACTCCAATATACGGGCACTCAACCGGGTGCTTGGGAGTATCCCCACTCCTTCTCGGGTGTTGCTCATGGTGTGAGGCGCCAGACAGGACAGAGTCCAGCCCCTATCAAGGGGGTGGGTTCCAGAGCCCAAGCTTTGCGTGGAGGTGAGCCCCACCAGATCTAACTGGTAACGCTCCATCTTCCGCACTAACGCAGGTTCCTTACCCCACAGAGAGGTGACATTCCATGTCCCCAGGGCTAACCGATGCAGCCCACGGTCTCTGCGCCAGCCTTCTCTCCTTCCACTGCCACCCAAATGACAGCGTACCCGACTTCTGGAATGCCCTCCATGGGTGGTGAGCCCATGGGCTGACGATGGGATGGACAGAGTATGGTCCACGCTGCTCTTTCGGTCCACGCTGCTCTTTCGGCGCATGCGCGTCATCATGTTAACGCAGAATGTATTTCTACGAAGTAAACACTCACGGACAATAAGTTTAAACACCAATTATTTTGTGCTCTTCAAGAATTCTTGTGATAAGTTACAAATCAAAATACTGGCTCATCAGATTTACCCCAGCCCAAAAGAATTTTTTTTTTTGGAAAGTTTTGAAAATGCAACCAGCGAGAACCACGGTTATTTAGTTGTCGATCTGACGGCTAAATGTCCAGATCGTCTGTGCCTCCAGACGGGACTGCTTCCTCCACAACGTCACAAGGTCTACCTTCCCAAAACATCAGCCTAAGATGTCAGAGTGTATAAAGACAAACGCCATTGAGCTGAAAAGGTTATTCTACGCATCACCCAAAAAACGGAAGGACATTTTGCTCCACAGTTCTCTGGACTTTATCCAGACTCTGTGCGAGGTGGCATTGAACCTCTTGAAAGGCAATATACCGCTGACTGACTCTCAACACAATAAACTGAAGATCAGAAAAAACACATTAGACTGCTGTCTGACTAGAAGGTTACCATAAAGATAAAACGATGGATGCTCAACAAGCAGGCCGGAGGCTTCATCCTTCCTCTGCTCGTGGCGGCTATGCCACTGATTGGTAATCTCATCGGAGGCCTCGCAAACAGGGGACCCAAAAAATGTATCTCCTCCCAGCAACTCAGCCGGCTAAAATAACCTGCTTCATCCATTAGAGAATCTGCGGTGAGTGATTTGGATGAGCAGATGAGAGAGGTGTTAAATGATGCGTCCTTAAATTTGTATGGAAAAGTGAAAAAATGTAATGGACTCCTGCAAAGATATTTAACCCTAACCAAACAGGAGTGAGACGAGCAACGTCATGTGACTCTGCCGCATGAAGAAACATGAGAGGTCATACCACCCACACACGCAGGCCCAGATGCAAGTATGGCTGCGAGCACTTCAGCAGATGCATCAGCGTCCACAGAGTTTTCAACTTCCTCAAGCATCAAAAATGGTTTGACCGGAGACATTCTAAGAAATGTAGCTCCAAACGCTCGTTCGTTCAGAAATTATCAGACCACAAAGACATCTGGAATTCAAAGGGAGAATTTGTTTTTAAGGGGACATCGGTGAAAGGTTCGCACATGATCGACTTGTTTAAGCAGCTCTCGCTACCGAGTGTTTGTTCAAAAGATAATCCGCAACCGCGATGGTAGAGATAGTAGATGCAATGATGACTGCAGACGTCAGACAGGATATGTTGCGGCTGAGCGTGATTACGTGATACTTGATCTCAAGAGAGTGTTTGTTCAGAAACCTTAGAATCGATATGGGATCATGCGAAAAGTTAGGGGGAAGACCGAAAGAATCAAAGAAAGTGGCCTTCCCATCATTTTCCAGGGTTAAAGCTAACCAATGTTCGCGCGGTTTATGGGAGGGATGTGTATTGACAAGAAAATAGGCGGGGGGTTTGAATATTGAGGGAAGCTGATCAGAGGCCCACACCCCACAGAACACATCCCCGAGCAGCGCTTTCAGAATGCTCCTTAGCTGAACCTTCTCCATGTGTTTTCTAATAATAGTCTACCAGCACCTGTCTTTTAGCATCAATCTGCATAATGGAGTCGTAGCAAGCGTAGACAATGAGAGTCACGGTGTGAGGTAAAGGTACTCTGAATCTCATCTTGAGTCTTAGGGTCCCATTTGAAACAGTGGACAGCGCCTCGCTGTCATCTGCTGGAGACAATTGAAAAGCAAAAAGTGAATAACCTTGGGTAAAATCTTCTCTGTCGATGCATAATGCTAGATCTTTTAGATGTATCCCCGTCGACAGATACATAATACTCTCTGACCACCAAGCCGTCATTAAATTTAGGCTGGAAAGCTTTGGCAGGAATCTGTCTCCCATCCTGACAGAGAGCCAGGTATTCTACGTCATGATGGTAGAAATTGAACGGAGAGAGATCTCTTTTTCCTGTGAAGGCGTCATGATGCACCTGGAATGCTCTGGGATGGAGTAGGTTTTCACATTAACATGTGAAAGCGGGTAGAGAGTGTCTCCTTTCAGCAGGGTCTCACAGCCGAGGAGACGGTGACTTTTTTCTCAAAGAGAGAGGCCACTGTTATCTTGACTCGGAAAGTCGAGTCGGCAGCTCCCATCAGGCAGAAGGCGTCACTGGCGCGAGTTAGTTTGACTCTCAGGTCCACGGAATTCAGCAACAGTCTCTCACAGAACAATATGTCCCTGTGTAGCGGACTGAAAAGTTCCACTTCTCTCGATCTGGCTGTAAACCAAGCCCTGTGATTGGGCCCGGCGTCCGGGACGTTTGTCGCATCGATCGAATCAATATTACCGGGTGTGTCCTTATAAAACAATCCTGCTGAGAACTGTGATTTCATTGAGCAATGTCTCAATCATGGCCTTGCCCCAATTTCTGTGTACATTTTATCTTCGATAGACAACTGCGTCATCTGTGCGGTGAATAAGTCTAATTCAGCAAGAGTGCTTTCTGGAGATTGTTGATTGTTTCCTCAAAATATAGCATCGGCTCTTCTCTTGACTGATTTCTTTCTTTTCACACCCGAGTGTTTAAGAGTCGGAGAGGAGCGTGTTCCTGGAGGCCGTCCTCTCGAGTGGCTTTGATATTAAAAGGTGGATGGGGGGAATGAGAGGGGACCTGTCAAGTTTGATGAAAGGTGCTGTTTTATATTTTTTCATGTGAATGGGACAGAATCTCTCAAATGAGTTCCTCAAGTATTAGAAGCAATAGAAGAAGTAATAGTGATACGGGCACAAATTAGCATTACATTTACAATGACAAAGATTTAGGAAATAGGTAAATGGGACACATTATTTTCTATGATAGTAATTGCAACAATTGTATTCACTTAACTTTTGGCATGGCGTATCATACCACTTAGGAGAAAACCATCACTGAGAATGGTTGGCAACAAAGAACGTCATGAATGGTCGCCGATGACTGCTGAACAACAAGCATAAATGGCAATAGAACAAGCACATCTCAACCCTGCTCCAAACCTTTGTACCATTATCTCGAGGACTGTCATGACTGTGATGACAAAATGTTTCAAAATGGTCTGCATATTAATGTTTTCTGTTGACTCACAAATACCTATTACTTTCAGCTGACATGAAATGTGATGTGCTTTTCTTTGTTGCATTTCACTCTGCTTTGACCAGTCATTATCCCATGATTCATTTGTGTTAATGGTTGATCGAAAGAGAAAAAACGTCTTCAATGTGAAAAAAAAAAGATTGTTAATGTTTATTATCGCACACTTGTCCAAGTACTCGGATCCGGTGTTATTCATGTTCGGGTTTAGTGTTCGGTTCATAGTTGCCAAGCTAAGCTAAAAGACCTGTTCAGCATGTCATCTCAGATACTAACAACGTGGTCGATATTAAACAACATTAAAGATATTGAGTATTTTTATTATTATATCCATATTATATAATTGATAATATAGATATTACTATATCATTATACAATCACTCAGTTAACATTTTTATATCTACCCTCCCACTGCTCTGCAATTTCAAAATCATTCACAATAAAATAAAATGAGACTTACTGTCACGAATCAAAGGAACGGGGAGCGAAAGCCACGTGTGGAGGACGTGGAACTGGACCCAAACGCAAGTGGTGAAGGCCACAGTGAGGCAGGAGCGAGTTAGGAATAATATTTAATACTTAAACAAACAGAATCACAACTGGAAGCGTCACCGAACCGGGAGAAAACTAACTAAAGCTGAATATACAAATGAACCGAGAATAAACTACAAAAGAAACCAGGAAACACGAATAGACAAGAAGAAACAAAACACTAACTCAGGCACCAGGGTCTAAGACAAAATAATCAAAAACAAAGCTAGCTCACAGAACGAGAGACCAAACAAGGAGAGCCACGAGAACCAGGAGTTACCATGGGGAACAAGAAGAGTCCAAATATCATGAACTGGGGGAGCAATCACCGGGAAAGGGAAACACTGGGAGAAACGCAGGAACTGGAAGAGACGATCTGGCACATGTTGCTGGAGCTCAGGTGTTTTTCTAATCAGGGTGATCAGAGGTAGATTGGCTCCAGCCGTGTGCCAAAGGAACAAGAAGAACGGGAGGTAAACTAAACCAGGACTCAAAAAACAAAATAAAAGCAGGATCATGACAGTACCCCCCCCTTTAAGAACACCTCCAGGTGTTCCACCCGGTCAGGGATGGACGGTCGTCGAAGACGAGGGGAGGAGGAGGCCCGCTGGAGTAACTGGAAGAGCCCAGCTGCAGCGACCCGGAAGGCAAGCTGGGGTCCTGGGGAGGCGGCGGGTGGGAAGCCACGCTGGGGTCTTCGGGAGGCGGCGGCGACTTGGGAGCCACGCTGGAGCCCTTGGGAGGCGGCGACGGCGGCTTGGGAGCCGCGCTGGAGTCGTCGGGAGGCCGCGGTGGCGGCTTGGGAGCCACGCAGGAGCCCTCGGGAGGCGGCGGCTGGAAGGTCGCCCAGGAGTATTTGGGAGGCGGCGGCAGGAAAGCCGTGCTGGAGTCCTCGGGAGGCGGCGGCGGCTTGAGAGCTGCGTGGGGGTCTACGGGAGGAGACGGCTGGGAAGCCACGCTGGGGTCTACGGGAGGAGATGGCTTGGAAGCCGCGCGGGGGTCTACGGGAGGAGACGGCTTGGAAGCCGCGCCGGGGTCTATGGGAGGAGACGGCTTGGACGCCGCGCTGGGGTCTACGGGAGGAGACGGCTTGGAAGCTGCGCCGGGGTCTACGGGAGGCAGCGGCTTGGGAGCCGCGCCGGAGCTTTCGGGAGGCGGCGGCTTGGGAGCCGCGGTGAAGTCCTCTGGAGGCGGCGGCTGGGGAGCCGCGCCGGAGCTTTCGGGAGACGCCAGCTTGGGATCCGCGCAGAGAGCCCCACAGGCGTCTTCGGGAGGCGGCGGCTGGAAAGCCGCACAGGAGTCTTTGGGAGGCGGTGGCTGGAAAGCCGCACAGGAGTCTTTGAAAAGAAAATCACGGATGGAAAGCTCGGGCTCTGGGGCCAGGACGGGAACAGAAATAGTATGCTCCAAAAACAGGACGAGCAGAGGAAGCAAGCGGAGCACCAGACAGATCAGAGCGGGGGTAAAGCCGTGCGACTTTCTCAGAAAGAGAGTCCAACACCTCAAAAATAGAGTCATCCTCTCCATGTTACTCAAACTGGTAGCCTGAGCATCTAGTTCGTCCTGCCAGCCTTTCACCACTGCTGGGTCCCTAATTTTGGCCAGATCGTACTGTCACGAATCAAGGGAATGGGGAGCGAAAGCCACGTGTTGAGGACGTGGAACTGGACCCAAGCACAAGTGGTGAAGGCATGACACTTTCCACTGTAGACTCTATGCATGGAAAAGTGAATAATCTGCTGGCCAGACAACAGCATGGTGGAAAATCTGTCACAGGGCTCAGAAATGACAGAAGACTCAAGTGCAGGAAGTAAGAGCGGCGAGACAGTTAACATATCAATACAGTTTCTAATAAACAAAAACGGCAGAGCCAACACAAACGGGACGCAGCCCAAAGTCCTAAACGATCACAAAAGCAGTCTCCAACCAACCCGATCTCAAGGCAATTCCTTCATGCGGTCATGAACATTTGATCTATTGAATCGTGCATGGGGTCACGAAAAACAGCATTTTTACGTTCTGAGTTACAATAAAAAAAAATGAACGGGGCTCCAATTGCGGCACATCTCGTTCCTGCAAGAACGTAGACCTGCCTACCTCTATTGCAACATTACAGCCGCACGAGTTACTTATTTAGTCACCCGAACTCATCAACAATGTTTTTTCATTCGTGGTTTGATCTCGCTCTCTAATAGCGCAGTAATAACACAGGCTGGACATGTTGATGTTTCCTGAAAATTTCACAGAGGAAAGTGCGATCACGTCATATGGGTATTTAATAAATCATACATATCGAACAAAAAGACAAATGAGAATGACTACATCTATTTTACGACGTAAAAGGCAAGTTTGTGTTTACTTAAGTGTGTGTATGGGTAGTGCAGCTCCGTACAAGAATGTGCATGTGTGTGTGTGCAAGCGAGTGCACATTTTAGCTCATGACTGCACGTAATTTCTATACAAGGTTACCAACATTTTAAATTATTTTAATAAATCAAATCAAAAACTGGGGAAGAAGAATGTGTAAATTGTACGATAAGCAAATTAAACTATGCCGTCTCGAAAATTATCGTGTGTATATTGATCAGGCTGTTGTTGTTTGCAGGAGATGGAAGCTCCCGAAAATTCTACCAATAAGGTTCATGGATGTTATTTAAAAAGAGAGGAGCCCGCGTTAATGTGGAAACTTATGTCGCTAGGAGGAGTTCTGTTCTGTTCTGTGGGAGTTTTTTTATTATTATTATTATTATTTTTTTTTTTTTTTAGCAACTATAATGATGATTTGTTTTGTTGTGCTATATATTTCTTGCAGCTTGTGGACAGAGGGCACAAGACGAAAGGTGGCATTAAAAAAAGGGTCCTTTATGTGGCACAGAAATGTATTGTGCCCCCCAAAAAAAGTAAGAATTGCCAAATGGACCAGCCATCGAAAGAAAAACTAAAAAATAGATAAAATTGTGTCAAAGAGACCTGGCGGCAAAATTACAAGAAGTACCACAATGTCGCTTCTTATAATGATGAGGCAATTTTATTTGTAAGTTTCATCATGTTGTGTGTGTGTGAATGCGTCAGCTGTTGAAAGTAAACCATGACTAAAAATGAGTACTGTACATTTTAACAGTGCCTGAAAATCATTGCAGTCACTGCCATGCAATGCCATGCATAAATCACTTGTCATGAGGCAACTGCTCAGCATGTGATATATCTATGTCTAAATCTTTGTGCATGTGTGTAATATCTCTCTCCGTTTGTGTATCTTTATAGCTTGAAAAACTCAACACACCAACCAATCCTTTTTTTGGGTAAACAAAAGAAAAAAGGGCATAACTGTGAGGTCTTGAAGCCACGTTGCCACTTATCAAGTGTGTCCAGACAATATCTGTCAAAGATAAGACAATTTATGAGGCCATTTGTGATGGTAAGTACTGTAGTGATCATAATAACTGATCTGTATAGTACCTTTTAGGAGACTGTTTACAAATTGCTTACTGTACAGAGAAATCATTGTGATTGGTGATCAAAATAGCAAAAGCAGAAGAAAAGAAGAAAGGATTGTATTTGGTGAATGCTATGGGTTTTTTTTATAGCGTTTAAAGGAGGAGGATTATACATGCTCATTCTTGGATCTCGACTGGCAGGCTTTTCCAGAATGAAAGAGCCTTGACAAATAAGACATTATGACCATTATGACCTCTAGATTTAAACCAAGGTTTAGGGGCTACTAGCAGAAACCTACCTGAGGATCTGAGGGTCCTGGCTGACTCATTGAGGGTCAGCATTTCTGTAATGTAGTTGGGGACCAGGCCAACACAGGTTTTAAATGTGGATTCTAAAGTGGAAAGGGAGCCAGGGCTGAGAACCGAAGACTGGAGTGATGAGCTGCCCTCTGTTTGAGCCAGAGGATCTTCACAGATTGGAGACAGCAAAGCAATGAGGACATGGTCAATTTGAATCTCATCCCAGTCAGTGGACCAGAGGAGGAGGTGGCCTCCACCTCCATCAGTGCAGCGGCTGGACCAGTGGAGGAGATGGCCTCTACATCAAGTGCGCTGGAGATGGGTGGGTGCCCCCCCTATGGGTGGGTGCCCCCCCTACCCTGAATAACCTCGCTCTTGCACAGGACTTGAACAACTTTTACTGTCGCTTCGAGTCGCCATTTTGCCCCAACACCCCTGTGGTCTCTCCAGCCTCCTGTTCCACTTTACAGCAAAGGACTATGCTGTTTCTTAGTGACAAACTAAGACAAACAATGTCACAGAGACAGCAAAAATGATCGCAGTCATTGATGAGCAACACCCTCCCCTCTCTCTCCTTCCCTTGACATCATGGAGCAGGACATGCTCAGTCAGTTCAGGAAGCTGAACCTTCAGAAGGCTGCTGGTCTAGACAGAGTTTCCCTGCCATCTTGAAGCATTGTGCTACTGAGCTGGTTCCAGTGTTCACGGACATCTTCAATGCTTCCTTGGTGTCCTGTCATGATCCTGCCTGCTTTAAATCCTCCACTATCATTCCTGTTCTCAAGAAAGCCATGATCATGGGACTGAATGACTACAGACGGTGGCACTGACGTCTGTAGTCATGAAATCCTTTGAGCGCTTGGTTCTATCCCACCTGAAATCCATCACCATCAGTTTGCCTTCAGAGCCAACAGATCTGTGGACGATGCAGTGAACCAGGCTCTTCAGTTCATTCTGGAGCATCTGGACTCCCAGGAACCTATGCCAGGATCCTGTTTGTGGACTTCAGCTCTGCTTTCAACACGATTCTTCCAGCTCTGCTTGAAGACAAGCTTTGCCAGCTCAACGTGCCTGAATCCCTCTGTAGATGGATTACAGACTTCCTGACCAGCCGGAGTCAGTGAGTGCGGCTGGGGGCGACTATCTCTGACACTTGGACCCTCAACATCCTCAGGGCTGTGTTCTCTCTCCATGGCTCTTCCCCCTGTACACCAACGGCTGCAACTCCAGCCACCAGTCTGTGAAGCTGATCAAGTTTGCGGATGAGACCACCATCATCGGGCTCTTCTCAGATGAAGATGAGTCGGCTAACAGGAGGGAGGTGGAGCGGCTGGTGTCGTGGTGCAGCCACAACAACTTGGAGCTGAACGTGCAGAAGACAGTGGAGATGATCATGGACTTCAGGAGAGTCACAGGTTCTCTGTCCCCTCTCTTGTTGGCTGGTTTACCCATTCCTATTGTGGACTCCTTCTGCTTCCTAGGAGGACCTCAAATGGGAGCCAACCATCGGGTGCCTCATCAGGATGGCCAAAAAGAGATTGTTCTTCTTGCGGAAGCTACGAAGATGAGGTTGCTGGTAGAGTTCTACACGGCCATCATCCAGTCCATTCTCACCTCCTCTTACACCATCTGGTACAACAGCGCCACCTCCAAGGATAAGAGCAGACTGCAGCGCATCATGCGTTCTGCTGAGAAGGTGATCAGTTGCAGCCTGCCACCTATTCAGGACCTGTATGTCTCCAGGACCCAGAGACGTGCAGGTCAGATCAGAGACGACCCTTCTCAACCTGGTCATGGACTGTTTGTTCCTCTTCCCTCTGACAGGAGGCCATGGTCGATCCAGACCGAACCTCCTTTCACAAGAACAGCTTCTTCCCCTCGGCCGTCAGACTGTTGAATTCATGATCAGTCTTTGTTGTTTGTGGTTTATTTTACTTTATTTTATTGACAGCACTTTATTCCAAAGCACTTTCCTAGTTGGTGGGATCCCCACTGACCATGGCAATACATTTGATTCTGATTCTGATGTATTTAGGCCATTTCTGTGGTGCAAACAATAACCACAGAACACTCAAGCATGCGTTCCATGATTTTGAAGCAGATGATTTCATGCAATAAATCACACATACCCAAACTGAGGAAATGAGAAATAGGTCACTAGTATTAATGTAACAAGACATCTATATTTATGTTAGTTTATTCTATATGATGACAAAATTGTGCTGCCCACTTTCGAACCTCACAGACCCATTGTGATGCCATTTCCTCACTGCATTCCAGTTCCAGTTTGAGGTTGACTAACTCAGCGTTCTCCTCAGACAGTCTCCGACATAAAAAAAAATAAAATTACATTAAAAACAACATGAAATCATTTGGATTTGTAAATTACAAGTTTGTAATCAAGCAATGAACATTTACCTGCAAACACTTTGTGGAAAGTGATTGGTGCAGTGACATTGCCTTTTTGGAGTTCCAACCCATTGCCTGCCTTTGACATGTATTTGGTTCTTGGGCACACTGGGAGAGGAAACTATTAACCTGTTCCACTTCCTCACCAGCAGTTGTCCATCCTCCATCTTGGTATTTTCCACTGTACTGTACCCAAGTGTGGATGAGGTAATGACTGACTGACAATGAAACTGACATTTGTAATTCTCAATGATGCGGCAAACAAAAGACAATTTTCTGTTTAAATTTCAAGTGCATAAACCTCACACTTGGTGGAATGTGCATGCATTACACTGAGGAAGGGCTCCATTGTAGTCTAGTCCTGTAAAGCAGGAAGTTCACTGGCAACCTTCTCAAGATATGGCCAGTATTTGCACGTTACATCCATGGCAAAAAAAAAATTGGCTGGGTGTGTGAGAGGGCCCTTTGCAGGAATAATGGGTAGGCAAATAGTTCTCTTCTGTACATGTTTAGAGCTTTCAATAAAAAGCCATGGCGGCACACTGCAAATTCCACGCCCTCTTCATCTAACTTTGATGCTTCTGGAGGTTACATTTTCTTTTTTTGAGCCTGATAAAATGATACTTGCACTTTTCACAGCAACTATGCCCTCCACAAAACTAGACACATCACCGTCTTTGGTCACAAACACATCCTCAAAGAAGGCAGACTCATTCAAACCGAAGAGAACAGAAGAATCAATAAGTTCAAACAAAAGGTAATCTATCAATGACAGATACAGAATACCTTGATTTGTTCTGAAACCAATAGAGCTTGTGCTTGCCATCCACGCAAACAGCCAACATTTGTGGGGTACATGCTGGGCAGGTGAATGATGCACTTTTGCAAAGTTTTTCTTTTTGAAATGATGCAGAGTAGAACTCACAGAAACTACGCTGAAATGCTCCATTTTACAGATTACAGATTTACAGATAGAGCCAGTGTAGAAAAATAAATAATTGGCAGAATTCTGACTCACTTTAAAGAGAAAAAAGTCAGAATTCTCACTTTAAAGTTAGAATTCTGAGATTGAAGTCAGAATTAAAGTGAAAATTCAGATTTTTTTTTTCTTAGAATTTTTCTCAGAATTCTCCCAATTATTGTGTTTTTTTTTTTTTCTTCACTGACCCTAATCCTCTTCCATACCATTTACATTTCCTGATTGAAAAACAGAGAATAAGAGTTTGTCAGAGATAGTTTATAATAAAGTAAAAAAAAAAACACTTATTCTTCCACCAGATTTGGTGCAAAATAACAGAAGGGACGTCTGGAGAACGCAGGGGAGATTACTTAAATTCCTTGTAGGTTTCAAGGAGACCCTACATATATAGGGTGTTGCCTGAGCCCGGCCAATATCCACTTCGAATTAGATCCCTTACTTCAGGAATCCACTGTTGGTGGCATACCAATTAGTGTGGATGATGCATTTCATACCATCCTTAAAGAAAATAAACAAATCATAATCCAATCCATACATGAAGCCAGCCATTTTTTGGTGGTGTAATGCTTAAATAAGCAGGTTTATACAGCATTTTTTTTTTTCACCATTGATGGTAATTAAAATCACTTGTTGATCTTTTGTGATGAAGAACATTACAATCTCCACAACCACTCATCAGGGAGGCATTCTCTGCACCTAAACAAAATTTGACAAATAAACACTTGAAAACACCTTCACCTTCTTCTGAGGCTTATCGTGGGTCGGGTCGCGGAGGCAGCATTCGGAGCAGGGAAGTCCAAACTTCAAACGCGATCCGCACAAACCTCCCCCAGTTCATCCCGCGGGATCCCAAGGCATTCCCAGGGCAGACCGGAGACATAATCTCTCCAGTGAGTCCTGGGTCTTCCCCGGTGTCTCCTCCCGGTAGTACATTCCCGGAACACCTCCCCAGGGAGGCGTCCAGGGGGCATCCGGATCAGATGCCCGAGCCACCTCAGCTGGTTCCTCTCGATGTGGTGGAGCAGCGGCTCCACCCCGAGCTCCTCCCGGATGACCGAACTCCTCACCCTATCTCTAAGGATGCGCCCAGCCACCCTGCGGAGGAAACTCACCTCAGCCGCTTGTATCCGCAATATCATCCTTTTGGTCATTACACAAAGCTCGTGACCATAGGTGAGGGTGGGAACGTAGACGCTCCTAAGCCCTTTAGTGATGTAATGGCAACGGCACTATTCAATTGACGATTTTGAATTGGACATCCTGACAAAATAAATAAGTTGCTCCAGTGTTTTTTATTTTTTTTTCTGTGGTAAACATACAGAACCAAACTGTGCAAAAAGATCACCATAATTATGCATGTGCACAACATTTCAAATTCCTCTTGAGGACTTGGCTGTTCCCCTAAAAGCACCTCACTGTGTGAACAGTCCGGAGGAGGAGCTATCATAATATAGTTCAGATTTCTGAGGGGCATCATCACAACGTGTGCGCCTGCTCAGTCAATGTGACACTCTGATTAGTGACACTGGAACAAAATGTGACAAATTGCATAACTATGTGCCAAATTAATCAAGCAAGATAACCAACAACTTTTAACACGTGCGAAAATGAATGTCATATATGGACTAGTTCACATAAACAAATTCGAATCAAATACAGAAAATAAGCAGCAATGGGTACACATAAATATATAATAAAAAATGTACACCGCACTCTGCAAGCATGTCATCGAGCATTACATTCATAACATGTTTCCCGTCCCTGGAGGAGGGATCCAGAACAAAGATTAATTCCCCCCTCTGCTTCCTATTGTCCGTGAATGTACCACGTATTGTTAAATAATCTCCTTTGACTTTTTTTTTTATCTATTTTGGATATGGAATGCTGCTGGTGATGAGGCTGAAGACCCTGCCCCAGATGAGCATGGTGGCAGCAATGTATGCTGCACAGACGCTCAAACTGAGTTGACTCTTGATTTCATTGACGCTATGAGTAATGAACTTCAAAATATTTGATGTGACAATATCCAACTGCACTCAGATATGTCCACTTATGAGTAGTGCTGTCAGTCGATTAAAAAAATACTCGAATTAATTACAGGATTTTGTAATTAATTAATCAAATTAATCACATTTTTATGTCATATCTGATAAAGGTCTCCTGATAAAGAATTTGAGTTCGAGGATATTAAAAAATTGTAGTGCATGACTAATCAATTGAATACAGTAAGAAGAGAAGATTTAAAATCCAATTTTTACTGGAGAACTGTGCTTCATTAATGAAATGAAGTAAAGCTCAAGCACATCTGCAAAACAGTTAGGCCAGGTGCATTATTTAAAAATGTAAAACAAATACTGTTTTGCTGGCAGATTGGTTTGACATGTCGAAATCAATCCCAAATCTTCACCTATTCTGCACCCTAGTCACTACAAATATGAAGGGGGTAAGAAAAGTAAGAATTGCCAAATATGGGTTTTTTTTATAGCGTTTAAAGGAGGAGGATTATACATGCTCATTCTTGGATCTCGACTGGCAGGCTTTTCCAGAATGAAAGAGCCTTGACAAATAAGACATTATGACCATTATGACCTCTAGATTTAAACCAAGGTTTAGGGGCTACTAGCAGAAACCTACCTGAGGATCTGAGGGTCCTGGCTGACTCATTGAGGGTCAGCATTTCTGTAATGTAGTTGGGGACCAGGCCAACACAGGTTTTAAATGTGGATTCTAAAGTGGAAAGGGAGCCAGGGCTGAGAACCGAAGACTGGAGTGATGAGCTGCCCTCTGTTTGAGCCAGAGGATCTTCACAGATTGGAGACAGCAAAGCAATGAGGACATGGTCAATTTGAATCTCATCCCAGTCAGTGGACCAGAGGAGGAGGTGGCCTCCACCTCCATCAGTGCAGCGGCTGGACCAGTGGAGGAGATGGCCTCTACATCAAGTGCGCTGGAGATGGGTGGGTGCCCCCCCTATGGGTGGGTGCCCCCCCTACCCTGAATAACCTCGCTCTTGCACAGGACTTGAACAACTTTTACTGTCGCTTCGAGTCGCCATTTTGCCCCAACACCCCTGTGGTCTCTCCAGCCTCCTGTTCCACTTTACAGCAAAGGACTATGCTGTTTCTTAGTGACAAACTAAGACAAACAATGTCACAGAGACAGCAAAAATGATCGCAGTCATTGATGAGCAACACCCTCCCCTCTCTCTCCTTCCCTTGACATCATGGAGCAGGACATGCTCAGTCAGTTCAGGAAGCTGAACCTTCAGAAGGCTGCTGGTCTAGACAGAGTTTCCCTGCCATCTTGAAGCATTGTGCTACTGAGCTGGTTCCAGTGTTCACGGACATCTTCAATGCTTCCTTGGTGTCCTGTCATGATCCTGCCTGCTTTAAATCCTCCACTATCATTCCTGTTCTCAAGAAAGCCATGATCATGGGACTGAATGACTACAGACGGTGGCACTGACGTCTGTAGTCATGAAATCCTTTGAGCGCTTGGTTCTATCCCACCTGAAATCCATCACCATCAGTTTGCCTTCAGAGCCAACAGATCTGTGGACGATGCAGTGAACCAGGCTCTTCAGTTCATTCTGGAGCATCTGGACTCCCAGGAACCTATGCCAGGATCCTGTTTGTGGACTTCAGCTCTGCTTTCAACACGATTCTTCCAGCTCTGCTTGAAGACAAGCTTTGCCAGCTCAACGTGCCTGAATCCCTCTGTAGATGGATTACAGACTTCCTGACCAGCCGGAGTCAGTGAGTGCGGCTGGGGGCGACTATCTCTGACACTTGGACCCTCAACATCCTCAGGGCTGTGTTCTCTCTCCATGGCTCTTCCCCCTGTACACCAACGGCTGCAACTCCAGCCACCAGTCTGTGAAGCTGATCAAGTTTGCGGATGAGACCACCATCATCGGGCTCTTCTCAGATGAAGATGAGTCGGCTAACAGGAGGGAGGTGGAGCGGCTGGTGTCGTGGTGCAGCCACAACAACTTGGAGCTGAACGTGCAGAAGACAGTGGAGATGATCATGGACTTCAGGAGAGTCACAGGTTCTCTGTCCCCTCTCTTGTTGGCTGGTTTACCCATTCCTATTGTGGACTCCTTCTGCTTCCTAGGAGGACCTCAAATGGGAGCCAACCATCGGGTGCCTCATCAGGATGGCCAAAAAGAGATTGTTCTTCTTGCGGAAGCTACGAAGATGAGGTTGCTGGTAGAGTTCTACACGGCCATCATCCAGTCCATTCTCACCTCCTCTTACACCATCTGGTACAACAGCGCCACCTCCAAGGATAAGAGCAGACTGCAGCGCATCATGCGTTCTGCTGAGAAGGTGATCAGTTGCAGCCTGCCACCTATTCAGGACCTGTATGTCTCCAGGACCCAGAGACGTGCAGGTCAGATCAGAGACGACCCTTCTCAACCTGGTCATGGACTGTTTGTTCCTCTTCCCTCTGACAGGAGGCCATGGTCGATCCAGACCGAACCTCCTTTCACAAGAACAGCTTCTTCCCCTCGGCCGTCAGACTGTTGAATTCATGATCAGTCTTTGTTGTTTGTGGTTTATTTTACTTTATTTTATTGACAGCACTTTATTCCAAAGCACTTTCCTAGTTGGTGGGATCCCCACTGACCATGGCAATACATTTGATTCTGATTCTGATGTATTTAGGCCATTTCTGTGGTGCAAACAATAACCACAGAACACTCAAGCATGCGTTCCATGATTTTGAAGCAGATGATTTCATGCAATAAATCACACATACCCAAACTGAGGAAATGAGAAATAGGTCACTAGTATTAATGTAACAAGACATCTATATTTATGTTAGTTTATTCTATATGATGACAAAATTGTGCTGCCCACTTTCGAACCTCACAGACCCATTGTGATGCCATTTCCTCACTGCATTCCAGTTCCAGTTTGAGGTTGACTAACTCAGCGTTCTCCTCAGACAGTCTCCGACATAAAAAAAAATAAAATTACATTAAAAACAACATGAAATCATTTGGATTTGTAAATTACAAGTTTGTAATCAAGCAATGAACATTTACCTGCAAACACTTTGTGGAAAGTGATTGGTGCAGTGACATTGCCTTTTTGGAGTTCCAACCCATTGCCTGCCTTTGACATGTATTTGGTTCTTGGGCACACTGGGAGAGGAAACTATTAACCTGTTCCACTTCCTCACCAGCAGTTGTCCATCCTCCATCTTGGTATTTTCCACTGTACTGTACCCAAGTGTGGATGAGGTAATGACTGACTGACAATGAAACTGACATTTGTAATTCTCAATGATGCGGCAAACAAAAGACAATTTTCTGTTTAAATTTCAAGTGCATAAACCTCACACTTGGTGGAATGTGCATGCATTACACTGAGGAAGGGCTCCATTGTAGTCTAGTCCTGTAAAGCAGGAAGTTCACTGGCAACCTTCTCAAGATATGGCCAGTATTTGCACGTTACATCCATGGCAAAAAAAAAATTGGCTGGGTGTGTGAGAGGGCCCTTTGCAGGAATAATGGGTAGGCAAATAGTTCTCTTCTGTACATGTTTAGAGCTTTCAATAAAAAGCCATGGCGGCACACTGCAAATTCCACGCCCTCTTCATCTAACTTTGATGCTTCTGGAGGTTACATTTTCTTTTTTTGAGCCTGATAAAATGATACTTGCACTTTTCACAGCAACTATGCCCTCCACAAAACTAGACACATCACCGTCTTTGGTCACAAACACATCCTCAAAGAAGGCAGACTCATTCAAACCGAAGAGAACAGAAGAATCAATAAGTTCAAACAAAAGGTAATCTATCAATGACAGATACAGAATACCTTGATTTGTTCTGAAACCAATAGAGCTTGTGCTTGCCATCCACGCAAACAGCCAACATTTGTGGGGTACATGCTGGGCAGGTGAATGATGCACTTTTGCAAAGTTTTTCTTTTTGAAATGATGCAGAGTAGAACTCACAGAAACTACGCTGAAATGCTCCATTTTACAGATTACAGATTTACAGATAGAGCCAGTGTAGAAAAATAAATAATTGGCAGAATTCTGACTCACTTTAAAGAGAAAAAAGTCAGAATTCTCACTTTAAAGTTAGAATTCTGAGATTGAAGTCAGAATTAAAGTGAAAATTCAGATTTTTTTTTTCTTAGAATTTTTCTCAGAATTCTCCCAATTATTGTGTTTTTTTTTTTTTCTTCACTGACCCTAATCCTCTTCCATACCATTTACATTTCCTGATTGAAAAACAGAGAATAAGAGTTTGTCAGAGATAGTTTATAATAAAGTAAAAAAAAAAACACTTATTCTTCCACCAGATTTGGTGCAAAATAACAGAAGGGACGTCTGGAGAACGCAGGGGAGATTACTTAAATTCCTTGTAGGTTTCAAGGAGACCCTACATATATAGGGTGTTGCCTGAGCCCGGCCAATATCCACTTCGAATTAGATCCCTTACTTCAGGAATCCACTGTTGGTGGCATACCAATTAGTGTGGATGATGCATTTCATACCATCCTTAAAGAAAATAAACAAATCATAATCCAATCCATACATGAAGCCAGCCATTTTTTGGTGGTGTAATGCTTAAATAAGCAGGTTTATACAGCATTTTTTTTTTTCACCATTGATGGTAATTAAAATCACTTGTTGATCTTTTGTGATGAAGAACATTACAATCTCCACAACCACTCATCAGGGAGGCATTCTCTGCACCTAAACAAAATTTGACAAATAAACACTTGAAAACACCTTCACCTTCTTCTGAGGCTTATCGTGGGTCGGGTCGCGGAGGCAGCATTCGGAGCAGGGAAGTCCAAACTTCAAACGCGATCCGCACAAACCTCCCCCAGTTCATCCCGCGGGATCCCAAGGCATTCCCAGGGCAGACCGGAGACATAATCTCTCCAGTGAGTCCTGGGTCTTCCCCGGTGTCTCCTCCCGGTAGTACATTCCCGGAACACCTCCCCAGGGAGGCGTCCAGGGGGCATCCGGATCAGATGCCCGAGCCACCTCAGCTGGTTCCTCTCGATGTGGTGGAGCAGCGGCTCCACCCCGAGCTCCTCCCGGATGACCGAACTCCTCACCCTATCTCTAAGGATGCGCCCAGCCACCCTGCGGAGGAAACTCACCTCAGCCGCTTGTATCCGCAATATCATCCTTTTGGTCATTACACAAAGCTCGTGACCATAGGTGAGGGTGGGAACGTAGACGCTCCTAAGCCCTTTAGTGATGTAATGGCAACGGCACTATTCAATTGACGATTTTGAATTGGACATCCTGACAAAATAAATAAGTTGCTCCAGTGTTTTTTATTTTTTTTTCTGTGGTAAACATACAGAACCAAACTGTGCAAAAAGATCACCATAATTATGCATGTGCACAACATTTCAAATTCCCCTTGAGGACTTGGCTGTTCCCCTAAAAGCACCTCACTGTGTGAACAGTCCGGAGGAGGAGCTATCATAATATAGTTCAGATTTCTGAGGGGCATCATCACAACGTGTGCGCCTGCTCAGTCAATGTGACACTCTGATTAGTGACACTGGAACAAAATGTGACAAATTGCATAACTATGTGCCAAATTAATCAAGCAAGATAACCAACAACTTTTAACACGTGCGAAAATGAATGTCATATATGGACTAGTTCACATAAACAAATTCGAATCAAATACAGAAAATAAGCAGCAATGGGTACACATAAATATATAATAAAAAATGTACACCGCACTCTGCAAGCATGTCATCGAGCATTACATTCATAACATGTTTCCCGTCCCTGGAGGAGGGATCCAGAACAAAGATTAATTCCCCCCTCTGCTTCCTATTGTCCGTGAATGTACCACGTATTGTTAAATAATCTCCTTTGACTTTTTTTTTTATCTATTTTGGATATGGAATGCTGCTGGTGATGAGGCTGAAGACCCTGCCCCAGATGAGCATGGTGGCAGCAATGTATGCTGCACAGACGCTCAAACTGAGTTGACTCTTGATTTCATTGACGCTATGAGTAATGAACTTCAAAATATTTGATGTGACAATATCCAACTGCACTCAGATATGTCCACTTATGAGTAGTGCTGTCAGTCGATTAAAAAAATACTCGAATTAATTACAGGATTTTGTAATTAATTAATCAAATTAATCACATTTTTATGTCATATCTGATAAAGGTCTCCTGATAAAGAATTTGAGTTCGAGGATATTAAAAAATTGTAGTGCATGACTAATCAATTGAATACAGTAAGAAGAGAAGATTTAAAATCCAATTTTTACTGGAGAACTGTGCTTCATTAATGAAATGAAGTAAAGCTCAAGCACATCTGCAAAACAGTTAGGCCAGGTGCATTATTTAAAAATGTAAAACAAATACTGTTTTGCTGGCAGATTGGTTTGACATGTCGAAATCAATCCCAAATCTTCACCTATTCTGCACCCTAGTCACTACAAATATGAAGGGGGTAATTGCATGGCCTGAGGGAATACCCTGCGTGCATGCATCAGTGCAAGGGTTTGAGAAGGCAGGATTTGCCAACACTGCGTGTGCAGTGGATGGGTGTCACATACCCATTTTAAAGCCACAGTGGGAGAACACCCTTGCCCATTATAACAGGAAGCAGTTTTACTCAGTCATACTGACTGCTTTCCAAACAAGTCATCCATTTGCTTGGGAATACATGTATGGATTAGTAAAAGTAAAGTCTTTTGCCTGTTTGGTAGTCATCAGGTTTCCCAACTTTTTGGGATATTTTTTTCTCATTTCTGATAGTGTAGACCTTTGCTAGACCTTTTTCCACTTTTTTATGGAAAGCCATCGACTTTTTTGGTAGAGACCAACGTGTGAGGTCCAGCAGCAGAAGGGTGGCTTCATGTGTGAACTCATTAATATGGTTTAGAATTACAGTGTGTCATCCCCTATAACTCTTTTCAACCATATAACTCTAAGTCGATTCAAACAGTAACTCTACCTTTCTGTTGCTCCAACTCCAGCTTCATTGCGGAATTTTGATTTGTGCCAAAACGGCAGAGGCCAAATTATTGTTAGTGCAAAAACACATTAAGATGAAGATGTGTACAGCTCTATGGCTCCATCTTTACGTTGTGAAAGATTCAAAATTATTTTAACAACTGTGTTCCATTCTTTTTAATGCGTGTCAACTATTTTATTACTAAATGTGATTCACAACATCTTTTACATGTCTGGAATTATCTGTTGCACGTTTCTAAATGTTATGCACTTCTACACAGTAAATGTGCAACATCCTATTCCATGGTAAACGTCCATGTTTTACTCACCCATCTTCATTCTTTCAGCAGTCTCCCTGCTGACTTGCATTTGGACAGCATCCTCGGAATCACCTCAGACAATAGTCACCCTCTCCATCATGTGTACTCACACACACACTACTTCGATATGTCATTCTCAGTATTCTGTGGCACTGCTGTCCACATTGGAGGCTGTTCTGTTCACATAGCTTTCTGATAGTTGGTCTTCTTGCTGCACTAGGCTCATTCTCAGCAGGCCTGGAAAGTGTACTAGGTATGTATATGTTTTTAAACTCATGTATTATCAATGTGAATGTCAAGCCACGGGGTGAGGGGTTCTGGAATAGGTAAATCATTTAACATGGTAACATGATATTTAGCAGAATCTGCCTCTTGAAGCAGTTTGCTGGAGCATCAGGATCTCATCTCACAAGCAGGAGCTTATTCAACTGATTACAACACCTCAACACCTAGAATGACTGACAGATTCAGATACAATGGCCCTAATCCATCATTTTCAACAGACCTCCAGCACATTGTCAAATGTTTTATATACTTACAAACCTCCATAGATTGTCATATACAATATGAAAATAGGGAACAAAATAGGCCTCAGTGTGCAATTGCAATGTTGCATGATAGCATAGGTTTACTTGATATGAAAGGTAGTGTTCACAATTTCAATAAATTTTCTTTTTTTCAAACTAAAAATTAACAAGAAATCAATCTGGCATGTCATGGGAATTTTGCACTTGCTTTCCAAAGCGCTGATGACAATTGTCATATTTGGCATTGTATCTGCTATTTGTTTATACATAATAACTTTGTTCCTGAAGAACATAAAACATCTGAATGTTGTCAAATTCTAGATCAAATCTTCTCAACACAATCGATGAACGCCTCTTCGTCTCTGGTGTCCCTGACCCGCTCACCCCATCCACTACATAAAGAACACAAGCGGGAGGAAGGTTACACATATAAAAGTGGAGGACGAAATCGGTCTTGGTGATTCAACGGAGTAAATATGGTGACGTTAGAAATTATGCAACCCAAGGAGAGGATAGGTGATTGGACAGCGACACGCTTGGCTCCCGCCTCCTGCGCTCTTCGCTCTCTCGAGATTTATATGGCAGCATTAGTGATGACGTCAGAGCCAAACTGTGCCACCCTGAGCAGCCTACTTCCCACAATGCATAGCGCGCCGATCTGTGCTGCGTCCGCTTGGCTGTGCCCGAACTCACCCATGCAAGAATCTGGGTGACAATGGAAAAAACTAAGCGACATATATATAAACCAAATAAATAATGTCAAAATTAAGACTGTATTTGTCACTAAAAATGTGATCAAAACTCTAAAAAAAAATTTGCAATTTAGGGCAAAAATAGATTTGCGCCATTTCTTGTTCAGTCAGGAGAGAAACCTGTCAGTCACTTGACCAAAGGCATGCCATTCAGGAAGCTATTGAGAAACAAAACTTACCGAGGTGATGTTTTTTGAGGCATTTCCGTCCAATGGCCACATTCTGGAAAAGGAAGCTCTTTGGCAGTGATTCTTAACCATAGGGTTGAGGTCCATGGTTGGGCCACGAGCGCCCCACTAGAAGGTCACTTAAAGTTTTTTGTTTTACACCTCTAGGCCATGGGACTCTCAGTTTTAATACTCTTGCCACATATGGTGGCAGTAGTGTGTCACTTAATTGACTTGACATCTGCAAATTTGTGATACTTACCAACTATGGAGGAGTTATTGAAAAGAAAAGCAAAATGATAAAGAAAGTGATGGTGCCCCAACAGTAAAATCTGTTCATGAAAGCACCTGTTGCAGCAGTATTTAAAATATGTCAGAACATTTTATGGTGATTTTAATTTACATTTTACTCATCTATTTAGAGTTTATTCATGAAAAATAATGTTTTAATATTTATAACATATTTTATGATATTTAGACGGTTTATTATATATATTTTATTCAGAATTTTATTCATGATGTACAGCCACACGCACTGACTCCGGCTGGTCAGGAAGTTTGTAATCCACCTGCAGAGGGAGTCAGGCATGTTGAGCTGGCGAAGCTTGTCTTGAAGAAAGGTTGAGAATTGTGTTGGAAGAGCCATAAACAGGATTGTGGCATAGGTTCCAGGGGAGTCCAGATGCTCAAGAATGATATTAAGGGCCTGGTTTGCTGCATCGTCGACAGGTCTGTTGGCTCTGTAGGCAAACTGCACTGAGCCCAGGAGGGAAGCACGGATGGATTTCAGGTAGGATAGACCCAGGCGCTCAAAGGACCACAGACATCAGTGCCACTGGTCTGTAATCATTCAGTCCTGTGATCTGAGGTAACACTTTGTTTACGTATATGGTTATTGAACACAAATTAAATCAGTAATTCTGAAATTAGAAATCAGTGATCACAGTAATGAATCCGTTCTGGAAAAGGAGGGCCCCAAGATCAGAAAGGTTAAGAACCCTCACTCTGTAACTGTCTCTAACGTACGGGCTAGAGACAGTAGCTCTGACACAAAGGCTGCTTTCACACTTCGGGGTTCTGTCTCGAGACAAAGCTCTTTCGCCTCAGAAGTCTGAGATGTGAACACAAGCGAGTCGGATTTTGGCTGCGGACCTAATCCCCGCTGGAGATGTGTGGACTCCACACAAACCTGATAAATGCCCGGCAGTAAAGGGTCTGATCACTGTTCAAAAACAACTTCTCAAACTCACATAACACTGAGGTGTGCAGCCGGGAGCTCCAGGAAAATTGCGCTTTGCAGCGCAGTGCAGCGGTCCGGCACTCGCAATGTGTGCGGGTGTTTAATAACGTGTTTTTGCCTTTATCAGGGGGAAGCAAACGCCGATTTTCCTCAAGTTACTGAAGATCACCAGACTATTCATTGATAATTTCTGATGTCGGGATCTGAACTTCACTGATTAAAACCTTCTCGATCGTCAGTAATCTCTCTCGCTGTGTTCAACGTGTTGCGAGAGCAGCGATCAATCCAATGGATCAATCTGCGGCGGTCCCGTCCCCGAGCGTAATTTTCTTGCAGCTTTATTGCCCACCCAGACAGCGATCAGACCCTTTACTGGCCGGTTATGATCATGAACTGTGTGCTCGCATTGCTGATGACACATTCACATGATCAAAGCCTCTTCCGGTATTTGCTGCCCTCGTGTGGGTGAAGATAGAAGTGAAAACGCGGAGCAAGGCTCGCCACGGAGCAATGCAGAGGTGTGAATAATCTCAACCGGGGACGACTCGGATTCAGGCTCCCGAGAAAGAACACTGCAGTGTGAAAGCGCCCTAAGACACAAAGCAGAATAAGAAGGTGTCAGAGTTGCTGATGCTTTGAGAACCAGTTGGATGAAGTGCAGGAAGTGCAGGGCAAAGGTAGAAGAGGAAGACAACCGCTGATGTTCATGGTTGAGATAAAGGAGGCATGAAGAGGAGGGGTGAGAGCAGGAAGTTAAGGTGATGGAAGCTGACTTGTGAAATTCCAAAAGGAGAAGGATTCCGCTCTAAACCTACTTGGAAGCTAAAATTCTGACAGGGTATAGGCAAAAGTTGAATGGCAGCACACCAAGAAAATTGTCATGCAGAAAATTGTGTTTGTTATGTGTTTGGTTTTCACAGACTAATAGGAACTGTTAAGAGCCATAAGTGTCTTTCAGAGAATAGTCCTCAATGAGTTTGATGTGCTAAGAGAGAAAACAGTGGCAGTTGTTGACACGGCACCAGATGTTTTTGGTCCCAGAATAAACACCATGACTCTCTGGGACAAGTGTCCATTTGCAGCAACACTTAACCCCTCAATCGTTTTGCCCTCAATCCCAACGACCGTGAACAGACCTAACTGGAAGAAGTTATCTCCTGTAAACTGCATTCGTGTTTCTGAAATATTTTTGTGGAATACATGACACCACTGAATCATGGAGTGTCAGCTCGAGCCCGGTACAGCCTGGTCGTGACCCCTCACCCGCATAACTGTAATTCTGTGACGAGACAAACAGGAACCAGTGTGGGTATTTGCATCTAAGATATCTTTGCATTTATTGAAGAGGTCCAGGATAGACCAATTCTTGGTAAGACACCCCCTTGTGTCGACAGTTTGCTTCATTAGGAACTTTAACCTGAATTCGAGGATGAGGACCTCATAATAACTGGGTCATTAATAATAATAACTGCGGAAAGCATTATGGCAATGAGAGGCCCTAACAGCAATATAAAGATGAAATCATGTGTGCATGTCTGCGTCATAGTTATAGCAAGTTTGTGTTTCTGTTGTGTTTTTGTAAGCATAGCCTGTGGAAAGATGTGCATGCAAGAATGTTTATGGTCCACCTTTCAAGTCTCACATCATAACTCATCTGTGACTGTTTGACGAGTCATCTGATCTGACACATTTTTCTCTGAGTTTATTATGGAACTGAGATTTGACTTTCGACCCAAGCCCTCAAATAACTGGCTCCAGCATCTGTTTTGTTTCTGGTCTCAAGTCTGACCTGAGATTCCTGGGCTGTGACATCACCACACAAATGTACTGACTTCACAATGAAGGCCCCCTGCAGGCGTCCCTATGATTGACTGGCGATCCACATTGTTTTCTCCCGTTCTTCTTCACTCAAACAAAGTATAATATATCAGCTCCAAGGCAGTTTTGGTATTTCAAGTGTCACACAACTGTAATGTAGTTTCTTTAATAGAGACTAGAAATCGCACATCAAAAGAGCAACCATCCACGGTAGAAAACCTTATCAACATTTACTATACACAGGAAACAAGAAAAGAGAAACTTTCCTTTGAACAGTTATAACTTTTCAAAATATTTCATACAGCATCATATATATATATATATATATATATATATATATATATATATATATACACACACACACATATATTAGTCTATGTTGAATAAAACCTCTTTACCATAACTACGTTGAATTATCAGATGTACAAAAATACATTTATTTCTTCATTATTCCACAAGGGAGCATATAAGTGCGATTTCTTCATTTAGACATCATGGTTGTATCCGAAGTCAATCCGGGGTCTGTACTCCAGGACCATGGGATATGTCTGCAAGAAATGCAGAGAGAGGTGTGGAATCATCCACATAGATTTCTTTCTCAATGTAATTACTGTGAGTCTGACGTGTCACATAAGGAGACACACACACACACACACACACACACACACACACACACACACACACACACACACACACACACACACACACACACACACACACACACACACACACACACACACACACACACACACACACACACACACACACACACACACACACACACCAGCCACTTAATTAGCTACACCACTTCATTCCACCAGGTAAAATCAACTGCAAACCGGTCAGTCAAGTGGCTGCAGCTCATAGATTAAGATCTGGATGTGACTATTTGCTGAAGGTTAAATAGCACCAGAATGGGGAAGAAAGGGGAAATCCTAGGCCAAATCAACTCACCTGACTTAAGTTTTATCTTAGACACCAGGCTGTAAAGGTTGACATCTAACCACTTCTTCCCTCCATCTCTGCGGGACAGAACATTTGGACATTTGGAGCTTGGGCAAGACAGTCTGAAAAACCATTTGAAAGCTATTTATTGATTAGGTTTTTGCATCTTCTCAGCAGCGGGTTGATAAATTTATAAATAAATTTAACCTTCTCCCGGAATCAACACATTCGCAGCTTGTCAGCAAGTTATTTCCATGTTTTCCATTTTGCCCACCTAACGCTGACAGGAGCAATTTTTGGAACCAGTGTCCTCATTAAAGGGAGCAATTCACTGTTCATTCATTTGCAGATTCACTCAGGGTCTGGGTGTGCATCAACGATATTGGTAAATATATCCAGTCTTTGTCATAACTTACCTATCTGTTATTAAGTACAAGGACAAGTCTGACATCTTGGATATTTTGACGCTAATATTGGCTTTCACTTTTTCCGTCTAATCGTCTCACTGCACTTCCTGTATAAGAATCACTCTCACCCAACCCAAGAGCAAGATTAGCTTTTTCAACTCTAATGGCCAGAAGAATTCTCCTGCCAGCCTCCCACCGTGGATCAAGGACACGTTGCACTTTTGTTACCTTGAAAAGATCTTACGGGTGTCCCTCCCATAACATATGGAATCCTTTCATCTCTGGGGTCAGGAATTCTACGACGTCGAACATGGTCAACGGTTGAAATGTGCTGCTTTTACAGCTTGTTTTTCCCTTGCTGATACATCATATTGTTTTTGCATCTTGGAGGAGTGACAGTACGTGCATGTTTTTTGGTCTTTTGGGTAGTTAGGTGCGATTGGTAACTTACAGATGGGCAAGTCAGAATTTGACAGCTCAGGCTGCTGCTTGAGGTGTACAGGTAGGGGGGCTATCATATTGTTGCTATATATGTTCATCCCTTTATGACTAGCGTACACCTTCTTGATGTCTACTTCTGGCTAGATAACGCACCCTCTGTCACAAAGCTCAAATAAAGTCAAACTCATTATGCGTGACCTGAATCGCCTATGTGGTCACCAGATCTTATTCCAATGTAGCATCTTTGGGATAGATAGATAAATACTTTATTAATCTCCGAAGAGAAATTCCCATGGGATGTGGTGAAATGAGAGCTTGACTCACACTATGTATCAGTGGCCAACAAATCTCCAGAAAATTTGTAATGTGAAACGAATATGGCCGTCCTAAAGGCAAAAGAGGGTGCAACAACCAGGTTCTAGCAAGGCATAGCAGCTAAAGTGGCAGGCGGTAACACACATGCAATGACACGGTCACACATGCAAATCCACATTGTGATGCACACAAGGTCATATATTTTTGAATACACACCAACACACACTCGCACACACGCACACACATATATACACCCACAGACACGCACACACACCCACACGCGCACACACACATGCGCGCACACACAAACACACACACACAGCATCAAGGCACAAAATGTGGCTTCAAATGAAGCTATTAAAATGATGTGTTTCATATGTGGAGGAGGTAGACGTGTGCAGTGTTGTATTGTAACACGTCTTGAATTTCACAAGTGCATCATCTTTCACTGTCCTGCATGTCCTCTTCCCTCTCTGACCTGGTATGTGAAAGCCCCTGAGACAGCTGCCTGTGTCACCTTTCTTCATGCCATGTCAACAAACACACTTGAGTGACACGCTTCAACAGACACATGTGCCAACCAAACCAACACGTGCGTAACACAAACTCACGTTCTCTCCATGGAGCCGCCATCGGGTCATATAGATGAACTCTAGTGTGTGATCTCTGCCCATGATCTCTCCATTACATAACACATCCAGCTGTGGAAAATAATGTTGTTAGGATTTAAGAGTGAAACTCACAATTGTTTGTCTCAGCTGGTTCGGGTTAGTACCTCGTAAGAACTGGGCAACTTGAGTTTAAGACTGAGGAACTTCTTAATCGTTCCAACGGTGACCCGGCTGGAGCAGCGTATGAACCGCTTCATCAGGTCCTGAGGACAGAAAGAAAGCAAGATTCCAGATTTTGCGTCCAACATTGCTAGCTACCATCTTTGCTATATTTGATGTCACTTGCTATATGTAGCCGTACCTAGGGATATCTGATATTCACATTTTGCCAATATCCAACACAGTGGTACCTCGGTTTTCGAACGTCCCGGACTTTGAACAAATCGGAGTTCGAACAAAAATTTTGAGATTTTTTTTGCTACAGATTTAGAACAAAAATCCAGAACTCGAATGCCCCCAAAAAAAGGCGGAAAAAACATAACGTGTGTGGACCGATCAGCTCACCAATGACGCGCTTTGTGATTGTGTATAACGCAGCCTCTGTATGCGACGTGGCCTCTACATTTACTGACTGTTTTTTGTTCATATTGAGGTGTAAAACCTTTCCTGTCTCAGCACTGGACCGTGGTAGAGTGTCACAGGGGAGGTGCTCCTCGACACCTCCAAAGCTGGACCACACACTGCAGGGTTTGATGTCCTGTTTTCGGCTGGAGTTCGGACAGGGATGAGGTGAGTCTCGGACAGAGCGTTACTAGGTTTATGACTTAGTCACAGCCAAACTGCACAGAACCGCACATTCAGAGATGGACACGCACCGGGCACCTCTTCACTTCTCGAGAGACGTCACTCACTTGGCAACCCCTCCCACATGCAGCGGCCACACACATACACGAACAGCGCACCTACAGCAGACACACTTCATTCACTCCTACAAAAGCCTATTTTAAGGCTTGGAACGCATAATTTCTTTTTTCATTAATTGTAATGGGACAAATCGATTCAGATTTCGAACAAATCACTTCTCGGACTGCCGTCTGGAACGGATTGTGGTCAAGAACCGAGGTACCACTGTATGCCATTATGATCCCTGATTCCTGATACTGATAACCGTTGATAACTAGCATTAAATGGCACAGCTAAATAAATGGCTAGCATCCGGCAGATATTATCAGACATCCCTGCAAGTATGTGCATGTCATTTCAGGTTCTCTCAGCAGAGGTGGGCCATCGGGTCCAGCAAGACCTTCTCTGCTGGCCTAACATAACCAGAAATCATGAGCTTACTTATGATTAAAGTTAATTTAATTGTTCATGTATTTTCCACAAATATGTTAGATATAGTATATATAATAGGTATAATCTATATAATAATCATGTTATAGAATAGCTCAACTCAATAAAGAATTCAGTTAGCTTGTGTTGTCAGGCCCTATGAAAGCAGTCCAAGGCCTTCAAAATTGACAGTGCAGGCATATGTGCACTTTCAGTGAACGGTACACATGTTTGATGGATAGTTGCGATAGCCACTCAGATCGCAAGTAGGGGGCAGCAAGGACTTCTAGCCAGCCTCACACTGAACGTGACTTACGCGTCCTGTGATTGGATACTCCGGACAAACCACAGTAGCTTAAACATATGTCACTTTATATGAGCAAACAAGCTTCAGAGCAATGAAATCACAGATGTTTAGTGACATCCCAGCGCTTATAGTGCTGTTCTTTGCCCCTGCATTTTCCCGGTATCTACAGCCACACCAGCTAGATAATCCAGGCATCATGCACGTACTAATAATTATATGAATCAAAGTATCTTGTTATATTGAATAAACTGCTTAATAATCCTTTCCCTAATAAAGGGAATGAATCCAACAAATGCTGCTATATTGGTAAGGTAACCTCAATTTTGACCCTGTACGTAAGGAAGAATATGTGAGATGGGTGCAAACATTTAGATATTTATTTTTTTCACATTCAACATGTTAATGACGGGGCGCACTGTAAATTGTAAACTGTAACTTTGCAAATTAGTGTACAACAGGGCCACATATCAACTAGTGGGGCAGTGTGCCTTGGTTTAAATGAGAGTTGCCAGGCCATCTAAAAAAGTGATCTCTTTCGAAAGATGAAATGCTGAGTTATATGCGGAAAAATCTCAGAAGTAACATCACATAATGACTGAAGTCAGTTGCTCGTGAAACTCAAGTCACGCATTCCGGCCGGACATTTGAAGGGACCGCTTGAATGAGAAGCAGATTTACTTCTCATGATTAAAAACTAGTGCTTATGCTGTCACCAATTCAGTAAGTGACAAAACGTTCCCCTATGTTTCTCTGTCACTGATTTATTGGCTGCATTACTTACCTTTTTTATTTTTTATTTTTTTAAGGTAGGGGATTATGGTAGGGTATCACAGAAGGCCTAGTTGTGAAATGCACGGCCCGAATTAATAGTGAAAGGAACATCACACCATGGCTTAACACCAACCACCATTTTTTTTCAAGGAAATGCGCTGCTATATGTGTCAGGAAATGCCACAACAGACTTAGGTGTGCGACTGAGTGAGACGAGGGTCAGAAAGATGAGGTTCTGACGAAGGTCTGACCCACCGTGACTGAAGTCTCCTCAGACTGACCAGTGTTCCGCAGACAGTCAAGGCAGATAGCTATCTGCGGGTCACTGCGGTGGTAGTCTTCCTCCCCATTGTCATCTTCACGTCCACTTGCACCCCCATCAGCACCATTACCAATTGCTCTGGGCGAGACCACTTGTTGACACCTTGGGTTACCTGCAGGAAAAAAAATGGTTTTACCTGCCAGATAAATCAAATTGGCAGTTTACCATCTCACCTTCTCCATTATCCCAAGGTGGGTTCCTCCTCCAAAATTCCAATTCTTGCTGCTCTTCACCTGGTTTGTCAGGATCACATTAATGAGCCACCAGAGTGACACTGAGGGGCTTTTCACACTACAGGTTCTGTCTCGGGTGGCCTGAGTTACAATTTTCCCCTGTTGTGCAGCTTCGCACCTCTGCGCCTCAGGAAATTATCCTTTTTTTTTTTTCTCAGCTAGCGGCACCGTTTGCAAAATAGCTGGTTTGTGACGTACGACGAAGCACGTCTCAAGGAAGTCGTCATCACCCAGGCGACAACCTATTTACGTCCGCTTGACCAGCTTAATTCTCTTTCACTTCAAAACATGTCATCGTCACCTCAAATATTGACTGATGACGGACCTCTACCACGGCTGTAACAGAATGTGGTGTTTCTCAGCCAATAGTAAACATGAACGAGTGTTATTATGTTTATTTTACAAAAAACAATAATTATAAAATAGCAGAAACGAGCAGTGCAATACGGACCTTGATTTATCCAGGTCGCTCGCACAACAAGTTTAACAAAGTGAAAGAAATTACTGATGATCGAGAAGATTTTAGTCAGTGAAGTAGAGATCCAGACTTTAAAAATGATCAACGAATAGTCTGGTAATTTTCAGTAACTTGAGAACTGTCCTCCTCGCTGTTCTCCTCAGCTAGCTGTGCTGATCTAAGCAATTGCAACAACACAGCAAAAGTCAGATCCCACAATTATTAATTTAAGTAAATCTCTCTGTGAATAAAATCCAACGTTTATCAGCCTAATAAAGGCCAAAACACTACGCACTTTGTCTCGAGTGTGCAGTGATAAAAGCCCCTGAATTTCGGACCTCTGTCACATCAACACCTCAGCACCACCTCAGATGCGGGGACATGCTGCCATGGTTCTGTGTTCTCTTGTAGTTGGAGAACACAGAATGATTCTGTATTAGTTATCCAGTTCTTCAGTTGAAAAATGGAAATGTACTTAGAAATATGTGATGCCTGTCGGAAGACACATGTACTTACGGTCTCGAAGCCCAGGCACCAACTTGAAGATTATTTCTTCCAATGTGTTGTCTGGTCTGGTGGACAGGAGAGAGTGTTGTCTTCATTATCATCATGTACATGCGGGTGAGAACATATGTCTCGCCAGCTGGACCCATCCAAAGTAATTGTCGTAAGTGTTATGCAATTCCATATTCCTATTTTTTTTGTTTTTATCAATAATAAATATAGTATGGCTACTAAATTAAAATGAAACTGCTGCTGGCATACAGTCAATGTTATCAGATAAACTGCAGGTTATATATATGAGCCTCTTCTTACCGGAGCATCTCCAGCGGATTGGTCTCATGCACCTGGATGCCACAGCGCGGACAGTCATTGCTCTCCTCGAAGTGCTGCACGATGCAGCTCTTACAAACTATGAAGGAAAGCAAGTGAATTAATTTTCATTAATGACAAAAACGGACACGAATGCAATGTGTGTTTATCTGTGGTGTGGATCCCCAATTTGAGGAACACAGCCGTCCCTGGTTGTAAATAAAGCAGGGCTGTGACATTGTCATCATAGTCCCACCAAATCAAGCTCGAATTAATCAATGCTTTGACTCACAAGTGTGCAGGCACTCTGTAACGGTGGTCGGTTTGATCAGGTAACCTCGGCATAGGTAACAGGTGATGAAGTGGTTAAAGTCCTTCACCAAATACTTTCTTCCCATCGCAGCCATTCTGTTCTCAGTTTATCAGCAAAAAGTTCAAGGTCGGTCAAAGGTCAGAAGTCGATCAGCATTGAGTGTTGTGCTGAAGAATTCTGGTGATACTGGCTTCAGTGAGCCGTGACCATTCTACTGCGTGAAGTCCTTCTCCATCTTCCACCCAAATGCGATCGTCCTCTTAACTCTGGCTGACCATCATTTCCCAAACTGACGTCAATATGTCATCCAAACTAAAATCCACTTGGGTTCCGGTGCGACACTTTTGTAGAATTCCCAGAAGACATAGCGGCCATCACCCCCCCAAGCTGCCATTTCAGCAGGGGTCAGAGTATTGAGGCTGTGAGTGATGCCATGCCATTCATCATGGAAGCCACTGAGAACTTTGTGATGAAACTCACGCCACCTGCAGAGAGAAGAAAACTTTGAAAAACAGTTTCTGCCTACTTCAACGTGTTGCCATTGTTAAATAAAAACAGTGGACGGTGCTGGGCACATTTCTGATGGTAAATTGTAGCGCACATCCAACTAACTCATTCACTAATCATTTTTTGCAAAACAATGGAAGAGCTCACAAGACTATGCTCTTTAATTTGTAATGTTTGGATTTCAACAACCATTTTAATGAAAACTTTCATCATTTTTAAGCCATCACCTACTGGGCCCTGAAGATGAGAACACTGTTTCATGAAGCCTCATTAGCCCATGACTAACCACAGTTAGATGACAGCTGTGGAAATGGAATTATTATGTTAATCTCAGATGATGAGATGATATTATTGCCTGTATAATGCCCTACTTGGAGTGTCATCACACTGGTTTCCATGAAAAGACTGGTAATTTCGCTGAATATGATTGAAATATGCAGATTCTGAAACCTTTTGCAACCGTAGCTTAGCTATCCCGGGCACCATGTTTGTTTACCGGCGTAATCTTGCGGTTACCCACATCTCGTCAGTCGCGACACTCCCAGCATGGAGTGTGATTTGTGATAGCTGAAAGCCTATAAGCTGAAAGACAAACTCGCAGTAGGTATCATCACAGGAGGTTTATTGTCAACTTTGTGACCGGGAACCACAAAAACAAGAGTTCTTCAAAATAATCTCATGACCCATCATCTCTTCCCCCTCAAATTGATAATATGTCTTCCAACTTCAATCCCAAAATCCCATGATCATTTTACCAGATTCTCAATATCACTATCTATACGAGGCCACCACATGTAGCTCTGGACCAAGCCCTTTATTTGACTCATTCCAGGGTGCAATTGATGTCACTGTTTCCACATCAGACCCTGTCCCTTTTCCGGGATCAATACACGGCACCCCCACAGTAAGCACCCATCTTGTACACGCAACTTCTGTTGCTTCATACTGTATGGCCTGAAACCTCGGAGTATGTTCTCATGCACTCTGGCGAGCACAGGATCCTTACTAGTCTATTTGCTAGTCCAGTAATTTGTGTAATGGAGCCAGCACGGTGGACAAGTCAGGCAAGAATTTGTCAGAAAAGTTTAGCAGACCTTAAAGCTCACGAACAGAACATGGCACCGGAGCCTGCTGGACTGCTTTGACTTTCACTGGCATTGGATGCAGGCCTGTCTGGTCCACCTGCTGACCCAGAAACATCACTTGTTCCTCCATGAACTGACATTCCATCTGTAGCACTTCTTTGAGTGTATGAAGATGTGACCTGTCATCTCTTCCTGTCAAGATAATGTTGTCTAAATACACTACAACATTGGCCATACTCTGAGCACATTTGATCTACACATATAATATAATATAATATAATAACACATATAATCTCCACAAATACTTACAGTACTCAGTAATCAGGCACAATAGGTGGCCCCCATTCACAGATTCCAATATTCTTTCATGTTATAGTCTCTCGAGTTCTGTTGCAGTTTTTTTTAAATGGTAAACAGAACTGACCTCCGTTTGTAAAATATAGGTGTGGCACTCTGTGCCACATGAATCTTGGCTGTGGTCCCTTTTAACGACCCTAACTCTTCTTTGAATACTGTCTCATATCGTAGCCAAATGCAAAAGCTGAAAGAAAAACTCACCAGACATATCAACACAGGTGGTTTATTGTCAGTCGCAACTTCTACAATGGTCAACGGTAACCCGGGTCCACAAAACTAAGGCATGAAGCCTGCTCCCACTACTCCCCAGTGGCATACAGCATCATGTACAGGGGATATATATATATTGTGTGTGTGTGTGTGTGTGTGTCGTTTTAATAAACTAAATATATACCGTTTGAACTGCTGTTTAAAGCTGTGAAGGTTTAGAAAACAGACACATAAGCATAAAACTGTATTTATGAAGGAATTATGAAAAATATGTTTGTTTGTTTTTTTAATTAATCAGGGTCAGCCAAGTAAAACAACTGGCCTGGAGACTCCTGCCTCTGAAAGTGTTATTATGCTATGACAGCTACAGAGTTCATCTCCGTTAACGTTTATTATTTGACTCAGATATTTATTTGTCGTATTTGCATAATCAGTCATTTCTGTAGTTGTCACAGGGTCACTTACAGGTCATGTGTGCTACATAGTATTCAACTTATCTAAAGTTGTGTCCCACTAGAGGGGCTATTCTTTTCTTTTGCTTTGGTATTATGATTTTCTTTGTAATCACACTTTAAATGCAATGCATATCTTTATTAAAATACAATGATGATCACTGTTCCAAAATCTGAATTATGAAGAAGGTGCTCTGGGGCTTGATTTATCCAACGCGGAGATGATTTTGAGCCGAACAATTTTGCTCCCATTTGCTCCGATCCGCTCCAATATGCTCTGAGCCGATCCGATGATGACAAATGCCACAGTCAGCACTAAAAGGTGTTGGATTCTCTTGTGTCAGTACTTTTTTCCGTAACTTATTGCTGGGTGAGAGAAAACACCAAACCACTTTTGCTGGTATCTGATGTTGGTGATGCAGCAGTGAAATATTCAAGAAAAACAAGAAGTAAAGTCAATATTAAGTTCGACTTGTTGCCGTAACAAATCATAATGTACAATGATGGATATTTAATAAAAAGGTATTATTTCGGTGAAAGGTAGGTAAGTGAAGGTAAATGATGTTTGTATTTCACTCCTTGTTAGGATGCTAGGAAGTTTTCCATTGCCATAGTGCCTTCCCCAGCCCATCCCCCTAAACGTAACCATCCAAAACAAATGGCTAACATTGAACATGATTCTAAACCGAACTTACACTCAATTATAATGAACGTGTTATTTTGATGTTTTCATCCTCAAACTGAGGCTCCAACAAATCAAAATGTCGTCACAAGTACCTACTATTTTTTTTTTTTTTTTTTACTTTTTACATTTTGATTTGTATGTTTCCAAGAATTAGTTCCTAGCAGGATAGATAAGTGCATGGGTCAGAAAATATAAGAACTGTTCTTTACTTCCTTTCAATCTCAGCATAATGACAGAAGAATTATTGGCTGAATTGTATGCAATGTAACAATGAAGTGATATAATAGCTAAACAATTGTCATGTAGCAACATTAATTCATTTAATTTATTAATAATAATAATAATAACAATTTTGAAAAATAATAATAGAAAAAGTAAACCATAATACATTTGTGCATTGAGCTCAATGAAGGTATAAACAAAACAAAATATTTTTAGCCACTTGTTTGTACTTGGATCAGTGTTGTTTTTCTGTGAAGGCCTTTGTAAAAAAAAAACCAAATCAGTCAAAGTATAAGACGTCAGAATGCAACCCATCACTCTCAAATGAGCGGCTGACGAGTTTATCTGTGCCCGAGCATGGACACAGGAACGCGCACGCATGGCTTGAGTATGCGCGCCGTTCCGATCTGCTGAGCTCATTGTGGACCACGTCACCACCTACGTCACACAGGACAAAACAACTCTAATGGCGGCATGTCTCCACACGCACACTGGTAATTACGCAAAAGTTGCGTTTTATTATCGCCCTTGATCAAACGCTTGTGAGCACAAGGTTGCACACGACGCGTGCGCGGCCACGCACAACAACGGGACAGGAGAAGGGGTGGCGGCGTCAAAGTTTGACCCGAGCGTAAGTGACGTTGGTGAATTCGATTGCAAAATTGTGCGCAGATATGATGACAAACGTCAGCACAAAACTCACCTCCTTCGTCGCTGGACTCATAGACGCCGCAGGTGTAGTTCACTGATGTCCGCCATGACGCTGCAGCTGATCCGGCTAACGACGAGGAGAGACACGAGAGAACGCGGAACTGATTCAGTTCCTGCCCCGGTCCGCCCAGCAGAGCTCGCGGTGGGCGGAGAGGCAGCAGCAGCGGGCAGGGCTCCCAAACTGAAGGATGGGTTGTGTCTCTCTCACACGCATACACACACACACACACACACACACACAAGTCACTGCATTATACCTTCATTGAGCTAATTTAGTATGTGGATGCCTTTGAAATAAATAATTGTCAGAGACTTACGGTGGCCTCTCGCTCAAAGCAAGACACAGTATCACGCGTATGTAAATGAACACTTATGCCTCCAGATGCAGAATAGCTGGCTTGCTTCTCATGAGTCAGCAGCTTGAAAGTTATATGAGAGAAATGTGAAACCTTCCATATGATTGTCATCTGTGAAGAACCTTCAGAATTCAGAAATTGTTCCGGAGGGAGACCATGGAACTATTTATCATCATGATGGACAAACAATGTACCTTTTTTAGTCTTTTTTTTTCAACAATCATTTCATTTTGGATTTGCCGTTTTGTTTTTATTTATTTATTTTGCTCAATAGTGATGGCAATCATAAATATGCGACTTCTGTTGCATTCCTGAAGTATCAGTGCACGTCACAGTCACCCTTTCACATGCAGGTTTAGTAATGAGGCGAAAATCGAAAGGTTATGTTCTTGTACAGTATTTTAAGTAACCTCACTGCATGTATAATGCTTTTATCTGTATTGTGTATGTGTCAGAGGTGGGAGTAAGTCACAAGCAAGTCGAGTAACTTTTTTGTGACGGTCAAGTTAAGGCGCGTCAATTCATAGCTTTGCTCAAGCAAGTCAAGTCATTAAATTATAATAAGAAGCATAAAATCCTGGGCTTTAATTTGCAAAATTATTTCAATGCACAAGTGCAAAAAACACTGCATATGTGAATTAACAGTAACAGGAGGTCAGATAGAGGAAAATTGAATTTAAATTATTAATTAGGCCTTATTTAATCTCACCAAAAATTGCTTTTATTGTATTAAATTGGTGCATATAATTGAAAAAGCTTTTTAAAGTTCTTTATTTTTTACAAACCTGAAATAGTTCAGCTCCATACACCAGCATATACTTCTATTTTGAGCACCCTGATGGATATTGCTTTGGTCTTTGAGAACGATTGCAAAACTGCTTTGCATGGTGGCATGAAGGACCCAAATTGTGCTTTTGCATTTGAGAAGAAATTGATTCCAATATGTCCCATGCAGCCTAATTTATGCTCATGATGAACTTGGAAGTTTAAAGGATGGAGAAGGAATAAATCAATCAATTAATACTATCCTAAATTGTCATTGCCTATCATGTGACATGAAAAAAGTATCGTGAAGGAAACCCACAACCCTTCTGCAGCTGTTACTTGAAACCATGTGACGTCTGTATTGTTGGTATTAAAATAAAAGTGTGAAGTCTGAGATCATCTGACATAGACACAGGAGATGTCAGCATCACCGTTCAGGATCTGGAGTGGTGATAAAATCTGTTTCAGAACGCCGACCGGCTGTCGCATTGACATAGACAAAAAATGGCGTCTAGTTTAACCATGTGCATGACATTAATGTGACAACAAGTCAGTATTTTTGTCTGTGTATTTTCGTCACGTACGTCATGTTATTGTGCAACTATATCTGCACAGATACAAGAGCTAAAAATATGTTTTATTTTTACCTCAGTCCACTTGCAAATTAGTTTGTGTGTAAAGAGATGTCTTTTCCTCCACATACTCATAGAATTCAATCATTCGTCAAGTTTTGCCTGTTAAAAACAAGAAACAAATAAAGGAAATAGTCGTTGGACTGTAGCACACAATCACACTTCTGGGATATCGACTCATTCATCAGATATACTGATTGTTGTGTTACATTTGGATGAACCTGATGGAAATCAGAAGTGTTTTTTCTATTTTGCACAGTTTTGTATTTTGCCAATCCTCCCAACACAATGGTAAAATGAAGCATTGTCTGCTCGTCCTTCAGGTAGTGCAGTCCAGGATGGCACATCAGTGTACACCATGGCAAGGAGTTTTGCTGTGTCTCTCAGCACGACATGAGTGTGAAGAGGATACCTGGAATGTGGAGGGGGCTGAATCTGCAAAGTGACCACTGGCAGACTACAATTAGGGCTTGTACTCACAGCTCAACATTGCAGTCCATTTAGTGCCATGAGGAGAAAAGCACAGCGATAACAGACTGCCATTAGATGGAGAGATGAGATCTATAGGCCATGTATTGATGCAATGGAACCTGTGTGTCTGCTGATGCATGAATGCACTTGACCTAATGTGGATGTTCAACAGATCATGCATGGTGAAGGTATAGACGCAAAGAAGAGGGCCATCTGTTCCCAAGATGAGAATTCAATGGAGTACCTCTGGGACGTCATGTACTGTCATATTTGGAACATCCGAGTTGACATATGACTTCACACTGGTTTCGAGGGAGCAGCGACAAGTTCTGGGGGTGGCTGAGAGTGGCACTAGACTTTGGCACCCTCATTGACGCTGCATGATCTGATTGGTTGGTCATCTTGTCGAACCAGTTATACATCTGTGCCATGATTGATGTTGAAACAGAGGCTGCTTGAGTTGATGTGTGGTCTGGGGTCAGACTAATCTGCAGTATTAATTAACTATTTGATACTACGTGATGTTATCAAAGTTTCTCTGTGAGGGCCACCCCAGACTAAATCTGTATCCCACCTTCTCGAACCCTAAAAATGTTCTGGATGCGCTACTGGAGAGAAGATTCCACAGCAGTACTCAGAAGCAAGCCCAGATGATGTAGTAAGTATGGAGCACACATAGGCATGTGATAGCCACGATCATATTGAACCGTGTTATGCATTTTTCTTGAAAGATTTTCCCTGAAGTTGGATCAGTGATTTTACTTATTTTAATGTCAACAGCCAATGTTATGTAAAGACAATTTTCTAATGGCATTTTTCATCCGTTGAGATCCAGGGTGTGTCATTTATGTGCTTTTTTTTTAGCAGTGTATTTAAATACTACAGCTGCTGCCACAACAGCTGAGGCAAGATTTGGACTTCAGCTGTGTATGAATGATGGGATCTGTGATGGAAGCTCATTAAATAACATCTAGCCATTTGTCAGTCCCTCCAGGTCATTTTTCTGTTGAGCAGCCAACAACATTATTTTGTGTTAATTTTTTATTTTTTATTTTTTATTTTTTTACAAAATTGCAATAAAAGTTGTGACTTTTATTATTTTATTTATGGTTGTTGAGCCACTTGACAAGAAAAATTTTTTGAAAATTAGCGTGGAAAAAACTATTGTCAGTTTTTAGCCATAAAAAAGCTCCAAGATTTCAACAAAATATGCTTAAGTTGCAAAAAGTGTAAAGAACACAACTGCACAATAAATAAGTGTACATCTTAAATAAGATTGAGAACATCAAGATGAGCGGGGTTCGAGTGGTAAATGTTTGTGTGTTGCTGCGTTCTTCAGCGGCTCATGAATACAGCCAATATAGCATGTTTGATAAGGTTACGCTGTAGATTGTCAGAAACAGCATTTAGAGAGATGGCTCTTGCGGTCAGCCGTCTTTCTTCACATCTACCACATATAATGTTCTATTATACATTTAAATAATAGGAAATTTGCACATTTGTGAATCAATTCAGAATTGTGACCCTTGACGGCAATATTTGTGAGCAAATGTCAGTGTTTGACTTCATCTCAAGGTTGGAATTAATGTGAAGACAGACATGCTGTGTACAGGGGCATGCAAAAGAAGACTGAAGTGATTGGTCGAATTTGTGGGAAAGTTGTGGTGAATTGCATTGCATCATAGACCCTGCAGGGCTTGGTTAAAATAACGTTAATATTTGGCTTGAATGATTTGTGGTCATCTTCCCCACATCATGGAGGTCCTGTTCCTGGCACTATTTTAGGAATCAAAGTTTGTTGATTTACATTTTGCGTGGACTCTATTTTTTCTAACTCAAGGGGGTCACCAACCTTTATAATCAAAAGAGCCAATTCCTTCGCTTTCCTACCAAAGAAGAAAAGTCTGCAGCCACAAAAGATAATACAGCACATAAATGATGTTCCAGTTTCAGTGCAGTGCACATAATTAATTGTGCATATGGAACTAAGTACAGTTCAGTGCATTTGTAATGGCAAACAAACTGGTCATTGCCTTCTTTCCTTGATAATTGCAGCTATATTTCTATTATTCTATATTTGTTTTTGTTATAACTACACTGCAAAAAAATTGCAATTTTTACAGTAAAATATCGGCAGCTGTGGTTGCCAGAACTCTACCGTTAAATTACGGTAAAACATTTCATTCACTTACAGCAAAAAATTGTATTGATACTGTTGATTGGCCAGTTAAATCATGTGTTTAATAAAGTATTATACTGTGAAAAAAAAGTTTTACAATATTTAAAAAAAAAACAATGTTTAACCTGAAAATTTGAATGGAAAAACTGATATTTCAAATGGTAAAACATTTAATTGTAAAAACTTGTTTGTAACTATAAAATACTGAATTTATCCAGATACTATAGTTAAAAAATGCTCAACTGAATGATCAACTGTGAAAAAAAAACAGCCACAAAAATACCAAATATAGAAACTCTGTACTTGTGGAGTGGCAAGCATGAAATCTTTTAAGTGTCAGAAAGTGACATGTCACAAAACATGCATGAATGAGACCATTCTTTAAGAAATATTCAGGTTCAATATGAAACTGCTCCAATTTCAAAAACAGGTTTAGCATAACATTGATCTTACAATTTGCCAGGAACACATTTTAGAACATTACTTTTTTGAAAAAAAAAAAAAAAAATCTAATCGTAAAGTGGCATCAGTGTACATGCAGTGCATTTCTTCATAGCAAAATAAAATCATCCATAAAAATGACCAAAAGTGTCAAATCTTGCAGCATAAATCTAAATACGAATTGATTTCTCATCAGCACAGGAGTGAGTAGGACTTCCAACACTCTAACACAAATAACACCTCCTGTTAATTGCTGCAATTTTAATCTAAAACATACTCCGAACTATCAGGTTTAACGCACCTTGTGTCATAATTGCCTAAGAAGTGACCCACGTGCAGATGATTGCAGGCTGACAGAAGGCACGGACAACAAGATTAAATACATTTAATAGAAAAATCAGAATTAGTACAAACGACGAAGACAGGAACTGAAGGTGAATCAATGTCAACCTTCAAAACTAGGGAGAAGACAAAAACACTCGGATAATAACTCACGAGGTCCAGATCAACTAAAAGGACTACGTGGAGGAGAAACACTCAAACTCCCACGCAGGAAAAATATACAACAATCGTTAAATAGAAAGGTGAGTATAATAAGACTCACACACAGACTGATAATTCAATTTGAAAGAGAAGAACTAAAGCGGAGCGAATAGGAGGAAGCGGAACTAAGAAAGCGGCTGAAGAGAAATTGAAGCGCACAAAAATCTAGAAAGCTCAGGAGCAACAACAAGGAAGATAAAGTCTCGGGAGATTTACCGAATGACACGAAGTGACCATCTAGCAGCATGCAGTCTGGAACCAACGAGAAGATATCCACAGAGGAGTTGACGACGGGATGAGCTCCAGCTGCGCTGCCATTCAGCTGGATGGGACACAGGAATCGGAAACTACACGGGGTTAACAAAATGAAAGCACACAGAAAAGACAAAGAATACGAGCACAGAGTGCGGAACGTGAGACCTTGTTTAAAGTACAAAATCCGGCGCAGTTAAGTTGAACATGTGCAAACGGTACTAGACTTAAACTTAAACAACAGCTGTGGTGTGCATAATATCCAAGGTACCTTTTTTTCATCCCTCAACATCACAGGAAGGTCCACTCATGGTCAGCAAGGTCTGAGAACAGAGTGAAGACTTGACTGCATACACTTTTTTCTTCTTCTTCCACTCGACTTTGGTGCCTCTCTCACGGTTTATTGAAAAGAAACACCTTTAAGAAAATGAACAACAACCTTAGTTGGGATATGAAATGCTTTGGAGGAACTCCAAAGTGTAGACCGTAGTCCCACTGGGTAGTGTACATTAAAGCAGTAGTAACTGCCAAACGTCAGATGCAGATAGCAGATGTGAAGGAAGTGACGTGGTCGTTGACAATCTCTTTGTCAATGCTCAACATGAATGTCTCAGTGGCAAAGCAGGAGGATCCTAATAATTAATGAATAAAAAATAAAGGAAGAGAGTCATACAACTGCCAGAACTTATCATCAAGTAAAATGTTAACCCGTGTTTCAGTGGTGGGCTACAATTTACAAATGAGTGTTAGTACAGAACGCTTGCAAGTTTGGCTCAGTGTACTTACCACACACAATGAGGCAGGGTGTTGGTGGCACATTCTCCATCTGAATGTCCTCAGCAAGGCTGGTCTTCTCGATGAAATGTAACAGATGCTCGTCCTTCTCATTAAAATGAGCAGGTAAAAGAAGCACCATCTGTATGACCTCTGCTGAGCTACCAGTGGACAGACCCATTTCATTCTGAAGCTTGAGTAGAGCAATCCGAACTCCTTTGTGTTTATGTGCAACAACACGTTTAAAGAAGTGTCCACATTAGCAAGGAAAAACTCATTTAAACTCAGTCCAAAAAAACAGTCGGTTCCTGCAAATGTGCTGCCATGCCGACTTCCTTGAACAAAAATGGCCATTCTTGCCTTAACTTCTGGATGCTTGTGCCATTATTGATCTCTTTACGCTGCGTGAAATAGGTGGACTTCATCAATTTTTTCACAGCATCTGAATTGAAGTTCGTCTCCACAACAATCTTCATGTTTTCTTTTTTTTCGAGTTGACTCTCAGTCAACTTCGGCATCCAGTTGACACAGCCATATGTGTCTAGAGCACTTGCTCTTTGTTCAACAGTTATTTCAGCTGTGTCATCACCTGATGCTATTTTGCGTTTCTTTAGTGTCTTTAGTGCATCAGGTCGTTTGACATTTTCAACTCTTGACTCTTGGAGTTGCTTTACCAGGGAATGATGTCCAAGTCCAATAATATCACCATCAATTACATCTTGAAAAGATTTTGGATACCTACATACATGCCTTTTGCTATCTCTGTTGTGCTGTGTTTAGTTGGATTCTTACAAATCTTCATCATCTCAGAGACCACAATCCTTATCATTTGTCATCTTAGTCGCACACCTGGCCTTTTCTGTTTGTCTACACTCAGTACTAACTCTTCAGGAAGCTTCTGCCATGGTATTTGAAAATTGTATAAGTGGATAACACCTTCCTGGTGATGGTGATGTTGTAGCTGTGGATGTTGCTGGTGAGGTAGTGACTGAGGAGGGAAAAGAAAGGAGAGACACTGGAGAGGAACATCCAGGGGATGGAGTTGGAGTGTGTGAGTCTGTAAAAGTACAAAAAAAAGACATTTAAAATGATTAAACTTTTAACGTTTCTGTACTCTGTAAGTGTAACGAAATGTAGCATGTTAACACATTTGTAAATAGGGCTGCAAAATATTATCAAAAATGATTGCATAAATATAAATTTAAAAAGTGCTATAAGAGAGATGTGAAGTGTTGTAGTGGCAATGTTTTACACTCAGCAACCAATCTTCTGGCTTGTATGGGCTTTAACACTGGCAGCAAGTCTCCCTCGATAATGTACTCATTTGCCGTTACTGCCCCAAGTGCCTTCAAAGTATAACTTGATCAGGAAGATCAGGATGCACTGCCACTACAGTACCACTTATTCTCAGTGATTCAGCCATATCTGTTAAGACACAAAAAGACAATTTAGCATCTGGCTTTGTGATCTAGTGTGACAAGAGACTGTGTTTCAATGGGACAATGTGGGATCCATTGCTTATGTAATATGTTAAAGGCCACATGTCAATCAGTTCACTAATATGTTTGCACTCTAATCTTCTACTGCTATTTTTTACGGAGTACATGTGGTACTGTGAAATAAGTTCCGCATCATATACTCTCATCAGAAAATGAAGTGCTGAATCATCTTTAATGAGAATGAGTTGAAGAATGCTTTCACCAAACTCCACTGAATCATCATTCTTGGTGACAACAAACTGTCCTTTCCTGCAAATTATCCCATTATACTGCACATCAACAGGATTTTTTGTATTTCTTTCAGTCAAGCCAAATTGGAGGACTGCCTCTTTAACTTGCGCAGTGTAAAGATCTGAGTAAAATAGTGAGCTATCCTTTATTTGCAGGGCTAGAGGACTGAAACATTTGATTTCTGACAGAGTCAAACACAGCTTTTTGAAATTCTTCAGATGCCTTGAAGGAACTATGTCATGAACGTTTTTCCCACATACGTCCTGATGAAGCTCCTCTTTGCAAACACAGTCACTGATGAGCAACCCCTCCCCTCCTTCTCTTGACATCATGGAGCAGACCGTGATCCCTCAGTTCAGGAAGCTGAATCTTCGGAAAGCTGTGGGTCTGGACAGGGTTTCCCCTGCCATCCTGAAGCATTGTGCTACTGAGCTGGCTCCAGTGTTCACAGACATTTTCAATGCATCCTTGGTGTCCTGTCATGTTCCTGACTGTTTTAAATCCTCCAAGAAACCCAGGATCACAGGACTGAATGACTACAGACGGTCGGTGGTCATGAAGTCCTTTGAGCGCCTGGTTGTAGCCCACCTGAAAACCATCACAACTCCCCTCCTGGACTCAATGCAATTTGCCTACAGAGCCAACAAATCTGGAGATGATGCAGTGAACCAGACCCTTCATTTCAGTCTGGAGCATCTGGACTCCACTGGAAGCAATGCCGGGATCCTGTTTGTGGACTACAGCTCTGCTTTTTACACAATTCTTCCAGTTCTGCTTGAAGGCTACCTTCGCCAGCTCAACGTGCCTGACTCCCTTTGCAGGTCCATTAAAAGTCAGTGTGTGTGGCTGGGGACGACTGTCTCCGACACTCGGACCTTCAACATCGGGTCTCTTCAGATGGAGATGAGTCGGCTTACAGGAGGGAGGTGGAGAGGCTGGTGCCCTGGTGCAGCCACAACAACCTTGAGCTCAATGTCCATAAGACAGTGGAGATGATCTTGGACTTCAGGAGAATCACAGCTCCTCTGTCCCCTCTCATGTTGGCTGGTTCACCCATTCCTATTGTGGACTCCTGCTTCCTAGGAACCACCATCACAGAGGACCTCAAATGGGAGCTGACCATCAGGTCTCTCATCAGGAAGGCCCAGCAGAGAAACAAGAGTTCTTCTTGCGGCAGTTACGAAAACTACGACTGCCGACGAAGTTGCTGGTGGAGTTCTACACGGCCATCACTTCCTCTATCACCGTCTGGTACAGCAGCGCCACCACCAGGGACACCACTGGTGACACCACTGGTGACTTTGTTATCGAACCCGTGGTCTTCAATTATCCCAGCTTACCACTTCTGATTTGAATTAGCTGCACCTTTTTATCCACACTCAGCAATCACTAAATAAGCTATTAAGCCAGGACACACAGATCAAACTAGTTGAAGCTGAGCATTTTCAGTTATCCTGGATTTATTTATTCTGCTTTTATACACTAATCAGATCACACCAGCGACGCAGCACCTGCTCTGCCACACATTCGTACACAGGCATGCACACACACAAACACGCATTCCGACCTCGAGTGGTGGACCTCTTCATTAAGGAGGTTTAACTGGACCATATATGATTATCAATGTGTCTACAGACATATGGATGCATGTGTGTTTGTGTTAATCTCAATATCTTCTCAGTCTTTATGAGTTATTTCATAATGTCTCTATTAGTGCTCACACTAGAAGTGTTTATTTGAAGCTGATTACAGCTTGGGGATTTATGGAGGGGTGGGCATGTGAGCAGTGGAAGGGGTGCCAGTCAGCAGGACAGAGGCTCACTGCTCATATAAACTAATGCCATTGCAATCCCAACTGACCTGTTTCCCTGCTCATAAACCTAAGTACTAAAACTATAAATGAGATTTATTAGTATTTTTCTTTTGTACCTTGTCTAGAGGAGTTTAGCGCTCTGACCGGGTGTACAGGACATTGCTTATAGCTCTAGATTTACTTTATTTCTAGTTTGTTCATTTATGTATAACTCGTTGTATTTTGTTCTCAACGCAATTATTAAATTCATGAACCAGAGGGAAAAAAAGCAGTTAAATACATTACCGTTAAAAGCATCACTATTCGAATTTGCCCTCATTGTTAAAACAGTGCAAAAATGCCCTAGTCCATTCTTATTATTGTTATTAGTATTTATGGGAGCTCATCTTGATTAGATATACAGCGGTGTCTTTTCCCATGTTTTTATTTTGTTGTTGCCTGTTTCCTGTGTTTTCACCAGCTTAATTGCTGCGCAGCTGGACCTTCTTTACTGATCAAGCTTCGAGGATTTCTACACCCGGGTTCCAGTCTGCATGAATGCCAGATGGTTGCCTCGCGTCCAAATGGTCTTTCAAAACGTCTTCGATCCTCGCTTCTCTCGTTGCCCTGTTTTTTTCAGATTCTGTGTGTGCTTGACGGCTTTTCTCAGCCAGCCGCTCCCTTAGTTTATCTCGCTCCTTCATTTTCTGTTGTTGCTATTCGCTGTTGTTGCGCATGTTTCACAGTGTTAGTTATTTCCTTGTGTACGTGTGTGTGATTTTGATCCACCTCCGAGCGCTTTTCGTTATGTGTGCCTCATGAGTAACCTCCGAGTGCGTCTTCTGTTGTCCCCCTTAGACAGGTTTGTTATTAATCTCCTGTTTTCTGTTTTCAGGTTTTTCCCTGCCCTTGTCCGTGTTTCCTCACTCCGCGTTTGGTGTGACGTCCTCAGTTTATTGTTCCTGTTCATCTTTGTGTTTATATCATTGTATCAATAAATTGTTAAATTATCCTCATTCTTCTGAGTCGTCTGTAAACCTGCATCAATCTAGCTATTGGGTCCAAACACCCTAGACGAGCCATGACAGGCACTCCATTGAATACAGTGCCCACTTCCTCAGACCCAGCACAGCCTTTCCATGGCTAAGTTTAGTCCCAAATGGACTCATGTCATGGTTATCTCATCAGGTAGCAACAATAACTCGAGAAGTACAGTACAAAGTCGCTGGTTAAAGTCATTCCTGAAGTGATACTTTGGTTTTATCTGTGTTCCAGGCCACTCTGGTTGGAATGGATGCTTGGAATTTTTTTTTTTTTGTTAAAGAGGCCCAATACTTTTTAAAATGATAGTGGACACCCATGGAGCACTGTACTAAATTCATTTTAGTAAAAGTCTCAGTACGTAATTATGTAAAGGAAAAAATAATGTTCGACACCTACAAAAGGTCATTGCAGCAGTGGCAGCTGATCCCTTAAGGATCACCATTAGATAATTAATAAACCACACAGAACCATGCGTTATGATATCTGACAAATGAATTAAAATATCTTCTGTGGTACATAATTATTTGCTGATTAGTTTATTCTGGTTTTGGTGCGCTATCAAATGAGAGCAATGACTAGTACATGTCAGCCAATCATCGCATGTTGTTCCACAGACCATGGAGAAGAACAGCCATATGCTTCGCAAACGATCCAATGACAAACATCATATTTTGCTGATTTGCATGTGGCAGAAACTGCCATTATCCACTCCGTCATTTAAATTTTCTCTGGCTCATAAAAAATAATGTGTGTAGTCCAACAAAGAGAAATTCAAATTTCTCTCCTACCGTCGGACTAAGCTGTTTTCATGGAGTTTGAAAGTCAGACAGAGCCACACTTAATAATTTGGTTCTCTGGACAATTGTGTAAACGTGCTCAGTGAGTGTACAGGTGCTTGTTTATGGAGTTTCCAACTTCACTGACTCGATTGAAAAGGTCTGATACATAGTTGTAATTGTAATCTATCTGTTATTATTTTTTATTCTTTGTCTGAAAAGCGGACACAGAAGGGAATAATTATGTTTGTCATGAGCATGTCCTTTGTCATTTACGTTGTACATCTTTGGATTGGAAATATAAATCATCTGTACTAGCTTCATGGCAGCAACAAGCTCAATGGCTGCATGAGTCTCTGCTGTCGTCCTTTCATGTGTGACTTGGTCCTCTGAGTTCCTGTGCCTCTGTGAGTCACACATGGAATGTGGCACAGCTGAGACCAGGGGTCCGACAGGTTTAAAAATATCCTCAAGGTCAAAGACGAGAAGTTCAAAATGAATTTCTTCAGTAGCTGATGATGTCCAACCTCAACTTCTAGGGATCAACGTTGATTGTGTGGACTGTGCAGCAAGGATCCTGCTTGTTTCATCTTATGTCAATGCAGCTGTTTTATGAGAATTTTACACTGACATGCCAGTGACTTACACACATAGATGCATTCAAAAATAGTCACAGAGCACACAAAATAGTGTCAAACAAAATAATTAAAGCCATAGCAATATATTTAATCAAATGACAAACAAGCCCAAATAGAGAACGAATGTTGTGGTTAGAATGTGTTTTGAACCATATGAACCAAGACAGTGTTCGGTTTGAGTAAGCAGATTTTAGAGTTTCACACTTTTTGACAGAACAACCTCTCTAAAATTAAATACCGCAATTTCGGGACTTTAAGCCGCTACTTTTTTCTTGTGGTCTGAGTCCTGCATATACAACAATGCAGCTAATATATGAATTTTTACAGGCTGAAATCAGATTGAGTCATAGGCGATGAAATACGAGGCTTTTTATTTACCCTTGCAGAAATCAAAATGAGCTGTTTTCCCCCATGTGTCCACAGTTCCGTCAACATACTCGATCTCATGGAAGTCTGGAATCGAGAAGCAGCTGCTGAGACCGGCAGTGTTGTCAGGACTTTGGACACGCGGCAGAAAATAACACATTTTGAGGGCTTTAATGTGAATAATAGATGTGAGACACTGTCTCAAGACAAAGTGCGTTCAGCTCAAAAGTCCGAACTTAAGTCGGGTTTTGGCCACGGTTTTGATCCCGGCAGGAGAACTGCATCTTGTCTTGGGAAACAGGCAGGGGGTGAACTTCTTGTCTCAGACTACTCAGCGCTAAATGCCAGAGGCGCTGAATGCCGGAAACTACGTGTACAGTGCGTCTCCACATAAACAAAAAAGATGCCGGGCAGTAAGGGGTCTGATCACCATCTGGGCAGACAAACATTGTTCAAAAACAACTTTGAAAACTCCCTGAACACTGAGGCGTGCAGCTGGGAGCTGCTGGAGAAGGAAGATCACCAGACTTTCCATTGACCATCTCTGATGTCTGGATTTGTACTTCACTGATTAAAACCTATTAGTAAGTAGTCAGTCAGTAATCTTTCTTACCGTGAGCAGCGTGGATGAATCAAGACGCTCCATATTATGCGTCTTGTTTACGCTATTTCCTCACTCTCGATGCAGGACCCCGTTTTCAAAACTAGTTTTGAAAAGTGTTTTTAAGCTAGTGCACCGCTGACCGGTTTACAGCACTACTGAACCTGCAGCTTATAGAGAGGTGTGGCTTATGTATGAACAAGATCTATTTTCCATCTTAAGTTTAGTGGGTGCGGCTAATATTCTGGTGCAATCTGTAGTCTGGAAATTACAGTACAGATCAGGCCAGATTCAGGTGGTTTGGACACATAGAAAGGAGCATGTTGGGCAAACAACCTTTGAAATGGAAGCACTAGACAAAAGAAGGAGAGAAAGACAACTACTTCGGTAGGCAGATATAAAGAAGAGAGGGGTGACAGAGGATTTCGAGTTGCGTTAATTTTGTTGCCCATTTTTCAATTTAGTCTTGTGCCAAAATTAATTGTAAGGCCCGCGTAAAGACAACATAAGCGTCTTTGGCTGCTGAGGTGTGTTTTGTTTATTGTATATCGAGTGTACGAGAAGTTTTCAAAATGTGAGCTCCAACAGAAATAGCAACATACTCATTAATTTTGTCAGACAAGTTAGGTCACTAACGTGTGATACGAGGAGAAAGTAAACAAACGAAAGAGTAGGCCTATGTTGTCCGATCCCCCATTATTTTTTAAGTAATGCCATTCAATTCCTGCTTTGGTTTCCTGGGACTCTATATGCACTTCATCTTCCAACTTCATTTCAGGTCAGCGACAGAGCCCCCTCGGTTTGAAGGGATAATTTCAAGTGATGAACGGCAAGTGCCCTCGGTCTTAGAAGTGTTGACACACTACACATGTGAACACACAAAACCGAGTGTTACAGCCAGAAACGAGTGAGAATTGGGACAGGCCCTTAATTTTGTCACATTTACTCATTCGGATATCATTTTTGTTCATCATGTTTTAGTCCTCTAAAAGTCACAGTTCAGTCTTCAAAAACTCAATTTATTTTAGTCAAGTTTTAGTCAAAAACGACTGAAAAATAATAATAAGAAAATAATAATAATAAATAATCAGAAATGGAAAGCAGCCAATCAAGGAGCGAAGACGAATTTTGACATTTATTGAATTGGTGATGATAAAAATGTCACGTTCCACACTCTCTTATTCTTTGTCTGTTCTGCATGCTTTTATTTTGTTAACCCCTGTAGTTTCCTTTTCCTTTGTCCCATCCAGCTTAATGGCAGCGCAGCTCAGAATCAGAATCAGAATCAAATTTATTGCCATGGTCAGTGAGCTCATCTTGTCATCAACATCTGTGGATATCACCTCGCGAGCTCCAGACTGCTGGCTGCTAGATGGTCACTTTGTGTCATTCGGTAAATCTCCCAAGACTTATAGTCCTTGTTGTTCTTCTGAATTTTCTAGATTCCAGCGCACGCTTGAATTTCTCTTCAGCCGTCCTTAAACTCACTTTTCATTTATCGATTTGGTAGATTTTGTGTGACTTTGAGTCTTCTCCTCCACATCGCGCTTTTAGTTGATTGGACCTCGTGAATTAATAACCAAGCGTATTTGAGTTCTCCCTGTTTTTTCAAGGTTGAATCTAGTTCACCTCTCTTTTGTTGCAGATTTTTCCCTAGTCCCTCTGTGTATTTCCTGGTTTGTGTTTTGACTCCGGCACCTTCAGTTCCTCCGGCACCTTCGTCGTTTGTACTCACTGTAACTTGTCTATCAAATTTATTAACTTAATCTCATTGTTCGTGCCTTCTATCAACCTGCAATCATCTGCACCTGGGTCAATCCTTGGGCAATTATGACAAAAAATGCTTGCCGTCTTCACCTTCATTTTTTTCGTCTGGATGCGGGACTTTATTTCCACAAGCCATAAACATCAGTCATGATGCTTTTATCGTCAAAAACATGACATGTCCATCTCTGATGTGTTGTCTGCTTGCTCCAATGTTTCGCCTTTGTTTTAATACGTTTGGTCACATGAGAGTTCTTTAAAGATGGATCATTATTCTGAAGGCATGGCGACCCTCAGACATCCATTTGATGAATTTGTATAAGACCCCGTGGAAGGTAGGTCATCGATAACAATGAGAGGCGGAGGGTAAGGGTAAAGGTAAGTTCACACCGAATGTGACTTCCGCAAGCGACACGACTGATTTGCATACAAAGTCAATGGAGTTGGGAGATTGACGGCGATCAGCGGCGACCAACATGGCCGCGACACTACTGAAGTGTGCGACGCTACGCGATTTGAACTACATACGGTGATTTCGGCTACTCAAGACGACACGACTGGGCTACTGCGACAGTCGCAGTAGTTCAATTTTTTGAACTACTGCGACCAGTTGCGGTGCATTGACCAATCAGAGAACAGGTCCGCGAGTGACATGTCCCGGAGGAGGCGAAGCTAATAGCTGCAGTTGTTTACATGCAGACTTTCCGCCATCCTGTCGTGAGTGGCACAAATTGTGCATTTTTTTTATTTCCACCGGAACATAAATATGAAGAATCTTGTCCGGAGGAAAAGTTTGCCACAACGGTGGCGTTCCCGGTGAGTTGAAACCTTTATTGACCTAAGTTATATTCGCCGAAACGCAATGTCCACCGAGTTTACGAGGCGAATGTACTGCTGCGACTGTAGAAACTATGAACGTATGGTGATGGGATAAATAAGTACTGTTCCTGATTTAATTTAATTCAGAAGACACGGCCTGAGGGGTAGAGTTCATATGAGGGGAGGATGATGACCGAGGAGCGGAGTGGTCAGCGGCATCTACGGTAGTGCTGTGAAGTGAGCGTTCTTCGCCCTCCTCTCTCTTCTGGAGCCCTTCATCTCCAAGAAAGACCTCGGCTAACATGACTGGAGAGGCAGCAGCAGCAGCAAGGTAGGTTTGTACATTCATTTAGTGGGGACATTCTGAATACTAAATAAATATATAAATATAAAAGCGTATGTAGCTTTCTGTATTGCTTTTTTCTGTATAGCTTGTACAATAATGTAATCACGCTGTGCTGTCATTAAGGAGAGGAGGAGGATAGATCCACTCATGATGTTGGTGATGATGAGGAGGAGGATGGACCTTCCTCTGCCTCATCTGGTGCTGCTGCGTCTCCTCCACCTGCCACTGGCGCCTCCTCATCCACTGCTGCTCCTGATGTATGTAGAAATAACATTTTCTAGCATTATTCTATTTTTTTTATTAAATGTGATTGTTCTACATCATTCAAGCACTCTCATAGTGACATGACTTGCTTTAGGTTAACCATTGCTGTCCTATACAGATTTTATTTATTAGTACTCATCACTATGGCATGTAATTGAACTCAACTTTCATTATGTGCAGGACACCGAAGGAAGAGAGCAATGGAGGAAGGGGTCACCGGATGCTGAGACTGAGCTCAAACATCTACATGTACTCCCTCCACAAACCCAGCTCAGAAGAAGGGACAGTTTTCAAGGTCCTCGTTCCTTCCAGGTTCCACATAAATTTAAAATGTACATGCTACTTTACCAAGCAAAACAACAGCTGACTGAAATTTGGATCATTTGGACCCTTCATTTATTTTCTTTGTAGCCACAGTCTCATTAAAGAACCGGACGCCGCCCCACTTCCTCCGCCTCTCTTGACCCTCGTCCCTCCAGGGAAGATCCTTCAAAACACACCTACGTAGTTCACTTCAAGTTTGACTGTGATTCGGTGTGTATTGAATGAGTATAAATGAATGAGTTATTTTAATTTTGCAAATGAAGAGTTTGACAATGAACATTTCTTTTTGTGGAAATGGCTTCACAGAAAAAAATAAAATCAAAAGCACTTTGCAAAATGTCAACAAATTGAGTTGAACACAGCTTTGTTTTATTGCAGAGATGAATTATTCATGGAAGGACCTATGCTTTCTTAAAATAGGTGGGTGACTCTTGAACGAGCAGTTGTGGTGCACTGATAACTGTTTTTTCCACAAAGGAGAAGCCTCATCTGCAACAAAAACATATGCGGTCGGTGGCCGTGGTCCTCTGGTCAGCTCCTGGAAGTGGACGGTCACACTGAAGCAGTTGGTGATGAGTCTCCTGTTACCGAATATATGCAAAATATAAAACATGGATATGTAAACATACAGTATATATGTTGGTGATAATTTAACAAAGTATATATAAACCATACAACAGTATATCAACTCACAGGATAAATAGTTTGATCACAATGCATTTAACTGTTGCATTAATTGATTAACACAAAGTGGCGCTAACTGACAAGACTCAAAGAAAATATAAATATTGCTTCAAATACTCTAGTTTTCGTGTACAAATTATTGACGATGACAGATTACGTATCTCTGAAAATTACTTCAAGCATACAGCAGATACGACCGCGAAGTTCATGAATTGATGACAGTTCAGAAAGACTTGGACACAAGTCGCCGTACATAACTACACATCGAGTTGCTTACCGAGGACAGACCGCGGGCACTTGATGTCCTGTATTCGGCCACTGATCCGGACCAACAGGTCGTCCAACTAGCGGCGGTTCCGCCTGAAGTACCGCTCGAAGCGGCCGTATCCCGGTGACGCTGCTGGAGGAGGAAGTTAAATTCACCAGTTTGAGCGGCTCTGGCGAGTGCCACGAAGCGAGAAACGTCTCTTTTTCCATGTATTCATTTAATGAGTAGCGAGCACCGACTCCGCCATCTTCAATCCACCTTCCACTACAACTTGAGACCACGCCCCCCGGCGACTGACTACTTTGGCGACGTGTTTGAACCGGACAGGTGGCAACTAATCACAACCTGAGCAAGCTACCTGCTACTGACGACTGGCGCTACTGCGACTGAAAAGTCGCGTTCGGTGTGAACGTACCTTAAGGCAAGCTGGGAGGGCTGGTTGCGACTGACTTCAGGAGGGACTGTTGAGATTGACAGCTGAAGAGTTGATCACCTCCAGAGGTCCGGTGAGCCTGGTGCTTAGTTTACAGGTCTTGTGAGACACTTAACCTGCCGCAGATAGAAACTTGGACAAGACATGATGAGCCACATCAAGGACAGCAAACTTGTGTACACTACTGGGGCTTACTCATTGTTTTTGTCCTGAACAATCATGCTAGATCAACTGGGCTGTATGCATGTTGGGGAATCAGATTGTTATAAAAGGTGTTACAACACAAAATGTATTTGAAGCGGTACGCCATACATGTATTGAATAGTTATAAATATTGACTGCTTCTCAGGATATGTAGATGTTTTACTCATGTAGTTGCTTGTTTTTTGTACAACGATCATATAAAAGTTTATGTCTGGGGCATACTTCTTGATTGATCTACATTGATGTTGAACTTACATATGTATGGTAGTGCGGGGAATTTCCATCTGAGAAAGGCAAACAAATGGCTTGCACCTACAATGTGGTGCTTAGTGTTTGAACGAGCCAGTCAAGACTGATTTGTAACTTACTTCACATAACGTCCCAGATTCAATGTAAGTTGTCAGTAATTCTGGGGTCCATCACCAGTAATAGGCTGTTGAGATATAATGAAACAGTGTCCTGATTGTCACAGCTCGGTGGGAGGTGCTCTTCGCTTAAAAATTATGTGGGGTTTTGTTGAAAGGCTTAATCAAATCGTTTCAACTATTTGATTGATTTTTGAACATGTAGAAGCCTTTAAAAGTCAGGACACTGTTTCCTGAGGCCTTGTTTGTCCATCACCAGCCACCAGTGAAGAATAAGAGCAACCATATTTCTTATCAAGGTGCTGTAGAATATGTCCTTTTATAGCTGTTGTCTTGAAGCGCAGTGATTGTTTTATTTCTGGACTCTAAAAGCATCACTCTCACGCCAAGTGGGCACAAGATGCTGTCCAGATCATGCGCTACATCCTCTTCATCTTTTTCTCTGTTTTTAAGCCCATGTTATCAGACATATTAGCTGATGAGCAGAAAGATTTGACCCACCACACGCTGTTGGAAAAGATAGTAACAGCCTATTTTTGGCATAATGACTGTTGATGTGGCTCAAGATTCAAGAAAACAAATGTCATTGCTTTTTCAATAGTGTGAAGCGATGCAAAATGGGTGGTCGATTTAAAAAAATTTTTTAATTTGAAATCTGTTCAGCATCAGACGTCTTCATATATACAACATTGCAACCAGGCAGTGTCGTCCAACTTCAAACCACTGAGGACTTCCATTCACTCTCCAAAGATATTGCCTACCTAGTGAAGCCTACCAGCCCAGTGGCTGGACTTGAGGAACTGTAATGATTGTACAAAATCATTTTTGCCCTTCTAGTTATTTAATTACAACATTGTTGTTTTTTAGATGAGTTAGAGCACCTTAACCACATTTACCAGTTGGATTGAACTGCCTGTCAAGATAAGGCCTGATCTAATGGCTCTCTTACCACCACTCATGATTGGCAGCACGAGACGTTTGGACTATTTATGGCCAAACATTTCTTTTGATGATGTCACTGCATTTCTGAGGTGCCATGCCTGGAGTGATGAAATGCTGCCTCAGATAGGCTTTCAAAAACAGGAGCATTCACTCTGGAGAATAAAAGAATAAAGTCACACAGGAATTGATATGACTCGCCGCATCCACTAGGACTAGGACACTTGAGAGCATCCACATGTTGCACCATGACTAAATTAAGTTTCCATAGTTTCTGTTTTTAATACTCACCCCAATCCTCTGTCCACTGCAGATTAAAACAGAACCAGAGAATAGTGAAAGACAGATATCTACAGTGTCTGAATGATTTCAGCACATTCCACAGTCAATGCGAAGATAAAATGCACCTACTCTGGACTCCCATGAAAGCTGAATGAAAACACCTGCCATGCTGTCTATCTGGATTCATCTTCTCTGAGACGAGAAATAAACTATCCCACAACTGATAAGAATATGACTCTGTCCCCCAAAGCCAATCCTATGTCTAAATATTACTGTCGTTATTATTATTGCAGTTAGTGTATCTCTATTCAAGCAAAATTAAATTAGAACGCATTAAAAAACTCATTAGCTGTAAACGGTACACTTCTTTCCTCCTTTCCTCCTCCTGGTGAATTGCCATTTGAGCCAATCGTTTAGAAATTACATGGATGCATGAGACAAAAACTCCATGGTTGGAGCCATTGGTATTTTGCTTTTTGTCATTTCCTTTTTCAAAGAGGCAAAAACCAGGTCAATATTATTCTCACTTTGTTTTGGTGGAGATACTTGATCAATTTGCAGTAGAAATGACCAACAAATGAGAATAACAAATGCGCCTGAGAAAAGAACCAAGGTAGGATTTCCCAAACACCACCACTCCTCAGTCCAGGAGGAAAATATCTGAAAATATAACCGTCTCCTTGCTGGCTCACACTCAAATTTGACCTGTTGAAAAACTAATATAGGATCAATTATTTATTTTACTGAGCAGACTCAGATTCACAACATTAAATGAAAATGTTGACTGTGCATCCCTGAACCATAGTCTGCAGCAGGATTTATAAACTGCAGAGCAACGCCTCTTCTCGCACGTCTGTGGGGTCATCATGACCCAGAATAAACAGCAGCAGCTAAACTGAGCAACACTGACTGGTGGGAGGGTGATGTCGCTCGCACACGAGCAAGGAAATACGATCACTGTGACTGACAGATACTTTTTTGCTGAAGGGTTGCAGGGGAATATAAAAGTAGGAGTCAACACTTTGACGCAGACGCAGCAAAAGCATCATACTGAACCTTTCGTGGATTAAACCCAGAACCCTCGAGCTGAGGAAGCATGGGACTAAACAGTGTTGAAGAGCTGGTGAGTGAAGTTATTCTTAAGGTCTCTTTGGGTTATGATTTACCTTCTTTTCTTTTTATAGATTAATAATTATTGTATTGACGAGAAGACTTTTATAATTGGTGTTTAAAAGATGGATAAATCACAACAAATCACAAGATAATAGGAAAAATTTCTCGTTCCTAACAAGAAGACTAATTGTATGATCAATCTTTTTATCCGAATAAAAAGACATCTCAATCAAATGATGATGTTTCTGACAGTATTTTTGTATTTATTTATTCTCACTCCGACCATGGTTAGGGAACACCAACCCGCAGGGTGATATCACTGTACTCTTTCAGAACTTAATGCTGACGACAGTCGAGAGTTTTTTTTTATGACGTTTTGGAACGGAAGCAACGTACTAATCTAATATTTAATAGAATTTCTCAATAATAATCACCAAAGTTGTCAACATTGTGACACAAAGTCAATTTTAAATTACTTACTAAATAATTAAAGATGACGAGAGAGCAAAACTAACAGAAATAGCTACATGAAAAGCTCACCCAGTGGGACATTTTGTCAAATAAGGGCCGCTAGTGACCTGCACATTAAGAGGCCCTGAATTATCACAATATTTCGAATATCCATACATTCCTCCATCTATCCATTTTCCACAGCTAAACCAAAGCAGCTTGGTTTAAGACTCAGATCTACTGGAGAAATACTGAGTAGTTCAATAGACAGACCCCAGTGTGTCCTGAATCTGACACCATTAACTGTCTTTTCTTAATGTGGAATAATAGCTTGTGTTAGGGTTAGATCAGGGGTCAGGGGTCTTCTAAGTGAATTCTAGGTGAATGTAGGACCATAGGGCCACAAGGAAACTTTTCTATCTTACTTTTCTATCCCTTAACTTAACCCCCAACCTCATCGTCAGAAGAGCCAAAAAGCAGCACCCTGAACGTCTTGTTTTCTCTTCGAAGGTAACCGGTAAGAGGTCAGGTGGCAAAGAAGCCAATGATTTCCCTGGTGGCGTGTACGAAGCGGCAGTCAATCAGGAGAAGCAAGATGATCTGTACTCCCACATGGAGTTGGCAGAAGGTGGATCGGAGGACAGCGATCACGAAGAAGTCAGCGTCACTGCACTTAATGTAAGAATCTCAATGTGACATCATATCCGCTGTTCAGTTTTAAAGAATGATGACGTTTTTGACATTGAATGAGGTTCACACAGGTATAAGACCTGTGTTCCTGCCATTTGGCAGTTAGCTGGAGAACTCAACATGTTTGATACCAAGACCAGACTGAATAGAAAATAAACTATTAGTTCATGATTCACCTGGGTAAAATGACAGCTGACAGCAGACCTGTACTTCTGTATTCAATGGGATTTTGTCTCTGTATGCCCTGGTCTCGACACGGGTTTGGACACGAGTGCGCACTAACACTAGTCTACTTAATCTTAATATAAACCCTTGATTAAAAGGCTTCCACAATTGTACTTGTCTCTGCAGACGGATAAAAGTGGGCGACTCAGACTGGACACAGTTGATGACTTGTTCAGCATCCTTCAGCTGAGGCAGAGGAGGAGAGAGAGGAAGAAGCCTGTCAACAAAAAACAACATCCAGTAGTGGAGATAGTGGCAAGTACTACAATGCAGGAACACACGCTGTAGTAGTATTGTGGTCACAAAGATACCAGAGTGCTCAGAGTCAGAATCTCGATATCATCTTCTCCGTCACTGTTTGTGCTACAGCCGGAGCTGGTGGATGCGGATTCATTCTTGAGAGCAGCGTCGGAGAACAAAATCGTGGTAGTGGAGAAGTACCTCTGCGATGGAGGGAACCCCAATGTTGCAGACAATGTAAGTCTGGTTCTCCCCATCCACCTTCCCGCAGCACCCCCTTTCCGATGCTACTGAATGTTTAGTTAAATAACAAAAAATGATGATCAGTTCCAGAGAACAGCTCTGCACAAGGCATCGTTCGGAGGTCATGTGGAGATCATGAAGAGACTGTTGGATTTCGGAGCAAAGATCGAGAAGACCGATAAGGTAAATGGGTCATTTAATTCGACAGGTGCAGCACTTGAACAGGTGTGCTACTTTATTTAGGAATGTCAAAGAAACCTCAAATTAATTTTAAATCAAGAGTGCCACCTGCTGAGTGCTTAACATGAGGACACTGTCTCAAGACTCAATAGGTCATCACTTGCTTTGTTCCTGCCTAGATTACTACTTATTCAACCCTGCACAAGTCCTCTTATTCAAGAGGTTTCTAGATCAGAAGAGTATGACCTTATTATCAACTTGCTGACAGGATACCTTCCACTACCAACCTCAAGGTTATGATGGTTAGCAGCTTGTTGCCTTTTAATAATGATGATCTAATCCCTGTATACACAGTTTTTTTTTGTACATTTTATCAACTAATGTAATAGTGAGGCCTACTAATAATTACTCAGTTTATGTCACCCGCACTGGGAGGAGGGCAGGCTTTATTACATAACTCCAACCTGTCTAGAAAACTGGCCTACTTATGTAGGTTCAAGGTTATTTTCCCCACTATGATAATTGATTAATAATAAATTAATTGCTCAACAATTTCCTCATCATTGTCCACCCTCCAGTCTGATGATACTGATGTCTTCTTGTAACTTAACAAGTCTTTCAATTCACCAATAAAACACTTTGATAAAGAGAATGAAGACTAAAAGCTAATATGGCAGAAAGCATCCTTAGTGCTGACTTGGCTCTAAATACTGGCTGAGGCCACTGGGCATATCACGGTTCCAATTTATCCATGAGCCTTTCTTTCAGCTGGAGGCCACAGCGGTCCACTGGGCCTGCAGAGGAGGAAGTCGGCCAGCCTTGCAGCTTCTCCTGGACCAGGGAGCCAAGCTCACATCCAGGGACAAGGTCTGGCCACAGACGCCGCCTGAAAGTATTGTATCAGTACATCAGTGTTTGAGCCCACGTTGCTAAGAATGACCAACATGATGGCGACATTTCTGTGAAAATGCCCCAGCAAAGGTGTGACGTTCAGATAAAATATCTGAAGAGGAAGGAAGGAGGAAAACAGAATTTAGTAGCTGCAGATGTAACAAGTGTTATAATGGTCACAGATCATGCACGCGTTGTAGTTCACTATAGATCCAGCAGAGGGAGGCAAAGGTCCAAGAATAAATCCAGACAGTTGGACAGTCTCTACCAGAGATGGGATTTGTGGCTGCCAAAGTGGCAGCTGATGAAGATTTATAATAGATATTAAATGGCATGCTTTTTTTAAATCATCTTATACTCTTATACTATTTTTTTAATCTTCTTATACTCCTCATATTTTATTTATATTTACATTGCGATGCGTTCTACAGAAGCCACTGTCACTGTCTCCACAGCTTCACAGCACGCCCCTGCATGTTGCCGTACGGACGGGTCACTGTGAGTGTGCCGAGCACCTGATTCACTGTGGAGCTGATGTTAATGCCAGAGACAGAGTGAGAACCAAACCGCAACATCATCAACGTCATCATGATCACAGTATCATCATCAACGTTATCTCTGTCCCTTTCATCATCATCATCATCATACTTAATAATATACTGTACTAATTGGTCATAACATTATGTCCAGTGGCTGAGCAAATGAAACTATGACAGGTGGGAAGTGGTAAAAATATCACCACTCATGTGTCTTCTTTTGGTGTCAGGATGGAGACACCCCCATGCATGATGCTGTACGGATTAACCGCTTCAAAATGATCAAGCTGCTGATGATGTATGGAGCCAGCCTCAACACCAAGAACTCAGTAAGTTTAGCACTTCCTCTCATAAGAGCAGAACCTAGTCTGAGCCCAATAACGCATAAATGAAACTGTTATTGTGCTCTTTTGCAGGATGGAAAAACTCCAATGGAGACCTTGTATTCATGGCAGAATGGCGCCAAGAGCCTCCTGTTCACTGTCAGTGAGGAGAAGTCTTGCTATTAAAGGGCGCAGTTGAGCCTTCAGAAAAAGAATTGAGGACCAGGAGAAGCAGTCGGTAGGTTCTCTTCATCCAGTCAGGCTGGTGGGACAGAGACTCATCAGGTTTAAGTATCTGTCGACGACTGCCCGGGTTAAAATGCTCCTAAATCCATTACCGATATATATCCAGATGCAACGTAGTGATCAAATCTGAATATAGATTAGTTCCAGAAAACCTATCGTCAAGTATTGCCGGACAATCTGGACTGAGCTGGTGAGCCATTTCTTAAGCGTTGTGTCTGTGTTGAGATGTCTCACCAAGAGAACATATTTACTGACCAATTTTTTATTGTTTTAAGATGCAAAGAGGCAGCTTTGCCGCACCTATTGAATTTCACACTGCTAATGCTGCAGTCGGCTGTATAACAATTCTTGCTTCATGATTTCAGTGCTACTAGTGGTTGAGGTAAATTCAGAGCCAAGACAATCAAGGTCAAGGGGTCAATCAAGACTTGGCATGTCATGTCAGATGACATTATATGTCATGACTTTGGTTGTTTTCCAAATTTTAATAACAAATATATTTTACTATGGTGTAAATTTGAAAGAAAGACCAGATATTAGTGATATTAGGAACAAGAATATGAGAAAAGTGAATTTAGCTTTGTCAATACAGTCAACTTCAGATTTATACACGAGTACTTAAAGCCATCTCGCTGAAGTCATCCAAAGTCATCTTCTGTATTTGTCCAATCTTCAATTCCCATAGAAAAAGCAGTTGTTCGGTCTTGGTTCTGTTACAATATCTTTTTATCAATCAGCACCAGCGGGCAAAATGGCGTTGTGAGAATCACCACAAGATGTGACTGGTGTTGACGCAGCATGTGGTTAAGAACTGGAAAAGCAGGATGTGGCGTGGAAGGTTTTGTTTTCAAAAGATCGATGTGACTCTCTCACTTGAAGAGTAGTTAGTTGATGAACTGGGTCAAGATGGTTCTCAGAAGGTTTTGTGGAAGCAGATGTGGTGACAAATAAAGACTTTGTAATTGTTCTTGATAATGCTGTTACATTTTATTCAATAAAGACAATTTGAACTATATTTCTGTTCTATTTTATGTTGGTTCATTTTGACTCTCACTGCTGTGTAAGCGTTTTAGCCCACATTTCCGCCTCTACTTGAGTATTCTTGGAGCCCTGGGGCTGCAGCCGTGACTGGTGTCCCGGACATACAGTCTTGTCAGATTATCGCCGAGTTTGTTGGTTGTCAGTGTTCAGTCTTGATGCAAGAGCCCGCTTTAAAAACCTGCTTTAATTGACAATCACAGAGCTTTTGTGGTGGACACATGGCGTGTTACTGCATGTGATGGGTTACAGTTAGTGTACAGATGAAGCAGCTCAATTGTTCCCAGCTTCCCATGGTGCCTCTCTGAAGGAAGTCGTCATGAGCCGCGCGTCAACCTATTTACCACCATCGGCTTGACCACCTTATTTCTCTGTGACTTCTTAACATTACAAGTCGCCGTCACCTCAGATATGAACTGATGATGGACCTCCGCTATGTCTGTGACAGAATGTGGCGCTTCACAGCCAAAACTAAACATGAAAGAGTCTCGTCATGTTTAATTTACAATGAAATAGTGGAAACAAGCTGCGTAATACGGAGCGCCGCGGATTGATCCACACTGCTCTCACAACACGTTGAACACAGTGAGAGAGATTACAAATGACCGAGAAGATTTTGATCATTGATGTACAGATCCAGACGTCGGAAGTGATCATTGAATAGTTTGGTGATCTTCAGTAATTTGGGAAAAATCAGCATCTTCCTCCTTGCAGTCCTCCTCGTGCAGCTGGAGCCACATCACGAGAGTGAAAGCAATTACTGTACAGCGCAGCATTATTCATTTAAGCAAATCTGTTTGTCAATAAAATCAGGTGTTTATCAGCCTAATAAAGGCAAAAACGTAAGTTATCAAACATCCACACACATCTTGAGTCCCAGACCGCCGTGCTGCGCTTCCATTCCCGTTCCAGAGCACAATTTTCCCGCAGCTCCCATCTGCACATTTGAGTTTGAAAAGTTAGTTTTTGAACGATGTTGTCCACCTAGACAGCGATCAGACCCTTTACTGCCCGGCATTTATCATGTTTGTGTGGAGTCGCACGTAGTTTCTGGCATCTAGCACAGTCGCCTGATGCGAGAAGCTCACCTCCCGCTGAGAGTTTGCCAAGACAAAGTGCAAGTCTCCAGGGGGGATCAAGTTGTGGCCAAAACCTGACTTGCTTGTGTTCACATCTCAGACTTCTGAGCCAAAAGAGCTTTGTCTCAAGACAGAACCCGCAGTGTGAAAGGACCCTTGCTCTGGGCCTTTCACTGCTGTCTGTCCCAACAAGCTCACTATTCACATGCTGATTGTTGAATGATGTTGATGAGATTCCAGGATTGCGAGGAACTGTGTTTCTGTTTTTCTAACTGTAACTAACTAATTTTTTATGCTAAGATGGCCAACACTGGGCGGGTCTTAGTATGGGTGAACAAGGCAAACACCCCGGTCGGTATGCTAAACTGTGGCAAATAAATTACAATGCACGTCAGTTGACTTGATGGACCGGTGTGTTCATGTGCTAATTTGCCTGGATGAGTGTGTGTATTGCGTGATATGAGGTCATTTACAATTCCGCGGACTTCGACTAAATGGCGCACACATTTCTATTTACGCCACTTGATATTTCGAGGAGGATCATGGTGAAATGTATGGATTTTGAAAATACATGCACAAGAGACTTACGCCGGACACGAATCAACAAACTTTATGACACACGAGGATGTGCTTTAACCGCTATACTGCCGCTAAGTCACATGACCAGCTTTTCAGGTAAGCCTTACAGCCTTACATGTTTGGAGGATGTGGCTCTTTTTTGCAACACAGTAAAACAATGTGGCTCTTAGCCTCTGACTGATTTGCCACCCCTGCTATATATCCTTAAATAGCATGTGCGCCGTACATAAGAAGACATATTGGATCAGACCATCGCTTTGTACAGAACAATGATCCAAAAAACACTGCTGCTGGAGCATGCATGGCAGCCGAAGGGATCAACTGTGTCAAAACTCCACAGGGGTAAACAGACTTGAATGAGTGGATCTATTAAAATAAAATAAAATAAAAATAACGGTCCATTGACCTTTTATATTAAAAAAAAAAAAAAACACCATTTACACAATTTAATAATGGATAGCTTGGGAATGGAAGCTTGCAACACAAGGGTGTAGGGAAATACACCTTTAATATATCTTCCATGTGTCCGTTTACTCGTGAGAGTGACTACCAAAAACCCACAAGTTAAATCAAAAATAATTTATTCCTTGACATGGGAGTCTAATTAACCTAACAGAGATCTGGGTAAACAACTACGCCTGACTTAGCCTTAGCTCAAGTGGTGTTATGAGACTAAGGTTAGGGCCAGATAGTCTTTGGTTAGGGCCAAACACTATCTGGCCCTAACCCTTTTTATACACTTTCAGTCCATCTTGGCGTGTAGTCTCCACTGATTGGTCCAGGTCTCCTTAACATTCGACATTCCACCACGCCCTAACATCGCTCAGCAACTTGCTATTTCTCTCTGCAACTTACCAGGTCTCTCAACAACTGACTAGTTCTCTCAACAACTTACTGTGACCTGCAAAGTCTGGGATGTAACTGCCAAAAAAGCCATACAGACCTAGGAAAGAAAGCATGTCTCTCACCATCTTCGGCCTTAGATGACTCAAAATTGAGGAATGATGTTTGGTACTCAGGGTTAACCATCGGGATGACACCACTCGCCTTTTGGAAGAACACTTGCCTACCGCAACACTGCAGTTTTCTCCATGCATCACTGCTTGCTGCTGCAATAAGATCATCTACATATTGCACTAGAACAATACCCTTCATCATGTAAAAATCTGAAAAAAGTTGTCCAAGACAATGATTGTCTCGCATGTACTGTAATATATGTCTTCAATAAGCAAACACATATAAAATTCACCAGAGAAATGCAGAAATTTGCCATTTGCCAAAACAATTACTTTAAACAAACTCTCAGCGCGTTGCTCAGCGGGTGGTGAGCTTCACACCTCTGGCGACTCAGCGCTAGATGCCGGAAACTACGTGTCCTGTGCAACTCCACACAAACCTGATAAACCCCGGCAGTAAAGGGTCTGATCGCTGTCTGGGCGCACAACATCATTCAAAAACAACTTCTCAAACTCCCTGAACACTGAGGTGTGCAGCAGGGAGCTACAGCGCAGCGCAGTGCAGCGGTCTCGCGACTCGCGATGTGTGCGGGTGTTTGATAACTCACGTGTTTTCGCCTTTATTAGGCTGATAAACATCTGATTTTATTGACAAACATATTTGCTTAAATGAATAATGCCGCGCTCTTCAGAAACTATTTTCAGTGCTATGTCTCGCTTCAGTGCAGCGGTCTGCATGAGGACAGCGAAGAGGCTGATTTTCCCCAAATTACTGAAGATCATCAGACTATATTCATTGATCATTTCTGACGTCGGGATCTGAACTTCACTGATTACAACCTTCTCGATCATCAGTAATCTCTCTCGCTGTGTTCAACGTGTTGCGAGAGCAGCGTGGATCAATCCGCGGTGCTCCCGTCCCCGAGCGTAATTTTCCTGCAGCATTATTGCCCACTCAGACAGCGATCAGACCCTCTACTAGCCGGTTTTGATCATGAACTGTGCCGTCGCATCGCTGATGACACATTCACATGAACAAAGCCTCTTCAGGTATTTGCTGCCCTCGTGTGGGCGAAGTTAGAAGTGAAAACGCAGAGCGAGGCTCGCCGCGGAGCGAGGTTCGCCGTGGAGCGAGGCAGAGGTGTGAAGAATCTCAACCGGGGGGCGACTCGGATTCAGGCTCCGGAGACAGAACACTGCAGTGAGAAAGTGCCCTTACGATTTCCGCTATAGTTAGGTTGAGCAGACTCCTCCTCCCCCTTTTGCTTCTGGCATTATTCAGACCCTGTATATATCAGCATAGGTGCCTCTCTTGTCAACCAGGTTCCAAGACTGAGAGTCTCCTCAGAGACTGCAGTTCATAGTGTGTCCGTTTGGGAACCAGTCCATGACTCTGTGCGGGCCATAATAGCAGTCCCGGTCATCCCCTTCTGTTTCATTGAGAAACTGGGTGGGTGCTTGTGGGTGTGCTGAAGGTGGTCCTGTTCTCCAGTGGGGCCGGTCCTCGGTTTCCCCCTCAGGCTCATGGAGGTCCCCCTCTTTCACGTCCAGCTCCTCCTCTTGGAGGTGGTCTCCACATTTCCTGTTGTTGATTCTGTAGGGCATGTGGAAGTCTCTGATCCAATGTCCACACTGACCGCAGTTGCAACTCCCCAGTTCATGAGATTGGGCTTGGGTGAAGCCTCCTCTTTCTCCTCCAGCGGTAGTCCCTCCACGACTCATGCCTCTGCTTCTTTGATTTAACGCTTATCTTTCTTTATTTCTTTCCTACCATCAGTAGCTTTTTCCTTTCCTCAGCAAGCTGCATCTTCTAGAGTTGCTCCTGCATCCCCATCACCTTCTGTTGATTCCTGAAACCACACTGCATGGGGTGTTCAACAAAACATATGCAGCATACAAAACTCATTGTTGACCTCAGAAAGGCAGATGTTGACTCCACACTGCTGGTTGCATCACAGCAGTTTGTGAAATCCAGAAAAGACCATGAGTGATGAATTATTACACAATCACAACTCAGAGCAATGTCCAAGTCAACAAAATCATCAGTTTTGTCTCGGGGACGGTGAAACATGGACATTAGATGGACGTTGCTGATTTTGTTCACACTCACAGGTAAATACTTTCAAAGTTTATGATGGAAAACATATCTTTTATGTTGTGATTCTACTTTCTTTGTATTGTTTTATTATTGCAGGGGTGTCGTTCACGGTTTCCCCAGATGAGAGTGGTCCACAAAATTGCAGCTCACAGCTTCAACTGTTCAACCGTATGCTTGCTGATGTGGAGGTCAGACACACTGATTATCCCAGTTTACCACACATTCACTTTAAATGATGATCTTTTTGCTTTGTTCTGTCACAGTCAGTTAGAAAAGTGCTTGACATTGACAGGTCAAGCTCAAGTGGACAGAGATCATGTGGCATCACAGTCATTAAATCTAAACTCCAAGTATCAGAACGACTTTGTAATGCAATATTTACTATGTATATCTATCTGCAATCTATTCTGCAACGTTGTAAATGATGAGAAAGAAAATCACAAGATTCCAATTTACATGGCCAATTCCACTGAAAAAAAAATGTGGCCAGTTTACTTCCTACAAGGCAGTCGTGTATTGCATGAATACTAAACTACCAGGATTTTTTTTAATCACGACCTGTCAGACCATCATTGCTCATCCTTGGTCCACTATAGTAAAATCAATCTTTTCTTTTCTCTGGCACTCTCAAAGGGACAACCATGACTGTTGTTTTATAACACGTTGACGGTTAGGACAGCGAACAAAGTCCATAGAGCAGGAGTCACCATCATGGTGCCAGTGTCACTGGTCCCCTCCTACTGACCGGCACCCTGTGTTGTCTTTTGGCACGTGACTGTGCAGTCAAATTGATTTGACAATTTTTTTTCTCTGTGTTTATTGGAAAGAACACAAAAATACCATCAGTTTCGTGGAGCTGCAGCTCTCACATTCCCAAATCACAGCACACACTCCACATATATAAAAACAATGAAACACAACATGCAGCAACACATGTACAAAATGACACGTACAAAATGTGAATAAATACAAATGAAGTGAGTAGACTGACATAACATCCCAAACCTGTAATGATTGGAAATAAAAAATACTATCAGTTTTGTAGTTTCAAGTTTATGTGCTCAACAGACCCACACAACTCAGTAGAAACACTCACAACTCAACACACTCGAACCTCGCCGACAGACCCAAACAACAACAAACACCCGCAACAAATACGCATTTTGACAACATTCATACACATGATGACGTCATGGTCAACGAGAGAAACACAGTGTCAAGTAAAGCCAAGTAAAACCCCCACAAAATAAAATATTTTTGGTGAAATTTAGATCTTGTTACACCATTGGTAATTACTGTGAAGAGTCAATAATACAAATTGCATTTACCATCCATAGTATAATGTATAAAGAGTTATTTGAGTACCATACTTATGGTAGTCTATCAAGCCACACAGTGCCATTGGAGTAGTTTGTGATTGCTCAACAGCTGGTGATCCCTGTTGCTGTCCCAAATGAGAAAATAAAATTAAAAGGCAGATTTTGAACTTTCCACCTATTACTCCACATTTTCAAGACCTCGTTGTGGTCTGGTCATCCATCATCTCTACTTTCTAGACAAACGTAAATGTACACTTCGTGGAGTCTGATTGGCACTTCAATTGGCATAGGAGATAGTAGGCACTGTAGGAATATACACCTTTAATGTATCTCCCGCGTGTTGTTTACTCTTGAGAATGACTACCAAAAACCCATAACTTAAAATCAAAAAGAATTTATTCCCTGACAGAGGAGTGTAATTACTCTAACAGAGCTCTGGGTCCACAACTACGCCTGACTGAGCCTTAGCTCCAGTGGTGTAGAGTGACAAAGACTATCTCTGGCCCTGACCCTTTTATTGCACATTTCAGTTCTTCTTGGGGCGTAGTCTCCACTGATTGGTCCTGGTCTCTTGGGATCACGGTTGCCATGGTGCCACTTTCCTGATCTGGTGTCAACACCTCTTGGTTTGAAGTGGTGTTGATTGTTGTTGCCCATTTCCTGGTCTTTTTTGGGGGGAAGGCTGTGAACAGATAATCCGGTCCTCTCCTCTGATTGGCTTGCTTCTGCTGGTGGACTGGCTCATCCCATCTCTGCCTGGCTCCATAGTTCATCCTCCTCACCCATCGCTGTCCCAGAGGTTCCTAATCTTCCACTTTCCTTCAGTTGAAGGAAGGTAGATGTTATCCCCACAAACACGGGCTCAGATCAGGCTGTTTGGATCGGTTCTGGGTTGGATGTCTCCTTTCATGGATCACTCTTCCATCCACGCATCTTTCCCACAGTATCCTTATCATACACACACCTCTCATACTGGATCAAATTGAGGTTACCTTATCCATTATCACTGGGTCTGTTGGATTCAATCTTTCATTAGACAACGCATTATAAAGGAGTTTATTCAATAGCAGATAACTTAATGTAACTTAATAGCAAAATACAGAGAGAGGCCATAAGCATGTGGAAGTAGAAACATTTAAATCTAGAATCTAAACTGGGGAAACCATACAAGTGGAGCAGAAGGAAAACCATATTTGGGGAATCCAATATCCATCTACAGACACTATCCAGGATTACTTCTAAACATTTGATCCAGACCTAAATGAATCCTCACCTAACGACTCTCCTACTTCCACCCAGCTGGGGGCTATGTGCAGAATGGCTGGTTTGTGAACCATGAAGATACGTCCTCATCAACTAGACCACACCTGAGCCCAATTACATTTGCAAGCCAAACATCAGCAAGTTTGTTTGTTTTTTCACATTTCTCTGAACAACCTTGTGAAATAAGTAGATATAAAAAGTAAGTTATGGTAATTAGCGTTATGTATTTCTTCAGTAGGACTTTCAGAAAATTGTTGATCCTCACTAGGAGAATGGGAGGAGAAAGGTCCCATATATAGACACCTGTTGAATGATGACCCTGTGTAAGTTAATTGCGAATGTGTTAACCTTGTTGTATTATTCACCTTTAAGGTAAAGTTGTCTCATGAGTTTGAATTTCTGCCAAAGATTGTTACGTCTTTCTTGACATTCATGAGTCAATTCTAAAATGTCAAATGTTCTTTTCATGTGATTAATTGTGTACCACAATCCTTAAATCTGTTCCTGTTAAAATATTTGTACTCTTTGTCACTCAGTCTTAAATTTGTTACCTATAAAAAAAAAAAAAAAAGAAAGAAATACATTGCTCGGTATAACTTCATTCTAAATATAATGACTTTTGTTGACTGTTTCAATGGATAAACATGTGAAGATGACATTTGTTTCACAACTAATGATAAAATATAGCCACTGAAGAGCAAGTCATTTACTGTATATGTGAACTCCATCCAGCGTCTCAGCGCCCATGCTCTGTCTGGGTCACTGTGGTTCCAGGACACAGTGTGTAAGGGTTGACGAGGTTTCATGAAACAGTGACCTGATTTTCTGAGGCCACCAGATGGCACAGTCTGCTGTAAAATGTTTGGACTTCAACAGCTAATTGAACAAGCCAGTGGCCCTAACTAGCTCTAACTTTTGCTCGAATCCACAGCTGGCAGACGCATGCTTCCCAAAGCCACCAACAGTGTGGAGCAGTCAGCAGCTGGCCATGATGCTTCTCCACATGAGGAACTTGAATGAAAAGATGCACAAACATCACCTAACAGGTGAGTCAGGTGGTCATGTTGCGGCTAACAAGAATCAGTAACCAGGGGATCAGTGCAGTACTTTGCAGTACGGGGAGGTCGCTCCAAACTCCTGATTCATGATACATTGTCCTCAGAGGTCAGTAGGTGGGACTCTTTAACATTGGCCCAACATAACAGCCATTATTTAAACAAAATTTCATTTTAGAACAGATTCAATTGTGTGTAAAAACTCATTAATAGATGACAAATAAGTAGCAAAAAAATGTGGACAGAAATGTTAACTTTGCCAGAGAGATTAATTGACCCAACAGACAGAACTGCGATGTGCAGAAATTCTGATAAAACGGTGTGAAAAAAAACACAATGGCATTTGGTTATGTGCATGTGTGTTCACATTTTTGGACTCACCTTGATAATCACATTTGAAGCCGAAATTTTCCCACACCGGAGCTGTGGCATTTAGCTTTCTAATCATCTTGTTTTCCTCTCTTTGTTTTGATGATGTGTTGCTCCGCACAAGTCTGGCTAACCTGTGGAGTCTGCACTGTGGTTTGGTTGCAAGATTGACCATGAGATGACAAGAGGCCTCACTTTTCTGTGTCACAAACATGAGATGCGTCTGATACGAGTGCAGAGTGAGCCATCCTGGCAGTTGAAGTGGCGGAGTTGGAGCTGCTAAATTTCTAATAGTGAATGTTTCCTCATACATTGACGATAACATGATTTTAGAGGAGTGAATGTCATCTATTGGCCTCTGAAAACAAACAATGTATCATGAAGCCTCATCATCTCATCTCTCGTCACAAGTACGTTAAATATTCAAAGAATAATAACTCTAACGTTCAAATTTGTAGAATGTGAAATGGCACAGCCGAAGAACTGCACTGCTTTGGAGGTTCCCGAAAATGGAGGACTGGCTTGTGTAACAATTGCAATGAGACGCTTCTGTCGACCTCTTTGCCACCACGTAATTATGTTTATTTCATTTTTTCTTCATTTTATCTTCAATAACAAAGTAGATTTTACATAGCTTTTTATATCATGGTTCCTGCAGTCCATTTTCCTGCACCAGAGCAGCAATTATCTCAGCCTCACTTTTCCCCTCAGGGTTATGATTTTGCCTTCATCAAAGGGAGTCCGACGTATGTGGAATGTAGCGAACAGACACGCTTCCGGTGGAGCACACAGTATGTGGGAGGAAACAAGGTGGCCGTCTGTCACTGTGAGTCCTTTACTCTGGAAGAGCTTTTAATGTTTTGCTTCAATAATACTCACTTTCTCAGAAACCATTTTTGAGCACATAATTTTAATAAATAAAACTCTAGTCACTGAAGTCAAATTACACCATTGAAGGCGTTGAATGTCAAAGAACTTCAAGCAACCTGTACAGATATTCATCCCTTCTCAAACCGATTGATAAGGATCATGAATCAGTCAATTAACTTAATTTATCCACTTGAGGTCACCGCATTCTGTGACTAAGATGGAAAACAAAATTCCGATAATCAGCGAGACGCATGTAACGATCATAGAGTATCTTTGTCGAACGCAGTCACTGCCGCCGAATGAGGTGCTTCAGGAGGAATGGTCTTGGGAGTCTGGCGGTCATAAAGGCAAATGGGGCTACGTATTCAAGTATGCGTCCTCTGAATAACGCCTGTACCAGCTGAACGCAGAAGAGGATCTGACCCCACTGACCAATCAAGCCGTGTTATCCTCCGGCGACTGGAATATTCTGCAGATGCCCATCACAAAGCTTCGAGCGGAAGAGAAAGAGACCAGTGAATTTGCTATCGCCCGGATGTGCAAAAACTCTGGATCAGGCCGCTGGTTCTACACAGCTACCCGTAGACTAACGGACCCGTCCTGCATCCATCCCACCACAGGGGAAAGAGGAGGTGGACGGTTGGATATCTGACCTGCTCCCGAAAGTGCTAAATACCATTGTATACCGTTTGTTGAGCCGCACTCTGGACTTTATGAAGATGACCCGATGAAAAATTATCACATGGTGTACAACTTTGTGAAAAAATATCAGCATCTCACTGATAAAAGAGGAGTCTGCCCTTCTAAACAATACAACTGTTCTATGCTGGTTTTTAAAGAGCGTTACGAGTTTACGAGTTTTTTTTTTTTTTTTTTAACTTCATGGTAAACTGTACTTTCATGTCTGTGGACAAAAAAACCTGTATGCTTGAAATCCATTGAATAACTCAGCTTTATTGCTTAAAGACAAAAAAAAACATGATGTGTCTTTTTTCACATCGTCCATTGCAGTGATAACATCACAGGTTTTCGTTTCCTCTTGATCTGAGGCATCGTCTCTTCATCGCTGGCAAGAGGCACAGTAAGCCATCGTGGGGATAAGACAATTTGTTTTTAGTTTTTTCTCATAACGGGTGTTGTATTCTCTGTATCGCCGATGTGAGGCGTGATCTCGTAACTCCACCTCAGAGATAAAGAGATACAGTGGGTTTTGTTTTTCTCTTCAATGGTGTCAAAGTAGTCTCTTCATCAGTATGGAGAGGGAGGACACCGTCAGTTTTGATGCGTTGATATTGTGCACGAGCGTTTGCATTATTCACAACGGATTGAGGGATGTTCAACTCTGCCAGAGTGTAGAGAAACTCATCCCAGCCTGCAGGCTTTAAAGACCTTTGTTTTGGTAGCGAGAGCTGCTTAAACAAATCGAGTATGTGTGAGCCTTTCACGGCGGCCCCTTTAAAAACAAATTCTCCCTTTGAATTCTAGACGTCTTTGTGGTCTGATCATTTTTGAGCAATATATTGGCCGTTTTTACGAGGGTGCAGTGTCAGAGTCACACGACATTGCTCATCTCGCCCCTGTTTTGTTAGGGTTAAATATCTTTGGAGGAGCGTGTTATATTTTTTTACTTTTTCATACGAATTCAAGGACGCATCGTTTAACACCTCTCTCATCTTCTCGTCCAAATCACTCACGGCAGATTCTCTAATGGATGAAGACGGTTCTTTTAGCAGACTGAGTTGCTGGGGTGAGACAAGATACATTTTTTTGCGTCCTCTTCATTTTTTCTATGTTGTCTGCTAGCCCCTGTTTGTGAGATCTCAGATGAGATTACCAATCAGTGGTATAGCCGCCGCCAACAGAGGAAGGATGAAGCCACCGGCTTGCTTGTTGAGCATCCGGCGTTTTCTCTTTATGCTATCCTTCTTATTAGACAGCAGTCGAATGTGTTTCTTCTGCTTCTTCAGTTTATTCTATATAAGTTCGTGAGCAGTATGTTACCTTTCAAGAGGTTCAACACAGAGCCTGGATAAAGTCCGGAGAGCTGTGGAGCAAAATGTCCTTTTTTTTGGGTGATGCGTAGAATAACCTTGTCAGCTGAAAGGCATTTGTCTTTATACGCTCCGACATCTTAGGCTGATGTTTTGGGTAGGTTGACCGTGTGACGTTGAGCGGGAAGCAGTCCTGTCCGGAGGCGCAGTCATTTCTGGACATTTGCCGTCAGATCCACGACTAAATACCCGTGGTTCTCGCTGGTTGCATCTTCAAAACTTTCCAAAAAAAGGTCTTTTTGGCTGGGGTAAATCTGATGAGCCAGTATTTTGATTTGTAACTTATCACCAGGATACTTAAAGAGCACAAAATAATTGATGTTCAAACTTATTGTCCGTGTGTGTTTACCTCGTAGACATAGATTCTCCGTTAACATGATGACATGCGTCGATGCTGCTTGTAAATCATAAACAACTTGACATCGGCATGCTCAGAAGGTTGAAAGATCACATCATCCAGAATGATTAAATGTGTTTTATTAGGAGGAAACAAATATTCATCTTCAAAAGAGTCAGGCAAACCTTCGATGAAACGATTGCGATTATTCATTTTTGGCAGTTCAGAATACATAACCCAAAACCAGTGGAGTTGGGACGCTGTGTAAATCGTAAATAAAAACAGAACACAATGACTTGCAAATCCCTGTCAACATATATTCAATTAAATACACGGCAAAAAAAAGATATTTAATGTTTGAACTGAGAAACTTTATTTTCTTTTGCAAATAATTATCAATTTAGAATTTAATGACAGCGACACATTGCAGAAATGTTGGCACAGGGGCATTTTTACTACTGTGTTACATCACCTTTCCTTTTAACAACACTCAGTAAACGTTTGGGAATTGAGGAGACCAGTTTTTTAAGTGTTTCAGGTGGAATTCTTTCCCATTCTTGCTTGATGTACACCTTAAGTTGCTCAACAGTCCGGGGTCTCTGTTGTCATATTTTACGCTTCATAATGCGCCACACATTTCCAATGGGGGACAGGTCTGGACTACAGGCAGGCCAGTCTAGTACCCGCACTCTTTTACTACGAAGCTACGCTGTTGCAACGCGTGCAGAATGTGGCTTGGCATTGTCTTGCTGAAATAGGAGGGGGCGTCCATGAAAAACACTTTGCTTGGATGGCAACATATGTTGCTCCAAAACCTATATGTACCTTTCAGAATTAATGGTGCCTTCACAGATGTGTAAGTTACCCAAGCCTTAGGCACTAATACACCCCTATACCATCACAGATGCTGGCTTTTGGACTTTGCGCCTATAACAGTCTAGATGGTTCTTTTCCTCTTTGGTCCGGAGGACACGACGACCACATTTTCCAAAAACAATTTGAAATGTGGACTCGTCAGACCACAGAACACTTTTTCCACTTTGCATCAGTCCATTTCAGATGAGCTCGGGCCCAGGAAAGCCGGCCGCGCTTTTGGGTGTTGTTGATAAATGGAGATTTAACTTGCACTTGCAGATGTAGCAGCAAACTGTAGTGACTGACAGTGGTTCTCTGAAGTGCTACTGAGCCCATGTAGTGATGTCCTTTACACAGAGATGTCGGTTTTTGATGCAGTACCGCCTGAGGGATCGAAGTTCAATGTTGGTTTTAGGCCTTGCCGCTTACGCACAGTAATTTCTCCAGATTCACTGAACCTTTTGATGATTTTATGGACTGTTGATGATGAAATCCCTAAATTCCTTGCAATAGCTCATTGAGAAATGTTGTCCTTGAACTGTTCGACAATTTGCTCACGCATTTGTTCACAAAGTGGTGACCCTCGCCCCATCCTTGTTTCTGAATGACTGAGCACTTCAGGGAAGCTGCTTTTATGCCCAATCATGGCACCCACCTGTTCCCAATTGGCCTGTTAATAAGTGTTTAATGGGCATTCCTCAACTTCCTCAGACTTTTTTGCCACTTGTGCCAACTTTTTTGAAACATGTTGCAGGCATCAAATTCCAAATGAGCTAGTCTACCAGTTCTAACGTTAAGTATCTTGTTTTTGCCGTGTATTCAATTGAAAATAAGTTGAAAGGGATTTGCAAATCATTGTATTCTGTTTTTATTTACAATTTAAACAATGTCCCAACTCCACCGGTTTTGGGTATTGTATATTGGCTGAATACAAGAATAAATCCATACAATATTTTGAGGTACAGAGTCCATGACAAGATTATCATATTGCAATACATGTTGGCAGAAGAAGGTCTTACCGAAGCCTGAGGGACCGACAACCAGACAATAAAAAGGGGTTTGAAACCTGAAATCATAATCAACCTCCTCCATCATTTTTTTTTTTTTAGTATCCAAAAGGTAGTGTCTTACCGCCCGTGAGCAAACGTTCTTCTTATGGTGCACAATGCTGTGTTGCGGCCTCTCGATCTCACCTTCAGCTCCACCCTGAATGTATCCATCCACCAGATCTCTGACGCTGTCAAAATTGATCTGCTGACTACACTCCCACGTCTGAGTAATACCTTTCACTTTCAAGACGGACTTTTTCCCTCGCTTCGTCCTTTAAGCATAGGTTTTGGGCCCTGCAGACACAAACTCCTCAATGCTATCGCCATCCAACTCGTCCGTCAACTTACCAATATAGTGACTGAGCTTTAAAGGCGTGTCACCCTCTCTCACCACATAGATCAAGCCGTCTGTGTCAACGTAGAGAAGACTGCTTTGCATCATCTCCACGCATCTGTGAAATTTCAGACGAATATACGCCGTGGTGAATGCTGCAACAAAAATATTAGTGGCCTTGTTGGGGGGACAGAGGGTTCTGTACCTCCACTGAATCAGAGCCTTCTTTTCATCCAAAGCGGAAAAGTATCTGACATCATATTTGCCTGATTTGCCTGATAATTTTGCACACTCTGTAGCCCTTCTCCAAGGCTTTGTTGAGCTCGGCCGTGACCCATATGCCTGTCAAGGTTCGCTCATGATCATTGTGCAGGCAGGGACCCTGTTGAAAATTTGCAGCTGCGCACGTCCTGCACAATGGAAAGATCTATTTTCCTCCCAGACCCTTGTAAGGGAGGACTGGCAGGTACAACCCCCTAGGAGGTAACACCACAGCGTAAATCAGGCCAAAATACTCCGTGGGATCTCGAAAATCCCTGAGAATGATGGTGTGATGGCCCAGGGGATAATCTGAGGTGGCGTTAATGGAGGGATACAATGAGGTGAAATCAACATAGTACACTCTCTCATTAGGTTTAGCAGTGTATCTCAGCCTAAAGGCGTTTGTCCTACCTCCGTAGAAAGCGTTTTGGGGGTTGAAGGGCTGAGGTGGTTTTGAAATAATCCAGAAACTCTTTAAGTTCCGGGTATGATTTCTTCAGAGCCTCCCATTGATGTTCCCACATGACTGTGAGACGCACGCCATGCTCAACCTCCAGCGTGGCTGCATAAAAACTCCTCCCTGAATATGGAACAGCCTTTTTGCCAGAATATCCACATCATTTTTACAGTAATGTACAGCCTCTGCCTTCAAATCAAACCTTCCAAGTTTCCCGATCGTACCAACAGTAGAACTCTACCTGTTCAGAAGTGGTCATTTGATCAACACCATGTTTAGCGGGTGACGAATAAGCCCCGATGTAGTGCAGACGATCTTCTGAGCTAAATTGGTGTGGAAAATAACCTTTTCTGTGATCATCAAAACCTAATGCTTTAGGCGTATCACAGAGTCGAATCGTGAGAAAAGAAAGTGAATCCATAAGTTTCAAACGATAATGAGGATCCTGCAGACAGAGTATTTTACTACCCATCATGATAAGACGATCAGTCACTCATCATCACTCATTTTTTTGGCAAGAATTTCATTGTCTAGAGTTTTTTCAAGTTTTCTCTTTCCCCCTCCGCATGGGTTACGAGCTATTTGAACCAAAAACACAATATCGCTGTTTGAACAGATATCCCCTCAGACTGTACAATGCATTCTAGCAGACCTTCAAAAGCCGGGGAGATGTTTGCACCCTCATTATCATCCACCACAATCATGTTGTGGTCTTGCATATGACCGGCTACAACCTCAATTTGAACTCTATCCTGTCGATTCTCTTACTTCATCTGCCATGTCATGGAGCTGTACAAGCATGTTTCTGTGGAGTTCAGCCATGTTAGGTACTTGATGCCGCGGAGGGATAACGAATCTGCGTCTCAGACGTACAATTTGAACGCTCAGCGTTCTCTTGAACCCTCCCTACACCATGCTGGACTGGTGAGTTCCGTTCAGTTTCGTGATAATCTGAAGCCTCAGAAGTTACATCTGAAACGTTTACAGGTTCTTTGGGTCTGTTTGAAGGGAAAATATTATACTCTGGTTGAAGATGCCTCGACGCTTGACTGTGTACTGCTCCCTGATAATGAAAGATTAGTGGCTATACTGCTTATTGAATCATGCGCTGAGCAAATACTGCTATCATCTTCGTCACTAGACGAATACAGTTTTCTTCGTCACTACTGGAGTAAATCCTGCTATCCTCATCTATGCTAGCGATTAAATGGTCAATTATGTCAGCAATCTCATCCTCTATGAAATCTAATCATGACAGCTGTGATGAATTGATTTGGTCATCCATCGTATTTACATAGCTGTGTTACAGGAACAGGTTTAAAAAATATGTTCTATCAGTGACTAGTGTTGCCTCCGTCTTCTTCTTGTATGACGGTTGGAAACCAATTTGCGGGCATGAGGCGCATAACGGTATATTACGAGCCCCTTATGACATCTGTCCCAATGCGCGTCACATCTGTGCACACTAACCCATTGTTCAGGTTCAGATATTCGTGAACCTAGCGCTGTGTGGTGATCTCTCTTGCAGCCCGATGGGCGACCCCTCTCCTTGCCACAGCGGACGTCAATGCTGGGGATAGAGAATAATTCAATATAAATTCAGATTCAGTATAAACTAAATAAACATAACACATACAACACCCTGAAAAATGATGCTGAGAGGTGAAAACTTGCTCATGTGAAGCATGAATTAATCAAACATGTCAACATGAATTAAAAATAGAGAAAAAAAATTGAAAAAAAAATTTGTCAACATGAAAAAAAAGATAAAAATAAAATGAAAAACTAGCAATAATTCAATTTAAAAATAGGAAAAAAAATTAAAAATTAGAAATGAAATAAAATCAAACATGTCAACATGAATTAAAAATAGGAAAAAAAAACTAGAAAAGCATTTGTAGAAAAATAAAATACACGTCAACATGAATTAAAAATAGAAAAAAGTGAAAAAAAGATAAAAAATAAACTAAAAACAAAATTCAATTAAAAAATAGAAAATAAAAAATATAAAATGAAATAAAATCAAACATGTCAACATGAATTAAAAATAGAACAAATTGTAAAAAAAATTGTAAAAGAAAAGAAATAAATACAAATAAAATTAAAAAAACTAAAACTAATTCATTTGAAAAAAAGAAAAAAATTAAAATAGAAATAAAATCAAATAATTAAAAATAGAAAAAAAGAAAAATATAGAAAAACTAAAATAAAAACTAAAAATAATTCAATTTAAAAATAGGAAAAAAAAATCAAAAATTAAAAATCAAACATGTCAGCTTGAATTAAAAATAGAAAATAAATAAATAAACTCGTCTTCTCTCCGAAGTCTCCTTCTTTCCTGACTGGTTCCCCTTGTCCGCTGCGGGGTATGAGGTGGCGTGATGAAGGCCTGGTCCTCTAGAACTGGTGGTGGCTGCGGCGGAGGTGGTGGCGGTGGAGAGGACGCAGATGGTGCTGTTACAGATGGACTCGGGGTAGTTGGTCGGGGTGTAATGGATTGAGGAACCGGGCAGGATGAGAATGACTGTGCAGGGGGGAATTTCAAAGCCCTTGGTCTGAATGGGGTTGAAGAGCCAGACTTGACTTGATCTGACAAGATTTTAACAGAACTGCTTTACCCCCTGTGCTTGTCCTGGACCCGACTCTCTTGTCCAGAATTCAGTGGTTCTGTAACAAAACAACAACAACAACAAAAAAAAAAATGTCAAAAACAATGTTAAATGTTGGTTAATCTTCAACCCTCTCTCTCCCTCCATTTTGTGCAGTTTCCACCTCCCCCCAACGCACACACACACCCACTCATCTCTCTCTTTCTCACTCGCTCTCTTTATCTCCCAACGCACACATACACACACACACACACAACTTTCTCTCCATGGCACGTATCTCGCGGCTGACCAACAGTAGACTTAGACGTCATTCATATGAAACACTGGCAGGTTTTTACAAACTCCTCAGTCTGTCAAAGCAGTCAGCGTGTAAGCATCGTACAGCGGCCTAGAGGCTTGTTGTTGTAAAAGCACAAACAACACTCACCGAACGCTTGAACCGAAGTAAACGCTGCGGCTGAACTTCTCTTAGATGTCTTAGCCGCATCTGCCGAGCGAGAGGGGTCAGTTATTTTGGAACGTCCAGACTTCTGACGTTTCCTGTTTTCATCCTCCGCGGGGGTAGAGAGAGAAGAACCGCATTCCTTGCCGTTCTGCACGATCCCGGGGGCTTCACCACGATAAACGCCGCTGGACTGGGCCGTTTGGTCGGGAAAAGGTCTGTTCATCAGTTCTTCAAGCTCATCTGTTTCGGTCAAATCAGTTTAAAAAAAAGAGCATTTCCTCAATCAACCATCTAAAATTGGAAACTGAATTAAAAAATAAGTACAATAAGTATCAAACACAGGCAAATTGGTGGCCTGTTGCTGCTGCTGCTGCTGAATGTCCATCAAACTCAAGACATGCTCTGCAAAAACCAAAAGAAAGTTCAATGTTTGATTGTACATCAGCATGCTCAAACGTATGAATGTATGTATGAATGTTAGTACATACTCACTCATGGTTGAAGTCTTTGTTAGCTGTCGTTAACGATGCAAGTAGGTCTGACGGAGGGCTTGCAGGAGCGTTCCGAAGACGATTGATGCAAAGGATTTCACCGTCTTATATGTACGATTTATTTATTTTTTTCGTCTGGGAATCACTGGGTTTTCTCTGCCAAGCAGTTGTGTAAGTCTGACCTCACGCACACACACTGGGAGTCCATGTGTCCACGTGTCTTGACCATACCCTGTATAGAAGCGAGTCAACACTATTTTGGCCATACCTACGCATATTGCACGGAACATTAAAAACCCACTGCTGCGACCAGCCCATGTAAATTATAATCTTGTCCTGGATCCAGTCTCTATATAGCACCTATAGCTATAAAACCATCAACACACAACACAACCCCCGCAACACATACACACACACACACACACACACACACACACACACACACACACACACACACACACTGTCCTCAACTATCAAACCATCAACACCCACCAAAATGGCCTTCATTCACACACAAACACACACACACACACACATCTTCCACACGGTACATCTGCCACATAAATCCTGACCGTGCTGACCTCCTTCAAACTTCTTGATCTCTTTTTCTTATATCATATATCATATATATGTATATTATTTCATTTATATCCATTTTATATCACATTTATTTGAAATGGGTGTGGCTTTGCAGTTTAATATTAAAGAGGGCGGGACTTTGGAATTGTGGCCCCTATAATCTCTCTGACGAACTGACAGAGTGTATTACTGACTACATAAATTTCTGTGTGGACTCAAATGTCCCAACAAGCACTGTGTGAAATGTTACCCTAACAACAAACCATGGGTAACAAAGGACATCAAAAACATCTTAAATAATAAAAAGAAGGCTTTCAGAGAAGGCAATATGGATGAGCAGAGGATTATTCAGCGTGAGCTGAAGTTGAAAATCAGGGAGGCCAAGGAAAGCTACAGGAGGAAGCTGGAATATAAACGCAAGACAAATAATATGCAGGAGGTCTGGAGTGCCATGAAAACCATCACTGGCTACAGACCGAAGAGCAGCAAGGTCGTTGAGGGACACAAAAACAGGGCCAATGAGTTGAATGTGTTTTTCAACAAATTCGACACAGAGGCACCAGTCCACCCCCTAACCATCAACAACAACGATCCCTACTGCGGTCTGTGCCCTATCAGTGCCCTCGGATCTCCTGACACCTCCCCTCACCCCGGATCTTCTCCCATTCTCCTGTGAAAGTACTGGACCCCCAGCTCACACCTTCACCCAACCTCACGTCACCTACGTCACAGCTCAAACAACAGACCTCACCAACCCCTCCTCCCCACCAGGGCCAACACTTTGCCAAGTCAGGAATCAGCTGAGAGCCCTCCACTCAGGCAAGGCAGCGGGCCCGGATGGATTCTCAGTCAGCTCCGGCTCATGGTCACAACATCTCTGGACCCCCTCCAGTTCGCCTACCAGCCCCACCTGGGAGTAGATAATGCCATCATCTACCTGCTGAGCTGGGTCGACACACACCTGGACCAGCCTGCCAGCTTGGTGAGAATCATGTTCTTGGATTTCTCCAGCGCCTTTGATACCATTAGGCCAGCTCTGCTGGGGATGAAACTGACGGAGATGCTGGTCAATGCCTCCCTTGTGTCCTGGATTATGGACTACCTAACAGGTAGACCACAGTACGTGCGCCTGCAGGGCTGTGTGTCAGACGCAGTAGTTAGTAATAGCGTAACGTTCTGTTTTCTGTGGTCTGCTGGGGCAGCAGATTAAGGGTGTCGGACACTAACAGACTCAACAAACTCATCTGCGAAGCTGGTGATGTGGTGGGGTGAAACTGGACTACTTGGAGACGGTTATGGAGAGAAGGATGCTCCTGAAACTAAGCAGCATCCTGGGCAACATCACCCACCCCCTCCATTAGCTCCTGGTCCAATACAGAAGCACATGGACCAACAGACTGAGACTACCCATCTCAAAGACCGAGCGCCACAGGAGGTCCATTCTTCCAGTGGCAATAAAAACATATGATTAATTCGTGAAAAAATTATAATGAAGGATTCTTTGGCTGGGTTTTCTGTTCTTGATTCTGCATTTTCTTCCACATTGTTTTCTAAGCACTTTTGTATCGCTTTTTTTGTACTTTATAATATTATTTCTTTTTAATTTATTGTGATATAATTTATATCTGTACAGAGCATTTTTACGAGCACAATTTCCCTTGGGATTAATAAAGTTTTCTGATTCTGATTCTGATTGTGTTTGTCTCTCAGGGTCAAGACTTCCACCTCAAACTGGCAATATGTATTTCCCAAAATCTCAAAACTGTCTGACCACAAAGCAAAGCAGCGAACTGACTCAGAACATCTTGGAAGATCTGATCTCAGAGGTCAAACGTCAAGGAATCGATGGAGCAGCTGAGTCTGCTTGTCTCCTCTGCGGGTAAACACCAGGAGTCCAAGATGATCTGGTCAATTTACTCTCAATCATTCATGTGATTCAATCTTTAAAAAGAATCCACCTTTTTCACCAATAATTAATTTTGTCAAAAATAAATTCTGAAAAACCCTTTCCTTTTTGGACCTTGCAGCCAATTATGCAATGCGCAGTTTCAGTGGCAAGACCGGGGGGTTTCATTTCTTACATTGATATACAGTAACTGGATGTAGCGCTCTGCCTTTTGCACTGTATTGTGTTCAATGAAACGACATTTGACTGATCACAAGATTTAGTTCTGGTTTCTGTTGATGATTTGTTGTTGACACTGTTTCCTTGATAACCTCCAATGAGTATGGGAACCATCTGCAGGGCAGTAGAAAGTCTCAAATATGTGTCTAAGGTCAAGAAGTTACTGAAGGAATTTGCTTTTATTAGTATATCTTTATAATTGTGTTCTGATCTCTGGGAGCCAGAGCCTCACTGGATTCTGTGCACACAGGGTCTAAGGACTGCTCTCCAACTGTACAATTGTTTTTCAATAAATTTCTTGCTTTGCTCAAACTCATCCAGGTTTCAGTTATTATAGTCTCACTCAGTGCAGTTAGTACACAATCATTTTGATCTATATCACAATATCTTCGTCTTCTTTTTCTTTCGGCTTCTCCCTTCGGGGGTCACCACAGCGGATTGTATTCCTCCACCTCTCCTCTGTACACGTCTGAACCATCTCAATCTCGCCACTCTGGTTTTGTCTCCTCAACACCTGACATGTGCTCTCCCTCTGATATACTGGTTCCTGATCCTATCCATCCAGCTCACATCCAGAGAGAACCTCAGCATCTCCCACCTTCATTATCTGTGCATCCTGTAACTTCACCTGTCGACTTGGGTCCCTCTCATTCACACGTATATTTTCTGTCTTACTGTGGCTAACCTTCATTCCTCGTCTTTCGAAGGCATACCTCCACCTCTTCAGCTTATCTCCCACTTGCTCCCTGTTCTCAGCACAGATCACAATGTCATCTGCAAACATCATCGTCCAAGGGGTGTTGGAGAAGAACTTAATATATCTCATTGGAAACGTGCAACAGTTAAGTTAAAGTATGATCTGTTTCCTAACACCAAAGGAATGATGAACTGTGGTTCACCCATGCTGGACTCAGTTTAACAGTTTAACATTAATAGCTACTTTTGCAACAGAACGTTCAGCTGAGTATCCATGTACGTAAGACGCAGGATATCTAGCGTCTGTAAGTTCAGGTCATGATGGCCCAGCCAAGCGTCCTGGATTCAGGGAAAACATTTCACACTTCCAGTGATCAGGTATTCTAATACGGTCATGTGTTTGTGCGTAATATTATGTGTTGGATTCAAGGAACGCCCTTGGTCCTGTTGTGTATTGGATGGTTTAATGGATTTGACAAACGCCCTCGGTCCAATCTGTATTTAATGTGTCTGTACTTTGACTTCTTTGATGCTGACCACTGATGCTGACCGTTGACAACTAGATGCTGATGCTGATGTGGAATAAATTAAGTCTGCATCCCATGACCTCTGTGGTCGTTATGGATCTCCTCCTGCGCTCTGGTTTTGTGGAACCCACTGACCGGACAACATGATTGGCACCCATTCATGTGGGAACATAATGACACCTAAACGGTCTCACCGAAGATTGAGTGTTTGACTCGATCGCTGCAGCGCAAGGGCACTTGAGGTAAGATACCGTTCTCTTCCTTTATGTGCTGCTGGGTGAGAGCTGGATACAGAATCAACCTCACGGCCAAAGAACCAAATTTAGAGATTGGGGAGAGAGGAGCACAGTGGTAGCGTCAAATTGATCTATATACATAGTACCAAAAATAATTTGATACTGAGAAGCACTTGTGTACTCAGAAGTGCTTGTGTATTTTGAGAAAGCGCTGTAAATTGAAATGCACTTGTGATGTTGAGACATGGGTGTATTGTTTGTTTACTGCACAGGCCTTGATGCCTGAGGTTGTTTTTCCGGTGAATGAAAGACACAGGGTTGTGTTTAAGAGATTCGGGACGTAATGGGCCCATGGGCTCCAGCCAAAAAACTGGACATGTCATAGCTGCCCTAGGCCTGATTCAGGTGCAGGTGATTGCAGGCCGACAGAAGGCACGGACAATGAGATTAAAGGATTTAATAAACAACAATGTACAATATAGAAGACGGAGACAGGAACTAAGGACGCCAGAACCCAAAACACGAACTGGGATATACACAGAGGGACTGGGGAAAAATCTGCAAAATAAGAGAGGTGAATTAATATCAACCTGCAAAAAGGAGAACAGATAAACACTCGGATAACAACACGAGGTCCAATTAACTTAAAGCGCTGCGTGGAGGAGAAAGCAAAGTTTTCTTGGCACAAAACGGACAGAGCTGCTAGTTGTGTGTGTGTGTGTGTATTATGTCCCCAGTCTAGGGGGAAGGTGGACACAACATGATTGTTTCCATTCTCCAAGCACTCCAGCAGCTGTGAGGGGAAATTTAACATAAATTTATTCAGCGCTAACACAAAGCAACCATTTCTCTGCAAAGTGAAACAAAAGTAAAAGACACAGTCCACAAACAAAGAAACAAATTTCCCTTCCTTCTCGAGTCAGAAGTGGCAAACAAAAGTTCTTGACATACACTAAACTAAGAATGCTTGTAGAAACGTAAATTGAGGGATTTTACACGAATGAAATGCATTGACAAAAAGGAACAAAACAAAAACTCTGAATACCAACTCTGAGGAACATCCACACAACAGAACAATCACAAGACCACGGAACAACACCTGCTGCTGGCTTGGGAGTGGTTGGAGAAGAGAGAGAGAGAGAGCAGGTAGCAGCTACAGGTACTTGTAGGCATCTCCACTCCCTCTGATAGGCTGCACTCCGGCTCCAGCAAATCAGCGTCCATCTGGCCACACCCACCACCACACACTGCAGGAAGCAGAAACTGCAGTCTTCTGTTAAAAGGCAATATGACCCTGGGGTCATAACAGTATGCGTGCAATCATGACATGTGGTTGATATAGCATATCTTTGTGTGCACCTCAACTGTTAAACTGTTGGCCCAAACACTTATACCAATCAATCACTGGAAGACACTGTTAGGACAGCTAAAACAGAGGCTCATAACACTGAATTCATATAAACATAAGTGAATACAACAAAATACAAAATGAATGAAAAACACTTGGGAACTTGGGCTCATCTCCAACTGAGATGAGCCCAATGAAGACGTTGTCATCCGCAAACTTGATCAGCTTCACGGACTCATGGCTGGAGGTGCAGCAGTTAGTGTACAGAGAGAAGAGCCATGGAGAGAGAACAGATGTTGAGGGTCCGACTGTCGGAGACAGTCATCCGCAGCCGCACACGCTGACTCCGGCTGGTCAGGAAGTCTGTAATCCATCTACAGAGGGAGTCAGGCACGTTGAGCTGGCAAAGCTTGTCTTCAAGCAAAGATGGAAGAATCCTGTTAAAGGCAGAGCTGAAGTCTACAAACAGGATCCTGGCATAGGTTCCTGTTCTAGGTTCTAGGAAGAAATCAGTGATATCTGCCATCTGCAATGTCAGGTCGTAATGGTCCAGCCAAGCGTCCTGGAGTCAGGGAAAACTTCTAAAACTTCCAGTGACCGGACATTCTTATATGGTCATGTGTTTGTATGTAATATTGTGTGTTGGATTCGAGGAACGCTCACGTCCAATTGTGTATTGGATGGTTTAATGGATTCAAGGAATGCCCTTTGTCAAGTCTCGTATTTTTTGTCAAGTATTTAGTGTATCTGTACTGTCACTTCTTTGATGTGTCCAATTAACCTAGTGACCTTGTCTTTGGGCTGTAGGAGGAAAACGGAGAACCTAAACAAAACCCACGCACACATGAGAAGTCCATGCAGACAGGTGGTCCGACCCAGGCATCGAACATGTGTCCGTAACTTTATTAATGATACACAAAATATCTCCACAATGTGTCGACTCAATATCCTTTCCCTAACTACTGTGGCTGTGACTATGACTTCTGCAAACTTTTCAGTCTGACCTCAATTAAGGCTCCTTCCAGACATCTGCCATTCATCCACGGATGATTGGCACTGGCTTAACAGGGCCATTACTTCAAACATCCCATGGTCTTCGGTAGAACAATACATATTGTGAGTGAACAATACCGTGAAGACATTAAACATACTCTGAATCTTACTTTTTAGATGTATTCTGTGTATGTGCTTCTTGTAATGTTCAACCATCAGTCTGCTATCCAGATTCCATGTGCACAAGGAAAGAGACACAAATCATCCTCATAACTCAGCTGAGTAATTTGGGGCACAGTTTCAAACATTTCATGCAGGAGCTTTTCCCCTGAAAAACAGCACAAGTGGTGAAGGAAACCACAAAGAGAATGCTGGGTGCCTCGCCTGGAAAAGGAAAGGAGGTCAGGGAGAGTTGGAGGTGGAGCGATGACGTTCAGGAAAATATCAGGAAAAGGAAGGACACAAAGAAAATGAGGGATAAGCTAAGAAATGACGAAAGCAAACAATACCTGGAATGCAGACATGGGGCAAAGAGAGAGGTTGCTAAGGCAGTGGCTTTGAGGGAGTTGTGTGAAAGACTGGAAAGCAAAGTAGAGAAGGATGTACTCTGGATAGCCAGCCACATCGAGGATGGGCCAGGAAAGGATGTGAAACAGGTTAAAGAGACACCATGTCATGTCTGCACTTTGTTTGTATGTCTTTGTATTTTCCATGATTGTCTCATGCTTTTATTTTGTGATTCCCGGTTGCTCTTCTGTTTCCTCTTCCTTCCATCCCTTCAGCTTCACGGGCAGCACAGCTGGCGTTCATTTCATCATAAACCTTCCATGGATATCAACTCCTCAACGTCAGTTTGTGCTGCCAGATGGTTGCTTCCTCTTCTTCAATGACTACACCTCAGATACGTGTATACCTATATACAGTGCATACATAGGTACAGTACACGCAGAATATAGCTCCATTTAAAAAAGGCCATCAAACTTAATATATAGAATCAGTGTGACCTTTCACAGTCTCCCAAGTCCTCCAAGATCAAGTTCAAGAACTCAGAGAGGTGATTTGACAGTGCCACAAAAAAGTTGGCAGATTCTGCCAATTATACCTACGAGTATACCATTATGCCATATCTTGACTATCTATGACTTCAGTTTGGGAAGACAGAGGTTTTTAGCAGGGTCAGGATCTGGGTGGCTTGAGCTGTACGAGACATTCAGTCCACAGATGTTTAAAAAATACACAAAAAATACAAAAATGGTGTGTTTGTACTTTGATTTACAGAAATCAATATTCTGGAAGGTTCCATTGTGTATTTCTTTCAACTTCAGTCATCAAACTTTACTGATGGAGTAGCTTCATATTAAACTAAAATTGAAAAAGCATGATTTTAAATTATCAATTATGATGCTCATGGTCATTTTCAGCAACTTTATTCCGAAAATACATGATAGAATACCATGAAATTCCTGTGTGTCTTCATCAGGTCCAGTACTGTAAGTCTGTATCTGTTTCATTGCAGCCCAACTAAAAGTTGGACCAGGAAACGATTAATATTTTAAAACACATAATGCTTGTTATGGTCACTTTCAAAGGAGCTTTATTCTGAAAGTGCACGATCGAATACCATGAAACATCCTGTGTGTCTTAAACAGGTTCTACTGTCATTTTATGTCAGTTTTATGGTTGACAAACTCATGTTTTCTTCATAAAAGTATGGAATCCTTTCAAATGCCTTTATTTTGAAGTTTTCCGTGAGGACCCTGCTGGAGACGGCATCACCATAAGTAGCAATGTATACGTGCTAGAGAGAGTAATGCCACTCCGAATGGGTGCTGGCTTGACCGTTGTCATCAAAGCGACTATGGTGAAGGAAGTTGAAGACAAATCGACATGGCTGTAGCTCATCGTGTTGTGAATAACAAAACAGCTGATATCTGGTTTGTTATGTGTTCCTCAAAAAAGCTAAAATCAAGGAACACACATACTCGGTTACATTCACGACTATTCGGATGTATAGTGTTATGTTCCGTGTTTTTCTTCTGCTTTTATTTTGTTATTTCCTGTCTGTGTTCTTCTTTTCCTTTGTTCCCCCCAGCTTCATGCCAACACAGCTGGAACTTGTCCGATGATCAAGCCGCGCTGATTTCTACACCTGAGTTCCAGTCTGTGCTGCCCGATAGTTGTTCCGAGTACTCCGGTAAAGTCCTCCTCAAAATGAGCTCTTTGAAATCTATCTTTTGTATGTGTTATTTCTGGCACTTCCTTGTTTGCTCTTTTTAGTTTGTTTCCTGCCTTTTATAGCCACGTTGTGCGCTCTGTGAGAGTTTAGGTACGTTCACACCAAACGCGACTTCCGCGAGCGACACGACTGATTTACACACAAAGTCAATGGAGTTGGGCGATTGACGGCGATCAGCGGCGTCCAACATGGACAGCGACACGACTGGAGTGTGCAACGCTACGCGATTTGAGCTCCATACGGCGATTCCAGCTACTCAAGACGACACAACTGGGCTACTGCGACAGTCGCAGTAGTTCAAAAAATTGAACTACTGCGACCAGTCGCGGAGCGTTGACCAATCAGAGAGCAGATCCGCAAGTGACGTGTCCCGGCGGAGGAGACGCTAATCGCTGCAGTTGTTTGCCAGCAGACTTTCCGCCATCCTGTCGTGAGTGACACAATTTGTGCATTTTTTAATTTCCACCGGAACATAAATAGGAAGAATCTTGTCCGGAGGAAAAGTTCGCCACAACGGTGGCGTGACTGGTGAGTTGACACCTTTACTTACGTAAGTTTACTTAAGTTATATTCGCCTAAACGCAATGTCCACCGAGTGTACGTGGCAAATGTACTGCTGCGACTGTAGGAACTACGTATGCATGGCGACGGGATAAATAAGTACTGTTTCTGATTTAATTTAATTCAGATGAGACGTCATGAAGGGTCTGTTTATATGAGGGGAGGATGGTGACCGAGGAGTGGTCAGCGGCATCTACTGTAGTGCCGTGAAGTGTGCGTTCTTCTCCGTCCTCTCTCTTCTGGAGACCTCAGCGAACATGACTGGAGAGGCAGCAGCTGCAGCAGCAGCAAGGTAGGTTTGTAATTTATTCGTTAATTTATTGTTGACATTCTGAATACTAGCTCAATATATAAAAAAAAAAAAAAACGTATGCAGCTTTCTGTATTGCTTTTTTTCAGTATAGCTAGTACAATATAATCACGCTATGCTGTCATTAAGGAGAGGAGGAGGATGGATCCACTCATGATGTTGGTGATGAGGAGGATGGACTTTCCTTTGCCTCACCTGGTGCTGCTGCATCTCCTCCACCTGCCACTGGCGCCTCCTCATCCACTGCTGCTCCTGATGTATGTAGAAATAACATTTTCTAGCATTATTCTATTTTTTTATTAAATGTTATTCTTCTACATCATTCAAGCACTCTCATAGTGACATGACTTGCTTTTGGTTAACTATTGCTGTCCTATACAGATTTTATTTATTAGTACTCATCACTATCACTATTGAACTCAACTTTCATTATGTGCAGGACACTGAAGGAAGAGAGCAATAGAGGAAGGGGTCACCGGATGCTGAGGCTGAGCTCAGACATCTACTAATGAGCTTCTTCCACAAACCCAGCTCAGAAGAAGGGACAGTTTTCAAGGTCCTCGTTCCTTCCAGGTTCCACATAAATTTAAAATGTACATGTTACTTTACCAAGCAAAACAACAGCTGAAATTTGGATAATTTGGACCCTTCATTTATTTTCTTTGTAGCCACAGTCTCATTAAAGAACCGGACGCCGCCCCACTTCCTCCTCCTCTCTTGACCCTCGTCCCCCTGGGGAAGATCCTTCAAAACACACCTACGTAGTTCACTTCAAGTTTGACTGTGATTCGGTGTGTATTGAATGTGTATAAATGAATGAGTTACTTTATTTTTGCAAATAATGTGTTTGACTGATTTGAACATTTATTTTTTGTGAAAAATGGCTTCACAGACAAAAATAAAATCAAAACCACCTTGCAAAATGTCAAAAAATTGATATGAACACAGCTTTGTTTTATTGCAGAGATGAATTATACATGGAAGGACCTATGCTTAGTTAAAATAGGTGGCTGACTCTTGAATGAGCAGTTGTGTTGCACTGATAACTGTTTTTTCCACAAAGGAGAAGCCTCATCAGCGACAAAAACATATGCGGTCGGTGGCCGTGGTCCTCTGGTCAGCTCCTGGAAGTGGACGGTCGCACCAACACTGAAGCAGTTGGTGATGAGTCTCCTGTTACCGAATACCTGCAAAATATAAAACATAAATGTATATGTAAACATACAGTATATATAAACCATACAACAGTATGTCAACTACAGGATAAATAGTTTGATCACAATGCATTTAACTGTTGCATTAATTGATTAACACAAAGTGGCGCTAACTGACAAGACTCAAAGAAAATATAAATATTGTTTCAAATACTCTAGTTTTCGTGTACAAATTATTGACGATGACAGATTACGTATCTCCGAAAATTACTTCAAGCATACAGCAGATACGACCGCGGAGTTCATTAATTGATGACAGTTCAGACAGACTTGGACACAAGTCACCGTACATAACTACACATCGAGTTGCTTACCGAGGACAGACCGCGGGCACTGATCCGGACCAACAGGTCGTCCAACTAGCGGCGGTTCCGCCTGAAGTACCGCTCGAAGTGGCCGTATCCCGGTGACGCTGCTGGAGGAGGTGGTTAAATTCACCAGTGTGAGCGGCTCTGGTGAATGCTACGAAACGAGAGACGTCTCTTTTTCCGGGTTTTCATTGAATAAGTAGCGAGCACCGGCTGCGCCATCTTCAATCCACCGTCCACAACAACTTGAGACCACGCCCCCCGGCGACTGACTACTTTGGCGACGTGTTCGAACCGGGCAGGTGGCAACTAATCACGGCCTGAGCAAGCTACCTGCTACTGATGACTGGCGCTACCGCGACTGAAAAGTCACGTTTGGTGTGAACATACCTTTTTTCTTACTTGTGTTTTATTTTCCCTCTGTGATTCTGACGAGCATAATTAGTAGAATATATAAAATGTTAATTTATATATATGAATATTCTTCTGCACATGTTAATGGTCTCACCATTTTCATCAACATGTATGTTTTTGCACAATTGATTCTGTTTCATTAATGGCCAGATGACTTACATTACAGCAAGATAACTTATGTTTCAATAAATTCATCCTCTCACACTCAACTGAAAATGTCTATTCCGCTCAAACAACTGAATAAATAAACAAACTGTATACAGATAAAGCCATTTAAAAGTTCCCAGCTTTCCATCGTGGCTCTGTGGCAGATCTTTGAAAGGTCTGTGACTAGTCCATGGCTCATTTCATGGACCCCTGCAGGCCCCCAGTGGTAATTTAATCACCTGGGATGATGTAGTCTGCGGGGAGTGCTCCTAAACAGCCTGAGCTGGATTGCATTATTTATCCTTGGGGAAGCGCGAGGATACATTTGGCCCTCAGCAATTTCAATAGTGGAACTGAATCTTTCTCCGTAATGAACAAAATAATACATGACTGAACCCATAAGGATTTGACAGCCATGCGTAGCAAACCCGTCTCCTCAATGTTCAGTACATGTGCACTAAGTTCTGCTTGGCACAAACGCCACTCGGACAAAACAGCATCAACATTGGGCCGATGACCAAAGAAAGATTGAGATATTAACGTGACAATTGTTGTAAGTGGTCTTGATACCTCAGTTTCAACCATTGAACGTCCTGGCAACCTGAGACCACGCCCCCCGCCGACTGAACTACTTTGGCGACGTGTTGGAACCGGGCAGGTGGAAACTAATCACTACCTGAGCAAGCTACCAGCTTACTGACGACTGGCGCTACCACGACTAAAAAGTTGTGTTCGGTGTGAACTTAATTTAATCCAGACTTTAGAAAGACAGAAAAGGCCAAGTGCGCAACGACGACGACAAATGATCAGGATTGTGGTCTCTGAGATGATTTGTAAGAATCCAACCAAACACAGCACAGCAGAGATAGCAAAAAGGGTGGTGGCCAGGTATCCAAAATCTTTTCAAGATGTGATTGATGGTGATGTTACTGGACTTGGACATCATTCCCTGGCAAAGCAACTCCAGTCAAGAGTTGAAAATGTCAAACGACCTGACACACCAAAGATAAAGAAACGCAAAACAGCATCGGGTGATGACACAGATGAAATTACTGTTAAACAAAGAGCAAATGCTCAAGACACATATGTCAACTGGATGCCGAAATATCTTCCCCCTCCCGGAGACTGAGAGTCAGCTCGAAAGAAAAAAAAAAAAAAAAAAAAAGATGGCTGTAGAGACAAACTTCAATTCAGATGCTGTGAAAGAAGTCCACCTATTTCACACAGCGTAAAGAGATCAATAATGGCACAAGCATCCAGAAGTTAAGGCAAGAATGGCCATTTTTGTTCAAGGAAGTTGGCATGGCAACACACTTCCGGGAACTGACTGGTGTGAGTTTAACTGAGTATTTCCTTGCTAATGTGGACAAAAAGGGGGCAAGTCTGTTAAACCTCTTCAAACGTGTTGTTGTACATAAACACAAAGGAGTTCTGGATGCTCTACTCAAGCTTCAAAATGAAATGGGTCTGTCCACTGGTAGCTTGGCAGAGGTCATACAGATGGTGCTTCTTTTACCTGCTCGTTTAATCTGCATCTGTTACATTTAATCGAGAAGACCAGCCTTGCTGAGGACGTTCAGATGGAGAATGTGCCACCAACACCCTGCCTCATTGTGTGTGGTAAGTACACTGAGCCAAACTTGCAAGCTTTCTGTACTAACACTCATTTGCAAATTGTAGCCCACCACTGAAACACGGGTTGACATTTTACTTGATGATAAGTTCTGGCAGTTGTATGACTCTCTTCCTTTATTTTAGGTTAGGTAGCTTTATTGTCAAATATGCTACAGTACAAGACATATAAGCATGGATGAAATATCTGTTCTCTCAGACCTGGACGGCATGACATAAAAATCAACAGACAGGAACAAATAATAAATAATTGATAAATAGACATAGGAGGACACATGGCAACAAAATCATCATCACATCAGTCCATCAGCCACCGGGGGGAGCACCTAGCTCATGACAGGATGAGCAGCACGGCAACATCCTCGACCCTAAACCCTCGCATCGGCTAAGGAAAAACTCTGGGGAAAAAAAAAACCTATCGGATGGAAAACAGAGAAACCTCAAGGTGAGCGTCAGAGGAGGGGTCCCCCACCCAGGATGGCCAGACGTGCAATGGATGGAGCCAAAAGTGCCTGGTGCAGACCCGGGGGCAGAGCAGGAAGGGAGTTCAGCATCATGACAGCCTGGTGGACGAAGCTGTCTTTCAGTCTGCTAGTTCGTGCACGGTGACTCTGGTACCTTCTCCCTGATGGCAGCAGGGTGAAGAGGCTGTGTGACGGGGGGGTCTCTGGCGATCCTCAGGGCTCTCAGTGAGGCGAGTCTTGTAGATGTCCAGGAGGGGTGGAAGAGGGACCCCGATGATCTTCTCAGCAGTCCTCACCACACGCTGCAGGGTCTTGCGCCAGGCGACGGTACATGAGACGGACCACACCGTGACGTTTGGCAGTGACTACTGCTTTAATGTACACTACCCAGTGGAACTACGGTCTACACTGGAATTCCACCAAAGGTAAAAAAAAAACCCTATCTTTCTGTACAATATCACAAATGCAAGGCATATTATATCCTAAGGTTGTTGTTCTTTTTCATAAAGGTGTTTCTTTTCAATAAACCGTGAGAGAGGCATCAACGTTGAGTGGAAGAAGAAGAAAAAAGTGGATGCAGTCAATCTGTCTTCACTCTGATCTCAGACCTTGCTGACCATGAGTGGACCTTAAAGTGATGTTGAGGGATGAAAAAGGTACCCTGGATTATGCACACCACAGCTGTTGTTTGTTTAAGTTTAAGTCTAGTACCGTTTGCACATGTTCAACTTAACTGCGCCGGATTTTGTACTTTAAGCAAGGTGCGATAGTTATTAAAAGATAATTAAAAGATATAATGTTTACAACTTCACAAATAAAGAGTTTCTATATTTGGTATCATGGTGGGTTTTTTTTTTCACAGTAAAGCATTCATTTTTTAGCTAGTAACTGGATTAATTCTGTATTTTATAGTTACAAACAAGTTTTTACAATTAAAAAAATGTTGTTTAACCATTTAAAATATCAGTCTTTCCATTTAAATTTTAAACATTGTTTATTTTTTTTTAATAAACCTTTTTTTCACAGTATAATAATTTATTAAACACATGATTTAACTGGCAAATCAACAGTATCAATGAATTTTTTTTTCATTGTGTGAAGCAAAGTGAAGCAAAAGTTTTACCGTAATTTAACGGTATACACCTACGATATATATGTATATATATATATGCCATGATGGCAACCACGTAATTTTACCCAGATAGCAATAGGACATGAAAGAGTGATGTCACAGTGGAAAAACCACAATGCATTATATGCCAACTGGAAAGGCAACTGTTTACAAACACCATTGGTTGCTCTCTGCGCTGTTCGTTTGTCTGTCTGTTAAACTTTTATCATGACGGAAACATACCATGTTATTAACAGCCAGACTCGTTGCCATGACTATGATTTCATTGATGGAGGAAGAGCCAAGGACTCCAAGGAAGCAACAGTGATGCATTGTGTTGCCTGGATAGCGGCCAAGAGACTTTCAAGCATCACCTCAATGATATCGCTCGACATGTTGCTGCGTTCACAGCAGTTTTGACTAGAAAGTTTGAATATACAAGCTCTGGATTAAAGCAAGCGTGTTGCTGTTTTGCGTAAGTAAAGCGTAGAAAAACTTGGCCCATATATTTTCAGTCATTGACGATTGATTTTGAGTTTGTGAATTTTTGACATTTCGCGATCTCAACATACTTTAACCAAATAATTGATCAAATCATGTGTTGTACTGCTTCACAAGTGTCATGTAGTAGTGCCTCATGGGCTTGCTTACGTATATCAAGGGAACAGATGTCGTTCATCTTAATTTTGACTTTATTGAATGATTCTTTTTTTACATCTTGCATTCATGGCATGATTTTGTTATGAGCTCATCCTTTCTCAGACTGCTGTTACTAAAATGAGGGATTCTTTTCTGAAAAAATCCGGCGTTACAAAAATGGTCATGGTTCAAATAAACAAATAATAATCACTACATCGAGACACGCAAGAAAAATAAATAAGCAATCAAAAAATATCTGAAAAACACCAACCGTGTGGAAATGGTAATAAGCGTCAAACCAAAGTAAAATTAGCGCAATCTCACTTCCGGCCAGCTCGATGAGGATCTTCCCCTTCCTCTGTCGAGAGGGAAGCTCAAGTGGTTGTATGGGGCAAGGGACACTCAACTGGATTTGTGATCCCAAAGCAATCCTGATTAGGTAGGATTCAGTATTCCCACCAGCATGTTTTAAATACGTTATCCAGCATAATAAACGTTCACCACACTGTCCTGTCTTCTTCCAGCATCTTCCTCAAATGCTCAGTTCATCTTTCCTTTTGTGTCCTCAAACATTTGGGAGTCAGCAAAGCTCCCGCAAGCAGCGTCAGAAACTCTTTTCTAGGTGGATCATACGATTTTCTTTTAAGCCCTCTGATGTCCAACTTCGATGTCTTCTGATGGGCTATAAAGTTGCAAGATGCACAAGTTGCACTGTGACACTCTTCAGAAAGAAATGCAATGAAATGAGTCCTCCTGCAGTCCAACAACATGCTCACTTGGTTACTTGGACACACAAAATTTGCCCCTAGGTGTGCATGAGTGGGTGAATGGTGTTTGTGCCCAGTGATTAACAGGTGACCTGTCCAGGGTGTAATCCTGCCTCTTGCCAAATGACTTCTGGGATAGGCTCCAGCACTTCCTGCAACCTTGATCTGGACTAAGCGGTGGTTAACTGATGATGTATGCATGTATGTCCATTGTTTGGTTTATATGCAAGAGTTCTTTTTTTCATTATCTATAAGGCTCACTAGGTTAATTGGACACTCTAAAATTGCCCCTGGGATTGTGTGTGCGTGTGAATGGAGTGTGTGCCCTGCGATTGCCTGGTGACCTGTCCTGCCTTCTCATCCAATGACTGCTGGGATAGGCTTCAGCTCTCCCCACAACCCTGAACAGGACTAAGCGGTGGTGAACTGACAATGTATGTGTGTATGTACGTATATGAATTAAATAATGAATGTATTCACTGAAATGGGGTAATTCTACCACCTACGGTTAACTAATGTAACATACCTGCACGTTGACCCTTCCTCATTGAATTGTGGGAAATTCTCATTCCTGCTTGAATTGTTGAGGAGGTAAGAGACTGGGATCGCTCTGAGTGAATTATTGTTGCAAAATATGTTATGTAATGGTAGAGCTTCGTAAGGCCCATCACTATGATCAAGGATAGATATTATTTCATGTTACACTTAAAATTAGTTTAAAGATTGTCTTAACTATGTTCCAACAAAAGTTATTGGAGTAAAGAGCAATCCAGCTGAATGTGTGGTGTTTCCCTGTGCTGGTATGTGTGTTTTCCTTTTTTTGTATTTGCTATTTTGTGGACATTGTATTTGTGTTGCACTATACGATCACAGCCTGTAAATATTGAATTATGGAAAAATTCTCATTCCCACTTGAATAGTTGAGGAGAAGTTGTAAGAGTCAAGAGCATTCCAGCTGAATGTGTGGTGTTTCCCTGTGCAGTGGTGTCTGAGCGAGAAATATATGAAAGGTTACATTGGTGCTGTGACTCCTCGAAGACTACGCTGGACCGGTTTTCTCGTTGGCGCCACCTGCTGTGTACATCTGGAGCTGCAGTTCCATCTTCAGTGTGGATAACTATCAAGGTTTCTTTTTAAAATCAGGACCGATAAATAAGGGCTTATTCAGTTTTCATTGGAACTGTGTACAGGTTTCCATTTAAATCGCTTGGTTAGTTACACTCTCTGTATTTGCTCTAATTACAACCATATCTTGTTTACATGATTCCAACAGTGATAGAGAAAATACATTTTTGTTTGATGAAAACATTGATACTGGCAGCGAAGTGGGTGATAATGATGTTGGTTACGACTCTTTTACTCGCTATGACCTTTCAGAAAATAACCCATTTCGGAATGATTGGTTAGTTGATGACAACAAGGGGAAGAACTACTTACATTGTGCATCAACACCTCACCAACCTTAATCTAATGCAAATAGGGCTGAACAAATGACTGATGTAGTACAGTAAATCGGAGTACAATTGGCCGAGAGTATTGTTTCCCATCTAAAGATAGCAGCGGCCCCATCTGCTACATACAACAGCACAGGAACCCCCATGATAGTGCACACCACCTCCCATCAGAAACTTCTGGCCTCTCCGGGGTCCAGCATGTCACACAAAGAGAGCTTAAAGACCCACCTTTATTCTGTGGGGATTGTTCTGACAAAGTTGATTTAGTAGCACGGGTGGAGTTGATGGAGGATTGCTTGAGGAAATCGAGTGTCCGTTTGGAGAACCAAACAGAGGAGATTCTTACACACTTGAGGGGTAGAGCTAAAGACGTTGTAAAAGTTGGAGTCAGAAATGGAGGGTTAGACGTTGAGCACCATCGAGATGCTGTGTATGGGATCTTCAGGAAACATTTTTCTGCTGAGCCTTACTCGTCTGTGCCCTTACCAGACTTTTACTCAACTCTCCCCGAAAGTAATGAGGGTCCATATGTCCGCCTTAATAAAGCTGCTGATGTCGCTGCTGGTTGCTTGAGGAGATAAGGCAAAGTGTTTGATGACCCCTGTATTGAAGTTGCCTGCTTGTTTATCATGCACTGTCCCTGCAGGGATCTGGCACTTACATTACGGTCCAAGGCATCAAATAAATGGTCAGCCCGTGAAGTCCAGGAAGTGTTGGATGAATTCCATAGTCGACGCAGGTTTAAGTCACCACCCAGACACAGTGATGTGGTGTTCATGAATAGAGTTGAGGTTAACCCAACACCAGCCAGTGAGCATTCGGAAGAACAGCAGCCAGTTAACCAAGACACAGCTACAATGTAATTCTTCAGTACATTCTTCGTAATTCTTCAGAACATGGCACAGGGTCTTGACCATGATCTCCCATACTTTGGCCTTCTGGACCGAGATCTCATGTCTTGTGAAGTGTCTCATGAGTGGAAAAACAGGTTGTTGCGTGTTATTCAACAGGATGAGTTGGCTTTCTCAAAACACAAAATGGACTGAGTTGAGGCGAACAAATACGTCCATATAATCCATTGGGTGGATGACAGGCCCTTCAGACTGCCGTATCGTCGTGTACCCCCCAGTCAATATGAGAAACTCAGAATTGCTTTGAGTGAAATGGAAGAATTGGGGATAATCCGCAAGTCTCAGAGTGAGGTTTGTCCTCCCCTTGTGCTTGTTGTTAGACCAAATGGTAACCTGCGCATTTGTAACGATTTCAGATGTTTGAATGCCAGAACAGTGAAAGATGCGCATCCCCAAATTCTGTGAAATTCTGTGTCAACTCCACAGCTGTGATAGGAAGCGTGTCTTCGAGAACATACCTCGATACCAGTGTGTTCAACTGCTGCTGAGATAAAGGCTGTGCAACAGGCGCTCCCAAGTCAGGCTACTCCTGTTTGGCTGCAGTGGCTTCTCCTCTGGCGTCAGACCAGCGAGCCTTCGCAGCGCCTGCTTCGGGTTCTTTTCCCACGAGCTTGGTCGACGCCTGCACTTTCTGAAGATTGGACACCAGATTGGAATTGCTCTTTTGGACGTGTCATTGAGCCTCCACATAGCTTGCCGCCACTGCAATATTCCTCTGGTCTTTTACAGCTAAAAGGGAAATATCATAAGAATATATCCACAATGGGAATCCCACACCTGGACCGTCATCGATCGCAGCCATTATTATTTTTGGCACTCATTATTACAAAAGATAACATAGTTCCTATAACGCGTTACTTAATAGCGTGTTCGTCCCAACACTGTCAAACAGACACTCTTGCTGCACTTGGCGGCAAACACATTTTCCCCTAACCCTAACCCTAACCCCTAACCCTCACATCGGGTTTTATAATATCAAACACCATGAAGAGGACAGACGAAATACAGTGTTCTCGTCACCATTTGGTCTGCACAAGTACAATTTAATGCCCCAGGGCCTTACCAACAGCGCCGCAACTTTCATGCGTAAGATGATTTCTATATTTGGGGATAAGAACTTTACCAGTTAGTTGTGTTATCTGGACGACCGGTTGGTTTTTGCGCCGTCGGAAGAGGTGGCTCTTGAACGGTTAAATATGGTGTTTTCACGCCTTGCCGCTAACAACTTGAAACTATCGCCCAGGAAGTGTTATTTTCTGCGTAGATCTGTCAGGTTTCTGAGACCCTATGTGCAGATGATGTTAAGACGGACCCTGACAAGATAAAGGTTATTGTTGATGTGCAAGAAAGTGATTTGTTTGACTCTGATGTTGTCACTATATGTGCAAAAAAAGATCAGATAATTTCTTGGCATGGTGCTATACTATCACCATTTCATTGAGGGTTGTTCTGCTAAAGCCAAACCACTTTTTGACCTGGTATCAGAACCTATTGCCAGCAACAGTAAGGGCAAAAAACACAAACCTAAGATAAAAAAAAGGCCACATCAGACTCACCCCTGTTGATCGGTCTGCTGAATGTAAGGCTGCCTTCTAAACACTGAAATATGAACTTGTCAACAGTGTCATCTTAGCTCACCCAGACTTCACAGCCCCATTTATTCTTGCAATGGATGCTTCATTTGATGGGTTAGGTGCTGTCCTCTCGCAGTTGCCATCAGAGGCGGCATTGCACGGCCAGTGGCGTTTGCCAGTAAAACCCTTTCCTGTTCTCAAATGAATTACCCTGCACATCGACTGGAGTTTCTAGCATTGAAATGGGTGGTTTGTGATAAGTTCAGCCACTGGCTGAAGGGTAGACATTTCACGGTTTGGACGGATGACAATCCCCTAACCTGCATTTTGACCAAGCCTCGGTTGGACATATGTGAACAAAGATGGGTGTCTAAATTGACAGCATAAGAATGGCACTAAGAATGTGTTTGCTGATGCCCTTAGCCAAGAACCATTTGTTCAGTCTTGCATTGGTCACTGACTTGTGACAGAGACCGATGTGTCACTATTGGAGAAGATGCGTGTCTTTAATGATGAAAAGGTTCATGGTGCTTTCAAGTGTACCATGAATTGTCAGAGAGTCGTTGAACAGTTGGAGTCTGTGAATGAGGGTGTAACTGTCATAATTGCCTATGGTCTGACCCAGGTGCAGATGATTGTAGACTGACAGAAGGCACGGACAACGAGATTAAATTAAGAAATTTAATACACAACAATATACAACATAATAGAAGACGGAGACAGGAACTGAGAATGCCGGAGCCAAAACAAGTGAGGTGAATTAATATCAACCTACAAAAGGGGAGAACACAAAAACTTAAAGTGTTGCATGGAGGAGAAACACTCAGACGCAGGAAAAAACAGACGACAATCGTTAAATGACAACGTGAGTATAAGACTCACATGCGGACTAGCTATTAAATTTAGAGGAGCAGAACGAAAGTGGAGCGCGGAGGACAAAACAAAACTAAGAAGCGGCTGAAGCTGAGTTCAAGCGCGCACAGAATTTAGAAAGCTCAGGAGTAAACAACAAAGAAGATTAATCGCGGGAGAGTTACCGAATGACACGAAATTACCATGTAGCACCTTGCAATCTGGAACCCACGAGAAGACATCCACAGAACCGCTGATGACGGAATGAGTTTGTTTCGATCCACGGTGTGACATAGTGCCGTCCGGGCACGGGACCAGGTCTCACGACAGCGTCGCATCTGGTGGTCGACGGAAGGAACAGAGGTCTCAGCTTCCTGGGAGGGAAAGAGAGGCGGTTGATAGCCATATGCGACCATGAAGGGAGACATTCCAGTGGCAGAGGAGATGAGTGTGTTGTGTGCATATTCAACCCAGTGTAGATGAGAGGACCAGGAGGAGGGATCTTGAGCAGAGACACAACGTAGAGACGACTCAAGATCTTGATTGGTCCTCTCCTATGGGAGAATGGGTGAGGCTCCCAAAGCCTTTAGGAAGGCGCGCCAGACTTGGGAAGAGAACTGGGGTCCTCTGTCTGAAACGACGTCTTTGGGGATACCGTGGAGATGGAAGACGTGGAGTGTTAGCAGGTTTGTAGCCTCGAGGGCGGATGGCAACTTTGGAAGAGGTATGAAATGTGCCATCTTGGAGAACCTGTCAACCACCATTATGATCGTTGACATGCCTGCCGACGGAGGAAGACTGGTCACTAAGTCGATGGCGATGTGAGACCATGGGTGATCTGGAAGTGGCAGAGGTTGAAAAAGATCGGCCAGTGGACGGTGGGAGGACTTGGACCTGTTGCAGGTCGTACAGGCTTTGCAGAAGGCCTTAACATCGCGTGTCATACCTGGCCACCAGAAGTGTTGACCAATCAGGTTTCGGGTACGGAAAGTGCCGGGATGACAGTTCAGAAGAATGTCCCACTGCAGGATCTGTGGTCTCAGAAGCTCCGGAAGAAACAGACGGTTGGGAGGACCGAAGCTAGGAGCCGGATGACGCTGGAGGTGGTCGAGGACTGTCTTCTCCACGTCCCACTTGGCAGCACGGATTACACAAGACGGAGGGATGACGGTCTCTGTCTTCTCCAAAGGCATGGGGGTGTCGTGGAGGCATGAGAGAGTGTTAGACTTGGTGTTGCCACTGCCCGGGCGATATGAAATGGAAAAATTAAAGCGTCCAAGGAATGGAGCCCAGCGAGCCTGGCGTGAATTTAGGCGCTTGGCCGTCTGGAGGTATGTGAGGTTCTTGTGATCAGTGAGGACCAGAAAAGGAACCTCCGTGCCCTCAATCCAGTGGCTCCATTCCTGGAGGGCCACGACCATTGCCAGCAGCTCGCAATTGCCGATGTCATAGTTGCTTTCGGGAAAAAAATGTGCATGGGTGTACTTTGAGGTCGCCGGGGTCTCTCTAGGAAAGGATAGCGCCCACCCCTGAATCCGAAGCATCCACCTTGACGATGAATTGACGACTTGGGTCAGGGTGTCGGAGGATGGGAGCGGAAGAGAGTCTTGAGGCGCAGGAAAGCTTGTTCAGCCTCGGGAGTCCAGCAGAAGGCTCGCTTGGTAGATGTGAGAGAGGTTAGAGGAGCGACCACCTTACTATAGTTCCGGATGAAGCGTCTGTAGAAGTTAGCAAATCCAAGAAACTGCTGGAGTTGTTTGCGGCTGGTAGGAGTTTTCCGGTTGGTCACGGCATCAACTTTGGCTGGATCGGGGATGAGACGTCCTTCCCCCAGGATGAAGCCCAGAAAGCTGACCTGCTTGACATGGAACTCACACTTTTCGGCTTTACAAAACACTCTGTTTTCCAGCAGCCTCTGAAGAACCAAGCGGACGTGCTCCTTGTGTTCCTCCTCCCTTCTCGAAAAAAATCAAAATATCGTCAAGATATACATAGACAAAATGATTGATCATGTCACGCAGAATGTCGTTCACTAATGCCTGAAAGACAGCGGGGGCATTAGTGAGGCCAAAGGGCATGACCCGCTATTCAAAATGTCCCAGGGGCGTCTTAAAAGCGGTCTTCCACTCGTCACCCTCCCGAATGTGGACTAAATGATAAGCGTTTCTCAAGTCAAGCTTGGAGAAAATTGTGGCTTGGTTGAGAGGTTCGAAAGCCAGGTCGATTAAAGGAAGGGGATACTTATTACGGACCATTATTTGGTTCAGACCACGATAATCAATGCAGTTACGCAGAGATTTGTCCTTCTTGCTCACAAAAAAGAATCCTGCCCCTAGAGGAGAGGAAGGGGAGCGAATTAACCCTGCCGCCAGAGACTCGTTAATATATTTCTCCAGGGACTCCCTTTTGGGTCGAGAGACGTTGTACAGTCTGCTCGCAGGTAGTGGAGCCCCAGGGATCAAGTCTATGGCGCAATCATAAGGGCGGTGTGGTGGAAGGGACTGAGACTGGTCTTTGTTAAATGGTCGTGGTAGGAAGAAGGGACATGGGAGAGATCCGGAGGCGATGGAAGAGAGGAACGGGGAAGAGAGGAGTGAGCAGAACGTAGACAGTGGGCGTGACAGTGTGTGCTCCAACCTGTGATTTTAGATGTGGACCAGTCGATGTGAGGGTTGCGAGTGGAAAGCCAGGGGAAACCAAGGATCAGGAGACGAGGAGGAAGAAAGGGCCAGGAAAGAGATCATCTCGGTGTGGTTGCCGGAGGTGGTGAGTGTTAATGGAGAAGTGCGGTGTGTGACCCGAGGAAGTGGACTGCCGTCAACCGCTGAGAGGGAGCGAGGAGGGTCCAGCCTGACAATGGAGAGAGACAAGAGATTCAGCGAATGCAGCGTCAATAAAGTTGTCATCTGCGCCATAATCTATAAATGCCTCGACCGGAGTACTGGAGTTATTTTCATGTAAGGCTGCAGAAAAAATAATTCGGCTGATTCTGGACTCAGCAGTACTAACCTTACTAGAGATGGATGGAAGACGGGAGCCCCTGGGACGGACCGAACAGGCACGGATGGTGTGACCAGGTTGACCAAAATACAGGCATAAACCGCGAGATAGTTGGAGCTGACGTTCCTGTGGTGTCAGTTTCGTTCTCCCCACCTGCATAGGCTCAGGGAGATCGGTACCGGATTCAGACAGGGTGAGTATTTTGGTTGGAGAGAACGGGACCGGGTGCACCAGGTGTGGAGTGGATCGTTTCCGTAGTGAATGTTCTCTAATGTGGTTGTCTATGCGTATAGAGAGGAGGATCAGCTCCTCCAGAGAGTTAGGCTCGTCGCGGAGAGAGAGCTGATCCTGAATGGTAGTGGTCAGACCATTAAAATAAGCTGACATGAGAGCTGGTTCGTTCGTTCCAACCTGCTTCTGCAGCAGCAATGCAGAGTCTGACTCCCATAGGGAAACGGCCCATTGACTGGCTTTCTCACGCAGGAGGTTTATGCAGAAAGCTACCTTAGCACGGTCCGTTTGGAAACGGGATGGCTGAGAATCAAAGACAAAAGAGCATTGTGAGAACATGAGAACATTTTTCCAAAAGCCTGGCTTACCCGAATAAACCTCCGGTGTGGGGATGGTCGGTTCATGGCAGGCGGACACAGTGTGTGCTGGTTCAACTGCAGAGGCCGCGGTTGAGGCTGGAGTGGAAACACCAGGATCAACAGAAGGAGCTGCCAGACAATCGAGAACGGAGGAGATACTCTGCAGCTGCTCCAGGACGCACTGTGTTGCTCTCTCGAGAGTCGAGATCCTCGAGCCCTGAATCCCTAAAGCCTTCTGTAAGCCCACAACCACTGCTGGATCAGAAATTTGCTAGATGGTTCTGTCATAATTGCCTAAGGCCTGACCCAGATGCAGATGATTGTAGACTGACAGAAGGCACGGACAACGACATTAAATTAAGAAATTTAATAAACGTCAATATACAACATAATAGAAGACGGAGACAGGAACTGAGGACGCCGGCACCAAAACGCGAACCGGGATATACACAGAGGGACTGGGGGAAAATCTGCAAAACAAGAGAGGTGAATTAATATCGACCTACAAAAGGGGAGAACACAGAAACGCTCGGATAATAACTCACAAGGTCCACTTAACTTAAAGCCCTGCGTGGAGGAGAACACTCAAAGTCACACACAGGGAAAAACAGACGACAATTGTTAAATGAAAAGGTGAGTATAAGACTCAAACGCGGACATACTATTAAATTTAGAGGAGCAGAATGAAAGCAGAGCGCAGAGGAGAAAACGAAACTAAGAAGCGGCTGAAGCGGAGTTCAAACACGCACAGAATTTAGAAAGCTCAGGAGCAAACAACAAGGAAGATTAATCGCAGGAGAGTTAGCAAATGACACGAAGTTACCATGTAGCAGCTTGCAGTCTGGAACCCACGAGAAGATATCCTCAGAACCGCTGATGACGGAATGAGTTCCAGCAGAGCTGCTATTAAGATGGAGATAAAACACGGAACGGAAACTACACAGGGTTAACGAAATAAAAGCATGCGGGGCAGACAATGAACCTGACCTGTGACCTGTGAATCCACGCAGACGACTGATATGTGAAATGAATCACCAGCCAACACGAGTCAAATTCTGTTATTCATCCTTTGTGTAAAACATTGTTCTTTCGGGTTAATTGTAATTTGTTTTGTGGAAACTGATATTGTGAAAACCAATGCCTTTGTGAATCTGTTGAGTCATAGTCATTTGCATAACTGATTGAATGACTCGACATGTTGCATTTCTAAAAGTTCTTGTACAGTTTCTCTGTTTTTTTGTTTTTTTTTTGGTTGTTCACTGGTCATTTTAGCAGAATTTAAGGGAGGTGAATGTAACATAGTGAGTGATGAATGTTAAATTCACTACAAAGGGGTAATAAAACCACCTACTATTAACTAATAAACATACCTGCAGTTTGACCTTTTGTCATTAAATTGTGGGAAATTATCATTCCTGCTTGAATTGTTGAGGAGGTACTGAATGAATTATTGTTGTTACGTAATACGTTGTTACGTAATGGTAGAACTTTGTAAGGCCCATCACTATGATAAGGGATAGGTAGTTGTTTATTTCATGTTATTCCTAAAATGTGTTTAAAGTTTGTCTTAACTATGTTCCAACAGAAGTTGTAAATTCAGCTGAATGTGTGGTGTTTCTCGCTGCAGGTATGTGTGTTTTTTTGTATGTTATTTTGTGGACATTGTATTTGTGTTGCACTGTACGATCACAGCCTGTAAATATTGAATTGCGGAAAATTTCTCATTCCTGCTTGAATTGTTGAGGAGAAGTTGTAAGAGGAAATAACAATCCAGCTGAATGTGTGGTGTTTCCCTGTGCAGTGGTGTCCGACCAAGAAATATATAAAAGGCTACATATATACAGTATGTTTGTGTTAGCACAGATTAAAGGATGTTGCCTAAATAACATTTTATAATGCAGCCGTGAGTAGGGGGCAAGCCAGTTTTCTTCTTACGCTGGTCCCAAGCCCGGATAAATGCAGAGAGTTGTGTCAGGAAGGGCATCCGACGTAAAAATTGGTCAAACTAAAGATGCGGATCAGACAAATGTATCTCATCCTGGATCGGTTGAGGCCCGGGACAACAACGACCGCCATCAGATGTAGACTTCAATGGACATGGTGCAGGAAACAGAGGTGACGAGGAAGTAATGGGAAAGTTTGGTATCCAGAATAGGAACACTGAAGGTCAGATGGTTGTAGGCTTTGCAAAAAGGATGGAAATGGCTGTGGTCAATACTTTCTGCCAGAAGAGAGAGGAGCATAGGGTGACTGACATGAGTGGAGGTAGGAGCACACAGGTGGATTACATCTTGTGTAGACGAGTTCAGTTGAAGGAGGTTGGTGATTGTAAAGTAGTAGTGGGTGAGAGTGTGGCCAGATAACATAGGATGGTGGTGTGCAGGATGACCATGGTGGTGAGTAAGGTGAAGGGAGCAACGCCAGGGAAGAAGACAAAGTGGTGGAAGATGAAAGAGGAAGAGTGTTGTGTTGCCTTCAGGGAGGGATTGAAGCAGGCTTTGGGTGGCCAAGTAGGACTTCCAGGGCAACTACAGCTGAGGTGATCAGGTAGGCAGGTAGAAGAGTTCTTGGTGTGTCATCTGAAAGAAAAGTGGATAAGGAGGCTTGGTGGTGGAACAAAGAAGTGCAGGAGTGTGCACAAAGGAAGAGGTTAGCTAAGAAAAAGTGGTATGTTGAGAGAACAGAAGAGAGTAGACAGGAGTACAGGGAGGCCCAGCAAGACATAGGTAGTGGTGTCAATGGCCAAACAGAGGTCCTACGTAGCAAAGACTAGTAAGGCTGAAGCGAGAAGGGCATTGAAGAGGATGAGTGGATGGGCAGTGGGCCTTGATGATATACCTGTGAAGGTGTGGAAGTGTTTAGGAGAGACGGCAGTAGGCTTTTTGACTAGAACATTGAACAAGGTTTTTGAGAGTGAGAGGATTACTGAGGAATGGAGAAGTGTGCTGGTGCCCATCTTCAAGAACAAGGAAGATGTCCAGTGTTGTGGGAACTATAGCTGGATAAAGTTGATGAGCCATACAATGAAGTTTTGGGAAAGAGTAGTGGAAAGTAGACTAAGCACAGAAGTTAGTACGTGAGAAACAGTTTGGCTTCATGCGAAAAAAGCACCACAGATGCAAAAAGACTGGAGTAAGCAGAGATGAAGATGCTGAGGTTCTCTCTGGGAGTCAGCAGGATGGATAGGATTAGGAACCAGTATATCAGAGGGACAGCACACGTCAGGTGTTTAGGAGACAAAGTCAGAGAGGGACATGTACAGAGGAGAGATAGCGAGTACATTGGTATGAAGATGTTGAGGTTGGAACTGCCAGGCAGAAGGTCGAGAGGAAGGCCAAAGAGAAGATTTATGGATGTGGTGAAGGAGGACATGAGGTTTGTAGGTTTGAGAGAAGAGGAAGCAGAGGACAGGATGAGATGGAGGAAGATGATCCACTGTGGCGACCCCTGAAGGGAGAAGCCAAAAAGTCTAAATAAAAATTTTATAGCTTACCAAAACTTTCTTTGATGGTCTGACATACTGGGCTTTTGTTCTATATATTTTGTGAATTAGACTTGCATCTAATTGATGTCTGGCACTTAGTTTTGCTGAAATCAACTTCTAGCCACCTGAACTGAAAAATTTGATGCTGAAAAATTGGAAGATGGGCAAATTAATTGACATTGAGCTAACCACCCAAAACAAATGGCTATCCTTAACCAGGATTCTGAACCAAACTTATAATGACCTAGTTATTTTGATGTTTTAATCCTAAAATTGGCGCATACCGTGACCGTGTCCCTCGCAATGTCCTGTGGGGGGTGCTCCGGGAATATGAGGTACGGGGCCCTCTGCTAGGGGCTGTCCGGTCCCTGTATGACCGGAGTAGGAGCATGGTTCGCATTGCCGGCAGTAAATCAGACCTGTTCCCGGTGCATGTTGGTCTTCGCCAGGGCTGCCCTTTGTCACCGGTTCTGTTCATCACTTTTATGGACAGAATTTCTAGGCGTAGCCAGGGGTCGGAGGGGATCCGGTTCGGGAACCACAGAATTTCATCTCTGCTATTTGCGGACGATGTTGTTCTGCTGGCCTCATCGGACCGGGACCTTCAGCATGCGCTGGGGCGGTTTGCAGCCGAGTGTGAAGCGGCCGGGATGAGGATCAGCATCTCCAAGTCTGAGGTCATGGTTCTCGACCGGAATAAGGTGGTTTGCTCTCTCCAGGTCGGTGGAGAGTTCTTGCCCCAAGTGGTGGAGTTTAAGTATCTCGGCGTATTGTTCTCGAGTGAGGGAAAAGGGGAGCGTGAGATTGATAGACGGGTTGGTGCAGCGGCAGCAGTGATGCGGTCGCTGTATCGGACCGTCGTGGTGAAGAGGGAGCTGAGTCACAAGACGAAGCTCTCGATTTACCGATCGATCTACGTTCATTAGAGTGTGGCTAAAGAGTTTTCAGATTAATCTCCAAAGATTACACTGCACAGAAATATTTCAAGGAGAAAGTCTCCACAGGATGATCAAAGGATAAGATGTTTCAGAACTAGATGGAGTCAATGGAGAGTGAATCATGATTGAAGTCCTTAAAAATGCCCTTCTCTGCATTTACCAAGCTAATTAGATGCAGGGTTAACTGATGGAGCCATTGTTTGATGGAGAAGCAGGACAAACATTCCAAAGAATAATTTATTGTCTGAGGAAGGTGGAGGAGGCGACAAAGGAAATGGGATTGAGAATGATGCGGAATACAGTTTTTAGTCCATCCTTCCATGCACTCAGGTGGACATCAAACACCACACCACAGGGATTTCTTCAAAACATCTCAGCAAAAAAGGTAGACTACGCATTGTAATGATAAAATTCATAACCAATTACAAGAAGAAGACAGTAACTTCGTTTTTGCTCATTTAGGCTTTGCAGTATGGTCCACTTAGATCAGTATTCCATCCCCGTTCAGTTCCACAGCTGCAAAGTTTATTTCAAGTGATGCTGTATGTTCCATACACAGATATTATAATTGGACATTTTTAATGAGCTTCTCCGTTTGCAACATCAGCCGCAGTCACTGTCATACTGATGTATGCATAAATAGATTACATCAAACTTGATTTGGGAGGCAAAAAAGGTAAAAATCAATGTTGGGGGAGGGGTAGCTCTTCGAGAATGGACATTATCCGGAGTAGCCGGATCAGCAATAACCCAGACCTGTCTTCCCGGAAAGCTATTGATCTCAGGTCTTAAATTAAAATGAAGACTTGAGATACATGAGGGTGAAACGGGTGTAAATAAAGAAACTTAACACACTGAGGATGTCTTGCGTCTCATCTCATTGCGTTACAGTTTGTGCACAAACTTGGGTCCAGGCTGTATCTGGGACAGCACCACCATGATGGACAAGCTCAGCGTGTCTGATAAAATATTTTATACCTAAAAAAAAACATAAATAAAACAATCAGCCTGCTCAAGCGTCGATTTTGTGTTTTTATGTGGCAATATGTACAAGTGGATGAAAGAGCTGGGCGGTAGCGATTCATGAAACTGCCCTCATTTTCATAGGCCTCTAGATATTAGGATATGGCCAACTATTTCAATGAAACCTCACATCTTACCGTGTCCAAAACTATGTAAGACAGAGAACCTGCAGTTGGATAGTGTAGATAAAGCTGCAAAAATGTTACAGTAGGAAACCACAGTGCAGTCTTAACAGTCTTACAGTCTTATGTAGCGCAGAAGTAAGTATGTGAGCATCAGTTTGGCTTCATGCCAAAAAAGAGCACCACAGATGCAGTGTTTGCTTCGAGGATGTTCATGGAGAAGTACAGTGAAGATCAGAAGGAGCTCAATTGTGTCTTTGTGGACCAGGTGAAAGCGTTCGACAGTGTGCTAAGGTGCTGTAGGTGTAACAGAGGAGTTAAAGGTGGAGGTGGGATTGCACCAAGGCTCTGCTCTGAGTCCCTTCTTGTTTGTGATGGTGATGGACAGGTTCACAGATGAGGTTAGACAAGAAGCTCCTTGGATGATGATGTTTGCAGATGGCATTGTGATCTCTGGTGAGAGCAGGGAGCAAGTGGAAGATAAGTTAGAAAGGTGGAGGTTTGCCTTAGAAAGGAGAGGATTGAAGGATGGTAAGTAGGATGGAATCCGTGTGTGTGAATGAGAGGGACCAAAGTGGACAGGTGAAGTTACAGGATGCAGAGATAATGAAGGTGGGGGGGGGGTTAAGTATTGAGGCTCAACTGTCCAGGGGGATAGAGAGTGTGAGAAAGAGGTGAAGAAGCAGGTGCAGGCAGGATGGAATAATTGGAAAAAAGTGTCATGTGTGATGTGTGACAAAAGGGTGTTGGCAAGGATGAAAGGGAAAGTGTACAAAACGGTGGTCAGGCCAGCAATGTTGTATGGTTTGGAATGGACAGTGGCACTGAGGAAAAGACAAGAGGCAGAGCTGGAGGTAGCAGAGATGAAGATGCTGAGGTTCTCTCTGGGAGTGACCAGGATGGATAGGATTAGGAACTAGTATATCAGAGGGACAGCACATGTAAGGTGTTTAGGAGAAAATGTCAGAGAGGCTGGATTGAGATGGTTTGGACATGTGCAGAGGAGAGATTGCCAGTACAGATGTTGAGTTTGGAACTGCCAGGCAGAAGGTCGAGAGGAAGGCCAAAGTGGAGATTTATGGATGTGGTGAAGGAGGACATGTGGTTTGTAGGTTTGAGAGAAGAGGATGCAAAGGACAGGGTGAAATGGAGGAATATGATCCGCTGTGGCGACCCCTCAAGGGAGAAGCCGAAAGAATAATAACTATAATAATAATAAGATTTTGATAGTTTAACACCATATTGGAAAAAAGCAAATAGATGGATGAGGGTGTCCGCTAGCAGTCCATTTCTGGTTCTAAACATGACCAGCAGTGTTTGTCTCTGTGCTAGCTCTCATAACTTCAGTACTCTTGCAGCAGGAAACAGTTCATTGGTATGTGCTCTGTATTCTGTCTTATGAATTATTCTAATAACCTTCTTCTGTAGCAGATGTAGTGGTCTACTTGCGGTATGTGTTCCTTCATACCTCGACTCCATAGAGTTCGGAATAAATGTGGGCTGTACAGTCACAACCATATGGACAGTTAAGAAACTCACACTCCCGATACTGCCAGCAAAATGCCACTTCTCATTTGCTGCAAAATGAATCCAACTTCCACAGTTTTCCTATTCCTTTCTCCCTCCAAATGTTTACTTTGCACTTCTGCGCTCCACTTTCATGTTTATACATTCCATTCATGGTTGGGTCATCTGGAAAGAAAAAGAAGACTGAACCAAGATGCACCGGTGAAATGTCATCTACTTTGAAAATTAGAATCAATTAGCTAACAGAGTGAAAGAAGCCAACAGTCAACAGACATGTTCAATGCTACATTTTGTAATTATTTTGTTTTACCGATAGGTGTGACATGTTTCAACTACAGAGGGGTATTTCTGTTTCATTACGGTAATGCATGTATAAGTGGATTGCTCTCAATAAATCAAAATCAAAGAAGTGCTTCAGCGTTTAAGCGTTTTTGCTGCACAGCATTTAAGCATATTGATCAGTTCATCCACTTAATGTCCTGCAATGGTTTGATCAAAGGCGAGTCAATCACAAGTGCTGCTGTTAATCAATGGTTTCTTTCTTTCAGATGTTATTTGTGAAAGCTTTCAGCGAGTGTAAATCAGACTGTTAAGCGTCGCTCATTTATCCTCAAGAGCTACGGTTGTTATGATCGTGCAACAATTCTACTGTCCTTGAATTTACAAATGAGGATGAATATTTCTTCCAGAGGTTGTGATGTTTACTGATTATTACTTTGAAAACTCTGAAGGACGATGAAAATAAAATACATTGCACAGTCGGTCTGCTTATCTAAAATGATGCAAGCGTATATATGACTGACAGTAGGAGATCCTGGTCATATTCTGAAACACCTTTGCTTGAGGCACATGTCATTCTTTATATACAACCTTAAAACAATTAATGGTCCAAGAATTATCATTTAACATAACTGGTGCTACACCTTCAAATCCACTTCCTCGCTGTACCTCTGGTATTACTGGTTTGGTCTTCTGTCACACAACCATCAATCGTCATTGTTATTTGGTATCATTGTTTTGCACAGTTTTGACTGACAGATAGACCTCGAAATTGTCTCTTGTTGATTTCTTTGTATCTGTTTGATTTTAGCCGCATTAACAGTTATATGCAGCAACACCCATTTCATACTACTAATTCATGTAAAGATTTCAACATATTTTATCCCAGGGGTTTGCTGTAATATATGGTGCTCTGTAATTATATATTTTTTTCCCAAAAATACTCTGAATGTTGCCGTTTCAATCCCACATCAAACATAAAACTACCACTCTCAACTTGATCCAGGAGTTCAAAACAGAACAGTTCTTGTATTTTCTGTCCCTTTTAAAACAATTTTCTTTTCCCATACAGACCATCAGATTTGACAGTTTCTTAATGGCTATACTGGAATTTAGGTTGACTCAGCGCTCCTAATCATTTTAAGACCAGCAGTCATATCAGGTATTCATTACAGAGTACAGTCATCTATGGCGTGGTGCTATTCTTTTTGTGGCAGCAGTGCTGAATAAGCAAATGTGTGTGTGGGTCACACTGCAGCTGACCTTCTTTCAACTTCTTAGCCATAATCATCTCCACCTGCCCAACAACCCCTCAGCTTTCCTCACCTCTGTTTTTGTTCCCACTGACCTCCTGCAACTCATGCCCCTAATAACCCACGTTTACTTCTCCAGCACTTGCTCACCACGCATTATTCTCGTTGCTATTTTATTTATTTATTTTTGTGGATGTGTCGCATTGTTGAGTGACTTGATTTTCATGAAGGCTCCTGAAGGCTAAGCTACCAGACCTTGGAACGGCGCTATACTCTGCGTCAGATGCCTTGTAAAAGTGACCAGCAGATAGCAGCAGTGCTGCATTGTGCGGTTTTTCAGTTGCGTCACAGTGTCGCTGCCAAGACTTCTCAACAGTGTTTTCTGCCAAATCAAAGCGTCTTCATCGTCATCCTCGATTTACTCATCATTTGTCATTTCCTTCTCTCTTCCATACTCAGTGCTGAAGACAGTCATTGCACCATTGATGCACTCTGCCGCTTGATATGTCCGTGTTCATCGTCATTTTTACGAATCGATAATAATCTCTCAAGTTCCGCAAATATGGTTACTCTCTGGTGTTTCAACAAGTCCTACAATATGTTTTAATAATGGATTGCGCAAACTTGAAGGAAAGTATTCCATTCATATTCAGAACCTTTTTATATAAATTTGTTTGTATTAACTGTACTTCGTTTCGATAAACTCGTCCACACGCATTCATAATTCATTCTTGTCTGACAGTTATAATTGCGTTTTGTCTTTTTAATGAAATAATAATAATAACAATAATAATAAGCTGCACGTCTCGGTTGTGAGTGCATCTCTGAGGTGGGACGTAAGGGGGGTAATGCTGCCTCCGCCTGATCACTACAGTGCTGCTACAGACGAGCATCCGACCGGACCGGAGGACCTGCTCCACCAAGAACCACCAAGAACACGGACTGATCGAAATTGAACCCACAACAATCCGAAGAGGAATCTCTTTGTGCTGGATCTGTTCTTGTTCAGGTTTTCAATGGATTCAGTGGAAGTATTTTGGGAATTAAACTGCGCTTAAGTCTTTCATTTCTCGCAAAGGGATTTTTGAGAGTCACTCGGAGAACAGCATGCTCGTCTCGGTTCTGATCGTCCTGTTTCCTCTTTTGGGTAAATATAAGTCACCAAAATGTTTTTGTTTTAAGCAAATAAAGTCACGCGTGGTTGATATGTTGCGTATGCGCCTGTCAACGTCGAAGCAATTCTTATGGAAGTCTTCCACACAATCTGTGGAAGTGTATTTGTCAACTTCTCTCAAAAACAATGTGCTTTTCTTCCAGATGTGTTACCCGCGGCAGAAGAGTCTTCCCGCGGCCGACCGGACTGCGTGCGGGCCGGCGAGCAGTGCTTGCGGGAGCCCGCGTGCAGCTCCAAGTACCGGACCATGCGACAGTGCGTGGCCGGCGGCAAAGAGACCAACTTCAGCCTGGTGTCCGGCGTGGAGGCAATGGATGAATGCCGGAGTGCCGTGGACGCCCTCAAACAGAGTTCGCTTTACAACTGCCGCTGTAAAAGAGGCATGAAGAAGGAAAAGAACTGCCTGCGCATCTACTGGAGTATTTACCAGACCCTCCAAGGTGGGTTCACCATGGACCTGCTCACATCACTTTTTTTTTCAAATTATCATCCTAATTATTAAAACTATTTACTAGTGTCGAATTTAAGGGCGTCATAGTTTATGTTTCTGTTGAAAGTAGCTGAGAGGAGACAAAATGACTGTTGAATCATTAAGTGCGGATTCAACAAGTCAGTGGTTTTGTCTTTGATCACGAGGATGAATGTTTTCAAACATAGGACAGGAGATCATGAAGGTAAGGCTCCTCAGCACTTCTGGAGGAGTTGCTCAGTATTTGTTGATAATTACTTCGTATGCGCTTTCTGGATACTAATGTGGTCAGCGTTCTCCGTTCTGTTTGACAAACTGGCACTTATCGTGATCACAGAATGAAGTGGTTTTCCAGCACTTAAAAAAATAATAATTCTGTTTTAAATATCTGTGATAAAGCAAATGACATATTTCTTCTCACATTTGGGCCCTGATTAAGGGAAGCAAGCTGTCCTAGTGTGAGCGAGTGTGTCCCAACTCCTTCATTAAATCATGATTCATCCCAAGACACTGAAGAAAATATTCCCAAGGACAGAGACCAGATGACCATCAATAAGATGATTTTGCCCTTGATCATTTGCGGTGAGGTGCAGACTGAAAGTCACTGAAAAGAATAGTTCAAATCCTGTCATTGCCATGACTATCAGGTCAATCACATGCCCCATTGATCTGTAGGGCCCTGAGTTACCTGATTCCTTCCACTCGAGGCGGTTGATCCCTCCACACATGTAAACAGAAGGGAGAGAGAGCATGTTTCCTGGGTGCAGTGTAATATTAATAATAATATAAGTAAGTAATATTAATAACAAATTCAAGGCGTAGGAGTTCTGAGTCTCTTTTTTGAAGGAAATGATTAGATTGATATGCAAAATAACTGTAAGGCATTTAAGTTGTGCAACTCGCTATCCGTCTGCGCACTTCCTACTGCCTTCAAGTGATTAATTATTTCCTTCCACACCCACAAATCCACTTTGCTGTTAAACCCAAATGCTAGCCTCAGTTGCGTGCCACAGGAGGTCAAAAGTCAGTCAGGCAGTCAAAGCAGAGAAGTATTGTTAAGACACAGCAGAGGCACTGTCACTGAAAAACAGTGAATTCATCGGCAGCATGCAGAATTGAATCACTGACATTTCGGTGTGGTGCATCCTGTCGGCCTGCGAAACGCCCTAACACAATAATAGTCACTTATAGTCACTTATAGTATAGATCACTTTTTTTTCTAATTATCATCCAAATTATTAAAACTATTTTCGAGTGTCGAATTTAAGGGAGTCATAGTTTGTTTCTGTAGAAAGTAGCTGAGAGGAGACGAAATGACTGTTGAATCATTGAGTGCGGATTCAACAAGTCAGTGGTTTTGTCTTTGATCACGAGGATGAATATTTTCAGTTGTGAAGCACAAATAGTTATAGATATTTTCAGTCAGTGGATTGTTTTCATATTTCCCCTCCAGATGTCTTTTTCTGTATCCATATATTTTGATTTATTTTATCTCCCTTTTTAATGATATAGCATACATGTTTTTTTCTTACATGTCCAAACAATTGTCCCAAAAAAAAGCAGTCTGTGAAATCTCCCCCAATGCTAACCGTGTAAAGTGGCGCCCTCCTGACCCCTTGGGCTCACAGAGTAATGGACCCAGTAGACACCCGAGGGCCAGCTTCGTCTCACTGGCTCGGCCACAATAGTGACGGGGGGAGGGAGCTTCTTCCTAAAGTGACCACCCAGGCACCCATGCAAGTATCCTCTCTGTCCAGTTGTGCAATGCTGCTGACCAACCTGCCTAATGAAGCGTGCCTTTGTGTGCCAGCGTGGATATCGACTGACCCGAATCATGCGAGTCACATGCAGAACAGAGTGCAGTTAACAAGCCAACAAGCCCAGAGCAAACATGTTTACTCGTCATTCTTAATTAATGAGCTTCACATTTTTGCAGGCTGCTTTTAAACATTTACAAGAGAAAAAAAATAACATTTTGCCAGTGGTGGGCAGTAACTTTTATTTCTATCTTTCCGCTTTCACCCCACCGCAATTCAAAAATCCTGTCCTAACAAAGCATGTCCTCACAAGAAGGTGGCTTGTGTATATATATATATATATATATATATATATATATATATATGTTTAGATAGATATATAGGTATAGGTAGGTATACACATGTGTGTGTGTGTGTGTGTGTATGCAAATATATATATTCAGACAGTCAGATTGTATTCCTCCTGGGGTTGCATTACATTCACAAGGCCTCTCAAAGCAAAACTTGCTTTTAAAACATCAAATCAGTTAATAAATCACTATAATTAAAGATAAATAAGCGAATAATTTAATAGTTATTTTAATAAATCCCAGAGTGAACTGGCAGAGTGAGTACCTCCACCAGAGTGCGACTGTGTACATTTTATGTCACACTTGAAGCTGTGGCCCTTTTGGGATTCAGGTTGACACCCCTGATTTGAATTGTCATAGGGCTCTAATGTTTCACGCATTCATTGTGTAACACACGCATTTTAACCATTTCTCCTGGTCACACACAGTACGGACTATATCTCATTCATTACATAATCTACAGAGGGACACTACAGTGGAACGTCCAGCATGCAGTGGCTTGGTGAGCAATGGGAATTGGCAGTGGTTTTAAAGACGAGTGTCTGTCTCTTTCTCTCTTATTTTCCTGTAAACCACGTCAAAATATGTGTCTACTGAGGAAAAGGGGGGAGGAGGGGTACCTGATGCAGTCAGAGTTGTGAGTGCACAAGCAATAGAAACAAGAGAATGAGTTAAGCCACTGGTACATAAACTGCACACTGCACAGTGGTCAGGTGAAGAAACTGAGAAATGGATGAGTGATGCAAAACAAACATCTTAATCTCTTTTAACCTGAGCAGTTCAAGCAGGTATCCCAGATCTTCAACACGCACTAAGCCACCAGCGCTCTCTGACTATAGTGGCCTGACGTGGACATTCAATAAGTCTTACAAAAGAGGGATTCATCATTCAGTTTGAGGAACGATAAATATTCAGAAATATTCTTCCAAAGTCTTGAACACTGTTTTCGTGGTCGCCACAGTTGCCGACCACTGTACGTCCGGTCACAAACAATTGAATCTCAAATGGACTTAGATCAAAAGTCCCAGTGTCAACAGAAGCATAGGGCTAGCTGCCACCACAGCTCAGCCACCAGCACATTTTTGTAATGAATAGTATAGAACAGGGGTCACCAAACTGTTCCAGAAAGGGCTGAGTGGGTGCAGGTTTTTGTTCCAACCAATCAAGCACACACAGCCTCACCAGCCAAGTAATCAGTGATTGTCAGTCAGCTGCTGCTAGTTTCAGCTGACACCTGATTGGTTAAACTGTGTGAGTTTGTTGGTTTGAACAAAAACCTGCACCCACTGCGGCCCTTTCTGGAACAGTTTGGTGACCCCAATATAGAAAGTACAATGAACTAAACAGTGAGGTGTTAAACAAACAACCATGCCAATTCAATTATAAACTATATAAACAATGCATAACAAACAACATTAGTCAACACTCAACAAATGTATAGAACTATAACTGCATTCTTTAACAACAAAGACAATGAATTGGAGGAACTGTAAGACTGTAAGAAGACTCCTCTCAGCACCCTGATCAGGTGATGTCATGCAGTGCTCTAACTAGCTTGCTTGGTGGCTATTGCGACAAACTGACGCCTCGTTCCTCAGCGAAAGTTGCAAAAACAGCAATACATGTGAAGTCTATTCGGTTAATTGAATTTAATACATCCTGATTATAAACTGCTGATTATTTTCTTCGCTCAGGTATTGACTTCTTGGAGGAGTCTCCGTACGAGCCTGTCAACAGCCGGCTGTCTGATATCTTTCGTCTGTCTCCCATCATCGGTGAGTCCTCGGTTAACAGTGTCTGCTGGTTTGTGCCACCTCCACTTCATCCCCTGCTCGCCCTCCTCCCTGGACGCACCTTATCAATCCCCTCTCTGACCCCAGCAGTTTTCAGTGTGGGTCGTTTCGCTGCCAAAAATGTATGTGGTACAAATTGTTCTTTAATTTCATTGGGTGGAACATGATCTAATCTGAGTTATGAAATGGAGAATGAGTTAGTATTCGTGTTGAATTGACTGGTTTGTCACAGCTCAGGCATGGGAGTAGTTTTGCCTTTGGCCTTTAGGTCCCTCTGTCTCCCTCTTTTGTCATTATTCTAGCTTTGGCACAGGTGTTGAGCAGCTTGTCCAAATGGAAAAAAAATTCTGTTTCTTTTTACTTTCCGAATTATCATCAGTGAAATGACAATGTGTGTGTGTGTGCGCGTGGGGTTGTGTGTCTGTGTGTGTATTCTGGTGCTCTGTAGGACATTGTTTATGTCAAGGATTCAGGCATCAATTATAATTTGTCAAAGATCCATGCATTCTTACACCAGTTTGTGTCTTTAAAAACATGACCAAGCCCATCAGTATAACATAGTCTTTAATTAAATTCAATAAAAATAAATATTATTAATTTAATAATATTAAATTCAATAATAATATTAAAATGAAGGACACCATTCACAGGGAAAGTTGGCTGCTATTTCATCAACAGTGAAACTGAAAGTAAACGGTGAGTAATTGTGGTGATTTGTTGTGTCTTGAGGCTCTGAACAAATAAAAATACATAATAATAATAATACATAAATCATGTAAACTTGAAGCTTTCGAAAAAAAAGACTGTGCATGACAAATAAAATTCTTAAATTACGAGGTGATAAAAATGGCAGTTTATCTCAGCGAAGAGATGTGCATCGGAAGCATGAACCTTTATCACGCTTTATCAGTGTGTGGAGTGAAATCCCCCTCTTTTATCTGTAATCTGAACATTGACTGAGGCACCGATTCTGCCTGCAGGCGATTATGCCGACATATATAATTGTTCACATCGCGATCTGGTGACAAGTCTCGACAGTCATGTGTTAGTAAGTCCGTTGACGATAGATTGATTGTGTGTGAATCACTAGCTTCTCTTGGCCCTCACCCACACTCGTTTGTGTGTCGTGGACACTTGGAACACTCGTGTGCTCCCTGTTGATGTAGTTCTCAATCCTGTCACAGATCACAAGATCACAGCAGCGTCTAAGTGTGATTTTGGCTGTGAGTTCCGTCACAGGCGATGTCATGTAAGACAGAGCAAGAGCTATGTGATTGAGTGGGTCATTTCAATCCTGCAAATAAATAAAATGTAAACCCATGAGTTTCCAAACTATCTGCAAACATCTGCCTGGATTACCAATCCTCAGGCATGTCTCATACACCTGGAAACGTCTGGAAGCTTTGTAGGTTCGGTTCCATGTGAAGAGATTGAGAAATGTGAGACCACTTCATGATTCATTCAGGTTTGTTTACACAAGTTTTAACGGATGTGAATGAATATAGCGGACTTGATCTCATGATGTGTTTTGCTGGCTCAGACTAAATCTGAGGGTTGTCTATTTAACGTGACAGATATTCTTGTGAAAGCCCAACCAATGTCGTAGATTTGGCTTCTTGTGATTTCAAATTGGTGTTTTAGGAGGCTGACAACTTTTTCCATCTGTGCTACCCACATTTATTTATCTGTGGCATGCTTTTGCTTCAAAATCTCACCCTTTGTGATTCCGTATTTGCATTCCATTACAACGCGGAGTCGATTTGAGTCACAAAAATCGTTCAGGCCTAGTAAGATTTGGGGAAACATTGGTATTATTTTCCAGATTGTTTCTGTCTCAGATTATTATTATTATTGATTTCAATGATGTAAAATTTGTGGTGTAAACAATGCCAGTGAATGGTTTCTTCCAAACATTGGCTGACTTGACCACTATTGGGCTGATCATAAACACAAGCCTTACTGATCCTGGGATAATAGAGCAAGTGGCTCTGATATTGTCAGTGAGACCCTTTAATCTCTACTAATAGTTGTCCAGCTGCACCTGTTGCAGACATGTAAACGAATGCACGTCACACACACATACACGCACACACACACGTTTAAATTCCTTTTTTGTGGGGACCGCTCATTAGAGACTACTAGTTATTAAGTTTGTATGTCTATCCTTGTTTGGACCTAAAAGAAAAGTGAAACTGGATGGCCTTCGTGGCAAAGTTCAAACCACTACACTGAGTTTGGTATTAGTTTGGTTTGGTTTGGTGGTTTGGCAATTTTCAGAACCTCCGTTTGACATGAAAAAAAAAAAAAAAAAGCCAGGCCACACTTGGCTAATTAAAAAAATCCTGAGGCACACTACCAAAGGAACCTCAGCCAAAGCACACTTGTGCTTAAAGTCCTATAGAAAATCCCTATTAATTTGTGATAACTGTTTTTTTTTTGTAACACTTCTTAATTTGCAGAAACAAATTGCAGAAAATGTATTTGTTTCAAATATCTCCAGAAAGGGATGGGCGATACACTATACTGTAGTATACAGTATAGTGTATAGAAAGAATGTGAGTAAAACCATGTCATCTCCTCACGTTGGTAGCTCATCAACACGTTCTCATTAATCATGATTTAATGTAATAATATTGCCCAACTCTTTCTGTGGAAAAATGAGGTGAAACCGCATCATTTTGCTACGGCACACCTGACTGTCTTTTGTGGCACACGAGTGGCACCCCGGTTGAAAAACGCTGGGATACAGTGATTGGAGTGAGTGGCAGTTTGTGAAGTTAGGTGCTTATTGGATCCATTTCCTCTGGTGTGGTTCTATGCGATGTGCTTGAGCATGGCCGGCTGATCACGGCGAGACAGACTCACCAGAAGCACTACTGTTCCAACCTGGTGTTATTTCTGCTGAGGCAGTCTGGCCACGATCCGTAAGCTCTTTGTGGGGGTGGAGACACCACTGAAAGTGGATCTAATATATGTCAAATATCTAATGTCTAACAAACTTTGCTGCCGTGTTCAAGAATCTGCGCACATTAATATTTTCAAGTAATTAATTATTTTTTAAGTTGAACGCTACAACACTCCACACAACAAAAATAAAGGTGAAGGGTGCGGGGTCAACATACAACAAAGCATTCATATTTTGACAGTGTTAATGCTGTGTTGACTAACAATCTGAGGGATGTCTCATGTTGCCTGTCTATTTTACTTCGCCTTTACAAATCCCATGCACCAAATTATTTGAAACATCTCATTTTGGATTGTATACGTTTGTCTTTGGTGTTCACAATAATGTCCAAAGAACCTCAGTGACTAGGTGAAGCTCTTGAATACAATATTGAAGTTCCATTTTATTAATTAAGCTGCATGCTCATACCATTGACTATTTCTAATGTCCCCATTTAAACCCCCAAGAAAGCAAATGCCTAGACGTGAAGAGAAAATATCACAGAAGTAAAGAGCTCTGGTTACATAAGTGACATCAGCAGAGCCACTTAGTCATTCAGCTAATTATGTTCTGGTGTTTATTCGGCTGTACCTTGAGGGTTGAGTCCAGTGATTCACTCTGACTCACTTCTGACTCAAGTTCTGGACTATAAGAGCCATTTGCAGTGGGTTTGTCACTCATTTTAATTTTTCTTGATAATTTTTCAGACAATGAAATGCACAGAGGAAACTTCTTTTTTTAATCTTCCCATGATTTTCTATCATCCACCTTTTGCCTCAGCTAAAAGGGTGCTCTGTTATGTTCTTAAATAAAGGTGGAACAATATGGGTAGCTGACAATTCGATACTGTATTTGGCAATATTAGACCCACGATAATATCACCATACACAATAGCTGCAATACAAGTAGCATTCGACTTACGACCTGCTCGATTTACATCCACCCGTATTTATGACCACGGCCAGCAGATGAATGGCATTCGATTTACCAATCTGACTTAAGACCGGTTGCTCGGAACGGAACCCGGTCGTAAGTCGGATGTTACTTAATGATCCACTTGTAGTGTCCTCATGTCATGGTTCTAGGTGGTTGGACCCAAGTGCAGGAAGTGTTGGTCGGCAGAAGGCACGGGAGATGAGGTTAAATTACCAAGATTTATTCGTCAGATAAATAATACACAGGCAGACATAATAACTAGAAACTAAGGACGCCGGGAACCAAAACGCGGACCGGGAACAACACACAGGGAATGGGGTGAATCTGGAAAACAAGAGAGGCGGATTAGAATCAACGACCTAAAACTGGGAGAACACAAAAACACTCGGAGTTAAGCTCAACGTGGTGGCAATGAAAAGAAAACACTCGGTGGCGGTGGCTAAACACACACACGCACACAAGGGATAAACTAGGCGGATTTATAACAAAAAAACAAAGTCAGACTTGAATAACTGCTGACACGCAGATTGAATTGAGTTGAGGAGAAACAAAAGCGGAGTGAGGAAGAATGAGGAAAAATCAGGATACAGCTGAAATAGAAATCAAGCACGCAGGGAGAATTTAGAAAAGGTCTAGGAGGAAAGTGAACACACAGGAATCTTGAAAAAGTTTGCCAGATTGTTGCTTCTTGCTTCGTCAAGGTAAACAGGACTGACGTTGACAGGTTTATATCCAAGAGGAGACTGATGAGGAGAGTAATGCCAGCTGTGTTGCCACTGAAGCTGGAGACAAAGCAGGAACAGGAAACAAAGGCAACTGGGGGTAACAAAATAAAAGCGCGAGAGCGCATGACACCTCACACCAGTTTCTCTAAAAAAAAAAAAATCTGCCTGTTAGTTTTGCCAAATATGATTGTAATTTTTCAACACTTTTGTAGCCGTAGCTTGGCCATCGTGGTCGTCATATTGATTGATGGGATGTCTGCCGCTGATGAGAAGAGTAAATGCAGTTTACTGCAAGTTCCAAACTTTAAACAATCGTTTAATCTGATGAGCATTTCGTTTTTATGAAAAGTTATTTTTGTACAGCTTGTTTTTTACAATGCAAGTTGTTAATTCAGTCGTTGATATGGAGTGTTGGGAGGTGAATGAGATGGGGGCGTGTCTTTTTTTTTTCACAATCTGAGCTAAAAGCATGCATATAATGTAAAGTAGCCCATTTTCTTCACACTTGTAGGCTTGATTTTGAGTTTGTTGAAGGTTTTTTTGACATTTCACATCCACAAAATGCTTACCAAATTATGAATCAAACCGTGTGTTGCGCTGCCTCATAATTGTCACGTACTAGCAGCACTTGGGTTAGCTTATGTGTATCAAAGCAACAAACAGGCAGATGTCGATCATCTAACTTTTGAGTGCATTGAATGTTTTTTAACTTCTAGAGTTTCATCAAATTCTATCAGTCTGTGTTCTTGATTTATTCCCATTCTCCTGCTCTTTTCATTATCCTTCATGTTTCCTTCTCAAACTTGCCAGTCCAGTGTTGCGATGATTGCCATGAGCATGAGGTGTAGGTACCAAATGTGTCCGCTCACCAAATGTGTCCTACCTGCCGTGGAGTGATGTTGTCATATCCTGCATATACGCTATCTTTTTTTTAATGTTTTAATGAGCCAGAGGAAATTGAAATAAAAGATTTGAAGGCGCTTTCTACCACATGTGTATCATTTATTTCCACAAAATACGATGTTTGTTATGGAATCGTTTCCGAAGTAAAGGCTACGCCTGTGGTAGAAAGTGCCTCGAAACCCTTGATTTCACTTTCCTGTGGCTCATTAAAACATAAAAAAAAAACAGCATATTGTGTATGCCGGATGTGACGTCATCACGCCTCGGCAGGTAGGACACATTTGATAAGCGGACACATTTGGTACCTACACCAGTGTTTATCACGTGATGGAACAGTTTTATGTCCCTCACCAGGCAACTTAAATCAAGACACTATAAGGTGTCTATGCAAACAGTAGATTCCAAGCGATAAGGCTCCTGCTGTGTACTCTTAACTTGTGGATTGCAGTTTGGCGGCAAACAAGAGGTGGACATGCTGTTACGGCTGATCTAATGCAACCATGATGACATTCTTACGCGCTTGGTCTCTCTGAAGAGCCGTTGATCTCTGTAGGAGGCAGAATCAAAATTGATTTCGCACCATCTGGTGCAGACTATCAAGATCAAGAGATCGAGGGGCTGATCGATGACTCATTCAGTCACACTCGACTCGACCAAATCATTGTTAATCACTCAGCCAGCCAGTCAGACTGAGAATTACTCACAATTCTTGTTTTTAATCATTGCTTCTTTTGCCCGACCCAATGTGCGGACTACATATTCACCCCCATCAGACAATTTGTTCGAATTCAGATTCACCAGCTTTGGTCTCATCTCAATCTGGATCGATATAGTTCTGTGTTAGATTTGTAAGTTGACGCTGTGTAGACAAGGATTCATCGATTTCGGCTCAATCCTTCGTTTCCGCTCAGGTCTGTACCAGAGGGTGGAGGTATAGGATTCCAGACTCTGTATTCAGAGTGAAGAGTCGGGTTTTCAGTGACCTTGTTTCAGTGTTCCTACTCAGGATGTTTCTGTGTGCAGACAGATTTTTTTTGTCTGTCAATATCTGATGGTGAGACTCAGGCATCAGGTGATTCTTCCACCTTTATATATCTCATTTCAAACATTTATGATTCAAACCTCATCATGGTAATAATCACATTACTGTCACCTCCGCCAAGGAGGTTATGTTTTCGATTATTACTTTGAAAAGTTATGGATGAATGTGGATTAAACTCTTAGGAAGTATGTGAAGTGGGACAAGGGGGAAATTTTGGGAGTGATCCAGGTCACTGTGTGGATCCAGGAATATTTAAATTATGAATTGTGAAACGCTCCCTGGCAAATCATTCTGCTAGTTCCATGGCAACAACCACCACATGTTGTCTACGGACCAGTGGTGCAATGGATAACATGTCTTACTACCGCTTTTATTAGTTCCCTTGTGGGCTCCCCAAGGAATTCCATCTAACAGCGGATGACGGTCTCCTATTTAGCTTCAACGTTTTGCTGTAACAGACAAATGACACTATTGTGGGGACTACCGTATGAACACAATAATACATAGCTGGAAAAGCTGGCAAAAAAGAAGTCAAGTTATGAAATTAACTTGTGTGTATTTGTCACAAACAACTTCTTAATGTCTCCCTATATCTTTCAATATTTCTATAATGAAATACAAAGTAAAATGAAGGTTTTTAACAATTTTGAGAAACAGTGCCTTGCGTTCCTTTTTTTCTTCACACATTTTTGAAAATATTTCTTATAAATGTGTGTTGTGTATTAATTATACAAACATTTGTATTTTTCAATTCATCATATTCCCTTGAACAACTCAAACTCAGATAGCTTCCCAAGATTTCTTTAGAACAGTGAATATTAAATATAAAGAGGTTATTTGAACGTCTTCATCCATAGGCAATACACAAACACTTTCCAAGAAAAGAGCAGGCCATGGAAGGGCACTGTCCTACAACTTCCATTCTGCGGTAGGGGAAAGATCGTTCCATGTTGTTTTTTTTCTTTTAATTTCATGGAGGATGTCCATTCTCTCCTTCTCTGAAGTGGTTTTCTGTTCCTCCAAATGGCAGTGGAGGCAGGTAGTTTACTTCTGCTTTCTTGACGCCTTTACTTGTCCAGCTCTCCAGCTCTGGACAGACAAGTTGACAAGGTCTTAATTTTGCGCGATAATTGCCCATTTTATATTTGATTTTTTGTTGCAATCCATAAAGGCCATTAACTGAGCCTCGTTGCCGGAGGCCTGGGTCCTTCTCTATTAAAGTCTCAACAATTGTGAACAAAGTGGGGTACGTTGTATGACCAAATACCACCTCAGCCAGCTTATCTAGTATACTGCTTCTCAGTGTTGGATTATGCAGCAGGGTACGCTCATTCATCATCATCATGCTTGGTTTCGAGCCTCGAACGTAAGTTTGACATTGTAGGGGAAAGTTAGGTATTTTAATTTTGGCTGGCCACTGTTGAGACACTCCACTTCCATCTGAGGTGGAGGAGAGAAGGATTGTGACTAGTGATCCTGATGAGTGGCTAGTGGTGCTACTAGTAGAAGTTAAAGATAAGAAAAGTGGCTTTGTTTGCACTACTTTGAGGGTTGCCTTGTCCTTCACTTCTACAATTCAGCTGACTGTGAAAAATTTGCCTTCAAAATTGATGTCTTAGTATGTCTTAAGTATCTCTGACAACAGAAACAAGGTATGTTTGGTATTCCAGCAGACAGAATGAGTTTGTGGATCAAGCTTTTAGCTAGATGGTGTCTTGGGCGTCCGGTCGACACCCTATACTGCAAAACATGGAATGTGGACGCCCTCCGCCACTCCAAAACCAAGTATGATTCAAATTTGCAGATTCTCAAACCTTTCGCAACCGTATTTTTGCAAACGTGGTCACCGTATTTGTTCGTTCACAAAACTAAGTTATTGGAGGAATATTTGGTGCTCCCCTCCCTGCCCCCAGCTTCCCAGCGGACGAACACAGCCTTTCAGAATGAGTACAAAATAGCTCAACAGGGATCAAAATTCAAGTAGTTCTATTTATTTAAAAAGCCACGAGCCTTTATGTATGTGTTGTTTGAATGAATGAATGTTGGTTGTGAAAGTTTAGAAAACCATCACAGCTGATACAGCTGCATGCTTATTTTGCATAAATATATTAAAAAAGATGTAGACACAAGGCTGTACACACGATCGCTTGTAGTAAGGGAAAGAATCATTATAAAAATGTATATATATATATATATATATATATATATATACATATATATATATATATATATATATATATATATATATATTTTTTTTTTTTTTAATTAATCTGGGTCAGCCAAGTCAAACAATTGCCCAGGGTCCCCTGCATCTCAAAGTGTTACTGTGGTTACTGAGTTCATATCTGTAAACGTTTATTTGACTCAGATGCTTATTTGTTTGTTGTTTGTTTATTTTTGTCACAAATAGATGTTTACAGCCTTTTTGTTAGTTGCCAGTTGTTGACAAGGTGTGTTGAGAGGGGGTGGGGTTATGGGTTGGGGGCGGGGTTTTGGACAACCTGTTTCAAAATCCTTGCTAAAAGCTTGTTGTGGACATTTTCTCCATAAATGATGCAGCGCTTTGCTGGCGTATCCATCATGGCAGAAGAGGCTGCATCAGAAACATTGAAATGTCATTAAAAACTATTCTGATGATATGTTACTGCTAAGTTTGAGAAATAATTGTATGTTTGTATGTTTTTTTAAGAAACCTACATTGCCAGTGTTTTGCGTAACATAATATCAGCATCTGCATTTGGTAACAACCACAATACTGATAAGGGAGGCAAATGTGGTGCTTCAAGGTGACCATTTGTCTTCCTGCCAGAGTGTAAACAGCCAAAGGATAAAAATCTACATCATTTTGCTCAATCACTTGTTCACTGCTTGTATTCTCCAAAAGTGCTCATTGTACCATCCTATTTAAGTCTGATAACAAGGACTGCTTTGGCATAAACTATCATAATCCGTAACACCTCTGCAAAGTCAGGCAGTCCAGCAGTAGAGCCATTGCATACCGTCATTCTTGGTGCAGAAGTTGTCCGCATGCATTTGGAAGTCTGCATTTCAATGCCTCTTTTATTTCATCCTTCAAGACTTCCAAATAGACCTCTGTTGTTTTTGTGACTGACAGTGAGGGTTTGACTGCATTTGATTCATTGAGATGGTTTGCAATCATGAGCTGGTGCTTGTTTGCAAGAGTCAGTAAAACATTCTTGAAACATCCAGTGTTTCTGACAATTCCCTTTAAGTCTCATGTCTCATGGTGCACAGTGCAGCAACAGGAACAAATTCCGGAATGAGCTGGGGGTTGTGGTCAAGGAAGTGGTGCTGATTGATCAGTTGAGGAAAAGCTTCAAGAAGTCGGCGTCGGTGAGCCGATTAGGGCTGCAACGATTAGTTGACGTCATCGATAACGTCAACAACAAAAATTTGTCGATGTCAAAATCTGTGCGTTGATGTGTCATGTTGCTGTTGTTGTAAACACCCACGGGTCGCAGGATGGGCATCGATAACTGGTTGTTAATCAGTACCAGTGAGAAAATATCACATTCTCTGGAATCATGAAGATATGTTAATTTCTGTTCCTTTAATTGGTTCCTGACTGTGGTCGGACTCCAACTGGCTTCCGTCGACTCCAACTGGCTTCCGTTAAGCAAGGACTCTAGGCTGAGCAATAGCCTATTTTTTATAGACTTCTGTTTTTAAAGTCTTCAAGGCCATGCGGAGTATGTCTCCTATGTCTATGAGTCGCAAATGTTGAATATATGTTTGTACTGAAGCTGCATTTTTTTAATACACATGCAACAAACTTTATATCTCCTCAATTGGCAACCAAGATGTTCAAAATATTGCTTCCCTGAATCAAAACAACTAGACCTGCACAGGACACACAGAAGCGTTTTTGAGATCAGTGTTGGGTGATGCCTAGATTAATTGGCCTGAAGGGCGTTGAACGCCCTTAAAAGAACATAGGCAATTCATATAGAGGCAAGGAACTGTTTGGTCACGACTGACCACTCCACGTCATAGTCTGTAGTGTTTCAAGTCCTACCCACTTTTCAGCTTAAAAGCATTGATGTTTTGCACAACCATCTCATCTTTTTGGGACTGGAAAATACATACATACATACATAAATGAAGTAGTGTCATATTTACAGAGTCAAAAATTACTTTTTTGCAGTGAGGTTCCGAACAGATGAAGACCTAAAAAAAACAAGGGGTAAAGACCTAAATAAACTCAAGTCAAATGGAGATATTATGAGCTATTCAAACCAAGCCTTGATCCAGATACAGACATGTCTAGGACCACTCTATTCTACTCTAAAAGTCTGCCTCTGAATAGTTTGAACAAGTCTTAGTCTGCAAAACAATGGTAAAATTTGTGGTCCCATTAGTTAGCTTGGGCTGCACGGTGCCTGCCTGTCACCACGGCTCCCCCAGCCCCTCATGCACTCCTCATGGAGCTCCTCACATATTAAACACGTACATGGAGTTTTTTTTTTTTTTTTTTCGTGTCATGGCAATGTTCCTGTTCCAACTGAGCAGTTTGGTTGTTGCCTTAATACAGCCACCTCCATGCGGAACTGGTGGAGCTGCATCAACTAAACAGCATCCTGGAATGATAAGGAGAAGGAAATGGAAATAGAAGTGTTTTCTGTCCATTGTCTTCGTGTTTTTTTTGCTTTGTGGCACCTGCTGCTTCAGCTACTTGGGAACATTTGTCGGTGAAAATATATGTTTAGTACTGAACTGTTGCTAGTATAGCCCACAAATCATGTTTTACTTTTCAGCATATTATTTTAGATTTTTGGACATTCTTCACTATGTGGTCCATTAGTGTCTAATTAAAGCAAGAGCTCACAAAGACTCAGAAAAGAGGACCCTCCCATTCTTCTCCTCCTGTTTGCATCTTTCTTTTGATCATGGAGCATAGTTGTAAAGCAAAAACACTTTTATGCACGTGTTCACACAGGCGCATGCACACACACATTTCCTTCATCCCCTGCAAACTAAAATCCAAATACGGTCAGCCACCAATTTGGCAATAGCTTCTATTCTGGTCCTAGTCCATGTGGGACATCAGGGTGGAATATACATGCTCATATACATACACCCGCTTGCTTCGGAGTTGGCTCGAGGGGAACTGCAGTTTTCCCTTGACTATCGAAGACCCCTGAACCAATGCTTTCCTGTGGATATATTGGTCACTGGTCATTGGACACATACAGATTGAGACATTTTTATTTTTTACATTTATTACCTAAAATAACATCAGACAATATATTGAAAGATAATTTTATAGCACTTGTGTGAAATCCCAGTGAAAGGGCCATAGAGGGAGAATAAAGAAGCAAACTGTGCCAAACACAGATGAGTTTTGTGTTCACCTTTTTGGAAGAGTCGAAATTATTTACCAGTTTCAACAGTAGCACCTTCTACATTCCTTTGTGCATTCTGGTCACACATACATAGCAGCGGGCGATATATTACATTTTTACTTCTTTGTTACTGTGATTACAGCATAATGACTGCAGGTGGGGGTCACTGGAATAGTGACTATGCAAATCTGAGCAAATCACATATTTGCCGTACCCTAAAATTTCTGCCAATTAATTTTCTTCTGTGTATTGCGGGGGCAACAGCTGAAGTGTAGAGGCCAATATTCCTCACAGCTGCTTTCTTCTTGCTCTTTCACATTTGGCTGCAAACTAAAACAGTGAAATTTTAAGTTGTGGAGCCAATAACACTATATCTTCTAAAGAATTACAGATTAGATTCTCATGCCTCAGTTACTTATCACCAAGTCATCATTTGGCGATTCTTCATACTATTACTTTGTAATAGAGTCTTGGAAACTGTGAAAAGTTATTAAAGGAATTACAGTCTGGCACGTGACTATCATCTCTCAATGCCATTTTTTGTAAAGATATAGTCATGTATTTTTGTGAGAAACAGAGAAGAAGATGAATAAAAACTCATTAATTCATTTGTTCAGCTGAATTTCCCTCATTTCTTTTCAAGGCTAATGGTCTCAACATAGTCATTGTAAAGTCATGTTTTTAAAGTTTTTTAATTTTCTGAGTTGGAACTAATTATACCCTTGTTTTATAATATATATTTTTTCGAAAATGTTGCTCCTAGTTGACAAAACCCAGGCAATAGTCGACCTTGAAGAGATCTCTTCTTCCTGTCTTCACTCCTCTGAAAATCAGGATCCATCTTAACCTCCTGGCTCCTTAAAAGTGTCTTTCTCCCTTCATTCCTTCTCTTACCTGACCTCCCTTTGAAACCTCCTGGTTTGTTTTTGGTGGTCCTGATCAGACGTGTTTTTTGCAGAAGGGGCGCAGCCTTGGAGCGCCTCTGCTCCCTCTTCTTCAGGAAGGGGGAGTGACCAGGGGGGTATGCCAAGGGGACGAGCCAGCCCCTCCACCACTGAACTGCTGGACCCTAGTAGAAACAGACGAGCCCATCCCAATTGGGCTATACTGGGTAACTGTGTGTGTGCGAATGAGTGTGTGTGGTAGTATGATCTGGTGTACTGTGATACTTCTGTTGGTAGTTCAGGAGCATGTCTATATTATTTTTCAGTGTCGGTGGAGTACTGTGAACATTCCTTGGAAGTAGAAATTGTGATCGTAGAAACACTTTTCCTGCTGTTAAGATACTCTTTACAACCAAAATAGCAGGTGGCGTTTGACAAGTGGCCAGAGCAGCTGGATGAGTGATGACTGATTCGTCAGAGATACGGGGGGGATTATTAGTGCATGTATAATGCCCTACTCGTGGTAGCATCACACTGGTTTCCATGAGAAGAATGTTTCCGCTCTCTAATTTTACCGAATATCATTGAAATTTGCCTATTCCAGACCCTTTTGCTGCTGTGTTTGGCCATTGCAGTTGTCGTAGTTGTTTACCGGTGTAATCTCGCCTCCACACTGGCGGCATGTAAGCATGCTGTTAAGTTCCACACTTTAACCAATCATCTACAAAATTAACTCAGAGCTTTTTAATCAGAGGAGTATTTTGGTGTTTCTTTTGGCATGATTAATCAGGGTCATCCCAGTAAAACAACTGCCTGTACACAGTTGCAGTCTGATTTTAGGTGCAGTGGTCCTGCATCTAAAAGCTTTGGACGCCTTGTTTCAAAATCCTAGCTAAAAGCCTGGTGATGACCACAATCGTGCTAGAATGTGTGGAAAGTATTTGAGAAGTGCATTAAAAGGGGTCCTATCCTGCAGTTCCAAATAAATTGCCTGTGCAACTAATGAGCAAATAATTAAGTATATGTCTGGTGGTGCAATATGTCGTGGGCCATAGGGATGGGCGATAACTTATCGTACACAATATACCGCTAAAAGTAGTGGTCCCAATTGGTGTCCTGACGTGGTTGTGTGCATTGTTTCATATCAACACATGCAGGCTTTCGTGCTGCGCTGTCGCCTCGGCGAAACACTGTCGTGAAAATAGTTGGAGATTCGACTGACATCTGCTCTGGTATTGGCGGCGGCATCCTCTTCAGTGTACCCGATTAGCGCTTACTAAGTCACTGATCACGGACACACTCTCACAGGCAGCGCTAATGTCAATGTAATGTGACCATGCTACATCAGTTAACAAATTCTCGAACAGTGAAAGTATTAATTAAATCTTGAATAAGGCAATGAAAAACAACCATTTTAGGAGAGGGAATTGTGAAAACTTTTTTTCGTCACACTTGGCGAAGGACTGACAGTTTGTGTCCAGACTGGTCCATAGTTACAGAAAACTGTTAAGAGACACAGAGAAGCAAGCAAGCAGACAGACAGCTCAATTAAACCCCTAAATAAAGCTGGCAGAACAGACATGACCGGGTTCTACGTGAGACGTGAAACATTGAATTTATCATCTCTACACTCAGTTAACTATTATATTTAAACAAAAACATAAACAAATAATGATGTTGGCGACAAAACCCCACTCATAAGTTTAAACAGTTTTCAAGAGAGACTGTAGTGTGTCTAACACACACATAGAATAAACATTTATTGATTGTGATCATTATTTTTATTTATTTAAATAACAACATTTAACGTGATGATTGTTTTTTGTCCATATCACCCATCCCAGTGGGCCGGTATCTTCAGGTTGTCCAGTGACTGGGAAGCTGGCTGTGCCTGCATTATAGCATCTTGCTTTCAATGTTGGTGGCTGCTTAGTGGTGGAAGAACTGCAATTCTACGAAAGAAGATTCATCAAAAAGAAAAAAAAAAAAACTGTTGAGAGTTATACAGCAAAAAGATGTTTTCTTTGCCCAGAGAAATCAACAGAATTAGCAAGTCAATACATACATACATCGTCAGGGTTGGGAGGAGTCCCATCAATCATTGGGCAAGAGGCAGGGAAAACACCCTGGACAGTGTGCCCTGGCTGGCCACGCACACACGTGGAGTGCATGCAAACTCCATGCAGTAAGGTGGCCTGACCCGGACATTGAACCCACAACCAAGTGAGAGTGCTAACATCTACTATCTACTAGGCCACATTTTAGCACACAATCGTCATATCTTCACATTAGTGTTCATTTTAGCTCACTGAATGCTGCAGGGTGGGGATGAGTTAAGTTTGCTTCAGGCAGATGCTGTTGATGCTGAACTTTCGAAGGAGAAATAACTGCTGCACATCAAATGTCAAGACTCTGTTTATGCCATTAAAGTACTTGTTTCAGCATGATTGGTTCCAGTCTCATTAGTAAGACAGGTCTTTGCTAGAGACAGGCCATTGTGCTTTAGGAGCCATAGTCTGGGGACGTTTGTATGAACTGACAAGTGAGGGATGAGAGATTTACCTGATGGATAGTTGCAGCGGGATGTAGAAGCAGGATGTTTCTTGTTTTGAAAAGCCTACTACGCCATTTTGGGCAGTAATTCTCCATTTTCGGGAGCAGCAAATGTTTCTGTGACTGCTACATTAGTTTTATGGCTGATAAAGGGCTGATTGCAAGAATCCTTCACTCAACTTCACCCCCTACTGAAAAGCTAACTTACTATGTTTTCATGAAGAGACACGTTCATTATTTTGTCATTCCTCCTCAAATGTTGGTGCCAGCTCAGAGAAAACACACCCATCTTAAGATAAATGTGGTTGTAGCAGAGAGCTATGAATCTGCTGCCGCAGCTAGTTGGGTGGTGCCTCCCAGTAGCTTTTTTTGGCAGATGTACCTGCAAGATCTCAATTCAGAATTGATTACTTCTAAACATGCTGTAAGTAATGTACTATATTCTCAGAATTGGTGCTTTTATATTATGAACAATAAATCTAGCCTCGACCTTGTCATCATTTGATTCTGACCAGTCAACACAGATACACATATTTCTATTAAATTCCTCTAAACCCAAATTTTGATTTAATATCTACTGGCTTACATCCACGGCCAGGAGTATCCTTTCATACATTATAAGACAAATGCTGATTTATTGCATTTCTGAATGGCATTGGGTAATTTTTAATTTGAATAAAATTAAAATGTTATACTTCTTATTTTTTTTATATTTTTTTTCAAGAGACATAGAAACTGTTGGTGGTGCAGATGATTGCATTCACAGTGTTGTAGCATCAGTCAAATGCAAATCAACGAGGCAGCGATCGAAGTTATTTTACGAGATGGTACATGAACAAAAACAACTCACCCATCACCCACCTCTGTCAAATGAAAACATCAGCTCAGACGAATGCTCGGCATTAAAAATTCAAAGCTGCTTCATCATTTGTAATGCTCTCTGCTCCACATACATACACACACACACACACACACCATGTTGTCTGTATTCTCTTACAAAGTCTTTATAGCTGTTAAAGTCTGGCTGTGTTCAGATTATATCTACAGAGTAAAGGGTTTGTTTCTGTGCAATCATCCTCCCTCTCTGGATTCTCCGTGTCTGATCGTTACAAGAGAAAAGCATTGTTCACACCACTTTTATTTTAAAGAATGTCTCGGCGAGACAGTCATGGAGAGGTTGAGTTGTCACTGCTGCCTGGGCTGGACATGCAGGCACGTGGATTTGGTGTCCTTCAGGACGAAGCAATTTGACTGATGAATCTTCCCAAGGACTCTTTCTCCCTAACTGTCCTTTTGCGACATTGAGGTGTAGCAGGTAATTGTGAGTGTTGATGGAGGCTTCGAATTCACTGTTTCCTGATCAGTTGAGACCAGTCTTGTTTTCTTTAGAATGGAAGATGAAGAAAAGTCAAATCTAAATCAAATCACCCTCGAAAGCTTATTTCTCCTCCGCCCGATTATTCATTGAAGCTTATTGCTTCTTGGCTCCTTTATCCGTCTTCTCCATTCCTGGATAAGCGGCACAAGCCTCGCTGCTGCAAATAAAACTGATTATTAATAAGAAAAATAGCTGCGAGGTGAGCCAATACTACAAGTTGTGCATTGTAAACCGGAATTAAAATTTTTAGTGGTAACCCATTTCCCCTCCGAGCACAAATCTAATGCATCTGCATAAGGTAAGTGACTGAGAGTTCTACTGTAGATGAGAAAAAGCAATGCCACTGTAGTGGAAGGAGACATATATTTCAGATAAACAGGTGTTGTGATAGAATGGTTATTAAAATCATCTTCCACGCATGAATCTACTGGTTTATAACCATCACATTTGATTGTATTCTGCATATCTTCTCTGCAACTCACTGATTTCTTTATTTATTTCGCCCCCCCTATTGTTTAGTAATAGAAACATTTTCATATATGAATGCTGCCCAATCCTTAAGGTGACACGACTTGTATTTAAAAATGTGTATACATTTTTCCTAGCTGTTTGGTTTCCATTCCACCCTCGTATTTAAGGTCTCATGCTGTCCCCATGTTATCCTGTAGAGGCACCAAAACGTAGTTGACTGCTAGTATTCTCACTTATGTACGATGTATGATGTCTTCAATGGTTTAGGCATGGTTACAGTCATTTTTAACTCACAAACTGACGTAAATGGGGAAAACCGACTGTACCACACTCAAAAATATGGACAGCGATGCTCAAAATCATACATTTTGAGTAAACTAAGAATACACCGTCTCTGACCTATTGACAGCCATTATGTTTTTTTTTTTTTTTTTTTTTTCACAGTGCAAGTGAGGGTCATTGTCTGTGAAACTGTCTGATATGAAATTTTTGCTGCTTAGGGAGAGCTGAGTTGAAACTGGCTGCAGCTTGATAACCAAAGTTAATCCACCAAGACATTGAAGCTTCTCACTTACACGACACAAAGGAGTCCGCACCATGAAGTTTGTTGGTTTTGTGGTAGAGCCATTGGTGTAGTGTGGTGCATCATTGATGCTTCGAGGGGCTCCTATGAGCATGGTGAGCACTGTTGATGTAAAAGAAAATATATTGGTGAACAAACTAAGTGAAATTATTAAACATAACGAGTAGGTTTATTCTCTTAACAAAATTATTTTGAAATTGATGAATATCATTCTTTGGCATTTGTGCTAACGCATTTCGTCTAAAACCTAAATACAGTACATATGCTGGACAAGTTTAAGTCTAAGTCTTCAACGAACGTGACTTTTCAGTCGCAGTAGCGCCAGTCATCAGTAGCAGGTAGCTTGCTCAGGTCGTGATTAGTCACCACCTGCCCGGTTCGAACACGTCGCCAAAGTAGTCAGTCGCCGGGGGGCGTGGTCTCAGGATGTGGATGCTGGATTGAAGATGGCGGAGCCGGTGCTCGCTACTCATTAAATGAAAACACGGAAAAAGAGACGTATCTCGTTTCGTAGCATTCGCCAGAGCCGCTCACACTGGTGAATTTAACTTCCTCCTTCAGCAACGTCACCGGGATACGGCCGCTTCGAGCGGTACTTCAGGCGGAACCGCCGCTAGTTGGACGACCTGTTGGTCCGGATCAGTGGCCGAATACAGGACATCAAGTGCCCGCAGTCTGTCCTCGGTAAGCAACTCGATGTGCCGTTATGTACGGTGACTTGTGTCCAAGTCTTTCTGAACTGTCATCAATTCATGAACTCCGCGGTCATATCTGATGTGTGCTTGAAGTAATTTTCGGAGATACGTAATCTGTCATCGTCAATAATTTGTACACGAAAACTAGAGTATTTGAAACAATATTTATATTTTCTTTGAGTCTTGTCAGTTAGCGCCACTTTGTTTCACTTCACTTTGTAATCAATTAATGCAACAAATGCATTGTAATCAAACTATTTATCCTGTAGTTTATATACTGTTGTATGGTTTATATATATTTTGTTAAATCATCACCAACATATATACTGTATGTTTACATATCCATGTATGTTTTATATTTTGCAGGTATTGGGTAACAGGAGACTCATCACCAACTGCTTTTGTGTTGGTGGGACTGTCCACTTCCAGGAGCTGACCAGAGGACCACGGCCACCGACCGCAGATGTTTTCGTCGCAGATGAGGCTTCTCCTTTGTGGAAAAAAACAGTTATCAGTGCAACACAACTGCTCATTCAAGAGTCAGCCACCTATTTAACAAAGCATAGGTCCTTGCATATATATTTCATTTCTGCAATAAAACAAAACTGTCTTCAACTTGTTGACATTTTGCAAAGTGCTTTTGATTTTATTTTTTTTCTGTGAAGCCATTTTCCACAAAAAGAAATGTTCATTGTCAAACACTTTATTTGCAAAACTAAAGTAACTCATTCATTTATACTCATTCAATACCGACAGAATCATAGTCAAACTTGAAGTGAACTACGTAGGTGTGTTTTGAAGGATCTTCCCCAGTGGGACAAGGGTCAAGAGAGGCGGAGGAAGTGGGGCGGCGTCCGGTTCTTTAATGAGACTGTGGCTACAAAGAAAATAAATGACGGGTCCAAATGATCCAAATTTCAGTCAGCTGTTGTTTTGCTTGGTAAAGTAACATGTACATTTTAAATTTATGTGGAACCTGGAAGGAACGAGGACCTTGAAAACTGTCCCTTCTTCTGAGCTGGGTTTGTGGAGGGAGTACATGTAGATGTTTGAGCTCAGCTTCAGCATCCGGTGACCCCTTCCTCCATTGCTCTCTTCCTTCGGTGTCCTGCACATAATGAAAGTTGAGTTCAATTACATGCCATAGTGATGAGTACTAATAAATAAAATCTGTATAGGACAGCAATGGTTAACCTAAAGCAAGTCATGTCACTATGACAGTGCTTGAATGATGTAGAACAATCACATGCAGCAGCACCAGGTGAAGCGGGAGGGAGGTCCATCCTCCTCCTCATCATTACCAACATCAAGAGTGGATCCATCCTCCTCCTCTCATTAATGACAGCACAGCGTGATTACATTATTGTACTAGCTGTACAGAAAAAAGCAATACGGAAAGCTACATACCTTTTTATATTTATATATTTAGCTAGTATTCAAAATGTCCCCACTAAATTAACGTGCAAACCTGTCTGCTACCTTGCTGCTGCAGCTGCTGCCTCTCCAGTCATGTTCGCTGAGGTCTCTCTTGGAGATGAAGGGTTCCAGAAGAGAGAGGACAGAGAAGAACGCTCACTTCACGGCACTAGATGCCGCTGACCACTCCTCGGTCACCATCCTCCCCTCATATAAATTGACCCTTCAGTACGTGTCATCTGAATTAAATTAAATCAGAAACAGTACTTATTTAGCCCGACGCCATGCATACGTAGTTTCTACAGTCGTAGCAGTACATTCGCCTCGTAAACTCGGTGGACATTGCGTTTAGGCGAATATAACTTAACTAAACTTACGTAAATAAAGTCTCAACTCACCAGGAACGCCACCGTTGTGGCGCACTTTCCCTCCGGACAATTTTCTTCCTATTTATGTTCTGGTGGAAATTAAAAAATGCACAATTTGTGTCACTGACGACAGTCTGCATGTAATCAACCGCAGGGATTAGCTTCTCCTCCTCCGGGACACGTCACTCGCGGATCTGGTCTCTGATTGGTCAACGCTCTGCGACTGGTCGCAGTAGTTCAAAAAATAGAACTACTGCGACTGTTGCAGTAGCCCAGTTGTGTCGTCTTGAGTAGCCGGAATCGCCGGATGTAGCTCAAATCGCGTAGCATCGCACACTCCAGTCGTGTCGCGGCCATGTTGGTCGCCGCTGATCGCCGTCAATCGCCCAGCTCCATTTGACTTTGTATGTAAATCAGTCGTGTCGCTCGCGGAAGTCGCGTTCGGTGTGAACGTACCTGCATATCAGATATATCGATATTGATGTTTACAGTTGGGGAGCTTGAAACAAGAAAAACTGAAATGCATCCCAAGTTCTAATTAAAAACAAATATGTTCATTGTGTAAATACATTTTTAAAAAATGGTTCTATCTTTTAACTGTCTTCATATTTGTTTTTACTTGCTATATGTAGTATGCAAACACTTCTGAATGTACACCCCTGTAGTAGTGCTGCAATAGACATGATTACTTGAGCTTTCAGATCAACAATGACCCCAAACTCTGTAAGGTGCAACCCACAATAAGACAACAATCCAGAACAAACCTTTCCAGACCATTGCAAGCAGCTGGTTCACGGAATGAAATCTGATTTCGTGAGATTGCAGCTACCAAGCAACACTGTGTCCTGTCCAGTATTCTGCTGCTGATGTTGATTTGAGAGAAAAAAATAAAAATAAATAAAAATAAATAAAACAAATGCTGCTCACTCAGCGATGTTTTTATTATGTACCTGCATTCCTGACAGCGTCAGTGAAGGCCCATAACGCCGAGCAACACATCCCTGCTCCCAATGCTTCTATTACAAAATGGCTGTTGAAGTGCATCACAATCTGAGTGGTTGTCCGAGGAATATAATTTTATTCCCAGTGTTATTTTCAGAGCTCAACCACACATGGTATTTCACAAAACGTGGTGGATATTACTGTCGCCATAGTGAGACAAAGATGGTAAATGAATGGGGGGCTTCTTTGAGTTTGCCTGACTCTGAGCTTTCACGTTAAGGCTGAATCATGATACGAAAATGTATAGCCACAATTTCTGGGATGGTACATGTCAGCCATAAACAAATCCAACGCCAACTGTTGGGTACATTTTTGGGGTCAGCACACACACGGACATTAAGCAGAAACTCAAAAATGTTTCCACTTTACGTGTCTTTAAGATATCTGAGCAAAATAAGCAAAATAAATTCTACAAAATCCAAGATAAACCTGGATCCCCACTGGCAAGTATGCAAAATTTCACATGGAAGAGACATCTGTGTGTTTGCTTGTGGTGCAGTCAAGGCCACCTAACTACAAACACACACACAGCTCCACACACAGACAAGGACTAATTTGTTAAATTAATTCTAAATTTTAAATTGCTTGACACAAAAAATTCAAATTACCTAATACCAACTTTGACCATATAGATAACCCAACCTCACTCCAATGGTGTAATATATTGAGAGAGACATCGCAACAGTTGCCATTTGTAACCCCTTACGTGGCTCTCTCCCTAAATGACGGTACTGAAAGTCACTGTGACTAAAACACAGTCACTGATGGTCTTTAAATGGCAATCTGGCATTTTAGAATTGTAATTATAGAATAAATGGAACACCATCCCATTGCCTACCCCAAACTTTTTTTTCTCATGTCACACAGCACGTGCGTCAACATGTGATGCTGGTGGCTTCCTTTTTTGTCAGTATGGGACGCAAAAGGCTACTTTCCCAACAACGATATATGGTTGAAATTATTCTGAAATTTTGGCGCAATCCAATACAGAAATGGACAAAGGGACTGCTTTTCAAGGGAGACGGTCTGTTTAGAATCCAATCACACAATAGTTGCCTATGTCAATAAAGGCCAGTCAGAATTTACACAACACGTTTGTCTCATTCTTGAGTAGTTGAAATAATAAACATTTTTAATTAACTCGAATGACATCAAATTGATTCAGTCAGATTTCCTCTTGGTTTAGCCCAGAGCACAAACATGAAATTCACAAAGTAAAACCATTTGCCTCACATCTGCATCAAGAAAATTCTCTGTTTGACAAGTTCAAATATTAAATACATGCCTGAAGCTCAGAAAGGTCAGGGGGGAATACTTGTCTTTTTCATGACACACACTTTTTAGCTAAAAATTCAGTGAGTTGACTGTCCAGTGGCCTCCAGTGGCATGAGCCAAGTTCTATTTACTCACTACATTGACCTTAAAACCTCTCACACCACGTCTGTCTCAGACTGATACACTCACACACACACACCTAAGGTGGCGTAGTTACGCCAGCTCTGATTCTCTTCATACTCTTTTGTATTGCTGTCGGCTCTATCTAGTGGTTTAGCTGGTACTGACATTGACTCTGACATGCATATTTTCTCACAGCTCACAACACGCTATTCAGTTGAACCGTGAACGTGTGGTGTTAAAATCTCCCCTCATTCCTGTCTTTTTCTCTTTCTGTCAGTGAACGTTACTATTAATATTTTTATTGTCATTATTACTACCTAGATTTTGTGTCTCTGCATGAGGTTCATATTACATCTACAATGGGTCTTTGATTAGATCTCTGTCCTCTGGTTTTCATCAGTGAAGGCTGAACAGGCCGACAGGAAATGGTCAATAATAGTGTAGTGTCTTCACAGAGGAGAAAACACTGCATCAGTGTTGTTCTCCTCCTGAGACTTCTCTGCATTCCTTCAATTCTCCATTGCCCTCTAAAAAACCTTTTGATAATCGGATAAAGACCAGACGAAACAAGACAAATGTGAACTCCTCACTATTCTACGATTGTAATTTACTGAAAAAAGGAAACCTGCCAAACAACACAACAATTGTATTTTCTCTTCTGCCATCTCCCTTCCAATCTTTTTACCGCTTTTAATTCAACAACTACATTTAACTGATTACTTAGGAAGTCTTGTTACATCAAACTGTCTAGAATCTCCCTATGCTGACACAAGTAAGTATACTTTTTTTTTATGATAGAACAGAAGAGAACCGCTACAGCTATACTGCCTGGATCACAAATCCTCCAGGCACCAGAATTGGAAACTATACCCCGAAATGAAATTGTTTAATTGATTAATTTCTGTACTTCTTCTGATGGGCAACATGGTGGAATAATGATAGCATTCAATACTACATGTTTTTTTTTTACATTCGGTTTCGCTTTTGTGCATACATACATCACCAATTAACTGCTGCTTAGTCCTGTTCAGGGTTGCGGGGAGAGCTGAAGCCTATCCCAGCAGTCATTGTGCGAGAGGCGGCAATACACCCCGGACATGTTGCCAGTCCATCACAGGGCACTCGCTTTTGTGTTTCCTGACCTTGAATGTGGAATGGAAGGATTTCAGCATTTGGTCATGGGGAGTCTTCATGCAGTATAATGTGTAGCAGTGATATCTAGAAACGCTGCTTGACAATGTACTGACTTGACCAATGTGGCTTAGACCTCACAGGTCGTTCAGTGATCATCTCTTTAATGTATGATGCTAAATTGACCTTTTGCGGTCACTCTGAAATTGTCCTTCATCCATTATTCATCAGATGAACTGACAGGTAAGAGCTATCGTCTTGTATCCGCCATGAGCGCCTGGTGAACAGGTGAAATTGTCAACATGTCCAAAGGGTCTGAATCCTGCGTGGTGTGCCTGTGTGCGCACACAGGGAAGCAGGGTAGACTTTACCATTTTTTTTAGATAAATAATACAGAAGTATTTCACATCTCAGAGTCAGTGCCATTTTTCTTATCCCAGTAAACATTGAACATTTAGAAACATATAATAATAAAAGAAGTGCAGGTTTTGAATCAAACCTCATTCATAAAATGGCAACACCCACAAATAGATTTGAAAGACCAACTCCTAATAGTTATGTGGACTATTACACCAATTGGACGCCTGAACCCCAACTTTCTACTTTCCTCAACATAACCTCTTTAAGAGGTTGGCAGACGTACACTACATAGAAGCTGCACTTCTTCTTTCTGATATTATGTTACAACAGCAAATAAACATTCTCCACCTGAGCCTATCTTGTCCATCCTCTCCAGTCAAACCAATCTTCTTTTCCTTCCTGTCCTTCTACCTCATGGTTATATTCATCTTGTTCTTTTGACCAGTGCTGTGCTTCCACTCTTAAAGCAGCCGTAAGTAAGTCGAGAATATTTGCTCTTGGCAGCGCCACAGGTCGGAAAGCTGGGTCTCGCCCCCCATCCCACGTTTGTTTATGAGGAAAGATCTTGGCGAAACAGCAAAAAATGTAATCACAGATGGCAATGTACACATCACTGTCTAGCCTATTCTTTTAAAGGAAACTCTATAAGCATCTATCATTCAACATCGGACATGGAACTCCGTCATGCAGCCAATGAGGAGAGCCAGGATCCAGCGAGACCGATGGACCCAGAAAATAAAATTCGACTGCACCTTTCAGAATGAAGCAAAAGGGGAAGTTTTAATTTTTACTGATTAGGTGACAACAAACCGCTATCTTATAGTGATGAGAAATAAATCTGTAAGATATCATCAGGCGCCGTCTCTTTCACAAGTCTTGTTGGAACGCTCTATGGAATGCAGTACAGCTCCGAGAGCAATGGACATCAGTCATTGTGATGTTTCTTAAGGGATTCTTCGGTGAAAAACATGCTGAAAACCTTCATGTTCATCTCGTGGGCTCTCATTTAAGTAGTTGCGGAGCGCCATCATCATTTACAGCACTGTAGTATAATATCTACGAAGGTGCAGCATTTCTCCTCTCTCGCTTTATCACCGCATGACTGCCATGTGTTTCAATAAGGAGCAGACATACAGTGATCAGAGTGTGAACATCAAACCATCCATTCACACATTTATTTCAAGTTGACTGTGAACACAGACGTCAGAGTTAGAAACTATTCAGTCAGTTCCAGAACAATTGCCAGGCATGATGAAATGTGGCGCTGGTCGCGTCTCTCACTAGCTCCGAGCAGGTCTGCAGATCAGACCTGATAGAACATGAGATATTACATGTTATGTCCAAACCATGACCACAGACACTGCAAATGACAGTGAATCCACTATTTTTCTGTCTGATAAATGCTAGCAAATGCTAGCAGCTAATGTTGAAGCTAATGCATTTTGCTGGCTATATCTACACTATACTGTAATAAATGCAATAAAATGAGGAACAGACACGTACACGCTTGTTATCATCTCAAATATAAGTTCCCCACATTTGAGAACACACTCAAGATCAGCAGTAACCACAAAGAATGCCTTACAAGTCCAGTACAAACGTTGTTTTCGCCATAATACATTGACTACTATGACTAGCGTGGTCATTAGCATCATGGCTTATCAGTTTGGCCACCTATAGGTTCACTGAACACTTCGACAGCACAATATGGCAAGCATTAGCCACGTAATCTGTGTCATAGCGTAGCGTCATAGCATAGTGTGTGTGTACATACATTGTTGGTTAACTGAGCATGTCTTTGGAAAGAAACCGGGTAAAACCCATTTATGCATGGAGTCTGCATGCGAACTCAATGCAGAATGGTGGTCATCGAACCCGAAACCTAGAGGTGAGCACTATCCGTGTGTGGCCGCGTGGCTGCCGTGTGGTTTAGTGTGTGTGTGTGTGTGTGGTCAAAATTCAAAACAATATCACATAGAAATGTTTCAGTCTGAATCCATCTCCATTATAATACTGACTATGCTAAAAATCAACAACTTTGCTTGTTAATTATTAATTGCCTTTTAGATTTACCCATTCAACAAATACTGCATAGTTAATGTGATCATTTCCAAAGATGCCCTGATCTTTGCTTTTAAGTGAGTCATTTTGCTTATGTCTGATGTTGGGCTCAAAGTACACTCATTAAAAAAGTGCGTGTCCAAAACTACTCATATAATCATAACATTCATCTTATTATGCATTATTGATGATTTGCAGACTTAAAATTATTTCTGGTGCTTTCTGCTTGCAAAAGAGGTGTTCGGATTCAAACCTCATATGCATACTGGTGAGATTCTTGTCATAGCAGAGGCAGTGTGTCCTTGCTTTTCAGTCAACTATGCTAGTTACTCACCTAGGCAAATGATTTAAGGGCCGTTGAACATTGGACTGCAGTAGCTTGTCATTTCCACATTCACTTTTAAGAACAAGAGGCTACTCACTGCAGGACATGTGGGAAGGGTTGGACCAGGCTCAACCCCGCCACCTGTTCCAACCAGGTCTCCAGGTTCAAACTCTCCGTTTTAATTTCAGTCTGAACCAACCAACACAGAGCAACGAGTGTAATGGTAAGTTCAAGCTAAGATGGGTTATCTGCTTAATTTCAGAAAACAACCAAGCGGACATAAACTTCATAAACTTCACTGTTTCTCAGATTATGTGATTAATTCGGTTTATCCATGAAGTTATATATGTCTTAAATCTATGTCTTATATCTTTAAAGTTTAAAGAGACCACAGAGAGTGTGGTAGATTTTTATGTGTTTATGAACGAGGCTAAATAACGTTGAATTTACACATTAGTTGACTCTCATCTGTGCTAATTGGCATGCTTATCTAGTGACTTTGTATGTGTTATGAGAACTCATCGTTAGTTTTTATACATGCTGAAAATGTTTGTGCTTGTGTGTGTTTGACCTGCATAGATGCATCCAACTCTTCCCCTTCCTTCCCTAAAGCAATGCACGGTGTGCTGCTGCAAATGTCATTGCATCTTTGGAAAATGGTATTTGTGGAATCTTTCAAGATTAAGAACCATGTACAGAATGAGCCTGAGCATCAAGGTGTGTATGAATTCTTCTAAGCGTTTCAGTCTCTTCTGTGAGCATACTGAAAATGTCCATGTCTTGACCTATCATTCCTGCTATAAATTTTTGGTATGGTTAATGTTACTTACACGTATGAACATATGTACATTTACGTCATATCATTTTTTTCATTGTTGTTTTATTCACATTAAATAATTTCAAATACGAGGTAAGTACTTTTCACTGAGGGGTTGACAACTACACATTTATGGCTGGTCTGGGGTGTTATACTGGATAAAGCATCATTGTACTCAAGTTGTACTGAAGTTGTATGAAGTTTTCACCATCATCACCAGCAGAGCTGCATACTCCTCCAGCCCCCCCTTGACTGCAGCACAGGTTGTTCCTTCTCAGCTGGTAGCATCATCAGTACAATTTTGTGCCCCCCAGCAAGTGCTGGTAAATAAAAAAGAAAAACATGTCCAGTCTGGTGTGGTCAAAAGTAAATTAAATTAATGTTAGTATTTGTATGGTCATCTATGAAGATGTCAATAATTAAGCTTAAATAAGGAACAATTATTATGGATGTCAACAAATATACAGAAACAAATAACAGTACAACTGAGATTGAAAGTAAGGAATTTCATACTAGTTCAGCTGACGACGAAGAATGTGAATTTGTGAATTTTTACTGATTTGCACACAACCTTTTCTTATCCACTGTGGAGTGTCGGCACATACTTTAGGTTCTATTTATTGACAGAGGGGAGGGAATGACTGGGGTATACATGATGATGGTCAGTGGTTTTAGAATTATAATGCCAGGGTCTTTGGTTGCTCCAAATGCAGCTTTTTATGTTACATTGTTTTTCAGTGTGCTTTATAGGTGACCCTGGACATGACCTTTGGTTTTGCTCAGGTCATTTGTTGAAAATCTGTGTATGTACTTCAAATGAAATCTCCTCAATGTGAATTCCCGATACACATGAAATTAGTAACGTTAATGAGGCAATATACCCTTGATTAAAAAAATCATCACTTTTCAGTTCATCACTAACAGATCCAGACGTGGTGAAGGCATCTGAAACCGAGCCCACCCTAAAAGAGCCGGACAAGGTGAAAGTATATGTACGTGGGCTTTGGGTTAATTCATTTACTTTAACAGTTTCAATTGGAATCAATGAGTGTACAAATAATATTGTTATTATTTGGATTCCTTACCATTTTTATGAACAGGACTTGGCAGATCACTGATCCCCTGTTGTGAGAGACACTCTGGTGGCCTGGACGAGGGTTGAGGAAAACAAGCACCACTTTGCTGGGAGGATCGCTCCAGGGTCAGAATGGATGATGAAGTCGAGATGGCCATCACATAGCAGGACCTCATTATGAATTCTGATTTTGATGACACAGAGGAAGATGAGATTTCTCTTCCTTTTTACATTTGATGAAAAAGAGGACATAGAGTTTCTGGTGCAGGAAATCCTGGACAAGCAAAAGAGTCGGGTTTCTAGCATGTACAATCTTGATCTGTAACATGAAATAAAATAAGTCTCCATTGCGCTATGTACCATATTTTTGTTTTTATATTTATTTCAGATGTGACTTGCCATTTATGCCACCACAAGCCAAAACATTTTCATCCTGCATTTACAATGAGCACTTTGACTTAGCTAACTTTTCCCTCTCAATCTGTCCTTACCTCATTCTTGAATTTAAGATCGTCAGATTTAGGGGAAGAGGTAGGATACATCTTGGTCACCAGCCAATCACAGAGAGGAGATTATACACACAATCTTTCACATTCCCTTTCACACCTGTATGTCATGTAACCATGAACTAAAGCAGCCTGTCTGGCCAAATATCTCCATTATCCATACACATATTTGAACTGAGTATTCAATAAGTGACAGAGTGAACTCAGTGTATGTTTTCCTCCAGAAAGTAGTCTAGAATTCACATAACCCTGATTCTCTGTGTGTGTTTAAACACACCATCAACGCTTTACTCCAATGATTTTTATTCTTTAAAATACACGACATGTATACATATAAACACATCATGGTGATGAATATTTATTCCATGAGATACATGACTACTAAACAAACAAGAAAGAGGGACTACACCTGACTCTTGCATGACGTTTATGCTATATTCCATTTCATTGTATGACAGCACCCACCGTTATTCATTTCAAAACATGACAGCTGAGATTAATGGTTGACACATCTTCATTACGCAAAATATGAATATATAATTGTGCAGGGTTTAGGATTATGATGTTAATTATATCAGTGAACTGTCTTAACATTTCAGTAAGAGCCTCTATCACTGCCTTTTACTGTTACAATATAACTCTTAATGTGGTTGGATCACTCTGTCACTCAGTGAAATGCCTCAAAAGTGAAAAAGCACTCAGTTAGTTGGGACTAAAACTTCAACGGAGGGTTTGTACCTGGCTGTGGGGTTGGACCAGGGTGCAATCCCACCCAATTATTCTGCAGTGGCTACTGCCACTTTTAAGTTTATATTTTGATTAACTTGCAGAAATGTCTCATTCTTCTAATTTGGCTTCAGAATCCCCATTGCTTTTAAATTGCAGTGAACAATGTGGTCAGCATATTCACTTTTCACTCTCCAAACACTTCCACACCTCCACTGGACTGTTGTTGACTGTTGCTGTACCATCAGCTGAGCCTGCCTGCACAACCTCTTCGACAGAGGGCGTGGTAGTGAGACTGAATAGGTACTCAAAGTTTTCCAACAATGTCTGATGTCAAGGTTTGCAGTGCCATTCTGGAACGAATGAATTATGGTCCAGAATCTCTGGGGGCCCACTGAAACTTTCTTTATACCTCCAAATATTTTACATGTTGAAAGACCAATTGACTTGCCAACACCTGTTGGCATACAAAGCAGTCCCACAAGCTGGAAGACTTGATACCTCTTACACTTTACAGCACCTTTCACCTCAAGGGTTCCCGCTCCAAAACCTTGGCCACCTTGAGAGTTCATTCGAGTCGTTTCGACAACGAAGGCAGGGAAGAATGCATACTTGTAATCACTGTGACAGAAAACGCAGGCGAAAAGGGTGGGGGAGTCAGGACTGCTGGTTGGCAGCCATCAGATGACAACCGGGATCTGATCTCCTACCTGACAGTTCTGGAAGAGTCAGGGCTATGATTAAGCACATTCCAGCTTGTTGACTCTCAGACTTGGCAATGCCAGAGTGAAGTCGAGACCCTCTTGTGCATGTCGATGAGTCAAACTAGTCTGTGTCTTTCAGCCTCACACAAAAGCTTGGACACCTCCGTGGCCAGAGAAGGGACGTTGAATGAGCTGAAGTGCTAAGCAAGTGCAAAAGCCAATAAAATTAGAGAAGCACAATCTCCCAATAAGTTTTCAAAATAAATCCTGGGTCGAAATGCCAGTCTGGCAGGAATGGCAAAAATGTTCCTATCAAGCAGTGTTAAAGAATCATTAAAAAAATTGTTGATCCAGACCCATTTTACAAATTTACAGTGAAATGTATCATCCACTGGAGGAACGAAACATTTACAGGCTAAAACAAGATAAATAACAGTCGTTTCCTGTAAGTATCTACAAACAATCAATCAACACATGAAGTGACGTTAACACATACTGTTCAAGGACTGAGTCGTGTACCTGTAGATAATGTCTTTGAGCCATGTGGTGTGCAATTAAGGTACTCTATTATTTCTCTGTCCTGTTGTTTTGAGCTGAAAAGTCTTCGAATTAGTCGTGGTAAACTGTGTACCCAAAACTGGTGAGCAACTTAAACACATGTAGCCTGGCTTGACTCATCAGCCAGTTAGATGAGGTGTCAACCTGATGCTTCATTCTTGACAGCAGTTTTATATGTATGGAATGGATGATGACATTCTTCTGACGTTAAATGTGACGTAGTAGCCGGCAGTTTGGGAAAAGTTTGTTGCAACACTTTGCCGGAGGTCAAATTAACAGTTATTTCTACATATTCTATTTTTTTTTAATGAGTCTGTGGACATCTCCTCAGATGACTTCAAAACTAAGAGGGGAGGTGCCATATATACTTCAGTATGATGTGTGGAGTGTTGCCAACACCTCACCGAGGAAGGTCACTATTTGTGGTCAGAGATGAAGTAATTAAATGTCACCAACACCTAATTTGCATAATGATTTTGTGTGTGCATGTCTCATTGACCACCTGGAAGTGGAGTGATGCGGTATACAGTCGTCTTTGTCAGGAGGAGCTTGTGAATGCTTTGTGAGGGATGAGGGGCTCAGAGCAGGAGCCTGATTTGGAAAACAGCGATTCCCGCTTTTCACAAAATTTACAAAGTTGACAAAATATAGCAAGAAAGTTGCCAAGTTAACAACACAGTATGCGCATGGCAAATCACGGCATCTGACAGGTTCACTTCTTTTTTCGCTTTATATTTCTTCTCTGGAGACTCCTAAATACAGAGAAGATAGAGACAATTTGGTCAAGAACACTCAAGTTTGCTGCAGACACTTTGTGAGCATGTAAATAATTTAGCTTTGAATTGCTGTGATTTGCATTTGTAATATAGCCGAACTTATTTCATGGAATAACTTTTATCCCAACCCACCTCACAACCTAATAATCTCGCAATCATGACTCTGATGCGTCATCAGAGTGCGAGTGCGCCATAGGATGACCGCACCAATGGGAGCTCCATGTTGACTCATTATTTTTATTTTATTTATACTCTCCTTTTTCACCTTTTTCACTTGTACTGCAGTCCCACGTCTCATATACGATCGCAATATACTTTTGGAAATGTTTGTCAGTTACTACGGACTTTAAACCAACTTTCATGGACTCTGCTGCAGACACACTCTCTCTTAACATCAGCAAAACCAAAGAAATTATCGTGGAATTCAGGTGACAGCGGGGCAGGCCAGCACCTCCCCCATCTTAATCAACAGTGCCAAGGTGCAGCAGGTCAGCAGCTTCAAATTTCTTGGCGTGCACATCGCTGACAACTTATCCTGGACACTACACGGTTACAACATGATGAAGAAAGCCTGACGGAGACTGTACCTCAGGCAGAGGAAGTTTGGCATGAACGCCAACATCCCCAACTTCTACTGATGCACCATCGACTGTCTGATGATGAGCTGCATCTCAGTGTGGTACAGGAACTGCACTGCTCAGAGCCACAAAGCACTGTACAGAGTAGTGCGATCGGCAGAGGGGATCACGGGCAGCAGTGTCCCCTGTATCCTGGATATAAATCACGGGAGGGCTCTGTGCAGAGCACGCAGCATCAACAATGACAATGCACACCCGGCCAACAGAATTTTCCGTCTGCTGCCCTCTGGCAGACGTTTATTTTTTATGTCACAGCCACTCTTCTCTTATGCCCAGATTTGTGGCTCACAGAGTCACACATACATGAATGCAACACTGTTAGCAGACATTCTTTATTGACAGGTGCTGCTCTTAAATCAGAAATGAAATGAGCTCACACTGTTGCACTTGATGATTGAGTGAACAATGCATGCATGAGGTGAACGTGAACGTGTTTGCTTTGGCTGCAATTCGTCCAGATGAGATTTTTGTGTCAGATTTTGAACTGATCCAGGGAGCCCAAGACAGTGTGAGACGGTTGAAAATGATTTGGTGGTTTTGACAAGAATCCAATCACTCAACCATGGAATCGTTGCAGGGGAAACATTCCCACCAGACAGGACATCATGTTCCACTTCAGTTGGCGACATCTGCAACTGGTCTTGTGACTGGCATTTTGACCATCCTGTATTTCTAATGTAGGAGTTTGTGATGTAATTTGGCTTCTTTATCAAATGTAGTTTTGGCATCAGTAATGATAAGCAGCGTAACTTTAGACAGTCATTCATGTGTCTATCATTCTCATTGAGTCAGGGTTGGGATAAGTGTTGCCAATTCTTGCAAGACAAATGGCATTCAAAATGTACCTAAAATGAAAAATTACTGAATATGGTCTTGATAGAAAATAATACCAACATTTTGGCATCAAATCTTGTTACTTATAGACCATTCTCTCTGAAGAGCACTGCATTATTGTCATTTCTACATACAGTATATTGCACTGTAGACCACTTAAATGTTAGTTTTCTGAGGACTATAGCATCAGTAGGCTTGAGAAAAATACACAGGTGTTGTTGACATGTGTCTAGGTTAGTGGTTTTCTAAACTAAGCAAACCAGACACACTTTCATCTGCATCAACAAGCATATGGTGGAATGAAAGTTATGTTTGCTTGGCTTCTAGATAGAGTGAGGACTGGTGGAATGGGATGAAGCTCAGAGTGCATCACCATCGTGTTCTGTAGTGTGAGACCAGCTCATGAGTCAAGTGGGAGTGCAGTACAAAATTAATGCATGAAACAGGAAGTTGGGTGGTTTACACTTCACCGCACTTCACCTCATCACACAAGTTTATATACCTCCATCAAAGAATGTGTTTTCGATGCTTCCGTCTCATGGGTCACTTGTTTAGACCAATCACATTGGGAACAGATTACTGGCCAACCAATCATATCTTGCAAGTAGTGGAGTCCTAAAAGAACTCTTGAATACCATTCCTCACCCAATAATGACAGTCAGTGTTCAGAGAAGTTGCGGTGGTCATGTATCACACACACACAGCTTGGCCGCGGATATAGTCTGAATTAGTTGAAGATGACAATAGTCACCTGACTCAGACTGATTAATGGTTTCAGATTTCATTCTGTCTATCAACAGTATTATTGTGAGTCAACAGATGATAAAGACTAAAATTAATTTTCATTAATTATTTTCTTCCCAATATTTAATGAATGTTTATATGTCATATCAGATGCTGACACTGACAGTATCAGGGCCATGGAGCCGTCTGCCAGACTAGGCTATTATTATTATTATTTTTGTAATTGCACTTATCAACTTATGAACTTATCTTTTTTGGTAGCTCACTGTATGAACATTCACCACTTGGAGATTTCAAATACAATAATGTAATGAAATTATTTCCATTATCTATCAAACCTAAGCAAACATGTAAGTTGATCACTTATCCACAGAAACTTACTGGTGCAGCACTGAAATAATGTAAATGTGCTTCTCAAATTTCACATATCAGTGTGGCACCCATGAATGAATATTGATTACTTGATTTCTAAATTAAACTATGGAGTGAGCTCACCAGTTTCTGCCTGCATGGTTTTCTTTGATCACAGCCATTGCAGAGGGAGTCAACCTTCTGGAAATAAATTTAAGACGGAACGGAGTTGATTCATGGCAACAAAAACAGTGTAACATTCTTTAGATAAATGCCTATGAAAGTGAACAACCAACTGCACAGTTAGACAAAATTGTGCAGAAGAACATTAACAGAGTGCGAAGTTTCTTCTTTGTTTTACTCTACGTGTCAAGTTCTGTCCTCAGTCCAAGTAGGATGGCTTGATCCCACTTCAGATGAATGTATTTGCTTTCAACATTTAACACATAAAATTTCTGTGTTTCATTAAGGAGAATAAAGGTATTGCCCACAGAGAGCCAGTCTCCGACCCCTCGCAGTTGTTACTTATGAAAAACAAATTTTACTCAATATTCAAAATTGAGTGGATGGATGTACACACGACAGATTAACTGAAATAGATCATTTAGGTGTGAGGAATCAGTCAATGTACAGTAGTTCTTAGAACTCTCCTCTGTGCACAGAGTATACAGTCGCTCAGACGGCAGTGTTTATTATTAGGCACGTAAGGATTTTTTTATGTAAAATACTGGTTGAAAACCAGTAATTTACTTCTGCTGACAATTGTAATGTTAAAGCAGTTGTAGGTAGGATGAAAATATTTGCTTTTGGCGGCGCCACAGGTAAATGAGTGTAATTGCAGGGTGTGGTTAAGCCGGGTCTGCGGTCTGCCCCATCCCAAGTTTGTTTATGAATAAAGACACGTGGCGAAACAGTGAAAAATGTAATTACAGATGGCAATATACACAACACTGTCCAGCTTATACTTTATAGCTTATACAACTCTAGAACCATCTATCATTCAAAATCAGAGCTCGAACTCATGCAGCCAATGAGGAGAGGCGGAAGTAGCTGCAAGACCGACAGACTCAGATAATAAAACTTAAATTCAACTGCATTTTTCAGAATGAAGCAATGGGGAAAGTTTGAAAATTTACTGATTAGGTGACAACAAACTGCTATCTTTTAGTTATGAGAAGTAAATCTAAGATGCAGCCACCAACAGGGTCCGTCTCCTTCACAGGACTGGCTAGAATGCATGGAATGCACACTTGAGTTCCATCTGTCATTGTGATGTTTCTTATGGGATTCTTCCATGAAAACATGCTCAAAACCTTCATGTTTATATCATCGGCGTCACCGTCATTTACAGAGCTGTCGAATAATTAAGACAAAAGAGCAAGCCCTTTTCCTCTCTCGTTTTATCACATAATGACTGTCATGTGTTTCAATAAGGAGCAGACAAACAGCAATTGCAGCGTGAACATCAAAACGTCCGTTCACGCGTTTATTCCGAGCTGACTGTGTACACAGACGTCAGAGTCAGAAACTATTCTTCTGCAATCAGTTCCAGAACAATTGTCAGGGATGATGGAATGTGGCGCTGGTCGCATCTCTCGCCAGCTCCGAGCAGGTCTGCAGATCCGGGGACTCAACGGCGCTGCAACAGATAGAACATGAGACGCAACATGTTACACTTGTCCAAACCAGATGGACCAGACGCACTGCAGATGACATTTTTTGTTTTTTTTTTTGGTTTTTTTTTTGTTTTGTTTAATGATTTTGGCAGCACAACAGAGACATCAGTGAACACAAAGTTGACTTACAAGTGAGTAGATACATAGCCACTTCAGCAGCCTTCTGTAGCTCTTACTTATTGCCAGGCTCTAAATACATCTCCTCTATTGACACTTGTCCGGGATCTTTCTCTGTCCTTCTGCCATGACGCAAACAAGGAACTTGGCTCGCTGCCAAGGTCGTTCTGCCCTTCTGCCATAAAGTGTTGCAGTTGGGGTGGAGTTGGGGGTGTGATGCGACTCACAGAACACGCCTCCAGGCGGCTCACCCAGAGAAGGTTACATAGTCCAAGGGAGCGTTTAACAGAGAGCTGGAGAGTCTGGACTGTTCAAAATGAAAGATGTCATCATAGGAAATATGTTTAGTGTCACAGAATAACGGCAGTGGGGTCTGTTGATTGTTGTTGTCCAATGTAAATGTGACACGGCCATCTGCCTGTCCACACAGAGTGGAGTTTGAGGTTTAAATTGCACTGTAAACCATCAACGAAATACACATAGAAGCCAACAGCGGCATCTCGCATTGACTCTCCTCATTTTACTGCTTGTCAGATGATCTCTGCTGAGTGAAATCAACCTTCCTCATTTTCTCATGATTGAATTATTCCTAGAAAGAACAACGTGGTAGAAATGCTTAAACTTTGTTTCAAACGCTGAGAAACATCCTGGACCTGGAATCGGTCCAGTTGCTAATAGAAGCTGAGCTGCACTTTTTTATGGCAGAGGCCACTCAGGTGCACTTGGGAGAGATGACTTGCATTTCTAGACAGAACACTCTTCAAGTTCAGTCGACACTTCCCGCTGAGATCGGGAGTTTTAGTCCCTATGAAAACTTTCAGCTACTGTGTCCTAAGCCGACTTCTCCATGGTCCTGAAGGCAGAGGCATATAGATTGCGTGGGTGGCAGGATGACTGCATTTATTGAGACTGGATCGATGGGGGCGCACTTTCACATACAAATGTCCATTTTAGGTGTCATTGGTAATTAATGCACTGGAATATTACATAAACCTTTTTTTTCCGAATTATAATCTAGCAGCGTCAAAGTGACTCAATAAACTTCACTGGCAGGACACAATATTCTTATTGCTAAATGGCCACAGGAAACCAAACGTGCAACGTCCCTGAAACTTAGTCAAGAATATCTGGCAGACATTTTGGGAAATGTGGATGAACTGCTATCAGGCATGTGTTGTTTTGAAACCTGCTCCGTCAAGCTGACCTGTACACATTCCTGGATATAATTTAACCAATTATTCTCCAACAGTACAAGGCCAGAACCGGGTTTATTCTTGAGGTCCAAGGTTATTGATCAGTGAATGACCTCTATTGGCAACTTGAAAATGAGTCTCATGATAATGCAATGCCTGATTGCTAGTGGTGTAGGAGTGGCCTACAGCAAAGTCTTCAGTTGTTTGGATCGGACTCCTGAAAAGGCAAGTGGGTGGGTCTTATTTCTATTGACCAGACGTGAGTCACTTCCAGCCAGTTTGTGTGTCCCAGATCTTTCAATATCCCACTGAGTCAGTCAATCACACAGTGTTTTTTGGCCTTAGGCTCAAAATCACATTCTAACTGGAAATGCATGATGAGGATAACAAACAAAAGAGATAGAGAGACACAGAGCAAAAAAAAGACAGATGCGTACTGAAATCAAATATAAAAATAAAACAATATTGTCTCATATAAATTAAATGTCAGGTCTTCCACTCTAGTTTGAAAATATGGCTGCTAATGGGTGTTCGCAAAAATCAATTCCCATGTACGTTTGTTTTGTGTTCAGCGTGACATTACTGAATTAAGATGACCACAGTCAACACATCAGTGCTGAGGGTGGTGTTTCAAGACAAGAGTCACCAGTGTATTCGTAGTGCAGTCGGACTACCATCGCGTAAATGTTTGTTTTAGTTAACAATGTCAGAGACAACGTTCTGCTGCTTCAAGGTTGTGTGTGTGTACATGCCTGAAGAAGATTTTTGCAGTGCCACTTGCTCCTCTGCCGTATGTCCAGTAACGCATGGCCAAACGTGACCGGTTTTCAGCTACCTTGCCAAGGCCCACACTCATCCAGCCGAGTGTCATAAGAAGGAGGCTCAGAAAGATGTGTGTCACATACTTTTTTGATACCAGTCATTTTTGCTTAACTGTCCTATGCGAGAAACTATTCATAACTTGCTGCTTAAAAGCAGCTCACCACTCGCCGTGCAAGAAAAAACATAAAGTTACATTGTCCATTAACCTCTTGCTTGAAGAAAGGTCATGTGCATGCAGCTGTTGATGAAAATTAAATGGGGCATGATCCAAATGAAGACAGAGGAACAAACCTGATCCTTGGCTTCTTCATTACATGACATACAAACATCTGTCGGCAAATTCAAAACAAATCTAAATGAAAAAAATGAAGAAAAAAAATCGAATCAAGGACGGAATAGAATCAAAGTCTTCAAGAATAAAACATGCCATTAACGCGTATGATATCTGCCAAATATAACCAGCATCCAGGACTCATATCGTCTCTGCAATTATAAACATTTTCACACCTTCAGCCTCAACAATTTCAAGTAGACTTTTCCACTCAATGCTGACGCCAAACTCAGTCTTTAGTGTCACATTTTGTCACACGGGTGCTTCAAATTTCTATTCCCATTGACATTTCAAAAGGAGGAGTTGGGTTAGGACAGTGGTCCTGAGCTCTCATCACTACTTCAATTTAAATGCTACTTGGTGCAATATATACCGCACCTAATGTGGCTCTGTACTTTAAGGGCTTTTCACACTACAGATTTTCTCTCGGGTGGCCTGAGTCCAATTTGCCTCCTGCTGTGCAGCCTCACACCTTTGCTTCTCAAGCGATGTCCTTTCTTTTTGACTCAGCTGGTGGTACTACACACAAATTAACTGGTTACAAACTGGTTTGTAGTGTTCTGGGTGTCGGGACATGTACCATAGTTGAACGGCTAATGTGTCAACATTCAAGATTTGCTGTCACTGCCAATTCTGAAAACAAAATAAATCTTTGTTAACTCAAATTAGGATGGAGTCAGTGTTGTCGTGGGTGAAAGTCTGCATCTTCCTAGGACACTCAACCAGCTTTTACCTTCTGGGAATTGTTGTTTGTCTTCAAGAACCTTGACGTGGAAGTTTCAACTTTTTCCGACACTCATTTTAATCAATCCTGTTCTTTTACATTTTCTCATCATTAGACAGCATAATTAGTTTGTCATGGAGTAACAATGAAAACACATTTTTTTCATTTGCAAAATTGTTGTTCCCTCATATTCCAATTAAGATCTTATTGAGTGAAATCTTTCTATTCTTAGATTCTATTTGGATTTCGAGCACTGAACAATAGACTGTGCATGTGTGTGTAGTGTGGTGTAGTATTTTACTGTGTCTCAATAGCCCTCCTTACCCATCAAACCCGAGCCATAATGGTTCCGTAATTAATATCTAATGACCACAGTAAAGCATTTGAACAAAACCAATCCTCTCTCTCACACACAAACATGCAGGCACGCACGGCTACCAGAAGTCTATAAGACATATTGAGGCATTATTGTATTGTGAGTAAACTAAGATACTATAATATTACTGCATATAGATGAAATAATGTCAGATATAGTCCAGAACTTGCATTCACTCACACACACACACACACACATATTACTATCCCTGTGGGGACATGGGGAGGTTTCTCATTGACATAATGCTTTCCCCAGCCTCTCACCCTAAACCTAACCATCCAAAACAAATGACTAAACTTAACCAGGACTTGAACCAAAATGAAACCTGATTATTATGAGTTATTTTAAAGTCCTCTTCCTGAAATTGAGGTTTAGCCTTGTTGAGTCTGGCAAAAGGGCTCCACAAACACTGAAGGGCCCCAAAATTGGTCCTCACCAGGATAGATATGCTTAAACGCACAAACCTCAACATACACACACACATACACATACATGCACATAGAGAAGTCATTGTTCAGTGCACTCCAATTTGGGAACGAAAATATGAAAATATCAGGATTTCTCATTGGATGAAACAACAGATTGCAGGTTGGATCCTAATGCCTGTAAGGACAGAAGTCCGAATGACCTAGGGAGTGCACTTAACATGAGGCACCAGGATTGAAACCTAGAAAAAGCCATAGCAATAAATATATATATATATATCCAAGAATTCTGATTGAACTGTTGCTTTCACAGTTCAGGACATTGCACAAACTGCAAAGAAAGAACATTTGAAGAGTAAAAAATAAACCCCAATATTCTCTAAAAGGGTATAAAGTGGGTGACAAAGACGTCTGGTGGTGATGGATGGAAGAAGCAAGTCCACTCTGCTGTTGGCCTGATAAAATTAGCACAGACATTTCAATTTAGTGGCACAAGTGAGACCAAATGAAAGGACACAAGGCGGGAGGCCACTGTTTATTTCCTCTGAGAGCTTTTTATTTGCTTTCTTGTTATTTAAGGAGACAGCAGTGGAAAGTGCTAAACCCACTCTGACCAGCATCCAGACATTTACTTCCAGATACTTTGCGTCTCAATCGTGAGTGTTGAAAAGAGATGAGACACGCACTGATAGTGTTTTCTCATGGACCTCAATGACATGCATGAGCAGGAAGTCAGGCTTCATCACCACATTCTTCCTCAAAACATAGTGAAGGAAACAGTCAGACAGTGGAACACTAAAGATAACATCTTTCTACATAAATGCATTTTTATTGATTGAAAAAGCCCTTTGGAATCAAAACTGTAAATCAAATGGAATTTTTACTGCTCAATTACAGTACACCTCACCAATGTTTGGGCTGACCTATGGGTTATCCATATTTTGTTTTAAAATTTGATAAGAGAAACAAACTGATGGCATGTGGTGTAGTGGTGAGTGGTCTTGCTTACATGCAGGAAAGTTGCAGGCTGGAGTCCAGGTCTCGATAATTCTTCGTTTGACCAAAGCCTGTGCCCTTTCTTTATGTTTTCCCATACCAAAATCGGTCCACAGCACAAACACACTTTAAGTTCTAGTGCTACCCCCTCTGCTCCATCACAACCAGGTGTATGGAAGGTGAATCCTCATTCTTAAAAATCTGAATGGAACAAAAGAAGACCCGCAGTTGTTAGAAGGATAACCTTTTAGCCAAACCAAAAAAACAGAAACAGAACAAAGGCAAGTACTATTGTACTTGTGAGGACAGTTCAAGAACACATGAGGAGTTCGAGCAATAGGTGCAGCGCAAAAGTCTCATAAAGCCTCTCTTTGTACTTACTGCTTTCATATCCTGCTCTTCCTCTAATCCCCCACCCCTTTCCTCCCTCCTCCAGACCGTCGGCAGTGTCAAACTATTCATCAATCTTCCATTCCACTCTGACATGCCTGGATGTTAATTAAAACCATGTATCTCCAAAAAAGAAATAGGCCTTATGCACCTACGGTGTCGCGGATACTCCTTGGAAAATTGTTGTCATTCATCAAAACATACTGCCGCATGTCCAGGAGAGAATGTGACGCAAATAAATAGAAGCAAATCTGTTGAAACGCCTGAATCACTTTGCGTTTCAGCGAAGACGTGAGTGGCTTTCTGTCTTATTTTGGCGAACTGTCTGACTTGAGACAAGTTGATTGTAAATATTAATATTGCACTTAGAAATGGAAACAGAAATTAAACTGCAAACCAAGCTGAATAAGTTGTTTGACAGTGTTTGACTTTGTGCAGACAAAGGTAGAGTTGAAGCCATTTACTGCATGGTATATACAACTAAGATTTATAACATGAACTGTTTTCTCTCCTCTTCTAAATAAAATGTTCACTTGTGAGGATGTGTGAACGATGATCAGTGCCTCCAAGCTTGGAACTCAGCAGTGGAAGCAATGCTCAAGTACAAATGGAGCTGGAGTGTTCTTGCTGTATCATGGTGTCTGTGCTTGTGAGGAGTCGCAGTGCTCCATTGCTGTTGAGGTAGCATTACAGGTAAAATGAAATGATTGACAGCTTTATGAAATGATTGCCCTTTAACTGACTAGCGAGGAATTTGATTGCTATTTCACAATGATAAATATTAGCTGAAAAAAAGCACAGTTTCTGTCCGACGGGTGTTGCAAGTGCAACTACTGTACTTAGAATCTTTCTACTACCCTACTGATGATGCTCAAGGACAAATGAACCGCAACCAACCGCCCAGCACCACCTCCTCGCTATATCACTGACAACTGAAACAACAGTGTGTCACTCATTTGCTACAGGAATGAGGAGCAGAGTTCATTTATGTGATAACCTCATCGTATAAAAAAATAAAATATATACAGTATATGTATGTATGTATGCATGCACACATCAGTCTAACACAGGATGGTCTTGATGTTCTGACTGGCTCCTCTGCTCTCAGACGACGTGATGATGGAGAATTGTGCATAGTAACTGGGAATTATTATGTGACAGCATTAATCATAGGCAACAGCTATTAAACCACAGGAAAACAGCTGATGACAGGCATCAGTAGGATGAGCTGGGATGTCTGCTTGTAGTTCATGATGCCAACGAAGCCCCTGGTGGAGCCATTCCTGAGTGAGTGCGGCTACTCAAGGGACATGGAATAGCTGATCAAACAAATAAAAGCCATGACAGATACATTGAGTTTACATTTTCTGGCTGTAATACAAGATAATAAAGCAGGTTGCCAGTCGTTTCGTTGATGCACACTTAAGGGGCCTGGGCCTGCAGGCCCCCAATTTTGAAATCAAGGGGGTGGAGGTTTTTATTAACAGTATTCAGTCATTCAATTTCTGCTAAGCACAATCTGTCTGCTCCGCTGCAAATACACACTTGTTCTATTTTTTATGTGCCCCACACCACTGCTTCAAGTTGGAGTAGAGACTCTTGTTGAGACTGGAAATCAGGCTGCAAAAAACAACGTGGATCACAGCGTGTAGTCATGATTCAGATTTTACTGTGAAAGCTTACTGTGTGAAAACATAAATATTATGTCATAGACTCCATCTCAGCTGCGTCTAAAAGCCATCACAAAAAAACAAAGCGGTTTCTAGAGATGGTGGAAGACTTCTGTTGTTGATCACATTTATGAACATACCCTATTCATAAACATTATTGATCACATTTTTTTTTTTTAAATACAGTTACTGAGACTTGCTATTGCTAGTTAAGCATAACTTACTACATTGCATTGATATTAAAAGGTAGTGACTGTCCAATAATCTACTTCAATAATCCAACTCACATGCTCAAAGAATAACTTCACATGAAAATCTAAAATTTTAATGTTTGTAATTTCAAAATTATTATCAGGCTACAGTTTGCAAAACGGCCACCTTGTGTGAAGTGCAGTGTACATGAACGACTGATAAGGATGGTGAAGATGGCTTGGATGGTATTGGAGCATTAATAAATAAATGTTCCAAGTGACGTCGGACAGACATCTGAATGTAACTCTCTGCACGGTGGCAGGGGAACTGAAAACCAAAAATCGGGAGTCCTTATTCATTGTGCGTTGTGTAGGTATCACGATCCTTGGATGGTCTTTGTAAATTTCCTTTATCTGTGTCAAAAACAATGAATCTTGGAGAGGGACAGATAGAGTGTTGCGCGCCATGAATCAGCAATCTCTGGGGACCTTGTGTCAGCAAATTACAATACATTGTACAAATATGCATTTCCACACATATAACACATAAATACTGTTGCAGTGTACAATACAAGATAAACCCAAACGCGAAATAAATAATAAATACAAAAATGAAAATGTACCTATGTCAAAAACAACAAAACATGATGAGAGACAGATGGAGTGCCATATGTCAGCAATCTTAACAAACACAACAATAACAAATATTTTATAATTTTCATTCCCAATTCAACACTATGTCGGTACACAACCTTACCACCACCTCCACCTGCAGCTACTTATATAGTCCTCACCATCTAGAGAGTGCTAATTCCCCATTCGCCCCCACCATGTGCAGCGTAATGTCGTGCAAGTGGAATATACATAGTATCTGTTACATGATGTCCAACATCAGAGATACTTGACTAATTTCAGAACACACACTGCGTTTGCGAATCAAAAACATCCAATGTGCTATTTGTTCACATGCTGCGACACCTCGCTTAACTGTCTTGTGGTCTCGTGCTACTGTTATGTTTTGTCAACGAACACCAGTTCTCCGCTTTATTTAAGCCTACTTTGGGTTCCAACTGATTTATAAACACTACACATCCCTTGAGTGAAGTAAGGGACGTTCTGCTCCGGTTGCATTCTGCTAAACGCTTGCACACTAAATGGCTACATGTTTTCAACTGACGTCTCAGACCGCTGTTCTGCCAGCACGTTTCTCGGCAATGTACATGCAATCCACTCCACAGTTTGCAGTGAACTCACAGAGCAGTTGGCCCGGAAAAGATTTCAGCTGAAAACATGAAGCTCAGTCTCGGCTCTTGAATCTTTTCTGGCTGGATCGGCAATGCCCGATCCGTCAAACATCCGGAGCCCAATACTGATCAATCCCATCCTGACAAATGTCCATCACCGAAGTATTTAAAGAAGCTGAAATACATATTTTTTTATGATGACACCATGTGACGCCTCACAAAACTCCCCACGGAGACGCTGACATGAGATGGTATGTCGCTGTTTATAACGCGAGATGTTGTTTGTCCTCACTCTTGTCGTGGACACCATATACAGTTTTATTAATCCAAGAGGAGTTTATTGGTGTTTTAGCATGTGACAAAATCATGCATCCGCTCCAGAGTGATCTCCTCCTTTTACATGAATTATTGGTATCTTTAAATGAGCCAAGTTTCACACGATGTGGCAATCCTTGTGTGATCAAGTGAATAGAAAATCAACTGCTGCGATTCCGCTCTACTCCGCCTCCACAATTGGTGGAATTTTGAGCTGAGCGTTATGTATGGTTTCAGCAAGAAGAAGCAGCATACATCCATTTCCAGGTGACTTAGGTTTTTGGCGTCTTGAAATGCAGCAGCCTTTTATTGAGATGACAAGTTTTTTGTTTTGCATTCACAAATAGCTTTGTAGAAGCTGCTCTAATGCTTCAAAAATCAATATTTTTGATCAGTTCAAACCGAGTCACTGGCACGACTGCCCATTTTTTAGAACTTGTCACTCTTTCAATGTAAACATTGCCTTTTGACAACAGATTTGTTAACTTCTAAATATTATTAGACATAAATGCATTTTAAATGTAACTTTGATGCAAGGCCACTCATTGGCCTTGCACCAATGAGTGGCCTTGCGTGAGATTAAGTGCATAAATAAAATACATAATGTGGCCCCTTTAAAGTACTGTTTCAACTTTTCAATGAGCTTTTCATAAGACTGACTTATTGTGGCTCACTCTCTTTTCCAGTTTCCCGCCTTGATGTTATGAGGGTGTAGTTCTTATCCAGAGTGACTGTGACTAGAGTTCCACATGTTCAACAAATACATGAATCATACTGCTTTGAAATGCTCCCCTTTAATTGGATCCAACACACCACTTGGTGGTGATCACTGATCAGATGATAGTTCAGAACCTCACTTTACAATTGTCAAAGACATGATTGCAGATCTAAATCCATCTGTACAAGTTGATCATGACATTCTACCCTGAGAATCATAGACAGTGTTTGTTTTGGACAAGCTCAGAGGTCCAAAATTGTGCACCCAATCAAACTATCAGTGGGCTTCCCAATGACAGTCGAGGACTGGGGGTGTGCCATAAAATCGCTTCATGATTCGATTCACAAGATTCCAAATCCATTTATGTTCATTCTAAATTATTTAATGCACCATTTAATTTAGATGGGGTTGCACTCACAATAAAGAGCAGGAAAATAAGGATTTTGTCAAAACTAAATGATGAAATCTAGAAGATTAACCAACAGAAGTACATGGTGAGCTAAAACAACTGTGTCCATTAAACTGTGCATCACTATTTCATTTTACATTAATGCAACAATGTGTTATGATTACACATAAACACATTATTTTCAGATTTCCTGAGATGACAGGTTTCATTTTGAACAGTCCAAAATCCCGGAATTCTCTGTTAAATACTCCCTTGGAGAATGTGACTTTCTCTGGGCAAGATGCCCGGAAGCGTGTTCTGTGAGTGGCATCACTGCCCCAACTCCACCCCCACTGCAACACTTTACAGCAGATGGGCAGAGCGACTTCGGCAGCAAGCTGAGTTCTTTGTTTTACATCATGACAGAAGAATTGTCAATATAAGAGATGCATTTATAGCCTGGCAATAACTGAGGCTTTTCATCTGATCCTGAAGTGGCGATGTTTCTACTAGACTTGTAAGTCAATTTTGTGTTCACTGCTGTCTCTGTTGTGTAGCCAAATCATTAAACAAATGTCTATATGATTGTCGTTTGTATATAAGTGTAGTGTATATATGTTTGCAATGAAACAGAACAGAACTGCGATACTAAACTTAGTGTATGGTGAAAATAGTTTTTCAATGAAATGAATGCCAGTGAAAATGACTTGATCATGTTCTAACACAGTTATGGATGTCTGCTGTTTGTCATATTGCACAGTCGATGCGTACAGTGAACATATACAGGGGTCGGACAAATTAATGGAAACACCTTCAAGCTTTGTGTAAGTGTGTGTTTGTCATTTTATTGTGTTTATCACGGTTTTGTGTAGATATATCCAGCAAAACGTTTTTGCTCCGACATTAGAGCCAGCGGCTAACGTCTGTGGCTAAAGTCCGCCACCATTTATCAGACAGAAAAGTAGTTGATTCACTGTTATTTGCAGTGTTTATGGTCCGTCTGGTTTGGACAAGTGTTATATCTCATGTTCTTTCTGTAGCTGCTGCCTTTGAGTCCTTTGATCTACAGACCTGCTTGGAGCTGGTGAGAGACGACCATCGCCACATTTCATCATCCCTGGTGATTGTTCTGAACTGATTCATGAAGAATAGTTTATAACTCTGACTTCTGTGTCCACAGTTAACTTGAAGTAAACGTTTGATGCTCACACTCTGATCGCTATTTGTCTGCTCCGTATTGAAACGTATGATAGTCATGATGTAATAATAATGTAAAATAATAATGTCAAAAAAGCTTCACCTTCGTCTTTATTGTTCCGAAGAGCTGTACACTACGGTGGGACGCCGCCACTGCTTAGATGAGAGGCGATGAGATGTACATGACAGTTTTCAGCATGGTTTCACGGAAGAATCCCACAATGACTGATGTCCATGATGCTCGCGGAACTCAAGTGTGCATTCCACGCATTCCAGTCGGACGTGAGAAGGAGACGGACCCTGATGACGGCTGCATCTTACAGATTTATTTCTCTTAGCTATAAGATAGCAGTTTGTTGTCACCTAATCAGTAAATGTTCAAACTTCCCCCTTTGCTTCACTCTGAAATGTGCAGTATAGCAGACTCACAACCTCATGGCTTTGCACAATAGACTGCATTGGTTTTCTTCCTGTGCGCAGGAACCTTATTTGTGTGATTGGTGTCATAGTGTCATTTTTTAAAATATATTTTTGGTTTTATATTTTCAAATTACCCTCATAGAGCCTTGAGATTTTACTCTACCAGGTTGGAATTCTTGATTACCATACCAGAACAGTTTTCCAGATTCTCTCGGCTCTATACCCAAGCAGAATAAATTCTGTTCAGTTGTGTTGACGTTAAATACTGAACAGCCTACATGTACATGTGATACCAGGTGACATTATGTTTTGGATGGTTGATCAAATCTGGTGGGTAGTGTTTTGTTTAGTTTTTTTCTTTCTTTTTTTAGTGTAGTAAAGTGTTCACTCAGGCTATATAGCTCACTTGTGCAGAATACTTCCTAATCAGCAGAAAAATTGTGTACTGTAACATATTTGTGGATTTTATTAAGTGGCCTGACCTGGCACGGTCCACTCTCAACCACACAGCTTCACTCTGGCTGTCAGCTAATGAAATCGGCCTTGCTGGAGACTGATCACAGTGGAGAACATCTCTGTCCACCATCCCACACACTCTCTTGCCTGTATTTTCTTGCTGTCTTGCTCTGGTGAACTTTCTTCTCAACATCTGCCAAAGACGGTGCACACTAATCTTGAACACAAAACGTCTACCTCAGATGGGCAGAATTATCAGCCTGTTTGTGGAAACAGAAGCAACAAAATGTTTCTGTTTGCAATTTCAGACTGAATTCACTTTTTGCTATGTCTAATTACGAAACCCAAGTGAGGTTGATTCACTATTTCAATGTTGCCTTTATGAAACCATGATGATTGATTGTTCAATAACCCAGGATGTAGTGTCAACTAAAAGTTCACATATAGTATGATTGCCATTATAACAGGCTGTTACTTACAAACCCGGCAGTTCTATAATCCGGATACTTCCTAGTGAGTTAATCCACTCACAAGAGGCCTCATGGGAGCCAATAGAAACATGATCAACGTGCTCTCTGCAGTTGCTGCAGCAGTGGTCTAGAGAGAGCGAGCTCTGTGCTGGGCTGCCCAGCTTTTGACCTGAACTAAGACTGGTGGATGATCACAGGCAAACAACAGCGTTTCCTTCCACCAACTGAAATGATCTCTCCATGCATCGCAGTCATCCATTTGTGTGACATTTGACTCATTAAAAACATTGAAAATGCTTTTGATTTCAGAAGGTGGTGCAAGGTGAAAGTTCTCAGTTCTGACTTCAAACCATCCCTTCAAAGTGCTGCAGCGGCAGAAAGCAGCATTGTCCTCCTATCTGTTTTTCTCTCCTGTCTCTTAATAATCTCCCCTTTCGTCGAGAACCGTCCCAGAGCAATAAAGCCACCCAGCACTCGGAACAGCAAACAGCAGCTCACATTTCCCAGTAATTGATCCCTGCAGTGCAGCTTTATCTCTGGATCCCCCTGTATCACCCTCAACACTGGACTTAACCAGACATATTGGCTGATATCCCGTCACAATTATTTTCACGTCTGCCGTTTGCAACTCTGACATCCCTCCCATTGGCTCCCCCTCGCTCATATTTGAATTCCAGCTGGAGCTCCACACTCAACAATTTCATTCTTCTCAGACTACAAATTGATGGAGTATGACGTGTTCCCACTCATGCTGCCATGAGAGCTATGGCATGAAAGCAAGCACGTTTGACTTCTTAACAAAGTTGTATTCTGGCTTACTTTTTTTTCTGACCTGCGTCCATCATGCGTGCCTGACGGAACAAGGCTCGACTGATGTAAAGCTGTTACTTCTTGCTGTTGTTGATCACGGTAAATACACAATCTCTTGTGTCCTAAAGTATTTTAGGATCTCATCATAATCAGAAACCTGTTGAAGCGCTTCGTCTCCCATTCTGACTGCCTCCAAGTGACGCCTCTAAACTTAAATGGAACGTTGTGGAGAGTATGGAGACAATGAACAAAACAGGCACGGCTGCAGAGATAATATGAACTTCAGTCTGGGATTTCTTGGAAAATAGAGCAAACCAAAGCCGTGGTGGGGGATGGGTGGATGACAAATGGTTTATGAGATATCAGGTTTGAATTCAATGCTGGTATAGATTTTGCTTACAGCCTCCACACTGCTCTGAGAGACTGGAAAAGGTGAAACGACATGTTGGAGAGGGACACACTTGTTTTTGCTGTTACCCATTGACAGCATAATGTGAAGTCAGTACTGATGTGAACTCCTTCAGAACATCAGAAAAAGGAATGGTCTGGTGATCTTTTAATTTCCCCCAACACCAAAACAGGCGACAGATGGTGACAAAGGCAGGATGATGGCAGAGCGTCATCAGAGAGACTTTAGGTGAGGCATAATGATGATGGTGAGTCAGAAGGAGGTTAATGATCCAAGATGATGGGACCTGTGTAATCTGGAGCAGAGGATGTGCCGAGGTCAGCATATGGCTTGGCAGTGTCCCGGGGTAATTGAAATTAGGGATGGGGTCCGGGAGGAAGCAGGCAATGAGATAATCAATTTGAAGCAGGGTACGAAACATGAACCAGCCGAGTGATAGAGGAGCCAGTGGGTCGATGTGCTAGAGAAGTTGCTCTTCCCACCAGGACTACAGATGGCTTTAGTCCCAACCAAGTGTATTCGCGCTACTGGTTTGTATGTCTGTGTGTGTCTTAGTGCCATCTGGCAGCAGGTGCGAAGATAGTTCAGCAGATTGATGTTTGTGTTCAGAAAATAGAGTGTGATGTGCTGTTGAGAAAGAATGAGTAGCAATGCATGGCCTGGGAGCCTCATGCAGCCAACGCAGCAAAATTAAAACAACTGTGTTTTATGTGGTTTTGTTATATTTCATTTTGCCTTTCTGACCACTGTATATATATTTAATAAGGTCGAACTGTTACCATCATAATGTTAACCCTAAATTTGGGTTTGTCAAAACACTTGACCCATTCTCAAGTCTTGAAACCAAGTTTTTCTAGCTCTGTGATGAAATTATGACGCCAGAATTGTGTGAATGCATGACCCTGACCAGTCAGAAAAGAATGGGGTGGATGAAACTTGAATCAGGACTTAATTTCAGACTTAATACCTGAATGTGTTTCGGTGATCAGCGCTGATTTAAAAGGTTAAAATGATTGAAGAGAGGAACAACCCCTGCTGAATCTGCCACGGTGGTGGAAAAATCACCCCGTCTTTCAATCACTATGCAGCAATTAACTCTTAAGATACTACAAAAGGAGTAATTTTCCACTTTGGGATCTGGTCTATGTAAATGCTTTTGCAGTCACTCACTTGCGAAGTGCGAAGGAGTGTGTATACAAAGCCAAAGCCAGATTATCTATCATCCAGGACACGTGACAGCATGTCTTTAGATGCTGAGACTGGTCTCCTTGGCTTTGGATGGTGTCTCACTCATAACTTGTCCCTGTTGTGGTTTCAACAGGTGAGCCTGCTGTTGCTCGAGAGAACAACTGTCTGAATGCAGCCAAAGCCTGTAACCTGAATGACACATGTAAGAAGTACCGGTCAGCATACATCAGTCCGTGCACCAGCCGAGTGTCCACAGCTGAGGTCTGCAACAAGAGAAAGTGTCACAAGGCCCTGAGGCAGTTCTTTGACAAGGTGAGGTGTCACAAATGAATACAAGCAAAACATATGGGGGTCTTACCTTTCATTTCCTACTTTGCTGACATGATGTATGAGTGCCGCATCATTAAGTTGTCCTGTTTTTTTAGCTGTAATTGTGTTCATACAGCAACAGAGTGATATCTTTACCACCCGTTGATGAGACTAAGATTGATTCATAGATTCGTAATTTCAAATATATTCTAATTCAAGAAACAAAATGTAAATAAATTTAAAAAAAAAACCTCATGAACTATGATTGCCATTCAGAATAATGGTAGGTTTCTAACTATGTGTCATAATGTCTGGATGGACCCAAGTGCAGCTAGAGTTGGTTGACAGATGACATGGACAACAAGATTAAGTTATACAATTTAATCGTAGATGTAAATAAACAATATAGACAGACAAGTACTAGAAACTAAGGGCGCCGGAAGCCAAAACGCGAACCGGGATCAACACACAAGGAATGGGAGGAATCTGGAAAACAAGACAGACGGATTAGAATCGTCCTGCTAAAAACTGGGTGAACAGAAAAGCACTCCTGGAGTTAAGCTCACGCAGTGGCAACAAACTGAAAGCGCTCGGTGGTGGTAACTACGCACACGCATGCAAGGGTTAATCTTCATGGAATATATAACAAAGGAGTGAGTCTGATAAAAGTGCTCACGTGTGGACTGGATAGAACTAGGAGAGAGGCAAGAGTGAAATGAGGAAGAGCGAGGTAGGAAAGTTACGGCTGAATAAGGATTCGAGCGCACAAAGAGAGCTGCATTTGTCTGTGAAGGTGAATTAAAGACAGGAAACGGAGATGAGGGAGAATAACAAAGTAAAAGCACATGGAAGGCATGCAGAGGAAATACAATATATGTAAAAACAGACCTACTGGTGCAAAACATGAGACTATGAACCTGGCCATGCCGGCATCACATAAAACGCTCACTGATTCACAAGTACAGTATATAAAATAGTTCTCAACAGGCTGTTCTGTAGCCAGGATGCATTCTTATGATCCAATCAAAAGAGGGCTCACTGTATCCCTGCCCCACAAAGAAAACAGAGAAATCTGATCTGATCTGTTGCTGGAGGAATTGTCCATTGAGATAAAGCTGGCAAATGATCACCAGCAGAGAGCTATTCTTCCACTGAACAAAACGTTCTAACCATATGTCTCATTCCTATAGGATATATGTTGAATATTAAAAAGGCTTCAAGGAAAATGCTTTTAGGAAATTGGTGCCAGATGAAAGTTCAGCCGAGTGCTGCAGCGGCAAGAAGCGACATTGTCCACGTTGCACAGCAATATAGAAATCTGAGGATCATTTGTAATCTACAGTATTTACATTTACAACAGACAATTGGCTTAAGAAGACTTTATTTTAATTGCATTTAGATTCTGCTAAATGAACTGCAAGACGTTTCCAGAATCGAACTTTCCACACTTCTGTCATCTCAGATGTCATTATAAATTTGACACACTGCACACAGTCAAAAACTGTGACCTATAGCATTTTCAAGCACCACTATTCAAATCTACAGTCACCCAACCAATGACTGATGACCATGGCAGAGTGACCCTAATGCTAACGTTTTCTTCCCATGCATGAGCTTTAAAATACCAATATTTGTCATTCTACCTAGCTTTGCCACATTTCTAGGGCTGCATATGTAGCTCCGCCCTACTTCCTATCTGAATGGTCGAAAAGTGTTTATTTTCAAAGCTGCAGATGGTGGCTATCAGCTCAGACAGCTGGGCAACATTGAGAATGACGTAGTTGAAGTGTTCCTGTTAGCTGTTGCAACATTACTAACTCATGAAATATGACAATGCTTGCTTTACTTTGGCAGAGTGATAAATTTGTTCAATCGTTCTCATTTATTTAATCTGACACTTAGTGTGCTTCCTGTGGAATATGGACTTGGAATCAAAGTGGCAACAACCCATTTTTAATACAAGAAACTAAATATTTGTCTCAGTAACAGTGTTGAACAGAAGAGAGACTTTTCAGACTGGGTCAATAAATGTTCATCATCAGTCATTTCATTGGTTCACAATCACAATGTGTTGGTTTGTTAATTCCTTAACAAACCAACACACAAACTTATGCGAATTTATATATTTCCAAAATGTAAAATAAATACTGATCTGTGGAGTGTTTTAACCCCTCTCCAAGTGCACCTGTAAACAAGGATAACACAAGGGTCTGAATACTTACCAAAAGTATAATTATTATTTATATTCATTTGGAACCAAAAATACATCTCCAGTAAATCACCACAATAGTATCATATGGGTGTACAACAAGCAGATGTGTAAATGCACCTAAAGGAAAAAAAAAAAAAAAAAAAAGGGAGAGGAGAGACAGGAGAGAATCTGAGACACTTGGTTCAATATTATGGTAACAGATATTTGTGACCCGACACTCAATTCTGTGACCTGATGTTACTGAAACAAAAAAAGGTTATGTCCTACATGTAACTAGTGACTTCAATTCTTTGGCACACACATATTTCCACCAGCAAACCACAGTTATACTTGCTGTCATTTATTAGCAGCATAACTATGTTTGTTCTGTATCTGTACACTGGTCAGACAGTCACAGAGCTTCACATCTACAACCACAGGCAAAGCTGCCATGAATTCATTACTGTAATGGCCCCAAAAAGCCCACTGCCCCTGGAACCAACGCGCTATGCCTCTGATAGTTGATTAAAGCTAAGTGTCCTCAAAGTGTGTTTTTAAAGAGAGTTGGTGATCTGCTGGTCAGAATCACAATATATCATCACATCTGTTTGTGTCTTGCGCACAAAGGCGTCATTGATTTTGCCATCAGACACAAAATGTGTGTAATTACTGGCAGTGGTGTCTCATGGGAGAAAATACCAGTGTGTCTAACAAGCTCAGATGTGAAGATAAAAAATGCTCAGACACATGAAACTGCTAATCAGAGATGTTCGGTTCCCATGCAGAACGATGTCCCTTCCAACTGATGACATTATTGGAGCATCCACAGCAAGAGCTCTACTGAGCTCCGCGCTCACTGCTCACTGCTGGAAGAGGGAAGAGGTGTGGTGCAGAGCACAGCTTGCTCGCTTGACATTTTAGATTCAATTTGTATTTCTTTATTTATTTGTTTGTTTGTTTTTTTTTTTTTTTTTCACAATAATGTTGATGTAGATTGGCTGGATCATAATACGCATCCGTTCAAACATGCAGGAAAAATGTGATGCTGGATCAGAAGCTTTACAATCTTGCGGTGCAATGATGCTAGTGCTCCCATAGAGTACCTGACAAGCATTTGATAGACTGACAAAATCTTAAAAATGATGATGACAAAAAGAAGATAAAAAATGCAATCTAATAGTAAAGCAAAAGATGGTACACAGCATTATTTTTCCTTTGTTTGTGTAAAAATGAAATTTCCGGTTTGACATTGAGCTTATTTGGGCCGCAGACAACCAGTGGGTTGTCCTTATGACATGCTGGTCCAGAACAGTACACAATTTCAGAGCATATTGGTGATGGACTATTGCAGGAACAATGATTGTGTCCCCTCTTTCTAGGTTCCTGTGGAACACAGCTATGGCATGCTGTTCTGCTCGTGTCCAGCAAGTGACCAAACAGCATGCTCTGAGCGCAGACGTCAAACCATTGTCCCCGTTTGCTCCTATGAAGAAAAGCTGAAACCCAACTGCCTTGAGCTGCAGGCTTTGTGCAAGACCAATTACATCTGCAGGTCAGAGACCAGACTACTTTTCACCTAGTCAGTGTCCTGGAGCCTCATGTATCAAAAAATGTGACTTTTTAAGCTCTTTTTCCAAACGAATTTCCGTTTTACTAAGAAAGAAATGAAAATTGAACCGTGCTGTACCATACTTCATGCATTTCTATCAATGATGAATATTGTATCACACGTTTTTATTCCACAGCTGGATTTGTGTTTATATCAAATTTAAACCGCATACATGTAAGGCCATTTGCTTTGCCACGATCAGGGCCACATTCTCAGCCAATCATTGAGCAAATCAAATGTGAGATGAAGAATGCAATTTGGAGGGGTTGGATCAACGCATGACCTATACATAACAGCTTGATTTTTCTTGTGACACAACAGTTTAAAGTGTTTCTTACAAGCCCCTGACTGCCTCTGTGAGCACAATGCTGATACTAATATAATGGATACTATGACTTCCAATTTGTGTCCTATGAAATACATTCTTCCCTGTCCGTAAAATATTGGCAAAAATGTGACAGGTGGACCCACATCTCTGCAAATATTTAATCACTTCTTTTCATAGGACAAATGCACTTTGACAGCATGGAAAGTAGTTAGTGTATTTACTGTGTCACAGTGTATATTTACTGTTCCCTCAAAATAACTCAGTCCCATGTAAACCATAGGCAACAGAAGTGAAAGGGTCCAGATTGGACCCACAGGGTCAGTATTTTGTTTTATTACATGTATAATGTTTTGCAGTAACTGTCTTCACCCTCCTGGGCATTGTATTCACCATAGCTTCACAGGTTGCCTCTGGAATCCTTCTTCACACCTCCTGACAGATGACAGAGACTTTGCGGTTGTCTGCTTTCCATTTGAGGATACCCCACAGATCGCCTTCACCCCCAGCTTCTTTAGCAAGGCAGTGGTCATCTTGCAGGCGGGTTTGGGGCCGTTATCTTGTTGGAATACTGCCCAGTTTCCAAAGGGAGGGGATCATGCTCTGCTTCAGTATTTGACAGTACATGTTGGCGTTCATGGTTCCCTCAATGCACTGTAGCTCACCAGTGCCAGAAGCACTCGTGTAGCCACAGAGCATGACGCCCCCACTGCCACGCTTGATAGTAGGGTTAACACACTCGTCTTTGTACTCTTCAACCAAATAAGCTTATCTTGGTCTCATCATACCATAGCTCATGGTTTCATTAATCCATGTCCTGAAGGAACGTTCACACCACCGCCACTTTTTAGTCGTGGTAGCAGCATTCATCAGTGGCAGGTTGCCTCCTCATATTGTGATTAGTTGTCACCTACCCGGCTCGAACACGTCACCGAAGTAGGTCAACGCCACATTATTGCGCCATAGGCGCTCACACTGGTGAATTCAACCACTTCCTCCAGGAACGTTGACTGGAAGCGGCCGCTTCGACTGGTACTTCAGGCGGAATCGCCGTCAGTTGGATGACCTGTTGACCTGATCAATGGCCAAATGCAGGACACCAAGTTTCCACAGTATATCCTCTGGCAAACGGATGTCTCCGGTAAGCAAGTTAATGTGTAATAGTGTATGCCGAATTGTGTCTTTCTGACCGTCATCAATTCTTGAACTTTGCCGAGTAATTTTTGTAAATGAACAAATTTTTGGAGATACCTAATCTGCCACCATCAATAATTTCTACATAATAATGTGTATATTTACAACATTGTTTGAGTCTTGTCAGTGAGCACCACTTTGTGGTAAAAAAAAAAAATCCAACTGTTAAATGTGTTGCATTTATCCTGTGAGGTAGATGTACTGTTGTGTGGTTGATATAAAATTCTCACCTACATATTTATGTTTACATATCTATGTATGTTTTATATTTTGCAGATATTCTGTAGCTGGAGGCTCATTCATCAACTGCTTCCACGTTGGTGTGACTGTCCACTTCCAGGAGCTCACCAGGGGACCACAGCCACTGACCTTTTTTGTCGAAAATTTAAGCTTCTCCATCGTGAAAAAAAAGCTATCAGTGCTCCACAACTGTTCCTTCAAGAGCCACCCACGTAGAGGAAAGGTCCTTGCATATTATAATTCCTCTCTGCAATAAAACACAGCTGTGTTTTTGTGTGCTTTTGATTTTTTTTCCTTAAAGCCACTTTCCGCAAAAACAAAAAAATAAAATCATTCACTTATCATTAATTTATACTACACCCAGAATTATTATCAGACAGTGTTTTGAACAATGTGGGTCAAGAGAGGAGCAGGTGGGGTGGCGTCTGGTACCAGGACCTTGATAACTGTCATGAGAGTTCATCAGAAGATGCTTGAGCAACTGGGGACCCCATCCCTCTCATTGGTTGTTTGGTGTCCTGTACATATTGAAAGTCGAGTTAATTAATTATCTGTATAGGACACCAATGGTGTTAATCAAAAGTTAGTTATGTCACAATGACTGTGCTTAAACAACGTTGGACAGAAACATTTGATATTGAACATTTAAAATTTTAACAGAAACAGTAATTATTTATGTCGCAATACATACATAATTTCCACAGTCGCTGCAGAATTTGCAATGTAAACTAGGCAGACACTGCGTTTAGGCAGTTCTAACTTGATAAAAGTAAATAAGTATCTCAAATCACCAGGAACGCCACCATTGTGGCGAACATTCCCTAGATTTCACAAGATGCTTCCGATTTAAGTCCTAGTAGAAATTACAAAATTAGTGTCACTCACGACGGGTAAGGCAAAAAGTCTGCAGGTAAACAACAGCAGCGATTAGCTTCTCCTCCTGCGCATGTAACTTGTAGATCTGGTCTTGATGAAAGTATTTCAAAGAATTTAACTACTGCCATGGTTGCCGTAGCCCAGTTGTGTCGTCTTCAGTGGCCAGATTCGCAGAATGTAGCACAAATCACATTGTGTCACCCACTGCAGTCGACGCCATATTGGTAACTGCTGATCGCCATCAATTGCCACGACTTTATTGACTTTGAACGTAAATCAGTTGTGTCACTTGCAGAAGTAGCTTGGAGTGTGAACATACTTAGTCTGCATGTCTTTAGCAAGCTGTTTGTGGGCTTCTTGCGCATCACCTTTGAAGAGACTTCAATCTGGGATGACAGCCAGGCAGACCATTTTGATGCAGTGTTTGGCGTATGGTCTGAGCATTGATTGACTGGCCACCCACCACCTCAACTGCCGCAGCAATGCTGGCAGCACTCTATTTTCCAAAGACAACCTCTGGATATGTCGACCCTGGCGAGGCCTGTTCTGAGTCGAATCTGTCTACTTAAACCGCTGTGTAGTCTTGGCCACCATGCTGCAGCTCAGTTTCAGCGTGTTGGCAATCTTCTTCTAGCCTGGGCCATCTATAACTCTTTTTCAGGTCATCGGCGAGTGAGAGAGTGAGATTGACTCGCCACAATGACTTCAGTTGGTTACAAGAGTCTAGATTGGAACGGACACTTTCCCCTGGCTGCAAGTCCATTTCAATTAGTGATGTTCGATTCCACTAATTTTCTTTCCGATCCGATACTGAGTAATATTCAGGCTGGTATCACTGATACCGATACCGAGCCCTATATGCATGTGACTACACCTAATCATAGCTTCCTTGAGAGTACAAGGATGAGTAACTTGTTTATTGTTTATTGATTTATATATACATTATACATTACAATAAATTATTATTTAATGATTAACAACCACATAAATAGCATATTTACCGTCTCCCCCTTTAGTCTGTTCCATTTTTTTGCTCAGAACCTCTCCTGCCTTTGAAAAGACTCTCTCTGCCAGTAAGGAAGTGGCAGTAATTCCCAGGTATCTCACTGAAAAACAAATTATGGGACTACTCAGCACTGAATATCTAATGTTATTAGGTTCAACTACACCTAATAACATATTAGGTACAAACAACTATTACACTGGCAACTCAAAACTGAAATTGCAAGTAAGATATTTACACAAATAGTGCCACAATAATTGCACTGTTAAATTAATATAAATGATTAATTCAAGTTATATATATATATATATATATATATATATATATATATATATATATATATATATATATATATATATATATATATATATGTTTTGTTTTGTTTTTTTTCTCCTGCAGTTCTATTTGCACTGTAAAATTTAAAAGATCTACTTAAATGGTGAATTACCTAGCAATCCTTACATGAACTAATCTTGGCTAAAGTTAAAATGGGTGAGATTATTTCTGTGATTATCTCTATGGTACACATACTATTGCTTTATTATTATTATTTATATTATTTTCTACTTTACTTCACCTGGATATTGCCTGCCTGCTGCACAGAATGACTCCGACAGAGACGTCTTGTCTCATCTTGGCAGCTGCAACCGAGGCGGACGCTGAACAGTCCACCTCCCTCGGCCTCATCGATGCGTAGTATTGAACTGCGTGGTTTAACCTTAAGTGTTTCACCATGTTTGTTGTGTTGCCACAACTTCGTATTGTTTTCCGACAGGCGTCACACACAGCTTCTTGGTTGTTTGTGGCGCTGAAGTAGCTCCACACATCACTCTGCTTACGATCGGTCATTCGGGCAGAAGAAGAGTAGTTCTCACCAACCGCATGTCCAGACAGGATTGCAATAGTTTAGTTACTTTTCATCGTGTTCCTGTTAAGACTATACATTACCTCAAATTACTGAAGTATCGAAAGTATCGATATTTTGTTTGGAAAAACGATTTTAGAGAATCAAGATCCGGTATCGTACATAATGATATTTCAGGATTGATCCGCACATCACTCATTTCAATTTCACAAGTGATTGAACAAAGTGGAAATGAGAATTAGCCTCAGCCTTGTTTTCTCCAGAATGCAAACAGTCCACTGCAGTTGTGTTAGTTGTTCTTCAATAGTCTGATTACAAGCAGTCAAGGAGAGATCAGTTTCCAGTCCAGTGATCACTTGTGATATTATCCGTACTTCAGAGTTGAGAGGCCTTCTAGAAATCCAGGAGAAAAGAAAGGTCAAGGGGTTTCATACTGAGTCACCAAAATAATGAATCACAAAGTGCCTTATGATAGTACTAATGGTTTTCTCATCAGCAGCTGGTCTTGTCTCCATTGTGTTGCTCTTGTCATTGTCATGCTGTTTTGTCCCTTTGTCCCCGACTTGGAATTTCCCCATTCAAGAAAGAAGAATCTTGTTCTTCTAAGAAGTGACGTGTTCAAATCTGAAACATTTGTGTGCTTCAGGTCTCGTCTGGCTGATTTCTTTGCAAACTGTCAGCCTGAGCCTCGCTCTCTCTCAGGCTGCTTGAAAGAAAACTATGCAGACTGTCTGCTGGCGTACTCTGGGCTGATTGGTGAGTCAAGCACTGGTCATTTTGTGACACTATCTTTTTTCTGAGGTAAACATCAGTCAACATTTCTTATTTGCAAAAGAATGTTAGTTCACAGCGACAAGCTGCGCGATTCAGCAACAAGCTGCGCGATTGATGTCTGACAAAAACATTAACTGTCAGATTTAGGATTGGCTTTGTAATTACCGTGACTTAGTTTTGTTAGCCTCACTTTACATCTTTTCGACCTTATTTATTCACCACCTCATCATGCAGTTCCTTCTCCCAATTGAAAAAAATTGAAATCCCATTCAATCTCTCCTTGTTTTATAGCAAGTACAATGAAGCAATCTTTAAGCCAGAACGTTTTTTATTCTTCCAATTGTGTAAATAGATACCCCATTAGATACCCCTTGCACTGCATGGCAAACCGCTCACCAAATACATCTAGGTACAGTGTCAATCTACACCTATGGGAGTCATTAAGGCCATACAGACATGCAGTACACTGACACAGCATTATCTGAAATGCAGTCCAGCCCTCTTTTTTTATGGATGAAAACAAATTGACGACCACACCCTGAAATGTTTTTTACAACTCAACTACTCCTTAAAAGCAAGCAAGTGGGCCTGACAATCTTCTATATAATAATTAAAAAAAAAGTGATATAATAACTTGTACAGTAATTCACTAACCAGTGCAATTGAAACAAGTATTGATCCTCAAATGCTGTATCTGGATATAATACTAATATCTCATGCTATAGATTCTACTATGACAGCACCATAGCTCACCAATTACCATTCCACGTTGGTTGTTTCGTCAGCCAACTCTAGCAGTGAAACTGACAGCGAACCATGAACAAAACTTAAACCTAATTATAATGGCCCCGTTATTCTGAAGTCTTCATCCTCAAATTTAGAATTAACCTTGTGGGGACCAGCCAAATGTCCCCACAGTGTCATACAGTCCTCACAATAATAGTGATTTGTCAAGAATCCACTCCCACAAAGTAGGATAATCAATGTACACACACACACGTTTGTATTTCTATCCCTGTGGGGACATGGGGAGGTCTCTCATTGACATAATGCTTTCCCCAGCCTCTCCCCCTAAACCTAACCATCCAAAACAACTGGCTCACCTTAACCATGACTCTGAACCAAACCTGAACCTAATTATAATGACACAGTTACTTTGAAGCCTTCATCCTCAAATTGAGGTTTGGGCCCGTGGGGACCAGCATGAGGTTCCCACAAAGACATAAGGTCCCCACAAGGACAGTGTATTGTCAGGAGTTGGTCCCCACGAGCCAGCATAAACGAGCAAATACTGACACACACACACACACACACACACACACACACACACACACACACACACACACACAGTGCTGAATCCAACAGTCAGAAATCACTGACCACAGCAATTTTCTTTCCAGAGCATCTCAAGGCAATTCTTCAATGAATTCAGCTGCGCTCTGACTCCCACTGAAACCCCACACGTTACTAACAATGATTAAGCATTCTTATTACGCTGTGTTTTTATCGTCCACAAAAGGAGGGAGATAACAGAGCGCTTCTGCGGCAGTGTGACAGTTTAATGCACATTTCACATTGCTTATTTTATTTCCTGTGTCTGCTGGAGAAGCATCTCCAGCTTTATTAAACAACAACAAACTTAATTTCTCTGAACACATTTAGTCACCTCAGCTGAAGAGTTGCAGCTTGTGTGAAAGGAAAGGTTCTCAGTGGTGCCCACTATGATTTGAGACAGTGGTGCAGACACAAAGAAAAGGAGCAGAATTGGAGAGGCTCATGCTTGCATTCAGAGTGACTACAAAATCTATGATTGTAAAATGGTATATCAGAGGCAAAGGTGATAGAACAAAATGGGTATGAGGTCAGAGAGGATATACTCAGTTGGACCAGGAGGTACCAGGAAAGAAGACGAGAAAGACAAACACTAGGGTTCCTGGGTCTGATCAATGAAGAGGGGAAAAGGATGGGTGTGAGACCTCTGAAAATCAGGACACTGTTTCATGAAACCTCATAAACCCTTCGATGCTGTGTCATGAGACCTCAGCAAGCCATCACTACGATCTAGCCCTAGGACCCCTGCAAGGAATCGTTTGTTGACTCCAGCTCTGAAGTGAGAGGGCTAGAAAGACGAACACACATGCACGCACGTCCATATGCTAAAACACTCGCCTGTATATACAAACATATCAAAGAGATGTTGATGTACAGTTCCACCCCTTGTTTTCGTTTGCAGGCACAGTGATGACTCCGAACTACCTCCGCTCTTCAAAGATGAGTGTGTCACCGTACTGTGACTGCAGCAACAGTGGCAACAACAAGGATGAGTGTGACAAGTTGACTGAGTTCTTCACAGACAACACTTGCCTCCGTAAGTTCCTTCATCATTTTGATTTAAGGTGTGTACCAAAGCAGAAGGATGGTGCCACAGAGGAATAATTTTGTGGTTGTTTTCTATTGTGCCGTCAGTGGGCCCTATCCCACATGTCCAATTTATGTATATGTTTTGTCATATCATTTCATAAGAGCTTACTTGCTTGTTCCTAATAACCGAACCCTGTACACATCCATACCTGCTGCCACTCCCTGCCCGGCTGCACTGAATACATCTTTCTCTCCTTGGCAAATCAGGAGATTTTCCCTCATTTGAGCCCAATACGTTTCCGTTACCTGACTACATGGTACCATCCCCACTACATCACCGTCCCCACCACTATTCTATCTCTGAGAAAGGCCCTTTACCACCTCATCAAGTTTACCCCAGAACTTTTCTTTCTTTCTGCATACTAGTGATGTTCAGATGAAGCTCTGTGAAGCTTTGAAGCTTTCAATGCAATTGGTTTTACCAAAGAGTTAAGTCAGTACCTCACGGAGAGCCTCATTTGCTGACTAGTACCATCAAGTGGACATTAGATGTAAAACTGGCAGCTAGAATGAGGATGTTGTGAGCCAAGCTTTGCTCAAGATTGCACTGATTATCATGACAAGAGACAGAACAGTGGCCATAAAGGCACCTTTTGTCCCGACAAAACGAAAAAAGTAAATTGTTGATCACAAACCCAGTTATCAAATATTAACCAGTCGTATAGTAGAAGGTTTTTGTCAAAATATCATCAGTATGGATGTCAAAATATCAATGTATTTCATGAGCAATACTCAGAACAAAAGCACAAAAGCTGTTGGAACCAAGTTGTGTCTGTCCGAGAAAACAAGAGGTGAAGAGGCTGGTCTGTGACGGAAAGTTCTGGTCTGGATCGACCGTAGCCTCCTGCCAGTGGGAAGACAAAAAAAAACAGTCCAAGTCCAGGATGAGAAGGGTCGGCTCTGATCCGACCCGCGCGTCTCTGGGTCCTGGAGACATACAGGTCCTGAAGAGGTGACAGGCTGCAACCGATCAACTTCTCAGCTGAACGTACGATGCGCTGCAGTCTGTTCTTGTCCCTGGAGGTGGAGCTGTTGTACCAGACGGTGATAGAGGAGGTGAGGATGGACTGGATGATGGCTGTGTAGAACTCCACCAACAACTTCGTCGGCAGTTTTTGTATCTGCCTCAAGAAGAACATTCTCTGCTGGGCCTTCCTGATGAGGGACCTGATGGTTGGCTCCCATTTGAGGTCCTCTGTGATGGTGGTGCCCAGGAAGCAGAAGGAGTCCATAATGGAAATGGGTGAACCAGCCAACATGAGAGGGGACTGAGAAAGCGTGTGTGACTCTCCTGAAGTCGTTGACCATCTCCACTGTCTTCTGGGCGTTGAGCTCCAGGTTGTTGTGGCTGCACCAGGACACCAGCCGCTCCACCTCCCTCCTGTAAGCCGACTCATCTCCATCTGAGATGAGCCCCATGATGGTGGTGTCATCCACAAACTTGATCAGCTTCACAGACTCGTGGCCTCCGTTTTACCGGTGAGCTCCGGAACCCGGCCCGCGCGGTAAATCTGAAATCCCTCCAAATGAAGCGCAGTGTCCAGGGTGAGATCGCTCAACCACGCCTCCGTGAAACACAAAACACAAGAGGAGGAAAAGTCTCTGTTCCTTCTCAACATCAGTGCCAGTTCATCCATCTTATTGCTGATTGTCACGGGAAGCAGAGTGCGCGATCCTCATCGACGTAGGCGAACCAGCGCACCGATACGTTTCCCTCTCCTTCTCTGTCCCAACCAAAAGGTGAACTAACTCCGAAACTGACACCAAAAATAGACGGAGTCATAGCCCTGATATTCATCAACTGATCTCATGTATAAGAACATGCGGATGCTCCATCAATACACAAAAATAAGCAAAATAAGACACACAATAATTCCAGGCCAGCCTTCGTCTGCACCATCTTGAATGCATCATTCATCATGACTTCATCAACTTTTACTTTCAAACTCAAGACCCTGTCTGACTCCATCTTCCCTAACATGGGATACACACACACATATATATATATATATATATATATATATATATATATATGTATTGTTCCTTACCTGAATTAACAATTTTCCTTGTGTATCGTCCGACTCAGCTGGCACGCTCCTCATGATGGGTAGATGAGTTTTCATGACACACGATACTGGAGGGTTGATGGGGCTTCAGAAAAACAGGATTCTGTTTTTCAGAGGCCATGCGATGGCACTGGCTGGTGTAAAATGTAAAATGAAACCTCACAGCATTTCTAAACAGTGCCATTTAGTGGCCACTCAAAAGTCAGGACACTGTTTCATCAACCCTGCAATTCTGTTTCATGATACCTCATGTCATATACCTTCATTCCATTTCCTCTAAAGGTCTCTGCATTCAATGTCCCAACACTTCCCTGCCTCTATTATTTCCTAATATTTCTTCCTCCTGTGTTTTGATGTAATTCACAATTCGCAAAACAGTAATTCAATTTCCATTGGTCTCATAATGCAGTGCCAAAGACACCTTCGGTAATATGGCTCCGAGGATCATTGGGACCCACGAACCCGTCCACCACAGTGGTTTATTGAACACAACTGATCCCAACTGTGGGTTGTGGTTATAGTCAACAGGATCATACCATGAGATAAAACATCAGTTGCTCCATAACAAATTAACTACACTCCTTGGAAATATTTTAAAGCCTTTCATACAAACACTGACCATGTGCAGAATAAGTGTGTTGCTTCCTGCACACATATAAGAGAGCATAGACATTCTGCTGAAGCCTTGTTATCTGTGATGCAGTCAAGTTAGGACTTATGGTGAGACAACAGAGCAAAGAAAATAAGAACAGAGGGAAGACCATGAAGCTATACTCACAGCAAAATAATACAGGACTTTCCAATCATGTCATGTGGAAGATAAATTCAAACCGCCCACTTTGTTGTAGTGAAGCGCTCATTAGAGTTAAAATACTACCTTGCCAAGCTGCACAGCGGACACCTGAGAAATGTGAAATCACCCTCACAGACACGTTCACTCTCAATACTGGTAACATCAATGGTTTTTGCTTATAAACACAGGGAAGGTGTTGCTTCCCTCTAGCAGTTAATTCCGTGTTTGTCAACATTCTGTGTGCCCACAGCAACATTTTAAAGGTGTTCATAGTTGATAGTTTCTTTGTGTCCACTGGACACCTCTGACTGCGTCACTCTCCCTGTTCAGGCATCAGATTTTCTTCCGTCATTTTATAGATAAAGTGCCTTAAATCACCGTTCAGTGACTGTGCTGTTTTTACTAAAAAGAGCTGGACGATTCTGAGAATTTTTGTATTGATCCAAAACCAAGTAAATATCATGAATGTGCATTGGCAGGTATCTTGCAAGAGATTATGTATAGCAATACCGGAGCAATACATTTTGATATTTTCTTACACCCCTAGTAAATATAGGACTAGATTTGAACCTTGATGCTGTACTTTACATGATGATCATTCAATAATTTTGTGATTGTGCCTCTAGTTAGTTGATGATGATTAAACACAAGACAAATAAATGTGAAATTAGTTAAATAACACAATTTCCCTTCAACAGTTTACACAAAGGGTTAGGATTTCAGGTATATATATTTAAATGTATATATTTTTCCAATATAGGTCAAATGTTTGAAGTTCCAATGAAACCAAAAAAGTGCAAACATTTGAGTCCTATGAACCAACATGGTCAACATGAAGTTCAACATTCTGATTCTGATTCTGAACATGGATTGCAACCGCCTTCTGCATCAACGTGTGATGCAAAAGCCCACTTGAGAGTTGTCAATATGTGACGCCCTCGAAGTGAAAATGAGTGAGAATTGATATTCCAATGACATTAACGACAAACTGACTTTAGCAGAACACAATGAAAACTTTGTTAGATGTCATCGCTGTTGTATGGTTGTTAGCTTGCTGTGAAAGCATCATTACTAACAAACAGACAGTAACAAAATACACCGCAGAATGAATTAGATTCATAAATCGAGGCACTGCTGCATTTGGTTTTGTGGCACTCAGTTGTCCGTTGCTGCGATGGTGCACGAGTGTGTGCGTGTTCCACATCAAAGCCACAGAAGGCTATTAATAGGGCCACTAACGGACTGTAATGGCAAACAGTAACATCAGCAGTAATTTAGACTTGTAGTGAATTAATAATGTGTTGAAGTGATAATGCAGACTAACGGCCATCTAACTCACCTTTAATTGTTGATGGAATATAAAGTTTTATTTGAACTTGGGGGCTAAAAGGTGTATGATTTAGGACCATGTCAGCTGTTATTTTGTGAAACATTGCCAGAAAATACTGAGTGAGGCTTTTCCGGTGTGGAACTGATCAAAAGACTATATATATATATAAATTGATTGTTTCTGTTTTCTGTGTTTGCTGTAGGTAACGCAATCCAAGCATTTGGTAATGGAACAGATGTGAGTGCGTGGCAGCCTGTGCCACCAGCTCACACAACCGTCTCCACAACATTGCCGTACAAAAAGAACCGTGATGGCAACTCCAACACCATTGATAACCACATAAACACAGATCAAAGCATCTACCACTTCTGTGGGAATTTACAGGTGAGACACACAAACACCTTATGGGAGCACACACGGACCATGGTCTCCAGTCAGTAGTTCATAACCAGTCTTGTTCCGTGGTTTCTCATGGGAGGGTTTTGTATCTATGCTTCTGTATACATATGTATACTGTCATGGGGGATTTCTTTGGACAGTGCATCCACAGCACTTTCAGGAAACCTTTCACTTTGCGTCCTCCACTTTCTCTGTGAAATGCTGCCACTGTTGTCAATAACTATAGAAGAGGCAGGGCAGCTGTGGAAACTATTGTGACTGTCCAGAACTAAATTTAATAGAGGCTCAGTGATGAATGTTATAACACCAGGTATATTAGAGATCAAAACAGCTGGGACATAGCAAAAATGGAATTGATTGAATGAAGACTGATGTGTGTTGAGGGCAGCAGTGACAAGCGCTGGTGAAACTGAATAAAAACCTGTTTATGTGCAGTAAACTTGATTGGCATATGTGCAGTGTACAAGTTAGGGGATTTAGGGGAAGTTCGATCTAAGCAGCAAAACTGTCTTGACTTTAAAGTTTGCATTTAGCATGACACCTTGTGCAATCAATAAAGTGAATGGAGGGACATGCTAATAAGACCTCAAGAAAATGAAACAAATACAAATTAAAACAGTTAGATCCAGAACATGACTTAACAAAACTTAATGCCAAAAATGCATATATCATAGTCTTCATCGTGCGCAACAAGGCTTCCTTATAAATGTATGTATTTGTATCTTTGTTTGTGGGATCCAGGTGGAAGGTCTGCTCCGGTGATGACGTCAATTATTAATAAATTAATAAATGTGAAGTATTCTTCACATCAGACCAATGAAATTACAGGCATTTTCTTTGCATTAAAGCGCTCAACGAGCTCAGCGTCACCTTCCAGAGATGGGTACTCGATTCGCTGTTTTAGCAAAGTAAGATGTGCTTTAAGACCAAATTAAATATTTTAAAATACTACATGGACTAAAATAGGCAATGCATATGAAACAAAAAGTGAATTAAGTAAATATGGAGCAAGTTAATGAATGAAAACTAATTAAGCCAACTAATTTGTCACCAATACATTGTGCTTTATCATATAGTCTGAACAATAGTTAAATCTCTGGTTTTGCTTCTGTTTCACAGATATGCAGTCTGTCTCCAACCAACCCTGAACGTTTTAATGATATTGAGTACTTTTGTACATTTTGGAGTTATTCTGTTTGCAAATGAACACACAAATCCCCAATACAAACTCTTCATGAACACACTGTCACCACAATCAAATGAAACTTGATTGTGGTGACAAAGCTGGCTTCGACTGTGAGAAATTGTAACTTCCTAGTGTGACTTTTATATGGCGTTAAATGAGCCGTGAGATGCCAATGTTTGACAGCAGCTGTTAGGAGAGGCAGGCCTGAAGGTTTATTCCTGACCAATCACAGCATAGTCAGTGTAACTGGGGTAGAACAAAATTTTCTAATATAAATATTTTGAATTATAGTGTTTTGTGCGAACAGCTACGTACTGATGTGTTCAGTTGGAGTCCAATATCACTTTAAAAGTCACTCAAATTGCCAGATTAGTTCCTCTTTTAGTAAATATTTCATGCCTGAGGACTGATTCCTGATTATTAATATGATACCATTCAAACATTTATTAGCAATGTGGCTTGGATATCTTTCATGATTACATATGTTCGAGTCATTAAGTGTTGCTTCAATTAAAACAGTCATATTTCAATTCGCTTACGATTTAATTTATATTTATTTGTATCTCAAATATTTAGATATGCAATATTAATATTTTCAGGTCTGAACAGAAAAAAAAAACCTGCACCCCAGCCTTAGATTCCAACCCCTCACAAAACAGCAGTGACTATAAGACAGTTTTGGACTCATGTTGTGACTCCTTTCTTCTCATGAATAGGCACGAAGTCCCCATGTACAGATCCACCTAATATGACTTATCTAACCAGACAGACAAAAGCGAGTATTTTCCGTCTAAGTGTTTCTGAATTGGAAATGAGCCAGCAAGCAGGGACATGTTGTTCTGATTTATGCAATCAGAAGGAAAGATAATGTCAACTGAAGGGTCACTTCTTCCGAATTGCTAACAGAGCTGCATCATCCGGCTCCCACGTTGATCCGGTCTTAGGTACAAGCGATTTCATGAGTTATTTAGAAAAGAAATGTGTTTTAGAAATTCAGTAGTTGAAGCTGCCACTGCTTGTTATCATACTCACCCACATCTACAAATGAGAGAGTGTCGAAGTCGTCCTAGTAAAGCACTCCAGAGATTTAAACATGGTGTTGGGAAACTACAGGCATAGATTTACTGGGATCAATTTGGTCTCTCAGTTTATTAAACCAAGGATGTGGTCCTTCCTCAATTGAAGGAAGACTCCTGAAGTACATTCAGAACATTTTTTTTTAGTGTCATCAATTGAATTCATGGCAACTCCACCAATTCAGTCTTAACACTACACAGACAACAGACAACAGACAACACGATTATATCACATCACATCAGAGTTAAGGTATTGGGCCCTCACCATCCTTGTCTGAGAAGGAGCAGATTTGCGACAATAATAGCCCTGTTATTGTTAAGTGTGTTGCGCCCAAGGTGGATGCAGCTCTTAGAAATGTTAGGGGCAGGGCTCCCAGCACCCAACTGCATACACCCAATTACAGATGAAACATACATATTGCATGTAGATTGTATAAGGAAGTATAAGGAGTGTCGATCATACAAAACAGAGCTATTGTCATCATGTCCAGGGGTTATTAATGTTCTGATGGTTGTGTTATTTTCTCCAGGCACAGAAATTCAAGACCAACTTAACTGTGGATGAAGATTTGTGTGTGGTGAGTGCCCTGATCCAAAACTCATATCAACATATGACATATCATTTGTTCATTCATACTATGATACTGGGTCCAAAGCATCCATTCAACTGTCACTTCATTTCCCTCCTAAAGCCACCATATATTGTGCCTTGAGTGTAAAACGGTTGACCTGTGATGAAGCACTGCACTGAGGGAGCAGAATAAGAATTATAAGAAAAAGAAATGCTATTTCAACATCAGTTGAGTCTTTAAACGTATGAATGGAAGAGGATGATAAAAAGAAACAAAGAAAGAAATAAAGAAAAAAGATAGAAAGACAGAAGCAAACAAACGAAAGAACATCATGTGCCTGCCAACTTTGTGGGTATACAGTTCCATACAGTTCAGGTCTAGTCAGAGTGTAGTAGACACACGAGCCTAGCAAGCACAGTCAGAGAACAGTCTTATATAATATTCATTTATATTATTCTATTTAATTGTCTATAAATGTGACTGCAGCTGATTGTTGCATTACAGGCAAGAAACTGAACAAACTTTATGTAGCTCAAACTTCCCTGCAAGGTTCATTATACTGTCATAGCAACTAGAAAATGCATGGGTGGTTTTAATTTATGTCTCGTTTGTGGGTGGGCAAGTGCGTTGTAAGACAGTAAGATGTCACCGCTGGTTGCTGCATTGATGCTGAAGTTGCTAGTCGTGTTGGAGTACTCAAGAATACTCTGGGTCTCAGTTTGCTGTGCTGCTTTATTGCTGCATGTCCACATGCCTGTCCACTCTCATACACTTGCTGATCCAGTTTTATCAAGTTTGTCTGCCTAAACAGCGATTGGACACCGCAAGTACTCGCTGCAGCATAGACATCCTGTTTAGTAACTTTGTTTTCATAATTTCTTGCATCCAATGCTCCGCTGCCTGCACCAAAATCGCATCCCTGTCATGGCCGAAATCCACCTCTCCAGAAGTCCTGTGCCCTGTTTGTTTGTTTTCACATCTGGGATTTTTGAGCTAAATGGGCTCTGTCCTGAGACAAAGACAGAGACAAGTTTTTACTGTGTAAGCGCCTTTAGACGCAGTCTCATCTCTCTTTATACACATTATTTCTAATATTTCTTCAATAGCATCTAGGACGTGTGTCAAGACTAGTCCACAGTTAAAAGTAAACTATTAAGAGACATGAGATACAGATGGCTCAATTTAACCCCTAAATAAAGCTGGCAGAGCAGTCTGTCAGACACGTCCAGGTTCTGCCAGAGATGTGAAACATTGAATTTCTTATCTCTTCTCATCTCATCTTAGTTAACTGTTATATTGAAATATAAACAAATAATGATGTTGGACACAAACTCCACTAATAAGTTGCATCCTGAAACAGTTTCAAGAGAGGCTGTAGTGTGTTCAACAAATGGAATAGAATGAAAATGTATTTATCGTGATAATTGTCGTTATCGCTGAAATTACAACATTTATCGCGATAACTTTTTTTCTTTATATCTGTATCAAAAACAGCGACGCATGGTCAGGAACAGGTGTGCTGCGCAACATCATTCACAATCTCTGGCGACCTTGTGTCAGCGAATCACAACATTGTACAAATGCAACCATACAAATAATACAAAAATACAATTAAACCCCAAATAAATAATAAATACAAAAATGAAAATGTGCAGCGTAATGTGGTGCAAGTGGAATCTGTTACATTCCCCCCAGCTAAATTCCACTTGCACCCCGAGTAACAGATTCCACTTGCACCCCGACACAATCTGAAAACACAACAGAGAAAAAACAACAAAATTAGAGGTACAGACCACTCAAAACAAACAAAAAAAACAGCATACAAAACATTCACTGACCAATTACCACCTAGTTGAGATCTTAAATAATAATATTAAAAGTGTAGTCACAGATACCCAGACCCAAGTCTTTCCTCAAAAAAAAGAATTAGTGTGAAAAGTTGGCCAGACTCCTTCACACACACAGGGAAAGTGTGCCTGCTACACACCTCAAAAACACTATAACCACCAGGTTCTTCAACAATCCAAAGATGGATAAAAAAAAAAAATGTGCAACACACACCAGTAGAACACATCAAACTAATCTAACCTTGACAAGCCTTCTGTTGCATCATCTCAATAAATCGAGTGACAGGTTTGAACATTCTCCCTGCTCTCGACCTTGCTCGATCAACTACTGTTCCAGACACCTCAGAGTTGTTTGCGTCACCTTCAGGAATTGACCTAAAACACGACTCAGACACTGGCAAGTCTCCAATAATGTCATCATTTCATTCAGTCAGACGAACCTCCGTAGCTTGCGCCGAGTCAGAGGAAATCATCGCCTGACTAGGAGAAGTCCTCAAACTATCAATCCGCCCATTAGTCACAACATCCTGAGACACGTACCCAACATCCACCTCTGAATCAGCTTGAATAGAAGTCTCAGACGGCAAGAAGGACACCCACATTCTGGTCCGGTATTCAACTGAGTCAGTAGATGTCACTTCCACAGGAACAATGGCCTCATCCAAATTCACAGACTCATCTGAAGAAGAGACAACAAAATCATCATTCCCGTCCACAAGTGCATCATCTGGCAATGGAAGAAAGTTCACTGGCATAATCAAATTTCTGTGCGCCACTTTCTCGCGCTCAGTTGACGTGTTCTTGATTCTATAAGTGTGACTTGCATCACTCTTGTCAACAACAAGATAAATGTCACTCTCCCAGCGATCTGCAAGCTTGCGTTTGCCGTGTTCTGCTTTGTTGGCTAACAACACTCGATCGCCAACCTCAACAGGAGCACCCCGCACCTTTTTGTTGTACAAGTCAGAAGGACGCTTCAGTTGTTTGGTTGCAGCAGCCTGCGCGACCGTTGCTTCCTTCAAGTCCTTTCTCAGTACTTGCACATAGCGATCATAATCTTCTATGTCTGGCATACTAAATACTCCAAGTGGCAGTCTCGGAACTCTACCAAACATGAGCATAAACGGTGAAAAACCAGTCGTTTCATGCACTGTGCAGTTGTAGGCAAGTGCCTTCAAAGAGTCAGGCCACTTATGCTTGGCTCTCGGAGGAAGTGCCCTGATCATGTTTCCCAATGTCCTATACATCCTCTCACAACCACCGTTTCTGGCAATAGATGCACCTGGCAACAACTGTGATAGCACTGCGCCGAGACCACTAGCAGAGGCATCAACTGAAAAAAGAAAGGCCTGGTTGAAGTCTGGATGAGCCATGGGTACCGGATCCAACAGAGCCCTTCTTAGGTGGTGAAAAGCAACTCTGCACTCATCAGTCCAATCAGTGGCAGACAATTTCCGCCTAGTTAGCTGGCCCTTCCTCTTCACACCACAAGGACTTTTACCACCAGTAGTCAGTCCAAACAGAAGTCTGGCAATTGACAAACAGTTCTCAATATATGATAACAGACTACCATTCCCAAGAACGATCTTATCTTCATTTGTGCCTGGTTCCATGAGATGAGACTCCCTCAATGATGTGATTGAGGCAACTTTGTCTGGGTCTGTTCTAATTCCTTCTGAACTATTAATGTGACCCCAAAATTTGACCGATTTCCTCAGGAAATGGCACTTCTTTGGTGCCAGCTTGAGGTTGTGCGCTTTCAGTCTTTGAAAAACCACTTCCAACCGCTCCAAAGCAAGTTCTTCTGTGGGAGCAAACACCAAAACATCATCCAGGTAACAAAGAAGGCTGAGGAAGTTCTAGTCGCCAAAAATGTTCAACATCATTCTCATAAATGTTGCCGGACTATTGCACAGCCCCTGAGGCATTCTGTTATACTCGTAAAGTCCAAAAGGTGAAGCAAAGGCTGTGAATTTTCTGTCATCCTCATGAACCTCCACATTATAGTACCCGGAAGTAAGGTCCATCGTCGAAAAGAACAGGTTACCGCCCAACGCAGCATGTGCATCAGGAGTGGATGGGCATCTTTAACAGTTCTAGCATTAAGCCACCGAAAGTCATTACAAATCCTGAGCTCTCTTCCATCTCATCAAGTGCCTCCCTTAGCTTCACGTCTCGCGTCGGCGGAACACGACGGCATGGCAAGCGAAATGGTTTCTCATCAGTGACTCTTATTCGGTGGAGACAGCCTGCCGCTTTGGGATACTAAAGGAGACTGTGTCACTAAAGTGCTGTTCCAGGATTTCAAAAATGGGCTCGGGCCTCTCACTTAAAGATAGTGAAGGTTGGCTGCGTACACCCACTCTGACCACTTCTCTAGCCCTTCCAACGAGTCTGCTCATCACCTCTTCTGCTTGGTCAACCAGAGCAATGCCTCTTTTTTCATGAAAGCAATCGTTCCCACTCTGAGCAAGTGTTGTGACCATCCCCTTTGAAGTTCTGTGGTTCCTTAATCTCAGATCGGACCCCCAGTTTCAACAATGAAGGGTCTAACATAGGAGCACTTGTTCCACGACTCACATTCATTGCTTGACCCAAACATGACTCAATGCACAAAACTATGCTCTCAACAATAGAGAAGCCGATGTTGGAAGCTATTTCAGCAATAACTTTGTTGTCAGTGTTACCATGTCCAGTCTGAGTATTCTGATCAGGTTCTAAAGTCTGACCAGGTTGTTCTGTACCATCAAAAGAGTCATGTCTTGGTGTTGACGAGACTGGGTTGGTAAACATTGACTGGGCTCTACCTCTATCCAACGAAGGCAAGGGTGTGAATGACACCAAACCCTTTCCTCTTCCCAACATTGTAATTTTGTCATCCATAATGAAGAAAATCCCAGTAACAAAAACAGAGCATATATATATATCGACAGAACTGGAAACAGACACTGTAATGTAGGCAAGAACCGTACCAATAAAGTGTTCAACTTCTCAAATCAGTATCATACTATAACATGTCTACAGTAACGGAAAATAAACGTTATAATCTTGTGCCTTCAGGGAATTCACCTGAACAATAAATAAAATGCAGACTATTACGAGCACAAAGTAGACAAATGTGGTACCGCAGGTTGCCCGCTTTTGGCACCAAGACGTGATTGTAGTTCCAGCAGCAAACAGTCCATAGATCCCTCCGCCGCGGCAACGACGAATGTCTCAGGTCGCGGCACCAATGTAACCAGTCTCGACTTGGTGGCTGGCCAGCTGGTCGAAAAGCCGGATGTTTGTACTCTGTGTTGTGTAGAATTCATGACAGTAGATGGTCTTTTTGGAACTTCTTAATATCTTTATATCAAAAACGGCAAAGCATGGTCAGGAAGAGGAATGCTGCAAACCATCAGTCACAATCTCTGGCGACCTTGTGTCGGCGAATCTCAACATTGTACAAATGCAAACATACAAATAATACAAAAATACAATTAAACCTGAAATAAATAATAAATACAAAAATGAAAATGTACCTGTATCAAAAACAGTGATGCATGGTCAGGAACAAGAGTGCTGCGCACCATCAGTCACAATCTTAACAACGTAATTGCAAATATTAAATTATTTTTGTGCCCAATGTCACACTTTGAGGGTAGACAACCTTACCTCTGGCGACCTTGTGTCGACGAATGACACGGGGTCGCCCGACAGTTCCTTATATAGTCCTTGCTAGAGGGTGCTAACTCCCGACCTACGCCGACCATGTGCAGCGTTAATGTGGTGCAAGTGGAATATACCACATAGTATCTGTTACACATATCGCCCATTCCTAGTGCAATGCTAGGGTAAGTAAGAAAAGTCTGAAATAGAATAACAGAATGACCTGTATAGAAGCTGTACAATCAAAAACAGAAACATTTGTAGCAGCTGGTTATTGCACGAATAGGAAGTAGTCACATTCATTCTGTAACAGCAGTCCTCACCAGCCCTGCAGTCCCCTGACCCGACGGAAATGCAGCTGGTCAGCAGGCTCTCGGTGGTTCCTCTGTTCCCACATTCAGAGTCCCTACTCTCAATCCTATTATCTTGTCTTTCCTCTTCTCCCTCTGTCCATTGGCACGCCTCCCCCCTCTCCTTCTCTGTCTTCGACCTACAGTAGTCCAATTTCCATCAGCACCCTGCTGGTTAACAGCACTGATGGCGGTCGCTGTTGACCAGGGCCTCGGCCAATCCGGTATGAGATACATTTGTTTGATCCGCATCTTTAGCTTGGGAAATTTTTACATTGGATACCCAACCCTCTGCATTTTTCTGGACTTGGGACCGGTCTAAGAAGAAAACTGGCTTGCTCCCCTTCATGGTGGCATTCCAGCATATTCTCCCCCCGATAGCAAAATCCACATGCTAGTAAAAGTTTGGGAGCAGGGTCTTCATGCTGGCCTGGTTAAAATTCAGCAACAATAAACATCCTTTGGGTGTGTGGATTGCTCATCACTGATGGCTAGGTAGAGAACACTCAGGACTTGTTTGCCGCTTGCACTGTATGGAATTTAGACAGCAACAGTTGTGATGGTGGTGAATTCCAGAGGCAAGTAGAAGAGTCGGCATCGCGCTGTCATAAATTCTGTGTCCACGCAGCAATGTCTGGAGACTAGCGAGCAGGGCTGATGGAAGCGCTGGTTCGAACGGGATAGCTCTTAGCTTAGCTGTAAGTCCTTCGCGACAACCGCGCTTCTGCTTCCTCTCACACCGCCTCCGATGCAGCCAGGGACGGCTCCGATGTAGCCGGGGCCGGGCCCTGCTCGGGGGAAACTCCGCTGTTCTGTTGACCGCTGGATCTGGCCGGCGTAGTTGGCAGAGGTTGTGTAGAGCGGTCCGCGTCTCCAGGCTTACGGTATTCTAGTTGCTGACTTGTCTCAGACTAATGATATCCTGCCAGTCATATACTATTCCTACACTGGTTCACTTGACTTTTAATGGTAAAAATGTAATGGTCTAAATGGCGAGATTGCCGATAAACTGTCTGTGGTACCAGGAGCCGAAGCAGCCGCAGCCAGACAGTGCACCGCCATCTTGGGTTTCATTTCAACGAAACCGAGCCACTGCCAAGTGTCAGCCACGAAGAGACCTAAATAAACTCGTGCTCATCCAAATGTGGACTAATGAGCATTTTTATTCTGGCCTGCCTCATGGAAAAATGTAGTGATGGGTCCCGCAACGCCAATGCGCCGACGCATGTGCCGGGCTCACAGAGCTATCCCCACGTCAAAAGACAAATTTGTTGCCAGGCTTATTTGACACTTCCATCATGGCTTCAAATTCCCATTTATTTTTGATGTGGTGAGTACTTGTGCCTTCCATAATAAATAATGCTTCGTACAATCTTGAGATTTACTTGGTACCTCCTTAAATGCTAACTCTATTATCTGATTAAAAAAAACCAGTTTCCTGGGTTGTAGAGAAGGAAGTCTTGCATTCTTGGTTAAAATAATGTCTTAACAGAAGGTACCAGAAGAAATCACTTTGTTTTAGTACACAGTTTTAAATTTTGAAAGCTATCCCTTGACGTGTACATGACCATTAAGTGGTTAGTCCATTCTCCTTCCAAAGTATTGCCGACTTGATTTGGAGCAAAATCTGATTCAAAATCATAAGTAATCATAACTGTATTAACATTTTAACAAAGGCGCATAATTTGACAACCTTTTGACACGTTTTTATTGTTACTTGTAAACAGGCGTTTTCAAATCTCTTCCCCCCACTTCACCAGATTTTTATCCCCTATAGTTGCTTGGAGAGGAAATTTTGATGATATACCAAATTCTATCTCTTTCCATCTTGCTTTGTATTTTTCACAACACCAATATAATAAAGGAGTGAGTTGAGCCGCATTTTAATGCTCTTAAGGCAGGGTAAAGATATCCCTCAGTTTCTTTGCCTAATTGAGGAATTTGGAATTTCATCCTGTTTTTTTTTTTTTGTTTTTTTTTATTTTTCCCCGTTCCATATAAAACACTATATCCATTTTTCCCATTTTTTAAATTGGTTATCATTTAATTAAACCGGTGAGGTTCTGAACAGATATAGCAGACATGGAAATATATTCATTTTTGTAGCACCAATTCTTGAACTTAAAATAGGGGAGAAGACTCCATTTGTGTAAGTCTTCTTTAATTTTCCAATACAGCAATATAGTTTAACATCAAAATATGTGTTTTTGGTATATTTAGTTTAGATTTACTTTTTATTTAGTATCCAGACAACCTTCTAAACTGTTTAATTAATGCCATCATATTTTCACATGACCTCTCTCGATCCCCAAATAAACCAAAACATCATCTGCAGAATGTTCCACCCCTCCAATTGAGAAACCCTTCACCTCTTCTCTCTGTCTGATCATTTGGGCTAGAGGTTCAATAATTACATGATAATAACAGGGCTAATTGTGGCTTGAAAATTTTATACCATTCAGTACTGTAGCCATCCGAACCTGGGGACTTCCCTGATTTTCGTCTCAGAATTGTTGATTTCAGTTCCATGGATGTTATGGGCTTTATCAAATTTGTATTCTGTCAATCAGTCATCACAAGCAGAATTAATGATTTAAAAAATATATTTTACATGTAATCTGCTGAGTGCTTCTGTTAATTCCCGAGTCTTATAGTTTCTTAAGGTACACATATTCTCTCTTGGCTGTTGGCATAACTTGTTAGACAGATATTATGCAGAATCTTTCTAAGATTATAATGTGTAAACATCATTTATTTCATTTAGTATTTCTTTAATTTCTTGTTTTCATTCTGGGTTTGGCTTATTGCTGTCTGCAATCTGAAGCCTTTGTTCTATAAGCTGTGAGGGGTATATTTCCTCCCCTCATAACTGCCTCGAATGTGTTCCATCGAGTGTGTCATCGAGTTCCATATAATGTCTGATATTGTTGTTTCGTTTCTCCAGCAGTTCTGTATTGTTAAATATGTTTGAGTTCAGTGTCCACTGTGATCTACTCACTTTCCTGTCTAAATTTACCCTTAAAGAAATAGGCCTGTGGCCAGATAAATCAATAGTTCCAATCATACATTCTGTTATATTTGATTGATCGACCCTAAAAGCAAGGGAATAATCTATTGAGTAAACTGAATGGGGGGATGAATAGCGTGTGTATTCCCTACTATTTGGATGTAGTTCCCTCCATATATACGCAATTCCCAACTCCTCTATATATTCCTTCATTTTCTTAGTTAGTGGTTTATGTTGATAAGTTGTTCCTGATGAGTCCAAATTTGGGTAAAGTCTTATATTCCGGTCACCTCCACAGACAACCACACCCTGAGAGTTCACCATTAAATCAAATATTTGTGTGTAAAATACCCAGTCACTACCTGTCGGTGCATACACGTTGATTATGGACATTGTCGTTCCTTCAATGTTGCCTGTGATCTTTATAAACCTGCCTTCCTCCACTTTTGAATCACAGATGTGTTCATAATATACTGCATTTGAAATTATGATAGCCATGCCTCTCTTGTGATTTGACTCCATTGATGAAAAAGAAATATGCCTGAACCCAAACTTATTTTAAAATGTTTCATTCTCTGGTCTGATCATGTGTGTTTCTTGCAGTAAGACCACATGTGCTTTCTCCTTTCTCAGTTTTGACAAAATGTTATTTCTCATAATGGGTGCAAAACACCATTGACATTAAAAATTGACTTTTTTTTTTGTCAACCGGCTTCAACAACAATCCCTTTTTAACATCAACCCAAATCACAAACAAACACAAAGCCCAAAAACATGGCAGGACCAATGACAATTTGAAAACCAATTCAAAACTTCCATAAGTGATAATAAATCACCAATAACACTTAAAATTTAGGGGTTTCGGTATTTCCAGGTATTTCCAGACTGAAATTGGGGGCCCTCACTCTCCATCTCCAACTCCCTAATCCTTTCTTCATTTTTTGTCCCGACTTAACATATTTTATACTTATCAAGAATCATGCAAACGGTCGATTGTCTACCCACTTTACATTAGCGGCGTCCACGTATTTACTGTTTTAAATTGTACTTGTCCGTTTGTTTCCGCCTGAAAACCTGGAGCTTTTCCTCGTTGAATTCTTTCCTTTCGCCGGCTGCCACATGCTCCGTCTGATTCTCTCCATCATTGTCACCGGCTGCGCTATCACTTTCACCGGCAATCCTCTTTTCGCCAGAGCCAACATAGTCTCTGTGTTTGAAAGCGAATGTTGTTTCCTTTCAGGACCCCCCGTGATTTGTAATAACGCAGCGGGTAGTCACTGTCCAAAGTAATCCTTTCCCCTTGCAGTGTAAAACGTTTCTTTTGCTCTGAGGTTCTCGATACCTCTTCTTTTGTTCTGGCGCTGAGGAACTTAACAAGGATGGATGTACCAGGTGCCCGATACGCTCATCACCGACTCATCTGCGTTGGCCATTCTAGTTGACTCGTTGCGAGCCACATGCAAGCCAGCTCCATCTTTCTCTGTTTCTTGCCATCATAGTCCTCTTATATTTTGGTTTTATCATTATTCTCGCCCCTTTAAAACTCTCGTGAGATGGCTGACAACCTTTAATCCAGTGTGTACGTGGTTCTATTTTAATTCAGTCGGGAGACAACGGACCTACGCTGCCATCTACTCGGTAAACGGAAGCATCCGTGGGACCATTTTGATCTCCTATCAGAGAATGATGTATTTATTTCAATATTTACACCGATTTTTTTTGTTTTTTTTAATAAAAAATTGTAAATAGTCCACTAGCATCCTCATTCACATCATGTTCACATTTTTCACATCACATTGGAATAATAATGAATGCAAAGACTTAAATGACATTATATACAGTAGGTTATCAAATCAGTGTCAATTCAGTCTGTCAAGTAGGTTGACTGCAGTGATTTTTAATGTCCAACAGATGTCAGTATTCAGTGACACATTATCAACACAGTGTAACATATAGTCGTGATAAAAGTTTTCCTTTTGTTTTGTTTTTTGTTTTTTTTTTATTGATTGTCAAATATGAACAGACAAAGAATAAACATACAACTAAGCTCAATTCCTTCATGGCATCCCAAGATACCATGTTGAATGGTCGCATGCAGTGATCCGGTCTTGTTCGGACTCATCTGGAGGTCTAAAATGAAGAAACCTATTGAAGAATTGAGAAAATGACCAGACGTGAGAAACAACTGCCGAACAGTAGAGACAACACATAGAAAAAGACTTTTTTACAAAACAGAACAAAATTCGATTGAGAAATATGAAAAGGTGTAACAGTGGAGAAACTGAAATGTTAATTAACCCAACATCATGGCTTGTCTTCTTGTGGCCCAGAAATGCACAAATGAACGTGCTTTGTTAACTCAGTAAAGCAGTTCTGTGGTTACTGAATATGGTGGCCGTGATGTGTAAAACACAAAACCTTATCAGACTAAACAAAAATGGCCTGTAAAATGATACGTGATTATGTTTGCGGCAACATTGATTCAACATACAGATCTTGGTACCATTCTAACATTCATTCAGATGTTTTTGCTGATATTTGCAACGTTTTCTCAGCTCTGTTTAAATGGTGAAATGATGACAGTGTTACAGGTTGACGTTATTTCAACCAATGATGAATGACAGAAAGACTGTTCAATGTCTGAAGTGAAGTGAAATGCAATCAGCAAATTTGCTGTAGCTGTGAATAGTATCCATCTTATCTGTTCAGTGTTCATGATCAAAAAAGAATGTAGCCTAGTGGTGGCGAGTTCTAACTGTTACTCTGACTTCGAGCACTAGTTTTTTCACAAAAACAATGCCAATGGAACAAAATAAAGATGCTGTCACTTTTACATGTGAAGTAGCAGCATTTACATATTTAAATATCCTGAAAAGTACTGTTAAACTCTATTGCATGCTTAAATGTGATAGTCAGTGCCTGAGTGTTCTCCTAATTGGACATCTACACAATTCTCAGACGAAATGCCTTCGCAAGCACCACATGCTGAGATGCACATCTTTTGGGGCTGCAGCAACGGTTGCTGCAGACTCTATTGCAGACTGTGAAATGGAGAAGCTCCTCAGAAGTCATGGGACAAGCTCATATCCCTCAACACCTAATGTCCACCCATGGTCACTTGGGTCAAAAGACATACAAAAGACATACTCCCAAGAAGAATCCAGTACTTTGTCTGGAGAAGGGAGTGCTGCCTCTGGCTTCATCGTCCCAGCTCTGGCTTTCTGTGATAATATGTAATGAATTGACCATCAACTTGTATCTGGTGCATGGCAAATATACTGAAACATGCGTTAGCCAGAATCAGTGCGTTCTTGGTAGCCTCAGTGCCAACAGTGTCCATGTGTTCATCGATATACCCTGCACAAAACCTGCAATAATGTGTTTTATTAGTTTCAAATTCAAAGTGTTGTGGCGCCATGGGGGTGATGGCGTTCAAGTGTAGGTGGGGATATGACATGCAGCCCAATTTAGAAGAGTCCAACAACGCCACCTTGGGAATTTCACCCAAAGAATGAATAAACTAAGGACATGCAGGTTCGCTTACTCAAGACACATGAGACAGTGTTCCGATTGCATGTAGATAAATATACATTCTTTATTAATACAATCACTCTAAAAACCCACAGTCCGAGATAAAAGCGACAAGGCTATAGTGGAGCTGGGGCTTACCGGGATGGGGTACACCCTCTAAGCCAATGGGTCCAACCACACAACAAACCAATGAAAATTAACAAGCACAGCTGAGCTGCATAAACATGTGAAAGTGTCCCCAAAAGCACAGCACACGACGAAAGGACCCCACCACCAGGTTACCTAAACCACTGGGCACCAGCAGCTACAAGAAGCACACAAATTTAGTCTCTCCACCAGAGTGTAAGTAGCAGACCAGGTCACAGCAACGATGAATAAACAAAAGACTTGAAACAAAATAACAGACTAACTCAATAATGAACGAACTGCCAACTCCTTGACCTTGTTCCCACTTCACAATGTATAGATGCCACACACCATCTACCACGAGAGTGAGTGAAGGTTGGTTATTAGTTAAATCAGATCCTTTCCTGGGTGGTTTTGTGAAGGGCATATGGATGAACGCATGGACATCATTCTTGAAACACCTGCGACTACTACTACCACCTACCAGAGATGCACTGATTCAGGCCAGCACAGCCGTCTATCAGTACATTTACCATGCAGGAGGCACAAGTTTCAGATCCATTCATTAAAACATGTTCTTATAGAAAGCCAGAGCTGGGATGAGCAAACCACATGCTCTGCCTCCAATTGAGCTGCACAGCACACCTTCTGTGGCTTCACATAGACAAAGTACCCGATACTTCTTTCTTATAAGTTACTTAAAGCCAGATTTCTCAAACATTTACCTCAACTGTGAGTATATTTTAGGTTTCCCACAAGAGGTGAATTTTAACATTTCATTTCAACATTCAGATGAAAGTCGCCGTCATTCGTGTAAATGTGAGATGGTCTTCGAAGAAAATGTGATGAAGATCACACGTGTCCCAGTCATTGACTTGTCTCAAATCAGCTGACCTCCCGCCAGCGGCACTTGCCACAGTGACTGCCGCAGTTTTCTTTGAGGCTAAATTGGAATCTCTGCTTATCAAGTGGCTTTTAAAGTTCACTGTAAATGTCGTTGTACAATATATGAGGCAGCTCTGACATTTAAGGGAGGCTGAGGATTGACCCCAACATGTCCCTCCATCCTAGCCATTAGGATGCAACCCTTTTAGCAATGGTAACTCATCATAATTGTGAATATGTTTTACTCAACATTTTCCTCTTTCCTCACCATATCTGTGGCAAACATGCCTTGCAGCTGTCAGTAGAGGCTTGACTGCTCCAAACCTGAGGATCCATCACTGTTTCAACCATTGAGTTATAGTTAGTTATGTTTGCTTCACATAACAGCCGATTCTGCCGTGGAACTCATGTCATCTGTCATCGATTATGGATTTCATTAAAAAATGTGTTTAGACTGCATCCGAAAAATAGTTCCAATCTTTCATTGATGTCTCTCATCTCTGCCAGGATCCCCTGATTGACAGTCCCAGTACATCCAACGCAATCCTGGGTAACTCCTGCATGTCCAATTATCATACCACTGCACTGGGTTTGTTGCTGCCACTGCTGGTGACTCTGTGCTACTGCACCCTGACAACGAGATGGTTGTAGCTTGTCGTCTGGATATACATATATATGGTTTGTTTTCTGTTTTTTTTTCTTCGTTTTTTTTTTTTTTTTTTTTTTTTTCTAAACCTTGATTCTGCAATGCAGCTGTAATGACATATGACCTCTAAGTGTTGTGGCTGTATGTTCATGTTAGTGTGACAAAACAAAAGTAAACATAACTACGGAAAACATACTAACAAACTGTAGCCTGTGTTTTTATTTTTTTTTTCCTCGAACAATGTACTTAGCAACTAGTATTTTGTTGTATTCCGTGTTAAGGTTAACTTTGGCATCCTCTATGTAAAATTCAGCAGTTTCCACAATTGTGGCTGTTTTTATGTGATTCTCGTCTACATGGTGGAAATAAGGGATGAGTGTTAGTGAACAATCCATCACCCTGTGGTTTCCCTGAATATAATTACTTTCAATACAAGTCAATGAGAATGGTTTCACTCAAAGACTGCCCGCTGTGCTGATGCAGAACAGAAGCGGAATGTGGCTGTGCCGGTTCTAAAATGCGCAGCATTTTCATTGTCCACTGCCACCACTGGGATAGAGTGGATCCAACCAGGAAGGCAGTCAATGAAAAGCACAGTGGATCTGGTTGGTTTCCCAATCAAATCACAATTTACAGACTGAAGATTTTACTCTGAACAATCAGTGGACGACTTCAATGAAAATACTGTTTTATTGCAATTTAAACACCAAATAGTAAATCAAAATAGCAAGAATAGAAACAAACAATACACAATAATGAGAACACCTAACATCCGTGACCACGGTTATTGAGCAAAACAACAAGATGCTCTAGTAAGTGAGAGAATACAGCAGACGCAGGTCGGATTGATGGAATAATCTTCTTAATTATTCCATTCAAATGCCCATTGTGGTCTCAAGATGATGACTCAACAGCGACCACACCATCCCTCTTCATTCAGTCGAACTGAGTTGTGGCAACGTTTGATTTCTACTACTGGAGTCAAACTTGAGTAAAGTCCCATGAGAGAGGCTTGTACTAAACACAAATTGAAACTAGGCATAGTTACATACAAACGCAATGACTCTGACCATGCACTGCATGTGTAAAAAAACGGACTACTTGTGTAACAGTGTGGGTGACCAAAATGGGTGACTCAGTTTTAGCTTTGGTTGAAAGTGACTCTGAATTTGCAATTGGATAATGTGCAATTTTACACAACAGAGCCACATGATGCCTTCCCGACACAAATTAATTTTGACTATTTACCTAAGGCACACTTGTGATGCAGAAATCCCTTTCCTTGCTTCACTTTTGAGAGATCCGGGTTCACATAACGGTATGATGAGTCCATGCAAATTGAGAATCACTGGAAAGTTGGAAGAACACAATACATTTTCTTTTCTTTTCTTTTTTTTTTTTATCTGCTGTTCAGATAAGTACTCAGTACAGTACTTTTTTTTTTTGTTTCATGATTTTCATTCACTTAAAATGTATGTGCACACCTTCCAGGTCACTGCATCTGTGATCAAGTTGAGGACTTGCTCAGATTATTGGTTGAAACGTGTTTCAATACAGTTGATGAAATGAGTGGACTTTAATCCCACACACAGACACGTACCCGCTTGCACGGATACATATATCCCAAAAAAGTTGGCAAAAAATATATAAATAAAAATTAAATTAAATAAAAAAAAATACAATTTACATGGTATATGCACTATTACATACCATCATTGTACAACCTTATATACTGTTACTTGTACCTCAGTTCTACGGCCCCTTAAGCACTTTCCACACTGTTACAGTCCACACTGTCAAGTGTTCACCTTCATGCAACAAAGAACGGCTGTGATTTTTTTTTTTTTTTTTTTTTCACCAAAAATTCAGAGTGGGCAGAAGTGTCATAAATATATATAAAAAAAGACATTTAGACAAGTAATAAACAATTGACAATAATATAATAATATTGTGGGTCTCATTAGTTTTCTAAACTGATGAATGAGTTCAAACTAATTTCAATAAATAGTTGATAGGAAGAAAACAAACAAACAAAAAAAAAACTATTTGGGCATTTTATTTTGGTATCCTAATCTTACTGGTACTATATCAGCCAACATTTTTGGTAATTTACAGAGCACTTTCTTTGATGAAGATGAACCAGTGTAAGTATTTTTATTTTTATTTTTATTTTTATTTTTATTTTTATTTTTATTACATGTTGAAGATGAAATTCTTCCTTACCTGTACATGTTATGTTGGACATTGTAACATAAACCCATGTTATTTTTATAATTGCCCCACTTTTGACATGGCTTCTTTTTGTTTGTTCATCAACTTTATTTATTTATTAATTTTTTTCTGGCAGTAGTTGAGCTAAATGGTTGGGGGGTAAAATTAATTGAAGAATTTCCAGAAAAAAAAGTTTTCTGGTGCTCATTGGAATGAGAAGATGAGGACATGATGAATGTGTGAACGGGGACAAATGCTTTATGACATCTCGTATGAGATGTCAGTTGGTTTTGTTATTGGATTGCTCAAAAACAAAATTATAAGTAAATAAATACATTTTTCTGCTGTGATAGCGGCACATTAATTTGGTTAATGAAGCTGTAAATGAAATTATTTTACATTGAACTCAAAAAACACTGAAGTGCAAAGAAGAACAAACAAAAAGAGGTCATCAGTATCAAAACTACCAACTGATATCTCACAACAACATCATATTGCAAGACAATTCAAAGATTCAAGATGCTGACAGTGGGTGCGTTCGGGCACAGCCAGGTGGACGCAGCACCGATCAGCCCCGATCGGTGCGCTATGCATTGTGGAAAGTCAGGGTTGCGCAGTTCGCTCTGACATCATCATGGATGCTGCCATCTAAATCTCGAGAAAGTGAAGAGCCAGGCGAGTCACTGTCTCGATCACCTACCCTCCCCTTGGGTCGGGTAATTTGTGACGTCACCGTATTTACTCCGTGACTCACCAACATGGAGATTGTTTTCCACTTCTATATATGCAAGGATGATGCGTTTCACCCACCAGTAGTACTTTGGAGGATTTTAAAGGCGTATTTGATTCAAGCCTGTCGTGGGCCGTGAGCTGCTCCGTGTGCAAGGCATTGTGGAGAGTTGGGTGTCCAGAATCGCGCTGTTCGGCTCCGATGTCATCACCACCAAATATCGAGAGAGCTCCAAGAACAGGGGGCGGGAGCCAGGTGCCCCACAGTTGCTTCTGAACCACTGCGCCAACCTGACTTCCGCCTAGCTTCCAGGGCATGCTGGGATGGAGTGGAGTGCCACCTGATTGGCTCTAGAGTTCGACAACAATCGGATGTTTTAGGTTCTTCAGTCGCATAGTTATTTGTAGATGATAATAATAAAATGATAATTTGAAGTTGTGAACACTACTTTTTATATCATGTAAACAAATGCTATCACACAATATTGAAAGACAGTTGTTTGTAAGCCCGCAAATTGTAATTGTACTCTGAGGTCTGTTTTGTTCCCTTTTTTCCTATTGTATGTGACAATCTTTGGAGGTTTGTAGGTACCACAAAACATTCAACAGTGATCTGGAAGTCTGTTGAAAATGATGGATAAGGGCTATGGTATTTAAATCAAGAGGCAGATTTGGTAAAGTATCAAACCATGTCAAATGAGTGACCAATTCCAGAACCCCTCCTATGGCTTGACATTCACAATGATTGATCCATGAGTTTAAAAACATATGCATACCTAGTGCAGTTTCCAGGCCTGCTGAGAATGAGCCTAGTGCAGTAAGAAGATCATCGATAAGGAAGACATGTGAACAGCCTCAGTTACTCGTTCTACATCCACAAATGTACATACATGCAGACACAAAATGCGAAATCACACTCGAGCACTTCCGCATATAGACAAAAACATCACACAATACCATCCACTGTCTTTATATTACAATGTATTATTAATATTATGATTACAAAAGATAATTCATGGTTACAGCCTAGGCCAAGGAGAAGCATGCAACATTTGGACAATTACTTTGACCACAACCATTTGCTTAGACACACATAAAGGAGGTGTGATATTTCAAGTTGAGCTGCTGCCTGAAGCTGCTGCATAGTATTAATCAGCAATGAGAGCCATTGGTTAGAAAAATAACTACTATAATGAACTTCATTTGCTTGAGTTTTTCCATAGCACATTAGTTTTACACCAGGCAGGTGTGCAAGCATTCTATTGACCTGCTATGTAAGGAACTGACCAAACCTGGGTTATTTTGAGTGGAGGTGATGGAGAAGGTCACAATTTTCTTAAGTGATTCTGAGGGTGCTGAGGGTCCAGATGCAGGTCAGCAGGGAGACTGCTGAAAGAATGAAGATGGGAGCGTAAGACATGGAAGCTTAATATGGAATAGGATGTTGATCATTTACTATGTAGAAGTGCACAATGTTTAGAAATGTGCAACAGATAATGCCAGACATGTACAACATGTTGTGAATCATGTTTGGTAATAAAATAGTCGATATGCATTAAAGATAATTGCCACCATTGTCACCGTTTGGGTAAAGTACCCTAAATTGTGGACAATATCAGTGTATCGTGTGCTTTGGATCACACATTCTCCATAGTGCCGCTCCCAGGTCCCAGTGGCATGGAGCTGACTTCACAGTCACCTGAAGAGACCTCAGCTCATGAAGGTCCTCCTGACCTCACTCAGGCCCCCTCCACTTCCAACTCATCAAAGCCGAATTCCGCAATGAAGCTGGAGTTGGAGCAACAGAAAGGTAGAGTTACTGTTTGAATCAGAATTATAGGGGATGACACACTGTAATTCTAAAGAATATTAATGTTACAGAGTCCACACATGAAGCCACCCTTCTGCTGCTGGACCTCACACGTAGCCCCCTTAGTCTCTACCACAAAAGCAGGGTGGCTTTCTATAAAGAAATGGAAGGTCTAGCAACAGAAGGCTACACCACCAGAAATGAAAAAATCCAAAAAAGCTAGGAAACCTGATGATCACCCACACACGGGCAAAGGACAGGTCCAAACGAGATACGAAAGAGGAAATGACAGGCACTAAAGTTCTACAGAAAACTTCTGTCACCAACCTCCACACTTGTTGGTCTGAAATGGCTCTTGAAGTCTGACGGTATAAGGAGACAAAGTCTTACTTACTTATTACTTTTGCAACTAACCTGGGGAAATTATGGAGACTCAGTTACAACCTATGGATTGTTTCATGTCAATGAATATATATAAACAGTGTTATCTTTAGAATCAAGGAAATGAATTTGATGAAATATCGTATATACACTCCTATATTTGTTGTGAATTTCAACATTTTCGGGTAGACTTGTTGCAGGCAATTTCGGCGCTTTAAATGTTTCATATCTTGCCTTTGCTAGATTTGATAAAACTACTTACCTTCTCCGCGAGCGCAGTCCAATAAAGAAGAGTTCCTCCACCTCCAATTCCACAGCCAATAAATCCGCAGACGCGATTTTCTCCATCGCGTTCTTCGGACAAACTACAATCCGACTACAACAAACCGAGATTTATTCAGACTATCTGCCCACTTCCTCATCATCTCAGTACCTGCGCAGCCGCCACTTGGTCTCCCAAACCCTTGCCAATTCTGCATTCGCCTGGCTGTGCCTGAACGCACTCACTGTCTTTCCACCAAATTACATCGTTCATGAGATTTTATTTACACCTTTGGGAAGGACAAATGTCTCAGTTGTAAAAAGGGAACAATTGTTTTTGTATATTTTTTCCACATGTGATGATTCATTTGTGGTGGCACCAGAGGGATTGTTCACTGGGCACTGCTGTTGAGCGACCTCAGCTTGTGAAAATGTAAAATCTATTGTACAAATGTTCTAATTAAACTGGTAATTCACCGAAATTTCGGGGTCGTGTTTCATTTCTTTGCTGAATCACAGGAAAGTTGAGACAGAGTTTTTCATTATTTTCATGATCTCAGCACATTTTTACACTTAATATTTTACTCGTGAGAATGACTATCAAGAAAAAAAATGAAAAAGAATTTATTCCCTGAGAGAGGAGTCTAATTTATTCCCTAACGGAGCTCTGTTTCCACAACTACACCTTACTTAGCCTTAGCTCCAGTGGTGTGGAGTGACAAAGACTATCTCTGGCCCTGACCCTTTTAATACACATTTCAGTTCATCTTGGGGTGTAGTCTCCACTGATTGGTCCTGGTCTCTTGAGGTCAAGGTTGCCTTGATGCCAAGATTTGACATGATTCCAGATCTTGTGTCGACTCCCCTTGGTTTGGAGCGACGTTGATGAATCCTCTCATTGTTGCCCCTTTTTTTGGAGGGAAGCTGTGTGCAGATAATCCAGTCCACTCCTCCTGATTGGCTTATTCTGCTTGTTGACTGGCTAGTCCTCTCTCTGCCCGGCTGCAGAATTCATGGGTTCCTTATCGTCCACATTCCTTCACTTGGGGGAAGTTGCAGTCTTGCACACTGTGTGCATGTGTTTCCAAACATTCAGAAAAACCTGAAATGACTGCAAACTCTTGTCTAGACAAAGCGAGAATGGATCTCTCCCCCCGCCATATTTGATTTGGCATTTTCTGTGCATGTGTCCATAATGGGCTGCACAGAAACATCAGGATGTTGCAGGTTACAAAATGGCGGACAGAAACCTAATTAAATTTTATTTTAAAATGTATTTTGGGACATTTTTAATCAATTCTTAATCATTGCAAATAAGAATTGTGGTTCTTATGTGAATCGATTTTTTGGCACAACCCTCCTGCAAAGGATCATGGGATTGATGATACATTGCATTGACGGACTTCACTGAGGGACTTGTGCTACCAGTACACGTTCCTGAAAGATGACAAAGTGCTTTGACTGAGTGACAGGGACAAGCGAATATATATCCCTGAAGATCCTGCTACGAGGGCCCAGCGGACTTAAGTGCTGATGACATTTATGTACAATTGCAAGTCAAACTTCCGTGTTTTCACTCTAATATCTGACAAGAAAAACAAAAATGTTGTGATGTCAGCATCCAAACTCACCATGGTTGGCCTACAATGCATGTCAGAAGGAAATGCATGATTGTTTCACCGTAAATTGGACTGAATTAGGCAGCATTTGTGTAGCTGTTCCACTGTGATGTCTGGCTGGCTGGTTTATTTGCCAAGAAACCTCGCTCGTCCCATTTTCTTCCTATGTGTGAAGATGTGCTTAGAGGGGTTGGTTTAGAGACCACCTGCAAAATGGTCAGTATTTCTGGGGTGGATGAAGGACCACCAGATCAAGACCCTGTCATGGCCAGTCCAATCTCTGTCCCTGAACCCCACGGAAAACCACTGGCATGCAATGAAGAGAAAGATGGATGGTTGCAAGCCATCAAACAAAGCTGAGCTATTACCATTGAACTGGGACTGGTAAAGTAATATAAAAGACTGGTGGAGCGCATGCCAAGAGGCATGAAAGCTTAAAAATCAAGTTTATTCCACCAAATATTGATTCCTGAAGTTAAAAGATGTGTATTATAATGTTTTAAAGTTTGTATGGTGAAAATGTGATTTTGTTTTATTTATTTTTTGTCTTGTTTTTTGTTCATTGCATCTTTTTTGTTATTTTGACCATTTGCCATTTTCTGCAAATTAATACTCTAAATGACAATATTTTTGTTGTCAGTAGATAATAAAATGATGAAACAAAAATGTTCATTTTACGTATCTATAAAATAGTAAAATCAGACATGCTGACAATTTTGCAGTGGTTTCTTCATTTTTTTCCAGAGCTGTACATACAGATGAAGCGGTTCAAAAGTTCCCGGCTTACCATGGTGGCTCTGTGATAGATCCGTGAAAGGTTCATGACTGCTTCATAATTCTCCTTTCATGGACTGTTGCTGCTCCGCATTGGTAATTTAATCCCCTGCAATGACGTTGTCACCAGGGAACCCCCTAAGCAGCCAGAGTATGGAGGGATATCTGTCAAGTTCTGTCATGTAACACTCTGTGTTATTGTTTCTCTGTTGTATGTTCAGGTCTTCTCTCGTGTTTTTATTTTGTTACTGTCTGTCGTTTCTGTTTCCTGCTCTCCCAACAGCTTAATGGCCGCGCAGTTGGAACTCATCGGATCATCAACCTTCGACTGATTTCTACGCCGGGTTCCAGCTTGCGGGGCCAGATGGTCACATTGTGTTTTCCTGGTAACTCTCCCTAGACTTATATCTCTCGATGAACCTTTGAATATTCTAAATTCCTGTTCCTTTTCAGTCGCTTCCTTCGTTCATCGTTCTTCCTCGTTCTGCTTATGTTTTCCTCATCTGATTCAGAAATTCTGCCCGTGCGAGCGTTTTAGTAGTCTCACTTTTCATTTACTGATTGAAGTGTGAGTTCTCCACCGCAGAGAGCTTTTCGTTTATTGGACCTTGACCTCTCCTTTGTTTCAGATTCTTCGTCCCCATGTATAGTACCCAGTTCGTGTTCTGGTTCCGGCGCCTTCCGTTCTCCCTTATTGTTCGTCTGTGTGTATACACGTCATTTTTATTAAATTGTTTAAATTAATCTCGTCTCCATGCCTTCTGTAATCCTGCAGTCATTTGCACCTGGGTCCATCCTCAGACAGCCATGACAATATACGTGCCATCGAGATTTTAATACAAAAAACAAATTGGATTTGGAAACAAAAAAAATTCAAATTTAAAAAAAGTTATTCCGGTATTAAGGTTTGAATACAAAAAAGACTTACATAGTATTTTAAAGACTTTTCAATGCAGCATGAAAAATTAATTAATTAATTTGATTTTAATTAATAATATTTGAAACTTTTTTTTACGATTACAAATGCTTTTTTTATGAGTTCAAAACTGATGGTGCAGAAATGGAATTGGAGCAGTGTGTTGCATCTGCACTTTTTCTCTGACATCCTTGTGACTAATCCACTTATTCATATGTTTTTACAGCATCACAATATCCATGTTGCCTGTAAACATCAAAATGAAAAAAGTAAGAGCTATTCTGACAAAACGTCAAAATATTGTTCAAAGACTTTGACTTGTGTTTAACATTGAAACATAAATAATAAACCTCACTGCACATGCTACAAGCTGGAGTGGCTTGGACCGTCATCAGACCCACAATCAACACAATTGACATGACTTAGTTCCACGTTTTGTCACTTTGGCATGTGTTTCACCTATTATTCATTGTTGATCGTTGTGAAGTCCCTTTAAGTCAGTGGAGTGAAGATGAGACACTCCAGTATGCAGCGTCGCTCAGAGACATGTTGTTGATGGCATGAGCCACGCAAAGAAAAAATTACAAGTAAAATAACTAGGGCTCACATTTATATCCACACCGCTTGATATTTCGAGGATGATCATTGTAAAATGTATGAATTTTACAAATACATACACAAGAGACAAACCCCGGATACGATCCAGCAACCTTGTGACACACAGGGATGTGCTTTGGCCGCTATAATGCCGCTAAGTCACGTGACCAACTGTTCAGGTGAGCCTTACAGCCGTACATATTTGCAGGATGAGGCTCTTTTCAGCAACACAGTAAAGCAATGTGTAGAACTGTGCATGGAGGGAAGCAATTGCTCCTACTGTATATACATGTACATGAATAATGCAAAGAAATAATGATACAAAAATATAAACAAACAATGAATCGTCACAATACATAAATCAGTTCAAGAAAAATGAAATATTCTGGTCTGGACCCAATACCTGGGAAAAAAACAGTCTCACAGAACTCATTGCCCTCTTTCTCTTCTCTCTTTCCAACATTAATGACGTGGTCAGACATCACGGATGAGTTAGTGACCAAATGGCGCCTTGGGATGTATGCTCCCTGTGTCAACACGTGTGCGCCCTTGATGACGCTATTGCTGGAGTGTGATGGTTGTATTTGCGAGGTTTGATGCGGGGTTGCAGCGAAGGCTTGAGAGATAGATGACGTGTGTATGGGTATGTGTGTGCGCAGCATGCCGTCAGCTGCTTGGGTTTGCGCTTGCTGCCCATAAAGTACAGTGTGACTCAGCTTCACCGTCACAAGTGTTTATCTGAATGCAGTCGAACAAATCAACTGAAGGAGGGAGAGAAAATTTCAGCAGTGGCGTGGCCGTTCCAAAGATCAGCATCTCAGTCAGGATTTAGTGTGGTGTCACACTGTTTTGCGCAAAAAATGCTGCAACACATGCATTGAGATGTGTGAAACCTGGCCTTTGCCTTTTGGTTAACACAAAGCACTGCAGGAGGTTTAGAACACATGTTGTAGAAATAGGTAACATAGGTGTATCCCCAGTCTACGATTAAGTGTGATGCCGTCTGGCTGCGTTTTATGAGTAGTTCCCCAAGTACTATTAGTGACACAAAAAAAGGAAATCACATCTGTCTCTGAAGATTTTTGTTTTGTTCATCATGTACCGGCTGCACCAGGCCAGCTTCACTATAAACGGACGATTTCTACAGAATCCTAATTAATCTAAAACGAAAACTAATTGATCAATTGCAGAAAGGCTCTCTCTTCTTGTTCTGGCTCTGTCATGTTGACTGGCCAGTGATCCAAAGTCTTCATTGTCCAAGAAAAGGTTGTGAATCAAAAGAAGCAGCAGGGCTAGGGTGGGTTGCGCTTCCACGTTCTGCTGCCAAAAACCCACTTAACGGGACGAGGAGTCCAGTAAAGCAGAAAATCAGCACTTCTGGTTACATGACCTCATTAATTGACATCATGAGGACTCTAGACGTCCACAGAACACTCAGCAAATGGGTCAGCTGGAGGGTTTTCAAAATTAAAGTCATCAAATGATTAATTTAAGCTGGAAAACCTGTCTACAAATCAATATTAATTTATTCATGGATCTATTACGTTTTTGGGCATTGACAAAAATACACAGAGCTATCAAAGAATGTATTTTAGAATGTATTTTGTATGCTCTCATTGTATAGCACCTGGTATAGTAGTCGTATAGCCTATATATATATGTATATATATATATGTGTACATCACCACGTGTTGCATGCACAATATGTTGTTGCCCTGGCCATTATCCTCTTTAGACAAAGAGCCTGATTTGTCAAGGGAATACTGAATAAGAATGCTACTCCGTCGTTGAAGTGCGGTTCAGTGCTGTATGTGTCTGTCGTTTCATGTCATTTCAGACAAATTTGCAATTAAGTCTGTACCGCTCGTTTTCAAGGAGCCGTCTGTAGAGATCTTGACTCTACGCAGAGCGTGTGGTATAGTTGTGTATGGTATAATCCAAGACAAGCAGTGGACGCTTCTGAGAGCCAAGAGGAATCACAGGAAGAGTTCACTCTGAACATAGAGTGGCACTGCAACCTGGTGGAGAATACATTCTATTGATGTCACTTAATTATCTGAATATCTGTTGTGTGGTGTTCCAGACTCCTGTACCTTGACAGACCTGTAACATATTACCTCAACGACCTCCATTCTTTGCTTATCTGGGTTTTCTGCATTCAGTGACATCACTGCTGATGTCCCCCACCGGTTTAGATGTAAATTCAAGTGACCAGAAAATGCCAAGCACAGAACCAAGCCGAGTCAAACCAAGTGGCATCAGAACTTTTAATGGAAAAGCATGATGAGCCACTACTCGACCATGTTCAGGGCACCAACATATTTTATACCAAACAAAATCTCACTGATCAGAATTCCTAACAGTGGTTCTGCTCCGAATCCAAATGTTTCAGTGCGTGGGTTAAGAGTTCTGAAGCATCTGCAGTGACAGTGCTGCTGTGTTTGTGTGTCTGAATGTTTGGACCTGTGGGTCACGCTCAGGTAGACACACATTCTAATCGGCTTTACGCCCACTCAGGAATCATCTGCGTGTGAAATGTTCTGCATCCAGAACCCTCTCAAGAGCTGGGCTCCCGATCCTGGCCAACGCTCATGCAATTTGGCTGCTGCTCCTCACAAGAGCGGGCGTGTGGTGGGAAGAACTGCCACAAATCTAAGCACTTGATGTGGCTGCCAAGAAACAGGCATTAAAAGTCTGTTGCCACATGGTTAACAGTTCCAACAGGTCAGTAATCAAACAAGAAAACATTTCAACAACCTCCAAACATCTGAAAATAATTGCTCTGCTGTTTCTGATCTGCAATTGCAAGCATTTGTCGAGATTTTAGTCATTATTATTATTATTATTGCTTTTATTTTTAAACACAGTTCGACATGACCCTGTGACATTTCCAGATGGGATCAGTGGGTGAGATTTTTACAGTCTGACATGAAGAGTTACAATGAGAACTGCATTATTATAATTATTATATTGTTATTATGGTTATTATTATGCACATGCTTGTGGCAGCCAAAGTGGTTCTTCAGTTTGTCAACATTCTAATGCCATGTCAGTGTGTGACAAATTACCTCCATAACTGTGTTGATTCTCCATTTGCAAAATTAAATTGCTCAAAAGTAATTGAATTACTCCACAGGTGAGTGTGAGAGCTCATTTTCCGCCTTGAGGACTGGGTCGCATAAATCTGATTGTTTTGTCAGGTGGGCTGAAGCACCATTAAACCCCCAATCAAACCCCGATAGACTAATGGACTCATTAGCAACAGACAAAGGGAATCTTCATCTCAGAGGCAGAACCCATGAATCCAGGGACTTGTTGCCATGGCAACATGTAGGTAATTCATTGACACAGATCAGCAGAGTGCAAGTCTTAATGGTCACAGATCGTGTTTTCTGGCCAGAAAAAGCATTACAACAAACAAAAAGGATAACTCAAGGTGAAAAAAATACTCTCAAGCAAAGACAGAAACCATTCAAAAGTGAGTGTAAAATCATCTTAAACGCAAGATGACAAAAGGACAGTCAAAGCCAGACAACAGACTGACAGACACACGCAAACACACAATGTGTTGAGGCTGTTGAAGGAAAATGGAAGCACAGTCATCACTAATTCATACATTTCAACTTGGGCTGTAGAATTATGGTCCACTGTGGGAAAAACAACCGGTCTCCCCCTTGTTTTTCCTCTCATGATAGCATAAGCTGACAATAAGTAGCTTGGAATGGAGGTCTCTTCTCTCTTGGACAACTTTAGGAAAGAGCAAGTCAATGGTTTCCTTTGAGTTGCGCTTTCTAATGAGATTACAAGCTGCCGAGATGTATGAGGTCGCTTACTTACACAATCTCTCTCTCCTCCACTTTGGCACAGTTCTGATCTCACTCAGAAAAACACCCCCCTCCCTGAGAGCTCAAAGCTGCTCCATTTCTACATTGCGACATTCCGTCCCATAATAGCCTATTCCAGTTTAGGCTGTTGAATCCATATAATGCAAATGGCATCAATTGTTACAAAACCACTTTCATGTAACAAAAAAATAGAGAATACCAATCCCTACTTGTCTTTGAGTCAGCAGTTTGCACATTAAATGTGAGGAGGACACTTTACACAATTTCTATACACAACATGACATTTTTGTCTTCCCTCTTCAACCCTGCTGCTAAAGCAGACAATATTTGGAATGATGCCATTTCTGGCAGGCAGGTGATCATTCAAGTCCCAACCAGAGCATGTTGGCCCCAACGTGGCACATTCTGCATTGTTAATTATTAGCCAAAAGTGAGTCATGGGTAACCTGGAATTCTGTTTACAGACGGGGACAGACTGGAGGGCACTAAAACTCAACAGTGTTTGTAAAAATTCACTCTGCCTACACAGACTTTCAATACAAATGAGACTAGAGATGAATCCCTGTATGCTGACAGAAATTGTCATGGTTGACTCAGATAAACAGACCCAAGAGCTAGATTGTAGCTGGCACACAGAAGACTCAACACAGACGATCTTAACAATTTTAACAAGCTTTAACATACAATTAACAAAATAAGGACACAGACAGTAAACGAAGAAAGACGTCGCTATCCAAAACGCAGAGCGAGGGAAACACTCAAGGAAGGGGAAAAAACAGAAAACAGAAGAGAGGCAGAGATAGGCGAATTAATATCAAGCCAACTAGCATGGACAACCAAGACCGCACTAATACACACATGAGGCCCAAACAACAAAAATGCTCGCAGGTGGAAAACTCAAACACGCACGTAAGGAAGAAAAAGCCAACAATAGAAAATAAGACACGAGTAAGAAAAACTCTTGCAGAGTGCACAACAGAATTGGAGGAGGACTTTACCAGAGGATGTGGAACAACCATCTAGCAGCGCAGACTGGAACTAAGGTGCAGAAATCAGTGCAGCTTGATGATCGTATGAGCTGCGCTGCCGTTAAGCTGGGGGGAACAAAGGAAAGGAAAACAAAGACAGGAAATAACACGACAGAACAAGAAAAACATGGAACATAACAATTGTTACACTAATTTCCATAAAAGACCTGCTAATTGCTCTTCAATGTGATGTGTGTCTTGGTCACACGTTACACCAAGAGACTTTAGTTTAGTTTAGTTTAGTTTAGTTTAGTTGTGATCACCACTGATGACAAGAATTTTGGCAAGTATAGTATATGAGATCATCCTCTCTGGATGACTTGGATGGTGGAGGATCAAATAATCTGGAAGCAGTTCATGTCCTGTCTCATGGTTGATCACATGGCCACCAGTGGTTTGATTGTGGTTCAGATTTTGAGAAGAAACAAAAGCAGAATTTGGCAAACCATGGCAGAGATGACCAGAGAACCTGCCTGTGCCTTTTTAGGACTTCATGTTCTGGAAAAGGGAGTCCAGTGCAAAAAAATGAATACAAAAAAGGCTTTTGTCTCTAGAAATGTCTTCTCAATTCTCCACTTATGAAGAAAGAAAACAAAAAACATCTTGACATCCAAATTTTTTTTTAAAGCTCTTGTTTTAAGAGACTATGTCGACCATAATCCAACAAACAATACAAACAATAAACAAAATGTCCAGTCTCCAATCACCACCAAAACTGGAGCAGTTGTTTTCCGATGCAATCAATCACGCAAGGATAACTTACCCCGACTATATGCAATATCTTCAAGTGGACCCAGACCACGTCTGCGACGGCCTGCTTTTCCCAACCCACCTTCCCTTCCATGGAACGACATTTAGACGTCTCAAAGTGGACTTTTCTGTCCTATGCTGACACTGACACCATTTGTGAAAGATGTCAGGTGGTCCTGCTGGAGCTAATGTGAAGAAATAAACTATCAAGAGAAACCATCAAATTAGATGGACAATCCTGTGACAATAGCAGACCGTGTACAACCTGCTTGTAGATTTAGTTTTTAGTCTTGTTGCCCGTTTTCAGAAACTTCTTCCATCATCGTATCCCAAACCTGTCATGATGGAATTCAGAGGCAAAGTAGTAATTATCAGTCACTGCCACCAATAGATTGATTGTGGATACCTGCAAAATTATTATTTGATCTGAAAAACAGACAAAAGATAACAAACAAGCCTGAACATTGAGCTTCCTTGTAATAAGATTTGAATATTAGTGCCTGAGAGACAAGACAAACAAGGCACGTGTTGTGCAATATCCTGGGTCAGTTGATGGTGCAGTCAGACGTGTTGCTAAAAGTAAACAATGAGAAGTCAAGATAGAACTCCTCATCTATGATTCTGTTTGATGTGATTCCCGAGTGAGGGGTCGGTGGAGGGGTGTTTCAATGGATGTGTCATATCATACCATTACACATCCATGGACTGAGAAGAGTTCTGTTCAATGCCAGGTTTCCCCAGAGACAACGTTGGTCAGCAGGGTCTGACTCCGGAATCCTCTTCAGTGGTCGATCTCTGTGATCTGCTAACAAGTAGAAACCACATTGATCTTATAAAAGCTTTACCTCCACCCAACCACCCCAGAGGAAATTACTAGTATGGCGGCATGTTGAGAAGATGTAAATAAGTGTCGGAGGATTTGAGATTTGTGATCAAGGATTACATAAAGCTCCCCAAGTCTTTTTCCTCATCCTATTAGTTCAGAATTAACAAAAAAGAAATAAACAGGATATAAAAATTCAATATTTTGATTTGCAGTTGATCAATTACAGTCACAAGCGGCTTACAGGAAAGACATCGGCCTCTGGAATATGCTATTCTTCCAAAAAAAACTCCCATGTGCTTGACGGACTGTGTCCATAAATCTTGACAATGACTTAAATTACTTGTTAATAAATAAATCTACAAGACTCAGAAATTAAATCATTTCAACATCAACATTTCATGAAGAATCATTTCCTCCCTCATTTAGACACAAACTCATGGTATTGCTATACAGTATACATGGTGTAGGCTCCCTGCAATCCTGAATAGGACTGAATATCCAGTATATGGGCCCCAAGATCAAAAAGAATTAGAACCCCTGGTGTAAAGCACGCCACAACTGGACAATAGACACGTTCTCTGGAGTGATGAATCACACTGGCAATCTGATTATGAGTCGGGGTTTGGAGGTTGCTTAGTTCCAGATAAAGGAACTTTGAATGCTTCTGGATCCCAAAACATTTTGGACAATTTTATGCGCCCATCCTTGGTGGGCCCTTCCTCAACCCTTCCACCATGACTGTCTACCAGTGCACAAAAACACAAATAGAGAAAATAGAAAAAGAGCTGAAGTATCGGTTTCAGAGGGAGCTGAAGAAAGCTGAGGCCATATACTCGGATAAACTTAGGCAACAGTTCTCAGGCCATGATGCGGCTGCAGTGTGGAGAGGCCTCTAGGTAGTCACAAACTACAGGCCATGTTCACCCCCGACTCTGAACAACCTCGTTCTGTGGACAGTAAATCAGACTTGTTCCCAGTGCATGTTCGTCTCCGCAAGGGCTGCCCTTTGTCACCGGTTCTGTTCATTACTTTTCTGGACAGAATTTCTAGGCGCAGCCAGGGGGAATCCGGTTCGGGAACCACAGAATTTCATCTCTGCTATTTGCGGACGATGTTGTTCTCCTGGCCTCATTGGCCCGGGACCTTCAGCATGCACTTGGGCGGTTGGCCGCCGAGTGTGAAGCGGTCAGGATGAGGATCAATACCTCCAAGTCAGAGGCTTCTCGACCGGAACAAGGTGGTTTGCTCTTTCCGGGTCGGTGGAGGGTTCTTGCCCCATGTGGTGGAGTTTAAGTATCTCGGAGTCTTGTTCGTAAGTGAGGGAAAAGGGGAGCATGATGGACGGGTCGGTGCAGCATTAGCAGTGATGCAGTCACCGTATCGGACCGTCGTGGTGAAGAGGGAGCTGAGTCACAAGACGAAGCTCTCGATTTACCGATCGATCTACGTTCCCACCCTCACCTATGGTCACGAACTTTGGGTAATGACCGAAAGGATGAGATCGCGGATACAAGCGGCTGAGATGAGTTTCTTCCACAGGGTGGCTGGGCGCACCCTCAGGGGGAGGGTGAGATTCGTTCATCCGGGAGGAGCTCGAGATCAAGAGGAACCAGCTGAGGGGGCTTGGGCATCTGATCCAGATGCCCCCTGGACGACTCCATGGGGAGGTGTTCCGGGCATGTCCTACCGGGAGGAGACCCCAGGGAAGACCCAGGACTCGCTGGAGAGTTTATGTCTCCGGTCTGGCCTGGGAACTCCTCGGGATCCCCCGGGGAGAGCTGGTACAGGTTAGTGCGGATCGGGAAGTTTGGGCTTCCTTGCTCCGAATGCTGCCTCCGCGACCTGACCCCGGATTAGCGGCAGAAGAAGGTGAAGGTGACCTCTGAGGACTCTCCTGCCCCCTTTCCACTTTACAGCAATGGACTTTGGTGTCTCTCAGTGACACAACAAAGACAAACAAAGGTGAAGTCACTGACGAGCTACGCCATCCCTCCCCCGCTCCTTCTCTTGACATCCTGAAGCAGTTCAGGAAGCCGAATCTTGGGAATCATCAGTTCCGTCATCAAGAACGTCCAGCAGAAAATGTAAACTCCAACTGCCGACTAAGATGCTAGTGGAGTTTTACACAGCCATCATCCAATCCATCCTCACCGTCTTTATGATCGTGTGGTACAGCAGCGCCACCTCCAGGGACAAAGGCAGACTCCAGCACATTGTGCATTCTGCTAAGAAGGTGATCGGTTGCAGACTGCCACCTCCTCATGACTTGTATGATTCCCAGAGATGTGCTGGTCAGATCAGAGCCGACCCTTGTCACCCTGGTCACACCCTCTTCTCTGGCAAGAGGCTACGGTCAATCCAGACCAGAACCTCCCATCACAGGAACATCTTTTTCCCGTCAGCCTGATCGATTGGTGAACAGCCTTTGTTGTTTGTGGTTTATGTATTTATTAGTTACTTCTGTTATTATTATTAATTATTTTTATCCATAATTGTTTTCTTTTATTTTTGTATTATTACTATTGTTGTGTTTATGATTCATTTGTTATTGCGCGATGTACCAAAGCTCTAGTTCCTCGCTAGATCCTCGCTGATCATAGAAATAACTCTGATTCTGATTGTGGTCCATAATATTTCAGTCAATGACATTTATCAATATGTCGTTGGCCTGAACTGTGACTTCTCAAATGTTTCATAAAGCAGGATATTACTGCAGTAGAGTTTTTTTTTTTGGCCTGTCCACAAAACTAATTATTGTGATTGTGGGAAGGGCGGGGTCACTAAAAACAGGTAGATAGGCGTCTTAGTCACAGAAACCTGCTGAGTCATTGACGACATGAAAGCTGTCTCAGCTAATGTGCTTTGACCTGAGTCTCAAGGATCATTCATTCTCCAAATAGCAAGTGCCACTTAAGTCCAGGAAGTCACTTCAGCTGAGTGTGTGAATCAGAAAATGTCTTGCCGCTGTAGATGAGCAGTGATTATTGGAACCAATCCAAACCACTTCACTGTTCATGTTGATTTTTATTTGATCCAAAATTATGACTGGAAGGACTGGAAGCTTTCAATGGTGGCATAGCAGGCTGCTCCTGATTAGACATACCTGTTCTCCTTAAAGCATTTACCTATTATCCAATCATATAATAATCGTCATCAATCATGATCCATATTTTTCTGCTGGGACAGTAATACACTGCGTTCCAAATTATTATGCAAATGATGTTTTTGTTTGATTTTCCAAAATACTTGATGCAAATAACCATCAACATAATTTTCAAGTCATTAGCTGTCGAAATTTATTTCAAATGTTATTGAACAAAACTCCTGATGAAAACAGTATTTAAAAAATAAATAAAAAACTTAAAACGCAGTGTTCAAAATTATTATGCACTACATAGTTTCAAGACATTTTCTAGTTTGTAAAGAACTGAAAAAGTAATTTGTTGAATTTACAGCAATATAAGGTAATGTTTACTCAAATAAAAAGCTATTACAATCCAAAACATCTTAACAGGTCAAGTTACATGTTTACATAAGACCCCTTGTTTGACAGCAGCTTCACAATTCTTGCATCCATAGAACTTGTGAGTTTATGGACAGTTTCTGCTTGAATGTCTTTGCAGGATGTCAGAACTGCCTCCCACCCTCGTAGATCTTTTTCTTGAGGATCCTCCAGAGGGTTGCAGTTATGCATAAACCTTCTATTCGACCACCCCTAAACAACGCTCACAAGCAGAAACGGCTGCAGTGGGCCCAGAGATACATGAAGACCAATTTTCAAACAGTCTTGTTCACTGATGAGTGCCGTGCAACCCTGGATGGTCCAGATGGATGGAGTAGTGGATGGTTGGTGCATGGCCACCATGTCCCAACAAGGCTGCAACGTCAGCAAGGAGGTGGCGGAGTCATGTTTTGGGCTGGAATCCCAAGGAAAGATCTGGTCGGGCCCTTTAGGGTCCCTGATGGTGTGAAAATGACTTCTGCAAAGTATCTTGAGTTTCTGACTGACCACTTTCTTCCATGGTACAAAAGGAAAAATCTTGCTTTCCGAAACAAAATCATCTTCATGCACGACAATGCACCATCTCATGCTGCAAGGAATACCTCTGCTTCATTGGCTGCTATGGGCATAAAAGGGGAGAACCTCATGGTGTGGCCCCCATCCTCCTCTGATCTCAATCCTATTGAGAATCTCTGGAGCATCCTCAAGCAAAAGATTTATGAGGGGGGGATGCCATTCACATCCAAACAGCAACTCTGGGAGGCTGTTCTGACATCCTGCAAAGACATTCAAGCAGAAACCGTCCATAAACTCACAAGTTCGATGGATGCAAGAATTGTGAAGCTGCTATCAAACAAGGGGTCCTATGTTAACATGTAACTTGACCTGTTAAGATGATTTGGATTGTAATAGCTTTTTGTTTTAGTAAACATGACATGACATGACTTATATTGCTGTAAATTCAACAAATTACTTTTTCAGTTCTTTACAAACTAGAAAATGTCTTGAAACTATGTTGTGCATAATAATTTGGAACAGTGCGTTTTAAGTTTTTTATTTATTTTTTAAATACTGTTTTCATCAGGAGTTCTGTTCAATAACATTTGAAATACATTTCGACAGCTAATGACTTGAAAATTATGTTCATTATTTGCATCAAGTATTTTGGAAAATCAAACAAAAACATCATTTGCATAATAATTTGGAACGCAGTGTAAATAGTCAGGTCATTTGTCTGCTGTTGTTTAATCAATCATGAAGCAGGGAACAACTAAAGAAACTTTTTATGGTGTTCTTTAATGTTTTTGAAAATGAATGAGTGCACAGAAGCACCAACCAACTTGCTGTCCTTTGAAAGTACTCACTCATGGTGCGATCACGCCACATGAGCAGGGCGACATAAGCGGGGCTCATGGTCACAGTGTAAGCATGTTTCAAGCAACATGTTCCAGGTAACAGTTGCTGCATCAAACACTGAAGGGGGAAAATATGCACTCCGGCAAGAAATGTGACCCAATCCACACTCAGCAAGGCAATTGGTGTGAATGTACTCACTGGAAGACAAAGTCCATCATCATCTGTGTCGTGGTTCTGGCGTGGACAGGTGAGGAGGGAAATGAAAGTAAATGGATGATGACTCTGTGGCTCAGGTGGCTTTAGCACATACCAGTGCAGCAAACAATATTTGTACGATGAACAATTGTTTTCATTTTGTATCAAACAGGAGACTGTTTTCCAGACAAATGCCTCTTATTAAAGAAGAAGCTGTAAAGATGTGGGGCTTAGTCATATCTCGGTTCGCATCGCAAGAAGCTTCCGGCATCGCTACTGACACACCGTTACACCATTTTATCTGAAATCTTTTTTGTGTAGCAAAGAACAAATCTGACTCTGTAGCCCAGATGTATCGGATCAAGATTTCCTAAAGTGATAATAGAATGAAAAACAAAGTTTGTCCCCATGACTAATACGTATATAATTGGTAAAGTAAGAACTTCAAATTTGAACTTATTGCCATCCTCTGTGCTTTAAGCTACCAAAGTGAACACCCAGATCCATTGTTCATACCTTCTTTGAAATGAGTTAACTATTTAATAAGTTTCTAATATCTTCTGTTTCCGCTTCTTGGTATCATGTCGATCCTTGTGTTCCACCTGCAGATGCTGTCTACAACGCTGAAGTGACAAGATAAAGCACTAAGTACTCAGTATTCAGCGTTAGATTTCCTCCAATTCTGGAACATCTGGCATTCTACAATCTGTCAATGTCTTGGAAAGTAAAATCTGAGTCTCCTTAAATAAATTGTTAAACCCAGGCCCTTGGATTGTCTCAATTTACTGTAAGTCTATTAGTGAAGATCCCATGAAAAATTTCAATTTTTACTTGTACATCAGGGAAGGTTTAAACAGCAGCTCCTCAAGAGTGGAAATGTGTCGCATACAGACGTAGGAGAAAATGTTCCCTGGGCATCTGCATCCGAGATCCTGAGCATTACGAGCACAATGCCAAGATCCCCAATAAAAACCATTCAAAGATTCTGTTCATTGCTTCAAGGGATGGAATTGGTTGGCCAACAAGAGTCAGTATAAAAAAATTGTTTCAAGTCAGACACACCCATCTACCGGGCCGGAATGTATTAGCTTTGTGACTGCTGTGACATTTTGTCCTGAGTCCTAGTACACATTTGCAGCTTTCCAGTGCAGGAACCTTTTCAGGTTTTAGACATTTTCTCAGGAACAATTTGGTCCAAGAACTATGTCCCCTCAGCTTACACATTCACAGAGTCACATGAAGGGGAATGGTGACCTCACCTCCACATTCCCAAGACATACTCAACAGACTAATAATAGCAAGCAAAGAGACAAACAGTGCTGATGTTCTCTGCATTAATGGAATAGGTATCCAAAATCAATAATGTTTTGTGTCTCTTGCTGGCCGGCCTTTGATGTCTGCTGACATGGCTGTCTAGAATGAACTGGTGTTGGTTTCATGCATGCCAGATTGCTATTTCAAGGCCATCAAATGGCTGTGTGTTTTAGTCAGTGATTTTGTGACTTTGCCTCCCCATCTCCCTGCACCTGCAGATTCTTGTATCTTGGCGTGTGCTGCTCATCTCATGCAGTCCCGCACTCCCGTGTGTGCTGCTTGTCTTGCGCGTTACCGCACCTCTGCCTGTGCAACTTGTCTCCCGATTCCCACACACCAGTGTGTCAATCTCCTTGTGGTTTGCGATAAGCAATCCACACCTGGGCCTGGAGCTATATGGAAGCAAAACTTTTTTTCTCTCTCTCTCCCTGCGCATTATGTGCAGCGCATGATCCACACTAATCTGCCTGTAATGTTCTTTCAGTACATTGATATACCTATGTGTAACATTTCATTTCAACATCTTTTTTGTCAGTATAGTATGCATAAGTCAACTTCCCGTCAGTATATTAGGAGCAGGAGTTGGTTCCTGCTGTGTGAATGCATTCAGGAACTGAAATTGTTTCTTGAACAAAAATTGTTCCCACAGTGCAAAAGTGGCTTATGACAACATTTATATATTGTTGTATCTATTTATTTACAACATATTGATGGATATTGTGGATGCTACGCTACTAATGCTACTAATGCAACTAATGCTGCTAATGCGACTAATTGCGCCTGTCAAGAGTGACTTGATAGTGACTTCATACCCCTCACCGTGATGAGTCACTGCTCAATTTGCACAGAGCATTGAAAAAAAAAGTTTACACAAGATCTCACAAACCAGTTGTATAAATAGAAACTTGAGCAGATGCTTGGATGGTGGGATTTTTAGCAAGCAAATAATATAATGATATAATAAATAATTTGTCCTCAGTGCCTCCAGAAGGGCACTGCTCACGTTCACAGACATAGAGCTTAAAAATTCAATTGAGCAGTGACTGATCCATCAGAGGAAACAGCATGTCAAACGGACAAAGATTTTATCTGCTTTGAGATCAAAACCGTTTCCATTCAGAGCACTCCATGGGGGAGCAGTGAGGGAGATGTGGTGCGAGGAGACAGACAAATGGAGAACTGGGTTTAAGACAGTGAGATGAATGGATGCAACAATTTTAGTGCAGCAAGACACAACACACCCAGTCACTCGTACAGACTGCGGGTGTACTATTGATGCCTTCCTCTGTCTGTGCTCTAACAAGCAAACAAACAAAACAAAACAAATAAATAAATGACAAACAAAAGTGACCTTGAGTACCTTGTCTCAGTCCGTTTCTGGCGAGTACTTCATAAAACAAGACATAGAGTGAGCAACTTTATAGGATTAATATTTGGTTCAGCGGCTGCTATTCTGGGTTGGACAATAAAAATAAATAGATACTACTACACTAATACTACAAAGGTTTTCTTTGGGTGATGCGCATTGTTGTACTCGTACTTGATATGGAAACATTGAGTCTTTTTTTTTGCATTAATAATATCGAACAATTGAAATTGAATAAATCTTTTTAAGGCTTAAGATGGAGGGGATTGATTATCTCTACAGAGCTCTTCAGACCTGATGAAAGTGCTTTTATTGTTACATACAACAGGAGAGAAGTCGACTTTTATCTGCACGCAGATCTAACATGTGATGCTGATTTAAAGAGCTTTAGATAAGATAAGCAGAGGGAGAAATGAAAGAGGAGGACAAGGAGGTAAAACTGGACCAAGGATGAGAAATGAGCAAATAGATGCAAGAATAGTTCAAATCAAATAGCATCATCACATTCTCTTCATCCATCTCTTTTCCACCATGTACCTTGTCCAGTGGTTGTTTTTGTCCTGTACATTAACATCTAAATGCACTGGTACTCGCTTCTCTGAACTAACCTGGGACATTGTGGTTTTGTCAGAAACACAAAACTATCAAATGACAAAGCGCTTTGCAGAGAAACATGGCTGCTCCCCTCCAGTCCTGCCTCCTGTGTTCGACTCTCTGACACTACACTACTGAGGAAAGATTGAAGCTGAGATACAGAGAATTGATCATTTTGAAAAGAGATCCAAGTCTCAAGCGCAATGATGATTCAGACCGTCCAAAATCCCACATCATGAATTAGTCACTTTGTTTAATTATGATCTGAACATTATCAGGGAGGTAGCAGCATGCTAAAAAACAAAACAAAACGAAACAAAAAAAAAAAAAAAAACTGGAATACTTGTAAGAAAGTATCCTAAAATATCTCCCCGGGTACACATGACTTTTCTCCAGGTTCTCCGGTTTCCTCACACAGCCCAAAGTCACGGTCACTGGGTGTGGTGTGTATGTGTGCCCTGCAATTGACTGCCGATCTGTCAAAGGTGTATTCTTGCCTCTCACCCAATGACCACTGGGACAAGCTTCAGTACTCCCCACATCCTGTACAGGACTAAGAAGGAGTTAATTGAAGATATATGTATATATGTATCAAGGCTACTACTTTCCCTTTCCCTTTGCGATCCCATTTCTCTGTTCTTCCCTGTAACATCACCGCCTCTTGTTAATAATTTAATTTATAACTTACTCCACTTCCTCGCAAACAAGTTTTCAAATGTGTCCTTCTAACTTCGCTTTCTGGTGACAAGTGGTGACCTTGCTGTCCCCTAAACCAGTGCTTCTCAACATTTTATGAGCAAGAATGATGGCCTGACAAACAAAACATAATACTAAAACATTACAATTTATATACATTTATTGATTTATTTTCTTACACTTACTTACACTTACTGTACATGCACACACATCAAGAATTACAGAAAGATTGATGTGTTTATTGTTTGCAGAGGAAGCAAAGTTGCATCCACAAGGGAAAAACACACATCCTTAAAAGCAAATATACACCTGATTAGACACACACACACCTCCACACACACACACGTATAAACAAAGTCGCTCACTACACATCATCATGGTTTCTGAAAACCCTTTTTTTAATCCAAATCTAGTATTGATTTGGAGCCGTGGAAGATGCTGGATCGATGAGGAGGAGAACACACTCATCACTTGGAGAAGAGCAGACACAGAGGAGGAAGCAATATAATGAGAAAAATAAGGCGGCAGTTAATTGCCCATCCGGAGTTCAGCTCATCTCAGAAACAACCACTTTGTATTGAAGCTTTAGAAACAGGAAAATCTGTCATGGACATAAATAGAAGTAAATAATGTTCCTGTTGTCATAGTGTTATAGGCAAGTAGGTTTACAAAACCTGTGTCTGCGTTTTCTTTTTCGTATGTCATTCTGATCGCTTCATGAATGTCTCTGTGTGTGTCGCTGTCTGTGAGCTGGTGTGTACCTCTGAGTTGGTCTCTTGCAAAATATATTAGATGGGTGTCTCATTTTGAGTGGAGATAGAACGAGGTGCACCGGCTGGTGTTCTGGTGCAGCTGCAACAACCTGGAGTTGAATGCCCAGAAGACAGTGGAGATGATCGTGAACTTCAGGAGAATCTCCATCCCCCCTCATGATGGCTGAGATGCCCATTTCCATTGTGAACTCCTTCTGCTTCCTAGGAACCACCATCACTAAGGACCTCAAATGGGAGCCGACCATCCCTCAGGTCCCTCATCAAGAAGGCCCAGCAAAGAACGTTCTTGTGGCAGCTGCGAAAACTACAGCTACCAACATATATACTGGGGGAGTTCTACACAGCTATCATCGAGTCGATCCTCGTCTTCTCTATCACCTTGTGGTACAGCAGCGCCACCTCCAGGGCCAAGGGCAGACTACAGTGTATCGGTCTTCTTCCCACAATACGAGGTGTCACAGACACACACACCTGATCCCAATTCATGTTGTGGATGTTTTCTCTCCTGACAGTGGACATTTTTGCCATGTGCTTTGAGTTCGTGACTTTTTTCTTGATCCATCTCGTTTGTTTTCCAGTGTGTCTGTGCCCGTTCTCCGCGGTTCTTCTCCCCCCAATCCTGTGGATTTACTCTGTGTCTTGGACTGCTGTTCTCCTCCGTTGTTTTGCGCTCATGGACGCTCGTTTTGGTTTCTGAACTGTTTGATTTTAATTTCAGGACTCTGTCTTCCTCTTGTGTTAAGATTTTGTACCATCTTATTTTTCCTGCCGCCTTCGAGTGTATAAGTACAGTGTAATTCAGTTCGTGTATAGCATTATTTGTTCTTTGTTTTTCCAGTCTCCAACCAGTGCAGAAGTTGAGTGATATTGGGTTTATTAAATTGTTAGACTCGACCTTCGGTCTCTGTCTCCTCCCTGCTGCATGTGGGTCACCCGTGTCAAATCGTTACAATATTTGCATGTTGGCTTAATTAAATTAATATTGAGCTCGTCTCACATTTGAAACCCAAACACTTGAAGGGACAGGCCGCATGAGAGTGGCTGCAGATGAGAGATAGTGCGTTTATTCGACAGTCATCATCACCGAAACCTAACCAAGAGCTGCGTGAGACTTCCATCACCCCAGAGAAAGTTTCTAAGAAGTTTCAATTGTGTCAGATTAAATATGCTTGCTTCAAGTGAGTAGCTCAAACTGTATGCTTGTATTTTCATGTGAGCAAATGCCTCTAAGTGTGTCTGTGTCTTCATGAGAGTGTATCAAAGGCCGTGTTCGTGTCTGCAGAGAAGTGTGTGTGCTTCTGTGAAATCAGCGCTCTGGGCAAACACAGCTTACTCCAGGTGTCAGAAATATTCCTAATCTACCTCTGCACCTCAACCACCACCTCTCTGCTGTTGGGTAATAAATTTAGCGCATTAAAACTGTGCATGTGAAATTCGTTCTTTCTGTACTTCAGGGCAGTGTTGTGAGCGCACGGCAGTCGTTAATCACTGATGAAGGGAGGTCTGTTTGTAGAGGAGTGGGGAGGCTCTCGTCTGCCAGATCATTGGCTTTTACGATCCACTTTATAGTGGAAGTGTGGATTTATGTCGATGTCCTGATAGCTTGGAGAGCAGTAACGGCAAAGTGACTTGACTCTGACTCTGAAAATATGCCACGAGTGACGGGGCATACTCTTGTCTCAGCAACAGGTCAGTTTTGATTCCTTTCAATCGACAACCTTATCAAGGAGATTTTTTCTCCACTTATTACTCGCACTCTCACCTTGTCACAGAGATCAATCAGTAATCATTGTAGCAAGATGAGATTCTTGCAGCAGTTGCGAGCATGATATAAGGTAGCACTGGAAATGGCTTTGCCAAAAACACATTGTCAAGATGACTTTGCTGGATTCCACAGTTTGCAACTGCAGATCTAACCTGATCTCAACCTCATATCTTTAATGTATTATTTCGAGCCTATCAAGTCAACACCATTTTTCCTTGTTGCAATTTGATGTGCTTCTAAGACTTCTGTAACAACATTTCAGCCACATCTGTCAATTATTTGGCCAAAATACTTCTTCATTCACAGACTTGCTTTCCCTTGAACCAGCAACATTCAGGACACAAACAGTGACAATTTCATGAAATTAAATAGGCGCAATCTCTTTAAGAGGGTTTTTATAGTTTGCATTTGTCTGAAACAGTTCTGTGATTGTGCACCCGACACCACACTGCATTTTTGTATCAATGAACACATTCATGAATACAATGGTCCTAACCGTTTTCCTCTGACGCACACACACAAAAGAAGCATGAAATATCAGCTTCATGCTGTGGCCACGCAATCTATGAATGTGTTGTGAGCGTCAAAAAAGTTGTCGAGCAAAATTCAGGGGGTATGGTCAATTTTTTTACCATGAAAAAAAAAGCCTGACACAAAGGGACACATACAGATAGACCCCTAATGGTGCTCCAGCACCAGCATGAGTAAACTAATGACGGACCCATACATACATTTAAACAACAAAATATTGTTTATTTTGCATCAGTTTGACAATTAGTCATTTTCCTTGGTGCTTTCTGTCGAACTACCTTGCGTTCAAACAAATTTAAACAAAACTAAAGTGGGAGGGCACTGTCATGTATTATTCAGGTAAGCTTAATGAAGTAAACAACACATAAACACACCAGCAAAAGAATCCATTGCAACGATAGCCTGAATCTGTTGCTTTGTTTTGTTTGTTTCAGATGGTTAAGTTTTATGGTGAGAGGATAGAGAAAACCTGTGCATGTGTGTATGTGTGCTTCGAGGTCAGCAAATCTAGTTTGCTTACGTCAGAAGGAACAAGCATGTCCAGTTACAAATAATTTGATTTTCACAACTCCCCTACAGAGTATGACACACTCAGCAATGATGTCATGGTTCCAACTGTTGTGGGTTGCAGCCAAGAACCAACTTTTTATGTTCCAAATAATTTTTGGAACAGTTCAAAATTATGTTCAGGAACCAAAGCAGGGCATTGGCTGTGTGAAAAACCTCTCAGTAAGCCTTTGCTGGCTTGTATGGTTCCTCACCACATTAGTAAGCAGATTCTCATTGCGATGGCTCACAAGTGGATCATAACACTCATAACACCCTCAGTATATGGACTACAAATTTAAAAGGATTAATATGACCTTTTTTTTTTCTTTTTCATTTAACATTTTTGTGCGAGTGCAGATGAGGCCATGAGCATCAGTTCATGAGACAAAATCCAGACACATTTGGCAGATGCGCGCCACCTCTGACCTGTAATGTAACGTAATATAAAATAATACAATGTTCAACTTGACACCAGACGCGCCTTCTGAATGAAACAACACCTTATCACTATCCAAACGTGGCGTGAAATAAGATGCCGGCCATGATTTCATGTGTTTGGCAGCAAGCACATGGATTGGATGGTGGCTTCTTCTTATTAACCGCACGATTATGGCATGATGGCAAATAACAAGGAGCTCCATATGAAAATGCTTGCCTTTCATGATTTGAAATGTAATATATTTGTTCATCCTGACAGGCTTTGTGATTAAATGTCACCGATATGATTGCCATTATCACCCCTAAAGCATCATGTATTCCTGGTTGCCAAGTGGACCTTTTCCAGTCAATCATTCAAGGTGCTCCATGTAATATAACAGGGTGCATTGCCTAAAACCATGGTCTGACACTACCATTTTCAAGAACTGAAGTAGGATAGTCTGTCTGAAACACTGAGGAATTGAAACGGCTGACCAGAGAATCTGAGTCATCATAATGATGCTGAAAAAGCTTATTAAAAAGAAAAAAACAGCCTTTCTTGGACAAGTATCTTACACAGACATGGAAACAAGTCCAAACCAAAGGTAATGGCAGAAATTGTAACATTCTGTCAGGCTCCTTGTCGGTGCTTTTATTTTGTTGTTCCCCAGTTGTTGTTTTCCTGTTTCCTGTCTTGTGTTTGTCACCCCTTCCTGTGTGTCAGGCACACAGCTGGGACCAATTCCCCGAGTCAACCTTCCCTTCTTATACTGCTTCTAGTCTGCTGTGCTGATGGTTGCTTCTCTTCTTTTGGTAAAGTTCTCCCTCTTGTGTTATTGTTCCCATGTTTATTGATTGTATTTGGATCATGTGTGATTGTTAGTTTTCTGCCACCTTCTTAGTTTATTCTTCATTTTGAGTTTTTCCTCCACTGTTTAGCAGTGTTCCTCGGGTGAGTGTTCATTTACTGACATTTTGCTTTCTCTCTCATTTTCCTTGTTGTGTGTGTACCAAGTGCCTTATTTGTTTTCCCTGTTCTTTAGGCTTGACTTTAATTCACTTACATTCTTTTTCCCCCAACTCTGGGTGTTTATCTCCTTGCTCCAGGTTTTGGTGGCGATGACCTTGTTTCCTCGATTATTGTTTGTGTTTGATTTTTGTTTATTGTATATTGTGGTAGGACAAAGGAGTAGGAGGCACAGGTCAGGTCTGCGTGTGTTTTATTCACCAACCAAAAAGCAACCGTACGTCCCATACAGTCTCCATTACCTTTGTAACACCTGTGTGTCCCTACCCATCAACCCACTGGGTGAGAGACCACACCCCCAAGCACCCGCTACACAGCTCCCCCCCGAACACCCAGAGGGAAACCTGAGGGCCCCAGGACTCTTAACATGAATTACTTTTTTTTTTTTTTTTTTTTTTTTTTTTTAAACACAACACTCAACCCCCTTAACATTCAGTGAACCTAGTACAAGCTTTAATCAATCTCCCAAACCTACTACGTTTTCCCACATTTGAACCCGCGGGAGAGTGACTCGTAGAAGGAACTGCCGCCGGCTTCCCACTAGAAGATGGCACCAACGTGGTTTTGGTGGGGGGGCGCCCTCGCCGTGGAACCTGGGCTGGCATGACTTCTTCACCTGTCACAAAATGAGCTGGCTTGAGTCTGTCCACCGACACGCGTTCTCTGCGTCCACCCACATCTAATACAAAAGTCTTTGCACCCGTCTCCAGCACCCTAAATGGGCCATCGTAGGGAGGTTGAAGGGGCGACCGATGCGCATCATGACGCATGAAAACAAAGCGAGCTGTGGCCAGCTCCGCAGGCACGAACGAACGCGGGAAAAAATGGTGCACTGGCACTGGAGCCACTGGAGACTCACTCGAAAACTGGGCCACTGGGCTTTCCGGCAAAAACTCCCCTGGCAGGCGGAGTGGTTGGCCGAACACCAACTCCGCCGGAGAGGCATCGAGATCTTCCTTAGGGGCTGAGCGCAACCCCAACATCACCCAAGGCAAGCGATCCACCCAGTTAGCATCTGAAAGTGCTGCACGCAGTGACGCCTTGAGCGATCTGTGAAACCGCTCGCACATGCCGTTAGCTTGTGGATGATACGCAGTAGTGCGATGGACCTCAGTACCCAGGGACCTAGCCAGTGCTGACCAAAGCTCTGAAATAAACTGAGAACCTCTATCTGAGGTGATGTCCGATGGGGAACCAAAACGGGCAACCCAGGTGGAGAGAAATGCACGCGCTACATCAGCAGATGCCGTGGAGGAAAGAGGAACTGCCTCCGGCCACCTGGTAGTACGATCTACCATTGTGAGTAAGTGCGTAAAACCTTGCGAAGGAGGTAGTGGTCCTACCAAATCAACATGTACGTGGTCAAAACGCTTGGCTGGGACCAAAAACGGTTCAAGGGGGGCCTTTGTGTGTTGGTGTACTTTACCTCATTGACACGCCACACACGCAGCCGCCCAACTCTTCACATCTTTACGGAGGCCAGGCCAAACAAACTTGGCCCCCACCAACTTAACCGAAGCCCGGACACCTGGGTGAGAGAGTGAATGCACCAATTCAAAAACCCGACGCCGCCAAACTATCGGAACCACGGGGCGGGGGCGGCCTGTGGATACGTCACACAGCAGGGTGGGACCTCCCTTTTGCACTACTGCCTCCTCTAGCTTGAGACTGGTATCACTTGACCTAAGTGCAACAATAGCCAGATCCCCGATCTGATCAGCAGCCATTTGACAAAAATCAATGCCGAGGAACACCGGACACACCAACACCCGAGATAGGCAATCTGCCACAGGGTTTGCCTTACCCGCCACATGCTGAATGTCTGTGGTAAACTCAGAAATAGCGGCAAGATGGCGCTGCTGGCGAGCGGACCAGGGCTCAGTCACCTTGGCCATTGCAAACGTCAATGGTTTGTGGTCCACATATGCCATGAACGCACGGCCCTCCAGCAAAAAACGGAAATGACGTGACGCCAGATAAAGTGCCAGCAATTCCCTATCAAATACACTGTATTTGCGCTCACTGTCCCTCAGTTTTCGACTAAAAAATGCCAGCGGCTGCCACACACCTGCCACCCGCTGCTCGACAACGGCACCCACGGCTATGTCTGACGCGTCAGTTGTGAGGGCTATGGGCACGTGAGACACAGGGTGTGCTAAAAGCGCTGCGTTGGCCAGGGCAGCCTTAGCGCCGTCAAACGCCTGTTGCCTTTCCGGTGTCCAGTCAATTTCATCATTGGCTCTTTTCAGCCTCAGGGCCTCATATAATGGCTGCAAAAGGTGAGCAGCTTGGGGCAGAAACCGATTGTAAAAATTCACCATGCCCAGAAACTCCTGCAGAGACTTAACTGAGACTGGCCGAGGAAAATCAGTCACGGCTTGTACCTTAGAAGGCAACGGAACCGCACCTAGCGACGAAATACGATGCCCCAGGAAATCGATCACTGGCAGACCAAACTGACACTTTGCGGTGTTAACGATCAAGCCATGCTCCTGGAGGCGCTGGAAGACCTGCCTAAGGTGCAACAAGTGTTCCTTTACTGATGGACTGGCCACCAAAATGTCATCTAGGTAGACGAACACAAATGTCAGTTCACGTAGTACAGAGTCCATTAATCTCTGAAAGGTTTGTGCCGCCCCCTTCAGGCCGAAAGGCATCCGCAAAAATTCAAACAACCCGAAAGGCGTAATCACTGCAGTTTTCGGAATGTCCTCGGAACGCACCGGAACTTGATGATAGCCACGCACCAGATCCACTTTCGAGAACACTGTCATGCCTGCCAAACGAACTGAGAAATCTTGAATGTGCGGGATGGGGTAACGGTCATATGCAGTTACGTTATTTAGGCGGCGAAAATCCCCACAGGGACGGCAAGACCCATCTGCCTTTGGCACCATATGGAGCGGTGAAGCCCAGGGGCTGTTTGAACGCCTCACAATACCCAAACGCTCCATAGCAGCAAACTCCTGCTTAGCTGTAGCTAATTTCGCTACGTCAAGGCGCCGTGCACGCGCAAAAACTGGCGGTCCTACTGTGGGAATAAAGTGCTCCACACCGTGCTTGGTAACAGCGGTTGAAAATGCTGGCGTTGTCAGGGATGGAAAATCTGCTAATAAACTCTGAAAAATGTCAGTCGACGCTGAACAGCTAGCGTGAGTCAATGACCCGGGTCCCCCAGTCTGACACGGCAAAGTGGAGAAGGACAACGCGTCAATCAAACGGCGATTAGCCACATCCACCAGTAAACTATTGGCACAGAGAAAATCTGCACCGATAATGGGAACAGTGATGGAAGCTACCACAAAGTCAAAATTAAAACTGCGCCCATTAAAACAAACAGTAACCGACCTGGTGGCAAAAGTTTCTATGGAGGATCCATTAGCAGCGCTCAACGACGGACCGCATCCCCGCGCCGACAAGTCCAAGTCCGTTGGGGGAATGAGGCTTTTCTGAGACCCAGAGTCCACCAAGAACCGTCTCTCTGACCGTGAGTCTTTCACGAAGAGCAGCTCCTCTCGATCGCCAGCGCCCACAGCTGCTACTGAGCGCCGGCTCCGGCGTTTCCCGGCGACTCGAACGCACAAGGTGGGACGCACCGGCGAGCCTTGTTGCCGAAACGCCGATGGAAGAAACAAAGGTCTCCACGCCGTCGTCGATCAGAGACACCGACCGCCATCGCCAACTCTGCCGGCTGTGAAGTCATCTGTTGGGTGTCCGTCGTCACACTCTGGACAGCCATGCGCCTGGAAGTTAGCAGGATCCGGTCCGCCTCCTCAGCCAAACCACGGAAATCACCAGCGGCAAGACACGGCGAGTTCGCCAGAGCTGAGCGGGCAGCCAGTGGCAGTTGGCGCATGAAGAGATGTGGGAACAGGAAACCACCGTCTTCGGACCCGAGTAACGACAGCATCTCATCCATCCGGTCCACAGCGGTACCATCGCCCAAGCCTGGAAACGACAGGAGCCTATCCGCTCTCTCCGCTGCTGACAAGCTGTAACGCCGGAGGAGGAGCTGCTTCAGCGCGGCGTACTTTCCATGAGGTGGTGGATCCCGCAGGAGCTGCATCACCCGGCGTGTGGACTGCCGGTCCAAAGCCGCGACCACCAAATAATACCTCGACTCATCTGAGATGACTCCTCGTAGGTGGAAAAGCGCTTCGATGTGCTCGAACCAAGGAGCAGGATTGCTCTGCCAAAACTCAGGCAGTTTCACCGATCCGTCAACATTGACCGGCTGTGCGTGCTGGAGCACTGCGGCCGAAGGGGGAACACGTCCATCGGCCGCCGATGAGGAAACGTCCTCTTCCACCTCATGCATGTCCATATCGGGGTCACCAATGTGGTAGGACAAAGGAGTAGGAGGCACAGGTCAGGTCTGCGTGTGTTTTATTCACCAACCAAAAAGCAACCGTACGTCCCATACAGTCTCCATTACCTTTGTAACACCTGTGTGTCCCTACCCATCAACCCACTGGGTGAGAGACCACACCCCCAAGCACCCGCTACAATATGAAAATAATGTATTTCTTACTCCCTTTGTTTCAAGTCTTCAATTTATCTGATTTAAATATCCTAATTAAAGGGAGAAAATTCTCATAAAGGAGATGACATCGCTGAAAGACATTGGAAAAAGATCTGCAAAGGGACAACACAATACGGAATGTATTCAAGTGGCAATGAGAAGTTCCTGGAAATTAAGGCAGACGCACGCATTGTCTTCCCTGTACAGCTGGAAGTTCAGTTTCAAGGTGGTACAGAGAAAATCTACCAATCCCCATAGGATGCAAATATTGTGCAAGAGATGAGTATTGACTGAGTTACACCTTCAGAAACCTTCTGAAGTCTTCAAATAATGGACAAGAACATGACCAAAAATTGATTTATACAGTTTTGTAATGTGATTAGCATTTGTGATATTCCTTTATTACTTATGGAACTCAATAAATGAAAATGGACATCATTAATAAACATCAAAACCTGTCTGGGAAAATAAAATGCACTTAAAAGGGGCAGAAATTATAAGATCTGTTCCAAATTTGAGATGAAAGATTTGTTGTATGTGCTGTATATGTTCATCCATTCATTAATTCATTCATACTAAGAAATAGTGATGGATTAATGGGGTTTCGTGACAGTGTACCGAAGGGTTGATGAAGTTTCATGAAACAGTGTCCTGATTTCCAGAGGCACTGTCTGCTGTAAAATGCTTGGACTTCAACTAATTCAGTGAAACCTCACATCCTTTCTAAATCAAGAACGGCATGTCCTGACCTCTGAAAATTAGATTGCCGTTTCAATAACCCAGCAATATTGTTTCATGATACCTCATCTGCACATCAGTTTCCACCAGCTATGTGTCTCAAAGGCGTGGTATTCTGTCAATAAATATACAAGACACTTTGTATTGACAGTGTGGCTAGTTAACAGGAATGAGAACATTGTGAGTCCATGACGTCCTGCATCTGCATTTCTTCCTGCTCATCGTCCACCTCTTGGTCTCAGGCCTCATAATTGACGCAGTTGTTCACCGTTTTTTTTGTACATACACTCATTCCTTCTCTCAAGGATAGGTGAAATGCGCTTTTGTTTAGACGAGCGCAATTGCAAGTTTGAAACACACCAGTTTATACTGCTTCAAAGTTGTGCAAAAATGCATTTGCTGCACACTAAGTAAAATGACTACAATTAGAAAGCTTTAGCAGTGATGTTTAATACTTGCATGTTGAATGGCTGCAAACTGTGGAATCAATTCAATAGAGGGAGGCGAGTCTCATTGAGATGCAACAATGGTCAGGACATTCATGTCACAGTTTGCAGTGAACTAGCAGAGCAGCTGACAAAACTAGGGTCAGACTAGGCTCGTGGATCTGAGCTGTTTGACTCAGCAATTTCCAATTGGTGAAGAACATTGGCATCGAAGCCTAATATCGGATCGGATTGGAATCGTTCCACTCTTGATGTAAAACATCCTTATATGGATGGGGTTAGTTAACGCTTAAAGAGGCCTATCCAACTTTCCTGACTCATGCATATGTTTCAAATGTTGCTCTCCTCTCCATGATGCAGCAAGTCTGTCATTATGATGATGCTCATTTTTGATGTAATTTATCTATCTCTCTAGATATCTCCCCCATCTGAAATCTACGAAACACATGTAAGGATTTTCGAAATTTTAAGCAGTCTGTCAGAGACAAATGAAAATAAAAGGTTTGACATTGATCATACATTGAAGTATGTGGTGTGCACCGACAGTCCCATCGCTGTACACGTAATGATTCTGCCTTAATAAGCTTGTCCTCCAAGCCAGAAGCCTTGTGAGTGGAAACTTCACACCAAGCTCAGAGAATAACATGATTGAAAGTGCATCAGATGATGATGGTTGAGGTGGGCTGAGGGTTACCTCCAGACCATTCAAGCAGTACTTGGCTAAAATGAGATTTCATTTCCCTCTAAACCAGTGGTCTCAAACTGGTCCTCAAAGGGCCACAGTGGGTCCGGGTTTTTGTTCCAACCAAACAAGAATATGCAGTTTGACCAGTCAGGTGTCGACCATCAACTAATTACAGTCTTCTAAGACCTGCACCCACTGTGGCCCTTTTGCGGATCAGTTTGAGAGCTGTGCTCTAAACGGAGCACTGCCCCATGGGTGGGACTTTTGCCTATTTCTGGATGTAAATATTTGGTTCCATAAAGTTCTGATATCATTTTAAAAGGCACTCAAATCATTGGTTTTCTTTAAGGAATAGTTTGTCATTAGATATTTCAGCGCATTACAGCAACCACTAAAGGCCTGGCACATGTTTCAGTGGATTTCTGTGGACACCTGAAGCAGCTCTGTTTTAACAGTGTTTTTTAAAACCTACAGGGAGAAAAGATTGGATAGGAAATGTGCATCTTTATGTGGATGTAGCCTGAATGCTTCCTAGAAACCCTGGTAGGGAGTGTGTACCTCCAGAGGACATGAGGAATTAATTGGGCAACGGCTCTTTAATGAAGGAAACAGGGTCGACTAACAGGAAGTGGGTTAGTGAAACGCACATATGGATGAGATGAAAGATGTGGGGGGGGGGATAGGGGCCAAGATCAAAGTTGATGGCTGATTGACAATGAGAAGCAAGGTAAGTGAGGGGATTGAAGAAGGGGGAAGTTGGGAGGCTGGGATTGTGGGGAGGGAAAACTGTTTTAATGAGAAAATATCAGATGAACAAAGGAACAGGAACGAGGCCTCTCCCAGCGTGATGCCCTGGTGCATGAAGATAAAATAAGAACCACAGAATAATGCATCAGGTACACACATACAAACGTGTATCTCCATCTGATATAGCAACTGCAGCAGTCCAATTTTTATTACAGATGGTCATGTGAGCGGCTGTTTCTTGTGCGGTGACCATTTCAACAAGCAGGGAAGAGCTTGACTTTTGTTGCTCTTCAATGTTTCACAAATGCTCTGTGGAAAATAAAATAATACAACAACAAACAATATAATAATCAGATGAATTTTAAATAGCAATAATAAAGACCAGAGGTTTCAACAATTCTCTGCATTTTTAACCACACTCAAGATTAACCTCAAGACACTGAACCACACACCAAAATCCAACACAGTGTGCTGCCCGGTGAACTCCGATCTCTGATCAGACCACTTCACCTTTCTTTCTGCACCATGATCATTGGAAGCAATGTTCATGTCAACAGAGTTGGGAGTGTTCTTTCCCTGAAAATGTTTGTATCTGTACACCTTGTGAAGTTATGACTATTCACCATCCAACGGTGTCAGTTGGTTTGAAAAGTGTGGTGTCTTTCGAAAGTGTGCAGTGTTTTCTAACTACCCTGTTTACGTGTGCTGTGCCTTCTCATTTTCATGCATCGTAGTACAGTATGTGTATGGGAGTTTGTTTTGGTCAAGTATATTTTTACTTGTAGCAACCAGGAAGTCAAGTGCATGGCTATGGATACAGGGTCCATCCATTTACATAGCATGGTATTGACATACATAAAAATCAAGTGCTATCAGCACCAGTCACGTGACCAAAGCAACAAACAACGATCATTACATGAAAACAGTGATCATGTTTACTTGAAGTACCTAACAATTTCTGTTCACTTAATTTGGCTGTGCATAACTGTTAGCAAAGTAGTTCACAGCGCAAATGTGCACACTTGCAGACAGAAACCTTGGTTGTGGACGATGATTTTGTTAAAGATCTTTCGTCGAATTTTTTAAATGTAATTATTTATTTTACAATTGGTCATATATTTCTTCTAATCCATGCAACGGCACAACCTTGTGCGGTTCTCAGAGAGGTTAATATGTATATTGGACCCGGAGGAATTTTGTCTTTGATGTGATGCATTGTGCTGAGAATGGACCAACATTTACTACAGTTTTGTTGACTGCTGCTGATTCAGCAGTTGTCCTTTGTTGAGTGTTTAGTTTAATGGGCCAAGTAAATATAAGCAGTTACCTGCGAAGCAATTCCATCTGTGCCACCTGTACTTTTTTCTTTTCATTAAAAAAAGAGAAAAAAAAAAAAGAACTATGCAAAGTGGATGAGCTAGGTAAAAAAAACAGGACAGTCATGTTTGAGGACTAAGTCATATGGAAAATAGTGGACAATAGACCTGCAATTTCAGGAAGGAAGGAGCCAACTTTTGAAGGTTTCTCAGCAGGGTGGGACCCAAGTGCAAAATGTTGAAGGGGCAACAACGAGGCAGCAGGAGAGTTCAGTCAAACAATTGTCCAAAAACAGAGTCACTGATGAACATGAGTTCAAATTGTCTCTATGGTCCAAAATCCAAAACATCCAACCACAATGGGGAGAAAACAGGCAACCAAGGGAGAAGAAATCAAAGTCACACCTGGATGTCAGAACGACACAAGGTGAGCCAAAAAAATCCAACTTAAAAGGCTCAGGTACCAAGGCAAAAATACAAATGCAAAAAGTCCCAAGAATCCGAAACTGCTACTGAGTACAAATATGTTCTTTACCAGTCTAGAAACTTGACGATCTGGCACACGAGACTGGAACTGGATGGAATATAAAGGCTGGCGCCTCCAGCAGGTGATTTGAGATTAGTTCCAAGTGTGTGCCATATGTAAAGCTTGCAAAAACAAGAGATGAGAGCGATAGTACTAAAATAAAACCACAATAAAATGCAGAACACAAATGCTGCAAAATCACTCAGTAATGGTTGATGCAGCGCAGGAACAAGACCTGAGACCTGATTTTCCAAAAGGAGAAACCACTGTGAGAGAAATGTATCCAACTAACAACGCAAGAGAAGGTCAGAGCGTGACAGGCCGGAAGCGTCCCGCCAATGTTGTGACCTGAATACCTTCTGTCCTCACTTGTTCACAGTACCGTCACTAATGCGTGTCTTCCAGCTGTTGGCTGCTGCCATAATGCTCTCTGGGGGAGCGGTGAGTCTTCACCTGTAGACAACATGCCTGCAAGCGATCAGTGGTAGCACAACAACACTGATTTAGAGAATGTATTGCCTCCTCTTGTTAGCTGGCCCTTATATGGGGGAGGTGAGGTGGCAGGCAATGGTGTTGGCCTCCCACTGATGTCAGAGCCCATTTAGAGGAGTGGTGAGATGGAGAGGTGATAAAATGGATGCTCTTATTGGACTTTCAGAAAATGCTGTTCTGCTATACATCCCACCTTTTCAAAACTGTTACAACAGTAACACGACCAAAGCCTAATGTTGTGATAATCCCAGTGAGGATACAACCATGGCACGATTGCCTGGATACAGCCAACAGTCATAAACATTGCATTGTTATATTCTATTTTATTTACGTCAAATGTCCATCTTGCCACTGTAGTCACTTCCAACCGCGGTAGAATGTTTAGATTTTGTGTTGAAGCACCTCACAATGTTGAATAATTGTGCATTACATTTAATCAGCACATAGATAATTGAAAATGATCAAAATTATAATTGTGATGTTAGTAGTGGACATGTGCGTCCATTACGCTGATCTTTGGATGTTTGATGTTGATGACTGATGTTTGGAATGTGTCACTGTGCAGTCGCAGCTCATATGCATAAGCACTGTGTGTTGCATCATTTTGATTCATTCTGCGGAGCCATCTGGATGTGGTAAACAAACGTGTGGCTCATGTTCTTCAGTGTTCATGTGTCTCTTACGTGCACATCCTGGGTTTGTCTGGAAGTGTTGCCAATGGACAAAGAACTGAGACTTGCATACGACAGCACTGTGGTGTACAAACTTGTTTCACTGAAACAAGATTTTGGACTGTTGGAACGTCATTGCATTGTACCTTATCCACATTGTAATGATCATATTTGGATGTAGAATTAAAGCATCATGGATGCAGTCAACCAGTGAAAAGTACAAGTGCTGGCACAGACAAAATGACTCGTCTCTCGATTGGGGTGGGTGACACTATTTGAGCGTCATGCGGAAATTCCGGCTACTCAAGTCTACACAACTGAGCAACCACGACAGTTGCAATAGTTCATTTTTTTCTGCCTCCGGACAGTCGCTGTAAGTTGAGAAGGAGAAGCTAATCTCTTCAGTTGTTCACATGCAGATGCTCCGCCTTCCTGTCGCAAGTGACACAAATTGTGCATTTTTTTTTTATTCTACCGGAACATAAATGGGAAGAATCTTGTCTGTAGGGGAAGTTCGCCAGAACGGTGGAGTCCCTGGTGGGTTGAGACCTTTATTTACTTATGTTTACTTGAGTTATATTCACCTCAACACAATGCCTTCCTAGTTCCTAGTTAGAGTGGCTGCAATAAAAGGTCATTCTGAGAGAGCACTTTGAGAGAGGTCAGAAAACCAGTCAGTATGTGGTATAACCACGATTTGCCTTCTCATTTTCGAGAATGCGCACAAACAGAGAGACACAATATTGCATTAGTGATACAATTTCTTTATGGGTATCTTGTGTGTTTCAGAAATGCTTTTGATGGTCTTAGTTATCGTTATTTATCATATCTGCTTCCACCACATCAGCTTGTACAAACCCTTGAGACCCAGAAGCAGTGTCTCAGTGATATGATTTTATCTGTGGGACTGACTGCCTGAGTTCCCGGAGGCTGCAGAGAGTGATGATATTTTTATACACAAGCATGACACACATCTTTTTTGTGCTATACTCCAATACAAAAAAAACCCAATGCTTCAACGCGCCCTTTTGTTTTAAGACAGTCTTCAACTTTGCTTGGTAGATTGTGTTGACAAGTGTCCGCATTTCCAACGTCTTTTGAAACAAATGAGTGATGAATAAAGACACGGCATAAGTAAAGAGCTATTTAAGATTCTGTCATTTTTGTCATTGTGTCAGTTAGATTTTCTGACTAAATGCATATCATATTTATTGTAATGGCATTATAATTATAAAAAATTAACACTAAGCAAAAATCATGTAAAGTTTAATGAAGTGATGTCCTTATTTTGACTGTACACAAGATGGCACTCCTTCCACTAAATTCTGGAATGACCAACCAGTTCAATGAAAAGTCACATTAAAAAAAAAAAAAAAAAAAAAACTACTGAGGTTGCAAAATGAGGACTTTTTTTCCATGAAGAATCATCAGAATGTCACTGACATTTGGCACTGATATTTCACTGAGGTAGAAGAGGATTCTGCTATGTTTAATTTTGTATGTGTACAGAATGTTTTTTTCTGTTCCTGTTTGGGAATTGACGATTTGGGTCCACTGGTGCCAGAAGGAACTGGAGTTTGTGCAAATGGAACAGACGTGGAATTGTCCTGCTGGAAGGAAAGCTACTCCTGAGCAACTGCAGAAAGTGACTGCGGCTGCTCCGGAACGCTTATATGGCCTTCTCCAGAGTCAAAACTCAAGTGCATTGAGCACCTAAAGACTTCTCTATTCTTCTCCTTCTTTTATGAAATGGAACTAAACTGGACCCACATGCAAGTAAAGTGTCAACAAACGAAGTTAAACGAATGGATGCTGCTTGAATTTTGTAAACAAGATTTGTTATAATGAAGCAGAATAATGAACACTGGGGGCGTCACCGAGACCGGTAGTATGCACACTGACAAGAGTAAGGCAAAAAAATCAGAAAACGGAACAATGACTGAATGTCAAAAACACAAGTTCAATAAATACATTCAATGAACAACACCATTTTACTGTATTTTTTGAGATGTCACATAAGGAAGATCTGAACTGCCATGTGAAGTTATTTTTATTTAATTATTCATTAATTTTTTTATTATCTCATTCATACAAGATAATTATTATGTTCGTACGAGAGAAAAACACGTTCGTACGAGATAATTATCACGAACGTACGACATAAATATCACGTTCGTACGAGAGAAAAAAGAACACATTCGTACGAGATAATTACTGCGTTTGTACTGGAATAAAACATGTTCGTATGTCGGATGTGAGACCGCCGAGCTGATGCTCCTACATCACCTGCTTCTCAGTGGACGGACACGATGGTACTCTGAGCAGCTTTTTGAGAAACTGAAGAAGACCACTTGAAGAAGCAACAGGACAGCCAATCTGAAACGCACAGTAAATTCAATTCATGCGATTTGGCCTGTTGTAAAATCAAATTGTAAAATCAGACGGCACGTGGTATTTCATTTTGAAAGTTGGCTGGATCAACCTTTCGATTACCTACTTCCCCAATGACCATCGTTAGTAATAAAACAGTCGCATATATATTATTCAATGTAATGTGTGCACATGACGCGATGCACATGCACTTGACCACCACTATCAATAATGGTTGTGTAGCAGATGGAAAGGCAGTTCATACACCTGCTGCGTCTAGTGGCACTAGCCGACCAATCACCAGGGGAAGCTGTTACTATTTAAGTGACGCTGGGCACCATCAGGTCTCTCTCTCTCCACTTCCGGACTGCTGGTTTTGGTTCCGGGTCACCCGTAAGCTGTCTGTCAGCACAGAAAAGTTTTGGAATGTCAGCGTAAGGTTGATCGTGGTGATGCTGGTGTGTTCGCTGTCACATGTACGGCTGGCAAGCTCTCGTTCTCCCCCATCATCCTGATTTGCACTTTAGTAAAGCTCATGGCTGGTTTTAAATGTACAGATGCGTTGCCGGTAGCTGTGCTGCGTCCCCTACCGCCCTGCATTTGGGCAGGTACATCGTTATGTGCCAAAGTCTGATGCCCCGCTGGTTTAGATGTATCTCGTCGGAGCTGTGAAGGCGCATCACCAGACGGGAAGAACCACTGCTGTTTTGTACGGCGTTGCTTTGGCCGGTTCAGGTCTTGCTCGTCCTGCTTTGTCTTGCTTTGTTTTGTGTTGTATTGTTTAGTTCTGTTTTGTTTTGTTCTGTTTTGTACGCCGTTGTTTTGTGCAGTTCAAGTCTTGTTTAGTTCAGTTTTGTCTTGTTTGGTCTGCTGTGCGCAGTTCTGTTTTGTTTAGTTTAGTTCTGTTTTGTACCATGCCGTTTTATTCTGTTTTGTGCAGTTCTCTTGTGGGCATTTCTTGTGCTGTTTTGTACTGTTTTTGTATTGTTTAGTTTTATTTGTCTTTTTCTTTTCCCTTTTGGTTGAGTCTGTTTTTTTAATTTTGATTTTGTGATTTGCTTTGTAGCTTGTTGTGTATTGCTTTACATCAGGACGACTGGGTTTTTATTCTGTGCAGGTTTTTATTTCTTTTGTTTTGTGATTGGTTCATTCTAAGGTTGTGTCTGATATTCCTTTTCTTGTTAGTTCATTACTGAGTTAGTCTGTTTTGTCTGACGTATTTTCTTTATTTGTTTCTTTGACCTGGTCTGCCATTGACTCTTCTTGTAGCTGCTGGGGCGTGGTGGTGTAGGTGACCTGGTGTGCATGTTTGTGCAGCTTGGATGTGTTTGTTCGGGTTCATCAGTTTGTGGTTGGACCCACTGCCTTACAGGGTGTCCCCCATCCCGGTAAGCCCCCGCTCCACTCCAGTCTTGACACTTTTATTTCTTATTGTTGGACTTTAGAGTGTGAATTGTATAAATAAAGGATCTATATTTGTTGACATGCAATTGGAACCTTGTCTCATGTCTCCTGAGTAAGCGGATCTGCGTGTCCTTAGTAATCATTCTTTGGGTGAAATTCCCAAGGTGGCGTTGTTGGACCCTTCTAATTTGGGCGGCATTTCATATCCCCACATACACTTGCACGCCGTCACGTCATCAATCTCGTTCCTGGTATTTTCGAGACTGTTTTACTTTTTAACACAAACACATATGCACACTAATAACAAGATAATCTTTAATGTTTTGTATTTTCAGGTAATATCTCAGTGCAAAGAAGCACTCTGCTTGACCATCTTATCTCCTGCCCATACCAACCTGTCTGACTGACAGATAAAAGAGCCAATGGAAATTGACCATCAGCATTTAAATGGCCTAATTAGGTCATACTACTTGTCAGGACTGAATCATAATGAAATTTTGCTCTCATTAAGCACCATCGATGGGATTGTCATCAGCATGCGCACTCTACGGAGGATACTGTCAACAATGAGACTTTGTAGGAGGAAAAACCAAAGTGACGTACTTGATGTTGTTTTATATCGTAACTTTTATATCTAACTAACAACTTCATGGATACAAACTACAGCATCTTTTGTGTATACAAAAGGGATTAGTTGTCACTCAAAACACAGACTTTTGCTGAGAATCCTGGACCCAGAAGGCGTACACCAAAGACAAGAAAATCATCTCAGACGTCAATTGTATCACAATCCTGGTGCTAACTTTATGTGGCATGTGGACTCCACAAGCTGAAACCGTATGGAATGTGGCTTTCAACTGTTCCCTTTTTGGAATTGAATTTGAGCCCATGCGGTCCAAAAAGCCAAGCAATTCTTCATACTCTTCACCACTCAAATCCTCCTTCAAAGCCTTGTTCACAAGATCTCTTTCCTCTTTGCTGATGAACAAGAGCAGTGACTCAAACAACATGTCAGATGACACAGACTGTTCACCAAATATTAGAGCAACCATGAAAACTGGTGCAATACGACATGGAAAATAACCAAGATCCAGGAATCCTTAAGATGTCCTGTTAAGAATGCAACCAATGAATTTCCATTCTTCATATTTCTACTTTGAGGACAGTATGGGAACTCTCATCACCTGTCCTACAGCTGTATTGTCCAGAAACGGAAAAAATAGCTCCTTACCAACACACAATATGTCAGCTTTCTTTGATTCTCTTCGAAGATCAACACTTCTTGTCCCACCTCCTTTTTTCTTACGCTGCTGTTTCCCCTCATGAATCCAGCCCAACTCAACTCTCCTTGTTCATCTCTGTGCTAACTTGTTTTTCATCATGTGTGATTTTGGATGTTTTCGAGTTGCAGCCTGCTTCTGACCAGCAACCTCTGAGGACACATTTAACCCCATCTTCTCTCTCAGTTTCTCAAGCAACGACTGACGCTGTTCCCCTCTTTCTCCTGACTTGTTTTTCAGCACAAAACCATAAAGTCTTGTCGCGATCCGATCCCCATACACTGGAGTGTAGTCATCCATATGATCAACTATGGCGATGTCAATCTGCAAGAAAAACACAATCACAATTGATACAAATTGAAGAAATCAAATTGATAACGTATGAGCACACAGCGGACACATACTTGTCATAATGGCTGAGTGGATGGATCCAAGTGCAACTGGTGACAGAGGACACGGACAATGAGATTAAATTAGAGAATTTATTCGAATGAAACAATATATATATATATATATCATCCCGGTCCGTGTTTTTGGCTTCTGGCGCCCTTAGTTATTATTACTGTCTGTATATATACAGACAGTAATAATATATATATATATATATATATATATACAGACAGTAATAATAACTAAGGGCGCCAGAAGCCAAAAACACGGACCGGGATGAAAACACAAGGAATGGGTAGAAAATCTGCAAAACAAAAGTGAGGCAGGTTTAGGAAATCAACGACCTACTCTAAACTGGGAAAGCACACCCGGAGTTAAGCTCAACGTGGCAGTGACAAACAGAAAGTGCTTGGTGGTGGTGATTACACACACACACGCAAGGGTTAAACTTCTCGGATAAACTAAGGAGTGAGATTACTAAAACGTCTCACACGTGGACTGAATTTAAGAGGAGGAAAGCGAGAGTGAAACAAGAGAGAGCGAGGAGAGAAAGCTACGAACCCGAGCACCAGTGGAGATGAGGAGAATGGAAGAACCAGGAAGGAGATTGTCTCGGTGTGACTTCCGGATAGAGTGAGAGTTACAGGCTCGGTGCGGTGAGTGACGCAAGGGAGGGAACTGCCGTCAATTGCTGACAAGGAAGCATGGGCTGTCCAACCTGACAAGAGACAGGGAGAGAGACTCAGCAAATGAGGCATCTATAAAGTTGTCGTCAGCACCGGAGTCAAAGAAGGCCTACACAGAAGCACAATTGTCTTGACGCAGGGAAGCGGAGAAAATAATTCTGCCTATTCTAGAATGATTAGGAGGACTGACCTTGGCAGAGAGATGAGCGGAGGACGAGAACCTATTGGACGGATAGGACAGGCACGAATGTTATGACCCGGTTGGCCACAATACAGACACAAACCACGAGAGACACAAAGCTGTCTTTCTTGTGGAGTCATCTCGTCTTCCCCACCTGCATGGGCCCTCGAAGATCCCCTGGAGAGTCAGAAACAGGAATCATAGCAGGTGGCGAAGACGGGGCTGGAAATCCCACGTAAGGAGTGGACTGTCTCCACCGGGCATGCTCTCTTATGCGGTTGTCTATCCTGATGGCCAGGAGGTCCTCGAGCAAGTTAGACTCATCTCTAGTTGAGAGTTGGTCCTGAATCACATCCGCTAGGCCGTTATAAAACGCAGACATGAGCGCTGGCTCATTCCAGCCTGCTTCAGCGACAGCAATGCGAAAGCCTATGGAATATTCAGAGACCGACTCACCTGGAAAATCCTGAGATATTGAAATGAGTTGCTTGGAAGCCCTGGTTCCGACCGTGAATGGAGTGTCGAAAACCCTTCTCATTTCTGTAGAAAAATTAGCGTAAAATATTCAGAATGGGACAGTCTGACTCCCATAAAGACACAGCCCACTGACTGGCCTTTCCACGGAGGAGGTTAATACAGTAAGCCACGTGGGATCTGTCAGTTTGGGAGGAAGAAGGCTGCGAATGAAATAGTAACGAACATTGAAAGAAAAAATGCTTACAGAACCCAGGCTTACCAGTGTAAACCTCCGGTGTGGGGATTGTAGGTTCTCGTTCACTGGTAGCTGGGTGTGCTGGATCAATTGCAGAAGGAGTGGCTGGGACTAACGGAGGAGCGCCAAACTCAGCGGAGGAGACAGTGAGGCGATTTAGTGCGGAAGACGTGTTTTGCAATTGATACAGTATACTCTGACCAGCTTGTTCAAGAGTTCCGACTCGCGAACCCTGGATGCCTAATGCCTTCTGTAAACCAATCATTAGTGCTGGATCCTGCTCATGGCCAGATTGTTCTGTCATAATGGCTGAGTGGATGGATCCAAGTGCAACTAGTGTGGTTGACAGAGGATACGGACAACAAGATTAAATTAGAGAATGTATAGCACACCCGGAGTTAAGCTCAACGCGGTGGCGACAAACCGAAAGCGCTTGGTGAAAATTACAATAAATATAACAGACGGACAAACATGACAATACTATTTTCAAGACAGTTTCATATAATTTTAAATCTAGACAAAATCCAATATGAAAACGTTTTGTTGTGTCCATTATTTCGTTATGCACACTGAATATTTTGAGAATAGACAATGAAAGTAGACACTATCACAACACCAGAAGGGGGACACCTTGCACCATTAACTGAAGCATGAATGACCACTATATTCATTGACTATAACTCTGTTTACAACATCAGTGGCACATTGAGGATTGTTTACTTGTTCAACCATTAGTGATATTGATTGTCTAATGCATCTGCATCGCGTCGTGGCAAGAGCTGGTCGCCCGACTGAGCATTTAAAACTGACTGTCCTGCCAACAGGATGGATGGATGGCCACCCGAGTTTGAAAGATGCAGCAGAGTTCAGCTAAATTGAGACTGCAGTCAAATCGCATGAAATGCATTAACTGACATGCGTTTCAGATTGTCTACTTACTTTGTCATCCTGGAGCTTCTCAATGTGGTTTTCTGACAGTCCACGGCTTCTCAAGAAGCTTGCGCAGAGTACCATCACGTCCGTCCTTTGAGAAGCAGGTGATGCAGGAGCATCAGCTCGGTGTTTTATTCTTTTTTTATTTTTTCGTGGGAACGTAATAATTTTCTCGTACGAACGTGTTTGTTTCTCGTATGAACGTAATAATTAGCTCATACAAACAAGATAATACATTAATGAAAATAACTTACCATGGCAATTCAGAGCTTCACGTTTTCTGAGAATGATATTTAAAGTAAAAGTCACATCGGGTTCTTGACTGCACATCTTCAGAGCTCACAAGTTTTGATCATGGCCTGTAGACTCTCTTTCTCCCAATACAGATTGTATATCAAACAAGGATGGGGATTTATGAAATTGCATACCTGAATAAGAGGGAAATACATGAATATTTGAAAAAAATTTAAATCATAAAAAAGTTAAATCATACTTTCTTTGATGTAACTTTTGAGACTCTAATTTGGGGTCACATTATGTTATACCCACTGTTGCTGACTCAATGAGTTGACACACCCTATAGAAGGTCCTAAATTTAGTATCCAAAAGCAAGCAGACGTCATTAGATAAGTGTCTCATCCTTGCTTCCTCATACTCCGAACTATTACTGTAGGAGTGGGATGTTATGTCCACTCCTGCCTCTATCCCATAAACTTTGAACCAATATATGCCCTGTACAGTGTTTAATTGTATTATACAAAAATTACACAATATTTACGTAAAATTACACCTTACAGACCCAAGTGTGCCATTTGATTTGTTGCGTCATGTGTCATCAGCAAGGCTAGTTTGGGGAAGCCCTATTTTAGCATTTTTTTCTTCAGTAAACAAATTGCACATTCACTGGCAAAACACACTGAAAAACACAATGATGACCACATGCTTGCCGACTGGCAAGCACAAGAAACATGTCTCTTAGCGTACAATCACACAGCCCCGTTAACATATCAAACGTGAGAAAATATCTGAAATGTTTGCACTCACCAAGGCTTGATGGGAAGTGGCGAATAAACACTTTCTCCACCGAGGTTATCTTGCCGGTGTGACTGTGGATGCTGGAAAAAATGCAGGGGCAGATATTGATCTACTAGTAGACAATTTTGATTTTGTTGATTATGTTGCTTCATTTGTATAGTCTCACACTAGTACACACAACAACTTCACTTATTAAGCTAAGTTGTGTCTACTGGTACTACTAGTACGGTTTACTGTTTGTTTAATAGCACTACTAGTAAAGCTAAGAGTGGTTACCTGTTCTATCAGTGAAAAATGTAACTGTCTACTAGTGCTACTAGTAAATCCTAAAAGCTAAATGTATATGAGCAGGGGGGGACATGGATGCATGCAATTGGCTCCTCTGACTTGAGTCCACCACGTTAACCCTTCAATTGCTGATGATTATTTTGCATATTTACAACAAAAACACATAAAGCATCTATTTGTTGTTTGTTTTTTGGAGAAAAAAATTTCTTTGTATCTATTTCCACAAAAATTCACAGCATCCTGAGTTCTTATGTATGTATTTAGCCTGGACAAAACATTTTGTTCTGTGAACACGTGAAACACATGATAGAAGATTTAGATCCTGAAAGACGTGAAGCGCTGGAGTTACTGTGAATCATGCACTTATAACCTGATCTAAATCGGGGACATACATTGCAATAACCACACGATTTCTGTCATCATTTTAATTATAAATCTGCACCGCGGAGGTGTGTTAAGTAATATTGGGCCGACAGTCGGTTCCAAAATTGTAGGTGTCAACAATCGTAAACCGCATTCAATATCCATTTCATAATATAATTTTATAGGATATTCAACATTAATTAAATGGCCTACAATATATCTGACAATAGAAGGACAACCATTGTTATATGTATTTTCATAAGACTTTGTCCACAAATGAAAAGTCAAGTCTGCATCATGGCTACGTCATCGTCACCTGGGACTGCTGCAGAAAGTAGCTTTACTATGGTGATACATCGGGTCTGGATGGCTCTTGATGATGCCAGGAGAGAATTGGCAAAGCAGGGTGCTGAAGGCAACATGTTAGGCTTAACATGCAACTGGTAGGAAACTCAGTGCTACTTGTAACACTAGCATGACTGACAATACCTGTGACACCCAGTTTGACAACTTATACCAGCAATACTAGGAATATTAGTACTCCCAGTGTTACAAGCGATACTAGGAATAGTTGTATTCCTAGTGTTTCAAGCGTTACGAGGAATACTAGTTTTCCTTGTGTTACAAGCAATACTAGGAATATGAGTGATACTAATGATACTACTGTTCGTAGTATTGCTGGTAATACCAGCGTCACATGTATTACTGGCATCAGCAATAATACATTACCAAGTTATTCTTTATTGTAAGTTAATCTATTTCACTTTCTTTTTTCATTTTCTTTAACGTTAACAAGGATACAATGCTAGGCAGAGGTGTACTTGTGTAACAATTTATAGTATAAACGTTATTATTAATAAAACTTTTATTTCTTCCTAGGGGGAAGAAGAGAGGCAGTGATACATGACACGCACTGAATCAAGGCAGACCACGCCAGATATGAAATCGGCGCCTTCCAGGATTGCACCATTGTAAATGCCAACATTGTCCATCCAGCAATACCTCAAATGTTAGTATTCCCAGTGTTACAAGTGATACCAGCATTTCTGGAATTCCCAGCTTTACAAGTGATACAAGCGATACCAGTAACACGAGGTATACTAGTATTACCAGTGTTACTAGTGATACAGGCGATACCAGTAATACTAGGTGTACTAGTATTACCAGTGTTATTAGTGACACAGCTCAACCGACAGACTCCAGTCAGGAATCAGCTGAGAGCCTCCACTCAGGCAAGGCAGCGGGCCCAGATGGTTTCAGGCCAGGGTGCTCAAAGCCTGTGCCAACCAGCTGTGTGGAGTTTTACATCGACTCTTCACGCTGACTCTCAGCCTCCAGAGGATCCCAGTGATGTGATGTGATGGAGCATCTGCGTGTTCTTACACACGAGATCAGTTGATGAACATAAGGGCTATGATTCCGTCTGACTTACTACCAGTATTTTTGGTGTCAGTTTCAGAGTTGGTCCATCTTTTGGCTGGGTGGAAGAGACTGAGGAGGAGAGGGAAACATGCCGGTACGCTCGTTCGCCTTTGTCGAAGAGGATCGCGCACTCGGGACCGCTTCCCGGGATAATACTCTCCAACGTCCGCTCGCTCAGCAATAAGATGGATGAACTGGGGCTGATGTTGAGACGGAACAGAGACTTTTCCTCCTCTTGTGTTTTGTGTTTCACAGAGATGTGGTTGAGCGATCTCAACCCCGACACTGTGCTTCATCTGGAGGGTTTCTAGCTTCACCGTGCGGACCGGGTTCTGGAGCTCACCGGCAAAACCAAAGACGGAGGACTGTGTTTCTACATTAACAATCGCTGGTGTACGGATGTGACGGTGGTCTTTCAGCACTGCTCTCCCTCGCTGGAATGTCCGATCGCGAAGTGTAAGCCATTTTACTCCCCACGTGAGTTCGCTTCATTTATTCTGCATGTGGAGCGAACTTTCCCGGACTCTCCTGTGATTGTGCTTGGTGACTTCAACAAGGCGACTCTGAGTGAGGAGCTTCCCAGCTACAGGCAGGTTGTAAAATGTCCCACCAGAGAGCAGAGTGTGCTGGATCACTGTTACTCATCGCTCCACAACTCTTATACCGCCCTCCCTCGAGCTGCACTGGGTCTCTCTGACCACTTAATGGTTCATCTTGTTCCCACATACAAGCAGAAGCTGAAGCTGGCAAAACCTGTTGTGATGAGCATGAGGATCTGGACAAGTGAATCTAGAGAGGAGCTGCAGGCTTGGATGGAGACCACAGACTGGGAGGTGTTCAGGGCTGCGACCAATAATCTGCATGAGTATACAGACTTCATGGATCAGCTACTGTGAAAACTGCATACTTCCAACACGCACCAAGGTGAGTTATGCAAATGACAAACCTTGGTTCACAGCTAAACTCAGCCAGATTAGACGGGAGAAGGAGGCAGCTCGCAAGAGTGGGGACAGGAACTGCTACAAAGAGCTGAAGTATCGGTTTCAAAGGGAGCTGAAGAAAGCTAAAGCCACATACTCTGACAAACTTACGCAGCAGTACTCAGCCAATGACTCGGCTGCGGTGTGGAGAGGGCTCAAGGTGGTCACTAACTACAAGCCACGTGCCCCCCACACTCTGAACAACCTCGCTCTTGCACAGGACCTGACCAACTTCTACTGTCGCTTTGAGCAACCTTTTTGCACCAACACCTCTGTGGTCTCTCCAGCCCCATGTTCCACTTTACAACAACGGACAGTGCTGTCTCTTAGTGACACAACTAAGACGAACGATGTCACTGAGACAGCAAAGTCGACCACAGTCACTTTTGATGAGCCACCTCCTCACCTCCCTCCTCTTCCTCTTCCTCTTTCTCTTGACATCATCGAGCAAGATGTGTTCACTCAGTTCAGGAAGCTGAACCTTTGGAAGCATGCGGGTCCAGACAGAGTTTCCCCTGCCATCCTGAAGCATTGTGCTGCTGAGCTGGTTCCAGTGTCAATGCTTCCCTGCTTTAAGTCATTCCTGTTCCCAAGAAGGCCAGGATCACAGAACTGAATGATTACAGACCAGTGGCTCTGACGTCTGTGGTCATGAAGTCCTTTGAGCGCCTGGTTCTCTCTCACCTGAAACCAACACTGCTTCTCACCTGGAGTCATTGCAGTTTGCCTACAGAGCCATCAGATCTGTGGACGATGCAGTGAACCAAGCCCTTCATTTCGTTCTGCAGCATCTGGACTGCCCAGGAACCTATGCCAGGATCCTGTTTGTAGACTTCAGCTCTGCCTTTAACACGATTCTCCCAGCTCTGCTTGAAGACAAGCTTCGCCAGCTCAATGTGCCTGACTCCCTCTTCAGACTGGACTTCCTAACCAGCCGAAGTCAGCGTGTGCGGCTGGGGACAACTGTCTTCGACACTCGGACCCTCAACATCGGGTCTCCTCAGGGCTGTGTTCTTTCTCCATGGCTCTTCTCTCTGTACACTAACTGCTGCACCTCCAGCCATGAGTCCGTGAAGCTGATCAAGTTTGCGGACGACACCACCATCATCGGGCTCATCTCAGATGGAGATCAGTCGGAGGGAGGTGGAGCGGCTGGTGTCCTGGTGCAGCCACAACAACCTGGAGCTCAACACCCAGAAGACAGTGGAGATGGTCATAGATTTCAGGAGAGTAACAGTTTCTCTGACCCCTCTCATGTTAGCTGGTTTACGTATTCCTATTGTAGACTCCTTCTGCTTCCTAGGAACCACCATCAATGAGGACCTCAAATGGGAGCCAACCATCAGGTCCCTCATCAGGAAGGCCCAGCAGAGAATGTTCTTCCTAAGGCAGCTACGAAAACTATGACTGCAGACGAAGTTACTGGTGGAGTTCGACACGGCCATCATCCAGTCCATCCTCACCTCCTCTATCACTGTCTGGTACAACAGCGCCACCTCCAGGGACAAGAGCAGACTGCAGCGCATCGTACGTTCTGCTGAGAAGGTGATCGGTTGCAACCTGCCACCTCTTCAGGACCTGTATGCCTCTAGGACCCAGAGACGTGCAGGTCGGATCAGAGCCGACCCTTCTCATCCTGGAAATGGACTGTTTGTTTCTCTTCCCTCTGGCAGGAGGCTACGGCCCATCCAGACCAGAACCTCCCGTCACAGGAACAGCTTCTTCCCCTCAGCCGTCAGACTGTTGAATTCATGAACAGCCTTGTTATTATTTTATTTTATTTTATTTTATTTTATTTATTTTTTGTCAGCACTTTATTCCAAAACACTTTCCTAGTTGGTGGGCTCCCCACTGACCATGGCAATAAATTTGATTCTGATTCTGATTCTGATCATGCCTGGTCCCAGTTCCGAAGATGTCTCGTCCCAGGGGAAACAAAGACTATCGACCGGTGGCTTTGACATCACATGTCATGAGGACCCTGGAGCGCCTGATTCTTAATCAGCTCCAGCACATGGTCACAGCATCTCTGGACCCCCTCCAGTTCGCTGAACCGGGAACCTGAGTTACTGCGGGAGATGGAGCGTTACCAGTTAGATCTGGTGGGGCTCACCTCCACGCACAGCTTGGGCTCTGGAACCCAGCTCCTTGATAGGGGCTGGACTCTGTCCTTCTCAGGTGTTGCTCATGGTGTGAGGTGCCTGGCGGGAGTGGGGATACTCACAAGCCCCCGGAGAAACTTGGAGAGGCGTGATTGTGAGGAGCGGTTTACCTGATCTTGACCTGAATGGTTGTGTGTTGTTGGACTTCTGTGCAGACATGATTTGTCCATCACAAACACTATGTTTGGACATCGGGAGGCTCATAAGAGTACTTGGTACCAGAGCTCCCAAGGTCGTAGGTCAATGATCGATTTTGTGATCATTTCATCAGACCTGCGGCCTCATGTTCTGGACACTCGGGTTAGGAGAGGAGCAGAACTGTCAACTGATCACCATCTGGTGGTGAGCTGGCACTGATTGCGGAGGAAGCCTTTAGACCGACCAGGTAAACCAAAACGGACAGTGCGGGTGAACTGGGAACGTCTGGAGGACGAAGCCATCAGAGGAGCATTTCATTCAGCATGAGTGGTCGGTGTTCAAAACCGCCATGGCTGAAGCTTCAGTTGCGGCGCCTCAAGGGGCGGCAACCCAAGGACATCTTGGTGGATACCAGAGGTCAGGAAAGCCTTCCCGCTGAAGTAGGAGTTGTATTGAGACCTAATGTCTTGAGCGACTCTGGAGGCAGTTGCAAGGTACCGCGTGGCTCGAAGGGCTGTGGCTTCGGCTGTTGCTGAGGCCAAGCAGCGGGTGTGGGAGAAGTTTGGAGAATCCATGGAGGAAGACTTTTGATCGGCACCAAGCCGCTTCTGGAAAACGGTCAAGCACCTCAGGAGGTGGAGGCAGTGGAACATTCAAGCTGTTTACAGCAAGGATGGTTTGCTATTGACTTCTGGTGAGGATGTAATTGGCCGTTGGAAAGAGTACTTTGAGGACCACCCTCTGTAAGGGAGACGGAGCTGAAGGCTGATGGGCAGTCTTCGTTAATTTCTTGGGCTGAAGCCACTGTGGTAGTCAAAAAAATGCAGGGTGGCAAGGTTGCGGGAGTTGATGAGATTCGTCCTGAAATGCTGAAAGCTCTGGGTGTTGATGAGTTGTCTTGGTTGACACGCCTCTTCAACATTGTGTGGAGATCTGGGTTGGTACCAGATCAGTGGCAGATGGGGGTGGTGGTCCCTCTATTTAAAAAGGGGGACCAGAGGGTGTGTGCAAATTACAGAGGCATCACACTCCTCAGCCTCCCTGGTAAGGTCTACTTTAAGGTGCTGCAAAGGAAGGCGTGGGAGTATGGGGTGAGTGGTTCTCTACTGAGGGCTGTTCAATCTCTGTATTCCTGGGGCGGAGTTGTGTTCGTATACTTGGATGCAAGTCCGATGTATTCTCAGTGAGTGTTCCGTCAGGGTTGTGCTTTGTCCCCAATCCTGTTCTTGGTCTACATGGACAGGATTTCGAGGCACAGCTCTGATGAGGAGGGTTTGCAGTTTGGTGGCCTGAAGATCCAGTCTCTACTCTTTGCAGACGATTTGGTTCTGATGGTTTCATCATCGCGTGACCTACAGCTCACGCTGGATTGGTTTGCGTCTGAGTGTGAAGTGGCTGGGATGAGGATCAGCACCTCTAAGTCCGAGACCATGGTTCTCACCCGGAAACGGATAGATTGCTCTCTCCAGGTAGGGACTGAGATCTTGCCTCAAGTGGAGAAGTTTAAGTATCTCGGGCTGTTGTTCTCATGTGAGGGGAATAGGGATTTCGAGATTGGTCGGCGAATTGGGGCAGCAGGGGCGGTATTGCAATCCCTTTGCTGCACTGCTGTCCATAAGAGAGAGCTTAGCCAGAAGGCAAAGCTATCTACATACCAATCCATCTTCGTCCCGACCCTCACCTACGGTCATGAGCTTTTGGTCATACAAGCAACAAGTCATACAAGTGGCTGAAATGAGTTTTCTCCGAAGGGTGGCACACATCTCCCTTAGAGATAGGGTGATACGTTCTGTCACTCGAGAGAGGCACGGAGTAGAGCCGCTGCTTCTCCACATTGAGAGGAACCAGTTGAGGTGGTTCGGGCATCTCATCAGGATGCCCTCTGGACGCCTCCCTTTGGAGGTGTTCCAGACATGTCCAGCTGGGAGGACACCGAGGGGTCGACCCAGGACCAGGTGGAGAGATTATATCTCTACGCTGGCCTGGGAGCGTCTCGGGATCCCCCAGTCAGAGCTGGTGGATGTCGCTCAGGAGATGGGCATTTGGCGTGACCTCCTGAAGCTGCTGCCCCCACGACCCGGCAACGGATAAGCGGGCAACGATGGATGGATGGTTTTGCAGTCTGAGTAAAGATTGCTTGTGCAATACATTTCTAGAGATGAGGCTGTTCTCAGTACTTCAAAACAGAAATGCATTAATTTTGTGCTAATTTCAATCTCTTCTGTATTTAAATTTCTTCTTGCATTAAACAGAGATTGAAAAAAAGCCACTCTGACGATCAACTGATTGCAGTCTTCAGACACCTGATTGTTGAGTTCGTGTCCTCTTGATTGGTTGGAACAAAAGCCTGCACCCACTGCGGCCCATTGAGGACCGGTTTGGCACCTGCGATTTATGGAGTTGCTAAAATGCATAATGAAAATGTGTCAGCAATTGAAGGGTTAAATTTGGCCGGGTTGCCTGACCCGCCTCCTCATTTGCATTTGGCTCCACTTGTAGTACTTGTCGCCAAATACGTCTACTCGTACTATTAGTGAACACTGTTCAGCTCAACAAGTAGTTCTAGTAACCACTTTTAAATTCACTAGCGTTACAAAAGCGTCTCCTAGTAAAGTAGTTTTTGCCCTACCAGTCATACATGTGACACTTTTTGCTTCACTACTTACTAGCCACTACTAATTTGCGCATGGTCACGAGTCAAACAAAATCGAGTACTGGTACTCAAAAAAGTAGTACTAGTAGAGCAGAACACGGCCGCCACCTGGAGCTGAACACGCCCAAAACGATGGCGATGTCAGTGGATTTCAAGAAGCAACCCCCAACACTGCCCCCCTTCACCATCAGACGAAGCCCTGTGAGTGCTGCAGACAACAACCACCAGACACAAGAACAGTTTCTGACCCTCTGCCATAACTCTGACATAACTCTACAAACTGTGAGCCATTTTGACTGTTCATGACAGTTTTGCACAGCACTCTTTTCCCTCTTCGCACTTTCGGTTGAGACTTTGTGCTGTATATTGCATACAGGTGTGTATATATTGTAAATATCCATTGTTGCATGCTATTCTTAATGCGTGATACCTTACTGCAATTATTGAGAGTCACCATCAGCCAAAAAATAATTCCTGTATCACTCGTTGTTATACTGGCCATTACAGCTGTTTCTGATATTGATCGTGAAGAATTACAAAAATGGATAATCAAGCCTGAATCGATTTCAGTTTTATGGTGAAAAATATCAGTCACTGAAGCATTTAAAGCAGGCTTAACTAACAAGTTTGTTAATAAGAAAACAAAATTAACCCATGCATCATCTTGGCAAAACATTAGTGGCTGCATTTCAACACGTGCCTTAGTGCAATGGTTATCAGAATTGTTGAGACTGATTTGAGGAGTGATTTCTTTGTTGATGCACGGAGATGGTTCTCTTCCTCCCGCTGTCCATATCTTTGTCGCCATTATTGTAATGGACAACATACTGTTCACAGTTTTGCAACTGACACATTGTGGACTGATGGAGTGCCATTCCATCCCATGCATTACTCAACCCCAACCTGTTTTTCTTTTACATGACACACTGACCATGGCCACAAGAATAAAATATAGAATTAAGTATATTCCATTTTATATTCAGTATAAAGAAAGGATAACAAAAAAGAACAATAACAAATACTCAATCTATCTATTTTATTTATGTTTATGTTTTGCTGTATTGTGACAGAAACTGTCATTTATAAGCAGTTTACAAGCTGGAAATGTGTTTCAGAGGGTTTTTTTGTAACAACAGTAGAAGTGGTGTCATTCCTTTCACATGTATGTTTAATGTGGGCGTCCCAATAGCAGTAATTAATGTGTTCATGACAGTAGATACGATGTAACCTGAAATGAGTAGCACATACTGATATTGTTTTTATAGTCGCATCCGCCATTAACTGCAGTTAAGACGGGATTGTATAAGGAGCATTTGACCATGTTGGTCAGGCATCGCTGTTAATAAGACAACATTGCTGTCAATTCAGAATGGGACGAAAAGGGTCACTCAACAACTGTCAAATAGAAAATGCCTTGGGTTTGAGAATGTGTTGAATCTGTTTAAAAAAGTAAAAGAAAAATGTTGTGATTTAATATCTGCCAGTAATCATTGATCAGTTAATTGTTTACATTTCAACCTCAAATTTGGTATACTGGCTACATTCCAATGTTCTGATGAAATCGGACAAGAGACACTCCGATGGGATTGGTATCTTTCGTTTTTTCTAATATGTGTAACCCCTGTGACGAGACCCTCACTGCACGACAAGGACAAGATGATGTCTGTCATCTCCGTCTGCCCGTTGGACTACAAATTGGCCGTAAAATGGCTAATGAACTCTGCAGTGATGTAAACTAGCATAGGCAGGCCAGACACTAGAGTCGCCATGGCAACAGGATCCACAAACATGGGGAATGTTTACTTTCTTTTGTTTATATAATTACTTTTTCGTCCTAGCAACGGAATGTTGTATAACTGTGTCTGAAATACCTCAGTATATGCTTACCGTCTGCACCGGATGGATACACAAACTGCCTGGAGTGAAACAGTCTGACATTGGTGCCAATCACACTGTGAATTTAGCTTCATTTCAACAACAGAGACACCTGTGATCCTAAATCGACCAGAAATGAGTGCTTGTGTGTGGCTGTGCGTGTGTGTGCCAGACACAGTTACTATCGTGAGTGTTAACAGACCCAAACCCATTGCACCTGAAATTTGATGAAATGGCTACAGCACACCAGTGATTTGCTTTGATTATATGTCATATTAGGCATTCTCTGTTTTTAGGATGACTATTTTTCCATGAGTAACATCTGACATGTATTTTCAGTTCACTCATGCAGAGAAACTATGCAACATGAAAAACATGGGATGACGAGGCCATTTCAAACACTATGAACCTTTTTAGTTCTGAGAAGGATTTGCTGGAACAATTTCAAGAGCCATCCTCTTCTCATATTATGTGGGAGATTCTTGACATCAACGCTGCTTTACAGGCGCACTTGTAACAAAGTCAGACGGGTGAGGCGGGGAGCAGGGAGGAGACTAAAGGTCAAGTCCAACAAAATTAATAACAAAACTAACCGAATACACTCAACTTCTGCACTAGAAGGAGGCTGGTAAACAAAGAACAAAAAACGCTATGTACAGCCAGGCGGACGCAGCACCGATAGGCGAGAGCTTGCAATGATTTTTTTATTTTTTTATTTTTTCAACAACTAAAAAACTTTCTTCAGACCACGTGTTCAAAATTGATGTCGGGACAACCATGAAAATAGAGCCTTAACTTCAGTTTCAAGGTTCAGATTTTTAATAACATAAGGCAATTACGATAGATGGGTAAGTCTCGGGATGACACACAAAGGTACAAAACACAGTAACAGAGCTTGGTCCTCAGATGGGTGCACAGGCTGTGGAGAAACTCAAATAAATGAAAGGCAGCCGAATAAAAAAAAAATGTGTACATGTGTTGTCATAACGAGGGATGCACCCAAAATTTAACTTCTCAGGGAAAAAAGGGTATTTTTACCATTGAAACAATGATGCTGAAACTGGAAATTGTGATGACGCAACCAAAACCACAATCAATGTGCGACCCTCTGTATACAGCCAACAGGTGTGTGGCGTGGTGAAAGACTGACAAATTCTGGAATGTAAGATCTGCAATGCTGTAATTACAAGAGCGCGTGCATCTGGAAATCAGTTCACTTATTCTAGCACTTATTAAACCCTGGAATTGTCAAATTCAAACAGCACTGCTCGCAAACTCCCCATGACAGTGAAATCACAGCAGTGGGTGTTATAAAGCATGATCTCTATTCTTGCCGCTGTTTAACCACTAACAACAGAGACCCAACACATCCTCACTCCTATGGTGTAACATAATGACATAGGGAAGTGGACTTTTGCCTCCTATGCTGATGCCCAAGGTAGGCTTTGGCATTACATGATGACACATTAGGCCTTCAAGTGAAGCACACATAATCCTGAAGCCTCAATGCGTTTAACTCATGTTGATCCCAACACTGTCACGATGGAGGAGAGCCAAGTATACTGCGTTCCAAATTATTATGCAAATGATGTTTTTGTTTGATTTTCCAAAATACTTGCAAATAACGATCAACATAATTTTCAAGTCATTAGCTGTCGAAATTTATTTCAAATGTTATTGAACAAAACTCCTAATGAAAACAGTATTTAAAAAATAAATAAAAAACTTAAAATGCACTGTTCCAAATTATTATGCACTACATAGTTTCAAGACATTTTCTAGTTTGTGAGCTCTATTTTCAGTTCTTTACAAACGAGGTTCTCATCCACCCCCGGGACCGAGGAGCTTACGAACAACCTCGGTGACTTCGGCCCGGGTGATGAGAGAGTCGTCTGAGTCCTCAGTCCCCGCTTCCTGAATGGAAGACGTGACGGCGGGATTGAGGAGACTCTCGAAGTATTCTTTCCACTGCCCGACAACATCACCAGTCGAGGTCAGCAGTCTCCCCGCCGCACTGTAAACAGTACTGGTGAAACACTGCTTCCCCCTTCTGAGGCGACGGACGGTTTGCCAGAATTTCTTCGAGGCTGACCAATAGTCCTCCTCAATGGCCTCTCCGAACTCCTCCCAGACCCGAGTTTTTGCCTCCAAGACTGCACGGGAAGCGGCACGCTTGGCCTGTCAGTACACGTCTGCTGCCTCGGGAGTCCCACAGGCCATCAAGACCCGATAGGACTCCTTCTTCAGCCTGACGGCATCCCTTACTTTCGGTGTCCACCACCGGGTTCGGGGATTGCTGACACGACAGGCACCAGACTCCATGACACCACAGAAACTCTCCCGCAGGTGGGAGTTAAAGACGCCACTGACAGCGGTTTCCGCCAGGCGTTCCCAGCAGACCCTGACAATACGTTTGGGCCTGCCCGGCCTGACCGGCTTCCTCCCCTGCCAGCGGATCACACTCACCACCAGGTGGTGATCGGTCGACAACTGTGCCCCTCTTTTCACCCGAGTGTCCGAGACACGTGGCCGAAGGTCAGATGACACGATCATAAAGTCTATCGTAGACTTCCGGCCAAGGGTGTCCTGGTGCCATGAGCACTTATGGACACCCTTGTGCTCAAACATGGTGATCGTTATGGACTGTGGGTGGCACAGAAATCCAGCAGTAGAACACCGCTCAGGTTCAGATCGGGTAGGCCGTTCTTCCCAATCACGCCCCTCCAAGTCTTGCTGTCATTGCCTACGTGGGCGTTGAAGTCTCCCAGAAGAACAATGGAGTCCCCGGTTGGGGCACTGTCAAGTACCCCTCCCAGTGACTCCAAGAAAGCCGGGTAGTCTGCACTGCTGTTCGGCCCGTAAGCTGCGACCGCTGTGAGACACCTGTCCCCAACCCGCAGGCGTAGAGACGCGACCCTCTCGTTCACCCGGGTAAACGAAGCTGCAGAGCTGCGGGGCTATGAGCAAGCCTACGCCAGCCCGCCGCCTCTCCCCACAGACAACTCCAGAAAAGTAGAGGGTCCAGCCTTTCTCGAGGAGTTGGGTTCCAGAGCCCAGGCTGTGCGTGGAGGAGAGCCCGACTATATCTAGCCGGTACCTCTCAACCTCCTGCACAAGCTCAGGCTCTTTCCCCCCCAGCGAAGTGACATTCCATGTTCCAAGAGCCAGAGAATGTCCACACGAACCAGGTCGTCGGGTACCCCGCCCTCGACTGCCACCTAGTTCTCTTTGCACCCAACCCCTATGACTCCCTCTGTGGGTGGTGGGTCCGCAGGAGGGATGGCCCATCTCGTTCATTCGGGCTTGGCCCGGCCGGGCCCCATGGGCAGAGGCCCGGCCACCAGGCGCTCGCATTCGAGCCCCAACCCCAGGCCTGGCTCCAGGGTGGGGCCCCGGCTGTGCCATGCCGGGCGACGTCACGGTCCTTGATGTTGTTGTTTTCATCGGGGCTTCTGAACTGCTCTTAGTCTGACCCGTCACCTAGGACCTGTTTGCCATGGGATACCCTACCAGGGGCATATCGCCCCCGACAACATAGCTCCTAGGATCATTCAAGGTACACAAACTCCCCCATCACGATAAGGTTGCAGTTCCAGGGAGAGTTGCATCAAATATTTTGGAAAATCAAACAAAAACATCATTTGCATAATAATTTGGAACGCAGTGTAAGGGGTTAATTATTGCAAGTAACATCCTATGTAATTCAGTGGAGAGCGCAATCTACACACCGTCTGGAATACTACATGGTAAGGAAAATCGTTTTTACTACACTAAAATGCCTATACATCGACATGTAACGCTGAAGGTTGCTTTTGTCATTATTACAGGATGTAAAAGTCCACGTAGTGACAGTGAGGGACCAGTTCTTCTAACATGTCTACAGCAGAATTTCCTTTAATTGCCGTGTAGAGAAGAATGACGAGCACACTGTTTTTTTTAGAATCTGAGACCCTTTGATCATAATCATACTTGATCCAAGCAGTAATGGTCATATTTGGACGTCACGTTTCAAATGAGAACAATCGCAAACCACTGTTTTAACACAGCTGTCAGGGGCATTGGAGGTCCTTAATAACACAACATGTTTACGCCACGATTAAAGTTTGACAGACGAGCTTCAACAAACGAACGGTGATGATTTTGTAAATACGCATCACAGTTTGCCGGTTAGCCCATAATGCAATTTGGTTAACCCTTTTGAGCTCTATCACTTTCTGCATATAATTACTTGGACGATGTCTTGCCTTTTGAAACGTGAAAGCTACCGTAGCTTTATCCATACTTTCAACTGCCTGGTGCAAGAGTTGATCTCAACACTGGATGGGAGAATTTTTTACGAGTCGTACTCCACTATTTGGCTTTGAAGACTCTTCACCGCCTGCTCGTCGAATTCTTCTCATTCTTGGTCACGGTCAGCTCAAACCTGATCCTGCCAAAATCAAGGCTGTAGTAGACTGGCAAACTCCCCACTCCCGCAAACAACTTCAACAGTTCCTGGGGTTTGCAAAATTCTACAGAGGCTTTATAAGGAATTACAGCTGTGTCGTTTTCCTCTAACCTCTCTAACCTCAATCAAGAGATCTTTCCTGTGGACTCCAGAAGCAGACGCTGCCTTCCACAGACTCATGCAACTGTTCTCCTCGGCTCCCATCCTCATTCACTCAGACTCTTCTCGTCAGTTCATCGTTGAGGTCCACGCTTCCGACACCGGCATCGGTACTGTCCTCTCCCAACGTTCCACCCTGGACAACAAGATCCACCCCTGCGCCTTCTACTCCCGGAAGTTGACCCCAGCTGAGCAGAACTACGATGTGGGCAACAAGGAACTCCTGGCTGTGGTAGCGGCGCTACAGGAGTGGATACACTGATTGGAGGGTTCCTCTGGCATCTTTCTTGTCCTCACAGATCACAAGAACCTGCTATACTTCAAGACAGCCAAGGGAATCAATGCACGCCCGGCTTGTTGGGCTCTCTTCCTGCGTCATTTCCAATTCTCCATCTCTTACCGCCCAGGCTCCAAGAACACCAAACCCAATGCCCTCTCCCACCTTTACGACCACCACCAACCCCATCCTGAGACAATCCTACCCAACTTATGCTTCATCGGCGCAGCCATGTGGGACATTGAGATGGCGGATACCACCCCCAGTCTAACGGTCAGTCTGAGAGAACTAACCAGGCCCTCGAAGCCTCCCTTCGTTGCATACCACCGGGACAGAAGGTTTGGCTCTCCACCCTGGACATTCTTCTACAGGTCGAATCTCGAAAACTAGCTCCCAAATACATCGGCCCTTTCGAAATCGAGACCATCATCAATCCCTGAGCCGTCCGCCTCAAGCTACCAGATTCCTTAAAGAGCCATCCCACCTCCCATGTCTACCTCCTCAAGCCTGTCTCCTCCAGCCCTCTCCACTCCTCAGATGATTCTCCTCCTCCTCTTCTCATTGATGACCACCCCGCCGTGTCCACAAGATCCTCAACTTCCGCGGCCATGGCTTTCAGTACCTGGTCGACTGGGAGGGATACGGGCCGGAAGAACCTTCCTGGATTCCTCTGTCTTCCATCTTGGACCAAAGACCTCTCCATGACTTCTACCTGGAGTACCCACCCCACAAGGCCAGGTGGCGCATCTTGTGGGGGGGGACACAGACACACACTTGTACTTGATCCTGCAATCTATCCGTTTAAACATCGGTCAGAAGACAATCGGCGTCAGCTCGTCACATGTTCATCTTGGTATGATCCTCCGCATTCGTCCCGACAGCCTGAATAGTTCAACTCAGAACCTTGGACATTTTGCCAAGCACTTTCATTTCGTGAGTTTTATTGACTGATCTCCATTTTGTATATTCCAGTGTGCCTGTGTCTGTGACCCTGGTCCCTCTTCCCCTTATACTGTGGACTTGTTTCGTTTTCTTCGACTTACTACGCGCTCACAGATGCTATTGACTCATTCAACCCTTTCTGTTTTTGGCTTTGGACTTTGTCGCCATCTCGTGTTGTGTTTTCGTATTGCATTTAGTTTCTTTTCTCGGCTCCCTTGGTTATTTTATAGTAGAGTGTACCTGTGTTATGTCTGTATTTGTTAGATCCTCCTTCTAGAGTATAAGTAAAGTACATTTTTGTTTTCTGTTAGATCTTTTTGTTCTTTGTTTCTGGTCTTGGTTAACTCCTTTACTGAGAGTAAGTAACAGAAGTGAGTTTAATTATACTGCTGAACTCAAACTCCGGTCTCTGTCTGCTGCATGTGAGTCTCCCGTCTACATTCATTACAACTCAGATGGAGTCAAAATCGGAAGTGACTGTGCTGTTATAATCCAAACTGGCCTCCAGACATGCTACCTAATGCCAGCTAGCACTTGGTCTGAACAAGAACACAGAACAAAACTGTAGTTCCGTTATTTATATTCAAATGAAACATCTGCTGTGACAGCAGAGCAGATGAATTGACCACTAATTGTTGTAAATAATTTACCATGGCCCTGGTGTATCTCCACATCTCTGGTCTCAAGAGCCAGGAAAAAAATATTATGGTCTGTCCTCAGACAGTTGTGTGTCTAGTTCCTCTGATTAAAACATTTGTCAGGTGTAAACCCTCTGTCCAGTCATCATTGATTAACCCGGCCCTTCAGGTTATATTCGTGGGCCGACGCTAGCACAGCACGTATTTTAAAATGTCAGGTTTTTTTTTTTCTCTGCAATCCCAAGACCTGATGTTTGCTAAGAGAATCATGAAACTGTGTACATTACGGCAAGTGACTTGATAATGCATGTAAGAGTGATAATGCTTATTTAGCAGTTGTTCCCATTAGTGGGGAGAAATTATTGCTTTCGTCTGCAAAATCTCAAGGACAGTTGCGCTAAAGTTGCATTAAATAGTTAGATTTGAGCACAAAATAATCCTCTAAGGACTGACAAGTGCTATTTGTGTGGGGGTGCGGTGCATTGCGGCGGAGATAAAGGAGACTTTTTACTGATATCTGAATCTGATTATGTCAAAGAAATAAAATGGACTTATGGGCCACTGTATAACCATGATCAGTGTCTCTTTGATTTGATGTGTCACTTGGTATTATTATTATTATGAATGTATTATTTTTTAAAAGCTCAAATCAGTCTGATGACTGACTTAATGGAAACTAAAAAGTATTCACGCAAAATTTTTTATGTCATATCTGCTAAAGGTCTCCTGATAAAGAATTTGAGTTCTCGGACATTAAAAAATGGTAGTGCATGAGTAATCAAGGAGTTGAAGAGGCCAGGATGAGGATCAGCACCTCCAAGTCTGAGGCCAAGGTTCTTGACCGGAACAAGGTGGTTTGCTTTCTCCGGGTCGGTCGAGTTCTTGCCCCAAGTGGTGGAGTTTAAGTATCTCGGGGTCTTGTTCTCAAGTGAGGGAAAAGGAGAGCGTGAGATTGATAGACGGGTTGGTGCAGCGGCAGCAGTGATGCGGTCACTGTATCGGACCGTCGTGGTGAAGAGGGAGCTGAGTCACAAGACGAAGCTCTCGATTTACCGATCGATCTACGTTCCCACCCTCACCTATGGTCACGAGCTTTGGGTAATGACCCAAAGGATGAGATCGCTGATACAAGCGGATGAGATGACTTTCCTCCGCAAGGTGGCCTTAGATAGAGGGCGAGGAGTTCTGTCATCCGGGAGGAGCTTGGGGTCGAGCCGCTGCTCCTGCACATCGAGAGGAACCAGTTGAGGTGGCTCGTGCATCTGATCTGGATGCCCCCTGGACGCCTCCCTGGGGAGGTGTTCCGGGCATGTCCTACTGTGAGGAGACCCCGGGGAAGACCCAGGACTCGCTGGAGAGATGATGTCTCCGGTTTGACCTGGGAACGCCCCGGGAGGAGCTGGAGGAGGTTTGTGCGGATCGAGAAGTTTGGGCTTCCTTGCTCCGAATGCTGCCTCCGCGACCCAACTCTGCATTAACGGCAGAAGAAGGCGAATGCGAGGCGATGACAAATCAACTGAATACAGTAAGAAGAGAAGATTTGAAATCCATTTTTTTTTATTGGTGAACTGTGCTTCATAAATGAAATGCAAAAGTAAAGGTCAAGCACATCCGCAAACCAGTTTGGCCAGGTATTATTAAAAATGTGAAACAAATACAACAATACAGTTAAATAAATAAAATAAGGCTGTTTTCAAAAATGTAACACAAATACAGCGATTCAGTTAAATAAATAAAACTCTGAAATAAAATAAGGCTGTCTCACTTAAGTTTAATATAGCAATTCAAAAATGAATCATGGAAGTATAACACACCTCTAAATGAGGCAAAATGAAGAACCGTTGATACTCATAATTAATTGCAATACATTTTTTAACGTGTTAAATTGCGGCATAATTAATTATTTAGCTATTAGCTTTCATGTCATTTCATTGTTAGCATTGCTCAATTCATTTATTTGTATGTGTTTTTTTTCATTCTTATTTCATCATGATAAAATATTGGGTTTGGCATGACTGTAAAAATAAAAGAATACATATCAAATGACTGCTACATATTGTCTTGTTTCCTGATCAAGAGGTGTCATGGAAGCGTGGCATCAAGGTCGAGAAGAACAGAAGAAAGAGCGTAGCAGGAGTCAGCAGAGACTCTGCGGGTGAATGGTTCAAAACAAAGCAGTCCAATTGCAGATCACTGTGGTATTTACATGATAATAAATGCCATTCACAATACGTGAAACACACAAACAAACAAACCCTTGTGTTGGTGCCGCTTCATCGATTTGCTGGCCCAGATAACACATTTCATATCCGCCACCATATTCAGCTTTCTTACCTGCCGTTGTGTAAGGACCAAAGAAACAATCCATAAGAACATATAATCCACAGTTACATTTTCATTTTTTCAGAAAGTCGACTTAAAAACAACAACAAAATTCTAATAATAATAATAATATATTTTGACAAATGTTAGCTGACTCAAGCAGCATTTTAATGTATCATTTTAATTTTATATATTATTATCTTAATATGATAATAATAATATAATAAACTCCTGTTAAAGTATAATAACAACAACAACAACAACAATATGTTATACTTGCAGCTTCAAGCAGAATTTTGTGATAGGACCGATAATTATGTACCATATGGAGTTAGTAAATGCTATACACTACCAAGTGAATAATACTTGTAGTCAAAATAGGGGTGCCGAGTCTTTCTATTCTGTCCAGCCTTGTCATCCATCCACCTTACAATGGTGCATTGCAAACTGAGCCACATTCAGTATGTCATCTCACTCCAAAACAGTAGTCATTTTTAAATTTGGGTTTTTACCTGTTTTGAACCCATTTATTTGGCACTGTATTTAGTTTGAAGCCATTTACTAAATGGTGAGCTAAAGCATAATGGCCTTCAAGTCTCAATAAAGTGATCTTTGAGGGCATCATAACTCGTCCACTAATCTTGGCAGCCCAATTGCTGTGGCAAGAAAGTTTCCGACATCCCCACGCACAAAGAACACCTACATTCTCATTTGTCATTGATTCACGAGAAGACCTCCAACAGGTCAACGGGCATGTTGTGCTCACAGCTCAACACAATGCGGCCATCGGTGCCCATGCCCTTCAGTAATGAGAGCAAATTCACACTGGCCACATGTCCCTGAGTGTCTGGTGATACCAGTGTTCTGCGGCCTGCAAAATGATCCTGCATGGTGGCTCAGTGATGACCACATGAGGCAGTGATACGTACTGATAGTAAGTACTAAAATGAGATCTTCAGACCCGCTGTCGGACAGTATGGGACATCCCACTGGAGAAGAGACTCACGGTCTGATCAGAGTCATCCCATGATGTTATATGGATAAGGAGTGCATGCCGACCTGAGGAGACCTAACACAACCAATTGACCCCACATTCTGAATGTCCGAATGGAATTTGCACCAAAGTTGGATCAGATCATGAGCTGATTCTTCAGCTCATTTTGAGCATCTTTCTGAATTGAGATCGCAACAGGAATAACTACAGAAGTTATCCCTTGCAGTCCTGCGTTGCATGTTGACAAGTGGCTTTCAAATGAATATAAATGGTTCCCCATGGGAATTTGTGATGCTTTAGGCAGCGCTTCACAAACATTTCCAACATGAACAAAAAAAAAAAAAAAACTTCCATCCATGTTTTATGGTTCCCAGGAAACGCCACCAACAGGGAACGTTACAATGATATGAGTGAAAGTCTACTGTGTAACGTAGAAAAGTAAAAGATGAGCGGTAGAGATCAATGAAAAAAATCTGTTTCTAATCTAAAGTGTTGAATGGGAGTAAACAAAGCAGGCTCTGCCGTTATCCATCGTTTTTTTCTGTGACTTGGTCCACGAACTCACTAGCTCCTGATGGGCACACACACATATGCGCACACACAGCCATACACTCCCCTAATCCTCCCTTAAATGTATTCCAGCAGCTGGTGATGAAATGGATACGTCTGTGTCTCATGTTTCACTGATAGGTCAGAACCACCGCTCCGGTCAGAGGAAAGAATGTGATGTCATCAACTTCTGGGGTGTAACAAGAGACCTCCCCTCAGACCATGATTTCGAAGATTAACTTTAGAAGCTGTTCAGTAAGTCATGGGTAAATAAATGTGTTAGTACCAATCAGACTTCAATCACATTTGGGGAGAAAAAGTCAGTGATGTTTTCCCTCAAAATTACTTGAAATATTGAGTGTGAAATGTAGAGGTCAGTACAATAGGTCCTTATTGTTGGCTACAATTAAATGGAACATGACACTGACAGAAGCCAAATCTACAGCTGCACCACAACAATGAATAAAAACATGAAAAAGTTAGACCAAATTAATTTTCACTCTACACTCATACGGGCAAGTTCAAATGAGCATTACCATTATAAGAATGGTTAATTTCAAGTAGCTGTGTTTAGAGAGGTGCAGGTAGTGGGTGGATGGCTGGAAGGGAGCAGGGCAGTCTGACAACACCTCCCAAATAATTGTGTTCAAAAAGGTGTATACATTTGGGCTTTGGGAAATTAGGTAACTGTCTGAAGATGTCTTTGAACAGTGAAGGCACAGCTTTTCACCGTGGGTTGAGAGACGAGACAAGTCCTGCTGTCTTCCTTTTCCTTTTTAAAATGTGGACAGAGGCTAGGATGCAAGCATTACAGGGGACTGAAAATGTTGGTAGGGATTGCTACAGCTGTGGTGGCCAGTGGAGAGACGTCAGTGAGGAGTGGCAAGACGAGGGAAGACTAATGGTCCTTTGGGATTTTGTCTTAAATCCACCTCTGAGTTTACACTGACAGACAGACAAAGAGACACATATTTTTCATTGCCATTTTTGTTTTGTACATTTGTTATACCATATGGACCACGTTTAGATGAGGATGGCACAAGTGAATGACTGGATGCGACAAACTTCCAACCTTGTGAAAACCACGTCTACATGGCAGCAGTGCGGCTTATTGCCTGGGGTGGATACGGGTGGTGTAACTAAAGTAAGAAATATAGATATATAGTAAGTGATAACTGAAGTACAAGCTATTCAGTCTGGCCTCATTAAACAGCTTTCATGTAATAGATTGTAGCTAATCGCTATTCTACTCATTTATCAAAGCAGCTGTGATGAGCGCCACTTGAACACTATAAACATGTGTGTTGTGGTTTCAGACCAGATCAGCAACAATCTAAAATCTGACTCTTTCCAAAAGAATGCAATATTGATGTTCAATCACATGTTTAAAGACATATTAGACATACAAACTATTTAGTCTGTATTAATAACATTGAATAGTGCATACAGACAGGGAAGACCAGAGCATTTAAAACAATGTTTCCTGAAGCCACAGTTACTCTTCACATCCAGGTTCTCATTAAGGAATGATATAACATCCAGTCGGGGAATGAGCCAAACCAGACTCCAGGCATGAAGCAGCCAATTTGGGTTTTCGCTCTACTGATTTTTATTTATTATTATTATTATTTTTTTTTTTACATACACTATTGGGACAGGCTATGGACAAGGGTGAATCACAAAGATATCTTGGAATCAATATTAAAGTGCAGTGAGTTCTAGTCTGTTTCATTTTGCACTGTACTGCACCCGCTGGTCATTTTCTGCATCTTGAGCCGAGTTGCCTCAGGCAAGGTTTCAAGCCACCCGTGTGCTTGATAGAGACAAACGAGACGAAAACCACCTTGACAAGCAAACTCAAGTCCGAGACCAAAGACCGGTTTGCATGTGTTCACATCTTGGATTTTTTTTATTTTTGACACACAGTCTGTCGTGTGAAGGTGCCATAAAGGGATTTAGGGTGCATTTATGCAGGCACACACAGCAGTCACAGACTGTGCAGTGGATGTAGATATTAGTGCAATCTTTTGTTGCTCGCTTTTCTGTGTGAATAGACTGGCAAATACACTTTGTTTCCTTGGGAGCAATGTCCATTAAGTCCATTTAGCCATGTATCCCATTAGTATCAAATCCCATCTGCCTGGTGGCCCTCAAGGGCTTAAATGTCTGTGTGTGTGTGTGTGTGTGTGTGTGTGTGTGTGTGTGTGTGTGTGTGTGTGTGTGTGTGTGTGTGCCTGTGTTCATAAGTTCATCCTCAGCCAAAAACTAATCAAATATCAGATTCATCAGTTCCCACCTGTCCTCCTTCCACCCATGTGTCTCTGACCTATCTGATTGGCTGCCAGGCTCCTATTCCATTCAACAATTCAACAGCGCAGATAATAAAAAGTGACCTGTCCCATCGTTGAACTGTCAACTACACCCACCTAACTAAGATGAATAGCGGGCAGGTGAAACCTTTTTTTTTTTTTCATAAGATCATGGTCTTTATTAGGTGCATTTGCATTATGTGCATGTTCAAGTAATAATTACAGAATTAAGTCATTGCCTGATTGGGTTTAATATGTAAATTTTGACCAAAAAAAATGATGAGCTGCTCTTTCATCATAAAGAGCATCAAATGTTTGTGTTGATACTGCACTGTGGTGCTACTCTGCTTATGCTAATGCAGATGCTTCATGTTCATATGTGCCGTGGCGTCTATTACAGTGCCCACCTCAAGCCTGGTATATGTACTTCATATGTACAATGACGATGAAGATTCTATTCTAATGTACGATTGATACAATGTATCAATTTTGATCATTTTCATTTTGGACGACGGAAAACATGTCCTCTCAGCACTTTTTGGAAACCATCTTGGAAAATGATGGCATAGATGTGCGTTTCCTTGTGTATGTAGCACAAATCTGGAAATGAACAGGGCGATCCAGTTCCTGAACTTGGTGACGTGGTACGAGCGGGTTGTGAGGCCGCAAATGTCAACAGCTACATCATCAGCGTATATCTTGGTGCATGCTGTTACCTGTTGGACTATGTGCTACATGCATGAAAGTCCTCACACAGCTAACCCATCACTGTGGATCTTCTAGCCCGAGTTGTTTGGCTCTTGTGGTTTAGCTTTACATTCGTGCCAGATGGTTCTTTTGACGAGACTGACGTTATGTGCAATTACCGTCAATATGGACTCAGTTACAAAGCCTCATATGGTGCAGTTGCTGTCCTCTTACAGAACCTGTGGGAGAGACAGGGGTGCCATTGGAGTGATGGAGGAATTGAAAGTAAGAGTAGGATTGCAACAGGATATGTTGATAGTGATGACTTATAGTGAGAGTAAAGATGAGTTGGGAGGAAACTTAGGGTTTGGCGGAACAAAGAGGAGACAAGAAGCATCTAGCTCAGAAGAACCAAGACAGAGTCAAGACAAAATAATAAATGTGTGTAAGAATGTGAGAGATGGAAATTGCAGGGTGTGGAAGTTCTTAACTCATAGAAGCTGACATGATTGCATTCTAAACAGTGGGGTCTTAAACAATAATGGTGTGAGAACAGAGGTCAATGTTTTTCTGTTTTTTTTTTCTTGAAAAGCAAACAACAAATGTAAAAGTGGCATTGTTAATAGGCCCCAAAAGAGTTTTTTTTATTTTTTTTTTCCACCCTTATGGGGTCCACCCTTTTCATTGTCTCTACAGCTGTAAAAAAAATCTGGAAAGCTGAAGAGACTTTCAGTCCAATACATTACACTGACGACTCATGACATTTCTAGCATAAAATACATGTGAGGTCCACTGTCATACACACATGGACATAAATAATCATTCTGTCAAAATGGGGCCTACAGTTCCCATTTCAAAATATTTTCAAATATTTGCTTTGCCGACACTGGTGGTAAATAAGTGTAATTGCAAGCTGTCGTAAAGCTTGATCTCCGGTCCCGCCCTCTATCTTGAGTTTATTTGTTTATGAAGAAAAACCAAGGCGAAAGAGTGAAAAACGTCATCACAGATGGCAATACACGCAGCACAGTCAAGCTTATATGTGCAAAGGGAATTGCAGAAACATCTACGATACAACATCAGGACGAATGGAACTCTGTGATTCAGCCAGTGAGGAGAGCCAAAGTCCAACGAGAGACTGAAGCAGCATTAAGACCAACAATAATAAAATATTGTTTTGACTGGACGTTTAAGAATGAAACAAAAGGCAAGGTTTTTACATTTACTGAATTAAAGACAGCAAACCCCTATCTTTTAGTTATGAGAAATACATTTCTCTGTAAGATGCAGCCATCCTTACGTGTCCGTCTCTTCACATGTCTGGCCAGCAGTGGCGGGCCGTGAAACAAACAGGTTCCCTTATGACTACCCACAGACCATCGTCCTGTTCGGTGGACAGTCCGCACCTGTGTCATGTCATGGACTAGAACTATGAAGTAGACCTCTGCACCTTGTTCTGGTACCTTAAAGACTTGATAAACAGTTGATCATCACGCATCCCACATCTTACAGCGCCCACAAAAAAAATCCCTCATCTTGCAAGTAAATCTGCGAACCAACTTTTAATGGTTCGCACACAGCTTCCCTTGGGCAATGTCTCTTCCTTTTTTTCCTTGCTGAACTTTCCTACCACTCTCTGGAACTGTTAAGGGCTCTAAAACGGTGACGTCTGTGCCGGGCCCTCAGTCAGCAGTGTTCGTACAGGGAGATGTCCCCTCAGGAAGTCTACAGGCAAATGGGATTCTTTGTAAACATGAGGGAATGTGGCAATTCATTTGTTGACTGGTGAGTGGTGTTATTGTTGAAGACCAACTGGGGGAGATGGTTGAGACAGTATTGCTTCTGGTTAGGGGGGAGTGTGCGGAGCAGGTCGTGCAATGTTTGATGGAACCTCTCACATTGTCCTTTGCCCTGAGGATGATAGGGTGTGTTACGGGTCTTCTGCACCTGATACAACTCTCACAGCTACCCAACAAGAGCACTTTGTAAGTTCCTCCCCTGGTTGATCCAGATCTGACGTATTTAGAAAATTCAAGTACAGACACATTAAGTAGAGACTACACCGAGGGCATAGCTGCAGTCCTCGAATCTAATTCCCATAAGTAATCACAATTTAGATTCGCTCATGCTTGATACATTGTCGATGTGGCGGTTGCTAGATGTTAACAACCAGTGTCGACGAGGTAGCAAACCCACTGGATCCTCAACAGCCAGGCTTTGCAGCAACCTTGTCCAACTATACACTCCACAGCACTGACTCAGTCCATCTGACACACCATTCACCCTCCAACCATTTCCACTGCTGTGTAACCAGTTCTCCATCGTGAAAGCTCCACATCTTTGAGCTTACTCAGCTTTGTTGTCACCAAAAGCCAACAGTTTCCCAACAGTCTCTTTCTCTAAGCCCACTTGTACCCTGTGGATGTCAGATGTCATTGATCAGTTCAGCAAGGTTGATGGTTTGCCAGGATGAGCTGTTGATCAGTGTTTGTGTCTGGCGAGCAAATATCTCTCTTCCTGTTCTGGCCTGTCTATTTGTCATGGCCTAAAACCCACCCAGAACTGTATCTTCATGGTATTTATCTAAGTCCCTTTCCAGCTCTTGACTAACCATTATATTAATTTCAAATCCCAAATACATTCTCAAATAAGATGGTTTGGACCAGAGGGATTCACCACCTGATTAATTCTCATTGTGTTTATTTCATTTAACCAAACAATACTTAGTTTTCTGATTTACAGTGCTACAATTTATTACCTGTCAGATACACAGTGACCTGTTTCGTCGAGCTCGGAGCTGCCGTACATTCAAATCGAAATGAGGTGCTCAATGAGACAGTGAGACAAAAATAAAATCATTCACTCATGGACCAAACACCTCACCACAAGACCGCAAGATTGGAAAATCATTGGACTTGGACTTGGACCGGATCTTTCAGCCTTATGCAATGCTGTCCTGAATACCCCCCGCGGATAAGATCAACATGTGACATTCATAACTCGCTGATGTTGATGAATTGTAGCACGCATTGCCATCTCTTCAATTTCCACATAAACATAATGGCCCATCAATACCGTTCTCCCTTGGACAGGGACTGATGGCATGCACCCACCCAGTGAATGCATACAATTGGGTTGATCCTCCACTACACTTGGATGGGTGACTATTTCACATGAATACATCAACAAGCCTTATAACTGGGAAAACAGAAAACACACTCTGAGTTATGCTCAACGAGATGGCAATGAACTGAAAGTGCTCGGTGGCTATTCACACTCACACACAAGGGGTAACTAAGTGGATCTATTAAAACTAAGAAGTGAGACCTTAAACTGCTCACACGTGGGTTGAATAGACAATTGGAAAGCAAACGAAGAACAGGAGAACAAAAAGCTGCAACAAAATAGGGATTCAGCGCAGGAGGAATTTAGAAAGTTCGAGGGCTTAAAGCGAGATCATGGAAGTCTTGAAAGCGGTACCTCAGTGGATAGTTGAGATCTACCATCTGGAAAACGTAGCTGGTGTTGGGTGGAATTTATCCATGGGAGGACTGATGAGATGATGAATGCCAGCGTTTGCCTGTTGAGTGGGATAGGAGAAGAGGAAATGGAAACGAGAGGGAGTAAGGAAATAGAAGCATGAGGAAGGGACGTGGAGAGAATACAAACAAAGCAAAAACAAACAGGTTAAAGTGCGGACATGACACTCCTTACCCCAACAGTGACTTTTGGGAGCATCGACTCATTGCCATGTGCTCCATCTACAAGTGGACATCACCACGTAACTGAGACCATACAAGATACAGGTGGCTTTTTTAGCAGCAGTTTGTTCACCCTTTTCTTTCCTTGTTTGTCGTGTTGCAGCAACATTTGTTTACCTTACCCTGTTTTCTAGGCTCCCTCATTGAAGAGGTGCAAGGACTTTTGGGACATGCCAAAGACCAAGCTCCTTCACACTTGAAAGACAGGAAAGCTTCAACTTTGGAAAAAAGTTGAGTGGTAAAGTGGTGGTGGGACTTTAACCCACGATTAATTAATTACAACAAAAAAGTCAAGACACGTCAGAGCTAGGATGCTGTAGCTCTGATGGAGGAATTCGCTGGGAATACACAACTTGGACTTACGGCAGGGCAGGTTTCGTTTTAAGAAACTGCCTGATGGAAGCTTTGACAAGAACGTGGTTTTGTGCTAAAAGGAATTTGCATCCCACCGAAGCACATCAAGCCTACGCTATGTGGTCGGCCACCGACCACATATGTTTCCGTCAAAGACGAGGCTTCTCCTTTGTGGAAAAAAACAGTTATTAGTGCACCACAACTGCTCTTTCAAGAGTCAGCCACCTATTTTAACAAAGCATAAAATGCATATATATTTCATCTCTGCAATAAAACAAAGCTGTGTTCAACTCAATTTGTTGACATTTTGCAAAGTGCTTTTGATTTTATTTTTTTCTGTGAAGCCATTTTCCACAAAAATAAATGTTGATTGTCAAACTCTTTATTTGCAAAAATAAAGTAACTCTTTCACTTATACTCATTCAATACACACAGAATCACAGTCAAACTTGAAGTGAACTACATAGGTGCGTTTTGAAGGATCTTCCCCAGAGGGACGAGGGTCAAGAGAGGCGGAGGAAGTGGGGCGGCGTCCGGTTCTTTAATGAGACTGTGGCTACAAAGAAAATAAATGAAGGGTCCAAATGATTTCAGTCAGCTGTTGTTTTGCTTGGTAAAGTAGCATGTACATTTTAAATTTATGTGGAACCTGGAAGGAACGAGGACCTTGAAAACTATCTCGTCTTCTGAGCTGGGTTTGTGGAGGGGTTACATTAGTAGATGCTTGAGCTCAGCATTAGCATCCGGTGACCCCTTCCTCTGTAGGTCTCTTCCATCGGTGTCCTGCACATAATGAAAGTTGAGTTCAATTACATGCCATAGTGATGAGTACTAATAAATAAAATCTGTATAGGACAGCAATGGTTAACCTAAAGCAAGTCATGTCACTATGACAGTGCTTCAATGATGTAGAATAACATTTAATAAAAAAAAATAGAATAATGCTAGAAAATGTTATTTCTACATACATAGGGAGCAGCAGTGGATGAGGAGGGGTCAGTGGCAGGTGGAGGAGATGCAGCAGCACCAGGTGAAGCGGGAGGAAGGTCCATCCTCCTCCTCCTCATCATCACCAACATCATGAGTGGATCTATCCTCCTCCTCTCCTTAATGACAGCATAGCGTGATTACATTACTGTATTGTACTAGCTATACAGAAAAAAGCAATACAGAAAGCTACATAGGTTTTTTTTTTTTTTATATTTAGCTACTATTCAGAATGTCACCACTAAATGAACGTACAAACATACCTGCTACCTTGTTGCTGCCTCTCCAGTCATGTTCGCGAAGGTCTCTCTTGGAGATGAAGGGCTCCAGAAGAGAGAGGACGGCGAAGAACGCTCACCTCACGGCACTACAGTAGAGGCCGCTGACCCTAGACCCTTCATGATGTCTCATCTGAAGTCAATCAAATCAGACACAGTAATTATTTATCCCGTCGCCATGCATACGTAGTTTCTACAGTTGCAGCAGTACATTTGTCTCATAAACTCAGTGGACATTGCGTTTAAGCGAATATAACTTCAGTAAACTTAGGTAAATAAAGGTCTCAACTCACCAGGAGCGCCACCATTGTGGTGAACTTTCCCTCCGGATAAGATTCTTCCTATTTATGTTCCGGTGAAAATTTAAAAATGCACAATTTGTGTCACTCTCGACAGGACGGCGGAAAGTCTGCATGTAAACAACCACATTTATTAGCTTCTCCTCTGCCGGGACACATCACTCGTGGAGCTGGTCTTGATTGGTCAACGCACCGCGACTGGTCGCAGTAGTTCAAAAAATTGAACTTCTGCGACTGTCGCAGTAGCCTAGCTGTGTCGTCTTGAGTAGCTGGAATCGCCATATGTAGCTCAAATCGCGTAGCGTCGCACACTCCAGTCGTGTTGCGGCCATGTTGGTCGGCGCTGATCGCCGTCAATCGTCCAACTCCATTCACTTTGTATGCAAATCAGTCGTGTCGATCGCGGAAGTCGCATTCGGTGTGAACGTACCTTTAGTTTATTCCAGATCAGCATTAGTGTAACAGCATCTAGTTGTCATTTGTCAGCATCAAAGGAGTCAAAATACATACACATTAGAGACTGGACCGAGGGCGATTCTTGAATCCATGACACCATCTAATACACAATATTACACACACAAACACATGACCATATCAGTATTGTTATGCCGTCAATGGAATGAAGAGAGTCGTCAGCGTCTTCACTGATGTTTATTGCCACCGTAGAACTGAACAGACACAGTCATTAGCATTCGCTCAGTCAAAGAACAACTTCAATTGTCACGGAAATATAACGCAAAATATAGACAAACGAACCACTTTGGTCTCCTTTGCATCAACGGCAGACTTGGATCGTGAACAGCAATTCTTCTTTGCGCAGTAAAAAATACCTACCTACAAAAAATGGATGACTGGAAACAAACTTTCTTTCGTCTTTGTCAAGCAACATCAATAAAAAACGTACTTTCCGGTAAAGACTTTCAAAATAAAATACAACAACAAACAATGCACAACCAATTAACAACGCACCCAAAACATTCACATTTACAATTGTAGACTGCAATAGAAACAAAAGTTGCCTCATCCACGGAGTCATCTGATTCATGTGTAGGCTGGTACACTGGAAAGGCCTTGACATAACATTTGGAAACATTGTCTGTATTAGTAGTTGTGATTTAACAAGACAGGGTTTATGCAAGAGTGCATAAGAGTTCATTCTGCACAGTTCACTTGCAACACTGTCATGTGTATGTCTAGCCTTAAATCTTCTGCATGCCAGTGCTGCCGTTCCATTTTACGTAGATTTATCCAATGTCTGTATGTATAGTGAAATGTCTGCTGTTGTGGCGACATGATCTTGCTCATCAAAAGTCTTTTTGCGTATTCTTGGTCCATCTAACAGGAAAATGTCTTTCTTCAGGGTGCTGGGGTTGCGTCACATGACTGTGTGTGCGTCGCGTCCACCACGGAAGCTTTTAATGCATGCAATGCACACTGCTTTTTAAGTAGTAGTGCATGTACCAAGTACCAAGCCTGTTTAAATTGCAGTAATGATAAACACGATCAACAAATGTCTTGGTAATTTTGGCAAGGGAACATGTTATGGCACTCTATATTGTGAAAGTTAACGTAGTTCCTATAACACGGTACTTAATAATGCATTAGTGCTGACACTGCTAACACGTTCAACACACTGATCCCTAACTAAGGTGTGCCGAGTTAGGAACTCTAGCTGGAGAGCAAGCAATCACTTTTTCCATCAGACAGTTTAAATAATGAGAAAAAATCTCCTCGGGACTCACCCTCCAGCTGTTTTTTTTTAGCAAAAAAGACTTTAAAGACTAATTACTTTAAACACATGTAGAAGTATTGGTTTTGTCCAAATTGGTCAAATTTATTCGTTTTTAGAATCAGAACGGTTAAGAGTGTAGCAATATGCTTCCTTAGTCTCATTGAGTTCAGTGCCTTGGGATTCTTTATGCCATTACATTCATGCACAAACTGCCCAATACAGTCAGTGCCTCTGAGCCAGAGGGAAGTGTGAATGTGACAATGTAAACAGGTATCCATAATCTTTCAGGACAACACATTCTTTTTGTTTTTCAACAAGAATATAAAGTGATTCCCTCATGGGTGGGGTGAAAAGAACTGGAACTTTACTACCCCTCTTTCCCACAGTAGTCCCTGGTGAATGCAATTCCGTTTCAATCTTCAAAACAGGTTGCACAAAGGCTGTTGACACATCCTCTTCTGGATCACCAATATCATCAAATGTGCTACTGGCATAGGTTTGTCTTGTGGTTGTTATTTGGATCAGCTATCATGGTGGAAACATTGGAAGAGTCCCAAATATGTAGCACATGCTCCCTCTTATGACCAAATGTGATTTGGCTCTTTTGGACGTCAAATGGTATTTCCACACTGTCACTGTCACTATGGAGCAGACTTCAATAGACATGTTGATGCAGGAAACAGAGGTGATGGGATAGGAAAGTTTGGTATCCAGGATAGGAACAGGCGGTCAGTCGGTTGTTGACTATGTAAAAAGGATTGAAATGGCTGTGGTCATTACTTTCTTCCAGAAGAGAGAGCAACATAGGGTGACTTACAAAAGTGGAGGTAGGAGCACACAGATGGATTACATCTTGTGTAGACTTACAGGAGATTAGTGATTGTAAAGTAGTAGTGGGTGAGAGTGTGGCCGACAGTATGGGGTGGTGGTGTGCAGGATGACCATGGTGGTGAGGAAGGTGAAGAGGGCAAAGGCAGGGAAGAAGACAAAGTGGTGGAAGCTGAAACAGGAAGTGTCTTGTGTTGCTTTCAGGGAGGGGTTGAAGCAGGCTTTGGGTGGCCAAGAAGGACTTCCAGATGACTGGACAACTATGGCTGAGGTGATCGGGGAGACAGATAGAAGAGTTCTTGGTGTGTCATCTGGAAGAAAAGTGGAAAAGGAGACTTGGTAGACAGCAGTACAGGGAGGCCCAGCAAAAGACAAAAGTAGTGGTGTCAATGGCCAAACACAGGGCCTACAAGGACTTGTATGCGAAGTTGGACAGTAAGGAGGGTGATGAGATGGGGAGGACATGGAGCAGGTGAGAGTAATCAAGGATAAAGAGGGAATGTTTTGACTGATAACAGAAGTGTGTTGGAAAGATGGAGAGTACTTTGAAGAGCTGATGAATGAGGAAAATGAGAGATTACAAAAAGTAGAAGGAGTGGTCATTGTAGAAGTGAAGAAGGGTATTGAAGAGGATGAAGAGTGGAAAGGCAGTGGACCCTGATGATATACCTGTGGAGGTGTGGAATTGTTTAGGACAGGTGGCAGTAGAGTTTTTGGCTACATTTAACTAGGTATTTTAGAGTAAGAGAATTCCTGAGTAATTGAGAAATACGCTAGTGCCCATCTTCAAGAACAAGGGAGTTGTCCAGTGTTGTGGCAACTATTGGGATAAAGTAGATGAGCCATACGATGAATTGTGGGAAATAGTGGAAAGTAGACTAAGGGCAGAAGTTAGCATATGTGAGCAACAGTTTGGCTTCATGCCAAAAAAGAGCACCACAGATGCAGTGTTTGCTTTGAGGATGTTCATGGAGAAGTACAGAGAAGGTCAGAAGGAGCTCCATTGTGCCTTTGTGGATCTGGAGAAAGCGTGCGACAGAGTGCCAAGAGAAGAGTTGTTGTATTGTATGAGGAAGTCTGGACTGGCAGAGAAGTATGTTTGAGTCGTGCACTGTCTTACATCTGCATATATGCCAGATGTAAGACAGTGGTGAGGTGTGCTGCAGGTGTAACAGAGGAGTTCAAGGTGGACGTGGGACTGCACCAAGGCTCAGCTCTGAGCTCCTTCTTGTTTGTGATGGTGATGGACAGGTTGACAGATGATGTTAGACAAGAAGCCCCTTGAACGATAATGTTTGCAGATGACATTGTGATCTGTGGTGAGACCTGGGAACAAGTGGAAGATTAGATAAAGAGGTGGAGGTATGCCTTAGAAAGAAGAGGAATGAAGGTTAGCCGCAGTAAGACGGAATACATGTGTGTGAATGAGAGGGACCCAAGTAGACAGGTGAAGTGACAGGATACAGAGATAAAAAGGTGGATGATGTTAAGTACTTAGGCTCAACTGTCCAGGACAATGCAGAGTGTGAGAAAGAGGCGAAGAAGTGGGTGCAGGCAGGATGGAACAATTGGAGAAAAGTGTCAGGTGTGATGTATCACAAAAAGATCTTGGCAAGGAGGAAAGGGAAGGTGTACAAAACGGTGGTTGGGCCAGCAATGTTGTATGGTTTGGAAACATTGGCAATGAGGAAAAGACAGGAGGCAAAGGTAGCAGGAGGAGGTAGCAGAGATGAAGATGCTGAAGTTCTCTCTGGGAGTGACCAGCATGGATAGGATCAGGAATGAGTATAAAGAGGAGATTTATGGATGTGGTAAAGGAGGACATGAAATTTGTAGGTTTGACAGGGTGAGATGGAGGAATATGACCCGCTGTGGCGACCCCTGATTGGAAAAGCCGATAGAGAATGAAGATGATTGTGAGAAAAAAGCACGAGACACTCGAAAGAAGTGTACTTTCTGACTGGGGGCCAGGATATGACAAATGCACACACAGAGACACACGCACCCATATAAGCATTCACTTTATTTTCATGGAACTGAGCCCTCACAAACAGTCTTTTCGTTCTGTTTGTGCCATATGCTACCACGTACTACTACATTAAATATGTAACCACAGCATGAATTGGACTTTTATACCAGGTTTGGAAGGGGAGGTGATTTTGGCACTGAGGACTCAGTCGATAAAGTTTGGATAAACAAGTATTAAGAGTGAGAGTGAAAGGGAGGAGTGGCTCCAGAGGGACCAACATCCGTGCCAATAAGCTGGCCAGCACAGCACTTTTGCAGATTGCTGCAGAGCTTAAGTACACAAGATGAAGCATTAGAGAGTTGCACCCACCATGCAAAGCTGATCCAGCATCTGTAAGAAATATTGTGCCTGTGAGTGTGTGTATGAGCATTAAAAGTAACCCAAACACATTGCACTGTACATGAAGATATTTGAACCCCACATCAGAAAACATTGTAGTCATGTTACAATCAATGTGACAACGTTCATATACCAAGCAAAAATATGAAAAATAATATAAATTAGCAGCATACTTTCATGCTGCTGACTTGCATGGCATCCACAAAGAACCTTACTAAAATACACGTTTAATTAAATTTCATCTGTAACAATCAAACAACCAGTCAAACAACGAGGAGAAAGTTATCATGGTTGATTGGGTGCAAAACGAAACGAAAGAGGAAAGTGCCCATGAATTTGAGTATGTGTAACTATGAATTTGTAGTCACAAAAGGTGTTCTAGCTGTGGAGCACCTCGAGAATTTTAGCTCCAAATTTAGTTTTTTTGTGAGTATCCATATCCACTGCAGCCACAGGCTCTGACTTTAGCCAAAGTGATGAGGCATAGCAATGGACCACTTCCACAAATTGAGTTGTCTCAATAATGACAGAGGCACTTTTTGTGCAAAACAACTATGACATAGTCGGGCTGCTTTCTGCACTCGATTAAATGTGCATTTGACACCTAATAGGTTGACTTAGTCGCCCAGTCTGATTGCAGCGAGTTCTCCTGGATTACATGCTGCACTAACAAGACTACTGATATCACCTCTGAGATGAGAGAAGGTGCTGTGACCATGTTCATGCTTCCGGTTCAGCTGTCGGAAGTACAAGAGAACACAGAGCTGACTGGTCACAAGTTTCTGGAATCACTATTTTGAACTCTGTACACTATGGCCGTGTTGACTAAAGAACAAGTTTAACTTCCAGATCCAGAATCAGCATGTCGGAGCAGTGGTTCAATGTCATCACCATCCTGGTCATTATAGTCAACAAGACCGAGGTTTCTGGATTAGACCCATAGTTTCTGAATAAGATTAAATATTCTTTATATTGCAGGAATGATAGCTGCAGAGTATCTTAAGCCCAGAGTCGCTTTGGCATGTCAGAAGTCCTTGACTAACTTTGCCACAATACTAATAACAATTACTACCGTGGTGATATACTTAAAGCAACAAATAACGTCTTCCTGTGGGAATGATCAAAAGGATCTGAGTGAAGGTCATTGAGGGCAACAAGGTGAGCATGGATGAGGAAATAAATATAACTCGCAATAGTGAGAGTGCACAGGAATTGTGATTCATGTGCTCGCAGCAGTGCATTTGTACACTTGCAAGAAATACATTTGAGGACCTTTTAGCTGATAATTGCATTTAATACAATGTATATAATATAATATAATATAATATATGTGTAAGTGCTAAACTCCTAATACACGTTTCTTCATGACTTTAAGTTCATACTCAAATTCAAGGGCATTATCCTCTGTGACTTCAAATCCATTTTGCACACAATTTGCCTTGCTGAAAGTTGGTGACTAAATAAACATGCCATGAGAAAAAAGATTGACCCAATACATGACTTTCCCATGACCTTCTTGTAGGATGAGTTTGAATCTTGGATGGACTCATGGAAGATTGCCATTTGCAGTCAGGTGGAGGTGGAGAGCTAATTCATATGCCAGCTAGATAGAGCAACCCCTCATTCAGGTCCTCTCTGCTGAGTGTGGTCACTGTGGTCACCAGGTCTCTTCAGTGAGCGGGTCTCTAATGTTTACATCTGCAATAGAGAGGTTGAATTTGTCTGCGATGTATTAGTCAGAGAAGTAAATAAAACGTGCCAATTCGTCCATGTACATTTCATTCAAGAAATACTCCAAGTTTCAATAACATAGTTTAAGTATTCAGGATTAAATTAAATTAAGTACTTCACCAGCCGAAAACGTAATATTACTCTTCTGTTGGTCTGTTCTGATGGTCACTGGTCGGTAACAAGGAGGAGGATCGGTCGCCGGATGACATTCCGTGAACAGCTCACAGGTCAGGCCTGCGAGGTCAGCCAGCTTATCTCCTGGAATGTTTTTCCTGTTAGATTGTCCGAACAATCGGCACTTTACGGCACCTCAGGCATCTCTGAAGCGGGAGTGAAGCGTAAAGTCATGGGGGTTGTCATGGGTTTTGACGTTAACCATTCATAGGACTACACTCTTGTATCTTGGAGGAAGGAATCATGACACAGGGGTCAGAGAAGCGCAAATAAATTGCAGCAGTACGTTGTAATAAGCATGTGAATGTGCCGCACTTGGAGCCCCATTCATTTTTTTCAGTTCTCCTCAGAACGAATGCATGATGCAATAGATTAAATGTTTGTGACAGCATGAACGAATTGCCTTGAGACTGGTTTGAAACTCAGTTATCTCCACCAGCCCAGGGCAGATATGGCATGGTTTTTCCCCACAGGGTGGATCAGCTGGTAAATGGGACTTGAGTGAGGCTGGCTTGGCTAAGCAGAGTGAGTTTACCCCCTCCTCTTACCTTCATGAATCAGAAACACCAGGTCTACCCCTGAGCCGCACCACTGGCCCTACTCATAACAATTTGACCAGGTGACAGAAGCGGGGTGGACAACTTGCCATTCTCTGAGGCCTATGCGACGTGAACTTTGGTAGCCAGTCAGAGAGCAGCACAGGCCTCATAGCCTGCAGGGTGGTCTCCGTCCCAGGCGAACAATACACAACTACTGTTGATAACCTTCAGACAAGGCTCTGCCACAACCAAAACAGCCACTTAAGTCAATAGAATGAGGAGTGACACATTTGTCATTTACGGTGGGACCATGAACCTCAGTGCTGTCCCCACAACTATTCAGGGTGTATTTTCTCCACATTTTTTTTTGTATATTCAGTGTCATTGATTTTACAGCTTAGTTGGAGGCACTCTCAGTCAAAAAAAATGCTTGCTTTATTTTAAAGGATTGTTCAAATCCAAAGCTTTTCAAACTGCTCTGAAAATGACAACACTATTTCATGTCATGTAATAAGCTCATCGCTAATCAGGAGCTGTATGAAGTCAGAGCCTGATTGTAAATAATGGCAAAGAAATGCACATGTAAAAAATTGTGTTATGGTTTGTTTACATTTATGTCCATTTTATGTCAATTTATTGTGTCATTATTTTCAACTGACTTGTGATTCAGTGATTGTTTTTGTTCTTAATCTACTGAGAGTGAGGACCTGATCTCACAGTATGAATATGAATCAGTGTCAGATAGAAATTGCTGCAGCCTAATCTTGAAAATACTTTCGAGGGAGAAACCAGAGGAGGAGAGGCATTTCTCATTTTGAAATTGGTCATAAAATATCCGCTCCGCAACGTTAATATTTCCCACAAGAGGCTTTAATTTGTTTTGGTAAATGATTAATATGTTGCTCCAGGACTTTTCTAGCTCTATCATTGTCTGCTCCAGTCTGGAACTGACTCCGATTGGTCCCTTCCAAAAGTCTGCTTCCCGCCGTCTTCTCATCTTGTGTAATTTCCTCACCTCACTAACTTCATAATTACGGTCCTGTGCTGTTATTATTGGAGCCTCAAAACAAACAAGACCCCCCCAAAGCAATGAGGTGAGCCATGACAGACTAAATACCCTTCCTCTCCCTTTATTAGCTTGCTCATTAACATTCCAGGCATCAGGACCATCCACACTGTCGAACGTAAATGATTAAATTGAATAGTAGTTATTTTGTGCAGTCAGTTTGATGAAAAAGGAAAATTAAGTTCTGAATGGCAGAGTGTGATTTTCAGCATCTCATTTTTTACAAAGAAAAGGCCGCCCTTTTATGGTGACAGGTAACAAAGAGTTTGTGGGTAAAGGATTTTGATTGATTCGGAGGAATGGCTCATACATCAGCTCAGATTTGACCATATTTTTGTGTATTCGATTGAAACAGTACAGTGGCAGTAGGTTCAGAATACCATAACTCGCAATCAGATAAGTTCAGTCTGTGTAACAGGCTTTTGTGAAGAAGGAACATGGCTTCATCAGATTACAGTTACTCACTATAAAGGTAGGTTCATTCATGTTACGACAAGTAGAAGGGTGTTGTGTATATACCTCAATTTAAAGTCATCATCCAAACTCACCATCATGATGGCTCACCTCTGCTTGTTAAGCTTGCATGTGAATGAGTTGAACAATGTGTTCTCATATCCTGTAGTGAGACGGACTAGGAAGAAAAACATCACAGATTTTTCCTTAACACAGTAAATTTATGCAGTATGACCTAAAACCACACACGAGACTGTCGGTGAGCAACATTTCCACAATCCAGCACAAGAAGATCGCTAGGTTTTTTTTTTTATTAGCATGTGTGTACATGAGAAGCATCGCTGACTGTTGGTGACTTTGTTCATACACTCACAAAATGGATGGCATGCATAAATCAAACAATTCTGCTGGTTTTCAATGATTATTTATTGTGCATTATCAGAAGGACTGTAATGAGAGTGGTGGGATGGGATGGAGAGTCTTTGCCCCATCAAGACCAACCAGATGTTGGCCTTTCATACTTACTTAATTGAGAAATCCCACAACCGATTATGATCGTAAATAATGAATGACGAGCTTCTCTTAACCCATATTCCTCCTTCTATTCGATCTTCCACTCAGGTACCTCCCATTCCAAGACTTTCTTGACTCCATCAGAACCAACAAACGTTTTCAAATCTCTCATAAATCATACATCTTCAATTTTTTAAGATTTTTCCTGGGTACACAACCCATGTATATGCCCTTATGTTTACCGACAGTTGACCTGAACTTGTTTTGAGGAAAGGTGAGAAAATATTTAATTTCAGATCATTTGGGAAAATTGTTCTTTCAACGCTTCGCAACTGGTTCCTGCTTCAATCTGAAGACAGTTAAAATAAATAAAAAGAGATCACACAAATGACGAACCAATTGAGTATCCAAAATTATAAAGTGTATGTGGGTCCATCAATTTCTCCACAAACCATGTTTCTTATCTTCATTAACCAAAGAAACCCTATAGCTTCGTTTTTTCTCGCTCACCAGCCACCTGTTCCTGCTCTTCACTTGCCACCCAATGTTTGACCCGCCTCTGCTTCACCAATACAACAGACGGTGAAGAAGTACAAGAGAATTTCCCAAGATACTGTGGGAGGTGTTCTCCTTAAACAGCAGAGCTTTTGTGTGATCTTATTTACATATGAAGCACAGTTTCAACAGATGCTGCTACTCTTCTGTTCACAGTGTTGGCTAGTCGAGAAGCTGAAGTCGCACCAGCTGTCAGGGTTAAAGCAAGTGAGAAAAAAAGGATGAACAAAAAAAAAAAGAAACAAAAAACAATGAATTCAGCAATTAGAATTCTTCGTCTTTTTCTTTCTGCATTCTCAGGGGTCGCCACAGCGGATCATATTCCTCCATCTCACCCTGTACTTTGCATCCTCTTCTATTAAACCTACAAATTCTCCTCCTCTTTGGCCTTCCTTTCGGCCTTCTGCCTGGCAGTTTCAACCTCAACATCTTCCTACCAATGTACTCGCTTTCTCTCCTCGGTACATGTCCAAATCATCTCAATCTAGCCTCTCTGACCTTGTCTCCTTCACACCTGACATGTGATGTCCCTCTGAAATATTGGTTACTGATCCTATCCATCCAGCTCACTCCCAGATACAACCTCAGCATCTTTATCTCTGCTACCTCCAGCTCTGCCACCTGTCTTTTCCTTTGTGACACTGTTTCCAAACCATACAACATTGCTGGCCTGACCACCGTTTAGTACACCTTCCCTTTCATCATCGCCGACACCCTTTTGTCACATGTCACACCTGACACTTTTCTCCAATTATTCCATCCTGCCTGCACCCGCTTCTTCACCTCTTTCTCACACTCTCCATCGCCCTGGACAGTTGACCTTAAGTACTTCCCCTGCCTTGTTTATCTCTGCTACAACACTGGACATCTCCCTTGATCTTGAAGATGGTCACCAGCACACTTCTCCTCCATTCCTCAGGAATCCTCTCACTCTCAAAGACCTGGTTAAATGTTGTAGCCAAAAAGTCTACTGCCACCTCTACTAAACACTTCCACGCCTCCACAGGTATATCATCAGGGCCTAATCTTTGCTCTGTCCTCATCTACAATGACCTACTACTCTGTGATGATCTACTCTTTGTTCTCTCTCATTTTGCTCATTCATCAGCTCTTCAAAGTACTCTTTCCATCTTCTCAACACACTTTTGTTATCAGTCAAAACAATTCCCTCTCTATCCTTCATCCCCCTAACCTGCTGCACGTTCTTCCCATCTCTCCCTGCCTTGCAATCGTGTACAAATCCCTCTCACCCTCCTTACTGTCCAACCTCACATACAAGTCCCTGTAAGCCCTCTGTTTGACCGTTGACACCATTACCTTTGTCTTTTGCTGGGCCTCCCTGTACTCCTGTCTGCTCTCTTCTGTTCTCTCAATGTACCACTTTTTCTTAGCTGACTTTCGTTCCACCACCAAGTCTCGTTATCCACTTTTCTTCCACTGACTGATCCCAATTATGCTCCCTTCATTTACATTCCTTAGAGTTCTGCCAGCGTCAACATGCTACTTTATGGTGCTTTTGTGCTACAGTGTTCTCTTGTTTACGTTCTGGGAACCACCAGGGGTGAGCAGGGTTGCAGTGGAGGCGGAGTTGTCAATTTCCCCTGAAAGTTGATGGGGCATTGTTCTCCACTTTGTCACAAAGAATGGCCATTACACTATACTTGGTGCATTTAAAGAGACCAATGGTCACGATTATCACGGACTCGCTTCACTGAGTATCACCAGCAGCTGTGCTTGTGTGTTGAGGGTACTTTATTGACTTGAATCAGAATCAGCGTTATTGCCAATGTCAGTGAGGAGCCCACCAACTAGGATGGAACTGGATTGACCGTAGCTTCCTGCCAGAGGGAAGAGGTCCCTCATCAGGAAGGCCCAGCAGAGAATGTTCTTCTTGAGGCAGCTACGAAAACTACGACTGCTGAGGAAGTCCATCCTCACCTCCATCTGGTACAACAGTGCCACCTCTAGGGACAAGAGCAGACTGCAGTGCATCATGCGTTCTGCTGAGAAGGTGATCGGTTGCAGCCTGCCACCTCTACACGATCTGTATCCAGGACCCAGAGACGTGCAGGTCGGATCAGAGCTGACCCTTCCCACCCTGGTCGTGGACTGTTTGTTCCTCCTCCCTGTGGCAGGAGGCTACAGTAGATCCAGACCAGAACCTCCTGTCACAGGAACAGCTTCTTCCCCTCGGCTGTCAGACTGTCGCATTCGTGATCAGCCTTTATTGTTTTATTTTATTTTATATTAAAAATATCTGTCTTTGCTCTTGTCCCAGAAGGTGGCGCTGGTGAACCACACTGTGATAGAGAAGGTGAGGAAAGATTCAATGATGGCTATGTAGAACTTCACCTTCGGAACCCGGTCCCCGTGGTAAAGCTGGAATCCCTCCAGATGAAGCGCATTGTCCGGGATGAGTTTGCTCAACCATGTCTCCAAAAAACAGAAGAAGAGTGTGTTTTTATCTGTTTGGTTTTATAAAGTAAATATTTCCAAATCCATGAATGACTGAATGTTTATTTTAATCTCCTGTAATATATTGCAAATGCCTTAGTGACATAACTATTATATAACATGGTTTAATTATTGCACAGACACATTCAGCCAGTAGTTTTTTTTTTTTTTTTTTTTTTTTCTTAATGTAGAAACAAAAAGTCCACGAGCATCCTCATTCACATCGTTCATAAAAGCCACATACACCCGAATCAATTAAATATGGGTCTCCGTTTGGATCCATGAGGGATTCTATAAAATTAAGGTTTTTCTGGTTTTTTTTGGAGATATAAACGCTCATCGCCAGATTGTGTTCATGACTGGACTCAAGCTGCTTGGCAGAGGTTTACACTGACTGATTGCTTTTCAATCATTTCTATATGATTGGCATAATGTATCGCACTCAGCAAGTGTGTCATCAAATAGCAATTTTAATGTTTGAGCTTGTTGAGTCCCCATACCTTCACTGAAACCATCAAACATAAAAATTATGTGTTGCTCGAGAGGAACCAGGAAGCAGTTCACTCAGTTAAAATTCACGGTATCAGCTTTCATTTTCAACATTTGTACTCTGTGAACATTCTTGTGTCCCTGTCTGGAGACTGGTGTACATAAAAATGTGACTTCAACATGAAGAAAGCCTAAATTTTCCAAAGGCAAAACCTATTTAATGGAGAATAGGTTGGATTCTACGCCCAGTTGGAAACCAAAGACTCTAAGCACTTCATTAAGACTCTTGCCCAAGTCTTTTTCCGCCATATTAAACCACTCACACGTGTTCAATTAAGACACATTAATTGGCCAAACTGCATTTCCACTTCAGCCATCAGCAGGATATTAAATCATGGCCAATTACTCTGCAGCCGTCATAGCACTCTGCCCACATCACCGCATTCATCACTCAAACGCTGCAGCAGCTGCAGGAGGAGGTAGGCATCGGGAGGCCATCCTCAGAACTCATTGCCTTGTCGTCCAGACTTTTCAAAACTAGTCTGTGGCCACCTCCATCAATGTTTTCCAGCTTTGGTTTTGTCTGTTGTCTCTCTGTGTTCTAAATAATTTGAAAGGTTACAGATTCATTTCTATGAAATTCCAAGGAAATATGTAAATAGAGACAATGGACAAATTGTTACAAGTTGGGAGCGATCTATGTCGATTTTTGGATCCAGGATTTTTTAAAGCTTTCTTTAACATTGGACCTTTTTCAGCCCTACGGAAAATTGGAATGGGTGATTGTGTTTGGGGTGGATTACTCATCCCTCCTCAATAGACATTTATTTCTATTTGAGCATGCTTTCCCTTTACCATGGGATTAATAGCTCGACTAAGAATGGACCTGCGGCCTCAACTATCGACACTTCATACAGGAAGTGGGTGGACACTGTAATCCACATTTTTTGGATTTATAGAATTGCGCATACATGAATCCTCACTCGTTTGATTGACAGATCACAAATGAGTGTCCATGTTGCCATACTTTCCACTGCCTCAAGTGCATTAATATGTAACTAATACTGGACCTGAGATTCTTTCTCAATAAGGAAAGGTGCTATTATCCCGTTTTCTTTTAATTATCATTATTAAAATTATTATTATTTTAATACATGACTCACTTACACTACAATGCAAAAGGTTGAAGGCATCACTCAAGAATGCTGAAGTCCATCTGAAAGTAGTTGATATTCTATTCACAGGGAGTGAGAATGCATTGTTTATCAAGCAAAAACAAGTTAGTTCAGTTCTTATGTGGTACACAGACAACCACAAAAAAGACAGCACATTTTTGCATACTCACAACATGACCAAATCCAGTCTTTACAGCATACAGTACAGGGCTGTGGTGGTGGACTTTGTTTCTCGGTGTGAGCTGAACCATCTGCAGCTCAATATGGCTAAGTCCAAAGAACTCGTGGTGGACCTAAGGAGGACCAAGTCTCCTGTGACCCCTGTTTCCATCCGGGGGTCATTGTGGATATGGTTGAGGACTATAAATATCTTGGGGTCCACATAGACAATAAACTGGACTGGGCTCGGAACACTGAGGCCCTTTACAAAAAGGGTCAGAGTCGTCTCTACTTTTTAAGAATGTCTGCGGGACAATGCTGACGATGTTTTATGAGTCAGTGGTGTCCAGTGCAATTCATTTCGCTGTGGTTTGCGGGGGCAGCAGATGAACGCTGGCTGACTCATCCGCAAAGCTCGTGATGTCGTGGGGGTGAAACTGGACTCCTTGCAGATGGTTATGGAGAGAAGGATGCTCCTGAAAATAAGGAGCATCCTGGACAACATCACCCACCCCCTCCATGAGCTCCTGGTCCAATACAAATGCACATGAACCAATAGACTGAGACTACCCAACTCAAAGACCGAGCGCCACATAAGGTCCTTTCTTCCTGTGGCAATAATAACATACAATTCATCCCTGAAAAAAATACAATAAAGGTTTTTTGGCACATTTTCTGTTCTTGAACTTTGTTGGACATTGATCTTTTGTTTCACTTTGTTTTGCACTTTATAATATTATTTCTTTTTAATTTATTGTGATATGTTGTGTGTAGAGCATGTTACAAACACAATTTCCCTTAGGATTAAGTTTTTCTGATTCTGATTCTGATATCAAAATCTTATCAATTCCTCCCCACCAATCAGGTGTCTTAACACTGCCATCAGCTGATTGTCAGTCTGGTTACAACTTGACACCTTGTCGGTTAACTTATAGGTTGGAACAAAAACCCGCCTGTCTCTCTCAAAAACCTCTCTGTTGTCCTTTTGTAGATCTGTTTGACACCCATGTTCAATGTTCACTATTATTATTATTATTTTTTTTTTTATTGATTTAACATTAATCCCTGTGATGGATTGACTTACCCAAATGACCATAACGTGTTTTTGCTGGTAAAACTACAATACTTGGTTTTCACTCCATGTATACAAAAAACAAAGCAAAACAAAATAATGAAAAAATCTGATTTTGTTTCGATATACGACCAGAAATTACATCACTTCTCAAGTCACAGGAGTTACCAATGTCAACACCACTGCGGTGTGCACTGATGTGGTGATATTAGTGTATAATGAGGGATTTGTCAACATTTTTTTGAGGATGAAAGCGGGTTCATATTTGATTACTTTTTTACTTATTTAATTACGTTTTTCGAAAACCTCATTGTGGAAATGACGACTCAGACTACTGTCAGAGGATGAAGTGTCTAAATGTGAAGGATCAGAGACGGGCAGATGACAAAGCTAATATTGAGTGGTAACTTAAATGTAATGTACATATAAAACTCTTCAGACAGGTAACCAGTAACGTTTTTGTCTATAATATCTCCTCATGCTCCCGAAGTTTTGATAGTTTCTCTGCACTGTTAGTTAATGTAGTGTTGGTGTCATTTGTTAAAGTTTAAAAAGTCTCCATTTCATTTGCATCAGTTTTGAATCCTATGCAAATGCCCACATGTCTTATTCGTGTCTCTGATGAGCACATCCCAGCATTGCCAAGTTCCTGTAGGGACATTCGTATGTCAACTCAGAAGTTTGCAAAACCAGTTTACAGCAAACTTTTCGCCTTTTGTACATTCAGACTGCATACGGATTTTGAACTTTGCCATGGACAAGTGCATGCGCCACCTTTTGTGAGTCCCCCGCTTTTGCTCATAAGGCCCCGGGAGGACGAATTGGACTGCTGCAAAGTTTTATGAGGAATATTCATACTCAAGAGAAGACTGTACTGTGAGACAGAAAGTGACACGCAGAAGCAGTGTCGCTTTGATGGATAGTGACAGCACATTCTCTCGTCGTTAGTCACAAACAACAGTTACTGGTTCTTTGCTGGGTCCAGGCATGTGGTGGAGGCACAGTCATAATGGTGAGGGAAGTAGCAGGACTGTGAAAAAGGAAAAAATAGCAAAAACAAAACAAAACCCTCAAATAACAACAGATGCCGCAGACAGCGTTGGAACGCTAATAGCAGAGAAGTAGTTTTCATGGTTCTGCTGGAAAGGACCATGATGATACCAAGCCATTGCCATCATCACTGTTGCTTGAGAGATGATGAGGGAGAATGTCTCCAATGGATAAGATGAAGATCGGTACTGTATGTAATTCATTGTGGCTGGCGCCTGGTGACTTCATAATATACAAATGAATTCATTCCCATTCGAAACACTGGGTCATACTGAAGATTCTTCTATTTTACAGTATGCCTTCATTTCTGTTTTCAAGTTACTACCTTTGGAAATAATGATATCAAAGTGGAATATTTGGTTAACTAACAAACAAGTTAAATAGCAAAACTCTGGTGCTGTCCCATTCCAACTGGCAAAGACGATGAATTTAGATATTTCTTTTCCACATTTTGGGAGAGTTTTGGCTAGATTCGTATCTAGCCATTTTTTAATCAATTAATACATTTTTATTGATTTCTTTTAATTTTTTTTTTTCCTTTTCCATGTTTTCAGTCAATGTTTTCAGATCTTCTCCACTGTTCACAAAAAAACAAAAAATGTCGTCTACAAACTGGATTATTTGGTACTTATTTTACAAAATGAATAAAAAACAAAAGTGAATCATGGCCTGAAAGGGTGATGTCACACAGTGGAAAAACTGCAATGCATTGTGGGCTTTTGGGTTAACTGCAAAGTTGTTCAAACATCATCGCCAGCTCTCTGTTAAGATCATTCGCTAATGTTCAATTGTTAAAAATTTGATCATGATGCAAACCTAATGTCTTATTAATTGGAACTCAACGGCTGTGGAATAACTTTGGTTTGTGAATTTGTAAATCACTTTCCACACGATCATACGTCGCTAGCATTTTAGACTGGACAGTGTGAATACACATCTGAATCAACACATGTGTGTTGCTGTTTCTTGAGCAGCATGTAGTGATGCTTCTCGCATTAGCTAGCTCATCTCGCTCAACTCATCCGAGTGAGGAGATGCTTCACAACCTAAGTAAACATATCTAGATCAAGACAACAGTGGCAAAGTCATCTCTCTTCACACATTGGAGGTGGATTCGGAGTTTATTGAATTTTCATAATCTCAATTTCATAACATGTTTTAATCAAATCAAGCTTCAATCCATCATGCTGCTTCACAAGTGGCATGCATTGGCAACGGAACACCCCGGGGCACTCGCGTCAGCATACTGCATGTAGATCAAAGCAACAAACAGGCACAAGTTCATCACCTCGCTTGACTCCCAGTTTCATTTTGAGTTTATGGAACGTTCAGAAATCAGAAATTGTCATGTTTCAAAAGTAGCATAAATCAAAGGCAAAACCAAGAAACTCTACTCGTTCACTGATTTTCAATTTATAACGTAATTCAACTCATACGGATCAGTCCTTTTCATCCATTCTTTTTGTGTTACCAAGCCTTTGGATGTGGATCCATCTGGTCTTCAAATGATCCATTGATGTTTTCTTTTTTTCATTGCATTGAATTATTCCCAGTGAACATGGCAACCATGGCCCACAATGCATAACGAAATCATGTGCTCGTTCCAGCCCATGTACAATTGAGTCAGTTTTTGGTTTGATTAAATTGATCGAAGCTGCTCTGGATGATATTTATTTATGTATTTATTTTTTAAATGATTTTTGAACAGCTAAAACCAGAATGGACATCTGGGCATCTGTTATTATTGTGGCCCTGTCACTCGTTCAGTGTTTAACAGTGCTTCTTGAGCAATTTTGCAAGCTAGAACTCAATATCATTTGGTAAATACAAAATTGTATTCTGACGCAAAGATACTCAATTAGTATGTTAGGTTAAATTACAGATGAAAATGACGTTAAACAAAGGCGCTCCAGGACCTTTGATGCAAGCATGTTTTTCTTCATTCTTGTGCTGCTATTTATTCTCATAACAATGTGTTTTCTCCTTTCACAGATCTTTAGATGCTTGTGTGTGCCCCTCCCTGGAGGAGGATTAGGGTTTTTATTGTCCACTGGATTAAAACACAACAGGGTTTTTGCTCATACACAGATATGTTTAGCATCACGTCACACAACTTCCACACCCACACTTCAGCTTGTGAACCAGATCTACTACAGTAACAAAGTCGACACTGATCCTACAATCACAGGAGGCTTTTTCAGGCTTCGAAAAGTGCAGTTTTGCCAGTGTTTGTTCATTTATTTATTTTTATTCTGGTGGAGCTGTAGATAATGACACAACAAGTTCACTCATGTTCACTCAATTTTTGTGCAGTAACTATTTGAGTGCCAGGGTTCCAGGAACATTATTTAGAGTGTAATTAGCAAACACAGATTTTTGCTGAAGCCAGACTTTGACCTGTTTTTTGTACAGAGAGTGAAGAGTTGGAAAGACAAAGCTCTGCAGGTTTGCTAGTTCCTACGGCGTTTTCCGAAAAGACAAGTAGCAATAAAAATCATAGCCTGTAAATATAAAATTTCTATATTTGGTTCATCACGGTCACGTCACGTCACATTCCATTATGGCACTTGACTGTGACACGTTTCCTCACCGGTGTCTGAACACAACTATATGGCTTAGAGGCATTGATAACAATTCCAAACATGATATTTACAGTACCACCCACACACAAGAATACTAGAACCAGCCAGTGCCACATTTCAAATCACGATTCAATCCAGCTTTTCATCATCATTGAAATTAAGTTGGTTTGTAATAGAGCCGGATGCAGGTCTGTATGAATCAGTTTTAAATAGACCATGCCATATTATTTAGATATACAGGCAGAAATATTCAACTTCAAAAGGCAGTGATTCCAAGTGGACCAACTCCAAAGACCTGTGTAGTAAATGTATATGAGCAGGTGAATCTCCTTATTTGCAGACAGTAGATGAAAAATATAAAAATAGGGAACATGGAAAATACAGGGGAAAAAAGTATAAGCATGTTATTATTATTATTATTATGTTGCATTTTTTTTTCAATTCGCACCAGAATGTGCTGGGTTCAAAGCTACTTGCCAGTTAAATCAGCAAGCTAATGCCCAGCAGGTTCCCTGGATTGCATCAGCGAATCCATAATCCTAGACTGCCTTTGTAGCAAGAAGGAATCAAGACAGCAGACTGCCGGAGGACAGAAAACCAAGAAAACCACCCCCCTGTGTCCTCTCCTTGTTGTCTAGGATCAATGGTGGTGACAGTCACCTGGACTGAACTGTAGCAGTGCCAAATATCTCGGGCAAGTATGTCTTTACTTAAACATTGGTTTGAAGAGAGAGAGTTTTTGCCAAAGTGCAATAGTTTTTTGGGATGCAAGCATTGACAAACTAACTTCACAAATAACAGAACCATTACACCTCCATTTTAGTTTCTTTCACATCTGTATAACCCCAAGTACACAGACCCACTTGCTTCTGATGAACTCTGCATACCAACCTTCACCCCTCCTACAAGTGAGTGTGCACTAAAAACAGTTCTGGACAAGAGAATAACTCCTAAATGCAGACTTGAATGTGAGGAGTAGGAGGAATCAGAGCATGACATCATCACCTTTGCAGATCACTCTCTTAAACATCAGCTTTAATTTTAAAACCATGAACCTTGGTTGACATATACAAGACTGTGTTCTCATATAGTCATGGACATAAGGCTTTATAAGTCCCTAATTTGACACTATGGCACCATTAAAGAGAACTTAAGCACCTTTTTCCAGCTTCCAGCACAGACAGTGGCCTGTGTAAGACCTCTGCAAACATTTACAGCGGCAGTAATTAGTTTGGTAGCTTCAACACTGACAAGTCCCAAACAAACAAAACAGCTTTAAAACTTAAATTTTAATCAAGCTCTCTTCATTATGCACCACATTCTGTTGGAGTCTCTGAGTGTGATTTCCTTAATGAGTGTATGGGGGTGAAGTGACACAGTATGTTAATTGCTTCATGCACGAAGGGAGAAATAAATGTGAGAGCGAGAGGAGCTGCTGGAGGAGGAAAACTAATCTGCCGCCAGAGTCTTCCTGATGCAGAAAGTGTTGTGGTGACTTATCAGCGAGGAAGAGCAAGAGCAGCAGCCGTGTCTTACCGTGAATAACTTCTTTCCAAAACTCAATGACAACATAAAGTTTCATAAAAAGAAACATTAAACCGTTAATTACCTGATCAAGATTTCTGTCTAAACTAAGTGTCTGGGTAGCGAGGTGACCAAACTACAAACTTCATGCCTTCATGCCTGAAGTCTATCATATATATATATATATATATATATATATATATATATATATATATATGTCGTGTCTGCTTTGAGTTGGACCCAGGTGCAGTGTGTGCTGGTCGACAGAAAACTCAGAAACAAGAGTAAATTAAAGAATTTAATCGACAATGGCGAGTTTTAAGACAGACGAACAGAACAGAAGGCGCCGGAGCCAGAACGCGGACCGGGAACTACATGAAGGGATTGGGGAAGAATCTGAAAACAGAAGAGAGGCGAATTAGAATCAAGCCTTTAAAATGAGGAGAACACAAACACGCTCGGAGATAAGCTCACGAGGTCCAAATAACTTAATGGAAACAACTACTATAAGCGATAAATGAAAGAGGTGAGAGTAAGTGCTCACACGCGGGTAGACTATATGAATGGAGGAGAAACAGAAACGGAGCGAGGAAGAACGCTCTAAGAAGGCGGCTGAAAAGGAAATCAAGCGCTTCACCCCCATATATATATATATATATATATATATATATATATATATAGTCAGTACATGGAATTCAAACTAACTCCCCTTCCCTCGTATCGTGCACTGTCACTCAATCGACAATAATACATTATTAACCAATGCAGCCAACAAATACAATATACAACGATCATAATTACATTGGACCAACAGCGGTACAATGGTAAATGCAACGCCAAGTGAATCAACATGGGCATAGTTACAAACAGTTGCACACAGTTTGCCATACATAAACACATGCTCACGCACACTAGTGAGCTTATTGTTTGATCTTTTTTTGTTTGTTCTTGGAAATGTACATGAACTGCTCCTACAAAAACCCAATTTCCTTCTTCCTCAATCCTGCTAGAGCTGTGAATACATAATTAAAAGTGTAGAGAGACCCACGCATAAAAATCACGCTGAAGCCTGATACACACATGCACTTAATTTCATACATGGAAAGATTTACAAATCCAAATTTCATTTTGTCTAATAATAAAGAATAAATAAAGTCCAACAATGGCAATGAATTAATAATGGTATATGATTCGACAAAGTACTCTGAGACACATCACCTCCAGAAGTCTTCATGTCATGAATTGTATTTATTTATAGACTCAAACTCCAAATGTCATACACTACACACAAATGAAATAAGGAGAGAGAGAGAGAGGCAGATTTATATGACAGCTACTTGGAATACATGTGATTATTACTATTAGCGTTATTCATTTATTTATTTATTTTTTTGTTAAATATTCAGTCATGACACAAAGGTGTCACTCAAAATGCAATTTGGCAAGACACTGTCTTAAAAGTAGAAACTGTGATGAAAGCTGTCATGGTTTTATTTTCATCAGGTAGCACATAGCTCAGGATGTTTGGGAAATAGCAGCGTGCAGAGTCTGAGTGATGTTCACCCCTGTTCTGGATAAAAAACTGAAACTACTCAGAAACGGACCGTTTTGTACCACACACACCGCGACATGTTGTCAGAAGTTAGGCAACGGTAAAAAAAAAGTTAGAAGAGCGACTGCGATGTGAGGCCAAGGTCTAACGGACGGACAGAGACAGCAGTACTCTGCCATAAAACCCACATTTGAATCATATTTTGTCCCCAGAAAGAATGTAATTTATGAGAGAGCTAGATTCAACCACATAATGCAGCAACCAAATTAGACTGTTGACGTTTTTATTAATGCATTGTGTGCTCTGGCTTGTGTGCACTCCACAACGAATGAATAAGATATTCCATTGTGGTGGGGCTGAGAGACACCAGTCTAGCTGAGAGACTGCAGTTGGACAAAGACTTAACACTAGAAATAGTGGCCAACATGGCCACACAATCCGTGGTAATCAACAACAACAAACAGACTTTAGATGACGGGGTAGGTTGACATTGACGCCATAAAAAAAACAGAGGTCAAAAAGCAATCACACCCAAGACTACTCAATCAGCAAAGTCACAGCCATTATCTGATCACCAAAAATGCTTCAAATGTGGGAAATCTCCTGGTCACACAAAAGCACAATGCCCAGCCAGAGGCTTGTGCGTGGAAAAAGAAGCCACGACAGTAAAGTGCACAAGTCTGCAAAAACAGTACATTGTGATCAAGTGATCAAGATCAACTGTAATGATGACATACTCCCTTGTTGTGAGACTGAATAGATGCAGACTTACGGTACGTACAGACCAAACGCGACTTCCGCGAGCGACACGACTGATTTACATAGAAAGTCAATGGGGTTGGGCGACTGACGGCGACCAGCGGCAACCGACAAGGCAGCGACACGACTGGGGTGTGCAACGCTACAAGATTTGAGCTACATACGGCGACTCTGGCTACTCAAGACGACACAACTGGGGTACAGCGACAGTCGCAGAAGTTCACCACCTGTGGAGCGTTGACCAATCAGAGACCAGATCCGCGAGTGACGTAACGCATGAGGGGGAAATTGGAAAAGAAAAGGAAAAAAATGGAGGACACGCTGATTTCTGCGGTGGCTGCATGCCCGGTCATTTACGACCCGCAATGCCCATTTTACCGGGATAGAAACAGAAAGGAGCTTGCCTGGAGGGAAGTCAGCAAAACCATTGACGTCCCCGGTGAGTTGTGACATTTATCATTTTGCTTAATATACGTAGCGCACGCACTATAGTGGCTGTATCGTTGGGATATTAAACCTAAATATTTACTTTTCCTTCAGTGGAAATCTGCAAAAAAAAATGGAAGGGACTCAGGGATATGTACATGAGAGAGAAGAGGAAGGCCATGGAGAAAAAGAGTGGGTCAGCGGCATCTAGCCAGGGAAAGTGGAGGAGGTTCGCCGTCCTCTCCTTCCTGGACCCCTTCATCACCCCGAGGGAGACGTCGGGGAACATGACTGCAGCAGCAGCAGCAGGTAATAGTTGTTGTTGAGAATCAAAATACTCGCTATATTAAAGTGTAATGAGCTTCCTGAATAGGAAATATAATCACACAATGTTCTCATTTTACAGAAACATGCCATCATGTTGATGAGGAAGAGGAGGAATTCGAAGAAACCTTTGATGAAGGTACAGAGGTGGAACCTCCTGCTTCCTCATCTGCTGCTGCTGCTGCTGCTGCGTCAGCTCCTCCACCTTCACCTGCCGCTGACCCATCCACATCCTCTGCTGGTCCCCCAAGTATGTATAAAAATGATTTTTATGCATTCAGTATTAAGTGATTGTACTGTTATTAAAATGTTTCAACTCCATAACATAAATTGTCATAGCAACATCATTTTACTTGTCATTTATCTGTGATTTATGATATACAGATTGTTATTACTAATCATTGACTTATATAATTGAAATCAATATATTCCTTATTTACAGAACAAAAAAGGAAGAGGTCGTCCACCTCATCCGTGGAAGAAGAGGACAGAGAGTTGCGACGGGTTCTCCTCGCCTCTCTGTCCAAACCCCCTGCTCCACCTCCCTCAGCAGAGGAGTCATTTTTGCTGAGCCTGGTTCCTATGATCCAGAGATTGTCGTTAGAAAAAAAAGAGGCTTTACTTTTGGACATTCACAATTTAGTTTATGAACGCACTAGGGAGGCTAATTAGGTTATTCAATTATGTTCTTGTTTAATTTCTTTTATTTATGTATTTTTCATTTCCAATTTCTGGATCATAGGAACCAGGCTCCCTGTCCTTCCTCTTCTCTCTCAGGTCCCACGTTCCTCCAGGCAAGCTCCTTTCATAAAGAGTCTATATGAGTTGTGTATGTACAGGAATGTGTCATTTTGTTAATAAATGTTTTGAATGGGAACCTTGGTCTTTTTGTAGAAATGCTTAGTTTCAAGTTAAGAAACTGAAAAACAGTGCAAAACTCAACAATTCAAGTTATACAAAATGGACACAGTTTTATTTTTTTGCAGACATGATAAATAATATGCAAGGAACTTATGCTCTTTTGAAATAGGTGTGTGGCTCTTAAAAGAGCCGTTGTGGTGCACTGAATGTGCTCTAGGTGGTTGGCTGCCATGGAACTGCCCCCTCTGCAGAGAAGTACTGCACAAAGGTTTCCCTCACCCGGAGAGCTTCCCTGCTCTGGTTGTTCGACCCAGACCTGGAAGTGGCTCGCCTGTATGAAATGGCACGCTCCGTCTTGCTGATGCATCCCCTGTTGACATCCGTAGGTAATTGTGAAGAACACACGTAGCCTTCACGCACTTCTCCACAATATCAGGATGGACATCAATGACGCGCCTAAACAACCTCCACTGTGATGATAGAATGCCAAAAGCATTCTCAACAACCAGCCGGGCCCTGGCCAGACGGTAGTTGTACACACGTCGCTCAGGAGGGAGGGTGCGCCCAGGGAATGGTCTCATGAGGTTCTTCCGCAGGGGAAAAGCCTCATCTGCCACAAACACATATGGCTGCGGTCCTCTGTGGCCATCTCCGGGAAGTGGATGGTCAGCAGGCAGGGAGAGAGAACCGGATCTTAGAGCCTGACCAAAGGCTGAATTTCCCACGATCCCACCATCGCTACTTCTCCCGTACCCACCAACATCAATCACTCTGAAGCAGTATTTGGAGTCTACAACTGCAAGGAGAACTAGAGAAAAAGTTCCCTTGTAGTTGTAAAAAAAGAGACCCTGAGTTTGGTGGGGCTTTCATAATGATGTGTTTCCCGTCCAGGTCCCCACAGCAAAGCGGAAAGTTCCATCGCTCTTCAAATTGTTGAGCAATGGACTGCCACTCGGCAGTGGAGGGCACAGCCATGAACTCCCCCACAAGGCAATCCCAAATGGCAGCTGCAACTTCTGAGACAATTCCTTGGACAGTTGACACACCAACACGGAAGCTGTTGGCGATGGTCCTGAAGGAATCTCCAGTTGCAAGATACCTGTCACGAGTACGAAGGGATGAGGGAGCTAAAGCCACGTATAGAGGACGTGGTGTAGGACCCAAGTGCGAGTGGTTTTAGGCACAGGAGGCAGGAGGGAATTATAAATAATATTTAATAATTAAACAAACTAAAATAGAACAGAAAGCGTCACCGAACCGGGAAGAAACAGAGCAAACGCAGAATGTAAAAACAGTAACGAAACAGAAGTGCACAAACATGAGTAAAAAGTCAAAACAGAAAGCGTCACCGAACCGGGAGGAAACTACAAAAGAAACCAGGGAGCACACGGAAAAAACAGGAAGAAAACTAACTCAGGCACTTCAGTTCAACACAGAGAAATCCAAAAAGCTAGCTAACAGAACAGGAGAAGCCAAACACAGGGAGAGACACGAGAACCAGGAGTTAAACGAGCTAGCTGGCACACAGAACAAGAGGAGCCGAACACAGGGAGAGATACGAGAACCAGGAGTTAAACGAGCTAGCTGCACACAAAACAAAAAGCTGAACAGAGAGGGAGCGATACGAGAACCAGGAGTTACCACAGGGAACGAGAAGTCCAAAAAACACCGGAGTCAGAGGAAACATCACAGGGAACGTGGAAACACACAGGGACTAGGAGAACTGGCAGAAAACAAAGACAACGATCTGGCACACGTTGCTGGAGCCCAGATGTTTTTGAAGACAGTAATCAGGGGGTAATCGGCTCCAGCCGTGTGCCAAAGGAACAGAGGGAGAGAAGCAAAACCAGGACTCGGAGCCTGGAAGCGGAGCCATGACAATACCTGAAAAATTGAATAAATACTTGTGAATACATAAACACAAATACTGCTTACATATTCATCTACATGAATATGTAAGCATGAGAACAAAAAATAAATATTAATCTTAAAACAATACCTTCACACAAAACATATTGACTTTATAACTGTTGAATTAAGTTTCCACCACTGAGTGGCGCCCACTGACAATAATCAAAAAGTTTTTATTTTAAACATCCACTTGTCAGAATATATTATAGAGGTTTACAGTCTGTGTATCTTCCAAATGACGTCATGCATACAGTCATTGCTATTGTAACCACGTTCATATATATATATATATATATATATATATATATATATATATAAAACTGTTCAGATTGACGTCTGCACATAATAACATTACACATTGACTACCTTACCGAAGGCAAATGGACAGCCGTTCAGCCGCGGGGATTGAGCGCCGGTAGTTGGTGTCCTGATGAGAAATCCGAGCACCGATCCGGGCCAACAGGTCGGCGAACTGGCTGCGGTTCAGCCGAAAGTACCGCTGGAACCGCTCCTCATCCAGCCGAAGCTCCTGGAGGAGGTGGTGAAACTCGCCGAATTGCGAGCGATTTCGGAGGACATCATGTAGCCACAGACGTCGTTTTTTCCTTTTTTTCCCCAAAAGATAAAGCGCCGCAACTGCTTGTATGTGACCAAACTCCGCCATCTTTAAATCCACAATTCACACGCACACAACTTGAGACCACGCCCCCCGGCGACTGACCTACTTTCGATCCGGACAGGTAGCGACTAATGACGACAGGAGCAAGCTACCTGCTGCTGACGACTGGCGCTACAGCGACAGAAATGTCGCGTTCTGTGTGTACGTACCTTTAGACCCATGGTATGTTAGAAACCACAGCGTCAGGTTAAAGATTGGCAAAGGAGCTGATGTCATCCCAGCCCAGATCAACCATACCCTCTGAGAGAGACACACAGTTAGTCAAACCAGACAGCCCAGGTCGCACGCCTTTATCTGTTTTTGGCAGGTACAGAGAGTCTTTATGCAAAGGAGAGCAGGAAGATATCAAGAAGATATTTATGTTGCCAACAACTTGAATGTAGCTTGGTTAAGCAGACCAGCTAGTGTTAAACTTAATCTAGTCAACAGAGCAGACTACATCGAAAAATCTGCAATAAAAAAGGTCATATCCACAGGGATTAGGGATAATGCAACAGCTCCCAAAAACACCCTGACAAAAAGTAGGTTCTGATCTTTTCTGACTCAACCAGGACACTTTTAGGCTCGTAGTAGATTACTCCTTGAGGTTTGTAGCGCTTGTCAAACTAACTCCCACACAATCCCAGGACGTTATTGTGTACTGTAATTTCCAGACTATAGAGCTCAAGTCTATAAGCCGTGGGTGCAGTGGTGCAACCAGTTTAAAAGCTCTGATCCAGCATTAAGACAGAGGAAATAGCGTAAGAAGCTGCATACACACTGTACGATTTATCTACGCTGAACATCTTGATTTATCCACGCTGCTTTCACAAAAACCTGAACACAGTGAGATAGATTACTGACAATTGAAAAGGTTTTTAGGAGGTTTATTTTTTTATCAGTGAAGTACGGATCCAGACGTCAGAAATGATCAATAATCTGGTGATCTTCCAGTCCCGGACCGCTGCGCTAAGACCCTTTCCTGCCCGACATTTATGATGTTTGCGTGGAGTCGCGCTGTACGCATAGTTTCCGGCATCTAGCACAGAGTCGCCTGAGGCGAGAAGCTCACCCCCTGTGGAGAGTATCCCAAGACAAGGTACAGCTCTCCACGGTTATCAAGTCCATGACCAAAACCCGAATCGCTTGTTTTCAAGGACAGTCGGATTTTCAAGCCGAACGCACTTTGCCTTGAGACAGCATCTCACATGTTTTATTCATATTAGAGCCCCCAAAATGTGCGGTTTTTCGCCCATGTGCCCCAAGTTCCATAACCACAGCCGGTCTCAGCAACTGCTTCTTGACTCCGGAGCTGCGGACATGTGAGCGAAAACAGAGCATTTTGAGCGCTTTAAGGGTAATAAAAAGCCTCTGGTTTCATCGATTTCATCGCCTTTGATCTAAGCAGATTTCAGCCTGTAAAAATCCATGTATTAGCCGCGCTGCACTTGTACAAGCGGCAGGGCTCAGACCGTGAGAAAAAAGTCGTGGCTTATGAGCCTGAAATTACGGTATGCCAAATCAGTTTTCTTTAGCGGTAACGCCCCTCAATATTCCTGTCAAGAGTTATGGGTTCACCCACACCACAAGCAGCCCTAGATTTGCCCAGAATAATGGGGAAGCGGAGCGTCAGATGCAGACTGTGAAGAGAAAGCTAAATATCTTTATTTGGTTCGTCTTGACATATGGAGATACACAATGGTTACAGTCCTGCTCAACTCCTTATGGGCAGAAGACTCAGCATTCCGGTACTCCAACATCCTTCTCTTCTCACCCCTGAGCTTCCAGACAGCACCATTGTCGTTGCCAAGGAAAGGGAGAAGAGAGAAACAGACGCAGAAAGTTTAAACAACAGACACCGTACGAGAGAACTGAGTCAATTGACTCCACATCAACCAGTGTCATGAAGTCTCCAGGCACAGAGGTTTCCTCCCACTCAACTCCACGTTCAGAGTCACAAGAGAGCCACTTCCATCTGTTGTACACCTGTCTGTTTACACACACAGGGTCATTAGCCACTAGGTGTGGCGGAGTGGTGAGTAAGCCTCACAGACTGGATTTGTGATTTTTTATTTTATGAGAAAAAAAAAAAATAAATGTGATAAAAATTGTGATTGTTTTGAGTAAGAATCTCAAGAGAATCAAAGTCAGAATCAGAATTTAATTTATTGCCATGGTCAGTGGGGAGCCCACCAACTAGGAAAGTGTTTTGGAATAAAGTGCTGACATAAAATAAAATAAAATAAAATAAGTTCACAAATTCAACAGTCTAATGGCCGAAGGGAAGAAGCTGTTCCTGTGACGCGAGGTTCTGGTCTGTATCGACCGTAGCCTCCTGCCAGAGGGAAGAGGAAAAAACATGTCCATGTCCAGGATGAGAAGGGTCGGCTCTGATCCCACCTGCATGTCTACGGGTCCTGGAGACATACAGGTCCTGAAGAGGTGGCTGCAACCGATCACCTTCTCAGCAGAACGTACGATGGCAGTCATAGTTTTTGTAGCTGCCTCAAGAAGAACATTCTCTGCTGTGCCTTCCTGATGAGGGACCTGATGGTTGGCTCCCATTTGAGGTTCTCAGTGACGTGGTTCCTAGGAAGCAGAAAGAGTCTACAATGGAAATGGGTAAACCAGCCAACATGAGAGGGGTCAGAGAAACTGTGACTCTCCTGAAGTCTATAACCATCTCCACTGTCTTCTGGGCGTTGAGCTCCAGGTTGTTGTGGCTGCACCAGGACACCAGCTGCTCCACCTCCCTCCTGTAAGCCGACTCATCTCCATCTGAGATGAGCCCAATGATGGTGGTGTCATCCGCAAACTTGGTCAGCTTCACGGACTTGTGGCTGGAGGTGCAGCAGTTAGTGTACAGTGCTGAAAAATCACTGTCACGTCCATACACCAGCGATTGTTGATGTCCACGTGGTAAAGCTGAAATCCCTCCAGATGAAGCGCAGTGTTCGGGATGAGATCGCTCAACCACGTCTCCGTGAAACACAAAACACAAGAGGAGGAAAAGTCTCTGTTCCGTCTCACCATCAGTGTCAGTTCATCCATCTTATTGCTGAGCGAGCGGACGTTGGAGAGGATTATCCCGGGAAGCGGAGTGCGCGATCCTCTTCGACGAAGGCGAACGAGCGCACCGGCACGCTTCCCTCTGCTCTTCAGTCTCTTCCGCCCAACCAAAAGAACTAACTCCGAAACTGACACCAATAATTATGGTAGTAAGTCAGAAGGAGTCATAGCCCTGATGTTCAGCAACTGATCTCGTGTGTAAGAACACGCGGATGCTCCATCAAAACACAAAAATAAGCAAAATAAGACACAAGATCATTCCAGGCCAGCCTTCATCAGCGCCATCTTGAATGAATTGAAAGAGATTCCAGAGCTTGCATTATCTATGTCCTATAAGTCTTTGATAGTATTTTTCTACAAATTGAGATGTGGTGAAAGCTGTTTTGCTTTTATTTTGATAGGTCAGCACTAGGTATAGCACTGGATATTTGGGAAAAAAGATGCTACAGCCTTCACGCCTGTTCTGAATAAAATCCTGAAGCTGCTGTAGCCAAACTTGTACTTCGGTGTAAATAATTACAGGTATTCCACGTCTTTATTTTTCTCTCACCACGGACACCATCTGCACTACCACTGTGGAGTCAGAGTGTCACTTCCTCTCCAACTCCGCTTCACAATAAAACATTACCCAACAGCAGAATATGCATCAGTTCAAACATACAGTACATACATACAATATCTCACATATCGCCCCCCAGGAAAAGAAACGTCCCCGTTTCTTGGCACGGTGCAAAACAATGTACAAATGAACACATTCAATTCCCTTCATTTTACACATCAAACATTTAACTCCCCAAACCGACATTTAAAAAAAATTTTTTTTACATTCACAAAACTACTAACAACCCTTCAATAGGTGACACAATCCTTCAAATGAACAAGCTTCCTAACCTGCCGTCCAGTGCAGGATACCACAGTCCTCGACTGAACCGATGACTGTAATTCGTCCCTAACACTAGAGTCGTGGTGTATGCCAGTCAAGCGATGACTGCCACTGAAAGACGTTGGTCCACTTTTGATTCCTTTCACCATCATAGCTGATCACAAGCCTCTTCAAAATCTCCATACCATGTTGACTGACAAGGATCCCACTGGACGGAGAGCATGATGGCTTTTGGAATCGGACCCTTTCAACTGGAATATACAACACAAGATCATTCTTGTAGTAGGATCTAGTTGCTTGGTCCTCATAACACTTCTCCCGACTTGTGTCGAGTGTCGATCCCAAGCCATTGTGGGCTACTCTCAGCATGGGAGTTTCTCGTCCTGTCCTGCTAGTCTTTTCTGTCCTTTAGGTTTCAAAGTCCTTTACTTGGGACTACAACACGGCTCTTACAGAACTGCTTCTTGGTTGCTCAGTGCAGAGCAGAGGAGTTAGGGCTTTACCCCGCAGGAATTTTCTGGGATCAAAAAATAAATAAATAATAATAATAATTTAAAAAAAAAATTAAGAATAAAAATAAAAATAAGATTAAAAAAAGAACCTCCTATTGGCCCACTGGGAACTGAGAGAATTACAGTTCAGTCACCAGCAGCCCAGTGTTTGAGAAATGAATGAATTTAGTTCATGACTTCTGGATGACACTGATTTGTGACCCAAAGAGAGTTTGAGAGTTTTACACCCAAAAACTACAACAAAGGTTTTCCAAAGAAGAAATCTCATCTAAATGCACCTTTAAAACTAAGATAATTAATTAAAGTATGCCAGACTAAGGTTTGGTTTTCATGGTGCAGAGGTGTGAAGATGTTTCCTTTCCAACTTGTTTGAGAGCTTTACACCCAAAACCAAACAACGAGGGATAGGTAGAATTCTCATCTCCAAGAAACCAGGACACAACCACAGGTTCATAGCTGAATTGCATTGTTCTTAATGTGGCACCCCTAAATGGATGACCACAATTAGACAAAAATTTAATATGTTATTAATGTTGATCATTTGGCTGATTAGTGTTCTTTTGGAGTTTTGCGAGTGTTTTTATTTTATTTTTTTAATTACTGATATAAGACGGTGAGGCGGAACTGTTGTCTGGGGTGGGAGTTGCGAGGGGGACACAAAGTGTTACAGAGCTCTTGGAACACGTTTCATCAGACGCCGCTTGGACTCCAGACGAGACACCTGTTAATATTGTGTTGTATTCTTTCGTCTGCACGCAGGTCAGTTATTAGGTGGATGTGTTGTGAAACTGATTTAGTATGTTTGGATGGTCCAAACATTTCAATTTGTTTTGTTTATCATACATTCACAGTCTAATGGCTGATGTTTAATCATACTGAAATATAGTATTCAATGCAGATGACTCAATGTCTGAATATCAATTTTTGATACATGTGATTGTGAGTATCTCTGTGGAAGTTAGTCATTAATGTGTGTGAAGATGGCGTGTGAATTGAATGTGTTTGATTTGTCATCATCTGTTATAAATAAATCAGACTCCACTTGGACTCCAGACGAGACACCTGTTGATATTGTGTTGTCTTCTTTCGTCTGCACGCAGTATTTGCAACGGTTGACCGTCCTGGGACCCGTAACTTTAACAAGGATCATCGAACTCGTGTCAAATCTAATAAGATTTCAGACGAGTGTCCCAAATGCAGCAGAGAGGAGACAGAGACGGAGGGTCAAGTCTCACAAATTTAATAAGAAAACTAACCAAATACACTGAACTTCTGAACTAGAAGGAGGCAGGTAAACAAAGAACAAGGTGAACCACGGAGAACGAGCGCTGACACAATGGAAAACAAAACAGATGGATCAGAAAGAACTCACAAACTCAAAGCACATAACAAAATGTCCACAGTCAAGTGAGGAATCGTCCACCATATGAATATGGGCAGGGAGGGCCATACCAGAGTGAGCACAAGCGACAAACTGACACCGGTGGTCTTCTGGTCGACGTCCAAGTGGCACTGCGGATGATTACATGATTGGGCTCAGATGTGTGTGTCTGTGACACCTGTACGGCGGAATGAAGACTCCCAATCCAGAGAGGAGGAAAGAAAGGCGGGAGCAGGAAACAGCCTAAAACAATATGACCAGACGGAGGGGTTCGTGACACTTCTGTCTGGAGAATTTCAGCGCTACTTCACTGGACCTCAGTGCTGCACGTCCCACTGTTTTGAGTAATTTATATTTTCTTATTTACTCAGTCACAGCACTACCAAATGCATTGTACTGAACTCTGTCGTCACATGATCTGGTTCAAAACATTGGTCAAGCATAACATATCAACTGCTTACCCTCAAAATATATTACGTTCTCTAAAATACAAAAGGCATGAGAATGGTTAAATGGAAATTCTGTATGAATATATATACATAATTCTGTATATATATATATATATATATATATATATATATAGCACTTGAATGTGTCACGTTCCACACTCTGTGCTCCTTTATTGTCCATTGTCCGTTCTGTGTGCTTTCATTTGTTAACCCTCTGTAGTTTCCGTTTCCTGTATCATCTCCAACTTAATGGCAGCTCAGCTGGAACTCATCCCATCATCACCGGTTCTGTGGATATCTTCTCGTGGGTTCCAGACTGCAGGCTGCTAGATGGTCACTTCATGTCATCCAGTAACTCTCCTGCGACTAATCTTCCTCGTTGTTTACTCCTGAGCTTTCCAAATTCTTTGTGTGCTTGAACTCCGCTTCAGCTGCTTCTTAGTTTCGTTTTCTCCTCGGCACTCCGCTTTCGTTCCGCTCCTCTAAATTCTATAGTAAGTCCGCTTGTGAGTCTTATACTCACCTTTTCATTTAACGATTGTCGTCTGTTTTTTCCTGTGTGTGAGTTTGAGTCTTCTCCTCCACGCAGCGCTCTAAGTTAATTGGACCTCGTGAGTTATTATCCGAGTGTTTTTCTGTTCTCCCTTTTTGCAGGATGATATTAATTCACCTCTCTTATTTTGAAGATTTTTCCCCAGCCCCTCTGTGTATATCCCGGTTTGTGTTTTGGGTTCCGGCGTCCTTAGTTCCTGTCTCCGTCTTCTATATTGTACATTGTTGTTTATTAAATCCTTTAATTTAATCTCGTTGTCCGTGTCTTCTGTCTGCCTGCAATCACCTGCGCCTGAATCAGGCCTAGGGCAACTATGACAGAACCATCTAGCCAATTTTCTGATTCAGCAGTTGTTGTGGGTTTACAGAAGGCTTTAGGCATTCAGGGCTCGAAGATCTCGACTCTCGAGAGAGCAACACAGAGCGTCCTGGAGCAGCTGCAGAGTATCACCTCTTGTCTGCCAGCTCCTTCCGTTGATCCTGGTGTTCCCACTCCAGCCTCAACTGCGGCTTCTGCAGCGCAACCAGCACACACTGTGTCCGCCTGCCATGAACCGACCATACCCACGCCGGAGGTTTATTCGGGTAAGCCAGGCTTTTGTAAAAATTTCCTCATACAATGCTCTCTTGTCTTCGATTCTCAGCCATACCGTTTCCAAATGGATCGTGCCAAGGTAGCTTTCTGCATAAACCTCCTCCGTGAGAAAGCCAGCCAATGGGCCGTTTCCCTATGGGAGTCAGACTCTCCACTCCTTCATACTTTCAAAGATTTTTCTATTGAGATGAGGAGAGGTTTTTACGCTCCTTTCAAGAGTGGTCCAAGTGCTTCTCAGCGCTTAATTAACATGATTCAAAACTCGCCTAGTGAGTCTGTGTCTGAGTTCTCCATTCGGTTCCGCATTGCTGCTGCAGAAGCAGGATGGAACGAACCAGCTCTCATGTCAGCTTATTTTAATGGTCTGGCCACTACCATTCAGGATCAGCTCTCTCTCCGCGACGAGCCTAACTCCCTGGAGGAGCTGATCCTCCTCTCTATACGCATCGACAACCGCATTAGAGCGCATTCTCTACTTGAACGGTCCACTCCACACCTGGTGCACCCGGTCCCGTTCTCTCCAACCGAAACACTCACCCTGTCTGAATCCGCTACCGATCTCCCTGAGCCTATGCAGGTGGGGAGAACGAGACTGACGCCACAGGAACGCTGTCTTTCAAGCATTAGTGAACGACGTCCTGCGTGACATGATCAATCATTTTGTCTATGTGTATCTTGACGATATTTTGATTTTTTCGAGAGGGGAGGAGGAACACAAGGAGCACGTCCGCTTGGTTCTTCAGAGGCTGCTGGAAAACAGACTGTTTTGTAAAGCCGAAAAATGTGAGTTCCACGTCAAGCAGGTCAGCTTTCTGGGCTTCATCCTGGGGGAAGGACGACTCATCCCCGATCCAGCCAAAGTTGACGCCGTGACCAACTGGAAAACTCCTACCAGCCGCAAACAACTCCAGCAGTTTCTTGGATTCGCGAACTTCTACAGACGCTTCATCCGGAACTATAGTAAGGTGGTCGCTCCTCTAACCTCTCTCACATCTACCAAGCGAGCCTTCTGCTGGACTCTCGAGGCTGAACAAGCTTTCCTGCACCTCAAGACTCTGTTCTCTTCTGCCCCCATCCTCCGACACCCTGACCCAAGTCGTCAATTCATCGTCGAGGTGGACACTTCGGATTCAGGGGTGGGCGCCATCCTTTCCCAGAGAGACCCCGGTGATCATAAGGTACACCCATGCGCTTTTTTTCCCGAAAGCTCACTCCCGCCGAAAGCAACTATGACATTGGCAATCGCGAGCTGCTGGCAATGGCAATTCTCACCGATCACAAGAACTTCACGTATCTCCAGACGGCCAAGCGCCTAAATTCACGCCAGGCTCGCTGGGCTCTATTCCTTGGACACTTTAATTGTTCCATCTCATATCGCCCCGGCAGTCGCAACACCAAGCCCGACGCTCTCTCACGCCTCCATGACCCCCCCATGCCTTCGGAGAAGACTGACACCATCATCCCTCCGTCTTGTGTAATCTGTGCTGCCAACTGGGACGTGGAGAAGACGGTCCTCGAACACCTCCAGCGTCATCCAGCTCCTAGCTCCGGTCCTCCCAACCGCCTGTTTGTTCCGGAGCCTCTGAGACCACAGATCCTGCAGTGGGACACTCTTCTAAATTGGCGTGTCATCCCGGCACTTTCCGAACCCGAAACCTGATTGGTCAACGCTTCTGGCCAGGTATGACACGCGATGTTAAGGCCTTCTGCAAAGCCTGTACCACCTGCAACAGGTCCAAGTCCTCCCACCGTCCACCGGCCGGTCTTCTTCAACCTCTGCCACTTCCGGATCGCCCGTGGTCTCACATCGCTGTCGACTTTGTGACCGGTCTTCCCCCGTCGGCAGGAATGACATCGATTATGACGGTGGTCGACAGGTTCTCCAAGATGGCACATTTCATACCTGTTCCAAAGTTGCCATCCACCCTCGAGGCTGCGAACCTGCTAACACTCCACGTCTTCCGTCTCCACGGTATCCCCAAAGACGTCGTTTCAGACAGAGGACCCCAATTCTCTTCCCAAGTCTGGCGCGCCTTCATAAAGGCCTTGGGAGCCTCACCCAGCCTCTCCTCTGGTTACGACCCACAGACCAACGGTCAAACGGAGAGGACCAATCAAGATCTTGAGTCGTCTCTACGCTGTGTCTCCGCTCAAGATCCTTCCTCCTGGTCCTCTCATCTACACTGGGTTGAATATACACACAACACTCTCATCTCCTCTGCCACTGGAATGTCTCCCTTCATGGTCTCATATGGCTATCAAACACCTCTCTTTCCCTCCCAGGAAGCTGAGACCTCTGTTCCTTCCGTTGACCACCACATGCGGCGCTGTCGGGAGACCTGGTCCCGTACCCAGACGGCACTATCCCACACCGCGGACCGAAACAAGAGACTGGCAGATCGAAGCCGAATCCCCGCACCTCCTTACCAACCAGGTGACAAGGTTTGGCTCTCCACCCGAGATCTGCAACTCCCCGGTGAGTCTCGCAAGCTCTCCCCATGCTACATTGGCCCGTTCAAGGTGGATAACACCATAAATCCAACGGCCGTAAGACTTCGTCTTCCTGCCTCCGTCAACATCCATCCCACATTCCATGAGTCTCTGCTCAAGCCTGTTTCATCGTCCCCTATCCATGCAGCCTCTGAAGCTCCTCCTCCCCTCATCGACAATCACCCGACTTACAAGGTCCATAAGATCTTGGACTCCAGACGTCGTGGTCGAGGGGTACAATATTTAGTTGATTGGGAGGGCTACGGTCCTGAAGAAAGGTCATGGATCTCTCGTTCACTCATTTTTGATCCCACGTTAATATCAGAGTTTCACGCTTCACATCCCAATAGACCCTTTAGAGTGCCAAGAGGCCCTCCTTAGAGGGGGGGTACTGTCACGTTCCATACTCTGTGCTCCTTTATTGTCCATTGTCCATTCTATGTGCTTTTATTTGTTAACCCTCTGTAGTTTCCGTTTCCTGTATCATCTCCAACTTAATGGCAGCTCAGCTGGAACTCATCCCGTCATCAGCGGTTCTGTGGATATCTTCTCGTGGGTTCCAGACTGCAGGCTGCTAGATGGTCACTTCATGTCATCCGGCAACTCTCCTGCGACTAATCTTCCTCGTTGTTTACTCCTGAGCTTTCCAAATTCTTTGTGTGCTTGAACTCCGCTTCAGCCGCTTCTTAGTTTCGTTTTCTCCTCGGCACTCCGCTTTGGTTCCGCTGCTCTAAATTCTATAGTAAGTCCGCGTGTGAGTCTTATACTCACCTTTTCATTTAACGATTGTCGTCTGTTTTTTCCTGTGTGTGAGTTTGAGTGTTTCTCCTCCACGCAGCGCTCTAAGTTAATTGGACCTCGTGAGTTATTATCCGAGTGTTTTTCTGTTCTCCCTTTTTGCAGGTTGATATTAATTCACCTCTCTTATTTTGCAGATTTTTCCCCAGTCCCTCTGTGTATATCCCGGTTTGTGTTTTGGGTTCTGGTGTCCTTAGCTCCTGTCTCCGTCTTTTATATTGTACATTGTTGTTTATTAAATCCTTTAATTTAATCTTGTTGTCCGTGCCTTCTGTCTGCCTGCAATCTCCTGCACCTGAATCAGACCTAGGGCAACTATGACAGAATGGCGATCTTTCCACCACCATCCTAACTTGTTAAGTGAAAATTTTGGTAACTCATATAAGATGAACGCAGACTAAAAGGTTGTTATGTTTTCTCATAACGCTTTCAAAGCGCAAAGTTATTATTTTAGGTCTAGTCATACTGAAGTGACTCGGAAATGACAACACAACATTTACAACATTTGGAGAAGTTGGAAAAAGAAGCCTGTAAACCTTCTGTTAATTTCTCCCTTTCATGCTTTGGCTAGTATTAATGAATATTTCTTTCTTTTGCACCAAGTTTGTCGTACGTATCACACCATCAAATTTATCCACCTCACTATTGCACTCTTCATGGAGTGCCTTTTTTTTGCCCACCTCTTCCTCTTCCATTTCTAACTATTGATCCTGCCACTTAAGCTATCAAACAATAACCATTTGTTCATTTACGCTCTTCCACTAATTCCAATATGGCGCATTGTGGGTATATACAGCTAGAGGGTGCCAAATTTTGATTTCCTTGAACTGCATGGACTGCACTTTAAGGTAAGGTCGACGTTTGCTAAATAACTGCTTGTGGGTCGTACTGATACCAGACTTCTCATCAGAATTTGGTGGTACCATCTTTCCAATGTTCGTAATGCACTGGCTTGGAGCGACCACGTCCGCCAGAAACTAGCCAGGATACTAGTTTCCTCAGTTCTCCTTCAGTGTGCTACACCCTCTAGTGAGGCTTCACAATTGCATATGCCCCCTGTTCCAGTACTGAAGGCAAAAACAAACTCGCCACCTAAAGGGGACAGACTACCCCCCCATCGAGGGAGTCATAATAATGCCTCCCGCTCCTTTTCTTCTTGTACTGTTGTACAAAACAATTTGCATCATTGCTAGCATAAGCTCTCAGCCTAAGCGATGGAAGTTGACAGGAGAGATTGTGTGAACTGCAAGCGTAGCACACCTGAGTTCGACCTCCACCAGCTTTGCTTCCGCTGTTTGGGCCGGCAGCATAGCACCATGGGCTGTGAGGCTAGTTAAGTCCTCCTTCCTATGAACAGGGTGCTGTGACTGGCCTACAGGGAGCCGAACCACACCGCATCTCCTGCTTCCAAGCCATGGGATGAATTTGACGAAATGCTAAGAGGTGGATCCGGACACTCTGACTCTCGGGTGGAGGTGTCAAGCAGGTTCCAGTTTGATCTCGTCCTGCGGCTCATGGCATGCGGCGAGCTTGATGTAAGTTGAGCTCCCTCTACCGCCAGCTCATGAAACATCCCTCTTCACTGATGGCCTGCTAGCGTCGGATTGCGAGAGTCCACGCAGGGCACGACGATGGTGGAGAGAGTAAAGGCAAGAAAAGAGAACCAGGACATTCATGGAGTTGGGGCGATTAGCAGCGACCAACATGACCACGATGCTGCTGGAGTGGGCGACGCTACGTGATCTGAGCTTCATACAGTGATTCCGGCTACTGAACACATCACAACTGGGCTACCGCGACAGTCACAGCAGTTCAATTTTTAACTACTACTGAACTTCATTATTGAAAATCTAAACCTGCACCTTCACCTGCCACTGGCCCATCCACATCCTCTGCTTGTCACCGATAATAAATAAATAATTTTCATGCATACAATACAAATGATTGGGACTGTTACTAAAATGTTTAAACTCCATAAAAAGTTATAGCAACGTCATTTTACTTAACATTGATCTGTGATTTATTATATACAGGTTATTGTTATTATATTATAATAACACAATATATTATATTATATAGGTGAACTCAATATATGCCTTATTTACAGAACAAAAAAGGAAGCGGTCATCTACATCTTCCGGGGAAGAGGAGGACGGAGAGTTGCAACAGGTCCCCATCGCCTCCCTCTCAAAACTCGCTACTGCATCTCCCTCAGCAGACGAGTCATTTTTGATGAGCCAGGTTGCTATGATCCAGAGATTGTTACGAGAAAAAGAAAAGAAGCTCTTCTTTCAGACATTCATAATTTAGCTTATGAACGTACAAGAGAAAGCAGCTAATTGTGTTGTTCAAGTATGTTCTTGTTCAATTTATTTCATTAATTTATTTTTCATTTCCATTTTCTGGATCCTAGGAACCAGGCACCCTGTCCTTCCACTTCTCTCTCAAGTCCCTCATTCCTGCAAGCACCTTTCATGAAGAAAGCCTGTTTAAGTTTTGTATAGTCATTTGTCTATTTTTGTTAATAAATATTTAGACTGGAAACCTTGGTTTTGTTGTAAATGCTAAGTTTCGAGTAAAGTGAAAAACACAGTGCAAGACGCAAAACAAAAAGGACACCGTTTTATTTTATTGTATAGATGATAAATAATATGCAAGGAACTTTTGCTCTTTTGAAATAGGGGTGTCAATCTTAAATGAGCCGTTGCACTGAGTGTGCTCTAGGTGTCTGGCTGCCATGAAACTGCCCCTCTACAGAGAGGTACTCCATAAAGGCCTCCCTCACCCCGAGGTGTTACGATTGTCCAAAACTTCCAATTACATTTTTTTTTTTTTTTTTTTGCTTTTATTGCTGCATTTGGCAAGAAAATCAAAGGCACAATAGTTAGTGGAATAGCTGATAATGTAGGTTCCCACTCATTGGTTTCTTTTTGGAATTATTTTCTTCAACCCATGTATTCATGTTTTGTTTGGGGCAGCTCACTGAATTTCAGGAAAAAGAAGTAAGAACTGGATCATTTGCAACTCACAAGCAAGAACAAAACACAGGCATTCACATCACCTACAAACAGTTTCAATAAGGCCCGCTCTCATGCACTGCCTCAGTGTGCCTTAACTAATTCATTGAAATATTTTCAGGTTGTGTCGGGTTATCCACTAGATCTACTACATAACTGGGCAGCCCACAGCCTGTACCACTGAACTTTGCCAGCCGAAAGAGCATAGGAGACGCGCTCATGGAAATTGGAACCTGTTGCATTTGCTCCCCCTGATCATTGGTTCCAAAGTGTCAGAGAGTGGACCAGCATGGCATCTTCTACTGGATCTCAAAGACATTGACGAAGACAAGACCGTGACGAAACAGCAAAAAATGTAATCACAGAATATACACAACACTGTCCAGCTTATACTTGCAAAGGCAACTTCGAGAAGCATCTGTCATTCGACATCAGAGATTGAACTCAGTCATGCAGCCAGTGAGGAGAGGCAGGATCCAGTGACAGGTGGAAGCAGATGCAAGACCGATGGACCCAGATGATAAAACTTTATTTTGACTGCACGTTTCAGAATGAAGCAAAGGGGAAAGTTTGAACATTTACCTATTAGGTGACAAGAGTCAACAAACCACTATCTTTTAGTTATGACATTTTGATGAAAAATAAATCTGTAAGATGCAACGTTATCAGGGTCTTTCTCACTCACATGTCCGGCTGGAATGCATGGAATGCACACTTGAGTTCCACGAGCAATGGACATCAGTCGTTGTACTGTTTCTTACGTCATGTTCATCGCATCGGCTCTGATCTTAGCCGTGGTGGTGCGGCACTGTTGTTTACAGTGCTGTTGAATAATAAAGATGATGGAGCAGCCTTTTTCCTATGGCTTTATTACACCAAGACTGCCATGTGTTTCAGTAAGCAGCAGACAAAGAGCAATCAGAGTGTGAGCATTAAAACGTCCGTTCATGCGTTTATTTCGAGTTGACTGTGGACACAGACGTCAGAGTTAGAAACTATTCTTCTTCAATCAGTTCCAGAACAACCGTCAGGGATGATGAAATGTGTGGCGCTGGTCGCGTCTCTCAGCAGCTCCGAGCAGGTCTGCAGATCAAAGGACTCAACGGCAGCAGCTACAGATAGAACATGAAATATTACATGTTACACTTGTCCAAACCAGATGGACCATAAAAATGACGTGGATCAACTATTTTTCTGTCTGAGTGGATGTTAGCCATGGACGTTAGCCGCTAGCTTGAGGCTGTCAGAGCAAAAATGTTTTGCTGGATATATCTACACTATACCATAATAAACACAATAAAATGACAAACACACACTTACACATTTGTTATCATCTCAAAAATAAGTTCCCCACATTTGATAACACACACAAGACCTGCAGTATGCACAAAGAATGCCTTACAGACCTTATTAGTATTGTGGCTAATCGGTTTGGCCAGCTATTTGTTAATTGTACGCTTCGACTGTGCAATATGACAAAGTGCAGACATCCATAACTGTGTTAGAACATGATGTTTTGTTCCTGTCCGTCTGTTTTACCTGTATTGTAGTTCTTTCCGCATGCTTTTACTAGTTAGTGCCAGCTTGTTTCCGTTTCCTGTTTTATTTCTAACTTTACAGGCATTCGCAGCTGGCGCTCATCACACTGACGTGTGCCAGATGGACTTCGTTTGACTCCGCTCAGGTATTCATTCTTTGAAGACTTCCATGCTCTCGCTTCTAAATCCTCTGTAAGTGCCTTCATAGACTCTGGTGCTGATGATAATTTTATTGATGCCTCATTTGCTGAATCCCTGTCCCTGTCTCTCATCAGATTGGACACTCCGCACTCTTTATCAGCAATTGACGGCAGCTCCCTTCCTTGCGTCACTTATCGCACCGCGCCTGTAACTCTCACCCTCTCCAGAAACCACACGAGACTATTTCCTTCCTGGTTCTTCCTTCCTCCTCATCTCCACTGGTGCTCGGGTTTCCATGGCTGTCCCTTCACAATCCAAACATGTCCTCTAAAGTCACAGGTTGTAGCACTCACTGCCACACACGCTGCCTCTGTTCTGATTCCTCTGCTTCTTCTCCTCATCCTCCTCCTCAAACTTCTCCTGGTCGCTCTGGCATTCCCTCGTGTTACCATGATCTAGCTCAGGTCTTTATCAAGGATCAGGCCTTGTTGCTCCCTCCGCATCGTCCCTACGATTGGGCCATTGATCTGGTTCCCGGAGCTCCCCTGCCGACCAGTAGTCTGTACAATGTCTCCAAACCAGAGAGAGCAGCTCTGGAGACCTATATAAACTTCTTTGGCTGCAGGTCTGATCGGTCCTTCTTCTTCCCCATTAGGGGCCATTTTTTTCTTTGTTAGTGAGAAGGACAAATCACTCTGCCCATGCATTGACTACCGGGGTGTTGACCTAATTATTGTTAGGAATCAGTACCCACTCCCTCTAATAGATCCGGCATTTGAGCATAGTCCACATTAAAGAGGGAGATGAGTGGAAGGCTATAGCTCCCAGCCCCGGTCCTTCAAACCGTCTCTACGTTCCGGAAACGACCAGACCGCAAGTTCTCCAGTGCGGCCACTCCTCAAAGCTTGCCTGCCATCCCAGTACGTTCCGTACCTTCTCACTAATCAAACAATGTTTCTGGTTGCTAGGTGTGACCCGGGATGTAAAGGAGTACTGCAAGACTTGCACCACTTTCCGGACTCCCCTGTTATTGTGCTTGGTGATTTCAATAAGGCAAATCTGAGCAAGGAGCGACAAACAGGTCCAAACAGGTGGTAAAATGCCCCACCAGAGAGCAGAGCATGTTGGATCATTGTTACGTATGGCTGCACAAAGCTTATAACACCCTCCCTCGAGCAGCATTCAGACTCTCTGACCAGTTGATGGTTCATCTTGTTCCCACATACAAGCAGAAGCTGAAGCTGGCAAAGCCTGAGGAGCATGACAATATGGACAAGTGAAGCTCTAGAGGAGCTGCAGATTTGTATGGAGACCACAGACTGGGAGGTGTTCAGGGCTGCTACCAATAATCTGGATGAGTATACAGACACTGTGACTTCATAGATCAGCTAGTGTGAAGAGAGTATAGTTCCAACGTGCACCAAGGTGAGTTATGCAAATGACAAACGTTGGTTCACAGTAAAACTTAGCCAGATTAGACAGGAGAAGGAGGCAGCTCGTAAGAGTGGGGACAGGAACTGCTACGAAGAGCTGAAGTATCTGTTCCAGAGGGAGTTAAAGAAAGCTAAGGCTGTACACTCAGACAAACTAGGGCAGCAGTTCTCAGCCAATGACTTGGCTGCAATGTGGAGAGGGCTCAAGGTGCTCACAAACTACAGGCCACGTGCCCCCTCCACCATAAACAACATACAGACTGGTGGACGTCTGTTGTCATGAAGTCCTTTGAGCGACTGGTTCTACCCCCGCTGAAATCCATCACTGCTCCCCTGCTGGATATAGTTTGCCTACAGAGCCAACAGATCTGTCAGCGATGCAGTAAACCAGGCCCTTCATTTTGTTCTGGAGCATCTGGACTCCACAGGAACCTTGCCAGGATCCTGTTTGTGGACTTCAGCGCTGCTTTCAACACAATTCTCTCAGCTCTCCTTGAAGACAAGCTTCGCCAGCTCAACGTGCCTGACTCCCTCTTAGGGACTTCCTGACCAGCCGAAGTCAGTGCGTGCGGCTTACAGGAGGGATTCATTACGTTCTGCTGAGAAAGTGATCGGTTGCAGACTGCTACCTCTTCATGGCTTGTCTGTCTCCAGGATCCAGAAATGTGCAGGTCGCATTAGAGCTTTCCAGCCTCCTCACCCTGGTCATGGACTGTTTGTTTCTCTTCCCTCTGGCAGGAGGCTATGGTGAATCCAGTTCCCGTCACAGGAACAGCTTATTCTACTAGTACGTCAGACTGATGAATTTGTGATCAGCCCTTGTTGTTTGTGGGTTATTTATTAATTATTTCTATTGTCTTATTTTAGTTAATGACCGCACATCATTCCAAATGACCTTCCTAGTTGGTGGGATCCTCACTGATCTTGGCAAAAAAGCTGTTTCTGATTACTGATGATGTTTCGCTTTCCAGTGTGTCTTATTTTTTTCTGGATTTTATTATGTTTCTCCATGTTATTTGCATACTGAGGATGAATTCTGGAGAATCTCACTGCAAGCCAGGAGAAGCCACTGCAGTCTGTATTACTCATTTTGAAATTAATGACACATTCCTCAGGTTGCGATCAGAGGCCTCATTCTTTACCTTGGTGAAAACCCAGACAAGAATTACCAGTTTTTCCTTTTTTTTTCGAGAGACATTAGTGCATGCATATTGCCCTAATCATAGTACCATTTGTTGGTTTCTATGAAAAGGGTGTTTCAGGTAATTTCACTGAATTAGATTGAAATTTGGAGATTCTTTTGCTTTTGTAGACCTGCAGCTTTATGGTTGCATCATATTTTTTTTGGGCCACATCTTGCAGTTACCCACATCTGGTGACTTCTGAGACTTGCATTTAATCGGTCAACGCAGCATGTAAGAGTGCTGTTAGAGGTGGGATATAAAGACTATATAAAAATAAATAAATGTATGCCATTTCTTTTTTTACCGCTTAAGTTGAATTACTCATCTGGTTGAGCTTCCCAAAAGGGATATTTTGTGAGCCCCGCTGGTGATATTTTTATCCAGGCTCAAATAAAAGAGAAATCAAAAATTAACGTTTGGTGATTAAATAAGTGAGTATTTCCTCTCTGACAGCTTTTTGATGATGATGATGATGATGTTGGCATCCAAGAAGCCCTCAGTGCATTTGTCCTCAGTGTTTTTGTAGTAAAGAAATTATGAAGGTAAAGATTAATTTATTCCAGATCAGCATTTTGCCTTCCTAGAATCCATTACAGCATCCAATACACAATGTTGCACACACAGACACATGACCATATCCATATCCTGAATCCAGGACGCTTGGCTGGGCCATCATGACCTGACATTACAGATGATAGATGTTCCTGTTTTCTTCTTAAGGACACCAGGTCTGACATACTTGGAAATAGGCCTCCATGATAAATCGGATTTCGATTCACCCTTGTGCCTGATTTATTTTTAATTTCAATTCGCATTTAATCTAGAAACCGACTGGATTTGCATCACCAATGCTACTTTCCTTTGTGAGTTTTACACTCCCAAGCGGCGCTGCAAGCTACTACTTTCTGAGTTCCCACAATGCTCGTGACTTCTCCTTCAACCAATGACGAAGCGCCTTGTAGTGACGTGTTTCACTGGTGACGTGAATGCGGCAGGGATTGGGTAGGTCGGTGACAGGCTAGAAACCAAAGGAATATGGATGACAAACCGGGAACTAGTGAGGAGAATCAGTCCCCCAAACAGCCTCAAAACGAACGTGTTACAAAAAAAAAAGACGGAGCATGGAGAGTGTTCCGGGGTCATGAAAGTGAGAGCGCTGGTTCCTCAGCAGCTGTTAGTGCAGCTGACGCTTAACAACACCTGCCAGTCCCTGATTGACATTTGGAACGCTAAGCTAATTGCCAAACAAATAATCCTTGATGAGCAGCCTTTCTCAGGTGTCGTTTACACAGAGTCAGAATCGACCGGATCCGTCACCATTTTGAAGTCAGGTGCGGCGTTCGTCAGCCCCCAGAAACTGTTGAAAACATCTGAAGTGGAACGTTTCATCAATGCAGTGCTCTCCACCTCGGAATCCCGCTACAGTATGTCAATATTTCACTGACACAGCACAGTCTCTAGAGATTCACCTGCGATGTCTCACATCAAATTGAATGTTTTTCTGTTGTGTCCTTTTGATATAATAGTTGCTGCATTCTGCAAGATTTTTTTTGCCTTCTAGAAGAGGTATTAATCATGTTTTCACATCTTCGACAAAGAAGGTCTCATCATTTTGATTACAAATTCATTGTCAATCCATGTGATCGGTATCTTGATCGGCAGCAAAAACCCTGATTGGAGCATCCCTACCACAGATCTTTATCAGCACCTCAAACGTGGTGCTGAGGAAAAAAAAACGTGGCAGAGAATTGTGACATCAATTGTTGGCTACAAAAAAAACGTGATTCATATTTTCCCCTAAATCGTGTCGGCCAACTTGGAAACTTGGCTGAACATTCTGTAACACTGTAACTTAACTGTTGCACGTTTCTAATGAGATCTATCAAATTACTCTCCAACAAGAGGAGGTGACGATGAATTTGAGTATGTATAACTTGACTACTTGTAGGTCTGTGAGGGGGAGTCTGTCGAAAAATGCAACTCTGGCCAATCAGAGTTCTCTTGCTTGCACCGCTTTGGAGTGCGCCAGAGCCGGCATCAAATCTGAAGAAACCAGCCCCTTAAGGTATTACAAAACCAAGTTACTTCTGTCCACGGACTAAATATGCGTACTGGTTGCTCTATTGTGCAATGTCAGTTGCTAAGTATTCTGATTGGAGAGGATACGGCAATCTTTTTACCCAATTTTATTTATGCCTAACAATGACGATTACTGCCTTATGTAATTCATAGTCGTGCTTCATTCACTTTTTTATTCAATTTAATAATGTTTTACATTAACATCAAACCCCTCTTTCTGGAATGCCCCTGAAGTTGAGGCAGCAGTATGTGCACTTCTGAACACAATTGCGGCTGAACTTGCCCACTGTTACTAATTGTGTCAACCAATGTACTGCCATTTGATACAGACGCATTTCAAGGAATGCCAAAAAATGCTTGCATCACCTGTGGAATGTTGATTACATTCCACTCATTCCAGCTCATATTCAGTCCTGTCTGGAACATGTAAGTAGTGTTATGAATACAGGAGAAAGTCTGCTCTTTTCACGCTTGTTATTTTCTCTAGCCATCACTGGGTTGATTGCGATACCCTGTTTGAAGATGTGTCCATTTGGTAAGATATCACTTGTGTACCAATTTGATTAAGGGTGTTCAAGGGGTGTTCATCTGGTAACATTTATGTTTGGAATGAACTTAAAAGAAGAAAAAACGTCATTTATTGCCAATGTGTGTGTATCCCTCCTCCTGCCCATTTTGTTATGAGCAAGTCCTATATCAGAACCTGGCATTCCATGCAAGTTTCTGTGGGGGAAGGTATAGCAAACATATAGCCCAGTTATTGTGTAGATACCTTGAGATTGCAAAGTGAGGACATTTTAGCTGGTCCTCGCTTTGTCAAGTCTCATTTTGAGGGTTAAAGCTTCAAAATACCCAGGTGATTGTAATTGTTTAGTGGGAGAGTCGGGGGAAAACATATCAATGAATGGATTTTTGCCTGATCCACTTAAAAAAGTTAAAGCAACAATGCATAACATTTAGACATACATGTATTATTTTCATATTTCCTGTGATGACAGGTTTGATTTTGAACAGTCCAAAATCCCGGAGTAAGACTCTCCAGCTCTTTGTTAAACGCTCCCTTGGACTATGTAAATTTCTCTGGGTGAGCCGCCCAATAGTGTGTTCTGTGAGTGGCATCACTGCCCCAAATCCACCCCCACTACAACACTTTACGACACAAGGGCAGAGCACCTCGACAGCGAGCTGAGTTTCTTTGTTTACATCATGGCAGAAGAATGGGAAAACAGAGCAAGATCCCGGACAAGTGTTAATACAAGAGATGCATTTACAACCTGGCAATAACAGAGATACAAAAGGCTTTTAATCTGATCCAGAAATGGCGATGTTTCTACTCGACTTGAAAGACAATTTGGTGTGCACTGCTGTCTGTTGTGTTGCCAAAGTATTAAACAAATGTCTCAACAACATGTGATGCCTGACCTCTTTGAACTAGTCTTGAATCCTAGAAGTTTTAATCCTCTTTTTGCAATATCCTCCTGGTGTGTCAAACTTGCGTGTGAAATGGAAACTTTCATTTAAACTTGTTGGAGTTGGCACACTTTAAAAAAAGCAGCAGTGGGAGCAGATGTCTGTGGGTTTGTGTGTGCATGTATATGTAATAGAAGAAGTATTTAAGTCGAATGGAGCCCAGAGGAACTAACAAGGTTTGCAACAAAAAATAAAGCAATAATATCTCTCCCAGATGATCTGAGAAACAAACACAGATAGGAATTGTTTTAGTGTGTGTTTATTTTATTTTATTTTGTTATCATGTATTGAGCATTCTCGTTGTGCTTTTGAAAGTGTCTATGCAATTTGTGTGAATCATAATGGAGCTTGTTTAATGAGGAGTCTGCATTTACAGTCTGTAATTCATTGTATGTTGTGAGCCTGAGCAGTAAGTGTGCATGAGCCTGATGCTTGCTTTTTTCGTACCATGCTTTTATATCTACTTGTTTTTGTGTTGTGTTCCTGTCATATTAACTTTTTATAAAAATGCCTAGTGTCTGTGTGTGTCTATGCTTGTGTGCATGTCAAGGGTAAATATGAGAAGAAGCAGCATCTGCCGTCTCTTCCACTCATCCATCTCAACACTCCAATTCATTCAGCATCACTTTGCAGGAGTTAATTGGTTCATAAGGAGCACTAATTAAGGGGAATGGCCTTGTTTACCATCACAGCAACGCTCGTTAAGTGGATCTGTCTCTCTTTGTTTGGAACTACTGGCATCAAACCCCCCACCCACACCACAGTACTGCTCTCTCTCTCTCTCTCTCTTTCTCTCTTTCTATATATATATATATATATATATATATATATATACACACACACACACACACACACCAACAAAACGATACAGTTTAAACAAGTATTTGAACATCTAAAGCAACAGCATCCAACTGACAGCAGAGATAGTCAACAGAAAAGTGATTTTCTGTATGCCTGGAAGACAAGATGATGGTAGAATGATAGCATTCTTCGTTCATCCCACCTCTGGCTGCATTTTCAAAAATGTCTAGGGGGATTTGGGCTACATTTTCACCACGCTAAAACCGCAGTGACCACATGTAGGGGATTTTAAGACAAAATTGCTATGGGTCAACAAGCAACCGGATGCTGCATGAAGTTTCACACTCAAAACAAAATGGGGGGACACAGAGCCGTTTTCTTCAGCGGGACTCCAACCAATAATCCCCCAAGGGCTAACAATTGTAAATCCTGGTAAATCTGTTAAGGTCAGCAGTGGCATTGTCCTCTTGTTCTGGTTAGCAAAGAAATGGTATTTGTGCCAAAGCTTGATTCAAATAGGGATAAGTGTTTGCCTCATAGGTGCAAGAAAAGTGGAGATTTCATTTTGATTAAGTGAGACATGTTTGTTGCTTATTGTTCCACGATAGAGTTGAGATGTTTTCCGTTGTACAACACATGGTGAATTCTCATTTCTCAGTTGATGGATTTCTATTGCCACTGTAGTCAGTCATTGAACATATAAATAATGTCTTTCAGAATGAAATGTTGAATTTTGTTGAATGTTGTTGAGTGGGACGACAGAGTCGGCATGTGCTCACCCGATTCGGGTCAGTGCACAAACTCACGTGACATGATCAGTATATTCATTGTCCTCTGGCATCCTGTATCAGTCTGCAACTGAAGCAATGTGTGCAACAAGCTGAGCAGTCAACAGCGAAAACTGAAACATCAAATTATAGACAGATAGAATCAGATAGTATTGTATTTCCAATTAGAACACATTGAATATGATTGAGAAAAAGTAATAATGTAATTGCAGCTAGTGACGATGAAGACTGGGTTGCAACCAAAATTACAAAAGATGGTGAAAACATTGTGGTGACTGTTGGATAGATAAAAGCAAGACCATTCAACAGAGACTCAAAGAAGAGGCTTCTCCATGTAAGGATGAGTAAAGATGACTACACAGCCCTTGAGCCCTTGAGTTAAGTTTCCAATACAGATTGCATTTTTATGATGTTAAACACTTGTAATAGTAAATTATAATTGTTTCCAACCTTGTTGTTGAGGATGATGATAAGTCACTGACTCATTCTAAATGTTTGTCAATGCAAATTGTATTACTCTATGTTCCTTTGCGGTCAAGTCGTGTGAACCTTTTCCTTGCACTTCTCTCAGTCAGGAATCTAAAAATAAGCCAAACTGCAGCCTCTGCAGTGGGTCTTGAAGTCTTTTTTTTATTGTAATCCACAAACTTTCAAGTTCTCATGAATATCACAAATATAACAAATATAAAGGCCAAACACCCCTGTGTGTTCTCTTAGACCTCGACATCCAAAAACTTGCATGTGCTGTCAGCCCCTATAACAGCAATGGGCTTCACATTAAATCGGTATGCACATGCACTAAAGCACAAACAAACTCACTAATTGTGTAAACATTACTAAATATAAACACAATAGAAAACAATATTACTTTGGCTCTTACAAGACTATTTCCTTAAACCACGTAATCAGCCTCAATTCACAACACAGCCAGTAAACAAATTGTTGAAGAAGAAATATATATTTCATCATATAACTGAAACTGAATCTCTTTGTTCTGTTGCAGGAGACTGTGCCCTTCACAAGTGTCTGTTGCGATACATGCCCACACCCTGTTTGGAGACTGACTATTTCTACTGTCTTGTTACTGTATCTCCAGGATGTACTCAGAGAACCAAGTTTCTAAAGAGTCGTCCTTACAAAGCATTTCCCGCTAAGCCAAGCATAATTGACAGAGGGGTTTAATGGGACGTGTCAAGCTCAAGCTGTAGACTTGAGATATTAGCTGTGTTATCCGTTTGAACGATTTAGCAAATCTTTAACTTGTATAAATGCCAGCTGTGTTGTTTAAGAAATGACACAGGTTTTTAATGATTGCTATTGATGTTTGGTGTTTCATTCTTATCTGAAAAATAATGTTAACAAAATGTGATTTGTAATTACTGATAATAACTAATAACTAACATTAATATGATTTATGCTCGTCTCACCTGGTTGGAGTCACAACAAGGCAGGGGTGTGGAGTCTCAGTTTTACCTTGGAGGTCAGAGGAAATGTGATTGTAATTATCACATTGTGTGTCAGGCATTTTCTGTTCACACTGTAGCCTGTGTCCTGGTCAGTCGTGTGGTCTCTGAATCACATCAAATAGAATAAAGCATGACAACAATCCACATCAGAGGCTACTTGACAGAAGATAAAAAAAAGAAAAAAAACCTGATAAACACTTGCTGATATTCAGTCCCATTCTGTTCAGACGCACACACTAATACCTCAGTCTGGCAGCTAATTGCTGCTATTACTGAGGTATTAAAAGAGAAGGGGGCTGAGTGAGAGGATGCTTTTGAACACTCACTGAACCTCCTCGATTGAGAATATTGCAGACAAGTTTGTGACGGTGTGTTGAGCAGGGTGGAACCCAATAACAAAATGTCAAGGGAACCACAACGAGGCAGGAACAGTTCAGTAATTTCAAATCATATTTCACAATTGTCCAACAATAGTCCATAAAACACAATCTCAAAATATCAGGATCGGAAATGTCACAAAAGTGGGGTGAAAACAAACAATCAACCAAAAGGGCACAAATCTGGAAATCAAAAGCACACATGGATGTCAGGACAACGCACAGTGAGAAGAAAAAGACAACTAAAGAACTCGGGCACCAAGGCAAAAATACAAAATGAGAAAACATCACAGAGTCTAAGTAACACAAGGAAGATTTCACCAGTCTGGAAACTTGACGGCCCAGCGCACAAGACAGTTTTTTCTTGCATGTACGTTTTTGCTTACCTGTGGAATTACCTGGAATATCTGCATGAAACATCTTGATTTTTGAAAGCCTGCTTGGATTTATTTGAACGGATGCGTTTTCATCCAGACGGATCTTTTCAGGGATTCATGGGGAAGATAAAAATTACAGGTTTTACAGCATGAACTTTAACATGGAAGACGACTTGTATTATGGGGACCGTGACGATGGTTGGACGCACGCCACTGGAGGACGAAGCCGGAGACGCCGTCAACGGAGCCCACCTGCCCACCCTGCTCCTCCGCCGCCGGTGCAAGGACAGACTCACCACCAGTGGAGCTGGGGACGGGCAGCTTTGATCCAACGACCCTTCTCATATGCAGACGTGGTCATATGCAGCTACTCACCTTGGCGCAGAAATCGACCTCCTCAGCCGGCTTTGACTGAATTTCTATTTCCTTCCATCTTGCTACATATTCATTATTTTTCTGGGGTCCCATTTGATGTCTTGACCCTTGTCTTTTGGAAAGGTTGAAGTGTGGTGTATCTTATTTGAGGCCTTTTTCCTTGGCATATGAATCGGGACATAAGTTTGTCCTATTTATTAGACTGAATTTGTGGAATCTTAATTGGTAAGGATTGATAGAGGTATAACATACGTGGCAGTACATTCATTTTAATTGTTCTTATTCTTTTATTAAGGGTCATGTAATAAGTTGTCCAAGGTTCAATGCCTTTCATAATTATGTTGATATTTTTCGTCTAAGATTTTGGATTGATTTTTTAAAATAATACATTCATCCCCAAATATTTGAATTTATTTACTTCCCATTTGGCCAGGCAAACTATAATATATTAGTATTTGAGTTTTAGAAAAAAAGTTCATAACCTGAATACATACACTCTACAAACGGAATAAATGATTTGAGTAGATCCCACAAATGAACAATTAGATCATCTGCAAGTAAGATGATGTGTTGTTGGTGACTGATTTCTATTCCATCAAATGAGTGTTGCCTCATCATCTGAGCCAAAGGTTCCATGTATAAAGCAAGCAATGTCGGCTCAAGGCAACTGCCTTGCCTGGTCCCTCTTTCTATGATGAAACGTTCTGAAAGAGATCAGTTCACAATTTATTCTCGCTATGGGTTTATTATACAGAGATTGAATAATTTCCATTGCTTCTCCACTAAATCCATTTTTTTAAGTCACTTATTTACCACCATGAGTTGTAAAATGAATAGAAAATATAGTAAAGACATTGACAAGGTTAGAAATAATGATTTGTATTTGAAATAATGATTTTTTTTCCCTTCAAACTTGTATTGCAGACCTTTGGCAGTGTAGCTGCTAATTTGTTGAGGTAATCTGGAGAAATTTCACCCCACGCTTCTAGAAGCCCCCCGACAAGTTGGATTGCCTGGATGGACGCTTCTTGCGTGCCATACCGTCAAGCTGCTCCCACAACAGCTCAATGGGGTTTAGATCTGGTGACTGCGCTGACCATTCCATTACAGGTAGAATACCAGTTGCCTGCTTCTTCTCTGAATAGTTGTTGGACAATTTCGAGGTGTGCTTTGGGTCATTGTCCTGTTGTAGGATGAAACTGGCTCCCAATCAAGCGCAGGGTGTGGCATGGTGTTGCAAAATGCCTTCCTTATTCAAAATCCCTTTTACCCTGAACAAATCTCCCACCTTATCAGCACCAAAGAAGCCCCAGACCATCACATTACCCCCACCTTGCTTGACTGATGGCGTCAGGCACCTTCCAGCATCTTTTCAGTTGTTCTGCGTCTCACAAATTATCTTCTGGGTGATCCAAACACCTCAAACTTCGATTTGTCTGTCCATAACACTTTTTTACAATCTTCCTCTGTCCAATGTCTGTTCTTTTGCCTATATTAATCTTTTTCTTTTATTGGCCAGTCTCAGATATGGTTTTTTCTTTGCCACTCTGCCCTAAAGGCCAGCATCCCGGAGTCACCTCTTCACTATGGATGTTGACACTGGCATTTTGCGGGTACTAGTTAATGAAGCTGCCAGTTGAGGACCTGTGAGGTGTCTATTTCTCAAACTGGGAATTCTAATGTACTTATTTTCTTGCTCAGTTGTGCAGCGGGGCCTCCCACTTCTCTTTCTAGTCTGGTTAGAGCCTGTTTGTGCTGTTCTCTGAAGGGAGTAGCACACATCGCAAGAAATCTGCAGTTTTTTGGCAATTTCTCACTTGGAATAGAATTCATTTCTAAGAGCAAGAATAGACTGTCGAGTTTCAGATGAAAGTTCCCTTTTTCTGGCCATTTTGAGCATTTAATCGACCCCACAAATGTGATGCTCCAGATACTCAACCTGCTCAAAGGAAGGTCAGTTTTATAGTTTCTCTAACCAGCTAAACTGTTTTCAACTGTGCTAACATGATTGCACAAGGGTTTTCTAATCATCCATTAGCCTTCTCATGCAATGAGCAAACACACTCTTAGAACACTGGAGTGATAGTTGCTGGAAATGGGCCTCTATACACCAATAGTCATTTACCACATTAGCAATGTATAAAGTGTATTTCTGATTAGTTTAGTTATCTTCATTGAAAAAAAGTGCTTTTCTTTCAAAAATAAGAAATTTCTAAGTGACCCCAAACTTTTGAACGGTAGTGTGTGTGTGTGTGTGTGTGTGTGTATATATATATATATATATATATATATATATACGATCAAATGGTTCTTCTGCAACTGGTTCTTCTGAGCAGAGCAGATGGTATTTTGTCTATATTTGTGGCATCTATTTTATGTAGTGTTCTTCTGATATGTGTTTGTGTCCCATATTGTGGTTTAGCCGCTACTTCATATTGAAGGACTCTCTCCCTTTCTTCTTACTTGTTATGGTTGTTATCGTTTCACCTTTACAACTGCTTTTAACGCATAACATCGGTGGATGTCATTGTCTTGATAGTAGTAACACATTTCAACAAAAATGTGATCTTTGATTTATTATTTAATATTCTGAAATGTAACCTCCAGAGTGTATCTGTATGTCATCTCCTTAAATTGCCATTCAAATAAAGTGCACTATGATCTGATACATCAGATACACCAATAGTACAATCTTCAACAAGATCCATATTTTCTTTCTGCATAAAGAAATAGTCGATTATTGAGTAGACGTCATATGCTGTGTATTGGGTGAAGTCCTTCTGCTTTGGGTGCTGTTCTCTCCATATATCTCCATAGACCATATACATGCAGCAATAATATTATACTTTGCTTATCCCTCATCAAGAATTTTGTGCATTATGAACCTTGTAACTGCACCCACTCAGATAAATGATAAAACAGCACAAAACAAAAATAAATATGCAGAGGACGAACTGGAAGAAACAAAAAAATCACAACTTGACATTTAACATTAAAGGTGACCTTCATAAATGGGTATTTCCAATGCCATTGGGGGGATATCTTTTTTTAAGAACGAGGGCCCCCTGCTTGAAATGAGGTTAATGTTCCTCATGCTAGTCACAACTGTGGTTACTTTTCCCCTGAAATCAACTGATAGTGCTATAATAAACCTTCTTTATAAGAAATGCATGAACTGAACTCAACACATCAAAGAGAAATTTTCAGAAAGACTGTTTATACACTTGTACTTGTTTGTTTGATGTTGTCTTTTTTTTCGTATTGTTCGCATTGTTGGAATTTTTGCAGTTGTCTTCTTGCTTGTCTGCCCATTTATTGGCTGTCAACTCGTGGTCATGGTGTCTATAGTCGCGTCTTCCACTTGGTATCCTCTATTTTGCATGTCAGCAATGGCCTTGACTGCAGAGGTGTATGAGGTATATGTCCTCACCCCAGTGTTCCAGTGTTTGCATATCTTGTCCAACAGTGTTTGGAAATGAATCCCCTTTTTCTTTAAAGCCATTTTAACTCTGGTATATGATTTGTGTTGCTGCATCGCCTTCAGCGTGTCAAAATAGATCTTGTGCTGTCCAAGTCATCCCTCTTTTTCCAAGCCGTTTTCAAAATCATCTCCTCGGTCGTAAGCTGTTGAAAGTTGATTATGATGGATCTTGGAGGTTTACCAGCAGCAGGTTTAGGCACATTCGCTTGATGAGCTCTCATGAAGGCCGGTGTCAATAAAGTTCGCCATCGAAACACTTTGCATCTGTGTCCTCCAGGACTCCATAAATTCTGATATTATTTCGCTTGGGTCTGGATTCCAAGTCCAGTTTTTCTGTCAGCATTTATTATCTTTTTATCATATGTTGAAGTATGTCGATTTTACTTGTGGAATAGCACAATACATTTTTCTAATTAAAACATTCCATAAACTCAAAATAAATCTCCTTTGAGTGAAGAGAGACTATTGACTTCTGTGACCCTGATCTACATATGCTAACACCAGCGCTGTCTGTGTTGTGCCGTGCTGTGCAGTTACACACGAGACGCTTGCGAAGCAGCATGACGTCAATTTTCCATGAATTGATTAAAATATGTTAGAAACATGAGATGTTTCACTCTAAATTTGTCTCAGATGAGTCTAGAGAAATTAGCTTCTTTGCCACTACCTTAACTAACACAAGTGGCATTGCTATGTGCTACTTGTGAACAACAACACACAAGCTTTGATTACGATCTTGTTTTTTCGAATTGTCAAGCCTAAGATGCCAAAACAACACTAACTTATGTTGAGCAATTTCATCAAAGGGCGATGCATGGGCGTCTTACGACTGCTGTCCAATTCGCCACACCCTTGTTACTTCCCGAGACCTTGGCTCCTTCTTCACTTTTGAGATGGGAACAATCGCACACTGTTGTTTCAGTTGTGGGAACAAGCGTGCACCTATGCATGACATTTTACACTGTAGGCTCTTTTTCGCCACCATACTATAGGTCCTCACAAAGATAGAAATACAAGAATACACAAAAAAATGAAGTATTGCATCATGTGTTTAAAGAAAATTTTGGCCAAATAACAATTCTCAGAATTAATGGTCTGAACAATTACGCAAGCAATGCATTTCCATTATTGACAATTTCCTTATTAATGACATAATGGAGTGAATAATAATAATAATAAACCTGCTCTATGGGGAGAAAAGGGGAAAAAAACACAAAAAAACAAACGGATCTCGGTCAGACCTTGAACCAACGTTGGATCCATTCCAAGCAGAAAGTAATTGTTTCCAGATGCTGGGTCAGCTCAGTGTTCATAGGTGAGAATGTCTAATCTAAAAGCAAAAACCGCAATTACCACAGGTGAAAGTGGAAAGTGAGAGATGGCCTCCATTCCTACCAACGACCTATAGTGTCACTCTTGGGACAGGCCAGGCACAGCTGCTTCTGATTTTCTTGCTGCTGATACGTGTTGTATGAACAGATGAATGGTTACGATGAAAGATAGAAGAAGAAGGTAATAGTGAGGGAGTAAGAGAACACACTAACCATCTTGAACGGGAAAGCCAAGTCTGAGCAACTGGATCCCCAGTTTTCTTTTTTATATTTCAGAATTTTTTTTCAGGAAATTGGATTGTACACCTTTAGACAGCAGCACAATTCAGGGTAATAATGACATCACTCAAGAAAAGGAGGTGGACAGCAGATACTACAGATATGGCATTGAAACAAATCACAGAGTAGAACTATGGCCAGTGGCCTTGTGCATCAAAGCTTAGATTTTGGTTTGAAACATGGTGTAAAGTCTAAATGTATAAATTGTACATTCAATCACTTTACTTAATTGCAATAGCAATATTGCATTTTCCCATCACAACATTCATAGGGAATGGTTTCGTGATTATATTCATACAACAGAGTCATGCATTTCGATTGATGGTTGCATGAGTCCTGATGTATTTGATGTTATTGTCTCTTCTGAGGAGATGCCACTTCATTGCTTACGTCCGTGGCACAAAAGAAGTCCGATCATAGTCAAGCCATGGTTACATTAAGCTATTAACCACATTCGTCCAGGTAATATAGTCTGATTTGAATTTGAATCTTTCCCCCATACTCTAAGTTGTTTACATTCACTCCAAAAAAATCCGATCTTAGCCACCCTCAGGCAATCATGTTTCAGAGTCGTGAAGAAACTGTTCTTTGTGTCATGTGGTGTTTAAAGTGCCTCAAATCGCCACGTTCTTCACTCATTGTGATATCTCCAGCTATATAGAGTGATTATTGTGGCATTAAACTGAGCAAGCAGTTTGGAATTTCGAGCTCGTAAGAAGGAGTTTTGCATGCACAGAAGTTAGTATGTGCATAAAAAAAAAGTATTTTTTTTTGTGCATCTCATCACTGTGCGCACTCCGGATTTGTCTTACACTCGCTCAACTTACTGCACCGTGCATCTGTGCCAAAAAGGCAACCAATCACAGCGCCTGGAGAAAGCTTGTTCCTGATTGGCTGTTTGGTCTCCAACGGCAACAGGAATTTCACATGTTGCTAACACTATTTTATTTATGAATGTAGCTTATGTACACATCATATGTATTGTTGAAAAATACTTTTGTTCTGTGAAAAAAACAGAATAATTTTAAAGTTCTTAATCCACGTCCAACAGGCGACGTTGCAACAACGGATGATGGGGAGACTCATCAAATTACGCCGTGGTTTGGCTTGGAGCATGTGCTGCAGGGTTTATTGGTTATGTGTCAAAGTTAAACGCAGATCAGTCTTTGGAGCTGTTATCCACAAAATGATGTTCGACAGCGAACACTACCAACCCAAGCGCCAGTGCACTAGTGAGATGCATAGGCCAATCAGGCCAAACGGCAGGAGCTGATGCTGCTACCTAGCTGCCAACGGCAAGTGGAAATCAAGAGGACGCGTAGAGATTCCCGACCTTAATAAAGCGTCCTCTGGTGACTCCCATTGGTTGACAGGGGAATTGCCCTCATTGGCCCAACCTGCCACACTAATATTTGTCAGCGGGAGGCCGAGACTCTCAAAGAAACTCGATTAAGTAGCAAATTATATTGTCTCGCTCTCTCTTCAACAGGCTCGTATTAAAATATTGGTATTTTAAGCAACATAAGATATAAAAAAGAAGCAAATCATGCATGTGAATATAAACTGTGTCACAGTGACAGAAGAAAAAAGTGCATTTAAATGAGAGACAAGAGCTTATAGGCGATTGGCATCAATCAGCATTTGATGGAGGTTAAACATTGTTAAAATTAGAATTTTGGCAGAACATGTGTTCTGTCAGGCTCAGAAGGCTCAGAAATGAGAGAAGACTCAACCGCAGGAAGTAAAGAGGCGAGGCAATTAACAGATGAATACAATGTTTAATGAACAAAAAAAGGCAAAGCCAAAACAAACGGGACGCAAGCCCAAAGTCCGAAGCAATAACAAAAGGAGTCTCCAACGGAGAATAAATGACGATCAATGTCCAGAAAGTCCAAAGTCCAAACAAAAGAGTTCACATTGTAGATAGAGGAGGAACAGGAACTAGAAAATTAGAAATTAAGGTCAGGATAAAACTCATAAAAATACAGAGAAAACAGAGATCCGAATGAAGAAACGGTCAGCATACCACACATGAAACGTTCACGATGTAGCGCTGCATTGTCGTCCAGCTACTCCTTAAGAAGCTGAGGGTAATGGAAAGTGTCCATACAAAATAAAAGCACAACAGGAGGGGACTTGACAACCTGTCCTTCCTCAATTGAGGATAACCTAGAAAAATAAAAATAATAATAATAACTCCATCAAAGTCAAAGTTAATTGTGTTTTTAATAATGTCACTGAGTTCCAAAAGTGTACTCGGGATGGCAGAAGGTAGGAAGTTTCATCATGTCACCCTCACTAAAGATGATGTCCAGCCTTATTGGAGTAAGAAAAATGCACACAGATTGAGAATTCAACATTATCAGTGTTCTTCCTGCAAGTGCATCTAGTCAATATCATGGCTACCCATTATGTGTTCCCCCATTCACTCAACAGCAGAACCTCTGCTGCTGCACTTCGGCAATGACTTACATAGCCAGGTTATCCTCAATTGCTCTGCGCAACACATTAAGAGTCATCAAAATGATTCTTCGAACCCATGTGCTCTCCCCATACATGGCGACATAAGAGGATGTTGTTTGAAGGGCATTGGCCATCAGTCAGAACCAGATACTATAGAATATTAGTGGATAACCATTTAATAGAATAGGTTGTAGATCTATTGCAATGTTTTGGGTTTGTTAGTGGTTGGCTTTATTTATTTATTCATTTATTTTTTAACTGCACATATATATATCACATACATCCCATAAATGTTCTGGGGGAAACAAGCAAAGTCACCCTGATACGTGATTGCCTGGAAGGGCTTAGGTGGGAGATTAATTAAATATTGTCTTTGATCTGCTGTTATCTCGAGTTGATGTAGCATGGCATACAGGGAAAACACAAACAACGTTTGTCAAACCAAATCTGCTTCTGTCCCGTGAACGTCTCGGGAGGATTCAGCCCAAAGCAAGGTGATATTGAACATCTTCATCTTCATGCTGTCCAGCTTGCCAAGTTTTGCTGCGGGTTCATCATTTTGTCAAATTATTAAAATTACTCTCTGTTTACTAAGAACCAGTGGGAGCTACTGTCAGACTGATGCAAGTTGTTGTGATACAGAAAGGTTCACGGTACACTCTGAAAACTCCTTTGTTATTTACTCAATCCAATTTCTGTGTAATAGGTCTCATATTTAATCATAATGTTTGGGTTCTTTTGGATATCACCATATCTGGAAAAACCCTGAAATCCATTCCACCCAGATTTCTGCATTGCAGGTGAATATATGCGTCAGCAGTGTGTTAGAGGATGAGATGCACAGTGGGAGTAAGATGTGTAGTGTTTGCACTAAGTTTTCTTTGCATCAAGAGTCCAACTTCAGAGGCCACTGGACAGGAATTAACTTGACAGTGTCTTCAATGTTTTGGAAAAAGAATGGCTGCCGCACTTGGTGAGTTCACAATTTGCTTCCCAAGTCTGGCACCCTTTCTGTAAAGCTATCGGAGCTACAGCTAGCCTCACTTCGGGTTACCACCCTCAGTCGAACGGGCAGATGGAGAGGATCAGCCAGGACCTGGAAATGGCCCTCCAATGTGCTTCTTCCCAACACTCTGCTTCCTGGTCACTACACCTGGCATGCATTGAGTACGCACACAACACCCTGATTTCCTCGGCTACAGGGAGGTCACCATTCCAGGCAGCCTATGGTTACCAACCTCCCTTGCTTCCTTCTCAAGAGAGACATGCCACCGCTCCCTCTGTGGAGCACCATCTGCGTCGCAGCATTTGGACCACACCCGAGATGCTCTCACTAGGACAGCTGAACATGCCTGCCGACTGGCTGACAAGCATCGGTCCCCACCCCAGAATACCAGTCAGGCCAGAAGGTATGGTTATCTACCAGAGATCTTCCCAATCCGGGTGAGACCCACAAGTTAGGTCCCAGTTTCATCAAACGATTGGAGATCGAAAATATAATTAACCCTGCATGAATTTGAAAAATGCATGTAGCCAAGCTTGAGCCTCATCACATCCGACCATTGACATTACAGTCGTACTTCCTGATTACGGCGATACATCTACAAGTCATTTGGCTACTCTTCTTTCACACATTCTCTGAGTAATTTTGAAATAATAATAGGTTCATATGCAAATAATCTTTATTTGCATATGAACCTTTTTTTTCAGGACCACACATGAATTAGCATTTATCCGTTAAGCAATTTCTGATCAGTTACTTCTACGCTTGTATGAAGGTGTCTAGGTGTTAACAAATTGCCAACTGTGACATGATGTGGTTTTGAAAATATTTTTATTCAAATGTTTTTCCTCTGCTGCTGTGTTGAAGGTGAAAACCCAAACCCCTTTACAACTCCATAATCCCCACTTGTGTAAATCACATTAATGTCCTAAAACATTCAGTAACTCCACCTCAGTCATCACCTTGTCCCATTGTCTGAACGTCCACCAGCTCATTTAGGGTAATTTGTCCCATTGATTGAAGCATCCTACCTCAACCCAGCCATTTCCCATTAGTATGATATTATTAGGCTGCCATGTATCTGTTGTGGAAAAGTGATACAATAATTACTGTGATCTGGTGGCTATGTCAGATGCGTAACATGAGAGCAGCTCGCTGTTTGGCCTGGTGACCTTCCGACACCAGAGCTGGACAAGCCATCCCTGTTGGGGCTGATGAATATAAATGTTTGATATGATGAACCGCACAAGCAAGACAGCCAGGAAGTAAAGCAGATCATTGTCTGCAATTATAGTATCAAATTGAGTCACCACAGCAACTACATTTGCAACGGAATTGTATGTCGAACAAGCCTTTGAATCGCCATGTGACAACTTTGTAAACACATTCAAAAAACACACACAAGTTGTGCACACTGGCCTCCCTTGACCTGTGAGTGTCTCCCTAGCAGCTACTTGACGTTAACAGAGGTTTGAGGGTAGAACAGGTTGTGTGGCTGCTCTCCTGAAACTGATTTTAATTGGTGCTGACGTACTAACCTTGCACCATCATCTTGCTTGAACCAGTTGACGTCATATTGTTTGAAAGGAGATGTATAAACAGTTAAGCTATTTGTGCAAATGAACTGATTTAAACCAATAGCGAATCCAACATTTATGAATGAATTTATTTTTTTCCTTCCTTCCCTGAATGAAGTTTGAAGATTAGACAATTATCTGACAAATTATCAGGCAAATTATCTGGCAAACCTTTTATCTGACACAAGCTTGAACAGATTGGAAAGAGAACACTGTGTCAGGCAATAAACATAAAAGCAGAACTGAGGGACAATTTTAAACAGAGGCAAATGTGGTGATAAGCAACACTGAGTGGCAAAAAAAAAACACCTTCCCAGCGGGTTATTGAAAATATCCAGGATAACTGAGAAAGCCCAGCACAATCGCCGAGCCTGGATTATAATTTCAGTCAGAAGTGGCAGGCTGGGAGTACATGTCCATGCCAGACCAGGGGATCGATCACAAAGTCACTGATGGAAACATGGACTAACTGATAGAAACACCATTACACAGTAGAGGCATGACTCACAGCAGCAAAGTTTTAATAAAACTAGTCACTGACTTCGCTAAAAACACCTTTGCAACTTCCAACTGCCATTTCTCATGTCTGCAAGAAACATGAATATATCACCATCAAACCTTGCGTGGCAATTTCACAGTCTTACAATTAAAATAACAGTTAATAACATCTTAGAATTACAGTACAAATGGCGAAACAACAGAGAAAAACAGATGATTCTCCAGGATTCATCTTGTAAGCCTTAGTGGTAAGAGTAAAACGAATGCTTACACACAAAAGAGTGGCGTATGTACCAATCTATGGCAAATTCCATATGTACAAAGGGCACAAAGTGCATAGAAAGGCAAAATTTTGGTTCTGAGCGGTGTTGGTCCATGACTCATGATGATTTAGAAATGATCTCGGGATGTGCACATCAGAGACATATGAACAGCTCATAATTCAAGAATTGTAGCGGGTGCGGGTGGTGTGGTCGCTCACCCAGTGGGAGGATGGGTAAGGACCTGTGTGTCCATATAAATAGAGGCTGTATGGGACAGACGTGTTTAATCTCTGTTCATGAAAACTGTATAAACCACATGGAACTTGACCTGTGACTCCCCCTCCTTTGTCCTGCCACATTGCTGACCCCGTTATGGACAAGCACAAGGTGGATGATTAGGTCTCCTCATCAGCGGCCGATGGACGTGTTCCCTCTTCAGCTACAGCGCTCCAGCTCCCACAGTCGACGGATCGATAAAACTGCCTGAGTTTTGGCAGAGCATTCGGGCTCCATGGTTTGATCACTTTGAAGTGCTTTTCCACCTACGAGGAGTCATCTCAGATGAGTCAAGGTATTATTTGGTGGTCGCGGCTCTGGACCAGCAGTCCACTCACTGGGTGATGCAGCTCCTGCAAGCTCCACCGCATCATGGGAAGTACGCCTCGCTGAAGCAGCTCCTCCTCCGGCACTACACCTTGTCAGCAGCGGTAAGAACAGATAGGCTACTGTCACTTCCAGACTTGGGCGATGGGATCGCAGTGGACCTGATGGATCAAATGCTGTCATTACTCAGTTCGGAAGACGCCGGTTTCCTGTTTCCACATCTCTTCATGCGCCAACTGCCACTGACGGTGCGCTCAGCACTGGTGAACTCACCGTGCCTTGCCGCTGGTGATTTCTACGGTTTGGCTGAAGAGGCAGGCTGGACCCTACTCACTGACTGTCCCACCTTGTGCGCTCCAGACGTGAAAGACACACAGTCAAAGAGACGATTCTTGGTGGACTTCGGGTGTCAGAGAAGCCTTCTCCCCCCACCTGATTCGGATTTGTCGTTGCAGGGATGCGGCCCGTTGTTTGAACACAGTTTGTTTTAATGGACGCAGCTTTTTTTTTTTTGTTTTGCCGCAATTTTGATTATGACTTTGTGGTAGCTTCCATCACCCTCCCTGTCACTTTCACCTGCATAGGTGCAGATTTTCTGTGTGCCAATTGTTTACTGGTAGATGTGGCTAATTGCCGTTTAATTGACACAGTGTCCATCTCCACTTTACCGTGTCAGACTGGGGGACCTGGGTCATTGACTCACACCAGCTGTTCAGTGTTGGTTGATGTTTTTCAGAGTTTATTGGCTGATTTTCCGTCCCTGACAACGCCAGCATTTTCAACCACAGTTACCAATCACGGGGTGGAGCACTTTATTCCCACAGTGGGGCCGCGTGCACACGACGTCTTAACGTCATGAAGTTTGCAACAGCTTGCTTCTATGGAGCATTTGGGTATTTTGAGGCATTCAAACAGCCCAGTCTTGCGACCACGTGGGGATTTTCACCGCCTGAATAATGTGACTGCGGATGACCGCTACCACATTCCGCACATATTCTTTCAGAGATTAATGGACTCTGCACTGGGTGACCTGACATTTGTGTTTGTCTACCTGGATGACATTTCGGTGGCCAGCCCATCAGTAGAGAAACGCCTGTTGGTCATTATATTCAAAATATCTGCCTGCGAATGCCTAGCACCTTGACACTTTCACAGAATGGTGGGATTTTAGCGTGAGATCTTTCTGGCAATGACATGAGGTTTGAACTGCTGGGAGCCCCTACATATGTGTTTCTTCCAACTGTAATTCTTCGGATGAGGAGTGTCGAGTGCCTGAAGTGCTGGTTATTTCCAGAGCTCCAGACCTGAGTGTGTGTGACAAGAATATTAAAGGTGGGCTACACAATACAGTTCCATTCTTGCCCTCTGAGTTTTGCAGACATTCTACAAACATGGAAGGTCCAGGCAAGAAATCATGTCTCCAGAGAGTGGCACCGACACACCTTCAGAAGAAGGAAATTGGGCCTGTCCCAGCAGAGGACATGCTGAGGGGTTTTCTTTCACTATTTTGTGGTGCCCAAAGATAACAGGTGGTTGGAGACCCATTAATCATTGGTAGCACAACACATTCCAGAGGTGTTCAACGTCAGTGTAGATCGACTGTATGGAGGACCCTTCCCAGACGAATGGGGTCAGTCAAGGTAAGTAGCAGAGGGGATCTGGGCCGAGTTTAGTTGCCTGGTAGCAGACCAGTTGCACACAGTGGCCAGTTTGTGTTGTATTGCTTGTGAGTCCACTTCAAGCCTGTAGATCAGATTCTAGCAGAGCCTGCTGTCTTTAAATGCAGTGATCATCCTAGCAGTGTGATGTGTGACTAATTCATGATTAATTGCGAGTTAACTCAGCATTAATGTGAGTTTAAAAAATTGAAACTATTGACAGCCTTGGGCAGTTTGTCCTCTAGGTGGGGAAAACTGCTGCACATAATTAATCTCCATCCAGCAAAAGTGGACACATTGGTGAGGACCGCTTATATTTGCAGAAGTTTATTGCTTTCACCCATTGACAGTAGAAGGTTGCTGGAAGTGAGAACACAGCTCAACTTATCAATTGCTATTTACAGCCCAACTGTCAAGCAGCCAAGCATGTTAGATTAGACTTACATGAGATGTCCTTATTTCTTATGTCATTTCACACGAGCGACAGCAAATGGACAGGACAACACAAGACAAACAGCAAAACCATTCCGAAAACCAGACCTGAAGTCCAAGACATTGTAGCTGCTGATCTTGTGAGCATGGAAGGAGCAGAGGTGCAAGTCACACCTCCCAAACTTCGAAAGCCTCCCAATCGTTTTGACTCTTAATGTGAAAATTAATAATATTCCAATTGTCCAGTTTATAGAAGTGCATGCTTGCTGAGAATTCCTCAGTGAGATTGTTAGCTTCATACTGTGGAATCACACTCTCTTTGCAAAGATTTTTCATCTCGGTTGCGGAATAAACCCAAAGTGACAGAGCTCTTATCTGGGTCTGGGACCCAGCTGTGAAATCGGGAACTTCACATCCGTGAATGAAAGAAGCGCTTATCTAAGTCGTGGATTCAGAATAAAGACAAGGTCGGGTATCTGTGTCGCATTCACAGATAAAATAATTGATTAACTGAGTTGGGGACTGTAAAAACAAGGCTGGGGACCTGTGTTTTGTGTTAGAAAATGAGTTTTTATTGCAACAAAAAAAAAAAAAGAACAAGAAGAAAATGGTTACCACAAAAGTGAAATGGGGGAGCCAAAGTGGACATCTCCACGTATGAAAATTATGAAAGACAAATTCAGGGATGAATGTTTGGAGTGTGTGATTGAATGGGTGAATTATCTCGGGTTTCTGAAGACCAGTTCGTTGAGGGTGAATGTTGGGAGACTGACTGAATGAGGGAGTTCAGAAGGCGAGAAAACAAAAGAAATGGAATGAAATGGAGAGCGTGAGAAAGTTTGAAAAACATCAAAAATGTTTCAAATGTGGATGGAAGAATGGCAACAAGTCTTCACTTCTACTTCTATCCACTTCTTCAAGTGATCAAACAAAATAAAACAGATAAAAAAGCAGGAAAGGTGTGATAAAAAGTGTGATGAAAGCATGAAAAATGTGATGAAAAGCAAGAAAGGCACAAAAAGTGTAAGGGACTGCAATGTGATGAATGTTTCCTGGGTCTTTATCTGTCTAATTCAAATCACACATCGCCTTCGCCATACAAGAGACTCCGGTTCCGGGTCCATTGCCAATCGCTCCACCCATTGCTGTCCTACCCCCAATTCAAGGACAAGACATCCCTGCACAAGTGGTGACAAGATAAAGGTCAAAACAAGACCAACAATCACCACAAGATGATGCCCAACCTGGCCTCACCGTGGCACCATCTTTTGTTCATCGTTGACACACCACAGATGATGAGCCGCTCAAGATGACCTTCTCAACTGAAATATCTTCAGGAGGCAGCACACAACCTAATACAAGTAAAACCATTGACGTTTCAAACACTCAGCTGCCTATGATTGTGTATCCAGTCAATGGCAGACCAGTCCTGGATGCTTCACCAAATAGGTGCGAAAATGCATGACACAGTCAAAGAATGGCCTTCTCCAGAACATAAGATAAGGTAAGGTAAGGTAAGGTAACTTTATTGTCAAATATGCTACAGTACGAGACATATAGCATGGATGAAATATCTGTTCACACAGACCTGGACACGACATACAATCACAGACAAACATAAAGATCACAGACACAACATAAAGATCACAGACAGCAGGATACATGCAACAAAAATCGTCACATCAGTCCATCAACCACCGGGAGGAGCACCTAGCTCATGGCAGCATGGCAACATCCTCTGCCCCTGTGGATGGAGCCAAAAGTGCCTGGTGCAGACCCGGGGGCAGACCAAGATGGCGGCGCGGACACACGCAGCGGCTTTTCTCAGACCCAGTAGACCGGCGTCTTCATGTTTTTCGTGTTACATGTGTTCAGCAACTGCGTGGAACAACTTATCCTCATCACACTCGCCACATCCTTCCGCTTTGAGGCGTTTTTACTGCCGGGAGGCTCTGCTCTCTGTTCTCAGGACGATACCCTCGGACCTGTCCTCGGCGGTTTCGGAAGTTCTACGTGGCTACGGTTTGCTCCAGAGACCCCATCTAGCTCAACATCGTTCCACCACTTCCTTCCCTGTTACACATTGGAAGTGACACGGGCGGAACGTGAGGAAACAGAAGAGGGGCAAGCGAGGAGGCTATCGAGCTAGGCTAGCCGCTAGCCCGCGCCGACCGGCGATCCCCACCATCACGATGGCTAATGTCCGCTCGCTAGCCAACAAGCTGGACGACATCCGCCTGCTCCGCACCACGTTCAGGTCTGTGAGGGATTGTTGTGCTTTCGTGTTCGTGGAGACATGGCTCAATGACACCGTTCCGGACCACGCCATCGAGCTAGCGCGGCTAGCATGCTATAGATCCGACCGGGCTCTCGTCGAAGGAGGTAAGACTCGAGGTGGGGGACTCTGTGTTTACATCAACCATGCCTGGTGCCGTGACGCTGCTGTGGTATGTAGACACTGCTCTCCGCGGGCTGAGGTGATGATTATTAAATGTCGGCCTTTCTATCTGCCGAGGGAATTCGCTGCTGTTCTGCTGGCTGCGGTATACATCCCTCCCAGCTCTAATGACAACAGCAAGAGAGAGGCACTGAACGAACTTCACCAACTCATCAGTACTCAGCTGACAGCTCACCCCGATGCTCTCCTCATCGTGGCTGGGGATTTTAACCATGCAGACCCCAAGAGTGTGGTCCCACAACTGCACAGCCATGTAAACTTCTCCACACGAGGCAACAACACCCTGGACAACGTCTACACTGCACACAGGGGAGCCTACAGATCAGTCCCCCTGCCTCCGCTTGGTGCCTCTGACCACACCACTGTCTTGCTCATTCCAGCATACAGGCCACGGGTGAAGGTCACAAAGCCCACCAAGAAGAGGATCCGCTTGTGGCCCGAAGGATCATCTGTAGCACTCCAGGACTGCTTCTCCACCACAGATTGGAACATGTTCAGAGAGGCAGCCACTATCAACAACACCGTTGATCTCCAGGAGTATACAGAGACCGTCACAGCCTACATCCGGAAGTGTATTGATGACGTGACAGTCGCCAAAACCATCTCCATCCGGGCTAATCAGAAGCCATGGATGACAGGTGAGGTTCACAGGTTGTGGCGGATTCGAAACGCTGCCTTCAGAGCTGGAGATGAGGAGGGCCTGAGAGCAGCCAGGGCCAACCTGGCACGTGGCATCAGAGAGGCGAAGCGGCAGTATTCCAGGAAGATTGCCGACCAGTTCAGCGACAGCAGAGACACCAGGAACCTGTGGAGGGGGATCCAGACCATCACAGATTACAAGCCCTCACCGCAGACCTGTGATGACTCCCCTCTTCTGCTCGACCAGCTGAATGACTTCTTTGCTCGCTTCGAGGCAGTCAACAAGACTCCAGCCCAGAAGATCCCTCTGACCCCTGAAGACCAGGTACTGTCGTTGTCTCCGAACAGGGTGCGAAGATCGCTGAGAAGGATCGACGTGAGGAAAGCTTCGGGTCCAGATGACATCCCGGGAAGGGTCCTGAAAGACTGCGCTGAGGAGCTTACGGATGTCCTCACAGACATCTTCAACACCTCGCTGAGCCAAGCTGTTGTTCCAACATGCCTAAAAGCAGCATCCATCATTCCAGTCCCGAAGAAGACGTCTCCCACCTGCCATAATGACTACCGCCCAGTAGCACTCACTCCCATCATCATGAAGTGCTTTGAGCGTCTGGTCATGCATCACATCAAGACCTCTCTCCCTCCTGCTCTAGATCCATACCAGTTCGCATACCGGTCCAATCGCTCGACTGACGATGCCATCCCCACTGCTCTCCACTCCGTGCTCACCCACCTGGAGACGAGAGACTCTTGCGCCCGAATGCTGTTCCTGGACTTCAGCTCAGCATTCAACACCATCATCCCGCAGCAGCTCATCCTCAAGCTGGTCCAGTTGGGACTTGCCCCACCCCCTCTGCAACTGGCTACTGGACTTCCTCACAGGCAGACCACAGGTGGTTCGAGTTGGCAGGAATACCTCCGGGTCCATCACGATGAACACTGGAGCTCCTCAGGGATGTGTTCTGAGTCCTCTCTTATTCACTCTGCTAACGCATGATTGTGCACCTGTGTCTGACTCAAACCTCTTCATTAAGTTTGCAGATGACACAACCGTGGTGGGCCTCATCAGGAACGACGACGAGTCCAACTACCGGAGCGAGGTGAGCCGCCTGGTCCAGTGGTGTGATGACAACAACCTTCGCCTGAACGTGGAGAAGACCAAGGAGATGGTGGTGGACTTCAGGAGACGACCTGTCCTGCATCCCCCGCTTCTCATCGCTGGTGCCGCAGTGGAGCAGGTCACCAGCACCAAGTTCCTGGGTGTTCACATTTCCCAGGACCTGACCTGGAACACCAACACCACGGCACTGGCCAAGAAAGCCCAGCAGCGCCTGTACTTCCTGCGGAAGCTGAAGAGAGCCGGAGTTCCATCCCCCATCATGTGCACCTTCTACAGAGGCACGATTGAGAGCGTTCTGACCAGCTGCATCACAGTGTGGTTCGTCTCTTGTACCATCGCCTGCCGCAAGACCCTGCAGCGCGTGGTGAAGACTGCTGAGAAGATCATCGGGGTCCCTCTTCCATCCCTCCTGGACATCTACAAGACTCGCCTCACTCGGAGAGCCCTGAGGATCGCAGGAGACCCCACCCACCCGTCGCACCGCCTCTTCACGCTGCTACCATCAGGGCGAAGGTTCCAGAGTCACCTCGCACGAACTAGCAGACTGAGAGACAGCTTCATCCACCAGGCTGTCATAATGCTGAACTCCCTTCCTGAACATGGAGAAGTTTAATTAAGATATGTGAACCTTTCACCTCACTGGTACACTGTCTCAGTGCGAACTGGACACTTTCTTCTGAAACAACTCACAGGACAAGGCATCACCGTCAAAACTCCAGTTTGTCAAACAGGAAGTAACATTCTTGGGTCACACTCTGACCCCACAGGACACGACTCTCTCTGCTTCTGGAGCCTGGGCCATAGTTATCGTCACCCTCTTGTCCTTATGTACAAGAGGGTGAGATTGCATATGTGTTCTAACGTTTTACGTTTTGAGATTTTATTTGCAGCATCACCTAACATTGGGATGGGACCTCTGAGGCCACCAATCAATACAGCACTCTCTGAGGATAACTTGGTGACATACTGTGTTGACCTAACAAACCAAATCAGGAAGCAGGTGACACATTGTCAGCGCAAACCTTGCCGACATGAGCGCTGGTTGGGACAGTTCCAAGTCCTGGTCATCACTCATGCAGAAATGAAGTTCCAAAAAGAGCAACTTGGACACATAAATCGTACTGTAAGGTTGTCCCAACGCCACTTGAGTGTCAATTGAGGGACACTCCATTGCCTCTTCTAATCAATTTCACCTGAGGACAGAGGGACAAGACCTTCAAGGAGCGACACACACCCGCTCTCCCAACAAATAACACTGTTAGTATTACTATTACTATACACTATTGGCTACATAGTGATAATGCACTGGTAACCTCTTGCCCAAAGGGCATTGAAGAGCAGAAAAGGTAATTGAAAAATGTGCCACTTCCAGCTGGAAGCAACTGATGACATCCCAACATGGACCACGAAAGACACCATGGCACCCTTTCCAGGGTGTGTTCCAACTACAGAGGAATCACACTCATCAGTCTCCCTGGTAAGGTCTACTAAGGTGCTGGGTCCGAACGATTGTTGAAATTCAGATTCAAGACGAGTAGTGCGGGTCACGACCTTCAACTCTCGCTGGATTGGTTTGCATCTGAGTGTGAAGCGGCTGGGATGAGGATCAGCACCTCTAAGTCCGAGGCCATGGGTCTCAACTGGAAAAGGGTGCATTGCTCTCTCTGGGTAAGGAATGAGACCATGCCAAGTGGAGAAAATGAAGTATCTTGGTCTTATTCTCGAGTGGGTAGATTGGTCTGCAAATTGGCACAGCAGGGATGGTATTGCAGTCACTCTACTGCACTTTTGTGTGTAAGGGAGAGCTGACGCAAAAGCCAAAGCTCTCTATTTACCAATCATTCTTCATCCCAACCCTCACCTATGGGATGGCTGTGGGTCATGCCTCAAAGAATGAGATCCTGGATAGAAGCAGGACGAGTGGCGGGGCGTCTCCCTTAGAAATAAGGTGAGAGGTTCTGTCACTTGGGAGAGACTCGGAGTAGAGCATCTGCTTCTCAGTGTTGAGAGGAGTCATTTGAGGTGGTTCCGGAATCTCATGAAGATGCCCCCTAGATGGCTTCCTTTAGAGGTGTTTCAGCAACGGCCAGTTGGGAGGAGACCGAGGGTTCCACTCAGGACCAGGTGGAGGGACTATATCTCCCCATCTCTACTCTACTCTGGGAGTGTCTCTGCATCCTCCAGTTGGAGCTGGTGGATGTTGCCCATGAGAAGAGCGTTTGGCTCGGCCTTCTGAAGCTGCCCCCATGACCCGGCAGTGGATAAGCAGCTGACGATGGGTGGATGGCAGCGGCAACTGCCAATCCTGCTTCTGTGGTTCCACCACCCAATTCTTCAATGGTTCAGACTTGATCAATGCTTCCAATCCAAAGGATACAGACGTGTCAAGCGCCAAATTAGCTCTATGATAACTAATTATTGATTTCTCGGATGATAAGTACAACTATGGCCAGACATGTCCCACTCAATATTCCCCAGGTTGATGTTATTCTAGCTGTTGAGGTTGAACTCAATGTTTTTCCTACTATTTTGGTTGACAATGTATGCTGTTGTTATTTCAATAATTGTGTGTGTTTCGTTTACTTCGATTTTGATCAAAGCCTCTCAAATGTTATTCTAAGAAGTTTTACTTTTATATTTACTCACACTGCAGGGACAAGGGCAGACTGTGGGGCAGTGTGCATTCTGCTGAGAAGGTGATTGGTTGCAGACTGCCACCTCTTCATGACCGGTATGTCTCCAGGACCCAGAGACGTGCGGGTTGGATCAGAGCCGACCCTTGTCACCCTGGTCATGGAATGTTTGTCCCTCTTCCCTTTGGCAGGAGGCTACGGTCCATCCAGACCAGAACCTCCTGTCACAGAAACATCTTTTTCCGCTCGGGCCAACAGATTGATGAATTTGTGAATAGCAATGAATAATGGGTTATTTATTCAATATGTAGTGCTATTATTACTTTTCATTTTTATTTTATTTTATTTTTGTTCATGCCCAAAGCACTTTCTTAGTTGGTGGGATCCTCACTGGCAATGGCAATAAAGCTGATTCTGATTCTGCTCCTGATTCAGACTAATGGAAAGTTAGAGTTTGTATTAGTTCTCCTTGTTTTCAGAACTCTCAAGGTTTTTACATTCCAATTTGTTATCTTCAATGTTGATGTCTAGACCTCCCGTCCAGTCTATTAATGTGTATGCTTACTGAGAATTCCTAAGTGAGAGTCTCAACTTCGTACTACTATGAATATTCGTAGAAGACAATTCTCTCTTCCAGATCTTTATTGTCGTCAGAAAAATGCACAACTACATCAAATGTTTCGGTTGGGTCATGTTGAGAACAAAGTCCACTTGCCATCAAACAGTAACCTGACACCTTCTTGCAGCAGCTTTAAATGTCAGGATTTCATTTTATTAAGAACCAAGACGACAAGTTTAGAATTCCTGCTCTGCCGGTTCAGTTGTCAGCTAATCTCCAGACTCAATTGACAGAAAGTTATCACCTAATTATGGCCGATACCTCAGCTAAAGCGCAATTGTGCTTAGTCGAAAGACCTGTAGAAAGTCCCTTTTAATTTGTGAAAAATTGTAGCCACTGACATTTACCAATTTGGCATGCTTCCATCCACCCATGCATACTTCCATCCATCCATCATCCACTTATCTGTTGCCGGGTCGTGGCGCAGCAGCTTCAGAAATCCGTACCAAACACCCTTTTCCCGGAACATCCACTGGCTCCAACTGGGGGATCCTGAGACACTTCCAGGTCTGTGAAGAGATATAATCCCACCAGCTGCTCGTATCCAGGATCTCATTCTTTCGGTCATGACTCACAACTCATAACCATAGGTGATGGTTGTCATGGCGATCGATCGGTAAATAGAGAGCTTTGCCTTTTGGCTCAGCTGTCTCTTTCACAAAACAGTGCGGTAGAGCGACTGCAATACCATCCCTGCTGCTCCCTCCAACACCTTTTCCCCCTCGAGAACAAGATCCTAAAATACGTAAACTCATTCATTTCCTGTTCCAGTTGAGAACCCTGGCCTCGGAATTCTCAGAATCCTCATCCCAGCCACTTCACATGCAGAAGCAAACCGATTAAGCGAGAGTTGAAGGTTGCACCATGATGGCGCCATGATAACCAAGCCATCTGCAAACAGCAGTGACTGGATGGATCCTCGGGCCACCAAACCGCAAACCCCACCCAATGGAGATGGTCTTCAAAATCCTATCCATGTAAACCAAAAAGAAGATTGGAGACAAAGTACAACCCTGGAAACCACCGGAAAAACATCAGTCTTGCACTCAAGAATCCGGGCACAACTCCCGCTCCTGGAATATAGAGATTGAACTGCCCTCAATAGGCAGCCTTGCACCCCGTACTCCACCTCCCACAAATTGTCTGCAAATCCTCATTTCCAGTGCGCAAGACAGCCTTTTTCCAGTCGGAACAAGGTGTGTGGTTCTATACATTTGCTCTGGATGACCAAGTTGAACCTCCATAGCATTGTAAATATGAACAGGGGTCAAGTTGAACCGTTGGGATGTCGGTGTCAGAGGCAGACACCGACATGTGTGCCTGTTTGGACTCTTCTGGATCCACATAATCCAGGTACTCCTAGTTGGCGGAAAGGGTGCCATGAATTACGCTGGTGTCTTTCATCGTCCATGTTGGAAAGTTGTCAGCTGCTCTTGACTGGAAGGTGCCATGCTCTTCTATGACTTATTTCCTCTTTTATGACCTTGGGGTAATCCTTGTCCTCATGCAGCTAATAATGTTCTTCTAATAGTGTCATTTGTTGGGAAAGTGGGTGTGTGCGGGTGTCTCTCCTTGAAGCTATCGTTGGTGGCTGTCGTCAGATGGAACGTTGTTGTCAGGTGAGATGTTTAAAGAAGGTGTTGGAGTGTCCCTCAGTTGACAATCATTTGGCGTTGGAACAACCTTGCAGTGGGATGTGTGCATCCAAGTGGCCTTTTATAGAACTTTGATTGCTGCATGTGTGACGAGCAGGACTTGAAAGGGCCCCAACCAGCACTAACGTTGCAAAGATTTGCGCAAGAAGTTCCTGATCAGCGCAAGGTCACCATGTTTGATGTTGTGCAGAGGAGTGTTGGCTGACAGTGGGAGTGTGTCAGCAACCGGACACTGTGGGTGTCACGGGTCAAGACGTTTGGAGCGGGACCCAAGCGCAGTGGTGACAGTTACAGGGAGGCAGGAGTGAGTTAGAAATAATATTTTAATAATTAAACAACAAAATCACAACATAAAGCGTCACCGAACCGGGAGAAACAAACAAACTCAGATCTGCAAACACATTGACAAGAGTACAATGAACAGAAATAGTGAAATCACAGAACAAACCAGGAAACGCGGAAACAGTGGAAGGAACTAAACTCTAACTCAGGCACCAGGGTTTAAGACAGTGTAATCAAAAAACAAGCTAGCACACAGAACGAGAGACTGAACGACAGAGAGCCAATTTACCGCGGGGAACAAGGAGTCCAAAATCACAGGAACTAGAGGACCAATCACAGGAACTAAAGGGGCAATCACAGGGAACTAGAGGAACAATCACATGGAAACAAAGGAGTCGATCTGGCACACGTTGCTGGAGTCCAGGTGTTTTTGTACATGGGTGATCAGTGGTTGATTGGCTCCAGCCGTGTGCCACACAAACAGGAAGAAACGGAGGGAGAAAACAAAAACAGGACTCACATGACAAAATAAGAGCAGAGTCATGACAGTGGGTACATCAAAAACGAATGTTTTGTGAATGTTAGGAACATAACGAATGTTATGTTTATGAAACATTTCCCACATGATTCCCACATGAACTTGAGTGGTGCAGAGAACTTCTCTAACACTCCACATTTCCGGTAGAACTTATTGCGTAAACCGCCTGTTCGGTTTTGTTTATAATTCTCATGTTCTAATTACAGAATAAATACAGTGGTACCTCAGTTTTCGAACGTCCCGGACTTTGAACAAATCGGAGTTCGAACAAAAATTTCGAGATTTTTTTTCTTCTGATTTCGAACGAAATCCAGGACTCGAACGCCCCCGGAAAAAGCCGGAAAAAACATAACGTGCGCGGACCGATCAGCTGACCCTCGACACGCTTTGTTTTTGTGTATAACGCAGCCTCTGTATGCAGACGTGTCCCATTAGCTACATTTACTGACTGTTTTTTCTTCATATTGATGTGTAAAACCTTTCCTGTCTCCGCACTGGATCGTGGTAGTGTCACAGGGGAGGTGCTTGCTCGGACAGGGATGAGGCGAGTCTCAGACAGATCGTCACTTGGTTTATTACTTTGTCACAGCTAAAACTGAATTTACCAAAAAGTCTGTTGAATAATGTTATTCTCGTTTGAGGAATTTCCAGACATATCTTTAGCATTCTTCGCCTCAGCTTGCTTCAGAACAATGATGATTCTTTCTCTCTTCACATTTTGGAGCACATTTATTTGGTTCTGCATTTAGTTTTTAGCTAACTTTTAAACCACAAAGCAAACTTTGACAGTGTATGAATGTGAATATAATTTTGTAGGGAAACATTAGCTTTGTTAGCTCCACGACACAGACTGTCTTTGGCGTCGCAGGTCCACCAAGGAATGAGTCAATCTGACGTGAAGGTGTGTGGTCACGTCAGAGGCGCATCAGATTTAAAAACATCTCGAAGTTGCGCATTTGCTGTGAGAGTGTGGGAGGAGGAGCATTGTGCACACATTGTGCTGCGAGTGATCGAAAGAATGTGGCCAAATCTCTATGCTGTCTCTTTGACACAACTTTGTGACACAACTAAGACAAACAATGTCACTGAGACAGCAAAGACAAACACAGCCCCCTCCTTCTCTTGACATCATGGAGCCGGACATGCTCACTCAGTTCAGGAAGCTGAACCTTCGGAAGGCGGCGGGTCCGGACAGTGTTTCCCCTGCCATCCTGAAGCATTGTGCTACTGAGCTGGCTCCAGTGTTCACAGACATCTTCAATGCTTCCTTGGTGTCCTGTCATGTTCCTGGCTGTCCTTTGTGCGCCTGGTTCTATCTCACCTGAAATCCATCACTGCATCTCACCTGGACTCATTGCGGTGACCAGGGCCTTCATTTCATTCTGCAGCATCTGGATTCCCCAGGAACCTACGCCAGAATCCTGTTTGTGGACTTCAGCTCTGCTTTCAGGAACAGAAACAGCTTCATTCTCTCGGCCGTCAGACTGTTGAATTTGTGATCAGCCTTTGTTCCATGTAATCACCTCACGTAGCTCGGTAGCTCATCAACAGGTTCTAATTGTTCATTATTTATTTTCATCATATCGTCCACCTCCATGTCCATACAAACTGGGTGAAACTGAATCATTTCCATGACACACCCGACAGTCTCTCATGGCACACCGGTTGAAGAACACTGCTTTCGACTATCATAATGCCCTGTATATGCGTAACTACCCGAGACAATCCTTCCAAGACTGCTCAGTGGAAATGCAGCACAATGAGTGGACTCTTCAGCACCATGTCTGGCCATGACAGAACGATGCAGCCACTGGTTATTAACTGGTCTTCACAGATGTGAGACTGGTGCAGGCTCATCCTCTAATGAGACGTCTTCATAGTGGACAGAGATAGAACATGACAGCACTTCATTAAAGCTTCGTCCCGGTGATTGTGGCGAGACTGGAGGCCAATCTCGTTAAAGATTCACGCTGATTCTCATCAACTGTCCAGTAATGTATTACAGCTGGAAGTGAAGCGATGGGAATATGGAATGGAGGTCAGACGCCTCCTGGCACTGGGCGCTTCAATCAAAACTCATTTTCTTTCACTTTTCCGCTCTCCAGACAGCTCCATTGTTGTATTGAGTACTGCCATAATACCGCCCATGGCAAAGACATGCTGAAAAAGGAACATAAGATTTAACCCCCAGATATATAGATGACTCACAAATAATCACAAACTAATCACTCATTTCAAATCTGTTCTAAACATAATTTAAAGATAACAGATTTTATCGACAGCCGCTTTTGCTTTCTTTGCATATAGTTGTATGCTAAGAAAAAACAGGTCAAGTTAACAGATGCTGTTAACTGGGCTGTTACTGACCAACATACTATATTACATACATACATGTTTGTCGTAATAAATTAATAAATTAATCAGGTTGGAAACAAAAAATGCATGTAAATCAAGAGTTTTCATGAAGCACAGTTTGCGTCATCATGAAGTATGGTATGACGAAGCAATATGTAGCCTCTGTAGCTGCAATGGGGCAGACGCTGCCAAGCCTCCGCCATTGCCCTTCAACAGGCATTCTTTGAAATGAGGCAACAGTGTTGGGAAGTACGACTGGTCTTGCAGCTGCTTCAGCCTCTAGCTGGATCTTGGCTTTCCTCACTTTCGTTTGCAAGTATAAGCTTGACAGTGTTGTGTTTACTGTCTTCTGTGACCACATATTTTCCCTGTTCTGGGAAATTTTACGACAGTTTCCAATTAGACTCCTTTATCAGCAACGCCGCCAAAAATATAAAATATCAATTCCACGCACAAAGAACCAGCTGCATTGATCACGTCTTTCTGATGAAGTCTGAATAAAAAGTTGTTACATTTCGGACGCAGAAGTGTTAATTTCAAACTTGTTTTGCATTTATTTGTTAGTGCATTACATAGCAACTCATGAGCATTCTCGCTATTATCTTCAACACAATTTAGAGTCACTTTTCTAAAAATAATGCTTTATATGAACTCACATGGCACTTTTAAAGTAAATATGTATCTCTCTATGATTTTCATAGCTACATGTGCACATTTACAAACATTGATAGCCTTGGTATAACTTGGTATTGGATTTCAAGAAAAACAGTAGTGATGCACATCCCAGCCACTAAGATGTGACTTATCTGTGGCAGCCTAACCTTGCTGGAACTGTGGCAAATTATGTTGCTCGAGAGGAGGCCAGAAAGAAGAGGCCCGCTTGCTTTCTGTCTTGAGGTATGTTTAGAGTTATATTCCGTGAAGGGTCAGATGTTGGTGGCATTAAAAAATACATCCTGGTTGAGATATGTGAGGAACCCCACATAGACATAAGGTCCCCATGAGGATCGCGTGTTGCAGTAGAAGCAAGCACACACACACAGTAGGTGTGAGATTGTTATTTTCAAAATAATATTTTATTTTATTTTATTTTATTTACTTACTCAACAATTTTCTGAATGCAATCAGCACAGGTCAGTCCGGATATGGATATGGATCATCTTCAGAAGCAATAACACATTATATTCAAATAATGAAATGTATACTGACAGTCATGGTGTATGTCCACCACTGATGGTGAATTGGTGTCTTTCCCCCACGCACAGCGCCTCCTTCTCCCGCTTGAGAGCTATTGACATTGACAGAAGTGACGTTAGTGCTGATAATGGCTCTTCAGACCCTAACAGACTCTTCAGATCTGTCTCAATCCTTCATCTGCCCTTTCAAACCAACACTTACTTCCAAATGACTTGAGTTTCTGGAAGCATTCGGGACAAAACACCACCTTCATATTTAAACAGGGAAAGTCCAAAAGTTTCCCTTTATATTTCATCATGACATGAGTCAGCAAAATGATAAAGTGCAAAAAAGGTTCTTGAAAGCAATGGCTTCCAATTAGCAGCAGAGAAGACTTGTTTTAATGATGTGAATTGTTGCTTCATTGCTGAACTCCAGCACTGATGAGAAGGTTGTTGGGAAGAGGATAATAATGTTTAAGTCTTGTGACGTTTTTTTTTTTTTTCTTTTTTTCCCATAGTTACAGTCCAGGTTTAAAACCAAGATTTAAAATCCACCTATTACTTCATGTGTCCTTTTTTCTTCTAATGATTAAGGTAAATGTAATACATGACAAAAAATGCAATTTGCTCAATAGCAATGGACAATGGACACGAGAGACAATCTGACAGATGTTTGTTAAACCAGACGTCACTCACCTGCATCGACTTTTCAGATGTGCCTCGTCATTTTTAAAATAACAAATCTTAAATTGATAGTTAAAAAAAGAGAGAGCCTAGCATTTGAAGATTTTCCATTTTATTTTCAACTGTACAAGGTACTCTTGCCCTGTGTGTACTGTGTGGATATCACCCATGATTCTCCATGCACTTGGGCTTGTGTGCGTGTGTGTGTGTGAGAGCGAGACCTTTGCCCCACAAAGCATCAAAATCAATGAAAAAACAAAAAATAAAAACATAATGTGTGTGTGTGTGTGCACGTGGGTGGGTGGTTGTGTTTGGTGTGCATACTGTATGTGTTGAACACCATTATAGTCCGCCGTAGTGAATACTGACAGCTTTATACATCTAAAAGACCCGTCTCTCTAACTTTATTGGCTGGCTGAAATCCTTATTTGTATCTCCTATCCGAAATGTTGTTGACTATATCATAAGTATATCTAAAAAAGCAAAATCAAAATTAATTTGTGATGTGTAGTGAGAGACAGACCCAGGTGCAGAACAGACCATTCCATATTCCTTTGAGAGGGTTGCCAAGGTAACATTTCTTTGAGTCACATCTGGAGTGACAAAGACGTCTGAGGATGAAAAAAGCCAAAGACATTTTGTGGTACATTACATTTACCAAATGCTTTCAGCCAGAGCGACTTAGAATGGATTGTAACGCAAAGGAGATTGCTTCTGGGCCCACACTGGTTACATCACGGGGATTTGAACACACGACTCGCCTCACCATTGTCATTTGGTAAGTCTGGGGCAGGTTGAGATACTAAAGTGGAAAACAGACCAAATCCAAATGAAAAATAACAAAATTTATAAACATGGCTTCAAATCTCTCTTTGACGCAGAAGTAAGACCACATCCAAATCCATAATAGTAGATGCTTTACACTAATGTGTTTTATTTGTGCATTACACGGTAACGATAACATCTATCTCAGTGAGAGTACATTTAAGTGTCTGTTGAGTCAGCAGGAGGAGACAGCATCACACTCCCTTGTTTACATCACACGTCAGAGGCGTGTTACAATGCTCCTTAGTTATTTTTGGGCGCCAGATGTGATGCATTTGGTCATCGTCTGCCATTTCTCTGCAATTCAATCCAGTCCTGCTCCTGTCGTGCGTGCATTCAAAGGTTGCCATACCTATATGCCATATCTAATAACAAATAGAAAATTTACTCTCCGGATAGAATCAGTAACAATAAGAGGTCTGCTCCTTGACCAGCAACTTGAAGTACAAAGTAATTTAATATAATAACAGAAATGCCTACTTGAAGTTATGTTCACTTCTTCCCAATGATGGATCGCTTGGCATCATTTTAGCTGAGAATGTAACTCCCTGCTTATTTTTTTTTTTTATTTTATAATTCAATATTTTTTCTGTTTTGTTTTTGAGCTTCTCAAATGTAATGGATTGTCTCCATTTTCCCTCTCTTGAGTTTATTTGTAAATTTACAGAAATATAGAATTGTCTCCTTTCACCAGTCATCCTGATTTTCACCTGAATCTCATGCTGACTTGACTGACCTGTGCAGACAATTATCAGAAAACTTTTGCTGCCCTCGTCCTTGTCTTGTCTTGGAGATTTGGATGAGTGACACTGTAGAGGAGCTGCTTGTATGACTTGTATGGAGACCACTGTCATGAAAGAAACTAAAGCCGTATACTCAGACAAACTTAGCGCTCAAGGTTGTCAAAAACTACAGACCACTGGGGACTTCCGGTGAGTAGTGGCATGTAAACACATGTGTGACGTGCACTCCGAACGAAATTACATTTTTATCTGAATTCCAATAATAATAATTACTAGCTTGCGCAACAGGCTACATCCATACGAGAGCTGGAAGACGGAGCCAACAAGTATTCGGACCGAGACCTAGGGCTTGAATCTCAAGTTGCTGCTCTCAACTGACAAGACAGACAAAGTACACAACTTGGAATCCTGTCAAAAGAAGGACAATTATCAGTGTGGAAGAGAGCTGTCCGACCTGGACCTGGAGCCTGTATGGAGCAATTGGTAAACATTTTCAAGAGACGGTGGGACTGGACTGCACTCTGAGGCTAGACCGAGCACACAGAAGCCTCCATCCAAAACCAAATGGCGAAGGACCGGCGATACCCATTGTGGTGAAATTCCACTACTTCACAGGGAAGATGGGTGACTGAGGACCAATCGGACGAGGACGGCGCCCCACGTGCAGAACTTTTGTGTATAAAGGGTCAAGACCTCAGACAGCTTTTTGTCGCTCTACCGGACTACTGCTAATACTAAGTCAGGTGTAGTTGCTGACCCAGAATTATGTATTAGACTCCTCTGTCAGGGAATAAATTTCTTGGATATAACTTGTTGGATTATTGGTAGTCAATCTCACAGGTAAACGAATGTGTGGAGATACACAGGAGGTGTAATTCCAACACCAGACATACAGTATTATTGTTGCAAGAGACAAATATAATCTGCTATTGGCTCAATGCAGAGTGGCAAAGCCCCCGGCCCTGAGGGCCTCCCCAACGAATATTATAAAATGTTTTTGGAAAAACTAGTACCAATGATTAAACAGATGAGATAACGATAACGATGAGACAATAACAATCACTTATTTACCACCAACGCTTTCATAAGAAAATATTTCATAACTGTTAAAAAAAGATGAATATCCACTCTTATGCTCTTCGTACAGACCTATGAGCCTCCTGAACTCTCATTATAAGATACTTACTAAAGGCCTTGCAAGAAGACCAGATAACGTCATACCTCAAATCATACATGCTGATCAGACCGGTTTTGTAGCAGGGAGACAGTCATTTTCAAATATTAGACGATGTCTCAATATTTTGTACGCTCCCCTTCTCTACAATCTCCGGAGGTTATGCTGTCACTTGATGCAGAAAAAGCCTTTGACTTTGGAACAGTTTTTTGCAATTTGATCAAGGTTTTATATTCCAACCCTAAGTCCGCAGTGAGGACCAATAGAGAGCTATCACACGATTTTCAAATACTCAGAGGAACACGTTATGGTCGTTCACTGTCACCATAGAAATGATGAAAATATTACAGAGATTGTAAGAAATGGTACAATCCACAAAGATGATCTTCTTTACATCACCAATCCTATGGAATGCATCCCACACCTCTTGAATCTGCTTCAAAGGAAAAATAGTTTTCCCTGTCAATGACTTAGCCACATTGCTTAATGTCAGATCTCTACCATTTAAATTTGAAAGTAAATCTTTTATATATATATGAGAGTAAAAGTAACTCACTTCTATGAATCACTAATGTCTAACTTTGACTCACTATTAGATAAAACCAAAGAAGATTGGGAAAGATGCTCTAGCATAGAGCGAAGAGTTAATACAGTTAAGATGATCGTGTTGCCCAAATTTCTTTACTTGCTTTACTTGTTTCAAATGGTCCCTGTCTGGATCCCAAAACTGTTTTTCAATAAATTATACAAATATATCACATCATTTGGAATGGATCAATACAGAGACTTAAAAGAACACTTCTACAAAAATAACAAGACAGATGGTCATTTCCAAAGTGTCATATTGGATTACAGAGTTCCAGGATAAGAGACTTGTGCATAGGCTGAGATGTCAACCTGACTGTAGCAAATACTATTAAAATCTGAATTCAGTTCCACAAGTATTTTAATTTGGCCGATCCGACAGGCTTCGTACCTTTGACACTCAATCATCTTTTTGGGCCCTCTCACATGGATGGGAGCTTTGATATCTGGCATACACAAGGTTTGGTCATCTTCGGGGATCTGTTTGATAAGGTTTCATATAGGTCTTTTCAGACTCTGTGCAGTGCGCATAATATTCTGAAGACACACTTTTTCAAATACCTCCAGACCCGCAGTATCGCTCCTAAATATTTTTCATCATATCCAAAGCTGCCAGATAGAAACATAATTTCTGAACTGTTGAATTTGAATCCCTCCCAAAAAGGCTTGATTCCTAAAACATATAATGTCATTAAAAATGTAGACCCCCCAACAAAAAATGCATCAAGAGTAACTTGGGAACTCCATTTGCACATCAAGATGTATCTCAGCCATCCACTTTCATCTATCTGTATGTGACACAGGCTAATGGAGTTTAAGGTGTTACATAGGGCCCACTCTCCAATGATCGCTTATCAAAGATATATCCAACCTACAACCCCCAATGTCCTTGTTGTAAAAACTTGGTATCGCTAGGCCACATGTTTTGGTCCTGCCCTGTCCTGACCAACTGCTGGTCGACTGTGTTCGACTGCTTAACACATACTCCTCTCAAACCAAACCCTATTACAGCTGTATTTGTAGTTGTGAGTGATGGGATTGTACTACCAAGAGGGCAAAGAAGAGCAGTAGCATAACATGAAGTTTGGCCTCCATTTATTGATAAAGTTAAGTCTTTGAACTGGCAAAACAGTGACTCCTGAGCACCGACACAATGTAGCCGCGTATATGTGATGGATCTTTTTATTACTATCAGCATAATTATTTAACCACATGTTATTACTACTATTTAATAAATTTTATATATTTATTTTAATTTAATGTACATATAATTATTATATAGTGGGAATGAGTTGTTTTTGTCTGTGTATGATTGTATTGCACTCATTATCTGTTGTTGTCTCTAAAAATGAAACATATAAAATATAAAAAAAATAAAGTTTAAAAAAAACTACAGGCCACATGCAACAACTTTTACTGTCGCTTTGAGCAGCCATTTTGCCCAAACATCACTGTGGCCCCCTGTCTGACTTTACAGCAAAGGACTCTTAGTGACACAACTAAGTCGAACACAGTCACTGATGAGACACCCCCTCCCCTTACCCCTTCTTCTCTTGACATCCTGGAGCAGGCCGTGCTCACTCAGTTCAGAAAGCTGAATCTTCGGAAGGCTGCGGGACAAAGTTTCCCCTGCCATTCTGAAGCATAGTGCCGCTGAGGTGGCTCCAGTTCCCGTTCCAAAGAAAGCTAGGATCACAGGACTGAATGACTACAAACTGGTGGCACTGATGTCTGTGGTCATAAAGTCCTTTGAGCGCCTGGTTTTATCCCACCTGAAATCCATCACTGCTCCCCTCCTGGATTCAATGCAGTTTGCCTACAGAGCCAACAGATCTGTAGACGATGCAGTGAACCAAGCCCTTCATTTCGTTCATTCGAAGACAAGCTTCAACAGCTCAATGTGCCTGACTCCCTCTGCAGGTGGATTACGGATTTCCTGACCAGTTGGAGTCAGTGCGAGCGGCTGGGGACCACTGTCTCCAACACTCAGACCCTCAACATCGGGTCTCCTCAGGGCTGTGTACTTTCTCCATGGCTCTTCTCCCTGTTCACCAACTGCTGCACTTCAGGCCACCAGTCCGTGAAGCTGATCAAGTTTGCGGATGACACCACCATCATCTCAGATGGAGATGAGTCGGAGGAGGGAGAGAGGTGGAGCGGCTGCTGTCCTGATGCGGCCACAACAATGTAGAGCAGAATACAGTGGAGATGATCATGGATTTCAGGAGAATCACAGCTCCTCCGTCCCCTCTCATGTTGGCTGGTTCATCCATTCCCACTGTGGGCTCCTTTTCTGTTACATAAGAATTCAGGGTGTAAATCAAATCATAGGCAACATAATCATCATCGAATCGGATCAGATCGTGTGACCAATGAAGATGCACTGCTCTACTGTATCTACAATCTTATTTAGGTTTTTCATTTATTTTGAGTGAGTTCCACATTTTGACTCCGACTATTGTAGTGTGCATTTGTCTCCGAAGGTCGCTGTCAACATAGTTGCTTCATCGACTTCACAGAGCGTTTTTATGTAATTTCTTTTTTAAATATTGCTAAATACTATCTTGAAGCATGAAGTGTGTTTTCGCCTATCAGGAGGAGGAACATGTATTTGCCCTTCCAAAACGCTGTGGCACATAGAACTATAAAGACGGTGCAGATGCTTTATTTGTGGCCTTGAGCAGCAAACTCAGAGGACCATGCATTATCAGGTGTCACAGAGAACTGCTCACACATAACCAAGGAGCGCTTCCAAAGACATGGTCTGGGTCTGAGCTTTGATGTCAGTCTGAGCATCTCTTCACTGGGTTACTACACTAAAACACCCATAAACTCCACTTGGATAAATAAAATGTGCCTAGGACTTGAATGAGGACAAAAACATGAACTGAGGGAGCGATAGAGCGTCCCCACTCATAAACCATGTCCCATGTTCGTAGTTCGTATTTCACAAAGCAGCCATTTTTGCATACTGTAATGAGAACATGCACTGGTTCCCGGAGTGGATGGTTTTATTATAGCGTCAATAAACAATCGAAGACTCCCAAAACGTTCATGCTGCAACACATCACTCCTCCGAGCTCCCCCAAAACAAAACTGAACTTACCCCTGCACGCATGCGTCCTCCCCCCAGAACTCCGACAACATCACAACCCAAACATCACAAACTCAGCGATGTACACTACTCCCTGCACAATTAGTGCCATGTACCCAGGGGACAATAAAGTCTCTTAAGTGGGGAGGCATCCGACAATGCCTCTGGCGTCTGGAACCAACAGAGTTACTGTCGGACAGACAGCTGGTTTTTGTTGTGCACGTGAGCCTTTGTGAGAAGAACAGGCGTCACAGACCTTGCAGAAACCAGCAACATCCCTCCGCTGCAGACCCCAGTAGAAGTGCTGGTGCAGACGACGAAGGGTCTTGGTGATGCCAGAATATCCTGCTCATACACCCCCATGGCATGCCTTGAGCACAGCTAACCATAGTGTCCTTGGGACCACCACCTGTCATCTCTCCTCTCCCACCAAAGGCTCTTTTCCTGCACGCTGCAACACACCATCAATCGGCCACAGTTAATCAAACTTAGCCCACAGACTTTAAGTTGCAGTGGAGAACCCAGAGATGTTATCCAAAGACGGCCTTTGTCCGACCTCAAGCCATTAGAGCACTGGCTGAATATATTGGTCATTCTCTTGTTGCGCACGCCACTCAACTGCGTCCACCACCTGCAGGCCTCCGCATGAAGGGTGGTCAATGTGCCTGCCAGTGTGAGCTCCTTATCCTTCTCCTCTCATTTCTCACAGTAGCGGCATCCCTCTTCAGCACATGGTCGACGGGACAGCACATCTGCATTTGAGTGTTGTACTGCGTGCCTCAGTAAAATCAAAAGTCTGCAGCTCTTCTAGCAAGCGGACCACCTATCCTTCCGGTTCTAAGGTCTAAGAGCCATCACTGGCAACAGTTCCCGCTGTGTGACACAATAACGGCATTCACTGCGACTAAAAATAATGCCACCACCTTCTCTTCGTTTGGCCCCATCTGTGACAGCACATTAGTAGCGTCTGTATCCAATACGAAGGGGATGCCAGGCTGTGGAGGGGTGAGAACAGGCGTTACAAAGGGTGTCAAAGGCCCGCTGACACAGTGGCACAGCAATGGACAAGAACCCCCGGACAATTTTGTGGTAATAGGAAGCTAGACCCAAAAAGTTGTTGTGGGACTGGTCGGTAGGGTTTGGCCAGTCTTTTATGGTACAGACCTTCTCCACTAGCATGCTAATCCCCTCACAACCCAGTTTGTGACCCAGGAACTTCACTTCTCGCCACAGAAAATGACACTTGTCCGGCTGCAGTTTGAAGTCTGCAGCTGCCACTCTGCCCAGCACTAGTCATAGGGAGCCGAGCACCTCTTCGTATGACCCTCCATGGACTAGCAGATCGTCTAAGTACACAAGGCACTGACGACGTGGAACCCCAGCTAGGACACCATCCATCAGTCTTTCAAAGGTGGCTGGTGCATTACAAAGGCCAAAACTGAGGACTTTGAACTGCCACAATACTCTGTTCATATAGAACACAGTCGTTGGATTTGATTCCGGTGACAGCGGTACCGGCCAGTATCCACTTTGGAGGTCTTAAGTGCAGATCCAGGAGTATCCCACCACTAGATCCAAGTCCTTATCGATTATGGGGAGCGGATGAGAATGCTTTCTGGTGACTTTGTTCAGAGGTCTGTAGTCCACATGAAACCTCATTCAGGTACTGTTCTTTTTGGGCATCATTACTACAGCGGAGGGCCATGGACTAGCATACGATTCAATGATCCTTGCACTCAGCATCCTGATGGGCCAGGGGAAAGCACTGTGGTTGTACCTTTATGGGTGGTGCGTTGCCTGTGTCTATACAGTGTTCTGTCATGTGCATCAACCCAACCTCACACTCACTGAGTTCAAAATATCTTTAAATTCAAACAGCACCAGCAACAGATCATCCTTCTGCTGCTGTGTTAACCTTCAATGTTTTTAGCACAAATACTCACTGCAGCAATCCTATCATCCTCCTCTCTTGCTCTCTGGTGCCCGGTATCTACAGTATTGGTAGTCACATATTTTGAGCACGCAGACAAAGGTGTTAACTGCACACACTCACCCCATGGAAAGGTCAGGCAACCCTTACCGAGGGTACAAGATGCAGCCCACAGTATGTAAGAAGTACAGACCCGGAATGCAGTCATCCTGCACATCTGTAACCCAAGCAGCAAATGGAACAGTAAGGTCTCTCACCTTGAACTGAGACACACACTTCCCTTTCATTCAGGCCAGGTCGCTGGTCACTGTTCTTAGGCACACTCTTGTTGCCTCCACAGACGATGCCTGAGGAACCAGGTCAGGCTGCGCAAGCGTCGCATTTGACGCCGTGTCCACCAAGGCTGTGCGCGATGGCCCCTCTACAGTCACTAGAACATGGCAAAAATCACCCACCTGGGTCCAACCCACAGCTATGGCGTGATGATGGTGTTGATGGTGTGTGGGTGGTTCTGTTCCGGGCTCTTGTGTCCCCACTCATATGGGCCCTGTGCCGTTTCCCTGTCCTCCCACAAACCTGGGGCATTGTTTAAGTAGATGCCCATACTGTCCACACCCCCAGCAGGTTTGAGGTCAATGCCATGGACGAAAACCTTGTGCCTGCAAAGCAGCTGCTGGGATCACCTCCGGTTGTCCTTTGGCACCATCTATCTGGGAACAACAGTGCTCTCACAACTGGTGATCCTTCATTCTCCCCAAAATCCCTGCTCAGCATCTCTTGTTTTGCTACCAAATCCGGCGCCTCGTTCAGTGTGGAAGGACGTGCCAGCAGTGCGTGGACCCGAAGCTCTTTGGGACTGAGTGCCTGCAGGAACTGGTCTCTAGCAAGCTCTTTCTAGACTACTGGTGGCAAGTATTCAATGTCACTTGCTGGAATGCGGAGAGGCTCAGCAAGTCGTCTAAGTCTGTTATGGAACTCCGAGCACAGCAATACTGACTGTCCAAGCTCACCAAAAACCGCCGCTGGAGCACCCTGTGTGTCTGAGGGGAACGAGCAGGAGTACCGGTCGATCGTCATAGACTTTTTGGACTGATGTGAACACATCCATTTGTGCCTGAACACCAGCAAGACGAAGGAGATGGTGGTCAATCTCAGAAGGAAAACACTCCCACACACACGGTGAACATTCAGGGGAAGGACATCGAGACAGTGGACTGTTTCAAGTACCTGGGTGTTCACCTCAACAATAAACTGAACTGGTCCCACAACACCGGCGACCTGTGGAAGAAGGGCCAGAGTCGTCTCCACCTTCTGAGGAGACTGGGGTCCTTTGGGGTGTGCAGACCTCTGCTCAGGACCTTTGATGACTCTGTGGTGGCCTCAGTGTTCTTCTATGCATCTGTCTGCTGGGCCCCGGGCAGCACGGAGTAGGACAGACTGAGACTTAACAAGCTGGTCAAGGAGGGCCAGCTCTGTCCTGGACTGTGCACTGGACTCTGTGGAGGAGATGAGTGAGAGGAGGATGTTGGCCGAGCTCACCTCCTTCATGGACAACAGCTGTCACCCAATGCACCAGACCTTAGAGAAGCTGCGCAGCTCCTTCAGTGGATGATTGAGACACTTCCAGTGCAGGAAAGAGCGCTAACGCAGGTCCTTTATCCCCACTGCCATCAGATTAAACAACTCGACTGTGTAGTTAACACTATGTAGTTACCAGTCAACTGTCATCATATATACACCACGTCTGATATTGTACAATGTACATAACACCCCACCCCATGTTGCGCCACGATATTGCGTTTGTATATTTGAAAATATGTTATGATGACCACCTGTATGATGACTGCCTGTTTGCACTAATCATTTTTACTTATTTCTGTTTTTGCAACAACTTGACAGCTCGTGTAACGGGGAATTTATCCTTTATGATCTTATCATAATTTTAACTGAAGAAAAAAAAATTGCTGAGCTGAAAGGGCCCCAATTTTTGAAAGAAGATAGCTCTCTACTTAATACCACACCAAGCTATATGGAGCTTTTGGGTTGATGATTGAATTGTGATGGGAGTGTGAATGAGTTAAGCAGTTGAAGATGTTCGCTTGTGAATTAGGAGTGAGCTAAGCAGACTCACTGAAGTAGTCAATCTACACACAGCATAGATGATAATCAACTCACTGGTGCCACTAGATAAGTGACCTCCACAGTTTGTAGCCTTCGAATATATAAGCAGTAGAGGTGAGAAGTTTGGTCACGGCATCTCTTTCAATGTGTTTTCTTTATGTTCATGACAATTTACATGGGAATTCTCACTGTAGCACCGTAGCAATGAGTGAGGCACTGCAGCAGCAAGTGAACTTGGATTTATGTAGTAAACAAAAAAAAAAAAAAAAAAAAAAACATTTTCTTTACTACTACTCTGCGCACTCTAGGCATACTTTGCAATGGTAGTCATATAAAAGGGAATAGGTGAAGATCATGATGGTCAATTAAAGGCCAAGGGTTTGCATTGTTGGCAACAAAGCAAACTGCTTTGAGTCATCTAAAATATAAAGCTTGTTTACAGCTACTTAACTTTTTTTCATTGCTACATAATTCTATATACCTTGCTTCATGTATCGGATGTTCTCAGTATGCCAAATAAAACATACCGAATGAGATGGTGTGTCCAAACCAAGCGAGAGAGTGAGAACAAAAGAAATGCATTTTTGATAATTCACTTTTGATTTTCAGGTGAAGCAGCAGGGGAGAGCAAAACAAAGAAACTAGACAAAAATGAGACATTAGTCAGAACAGCAATGCAGATAAGCTCTACAGCCGCAGCATTTGTGGATTCTTCAGAGGTGCTGCAGCAGGTCAAAGAGTAGCACCGGATACTGAATATTTCATTATTTGGAGATTCTGGCCGAGGACGACCTCTTAAAGCAACGCTGACTCACAGGCCCAACCACAGTAATACAGAGTGGAGGAGGAACAGGTCTCTGCCAGGGTCTGCCTGATACATCTTGAGAGATTTATGAAACCCAGAGAATCTGACATAAACTTTAATGGGATTGTTCCTGGCCCATTCTTCATAACAATGCACATGAATATCATTTTACGTGATCCTACTGACGTCTGAGTTATGGCAGTGCTAAAAAAAATAAACTTAACAGAAGGTGTAGAGGACAAAATCCAGCAGTTTCTTCCTTTGAAAAGATAAAAAAAGAAACAGTAATTTACCATTTCTACTCAGATAGTGTGACCAGATAACACAAGTAAACTGATTATCAGACACACCCGCAACTAACAGCCATCTACGAAGCCCCTAAGGGGACATGACCTCGCAATATATTTTTTGCGAGATCTCCCAATACTTTTTGATATATCACGCCGTTCAAATGTATCGATTCTGCTGCGAGAAGAAGAGGAGTCATGGAAGACGACCTGAAACAATTTCTACGATCAAGAGACGTGCCTGAGGAGAACATTATTCGCACAGAAAGGGAAAAGGTAAGCAATAGAGCAGTTGAGATTTTATGGTATAATCATATAATATGATAGGTTAATTGAACAAAATAAGGAAACCGTTATTGCGTTAGCTGTTGCAACTTTCCAACAGACCATCGTTTTGCTAGTCCTAGTATCTACAATTTATAACGGTATCATCATAGGATTATGTAATTCGTTACAAAAGGACTTGGAGAACAACAGACATGGTACTTTTTATGATGAAGTACAAGAGGAGGCAGATACAGTTGTGTGGGATCCAGAAGATGGTGCAAGTGGAGTAAATGAAGGTGACTCAATTGTGATACTGAATTATGATATCACTGAAGGACAAACACAGGTGAGTTGTGGAACACTGTGCTGATGATTTAGTAATCCAAATCTTTGAAATAAACAGTATACTGGTGAATGCATGTGTGCCTACTTATACACATTCAACTATAATAGTGCGCAGGCGCTGACGCGAGTCGCAGCCTCTCCAGTAGCTCCGTGCAAAGTCCCACATCGGAGTGGTTCCCCGATTACCTGTGGAGGTAAGGAAGCCGTACCGGGGCTGCAGAGCCGGCGCTATGCTAAAGGCTAGGCGGCTAGCGAAGAAGTGGAGATTCAAGCCCCCAGTGCCCTCAATGATCATGGGAAACGTCAACTCACAACCGAACAAGATCGATGAACTGGCTGCGCTGACAAAGAACGTGAAGACCTTCAGGGAGTGCAGTTTACTGTGTTTCACTGAGACGTGGCTTACTGATAGCATATCAGATGCTAACGTGGAGCTACCAGACTTCAGCGCAGTCAGAGCGGACAGAGACACGAACGCCTGTGGGAAGCGTAAAGGAGGAGGACTCGCACTGTATGTGAACAAATGGTGGTGCAATCCTGGGCGTGTGAACATTAAAATCTCCACCTGCTGCAGGGATATTGAACTCTTGGCTGTGAATTTACGTCCCTACTACCTGCCCAGGGAGTTCAGCTACGCCATTGTACTCATTGTTTACATCCCCCCGCGAGCCGACGCAGAGGCTGCGTGTGACGTCATTCACAGTGCTGTGGTGAGACTGCAAACGAAGCATCCTGAGGCTCTTGTGCTAATCTCTGGGGACTTTAACCATGTCACCTTGGACAACACACTGGCTGCTTCTAACCAGTATGTGGACTGTTACACCAGGGGGAAGAGGACTTTAGACCTGATGTATGCAAACATGAAGGATGCATACAGACCCCTACACTACCCACAACAACACGCTCATTCTGGAAGTGGTCTCCTGAAGCCGAGCAGACCCTGAAGGACTGCTTCGAAATCACGGACTGGGAAACACTGCAGGAGCCTAACAGCGAGAACACTGAGGAGATGGTTGACTGCACAACGGACTATATTAACTTCTGCATCGACACTAAGGTTCCAGTTAGAACTGTACGCTGCTTTGCAAACAACAAGCCCTGGATACCAAGTGACATCAAGGGCCTTCTGAACCAGAAGAAGAGGGCCTTTAAAGAGGGCAAACCCCGGAGCTCAAGCGGATACAGAGGGAACTAAGAGCCCAGCTCAGGGAGGCGAAGGAGCAATACAGAAAGAAAATAGAACAAAAGATGCAGACCAACAACATGTGGGAGGTGTGGGAAGGGATGAAGATCATCACTGGCTGCAACTTCAAGAGAGGTGCCCCCACTGAGGGGGGTGTGGGAAGGGCAAACCAGCTTAACCACTTCTTCAATAGGTTTGACCAGCCCAAACCATTCACACCTTTGAATACTGCAGCCCCCACTCTCCCTCAAGTCATCACCAACAGAGAAGAGGACACCTCCCCTCCGCCCATAACACCTCCAACGACAATCACAGCAGTTCAGGTCTGTGGAGAGCTGAAGAGGAAACGGCCCAACAAAGCTGCAGGTTCTGATGGAGTATCCCCGAGACTACTGAAGGCCTGCGCGAGGAAGCTGGGACACCTTCGACGCATACTCAATCATTCCAGTCCCAAAGAAACCACACCCTGGTGAGCTGAACGACTTCAGGCCGGTTGCGTGATGAAGACCATGGAACGGCTGCTGCTCCACCACCTGAGGCCACAGACCCACTGCAGTTTGCTTACCGAGAGAAGACGGGAGTGGAGGATGCCATCATCTTTTTGCTCCACCGGTCCCTATCTCACCTGGACAGAGGCAGTGGTGCTGTGAGGATTACATTTTTGGACTTCTCCAGCACCTTTCACACAATCCAGCCACTGCTGCTCAGGAACAAACTGACAGAGATGGGAGTTGAAACACACCTGGTGGCGTGGATCACTGATTACCTGACCAACCAACCTCAGTACGTGAGGCTGGGGGACAGGAGGTCTGACACTGTGGCCAGCAGCACAGGAGCACCGCAGGGAATTGTACTCTCTCCGGTCCTGTTCACCCTGTACACCTCCAACTTCCAGTCCAACACGGAGCTCTGCCATGTGCAGAAGTTTGCAGACGACACGGCCATCGTGGGGTGCATCAGGAGTGGACAAGAGGATGAGTACAGGAAACTGATCCAGGACTTTATCACATGGTGCGACTCCAACCACCTGCTCCTCAACAACAGGCTTGACGAAGCATCGGTGTGTGAGTGTGAGCAAGATCCAAGATGGCGGCGCGGACACACGCAGCGGCTTCTCTCAGACCCATTCGACCGGCGTCTTCGTGTTTTTTATGTTACGTGTGTTCAGCAACTGCGTGGAACAACTTATCCTCGTCACACTCGCCGCATCCTTCCACTTTGAGGCGTTTTTACTGCCGGGAGGCTCTGCTCTCTGTTCTCAGGACGATACCCCCGGACCTGTCCTCGGCGGTTTCGGAAGTCCTACGTGGCTACGGTTTGCTCCAGAGACCCCATCCAGCGCAACATCGGCCCACCACTTCCTTCCCTGTTACACATTGGAAGCGACACGGGCGGAACGTGAGGAAACAGAAGCGGGGCAAGCGAGGAGGCCATCGAGCTAGGCTAGCCGCTAGCCCGCTCCGACCGGCGATCCCCACCATCACGATGGCTAATGTCCGCTCGCTAGCCAACAAGCTGGACGACATCCGCCTGCTCCGCACCACGTTCAGGTCTGTGAGGGATTGTTGTGCTTTCGTGTTCGTGGAGACATGGCTCAATGACACCATTCCGGACCACGCCATCGAGCTAGCGCGGCTAGCATGCTATAGATCCGACCGGGCTCTCGTCGAAGGAGGTAAGACTCGAGGTGGGGGACTCTGTGTTTACATCAACCATGCCTGGTGCCGTGACGCTGCTGTGGTATGTAGACACTGCTCTCCGCGGGCTGAGGTGATGATTATTAAATGTCGGCCTTTCTATCTGCCGAGGGAATTCGCTGCTGTTCTGCTGGCTGCGGTATACATCCCTCCCAGCTCTAATGACAACAGCAAGAGAGAGGCACTGAACGAACTTCACCAACTCATCAGTACTCAGCTGACAGCTCACCCCGATGCTCTCCTCATCCTGGCTGGGGATTTTAACCATGCAGACCCCAAGAGTGTGCTCCCACAACTGCACAGCCATGTAAACTTCTCCACACGAGGCAACAACACCCTGGACAACGTCTACACTGCGCACAGGGGAGCCTACAGATCAGTCCCCCTGCCTCCGCTTGGTGCCTCTGACCACACCACTGTCTTGCTCATTCCAGCATACAGGCCACGGGTGAAGGTCACAAAGCCCACCAAGAAGAGGATCCGCGTGTGGCCCGAAGGATCATCTGTAGCACTCCAGGACTGCTTCTCCACCACAGATTGGAACATGTTCAGAGAGGCAGCCACTATCAACAACACCGTTGATCTCCAGGAGTATACAGAGACCGTCACAGCCTACATCCGGAAGTGTATTGATGACGTGACAGTCGCCAAAACCATCTCCATCCGGGCTAACCAGAAGCCATGGATGACAGGTGAGGTTCACAGGTTGTGGCGTATTCGAAACGCTGCCTTCAGAGCTGGAGATGAGGAGGGCCTGAGAGCAGCCAGGGCCAACCTGGCACGTGGCATCCGAGAGGCGAAGCGGCAATATTCCAGGAAGATTGCAGACCAGTTCAGCGACAGCAGAGACACCAGGAACCTGTGGAGGGGGATCCAGACCATCACAGATTACAAGCCCTCACCACAGACCTGTGATGACTCCCCTCTTCTGCTCGACCAGCTGAATGACTTCTTTGCTCGCTTCGAGGCAGTCAACAAGACTCCAGCCCAGAAGATCCCTCTGACCGCTGAAGACCAGGTACTGTCGTTGTCTCCGAACAGGGTGCGAAGATCGCTGAGAAGGATCGACGTGAGGAAAGCTTCCGGTCCAGACGACATCCCGGGAAGGGTCCTGAAAGACTGCGCTGAGGAGCTTACAGATGTCCTCACAGACATCTTCAACACCTCGCTGAGCCAAGCTGTTGTTCCAACATGCCTAAAAGCAGCATCCATCATTCCAGTCCCGAAGAAGACGTCTCCCACCTGCCATAATGACTACCGCCCAGTAGCACTCACTCCCATCATCATGAAGTGCTTTGAGCGTCTAGTCATGCATCACATCAAGACCTCTCTCCCTCCTGCTCTAGATCCATACCAGTTCGCATACCGGTTCAATCGCTCGACTGACGATGCCATCTCCACTGCTCTCCACTCCGTCCTCACCCACCTGGAGACGAGAGACTCTTGCGCCCGAATGCTGTTCCTGGACTTCAGCTCAGCATTCAACACCATCATCCCGCAGCAGCTCATCCTCAAGCTGGTCCAGTTGGGACTTGCCCCCCCCCTCTGCAACTGGCTACTGGACTTCCTCACAGGCAGACCACAGGTGGTTCGAGTTGGCAGGAATACCTCCGGGTCCATCACAATGAACACTGGAGCTCCTCAGGGATGTGTACTGAGTCCTCTCTTATTCACTCTGCTAACGCATGATTGTGCACCTGTGTCTGACTCAAACCTCTTCATTAAGTTTGCAGATGACACAACCGTGGTGGGCCTCATCAGGAACGACGACGAGTCCAACTACCGGAGCGAGGTGTGCCGCCTGGTCCAGTGGTGCGATGACAACAACCTTCGCCTGAACGTGGAGAAGACCAAGGAGATGGTGGTGGACTTCAGGAGACGACCTGTCCTGCATCCCCCGCTGCTCATCGCTGGTGCCGCAGTGGAGCAGGTCACCAGCACCAAGTTCCTGGGTGTTCACATTTCCCAGGACCTGACCTGGAACACCAACACCACGGCACTGGCCAAGAAAGCCCAGCAGCGCCTGTACTTCCTGCGGAAGCTGAAGAGAGCCGGAGTTCCGTCCCCCATCATGTGCACCTTCTACAGAGGCACGATCGAAAGCGTTCTGACCAGCTGCATCACAGTGTGGTTCGTCTCTTGTACCATCGCCTGCCGCAAGACCCTGCAGCGCGTGGTGAAGACTGCTGAGAAGATCATCGGGGTCCCTCTTCCATCCCTCCTGGACATCTACAAGACTCGCCTCACTCGGAGAGCCCTGAGGATCGCAGGAGACCCCTCCCACCCGTCGCACCGCCTCTTCACGCTGCTACCATCAGGGCGAAGGTTCCAGAGTCACCGCGCACGAACTAGCAGACTGAGAGACAGCTTCATCCACCAGGCTGTCATGATGCTGAACTCCCTCCCTGCTCTGCCCCCGGGTCTGCACCAGGCACTTTTGGCTCCATCCACAGGGGCAGAGGATGTTGCCATGCTGCCATGAGCTAGGTGCTCCTCCCAGTGGTTGATGGACCGATGTGACGATTGTTGCATGTATCCTGCTGTCTGTGATCTTTATGTGGTGTCTGTGATCTTTATGTTCATCTGTGATTGTATGTCGTGTCCAGGTCTGTGAGAACAGATATTTCATCCATGCTATATGTCTCGTACTGTAGCATATTTGACAATAAAGTTACCTTGAAACCTTGAAACCTTGAAACACCACCAAGACCAGAGAGATGGTGGTGGACTTTAGGAGACTCAGGCCGCATACAGAACCAGTCACCATCAAAGGGGATTGTGTGGAGGTAGTCCACACTTACAAATACCAGTTGGATGACAAACTGGACTGGACAGCCAACACTGCTGCCCTGTGCAGAAAGGGACAGAGCCGCAGGTACTTCCTCAGAAGGCTGGCGTCCTTCAACATCTGCAAGAAGCTGCTACAGATCTTCTACCAGTCTGTGGTAGCAAGCGCCCTCATGTATGCAGTAGTGTGCTGGGGGAGCAGCTTGAAGAAGAAGGATGCTGCACGCCTGGACAAACTGGTGAGGAAGGCAGGCTCTGTTGTTGGCACAGAGCTGGACAGCCTAACATCAGTGGCAGAGCGACGGACATTGAACAGGCTTCTGTCCATCATTGACAATCCTAGTCATCCTCTGCACAACACCATCTCCAGACAGAGGAGCAGTTTCAGTGACAGACTGCTGTCGTTGTCCTGCTCCACAGACAGACTGAGGAGATTGTTCCTCCCTCACGCCATTCGGCTCTTCAACATCTTTCAGGGAGGGCGATAAAATGGACAAATACACTCGGGACTCACTACACACTCACACCATGGACACACATGCACTTTACTTCGCAACACACACATACATTCACATGCTGGACTGTTGTTGTTTGTTTATTTTACTTTTTTCTTGTCTTTATTTGTATTATTGTTTTTTACTTGGTCTTATGTTTCCACCTGACATGCTGCTGGAAATGGGAATTTCTCTTCGGAGATTAATAAAGTATTTATTTATCTATCTATCTATCTCACTAAGTAAAAGTGTCTTTAGTTTGAAACAAGTGACTAGCCTGGGGATAAAGCAGCCAAACAGGAATTAGTACTGTGCAATTATTTACACACATAAAAACAGAAAGTGGTGTGGAAAACCTTTGAGTATGTTGTGATGATTTTTGTCTGTGTTTCTGAATAAAGCAGAAGGTATTACAGTGTACTCTTATGATCATAATGTCTGCTTTCAATTAATATTGCACACCTTGTCATTCAGAGCACACATCTGGTTTTTCTACCTAGCCGGGACGTAGCACTGTCATCTCCAGCTTCTGGTCTTGTTGCACCTTCTGTCCAGGCCATACATGAAGGAGTGTTGCAGGATGCTCAGGTATATGCAGACACACAAATATGCATACACGCATCACTTAAGCTGTTATATAAATAAATAATTGGATTCATGAATTACTTTAAATCTGTTTTAAAGTGGTACTCTTCTGCAATCCAAGTTATGCATTGTGGAATGTGTTTCTGGATGTAAACTAATAATTTTAGTTGTCAATGTGCTCATCGCCATGACTAAAATATTTCTTTTTTTAGTAACATTAGTCCAGTCTTTTAAAGTTTTTGTCATAAAGAAAAAACACAAGGACGGGCATACGAAATCATTTTTTTGTGAAAAATGTTTTTGAATTCGCTCACAAATATTAACTCAGTGTGATAAACCCTGTGACATACTGACCTCTTCATGTGTTTCTACTCTATTTGGTGACAGTGGGCTGGCTGTTGATCAGAGTTTGCCCTTAGATTCCAGCAGCCAAGATTCTGAACTGACCTTGCCGTCCAATGTAGGCAACCAACACCGTGCTTCTATTCACAGGTTAAAGGTTGTTGAAGATCTCATTGGTGCCTTTTTGGATGATAGTGTAATATCTGTGACGCTTAAAATGGAGATTGTCAATGAAAAGGCAGTGGAGGTGCTACTCTGGAAGTACCATGACTGCATTCTGTCAAGCAAGTACTTTGAAATGAATATAATTTAGGCCTGTGGTTCATTTCCTTTTGTTTTGCTGACTTGATTTCAAGAGTGTCCACACGACATAAAAAGTAATGGACTGTTGTTATTTTGGTAAGAACAAGTTTAGTTTGTCAGTTAAAATTACGTGAAGTTAGAAATATGTTGATAATATTTAGAATATGTTAATATTGTTTGATTATAAATTGAAAAATGGTGTACACAGTGTTACATAAAAAGAACATTATGTTTTTGTCATATGTTTGTTTTTGTCAAGTATATTTCAGTGAGATCCTCTTAACATCTCAGGGTTGTACACCTTTTTCAGTGTTCAAGCAAAATTGACTGTGTGCCAATCACTAAATGTTTTCACAAGACATAATACTTACTGTGATTCTCTTGTTTTATTTAAAAAGTATTGGAATTTGAATGCCTCACTATATATGAAAATTTGCATTTATATTCTTTGTAACAGTAGAAGAAGCTAAGGCAATTCCAAGTGCAAAATAAAAAATTATTTGTCTCTCAGCTGCAGTGGAATGCATAGAAAAATGAAAATACCAAGTGTAACCTGCAGCTCAGTTTTGAGCTCTTTTGCGTCATCTGCTTCACTTTAACCACACTTTACCATATGAATTGATATAAAACTTCAGGCGGCTAAAGTCTATCTATAGAGTTGAACCTTTTCAACAAAACTCCAGTGCATCATAATAGTCTAATTTTTATGGAATAAAATGGCAGTTGGCAATTACTTTAATCATAGACTTCACCAAGAAAGTCAACACGGACAACTGAATGAAGTTGTGGTAAAAGGCTGGAATATCACAAAAGAAGAATGCAGTTACGATCTAATCATCGTTTTGCATCAATTTACATATCTATTTACATATTATTGCAATCACGTAACAGTAAAGCTTCTGCTCACTCAAGTAAGAAAAAAGAAAAGCAGGATTTACTGGAGTCATGGTAAATTGACTTCACTTCTGCTGCTGCCTACAGGAATGCATTGGAGCGCTTAATATAGAGGTCCACAGCCTGAGAAGGATCAGTTGGTATGGTCAGGTGGGACTCTGCCATGATGATGTTACAAAAGTTAAACACATCCTCATCACAGGGTATGGATCAGCCAAACACAGATTCCTCTCTGCTGCACAGCAAATCATCAGCTTCCACTTGGACAAGGAAGTGTCTTGTGCCACAGTTGAGGTAATGTATACATCACAACGGGCCGTCCGCCTGGGACAATTCGGTTTCTTGAGGGCCTGATGTGATGTGCATTCCACACCTGCAATTTACCTGTTGAGAAAATGCTATCAATCATCTCATAGTCTCTATCTATGTCACCCTCAAATTGCCTCAAATTGTGGCTTCCTCATTGACATCATCGTTTTTTTCCTACCTGGATGAGTCTCATGCAACAAAACTGTATGAGGCTTTGTCTAGAACTCCTCCGTCAAAGACACTGTTGTCCCTCAGGCCTGAAAGTAAGGACAGCCAGAACTCCACGCACTGGTTACGAAGGAAGCACCACCAATATTCCTCTGGTTCGTGGTGTTTGCTCCTTCTAATTAACTGTCAATGGCACCAGGATCCACCGGGACAAGGGCACGCTAAAAGTCATGAACGTGGCCGTTTTCGGTTCCCAAGTCACCCCATAGAACTCGTAACCGCTGCACAAATTTGGCGTAATACCCTCCGATCAACTTTGGGTCACTGCTTGTTGTGTACGCATTAAGCCAGACAGCCTTCCTCGAAAAGCCATCAATGCACCCGTTAATACATATGCCATACAGCTGTAGTTTGTCGTATGAGTCTAAGTGCCAGATGAAGTTTTGTCCTTTCATGAAGCAGCTTCGTCTTCTTAATTGCGAATGCGCCAAGGTGCATATCTGCCTCTCACCTGTAGTTTAACTAGCATTTTTTCTCACACTCCTGTGTTTTTCTTACTTTTCGGTTTTGGTCGTGCCTTTCATTATGTTTTTAACATGTTTAACACGTTTGTTCGGTGGTGTCTCCGTTGCCCAGCAACTACAGGGACGCCTTATGTACTCCAGTGATCAGCTAACCTCGCTAATGCCGGCTAGCACCGGATATTCCAGCTGAAGTCCGGCAAAGAACACACTGAGACTGCAGAGGAGGCATTTCTGATGGAAGCTCCTTGAGAGGAGGCGATATCGACCCTATCTCCCCTCTATCATCATGGGAAACGTGAGGTCACAGGGGAATAAGATGGACGAGCTAACAGAGCTAGCCAGGAGCCAACGGGAGTATCACGAGTGCAGTGTCATGTGCTTTACGGAAACATGGCTTCATCGAGATGTTCCAGACAACGTCTCCTGGCAGGGTTCGAGACCATATGGGCGGACCGGAACTTCAACGCATGCAGCAAGCGGAAAGGAGGTGGGCTTGCTGTGCTTATTAACAACAAGTGGTGTAATCCCCGTAACATCATGGTCAAAAAACGAATAAGTGGCCCGGACCTTGAACTCTTAGCTGTTGAACTGCGCCCTTTTCACATGCCTTGTGAGATTTCACACACCTTTGTAATAACGGTTTACATCCCCTGGTCCGACAATCCAACAGCAGCTTGTGACGTCATACACGGAGCGATCGTTCATCCCTGAAAAAATTACAATGAAGGATATTTTGGCACGTTATTTTGATCACTCTGTCCTTGAATCTGCCTTTTCTTGCACATTGTTTCTAAGGTCTTTTGTATTACTTTTTGAACTTTATAATATTATTTCTTTTTAATTTTATTTTTGTGTTGTAATGTATGAATTCTATCAGATCTCCCAACTCTCGTTTGACACAGAGTGAGACCCCTTTCACGCAAAAGCCTCTTCAGATGCCTCACACTGATTTCAAAACCATGCTTGCGACGAAGCACGGACTGAATGTCCTCATATTTTAGTCCAGTTTCAAAATAAAATTCAATGAAACTTTCCCACAGATGCTGACTCGCCATCATTATGGTTGTTTGATCCAGAAGTAGTTACGACGTCACTTCAAACAAGTATTGCAATATCTCACATAAAGTATTGCATAAAGTATTCTCTCTTTTTTTTTTTTGTCATGTCCCCTTAGGGGCGCCGTAGCCATCAATCCATCATGTGAAAATTTATTTTGCCTTTAACAAATGTCAATGTGGGAAAATAAAGCCTGGTTTTATGCAGACAATTTGCTTTTTATGGTTGTCAATCATTGTCTTATGTATGCTGTATTTTACAGGATTCTGACTTTCAGATCCCAGGGAGAGGGTCTTGTAGGTAATTTGTACATTTCTGCACCATTTAACCATTTATGTGCCATCTTAAATACAGACTGGTCGCCTTGCCAGTCGCAACATTCGGGTATTCATTCATTGATATGTGAGAACTATTGATGGTCACCAGATGTTAGTTACTCAAAGTGCAGAGATCCCAAACGATCCAAGCCCCAACAAGGCTTTTCTATGGATATGGAGTCACTGTTCAGAATTTTTAAAATACAACCACTCACAGAAGCGCAGACTTGAAATTAAACAACGTGGAACCGGCTTTCAGTGATAGCGACTATCAACAACAAAAAACTGCAGTGTTGAATAAACGCCAAAGATCGTCTATCTCTGAAATAAATGCTCACAAAAAAAAAAAAAAAACAAACAGCCACAGAACTGTTAGTCCATGTGAAATTCAAGCCAAACTCAGACACTGACGACTGCACAATTCCTGTAACATCACACCATCAATGTAAAAACAGTTATTATGATAATACAGTACATGATAGGGGAATTCCAACCATTTGCTGTACATCATTACGACAAGGCCCTGTACTTTTACAGTGTGTATGGGGAAAGTACTGCACCCCCAAATCACCACCCAAAAAAATGCGTAACATTCAGAGAAAGCAAGTCACAGCAAATTAAAGGTCCCTATAACCTCTACGATTACGGTCGGAATTGCAGAATTGGTTGATTACGGAAGTTACACAGAATTTGACATAATGTCTCTGGTCACTTTTTTGTGTGGAGGAGGGACGTGCGTTCATGGAAAATTGTGAGCAGGGAAGCTACTCTGGAAGACATAGAGAGCTTGATCCACTGACGGCCGCATGGAGCTCTACCTGTCAGCGAGAGCTGCTCCCTCTGTTTAAATGGAGTGGGTCGACAATTGTATTTATCCACCGTTCAATGCAGACCTGGTCAGCTGAAAAACATTGGTGATTTGCATGAGCTTCAAATACATAGACGGTCATCATATTCAATCTCTGTAGCTATCCTCCTCCAAACATTGTCTGCATAATCACTGTCTTTGTAGTTTTTATGTATTTTGTCGTTAAGAGCTGGATGCTGGGAAATGAACACAATCAAGCACTCTGTCATGTGAAGTGTTATTAGTGAGTGCTTTGAATGGTAAGATGTGTATGCATCCCAAGCGAAACTGGAAAAATCAACACAATTTAGCTCAGTGAAACTCAGTGAAACATTGCTGGTGTGTAAGCATTAACAGCAGATTCGAAAAAAATAAATAACGTGTGAAATATTTTCACATAAAATACATACAGTACAATGGTATATAAAGCAAACATATGAGACTCATATTCAGGAAGAATTTATTAAAAATAATAATAAATAAATATATATATATACATACAAAAGGAACACCCTTAGATCATTCGATGGAAGACACAGTTAAATTGACACATTCCCCAAGATTACTCAACTCACTCTCTCCACAATACCGGCAAACCACCACAACACATCAACAACGTGATCCCTTGCGTCAGCGTACACTGGCTGTGGGACACAACGTTGCCCCCATGTGGCGCTAATTAACAGCGACAAACTACTAATGTGATGAATGCCCATCGCACACATGTGGAAAATAAACAATGACATAATAAACTCAAAAACCCCCGAACATCTTCATCTTCAATATAAACTTTGAAACAGAAAGAAATATTGACTTATTACCCGGTGTATAAAGCAAGGATATGAGGACTCAAACACAATGTCACCACTCACTCAGTCTCAGACAGAATGAGGCATCGTGGTTGTAGCGCTTTCCTCTGCAACACCACCAGGTAAATCAAAGCAATCAGCAATCAAAATCTGATGCATTTTCAACCCATCACACAAGGAATTTACGTTGGGGCAGTGATTGGAGGGCTGGGCAACAGCTGACATCCTCTCAAACAGTGTGTAATTTTTGACATTCCATGTGTGACTAACAAGTACACATATACAAATGCACCCACTCAACAACCAGGTTATTTGCCTTCTGTGATAGTGGCTTGTTCATAATCAAACCAGCCACCAAAAGGCCCTTGACCCACTGCATGGCTTGAGAATCTGTCAAACAAAACGGCGACTGTGGGAGGCGGTGTAAAAGTGAAGTCAAATCAAGTGGGTACACCATCAGAATCAGAATCAGCTTTATTGCAATGGTTAGTGAGGATCCCACCAACATGGGAAGTGCTTTGGAATAACATGCAATCATGAACAAAAACATTGAACATTAACATTAAAAAATAATAATAAAATAATCAGTAATAACAGAAGTAACAAATAAATAAATAACCTACAAACAACAAGGGCCGATCACGAATTCATCAGTCTGACAGCCGAGGGGAAGAAGCTGTTCCTGTGATGGGTGGTTCTGGTCTGGATCGACCGTAGCCTCCTGCCAGAGGGAAGAGGAACAAACAGTCTATGACCAGGGTGAGAAAGGTCAGCTCTGCTCCGACCTGCACGTCTCTGGGTCCTCGAGACATACAGGTCCTGAATAGGTGGCAGGCTGCAACCGATCACCTTCAGCAGAATGCACAATGCGCTGTCGTCTGCCCTCGTCCCTGGAGGTGGCGCTGTTGTACCATACTGTGACAGAGAAAATGAGGATGGACCCGATGATGACTGTGTAGATCTCCACCAACATCTTTGTCTGCAGTCTTAGTTTTCGTTGCTGCTGCAGGAAGAACATTCTCTGGTTCACGTCCTTGGTGATGGTGGTTCACAGGAAGCAGAAGGAGTCCATAATTGAAATGGTCAAACCAGCTATCATGAGAGAGATTGGAGGATCATCTCCACTGTATTTTGAGCCATGGAGAGAGTACCCAGTCCTGAGGAGACCCGATGTTGAGGGTCCGAATGTCAGTCGTCCACAGCCGCACTCACTGACTCTGGCTGGTCAAGAAGTCCGTAATCCACCTGCAGAGGGTATCAGGCACATTGAGCTGGCAAAGCTTGCCTTCAAGCCGAGCTGGGTGAATCATGTTGAAAGCAGAGCTGAGGTCCACTAACAGGTTCCTGGAGAGTCCAGATGCTCCAGAATGAACTGAAGGGCCTGGTTTACTGCATCGTCTACAGATCTGTTGGCTCTGTAGGCAAACTGCAGTGACTCCAGGAGGGGAGCAGTGACGGATTTCAAGTGGGATAGAACCAGGTGCTCAAAAGACTTCATGACCACAGACGTGAGTGCCAACGGTCTGTAGTCATGCAGTCCTGTGATCCTTGGTTTCTTTAGGATCACAGGTTTCTTTGGCAGCTCATCGGTCACTGCCAGTTGAAATTATATGACGATGGGAAAACTTCTTTTCCTTTTGGCTTCTCCCTTCAGGGGTCGCCACAGTGGATCATCCTCCTCCATCTCACCCCGTCCTCTGCTTCCTCTTCTCTCAAAGCTACAAACCTCATGTCCTCCTTCACCACATCCATAAATCTCCTCTTTGGCCTTCCTCTCCACCTTCTGCCTGACAGTTCCAACCTCAACATCTTCCGACCAATGTACTGGCTATCTCTCCTCTGTACATGTCCAAACCATCTGAATCTAGCCTCTCTGACTTTGTCTCCTAAACATCTGACATGTGCTGTCCCTCTGATATACTGGTTCCTGATCCAAGAGTGACCAGGATGATCAAATGGTCTTGATCTGTAACTTCACCTGTCCACTTGGGTCCCTCTCATTCACACACATGTATTCCGTCTTTCTCCAGCTAACCTTCATTCCTCTCCTTTCTAAGGCAAACCTCCACCTCTCTAGATTATCTTCCATTTGTTCCCTGCTAGCCCCACAAATCACAATGTCATCAGCAAACATCATCGTCCAAGGAGGTTCTTGTCTACTCCATGAACATCCTCAAAGCAAACACTGCATCTGTGGTGCTCTTTTTTGGCATGAAGCCAATCTGTTGCTCTTCTTGCCGACACACTTCTGGTATCAGTCAAAACATTTCCCTCTCTATTCTCTTTCTTGATCACCCGATTCTGCTGCATGTACTTCCCATCTCTATCTATCTGCAAAACTGTGCAAATCTCTCTCACCATCCGCACTGTCCAACATCGCATACAAGTCCTCGTAGCTCCCGTTTGACCATTGACACCACTACTTTTGTTTTATGCTGGGCCTCCCTGTACTGCTGTCTACTCACTTCGGTTCTCTCAACATACCATTTTTTCTTAGCTAATCCTTCCTTTGTACACACTCCTGCACTTCTTGGTTGCACCACCAAGTCTCCTTATCTGCTTTTCTTCCAGATGACACACCAAGAACTCTTCTGCCTGTCTCCCTGATCACCTCAGCTGTAGTTGGCCAGTCATGTGGAAGTCCTTCTTGGCCACCCAAAGCCTGCTTCAAATCCCTCCCTGTAGGCAACACAAAACTCTTCCTCTTTCAGCTTCCACCACTTTGTCTTCTTCTCTGCCTTTTAACTCTTCACCTTCCTCACCACCATGGTCATCCTGCACACCACCATCCTATGTTCTCTGGCCACACTCTCACCCACTACTGCTTTACAATCACTAATCTCCTTAAAGTGACACAGACTCCACAAGATATAATCCACCTGTATGCTCCTACCTCCACTTCTGTAAGTCACCCTATGCTCCTCTCTCTTCTGGAAGAAAGTAGTGACCACAGCCATTTCCATCCTTTTTGCAAAGTCTACAACCATCTGACCTTCTGTGTTCCTATCCTGGATACCAAACATTCCCATCTCTTTCTCGTCAACTCTGTTTCCTGCACCAACGCCTCCATTGAAGTCTGCCCCATTGACCACTGTCTCACCTCTGGGAATACTCTCCTGCAGTTCATCTAATTCACTCCAGAAGGTCTCCTCAAGGTCACACCCCACCTGTGGGGCATAAGCACTAACTCAATTTAAGATGACCCTTTCAATTTCTAACTTGAGACTGATCACTCTGTCTGATACTCGTTTCACTTCTAGAACATTCCTAACAAACTCCTTCTTCGAGATGACTCCCCATCAATTCCTCTTGCCATCTACACCATGATAAAACAGTTTAAACCCTGCTCCTAAGCTTCTAGCCTTGCTACCTTTCCACTAGGTCTGAACACATAGAATATCCACCTTCCTGCTCAGCATCATGCCAGCCAACTCTCTAGCTTTCCCTGTCATAGTTCCCACATTCAGTGTCCCTACTCTCAATCCTATTCTCTTGTCTTTCTTCTTTCCTGTTTTTACCATGATCAAGAAAATAATTATGATTCCAAATATTGATCAAAGACACCATATGGCACAGTCACAAAACCCAGATCCGAAGACATCGAAGCTGATATGTTGAGCCTACATTTAGAAGTTTTGTTCATGTGCACACAGTTTTTTCATAAACTCCACTTTGACACCATATCGTTAAGTTAAGTTATAAGAATTTGACTGACAACAACCATGAACAAAAATGGCAGTTATTCGATGTGGACCAAATCCTTGTGTCTGTCCTAGTTTTAATTTTGTCAGACAAGATGAAATATGTTCGTCAACACCCCTTTTTCCCATGATGAAGACGGGAGATGTTATAATAACACAGACGGAAACTGTGGATGTGCGTTATATATGACCTTTAAAAACAAGACTAAAATGACTTGCAAGAAATAAAAAAATGACCAAAAACTCTGTGCAAGTTTTCATTTACACAAGACGAAGTGCAACACATTTATGACGGCAGAAGTATATCTGGGTTGCCAAACGTAACCACAGTTGTATGAATAAGTGCATAGCCACATTGAGGCAATGGCCTCGGCCTGAGACTGCGACTGATTGGCTCACCGCCCAGGTAGGCACTGTCCGCTACCTTTAACCTCCTCGTCTTTTGCTTCTCAGCCCCTTTTGGAACTCAGCCACAGAAGAGAGGCATGCTGGGCAGCCAGTTAGAGGGCTACGCACATATTCATAGAACTGTGATTACATCAGGTAACCCAGATTTCTATGTCATATTTGCTCTCCCTTCTAATGGTCTTCGCTATTAGTTAAAAAATAAAACATGTCAAAGTCTGGGGGGATAAGTTTCCTCCCCGCATGGCCTGAAAGACAAAGAACATACCTCACAAACCAAGCGTCCGATGTCCTACCGGTCAGCCGAGGACAAAGAAGCACTCCCAGAAAGGACAGTATGAGCCACCAAAGAGTCCACCAACAAGACACGAGCAAAGTCAATGCCGACGACCAGGATGCCGCCTGGCAGATGTCCTCCATGGAAGCACCACCTAAAAGAGTGGCAGATAAAGAAATGGACCTCAGAGAATGCGGTGTAAGGTGCTCTGAGACGACAGCACCAAAGAGAAGGGCCTGATCCACTTTTCATCAAGCAGGAACTGTCATGTCCACACTTTAACCTGTTTTATTTTGTTTGTATTCTCTATGCGTCCCTTCCTCGTGCTTTTATTTTTGTACTCCCATTCGTTTCTGTTTCCTCTTCTACTATCCCACTTCACAGGCAAAAGCAGCTGGCTCTCATCAGCTCATCATTCCTCCCGTGGATATATTCCTCCCAACGCCAGCTACGTTTGCCAGAAGGTTGACTTTGATTTGCCACTCAGGTATTTCTTTCAAGACTTCCGTGATCTCGTTCAAATCCCCTGAACTTTCTGTCACCTCGTTGAGTTTAACTCCGAGTGTGTTTTCTGTTGTCCCAGTTTTGAGGCCTGAAATTTCTATCCACCTTTCTTATTTTTTCAGATTCTTCCCCGTCCCCTGTGTGTACTTCCCGGTCCGCGTTTTGGTTCCCGGCGTCCTTACTTTCATCTTAACTTCTCTGTGTGTTTATTTTGTATTCATTCGATTAAATTATTAAATTTAACCTTGTTTCGTGTCATCTGTCAACCAGTTTCCAACTGCTCCTCGGTCCATCCACCAACTAGCCATCACAGAACTGTCTGGCCAGATCGAACAGGATCCAGCGTTGGTAGCTGGTCTACAGAGGGCATTTGGCGTTCAGGGTTAACATACTGGTACTCTTGAAAGAGCCGTGCAGAGTCCTGGAGCAAATGCAGAACATGTCTTCCACACTGAACCGTCTCACTGTTTCTTCCTCTGACTCTGGCTCTCCTCCGCCAGCACCTTCAGCTTCCTCTGCAATTGACCCAGCACACCTGGTTACCGGTGGTCGCGGACCAACCATCACCACGCCGGAGGTTTATGCAGGTAAGCCCAGCTTTTGTAAACATTTTTTTTTCCAATGTTCTCTAGTCTTTGACTTTAACCGTCTTCAGTCAAGACTGACAGGTCCCGGGTTGCTTATTTCATAAACCTCCTCCATGGCCAGGCCATTCAGTGTGCGGTCTCTTTATTTGAGTTAGACTCTCCTGTTTTAAATAATTATGCTCTCTTTTCAACAGAAATGAGAAGGGTCTTTGATGTTCCTTTTAAGAGCGGACCCAAGGATTCACAGCAGCTAATAACCCTCTCTCAGAACACTCCAGGTGAGTCCATGTCTGAGTACTCCATATGTTTCCGCATAGCTGTAGCAGAGGCAGGACCAGCTCGCCACTAGGGATGAGCCTAGCTCATTAGAAGATCTAATTATGTTGTCTATGAAAATAGACAACCGCCCACTTCTCACGTGGTGCTCCCGCACTCTCTGTCAGCGATTGATGGCAGCTCCCTTCTTCGCGTCACTCATCGCACTGCTCCTGTAACCCTCACCCTCTCCGGAAATCACACAGAGACAACTGTCTTCCTGGTTCTTCCCTCCTCCTCATGTCCACTGGTGCTCGTGTTCCCATGGTTGTCCCTACACAATCCTAATATTGATTGGGCATCTTCTAAGATCACAGGTTGGAGCACTCACTGTCACGCACACTGTCTCCACTCTGCTTCCTCTGCTTCTCCTCTTCCGCGTCCTCCTCCGTCTCCTCCTGATCACTCTCAGGTCCCCTTGTGTTATCACGACCTAGCTCAGGTCTTTAGTAAGGATCAGGCCTTGCCTATGGCTGCGCAATAGACCTGGTTTCTGGAGCTCACCTGCCGTCGAGCAGATTATATAACATCTCCAAACCAGAGAGGGAAGCCCTCGAGTCGTATATAAATGAGTTTCTGTCTGCAGGCCTGTTCCGTCCCTCTGCCTCTCCTCTTGAGGCCGGTTTCTTTTTGTCAGTAAGAAAGACAAATCGTTCCGCCCTTGCATTGACTATCGGGGCCTGAATCTGATCACTATTCAGTACGCGCTCCCTCTTATCGATCCGGCATTCGAGCCTCTCAATCAGGCAACTATATTTTCCAAACTTGACCTCCGTAACGCCTACCACCTTGTCCGTATAAAAGAGGGAGATGAGTTGAAGACCGCTTTCAAAACTCCTCTGGGCCACTTTGAGTACCGGGTCATGCCTTTTTTGCAAGCACTGTCAATGATGTATTGAGGGACATGATCAACCACTTTTTATATGTGTACCTTGAAGATATTCTGATCTTCTCGAGGGGGTAGGAGGAACGCAAAGAACATGTCGGCCTAGTTCTTTAGAGACTGCTGGAGAACAAACTCTACTGCAAGGCTGTGAAATGTGAGTTTCACACTAAGCAGGTCAGCTTCCTAGGCTTCTTCCTGGCTGAGGGATGTCTCATCCCGACCTTACTAAGATTGAGACTGTCATCAACTGGAGGACACCAAACAGCCGCAAGCAGCTTCAGCAATTCCTGGGTTTCTCAAACTTCTACCAACTAGCCATGACAGGAACCTCTTGATGATCAGATGTCTCCTCACCGAGCAGTGACCCAGACATTAATCCTGAATTGAATATAAATTACCACAATCGCTACATACACAATGTGGCGAACAGCACCTAGCAGAGCTGCTATTTGAAGTGAACTATTGGAGCTGTCTGATTTTTAAGAGTTGGTTCATCGGAAAGACCCTCGTGATTGGTCAAAATGTGCGCATGCACTCAGCCAGTTGGGCGGCGGAGTTATGCACAGGAGAGAGAAACGAGAGAGAGAATCGTTGCAGAGACTACACACTAGTCAGGTGAGGAGATATATATATATATATATATATATATATATATATATATATATGTGTGTGTGTGTGTGTGTATATATGATAGCGATAAGACAGCAGTGATGCATTTTGTGATTTTGTGATTTTCTCCAATTTTCGTCAAAATGTTTCAAATACATTTATTTTGCCATATGCTCATGACCTCAATTAACACAGATGTCAGGCTCCCACTGTGTGTTGACTGTCATGATGTCAAATATTCCAAAAAATTGTTACTTAACGCTCATTTTTGGTACTTACACACAGTTTTGTGCTTTTCAACTGTGTCCCAATGCTCCTAAAACCCACGGCACTCACCGATCATCACTTCCAATGATCACTTCAAATCAAGGGCGTTCTGGAACTGACCTGAAACAACGTGGGAACTTAAGTGTGTTACTTAATAACAATGGGGGATATGACAACAGGAACATTTTAGTAACTTTAGTAAGACCTCCATTCTTCCTGTTTTGTTTACTTTTTACTTTACTTTTACTTACTGTTTTGTTTACTTTTTTACATGTGTTTACTTTCTCCTTGTATCACACGCTAGTGGCCTAACGTGTACAAGATTAATGAGTATGTTATGTTATTTCCAACAAACAACAGTCGGCTGGCATTCAGGCAACAGATGTATCACTGAAAAATTGCGGCAAAGCCAGCTTCGGCTGGGCCCATTTCTTCCCGAAATGAAAGTAAGATTATCAGCACTTACGCAAGAGGTTGCAAAAAAGCTGGAGCTGGCATTTTCAAAACATCTCCAACTCTTGATATACAGTAAACAAAATGCACCACGGCAGCAATGACACATTGTCTTTACGTGTGACGTAAGTGAAGAGTAACGTCATGAAGTGTTGTCCCAATTCTTCGGGACGTCAATCACTTGTGACTTTGTCATTGGAGGGCATGGAATTGGGCCATAATTTCTGCACTGATTCTATCCTACACAGAATGTGATATTAATCGGGGAGGGAGCTGTGTCACTCAAGCTGTGCTAGACATATATATTTATATGACAGAGCAATTTCAAAAGCTGCAGTTAGGTTTGATAGTGCATCTTGTTCTGAGTACATTTGAACGGGTCACATTTGCCATCACATTTATTTCGTTTTCATGCTTAGTCTTACATTGTCTTTGGAGAAGAGGCTGTTGGAGGACAATTTTATATATCTCATTAGAAACAGACCGCGAACGAAATGTTGAACTGTGCTCCACCCTTGCTGGACTCGCTCGGTTTAGCAATAATAGTCACTTTTGCACACACAGAATGTTCAGCCAAGTTTCCAAGTACGTCTGGTCAGGTTTCCTTAGGAAGTGAACAGGGACATCTTTCATCTATTTCACTGCTGTTGTTCTTCGTGCTTCTGTCTCTATACACCCTAAGATCTATGGTACCTGCTGGCTGGACAACAAGGCATACCTGCATTTCCACCAGTTTGTGCACAGGGTTAAAAAAAAAAAAAAAACAGGGAAACATCGAGAAGAGTATTGTAGTCCGGCCAGCGGGGTACGCTTCTCAGGGCGTCGAGTCGGGAGCAGAAGAAACCACAGAAGTAGTGGGATACAAGCTTTGTTTTATTCCACATCAGCGTAACATCATCTCATCGCTTGACATCGCTCAGTATGAAATTGTTCAAAGTACAAACACATTCAGTAGGGGCTGGATCAAGGGCGCTCCTTGTACCAGATACATCGTCACAAACTTGGATATCCACCTTTGGCCTCCTGGCTGAATCACAAAAACAAGAGCTTCTGGCAGCTCCAGACAAAACAGACATTCCTGTTTTCACTACAAGGGAACCATCTCTGGCGTATTTGGAATACAGAGTGGGTGGATATCTGTTCAACATTCCATTGGTACTGAAAAAAAAAGTTATCATTGTAACCCTAATGATACAGGTCAAATTATTCCACAACATATCCCCTCTTTGTGGGTCTCAGACCCACACACCGAATTTATTTTACTGAAGATTATTTAGTACTGTAACAGAGCAGTGACAATATATTGGATATAAAAACGTAGAAAATGTTAACTACATGATTAATATAGCTGTAGTTAGTTCAATACGTTTACTGCTGTCTGGTTAAATAAAAATCTCAACCGTGCGCATTGTCAGTACCTGTCGCAAGTCAGTTCGCTTCCGGAAGCGGCAAAAGTTTTCCTGAATTGTTCTCTTACTTGCTGACATGATGAGTGCTGAACTAATTTGAACTTTCTTGAAATCATTTTGAACTTGTAAAGCCCAAACACATAAATTGAACACAAAATTAACCAAAAACAATATGTGAACATAAACAATATGATAAATTGGAACACACGGTTATGCAATCATTTTACAGGACAATCAAACATGATGAACACCAAACAATAAAAATGTTACTACATAAATGGTATTCTCTTTTTTTTTTTGCTTCTTGTCATAGGTGAGACTTCCCTCCCCCCCCTTTTTTTTTTTTTTTTTTTTTTAAGTGAAACAATAATTAAGTAATTATACCGGCAAAGAAACATAAGATCATGATTTAAACACAATTGTAATGTGATCATAACAACACCTCCTTCTTCAGTCACGTCTGGAGTATGATCAGAGTCCTCCAACTAATCAGGTGGTGGGTACAGATGTGGTCTCTCAGTCACCACGAGAGCCAGTTGTTCAGCAGGCATCATGTTCAGCATCTGTGCGTTCCAAAGTCCCGTCGTGACTGCTAACTGCTTCTCGATCAGCAGTTACAGTTTCCTCATCATGGGTACGATGCAACATGCCAGAAGAAAAATGACAATGAGTATGGTTGCAGCAGTAGTCCCCACTTCTGCAAAAAATGCTCCCCATTTTCCTAGGTGTCGATCTAACCAATCCCAGGCCCAACTTTTAGCTCCTGCATGCTCTTTTATCTCATTTTTTAAATCTCTAAGTTTATCCATTGCAATGGCAAATGCTCCATCAGGTGCAATCATGTTGTTTGGAATGTAAGTGCAACACTGATCTCCAAACATGTGACACACACCACCTTTTTCTGCTAGTAACCAAACTAACACCTGACGATTTTGTAACACCATTTTACCAGTTTCATGCAGTTGTTCTCCCAGTAGTTTAAGTATTTCATACGTATGGTTTGTGTATTTCTGTGCATTATAGTAAATATAATTAATCCAATCCACATTCTTATTAATCTGTACCCAAGGGAGTATTGATTCTAATCCTGCTCTAGCTTCATCTAATGCTTTAAACTCCTGTGGAACACCTCGAGGTGAATCTGCCCAATTTATATAGATGTCTTTGTGAAGACTGATTCCTCTTTTTTTTTTGCCTGTCTGAGTTCAACTCACCTCTCATTCTTAACATTGAACTTACATCTCCATATATGAATGTTGTTGGCATCCTGAGCCGAACCAATGCACATAACCCCACCCAGTAGGACGGCAGCGCATTGAGTAAGATATTGTCTCCACACATCCAATAGCTATCTGCAATAGCAACCGTCTGTGCTTCATACAAATGAACCAGCGGAACACTCATTGTTATGTTTTCACAGGTTTGACTCAATTCATTTGGATTCTCAAACCACACTGGTTAAGTGGGGAATTTAGGATTCATTCTTGCTTGCGGGAACCATGAAACTACCCATGTCACATTACAATTAACTGTTGTGTTGCCCACATGTCTTGCTAGAGGAAAATGTTGGTATCCTCCACTAGCAAAACATTCATATTCTAGAAGTTCATTTACCTTATAATCTACTGGCGGCTCCTTTTGGGTTGTTTGTATCTCAAAATCTTCACATCTTTCACGCACGATACTGTCCTAGTTGTCCAACATGTTACGCCCTTCTTTTGACCCATATAATCTGCAGTTTAAACCACACATGGGAAGTTTGAATAATGAATTGTCTTGTGTCATGATAGCAAAATTTCCCTGTATGCATTGTACTCTTTGAGTTTGAGCGCATTCTTCTGCTGTGTACTTTTCAGGAATTACAGTAGGAAGTTCCATTGGTGTTGGTGTACAAATTAAACATTCAACTTGAGTCATTTCTTTAGCAGTATAACTAACCCATTTGTACTCATTTTTCTGGGCTGGATCCCATAGTCGATCTTCTGTGAGTCTAAAGCTTCTTTGCTGTGGTTTAAATTTCACTGTCTTGAGTTCCTCATCCTCTGACATGTTGACCAAGTCCCAATCATCATACGAATCATAAAAATCAGGATCTTGCGCATCAGAAATGCGTGGTTTTATTGTCTCTGGTATCTTTGTCAGTTCTCTCAGAAACCCCTCAAAAAGAGTTGTCATGACTGTGTCCAATACCTTCCCATGTGGAAAATACATAACAAATTCAACTTTGTATATTTTCATCGGCTTCAATCTATTTGCCCTAACCCCCAATGTCCCTTTTGTGAAATTTTTCTCCAACGACAGATCACACTCTGGGTCACCCATTATCCGTTCCTTAGACCTTATTACTTCCCAACCACAGATCATATTTGGACTGCCAGATGCTGTTTTTTCAATGATGTTAATTCCTCTTCCAACCATCCCACCATACATAGATTGTTCTGGAATTTGGATCTTGACTTTTTGGGACAGAGTTGAACTAGTGGTTACATTCAGGACGTAACGATTGGTCGAGTTTGAGACCGGGCATGTGGTTTTATTACAGATAGGACTAGTGGTGTTCAAAACTGGACGGTCATCTTCCTTTCCTTTTTTTGACTGTGGTGTGGTTCCAAGTTTGGCAAACAGTGTTTTACCTAGAGCTCCCTGACCTCTGACCTGGATCCCACTTTTACTCCGCCTGTCCTGCACCAATACGTTTAATGGTTTGTGTTTCTGGGCATGTTTCACACAGTGGGTGATCGCATCGTACTTAACTGAGTCGCTGTTCTGCTGTGGTTTTTTAGCTGGAACTTCGGGTGTCACGGTCTGGACTTTGGTCAGCTGCTCCAGTTTCGCGGTTCCCGTCCGTCGCTGCGCGAGCTCGTCTCCTGGTGACAATCAAACCAGACAACGTATTATCACAGCAAGCCTTGTCATCAACATTTTGACAATCTAAATCATTGACTTCACTGCCCTGTTTTATTTCCTCTTTGGTTGTGGGGCCTTGTGCCTTTGCACAATGGCTCAGATGGTACCAAGTGGCGCTGCCTTTGACTTGGACAGCAGTTGGTGTTGCTCGGACCACGGTGTACAGGTATGGACCTGCACGTCTCGGCTGGTGCCACTTCCTACGGAAGACCTTGATATACACCTGGTCACCGGGAACCACCAAATGCCCGACCTCACGATCGGCCTCAAGCTCCCGTTTTCTCTCCTGCAGCTAGATAGTCTTATGGATAGAAGTTAGTTGCTTCATATAACTTCTAAGTTCAGATTGTAGTTGCTCAAGTGGAGGCCCCTTGTAGGGTCCCCTCAAGTGTGGTGCCGGCATCGGCCGTCCCGTCATCGTGCTTTGATGAGTTTGCATGCGATAACTCATAAATAACTCTTTCTGCTATAGTGGGAGGTGAAAATTTCATGTTCTGAAGCTTCCCTGAGAAGTTATGGCACAATGCAGAAAACGCGTTTTCAGCCTGAGAAAAGGTGGGTTTCAGAACGCCAAACATAAAAATGTTGATAACTTTCGAAAAACACTTCAGACAGCTTAGATTTGATGTGCAACTACTAGAAAAACCCTTTCTACTATAGTGGAAGGTGAAAATTTCATGTTCTGAAGCTTCCCTGAGAAGGTATGGCACAATGCGCAAAACGCATTTTCAGACTGAGAAAAGGTGGGTTTCGGAACGCCAAACATAAAAATTTTGATAACTTTCGATAAACACTTCAGACAGCTTAGATTTGATGGCATCAACCCAGTTTAGCTTCGTGCTAGCACATATCTTGTTCAGTTTCGCTTTCAAGGTTCCATTTATCCTCTCAACCATTCCTGACTCTGGGGGTGATAAACGGCACCCAATCGTTGTTTGATTCGAAGTTGCTGTAAGATGCCCTTCACAACCTTTTGTACAAATGCAGCACCGTTGTCTGAGCTTATTTCTGATGGAATGCCAAATTGAGGAATGATTTCTCTGGTCAGGAATTTGATTACTGTTTCAGCACTCAAGTCTTTTGATGGTGCTGCTTCAACCCAGCAGCTAAACCGATCAATTACCTTTAACCGTTTTTATCATGTCAACGTAATCGATCACAAGATGTTTAAATCGACCTTCTGGGACTGGAATATGACCTATTGGTGTCTTGATGTTTTTTCGTACATTGTTTTCTGCACAAATCTCACATTAATTCAGCACTTCATCTGTTGTTGTCTGCAAAAATGGGGACCAATATCCCTGCTGTCTGATTTTCTGTCTGATAGTGCAGCTTCATGTGATCGCCAGACAGCCTTATTGTCCACAGTAGCTCCTCTTTGTTTCCACAAAGCCTTTTCATTTTCGTCTGCATTTTCTTGGATCAAAATTATGTCTTCAGGTGTGACTGTGGGTTCTAATATCACCATACGTGACAAGATGGCTATTTTGCATCTTGACACTTCTTTTGCTGCCTCGTCTGCCGCATTATTTCCTCTGATGACATCATCATTTCCTTTCCTGTGTGCTTGGCATTTGACAATGGCGAGTCTTGTTGGCAGCATCATTGCAGACATTAGAGCATTGATCTGTTTTCCATGCTGAATAGGACTGCCATTCGTCTTTCTAAACCCTCTTTGCTTCCAAACTGATCCAAATAGATGACACACACCATGCGCATACGCCGAGTCAGAGTAGATGTTCGCAACTTTTCCCTTAGCCAACTTGCATGCTTCTGTCAGTGCCTTCAGTTTGGCTAGTTGGGCTGAACACGGCTGATCACAACTCTCAGCTTTCATTGTCACAAACTGCTCTTCTTCCTGTCTGACCATTGCATTGCCAGCATGGCTTCCTTGGTAATTTCTGAAACATGAGCCATCAACAAAATACACTTCCTCTGCGTTGATTAATGGAGTCGACTCTAAATCTGGTCTCAGTCTTGTGTACTTCATTGTTTCTGCAATGCATTCGTGTGGCTCTCCCTCAAAGTTGAAAGGGACAACATTTGCTCGGTTTGCTGTCATGCATCTCTTGATGGTGATGTCTGGGTATGTTAGCAGTGGCATGAACTGTAGACACCTTGCTAGTGTGACTCCAAACTTCCCTTGGTTGATCAGTTCTGTGATTTTGTGGTGAGTGTAGATTGTCACTGGATAACCCATAGTTATGGTTGTTGCTTTCTCATAAGCATACTGTACAGCAGCTAGCCCTTGATAGCATGGCGGCCAGCCTTGGACAACGTTGTCAAGTTTAGTGCTGTAGTAAGCGATCGGTTGTTTCTGTCTGCCACTACATGTCTCTTGCATTAGAACTGCTGTGGCATACATGTTGTGTCTGTTTGCAACGTACAGTAGAAATGGTTTGGTGTCGTCTAGTGTTGCTAGAGATGGTGCCCTCTGCATCTCTTGTTTGATTGTTTCAAACGCATCTCTGGCTTCCTCTGTCCATTCCAGTGCTGCATTGCAGTGGGTTTGTTTTTCTGGCATAGTCTTCAATCCAATGAACTGAAGCCTGTCATTCCGAGGAATGTCATCATCTGACCAACTGTCTGTGGTTGTGGAGCTTTGGTAACTCCTTCAAGTTGCTCTGGTGTTATTGTGATGGTGGCCTGTGAGATCAGCCGGCCTAGATATTCAACTTGGGGCCGGAAGTATTGCAGTTTCTTTTGTGATGCTTTGTGTCCCGCTTCTGCTAACCTCTGCAACACTTCAATGGAATCTCTGTGACAGTCTTCGAGCGTTGTTGAACAGATTAGCAAATCATCAACATACTGTATCAGTGTGCTGTTGATGTCTTGACCGTCAAGGTCTTGTCGCAGTACTTAAACACGTGTGGACTTGTGTTTAAATCCTTGTGGCATTCTGGTGTAACTGTACTGCTTTCCTCTGTATATGAATGCAAACAGATATCTTGAGTCTTCTGACAATGGAATGCTGAGGAAGGCTGAGCACAAGTCGATTACTGTGAAGAATTTTGCATCTGGCGGCACATTTGTGAGAATAGTGTTTGGATTTGGCACTTCAGCTGGCCAGTCTTCCACCACTTCGTTGACTGCTCTGAGATCGTGAACAAGCCTATATTTGGATTGATCTGCTTTGAGAACTGGAAAAATTGGACTATTGCACTGGCTGTGTGTCTCAATAAGTACTCCTGCTCTCAAAAGTCCATTAATGGTTTTTTGAACTCCTTCTTCTGCTTCTGGTTTCAGCGGGTATTGAGGTCGTGATGGTAACCGCACATTTGGCTTCAATCTTATGTTGACAGGGGTAGCTGATTTAACCAACCCCACATCTGTGTCATGATTTGACCACACACATTCAGGGACATGTAATAACATGTCTTTTTTCAGGTCCTCTTCTTCCTCGTCCTCTTCTTCGTCTGGACCGTAGGGGGCTTGTGTTAGTTCTGGTATTGTCACCACTTGTGGTATTGCTTTCATTGTGGTTTCACAGACAATTTTGATCATGGTTCCTTCACTTGAGGTGAATATTTTCGGGTTTTCCGTTGCTAGCCACTCTAGCTGTCTTGCTGCTTTCACCATTGGACCAAGATCTTTGGATTCAAAACCGTCATTCACCACGAGTGTGATGTGTGGTTCAGATTCTAACACCTTGAACCATTGCATAATGAAGTCATTTGCTTTGACCTTGAGGGCGGCACCTTGTCGTCCAACTATGATGCTCTCTGTCTCTATGTCAACGGTCAGTCCTTTTGTCCTCTTGTCCCATATTTCACTGTTGGATGGGTGGCACTGTTGGCTGTGTTGCTGGCAGTGGTGGCTGTGGCGGTGGTGTTGACCCAAGGTTGAAAAAAAAAAACCTTGATCCATCACGGCGGCTTGAGTCTTTGTCTTCAATCTGCTCTGGAGGTCTGTGAGCTGCAGTTGAGTGAGCTTTCTTTGTTGAGCCCTCTCTTCTTCATCTCGTCTTTGCTCATCTCTCCGGTGTCTCTCGATGGCATGTACAACGTGGTCGCGGAATTCTCTGTGAGGCATGGATGTCAACCCCACGACGTCTTCCAGCTTGCTCTGTACTTGTTGTGGCAGGGCTTCAATGACGTAGGTGCGGAACAGAGTTGATAGCAGAGGACTGTTTTCGGCTTCCTCCTCTGTCTCTTGTTTCCATCTCTTCAGTTGCCTGCTTATGTACGCAGCTGGGTTCTCGTTCTCTCCAAGTGGTTCTCCTTTCAGTGCCTTTGGGTCAATTTTGGATGGGAATTCACCTCTCAACACTCTCCACAGCATTGGTCGGTATGGATTGAACTCAGTCCCGTCGGCCATCATGTCTATCATCCAGACATTTCCACTGTGACGTAGGAGGTTCTCCATTGCGCTTGCACCCAAACTCTTAGCCTACACAGCCTTGATGTCGCCAAGGGCCAACATCTTGCCAACGGTCTCCTCCTCAAACTTCCTGATCCATTTTCCAGCTCCTTCGTGGATATCTGTCGGGCAATCAGTCCTGCAAGGTCGAGCGTTTGCCCCGGGATATAGTAACCTTTGTTGCCCTTGATCAGAATAGGAAACTGACCAGGGTCTGTGTATCTGTCCGGCGGCTTGATGTTTGGTCGGTATCTCAGGTCAACCCTTCCAGCTCCGCTCGCTCCCTGCTTTCTTGTCTTTGTTTCAACCAACTTGTCATGTTTCTCATCCAACTCCATCTCGATTTCTTTGATTATTGTTCGGTCTGTTCTGCGTTCAGGGTCGACACCCACACCCACAATTTAAACTTCACGCAGGTACACACGCTGTCACACACATCATGACTGCACACACATACACACACCGTTCGTCTGTCCTTAGTCTAAGTAGAGGTCTCTGTTCTGCTCTTTATATGCAGCATTTGTTCATAGTAATAATAGCATCATTGATTATGAGCCCCAACTGAGTGTACTGTCGTTTATTCAGGATCTCATGACCTGGTTTCACAATGACTGGACGTTTGTATTTTTTCTACTTTTCTACTATTTTTTGACAACTTGTCACAGGTTGTCTCCACCAGATTCTCATCCGTGGTATTCTTTTAGAGATCTTGACGTGGACGAGTGAAGATGTAAAGGAAACTAGAAAATATAAAATATTTTCATATATACATTATAGGCCACGCCTAGCTTGGAAGCCTTAAACGTTAATCAGCTAGCCCCTGAGAGCCTCGGTCAGTTTTTATCAAAAACTGGAGGCCACGGGCTCATTTCGTCCCTTATCCAAATCCAGCCACACTCCCGAGTCGTTATTCACCAAGTTAGCAAGTTAGACTTAGACTTAAACTTTCTTAATTGTCATTGCACAAGAACATATCACCATATTATAGCAACAAAATTTCGGTCTGAAGTCTCCAGTTTTCAAAAACAAAACTATATGTCCAAAAGTAAATAAATATGAGACAAATACTAATCAGGAAGATGTACAAATAAACAAACAGTATTGCAGCTATTGTCTAACGTTCAGCAGCCTGACAGCACCAGGAACGAAAGTGTTCCTGAATCTGGTGGTTCTGCATCGGATGCTGCGGAACCGTCTGCCGGATGGCAGGAGGGAGAACACTGCATAGTGGCAGAGTTGCAATAACAACCGACGCCTGGACGTCTCGTACCACTGAGTATTATGTAACAAACACTGTTCACTTCGTCTCTCCAGATTGGAAGTTAAATGTCTATGTGTTGCAAACCAGGGTGTTCAAAGGGTCCCACACTGGGAAAAATATTGCTTATCTACTGAAATAGGCATGTATGGACTAGAACCTTCTTGATAAAGGTTGCTGGGAAGAGTGAGGAAAGTGGTGGCCTTCTTTCATCGGAATTTGACAGCCGCAGAAATCCTGCAAGAAAAACAAAAACAACTAGCCTTGCCTTTGCACAAGCTTGTTTGAACGAGCATGTGTCCACCCGATGGAATAGTTCCAATGACAAGCTGGAACGCCATTTGGAACAGCACCCTGCAATTTATGCTGCACTTGTGTCCAGGGATCTCCAAAAAGGAGAAGAGGCGAATACTCTCTAGGACAAAGACTACTGTGGTATTGAAGACATTGTCAAGGTGATGGTGCCTGTCAAACTTGTGACCACCAGTATCGCTGAAGACACATGGCCCACACTCTCAATGTTTCTACCTGTTCAAGCAAAGCATTATGTGGGCCTTGATGAGCTCTCTGCCCTTCCTCAGTGACCATGATGCTCAGATGACATTCACAAGGATCTCAGCTGAAGCGACATCACTGAATTCCGAGGTAAATCCTATTTCATATTGACAAATTATATATTGCAGAACATTCCTTTAGTTACAGTCTGCTACAGTGTGCTTTATTGCTGTACACACATTTGATGTGACTTTGGGGTGAGGACGTTAATGATGAAAACAGGAGGTGGTTGGCAGAGAAACTCCGACAGCATGCGGTATTAATAATTTAAACTTAATTTAAATTTTCAATTTAAAAATTGTAAAAGGATTTACATGTATTATTAAAACAAGTTGTTTTTCCAGTCTAATTTCAATTAGAAAAAGGGCTATTCTATTCTGTTTTTAACAACTATATATGTATATGTATAATCTAGAAATGATACTTTGATGATGTTTTCTGTCATGATTCGCTTTTATTTTGCACCACTTCCTCTTTTTGTCTCCTTCTCTGATTTTTTGGAGCTTCATTTTTTATTTGGCACACAGCTGGAACTAATCTACACATCATCATCCCTTCTTAAGCACCTTGGTTCCAGCAGTGAGTGCCAGATCGAATCAACTTGTATCTAGGTAATTGGCTTCTGCGTTTACTTCCCTTTGTCCGCTCGCTCTGTATTTTCTGATCTCTTGGTTTATTCTCCCTGGTGCCTGAGTTAGTGTTGTCCTATTTTTTTCACTTCAGATCTCCGCGTGTTTCTTGTTTACTCTGATTGTAATTTAGTTATCTCGTGTGCTCGTTTTGGACAACCACGTTTGTGAGCTTGTTTTTTCCCATTTGTGTTCATCTCCCGGTTCGGTGACGCCTTCAGTTTTTGGACTCTCATCTTGCTTTGTTCTCCCGGTTCGGTGACGCCTTCAGTTTGCATTTTTTTGATCTCTTGTTTTGATTATTGTGAATTCTTTGTTGAGATTAAATATCGTTTTTTTGCTACTCCGTGAGTCTTATTCATTAAGGCATTTGGGTCCCGCTCCGCGAATCCCAACATTTTCTAGGTAATTTAACCGCGACGGACACAAATAAAACAACAAAGTAAGGGCTTGAGAGAAAGTGGGGTCCTCATTATGATCAAAGAATGTCCTGCCCTTGCTGCAGTCCTTTCCCAAGATGTGCAGAGCAAGAAATGGACTTACAGGTAATTGGTGTCTCACTTTTAATATAAAATTTCCATTTCTTGTCTTTAAGACTGTTTTTGTTTCTTATAGACTATCTTGGGAAGGATCATCTGTCCAATGTCTGGTAGTGGGGATGAGGATGACCACAGCTGTGTCTGGTCAGAGGGTTTTTGAGAACCGGCATTTGAAATGATCAGATTTTAAATATTGCATTAGTAAAACACAATTCTGAATTATGTTATCCATTTCCCAGAAATGTTGCTTACTGTTTACGCTGCTCCATGAAATGAAAAATCTACCTTTTAACATTTTGATGAATGTTGTTTTACTTCATGATAGAAAATCACCTTAGGGTGAAGCAATGCTGTTTTGGTTAACTTATGATGTACAGTATCTTATTCACAGTTTTTAAAATCCTTATGACTGTGTCTTTGTAAGGACCTCCTGGGAACTAAAGGAACTCTGAAATTTTGGACAGGTTGGAATATGCTGCCACAGCATCTGTACAATGAAGTTTCTCCTGACATCACAGTGCCTTTAGCCTCAACCTGCATGAGAACTCATGACAATTCATATCTGAAAATCACAATGAAGGATTCTTCTTGAACTGCATTTTCTTGCATATTGTTCACATGGTTTCTAAGCTCTTTAGTATGGCTTTTTTTGCACTTTATAATATTATTTCTTTTTAATTTATTGTGACATGTTGAGTACAGAGCATGTTACGAACATAATTTCCCTTGGGATTAATAAAGTTTTGTGATTCTGATTCTAACAACTCTAAAATGCTCAAGTTACCAGTCATTCAAAGACAACATTGAAGCGTCTTTTAGGACAGAGTTTGAATTTGAAATGATAAGTGTAAGGTACAAGAAGTTTCTATTTTGTTTTTATAGTTACTGTCACAGGGTTCTTGTCCACACTCAAAAAAATGATCGCGTAGTTGAAAAAAAAAAATCAGAAAAAGGTGCAATTTATTGTGGTCCTTTACAAAATGTACGGAGAAAACTGGACGGAGTTCCACAAGTAAAGTAAAAAGAGTAAGCTTTCAAAAAAAAAGAAAAACAACAATTTAGTTTCAGTTGTGTGCCACCATCACATACACTCTCAAACAATACAAAATGGCTTCCTACCCCTTTTCCCCTCCCCAGAACAAATCACATGGCGTCACATTCCATTTTAAAATTAAACACAATTTCAATCTTTTCATTTATTTTGAAAATTAACTATTTCCATACATTTATTTTTATGAGGCCATTTCTCCCAGAAAATGCCTTAATTATCGTAAATATAATTTCCAAATATCTGCAACAAACCACGCATAAATAAACAGCAGCAGAATTGCTGGAACATGCGCGTTCTGCTTGGCCGGCTGCTAGTCGTGTCTCGCTGGCTGCGATGGGTTTTATGTGTTTGGGTGTGATTCTCTAATGTATGCGTGGGGAAATATTGCACAACCGAGTGTGCACCCTCGGTTATGCCAGCAGAACAGTGTGGATTAAGTTTGAAGACGATCGCTCACCTGACTAGTGATCGCTAACCGGACTAGTTGTGGAAGCGTGTATGTGTGTGTGTGCGTGCGTGTGCATTTGTGCATGCGACCCTCGATTATGCCAGCAGAACAGTGTGGATTAAGTTTGAAGACGATCGCTCACCTGACTAGTGATCGCTAACCGGACTAGTTGTGGAAGCGTGTATGTGTGTGTGTGCGTGCGTGTGCATTTGTGCATGCGTCCCCCTGCAGCCACTGAGCGGGAAAGGAAAATAGAGAGCGCGCAGGAGCTCTCGGTGACGGACTGACGGAGCTGCTCCGTCACAGTATCCTCCACCCGATGTGCGGCAATCTGGACAAGTAATCTGCCACCACATTTGTAATTCCAGACTGGTGCCGAATAGTGAACTTGAACGGCTGCAGCGAAAGATACTACCGGGTAAGGCGGCTGTTATGATCCTTCATGCTGTTTATCCAGGTGAGGGCCCTGTGGTCAGTTTCTTAGTCAAACTCTCTTCCCAGCAAGTAGTAACGCAGACTTTCCAGCGCCCACTTGATGGCCAAGCCCTCTTTCTCCACCGTAGAATATCTGATCTCTCGTGGCTGAGGCTCGACGCAAGCACAGTATTGGGTGCTTTTCACCAGGGTCCCCTCGAGCCAAAACCGCGCCCAGACCAACCTCTGAGGCGTCAACCTGGACCAGGATTTTTTTCCCAAAATCAGGGCTCTTCAGAACAGGTGATGAACATTAGTGGGTCTTCAGAATTTTGAAGGAAATTTCACAGTTTTCGGTCCATGTCACCATGTTCTTCTGCTGTTTACTAGTCAGTGCTGTGAGTGGGGCTGCAATTGTTACAAATTGGGCCACAAATCTCCGGTACCAGCCAACAAGCCCTAGGAAGGATCGAACTTCCTTCTTCGTCCGAGGCCGAGGGCAGTTCTGGATGGCTTCTAGCTTGTTCACTTGAGGCCGCACCTCACGTCGACCCAGCTGGTAACCAAGGTAACGTGTCTCCCTCCGGGCCCACTCACATTTGGATGGATTGAGTGTCAAGCCAGCCTCCTGAATCTTCTTTAGTACTGCTGCCCAGTGTCGGAGATGCTTCTCCTCAGCGTGGCTGAAGACAGGCAGCGCTGAAGTCATTGCAGCCCTGATGCACTCTGTCCATCAATCGCTGGAAGGTGGCTGGAGCTCCATGCAGGCCAAAGGGCATCACAGTAAACTGGAACAGGCCTGTAGGAGTTCTGAATGCTGTATAGGGTCGACTGGACTCTGCCAGTAACCCTTACACAGGTCAAGGGTGTTTATGTAGCTCATCAATTATTGGCATCGGGTGTGCGTCAAACTCAGAGGTGGCGTTCACCTTCCGAAAATCAATGCAGATGCGGAAGGAACCATCATTCTTGGGGATGATCACCATGGGACTGCACCACTCTGAAATCGAAGGTTCAATTACCCCAAGCCTCATCATCTCATCCACCTCTTTGGCCAGTTTCCCAACGAAATGCTGGGGAACTTGGTAGGGTCGCTGGCAAATTAGGCTGGAATCTTTGAAGCAAATGGCATGTACCACCACGTTGGTCTTTCCGAGAGACAAGATGCAGTCTTGAAGAACTGGAGGATCTGATTCACTTGCTCTGGCTCCAGGTGTGCTAGTACAGGAGTAACGCTTGTAGTCAGTCGACTTTCCGTGCCAGAAAAACATTTTGTGCTGTCTGGATTGGCCGATCTTTCCATTCTTTAAGAAGGTTCACATGGTATGTCTGTTTTTCTTTCTTCTTCTCTGGATGGAATAGTTCATCGGTCACGGGGCCCATCTTCCGGGTGACCACATATGGACCCTGCCATTTGGCCAAGAGCTTGCTATTAGAGAAAGGGGGGAGAAGCAGGACCTTCTGGCCTGGCTGGAACTCCCGGCGACAAGCTTGTTGGTCGAACCAGATCCTCTGGCTATTCTGGGCCTCCTGCAGGTTGACCTCTGCCTCTTCCTGGTACCTCGCCAGTCTCTCCCTCATCTCCAGCACAAACTGCACCACCCCTCCGTTGGTAGAGATAGTTGAGGGTGCTGCCCAGCCCCTTTGGAACAGATCCAAAGTGCCCTGTACCTCCCAAATATGCAGCAGCTCAAATGGTGAAAAACCTGTACGCAAAGAACAGAAACGGCAGCTAACGGCCCCAGTTTTCACCGGTGTCATTCACAAACTTCTGGAACATCCTTTTCAGCATCTGGTTGAACCTCTCCACCAGGCCATCAGTCTGTGGGTGGTAGGGAGTGGTCTTGATGGCTGTGATTCCCAACTGCTTGTAGAAGAGCTGCATTAGCCTAGAAGTAAAGTTGGTTCCCTGATCGGTCAGAATCTCCTCAGATATTCCCACCCTGGAGAAGAGCTGCACCAGTGCACGGAAGACTGTAGGGGCCGTAATGGTACACAAGGGAAACGCCTCTGGGAAGCATGTGGCATAGTCACACATGATCAGAATGTATTCATGGCCCCCACTGCTCCTTGGCAAGGGATCCACAATGTCCATAGCTATTCTGCGAAAAGGGGTAGAGATGACAGGCAGTGGCTGCAGGAACGCTCTGTCAGATTTTTCGGGTTAAACATGTTTTTTGACAAGTAGCACATGTGGCACAATATTGCTTAATGCCAGTGTACATGGAGGGCCAGTAGAACCGTGAGCGAATGCGGAGATAGGTTTTTTTGCGACCGAGATGTCCTGACCATGGGATTGTGTGTGCTGGTGCATTATTAGTGATCTGCATCTAGCTGGGATTACCAGGCGTTTATGGTCATTATTCATGGCATACAAAACCCCATTATCCACCACAAACTGCTCTCCCACCCCACACTTTCCCTCGGTCTGCTCAGTTACTCTTGCAAAAACAGGTTTTAATGTTTCATCCTCCCTTTTCAACAAGGAAATGTTCTCAGGAATGGACCACCACCATGTGGTACCGGTTCTGCCGTTTTTCAAAACGTTGTTGGCAGCAAGATTTTCTGGGCCCTTTATTGCCACCGTCAAACAGAGTACTATCAAAGTCTGGGAGCAGTTGAGCACAGGGACCTTTTATTGTCAATCTCATAAGAACCTTTATCAGTCTCTAAGAGTGGCTTCACACCTTTCGCTTGTGCACGAGTCACTACAGGACCAGACATTTTACATTTTCCCGCTTTCCCGTAGTCAGTGGTTGCTGGCTGGTTTTCCAGTAGCAATTCCAAAAGAACTGGTGAGTCCCAGCCCAACAGCACAGCAACAGGCAGCTTCTCCACCACACCAACAGTCACAAGATAAGGCTGCTCATCGATTGTTATTGTGAATTCTGCTGTGGGATACGGGCGCTTATCTCCATGAACAAATTGTATGTCCTCAAGTCTGCCGTAATCCACCAAGCTAGCTGGAACCAGCTCCCGTCACACCAGTGGCATGTAACTGCCACTGTCTAATAGTGCAGTCACTTCATGGTCCATTATGGTCACAGTTTTAAAGCAATTCAGTCTGGTCTTCACAGTCCCCTCTTCCGGCCGGCGAACATAACATGCCCCAGATAACTTAGTCTTTCGCGCAGGGCAAACTGACGCCTTGTGACCTGATTGCTGGCAGTCGTAACAGACAAGTTCCTTACCAGGTCCTAGTTGGTTTGGGGCTGAGCTGGCAATACCTGAGGTCTCCTGGCTTGCTTCCCTCCGTGCTTGCCGGTGCTGTGTTGGTTGGGTTGTCGGCCTGTACATGCTGGCGCGACGTGCAGGAGGTCCTCCTCTGCGAGCGTTGAGGTATTGAAGGGCCAGCTTGTTGGCGGTGAACTCCTCGGTTGGTTCTCCTTCACCCAGGTCCTCACCTCCAGCTGCTCCAGGATGATGGCCTCGCCAACTTCCTCCTTGGAACGCTGGTCAAACAGTTTAGGACCTGAACTGCTGCCTGAACGTAGTGATGTGTAAATGAGGCATCATAAAGCATTTCGACACAGTGACACACTGTGCTGATACTGTGTTGATACTCTGTCGCTGAATATTGACACCTGCTGGACATTAAAAGTCCCTGCAGGCAACCGACTTGACAGTCTGAATTTACACTGATTTGACAACCTACTTTATATAATAATATCAAATATGTCCTTGTATTAATTATTATTCCAAATATTTAAATTTTGTAATGTTAAAAACGTTTTTTTATTTTAAAAAAATCCAATGTTTTAAAGTTTTCTAAATTAAATTATACCTTGAAATTAATCTAAAATGAAACAGACAAGTCAAAAATCTGAGACAAACTGGGTAAAGATGGAAATAAATACATTCTCCGACAGGAGATCAATATGGTGCCACACGGCAGACAACTTGCGTTTCCCTTGGAGCTGCTCCCTAGATCCACAAAGACATTCACAAGGAGCCATGATGTTAGCTTGTTTCATCAGTTGCATCCTGTTGACAGATGCACTTCCTTATAAACACAGTTTTGCGCGTTTTTGCCGAGTCGACACGGTCACGTGATTGTCTTAAAGCAGTATGCGCTCCTTCTGTGGCATAGAGGACCTCAATCTCCGCAGCTCAGCCAGCCTGCCCTCTTCTCTCCTTTGCTGTCCCACCAAAAATTATCTCATGATGGTCAGCAACTCATCATCGGATCCTCCTTTTGACCCACGGGCGGAAGAAGAAGCTTGGGGTGCCTGGAACCTGCCGTCCTACTTCTCGTCCTCAGATGTCCAGACTGACATTGAGTCCTGCTCCTCTTGGCTAGCAACAGTGGCGGTCGCTGTCATCTGCCGTTGGGAGCGCATACCTGTGCATTTGCAGGGAATTTTAGTCAGAATTTTTTATTTTTTTTTTATTGTGGTCGTCTCCCAAAATGTGCAGTGATCTCAGTGGCTATTTACAAAAAGTGAAGCAATGTATCAAAGAAGGTAGAAAAACAAATAGCTCACAATTTAGTTCTCCAACTCACGGTTTCAGTTGTCTGCCACCATCACACAGGATTCTTCCGTGATAACGTCCTGAAAACCGTCATGTTCATTTCATTCGCTCTCATCTAAGTCGTTGTTATGATCTCAAAAATAAGTTCCCCACATTTGATAACACATCCAAGACCCGCGGTAAGCACAAAGAATGCCTTACAAGCTATATTAGCATCGTGGCTAATCGGTTCGGCCAGCTATATGTTCACTGTACGCTTCGACAGTATAATACGACATACAGCAGACAAACATCCATAACTGCGTTAACTGAAAAACTATTTTCACCATACACGAAGTATATCTGTCCCGTTTTAGCACCGCAGTTCATCTGTTTCACTGCTGGTTTCATGATTTGGCAACACAACAGAGACAGCAGTGAACACAAAATTGACCTACAAGTCGAGTAGATACATCGCCACTTCAGGATCAGATGAAAAACCTTTTCTAACTCTCAGTTATTGCCAGGCTGTAAATGCATCTCCTATTTTGTCACTTGTCCAGGATCTTGCTCTGTCATTCCATTCTTCTGACATGATGCAAACAAAGGAGCTCAACTCGCTGCTGAGGTCGCTCTGCCCTTCTGCTGTGAAGTGTTGTAGTGGGGGTGGAGTTGGGGAAGTGATGCCACTCACAGAACACGCCTCCAGGCGGCTCACCCAGAGAAAGTCACATAGTCCAAGGGAGCGTTTAACAGAGAGCTGGAGAGTCTGACTCCGGGACTTTGGACTGTTCAAAATGAAACCTGTCATCTATTTATGTCTAAATGTTACACATTGTTGCTTTAACCCACTTCATTAAAAAAAATCATCAAAAAAATCCCTAGGCACACCACCAAACCCCATTTGTGCTTAGTCGAAAGTTCTGTAGACAATCCCTATTAATTAGTGAAAATAATTAGCGACTGACACTCAGCTTTTTTTGGCATGCTATTTGCAGAGACAATTAGCAGAAATGTATTTGTTTAAAAATGTCACCAGAAAAGAATGGGAAATATGGCGAAATATATGAGGACTTATTTATAAAAAAAAAAAAAAAACATTTATTATTGATGGGTCCCGCAACACAGACACACACACAGGTGCATGCGACGAGCTCACAACGAAGTCCCCGCATCAGTGCGCGTACCGCTTTAAGACTATCACATGACTGATGAACGAACCGCATTGACTTGGCAAAAACACATCAAACGGTTTATAAGGAAGTGCAACAGTCAACAGGATGTAAGTGCTGAAACAATCTAATCTCATGATTTATTGTGAATGTCTTTATTATTTACTTAATAATGGCTCAGCTACGGCGGAACGCAAGTTGTCTGGTACCGTTTTGAACAATTTGATCATTGACATTTTGAATAATGTATCATTGTACTGAGTTAGTCTCAGATTTTGGACTTGTCTTGTTCCGTTCCAAATAATTTCAGGTAGCTCTTAGTTCACTATTCATATTATTTCTTGCAAGACGTTTAGATTTTTTTTTTTATAAAAAAAAGGTGAAAAACTCAAACATCCTCATTCACATTGTTTTCGATTAGAATTTCACATTATGATACATGTTCACATTAAAGATATGGAATGATACAATATGAATGCAAAGACTTGATGAGGATATTGAAGAAATGCTATTGTATGCATTAGGTCATCAAATCAGTGTCAAGTCAGTCAAGTAGGTTGACTGCAGGGATTTTTAATGTTCAGCAGGTGTCAGTATTCAGTGACCACATTTGGGACTAACACATTATTAAGCAACACATTATAGGAACTACGTTATCTTTTGTAATAACGAGTGCCATAACGCGGTCCTTTGCCAACATTTCCAACGCATTTATCATTACTGTGATTTAAAGATGTACGTTACTCGTTACTTCACATTCCCAACTCTTTAAAAAGTTTAAAAAGCAGCGCCCACAATACACTTTAAAAGCTTCCGTGGTGGATGTGAAGCCCGCATTAGTCATGTGACACAGCGCCGGGCAGGATATTTTGGAGATTTGGCAAGAGTGTTTTCTTTTCCATTGTTTGACCTCTTTTGTTTTCAAGCATGTTGACTGGCTTTTTAAGAAGGATAGACAAGATGATATTAACTCTATGCCCTCATCAGTTCACTCCTCTGCCGACTATCCTGCCTCAACCCGTCTGATCTCACAGCATTGTAGTTGTTTTTTTCTGTTTTGGTTTAATAGAAATTGTAATGACTGAATCAGTCAATGATTGGCAATGATTCAGATTGGTCGCAATTTACGATAGAAAACACAATCTGAACCTGTGTTTACTGCAGCGCTGGTGTGCATGTTGACCAGTAAAGAACCATGAATAGAGCTGCTGGAGGGTAGATGACTGGATAGTGTGAAGAATTATCTGTAGTGTGCAGTTTCCCCACAGGGATTGAAACGCACACAAGCAGGTCATTGCACACGCACACAGGCGCACAAACATACATAGGAAGGGATGCAAACACAAGCAGAGGCAGCAGGTGCTCAATCTGGCATGACTGAAAAAGGAGCGCAACACAACAGGCTCCACTTCTGCTGCTACAGCCGCTCAGAACGGTTGATTCTGTCTGATCCATCACACAATAACAGACAACTTCCTGCTGTCCTGTTCTTCCCAGCCATTTAAGCAGCGTGAACAAGTGTGGCTCCAAAGCTTTTTTAGCAGCCTTCTATGTAGACTACGACAGCCAGAAAGGTAGAGAAAAAAAATGAGAAGAGGCCATGGTCGCAAGGACAGGAGACCTTGCTCAAACAGTAAGTGCTTGAAATTCTTAAAGCTTGATGTAAACACATAAAATATCCTTCATGACAAGCATCATCCATCATTGGCATTCTTCTTCTTTTTCTTTCTTTTGCCACAGTGTCTTCCTCCATCTCACTGTGTCCAGCACAATTAATTAACTAGGATTAGTAATAGAGACAAAACAGGAACAAAAGTGGAAACAAATACCGACATGCCCATACATTGACATAAATACAGCCATTTATAATAATTTTATGTAGTATGTATTTTATTACTTTATTTTAAGTATATTAAGTAAGTCATAATAATAAAGCTTTATTTTTGTAGCACTTTGTGTATGCCGTTCACAAAGTAATATGATATGTGTATTATATGTTATATTGCAGCTTTTGAGCCTCTGTGTCCATTTGCTGGAAGTAATCTGTTTTAATCTATTTTTCAGGGGCAATTAAATGAGATAAAACATATGTGGAACACACACCGAACCTGACCATCTCAGAATCCCAATGTACGCAGTGGGATTTTGAATGTCATGTTTTGAGTTCCTCGTTTGTGGCGCACAGATGACCACAATGTTCCCTACAGTTCCCTCACCCTCCTGACAGTGAAAGCTGGCTGCCGGTTTCTGACGACCATCCCGTGTGAGGAGGACGTTTTTTATCTCTGCACCTTGACCATGGAGGAGTGGGAGTTAAGCCTTGAGGCTTTGGATCTATAATATGTTTTATGGCCTCTTTTAGAATGTTCAGATTTTGTTCGGTATCACCTGTTATCCTGTATTCATTCATAGAGGTAATTTTATTCTTGTTTCTTTGTTTACCAAGTGTTGCTGTCAAGTGTTGTGTTGTTGAGGTATCATGACACACTGTCCTAATTTCCAAGGGCCACTCGATGGCAGTGTGTGCTGTACAATACCTGCCTTTCAACAGCTTCAATTAAACATCACATCATTTATAACTTTCGGGCATCTTGTGGCCCCTGAAAATTAGGAAACTCATGACAAAATAGGTGCTGGTTTTCAGTCCAACCAATGAGGACCACACACTTGCACCAATCAGGTGTCAGAAGGCTTAAATTAGTTAAATGTATAATAATTGAGTTTGATGAATAGACTGTCAGCGATACGAGAGAGCTAAAAGCCACGTATAGAGGACGTGGAGCTGAAGGTCACGTATAGAGGACGTGACCAGGACCCAAGCGCAAGTGGTGATAGGCACAGGAAGGCAGGAACGTGTTACAAATAATATTTTAATATATAAACAACAAAAACACAACAGAGAGCGTCGCCGAAACGGGAGAAACAAAACTCAAATCACAGGAAACTAGAGGAGATGAAAGCACCATGAACCAAGAGTAAATAACAAAAGAAACCAGGGAAGCACACGGAAACAGGGAGAAACAAAACACTAAACTCAGGGCACCAGGGTTTTACACAGAAAAATCCAAAAGCTAGCTAACAGAACAGGAGTCCGAAAACAAGGAGAACCAGGAGTTAAATGAGCTAGCTAGCACACAGAACAAGAAGCCGAACACAGGGAGAGACACGAGAACCAGGAGTTACCACAGGGAACGAGAGGGAGAACTGGCAGGAAACAAAGACAACGATCTGGCCCCCGTTGCTGGAGCCCAGGTGTTTTTGTGATCAAGTAATCAGGGGGTAATCCGCTCCAGCCGTGTGCCAAAGGAACAGAGGGAGAAAAGCAAAACCAGGACTCGGAGCCAGAAAGCGGAGCCATGACATAGACCATATTACCATGATTGTTGGTTCAGTTTAAGTATTGCTGAGTTACCCAAATAATCTGAAGTATGGAGTCATATTTATTCTTCGAGTGAACTTAGCCAATTTAACCATTTGATTCTGAACTTTGAAAGTGACAGCAGCTCTTCCCTGAACACCAATGTATAGGTATGCTTCATAAACTGTTAAAAAATATGCATTATACTGAGACGATTTCCCACTGAATGCACACCGATAAATGCTGAATTTGCGAATGATTAAGCAGGGAAAGGGCCGTGTGTTTCATCTTGTGATATTCTTCACCCCAAGCAAGCGACAAATCATCATGTACTATACGGTCAAGACCTGCAGCAATATCTCTTCAAACATAAAGAGTTGACTGAAAAGACACTGAGTGATTGGTGTGATGAAGTCACTAAATGAGACATTGAAAAGTAGACAATTCTGGCTGCGAAGAGGAGTATTTGAACTCTCAGGCCACCATGCTTTGTGTGTTTGTGTGTTGTGTGTTTTGAGCTGCGCACCCAGATCTATTTTGGCTCCAATACCCTCAACAAGTCCTTTAAGTGATAACTTGGCCTCCTTTTTGATTCAACTCTTCCACAGCAAAAGAAGTCCAGAAGATGACAAGATTTTTTTAACAAAACCAAAATGCCACATTTTCAATGTCTACCTAGTTTACATGGCGAATGTACTGCTGCGACTGTAGAAACTATGTATGTGTCGCGACAAGATAAATATTTACTGTTTCTGATTTAACTAAATCCAGATAAGACATCATAGAAAAGTGGAAAGATCTGTTTATATGAGGGGAGGATGCTGACCGAGGAGCGGAGTGGTCAGCGGTCTGTCGTGCCATTCTTCTCTGTCCTCTCTCTTCTGGAGCCCTTCATCTCCAAGAGAGACCTCTGCGAACATGAGAGAACATGGAGATGCAGCTGCAGCAGCAGCAGCAGCAAGGTAGCAGGTAGGTTTGTACGTTACTTTATTGAAACGTTGTGTATTGCTTTTTTCTGTATAGCTAGTACAATAATGTAATCACGCTATGCTGTCATTAAGGAGAGGAGGAGGACGGATCCACTCATGATGTTGGTGATGATGATGAGGAGGAGGATGGACCTTCCCCCCGCTTCACCTGGTGCTGCTGCATCTCCTCCACCTGCCACTGGCCCCTCCTCATCCACTGCTGCTCCCCATGTATGTAGAAATAGCATTTTCTAGCATTATTCTATTTTTTTTATTAAATGTTATTGTTCTACATCATTCAAGCACTGTCATAGTGACATGACTTGCTTTAGGTTAACTATTGCTGTCCTATACAGATATTATTTATTAGTACTCATCACTATCACTATTGAACTCAACTTTCATTATGTGCAGGACACCGAAGGAAGAGAGCAACGGAAGCTTTTTATGCATATTATGGACATCGTTATGATAAACGAGTTCTTAATTTTGGCAAAGGAACGCGTTATGCCACTCGTTATTACAAAAGATAGATAGTTCCTATAACGCGTTAATTAATAACGTGTTAGTCCCAACACGGGTAAACACCTTTCCAATGGCCACCCTGTAAGCTTTCATGGTGTCCCACAGCCACAGGAATCAATTCCCTCAATGAACTGGCTGATCATGTTGGTCCACCTAAATTGAAACATGTGTTACTGTATGTAATGCAGGCAGGTAGAGACAAATCGTGACACAAATCATGAGACAAAACCTAAAATAGCATCATCTTCTAATTTACTGTAAAAAGTCATTACTGTGGGGGATACACAAGAAAGGGACTAACCCTTTCTTGTGTATCCCCCACAGTCTGCAATCCAATCCTCCACAGATGGGGGGGAGTCATCCAGTAATCTTCTGTGATGTGCTGTGAGATCCACAACAAAATAGACCCTTACAACCAATTCTATATTTTAATCAGAAGATTTCAACACATACATAGGACAATTTTTTTTGCGGATATCCCTGTCTGGTAGTAGTTTGAAAATTCTCAAAATCAACCCCTAACCCCCACATCATCTTGAACAATGCAGGATGTAAAGACCTAAGTCCAGGACCACAATGCACCAGAGACCAGACAGTGAGTTTTCCTGATGTATAATGGACCTTTTTGACTGGCTATAAGAAAAGAGGAGTTTTTCCTTCCTGTCCTTCAAAGACTCCCATGGAGAGAACATCTTTCATTCGTAGATTATAAGAGCAAACAATCATTCCAACTTTGGTCCAGGGATAGAAAGGATATGTATCTTTTGAAAAATAAAAGGTATATTTGACGTTTTATTTTTCGAGTATATGTGCAAATAATATCTAACTAAGTAATTCTCAATTTGGGCCACCACAGTCCCCAGCCATTTCTCCAATAAACTCAATATGTGGGCACTTGTGCCAGTCAAAGTAATTTCGGTAACTAAAAAACAAAAGACACAAACATGGTACACTGTGACTGCATGTTCTACAATGATATGGTAATTATGTGTACATTTCAAAAGCAGTGTATAGGTGTGCTTTTTCTAAGATGAAATATTTCCTCTTTGACTTTTATCCATATCTACCCACATCAATATAACACTCCACATTTTTTTACCCAGAGCACCACTGACGCTTTTTGAAGAATGTGCCTTCTTCTCACCAAGTTGTGAAATCACAAGTGTCCTTCAAGACTTTGTCAAGGTCATCATCAGCCTTTAAAACTGTGTAAAAAAAAAAAAAACTGCCTTTCAATCAATAAATAATCATCTAAACATTGTATGTGGTAAGAGATCCACCGTGCACAGTGCATGTTACCAGGGAATGGTGGTTAAGTGAAAAGCCTGACTTGGCTTTACCGGAAGTGAGCAGAAACTGAGGAAGTGAGATTTTTCAGTTTCAAAAAAAAAAAAAAAAACAACTTTTGAACCCTTTTTAAGGTGGTGCTGTATTAAATATATTTCAGAGTCATTAACCACATCCTTTTTCATTACTGCTGCAAAATGAGGACAGGTTTTACTTTATTTATTATTTTATGATTTTCTTTTTTTTCATTTTGATCTGTCCGCATTACGTTGGTAGGTGGCACTCCAGATAAAACAAGACTAAAGTTTTTTTCTCCCGAAGTAACACTAACATTGAATTGGTCATCATTCTTAGTTAAATTTGTTCCCATTCTACACAAACTATGGAATCTGACAGGACAGTGTTTCATCAACCCTGCAATACTGATTCATGATACCTAATCTATGAATCATGACCTCAGGGTTTTGTGTCTGTGATGATGCCAGCTATAAACTATAAGCCAAAGGCTGCTACTACTTTCACAGTGAGTGAAGTCAACAGGCCAGGTATTATCTAGTAAGGAAATGCCTTACGCCCTATTCACAGTGCAAAATCATCAAATCACACAAATGTCATGAAAAACAATACTCAATGTAATTTGGATGATATAACTAGATGACACGAATACAGAAAAAAATGAAATAAATAGAAGGAAAGTGAAGCCTTTCAACCCTGCATGTGATTAAGAACAGGCATCATGACTGTGACGCACTTTCATTCAACACGTGTTGTTTCAACATGCCTTTGTGCTATCTATTTGGTGCTGGCAGTTTTTTTTTAGCAGTGTAGTGGTTTTTATTAAATGTGCTGTCTGTTTTCAAGCAGTTTGCAGAGCTACCAGAATTACCCCAATCTCTTATCGCTACCCAGCATGCCCAATCCCGACGTGCACACATCGCTGCCCACTACACGCTCCCCAGACACTCTCTCACACACACAAAGTAAGGAGAGTAGCAGTAAACAAAACACACTCAGCAGGAATGGGACAACCGTGCTTTAAAAGAACCATACTGCAAACAAAACAAAACAAACAAAAAATGATAGAAAGAAGAAGAACAGTTGAACACCGTGTTGATGTGCAGTTCCGACAACTCATCACTGGTATGAGGTCCTTTGCTGTTGAATGTAGCAGGAGACGGCCTCAGCTAGAAAAGCCAAGATGCGGGACAGTGTCTCAATCGGAACCCCATAGACAAAACAGTAGCGTGCGATGGTTCAATGAAGGGGTCATCCAACCACAATGCAGCCACACTGCCACTCCTGTAACCGAAGCGAGGGTAGGATGCGCGGTTGACAACTCCGGTCTAGCAGAAAGCTCAGCAGAAGGATGGACCCTCACCTGCAAGCAGAGCAACGATTCCAGCCACAGATAAAAAGCTACAAAGTAAACAGCGACTATTGAATGGAGCTGGTAACCAGCAAAATGGTGTTCGGCAACACTATATACCCAAGCGCTGCTGTAACTAGATGTATAGGCCGATCAGAGCTGTGCACAAACACCAAACACATCACAACCGAACGTCAGGAGCTGATGCTGCTACGTGGCTGCCAACACCCAAATCAAGAGAAATTCACCACCTTAATAAAGGGTCCTCTGGCGACTCCCATTGGTTAAAAGGGGAAGTGTCTTCTGGTGTGATAACTGTAGAAAAACACATGATGGACATCCTGCTTGTTTTTGGTGGAAGATGCTATACTTTCAGGTTTGTGGCTGTTGCTTGGTGGTGATAACTTTTCTGGCGTCGGACATGTTAGTCAATGTCCATTCGGTTTATGTATAAAATCATTAGACTTGGTTCCAATGAAAATGTCGAAGCACCGTGTTGATGAATGGAACACTCTTCATCTCGTGCTTCAGTGGATGGCCACATTTATTGAAATCTTCATCCATCGGGCAGCTCAAGGTGGACTCAAGCGCACCCAAATGATCATGTTGTCAGTATTTAGTGTGTAATTTTTTCTGAAATCCTTCCTTTGGCCCCAATCTTTCCGAAAGCTCAGTTTTTGATGTTGTAATACTGCGTGGGTTTTTTTTTTTTTTTTTTACAGACACACGGCTGTGCTTGGATAAGGTAATGGTCGTCTTTGAGAGAACAATAAAAAAGCCCTTGAATGCATTTTAGTCTAAACCGTTTTTGACTGATGTGTTAAAATAAATATCTGTGTCAGTTGTTTTGCATTAAAATTGAAGGGGATTTGAAAAATCTTTGGCTCCAGTGCTTGTATCCTGTTGTGCCTCCTTGTTTAATCGCACTTCTCCTTCATCATGTCTGTCTCCTCCTCCTAGTTATTAACCTTGTAGATCATCTGCGCTGACAATTCTGTCCTCCTCTTTCATCCTCCTCTCAACATTGAGGGAGGACGGCCCTGTGCATCCACCCTGAGGTGGAGGGGAAGCAAATACTCCACACATGATTACCTCAAAGCCACTCGGATCAAGAAGAATGTATTGCTCCCTATTAGAAGAAGAGACAGATGAATTCAGCTGTTGGAAAAAGAGGGAATCACTGTGCACATCAGTGCAAAGAAAGAAGGGAGGAATGGCAGAAGTGGGAGTAACAGAAGGGAGAAGCAGTGATGAAGGCAACTAAGGATCTTTAAAGAAGGCAGTAAGGGAGTGATGGACTGGTTTCATGTTAGCAGAAAACATATGGCCTCATCTGTCTCTCAGTGTATGCTGGTAGTGAGGTGTGTGAGTGGGTGTCCTGAGCGAGTGAATTTTTTGTGCCTTATTTCATTTAGTAGTCGTTAATAATTAATAATTTCACAGGTGTAATGTTTCTCGACCTAGATTCTAGTAGTTAACTTTGGTGTCTTCTGTGCTCTGTTTGGTGGGCTTTTGGTTTGAACTCCTGTTGTGGCATCTTTCCTGCTGCATGTCTCATGGCGAGCAGGGAGTTCAAATCTTTAACCCACAAACACGGGATTAAAATCACTGCCACTGATGCTACCACTGCCATTAGTCTGGCTGTGGGGTAAAAAGTCGGGCACGGCAGCATAAGATCAGCTTGTCGGATGAAAAGTGGTGTAGTTATACCTCTGAATCAGGTGGAGAAGGCAAACCATGTGGTGGAGTCAGGAGTTGCCGTAAGCAGCTGTTTCGCGACGTCCCTCCAGTCCACTGATGAATTTCTGACAACCCAGTCTCACTGAAAAACGTGCAATAACATTTGTCCAGTGTGCAGAACGTAGCCATTTGACGGGATTCATGAAAGCTAGACTGGCAGCAAAATGTAGAAAGAAAACCAAAGCAGAACTGAACCTAAAATGAAGACAAACACAAACCAAAGCAATGACGAGTGTGTTTCTGACAGTAGTGACATTCCTAATTTTAACAGTCAAACTAAACTATGCAGTGCAAAAAAAAAAAAACAAAACAATTGCAGGTCCACCAGCTGCAGGTCAATAGGTTTCCTGATGTGGTCATCTGCTTTGGGTCATATCAACACGAGTAGAGTCCTGGCGCCTCAGCGAAACACTGTGGTGAAAATAGTTGGATATTGGCTAGAGAGAAGAAGGATACACCAAAATGTCAAAACTGTTTGATTTATGGCCCTGGAGGTAATAAAACCCCTCCCCTTCCGGAGGTAATAAAACCACCCCCTCCCACTTTTTATATAAAAAAGAAATTAAAATAATAACACCTCCCCTTTTTTATATAAAAAGAAATTAAAATAATAACCCCTCCCCCTTTTTATATAAAAAGAAATTAAAATAATAACCCCTCCCCTCGAAGGTCAAGGTCAACCTGTGTGATGCACGGGTGGGAGGCCGCTACATCCTCGCAGCCGTGACAAACGGTTAGGTCTGGTAGGAGGTCAGGTAGGGTCTGCTCGAGGGAGTGGTTTGAGCGGCTCTGGAGGATTACCTTAAGAATGTGGGGGGGAAAAAAAAAGAAAAAAAATAAGATATTGAAAATAAAACTTTAAAGTTTCAGCATTAGTCAATGTTCAAGCTGTTTCTGCATTGTAGACTAAATAATCTAAACGTGATAGTAGCTACAATATTAATTCTGGTTTAAACGTTTTAGAAGTTATTTAACATCTTATGAAACAGTTTTTCATTCTTGAAATATTTCTTAAAGATAAAACAGTAGAAAGAAAACACTTTTTTTTTTTTAGTCTTCACTAATAGTTCAAATGACACAGCTACACAACTCATGCATCATTTTTTCAAAATGTGTTTAAAACAGATAATTTCTACTTGTAAAATACTTTTAGTTTTTCAGAAAATAAGGTTGAGTGAACAAGGATAAAACAAAAGAAAGAAATACCTTTAGTTTTCAGCATTAGTTCAAATGACACAGCTATCCAATTCGCATGAGTTTCTGTTGAATTAGTCTATTTAATTTTATACCCTGTGTGAGTTTGAAACAATGCATTTTTACTTACTCAGGAAATACTTTGAAAAAATGAGGTCAACAGAGGGGGGACAACAGTCATTAGGTCTGACTCTTTCTCTGACACTGAAACAGAGTCCGTAGTAACCGGTTAATTTGCTGAGGAGATGTGAGTTCTTTCCCGGCCGGTTGAATCTTCAAAAGAGACAATCTGAAGACAGAGAGGTCTGTCTGAAGACAAACCTCATTCGTCTATCTGAAGGCAAACCTCGCTGTTCAGACTGAGTGCGCACACACACACACACACACACACACACACACACACACACACACACACAGGTCACCCGGCTGTAGACCCCTCCTTTTCAAATTGCATCATTTGACAGCGGAAAAGTTTACACCTCTGAGCTATCTAGCAAACGCTGAGCTCTTCCAGCATTTTTATCCAAAATCAACAAAGGTATAGCCTAGACCCTGCCCGCACGAATGGAGTATTTAGACGACCCAGATCAGACCGCATTTTACAACGGTTCAGGGGTAACCTTTGCTGTTGACCAGGCCTTACACAACTTCATACGACACCTTTTAAAATTGCATCATTTGACGGTGGAAAAGTTTACTCCCCTGAGCTATCTAGCAAATGCTGAGCTCTTCCAACATTGTTCTATCCAAAATCAACACAGGTATCGTCTAGCCCCTACCCGCACGAATGGAGTATTTAGACGACACCGATCAGACCACATTTTACAACGGTTCAGGTGTAACCTTTGCTGTTGACCAGACCTTACACAACTTCATACGACACCTTTTAAAATTGCATCATTTAACAACGGAAAAGTTTACACCTCTGAGCTATCTAGCAAATGCTGAGCTCTTCCAACATTGTTCTATCCAAAATCAACAAGGTATCACCTAGACCCTTCCCACGCTAAGGAGTATTTAGGTGACCATGATCCAGACCATGCTTTACATCAGTTCAGGGGTAACCTTTGCTGCTGACCAGACCATCCAGAACTCCATCCAGCTCCTTTTCAAACGGACTCCAATTGCGCTATGGACGCCTCCTCCTCTGCACTCCGTAGGTGAATATATCTATATGTATACAGTATATCTGTGTATCTACATATACAAGTATTATAAGAATTATATAAAACGTTATGTCATGTTTATCACATCTCTTTTCATTCACAGATGTCGTCACCCATCTGTGTGACGTTCATTTAACACAGAGTGATACAGGTAAAAACATTTAATTATTTTATAATTTGTTGTTAATATCTCTATTATTTACTACAACAGCATCCCTTCTATTTTCAGACATTGTTGAGTCAGCCAATAACTTTCTGGGGGCATAAGAAGGACCGCTGGAGCTGGAACAAACAGAGATTTTATTATTTTAAAGTTACATGATGCTGTTTCAAGTCAGACGATAAAATATAGAAACATTCTATTTTCATCTGTCGTTGCTTGACTGAGTCATGCTTTTCGAAAAAAAAATCTAGTCACACTAAAGCTAAAAAAAAAAAAGACTTCACTACTTTTAGTTTGTACTATACCCTGTAATTTAGGGGTAAAACAATCAAACGTGCGAGCAGTACAAAATGACTTCATCATCAGCCGTGACATTTAGATCAGACCAGACTGAGCAATACAACGTTTGAGCCTTCGAGAAGTTACTACTCAACACTAATACACACATACTGCACACAAGCACAAAATGGACTGCAACACAGAAAGTTAACACACACACACACACAGCGACACGCAACCACTGTTGCAAAAATGAGGGAAAGTGAGAATAAGTTACAAGAACTGTTCTTCACTCTGCTTCTTTTCAATCCCAGTATCATGCAAGATGAAATGACTGAATGTGTTCCTGCAATGTAACAATTGTGAAGCAATGTGATATAAGAGCTATACAAACGTCCTATAACTTGTCATGTAACACATCTACAATGTAGGAGGGACTGAACATTCATTGAATGAACATTCATTTATACTTGATGCTATCCCTAGTCAGACAAGTAGTGTAGAAATATCCAAAGTATGTCAACCCTTAATTTTATTTTATTTTTTTTATTTTACTTATTTTTTTGCCTTACCAGTGGCTTAAATGTGTATATTACAAGCCGTGCTTTTCACTGATTTAAATGTGTCTTTTTTCTGTATTTTCAGGTGAAAACAGCCAAATGCGGGAGCAGTACGATGCAACATGTTCGTTTTGTAGTGTGCATTTTGTGTTTAGCATTTTTTAAAAAGTAACTTGTGACTTTTCAAAACAAGGCAACTAGTGTAGAAATAATTGAATGTTTTAACTCTTTAAAAGTTGCACCAAAGGATACAAATAAATATCACAGTTGTTAGGTATTATCAGGATGACTCAACCAGTTATGCACGCATTACGCAATTACTCCAGCATCATATGTGGTATTTAGATCAGATCCAGAGACTAACCTGCTTCTAGCTGAGGTGAAACTATGAATGTATGAATTGAGAATTATAAAAAAAAGTAACCCGAGTCGAAATCGAAATGTGTTGAAATTAAGTCTTTCCATTTTAAAAAACTGTGTTTCTATTGTTCATTTTCACAAAATTTTGATGCTGAAGTAAAGCTTGTGAACAAATTCAAAATATTGTATTTTAATATTTCTTCACAAGTTACAGGTGTATTCTAAGTTTTTATTTATCAATGGTGTCTCAAATTTTAAAACTTTTTCAGTGTTTTTAAAAACAAACAACTGGCAATCATTAAACTGGTTGACATTGTAGGTTCTTGAACCTGTTTTTGTCCTGTCTTTTTTGTCTGTGTTCGCAAGTTACCATTAAAGAATAGTTTTGGTAGGCAAGCTGTTCATGTTATAAAATCTAATCGCAGCACTGAAGCCTGTAAGTACATTTTTCCTTTTAATTCAAACTTTTCTCCATCCATTAGATTCTCAAATATCTGTTTCACTGTTAAAAACTCCTAATTGTCAGTACAAGAAATTGAATTGTTTGTAAAAACAATAAATTTCTTTCAGCAGTTTTCTTTCAGCACTCACTCACACACACACACACACACACACACACACACTCGTGCATCAAATTTAAGACTTTCCATTCTCACTATAAGACAACAAGCCATTTTAGCATGTGCGAGCAGCATGTTCCCAATCTTCTTAATCTTTTCATTCACCTGACACTGTCTGCTTACACAAATTGTACTAGTAATCCTGAACTAAAGCCTGACATTTTTGTACAACCATCTACGATATGGTAAATAAATGAATATTATTAGAAATGTTATTAGAAACTAGATATAGTTTATTTAAAAATTTTGACAAACTTTTTTTCATTTGTTCAGCCATTTTTCAAATTTGAAAAAAATAAAAGATGTATAACTTTTGAGATGTCAAGAACTTTTTATTCTTCGCTACCAGTCACAACCCCGCTTTTTCATGAAATAGTATGAAATATAATTTTTTTTTTTTACAAGTAAAGCCTTTTACGACTCACTGTCAATTCTAACTGACAAATAACAAATCACAGGGTTGACATTGTAGTTTCATACTTTCATTTTTTCATTTTTAATCATCCTAGACCTACATTTTCTTTACATATCTTCAAGCTAAAGAGTATTTTATCTTTTATTTGTCTACATTCACAAGGTGTACGAATTGCGTGGAAGCATTTTTTTTTTACGTTAGTAGTCTCTCAACGAGGCGCTGAATCCTGCAGAAGGCTTTTATTCCTTTTTATGAACTTGCATCTACCTATCCATCCATCAGTCAGTTAAGTTTTAAAGTGTAACTGCATAAGACGGAATATGCACACAGAAAATATTAGAACAAATAAATACGAGAATATACTTCAAAGAACAACTCTGTTCATTGAGAAGGGAGAGAATAGAAACTCCATAGAAAGAACATCTGAGAAAAACAACAACAACAACAACAACAACAACAACAACAAGAAAAACAATATAACAAAGCTAACAAAGATTTTTGAAAGCAACAGTGTGATTATATCTCATTTTTCACTCAAATTACATTTTTAAATGAGTGAATGTCTGCAAACACATGAAAGCATGTTTGTGAACATACCCTGATAACGCTTGGTGATCCAATATCCAATCCTATGGGAAGATGTCCCGGATCATACTCAGGCCGTCTTCGTTCAACATATACAGCCAATGACTAGTTTCTCGCCCCTAAAATCAGCCTCGATGCACTTTTTAAAAACGGTGGCAAAATTCGCTGTTCTGCCCATAAGAGGGGGAAAGTGATAGAATGAGATTAAGATTTGTCTTTTTTTTTTCTTGAACAATTACAGTAATTGTGTGTGTCATTCTCCCATAAATCGGTTGCTATCATTTAGCGTAAATGTCGCGAGCCGCCCAAAATGTCAAGGGTGACCACTGTGATGAATACAATCTTGAATCTTGAGCACAGAGTGCCCCTTGTTTGTCCCGCAGCGGGGAAATGTTGGACTTGTTGGATCTACGCATACGTAGGTAAATGCGGAATTGATGAACATCTCATAAACATCTCATACGAGAACTTTAAACGGAAGGAAGGAACACATATTGGATATGAAGTTCTATGAAGCTTTTCCACTGGACCTTTGGAGTCAAAGCGTAGACTGACATTCATGTTTGCATGTTACTACAGTACTTTTTTGGGTTTTATTTTGTAATTATGTAGTGTTTCTGTTGGTTGGGGAGAAACTCTTGAAAGTGCTGCAATTTCTGGGACCACGTTGCAATTTTCAAACGTTACTGTCAACGTTTGCGTCAAAAGGATACTTCTGCAAGGAATCTCAATTAATTCCAAAAGCAAACGGATACCTACAATATCCTTGAACAAAATCTGAAATTTTGAAAGAGTTAAATCTAATGCTGTTGTAATATATTCTCACTATGATGTGGTTTAAACATAAATGATGCAATAGTTATCTCCTGCAAAAGATAATTTTGATAAAAGTTGAAAATTAAAAGTTGAATGCAGGCAAATATTTATGTTGAATGTTTGTGAGTAGCTTGTAAAATCTTCGATGTATGACTTCATTTTACCCTTTCCTCACTAGTAGCCATCACAAATTGGCGACCTCCATCTTGATCTGAGATGCACCCTCCTCCTATGAAAACCTGGACATCAATTCAGACATATGTGACTCTGCTTGTCTGTCTGTGTAGCAGTCTCTAAACCATACATCATGGCAGGTCCTTTGTATTGTATTGTTTGTAAAGAACAAGTACAACAATACGTGGTATCCTGAGTTTAGACAGAACGCGGGTGATTCAACAAGTTACACATGTTCAATGGTGCTCATTCAGAGAACCAATGATTGATGTTTGAGTTCTGGACCAGCAGGAGACCTAACAGATATTTCTTGTTGATGCCAGTGAGGAGAGAGTGACTGTACGTCTCGCAGAAGAATATAAACGCATTAATTGATAATCTGAGGATCAAAAAACTTGAACAATGACCCCTCTTTCAGGATGGCCTCAAATTTTCATCCACGATCTAACAGTCATGTGTAAAGGGTTCCCCCGTTGTTTGTGGTGACGCTGGATGACTTGTTTTGACATAATTCACCTGATGGGCTGCTCGAGACCCGTCAACACAGCATTGTGAGGGATAAAAAGAACATCACTTTAAAAAACAGATCAGTTACTAAAAAACTCTGGGTCGTGTACGATAAAAGGCGGAATGTACCATTGTCGCAGGCTCAGTTCAAAAAACTGAAAAAACAGAAGAAAAACATCAGACTCTTGGCTAATAAAAAGGCGTGCGTGAAGCGTACATTCCCCTTCAAAACATTCAGTGCGATCTCACAGAGAGCTTGAATAAAGTCCCGAGAACTACGCATCAAAATGTCTTTACGTTTCTTTGACGAAGCATGGTATAGTTCCTTAAGTAAACCCGCGTTTCTTTTTATACGCGCTGACATAACTTAAGCAGACGTTTTTGGTATGTACACCGTGTGACGTTGATGAGGAAGTATTCCGGTCCTTAGTCTGTAGCGTTCTGGACATGAGGGTGTTAGATCAACAATTAAGTACCCGTGTGCGTCAGCTGTAGCATCTTCAAAGCTTTCTAGAAAGAAAGCTCTTTGAGACGGGTAAACCTGTTGAGCAAGAACTTTGATCTGCATTTTATCGCGAGGATTCTTAAACAGTACAAAGTAATTGCTATTCAGACTAATAGTACGACTATATTTACCACGATGAAATAAGTTTTGCGTCAGCATTATAACACTCATATTTTTATGATGTCTGTACTGTGTAAAAATGCGAACAACCTCAGGGTTTTCAGAAGCTTCAAAAATAACATCGTCAAGAATAATCAAATGTTTTCTATCAGAAGGAAATACATCTTCATTTTCAAAAGATTCAGGTAAACCTTCAATGAATTTGATATTTTTATTCATCTTTTGCAATTCACTGTACATCGGTTGAAAAGAAGTATAAATCCATACAATATTTACATTGACATCATCCATAACATGTTCACAATTTTCAAGTATACATTTTACAAAATGGGTCTTTCCTGACCCTGATGGTCCGACCACTAGACATGAAAATGGTGTTTTCAAACGAGGATCGAAATGAATTTCTTCCATAATGACCCCTCATCCACTCAAAACTCAGAACCCGAAAGGTTTGGTTGTGCCGTCTGAAAACAAACGCCTTTTATCGTACACGACCCAGAGTTTTTTAGTAACTGATCTGTTTTTTAAAGTGATGTTCTTTTTATCCCTCACAATGCTGTGTTGACGGGTCTCGAGCAGCCCATCAGGTGAATTATGTCAAAACAAGTCATCCAGCGTCACCACAAACAACGGGGGAACCCTTTACACATGACTGTTAGATCGTGGATGAAAATTTGAGGCCATCCTGAAAGAGGGGTCATTGTTCAAGTTTTTTGATCCTCAGATTATCAATTAATGCGTTTATATTCTTCTGCGAGACGTACAGTCACTCTCTCCTCACTGGCATCAACAAGAAATATCTGTTAGGTCTCCTGCTGGTCCAGAACTCAAACATCAATCATTGGTTCTCTGAATGAGCACCATTGAACATGTGTAACTTGTTGAATCACCCGCGTTCTGTCTAAACTGAGGATACCACGTATTGTTGTACTTGTTCTTTACAAACAATACAATACAAAGGACCTGCCATGATGTATGGTTTAGAGACTGCTACACAGACAGACAAGCAGAGTCACATATGTCTGAATTGATGTCCAGGTTTTCATAGGAGGAGGGTGCATCTCAGATCAAGATGGAGGTCGCCAATTTGTGATGGCTACTAGTGAGGAAAGGGTAAAATGAAGTCATACATCGAAGATTTTACAAGCTACTCACAAACATTCAACATAAATATTTGCCTGCATTCAACTTTTAATTTTCAACTTTTATCAAAATTATCTTTTGCAGGAGATAACTATTGCATCATTTATGTTTAAACCACATCATAGTGAGAATATATTACAACAGCATTAGATTTAACTCTTTCAAAATTTCAGATTTTGTTCAAGGATATTGTAGGTATCCGTTTGCTTTTGGAATTAATTGAGATTCCTTGCAGAAGTATCCTTTTGACGCAAACGTTGACAGTAACGTTTGAAAATTGCAACGTGGTCCCAGAAATTGCAGCACTTTCAAGAGTTTCTCCCCAACCAACAGAAACACTACATAATTACAAAATAAAACCCAAAAAAGTACTGTAGTAACATGCAAACATGAATGTCAGTCTACGCTTTGACTCCAAAGGTCCAGTGGAAAAGCTTCATAGAACTTCATATCCAATATGTGTTCCTTCCTTCCGTTTAAAGTTCTCGTATGAGATGTTTATGAGATGTTCATCAATTCCGCATTTACCTACGTATGCGTAGATCCAACAAGTCCAACATTTCCCCGCTGCGGGACAAACAAGGGGCACTCTGTGCTCAAGATTCAAGATTGTATTCATCACAGTGGTCACCCTTGACATTTTGGGCGGCTCGCGACATTTACGCTAAATGATAGCAACCGATTTATGGGAGAATGACACACACAATTACTGTAATTGTTCAAGAAAAAAAAAAGACAAATCTTAATCTCATTCTATCACTTTCCCCCTCTTATGGGCAGAACAGCGAATTTTGCCACCGTTTTTAAAAAGTGCATCGAGGCTGATTTTAGGGGCGAGAAACTAGTCATTGGCTGTATATGTTGAACGAAGACGGCCTGAGTATGATCCGGGACATCTTCCCATAGGATTGGATATTGGATCACCAAGCGTTATCAGGGTATGTTCACAAACATGCTTTCATGTGTTTGCAGACATTCACTCATTTAAAAATGTAATTTGAGTGAAAAATGAGATATAATCACACTGTTGCTTTCAAAAATCTTTGTTAGCTTTGTTATATTGTTTTTCTTGTTGTTGTTGTTGTTGTTGTTGTTGTTGTTGTTTTTCTCAGATGTTCTTTCTATGGAGTTTCTATTCTCTCCCTTCTCAATGAACAGAGTTGTTCTTTGAAGTATATTCTCGTATTTATTTGTTCTAATATTTTCTGTGTGCATATTCCGTCTTATGCAGTTACACTTTAAAACTTAACTGACTGATGGATGGATAGGTAGATGCAAGTTCATAAAAAGGAATAAAAGCCTTCTGCAGGATTCAGCGCCTCGTTGAGAGACTACTAACGTAAAAAAAAAATGCTTCCACGCAATTCGTACACCTTGTGAATGTAGACAAATAAAAGATAAAATACTCTTTAGCTTGAAGATATGTAAAGAAAATGTAGGTCTAGGATGATTAAAAATGAAAAAATGAAAGTATGAAACTACAATGTCAACCCTGTGATTTGTTATTTGTCAGTTAGAATTGACAGTGAGTCGTAAAAGGCTTTACTTGTAAAAAAAAAAAATTATATTTCATACTATTTCATGAAAAAGCGGGGTTGTGACTGGTAGCGAAGAATAAAAAGTTCTTGACATCTCAAAAGTTATACATCTTTTATTTTTTTCAAATTTGAAAAATGGCTGAACAAATGAAAAAAAGTTTGTCAAAATTTTTAAATAAACTATATCTAGTTTCTAATAACATTTCTAATAATATTCATTTATTTACCATATCGTAGATGGTTGTACAAAAATGTCAGGCTTTAGTTCAGGATTACTAGTACAATTTGTGTAAGCAGACAGTGTCAGGTGAATGAAAAGATTAAGAAGATTGGGAACATGCTGCTCGCACATGCTAAAATGGCTTGTTGTCTTATAGTGAGAATGGAAAGTCTTAAATTTGATGCACGAGTGTGTGTGTGTGTGTGTGTGTGTGTGTGTGAGTGAGTGCTGAAAGAAAACTGCTGAAAGAAATTTATTGTTTTTACAAACAATTCAATTTCTTGTACTGACAATTAGGAGTTTTTAACAGTGAAACAGATATTTGAGAATCTAATGGATGGAGAAAAGTTTGAATTAAAAGGAAAAATGTACTTACAGGCTTCAGTGCTGCGATTAGATTTTATAACATGAACAGCTTGCCTACCAAAACTATTCTTTAATGGTAACTTGCGAACACAGACAAAAAAGACAGGACAAAAACAGGTTCAAGAACCTACAATGTCAACCAGTTTAATGATTGCCAGTTGTTTGTTTTTAAAAACACTGAAAAAGTTTTAAAATTTGAGACACCATTGATAAATAAAAACTTAGAATACACCTGTAACTTGTGAAGAAATATTAAAATACAATATTTTGAATTTGTTCACAAGCTTTACTTCAGCATCAAAATTTTGTGAAAATGAACAATAGAAACACAGTTTTTTAAAATGGAAAGACTTAATTTCAACACATTTCGATTTCGACTCGGGTTACTTTTTTTTATAATTCTCAATTCATACATTCATAGTTTCACCTCAGCTAGAAGCAGGTTAGTCTCTGGATCTGATCTAAATACCACATATGATGCTGGAGTAATTGCGTAATGCGTGCATAACTGGTTGAGTCATCCTGATAATACCTAACAACTGTGATATTTATTTGTATCCTTTGGTGCAACTTTTAAAGAGTTAAAACATTCAATTATTTCTACACTAGTTGCCTTGTTTTGAAAAGTCACAAGTTACTTTTTAAAAAATGCTAAACACAAAATGCACACTACAAAACGAACATGTTGCATCGTACTGCTCCCGCATTTGGCTGTTTTCACCTGAAAATACAGAAAAAAGACACATTTAAATCAGTGAAAAGCACGGCTTGTAATATACACATTTAAGCCACTGGTAAGGCAAAAAAATAAGTAAAATAAAAAAAATAAAATAAAATTAAGGGTTGACATACTTTGGATATTTCTACACTACTTGTCTGACTAGGGATAGCATCAAGTATAAATGAATGTTCATTCAATGAATGTTCAGTCCCTCCTACATTGTAGATGTGTTACATGACAAGTTATAGGACGTTTGTATAGCTCTTATATCACATTGCTTCACAATTGTTACATTGCAGGAACACATTCAGTCATTTCATCTTGCATGATACTGGGATTGAAAAGAAGCAGAGTGAAGAACAGTTCTTGTAACTTATTCTCACTTTCCCTCATTTTTGCAACAGTGGTTGCGTGTCGGTGTGTGTGTGTGTGTTAACTTTCTGTGTTGCAGTCCATTTTGTGCTTGTGTGCAGTATGTGTGTATTAGTGTTGAGTAGTAACTTCTCGAAGGCTCAAACGTTGTATTGCTCAGTCTGGTCTGATCTAAATGTCACGGCTGATGATGAAGTCATTTTGTACTGCTCGCACGTTTGATTGTTTTACCCCTAAATTACAGGGTATAGTACAAACTAAAAGTAGTGAAGTCTTTTTTTTTTTTAGCTTTAGTGTGACTAGATTTTTTTTTCGAAAAGCATGACTCAGTCAAGCAACGACAGATGAAAATAGAATGTTTCTATATTTTATCGTCTGACTTGAAACAGCATCATGTAACTTTAAAATAATAAAATCTCTGTTTGTTCCAGCTCCAGCGGTCCTTCTTATGCCCCCAGAAAGTTATTGGCTGACTCAACAATGTCTGAAAATAGAAGGGATGCTGTTGTAGTAAATAATAGAGATATTAACAACAAATTATAAAATAATTAAATGTTTTTACCTGTATCACTCTGTGTTAAATGAACGTCACACAGATGGGTGACGACATCTGTGAATGAAAAGAGATGTGATAAACATGACATAACGTTTTATATAATTCTTATAATACTTGTATATGTAGATACACAGATATACTGTATACATATAGATATATTCACCTACGGAGTGCAGAGGAGGAGGCGTCCATAGCGCAATTGGAGTCCGTTTGAAAAGGAGCTGGATGGAGTTCTGGATGGTCTGGTCAGCAGCAAAGGTTACCCCTGAACTGATGTAAAGCATGGTCTGGATCATGGTCACCTAAATACTCCTTAGCGTGGGAAGGGTCTAGGTGATACCTTGTTGATTTTGGATAGAACAATGTTGGAAGAGCTCAGCATTTGCTAGATAGCTCAGAGGTGTAAACTTTTCCGTTGTTAAATGATGCAATTTTAAAAGGTGTCGTATGAAGTTGTGTAAGGTCTGGTCAACAGCAAAGGTTACACCTGAACCGTTGTAAAATGTGGTCTGATCGGTGTCGTCTAAATACTCCATTCGTGCGGGTAGGGGCTAGACGATACCTTTGTTGATTTTGGATAGAACAATGTTGGAAGAGCTCAGCATTTGCTAGATAGCTCAGGGGAGTAAACTTTTCCACCGTCAAATGATGCAATTTTAAAAGGTGTCGTATGAAGTTGTGTAAGGCCTGGTCAACAGCAAAGGTTACCCCTGAACCGTTGTAAAATGCGGTCTGATCTGGGTCGTCTAAATACTCCATTCGTGCGGGCAGGGTCTAGGCTATACCTTTGTTGATTTTGGATAAAAATGCTGGAAGAGCTCAGCGTTTGCTAGATAGCTCAGAGGTGTAAACTTTTCCGCTGTCAAATGATGCAATTTGAAAAGGAGGGGTCTACAGCCGGGTGACCTGTGTGTGTGTGTGTGTGTGTGTGTGTGTGTGTGTGTGTGTGTGTGTGCGCACTCAGTCTGAACAGCGAGGTTTGCCTTCAGATAGACGAATGAGGTTTGTCTTCAGACAGACCTCTCTGTCTTCAGATTGTCTCTTTTGAAGATTCAACCGGCCGGGAAAGAACTCACATCTCCTCAGCAAATTAACCGGTTACTACGGACTCTGTTTCAGTGTCAGAGAAAGAGTCAGACCTAATGACTGTTGTCCCCCCTCTGTTGACCTCATTTTTTCAAAGTATTTCCTGAGTAAGTAAAAATGCATTGTTTCAAACTCACACAGGGTATAAAATTAAATAGACTAATTCAACAGAAACTCATGCGAATTGGATAGCTGTGTCATTTGAACTAATGCTGAAAACTAAAGGTATTTCTTTCTTTTGTTTTATCCTTGTTCACTCAACCTTATTTTCTGAAAAACTAAAAGTATTTTACAAGTAGAAATTATCTGTTTTAAACACATTTTGAAAAAATGATGCATGAGTTGTGTAGCTGTGTCATTTGAACTATTAGTGAAGACTAAAAAAAAAAAAGTGTTTTCTTTCTACTGTTTTATCTTTAAGAAATATTTCAAGAATGAAAAACTGTTTCATAAGATGTTAAATAACTTCTAAAACGTTTAAACCAGAATTAATATTGTAGCTACTATCACGTTTAGATTATTTAGTCTACAATGCAGAAACAGCTTGAACATTGACTAATGCTGAAACTTTAAAGTTTTATTTTCAATATCTTATTTTTTTTCTTTTTTTTTCCCCCCCACATTCTTAAGGTAATCCTCCAGAGCCGCTCAAACCACTCCCTCGAGCAGACCCTACCTGACCTCCTACCAGACCTAACCGTTTGTCACGGCTGCGAGGATGTAGCGGCCTCCCACCCGTGCATCACACAGGTTGACCTTGACCTTCGAGGGGAGGGGTTATTATTTTAATTTCTTTTTATATAAAAAGGGGGAGGGGTTATTATTTTAATTTCTTTTTATATAAAAAAGGGGAGGTGTTATTATTTTAATTTCTTTTTTATATAAAAAGGGGGAGGGGGTGGTTTTATTACCTCCGGAAGGGGAGGGGTTTTATTACCTCCAGGGCCATAAATCAAACAGTTTTGACATTTTGGTGTATCCTTCTTCTCTCTTTGGCTATATATCCGCTTCGATATTGGCGGCTCGGTCCTCGCCGATTAGGATTCACTGATCGCGGACACACTGACAGGCAGCGCTAATGCTACAACCAGCAGTTAGGGACCACCAACAAATTCTAAAACAGTCAAATCATTCCTGAAATCTTCAATAAGGCAATGAAAAACAACCATTTTAAGAGAGATAATTGTGAAAAGGTTTTTCTGTCACGTTTCGGTTTCCTCATGCTTTTATTTTGTGTGTTTCTGTTTCCTCGTTTCTTTCCTGCTTCCAGGCAACGCGACTGGAGAGCTCTCGATGGGCAGTGAGCTTCTCACCTGAGGCGACTCGACGCTAGATGACGGAAACTACATGTACAGCACAACTCCACACAAACATGATTGATGCCGGGCAGTGAAGGATCTGGTGGCTGTCTGGGCGCATAACATTGTTCAAAACAACTTCTCAAACTCCCAGAGCACTAAGATGTGCAGCTTCAGCTACAAGAAAATGTTGCTGGGGAACAGGAGCATAGCACTGCAGTCCTGGACTTGAGACGGATGTTGGATAACTCACGTGTTTTCACCTTTATTAGGCTGATAAACATCCGCTTTTATTTTGTTGCCTTGACTCCCGTTTTGTTTTCTCCTTCTTTCCTTCCTGTGTATGTGGCACATGGCTGGAGTTTTAGAACACCTGGACAACTGTGCCAGATCGACGCCTTTTGTTCCCACTGGTAATTTGCTCCGTTCATTTCTCTCTTCTCGTCGTACTGTTATTTGTGGTTTAAATGATCTTCTGTTCAGCTATTTCTAACCCCTGGTGCTCTGAGTTTTTGTATTTTGACTTCCTTTGTTCTCCCTGCTCTGCGTGGCTTCTTGGTTTTCTCTCTGTTTCATTTCATTCGTTCGTTTTGAAGACCTCAATAGTGTATTTTGTGTTTTACTGCTCATTGTGTGTGTTTTCTCTTGTTCCAGACTCTTTTTGCATTCTTTCTCCCGGTTCGGTGACGCTCTTTGTATGGACTCATTCCCTTGTGGACTCTTGCTGGTTTCGGTGACGCTTTGGATTTTCGGTGAGGCCTTTTGTTGTATATTTTTGGTACTATTAATGAAATTATTGTATTTGACCCGCTCCAGTCTCGTGTGACTTTCATCACTGCACTGCACATCCCCGAGTTTTTGACCATAACGCCGTTGTGATCTTGATGCAGCTATCTGCATGTGGACAGCGAAGAGGAAAGACACTAATTTTTTTCAAGTTACTGAAGATCACAAGACTATTCATTGATAATTTCTGATGTCTGGATCCGTGCTTGAATGATTAAAACCTTCTCGATCATCAGGAATCTTGCTCACTTTGTTCAACGTGTTGTGAGAGCAGCGTGGATCAGTCAAGACACTCCGTATTACGCAGCTTGTTTCCGCCATTTCCTTGTAAAATAAACATGGCAAAACTCTTTCATGTTTAGTTTTGGCTGTGAAACGTCACATTCTGTCACAGCCGTGGCGGAGGTCCATCATCAGTTCATATCTGAGGTGACAGCGACTCGTAGTGCTAAGAAGTGACAGAAGTGAGGTGGTCCAGCCCATAGTGGTAAATAAGTAAATAACAAGACGTGCTTTGTCATGGGTCATAAACCAGCTATTTTGAGCAGAGCGCCGCCAGCTGACAGGAAAAAAGGGACATTGCCTGAGGCGCAGAGGTGCGAGGCTGCACTGCAGGGGGCAAATTGGACTCAGGCCATCAGACAGAACCACCAGTGTGAAACCACCCTAAGTCTTGGCTTTCACTTAGTCAATTTGCAAGGACCCAGCTGAGGATCAGAAGGCCAGGGTCGTTCATAGTGGGTTAGCATTTAAACAATGTACTCAGGGACCAGGTCAAACTTGAAAGGTTACTGGTGTTGTGCTGGGATCTGTTCCTCGAGCCAGTTAGAAGCCTCAGTGGTTCAGTGGAGTTCTGTTTTTATTTATTTAACTTTTTTTTTTTTTTTTTTTTGATCAGCAGATGGAAACTTAGCACTATCCAACGTGATAGCATCAAGACATGCTAGAACAGCAGCACAGTGGCAATATTCCTTAATGAAGACTAATGACTAGGCAAACTTGTTTGTCGTCCTCATCACAGTGAAAATGCATAAATACATATAATAATACATAGTGAAGTGGTCTGAAAAGGAACCTAGAGAAACACTAGACATTTAGCTGAGGAATTGTGGTATTTTTTACTAAAAGACTTACATGGGCGCATAAGCTGTGAGGTGATCACTTACAACCTTGGTTTGACCACGACTGAGTTTAAAATGTGTTGGAATAGTAAACAAATCAAACAATGTGCCGGGTGTTTTACCTTTGTGGTTACATACACAGTTCAAAAAATGTTCAAATTCTCTGAGACAATAAATAAGGGCCCCTTTTTTTCCTTTGGTAAATCCTCTTTATCTTTCAAGGAGATGCAGTTAAATTTCCGGCATGCTTTGATACCATCAATGATTTATGAGCTTCGAGGGGCAACCAGCTAGGGTTGTTTTTAGATTCAGTTTTTGAAGTGTTTTTTCCCATCTTTTCATGACTGAGCTCAATTTGATTCAGATACCCGTTCCATCTGTGTTTACTTCAGATTTGTCTTTTCTGTACAACATATTCTGCATTTGTGTGTACATAGTTGACTATGGCCCTCAGGTTTTTAACTGAGCATGTCTCTCACAGAAGTGGAGGAAGTCGTGAGCAATAACATAACAAAAGTGGAGGAGGTTCATGCAATTGAGGGACATAGATGTAATGCTCTCTTTAACAACAGTACAACATGTGCGTGGGTAAACAAAGGGGCTTGTACTTTTCCAGGCTAGTTTTGACACCACTATTCACCTTCACCTTCACCTTCTTCTACCGCTTATCCGCGGTCGGGTCGCGGAGGCAGCATTCGGAGCAGCGAAGCCCAAACTTCCCGGTCCGCACAAACCTCCTCCAGCTCCTCCCGGGGGATCCCGAGGCGTTCCCAGGCCTCACCGGAGACATAATCTCTCCAGCGAGTCCTGGGTCTTCCCCGGGGTCTCCTCCTGGTAGGACATGCCCGGAACATCTCCCCAGGGAGGCGTCCAGGGGGCATCCGGATCAGATGCCCGAGCCACCTCAACTGGTTCCTCTCAATGTGGAGGAGCAGCGGCTCCACCCCGAGCTCCTCCCAGATGACCGAACTCCTCACCCTATCTCTAAGTGTGCGCCCAGCCACCCTGCGGAGGAAACTCATCTCTGCCGCTTGTATCCGCGATCTCATCCTTTCGGTCACTACCCAAAGCTCGTGACCATAGGTGAGGGTGGGAATGTAGATCGATCGGTAAATCGAGAGCTTCGTCTTGTGACACAGCTCCCTCTTCACCACGACGGTCCGATACAGCGACCGCATCACTGCTGCCGCTGCACCAACCCGTCTATCAATCTCACGCTCCCCTTTTCCCTCACTCGAGAACAAGACCCCGAGATACTTAAACTCCACCACTTGGGGCAAGAACTCTCCACCGACCTGGAGAGAGCAAACCACCTTATTCCGGTCGAGAACCATGGCCTCAGACTTGGAGGTGTTGATCCTCATCCCGGCCGCTTCACACTCGGCTGCAAACCGCCCCAGCGCATGCTGAAGGTCCCGGTCCGATGAGGCCAGCAGAACAACATCATCCGCAAATAGCAGAGATGAAATTTTGTGGTTCCCGAACCGGATCCCCTCCGACCCCTGGCTACGCCTAGAAATTCTGTCCATAAAAGTGATGAACAGAACCGGTGACAAAGGGCAGCCCTGGCGGAGGCCAACATGCACCAGAAACAGGTCTGATTTACTGCCGGCAATGCGAACCATGCTCCTGCTCCGGTCATACAGGGACCGGACAGCTCCTAGCAGCAGAGGGCCCCGTACCCCATATTCCCGGAGCACCCCCCACAGGACATTGCGAGGGACACGGTCGAACGCCTTCTCCAAATCCACAAAGCACATGTGGACTGGTTGGGCGAACTCCCATGAACCCTCGAGCACCCGATGGAGGGTATAGAGCTGGTCCAGTGTTACACGACCAGGACGAAAACCACACTGTTCCTCCTGGATCTGAGGTTCGACTATTGGCCGAAGTCTCCTCTCTAGTACCCTGGAATAGACCTTTCCAGGGAGGCTGAGGAGTGTGATCCCCCTGTAGTTGGAACACACCCTCCGGTCCCCCTTCTTAAACAGGGGGACCACCACCCTGGTCTGCCAATTCAGAGGCACTGTCCCCGACTGCCACGCGATGCTGCAGAGACGTGTCAGCCACGACAGCCCTACAACATCCAGGGATTTCAGATACTCAGGACGGATCTCGTCCAGCCCCGGGGCCCTACCACCGAGGAGCTTACGAACAACCTCGGTGACTTCGGCCCGGGTGATGAGAGAGTCGTCTGAGTCCTCAGTCCCCGCTTCCTGAATGGAAGACATGACGGCGGGATTGAGGAGACCCTCGAAGTATTCTTTCCACCGCCCGACAACATCACCAGTCGAGGTCAGCAGTCTCCCCCCCGCACTGTAAACAGTACTGGTGAAACACTGCTTCCCCCTTCTGAGGCGACGGACGGTTTGCCAGAATTTCTTCGAGGCTGACCAATAGTCCTCCTCCATGGCCTCTCCAAACTCCTCCCAGACCCGAGTTTTTGCCTCCAAGACTGAACGGGAAGCGGCACGCTTGGCCTGCCGGTACAGGTCTGCTGCCTCGGGATTCCCACAGGCCATCAAGACCCGATAGGACTCTTTCTTCATCCTGACGGCATCCCTTACTTTCGGTGTCCACCACCGGGTTCGGGGATTGCCGCCACGACAGGCAGACCTTACGACCGCAACTTCGTGCAGCTGCACTGACAATGGAGGAGGAGAACATGGCCCACTCAGACTCCATGTCGCCTACCTCCCTCGGGATCTGGGAGAAACTCTCCCGGAGGTGGGAGTTAAAGACGCCACTGACAGCGGGTTCCACCAGGCGTTCCCAGCAGACCCTCACAATACGTTACCGGCTTCCTCCCCTGCCAGCGGATCACACTCACCACCAGAGGGGGAGAGCTGTCAACCGATCACCACCTGGACACCACTATTGTAGGAGGATCATTTGATATGTCTCATTAGAAACATGTGCAACAATTAGTTAAATAATTATCTGTTTCCTAGTGCCAACAGAATGTTGGACCGATATTTTCTCATGCTGGATTTGGTCAGTTTAATGTTCAAATTCACTTTTGTGTAAACAGAATGTTCAACCAAGTTTCCAAATACGCCAGAGATGGCTCCCTTCGGGTGTAAACAGGAATATCTGTCATGTAGTGTTTTCTGACGTTCATGTGATGACAACCCAGTCAAGTGTCCTGAATCCTGGGAAAAAGCAGTCGTAACACTTCTAGTAATAGAACAGCCTACAATACTAAATACGGACATGTGTGATTTTGTGTATCCAGTACGAGGAAAGCCCTTGATCCAGTCTCTGTTTAATGTGTCTGTATAATTGATGTCAAGCAAGACAAAGAGATGCATGGTGATGCCAAGGTATGTTGAAGCAATGAAGCAACGTTATGCTGACGCTGATCTGGTATAAGCCAACGCTTGCATCCCATTATTTCTATGGTTCTTCTGCTCCTGACTGTACGCCCTGAGAAGTGTATAACTTGCTGGCCTGACAACACTACTTCACTCTGCCACTTTCATGATTCGCTGCCATTGGTTTCAGAACTCATTTCAGAACTTCCTAGCCAGAATTTTCCTGCACAGCACCCAGGCTATGGGTATTACTTTCAACACTGCAAAAATTGACCACCTCAATACAAGAAATAAACACTTAATTTGAGGAAGAAGAGACTAGTAAGAAGTGAAATTGGATGTTTAGACTGCGGTAAGATGCTTAGACTGGGTAGGATTTCTTGAAAATCCCAGTGAAATAAGCTGTGCTACTTATTTCCAACTATTTTAATAAGTCAAATAAACTCAAAACTAGCTTGTCAGTTCTTATTTCAGCGTTTTCTTCTTTCTTAATTTGAGTGAAAAGATCTTAAAATCAGAGCTACTACAAGATTATTCTTCTTAATTCAAAAGTTCTCATTATTAGCTTTTCTTTCTTAAAATGAGACAAAGCATTCACACTAAACAAACCAAGCAAACAGAATTAACATTGTCAACAATTATTTATTCAATTAAATTGTTGAAAAAGTGCCTTGTGATACCTACAGTTTAGGTAGTTAGCAAACTTCACTGAGACAACAAACATCACAGGTCATAATGTCTAGAATGCAAGTAATTTAAAACTCATAAGACATTATCTTATCTTACAGCAGTGGCAGAATATTCAGGTTTGTTCAGCTTTAGAGCGAAGGTCATTTAATAAATCTGACTTTGACAGTTATACCATGACCCATATACATGAATCACACATTCATTATTACCAGAACGTATATATGAAAAATGCTAACATAAGTTTGCAAACATAGTTAACGCATACAAAACATTGGTGCCACAAAGGATGCGCTAATGAATAACAGAAAAACATTAAACCAACTCTACAACACAGACTCCCACTCCTATACAGCTCTACTTCTCAATGAAATCTTTCCATTCTGCTAGGGCTCTTTTGTGTGAGGCGGTGGTGTCTCGCTCATGGATAGCGTCCTGCAATATTTCTGTCTGAACGACAGAGAGGAAGGTTGCCACACACTTTGGATATGTGAGATGCAGCGTGTAGTAGTAAGCCAGCAGATAAAGCAGACCTTCACCCAAGTATTCCGTGGTGACAGGAGTGGTTCCAATGCAGACAAGACAGCGGGACCCATCGAACAGTAACACAGGGCTGCCGAGAGATCTCTTCTCCTGGTAGATTGTAGGATATTCTGTTGGCTAAAGAAAAAATACAGAAATTTCTTGAGGGTAGAACAGAAAAAAACTACCGGAGCAGTCTTATCACTGAAACTGTTAAGACACCACAATGTCCATGCATGTGTAACCATGATCGAAGCAATTATTCAAACTGAACTAGTCAAAGTCACTTTGTTTTTTTTTGGGTTTTTTTAACGAAACGTTGGGGGTGCATGTGACAAAATGTGAACTTTTACCTGGAGGACATGAAGCAATGCCTCACTGGCATGAAACAGCCTCTTAGGTGGCGCACTTGTTGAAGGAAAGAGTGTGGGGAGTGCCCTGAACAGCGCTATGGCTTATTCACTATTACACAGAAAGTTACTTTTCTTAAACATGGATATTATCATTATGTTGGTCACAAAAAAAAAAAAAATCATATTTTTTCTGCAGCTATTTATATCTATAAAGTGTGACTTTAATGAAGGACAGAAAATTACAATTGGTGTATGTCTGATTAAAAGTACAAAATATATTGACAACAAAAGAACGAAAGCACCTTAAACCCCCACCACACACAGAGTAATAATATGCATATACATTGAGCAATGTATGTTGTTTGTGTTTAAAAAGCCAACTGGATAATCGTCGATACCGTCAAAATATAAAATAAAAATATAAAAATGTGTGGAATATGTCATGATATCGACAACTATTGCCTAGCCTCACCCATTATTATTAGCAAAATTACGTGTTTCTACTTACAAGAACTGTGGTCATCATCACTGGTTTCAGATGTTTGATGCAAAATAATCGTTGATCCACCACTTGAGTCTGCATCATAATCTTCTTCCTGGTCATTTGCTGAGAAGTCAATGTGATGCCTTTTCTTTGTTTGGCCCCTCTGTGGTGTGGACCCCTACCTCTTTTGTGGAGACTTCACATTTTGCAGCCTCTTGTGAAGAGTCTTAATGCTCACCTGTGGTAAATAAAATGTCACTTATTGAACACATACACATAAAGAACACAAAGATAAAAACTGAACTTTTTTATATCATAGATAAACAGTATCAGCCAAAAATAACTATTTACTTCACAATCAACATGCACAAAATAAAAGGATCACGTACATGTTTCATATTCTATACTATACTCTATACTCCAATAGTCTCACAGCCATTGCAGTGACTTCATGCTTGTAGTGTATCGGACCTCCTCTCCTTGCTGACTTGCTCTCAAGATGGAAATCATGCTAGTGATAGTGTTCCCCACCAGGCTGCATCTCAGCTCTTTGGACATGACACATTCCCTCTCTCTGCCAGTGCGGGCCATCTCTAAGTAGTGCTTCCGAACCTGCTCCAACTCACTGACCGTATAGACCACATATTCTGGTGGACTGGGATGCTGTAGGGTCCTCTCTGTGCTGCTCTTCACCAAAGGAGTGGATGTCTCGGGACAGATTGGAGGTGTTCCTCTAGGTGAAGACACAGTTCCTGCTTCATCAGGGCCAGCTTTGTCTTTTAAGGTGGCCTTCCTAAAAGAAACCAGATCAAAGAATTGTGTACAAGAGGGAAACAATAGAGCCAACTAGAAACAAAACTTCTAATGCCCGATGTTTTCAGAGCAAAGTAGGTAACTTATCACCTCTAGGCTAATAAGAGCCCAAACTCGTTTCCTCCTCAGAAAATGTTCCGGGCCAGGAAAGAGGTCTCTCAAGTCATCACGGCTGAGGGTGTGGAGCAAGGCCTCATCAATGGTCGCAGCTATAAAGACAGTCTATTCCTTAATGAAGCTTTTACACTTAAATACTTTTATACATTTTCTATTTAGGAATTTAGCAGTATTCAACTTGACAGGTCAAACCAAGTAAGGTTTGGATTGTTAACCCGTTTCTTTAGTTGGAATATGGCTGGTTCAGCCACAAACAGAGGATGGAGTTAGAGAAACTGAGTATATTTGTCCAGTTACTAATTGAAATCTTAACGTGATAATCCATGTGCTTGAGTCGAGGCGTGTATCTAATACAACAGAGATGTGAGAAGAAATACAAAGTTATAATAATTGACCTTCATGACTGCTAGAATACTATGGCTATATCTATTCTGTGGTGTGAGAACCATTTCTAACTGGTCATATTATCTCATAATTCTAGGCCTTTTTAAGGAGGAGATGTGCTCAGTAGAAAAGTACAAAACAGTACCATTGTGTGAGTATAGATACAGAAAAAAATATAATAAAATACCTAAAAACAAAACCAATCATATCAGTGTCTCGTCAGTTTCTCTTACGACTAAATGGAAATGTAATACAGTTTAGATTTTTTTATATCAGCATCAGCATACTGTTATTTATTTACTTAGTTTACAAATAACATTAATATGGAGACTTTTTCATACCTAAACGTGACATACCATCATCCAGCTCATCCATGATGGCCCCCTGTCTTGTAGTGTCTTAAATTGCTCCTCAATATGTCAGGGAAAAATGATAATATGAAGTTACAGTACATTTAGGTTAGCCTCCTGACTAATAAGTTTTTTTTTGTTTTGTTTTTTAACATGGCCATCTGCCATGGATCCCAAATCCTGCAGCATTGAAACATCGTGACACCTAATGAAACGTACTATGGGATCAGCTGCACACGTCCAAACTAACAGCTCAGCAGATGCTCGTCATATACAGACAGAATTTCAATTGGAGTGAAACTTGTGATGGCTAACTTAACTATATGTATTGTGTGCAATGCAATGTAAAACGTGATATTGACAAACCTTTTCGCCCTCATCAGCAAGGTTTGAAACAAACATATATTACGAATAGATCAAATAGGCTGTTGTCAGCCCGCCAAAGGAGACTTACAGTTTTTACACACTAGTCTGGATCGGAGCTTCATGGCACAAGGTCATTGTCAAACGTGAAAAACTATATCAGTTACCCACTGGACTCGAGCTGGCTTCCCCGTGAACCAGGGCAGACTTATTTCGTTTTGTTGTGCTAACATAAGGCAAGTCAATTTAGCTACATGTCGCGTGGCCATCCCATTTTACAGTTTCAGTGTAGTGTATGACAGTTAGGTTCAACTAACTTTAGCAAAACTTCTCACAACACTGTGCAGCAACAAAACTGCAAACTCACCTTAGGTAATTTAAGTGGTCTATTGGCTAACAGGCCAAATTATTGCGGCACCAAGCCATGGCTTTCACAGTGATTAAAACTGCTGCGTAAAATTTAAGAAAATAAATGGTGTACCTACCAAGAGCTTGCCTTTTAAATGAAAAAATATAGCGACTGTCGCTTCTATCCAATTGATCGCATGATAGATGTGGGGGAATAGTGCACAATAAATCCGTCCAGGTGCAAATTGTTGTAATAAAACAAATCATTGGTGGATATTATAAGTTAATTGTTAAAACAGTTTTCTTCTTTATTACTGAATTACATTAGTGTATGCAAGTTACATTGAGTATTGCAATGAATCCCCCTAATTCCTAAATTTGGTATTGTCCAAACCAATCAGCTCGCACGCCCTTTTTTAATGTCTTGTTAACAAGACGTGATTTTGCCATTAGTGGAGATTTTGATTTGATTAAAGCATTTGGTGGCTCATTTTTTTTTTTTTTGGCAGAGCGACATCATGGCCTGTTGGAGATGTGTGATTTGCTTTGTTTTTGTTGCCTTAACATTGAAGTCTCTCTTGATCCATATTAACACAGCACATAGACGCAATCCAGATTTCCTTGTTATATGGGGAATTGATGGTTGTACTCACGAATACAGAGTCTTCAACTCCTTCTACTACCATATCAGACACACACTTGCGCTCTCTCTTGCAACTGGGCACCCGCCAACAGGACGGACGTCAGCAACTACATCTGAGTCAAGAGTTGGAGGTGAAAATTTTGATATACCAATTTTTTCTGACTGTTCGACTCAAACAAGAGGAATGCAAAGGACCAGCAGTGAAGTGAACACAGCCACAGCCACATCCCACATGAAGTGTTGTATCAGGAGCCTGAGGATTTTCAGATTCAACATACTGATCATCAGGTAATGTTGGCTTTTTCCCATGATAATATTAGACAGCTCACTTATTATATTTGGGTCATGTTTTAGTGCAAAGCCGAAGTTTTCTTATCTGCGCCTGTTTCACTTGTTCAATTTGCATTTGGTCATTATGCTGCAAAACACCTCCTGTTTATTTCAAAATAAAAGGAAATACCTGTAGCGATAGGAAGAAATGCAGATACACTTGGTTCAAGCAAGGCATAACTCTAATTGTACATATCATGTCTACAGGAAGGAACCAGACGTGCAGCTACATTTGCCATCAATGTCCGAGAACAATGCCATCTATCATAGGTATTGCACTACCAATATTCAGTGTCATTATTTTATTTTATTTTTTTTAATTGTATGTTAAAACCCCTTCCAATCCACTAGGTAATTATTATTATTATTATGAATAAAAATCAATAGTATATTGAAATAAGAAAAAAAATCACTAAATCTGCTCATGCAGTGCACCCTTTCCTAAGTATGAAAACCGACACTTATATTTGTATATATGGATCATTTTGTAATCGATCTCATTGTCAGAGAAACAGTCTCATATTTTATGACAGGAATAAATATAAAAGAGGAATATTTCTTACCTTATATTTCTTTCTTCTTCAGTGGACAGCAAGTGTCCATCAAAACAAATGGAATGTTATCCCAAAAATGCACAAAGTTGATAAACTTGCTGTGATAAGGCAGTGACCATTTTGGTATAAAATCTTGTTTTGTGGAATCTAGATAAAACTTATGTTAGTTCTAAGTTATAGACAAAGAGTATGTGTCTTATACTTTTTTTTTTTCTTGTTCAATGTTTCAGAGGAGCGTCAGCACTATTGTCTCTGGAGTCCAGCAGTATCAAGTTGCTCTTCTGAGTACTTTGACAAATACAATGAGAAAGATCTTCGATAGACATCCAGATATGGAACAGCTCCAAGAGGAGGCGCTGGCAACACTGGATCCTTTCTCCATAATGGCCACTACATATATGCAGGACACGATCATTCAGAAGCTTTTCAACCCAGTTAAACCAGAGGAGATTGTGATTTCTCAAAGAGTTTGTAGAGTTAAGAAAGGACAATCGAGGGTTCTTGCAATCAAAAACAAAACTTTTTACTATATACCACTGATTAAGAGTCTTGAACAGTTGTTGTCCAAGTCCAGATTTTTTTCATATGATCAACGCTGCACCACAGAGCTGCCCCAAAAATGGGTTTTTGCATGACATTATTGATGGGAGTCTTTTCAAATCCCACCTACTGTTTTCAATGCAACCTTCAGCTTTGCAGGTGATACTGATGAAATAGAGATATGCAATCCCCTGGGCTCACACACCTCTGTATGGTATATTATACTCTAGGAAACATAGGCCCTAAGTTTCGGTCAAAACTTGCTGCAATCAGACTCCTTGCAATAGCAAAAGCTAATGATATTAACGAGTGTGGGCTTGATGTTATATTAAACAAAAAATGATGGAGACTTACAGCTGCTGTATAATAGTGTCAAAATCCAAACACAGAATGGGGAAATGCATTTATTTGGAGCCGTTGTTTCAGTATGTGGTGACACACTTGCACAGCATTAGCTTGCTGGTTTCAGAGAAGGAGTTGGTTTTGCCTACAGTAAATGGAGGCATTGTGAATGTACCTTTGAGGAAATGCAAACAAGTTTTGACGAACAGAGTTTTACCAAAGGAACAGTGGAAAAACACATTAGACCGTGCATTGAAATTGAAAGAGCTAGCATAGACTACTTGACATCAGCCCTTAAAACCACTTATGGGATAAATAGAAGAAGCAAGCAGGTTGATATTCCAGCCTTTGACCTCATTCAGCAAAGTCCACAGGCTATCATGCACATCATTCTTGAAGGGGTTGCACCCATGGAAAGTAAGTGTGTGTTAAAATATATTGTTCTCTCTGGACACATGGAGTTAGACATGTTCAATTCAGCCATGCAGTTTTCATTTTTCATCAATAGATGTGCGTGACAAACCGAGTCCTACCAGTGTCAGTACCTTAGCATCTAATGAAAACAAACTTAAACAGTCCTCTGGGCTATTTAAGTTTGTTAAGATCATGCCTTTTCCGTAGAACAGTATACAGGGAAATGAATATGTTCAGTTTGTTTTGGACTTGATTGAGACTGTTCAGCTACTTTTTGCTCCTGTTATATCGGTACAAAGTGTATTAAGATTGAAATAAATGATCGAATAGCATCTCTTAAGCAACTTTTTCCTGAGAAAAATGTAATTCCTAAGCAACAATACATGTTGTGTATGTGCATGAGATTTGAGTCAAAGCACTGTATTTTCAAGCAGTGGTCATCTAAGTTAAACTTCCAAAATGTCTGTCAGTCACTTGTGAACCATAATCAGCTCTTTGAATGTTGTCAAAATGAAATGGGCACTGAGCATCCAATTTTTGCACATGAGAAGGAATTGGGCCCTGTCACCGAAGTGACAAATATAGAATACATAACAGCAAAGATGAAACACTTTTTGGGGATTGTACATCTGTGAAAGGTCCCTGTTAATTGCCAATGCAAATGAGACAGTACCTGTCTTTATAAAAAAAAACATTTATGTGATAGACAGTTTGTTGTATTGTTTTGAATATCAGCTTTATGAAACTCTGGGTTTGAATAGAGATGTTCTATCAAGTTGCTGTATCTAATCTTACCCAGGCAACAGAGTTGATAGATGCTGGAAAACTAGTTGATCATACATCATATTATCCAGTCAGTTTTAAAAATAGTGTGTATGTTTTGACTAAATATAACCTTGATGATGTCATTGCACTTAATACTGGAAATTAATAACCATGGATAAGATTTGGGACGTTAATGTGGTGAGTTGAAAATGTTGCTATTGTTTGTTACTGCTTGTAAACAATTGCAAGTAAATGTGTTGATGTTGACAGTGTACCAGCGCTTTGAATAAATAAAATTATGTGACTTAACAAATGGGATCATTAAGCATTTGTTACTGGGCAGTCTTGAAACAAGTTCTAAACAGTCTTAAAAAACACAGGGTGGCCTAAAGTAGTCCGACAATAATTTGGCTTGATTTACATTTAAAGTAACTAAGTTTGAGAGTAGAAATATTCTTAAAACAATCTTAATAATCTTACACAATTTGATCTTACACAGTATATTATTCTCAAAACAAGATCAATAAGAATTTTAGCCTAGATATAAGATTGTAAGTCTTGGCTAGATCAGGAGTTTTTGCAGTGAAGACATCAACTTGGTACTGAGAAAGGGCAGTATGGCGAGGGTCGCAGTGTGGTTAGAGGGCACACATCAAGCCTGTGAGTAAATGTACCCCAACTGGCCTGTGACCCTCAAGTTGAACCTTTAATTGGTTTGTGCAGGCATCTGCATCTCTGATGGCTCCAAATATGAGCCAAGACAGGAGACATGAGTGGAAAGAATAGAAGGAGAGACTGTGTGGCCAGGCACCACATAAGACTGGCTCCACAGCCACCAGGTGCCAGAGATAGTCTGCCAATCTCCTATGCCAAACTCTGTGTTTCTGACTCATGCAGAGCGACAATCACCCGCCCAGGTCCATAGCGAAGCACTGAAGTGAGGCAACTTGATCTGGATTTCAGCCGAAAATCACTTGATCACTGATGCTGATTTGATTTGTTCACACCTGATACTGCAACACACACAGACCATTTGAGACACGACAAGGTCTGACAGGAGATGTTTCGAAGTGAGGCAGTCTGTACTCTCTTTACATTATGTCACTATTAAATTTTCAAATATGAATACCATATGAACAAAATGTTAATAGTTTAACTGATTCATATAATGACCCATGTTTTGTCAGCAACTATATTTCTGTAATGTGTTTCTTGTGCCATACAATCGATTGGATTGTCAGTGGAATAAGTGATTTACAGGTAGCGTGTCAAGTGCTAGGTCATCATTTGTTTTTCTTCTTGGCTTGTAATACGTTTGGAATTGGAAGCTTAAACAATTTAAACAGCTTAAACAACTTTGGATTTCTGCTCGAAGCAGGAAATAATATCTAAAGGAAGGCCGAGGCCCGAGCAGAGAGATTTGCTTCAGAGCACGGTTCAGAAAACCTTTTTTCACCAAGTAGTGACAGTAACTGTGCTCAGACGAGATATTGTAACCATAAGAATTTATAGCGAGTCATTAGTAAACGCTGTCGACCATTCACATTAAAAGCCAAATTGTGCTAAAAACATTGTCCAGGATTGACTTGGCTTTGGGAGAACAGCGAAGAATCGACATCAACATCCACAATGCTCAGGTAAGGGAGAAAGAGATGAGAGATTTTAAAAGGTCTGATTAATGCCACCTACTTCCTCGCCAAACAGTAGCTAGCATTTCATGGAAATGTTTAAAGTACAGGCTCTGCCACTCGTGGCCACGATGTAGAACGTTTACATGCTTTTGCTGAGAAAGACGACAGGCTAACTCAGTGGTGGGCAAACCGGTCCTCAAAGGGCCAGGGTGGTGCATGTTTTCGTTCCAACCAATCAAGCACACACAGTTTAACCAACGAGGTGTCAGCTCAAACAGTCGACACCAGACTGATAATCAAATGATAACAGATGAAGCAGCGCAATGGTGAAAGACCCGTGAAAGGTCCATGACTGGTTTGTGACCGCTCCTTTCCCGGCCCCCTGCCGCCCCGCTGTGGTAATTTAATCCTCCGCGATGACGTAGTCAGCAGGGAACGACCCTGAGCAGCCAGAGCAATGACATCAGTGTGTGGTGTTCTGATTTTTGCAGGCGACTCGTAACATTCATTCATTGTTATCTGAGAACTATTGAAGGCCATCAGATGCTAGTTACTCAAAATGCAGAGATCCCAGCACATATCCATATGCATATCGGAGCACAAACGAGGCTTTTCTATTGATCTCGAGTCACAGTTCAGAATTTGATCACGCTGAGGGGGCAAGGAGTGGCATGTACCGAGACGCGGTCACGCCGCGGATGGTTTGACTCAAAATTCAGATCATCGTCACAATCTAAGTCAGGGGTGACCAACCAGTAAGTGGGTAAGAGCCACATTGTTTTACTGTGTTGCTGAAAAAAGCCACATCCTACAAATATGTGAGAGACCGTAAGGCTCACCTGAACCTTGTGCCTGTATTTTTAATCAGACCATCGCCTTGTACAGGACAATGATCCAAAACACACTGTTGCTGGATCCGAAGGGTGCTTCCATCCGAAGGGATCAACTGTCAAAACTCCACAGGGTTCACCAGACTAGACTGAGTGGATCTATTAAAATAAAATAAAATAAAAATAACGGCGCATTGAGCTTTTGTATTAAAAATAAGAGCTACTGATACAATGGCACACCACCATTTACAAAATTTAAGAATGGAAATACCATGAAGAGGTCATCTCATGAACACCAGACGGGCTCCTCAAGTAACCTATTCCTGAGACATGGGACTCTTCACTGAGTGGAGGGATGAGGTGTGGAACCCTAATCACACTCTGGAGTTGTCTCAAAACACAACCAAAGTTTGTGTCGAATTCGTTTTCACTAGTCATACGGGGCTTTGCGTATGAATAGAAAGCACCACCATCAGTTCACACCTTGTAGCGCAACGAGTAGGTGGAGTTTACATTATTCAAAGACACCCCCTCAAGAAGAGGGGGCTCACTGGCTGGAAGTGTGCTGGTACTCTGCTGGAAGAGGAACAAATAAACTTCTCCTACTGTACACTACCAAGACTCCTGATTGGGGAAAAGGTGTCCTCTTGATTGGTTGGAACCATCACGTGGACCTACTGCTGCCCTTTGTGGAACGGCTTGCCCACCTCTGGGCTCGCTAGACATTTGGAGACATCCAGTGTATTTTCTGATCTTGTCAAATAGAATACAGAAAGATTTAATCAAAGCAGTCACAGAGGTCATTTGAAATGACATTAAGTTATTAAGTATTGACTGAGATCGGTGCAGCTCCATTTGTTGCTGTAGAAGTGGATGAGTATGCAGATGTCAGAAACCAAGCTCAGATTGCTGTTATATTGCAACTATGTGGCTTAAACAGAAACAGGCGATGTTTTGGGGCTTTGATGATGCAGTAAGGACTCCTGCCATTGTTCAGTATGTCCAGGAGAAGTAACATGAACAGTTAACTGCTGCCAATTAAATGGTGAGAACGCTGCTCTGGGGGGCTCACATGACGTCAGTGCCTCCCCAACCATCAACCTCACTGCACGTCACTGTTGCAAAGTCATCATATTTATCTACACCTCCGAACGAAGATGGATTCACAGATCATAACTGGATCATCCAAGTTCAAGATCCTGGACCAATCATTGGAAAAGCTCCGTCATGCATGAGTGTTCCACAAACCCCGCAATGTTGGTTATCTGTGAAATACTCTCCAGTGTTTGCAGCAAAGAGACAGTTTGGTAAAGTTTGACTGCATGTGGAAGACCATACCTGTTCTACTAAGCCCGTGTAGTAGGGTCTCACTGTATCCCTCAAAACATCGCTCAGAAAATATTGTAACTCCAGTTAAGAAGTCACTCCATTAAGTATGTCATTGCAGTGGTGGAGATATTTGTGGAGTGCGGTGCATCATCGATTCCCAGATGCTTTGTGGGTACCATGAGCAGACACAGTGTTGTCATATGATATGATAAAATCAGGTGGAATGTTACATATTGAGTAGCCTTGTTGTAAAAGGTAAATTACCCATGAATGAATGAACATTATTCTGTCGCATTTCAGTGTATGATAATCTGGCATTTTATCTCACTGAAACTGTAGCTAACTATTTAAACACAGGACGGCATAATAGGATACTTTTAAGTGAACAGGGAATGGATTCTGGCATTATTAGATTAGAGTCGTGTGACACAACCAAAATCCAGGGAACAATCAAAAAGGTCCAAAAATGCACAAGAGGTAAGGCATGAGTGACGAGGAAATAAGAAACAAGAAAGCATATATTAGAATAAACTTGAGAAAATTCTCAGGCACGATAGCAAAAAACTGGGCAAACCAGGAAGTAAAAACATTTGATTATGCAAAAAATCCCGAATGTTCAGAACAGGAGTCCAAAGCATACCACAATGAAGAAACATTTACAATCTGACGCTGGATCAACCTCCAGCTTTTCTTTAAGAGGTGGAGGTGCATCAGTGGAATTGGCTGGAGCCTCCAATCGCACCCAACATTGTCAGGGAAGACAAAAACTCACACAGCAGCAGAAAGCAACTGACAAAATAAAAGCATGATGGGAGGGGCCACTGGATTACATTACACTGGACTGGACTGGTCTGCCTTTATTCTGGTTAGAGCTGAAGCATGGCAATCGAATGGTGAATAGTAAACGATAACACCCGGCAGAAACTGGTAAAAATCACCACATGAAGCCCGGGAAATTGATATATGGTACATAGCAAAACGCCAGTGTTATCTCTCAGCACAGACTCCACGCTCTCAAAGCAGGTTTGTGCATGGCTCCCCATCCACTTGTGTGTCATCAATAAGTGAGAGAATCAAATATTCTTGGCTTCATCCTGTTCTGCTGCAAAAATGGAGAACAAGCTCCGGAGGGCACGAAGTGACAAGTAAGCGGTTGCAATGTGGAGCACAATCCGTGCCTAGATGAAAATCACAAATGCTTATATGTTCTGTAAGAGAATGATGCCATCCACCTACCTATTTCCTGCTTTAAATTCCAGCACGAACAGCATACATAGTCGTGAAGATTTTTTTCACTAACTTGAGTCACAAAACTACTTGTTATAAAACCCCGTAGACAAGTAAAAATGTGAGTCTGGTGTGTGCTTGTTTTCCTTTACTGACACAATAAATATGCATGTGCTTGATGAGATGACCAGCTCCAGCTGTGATACACGCTGTGGTGGATAACAAATGTTGTCCCCTGAAAGGCATATTTTCCCTTAAAGATGCATTTTCCACCATTTGATTTCCTTTCTTTTCATGTTAAATATATTTCACTTGGCTGGGTGTGCAATTTCAGTGTGAGCTTTCAGTACATCAAATTGCAGATGATTCATTTACCGTTCAGTTTAAAGAACCATCTTGAAAATGGTGCAGCAAGCACGTCTTGTTGGAAAATACACCTCCAGTGTATCTTCCACCATGGGTCAAAGCTGGTGACTCCTCTTGATGTTATGCATTCTTTTTGTGGGATGCTGTTAACAGATAATCCTGTCCACTCTTCTTGCTTGTGTTGGTTGACTGTCTCTTCAGGTTTCTATCTGGCTCTGTGCTGACTAATTCATCCTCCATACCCATCTCTGATCCCCAGAGGTTCCTTGTCTGTCACATTCCTTCACTTGGAGGAAGGTCGGTACTTTTCCCCACAAACTCAGGATCAGATCAGGCGGTTTGGACCATTCCAGTGGTTAAGTGACTCTTCAATTGCTCCTTGGTCCACATATCAGGTGGACCTTACCTTTCATAACTCGCTCTTCCACCTCACACTTTTTTCAATGCATTCAGGGCCAAACTGAAGTTACCTTACCCAATATCACAGCGTCTAAGCGAAACATCATTATTCCCATAGTCATCAACCTTTTTGTTCTCAATCCTGAGCTTTTCTGAAGACACCAGATGTTGAAATAAATACACAGTCTGAGATTTTATGTTTTGGTGTTCACAGCATGCTGGATACAAATCAAATCATACAGCCTCTGCCGCCAAGATCGAACCAGTCGTGGAGATGAAAATGAACCTATTTGTCTGCAGCAAAACCAATATGAGCTGCTAAAACATGACATTTGTTATCCCGTTTGATCTGAGCCCTTATTGATTTATACCGTGACAAATCAGCAAACACAGGCACAACTGTTTATTACTTTGGTTTCTGCTAGGACTGTTGGTTTTATCACTGGAGAATATGATTTGAAGTGATCAATCTTGAAGCACATTTGGAGAGATGAACGGCCCCTTTACTGTGGTTGGGGCCTTTGTTTATATTTCCAATGTATTTAATCTGCGAGGGAAAGATCTTCTAAAGCAACTCTTGAATTATGTCACCCAAACACACGCAAAGTATAATTCCATTTCAGACTGAAACTAACAAAGAAAAGGTGGATTAGTAAATGAAGGCGACAAAATTCTAATCTAATCTAATAATGTAATAGCCTGAAACAGACTGGTGTACATAAGGACATGAGGATTCAACCACGATGCCACCACTCAATCAGTTTTCGGGCAGAATTTAATAAACATATAATGATATACATACACATACCTGTAAATTATTATGAAAAACATGGTTAAACTGTCACATTCATGTCATTCTTCGAATCACTCTCTCGACAATACCAGAAAACAACTACAACACATCGTCAACACATCTCTCACATCAGCATATGCTGAAAAAACCGCATACTTCTGAACTCAATCACGAAACCGAAAGAAATGTTGAGTTATTTCCTAGTGTACAAAGCAAAGGACATGAGGACTCAACCCCACGATGCCACCACTCGATCAGTTTCGGACAGAATGAGGCATCATGGCAGAGCACTCCCCTTCGCAACACCATCAGACAAATATAATCAAACCTCGATACGTTTTTATACCATCACATTCTCCCCTGCAAAGTTTGATGTCAGCCCGACATCTCTACCTCCAAATCGGAATTCCCAGCTGTTGTTGTTGTTCTCTACATTTAATAGCAATTACACTGATATGAAAAAGTGTCTGAACTTTTTGTCACATTTCTGCATAAAATCACCATCAAATGTGATCTGGTCTTTGTCAAAATCACACAGATGAAAAAACAGTGTCTGCTTTAACTAAAACCACCCAAACATGTATAGGTTTTCATATTTTAATGGGGATAGCATGCAAACAATGACAGAAGGGGGAGGAATAAGTGACTGAACCATCACATTTCATATTTTGTGGCCCCCCCTTTGGCAGCAATAACTTCAACCAGATGCCTCCTGTAGCTGCAGATCAGTCTGGCTCATCGATCAGGACTAATCTTGGCCCATTCTCACTTCCTCTGGTAGCCCACACTAGAGCAGGACACCAAGTCTTTTGTTTACACCTGTCATGTCTGTGTCAAGAATAAAACTTCCAATCAACCCAGCTCTGGCTATCTTCGACCACTCCCGATTCCGTCGACCATGGTCTCATGTAGCTCTGGACTTTGTTATTGGGTTACCAACCTCTCATGGTAACTCTGTCATCTTAATCATAATCGATCGTTTTAGCGAGTTTGCACTCTTCCTCCCTTTGACTTGCCTACCATCGGCTAAAGAAACAGCCGACCTACTCATGAGTAATGTTTTTAGACTGCATGGACTACCAAGTGACATTGTTTCTGACCGTGGACCACAGTTCACTTCTGCTGTTTGGAAGGCTTTCTTTTCCGCCATTGGAGCTAGTGTCAGCCTGTCTTCAGGTTTTCATCCACAAACCAACGGTCAAGCAGAAAGCGCTAGACCCTCAGTTGTCTCACCTCTGCTAAGGCTTCCACTTACTCAACCCAACTGCCATGGGTCGAATATGCCCACAACACTCTGGTTTCTTCTGCTACAGGTATGTCTCCTTTTGAATGTCTATATGGTTACCAGCCACTGCTGTTTCCATCTCAGGAGGAGGAAATCTCCATGCCCTCAGTCATGGCACATATCCGCCGGTGTCGGGGAACCTGCCGCAGAGCTCGCTCCTCGCCCAACGCTTCGCTCACCACCACCGCCAGACAGCACCCAAGTATTGCCTTGGAGACAAGGTTTGGCTGTCCACCAAGAACCTCCCCCTGAAGACAGACGCCAAGAAACTGGCTCCCAAGTTTATTGGTCCCTTTGAGATCCTGAGGATTATTAATCCAGCCGTGGTCCGCCTCAAACTGCCCCGAACCCTTAGGATTCACCCCTCATTTCACGTCTCCTGCATCAAACCAGTTTCTTATAGCCCCTTGGATGCACCCACTCCCAACCCTCCTCTTCCCAGGATGATTGATGACCACCCAGCCTATACCGTCTTGCGATCCAGGAGACGTGGCCGTGGAATTCAATATATCGTGGATTGGGAGGGCTACGGCCCTGAGGAAGGATGCTGCGTCCCACGGAAGAACATACTAGACCCTACTCTCCTACAAGACTTTCACAGAGACCATCCTGAGATGCCCGGTGGGCCGCCTGGAGGCGTCCGTTGGAGGTTGGGGGTACTGTGACAACCTCTTCCGCTGACCACTGCCCAGCCCACCTCGTCACATCCACACCTGCCTCCAATCTCCTGACGGTTTAAATACCGGACCAACCTGCCAGTCTTCACCTGTTCGTCAACCCTTGATGGTTTGTCTTCAAGCTGGATGTTCCGCTGCTCACCACTGCCTGCCGATACCCTTGTCTGAGCTATTTTAACCGAACTTCTCTGTCTCAGAACTTCAGCCTGCCTGCATCTCCTGTACCCCAACTCCACAGCATGCACCACCTGCACTTGAACTGCACAGCCAGCAATCAGGAAACAAAAAAATAATGTCTTGTGAAAACCACCCGGAAGCGTTTTTGGATGGGACAACAAGCTGGCAAAGTAGTTCCGCCCCGCGCCCCCGTCAAAACATTGGTCAGCGTGGAGAACCATCGCGAGTATGCCTTCGACAGCAAAAAAGCTACGAAACTGTACACTTACGCCTCGATACAGAGCCGAACAATTCCCCAAAGATTTCTATGTCATTGGTGAACATTTATTTTGTAAATTCTGTCAGCGCTCAATCGACTGGACACGAAAAGATAGGTGCAATGACCACTTGCTGTCAAAAACTCACCTAAGAATCAAAGAGAAGAGCAAGACTGCTACTGAGAAAACGTCCCTGCAGACATGCCTCACCGCCATTTCTTTCACTTCACGCAAGAAAAGAATTTCTTGGGATTTTGTGGCTGTTTGTGCAGAGGCTGACATTCCACTAGAAAAGATACCAAAACTGCGTCCATTTCTGATGAAGCACTGCAAACAGGGAGGGGCTCTACCTGAAAACGTGAGCTCTCTTCGCCAACGTCACCTCCCACGAGTATTTCAGCAACATATGTCATCTGTGATACAAAAGATCCATGGCAAAAGATACTATGTTGTTGTGGATGAGAACAGAAAAAAACGAAATTTGGGATAAAATAGAAAACAGACTTTATAGGGCCCTACGTCTGGGATCTCCACCACAACACTAAAAGCCGACTCTTGCTTTTCTGCACAATTAAATATCCTAATCCTGATTTCCAGTCTGCGTTTGAGTCCCCTGCTTCAAACTTGTCACAAGTTATCAAGTTGTGCATATAGTCTTTCATTTCTTTATACAGTGGCTTTGGCACAGAAAGGTAAGTGTATGCTACAGGATCCATGTCCTTCAATGATATGCTCAGCTGTAACTTGTCAATGCATCAAATGTCATCCTCTGATGTGGAAAAAGAAGAACATTCTTCCTGCAGCATTTTCTGTACAAACAGTCGAAGCCTAGAATGGGCTGTTTAAGTTTTCCACCTTTCATCTCTAACATAGGCATGAGGAGTTCTTTGTGGTCTACTCGATCAGCGGCCAGTGAAAAAGTGACTTCAATTAATCCATTACGTACGGTGTGTTCTGTCCATTTGCAGCAGTTATTTAAAAACCTTCAGGTGCATCCAATAACTCAGAGACATCCTTCACTCTTTCGTGTGGTAAGTGTTTTCTTTTCCACTCCTCATCCACAATGCAGACTTGAGATCCTGTATCCCACAGTGCTCTGGTTCTGCAGCCTTGTATGTAACAGTCAAGTTCGACCAGGCAACGGTGACTGTTCTTTGTCTGTACATGGGTGACAGTTGTTCTTGGTTGAGTGAATAGTGAATGAGTACTTGACAAATCTTTGAGCAGTAACTGTCCTTTTACATAATACACATCATCTGAGTTCCCTTTCATTGCCAGAATGACCACAATAACGAGACTGTAGGTGGAAAAATACGCTGTTGCTGGTTACTCCTTGTCCCGCGACCTGAGAAGCCTCGTTAGTGTGGGTAAGGTTAGATTCCCTTTGCCTTCAAGGTAGCTCCTCAGTTGCAAGCCTGGTGCTATTTCTCGAATAACAGCATCAATTTCACGAAATCCCTTACTAATACCATGTTAAATTTGATGAGCCAAACTGGAGAAGGTAAGTTTGTCCTTTTGACCTGGTTCACCTATTTGGCCAGCAATTTTGAATTTTCCGCAGTGACAAATGAGGTTGGTGGGTTTGTTGAGCAGATGCCTGGTTTTCGGTCAGTGGTTGAGGGACTGTTCTGTAAAGGTTGGCTTTTTCCTGATGTGATGAAGCCAATGCCTGCCGTAAGGTCTCTATTTCTCCTTGTAACTGGTCTTCCTTTTGCACATTAACAGCTTGCTCTTGCACTGTCTGCGTTGGGCCTCTGCCTTTTTAGATCTAGTGTTTTCTTGGCTAGTTGTTGTAGCTCCAGTATTTTATCTTTCAAAGTAAGCAGTTCAGCCATACCTTGATCTTCAATCTTCAATCTCAAGTCCTCCATCTTTGATGATTCAATATTCGGCCTTGGACCAGTATCACGCTGCAGCAGAACTGTTGCCCCGTAGAATTGATGACACCACTCTCCTGGTACCAATGGTTGACTTCAGATTGCAGGAAACTCTTTCTAAGCAGCAGTCAGAACTCCACAGAGAGATGCCATACTGGTCACGCTGGTCACGTGATACTACGTCGCCCTCATGTGGTGCTAATTAACAACAGCTAACTATTCAGCTATCCATTCACTGGACTGCGCAGACAAGTGGGCTAAATGGTATAAATATTTTTGTAGATAAACTGTGAAATCTGGTGTCATGAGATGGCCTTAAAGATCTAAAATTCATTCCAGATACACAATATTACCATTTCTCTTGAACATTGTTCTCAAATCTGCCTAAATGTGTGATAGTGAGCACTTCTGCTGTGCTGAGATAATCCATCCCACCTCACAGATGCGTCACATCAAGATGCTGATTTGACGTCATGATTAGTGCACAGGTGTGCCTTACACTGTCCACAATCATCGGCCACACTGAAATGTGCAGTTTTTGTGTCTCTGGATTGACTTTACAGCTGCAGATGTGATGTGTGATAGTTAACAACTTTGGAGAAGTTCCTAAAAAAATGATAAAGAAAGTGATGTCATCCCCCCAACAGTAAACACTGTTCATGTAAGCACATTTTATTACTTATCACTTACTTATTTCTTCTTTGGAGTTTTAATAAAATATATATATATATATATATATATATATATATATATATATATATATATATATATATATATATTTTTTTTTTTTTAATTTATGATATTCTGACATGGTTCTATTATATTTATTTTATTCAGAATTTTATTCAGAGCAATATAGTTTTTACAATTTTCTCAACAGTTTGCGCCGTTTTTTTTTTGGGTTTTTTTGTTTTTCTTGAGTAAATTTGATGAACATGACTTGCACCAGGTTCTGCTGCTGGTTGGACTATTCTATGACAAATACCTTTGCAATGATCACATGGTTTGGTTTGTTTAAGTGTAAATTGATTAAATATGGTTGTTGATCACAAATGAATTGAGAAGAAAAAAGAGTAATGAATCAGAATCAGAATCAAATTTATTGCCATGGTCAGTGGGGATCCCACCATTGAGGAAAGTGCTTTGGAATAAAGTGCCTTAAATATAATGAAATTAAAATAAATAAATTAAAAAAAAACAACAAAGGCAGATCACGAATTCAACAGTCTGACGGCCGAGGCGAAGAAGCTGTTCCTGTGACGGGAGGTTCTGGCATACAGGTCCTGAAGAGGGGGCAGGCTGCAACCGATCACCTTCTCAGCAGAACGTACGATGCGCTGCAGTCTGCTATTGTCCCTGTAGGTGGTGCTATTGTACCAGACGGTGATAGAGGAGCTGAGGATTGGATTGGATTGAGGACTCGATGATGGCCGTGAAGAACTCCACCAGCAACTTCGTCGGCAGTCGTAGTTTTCATTGCTGCCTCAAGAAGAACATTCTCTGCTGGGCCTTCCTGATGAGGGACCATATGGTTGGCTCCCATTTGAGGTCCTCAGTGATGGTGGTTCCAAGGAACCAGAAGGAGTCCACAATGGGAATGGGTGAACCAGCCAACATGAGAGGGGACGGAGAAACTGTTACTCTCCTGAAGTCTATGACAATCTCCACTGTCTTCTGGCCGTTGAGCTCCAGGTTGTTGTGGCTGCACCAGGACACCAGCCGCTCCACCTCCCTCCTGTAAGCCAGCCTGTATTTCTATCTGAGATGAGCCTGATGATGGTGGTGTCATCCGCAAACTTGATCAGCTTCACAGACTGGTGGCTGGAGGTGCAGCAGTTGGTGTACAGGGAGAACAGCCATGAAGTGAGAACACCGCCCTGTTGAGGGTCAGAGTGTCGGAGACAGTCGTCCCCAGCTGCACACGCTGACTCCGGCTGGTCAGGAAGTCTGTAATCCATCTACAGAGGGAGTCAGGCACGTTGATCTGGCGAAGCTTGTCCCCAAGCCGAGCTGGAAGAACTGTGTTAAAAGCAGAGCTGTGCCACTGGTCTGTAGTCATTCAGTCCTGTGATCCTGGCTTTCTGCCCGGTCTCCTACCTTGTTTTGAGGGTGTCTTGTCCTATGATGTTTCGTTATCCTTTAAGTATTCCATTCAGAAAAAAGAAGTGGTTTACATATTCACTTTTGAACTGCAGAATCAAGCAGTTAAAAGCAAATACAATGGGTCAGATGCTCGAACAAAGCCATGTGTGTAGCCAGACTTTCAGGTCAGGCCATTCAAAATGAGAATTTATTGAGATCTTGTCCCTTATTAATTGGTGACAAAGTGGATAATACACAGGATGATTTTTTGCAGTTATTGCTCCAGCTTAAACACGTATGGTTTGTGCACAAAAGATTTATCCTGCACTTGTTCTGAAATTTGGTTCATTGATTAGGTTATGGACAATGCGTTTTGAAAGTAAGCACGCTTACTTCAAGAGATGTTCCATACATTTTAAAAACTTCAAAAACATTTGCTTAACCCTGTCTGAAAGACATCAGATGTATCAAGCATACATTTCAGCTGGACCAAGATCTAATGAGCTTTTGCAAGTAAGACAGTTGTGCCTTTTACTCTCAGATGCACAGTGATGCAGTTCAACATTCGGTGAAGGAGTTCAGATTTTTAAAGACAATAGTGTGTCTCAACAGAGATAAATTACAAAGGAACATCATACAAAAAAAGGGCATTTTCTTGTGTCAAAAATTAGTCAGTGAAATTTGGAGAACTTAGAATTTTAATTCAACATGTTACAGGAGTGTATTTTGTCATGGATACCCATGACGCTGATTATCTTCCTGAATACCATCTCTATTCGGTGAAAAAGGAGAGCACAAGGTTGTTGTGCCTGAACATCAATGACCTGGCAAATTTTTAACAATTAACACCATGCATTGTTAACGGAAAACAGACAAACATGTAGGCTTGGTAAGAGAACAAAAGTTGAGTATTTTAAAATGTACAAAACAAGGATTACTACGTTATACTATTATTAAGCAATTACAAAACACGTAGGACAATGTGAAGACATCTGCTACTCCAAAGAAAAGAAAGCGAAAGCATCGCTCTGACTCAGACACTGATGATATCCCTCTTGAACAAACAGCTGCAATCCTTGACATAGATGCTTTAAAATTATTGCCCCTTGGAGAGACCCCAGAGACTCAGCAAGACAAAAAGTCAAAATTGAAGATGATGACCCAGATGGGATGGAGAAAACGGCTCCTTAGTTTCAAAAACACCATTTGTGTGTGGAAAAGCAAGAAGTTCTTAGATTACCTCACAAAGTTAAAGCTTATGAGGGGAGAGGTGAGAGAATGCTCTGATGACCTCAAGGATATGGTGCCGCTCCTACTTTGTTACTTTGATGAGAAGGAAGATGCAATGTTCTTTTTCGTGGAGCCTTGCAGGAGAGATAAAGATGGACAAAGTTCCAGTGACTCACATCATTGTGGTGTGTGGTATGTGAAGGATTTTCTTTATAATCATCATCTGTTTGACATGGCTAAGTAGGCAGATCCAAACGCAGTGGTTGCTGGCCGACAGATGACTCGGAGGACGAGGTTAAATTAACAATTTAATGACAGACGAACAAGATATATTACACAGACGAACTGAAGAGAACAAAAGGCGCCGGAACCCAAAAAGTGGACCGGGAACTACACGTAGGGACTGGGAAAAAATCTGAAACGAAAGAGAGGCGAATTAGAATCGAGCTTATTAAAGAGGAGAACACAAAAACGCTCGGAGATCAACTCACGAGACTGACTAAACAAAAAGCGCTCGGTGGTGGCCAAAACACACACTCACACGAGGATATAACGATCTCTACGATAAATGAGAAATGAGCTTCGCAGAAAACGCTCACACGCGGGTAGATATAGCGGAGGAGAGAGAGAGGAGTAAACAGAAAACGGAGCTAGCAAGAACGCGGAACAAAGGAAGCGGCTGAGACGGAACTCGAGCGCGCACAGGAATTTAGAAGGTTCAGAAAGTCAACGAGAGAATTGAGTCTTGAGAGAATTTACCATTGGTACGAGACGAAACGAAACCACCTGGTAACTCGAGCTGGCGTTGACGGGAAGATATCCATGAGAGCGCTGATGAGACGATGAGCGCCAGCTGAGTTGCCAGTGAAGCTGGGGAAATACAGGGAAACGGAAACAAGACACAACCGGGAATCACCAAAATAAAAGTGTGACGAACGTGCGCATGACAGTACCCCCCCCTTTAAGGAGGGCCTCGAGGCACTCTACCAGGTCTATCAGGGTGACTAGTGTGGAACTCAGAAATGAGGGTAGGGTCTAAAATGAGTGACCGAGAAACCCATGAGGGCCATAGCCCTCCCAGTCTACCAAATACTGAACCCCCCGGCCACGACGTCTGCTATCCAGAATCTTGTGGACCGTGTAAGCAGGGTGATTATCAATGGTGAAAGGAGGGGGAGGAGGAGTTTCAGAGGCTGCATGGAGTGGGGATGAGGAGACTGGCTTAAGCAAGGAAACATGGAAGGTTGGGTGGACGCGAAGAGAGTCTGGAAGTTTCAACTTGACTGCAGAGTTGTTGATTGTCTTCTCGATCTTGAAAGGGCCAATGTATCTGGGAGAGAGTTTTCGTGACTCACCCGGAAGCTGTAGATCACGCGTAGAGAGCCAGACCTTGTCGCCGGGTTGGTATGAGGGCGCAGGGATTCGGCTCCGGTCTGCTAGTCTCTTATTGCGTTCCGAGGTGAGAGATAGAGCTGCTCTGGCGCGGGACCAGGTCTCTCGGCAGCGTTGTAGGTGGTGGGTCACTGACGGAACGGAGGTCGCAGCTTCTTGGGAGGGAAACAAAGGAGGCTGATAACCAAAAGCGACCATGAAGGGAGACATGCCCGTAGCAGATGAGATGAGGGTGTTATGGGCGTATTCTACCCATGGAAGGTGAGATGACCAGGAGGAAGGGTCTTGAGCAGAGACGCATCTAAGTGCAGACTCAAGATCCTGGTTAGTCCTTTCCGTTTGTCTATTGGTCTGAGGATGATGGCCGGAGGAAAGGCTTGGTGATGCTCCCAGAGCCTTTAGGAAGGAGCGCCAGACCTGGGAGGAGAATTGTGGTCCCCTGTCTGAGACCACGTCACTGGGGATCCCGTGAAGGCGGAAGACGTGTAGAACCAGCAGATCAGCAGTCTCAAGAGCGGATGGCAGTTTCGGCAGGGGGATGAAGTGTGCCATCTTAGAGAAGCGGTCCACCACTGTCATGATAGTGGTCATGCCTGCTGAAGGAGGAAGACCAGTTACAAAGTCCACGGCTATGTGGGACCAAGGACGACCAGGAAGCGGTAGTGGTTGAAGGAGACCAGCTGGAGGACGGTGGGAGGACTTGGCTCTGTTGCAGGTGGTACAAGCCCTGCAAAAGTCCTTGATGTCCCGAGTCATGCCTGGCCACCAGAAACGTTGGCTGATGAGATTCAGTGTGCGGAACATACCAGGATGGCAGGCGAGTTTGGAAGAATGACCCCACTGGAGGATCTGTGGTCTTGTCGGTTCGGGGACGAACAAGCGATTAGGGGGACCAGAGCTGGGAGCTGGGTGATGTTTCTGGGCTTCCAGGACAGCCCTCTCCACGTCCCAGCTGGCGGCTCGGATGAAACAGGACGCTGGAAGAATGGTCTCCGTCTTCTCAACAGGATCAGCGGGATCATGTAGGCGAGAGAGAGAGTCGGGCTTGAGGTTTTGGCTCCCTGGACGGTAAGTGATGGAAAAATTGAATCTTCCCAGGAAAAGAGCCCACCGGGCCTGACGAGAGTTAAGGCGTTTAGCGTTCTGCAGATAGGTCAGGTTCTTGTGGTCGGTAAGTACCATGAAGGGGGTTTCGGTGCCCTCTAGCCAGTGCCTCCACTCTTGTAGGGCAGCCACCATCGCCAGTAACTCACGATTGCCAATGTCATAGTTCCGTTCAGCAGGAGTCAGTCTTCTAGAGAAGAATGCGCAGGGATGTACCTTTTGGTCGTTGGGGTCCCGCTGGGAAAGCACCGCACCCACCCCAGAGTTTGAAGCGTCCACTTCCACAATGAATTGGAGTCTTGGGTCTGGATGACGAAGGATGGGGGCGGAGGAGAATAGAGTTTGTAGTTTAGTGAAGGCTTGTTCAGCTTCAGGAGTCCAGGAAAATTCCTTCTTGGTCGAAGTAAGTGAGGTCAGTGGGGCGGCAACCTTGCTATAGTTCCGAATGAATCGGCGGTAAAAGTTAGCAAATCCAAGGAACTGCTGGAGCTGTTTGCGGTTGGTGGGAGTTTTCCAGTTTGAGATTGCTTCAGTCTTAGCTGGATCTGGAATAAGACGTCCCTCTCCCAGAATAAAACCCAGGAAACTGACCTGTTTGGCGTGGAATTCACACTTCTCAGCTTTGCAGAATAACTTATTCTCCAGCAACCTCTGAAGTACGAGGCGGACATGTTCCTGATGTTCCTCCTCCCCTCTCGAGAAAATCAGGATGTCATCCAAGTACACATACACAAAGTGATTAATCATGTCCCTGAGAACATCATTAACTAAAGCTTGAAAAACAGCTGGGGCGTTGGTTAAACCAAAAGGCATGACTCGATATTCAAAGTGTCCCAGGGGGGTCTTAAAAGCAGTCTTCCACTCGTCTCCCTCTCGTATGCGAACCAAGTGATAGGCGTTACGGAGATCGAGTTTGGAGAAGATGGTGGCCTGATTCAGAGGTTCAAAAGCGGGGTCGATGAGAGGAAGGGGATACTGATTTCTGATGGTGATTGAATTTAGGCCACGATAGTCAACGCAAGGGCGTAAGGTCTTGTCTTTTTTACTCAGGAAAAAGAATCCCGCCCCCAGGGGGGAGGAGGAGGGACGGATCAGGCCTGCCGCAAGAGACTCGTTGATATAGTTTTCGAGTGCTTCTCTCTCAGGTCGAGAGACATTATAGAGTCTGCTAGCGGGAAAGGGAGCCCCAGGAACCAGATCAATGGCGCAATCGTAGGGACGATGCGGGGGGAGAGACAGGGCCTGATCTTTGCTAAAAACCTGCCCCAGATCATGGTAGCAAGAGGGAACACGTGAGAGGTCAGGAGGGGAGGGAGGTAGTGGATGAGGGAGAGCGGAGTGCGCAGAACGGAGGCAGTGAGAGTGACAAAAAGTGCTCCAACCTGAAACCTTGGATGTAGACCAATCGATGTGAGGATTGTGAAGAGAGAGCCAGGGAAAACCAAGGACCAACGGGGATGAGGAGGCCGGAAGGACCAGGAAGGAGATCACCTCAGTGTGGTTGCCAGACAGGGTGAGAGTCAAAGGTGAGGTGCGGTGCGTGACACACGGAAGAGGACTGCCGTCAATTGCTGAGAGGGAACGAGGAGTGTCCAGCCTGATGAGGGAGAGGGACATAGAATCAGCAAAGGCGGCGTCTATAAAATTGTCATCAGCACCGGAATCAATAAAGTCTTCAACAGAGGTGCATGAATCATTTTCACGTAGTGAAGCGGAGAAGATGATTCTACCTACTCTGGTGGTTAAAGGAACACTGACCTCTTTGTCGGAGACGAGAGGAAGACGGGGGCCCCTGGGACGGGTTGGACAGGCACGGATTATGTGGCCAGGTCGACCACAGTACAAACAAAGTCCGCGAGAAATTAGAGGCTGGCGTTCTTCTGGTGTAAGTCTCGTTCTCCCCACCTGCATAGGCTCAGATTGATCTACTGGGGAATCTGACTGGGAACAAGGTTCTGGTGGTGAGAACGGGACTGAAGGCACCAGGTGAGGGATGGACCGTCTCCGCCGGGCATGCTCTCTTATGCGGTTGTCGATTCGAATAACGAGGAGAATTAGCTCCTCCAGGGAGTTAGGCTCATCACGTAAGGACAACTGGTCCTGGACACTGGATACTGGGTACTGGATAGGCCGTTAGAAAAAGCGGACATGAGAGCCGATTCGTTCCAGTCAGCCTCTGCGGCTGCTATGCGGAAGCGAACAGAGTATTCGGACACAGACTCGCTCGGCGTGTTCTGAGCCATGGAGATGAGACGCTGAGAGGCACTGGGTCCACTCTTAAATGGGGCGTCAGAAACCCTTCGCATCTCCAAAGAAAAGCTCTTAAAGCTGTAGAGAATGGGAGAGTCTGATTCCCATAAGGAGACAGCCCACTGACTGGCCTTGTCACGTAGGAGGTTCATGCAGTAAGCTCCTCTGGCTCGGTCCGTCTTAAAGTTGGACGGTTGTAAATCAAAAACTAGTGAACATTGGATTAAAATTTTTTTACAGAAGCCTGGCTTACCTGCATAAACCTCCGGCGTGGGAATGGTCGGTTCACGTCCGCTGGTAACAGGTCGTTCTGGATCAGCTGCAGAGGCTGTTGCTGAGACCGGCGCGGAGGCGCCTGATTCAGCAGAAGAGGCAGACATGCGCTGCAGCTGGTCCAGGACGCTCTGGGTCGCTCTCTCAAGAGTCGTGAGTCTCGAGTCCTGAATGCCTATAGCCCTCTGTAGGTCAGCAACAACTGCTGGATCTGGGGACTGACCAGGTGGTTCTGACATGGCTAAGTAGGCAGATCCAAACGCAGTGGTTGCTGGCCGACAGATGACTCGGAGGACGAGGTTAAATTAACAATTTAATGACAGACGAACAAGATATATTACACAGACGAACTGAAGAGAACAAAAGGCGCCGGAACCCAAAAAGTGGACCGGGAACTACACGTAGGGACTGGGAAAAAATCTGAAACGAAAGAGAGGCGAATTAGAATCGAGCCTATTAAAGAGGAGAACACAAAAACGCTCGGAGATCAACTCACGAGACTGACTAAACAAAAAGCGCTCGGTGGGGGCCAAAACACACACTCACACGAGGATATAACGATCTCTACGATAAATGAGAAATGAGCTTCGCAGAAAACACTCACACGCGGGTAGATATAGCGGAGGAGAGAGAGAGGAGTAAACAGAAAACGGAGCTAGGAAGAACGCGGAACAAAGGAAGCGGCTGAGACAGAACTCGAGCGCGCACAGGAATTTAGAAGGTTCAGAAAGTCAACGAGAGAATTGAGTCTTGAGAGAATTTACCATTGGTACGAGACGAAACGAAACCACCTGGTAACTCGAGCTGGCGTTGACGGGAAGATATCCATGAGAGCGCTGATGAGACGATGAGCGCCAGCTGAGTTGCCAGTGAAGCTGGGGCAATACAGGGAAACGGAAACAAGACACAACCGGGAATCACCAAAATAAAAGTGTGACGAATGTGCGCATGACACTGTTCCTCTTATTAACTCCCCCAAGGAGATTATGTTGTCACTTGCGTTCGTTTGTTTGTTAGTCTGTGTTCAAAATAACTTGGGGGAAAAAAAGTTTTCAGGTGTGGTCCAGATCACCATCTGGATCATAGATAGATTCTGTAACATTGTGATATAGGATAAAATAAAGCATTTTTGCATATAATTCCACATAAAGTGGTCCGAAAACTTGGGGAGAAAAACATACGCAACAAGTTCTACAAGACATCAAAGACTATCCGGAAAAGTGGAAAGGGTCAAAAAATTTGACTCCATAAAGGGGATAGAGTAGGACTAATATGTATGGTTTAATGTACAATATTGGGGGAACTGTACATTTATTGTCGTTAAAATGTTAAGGTTAAATAACAAAAAAAAAAAAAAAGCTTTCCTCTTTTGCTCATCAATTCTTCATCATCAGAAATGTAATCTTACTGTATGCCTGTATGCTTGTTTGCTCCGCTTCACTGTAAGGAGGTTCATGTTGAGTGTTGACCGGAGCATTGTACACGACATCATCCCATCCTTCATGACTTCCCTCTGCTTGATCTTTGGAAGCTATTTTTGTTTTAACATCCATTATCCATCAGCCCTGTCGTCAACTCTGGAGTTTCTGCAAAGGTGTGTGTGTTTTTTTTTTGTTTTAAAATCTTTTTTATTCAATTTGTTAATTCAACTTGGAGCTAAATAAACTGGGAGTTGCAGTGACTTGTGGGTTGAGGAGACGACGTATTGTGCCTCTTGTGCTTCAGTAAGTGAAGCTGTTATGAATATTGTCATCTGTCTCTCTTCTCTTTCAATAGGTGTTTTTTCTCCATCAACCCCGAGAAGGGAACAAAAGTGCAAAAGACACGCCTGCAGGTGAACCCAAGAGTCCTCACCTCAAAGTTTTGTGAAATGTTTAAATGTGCACATCGTCATTTGGAAGGTTTATGAAATATTGAACTTTCCAAAATGTTATATGCACTTGTTGAACTGTTTATTACATTATGCCCAATTTGGGTATATTGACTTGAAAACTAGGTGTGGGGTCATTATGTTGCATGTTTTAATCCTGCCCAATTCATAGGAAAGCTCATCTTATTCACCTATTTTTTAATTCTGTGTTAGCGCCCAAGCTGCTGTGATGTTGATGATGCTGTGATGCTGTATTGAAGTAAAACTATTACTTAACGGTTAAGATCGGCGCTGCTATGAGGTGGATCCGGAGACTCTGTTCCCAGAGTTGGCTGAGTTCTGGGTGGTGGAGTCAGATGGGTTCCCGCTTGAGCTTCTCCTGCGCCTCATGGCATCCGCCACCCGTTGTATAGAAGTTGAGCTCTCACTCCACCGCCAGCTCAAGAATCACACTCCACTGGCTCTAGGACTGAACGTGGTCAGGTACGGAGCTTACTGCCAGGTGGAACTGGCATCACACTAGCCCACGATCTACAAATTCCCATCTCGCCGCTCCAATAACGTGTAGTTGTGTGTTACGGAGATGATAAATAGACGTTATGTATTGTAAGAATGTGTCTTCAACCTTTTTTTTTTTTTTTTATACACCTTACATACTGTAATAATATGGATATTATTAAGAATACATATTAGAAAAACCACAAGAGGTGAGTGAAATCTTTCACTAGATTCCTGTTCAGGGAGCACTACTCCACTACCCCTGTGAGTTTGGATTGTTTTTACTCTAGAATTATAAAATAAATTGACTATGTACTGTAATAACATGTATATTATCAAATATATATATCTATATATATATATATATCTATATATATATATATATATATATATATATATATATATATATATATATATAAAACCCACAAGAGGTTAGTGAAATCCTTCACAGGATTCCTGTTCAAGGTGCTCTTGCCTAGTTTGGATTGTTTTTACTGTAGAATTATGAAATAAATTGGCCCTATGTACTGTAATAACATGCGTATTATTAAAAACATTATATTAAAAAAAACTGTGGATTCCTGTTCAGGGTGCTCTTGGGAAAAAAAAGTCACATTAAGATAGGTTATTTAGTAACCATGGGTGGCATTTATTAATTTTCTTTTTTTGTTTAACTGTGCATCAATCAGAACACCATCCAATTATAAACATTACCTTTCACACAGCCAGCGCATTTCCAAATTATTTGATTTCCAATGGCATTTTGGGGGATTTTTGCACATGTTGAATGGTATCACTCTCTGCATTTGTGGCACTGCGCCATCAACTCTTGGAAATGCAAGGTTCGACACACACAGTTCACTTGTGTTGTACTTGGTTCTTTGTCCATCTTCATTCCAAAATGAACTTCCTTTTTGCAAAAGGAATTGAAGAGCTGAGCCCTCAGGCGGTTCTCGTTGAACTCACAGAGTTCAGGTTGCTGACCCTTACATATACATAATATCCACGTTGTTACAGTACATACTACAGTATAGTAGATTTAACTAATCTCTTGTAGTTAAAAAAAAAATATATATATATATTATATCCATGTTATTACAGTACATAAAGTCAATTTATTTCATAATTCTACAGTAAAAACACTCCAAACCCACAGGGATGGTAGCCAAGAGCATACTGAACAGGAATCTAGTGAAATAATATCCATATTATGACAGTATATAAGGTGTATTGAAAAAAAAATAAATAAAAGACACATTCTTACAATACATAACATATCTAGTTATCATCTCCATAACACAGAACTGCACTTTACTGGAGCTTACTGAGTCGCTACCGTAACAACACAAATAGACGCGCATTTTTTTTTTTTTTTAGTGGGCTGGCGAGATGGGAATTTGTAGATCGCGGGCTTGCGTGATGCCAGTCGTTCACTGCGGAGCATAAGTCCGCCTCCTCCATACACAGGGGAATACCGAGGAGAATGCCGTCGCTGATCGGAGGGGCGGGCTGAGCCCAGCCGTCCAGATCATAGCCGTGCTGATCATCGCTGCTCCTCCTGGAGAGACCAGTCGGCTGCTCTCACCTCCGCTCCCGCCAACCGCGTAGGAAGAAAACTTTGGATCTAAAACTATGCATCTAAAAGTCTAAAGTCTAACTTGAATAAAAATACGATGCATTACTTTGGTATCGAGTCTGTTTCTTCTCTGCCCAAAATTAGGGTTTATCACCCGCCAGGTTATCTTCCGGTTCCGATCAGCGCGATCTCGAGTGGCAGCTCTCCGGCTTCAAAAATGTGTTTTTGTTTGACATCTCAGGGGACTGAGCAGTATAGTAACGGTCTCTCTGCCTCCTCATCCCTGATGCCAGAACCGAGTTTCAATTCTGCCAGTAATTCTTCTTATTCCTCAGACTCACCAATTTCCAGCAGGGGTCGCCACCTCTTCAGGGGATTGCGGAGTAGGCTCAGTGTGCCAGACCGGCTCTGTTCTGTTGCGCAATGTCTGATGCGATGTCTCTCTGTGATTCTGTTCTCTGCAGCCCTCCAAACCTCTCAGAGGCAAGCAGGACATCGTCATCTACATCTACATCTACTCGATTGTCCATCTTAGGAGAATTGCAGTGTCAGATCAAGGTACACTGCAGCCCGAGTCTGTTTTTGAACGAGCGGGACTTGAGGTCCCCACAGGAGTGGGCGCTTTGCACCAACGGCCCTTTCGTCCTGGACCCGCCCCGGATTGCGGGTCTGCTCCTGCGCTCAGGGTGAATGTCTTGACAGAGTATCTTCCGAATTGAAAGCGCCTGTCTCCTCACCTGCCCATATGGATCGCGAAGATACTCGGTCATTGACACGCCCTTCAATTTTGCAGTCAACCCCCAGGTTCTGCGACACCACATGAACCTGGGTGAACTCAGAGAACCAGCGGTCATGTCTGATGGAGGAGGTCCGCGCTCTCCTGTCAAAGGAAATAATCGAGCTAGTGCCAAAGCGATCCTCCAAAACTGGGTTTTACTCAAGGTACTTTCTGGAACCCGAGATGACAGGAGAGTGGAGACCTGTTCTGGACCTCAGTCTCACAGACAGTGGTTCCGGATGTTGAGTACCAGGAGACTCCTGAAGTACGTCAGAGTGTGAGAGTGGATGACCTGCATCAATCTTGCAGACGCCTACTTCCACAACCTGGTTTGGCCAAGTCACAGGAAGTTTCTCTGGTTTGGGCTAGAGGGTCAGGTGTATCAGTACACATGCCCACCCTTCGGCTCTCTAGCGCCTCGCACCTTCGCCAATTGCATGGAGGCGGGGCTCGAACCACTAAGGATACAGGGTCTGTGGATTCTGACGTACTTGGACTACTGGTTGATTCTAGCCAGGTCCAAACAGGAGTCATGAGCGCACATGAATGCTGAATGCTTTCCTGCAACGTCGCTTGTTGTTTATTCTGGTTCGGAGAGTGAAAACTCAGGTTCGGAGTGCGATCGTGGTGACTCTGGTGTGCCCAAGTGCCCCCTGGTTTCCAGAACTAGTGCAACTCGTGAAGGGCAAGTTTTCGGACTTGCACCTCCAAGCAGGATGAGCCCTGAAGTCACCTACCCACCTGGGACGTCCTGTTAGAGTGTGGCGGGTTCGGACTCGGATAAATGAGACAAACGGCGATAACAAGGTATTCCACGCTATTAAAAACGCAAAGTTCCTTCTACCAGAAGACTCTACGCTGCATAAATTTGCATTTTGAAAAATGGTGTGTGGAAAACGCTATCTCTTTGTTTTCCATCCCTGAGCTCCTGTCCTTTTTACAGTTCCTTTTGGACAGAGGTAGAGTGTATCCACAATCAGGGTCTTCCTGGCTGCTATTTCATCAAAAACTGAGTTCGTGGATCAGACGGCAATCTGCAGAAACCTGCTAGTGGCACGCTTCCAGAATGGAGCTCGCAGACTCCGACCCCATCGGGACCGCTGTACCCTCAGTCAATCTGACTGTATTTGTTTTGGTATTGATGGCTCCCCAGTCACCCTCCGTCCCAATCCAGCCTTCCAACCCAAAATTAACTCTTCCTCCTACAGATGCATCAGTTTGAGAGACTTCATGCCACCTCCACATGATAATGCATCACAGGCTCTCCTGCACACTCTGTGTCCAGTGAGGGTGCTGGATTGCTACTTAAAAAGGGTGAAATGTTTTAGACGGTCAGAGTGTCTCCTTATCTGCTATAGGGGTAGCACTCTCTACTCAGCGTCTTTCTTTCTGTCCAAGGTCAGCCACCTGCCTATCTTACGAGTTAGCGGGACAGCCTGCCCCGGAGGGCACTCGGACACACTCTACCTGTGGCATGGCTTCCTCCACAGCCCCGCCAGTGGAGCCCCTACCAGGCACCTTGAGGTCTGATCAGGTGCATTCTCTTCAGGTACAATCCTTCACCTTATTACGCATTACAACCCCTGGTCTGGGAAGAAAAGACCTGAATTCCCCTTTTGGACATCTCCTTCCATCATAGTAAGCCACTTGAACCTCTCTTAGAGTGTTGTATTGGTAACAGGTTAGTGGCTCAGAGACACCTCGCTCACCTTTCTCGCAGGTGAACCAGGTGCTCGCTTCCCGTCCGCCACCTTCATTTGCAGGACTCATGACGGACAGGACTTGGTTAAATTAATTCTCCCTTTTGGGGTTTGTTTCTTACAGGCCAAGGACAATGTGTCATCTTGAGCCTGCATTTGTTTCCAAGCTTTGGTTCACTATCCCTCTCCATTACAGTCGCCACCCTGGGACTCTAGAGAGGGTTGGCCTCCCCTTTAGGTTCATGTATGAGTCTTACATAGTGTTAACCAAGCTTCTTGCAGTCACCCCTAAATGCTGTTGGAGATACACACTGAAGGAGAACAACGAGGAGATTTCTAAAAGATTTTACATTATGCACTGATAGAGAAGAATTTGCCAAAAGTTATTCACTTTTCGTTTTTCAATTGTCTCCAGCAGATGACAGCGAGGCACTGTCCACCGTTTCAAACAGGACCCTGAGATTTGAAATAAAATTCCTTTACCTCACACCGTGACTCTCATTGTCTATACTTGCTACGACTCCATTTTGGAGATTCATGCTAAAAGACAGGCGCTTGTAGACTATTATTAGAAGAGGCATGAACAGATGTGTTCTGCGGAGTGTGGGCCTTCGATCAACTTTCAACGACAATCAAAACCCCCAACTATTTTGTCATCAATACTCATGCCTCCCATAAACCGGGCGAAGATTGCTTAGCTTTAACACTGGAGAAAGATAGGAAGTCCACTTTTTTTTATTCTTACGGTCTTTTATCAGATTTCTGGACAAATACTCTCAAGAGATCAAGTATCATGACACTCATCTGCAACATATCCTGCCTAATGTCTGCTGTTATCATTGCATCAACGATCTCTCACAATGTGGCTGCGGATTACCATTTGAACAAACAGACAGTATAAAGATGACCCGATGAAAAATGATCTCATGGTGTACAACTTGAAAGAACATCAACATCTCAACGTAAAAAGAGGTCTGCCCATCCAAACAATACAACTGTACCCTGTTGGTTTGTAAAAGAAAATTACAAGACAATCTGAAAGTACGTAGATACGGATTTGTTTTTTTGTTTTTTTTTACTTCATGGAAAACTGTACTCTAATTGTGTTTGATGTGTGAAATGACTGTGGGGAAAAACTGTACGCTTGAAATACATTGAATAAATCAGCTTTATTGCTTCAAAGTCGTCCATTGCAGTGATAATATCTCAGGTTTTCTTTTCCTTTTCATAGTAGTCTCTGTATCGTTGCCGTGAGGCACGACTCCATTACTCCAACCTGGGGTGAAGATGATCTGTTTTCTTTTTCTCTGTGTCGTTGTCTCTGTATCACGAGTGTGAGGGGTGACATGGTTACTCCACTGTAGGGATGAGATGATCTGTTTTCTTTTCCTCTTCAAAGCGGCTTCTTCATCACTATGTTTTAGGAGGACGCTGGTGGTTTTCACTCGCTGATATTGTGCACAAGCATCTGCATCATTCACAACGGACTGTGGGATGTTCAACTCTTAAAAACAAATTCCCCGTTGAACTCCTGACATTTTTGTTGTCCGATAATTTCTGATCAGTATATTCTGCGCTTTTACAAGCGTTTGGAGATAGATTTCTCAGAATTTGTCCGGTCAAACCATCGTTGATGCTTGAGGAAAATGTAAACTCTGGGGGCACTGATGTATCATCATCTTTATGTGACAGAGTCAGAGTCACATAACATTGCCAGTCTCACTTTTGCTTTCTTTGCAAAAAAAAGCACTTTCTTTGCAGAAGTGCATTCATTGTTTTTACTTTTTTGTATTTATGGACGCATGACCTGTTTTCATTGCGTTTTCTGGACTCTTTTGATACTCCCTGGACTTTGTTTGACCTTGCTCCGTTGGAGTCTCTTTTAGTTATCTGTTTGGACTTGGGCTGCGTCCCATTTGTGTTGGCTCTGTAGTTTTTGTTATTAAACTCTGTTTTTGGACATTTTGACATCAGCCTCTCTACACTTCCTGCACTTGGGTTCTCCTCATTGTCTGAGTCATCACACGGTCAGTGGATTTTACCTTTCAAGAGGTTCAACGCCACCTCAAACAGTCTGAATGAAGTCCGGAGAGCTGTGAAGCAATATGTCCTTACGTTTTTTTGGGTGATGCGAACAATAACCTTCTTGGCAGAAAGGTGTTTCTCTTTATACGTTCCGACATCTCAGGCTGATGGTTTGGGAAGGTAAACCATGTGACGTTGTGGAGGGAGCAGTCCTGTCCGGATAACCATGGGTCCCGCTGGTTACATCTTTAAAACTTTCCAAGAAAAAGTCTTTTGGGTTGGGGTAAATCTGATGAACTTTATTGCCAGAGAGCAAGTGACGTTTGTCGTAAATCACGCATTTTTTAACTGTGCGATTCCTGAGTGAGACGTTATTTTCATTGCGCACAATGCTAAGTTGCGGGCTCTATATCACATTGTCAGTTCCATCCTGAATGTATCCATCCACCAGATCATCTCTGACACTGTCAAAATTGATCTGCTGACTGCACTCCAAGGTCTGACTAATAGCTTTCGCCTTCGAGACGGTCTTCTTCCCTTGCTTTGTCCAGTTGGCCCTGCAGGCACAAACTCCTCAATGCTCCAACTCATCTGTCAGCTCACCAAGATAGTGATCGAGCTTTGACCTTGCTCACCTGTCGTTTGGCTGCATTATAGCCAATGTTATCAGGATTGGAGCACACCTCCTCATGTTGATATTAATTCTCCATGTACTTCTCACGACTCTCCAGGTCTTTGGCATCTGAGGGCCAACCCCGAGGCCTCCTGCTTTCCTTTTAGAAATAGTGTATGTAAGGTTTAATAAGAGTGGAGCTGCGTCTGTCAAAATGCCATACTTTGATAATTTTGAACACGCTGTAGCCCGACTGCAAGGTGCAGGTTTCGCACTATTTGAACCAAAAATACAATATCGTCATTTCAACTGATATCCCTGTCAGACTGAAGAATGCGTTCTAGCAGACCTTCAAAAGCCGGTTAAATGTTTGCGCCCTCTACCACAATAATGTTGTGATCTTACAGATGACCAGTTACGATCTCGATGTGAACATTATCCTCTCGATAGGCCAACTCATGAAGCAGTACGAGTATGTTTCTGGAGAGTTCAGCCATGTCATGTACTTGATGCTCTGGAGGGACAATGAATCTGCATGTCAGATTTACAAATTGAAATCGAACTTGAACCTCCCTGCACTGTGTTGGACTGCTGAGGATAGTTCAGGTTCGTTATGATCTGAAGCATCTAAAGTTTCATATGAAATGTTTACCTGTTTATTAAACTATTTAAAGGGACAATATCATACTCTGGTTCAGACGATGGCCCCACACCTCACGGTGATGATAAAAGATTAGTGGCTATGCTACTTATTGCGTTGAGTAAATACTGCTCTTCTTCTACACTAGCGATTAAATGGTCGGTTATGTAAGCAATCTCATCATCTATCAAATCTAACCATGATAGCTGCGATTGATTTGGTCATCCATCATATTTACAGTTGTTTTACAAAGATGAGAGGGTTAAAAAATATATATCACTGACTAGTGATGCCTCCATCCGCTTCTTCTTCTTCTTCTTCTTGTAGAATAGAATAGAATGCCTTTATTGTCATTATACACATGTACAATGAGATTTAGCCACCACCAGTGTCAGTGCAAAAGAGCAGTATAAAACGATAAATTAAAGCTCTAAGGAGTAAAATAAATATTTACAAATAAACAGATGTGCACACTCATTATTTGCAGATGGTGTATATGCCTGAGTATTATTGCACGTATCATGATAAGTTGTACATGTCACAACACAGAATGTGTTGCACATAGACAGAAAGTATTACACAGTCAGTAGTACATAGTGTCATTAGTGTTGTATGATGAGTAGAAGCCGATTAGCAGGAATGAGTCGCAAAACAGTATCAAACGTTTCCATGACCACATGTACCAGGAGGCATGGCGTGTCTGTGAAGGAGAGCGCTATCTAATTGACCTGGTTCAGATATCCGTGATCCATGTGCTGCGTGGTGAGCACTCTTACAGCCTGACGAAGACCCTGTCAACTCTCCTTCAGTATAAATAAGATTCAATAATAAAGCAGCGTGAAAACTAATGCAGAGAAATGAAGATTGAACACACACACATAAAGGGACGCTTGTTTGAATTTGACTGTTGTTTCGGTTTTTGGACTCTGTCGCCCTCTTGTGTTAATTTTGTACCGCCTTGTTTTTCCTGCCTCCTTGTTCAGAAGTACAGTTATTCTGTTCATGTATTGTGTTTTTAGTTTGTCTCCTTCTAGCGGTCAAGTTGAGTGTCTTCAGTTAGTTTTTCTCACTAAATTTGTTGGACTTGACCTTGTCTTAGTCTCCTCCCTGTTGCACTTGGGTCACCCGTCTAAGATCGTAACAATGATATTAAAATGGGGCGCGGTACATGCTTTGACCTACATTTTTTATATCCACTTTATATCACTCATATCATCTCTTTTTGATATCAACTTTATAGTGACTTGATTCACCCCAGCTACAAAGCACTCACTCGCTTGCTTGGTTCCAACACACACACACATACACAGACACACACACACACACACACACCCACACACACACATACACATACTGCCGGACCTCATGTGTATCCACTTTATATCCACTTGATCTCATTTTTAATCTCTTTTTTTTTCATTTTCTCATTTTCACTTTTCACTTTCTCTTTTTCATATACAAATTATTTTTAAGAACTTTATATCACTTGATATCAAGTTGATATCAACATGATATTAAAGGGGGTGGGTCTTCAAAAAAGGGGTAGGAAATCTGTCAAATTAGAATTTGACGAAAGGAAACACATCCCTTCTGTATTTGGCACTGTGACATTGCTGCACAAAGGAAGGACGCCCGCTGGTAATTAATCTGCCCTAGTACACTATTTTTACTGATAGATGTATGGTTGACAAAAATAAAAACACTTTCATATTTTGGCATTGAGTATTTGGCATTTGGCATTGAGTATTTATCATTTAAGAATATTAGATTTCAGGTCTCTCTCTCTCTCTCTATTCATTTATTTATTGGATTGTTGGGTGGGGCTACGCATGTTGACACACACATCTCTGTAGCCAGATGAGGCAGGGTTCCTACCACTGAAGCTTTACTGTTGATACTGTAGCTTTACTGTAGATACATACTGTAGAAAGCCTTTCCTCTTAGCATTTCGTCATAGTATGAAGACCACAGAAGTAGTGGGATACAAGCTTCGGTTTATTCCACATCAGCGTAACATCGTGTCATCGCTTGGCATGGCTTAATATCAAATTCTTCAAAGTACAAACACATTAAATAGAGGCTGGATCAAGGGCATTCCTCGTACCAGATACACTTCGTCACACTCGTGCATGTCCACATTTGGCTTCCAGGCTGAGCCACCGAGACAAGACTTTCTGGGGGCTCCAGACTTAGACTTAGACTTAGACTTTCTTTATTGTCATTGCACAAAAACACATGACAATGTTATGGCAACGAAATTTCGTTGTGGGGCCTCCGGTTTCCAAAAACAAAACTATATGTCCATAAATAAATAAATATTAGATAAATACAAGTCCAGAAGATGTACAAATAAACAAATAAACAGTATTGCAGCTACTGTCTAACATTCAGCAGCCTGACAGCACCAGGAACGAAACTGTTCCTGAATCTGCATCGGATGCTACGGAACCGTCTGCCGGATGGCACAAGGGAGAACAGTGCATAGTGGGGATGAATAGAGATGATCCTTTGTGCCTTGGATAAGCAGCGACCATCTGCTATATCCTGGATGGCAGGGAGTGGGGTCCTGATGATTTTCTCCGCTGTCCTCACCACCCTCTGCAGAGACTTCCAGTCTGATGTATTGCAGCTCCCAGACCAGACTGAGATGCAGCTGGTCAGCAGGCTCTCGATTGTCCCTCTGTAGAAGGTGGCCAGGATGGGGGGGCAGGGAAGCTCTTCTCATCCGCCGCAGGAAGTGCAGACGCTGCTGTGCCTTCTTGGCCGGGGAGGAGGTGTGGAGTGACCAGCTAAGATCGTCTGTGATGTGCACACCCAGGTATTTGGTTGTGCTCACCACTTCCACAGCCCCGTCGTTGATGTATAGAGGGGCATGGCTGCGTCTTGATCTCCCGAAGTCCACGACAATCTCCTTCGTCTTGTCGAGATTCAGGGCCAGATTGTTCGCCTCACACCAGTCCACCAGATGTTGCACCTCCTCCCTGTAGGCCAGCTCATCATTATCTTGGATGAGACCCACAACCATTGTGTCGTCCACGTACTTCAGGATGTGGTTGCTGCTATACTTGGGGCGACAGTCGTGGGTCAGCAGTGTGAAGAGCAATGGGCTGAGGACACATCCCTGAGGGGAGCCGATGTTCTGGGAGATGACACTTGACATGTTACATCCTACTCGGACAGACTGGGTTCTGTTGGTGAGAAAGTCCAGCAGCCAGTTGCACATGGAGGTCTCCACTCCTAGGTGCTCCAATTTATGTACCAGGTCCTGTGGGATGATGGTATTAAAAGCTGAGCTGAAGTCCAGGAATGGCATCCGAACCAGAGTGTTCTTCTTCTCCAGGTGCTCCAGGCTCAGGTGGAGAGCAGTGGAGATGGCATCCTCAGTGGAGCGGTTCGGCTGGCACGCAAACTGGAACGGGTTGAATGATGCGGGGAGTATGGAGACGATGTGGTCCTTCACCACCCTCTCGAAGCACTTCATGATGGTGGATGTTAGTGCAACAAGGCGAAAGTCGTTCAGACGCGTGGTGTTAGGAAGAAGCCTTGTACCCTCAGACTGTGAAAGACATTTCTGTCTTCACCATCTCTGATGTATTTGGAATTCAGAGTGGGTGGATATCTGTTCAACATTCCATTGGTACGGAAAAACAAGTTATCGTTTAACTAACCACGAAACATGTCCCGAATGACACGTCAGATTATTCTACAATATAATATTGCTTCAAAATTATTACATTGCGATTCTGTCAATATTTGTACTTACTTGATATAGAGATTGAAATGAATTTTCTGATAATTATTCCCACTTTCCCTATTTTTCTCAACAGTGGCTTTGTGAAAACTGGTGTCTGTAAGTTTCTTTATGTTGTGTTATTTTTGTGTGTTTCTTTGTGTTTCTGGCCGTTTCTGCCAGGCTGCTAAACTTCAGTCCCTTCTTTTTGTCCTTGTGTCAGATCCGTTTTCTTGAAAACCCTCAGGTAGGTATTATCAATTCCTTTGTCCATGAGTTGAACATTTTCTCTCTTCTTCATCAGGAGTTGGTTTAAACAGTCTTCAGAAATGATCCGGTAGCAGTCCATTTCTGGCTCTTAAACATGACCCACAGTGTTTGTCTCTCTACTACCTCAGGTAACTTCAGTGCTCCTGCTCTAGCAAACAGTTAATTGGTATGTGCTCTGTAATGTGCTGTTTACATCATTCTACATATTAACGATAGGTTTTCCCCTCCACCTCGTCATACTGTACAGTACAAGTGTGGAAGTCTGAGTGTAAAGTACAGTGCAGTGTTCTCAGTGGTCTTTAATTCAAGTAAACTTCGTCTTTTGTTCATTATATACAAGTGTCTTGATTTCCTTCATTCTGCTATTGGTTATGTGGTGTTTCCATGTGACCTCCTCCTCCTTAGTGCTGACTAACTTGTCACAAGTTTGAAAGAAATGAAAATATTAGAGCTCACAGCGAGGTGGGGGCAAAACAACCAACGAAGGAAGAGCATTTGCTTACTGTGATTGATCTCAGACTCAATGGTTAATACGACTTTTGCCATCCCAGTTGTTCAACAAACACCATGGAATTACACATCATGATTAGTTACAAACTTCCCATTATGATTAATTATTTTGTATTTATCTGTCCATTACAACAGAGCATGAGTGTTTTAAGTATTTAACTGCACTCTAGGATTATTTAGCTCTCGCTGCACCTTCTGAGTCCTCTTCCTACTTCTTGGTTCATGCATATCCACAGAATGGACAAAGCTTCTGTAGAAAAAAAAACTGACTTTCATCCGCAGCCCTTACTATTTCATGATACTATGCCCTACCTACATTGTCACTTCTTATATATTATCGAGTCAACTGATTACTTTCTAGTGGTGTTGGATGGGATCATTGGAGCTGGAACAAACAGAGATTTTAGTTACTTGATGCTGTTCGAAGTCAGACAAATAATGTGGAAACATTCTGTTTTCTTCAGTCATTAAAATGCTTTTGGAAAATCTCACTGAAGGTAAAAAAATATAAATGGTTTTGGTTACTTTTAGTTTCAAAATCAATTTAAATAATTCGTTTTCATGAATCTGTATTTTGATTGTAATACAATCAAATGTGCAAGCAGTACAACTTTACTTCAGCATCAGCTGTGATCAGACCTCGAGAGAGGGATACATAGTTTGAGCCTTCATGAAGTTACTACTCAACCCTTATACACACGTGCACAAGCACAAAATTGAATGTAACGCACAAACAATCACAGAAATTAACAAACAAAAATAGACTGGCCGTAACATGAAAATGACTGACAACACAAAGCACACAAATACAAACACACACACAAACAACCTCACACACACACAAACTACCACACAACCACATGCAACCACTGTTGCAAAAAAAAAATAAAAGGAAATTGGGAATAAATTGCAGACATTACAAGAACTGTTGTTCACCCCGCTTCTTTTCAATCCCTGTATCATGTAAAATGAAGCCATGTCATATAATGACAATGCAAATGTCCTATAACTTGTCGTGTAACACATTTACAATGTAGAAGGGACTAAAATAAACATTCATTCAATCAGTCACTCATACTTGATGCCATCCCTAATCAGACTGGTGAAGAAATATCCAACAAATCCAACAAACAAGTACAAAACAAAAAAGTACTGGAGCAACATACATGAACATGAACGTCAATCTCCAGTTTTGACCCCCAAGTCTGCATATGGTATTGTTAGTACAAATTCTACCAAGAAGAACAAACCCAAACTAATAACAGCCATTGTGTACAAGTGTTGCCAATGTTCTTATTAATCATTAACTTTTATTTTATTTTACCCGATGATATTGGATAAACTATTTATCGGCTGACTCATTTACATGTAAGAAGAGACAATGTAGCTAGTGCATAGTATCCTGAGATAGTACGGTACTGCCTTATGATCACAAAGTGGTGAATTGGGGATCAGTGTCAGGATACGATCAAAGGGTGTTAGCTCAAGCTCTCAAAACAGTGGACCAAGGAAGAAACGTCTGCAAAGGCATGAACCCGGAACGATGTTCCTGGAACTGGAGATACATACATCCTTTTTTTTTGTTATTATATTTTTTTGAAGATTCACAAATTTCCCACCCATTTCATGCATTAGTCAGAAACAAAGTTGCAAAGTTTCTGAGTTACTGAGAATGTTGTTCAGTGCCTGTAACTTAGTCCAACATCATGACTGTTAACTAGTCGAGCACATTGCTGAAAGTGTTTCATTTGTAAAAAAAAAAGATTTGTTTTTAAACACCGTACCGTTTGAAAAAACACAACTCAAATGACCATAGCTGTGTCACTCATTAGATTAGATGGTCTTTCGAACTATTGCTGAAAACTACCCCTTGATGCTACACATAGGGTGCAGATGCTCCACTGCCTGTTGATCGGTATTTCTGATCTCCTTTCTGTTATGAAAAAAGGGGGGTTTATTATTAGACAAGAGTGTTATGTTTGAGACGCAGAGCAGGACCAAGTCCAGTAATGGAAGAGTCACAGGAGGCAGACAGCGGGTCGAATACAATAGTTTAATACAACAATACAAAGATACAACAAAAGGTGTCACCAAACCGGGAGAAATAAACAAAAGTCCAAGTCCAAAAGGTCACCGAACAGGGATGAGTCCACAATGGAATAATGTCCACAAAAAAATGTCGCCGAACCAGGAGAAAGAAAGCAAGCTGAGTCTGTAAATAGAGAGAACAAACCCAATGAACAGTTACAAACTAACTACGGTGGTCGTCAAAATGAACGCACGAGCAGGGAGCAAACAAAAACAAAGAGGAAGCCAGGAAGCAACACGGAGCAGATAGACAAAGGAAGGCAAAATACAAAACTCAGAGCACCAGGGTTTTAGAAAGAGTGAACAAAAGACAAGTCAACAAACGGAAAAAAATGAATGGTGTTGGAATGAGAGCAAGGGAGCGGGCCAGTTGTCCAAGGATACAATTGAAATCGATCTGGCACACGTTGCTGGAGTCCAGCAGTGCATTGCTTCTTTTGCAGCAGATATTTCTGATGTGTCGTTCATTGTTGTGTCATTTGAACTGAGAACTACAAGCCATCTCAGGGAGTGATTAGTTCACTTTTGCACATGCGCACCGTCATTTCCTCATGTCACCGTCATTTTTATTTATTTATTTTTATTTAATTTTGAAAGGTGCTACCAGAAGTGGAGTCTTGTCATTAACTTCCCTTGACTAATGAAGCGCTTAATCGTCCGCTGTAGCTCCAACAGAAGTGCTGGCTCGTGCAAAGTTCCATTAATTTCTCTTTCCGGCACAATGAACTAATCGTTCAAAGAGTAGTTAATTGAGCCGGAAAGGAAAGTGAACAAAACTTTGAACGATTAGTTCCTGGTTCAGATCTTTTAACCTGCTACTTGTGTCACGCTTAATTCAGCCCCCGCATTATGAGCTCAACTGCACTCCGTCGTCCGTCTTTGTTGAAAACATCATTAAAGCAGCTGCGTTCAGCTTGCTTGCTCTGTGGCTGAGTTTTTGCTCATTTAGTGAGCGATGTCTCTGAAGTGGTCTGCCTGTAGCTGGACCTGGTGATTTGCCGGCATATAGCGGGCTTCGTCGTACTAGCAACCCGGGGACAATGCACCTTCTGCGGTGAGGCATCTCAAGCAACTCCTGGAGTTGAGCTGCAGATTTCTACACAGTTGTGGCGGTTCAAGACTGTAAGTAACCTTGTTCCTTGTTGCCCCATCTCTCTCTCTTTCCCCTTTCATCCCTCCAGACCTCTCCCAAATCCCTCCAAAATACATGTGGGCAATACAGGGTGTATGATCCTATTGTAGGTACATTTTCTAAGCTAAAACAATGTTGCTGGTGCAGTGTGTGACCACGAACATTTTGTTTCTCTCAGGAAACTCTCAGCGGGTTGCTCAGCGGGTGGTGAGCTTCTCGCCTCAGGCGACTCGGAAACTACGTTTACAGCGCGACTACACACAAACATGATAAATGTCGGGCAGTAAAGGGTCTGATCGCTGTCTGGGCAGACAACATCATTCAAAAACAACTTCTAAAACTCCCAGAACACTCAGGTGTGCAGCTGGGAGCTGCAGGAAAATTGCTCTCTGCAGCGCAGCGCAAGGAGGCAGTCCGGGACTCGCGATTTGTGCAGGTGCTTCATAATTGATGTGTTTTCGCCTTTATTAGGCTGATAAACGTCTTATTTTACTGACAGACAGATTTGCTGAAATTAATAATGCGCTCTACAGTAACTATTGTCACTGCTGATCTCGCTGCAGCGCGGCTGTCTGCATGAGCACAGCAAAGAGGAAACACGCTGATTTTCCCCAAGTTACTGAAGATCACCAGATTATTCGTTGATCAATTCTGACGTCGGGATCTGAACTTCTCTGATTAAAACCATCAATCATTTGTCAGTAATCTCTCGAACTGTATTCTATATATATATATATATATATATATATATATATATATATATATATATATATATATATATATATATATATATATATATATATATATATATGTACATGTACAACATCAGTCACGCTCTATTATTTATGGGCATCAAGGAACAGCTTCCATTGTTTATTCAAAATATGTGTTTGAAGTCTAAGCAAGTAGGTGAGTTGTTCCATCTGATTACTTTGTCAAGCCACATCTGATATGTTGGTGGTTCAGGTTTTTGCCATTTAATTGTAATAAATTTCAGAGCAGCTGTTCGCAGTATCTGCCAGAGATAGATGTATCCCTTTCCCTCAATACCGACAGGAATCACTCCCAATACCGGTGTTTTAAAATATTTTGCAACATCTCCACCGAACAATCTATTCAGGAACTTGAAAATGTTTTCCCAAAATGAGAACAGTTTCTGGCATGTCCAAAACATGTGAGTGTGATTATCGATGTGTGCTCCACAATTTCTCCAGCAAGTGTTAGGACAGGTCTTATTCATTTTTGCAACCACCTCTGGTGTCAGAAAAGATCTTGTGACAACTTTCCATTTGAACTCCCGCCATATGTTTGCATTTGTGACATGATGTGCTTCTGTAAATATTTGTTCCCAAGTTTCAGTTGATATTTCCAAATTCAGTTCTACCTCCGATCTTGCTTTAATCTTTGAGGTGTTGTGGCAGTCCAAGTTAAAAAATATTTGGTAAATTTGACTAATTACTTTAGTTTTCCTATCACCCTTTTGAATATGTTCCATAAATTGTTCCACCGTGTTGGGTTCCCTAATTTTGGGCCACTCTTTATGATTTGAGATAAAGGTTGTAAATACCAAAAAAAATATGTGTTGGGGAGAAGGAATGTTTATTTCAACTGTTCGAAGGTATGAAAGTTCCCTTTCTTATGAAGCTGGTGTACGTATCTCAGTCCATGCTCAGCCCATTTTCTAAAATTTGAGTCAGTTTGTGATGGCGTTTGTAAGGGATGATATTGTTTTTGCCATTCCAAAGTTTAATTTTATTTTTTTCCAAATATTCCGAGTGGTGTTGGTCCAAAGTCCTGTTTCAAAAAAGGGAGGGCCTGCAATGGTTGATTACATTGGTCTTGTTCAATATCTAACCATCTTGTATTCATGTCATTCATGATCCAAGTGGTGAGAGGTTTGAGTTGAGCAGCCCAGAAGTAAAATTTTAAGTTTGGAACTTTGAGGCCGCCTCTTGCTTTAGGTAGCTGTAGGGTTTTAAGTCTTATTCGTGGTCTTCTCCCCTGCCATATGAATTTGGAAATCAATCTGTTTAGCTTATCAAAAGTGGATTTCGATACATCGACAGGAAGCAGCAAGAAATATAAGAGTTTAGGAAGTACGCTCATACGTACACTTTCTATTCTACCTAATAGCGATAGTGGAAGTAATGTCCATCGTTCAAGGTCTTCAAGATGTTCTGTACTACACTTTTATAATTTGTTTCGAATAATTTTTCCAATGTTGGTGGGATGTGTATTCCTAGATACTTAATTCCATTTGAATTCACTCTGAGTTTTGAGGTTTTATGGAATTTTTCCACTTATATCCAGTGCCATTGTTTTATCTACGTTAACTTTATAACCTCAGAAAAAGCCAAACACACAATAATAATATATAATAATAATATGCATTTGTATAAGCTTTTCTAAGGGTGGAATTGTCAACTTTTTCTCTGTAATGTACATTACAATATCATCTGCATACAATGACAGCTTACGTTCTTCTTGATGAATTTTCATCCCCCTTATATTTTCATCTTGTCGTATTTGCTGGACAATGGCTCAATACACATATCAAAGAGGAGCGGGGAAAGTGGACACCCCTGCCTGCATCCTCGCTTGAGAGGAAATCGATCCGACAGGGTCCCATTTATTCGAACGGCAGCCTGTGGGTTTGAATATAAAATTTCAATCCATTTAATTAAGTTGGGGGCAAATTTGAATTTTCTTAAGGCTTGAAATAAGTATTGCCAGGAAACTCTGTCAAATGGTTTCTGGTCATCAAGAGATAGTATCATAGTTGGATTTTTTGAGCAGTAGGATGAGTCCTTAGGTTTAGTCGTCTTCTAATATTGTCGCCGTAAAATCTCCCAGTATTAAAACCTGTTTGATCTGGGTGAATGATTGTGTTGATGAATTTATTAAGACGGTTTGTTAGGATGGCAGTCAGTGTTCTGATGTCTGTGTTCAATAGAAATATAGGTTGGTATGATTGGCATTTACTTGGATCATTTCCGTCTTTGTGGATGACAACAATGACTGCCTCATTCCATGAAGGGGCCATAATGCCAGATTGTAATGCGTGGTGATAGGCATCCAAAAGCAATGGTACTAATGTCTCTTTAAATATTATATAGAATTCATTGATAAATCCGTCTGGACCAGGGCTTTTATTATTTTTTCATGAAGAAATTGCCTGCAGTGTTTCTTGTTCTTTTATTGTCTCATCCAATTTGTTTGCCATCTCCTTGGTGAGTCTGTTTAATTTTATATTTTATAAATAGTCTTTCAGTAATTTATCATTTGTGCAAGTGTCCGTGCTGTTGTAGAGTGATTCATAAAACTCAGCAGAGCACTTTGCCAGTTCGTCTGGTTTAGTCACACTTGAGCCATTCTTTTGAATTTTTTGGACGACATTACACGACTGTTGTTTTCTGAGCCTTGATGCTCGGAGGCGGCTGGCTCTGTTACCATGCTCGTAGTATCTTTGATTGGTAAATCTTAAATTCCCTTCTATCTTTTCTGTGATCAATTCATGAAGCTCCTTACGTGACTGACTGAGAATTGTTAGTTGTTCATGAGTCAAGGTGAGCTTATGTTGAAATGTTGCTTAGGATGCTTATTTTATTTTCTAATTCACTTTGTGGTGTTTTTTTGCACGAGACCAGGAAATAATACGACCTCTGATATATGCCTTAGCACAATCCCACAGCATTATAGGAGATGTTTCCGGTGAGATATTTGTCTCTGTATACGTATTTATTTCAGCTGTCAGAAATGACTGAAATTCTTTATCATTTAGCAGTGAGGTATTAATTTCCATCGTTTACGTTTCCTATTATGTCCTATATTCCATGATAGAATGACAGGTGCGTGATAAGACATTGTGATAGGCAAGATTTGTATAAGCAAGGTCTTAGGGGTGAAAAAAATAACCAATCCTTGAGTAAGAGGAGTGTCTGTTTCAATAGAAGGTGAAATCTTGCTCCTCCAAACATTGACCATAGCATGTTCCATTAGAAGGTGTTTTAGTCTTCTGCCCATCCGAGATATTGCGATTCTGGAGACCGGTTGTCTATCTATTTGCGACATTACACAGTTCAGGTCCCCACCAACCAATAAGATACCAGTGTTGTGTTTAAGGATGACAGAAAAGACCAGGAAGATGAAGTCAGGTGCATCCTCATTTGGCGCATATACGCTCATGAAGGAAACCGGAGTTCCATCGATTGAAGCATTTGCCACAACAAATCTCCCTTCATTGTATATATATTGATGAGAAATTGATACATTTATGTATCAGAATACAGACTCCTCTCTTCTTTCCACCGTGATAAGAAGAGTAGTACCCAGGATTTTTTTTGTTTATTTTTGTTTGTCATGCTCTTTATCTGATAGATCGGTTTCTTGTAGTAGTGCTATATGACAATCTAGGCCTTTCAGTTGGTTAATTATTTTGTTTTCTCTTTACACAATTGTTGAGCACGTTCACGTTATAACTCACAACTTTAACTATTCCCATATTTCCACGTTGAGCTTTATAAGGGTGCAATAACACATATGAATATCTATTTTTATTTAACACACAAACAATCCCTGAAGAACTGTGGGATCAGGGATAACATGGAACAAAAAAACACACACACCATAACTAATAGCTGCATGTCGTGACGTGCAGCTTATGAACACCTTCAAAATGTTCACCTTAGCTTGGATAGTACCAGTCCAAACTGTGAAGAAAAATTTAGAAAAAAAAAAAGTCTAGAACCCCAATCAGTGCTCCTGCATAGTGAATGTGTCACCAAGGTATGCAATATTACTAATATTGTAAATAGTAAATGTAGAGCTTCAAAATCTTCCGCGAGAGCGTTCTTTATCTCTAATTACAGTTTTCAGCGTCTCCGTATCCGTTGTCGGTTCCTCTCTCGACGCAGATATTGATTGGCTAGCATTGCTAACACTTTTTGAGAGGAGTCGAGCTAGGCCTCGCACTAGTCGATGGGTCATATTTGTATTTGCGTAGACTTTTCTACGCATTTCTTCGCTGTCGCTCCTTCCCTTTGGTGCTTGAGATGTGCTTTTACTAATAATTTGTTGCAAAATTGAAATTGAAACTGATCGGATTAGGTCGGATTCAGCAGGAGCACAAGAAAAAGCAACCTATTCCATGGTTGCTCACTGGCGCTGCCCAGGGGATTGTACTTTTAAAACAAAGTGTTGTGTTCAAACACACACACAGGAAACTGCAGCGTTAGCACTGAACTGTTTATTCATTCATGCTCTCACGGCCGTCTCTCTCTACTTCCGGATGCCCAGTGACGTCACTTAGAGCCATACATAACATTTACCCCCCTCTGAAAGAAGAGCAAAACAACTTGAATTAAGTAACTTAACAAACTAACTGATGAGTTGACCTAACTGGGTAGCCAGTTCACCGGAACTAGGTAGCCAATTCACCGGCATAACCATGTGGATTATTCTGCCACGTGACAGGTTATGCACTACACTAAGGTAAACCCTGAACTCCAAAAGCATAGTCCTTGAGATGAAGAGGTCTCCGACGAACCCGAACTGGACACAGCTCGCGCTGCAGGGGAACAGCAGGCACATCCATCTGTGGAGGATCTGCTGCCGGAGTCCCTGGGTGAGCAGTTCACATCCGTGTGACCTGGACCGGCTGCAGCCTTCCTGTCAGAGGACGGTGGTGAAGAGACTCTTCCAAGGCGACTGGCGTGCCACCGTGAGCCATCAGCCAGACGGAAGGTTGCTGGCCCAAGCTGCTCAGTAATTTCCTGTGGTGCAGGCCATAATGAAAGTAGCTTGTGGGACCGACTGGGTCTTCGGATCCGGACCCAGTCTGACACTGTGAGTGTGGGATGTCTCACCCGACGCAGAAGTGCAGCTTCATGCAGCGTTGCTGTCACTCTGTCCACAGAGGATCGTGCTACTGCTGGAGTGTGTCGCAGAGGAGGTCGAAGACGATCCAAGGGAAGTTGGAGTTCACATCCCAGCATGAGGAGAGCTGGGGAGCAGCCAGTTGTCGCGTGAGGTGTCGCTCTGTAGCGCAGCAGGGTGTTTTGCAGTGCGACTGCAAATGGATGGTTGTCAGCCAGGTCTGGTTAAATCTTTACACTCCACCGTTTGCCTGTGTCCCCTGCAGCGCTGCTTGACTCTGACAACGCCCAAGTGACCCTCGTGGACCATGGTCAGGATGCATCCTCGCAGGGAGCTGGGAATCACTGCACACAGCCCCCTCGCCACGCAGTCATCGTTCCAGCAGGAAAGGTCATGTCTGACCAGGTGGTAGGGCACCAACTCCACCGGCACTGTGGCAGGGCATCCCTCCTGGATAAAAATGCGAAGTTGAGAGAAAATGGGATTCTGTGCCAACGCTGTCTGGAGGTCTTTCAGGGACGCTGCAGCCTGGAGGGGTTCGTGCAGCATGAGGATGAGGTCTGACTCAGGTTAATCATTGCTTGTGTCGGGCTCAGAAGCAGGTGTGGCTCTAGAGAGCATGTCTGCCACAACATTATCTCTGCCTGGTGTGAACACAGTAGTGAAATTATATGTCTGCAATTTCTCTGACCACCTGTAGAGGTGGAGTGGCCTGTGTCAAACAAATTGTTGCGTTCAAACACACACACGGGAAACTGCAGCGTTAGCACTGAACTGTTTATTCATTCATGCTCTCACAGCCGTCTCTCTCTACTTCCGGATGCCCAGTGACGTCACTTAGAGCCATACACAATGCACACACAATACACATGGTTTGTCTTCGTGCGAGATGATCTGCTATTTGCCACTTCCTGCTTATTGTATTACCTGACTTATTTCAGTTGGTCTTTTCTGCCTCAGAGCTTCAGCCTGCCTGCACCTCCTGCACCACTACTCCACAGCCTGCACCTCCTGCACTGCCACCGCACAGCCAGCCGGACTCCTGGACTGTCACCAGCCACTTGTCTGGGATCTCTACCACGGCATCAGAAGACTCTTCCTGTTCCGCACAATTAAATACCCATCTTCTGCTTCCAATCTGCATTTGAGTCTCCTGCTTCTGTCAGCGTTACAGGACGAACAGGCCAAAAGATGGACTCAGATTTGGATGCTGTGCGTAAGGCTGTGTTTTCTCAAGGTGCTCTCTTGACCCAACATGATCAAACGTTGGAAGAATTGATTGGAGTAATCCGAGAACTGTCGGTGAGTGTGGCCCGCCTGCGTGACGGGCTAACCCAGCCGTTACCCACTGCTCCAACACCTCACTCACCCATTGACTCCGACCCGCCCGCCGTTACGTCTCATTCCGTCGTCGCACCACCTCCTCACCTGCTCCGCGAACCTTGGGTTCCTGCGCCTGAGAGGTATGACGGAGATCTGGGTCAATGCCGATCCTTCCTTCTGCAGTGCGAGATTGTTTTCGAGCAACAACCGTACACTTACTCCTCTGATGGATCCAAGATTGCCTTCATCATGAGCCTGCTTCGCGGAAGCGCACTGTCCTGGGCGGCTGCAGTGAAGGAGAGAAGAGCTGAGACGGCGCTTCATTACTCCGCCTTTGTTTCCGAGATGAGGAAGGTATTTGATCATCCCGGGAGAGGCAAAGACGCGTCCAAACGGCTGCTGACACTGTGCCAGGGCGCGCACAGCGTCGCGGAATACAGTGTGGCTTTTCGGACCCTCTCCGCCGAAGCGTGATGGGAAGAGGAATCGCTCCAGGCAGTTTGCCACCAGGGGTTAAACGAAGCCGTCAAGGACCACCTCGTATCTTATCTGGAAGCCACTAGCCTGGATGAATTAATTGCGCTGTCTATCAGGGTTGACAAGCGCCACCGTGAGCGGAGGAGACAAAGACAGCAGCAAACCACGCTGAACCCAGTCTCCACCCAGCCTCGTCAATCGCTCTCTCCGATTGGTCACACCCCCAAGGATGAAGGAACACCTGTTCTCCCGCCCAACGACACTTCAGAGCCAATGCAGTTGGGGCGTTATCGCATTGATCCGGAGGATTCAGCTGTTGGACATTCAGTCCAACAGCTGTCTCTATTGTGGGAGGAGCGGGCACTTCTTGACCACCTGTCCTCACCGTCTGTTAAACGGGCAGGCTCGCTAGAATCTGGGAGACTCCTAGCGAGCCGCACCTCCTTCCCACAATCTCCCCGACCGCGCACCAAGTTTGACGTCACCATAACCCACCAAGGTCAGTCAGTTAAATTGTTTGCACTCATTGATTCTGGTGCTGATCAAAACTTTATTGATGCCAACACGGTAAAGACCTTTAATATTGCAACCTGTTCGCTTCCTGAACCGCTTGAAGTGAATGCTTTAAATGGCCGTCTCTTGGCTTCAATCACCCATATGACTGCTCCTGTGCGCCTCCTGCTGTCTGGTAACCATCAGGAGGAAATTAGTTTTTATGTTCTGGCCTCACCGTTCGGGCCTGTGAACCTTGGACGCCCATGGCTTGTCAAACATAACCCCCACATTGACTGGAGAACGGAGAAAATCATAAATTGGAGTCTAAACTGCCATAAACTTGGTCTTCTCTCTGCTTTATCTCCCACTGTTCGTCCTCCTTGTACTATTGACACCACTGATCTGTCTCTTATTCCAGTAGAATATCAAGATTTGAGAGCTGCGTTCAACAAGGAGAAAGCCATGTCTTTACCACCTCATCGACCTTATGATTGTGCAATTGACCTGTTGCCAGGGGCCCCGTTACCCAAGTCTCATTTATACAACCTCTCCCGCCCAGAACGAGAAGCCATGGAGCGCTATCTAAAGGAATCTATTGAAGCTGGCATTATAAGACCTTCAGTCTCTCCACTTGGTGCTGGTATCTTCTTTGTTGAAAAGAAAGACAAGAGTCTACGCCCCTGCATAGATTTCAGAGGACTCAACAACATCACAATTAAGAACAAATATCCCCCCCCTCTTATGAATTCTGCTTTTGATGTTCTTCAGGGGGCCACCATTTTTACAAAATTGGAGAATTGAAATGCGTAACACCTGGTCAGGATAAGAGAAGGAGACGAGTGGAAAACTGGCTTTAACACCCATCTCGGCCATTTCGAATAGCTAGTCATGCCTTTTGGTCTCTCTAATGCTCCGGCCGTTTTTCAACATCTGGTCAATGACATCTTAAGAGATCGTCTATTTAGATGATATTTAGATCATATTTTCTAAAGATCTGGAAGAACACAGAACTCACGTACGTCGGGTCCTCCACCGGCTACTCGAGAACAAACTCTATGTGAAGGCAGAGAAGTGCGAATTTCATTCCAAGTCAGTTTCTTTCCTTGGTTATATCATTGCTGGTGGCCAGGTTAAGATGGACCCGGAGAAAGTGAAGGCAGTGGTTGACTGGCCAACTCCCTCAACCCTCAAGCAGCTCCAGATATTTCTTGGTTTCGCCAACTTCTACTGGAGATTCATTAGGAATTACAGTAAGGTCGCCGCTCCACTCACCCACCTAACTTCTACTTCCAGACACTTCCAGTGGTCCTCTGAAGCTGAAGCTGCCTTCGTCAGTCTTAAGCGTCTCTTCACCACTGCGCCAATACTGGTCCAACCAGACCCATCAAAACAGTTTGTGGTCGAGGTGGACGCTTCTGAGATCGGGGCTGGAGCGGTTCTCTCTCAGCGTTCCACGAAAGATGGTAAGCTACATCCCTGCGCCTTCATGTCTCATCGCCTGTCACCTGCTGAAAGCAACTATGATGTGGGAAATCGGGAATTATTAGCCGTAAAACTTGCCATAGAAGAGAGGAGGCACTGGCTTGAGGGGACAGAACTACCATTTCTTGTCTGGACCGACCACAAGAATCTGGCCTATATACAATCTGCAAAGAGGTTGAATTCCCGCCAGGCCAGATGGGCACTCTTCTTTGGACGCTTTAATTTCTCCCTGACTTTCAGGCCTGGGTCCAAAAACGCAAAGCCAGATGCTCTCTCCCGTATCCCTGAGAAGACTGGACTTTTGGAGACACCAGACACCGTACTGCCCAGGAATTGCTTTATCTCTGCTGCCGTCACGTGGACAATAGAAGAGGAAGTTAAGAACGGCCAACATCAGCAGCCAGATCCTGGCAATGGCCCCCCAGATAGGCTTTTTGTTCCCGACTCAATGAAGACCAAAGTGTTAGAATGGGCCCATTCCTCCAAACTCACTTGTCACCCAGGAGTCACTAGAACAATCTCCTTCCTCCGGCGCAGGTTCTGGTGGCCCACACTAGAGCAGGACACCAAGTCTTTTGTTTTCGCCTGTCATGTCTGTGCCCAAAACAAAACTTCCAATCAACCCAGCTCTGGCTTCCTTAAACCACTCCCGATTCCCCGTCGACCATGGTCTCATATAGCCCTGGACTTTGTTACTGGGTTACCAACCTCTCATGGTAACTCAGTAGTCTTAACCGTAATTACGTTGTGTTCAGACACCTGACTTTTGCTTTTGTCGTGCAGGAGGACCTGTAAATGCCAAAATTGAATTTGCACAGAATTGAATTTGCACTACATCACATTGTGCAAGTGCAATAAGTGGTTTATCAGTGTACGCTGAATGAACGCCGCAAGACTAATTTGTGAATTGGTACTGTGTAGTACTGATTCAGGATGCAATGTTTTTGCTCTTAAATCCATCCTTGTGAGGAGGGAGATGAGATGCCAATTTCCCATGCTGTATATATCTCATTAGAAACATGTGCAACAGTTAAGTTAAAGTATGAACTGTTTCTTAACACAAATGGAATGTTGAACTGTGGTCCACCCATGCCGGACTCAGTCAGTTTAACAATAATAGTTCCTTTTTGCAGCCAAGTTTCCAAGTACGTCAAATCTGGTCTCCTTAGGAAGAAAACAGGGAGATCTATCATTTGTAATGCCAGGTCATGGTGGCACAGCCAAGCATCCTGGATTTGGGAAATCATACAACAATCCCAGTGATCAGACATTTTAAAATGGTCATGTGTGTGATATTTTGCATTGGATGGTGTGATGGATTTGAGGAATGCCCTCGGTCCTGTCTCTATTTAATGTATCTGTACTTTGACTTCTTTGATGCTGACCATTGACAACTAGATGCATTGACAACAAGCCTGCATCCCACTGCTTCTGTGGCATTCCATTGGTTCTCCTCCTGCTCTCCAGACCGTCCAATGGCAGCAGGCTGTCAGTGAAGTGGGATGGTTCTTGAGCTGGCGGTGGAGGGAGCTCCACTTCCATACGACGAGTGGCATATGCCATGAGGCACGGGAGAAGATCAAACGGGTACCCGCCTAACTCCACCACCCAGAATTCAGCCAACTTTGGGAACAGAGTCACCGGATCCACCTCATAGCAGCGCCTGGCTCAAACTCATCCCATGGCTTGGAAGCAGGAAATGTGGAATGATTCGGCTGCTTGTAGGCCAGTCGCAGCGCCCTATTTGTAGGTAGGAGAGCCTGACAGACCTCACAATCTGTGACACAATGCTGCGGGCCCAAACAGCGGAAGCAGAGCTGGTGGAAGACAATCAGGTATAGTACCCCCACAGTTCAATCTCTCCTGTCAACTTCCATAGCTTAGGATGAGAGCTTTATGTTTGCAAAGATGCAGATGGTTTTGTACAACAGTACTTACTTTCTCGCAATGACTGCTGTGCTCAGTGCGAGGATGAGGCATTATTATGCCACTGGGTTGTGGAACCCAGTGGCCGGGCAACAATACAAGCATGGCTGGTCGAGAGTGCTTCAAAGCATGGCTCAGATTTTCAAAATGTGATGTAGCTTGCATTATCTGCCATTTTTGTGATAGTGATGGGACAGTTCCAGCTCTGGATTTCTATACCAACATTGTTTACAGACCCTACTAGTGAGGATTTCCAATCCAGTCCACTTGCTGAGTCTGAGCTTTGTTGTTGCTTGCCAAAATGACTTCCTAGTCAGCTGTTCTGCTCGCTCCCCACTAATGGAATGGATTTCCTGAACAGTAGTGTGTCTCAAGAAGACTCTCCTCCAATAGGGAAATCCATTCCACAGATTGAAGCCTTTTTGCGCACTAGCATTTAACTGTACCAGTGTGTGACACTCCTCTCACAAATGTGTGCTGTGTGAAAGTGTGAGAGTTCTTTCTCTAAGGGTGCGCAGTACAGTATGTATTGTATATCTTTCAGTTGGAACCCATAGTACATGCAAATTCATTTGAGCACTGCTGTCCTCAGGGAAGGGATGAGCAAGCTCTACTGTGTGGATGGCGAACTAGACGTCTTGGATTAAATAAATGGCAGTTTTAAGTATATACCTTGAGTTGCCTTGTCTAAGATGAAATCAACAAAAATGATGATACTAATAAGCTCCTAAACCTCCTCTAAAATGTAATTAATTCATTAGTAATTAGCACACCCAGTAATTCTGGGTAATTACATGCATCACAAGGAATTATAGGTAATAGTTCTGAAATAAGACCAGTCCATGCAGAATCATGGACAGTCTCGTTATTGGATAAATCAAATGCACTTCAACAATCAATAAATATTCAATGTTCCACTACAACTCCATTTTCATTCATGTGTTAATCATTTTCTTCCACCTCTCCAGGAGAGAACTCATTAACTTCACCTGTGGTAGTCACTTCTCCCTCGTCTTCTCCCTTTCCCACAGCACCCTTTCTCCCACCCGCCATTTTCTCTGCAAGAGCCTTGTTTTTGTATTGCTGCTTTCACCTTGAATGGGAGGATGCAGCATTATTAACCACCCACCATGACTGCTCCTCACCTCCCCCATAAACCTACACCAGCTCCACACAGGAGTTGTGCAGACATGAGTTTAATTCTCTGCTCCCTACTCCTCAGCAATTTTTCTCTAATTAGATTTGGGAAGTGAATTGAACTGATTGAAAAACGTGCGCCTACAGCCCACTCACACAAAGCAATGGTTTGTACCTTTCAAGCCCTGAGATCAAAGCATTATATTATTCAGGTCATGTGCAAAGGCCACGTTATTATTGTTCATACAAAACTTGAAATTTAATTGAGCCCCATAATAATAAAAACAGATGAGATCAGGACTTGTAAAAGAAGGTAACAACTGAAAAAACTCATTTGAAGAACATGAAGCATTTGAAAATATTGGGCGATTTTTTTGCTCATTTCAATGCCGTGTGTTACGAGTCAAGACGTGGAGTGGGACCCAAGTGCAGTGGTGAAAGTCACAGAAGGCAGGAGTGAGTCAGAAATAAGGGAACAAACCCATCCTGACCTGACAGGTCGAATATAGACTCTTTTATGGTGCCCCCCTTCAGTAAGTGGGCCTGCCTTGCCTATCATGATGTCACCCCTGAGCTGAGTTTGTGGAGGGAGGTGCAGATATTTGACCTCAGCATCAGCATCGGGGGACCCCTTCGTCTATTGGTCTCAATGTCCTGTAACGGAAGCTGAGTTCAATTGCATCCCGTAATGATTTATAATAATAATAATCTGTTTAGGACAGCAAAACAGTTAACCTAAAGCAAGTTATGTCACTATGACAGTCCTTAAATGACATGTGCAATAACATTTAAAAAGAAATACAATATTGCTAGAAAATGCCATTTCTACTTACTTTGGGGCCAGCATTGGATGAGGAGTGGCCAGCGGCAGGTGGAGGAGATGCAGCAGCACCAGGTGAGGCAGAGGAAGGTCCATCAAGAGAAGTTCCATCCTCTTCCTCCATGACAAGCATAGTGTGATTACATTATTGTACTAGCTATGCTATATATTATTTTTATCTGCTTAGCTAGCATTCAGATTGTCACCAGTGCACTAACGTACAAACCTACCCGGTACCCTGCTGCTGGATCTCCAGGCATGTTCCCCAAGGTGTCATGGCTGTCTAAAGGATAGACCCATGTGCAATGTGTGCAGGACGACAGAAGGCACGGAGACGAGATTAAATTAAATAATTAATGAACAAGAAGAGGGTTTACACAGACGAACAGGAACGATGAACGAAAGGCTCCAGAAACAGAACACGGACTGGGAATTGCACGAAAGGGCTGGGGTAAAACCTGGAGCAAAAGACAGGCGAATTATCATCAATCGTCTAATAAAAGGAGGAGAACACAAACACACTTTGAAGATACTCGCGAGGCCTAATGAACATAAAACGCTCGGTGGTGGAAAACACACACACAAGGAAATAACTATGTTCATGAGAAAGCAAAAAGTGAGATGTACAAAATACTCATGTGGAATTCTACCGGTGATTGAAAACGAAATCATAGACGAAGCGAGGACAAATGCGTCTGGAAGGGAAATCAAGCGCGCAAGAACTTTGGAATATACGAAGGAGCTTTAAGGAGAGAGTCTTGGGAGAGTTTACCATTAGGAATGCAAAGAAACCATCTGGCGAGAGCTGCAGAGAGAACAGGAAACAGAAACGAAGGTACAACCGGGAATCACAAGAATAAAATCATGGAAAGCGCATGACAATAACAAACCAGCCATTGAAAAAACGCGGACATGACACGAGCTCTCCCATGGAGATGAAGGGCTCCAGAAGGGAGAGGGCGGCAAAGAACGGTCCGCTGACCATTCCGCTCCTCGGTCACCTTCTTCCCCTTCCACTATTCCAGGACGTCTCATCAGAATTAAATTAAATCAAAAACAGTAATTACTGATGCCTTTCCCATTCATACATACTAGTTGCAGCAGTACATTTGCTATGTAAACTTGGTAGACAACGCGTTTAGGCAAATACAACTTAAGTAAATAAAGGTTTCAACTCTCCGTCCTCTCTCTTCTGGAGCCCTTCGTCTCCAAGAGAGGCCAACATGACTGGTGATGCACCAACAGCAGCAGTAGCAGCAGCAAGGTAGCAGGTAGGTTTGTACGTTAATTTATTGGTGACATTCTGAATACTAGCTAAATATTAAAAGAAAAGTGTATGTAGCTTACGGTATTGCTTTTTTCTGTACAGATCGCACAAAAATGTAATCACGCTATGTTGTCATTAGTGAGACGCTGAGTTCAAGCATCTACTAATGAACTCCCTCCACAAACCCAGCTCAGAAGATGGGATAGTTTTCACGGTCCTGGTTCTTTTAATGCAGATATTGTCAAAGAGCACATCATTTATAAGTTATTTTATCAAGCAAAACAACAGCAGACTGAAATTTTGATCATTTGGACCTTTATTTTCTTAGTAGCCACAATCTCATTAAAGGAACCAGACGCCCCCTCGCTTGACCCTCGTTCCTGCTTGGAAGATCCTTCAAAACACACCTCTATGTAATGAGTATAAATGAATGAGATAATGATTTTATATTTGCTAATAAAAGGTTTAACGTTGAGCATTTCTTATTGTGGAAATGGCTGCAAAGAAAAAAAAGAAAAGCAAAAGCACTATGCAAAATGTCAACAAATTGTGTTGAACACAGCTTCATTTAATTGCAGAGATGAATTCTAATGTGCAAGGACCTTTGCTCTGCTACAATACGTGGGTGACTCTTGAACGAGCAGTTGCGGTGCACTGATAACTGTTTTTCCACAAAGGAGAAGCCTCATCTGCGACAAAAACATGCGGTCGGAGGCTGTGGTCCTCTGGTCAGCTCCTGGAAGTGGACAGTCCCACCAACACAAAAGCAGTTGGTGATGAATCAGTCTCCTGTTACAGAATTTCTGCAAAATATAAAACATACATGGATATGTAAACATATATATGTAGGTGATAATTTAACAAAGTATATATCAACCATACAATAGTATATTTACCTCACAGGATAAACACAACTTTTGGATTTTTTTTTTTTTAACCACAAAGTGGCGCTAAATATTGTTTCAAATACGACTAATACTAGTTTTCGTGTACAAATTATTGACAATGCCAGATTATGTATCTCCGAAAACTACTTCAAGCATACAGGAGATACGCCCGCGGAGTTCATGAATTGATGACAGTTCAGAAAGACTACTAACTACAAATCGAGTTGCTTACCGAAGACGTTCGCAAGAGGACAGACCAGGGGTGTGAGGCTGCACAGCAGGGTGCGAATCAGATTCAGACCCACCCGAGACAGAAGCCGTGGTGTGAAAAGCCCCTAAAACTGTAAACTGTTGCATGGAGCTCTGGTCTTTCTTGAGGCACAGGTGTGAAGTGGGGAATGTGGAGTGCTTTTCTTCTGGGCCTTTCTTTGCTGTCTGTCCCAAGAAGACCGCTATTCACGTATGATCCAGGATTGTAACATGTGTCATGAATCAGTCAAATGTGTGCCCTCAAAACAACACATTGTGATTTGGAGTGTTGCATACTCAGACTGTGCGGCAAAATTAACTTGTGGATTTATACTATTTATTTCAAAAATGGGCAAGTAAAAAGGCAAAGTGTAACTGTAAGATGTAGAGCGAAAGTTGTGGTGTTGGGTCTCAGATTTGAAGGGACTGAGGGTTGAGGAGGAGCTTCTATATTGAGGGTTCATTGTTGTTTTAGTCACAACAAGCTCTCTATTCATATGTCGATTATCCATTTATGGTGCTGAAGGTCCATGAAGCTAAAGAAGGCATCGTAATGGCTAGTGCGTGTGGCTTGAAGTGGTCTGACGGGAGGACATAACTGTTGTCACTTACTACTGTTTTGAGAAACACAACCCAGAGACGTTATTTGTGAGGTATCATACAGAGGAGGACCTTTTTTAGGGTGTAAATTTTGCCCTACTTCAAACAATCTCCTTGCAAGTCATCTTGTGACATAAGCTGATAAGCACATCTTCTTGCGTTAGATTTTCATTCACTACAGGTAATACGATCAAATTCAATTTTGATAATGTGCTGTAAATGAGACAATCTGATTATAGAGCTTTTGATGCTTCTTGTCCGTCCGTTTGCATCTCAGATAACTGCTTTATTAGCTGAGCTTGTCCTGCCAAACTTTCACTTAGTGTGTCATCTTCCTCTCTTAGCCAAAGTCGCACCCCAGCCCAGACTGATACTTGTCTGAGTATGGGTTTCATGTTTTGCTGCACGATTTTGTTTTCACAAATTACCACCCGAAAAGACCGAAGACCAGCACCTGTCAAAAAGGTGCCAAAAAAAAAACCTCCAGCAAGATGTTTGTTTTTTTTTCCATCTCCATATTTTCCATCTCCTTGTAGTTTGCCGTGCTATTCTCCACCAATTTATGGGTTTGCCCTTTATGTATATTGTGACTTGTAAACCTCCGTTTTTCTTTTGTAGAAGGTTTCTCTACAAAAGAATTATTCACATCATCCAAATCCCCAGGTGCCCAGTAATCTCCCTCGTGCTTAGTAATTAATGAGCTCCAACTATGGTCCAACACACTTTTCCCATTTGCTCCTCAGTTCTGGGCTTACCTTACCTGGCATCAACAATTTGCAAATACACAAGCTATATTACACCACATGCATAAACTTAGCAAAAGCAAGCAAAATAAAAAAAAGAAATCCTTCAGCTGTACAGCATGAGAAGTACGGGCTGTCACCTCAAACGGGCCCGTCCAAAATGGTTCAAAACACTTACGCTGCAACACTTTCAAGAAGACCGCAGCCGGGAGTGAGTCAATATCACCGTCCAGACCAGTGATTGTGGAGTGATCATGAGGAGAAAATGCAACGACAATCGTAAAATGCGGGTCCCGATGAGGTCTCTTCCTGGCTACCAAATCCACAAAGAAACAATTGACAACATATGCCGAATCTGGGTAAATTGTCACCATCTCGTCCTTGGCCACAGCCAGTCCAAGGTAGGTTAGAGGCCTTCCTATGGTTCTGGTTGGCAAGGATACTGAGGCACATTCACAAATGAATCTGCTTATCTCAATGGTGATTGGTTTCACTGATTGGCAGAAGCCAACATTTGCTGGTCTGGTTGACCAGAGTCGGTTCAACGTGGATTCAGTGTTGTCATGGTCTGAAAGTTGTCTTCCGTGGTTAGATGCCTTCCTGTGCTTCTGGTTGGCAGGTTAAAATAGCATGTTCAAGTTCACCTTCATCAGTCATGTTGCACTCATTGCACTTGCACTTTTACACTTTGGGACTAAAAAACATTTGATACGTTGCCAGTCTGAAAAAGCAGGTCCCAGTAAGGACTTGTTCCAGTGTTTTGGCCATGAAATGTGTTCCACTGTCAGATTGCATCTTCCTTTGCACATTGGTATGCATCCAGCCATCCCAAAAATGCGTTGATGACAGAAAGATACTTCTATCCTGAACCGGCTGCAGCATGTCAGTGTAATCTATAACCACGACTTCACTGGAGAAATGACCAACCAGTGATTGTCCCCTGTCTAATTTGGTTTACACTGAATTCTTGAGAAATTTGACAATGTCAGTGGAAATGTCTAACCAGAGATGGAAATTGTGGATGCCACCAATGCTTCAACTTTCGCAGCATAGAGGTTATACTTTAATGGGTCAGTCCGTGAGCGTGTGTTAACAAGCTGTTCAAAAATTCGCCATCAGGAACCACCACATTTAACTGGACCAAACCACAGGACTGAGTTGTGGTTCTTGTGGGCACCTTGCTGTAAGTAGTTTGATTTCTGCTCAGGGGAAGCACATTTCTGAATATCCAGGATCACTCAGGAAAAATATCAATTAATTGTTTGTTCTTCCATCCCAAGAAAATGTTGATGCTACTTGCATGATTGCCACCTGCTGCCTTTGCTGCAAGGCCAGCCACTACATTACCTTCAGCCACCATCAGCTTGTTTTTGTCATGTCCTTTACACTTCACCACTGCCACTGGTATGTGACGTTCCATTGCATCTCTAAAGAATTCCATCAGGGCCAAATAAGCCACTGGACTACCTATTGTTGTCAGAAACCCTTGTCTCTTCCAGGCTGCCAAATTCACAAAGACACAACTGACAACATATGACGAATCTGGGTAAATTGTCACCATTTTGTCCTTGGCCACAGTCAGTCCAAGGTAGGTCAGATGCCTTCCTCTGCGTCTGGTTGGCAAGGATACTGAGGCACATTCACAAATAAATCTGCTTACCTCCAGCAGCCATTTGACTATTGGACCTAGTTTCTTTGGCAGGCCCAATAGATGTCAGCATGTTCACCATCTGCTTCTTTTATCAGCAGTTGGGTCTGGTTGTACTGTCCATGCCTGCAGTTCATGGTTACCCTATTTGGGAATCTGACAATGACACCCACTTCTGCTAGCTGGAATTTCTGCAGCTGCTTCTCGATAGCCCTCTCCTCCATCTTTTTCCTGTTCTTCATGAAATATTTTCAGGGAAGGAACCACATGTTGGCAAAATTCATTGTGATCTTTCTCCATCAGGCCGGGAAATCTTTTCAGCTCACCTCTGACGCTTAGCCGAAGGGCATCCAGAAGAGCCATCCTAAATGCCGCTCTTTCACCCAGAGTCTTAGATGGCTGTGAAGAGATAATCTCCACCCAGAGACCTTTGCAATGTGCCAGGTATTTCATTTGGTTTCAGGTCAGGTCAAACCAAGTGTCAGATGTAACATTAGTCAATCCTGCTTTGGCAAGCCCCTCATCCAACTGATAATCAGCCCTCATGATCCGACCCACCAATTGCCAGAATCACTCCATCTGTTACTCTCTTCAGTGCCTGTATCCATCGGTGCCGCTTAAAGGTCTAGGTAGCGCCATTGCTAGTGCATCAATGTCCTTCAGACGCCACGGTTCATACTGACTTCCATGGATTCCTAGTGAGACTAGAGGATAACATACCCGCTGGTCCAACGGACTGCTTATCCAGAGCAAGTCCTGGTCACGAGTCTCTCACAAGCCTTATTCACTGTTTGTAGAGATTCTTCATCTGTCATCACTATCACTCTGGTTTTGCTAAATAGTAGGTAGGGATAGTAGGAATCACGTTCATTCAATCGTCTGCTTAACTAATTAGATGACGAGACACTGGGCTACCTTAAAAGAGTCATATTTACTCCTGCTGTTTACTCGCACTTAATTTCTTCACCTTGACATTCAGAGCACTGGGCAGAAATCGCATTGTGTCAACACCCGCTGCAGGCAACTTAGGATGCTTTGTTTCAATTAAACAGTCGGATTCAGCCCCATGTTCCACTTTACAACAAAGGACTGTGCTGTCTCTTAGTGACACAACTAAGACGAACGATGTCACTGAGACAGCAAAGTCGATCACAGTCACTTTTGACGAGCCCTTTTTTTCACCTCCCCCCTCTTCCTCTTTCTCTTAACATCATGGAGCAGGACGTGCACACTCAGTTCAGGAAGCTGAACCTTCGGAAGGCTGCGGGTCTGGACAGAGTTTCCCCTGCCATCCTGAAGCATTGTGCTACTGAGCTGGCTCCAGTGTTCACGGATATCTTCAATGCTTCCTTGGTGTCCTGTCATGTTCCTGCCTGCTTTAAATCCTCCACTATCATTCCTGTTCCCAAGAAGGCCAGGATCACAGGACTGAATGATTACCGGTGGCACTGACGTCTGTGGTCATGAAGTCCTTTGAGCGCCTGATTCTCTCTCACCTGAAATCTGTCACTGCTTCTCACCTGGACTCATTGCAGTTTGCCTACAGAGCCAACAGATCTGTGGACGATGCAGTGAAACAGGCCCTTCATTTCGTTCTGGAGCATCTGGACTCCCCAGGAACCTATGCCAGGATCCTGTTGGTGGACTTCAGCTCTGCCTTTAACACGATTCTTCCAGCTCTGCTTGAAGACAAGCTTTGCCAGCTCGACGTGCCTGACTCCCTCTGTAGATGGATGACAGACTTCCTGACCAGCCGGAGTCAGCGTGTGCAGCTGGGGACGACTGTCTCCGACACTTGGACCCTCAACATCGGGTCTCCTCAGGGCTGTGTTCTCTCTCCATGGCTCTTCTCTCTGTACACTAACTGCTGCACCTCCAGCCACGAGTCCGTGAAGCTGATCAAGTTTGCAGATGACACCACCATCATGGGGCTCATCTCAGATGGAGATGAGTCGGCTTACAGGAGGGAGGTGGAGCGGCTGGTGTCCTGGTGCAGCCACAATAACCTGGAGCTCAATGTCCAGAAGACAGTGGAGATGGTCATAGACTTCAGGAGAGTAACAGTTTCTCTGTCCCCTCTCATGTTGGCTGGTTTACCCATTCCTATTGTGGACTCCTTCTGCTTCCTAGGAACCACTATCACTGAGGACCTCAAATGGGAGCCAACCATCAGGTCCCTCATCAGGAAGGCCCAACAAAGAATGTTCTTCCTAAGGCAGCTACAAAAACTACGACTGCCGACGAAGTTGCTGGTGGAGTTCTACACGGCCATCATCCAGTCCATCCTCACCTCCTCTATCACTGCCTGGTACAACAGCACCACCTCCAGGGACAAGAGCAGACTGCAGCGCATCGTACGTTCTGCTGAGAAGGTGATCGGTTGCAACCTGCCACCTCTTCAGGACCTGTATGCCTCCAGGACCCAGAGACGTGCAGGTCGGATCAGAGCCAACCCCTTTCATCCTGGACATGGACTGTTTGTTCCTCTACCCTCTGGCAGGAGGCTACGGTCCATACAGACCAGAACCTTCCGTCACAGGAACAGCTTCTTTCCCTCAGCCGTCAGACTGTTGAATTCGTGAACAGCCTTGTTGTTATTCTATTTATTTTATTTTATTTTATTTTTTGTCAGCACTTTATTCCAAAACACTTTCCTCGTTGGTGGGCTCCCCACTGATCATGGCAATAAATTTGATTCTGATTCTGATTCTGATCTGCACCAGTTCTAAGTCAGCTGCTAGGCGCCAGCCGAGATGGCCATGCCCCGGCACAAGTCCCCACAAGGACCCTCGACAGGAGCCCAGCTAGGGAGATCTGCGAGAAAGGCCCCATGTCCAGAGCCACTTCGCACATATATATTCATGCAATAAGTACTGAATTATATTCTTATCAATCATAATAAGTACCATTTTTGAGGTATAAACCCTGTAGCTTATACAACAACGTGGCATATGAATTTTTACAAGAGATGCTCTAATTGATCGACCACCGATTATGAAAGGCTGATATCGGCGTCACAAAATCCGATCACGTGTGACAGTCGGCAATCTGATGAGCACTGCCCGCAGTTTGTGACCGTTCTGTCCACTTCTCCTTCCCTTCCTGTTGACTCGCCACTCGCTTGGCAACAGCGTGTCTACCGTGGAGTTTATTTTTCAGTATGTTCAATCTTTTTGCATCCTGTTGCACATGCACATTAAAAGGCGTCAACGCCATGAATTAAATATGATATTTGAAACACCAGCACTTGACGGAGCACAGAGTTGCTCCGTCAAGTGCTCATGAAGGTAAAACTTCAGGAACCAGCGATCTCTCGCAGACACTCGCCGGTCTGAGCGTGACATTCGGCTTAGGAAATTGCCTGAGAAAGATGGAATTGACTGAATCCGCTGCTGTTTTGTGTGTGTCACATGCAGCGGTCTTTGGCCACCTGAATCTGAAACTTTTGCCAATGTCCAGAGTGGAAACTTTCATAAAATAGGTTGAAGACAGCTGCTTCCGCTGAGTGCTCTCAATGTCTCTCGGAGCATCCCTAATTTTTACAGAGCGTCATGCTGGCAAAAATGTTGAGCCTTGTCGCATCAAACCGATCACATCACGCGCATTTTATTTACCTTTAAAGCGTTCCAGTTGCGCGGTTATCGCCCGCGCGTCCACAGCTGTGCCAACAGAGACGATCTACCGGAGGGTGAAAACAGTGCATTTTGAACACTGTAAATAAGATGTGAGGACTTCATGATTCAAGTTCAGAACATTGCCAAGATTGTTTCATGAGTCAGTCTGGATGCTGGACCCCGTATTCAAAACTGGAACTAGAGAATCACTGGAAGTGGTTCTCTTGCATTTTCTGCGGCGTAGAGAGCACCAGTACCCCCTCCTCTTATGGACCTGTGCAGCTTATGTACAAAAAAGTTTCATTTTGTGGGTGTGGCTAATATTCCGGTGCACTCAGTAGTTCCGAACATACAAGATATGCAGTATTTACAGCAATGCAATGTATTTCCATTATTATTAGTAGTAGTAGTATTAGTGAGTCCACATGCACACAGTAATGTATACACGTGCTCACACACACCAACAGGTCTCATGTAAACAGAGAAGGATGTCAGTCATGGACTTGTGAGGTGAAAGGCAAAGAACCAGATGGAGGGAAGAGTAGCACTGAGGAGACCAATGAGGGTCAGTGGGTCAGACAGTGATGACAGCAGAAGATGAATGAGAGGAAGTTCATAAAAGCTTGCTGGCTGCATCATTAATCATCTTACAGAAATTCAGTGCAGGTTTTTTTTTTTATCCTACTACATACTCTTACTGCCACCTTGTGGTAACTCGGTTGCGACTAACATGGGGTATTTTCCTGCTTAAACAAATAAGACGTGTAAAAAGCTATATAAACAGACATGACTTATTGTCAAGTTATTTTCAGAAATAACCTGTCTTCAGCCCAAATATGAAAAGTGGCCATCAATGACTGCAGGGATTTTATTTTGAACACAGACCACTGATGTTTTGTTCTTTTACGACAATGACCATCAGGTTGAAAACGGAAAAGTTCTGAACTTAAATCCAAAATCAGCTGTACAACTGATTGAAAACCATTGGCACTATCACGATACTTGGTGGAGCTCATGAGGCACCTTTCCACTTTTTTTCCACTTCACCTCCTCTCATCCTGCTCATTTTAAATCATCTTTGGGTGGTAACTTCCAATTGCTGACCTTCACCATGAAGTGAAGCACTCAGAAGAGATAGCTTCACCTCTCCGTCATCCACCGTGGCACATAAAAAGACTCTCTGTGAGTCTAAAGCTCCACATCCGCCAGAGGTAGCACGACTTGGGACACGTTTCACGATTCAGACAGAGCAGCACAGAAGAGTCCTCAACTCCAAATGACATGCACTCTGGGCTGCTATAGACAACACAGGCTCCCTGCTCTATTGGCTGAAGAGTGAGCCAACAAGAGAGACATCAAAGAACCATTGATTTAGCGACTCAGAGCCAACTTACACGGCATAAAATCTTTTTGTTGTGATGTTTGCGCCGAGAAAAGTAGCCTAAAAAGGTAGTCTTGGGAATTCTAACACCTGCTGGTGATCCTCCTGATGACATGACAGAAATAGAAAGATATTTACAAAATGTGTTGTTCATTTAAAGCGTCCATTAGGAATGGGCAATAACTTATCGAACATGATATACCGCCAAATACACTTTCCACGATGACAAATCTGCATCTCACCAAAAATTCGATAAACACAAGGCACACTCGCTGCTTTGGACTTGCATACACGAAAATGACGAGACCGCGACAGCATTTGACAGCTGACACCGCCGTGTTACGGTTGTGGAGAGTGTGGTGGACTTTGATTCGCGCGTGCCCCCATATTTTAATAACATCTTCTAAAATGTATCAGTTTGTTAAGGCACACGTAGCTTATTCGAACAATGTGCTTTAGCAAAGGACGTTCCCGTTAACCACGTTATGTCCGTCTCCCAGAACTCCACATCATTATTTAGCCCTCAAGTTAGAAGCTGGACACCGTTCTCCCCTGACCGAAGGTTGGTACACTCCGTCGGAACCACATCATTGCAGCAGGTACAGGGACATTTGCGTCTGCACGAGCTCCTTTTGTGCCGCGGATGAACGTTGTGACGTGCGAACTCCTCAGGAAGAAGTTAACGTGGTCTAATAACAATTTAACGTGGTCTAATAAATAATTTTGAAGCACGATTGTGTTTATGTTCAGTATGATATTTAACGTGGTCAATGACAATGACCATAGTAACATAGTAAAGTTGAAGCAGACTGCGGCCAAGGCTCATTCTTGCCGTTTTACAATAGTGTGTTTTCAGTTATCGCATTAGAAATTTATACATTGTCGAATAAAAAAAGTTATTGTATTTGCCATTATGCAGTTTGTAAATATTTAGTCTAATAAATCTGATTTTTTTTTCATTGATTACTTAAAATATTTTGCTTTTTATATCATATTTCCACAGGAGAAGCACTGAGCAAGCTCACCAGATTGGTCAATTTGGAAGTGGAAAAGTCTAATGAATGCACTGCAATAGTGCAGTTTGAGCATGGACCGGCAGGGCGTCAGCGCATGACCATATCGCCTGATTTTCTCTACAGTCTTCTTGAACTTAATCTGTCAGTCCCATGTATAGCTCAACTTTTAGGGGTGTCGAGAAATACATCATACCGGCGCATGATGGAGTATAATCTCTCAGTAAGGTCAATGTACAGCACCATCACAGATGAGGAGTTGGACGACAGAGTACAAGAAATAAAATCCAGACAGCCACACTGTGGGTAAGGAATGATGAAGGCGCTTCTGCAATCCAAAGGTTTAAGGATACAGTACAACCGTGTCAGAGCTTCCATGCACCGTGTTGACAGCACTGGTGTCATATCCCGCATGGTCCGTTAGGGACGCATTGGTCGACGGGCTTACTCTGTTCCTGGCCCCCAGTCTTTGATGCACATTGGTACGAACCATAAACTAATCCTGTAATTTTTACCATTGTTCGTATTGATTCTGTTCCACCCATTTCATTCTGCACTTCTGCTTATATATATATATATATATATATATATATATATATATATATATATATATATATATATATATATATATATATATATACTTATTATGGAGAGATATTCAATATATATATATTGAATATCTCTCCATAATCGCGAGGATTGAGCGATTATGGAGAGATGTCTGGGTGGGCATGACAAGCATCTACTATGATGTGCTCCACTACCTTGAAGCGGATGGCTTCCTCAACATCAGCAATGTCGTACACCTCTTTTGTTGCCACTACACATTCCTGCCACACCTACAGGATGACCTTGCGACATTTGGTAGTGGTTGGTACAGTCACCCAATAAGGTCAGAAGGTCACATGACCCCAAACCAACTTTGGGAAATGGGTCGTACTTGTCACCCGGTTAATAAAAACATGACCGGTAAAAACAGATCCAAATTGTACGGTAGTAAACTAAGAATATATTAATGATACCCATTAAATAGGTATTTGGATTTTGTCAGCCTCGTCGCTCCTAAACCGGTGCGTCGCCAAACCACATTTTGAACCAAACTACAGGTGCCTCTGTTAATTATCTGACAAATTTTCGAAGTAGCAATTGAAACGTCAAGCAAGCACTATCAGCTAGCGTCTGTCATTGATATTTCCGGTAGAAGCACGAGACAAACACCACAAAATAGAAATACAAACTTTGTAAACTTACCGACGCTACATCGCCCCGGTCGCTTGCCATTGCAATTTTCGCTGTTGAGAGCGCCGTCATCGTCACATGACCGACAGGCGGTAATCTCATTGGCTGAATCGATGTTAATTTCGATTGCTATTCCTTGGGGTTTCAGCTGAATTTACACTGAATTTTTGACGTCGAAATGTTAGATTGAATATTTAACATTGAATATCTTTACACAATTTTTTTTAACATTGAATTTCTTTACAGTGAATTTTTAACATCGAATTTTTACACTAGATTTTTGACATTTTTTTACACTGAATTTTTAACATCATTTTTTTTACACTGAATTTATAACATTGAATTTTTTGACACTGAATTTTTAACATCACATTTTTTACACTGAATTTTTTACGTAGATTTTTTTTTTTTTACACCGAATTTGTAAAGAACTAAATGATGTATGAAATGATGTAAATTCAACGTCAAATAAATTTCAAAGTCCGATGGGACAGGTTTGCTTCCATAGGTCCCTCCAACCGGCACCCTGCATTGTGTTCTGGCATGTGAATGAGCAGTTAAATTGACTGCCAATTCTTTAATTTCTTTCTCTATTTCTCTGTCTTGATTGGAAGGAACACAAAAGTACCATCAGTTTTTGTGCAGCTGCAGCTCTCACGCAGAGGTGAAGATGGAGATGATGTCATCGTCGACGAGAGAAACACACTGTCAAAGTAAAGCCCCCACAAAATAACATAATTTTGGTGAAATTTAGGACAAAAACCAAACCTCACTTTCCACGTGTTTTTTGTTTGTTGCACTTTGCTTCGGTTTGTTGCGTTCATGACAATATATGCTTTCGCCAGCAGATGTCAGTGTTTAACATCTTGTACATTAAAGATGAGCACGGCTGTAGTTCCTGCAGTGTACCTGCCCCCATTCTCACTGTTATCTTAATAAAGAGATTAAATAGTTTCCTACATTGATTTGACCTGCACAGCAAGGCTCCCTGTGGAAGTTGAAGGACAATAATATGTTTGTGCAGAACAGTCGTGTGGCACAGACATCATCACTTCTGTCTCATTAACAAACAAACATACATTTGAATATTCAAAGATAATTATATACAGTTAATCATGACATTTTGGCTGAAAATTGAGTTAAAATAAATGCATTATTGTGCCAATGGGAGACAATTTTAGCACATGAATGGCTTTTGTCACTTTTGCAACATGATTTATATTAATGTGTTGTCACATGAGCAGTTAGCTTGTGTGCTGTTTCGCAAATAAAGTGTATACTTTTCTGATGCCTGCTTGAACATAAGCGTCACAATTTTAAGCAACAGTGACACACATTAACACTCTCTTTTTTCATCCTCATGTTTGGTTCCACGGAGTCGACAGGTAACTTTGCATTGCAGTTGTTTGAATTTATATCTTCAAGCCTGAGTACGGCCCCATTGAAAAAAAAAACCCTGGTAGTTTAACCACAGTTCTATGACTATGTGCGGAGCCTTCTAACGGCCTTTGCTATTGGTTAATCCACATCGAGGCACTGGCCTTAGCCTGAGACTTCGATTGATTGGCTCTCCGCCCAGGAAGGCACTCCTCATTGTGTATAACATACCTAGTCTTCCGCTGCTCGGCCCCTTTTGGGACTCAGCCGCCGAAGACAGGCATGCTGGGCAGCCAGTTAGAAGGTTCCACACATATTCATAGAACTGCGGTTACATTTGGTAACCAGGATTTCTATGTCATATGTGCTTCGCCATCTAACGGCCTTCGCTATTGGTTAAAACCACGGTGAAGGCCGTTGGGACTAGTTCCCTCCCAGCATGGCCTGAGAAAGAAACAACACCATACCATAGGAACCAGGTGATTGACGTCCTACCGGTATGGGCAACCGAGGTGTCCACATGTCCTTCAAGTAGGCTTGAGCAAAGGTCAACACAGATGACCAGAACGCAGCCTGGCAGATGTCCTCCCTGGTAGCATCATCAAACAGCACAGTTGAAGAGGAGATAGACCTTGTGGAGTGTGCTCTGAGGCCCTCTGGGACTTAAGCTCCCGTGGCCTCATACGCCTTCTTGATGGCTGAGCAACCCAGTGTGCCAGCCGCTGGGAAGAAACTGTTCTCCCTTTCAGACTCTCACCGTAATAAAGGAACAGTCTGTCGTCCCAGTTCTGTTAATACAATCTGCAAGGGCATGAACTGGACACAAAAGATGTAATTTCACTTCCTGCTCATTTGATGAGTGGGGGGATGGAACGACCACAAGATGATCACCTGTGATCGCCTTCGGTCTGAAAGCAGGGTTAGCGTGAAGGGTTACTGAGTCTCTTCCAACACCAAATGAAATACAGTTAGGGTTGACTGATTATGCTGTCAGATCACTCATCTGTTTAGCTGTAGCCAAAGCTAAGAGCAGTACCGTCTAAGGGGTCAGGTCCTCCAGAGAAGACTTCGAGTTCGAATGGAGATTCACACAGGCCTTCTAGGACCACTTGCAGATTCCATCTCGGAGTTAGGCTCCTTACAGGAGGCCTGATCCGTCTGGCACGAAGCAGAAACCTCTTGATGATTGGGTGACTTTTCACAGAGAAACAACCCAGGCCCTGGTGTCCCACAGAGATGGCTGCCGCGACACATTCAGTGTGGGGGCTGCTGCCCTTTATCCAGCAACTCCTGGAGACAGGAAGACACCAGAGGCAGGACAACTGGATGGTGGGAGACCTTCAGATCCACACCAATCTGAGAAGACAAGCCACCTAGTGGTGTAGGCTTCATTGGTGGCCGGTGCTTGGGCACTCTGCGCTGTTAAAATAACTGTGTCTGACAATGCCTTTAAGCAATTTCTACCTTTCAACATCCAAACCTTGAGAGGGCGTCCTGTCATTGGATGCACTCGACACACTCCTCAGGCTTGGGTCAATGCTCTGGGAACATCCAGGATTGGCCACGGAGGTCCTGCCGCCATCTCGTGTTTAGGCTGTGCGGCGCCACCGCCACGACAGAGAGTTCTGTTCCCTGATGATCTGCAGAAAAGGCATCATTAACCTGAGCGGGGGAAACGCGTAAGAAGCCCCCGAGCCACACTGAATGAGCCAGAGCATCCAGTCCTGGTGTCAGTCTGTCCGGTGCTCTCAGAGGGAACCACAGCAGGACTTGGCATTCCCTTTGAACGCAAACAGGTCCGGCACCGGAATCCCAATCGCCACCAGATCACGTCTGACACCCCTGGTCCGAGGCCCCATTCATCCGCGAGAGCGAAGCACAACCTTCTCCACAACTCCAGCAGGTTGATGTGAAGCATGGGACTGGACCACCGTCCTCCTACCTTGTCCTCATCTAGGGGGGCTCCCCAGCCCCGGAAAGATGCATCCGTGAAGACGTGCATATATCGCTGGGCACAGCCCATAGCGATCCTGGTCATAAAGTGCACTCTGGAGACCCAGGACGTCATGCACTGGCGAGCTTGACTCGACAGTCTTAGTATTCTGTTCCTGTCCCGGACTGGGTGAAGACGATGGCGCACAAACGAGCGTTGGAAGCGCCCATGAGTAGCAGACCCAGCTTCACCACTGGGTGTGGCGCTGCCATGAGACGCAGAGTGTCATAACTTTGTTGGTTCTCACCTGATGTACATATATGATGGTGATCTGCTCTAGCAGGACCATCACACGCTCATCCGAGAGGCCCGCCAACATCAGACAATAATTGAGGAAAATCCCCATATAGCACGCTCTTCTGGTAGCTGACAGGAGACCCAAGCATTCGATGTTTAGTGCCACAGCCTTGTGTCCAACTAGGTCAGAATTTTCAACCCTGAGTCTTTGAGAGGCTCCAACGCCGTGTCCACTATTTTGGAGAAGGTCTTGGGAGCCAGCCAAACGGCAAGTGATTGAACTGGAAGTGGTCTCCTCCTACCACAAATCTCAGGAAGCGCCTGTGATGCGGAGGATGGAGATGTGGACGTAGGGGTCTGTCAGATACAAAGAAGTCATTCTGTCTCCTGGTCTGACACACTCGAGAAGTTCTGACCGTCAGCATTCAACAGACATGTTACAATGTGAGTGTTAAACCCCCGGAGATCCAGGATGGGTCTCAAGCCCACTGATCTCTTCAAAACGAGGTAATAGAGTAAAATCCTGCTTTGCACTCTTGCAGGTGAACCTTAGATATCGCTCACTTCTCAGGAAGGGAGCGGATTTCTCATTCCGAGCACACCTGGTATCGCGTCGATGCAGATGGAGCCCGCTGCTTGGAGGTGTTTATTCAGTTGCGCTGAAGCTTGTAGTTTCTCCAGAAGCTCCGGAACGTTCGGAGGACGTGGCTTTGGTCCTGCCATTGTCGCGCGCGGGACCGGTTCCAAAAACGGAGCGCCTGGTCTCGTCGTCGTCATCCGGAGGACGTTAAGACCTACCTCTGTCTCGTAGAATCGGCGGTCGTCCTTTTTGGTTCCGAGGGGGCTGGTTTCGGCCGGTGTGGAAGGACGGGGCTTGGCAGTCCTTGAGAAGACATAGAGACCTACAAAAACGGGACTCGGCAGTTCATGTTGTAGCGTGATTCTCGGCTTGTCCGCATGCGTGGGGGAACAGACATGCAGACATGCAAAGATGGAGATGTGCTAAAGACCCAGACACGTGATACAGACCGCTGCGCTGCGGAGCGCAATTTTCCTGCAGCTCCCGGCTGCGCACCTCAGTGTTCTGAGAAGTTGTTTTTGAACAATGTTGTCCGCCCAGGCAGTGATCAGACCCTTTACTGCCCGGCATTTATCAGGTTTCTGTGGAGTCGCACTGGACACATAGTTTCCGGCATCTAGCACTGAGTCGCCAGAGGTGTGAAGCTCACCAACCGCTGAGCCACCTGCTGAGAGTTTCACGAGACAAAGTGCAGGTCTCCAGCGGGGATAAGGTCTACAGCCAAAACCCGACTCGCTTGTGTTCACATCTCAGACTTCTGAGACGAAAGAGCTTTGTCTCGAGACAGAACCCCTAGGGTGAAAGCACACTTCATCTTTGTGACCAAGCATGTCCTCAACCCAACCCAACTTGCACACCAATCAGGTGTCATCCTGGTGCAGGGGTGGGCAAAAGGACCGAAGGGACAGCACCCTAGACCTGAAGGAGGAGGTGAACACATTAAGGCAAAGTGCCGGGTTCGGCCATAGAATGAATCAGTCCCTGTCTGGGGCGCACGACATGCAGTCCGGGATCACAGAGAAGGCCGTTAAGTCACTTCGTAGAAACCAAGGCCAGGATGAGGGCCATTTTCAAGCTCACGTCCACCATAGCAGCCTTCTATAATGGTTTGAAAGGGGCTCCAGACAAGCCCTCCAAGCATACTTCAAGGCTCCAGCGGAGAACAATTTTCCTGGAAGGAGGTCTGAGCGACAAGGTGCCCGGGAACTCAGGATGGTCGCCACCACTGTGTCAGGGAGACCTAGTCTCACCCTTTCAACCTCCAAACCTTGACAGGACGTCCCAGCACAGGGCAGGAGCGAATGGCGCCCACTGCCTGCCTCCGGGTCAGTCCGGGATCGGTCATAGGGTACCTACCGACAATATCCCCAGGCCCGGGAACCAGCTGGTGCCCGGTCACTTTGGCGCCATTACCAACACAGACAGACACTGCTTCCTCACCCGATGCAGCGGTGGGAGCATCAACCAAGGTGGGGGAAATGCATACAGCAGCCCTTCGGGCCAGACTGGGTGAGCAAATGCATCTACCTCCAGTAGAGGGTTCTCTGACGCTCTCAGAGAGAACCAGAGGGGACACTTTGCGTTCGCCCCTTCTTACCTTGATCCACAACTGGAACATCAAGGTCTGTCTCCAGACCTCTTCCACTATATCCTGGGAGACCTCCCACTCGTCCATTAGAGCTCCCCCTCTGGACATCCTGTCTGCTCTGACATTTAAGATGCCCGGAACATCGGGCTCTCAGAGACAGAAGGTGTCTGTTCGCCCAGCACAGAATGTTGGCTGTCACTCGATGAAGGGCTGGGGACCTCAATGCCACCCTGGCGGTTCAGATACGCTACTACCGTGGAGTTGTCCGTCCTGACCATTACATGCTGGTTCTCCAGCTGGTGTGCAAAGAGGCGAATCACCTTCTCCACAGCCGTCATCTCCAACACATAACCTGCGCCTGTCCCGCACAGGATGCAATCACAGCTGGCAAAACCATCTCTGCAGACGTCTCATATTCATGAGCCCCAGCTGCACGACCAGGTGCGCTGCCGCCATCAGACCCAGCAGCGACATGACATTGTGTGCTTGCACCTCGGGACTGCTTCTTACCTTGTGAAGCTGGGTGAGAAGTGATGTCATTCTCGCGTCCAAAAGTAAAGCTGTCATCGCCAACGTGTCCAGCCAGATCCCCAGGTATTGCAATTGGGTGCAGGGCGTCAGAGTGCTCTTCTGCATATTCACCACGAACCCCAGACACTTGATATGGATTATAACAGCGGTGGTGTGGGCTTCCACTTCCTACCTGGAATCCTCCAGATAGAGAAAGGAATGTGGAAATAGGCATCCGTCAGATTGATCAACGTCATCCAGTCACCGTGCTAGATGCACTCCAGCAGCACCGACAGCATCCTGTCTGTCGGGCGATGTACTGGTTCAGATCCCGCCGGTCGAGAATCGGTCTCAGACCCCTGGACTTCTTCGGAATGAGGAAGTACGTGGAGTAGAATCCTTCTCTTCTTTTGGCTACTAGGAGGGCAACGACTTCCGGATTTCCGGATTTTCTCTCCTGTAGGAAGGGAGGACTTGATCGCATGATCCCTGCAATGCCAGGGGGTTTGCTGGCAGAACTGCAGGGCATAGCCACGTTTGAGCGGCCTGTCCATCCACGGCGACAGTAGGCAGCAACAGACCGCCCACTCTCCGTGGATGTCTGTCAATTGTGGGGTGGTTGGATTGGGAGAAGGCCCGTCCGTATTTGTCACACGGGGGGCCCACCACGAAAGGGCTGGTGAACACGTAACACTTCGCTTGTTGTACTTGGAGGCTTTAATCTTGTTGTAAAAGAGACTGACAAAGTGTCACTTCGAAGAGGTCGCTTTATACCTTGTATAAATGAACTTGTGTTCATTGCCATTGTTCATTGATCGTAAACGATCAATCCATGATCAGCAAATTCGTTTTGTTTCGAAATACGTTAAAAGAGTCTTTATCTCAAAGAAATTCAACAAAAAATAACTCCCAAACAGCACACCTCACAAACACTGGAAACCAAAGTCCACACACAAGGCCCAGTCCTTTGTCCCCCGAGATGATTCTTTTGAACAAGCAAAACTGGAAATCCAAACAAGTCCAGTTCTTAATCCACCAGAAATATGTGAAAAGGTAAGGAAGCGGCCAGAAAGTATTGCGGCACAGCCATTGCTCCAATAGATAAAGGTCAATGCATCTCATCCGACGTGTGCAAATCAGTCTTTGATTGTTTCATTCAGCCAGCTTAATGATTGTCCAGGACTCAGACCTCAACCGACCGCAGATGACTTTTTTTTTTTTTTCCCACAGAATGAACTGCCCTAGGCTTGCAATGTGTCTCTTAAAATGGGACCATCACCCCCAAATGCTGCATAGGATGGACAAAGACAATCACAATACGGCCCATATAGAAAAGGCTCAGCGAGTCACAAATAACATCTTATTTTATTGAAAATGTACTCATTAGAAAGAAGAGCACTTTTTATGAACATGGCGAAAAAGCTGAAGAGATTCTGGCACGGCAGCTGAAGGGAGCAAGAACCAAAGAATTTGTGCTGTGGTCACAGACGAAGGGAAGAAAACTACAGTCACGCACGATACTTTGAGAGTTTTATAGGAAACTTTACACTTCAGAAGTTACTTCTGATAGGTAAGCATTTAACACTTTTTTTCCAAAACCTAATATTGCCACAAGTGCCCGATCACCTTGTCCGCAATCTTGAGCAGTCAATCACGTGAGTAGAAATAGAAGATGAAATCAGATCACAAAGTCTCCAGGGCCAAATGGCTTGCCCAATGAGTCTTATGTGTCATTTTGTATTCAGTTTTCCCCCGTTTTGGCAACAGTCTTTGTAGATTCCTTTAAAACTGAACATCTTCAAAACACTCTGAATCAGGCATGCAGGTATACAGAGAGGAGATAAAGAACACAAAGTGTCCTTATATGCTGATGATTTGCTCATTTATATATCACAAACAGAGACAGCAATTCCAAACACAATTTGGGGAAATATCAGGATATAAACTGAACCTTAAAAGAGTTAGCTATTTCCATTGAATGTGGACATTACAAATATAGCAGACACAAATGTACCTTTAAAAGTGTCCACAGAAGATTTTTCTTACTTGGGTGTTACAGCAAGCCAAAAATCTAGAGACCTAATTTCAACATAATTTATAAAACTATTCAAGCAGATTAAAGAGGATCTTTCCGTTTGGTCCCCGCTATTTCTGTCCTTAATAGTTAGAGTTAATTCAATTAAAATTTAGGTACTTCCAAAGTTTTCAGATTTATTTCAAAGCTTACCAGTATCCATCTCCATTTCATACTTTAAACAGCTAGATTGATTAATATCAACATCCATTTGAAGTGGTAAACCCCTGCGCCTGCGTAACGAACTTTTACAAATGCCTAAAGAGACAGGAGGAATGGCACTGGCTAATGTCCGACAGTATTACTGGGTAGCTAACTTCATATTGGATTTACCATCACTTGGATAAAAACCGCCCAGACTGGGTGAGAATGGAAACAACTGCTTCCAACTCACTTTCACTCCCAGCTTTAAGTGGTACAAAGTTGCCACAATCACGAAACCTGATAAATGGGTCAAATAGCAGCCCAACAGTCCATAACTGGATTAAAATATATATCCAGTTTCTGAAACATTTCAAAATTCATGACATGTGCCTATTCAGTCGTGTGGCCTCGGATCACATATTTAAACCATCCTTACAGGAGTCATTGTCAATATCTGGCACAGAAAAGGTTTTTAAAGTTATAACAATCTTTTCATTGAAAATAACTTGCTTCATTTGAGCAGCTGGCAAACAAGTATTTATTGATAAAATCCCATCTTTTTAGGTCCTTCCAATGTAGACATTTTAGGAATAGTATTTTACCACAATTCCCTAACAAAGAACAAAATTATTGACATTATCATGAGAGCCGACCCAAAAACCGACTGACCTCCAAATCCCAATAAAAGAGAAAGCCTGGCTTAAGGTTTTGAAACAGCTCAATTCATCTTCTATGTGCACCAGACACTCATGACATCAACTCAAGATTGTGCATCGGACTCACCTGTCCAACTCTAAACTGGCTACATTCATCCTGAGATAGATCCTAAATGCAGGACGTGTAAGTCAGCAGAAGCAACACTTGTGTTAAGGGAATGTCCTGACTTAACAATTTATTGGAGTAATATTTTTGAGGCCCTCTCTACAGTCCTACCAGTTGGAATGGAGCCAAACCCCTTTACTGCACTGTTTGGAAGTGTTCCAGAAGGTATTCATCTTCCAGTCGGGGGACAAAAAGTGGTAGCATTTATTGCTCTGCTGGCAAGACGTTTTATACTTTTGAAGTGGAAGGATGATGCTACACCCTCACAGTCACACTGGGTACAAGGTGTTTAACTTCAAACTTGAAAAGACTTAGCTGTACCCTGCAAGGTCCTGAAAAGACGTTTTATCAAATGGAAGTCTTTTTTTTTTTTTTTTTGATAAACCAACAACAACAGTGCTTGAAATGCTAGAAGACGAGTACGAAGGTGGAACTCTCAATTACATTTTTTGTGTTGTCTTGTCATTGGTGTCCAATTTCTGTGTTGAATGCAACGTGTATATGGTCCGTTCCATTCAATGGGTTTTTGGATCCCTCATTCTCTGTGGAGAGACGCACTGTTTTACATTCGACCCTTGGTTTGTTGCCTCGCCAGACAAATCCAGAAATGGTCTATTTAAGGTCTGATAACTGTTTGCTGGGGATTTCCAAAGAAAGCGTTGGAAATAAAACTATGGAACGTGGGAAGAAGGGTCATGTGGACTGTTTTCAATGTGGTTTATTAAACTCAGATTAAACTCAGATTAGAGATTAACTTCCACCTTCTTTGATTTCTGTTGACAAGGGCTCGTCGTTGACTTTTACTAAGGATGATATGTTGGTTGTATTTTAATGTCTTCTGATCCCAGTTAAACCTCAGGTTTGTTAATGTGGGGGATAATTTAAGGTGAGTGTTTGTGTAATATTTCATTTGTATCCTGCATATTGACCAAACTGTCATGAGCTCCTCCACTTCCTGTCGCTCTCCTTTCTTCCAGGATCAGGGGTGTTCCTCCACCGGCATGGGCGGGACTCCCAGACACACACCTGCTTCCAATCTGCCCATCGGCAGCAGGAGGTACTTGGTTATTGTTCCCTGGTGTGACTTCTCACTGTCCCTGGAACTCGTACATTTTGTGTTGTGTTGCCTACCATCTCTTATTCGTCTGCAGCCATGTCTCCTCTCTGACGTAACATTGAAATCACATTAACTATACTACCGTTTCCTGACAGTGACGGCCTCAAGAGGATCAGCAAATCTAGCAAATACCTTTGTCAGTTCTGCAATCACAGTGTTGGTGCAATTTCTGAAATAACTGCAGCTTCTGGGAAGGATGTGTTGTAGTCTGTCACACTCATTATGTACAGGTTCTGAATTGGAGCTACCAGATCAATAGCACTCCTAGTCCATGGTCTCGTGTCAATTAAAGTTTGAAGGAAAACTCACCTTCATCACCGCTGTCAGAAAAACCATCAGACACGATATAGCTCTCCGGAACATACTGTACCGTCTAAGGTGCTCTCTGACAACTGTGTGTCTTCAGACCAGTCACACCTGAAACATCCTGCTTTTTGGAGCAGGGAGCTGTGCTTTTGCACCAAGTCCTGCAGCGACACCTCCGAATTCAAAGCTGCCATCTAAATCATGGACATGGACCGCTACAGACAAGGCCATGAAGCTAGACCAGCAAATGCTTCAACATAAGCAGTGAAGTATGTTGTCGTACCTCAAAAAGAGATCTCCTGATGACATCATCAGTAACAGCATCCATATTTGGAGAGGAATCAGGTTGTGGAAACCTGCGCATTTACTACCTTAACGTTCACCCATTCATTATACCATCATTATAGTTGTTATTACTATTATAAAATATATACAACATGAGTCCATAATATATAAGTGACCCGCAGGATTGCAAGACAAATACATAACTTACGAGTGCCATGGTTGTGACACCCCACGCAGAGTCTTATTTGGTGATGTCACACAATCAAGGTCCAGCAGCAAAGACTGGAGCGAGCTCGGATCTTGGAACTGAGAGGTCGCACCGCAGGTCAGTGAAGCTAGTGTGTAACCACAACTTGTGCGCCTGTTGACCAAGTTTACTCGCCACAATATCCTGTCTAACGTTCCACGTTAGCTTTCTCTTGCTCCAGTTGTGTTTCTGGTTTCTTCATTTCACTGTACAAGTTCTCGAATGTTTTTGTCCCTGATTTGACGCTACAGTCTTCTTTCAGGGTCCTTTCACACACGGAAGTCACCATTTTGCTTTGTGACACACTCCACTCTGTAGGTTCCTCCACTTTCTTCATCACACCCAGGGTTGTCATTCTGTTGAGCTCTTGCTTCAGTATGTCTCGTGGTGCTGCTGCAACCCTTCTGGATGCATGAACATCATCCTTTAACTGTATTTTGGAAGTGAAAGACACTGAACCGTTTGAATATATACAGGCATTGATCCGCTATTGCCTCCGTGCTACTCTGTGGACTCATATTGATCTTCTTCACCTAACCAACTTCTTCTCATGCTTCTTTGCCCAAAAGTGAGTCATGACAGATCAGCGAGTATTTGTTTCAGAAACGTCTCGCTTTTCTTCGGTGCACAGTACTCATCGAACTTCTGCATCAAATTTGTCCTTGTCTTCACCATCAGCACACATACACATGCACAAACACACGTGTTGAATACCTCAACTGATGAGGTCCGGAGGAAGCACCGTAAGTGTACGACACGCTCACTGTAGAGATCGCTAAGTCATGCGGCAACATCATCACAACGCAAAGCATTCTGAGTATGTTTGGCCAGGAACCACATGCAGATGCAGGAAATACAAAGTAGAAACGTGAAAAATGCTGCGGGATAAGGAGAAACACGTTGGGAAACACCATAGCGGCTAAAGCTAAATGCTAATGGAAAGTCGTGGTACAACGAGAAAATAAAAGGAGTCAAAGAAAACTGTCGTCCGTTCAAGGGTATGTCCATGTTTTCTGTACCACTCTCTTATTTATCTTGCTTGGAGCCAGAATTCAACAAAGCAATGTAACTTATAGGACGGAGTCATCATGCATAAGATAAATGGATTGTAAAGGACAATTGCATGGGATACAGCTAGTGATGGGTCCTGCAGCACCAATGTGCCGGCGCGTGCATCAAGCTCACATTGCAGTCCCTGCATTGGTGCATGACGCGCGTCCACTTCGCAAACCGCTCCAAACTGTGTTTATAAGGAAGCGCACTCGATGAACACCTGGAGGGAACTAATGACACCAAATCTCACAGTTTTTGTGGAATATGGAGCAGCTCCCTGGTAAAAGTAAGTTGTCTGCCGTGTGGGACAATTTTGATGTCCTATCAGAAAATAAGGTATTTATCCAATTCCTCTCAGATTTTTGACTTGTGTTCTTCCATTATAGTGCAGATTGATTTTGTGGTAACTGTTAGTTTACTATTCACATGATTTTTTTTGCGGGTGAAATGTCGTATTTGTACCTCAGACCTGTCATATATGAACAAAAGCACCTCCTCAATGCTGAGGCATTATAGGGCCAAGCATGAGAATTAAGTTCCTGATACACCCAGGATAAACTCAGGGATACAGCCATTGTCTTACCTTCTCATAGTTACTTGATAATTAATTAGGAATCAGTAATTATTATTGCTTTATTCTCCACTTCATGTTTAACATCACGCTTTCAGGAAGCAGTTGCTTGATCAGGCACTGCTGAACTTCATTCTCAAAAGACTGCCAGCCCCTCAGCATTGTAGAGAGCGAAGGGTTCAAGGAACTGATTCAGGTCCTTGAACCCTCATATGTATTACAAACAAGAAAGGTTTGTATGAAAGTTACATTAAGTAGTAGTTGATATGTACAATTTATGTCATCTGAAATTTAAATGTCTTCATTTGTTTTTGGTTTAATTTTTAAACCATCAAACAAATGGTGACCAAGAAGTACGAGGAGGAACAGGAACGAGTGAAAATGGAAGTACAGCAAGCTGTGGCAGCGAGTATAACTGTATAACTGAGTATAGCTGAGGAGGACATCTATGAAATGCTGTCAAGGCTGCATGTTGAAAGGGAACCAGTGTGGCTATCTTTTGCCTCCGATACTCCACCGACAGCTGATGGGTTCACCATCATAAGAGAAATACTTGCAGTGCTTGCTCCATTCCATCAAGCTACAGTGGAGTTGTCTGAAGAAAGGCGAGTGTCAGGTTCAAAGGTCATCCCGATGATGAAAATGCTCCACTTGAGCATCACGCTTCTACCTTGCAGACACAAGGAAGCAATCAAATTACATGGCACAGACACTGCTACCAGTCTGGAGTCCAAGAGTGTGTTAACCTTGGAAACACTTCTAGATCCCAGATTGAAATGACTTGGGTTCCGCAGTTCCTCAGACCATAATCTATTTATCTGAAGTCACTACTTTTGTCGTGATGTAATGTTCTTTACTGATCAGAGGCTCTTAGATTGATTATAATACACTCCAGAGTAATGTGTTTAAGACCAACATAAGATTTATTTAAGAAGAAAAGAACAGAAAGAAGCAGGGAAGATGTAAAAATGGAGTGAGATGATCCCGACAATATCGCGATGGAGGCCTAAACCAGCTATATGAGATAATGTCAAAGCTGTATCAGACGCGTGTGTAAACTGACGGGAAAGTTGAGACGTTCTAGTCTAAAATGTCAACCTCAGGTAAGTGATACTAACAATGAACCCCGACACACCTATCTGTGCAGAGACGACAAACAGCGGCTTACGTTGGCAATGAATGGAGGGGTGAATTGGATGGATTGGTGAGAGAGTGATGAGTCGCTGAAGTTGGTCGGTCAGGAGATGAGGGAGGAGGCAAGCCGCTTTGGAGGGAGGCGTCCTGGTTCTCAGCACGATGAATTACTTTTCAGAAACATACATTAAGACACATACCCATACAAGTCTGTCTTTGTTAATCTGGGACTTAGAGGGGGAGCTGTGTATGCCCCCACCAAACTGGGTTCACGAGTTGGTCAAGGTTTTTTCCTTACGACACAGCATCCTGGACTGTTACTCTGGTCCCCCCTTTGACCAATTTATGGTACTGATCTGAATGTTAACAAATCTCTGAGCTGATTAAGACATGGCGGGAACCCGAGGAGATATTTCTGAGTTGAGGTTACACATTCACAAAAGTTCACCAGGCATCCATGCTTGAATCTTTGGAGAAGGAATCATTACAAGGCTGAAGAGTTTGGAATCAAATGTGGTCCATCAAGTGTGAGCTGCACATGAGGGTCATGGAGTCTGGCTCTGAACACTGAGAGCCTTTTCACTGTCTCACTTTGATGTTCTTCACAGAGAGGATCAGCAGCTCTCAGATGTTCTCAGTCTCCGGTGTGTCCAGCAGCATCAGACTGATCTGGACTCCACACTCAGGTACATTCAAGTGTTAGCTCCTCCTGCTAACGCCAACAGCTGCTAACTCACCAGTCAGCTGCTTCTGCTCCTTCATCGAAGCTCTGAGTCCTGGACAACTAGACCTGTTTGGAGATGAGTCTGGACTGAAGCTCTTCTGGTGCTCTGACTGATGCTGAAGATGTTGACTCTCTTGACATCATGATGAGGTCAGATGTTTGTGTGTTTCAGCTGTTTGAGGAAACCGTCATGACCCTGGTGAAGAAGGAGCTGAAGAGAGCTCAAAGGTTCCTCAGTCCAGATGACCAGAGGAACCTGGATGGTGAGGAAGTGGACGAGTTGAAGTGTGAAGAGGAGCGAATAAGGAGCGGCAGAGAATCTCTCCAGCAGATCTTCATGAACATCCTAAGAAGCATGAAGGAGGACAAGCTTGCTGATGTTTTGTGGGGCAGTAAGAGGATTTGAACCTTTAGCCTGCTGAATATCCATTTTGTGCATTTGAGCTTGAAATACCTAGAGCTGATGAGACGAATGAAGATTGATTAGCTTCACTTTCTGGAATCGTCTGATCATGTGACTTCTCTCTTCATTCAGGAAGTCGCGCTGGACTGTGTGCAGAGCGACTGAAGATGACCCTGCAGAAGAAGTTCCACAGTGTGTCTGAGGGGGTTGCTAAAGCAGGAAATTCTGCCCATCTGAATGAGATTTACACAGAGCTCTACATCACTGAGGGAGGCACAGGCCAGACCTCTTTAAAGCCTCACCTGACACAGACCGACCAGTCAGGAGCCTGCTGACGAAGGGCGTGGCTGGCATTGTGAAGACCCTCCTGACACAGAAGCTGACTCTGGACTGGGCTGAAGACAAAGCCCACCAGAACTTCCAGCTGGTGTTTCCTTTCACCTTCAGAGAGATGAACCTGCTGAAAGAGAAGTTGCGTTTGGTGGAACTTGTTCATCTCTTCTTTCCTGAAACCAAAGACTCAGGACTCAGCAGCTTTGAAGGAGTCCAGGTTCTGTTCATCTTGGATGGTCTGGACGAGTGTCGACTCCCTCTGTACTTCAACAGTCGGGTCCTGACAGCAGCTACAGAATCCACATCAGTAGACGTCCTGCTGACCAACCTCATCAGGGGGAAGCTACTTCCCTCAGCTCAGCTCTGGATGACCACACGACCTGCAGCAGCCAATCAGATCCCTCCTGAGTATGTGGACATGGTGACAGAGGTCAGCTGGTTCACTGACCTCCAGAAGGAGGAGTACTTCAGAAAGTGGTTCAGAGATGAGGAGCACACCAGCATCATGTCTCACATCAGGAGCTCACAAAGCCTCAACATCATGTGACATAACCCCATCTTCTGCTGGATCACTGCCACAGTTCTGGAGAACATGTTGAAGAGCAGAGAGACCGGACAGCTGCCTAAGACCCTGACTGAGATGTACATCCACTTCCTTGTGGTTCAGGCCAAAGTCATTATGCTCAACTACCATGGAGGAGCTGGGACAGACACAGTTTGGGATCCTGAGACCAGGAAGATGATGGAGTCTCTGGGAAAATTGGCTTTTGAGCAGCTGCAGAGAGGAAACTTGATCTTCTATGAATCAGACCTCACAGACTGTGGCATCGACATCACAGCTGCTGCACTTTACTCAGGAGTCTTCACACAGATCTTCAGAGAGGAGAGAGGACTGTACTAGGAGAAGGTCTTCTGCTTCATCCACCTGAGTCTTCAGGAGTTTCTGGCTGCTCTTCATGTCCAGCTGAAGTTCCTCAACTCTGGAGTCAACCTGCTCCATCCACACCAAACAATAGGAAACAAGCATCACATCAAACAATTCTACCAGATAGCAACAAATGTTGCTATTGAAAGTCCAAATGGACATCTGGACTTGTTCCTGTGCTTCCTTCTGGGTCTTTCTCTGCAGACGAACCAGGGGCTCCTTCCAGGTTTGTTGACACAGACAGGAAGTAAGTCCAGGACCTATCAGGACACAGCTAAGATCATCAAGGAGAAGATAAAGAAAGTGTCTCCAGAGAGAATCATCAATCTGTTCCACTGTCTGAGTGAAGTGAAGGACACTTCTCTAGTGGAGCAGCTCCAACAGCAGCTGAGATCAGGAGCTCTCTCCACAGAGCAACTGTCTCCAGCTCAATGGTACACCCTGGCCTTCATCTTACTGTCCACAGAGGAAGATCTGGACGTGTTTGACCAGAAGAAATACTTTGCTGGTAATAAGTCTTTCCTGAAGAGATACCCACTTTCAGAGAAGGCTGTTGAGGGGCTACTGCTGATGGTTCAAGCTTCAAAGAAAGTTCTGTAAGTGGATCAAACACTGAAACCTGAAACACCTCTGATGATGTGAACTAGGGCTGTTGCGTTATACTATTGACAATCATCGCGATAATAGACAATTAATTTTCAATTCCGTGCAACAGCAGCAGTTTGAAACAACAATGAGCTCCCAGAGAGTCACGAGGTGCAGGGAAGAGGCTCAGACACTGGCGCACTGTGTTCCACTCCAAAACAATGCTGAGCTCATGGACCTTGGAAAAGGGGTCAAATCCAAGCTTGGCATTCAGCAGCCTGAAGACCATTGGACAGCAGAGAGAGTGAGTTGTATGAGCAGTGAAAGGAACTGTTCCAATCGGGTCTTCATTTTTAAACCTCAGTGATGACAGCATTGGAGTGGAGAGGCTTTTCTTTCCTTTGGGAACTGGAGAGGAAACACAACATCAAGTTCAAGATTAATTTCAATGACTGCAGCATCGTTATTTACATTTTGCTCCATGTCGTGATAATATCATTAGCGTGACGTGTTTTGCCCGCGATAATCGTCAAGTGCAAATCTGATATGGTTACAGCCCGAATGTGAACTGAACATGAACATTTGAATCAATGACTCAGTAGTTGCAATGAAAGTCTGCTCTTCTGAAGAAACCTCTGCTGCACTGTATTACTTACTGCTCTCCCTCTCTGGAATGTCTGATCGTGAACTGTAAGCCATTTCACTCCCCACGTGAGTTCGCTTCATTCATTCTGGCCGCCGTATATATCCCGCCCAGCGCGGATGTACGTGAGGGTCAGTGTGCGCTCGTGGATCAGTTTCTGCATGTGGAGCGAACTTCCCCGGACTCTCCTGTGATTGTGCTTGGTGACTTCAACAAGGCGACTCTGAGTGAGGAGCTTCCCAGGTACAGGCAGGTTGTAAAATGTCCCACCAGAGAGCAGCGCGTGCTGGATCACTGTTACTCATCACTTCGCAACTCTTATACCGCCCTCCCTCGAGCTGCACTGGGTCTCTCTGATCACTTGATGGTTCATCTTGTTCCCACATACAAGCAGAAGCTGAAGCTGGCGAAGCCTGTTGTGAGGAGCATGACAATATGGACAAGTGGAGCTAAAGAGGAGCTGCAGGCATGTATGGAGACCACAGACTGGGAAGTGTTCAGGGCTGCTACCAATAATCTGGATGAGTATACAGACACTGTGACTTCATGGATCAGCTACTGTGAAGAGTGCATAGTTCCAACGCGCACCAAGGTGAGTTATGCTAATGACAAACCTTGGTTCACAGCTAAACTCAACCAGATCAGACAGGAGAAGGTGGCAGCTCGCAAGAGTGGGGGCAGGAACTGCCACAAAGAGGTGAAGTATCGGTTTCAGAGGGAGCTGAAGAAAGCTAAGGCCGCATACTCTGACAAAGTTAGGCAGCAGTTCTCAGCCAATGACTCGGTTGTGGAGAGGGCTCAAGGTGCTCACTAACTACAAGCCACGTGCCCCCCACACTCTGAACAACCTCGCTCTTGCACAGGACCTGAACAACTTCTATTGTCACTTTGAGCAACCTTTTTGCACCAACACCTCTGTGGTCTCTCCAGCCCCATGTTCCACTTTACAACAAAGGACTATGCTGTCTCTTAGTGACACAACTAAGACGAACGATGTCACTGAGACAGCAAAGACGATCACAGTCACTTTTGATGAGCCACCCCCTCACCTCCCCCCTCTTCCTCTTTCTCTTGACATCATGGAGCAAGACGTGCTCACTCAGTTCAGGAAGCTGAACCTTCGGAAGGCTGCGGGTTCGGACAGAGTTTCCCCTGCCATCCTGAAGCATTCAGTGTTGACGGACATCTTCAATGCTTCCTTGGTGTCCTGTCATGTTCCTGCCTGCTTTAAGTCCTCCACTATCTTGCGAAGGTGATCGGTTGCAGCCTGCCACCTCTTCAGGACCTGTATGCCTCTAGGACCCAGAGACGTGCAGGTCGGATCAGAGCCGGCCCTTCTCATCCTGGACATGGACTGTTTGTTCCTCTTCCCTCTGGCAGGAGGCTACGTTTCATCCAGACCAAGACCAGCTTCTTCCCCTCGGCCGTCAGACTGTTGAATTCGTGAACAGCCTTGTTGTTATTTTATTTTATTTTATTTTATTTTTTCTTTGTCAGCACTTCATTCCAAACCACTGTCCTAGGCTCCCCACTGACCATGGCAATAAATTTGATTCTGATTCTGATTCTGATTCTGTTTTGGGTCAGGCTGATGCTGGAATTTTCTATCTGCCCTTGAGTCTCTCTGAGTCTCCTGGTGGCTTGTTTCAATATGTCCGAGTTTGTTGGCCAGATTCAGCAAAGCCGAGCTGACAGCTTCTCCACGTTGTCATCCACTTTGCGAAGGTGCTCAGAAATCGCCTCCAGCTTCTGGCTGAGCTCACCTGTCGCTTGAGTCTGAGCTCTCCGTCCTCTAGTCTGACACAACTGGACCTGAGCTACAACAGGGACCTGAAGGATCCAGGAGTGGAGCTGCTGTCTGCTGTTACTGTTACCTGGAGACTCTCAGGTCAGAACACACACCAAACTGTCCATTTCACGCATTGCTTTTGCCCACAGATCAGATGATGGAACTAGAAAAGCTTATTCATGCAACCACAAAGCAGAATGTGAGCAATGACACTCGGCACTGCAAACATTGTCACTGACGGGACTTTGAGAAGCCACTTTTGAACCATGGACAGCTTCTGTCTTGAGAGATGAGGAAGTGTGTGTTCTCTATGTAGCAAACATGATGCTGCTCCGCTGCAGCTTTGACAGGCAGCCACTCCATTCAGGAGCTATTCCAACCACTGGTCCTGGATCTGAACTGTGAAGTCAGAATGTGTCCATCTTCCTGTGGAGCTGCTGTCACTCAAGTGAAGACATGATTCTGCCTCATACTGAAACTCCAATAAACTCCTTTAGACGGAAGTCATCTTGATGTTGTCCACAAGAGAATGAGGAGCAACATCTGAGCTGAGGAGGAGAGAACATCTCCGCAGAAGCTCTTTCGGAGTTTGTCTGATCTTCCTCATATTTTTGCTGCACAATATTCAGGGGGAGCTGAACATACAGTCTTCCCTTGAACAGACCACAACCCCAACAGTTACTGGTTCATCATGATCGTGTTGTTGTCTTGGTGTTTGATCAAGTTGATCCTGATTGATATGAAAGTTCTTCAAATATTCCAACAATAATGTGATGATGATCGTCTGAATGGAAAGAGTTCAGTAGGTCCTCGCATCAAGTCCTTAAAATCTTGTCAAAATAGAGGATTGAAAAAGTCTCTTGATGACATCTCTTTCACAGCCTGAGCTGCTGTGTACTGTCAGAGAAAAGTGGTTCCCTTCTGTCTTCAGTCCTCAGCTCTCCGTACTCTAGTCTGACACAACTGGACCTGAGTGAGAACGAGGACCTGAACGATCCAGGGGTGGACCAGCTGTCTGCTGGACTGAAGAGTCCACATTGTCTCCTGGAGACTCTCAGGTCAGAACACACATCTCCTCTCTTCAGTTCTGCTCCACAACTGGATGGTTCTTCTGCTCTAATGGTTTTCTAAAACACTGTTCCTCCTTCATTACAGTCTGAGAGGGTGTCGGATCTCAGAGAGAGGCTGTGCTTCTCTGGCCTCTGCTCTGATCTCTAACCCCTCCCATCTGAGAGAGCTGGACATGAGCTACTGTCATGAGAAGAGACATGCCGTGTTGGTTTCTATGATTTATTTGAGTCACAACAGTTCACAGGTAGCACACGTGGATTTCTGCCTAATGGAAAACCCACTCCGGTGTCTATAAACTGACACACACGTCACCTGTCACTACGGCAATCACATTAGGACACAATACAATTCTCACTACATCTCCAAACCAAACCTAAAGTGCTCATCAACTAAACTATAGTGCTTTTCGAACATCAGACATCATCAGGGTAGACTACCCTCAGTCTGAAAGGGATTATTCTGCCCTTTTTTTTTTTTTTTTTAACCAAACAGAACTTGTGCAACCACATGTACAGTCAATTGTTAGTTTCTGAACCTAGCCGGTAGTTTTATCTCACGCCCCCGCGATGAGAATTTCACAGGCCTCTGCGGAGTTGCGGAGGAGGAGACTCCAGGGAAGAACCTGAAGATGAAGATGTTGGTTCCTCAGAAGTAGAAGTTGCTTCAACCGGTGGACTTGTCTCAGGCTGTGGTAATGGGATAACTTCTTGCTGCTCTACTGGATCAGTCACCTCTGGAACTGCTGACGCCTGTTGCGACGAACTACCCCATTATCCATCTCCACAACATATGACCTTGGCTCCTTCAACTTGCTGACAACTCTGGCTGGTGTTGTCCACTCCTTCTGTCCATCATGTCTCACCCGTACACTTTGGCCAGGAAGCAGCTCAGTCAGGGGAAGGGCTGAATCTGTAACCCTCCTTTGCAGCTGTATCCTTCCGGGAGACCAGATCTTTGTCGACTGGTTGAGGGAGTAAAGTCTTTTCAAGTGCTGGCACTGTGGTGCGGATCTGTCGTCCAGTCATTAGCTGCGCTGGGCTCGCACCAGTTGCAGCAGTAGGTGTAGAGCGATAGCTCATCAAAGCTAAGCAGGGGTCTGGCTGTTTTAATATGCGTTTAGCAGTTTGAACGGCCCGCTCTGCAGCTCCATTTGCTTGGGGGTAGTGAGGGCTTGAAGTAATGTGAGTAAATCCATACTTCTTTCTGAAATCCTGGAACTCTGCTGATGTGAACTGAGTTGCATTATCACTGACTAGTTCTAGAGGAATTCCCCACCTCACGAACATATGTTTCATCTTGCCGATGACCTGTTTGCTTGATGTGGTGGTGAGAGATGCTATTTCAATGTCTCTTGAATAATAGTCCACCACAATGAGGTAGTTTTTCCCATTCAGCTCACATAAGTCAGCTCCGACTCTCTGCCATGGACCCTCAGGTAAGGGAGTTGTCACCAGTGGCTCGCGTCTCTGCCTTGGCTTGTGCTTGAGACAAAAGTCACATGATGTTACTTGTTTTGTTATTTGAGCTCCAATACCTGGCCACCAGACCGTCGCCTTAGCTCTCTCCCTACACTTAGTCAGTCCCTGATGACCCTCATGCAATTGTTTTAGAACATTTGTTCTGAGTGCTTTAGGAATAACGATCCGATCATCATAAAGTACCAGGCCACTCAGTTCTGATAGGTGAGCTCTGGCAGAATGGAACGCACGCAGTGGTGCAAACTCAGGCATCCTCTGTGGCCACCCCTTTCTTATGTGTGAGATCACCAGTTGGAGTTCCTCATCATCCCTTGTAGCTTCCCGTACTTCTTCTAGTTTACTTGACTTGATTGGCTTATGTTTGACAACATTGTTGATGTAGGCTTCCACATGACTCTCTGTGTCTGACTGGTCGTTTCCCTCCAGTGGGTGTCTGGACAATGTGTCTGCAACGATCAGCTGTTTCCCAGGAACATGCTTAGCCACAATGTTAAAGCGCATGAGGCGCATCAATAGCATCTGACATCTAAGTGGTGTCTTGTCGATATCATAAGTGTTAATCAGTGGCACCAAAGGTTTGTGATCGGTTTGCAGTTGCACACTCCCCATGCCCTAAATATATCTGGCGAAACGTTCACATGCCCACACCGAAGCCAAGCACTCCTTTTCAATTTGGGAATATATTTTCTCTGCGTCTGTGAGGGTGCGGGAACAGAAGGCAACAGGACGCAGTTCTCCATCGTGGTCTTGTAGCAGCGCAGCTCCCAGCCCATAGCTACTCGCATCTGCACTGACCACTGTTGGCCGGGCTGCATTGTAGTAACAAAGTGCAGGCGCGCTGACTAACGTTGCCTTTGCTTTATCGAATGCCTGCTGTTGAGGCTCACCCCAGATCCAGACGCTCTCTTTCTTGAGTAAACTGGTAATTGGATGTAGCATTGTGGTCAGTCCTGGAAGGAATTTTCCAACATAATTTATCAATCCCAACACTTGTCGTAACTGTTCTACATTTGTGGGGTTGGGCATCCTGGTGATAGCCTCCACTTTGCTTTTGTCTGGTTTGACACTGTCCGCGCTTATGACATGTCCAAAGAACTGTAGCTCACTCCTTTTAAAATGACACTTAGCTCTGTTGAGTTTGAGTCCTGATGCCATAATTCTCTGTAACACTGCATCCATGCGACGGTCATGCTCTTCCTCACTTGAGCCAAAGACTAGCACATCATCCATCACAACAACCACACCATCCAGGTCCTTTAACAACGTGCTCATTAGTCTCTGAAATATTTCGGGTGCAGAAGTAATCCCAAATGGAAGACGTTTAAAACAAAACCTACCCATGATAAATGTGGTTAACTTCCAGCAGCTGGGATCCAACGGAATCTGCCAGAAACCACTTGAGGCATCCAGAGTCGAGAACACTTTGGCTCCAATTAGTTTTGTAGTAATATCGTCCAGTGTGGGTAATATGTAGCGCTCCCGCTTCACGACTTTGTTCAGGTGCTTCAGGTCCACACACACCCTGACTTCGTCTTTGTTGCGCTTTGGGGCTGGGACCATTGGGGCGCACCAGTTGGTGGGCTCAGTCACTTCCTCAATGATCCCCAAATCTAACATGCGCTTCAATTCTTTTTCAACTTTGGGGAGAAGCGGAAAGGGGACCCTGCGTGGTGTATTGACACTGTAGGGTACAGCATCGCTGGTCAGCTCTATCTTAACTGGCTCACAGTTCAGTAGTCCCATTTCTCCAAACAAATCTCCAATCAGACATTTTTTTTATTTCGTTAACTCTCGCCACCAATCTCATCTGCTTTGCCACTGTTATCCAATGTGTGTATTTTCCTCCTTTATACTTTGTCTCAGCTCTGAACTTCCCCACACAAGTGGGTTTTCCACCTGGACTGGACACCAACTGCCTAGACCGCACTAGTTCCGGTTTGGGCTGTAGCTGGTTATATGCTCTCTCTGATATAACTGTAGTGTCTGCCCCTGTATCTATTTTAAAATCGACCATGCAGCCATTCACTTGCAGCTCAACGTCCCAGTCAGTATCTGACCCTGACTCTTCTATGATTGTGGGGTTTTGATTTGCCACGCCTCCTTGGAAAAGTCCGCCAATGAAAAATGTCTCTTCGTCAGAATCCATTACCGACTCTGTTCTGACTTCTTTTATCATCCTACTCCTACACACCACAGCAAAATGTCCTTTCTTATCGCACTTCTTATTATAAGCGGGACACTGCTCACTTTTACTATGGCCTCTATTGCACCGTGGGCAGCGTCGACTCTCCTCGAACCTCTGTCCTTGTGCTTGTGCCGGCGCCTGCTGTGTCACGTCGCAGCTCCGCCTCGCTCTGCTGAACTTTTTGTGTCTCACCTCATTCAATCCACTCTCCACATGCTCCGCACTCTGTTGTTTAATTTGCTCGTTCTGCCGTGCAAGCTGAATGCTCGTTCCAACGTTAAATCAGGTTCTAGGTGGAGTTTTTGTGACACCTCCTTGTCCCGTATTCCGATGACAATCCGATCCCGGATATGCTCATCCTTAGCGTTGCCAAACTCACAGTGTTGCGCGAGCTCATACAGGCTCTGCACGAAAGCTTCCACTGTCTCTTCCATCTTCTGTGTTCTTCGATGGAAACACGCGCGGTCGTGGATGACGTTCCGCCTTGGGACGAAGTGCTCGTCGAACTTCTCCACCACCGTTTTAAAGTCATATTCCGGATGTGGCATTGCCTCTGAAGCAGCCGGAAACACGAACGAGGCATATATTGGCTCCACATCTCTTCCCATCGAATAAAGAAGTGAATTAACTTGGACTTCCCCACTCTCACGGTCCAATTTTGAGGTAAAAACGTTGTCTCCAAATCGGCCACTCCGCCGGAACGGAAAAATCAAACGGCTCTGGAGGACCAAACTTCGCCATCATCTGTTCAATATTCCCGTGTCGACTTTACTTCTGACACCATGTCATGAGAAGAGACGTGCTGTGTTGGTTTCTATGATTTATTTGAGTCACAACAGTTCACAGGTAGCACACGTGGATTTCTGCCTAATGGAAAACCCGCTCCGGTGTCTATAAACTGACACACATGTCACCAGCCACTACGGCAATCACATTAGGACACAATACAATTCTCACTACAACTACAATCACCCAGAAGGACCAGCACCGGAGCTGCTGTCTGCTGGACTGGAGAGTGCAGACTGGAGGCTGGAGACTCTCAGGTATAGACAGAGCAGCAGAACTCACTGACTGAGCTCTAAAGACCTTCAGACTGAACATGTGATCCAGAAGCAGACAGTGAGGATGTGAGTGTGTGACGCTGCTCAGACTCTTCATCTGAACTGAGCACATGAATCCAAACACATGACATGTTATCCTGCTGGACACCAGTGGAAGCACCAAGGAGACAGTTCATACTCAGCAGCTGTTTAGAGATGCATCTTTGTTATCATCAACACAGTCATGAGAGAGCCGTCCACTTAGCAGCAGGAGATAATAGTCCTGAAACATCTGAAGTCACATGGATCTGCTTTCTTCCTTCTCTCTCCTTCTTCCTCCAGGCTGGACAATCGTGGACCACAGTGGCTATAGATTTGTGGTTATCAGCTTCTAGTGGAGCAGCTGTGTTCGTGGCATCACGGTCGCATGACAGCTAACATCACATCTTCCTTTGGAGGAACCAGACTCAAAACAGGAGATGGTGCTCACTGAGCACAAAATGGTAATATTGTGTATCTGGAATGAATTTTAGATCTTTAAGTCCATCTCATGACAAATCAGAGCAAAAACAAGAGTGTTGCATTTATATTTTTGTTATAAAGAATTTGAGTTGTAGGATATTATAAAATTGTCGTGCATGACTAATCAACTGAATACAGTATGAAGAGAAGATTTGAAATCCATCTTTTATTGGTGAACTGTGCTTCATAAATGAAATCCAAATGTAAAGGTCAAGCACATCCGCAAACCAGTTAGGCGGGTAGCCTTATTCAAAAATGTAAAACAAATACACCGATTCAGTTACATAAATAAAATTCTGAAATAAAATAAATAATAAAAAATAAAATAAAGACTGGCTTAAATAGGCACTTAAGCTCAATATAGCAATTCAAAAATGAATAATAGAAGTATAATACGCCTCTAAATGAGGCAAAATGAAGAACCGTCGATACTTATAATTAATTGCGTTAATTTTTTTAACAATAAAATGACAGCACTTGACCCTGACTAATGGCCATCCATTCTTGCATAATCAATACTTGGAGTTTGCCAGAAGCTCTGGCTTGGCAGACCGCTGGAGGACGAGGGCGATGTGCAACTTGAATGAAGAAGTTCCTCAGTCACTATCACACTTGGATGTGCAGCGAGTGGAGCACTGGCACGGCTTCATGGGTGGAGGAGAAGCAGGAGTCTTTGCAGGAAACTTGAGCAGGAACCGTCGAGGAAGTTGGTTGTAGTTGTTTGTAGGAGGCAATGGAGCCAGAAGAAGCGGCATAAGAAGGGATAAGAGCAGAAGAGGCGTACCCTCTTCAGTCAGGGCAACAGAGAGCAACAGAGGGCAACAGAGAGAGAACCTCTGTAAACTGGGTCTTTTAAACTCTCATGAGGAGTCTCATTGCCCAGTTTTGATTGGTTGAAGGAGTTCCATCACCTGTTGCTGATTGGACAAGGATTTCCAAGCCTGGCCTTCCTCCTCCCCTGACGAGGTCGTAAATTCCAGTCTGCAGATAGGAGATTTTGATCCCACCAGTACCAGAGTTTTATTTGACAATAAAACACTACCTGAGTTGTAAAGTTGCTCACAATCTGTCAAAACTCTCCCATCTCAATTTAAGCATTCAAACGACACCAAACATGACCATTCTAGCGCATGATCTTCTATAATGATCAATATAACAATCGACCATTCATGTCAAGTTGAACATCTCATGTTCAGGACATCTGGTTTGCTTGAACATCCTGTGGGAATTATGGGTTAAATGGGAAACAAAGTCCTTTTTCAGAAATACTCATTAAGACACAATCACATACAAGTCTGTCTTTGTTCATCTGGAACCTGGAGAAGGGGGAAATTGGGTGTGTGCCCCCACCAAACTGGGTTCACGAGTTGGTCAGGGTTTTTCCTCTTCCTCACAGCATCCTAGACTGTTGGTCTATTTTTCTTTATATATACATATATATATACTTGTGTATAATCAGGTCCATTCGAGGACGCGCAGCGAGGAGAACAAAAGAGAAAACAGAAACCCTACAAAAAGGAAGAAAGAAAAAAAAACAAATTGATATGCATATATGTCTAGAGGGAGAGAGAGAAGAACAATTAATACTAATAAATTGGAATACCAAAAACCAACAAAAAAAAAAACAAAAAAACACCCGCGTATACAATGGTAGAACAAAGTAAAGGTGAAGTTTCCTTCAGGGAGAGCTACAGCAGTTTAGATTGTGATCGTGGGAATTTGGACGGAATCTTCCTCTAGATCAGTGGTTCTTAACCTTATTGGAGGCACCGAACCCCACCAGTTTCATATGCTCATTCACCGAACCCTTCTTTAGTAAAAAATAAAATGTGATTTTTTTTATGTCCAGCATCCTCGAATGGTACAAAAAAATCCAGGGCTTTCTTAGCAATAACTGGATACTTTTCCATTTGTTGACATCAAAACGTTGAGAGCGTTGTCGTTCTGAAGAGTTGCTGTTGAACCTGGCTCTGCTGAAGTTCAATGATTTCGTCGAGGTATTCATCATTGACATCTGCTGTCTCAATAGCAAACGTGAACAGCTGTCTCACCTATGCTGGATATGATGCTCTTGTAGGGAAGTATCCATCGAGAGACTTCACACATTCCACTACAATTTTTAATACTTCTGCCATTTTGGGCGGCAAGGTTTTTGTTGCCAACGCATGCCTGTGCAGAATGCAACGCATAACAATGATGTTCGGTGCATCGGCTTTTACTTGCGCACCAAAACCAGACTTTCTTCCCAGCATCACTGGAGCTCCGTCCGTCCCATGAAAGGTTGTTGTCTCTGAAGAAGTCATCCACAAGCTTCTTCACATCGACTGCCTTAGTTGTTGTTGTAAGAGGCTTACAAAATAAAAACTCTTCTTTTATCATGTCGTCTTTCACATAGCGCACAAAAACGGCAAGCTGGCTTAGATTGGAAACGTTGGTGGTCTCGTCGAGTTGAGGGCTGAATTTTGCCGGGCTTGAAATCAGATCCGTGACTCCCTTGAGCCAAGACGTCTTTACTCATGCACTCTATTCTGTCGCTGATGGTGTCATTTGAAAGAGGAATTTGGGATAATTTACCTTCTGCTGCTGTTCCGAGTATCAGATTCGCCATTTTTAACGCAGCTAGTTTTACAAGTGTTTCGCCAATGGTGTGCGGTTTGCCCTGCTTTACAATCAGATAAGCAACTTCGTTTGTTGATGGGTACAAATCCAAGAGCGGGCAGAGTGGCTTTTTCGTCGAATCTCGCTCTCTTCACCTTGAATTCAGCAAGCGTTGTGTTCTTGTATTCCTCATCTCCATGCAGCTTCAAGAAGTGTTCCTTCAGTTTTGCAGGTGCGAGACTAGAGTTGCTCAACTTGGCATTGCAAATCATGCAGATGGGACGCTGACTCCCGTCACGTTCCGTGATACATGTAAATCCATGTTTTACATATTCGTCCGACCACTTTCTTTTTTTGCCCGACATAGTTAGCATGGATTAAAATATTCCGTAAGAAACCACACGACACACCGACAGTCACATGTTGTGGCGGTTGGAGGTGGACGTGGGATCAGCGTCATTAACGCTAATCCAACGTCACTGACGCACACCACTGGTCAGACGGAGGGTTATTAAAGAAGGTGTTGTTAAACAGGAAGCGATACGCTGGCAGCGCGTCCACTCCTTTACAGCCATTTTACAACGTGTCATCACCGTGGGTAAAAGTACCAGTTCCCCGCCGCCACGTCGTGTGTCCGTACGGCGATCGACCCTTTAGATCGCCGGATGCAGGAGCTTATTTGCCTGGATCTGCGCTCGGGAGATAACGGGTTAATTCCGGTGTGTGGTCCCGACTGAGAAGGAGGTCTCACTCTTCTGCTTATCCAGCGCTCTCAAAGCGGACCGGTAGGGAGTTCCACTCAGACACATATACAGCCCTCTCTAAGCGGTCTGATAGGGAGGTCTCACTCTGCTGCATAAACCAGCGACCTCAAAGCGGATCGGTAGGAAATCTCAGAGCAGGACACTTTCAATGACTGTGCCCACTAACTGCAGACTAGACTGAGGGGTGGACCTCTGCGGCGGAGGCTCCACCGAACCCCTGATGCAGCTCTTGTTAAACAGCAGGAGGCTGGGTTGAAGTGGAGCAGGAAGTGGTCGTGGATCAGATCAAGGTCTCAGTAAAAGGACTAGACCTCACTTTCATCTAACTACATGATGTAGAAAGTCAAACATTCACATATGTATCTGTATATCCTTGTGCAAATGTCTACGCAGTATGTTTCCAGAGACTGAGCTCGGCTTATCATTGCATCCACACCACTCCACACTGTGAAGTTGGCAAAGGGAAACTTTCCATTCCAACAGTTTTCTCTGCCACACGCTGTCAGCAATTGCGAATTGTTTTTGTAGTTGATGGTATGTTTCAATAATGGTGGAAAATACTTATTACTTTGGCTGTTTTGCCCAAAACGACAGCAAAAACAGTTGTTTTGATCAAAGCATCTGGATTTAGAATGGAGTGTGATGAAGTTGAGCTTTGGACAGGTGCGGCAGGTGAACTCTGAACAAGACTGTTCTTTCCTCTGTTTGAAGTGGACTTTTGACCAAAGGTGTGAAACTGAGACGTCATGAACCTTGAGGTGGGTTTGGGTTCATCCTGGTGGTCTGGATCATTTCAGCAGGTGAGGAGTCTAAAGTCACACACAGACACACAACATGGCTGGAACTGGACTTTTGAAAAGACACACATCTCTGTTAATCTTTTACAGGACGCCCGTCTTCCCTCACTGGGCGTGTTCCTCTGTTGAGTGTGTTTCGGTGAGCAGGATTAGAAGCAGCTGAGCTCAGCTGGAAGATTCACTTGCAAACATGGACATACGTCTTCAGACCACAGGAGAGCTGCACACAGGTCAGTGACATTCAGACTGGCCACACAAGAGGGTGAACGGATGAACCAGTAGTGTGGTCCTGAGGTGAACGGATGAATCAGTAGTGTGGTCCTGAGATGAACGGATGAATCAGTAGTGTGGTCCTGAGGTGAACGGATGAATCAGTAGTGTGGTCCTGAGGTGAATGGATGAATCAGTAGTGTGGTCCTGAGGTGAACGGATGAATGAGAAGAGACTAATTCTCCACTGTCGATGGAAACTCAGCTGATAATGCGTTGACTGATTGAATTGAATGAAAGAAGAAAACATACAAAACAACAGGAAGTGAAGTCAAGTGAACAAAGTGCTTAAGGAGCTTAAAGAGCTTAAGCTGCTCTCATATCAACACAATCAGGGTTTATGACTCTCCTGACTGTTATAAACATGGACTGTGGACAGGTGTGGGAGCAGCAGGTGACCTCCGACCCTGACTGGGTTGTGGACTGCTGACAACCCTGACTGCTGAATTACTTCCTCTGATCTTGAATCTTTGGACTGAAGCAGTAAAAAGTGTCCTTGTGGCAAGAAGCTGTATGGTTTGAGAGGCGCACAACAACACAGTAAAAGTAAAATTGCACATTTGCAAGTCAAGTTGTGCATTTATTGCGACAATAATGGCTAGTCAGACATCATGTGATGCAGCAGCAGCATGTTCCGCTCTCAGTCAGTCTCAGTGAGTGAACACATGAGGCCCTGAACACTGAAGAGAGTTTGGGGCTGCTTCAAGATTGGGTTGTTAGTGAGGACACTTTCATAGAGCAAGAGGTTCCACAACACAACTTAGCTCCATGTGAACAAAGTGTGAGGTCTTTACACAAGTATGTTGCTATGACTACCGAGGGAGGAGTTTGGATCTGATTCATGAAGGTGTTTGAAGTGCAGCAGTCATGACTGTCACCCACCTGAGGAGTTCAAGTGTGTGCTCCTCTGTCAGGGCTTCAGACTCCAGCCCTAAACAAACACCACAGAAATCAGATGTTTGATGTGAAGCCATGAATGATCCGAGGCTCAGCATGAAGTTGAGCTGATACTCAGGTCAGTGAGGTCACAGAGAAGAAGGCAGCAGGTTCTTCCATCCACCATCAGATTGCACCATATTGACCACCAAGTTGACATCACATGCGAGGGGCTCTTCTGTCAGTGTCTTCTTTCTTCTCTCATGACTTTATTCTGCTGCTGCTCTGAACTTGATGACTGAAGTTTGCTTGTTGACAAGAAGCACCAGTGATGCTGCTGTTGTGTTGGTGTGAAGGTGTGGGCAGCGAGGAGGAAGCTCGTCCCATTCTGGGTGAGGACCATGGCACCGAGAGCAGAGCTCAGAGGTGAGAAGATCAGTCAGATCAGTCTCCAGTCAGAGCTCCAAACACTTGAAATAATTTCCCCATTGCAACTTCTGTGTGCTCAGATCAAAGCCACTCACATCAAACGCTGATGGACGAGGACACGGACCTGGACCTGCTCCCAGCTGTCAGTCTCTGAAGAGTGACTGGTCTATGGCTCCTCCTCTTTATTTCAAAGGTGGACTTGAGTCTTCAGGAGAGAGGTGAGCTCTTCTGTCCACTCTATGACTCTATTGATGGTATTGTTGGGTCTGTACAAAGGTCACTGAGGCTCCTTCACTGTGAATCTGAGTTGGTCCTGCTTTGTCTCGTTCATCTGATGTTGCTTTTACTGGTTCTAAAAGCTGATGCAGATGGTTGAGGAGGAAAGTCAAATAAGACGAGAACAAGCAGCAAAGTGTGCAAATAAAAGAATGTTGACATGCCTGAAGAGGGTGAAGAGTTTGGAATCTAATGTGATCCATCAACTGTGAGCTGCACATGAGAGTCATGGAGTCCGGCTCTGAACACTGAGAGCCTTTTCACTGCCTCACTTTCATGTTCTTCACAGAGGGGATCAGCAGCTCACAAATGTTTTCAGTCTCCAGTGTGTCCAGCAGCATCAGGCAGATCTGGACTCCACACTTCAGGTACGTTCAAGTGTTAGCTCCTCCTGCTAACTCCAACAGCTGCTAACTCACCAGTCAGCTGCTCCTGCTGCTTCATGGAAGCTCTGAGTCCCGGACAACTAAACCTGTTTGGAGAAGAGTCTGGATTGTAGCACTTCTTGTGCTCTGACTGATCCTGGAGATGTTGATTTTCATGACATCATGTGACCTGGAGTCTGCTGAGACTGGGACCTCTTTTGTGACCTGTCGATGACACAGTTCCAACAGGTCCAGGTTAGACCTGGACAAAGACCTGCCTCCCTTCAAGAGATTTGAGAGCAGGATTCTGGGGACCTCTGGAGGTCAGCACATGATTAGGTCACATGTTTGTGTTTCAGCTGCTGGAGGAGACCAACATAAACATCCGGAGGAGCACGAATGTGCAGAAGTTTGCTGATGATCTGTGGAGCAGTAAGAGGATTTGAACCTTCAACCTGCTGAATATCTACAAGCTTACCATCTAGAATCTTCTGTTCACGTGACTTCTCTCTTCATTCAGGAAGTGGTGCTGGAGTTTATTCAGGGCGACTGAAGAGGAGCCTGCAGAAGAAGTTCCACAATGTGTCTGAGGGGGTCGCTATAGCAGGGAGCTCTGCCCCTCTGAATCAGATTTACACAGAGCTCTACATCACTGAGGGAGGTACAGACCAGGTCAACCAGGAGCACGAGGTCCGACAGATTGAAGCAGCAACCAGGAAGCAGACCAGACCAGGAACTACCATCAGACAAGAAGACCTCTTTAAAGCCTCACCTGACACAGACCGACCAGTCAGGAGCCTGCTGACGAAGGGCGTGGCTGGCATTGGGAAGACCCTCCTGACACAGAAGCTGACTCTGGACTGGGCTGAAGACAAAGCCCACCACAACTTCCAGCTGGTGTTTCCTTTCACCTTCAGAGAGATGAACCTGCTGAAAGAGAAGAAGTTGAGTTTGGTGGAACTTGTTCATCTCTTCTTTCCTGAAACCAAAGACTCAGGACTCAGCACCTTTGAAGGAGTCCAGGTTCTGTTCATCTTGGATGGTCTGGATGAGTGTCGACTCCCTCTGGACTTCAACAGTCGGGTCCTGACAGAAGCTACAGAGTCCACCTCAGTAGACGTCCTGCTGACCAACCTCATCAGAGGGAAGCTGCTTCCCTCAGCTCACCTCTGGATGACCACACGACCTGCAGCAGCCAATCAAATCCCTCCTGAGTATGTGGACATGGTGACAGAGGTCAGAGGGTTCACTGACCTCCAGAAGGAGGAGTACTTCAGGAAGAGATTCAGAGATGAGGAGCAGACCACCATCATCTCTCACATCAGGAGCTCACGAAGCCTCCACATCATGTGTCACATCCCCATCTTCTGCTGGATCACTGCCACAGTTCTGGAAAACATGTTGAAGAGCAGAGAGACCGGACAGCTGCCCAAGACCCTGACTGAGATGTACATCCACTTCCTGGTGGTTCAGGCCAAGGTCAAGAAGCTCAAGTACCATGGAGGAGCTGGGACAGACACAGTTTGGGATCCTGAGAGTTGGGAGATGATGGAGTCTCTGGGAAAATTGGCTTTTGAGCAGCTGCAGAGAGGAAACTTGATCTTCTATGAATCAGACCTGACAGAGTGTGGCATCGACATCACAGCTGCTTCACTTTACTCAGGAGTCTTCACACAGATCTTCAGAGAGGAGAGAGGACTGTACCAGGAGAAGGTCTTCTGCTTCATCCACCTGAGTCTTCAGGAGTTTCTGGCTGCTCTTCATGTCCACCTGAAGTTCTTTAACTCTGGAGTCAACCTGCTCCATCCACAGCAGACAATAGGAAACAAGCATCACATCAAACAGTTCTACCAGACAGCAACAAGTGTTGCTTTAGAAAGCTCAAATGGACATCTGGACTTGTTCCTGCGCTTCCTTCTGGGTCTTTCTCTGCAGACCAGCCAGAGGTTCCTTCCAGGTTTGTTGACACAGACAGGAAGTATCTCCTGGACTCAGCAGGACACAGCAGAGCTCATCAAGGAGAAGATAAGGGAGAAAGTGTCTCCAGAGAGACTCATCAATCTGTTCCACTGTCTGAGTGAAGTGAAGGACACTTCTCTAGTGGAGCAGCTCCAACAGCAGCTGAGATCAGGAGCTCTCTCCACAGATCAATTGTCTCCAGCTCAATGGTCCACTGTGACCTTCATCTTACTTTCCTCAGTGGAAGATCTGGACGTGTTTGACCTGAAGAAGTACTTTGCTCCGGAGAGAGGGAGACGTATGTCCCCGAATAATTACCCTCTTTCAGAGGAGGCTCTTGAGAGGCTCCTGCCGATGGTCCAAGCTTCAAAGAAAGTTCTGTAAGTGGATCAAACACTGAAACCTGAAACACCTCTGATGATGTGAACTAGGGCTGTTGCGTTATGCTATTGATGATCATCGCAATATTAAAAAATGATTGTTCAATGTCGTGTAAACGGCACCATCTCCGACTGAAGCCAACATCCTGAACAGGAAAGTGAAGCGCTGACTCCTGGCGTCGCGTAGCCGCAGGAACTGGTTCCGCCATAGTTCCTGCTCTGAGTTTGCGCATGTCAACTAGACAGGAATCCTGATGGATGACAACAAGCACGGTGCCTGCTGTCGTGAGCCTTGATCCTCTCATCAAAGTGATTTCCTCATCCATGCTCAGCTTCTGAAGACTCGTGGTCATCAGCACAGAGCAGGGAGTGAAGGTGCTTTAGAATGACAGCGAGGCAGTGCTAAAATACCACCTACCGGCACGTTTCTTCATCCTCCCACAACTTGTGTCAGACAGTCAGGGAAGCCATTGATGGAGAGCGTTTGGATCAGGAGTCACAGACCAGCGTTGGTCTAAAACTCCAGAACATTGGACAGCAGAGAGAGTGAGTTGTATGAGCAGTGAAAGGAACTGTTCCAATCGGGTCTTCATTTTTAAACCTCAGTGATGACAGCATTGGAGTGGAGAGGCTTTTCTTTCCTTTGGGAACTGGAGAGGAAACACAACATCAAGTTCAAGATGAATTTCGATGACTGCAGCATATTTATTTACATTTTGTCAATATCGTCAGCGTGACGTGTTTTGCCCACGATAATCGTCAAGCACAAATCTGATATGGTTACAGCCCTAATGTGAATGAACATGAACATTTGATTTCCTTCTTCATTTTATTCAGACTGAGCAGGTGTGGACTGTCAGAGAGAAGTGGTTCCCTTCTGTCCTCAGTCCTCAGCTCTCCGTCCTCTACTCTGACACAACTGGACCTAAGCTGCAACATCAACCTTAAGGATCCAGGAGTGGAGCTGCTGTCTGCTGGACTGAAGAGTCCACACTGTCACTTGGAGATTCTCAGGTCAGAACACATCATCTGTCCAGCTACAGAGCTGAAATGTGAACGTCAGAGGTGGAGACTGAAACTTCCGAGAGTCACAGTTTTCTCATCAGTTTGCTCTTCAATGAAGGAGCTGTTTCTCAGTGGCATCAGTCTTCAGCAGCTTCCTGCTGTAATCATGTGTTTGAGATTCTAAAGCGGATCCAAGAAATTTTCCAACCTTCTCTTTCTCCAGATGGACCTTTCCATCAGCTCAGAGTTTGTTGATGAGTGAAACTATTCCCTCTTTGTTTTGAACTGCAGGAAAGAATAGATATGACGTTTGAGTTGAAGACTGGAGACTAAACTTTTGCAGAGGAAGTAGACAACCATGACCTTCATCTGCCGAAGTGTCATCTTGATCTACTTTCATCTCTGAATCTGAATATTGAAAAACGTCCTGTTCCACTTCATCTTGAGGATCCAAATCAGATCAACATTGCGTGAACACATTCACTTGCTCATGTTCCAAACAGCATGAATCAATGACTGAGTAGTTGCAATGAAAGTCTGCTCTTCTGAAGAAACATCTGCTGCACTGTATTCGAGTGGGAGGTGAATATGACGTCTCCTCTTGAACAACACTTGAGTCACTCGTTGATGTGTTGATGTGACTGTGTTGTTGTCTTGGTGTTTGATCAAGTTGATCCTGATGGAGACACACTGTGAGCACTAATATGAGGCAAGTGATTCTTTTGACCATGTCATAATTTTATCCATGATGCATATCAGGTTATGTGTATTTGTGCAGCGACGGAGGGTGTCGCCTCAGACCATCAACACCCTATATCAAGTTGTGCAGAACGATAAGGCAGATTCTTCTCCTCTGGAGAATGGGCCAAAGAACAGACTTCACTGACTCTGAAAAGTCAACCATTGTTGAACGTCTTTCAGAGGGATGCAGCACTCTTGAAATCTCTAAGATATTGGGGCGCATCACAGAACTATCAAACCTTCTGTTGCAAATAGAAGCAAAGATTTGAGAAGAATCAAACCTGAAGTTACCAGTAAGCCATTATTCTCCAGTGCTGCCATGTTCCACAACTGCAACCTGGAGTGTCAACAAGTACGAGGAGTTCAGTTCTAAGAGACATGCCCAAGGTAAGAAAGGCTGAAACCCAACCACCTCTGACCAAGACACACAAGTTGAAAGGTCAAGAATGGGCAAAGAAATATCTGAAGACAGATTTTTCAAAGGTTTTGTGGACTGATGAGAGTCCCTCTTGATGGACCAGATGGACGGGTCTGTGGTTGGATCAGCAACAGATACAGTTGTTTATTATTCTTACTTTAACATGTGAAACTAAACCAGAGAGATGGGAAAATCTTCATTTAGTTGCATAATAATCCTGCACACTACTCACTACTTACATATTTATGTTTGAGGGTTTCTTCACGTTTTGGATTTGACACTGGAGTTGTACAAGGAGCAAATGAATCCTCAAAAATATAACTTGCCTCATAATTGTGCTCACAGTGTCAAAGTGCTTCAAACATTCCACCAATAATGTGATGATGTGATGAGTTCAGTGGGTCATCACATCAAGTATTTAAAGTCTTGTCAAAATAGAGGAGAGAAAAAGTCTCACTTGTTGATGGCACTCGTCTCTTTCACAGCCTGAGACACTGTGGACTGTCAGTGAGAAGTGGTTCCCTCCTGTCCTCAGTCCTCAGCTCTCCGTCCTCTAGTCTGACACAACTAGATCTGAGTGAGAACGTCAACCTGAAGGATCCAGGAGTGGAGCTGCTGTCTGCTGGACTGAAGAGTCCACACTGTCACCTGCAGATTCTCAGGTCCGAACATGTTGATCAATATTTATTGACCTGGAAACACATTTAGAGACACTTCATTTCACTTCATTTTTGGCTCAGAAATTCACTTCCTCTTTTTCTTATCATTTTCTTATTTTTCAAAAGAAATGATCCACTTTTCTGAAGTCTTTTTGAAACAACATGAACTGTTTAGTGGCTATTTGTTGTCCATCATATTGATTGATGTTTGTCTCTTGATTTTCTCTTCTTGTCCAGGTGTTAACTACTTTACTACAGTTTGACTTTGTTTCTCTCAAGTCTCAACTTCTGCTTCACACATTCATCCAGGGGATTATGGCTTGATTTTGGTGATATTTGGGACAATGTTCATCAACTCCAATATAATAATCACCTCTGCAGCTCATGTTCAAAATATTGGAGCAGATTCACACACTTGTTCATCTGAGTCCCTTTCTCTGTTGTGTCCACTTAGTTTGACCTTGAAATTTTTTGTCATCATATCCATGTTTCTTTTCTCTTGTTGCTCATTTGACCGATAATGAGAGCCAAAAACACTGTGGCCTCACAACAGTCCCAGTGTATCAGACATGTTTGATCAAGTTGATCCTGGTTGATACAAAGTGCTTCAAATATTCCAACAGTAATGTGATGATGATCTTCTGAATGGAAAGAGTTCAATGGGTCATCACATCAAGTCTTGAAAGTCTTGTCAAAATAGAGGATTGAAAAGGTCTCACTTGTTAATGACACTCATATCTTTCACAGCCTGAGACTCTGTGGACTGTCAGAGAGAAGTGGTTCCCTTCTGTCTTCAGTCCTCAGCTCTCCGTCCTCTAGTCTGACACTACTGGACCTGAGTGAGAACATTCTGAAGGATCCAGGAGTGGAGCTGCTGTCTGCTGGACTGAAGAGTCCACACTGTCACCTGGAGACTCTAAGGTCAGAAAAACACATCTCCTCTCTTCAGTTCTTCTCCACAACTGGACGTTTATTCTGCTTTTGTGGTTTTAAAGAACACATTTTCTGCTTCATTACAGTCTGAGAGAGAGTAACATCTCAGAGAGAGGCTGTGCTTCTCTGGCCTCTGCTCTGACCTCTAACCCCTCCCATCTGAGAGAGCTGGACTTGAGCCGCAACCATCCAGGAGGACCAGGATTGGAGCTGCTGTCTGCTGGACTGGAGAGTCCAGACTGGGGGCTGGAGACTCTCAGGTATGGACAGAGCAGCAGCGCATGACATGTTCTCCTACTGGACACCAGTGGAAGCACCAAGGAGACAGTACAGACTGAGCAGCTGTTTAGTGATCCATCTTTGAGCCGTCCACTCAGGAGATAATAGTCCTGAAACATCAGAAGTCACATGGATCTGCTCTCATCCTTCTCTCTCCTTCTTCCTCCAGGCTGGAACACTGTGGGCCACTGTGGTTATAGATTTGACCTGAAGAAAGTGTGAGAAGTGAGTGTTTGATTGATCCATGAGAACTGCTAGACTCTGTCAGCTTCTAGTGGTGCAGCTGTGATGTTAGTGACATCACATCATCAACTCCAGGTCACTGGCCCTAACACTGCTCACCAACATGGTGTCCAGCAGAAGCCAGTGAGGATCTAAAGGCAGCAGTGTTGACTTTCCTCATCATCAAATATGGAGTCATTCACTCTCTTCAGTCTTTGACTCCAGAGTCACATTATTTTGGAAGATAATCACCTTCTCACTGGACTCTGAAGATCTCAGTGTTCTTCCACCATCATCACCACACCTGTCTTCTTCTGTTTTTATATGACAGTGACTGTCCTGGAGTCTGCCTCCTGGACAGAAAGTCTGTCACTATCAGAGAGGAGATGTCATCAGGAGCTCCGAAGTCTCTCACTGAGCAGCAGTGGTGATGAACTTTGACCTTCTCTTTCATTTGTCAAGACTGACTCTGAGTCTCAGGAACCCTCCCGTCTGCATGGAGAGATCTGAACATTGTTCTGCACTCTTTCAGAGGCATTCATGAGTTGAACCCCAATACACCAGTGTGATGTGGCCACTTTCGGAATCTGAATTCAGAAAGTGAAATATAATAAAAATCTAATGGCTCCTTGCTAATAGCGGCTACTGGTGCGATTTCAGTGCAATATTTGTCCTCGATCGAAAGTTGTGTCATTGGCAGAGTGAATAAATCAAGTTCTTCCAATGTGCATTCAGCAGATTTCTGGTGTAGGAGAGCCATGTTACTGTTAGGTTTTAAAATGTATCAGAGCTCCCTCTGAACTTCCTCTTGGCTCGTCTGCTTATTTCTTTTTTTGTTTCTACGTTTATTTGAGCCATGTGTTACTTCATCCAGGAGGGCGTCTCTTTGTCCTTTGTGATAAGACAACATATCCGAGGCTATGTTACCCATCGCTGATTTGAGATGGGGTTTCGCTATGACAATACCTCTTATGAACAGCGGTGATACGAAACAAAATATTTTTGAGAAGAGGGAACCGATGGCTGTACGTCACCGGAGCACCGTAGAAACCCGGCAGATCTCCTCTCACCTGTTTTTCATATTATTGTACAAATCTGCGGGTCGACTCACAAGCCTACATGAAACATCATGCTTGTTTATGACTCGGTCTGCAGAGGTGGGTTATCTCTCTAGTGTTCAATGATGAATGATGAATTCCAGACGTTGATACAAAGATTATATAATCTTCTCTCAAGTCAGTGGTCTAAAGTGGAGAGTCAGCACCATCTTTCAAAGGTGAAATTGACCGGTTTGTTCAGATCTGATTTAATTTGTAGCTGAATATTTTCAATGTGGTTTTTGGCAACTGGAAAATAGTATGCAGGGTTAAAATGTTGTGTGATTATATCCTAGTAACTACCTAGTAACTTTGATTTCCACCGCTCTTAAAAGCGGTGCATATGCATCCCCTACTCGTTGCGGTTTTACGACGTTGCTGTAACAGTTGACATGGTGAAATCTGCTTTTAAATCAACCGGATGGGGCGCTCTGAACTCGCAAAGATGTATCTGATTACCTGGCTCTACACCTCGCAGGTAAGCCAGATCTGAGTTCAAGAGCACTAGGCTCCGACCATCTCCTTGGAGATCAGTTATTTTGTCCGTGTACCGTCAAACAAAGTGCTATTGTTTTTCTTAACGGTTTGCTCCAACTCGGTTGTAATTTAAAGAACAGAGCCGTAATATCCTCCCTTGAGCCTCAGTTTGGAAATAACTGCTCCAGCAGTTTTAAAATGTCGATAAACTCCTTGTGATTCATCTTATTCCTGATCAGAGGCGCTGACGTCAGGACACGGGCCCCTAAGTCTGAAGTTCATCTTTATGACATCACGTCATGTTAGCGTTTGAATCTGATCCTCTCTGGGCTGCAGTGTAAGTGTCAGAATGTCAGGTCCTCTGGAATTTGTTTTCCAAGAAAAGGATGCAGCATCCTCGCGTATATTATGCCACACGTGAGGACATGTAATCTTCGTTAAAGCAACCTCCCATATTCCTTCTAAATCGATTTGCTGTGCAAAATCAACACGAAGAGTACAGATCGAGTTGTCTTTAAAAACTTTTGCACATGCATTTGATGGTAAACTCACACAGAAAACAGCGTTCTTTGAGCCGTACATGATGATGTGATGCTAGTCTTATATATTTTTTATGTCTGAAGCCTTACCCAAATGTTCAGTTTTTCAGGCCAGTTCTTCCACTGAACAAAGACTTTCTTCTCTCCTTTAACGACTCCTTTAACGTCTGCAAAACTCTGTTCATATAATTTGTCAAATACTCCTAGCAGTTATGATATCCTGACATGATCACCTTACTTAAATTTTGGCTTTTGTCTACCTTTCTGAGGTCTAATGTAAAGATTGTCAAACACTTGCGGAGTATTTTTTTAGCTACTTCCATCTGATTCATTTTTATACTACTGTGATATCTGTGATGATACCCCTTTACTTGATCCAGCAAAACCTTGATGTAGCGTAGTGTTTTTAGCTGTAAAATACCTCCACATATACCTCCACATCCGATTTTTAAGAGCTTTCCACGTCACTCGCTGTTCTTTCCACCAATGCCTGAAAACTCTTAAAATTATTTCCTGTCATAATTCTGGATGATGGACCCAAGTGCAGAAAATGTTGGTCAGCAGAAGGCACGGGAGATGACGTTAAATTATAAGATTATAATTTATGGTGACGGCGGCTAATCACACTCATGAGGGGTAAACTAACAGATCTATGACTAAAAAGTGAGGCTTAGATAAACAGCTCACACGCGGACTGAATTGAGAGTAGGGAAGTAAACACAGGAGGTGCAAGGAAGAACAAAAGGCAGCGACAAAATAGGAATTCAGCACGGACGAAAAATCTGGAAAACGTCAGGGAGTAAAGCGAACACACAGGAGTCTTGGAAGAGTTTTTACTTTGACGAAGCGAGAAGCAACAATCTGGCAAACAGGACTGACGTTGACTGGTTGATATCCAGGATGAGACTGATGAGGAGATTAATGCCAGCTGTGTTGCCAGTGAAGCTGGAGACAAAGCAGGAACATAAAACAAAGGCAACCCGGGGGTAACAAAATAAAAGCACAAGAGAAAAATACAAAAAGGAACAGACAATAAAGTGCATGACAATTTCCCATCATCCGTCTGTAGTTTTGCCTCCATGTCGCATAGGTCTGCCTGAAATTGTTGAAGAGGCCTGTGAACTCTGTTTCTTGGAAAGTTTACTCTACCTCACAGGTGTCAAACCGGTACTCAAAGGGCCGCAGTGCGTGCAGGCTTTTGTTCCAACCAAGCAAGAGGGCACCTACTCACCTGTTTGCGCTCTCAGGGCTGGAACAAAAACCCACACCCACCACGGCCCTTTTGCGGGTCAGTTTGACACCCTTGCTCTACCTGGTTAATGCAAGGTGCAAACGTCCTGTTTTGATTGGAAATCTTTAATAGATTTGGAACTGACTGGTTTTCCTGTCTCCCCTTCCACTCCGTGACGAAGGTGACCCACACCCTCATATCTTCCAGGGTGACGAGGGTTGTAAATAAATGATGAATGATGTGTTCCAACTACATGTTAAATGAGAAATGAACTAGCTGAGATACGAATATGCTACTTCATGTTTTGTTTTGTTTTTTATGAAGCAGATCATGTCAGGAGTTTAAACACACTCTAGGTTAAACAAGTTCTACACAAGTTTTATTCCAGGTTCTACTAGCTGATTCTCGACGTTCAACTAGAAGATCATCCAGCTCCAGTTTGATGTATTCATTCCAGGCGCTTGATTTTGGAGACCTCATTTCAAGCAAGACTGTCTCAGCCGTTGCCTTGATCTTCATTTTCTCCGGTTGTATGTTGTTCAGGGTTAAGTAGTGTTGTACAGCAGGCAGAAAGTTCTTGTTACAGAGTGTCTTCATCAACGGGTGGAAGTTAAGGCTGTAGAAATGATCTTTCATCTCTTCAAGACAGCTTTGTTGTACTTGACTGGGACGTTCTTTTTGGCATCCGTAGCAGATCTCCCTCCAATACCGCCTTTGATGGACAATGAAGGGTGAGCTTGGACCGTGTCATTGTGAGGACCATCATACTGATGATCATCATGCGTAATGTGTTCCTAAGCAGGAAGTAAAGTGGTCGTCGAGGAGTCATTCCGTACCCAGCACCAGGAAGACTGTGGCAATACGTCTCGGAATACCTTTTGTTCTCATAGCTGTCTCGGTTGTACTTGTTCTGCGTACGACTGCCGGGTATCGCTCTGGAAAGAATCCTCTTTATAGCTGCGTTCCAGCTTGACCTCTCTCAGTACACCCCAGTCGGTCGACGATAACAAAGCCATCTCCATTGAGGTGGTCAAGGTTTCGTCAACATTCAGCTGATCAAGGTACAATTCGGCTGTTTCATACTTAAACATGTACCCCATCTCCCTTGTCATCCGTGAAGTTCTAGAAACCACTCATCCTGCAAAGATTATAGATACAGGGAAACCCCACCCCTCCATTATTTTTCTTTTTATAAAAGAAGAGGGTGTTTATTATTTAATCTCCTCTCAATATAAAAGAAGGGGGAGGGGATTATTATTTCATTTCCTGTCGATATCAAAGAGGGGGTGTATTCCTTCTTAAGGTCTTAAATGACACCTCATGAACCAATGCACTTGTTGGTCATAAATTCCATTTTGACATTTTATAGGCTGCCCATTCTCTCTAATAGTGAATACATAATTAATATAAGAATAATATACCTCAATTTATTTTAGCAATTTATGGTATAGGACATGAAAGGTTCCCCCTGGAACTGCAACCTTATCGTGGTGGGGGAGTTTGTGTACCTCGAATGATCCTAGGACCTATGTTGTCGGGGGCGTTATGCCCTTGGTAGGGTTTCCCATGGCAAACAGGTTCTAGGTGACGGGTCAGACTAAGAGCAGTTCAGAAGCCCTTATGAAAACAAACAAAACAGGGCCCCACCCTGGAGCCAGCCTGAGCTTGTGTGGGAGGTTGAGAGGTACCGGCTAGATATAGTCGGGCACTCCTTCGGCCGCGTGTCTCGGACACTCGAGTGAAGAGAGGGGCAGAGCTGTCAACTGATCACCACCTAGTGGTAAGTTTGATCCACTGGCAGGGGAGGAAGCCGGTCAGACCGGGCATGACCAAACGTATTGTGAGGGTCTGCTGGGAATGCCTAGCGGAAGCCGCTGTCAGTGGCGTCTTTAACTTCCACCTCCGGGAGAGTTTCTCCCAGATCCCGACGGAGGTAGGCGACATGGAGTCTGAGTGGTCCATGTTCTCCTCCTCCATTGTCAGTGCGGCTGTGCGTAGTTGCGGTCCCAAAGTCTCCGGTGCCTGTCGTGGCGGCAATTCCCGAACCCGGTGATGGACACCGAAAGTAAGGGATGCCGTCAGGCTGAAGAAGGGGTCCTATCGGGTCTTGTTGGCCTGTGGGACTCCAGAGGCAGCTGACGTGTACCGGCAGGCCAAGCGTGCCGCTTCCCATGCAGTTGTGGAGGCAAAAACTCAGGTCTGGGAGGAGTTCGGAGAGGCCATGGAGGACTATTGGTCGGCCTTGAAGAAATTCTGGCAAACATCGCCTCAGAAGGGGGAAGCAGTGCTTCACCAGCACTGTTTACAGTGGAGGGGGAGACTGCTGACCTGGACTGGTAATGTTGTCGGGCAGTGGAAAGAATACTTTGAGGGTCTCTTCAATCCCGCCATTACGTCTTCCATTGAGGAAGGGGCTGAGGACTCGGATGGCTCTCTCATCACCTGGGCCGAAGTCACTGAGGTTGTTTGTAAGCTCCTCTGTGGTAAGGACCCGGGGGTGGATGAGATCCGTCCTGAGTATCTGAAATCCCTGGATGTTGTAGGGCTGTCGTGCCTGATGCGCATGTACACATCTCTGCAGCATTCCGTGGCAGTCAGGGACGGTGCCTCTGGATTGGCAGACCGGGGTGGTGGTCCCCCTGTTTAAGAAGGGGGACCGGACGGTGTGTTCCAACTACAGGGGGATCACACTCCTCAGCCTCCCTGGAAAGGTCTAGTCCAGGGTACTAGAGAGGAGACTTCGACCAATAGTCGAACCTCGGATTCAGGAGGAACAGTGTGGTTTTCGGCCCGGTCGTGGAACACTGGACCAACTCTATACCCTCCTTCGGGTGCCCGAGGGTTCATGGGAGTTCACGTGCTTTGGGGATTTGGAGAGGGACCGTGTCCCTCATGGTGTCCTCTGGGGGCTGCTCTGAGAATATCGGGTACGGGTCCCTCTGCTAGGGGCTGTCTGGTCCCTGTATGACCAGAGCAGGGGCATGGTTCGCATTGCCGGCAGTAAATCAGACTTGTTCCCGGTTCATGTTGGCTTCCGCCGGATCTGCCCTTTGTCACTGGTTCTGTTCATTACTTTTATGGACAGAATTTCTAGGCACAGCCAGGGGTCGGAGGGGTTCTGGTTCGGGAACCACAAAATTTCATCTCTGCTATTTGCGGACAATGCTGTTCTGCTGGCCTCATCGGACCGGGACCTTCAGCATGCACTGGGACGGTTTGCAGCCGAGTGTGAAGAGGCCGGGATGAAGATCAGCACCTCCAAGTCTGAGGCCATGGTTCTCAACCGGAATAAGGTGGTTTGCTCTCTCCGGGTCGGTGGAGAGTTCTTGCCCCAAGTGGTGAAGTTTAAGTATCTCCGGGTCTTGTTCTTGTGTAAGGGAAAAGGGGAGCGTGAGATTGACGGGTTGGTGCAGTGACAGCAGTGATGCGGTCGCTGTATCGGACCGTCGTGGTGAAGAGGAAGCTGAGTCACAAGACGAAGCTCTCGATTTACCGATCGATCTACGTTCCCACCCTCACCTATGGTCACGAGCTTTGTGTAATGACCGAAAGGATGAGCTCGCGGATACAAGCAGCTGAGATGAGTTTCCTCTACAGGGTGGCTGGGCGCACCCTTAGAGATAGGGTGAGGAGTTCGGTCATCTGGGAGGAGCTCGGTGTGGAGCCGCTGCTCCTCCACATCGAGAGGAACCAGCTGAGGTGGCTTGGGCATCTGATCTGGATGCCCCCTGGACGCCTCCCTGGGGAGGTGTTCCGGGCATGTCCTACCGGGAGGAGACCCAGGGAAGACCCAGGACTCGCTGGAGAGATTATGTCTCCGGTCTGGCCTGGGAACGCCTCGGGATCCCCGGGAAGAGCTGGAGGATGTTTGTGCGGATCAGGAAGTTTGGGCTCCTTGCTCCAAATGCCACCTCCGCGACCCAACTCTGGATAAGCGGCAGAAGAAGGTGAAGGTGAAGGTGAAGGAACATGAAAGGCAATTGCTATTTCCTGTCAAGAATTTTCATACCTTTCAAGATAAAGGTGCATGCAAAGTGGCGCATGACGCATCTAACGCTGGTCAAGAGAAACTCCTTGAAACATGTGAAGTGCTCGACAATTCGATGAAGTGCACAACGTTCGTACAGTGACATGTCCAATTATGCTAATTGAGGTGTCAAGCAGGAAACAACCATGTGTGCATGTGGGCAGGAAATGACGTCATGAAATCGAGCCCTGGAAGGGAATCGGGACAAAGAAGGGAATAGGGCAGTGACAAAGACCACATCATGGACCTGGTCATGGACTGTTTGTTCCTCTTCCCTCTGGCAGGAGGCTACAGTCGATCGAGACCAGAACCTTCCGTCAAAGGAACAGCTTCTTCCCCTCAGCCGTCAGACTGTCGAATTCATGATCAGTCTTTGTTATTTTATTTTCTTATATTTTTTGACTTTATTCCAAAGCACTTTCCTAGTTGGTGGGATCCCCACTGACCACGGCAATAAATTCGATTCTGATTCTGATTGTGATTGCGATTCTGATCAGGCAGTTCATCAGATAGTTCATAAGCAACTGCACGGCGCCTGGCTCCCGCCCCCTGTTCTCGTGGTTCTCTTTGGCGGTGATGACGTCTGAGACATTCTGGACACACCAACTTCCCACAATGCGTTGTGCACGGATCAGGTCACTGTCCATGACAGACTCGAATGAAATACGGCCTTACACCCTCCAAAGTCCTAGTGGTGGGCGGAACTCATCATCCTTGCGTATAGAAGTGGAAAACAAACTTGGCAAGTCAACGGAGTAAAAACGGTGACGCAACCTTGGACAGCCAGACTTCCCACAATGCATAGCACACTGATCGGTGCCGATCGTTGCGGCATCCGCCTCTTGACAGGCTTGTCTACTCATCAAGCTCTTCTGAATGACCTCTAGCCCTTCTGAATGACGTCATCCAAAAACCCATTGAATGGAACGGAGGTACATTTGTCCCTCGATTTTTGGGACACTTAGACCCCCCTGCGAGACAAGATGGAGCCTTTCCATGTAATGGCCACGTGTCTGACACACTACAGCATCATGTGACTTGCCTTATTTTCTTTCATTGTTCTTTTTATTGAATTTTCACTTATGAAAACATTATACACATCACAAAAATATTAAAAGTAAAACGAAATGAAAACAAACTCACCACCACGACCTGGTTAACAAGAAGAAAAGAAACTGTTTACCAACCATGAGTGTCTGGCGCACATAGAAGATGAATGGAGCTGTTAAACCTTAAGCCAGGTTTTCTCTTCTATTGGGGTTTGGAGGTCCACCTTCCATTCTGTTCTAATGCAGGATGTGGAAGTTATTCAAAGTTATGACATCAGATGCAAAATATTTGAGACTGAACCTCTGGCCTTTGGGTCGGCTCTCATGATAATGTCAATAATTGTGTTTTCAATGAAAAGCTCATGATAACTTTTAAGACCTTTTCTGTGCCAGATATTGAACAATGACGCCTGCAAGGATGGTTTAAACGTGATTCAAGTCCACAGGTCATAATAGACACATGTCATGAAGTTTGAAATGTTTCCTAAACTGGATATATTTTCATCCAGTTATGGACAGTTGTGCTGCTACTTGACCCATTTATCAGGCTGCGTGATCATGATCCACTTGGGAGTGGGAGTGAAAGTGAGTTGGAGACAGTTGTTTCCATTCTCACCCAGTCTGGGCGGATTTTATCCAAGTGATGGTAAATCCTGTATGAAGTTAGCTGCCCAGTGATATTTTCGGATTTTAGCCAGTGCCATTCTTCCTTTCTCTTTAGGCATTTGTAAAAGGTCTTCATGCAGGCGCAAGGGTTTACCACTTCAAATGGATGTTGAAATTATTCAATCTGGCTGTTTAAAGAATGAAATGGGGATGAATATCGGTAAGCTTTGAAATAAATATAAAAACATTGGACGCGCCAACATATTAATTCAATTAATTCTGCCTATTAAGGACAGAAATAGCGGGGACTAAACAGAAAGATCCTATTTAATCTGCATGAACCGTAGAATGTTCATGATTGTTCAGTTGACACTTTAAAAGGTACATTTGTGGCTACTATATTTGCAATGTCCGCATTCAATGGAAATAGCTGACTTTCTTTGAGGTTCAGTTTATATTCTGATATTTCCTCAAATGGTTTTAACAAATGTAGAATGTTTGGAATTGCTGTCTCTGTTTGTGATATGGAAATGAGCAAATCATCAGCATATAAGGGCACTTTGTGTTCTTTGTCTCCTCTCTGTACCTGTGAAGGATTTTCTGAGCAAGAGCTGAAGCTACATGGCTCCAAACCACAGAGGGCTATCTGTTATTTGTTAGAACAGCAGCTGTAGGAATGGAATATAATAATTTGACCAAAGAGACAAAGTTATTCCCCAAGTCAGACCTTCTATTGTTCCGAAAAGATATTCCCACTCTATTCTATCAACTGCCTTTTCGGTGTCCATGGAGATAAGACTCTCAGATTCATTTTGGTTTGGAGTATAAATGATATTCAATAGTCTCCGAATGCTGAAAAAACTATGTCTCTGTTTGACAAATCTGATCTGGAGATACAATTACAGGTTAGACTTCTCCTGAATGCCGAAAATAATCATTGCCAAACGTACAGTCTATTGGTTTCAAAAGAACCTTTTTTTGCATATGGGCAAGAGTTTTATAATCATTATTCAACAAAGAAACAGGCCCATTTGATGCACAAATAGTAGGATCCTTGTCTGGTTTTGCTAAGAGTGTGACGCATGACTGATTGAGAGTGTTTGGAAGATGTCCAGTTTTAAAAGAATCGACAAAGACTGTTCACAAAACAGGGGATAACTGGGTCATAAATGACACATCAAACTTATTGGGAAAGCCATCTGGCCCTGGAGACTTTGTGGTCTGATTTCATCTTCTATTTCTAATGGTGTTATCGACCGCTCAAGATTGTGAACAACATTATCAACCAAAACCAAAATTAGGTTTTGGAAAAGAAGTTTCAATGTGTGGCTATCAGAAGTAACTTCTGAAGTGTAAAGTTTCCTATAAAACTCTCAAAGTATCATTAATAGTGAGTGACTCTGTAGTTTTCTTCCTTTCGTCTATGACCACAGCACAATTCTTTGGTTCTTGTTCCCTTTAGCTGCCTTGCCAGAATCTCTCTTGCTTTTTCACCATGTTCATAAAAAGTGCTGTTTTTTTAATCTAATGAGTACATTTTCCACAAGATGTCATTTGTGACTTTATTTTGACACCTGGGCAATGTGCTGGTGTAAGATGATCCGAGTCTGGCCATTGTTCGAAGCGATGAGCTTTTTCTATATGTGCCGTATTGTAATTGTCTCTGTTCATCAATCTCACTTTATTTGTGAATATGTATGCAGTATTTTTTGAGGTGGTGGTCGCATTTTAAGGGGACGGATTGCAAGACAATTGTAGTGGCGATGGTAGAAGAACACTGAGATCTTCAGACTTCAGTGGCAAGGTGATGATCTTCCAAACTCTGACTCTGGAGTCAAAGACTGCAGAGACTGAATGACTCCATATTTGATGATGAGGAAAGTCAACAGTCTGCCGACACCATGTTGGTGAGCAGTGTTCTGTCCAGTGACCTGGACTTGATGAAGTCAAGTTCCAGGAGCAGATTCAAGGCTCACATGCTGTCACCATGATGTCACAGCTGCTCCACTAGGAGCTAAAAGAGTTGAGGAGTTCTCATGCATCAAACTCACACTCACACTTCATCAGGTCAGATCTTTCTATGGTCCAGAGAGTTCCAGCCTGGAGGAAGAAAGAGCGAGAAGCATGAGAGCAGATCCATGTGACTTTTGATGTTTCAGGACTATTATCTCCTGCTGCTAAGTGGATGGTTCTTTCATGACTGTGTTGATGACAACAAAGATGGATCTCTAAATAGCTGCTCAGTCTCTACTGTCTCCTTAGTGCTTCCACTGGTGTCTAGCAGGAGAACATGTCATGTGTTTGGATTCATGTGGTCAGTTCAGATGAAGAGTCTGAGCAGTGTCACACACACACACATCCTCTCTGTCTGCTTCTGGATCACATGTTCAGTCTGAAGCGATTTGATGCTCTGTCCATACCTGCGAGTCTCCAGCCTCCAGTCTGGACTCCTCAGTCCAGCAGACAGCAGCGCCAGTCCTGGTCCTCTCTGATGATTGTTCCTCAGGTCCAGGTCTCTTAGATGGGAGGGGTTAGAGGTCAGAGTTGAGGCTAGAGAAGCACTGCATCTCTGTGAGATCATGCACCCTGACGTTTGAGAAAACCATGAAAGCAGAAGAACCGTCCAGTTGTGGGTCAGTGCTGAAGAAAGGAGATGACGTGTTCTGACCTGTGAGTCTCCAGGTGACAGTGTGGACTCTTCAGACCAGCAGACAGCAGCTCCACTCCTGGATCCTTCAGAATGTTCTCACTCAGGTCCAGTTGTGTCAGACTAGAGGACGGAGAGCTGAGGACTGAGGACAGGAGGGAACCACTTCTCTCTGACAGTCCACAGCAGCTCAGGTTGTGTAAGAGTGTCATCAACAAGTGAGACTTTTTCAATCCTCTATTTTGACTAGACTTCACAGTAAATACTTGATGTGAGGACACACTGAACTCTCATCATCATCATCACATTACTGTTGGAATATTTGAAGCACTTTTGTATCAATCAGGATCAACTTGATCAAACATGTCTGATGCACTGGGGCTGTTGTGAGGCCACAGTGTTTTTGGCTCTCATTATTGGTCAAATGAGCAACAAGAGAAAAGAAACATGGAGATGATGACGAAACATTTCAAAGTCAAACTAAGTGGACACAACAGAGAAAGGAACTCAGATGAACAACTGTGTGGCTCTCCTCCAATATTATGAAAATGGGCTGCAGAGATGAATATTATACTGGAGTTGATGAACATCATCCTCAATATCGTTAATGTCAATCTATAAATCCACTGGAGGAATGTGTGAAGCAGAAATTGAGACTTGAGAGAAACAAAGTCAAACTGTAGTAAAGTAGTAAACGCCTGGACAAGAAGAGAAGAGAAGTGTTTTCTCGCGACATCAATATGATGGACAAGAAATAGCCACTAAACAGTCCATGTTGTTTCAAAAACACTTCAGAAAAGTGGATCATTTCTTCTGAAAAATAGGAAAATTATAAGAAAAAGAGGAAGTGAATTTCTGAGCCAAAGATGAAGTGAAATCTAGGAATGGAACTGTCACATCAGAAGAATCACCAAAGGGTCTCTAAATGTGTTTCCAGATCAATAAATATTGATCAACATGTCTGACCTGAGAGTCTGCAGGTGACAGTGTGGACTCTTCAGTCCAGCAGACAGCAGCTCCACTCCTGGATGCTTAAGGTTGACGTTCTCACTCAGATCTAGTTGTGTCAGACTCGAGGACGGAGAGCTGAGGACTGAGGACAGGAGGGAACCACTTCTCACTGACAGTCCACAGTGTCTCAGGCTGTGAAAGAGACGAGTGCCATCAACAAGTGAGACTTTTTCAATCCACTATTTTGACAACTACTTGATGTGATGACCCACTGAAATTCTTTTCATTCAGAAGATCATCATCACATTATTGTTGGAATATTTGAAGCACTTTGACACTGTGTGCACAATTATGAGGCAAGTTGTATTTTTGAGGATTTATTTGCTTCTTGTACAACTCCAGTGTCAAATCCAAAACGTGAAGAAACCCTCAACATGTAAGTAGTGAAAGTGAAGTTTGAAGTTTCTTAAGAGAATATCTATATGCACAGCATCATTACGCTACTAGTAGTGTGCAGTATTATTATGCAACTAAATGAGAAACAAAGATTTTCTCATCTCACTGGTTTATTTTCACTTTAACGTGAGAATAATAGTTAAAGTGAGAACAATAAACAACTGTATCCGTTGCTCATCCAACCACGGGCCCATCCATCTGGACCATCAAGAGGGACTCTCATCTCATCAGTCCACAAAACCTTTGAAAAATCTGTCTTCAGATATTTCTTTGCCCATTCTTGACCTTTCTTTTCTATTCTGTCCTGCAGTTAAAAACAAAGAGGGAAAAGTTTTACTCCATCAACAAACTCTGAGCAGAGAATAGTGTCTCCTAGTGATGACTGTCAGGTCTGAGCTTGTGAGTCTGAGCCTCTTCCCGACGCCAGGCGTCAGCGCCTCACTTCCCCTCTTTGGAGGCCTGGGCTCTACAGTTGCTGGTTCTGGTGTCAACTTCAGTCGGAGATGTCACCGTTTACATGACATTGAAAAATCACTTTTTAATATCACAACGACCGTCAATAGCGGTACATCACTACAGTCCTAGTTCAGATTATCAGAGATGTTTCAGTGTTTGATTCACTTCCAGAACCTTCTTTGAAGCTCGGACCATCGGCAGCAGCCTCTCTACAGCCTCCTCTGAAAGAGGGTGATACTGGCCATAGTTGATCAGCTCTCAATCTGGAGCAAAGTATATCTTCAGGTCAAACATGTCCAGATCTTCCTCTGAGGACAATAAGATGAAGGCCAGGATGGACCATTGAGCTGGACACTGTTTGGATTTTTGTTGTGAATGGAGATCATTGACTCCAGAGTTGAAGAACTTCAGGTGGACATGAAGAGCAGCCAGAAACTCCTGAAGACTCAGGTGGATGAGGCAGAAGACCTTCTCCTGGTTCAGTCCTCTGTCCTCTCTGAAGATCTGTGTGAAGACTCCTGAGTAAAGTGAAGCAGCTGTGATGTCGATGCCACACTCTGTCAGGTCTGATTCATAGAAGATCAAGTTTCCTCTCTGCAACTGCTCAAAAGCCAATTTTCCCAGAGACTCCATCATCTCCCAACTCTCAGGATCCCAAACTGTGTCTGTACCAGCTCCTCCATGGTACTTGAGCTTCTTGACCTTGGCCTGAACTACCAGGAAGTGGATGTACATCTCAGTCAGGGTCTTGGGCAGCTGTCCGGTCTCTCTGCTCTTCAACATGTTCTCCAGAACTGTGGCAGTGATCCAGCAGAAGATGGGGATGTGACACATGATGTGGAGGCTTTGTGAGCTCCTGATGTAAGACATGATGGTGGTGTGCTCCTCATCTCTGGACATCTTCCTGAAGTACTCCTCCTTCTGGAGGTCAGTGAATCCTCTGACCTCTGTCTCCATGTCCACATACTCGAGAGGGATCTGATTGGCTGCTGCAGGTTGTGTGGTCATCCAGAGCTGAGCTGAGGGAAGCAGCTTGTCTTGTTCTTGGGGTTCTTGCAAAAAATGATCGAGACGAACCAAGATGAAAATACGGATACTTTATTAACAGCGCAACATGCTCATCAACATCTCTGGCCCTTCTGTTTCCCAGAATCCTCTTCTTTTAATCACACCCATATAAAATACGTCATCAGTCAATTACAACAAACATAATACAGATGCCGCCACACTAAATGAAATGTAAATACTAGACTGCTACAAACATATTCCAGGAATATTACATCCCCCGTCTTTAAAAAAAAAAAGTATATACTTCACAGGTCTAGTATACTCTGTCGAGATCATTTATCCAGAATAACTCTGGGCTTCACTTCTCGTCGTTGGTTGCCACGGAAAGGTATGGTGTCATCTTCAACTGGCGTGGCAGTTGGGGTTGGTGTCGTGGCTTCATCAACAGGACAGTCAGTGGTCTGAACACTTGGTGTTTCCTGTGTATTAAGGAGGTGACGTCTGTTACGCCTATACTCACGGCCATCATGTATACGGACATGGTATGACCTGTCTGTGTCAGCTGGTCTGATGACAACTGCTGGTTCCCAACGGTCATGTTCCTGAAGGCGGATTATTTGTCCTGCATGTAGTGGTACCATCGGCCTGGCAGATCGGTCGTAATACTTCTTCTGCCGTTTTTGCTGATGAACTCTCCTGGAATGTACATCTTCTTGGTGAAAAACCTTAGGCTGCAGCTGATGATGTGTGGTGGGCAGGATAGAGCGCAGATGACGACTCATCAGTAACTGGGCTGGTGTTCTGAAATTGTCAACAGGAGTATTCCGATATTCAAGTAAACCCAAATATGGATCTCTGTCATCCATTTTAGCCTTTTCCATGAGCAACTTTGCGATGTGAACTGCCTTCTCTGCAAGTCCATTGCTCTGGGGATAATGTGGCCTTGTTGTTGTGTGAGTGAACTCCCATGTGTTGGCGAACACCTTGAACTCTTGACTAGCAAATTGAGGACCGTTGTCATTGATGACAGTCTCGGGCACTCCATGTTTTGCAAAGGCAGCTTTAAGTTTGTGTATTACAGCAGTGGCAGTTGTGCTACACAGCTTCTCAAGTTCAAAGTATCTACTATAATAGTTTACAGTGACAATGAAGTTTTCATTGTTCCAGGTGAAGAGATCTGTTGCAACAGTCTGCCATGGTCTGTCTGGAATTCTGTGGTTGATCATGGGCTCCTTTGTGTTAGAGGGCCTGTGGGTCATGCAGACATGGCACATCCCAACCATCTCTTCAATTTGTTTGTTCATGCCTGGCCAGAATATGATGTCACGGGCTCTCTCACTTTTCTATCCCTAAGTGGCCTGTGTGCACTCGTGACAGCATTTCTTCGCGCAGCAATGAGGGGATAATGATTTTCTCACCCTTGAAGATGATGTTGTTCATCTCTGAAATTTCATCGCGGTAGTTCCAGTACTCTGCTATACTTTGAGGGCACATTCTCTTCTTGTAGTCTGAGCTCTTTGTGAGGGTCATAATATGCCAAGACTGGACCTGGCTTTCTTGTGATCAGTTCTTTTCCCTTTCTGCAGGCTTCATCATGCTGTGTCCCCCATATGAATTCACTTGACTGCTTGAGGAGTTGACGTAGGGGAGCATTGATGTCAGACAGCATCGGTGCAAACTTGTAGTTGATCATACCAAGAATTGTTTCAAGCTCACTCCTGTCTTTTGGTGGTTCCATTTCTCTCACAGCTGCAATTTTATCAGGATCTGGTTTAACTCCATCCTTGGTGATGCGATGTCCAAAGTAGGTGACCTCAGTGGCACATATAGTACTCTTTTCAGGATTTAGTTTCACACTTCGCTCTCTGGAGCGTTGCAGCATTGCTGCAACACTCCAGAGAGCGTTGCAGGTTCCTGTCGTGCGTTGCAGGTTCCTGTCGTGCTCCTCTTTGCTTTTACCGTAGATAAGAACATCATCTACTATTGCTGTGACACCTTGTAACCCTTCATAGGTCTCGTCAACTCGCCGCTGAAATTCATCCTGGGCAGATATCAGTCCAAATGGTAGGCGGAGAAATCTGTATCTCCCAAACACAGTGTTGAATGTGGTCAGTTGGAACGACTGCTCTGTCAGTTTTATCGACCAATAGCCTGACCTTGTATCCATTATCCAAATAACAGGCTCCTGTTAACTTAGATGTGATGTCATCAAGAGTAGGCAATGGATAGTGTGGTCTTTGGACAGCCTTATTTAGATCTTTGGGGTCGAGACACACCCTCAGTTTGCCTGTGCGGGGCTTTTCGGTTACCACCATTGAGTTGACCCATGCAGTGGGTTCTGTGACTTTTATGATGACTTCCTGATCCTCCATGCTTTGTCGTTCCTGTCTGAGGCGTTCTCGCAGGGCAATGGGGACACGCCTTGGTGGATGAACTACTGGTACAGCTTTGGGGTCGATATGGATTGTGCACTCACCCTGGAACAGCCCTATTCCGTTGAAGACATCTGCAAACACATCCAAGACTGAGTTTTCATGCGTGCTTGCGATGGAAAGCAGGAGCTTAATGATTTAGAAATCCAAACATGCCTGAAATCCCAGTACTGGTGGTGCAAGGGTGTCTATGACATGTACTGGCAGCATTAACTTGATGTCCTTGTATTGGCATCTGATGTTGCACCTGCCTCGAACGACGAGCTTTTCTCCACCATATCCATACAGTGGGCGACGTGCTGGCTCCAGCACACTCTGGATTTGTAAGGATTCAAATATTCGTGTGGGAATGACATTCGCTACTGCTCCAGTGTCCACTTTAAAGTTCACTATTGTTTTATTCAGACCAACTTGAATGTTTACGTATGCTTGCTCATTGTTGTCATTTTTATGTGTGACTCCATCGATAAATAAGCTATCCTCGTCTCTATTGTCATTTTCGTTGACAGAATGTATTGACTTTCTTGTTTTAGACCTGCAAGCTTTAGCAAAATGGTTCCATTTGTTGCAGATTATACATTGTTTTCCTTTTGCTGGACACACATCTTTAAATCCATGAGCCCTGTTGCCACAATATCCACATACTTTTGAGCGGTCTTTGTCTCCCTCTTGCGGAGTTTTGGAAAAGTGTTTCACTCGCTCGCGGCTCGCTTTATACACCAAATCTTTTGGAGGTTGGAGACCAACAGCGCAGACTGCTTGTTCGCGATGACCACTGTTGCTGCTTGCGAACATCTTAAGCTGTGCTTGTGCCAAATCATGAGCTCTGGCGAGCTCGAGGTGAATTGATCCCAAAAACGATGCGGTCTTGCATCATCTCGTCGCTGTTCACGTAGTTGCAGTTCTTCACGAGCAATTTTAAGTCAGTTACGAACTGGTCAAATGGCTCTGCGATTCCTTGGACCTTCTCATGGAATTTGTAGCGAGCGAAAATCACATTTGACTTCGGCGTGACGTATTCTTCCAAGCGATCATACTATGTTTGTAGTTTCTTACTTTCCTCCTCGGTGAGTGTCCAAGTGTTGTAGATGTCTCGTCCTTTATCTCCGATCCAGAGGAGTAGATAGCTACACATCACTTGTTCTTCTTTTCCTTTGAATGGACCGTAAACATGAGCTCCACATGTAGTTTGAATTTCCGCCATGCTTCAGGAAAGTTAACGACATCCCAATCCATCCGAGGGGAAGGCACTCCAGCAACCTCCATCTTTGATGAACTTCTTCAGTCGCCCTGCACACACTCCAGCGCCACTTCCTAAATGAAGAGACATGTCACATGATGAGATGAGTCAAGATGCCGGTGACTCTCCGACAGTGTTTGCTTAACACATGCAGAATCAGCATTTCTTGGCTCTGTCAAGATGTCAGGAACATTTGGCTTTACTCATCTCAACACCTCAGTCCACATCAATGAGGATCTTTTGGGGGGGAGTGAGGAAGAGGAGGGCTGTGCTACTGTCTGCGAAGAAGGAGGCAAAGAGGAGATGATGGCATCATCGCCTTTTACTGTGAGACCAAGGAGAAATGACTGAGCAGTGTGGAGACCCCCAAATCCAAAGTTAGCTTGACTTCCAGGTTGATATGACCTGTCAAAAGCCTGGTGCTAAACCTGCCGAAACAGGCTTGAGGATGGCTCATATTAACTTGAATAGTTGGATAAATACACTGGATGACATTAGTAGTTGGATTCATGGAGAAACGATGAAGATACTTGCTGTCTCTGAAACACATTTAGACCTTCCAATCACAGACATGTGTGGAGGCACATCAGGCCCAAACACATCCCCATCATTTTGAGAACTGACGGGAACGTTTTGGGGGGAAGTCGTCTTCCAGTCAGGCATATTCTCAAAAAAATAGGAGAGAAAGAATGGTTCCAGTTGATCAACTGAGAAAAAGCCCTGCTTGGTTTCTATCAAACATTGGCCCCAAATTCTCAAATTATGACAAGGCTGCCGAGTCCCATCCTTCCCGGTCGGCGGCGGCCCCAAGGGCTGACGCAAACAAGGAGGACGATCGCCGCTTCTATGAGACGAAGATGGACCTCAACATCTTTGATGAGACCATGTCCTTCACTTTGGACGACGCCAGTAAGACGCCAGTCCCCAGAGTCCATCCCCCCGCCCACCTTTAAGGTTCTTTAAGCTAATTCATGTAATTCATTCATCTACTTGGGTAGAAGAAGCAGCCAGCCTGGGCCCAAGGGTCAGATCACTTCCTCTGCCCAGTCCTTCAATAAAAATTCCAAAATGCCGCAATTCCCTGACCCAGTGTATGCTTTGTTTGACAGTTCAGTTGCAGACCCACTCCCTGTGACAGACGCGTGCGGTTAACTCTGTGTCCCAAGACCTGAGTGAACCCACACCCAAGAAAGCTAGGCTAGCGTCTGGCCCGCTACTCCCGTCTGTGCCTGGAGATTCTCATAAAACTCTTTAGCACACACCGGGTCACCAATTTGCGTTGCGTACACCCTGGGGATCTGGATATAAGCCCAGATAAGTAAACCCTTGATAAATAAACGGAAAGCTAGGCCAACAACTAGCCATGTATCCCCGCCCGTGCCATGATTCCCGGAAGAGGCCGACCACAGGTCATATCGTGTCTCCTGTTGATAGAAGTAAGTTGATGGCCAGTCACTCCCGCAGCCTGGAAGCTCAACAGCCCTTTAGAGGAGGCCCTTGGAGCTCGCGAAGGGGCCATTCTGGCGGCGTCCAGGAAGGAGGCACTCAAACACAGGGCGTTGGTACTGAAGCACATCAAACACCTCGGTTTCAACGTCAATCACCAGAAGAGTGCGCTGTACCCCAAGCGCTTGCACGATTCGATTCTCACTTAATGGGGGTGCGCCTTTCGGACAAGTGTATGATGGTCCTGCTAGAGTATGAAGAATGCACATCTGGTGAGAGCCAGCGAAGTGATGACACTCGTGGGTCTCATGGCAACAGCACATCCAGTGGTGAAGCTAGGCCTGCTACACATGAGACATCTCCAGCGCTGGTTTGTGTGTCATCGTCTCCACCCGGTCCGGGACAAGAACAGACAATTAAGCCTGTCGACTCAAGCTCGCCAGGACATGACATTCTGGGACTCCAGAATGTGCCTTATGGCCAGGGTCCCTATGGGCTGCGTCCAGCGATACGTGCACGTCTTCAAGGGTGCATCCCTCCTGGGCTGGGGAAGCGCCCTAGACGAGGACAGTGTGGCAGGACCGTGGTCCAATCCCACGCTTCACATCAACCTGCTGGAGTTGTTGGCACTGGAGAAGGTTCTTCTTCACTTTGTGCCACGGCTAACTGAATATCATCATGTGATGGTGAGGTCAGACAACTCCATAGCGTCACACAGCCCAAACATGAGATGGTTTCCGGACCTAGACAGCCTGACGGTGGGACGTCCATGGCCAATCCCGGATGTTCCCAGTGCATTGACCCCAGTTGTCCTGCCTCTGGTGTGCTTTCCTTTCTCCAGGAGTTTCTGGATCAAAGGGCGAGCGGCCTCCACAATGAATGTGTTTGCAGCAACCATCTCTGTGGGACACCAGAGCATGGGTCATTTCTCTATGAGAACTCACACAATCATCAAGAGGTTTCTGCATGGTGCCAGACCGATCAGTCCTCCTGTAAGGTGTCTAACTCTGAGATGGAATCTGCAAGGGGTCCTCGAGTCTTCTCTGGAGGACCAGCTAAACGGGTGAGTGAAGGGGCATCAAAGAAGATGCAGTGGAGGGGCATCTTCTCTGTCCTCTTCCTCAGTCTCTGGAGGTTCTGGCTCATCTAGACTCAGAAGCCTCCAGACTCTGCTCACATAACTGAGGAACTTGGATTCAACAGAAGGAACCTCTCAGATTAGAAGCTTCACTTCATGTTCATACCTGCTGTGCAGAGTCCAGATGTTGCTGACCACTGAGAAGCTCTGATGGTCCTCTCTGAGGAAACAAAGCTTTCTGATGTCTGATCATCTCACTTCTCCTCTGGAGACTCGGGTCCAGCTTTGAAGTCAATCACGATATCTTTGGAGACATGACTCTTCAGAGAGTCGCAGCAGAGTCCAGACTCTTCTGGTTTCTGATGGATACTGATGAGAACATAACTCTGATCAACTCTCACACCGTGTTATTCACCAGCTGACCACTAGATGTCCTCACACTGCACCAGTCCCACTCTGGACTACAACTGTGAACCTACCAATGTTTGTCAGAATTGTGGCTGTATCGCCCCCTGCTGGTGAGGTGAGTCACTACATTGTAGGCACAGCAGTGAGTCACGTGTGTGTGTCCCACCACCGCCTGGTTGATTGGAGCTCGAGAGACTGGAAATATTGGAGTGAAAAAACAGCCTTCAGATGAGACGGGAATCGAACCCTCTGGGTCAGCACGTTTGTTACATTTCATGTCATGTGAACATTCATTCATTATTCAACACAGGTCTTACAGCAGGTGTGTCCACAGGGAAGAGTAGCAGGATCCCTCAGGAGTTCCAGACAGGAGAAGGACAAGGATTCTCTCTGCAGATCAACTCTGGCGATTCTCTGCTTCACTACTGACTGAATCACGCTATTCAGCACTTTGATTTGGAGCCACAAGATTCTTCCCGAATCTGGTTCGACCTGTTGGTTCCACATATTTTCAGGCTTCCTTGGAACAGCCTACAAAAGAAAAGAAAGATTCCTTTCTGAGAACAAAATCATCCACACACTTCCCCTTTTAGAACATATGTTTTGCACAGCAGCAGTAGAGACCTGGAGTTCCCTTAAGTGTGTTTCTCATTTTTTCTAATTGTTAAGATGAGACGACGTGCAAGAAGACTCCCGAATGCTACTGCTCTTATTTGCCCTCTTGATAGTACAATCCCTGTCTGATATCTTGATGTGCAAATCGAATTCCCAAGTTAGTCTTCATGCATTTTTTGTTGGGGGAGTCCATATTATAAATGATATTATACGTTTTAGAAATCAAGCCTCCAACTGCAGGTCTGGAGGGATTTGAAGAAGTGTGTCCTCGGAAAATCATGCTGTCAGCATATAGTCTCAAAAGACCGACATGAGACTGTACCATACAGATCCCTGAAGAAGACCAAACCTCGTGTATGCCTGGTATCACAGCTCCCATCCATGTGAGAGGGCCCAAAAAGATGATTGAGTGTTAAAGGTAGGAAGCTTGTAGGATTGGCCAAATTGAAGTGTTTGTGGAAATGAATCCAGATTTTAATAGTGTTTGCTACAGTTGGGCTGGAAAATATTTGATAGTTTGAGGATTCTTTGACGGGAGCACAGATAAGGGAAATTGGAGAAATGGATGAATGTTGAAGTTCTATCTTAGCCCATGCACAAGTGTCTTATCCTGTAATCCAATATTACACTACACTTCATTAGTCATGATGGAAGTTAGGGAGACCCAGTCCACCCTCTGTCTTGTTTATTTGTAGTAGTTTTGTTCTTTTTAGTCTCGGTATCGATCCATTCCAAATGAAGGATGTGATATATTTATCTACTTTATTGACAAACATTTTTAGGATCCAGACAGGGAGCATTTGAAACAAGTAAAGAAGTTTGGGCAACACGCTCATCTTAACTGTATTAACTCTTCTTGCTAGGGTGATGCTCTTTGGTTTTATCTAATAGCGAGTCAAAATTAGACATCAGTGTTTTATAGAAGGGACTTACTTGGACTCCCAAATACATAAAAGATCCACTTTCAAATTTAAATGGTAGAGATCTGAGATCTGAGACTATCATTATTTCTGATAATTGCTTGCGGTTCTATAACTAGATTGAATAAATATGGTGATAGCGAGCAACCTTGTGTCTTTGAAAATAGTGTGATAGCTCCCTATTGGTCCTCACCACTGACTTAGGGTTGGATATAAGACCTTGATCCAATTGCAAAAAACTGTTCCAGAGCCAAACCTAGCTCCACTCTGCTAGGTCAAAGGCTCTTACTGCATCCAGAGACAGTATAACCTCCGGAGATTGTAGAGAAGGGGGAGCGTACAAAACATGGAGAAGTCGTCTCGTATTTCTGTCTGTTTCTCTGTCTCCCTGCCACAAAACCAGTCAGCATGAATAATTTGAAGGATGACGTTATCTAGTCTTCTTGCAAGGCTTTTAGTAAGTATTTTATAATCACAGTTCAGGAGGCTGATAGGGCTTACGAAGAGTGGATCTTTGTCTTTTTTTAACAGTGTTCAAATATTTGCTTGTGAAAGCATTGGTGGTAAATAATTGTTATTATCTCGTCGTACATTTGTTTAATCATTGGTGTTCGTTTTTCCGAAAACATTTTATGATATTCGTTGGGGAAGCCCTCAGGCCCGGGGGCTTTGCCACTCTGCATTGAGCCAATGGCAGATTGTATTTCAGAATCGGATATTGGTTTGTTTAGCACAACACAGACTTCCGGACTTAAAGTGGGATATGGAGAGAGCTTAAAAAAGATTGTGCAGCAGTTGGGTCTGGGTCTACTTCCGAGCAGTAAAACAAAAGTTCAGGGTTGTATGCTGTTCCTACACTGTCTATTGCCATCTCCCTTATCTGTGAATGTCGTTGAATGAACGTTTCAGCTGGTGTGCTAGTATTTTGCCTGAATTTTCTCCATGTTCGTAATAATTTTGTCTTGATTTGAGTAAGTTCTTTACTGCTTGATGGATTGGGAGGTTGTCAAATTGCATTTGACATCACAGACGCTCTTTAGAACGTTCAGTTGTGGGAGATGCAGCATATTTTCTGTCAAGATCCATTAGCACTTGCTGCGTGCAAAATGAAGCCATAAAGCAATTATCAATGAGGAAATAGTCTATCTGCGAATGACATCTAGCGATGGGGGAAAAGAAAGAGAATTGTTTTGTTAGTGGTTTAATTCCCTCCATGGAAAAAGTCTACTACACTGACTCTCTGTATCCTTTCGTCAACAGCACGTGTTCCTATCTGACATTGCAGGGCTACTTCCAGGTCAATGACTGGGACGTTCTCTGTTAATCTATTGGAGATGATATCGACAGACTGACAGGGTGTATTACTGACTACATAAATTTCTGTGTGGACTCCAATGTCCCAACAAGGACTGTGAAATGTTACCCTAACAACAAAGGACATCAAAAACAACTTAAATAACCAAAAGAGGGCTTTCAGAGAAGGTGATATGGATGAGCAGAGGATTATTCAGCGTGAGCTGAAATTGAAAATCAAGGAGGCCAAAGAAAGCTACAGGAGGAAGCCGGAATGTAAAACAAATAATATGCTGGAGGTCTGGTGTGGCATGACAACCATCACTGGCTACAGACCTAAGAGCAGCAAGGTCGTTGAGGGACACAAAAACACGGCCAATGAGTTGAATGTGTTTTTCAAAAGATGCGCAGGTACCAGTCCACCCCCCACCATCAATGAGAACGATCCCTACTGCGGTCTGTGCTCCTTCGGTGCCCTTGGATCTCCTGACGCCTGCCCTCACCCCGGATCTTCTTCCATTGTCCTGTGAAAGTACAGGACCCCCAGCTCACACCTCTCAGGCAAGGCAGTGGGCCCAGATGGTGTCAGGCCAGGGGTGCTCAAAGTCTGCGCCAACCGGGTATGTGAAGTTTTACATCGACTCTTCACCCTGAGTCTCCAGAGGGTCCCAGTAATGTGGAAGACATCATGCCTGGTCCCATTTCAGAAGACGCCCCACCCCAGGGGAAATAAGGACTATAGACACCTAGGTACCTTTGACATCACATGCCATGAAGACATGTCCCCTGATTCTCAATCAGCTCCGGCCCATGGTCACAGCATCTCTGGACCCCCTCCAGTTTGCCTACCAGCCCCACATGGGAGTATATGACGCAATAACCTACAATCACCTGGAACTGCCAGCTTGGTTTGATTTCTCCAGCGCCATTGGTACCATCGGGCCAGCTCTGCTGGGAGTGAAACTGAGATGCAGGTCGATGCCCCCCTTGTGTCGTGGATTATGGACTACCTGACGGGTAGACCACAGTACGTGCGCCTGCAGGGCTGTGTGTCGGACACAGTAGTTAGTAATTCTGGGGCACCACAGGGAACTGTTCTCTCGCCATTCCTCTTCAGCATTTACACTACGGACTTCAACTATCGGTCAGAGACCTGGCACCTTCAGAAGTTCTGAAGAAGACGACGCGCCATAGTTGGATGTGTCAGCAAGAGTTAGGTGACTGAGTACAGGGCTGTGGTGGACGACTTTGTTGGTTGGTGTGAGCTGAACTATCTGCAGCTCATTGTTTTCTAAGCCCTTTTGTATCTCTTTTTTTGCACTTTATAATATTTCTTTTTAATTTATTGTGATATGTTGTGTACAGAGCATGTTAGGAACACAATTTCCCTTGGGATTAATACAGTTTTCTGATTCTGATATTATGTTTTATAATAAAAGGAGCGACTTCTTATTTCAGGAAAAAATGAATAAAAAACTTGGAATATGACATCACAGCTTACAAATCAGAACCTCAGAAACATCTTTGCGTCCCAGCCAAGTGCCTGCTCAGCTCAAAATATGGTCTCCACTGTTCTCCAAAACCTGACCATACAGATTGGCGATGTTTCTAGAGAGAAAAAAAGTTAAATATATTAAGTAGTTCAATAATCATTTGAATAATCGTGATTATGATACGAATCCAAATAATCGCAATTATTATTTTTGCCAGAATCGCCCAGCCCTAACTCACGCTGCAAAACTGTTGGGATTAGTGTCAGTGTACTGTAGTATCAACTGTCACCCTCCTTCTTCTTGCTCTGGATCTCTAGCCAGTCGTCTGCCCCCATGTGGACTGTTCTGCAGGAAGAAACAACTGCCTTCACCAGAGGTCACAGCCAACTTCATGCTAAAGATGTGGAAGAGACCAGGAAGCTAGCTCATGGAGCAAGTGAAGGGGTGTATGTGCTCTGAGTTTAAGATGTTAAATGACACAGTACGCCTGGGATTTGTATTGCCTTGTGAGCAGGAGGACATGATTGTTATTGTGATGCCATCGTTTTAGAGTTGTATACCATCTGCTAAATGGTATACTGCTATCTGGAAATACTGCAAATATGACTTGTTTTTCGAACCTCTCACATGTTATGGTTTCTAACCATCCCAACACAGTTTCTTCACATGTTTAACAGCTACTTACAGATGGATACTTTTCCATCATAAAGACTCACTAGAACAGATAACTGGACATGTATAAGGTAGGTGTGGTCAAAGACATGAGCAAGCGTGGCATTGCCACGGCTCTTCTCTGGTTGGTGCGCTGCTGAGTCCTACCCAACCTAAATGGAACCGCTGTATCGGACAGTTGGGATTATCACAAGCCACCATGTCGTTCAGTTCTTCTGGCTCTATTAATTCATTTCAAAAATGGGCAAGTAAAAAGGCAAAGTGTAACTGTAAGGACTGAGTGAAAGCTGTGGTCTTGGGTGTCAGGGCGCTTTCACACTTCAGGTTCTGTCTCGGGTGGGTCTGAGTCCAACTCACCCCCTGCTGTGCAGCCTCACGCCTCTGCACGTCAGGCGATGTCCTCATTTTTCTTCTCAGCTGGCGGCGCTCTGCGCAAAATAGCTGGTTTGTGACCCACAACGAAGCACTTCTCAAGGAAGTTGTCCTCAGCCGCGCAATAACCTATTTACCACCACCGGCTTAACCTCCTTATTTCTCTGTCACTTCTTAACATTATGAGTTGTCTTCACCTCAGAACAGAACTGATGACGGAGCTCCGCCACAACTGTAACAGAATGTGGCGGAGGGAATGTACAAGGAAATAGCGGAAACAAGCTGCGTAATACGGAGCATCTTGATTGATCCACGCTGCTCTCACAACACGTTGAACATAATGAGAGAGATTACTGACGATTGAGAAGGTTTTAATCAGTGAAGCACAGATCCGGACGTCAGAAATGATCAATGAATTGTCTGGTGATCTTCACTAACTTGGGGAAAATCAGCGTCTTTCCTCTATACTGTCCTCATGCAGACAGCTGCACTGCAGCGAGATCAGCAGTGAAAATCGTGTACAGTGCAGCATTATTCATTTAAGCAAATCTGTCCTCAACAAAATCAGATGTTTATCAGCCTAATAAAGGCGAAAACGTGAGTTATCAAACATCTGCACACATTGCAAGTCCCGGGTCGCAGTGCCCTGGGAGTTTGAGAAGTTGTTTTTGAATGATGTTGTGCGCCCAGACAGCGATCAGACCCTTTACTGCCCGGCATTTATCATGTTTGTGTGGAGTCGCGCTGTACACGTAATTTCCGGCGTCTAGCACCGAGTGGCCAGCGGTGAGAAGCTCACCACCCGCTGAGCAACCCACTGAGAGTTTCCAGAGACGAGGTGCAGCTCTCCAGTAGTGATCAGATCCGTGGAAAAACCTGTCTCGCTTGTGTTCACATCTCGGACTTCTGAGCCGAAAGAGCTTTGTCTCGAGACAGAACCCATAGTGTGAAAGCGCCCTCAGATGTGAAGAGACTAAGGCGTGAGGAGGAGCTCCTTTATTGAGTGTTCATTGTTGTTGTCAGTCACAAGCTCTCTATTCACATTGCTGAAGGTCCATAATGCTAAAGAAGGCGTCGCAATGGCTAGTGCGTGTGGCTTAAAGTGGTGTGACCGTAGGACATAAGTTGTCACTTACTGCTATTTTGAGAAACACAAACCAGAGATGTTATTTGTGAGGTATCATACAGGGGAGCATCTTTGACTTTTTTAGGGTGTAAATTTTGCCCTACTTCAAACAATCTCCTTGCAAGTTATCTTGTGACATAAGCTGATAAACATGTCTTGGAAAAGTTAGCGTCTTGCATTAGATTTTTATTCACTACAGGCAATACGATCAAATTCAATTTTGATAATGTGCTTTAAATGAGACAATCTGATTATAAAGCTTTTGATGCTTCTTGTCCGTCCGTTTGCGTCTCAGATAACTGTAAATTAGCTGAGCTTGTCCACACGGGAGTGAGTCAATATCACCGTCCAGACCAGTGATTGTGGAGTGATCATGAGGAGAAAAAGCAACGACAATAGTAGAAAGCAGGTCCCAATAAGGTCTGTACGCTGCAGGAATTTGATCCATGTTCGGCTGGACCACCACCAGAAGTGCTTGAACCCAGTTCATGCCAGTTTGTGCACTGGTTTTCGTCAGGATTTGTTTGAGAGTTCTGTTCAAATCTGCTCAAATGTGCTTGTGATTGAGGATGATAAACAGAACCAAATTTGTGAGTCAGATCCAAACACTGCTCTACTTGTTCCAATGTTTTGGCCATGAAATGTGTTCCATTGTCAGATTGCATCTTCCTTTGCACATTGGTAAGCTTCCAGCAATCCCAAAAATGTGTTGATGACAGAAAGATACCTTTCATCCTGAACCAGCTGCAGCATGTCAGTGTAATCTATAACCACGACTTCACTGGAGAAATGACCAACCAGTTATTTCCCCCCTGGTCAATTTGGTTGACGGCATTACACTGGATTCTTGACAAATTTGACAATGTCTGTGGAATTGTCTAACCACAGATGGAAATTGTGGATGCCACCAATGCTTCAAATTTCTCAGCATAGACGTTGAGTGACTGAGTTGTGGTTCTTGTGGGCACCTTGCTGTAAGCAGTTTGATTTCTGCTCAGGGGAAGCACATTCCTGAACATCCATGATCACTCAGGAAAAATATCAATCAATTGTTTGTACTTTCTTCCCAAAAAAATGTTGATGCTACTTAGTTTTGTCATGTCCTTTACACTTCACCATTGCCACTGGTACGGGAAGTTCCAATGCAACTCTAAAGAATTCCATCAGGTCCAAATAAGCCACTGGACTACTTATTGCTGTTGGAAACCCTTGTCTCTTCCAGGCTGCCAAATTCACAAAGACACAACTGACAACATATGCCGAATCTGGGTAAATTGTCACCATCTCGTCCTTGGCCACAGTCAGTCCAAGGTAGGTCAGATGCCTTCCTCTGCTTCTGGTTGGCAAGGATACTGAGGCACATTCACAAATGAATCCGCTTACCTCAAAGGTGTGTGACGTGTTTGAAGCAAGGGACTCAAACGCAGACTGGAAATCAGGAGTAGGATATTTAATTGTGCAGAAAAGCAAGAGTCGGCTTCCAGTGCCGTGGTGGAGATCCCAGACGAGTGGCTGGTGAGGGTCCCGGAGTCCAGTGGTTGATGCTGGCTGTGCAGTTGAAGTGCAGGAGGTGCAGGCAGGCTGAAGTTCTGTGGTAGAGAAGATCAGTTATAATAACTCAGACAAGGGTACCGGCAAGGCAAACAGGCAAACAGCGGAACTCCCAGCTTGGAGACAAACCATGAAGGGTTGACGAACAGGCAAAGACTGGCAGGTAATTGGTTTCACTGATTGGCAGAAGTCAACATCTGATGGTCTGCTCGACCAGCGTGGATTCAGTGTTGTCATGGTCTGAAAGTTGTCTTCCATGAAAGCAGGTTACAATAGCGTGTTCAAGCTCACCTTCATCAGTCTTGTTGCACTCATTGCACTTGCACCTTTACACATTGTGACTAAAAAAACATTTGATACTTGTTGCCAGTCTGTCAGCGCCAGCAACTATTGGACCTAGTTTCTTTGTTTCATGCCCATATGCTAGAGAAATGACAGCTTGACATGTGTCTGTCCGCGTGTTGAAAACGTGACTGGCGTGTCCCGCACATGACGTCATGCCCAAAGATGCAGTTGTAGAAAGTGAATGGTAATACTTCACTTCCCGACAATGGCAACAATAGTCACGCACAGTGACTTAGACAAGTAACTTAAAATGGATTACTTTGAAATAATAACATGTTAGACTACTTGTTACTGAACAAGGTTGTGATATAAGAGTAACGCATTACTAAGTAACGCATTACTGGCATCACTGATCAAGAGCCTAGTGAGTTGAATCGTGGCCACCAACGGAGGTAGGTTGAGTACACCCCACTGCCTCCTTTGGACTCTGGTAGCAGGCAGGCACAATCGATGTCGACATGTTCACCGTCTGCTGCTTTCATCAGCAGTTGGGTCTGGTTGTACTGTCCATGCCTGCAGTTCATGGTTTCCCGATTTTTCCCCTCAGCATCCTCTTTTTCATCTGTTCTTTATAAAATATTTTCAGGAAAGGAACCACACGTTGACAAAATTCATTGTGATCTTTCTCCATCAGGCCGGGAAATCTTTTCAGCTCACCTCTGACGCTTAGCCGAAGGGCATCCAGAAGGGCCATCCTAAATGCCACTCTTTCAGCCAGAGTCTTAGATGGCTATGAAGAGATAATCTCCACTCACAGACCTTTGCAATGTGCCAGGTACTTCATTGGGTTTCAGGTCCGACTGTAGACTTGATTGGAACTGTTGGGGCACTAGACGTAAAAATTATTTGCAACCATGTAAACAGATCCTCTGTAAATGGTGCAAACCAGGTGTCAAATGTAACATTAGTCAATCTTGCTTTGATGAGCACCTCATCCAACTGATATCAGGCCCACATGCCCTCATGACCCACACCACCAGTTGCCGGAATCACTCCATCTGCTTCTCTATTCAGTGCCTGTATCCATCTGTGCTGTTTAAAAGTCCAGATAGCTTCATTGCCAGTGCCTCGATGTCCTTCAGTTGCCACTGTTCATACTTCTGTGGGTACCTACACTCTAAGAAATGATTCAGGAGGTTAGTTAGCATGACTTAAAAACATGAGCTTTTTTAACATAAAAATACTTATTGTTTCTGTCCATTGTTTTATTAAATTCATAATTTATTTCAAGAAGTTAATTAAAATTAAATATAAAGAAAGAGGCATTAACTCAAAAAATATTGATTTTGAATAAGCATGTCTGCCTTCACGCAACAAGGAGAAATATTAAGTTAGTGAAACTTAATTTGTATTGCAGTATTAAGTTAGAGCAACTTCCTATCACGCGTGCATTTTAGTACAGAGAAAGTCAGTGGCCATTTTATGCTGCCAGAGTGCACCAGCAGAAGCGAGGGATTGGTGAACTTTACTCGGTGAATATCTGTTTTATCTTTTTAATTTTATGTGCTACGTCAACGTTACAGAAGTGCACTTACGCCAGTAATGATTAGTGAACAGAGATACCATAACCGTAATGCTAATAAGGACAGGTAAATGCAAACAGACAAGCTCTATCTTTTTAGCTGTCAGGACAATCAGTAGCTGATATATTTTGGGCTTTTTAAACTTGAACTACCAAGGCAGTCAATTTCACTGCTTTCAAAATTTGCAACTTCCTAACTTGGTTTAAAAAAAATTATGTACCAATAGGACCGTGTCTTTTCCTAAATGTATGTATACTTTATTTTAACAGTTTTATCTTTCAAATCCCAAAACTCAAAAGAGATCTGATTATTATGACCATGAATGACCATAGCAGTCAAATTGACCACATACTTTTTACAAGGTTTGTCAGATTTTACAATTTGCTACATTTTCCCTCGTTTTCTCTTGCTCTATTGTCTGTTTTGTATGCTCTGTGAAGCTGAAACCTAGTTATAGCTTCACTCTTAACCCAAGAGAGACATAAGTGACAAGTAAAAATGACAGTTATGGAGGCTTTAACCTTGCTTCAGAGCCCTGAAGAGAAAGAGTGTCTGGTGTTTGGAAGAAGCTTCAGTCTTATCATCATCATTATTAGGCTATTGCTTGGTATAATGCATATTTCTGTAATGTAAGCCTGTGCTTTATGTGATCTTGTGAGCTTCCTAGCCTTTTTTTAGGTATTACAAATACAAATAAAACCCTCAACTTTTTCTAATCATTATCTGTTATTTATTCTCATGTTTTTCAGCTCTCTACTCTGTGATGGTCGTGTTGAGTATGTTCTCCATACTCCCCGCATCATTCGACCCGTTCCAGTTTGCGTACCAGCCGAACCGCTCCACTGAGGACGCCATCTCCACTGCTCTCCACCTGAGTCTGGAGCACCTAGAGAAGAAGAACGCTCTGGTTCGGATGCTGTTCCTGGACTTCAGCTCAGCTTTTAATACCATCATCCCACAGGACCTGGTACATAAATTGGAGCAACTAGGAGTGGAGACCTCCATGTGCAACTGGCTGCTGGACTTTCTCACCAACAGAACCCAGTCTGTCCGAGTAGGAAGTAACACGTCAAGTGTTATCTCCCAGAACATCGGCTCCCCTCAGGGATGTGTCCTCAGCCCACTGCTGTTCACTCTGCTGACCCACGACTGTCGCCCCAAGTATAGCAGCAACCACATCCTGAAGTACGCGGACGACACAATGGTTGTGGGTCTCATCCAGGACAATGATGAACTGGCCTACAGGGAGGAGGTGCAACATCTGGTGGACTGGTGTGAGACAAACGACAAGACGAAGGAGATTGTCGTGGACTTCGGGAGATCAAGACACAGCCATGCCCCTCTTTACATCAACGACAGGGCTGTGGAAGTGGTGAGTACAACCAAATACCTGGGTGTGCACATCACAGACGATCTTAGCTGGTCACTCCACACCTCCTCCCTGGCAAAGAAGGCACAGCAGCGTCTGCACTTCCTGAGGCGGATGAGAAGAGCTTCCCTGCCCCCCCCATCCTGACCACCTTCTACAGAGGGACAATCGAGAGCCTGCTGACCAGCTGCATCTCCGTCTGGTCTGGGAGCTGCAGTGCATCAGACTGGAAGTCTCTGCAGAGGGTGGTGAGGACAGCGGAGAAAATCACCGGGACCCCGCTCCCTGCCATCAAGGATATAGCAGATATTCGCTGCTTATCCAGGGCACAAAGGATCATCGCGGACTCTACTCATCCAAACTATGCACTGTTCTCCCTCCTGCCATCTGGCAGACGGTTCCGTAGCATCCGATGCAGAACCACCAGATTCAGGAACAGTTTTGTTCCTGGTGCTGTCAGGTTGCTGAACATGGGACAATAGCGGCAATACTGTTTATTTGTTCAATTGTACATCCTCTGGACTGGCACTTATCTATTATTATTTTATTATTATTTATCTATCTATTTATTTTTGGACATTTCGTTTGTTTTTGGAAACTGGAGGCCTCAGACCGAAATTTCGTTGCCATCATATAGTAATATGTTTTGTGCAATGACAATAAAGAAAGTCTAAGTCTAAGTCTAAGTCTAAGTTGTCTCTCCTGAAAATGTCGTGTCTGCCTCAGTCTGTGGTCGTGACAGACGACCTCCAGACCAAGGTAGCAGCTGAACTAAACTCATGGTTTTGCAGTAATCTTTAATCTCTTTTTCTGTAACATAGGTTAGTCATTAGCTATTTATTTTGAACAAATTAGGGCTGTCACTTTTTATTCGAGGTTTGAAGATGCGTTGTGAGGTGAAAAGTTCAAGCTCGAACTCTAATTATCTGTTCGAAATGTCGGCTGCAGTCTCTGTAGGTGCATCAGACAATTTCATTTAGTTTGCCTTGTGATCCAACAGAGGGCACTCAAAGAATTCACTGTCACGTTGACTACTGCTAAACAAAGACAATGTTAATTAGCTGTTTCACCATGGAAGAGGACAATAATAAACACATCCTGAGCGGAAAACGGAGTTGTTGAGTGGAGTTACTCCAAAACATCGAAAAACCGGCATGTGGAAATATTTTGATCACTAGAAGAATGAGAGGAATGTGATGTTAGACACTTCGAACTTGATTTTTTTTTTCTTTGATTTTTTTTTAAGTGATAGCCCTAGAACTAGTTGATTCTAATTGTATATGTTTTCTTTTTTCAGAAATGGCTGAAGTGGTTGCAAACATCTAGTTCAGAAGGCAAGATTTTTCAACTGTTTAGAAAACAACATTAAAATTACATGGAAAAAAAATAATTTTTAAAAAATGAATTGGAAATGCAAAATTTGCAAATTTGTAACACCAAGAAAGACTCATCTAATAAACATTACAGGCTTAGACATAGCCACGGTGGGGAAAACTTCCTTGTCTTTATTGGGAGTGTTATTGCTCATTTAAAACGTGGGGCAGCCTGCGAACACATTAGTCAAGAAGCTATTCGAGCCATGAGACAGTGATACACGCAGAGGTCTAGTCTTTTAAATGTCCGTGTTGCTCTTTTAACACCATATTTTGAGCACATTGGCCGTCATTTAAAAAAGCAGGAAACAGTGTCTTGTCTGTGAAAATTGTAATTTCACCTTCACCTTCACCTTCACCTTCACCTTCTTCTGCCGCTTATCCGGGGTCGGGTCGCGGAGGCAGCATTCGGAGCAAGGAAGCCCAAACTTCCTGGTCCGCACAAACCTCCTCCAGCTCCTCCCGGGGGATCCCGAGGCGTTCCCAGGCCAGACCGGAGACATAATCTCTCCAGCGAGTCCTGGGTCTTCCCCGGGGTCTCCTCCCGGTAGGACATGCCCGGAACACCTCCCCAGGGAGGCGTCCAGGGGGCATCCGGATCAGATGCCCGAGCCACCTCAGCTGGTTCCTCTCGATGTGGAGGAGCAGCGGCTCCACCCCGAGCTCCTCCCGGATGACCGAGCTCCTCACCCTATCTCTAAGGGTGCGCCCAGCCACCCTGCGGAGGAAACTCATCTCAGCCGCTTGTATCCGCGATCTCATCCTTTCGGTCACTACCCAAAGCTCGTGACCATAGGTGAGGGTGGGAACGTAGATCGATCGGTAAATCGAGAGCTTCGTCTTGTGACTCAGCTCTCTCTTCACCACGACGGTCCGATACAGCGACCGCATCACTGCCGCCGCTGCACCAACCCGTCTATCAATCTCACGCTCCCTTTTTCCCTCACTCGAGAACAAGACCCCGAGATACTTAAACTCCGCCACTTGAGGCAAGACCTCTCCACCAACCTGGAGAGAGCAAACCACCGTGTTCCGGTCGAGAACCATGGCCTCAGACTTGGAGGTGCTGATCCTCATCCCGGCCGCTTCACACTCGGCTGCAAACCGACCCAGCGCATGCTGAAGGTCCCGATGAGGCCAGCAGAACAACATCGTCCGCAAATAGCAGAGATGAAATTCTGTGCTTCCCGAACCGGATCCCCTCCGCCCCCTGGCTACGCCTAGAAATTCTGTCCATAAAAGTGATGAACAGAACCGGTGACAAAGGGCAGCCCTGGCGGAGACCAACATGCACCGGGAACAGGTCTGATTTCCTGCCGGCAATGCGAACCATGCTCCTGCTCCGGTCATACAAGGAGCGGACAGCCCCTAGCAGAGGGTCCCGCACCCCATATTCCCGGAGCACCCCCCACAGGACATCGCGAGGGACACGGTCGAACGCCTTCTCCAAATCCACAAAGCACATGTGGACTGGTTGGGCGAACTCCCATGAACCCTCGAGCACCCGGTGGAGGGTATAGAGCTGGTCCAGTGTTCCACGACCGGGACGAAAACCACACTGTTCCTCCTGGATCAGAGGTTCGACTATTGGCCGAAGTCTCCTCTCTAGTACCCTGGAATAGACTTTTCCAGGGAGGCTGAGGAGTGTGATCCCCCTATAGTTGGAACACACCCTCCGGTCCCCTTTCTTAAACAGGGGGACCACCACCCCGGTCTGCCAATCCAGAGGCACTGTCCTCGACTGCCACGCGATGTTGCAGAGACGTGTCAGCCACGACAGCCCTACAACATCCAGGGATTTCAGATACTCCGGACGGATCTCATCCACTCCCGGGGCCCTACCACCGAGGAGCTTACGAACAATTGTAATTTCAAAACCAATATATACAGAACGCTTGCCTCTCATAGGAGCCGGAAACACAATTTACACTCACTGCGTGACTTTAAGTCAGAACTTTTGCAGAGGTGCGTCAATCCTTTAAATGCAGGGGATGATCCTTTTGTTGTTGAGGTGGATACTGAGAATGCAGAAAATGAAGATCCTCAAGATGAAGAAATGAGAGAATTGTCTTATACTTATTATATGAGTTAGTCCAGCTACAGTAGTCTAATGGGAAATACTTAATTCTAGTTTAGTTGGAATTACTTAAAAAGATAAATTCAAATTGTTACAACATTTTTTTTTTAAGTTGAGCCAGTGTAATTCTTTTTAGAGTGTAGTGAGACTAGAGGATAACATACCCGCTGGTCCGACGGACTGCTTATCCAGAGCAAGTCCTAGTCACCAGTTTCTCCCAAGCTTTATTCATTGTTTGTAGAGCTTCTTCATCTGTCATCACTATCACTCTCTCGAGGTTGGTGAGCCATGACTGTCAAGGGCCTGACTTGAGTGGCGGCCGCCCACTGGGGTCTCTGACCTCCAGGACCCACAGGGGGACAAAGTCAGGCACCCTCTTCGCATTCCTGTTCAGACAAAAAGCATCATGATTTGCACCCTGAAGCGCTTCTGAAATCCATGGCTCCATGATATAAACCCGACCTTACTGGGGCTCGACAAGCCATAGTTTGGCCACCAAATGGTTTTATGCCTCATATTTTTGGCTGCACCAGGTCAGGCACCTGATCACGGCGACACTTTGCAGGCCTAAAAGGCATATTTAAAACGCTAGCACTTGACGGAGCACAGAGTTGTCCGTGCTCATGAAGGTGAAACAGCAGGAACAAGCGGTCACTCGCAGACACTCGCGTGCGTGTGCGTGACATTCGGCTTAGCAAATTGCCCAAGAAATAGTCATTAACTTCACAGAGCCAGATGACCAGCCTTTCTCTGGTGTTGTTTTAAGATGGAATTGACTGAATCCGCTCTGTTTTGTGTGTGTCAGCTGCAGCATTCTTTGGCCACCTGAATCTGAATCTTTTGCAAACGTCCAGAGTGGAAACTTTCATAAAAGAGGTTGAAGACAGCTGCTTCCGCTGATTGCTCTCAATGTCTCTCGGAGCATCCCTAATTTTTACAGAGCGTCATGCTGGCAAAAATGTTGAGCCTCGTCGCATCAAACCGATCACATCACTGGCGTTTTATTCACCTTTAAAGCGCTCCAATTGCGCAGTTTTCTCCCGCGCGTCCACAGCTGTGCCAACAGAGTCGATCTACTGGAGGGTGAAAACAGTGCATTTTGAACACTGTAAATAAGATGTGAGGAGTGATGATTCAAGTTCAGAACATTGCCAAGATTGTTTCATGAGTCAGTCTGGATGCTGGACCCCGTTTTCAAAACTAGAACTAGAGAATCACTGGAAGTGGTCCTCATGCATTTTCCGCGGCGCAGAGAGCACCAGTACCCCCGCCTCTTATGGACCTGTGCAGCTTATGTACAAAAAAGTTAAATTTCGTGGGTGTGGCTAATATTCCGGTGCACTCTGTAATTTGGAAAATACGGCATATGCAGTATTTACAGCAATGCAATGTATTTTTTATTATTAGTAGTAGTATTAGTGGGTCCACATGCACACAGTAATGTATACACGTGCTCACACACACCAACAGGTCTTATGTAAACAGTGCAGGATGTCAGTCATGGACTTGTGAGGTGAAAGGCAAAGCACCAGATGGAGGGAAGAGTAGCACTGAGGAGACCAATGAGGGTCAGGGGGTCAGACAGTGATGACAGCAGAAGATGAATGAGAGGTAGTTCATAAAAGCTTGCTGGCTGTATCATTAATCATCTTACAGAAATTCAGTGCAGGTTTTTTTTTATCCTACTATGCACTCTTACTGCCACCTTCTGGTATCTCAGTAACGAGTAACATGGAGTATTTTCCTGCTTAAACAAATAAGACACGTCAAAAGCTATAAACAGACATGACTTATTGTCAAGTTATTTTCAGAAACTGCCTGTCTTCAGCCCAAATATAAAAAGGGGCCTTCAATGACTGCAGGGATTTTATTTTGAACACAGACCACTGATGTTTTGTTCTTTTATGACAATGACCATCAGGTTGAAAACAGAACAATTCTGAACTTAAATCCAAAATCAGCCAACGATACTTGGTGGAGCTCATGGGGCACCTTTCCACTTTTTTTCCTCTTCACCTGCTCTCTTCCAGCTCCTTTTAAATCATCTTTGGGAGGTAACTTCCAATTGCCGACCTTCACCATGAAGTGAAGCACTCAGAAGAGATAGCTCCGTCCTCCACCATGGCACATAAAAGACTCTCTGCCAGTCTAAAGCTCCACATCCGCCAAAGGTAGCACGACACAGCCCCTTGGGAAGAGTTTCAGGATTCAGATAAAGCAACACAGAAGAGTCCTCAACTCCATATGCACTCTGGGCTGCTGTAGACAACACAGGCTACCTGCTCTCTAAGAGAGGCATTAAAGAACCATTTGATTTAGCGACTCAGAGCCATCTTACACAGCACAGAATTAGACATCTTTTTGTTGCGGATCCAGTGTTTTGAAACCAGCCTCCAGTTTTCCGATGCGGCCGCCTCAGCGAAACACCATGGTGAAACTGGAGTCAAGCTATCTGACTCTTCCGCGGTCGCAGTCAAGCTATCCACAGTCAGATTTTCAATGCGCGCAGAGACATCATATTACGGTAGCAATGAAAGTGCGAGTTGAAACAAACCAATGATTCTTGCCACAGAAACTTTTCCACTTTATTTCTTATTTTGAGCCGAATTAATATTTAAACGAGACAAATAAAAATGTATATCATTTCGGTCAAACATGAGCCATGATTGGTGTTTTTATTTTACGTGTGAAACATCCGTGATGACATCATTAATTTGACCAATGCAGTCCTGCTAACATGATGTAATAATACATTTCATTACATTGGATCATTTTTACTTTTACTCATTATTAAGGCCTGTGATTAAATATGCATTTACATTACAGTGTTATGTACTTTGACCAAATACTACACAGAAATGTACAAAGGTCTGTGAATAACAACATCACATCCTCATAGTAGAGAGTAGTAGCTATCACCAGACTGATTTTGGTCGCATCGAATTTTGGAGCACTCCAGGATTCTCCAGGATAAGTGTAATAAAAACACATCTATTGCAGAATCATAGTGTGGTAATCCAGGCCAGAGTAGGTGTCGGAGGCAGATGCTTGTCTTGCTCACCAAAGAAAGTTTATTAATAAGGTGCTCCAGGATGCATAAAGAAAAAAAATAGAATAGATTGCAAAGAAACTCATCTCAACTGAAAAGGACTGAACTCATTTCAACTGAGATTAAGCAATGCACACCTCTGCACACCGCAGTCCCCCTTTCTGGCCTGCCTGCTTCTCTCTTCAAGCGTTTGAATCTGGACTGTACCTCTCAACAGGTAAATCCCAAATACCACCGAGAACCACAACTCATTCCTGCAGTATGAAACAAAGTCCACTGCTCACCATACAGCGAACACAATCTGCCTCATAACCGTCAACCTAGCGCCGTCACTCTATCATATGTAAAAAAACAAAACAAAACACTTCCCTACCTTGGCCACCTACAAAGTTGGAGCTTCCCGCGATGTCACGAATGACATCACCAAGGTGATAAAACCAGGAAGTGACGCGCCACTCCTCCTTTTTCCCTGATGGCCTCATGGTGAGTAACACAATCAACATGCATAACAACTAATAATATCTAAATAACTGACATTTAATTGAACCAATAAACATGTTTTAACATAACCACTCCTTTGTGTTGATTTTTAATACACCAGAATATGCAACTCAAGCGAAACCCGGGATAGTTTGAGCGCATGATCCAGGATAAAGATGGAATTAAATCAACAAAACGAGCATCCAACAATAACTTTACAGTTTCTCAAATCATTGAAAGCATTCTCACTTTCTGGAGTCCATTTAACTTTTACAGGGCTGGATTTACGAGTCATTTCTGTCAATATGGGGGAAGGCCTCTGGGTATCTTGTGGCATTATCACAAACAACAAGAATATACTTGTGACCTCCACTACTCCTTTCTAGTGGAGCTACAATATCAATAGCGATACGAAAGAAGGTGTCTCTATAATGGGCATTGTAATGAGAGGAGCCCTATCTCCCTTCCTGCCTGGTGCAGTTAGCTGACACTGTGGACATGACTGACAGTATTTTACTGTGTCGCCATACTGCTGTGGCCAGTAAAAATACGGTAGCATTCTCGAAAATGTTTTTGACTGTCCTAAATGTCCTGCCCACGGGTCAGAGTGGCTCAAATTAAGGATAGTTGTTCTCAAACTCTGGGGAATGTCCAACTGATCTCCCATTTGACTGCGGCGATACAGCCTGTCTTCCTTAATCACAAACACCTCTTTCACTTTATCAGTCCACTTAGTTGCCTCTGGCACACATTTTGAAAACACAGTTGCAAGTATGGGGTCATCTCTTTGCAGCCTAGCTATGTCACATGGAATTGTGAAATTGTCACTGTCAAACATTCCTCATGCTCTCTCCTGTCGTCTTTGTCTTCTACTTTTTATTTCCTTTGGCTCCTTGTCATTTTGGACATCGACTTCCTCATCTGCGAATGGCAACTCCTCCTATTCTTCTGTGAGGCGGCTCTGATCCTGTCTACTTTTGGATCTTGTAACTACAAGCAAGTTGTTACTGGTACAGTCAACTCTGGTCTCACCCGACATTTTAGCTATAAGCTCAGGAAGAAGTGGAATATCGCAGCCCAATACAACTTGGTAGGGGAGATGCTCTAACACACCAACTGACAACTTATACTGTTGCCCCTCGACCTGAATTGTTACCTCAGCTATTGGATATACAACTTTGAACGTTGGCAAACTGTCCTGTCTGACCAGAGTACGATCACTACCCCGAGTCCAGGAGGGCCAAGTTCACTACTTGCTGCTCCCTGCTGGTCAAGGACATCTTCAGACATGTTGAGGACTAGTGGACACTGAGTAGCTTGTAACCTTGTTCCTCTTCCTCTGGTTGGCATGTCTACACTGCCCCATACAGGCTTGGCATCCCACGGCAACAATTAACTCAGCTTAACTGGAAAGGACTGAACTCATTTCAACTGCGATTAAGCAATTGTGCACACCTCTGCACACTGCAGCCCCCCCTTTCTGGCCTGCCGGCTTCTCTCTTTAAACGTTTGAATCTGGACTGTACCTCTCAACAGGTAAATCCCAAATACCACCGAGAACCACAACTCATTCCTGCAGTATGAAACAAAGTCCACTGCTCACCATACAGCGAACACAATCTGCCTCACAACGGTCAACCTCGATCCGTCACTCCATCATATGTAATAAAGCAAAACAAAACACTTCCCTACCTTGGCCACCCCCAAAGTTGGAGCTTCCCGCGATGTCACGAATGACATCACCAAGGTGATAAAACCAGGAAGTGATGCGCCACGTCCTAACTTTAAATGAGACAAATGGGTGACAGTCAGCCACTTTGTCACACACACACACAGACGGACGCACTAACGGACGGATGGACAGAGAGACGGGTGGACAGACAGACAGACAGACGGGTGGACAAACAGACAAAAATATTGGATGGACGGACAAAAATATTGGACGGATGGACAGACATGTACATCTTTATGGCTCCATCCACATGGATAGATGGCTTATTTACACTCTATTTACAATATATACACTCCCAGTATACATGTCAGTGATGCTTTCAGTTGAGTTGATGGACGTTTCCACAATGCCAATGCAAGTATGGTGATGCCATTCATCGCAGGCATTGCACTGAACCATCAGTTCTCCATTGGGCGCTGTACAACACACGCAGTACACATGGACAGCAAATTGGCTTCCTTGTTGCACCTCATGTGTCTTACTTTCAAATGAAAAGTTGGGCGCAGTTTTCTTTTTGAATGATGAAAACAAGGATGCTCTCATGCCCTTCTCTTTAAAGATGCAGGTCTCTGGCCTCATTTTTTGCATGTAGCCCCAACAAAAGCTATTGCAAAAAGGCCACAGGTTCCTCCACTCCTCTGTTCCTGGACTACAGGTCTCTGAATGGTGAAATGGCTTAGAACTGGCCATAACAGCCATGGCAGTATTTGTTTTGTGGCTGAGCTGCAGTCCTTTCTCATAAATGGCCAGCTCATTTGGTCCACAGAAGACATTGCTGACCATCACCCAATGATTGCCATCCACATGGAGAACCTGAACAAAGATAGACTTGGGGGTTCCAACCACTCCACCATTCCCAATGGCTGAGAAAAGAAGGACTGATTGGAATCCGTCCAACTCTGGGTGCTGTCTTGCAAGGTAGTAGGAGACCAAATCTTTTTTGTCACTGGTAAGCCAGTAATTTTGATTCAAAATATTGGTGATCTCAGTGACTTTGGCCTCAATTACCAGCCTGCATGTCATCTGTGGGTGTTAATCTATCCCATGTCGGGTCTTTGCTTTGTGACTGATTCTGCATTGTTTGGCTGTCTTCCTTTTTTTTCCCAGGGACGGTCTGAACAAATGTAAAAATTCAACAAATATTTAATATTTCAAAGCAAGTAGTGAAAGTAAGATAGACCTCAGTTGGCTACATTTTAGAAGTGCCTTAATATGGTTGACAGTATGTGTGTAGATTAAATTAATTTGGTATAAAAATAATAAAAACATTAATAATTTCATAAAAATCAGGGACACATGAGGTTTCAATTTGGCCTATTTAATAAGACCATTTTCAGCTGAGCTCTGACAGATATGTTGTATTACCTCTTGAGAATCAGATGCAGGAACACTGCAACTCCTGCTAAGCAAAAGTCCAGACCACAGAGCTACATGTGGGAAGAACTTGGAGACCAGTGATGAGATGAATGTCTCAGAATAGTACACATTGGCTTCTCCAGATGAATCCGGCTGCGCCTTGTTGCACACGTCAGCAAAATGCTGAACAAAAGCTGACTGTCCAACATCAACCTGGTGCTTTATGCAGAAGAACATTTCAGGCAGTTGTTGTGGGTTAGAAAATGCCCAGAAAATTAGTAAGGAAAAAGAAGAAAAAACATTCACCCCCTATTTTTCAAAGTAACACCATTTGTTCATTTGAAAACGTTGGATTGTTATTTATCCAGGAGGTGGTGCACATGCGCCGTGAGGCACATGAGTGACGCATGCGCAGCTCAGTAAACAACTGAGCTGAGCGAAACCGTGTCTGACTTCTCATGTGCTTCACAGATTTTCTGCATCGTATATAGCGGAAATCTATTTTTGCTGACCAGATACCCCTAGATCTGATGCCGGTAACATTTGGGGGCTCGTCCGGGATCGTGTTGCATCGTCGGTGTGGGGAAGAAGTAAGCATCGCCGAGATCTAGTGACTGACACTTCAGGGAAGGCTGCAAAGTCTGCGTCATCCAGACAGTAGAGGACATAGATTCTACGCTAAGATGGCTACTACAACCCCACGGCGAATGCTGGTTTTCAAGATCCAAAAGAGACTCTCTGAATTGAGATTGAGCCAGCTTCAAGCTTTTGCAAGTGCAATGGATGATGGTGAAGAAAGGGAAACTCTGGCTAATCTGACTGAGCTAGAACTTTATGACATGATTGTTGATTACCTCAGAGGGGAAAGATTGAGAGACCTCGAAGATGAAGGCATGGCTCAACTCCTCTATCTCGAAGACCTACAGAATCACCTGCTGTTCGACAGAGATGAAGGATCCAGAATGACAGAAGAGGTGCCAACTCACCAGGTGGAAAAGACGACATCTACTGGCCAACCAGCCGCCTCGGCATCATCAGCCAAGAATAGAGACGTCCAGATATCAACACCTACAACGGACAACAACTCTCATTCACCGCCACATCGGAGCCACCTCATCACATCGCCAGTGCATCTGGACGGTAACGGTGCCCACGGTGTTCGGTTCGATAGTGCCAACCCTTCTCATGCTGGGGAACAGTTGGTGAGATTTACGGATGTGACAGCTCTGCTTCCACGCAGAGAGTTTAAAATTCATGGTGGTCAGATTTCTGACACAGGGTCTGAAGTGTCATTCAGTTGTCTTTGTAAACAGATGGACGAAGGATTGCAAGAAGGGTTTAGTGAGAGAGAGATACTACGCACTGTAATTAAGATCACAAAACCTGGTACCTTCAGAGAGATGTTGGCCAACAAAGATGACTTGACCCTGGACGAACTAAAACGGTTTCTTCGTTCACATATAGGAGACAAGAGCAGCACTGAGCTCTTTCAGGAACTTAGTACTGCAAGACAGCATGACAGAGAAAGCCCACAGCAGTTTCTGTACAGACTGATGGGTCTAAAGCAGCGAGTTTTGTTCGAATCACAGCAAAGTTTTGTTATGACCGAAAGCTTGTACAGGGAACTTTCCTTCATACTCTTTACCAAGGTTTGAATGAAAAAAACACCCATGTTCGTCGTGATATCAAACGTTTCCTGTCAGACCTGCCAGTCAGTGACGACTTCCTTTTGGAGCAGATCACCAAGTCCACCAATGAGGAAACTGAGAGATTACGACGCCTTACTACAGTAGTCAAAACCCAACCGATAACAGTAAGTACCATTCAACATGACACTGTTGAGCAGATTGATCAAACTAAGCAGCCCAAGGCTGATCAGAATAAGCACTCCAGAGTTGATTCTGAGCTTCAAGCTAATCGTGCTGCTATTCTGGAACTGACTGCCCAAGTGACATCATTGACTCAACATTTAGCTCAAGTAGTAAGACCAAGTGAACCAGTGAGTTCGATGAGACCTTGTCCTCCCCCAGGTAGGACCCAGACACCCACAAAGGAAACAAGGGGCAGGTGTCCTGACTGCATTCAAGCAAACAATTTAAATTGTCCTCACTGTTTCATTTGTGGCCAAGCTGGTCATAGAGCAGTTGGATGTTTGCAAAGAAACATTTCGGGAAACACGAAGAGGTCACTGGAGCGAGGCTGCCAGTGACCGACTCTCGTAAGAAGCCTCAGGAACAGGTTGACTCATTTAGGAACATTACACCTGTTAAATCCAACAAAGGATGTCAACCTATACAGAAGAAGCGTGTGGCACAGCTAATTGGTAAGCGATGCATGGTCTCATGTGCCATTAATGGGGTGCCAATACAGATGCTGTTAGACTCAGGGGCTCAGGTTACTATGGTGGGGAGGGAGTTTGTCAGGAACGCATTGCCCAACATTGAAATTCTGTCACTTGAATCTCTGCTTACAGAACAGCCACTGAAGATATCAGCCGCTAATGGCACAGAGGTTCCCTTTGACGGGTGGGCTATTGTCGAACTCCAAATACGCAGTGAGAACCATGGACATGCTGAAATTCAGGTGCCTCTTTTGATCAGTCGTAATGGTGTTAACTGTGCTATTCTTGGGAGCAACGTCATCACTGAGATTCTCAAAGAAAACAAAGAGCATGGTGATAAAGTTGATGTTACTGCCATACTCAAGGAAGCAATGAGTGCCAGTGAGAGTACTGTTGAATCTTTAACTACTGCCCTTCAGATGCAAACTTCTGAGGAAACACCTCTTCAGTGTAGTGTGCGAGTTGGGAGGAAAGGAGTGAAAGTACCAGCTGGTCAAATCTTTGAGGTTCGTTGTAGAGTCAGAGAATGCCCAGAAGGGGGAACTGTGTTGTTTGAGCCTGCGATGGAGAACAGCTGTCCGGATGGGTTAGATTGTTTTCCTACTCTTGTAGATGTTGGCCGAGGTGCTTCCAAAATTGTCAGAATCCCTGTTCAGAATTTTACTCAACGTGACATTTACCTGGCACAGAGAACGATTCTGGGCACACTTATGGAAGTCACTCAAATCAAATCTCTCAGTCACACTGGTGAAAACCCAAAGTCCAAGCTGCGTCCTGTTGTGCAGACTTGTTCAGCTCAGTTTAGAAGTCAACAACCTGCGGATGTGACCAGAGAAAAGTGGCATCCACCTGTCGATTTGTCACACCTCGAAGAGGATGAGCAACAAATAGCAAGAGAAATGCTATATGATGAATCAGACGTATTTGCTCAAGATGATTCAGACATTGGTTGCATTCCAAACCTGCAACTCAAGATACAGCTCAGTGATGAGACGCCAGTCCAAAAGCGTTACAACTCAATACCGAAACCTTTGTATAAAGAGGTCAAAGACTATGTGCAGAACTTACTGGACCATGGTTGGATAAGAAAATCAACATCGTCATACTCATCCCCTGTTGTCTGTGTGAGAAAGAAACACAAGAGCTTACGTTTGTGTGTAGATTATAGAGAGTTAAATCGCAAGGCCAGACCTGACCGTCATCCACTTCCACGTATTCAGGAGCTGCTGGATAACCTGGGAGGCTATTCCTGGTTCTCGATACTTGACCAGGGAAGCGCTTACCACCAGGGTTTTGTTGATGAGGACTCCAGACATGTCACTGCATTTAGTACTCCGTGGGGGTTATACGAGTGGCTCCGTCTTCCGTTTGGTCTGAGCAATGCGCCGGCAGCTTTCCAAAGATGTATGGAAGGTGTCCTAGATGGCTTGCGTGATGAATGCTGTTCACCATATCTAGATGATGTGCTTTGTTTTTCCAAGACATTCCATGAACATGTAGAGGACCTGAGGCAGGTACTCAGCCGCTTAAGAGAGAATGGAATCAAGTTGCGTCCAAAGAAATGTGAGATGTTCAGAAGACAGGTGAGATATGTTGGTCGTCTTGTGACGAGTGAAGGTGTACAAATTGATCCCAAAGACATAGAAGCTGTTTTGCAACTCAAAAACAGGGAACCAAAGAATGTGGGGGATGTCAGAGCCCTGCTAGGCTTCCTTGGCTATTACAGATCTTTCGTGCAGGACTTTTCCAGAATTGCAAGGCCACTGTATAAGCTACAAGAGAGTTGCAGTGACACTAGTCAAAGGGTTGTTGGAGACAAGTCATTCAAATCCAGGAGACGAAGTAACAAATCTGGCCAACTTCCATCGAAGACACCTGTCAACTGGACATCTGAGCACAGTGCTGTTGTAGCTCGTCTGGTAGATGTGTTGACAAATCCTCCCATCTTGGCCTATCCAGATTTCAACTTACCTTTTATTCTGAATACAGATGCATGTAGTGAGGGCCTGGGAGCTGTGCTTTACCAAAATCAAGGGGGTAAGCTTCGAGTCATTGCTTATGGGTCCAGAGCGCTTACACCTGCTGAAAAGAATTACCACCTGCATTCTGGCAAGCTTGAGTTTCTGGCATTAAAGTGGGCCATCTGTGACAAGTTTAGAGATTATCTCTATTATGCTCCAACATTCACCGTTTACACCGACAATAACCCATTGACGTATGTGCTAAGCTCAGCTAAGTTGAATGCAGTTGGCTATCGTTGGGTGGGTGAGTTGGCGGACTTCCACTTCACTATCAAGTACAGACCAGGAAGAAACAACATTGATGCAGACACACTATCACGTTATCCTGTGAAACTTGAAGGACATCTCGGGGAGTATACTGAAATCCTACCCCCAGACTTGATCTCCACCATCTGGCAAGGAAATAAAGCCATTGAGGAAAATGAGGTACCATGGATGGCAGAACTGCACATATCATCTGGCTGTGATTATGATCCAGTTATCACAAGTCCAACTTTCACCTCTGAGGACATCCAAGTTGCCCAGATGGACGACGCAGCAATCAGTGAAGTGATAATGTTGAAAAAGAGTGGATGGAACCCTCAAGAGAAAAGACACCTGGGAGAAGAGACGAAAAGACTCGTACGTGAGTGGAAAAAGTTAAAACTTGATAAAGGCATGCTGTATAGGCTGGCAGGCAAATGGAAACAACTTGTCCTACCAAGCAAGTGGAAATCGTTGGTGCTAAAACATCTGCACGATGACATGGGTCATGTGGGTTCTGATAAAGTGATCCATCTGGCTAGACAAAGATTTTATTGGCCATTCATGCAGCGTGACATAGAAAACTATGTGACTCGCCAATGCTCCTGTATCAAGCAGAAGAGACCCACCAGACCACAAAAGGCTCCCATGAGTTCAATAACAACCAGTAGTCCATTTGAACTAGTTTCAATTGACTATCTCCAGCTCGAACCAAGCAAAGGAGGCTTTGAGTATATCTTGGTCATCGTTGATCATTTTACTTGCTTTGCGCAAGCCTATCCGACAAAGAATAAGTCTGGTAAGACAGCAGCTGAGAAAATATTCAGTGATTTCATCCCTCGCTTTGGATATCCCGAAAGGCTCCACCATGATCAAGGTCGAGAATTCGAGAACAGTTTATTCAAGCGACTCCAACAACTGTCTGGTATCTCTCATTCCCGAACTACTCCATACCACCCACAGGGTAACCCTGTTGAGCGTCTAAACAGAACACTTTTGCAAATGCTTCGCACTCTGCAAGAGGATCGAAAGATTAAATGGAAAGACCACTTGCCGCAGATCGTGCATGCATACAATTGTACGAGGCACGAAGCAACAGGTTATTCCCCGTTTTTTCTCCTGTATGGCAGAGCTCCACGATTGCCCATTGACTTGCTTTTTGGCTTGAACACCGAGGAGGAAATGTCAAATCAAAGGGAATATGCGCAAAAGTGGGCTTCTCGAATGCAGGCAGCTTACAAGATCGCCTCAGAGAACAGCAAGAAATGTTCGGCCCGAGGAAAAAGAAATTATGACCGTGGTGTTAATGGGATTCCACTGCAGCCAGGAGATAGGGTGCTTGTAAGAAACCTGTCAGAAAGAGGTGGACCAGGCAAACTCCGCTCTTATTGGGAAGAGATCGTTCACAGGGTTATTGAGAAGGTCGGGGATGGGCCGTTGTACAGGGTTCAGGCTGAAAAGGGAGACAAAACTGCTCGTGTGCTGCATCGTAACCTTCTGTTGCTTGTGAATGATTTGCCAGTTGAGCTGGAGATGCGCGCTCATGCAGGAAAGAATCTAAAACAAATGAGTAAGACCAAAGCGAACAGTAAGGAAGCAGAAGAACTAGATTCTGATGATTCTGTTGAAGAGGAAGAGTTGTCGTACAGCTTACGACTTGTACCATTGTATTCTAGAAGCACAGTTAGACGTCGGGTACCTCAACCCGAATCTCGCAGAGAGCTTAGAGCAATGGCACCTGAATTTCAGCCTCTTAGACAGATAACAGAATCAGGGGAGGACCAAAGAGAGAGTGTTCCGCTGATTGCTTCGGAACCAGTACAAATATTGACCACACCGCCTGATGAAAGTGAAACACTTCATGAAAGGACAGACTTAACTGGAGTTGAGGAACAACATGAAAAAGCAGATGAGATGGTTGAACCTGATAGGGACACGCCACTGAGGGACAATCCGCCTGCTAGAAGGTCCAATCGAACCATAAGGCCGAGGGAGAGGTTTACGTATGATACTTTTGGTCAACCGTCATACCAGCCTTGGGGACTGACAGCAAATGCCATGTTATCATGTGGTCCTTACTCTGTTGTACCAGGAACACACTACAACTTTATTCAGGTACCAACAGTGTGGGGCTATTAAATGTATGGGATTTGATTAATTACAGTTGTTAACTATAACAACACTTAAAACATCCATTGGTGGTGCTCAAGATGTCCGGAGACATCTCTTAAAGCAGGGGAGAGTGTTGTGGGTTAGAAAATGCCCAGAAAATTAGTAAGGAAAAAGAAGAAAAAACATTCACCCCCTATTTTGCAAAGTAACACCATTTGTTCATTTGAAAACGTTGGATTGTTATTTATCCAGGAGGTGGTGCACATGCGCCGTGAGGCACATGAGTGACGCATGCGCAGCTCAGTAAACAACTGAGCTGAGCGAAACCGTGTCTGACTTCTCATGTGCTTCACAGATTTTCTGCATCGTATATAGCGGAAATCTATTGTTGCCGACCAGATACCCCTAGATCTGATGCCGGTAACACAGTCACTTATATGCCTATAGGCAAAATGTGTTTGCAATCTCACTTGACAACATTTCATTAACTGCAAAACTGTCTGTGATAGGATCACAAAATAGAAAAAAAGTGTACCTCTACTATGTTTTCAGCATCAACACTTGAATTCTCTATGGTGGACTGTCCAAGGCAGTTCATCATTGCCTTGAGATTTTCAGAATGTTTTTCCACATTCTGTCCAACGCGTGGGCTGCAGATTACTGTTGCACTTGTCAACATTGCATCCAATTCCGGCAAGGTGCTTGCGGTGGTCAGCGGTCCAAAAACATGCATTCCCAACTGGCATTGGTTTGCCAAGCTAGGGAAAGAATATATGTAGAATATACAGATGTGAGATACATATATGGGTGTTGTTTAATAAATGTATGTAATTATATATATTTTTTCAAAGTGTTTTCATTATATGGCTCAAGCACCGATGCAAGATTGTCACTGTGCAGTCCTTCATGGTGGCTTTGCCGGTCACTATTCAGTAATATATGTTCATAATGCCATCCAAATTGCTCTTGCAAAATGCAATTGCAATTGACTGCATCGTCACAGACAATCATTTTTGGACTCCTAACATTAGTCCCATACAGTTTCCTGTGAGCTGCCTGAAAGGATGTTAAAAAATACTGGACGGAGGCTGTTGTGTGGTCACAGGTGAGGAATGTTGCTACCAGAAATGGAGAACATCCTTTCACTGGCTTCCTCCCAACTAACTTGTACACATAGTACGGCACACAACTCATTTTTTTAAAGATGCTCCCTATAGCATCAGGATAAACAATATCTTCTCTTGTCCTGTCATGAAATACTTGAACACTTCTTTCTGACCACAGCACGAAGGACTTTCTGGAGGACATCTTCAGGTGAATATGCTTTTTCATCCACCATAATCTTCAGGCTCAGGGTTTCATCAGGATTTTCTCTTTTCTGTTGCTCCTGGATATCATCTTGAGAACTGAGGATTTGAGGGCTCCATCCTGGTTACCTGAGTGAATGTCAGTGCCTCAGTGTTTTCAAATTATCAAGATAGAGGGCCCTGGGAAGTTTGGACTCTAAAATGTGTCCCAACTTCTGTCTGTCTTCCGCTCTAATATAGCGACGTTCAAGTTCTAATCTAATGTGCCGTGCCACCTGACCAGAAAATTGAACTTCGGCCTTGAAACTGTATTCAGATTCCATCGTCACATTGACAGTAATTGGACAGTCCAGAAACCGGCAGTAACCGTTGCAGGTGAACAGTGGCCCGGGACTGAGGGGGCCCAGTTTTTTTACACTGTGCCCCGTGAATCCAAAGCTGCAGTACAAATACACTGACCGGATACCCCTGAACATGATGTTGGTCCACTGCAGCCCAATAAACCGCCTGTTGTCCTGCTTCCTCCTCAACTTCAAATTAACCCTTCTGGATCTCCCCATGATGTAGTGCCTCCACGGCTACTCAAAGATGTTCTCCCAATGCTTGGTCCACTGGTTCTTCAAATTATTAACAGCAGCCTGGCATCTGGAGTGGTTCCCAATTGTTTTAAGCATGCCACAATACAGCCACTGTTAAAAAAAAAACAAGTCTGGATCCCTCAGCCATGTCAAATTACAGGCCTATCTCCAAGCTGCCTTTCCTCTCCAAAATTCTGGAGAAAGTAGTTTACTTGCAACTACAATCCTTTTTAGATGATTTTAATATTTTGGAGGCTTTTCAGTCTGGTTTTAGGTCTCACCACAGCACAGAATCTGCGTTGTTGAGAGTTTTTAATGATATATTCTTAACTTGTGATGCTGGAGAACATTGTGTGTTGGTTTTGCTGGACCTTACCGCTGCATTTGATACAGTCGATCACAACATTTTAATTTTGCGCCTTGTCCACTCGGTGGGCATCGCTGGGTCTGCACTAAAGTGGTTTAAGTCGTACCTGTCCAACAGAACCATGAACGTAAAATTGTTGGACTGTGGAGTTCCTCAGGGTTCCATTTTGGGCCCTCTACTGTTCTCACTTTATCTTCAGCCACTTGGAGCCATCATCAAGAAACATGGAGTTTCCTTCCACTTCTACGCGGACGACTGTCAGCTATATCTCCCTTTGAAAAAGGATGATTGCCTCTCCGTGAACCCGCTTCTGGATTGTCTGACAGACGTTAAAATGGACAGTGATTTTAAATTTGATTCTCAGATCAGCACGGTTGTCAAGTCATGTTTCTGTTATCTTCGTTGGCTGTCTAAGGTGAAGATCATTTTAGTAATGTTTATTTTATTTTCTTGTTTTAACTTTATGTATGTATTGTCTTTAATGTTTGTTTTATCCTGAGCAGTTAGTATCAAGCTTGCATTGCTTTTTAAGTGCTTTATAATTAAAATTGGTATTGGTATACAGTATATATATATATATATATATATATATATATATATATATATATATATATATATATATATATATATATATATATATATATATATATATATATATGCACTGCTCACAAAAAATTAAAGGACCACTTTTTTTATTGGGCCTGGCATGAAATCAATTAAACCTGTCTGATAATTTTCTGGTTGGTGAAGCAGATGAGGGCATCATTTATCACTTTCACCTGTATTGGTGTTCATGGAATTAACAACAGGTGCGCCACTACAGTGGCAACAATTAGAAAACCCTCAAAACAGGACTGGTTTTACGTGTGGAGGTCATTTCAAGTTTCTCCCTCTTGATCTTATTTGGCTGGTTTTCCACTCGTGCTGGTTTTGGCTTGAGTAATTATCTCTACTGGCGGTATGAGGCGATTCCTTAACCCTACAGAAGTTGCACAGGTTGTCCAACTTCTCCAGGATGCCACATCCACACGTGCTGCAGCAAGAAGGTTTAATGTGTCCCCCAGCACAATCTCCAGAACACGGAGGAGATTTCAGGAGGCTGGTGGTTATTGTCGGAGAGCTGGACAGGGCCGTAGAAGGTCCTCAAGCCATCAGCAGGACTGATACCTGCTCCTTTACGCAAGGCGGAACAGCGCTGAGCACTGCTCGTGCCCTACAGAATGACCTCCAGAGAGCCACTGGTGTGAATGTCTCTACCCAAACATTCAGGAACAGACTTCGTCTGGATCCCCTGACTCAAACCCAATAGAACACCTGTAGGACATTATGTTTCCGTCCATTGGGCGCCGCCAGGTTGCTCCTCAGACTGTACAACAACACTAGATACTGAAAAGCATTTTGTGTTGAGGAAATTCAGTTTTTAAAAAACTGGACTATCCTGCCACATCTTCATGTCACTCTGATTTTAGGGTGTCTACACAATTGAGCCTTTTGTAGGCTGAAAACTTGTATTTCCATTAAAAGACTTGGCATCCACCCTAAGACATTGCCCTGTCGTTATTTGTATACTGTAGATATCCGACTTCATAGTGAGATCTGATGTATGTAATATGTTTCTTTAAAGTGTTCCGTGAGTGTGTGTGTGGGTGTGGTTGCATTTTGCTTCGGTTTGTTGCGTTCATGACAATATATCCTTTCGCCAGCAGATGTCAGTGTTTAACATCTTGTACATTAAAGATGAGAGCGGCTCCATTTCCTCCGGTGTACCTGCCCCAATTCTCACTGTTATCTTAATAAAGAGATTAAATAGTTTCCTACTTTGATTTGACCTGCACAGCAAGACTCCCTGTGGAAGTTGAAGGACAATAATATGCTTGTGCGAGAACAGTCGTGAGGCACAGACATCATCACTTCTGTCTCATTAACAGACATACATTTGAATATTCAAAGAAAAAGTTTATATACAATTAATCATGACATTTTGGCTGAAAATTGAATTAAAATAAATGCATTATTGTGCCAATGGGAGACCATTTTAGCACATGAATGGCTTTTGTCACTTTTGCAACATGATTTATATGAATGTGTTGTCACATGAGCAGTTAGCTTGTGTGCTGTTTCGCAAATAAAGTGTATACTTTTCTGATGCCTGCTTGAACATAAGCGTCACAATTTTAAGCAACAGTGACACACATTAACACTCTCTTTTTTCATCCTCATGTTTGGTTCCATGGAGTCGACAGGTAACTTTGCTTTGCAGTTGTTTGAATTTATATCTTCAAGCCTCAGTACGGCCGCATTGAAAAAAAAACTTAACAAATACACTGTAAGACATCTCTTGCAACTTGATAACTATGAGCAACAGAACTTGAGCCATGCAAGACGTATCTGAATTGTTTTTGTTATTGTATCTCAAGCAGTGCCATCATTTTGCAACTGATTCAAACCAAAGTCAGATGGCACTGTGGCCCTCTTTAAGATGGGCACCCAAGGCAATTGATTATGGAGGTGAGATGCCTCTTGCTGTAGTTCCTGCAAATGTCCAATGACTTCACACATCCTTTGAAGAGGCATGACCAACATTCCCCACAGTCAACAATCTGACTGACTGTAAGTCATGCAGATCTGTTGCATCACATGAGGCGAATGGTTGTCAGACCAGACACCTACTAGGATTCTGCCCCCTAGGATCTTCCAAATTAAGGACAATGGCTCACTTCGGAGGTGCTTTCTACCAGGCCTACAGCACACTCCTGGGCTGTCAGTTCACACCAGCCACACCAGTGAGGTGGCTGGTTTACCGGCACAAGGGAGAAGTGCTCACTGACACAGCTGAAGGAATGGGTGTTCTGTGTACTAGGATAAAAAGAAAGAAAAATGTGTTTAAGTGTTTTATTCATTTCTTTGTTTTGTGTTCCTGTTAAAGGAATCCAACAAGTGAGCCTGATGTTACACAAGTTTTTGTATGTGTGGATGTTTGTTATGATAGCAGTGGTAGCAGAGGATGAGGGAGGAGTCACGCTGCTATGGAACAGTCTGGCTGCTGATAAAGATCGAAGTTCTTATATAAGATTCACAGTCTTTTGTTTGTTTTTTTTCCAGAACACATTCCCACCCACCCTGATGGTGACTCAGTGAGTGTGTGAGTGCCGCGCTTGCAGGTCCTTTTTCTGCGTGTAAATAGATGCATGTACAGGCAAACAGAATTAAACTATGTAAGTCTTCACTGGCTATATATACTGTATATATATATACACACACACATACATACTGCTCAAAAAAATAATGGGCACACTAAAATAATATCCTAGACCTGATTTTTAATGTATTAGGAGTGAGACACAGATTTAGATTTGATTTTTCAAACACACTTTGTTTACATTATTTCGTGACATTTTTACCAACATTTTGTTTTTCAAGTGCGTGGTACAATTTAAAATCAAGCCACAGCCTCAACTTTTTTAATATGCAACATATATGTACATCTATAATGACGGAGGAGTTTTTCTTTGTTGGGGCGGTCCTACACTGAATGACTCCACGGGCAAAACCTTCCTGCCTTCACCTCCCCACCCTCATTGCCTCTTGTGTCAATATGTTTTTGTGTATTTTATGTTTTTTAACACATACAAAACTGAATTAGAAGAATGAACTGACCACATGGATTTTATTGCTTATTTTTATTAGCCCACATTACACAAAAACCAGTTGTAGGTCTACATTTAAAACGTATGAGTGACTGGGTAATCTGAAGTGTGTCATTATGCGCTATATGGAGGATCTACTGTCACAAGTACAAGTTAGAGTGACAGTCATGTGTTTCACTTGCACCAATCCAGCTGGTGCGTGCGACAGTAGCAGTAGGGAAAATGAAAATGCGCCTTTTTTTTTTTTTTTACATGGCCCAAGCCGTCCGTCCTTTCCAGTTTGCCTATACCTAAAACACTGAGAAAGCATCATGACCTTTTGCCACACTATCAACTGTTACAAGATATGGATGCATGAACATTTTTGGATCTAAATCATATAATACAGTAAAAATGTTTTCTTCTTCTTCCTTGCTTATCTTTATTTTTCACTGAGAGAGTGAGGACTGTGAACTTGAGGGGAGAGTTCCTGACATTAAAGAAATCATTAAAAAATCAAAATGTATCATGCAAAAATTGCTTCGGTGAGACACTTTGACACAGTTAGGGACTGCTCTACTCATCTCAGATTTCACCTAAATTATAGTCACCTTTCCATCTTTAGACTCCTCACCAACCGTCGTCCGCTGTCCACTCCTGGCCGCTCCATTCCGTCAGTTTTAATTGTCTGTGGAATCTCAAAGTCTTTCAGCCCAATTACAGCTCAAAAATGTAAATACGATTATACAAGAGAACGCTTGAGCTTTTTTTCGCCGCCTTTCTGTGAACTGTAAGACTGTGAAATACACATGAACACTCAAAAATGTTCACTTATGTTTGTGTGTTTATGCAGTGACAATTTTCCATTTATATGGCTGAGCCTGCGTGTCTTTCTGTTAAAGAAAGAGTTGGGGGGCATGTGTCGCTGTGAATTTGAAATGAACTTGATTGTGCGCCTCTCTAGCTGTGTGATTGTCTCATTTGTGACAGTTATTATTTACAGGACGTGACATCATCCTGATACAGGGGTCCTACTTGTCAGGGATTATTGTGGACTTTATGTAACTTTCTTCTTCCTCTCTTTAAACAGGAAATCCAAATTGTTTGTTTAAATGAACCCAGACTCAGGAGGGCTCCGCCCAATCAAGCACAGAAGACATTTCCTGGCTAATCATAAACACACAAAGAACAATTTGCTCATGCACACTCATACACACTCCACACTAACACAGAGACAAACTGAAACAATTGTGCGCACACCCAAAACGAACAGTTGGGGACATATGAACACGAAACCAAAAAAAGACTTGAACTAGAAAACTCTGTGTACACAGAGATATTGGACAGACATCGAAGAGGACATAGGAGAGATTGACAGTAACACACACATGCACATTTGTTTGTTTTGCTATTTCTGTGAGGACCTCTCACTGACATAATGCTTTCCCCTAACCCGGCCAAAATGTCCCAAAAATGTCACAAAGCAAAATGTAGGTGGCTGGTCTATACTTGGTACTCACAAGTATGGCAAAACTAGCCTGTCATGTTTTTATGTTTTATGGAAACATTTCATTGACTTTCATGCTTTCCCCAGGCTCACACCTAACCATCCCAAAAGAAATACCTAACCTAAACCAGGACTTAGACCAAACTTAAATTGAATTATAATGACCCAGTTATTTTGAAGTTTTAATCCTCAAACTGAGGCTATCCATTGTGAGGACCACACAAACACCGATCTGACTGCATGTTTGTTTTATCAATTCAAAATGTCCAGTTTCTGCCTGTTTTCTGATCACCTGACCAAATCAGCGTGGTGATCTTTGGAATCTCCGTGAATCCAAACAAACTACAAAACACCTGAACGGAATTTTGAACTCACCAGCACGTTCAAACAGGAAGAAGACTGGTTCAGAATCTCAAAAGTTCAAGCTCAGGAACATTATGGGTGGGCATGTCGTGTTCGGCGTTTACAAAAAATACAAGATGTTCAAGTTGTGGAAATTAAATGCTTCATCATTACGTGTAGGTTTTCTTCACACTGACATAAGCTATCTACATCTTCTGAGACGACAGTCACATCAGCAAAATGTGTTGGGCTATCCACACACATATTACAAAATAATTGCCTTGGACTTAATCGCCTATTGTGTCTCTTCATCATCAAAATTTGTTTTATGATTGAAATTTGGATGACAAATACTTTCACTAAAACAACAGACGATCGGTGCAACTGGTCTTTTTGTTTTACAGTGCCCTCCATTTAAGTTCCAATTAAAGCACTGGCTCCAGAATCGAGTCGTGTCAATTCCAACCAGCCCTGAACTGTCAATTAAAACTAGACGATGCTGTTTATGAATAAACAGTGCGTGAATGCGCTGTGTCGCGATCACGGCTGTGTAAGCCACCGTGGACATGATGAGCAGTCAGAGGAAGTCTGCAACTACGTTTTAACAGCCTCTCTAGCTAAAAAAAACGGCCATGGAGTGCTCCTGTGTGTCCGTGACTGAAACTGCAGCTGCCTTTGACCTTTCCCCTCCACTGCAGCTGCACTGACTTTCTGCCAATTAATTCCCCTTCAGAGTGGCCAACGTTTATCCCCAAACAAACAGCCACATCTCAGAAATCGTAGCAGATAGTGAAAAAATAAGCACATTGTGAGAATCCCATCGGCCATTTTTTTTCCTGATGCAATTTTCGGCACACTACTCCTCCCTGAGCTTTCGTCATAGAGAAGTTGTTTGTAATGTTGTATATAACGCTGTGTAATGTCTAGTAAATGTGTATGTGTCGGGGAGTCAATTGTCTTTCCGTGTCTGGGCTGATTTTTGTGTCACCGTGCATATCTATGTGAGGAACCAAACGGAGCTTGTAATTTCGGTACTCTGACTTCAGATTACAATTTACCAGTGCAGTAAGTAATAAATATACTAACAAACAGACAGTCAGGAGAACCAAGGGTGTGATCAAACTGGGAGAGAAACACAAACAGAAAGCAAGCATAAATCAGAAAAACAATACATTATATAGTCTTGTGAAAAATGCTAAATACTGAAGTACTCAAACACAGAAGATAACTTGGAGGTTAGAACACTTAACAATAACAATAAAACATAAATACAGCAGTCAAACAAGCATGCACAAAGAAGCACCAGAAAACAGACTGTCAGAAGACAGAACACAAAGAGGAGACACATGAGAGGGCAAGTTACCAACACGGGAGCAAAGTCGATCTGGCACACAGCATTGGAACCAACAGAATTTAAAGCAGCAGTTGTGAGCACCTTGTCAAGCTCAGGGAGACAGAGAGTAGAACGTAACATGAGTCCAGACAAAAGAAAACCAAAATAAAAGTGGACCATGGCATATTTCACATATCACGATGAGTAAATTCCTTCTTGAAAAACAAGAGCCCTCAGGCAGCATCCATCTCAACGACGCAGATCAATATATAGGTAAATAATAGGAGCATTGTTGAATGAAAATTCTTTGCTGGGTCGTGTCACCAAGTTACAATGGATTGCATTTTGTTTGCAATTCAATACTTGGCACAGCAAAAGAATCTTATCATGTACACAACTGGTTATTGCTAGTTATTTACAGCATTATTTAATTTCCTAGTTTCACAGTTAGTAGGTTAGTGTTGTTCGGTTCACACATGAAGCCCTTCGTCGACAGCAAGGGCAGAGAACTGCCCACAGCATTGGACATTGACTGATCCATCACCATCTGTGCAGCATCACACACATCTTAAATGTACAGTATCTTTTCATGTCATCTAAACAGGGAAGGGACCTTCAGATCATAAAAAGTGCTCATGTAACTGTAGCTAGTGAGTGTCAACATTGACACTTATTCATATTGACCAACATTCATTCAAGTCTACCAGTGAAAATTGTGTAGCGCTTTGTAATACATTTGTGAATGGATCGCTGTTTGTCAGGGTATTTTGCCTGAAAACAGACACTGTCCCAGGTTTGTGCAGTGGCCACGAATAATTTCATTTATCAATTTTGATGAAGTCACAGACTTTTATCAAACATGGAGGTTTCTCCTTTGTGTTTCTTCTATTTGTATTGTGGAATGCATGGCCAACGGATAAATGGCATTCCTTTGTCTTGTGTCAGCCAGTTAGTTCCTCTGGGAGGGAGTAGCACCTCCCGCTGCGCCTTCTTCCTTTTCCTTTACTTGGCACTTGGTCGTATAGCCCTTTTTATGAAATCGGTGTATTCAGAAAGACTTCTCTCTCCACTCTCTGTGATGGTGACCAGGTCACAGTACTTTCCATGTGTCCTGTTGTGTGACCATTGATTTTGAACCAACTTTCCAAATACGCTGAAAAAGTTATTATTGATAAGTATTATTATTTACTGTATCTGTGAGCAACCAAATTTCCAATACCCAGTGGGGAAGAGTAGAATTGTGAGATGATATCATGAAAGTATCAATACATTGTGCCTATGAAATAAGTTGTTTTGTAACACAGCTGAATATTGTTTCATCATTTAGCTACACACACACACGCACACATCATTTGTACTTCTTATGTGGTGAGTAGCACTCAAGTTTTAATCCTGAAACTGAGGGTTGAAGAAGTGAGAAACAGGCAAACTGTCCACACTTCCCAAAATTGCAATCACTCAGCTGGTTAAAAAGTCACACTGGTTCACAGAAAGATAGAAGTACAGGAACACACACACACACACACACACATAGAGGTTGACTGTCAGAGCTCCTCAGCAGCAGCCAAGAACGTCATGGAAAAACCACTCAAGATGAACATGAAGCACAGGAAATGCTCTCAATTAGGACTGATTGTGTTTGTGTGTGTACTTATGTGGCCGTGCATGTCCATGTGTCTGTGTCAGAATTTCTTCAAATAGAAACATACTGTTCTTTCAGAATGTTATCACGAATTGTTTCAACTCGTCCAGCCAAACAAGTTACATTGTCTTTTCTTCAACCCACAACATTATTATTTTCATTCTGGCATTGGCCATAAAAAGAAGAAAACTGTTCATAGCTTGCATAGCAGTGAAAGATTTCTGTAAAGATGAATATTTGTAGAATTACACATTGTCTGTTGGTAATGTCTGAAACAATATGTCAGCAATTTAAACCGAGAGTGAGACGCATAAATTCTATCATGTTGTTTTGTACTACTGTGTGTTGCTGCATGTGTGAAGCTATTAATACTACAATAGCTGGTGTAATGGCTTTAGTCCACTGAGATTCTACAGCAAAGTACTGTTTAACGGCCATAGGGATAACCAGTTGTTGAGTTGCCTTCATCTTGGCTCCTGTCACAGGGTGATGACGTTTCAAGACACACAACGTTGTCATAAAGCTTACACAGAGCTTATAAACCATAATGGTGTGTACACCATCCTCCTTCTGTCATCAATGTATTTTATGCTACCATACATATGACTGAAATGATGCAGGAGTTCTTCAACTCCGCTCGGATGACAGAACAACCATCATCTGTTGCATCTGTTGGAGGAGAAGAGGTGGAGCTTGATAAATACCTGTGTGAGGTGTAACAATAAGGAAAGTAGTGCTGAGGATTAGCGACACATCCAGGACTGCCGATGTGCATCGGAACATATTGCAACATTTGTGCACAAGAGCAAAGTTAACAAAGCTAACAGATGGGATCAGACTTTTCATCAATTACTGAAGGCATGTGGGAAACAAATAAAATGCTAAAGTAAAAAATAAATAAATAAATAAATAAAATGGTAACGTACTGCTTGGATCAAGTGACTGTTCACTGTACGATGAGAGACAAAAACATATTAGAAAGAAACAAGTGATGAAAAGGAAGTTCCACTAATCAAAGGCAGATGTAATTTTAGCAGTTCTCTTCCCCTCAGAGATTGTCCAACATCATGATGTACATCATGGCATGTATATAAGCTACAATCCTCCAGATGGGGCAGAGGATGCTCATAAGAGGATCATCAACAGACTGATACAATTAAACAGAGTTATGAAACAGGCTCAACAGCCATTCAAAAGTCAGCAAAGATCATAATGCTGAAGCTGTCTAGGAACTAAACTATAGCCATGATGTTACAGGTATAAACTTCAAACCAATAAAAACCCATGCACTGTAAATGGCATTCACTTACTCAGTCAAAACCTCATCCTCAGTAAACAGCAGCACTCTCCTCTCTATCTATTACATGGCATCTACCACAGGGTTCTGGGCAATAATTATTTTTTGTATTAGTGGTAGTAGTCGTAGCACTCATTGCATTTGTTTATTGTTGCAAATTCACTACAGTATGACTGTTAGTCACACACAACAGTCCAACTTAATTTACAAAACAACTCCAGAAAGAATTCTTAAATGTTTATTTCAATCTAATTACATTTAACATTTATTTGACTTTGACAATGGTTATGTGTAACTGTGTAAATACTTGTGTAAATACTGTATCTGTGTCATGTCCTTTATGTAGTTTGACAATTGACAATTTGATAGTTGTGTGTTAGTAACCTTTAGTTGATCTTTGAAGTCTCTTCTCCAGAGTAATCTAGCAGTTTCTGTGTCAGACCCATAACATGTTTCTCCATTACGTGAGGGTCAGGATATGCCTCAGAAGGCAGTAGATTGAAGATTCAATTGAAAGGCACGTGCAATGCTGAAGACTGACCTCAGTGTCAGCATGGGACACAAAAGCCCACTATACCAATGTCAATATGTTATTGGAAGTGAGGGTGGGTTGCAGACAGATTCCTTTATGATGTCAAGAATCCAAAGATTTAGTGAAAAATGGAAACTGTGTCATAATGCCTTGCAGCATGCAAAACTGTGATCTTACAGTGACTACATTATTTCATATATACAGGCTGAAGTGAGGGTGAATTTGACTAAGTTGTCTGAGTAGCATCCACTTATTTCAAAAAAGCCCCTGTAATGCTGAAATTTCAGGCAAACTGAATTCCATGAGTACATTTTACAAGTTTTGGGGTGATAAACTAGTAGGGTCATCAACATTAATTCTGGGCAACTCCAAAGGAAGTCCAGCCCGACTTGAGCAGATTGGGTCTTAACCACAGGGTCGGGGCTCATGGTTAGCTACGAGCGTCTCCGAGAGGGCCCCTAAAAGTTTTTGTTTTACACGGTCATTAGCGGCGTGAGACACTCAGTTTTAATAGATTAGCCACGTATGCTGGCAGCTGTGTGTCACTGAATTGACTTGACAGCTGCAAATCTGTGGTAGTTAACAACTATGGAGAAGATCTTTACTTACTACGTACTTTACTTATATCTTTTTTGGAGTTTAAATAAAATATTGTTAGGGTTCTAGACGCAGGGGCGGGACCCAAGTGCAGTGTTGAAAGAGTCACAGGAGGCAAGAGCAAGTCAATACGATAATTTTAATCTCAAGATATAAAATATAACAAAAGGTGTCACTGAACCGGGAGGGCAAGCTTGGGTCTTGGGGAGGCGGTGGCTGGGAAGCCACGCTGGAGTCCTCGGGGGGGCGGCGGCTGGAAAGCCACGCTGGAGTCCTCGGGGGGGCGGCGGCTGGAAAGCCACGCTGGAGTCCTCGGGGGGCGGCGGCTGGAAAGCCACGCTAGAGTCCTCGGGGCGGCAGCCTTGAGGGCAATCTCGGGGGTGGTGGCTCGGACTGGAAACCGGGGTTCTGAGGCTTCAGAAGAACTCCTGACGGGTCTGGCTTGGACGGCAAGCTGGAGTTCCAGAGCACTTCTGGCTTTGACGGCGTTCTGGAAAGCACCTTGGTAGCCTGACCGGAAACCACTTTGGAGTCTGAGGGGAGCCGTGCCAGTGAGTGACCTGAGGAAGGGCACCGCTGTCCATTGCCCAGAGAGAGCGAGGTGAGTCCAACCCGGGTCTGAGCCACCAGAAGAGAACGAGGGGTCTTGGGACATGCAGGACAGGAGCCAAGAACGTCACCAGCCACACCACAGTATAAACAAACCGTGAGCTAACCGGTATTGACGTGCTTCAGGTGAGAGACGAATTCAGTTCACCTGGGTGGTAGTAGTAACAGGGGGAGAGCGAGGGTTCTTGGGACGCACGGGGCAGGTTCTGAGGAAGTGACCAGCTACACCACAATATAGACAAAGACCATGAGCTAACCGGTACTGACGCACTTCAGGAGAGAGACGAGTTCTTCCCAACTGCATGGGCTCCTCTGGCTCTTCAATAAAAGCAGGGGGTAACCTAGGGACTTGAACAGCAGGTTCAGGCCTCTGATGAAGACAGATTCAAGGGCCGGTTCGTTCCAACCGCAGCGACCCAGAAACAAAGAGTACTCGGTACTCTGCTGAAGATGCAGTAAGCGACGGGACGAGCATGAACCACTCTTGTAAGGAGCATAAAAACACGACACAACTCAGAAGAGAATGAACGAAAAGACTCAAGAACCGGAGAATGAGATTCCCACAGAGACGTTGCCCACTGAGCTGCCCTGCCCCGGAGTAGATTTATCACAAATGCAATCTTGGCACGGTCATATGACTCATATGAACGCGGCTGTAAATCAAAAACTGTAGAAGGAATCTAGAACAGGCACCAATTTCTCCAGAAAAAAATTCTGTCGAAGGAATGATAGGCTCACGGAAAAGAAAAGACGAGGTTCGCTCTGCTGCTTCAGAAACCGCGGGGGAAGCAGGCGGAGCACTGGGTGGAAGAGGACGGGAGGACAGCTGTTTTACTGCCTCAGACAGCGATCGCAACTCTTTCAGTATAGTTTGAGTTACCGCCTCTGGCGTCCTAACCCTGGTGGCCTGAGTGGCTAGAGCGTCTTGTAGGTCTTTCAACACTGCTGGGTCCATGTTTATGGCCAGATCGTACTGTTAAGGTTCTAGACGCGGGGGCGGGACCCAAGTGCAGTGTTGAAAGAGTCACAGGAGGCAAGAGCAAGTCAATACAATAATTTTAATCACAAGGTACAAAATATAACAAAAGGCATCACCGAACCGGGAGTAGAAAACAGAAGACAAATCCAGAGCGTCACCAAAACTGGGAAGAGTCCACAACGCAATGAGTCCAAACGAAAAGCGTCACCGAACCGGGAGAAAGGATGCAAGAAGAGTCTGTAATAGGAGAGCAAACACACAATGAGCAATAAAGCAAAGTAAACTATCGAGGCCGTCAAAACGAACGCACGAGTAGAGAGTAACAGAAAACAAAGAGAAAACCAAGAAGCCACACGGAGCAGGGAGAACAAAGGGAGTCTAAATGCAAAAACTCAGAACACCAGGGTATGGAAATTGCTAAACAGAAGATCATTTTTAATCATCAGGGATCAGGGATAGATTAGCTCCAGCCGTGTGCCACAGGAACAGGAAGAAAGGGAGTAGAAAACAAAACAGGACTCACGTGACCAAAATAAAAGCGGAATCATGACAAATATATTGTTATTATTTTATGATATTTAGACATGGTTTTATTATATTTATTTAATTCAAATTTTTATTCAGTTTTTCCAACTTCCTCAACAGTTTGCATGTGTGTCAGAAAGGTTAAGAACCCCCGGTCTGGAGCATACATCCAGTAGGTGTTGATATGTATTATACCGTTTCAGTGTCAAGATACTTCCCAGGCAGAGAAGTGGAATTCTCAGTCTTAAAAGCCAACTTACGAATCCTGGATTTGGAGCGACATGACCCTTCTTGCCAGGGGTGAGCCCAAGAGAGGGTGTATAACAAACCGGAAAACAGATGTCATGGGCAAAATCTTATTCCGCCCAAGTTGGCTTTGTTTTTATTCCTAGGAGACATGTAGACATGAAGGACTTGTATTTTGTGTCATGTTTTTCTTGGGAGCAGTTTCCTTCCCTCGGGTAGAAGCCCTAAAATCTGAGGGCTTCTTTAAAGAAGGATTCTCTCAACAGCCTGCGCACCATCTGTCATGCCTTTATTTTGGGATCTTGTGGAAAGAGAACAGTTGCATAAGCTCTTGACTTCAGGAACACTCACACACACACACAATTGCCAGCATCCGGGCGTCGTTTTTTTTTTAACACTCGCAACTTAATGGTTGAGCGGATGGGTAAATGGCGATGTTGACATTTTTCTTGCAATCAACCATCACAACTCCGACGGCTGCATTCATGGCCGACTCTCATCCATCAGCACCACCGTTCTCATGCTTCTGACTACTCCCTTTTTGCTCTGCATGTCTGGCCATGATGCTTTTCTTCCAAGAGGTGATTCACTCTTGAAACTAAGCTGAGATCAATAAATGTGACCACTTTTAAAGTGGTGGCTTATTAAGATGATGCCAATAGTCAGTAATTGTTTTTGAATGTCATTTGTCATAAAATGTACAATCTTGTTCTGGTTAATTCACCGTCTCCCAGCAAACTCCATTTGTGATGTTTAATGGGTCACACCTCTGTCACCTGTTTAGTTTTCCGGTTTTGCTATTGTCAATGACAATTGTCTTCTAGTATCCTTTTTCTGGGGTGCGTGTTTCAAAACTCAATAAGGGTCATCATTACGAACCACTATAGTACCCCAGGTGTAGCAAACTGCTCCTCTATCATGGGTGTTGTCCCACTGAGACAAAAGTGGGGATGTAACATTTCAGGTGACTGTGTCTAATCACAACCATAAGGACCATCTAACTCACACAGTATAAGAGTATAGTGATTGTCCTGGTTAATCTGGCTCGCTGATTGTGCAATGGCCAAAATATGTGTCCAAATTCTGCAGTTTTTCTTTTGCTTGCGCCCTCCACTCATTTACTTTGTTTATACATATTCATTCATAACTGGTGATGGTGTGACTTGCATCATCGTGGGATGAATAAAATGAGTTGAATGCGAATTTATCTACAATTTCTTCATAGAATAGGTCAAAACACACCCAGAGAAAATCAGAACAGAAACTATTGGAACTGCAGGTCTTATAAGAAGGTGGAGTCTTGATTGCAGATTTGGTAATCTGGCCTCTAGAAGTTTATATATATCTCTTTTTCTTTTATACAGTCATAAACAACCACCTGACTGGCAAAGTTATGGCGGTAAAATACTAAAACTGGTATGTGATGTGACATCAGTCTCAACAATAAACTCAGTTATGGTGACGTGAAATGAAACAAAATGGTTCCCATGATTCTCTGCTGCCCTGTAAACCAATCATCTACACAGTTCCATACGGGATCTGGTTACCACAGATAATTTTGAACCAGCCAGCGTATTCAGACAAGAAAAGAACTGGCTCGCAACCTGAATAGTTGGTTTGTGGCTGGAACCAACTAATATTTTTTATAGCTTGCGAAATGTGACACTATCCTTGTTTATAGTAATCTGTGATCTGTAGTGAGACAGCAACATGAACTAAGATGACAGTCAGGTAAGCAAAACATATTGACCTATTCACACAGAAAACTCCGTATGATCAAAAACCTTTGCACACTTGATTATTGGATGAAAACAAGTAGTCTCTGTAAAGCAACAAACGTTTTCACAATATTGCAGGGACTTGTCATTTTGCCTGCGTTTTGTACACTTCCGTCTCAGAATCTCAAACAGGTCACGGGGCGGACAGTGGTTGATCAGGCCCGTGGCACTGAGTTGCTTAGAAGACCAGCTACAGCGGTGAAGCTGAACACGTGGAAACTAAATGGAAGAAAACATCATATTTGAGCACTTATTGCTCAATAAAATGCCTGTTTTTTTATTGGTCTTGCGAAGATGAAGCGTGTTTGTCCGCACAACCCCTGGTCAAGTAATCAGCACTGTGGTTTCTTGATGGACTGCAAAGCATCATGGGAACTGTTCTATGCTTATTTCAACATAACTGAGTTCATTGTTGATAGTGATGGCAACTCACAAGCTATGTTAACATTATGATGCTGTAACATGTGTTAGCCACGATCGAGGTGGATGGGGACCCATGATGTAGGGGTCATACCTGTTTTCATGGAAATGGCCACCAATTTCCACCTGAGGCGTAAAATTAACAGTTTTCAATCTGTGAATTTCCATCGGGAGTGGAGTGTAGCAGACAACCGCTGCTAAACCACTTCAAATGGGTAACGATTCTATATCTTGTGGAGCTATGCGTGACACTGCTTCAAGTTAGAGTGTAGTGACCAGACTGTGAAAAGTGACATGACGTTTTCATTGTAAAACAACATGTGGTCATGCTCCATCTCTGAAGTAGGAGAATCACTGACAGTCACAGACAAGGCAGCAGGAGGAGATTCAGGGGGATTTAATGTTTTGATCTGCTCACTGAAATTCATTGATTCATTCCTTATCCTATTTCAAGTGTGTGACAAATAGTGAACCTCTGTTGAATGGTGAGCTAACTGTTGCCCCAAATATCATAGCAATAACATCCTTGTTTATCAGTCTCCCTAAATGCGTTAAGTATCTCACAATCCAGCCATCCTTGTGTAAGTCAATGGAGAACTACCATGATGTTCCACTCAGCTTCTGGTGGATATTGAAAAGTACGCTGCAGTTATGATCCCGGTGGGAATTTGGGGCCAGAGTGCTGTGTTCATATTGCACTCAGTCACTACACACACAACAATTTTATTTGTCGACAAGCAGAGAATAAACACAAAAAATTGTTTTCTTGCCAATTTTTCAATTTATTCTGAAGGGCCAAACATGTATATACAACAGGGTGGTACACTTCTAACAATAATAGGACAGTTTTGGTCCCGGTTTTGATCCCACTTGACCAAGGACCAAAGTTATACTCAATTCAAAGTCTTCGAACAACATTTTGGAAATTTCTGAAGTGTTTTTACTTTTTTGACATATTTCCTGCATGAACGATCATCTCAACAGCAACAAAAATAGAACTCAATTCTGTTTTCTGTTGAAATGAAAATGTATTTTTTTCTTCTTTTTTTCTTATTTCTTGCATTTCAGTCAGTCTCATTTTTAGTCGCCAACAATAACTTACATTGACACAGGTTTGTCGTCTCGCATTCTGTTTTGTTTCATCTGACGTAATTAAAACTGGAACAAATCTGTCTCAGCCCCAAGTCGACCCGCTCTTCCAGAATATCAGAATTGTAATCCTCAAAGACAATAAAGTCATTGTATTGAAGATTGTTTCATCTCTTCCGGTCTTGCGGATAATTGTGTCTTTATCTAAAACCAGCGAACCCAAACAATTGCTCTGCATGGCTGCAACCCCAAGTCTGGCTGCGGTCTTTTGGCCCCGGTGTGCTCAGTTGAGTTCAGGTGGCGATGGCCTAATCTATTCAACAAACAACAGCATGTAATGTTATTTCTGTGACTGTGTCATGCAAAGGGAAGCCAGAGGTTCCCGTTCCATTGGTTAGTAGTGTCATGCGATCCGGTAATCCTGTCAATATTCTTGCACTTGCCTTGGAAGTGTGAATGTTCAACCCGGTCTCAAGGCAATTTGATCATGTGGTCACGAATATTTCATATTTTGAATCATGCTTGGGGTCACGAAAATCTCCTTTATTATGTTTTATTTGAGCTTTTCCGACACGTTATAACATTACAGCCACACAAGTCACTAATTCCACCAGTTTGCATCAATTTTGTTTTTTCTTATTCACACTCCTGTTACCAAGTGCTCTCTGCTCTGTTTCCCGACAAATTCACAGAGAGAAACGAGCACAGACTCATAATATGTGCGTGCATTTTATTGGTTTAAATTTGTCCGAATCAGTTTAGTGAATGTGCTATGGTCAACTAACTTTTAAACAGGCATTGTCATCGGCTACTGAGGTTGAGTATCGCTTTATGGACCCCAGGTACAGACAGACCAGCGGACCTACTTCTGAACAGGTAGGTAGTGCTGCCCCGATGTTAATATAAATTATTTTAGTGCTCCAGTGCGGTTGTCGCACTTTTTATATGTGTCGTGTTACTGCTTTCAGTTGATAAACACTTCAGGAAACTGACCAATGTTTTTAGACTCAATAACACGTCCAGGGAAGCTTGAAGTGTTTTATTCAGAGTGAAACAATAATACATGAGCACACTATCGATGTACAAACGTGAAAGACGTCCAGTAATTACTAGTGATGAACAAATTTCAGGAATGTTCATCTCAATCTCCTCTAACACATTGTAAATGTCTTACAGGACAAATTGTAAGACCATGACATAACATGGCCTAATTCTTGTTACATTACTTAGAATTCAGCCAGCGTTTCTTCGTACTTAGGTTTCTCAGAGATGGAAAAGGAGCAGGGAGAAGAACAGTTCTCATCATTCCTGGCCCACAACACCATTTTTCCTGAATTTTCTAATTCATGATTTTATCATAAAAGACCAGCAAAGAAAATCCCTTTTTTACACTCTGGGATGACCAACAGCAGATCTCTCCATGTGATATCACCTCAGAAGGTTTTCTTGGACCGAAGATCTGTTTCACCAACTGCTGCATCCACCTGTGAAATAATGAGAAAAAAAGTGAATATTTAAAAATGATCAGATCACCACATCAACCCTCCTCACCCTGCCTGAACTTTCCTATTCACCTCATTTAATCTGTCAATCTCTATGACTGGTCTCTAAAACTCATTTGTTTTCTCTTCTTCTGCTCCCGCACCATCACCAGTCCTTCTGCCTCGCTCTCTTACGTGTACACGCATTTATTGTTATGCATCTACGGAGCTTCATTCCTCTCCTCTCCAGCCAATACCTCCACAGCTTCTCCTCTCACCACATCATTCCTGGTGCAATCTTAGGATCCACTTGAAACCTTCCCTAACTCCTGCTGCATACCTCACCACTTTCTGTACTCATAGTGGACCTCACATGCTTCTTCTTTTCGGAAATCTGCAAAGTCTCCTCTAGAACTTCAAAGACCAGTGTAACTGCTGACCTTCTCTGTACCTTGCTATAAACATCCACAGTGTAAATGTTATGGGTCCCAGGATGGTCAACCGTAGCGAATACTGTCTGCGTGCAGATGAAAGAAGAAAACACAATCAACAGGTGTCTCGTCTGGAGTCCAAGTGGCGTCTGATGAAACGTGTTTCCACCGCGCTGTAACACTCGCAACTCCGACCCCAGACAATAATTCCGCCTCAACACCTTCTATCAGTCATTTAAAAAACTTGCAAAACTTCAAAAGAACACTGAATAGCCAAACGATCAAGATTAATAAAACAGTACATATTTGACTTATTGTGGTCACCTATTAAGGAATGCCACATACACCCCAAACAACAAAAGTGGCTCCCAACACGAACAACATCTAAACTTCAAGGGAACACTGGACTAAACACCAGACACAAACTACAATAACTGCATTGTAGGCATCCCTTAACTCAGCAAAGGCACAAAGGAAAGTATGAATAGTGTGTATGTGGTGTGTAATGGAATGGTGGATGGTATGACAGTGAGAATCTGGGATCACAGTATGGACTAAGATGAGCATTAACAGCATTCACAGAGGGGTAAGGCTGATACGTCGGTGTGCCAAGTGAGGTGAACGTCTTAGCTGGCCTTTTCTCTCTCGTGGACCTTCGTAATGGGATGGCGACGTCATCTAAAGTAACATCACTTTCTTGTGGGCATGACACTTCCAACTCCTTTCCAACCACATTCACTACAATTTCTGCTTCCAACTCGTTTTGATCATTGTCTCGTTCAACATTTTCATCAAACTCCATTTGATCAGGCTCTCCAAGATCTAACTCCGACTGTATTTCAACTGGTGATAGTCTCCCTTCCGGAGCATCTGAATTGAAATGGGCTTGTCTGGCTTGGTGTTGTACCCCTACAGATGTTCCTAAACTCGGACAGGATCTTTCCTCCACTTGGCCTATTCTGCCTGCTTGATGTTGCTGTTGATTCAATCCATTTGGAGTCTGGAAAAACACTGGGGTTGTAGAACTAGGTACACTTGTTCACCTCTTTAACCAATACCTCCCTGGTCTCTCATCATCTGACTCAGATGTGTCAGAGTTATCCACTTGAGTTATGACTGATTCTCTGTCACCATGTTTTCGCTTGCGAGGTCTTTGCTGTGTCGGTGGCTGAACTTCAATTGGAAGATCATTCACTAGTAAAAGCAAGTTCCTGTGCAGCGTCCTGGTTTTTCCTGAGGCATCATTCTCTGGTTGTATTACATATACTGGGTTATCTGTCAGTTTTCTCTTCACCACATAAATTGTCTTTTTAAGAGCGCAATTTTCCAGGTCCTTCACGTTCCCCGAGATTCTTAACTAAAACTCTGTCATCTGGTTTTGGTACAATCCCTCTCATTTTCTGATCATAATAGGACTTTCCCTTAGCACAATACTAAGGGAGCGCATACCCCTTTTGAGTCTAATTTTCTGTCTTTTCTCATAACTGAAACAATAGATCCACAGGGAGACGGGGATGTCGTCCATATAAGCGAAAATGTGGAGAGTAACCTGTGGCTTCGTAGCGCGTACAGTTATATGCATGTACTACCTTTGCACGGTGTTCCTTCCATGATTCTTTCTCTTTGTCTGTCAAGGTACGAAGTATCTGAAGGAGCGTTCGGTTAAATCGCTTAGCATGGTTCCCTTGTGGGTGGTAGGGAGATGTTCGAGAATGTCTCACTCCAGTCAACTGTCCCAGGGTCCTAAAGAGCTTGTTTTCAAACTCCCGCCTCTGATCACGATGAAGCTTGTTAGGGAATCCAAAAGGGGGAATAAAGTTTTAAATTGTATATTCTTTCCGCTGCAGTGCGACCAGCCTTCTTTTACGCTTGTGCAAATCTTGTGAAATGATCGACTATGACTAATATGTACTCATAACCCCCCTTGCTTTTCTCAAGGTGTAGGTAATCTATACAAACTAGTTCCAATGGTGAGTTAGATGTTAAGCTGCTCATTGGGGCGCGTACATGAGTTGTGGGTTTTTTCTGTCTAATACAACTGCACTTGTCCTTGCTTTTCTTCATATAAGGCCAATAGAACCTTTCACGAGCTAAATGTAACACTCTTTCTGTTCCAATATGGGCCATATCATCATGGAGATGCGTCATTACCTCTTGTTGGTACTTCAGTGGTAAGACAAGTTGTTTTCTCTCTGGTGTTTTCCTGTACATCACTCCATTTTCCAGATAAAAGCGGTTCCACTCGTGGAGCAGTTTATAAGACCCCCCTTTTACAGACTGCCAAACCTCATATGTGAGTTAAGCATTGGAGTCTTTGAGTTTCACAACATCTCCAATGACTGGATCTTCTCTTTGAGCTTTAGCCAAATCAGCATGACTGATTTGTGACAAGGGAGTTGGAAGTTGAGGCATTGCATCTGCGAAGGACACCCACAAAGCAGCAACCCAGGCCACATCTTTAGCTTGAGCTACTTGCTTTCCTTCCCAAACAGCTTTTGTCACTTCCTGAGATAACTCCTCTGTACACACAACCACGTACTTCTCAATGTCAAGAGGGATGTGGGACAACGTATCAGCATCAATATTGACCTTCCCAGGTCTGTACTAGATGTCAAACCTAAAGTCTGCCAGTTTTCCCACCCACCGATAACTGCATTCAACTTTGCTGTACTCATAGCATAAGTCAGTGGGTTGTTATTAGTGTAGACTGTGAAATGGGGTGCGTAGAAGAGATAGTCCCTAAATTTTTCACACACTGCCCATTTTAATGCGAGAAATTACAGTTTACCACTGTGCAAGCAATATTTTTTTTCTGTAGGTGTCAATGTTCTGGACCCAAAACCAATCACTCTCAGCTTTCCCTCCTTGTTCTGACGCGTCTGTATGAAGCACAAAAGGTTGTTCAAAATTTGGATATGCCAAGATGGGTGGTTGGGTGATCATTGGCAAAGCTTTGGACAAATGAACGGTAGTAGCTGAGAAAGCCAAGAACTCGTCTTAACTCACTCACAGTACAAGGGGCTTTCGCCTTCAATGCTGTAACCGCCTCCAAGTCTTTTGGGTCGACTCGTATGCCTTCAGATGAAACAAGGTGTCCCACATATCGAACTTCATTTTTGAATAGTTTGCATTTCTCGGGGCGTAACTTCACACCATGCCGCTGAAGTGCTTTTAACACTTTACGCACTGCCTCAACGTGGCTCTCAAATGATGGTGAGTAACAAAGGACATCATCAAGATAAGGTATGCAGCACTCGTCTCTGAGCTCAATTAAAATTTCCTCTATGCTCCTTTGAAAAGCAGCTGGTGCAATTAACAGCCCAAATGGGATTCTTGTCCACTCGTACGAACCCCAGGGTGTGGCGAAGGCAGTTAGATGACGAGAGCCCTCAGCCACAAAACCCTGACGGTAAGCTTTGCCTTGATCAAGGATTCTAAACCATGAATATCCCCCCAATGTGAAGAAAAGTGGGCACTGAGATCAAAAAGATTAGGAACCCCTGAACTAGACCTTGTACAAATAAACACATGCACGTACACGTTAGTCTTTCTATCTTAGTGAGGACTGTCAATGACACAACGCTTTTCCCAGCCACCAATACTTTACTTAACCATCCAAAACAAGTGGCTAACCTTAATCTTGCTAAAATTGTATTATAATAACCTAGTTCTTGTTCTTGTTGTTTCCCTTCAAAATGAGTGTGAATAAGAAAAAACAAAATCAAAGTCAAACTGGTGAAATTAGTGACTCGTGTGGAGGGGTGTAGATTAAATATTCGTAGCCACATAAACGAATTGCCTTGAGACCGGGTTGGAATGTGTTGTTCTTTCACACTTCAGTGCATGTACAGGTGATGTTTCATCTTGCGGACGCCATAGATACAGTTATTTTTAAAACATGGAAAAACATAGTTACTAGGGCCCCTTTTCAGTTAGTAATTTCAGCCCTTTGAATCAGATGAAGGAGACAAAACACTCATTCTTGGTTTATTTATTTGAATATCCCCAGAAACCCCTCATATCTTGTTCCTGAATTCCAAGCTAAACTCTAGCAGATGCAAATTCCCGGTGCGCTCACAGGAAGTTCAGAGTTTTACAACAAACAAAAAATGCTTTCCAAAGACTATATAAGTTTAACCGTTGCTTTTGTCCTCATTCTGTCAGTTCGAGATCATGGTTCTCAGTCACAAAAGGCTGGAATGCACTTGGAATGGATGAGATGCTCATGCATTCATTAAATTTCAAAATATGTTTACCCAAAATGGCTTATTGTGACGAATGTGTTCGGAAAACTTGATTCCTGATATCAAGAAGTACATGTAACACTTGCAAAGGATTATGAGATTGATGATACCCTGGATGAAACAACCCCATCGGACCAGATGAAATGATGCTGAAAGTCTTTACACTGAGCAAAAAATCAATTTATCGCTTGACAGCATAAAATTCAGCAATAAAATCTTTTTTTAATATATATTTTTTTAATTAAAATATCAGTAAGCAGGAGCTAGAAGGTCAGGAAAAAATGATAACACAATGGAGATGGTGTTTGTCAGGAAAGACACTTGAAGTCGCAAAATTGCAACAGCAACATCATAGCATTTGAAACAACCCACACAAACCCACATTCACTCCTATGGCGTAATATATCTATGTTGGGAAAGTGGGACAGTCTCTGTTTGTTATGTTCCGTGTTTTTCTTGCGTTTTTATTTTGTTATTTCCTGTCTGTTTTTTTTTTCCTTTGTTCCCCCCCGCTGCATGGCAGCGCAGGTGGAGCTCGTCCGATGCTAAAGCCGCACTGATTTCTACATCTGGATTCCAGTCTGTGCTGCCTGATGGTTGTTCCACATCCTCCGGTAAAGTCCTCCTCGAAATCAGTTCTTCGAAAATTATCTATTATTGTGCACGTCTTTGCTGCGTTGTGCGCTGTGGGAGAGTTTTTCTTACTCGTGTCTTATTTTCTATTGTTGTCTTTTTCTGCCTCGCGCCCGTTTGAGTGTTCCACCACTGAACGTTTTTTATTTTTTGGGCCTTATGTGTGTATCCGAGTGCGATTTTGGTTGTCCTCGTTAGTTGGCTTGATATTAATTCGCCTCTCTTCTGTTTTCAGGTTTTTCCCCTTCCTTGATTGTTTCCCTCGCTCCGCGTTTTGGATAGCGACGTCTTTAGTTCTTTGTTTCCTGTCTGTGCCCTGTTATTTTGTTTTTTGTATATTAAAGCTTGTTAAAACATACCTCGTCTGTGTCGAGTCTTCTGTAAGCCAGCTACAACCTAGCACTTGGGTCTGTTCACCTAAGCCAACCATGACACTGTTACTAAAATGCATGGCTGTTTGATGGGCTTCAAATTGCAATCTGACATGGCATAGAACATTGAATGAATGGGGCACCATCCCAAACACTGTTTTCACTGTCTGTTAACTTGTCACGCTGCCAATGTGTCAAATGCAGCGCTGAGGCTGCATTTGTCATCAGTATAGGAAGGAAAAGCCAAGTTTCCCAACATCAATATAGCTCAATATATCTGCTGCAAATATGAAGCTTGATGTAGTTACTACTTTACACAAGCAGAGGGTACACTCCTGTAGTTTCAATCTGAGTAATATTTCAGTGTGTGTTTATATGAAAGTTTTGCAGTAAATAGAGTTTGAATCTGGCCCCAGTCGCAGAGATGATGGCGGTAAACTACAAACTACAACTGCAGTGGTAGCCTAACTGAGAGCAGGTTAGTGAATTTGACTGACTCAAATTATGTAGAGGAATATTGAATCTCTGATGACGAATATGCAGTGAGACAGAATAGTAATGGAGACAGCAGTAGTGTTCACAGTCCCACTGTAAACGACGATGATGATGTCCTGCCATCATTGCTGCTTCAAAGATGAGGATTCTCGCTTGTGGATCAGATAAATATCTTTAAAAGTTATGTAATTCATTACGGCCGGGCGCCTGGTGACATAATGTAAGCATCCCAAACTTTATCATTTCCAGACCCCGGGGCAGAGCATCATGCAAAGACAGAGGTTGCCATAAGACAGACAGACAGTCCGACCCTCTGACAGTCTGAAGTGTCCGGTTCTGTCAATCTTGTCTGCAAGGGCATGAACCAGACACAAAATATGCAGTTTTGCCTCCTGCTCATTTTGAAGAGGGGGAGGATGGAACGACCACAAGATGACCTGTGAGTGGTACACTGATGTGGTACGCCCATGTTAAACAATTTCGACCTTTCAACATCCAAACACTGGAGATGTCTCATGTGTACCAAGCCCAGCTTCACCACTGGGTACGCCTCCAGCAGGGTCATCATACACTGGTCCAAGAGGCACACCGTCATCCTGCGAGAATGAGGATTGCAGAGCGCTCTTCTGGTAATTGACTGCGGGACCCAGGCATTTGTGTTTCAATACCAACGCTTTGTGCTTGAGCACCTCCCCCCAGGACGTGGCCAGAATGAGCCAGTCATCCAAGTAAGTCAGAATTCTTGAGAATTCCGGAGAGGTTCCAATGCCGTGTCCAGTACTTTGGAAAAGGTCCTGGGAGCCAGAGAATATCCAAATGGTAACCGGTTGAACTGGTTACCATTTCAACCTGATGTTCTCCCCCTACCACGAACATCAGGTAGCGCCTGTGACGTGGGAGGATGGGGATGTGGAAGTTGACGTCTGTTAGATCCACAGAGGTCATCCAGTCTCCCGGTCCGATACACTCGAGAAGTTGTCATATTACGATGTGAGTGTTTAGCCTCACATCGCGCTTGGTCTCATTATCATCCTCAGGGAAGACATTGAGACCCATCTCTGTTTTGTAAAAACGGCAGTCGTCCTCCTTGGTTGCGTCAGCCCAAACCAGCCCCCTCGCGGCCGGCGCCTGCGCGAAAGGACGGAACGCGGACATCGGGGAATTGGGACTCTGAGGAGTCGCGCTGTCCCACATTTGAAGCTTGCCCGCATGTGGCGAACTTGCTCAGGCAAGTCCAAACATGTGGGACAAGAGTCCAAGAGTTGGAGCAGTGCTAAGCCCAGGCATGTGACACAGGCATTGTGGTGGTCTACAGCCTCCAAACGGAAGTTACACAACTTGCATGGACGAGACATTTTCGCGAACCGTAACCGGAGGGTTGTGGCAAGTCGCAGGCTGAGTGGAAAACGAGGCTGAGCAGCGGAAGACGAGAGGTGTTACACAGACTAGGTGATAGCCAATCAATCGAAGTCTCAGGCCAAGGTCAGTGCCACGATGTGATTTAACCAATAGCGAAGGCCGTTAGAGGTCGAAGCATATATGACATGAACTGTGTGTGAATTGGTGTCTGGGAGAGGTTTTATGTATGGTTTTATGTAACTTGTCTAGCTATACTTGTGGGGACCAATTCTTGGAAACGCATTTCCTTGTGGGGACCTTTTGCTATTTGGGGCTATTGTTGGCCCCCACAAGGGTAATCCTCAATTACAAAATAACAACTGGAACATTATAATTCATTTTAAGATCGCTTTAGGCCCAGGTTATTTGCTTTGGATGGTTAGATTTAGGATGAGAGGCTAGGAAAAGCCTTATGTCAACGACAGGTCCTCACAAAACATAAAAACATAATGTGTCTGGGCCTGTTTTGCCATACTTGTGTAGGCATACAGTGAGTACCAAGTCTTTTTAATCAACAGAGTGAGGAAAGTTTTGCAAAGTGAGGACATTTTGGCCGTTCCTCACATTGTAAAGCCTCAGTTTGATGGTTAAAACTACAATACAATATTGACTTTGGTTAAGAGTAAAGGTTAAGTTTAGCATTTTTTGTAGACTTAGACTTAGACTTAGACTTAGACTTTCTTTATTGTCATTGCACAAAACATATTACTATATGATGGCAACGAAATTTCGGTCCGAGGCCTCCAGTTTCCAAAAACAAAACGAAATGTCCAAAAATAAATAGATAGATAAATAATAATAAAATAATAACAGATAAGTGCCAGTCCAGAGGATGTACAATTGAACAAATAAACAGTATTGCAGCTACTGTCCAATGTTCAGCAACCTGACAGCACCAGGAACAAAACTCTTCCTGAGAGAAGATGCTGGGGATAGGATTATATCCATGTGTGTCAGTGACGGTAGTCACTAAGATGTGAAGACAAACGTGTATGTGTGTGTGTATGCGTGTGTGTGTGCGTCTATGAGTTTAAAACTTCTATATATATATATATATATATATATATATATATATATATATATATAGAAGTTTTAACTTAGCTGAGTCATTATAATTTAATTTAAGTTTGGTTTTGGTCCCAGTTAAGGTGAGCCATTTGTTTTGGATGGTTAGGTTAAGGCTGAGAGGCTGGGGAAATGTGTGCATGAAAGCCAGTGAGAGGTGTAACAAACCTGTTTGTGTGTGTATTGCTGCGCTTTTATCTCTTTATCTCGTGGAAAGTTTTAACCAACAGAGTGAGGACATTTTTGCAAAGTGAGGACATTTTGTCCAGTACTATATATGTCTATAAAACTTCAAAATAACTAGGTTATTATTACTAGGTTTTCTTTGTGGTTAAGAATAATGCCATTAGTTTTGGATGGTTAAGTTAAGGATAAGAGGTTTGTATAGCATTATGTCAGTGTCGGTCCTCTCTAAGGTGTAGGGTTAGGTTAGAAAGTCAAGCACTTGTGTGTGTGCCGATTTTAGTCAAACACATTTTTTCACTGAAAAATCGGACTTGAGCAGTGGTGAGAAAACAACCCAACATTGGTGGCAGAAAGCTCTGCGCTAGGCTCACTGTGATACATGGATGTCAGAAGATCTTGAAAACATCGCAGCCAGGAGGATTGTCTTCTTTGAGCACTCAAATGTTGTGAATGTGTGCTGTAATGAGAAGTTGTTTTTGTGTCTCAACATCATATATTTGACCATCGAGGCCAATACTCCATTAGATAAGCTGAAAGTTCTGCATTCTTGCAGCTCTTTTTATATGGTACTCTGATACTCCCACACTTGCTCTGCAAAGGTGTGGGGTACAGTAACACAAGACCACTGCTTCTGCTACAGAAGAAGGCTCTTAGAATAATGTATAATGCAGATTACAGAGCAGATCACACATACCAATGATCTGTTTGCAAAAGCAAGAGGACTGAAGTTACCTGAACTAGTAGACAAACAAACACTGCTGGTCATGTTTAGAGACAGAAATGGACTGCTACAGGATCATATCCAAAGACACTTTTAACTAACTCCTTATAAGGAGGAGCAGAGAAGAAGAGGGAATTTCTACCAACCATATGCTAGAATCACACTTGTGGGTTTCAAGGAAATGTATCTGACACAGAAACTGCTTGAGTACTCTGGAGAAGAGACAATAAAGATTCAGAGTAACTGAAGGTTAGTAACACACAAAGGCATAAAAACAAACACATGTACAGACAAATAAAACACATTTTTCACTATCTCACACATACCCACAGGCAAACACACACATTTCATCGATATTGCAAAATTAGATGTCCATATCGTGTTACTGTGTGGAATTGGAAACTGACGATTGTTTACAGCACCAAAACAAGATCTGTTTTAAAGAATTTTGAAAACAAGCTATCCAGAGAGCATGTTGTCCTTTATTTGTGAAATGTGCTGCGATGCCATTGCAAAGTTTTCTGGACAGGAGTTCAGGAGAGAACAGTGTCATTGTGGTTTCTACTGTACATATGAGCACCCAGTAGATCTTTGAGCTGAAAATGCTCATCATCTGCAACAAACATAACCTGTCCTCCACTGTCTAATCTATGCAGATGAGTTAGAATCGATGTTAATAGGTGTACTCAGATACATTCACAGCTCACATTCCATGAAATAACTTTCCAGCATAAATGGAATGCAACAATCAATATGTTTGAAATCCTTAGACAAATGTTTAACTGGCTCAATAGTGCTGTTAAATGTGTGTCAAGTGTGTTTCAGTGTTAGTTTGTCACTAACTGTGGGATCTTGCTGATCCGGACTGGAACTTGACTGCAAGGCAGAAATGCCTCAATGATTTCTGGGTGTGCCGTTTTAGCTTCTTTGTTATCTTCATTAATCTTCTGCATCTCAAATATTCTGCGGGTTGACACATGAAGTGGAGCGCGAGCCTCGGCAGGAGAATGTCGTGAGACCTGCTCTGAAAATGAACCAAGTGACCCTCGCCTCCAAGATTTCAAAATAATGATTGTAATGGGATCCATGGAAGGCACCCAGCAAAGCTGAATAACCTTTCTCTGGAGTTCATGGTGAGCTGTTTGCGGAACTATAAGTTACTGATTTACAAGTCATGCAACTGACAAATTCTGATCAGAGTCACACACAAACTCTCAAATTACAGAATAACTTTACATATACAGATGATTTCCTTTTGATACGCAGGAAGGAGATATATATATATACAAAAAAGTGGTTTTCATTTTAGGGATGCGTTATTCATACAATATTTTAATATTGTCCATAATAAATATGAACTAAAGAGTGTGGTTGCTTGTGGGACTGAAATAAGTATTCATTCATACATGAATATACAGTAGAAAATAAATTGTTTTCAGGCGAAGCGGCGATACCGAACTGGGAGTTCTCTTCTGCCTTAACAGGTAGGGGCAGTAGGCGGAGCCGTCCAGAGGGTCTCGGCCTGTTTGGCAGCCAATCCTCGGTGAGCAGGCAGCCGCGTTACCAGCAGAGCTGCTGGTCAGGAGTGCTGCAGCTCCAGTACTCACTTGATAAACCGGCGTGTGACGACGCACTTGACGGTGACTTTTCTCCAGCTACGTCAGAGATTAGCGAGTGTTCTGCGGGGACAGGCTGTGCAATCCTCAGCAGTGTTCTGAGACTGCACGGCCGGTTCTTCTCCACCAGGACCGTCACCCTCTCTGGGCTTCAAGTGACCTTCGCTTCCCCCCGAGTTTGGACTATACGGACAAGACTTTAAAGCACTTTCTCGTCTTTCATTGAGAAATGGCGGCAGAGAAGGAAAAAAAGAGGTAACAAGTGTAACATTCGCCCTTTTTTCGCTTCTTCTGAAGACGTGCCAGAGTAGTCGAGTTAAGGTCCGAATCAGTGGCTGTTCTACAGGGAGACTTGTTGCTGCTACTGATACTTGGCCTGCTTGTATTTACTTCCTTTCCTCTACTTTAATTCATTTATCATGTTGCCTTTTCTCTCATTCCCTCCTTGTGGCCATGAAACGACTTACCTTATATTAAAGGTTGTCAAAAATAATTTAAAAAATCATCAGTAATTTCATATCGCTACGTCAAATGTGAAAGCGAGTGTATCGCTCTTGCTGCGCAATATAAAATAAGTGCCACGGAAAAGGTGTCGTTCCGATGAACGTCGTAGACAATAACAATACGCCATATAAAAACTATGAAGTTACATTTACCTGGTTTTAATAAGACGACGGCAGTGCTGAAGTACACGTAAATAAACCTTCATTTCTTTAAATTACGTATTTCGAGCCAATAGAACCAGAGTCGTTTGTGATTCGTCTTTCGTGAATTTGTAAGAACCCTTGAACCGTGTAGGTCGATTACAGCAACTGTCGAGAGTGACTGAGATGATTATTGCTTTGTTCGGTTTTCACTTGGACTATGAAAAGTGACTTGACTGACAACGTACGTGGTTCAGTTTGTTCAGAATACGCACGAGCCCTTCACTATTCCGCTTTATATTGTACACTCTGCGTGAATTTCTCTTTTGTTTGGTCGAGTTCGGGGTCCTATTTTCCATGGTGTTTACTGTTCCCGTTAATACGTTTTATACTTGACGATGACGTAACCAGCAATACTGCGTCACACGGTCCTTTAAGTTAGTCTATGCTTTTTTCATTGTTATTTTTACAGTCAGATGATGAGCACGATGGAACAAAAACAAACGCTTGCAGATGTTTATTTGAGTCTTTTTCACATCTTGTTAAGAAAGTTGAGCTGGCACGGGGACTGATCCCTTGGTCCCAGTGGGGAATACATCTCAAGTTAATTTTCTAGGAGCATAAGTCTGATTTTCCATCTATATATACAATACTTGACAGAACAGCTGCCTTTCTAAGTTGTGTTTATTAACAACAAAATGTATCATTAACTGGACTAGATATTGTGCGATCCATTAAGTTTGTTCATGTCCAGAACAGAAATAGAAAAAAGGCCTGCTTGCATTGAAAAAAAAAAAATCATTGGTCATCTGAGCTCAAATGCTACTTACTTCGATGCCACTTCCCCCACCAAACGAAGTCCTCCCACCCAGATGAGGCTTAAAATACAGGAATATTCCTTTATAGAACAGCAAGATTTTTCGAAACAGTTTCTTCTGGTCAAATTGTTGAAGTGTGCTTTACCAGAAAATTTGATTGTATGGAAATTTAACTCATTACAGCAGCAAACATTAATGGCATAATAGACCTTCGTGACAAACAAGATATACAAGAAGCACTAGTCCAAATTAGTGGATGTACTCAAGGTGTTCACAAGGAAGACAACAGCTTTTATTATGTCCGGCAAGCGGTTTAGATTTTGATGTCATTGGTTTGTCTGTCTGTGAGTGTTCAAAATGACCTCAAAATGTGTGGATGGATTTGGATCAATTTTGCAGGACATATATGAAGAGTCCACAGTTTCAAAAGGTCCTGACGGAAACCCTGTTTGTTTTCTACTGTGTCTTGACGGAGAGCGGAGATGCCAGTCTTACTCCTGTAATCACTTAACTACAGCAACTGCCTCCAAGTGGCCAACTAGAGACATGGCACACGGAGGCTTTGTAGTCCTGTAGTGGACTGGGACTGCCTTGTTTGCAGTAGTTCACTTCAAAAGTCGTTTACTTTTTCAAAGTAACTGTAGCAACATTGGAAGTTAGTTTCAAATACCGGGATTCAAAGATAAGTGCTAATTGATCAAAACCAAACTAGCTGATATCACAAACAAATGCTGTTATCTTCATTGTTTCCTCTTGTTATACAGCTGAAAGTCAGGGTATTAAATAGAACTGCTTTGTTAAAACCTAGGATGTTAGGAAACAAACTTTCTAGCTGAGGTTGAGTATCACCGCCTCGTTACAGCACTTGAGTACAGTTTTGTGCCTTATTTCTTGAGCATTAAGGTGTATGCTGTGCTGACTGTGTAAACCCAGCGGTGCAGGCACCATTTTCAGTGGAGGTTTAGAATACAGGAAAACATTTCATCGACAATTCCCACTGTGGACCCTGTTTTCAAAAGTTGTCAGAATCAGGTAGCGACTGCGCCATTGTCATGTATATAAAACACTGTTGTGTATTCTACAGTGGAACCAGGTATAGCAGCAAAAGTTTCACCTTCTCGAACACAGCATACAATACACACACAAATACAGTACAGGTCAAAGGAGGAGATTATAAGAATTCGCTCACTTTCTTTCTATACACTATAACAGTAGATCTACGGTATGTTGATGCGCTGATTCGTCAGTCAGTCAGTCAGTCAGTCTGTCAACGCAGTGCTGCCGTGGTGTGTGGTGCTCCTCTTCCCACTCACTCACAGCGAATAAACCGTTCAAATATCCATCTGTTTTGTAAACCTGGTGCGCCTCTAATTTGACCACACACCGTCACAACAGAACGGTGAAGTGTTCCTTGTCAGAATATCCATCCATCCATCCTCATTCGCTTATCCGTTGCCGGGTCGCAGGGGCAGCAGCTTCAGAAGGCCACGCCAAACGTTCTTCTCCCAGGCAACATCCAACAGCTCCAACTGGAGGATCCCGACATGCACCCGAGCCAGTGTAAAGATGTAATCCCTCCACCTGGTCCTGGGTCGACCCCTCGGTCTCCTCCCAGCTGGCCGTGCATGAAACATCTCCCCCACTGGAGAACAAGATAGTTTGAGGCAGGAACCCATTCCTTACCTACAATCCACCCTTTTCTGGTTGAGAGCCATGGCCTTGGACTTAGAGGTGCTGATCCTCATCCAGGCCTTTTCACGCTCAGATGCAAACCGATCCTGCAAGAGTTGAAGGTCGCATCGCGATGAAGCCATTAGAACCAAATCATCTGCAAATAGCAGTGACTGGATCCTCAAACCGCCGGTAAACCATCCATTCCAGAGCTCAGCCTCAAAATCCTGTCCATGTAAACCAAAACAGGATTGGAGATAAAGCACAACCCTGGCGGAGACAGCCCCTCAACCAACACCCATCGCCTTCAGCATTTTTGGACAAATCTCATCAACTTCTGGAGCCTTGCCACTGTGGAGCTTTTTTACTACCACAGAGACTTCAGCCCGAGAAATCGACAGGGACTGCCCATCATCCTCGAACTCCATCTCTCTGGAGAGTGGAATGTCCATGTTAAGGAGTCCCTCAAAGTGCTCTTTCTAACGGCCAATTAAATCCTTGATTGAAGTCAGCAACATTGCATCCTTACTGTAAACAGCTTGGCCAGAAGTCTTCCTCCATGGATTCTCCATACTCCTTCCACACCCGCTGTTTAGCCTTAGAAACAGCCAAAGGAAGTAGCCCTTCGGGCCAACCGGTACGTAGTTACTGCTTCAGGAGTCCCACTCGACACAAGGTCTCAATCAGACTCCTTCTTCCGTCGGACGGCTTCCCTGACGCTAGTGTCCACCAAGATGTCCTTGGGTTACCGCCCCTTTAGGCACAGATGACCTTCATGCCACAGCTCACCACTTAAGCTTCAGCGGTGGCGGCTTTGAACACCGACCACTCCTACTTGATGTCCCCAACCTCCAAAGGGATGCAGGAGAAAGCTTCCTTCCCATACTAACTCAGACTCCGTAACCCACAGTGAGGTGACGCTCCGTTTCCCCAGAGCTAGCCAACCCAGCACAGGCCCTGTATGCAGATGCAGCCCTCTTCCACTGCCACCCAGATGATAGCGCTCACGACTCATGATATGTTTCCCACAGGTGGTGGGCCCATGGGATGAGGATGGAATGGATGGAGCATCCATGCAGCTCCTTCAGGATGTGGTTGACGTGGGTCACCTAGCCACCAGTAGCTCACTGACAGGCCCAACAAAGAGTGCAATTTGTTTCTGCAACTACCATGGCAAAATAAATAGATTTTTAGCCTTCTTGAAATATTCCCATACTTTGGGACTGTTTGGGGTCATGATGGTCACGTAGCCTTTGTCATTTTCCCCCTTATTGCGGATTGTGCGAGAATGATGACTAGACAACTAATGCATCTGTCACAGACTAATTTAATAGTTGGTTATAGTCGACTAGTTTTTGCCCTTCTTGATTTGTGGGACAAAAATGTGCATCACCGCGACCCTTTTAGGATAATCTTCATTGTCTATTATCAGATGTCTTTGATCGTATTTCGTCCAGGTTATGGAATCAGGTTGGAATCTGTGGTTGAAGGCAAAGTGACCTTGTGTTCCCTTGTTTTCTTTTTCTTTTTGTGTAATAAACGTGTTACACCAACTTGACCTTAATATTTCTGATCAGAAAACTGTTTAATCTATTAGACAAGTGTTCTGGTTACCACACTTCTCCTGCTAGCTTGGACAAGCGGTGAATACTGACTGAATGAGTGAATAATTTATTGTGATAATTATGATGAAATGAAACACAACATTCATTCTCTCATTCATTCATTGTCAGCAGCGATGAGAAACAGCCAAATCTTGCATAATAATGCTTCCTCAGTGCAGCTTTGTCTCACAATTTGGCAGCGTTGTTTGCTGATTGACGTGCACACAGGCAAAAAGTGTTTGAATTAGTTGGTGTTTTGGGCTTTTTCTCCCTGCAGTTTGCCATCGTGACTGTTAATCAGATCAGGCTTAACAGAGCAGGTATTAACACCGGACACTGGGCGCTCTGTCCATGACCAAAAAAGTAAACCGGGCAAGAGTGTGATGCTGAAAAAACTGCTTTTAACGTAAAAGCAGAGACACAAGTGTATGTGAACAGCAGTGGTTATATTTTAAGTGAAATTTCAGGACAGTTCATCTGTCCAAAATCTGGTCGCACTGTGAGCATTTGTGGAGTTGGAGTTGGAGTTGACTACAGCTGCTGGAAGTGTGGGTGAAATTGAGAGAATCTGTGGCGAAAATGCATGGATCTTAAATACAGCTACGGCCATATATTACACAACTTCAGCAAAGTGAACAGGCATAATGTGTTGGTCACAGTGTATTACACACTTTGTTCTCAGTTTATAGCAGAAATAGAATTGTCGCTGTGAAGGCATGTTTAGTCAGTGGGACTGAGAGTCTGTTTGATGCTCCAATCTGTGATGTCAACTCAATGTGCACCAAAACAGCTGCTGACAGACTGAGTCCATGATCTGTGACTGACTACTGGTTAGACCTGCACAATAAAGAGTTAAAAAAATTGCCATTTCGATTGTCTGATTTAATTTTCAGTTAATTTCGCCTAATATTTAATTTACGAACTGACAGCATTTGCTACTTTCCTTTGCGAGTTTTACGCTCCCAAGCTGCGCTGAAAGCATCTACTTTCTGACTTCCCACGCTCATGGCTTCACCTTCAGCCAATGATATAGTGCCTTTTTCACTTGTGATGTGAATGCGGTAGTGATTGGATAGCTCAGGGACTGGATAGAAACTGAAGGAATATGGATGACAAACCGGGAACTAGTTACGAAAATCATCCCACCAATCAGTCTCAAAACTAACTTATTCCAAAAAAAGGCTAGCATTCTGTTGTGTGGTTGTATTTTGGATTCAAATGGGATGACAAGTGTCAGTCTCAAGTGATTTGCAAGACGTGCTTTTCACTCGTCGCAGCACCGCAAGGCACCGCATGTCATCTGTTTGGTGCTGCAACTTTGTTTTGTCATCGTTTATGCATGCAATAAACTTTTTTATTTTATGAGGCAGAGAATCGTATATCAATTCCTAGCTAAAAAAAATGATGATACATATTTTCCTGATATAGAACCAAATGCACGTTTTTCTGATTTTTTTTTTGTCATAACTGTTATCTCTCGTTTCTGTGCAAAATTGTGCTTTTTTATTGTGAAGCATTTAAGCATTTAGTAGTCATTTTTTTTGTGGGATCCTTTGGAGAAGAAGCCACTGCTTTGATTAAAAAACATCTATACCTGATCGCTATTTCTACAGTTTCCACAGAGATTGGTGCTGTGCATATGTTCGTGAACAGGAAATACAATATTTTGGGAGTGGTCACTACTGTATGTATATTGATGAAGTGGGAGATAGCACCCTTTTCATAATTTTGTCCAGATTCAGCATTTATTTATTTATTTTCTAGATATTTGTCATCAGGAGATTGTGCTGGGGGTGGACTGAAGAAATCTGCGCTCTCTGAATGCTTTCATACTCTAGACATACAGTATTTGAAACAGGCAGCTTATTGCCATAGAAAGAAGTAATAGTGGCTCATGAAGCAAAAATATTTTTGTTTTTTCTATTATAGCTGGGCGTTATCTGGATTACCCCTGTCACAGTTGTCACTTTATAACTGAGTCCAAAGTTGAAGACAATTGGCGTGATTCATTTGTATTTATCAGATTGTCCTATTCATGTCATGTATTGCAGAATGTTCTAATTGCCCAGACTCTGGTACCCGACCCACGAACACTGTTTCTGGACTAATTGTTGGCTTTAACTAATTTTTTGTACAGTTTGTCCTGACATCGGTTTGGGAGGGCTTGTGCGTGTGTGTTTCGTGAATGCGTGCACATGCTTGTGAGTGATGTGTTTCGAGAACGCTCTGTTCCTCAGGATCACAGATTAGCTTCTGGTTCATTGTTGAGCTGTGTTTGTGTTTGACCGGGCGCCACAGCCACAGGAAGAGCTGCTGTAAGCTAGGAATGCAGTGTGGGTGTTTGTGTAGCCATTGCAATTACAGATGCCGTACGTTTTGAATAATTGAGTCTTTTAACCCTTTAGGCGGCAGAGTTTATTTTTGCTTATGGTTATGTGTTTTCACATTTCGGCGGAATGACACTGTTAAATGACAGCCCATCGGAGCCAAATTTCGTCATCAGAGATTAACTTGGTACCTGTGCCACAATGAAACTTTCAGTCTCACTTTCAGATGCAGGGATCTCCTGGGCAGCTTGTTTTCTTGGATGTCCCTGATTAATAAAATATTTTTATAATGATATGTTCCCTAACTACCAGCTACGGTGTTTATAGTTTTGTTCATCTCCTTTCCAATATTAATGCAAGATAAGCATACAGTTGTATCAGCTGTGTATCTTTGATTGTTTTCCAAACTTCCAAACATTCATTAATGACGTTTGAGGTGCTGATAAAAGATTTGTGTTAGGGATTCTCCGATCTGTGTTATTGCTGCCGATCACCCATACCGATCACATGGTTTGACAATGAATTTGTAATCAAAATGACGAGACCTTCTGTGTACATGTTGTGAAAAAATGAACTTAAATTTTAATTCAGACACATTTTTATATTCCTCTTCAAAGTGGCAAAAAAATAGGAAAACCTTGCTGAATGCATCAATTATTCTGTCAAAAGGACAACTGAAAAACATTTATTTTGATGTGAAACATCGCAGGTGAATCTCTAGAGACTGTGCTATGTCCATGAAATACTTACATACTGTAGCAGGATTCCGAGATGGAGAGTACTGCATTTATGAACGTTTCCACTCCGGATGTTTTCAAAAACAAAACGACACCTGAGAAAGGCTGGTCTTCTAGCTTGGTGAAATTAAGAATTATTTCTTATCATTCCCAATTCATGCTTCTACCGGCGGGTGTTGCTAAGCATCAGCTGCACTTTAAACTGCTGCTGAGGAACTATGGAGCTAGATCTCTGCTCTGCTCATACGAATGTGTTTTGGTTATTGTACACACAAAATATACGATCAACCTCTCTGCCGCTCTCTCAACATAACTCAGCATAAGTCCGCGCTCAACCTCTCGCTGTTTGCTCATTGTCATACGCTCGAGCTCAACTTTCATGAGCCCGGAAAACTCTCCGTGCTCTGTCAAGTGCTGGTGCTTTAAATGGCATGTTTAATTGTGACGGGCTTCACAGCGTTATCACACACAGTAAAAAATGTGATTTTTATCTTAGTACTTTGTAATATGGTAAAGCCCAAATGACAAAGACCTTACCTTAGCTGGTGTTGAGTGGTGGATGAGTGGTGAAGGCGGGGAATGTGGGGAAACCTGAGGCAATTAAAACAGTAACCGGCAATATAGAATGTTTTCAAACAGAATTGGCATGTACGGTGTCGGAAATAGTGTTGAGAGAGATGGCTTTCGCGGTCAGCCATGTTTGTTGACTACCTCATATAGTGTTTGGGTTCTGCTTTGTAGTTCTGTGTATTATACATTTAAATAATCAGAAATTTGGACATTTATGGATCTATTCATAACAGTTGTTTTGTTAAGAATGTATTAATATCTTCATATTATAATATTAACAGTAATGTACTATTTTGCAAGTGATATTGTAAAGAAAAAGAAAAAATAAACAGCCGGGCAATTTATTTCTCATCTGTTGACAAACATTTATCCGCTTATATTTTTAGTTATTTATATTATTGTGCTGTCACTCCCATTGTTTCTTATCCTGAAATAATCTGAAGCTGGACAATAGATCCTGATTATCCAAAGAGTAGGACAGTTACAGTGATTAAGTCGTATTTATTGGCTATATATATATATATATATATATATATCACTACTTTGCTTCCTCTCAAGAATTCGTCAAGTTGGAAGATCCTCAATACTGCAGTTGTTTTACGAGGCAAATGGAAACACTCCATCTTTCTCACAAAATGTGCCGCTGCACGAATTCAACGCCTGTATCCCTTTCATTATGACACAATTTTCTTTCGAAAACCTTCTCTTCACCTCAGAGAGAAGCACATCAATAACTGGAATAAATGAACCTGTCCAAAATGACTGCTTTTCTGTGCTGACTTGTCTTACTATTGGAGTGAACAGGTAATGCCCTTCAAGTCTAGAGCTTCGACTGACCTGACAACCTGGAGGTGTAGCATTGATGTTGCATTGCTCAATAAGAGTTAGAGCATTGTCCCAGATGTCATTAAAGAGAGAGCCCTCTCTGTAACTCTCTAATGTGTCAAGAGACTCACAGCTGTGCCCAAATCAAGTTGGGCACAGCTGAGAAATATCTGACAGGATTGTGAAATATCTGACAGATATTGTATCTCACCAAGAACACTGAATGAAACATGTGAATGTTACAAGGAGGCTAACAAACTTGAGATCTATTTGGGCTAATAAACTCTGTCACCGTTTTGCTCCTTTGATATTCCTCTGATATTTCTTTCAGTAGACGTATGATGGCTGGCAATGTGTCTCTCACTGTCTTGCAAGCATCATACCTACATGTCCACTGTGTCTCTATTAGAGCTGAACGATTTTGGAAAATAATCCAATTGCGTTTTTTTTTCTCTCAATGTTGCGATTGCGATTAAATGTGCAATTATTTTTCAAGGTCCTCTTCTCATGTATTTTACAGCAAACACAACTAATAAATCAATCTGTACTATAATAAACCATATGTGATTCAGTATATATAATTGTTCTTCCTTATAGGCTATTCTTATGTTAAGATAAAGGCAAATGAAGCATGAATTAAAATGAAAGATGGTTTATTTGTCTACTTCAGTCAGTCTTACTAAACTGATAAATCACACAAACTAAAGTGCATATTACAACAATAATGCAAACCAATATGTGGCTTTACCACTCTAACACGTCCAACTCTTCATGTAAATGTAGATCGCACTTTTTAAGCACTGTCTGAACATAAACAGCCCATAATTAGTATAAAAAAAAGCCGATTGGACAAGAGACGTCACGTGACTACCGGGAACTCGCATGGAGTAACAGGCACGTATTGCCGCCACTTCTGCGAGTGCACATCAGTTTTATTTACAGGTGCGAGAAGAGGTGCAAAAGGGTGCACGCACATACGGATCATGTTCTACGAGTATGTGGAACTTATGCACCCGTTTTGGCGGTGGTTGAGGTGGAAAACTTAGCAATGTGTCACAATTGCAGTTTCAAAAGCTCGTGTTTAGCCACTTGTATCTGTGCACTTAGAAAATGAAGGCGAAATTACTTATCGTGTTTGTATGAATGTAAATCTTCTTTTTACACGCACGTGCCACGGGGTTTACAGATGCAAATGTGCAGTTACACGTATGTGCCTCTGACGCATGGATACAAGTCTTGTGTTACGGGTATGTGCCACTTTTGCACCCATTTTATCTTCATAGTCAAGCCGTAATTTAGAGCTCAATGGCTAAAGCTCACCGTTGCACTGCGCCACCACGTGAAAGTCACGTGACCAGTCAAATCGCAGCCTTAAGGTTAGAAAATCAGGTTTTATCATATTGCGGTATAATCGCAAATGCAATTAATCGTTCAGCCCTAGTCTCTATCAGTCTTTGTAACTCTCTTGGGGGCCCCCTGAAACATCTCATTCTGTACCTCAAGCCATCTTTGGTGCACATATGACCCTGACAAAAAGACAAAAAGAAGTCATTAGCTTCAGGGATGCATTTCACGCTGTCAAGTAATACTAAAAATTTTAACAATGTGCATTGCAGTGCACATAAAAAGCTAATGGGGCCTCTGATTTAATGCGTTCTTGCAAACCTTTGTTCTTTCCACTCATGGCTGAGGCTCTGTCATATGCTTGACCAACAAGGTGTTTTTTATAGTCAAGACCATGCTTCTGTAAAATTTGTAAAGTTAGGAAGCATCCAGGCGCTGTGCTGCCTCAAAGGCAAGGAAGCTTTCATACTGACCCATTGTATCTAATAAAGGACATCTGTTCTTTCTTGCTTAGTTCTTTAGTCTCATCAACCAAACTGCTGAAAGCCTCACTTTGGGTAACTTCACTAGTAATTGAAGTGCAAACCATTTCAGCTAGACCAGGGGTGGGCAATCCGGTCCTCAAAGAGCCGGGTGGTGCCCAAGATATGTTGCATTTCTTTGACTTGCCATTTTTCTTTTGACTGTGGGAATGTGTGAGCAGGTCCATTATACCGAGAAAATTTCATTTTTTCTCACCTTCTGATTCCTCTGTGCAATGTTCTGCGTAGCTGTGAGGAGCAGGGTTTTTCCAACTATTTTAGTGTACTCTCTATTTTCATTCACTAATTTATTATATTCTGCATTTAAGGTGGCTTGTGCTTGCAGTGGACCTATCATTTAGCCCATGCTAGCATCGCATAGTATGTGCTTCAGATTTGGCATGGCCTAAAAGTCCCCATCTTTGAAGGTTGCCTTTTTCCAATTTTTGAACGCCTCTTCAGATGTAAATACCGAATCACCTGAGGAGGGGAGACTGAAGAGCCGCCAGGCATAACAGATGGCAGAGTCTTTACTCTGAGAGTATTCCAGCCATTTATATATGTATGTTATACCAGCCTTTAGAAAAGCTTGATAGGGAGATATCTATGATGAAACAAGAGGCAAAATCAGTTATTCTGACATTAAAATAATGATAGTAGTGGAAACAATAATAATACTGAGCCACTCTCCATAGTAATTATCAATTATAGCTGTAATGACAGCAATGTAGGCCTTTCTATTCAGACTAATAAAACTGAACTACCAATAAAAAATTAATCAAGTTTTAAGTGATTATATCATGATTTGTAATTTAATGGAAACATACTATAAACATACATTTCTTCAGATAACTCTAGGCTGGCCATCAGTTTCATTATCAGGGCCACACAGTCATAACTTCACCAGTTGGTCCAGGAACAGGTCGAACACCTGTTTTTGTTGGTGCTGACTGTCCTTGGTTAGTGGTTGTCAGTTCCTCTCCTCCATCCTCCTCCTCCTTCTCCTCATCTTCCTCCTCATTAAGGCTCTGTTCCTCCCCTCTCGTTTCTTTCACACCTCCTGTTCGAATTTTCTTCTTAAAATAAGAAGAGATGTCTGAGGACCCTCTCTTCATCGTCTGCAAATTGACATCACATATACAAGCAGCAGCTGATGTTAGCTAGCCAACTCAGTTCTACGTGTCAAAAACATGTGTTATGACTTATTTACTTACTGGTAGTTTTCTCTGTCTTGTCTCTGAACTCTGTTCACCGCTGAGCCATTGCAGTCACAGAGTGCAACAGCAGTCAGTGGGCGGGAGCTACTGTGAGTGATGGAAGGTCAAGAGCGGCTTGCCTGGCTGGCCGGCGTTAAATGCACAGCATTTGGGATGAATCATTTGGACGAATAAATCATTTCATATGAAATGTATAACTGACGCCTCATGCGACTGGCATGGCCACCCCTGGCCACCCCCTGGTGGCGCCACTGCATACATATTACACGACGCATTCATACAATCTACATACTATATGCACTTCATTTCGCCTTCCAAGAGCGCTACATAAAACCGTGCACTCCTTTGCTTGTCACTCCAAAATTGTGATACAGAGAAGTGATTGATCCACAGGCAGAACATACATCTCTCCCTGTAAATTAGGAACGTGTGTTGAGTATGTCCACACAAGCAGTGACGCATGCGCAGGAGTATCGGGATATTGTGCTTTCATCAGCAACAAAGCATGCATAATTAATTAATTACATAATAAAAGAATGACCAAATGTCGTTCACAATTGAATGAAACTACAAAATAAAAAAACAGTGCAAACTTCCTGCCATTACACCCCCCATAAGTCCAAGTAGCGTATTCTCAGTGGATTCCTCCATGTTTGTTGTTGTTATCGTCCTAGCTCCAAGATTCAGCTAAGTTATTGTGGAAAATAGTTAATAAAGTTAATAAAATAAGGGGTCCTCATTGCATCCTGCCTAAAAGTAGGGTGTCCCAGTACAATTGCCGTATACACTGCACCCAGGTGTATAGATGCCTTTCTAGCTTGATTAAATTCTGATATGTAGAAAATTCTCAGGAAGGTCATCAGTGCAGCTGCAGCTTCTTCCCATGCTGATGTGACACTCTAACCCCGAATTTCCACCAGGAGCGGCAGCATAGTTTTGAATTTCTACCACAAGCAGTGCAACTGCGGAGAAGCGCAGCAGTTCTCCACTCAGTCAGTCGCAAGATCTTGGTGCATTAAAAGAGACCAGTAATCGATGATGAGATCGCTCAGTAAACCAGTAAACCCAATTGTGGTATCACAGACTAGAATGAAATGACTGAATGTCTGCAGCCGCTGCGCATGTGTTGAGGAAGCGCTTCATTGAGCAATCGATTATGAATAATAAAAAATACATGGCATGACAAGTTAAGTTCATAATACTATCATGCGAAACGTTGGACTAACAAACTTCGATCACGTGTTATCAAACACAGATATGAAGATCATCAGATATGAGTTTTCTTTTCATTAAACGTGCTTGAAACTACGATCATAAACATAAAATCCTTCTAAATCTCCTCAAGCTGCTTTGACTGTGTCTGTGTTTCCCTCGCAGCAGTTATGGAGCGGGTCATAAATTAAGTGATCAATTTTCTTTTGCTCTCACAGTAAAATGCGAATAACTAAAACACTCTAACTTGACGCATGTTGCTCCGCAACAAATGAAATCCTTGCCGATTTGAAGTGGTGCTGCAGCAGTGCAGTAGCGCAGAGGAGGAACAGATCACATGTTTGGTCTTGGCTGTTGTCCTGAGTGCATCTCTATGCTCTGTTAAAATGGTGTCTATTGCTGTGGTTTCGACCAATGTATTGCAGTTCCTCAGAGGCCAAAAGCATGTGGTGTCACCGTTCAATGTACTAAGAAGCGACTAAAAGTAATTTACATGCATCTATAGGTTTTCTGATGGCAGGAGGTTGTGTATAAGTGCATATCAAACTGATTTGCAGTTAGTGAGATGCATAGCACTATGGTGTTTAAATGCTGGGACTTTCTTGGCTTGCTAAGTGATAGAATCAGAGTACTCTGCTCCCGAGGTCACAGACTTTTCCACACTGTAAAATAAGCGACCAAAGAAGTGGCCTGTGCTGTGTGTTTCTTTCTCTACACTTATCGGTGTCTGTTAGAAATCCTAATTACTACATTTCTACAAAAGTTCCTTTATATCTACACTTACTGATCCTTCAGTCCACCCACTCATTCTTCGTGTAGATGTCTGATAGAGACATCTATTTGTCCCCACATTCTTAGGCCTATCCAACACAGAACTTGCACAGTAGTCAGTACACTTAACTCCTCTGTGAGGACACAGTTGTTTCGAATTGATGCTTTCTCCAAATTGGAACACTTGACTGAACACTGGTCTAAACAAATTTCTGCCAAAAGGTCAGAAATTCGGAGTGGAACTGCCATTTTAATTTTAATTTTTTTGTGAAATTTGATTTAATCAGACAGAACTCCGCCTTGCTCCATTGACTCTGCCTTGCTCTGATCTAGACTTTATGGTGAAGACACAGTGTCTGTCAACCGCATCTCTCTCTGGTCAAATATCTTTCATTTTTAGCAATGGACTTCATTTTTAACAATTGCAGCAGCACTGTAACAATGCTGTATACGTTTTAAATGTGTGTCTCTATATGTATATTATGTATGCAGAACACACACATTAAACAAGCAGGCTGATCGATCGGTGCAGCCCTGTTAGGAACCTTGTGGTAACATTTCAGTGGTGCAAACCGCTGAACCTTCCAGTCTGTTTTGAAACTTTGCAGTGTTACTAAAGTAGGTAGATCAGTCTACGCTCACTTTGATTTATGATCGGATTCAAAATCTGATTGGTTAGCTAAACTAGTGCTGGCTGGCACACCATTTCATACCAAATACCGGTGTTTTATGCTATTAATTTTTCATATGCCGCAATGAGAGTGTAGTGGAACATCACACCGCCAGAAATTGTTAGAGACATTGTTAGAGATAGGTCTGTTTTGCACTTTCACCAAACAAGCAGCATGTGGCCGCTCAACCTGTGTTGAGCATACAGGTGTTGCCAGGCTTTTTGCTCGGATTTTGAAACAGGGCGTCCAAAGCCCCGCCCCCAGCCCATTCCCCTCCCTACACGCCAAGTCATCGACTAACAAGTGGCTTTGTAATAGAAAAAGTATAAACATCTACAAAAATAACTTGAAACTGGGGGGTTACACATTATGAAAAAATAAAAATCAATATATTGCCAGTAACTTTTTTAATTCGCTGTATTAATGAACCGCTGAAGAACTCAAGTCTCACACACACAAACTCTCTCCACCTTCACCTCTCAGACACCGCTTATCCTCATGTCCTTGAGTTTCCGTCCTTGAGAGCGGAAACTACTACAGAATATGATAATAAAAAAGGCATTGTTGCCTCTATTCCCAATTGTTTCTGAAGTTGTAGAACACTGAACCAAATAAACATTGTGTTTGCTTGTGTAATGTGGTAACAAGCGCTTTTTCAGAATCATGGTGTGCAGCTCAGAAAGTCCATGACACCTGACTGATCAGGAGCCCTGATGTGTATTGTCAGAAGTGCAACATATGACTGATCCTGCCACTCTATACCTTCTCCTAATGAAGATTAACAGACAGTTCGTGTTAATTTAGGCATTTTAGTTTTTTTAATTCAGACTGAGAAACATGTCATGAAAAAATAATTATCTGCAGTGACCTGTTAGCAGAGCCAGATGTCAAGTGAAATAAACTTGAAAACACATTCTCTTACTTCCATGTGGAATGTGTGAAGAACATTTAGATTTTTGAGTGGTAACCACATTTCTGGAAAAAGTGAACAGTGTCCACAAAATTTCACATCTGTTTGATAAAAATAATGGCGCCAATGATCAATTATGACATTATATAAATATAGTCTTCACTCTTCACTTTACCGTAACTACTCACAACTGTTACCTTGAGTAGCCAATTGGTTTACTGAAGATGTCTTTTTTCACTATTTTGACTGCATCAGACATGTATTATGATTCCTTCACTTCATTAATACTAGTGTGGGTATTTGTTTTTCTACAATATTCACTCCTCATGTCATTGCTAGCTGGTGGGACTTGCTAGCTCACTGGCCATGATGCTTAATGGGAGAAACATTTTCAACTCTAGATTCAATCTTGTTTTTTTTCCATGTGACAGGGACCCAGAAGCCTCTTTCACCCGTGACCTTGAAAAATCGCAAGCCCTGGAGCAGCTTCAGGCACTATGGCCTTTCACTCACTGATAATTGCAGTAGATCAGCCATCAGAGTGAAAAAACCCGGTTCTGCCAGGAGAGCTCAAATGTTACATAAGACTAGGTGTACTTTTGTTCCCAGCCTGTGTGATATCACTGGTTCTGTTCTTCATTGATCTGTATGAAACTGAAATGATTCAAATTTTTGAAAATCCAATCCAAAGTGAGTGACAATAACACACAATCGACAATTGTGAAACGTAATTAGAATGTAGAGAAAACTAAAGATTTCCCACGTTTTTTATAAAAAAAGAAAAATGATAATAATGAATAAAGGTGGTGCAATGGCGAGCACGGCTGCCTCTCAGTTAGAAGGTTTAGGGTTCGAATACAGCTCTGGACCTTTCTTTTTCTCCCACAGCCTTAAGACATGCTCACTAGGTTAATCGGACACAATTGCGTCTTGGTGTGCGTGTGTCTGTGAAAGACGTGTGTGTGCCCTGCAATGGACAGGCAACCGGATAGGCTCCAGCACTCCACGCAACCTTGATCAGGACTAAGTGGTGGTTAACTGAAGATGTATTTATCAATAAAGAATTTTAGATGTGTGACCAACCTGAGTTCGGTTTCATCGTGCAAATTTTTATATTGGTTTTTGGTTCATTTTGTTCCAACCCCTTGCAACATGTCCATTAACGACAAGCGGCGCATATTATTTTAACTGAGAAATTGAATTGTTTTTATCCCTCCTTATATTCACATTCCCTTTCAATGATTCCAACTTTTTTTATTGTTGTTTCTTCCTTCTTGTTTTTCTGTTGCTCATTTTGCTGTACAAAATCATCTGAGTTGTTTACGGGGATATTTATGATCTTTGCCGTTGAATATAAAATTGTATAAATGAGGACCATTAATGAATGTAAATGCACCTTATTGTTGCGTGTGTGAACTTCATTCTATTTATGCATTTAATTATAAATCAGAAATCATCACTGATCTTTGAAGCCACGTGTCGTCCTTACACTACTGCTGTTTTCTTACTCGGGTTAATTTATTTAAATACATACAGTCACATGAGTGAGGTCTTTCATTGTTACACACCCTGAAGCCTGCTAATGGAACTTTTTTTTTTATGGTTGTACGGTTTATCGAAGCTCACTCTCCTTTGGTTCCCATCCTCCTGTGATTCAAGATCAAACGGCCTTTGTAGATTTTCTGGTAGTGATCTATTTCTGGCTCTGGACATGACAAACAACGTCTGGCATTCTCTTAGAACTCATAAACCTGTCTGGCTTCTGTGAAGAACATCAGAACACAGTGCACGATGGAAGTTAGATGATTGATCGTAATTGAAAATGTAGTGGCCATCTGTTTTGACTGGACTTTGCATGGTTATAATCCACTCCATAGCCCCTGTCTGACTGAGGAGACGAAAGTTCAAAGTTGAAATTTGGCTTATAACTGCTACATATACTAACGTTTTTTTTTTTTCACCTCCAGGAACAGCTCGGAGCGACGCAAGGAAAAGTCTCGGGACGCAGCACGTTGCCGTCGCAGCAAAGAGACTGAGGTCTTCTACGAACTTGCGCAACAACTGCCTCTGCCTGAAAGCATCAGCACACACTTGGACAAGGCTTCCATCATGAGACTGGCCATCAGCTTCCTGCGGACGCGCAATCTGGTTGCAATGGGAACAGGTTCGCCTCCATATACCAGATGCACATATCACAATGATGTATTCAGCTGCTGTTTTTCTTGCATTCAACGGTTTGTGAATAATACGTATGTCTGCTCAAATTTCCTGCGGTCTCCATTAAATTTAGAAATAGAGGAAACTGCTAAAAATGACTCCATTGTTCAGAAATTCGCAGGCAGCATGTCGACAAAGGCAAAAGAAAGTCCAAAGACAGTCAAAATGTCCACAAGATAGTTGAAGTGTCTCTCGCATCATGAAGATAAATTAAATGTCTATGTCCTTGTCTAGGTATCATTTCCCAAAAGTTTATTAGCAGCTGTTTCACCACTTTTCCACTTGACTAGTTGAAAGACACCAGCAAATATGTATTCAATGAAGATAATATATATACTATTTTAACTGCAGGCGAATGTTTTATAAAAATCTGAGGCTACAGCTGAATAGATTTATCATGACAGTTATGTCTGTTGAAATGGAAAAAGCCAAGTCTGTGTATAGGTCACCCATGGTGAGAATCTGAGGGGGGTGCAATTTTGGAGGCACATTCGCGGGTACAGGGTCTGATGCAGCAGCAGATTGACTCTTATCAAAAAGCCTTGATTGCTCTGAGATGGACAGAGATATTTTGGAGGAAACTTGGACCCACTGCTGTTAGCCATAACAAATGATCGCAGTGGCGCCACACACACCCACACATACAGCACAAGCACACACCTCAGTTGTGTAACAAACCTTCTGATGGTCTGATAATACAGCATTGAAATATGTTTTAGTACGAGTTCACTGCTTGTTATTTGTAGATGGTAGTAAAGGATTTTAGTGGAAACAGATTTCCCCTCAAATTGGCTCTATTGTGCATTTCTTGTTCCTCAGTAGTCAAATCTCACGCTGATTTACATCTAAATAAAATTCAAAATGTTTTTGTAAGTGATGTTTACAAAATGCAGCCTCACTCTGAATGCCCCAAGTTACATTGTAAGAGCAACTAGGACCCAGGAAAATGGTGGATGAACTGCTCAGGCAACTCTCTTCTGGTGTCAATTGATCAAAAAAGTCAATCACTGGAGCATTTAAAGTAGACACACTTATAATGAAGTTGAACCACATGTCGCCACACTCCCGATTGAGACACTGATTTGAAGAGCGTTGCTGTTAGTGTTCCTCCTTCCTTTTTTCGTCCATATACAGAAAACTGGTGGCTCTCTGTGTATGCGAGTGTGAATGAGAGTGTGTGAGTGAGTGAGTGTGCAGTACTTAACACTATGCTCCTTCACCGTAATCGGCATATGCGCAAGTCGAAGAGGTTTTTCTGCAACACAGCAGGGAACCCATACTCATATATAAGCACTCATATAAATCATCAAATATGGACTCATGGGTGCAAGAAATGCAGCACCACAAGCTCATCGACATTAATGAGACCAATGTCCCTGGAAAAGTTGCTTGACCAGCAGGATTTTTGGTAGGATTTTGCAACTGGGCGTCCATAGCCCCACCCTCAGTCCATAACCCCATCACTTCCGATTCCCCTCCCAACACACCATGTCAACTACTGACATAACAACATTCTTTTGAAAAAAAACAAAACAAAACAAAAAAAACCCACTATTTATACATAAATACATAAAAGCTCTCAGTCTCATGGAAGGGTCTCCTGGCCTGTTGCTTTTCTTGCACTTTTACATAATTTATATAATGATTCTTTCCCTTACGTCAATTTATGCAAGATACAATTCTTCATCTCACGATAAATTCGATAAACACGCATCGCACTCACCCCGCATCAGTTAGGGACCATCACCAAACGGTCCAAGTTCAATAGTTCAATAAGACAATGAAAAACAACCATTTTAGGAGAGAGAATTGTGAAAAGGTTTTTCATGACACAAGACAAAGGACTGACAATTTGTATAATGATATTGAGAGTAGAATATGACTAAATGAGCATTTATTCACATTATTTCTAATATTTCTTAAATAGCATCCAGGAAATGTGTCCACATTGGTCCATAGTTCAAGTAAACTGTTAAGAGACATGAGATGCAGCAAACACACAACTCAGTTTAACCCCTGAATAAAGCTGGCAGAGCAGTCTGTCAGACACGACCGGGTTCTACAAGAGATGTGAAACATCAAATTTCTCATCTACATAAACAAACACTGATGTTGGAGACAAACTCCACCAATAAGTTTCATCATAAAACAGTTTCATCAGAAACTGTAGTGTGTCCAACACATGGAATAGAATGGAAAAAAATGTTATTATTGCTGAAAAGACATTTACCGTGATCAGCTAAAAGCCTTAGTCTGATGTATGACTCTGACGAGCTTGTTTCACATCTGTTTTTTTTGCATGTACATTTTGAAGTATTATATGATTTATGTTGAGATGTTTTTAATCAGAATCAGCCATATTGCCATGGCCAGTGGGGATCCCACCAACTAGGAAAGTGCTTTGGAATAACGTGCAGTGAAAACCATAATAATGGTAGTAATCATAATAATAATAAAAATAAAATAAAATAAACAGAAACAACTAATAAATAAATAACCCACAAACAACAAGAACTTATCACAAATTCATCAATCTGACGACTGAGAGGAAGAAGCTGTTCCTGTGACAGGAGGTTCTGGTCTGGATTGAACGCAGCCTCCAGCCAGTGGGAAGAGGTCCAGACCATGTCATGGAACAGTCCATGACCAAGGTGAGAAGAGTCGGTTCTGATCCGTCCTGCACATCCCTCGGTCCTGGAGACATACAGGTCATGAAGACGTGGCAGTCTTCAACTGATCACCTCAGCAAAATGCACTATGTGCTGCAGTCTGCTCTGGTCTCTGGCGGTGGTGCTGCTATACCAGACGGTGATAGAGGAGGTGAGGATGGACTCGATGATGGCTGTGTAGAACTCCACCAGCATCTTCATTGGCAGTCGTAGTTTCCTTAGCTGCTGCAAGAAGAACATTCTCTGCTGGGCCTTCCTGATGAGGGACCTGATGGTCAGCTCCCATTTGAGGTCCTTCGTGATGCTGGTTCCCAGGAAGCAGAAGGAGTCCACAATGGGAATGGGCAAAACTGCTAACATGAGAAGGGACAGAGGAGCAGTCATACTCCTGAAGTCCATGATCATCTCCACTGTCTTCTGGGTGTTAAGCTCCAAGTTGTTTAGGTTGCACCAGGATACCAGCCGGTCCACCTCCCTCCTGAAAGCCAACTCCTCTTCATCTGAACTTGATGATGGTGGAGTCATCCGCAAACTTGATCAGCTTCACAGACTGGTGGCTGGAGGTGCAGCAGTTGGTGTACAGGGAGACTACATAGCCCTGAGGAAACCCGATGTTGAGCATCAGGATGTCCGAGACAATCGTCCCGAGCCGTACACACTGACTCCGGCTGATCAGGAAGTCTGTAATCCAGCTGCAGAGAGTCAGGCACATTGTGCTGGCGAAGCTTGTCTTCAAGCAGAGCTGGGAGTGTTAAAAGAAGAGCTGAAGTCCACAAACAGGATCCCGGCATAGGTCCCTGGAGAGTCCAGATGCTGCCGAACGAAATGTAGGCAAACTGGCTCTGTAGGCTAAACTGCACTGAGTCTAGGAGGGGAGCAGTGATGGATTTCAGGTGGGATAGAACCAGGTGCTCAAAGGACTTCATGACCACAGATGTCAGTGCTGTTGTTGTTCAGTAGCAGAGAAGAAAGACTCTGCTCACCTTTAATCACAAGAGTTGGGTAGTTTGCAAAAGTCAATTGGCCGCAACAGGTGTTCACTTCAGGGTGTGTTAACTCTTTCTTAGGATATGAAGGGAAGCTCAGCTTAGAACTTTTGGTCTCCCCAATTATAAGGCCACAGACTTGACCAACTGGGAATATAGCCACAGCAAACTTTTTTTTATATATATATTGTTGTGTTCTACTTTGAAATTAGTGCTACCCCCTGCTTATGGTTCTTAATATCATATACAGTCACAAATGGTGGTCTGGAACATATGACAATCTACTGTCAGAAACTGGACCAGTTAGGGTTCAGAAGCAGCTGTCACATTATTCTGAAAAGAGGACACTTGCGTAACCAGGAAACAGTCAGTCTGATAATGACAAGTGAGTATCCGGGCCAAAGGTGGATCTGGACCAGTTGGCCTGTGAGAATCTACCGCCCACAGGAAGCTCCGGTTTCCCTGCAGCAGTTGAGACACAGTATCTGGCCATGTGTCCACGTCCACTGACTGAGAACCTTTATCAGCCCCTTTAGTACTTTGTTGGACCTGATCTAGTTTACTGGTTCTCTGTGTACAAGAGTAAGCATTTTTAATGGAAATATTAATAGAATATTTTTAGACATTAACTTTGCTTTTTGTCTACCTTGTTTTTGGAGAGAAGAAGTTGTTAAATGTGTCAGTCTTGACCATGTTTGCCAAAAACAGGAACACCTACGAATGTACTGGACCACCACTTTGTAAACATGGTCAAATATTTGATGTCATTTTGGTTTGGCCACATACCTGCAGCTGTGGCATCCAGAATTTATGACACTAAAGTTCCTTGCTGCAATTTTGATATTTGAAATTTTGCTTCACAGATGGCGAGAAAGACACTGAAGACATGGACTCTTTGTACCTCAGGTCTCTCGAAGGTTTTATAACCGTGGTTACAGCCGATGGCGACATGATCTTCTTGTCAGAGAACATCAACAAGTTCCTGGGCCTAACACAGGTGCCACCAGCTGCTTCAGCCACTGCTGAAATACTTTTCGTCTCACTTAACAAAAATAGTTTTTAGTCATTCACGTCTCTTTCTTTTATTTCAATACATAGACAAGCATAGAGCAGCTAAAATTGTGATTTGGTATTATTTATTATTTATTATTTATTTTATTCCAGGTGGATCTGACAGGTCACAGCATCTTTGACTTCACTCACCCATGTGACCATGAAGAAATCAGGGAAAACCTGAGCCTTAAGATGGCAGGTGAGATCACATTAGGATTAAACAGACCTTTAACAGCACATACAATACAATGGTTTGTGATCCAGGTGGATGAAGATTGCTTTCTTCTAACGTAACATTAACATACTTGTGTAACTTCTTGCTGAATTATTCTTGTCCTGATTTATCTGTGTTCTCTTGAAAAATGGTTACATCATAATCCTGTCACATGAGAGCAGAAGCTCAGAGGTCATTTGGAAAGGAACCAGGAGAGAGGGGCGTGCGTACGTGCGAGTGTGCGTGTACCTGCTGGCATGTATGTAAATGCATTTTAAACAGAAATATATGCTTTTTCTAATCAAACCTGAGCTCCAGAGATTTTTACAATGAATTAGGATGTAAGCTATTTCTTTTTTGCCAGGTTTAGGGAACATTCCAGGTGAAGAAGCATTCAATTTGAACTCTGGCCCTGTGATGTAACAACCATCCAGATTGCACATCCTGCGTGTCTACTCATGTTTGCATGTGTGTGTGTTTCAGGGGATGCCTTTGGGAAGCAGAGAAAGGAGCTGAACACTGACCGAGATTTCTTCATGAGGATGAAATGCACAATGACCAACAGGGGGCGCACTGTCAACCTTAAGTCAGCCAGCTGGAAGGTGACAACAAGATGCACTAAACAAAAACACATTCCTGCTGTAAACCTTAACTTAAGATTTTTACGGAAACAGTTCAAGAATAGCATTGTACCTCATGCTCAACACAAAATAAAAAAAGAACGAATAACCAATTTGCATGTTCTCTCTGTTTACATGCGGAGGAAAGTGAGCTACTGAATAAAGATGACTAGGGTGAATAAAATTAAATATCCAGGAGTGTTTTCTTTGTGCTGCAAGAATAATAAATGCATGTGAAAAAAAGCATGTGATCACCAGCAAGAACCCCCGACTCACTTAGTAATCATGCTAACTGATGCTAACATGGTGGTGTTGTCGAATCATTTGACCAACAAATCACGTACTCTGATCTTCTTGAAAAAACTAACAATCCAAGTGACTCGATTGAAGGTGGTTGAAGAAAAATCTACAAATCCAGAGTATAGCATCATCACAAATGACGAAACAGCTACTATCAGGTTTATTATGTGTTCACTGTCGATATCAACAAAGACGGAGGAAGTCGCACACAGTTGCACTAGTCAATTGTAAAATGTTTTGTTATTACTCTTCATGTCCTAGGAGCAGTCTGTTTGCATCTGCTGCGTTGCTGAAGCTCGCGCAGCTGCACATCACCCATTCCGATAATAGTCGAGCTACATGGCTATCTGCAGGCTTAGTGGAGCTATTACATTATCCAGGTTGTGTAAATGTAGTGTAGCCTGAGATCTATTTGAATTTCTTTCTCAAGGTTGGACTAAGCTGTTTACATGCATTTTAATTGTCCAAACTTAGCTGGACTAACACAATTGTTGGTTTTTCTGGCCCGTCATGTAACCGTGCTCAATCTGGTGTGCCCTGCAGGTGCTTCATTGCACTGGACATTTGAAGACATTCAACGGCCTAACACAGGTTCTGCACAGTCTGGCTGAGCCTCCCCTGGCCTGCGCTGTCCTGATGTGTGAGCCCATCCCCCACCCATCCAATATTGACATACCACTGGACAGCAAGACGTTCCTGAGCCGTCACAGCATGGACATGAAGTTCACTTACTGTGATGACAGGTACTGGAACTGCAGTGGGTCTGACCCTTGTACCCAACCGAGTTGAATCAGTGGTCATAAGTACAACCTCAATTGAACACACATACTGATATCTTTGTGGGGACATTTCATTGCCATAATGCTTTCCACAGCCTCTCCCCCTAAACCTAACCATCCAAAACACATAGCTAACCTTAACCAGGACTTTGGACCGAATTTTGACCTAATTATAATATAATAGTTGTTTTTATTTGTTATTATTGTTTTTATTTATTTATATCATTTCATCCTCTAATTGAAACCTAACCTTGTTGAGACCAGCGAAATTATCCTCATGAAGTACAATGTCCTCACAACTAGGTGTGTTTCCAAGAATTAGTCCCCACAAGTACAGCTATACAAGAACATTTGGTGAGCAAACACGTTTGACAACAGGTAGAAGATGCCAAGCCATCTGATTGGAAGAGTCCATTTCACAAAGCAGGTTTAATGAAAGGTTTTCCCAGAAATGTGGGGAAACTTGATTGCAGCATAAAAAAGGGCGCAGAATGCTAAGACTAATTTGGTTCAAGACACCAAATTAGATTACATTAGATTGCGTTTTTTCTTGAGTAATGTTGCCTCCGTGACAAGGGATGGTTTTATGTGCTCTTGAACTCTGAACAGATATGAAGGAGACATTCATACATGGTTACATTGGACTCTGCACGCAGCAATTGTGCCAGATGATAGGCTGGTTTAAAGGTCGCAAATGATGTCAGTTTTCGACATCCATTGTGTGAGTCCCTAGCATGGTCCAAGTCTATAAACGTTAATCAGTTTTGTCTACTTCTTTTTGCTACTTGGTATCACATTACGTTTTCGAAGTCTGATGCCACATGTCATGTGTTCCAGGGTCACTGAGCTGATGGGCTACAGTCCTGAAGATCTGATTGGTCGATCTGTATATGACTTTTACCATGCCCTGGACTCTGACTGCGTCACCAAGAACCACCAAAACTGTGAGTCCCATGCTCAGTCTAACCCATCATCGCAGTCTACATTTGACAATGTGGCCCTGGAGCCATAAGGTGGTACCCATGTATATAGACCAGTGTTGTTCAGCCTTTTTTAAACCATTGCACTCTTCATTCATTGAAAAAGGCCTGAGGCACACCACCAAAGGAACCTCAGTCAAAGCACAATTGTGCTTAGTTGAAAATCTTGGAGAAAATCCTTTTTTGTGAAAAAATTGTAGCTACTGACACTTGGCTATTTTGCAATGAATGTTTGCAGGAACAAATTGCAAAAATATATATTTTGGTTTAAAATGTCTTGATAAATAGGCGGCCAATGTGGCAAAAATATATCATTATTTATTTTAAATAACTTTTGATTTTATCACAAACTCTTTTGCATGGTTTTATTGTAGACTAGACAATTACCTGACAAATCTTTAACATTCAGCGCAAGAAAACACTGGTTTACAGATAAGTGTTTTCAGATATATAAATTACATTGATTAACAGGCATTGACCGGCAATTGCTGAAAAAAATAACTGTTTATTCCGGTAAATGTACCAGATTGAGGGCTGCTCAAAAGTTCACACCTTGGGCTCAAAGGCTGGGGTCAGTTGCCATGGAGACTAATCCCCTGACTGCTCAGACCCTGGACACCATCCTTTCACTAACAACAACCACTGCCACCACAAACAACAATACTACGTGTCAAAGCGAAAACATTTAATTTGTGCAGAAAGGAAAATAAATACATTCTTTACAAGTACATTACAAACATTCCATGCAACTCTGGTGATGAACTCCAGCGTATTTTGTGTCCACCATGAGCCTCTGTTGCTGCCGTCCACACAGTACTGATAATGTGCTGCTCCTGAATGTTGGACCCACACGGTTTCTGGATGCGTCCTTCTTTCACAGTAGGTCCACTGCAACTGTTTTCCACACAACCACTTCACGGAATAAGGAACGGATTGTACGGCACTGATCACAGAGGATAACAAAACATGGAGATGTTGGGTTGTCTTACACCAGCAATACTGTACCTGCTCTTCTTTCAGGACTGTCACCATGTGTCTTTAAAATCCGTCAAACATACCCTAAATAAGTTTCCTAGCAGACTAGAGGAAAGAGTTAAATTAATAATTAAGTAAACAATGATCAGAGTTTGAAAAGCAAATGAAAATGTTGCTCACATACTATGGTCTCAGGCTCCAAAGCAAAGAGAACAAGGAAGGTCTGCTGTTGTGAGATGAGACGCTGGAGAGCAAAGACATTCAGCATTTAGAAAAACTGCCCAGTGAAACAATGATAGAGTTCAAAACAGCCCACAAACAAAATGTTTTCTCACCATGTTGGTGAATAAATTGTGTTGGTTGGGTCCTGTTGAGTCTTGTGGAGCCTCCTCAAAGCTGCATGTAAATGAGAAATGTGTTCCTAACAGAACAACAACAGAACATAGTTCCTAATTTCCTAACAACATAGAATGACATTTCTTATATGTAGAATTCAGCAAATGTGTCTTAAGTGAAGACCACTTGCCGGCGAACAGTAATTAGATATGTTCTGCAGCAGCTATAAATGAAAGGGTTTCATTAACCAAGACTTACGTGGACACGGTAAAACAGCTCAAGACGAGTTTAGAATTCCCACTCGGAGACTGAGACACTGCTCTCACATGACACCGTCTGACATTTGCGTTTTGTTCATATCAATCCGAAGAACTGCGCACTACGACTTTGCCGAGTCTGAGTTTGAAGGGGCGTGTTACTTTGTGTTTGAAGGGCGAGTTTCAAAATGATAGGATGCAACCAACAAAGCAGTACCAATTAAACTATCAGAATACACTTGTGAAAATGTGAAATCCTGAACCGGTAATAATGGTGCGTCTATACATGACTTGCTGCAGTATCCTTGCTAAAGAACAGCTGTTGATTGTTAAACACCATGGTCCGTGTGACTGAACTCTGTGTAGAATTGTGGGAATAAAGCACATTTGAACAACACACGTAATACTTAAGTGTCCTCTCAATAATTAATCCAAGTAAAGTGCTGATATTCACTCCACCGCAGACACAACCATACTCCCTCGACTAAATAATCCAAAATGAAATGAAGCCAAGATCAAATTAGCTTTCAGCAATTTTCCAGTACTACTATATATTTACAGTTTAGCCGTGATCGTTAATAATGGGATGGTTGAGAGTTGATTATAAAGAGCATGTCTTCAATTTTATCTCAAATACTCCTTTGGAAAGGAGTACATGTGGAGGGGGCTCAGCTACTCGGCCTCATACTGACAGACATTAGTATATGAAAGATATATGGGAGTCTTTTGTTTTGGGTTGAGTTCAACCCCCTTGCTGCAACTCAGCAAATAGAACCGGAATAAACCACTCCCATAAACTCTGGTAAATGCACCTTTTCATGCAGTCATTCTTTGCCTCAGCTTCAAAACAACAGTCATTCTTTATCTCCTCATTATTTGGTTCTGAATTTAGTTTTTTCTTTTAAACCACAAAGCAAATTTTGATGCTCTACGAATGTCAATAAAGTACTCCATTATTCTGTCGTTAAAGTGTGTGGTCAATTTTCCGAGCGCATCAGGTTTAAAAACAACTGAAAGTTGCGCATTGACCACCTTCTTTCTTTGCTGCGAGTATGTGGGAAGAGGAGTACCATTTGCAGCACAGCACCCCAGGAAGATTCTTCACACTGATATCTTGTCTCTGCGCAGCTCATCCAGTCTTTTATTTATCAAGTTATGCAATTTTTTATGCATTGCATAAACATTCATGTACACAAGAAGCATAAATCCCCCCAAATTTAGGGAATAATTAAACAATGCAATGATTTGAAGTCTAATGTGGGTTCATGCAGGACATCAACTTGGTGTGTTACAGCATTGTCAACGCTTGAAGGCAGTTATCTCAGTGAAAATGATTGTCATCACTCAAATTCTGTGATGATGGTGTACACTGCGGTCCCAAGCTCTCAGCTTCATCCACGCCCACTGATCAAGCACTCTTGCCACACAGAATGAAGCAAACCAGGTCATAATTTTGCTTTTGTCTTAAGTTTTCTCAATTTACTGCCACTCGTCTGGCATCCTTTCCACTGAAAAGCCACTTCATTTCTTTGAACCAGGCTCATCATAAGGTTGCATTCCAAAGCTTTTGCTTCTTACGGCTTTTTATTCCCAGAAAATTCCGTAGTCTCTTCCAGATTGACCTTTGGACCATTGGTAGCTTCTGCTGGTCAACAGATTCTTCTTGCTTGGTGGGTCTCGGGACTGACAAAGGTGTATCAGCATGCCGCTCAAAGACAAGGGTGGTCTTTTCAAGGTCAAGGGTTTTGGATGCCAAGTGGCTGCAGAGGGTCTGATCATGAAGTTCCATCTTCAGCTCCTTCACCTCTTTCATAATTATAATTTGGAAGCACTGTAGCTCAGCCTTGAAGGTCTGGATCAGCTCTTTGTCTTCCTCCACGGTGGAACCTTGTTCTGGTGTTCCAGTTGTTTGTTCCACTATCTGGTGTTTTGGCTTGCCATCTGAGACATGCAGAACATGTTCGTTTAGGATTGGGACTTTCTGGAGTTTTTCAATCTCTCGAAGAAGAGTCATCTGTTTCTTTTCTGAGTCTTTCTGCAATGTCTCCATTTCTTCATCCATCATTTCTCGCTCAGCAGCATGCATCACCCGCATAGCTCCAATTTGGTTAATGGTCATGGTGTGAGACTTAATCTCTTCGTCAAGTTTCTGCTGTAGGCCATGAGCCATATGAAGTGCATTATGATACAGTTGGCTCACTTGCTTGTGAAGCAGAGTCATCTGGTACAGCTCCCTGTAAAGAATATTTGACTTCCGGTGCTCTATTTCCAGGTCCACGTGGGACCAGTTCGCTTTTGTTGCATGCACTTGGTCAAATTCTGAAACAAAGTTTTGGAGCTGAAGGCTACTCTCCATTTTGACTGCAATCTCAGTATTTCTGATGCTTCTGGGTTCCGAACTGTCTTCAGTCAAGAGCTTTTTTATTTTTTGGTCATTTTGCTCTGGATGCATTTGGTTTGCCTCTGGGGTTCCATATGATGAGGAATCTGGTTGGGTCCACTCACTTTGTATTTTGGTGCTAAAACATTCCACGTGTTCACGCTGTGACTCAGTCTGTACATGTGGTTTTGTCTCACAGTAGGGATATGGCAATGGACAAGTCTGACCCTCAACATCCAGCTGGTGTTCACTCTTGGATTCAGCCTGGACTTCTTGTTTCTTTATGGTGACATCTCTGATATGATCCGTGGTGGTTTGAGCCTGCTCATTTGGTAAATGCTGACACCAAGACCCATTTTGTTCTTTATGTCTGTGTTTGTGATCAAATGTCTGACTATCAATTGCGGGCGTGTGATCTCCACACTCCAGACAGGAGGCTAAATGGTCTTTGTCATCAATCTGACCCTGAATCATGGGGCTGTGATCACCTGTGGCATTCTGATAATAATGATTTGAATTAGAATCCATCACCTGCTGTGACACACGAGACTGGTGAAACTGATAAAGTTATAGCTATTTTGAGGAAGATATTTTGAAAGGGATGCAAACAATGTGATTAGTTCTATCTCTGGGACAGTTGACACAGATGTGCAGAAGGGTTCAAGCACTCCTGTGTTTATGCTGTTTCTAATATAAGGTGTCTATTTTGAGCCTTGAAGATGCTTCAAGGGCTCGCAGTTGTATGAAGGTCTTTAACCTTTGATGGCTTTCATGTCTTGTCACAAGCCACACCAGTGTGGTATGGCTAATAGGGTATTGGTACACAAGTGCAGGAAATAACATCAGGTCTAATGCACAGACTGTGATCGCACATGCTAGGCTAAAATGATGTAGAACTTTGTATCACATTATATATATATATATATATATATATATATATATATATATATATATATATATATATATATATATATATATATATATATATATATATATATATATATATATATATATATATATATATGCATACACTTCTGTGCATGAAACAAGCTGCAGAAAAGCATTCAGAGATATTTGTCCTCCTAGTGAGAACCTTGTTAGAGCAGACCCTGACCTCGCTATAACTTACTGCCTTCTCTTCCTTCTGGTAAACAAACATCCTCTTTCTCTCTCACGACCAGCATGACCAGAGTGTCAATCAGGACATGCTAACTGTGCTCCCTGCAACAACATGGAGACACACGCGTACATGTCCTGATGTGTTCCACCATTTTCTCATGACTCTCTTGAACTGGAGATGGATGCCTCACAAAATAATCTTCCTTGTCCGTGACAAAAAATATTGTTTATTTTTGAGAAATGAATGAGTCTATTGATCTGAATACCATTTGCTTACTTTTTTAATTGAGTGTTTGATGATTTTAAATTGTTTCTGGAGATCCGTCACACATGAAGCATTCCATCTTATGGGCTCAGTTGCTAGTTTTGTTAGGTGGCAGACTGCCTATTCCAGCTGCTATCTATATGCCATGCTCCATTCAGAACTAGCAAAAGACAGGTGACATGACGGGTCTTAAATTGCACAAATGAAACACCCAAGTGACTGTGGTGTCAAAATGTTGTTCCTCTGAGTTTGTTCAAGATGACACAGACAAAGGCTGGCCTAGAATTTTTGTCTGTTATTTTGATTGTTTTTATGTTTTGATGGTGCATTCATGTGTTCTTAGACACGGGATGAATTGATGAATATCAGGGCTATCCCTCCGTCTTACCTATTTTTGGTGTCAGTTTCGAGATCCACCTTTTGGCTGGACGGAAGCGACTGAGGAGAAGAGGGAAACGTGCTGGTGAGCTTGTCCGCCTTCGCCCAAGACGATTGTGCACGCGGCTACCCGGGATATTCCTCCCTCAAGCGTTTTCTCGCTCAACAATAAGATGGATGAACTGGTGCTGATGTTGAGAAGAAACAGAGACTTTTCCTCCTCTCGTGTTTTGTGTTTTACGGAGACGTGGTTGCGCGAACTCGTCACTGCTCCCTCTGCAGGTGGATTACAGACTTCCTGACCGGCTGGAGCCAATGCGTGGGGCTGGGGACGACTGTTGTGGACACTCTGACCCTCAACGTTAGGTCTCCTCAGGGCTGTGTTCTCTCGCCATGGCTGTTCTCCCTGTACACCAACTGCTGCACTTCCAGCCACCAGTCTGTGAAACTGATCAAGTTTGTGGATGACACCACCATCATCGGGCTCATCACAGATGGAGATGAGCGGGCTTACAGGAGGGAGGTGGAACGGCTGGTTTTCTTGCGCAGCCATAACAACCTGGAGCAACCTGGAACGCCCAGAAGACATTGAAGAATTATCGTGGACTTCAGGAGAATCACACTTCCACCTCCATCCCCCCTCTTGATGGCTGAGACGCCCATTTTCATTTTGGACTCCTTCCGTTTCCTGGGAATTCTTGCTGTAGCTAAGGAAACCGCGACTGCTGATGAAGATGCTGGTGGAGTTCTGCATAGCCATCATTAAGTCCATCCTCACCCTCTCTATCACCGTGTGGTACAGCGGAGCCACCTCCAGGGACAAAGGCAGTCTACAGCACATTGTGCACTCTGCTGAGAAGATGATCGGTTGCAGACTGCTTCCTTTTCATGCAGGGCATGTCTCCAGGATCCAGAGACGTCCGTCTTGTCCCTCTTCAGTCTGGCAGGTGGTTATGGTCAACCCAGACCAGAACCTCCCGTCACAAGAACAGCTTTTTCTCCTTGGCCGTCAGACTGATGATGTGGGTTATTTATTTATTTAGTTACTTCTATTATTATTTTTTATTCACTTTTATTTTTTGTTTATTTATTTATTATTATTGTTATTGTGTTTTGTTATTCCGAACCTTCCCATCAACTAGGAAAGTTGGTGGGATCCTCACTTACCTTGGCAATAAATCTGATTCAGATTCTAACATTGTTTTAGGGTTGCTAACGCAAATTGTTTGCTGCTAAACAACATAACAGGCTGACATTCCTGGTCCGATTGTGGTTAAAATTCAGAGCTTTCCCTGGGTTCGTTACCTGGTATAAGTTTTCCTTCAATTGAGTGATATCTATTGAAAAGTCATGCAGCTTTAACTGCATAACGGCCACCTACACGCAGAGTTTTACCCCGACACACGGGGTTCTCTTCCGTCAAATCCCAGCATTTTTGGCTGTTTGTGTCAACAACAAGGGAAATGTTACACAATGCCAGCACTCCACACTTCTGCCAAGCAAGATTCCGCCTCTTAAGGACTGTTAAGGAGGACTAAGAAAGATGTACAATATGCTCTGTCGTCTGTCCAATCTGGCTCAAACTCTGACACATCTTCTCTGCCTCCAGCAGTAGCCTTCTACCACACCCCAGCAGAGACACCCCTATGCTGGGGAAAAAATCCTAAACCTTGTCATGTGAAATGTGCTCCTTGGTGTAGGCCTGCACTTTCTTAATGCTTTCTAAAAATGTCACTCTCATTCTTATTATTTACTGCATTAGTCATTAGCTCATCCTTGCCAAACCGAACCACTGGATTATATATCAGCAGATGTTCCATTTCTGATGCCCAATTGTTTTTTCTCTGTCAGTGTGCACTAAAGGACAGGTGGTCACTCGTCAGTATCGCATGCTGGCAAAGACAGGCGGCTACGTCTGGGTAGAGACTCAGGGTACTGTTATCTACAACAGTCGCAACTCTCAGCCACAGTGCATCGTGTGTGTCAACTACGTGCTTAGGTGAGTCCAGTAATGCCAAATCCAAATGACCATAGTCAAAGTTCTCAAGTTGTGCTTTTTGCCGCTACAGCGATGTGGAGGAAAAGTCACTGGTTCTGTCACTAGAACAGACCAAGTCTCTGTACCAGCCCAGCCATGTGCCCGGATTCTTCACTGCTGGTGTTGGAGAGTCACTCTTCGCCAAACTCAAGGAGGAACCCGAAGACCTGACCCAGCTGGCCCCTACTCCGGGGGATACCATCATTAGCCTTGACTTTGGTATGCCTTTTTTTTCTTGCTCCCTGGGGTGGTCAATGCTTGTGTTATGTACATTATGGATGTATAAGTATGGAAATATGTTTGATTAAATTAATTAATAATATTTTACAAACGCTAAGTAATTCCATTACCATGCATATGGCTTTAAATAACAGCCAGCAACTACTAAAAAAGATAATAAATGTGAATGTAAGTGATGGGAAATTAATTCCATAGCATACTGACATATCTAGAGGATCGTGAATGGGAGGTCTGTTACCAAGGACTTCAGGTTCTATGTGATGATTAACAGTGAACTAGAATGTAGTACACAGAAAATTGCAGACTAAACTAAATAAACACTCCTGTCCATCGGCTGAGGGAATCTCACTGATGGGAGTACAACCAATTAGGTTCGTGGAAATGGTGCATGAACATTAGTGGTATGCAAGGGAGCAGAGGAGGCTCTACATAGTTATTGTTCTTCTAACAATCCTGGTCTCCTTGGCAGGCCATCCTTCTTTCGAGGAGACCCTGCAAGGGCCAGCATTTTCCTTCCCTCCTCCTTCATGGAGCAGTGAAAATAATAAACCAGCGTCTCACCCAAGAACCTTCACCGTACAGCAGAAGCCTCCACAACCGTGCAGCACCACACCCAGTCTAAGCAGCTGCTCCACAGTAAGTTCAGTAAGGAATGGAGAATTAGGGTGTCTGCCACGGGTCATGAGCAGTGAAGAAGTACAAGCAGTCACCCACCTCTCTGTGTCTGAATGTAATATCCGTCCTCTGCTTCCTCACCAGCCCAGCAGTCCAGGCGATTACTACTGCAGCAATGTAGAGAACGATCTGAAGGGGGAACTGTCTGAGAAGCTGTTTGCTCTGGATACTGAGAGTAGCAGTCAGGTATTTGTGGCCGTGCGTGTGTGTACTGTGCTCATTGACTTTTGCACTGACATCTGATGCCCTTCTGCACTTGTGTGTAGTTTGACTTAGGTGAGCTGGACCTTGAGACATTGGCTCCCTACATCCCGATGGATGGTGAAGACTTCCAACTCAGTCCAATAGTCCCAGAATCTGACACACTGGAAGGAGTCCAAGCCGGGTCCATGGAGACCAATATCAACAGTGGCTTTGCCTCTCCGGCACCCCAGCAAAGCTTCAACGACATTGCTAGCCTTTTCCAGCCGCTTTTAAACCCCCCACAGCAACAGAGGCAGTTCCATTCTCCACCCTCTGCTTCCTGGAAGGCTTGGGAAGATGGAGGGTCTGACCAGAGGGCTCTGTACCCGAGAGGGTGCTCTTTTGTGGTTACTCGCATACAAAACCTTCCGTACCAGGCTCCGGCCAGCACCCCATTGTCCTCCATGGGAGGACGCCAGAATCTGCAGTGGCCCCCAGACCCACTCTTAACATATCAACAAGAATATCAACCACAGCAACAACAGCACAGCAGCAACTCCAGCATGTCAGTCCTGAACGAACTCAGGTGACTCAACACATTGATCTAGTGGTGTAGACATACAGAAACCAGGACAATGAGGTGGGCGAGACCAAACTCAATACAGAATGATAGCATTTCAGTCCTTCATTTATTTTGAAGTCAGAATTTCTATTGCCTTAAGAAACAAATGTAGCATCTATATGACTAGTGGACTGTATATGATATGCTTTTTGGTTTCGGTCTCTGTATGTGCAGTTCACAACACAGTCTTTACAATGCTATTCTTGACCACTCAGAAGTGAGTTTTGATTTGCTTGCTATTGACAACGACCTTCTGCAGGCCCATGGACACTTTCTCCAAGACCTTCAGAGATAGGAGTCCGCTTGGGAACCCGATACATGTCAAGCGCTCCTTCACACAAATGACTGTGAGTAGTCAAGTCAAATCCTTGATGGCAAGTTAGCCTTTACAAATCAAAGCCAATATTTGTGACCTTCTAAATGCAAAAAAAAACTTGACAATGCCAATAGAGAACACTGATATGTGACCAAGAGATGACACACGTCTTTTAATGTGCAATAAAATCTGAAGCACTGGGTTTTTTTTTAATTGCTATGATTTTACTAAACACTATGTGAGAACTTGTAACTTCGATCACAAGTATACATAACATGATATTTGGAGTATTATCTATTTGTCTCTTAGGAAGAAATCAAGTCATCAGACGTGCCCTGGAAGAAAATGAGAAGCGACGGTTGTTCCGGACAGCGTTCTCACGACTGCAGATCTCTGCCTGCTTGTACGAACCCTGGCCAGTAGCATGCGTCAGTGTTGTCTCTGTGAAAGGTTTCAGTTCCTCAATGTTTTGTCCACAGACTCTGTGATGGCCAGGATGATGCAAAATGGCACTTCCCTGCATCCAAGCCTGCTTCCACATCACAGAAAGTCTCAGTATCAGGGGGTGGTGAAAGGTATGCCTTGATTTAGAGGACTTGTTCAGGCCTCTTTTTTTTTTTTACCAAAATCAAGTGTAGTGTTCTTTACTCTAGACTCTGAAATCCACTTTATTCTGTAATTTTTTGGCCCAGTTTCTCTCAAACCATCACACTGAGGGTGCTTTCTCACTGCAGTGTTCTGTCTCGGGAGCCTAAATCCGAGTTGCACCCCGTTGAGATTCTTCACACCTCTGTCTAGGCAGACGATATCGTCCAAAAACAAGTTCTCAAACTCTCAGAACACTGAGGTGTGCAGACGGGAGCTGCAGGACAATTGTGCTCGGGGACGGGAGCACTGCGGAGTGATCCACACGACTCTCGCAACACGTTGAACACAGCGAGAGAGATTACTGACGATTGAGTAGATTTTAATCAGTGAAGTTCAGATCCGGACATCATAAATGATCAATGAATAGTCTGGTGGTCTTCAATAACTCTTCACTATCATCATGCAGACCGCTGCGCTGCAGCGAGACCACAGCACGGGAAATGGTTTCTGAAGAGTGCGGCGTTATTCATTTCAGCAAATATGTCTGTCAATAAAATCATAGCACAATTTTCCTGCAGCCTCCGGCTGGACTACTCAGTGTTCTGGGAGTTTGAGAAGTTGTTTTTGAACGATGTCCGGCCAGACAGCGATCAGACCCTTTACTGCCCGGCATTTATCAGGTTTGTGTGGAGCATCTAGCACTGAGTCGCCAGAGGTGTGATGCTCACCACCCGCTGAGAGTTTCACAAGAGTGCATGTCTCCAGCGGGGATCAGGTCCGCGGCCAAAACCCGTTTGTGTTCACATCTCGGACTTCTGAGACGAAAGTGCTTTGTCTCGAGACAGAACGCCTAGTGTGAAAGCACCCTAAAACACCACTCTGTCACTGGTTCTGCAGAAGAGAGGAGTTACCTGCTGGGCCCGACCATGGATGCCTTTAATCTACCACGACTGACCCACCATGATTGTGAGGTGAATGTGCCTCTGCAAGGAACCTCGCACCTGGGTTTGGGTCTGATGCCTGCTCTGAACCAAGCCACCTAGAGGGGCACTGACTTGGACCAAGACCAGCTCTCCTTCCCGATCCTTCTACTGAATGCGGAAGCTTCAGTGGAATATGTTTAGTCCCTAAACTTCGGCCAATTTAAGGTCTATATAACCTGTAGACGACTGGATCGTAACCCACAGTCATGACCAGGTTTTGAAGGTTTAATTTATAAGCCGGTTTTCAGCTCCCTGATTCCTTGCATCAAACTCACAACCGTCTCTCTAGCTGAAGTGCATACATTTTTGGAAGCTAAAACCACAATGTTTTCTATGCAGTGCTGACTTCACTGAGCGTTTCTGCTTATTGGTGCAGAGCAGGAGGAACACAGAAAGCTTGTGTATTATGACAACCATTAGTTTTCCTTACCGTTTAAAAACAATTCAGGATCTGCCGATGCTTAGTGGCAAACTTGAGCTTTCCTTGAGACAATTTATTAGCACTTCAGCTGTGTTACTGTAGGTGCAAAAGTGTTCATAAATTGTTTATTGTGAGCATAAACTTTGTTAAGCCTTATATGAAACCAATGAATATACAGTTGCCGCTTTTTTTAGCAAAATATTAACTGGGTCCTTCTCAGTCTGTTCTACTTTTATACCTCCCAGTGTTTGCGGCACGAACATTCGCTGATTGGCTGTCCTGCGCAGTGATGCGATCAGCATAAAAGAAATACTGGTTCATGTATGAACACCTCAAGATGGTTTCACTATTGAATCTCCAGAATAAGGTAAGGATTAAATTGCTAAATGATGAACCCTACAGATTTAAGTGTTCTCATGTGCTCTCATGTCAATCCATTTCTTTAGTCATGTAAATAGCTAGCTTTCAGTGTATGAGGGCTAGTGTTCAGACACTCAGCTTGTCTGAAATGGAAAAAAGCATGTTATAGCAACCAGCTGTGTAAATAGGCAGGTATTGTTGCGTTCAAATGAGGCTTTATAAACAAGTAATCTGTGTGAAGTGTCCTTGTACTTCAAAAATAGTTATTGCGTGAGGACGACAAAAGATGCACACTGACACTCACGCACACACCTGCTGTCTTAAAACAATCCAATCCAATGTGCCTTTATGAGCATCAACTTCGTTTTAGTGGCATTATCAAACACTTGCTTTTATTTCATTTACTGTTATTTAACAGTCACATGCTAGCTCATTCTATATTACCCGAAACAGCAGTAAGTGTACTCCTCTCTGTTGATTACTTTTGTTTTCGTGTGTGGGTTTTCTCTGTGAAAGCCGTGTAGTGGCAGGGTTTTATTTGTGTGCAATTATTTTAGTCAACTAACCTGAACTTCACTCTGCCTTTAACAAGTTCTCAGCCTTTTATGTAGCTTTACGCTAACTCGTCAGGTGTGGTGGGAAGTCGCTGCCAGTTCCTTCAACTGACCATAGCATTGCTTTTCCTGCTTATGAACAGTGGACAAATGAGTGGAAGTCCTTCTCCTTCTGAAATTCCACCTTTTCAGCTGGTGCACTTTCTTTGAGGACTTCCACCTAACAAAACGTCAGAACGACCTTGTGGGCTCGTTGTGGGCTGACCTCTTCACTGCCATGTAGACGCTAAAAGAATTATAGGAGATGTAGCCACTCATCCTTCTGTGCCAGTATGTCTCATCATTGCAGACAGCCGAGTTTTTGTAACCTGGTTCCTTCCTCTAACAGAGAACTGTTAACAGTGTCAAACTTGTGTTTTGGTTTCCTTTTCTGTCCTTTGATGTTTTCCCACCTCTGATTGTTGCCAGACACTGAATTGGTGATTCTCTTTCTTGATATTCAATTGTGTCAGGGCTGCTGAATGATGTTGTGGTCTTGGACACTTCATCGTGACACGTTGCCTTGTCTTTTAGTCTGTTAAACTCACCACTTTTTTTCTGGGACACCTTCTTCGTCCCTTGCTGAGCTGTATGTTTCCATGCTTTGCAGTCTCAATTTGATTCTGTCACCAGCGCCTTGAAGGGTTCTCAAGTCTGCCCCATCGTGCGTGTCTTTCATAGAAAGCTCTCTCAGACCAGGTGCACAACTCTTTTGTGAGCTGTATTTTCATCAAACACTCCAGATGTTGTCAATAAGCTAACGGTAGCATTTAAGCTGTTCTTCAGTGCCTGTTCAAGCATCCAATGCAGGATTTGGTTTGATGCACAATTCTGACATTTTCCATTCGTCATGCAGCCCTACTGTATATAGATGTATATAAATATATATATATTGAAAAACACATCAGATTTGCTTTTATATGTAGCATACTCACTCAAGTTAAGGATGGGGCTTATCGCAACGTCACAAACAACTGTGCTGCTGCTACTGCAGCGCTGTATTCACCAGGACGTTTGAATGCACGTCTTTGTTGGGCTACCACTGTTACGCCTTTGTCTTTTAAAGTTATATCCTCTTTCTCCATCTAACTGTGCCTTATCACATCAACGCTATTAACCCTCCAAGTGCAGACTTTGCCTCCACGCTGTCTCACTTACTGTAGCTGTTTCCAGTAAAGGCTTTATATTATATCGCTTCCTGTTGTGTCTGGAATAGTGTGTAGCATGAAGTCAATTATAATTATTTTAAAACATGATCATTTATGATCTTAGACTTGCCATCCTAACTCTGTGTACTACTGGTTGATTTTTATTTCTGTCCCACGTGGCGCAGTGAAATAAATAATCCCTGTTATTGACATCCTTTTACAGTCTAGACTTCACTCCTAGATAGCTGGTGATGATGAACTTAAGATAGTGAACTTAAGAGAGTGTTGTGGGAAGGCTGTTTGACGATGATACTTGTGGTTGTGGGTTCTGAGGCCTGCTTGGTCAGAAGGTTCTCATTGGGCGTAAATCACAGGGTTATTCATCCGATTTTATTATCAATAAATTACGAAGTAAATGTCAAATATTCTTGCGCTAACTTAACATGACAGAGAATGTTGAAATGATACAAATGATAAACTATGTGTTCTTCAGCTTTCAGTCAATTGTGCAATTTGAGTAGCATGTTTGAACCGTTGAAAAAACTCCTACATTCACATAGTTCATGGCTTGCGGCCTATGACTTTTTTTGATATCCTGCCATCTTTGGGTTTTTTTTTCGACCATAATTTCCACCAAGCTGTATTTTTTTATATGAATATGAATCTATAATCTGTCTAAAATGGTTTAAAAAAATGCCAATAATAAACAATTAAGTGTTCAATTCCAGCATTGGACCAAATGTATGTGTTGAATTACTGCATTTGTCATAGAAACAAAAATTGGACAGTAAAGTGAACAAATTTTTTTGCTGGAATCTTCCACTTATTTAAATGACCAAAATGGCTCATTGTATAGAAAATGTCGAGCTCAGTTGTGTATATGTAAGTAAAGATAGCTGGCTAAGTGGAAGTTGATTTTGAAATGTACGCAAATTAAAATTAGCTAGTAAATGTCTATGGTTCACTGACATTGTGTGCAGTCGAAAGCTCTTTCTCAGTAATGTTGTTGCCTAAAGGGTTAACATCTGCTTCTAAAAGGCAACGTTCCCTCTCCCACTGGGTTCTATTTCCTTTGTTGAGATTTGTGTATTCATGCTTCTGATATTATCCTTTCTGGCTGATGAGCAGGAAAACTGTCAATATTGTTGTCAGACATTTTCTTTTATCATTAAATATAAGATATAATAATATAAGATGTGTTTCCTTATTTTGTTGTTGCTGCTCTTATCATTAAAGAAATCTGACTTTCACCACAAACTACATGTGTGTTTTTATACGTGTGGTTCCTGGTAATTCCTATCTATATTTACTGTATACTCACTGTGAGGGCTGCTTACGGATCCCCTGGTTTCTATGACACGCTGGAATACAACAATGGTTCCATCCCCATTGCAAATCCTCCCTTGGTCTTCCTCATGGTCACCTCCCTTCACCACCTCCTCCCTGTGTGGATTTAGAAAGTGGAAGTAAAAATACTTATTTACTGCAATTATTTCCTCCTGCCTGCTGGGGGTGTTTTTTTTTTTCAGTGCTACAACAAGGTTCTAGGGTAACAGCGAAGCCTCTGATGAGGACACCTGGTTTTGTTTGCAATGTTGGTTGGGAAATCTGTGCACGTACATCGTAATAGTTGACTAAACAAGCAAGACATTACATTGAAGATTCTTTCATTTAATTCAATTAATTCCAGATGTTATTCCACACACTTAATTTATAGTTAAGCTATGGAACACAAACACAATCTCTGAAATGAAAAGAAAAAGACTAAAATGTTAAAGCTCAACTTTTAATCACCTAAAACATCCATCCATCCATCCATCCTCAACTGCTTATCCGTTGTCGGGTCGCGGGGGCAGCAGCTTCAGAAGGTCACACCAAACGCTCCTTCTATCTGGGCAACATCCTCCAACTCAAACTGAGGGATCCCAAGATAATCCCAGCCCAGTGAACAGATATAATCCCACCACCTGGTCGTGGGTCGACCCCTCGGTCTCCTCCCAGCTGACCACACTTGAAACACCTCCAAAGGGAGGCATCCAGGGGCCATCCTCATGAGATGCCTGAACTCCTCTCAACGCGGACAAGTAGTGTCTCTCCCAAGTGACAGAACTCACCCAGGAAGACGCCTGTAACCCGTCGGAAAAAACGCGTTTTGGCTGTATCCAGGATATTGTTCTTTCGGTCATGACCCACAGTTCAATACCTTAGGTGAGGGTCAGGATGAAGATTGATACTTGAGTAAGACCCCAAGATACTTAAACTTCTCCTCTCGTGGCAGGAAATCAACCCTCAACCGGTGAGAGCAATCCATCCAGTTCTGGTTGAGAACCATGGCCCCAGACTTACAGGGGCTGAGTCGTATCAACATCAAGACGGAAACTGATCCAGAGAAAACCGACGGTCGCAACGTGGTGAGGCCACAAAACAGACCACCAAATTTCAAACCCTCCCCACCAGAGCTGCACCTGGAAATCCTATCCTTGAAAAGCAAAAACGGGATTGGAGACAAAGCACAGCCCAGACGAAGAACAACCCCCACCGGAAACACAACGGTCACTCCCATCACTCGAGAGATTGAATGGCACCCCATATTGCTGAAGCACCTCCCACAACTTGTCCCTTGGCACCAGGTCATTTGCCTTCTCCAAGTCCACAAAACACGTCGCCTTAAACATGACAAAAATGATATGTGAATGACTGTAAATGATTCTTATATTAGTGGCTCGTCGCTGGACTGACTGTCTTCAGACATCTGACTGATGAACTGTCTGCTTGACAGCCTGGTATTGAAACCTTTAGACCATGATGAAAAAGTTCCACTGCTGTGAAAGAGCTTGGTGGTCATGAGGATAGCAGAGAGACTCCCAGGCATGTCACCCAGGTTAAGTTATGTTGTCCAGATGTTGGTCAAAAGAAGTTAGGAAGCCACACATAGCAATTGATGGGTGTTTAATATCATGTAAAAATGGAGGCTTAGTTGCTCCGAACAGTGTTGTCCAAAACACTTCATTGTTGGCATTTCAAATGAGACACCAATTACGCAATATGAAGCAAACAAAATGTTATCTGTGAACATGCCTGCACGTTGTGCACCAGATCTGTGTCAGGCCATCTTGCTGCACAATCAGGTGGATATAATATGAAATGACGAGAACAGACTAAGTAAAACAATTCTTATCTGTTCATTTATCTACGTAATAATTGTATTTGCTTTCGCCAGCAGGGAAGGCTTGCTGACCCTGACGGGGCACCACTTCCCTAAACCCGCTCAGGAGGCCACTGGTCATGTTTCGTTACTGACACCTGCTGGTCATTTGACGCACAGCAGTCCGCTCAAGGCGTCAACTCGAGGCGTGTTTAGCAACAAATGATCGCCTGCTTAGAATGGATGTGCAACTTGCTTGAAAGGGCTCTCACATTTTTGTAGTAAAATGCAATACCAGTATCAATAAAATGCTTGCTTTGTGGAGAAAACACTGGTAAATGGACGTGTGTGTGTGTGTGTGTGTGTGTGTGTGTGTGTGTGTGTGTGTGTGTGTGTGTGTGTGTGTGTGTGTGTGTGTGTGTGTGTGTGTGTGTGTGTGTGTGTGTCATTTCTCTTAAGCCCAATTGGTATAACACATGTTGACCACACAACCTCTATATATACCCTCGGTCAGGTAATTACCCATCATACCTCTGGGTGAGAGGCCACACCTCCCCAATGCATTTCTGATTGCAAAATGCCTTCATTGTCACTGGTGTAAGGAGAAAGACCTGCGGGTGCTCACCCTTGTCCCAGTTCACGCAGATAAAACCTAGATAAATAGTAGCTGACGGACTCAAGCAGACAAGCCCTGAGATCAATGATCAGTCTCGCAAGCAAGGATGTGCATGCCTTGGAGATTCTGTTGTCTAAACCACTGTTTTTCATCCTTCTATAAGTCGTCATAAGGCATCGTTCATTGAAAAAAAATACTCGCCACATATACCACCAACAGCACGTAGGCCAAAGCCAGATCATGCTTTAAGTATTAGAAAATCTGGAAACAGTGCAAATACACCTATGCTAATCAAATGTAAGATGAGAATTATTGAACTGATCATTTGGCACGTTGTCTGAATTCAAACCAACCTTACCCTGCTATTATTTACTATTGCTGTGGTTGGCAAGCCATTCCAGAGACTATAAAAGCTTTTAAGCTTAAGATGTTACCTGTTAGAAACAGGATAAATAATGAGACACGCAACAAGTGCTTCTGTTCCATTCAGCAGACTTTATTTGCACATCTGCAAAATATTCATATTTTGTTTCTTTTTGCATTACTTCACTATTTACAATGGCTCCTTAAAACAAAAATGAATGAAATTAGTTTCACTCTTGTTCCCTGAACATAATTTACAGTGGGTACGGAAAGTATTCAGACCCTTTTAAATTAGTCACTCTTCGTTTCATTGCAGCTATTTGCTGAAATCAAAAAAGTTGCACACAAAACCCCATCTTGACAGAAAAAAGCAGAAATTTTAACAGATGTATTAAAAAACTGATACATAACATATTCAGATTCATAGTAAGTATTCAGATCCTTTGTTCAGTATTTAGTAGAAGCACCTTTTCAAGCAACAGCCATGAGTCTTGGGAATGACAAGTTTTTCACACCTGGATTTAGGGATCATCTGCCATTTTTCCTTGCCGATCCTCCTGGAGAATGTTTGTGGACAGCCACTTTGAGGTCTATCCAGAGATGTTCAATTTGGTTGAGAGGTCAGGGCTCTGGCTGGGAGCGTTGAGAACGTTGAGAGTTGTTCTGAAGCCCCTCCATTGTTATGGGTCATTGTCTTGCTGGAAGGTGAACCGTTTGAGTCTGAGGTCCTGAGCACTCTGGAAAAGGTTTTCTTCCAGGATTTCTCTGTACTTGGCTGCATTCATCCTTTCTTCAATTGCAACCAGTCATACTGGTCCTGCAGCTGAAAAAACATCACTACAGCATTATACTGCTGCCACCATGCTTCACTGTAGGGATGGTATTGGGTAGGTGATACAAGTAGGTGCCGGATTCCTCCACACAGTACTGCTTAGAATTGAGGGCAAAAAGTTCAATCTTGGTCTCATCAGACCAGAGAATCCTGTTCCTCATAGTCTGGTAGTCCTTCATGTGGGCTTTCATGTCTTACACTGAGGAAAGGCTTCCGTTGAAACACTCTGCCATAAAGCCCCAATTGGCGGAGGGCTGCAGTGATTGTTGACTTTCTGGAACTTTCTCCCACCTCCTCACTGCATCAGCTGGAGCTCAGCCACAGAGATCTGTGGGTTTTTCTTTACCTCTCCCACCAATGCTCTTCTCCCACGAGAGGTTTAGCTGGACGGCCAGGACTAGGGAGGGACCTGGCTGTATTTCAGGATTATGGAGAATTAAGGAGGCTACTGTGCTCTGAGGAGCCTTGGCCAGATCTGTGCCTTGCGCTCTGTGAGCGGCATATAGACAGGTGTGTGCCTTTTATAATGTTAATTTAACACAGCAGGACTCCATTGAAGGAGTTGAACCATATCAAGTAGTAGCAGAAGAAATGGAGAGCGTGAGTTAAATATGAGTATCACAGCAAAGGGTCTGAATATGTATGACCATGTCATATTTTTGTTTTTATTTTTTAATAAATTTGTTAAAATTACTGCATTTCTGTTTTTTCTGTCAAGGTGGGGTCGTGTGTGGACATTATTGAGAAAAACTGCTTTGATTTTAGCAAATAGCTGCAATGAAAAAAAGAGTAAAAAAGGGGTGTGGTCCAAATACTGCGTACCCAATGTAACTTCAGTGAGAAATGCAGCTGGCAGATATCAAACACTTGGAAATCCTTAAACAAGAAAGATAACTAGGCTAAGTGAATCATTCATTCAGTGAACTCTGGAACCATAACTGTAGTATAGTGTTTTAATCATTGCTACTTTACAAACCTCAAAAACTGTCTAATGAAATTCAAAAGTGTGTAGGTTTTCCCTTGTCCTTCCTTTGAAGCAGATCACCTTCTCTGCAACTTAGACCCTGCGCTACAGTCTGCTGTGGTGTGTTACAGTTGCAGCAGAATACCCCACAGTGATGGAGGAGGTCACGGTAGACACCACAACAGCAGCGTAGAACTGCACCAGTGTCAGAGAGGCGGAATTTCCTCAGTGGACACAGCGAGTACATCTGCTTCTGGGCCTTCTCTAGGTCAATGTTCATCTCCCACATCATCGGTTCTATGTCATATGTGCTCTGCCCTCTAACGGCCTTCGCTATTGGTTAATCCACATCGATGCACTGGCCTTGGCCTGAGACTTCGATTGACTGGCTCTCCGCCCAGGAAGGCACCTCACACCACTTGTAACACTCCCCTGCTCCCGCCGCTCGGCACCTTTTTCCACTCAGCCTGCGACCATCAGGTGAACATGGATCATTCCTGTACATCCTGCGCTGATACAAGCATGACGCCTGCGTCGTCTGCTTGGGCCCTGATCACCTGAAATTGCGAGACTCCTGCCCCGCCTGTGTGGCTCTCCCAGGAGAAGAGCGCCGGCGGGCGGGCCTAGCACCCAGCCTGCTCAACCCGCTCCCAAACTTGCTCCAGCGTAGCTGGTTTGGGCAGACGTCATTGAGGAGGACAGCCGGCAGTTTTATGAGCAGGAGGTCCACCTGAAGATTTTTCCAGAGGACGACAACGACGACGACGATCTGGGTGTGGTGGACGAGGGCGAGAGTACTCCAAGCCAAGCCAGAGCAGGTACCCTAGGGATGATGCTCCAACTTTTCCGCGAGGCAGCGGAGACACTAGTGGTGTTCCTCCATGTCCAGGCGGAACCGGAGGAGGAGGATTTTTCGGTGCCCTTGTATACAAGGGCCTCGAAGAAGGCGACAAGACCCTTGGCCTCGGTCCCCAAGATGAGCAGGCTTTGGGCCCCCTCTGCGAAGGACCTTCAGGCGCCCTTGACAATCAAGGCGCCGCCCAGAGGCTACACTGTGCATTCCACCAGGGGGCTGCCACCTCTGGGGCACACGCTCGGGTTTTGTCTGGCGCCGAACACCTCCCTCTGCACTGGAGCGAAGAAGCAGCTCCCTGAGGAGAAAGACCGCACTACTGTCAAGTAGCGGACTTCATCTGCTGGCTTCCCTCGCTGATGACGTCTCCAATATTGCCAGAAAATCACGGCTTACAGTGACAAAAGCGAACCGGGAGGCCGACACGCCGCCCTTTCGAGCGGTGCCCCCCGCACTTACCAGACGTGACGGGCGGGCTGTCTCTTTCTCTGGCCCCACCTCTCACACACTTCCACTCAGCGTGGGTGGATCTGTGTGGCCCCCTTGCCCAATGGTTAAACAGAACACTGAGCAGGGGCTACACACGTCCGTATATTGCCACGCCACAGGCGCTTGCATTTGGGGGACAATTGTTATCTGTTCGACCGGTTGCCCTTTGGGTACTCTCTGGTTCCACAAACCTTCTCGAAGGTGGTGGATGTGGAGCTGGAGCTACTCAGATTAGCAGGCATGAGGATCCTGACTTATCTGGACGACTGGCTCATTCTGGCGGCTTCAGAGGGTGAAGCGCCGTCATATGGCGATTGTGCTGCAACACATCAGGCATCTGGGCTTTGCGGTCAACCTCCAGAAGAGTGCGCTACGGTCCAGCACTTGCGCTCAATATCTGGGGATCCTCCTCGACTCTATGCATGACAGCGTGTCTGTCAGACGAGAGACTGTCGGCAGCACACTCTGTCGTCAAGCTGGGTCTGTTACACATGAGACGTCTTCAGCGCTAGTTTGCGTGTGGACGATGGATCCACGCCGCATATAAACCAGTTGGAGCTGATGGCGGTGGAGAAAGTGCTGAAGCACTGCGCCACGTTTGGAGGGCCATCATGTGATGGTAAGGTCGGACAACTCCACGACGGTTGCTTACATCAACTGCCAGGGGGGAGTAAGAGCTCCTTCTTTGCACAGAGTGGTAGCTCGCATACTGACGTGGGTGTCTTCTCACCTACTGTCTCTGAGAGTGCGTCACGTTCCAGGAGTGCTAAACGTGGACGCGGACAGAATGTCCAGAGGAGGCGTGTTGGCGGAAGAGTGGGATCTCACGCCACACGTGGCAGAGGCGGTTTGGGCTCGCTTCGGGGTTCCAGTAGCGAAGGGCGGAGCACATATGACATAGAAATGATGGTTACTCATGTAACCCAGCCCTCTAACTGGCAGCCCAGCAGGCCTGTTTCCGTTGAGTTCCAAAAGGAGCAGAGCGGCGGGAGCAGGGGAGGGTTATACGTGGTGGGTGGTGCCTTCCTGGGCGGAGAGCCAATCAATTGAAGTCTCAGGCCGAGGCCAGTGCCTCGATGTGGATTAACCAATAGCGAAGGCCGTTAGAGGGCTACTCTAACACAAGAACTTGTGTTAGAGTAACCATCATTTTTTGAGTATGTTCATTCAAAACCGAATGATAGCAGCCAATTCTTCAGATCCACATTCATGCACAACCTTCCTTAGAATCAATAGATCGTAAAGCTCACTGTCTCTCTCCCTATAGGCAAGTATTAGGGCTAGGGCTCACATCTAGTATGAAGGTGAATGCACTGTAACTGGGATTTGGAGTCAAAAACAATGAGTGGATACTTGTAGCTCTAAATGTCTAAATTGACCAGCAAATAAATGTAAACGGGGAGCTTCTTTTGTTTGTTTTACATTTTAAAGGTCATCCTCTTCTCAAGCTCCCCCTTAGTCAGCTGACTCGTGCCGGCAGGCTCACAATGTTTCCAACAACAGCTGATATCTAAAATAGCTTCTGTGTCCTTTCATGAATGACGGTGTCACCATGATAACGGCCCCTTTTACAGCTTTCTTTCATACAGTACAAAGGGCAGGTGTCAGAAGAACAAAGACTCCCCCCAACACCATTTATCAAATTCAGATGAGCAACGAGAAGAGACATAATTCGAGTGGCTATTTCATGTTGTTTTGTTGTCTGTTGTCATTCGCAACTCTACAACATGAACATTAGTACAGCAATATTTAGGTACGTCCCAGAATCAGTACTGTTTTCACACAGTCCTTGACTGTTTTGGTTTATGTTTCCGTTGCATTACTCAAGTTACTGCAACAACTGATTGACAAGTAAATAGTATAGATACCGTAGAGATGGTCACATTTTCTGTATGATTTGAATTCTGCCAAATTCTGTGCACACTGATATAGAAGATGCCTTCATTCGGCATGGTATCAGGCAGCTGCATGTCCAAAGGTCTTAGGAAGCTGCAAAACCACTAAATCAGATGCCACAACGAAGGAACAGATAAGAATCTGAAGGGAAAAATACAGTTGTCAAACAAGGAGCAGCATCATCAGTGGTGCCACCATAACATCAACCCTGCCAGTTGCCCTTACGGTTCTGGTCGGAGCAACAACATCATTCACCTTCAAAACACAAGGGCAAAGGTGCAGGAACCAGGAGCACTGATATATTTAAAAACCAAAGGTTATGCAAAAGTCATGATCCAAAGGGCTTCTACAGTCCTAAGGTTTTGCCACAGTTCTGAAATAGCCGAAGTTGCTGGCTTACCTTTGAAAGTACATTAGTTCCTTATTAATAATAATATGTAAACAGAAATGCATACACATATATACACACGCACATATATAATTTTAAAAAATGTTGTAATTAATTACTTGTATAATAGTGTATAAATGTAATTAATGTATCTTTAGATGAAGAGGAAGAAGTTACCTTGAACAGGTCCTAAGAACAAAACAGAACAGGTCAGAACATGAACATGCTCTATAATTCAGGGTTGTTTTTCTTGGCCAGCCTCTTAGCAGTGACACCCCTGTTTCTTTCTTACAAAGCCCTGGATGTTTTGAACCAACCGTCCAAAAGTGGGGACTCGGTCTGTTTGTAGTGTCTGCATTCATCTGTAGTAGCCAGTTTTCCTGCATCAATGTGGCGTTTAAAGTTATGTAAGACAGCTGCCACCTCAGGGCTCTTTCTTCACTTTTCTTTTTTTCTTTTTTGACATTGCAACAGTTATTAATCTGTGGACACATTTATGTTCACCTGACTACAGCTAATGGAGACAGGAATAAAGGATTAGTGAGTCCAAGATGACATGGTGAACGTTTGTTCAAAGAGAAGCTCACAGGGCCTGAGAGGTCAATCAAGATCATGGTAATGGAACTACAAAGAGGGTTTAGATCAGCTGTCAGAGATTAGGAAGGAGGAAGAAATCTGGTGGTTAAATGATGAAGAAAAAGGAGGAAAAAGATGTGACCTGCTCGCAGAGGAGAGAAGACAGCAGTGTAGATGCTAAGCAGAGGGAGAAGTGCCAGAGACTTCGTTGAATGAGAAACTGAAGAATAGAGGAGCGATAGGTCTGTTCAGGAGGACCACACTGGTTTCAGGCATAGAAACAGCAGCACGTATTCACCATAGAAGTATGTGAGGGTTGTGCAGAATATTTATATAGACAGTGAGGCAGCGAAGAGTCATATAGGAGGTCATATAGGAGTGATGGGCATCTTCATGGTGAGAACATCAGGGATCAGGTCTCAGTCCATTCCTGTTTGTTAGTGTCGCATACAGGCTGACAGTTGAGGTCAGGGAAAAAAACAACAGAAAAGAGGAGGAAGACTGAGGAGACAGGCAGGTAAAGTAGAATGGCTGAGGTGATCTTTGGAACGTTGAATGAGGGTACCATGACTGGAAAAGGTAGCGAGTGAGCTAATATGATGCTGAGTCGAAAGGCAGACACATTATGTGTGCAGGAGACCAAGTGGGCAGGAAGTAAAGCCAGGATGTTCACTGCTGCAGGTGGAGTGCTGGAGGTCCACCTCCAGCCCTGGGTTTTAACCGCATTGGTCTGGAGGTGGTTTCTCAGGCACCAGTCCACTAAGTCCTGTGTCAGCTCCCTGGATCCTCTATTGTTTCTGTCCTTACTGATACCTGACAGTGGTTCATTTGAATACACAACAAACCTATCATCTGGAGTAGAACCAAGAGAAGGAATATGTGGACATTCAAAAGTTGCGTGCCAAAAAAGAAAGACAAGATTGCATGGAGAGCATCCACTCCCAGTCCACCAGAGCCCGTGTTGAACTGGAGGTCACCATGTATTCACAGATGCAAGTGTCCACAATAACGAATGATGAATCCTGTCAGTTATAAAAATGCTATTTATACATTAAACATTTATACATTATACATGAAACACATACATCCAGTGTTTCATTTGTAGCTTCAAATAAATGGTTCTCTTCAGAAAAGATAGTTTTTAGATTAGATCATTCTTTATCATTTAAATGTATTATTATAATACATTTCAAAATGTTTGGCATCCCAACATCCCATCAGTGGCCAGGCTAGCCACAAGGGACTTGTGCATTCCAGTCACTTCAGTGCACCTTCAGTGCAAGTGGAAATACAGTTACATGTAGGAGGTCATGCCTCAAGCCTATGAGAGTCGACCAACTGTGAATTTATCATGGTTTATTTTACTACCTCAGAGCAATTTAGGCAATAATGTAAAAAAATGCTTGTCAAAAAGAATAAAAATGCACTTTTTTCACAAACGTATTCCTTGTTTATTATGAGTAGGAGAAACGCTTTTACCTCAATATCAAGATGGAGCAGTGCCGGTTTACTTTGGTTCCATTTTAAGTTTAAATGGTGAAGTTTAGTTCATTGCAAAGAGAAAACTGATGTCCTTTCATTTCATCACACTGCTGAGCTACATCATTTAAGAGCAGAGGGAACATATCATGTTCTATCAAGTCAGTTCCTTATGAATCAAACTCAAATCGATTTTGAAAATGGACAGTGACATCCAGCCCGAGAGGTGACTGACTGGTAAATATATTGTATTGATTGCAACAGAATGCTTATCTATTATCTGTCCCATTTTAGGTGCCGTAGCATGAAAATAATTGCTTCCTCTTCAGTTTTCATCCTTCGACAGATACATTGCTACTGCAGAAAACAATTCTGGTTGCATCTGGACTGGAGAGTGCTGGAAAATGCACTTTAAAAGTGCTGGAAAAGCGGTTGAATTTGACATGGCTGAGTCATGCTTTTTGCTTTCATTTTGTCACTTTTCTTCCCTGACCAACTGGTCTCTTGCTCCTCAGTTCATGGGACATGGCTGAACCTAATCCACTGATTACACCAGTTTTCCAACATAAGAGCCAAACTTCCACTCCTGATCATCCACCTTCTATTCCAGCGTGCTTAGCCCTCTGACCGGGCTTTGCTATCGGTAAAACTCCTGTTTTGCCCATGAGTAAAAGCAATCAACTCACTGCCCAGAGGATCTGCAGCAGAGGGCGCCGCCCCCTCTGCTATAAGACGCCGTCCAACCAGGAAGTCGTCCTCCTTTTTCCTCTCAAGCTATCGGTTACAAGTGTAACACGTAAACGTGAGTAGAAGATGGATTCATCAAAAATTCGCATTTGTGCATTTGGCATGTCTATTCTGTCATATGATCAGCATGAGAAATATTTCATCTGCCTGGGGTCACGCCACGGCATGGACTCGAGCGGTGCTTGCAAACACTTGCCAGACGCTGAAAGGATCCATAAGGCATCGTTTCAGTCGGCCTCTTCCAGCGTCAGATCCACTCTTGTTCGCTCTGAGCAGAGGAGAGGCCGGGCCGACACCAGCCAAGCAGACATGGACAGCTTTTTTGACGAGGATACCGGCGTTTGATTCCCCAACAACCGCGTGGACATGGAAGTGGAAGACCTGGAGCCAGTTGACCCACTCCCTCATTATTCCATGGCAAAACTTCCAGCTATAGTTGCCAACGCTGCGTGCCACATGGGGGTCGAGTTGCCTCCAATGGATGATGTCAATTCACTGCAGGGGTGGTCATGGGCCAGCTGCAGCAAACCAGGAGGGATAAGTTCCGTCCGCAGCCGTATCTGAAATTATCGGATGTTTGGTCGTTCGGAGAGAGGGAGTTCTTGGCTCCACCGAGATGGCCACCACCCGCGAGGTAATACATCCTGCACTCACTGGTGAAAGGTGTCGATCTCTCAACAAAGGTGCCTCCTCCGTCAGACGCCATGCGAGCCACGTTGATGCATCCGTCCACAACCAGGCTGGGATGCTATGCCATATGCATCCGATTGCTTTTACTCACGGGCAAAACAGGGGTTTTACCAATAGCGAAGCCCGGTCAGAGGGCTTCACTATTTTAAATCCTCCCTGCAGGGAATATAAATAATCTTTCAGGGCAAAGGTGACGCTGTATAAGGGATAAACCAATAGCAAAGTCCATTAGAGGGGTTATCATGTATTCCGAGAACTGCAGTTCTCCTATGCATGTTGAGCTGCATTAGTCATGATAAAATGAGGTTAAGTACGAGAACAGGGACAAGAGAACAACAATTTAAAGAAAGAGCTTGCCAAATGCCATGATTGTCACTAACAACTACCAAGAGAAAACAATTGAATATATCAAGAAAGCTGCAGTTGAGACCGAGGATACACTCGCACAAGGAAGCCAATGCAAGAGAGAGTTAAGAACTAGTGATGGGAAAAACAGTTCATTTTAGTGACTCAGTTCATTAACTCTCGTTGAGTAAAAAGAACTTCTTTTTTTTAGTCATACAGCTCTTTGTTTCACCACCTAGTGGTGACATGCAATACTGCAACTGAATTGGTATTGCAGTTAGATTTAAACAATTAACTCCATTTTTCCTGTTTGCAGACACGCTGTATGCAATTGACTGCTTGAATGAAGAAGTGGTTGGACACCATTGCATGGTATAAATGTCCTGATGCCTTCATTAGTTAGATTTATGCAGAACAACAATATTAATCATGAGGCACAGTCTAAACCATCTTGAAGAGTTTGTCTGGTGTTTGACACCATATGAACAAGTAAAATGTCAGCAAAATATCACCACTGAGGGAAGAATGAATGCACTCTAATCAGGGTAATGTTAGAAGATAAATAAAATAACAGAGGAACATTTTAAAAACTGGGGTTTTTTTTTCAAAATATAAGAATAACGTAAAACAAATGACTCTCTCCAGCACATGGAACAGGTTCCTTGACACCCCACAGGAACAGGGTCTGAGAGACAAGAATGTTAGTGGTCACACACACACTGCACCAGCAACATGGTTTTAGTATACAAAAAGTACCTGCAATGGGATCATACACCCTGTAGTGCCCACATGTATTTTTGTCTGAGGTCTGGCGGGACGATAGGGTTGAAAGGGGGAAGAGAGCACCCCGGTGCTGAAAGGTAAGTAGTTTAAAGTTTTGAATGAACGTCAACTACTGAGGTCATTTTGATGAGAGGAAAACAAAGCCCTCAAACTTAAACTGCACCTGTAAAGAGTCTGGTCGACTCTCTGATGTCAGAAATGAGCAGGCGATTTGGCAGAGTGGAGTCCATCGACAAGCTTGCTGATGCAACTCTCCTGGATCCCAGAGCAAGCTTTTGTCAACCAGCAGAAGGCAGGGGAGACGGCAAAGAGGGTGATAGCAGCTGCAGCAGCGATGACTCCCACTGAAAGTCATGCAGAGACAGAGGTGGCATCAGGTGCTGCAGTCGGCACAAGTGCAATGTTTTGGAAGGACTTTGATGGGAGAATGAGAATGTAGGAGGCCTGGAACAGCATCAACTACATCAGACCTCATAATGGAGATGATACTTGGCAGAGGAACACCTACCTTGCACGTTGGACCCACTGTCATGGTCAAAGAGATGCTCCCCAGTTTATGAACGGCTTGCTGTGGTGATGAAGGCCAGGTTGTGCATCGTGGCCACATCTGTAACATCAGAGAGAATCTTTTCCATGACTGGGCAGATCATCTCTGACCGGAGGAACAGGCTCAGTCCATCAAGGGTACGCCAACTTCTTTTTGTAAACGCCAACCTGCCTTAAAGACGGATTTGTAAGTTCACAGTTCAAGTTTATGACCCAATAAAACGGTTTCGCATTCACAACTATATGCTCTACAAGCCATAGAAGCCATAGAAATACAATCGTGTATAATCATACTGTGATAAGTGTCAGAAACAATCGTATCAATCTGCATATCTATGTAGATAGATACAATTGTTACTCCATATATATACACATACATACATATATATATATGTAACGCAGCTGCTTTAATGATGTTTATAATAAAGATGGAGGACGGAGTGAATTAAGTGCGACACTAGTAGATCTGAGCGAAGAATGAATCGCTCCCTGTTCCGTTCAATACTGTTTCCCGTTCAAAGAGCTAATCGTTCTGGAAGGACAAGGTGTGATACAAAGAGGAATGTGTTATCAGAGTATTATGCGGAGACAGAACACGCCCACTGGAACACAACTGAAGCAATATGAACAGAGATGAGGATTAGTGACTGAGAGTAATACATCAGAAACCAATTGAAGTCAGAGAAAAATGGACAGAGAAGAACAAGTGTTCTTACAGTATCTGAAATGCTTCACTAAAGTTCACTTACTGTGAGGGCTCAGAGGTGGGCGGAGAACAAGGAGCAGGAAGTAAAAGCAAAGTAAAAAAAAATGCTCAATTTAATCAAACAAGGCTAAACCAACACAAATGGGATGTGACAAAGGGGAACAAAACTCAGAGCACTAGGTTTACAGAAAAAGTTACTAAAAGGAAGTCAACCAACAGACAAAAGAACAACGGAATGGGAGCAAGTGAGGACAATATTGGGTGTATTAGCCACACCCAATATTTACCAGGGATACAAATGAACTCAACTTTTAAGCTCTTGACGCTGCGAGATAATTAGCTCCAGCCATGTGCCATTAACCAGCAAGGAGGGAAACACAAAACGGAAGTTACAGAGCCCAAAATAAAAGTGAATCACGACATGAACAGAAGAAAAACAAATTGAGGAAATTGACTTCAAGAGAGTAACAGTTTCTCTGTCCCTTCTCATGTTGGCTGGTTTACCCATTCCAATTGTGGACTGCTTCCTAGGAACCACCATCACTGTGGACTTCAAATGGGAGCCAACCATATGGTCCCTCATCAGGAAGGCCCAGCACAGAATGTTCTTCTTGCGGCAGCTACGAAAACTACGACTGCCGACAAAGTTGTTCATGGAGTTCTACACGGCCATCATCCAGTCCATCCTCACCTCCTCTATCATGGTCTGGTACAACAATGCCACCTACAGGGTCAAGAGCAGACTGCAGCGCATCATGCATTCTGCTGAGAAGGTGATCGGTTGCAGCCTGCCACCTCTTCATGACCCGTATGTCTCCAGGAACCAGAGACGTGCAGGTCGGATCAGAGCCGACCCTTCTCACCCTGGTTATGGGTTTGTTCCTCTTCCCTCTGGCAGGAGGCTACGGTCGATCCAGACCAGCTTCTTCCTCCTGGCCGTCAGACTGTTGAACTTGTGATCAACCTTTATTATTTTATTTTATTGACAGCACTTCATTCCGGAGCACTTTCCTAGTTGGCGGGATCCCCACTGACAATGGGAATAAATGTAATTCTGATTCTAATTAATCTGATTTCCGCCTGTAAAAACCCATATATAAGCCACGCTGTTGTATAAGCCGCAGGGCTCAGACCGCGAGAAAAAAAAGTAGTGGCATGTTGTCTGGAAATTACGGTACAACACCTCCACTTTTTCAGGATCTGTCCCTGGTGAAGGTGAACTGGCAAGAAGCCCCAGGGCAGATCCAGTGCAGAGACTGTATCTCACCTAGGAAAGCCCCTATATTCTCCTAGAACCGGAGGTCTCTGAGGAAAGTTAAGCTTACCTTTAGTGCCATCCCTGCAATTGAAACCAATATTAGCATAGCCGAGTGTCACTAACTACAATCTCAAATTAAACAGGAATTACTACATTTTTGATAAAGCACATCTCTTCTATGGCCCAGGTTCCATTGGTGTACCTACCAGGATTTTTTCAATCAGTGAAGTGTATACATAAATCATACTTGTTTATTATAGTCAAGTATTGGGTGGAATGTTCCACATTGTGAGAAACGTGACATGCATTCCTCTTCATCTGTGGTTGCCACAACAAGTCAGCCTGCTCCATCTTGATGGGGCCCTATTTCCCGATATTTATGAATTTTCCAGTTAGATATGAATACATCTTTCATTACCACCATTCCCCCTTTAGCCCAAGTACTTGTAGCCCAAAACCACTATACCAGAGTCAAATACTTCCTTTTTCTTTGCTTCATCATGCAGTTGCTTCATTTCTAAATTGTATCCCATTCAATTTATATGCTCCAAAGACACCAACATCACCTGAATGGTCACTGCTGCGGCTCACAACATGAAGAGCAATTGCTACCAATGTTTACAGCAAGTCTGAGGGCTGGGTAGCATCAGTCATCAGAGCCTTTAGGCCTGTCAAGTGGATAGAGTGGCCAAAGAGGTAAAGAACACCTTCATCACTCTACTCAGGAAGAGGCAAGCACCTTACTATCCTGGGAAGACTTCTGCGAAATGCATTTAAAGTGAGCTAGGAGGTGTGTCTGGCCACTTGTCACCATGTTTGAGGACTTGCTGTTTGGCCTGGAGAAGGTGATTGCTGCGAGGTAGGAGGCAGCCCAGAAGCCATTGTCCACCCTGACTGAGCATGCCCATCATCTGTCCACTTCAGTTCCAAGATCCAAGTTTGGCAGAGGGTGCTACCAGTTGAACCAACCACTTACTGAGCTCTCAAAGTGAAGACACTTTCATGAAGCCTCTTTACTGCTGTCAACCGTGCTTTTGCGCATGACACCATATTGTTTCAGGCGTCCGATGGCCACATCTGAGAACCGAGGATCAACGCAGATTTTACTGCTCAAGGAGGTCATCTCGCTAGTGCCAACCTCAGTGCTGTAAAGCTCATCTTACTCCCAGTACTTCCTGGTGATTAAGAAGACAGAAGGTCCACCCAGGGCATCGGTTATCTGCACTCTTTCTGCATGCAGTGCGTTCTGCAGAGAGAATGGATGACTTCAATACACTCAACAGACGCATACTTCCATGGCCAAATCAGGAGACATCAGAAGTTCCTCAGGTGTTTCAGTATGCCTGCCTAACATTTGGTTTCTCATTGGTGCCCAGGACCTTCAATAGCGTGGTGGAAGCTGCATCTGGCAGGCCTGAGGAAGTCCCTGAGTTGCTTGTCCTATGCAGTCAGCTGGTGAGCAGGAGACCCACTTCATAAAGCAGGGAAAAATATGAAACATTTTTTGACAAGAACAAATGCTTTTTAAAAAAAGGGAGGGGAGACAAAAACAATGACAGGAGTTATTTCCTGTGCCTCAATTCTCAATCCCAGCATTAAAGAAAAATGATTCTCTTCACAAAAGTGCAATCTCATATTAACAGAGTGCTGCATATTTCAAGATGAAACCCTGTCAATGGAACAATGCAACGACTTTACTGGTCAAGACAAAGAGTCATTGTCTTTCAAATATTCAACATGTCTTCACCTCATTAACTTCACTGTTTGAAGCCACCTTCCCTCCCCTTCTTACAAACAACCACAGGAGCTGCTCTAGCTCATGTGCCTCTGTCTCCAGAAATGTTCAGGTCGGGCTAAAGTTTACCAGAGACCAGCAGGGAGCTTGGCTATTGTTTCTGTAGAGAAGAGGAGGAGTGGTTGAGGGCGCTTTCACACTGCGGGTTCTGATGGATGGTGGGAAACTCAGCAGGACTTTCAATGTGGATTAACTCTGGAGAAACTTCCAGAGATGGACCTAAAAAGTTCAGCTCTTTCGAAACAGTTGTGGATCAACTCAGATGCCACGAGTGTAAAAGAAGGCAGGAGGTCTTTTAAAATGCTGAGACTCAAAGTTCAGGTCTCACTGGCGCGTATTCAAACGTGAGCACCATGTTACTTTGAGATTGGATTGTCATGAACAGACAAGATTCACAATGGTTCAGCATATGATTTAGAATGGTGACAGATTTGTGTGCTTTTCCTTTCACAGAGAAAACATTTAAATAACTTTTTTTCAAAAGCCGTCTAAGTGACAACACAAAACTTTTGCAAACTTTTGCTCTCTCTCACAAGGTATATAACATCTGCACGGAGAGCACTGTCTTACCAAGACATATACATTTCTGTTTGCTCAGAAATAGAAGGAGCACTGGCTTTGCGCTAAAGCTTGCATGGAACTAACATTCCTCCAGACTGAATGCTGTAAGTGTGTTGGCTCTCTGGCCCACACATGCATTTCCAATGCTGGTGTTCAAACTTTCAGTGGCATCAATATTTCTGTTGAATGCTCTCTCAACATGCTGCAAAGCAGTTGTGAGGGTGTTCTTGGCCCCTCCACTGAAAACTCATCTCGCATCTTGGGTCAAGGTCACATCTCCGAGGCACTGTACTCATTTGTTTCCAAAGCAGCGTGACGACTAGACATTCTCATGCTGTGATGTTTGTGCAAGTCCACGATTCTCATCCTGATATCTGGCTTTTTTTTAAAAACTTTCCATGATGTCACGCAAAGAAGCAGCATGTTTCAGGTGTGATTTACTGCACATGGTGTGCCTCACATGAACTATTTAAGTGTCAATAAACCTTTTTGAAGCTTCAGAAACAATGGCAACAATCGTAGTTTGAGCTTGAGTCTTGAGATTTACTCTGTCTTACTTTGCCCCATGAGATTTGCACAATTTTACTTGATGGTCACATCAATACAGTATCATTTAAAGGTATCACTGTCATCTATGTATAATAAGGCAGATGACACTGTGTTGTCAACTTCATTCATGTTGTGGGGTAGGTTAAAATAAAAAAAATGGTAGCTTGTGGGCTGATTCACAACCTTAACTTTTCTCCTTTACATTCTTTGTATTTAATTCAGGAAAGGTTTCAAATTGCAGGTGTATACTGTCCTTAAAGGTTTTAGCATTTCTGGAGCTGGAGCTGTGATGGTCAAAGTAATGCAATTGCTCACTAGGGATTCAGAATTCTGACTGGCTTGCGCAGGCTTCAGCTTCTCCTCACACTGCCACCTACAGTTTTGGAATGAGCAAGCAGCAGACATGAACGGGTCAGTGTGAAAGCAATGTGTTCTGTAAACAGATACGTGTGCACAGAATTATTTTTGAAAACACAGAGGGCCAAACATCCGTTTCTAAAAATAGCCACCTTTGTGTAACCAGGGCTGAGATTATATACAGACAGTAACCTGACTAAGGCAACAGCTCAATTGAGCCATCGAGTCTGATTGAGTCATGTTCTCGAGGGTTACATGCAGTAGAGAGAAATCTGACTATTTAGTAATGTCACCTCTGTGATGAGGGCTGGCACCAGGAGCTCTTCAGTCCTTCCAGTTCCACTGTCAGTAGAGGAGGAAGGAGCCATTTCAGACCGTTGCTGCGATGTTGCTGACCGATCAACTAGTTTAATAAAAGAATTAGAATCATCGCTTCAGAACGTCCGTTCATCACAAGCGAATATGAGCGAGTCGGGTTTTAGAAAGACCGGGCCCGTGCACTGTTCATATTGGGCACATGCTTGAGTGGACTTACACTACACAACACAAGTAAATATGGGTGAGCAGTGATGGCTAAATCAGACATAAATTAAGCGTTTTGACACTGATTTGATGACCTACTGTATACAATAATATCATTATATCAAGTCTTTGCATTCATATAGTAGTATTCCATATCTTCAAATCATGTGATCATGTATTATAATGTGAAAAACGTGAAAACGATGTGAATGAAGATGTTTGTGGACTTTTTGTTTTTAAAATTTTTTTCCGGTGTTTTGAAAGTTTCTAAATTAAGTCTCTTGAAAAAAATAATGTTAATCGTGAATTAAGAGTTACCTTGAAATTAATTTGAAGTACAATGGAACAACACAAGTCGAAAATGTGTGTCATACATCATCAATTAACCACAACTTAATCCTGTTCAGGAACCCACAACCTAGGTCACCGTGTGGCCCATAAATCTGTGACAAACTGGGTAAAGATTGAAATAAAAGGATATCAAAAAGTTTCCCCTGGAGGTGCCCCATAATCCGCAAAGACATTCACAAGGAACAGTGAGATTCGATTTTTTCAGCAGTTGGATCCTGTTGACAGATGCGCTTCCTTATAAACACAGTTCGCCGCGTTTTTGCAGAGCTGACACAGTCATATGGTCGTCTTAAAGCTATACAAGCACTGACACGGGGGATTGCTATGGGAGCTCAGAGTGTGCACTGGTGCATCAGTGTTCCGGGATAATTGATGTGAGTCTGACCACTTGTTTCATGTCTTCAACTATCTAACTGATTAGCACTTGGGTTTGCATTGTCCCGTAGTGCAAAAGTTGTTTTTCAACCTTTTCCAGCACACTTTGTTCAATTTAAAAAATCCAGAGGGGCACCTCCAATGGTACCTCAATCAAAGAGCAATTGTGTTGAGTTGAAAGTCCTGTAGAAAATCCCTTTTAATTTGGGAAAAATTGCAGCTGCTGATACTCGGTTGTCTCAGTGAAAAATGAAACACTGGCATCGACATCACGTCTCTGTTCTGGACATTCTGCAGCAGGTCTCAAGCTTCATAACCACCCACATTAGTTTTTACAGCGTGTCTTGCAGTTCTGGACAGATATTTTGTTGTTGAGTGGATCTAGGGTGACCAAAAGCGTAACCGGAGTACCTGTGAATCCCAGGAACCGCTCAGGACCAGGAGAGATTGTGTGACTGCAAGTTCATTCCTCCTGTGTTGCTTTTCATTTGATTTCAAGCAATTTAATTGGTTGTATTTTAGCATCCCTATGGACAACAATTTTCTGTTGGTTGTTTGAGTGAGAGTGTGTGCTTGGCGTTGGTTCGGCCGGATCATCAGTGTGTGTAATTTTATGTTTATTAATACAACTGTATTCATGGTTAAGGCTGTTTCCTTTATTTAGCCCATGCTGACGTTTCTTCTGACGGTTTATAGCAGCGGTCACCAAACTGTACCAGAAAGGGCTGCAGTGGCGTGTTTTTGTTCCCACCAAACAAGCTCACACAGTTTAACCAATCAAGTGTCATCTGAAACTAGCAGCAGTCAGACACGTGTTGACGGAAGTAGATCCACAGTCAGTCACTGTTGGAGTTTGATTAACCAACAACCTTTTCAAGGGGGAGCTTGTGGGAGGGTCGGTTCCCCCCAACTTGGCTCCGTCTCTGTTGGACCTGTGCGGTCCTCTTTCTCCTTCAATGGACAGAACATTCCACGTGGGTTATGCGCTTCAGTTTTGTCTGCATCCTCCCAGGTTTGACAGGTTGCACAATGCAGTAGCCCACTGTCATCAGGAACAGTGCTTAGCTTCTGCTGGAAGTGTGCAGGGTGGGGTTTTACTTGATGTATATCTTCGTCCAGAAGAGATGAGGAAGGTTGAAACCCATCCAGGATCTTTGGAGGTTAACACTCATGTTGCATCACCATCATTCACAATGTTGGTGGTCAGGCAGCTTCTCGACATCAGTGGACCTGACACTTGCATATTTTAATGTGCCCATCCTCCTGCGTCACAGATGTTATCTGAGATTCGCGGTAGGGGGTGATAACTTTCAATTCAACCGACTACTGTTGGCCCCGAGGACCTTCTGAGGTCTGAGGATTCTGACCTACCTGGACGACTGGCTCATTCTGGTGACGTCCTGGGAGGAGGCGCTCGAGCATATGGCAAAGGTGCTAAATCACATCAGAAGTCTGGGTTTCACAGTTAATCTCTCAAAGAGTGCGCTGCCACGGCTTCCGCACAATACCTGGGGATCCTCCTCGAGTCTCGCCTGATGACAACACGGCTCTCAGATGAGGAACAGGTGGTTGAGTCTGTCGGCTCAAGCTCGCCTGAGCATGGCGTTCTGGGAATCACGTCTTGTGGCAGGGGTGCCAATGGGCTGGGACAGTGTGGGACGGGAATGGTCAGTTCCGACACCTCATATCAAACTGTTGGAGTTGATGGTGGTGGAGAAGGTTCTGCTTCAAGGTTCTACTGCACTGCTGTTGATAGGACATCACGTGATGGTAAGTTCAGACAACTTTACAACAGTGGCTGTGAGGGCCCTCTCTGCACAACGGTGGCGGCTCAACAACGATGCCACCACTCACTCAGTTTCAGACAGAATTTAATAAACAAATAATTATATACATACAAGGGGCACATACACATATTTTGATGCCATCTCCCACGTGTGCTAAGCCTGGGCGTGGACAGGATGTCCAGAGGAGGCACTCTTGCGGACCAGTGGGGACTCACGCTGTTGGTCTCTGACTCGGTCTGGCAGAAGTTGGGGACAAAGCACCACTGTGGTTCTCACTGAGGGCCGTGGACAAGCCCACGCTCGAGGTGAATGCGATCATCAAGGGGTTCTGCTTGGTGCCAGGTGGATCAGGCCCTTCTGTTTGGAGTTTGGACCCTTCATACCAACCCTTCTCTGAGGCCGAAGGTGATCACATCTGAATACCGGTCGCAGGTGGCCATCTTGAGGTCTTTCATCCTTCTCATCAGAATGAGCAAGTGGAAAGAATGCACCAGGTGTGTGCAGTTTGTGCTTTGTCATGTTATGTCAACAGAATTGGGGGGTATCAGACTGATGGACAGACTGTTCATCTGCCACTCTCAGAGGGAGACCAGTTTCTTCTCAACGGCTGGCACATTGGGTGTAGGTAGTGGGCGGTGCGCCAACCAGTGGAAGTCTCAGGCCGAAGCCAGTCTCCCCTTAATCAATAGCGAAGGCAGTTAGAGGGCTACGCACATTAGGGATGGACAATAACCTATTGTGCACAAATTCCGCAATGACAATTCTGCATATCATGATAAATTCGATAAACATTGGACTTGCATACATGAATAAGATGAGACCATGACGGTACGCCACGCTGTCCGGCTCTGCTGCATTTAAACTAATTTTTAATACAGGAAACCTATGATGGTGACACTGGTCGACTCGGAGTCTCTGAATCAGGCAGTGTTTGTTTTATTAGAGTGATCCAAATGTAATAGCCTTAAACAGACGGTGTATAAAGCAAAGGATATGAGGACTCAACAACGATGCCACCACTCACTCAGTTTCAGACATGAATGAGAATGAGGCATCGTGGCAGAGCACTCCCCTTTGTAACACCACCAGACAAAACCAATCAAAACTCGATACGTTTTTATTCCATCACACTAATAAGTTTCCTGACACAGTCGTCTACCTTGGTTCATATCAACACATGTAGATCTCCCGCTGCGCTGGCGCCTCAGTGAAACACCGTGGTGAAAATAGTTGATATTGGACGGACATCCCCTCCTGTGTTGGCGCCGGTGTCCTCTTCCACGTACCCAATTAGAGTTCACACACTCTCACAGGCAGCATCGTTGGTACTATAGGCAAACTGCATTGAGTCCAGGAAGGGAGCAGTGATGGATTTCAGGTGGGATAGAACCAGGCGCTCAAAGGACTTCATGACCACAGACAGTGCCTATGGTCTGTAGTCATTTATTCCTGTGATCATAGGTTTCTTTGGAACATGAATCATAGCAGAGGATTGAAAGCAGGCTGGAACATGATAGGACTCCAAGAATGCATTGAAGATGTCCGTGAACATTGGAGCCAGTTCAGAAGCACAATGCCTCAGGATGGCAGGGGTAACTCTTGGTGGTATCTCGAGACAAAGCTCTTTCGGCTCAGAAGTCTGAGATGTGAACACAAGCGAGTCAGGTTTTGGCCGTTTTGGTCCCAGCTGGAGACCTGCACTTGGTCTTTGGAGACTCTCCACAGAGGGTGAGCTTCTCGCCTCAGGCGACTCAGCACCAGATGCTGGAAACTACATGTACAACGCGACTATACACAAACGTGATAAAAAGGTAGGGTCTGATCAGTGTCTGGGCAGACATCATTCAAAAACAACTTCTCTAACTCCCAGAACACTGAGGTGTGCAGCTGGGAGCTGCAGGAAGCGCAGTGGTCTGGGACTCACGATGTGTGTGGCTGTTTGACAACTCACATGTTTTTGCCTTTATTAAGATGATAAACACCTGATTTTTTATTGACAGACAGATTTTCTCAAATGAATCATGCTGCGCTCTAGAGTAACCGTTTCACTGCTGTGATGTGGCTGCAGCTCAGCTGTCTGCATGAGGAGAACTGCGAGTAGGAAAGACACAGCTTGATTTACTGAAGATCACCAGACTATTTATTGATCATTTCCGACGTCTGGATCTGTACTTCAATGATTAAAACCTTCTCGATCGTCAGTAATCTCACTCACTTTGTTCAAGGTGTTGTGAGAGCAGCGTGGATCAATCAAGACACTCCATATTATGCAGCTTGTTTTCACTATTCCCTTGTAAAATAAACATGACAACACTCTTTCATGTTTAGTTTTGGCTGTGAAACGCCACATTCTGTGACAGCCATGGCAGAGCACCGTCATCAGTTCAGTTCTGAGGTGAGGACGACTCGTAGTACTAAGAATTGACAGAAATAAGGAGGTCAACCCGATGGTGGTAAATAGGTTGTGGCGCAGCTCATGACGACTTCCTTGAGACGTGCTTCGTCGTGGGACACAAACCAGCTATTTTGCGCGGCGAATCGAACTCAGGCCACCCGAGGTCAGGTCAGGTCAGAAATATCTGATCAGGAGAGGATGTTTTATTTAATTGTTTCTTTTTCACCCCGAAGCGAATGACACGTCATCATTTCCTGTTTCTGTTTGTATCAATGTGTACGCTCCAATTTAAAGTTTGAAGAGAAAAGTGCTTTTCTACAAAGTTAGTGAAGACAGAATTATAATGGCTCCACAGATTATTGATATTTTACGGGTGATTTCCATTGCATTCCTGATGTTTGATAATTAAATGTATGTTTTGCAGTTTTATAGTATGTACAGTAGATCACTGTGACTTGGTCATAAAAATGGCACCCCTGATCTGTCAGCCTTGTCCTGAACTTTGACTTCACTACATTCATGTCAGAAAGGGCTGACTCCCTGGGGTATGCAGAGCCAGACAAAGCAGGTCCTTTCAGAGCTACTCAGTGAATCTTCTTGTAGTTATCTGGTTCTACTAAGCTCCAGAAATGCTGAGATCACTGCTAACTACTGCTTACATTGATTTGACGGTTTGCAGTCTCAATCTCCATGTCTGGATCAATACAGAAACGTTCAGGCCCTGAAATCTCACTCATGTCCACATACATGAACGGGTTGGCTATAACAACACAATGGGCTTTTTGAAGTCAGAAAGTCTGCCTGCAAACTCCTGCCAAAGCAACCTTGACAGGAGGACACAATACTTGGAGGCACTTAAAACACTGACTGCATCCTAACATACTGTACTTCAGACACCACAGGAGAAGGGCTGACACTTTCTGTTCATCACTTGCTGAGTGCACAGTGACAGCTTTGCTCAGAATGATAGTGGTTTTCAGGTGTAAAGAATCCTAACTGTAACATCATGCTAGCTTAATGAGAGGAACAGCTGTTTGTGGAACTAAAGTTGCGATGCTGCCAGTACGCCCTGAGGAACGGACCTGGTGAGGACAGATTGGAGTGGATTCATTAATATGTGTGCCACAAACAAGGCTTCTGCTGTTGCATCTTCCATCTTCATCATGCATGTTCCATCTTCGTGGGTTTGATGTGTTGTCTTTAAAGTTCTGTTGATCGACCTTACATGCTTGCTCCACATACCATAAACATATGCAATAGACATTTTGTGGGGATTGGTGCTCAAACCAGAAAAAAAGGGCACCCATCACAAAAAGGCTGTTGTTGGGTCAGTCCATTTGGATTTGCAAACATTATATTTTGACATCATAAAACACGAGATGCAATCAAACCATTGACATATTGAAGAAAACTTTAGAGCAATTTTTCATGCAATGCAACACTGGCATATTGGTTACAGGACATCCCTGAGTAACCTAAGGTGGTCTTCGTCTCTTAAATTTGTATTTTACTGATTTCTCAGTGTGGTTTCTAACAGCCAAATGATACATAGGGTAATCCATAAAGATCAGAACAAAGCCTATCAATGCCCCAGCTGAAGGGGATTACACATTGTTTAGCTGTCTGATCGTGCAGGTCATGAGGAGGAGTGACAGGGGCTGCTGAGCTCTGTGGTGCAGGCAGGGGTATGATTGCCCCCAGAACCCAAACAGATTCTCTGTCAAATATCTATATATTACATTGAGTTGGTATTGATGAGATAGTAACTCTGTTTTAGCTAAATGAAGCACTGATGTTTGATTTGTTTGCGAACATTATTCCCAAAAACATTTTTTATGAAGAGGATGGAAGGTTGGCTGAGTTTTGCTGTTTTCTCAGCCTTTTTAAACTAGTACTCTGTTTTGTTTTGAGAGGAAGATAATGAAGATTCTAAATTACCCCAACAACATCAATCATCAATCAATACATTGCGCAATATAATCTTTTAAGTGTATAATCACTTCTTTGAAGACTGCAATAGTCATGAGACGTTTCACCTCAAACTTGCTCATAGTTTTATTGGTTCAGTATGTGTTAACACATAATATTGTCATGACATGACATAATAATGTTGTGTCATGTGACGATAGCTGTTTTAGCAACTTCAGTGCTCCAGTTGTAAACCTTCTGCTGTCTGGCCTCCACCTTTGGCTTCTGTTTCTTTCTTTAAACCATGGGTAGCTTCGTCACTTTTTCCATCTGTTCAGTCTAGATCCCAGGGCAGTGAACAGCATCTCTGCTCTCTTCAGCCATCATGGTGTCAGAGCCACGACAGTGGTGTTGCAGGAACAAAGACGGACTAATTCTGATGCTGGTTTGTTTTCTGAATGCAATATTGTGGGGCAGTAAGGCTGATTTATTTGTGTGGCATCAGTGGAACACAAAGGACACATGCTTTTCATAAAACATCAGTAGTGGGATAAGTAGATTAAAAAATGAGGGACAATTACCTGATAAAAGTTAAAACAACAACATAAATCAAGGATTTGAGAGAAACTATGTCCAATGGATCAGATACAGCAAAGTAGCTACCAAAGTACAAATAATTGTTGCTTCTATCAAACTGCAATGAGCCTCAGAAAGGTAGCATGCTGTTAAAGGAAAAATAGACAAGATAAGATAAAAAAAAATAGATGGGATAAAAAATATCCATTCTGTGTGCTGTGCAGCTTGAAACTTGTCATGTTTCTGATGTTGATGTTGGTTCTCAGTGTTAAACTTATGAACAACACTTGCTGTGGTGAGGTTAATAAATGAAATGGTGAAAATGCTGCAAGCCAATCTGCCACTGACTGCGAACAGCCATAGAACATATGAAACCTCAGGCGCTGTAGATTTCAGTGATGTCCCATCAATCTGTTACATCCATCACAGAGCCAACAGTCACAAACCTTCCAAGAAAATGTCATAGATATGACCTGGGATTTTAAGCCTCAAAGTATGATGTGTCAAAGTTGTTCTGCTGTTTGTATCAAAGGTGATGCATGTAGGGAAGTGAACAAATGTGATACATGGTATCTGCTTTTCATGGCATTGTCGGCAAACCTGTGTGTCAGATGATGACAGGTTGGAAGCCGTCCTTTCCTTTCATATCCGTAAGAACACTGTGCTTGCTAACAGCAGGCACTAAGACACTCTGAGGCCACAGTATTCAACTCAGTGAGCAGCCATCAAGCAGAGTGATCAGGAGGTCCAGAATTCCTGGAGTGGTCAAAATAATAAAAGAAAACACATTTCAGAGTAGAATTGAAGAATTCAGAGAAACTATCCTATTTTCTGTGGGTTTTCTTTGCATTGCTAGATTGATAGCATGAACAGTACTGTGCTGGTGAGGAAAAAAGCGAAATAATGTGAAGGAGAATAAATGTTGCTGAAGTTCGAGCGACAACAAACCCTGGGGAAATTACCTGATTATATTCATGATACAGTTCACTGGTTGAGTGGGACTATCAAAACAGGATTATACTGGAGACATTGTTTTTGTGGTGGAACCAACTTAATGCTCACTGTCTCCTCCCACCTTCACTCACTGTGTCTTCTTTTTAGTGTAACACCGTCCTCCCTTGGTCTTGAGATATGATATCAAGATATCAGATAAAAATATTTAAGAAACAATGCTTTACACTAAAGAATAATATGCATTAATTAACATGTGACTCATTTTACAGCCCAAAATGAAACAATTTTGTTCTGAACTGGCTTGGTAATGATAAACAAAAAGAAAATGCATTTTGATGACTAAACTAGCAGCAGATGAGACAATCATGTGTTGGTGCCAAATCTTTTGTTTTTTAAAAGTGTGTTGCTGTTCTTAAATCCTTGCGATTATTGTTTTCCCTTTTGTTGGCATACAGAAATTATTCTTCACTATAAAGGTACTTGTTTTTGGTTGCCATAAATTATATATATATATTATAGAATCTTACAGCTTTATTGACAACCCTCTAAAACTTGTGAGGACGGGCCAAAATGTTCTTCTCTTCATGTTTCTGTCTTGCATGCTTTAATTTTGTCAACCTGCTCCCAGGTGTGACTTATTTGGATAACTTTCTAAGAGTCAACTACAGCTGACTACAGTTGGTGTCAGTCACCAGCTGCTCCTTCTTTTGCTTACCCTCTGTAGAGGACCCAGTACCCAGTTTGCACACCAGTCCAAACATCAAGGCCGCTTTCACTGAGGTTCACCCAATGTTGTCGTTGACAACCCCAGGTATTCACTGCCAATATCATTTCCAGCAGAATTCTTTCAGACTGTGGCTGGTGGCTCCTTATTCTGATCAGAATCAGTTTAAGATTGAGTTACTTAACTGCACTTTCAGTTAATCTAATGTGTACGTCATTTGGTAATGACAGGAACTTTTTTGTGATCATGTTAGATATAAAGTCATCGCTTTGAGTGTGTTGGGTCCCAGCCTCTTCGGGACTGGGGGTGAATTAAATTCCTCCCTTTATCCTCAACCGATTCTTAGGAAATTAATGTGAGAGATTAAGGAATTTGGTGTCAAATTTGAGATTGACTGGCATCTACTTCAGGATTGAGTATAACCACAATGCTTTGCATATTTACAGCCAATAAAATGAAGAAGGCAAGCTACAAATTTAAGTATTTTCTTTGTTAATGGAGGTATAATTGTCACCAAAACTATTGTATTATCTAAGTCTATTTTATGGATTATATACCTGATTGTTGAATGGCATTTATTTTTATTTTACAATCTTTTCTCAATCTTCTTCTTTATCTGAATTGATAGACTGAAAGCCGGTTTTGCATATTGCTGCCCCCCACAACGTTTTCAGTGTTAAGATTAAGGGAGCCGAGGACACATTTGCTGTGTCAGGTGCACCCTCTACTTTTGCAACGGCATATCTGCGTGCTTGAGATGACTCGTTTTGTTTTATCATCACATTCGAAGAGAAGGTCAACACAGCAATGGCATCAATAAATCACGCAAACACATGTTCCTCTACCCAAGGCCTAACAAATAGCATAACAAATAGCATTGCCTGTTAGAGGGCAACAAACTTATTCATAGAACTGAAGTTGTGTTCAGTAACGATTTTTAAGCAAACTGTCAATTCATTACTTCTTACTGTTTAGTTTGTTGATGTGAAAACAGCCTTTACATTCTTTTTATTAAACAGAGCGAAAGTGACAATCCATGTGGTTTTGTGGAAAATGTGTAAAATAATAAGTTGGATAAAATTCTCTTCATGGAGTCAATATAATGACAACACATGTAAGTTGAAAAAAAGAAATCGTATATCATATACTGGTGTCATCTAACTAGTCTTTAACAGTCTGTGGGCTGGTAAAAATGCCTACTTCTGTCCAAGTAATCTGCTAGAGGCTACATTTTAAAGCTTGTACAAATTGTGTCTACATGAATGAATGAAACCACAATAAATTGCTAGACTTTTACACGACTGAAAGTGGGCTAGAATTGAAACGAATACTGATGATCGAGAGTCATAAAGACTAAAAGGAGGGTCGGGCTAAACATGCTGCGCAAATACATATATAACACTGAGTGGAGTTTGGGCTGAAACACTGATAACATAATTCACATTGGCAATATGTGAAACCCAGTATAGATGAAAACATTGACTGCATACAGAGAAAGTGAGTCGTGCACATGACACATGGATTGATCAACTATGATTATTTAAAATGTATCTTTTAACCTTTTTCTCATCTGAAACAGTTTTTTTTTTTCTTTTAGTAGTTTAGTTCAGTTAAATTAAATAATGAAAATACATCATTTGCTCTGGTGGAAAAACAAAATCCCCAAATACGCAGTTATGAACTGAATGTCCCTTTAGTAGCGTATCAATGTCAAATAACATATCAATTTAATCCCAGCTATGTTGACTGGGTATTGGGAGGGGGTTTGGCGCGACGCCCGGTGATTGTCTAGCGCCGCCCTTGCCTGCAGTTCCGGCTTTCTCCGCTGGTGGGCAATGACGCCTGAGCGCAGAGCTGCATGCGGGTCAGTGCTGCTTCCACATCATGGCTCTCAACATACCTGGTGTGGTCGTCATGATGCTCTTCTACCTGCTAGTGCTCGCCATTGGGATATGGGCCTCCGTCAAGTCCCGGCGAGAGGCGGAGAAAACCCGCGGGGACAAAACGGAGCTGGCTCTGCTGGGGAACCGGGGCATCAGTCTGGTGGTGGGAATCTTCACCATGACAGGCGAGTGGACCGGGCGGTGTGTGACGGCACCATATTAGGGGGTTACGTTGTATTACCCTCCGTTGTTCATCGAGCTCGCGTGTACGTCGACTTAAGCCTTTTGTTCGTTTGTTCGTGATAAAAAGAAAAAAAAAAACGAAAACGAAAAATGCTATTAAAACGCTGGTAAAATAAGCAGAAGTTGTCCTTGAATTAAGTTGGAAATTCAAGCGACCATGACGGAATTGGAGGATGAGCTGAATCATCGTGTTCCTCAGTAGTGGGGCTGGACCGTCCTACAGCAGCCGCAAGTGAAATGGAATTGTAGTGAAATCAAAGTAGTCCAGTTTGTGTCAGTCAGTGCAGCAACTGGGGTCACCAACCTCTTGGAAAGAGTTACCCAAAGGGCACCACCAGCGTAGCATACTGACACACACATTTTTGAAATAACACAATGCAGTTTTTAAAGATAAATGACATTCATCTGAAATACTGATCACCTAATTGATTTTTAGCAATCACAAATTCACCGTACCTTTTTGGATGTTATAGCTTTGGGGATTCTCATGTGGGGTGACTGGTGCCCCAAGTGTTCACTCCTGTTGTCATCACATGGGATAAATCGCCAGGGGTCTGGGAGTGCGTTCATCCAAGTATATTCACTGTGTCTCCAGACACTATCAAAGATGAGTCTTTGATCCCGTTTTTGATTTTCATGCTGGGGCCATGAGGTGCTCAGGAGAGCAATTCTTCACTGAAGAGAACATGTGAAAGCATTTGACTGTGAACTGGTCTGGGACTCTGCCATAGTCCACTGTGTGTCCATCCTTTGACCACGAGGACTTTGTTAAGTTTACATTTTTGTCCCTTCTTGAAATCCGTGTTCTTGTACGAGCAAAATAACATTCCTTAAGTACATGAAGAAATGAACTCCCAGATCACCCTAGTTGGTTCTCTTGATCTGAACTAGTGTTTTTTTCTGTGCTGTAGAACGTCAATTTTGTCCCACACATAAGGAAAGTGACACAGAGACATTACAAGGAAGAAAACTTACATTTTGGCAAACAGGCTGCTGCAAAACTTCAGTGCACTTTGCTTTCAAATGCAGATGTGTGATGTTTTGCCTTATTTCCACATAAAATGACACGCATGCGACACAGAAAGGTCAACTCTTGCAGGGATGTCATCAGTTGTGTCTGTCTCTGCAGCTACCTGGGTGGGTGGCGGCTTCATCGTTGGTACAGCGGAGGCTGTGTACAATCCATCCATGGGTCTGATCTGGGCTGTCATGCCTATTGCCGCCACAGTGTGTTTCATCATTGGTGAGTTTTGAGTGATGCCCCCAGTGCCATTTGATTTAAGAGGTGTATTCTTCAGTATGTTAGCAACTTATCCTTACCAAGTGAAGGGAACTGAGCTTCGGTGCAGACAGTTGAGAGCATTTTAAACCAGATAAGTCACATGCATATTTGGTATTATTCTGTCTTCCCCCCCCCGTCTCCATTTTATGTCAGTTGCTCTGCAAATCCGTCCCCTCAATGAGTCTCTAAACCTTGAGCTGTCCCTCTGATATACTTTACTGCTTTCTAATCTTGTCTTTCCCATGTCATTCCAAATGAAAACCTGAGCATCTTCAACTCTGACACTTCAGACTATGCTTCTTGTCCTTATAGTTAAATAAGGACTGTTTGGCATAGACTGTTTGTGGTGCAGTTCAAATGGTGCTGCATCTTCCCGTGTCCAAAGGCTGATTATCTGAGATTAAGATGGATTTTAAGGCATGTGATCAATGCTAATAAGTCTCCCACTTATCACTTTGGTCCAGACCTGAGACCCTGACGTATGCGGCTCATTTGAAAAACAACATGTTTTGGGGGGGTTAAAGAAATGGACTGGGTTTTGTTTTGACCAAATTTTGTTTACCTATCAGCACTTTTTTTCAATCAAACATAATGTAACGATTTTAACTTTAACGCAATTGTCATGTTTCTTTGTTAAGGGTTAGATTGGAAATCTTAAACAATCCTAATCTTAGTGCGTTTAATTGTCTTAGTCAAATGAACAAATTGTTTTCGAAAACTAAGCAGAGCTGACTGTTTATAAGTCACGGACACAACTGCAGTCACCCACAATTCTAAATACATGCACTGGTCTAACAGTGCTTCCTGGCTTGTCAATAGCAGTAATGCAGGTCCTCACAAAAACCAAAAGTGGCTTTTATTGAGCATCTTTTTCTTTATTTCCTGCTTGTCTCACAAGCTTCCTGAGCTTTTTAGTATTGTACAGGTGGTAGTGAGCTATCCACTGGGCACCACAAACAAACTTTCTTCTGTTAACAATAAAAACCCTTCAGGTGGTTTGTTGGGAGATTAATATCAACATTCCGGTTCATTTGAAATACAACATTTTTGAGGGGTTAAAGAAATTGACTGTTTTTTTGTGTTGATTTTTCAATCAAACATCATGTAATGATTTTAACTTTTACAACTCTCATGTGTTATGGTAACAGTCTTGGGTAGTAACTTGGTGATTATACAGGTTGTTTATTCGTGTATTTGATTCATAATTGTCCTAATTATGGATTATGTCAACAATTACATGACACTGTAGCATTTTGTGTTTTGTATTTATTTGACCCTGCTACAATGCTCAAACATTTCATTGTAGAACATAGGATGTATCTGTTTTAATTTGACATGTAAACAAAAAAACGTTAACAGAATCTACATGAACTGGACTTTCTTCTTTGTTTGCTGTTTATTACCCAAAAAAAGTGTTTTATTTCCATTTGCTGCTGCTCTATTTATTCATAAAAGCAGATTTTTCTTTTGAAATATTTAGAGGAGCAGGAGCAGCAGCGTTTGTTCAGCTTGACGTCACTGCAGCACTTAGGCTGCTCGGTCCTGATGATGTCATCACTCTGGTTAGTTCTGCACCTGCTCAGCATACGCTGCTCATGGAGAGAGGGACTGTCAATCAGAACCACTAAATCTGTGGACCAGCTTCTCAGCTGGATTTCACTCTGTCCACTACTTTTTCTAAAGGGTTGAGGCTCTCTTCTCATGGAGCTATATTTTCTGTTTGTAAGACAAGGACACAACTGCAGTCACACACAATTCTAAATACATGCACTGGTCTCACAATACTTCCTGGCTTGTCAGTGAGCATTCAAGTGCACATTCTATGGTAATGCACGGTCCTCACAGAAACCAAAGGCGGCTTTTATTGAGCATCCTTTTCTTGTTTTTTGCTTGTCTCACAAGCTTCCTGAGCTTTTCTAGTTATATACAGGTAGTGAGCTATCCACTGGGCACCACAAACAAACTTTCTTCTGATAACAATAAAAACTGTTAGAACAACCCTTCAGGTGGTTTGTTGAGATTGCTGACTAAAATGGTCAATTTCTGGTCATTGGGACAGATTAATACCAACATTCCTCCTCCACATGGAGGTCACATGACCTCACCCATGATCCTCTTAGCCACGGTCTTGATTCAGTGATGTTGGATAAGAATCTGACTTCCCAGACGCGCATGTATGACGTGACTCACATCTTGATGCTATTTTTTTTTTTCATTATTTGGACAAATCTCTCAATCAGGGAATTTATTCTGCGTAAAAGCATAGCAGTTTTTTTTTTTTTGCAACAAACTCAATTTTTGCTTTTGTTTTGTTCTCACGAGCCCAATAGGCCAGTATTTTTCAGTGTGGAAAACTAGTGTATTGTGAGAGCCTGTCAGGTGTGCCGTGGGAAATGATCCAGTTTCATCTTTTTTATCCGGAGATGGAGGCGGACCATGATGATGAACATTAAATAATGAACTATTACCTGTTGACAAGCTGCCAACATGAGGACATTACAGGGATTCAGTCACATTCTTTCTGTACACTATCGACGTATGCTGACTCATCACTCGCAGCACGCCGTGCAATGCTCCAGTGCTCAACTCGCAGTTGTTTTTAAACCTGATGCGCCTCTAAAGTGACCACGCACACCTTCACAACAGAATGATGGCCTGCTCCTTGACGACGGCAAAGACAGTCTGCGCCACATAGCTAATGGCTAATGTGATGTCTCCATTCAAAACTTGACACTGGTGGACCGTCAAAGTTTGCTTTGTGGTTTAAACTAAATGCTGAACCAAAGAAGGTTGCTCCAAAATGTGAAGCGAGAAAGAATCGTTGTTATGAAACAAGCTGAGGTAAATAAGATTTGTCTGGAAATTCACCAAACTAGAATAAAATCATGCAAAAGACATTGTGATAAAATTGACCCCTTTCTGGAAACATGTTTAAACAAATACATTTTCTGCTATTTGTTTCTGCAAATAGCATGCCAAAATAACTTTTCACAAATTAAAAGGGATTTTCTACAGGACTTTCGGCAAAGCACAATTGCTCTTTGGCCGAGGTGCCATTGGTGGTGTGCCTCTGGAATTTTTCAAGGAACAAAGTGTGCCACGGTTTGAAAAAAGACTAAAAACACTGCCATAGGCGATATTATCTGGCCCCACTAGAATCCCACTAGAAAATCTTTGTAATTGAACAACCATTTCAAACCATACCAAACTCTAAAAATAAGGACACAGTTTCATGAAGCCTCATTAGGCCATTACTACCCTCCAGACATCCTGAGATGCCGGCTACCTCATGACGTTCTGTTGTGGATCATGGAGGTTCCCAAGATCATTGGGGAGTGTATTGATATCTGCTGGCAGCTTTTCAAAAACTATTGTGGATAAGCACAGTTCAAGTGAGGTTATTTCAAAAACATGAATCTATAATATTATAGTAAGTATAGTATAAACTGTAGTCAGTACCACTTAGACCTGAACTAACTGGCCTATAGTATTACGGTATTTGATTTAGGTATTAAGTATATATTTATGGAAAGCTTTTCTAAACTCACCCTCAGGAATATGCGCTTACATTTGTATCTCAACTGTAATTAAAGGCACTATTATTAAAATTTTAAAATCCCCATGACATCTCTTGGATTTTACTCATGGCCAATAGAGACAAATAAATCAGTCCGAGCTGTCAAAGAAATTGACAAAACGTGTCGCGTCATAACTAATTCTCAGCTCTGTGCTCTAGACGACATAGTTTGAATGAATACATTTCGTTGCATGTAAGTGTAACCATTGCCTGCAAATCCCTCAAACAACAAGTGACAAGGTTTGTAGCAGAGTTCCTTATCTAATGTGCAACATCCTCTTACAAGGGCTTTGTTTCGTGGCTTATACCATGAACAATGTGCTCACTACGGATACAAACAATACACAACTTTTAATATGTAAAACAACGGTTCATTTTGGTAAATCTTTGGTACAGCAAACAACATGAATGAACTTTTGTTTTTCATTATTAAAGGAAACTGTCAGACATTCTGTCTTCTCCTCTGATGTCCAGCTTCAAGAGGTTTATTTTCAAACTACATAATAAATTAAAGATTGTAAAATACATAATAAGAATCAATAAAAAAAGGTTTTGGTGAAGGTTGCTCAATTGACAAATCCATAAATGATTCTTCATGGGTTTTGGGGACCAGTTCCTGTAATGCCTGGAACTCAAGGATTGCTCTGGTAATGCTGCGGTGTCTTGTATCAGAGTGAACACATACGCTGTGGGAAGGATCTGAACTAAAATGATTCCTACAGTGCAAGAGTGGTTAAAACAGGAGGCCTGGGTTGTGTTTCATTGCTGCCAATATCTAGAAATGAACTGCACAAATCAGTTTCTGAACCCTTTCAGCACCAGGTGTTGGTTTGCAGGAACGCATACATGTATTAAAGCACTAGTTCTGTGTGCACTAGATTCAAGTCCCTGTAACGAAATGGTCCGGGCTCTGCTGGACATTGGTCAGTTTATGTCTAGGGGTGATACCGATGAATCTCAGCAGGCCAATACCGATTTCTTTTTTCTTTTCTTTCCTCAACTAATCATACACAAAGGACAATCAATTACACAAACCTAAAACAGAAATAATACTGAACATCACTGTACAGAAAACATTTTGTGGTAACTTTTAAATCAAATAAATAAACAATGAAAAAGGCAAAGTGCTTCATATAAACAAAATATGTTTTATTCCTTTTTCAATATACAATGAACAGCTCAAATCCTCAATGGAAACCTCAAATGGTAAATAAGGGAATGCCTCAGAGCCTGACAGACCACTCCTCTTTTAATCGACCACATGTCCAGGGTATGAGTATCTGGGGTCCAGGGGTGCTATTAACACAACAACAAAACACAGCTGTTTATCCAAACAATAAACTCCATTAGCATTGGTTTCGCTTGCCCTTAGCTCTGGTTAGCATTCGTTCATCAGCCTCTTAGTAGTGCTTGAATTCGGTGTGGTTATTGAAGGCCAAGTGTCTTGTTTTAGTGCTATTACTGAGTCTGTGGGTACGCATGTTGCAAACTGCAATTCCTTTGTCATTTTCTTGCATGGAGAGGTATTGCCAAACGACTGACTGGCTCTCATGTCTGCAGCTGCAAGTCTACGCTGCAGCCACCCGCCTGCGTCACAACACCCAGTGTGATTTTGTGGAGAAATGCCTGCTTTATTTTGTCACTTTTACATTCTGATCTAAAATTCTAAAGGGTAATTAGCATTTCTTATCATGTATAAATATAAATAGCATATTAGAGTAAGTATATAAATCATTTTTAAAAAATCGGCTTACATTTGTCATTTGATTGACCGATCTGACGTCATAGATGCCCATATTGGCGCTGATAAATTAGTGCAACCCTAGTGGAGTGAACCCTGGGAGTCTTCTATTGCAGCTAACCATGTTGTGAGCAGAGAGTTCTCGGCTCGGAGCACCCACTTGTGGATGTCCACTTGGTGCTTGCAGAATGAAACCTTATTGTCCTCAGTGTGATTTTCAGCTTGTGCTGGAGTCCTTGCAGAACATGCTTTTGAGCTGATGGATCAGGTCCAACTTCATATGTTATTGTAAAGCTGTCAATCTTTGTTGGCTTAGGCATCAGTCAGTAGAGCAAGTAACCTGTACCAGCACTCCACCTCCCCTGATCTTGTCGAGGAGTCTTTGGTAACTTTATGCCCGAAACCAGCCCCAAGGTGATTTTCACTGGGTATGGTGTTTCGCCTTGAGGCTGTTTTTTCCGCTTACTCACTCGGAGACTGATAAGACCTGTCTCCACAACTTGTGTCCAGTGCACTAGTATGCTATTTAAGGCCGGTGCAGGAGTTCAGCTACACATACTGACTCTTCCTTGGGTGGGCTCAGTCCCAGTACATCTTGCTTGGTTTGATTTCATAAGAACCAAACCTGTGGTTTGTGGGCCTTGCAGAAGCCACTGATCTTTGGCACCAGAGGCAAAAACGCACACTGTGGTTGTATTCAAATGGGATAACAAGGCGAAAGTGCACCCATGCGTTACAGGAGGGCCTGCTCTGCCCCCGGTGGGTGATGCTTTCATATTTTTTTCTCAGCAGCAGGACACGGTCCCAAGGGGTAAGCAATGCCCTGATAGACATTCAAGAACCACGGTTATGTTCAGTCACCCTGGACGTCTCTGATACTGGAAGTAGTAGTCCCCAGAAATAGAAATATTATTTATCATATATCAGTCTCACATAGGGATGCCGCGATTCGGGTTTTTGCTGCCGATCACCGATAACGATCGCCAATACAGATCACATGGATTAACAATGAATTTGTCAATCAAAATGAGACCTTCTGTGTACATGATGTGAAAAAATGAACTCATGTGAAATCATTTTAATTCAGACATGTTTTTATATACCTCTTCAAGGAGGTAAAAAATAGAAAAACCCTGAGAAAGGCTGGTCATCTTGCTCTGTGAAATTAATAGTTATTTTTCGTCATTCCAAATGTCACGCTGTGTGTCCGTGGGTGTTGTTAAGCATTAGCTGTGCTAACAGCCTGCTGCTGAGGAACCAGCGGTCTCACTTTCATGAGCCCCAAAACTACCCGTGCTCCGTCAAGTGCTAGCACTTTAAATGGCGTGTGTAATTTGACGGCGCTTCACTGCACTGCATTTTCTCATGTGTGGATGCCAAAACGTTACATGGCAGATTGAAAGAACCATCACAGCAGATATTCTGCTGCTTATTGAGCAGCAAGTAGGGAGGAGCGGACACTTCACAACCAGCGGGGATCGGTGACTGATCGATCGGAGCTTCCCTAGTCTCACATATGGCTTGTTTGAGACACAAGTCTCTCTGGTTGTTTGAACTTGTGACAACCTCACAATCTCATCAAGACATTATATCTACATTTCACCGTTCTTGAGCAGTTTTTGTTTAAACCTCTTAATTTCCTGTCTCTTGGCTGTCTTCAGGTGGTCTGTTCTTTGCTGAGCCCATGAGGAACAACAAGTATGTGACCATGATGGATCCATTCCAGATCAAATATGGAAGAGCAGCCACTGCTGCTCTGTCAATGGCCTCGCTTGTCTCTGAGATCATGTGGGTGACCGGAACCCTGATAGGACTGGGTGAGGGGTGTCAATGTGTGTGGGTGTCATTGTGTCGAGTGCGATCAGAGCGCAGGATTAGCCTACTCTCAAAGAGTCTAAATTTAGTGGAGTGTTGAGCATGTGAGGCAGCTGCAGAAACACATTCACCCAACATACACACACACACACACACACACACACACACAAGGGCATGCACAGACAGAGCAACTCAAAGACACCCACAAAGCAGTTCAGTTTTTGTGTCATGTTGATATTGTTTTCATTTGTGAACAACGTTGATGTTTTGTGTCCAGGGGTGACCATGAGTGTGATCTTGGACTTGTCCTACACAGTCAGCATTTGGATCTCGGCTGCGGTGGCCATCACCTACACTCTGATGGGCGGCTTGTACTCAGTGGCCTACACTGACATCATCCAACTGATCCTCATTTTCATCAGTCTGGTTTGTTATACTGGATCTGCTTGATAGATCTGAGAGTTGCTGGGTTGGTGTCTCAAGTTTTTATCTTCTCAGTGGTTGTGCATCCCCTTTGCCATGATGAGTCCAGCTGTGTTGGACATCACAGAAACTGCATATAACCGGAGCTTCCAGGCCCCATGGGTCGGGTCTCTTGAACCTGACAGGGTCTGGAGGTGGATTGACAACTTCCTGTTGCTGGTAAAAACACTGGAAGTGGAGTGTTAGACTTGTCTTGGGTGTTTTCAAGTTTATTCTTGCTGATCCTCTAGGGGCTGGGTAATCTGGGTCTCCAGAACTTCCACCAAAGGACACTGTCGGCCTCGTCTTCCTCCACAGCCAAGATTACCTGCTTTGCTGCAGCGTTCATTGTCCCTACACTAGGAATTCCACCAATCCTGATCGGAGCTGTGGCAGCATCGACAGGTGGGAGTCATAGAGCCGAGTAGTGACCTTGTAGTTTGAATTTGCCAGAATGCCCAGTCGAATCTTAGAAGTTCACCACCTAGGTCTGTTTGTAATTTTGTTTTGATATTTCTGTGTTTATCAGCATGATACGATGATCATGTGGATTCATGGTTGGACAGATGGATGGATGGATGTGGGGATAGATTCATGGAAGTTTATTCATTGTTGGCTTGATGAATGAATGGAAGAGTGTTGCATGATTGGAATGTCTTGAGTAATGGTTGTGTTAGCTTGTGTTATATATATTGGTAGATATGTGGAGGGATGGGGGATTCAGAAAGATGTTAATATCTTCTTCACTCTTCAGATTGGAACTTGACCTCGTATGGTTCACCGTCGCCGTTTGCTCGTGGTGAGACGGGTCTGGTTCTGCCTATTGTCCTGCAGCATCTGACTCCCAGCTACGTCTCCATCATCGGGATTGGAGCTGTTGCAGCTGCTGTGATGTCGTCAACGGACTCGGCTCTCTTGTCTGCCGCCTCCATTTTCACCTCCAACATTTACAAGAGCATCTTGAGGACTCGAGTGAGTTCATTCATTCTTCTCATGGATATTCCAACCCAGTCTTTATCTAGCTGGACAACATTGTACTGAAAATGGGTCTCCATCCCTTGAAGCATGGTCCTTTAAGGACATCCTTTTAACCTTGCTTTGTTTTCAATTGTAACCTCACTGCACATGATTTGAAACATGGTTAGAAGGCTCAAACCTTCCTGTCAATCGAGAGTTGCATTCTGTGTTGAAAAGTGGACGTGCGCTGATTGGTGTGATATCCACAGTCTCTATAAAACCACTTCCTGGAACAAAAATGTGTTACTATGCACATAGTGCGACTATGGTAGCACTATGTGCAGTCTGCAGTGTATGAAGAATGTCTTGGTTTCCACATTAAGACATTTAGGGGGTGACGACTTGCCATTGTACAAAGTGAACGTCAATGTCAAAAAGTGAATGTCAAGAACTCAATGCAATAGCTCATCTTTTGGATGTGGTGGGAACTGATAAATCTACACTGCTAGGTGATGCCATCATGTGACTAGGGACCAAAATCGCAGTCATGTTTCTGACACCTTGTTGAACATAAAGAATAGAGACCATTTTGAAGGCAAAAGGGGCACCAAAGAACTAGGTTCACACATCCAAGCACAGAGGATATAAGAAGTCTACACACCCTGTTCAAATGCCAGGTTTTTGTGACACCAAGATGAATAATTTCGCAACTTTCCACCTTTAGACAGGGTTGTGTAGACCGCTCATGGCATTGTTCTAGGACTGAAGTTGAATTGGGGTAAATTTGTCTGTGAAATCTGGTTAAGGATGACATGTTTGTGTGGTGTGCACAGGCGTCTGAGCAAGAGATCCAGTGGGTGATCCGGGCCTCGGTGGTGGTAGTGGGTCTGGCTGGAACGTCGCTGACCTTCCTGGACAATAGTGTGCTGATGATCTGGATGCTTCGGTCTGACCTCACGTATACACTCATGCTGCCGCAGATAGTCTGTGTTCTCTTCTTCAACTTCTCCAATGCTTACGGTGCTGTGCTGGGTTGTGTGACTGGCATGCTGCTGAGGATTCTCTGCGGCGAGCCCCTGCTGGGCCTTCCACCGCTCATCAAATTCCCAGGATGCACACTGGTAAACGGCATTTACATCCAGCACTCTCCGATCAGAACCATTTGCATGCTGTCAGCAACCGTAGCCATTTTGTTTTTTTCATACGTGACACAAGTGCTCTTCCGACGTGGAGTGTTTCCAGAGAAGTGGGACATTTTTGATGTGAAATCTCAGAACGCCACACAGGGTAACACCAAATTTGAAGTGAAGGCAGCCAAGGTACCGGAAGAGCTTAAGGAAGCAACGGAGAACAGTGATGTCTGTGAACCCATGCTGGAGTCGGCATGCTAGAAAATGTGTGGACTCAACACGACGACTTTTGTATTTATAACTCACGGAAATGAATGCACCGTCTCTGGCGTCACTTTCTCAACTAAGTGTGTGAACAACTGGTATTGAGCAACTTTACAGCATTTGGACACATGAATTGTAAGCCTTATCTCAGCAGGTAGTCGCAAGTGGTGAGGGTTTCAATCAAGACCTCCTCCTTGGTTTATTTCCTGTCAAAAATTGTGTTTTAAGTTTTATGTATGATGAAGAAATACCTCTGGAATATCATCTTCTCAATTAGATGTACCTAGAAGCAGTTGAAAGCAGTGACGTGCAGTGAGGTTTATGGCTGGTGAGGCATTGACTAATAATCAGATTTACAAACACATGAACCCTACAGAGAAGCCTGTTCACCATTTGATAGGCAGCAGTTAATAGGTTATGTTTAAAATCTCATATCAGTACATTCAATTAAAACAACAAAAAAACGTTATGGTCTTACCTTAGTCCAGACCAGTTTAGAAAATTGTTTGAGTTTAGATATGTAATCCTCCATTTTGAAAGTAAGGCCAAATTTGAAGAAAAAAATAACGGATAGCTGCACTTGACTTACCAACGGTCGTTTGATGTCAATTATTGTGTTGTCGTTCTGTTGTCACAAGAACAGTAGTAGGTGGCTGCCTCACTGCGCTTCTCTTCTTAGTATTTGAACAGTAAATGTGAAAAATCAGCCATTTTGAATAAAAACCTTAAACTGGTGAAATAAAAAAAACATTAATTCATAGTGTAAATCAGTGGATAAATATAACCATTATACATATATATATATATATATATATATATATATATATATATATATATAATTGACAGGTGAGGCCCTGCTTCCCCTGACTGCACGTCACTGGTTGAAAGGTAACCTCATGGCATGGAACTGCCCTTTCTATTATTGTTGCATAAAGGCTTCATTGCAGTGTACAATAAACAAATTTACCTTACAGACAGAAGAACCTAAGGTAGGTCAGCAGTTATAATCATTGTATGATCAGGCAAGCTAAGCTCATGCACAATCAGATCAACAGTTACAATGAAAACTGCCCATCAGAGTATGTCCAACTGTGTCATACTCAACCACTGAAAGTGCAGTATAGTGCTGTTGTCTTCTGTTGTTTAGTTGAATGTATTTCTCAGTAGAAATCAATTCAGCATTCAAATAAAAGCGCTGAACACAATTTTGAATTTTGCACTTTTATTCCATCAAGGACAATGATGGAATTATGGTTAAGACTTCCTCACTCTGTCAAGTGTGACATATGTTTTAAACAATACCACTGTTCCTTTTTTTATTAGATTTAACTCGTTCTGTAATTAATTTTAATAAAACTCCAAACGTGTGGTAAATTTTAAAAGGCTCAGTTTGTTTCATTCATTGTATATGGACAACACTTTAATGATAACGCTGCAGCACAGTATACACCATCAGTAAAATACAGAGTAAATCAGACAAAGTGGATGAGGATTTTGTCAGGTATTGTGGAAAATATACGTCCCAACTGGTCTGGGACGATTGTTCTCTGAGCACAGGAAACATCATGCAGACCTCCACACCAATGAGACAGCTCATTGGCATGTCAGTTAGCAAGCCCAATATTGTGATGATGACAGTCCTTCAGAAAAAAAGAGACAAGAGTAAGTAACGCTTCAACAATTTATTTATGAATGAGTCTGAATTTACATGACCTGCATTCAGCCAGAAGTAAAAGCATCAGATCAGAGAAAAAGGTTAAGTATGAACATTGATTCTTCCAGGTCATTTTTTTGCTCATGACACCGCAAGATCACGAGTGTGACGTTGGCACTTCAGCTGGTGGCTTGCCGTCCAAACTCATCCCAGCTGGGGGTCCACGTCTCGCCTCCAGATTCATGTTAGGGTCCACATATGTGCCTTCATATACAATTTTGTTTCTCATTCCCTCCTGGATCATCCTCCGCTGGGACCGTAACCTTGCATTATTTAACCGGCAGTAAAACCTAGAAAACCATTGGAATATTTGAGTTCAGAACGGACAGAATTCAATGGCTAATATGTTCAGAATGAAACTCTTTTTGGCATCGTGGTGCATGGGTATATGTCTCATCATGCCCAGCCAACAGCAGAAGGTCAGCTCTACGGATAGTTTGGTGTGCATTTATGAGGCCCGGGTTCTCCCAGGATTGTTTCACAGCATGGGGGGGCTCTTCCCCTCCACCTGACAGTTGAGGAGGAGAATGGAAGAGCACCGATAAAGTCCATACAATCCTCCTCAACAGGTCTCCATAAGAGTGAGGAGTCCTCATCAACTCACAACAAATAGCACTGTCATTGTGAGTCAAACTGGACCACGTCGAACAAAAAACGAAAAATCAATTCATTTGCACACGCAAGGGATTATTACTATAAATCCTAAAATGCCAGACTGGGTTGTGTACAATAATGCACTTTAACTGTCAATGTGTCAATTGTGTGTGCCAAAAGCGCTACGGATCATACTGTCAGAGTCGGGGCTGAGTTCAACTCTGACAGTTGAAGTTCTCTTTAGCTATTTAGCTTTAGCTTTATTTAGCTATTGTTGCAGTGATCAAATAGTCTGTCCAACATTGTGAAATGGAGCCATAAATATGAGTGCTTTTCATCACTCTACCTTACTGTTGACTGATATAAGCGACCGCTGACAAAGTCACGCATCTGTGTCCCTTGTTCTAAACCAGTTCCTAATGGCTGTCTGATGAGGCTGCAGTGTCCTCATTTCCAGAGCTCAGTAGGTGGCGCTCTCAGTTGAAAAATGAAATGATTGTTCAAATCCAAATATTGTGACCACCTATTTCTGCTTATTTCATTCGGAAGGGATATGAGCAAATAAACCAACCAAGAACATTATCAACAGACATTAATACGACTCACCAGGATCCAAGTGTTGTGACCAGAAATCCTGCAAACCCGACATTAAACGATCGTCTCACTCGACCTGCAGAGGCACATTGAATTTGGTTATTCATGAGACATGGAGATTCACTATTCACTGGGGAGTCATGAGTAACCTCAAAATTCAAATTATTGCTTTGTAAAGTTCTCCCGCCAGAGATCTTGTGAATGAGAGGTAACGAGAGTCAAGCTCAATGTGACATGACTATGTATCAAGTGCAGCAATAATGATATCAAGGTGGGTAAAACCAGGGAGCTGATGGTGGACCTCTTTCCACCTGCACTGGTGAACATACTGAGAGGGCAGCAGCATCATACAAGTACCTGGGTGTGCACCTGAATAACAAACTGGACTGGACTAAACACAGGGGCCAGGGCAGGCAGTTCCTGCTTTGGGGCGCAGAAAACACTCTTGACTTGACTTGACTTGACTTGCAGCAGTGCCATGTTTAAAACTTAATCAATTTGGTTAAGACACTGAAATATCTCCACTTCTCATCCTGCTTTGCAAAGCAGGCAAGAATAGATCATGATCAGAAATCAAATCACAAATCATCATGAATAAAAATGAAAAGGAAGAAAGTCACACATTACCACCCCTGAATATACCTCACCTTCAATATTCCCTCTAAGCTGCGCGCTTGTGCAATTGTGCACAGCTGATACGATCGCAACAAAAATTGATCCTGAATTGAATATAAATTACCGCAATTTCTGGAATACAGGGCTTCCTGCCGTCAAGACAAAGCCTTACGGCATTAGCTCAACAAAATGGAGCGATGACGGTGCTTTTTGACCGTGTGTGTCCTTAACCAGCAGTTTCCACAGGTCCTTCGGTGCAGTACGGTACGGTAGCCTCAAGTGGACAAAATTCAGTCTCACACCAGACACATGATATCCAGCGCCCTCGGTCTGGTCTAATGTGCCTTCAATGACTATTGACTATATATATATATATATATATATATATATATGTGTGTGTGTGTGTGTGTGTGTGTGTAATATACAAGTCCAAAACAATTTTATGCTTTTATTTTTTTTAATATTTTAACGCTATTATAAACTATTTATTATAACTATTTTAGGTCCGGGTGACCGCTCAGAGAGTTTGTTGGTTTGCTCAGAGACATGAAAAATTAGAGGGAACATTGGTCACCTTTCTGTTTTCGCTTCTTTTTCTAGACACACTTTATAGATGAGGACTTGAGGCTGCAATAATGAATCGACTGCTTTCAGATGGTTTAAGTTACCTGTACGATGATTTAGCCCTACACCGCACTAAAAGGTCCTATACACTTACTTGTAGCTAAGAAATTTAGCAGCCCTGCGGCCACTGACCCTCCAGCTCCGTACAGGACAGCTTCGCGGGCGCATGGCGTCTTCTGGACATCCAGTATCCACAACAGTCGGTAACCCTAGCAACATAATGTGTAATAAGGAACATAAGGAGCAGGACATTCGGGCATGTTGTAATGTCAGGTTAACGTTGTATTTGTCATTTGCCACAAGTCAAGTAAATGAAGAGCTAATAGTCAGTGTCAACTATTATTATTATATGCAAGCGGTTCATAACATTTTAAGAGTATGTAATAATGCCAGCGACAAAAGGAAAGACAGCGATTAATAGCGATGCAATTCAAGGGACTTTTTCGGCTCTGTTTTGGAGGTCGACCTTCCAACAACTAAACCTTCTTATGCCACTCACCGTCTGGTCCTCTTTGTCGCCACCAGACATGTTTAAAAAGATGTCAAAAAACGAAACAAGATCGTCAAACAGACAAACATAACATTATTATTTTGCTTAAATTTCATAACGCCATGACACTGACGCGCAACAGCGATACGACCGACCGGATGTTACGTATATTTATTTCCGGTTAGTATTGCAAACGTGATTATTTTAGTTGTGTTTCACCATATTCCCGTTGGTTCGTGTTATTTGTTTTATTTTAAAACTTTAATGGCGTACATATGACGTCTTGTTTAAAATAAAATTCAATCGAACATTTCAATGATCGTGGCCATTTCAGTGCGCGAGCCACAATATCCGTGTCCAATCCGCACGACCCGTGCACGCATGCGCAGTGGCGGAATGGCGGTCTGCCTGGGTTCCCCATATAAAAAGCCAGTCCGATTTGTCTGTCATAGACTGTTCAAAATTGTTCTTTTCTGTGCTTATCTTTCATCTTTCAAACAAATAAATAAGCATTGAAATAAATTAGGATATGAACACAAATTATTGAGTCATTATGCGACAACGGAAATTCAATGGTAACTAATAGTGCTTTTATGGTTCGACCATCTTTACTTAAAATATTCAGACGATTGTTGAAATGTGAAATAAACCATTGTTAAATCTCTTTCATGTTCATTCTGTTTTAAATTAAGGTAGCATCTTAACAGTATCAGTATAGCTCATGTTACTGCCACACCAGTGCTATAAATGCCATGGAGAATAGATCATGGCATACTGCAGCCCACAACAAGAGGGCGCTGTCTGTGCACTCATCCCTCAGCAAGTAGGTGCCTTAAATGGTCCCAAAGGAATGCAATGCACAGCTGTGTACGTGTTATTTAATCAAATCTAATTTAATTATTCTGTTAGAAGGAATCCCAACTCCAAAAGAACCGCTATTTCATAGGGGCGCTTCTCTTGAGTAAGTTTTGTTTTGATGTAATGTTACTCTTCAACCACACGAGGGCGTCAGAAGACAAATGACTGTGCTTGACAGCCTTCCCATGTAGTGGTGGTGGTCTCCATGCAGTACCTTGCAACTGGACAGTTTGAGTCAGCATAGGACACATGGCCTTTTCCCTCATGCCCCCTAAGTAGCTGAACGCCACTCACGCTCTTTTCCACTTCATAATTTAGTAGTTGTGTTTTATTGGGTAGAGTGTAGCTGTCTGCAGCGTTACCTACTGGCCGGTACAGTGGTGTATCCAAGGAGGCTGCACTCAATAGTGTCCCTAAACACTGATCAGAGTCAAAACATTAGACCGGCCATGTTTGATTGGTGGTACCGCACATGGGGTCGGGAGCAAAACAATTGAATAATTTTGACCACATGTGGTTCACAGCTTTATGCCATTATGACATTTGATGTAGGGCTCAACAAACCAAACTCATTTGATGCCTACATTAGAAAATACATGCAGGTGGTCAATGAAAGCTTTGCTTATCTGTGCATCTTCCCACAGAACACAGCAAGTCCAAAAATTAGGGGGTACGGGAGACAAAGTTGATATTTTATTGATTTATTTCTTCATTCGTTCATTCATTCATTTATTGATTTTCTGACGTTACACTACACTTTTGACCTTAAGCAAATAATCATCTGTTGTGTTTGTGATGATGGATGAGTCAACTGGAAACATTGAACCACAGTATCTAAATTTGCAATCTTTCATTGATAAATTGGTATTGGTATGTACAAAATAGAGGTGTTGTATGATCTTCTTTCTCTTGGCAGCATCAGGCGGCATCGGAAGCTGCATTCAATTCCCCTTTGATTACCCATTTGAGAACCGCTTTAAATAGCAACTGAAACCAGGCCAGTTGCCATCAGTGTGGATGGACTAACCAGGCTTCACAATGTCCTCATTCTCACAACCCACTAGATGGCACTCTCTGGATTTGAACAATTTCAATGAAACTTCACAGCATTTTTAAGTAGACATTGCTAAACATGGTCACTCGCCACCAGGGCATCGGATCTAGCAGGCAATGCCTGGTAGGTTGTCATACATTTTGAGCCAATGGCAAGGTCCACAATTAAATCTGTTACTTCAGTGCATTGCACTGCACCCTGGGTTCTATTCTTTTACTGTGCCTTAGAAAAGTATTTGCCTCCTTCCTAGGTAAGGTAAGGTAGATTTATTGTCAATTCCACCATTGCATATAGAGGATTGAAATGTCATTAGTCAGCAACCAGTGCAGTGACATAAACAGTACGACATTGAACTATGTATAAAATACAACGTAAATAACAAAAAAACAACAGGAACAACAAAAACATAAGTGTCAAGTTAACAATGGGAGTGCAAACAGTTGAAGTGCAACTAGGAGTGTGGGGGTGTGTGTATGAGTGTGCATGTGTGAATGAATAAATACATGTCCCTGAGATTTCAACGTCTCACTGTCCATACCGTGCCGCAGATAGAGCGGGGAGCGTGGATAGAGAGTTCAGCTTCCTGATGGCCTCGTGGGTGAAGCTATCCTTCAGTCAGCTGGTTCAGACCTCAGACTTGGCAGCCCTCTTCCTGATGGTAGCAGATTTTAGCGGCTGTGTGAGGGGTGTGTCGCATCTTGCATTCTCCTAACGGCTTCCTGTTGCATTATCCTGATCTGTTTTTTTTCTCTTTCTAGTTCTATCTATCACTCAGAGGTTTCAAATAATCAAACCAATTCTAACATTCAGACAATCCAAGGAAATACCAACCGCAGTTTCAAAATGATGATTTTATTTATTAAAGGCACAAAAAAAATCCAAACATATCTGACTTTATGCGAAAAAGTAATTGCCAACGGGTCGGGCCACCCTTGGCAGCAATTGAAGTCAAGCCTTTACGACAATTGGAGATGAGCCTTTCACTTGGCTCTGGAGAAATCTTGGCCCACTTGTTTAACCCCGCCATGTGAGAGGGGGTGTATATGAGTAAACATATTTATAGCATGAACTGTCCATTTAAGGTCACACCACAACATTTCAGTAGGATTTAAATCTGGAATAATCAGCGGAATTCGTTCTTCCATCACAACAAGTTGTCTAAGTGCAGAGGTAGCAAAGCAGTCCCAGGTGATCACACTGCCACCAGCATGTTTCACTGTTGGCATAATGTTCTTGTTAACAAACGCTTTGCCATTTTTATGCCAGGGCCCTTCCAAAAGTTCCAAAAAGTTCAATTTTTGATTCAGTCCGCAGAATGTTTCTCCAAAAGTCATCAAGATGGTTTTGGCAAAAGAGAGACGAGCCATTGTGTCTTTGCTGACAGCAGGGGTTTCGACTGGGAACTCTCCCATGGATGCCATTTTTGGCCAGTGTCTTTCTTATGTTGCAGTCATGAACACTGACCTTAACTGAGGCCAGCGAGGTCTGTAGTTCTTTTGATGTTGTCTTCCCCTGAGTTTGTTAAAAACAACAATAAATGCCACACAATTTTGTCTCACGTAATGTAATAGCGTTTACCACTGACATTGGTAACGTGTCTACTAAGTCTGCAAAGCTGATGAGTGACATGTTACAATCACCATCACTTGATTTACCAATAGCTGCTGACTTGGTAAGTGCCTTACTCCAGACATTAACATGGTACAGGCAGGTGTCCTCCTGTGATAACGTGTGGGATGAAGCATTGAGTATCTATCAGCAATGTGACACAGCAACACACTCAGTGGTGAAAAAAAGGGAGCTCTGGACTCAGTGGCTACTGTACACTGAGCACTGTTGGTTGTAGGGATGAACAATGTGACAAGGATGTGCACACTTCACTTTCTATCCAGTCATTGACAGCATTCTTTGTGAATTTCTGTAAAACCAACTGTGAGCTCATGAGAAGCGTACGGTCTCTCAACTGATAAAGTGACAAAGTGTCTTTCCATTTGGCCGTTTGTATAGTGCAAACAAACGAAAATTTCATTTAAGAATTTTGGAAAGAAACATTGAGAGCGGTGAAAATCAAAAACTTAGGACTGCAGTTGAGCTGCTCCACTCTTCCGACTGTGCAAGATTGCTGTAACCAGCGAGCTCTGCATTTTCTCAACATTTATCCAGTTGATTAAAAGAATAATGAATTAAATAAATTTTTCTGACGCTCCTCTATTAGCAGTGCGAGACTCAGTGATCTTGGTGCCTACAGTATAGAATCCAGAAGAGCCAAGGCCCTGGATCTTGATGCATTCGTGGACTGCTTTGGAAGACAGCACAATTGCTGCATTTTGTTGTTGTAGGTTTTGAATAAAATGTAAAACAATGTCAATTTATTATGTGATTCATAATATACATCGGTGATGACCCGTGCATTTTACACCTAGGGTTTCAGTCAAGTCCTACCCCCTCACATATATATAAAAAAAAAAAAAACCAACATCAACAAAAAAAACGGAACACAGCCATTCAAGAAGTGATAGAGAAGCAGCGGGGAATGTTTTGCATATGTCATATGTCCAGCCGGAATCTGCAACTTCAGTTCTGCCAGCGACAGTCATTATATGATGTTTCTTCCTGGATTTTCCGCAAATAACATGCGAAAACACATTCAGGACCACCTCTTCGATGTTTCCAAATCATTTAATACATTTGAAGAAGCCAGAAGCCCTGTTGTACACTCATTTGCATAGTCTCTGTTTTGTATCAGAAAGACTCCAACAAGACGGCCACAGTTTGCCAACAGTGGCGTAAGAAACAGTGCAGAGTGGAATTACACAGCTGCGCCACTGGAATGTCACCAAATATCTGTGGTTTCATTGCTCTGAACTGAGTTTGCCCATAAAAATCTGTTGTTCAGCCACAGGGTTCTGAGAGCAAGATAAGAAGAGCGGTTAGTCTGGAAATGACGGTATTAGTATCCAAACACAGGACGAGTACAAGTCACGTTCAATTCTAGATGGCCTTACTCTCCCCAACTCGTGATCTGATTGGCTGTCACAACTACCCATCAACTATATGTGTCCGTTCACTCTGAGGACACCTGTGCCTGCACTGTTGCTGCTGGAGGCCTTGGACATGACGACACAAGCTAGCTGAATTCTGATTGGATAAAAACTCTAACCTAGAAAAACAACACTGGGATATACTATGACGTGAATATGATTATTATCTATACTATGTATAACATATTTTGGGAAAGTACATTAAAAATTAAATTCACTTTTGTGATAAATATGCTCATGATTTCTGGTTATGTTAGGCGGCAGAAAAGGCCTTGCTGGCCCTGACAGCCCGCCGCTGGTATACATACATATATACATCTTCAGTTAACCACCACTTAGTCCTGTTCGGGGTTGTGGGGAGTGCTGGAGCCTATCTCAGCAGTCATTGGGTGAGAGGCAGGAATACACCCTGGACAGGTCATTGGACCATCGCAGGGCACTCACACCATTCACACACATGCACACCAAGGGGCAATTTTGGAGTCTCCAACTAACCAAGTGAGCATGTTTCTAGACTGCAGGAGGAAACCGGTGAACCCGAAGAAAACCCACGTGCACATGGGCAGAACATGCAAACTACAGAAGGCCACCAGTCCAACCTGGGAATGGTACCCACAAGTGCTAACCACTTGGCTGCCCGGTTCACAATATGTGTTCAAAATGAAAGCGTTATTGTTAAAATATAATTTTGTTATTGTTTTTGATGCGTCCCTGTGATTGAACATCGGCCCCATCTTGGCCCCTGTAGAAAAAAATTGGCTGGAACCACCACTGATTGCCGAGCGTGACGTATGAGGGACTGAGTGGTGATTGCCTTCACTTTTAATTAAAGTTGAACCAAGTTGTGCACATCCCAGCACTGCTTCCAAATATTATTTTCTTTTAAAAGGGGAAGCATGAAGTAAATATACAGACAATGTTGCTGTGTCCTGGTCCGCCATGTAATGGGCTGCCTCTGCACGTCCCAGAGGTGAGGCATGGGATGCAAAAGCAATTGATTTTCCAGACGTCAATCCCCAAAACACAGTTATACAAAACGTGAATATCTACCTGAAAGAATAAAGAATCCAAACAAGAAATACACTTTATTTACATTGCAAATGCTATCATTAGCTCATCGTCATGATCACATCCACCACATAAACATATAATGCAGTTTCTAAATCGGAGTGGGGGGTAATTCAGCAAAACCACACCAGTTGGATAATTTAGACTACACCGGTCAGGGACATGAAAAATCTGATGCAGACTCCCTTACAGACACAACCCTCTTGTTGGACTACATTGTTGCATTGTGCTCTGTGGCACTGGTATGTGGCGCTCCTAATGTAAGCTATTGCATTACATATATGTCCTTGGGCGAACTGAGTTCAACCTCTCAAGCCTCTAGCCACACCCAGATCTTTTGACTGTCATACCTGTTTTCAAACTAGGAAACGTATATAACTTGATGGGACCTGCTTGTTCAAGTAAAGTAGGATAATCAATCCTCAATACCATGCTGAGCTCTAGAGAAATTCTGGAAGAAATGACCAAATGTACCTCGAGAGTGCAGGGACCACTTATCCAAGAGGTCACAACAGAGCCCACGACAACATTCAAAGAAGTGCGGGGTTTGTGAGGCGGAAGAGTTTTTGTTTTCCTTTAATAATGAATGGAAATTAGTTGTACGAAAATTGCATTTTGTTTTTATTTGTGTGGTCTTTGACTGAATCAAATATTTGTATTTGTTTGAGGAACATGACAAACCTGCAAAATACCCTGGTCAGACTCAAAGCTCACTGAGGCTCTTTTTCATCGGTACTGAAGTGTTCTAGTCGCTCTGGGTTGATTAAGAATTTGGCAGATATGATGCCGTACAGTTACATATGCTGACATTTTAACATTTGGGCTCCAGCATGAGCTCATTTGTTCCGTCACTCTGAAACTGCGTAGGACGCTTCTGAGCTTTCACCTGGAAGACGTCCCATTTCTCAGGAAGCAAGTTCCTATTGAAGAGTTGTACCATCAGGGCGGACACAATAAGGATGCAGACGAAGGAGCTCAGCATGCAGATTGAGTTCACAGGAGCGTTCTGCACGTACAAGCCGTCTTCTACAACGCCCCCAGGGAACTTGATGACAGCTGGTATTCCAAGCAGTAACTCTCCACACATCAGCCTCAGGAATATTCCCAGTAAGAAGCCTGCTGCTGAACCATATCCATTGGATATTGGGAAGAAGAGAACAGAGACCAGCTGGGGAAGCATCAAGATGTAGGCGATTTCACCCCCTAGAATCCAAAATGCCATAACGCCTGAGTGCAGGAAGCTGAGCGATGTGCCAGCGAGACCAAACAGAACCACAGAGCTGCGGATGACCCAGCGCATCTCATTTTCAGACGCCTTTCAGAGAAAATAAGAGTTAGCTTGTCAGTGGAATGCAACAGAAATGAAGTGAAATTGATTTGATGATTCCCTGACCTTGGTCCTTAAGATCTTTTTGTAAATGTTTGAAGAGAAGATGGACGCAGCCGACAGAAGGGCAGAGTCAGTTGATGACATCACTGCAGCTGCAACCGCACCAATGCCCACAACAGAGATGACTGGTGGGGTCAGGTGTTGCAGCGCAAGAGGCAGAATAAGACCAGTTTGTCCACGCTCATATGGAGGTGGCAAACCATAGGTTGTCAGGTTCCAGTCTGAAAAAAAAAAACTTCACAACTCAATAAATACACTTAAAAAAACCTAAGCACCTGGAGACATGTAAGTCACGCCATTGCACATGCAAACAACAGGTTGAGCAATAACTGCATTAACAACAATCAGAAGGTTGCCAGACAAAAGTTGGATTGCTACTCCAGTGTCAGTAAACGCAAGCCTTTGCATATGGTAATAAGGCATCATTCATCAATTTGCACAGATAATGCAAATGGACTAACAGTTGTATCAAAACGTCTGTCACATTTATGTGTCACAAGTGTGGCACAGGCCTTTCAGGAATCATCACTATAAAGGAGAGTTTAACAGCACCTCCCTGAACTTTTGAGTTCTGTGGGTTTTAGCAGAAAAAATGTAACTGTACCATTACTGACGGTGCTGCCTCCGAATACGATCAGCTCAGGGGGAATACTCAAGAAAGCTCTGGCAGCAAAAGCACCAATGTATTGCTGAACATGTCAAGATGTTTGTAAACAATAAGTGAACGCCCCATGTCGACAGTTGTAGAATTCTGGACAGAATACACCCACTGATAAGTTTATATACAAACTGTTTCTACTTCGGTCTGTCATTAAGCTATTGTGTTGTGCCTTGTGTGAGGTTTAAATGCAATGCCCATTTTTATTTGTATTTGTTTTAAGGTCAAGGTGTGTCTTTAATAATGGCTGACAGTGAGACCCACAAACAGGGGTTTTGAGATCCACTGGTTAAGAGACACTCGGACACTGAGACACAGCTGATCAAAGGGACACTTGCCTGTTGAAGCTGCCACGGCTCCGATCAGCACTGGAGGTATCCCAAATGTTGGGATGAGAAAGGCAGCAGCGAAGCATCTGAGTTTGGCTGTGTAAGAGGAGGATGCTGATAATGTCCTCTGATGAAAGTCCTGGAAGCCAATATCCCCGATGCTCTATGGGAGGTGGGAAACAAAACCATTCAGGAATCTTCACTGTAAGCTGAAGTGACAATTTAAAGCAAAGTCAGAAACTATTTGTTGATACAGATGTCAGCTAAAGTAAATCGGAGATTATGGATGTGAGCTTCAGCCATATCAAGTGGGTGGATGGGTGGATATATATATATATATATATATATATATATATATATATATATATATATATATATATATATATATATATATATATATATATATATATATATATATATATATATATATATATATATATATATATATATGCTACTGACACATGTTGTTGCAGACATCATCCTTCCATGTTGCATGTTGACACATTAATGTAGGTTACGGTTTTCAATTGAATGTCTTCCCCTTTACCAGCAGTAAAAAAATGTCCAGCCACCTCCATGCCGTAGTGCCAGTTAGGGACCCCACCCAGGGTGGCTGGAAGGTCCCATTGAAGGAAGTGGTGGTGATGTCAACTGAGGATGGATTGGTGAAGACAAACGGGATGCACATCCACTGTGGAGACATAGTGGTGGGTTACTTTGAGATGGTCATCAGCCATTTCCATTTTTTCACCATACAAGAGCAGCATACAGACTTGACATTTCAAAAAGATTGATGGATACTGATGGGCTGATGAGGCTTCATGAAACAGTGCTCAACAGGTTATGTTCAATGATGTAGGGTCTCATTCACATAGTAGTTCCAATACAGTATTTAGTATAGTATATTTAGTGACAGAAAGAACTTGACTGTAAAAAAATCTAGTTACAAATACAGCGCAGAGTCTGGATGCTACTCACCGAGGTGATGAAAATGAGAACTAGCTGGATGATGTCGGTGTAGGCCACAGAGTAGAGGCCCCCCAGCAGGGTGTAGGTGATGGCAACACCAGCAGAGATCCAAATGCAGATTGCATAAGACAAGTCCAGGATCACACTCATCGTTACACCTGAGGAAAGTCGATTCCTTTAAATTTTGACTACATTCACTTTCTTGATGACCTGCTTTCCAGCTTTCTCCATTCACCTGGAATCAAGGTACATGCCAGATGTGATGTCATCACTCCGCAGCAGGGAGGACACAATTGGTAACCAGACACATTTGGTAGTTACACTGATTTGTTCCCCTGTTGCCCCCCCAACTCACACATGTGCACAGAGAGCGGAGACAGCAGCGTTTTTTTCCCACCCACATCCTAGGGAAGTTTTTTTGATGAATGAAGATTCATGGAATCCTAGGTATCCTTCTAGTATTGGCAGCTGAAGTACACTTTGACCACATCTTTAAAAAATGTCTTCTTTTTGCAGCCCTGACTGACCTCTCCACTAGGAACAGCAGCTAAGCCTTATCCTCATTGTTAAACATTGTTCAAATGGTTTTCACTTGAATGGTTTCCAACAAAGCAGTTAAGAATTTATATGTTAAAAAATGGAAGAGTTAATTAAAGCAACAATAAAGGATTTGCTAATTGAGGGTACTTATTTGTGGAGCTTTATTGTGTTCTAATGTACTTGGTTAAATGTGATATCCCATCGTTTTCTTATGTTTATTGATGTTGCAGCGACCACTGCACGCTGTTTTCCAGTCTGTCCCCGAGGATGCAAATTGGCAATTTGTAGCACCCGCAGATTTACAATGCGCTATTTCACTGGATTTATTTGTTTTTCTCACAACAGAACTTAAGGGCTCAGTAGGAAATGATTCTTGTTTTGGGCTTGTTTTCAAAGGCCTGGTTGCTTATTTGTCTCGCGGAATCTGGCAACGTGTGGATCAGGCTAAAATGAACACGAAACAGGTTTCTTTCCTCATCTGACTTGTGTGTAGTCTCTGAAACCTGCACTGCAATGATTCTCTCTTCATCTCTCATTTCTGTCTCTCCTGTGCGTAACGCCGTTCCCAATTGGCCCAGCGCATATGCACATTTTGACCAACCACGAGTGACTTTAAGAGAAATGGTGCCGGGAAGGATACACACAGTCAAACATAAGTTCGCAGTGAGCGCTTACTTTTATTGGTCTAATGTCATGAGGTTTCATGTCTTGACAGCAAGAAGCCCCGTTTTCGTTGTTCTGTTGCACAGCGTAGATATTTTTGTGCACTGAGAACGTTTCAGCAGAGAGCAATTGTGCACGCGTGCAGTTTAGAGGGAACATTGACTGGACCCATATTCTGTCATGAGTATAGTGAGCTACAGTGGTTACAAATGGCAAGTGTTCATGAAACTAAAAAATCAGTTTGACATATTGAATGATCTATCTATAGGACAAGGTAGATGCAACTAAGACGAACTCCTCCATTCTGGTCTGTGTCATCTACACGCGCACTCATCAGGGGGCCTCGGCATTTGTGGTGAGGCGCTTCTTACCTAAGCTGATGAGAGTCGAGGTCACCCAGACGATTTCTGACATGAGTGGGGCCAGTGACAGCAAGGCGCTCATTTTGTTGCCATACTTGATTTGGAAGGGGTCCATCATTGTGACAAACTGTCTTTCTCGCATCGGTACAGCAAAAAACAGACCACCTGCATAGGATGAGAAAAAAAAAGCTGTGATGAGTGGGACACCATTTTAATAAAGGGAAGAAAATCAAAATCGCAATGTCTGAATATAATGCAAATGCAAAAGCTTGAAAGGGCACTGAAAAGGATTTTTATTATTATTTATTATTTATCTCTGTCAAAAGTTTCTCGAGATCAACAAGATGGGCATCCTTAAAGAAAAACAACCATTCGAGTGGAAATGGAAAAAAAAAGTCCCTTACCTACAATGAAGGCCACAGTTGCTGCCACCGGCATCACGGCCCAGATCAGGCCCAGTTTGGGATCATAGACGGTCTCTGCTGTGCCGATGATGAAGGTTCCACCAACCCAGGTTGCTGGTGATGCACATTTTACATTTCTTTTTAGTAGTGTTGTAGTTGTAGACCGAGACAAGACCAAGACAGTTTATATAAGGAGTCTCAAATTGGTCCACACTTTGGTTAACCAATTAGGTTAGCTGAAACAGGCAGCACTGGTTTGACAGTTAACAGTCGTCAAACAGCATACAGGACATACTGGATGTAAGATCAGGTTCATCCACTCTCAAGCTCTAACGTGTGATCTACAGAGAGCTGCGCTCTTGCCATCTTGGTTCTGACTGCATACATAACACAGTGAGCTCTGCTTCAATGCCGTTCATTGTCACTCATCTTAAGAAAACTAGAAACACATACTGCTTTGTGGACTCAAAGCATGTGGTAATGACAGGATGACGTGTAACAAATTCAAAATTTCCAAAATACAATCAACATCAAAATAAATATGTGAATAAAAAGCAAAGCTCATTTCTATCCTGTCCCTATTCAGCATTTCATCAATTCTTTCCAAGTGGTCTAAAACACTTAAAATGGCGGTACCTACTTTTGTTAACTTGCTGAGCTATTGGCACTCGTTCACTAACAAAGACTACGAGCATGTCAGGATTAAAACAGATGAGTAAATCAAAATCCAAATTGTGAGATCCCTCCGTAGACCACCACAGGGCAAGACTGAAATAATGCAGGATTACTGTAACCCAAGCTTTTATGTTTTCCCCGAAATAGTCCAGTAGCAGCAGCAATGCAGTGGGGTCATTTCCTTGCCAACATGCTTGATTAATTGCCTACTGCCTGTTTGTTCTTATAAACTTGCAAACATTATATAATATATACATATTATTTACATATTTCACTTTTTCACAGTTGAAATCACATAGAAGTTGAATTGAAGAAATTCCTTGAGAAGGTCCAGACTCACCTGTGGTGGTGAAAATGCCCACTACCAGGCTGATCTTTCTGTCGCCCAGCAAGGCCATATCCGCATGAGCAGCTTGGGTTCGAGTCTCATCGCGTTTGGATTTAATGGAGGCCCAGATGCCGATGCCGAGGACCAGCAGGTAGAAGACAATGGTTGCAATCAGCCCTGGGACGTTGAGAGCCATCGTGTCAGTCTGGAGTGCTTGTTTGCAGCAACCTGCACATTTAACTCACGATTGTGGGAGGACAGGTGTGGTGAGGCTGGAGGCGGAGGGTGTGTCTGCACTTCGTGGCTCTTGAAAGTGATTATATGCGTGGATCAGCAGGAGCTCTAATTATCTTAATTCAACATTTGTGAATGACGTCAAAAAAGTCTCAAACAAACTGTAAATGTTTACTCCATTAACTGACTTCCCCGGGCTTTCTGTGATAAATATGGAATTAGTTGGAATAAGATATTGTGCCTATCTGTTCACTTGTTATGTTGTTTACCAGATCAATAACAAAGGTTTATTGACATGACCCCATAGCTAAACTGGTTATCCCAGCAAAGACGGGAGCAATACTCGAGCTTTGACTTGAAAAACTCACTCTCGGGGTACTGTGGGTGCAAGTTTGGAAGTCAGACTCCCGATAAGAAGGTTACTAACTGAATCGCTTTATTTATATTACATTTTTGAAACAGCCTTATTTTATTTATTTAACTGTATTGCTGTATTTGTTTGACATTTTTGAATAATGCACCTGGCCTAACCGGTTTGTGGATGGGTTTCACCTTTAATTTTGGATTTCATTTATGAAGCACAGTTCACCAATAAAAAAAATGGATTTCAAATCTTCTCTTCTTACTGTATTCAATTTTTTAATATCCTAGAACTCAAATTCTTTATCAAGGCACCTTTAGCAGATATGACATAAAAATGCGATTAAATCAATTATTTTCTTTAATCGACTGACAGCACTAGTTTATTTCAATCTCCAGTCTCCATTTATCAAACCTTTCACATGTATTTTTTACAGTAACATGTGGACACCATAGACAGGATGTGTGGGAGTGTAAGGATGAGATTTTGAAATTGATATTGTGCTTATTTTAACCAATAATTATACAGTCCTGTTTTTGTCTTAAAGCTGCTCCTGAAAGTGAAAGCAATGATGTTTAGTCACTTTTGGATGTGGTGTGATTTTGTTGTAGCGCTTGTATAAAGCCACACAAAGTGATGTATGATTTATTTTATTTTAAAAGAAGTTTATTCATCACTGTATCAGCATACTGTAATTGTTTTTGCCTACCGGGGCATTATTCTTCGGTGGTACAAGTTTTGTGATGTATATTTAACAAAAATAACAGCATATAGGACATACTGGATGTAAGATCAGGTTCATCCCCTCTAAAGCTCTGACGTGTGATCTACAGAGAGCTGCGCTCTTGCCATCTTGGTTTTGACTGCAAACCTAACACAGTGAGCTCTGCTTCAATGCTGTTCATTGTCACTCATTTTAAGAAAACTAGAAACACATACTGCTTTGTGGACTCAAAGCTTGTGGTAATGACAGGATGACGTATAACAAATTCAAAATTTCCAAAATACAATCAACATCAAAATAAATATGTTAATAATTGTGATGTGTAAACACCCCTTAAATTCAGTAAAAGGTCTTTTGCTTCCAACAGTGATTTTGAAACTGCAATTACCACTTTAATATTCGTCAAGAGAGACATTGGTCCTTGAAATCGAAACAAGAGTTGTATGAATTTTGTAATTTGTCATTTTGTCTGACAGTCTATAATCGATAAAAAAATGTCTATGGATCTGGGTTCACATCCTGTATAACAACAAAAAAATGAAGTTTAATTTCCTTTTCCTACTGTTGACTGTTGACGTCAATTGGTTGATTTGTGTTTATTTTTGACAAAACGGCGTCTTATATTTTTACTGTGATCCAAATCCTATGAACCGATTTAAAATGGGACATTGTCACAGAGAAATGAACAAAAACGAGGCAGAATGACAAGGTTGTCAAGGATTTGTGTTCATGTTTTTGTAGGCATGCACAGATCAAGCTAAAATTTGGTTTATCAAGCTCAGTTTGAATGAATCTCAGGTGGAGACTACACAAACAAAATATTGCCAGGATCAGGACAGTAAAGGCATATGGAGCCTGTGCTCCCTTGTCTGCTTCAACTGCTTCATCTTCAACCTCCAACTGTCTGAAAGGGTTGACCGGGTTGCGGTATTTCCAGTTGAGATAAAAACACTTAAAAAATGAGATTGAAGAGACGTTCACGCTAACAGTGCTTGTTTGCAGAACTGCTTTTGTGTTATTTCCCTCCATTTCTGCCTGTTTTTTTACTCTCACTCACTGTCCCTGCTGTTATAGACGATGTACCGATGAGCATCACCCGCCTCTTATGGGGTATGGTAGCTCAGGACATGGCATCTTAAAACTGAACTCTGAGCTAAGCGGGCACCTGAACGTGACCATCTGTCTTTAATTCCAGGAACTTCTTACACATTGCTGCTTGATTCTTTTTATCTTTGCAGACATTTTGTATTGATCCTGGTTAATCCAACCTGAGCACCTCATATGTCTAACTCACCCTCTGCTGTGCTGCTTCACACCTCCTGATGGCTCAATAAACAGTTCATTGTTACTCTTTTCCTATGATGAGAGTTGTGCAGCCAAGCAAGCACATCAGAGAAAGCAGTCCCTTAATCATATTGTTGATTGACGTAACTGCATATCTTTGGGTCACGTGTTAACCAATCAGATATAAGCTAGAACATAAACAGTCACGCACGAGTGAGTGTCAGACTGCTCCACTGTCGATGTCCCCCTCTCTCAGCCGTATGTCCTGTTCCACCTGCTCTGTCATGGTCCTTTTGCATTATGGTGTCCCAAACAGTGATCAGACAATTCCAGTGACATTCCGCTAACTGTGCAGTTGCGCTCTTACATTTTTCCCAGGTAATCCGTCCTCCACTGAGAGCATTTCAGGATGAAATCCACCTCTCCCCGTGGACTTAAGTCCAGACATAAAGCGCAGTTTATTTGGGTTCACAACTTGAAATTTGAGTCGAACAGGAATGATAGGTTTTCCTAAAAAAAATAAAAGAGATTTTTCAACAAAGTGCTGTTGGGTTGCTGCTGCATAACCAGTGCAACAAACTTTGATGGTGTGAATGTTCTGTCAACATTCACGTTCTGCTGTTCAATCTGAAGCCATTTTCATTTCCAACTCTTTGAGCGGAAATAAGTAAGTAAGTTTGTGTGTAGCTACGTGTGTGGTTGTTGTTGCAGGTTTGTAGAGTTCATTAATTGTAGATTGTTTAGTGAATACCTTTTTTGTATATTGTATCATTGTACTTTCACACGTGATCGTATTAAATTCTGCTCAAAACAACACCAGTGGAGGATGTGGTGCAAGAGAGAGTTTAGCTGGCTGCCTCAATCTCAATTAGGGCACTGGGTCACGTAGAGTGCAACGGTACAGTGCTTAAGCTGCAAGTGAGAACATGGACAGCAGTGTCATGGCTAGTGTGACAGCTGCAGTGATGTAGAAATTTTCGAAAAACAGAAAATTCCCTCCTGCGGACCCACCACCCACAGAGGGAGTCATAGGGGTCGGGTGCAAAGAGAACTAGGTGGCAGTCGAGGCCGGGGAGCCCGACGACCTGGTTCGTGTGGACATTCTCTGGCTCTTGGAACATGGAATGTCACTTCGCTGGGGGGGAAAGAGCCTGAGCTTGTGCAGGAGGTTGAGAGGTACCGGCTAGATATAGTCGGGCTCTCCTCCAGCCTGGGCTCTGGAACCCAACTCCTTGAGAAAGGCTGGACCCTCTACTTTTCTGGAGTTGTCCGCGGGGAGAGGCGGCGGGCTGGCGTAGGCTTGCTCATAGCCCCGCAGCTCTGCAGCTTCGTGTTGGGGTTTGCCCCGGTGAACGAGAGGGTCGCGTCCCTACGCCTACGGGTTGGGGACAGGTGTCTCACAGCGGTCGCGGCTTACGGGCCGAACAGCAGTGCAGACTACCCGGCTTTCTTGGAGTCACTGGGAGGGGTACTCGACAGTGCCCCAACCGGGGACTCCATTGTTCTACTGGGAGACTTCAACGCCCACGTGGGCAATGACAGCAAGACTTGGAAGGGCGTGATTGGGAAGAACGGCCTACCCAGTCTGAACCTGAGCGGTGTTCTATTACTGGACTTCTGTGCCACCCAAAGTTTGTCCATAACGAACACCATGTTTGAGCACAAGGGTGTCCATAAGTGCTCATGGCACCGGGACACCCTTGGCCGGAGGTCTATGATAGACTTTGTGATCGTGTCATCTGACCTTCGGCCACGTGTCTCGGACACTCGGGTGAAGAGAGGGGCAGAGCTGTCAACCGATCACCACCTGGTGGTGAGTGTGATCCGCTGGCAGGGGAGGAAGCCGGTCAGACCGGGCAGGCCCAAACGTATTGTGAGGGTCTGCTGGGAACGCCTGGCGGAACCCACTGTCAGTGGGGTCTTTAACTCCCACCTTCGGGAGAGTTTCTCCCAGATCCCGAGGGAGGTAGGTGACATGGAGTCTGAGTGGTCCATGTTCTCCTCCTCCATTGTCAGTGCGGCTGCACGTAGTTGTGGTCGCAAGGTCTCCGGTGCCTGTCGTGGCGGCAATCCCCGAACCCGGTGGTGGACACCGAAAGTAAGGGATGCCGTCAGGCTGAAGAAGGAGTCCTATCGGGTCTTGATGGCCTGTGGGACTCCTGAGGTAGCTGACGTGTACCGGCAGGCCAGGCGTGCCGCTTCCCGTGCAGTCTTGGAGGCAAAAACTCGGGTCTGGGAGGAGTTCGGAGAGGCCATGGAGGAGGACTATTGGTCGGCCTCGAAGAAATTCTGGCAAACCGTCCGTCGCCTCAGAAGGGGGAAGCAGTGCCTCACCAGTGCTGTTTACAGCGCGGGTGGGAGACTGAACCTCGGATCCAGGAGGAACAGTGTGGTTTTCGTCCCGGTCGTGGAACACTGGACCAGCTCTATACCCTCCATCGGGTGCTCGAGGGTTCATGGGAGTTCGCCCAACCAGTCCACATATGCTTTGTGGATTTGGAGAAGGCGTTCGACCGTGTCCCTCGCGATGTCCTGTGGGGGGTGCTCCGGGAATATGGGGTGCGGGACCCTCTGCTAGGGGCTGTCCGCTCCTTGTATGACCGGAGCAGGAGCATGGTTCACATTGCCGGCAGTAAATCAGACCTGTTCCCGGTGCATGTTGGTCTCCGCCAGGGCTGCCCTTTGTCACCGGTTCTGTTCATTACTTTTATGGACAGAATTTCTAGGCGTAGCCAGGGGTCGGAGGGGATCCGGTTCGGGAACCACAGAATTTCATCTCTGCTATTTGCGGACGATGTTGTTCTACTGGCCTCATCGGACCGGGACCTTCAGCATGCGCTGGGTCGGTTCGCAGCCGAGTGTGAAGCGGCCGGGATGAGGATCAGCACCTCCAAGTCTGAGGCCATGGTTCTCGACCGGAACACGGTGGTTTGCTCTCTCCAGGTTGGTGGAGAGTTCTTGCCTCAAGTGGTGGAGTTTAAGTATCCCGGGGTCTTGTTCTCTAGTGAGGGAAAAAGGGAGCGTGAGATTGATAGACGGGTTGGTGCAGCGGCAGCAGTGATGCGGTCGCTGTATCGGACCGTCGTGGTGAAGAGAGAGCTGAGTCACAAGACGAAGCTCTCGATTTACCGATCGATCTACGTTCCCACCCTCACCTATGGTCACGAGCTTTGGGTAGTGACCGAAAGGATGAGATCGCGGATACAAGCGGCTGAGATGAGTTTCCTCCGCAGGGTGGCTGGGCGCACCCTTAGAGATAGGATGAGGAGTTCAGTCATCCGGGAGGAGCTCGGGGTGGAGCCGCTGCTCCTCCACATCGAGAGGAACCAGCTGAGGTGGCTTGGGCATCTGATCCGGATGCCCCCTGGACGCCTCCCTGGGGAGGTGTTCCGGGCATGTCCTACCGGGAGGAGACCCTGGGGAAGACCCAGGACTCGCTGGAGAGATTATGTCTCCGGTCTGGCCTGGGAACGCCTCGGGATCCTCCGGGAGGAGCTGGAGGACGTTTGCGCGGACCGGGAAGTTTGGGCTTCCCTGCTCCGAATGCTGCCTCCGCGACCCGACCCCGGATAAGCGGCAGAAGAAGAAGAAGAAGAAAAGTCATATCAAACCTTGTCCTTGGAAAATTGTACCCAAACAAAACCCCCCTAATATGAGTGATCGAAAGGAAGCAAGGGCAGTGAACTGGAGGCCGGACAGTGGATTTACCTTTATCAGGGAGTAAAGAACACTGACTCTGTTGTACTTTGTGTGTGGTGAAAAGCTATGCTCCCAAGCAAACACGTTGTCTCAACAAAACGCCTGTCACTTAAAACTAAGAATGTGACCACTTTGTTGCAAAACAGAAAGCCGTTGAAGAAGCGAGTTTATCTTTCTTCCATCCCCACGTGTCGGGTAGCCTACAAAAGTTGAAAAACACTGTCTCAATTTATGGACTTAGTCAGCGTCTTGCCTATTTTCCACCCATTATTGCAGAGTTGACTTAATGAATATTTTTTCAATATCACATCAAACATTCATACTGCAACCATTCTTTTGTCATCAACCTGATCTGAGGGATCAAACAGGAGCAAAGTTCTTTCTTTTACTCATGTTTACACTTAACATATTTTTTATTTGCTTTGCTTTTTCTTCTACTGGGAAAGGCATAGGTAATACCATTACCCATTCATTGATGGTATGCTCCTGTTCCACTGTTTCACCAATGAATCCGATGGAACCATGTGATGAAAAAATGCAAATTATATTTCATCCAAAGGCAGCTAGGAAAAGTGTTCGGAAGTATTGAAACAACCCGATTTATTGGAGAAACAAACACTGATGGTCACGTACAAAGCCAGAAATGAATTACCACAGGCTCTACACACACTCAACATAGACTGGCTGAACATCAACAGATGAAGAGGGAACTTCTGCCGAGTGATGGGCTGATGAAGTTTCATGAAACAGTGTCCCCATTGTCAGAGCCAACTGGATGGCACTATCTGCCCTGGAATCTCTGGATTTGAACAACCATTTCCATTTCCATTAAAAATGAGGACAGTGTTGCAAACCAAAATCAACCGAGTCATCAAAACTGATGTGTGGTTATACAAATAATGTTCTGGCATAAAGAAAGAATAAATATATCTAGCTATCATCAACATTATAGCAAAAATGCAATGTACTCTTCCTGTTTTTAAACACTTTCAAAAGTCATGATATTGACTAAGCTCATCATTTTTATTCCCATATGGGAAGGGGAGTCTCGTAACATAAATATAACTTAAAATATTATTTGACAACTAAAACCATTGCATTATAAACTCTAGTGTCTAGCGATAGCAGTGCAGCATTGCCCATCAGATTGTTGAAGAGATGGATGTCAGAAGGAAGACATGCTTATTGTCTTTCATGTCAACATCAGAACTGTGACAGCCTAAATGTGGAAATACAATTGATTCTATAGTATCTGCTGTGACAAAGGGCTGTTCTCTGGTAGTTGGTTCCCTGTGTGACAAGATCATGTGACTGCTGACAGAGTTGTAGACAAATGTAGACAAAGGGAGGAAAGTCTGCCGGTTCTACTGACGGATGGGATTCTCATGACAGGAAGCAGGACAAGAGACATGCGGCCAAGTCACCAGTGCAACCCAATGAGCAAAAGGTCGGCCTTTTTGGTAGTGATGATGATGATGAGTCACAGTAGGTGGCGATCCCGGTGTAAAAGTGATATGAGCTTTCATTGAGATGTAAAGATTTTGGACATCTGAAAAAAACTACAGAAGACAAGCAGCATGACATACAAATCAGAAGCAAAATGGGAAACAGTCCAAGTTTGACTCTAATTCTGGAACCAACCTCTGTTATTGGTTCCAATGTGATGAGACGACTACAAGGAGGCAACTCTCCCAATGGTGGATTGTTTTTATTTTTCTGGCTGGAGATTGTCACTGGCAACAAATATTGTGTTGTGGAAAAAAACAGAAACATCAATGGACCTACAAAAATCAAGTAAACAAATTGTTTCAGAACTCAAGAATCCTGCCAAAAGTGCCTTTCCTGATGAATCCAAAACCTCAGCATAAGAAAATATAGACAATCAAAATACTGTTGAAAAGATGGAACAAGAAAAATCAAATACACTTCTTATACATCGAATTATTTTTAAGGTGATCATGTTGTTAAAATTTGACCCGCACAACTCCGAAAACTGAAATGATATACATTTTACACAAAATAGCCTAAAAAATGTAGGGTATTGTCTTTCGCTAGAAAAAAATAAAATTTTTCCAAACATTTTTTTGTTTGCTTTATGTGTATAACATCCTTGCAGTAGGACACACAGTGTGATGAGAAACACCTCAAAAGGATTGTATCACTGAAGCAAAAATGTGTTGTTGAAACTGTCCTGTGTTTTATAAATAACAGCCATGTCAGTGTCTCATGAGCCCTTCCTTCTTCCTGTGGCCGTCATCCTCATCGTCCATAATGCTGGTCTCTAGTTCAGGACTTGGAGGCAGAAGCTCCTTGGAGCTGCTGGTGCTGGCCACTCGGGCAATTCTGGTGAGTGTGTGCTTGTATGGTGAGGGCAGGTAAACCATGAGGAAGACACCGTCTGAGCAGTCCTGCTCTGAGCTGCACCTCGGGACTTTATCTTGGTTGCGTTGGATTGATGACAGGAGCTCACAATTCCTCTCTGGGTGTTGCACGTCCTCCAGTGCGATCACATTGGCAAGACCCAACTTCCCTCTGCAGCTTAGATGTCTCCTCCTTTGCCAAACAGTGAAGCCAAGGAGACTGAGGACGAGGAGAACAGAGGCCGTGGCTATGGTGATGTAGGTGATGGACGCTGAAGTGAAGATGCCGTCATCAGAACTATGTTGGCCCTGAATGGTAAGAAAATTAATCAGCAAAAATAATCTCACCACATGATAAAGAGCTGACAGTAACCTCCAGTTGTGAGTCTCTCTTGCATAACTTTTTCAATGGAGCATCTCAGCATATACTGGACTCTGTTTTTAAGACAGTGGAGGTTTGAGCTACTATGAAACGGTCATGTATTTATCCACTTTATATTCAAGAACAGTAATATCTTCAGAGTGTCAGTCTTTCTTAACTTATGAATAAAGTGTCATCGACTTACTGATAATTCCATGAACAGGGTGATCTGCAGACAATCTACAGTTGCCTGGAATTCTCTGTGTGTTTTTGGACTGTGGGAGAAAACCTATGCAAATACAGAGTCGATACACAGACTCCATATGGGAGGGACCCACGGTTTACTCAAGCTGTGTTCAAACATTTGACCTTGATGCGGTGTGGCTGCAGAATTAATCCATCTTTCATCTCATAAATGATTGTTTACAAACTAGTAGACACCCCTGTCAGATGTCAACATTGGTGGCAGTTTCAATCAAATCTTGTGAGACTGGATGATCGAAATATTGCCAAACCAAAGCACGTGCTGGTCACGAATGGTTCGTCCAAGATACATTTCCATACATTCATAATAAATTGATGGGTTTGAATATCCATATAAATCTTCAAGACAGCCTTCTACTCACAGCATATCCTTGTTTCTTCACAATGAAGCAAGAATCACACTTCAAATATTTGCCAACTCCTTGTTAAACGAGTTTAACAAGGAGTTAAAACTCGTTTAACTCCTTGTCGTCTGCATCAAAACAATGGTTGTCGTTTAACAAGACAACCATTGTTTTGATGCAGACGACTGAAGAATGAAAACCAAACATTCCCCTGGACACAAACTTATCAGCAGCTCATTGTGTCTCAATATCCATCATTTTTATGTTCGACAGATAGTAACTGTAAAATGACTTTGGTTGTTTGGTAAATATGTAAATATGAATTCTGGTACAAAGCAATCATTTTAGTAATTTCTTTTTATTGTTAAAATTGTTAAAACTTGAGCATGAGGTGTTCAATATTCAATATCCCCATCAGCTGAAAACTCAAGGCAAACTTACTGTGGTCAGTTGGTTAGTAGAGGGCATTGCTGAGGGCCCTGGTGACCAATCTAAATCTTCACGGCCTGCAGGGCCAAATTTTATCCAGCTGCTCTCCAGCAAAGTCCGCATGGTGTAGCGAGGGGCTGTGCTGGACTGAGACACGGTCAGAAGCGACGCTGAATGATGAATGACAGATGTGCTGACTGACAATCCTGAAGTAATGACCATGATGGGTGGAGGGAGTGTTTGAGAAATGAGGTCAGCTCAGAGTTGGCGTGTTCAGACAGATGTTTCATCAAAATTCAATGTACAATTTATATCTCAGGGTCAATTTGTTGCCATGCATTACCTCCACACGTGTGGTTCTACAGTCGCTGTTTTGATCTCACATGCAGACATTTCTTTGGGGTTCCACAGATGGAGGAATTACCTTTGTTCCAGTTTCTTCCTTGCATCCTTGCGATCCTGAGCCCCTCAGAATCTTCTCCTTATGGGTTTTACACCTGATCACATGACTGGAACCCGATTGAAAATTGATGGAAAGAACTAAAAATCAGAGGTCAGAGAAGAGACCCACCTCTCAGCACAGGAGGTGTCTTGTCATTACCAACAAAGGCTTTTGTACTGAATACATTCATTATGCAAATTTAATACTTATTTCTCCTATCATTCTTTTAATGAGTATATGCGTAAAACAACATGGCAAGCCTATATCAATGCAGCATTCATTTCCTCTGAGGTTATCTGTTATGTTGGGTTGTTGTAGTCAACAAATGTCTGCACAAGGAAAGCATTATCACCCACTCCTGCGTTGATAAAAGTTACATTAAGAACAGAGAAAAAGAGCATGGCTTCATTGCAATTAATCACGATTAATAATTTTAATCTATTGACTACCCTAAAATATATTTTTAGTGCATATATTAACGAAAAGTTTCCTTTCTTGTTACACCACTGGTAATTATTGTGAATCAATAATGTCATTTGTGCGTTAGAGAAATATCAGATCCATCCATCCTCATCCACTTATCTGCTGCCAGGTTACAGGGCGTCAAATTCAAAAGGTCCAAGGGGCCAAAGGCACCTCTCCCAGACAACATCCACCAGTCGGAGCCCGAGTTGCTCCCAGGCCAAGATAGAGATATACTCTCTCCACCTGGTGTGGGGTCGACCCCTCTGTCCCCTCCCAGCTGAGTAAAGGAGGGTTTGGACAGTGCAAGGACCGTCATGTTTCAAATGATCAGTGAAATGGATCTCCATTCTTTTGAGGGAAGGAGGCAAACTCTGCTCTACATGTTGTCCTTGATGGTCAGTCATGTAATAATGAGAGTCTGGGTCAGTGCACCAGACGTTGTGTCTAATCTCTGTTGATTTGCTCCCACGCACCACGCAATCGGAGCAGCCGTCACACTGACCCTCTTCTGGAGCCGCTTCCTGCCACACACCCAAGCACTCCCATGCAGATTCAAACCTGAAGCATCTGTCGGTAGGTTTGAATTACACATAGACATGTGGCGGATGAAAGCCTGGGATATCAGGGGCCACTAGCAACAGGATTGAGTGAAATGATGGGAGACGTTTTGTTCAGCTCCAGCCTTTGACACAGTCACTGATGGGAACTACTGTCTTCTTTTCTGGACAGTAGTCAATTTCTTTAGCAACAGTTAAGTCTGAGTCTTTAGGGATGGCTCAGTCTTAGTTTCTCGGGTCACAGATAATCCGGACTGAAAAGCATGAATGAGGTCAGAGAGATGAGAATGTATGAACGCAGTGTCAACGTCGTGCAGCCGGGTGTCGATTTTTAAAAACAAGGGCATCAGTCGATTGATACTGATTTTCTTCATTTATTCAACTTTTTCAATCTCTTCCACCAGGAAAGATGCTTGAGAAAAGGTCTTGGCTGAGAGTGAAAAAGTGCTATACCACAATAATACAAATTACTGCCAACAAAACTGCATGAAGAACAAAATCATCCAGACAAGACCCTAAGCATGCGGAATCATAAATAAACACAAATACTTAAACAACAATCATAAAAGCATGGTTAATACATCACTATAGCTATCAAGATGTTCGGGATGCGTGAAAATTCAAACAAAGACAAATTCAACAAAGACACCAAGTAATGTTCACTGCAGCCTGTTCAGAACAGCAACACTGAATATTAATTAGCCATAATGTTGGAGAGGTCTGTGCAGTGCAGATTTCCCTCTTTTCTTTGAAAAGCCTTGAATTGCCAGATGGACACAGGAAGTACCCTGTCACCCGTCACCTGCACTCAGCATTTCCTGGCACTTATTTAACTCCAGATTAGTGAGGCTGATGCGCAGAAGTTCGAATCACCTCCAATCCTGATGGTGTTGGTGGAGGAGATCCCTACACGGCACATGACTAAGCAACTCCAAGAACTCATTCCTGCCTGCTCCCATGGAGCTTTGCAATGCCACACTGTGATGTCATTGACACAATGTTTAAATCATAGCCGTATGTCAATCTGCCCACGTTTGTTTACACATTTGTAAAATTCTTTTAGTCATTCTAGAGCTGATCATTCAGCCTCAGCGCCATCAGTACACTCCCCCTCCGAGTCCACAGCTTCTTGACTTGTTGCGTCAGCAAACCCAAGATGATGGCACACCTTCTTCCAACATGGCAGGGCTACAATTCAACACAACTCAAATCACTAAGATATCAAAGCAAGCCAATGAGAATCATCAGATGAGTCAGTGTTGGACACATTTGCTGGACCTGACTCGTTCTTTTCCCCCAGAATGTGACAGGCAATGAATCAGCCTATTAATAACAACACTGATGAATTGGGCACTTCATGTTATTGAACAAAAACTGTGATAAAAGGTCCAATCGGCTCATTCTTGAGGCTGTTCCCTAGTTAATTGAGACATCTCTGTTTCATCCTTGGCGTGACAGTAAAAAGTCGAAGTTGAAGGTGTCTTCCTTCAGGTAGTCACTTCCATCACTTGTCATCAATGATTGTGTAACTACATCAGTTGGCAACAAGGCAGCAAAACAACATAAATGTATCATTTCTGTGCATTTATAATAAATACAATTTCACAATAATATATATCAGAAACAATGACTAAGCAAGATCACAATTATGATGTGACCGCTCTGACCATGAGCAGTCAGGCTGCTGTCAGCTGAGGTCACAGAACATTTTATACAGCCAGGCGAAACAAGTTTCTTCACGCGATGATGTCATAGAGTCGGCCGACACGACCCAGCCACTCCCGCAGAGACTGACGCACACGGGGGTCTGTCACGTGACAGGACAGCTGGCTGAGGCTCGGGTAGAGCACTGGCTGGAGGGCCAGGAAGGAAGAGTCCTGCAACAGCAGGACTTGGTTCAGGAGGCTCAAGACCATGTTGGTCCATGCCTGCAGGGAGAGACAGAGGGGGTTAAATGTCCGCCACAGTTCACAATATGAATTTTATTTCAAAATAACAAATTCAAAATCACTGCCGTGTCCTTGACCCTTTTACTTTTGAGACCCTCAAAATGCGAGGTGTGTTTTCGGATGATGAGACAGATTCACCAACAGGTAACTGTACCATGAATAGAAAAGAGTACCCCCTAACTAGTACAATTCCTGCTCCAGAACATCATAAATGAAATTTGGACAGATTTTGAAGTAATTTTGGACATGTCAGAAGGGGGTGATTAGATTTTGGGGCTGATCCGTTGACTTGGCAAGCATGAACAAGATTTATGAAACAGCATGTAAGTGTGGGTACCTGGATCTGGGCCTCAGCGTCCCTCAATGATAAACTGTGTGAACTGGAGGGGGATCCATATCGCAGCCTCTTTTCTTGCCTTAGGATCTCAGGCCCAGCGCTGACTGAGTGCCTGAGTGGTCGCCCTTGCTGGTTGACCAGCAACTTTGGCCGTGTCGGGGGTCTCTGCTGCGTCTCTGAGTGGTCCCTGCCGGCTCCGCCTGGATCTTTCATAAACAGGTTGAGGTGTGACTGCTGCGGCTGATGCTGCTGATGCTTCCGCTGCTTGTATTCCATCATCAGTCGGCTGAGTGTTCTGTCTGTGGCAATGGTGTACAGCTTGTTCCCAGCACTCTCCCACCACTCCTTCTTTCTGCCTGGCCCAGGTCCGCCAGAGGGTCCTCCTGGAGCTCCGATTCCACTAGAGTCTCTCCTCTTTCCACCAGATTGGAGGTTAAGAGGCAAACTGCTACTGCTGCAGATGGCAAGTAGCAGGGTCACATGCCACAAAATTATATATATATTTTTTGTAACCATACACACATACCTGAATCCTGAACTTGGAGTTGGGGTGTCATCAGGTGAAGTAGTGCAGATGTCTGTTGTTCTACATCTGTAGGCGCCTTCCTCTGATGGTGTCACTTTGCTTGAAAGACCCTCTACAGAGGTCGGAGTGGAGGTTTCAGATTGGAGCAGCGGCAGAAAGAAGGTTTGGTCTCCTCGTGGAGGTGGAGGTGTTTCCTCCAGTGAGCTCTCCAAATCCCGGAGCATCTGGATGTATGTGCAACAGAGGTCCAAGCAAAGTTTGTACAAACGCTTCACCAGCCACGCGGAGTCAGTGCCCCCAACTGGCTGTGCACTGTGAGATGGGACAGGTAATCTCCAGAAGTGGTGCTTCTCTCGAGTCCGGGGTGGACTCACCTACCAGCAAAAAACAATGTTGTAGAATTGATTGGGGAAGCTATTCATTACAAACATGATCACTGATAGTGATAAACAAAGACTATGCACGAGCATATACTGTATATATGTGTGTGTGTGTGTATATACAGGTAATTGTAATACCTGGGCAGTTTCTTCAAAAATATTTTCGTCCTCTGAAGAACAAGGCTGAGAAGAATCAGAACTTCCCTCCTCATCCTCAAACAAGATCCGCTTAACCTGAGGTCAGACAAAACTCGCATTTAACCAAGGACAGTTACATTTATTGGAATTCTGGACAAGCTCCTTCATCATGAATACAATGAATTCATTATTAATATAATATAATAACAGATATTAATTATTGAATTGAATATTCATATTAGTAGGGTATTAGTGAATATTAGTATGGATGCACCAACACCATTTTTTTCCCAAAACGAGTAGTATACGAGTATTTGCATTTGCGTACTAACTGATACTTGAGCCACTACACATAAAGTTACTTTGCGTTTTTTTTTTTTTTTCCATACATTATTATGCTCTTTTTCTTGTACATGGGTGGCGGTCACAAATTTCACTGTAGTACAAACAGATTTTAAAAACGGCGCTGTAAAGTGGTATCAGTTTTGTAGTATCAGAGGCCATTCTATGAGTACTAGTACAAGTATTCAGACCCGGTATTGGGTCCCAAAATATTAGTCACTTAGCATAAATGAATGGTCATAATGTACTGATTGGTAATAATGCATAACAATGATTGACTATTGCATCACAGAATGAATCAGTTGCAAATAAATGATGTCATGCAAAATAAATATATCACAGTAAAATTGAATATTGAATGCAAACTAACACGCGTGGGGAGAAAAAATAAATAATGTACAAACAAAACACAGAAAATACTATTAAAAAAAAGCTTCACTTGATACTTTACCAGCTGTGGCGTCAACGAGTCGGTCTGACTCAATATGGCACTCAGAAGAACTTGGAAGTACAAGTTAAAGCTCATCGCTGACTGACGGTACAGGTTTGCAGCTCCACCAACCCCTGACACCTTCATCAGTAGGTACTTCAGACCCGGTCGGATGTCAAAGTCTCGTGCGGTTCTGCATAAATGTGGATCAAAATATAAGTCCCTGGTTCTTTCTCATTTATCACGTGGACAAATGCCATCATCTTGATTACTGCCAGACAGCAGGCACCTGTAGGAGTCCAGAAGCAGGTCCAGGATGATGGCCAAGTTGGTCATGGAGATGTAGCGCAGGAAGCCAGCAGTAGGCCTCCCAGGGTCAGTGGTTACAGGTGTGACTCGCTCCAGGCCGTCAGGCTGCTTGACTAACTCCTCCAGTAGGATGTCACTGAGGTTCTGGAGCAGTACCTGGTGGGACAGCAGACTCACCACAATGGTCCGGAAGGGAATTCTATAGAAGTGAATTGAACAGCAAAGACAAACAACTTTAAAAACATGCTGTCATAATAAACAAGTCACATGACAGAAAAACAGTCTCACCCAATTTTTCTGCAGTGGCAAGGAGGAAACAGAAGCAAGGTGGTTAGTATGAGGTAGGAGAGGAACATGCACTTTTGGCAAGCTAAACCAGAGAAGGGAGCAACCTTTTCTGGGTGTTTCCACAAGGCTGGTGGTCTGCCGACAACTCGATTATCAGAACACATGACTGCGCGTGCTCAAAGCCATCCTTGGTGTTAGGCGTCTTCGGTGAACACTGAGTTTCCAACATGAAGACCTGAAACACAGAACTTGTTGGAATGTTTTGGGAACAGGTCTGTGATCCGAGCAGTCACATACAAGTCAGGCACTTTCTGAGCATCAGACCTACGACCCTATACAGTGCCTATCATAAGTATTCACCGCCTTGGATGTTTTACCCTTTTAGTGCTTTCATAAATCAATCATGGTCAATGAAATTTGGCTTTTTTTAACACGAAAAATTATTGGAAAAAGTTCTTTAATGTCTAAGTGAAAACAGATTTCTACAAAGTAATGTCAATGAAATAAAAATATATAAAGAAATATAATTGTTTGCATAATTAATCACCCCCTTTTTAAGTTAATGGTCGAAATGGCAGGAATATGGCACTTGTGCGATTCTGCCTAGATCAGGCCGCCCCCCGTAAACTAAGTGACCGTGCAAGTAGGAGACTAGTGAGAGAAGCAACCAAGACCCCTACGATTGCTCTGAAGGAGTTACAAGCTTCAGCTGCTGAGATGGGAGAGACTGTGCATATAGCAACTGCTGCCCGGGTTCTTCACCGGTCAAAGTTTTATGGGAGAGTGGCAATGACAAAGCCACTGTTGAAGAAAAGTCTCATTAGATCTCAACTAGAGTTTGCCAAAAAGCGCGTGGAAGATTCCATGGTCAAGTAGAAGAACATTCTTTGGTCTGATGAGACCAAAATCGAGCTTTTTGGCCATCAGACAAGACGTCATGTTTGGTGGAAACCAAACACTGCACATCACCAAAAACACACCATCCCCACTGTTAAGCATGGTGGTGTTTCTCAGCAGCCGGACCTGGAAGGCTTGTAAAGATAGAGGGCAGAATGAATGCTGCAAAATACACTGAATTCCTGGGGGACAATCTTATTCAGTCTGCAAGAGAACTACGGCTTGGGAGAAGATTTATTTTCCAGCAAGACAATGATCCGAAGCATACTGCAGAAGCTACACAGGAATGGTTAAAAAAAAACCAGGTAAATGTTCTGGAGTGGCCGAGTCAAAGCCCAGACCTCAATCCAAAAAGAATTTGTGGCTGGACTTAAAAAGGGCTGTTCATACCCGATACCCATGCGACCTGACAGAGCTTGAGCGGTTTTGCAAGGAAGAATGGAGCACAATTGCTGTCGGCAGATGTACAAGACTTGTCGAGACTTATCCACACAGACTCACTGCTGTGATTGCATCCAAAGGTGGATCTACAAAATACTGTCTGTATTTGTACAATTTCTTTATATATTTTTATTTCACTGATATTTTTATTTATAGACACTGTGACACAGCAGAACAGCCGCTTCATGGCCAATCCGGAATTCCAACTTGAAATCAAATATTTAACACAAGGAACAACAAGTGTTCAGGAGTTAACAAGTCCCCAGCTGAGTTTCGGGGGTTAGCTAGTCTATAATGTTTTTCTCCCTGAACAGCAAACATCCCAGCGTCAGGTCTGAGGCGCTGTTATTGTCAACATGCTCCATGAGCAGTTGAGCTAATACTGTTTGCAGTGGATTAATTAAAATGGATGACATTAACCAGCAAATAGGACATTTCAATGACAATTACAATGCTGCTTTTGTGACGGGGCACCAACCTGCTGAGCCATTGCCCGAATCCTCCAGTACTCTGCCTCGGCTGCAGGTGAATGAGTGGGAGCTGCCAACTTCACTTCACATGCATCTCCTGAAAAACTGTCCGAGCCGCTCTGGAAACAAGCCAGCAGGTTCTATGGTGACATAGAGGAAATTGTCCCATTAGCTTCATGACAAATGCTTCAGTAAAAGGTAGAATTACACACATCGTCAGTTAACCTGTTCAGTGTTGCGGGGAGTGCTGGAGCCTACAGTACCTCACAAGAGATGCTTGTGAGTATGTTCATGATGACATAAAAGCAGTTTTATATTATGTCTCTGTTTTTTCACGCTGCTTCAAACAGAAGTCAGTTGAGTGTTCTATACTGCAAGTATGCGAGTAAAAGCTGCGAGTCAGACTGAACACACACAGGTGAGGTTTGTTCACAAAAAGCTTTTTTACCAGCAGATGTCAAGTGTAACGGAATTGACATGCTAGAGAACTGGCCCATTTTGTTCTATCATAAATTCAAACATACTGTATGCAGTGCCAGTATTTGGCTTTTGCACAAACAGAAAGGATCAAGGATCATCATTTGATGAAAATTCAAAATCACAAACAACAAGTGCAAGTTGTTTTACTACAATACACAAGGTTCTGATTCTGACTGCATTCATTCATTTGTACAGTCACCATCTCGCAATCCTTTTTTTGAAACGTTTTGCCTTGAAGTTGACAATGAACTCTGACCCAGTCTCAAATACCTGCTCACAACCTATTGACACAAGAAACAATTGCATCCCTGTGCTCATGGTTATGTCAGTTACATATTATAATTACAATATTCTGTCATTTTGACTTTTCAATCAAATCACTTTGGAATTTTTTATTTTTTTACAACTGTTCTTATACAATTCTTGCAAATTTTTGAGTTAAGGGCAAGAGGTCGTTTCACTTAGTGTGCAACATTGCAAAAGCACAGAAGCATAACAACAGTTCGTGGGGAACATGAATCTCAAACATAGGCCGCATTCCAACGGCTATAATCTGCAAAGCAGCTTAGCTGCTGTCACTCAATGGTTGCAGTGACATCCACTCAAGATATCACGCACCCACACCCGCACAGTTGCCAAGGTGTGAAGCACACACTTTACACTTGTTCCGTCGTCAGGATCAGAAGTTTTTAACTGGATAGTTACACCTCTGAGCTGTCTCAGAGACACAATGGCAGAAAATACAAGATGATGTGATATAGACATATGTGTTCATGTATATGTGTTCACGTGTTCATGCATGGACATGACCAGTGCATATATACATTGTTCCACTGCAGTTTTTGTGCATTTTTTCCTGGGTGCATACAATGGGATGGATTTTGTTCTATGAACGTATGTTCCAGCTTCTGGAGAATTTATTGTCTGTTTTCATGAGAGGGTTCGGGAGTGAGAGACACAGAGCAAAAGATGGAGATTAAGATCATGATGGGTCATTTGAGTTGCCCGCTGCACAGCCATATGGGATTATTTTATCATTTTTTGTACCTTAACTGGCTCCAAAGTAGCAGAAAAAGCATCCTGCAGTGCACAGCATGCCAACCTCCACATTTCCTCCGTGAAAACTGGACCCACAGTCACCAACACATACCTGCATCCGGATAACACAGTGTTAAGTCTGATAAGTATCAAGATATGCTGTCTTTTTCACTTGCAGATTCTTGCAGTAAATGTGTGGGTGTGGTTTGACCTGATGCAGGAGCAGCCCACTCTGGAGATTGCCTCTGTAGGTTCAGACACACAAGCGACCAGGAGCTTGAAAAGATCCTTCAACATTAAGTTGATGAGGGACTCGTATCCGATATCTGGAACACGTACGTGCTGAGAAGTGTGCGTCTACAGTAAACAGCCACTTTGTGGCACAGGTGTTTTCCCCACCTGAGTGAATGAAGCTATTGATATGCTCCACCACCAGTTCACAGCTCAAGCCGATGGCATGCTTGAAGTTTGCAGCTGCCATGTCCCAGTACGAGTGGTCATTGTGACTACGCTGCAGCCAAAGTGACATCACGGGCAGCAGCAGCTGGATGACACAGAAGATGGCGAAACCTGGACCTGGTGCACAAAAAGTCTGACATTTAATCCAGTATTCAATTCTTTTCTTAAGTAGCTACGTAAGTTATCCAAGTTAACCAAGTTATCACAATTCACACATTGTTACTTATGCTTCTTTACTTTTGATTTTGGTGAGAAAATCCCACATGATTGATGATTATGATCTATCCATTTCCTGCAGCATTCAGTAGAATGAAAACTGTCAAATTAAATTCAGCAGTGAAATGGCAGATGACCGAAAACCCGCAGGACAACTGAAAAAAAAATGTGCATTGCAGTCTGACCATCCACCCACGCTACACAACATATCTAGCATGAATAAAATCAGATGAGACTTTGGTTCAGTATCACACTTTAAATGCAATTAAACAACGGGACTTGTCAAGTACAAAGGCCATTCCTATTTCTTGCTCTTAGGATCACCCAGACTTGTTTGTGTTTTTACAAATCCCTGATTTCGTTCTTCAATGAATTTCAATTGTGATTCAAACCTGCTTGCATGCATGTAAGTTATTTATTCTGAGAGTGGCCTGTGAACTAGAGTTGTGTACTATACAGTAAGTGTTGAAACGCATGGTGAAAGATGCGCCACAAAACAGGAGTTTCTGCACCACTGGGTTCAAGTGTTCTGACTGCCACTTGGCCGGCTTGGACTGTGCTTACTGTAAGAAGTGCAAAATTACTCATCGAACACAGCGATGAAGGACAGAAGTCTTCAAAGTGTACCGTTCTTTAGACATTTCTGTCACACATATATGGCATCACGGGCACATTTACAGATTGTAACAGGTACATCCATACCTGCTGAAACAAAAGATTAAACAGACAATGCCACAAACGCAAGTCACTATCAAGTCATACAAAGGCGTTGATAGAGCAAATGCCATCAATACAACGGCTCAGATGGATAGAGGACCGTTAAAGAATGAAGCCAATCATTTCAGGAACATTTACGATTCCTTTTTTTTTCCATGTGAATTTCTTGCGAGGGCACTGAATTAACAACTGACCAAAAAATGTTTGGAACAGAAGGACGATTTACCTGGTACGGTGGTGACCTCTCGTAGTAATGTGAAAAGCAACTCCAGTGTCGGCGGTTGATGTTGCCGAGGACAGTTAGAAATGGTCGCAGTCAGCTGTTCCAACAGCAAAATCCAGACCTGGATCAGACCTGCCGAAGAGAAACAAAATAACCACAGTCTTGACCTCCGCTGCAGACAAAGACACAGATCATGACCTCACCGGTGTCGTCATCAAACTCCTGCAGGATGCAGTCTACGCCATCCTCACTGCTGACTGAGCGCTCCTGTGATCTCATGGGCAGACTGGCCAACCGGGCACCAAGGAATATGGGTTTAGATGGCATTGTGTAGATCTTTGCCAGAAGCTGTGTGACGACGAGATGTGAGGCCTTTGGACTGCTCATATTCCCAAACAAAACCGTATGTCTGATTCATGAGTTGTACCTGAGAACAGCGGTGCAGGTAATCGAGTGCAGGCAAACACAGGTCAGTGGAGCTGTGAGCAGATACTTGGAGACAGTCCCCAATCTCCTTGTAGTCAATTTCACCTGCAGTCATAAAAGGGAACAGGAAACAGTGTTTACAAAGTCATTCATTGATGGCCCACACACTATTTGTCCAGATGAAAACTCAAGCAAGTCGAACTCTATTCCACATTAGTGCTATTAACATTCAAACTGTCCATAAGAGTACTCCAGCTGTCTCATAGCCATTCACTTGCCCTGCACTAGCAGAGCAGAAACAAGCATCTAACACACGTCATGGGTGTCTGATGTCTTTGGTGAACGCTAGCACACTTCAGGAAGCACGTGATTATGACTGACGTCAATCCACATTCTACTGCTGAAAAACAAACCTAATCCTTTGATGAACTTCATGAGACACATGATGTAGTCAGAAGCAGCGTTGGCAAATACTTGGATGTTGTCAGTGTTGATGAAGGCCTCAAAGACATCAAAGACAGGAGCCTGGGACTTCCCTGGAGACAGGGGACACAGTTTGTTTTGCCGTCTTCAAGCTAAATAAATATAACACGGTTGAGATACATACATTATTAATGCAATGGTTAAAGTCAAGAAAATTAACATTGTTTTCAACTGATGCAAAAACTGCAGTACCAGTGAATTGTTAAACAATGAGATGAAATTGTAATCGTAAGGGCCAAAACTATTAACAAGCTTGCAGTCACATTAAAAGGGTAAACATTGCTCAAAGTGCAATAAAGGGTTCAATATTTGCTGAACGTGACATGAAAAGGTTAGATTTGGGAAGTTGGTGAGGTTAAGCGGATTATCAAAAGCAGGCTTGAAGAGAAAATAATTTAGAACGTGTTTTTGTTTATGTGCACTGTAACATCAGTCACATACCCAAGGAATACTCCCCCAGCAGATAGTCTTTAGTATGAATCTTGCTGCCATGGACCGTCCTCAGAGCGCTGAAGAGGGGCCTCCAGCCCGAGAGGATCTGGGACGAACACATCTCCACCAGCTCCCCAATCGAAGTGATCACCTGGACAGCACACAGATGAGTTTAGGAAGGAAACGGCCAAAACAGCAGACGCAGCGTTGCACCCACCTGGTCCTGCACATCCTCGTCACACAGCTCCAGCTGCATAATGTGCTCAAATGGGCGAAAGAGGGCCTCATTGAAGTGGAAATGGGGCAGCTCAGCCCAGCTCATGAGCACCTCAGTCAGGACGTTGTGGATGAAAGAAACTGCCTTTTGAGACACATGTCGATCTTTGTGACACGCGGCCTGCACACAAACACAGTTTTGTTGTCAAAAATCAGCTCCTGCTATTCAAAACAGAGCACACTCACAACTGTCATCGCAAAACTACAGACATCATTCGGAGAAGAATATACTGTTTGTTGATTGATGCAGCAGCAAAGTTAATTCACTGAAACAATCTTGTTAGGAGCTCCATCCTGCGTATGTTAGGAGCTCTTAAAATATTTTAATGCTCCCACATACCTCTCAAACTGTGTACTGTACACATATTTTTTGCACATGGTGAATATGTTTCTTACATGTACGTTCTCAACAAATGCCTCTGTCTACATCTCCATCTAACATTGAAATAATCAACACATCACTCAGTAAGTAATACTCAGACCAAAAAAATCAATGCACTCCTGCTCTGATGAATACTACAGTAAAACATAAATGTCAGGTCAGAAATGCAGACAATTTGAAATTTGAGGCTTGAATGAAATGTTTTCTTCAAATAACTGCAGCGGTGGAGTTCCTTACCTCCACAAGGTGAGGCGCTACCACACTCCATGCTCTCATCTTATGTAACAGTGGTCTGTTTTGGTTTCGCACAATGCGGAGCATGGACTCTCCAAGACGGAACAGGTGGAGAGCACTGCGGTGCTCCAGCGTTGACCTGGCTTCACCTGCAGAGGCCAGACAGTAGAGTTGAGCATGCTTGGAGCTGCACGTGGCAGAGCTTGTGCACACATGTGCATACATACCTGGCATGGCAAGTGAATAGTCTCCAGTCTCATTAACAGAGTCAAAAAGCTGAGACTGAGATGCTTTTCTTAGCTGCTGCAGGAAACTGATCAGAGAGACCAAGTTCAGCTTCATCGAGGCATCTTCAAACAACCTGGGACACAGACACGCACACTTTTAATTTTAACACTCTTGATATTGACATTGAAAATGTCACCAACAGAAATTTAAATGTGATGAAAGCATGCCACTAATCTTCATGTCACATTCTTTTTCTCTTCGACAGAATAACCATCGTCAACAATATCCGCAACACAACTTCCATCCATTCATCTCCAAAACCACATTTTTTTTTCAACACCGCTTTTTTCAAGCACTCATCCATTTCTATCCACCCATTTTGCAAGTCATAACGTTTCTACACAGAATAAAATTAAGAATCTAAGTGATTTAAGTGATTGATTTTCCAATAAAACCAAAAGGAATATGGAATTAAAGTGGCTCCAGTTTAGTCAGGTTGGAAGCAGTAGCAAAGTTCAAAGTGGCACATTTGCAACACAATGACTGCCATTATCAAACCAGCACACAAAGAAAGTGAAGAGCATCTAGTTGAGATTTGATGAGGTCTGGGAGTCGCCTTTAAATGTGTTCAATCCATCTGCATCCAAAACATGTTTTTTCCCCAAACAAGAAAGAGCTGAGATAAATTCTTATATAAGAGATGATCCTCCCTGCCTGAGCATGTGTGCAAGAGGGATTAACGCTGGCACAACGCTCATGATCAATTCCACTGCGCTTATCATTGCTGCCATCATGTGGCAAAAACAATGAAATCTCACTTACAATGAAGTGAACAAAAAAAAATCAGCACTACTCAGTCTATCTGCGATACAGAAAGGAAAATGCTACACAATGTAGGTTTTCATATCAATATGTCACGTATTACGAGCTTATGAAAATTACCTATCAATTGAAAATGTGGTATTAGATATAATCTACTGTTCACTGTTGCTTCTAGCACAACAACACTTTGTCTTTCCATCAAACCACTTTCCTATCCCCATTGCCTTCGATTGAATCTTGTGGCAACTACTACCACGAACCATCTTTGTGAGGGACTGAAGACTTTCGTCTCTTTGTTTATCTGGGTTTATCCCAAGGTATCCTGGGGCCTCCTACTATTACCCATACATCCGCCCCCATCTCATTCCCCACCTGACACGCCAGGTCATCGACTGACTTTGACTGGCAATACGTTGCTCTGTAAAAAAGAAACTGTAAACATCTATTTGTACAAACATCTGAGTCAAATAATCATTAACAGAGATAAACTCAGAACTTGTTGCCACAATAACACTTTCTGATGCAGCGGTCTCTGGGCAGGCGGGCGTCCATTTTTTTCCACATTTTGCAGTCTGGGGCGTCCACACCCCCATTGCTGAAAGCCTGAACACACTCATCAGTCTTGGAGGTAGTCTGTTCACAACAAGCACAGCCCTAATACATAACAAGTCTGGAAAAACTTTTTTTCTGCATTTTAAAAAGGGCTGAGGCTCCATTCCTAGTGTAGTAGTGTTTGAGCACCAGCACTTTCCCCCCTGCATAAGATAAGTGCCCCTTCATGAACCCACGTTGTTCTCCATTCTTAAATTCCATGCAATAAATTTAAGGTTAGATTTAAACTCTATATTTTAAAAGTCCTACTCTGGACAAGAACCGGGAATCTGTTGCATAACCACTTGACCAGGGACAAGTTTGAACATGGCAGACACATGAAAATAATTTTTTGCCATGGTAGGCCTTTTCCTTGCTTGAGCGGCAGCCCCCAAAATGCACATGCCCGTGCTTTAACATTGGTTTTCTGTTACATAGTTGTGATTGCAGCTTGCAGGGGTGTGTGTGTGTGTGTGTGCACATACTTGTACTTCCATCTTTGTGAGAACCTGTATGAGTTTTTAATCAACAGAGTGAGGACATTTTGGCGGGTCCTCACTTTGTCAAGCTTCATTTTGAGGGTTAAAACTACAAAATAGCTCTGTTACAATAATTTTAGTTTGGTTAAGTTTAACCATTTCTTTTAGATGGTTAGAGTGAGAGGCTGGGGGAGGGGTTATGTCAATGTATGATGTAAGATAGGAAGACAAACGTGTGTGTGTGCGTGCGCAATGTTACTGAGTCTCCTGTGTTGCCCCGTTGAGTCACGTGACATTAATAATCGCCACTGTTTGCCATGTGGGGTAAGGGCTGATGAGACAACCGCTTATGTTGGTACCTTTCTTAGCTTACATATTGCTACATTTTATTTATAACATTTCTATCAATTCCAGGTAGAGACTTTTGAAGGGAAAAATATAAATGTATTTGTTTGATAATGTTGATAATGTCAGGAGAAAAAAACAGTTTGTCAAACTGGAGGGAAATGGAGGTTAGAGTAGTAAAAGGTTCCATTATTGACTTTCACTCACATCAGCAACATTGAGAACACAAAAGTTGATTTGGTACCTATCGGCTTGTGTGGACAGGGTGCAGACAGCCTTTGCCGCACAGGTTCCGCTCAATAGACTCCCACCCTTCAGGTCCAGACCGCGACCTCCTCTGCTGCTCTCCTTCAGCAGTTCTTGGATGGACAGAGGCTGAATGACTGGCTGGCTCAGGCCAATATCTGAGGACTTAAATCCAGACTCGCAGCTAAGCTCCATGCCCAAGTCTACAGCCGCTGGACCCTGTTCACTTTGCTGGGTGATAGTTGCCAATGATGACGGCTGGGAGGAGCCGCCGCTGAAGTGTGTGTGCTCAAGAAAGCTAATGTATTCTGTAACTCTGAAACACAACACAGACAGGTATATTGTTTGAGTGAAATGAGTTTAAATGAGTGAAAAATCTTTACCATAAGCCTTGGCAATGTTCTTTGTGTGTGTTTGTGGGCATGTTTTACCATACTTAAGACTATTGACAAGCCATCATTCTTGTGATGACATTTTGCTTTGTGAGAACATTTTAGCCTGTCCTCACAAGGTTTAGAGGGTTAAATTGTCAGTAAAAGCAGTGTATTATAATTGGGTTTCAGTTTGGTTTAGAGTCCTGGTTAAGGTTACCCATTTGTTTAGGATGGTAGGTTTAGGGTAAGAGACTGGGGAAAGCATTATGGCAATGAGATGTTCTCACAAACATAGTGAAACAAATGTATATGTATGTATGTGTGTGTGCATATAAGTATTGGTACCACTCCGTAAGAGATAGCAACCAGTATGAATATAAATTGACTGTTTACCGGTATGTTTTAATGATGTATAAAACAGTGAATGATTAAACAACATTAAGACAGTTTATTCTCATGTGTGCATGTACTTGAAGACGTGTGGCCAGCAGTCGAGGTTGTGACTCCCCATCTCTAAGCCCACATTGAGGATTGCGTCCATACACAACACATGAGCTGTATGGAGACGAACTCCAGCAGGACGATTAAACTGCTCCAGGTGTTGCTCCATCCGTTGCTTCACTGTACACATAGCCAGAAATGATTTTCCGTTAGGTTTGGGTTAAACCATAAAAGGAGCAGGTACTGCAAAGATCCCTTTACCTTGTGCGATTGTGTCTCTGCTCTCTGTTGCCTCCTTCTCTTCCTTCTCCTCCTGACCACAAGAAGCTGCAGCCATTTGAGCCAAAGCTGAGGCACAGTTGCCAGCCACACCTGAGCACAGTTAGAAAAGCTTTCAGAAAAGCTTTATTGCCAATGTCAGTGAGGAATATATATACATACACCATGTGGATGGTTAGGTTTAGGGTAAGAGGCTGGGGAAAGCATTATGTCAATGAGAAACCTCACAATGTCCCCACCGGGATAGCAATACAAACATGTATATGTGTGTGGCCCTCTGCATGCGTGCGTGAGTTTATGGGCCTCTGCATGCGTGCGTGAGTTTATGTGCCCCTACCCAGTGCGCAACTGAGTGCAGCCGCTTTGCGGAGTCCGTCCAGGCTCTGACATATGGCATCTCTCTCCCAGTGACTCCGATCTTTGACCCCATCTGCCCCCAACATAAAGTTCAGACCCCGAGGGCTTCCTGCCACACGTCCAGTCAGTGGCGTAGACAGGACTTCCATCAAGTTCTTCCACACGCCAGTGAGGATAAAACGGGAAAATAAAGACCCTAGACACACACACACACAGTACACCCACATCTTAGTGGAACACGGTACAGTACAGAGAGAATGAAAAGTGGGAGACCGACCAGCCATCACTGTATCACTGCTGCTCCTGTTGCACGTCAGAGGTGACTGGCGGGAAGCTTGGTGGATCAGCTGACCTCCAACAGTGCTGCTGTACAAACCATCAATGTCTGACAAAGCCAAACAAGCCATATCAATGACACCTCATGACCAAATTCAACGGAATCACGATAGACACCCCAATGGGTAAGGGGTAACCAGAACGAGCACTATGGCAGTGTCAAAAATAATCAAGGTATTCTTGAAAACTGATCAACATTACAAAACAAAACATAAGTTTCAATAAAACATGGCGTTGGTACCCGTGAGAATGGTGATGAGAGCCGGGACATGCTCCTCGGATGAGCTGCGGTGACCCGCCTCAGCTAGTAAATTTCGCTCTAAGATATGATGGTAAAGTTCCTCAAGCCAAGTCTGAGAAAAGACCACCATAACACCGCTGCTTTGGATTACATGCACAAACTCTTTCTGCAAGGAAAAACAAACAAAACACAAGCGCTTAGTGTACATAGTCAGATAGGCACACCTCCATTGGTGTACACACCAAGCTGAGGACGGGTGTGAGACTTCGGCCAGCGTAGAAGTTGCAGCAGCAGAGCTTTAGGTTGAACAGCAGGGCGTAGTATGAAACCATGTAGAGGCCATCTGCGTTTATCAGCGACTGACAGGTCAGAGTGTTTCCACCCTCAAACCCAGGGGAGTAGATCCCACCTGGACACAGGACAGTAGGGCTGTTAAAGATGACACACCAGGTCATGATCAGGACCATACTTTGTAGACTAATTTTTTTTGGCAGTTTAATATTCACAGTGAACATATACCACACAGCTTCCACTACTACGAGCAGTCTAAATTTTCTCTCGTGTCACCCACCATTTCCTTGAATTTTCAGATTTTTCAGGGATTCAGCATGCGCTGCTTATGGAGCGTAAATGGATGCACTGAGACTACTAGTAGAAGCAGCATCACTCTCTGTTATACTGTACGACTGAACATTTACTGAATATTCCTCCAAATCTGAGCCGGTCAAAATCGCTCACTTATTCTCTGCCTACTACATGATACAGCCTTCTTCCTCAGCGGGGTGGCGGATGGTGAAAGATTTAAGTAGTTTTAAGTAGTAGCTGCATCAGGCACCATATTTGAAGTTGGACTTGTTTAAATTCTGTTTTTCAAAGACCTGATCTCTGAATCCATCTTCAATGGAGCAGCTATTGCTATTAACTCCTCATGGATGAATAAAACTGTGAACTGCATGGTGTCCATGACAAGAATGAGGACAAACATATCAACTAAGAGATGAAGAGAACATCTCAATAAAAAGGGACAGAGATGCACATTCACATCTCCGTCAGGAATTTGTGTGGCATAGCATGACAATTTTGCAAAGTGAAATTCTGATTTACAAACATTAAAAACGCTGCAAGCATTTTAGACGTCATTTCTGATGAAGAAAACAATTGCCCCTCCTTCAACACACTGCCAACAAATACAATTTCCCCTGTGAATTAATAAAGTTAAGTGTAAAGTGTTGATGCCTTTTTGCACTCAGATGTTTGAATTCAAGGTTTGGAAATTAAAGCATATTATATTATAAAAATCCCTTTATTGATTAAATAAAATAAGTTTAATGTTTCACTTGTTAATAACAGCCAGACCAAGACCGCTGACTGCCGAAACCAAGACCCTGAGAACGACACGTCTACAGTTTGCTAGAGATTTTCTTTTGACTGACCACAAGATGGAGAACACACTGAGATAGAACATAAACACATGCTGACTCACCAGCCTGAAGACCTGAGCAGAAGGTGCAGGAGAAGTTCTGCATGGCTTGATCAACCTCAATGGAACTACTTATCCTCAGCAAATGTGGTAACTGAGCAGCCAAAGACTGGACGAAGAGCTGGGCGCTCTGCTGGTCAGCCTCCTGGTTACGCATCAACTTGAGGGACAAGGCAGCTGCCCGCAGAGAGCGGTGAGCACCACAGTCGTGAGGCGAGTGCTGCTCATCATCAGCCAGTGACACGTTGTCAGATCCCATGTCCGACACATCAGAGCGACCCGAGTCCTTCTCTGCAGCAATGGAGTATTGGTCACAGGAGTCAAACTCTGTCCGGGACAGGTCGTGCTCCTCAATGCTGAAAACACAGACAATGAATATGACTTCACCTGGATGAGGCAGAAAATAAATAAAAACCCACATCAGCATCAATCAAAGGTATCGAATAGCATAAACACAACAAGTAACACACATAGACAAAGACGCACCTGAAGTTGCTTTCACTGTATCTGGACCCAGATCCATGGTGTGATCTTGTCCTGGACTCCACGGACAGGAAGTTGGTAATGTCTGGGTAAACAAAGCCATGGCTTCTCTGGACCACGTCTGGAGGCACCACACCCAATTTCTCTCCACCGACCTCAAACCGTTTGTTGTGTCCTGCTGAACCTCTGACCCCCCCATGGTCTGTGCAAGAGGCTGGGGACAGTATCTGACTGTTCTCTCCACTCTCTTCAGGACTGGTATGACCTAGCACATCCTCATCCATGTTTACTGTGGTCTGGCCAGCATCTGTGGTGATGCTGATGCTGATGTCAGGGCTGCGCTTGCTCGTGGTAATGTCAGTTGAGTCCCAGGAGGAGGAGGCATGCCCTGAGGAGAGAATGTGCCGCTGCCATCGGAAGTCTGCCTCATTGATCTCCATGGACTCCCGGGTGGACTGTGTCCCATCTTTCAGCTCCTCTAGACGGCGGAGAAGAAGCTTTGCCTGTGGCACACAGGTAACAATGTGTTATATCCACAAGAAGAAGAAGAAAGAGACCCAAAACGTTTGACATGTGTTGTCAAATGGCATATAATGGTCAGACACGGCCCAGGATATGTGCATGTTTTCTACAGTGAAATTAGTTAGTGTTTATGTCGTGTGTGTGTGTGTGTGTGTACAGAACTTGTCATGTGTTTGTCTGTATGAATTGTCTGTATGACCTGATGTATTTGGATTTAGGTCCTATTAAGGCTTCTGGCTCTTTCAACAGGTTTAAAAATTTTAAATGAGTTCAGCATTTACGGTCCTTCAATCATTTACTGTACCTGCTCTGGTTGAACCCCTCGACCTTGTGACAGTTCGTCCAGTGCTTCGAGCAACGCGCAGGCGCAGGACACAGAGGAGTAGCATGCTTCAACGCCCCCCTTCACACAAGCCTCAGTAATCCCATCCATTACCCTGACGGAGCAAGTGAAAAAAACAAGTTAAGGATGATTCATGAAACGGCCAAATTGAGCTGGTGCGTTTGGGTCTGGCGCTTGATTTTGTGAACAATCCACAACTTTCTTGTTGGATTATCGTTTTTGCTGACAATTCAAGAAACAGTCCCCACATTCATTTCAAACCACATTGTTTGTCATGGTTCATTTGCTCGAACAGATCACACACCCGTACATCATTATTAGATAGTGGGAACCACTTGGATTCCAGAACTGATCCTTGAGGTACTCCAGTTCCCACTCCAGTTTTCCACATGACAATTTTAGTGACTGCACTTGTGTGTGGGCCCAATGTTTACAAAATAGACATCCAATCCCTCTGTGCCCTTTTGTCATCAACCCTAGATTCTGAAAATTGAGTCCAGTCTTCAATCGCAGATAATCACAATCCACTTTTCGTTTTGGGAGCTCGGAACACACATCTTCATGCAATAACGCCAAGCGACTATCATGCACACATTTTCAGTACATGTCAGTTCAATCCAACCTTGTCTTGAGTTATTGACTTTCAATAAGTTATATTGGGAAAAAGACAAAAATGCATCATGATTTTTTCACTTTATCACACAGACTTTCCAGTGACATGTTATACTCAACTTGAATCATATATTTTGCGTATTACTCCTCCTACATCAACGCCAAATCCTCATATTTCAGTTGAGCTTATTTGCCTAAGTGCACACAGAGTGCAGTGGACAAACTTCCAGATATAGCGAGTCTATCATCTGTGATTACATACTGAACTTATGGCGTTATGAGTCAACTGTAACCCAAAATATATACAGATGAAAGGATCACTGATTTATTCTGTGCTATAATATTACCCACAGCTTCAGTAGGTCCAGGTGAGACTTCCTCTTGGAAAAACTTCGCTTCCTGGTTTCAGGCTCAGCCACACACGGACCCGCCAGGTCAAACAGGCGCACAGGGTTACCCAGAATCTACAACACAGAGATTTTTCCAAAATGATAATGTACCATTTCTATAGACAGATATGGCTCCATCCACCTCCTTCATGATGCGGATGGCCTCTGTACGATGCTGTGGTGGCGGGTAAAGAAGGATTCTATGATAAAGTGACTGGAGCACCGGCTTCATTGACTCCAGGCAGTTGACCAGACGGACAAGCTCCGCTGCAATGTAGCAGACTGTGCGCACCACCTGGGCGATCCTGGCAGGAGCGTTAGACGAGCAACCTGAGCCACGACCATGGTCCAACACTCCTGTAACACTTGAATCCATATCCAGACCAACTCCTACCAAAACAAAAGAATCACAGAACTTTACTCAACATTAATGCAGATGATTGGTCTTCTATCATTCCAACTTCCTTTGAAAACCCTATATACCACAAAGATCCTCAAGAAATGTCACTTTTTTTCTGCTGGAGACCATTGCAGTTTGACTCCGCATTGTTTTAAACTTTTTCTCAACATCCAAGTACATCCTGTGTGCAACTTAAAGGTTCATGAGTGCGTATTTTCCACCAGTATTTTCCAACATGTTACATTCATCTTTCTTTCAAATTTAACCAAGATCCTTGACTCTTTGTTCTCTGGCTCACACATCTTGAAATAAAGTATCAAAAATCAGGAGGCTGCGGAAGAGGAAGACAGTCAGAAATAACTTGTTTAGTATTGCTGTTGATAGACTTTGGACAGAAATAAATCATGAGAGAAGAACGTCTTTACTATTGTTGTTGTACTGTAAAAACAGCTGTAGACTCTGCTTCCTACTGTTTGTCCTTCTAATACCACACAAATATGCAAAGTAAAATTAGTTTTTATGTATATTAAAGAAACACTGACCTGTGCTGAGTTTATCAGACAGTCGATCTCGCTCCAATGCTCCGATATGGCTGTGATGGGAGGTGATAGTTTTGTCACTGACAGGGTTTCCCATGATCGCAACCAGAGAGGGACAAAGTTGCTTCCTGGAGAATAAAGCAGTGAAATAAAACTAATGCTGAAGGGTTGAAAAATGGATAGTCTTCAACGCTGTCTCTTACCAAACAAGGTCAGTGAAGCCTCTGGAGAGGTGCATTGTGGGAGGACAGCTGCTGAGCATTGCCAGGATGCTCTCCAGGTACAGCAACAGAAGTAGCTGGTTTTCACTAGAAGATGGAACAATCAGGGTTTATATATAGCAAACATTGATGTGAATGTTTGCTATACATGAAGACCAATAGATCCAGATTTCGTTCAGCATCAAGAAGGTAATGGGTTCAAATATCCTGTGTTACATGACAATGAAGCACCACCACAATAACACTCATGGTGTCAGTCTTGAATTACGGCCTGTTGTGGTGCATTACAGGACTGAAAAAGATTGTTGTTTCTTTCTTCTGTACGGATGTCATCAACGGTATCGTCAAAATCGTGTGGTAATAAAGGCAATTTGGTGTGGATGACATTATAGGACACTGGTTTTGAACCAAAATATGAGTGCTCGCTATCTCGATAGATGAAATTCTACCGTAATTGAGATAGGTTACCATGGTCACTAGGCAAGCCAGCATTGCAAAAATCAAGAGTTGGAGGGCTAGGTATGACCTTGGTAAAAGAAAATTAGGACCAGTGGTGCCCACATCCAGGGCGTAACAGGAGATTAAGTATCTTGGCGAAAAAAGAGGCAACTCAAGAAGCAGTGGAAAAAGTCTGCAGAGGTAGAGAAAGAAGGCATCAATGCACTTCAAGCGGGTATCAAAATCCTGGCATCACTTTGCAAGGCAGAAACCATAAGGAACCGCAGAAGAACGAAAGAACAACAGTTCTTTAAGGATCCATATAAGTTCCTCAGGAGTCTCTTCTCAAGGGAGAAAAGTGGAATTTAAAAAACACTTTGTCAACCATTTATAAATACCAGTGATTTTGCTGCCAGAAAATCGTAAACTTCAAAGAAAAACGTAACTTCAGGAACTCCTAAGGTCACTGTTGAGCCCCCGTGGTCTTGAATCAACAAAACACTGATGAGGCTGGGGCAGCCTTTTGAAAACTCCTCTGAGTTACTTTTGTCATAATTTCTTAGAATACATTGGGGCAGAAAGGATAATACCAACTGATCAGTGGGATGTGTGCACCATTAGTTTAAGTATATGAAAAGCTAAAATGTCAGCCATAAAAAATAACTTGTTGAGTGTTTTCTAACCCTTCACAAAGGAGAGCCTTGTGAGGACACACCACTGCTCAAATTGGGCACCCAGTGCACTGCAGACTGCACCCTGTGAGCCGCAATAGGACTACAAGCCCCAAATCTGAGACCTGTGTTCTACAGGAAGAGCACAAGCTTCCTATTGCCCCTGAGAAAGCTCATATCTTGGTCTGCAACAGGTGCAGGCACAGCAGCAATAGATGTCAAAAGAAAGAATATTGTGGACACAATGTGTAATGGCCAGTGGTCAACCAGAAAAGCAGTGAGTCACAGACTGACAATAAAAATGTGACTAAATGTCCTCTGCTTGACCCACGGCTTCACCTCCTCATTTCATCATCATGTCTTGTTTTTATATGCACCAGTCAGAAGCCATCATCACAGTATTTTGGGGGGAATAATATTAACTTTGTTTGAATAGCAAATTGTGTTTTGATGAACTACAGCAAAATAATGAACATCACCTGTCAACTGACTCCAGTTTTTCACAGAAAACTGTTAGAACCGTCACCACATCCTCACAGAGGGCCTGGCTGGTGGGAGAAATATCTGTGAACACAAATGTACACACATCAGCTTAACAATAATAACCGCCATCATCATAATAACAATTACATAACATAATATCAGAAGTGATAAGTGACAAGAAGTGACAATAATTATATTTATTATATTATATAACTAAAAATATAAACTAAATCTGCGATTCGATTCTTAAGAGCACAGGTGCGGTGAAACTAACATTGAGCATCTATTAGAAGCTACTACAGAACCAGTCGGAGCCAAGCAAATATAAGCACATGAAGTCATTTTTCTAAGTGATGCAAAGACAAATACTCTTATTTTGACAGGTTCAGCCAACGGAAAAGCTGAGCCATGCAGCTGGTGACAGCCCCATGAGTTTCGGAGGTTTCAATTGAGACGGCATGCTAGCCATTAGCTCTGTGGTGCAGTCTTTGCGAGTGTGGTCAAGAGAGGTGCATCAGATTAAAATACAACTCAAAGTTGCATCTTTGACTGGTTCGTACACCAATGGTGAGTGTGTGAAAGTGGAAGGATGACAAGCGAATAGTGAATAACGATGAGCGTGCATTGTTTCATTAATCTGCAGTGGCGCACCAGCAGAGATCTATAGATCTACAGTATAATGTATCGAATGTGACGGTCAATCGATGTATGTACTCACTTGGCCAATCGTCAACAGCTAGTATCATTACATGTACATCTTGAAAACTGACCTCTTCTCTGCAGTGGCACTGTGATTTCATCGCCGTCTGCTCCCTGGAGAAGAAAAGTTGGTGAGTATTTACCATAGTTATAACAGACATGTACATGCTTGTACTTCTTATGATTATTTTAATATATAAACACAAAATTCATTTAAACAGAAATGCGAATCGTGAGGCCTCTAAAACGTTTCACTGTCTTGTTCATGAGACAATGTCAGCGTGTGAGACACCTCCTGCCGATGTCTCAGTTGCAGTGTGAGGTCACCGAGGATCTGACTCAGCGTGGCTCTGACCGCTGTGTTGATACTGCGCTGGTGGCAACTTGACACGTAGGTCTGTATGCATACCTGGACACACACGGCACATAAACACACATTGGCTTTTTTCCATTAACTATTGTAGAAAATCTATGACATATTAGCATTTGAAAGCATCTGAGGTGGAAGCAGAGGTTTCCACCGCACCAATGGTTGCTACTGCAAGTAGACTGTGGAGGCTGCTATAAGGACCAAACATTCCCTAGATGGATGTATATAACAATACTTACTTCACTAATACTTTACTGCTATATTGTAGTTCTGATCACACTGTGCCTTAAAACCCAACATGCATGTTTCACCAGACTCAAGAAGAAGAAAAGGAGAAAAACAATCCCCTCCTGTGTAACTGGATTTGAATGATTGATGAAAAGAGGAGAAATAGCTGTTTGTGGTGAAGGCTCTCATTTCACAACATTGTGAAATGTCTTTATTGTATTTTATTTGGAACATACAGATTCAAACAATGTGAGATGACAAAACCTTACAATTATGCACATTAATTTGGCCCTTTTCAATTCTCCAGAAGCAACATTTTGGATCATGTTGGAGGAGAGGCACCAAAATATTTTTTTGTTGTATCAAATTCCAAAATGTAAAAACAATGATTAACATTTTGAATTAAAGAGGAACTAATGAACTGATTTGAGCAACGTTTAAAATAATATTGGACCCCAATTGAACACATCGGTTAATATGTGTCAGTGTGCGAAAAACTCTCCATTAAACTGAAAGGCACATAGCACTCACAGGCACAGCCCCAAAGTCCTGTCCAAGTGGTTTTGTCACCCATTTCACTTTTAGTCTAAGTCTGAGTCTTTTGGACGAAAATGCTGATTAGCTTTAGTCATGTCTACTCGAAATAGTCTACTTCCGGTCGACGAAAACTCAAAAACATTTTAGTGAGTTTAAGTTAGGGAGAAAAAAATTCTTATAAATAAAGAGAAATAAAAGAGGGGATTCTTGTACATCACTGTATACAAAAATAGGTCTACAAGTAAAAGCAAAACAATCAAACAATTCCTCTACTATAATAAGACGTTAATATCTTATAAATACACACGCATTTATGATGTATCGTACAGTGCTTCAACACATCATGTTGCCCAAATACAACAATTTTAAATAAGCCATGGCAATAGCAGTAATATCGCATTAGGAATAAAAATATGATAAAATATTTGAAACCATGTTCAACTCCCCAATATCACACCCATAAACTTTTGATGGTTGTCCTCCCTCTTTATATTTCCTGTCACCGCCTTGTGTGTCATTCGCTCTTCCATATTTAAGAGAAGAAGAGGGAGCTTCCAGACAAATGTACACTGCAATAGTGGTAGTGAAAATGTGGAACTCACTAACAAAGACACAAATATGAAACTAATATAAACATAAACACAAAACTAACTTCAACATAAACGACCAGAGAAATAAACAAAACAAAAATGATCAATGATAATAACATATAGACACAAGTTTACACACAGTTACACTGTGACAGCGTCACTGTCTGTAACCCAGACATAATGGCAGGTGCGACTACTTACCTATAGAGCTTCCTTTTCAATCTACCTGCCACTCTCACAAAGCACCCCTGACTGTTGTCTCTACCTGGTCCATCCACCGCCAAGAATCGATTTCTATTCTTTAGGTTGCGTCTACAAGCATCCTTATTCACATGTTTTTTCACATTGTGATACATGTTCACATTACTTAAAGATATGGAATAATACAATATGAATGCAAAGACTTAAATATTATTGTATACAGTAGGTCTTCAAAGTGTCAATTCAGTCTGTCAAGAAGGTTGCCTGCAGGGATTTTTGATGTCCAGCAGGTGTCAGTATTCAGTGACACAGTATCAATACAGTATCAGCACAGTGTGTTACTGTGTTGAAACGCTTTATGATGCCTCATTTACACATCTTTAGAGACGGATTGTGTTCTTCTCTTCACTGGAGTGACATCAGCTGACTTAATCTATATGTATTCTCAGTTTGAAATGACTGTTATACATTTATGAGTAGGCAGTCACAGATTATGGACACTAGGTGTGGAATGATATGTGTAGCTCACAAGTTGATACTATGGCAATACTTGGCCCACGATAACAATAATATCACAACACACAATATCTGCCATAGCTGATATATTGCAACAATATATCACGATATATGTGACTGAAACAGAAAAAATACCCTTCAAAAGGAAAATGTCATAGTCATTCATTGTACAACGTACAAAGAAAATTGAGCTCAATGAAACGTGCATTTGCATAGTGTCTCACTGGCCAAAAGTGAGTAGCAGTAGTGATGAATTATGGAGCCAGGCAGAGATGGGATGAGCCAGTCAACCAGCAGAAGCCAGCCAATCAGAGGAGAGGACCGGATTATCTGTTCACAGCTTTCCACCCAAAAAAGGCCAGAAAATGGGCAACAAAAGGATTCGTCAATGTCGCTCCAAACCAAGGGGTGTTGACACAGGATCAGGAATTTGGCACCCGGGACTCCAAGAGACCAGGACAAATCAGTGGAGACTACAACCCAAGATGAACTGAAATGTGTATTAAAAGATAGCAAAAGGGCTTCATAGGGTGACATGACATTGGAAAAACTGCAATGCAAAGTAGGCAAACTGGAATGTCTGTTAATACTACTGTCGCCAGCTCCCTGCAATTTTTGTTTATTGAAGTCCGTCTGTGAAACTTTGATCATGATGGAAACGTAATGTTTCATTAAAACAATCGTTCCATGACCGCTTCGGAAAAACATTGGTTTGCGAATGTCCCTGTTTAACTAATGGAGGAAGAGGCAAGGACTGCGGGAGCAATAGTCATGTGCCACATAGAGGGTGTCCACCTGGAAGCTGCCATGTTGGAGATACTCCTTGTAAACTCCCCCATAGACTATAAATGGAGTGTGATGGATAAACGCAAAAAACAACAGAAAAGCTTGTCGAAATGAGTTGGGAACGCAAAGGCATACAGAGAAGGACTTCATGTGGGAGGATGAGTCAGGGAGCACGTGTCAGAATCATGTGAAATGTGAAAAGCAACAACAGGGTCTAGTATGGAGGTAGACCAGTGACAAATAAATCCTTGTCCTCAAATGCACTTTGATCATAAGAGGATATATCCGAGTGCAATTGGATATTCTCAGATGGAAGATTTTGAAGTTCATTACTCATAGAATCAATTAAATGACCAGTCAACTCAGTTTGTGTTTCTTTGCTGCGTAAATTGCTGCCAACGTGCTCATCTGGGGCAGGGTCATCAGCTTCTTTATTATCACCATGATTGTGACCATCACCAGCAGCAGCAGCTTCGTCCTCCTGTCTCTGCTGAGCTCTCTTCACACAGTCTTTGTAACGTGAAGTCCCTGTTTTTTCAGGTGATCTTAGCTGTCCAGTCATGCGAACAGATGGCACCCAGTCTGGGTCATCGTTTTGATAAAGGTCAGCCTTTTTTACCAGGCACATTTCAGCTCCTTTAATAACTTCTGCTACTGTAGCATGGTAGCAAAAGCTAATAGCTAAATGTTAACAGATACAGTCGCTTGAAATGAACAAATACCAAACAAACAACTACCACACTTAAAAAATATTCAAGTACTAACGGGCCGAATAAATTCGGATGTTGGCCACAGTTTTGCCACCAGTTTTACTAACCAGAAGCACCGCCTTTCTTCCGACAACTTCTGGCATTGTTCTGTTTGATTTGTAATAACTTCTGGATATTGATAAAATTCCAAATGTTTGTCACGATCGGAACGATTCGTACAGCCCAAAATACGACAGTAATTCACCATTTTTTCCAGGAAATGCTGCAGAATAGCCTTCAGTGCCGTTCTGTGTTGAGCAGTGAGTATCTCCAATATGGCAGCTTCCTGGTTGGATGACGCGCCATGAAAACCCTTTATTGCCTTGATGCAATCACTTGACATGTTGGTTTCTTCTCCTGCTCTTTTCATTATCCCTCATGTTTCCTTCTCAAACTTGCCGCAACCAGTGTAGCGATGATGGCCTTTAGCAGTGCCACTGTTTATCACGTGACAGCAGAAAACGCAAAATGCAGAGCAGTTTCATGTCCCACACCGGGGAATGTATTTCAAAATGGAGCGTGACTGAAGAGAAAAATGCTGGGTAATCCACTATGTGTTGTAATAAAATATCGCTATTTGCTGTCAGTGTATCGATTAGTTATTGCAACAGAGAGCGCAACAACATATTGCAATATCATTTTTTTTCCTCACCCCTAAGACACTAATACCTGCAAGGCTGTCAACTGCTGTGTCTGTCGGTGTTGAGGCTATGTCAGACTGGAGTGTCGGACAGTTAGACTCTCAGGACGGGTGACTAACATATGACATGTCTGGGCAATAATTCTAGTTCAGATCATAATGTAGGACTAATTCACTTCAGATCATGTGATTGCTGATAAGATGCGTAAGATAATAGGATAAGTGAAGACAATGATATCAGAAATGCCTCATAAGGCACAGCTCCATCTCACAAACCAACTCTGGGTCAGAAAATTTCAACTTTGCCTGTTGATGGAGGATCTTGACACTGTCTGTCTTGTTATTCTGCACTTCACTATCTATATTTATTCAATGAAACCAGGTCAAGTTTTGATTATTACTTTGCTGGAGAAGTTGCACAAATATTCCATTAATATTCTATTTCATGTCAAAATTTACACAGAGGTAGTTTATATCTGGTTAAACACAAAAAAAGTTGAATGTACTTTATTCACCAGAGCAAAATCAGTTTGAGCCAGTTAGATATGAGATCCAAACATGACAGCAAAAGTGTGTAGCAGATGTGCTCACCTCAGCAATGCGAAGGATGGAGTCGCTGCTGATGTCAAAGTTTGGCGAGTAGGTGAGGCACAACAGAACCTGAAGTGAAACAGATTCTTTTTTAAATGTGAAGTCACAGAGAGATCAGACAGGCAGGTCCAAAACATACGTACATTCAACATACATTCATCACCGTCAATTAACTACTGTCGTCAATTAGGCCTGTTCAGAGTTGCGGTGCGTGCTGGAGCCGCACACAGGGAGACCATGCAAACTCCATGCAGAAAGGTGGTCGGAAACATGTCCGAAACATGTCAGCTGAAATGACATCATGGCCGCATTTTGAGTTGACTAGCTTGTAACCCTGTCGTACTGAGAGATGGGGAATTGCTTATCCAAGGCCTGTTGCAGCATGTTCATTTGTTGAAATTACACATGTAGCAGATCTCTCATCTGCAACACCACCAGACAGGTGTCCATCCACAGTTACTTCCTCATTACACCTACTGGAATCCTGGACAGTAGAATATTGATTCACTGTGTAACAGATTGCAGACTGACAGGAGCCAAACGGTTCACCATGGACACACTAGGCATCAGCATGCATCATTTCTCCACTTCTACTCTCTCTTTACACTAATGACTGCTGACCCTTCTCTGAAGCTGCTGATGTTTGCTGATGACACCACCGTCATCAGCTTCATCCAAGGACGACGGCTCTGTTTATTGACAGTTCAACAAATGCTTCATTTGCACTACATTCATGGTCCACCTGTATACACATTTACATTTAGATACAAAGGACGAATATCAAGGTGTTGATGTAAGCAAGTGTTTCTCCCACCGGTGTTTTACATGCCTTATATTCTTAATAATGTATCTAGACTCAATACAGTTTGCCTACAGAGCCAACAGATCTGTAGACGACGGCATTCTGGTGCACCTGGACTCCTCAGGGACCTGTGCAGGACCCTGTTTGTGGACTTCAGCTCTGCGTTCAATCCGATTCTCCCAGCTCTGCTTCAACACAAGCTTTGTCAGTTCAACATGCCTGACTCCCACTGTAGGTGGATTACGGACCTGACTTGCTGGAGCCAGTACGTGCTGCTGGGGACGACTGTCTCAGACACTCGGATCATCATCGGATGTTTCTTCCCTCTGGCAGGAGGCTACGGTCCATCCAGACCAGAACCTCCCGTCACAGGAACAGCTTCTTCACCGCAGCCGTCAGACTGATGGATTTGTGAACACCCATTGTTGTTTGTGGTTTGTTTACTTATTTATTAGTTACTTCTATTACTATCGTTTATTTTCATGCATTTATTTTAATTTTATTTATTTATTTATATATTTTTGTTCATTACTGCACAATGTACCACAGCACTTTCCTAGTTGGTGGGATCCACACTGACATTGGCAAAAAAGTGGACGCTTATTCTGATTCTGACTGGTGAGACAACATCTTAAAGCATAGAACTCCATGTAAGCGTGGGCATAGTCGGTCCAAACAAACAGAACAGTGATCATAAATAGCTATTACAACACTATCATCTGGTGTGACTGAGAGAAAATAAAAGATGCTGCCTCACCTTCATCACCTCTACCTGCAGGTCTTCATGGAGAGTGGGTGTGACACGTATTGCCTCCAACATCTGACTGAGTAACTGGTTCTCCACGGCCTCCATCTCCATGCAAACATCAACCAGTTGGTCTTCGCACAAAAGCCTCTGATGGACCCAGGACAGAATCAAGCATCAGTTGACTCAACAAGCGTTGCAGGGACATTTGCTCGGACAATACCTGCATGCCACTCAGGGCAGTCTGACCCAGTTTGGTGTTTTTAGATTCAAGTGCCATTTGTAGTGGCAGCAGACAGCACCCCCTACAACAACAAAAAACAAAGTCAAATGGAAGTAGAAATGATGTTTAACGGAAATGTCAAGAAGACAGTTATTCAACTGGATGGCTACCAACCCATTTGAGAGTGAAATTAGATTCATAATTATACAAACTATGGAACACAAATACAATTTTCAGTTGTCAATATCAATGCAAGTAAGGAGATGAAGGTGCATGCAGTGAGTCCACGTCACTTGGAAAAGATGTGTGTCATCGAGCCTAATTGCAACAAATCATTTGGAACAGAAGAAGAAAACTATTGCCTCGAGAAGGAGGATAAGAAGGGCCGGTGTGCTCTAAGCAGCAGGGCGTGTTGACTTCATTACTATAGCAGCAGCTATTTCTACCAATATATTTGAGCAAAACTCATGTTGCTGACTGACCAGCAATGCAAGGTCGCCAAAGGGTTAATGCCGACTGCAGATACAGGTTGAGATGTTTTAAGTGGTGAGTTTTTTTCAGCCAGAATTGTTCACAAATAATGAGACAACACTGGTGAGTGGAGGTTCATCAAGACTAAACAAATATGATGCATTAATGTGATCTTGCTTTCACCCTGATGTCCTTGCTTTCACTGAGGCATTCAGCTCAAACATTGAAACATCTAGCAGCAGCACCATGTAGTCACAATAATGCTTATCTATAGGGAGACCACAGGCACACTGTGGTCATGGTTACAAAGATCCACTTTTGGCTTGTGTCAATATAAGAATGACTGATGGTTTAAAGAGTACTTCTTGAGAAAAGGTGAGTAGGTAACTTCATCAGAGCGCACCTTTATGATGCAACGCCTAGGCCGGGAAAGTATGAGCACCATGACCTTATTTTTGTGTCAGAAATTTTATAATGTTTGAGCTCATCTGGATACATGATTGTTATTCAAATAATCAACGATACGACAGGAAATAAGCAGTTGACAAAATGATTTGTTGACGGCATACTTTATACAGTGTGGGGCTGAAGTTGAGCTCGTGAATGTAGGCATTTCTGTCAGGACCTCATGGAAAAAAGTGAACCAACCGGCTGGATGAGGGGGATATGACGTTTTGTGTTTATAGCCAATTCTGTTTCAATACACTGAGTTTGTTCTTTTAACATCACTGCTTCACTATTATAATTGAGATGCTTCAAAAACAAACACAGACTGGTTTGAGATTCAGGTGAAAAGAAGTAACCCTGAAACTTGAGACAGCAGTTTGAAGAGATGAGGATGGCAGGAGGTGATGAGAGAGGAAATACCAAGGCTAAACTGTCACACCCGTCAGTCCAGTGGGTCCAATCGCAAACACCACTTCATATTGAAAGTAAATTAGCAGACACTGTTAGAAATTGAATGGGAAGCCACACACACAGACGCACGAGCGTGCACCTCACCGTAAATGCGAGGGGGAGAGCTTTGCAGTCTCATTCTGTGACTGGAGAATATCTGGAAGGCAAAACATTGAATAATCATCAAACAATATTCCGACTTTAACCTAACTGCTCAAAGATGAAAAGCGTCAATCTAAAATGACCAAGGTAGATGGATATAACACGCGTCCTTATGTTCCGTTTTTACGGACAGCGATTAAGGTACGGGTGACAAAATAAGTAACGTCACAAATACTGATCCCCGCCTTCCTTCTGCAACTCTGAGTGAACGCATCTGAAACATCTGTCAGGTACTCCTGGACCACCAACCCCAGCCAACGACGCATCAGCCCCGGCTACTTCACCACCGGCGATGAGTCGCTCACCGCAAGCAGAAGCACAGGCGTCCCGGATTGCTTTGAATTTGTGTCCCGAGGCTTCTTTCTGGAGTTTCCGCAGAATTTCCTCCATCCTGGAGAAAGGGGTGGTACAGCGTGCGTGTCCGGCCTCTGTGTTTCTCGTGCCCGGGCGGCCACAGCCTCCCAGGTCCTCCCAGCTGACAACGATGAGTCAGTCGCGACGAGCAATGCCAGTTCACGGCCGGAATCACAAGAGAAAACGCCCTTTTTCTAAACCTCATCAGTCAATCATCAGGAACCGGTTCTGTGGTCCGGTTGAGTTCGGCGGAGTCAAGAACGGTTCCTGAACGCAGATGTGGGTTAAAATACCCCCATTCAAATGCAGAAACTCGCCAGGTGATAATGGAATTGTAAACATTCGTCTAATGCCGGATTATTCCAATCTGGCAACACAGTGTTCACGCAGCAGATGGACTGGGATGAAGGAAAACCCGGCGCGGATTGGTGGAATCATAACTGTTGTCTATGGGTTGGACGACGTCATCTGACGTCTTGAATAATATACTGTACTGGTCGCTTTGTGGAGAATGAAGAACATCACCGTAGATGCGGGGATTCTGGCAAACCAAGCAAAATAAATTGGAAAAAAATCCAATTTATTGTATGTATTTATGTTCAATATGCAGTAACTAGTTGCTTATTAATAATTGTGACAGACCTAACAAACACCATGTGTTGGTTAAACGAGGGCGCTAGAGTTACTTCAGCCTCTCCCTGTGGCCAGAATGGCTCTTTTCACAGATGGTCTTTTGATGTGTGGTGGTAGATTTCACTGAAGCCGGGAGAGACTGAACAATTCTAATACATATGCTGTGACGCTGCTGAGGTCTTTGTCGTTAGAGGGCGCCAAACACATCGTCGTGATTCAGTGGCCAGGTCTCAGCGCTGCAGTATATCATAATGCAAAGCCCACGGCTCTAAGAACCAGGGACATTCTGTGGCTTGGCAAAGATATCAACATAGGAGCTGTCCAATGTTGGGAAACAATGCATGCTACATAAGAATATTTCAATCCAACATTAAATATCAAGTTTGGTACCATTAGTATAATGTGGGGATTCCTTGTTATCATGCCACAGTATAAGTACGCCATGTGTACTCACAATGAAGTTGAAAATAACAGTGCTGTTGGTTATTTAAGGATGTTTATTGGCTCAATTAAGTTGTATTGAGTATTGCAGTAGGAGTCAAACATGCCTCGATTCTTACCACAACTATGGAGCTTCTTGATGGAGGTGGGTTGGGGGACACTCATTGGACTTCGCCGGGTGGTGCTCTGGTTTCATTACGACACATAATTGGTTGTGCACCTCAGGGTCACATGGCGTTATGGCCTTTCATCTCAATACACTCTCGCCTCAGACCTGGATGCTGTCCTGCTTCTGCCACTTCAAATGGCCTTGACCTCCAAATGTGTCTCTCCAGGTAGTAACTTAGTGTCCGACTGCCACTAATCACTCACAAGGTTAAAAGTGTCACAGACACCAACATCAAGCGTGTTATTGGAAAAAGATATTTTTCAATATTCACTTGGACATTTTGGGAGTCACTTGTAGGGTGACAGAAAGGAAATAGGAAGGACAGGATGGGTGCCTGAAATGGGCTGAAACGTGTCCAAGGTCATGAAGGAATTCCCTTCAGTTTGTCTGCACGACGCCAATGAATGGTGTTATTGTTTTATTCTTGTGTTCTAAGCTCAGAAAATTCAGAGCCTCACCGGATTCTGTGCACACAGGGTCTGATGACTGCTCTCCAATCGTACAAATTTTTTTCAATAACTTTCTTGCTTTGCTGAAATAAAATACAGAGCTTAGCATACAGAATTCCCTGAAAGGCTTGGATATACTTTTTTTCAGATGGACATTAGGTTGATTTTAATCAACAGGATGTGCAAGACACTGAAGGTGTTTATTTCAAAGTTAATGTCAACACAGCTCAGCAGTAAACAGTGGCTTCATCTACAGATTGTCTAATGTTAGAATGAGAGAAAGAGATGAAGTGTGTATTAGAAAATAAGTGAAAACAAGATGTGAACAGATTTATTTAGTTTTAATATTGTGAATATTTGTACTGCGACAGGATACAAAACAGAATATATTTTGCATGTCGGCAAATCAAGTCTGGTCAGCAAAGCTACACAAAAGCAAATTATATTGCTTTTTCAGAAGCCTTCATGGGGCAAGGACCCTCTTTACAAAAGTTGTTCCTAAATATATTTCACCTCACATTTATTGCTTCTGGAAGAGTGGATCTATTGGAGGGCAGGTTTGTTTCAGATGAGCAATAATGTGTATTTTCTATTCAAAAGCAGAGTCAGAGCACAAGAAGCCCATTGCAAAAACATCACATATAGCCAAAAACTATGCCGTTTTCTGGTGGTGTGAAGAAGCAATGTCATCTCGGTCCTTAGCAGCACCTGTGTATTGAACAGCATTGGAGGTCATAGTGAGGAAATAGTGTTGTTGTTTTCAGAGCCCACTAGATGGCACTCTAAAATTGTCGGCATTTATGGAAAAAAAATCCATGAAGCAGAATAAAGCAGCAGCAGAATTATGTTTCAGGACAAGTTAAACAATCCAGAGATGGTTAAAAAAAAAAAATAAAGTACATATGTTTTAAATAGCGTCATTCTAAACAGGTTGTTTAATAGGAAGAACAAAACAGTTAAACAATGATTTTAAAATGTATCATTAAAGGTCTAAGACTGGTGCCAGTTGGCTCGCTGGTATAACTTACTACATGCAAACAAACAAACAAACAAGAGCCTAGCTTGATGGCTGACGCTTAGAAGACCTGACACAGCCAATCGCAAGTAACATTGGTGTATGTGTGAGTTCATCTTTAAAACTAATTCATCTAAAAGTTTAGCTGTTAGTGGAGGAATTAATCATGGAAGGCTTCGATGCCTTGTGTACAAAGTGCACATGCACACTGGACTGGCAGGAAAACTATTTGGGAATCCTGGAACGCAGCCGTGTCTTCAATGAGAAATCGCTCTCCTTCTCCTCGGGCTTCATAGTGAGGAGCTGAAAGACAAGAAATGGCCATTAGGTAAGACAGATATCAGTGACTGGAGGTTTGACCGGCACATACAGGGTGAGATGGCATGTCCATTGGTGAGGAGATCTCAACCCGAAACATTTTCTTCTTCTTGGAGCGTCTGAGATGCAGAGAGGAAGAGGAGCAAGAGGAAGCCAGCGAGTCCAGGTCACCTCTTGAGCTGACCAGACTCAGCATTTTCTTTGCTGGAAAAACAACACAGATAAAGGGGTGTAAAAAATATCAGTCAGTGACGAGCAGAGAGAGAAAACTAGACAATGGCAATGGCAGAACATCTTGTGAGGAGATCCTGGCAGCATGTATAAATTGGGATCACCATCTTGTCTGTGTGAGGTCTACTAAATAATAATCTGAACATCACTTTAGGTCCGAAGTCACTCTACACGCTGCTCACTGACTGCAGAGTTCCAGGTCTTAACCATAGCCATTTGACCAAACACTGACCTCAAATCTTTCGAACACCAGTGACCAGTGTAACTGAACTAGGACACTGTCTCATGAAGGGTCATTAACCCATCACTGACCCGGAGTTCCTTTTTGGACAGAATAGCAGGTACCTCGCTCAGACAAAACTGAGACAGGGTGCCAGAGTCTCATTCTCATTAAATACTACCAGGATGCCCCAGAAGGCCTTCTAAAAATGGATGATTTCCATTCAACCTCTGGAGGCCATCTGGCTCAAGGACTACCAGTGATTGGTGGTTACTGGTGCCCTGGCATTGTTAAGTAGCTGCATCCATCCTCACTTAAATCATCTTAAAACATCATTTTGTGGCTGTAACTCAAAGGACAGGATGTCGGGTGGTAGACTGATGGAGAGCCAACAAGAGTCGACCCTACATAGTAGGGCTATCGTTGGCAGTCAAGATGGGCTTGGGTGACAAGACAAGATTGCCTTAAGTCTCTTCATATTTGCCTGCAAGATCCAGCCTTCCAGGAGGCTAGTTGTTCCTGAAATGGCAGATGAGTCAGGTTGATACGAGGTAGCCCCTCACTTTTAGTCAGAGAACAAGTACCATTCCACAAAAGGGTTCCAGTCAAGGCCTGAGTGTTGTCACTGTTATTCGAACTCATTCTGCTGGTATTTTAAAAAATAACTTGGTAAGAGGGGAAGCACAACTTCCATGAAATCATTGAATAATCAGAATCGGTCAGACAGACCATTTGCCGACTTCAGGAGGTTATGAGTTATGAACCACAGTACGAGTGAGTGCATGCCAGGGACACAAATGCACGACTGAGAGACCATCACCAAACAGGAGTTCTTAAAGATCAGATACTAGATACTAAAAGGCTAAAGGCTCCTTTATGCCAACACAGCTAAGACCAGACTTGTGTATTCACCACAGTCCAAGATGAGGGGAACTGCTGTATAAACTCTTTGTCGTGCAATGATTTTCATCTGGACCTGTATGGAATGACCGAATATAACAAAAACAGAATGTTCATGTTTATTTTACACCACACTTTAGGTCACTTCAGTGGCATCCGAGCCATCACCTGTCAACGTTGACGGGAGCGAATTTATTCCCATCCCAAACTTTAGGTCAGAACTTTATCAAACCATTTTGAAGCTACAACCACTTGCAATAGTGACATCAAAGTAGAATATTTCATTGAAATAATCTGGGGTCTGAAGAGTTTAAGCCCCCTGATATTAGAGTATGAACATTCCAAGCTTCTGAGAGTTCTGAAACATTGATTTGTCCTGTCCTATGATACAGCCTTTCCCACACCTCTCTCATTCTTTTAATTTAGACAAATTCTGAGTCGTCTTACACTGACCTTTAGACCCTAACAAAGTTGGCGAACTCTGTAGGAAGTCTCCTATTCTCTGTAGAGTCCCATCCTTAATGGTGGCCTGGGAATCGGGCTGTCCGGTCACACAAGGAACCTGTTGGAACCAGAAATAGTCAAACCACTTCAAGCTAAAATATTACAGCATCTGACTTTCAGAGGTGACATGGAGAATGAATATTTAGCTGGTTTTCAGGAGAATGTGATTTTTAGACTATTTGATCAGAACAGATGATCACATGGACGTTAAGAGTGCACATGTTTAGTAGAAGATCATAGTCACCTCTTCTTGTTGCACTGTCAACTTCGGCTTCAACTTCGTTCTGGTGTTCATTCTGTTCTCAGCCTCTACTTCCACCTGACAGCATACACACACACAGGACACTCACACTCAGTCAGTCAGCACAGGGCATGTCACTGAAACGTAAATAAAGATACATAACTACAAACTGGCTGTTTTGGACAAACTGGTCAAAACAGAGCAATGTCACCTGCAGCTTTTGCTGAGGGTGAATGAAGGCAAAGTAGGCAATACAGCTAAACAATATGTTGTTATCGTACAGTATCTATATCAGGATTGGGGGAAGAATAGGGAGCATCTAATTAATTATGAATAGATATGAACAAAGCAAACATCAACAATATCAATTTCCCATGGCCATGCATGTAAAGCTGAGAAACATGGCCACAGTTATTCAACATAATTAAACTAAGCAAAGTCATGGACACAATCATTTGACACAGATGGTATACCTTCCAGAAATCATGAAACACACAAAAGAATGAGATGAAGAGGAAAACAGCTGAACACATTGTTTAAACATGACATGGGACTACCACATTATATTCCTTTTAAATCAGGTATTAGAGCTTCACAAAAATCACAACATTTCTGATCTTACAACTTAGGAGAAGTTAATGTTTTGCTGGATGCCATGGTTCAATGGTAATCTGGCCCCCGTTAAATCTACACCGCTAACATGTCGTCAGTGACAAAATCCCATCTGCAGGTGGAGTCTCACTCTACCCTGGGATGATAGAAAAAGAGATTCCACACTCAGACTGATGTTAAATCTGATCATGTATTCACTCCTTTCACTTTGAAAATAAAAAGATTGGCAAAATTAGTTGAGCAGAGCAAAAGAGAAATCATGACAAAATAATGTTTTGTGCCTCCAAATTTTATTTTATTTTACTATTTTATTTCATGAAACTCTGTCCCACGAAATGTTGACACCCCTATTGGTGTATGGTAAATACCATAATAAACACAGAGTAGCACGTGACTATACACTGACCCTGGAGTCAGCCATCAATTCAAACAAAGGAATGTGGTGTCCAGTCAGGGACATTGTCTTGCAGTAGAAACGTAGCATTCAAGCTCATTCAAGGCACTTTTCCCAGCTAGTATTGAACTTTCATGCCTCTGTAAGAATCTGTAAATTCATCTTCTGCTGAAGGAGGCTAAATACATACAATAAGGAAAATACACAATTTTGCCAAACGTAAAAAAAAAAAAAAAAAAAACACACACACCACCTTCTGGAATAGATAATACTGTAAACGATATGTTACAGGTGTGCAAACAAGATAAACTACACGACTAGTTCAGTTTGTCTTTTGAACGCAACACAGAGAGGTTTATAGTCTGAATTCTGTTTGTTTACTTATTTTACATGGTCTTGCATGATTTAGAACTCGTGCGACATTCTAGAAGAAACAGAAGAATCAGATAATGACTCAAGATAGATGATGATGACAATGATGATGATACCAATGATCAATGAAGCGAAAATTCCACCAGAAATGTAATAACAATAAAAATAACAATAATAATGGAATTATAGATTAAAGGACAATAAGATTTCAGGTCACAGAAGCAGGGATGGCGGTGTTGTGGACATTTTGGATGTCAGTCATGATCCAACCAAGTACAAAGACCAGTTACCTTGTTGGTGGCTTGTCGTTTACTCCTCCGAAAAATGTGAGACTGAACAAGAAAGAAATATCTGTTAGTCTAAACGTTTTGATCAGAATGTCAGATCAGTTAGGACGTCTGTGCTGTTTGGCATAATGTTTTAATACTTACATTTTTGAGACTGTACCAGAGAGTAAGCAAGGAATATATCTACATCGATCAATACATCTATTGCAATAGTGTCTTTCAGATCATCAGAATCAGAAAACTTTATTAATCCCAAGGGAAATTATGTTCGTAACATGCTCTGTACTCAACATGTCACAATAAATTAAAAAGAAATAATATTATAAAGTGCAAAAACATACTAAAGAGCTTAGAAACCATGTTAACAATGTGCAAGAAAATGCAGTTCCAGAAGAATCCTTCATTGTGATTTTATCAGAGATGAATTGTACGTTTTTATTGCGACAGGAAGATAGGACCTCCTGTGGCGCTCAGTCTTTGAGATGGGTAGTCTCAGTATGTTGGTCTTGTGCTTCTGTGTTGGACCAGGAGCTCATGGAGGGGGTGGCTGATGTTGTCCAGTATACTCCTTAGTTTCAGGAGCATCCTTCTCTCCATAACCGTCTCCAAGGAGTCCAGTTTCACCCCTAGCACATCACCAGCTTTGCGGATAAGTCTGATGAGTCTCTTAGTGTCTGCCACCATTAATCTGCTGCCCCAGCAAACCACAGCCAACAGAAGTCAGGTCCTTCAGACGTAGAAGGACCTGAGCCTCCTCAAGAAATAGAATTTTTTTTTGTAAAGGGCCTCAATGTTCCGAGCCCAGTCCAGTCTATGAGGATCCCAAAATATTTGTAGTCCTCAATCACATCCACATTGACCCGCTGGATGGAAACAAGGGTCACAGGAGACTTGATCCTCCGTAGGTCCACCTCCAGACTTTGCCACATTGAGCTGCACATGGTTCAGCTCACACCAAGCAACAAAGTCCTCCACCACAGCCCTGTAGTAAAGTCTCCTCAGCCTTGCTGATACATCCAACTATGGCAGAGTCATCAGAGAACTTCGGAAGGTGGCGAGTCTCTAACCGATAGTTGAAGTAAGTTAAGTAAGTAAGAAGATAAGTAAGTAAGATAGTTGAAGATGTGCGGTAGCACACTGAAAACACCTCTTGAGATGTTGTTTCCTCAGATACGGCTTCTTCTTTGCGACACGTCTCCCATAGAGACGAATGGGACGCCTAGCTCACACTGGTACCAGAGAGCTTCCACTCCTGGCCCAGAGATGCACAAGTACTTTTTGGCGTTTGGACAAAAAAAACTCTACAGGGACCACTTGATCAAAAGAAGGAATGATGAATGGAGGAGCCATTTGCAATGTATCAGAGGATTGAAATAATCATTCATTCAAGTACTTTTTGGCGCACTAAGTGAACTTACAATGGCTACATAGCTTTGCCCATCTTAATGCTTCTCTACAGGTTTCTTTCTAAGGTTTTCTGACAGCTCCTAGGACTTCATGACTGTTGTCTGCAGGCAACCATAAGACGACTGTGGACAGGTGAATATTGGGCACTATTTAGAGGGAGCCTGACAGAACACAGTCCTGTAATCATGTGACGCAAAGTCTGGACGTGAGACTTGAGATGAAGTGTGGTTTAGAAACAGCAGCTCTGGCACAGAGATGTGAGACTGGAAACATGTTGGATGAACAAATGGAAGTAGGGGACGATGTTGCGCAGTGATGGAGTAAGCTCTGTGTTATTCCACAGTATATTAATGGTCAAGACATCAAAGAGGAGGGACACCCCACTGAATTAGTTTGTTGGCTCATTTCGATACCACCTGGCCATGAGCAGTTTGAGGAATCACTGTAAGTGGACTAGGCACACCAAATCGGGAGACAGCAGATGTTACTAACGGAGAAGAAACCTTGAGTGATCGCCACATAGTTAAGTTGGGGAGATCGTCTGCCTCGGTCAACAACAAGAGAGTGAAGCAGGAGTGAAATGTTTGTTCACCTATTCGTGCAGTGCCTTTCTGCACTTGAATTTGTTTTTTTAAGTGCATGTTTACACTCACATTTTTCTTTTCTCCTTTTCCCACCATTATATAAATAATTTTGGATGTTCGGACAAAAAAAAAATTCAACAGGGACCACTTGATCAAAAGAAGGAATGAGGAATGGAGGAGAAGTGTGCTGGTGTCCATCTTCAAGAACAAGGGAGATGTCCAGTGTTGTAGCAACTATAGAGGGATAAAGTTGATGAGCCATATGATGTGTTGTGGGAAAGAGTAGTGGAAGGGCAGATGTTATCATATGGAATCATGCCAAAAAAGAGCACCACAGATGCAGCGTTTGCTTTGAGGATGTTCATGCAGAAGTACAGAGAAGGTCAGAAGTGCCAAGAGAAGAGTTGTGGTATTGTATGAGGAAGTCTGGAGTGGCAGAGAAGTATGTTCGAGTGGTGCAGGACATGTATGCCAGGTGTAAGACAGTGGTGAGGTGTGTTGCAGGTGTAACAGAGGAGCTCTGAGCCCCTTCTTGTTTGCCATGGTGATAGACAGGTTGACAGATGAGGTTCCCTTGGACCATGATGTTTGCAGATGACATTGTGATCTGTGGTGAGAGCAGGGAGCAAGAGGAAGATAAGCTGGAGAGGTGGAGGTGTGTATTAGAAAGGAGAGGAAAGAAGGGTTAGCCGCAGTGAGACGTAATACATGTATGTGAATGAGAGGGACCCAAGCGGACATGCGAAGTTACAGGATGTAGAGAAAAGAAGGTGGTGGATTTTAAGTACTTAGGCTCAACTGTCCAGGGCAATGGAGAGTATGAGAAATAGGTGAAGATGCGGGTGCAGGCAGGATGGAATAATTGGACAAAAGTGTCAGGTGTGATGTGTGACAAAAGGGTGTCGGCAAGGATGAAAGGGAAAGTATACAAAACGGTTGTCAGGCCAGCAATGTTGTATGGTTTGGAAACAGTTGCACAGGAGGCAGAGCTAGAGGCAGCAGAGATGAAGATGCTGAGGTTCTCTCTGGGAGTCAGCAGGATGGATAGGATCAGGAAGCAGTTTATCAGAGGGACAGCACATGTCAGGTGTTTAGGTGACAAAGTCAGAGATGACTGACTGGATAAAACGCTACTTGAGCAGGAGGCAACAGTACGTGGAGGTAGATATCAATAAATCAAAAGAGGGAATGTACGACGCAGAAACTGCTAGATTACTCTGTAGAAGAGACTATAAAGTTTAAAGTAACAGAAGATTAGCAACCCGCAAAGGACTAAAACAAACCCAGACAGTCATATAACATGTCATGTCAAGTTTGCAATGTAGCAGAGGATTGAAATAATCATTCATTCATTGTCGAGAAATCATTTTACATAACTTCTAATTTTGTCTCTGATCGCTTGGTGCCCTTGTCAACCAGGATAATTCAGGTAAACATGTCAGTCAAAAAGCAATGTGGATCACATCACAAGGAGGGCAAATTAAGAGCAAACATATGAGACATGGACTGATCAGTCCAGATAATTTTGTACTGGTGTTAAATTGTTGAGCATATTCCTTAACATGTGCACACATCCATCCCATGAGGACAAGCAGACAGCATGACAAGGAATCTCTCCAGAGATACACCTCAGGCATTAATTGTGCCCGGCGACATACCAAGCCGTTTAATACGTTTCATAACGTCCCACATCAGACAAAGATGCAGTGCCTTGCGGAGCCACACCTTGGCTAAATTTGGACACGTTGTGGCAGACTACAGAATGGCAAATTTTGGGCCCCTGTTTAGTGTCATGACACAACAGCTGTTAATGAATCTCTGATTCTTTATGGTGTCTGAACATACCTTCTCCATCTCGCCACTCTTCCTCTTCCGAGCCTGGTTGGTTATTTTAACAGTGATAGCGCTCTCTTCTCCCTGACGGCGAAGCGCCACACGGTTTGGCTGAAGTGGGCTGAAGGAAATCTCCATTTCAGGCTGAGGGAAGCGGCTGGTCTTTCCATTCTCCGTCGAAATCTCAGAAGAATCCAACACTGATGGGTAACTGGTGGAGCCCTGAGGGAGGTATACGGTGAAAATCCTGGTTAATTATAGTAGCAAAATTAACATTAATAATATGGACCTGTTGGAAAGTAGCCAACTCTTCACATGCAGTCGTCTCATCAGGAAATCACGAGGTGCAGAATGGTAAATTTGGAACCATGGAGGTCAGTCTAGTTGGACAATATCATTTATAGAAGCGGTTTGACAGACGTTCAATAGTTCAAGAGAATCAGAGAAAAGATTGGCAATCCTCCTATGATCTAACAACCTGAAATGTCGGTCGTACGGGCAGTGAAAGGTAATGGAGTGAGTGGAAGTGGAATACAGCCAATGTAAAATCCAGGACAAGTCTAAGACTACGGTTGCAAAAGCGGAGGGTGGGAATTTCACAGTAAATTTCCCAGGGAAGTAAAGCTTGGGAATTATTCAAAATGGCAAGTATTCCATTGGAATAATGAGAATTGATGGAAACCTGGGGGAACTAGCAGGAAGTCGTAAGAAAACATTCATCCAAAATGTTTTCCAATGATATTTCAACAGATTTATTTGCATGGATAAACAAAAACAAGAATGTCGGGTTCAATATTACACATCTCCGAACACCAATCATTCAAAAATGCATGCCCCATCCAAGAATCTCCACCAAGTCCCATCCTGATTGTTAAATGAACAACGTTCCTCTCCCTCCATTTAAATGTGCAAATCAAGAAATCCTCTGCATTTTTGCACAGGTAATAGGCTCTTTCTGGGTCTCATCAATATCCAATAAGTCCACTTCTTAAACATCCAACTATGACTCTTGCTTTTCAGCGTCACTTTCTAGCCTTGAGGATGGCTCTGTGTCAGACTCAATGAGCCTTAGGTTTGCCAAAATGCCAACTTGCTTTTAATTACCACTCTCACATTTATGAGCCTGTTGCAAGTCTTTGTGTGGGTGTTGCCAAACACTGACCGGCATTTTTACACACACCATGTAAACAGAGGTTCTTATCAAAACTGCATTTGGATTACAAATTGATAATCAATACATGTGATCTCTATCAGTGACCGGCACTCTGTTTGATCGGTATCATTCATTGGCAGCAAAAAAAATGATCAGATCATGCCTATTTCTATGTTATATATGCTATTTAAACATTGAACAAATATATTTCCATCCAATTCACTTTTAGTCCACAGGTTCATATCCATGCCTTCGATAGTCTCTCTGCTTCAGGCTCCAAAGTATGGTCCAGACATCTTCTGGTGGAGGCACACACTGTGCCAGTCGGGGTGTGGACTCAATAGCCATGAAGTAAGCAGTTTGCAGTTTGAATGGCATGTTTGTTTTAGTCAAGACGATGCCGAAACATACTTGAATAAACTAAATTCAAACTATATTCAAGTTCTCTAAATTCCTTTAAATTCTTCCGTTAAGTTTTGCAACCCTATCTTAGAAAGTTGGAGCATTGCAATCTTGGCAAATTCTACTCACTTGACTCCTGACTGACTGCTGGCTATCCTTCCGTGATGGTGATGTCTTAACAGGCTGAACCATCTCACATGGAACAACAGGATCAACAACTTCTGTCACCTGGAAAAGTTTAAACAAAACAAACAAAAAATGAAAATTACAATTTTTCCCCCAATTTCATTATATATTAAATTAACTTAATTTCAGTACAGATGGTTTCAGTAATAATATCAGTCAAGATCTGAAGAAATGTTCTCAGTCAGATAAAACGGTGAGTGAAAAACATGATAGCATTTGGTTCCATGTATGTTCACTGCAAGTTCCTATCTGCTCCTGCCACGGCCTGTCCATTGCCGCAAATAAACTGTTAAAAAAATAACAGAAATATAGTTCAATCTATTGAAATGAAGAGGATTGGCAAACATTTTAAGCTCCTTCAACAACAAGTAAATAAGTTATTTATGTTGAAAAACTAGTCGGTCTCGACTTTCTAGAATTTCTACTAGTTGGTTTCACTGTTCCCCTGACACACACAAATGGATCATCAATGATCATCATCAGGTGCTTCAAGCTGTTTTGATTTTCAAGCATTTTGTCATTTTTCATGTCTCAGTATGTCAACCAATACAGGGCAAAAGGGTCTGCTGTGCCCAGTCTCCTTCCTGCCTGCAGGCCTGCATAGACCAGGTGGCCTCCATCAGATGTCCGAGTGTTCCATCATCACACCAACGTCCCAACAAATGCAGCATCTCAAGCCTAAATGACTTCAGACCAGTCTCTCTGACGTGCAGTAATAAAATAATTTCTGTGATGACCACAGATGTTGAAGTAACATATGCCAAAAGGTTCCTGACGATGGGCTAAGCTTGCGATAATGGTCAACCGCATTATATTAATGTGGTGCATGACTTATAGGAAAGGTGAAACATGTTACTCATCTCAACACATATCGGCAATGAGGATCATAGACGTTTGCCAACATTGCAGGGACTGTGGTAATATGCTTTCTATCCCAGTGACATTGACCTTCGGAGGTGAGCATGGTTTTCTTTGCTGCAGCTCCTGGATGAGTTGATCTTTCTCCTTGTGACTGCTGAGCAGGTTGCCAAGTTTAATCTCCAGAGCAGCCACCAGTGCATCTCTCTCACTTTTCCAATTCTCCATCAACTTTTCCATCTTTGCCAGTTCACTCTCCTGATTGGGATGGATGGAGAGAGGGAGAGAGGGAGAGAGAGAGAGAGAGAGAGAAAGAGAAAAAGAGCCAAGTAAAAACCTAGTGATTCAATTTGATGCTTTGGGTTGTGATTCGACTCAGTATACACAAATAAGAGTCTGAAAAAAACGTAAAATAGTTGTTTTGATGTTCACCTGAACATTTGTGCATGTCACCTCGCAAGTTCTGCATGAACACATACAAACTTAATTTCATGAATTTGGAATGGATTATGGATGAACCTCACCAACATTTTGTGAGTGTGGACGTCAGAGGGAAGTGAACATTTCTCCTCACAACAGGATCGCTGAGACACACAAAACTAACGCATGATAGTGAGCAAAGATGGAGCAATTCTCTACTTGGAATTGGGTAACTCATGAAGAATGATTTTGTGTTTGACTGATTTCATGAAGACAGAGACCACTAGTTCTGTGGGTGTGAGCATATATGCATGTATTCAGGTACAATTTATTAGAAGCAAGTCACATATTATGCACTCGCTAATAGTGGTGAGGGAGTCCTCAACACTGTGTGTCTGTGTAGAGGCGACGACACTGAAGTGTCCGGAGGAATTAAAATGACTTTAGGTAGAACCTAAACATATTCCTGAATCAATCTCGAGATATTTCTACTGATCACAAGATAAAGATAAGCTACACTTATTACAAACATCCCAGAAAAACTGTATTTGCAAAAAATAAGAGTGACTCGCCAGTCAACAAAAACAGCAGCAAACGCTGCATAGGAGGTCAAAATCCTAGTTGAGGGGGGGGCCACACCGCGAAAGCACGGGGTAATGGGTAGTACTAGTGAATCTCAAAATTGAGAATGATACTTTCCTCAAATCTTGCTCCTCAACAAGAGCTTCCGAATCAATTCATAATGACTCCTTACCAAATGTCCATTCTGCAGCTTATATTTTTCTCTATCTTCAGAAAATTTCCTCATCTCCAGGTTCCTCTTCTTCTCAGCTTCCTGGACCTGAGAGATGAGAGACAGCTTGTCCTCCTGCCACCTCTTCTTCTCTAACTGTTGCTTCTCACAGCTCAGCTGAAGACAGAGTTTCAAAGATGTCAGGGTTCAAATAAATAGCCAGAAAAAATTGCAAAAACATTCAACCTAATTTTAACATCAATGCTCATACATGCACTACTAACATCCCTACACTTGCAACTGTGCTGTCTCAAAATGTTACATAAATAGAGCAATTGCAGAGAGAAGGTTCTCCGCTGCTGGTGATAATTTGAGATCAAAATGGAGCAACATAACACCACCATCTCCTCTGCAGAATTGTGATCCAGCTCTGACCTGACCAAAGATTATCACCTTCATGCTCTCCTGAGCTTGATTCAATTCTTCTTTTGCCACACGCAGCGCGTCTGAGATCCCGTCATCCACGGTTCCGCCACGTCTCAGAAAGGTACCCCTAACTCTTTCAAGCTCTGAAACACATACACTTAAAATCAAGGCAACGCAGGTATTGACATTAGTATTCAGAGTGTCTGTGTTTGTCTCGAGGCAAAGTGCATAGGGCTATTAGGGTGGTTTCAGACTGCAGAGTCTGTCTTGGGTGGCCTGAGTCTGATTCGCCCCCTGCTGTGCAGCCTTGCACCTATGCGCATCAGGTGATGTCCTTTATTTTGTCATCAGCTGGCAGCTCTCTGCACAAAATAGCTTGTTTGTGACCCACTACGAAACACATCACAAGGAAGTTGTCATCAGCTGATTTCAAATAATATAATAATATATATAAAGCAGACATGAAGCAAAAACTTTTGTTCTTGGTTCATGTGTGCTTTATTCATGTATTCTGATTCAATTTTAGACAGTAAGGAAAAAAGGTTATCCATCTGTATGTAAAGCTCATGAAACAATGGTATCCATAATGTGTCAATGAAGTGCTAAATCCTTCGCATCAGCTATACGTATGTTGCGCCAAATACTCTTTGACTAATGGATTTCCCAGCAATAGGATGCATCAAGTCTTCTCAAGACACAATTCCAACATGCATCCTTCTTTGATGACTTCTTCTTGGATACGTTTTTTGACACCAAATGAGTTTCATAAATGTGAAAAAAATGTATTACCGCTGGACAGTTCCTGGATAACATTTTCTTTCACTGCTAACATCTGATCCATCTGCACCTGTGTCTCCTCCTGCTCTATCAAAGTAGAGCGCATGTCTTCCAGGACACGCTCCTTGTCCTTTAGATCTGTGCACACACACATATATAAACAACTGCAGTGTATACAAGTATCCTACAGCATTAAGATGTATTTTTACCATCACAGGCTTTCTGGTATTGCTTTTGCATCTGATCAGACATGTTGCTGGACATAATTTCCTGTACACAATAATATCATCATAAATCATTGTCTCCGCATTAACAGGAGGTCAGACAAGCTTACCACTTTCTGTTGCTTGACAGTCTGGGCCCAGATTCCCAACTGCTGCGCCTGCAGGTGCTTCTTTACTTTGTCCGCCTCAGCCAAATTGAGCTTCATAACTCGCTCCTGGTCTCTCATGGATGCTATCTACAGACACATATATTTGCATTATATATTTTATGATCTAGCACTCCCCCTAACCCTGAATAAGGTGGTGGTTAACTGAAGATGCATATGTGTATTTTATGCAACATCATGCATCATGAAACTAACATCATGAAAATATACTTGAATTTCATCAAAATTACAGGAAAGGACAAGTGAAAACCAAAAATAACACACCACATTGAAGTTTTAGTTGTTACTTTTAGCCATTTGTTTTCAAACAACTTGAATGGTATGTTTGTTCAAGTCAGTGAAGGTGTGAGGTTTTGTCAAAGCTTTGGGTTGAAAAAAACAACAAAAGGCCATGTTATGTGATGGAAACTTGCAAACAGACACAAATTATATTTAAAAATAAATAAATCAATAATGATAATAATAATAATAATACCCAAATTCCCCCTTTGTGGGAAGAATAAATAAATAAAAAAAAATAGTATCCACTCTAGATCCCAAAAGTACCTCTTTCTGGACTTGCTGGATCTGCTTCTTATAGTCAGCCAGTTTCTCCAGCAGATCTGAAGTCTCCAACTTGTTCCTCTGGAGGTCAAGATCTAGAGATAAAAGTCTCTCGCAGTGTTGCCCGTTGTTTTCCTTTAGTCTGAAATGGCAACATTAACAAAAGATTCCGCCATTACTCCCCAGAACAGAAGATGAAAAACAACAACTTTACACAGCTTCTTTCTGATGACACAAATGGTAACAAGCATGCCATTGTTGCAATCAAATATTAAAGTGAGTATCAGTTAATTGTTTATCATAGTATTTGACTAAGATAAGAGTAAACTAATAGCCATGAATTTCAAATGGTACAAGCTGAAGGTATAGCACAAATCCTTGTTTCTCATTTCTTACTTTTGCATGTGTTGTTTAATTGTAAGCAGCAGCAGCACAGAACATAGAGTGGAGGAGTAAAACGCATCAAACAAATATAGCTTTTAATAGGGATGGGGATGATGGTCACTTTTCTAAATATATTTAATTTCTATTCATAAGGTCATGTGTCAATAAATAATATGTTTTGACAATGTAAGTGTTTCAACTGTGTGACAATACAAACACAAATCCATCTTATGTTCTGTTGCAAAATATTAATCAAATTCAACATTTTCAATGCTGCCATAATTTTAAAAGCATGGCTGGGCTGTAAAAGTATGGTCTGTTGTACAAGTTTAATCATCGAGGTTTCAGAGTGGTTTGCAGATGGATTGTGCACATGGATGGGTCATGGCAAAATTGCACATCAGTGAACTGAATGACAACACCAGCTCATTAACTAAATTATCATTGTTATCGACATTACTATTTTGATCAAGACCAAAACTTAACACGAGATAATATTAAAACTTTCAAGAGATTATCAAAGGACTGATCTGAATGTGAGTCTTCATGAACAGATAAGCAGCAGAAGCTAGTTGAGCAATACCAGAACAACACTCTCAGAAACTAGTATTAGGATTCCTTTCATTAATCGACATGAAACATCTTGCAGCTTTAACTCACTAAGGCCTTATTTTTGGATGCATGAATTTAATGCCTTTTAAGACTTTTAGGGTTCCGTGGGAACAGTAGTATAACACAAGACAACACACTCCAAACCACTCTGTAACTGTAACAATGTTCTCCATAGTGATGAGATGTAAAAAAGGAATAGTGGATGCATTTAGACACATAAGAAGTGGTCACTGAATTAAATATAAAAGACAGTTACCTGCTGATTTCTTCAGTCTTCTCCAAGAGCTCGATGTCCTTTTCAATGATGGTCTTGCGAGCCACTTCCAAGAGTTCCCGATACTTGTCTACTTCCTGATGCTGAGCTTCCTGGATAGCACTGTCCACTTCCCCCTCTTCTTGTTCAAGAGCCACCTCAGAGATTTTATCTGAAGATTTAGCTGGTTTTTCTATTGCAGAGATGTTTTCATCCCGTTTTTCTTTGCTCTCCTTTACTGAAGCATTGTTTCCCTCTTTTATCTGGGCCAATGATAGAATTTCAGCCTGTAATTCAGATTTTATTTTTCTCAGCTCTTCATGGGAGGAAGTGACCTCTTTAAGTTTGATTCGGAGACACTCTGAAATCTCTTCTTCTTTGAGGCACTTTTGCTTCAAATCCTTCACAAGTGTCTGGTAGGTTTCTTCTTGTTCATTCAGTTTAAGTTTCATCTGGTCCAGCTGCATTTGAGAGTTAAGTTCTTCTTGTAGTTTCACCTTCAGCTGTTCTTGTAGCTTCTGTTCAGAGGACTGTTCGCAAAGTGTTTTCTTCATGTGCAGGCTGGATTCTTGTCTACTTAACTGGTGCTCTCTAAACTCCTGACCTTCCTGATCTAAGGTCACCTGTTGGTGCAGAAGTACCTCTTTGGCAGGAGTGACCTCCTGGATCTGGTTCTGCTGGACCAAGCTGCTCGTAAAACTAGGAACTTCCTCCATCAGTCGGCTTTCATTCACTGTCTTCGTGATGGACTCATGTATGTGTGCAGCTTGATCTGGGACTAAAGACTGTTCAGCACACTGTATCGCCGTCGTAACCTGCAGAGAGTTAAGGGCATTAGGTTATTTTTTAACTCTTGTGAAATGTCTAGTCAGGTAGGACTTCTGCAAGTGTGGTGCCCTGCAGTTGTCTGTTAGACTGCCAAGTCTGTGCTCTTCTTAATTTCCACATCAACAATAATTTGTTCTCTGCCTCTTCACTCAGAGTCAATGTCTAGGAAAGCTTTGTTTGACCCTCTCATTGTTCAGAATTATGAGAATGTGTTCCGCATTCTTTCTTCGCTTCCATTCAAGTCTGCAGGCACACTTGAGGCGATTATCATGATTTTTTTCACACTATCAGGAACATCAAAAGCAGGATTATCTGAAACAACAGCCAATATTAAGCCTACCTAAACCTCTATAGTACTTCCCCACCCAGCACAGTTGTTGTTATACCTCCAGGAAAGGCACTTCAGCTTTAGGTTTTTTAATAATTCAATCTGTCTTTCAGAATAATAATTCCATTGAAAGTGTCATTTTGGATATTACCTGCAGCATCTGCTTCTGTCCTGTCTTAGCCTCCTGAATGTGTAAAGGGGGGGGCTCTGCTGCCCCCTGTAGGTCTGACACTTGTCTCTGTAGCTGCTCCACATATAAGGTCATCTCCTGGAGCTGAAGACGAAGGTTCAGGTTATCCTTATCAGGTGTAAATAATTCACCTAAAACAGTAGAGGGGAAACAAAATTAAAGTTTGATGGTGATCTTTCTCATCTACTACTTTTGATAGACTGTACACACCTACAGTTAGTGAGGGGCCAAAACACATGGCACAATAACAATGTTACTATTAGGAGATGTATGTGTAACTTAAAGAAACAAAGGGAAAAATAAAACAGATGGCCAGTTCTGGAGCCGAGTTGCATGAATGTGAAGCATCAACCCAAGTTTGAGTGACAGGTCATATGGTAACAAGAAAAGGAGGAGCATTTCATTATTTTATCTTCAGTTTTCATTGTCATGTCACAGACAAAAGAAACGTAAATTAAGAATGTAAATTATTGTCTTTTCCTGTTATATGGTTCACAAACTACAGTGAGTTTCATATTTTTGGTCTGTTTGAAAACAATTATATTTGCTAACTATGAGTGGATAATTTAGACAATTAAAATCAGGCCTACCGTAGAAACAAAGCAGCAATGGATAAATCAGAACTTGGGTTCATGATCATAATTTTGAAATGTATTTTTAGAGCGGTGTTTAAAGGATGCTCCATAATGATATTGTATTTGACATTCATGACGTTGATTTTATCAGACCGAAGCTTACATCTGCAACTTTTCCAACAAGCAAACTTATTCAGAAGAATTTCCAAATGCATTGTCACAACTTCAGGTCTGTATTTTGTGTATCATATGCATTGTTGATCAGCCAGGATTGTCAATGACTCGAGATCACAGGAATCTTCCTTTAATAGTGTATTCAAAACATGCAATTTACCTGTCAAACTCAGAGTATCTAGAAAGCATGCCGTGGACTATGCTATCCTACATAGTTATGTAAGACCGTTGCTCAGCATCACTGCAGGAGAGAGTTGGGCCACCTCATTGAGCCCTCATATATTATTCCTAAGACCCAAAATCAACTTGTTTTGATTAAAAAAAACAAACCTACAACCCCAACCTACAACTTATTGTCTCACCACAATCCTTGTGAAGTGTACGTCAAATGAAGTGACTTTAATTTAAATCAGATATACCTATATAAAAATGCAGCAGATGAATGAGTGAGACACTGAATGAATGAGTAAGAAGATAAGAAAAAAATCTTAACTACCTTGGAAACTATGAGCAACCAGGTCCCCCGACAACTTGTCTCCTTGACCATCTACTTTGTCCAAGGCCATACCAACCTCTGCAGCTTCGATGGCCTTCTTAAGTTCTGCTAACCCAGATGAATATTTCTCCACAGAATTTTCCTGGTGAGCAATAGACAGAGCAGATGGACAGATTTGAAACTTACACGCTCATCACTCCATCCCTCCGAATAAGAGCATCAAGTGGGATGGTGAAGAATATCACATTCTAATGGATATAGAGATACATTTAAATATTTTTCAGTGATGTACTGAAACTAAAGACCCTGAAATGAGCAGGACTTGTATGATGGTGTTGATCGCTGTTGTTAGAGTATGTATTATATGTAAGTATTATGGTGCAACGCTATGGGCACATTGTAAAGCATAAATGAATAACTTGCGACTCAAAAATCAAACCCTGCACATCTTGTTAAAGCAGTCAATACAGCATCTATTAGACATCAATCAAGAGGCATAAAGCGGTTACCATGGACTGTCCAGGTTGACCTTCTGTTGAAGTCACCATTTTGTCAATCAGTTTCTTGAAGATGTCCAGACGTTCATCAGCTCGTTGCTCAACAATCTCTATCTCCCTGGCCAGACGAGACCTATCACAAAGAAACATTTCCACACTACCATGACTTCATGGAGCTCATGTAAAAGGAAGTTCCAAAATTGCATACTAAAATCAACACACCATTCTATTGTGATTGCATTTAAAATGATTGGTCAAAAAATGTGGAAAACCTTTTTCCTGGTTCCCAAATCGTATTCCAAGCCATGGTTCAAATGTTGCTGACCACTAACCACCACCACAAACTTGGGGGGGTCACTTCATTCTTGTTTTATTATTGTTAACATGTATCCAAAATGTATTCAGCCAATTAACATTTTGTTTTTAAATATGTGCCTCAATTCACTGGAAAAACTGCGTAGTGTTCCACGTAGTCCTGATAAATAAGAAATTTCCTCTCACTCAAAGTTGCTCTGCATTTCAGAATAAAGGCTGGTGAATTTAGAGCAGATCTCCTCCCGGACACTGGTTTCCATGATCATGTAATCAGCTCGCTCTTTCTTCAACTTCATCTGCAGTTCATTTACAAGAGCCTCCTGCAGCTGCAAAAACGAAGCACAAGCACAGTGACTATGTAGTTCACAGATGAAAACACTTTGATGACTGACACAGGACAACAGGAAAAGTCGAATATTCATCTCTAATCTGCAGACAATTGCATTGACATTCATCTGACTTTGCATTATATTACATTGCTTCCAACACATTATTTGAATTCTTGCAGTTTCTGTGTCAGGTACATATCAAATATTAGAATTGAGGTTTTTCCATTTCCTTTGTCAGTGAGTTCCATATTCCCCACACTATTGCAATGCACATCAGTCTGGTTCTAGCATATGGTTGTCCCCCCTTCATCTCTTGTATTCATCAGGAGTTAGTTTAAACATTCTTTGGAGATGATCCGGTAGCAGTCCATTTCTGCCTCTAAACATGACCAGCCGTGTTTGTCTTTCCACAAGCACAGGTAACCTCAACACTCTTGCTTCAGCAAACAGTTCATGGTATGTGCTCTGTAATCTGCCTTATACAATTTTCTAAGAGCCTTCATCAGTAGCAGAAGCAGTGGTCTAGTATTAGTTAGGTTGCTATTCACCCACACCTCGACTCCACAGAGTAGTTTTGGGAGTATCAGAGTACTGTCAACGATCTTTCATTCAAGTAGTAGCCATGTGAGCTGCACGTCTGTACTGCATACTTCAAAATGTAATTAGTAAATTGGTTTATAGTGTACATGCCCATCACTGGCTAATTAACTGAAACATCCTGGCACTTTAAGTCTGGGCAGCAGCAATCAATTGCTTAAAGGACTCCGCTATTCCGTCAATTGATAAGGAGGGATGGGTGACAACATATCTTCACGATAAACCGCCAAAAACAATCTCTGCGATGAGAATTCTCAACTCATCGCTGCATTGGAGTAGCATACACGAACACCACGAGACCCTAACAGCGCGCCGTGCTCTCCAGCTCCACAGCGTTTGACAGCCAACACTGGCGTGTGACAGTTGTAAGAGAGTTTGCTGGACTTTGGTTCACGAATGTAGTTTTAAACTTGTTTTCAATACAGGAAACCTCTGATAATGGCATTGCTCGATTCTAAGTCTCTAAGAATAATAACAAGAATACTATTCTCCACAGCAAGAAATCAAAACCGCTTCACCACACTTGCTGCATCTGGATGTGAGTCATAAGCATGGGTGCCTCACATTTAACTATGAAATTACTGAACATCACTGCCTCACAATGAGGGTGGCAGACCTACAAAGTCACAACAGGTGTACACTAACAAAAAGCATAATTGCATTTGGTGGCAAAGGAAAATGTGTAGTGTAATTTCTTGTGTAATGAGAACCCCTTACCTGGTACCTCCTTTTACTGACAAGTATTTTATTGTCATCTTCTTCATCAGTGGTTTCACCAGTGGTTTCCTTACCAAGAAGCTAGAAAGTGTGAGAAGTGTGAGAAACACACATTAGGTGAGATACCTAAACCACGATCATTTAATTAGCACAAATTAAATGACATGACACAGTTGCCAACAAGCACCACAGAGGACTCCACATCTTACACAGCCACTTGAGACAATATTTACCTCCGACAAACTGTTCTGACCTTCAGAGAATAATGAGTGTACAACACTGCGAGCAGAAGTCCATGAGGTATCACTCAAACAGTCTGTTACACATACATTCAAAGTTGCATGGACTGATTCATTTCCAAATTTAGATAAACCCTTTGAGGCAAATAGGATAACTTTATTATAATAAGCACAGCTATATAAAAGTTTTCCAAAGTATCGACAATGTAGCCATACAAACTGTCAAAATGCCACAATCATTAAGAAATATTTGGTGGGATATCTGCACAATTGTCCAGCAAGGTTACAGAATGCAGTTACAGTGGTATTGTAATTTCTGATCATGCTACAGTATCACTGTCATATTCTGACTCACAAATACATATGGAAAGGACTAGATGGAGATTGCAGCAGAAATGGCGATTGGACGCGGAATTTATAGCATACATTGTACCTCGAGACAAACAGAAAAGAAACCTCAGCCGGGGTCAGATGGGAGGCTTTTAAAGCTTTTAACAGAGGCCAGATCATTAGCTTTATGTCTTCCAAATCAAGGAAATCACAGCAAAATTATTGTCATTAGAATCCACGATAAAAGTGTACGAAAAGACACTGTTTGACAACCCCAACTGTGAAATTGAACTGGAACTTAAGGTCCTGAGAGCACAATATATGGAAAAATAGCCATGATTATATTACTTCCAAAGCCTGGAAAGCCTAGTCAGGAATGTGAAAATTCAGACCAATCAGCCTTCTGAATGCAGATGTTAAATTATTATGTAAAGCTCTTGTTAAGCGACTAGAAGTGGTTTTACTTATTAATAATGATCAAAACGGGTTTATTAAGGGTCGTGAGGGATTACACAATTTTAGGGGGTACTGAATATATTCTATTGTCAGAGAGAGAGACCAGACACCGCATTTTTATCACTTGATGCGGAAAAAGAATTTAACAGGGTCGAATGGTCTTATTTGTCTGACATGCTTAATCGATTTGGTTTTGGAGAAGTTTTTATAAAATGGTTGAAATTGTTGTACACAGATCCGAAGGCAGAAATTCTTACAAACAATACAATATCAAAATTGTTGAAGTTGACTGGAATTATTACAGGTGAAACAGATCACCGCATTGTTTTATTAAGGACGCTGTAATCGTTTTTCTCACCAATTTGGAAAGATCTCTTTCAGCAATGAATAAAATAATAAATATATTTGGTAGCTTTTCAACATAGATAGTTAATAATTCCAAATCATCGCTGATGTTGCTGAACTCTAAGGAAAGACCTAACGGCACACAACAAAAAGGTGAATTTCAATTGGTTGATCAGTTTACATACTTGGGAATAACAAATTCAGTCAAATGTGTTAGAGCTTGTCCAAACAAACTACAAATTAGTATTAGATGAAATCACAAATTCAACCAGCAGGTGGACCTCTCTGCCAATATCATTGGCTGGAAGGATAAATATTCTAAAAATTAATGTACTTCCAAAACTGGTGTACTTGTTCCAGAACATACCTCTTCCAGCTCCTTCAAATCTATTTTCTATGTTAAGGAAATATTTCTAAAGTTTATTGGAATAAAAGACGACCCAGGTCCCGTTTGTCACTTCTATATTTACCATACGACAGAGGCGGACTTCAGTGTCCAAACTCTCTTTGGTATTGCTGGGCTTCACAGTTGAGAACCATTGTGTTCTATTTTTCAAAAGAAAACCATCCTGTTTGGGTAGTAATGGAATCCATATCTTTAATTTACGGTTTATTATTTTATTTACGGTCATGGAGAGAAGGATGCTCCTGAAACTAAGGAGCATCCTGAATAACATCACTCATGCCCCTCGATGAGCTCCTGGTCAAATACAGTAGCACACGTACCAACAGACTGAGATACCCAACTCAAAGACTGAGCGCCACAGGAGGTCCTTTCTCCCTGTTGCAATAAAAGCGAACAATTCATCTATGAAAAAATCACAATGAAGGATTCTTCTTGAACTGCATTTTCTTGCACATTGTTCACATGGTTTCTAAGCTCTTCAGTATAGTGATAGCGTTTTTGCACTTTATAATATTATTTCTTTTTAATTTATTGTGATGTGTTGAGTACAGAGCATGTTACAAACATAATTTCCCTTGAGATTAATAAAATTTTTCTGATTCTCATAAATTTGGGTCTTCAAGTCCTTTTGACACAATTAACAGTCGCCTCAGGATATTGCAATGCAAATGGCTCATGCATCCATACGTCACTCCAGAAAAACTCAATAGATTCAATGGGAATATTTATGATTTATGTTTTAAATGTGGTCAACATAAGGGGACTTTTTTTCATTGTGTCTGGCAATGTGCCAACTGTATTAAGTCCTGGTTTGATGTCAAATGTAAGATTGAAGAGATTCTATGTACACAAATCAAATTTTATGCAAAAATGGTATCCTGCAGGAAATAACTATACCAAATGCCAATGCACATGTATGGATCATTGCCTTTTGGAAGCAAAGCGCATAACAACACTGAAGTGGAAATGTGTAAATCCTCGAAGTATTCAAAAGTGGTTAAATGTGTTGCCACGGAAAAGATATATTTTTTGATCAAAGGAAAGTGTTATCGATAGGATTTTATTATTGTGTATGTGGATTTATATGATTATTACTGTGGCTTCATTTTATTATTATTTGGTGGCAAAATAAAATATTCCACCTTTTAAACTTGCAATATTGACTGCTCACCCAAAGGTCCATTAGGCTTGTGTCCAAACCACTGAGGGAGCTACTCATACTGTTGCAAGATGCTATGGTGTCATCATGGTTGGCAGAGGAATCGTCAGCAGAAGTCTGAGTGGTGGAGGGAAGTAGTGGTGTGCTCAGAACAATCACCTAGACACAAAACAATGATCAAAAAAAAAGAAAGAGAAGAAAAAACGGAATTGAAAAAAAATATGTCAATATACAGATATACACACTTATGATATGAAAAATAAAAAATAAAAAATATATATATATATCATTTCTGTAGTTAAAAATCCATTCCGTTTGCACAGTTGAAGTGACACATCATAATGTTAACAATGAAACAACAACCTGCTGAGCGATGGCAGAAAACTTGAGGACGTTGAGTGTCTCGTCATACATGGAGGCACATTGGTTGATGTTGACAATCATAGAGGCTTTTCCTCTAGTGCAGAAGAAACTCTGCAAGTAGCGGGTCAGTTTGCTTTCCCTGAAGGGGACGTGCTGAAACAGCCTTGGGGAACATACAAATGCACAAATAAGTCCAATCTTGACCGCATAACAACAGAAAGATATAAATATAAACATTTAAAACATGTTGTACTGTAGACACGAGTACACACACACACACACAGACACACACACACGTATTTCTATCCTTGTGAGGTATCGCATTGCCAACTAGGGATGCTCCAATCAGGGTTTTTGCTCCAATGCACTGGTCAGCCAGAGTGCCAATCACTGATACAGATGAGATGATCTGTGTCCATAATATGAAAACATGAATGTTTTAATATATCTCTTCAAGAAGGCAAACTATAGAAAAAAACCCTTGCAGAATGCAGTAACTATTGTCATAAGGACAACTGAAAAACATTTAATTTGATGTGAGACCTTGCAGTTTGGTGAATCTCTTGAGACTTTGCTATGTCTATGAAATATTTACATACTGGCCGCTTGGACTCAGAAACAGAGAGCACTGCATTTAAGTTGCATTAAGTTTCCACCCCGGACGTATGTTTCACTTTCAGGTGGCGACTGATCCAGATAGTTTCCGTCTCATCTAAGCTCTGTGAAATTAATTATTATTTCTTGGGCAATTAGCTTAGCGTTCTGAATGTCACGTTCAGACCAGCGGATATTACTAAGCGTCAGCTAAGCGCAGCTACGCTGACAGCTGCTAAGGAACCAGCGGTCTCAGTTTCATAAGCCCGGAAAACTCTGTCAAGTGCTGGCACTTTAAATGGCATATTTAATTTTAACGCAGTTCAGTGCACGTTTTCCCATGCATGTTCTGCAGGATGCAAACTTTAAATGACAGTTTGAAAGAATCTTCACGGCAGACTGTTGCTTCACGGCTGCTGCTGATGAGCAGCGAGTAGGGAGGAAGAGTCGCATCACAACCAGCAGGGCCTCATCTGTCATATGTGATCGGTTGTTATGATCGGCAATGACAGGTAGTAATCGGCTTTAATCGGTCACTCTGAAATCGGCCGATCACAATGGGTGACCGATCGATCGGAGCATTCCCCAGCCTCTCACCCTAAAACTAACCATCCAAAACACTTGGCAACCAGTAGGGCTGGTTAATTAATCACATTTTTTTATCACGATTATGTCTTCTACTATGAAGACGTGATAATCATTCATGAAACCATTATTTAGCTTAACATCCGTCTCCCCACCAGCTCTCGTTCTGTGTCATATGTGCTCTGCTCGCTAATGGACTTCATTATTGATTAATCCACATCGAGGCACTGGCCTTGTCCTGAGACTTTGATTGATTGGCTCACCACCCAGTAGTAGTTGATAAAGAAGGTGGGTTTGGGTGGATTTTAAGTACTTGGGCTATACTGTCCAGGGAAATGGAGAGTGTGAGAAAGAGGTGAGGAAGCAGGTGCAGGAAGGATGGAATAATTGGACAAAAGTGTCAGCTGTGATGTGTGACAAAAGGGTGTCGACAAGGGAAAGTGTACAAAACGGTGGTCAGGCCAGCAATGTTGTATGGTTTGGAAACAGTCGCGCTGAGGAAAAGGCTGTAGGTAGCAGCAATGAAGATGCTGAGGTTCTCTCTGGGAGTCAGCAGGATGGATAGGATCTGGAACCAGTATAGCAGAGGGACAGCACATGTCAGGAGTTTAGGAGACAAAGTCAGAGAGGCTAGATTGAGATGGTTTAGACATGTACAGAGGAGAGAGAGCCAGTACATTGATAGGAAGATTGGTTGAAGGTTGAAGTTGGAACTGCCAGGCAGAAGGTCGAGAGGAAGGCCGAAGAGGAGATTTATGGACATGGTGAAGGAGGACATGAGGTTTGTAGGTTTGAGAGAAGAGGAAGCAGAGGACAGGGTTAGATGGACGAATATGATCCACTGTGGCGACCCCTGAAGGGAGAAGCCGAAGGAAAAAGAAGAAGAAAAGATGAAAATCTCCATTATATAGGAGGTCGCTGTACAGTACATTGCTGTATCACCGTTTTTTCACAACTCTGGCGATCAATAATGAAAAAGTAAGAATAGAACACACAAAACTAACACTTGAAATATTCAGAAAAGAGTCTCACTTGGTCTGCTGATTTTGACGTAGTATGTTAATACACTTTCCCAGGATGAGCAGCGATGTGTTGATGTTTCCGGCTTCTTTCAGGCGAATTCCATTATTCTGGGTTTTGGCACAGCGTTCTGACCCAGCCAGGTCACAAAGACACAGCCTAGAGTAGTGAATATGCCAACATATGTTCACTAATTTAAGAAATGGAAACCTTTACAACTGAATCAGAACAAGACCCACTCTCCAACAGCTTGAACCCTCAGCATTCCTGCATCTTCAATTTTCATAATGCGGATGGAGAAAATACTGTGACTGCAGAGAAGAAGCAGCAGATAGTTGCAGATTTTACAGTTCATAGTAGACAACAAACCTACACCATGGGCAAGAGCAGACCTTCTACTAGAGAGCTGGTTGAGTTTGGTGGATGAGAAACTCTGGTTCTTCTTCCCAAGTTTCATCAACTTATATGCTTCCTCTGCGTTATCGACCTGAACCCAGCGAAGATCTGAGAGAAAAATAGAGTACAGAAAGAACAAATTAAATTCCAGCATTAATGACTGCATTTTGTGAGAATTTTAAGACTCCAGCTAAGGTTAAATGGCAACATGTTTTCACTCTGACGGCATCTCATATTTGATGGTTGTTTTTTTATGCCGAAGAGTTCAAGCCTTATTCTTATGCAGTAGTGTTTCAATTGTTAGTCCCATTGACTAAAATAAAAGTTGGGGTGCCACTGATCATACAGCACAATTGGTACCATGTGATCATGAACATTACATTAACCATAACCTATTTTCATAACCTAAAATCAATAAACACCAATGAACTCTGAATGGACAAAACTGTACTGAGCTCATACAGGTCAGTTTTGCTTGGTGATTGATATTTGTGACTAGTTAAAACTGGAATAGAGTCTGGGTTTGGCTCATTGCCCACTTTGAAGTCCATGTCACCCATTCAATGTATATGGAGAATTTCAAGTGAGGCTTGACCGGGATGGGATGGAATGGGATGTGATGTGATCCTACATGCCCTGTCATTGACAAACGACCTAACAAATAGTCAAATGTCCATGTTGAAATATTTGTAAAACAATGCATACAGAAGGAACATACAAACCTTATTTAAGTGTTCCACCTAGTGAGGCAATAATGCAGGGGCAAAAGTAATTTTCAGTTAGCACCAATAGCTATTCATAACAGTAGTTGAAGTGTATATCAGCAGATCCCTTGAGAAACACCATAGCATTTTATCAAAGAAAAAAAGAACAGTGCTCTCATGAGTTCTCTGCGGTGGATGGTGTTCCAAACCAAAACTTTTGTTCTTGAGCTCACTCATGAAAATGCTGCAAACCTTTAACAAAGGCATTTCCCTTGTGATCCTCAGACAGACGCAGCATTGGTCTTCTTGCAGCAGCACTCGGAGCCACCTCCAGCAGGTCGTGAATATTCTCGTTATAAATTTCACAGAAAGAAACCCAAATTGAGAACTTGGTGTTGGTGTCCAATGGCAGATGGATTTTGTCTTCTGAAACACATTTGGAGGCAGAGACAAACGCAATTGGTAGTCTGTCACATGATTTCACACCAGACAAACCTGACAAACATACATGAAATATACATGAACAAAAACATACACGGATATTTTGTTTTTTGGCATAAATTGAATTTGCATTTCAGTAGATAAGAATACAGGTATACTGATTCAAGGGAGTTTGACAGCCAACGCCGGCGTACAACATTCTTGGAGAGTCTGGAGGACTTAGTTCCTGATCATAGGTTTAAATGTAATTGTACAACAAGGAGCACTAAGTATTATACTAAAATATATAGGCATTAGTAGATACTGAGACTCTGGATCGGTGTTTGTACTGGTGCCACACTCACTTCTCGGAGATATATATATAAAACATACATGGATGGAAGTAGGAAATGGATCCATTTTCCTACTTAAATTTAGTGGGTGCAGCTAATATTCTGATGCGCTCTATAGTTCAGAAATTACGGTCCGTTGTGATTTTTGTGTGATATAAACAATACACAGCCAGTATTTGGGGTATATGAAAAATTCCTTTCATGAAACAAAAAAATTAAAAACAACAGTATTCCATATGAAATGGTGTACCAGACAGTACTACATTAAGTGATATCTTTTTAATCCAAATACAATTAAATAAATACAATTACTGAATTACTTTAAATGCTTCATCTCTCTCAAAGAATTTTGTATTCACTGTGGCTGTGTCACATGGTGAATGAGAATAAGACAGCGTGCCCAAACACATCGAGACGTTTGCCGTTTCTTCTCAGTTAACAACACAGATGGCTCTTCTTTTTTGGATGTTTTAACACTGTTACAATGAATCCCTTCACGCACTTCACAGCATTGTGATGAGAATATTGGGCACAATTCACCAACAACTGAAAACTATACATTTGTGAAAAAATCGACTTCTTACCTTCCAGAGAGGCACTACAGGGGGACTTCAAAATGCTTGGGTTGCACTTGTCAATCTGTCAAGAAAAAAGAAATGACAAAAGTAACACCAGAATCCTGGAAAGTTGTAACATTATCCAAGAAATACTTTCCGGTTTTATTATTCACATCAGATGGTGGATGGAGTGATAATTGATAATAATGAAAAATAAACTGACTTTCATCCATCTGAATAGGGATGCACGGAATTATCACACAAAAAGCACTATTTGGCCAGAGGTGGAATTGTGAAAACAAGGCTGTGTTCATAATCGGATATATGATAACAGGTTCCCTGCTGATTGGTCTAAGCAGCTACCTGTTCTATCGCAAAGTTCGGACTGTTGGCAGCATATGTGGCCATGGAGAAGCTGCCCGTCATGACTGAGGGATTGTGCAGGGCTGCCAGCACTCAGACTCAAGCGACAGGTGAGCTCAGCCGCAAGCTGGAGGCGATTTCTGAGCACCTTCGCAGAATGAATAACAACATGGAGAAGCTGTCAGCTCGGCTTGGCTGAAGCTGGCCATCGAATTCGGACATATTGGAAAGAGCCACCAGGAGACTCAGAGAGACTCAAGGGCAGATGGAAAATTCTAGCATCAGCCTGACCCAAAACAAGTTGTTATCTTCATCGGCTCCCAGATACAACCGGCCTCCCAAGGTCGCTCAACTCTCCTGGAAGTTTTGCAGACAAGCTGCTCTGCCCCCACCTCCATTCCCATCACTGACTCTTCACCCTTGTCTTCAACGCCTTCTTTGGCCCCCACTGTGCCTCCCTCCCACTCAGCGCAGAAAGAATGGCGGCGCCTGAATGGCAGCAGCTTCCCTCATCTGCACCTGGAGTCCTCCCATCCCAACTGCCTCCTCCCTTCGATATGTGCAGTCCTTGAGTTCTGTTGTTGTGTCTTCGATGTGCTCATGTGCTGAGGTGTTTTTTTCTAATACCAACACTGCGCCCCCACTCACAGGGGCCTAGTTTGGGAGTTGCTTTTTTTCTCCCTCCTCCTTGTGTTCTCTATTCTTACTGTGATCGCTACTTCTGTCCTCCCTGTTATTAAAAATAGTTATTCACATATTGACACCTTGGCATATTATCTGTGCCAATGGTTCTATACATAAAGCAAACAGTGTGGGACTTAAACAACAGCCCTGACTTGTGCCTCTTTGCAATATGAATCTACTTGAAAGAGAACCATTCATTTTCCACTCTGGCCGTAGGTTGATTATAGATTGTTTTGATAATTTGAATTGTGCTTTCATAAAACCCCAATTTTTTTAATGTTAGATATAAAAACTCCCAGTTAACACGATCAATTGCTTTTTCTGCATCTAAATTTATCAATGCAGTTGGTATACTCCTTTCTTTAATACGATTAATAATATGTAATGTTCTCCTGATATTATCTTGTGTTTGGCGACCAAGTATGAATCCTGTTTGATCCTCATCTACGATGTCTGTAATAAAATGCTGGATCCTTCTTGAAATGATTGAAGTCAATAGTTTAAAGTCTACATTTAGAATTGAAATTGGATGGTAATTTTGGCAATATTCCTTATCTTTGGCAGGTTTAGGCAGGACTGTAATAATAGCTTCATTCCAGGATGGAGGTAAAACTGCTTTTGAAAGTGTCCAATTAAAGGCAGAGTGAAGTAGAGGTGATAACTCAATTTCAAATTTCTTATACGACTCTGATGGAAATCTATCATTTCAGGTGATTTGTTTGTTTTCAACTTTTTAATTTTTCTGAATTTCTTCATGAAATTCCTATTTTTTTTTTTCTTTTTCCTTCTTAAGTTTGCTGGAAATGCTAATAATTTAACCTGTTGTGACAGCTTTTAATGCATCCCATAATATCATTGGATTAGTTTCATGATGATCATTATCTGACAAATAGTCTTGAATTTCTAATTTAATTTGATAATTTGATGATCTGATTTATTATTATGAACTCCATCATTCTGCATAGTTTTTCTTTTTCGCACCATTTTAATTTGATTGATTGATAAATATATTACAATGTGGTCTGATACATCTGTCACCCCTATTTTACAATCCTGGACGATACTCCGGTTCCCATTCCGCATGAGGAAGTAATCTATTCGAAAATATACTTTGTGTGATGCTGATAAATGTGTGTGTAATCCCTTTGATGAGGGTGAAGATCTCTCAAAACATCAAAGTACCCAAATATTTTCAATAAGGTTTGCAAGAATATTTTTGCCTTTTTTTTCTACTTGGTGCATCAAGGTCTCTATTCATTATCACATTGAAATCTCCTCCGCATATGCAAACACCTTCATTTTCTTGTGTGATGAGATCAAAGAAGAATGTAAAGAAACTTTCATTGGTCTCAGGTGGTGCATACCAGGGTTACAGAACACTGGTCTCCTGTCTCTTTCTTGATCACTGATTTCTTTTTGACATTCGAATCTTATTGTGTTAGATATTAAAATTGCAACCCCTCTTTTTCTCAAGTTAGTATGACTATAATATGTATTTTCAAATCCAAATCTCAAGTTTTTCGTCTGGTTTTTCTTCTGTCTGGTGTGTCTCTTGCAGAAAGTTGATTTGTGTTTTTTCCTTTTTAAGTTCATTCATGATTTTCTTTTAATATGGTTTCCCAATCAATTTACATTTAGTGACATGAGCTTTATGGTTTTAGTATTTTTCCAAGATGTTTCTAAGTTGTGCAGGTTTGCAATAGCTCCCCCACAGGACCCAAAAAATAAAATAACCCAAAAATGCTAAACTCAAAATATGTACATAAACGACTCCTAAAAAGAGACAACTCTGAACCATCGTTGACACGTTCATCCATTGTGGGTAGTCCCTTCATAACAGAGGGCTCTCCACCCAGAAATGAGGTTTGCGCTCCTCATACTGTTCTCACTATAGTAAATAACAGTCCCTTTACACCAACATATTGATATTAATAGCCCCTTTTCTGTATAACATATGTTAATGAACAAAAACTTACAGTATTACATCAAACTTAATAGAAGAAGTTGCTGCTTGCAAGTCTATTTATGAGGATTTCATAGCTCCTTTTGTATTGCTGTCCAGGCGTTGGAACTGCAGTAGTCTTCCTCTCGCAAAACGACCAGTTTCTCGCAACTCGGGTCCAGGTCCCAACACTCGATTCTCTCAGTCTCTCCAGTATGTTATCCTTGTTCACAGTGCCGGTTTGCACATCATCTTTTTTTAATATCATTTCTTTTGTGGTGAACTTTAAAAAGTTCAAGATGATCAACCTCGAAGGTTGATTCGGTCTTGGTCTCGGGAACATCAATCTGTGTCACCTGTGATCAGGTGTCCATGAATTCTGCCAGCAATTCGTGTTTCGGTTACGGCCCTTCTTCAATGCCATATGTCCAAAGATTATTGCGTCTGGAGCATGATTCTAGATCATTGAGCCAATGCACCATGATTTCCTGTTGTTTAATGAGGTCTTGTAGTCTAAGTCTGAACTCCATCTCTCCACTTCCTCCAGCCAAGTTAGAGCTGTGTTTACATTCTCTTTCTGGGCATCAATTTCCATAGTTACCTTGGTCAGCGTCTGTTCCATTTCTTTCTTCAAATCTTGTATTTCACTCTTCAGTTGTTTTGAAATATCATCCTTGAACACCCTCAGTTCGACTTTTAGTTCCTTTTGCATGGCTTGTATCCGTTTACTGATGTCATCCAGGCTAGTTTGTTGTGCGGGCGCCATGCTGTTAGCTGCAGGTGCTTGCAGATTTTCTGTCTCCTCTTCACATTGAAGCCGTAGTTTGACTGTCTGGGTTTTCTTATTGTTTGTTTTTGATATTCCTGCCTTCATGCTTTAATCCTCTTAGTGAGTTTTTTTGAGTTATATAGGAATTCGAAATTGGTTTTCAGGGAGTCAGTTACTCACATGTCCATCACACCTTAAGTCCCACCGGAAGTCCAAATATAAATAATAATTTCTAGAAAAAACAATTTCCATGGTCTGTGTTTAGAAGACAGTGGAGGCAGGAGACAATATTTCGAGTTGAGTTGCTGGGATGCATAGATTTTTCTGTGGCTCTGATGTTGTAAGCTGTGATTTCACATACCAAGCTTTTTCGTCATTTTTCATGAGATTGTGAGAGAAGTCACGAAGTCTTTTGAATATAGAACTTCTATATTTGAGTGCTCTTTCTGCGTCTCTGCAGCGTGATGAATGACATGGAGCACTTGATTTTATCACTTCTGTCTCAGGTTGAGCGCGAGCGATTGCTCTTGTGAATTTATGCACTTCCAAATAATAACTGGTTTTCGAAAGGTTTCCAAGAAGCAGCTATAACTGCTGTTGTGACTCAAAACGCTGGCAGAGCGTCTGCTCCTTGGAGGTTCTGACGCTGAAAACATTGCCGCCATAGTGCCTTCCAGAGTAGCTTCCCAAGCGGGCAACTTTCGTGGGGAAGAAGTGTGGGGCAGTCTTTGTTTCATGATGAATATCACATTTTCATAGCCGTAGGAAGACAATTGTAATCCTGATAAAAAAAATGAATTGACCAGCCCTAAAGCCAATGCTAAAAGAGTTTATTGTTTTGTATGAGCGTTGTCGAATACCGGAGCTTTCAGCAGCTGATAGCACCCATGGACACTCAATACTCATTCCCTGGACATGTAGTCAACAGCAGTCTGTCAGGTTTTATGGCTACATTCTGGTTTGCCATAAGCGATGAGTGAAGTTTACATTGTCGGTTTGAACTGTTCTTTGAAAAAGGAATAAAAGTTATTTATGTCATATGAACATTTTTGTTTCATATTCTTAATTCATTTTGCTTAAGGTTGTACTGTTTTCTGTTCAGTGTTGTTCGGTATTATTATTTAATAGGTTTGCCTAATTCATTTTTTTTAAATAGTGATGTTTTAGCATGTCTTAGATGTGGGGAAAACAAAAATTTAAAATTGGTATCGGCCTGTTGAAGACTTTAAAAAAAATGTGTTAATCCAAAATGGAGTCAAAATGCACTATGTCAGACCACTGACAAAATTCAGGCAACCCACTCCCCCATTCCTATGATTCTTTGCAGGTTACATGATCCAGCTTTAGTGACATCAGTTATAATTACATATTTTTTGAGTCGCTGCTACATTTGTTATTTAAAAAAGCAAACTACTCACAAATGGGTGAAAAGCATTATCTTACCCATCAGTACATGTTAAGATGACATTTGATCTCGCAACACTGTAGATTTCCATAAAAGCAGGAGCCTTTGATATTTGAATTACAAATAACAGTCCACACTTCTGGGCCTGCAATTTCCAGCCATTTAGTTGAATGACTGAAAACATAAGGGACAGACTAACCTCCTTCATCTGCCTCAGGAGATTGCTCTTGAAGGTGGCCTCCATGGCCTGTTGCTCCTGCGTAAGTGTGGTGAACTCTCTGCAGCGGTGAGGTTTTATGCTCACTCCATTAAAAACCCGATCCTCAATGCTGCTAAAGATGACCTGCAGAGAGCGAGGCAGAATTCCTGCATCTGCATCTGGGCCTAAAAAGAAAGGAAGACTTCAACCATTTCGGGCAGCCGCAAACCAAAACACACCACAGCAGTCCATCATCAGAACATGAGAATGTTCAGATTACAGTCACACACAAAAAAAGCATGCAGATTCAGTGAAATGTTTACGGATGTTACAGCTGACTGACTGACCCAAAAAGGTGTATGTCTTCCCAGTGTTGGTCACGCCATAGGTAAACAGCAACGAGTGCCCTCCATCCAGCACATCTTTTACCAAGTCCTGGACGGTTCCCTGGAACAACTGTCTCTGTGTAGTTTCCGGACCATACACCTGATATGGGGAAGGATGTTGAAACTTTATAACAGAATAAACACAGATGAAAAAATACTATTCAGTTATGCAATTGTGCACTATACAATATCATGAATAAGCCAACACATATACTGAAGAATAATACAATAAAACCTGAGAGAACTGGAAGCGCTGTCCAACATGGGGCTGAGGTCTATCAGTGCTGTGTCGGGTCAAGAGAGACAAACCAGGAGGTTTCACCAAAATTGTGTCGGGCGGCTCAATGGCAAAGTAGTCCTGCACAAATACATGGAAAAAGACAAATAAATGAGTAAATACCAACCAAAATTAGCATTCGCTTGTCAAAAGCATTAAGCCACAAATTTCTCGCACAATTTTCACATTTTTAGCGCAAGAAAAAAAACTAAACTAAAAATAATACATGAATAATTTTTAAAAAACGATCGGCGCACACAGTTCAGTGAACTGAACTCACATAGACGGTTGGTTCAGCATGTAAATGAAAGGAGTGGCATGACTAAACTTCATGAAGAACCATGTAACCTGACAACATGTCAGTCAACTAAAGAAACAAAAAAAAACAATAGTTGTTAAAAGAATATCATTGACAAAACTGACATGAGAAAAAACAGGATAACCCATATCAAAATAAATCCACAAATTTACAAAAATCAACATTTGCAGGTCTAAGCTAAAGCATCAATAACATTTACCTGCGACTCCCCACTTTCGATCTCCGCCGAGGTGAATGGCCGGATCCGAAGGTAGACCTGCAGGTGTTGTCGCTCTTGGACACCGGTCTGTCATACATCACAATGACACATGGGTGAATGAGCGTTGAAAGGTTCAACAGTTCAGTATAAATCAGTCTCCTTACAGCAATAGATTTAGTGATTTTTGTAGACTATAGTCAGCATTTTGCAGTTTATGTACCGATCATATCCATTCACTCTGACAGGAAAATGTATACTTTCAATATTTAGAGCAATCGCAACTGAAATCGAAGTTTCGTTTCCTTTGAATTACATTTCAAATGACTGTTTTCGTCTTTAAAAACAATGTCCGTATGCGTATTTTCTCGGCGTTGACTCACCTCTAACGACCGATTTGTTGTGCTGTTCATGTCGATTTCTGTGCAGACACCGTCGAGTCCATGCTGAAACAGTAGTACACAGTCAGACTACTGTTGAGCATCATTAAATGGCTGTCTCTTGCTATTTTACTAGCAATAGAAATGAATATATTAACGGATAACTAGGGCGTATGATTAGCTTATTAGCCTAGCTTCAACCAGACGACGGGCTTCAACGGTCAACATCAAACAACACCTTGACACACGATTTTTAAAACGTACACCGATATGTTTAGGCTGGTTCCGGAGAATACTCACGAGGGAGTCTTTGAGCAACATGGGTTGTACGGCCAGGGGAGAAAACGTTTCTTCTGCACGGAAAAGCGAGACGAGCTGCCGCCATCCGAGTTTGAAAGTACTGACAGGCACCAATCAAAACAAAGAAATTCTTCTTTGGGGTTTTACGACAGCTGACATCCATAGTATTTGCTACTGCCCCCTACAGGAAATTGTGTTGTACCCATTCTGCGCTGTCCGGATTTGTACACACACACACGACACACATCCTATAAAATTAGACTACATTGACCAAAAATCTAACCTTTCACTTTTCTGTCTTGAATTTTAGCTCCTTTAGCATCCTCAGAACAGTCTCCAGCCGCATTAAGTGATCTTGAAATGTAGATGAGAACACAAGTAAGTCGTCCAAATGTATTAACATGAATGTATTAACATTGAAAAACCAACTCATTCATTGCAGCTCGCATGAGCTGTAATGTTGCATACGAACATGTGAAATGTGCTCTCTGTCCCGATACTGATTTGGAGGTATGTGGCAATAAGACAGGGAAACAGGTATCTGGTCTATAAAAGGGATCTTATGCTTCATGGTCAGTAAATTCAAGACCTTCGTACTGAAATGCATCAAACACATCCCCTTATCTTTTCAACATACACTCAGCGTGACATCAATATGCGATTCACACCTCTCTTTTGCTGTCCGATCGTTTACTGTCTCTGTCTTTCCTGTGACTTCATGATTTGCTGACCTCTGCTGAAACACTACTGGGTACACCTTCAATACACTCCCCAGGTCTAAGACAGACAATAATACAGAATACAGAAATACAGAAATACAGGATTGCTGGAAGAAACAGCAGTGGGGACAAAGATCAATCTTACCCATCAATGCAGTATGTAGTGGCTCAAGCTGCATGATCATATTTCTGGGCCAGTTCTTCACCCGTTAGCCATAACTGTGGTGACAGAAAATGCAGGTACATAGACCTACATAGACCCAGTATTTACTGCCTCATGCACCCGGAAACAAGCCGCACTCCACCCAGGCTACAGCTCACTCCCTAATGCCTGATCAAACTCTGTAAGGATTAACTGTCAGCAACATTTGGCTATGTTCAACCCAATAATGCCAGGAGGGGAATGATCCAAGTCTTCTGGGCCGTTGTCATCGATGACCAAAAAAACACATTGAGGAATAGTCATCACTTGAACATCCAGTTCAACATATCCTATGTTATTGGAAGATGTCAACTTGAGCCATTTAGCAGTCAGCTGTATATCCTCATCTCCTCCACAGAGTTGACGTCAAAAGAATGTTTCAGTGAGAGTACTCATATTACTTCCAGTGTCCAAGATGCACATAAGAGAAACATCACCAATCTGTATGGCTACCTCGGGACGCTTGCCCACTTGTGTGTCATGTCCCAGGCTCCCTGAACATAGGGGACAAGATTTGGTTCTGGCTGATTAAGGCTGACTAATGTAAACAGAAAAAACAACATAAATTATAGACTACAGAAATGGCTACAGCCTGGACAACAAAAAACAAAAACATGAAATTCACAAATCATGAATGCGTCACCAAAATCAAATACACAAAAATGCAGTCCAAAAAAAACTCACTTCAATGTCCGGCATGTGAACTCATACTACGCACGTCTCCAGGAGCTCTTCAGAATTCCTCCCACGCTGCATTCTGAAACACACGGCACACGGACCACAAACCCGGCGTTCTATGTCATACGTGCTCCACCTTCTAACGGGCTTCGCTATTGGTTAGTGCATTCCGAGGTTTCGCCTCGTGCCTGAGATTTGATTTGCTTCATTCTCTGCCCAGGTAGGCTTCACCTCTCCCAATAAAACACCCCGTTCCTCACATGATCTGGGCAGATCGTCATCTCCTGTCTGTGAAAGCGTTCCAGGCCTAACCCTAACCCTTGAGCGTAGGGGAAGACAGGATGACAAGGGGGGAGCCTTGGTGGAGGTGAGGGAGCTGGCAGAACATCAGATAATAAGGTTGGTGTCATAATTCTGGATGATGGATCCAAGTGCCGGAAGTGTTAGTCGGCAGAAGGCACGGGAGACGAGGTTAAGTTACAAAGATTTATTCGTTGGAACGCACAAATAAATACAGACAAACAACTAGAAACTAAGGAAGCTGGGAACCAAAACGCGGACCGGGAACAACACACAGGGAACGGGGTGGCGGATTAGAATCAACGACCTACTATATAAATGGGAGAACAGAAAACACACACCCGGAGTTAAGCTCAACGTGGTGGTGGCACTAAACTGAAAGCGCTCGGTGACGGCGGCTAATCACACTGGCGGACACAAGGGTAAACTAACGGATCTATAATTAAAAAGTGAGGCTTAGATAAACAGCTCACACGCGGACTGAATTGAGAGTAGGGAAGTAAACACAGGAGGAGCAAGGAAGAACAAAAGGCGGCGACAGAATAGGAATTCAGCGTGGAGGAAAAATCTGGAAAAGGTCAGGGAGTAAAGCGACCACACAGGAGTCTTGAAAGAGTGCAAGAGAAGCAACAATCTGGCCAACAGGACTGACGTTGACAGGTTTATATCCAAGAGTAGTCGGACGAGGGGATTAACGACAGCTGTGTTGCCAGTGAAGCTGGAGACAAAGCAGGAACAGGAAACAAAGGCAACCGGGGGTAACAAAATAAAAGCACGAGAGAAAAATACAAAAAGGAACAGACAATAAAAGTGCAGACATGACAGTTGGTGTGGAGCAGGTTCTGTTCGCCATGTATTCGCCACACAATCAAATCTGAAATGTGTTCTTGTTGAGATCGTTGGACTGCTCCCTACCTGGCATGGATGCTCTAGCACATCCTGTCTGGCCTATGGGGTTGCTTTATGCATTCCTCCGTAATGCCTGGTGATGCCGCTGCTGCAGCGGATAAGGGTCCAGGAACTGTTAGTGATTGTAGTGGCTGCGGAAAGTCCGAGCACCAGATGGTTTCCCTCAGTCAGTGGGAAATCACTGACCACTTCCAGAAGTGCCATGGGCCCTGAAGCAAGCCGGGGGATGATCGGGTCTCGTCCTGTCCTGGGACGTCCACTCAAGGTTGGGCGCTGAAAGGAAGAGGTTGGGCAACTTGGCGTTGTCTGACTCTGTGGTCAATACAATACAGAGTGCTCACGCTCCATCGACCAGCAAAGCCTACGCATCCAGATGGATACAAGGAAAAAGGACTGGTTGCTCCATCATGCCCCCTGTCTGGGGTGTTGAGTTTCCTGACAAAGGTCGCGCTCCTTCGACACTTGGGGTGTTCGCAGCAGCAATCACTGCGGGACATGAGGGCTTTTTGAAAGTCCTCGGTGGTCAAGCGTTTTCTTAGTGCTAGTGCTATTATTCCCGGGTGGATTTTGCAGACCGTGTTGGAGGGGCTGTGCGTGTCACCGTTCGAGCCCCTGGAGTCGCCTCAGATCGACTTGGTCTCTTTCAAGACGGCACTCCTTCTAGCCCTCGTGTCCGCAAAGAAAGTGGGGGATTTGTCTGCGCTGTTGACAAACCCAGCATGTTTGTCGTTTGGTGAGGGTAGGGACTCGGTCATACTTTGCCGAAATCTGTCCTTTACATCTAAGATGATAATCATCATTCAGGTAAGGGATCATTATCTCTGAGAGCATTTTTTCCGCTGCCACATCAGGTTGAGGAAGCGGCTCATTTTCATCGGATCTTCCCAGTGAGGGCCATAGCGATTTACGTGGACCGTACTGAAACAGTACGAAAATCTGCGCAATTGTTTGTATGTTACGGTGGTCAGTCCGCTGGGAGGGCAGTGACCACACATGCTTTGGCTCATTGGATCTGTGGAGCTATCTCCAGAGCACATAAGGCCACACAAGTTAAGCCCCCTGACAGGTTGACAACCCAGTCTGGTTCTTATGTGGAGTGGTTCTTTGATTTGGCTGGTTTATTTTATTTTAACATTATTTATCCCTTTGCTGCCAAATTTTATGATTGTAATTAATATTCTTATGTTTGCTTAAATAATTGCGCAGAGAATATATACTTAATTTAATTATTATTAGTAGTTGTAAGATCACATTTTATTTATTACTGCTTATTAATTCATACAGATTATTATATCATGATCATAACTATATATGTATTTTTAATATTGCAATCGATCTAATCAATACTTATTGCTTACTCTGGTTCCTCAGTGAAGTCACTTTTGAACATGATGCAGCCTCAAAACAGACGCCGCAGTGGTGGTCATCTATGCCAGACTTGGTGCCACCAACCTGTTCTCTGAGCAAAAATACTGCTTCCTCTGCACCAAAGTCTTAATATATAATATGTGTCACCACCATTCCAGAGCTCGCCCTGATGGGACCAGCTCTGCTGGTTAGTGGTCACGTTACTGAGGTATGACCCATCATATAATCCAATGTCAGTCTCTGTACAATCTCTGTTTCGAGACGTTACCAGAAAAGCAACACACTTGAGCAAACTTCAAAAATGTTTTATTTACATGTTCATGCATGTGTTACACCCCAAATAGCAATGGTGAGTTGCATCAACTGTGAGTTTATAGAGATGTGGTAGTACAGAGACCATGTCACTGGTGTGTGTAACTATGTAAAATTCTGTTCATGTTGTTCATGTAGATGTACTATAGTATTGGTACCTTTAAAAAGTTTGAGGTCACTCACACAATGCTTTCGCTGGACTGACTCACTTGCCCACACTGAGACAACAGTGCCTTCATGCGTGGATGGATTCCCCCGCAGTTATAACAGATCCTGTGCCCTGTGAGATGGGAGTCACACAGGTACAAATCTGACTGGTACTAATCATTGGCAATGGCTGTGTCCTGTGTAGGCTACCAGAAGTGACTTGTTGTTATTATTTCAACACTTTATTTTGTGATGATCGTGAATTTTGTGTTTAATGTTTTTACTTGTAGCACTGTGGTTGATGGATCCATTGATGGATCCATTATTTAATTATCCAAAAGCGGAACCTGTTCAAGTTTGTAAAAGAAATAAATTATTGTATAATTTTTTTTTTCTTGTTATCTGCTGAAATAGTATGGTGAATTTGACTGGAAATACAAAAAGTTGAATGTTTTGGTAAGATTAAATGTGATATTTGTTTAACTAATTGTAGGCCATAATTAATTAATCACACATTTTCTTCCTGTAAAATATTTGCCAACCTTAAAAATCTTTCTGATACTACATTAGTGAGGGGAAAAATGGTGCTGTTGAGAATAAGAACAGCAAAAGCCTAACCAATAGCGATAGCCTCAACATTTTAACAACAAACTTTAGAAAAGCTCCCCTACAGATATTTGAGGTTTCTAACTCATCAAACCGGTTAGTATTTGGTGTATAATTCTAATTTGGTGTCACTAAGTTACCCATGTATAAGTTCTTGGCACTGCCCCAAATGAATATTCAAAGTTTCACTGCCTTGAGTACATCCAAGTGAGGGACGCAAGTGTGACGTGTTGAGAGACAAGCAACAAGGCAACAATTTCATCCATGTTATTTATTCTTTCTCATACTCATTGAGGGACCTCATGAATCCAGCTATTGCGCAGGTGTCAACTGAATCAGGAACACACACTGCAACCGTCTTGTGTGTCTTGAAGGCTATAATGGTTGGAACAAAAACCTGCACCCACTTAGCCCTTTTGGGATTCAGTTTGACACCCCTGGTCCATTGTGAGACTTAAATGTTGTCCACCGTAGCGCTGCCAGTCTCTCTTGTTGAGGCTAAAATGAATGATGAATATGTTTCTTTCACAGACTACACTGTTAATTCTTTCTCAATTTCTTCACTTGACCAGCGTGTTCTCTCTGAAACCGTTACTGCCAGGGTCTGTCTCTCTCGTTTCTCTCTCTCTCTCTGTGCACGGGCATCTCCACCGCGCATATGTGTCACCCCTCCAACCCTCAACGCATATGTACATTTTGACCAATAACGAGCGACTTTTAAAGAACGCTGAATTCAAGACACTCAGTTCTCGCGTGTTGATTGAGCATGAAGCAAACAGAGATGAGGATGAATCCGTGCAGAGAGAGGAAGGAGAAATTACATGTTGATGTGTGAATGGGAAATAAATGTGAAGGTTTATGAGCTGATTTAACAAAAGCTATGAAGCATTCAGTGAGTGCTGCAACAAGCCTCAGGTCCTGATTAGCATACTCAGTCTGACCATGAGACTCAAAGTGGTAGCCTGATGAAAGGTGGATGCGCCTTACAGAAAGTCCACCACAGCTGGGAGGAGAACTGTGGGTAAAGCAGCACCATCGAAGGGCTGCTTTATGCTTTTCCGCCATTTGTTTTGATGCTCTTACTGGAGAGCCTGCATTCTGGATCTGGTCCAGTTGTCGGTGAGATGAGACTACGAAGTTTTGTGGTAGCATCAAGAGCACTGTGGTCAAACAATACAAAAACACAGGAAAAAGAGAATTTGTATGAATAAATACATGTCAGCTATTTAACACTATACAACCATAAAGAGTTTCCTGAATTGTATGAATGAATGCAAAGCCCTCTAATTGTTCTCCCAGAAGGTTGAGTGGGGTGCAGGTTTTTGTAGAGAGGATGTACAGCATCCTTCTTGGTGGAGAACCAATTAAAACAATTCTCAGACATGAGGCGGAGCCTAAGAAGTGCCTATACATAAACTGACCAAACTTATAAAAGTTATATTGATGTCCGATCGTTGTGATGACGTCTCATTGACATTGCCCTTTCCCCAGCCCCTCACCCTTAAGGTAACCATCCGAAACAAACGGCTAACTTTAACCAGGACTCGGAACTAAACTGAAATACAATTATGATAAACCACTTTCACTCATGTTTTAATCCTCTAAAGCTGGCAAAGGAGGCAAAATGTCCTCACAAGACGGTGGCTTGTCAAGACTTTATACTTGCAAGTATGGCAAAACATTCCAACAAACACAGTCATACACTGCAGCAGCTCATACTTAAGACCCCCGCACCTCTCCTAGCCTTACAGGTTCTGTGTTACAGGTACTTAATTTAGCTTGGGCAGCAGCAAAGCTATGGTCCCACATACCAGCTGTCCCATCAGATGGGTCAGTTCCAGGGCCTTCTCTCAGTGACATGCCAAAAAAAACCTCATGAGGGTGGTGTCCAGTGCTTCCATATCTACGTCAGATTTAGATTTAGTTTTTTTTAAAAGTTTGCAAAACCTTTAACATGGTCAGATGTAATGAGGAGCGATTTACAGAGGCCCTGAAGTGCAACAATGTTTCCTTGCGCGTGTCATGTTCACTGTTCATAAAAACATGATGTCTGTTCCCAAATTAACTTCGGTTGATAACTCGGTGACATGTTGCAACATCAGAAAATACAAGAGAGGCAACCTCACATTCTGACGTTCAACCATAAAAATTTAATGCACATAATTTTATTTTAAACCAAATTTTAAACCTTTTAAAGAAAGCAGAAATTATCTGCCTCACACGCAAATATCAAACTCTTCATAACTCGTTAGTAAAATGATATTACTTGAGAAAAAAAGGAGTCTGCAAATTATTCCAAGGATTACAAATTCAAAATATAAAGTGCATATGTCTTGCAATGATTTTTTTAAACTTTAGAGAGTCTATGCATTTTATATTCTCCAATTGATGTACTATTGAGTCACAAATTACTGGACTCTGGGGCAAATACTTAGTTTTAAATCTCATCTATGTGTCTGTGTGTATGTATCTTTCTTTTAAAAGTGGAGGAGTGATGAGCTGAAGCTGTGCTTGGAGCTGCAAAGACTGAAGGCTGATAAAGTCAAGGGCTACCTCTTTAAGTCCAGTCGCAGGAGTGGCCTGTGAGAAAGGAAAAAAATCTGGAACAGCGAAGGTTCAGGAAAAGGCCTGCCAAATAGCTGTGCTCAGGAATGCTGATTTTTTTTTGTTTTTTTGCCTGACATCTTTGACAGTCACAGCCGTGTTAGCTCCAGCACAGAAAACATTAGTGGACAGTAATGGCGATCAACCTTCCAGGAGTGGTTGTCATGGTGTTTTTTTATCTGCTGGTCTTTGGAATTGGAATATGGGCTTCTTTCAAATCCAAACGAGAGCAGAGGAGGAGTGGAGCATCTGCGATGGAGATGACGCTCTTGGGAAACCGAGGCATTAACTGCATGGTCGGTGTCTTTACAACAACAGGTGTGTAGATTATGCTGTTTGACTTTAAATTTACTGCAACAATTATCAAAGCTATGAAACACATTTGAAAGGATTTCAGTCATGACTTCTCTTGTTAGAGGGTTACTTCTAAATAGTGTGCGAAGACTGTCACTGGTCACATGTGAAGTAACAAGATCGTATGGCGTGATTAAAGGAGTGTTGGCTCAAATCTGTTCGACTGGATTATACTTATCCTATCTCCAAGGGGTTTCCTCGATGCTCTTTTTGGCTGCTACTATTTGCCACTGTCGTCTACTCCAGACCAAGAAGTTTCTCTTTCAGCTTACTTCAGGTAGACAGATTGAGACGTTTTCAACAAATTTGTTTGTCGATCAATTTTCCCCTAACTCATGGAAAACATGGTGATGGTTGAATTCCTACATCTGATAAAAGTGATTATTCAGACAAGATCAATCAACAAGAAAATCCCAATCCCCTTCTCTGTTTTTTTCTATGGATGTTCATGAAAAAGGAATGTTGACAGGAATTTTTTAAATGCATGGCAGTTGCATGTCCAGACTCCTGTTCTGCATGACGCAAACATGCTACAGCGTGCGCCGGAGTGTGAGAACATCCATACAGATTTTTTAATGATTTTGGGGAAAATAGAGTATGTGAACCCCTGCTATGTTGTCCTCGCCATCTTCATGTTTCATGCAACAGCTCTTTACAGGAAGGAGAAAACTTGATTTCCTTGCACTAACACTCTGGAATGCGCTTGCAAAAGACTCCCCAGAGAAGACTCCTCTTCCCTCACAACAAACCGATTATATGCTCAGAATAAGAAAACACCCACAGCCACGTAGAAGATTCCCATGAGTTAAAACTGTAGGTTACTTACTGTAACCGTTGTTCTCTGAAGTGTGTGAAGCCCTCTAGTCAGGCTTCACTATTGGATATTCTCCCGGCATATCCAATAATAGCCAGCATGGTTTTCAGTGCCAGAACCTCCTCGGAGCAGATGCTCATCCAGTCACTACACTAGTTATAGCTGCTTGTTAGAGATGTTTTGAAAACCAATGATTATTTGGAGAGTATAAATGCATAAGAGCAATCGCTTGCGATCAACCTGAGACAGGGGTGATAAAATCAAGTGCTCCTTGTCATTCGTCACATTGCAGAGACGCAGGAAGAACGCTCAAATATAGAAATTTTATAGTCAAAGGAGTGACTCTCGTGATGTCATGGAAAATTACTAAAAGAGGCCGGAATGTGAAATAACAGCTTACAACATCAGAACCACAAAAAAATATATGCATCCCAGCCAAGTGCCTGCTCAACTCGAAATATTCGTGTTTCAACTGTTCTCTAAACCCAGACCATGCAGATCAATCAAGAGAGAAAGAGAGGTTAAATATAACTGTTAAACAATTATTATATTTTAAGATTTGTTTTATTGTAGTTCACTCTTCATTAAAGTTTGACAGTTCAGACTGCACCGGCTCGACAGCGTCAATGTTACAAACAACCATACAGTTTTCAGGTAACTCAGGTGGGCCAGAGCCAAGTGTGAGTGACAGATCCATACCATGGAGGAATGCAGGCGTGAGGCCAGACTCATTCCAGTTCGCCTTAGCAACTAAGATTCAGAACCAGATGGAATATTCAGAAACAGACTCCTTAAGGTACTCAAGTGAGAGTCATTAGGAGTCTTGAAGCTCTGGGGTTACTCTTAAATACAATACAATACAATAACACCTACCCAATGACCGGCCTAATAACGCAGGAGGTTAATGGTGAAAGCGATCTTGGCTGCTGTATCTCATGTCTCTTAACAGTTAACGTAAAGTATGAACCAGTCTGGACACATTTATTAGAAATAATGTGAATATAATTATAATTTAGTCATATTCTGTTCTCAAAATCATTCTACACACTGTCAGTCCTTTGTTTAGTGTGATGAAAAACCTTTTCACAATTCTCTCTTTCTCTCTTTGACCGTTTTAGAAATTTCTAGAAATGTGTCTGCGATCAGCGAGTCCGAAGACGCGAAAGAGGACGCCGCTGCCCTTATCGGAGCGGATGTCAGTCGAATGAATATCCAACTATTTTCACCACGGTGTTTTACCGAGGCGCCAACGCAGCAGGATACCTGCATGTGTTGATGGGAACCAAGGCAGACGGCAGCCTCAGAAAACCTATTAGGACCACTCCGTCTAATGCAACAAATACAGATTCAGTGATTTATGTAGAGTCAACCAGTGTCAAAAGTTTCCTGTATTAAAAATGAGTTTATAAATATGATAGTGAACCAAGAGTTCACCAAACTCTCCACAACTGTCTCTTATTCATGCATACAAGTCCAATGCAGCGAGAGTGCAAATTTATCTTGATATGCAGAATTCAGGCCACCAGTACTACACCTGGTGCCCTGCAGACATGGAAAGCATCATGTATTAAATAAATCATACAATAATCAAGTACTCTATTAATAATGCTATGTTCTAATTTTGCCAATACCAGATTTCAGGAGGCGATCTGTGGCAATTACCATTCTGTCTTTCTCTTGTGACACATTTGAATAGATTTTCTGCACTGTACATTGTATTTTATTTAAATATGTTTTCCATAACTGACTTCACTTGTTAATAAACATGGTGACTGCCGCATGGAGATAATGGGAAGCAAAGTTTCACAGCTTGTATACCTGAAGTTAGTATGGGAGTCATACCACGTCTTCGACTGAGTAGGGGGAACTGTATTTTGGTCACATTGATATCAGGTGCTCAAATGCACTCTTACCAAATCTTACTCCCAGATGATGAATAATGAGAAGGTGCAGTTACCTTCTGAACCTTCAATGAATTGTAGTATGGCACTACGTTGAGTCGTGGCAGGGTATTTTCGAAGCGAACATTTCATCCTCTCCAATTTCAAAATAAAATGAGCACACAAATCTGTTTAAAGGAAACTTTCACACCAACTAGTGACTGTCAGGTGCTAAGACATTCCAAACCAGTTGGTGGAAGTGCAATGAGAAGTTGATGCCAATTTTAAGATAGCAACATCAGCAACCAGCGTCTGCCTCTCCATATAAAAGAGTATATGTACTTGCGAATGCAAACATGCTAAGAGGGCTGGCACCAACATGAATTGTGCTGCCACGCTGAAAGATTCCATGGTGGTCGTACTTTTGACGCCAGTGTTCTGATGCATGATATAACTTCTCCAGCCTGCAGCCAGTATCGTTTACAGAGGCAAATTCTCTGTCTGCGTATAAACAATGGGTGCGAACGAAGGGATATTACTTTGGTTTCTAAAAATAGTCGGCTACGTCTACATTGGTTCTTAGAGTTTCACCGCCTCTCCAGCTGAGCAGGAAGAGACATATTTTGGTCACTCTGGCATTAAGTGCCTGAGTTGCATTATGACCAGGTTGGTTGCACTTACAAAACTTTGAAATATCTCCCCCGTGCCTCGCACGATGCTCCTCTACCGCACGTGATCCACACCTCCCCGTCTGGATTGCTGTACGGGAAGGTGTCGAAGCGTCAACATGCAACGCAGAAGGCAGAAGCTTAGGCTGCAAAATTCCACTTCTCCTTTGTCTAGGTATGACGCCTTGGGAGTGAGAATGGATTGGATGATCCAAAGAGACACAAATACAAAAGCCTTTTAGACTTAGACTTAGACTCAGACTTGACTTTATTGATCCCTTTGGGATGACTCCCTCCAGGAAATTTACATTTCCAGCAGCAATAGAGGCAAGAAAGGGCATGCAGTCAGGAAGAGCATCACACAGAGAATAAAAAAAATACAAATAAAATAAAAGAACAATACTAATAACCTAAAAGTAAAAATAAAATTGAAAATAAAATAAAATTAAAAATATATACATAATAAAAAAAATAAAAAAGTAAAAAAATTTAACTAGATCAAAATGGGTTATTGCACCATAGAGCGTAGCGTACCCTACTACTTCATCCCCCCAAGTGAGGAGTTGTAGAGTACGATTTTGTCAGTCAGTATAATATATCTTGTTTATAATTGTTCAATCGTGTTTCATCAAGTAACAGGTTCTTGCAAAAACACACCTCATCAAATTCAGTCTTTATGCCACATATTCGGCAGAATACATTTGTGATAACACCATTATTATGTGACACTCGTGAATAGGGCTGGGCAATTAAGGCAAAAAAGTGTCATGATTTTTCAAAAGATTATTCAATGATTGAAAATTTTGCTGTTTATATTGACTAAATAGTTTATTGAACATTGAACATTAAAACAATCAAAAATTGTGTAATGTAGTGTAATGTGAAACTTGGGTTTCTATCTTGAAACACCAGTCTGCATAGACTGGCTTTTTTTTGGCAAAGACATTTATGTGACTCTGATGACATAAGCTTTCACATTCAAAGCTTTTTTCATTTTTCATGAGTCAAGAAGTCACTCCTTTAATTATAAAACTTCTCTATTTGAACACACTTTCTACGTCTCTGCAGTGTGATGAAAGCATTTGTCATGCATTTATCATCTTGCTAGATTCTGGCTCTCCTCACTAGCTGAATCACAGTGGTCAATTCCTGATGTTCAATGATAGAATCTATCATTTCTAGAGTTCCCCTTTGCAAGTATAAGCTTGACTGTGTCGTGTGTATGGCATCTGTGTATTGCCATAGCTGTTTCGCCACAGTCTTTCCTCATAAACAAACACTGGTATACTACATTAGAAATTAATTCAGGAATTAATACATATATTAATCATACATTATAAGTAAGATATTGATCTAAGCTGCCTCACATTCTCTCCTCACTGCAGAACATGTGTGATGCTGGGGAAATGGGACTGCAAATTTACTGACACTCAGAATGGTTGAATATTCTGCGTTCACTATTGTGTGAGTGTTTACACCCTACTGTTGAAAAGATTTTGGGGAGTCATGAATATTCACACTTTGAAAATAAAAAAAGACAACGACCTCCTGATGTCATTGTGTGCACTGCTCTCCCTCTGCAGCCACATGGATGGGTGGCGCCTTCATTGTGGGCACAACTGAGATGGTCTACACACCTTCCATGGGGCTGATCAAGGCTGTTGTGATGATTCTTGGGTATAGCGCAACGTTTGTCGTTGGTAAGTGTACTAACACATATGTCCAGTAGCATGATGCTGAGTCTCTATAAGTACAGTGTCTTGTCTGGGTCATGTTTTTTTTTTTTTTTTTGTTTGTTTTTTTAATTGAATTGAATTTTGTTGACAGCACTTTATTCCAAACCACTTTCCTAGTTGGTGGGATCCCCACTGACCATGGGAAAAATTTTGATTCTGATTCAAATTCTGATTAAGCTATTAAGGGTTTATTCACTCGTGGAACATAAATGTTACAGAACTTTGATATATGCTGGTATTTGTGTGCATGTTAATGCCGATCTCTGTAATAATGTGTCACTTCAGGCAGCACAGTGGATGAATGTTTGGTGAGGGGTGCAGGTAAAGAAACCCGTCAGTCCTTTTGAATTTATACATGATAGAAAAATCAACTTAAACTTTCACTATACATAGTCACATTACTATATTTATGACTTATTACATTATATTTATTACTATATTTTCAATTTCTATTTAAGATTATTTTATTTATATTTTATTTCAAGCAATGGGCCACTCTTGTTCCTGGTCTATGCCACAGTCTGGGACATTTTTGTCGGACAGGAAGAAGAAGCAGAGATGGATGACCTTTACTTTGCTTTAGTAGTAAGCAGAGAGTGAGTAAATTTCACTCATGTCTGAAGAGGAATATTCCTTTGATTGGTATATTCAATCGCACGCTACATCTGGAATGAAAGTGCGTCAGTTTACTGAGTGAGTCGACAGGCAGTGCATACAGCGTACAGTGTAGCTGGACTGTAGGAACAAACAAAGCAAAAGCGGGGAAATAGCAGTAGAGCTTGGTGAAGGGACGGGGAAAAAATGCATTGCCTATAGTGGTGGAGGCTGCATGGTCCCGCCGTAAACGGTTGTGATGACGCCCGCATCAGGGATGTTTTGCAACTCAAGGGGACTTACAGAAGAGCACATTGACAACCCAGCCTTTTCTTCAAAACTCTGCACACTTTCACTTTGAGCCCTTAAAAAAGTGTAGCAGAGAAGAATACAGCATTTGAATGTTGTGATGTGCATTTTTACAGGTTTTTGTTAACTTTCATCGTTCCATATCCCAGAGGTGTTGAGGCAAAATGGCTGCTCGAAGCAACAGTAAAAGTTGTTCAGGTCCTGTGCAAGAGCGAGATTGTTCAGGGTGGGGGGGAGCACGTGGCTTGTAGTTTGTGACCACCTCTCCACACTGCAGCCGAGTCATTGGCTGAGTATGTGGCCTTAGCTTTCTTCAGCTCCCTCTTAAACCGATACTTCAGCTCTTTGTAGCAGTTCCTGTCCCCACTCTTGCGAGCTGCCTCCTTCTCCCGTCTAATCTGCCTGAGTTTAGCTGTGAACCAAGGCTTGTCATTTGCATAACTCACCTTGGTGCGCGTTGGAACTATGCACTCTTCACACTAGCTGATCCATGAAGTCACAGTGTCTGTATACTCATCCAGATTATTGGTCGCAGCCCTGAACACCTCCCAGTCTGTGGTCTCCATACAAGACTGCAGCTCCTCTTTAGCTTCACTTGTCCAGATCCTCATGCTCCTCACAACAGGTTTTGCAAGCTTCAATCTCTGCCTGTATGTGGGAACAAGATAAACCATCAAGTGGTCAGAGAGTCCCAGTGCAGCTCGAGGGAGGGCGGTATAAGAGTTGGGGAGCTATGAGTAACAGTGATCCAGCATGCTCTGCTCTCTGGTGGGGCATTTTACAACCTGTTTGTGCTTGAAGCTCCTCACTCAGAGTCGCCTTGTTGAAGTCACCAAGCACAATCACAGGAGAGCAGAACCTGATCTGCGAGCACACGCTGAGCCTCACGTACATCCGCGCTGGGCGGGATATATACGGCAGCCAGAATGAATGAAGCAAACTCACGTGGGGAGTAAAATGGCTTACAGTTCACAATGAGACATTCCAGAGAGGGAGAGCAGTGCTGAAAAATCACCGTCACGTCCATACACCAGCGACTGTTGACGTAGAAACACACACTTCCGTCTTTCGGAATCCCTCCAGATGAAGCGCAGTGTCGGGGATGAGATCGCTCAACCACGTCTCCGTGAAACACAAAACACAAGAGGAGGAAAAGTGTCTGTTGCGTCTCAACATCAGCGCCAGTTCATCCATCTTATTGCTGAGCGAGTGGACGTTGGAGAGGATTATCCCGGAAAGTGATCCCGAGTGCGCGATCTTCTTCGACGAAGGCGAAAAAGCACACCGGCATGTTTCCCTCTCCTTCTCAGTCTCTTCTGCCCAACCAAAAGGTGAACTAACTCCGAAACTGACACCAAAAATAATGCTAGTAAGTCAGACGGAGTCATTGCCCTGACATTCATCAACTGATCTCATGTGTAAGAACACGCGGATGCTCCATCAAAACACAAAAATAAGCAAAATAACGATGATTCCAGGCCAGCCTTCGTCGTCGCCATCAGTATTGAAAAATCTCAAACATGTCCATACACCAGCGATCATTGATGTACAAACACACTCCTCCAGATGAAGCACATTGTCCTGTATGAGCTTGCTCGACCACATCTCACACACATCAGGAAAAGTGCTTGTTCCTTCTCAACATCAGCGCCAGTTCAACCATTTTATTGCTTGGAACAGTATATCCACAATTACCAAATTAAAGGACATGTTTATGTTTCAGCGGTAGAAGAATAAAACTATCGCAATAACAATAATAATGTACTCAGAGATAAAGATCCACATAGAGAATGATTTCCACTGAGCCATGGCTTTCTTGTAAAATGAGGTCAACTCGTTGTTTCGGATGGAGTTCTGGAAGGTTTCTGATGATATTGGAAAAAACGGACTCACTTTCCCATTTTTATTTTTCCTTTGCTTATATATTGCACTATTAACACCAGATAACTGTGGTAGCATACTTGGAAAGCAATCTCAAACAAGTAAACAAATTAATGTTGTTTACAAAATTAGATTGAACCCCATTGTGTGTTGCATCCTTGGACCATGTAGAAAAAAAAGCTTCTTTGGTTTACATTACGTTTAGTGTTCAATAACTGAAGCAAAACAAGGAAACAAAAACAGGAAAGTAAAATGATGAACAAGTACTAATAAAACAATAATGGCGAGAGCACACTAATCAAACTTATGTGACCAAAACTACTCCCTTCCATACCTAAAAAAATGTAAATGTCTGCATTTTCCGTCATTATTGCTAATTGACTAAATGTAAAATAACCAGAATACATTGTTATATCCAATCTATATGAGACTACAACTCGTAACGCGACAGCAGCATTATTACAGGATAAGTATAGTAAAACAACACTTTGCCTGCTCTGTTGTTTCGAGTTCAATTATTGTACGTTGGTAGGTCTCCCAAGTGCATGAAGGAACACACATTCTGTTTACACATTCTGCGCATATGCATCAAAGTCTTGACTGAACACTAAAACAAGGTCCAAGTATGGTACACAGACCTCACAATGGTCGATCAATGAAATAGGACGGACAAATAAGCTTTATATCACCAAGTTTGAGATGAATGAAATTACAACCATTTTATTTATATTTATAACCCTGGCCAACTCTCCAGCATCCTTGCTGCTCTGTGTCCACAGTCTGGCTCCACTCCATGGGAACCTGCAGTCTGACAAAAAAAAAAAAAGCCTGTAATTTCATCTGTCTTATGTGACTAGAATTATCTTGCCAACGTGATGCTCATCCTGAGTATGTTTTCCTCACCAGTCTTGATGCTGCAGCCCATTTTCAGAACTTGTCACTTGTCATGTGATATCGTGTGTCCTTGTGCATTTTTAAGATGGTTCACAACTCACTGACCTTTATATGATGTGTCTGCATGGCTGCTTACATACCAGTAACAAAGACTTCTGGGTTTGCACTGTGTGATGTGGATTCATGCAGTCTAGTGACTGTTTTGAGTTCTGAAGGAGTTATGTGAAGAAATGTAAAGTGATATTTCTATTTTTCATTATTAGGCAAAAATAGATTAGCTTTGATTATATTTTATTTGTCTGGTATTTTCAGTGTTTTTCAGCAGGCTGGAGATGCTTTGCATACTGTGCCTCGGCCACCAAATTGTAGCCTCTTTTTTGAACCGACTGCACTGAGAGAAAGAATAACAAACCGAATATAAAGAATAAATATTTATGGTAGACTACCTTCATCAAGCAGCATAAACCACGTTTCCTCCGAAATTCCTGAGTTTGAGGAATTAGGTGCTGATTCTGTATTTTTTGTTCATTATTGCATGATGTACCAAAGCACTGTACTAGTTGGTGGGATGCTCACTGACATTGGAAATAAAGCTGATTCTGATTCTTATCAGGGTCTTCTTATTGAGCAGTTGATCATCTATGCAGAGATGCTTAAAAGAGTCTTTTTTTCCCCACAATGACTGTTGATAATGAGTATGGGGAAGAAAGCTTCTGAATCGACCCTCTCTTAAGTCTTGGATGTGCTTTTTCACTTTGTGATATAAATGATGCGGGAAGGATTTTTTTCATTACTGGGACCTCATCCTTCAGACAGACTGCCAGGTGCAAGTCTGTGACACAGCCTGTGACCACAGTTGCATGACGACTCAGAAAACCGAATTAATGCAGTAGCCTGGTTAAGATCACACTTTTAAATGCATATAAACCGCCCAGTCCAAGAGAGAAATTCAAATTACTCTTCTCTTCTTCGGACTACACGACCTGGACAGTGCGACATATATTTCCATGCAAATAACTGACCTTTCCTATAAGCTGCGCATGTTCTGTGCATAAAAACTGAAAGCATTTGGAGTTAGGGTACAGGTTGTGCTCTTGACGACACACGCTTGGACCAGAAATTCATGTAGACATAATAATAATAATAATAATAGTAATAATAATAATAGTAATAATAATAATAATAATAATAATAATAATAATAATAATAATAATAATAAATTTAGGACAACAAAAAATAGACACAAAGCAACGAATTTAGAACAGAGTTTAGTTAGACGTGCTGGTCAACATACTCATAGAGGTGCAGGTGAAATAAGAACAGAAGAAGTGTAGCGATCAGAGAAGGAGAGAGAGACCAGCAGATGAACCTAGCTTTATATACAGCAGGTGAGTTGGCAGCAGATATGTTACAGGAGTGTTGACTACCTACTCAAGGGCAAGGAGACGAAGACAGGAGAGAGCAGGACGGACATGTATAAAATATAAACAAAAGAGACGCAGATTATGACAGTATCGAAAGGGAGGTATGAGGAAAGAGGGGTGCCTAACATAACATGGAAAAAAAAATCTTTTGCTTTTTTCATTTTGGATGTGGCTGTGTTGTATCCTTAAATAAATACTACAAAGATGTTTCTGATATGTGCAGACCAACATTGCTCACTTCATGTTTGTTTGTTTGTTTTCTCATTCCCCTTGTTTGTCCATGTTAAGGTGGTGCAATCTTTGTTAAGCCAATGAGAGAAAGTAACTATATTACCATGTTGGACCCATTCCATCTCAAGTATGGACACGTGATAACTGCTGGTCTGAGTCTCGTTGTCATTTTACTGGATCTGCTGTGGCTGCCCGCTACCCTGATGGGTTTAGGTAAATGTCATATGAGCAAAATTCAGCTAAATGACCAATGTGATCATGGAGGTTCTGCTTCTGATAGGTGCCACCCTGAGTGTGATCCTCGACATTTCCTACACCATGTGCATATGGATCTCTGCTGCAGTAGTTATCACCTACACTCTGCTGGGGGGTCTTTACTCTGTTGCCTACACTGATGTCATACAGCTCATCCTCATCTTCACCAGCTTGGTAAATTGTGGTCAAGGTTTGTTGTGGGAAATGTTTCTCGTTTAATGACTAAAATGTTATCTGTCCCTTGACACTCCTCAACATTCATGAAAAAATCCACTTCAATCTTTTGGCTTTTACAAATGCCGGTGTGACCAGCGTGCATCTGCATTATTTTTTTGCCAAAAGAAAATGTATTTTTATTTCGTTGTGAAAGGACGAATAAACACAAACGCCACTCTGCAAATGCAGAGACACTATTATCAATAGTCCGCCGTCACCGATGGCAGGATATTAACAAAGCTTGGCATCAACTCGCGATCAAGCGTGCAGCTCGCAACTTGCCTTTTTCTTTGGACGCAGGAAAGATGGGAGGCTTTCTTCTTGACTACACTTCAGGTCCACAAAAGGTAAATACAGACCAGTATTTTGACTAAGAAGCAAGATAATTTACAAGAGGCTCTGAAGGTCTGATAGGTGACAAGCAATTTTCATTCAATTTGCCTTCGATGCCTGAATAACCCTACAGTGTGACATTGCATACACTTCAGCAATGAGTACAACATGTTGCTTAATGCGTAATGATTACATGCATGCTGAATGGTTTCTGTAACACAAAGTTAAAAGGTTAAGTTATTGAAATGTTCTGCGTGTTTGTGGTGTCACAGGTTTGTGTGTGTCTGTCTATGTGCATGTGTGTCTGCGTATGTGAGTTGTGCACTGCAATGCACTTCTGTCAAGACTCATTCGAAGATGTGTGACAGGTCATCTCCTTTTTCTTTAGGACTGGATTCAACACAGATGCAAATGAACCAGTGATGATGTTGGGAGATGCAGCACCGGTGGTGAAACTGTACTCTGAAAACCAACTCAATGCTCTCAACAGCTGTCTCAGCGACACATGGTAGTGATGATGAGATGAAGCTCTTTGATGCTTTGAAAAGCTGCATGCAATTGGTTTGACAAATGGGTTGGTGCTTCGTTTGCTCTATGTTACCATTAAGTGGACATTAGATGTAAACCTGGCAGCTAGAATGAGGATGTTGTGTGCCAAGCTTTGTTCAGGATTGCACTGATCATCATGACAAGAGACATAACAGTGGCCAGGACAGAGGGAGCTGAGACAACACAATCATATATCCACAGCTATGTCATTGGACCAGTCTTCCGTGCACGCTTCACAAAAATACCAGCCAGATAACTCGCTGCACACATTGAAGTCTGGCCACTAAGGACACACCATGAGGGCCTGGGTAACTCAAAGTCAACCTTCTGCCATCCTTTACAGTTTCCATAAAAGTATTACCTTTTTAAATTGAATCGATAACAGTAGCAGTGTATAACAAAAGTAATGCTTTCAAATGAAATACACATGAATTCCTTTAAAATGTTTCGGGACCTGAATTCCAACACATCATTACAATTAAAAACTACATCTAGAAGATATAAGTACTATTTAGTTATATAATTATCTATTATCATTTCGATTGATGTTCATGATCGTGGCTCTACTGTCTCTGGTGGCGCTACTGTCTCACTACTGTCCAATCTGAAAGTCTCTTGCATTCTTTCCTGAATGACAGAGCTGTTGTATACAATGTACAGTGTTTCTGTAAACAAAAAGGAAGTTGTAATGTCTTCTTTTTCCATGGCTTTAAAGCAACAATGTGTAACATTTTGACATAAATAGATTATTTTCATATTTCCTGACATGACAGGTTTAATTTTGAACAGTCCAAAATCCTCAAGCCCTCTGTTAAACACTCCCTTGGAGAATGTAATTTTCTCTGAGGGAGCCACCCGGAGGAGTGTTCTGTGAGTGGCATTACAGCCCCAACTCCACCCCCACCCCAGCACGGCAGAAGGGCAGAGCACCTTGGCAGCGAGCTAAATTCCTTTGTTCACATGTCAGAAGAATGGAATGACAGAGGAAGATCCCGGACAAGTGTCAATATAGGAGATGCAGTTACAGCCTGGCAATAACTGAGAGCAACAAAAGGCTTTTCATCTGATCCTGGTGGCGATGTTTCTGCTGGGCTTGTAAGTCAATTTTGTGTTCACTGCTGTCTCTGTTGTGTTGCCAAATCATTAAACAAATGTCTAGATGCTCGTTGTTTGTGTATAAGTGTAGTATAGATGAACAGAACAGATGAACTGCAGTGCTAAAACAGGGTGGATATTCTTTGTGTATGGTGAAAATAGTTTATCAATTATCAATTATCAATTGCCAGCGAAAATTTTGCAACAGAATTATGGATGTCTGCTGTTTGTCGTATTGCATTGTTGAAGGATGCAATCAACATATATATGGCCAAACCAATTATCCATGATGCTAATAACCACACTAGCCATGTTAGTCAATATATTTTGGTGATAAACGGTGTTTGTACAGGACTTGTAAGGCATTCTTTGTGCGGGTCTTGGGTGTGTTGTCAAATGTGGGGAACTTGACTGACTCATTTTATTGCATTTATCGCAGTATAGTGTTGATATAGCCGGCATAACGGCTAACGTCCAAAACGTCCACTCACATTTATCAGACACAAAAATAGTTGATTCACTGTCATTTGCGGTGTTTATGGTCCTTCTTGTTCAGCAAGTGTAACATGTTATATCTCATGTTCTATCTGTAGCTCCTGCCGTTGAGTCCTCTGATCTGCAGACCTACTTGGAGCTGGTGACAGACGCAGCCAGCGCCACATTTCATCATCCCTGGCGATTGTTCTGGAACTGATTGAAGAAGAATAGTTTCTAACTCTGACGTCTGTGTCCACAGTCAACTCGAAATAAACGTGTGAACAAACGTTCTGATGTTCATGCTCTGATCGCTGTTGGTCTGCTTCTTATTGAAACACATGACAGTTATGATCTAATAAAGCGATAGGAAAAAGGCTGCGCCTTCGTCTTTATTATTCTACAGCGCCGTAAACGACGGTGGAGCACCGATGAGAGCCGATGAGATGAACATGACGGTTTTTAGCATGTTTTCACAGAAGAATCCCGTCAGATGTCCATTGTTCGTGGAAAGTGTGTATTCCATGCATTCCAGCCGGACATGTGACGGACCCATGATGACTCTTACAGATTCATTTCTCATAACTAAAAAATAGTTGTTTGTTGTCACCTAATCAGTAAATGTTCAAATGTCCCCCCTTGCTGTATTCTGAAACGTGCTGTCGAAATTTTATAATCTGGGTTCGTCGGTCTGCTTCTGCCTCTCGCTGGGTCCTGCCTCTCCTCACTGACTGCTTGACGGAGTTCCATCTCTGATATTGGATGATAGATGCTTCTAGAGTTGCCTTCGCAAATATGAACTGGACAGTGTTGTGTATATTGACATATGTGATTACATTTTTCGCCGTTTCACCTCGTCTTTCCTCATAAACAAACGTGGGATGGGGGGGCAGGACCTGAGAACCAGCTTTACGACAGCCTGCAATAACAAAATGTGCTTTATTCAGTCCCTCCAGGAAATTGCTGTGTTGCGATTGCAACTATTAACATAATTTCAACCCACAAATAATACCAAGGGTTGAGATTCGGATCGCCATTTTGTAACTACACCCTGAGTCCTTACACAGCCCATTCTGGACAAATGCACAGAAAATACAGATACAAAGGAAACACCGAGCTGGACATCGACTACAATCTAGCACTTCGACAATGTCAACAAATGAGCGGTCTCGGATTGCTGCCATAACCCAGGGATCACTTACATACATACTGTAGCAGTCAGCCACGTACTGCTGTGCTTCACAGACACTCAGACACTTGACCTAGAGGTAGCATGTAGGCTGAAACTAAAATGGCACCTAAAATGGGACCGAGTGGCACGCCGCAGATAAATTTGGCTGTGGATGAAGAGAAGTTCCCTATGGTGGATGAACATGTCCTACCAGAAAGATTTAACTGTAACCAGCTCTGAGCAGTGTGTTTGAGATCTAACAGAAATAAAATTGATTTTCATCTTTGTCTGCTGTTAAGAGACGGTCGGTGGTTACTTTTGAAGCCGCTGTTTCCGTGCTGTGTTCTGATCTAAAACCAGACTGGATTTTTTTGGTCTGAAGTGATTGGGATCATTTGAGTAATGATTGTTTTTTTCGAGAGAGTTTGGATTGTTGTGCGTCTAAAGGCCATGGTAAAATATTAAGTCAAGTCAGAGATCAAATACTATTCTGATACTAACATGCTGTCACATACTATCACTAGGTCTGGGGAATCATTCATCGAAGAACAACCCTTAGCGCACCCCGTCCAATCCATGGAGCCCCTTCCTTGCCTTTTTAAACGCGGCCCTTGCTCAAGCCACTTTCCAGTGGCAGTGTGTGAGCTTGTCTCCCATCTAATGTTCAGACCATATAATGCATATAATGCAACTCTTGCTGAAAGAACATATAACCGCTACGGTAGTCATGTCTCAGAAAGAGACCAAGATGTCCACATAAATCTAAGGGTCAGTTCTGATAGGAATATGTAACAGGTGTGCATATCAGGCAGTGCATCAACACAGCTAATGACATTACATTGGCTATACTGTTTGCTCTCACAAAATGGCATCCAGCTGATGGCTAGTTATATGCAGTGGTCATGTGGTAGCAGTGAAGACATGGAAACTCCCAGCACCACTGTGTCGGCTGGAAAAACTTATGTTGTGCAGATGTTTATTATAATAAACTACAGAGACAAACACAAACAAACTTTTTTTTTGCAGTGGTTTTGTGTTCCCTTTGTCCTGATGAATCCACACTGCATGGACATAAGTAAGACTTTGATGAATAACACGATACATGGACCATGGATTGGAGCCCTGGAACTCCAGAATGCCTGGAAAATGGTTGATCTCTTCTTGTCTTTGGTCAGTCTAATATCTGCCTCTTCCTCCTGCATCAAAAGTCTCTAACATAAACTGTTTTATTTGTAGTGTCTGGGGAGTCTGGGGTACCAGTGCACCCACCAGAGAATAATGTCTGCATCATCCGCATCGACAGCCAAAAGGACCATGTTTGCCTCTGCCCTCCTATTACCCATATTTGGAATCCCATCGATTCTGTTTGGAGCTGTTGCAGCTTCCACCGGTAAAGAGATCATCTACGTGCTCTGGATCAGAGTGGATCAGGTGTCAAAGGAGATCACTCAGTGGTCTTATCATTGGTTAGAGTTGATGAGGATTCAGATTCAGTCAGGGGATCAATTGAGATTCATTGAGATGGCTCATGTCATGTCAAAACTGGCCTCTATGATTTTAAACTTCTTTCCTGACAACTGGTTTTGATATTGTGCAGTGACATTTGCAGATCAAACTAAAGCATGTGACCACTACAGAGTCATCCTAGTACTTCAAAAGGAAGAAATATGATTATGATATGATATGATCATTTGATGATCTAATCGTCTTCTAGCAAAGGCTTCAGGAAGAACTCAGGGATACTCAGAGAATCTTGCCTGGGTAACTGACTCAGGGTTATTGAGAACTTGCTTTGTGAAACTATTAAAATAGATGAACATATGTATAGAAGCAGTCAGTCAACTCCTCTGTTTCATTATTCAACAATTTTCTTACTGCATAGATCTACTGTAAAAAGGCTACCAGCGTATTATGTAAAGGAATGAGGTACACATTATGCATAGTAACGTACAGCAGAAGATAGTTATTACTGTTTCACTTATTGTCTTGTTCTCCTCCCAGACTGGAACCAGACCTCCTATGGTTCTCCTTCCCCATTTGAGCGAGGCGAAGCGGCACTAGTCCTTCCAATCACCCTCAACCACCTCACGCCCACCTACGTTTCCTGCATTAGTATTGCATGTGTGGCTGCGGCTGTGATGTCATCAGCTGACTCCGCTCTGCTTTCTGCTACTACTGTCTTCTCGACCAACATCTTCAAGAATATCCTGAGGCCCCAGGTCAGTTATTTTCACCCATTCGCTTTCACACTCATACATCCCACTTGCTGACAAGGGTGAGCGGGGACCAAAACTGTTAGTTTCTGACTGAATCAGATTTAGCCCCTCAGTTGCTGATGTTCAAAGTAAACTCACCATGGAATGATCACAAATGTGTTCTAATTTTCTGTCCATTGCAGGCGTCTGAACAAGAGGTGCAGTGGGTGATCCGTTTGACTGTGGTGGTAGTGGGTATCGTGAGCTCAGCGCTTACCAGCTTGAAGAAGAGCATCATCGCCTTCATCTTTTTTGGTGCAGAATTGGCCTACATTCTTGTCTTTCCACAACTGTTCTGCATTCTTTTTGTCAAGCTCTCAAATGGCTATGGGGCTATTATGGGATGTCTAACTGGAATTCTGCTAAGACTTCTGATCGGCGAACCAACGCTTGGAATACCAACAATCATCTGCTTCCCCAGCTGCACTGCAGAGGATGGCATTTATGCCCAGTACGCACCAGTGCAGACCATATGTATGCTGTCTACCATGGCATCCATTTGCTTTTTTTCCTCCCTGACAAATGTGCTCTTCAGCAGAGGTCTGCTTCCTAAGAGGTGCAATGTGTTGAAAGTGGAGCATTCATTTAATGCCGACAATGCTTGACCATTCTTTGCTTCCTTGGAGATGGTAAGAAGACCTTGAATAACAATAATAAAAAGCAATGTCTTGTTACGGCAAGTCTTGTTTGCATGATACATAAACTCTTAAGTGCTAGGCGCAATGTTCATCAGACATGATTAATTAACTGTTATGTTCATAAGTCCATCACAAGCTATTTGGTAGTACTCCAGGCATTGTAGTTTCTCCATTCCACCAGGATCATCATCTCCGTTACGGCTGGATTCTTCATTTGACTTAATCATGCAAGAATTTCATGGCACGGCAGTCGGTGCACTATTGGCTTTTAATGGGAACAAAAAACCTTCCTAAGGCTAGCACTATTGCTCGCCACTTAAGCACTGTCTGTAGTTTATTTTTTACATCGTAAACATATAAATAAAAGCCACATAGATAGTAAGATGTAGATGTAGTAAGATGTTGATGCAGACACAAAAAATTCACAAGAGGTTCTGGAAAAAAAAAATGCCTCAAATAACACGAAACAAGCCACATTAACAAACAAATAACGTGCACCTCAATGAAGTAGTAGCAGTACTCAGTGATTCTGCTACTGTTGAGGACAGCTTTGTCGTGATCTGGCTCTCTCTTAACAGCACTTGTGTTGTGGCAGGGACAACTTTTTGACCGCACTGAAGATGTTGGCTGCTATCACTTCTTGTCTTATTTCCTTCTCATTTCCTCTGTAATGTTTGTGTTTGAGCTGAGAAACCACCAAACAAGCGTGTCAGCGTTGCCTTTTTTATGCTGTACGGGCGTTTTACTCACATGGGCCATGGGATTGGTTGGTTCAGACTGGGGAGGCTCTGCAGATGATTGCAGTTACGGCATGCTTACAGTTTCTACCATGCTAACTACTGGTGAAAATGGCCCAGGTGTCGGTCTGGCCAGGGAGGGGTTGCTGATCATTAGCACTGTGGGCCCCTGATGGAAACTCACTGTGTTGAAACCAAAGTCTAGGTGACAACCTGTAGAGCGAAGGACGTCTAACCCCAGGATGCACAGGTCTTGCTGCCACACACAGTCTTTGTGTCCACGACCATCCTTCAATGGATACGTCCGGCACCACCAGACCTTTCAAGGGCGCCGCTTCTCCAGCAACTGTCTATAACTGCGTCATGGTTCTCTTCAGCAGGGTTTCTTCAGGCAGAACGCCCGGTCTCACCAGCGTCACTTCATTCATTACGTAGGAGTCCAAGCTGATGGCACCGCACAAACCTGCCACCTGATTTGCTCTAGAGTTCGACAACAATCAGATGTTTTACGTTCTTCAGTTGCAAAGTTATTTGCAGATTCTGATGACAATTGTAATCAGCCCATTATAAAGCAATTGCAAAGTTCACATGAAATGTAAGATTGAGCTCTAGTTTAAAATAACACGACTTTTCCTATCACATAAACCTATGCTATCACACAACATTCAAAGACATTTGTTTGTAAGCTAAAAAAAAAATTGTAATTGCACACTGAGGTCTGTTTTGTTCCCTATTTTCTTATTGTATGTGGCAATCTTTGGAGGTTTGTATGTACCACAAAACATTGGACAGTGATCTGGAAGTCTGTTGAAAATTATGGATGAGGGCCATGGTATCCGAGGTTGCTTTCACATTGCGGGTTCTGCCTCTCCTCGCCACCAATGGGTTGGTCATTCCTGGTGTTGACGTGTTGTAATCCATTTAATAAGCGCCTTCTTGTGAGATGAGATCCTGATGCTCCAGGAAACTGCTACAAGAGGCAGATTCTGTCAAATATCAAACCATGTCAAATGAGTAACCTATTCCTTGACATTTACATTGATGAGTTTAAAAACCGGTACATACCTAGTTCACTTTCCAGGCCTGCTGAGAATGAGCTTAATGCAGTAAGAAGATCAACTCTAAGAAAGCTGCGTCTCCAATGGTGCATCTACACGGGCCGGACAAAAAAAATGGAAATGCCATAAAGCTAAAAAACCTTCAAGGTGTTTCCATTATTTTGTCCAACCCTGTAAGTGGTATGTGTGTGAGTTACTCTTCCTACATCCACAAATGCACATACACGCAAATACAAAATGCAAATTTTCACTGGAGCACTTCAATATGGAGACAAAAACATCACCAAAGTTAGTCAATTTTACACCAGGCAGGTGTGCAGCTTTCTATTGACCTGCTATGTAAGGAACTGACCAAACCTGGTTTATTTTGAGTACAGGTGATGGAGAAGGTCAATATTTTCTTAAGCGATTCCAAGGGCGCTGTCCAGATGCAGGTCAGCAGGGAGACTGCTGAAAGAATGAAGATGGAAGAGTAAAAAAAATGAAAGATTACTATGGAATAGGATGTTGCACATTTACTGTGTGAGCATAAATGTGCAACAGATGTACAAGATGTTGTGAATCTGGTTTGGTAATAAAATAGTCGACATGCATTAAAGACAATGGAATACAGCCATCACAATAATTTAGACTCTTTCACAAAGTAAAGATGAAGAACAGCCATAGAGTTGGACAAATGTTCGTCTTCACGTGTTTCTGCACAGACAGTAATATGGCCTCTGGAGTTTTGGCACAAATCAATCAATGCATATCACCATTTAGGTAAAGTACCTTCAATTGTGGATGATATGAGTGTATAGTGTGCTTTGGACGACAAAATTCACATTCTCCATAGTGCCGGTCCCAGTGGAATGGAGCTGACTCTTCATTCACCTGAAGAGATGAAGGTCCCCTTGACCTCACTCAGGTCCCCTCCACTTCCACATCATCAAAACAAAAAGGCAGAGTTACTGTTTGAATCAGAGTTATAGGGGATGAAACACTAATTCTGAACAATATTAATGTTAGAGTTCACACATGAAGCCACCCTTCTGCTACCGGACCTCACACAGGCCACCTTGGCCTGTACCACAAAAACAGGGTGGCTTTCTATAGACAAATGGAAAAAGATCAACAGAAAGCTACAGCATCAGAAATGAAAAAATCCCAAAAAGCTGGGAAACCTGATGACCACTGTTCAATAAAGAGAGATTTGTCTTTTATGAATATTTATTGAAGAATGTTTGCCAAGAGAGTGAGAAGACAAGTTCACAGTATGACGTTGAAACTCTCACTGAGGAGCTCTCAGCGAGCCTACACTTTAATCACTGGATGGGAAGGGTACACAATAACATTGGCGATAACAAGCAAGAATGTAGCAACAACCTTGAGCATCTGTGAGACGCTCAGTCTGCATTCAGAGTTCTATATATATAACAAAAAACAATGAGGCAGCCTTCACCAGTAACTTTCCATCAGTCTGAGCAATGTCTGTTAGCAGTCAAGCCACAAGGAGGGACCCAAATGCAGTGATGAAAGTCACAGGAGGCTGGAGCGAATCAAATACAACGATTGAATCATTCACAACAGTATAACCAAAACATACAGCGTCACCGAACCGGGAGAAACAGAGCAAAGTCAGAATGTCCAAAATCAAATCGTCAAACTGGGAGATGTCCATAAACGAGAATAAGAGTCCAACAGAAAGCGTCACCGAACCGGGAGAATCAAACAAACTTTAAAAAACACAATGAACAGAAATAATCAATCACAGAGCAAAACAAGAAGGAAGGAAACAGAACAATGACTCAGGCACCAGGGTTTCCACATCACATAAATTTCGTAAACGTAATCACAATAAGCTAACAAGCGCACAGAAAGAGAACGAACGAGGCAAGCCAATTTACCACTGGAAATGAAGTCGTCTTTTTTTCATATTCATAGGCAGTGAATTCAGTTGATCAATTGTGTGTGTGATATTACCAGAAAAATCAGAAATGAAAGTGCAACAGGAATCACCGATCACGTGACATCAACCTTCCTGAGAGGCAAGTAATTTGATGTTACATTAGCATGTTGTGGGAACCTACTATGAATTGAGTCATAGCTGAGAAACCAGCACTCTCAGTCTCAGTCTGCTGTGTAGCTTATCAGTGTTGTGAACCCTGATAAGAATTTAGTTCCTGGGGAGGTCATGAGTCGCTTTGAATTAAGGATGGCGGAAGTGTGGATAGTGAAGGGTAGTGTGTACTGGGTCAGACAAAACAGTTAAAGACAGACCTAAACGTACCAGCAAACAGATGTCACTCCATCTGAGGGGAAGAACCTGATATAAGCTACTATCACAGATCCAAAGAGCATCATGGGGTGACCCGAATCCAGCATCACTAGGGTTGCAGCCTGCCACCTCTTCAGGACCTGTATGTCTCCAGGACCCAGAGACGTGCAGGTCGGATCAGAGCCGACCCTTCTCACCCTGGACATGGACTGTTTGTTCCTCTTCCCTCTGGCAGGAGGCTACGGTCCATCCAGACCAGAACCACCCGTCACAGGAACAGCTTCTTCCCCTCGACCGTCAGACTGTTGAATTTGTGAACAGCCTTGTTGTTATTTTATTTATTTATTTATTTTTATTTTACTTTATTTTATTTTATTATTTATTTACTTTTTGACTGCACGTTATTCCAAAACACTTTCCTAGTTAGTGGGCTCCCCACTGACCATGGCAATAAATTTGATTCTGATTCTGATTCTGATTCTGATTCTTGGCCGTAGCAGATAGCCACTTTTCTCGTACACTGATGAGTTGGCCAAAAACAAAAATCTAGCAGTTACCCATTTAACGTTACGTCCGATGAGACAGGCAGACAAGCTGTTTGGAAATTTACCACGTTATTGAGAAGTTTGTTGCAATTAGTATTGTGTTTGTTGGAGTGAGGTCATGTGTACAGTGTGGATTGCTGCAACAGATTTATAGAGATTTCCACTTGTGGTTCTAAAGGCGCTGGAGGAATTGGCTCTAAGATAAGAATTACAATACTCTGTGTAAGGTGGAGGAAGTGATTGTCACCATTTCAACTTACAGTGGAATTTGACAGAGACAACAAAGAGCAGTAACATTCATTACTGAGTACACTTTTCTGATTTCAGAATTACTGATTTAATTTGTGTTCAATAACCATACATGTCAACAAACCAAAACCTTGTGAAATGACATGATACTATGAGATCATCATGGATAAATCATGAATAAAATTCTGAATAAAATAAATATTTTAAAAAGTGTAAATATCATAAAATATTTTCTTTGTCATAAATAAAGTCAAAAGAAGATAAGTAAAGTGTAAATGAACGTATCGCCATAAAATGTTCTAATGAATTTTAAAAACTGCTCCGACAGGTGAACAATTTTCACTGTTGGGGGCGCCATCACTTTCTTTATCATTTTTTAACTTTTCAGAAACTATCACAGATTTGCAGCTGTCAAGTCAAGTCAATAACTCACCACGGCCACTATATGTGGTAAGTGTGTTCAAAGTGAGCATCTTGCAGCCCAGAGGTGTAAAACAAAAACTTGTAGTGGGCACATAGGGGCCGCTGGCAGACCAGCCATTGAGTTAGAGGGTGAGGTTTGATTGGCAGAGAGCCAGCTGCGGTGTGTGGGAAAAGTGTACAAGCATAACAATCAGGCAAATTGGCTAAATTGGTCCAGGATCTAGCTGTGTGCCATCACATATTACTTGACAGGTCAGCAGGGTGAACATTGTTATCAATAATGTCGTCGCTCACTTGACCAGAAGAGGTGACGTCATGTTTCATCACTGTTGGGAGATTGGTGACTGTAGCCAAATTGACCAGAATAGGAGTAACAGGAACAGAACTGAGTGATTCAGGTGATTGAACCTCAAGGTCGAAGTAACCGCAGTGGTCAGTACCATGAACGTAAGCAAAGATTGAATAATAAATAGAATCAGAAACCCTGGGCCTTTCGATAGAAAACAAAATCTTAGCATCACAGAAGAAGAACTTATCAATCCGAATTCGCTCTGTTAACCCTGACATGTCCTTTGGAACTGTGACTCCACAGTCCTCATCTCCAGCGTGCCAGACAGCCTTTCTCTAGCAGGAACATAGCAGATATAGAATGACTGTGGAAATATGAACTGGGGTCAAGTTGAACTGTTGAGATGTCGTGTCAGAGGCTGACACTGTTATGTATGAGCCTGTTTGGACTCTTCCAGGGCACCATTGGTGTCTGGGCCATCTGCAGTATCATTTGGATAAGAACCATTGATCAGCTCAAAACCATTGAAGAATTGTGTGGTGTTGATTTTTGGCCCAGAGATTGGTGAGCTTTGTGAGATGCCACAGGACCACAGAAGCGGGAACACGATGGTGATTGCCACCACGGTTTGGCATATCACACTCGTTCTGAAACCACATAATCCACATAATCCAGTTTTGCGGAAAGGGTGCCGTGGGCGAGGCCGGTGTCTTTCGTCGTCCATGTTGGAACGTTGTCAGGTGCTTCTGGCCGGAAGGTGGTGCGCTGCTATGACCTATTTCCTTGTTTATGACCGTGGGGTAATCCTGGTCCCCATGCAGCTAATAGTGTTTTTCTTACAGTGTTATTTGTTGGGAGAGTAGGTGTGTGCAGGTGTCTCTCCTTGAAGCTTTCGTTGCTCGCTGTTGTCAGGTGGTGTTTAGAGGAGGTGTTGGAGTGTCCCTCGGTTGACACTCATTTGGCGTTGGCACGACCTTGCAGTGGGATGTGTGCACCCAAGTGGCCCTTTCTGGAACCTTGATCGCCGTCTGTGTGAGGAGCAGGACTTGAAACGGCCCCAACCAGTGCTGGTGTCGCCAAGATTTGCACCAGAAGTTCCTGATCAGCACAAAGTCACCAGGTTTAGTGTCGTGCAGAGGAGTGTCAGCTGGCAGCGGGACTGCGTCAGTCACCTGCTTCAGAGTGCTGTATCGATTGGCGGCCTTGGAGGCCCCATTCCAGTGTCGGTGTGGTAAATAAGAAAATGGTTAAAACACATGTGCAATGAACATGACATGAACCATGGCAAAACCCAGAGAAGGAGAGAGAGTCTTGCCCTACGGGGTCAGACTGTGACCCAAGCCTGTTCGTACTGAGACAGTGTACCTGAGAGGTGAAAGGAAGACGCGACACCTTCAACTGTGCAGAGAGGAAAAGAGAAGGATCATCATGGGAAGGTTCCCAGTCAGACACATGCATATACATTTTAACAAAAGGACCCAAAGCCTTCCAAGATTCAGACTTTGGTCTGGAGATAGATACATAAGGTGCATCATACAGAGATAGAAAGGAATCCAACATGACATCTGCAGCACGCCTGTGTTCGTCAAAGAAGAGATCAGTCAAAAAGATGACTTCATTGAGATCCCTATAAAAGTCAGTCACGTACTGTCTGTCAGGTCCAGAAGTCACATGTGTGGAACAGTGCTGTCTGTCCTCACATCTGAGTTCTCACCCAGATATGGCTGTGCTGTTTTCAGAATGTGGGCGGCCATTTTGTAATTAAGCCACCAGTTGTACACATTAGCCGGAGGTGTGCATTGAAACTGAAGACAATTTAGATTCCCCGATTTGACGGGTTACTGACAACCCAGTTGGTTGTTATTCCCACATTTTATCATCAAATCCCTTCCCGACCGAAGATTTACCGGACACTGTTGGGACATCAAAAACAAATGTTTTAAAGAAACATTTCCCTCAACAGATTCCCAAATGAACCTCAGCGGTGCAGAGAACGTCTCTACATTTCTGGTAGAACTTATTGTGTAAGTTGAATGCCCGTTCAGTTTTGTTTTTAGTTTGTACGTCCTAATGACAGAATGAGTCGTGCCACAGTCGACCATGAAATTGATATTCACACTGTTGACCTTGCAGGTTATCATTAGCAGTTGCAGAAAGATGCGTGATTTTTTTTTTAAATGTTTGTGTTTGTGAAGACATTTCTAATTCCCTGATCTTTCCTTCCACTAAAGAAAGCAGTGAATCAGTTGCAAGCAGCTCTTCATTGCAATGAGCATTCTCCTTATAGCGTCAGTCTGAGAGAGGGTGAGGTGACTAAGGATTGTTGTCATCTTGGTGTCGTCCCCAATGTCCCACCTCACCACAGTTGAAGCATGCATCATCATCCTGGAATGTTGGCCCAGCTCCAGCTCTTCTTCCATGGTTGCAACCACCCCGTCCACATGGCTGAGCATACCAGTGACCACGGCCACGGCCCCTTGGAGTGGAGAATTGGACCATAGCGAGGTTGGAGTTGAGCTTGACTGTCTGTATCTGGGACAGCAGTTCACAGTGTTCAGTTCTCTCTCCATCCACCCACGATGCTGGGTCTCATCTGTTTCCAGGTATCATCTCGGAGGCCATCGTACAACGCCATTTTCAGAATCGTTTCAAACATAGACTCATCACCAGTATAGGTTTGTGGTTTTCCTTGCCCAGAGTGCGCCAGACACTCTTCCTCTAGGCGCTAGAGGTACTCAGTGACAGTCTCGTCCAGCTTTTGGGAGCAAGCTTTGATTTTGCCAGGATCTTATCTTACTTGGGAGATGCGCCGTATGGAGTTGCAGATACTTGTGACCCACTGTCCCCAGGGATTGTCATTGTTCCATACTCAATCATGGGCATTTGAGTGTTTGAAACGTCACTGGTCTTACTTGTATGAGGTGGTGTGTTGCCAGACCAGAAAAAAACATTCATCAATTTGCGATCCCTCACACTTTTCCTGCTTCTCCTCACATTTTCAAGCTTTTTCCTATTTTATTTTGTTTGGCCGCACTACACTGGGCCTCTTCCATCCACATTTTAAAACATTTCTGGTGTTTTTCAAGCCAACACTCTCCATTTCAATTTCCCTTTGTTTTTCTTATTTTCTCAACTTTTTCATTCAGTCTGTTTCTCAACATTTGCAATTCATTCACACTCAATGTACTGTTCTTGGGAAACCCAAGATGATTCACCCATTCACACACACACACACACACACACACACACACACACACACACACACACACACACACACACACACACACACACACACACACACACACACACACACACACACACACACACACACACACTCCAAACATTCATCCCTGTATTTGTCTTTCATAATTGTCATGCATGGAGCTGTCCACATTTGCTCCTCTATTTTTTGTGTGTTGTTGTCACCCATTCTTTTTTTTTAACAAAACTAATCACAGAATAAAAAACACCTGACCAAGTTATCAACCACCGAACATAGGTGGCACAGTGCTTCTTTCATTCACGGATGTGAAGTCCAGACTTCACAGCTCGGTCCCGGAACTCAGATCTGAATCCCAGACTCAGACAAGAACTTCTTTCATTGTATTTTGTGGAAATAAATGTTACGCATGCAGTTAAAGCGCCATAAAATGGCGCATTGCGCATGCTTTACCAACTGACGTTTACTGGTAATCGCATGCGTCCATGGTTATATCGCGCACAGGCAATGAAGTTTTTATTTTATTTATTGAAATATTTATTTTTACTTGTTGAGTCTAGATTAAGAAATTGTATGTTTTAAATGATATTCTAAGTTTTTTTTTTTTTTTAATCCAACAACATAAATGGACTCAAGCGCCGCACCACAGTAGACATAAACCCCGTTCAGGGGCAGACTGAGCTCGCTCCTTCTCCTTTTAAATCAATATGAAACAAATTCTAGGAGAAATGTTTCCCATACAATGCACGTATTGTTTCGGAAGCGATGCACAGTGCAGGTCTAATGTACTGGAGGAGTTTGAAATTATTAATGATTCAATAATACTGGATTAAAAATTATGATAGCTGATAGAAACGTACAATCTCTAGATTACAATGACAAATATTAATTGTTTTAATAATAAAAAATAATCAATTCACGCAATTGCATGTTTACCGGTGTGCGCATGCGCTCACCAGTAAACCGGTCAGTCGGTAACTTCCTGCTCCAGCACCATCCTTTCCGGCGGACCACATCAAACAGACGGACCAGATCGTACTAAGGCATGGGCGTAAAAACGTATAATTTCCAGATTTTACTGTTAAATATAGACTATTTTAACATCGATTAAAACCCCCCACAAATGTACGCGATATAACCAGTAAACACAATTGCGCATGCGTGTTTCTGACATCGGGTTCCAGTCCCGGAACTTCCGGCGGACCGCATCAGGCAGGCGGACCACATCAGACAGTGTTAGTACCTACACATGGACCATCAGGCGGTAGTGATAGGTACAGACAAAACGGACGAAGATGACCGTCCGAATGGAGTCCTAGAAGATTAGGCAATTAATAATGCCGAGTGTAGCGAGTCTATTGGTGACGTCATAAGTAAGTCGTGGAGTTTGCTTTCACTTGCTAGTTTGTTTTTGCTTGCTTCAAAGCGGTTGTTTAACTGGAATGCGTTTTTAAAAGACGCATTTGTCTGTCTGTCGTATTCTTCCCTGACTTTCGTGAAAACTAAATACAAAGCGTGGTCTTGACACTCGCTGATGAAGTTACTAAAATTGCCAATTTTTCTTCTGAAACAGAATTACTATAAGATTCCCAGACTCATGGGTCATCAACAGCTTGGACGAACTGGGCGGCGTCGGAGGCAGAGACGCTCTTCTAGCAGGCATAAAGGTATGAACCCAATCGAATGCATTTTGACTGGACTCGCTTCATAACAGTCCAATCTCGTGTATGTCACTGTTGTCCAGTGTGCTCAGGTGATCAGCAGCGATTTGTAAATCTGTTGAAGTTTTTGAGTGGGCGTGGCTTCACTGGGTCTAACTTAAAGCTCTGCGACTTCACAGGTGAAAACTGTTTAGTATGGTATTGTACTTAAGGGTTAACTTGAAAGGTTTCTGTGACTCATGTGAACCTTGTGTGTGCTCAGACACAGGTAGAGGTCTGCAGGCTTGTTTTTCCATTCAGGTTAGTAGTCCAGTTTCTTAAGATTAGTTTGCCATTTATACAGTGTGAACCATTCTTCAGTCAGGACAGCTGTTGATCTCCCTGCCGGAGTCCTGTCTTATCACTACATCTACTGTCCTGAGGAGTGATCTGGGAGTGTATATCAAGAGGTACATTCACACACGTTGTCACATATTGTATGAATTACCGTTTATTTAATAATTGTTTCTTATGTCTTACCTGGGGCATCTCAGATGGAAGCCACGTCTCTCTGCCATCCTGGTTCTGTGTGTTTTCCTGGTGTTCGAGCGCCACCGCGGCCACGACTCTGATTGGTCTGCCTACATCCAGTTGCTGCCCCAGTCATACACATGTCCTGCTTACTTCTCAGACAATGTTATAGATCTTCTTCCTGCCAACCTGCGGCAGCGAGGCTTGGAGCAGCGGAAAACTCTTCATGAACTTCACTCTTCAAGTCAGGATTTCTTTAGGTAGGGTCAAACTCTTGGTGATGTGCTCCACTCTTCCATGGGATTCTAAATTATGCCTGGGAGATTCAATGCGAATGCTGCTCATGAGCCTGGAACATAAAATAGTTGAATATTCAAACTACTGTTATTGTTCCTATGGTGGAGTCGTGCTACACAAAGTTCAACATGTTGACGTTCACTGAATATTCTCAGTGTATTCATCTTCCTGACGTGCATTATTTCTCATTCAGGCACCAGCTGCTTTGCTTTCTGATACAGAACACGGCACATGGAACATCAGCATTGTAGCTGCTATTTGGTTTGCCAGCCTCCGTAAAAATGGCAGAACGAGCAAGCTAACCCAATTCCTGACTGCTGAGATGACAGAATCATTCATTCAACACTCAAGACAATATTTGTCTTGAAACAACTCATCATTTAATGGAATAGATTCTGGTGATGCAGAGAACCTGTAATTAATTAATCTAATCTAATCTAATCCTCAAAAAATGCAGAGAATACCCTTCAACTTGTGGTGTTTCCAGTTAAATGTTTGATATTATTGTGGCAGACAGCCAGAACAAAGCTTTTTATAGTTGTCTACTTTGTTTTTTACAAACTTAAAGCAGGAACTGGTGCAGCTCCAACATGGACAAATGCAACACCTCTAGTTTTGAGCGCCAGGGAGAAAGTTGCATTGTTGCTTGATAAGCCGCAAATTATTGCTAAGTAAATAAAATCAGGAGAGAGGTCTGTCTGAAGTGCCGAAGGTAATAAAACATTAAGACACAAGAACACATTTCTGTCGCTTGTTGTTTCAGATAATTAAATAAATGAAATGATCCATCAACCACACTGCACTAAGTGAGCACATCAGTCAAGTTCACTTCAGGTAGCCTACAGAGGACACAGCAATTGCCAGTGATCAGTACCAGTCAGATTTGTACCTGTGCAACACATCTTGATGTAGCGATCACAAGATGTTGGCATGTTTGTTTCACACGACGCACGAGTGTGGTGTTGCATCTGCAGCAATAAACCCACAACTGCCAACCTATGTGAACTCGTGAAATCTGCAATCACTCAATACACTCAGTCCTTAGGTATGTCGTCTGAGGTATTGCAGAGTTTACTTGTGAATGACCTCGCTCAAAATGCGTGGGTGCTGAGAGGAGCCTTGTTTGTGTCGACTCTGAGTGTGTGCAGCCCTGCACACCAATAGCTTTTCTGCTGTGAAGGGATGCTTATATGCTGTGGTGACGAGTGTTAATTATGTCTATAATTATGTAATCATCATTAACACGATAATTTGACTCACCTAATCCAACTAAAACATTGTCCACCTTTTGTTTGCGTTAGAATGGGGTGCAAAATGACTGAATATGCAGTTTAAGGCCTAGTCCTGCAAGGAACGCTGGGAACAAAAGTGATGACATTGCTCTAAGTTCAAAAGTATGAGTTCCAGTTGATGACACTGTAAGATCACAAGCTCCATTCTGTCGCTCCAGGAGTCTGCAGCCATTGCTAAAGAACCCAGCACAGGAAGTGATGTCATATGAGGCTCTGAGGTTGGCGTATATGTTAAAAAAATACGTTTTCAGGCCTGAAGCATTCTTGCCTCGCTCCTAACTTTCCCCATGCTCCTGTTTAGGTGGGCATGGTGCAGCGTCAACACACGCTCCATCTTCATGCCCCAGTCGCCGAGTCCCTACCTCACTGGAGAGGACATTTGCGTCTTAGCTCCTTTGTTAGATTTGCTGAACCACCGGCCAGACATCCAGGTGAGACTCGAGTGAAGTGCCTAGACTTCTGTGCAGCGTGACCTTTAGTCATGTTTTTGATTCCTCAGGTCAAGGCTGGGTTCAATCAGGTAACCAATTGCTATGAAATAGTAAGTAAATCACAGACGCCCCGTTACCATCAGGCCTTCATCAATTATGGATCCCATGACAACCAGCGCTTGCTGCTAGAGTATGGCTTTGTCGCTTCTTCTAATCCCCACAGTGTGGTCTACGTGGAGCCAGGTGAGCTTGACCTTTGCATGATGCAGCATGTAGCAAAGCTAATTTTTCTCCATTTATAGAAATCTTCCATCAAATTATACAAGATGATGGTTTAATTCAGAAGATGACGTTTCTGCAGGAGCACAACTTCTTGCAGTTGAGTGCCCTCGCTTTCCTGTGTTAATGTGTCCCAATGTTTCAATGTCAATTACACTGAGATCATCTGCCATCTCCACTTTCAGCGATCTCAGTGTGTCCATTGATGGTCCAAGCTGGAGACTGATGACCGCTGTCCGACTCCTGTCCCTGCCGCTATCTCACTAGTGCGACCCAAACACCAACATTTATGCACTCGTCCCGAGCAGAATTGGAGACTCAGATTCGTCTTTGGAACTTTTAGGCAGTTGCATGTCGGACTGCCATCTTTGAGATGTTTCTGGCATTAGGTGCAAAAAGAATTACTTTGACTGAATGAGTCTAACCGCTATGACAACTTAACAAAAATTTTTTGTTTGGTGTGGGATGATTTGCACACTGTGCCATTGTAATTGAAAGCAACCAAGAGACACCATGTTTGGTACTTGCAGTCTGCCACACAACCACAATGATTCCCCATCAGTCATGTTAGATAGCATCACCAGTAGCTGTATTTCAAACTGCTCCAGCAGCTGGAGCACATCTCGTGCTCACAATGGATAGTTGTGTAAGATGATTAACCTAGTGCTGCTGTTGTTCCTACAGTCACCAGTGGAAGGCAGTTTTACGCGGGCAAGAGGTTGGTGCAGAGAGAGAAAGATGGAGCCTGAGGACTGTGCAGCAAGTGATCAAGAGACTTTTAGTAGAGTCTGTCCGTGTTTTGGAGGAGGTACAGTCCACATACATACCAAACACATACAATTGCCTACCTAAAACATAAATGCATAATGCAACACGTGAAATTACAAGCTTGTCACTTGTCTCTTTCTGTGTGTATGAAGATTCGTTCCTGCCTCCTTCACTCTTCTCCATCTGAACGGCAGCAGCTCGTCCTGATTCAGTCCTTGCGTGAGGAGGAGCAATGCATTCTGGAAAGTGGTCTGGATAAACTGAGTTGTTGATACCACATGATGTTTGTTGACTTGTGCACTGAGCATCACTGGTTTGATTCCAGAGCACAGACTGGGAGGTTTGGGGTTTTTGAAAATGGAAGACATCCCAGGCCTGTAAACGTACTTGCATAGTCACTAGCTACATTGTTTATTTTCAATAAAATGAAGTCGATCTTCAGAATCTGACCACTGCCTTCCTTCTCTGACCACTCTGGACCATCTTCATGACATCAAGCATTTCAGCAAAAGGCACAGCTTCCACCGATTGCGGCCTGTAGATTAAGAAACAGTTGAGCGCTTTAATGAAAGAAAAATGGAACATTCTGCTGTGTAACTATCCCTGCTGATAATTAATAATAATAATACAGCCTTTGTATCTACAAATATGACCGCTGCTTCTACAAATTGTGTAATTATTGTTCTAGTTTTACATATTACTGTTCTTAAATTACAACAACTCTCAACAATTTGAGCTAGTGTTAGTGTAGGTGCTTAAACTGCTTTACTAGAATCTTTTAATTAAACACTAGTTTTAGTAATGTCAATGTGATGATGATAATCTACTGTCACAAAGCAAGGTAGTACCTCAGGATGCCAGCGGCCATTTTGTCCATGAGATCCTTGAGAATATCTGGCACGTGAGTTCAGTACAGTAAAAATGATGCTGGTGAGGTGCAACAGACTGACATGATTAAGGATACGTAAAAAGCGTCCCTGCTGTGCCGCGGCTGCAGTCCAGACTTCAGGATTGAGAAATGAAACGCATGCTGACTTGAGGAACAGGAACCTACAGTCAGGAGGGTCCAGCTGTGCGTACACACGCACATTTTAGTAGAAATAAAAAGTCTGTTTACTTGCCAGATGAGGCCTTTTCCAAGACACTCTGGCCTCATGGATTTTCAGGTTTGTAAGCTCACCTGCAGGTTCTGATGAGTTGTCACCCAGTGGCCCCCCACTGCCAACGCACTGATGATGTCATGTTTGTCCGGGTGTAGCCTTGTTTCCTCAGTTTCTTGCAGACAAGCTAGACAAAGACACTGTCTATAGTCTGACCTCTGCTGTTGTGACTTCAAGATTAGATATGATTGAAGCGTTGACTCTTATGCCAACACACATTTAGACACACTGAGTGCTCGTACCGCCAGCGTCAATGACTATATCCACACCGATTCCTCCAGTCTCCTCTAGCACGACTGACAGCAGGTCTGGTGAATTGTTGTGGATGGCAATCACTCTGGCTGAACACACAATTATAAGTTACATTTTCATTAAAAATGGCCGGGCAAAGACAATACAACACCACTGCTCACGCTAAATGACTTGAGGTCAGTGGGTAATGCAGTCTGTGGAAACACCTGGAATGATGGTGACTCTGCATCTGTACCATGGACAGTCTGATTTTGACACTAATCTTAAGTAGTGATGTCCGATAACGGTCGAGCGATTTGTAACTTTCATGTAATTGTTAATACTGGCATCAGAGTTTAACCCAATGACGACAACCATCACAATGATAATGACAATAATCACACTACCTCTGTCCCACCCAAACACTCACAGTCAAACGTTACTTGAATCAGCATGAGGTTCCATTACTCTCAACAATAAACGCATTCACACGGACTTGAAATGAACCTGAACAGTTCCAATGATGCACTGCAGCCCAATCAACCAACCACAGTGATTGATGACTACAACTTGGATTTTTACAGGCAAACAAGCTTGATGCCAATTGAGCATCGTCATATCAGACCAATGAAATTACAGGCTCTTTCTGTCTGACTGTATGACTTTGTCATCAGACAGTGAATATTTCTCTTCAGAATCGAAGTCAGTCAAATTCACTCTCTTGCACTCCTACTACATAACTCGTCCCCCTATACCTGCACCAAAACTGCAATAGGAACAGCCAATAAATGTTGCTCAGGTTGAAGTTACAGGTGTCCGCCATCTGCTGGTATAAAGTAGTAAACTACATCAAGCACCTTGGTTCAAATGCCACCTGTCTCAGTTATGCAACGATAGTACAGAAAGAGTTACCCGTATGGATGCCAGAGTTTTTCCAATGAGATATTCAACTTTGATATCACAATTTCAAAAGGTTGTAGCTTATCTTCAGTATTCTTGCTTTGTTTTTGTATATTTTGTTTGGGACTCCAAGTTGCCGCTAGAATAAACCAGAAATCAGTGTTTTATACTGACAATGCTACAGTCCGAGGATTTTTTTTTTTTGGGAATAGTATGTGTGATGTCAAACGCTCTACTTACCAACAGCTGGACGCAGCTGCTGTAGAAAGTCATGGTCCTGAGGTGAGTGTGAGGTAGTCAAAACTTTGACATTGTGATAGCATGCCAGCTGGATACACATCTGACCCAGTGGCTGAGATTGAAAACAGATAGAGTGATTGGTCACACATTCTATGCATCTTACTGTGCGTTTCTACTTACACTGGCACCGTCGACCACAAGTAGGGTCTGTCCCGCAGCTGCATGGGCATGCATGTGAAGGGCCATGTATGCACACAGACCATCCTGCAATGCTGAAGCCACGGTGGCAGAGGGAAGCTTCGCCGGTTTCTGAACTACAGACATGCACACAATTGTATCAAAAATTCAAGTACGCGTGTGAGCTTAGTTTACCTAAATATTGTTCTTCTATGTCGATGACACCACATAGTCCAGAGTAGGAGGAGTCCAGTGGAAGTAAACCTACAGCAGAAAAAGATAGTCATGTGAGGCTCATGTGAGTCTTATTTCTGGTGAATGTTTCAGTTGACTCGAACCTGCAACCTCATCATTCTGCTGTAAAAACGTGACTTTTGGCCCAACTGTGGTAGAGATCGTTTCATCTGCATCAATAATCGATTCTATAAGCAGTTAATCTTTTCTCGAGTTCACTACCTTGGAGTACAACACCCACTACTTCTCTGCCAACAGGAATCAGAGGTTTCTGTAGACCCGCGTCAGCCACAAGCTGGAAGAAGAACGACAGTCCGTCAATTCCTAATTCCGTTAATGGCCGCAGCACAGGCCAAAAGCAGATACCTGGGTGTCCACAGGGCGAAGTCCACATGCTGTCACTTGTACTCTGACATGATGGTCGTTTATAGCGTCAGGTGCACTCTACAATACACGCAAACATTGAGCATCGAACACACACATATTCATCACAAGTGCGAATCATCTTTACCAACTCCTCGAAAACGAAATCTGGCTCCGTCACATCCGCATGGTAGAATAACCCTTTCATGATGTGGCTTAACCTGAAATTGGCGACAGGATTAAAACAATTCGTGAACCAGGAAATATTGGGTGCGTTCAAAATCACACAGGCGGCGGCGTGTTTGTGAATCGCAGGATGGTAGGGGAAGGCATCGCTCTCCTCACCCGCCAATTGGCTATTTCATTTGGTCACGTGAACGTCATTTCGCGTTGATGGTCGGCTGAATAACTAATGCAATTGCTGAGCCGTCATCTCACGCGTTGATGAACAACCGAAATAAGCAGCTGAGCAGAGGCAAATATTTTTAGATAGGTTGTCAGTTCTTCAGCAAAATAACTTCATTTGTAATTGGTTAGGTTTAGTAGAGGAGAGGCATCCTAGCCAATCAGAAACGAGGAGGGCGGTACTTTCCTCTATCATCCTAGGATTTGCAAACGCGCATCCGGCGAGAAAGCTACTGTATCTGTTCTGCGCATGTGTGGAGCGACGTGAGGTGTGATGACGTCACTGCATTTATTGCACAAGGACGTAACACGTCTGGGGTGCGCAAGACAGTTACAATAAACCAAAGGTAGAGAGCTCTATTGAATTCTATAGACTTATCTTCTTTGAATAATTCACTAAAAATTAAGTGGTTAGATAATTTCTTTAGAAATCCAAACTCTCTTTATACTTAAACATATGTTCTCAAAAGTAGGAGGTTTGAAATTCATTCTTATCTGCAATTATAACATTCAAAAATTACCAATCAAACTGTCATCGTTTCATCAGCTGGTCCTTCTGTCATGGAAGCTGCTTTACAAACACAATTTCTCCCTGCATAACTGTTACATTTGAAATAATATGGACATTCACTGTAGATCAAAATCTATGTTCTTCAGTACATGGTTTGAGAGAGGCCTAGTGCATTTGACACAGCTTTTCAATGACAATGTCTTAATGCACAGTTACTCTGAATGTATGAAACAAATATAGTTTTCACCAAAGCTGTTTATTTTTGACCCCATTCCCTCGGGTTTATGAGTGTTGTTTAGAAGCTGCAGTGTCTACAATACATTATCTACCCACCCAGATCCAATGGATCAAAAACAACTTCGCAAACTCCCTGAACATTGTGGTGCGCAGCCGCAGTAGCAGGAAACTGGTGCATAAACATCTGATGTTATTGACAGACAGATTTACTCAAAAGAATTATGCTCCGCCCTACAGTAACTGTTTTCACTGCTGTGGTCTCGCTGCAGTGGAGCTGTCTCTATGAGGATAGCGAAGAGGAAAGATGCTGATTTTTCCCGAGTTACTGAAGATCACCAGAGTAATCATTGATTCTTTCTGACGTCTGGATCGGGGCTCAAATGATGAAAATCTTATCGATCGTCAGTAATCTCTCTCACTTTGTTCAATGTGTTGTGAGAGCAGTAGCCACCCAAGACATAACCCACAGTGTGAAACCGCCCTAAAACAAACAAACAAAAAAAACTTTTAGTGGCCCTCTAGGGAGCGCTCGTGGCCCAACTTTGGGCCCCGGCCCTATGGTCAACTATCACTGACCTAAACCACCAAAAAAAGCTATGCCAGAGAACAGAGTGTTTTCCAAAGAATGCTATAGATTCCACATCCATTCAAAAAAATAAATACATGCATATCACTCAGGGACCAAATTATGAGTGTGATGTAGTACATGGGTAGCCCTTTAACAGGCTTCGCTCTTGGTATCCAATTCTCAGGCATGAGGCGGAGCCTCGGGGTGGATTAACTAACGGAGCACGTATTACATAGAACTGGAAATGGTTGCTGGAATGTTCCACGAGTACCAATCGCAGGGATCACCATTGGGAGTCGATTAAATGCAGTATGATGTAAAAACAAATTTACAAACTCTGAAGACACAGTTACAGACTTTGAAATACACTTACAAACTGAGGGAAAAAATCAGTTTGCTAAAGAAGTTAGTACATTTGTTTGAAATGTTGTAAATGTGTTATTATTAGTGCTATTAGTGAATTTGTTTGTAAATATGGCCTTCTTCCATGAAGATCCTGACCTCGTTGGACTCGTACTGGACGACTCCAGCACTCATCTGTAGGCAAGGTGTAGTTTCCTCATGTAAAGAACTCATGGGGATTTAAGAGGCGAAGAGAATCAGAGGGTTCTGACACTGAAACTGGTGACAGAAAGTAATTTAATAGAAACAAAACCTTGACTGCTTTAAATGTCACTTAAATGCAGTCTATTCTGACAACACGTGTCTCTTCTATCTCAATTGTCGAGCCATCGGTTTACAACATTATAAAGAGAACACAGAAAACAGAGAAGTCCTGAAATTTGTAGCCAGAGAGAAGATTATAATTAGGGTCTTATGGCATTCTACTAGCATTGTAATAGCATCAGATCATACAATGATATATATATATATATATATACATATATATATATATATATATATATATATATATATATATATATATATATATATACAAAAAACAACCAAAAAAATATTTTTACAATAAAATAAAAGGCTGCCCCAAAGAAAAGACAGAAGTACGTTTCTCTCATGATACTTTGTAATACCTAAACAAACAGTCCTGCTATTTAAAGGTTTTCTTTGAAAGAGATATATATGGATGTGCGTATGAATATGTTTGCTGGTCATCTTCATAAAAATAGTTCTGAAGCGCTCTTGTGTTTGTGAGGAGAGTATCAAACATTGGTACTCATTCCGATCCAACGAGGCAACAGTCGATGGATGGCAAGTTGTCTGAAGTTCGGCGCACTATTGACATATGTCTCTATCATCGTTGCTGCAGCGTCTGAGTTGCCCTCCTCCCCAGTAGAGCGTTGGTGACAACAACAATGGCTGTCTTAAAGAGGCCGCAGCACAATAATCAAGTCATATTTAACATATACAATAATGAACTCAAAACGAAACATTGAATGATAGTGAGTGTTATGACAACGACAAAGCTCGCTGTATTAGCTGTGCCAAACGATGCTCATATAGCAAGAAATTTATGTAATAATCGTTTTTCCCTCATGAATCAAACTTCAAACGAACAAAACAGAGAAAAATCGCTACCTGATCAGCCTCGGACCAGTTGCGCATTGCGCACATGCTTGGGTCCGATACTTGCGCATGCGTGAGTTGTTTAAATACGGTGTGGATTTATTCTGTTGATTCACCGCGAAGGAAGTAATATTCTTCTGTGACTGGGCGACTCTGTTGAAGACAGAGAGACAACTAAACGCACTGTTTTCCATGTTTTTTCTGCGCTGTTCCTTTTTGAATTAATGTAAATGAGTGTCAATTTGTGAAACTTTTCTGGGATGATTTCTATAATTGGTAAATTCCTAAAATGACTAAATTAATTGATCTATCTAACATAACACAGACAATGTCTTGTATGCAGTGTTAAACCCATTATCTGGCTATTATTACACTCATTTACTTTTTAACTTACTTACTCATTTATATGCTTAGGTTTTGTCTTCATAAGGAGTTTTGTGGTTACTTTTTATCTGTAAAACTCAAAATGCAGGAAAAATGCTGTGAAACAGCTGCTTCATTGTAAAACTCAATCTCACTGAAAAATAGCTCTTCACATCCCTCACCCTTTTTTTTGCCTTTCTTTTCATTAATGTTATTTGTTGTTTTGTATTTGTACGTGTTGTATATGTATTGTGGCAGTGCATGTTCATCCAGTATGGAATATATAGTTTTGATTTCTTTCAATACAAAAATTGTTCCTCTTGTCTCTGTCTCGCTCTGACAAATGATTAATCACTTACATCTGACTCGCTGAAGTTAGAGAATAAACGCGGCGATTTCACAGTGCAGTATAAGAATTTTATTCACATCCTAATCTCGCGAGACGTTTGCAATCTTAAAGAGACCATTCTCCAGTCTCGCGATATTTCCTGCCATTACCCCATTTTCCGAATGTCCGTCAGTGGATCTTGCTAGTAAGACGGCCGACAACTGGGTTCTTGACCAAATGGGAGATAATTCATTATTAATGTCCGCATAGACTTCTAACGATTTGGTTAACGGCTCAATCAAGGGTGTGCGCTAAAATGTGAGGTAAGACCGCATGATGTACTGAAGTGATGTGATGTTCGTCTGTGCTAGCTCCATTAGCACCGCCGCTGTGGGACGAATTATCTCTAAAATCCCTTCTGTCTCTGAGGTAACAAACTTCCACAGGTTGCATGGTTGTGGTGATAGAATGATGGAGAGAGCCATTTGTTTGTGAATTGAACATTGCTCATCTCGTTGCGTGTTTACAGCTGTATCATAGCGGTGAGCTGAGGTCGTGTTTACGGTTAGCATTAGCTTCAATTTATTGCTGTTAACATGATGAAGCAATTTCAGTGATTGACGAAACTTGACAAATAATGGTTTTGACAGACTGCCTCTCCTTCACCGTCGAAGATGAATTTAAAGTTACAAATATTGTCTGCACTGGACCTGTCAACCGTCCTGTCGTATTCGAGTCAAATCTGACCGATGTACAACTTGGAACACATAAAATATGCGTTCTACATCTAATATATATGCATCATGGAGTCAAACATGTACACTTTCATTGAATCTTGAGCGGTGTAGTCAGTTTTTGTTACTTCTCTTTTTCCCATTCAAAATGGGGTTTCCAGATTTTATTCATCTGTCAGACGAGGAAATATCTCTCTCTCTCTCTCTCTCTCTCTCTCTCTCTCTCTCTCTCTCTCTCTCTCTCTCTCTCTCTCTCTCTCTCTCTCTCTCTCTCTCTCTCTCTCACACACACTCACTCACTCACTCACTCACTCACTCACTCACTCTATATATGCATGCTTACTACTTGTGGTATTTTCATTTAGCAAAAAACCTCTGTGAAGTTGTTTATTTCATCAATCAATTTTTTTTTACCTTATATTCCCAAAATGATTGCACTAGAAATCAGATCAGAACACGTTTCTGAGCAACCATAATACTGATAATACTGATCACTTAAAAATATGTTTCCTCATAGTACTTCGAAAGAAATCTAAATTCACTGCGGACAGCCTACTATGTGCGCCAGTGACAACTCTGTACATTGTTGTCTGCTAGAAATGTCTGACAACAGCTCGGCTATGTTATCACTGTTTTACTTAGAATAAACACCCTCTTTCTAAACTTTTTTCCAGAACACATGAAGAGCAAAGATTTTCGCTTCAAAACGACTACAATTGTAATGTAATGAATATGATTTTTTAATACAAAAATGCGCTGTGGAAGTGAAGCGAGCTCTGTGAGACCGCTGATGAATTTCTGGCATTCCATAGCGTAAAAATCTGGCAACACAATCCTCCACTTCTGCAGTGACACAAGTGGAAATTATTTGGACTTTCCAACCCGTGTCTAAGATGTTTCCTCTTTGTTTGATCATTTCTTTGTTATCTGTGGTGTCAAAGTATTAAGGGCTGCCGGTTCTGGCTGTCGTCATGGCAATGCTTCAGTGCAAAGTGTGACTGTGAAAATCTGCATATGGTGTTGGAAGTTTTCAGTTCTTTTCAAGCAGGGCTCGGGAACCTATGGCTTGTGAGACACATGTGTCTCTTAAACACAACTTAAAAGTTTGGCTCATTGAACAGTTCTCTGATGTGAGAAGTTTGAGTGCGAAATACCATCAGAACTCACCACAATTTCTCTGACTTTTTTCCAATTTAGCTATCCCACCTTAATAATCTTCAAAATGAAGTTGGATGTGAGGTTCCAACACCCTCGACAGCAAACCCGGTAATAGTGACTTCCAGTGATGCTCTGCAGCCCAGTCAACCAATCACAGTCGTTGATCACTAAATTATGGAATTTCGCGAGAAATCTAGCTTCATGCTGCCTATATTGCTCCTTGTCACATCAGACCAATGACATTAAAATGGGCCATTTTTGTCAGTATGTATTCCAACTTTACACTTCTCTTCTGTACTCGGAGTGCTGCGCTTGGCAGTTGACTAGCTGTGGCGGCGGAACCATGTTGTAGTGATCAACCACTGTGATTGGTTGACTAGACTGCAAAGCACTGTGGGAACTGTTTAGGCCACTATAACTGATTTATCATTGACATTGATGGGTCCAATGCAGCTCTGCCCTGTGTCACATTGGTCACGGCAGTTTTGGTTGGATTGGGTAGCATTTTCCTCTGCATGTGCTGCAGGATTGAAACTTCAAATGACAGATTGAAAGAACCTCCACAGCATGCTGCTGCTGAGTGAGCAGCTAGTATGGAGGAGTGGATGCATCACAACCTGCGAGGCTTCATCAGAGTGCTGGCTGTCACGTGATCAGTTGCTGTGATCGGCATTCACCGGTCATGCTGAAATCGGCCGATCATGGTTGATTGGAGCATGCCTAAATAGATGCGTATTAAGTCCAGGGTTTCTGCCATATATAAACTGCCGTGACAGTGCACCACGGCTTAAATGAGAGCCGCCATGCCATCTCTTTTTAAAGATGAAATGTCATGTAATCAAACGTATTAAATCAAAGTGGAAACATCGAAACAAACGGATAACACCTAACATGGACATGAACATGACGTTTTTTGCAGTGTTATTTGTGTCAAACTCCCGAAAGAAACATCATAATGACTGAAGTCAGGGCGACTTGGAGGCAGATTTACATGATTAAAAACTAGCATTTTTACTGTCACCAATTCAGTCAATGAATTCTGTTTTGTCGTCAATTCTGTCAGTTCTGTCTGTAATATGTGAGTGAAGATGTGGGTTTGAAGGTGTGCAGTAGCAGTGCTATAGTTCCGGTGGAACTTGACAGATTAGAAACAATTCATTGTTTTCAATAAACTGTGTCGCAATTACTGTCTTTGTGGATGTAGCCACAGAGGCTGCCCTCTGACCTGCTTTTAACTGTTTGAGTTGTCCTTTACTCCAGTGTGATTCACACTCTGATGTTTGGATGAATACATGAGAGGGCACCAAACTAAGTTTTCACTGTGTTTTGTTGCTTCTTTCAGGTTGTGGATGTGTGAAGAAGACTAAACAATGGCCCAGTTTTCCTCAACATTCACAGGTGACACGCATGCAGGCACACACACTTTGTGACCTCAGTTTGATCCTACTGTGATGATGTAATCTGCTTGCTTTAGTGAATGAGTGAACCCTTGTAGACAGTTTAAAATTGACAGAGCCGTTTCAATGGTTCAGATTGGATCGTTTTTAAGTGGCCAGTATTTGTTGTAGTTTTTAACAGATGTGTCAGGAGTAGTTCAGGCTTTAAGCTGGGTTTTTGAAACAGAGTATCCAAAAGGGTTGAGATTCTGCAAATTTTGATTATATTCAGTGGAAGCAACAAATTCTCTTCAATTCATTGTGTTGCGCCGCCAATCCATAGAGCCGTTTATGCTCGAGCAGTTGTTCTATGACACAGTTGTTTTCTGTTTTAAATCGAGTCTGAATGCTGGATCAAGATCTGTTCCTGTGAACTCCTGATACTTATTGACTGTGTGAGGGAGACTAGTGACTACATCAAACAATGGTCCCGATTTTTAAGTCTTGTGTATTTTGCGTCCAAACTAACTTGCATTACATTGAACACCTTTTATTAAAAGTCTTAAATATTAATATTAGCTCCAAGCCACTGCACAAACAGTGAGGCACACTGCAGCTGATCAGTTTGATGCACATATCTGACTCTCCTGATTGACAGAAATCTTGAATTAATTAAATAAAATTATGATTGTTGTATGATGTATTTTTGTATTCTTTTAAAATACATAAAAATGAAATTAAAAACAATATATAAATATTAATGTCTAATTGTTTGTTATTAAAATTAAACTTAGAATTGTTCAGCTCATATTCTGTTGACATTGTATGCAAATTTATCAATTGTCTGTCCAAACTGACATCAAAAAATGGATGATGCACATTAAATGGATCATGTTTGTGTGTTTAGGTCCAGATGTGTTCTTAATCTCTGTGGATGAAAGAGTCAAACATGATCAACAGTTTCACAGTCTGTCTCCCTCTGCTGGCGGTTACATCACAGGTAGGACTCGATTAAGCCTGTGGCATTCACATGCTTTCCACCCGGAAAGGAGCCGGTGCAGACACAGAGTGACATGGAACTGCTGTTTGGTTTTCAATTTCCACCGGCAACAGAGGCAGAGTGGTTCTTCACTTGGTCACGCGAGGATGACCAGATCTTTGAACTGCTCTTGAACTTTGACCCACTTAAACACAAACATGTTCTTCATTGATTTTGGAGACAGATTCCTGCAAAGCATAGACCACCACTCACTATCATAGTTTGTTTTTGTCTGTCTCAGTGTCACACAGGTGACCAGGTCACCAGCGCACTCACCTGTCTGTCTTAAGGACATCTCCATCAGTACCAAACAAACTGTTGCAAACATAGAGCACCCAAATGATCACACCTGTGTTACTGTGTGACATTTAAAAACCCAAAGTATTTTTAAACGATTTACACGGCAACACAAACGCGTTTTCCTCTCATTATATTTTTCCAAAATCAGTTCATGATTTTTATTTTCTTGAATGGATGACAGACACAATCTTAATCTGTCTTATGAAATACCCTGCGTCTGCAGAGGGTCCCTATACTGTGGGAGATGTCCTGCCTGTGTGATTCTTGGTTCATTTCAAGAGACCAATATCCCCCATCTGAGGATGAGGTCACTCATTTGTTTTTGACTGCGGTTTGCTCACCATACAATACAGTAGTTTTTCACTATTTCTCACCGACTTGCTTCATTTAGTGTCTGCAGAAGTGGTGCACGTGTGTTCTTGCACAAAGTACAATCAGTTGTGAAGAATACACAAAATACCCAAGACAAGTTTAGTTAAGATCATGGTTATGTGGGATGCTAAACTAATTCACTTGAATTATGTGTTAGCACGCTAGCCAAGTCAGATGCGCAGGTCAGTCAGAAAAAAAAAAATCAACACACAGTCTTTGTAACTACTCGTGTCGTTATTGAGCATTTTCTTGTGTTTATTAAAATGATAATCATGATGAGGATTATTTTGTAAAATATAATAAATCCTCCAGAATCTCCCCATAACGCCTCATGTGTATCGCAGCACGACAGGAGCAGGTCATAAATCAGCTTATCAATGAGAAGCGTATCTGCAATCTCGTTGGGACAAGCACACAGGTGGAACTCGTCCTCTCAAGAATTGATTAACCATTCCTCCATGCAAGCACACATTTGAAACCCAGTTCTAGTGAGGACCACTCATTGAAGTAATGCAAAAGTTCTCCACACTTGCATGCTCCATATACTGCTTGGTGTCACAAGGCACAGAGCTGGAGTCATGTATTGTGGAGAAATTACAGCATGTTCCTGTTGCTCTTTCACAATAAAATCCAGGTAATATCTACACATAGTGGTTTATGATGAGCCATGTTGCTTTTCATCAAGCTGATTTTTTTTGTCTGAACGGTCCTCTCTACTCCAACTTGAAGTGATGCCGGCACGGAGAACGTGAAAAATTGAACCGTCACTGATTTGAAGCGGGAACTGCAGTGGAAATTGACAAAAAAATCTTTTTGAAAGCATGGCCTCCACCTTTGGTGGAAACCAGTGACAACCCAAAAAAACCCATTACAATTGCAATTATCTATCTATGTCAGGTGACCAGGCAAGGAATTTCTTTCTTCAGTCTGGACTTCCTCCGCCTGTTCTGGCCCAAATATGGTAAGTCTCTTCTCCCTCTGCAAGTTGGATGACTGATATTGAATTGGTGTGATAATGTTATGTCTGCTCCTGCAGGGCTCTGGCCGACATGAACAGTGATGGAAAAATGGACATCCATGAGTTTTCTATCGCAATGAAGCTGATCAAGCTGATGCTACAGGGCCATCCTCTTCCTCCCTCACTGCCTCCCTGCATGACACAACTTTCCGTGTCTCACCCGTCTGGTTTTGGTGAGACGTCATCACTATCATTACCACTGTGAAATAATCTTTACAAGTATTTTGCAGTCAACGGGACTGTGACTGCAAAATCAATATACTTGAAATACATTTAATGAAGAGGGCTTGCGGAGCACCGAGGTGCCGCCACAGGCGAGAGAGAGACAAGAGTGAGAGCATGTGGAGTACTAAAGTGTAAAACATGTCAGTTCTATATGATCGGAGAATTACTCAAGTGCAGAAATTTCTTTCCTCTTGGAAATTTGGATTCTGGACCAACATCACATCTGAACCAGGTCCCTTCATTTCTGGCTCTGTCCTAAGTAGTGAGCAGATGGCGATTCACGTTGAGGGGAAGCAGCATGTTCAAGTGTTCAAATGCCGGATTGCTGATGTATAATAATTAGAGTGGATGGAGCCGGGTTGTGTTTTCTTCTCCACTGTAGTCGGCCTCCAAATTTGTGAAGAACTTGTTTAATACTACTTACGTAAAGTCAGAGACTGCTGCGTTCCATGTGTGTATGACGTCAGTGAGTTGCAACTCCAGATGCTACTTTTAGTTAGGGCAGAGCAAATTTGGGAAAACATTGAATGTTTCTTTGCATATGTATCACACACAATAAATTAATACAAGGTTTCAAATAATCAAACCAATTTTAACATCACTCAGAGACAACCTAAGGAAACAAAATGCAGTTTCAAAATTATGATTTTATTAGGTACAAAAAAATCCAAACATATCTGACCTTATCTGAAAAACGAATTGCCCCCCGATCCTAGTTAACTGGTCAGGCCACCCTTGGGAGGAATAACTGAAATCAAGCGTTAATGGAGCGAGAATTTGAGTCTTTCACATCTATCTGAAGGAATTGTGGCCCACACTTCCTTGCGGAATTGTTAAACTCCGCCATATTGAAGGGTTTTCTAACATGAACTGTCTGTTAATGGTCTGACGCCAGAGAGTTCTTTTGATGTTGTCTGCGGTTCTTTTGTGACCTCTTGGGTGTTTCGTCATCACTCTCTTGGAGTTATTTTTGTCGGTCGACCACTCCTCGGATGGATAATAGCACTGACAGTGGTTCGATGGAGCCCCAAAGCCTTGGATATGGCTTTGTAACCTTTTCCACACTGATGGATTTCAAACCCTTTTTCTTCTTGAAAATCTGTGGATCGATTTCTTCATTGAACAAGTATGGTAGTAATCAGGTTTGGGTGTGGCTGGTTAAATTGACCTCATCTGTCCCAAATTTGTAATTAGTTATTTTCTGATTTAACATCATATATCAAGCACCTGTGCTGTATAGTGAGGTATAGAGGTTTTCATACTGGCTTGCCGTCATTATGTGCACTTACACAACAGTCAGTTTAGCAAAGAAAAGTGCTACCTAAGTCAGTTATATTCCGCACCAGACTTCATCATCACAGTACCCTGTGATCAGCGTAAGCTGAGTCATCGTGATATCATTTTCGACTTCTCTTTTATTGTTTTGTTCCTCCTCTGCAGGTCTACCCCCCTTCCCTGCCATGGCTGCTCCTCTGTCAGTACCGCCACTTCCAGTTGTTCCGCCTCTTCCTCCACTCCCTGTTGGTGTTTCTCCACCAGTACCTCCGCCATCAATGGCCAATGGTGCGCCACCAACTGGTATTATCCCACCAATCCCAGCCTTTTCCCACACAGGTAACTGTTGAAAGCATGTGGCATGAACATTAAAAAAATCTGTCCTATCTCAGGGTTTCTTAACCATTTAGATCTCTGGGCCAATCTTTTCCAGAGCAAATGGGACGAGGTCCCATTCAAAGAATAGAAGTGATTCATTACTGTGATTACTTATTTCAGAAAGACTGATTTCATTTGTTTCAATAATCATGCATGTAAACAAACCAAAACCTTGTGAAATGACATAAAACCATGTGATCTGCACATAGATATTTGTCATGGAAAAGTCCAACCAGCAGCAGAACAAGGTACAAGTCATGTTTTGTTGAGAAATTTGGAAAAACTTTGCGTCATGAGTAAAATTCTGAATAAAAAAATATAATAAATGTCTAAAGATCATGAAATATTTTCTTTGTCATAAATAAACTCTAAAGAAGTAAAGTTAACTGTAAATGAAAGAATAGCCATAAAATGTTTTAATTAATTTTAAAAAAGGGTTCCAACAGGTGAACAGTTTTTACTATTAGGGGTACCATCACTGTCTTTATCATTTTCAAGAACTTCTTCATAGTTGGAGACTGTCACTGATTTGCAGCTGTCAAGTCAGTGACACACTACTGCCACCATATGTGGCAAGTGTATTAAAACTGAAACGACGAACGGCCCTCTAGGGGGTGCTCGCGGCCCAACCATGGGCCACGCCCCAATGTTTAGGATGCACTGTGCTAGCTCACAGGTGAGGTCACAGGCAAGTAATGATATTCTTCGTTTGTTCTTAGCTTCAACGGTAAACAAGCCCTCATCTCTTAATCGATCAAGTGTCAAGTTACAAAGGAACCCGTCCTTTGACGCTGTCAGGTATGAGAAAAAAATTCTTCCAGCTTCTTACTGCACATTCCTTGTCTTCATCATTAACTTTTTTCTGCTGTTACTCTATCTCCTTCTCTTAGTGGTGCTTCTACAGCACCAACTCAGGTAGACTGGGCTGTCCCACAGTCGTCTCGGCTTAAGTACAGACAGCTGTTCAACTCCCATGATAAAATGATGAGTGGACACCTCACAGGTATGTTTATCTATTTTGTTTACCTTTATGCTTATCACGCCAGTAATTGACGTGTGCGCCGGTTTGCCTGCGTATGTGTGTACCCACCTGGCCCAGGTCCTCAGGCTCGGACTATCCTGATGCAGTCTAGTCTTCCTCAGGGCCAGCTCGCCTCCATCTGGTCAGTACAAGTCACTGCAGTTAATCATGGAAATCTGAAGATGATGGCTTACTTGTGTGCACTTAAAAGCACTAATATCTACACATTGTCCTGGCTCGGGTTGCGTAGGAGTTTGTCAGACATTGACCAGGATGGGAAACTGACAGCTGAAGAATTCATCCTGGCCATGCATCTCATTGATATGGCCATGTCAGGTCTACCTCTCCCTGCGGTGTTGCCTGCAGAGTACCTCCCACCCACCTTCCGGTAATCTCAACTTCTTGTGTCCTGGTGACTAAATGGCTTTAAGTGATTATCTGGTTGTTTGGGTTCATAGTTACTGTGAGTGAAACATTTCCTTAGTTCCTTAATTCTTACTTTCTGTTCAATTCTACATTAAGAACGAAAAACTACTAAAACTATAGTTATTAGTAGTGCTCTCAGGCAAAAAATGTGTGATCAATTAATTATGGTCTGAAATCTAATAGGTCTCTTATTTAATCTCATTCAAAAATAGCTGAGAAGACCCTTCAACTAGTGATATTTTCAGTGACATCTATTATATTGTTGTGGCAGATAAAAGTAATTTTACTTAACTACAAGACTTCACTTTAGTTCCGCTTCAGCTAGTATGAACGCATGCTGGTTTGGTAGAAAGCACAAAGGTCCTGCGAAACCTGAAAGGGCACTGACTCCAGAACCATGTCTTTTATTTATTTATTTTTTTGCTTTTTCAAATGAATGACATGCTCATACAATTTGGTGTCAACGTTTTTTGGGATGTGTTTTTGTCTAATCAGACGAGTGCGCAGTGACAGTGTCCAGTCAGACACGAAGAATGTCCAAGAGGAAGCAGAGGAAGAATCAGACCACAGCCAGGAAAAAAAGCTTCCTGGTAACTGACCAGATTGAATATTGAGACATATATGATTATTCACCATTCGGATTAATAAATTTAACAAGACTTTGTCTCTTTCACAGTGACTTTTGAGGACAAGAAGAGGGAAAACTTCGAACGGGGAAATCTGGAACTAGAAAAGAGACGGCAAGCACTGCAAGAGCAGCAAAGGAAGGAGCAGGAACGGCTGGCAAATATAGAGAGGGAGGAGCAGGAGAGGAAGGTGGGTGGAGCTGGGGCATGTGAAGAAAGGTAGTGCATTTGTATGAACAGTTTGAGCGTCCTCTCTAAAAGAACAGTATTTATCCCATAGGAGCGTGAACGCTTGGAGCAGGAGAGGAGGCGTCAGCAGGAACTGGAGAAACAACTGGAGAAACAGCGAGAATTGGAGAGACAAAGAGAAGAAGAGAGGCGCAAGGAGATTGAAAAGAGGGAGGTATGACCACCTTTTCTTCATTGTTTCGAGCTGTGGCCACCAGTTCTTGCTTCTTTGTCCGTTTGTAGGCTGCAAAGAGGGAGCTTGAGCGCCAGCGCCAGCTCGAGTGGGAGCGTCAGCGTCGTCAGGAGCTTCTGACCCAGCGGAACCGCGAGCAAGAGAATATTGTGCTGCTTAAGGCCAGGAAGAAGACACTAGAGTTTGAGCTGGAGGCGTTGGTAACCACTCACAGACTAGCATGAGTGGTCACAAGATTACACCAATGAGCAAATCTGAATCTTTCTCCAGAATGACAAGAAGTGTCAGCTGGAGGGAAAACTGACGGATGTTCGATTCCGCCTGTCATCGCAGCAACGGGAGGTTGAACAAAGCAATCAGACCAAAGAAGCTCGGCTTGCAGAGATAAGGCTGTTACAGCAGCAGCTGCAGGTATTGTGTGATATAAGGTGATGTAACAATTTAACATTGCACCATGAAAATGTTAAGCTCAGCAATGTAGAGCTCACTGAAGCAGCCACCTAGCTCTTAAGTCAGTTGACATTGTGTTGTACAGATTCCTTCTAGTTTGTAACCTTTCCTTCTGGTCATGGTTGTTGCAGGACTCTCAGCAGTGGTTAGGACGTTTAATTCCTGATAAACAAAATTTGAATGATCAACTTAAGCAAGTTCAACAAAACAGTCTAAACTGTGAGTAATCGTGCATGTACACACACTCACACATACATTAACACATACATGTTTTTACTTCTATCTTAGTGAGGACTGTCATTAACTTACCACTTTCCCTAGCCTCTCATCCTTAAGTTAACCATCCAAAACAAATGTCAACTTAACCCTGACACTTAATCAATCTAAAACCTAATTAACCTGGTAATTTTGATGTTGACCCTGAAATTGAGGGTTCAAGATCTGATGATGAGGCAAAATGTCTTCACAAAGATAGAAGTACAGGAACACAGGCACTCAGTCTCTTTCACTCATATTTCTAATATTGAGGGTTGCATGCTTTTTGTGTGTTAGGCGACAGTCTGTCATCCCTCCAGAAAGCAGTAGAGCTGAAGGAGAGCAGCAGACAGAACCTCAAAGATCAATTGGACTCGGTGGAGAAAGAAACTCGAGCCAAACTGCTGGAGATTGACGCTTTCAACACCCAGCTGAAGGTGATGCTTTTACTCTATTAGACGATATTGGGCAACCTTTAAAATATGCTTCCTGACATCAGATTGATGTGCAATTGGTATACACACAATATACCTATATCTTCCTGTGCTTCCTAAAAAAGTTTTATTTAGAAGACATGAATATGTTCATTGTGTTAGTCTGTCATTTTAAAATGTGTTTTTACATGACATTTAATTTTTATGACATTTAACAGCTCAAAGAGGTTTGTTTGCAATTAGTTCTGATATCGAATACAAAGATGGAAATTATGGTATTATTTAGTTTCTTTCTTTAAAAAAAAAAAATCTGATTCATTGATTCATCGAACAGAATAGTCAACCGTTAAATCAATTCTTAAAATGATCGTTCATTGCACCCCTAGTATATTTCTGTGGAGAGCTCAAACATCTCTGTTCTCCATCTGTATAATAGCTAATGACTGCATTTCAGTGAGGTACTCATGAAAACTAGGGTTGCAGCTATCAAATAATTTAGAATTTCTGTATTCTACCGAATGTTTTTTCAATTCTTTGAGTCACATAAAAAATATAAAAGTTTGTTAAAGAACAGTGTTTCCCCCAGGCAGTTAGTTGACATTGGCTGTGGTGACTGTTGTAATTGGTGATAAACTGTGAATGTGTGAAAAAAAATACACAATTCCACCTGGTGGCAATACACATCAACTGAATAATACTGTATGATGATGATGATGTATGATTGTGCTGTTCTCATCGCATACTTCTAGCACAATAGTATTTATCGCTACCTTGAGTACAAAAGTCGTCTCAACTTTCCACCCAGGACACATTCCAGAAGGAGCTGTACAAGTGCATATTTAGTCAGAGTATTCGCAGAAATTCTGTTTCACGGAGGATCTCTATGAATAGAGCAAGTGACGACTCTGCACAATGTTGTCCATGCAAGCTTACAACCCCTAGGCTAATATTATAGCGTTTTTACTTTCATTTTGACTCCACAGTGTGGACTTTTCCAGAATTAGTCTTAAGCGAAAATTTGGTTTGGGCTTAACTTTCCAATGCTTCCAAAATTGTTAAAATTTATACATTTCAATTCCTTGTTTTGACACCTTGACTGCAGACAGGTCTCACCTTGTCTCACATTTGCGTTCATGCATCTCCGTCATCCAGCGAACTTGTGTTCTTCGCTGCAGCATACTGTAGTGATGGAATTTAAATGACTTTACAGCGTAGAAATCCGTGGGGTAACTTAAGATAAGGTCATTGGAATGTGTCAGACTGAACTTAACTCTCTGTAATCACGAGTTGATTACCTGTAGCAAAACTTGCAGCATTCATTGATGCCACAGGGAGGAATCAGCTTCAATTTCATTCCATAAATTCTTGTTTGGTTATGGTTTGAGAAAATAAGCTCTCACTCGAAATACACACTTTTTTTTGTCTTTGTGACAGGCTTCTCAGTAGAGTGCGTGCTGCTCACATGTCCGCTGCACATCTGTATCACAGTGCTCATCGGCTGCTTATTACAATGACTGGTAGAAGAAGAGTTCCTGTTGAAAAACGACATCGAATCTAATATTAAAAATTGAATTAGACCTTGTGGTCGTTGCGGAATGAGTACTACTCTCTTGTTCGCTGGTATCGTCGTCAGGTGACGACTTTCGAGGACCAAGCCGAGGCAGACGGGGCGGTGACGTCATAGTTTTCGAAAGTATCTGGATCCACTGTCCACTCAGAAGTGTACTGTACATGTGTCGTGCTATTCATTCTGGAACCTGGTTTCAGAAAGTATCAGATTTAGTCGATGAAAACGCCAGTGTGACGGAAGGTCTCTTAGACAACTTGGGCGGATATAACTGATTTGGTCTACGTGTGGACGGGATCTAAAACACTCTTGTGATAATTGTGACTGTGGGGACAAAAAACGATATTACCCTGTTGAGACTGTCAAGAAGCTGTAGCTCATAGCCCACACCAGACCCCACTTTTTATAAAATCAGGAATTTCTGTCCACCATAAGATTAATTGCCAACACTCTGAATAATCATTTTTTATCAACTCGCTGTTGCAGTCTTAATGCTTTGGCTAGGTTGATCATCATCATCATCAGTCTAAGTTTGAAAGTCATGATGGTCTCTGACTCCCTCTTCAACCACACAACAATTTATGCACAGCCCATTCTCTTCCTGCCTACACCCCAGTAAACCATTTTGATCATGTTCTTTCCCCTTGGTTTCTTGCACACAGTTATGATCCCTACATGAAGTATTTCTACACTTCATGACTTCACATCATTGACTGCTCCATCCTTCTCCTCAGTCTTCCTCCCCCTCGTCTGTCCTTTTTCGCAGTTTGCTTTGGTGTTCTGTAGGCTAGCAACACCAATCACTGTCATACATTGATGCAAAAAAATGCACACACACACATATATATATATATATATATATATATGCTATATACTGTGATATTCCAAATCATCTGGCTTTAAACAATGTGTTGCCGATCTTATTAAATTTCAACAAGTCAGGTACTCTCTTCTGTACAGAAGGCCTTTGTATTGTTCTGAAGTCTGAACCAGGTCATCTTCAAAGTTCAAACCTTTGAGTAACCTGTCTCTCTGCAGGAGCTACGGGAAATCCACAGTAGGCAGCAGAGACAAAAGCTGAAAGAGTTGGAGAGTGATGCACGCTCTCAAGGTTACTCGCAGCCTTCAGGGAAGTCTGTTGAACAGCCAGAAGCCAGGTAAAGGATTTTCTTGTCAATGATACTGTTCATTATGCTTCTTAACAAAGACAAGGTGATATTGATTGTGTTTGGCAGGTTGTCATCCAAGGATGGTCAATCCTTGAGGGACGATGGCATTGGCTGTGTGTCAGGCTCTGCTCCACATGCCTGGCTACAGCGGGTAACTCAGGAGGAGGAGGAGCGTAAGAGGAAGCTGATGAAGGAAGAAGAGGGGGATCACAATGCTTCAGGAATGGCGGATGACCAACAGAGCAAAGGCAAAAAGGACATGCAGGAAAAGTTGAACAAGCTCTTCTGTCAGTCGGCCGAACCTTGGGCCACCCCAGGTCAGTGAACCTTGGAAGTTCTTTTTGGCTTCACTGTTAAGGTCTAACTTCTAGGCACGTTCCAAGCGATCAGCCACCGATTATGGTCGGCCGATATCTGTGTCATCTGTAAATGCTTTATCACTGCCTGTCAGTACTGATCACAAAAACCTCAAAGCCCAGCAGGTTATGATGCGTCCTCTCCTCTCTTTCCTGCTCGCTGCTCACTCGCTCCAGCGGCATATCTGCCGTGGAGGTTTTTTCAGTCTGTCATGAAACGTTTGCATCCTGCAGCACAAGCATGGGAAAATGCCCTGCAGGAAGCACATTCAAATGGTTTCAACACAACAAATTAAATCTGCTTTGAAAGAACAAGTCCAATTAAAGAGGAAGCATGTAGAGTGAGCTGGTTCCTCAGCAGCAGGCTGTTAGTGCCAACGCTTAGCAACACCCACCTGTCAGAGCGAGACAGTCAGAAAGCAACAATTATGAATTTCACCAACCTAGATGACCAGCCTTTCTCAGGTGTTGTTTACGTGGTGATATGACGCATTCTGACGCCGCTTTGTGTCGCCTCTCACCCTGCTGTACATTACTGTTGATGGTTTAATTTGTTTGTGTTCACAGTAGACAAGGCTCCACCTTTTTCTTCCACTGCCTCTTACATTGGCTTCGACCCCAAACTCCCCTGTGGCTCTGATCAGATGAAAATGGTCTACTATCGAGCTTTATACCCCTTTGATGCCCGCAGCCATGATGAGATCAGTATCACTCCTGGAGATGTAATCATGGTATGTATGTGATGAGAACGCTGCATGAGACTCTGTGCAGCTGAGAATGACGCTGAAATTGTATTGAGGACTGTGTAACAGAAACCCTATAGCAAGGTCAACCTCTGCTGATATTTGTATTCTATTTTTACCAGGGAAAAACAAACATTGAAGTACAAGTTAAGCTGAGTCTTTTTTTCCAATTTCGAAATATTACAGCATGGATAAAAAAACAGGTGCAGCCTACATTTCCTCAGGTTGAATTAACATTCCACCTGGTGGCACTTTTTTTTTTACATCACTATTATATGTCATCTTACCTATTGGTGTGACCAAGAACCATATTCATCCATTTCTGTGTAATTTCTGTTTTAAAAATAAGCCTGCACTATATGTTAGCCCGATGTGATCCATTTATATCGGACGTGGAGCTGCATTTGAGATTGGTTGAGAAATGGTCATGACCCATCCTGGATCAGAACTTCGATGTCAGACTCTGTGAATTTCTTCACTGGAACTGCTTTTGCTGAATTGAATATTGTGATTTTTGCCATGTACTTAAACTTCACTAAACTCTTCATGGATGAATACAACTGAACCTTTTGGTATCCCTGACAAACAAGAGTGTGGCAAACATACAAACTGAGGAGGAGAGAACGTCTTGTGTCATAAATCGTGCCAGCGCTCATTCTTGGGTGTTTTTGTGGTGTGATGTGGTTTCGCTGTTACACAAACGTCTCATCATAATTACATGGGAGTCTGTTTTATCGAATTAACAAATAGTTTCGTTTATGCTGGTTTCAATGCTCTGGTGATCGATCCGTTGAAAGTGGAAGGGACTCACAAGCACGGTTAATCACCCCATGTTGTTGTTTCTGTAAAGTTTTGGCCATTCTGCTAATTTAACTATTACTTTGAAGTTACATGTGTTGAAATTTTTATTTTGACATGAAGCTCCTCTATTAGCATTGACACGTTTTTCAATCAATCCCTCTCAAACAACCCTATAATTGTGATTAGTTTTGGCTTTGCACCCACGTGCACTGAACTGACAGCGCTTCCAGTAAGAGTTTGTCTTCTCAGTGAAGAACCTAAAATGTCTTTACAAATCTAAGGAATAATAAGCTATTGTAACCAGATCTTGATACCCGAGCATCATGATGATGACGCTTAGATAGTTTTTTAGGTGTGTGTTTGTGTGTGTGATTGTCGGTGTGAAAGACATAGACCTCTCCTCCCCTCTTACCAGTCTCCTCTCTTCTTTGCTGTCCAAACTGAAGGTCAAAGGTGAATGGGTAAGTTTGTGTGTCTTGAGTTTTTACGTGAACAGTCACACATCATCGTGACAGTGGGTCATTGTGTCACAATTTAGATGGTATACCACTAATTCATTGTTTTCCATCTGTACTGTCAAGTCATCTTCTACCCATTAGACACTGGTAAGAAGCACTAATTACTTGTGCATGTGATCATGAGGTTTCTTACTTGTGCACTCTCAGGTAGACGAATCACAAACTGGAGAGCCAGGTTGGTTGGGAGGAGAGTTGCGCGGTCAGACTGGCTGGTTTCCTGCGAATTATGCCGAGCGGATCCCAGAGTGCGAAGCCCCAATCAGCTTACGTGCAACTTCGTCTAGCACGCCCACCGCAGCCCAGCCAAATAACACGCCGCCCCCAGCACCTGGGAATACAACTGCCGCCTCTGCAAATGCCAACTGGGCTGACTTCAGCTCCACGTAAGTCTGTGTATGTTTATGTGGCCCACTGTATGTGTCACCTTAGGCTCTGATCTGATTTGTGCTTTCTGTCGTTCTGGTTTAGCTGGCCCTCAAACCCAAGCAGTCAATCAGACTGTGAGGGTTGGGATGCCTGGCCTACCTCTTCCAGCCAGAATCCATCCCTAAGTGTACCCTCAGCACAGTTACGCCAGCGTTCCGCTTTCACACCTGCAACTATGACAACCGGGTCCTCGCCTTCCCCAGTCATGGGACAGGTGAGGTGTTGAAATGTATAACCCGAGTAAAGTGACATACTTCAACAGTAGGTATTCCTCCATGTGTTCACTACTAAAGAGCCGTCTGCTCAAACTCACAAGTACCCTACGCTAGCTCACGGGCACCCCATAAATATGTTATTTTGTGCCATAGCAGAATAAAACAAGTTCAGTTGTGTAGATTCCCTCATTGCTTGTGCTAGTGGTTCTTTAAAAAGTGCACAAAAAGGGACGGCCTGAAATCTTTCAGTTAGATGTCCATTTATCCCAAGTCTTACTGTGGACTTGCTACATAATGACATGACAATGGCATCTCTCCAGAAAGAAAAACCATTTGCCATTTCAGTGTCTACAACAAGGGATGCGTTCATTTTTTTTCTTGTTATGCTCTGTCATATGGAGACCCCATCTGATATTGTCTTGGGTTTGTCTTCCTTTATTGAAGCCAGTCTCGTCTTTGTGAACGAAATATGGGAGAAACAGATATTGGACAGTAATAATTACACAACTCTGTCTTTGCCCTCCGTATAGTCTTTCCATGAGGGGTGGGTAATGCAATTTAAAGGAGTCTCGTACTATAGGAGGAAGTGTTTCCTTTAAGATCTTGTACCACTCATTTTGGCACTCAGGAATTAATTATTTTAAAATAAAAAAAAAAAAGCGGCCAGTATGTAAATATATCACAGACACAGCAAAGTCTCTCGAGAGTTACCAAACTGTGACGACACATTGAATTAAAATGATTTAAATTAATGAATGAAATTTAATGTTCATTTTTTCACATCATGTACGCAGAAGGTCTCATCGTTTTGATTACAAATTTCTGGTCCATCTATGTGATCGGTATCTGTGGTGATCACTACTCTGGCTGATCAGTATTGTTGATCGGCAGCAAAAATCCTGATCGGAGCATCCCTAGTGTTTTCTTAAAATGTCATTGTGCATATGCATTAAAAAAAAGCAGTTTGAAATGATAATATATTGTCTATAAGGTTGGTTCTTTTGAACTACAACACTAAATAAGTATAAAACTATTTCTTAGTTGCACCTATGGATTTGGACACAACTCCTGCTCCGGGAATACAGAGATTTAATAGGCAGCCTTGTGTCCCATACTCCCAAAGCACATCCAGCAAGTTTTCCCTGGACACCTGGTGATACGCCTTCTCCAATTCCACAAATGTTTCCAATCGCTTCATGTGAAGCAGGCGAGAAATGAGTACTGCCGTCGCAGGCGACAAGAAGGGCGAAGTGAAGTTCACTCAAAAGGTGTGGTTTGCACCAGAGCGTTGCCTCTGTTGAGCAACATTTGAACAAACCAACAGATCAACGTGATCCTCGTTCCATTAACATATATGTACTTGTGATGCCTCATATCATTGGTGAGCCCGTCGAGGTTTGCATTCGCAGTGGTTCCAATCCGTGTTGCATCCATGCCGGAAATTTGGTGCTAGTAACCACTCATATCACAATTGTATTTTAAAAACTCTAAAACTACAATACTGAGCAAAGATTTCTGTAATTTGGTTGTCACTAGTGATCTACTGGTTTTGTTTTGGTTTCACCTTTCAAGTGTCAGGAAGGCCTTACTTATGAATAAGTGAATGCATGACAATATGTTGTTGTCTTCTGCGCATCAAGTGCGCCTGACCCAAATCTGAGCTTGACCACATCTACGTGTAGTTTTTGAAATCAGATACCAAAACATTTTGAGTTCCCTTTACACTTGACATGCAGTTTTTGAAAACAGACACATCTTACCATGTGAAAAGGAGTCTAACATTGTCTTTCATTCTTTCAGGGGGAGAAGGTGGAGGGACTGCAAGCTCAGGCTCTGTATCCATGGAGGGCGAAGAAAGAAAACCATTTGAACTTCAATAAGAATGAGGTTTGTTCTCTCTCTCTACAAAGTTTTGAGCGCAGCTATATGTTACTCCCCAATCTGCTACCATGACTTCATCTGCCACCTGTGACGTTTACTGGTGAGTGCATGCGTGCATGGTTGGATAGGAAAATCTGGCACACATGAGTTAAATGATGAATTGACATTTGAATATGGTATGTTGTAAAGGACTGAAATCGTTGCAGCTGCTAATATTTATATGTACTCTTTTACAACAGCGGTGTAAAACAAAGAACTTTTAGTGGCCCACTTGGGGGTGCTCGCGCCCCAACCATGCCCTAAACCAGTTAAGAATCACTGGTTTAGTGCATCTTGCTGGAAAAACAGGGCATCCAATTTCTCATGTTTTGCTGTTTAGCCCCTCTAGCTAAAAGCCTGCACGACAGTAACTTAATCCTTGTATTATATCATTACCTTTTTATGAAGAGTACAGAACTGCGCGCCTATTATTAAGCTGTCATAATTGCTTTCTGCCTACTGGACTGTTGTTTTTGTGTTTGCTTTAAAATGTAGTATTTAACTTCTCATGATTGTGAAAAGTCGGTCAGTCAGTCTTTGACAGGGTGGAGTCAGCAAGCCCGTGAAACACTAGCAGTGGGCGAAACTCCTCGTCTATCTGGTCAGAAATGGAGTACTGTATAACTTCCTTCTCTGGAAATCAACAAAGTAAATCTACTCTGACACACCTTATTTTAAAGTAATTCTCACTTAAGAACTATTCTGAGATCTGACCATGTGTGCATGCGCTCGCCAGTAAACATCACAGGGTGGCAGATCAGATTGGGCAGTGACAGTGTTGTCCTCAAATTCACTTGGGCATTTTCCTCTGTGGTAGATCATCACAGTGCTTGAGCAGCAAGACATGTGGTGGCTTGGAGAACTACAGAGTGGACAAAGAGGCTGGTTCCCCAAAAGTTATGTCAAGCTCCTTGCAGCAGCTGTGGGGGCTCCCACCATGGCAACACCAACATTGACTGCACCTGCAACAATCACCCCCAATGTGGCTTCATCACACAAAAAGAACACATGGTATGTTTTGGTTTGTGCTTATGTGGACTTATGTACTGTCCCTCTTTTTTCGATATTGCCTATCTGTAGGGTTGGCCGTTCTAATTCAAACGATTCTGATTCCTTGTTCAGATTGTGGTGCCAAAGGGTTCTTGAAATCCATTCTGTGAAGACACAGGAAACCTATCCTAGTGATCCAATTTCTTTTTTTGCCTTTTTTTTGGCAAGTGTTGAGGTGTTCCTCATCATGAAGTAGCTAAAGTCCCACAGCATGATTGTGATCAGTTTGGAAATTATTGCTTTATAAATTGTCCCCATCTGAAATCTCACTGAACGAGACGTTATGACAGCCAAGAGTGATTGATGTCACATTATGTATATTTTCTGATGTATGTATTTGAACATACTGCAGTGCTCCATCGGGGTCCAATAGCATGTCACCCTGCAATAGTGGGAAAATGGCGATAAACATTTGTCATTTAAACTACATAACATGCATTTATGAAGTAGTCACTGCTTTACACTGCCAGATGTCTTGGTGTGTGTCTGTCATAGTTTTGTTTGAGGCTGCATACATGCCAATGGAAGACAACCACTGTAGGAGGGAGAATTGTGAATAGGTTTTTCATCACACCAGACTGGGGACTGACTGAGTTTGTAAATGATTAGAATATGAAATGATTTATTCACATTATTTTAAATATTTCTTTAAGTGCATCGAGGAAATGGGTCCAGATGGGTCCATAATTAAAGTAAACTGTTTAGAGACGTGAGATACATTGAGGACAGCAGACAGATGGCTCAATTAGATTTGAAACATTGAATTTCACATCTCAACGCTCAGTTCACTATTATGTCTAAACATAAACAAATGATGATGAGACAAACTCCACTAATAATTGTCATCATATAACAATTTCAAGAGAGACTTTAGTGTGTCCTGCATGTTTTTTTTTTCCATATCACCCATTCCTAACTAACCAATTTTTAAAGGTGGTCAATTTCGCCAAAAAACATATATAAGACTTATTAAAACCATGAGGACCAAGCAGTCCTTTTGTTGACTTTCATTTTAATTCACAAATATTAGTGGTACATTTATTATTAGTATTAGTTTTTATTTATTAGTCTTAGTATTTATTAATGTATACATGTAAAGGAATGAAGAAACACCACGAAAACCTGCTGGAATTGACATGCAGCGTTCACAGTGGACAACATCACTTTTTGTCTGGGTATGACGCGTGTAATTCAACCACAAATAAAGAGGGCGTCTTGCCAATGCCAGGTCCAATTTATCATCTATGTACTCTCAATTGCCTTCATTTGATTATATATGACGTATAAATGGTCCTTGTTTCTTTCAGTGACGGTGCTGTTCTCGAGAGTTCGCCAAATGGAAAACGACCATCTACATCGCCTGCAAAAGCGTCAGAGTCCGTAGAAGGTGACGCACTCACACAAACACATCCATGCACACACTTGCTTTCATACTGATCGTGTATTACCCATTTGACCCACAGAGTTTGTGGCGATGTACACGTATGAGAGTAGCGAGCAGGGAGACCTGAGTTTTCAACAGGGAGATGTTGTAATGGTGAATAGGAAAGAAGGAGACTGGTGGACTGGAACAGTTGGGGGAAAGACTGGTGTGTTCCCTTCAAACTATGTGAAACCACGCGACTCAACTACAGAGGTTAGTGTGTCTAATTGAGTCTGATATCCTACACCTTTTGTGGACGGAAAAAAATATTTTTAAGTACAGTTGTGTAATAAGATGGCACCCTTGTTCAGGCTTTTGGAGGAGGAGGCGGAGGAAAGACCAGTAGTCTTGGAAAAAAGCCAGGTGAGCATCCATAATCATCACTGTGCTGCATAAACTGCAAGTGCTTCAGTCTCTGACTCTCATTTGGCAGAAATCGCCCAGGTGATTGCCCCCTACAGTGCTACTGGTGCTGAGCAGCTGACATTGGCGCCTGGACAGTTGATCCTCATCAGGAAGAAAAACCCAGGTGGCTGGTGGGAGGGGGAACTGCAGGTACACCAACTTATCCAGTACATCAGAACATTGTCTCTGTCCATTGTTACTCAATGCTCTGATTGGTTCAGGCTCGTGGTAAGAAACGTCAGATTGGTTGGTTTCCTGCCAATTATGTGAAGCTGCTGAGTCCCAGCACCACTAAGACCACGCCCACAGAACCCACCCCCCCTAAACTGGCTACTTCCAGTACAGGTACATTTACCTGCATTGAATGCACTCACCATTTTACTTCCGTTTCACGCATCTTTATATGTCTTGCAGTTATGTGTCAGGTGATCGGCATGTATGATTACGTGGCCCAGAATGATGATGAGTTGGCGTTCCAGAAAGGTCAAGTTATCACTGTCCTGAACAAGGATGACTGTGATTGGTGGAAGGGAGAGCTTAACGGGAGGGAGGGGTTGTTTCCCAGCAACTATGTCAAGCTCACCACGGATATGGACCCTAGCACACAATGTAAGTCCCTAAACGAATTCACTCACGCGCACACACACACTCACACACAGATACTGATGGAAACAAACATAAAACAAATCCTAGATCACTATCCATTCGATCTGGTTTGCGCTTCTCTTGGCCTCTTTGGGGTTGTCATTGCTTGTGTGTGTGCTTGCGTGTATGTTCATGTACTTCTGTCTTTGTGAGAACCAGCATGAGTTTTTGACTAGATTCCAATTCTTTCCTTAATCCTCAATCTCAGTCATCAATCTCAAAAAAGTGTGCTCCTGCAAAGAGCAAGGGCTCTCCCAAGTCTTGCCAGCACCTACTTTAGGATTGAGGAATACCTAGACTACCCAGTAAGGATGTAATCTCTACGCCACCAAAGCCAAATTGTTGCGTGTGATGGGATTACTCAATGAAACTACATGCAGAGCAGGTTTGAATGATGACTTTTGCTTCTAATCGATGCTAGGTGATAGAATTTGTTTTTCCAACTACAAAAATGTGCAGCGGAGGTGCAACAAGCTCAATTGCAATTCACCACTGTCTCCCCAGCTCACTGCGTGGTAGGCTGTTGACTGAAAAATAGCAGTTTGACGGTCAAAATTAAACCCATGTCTCATACATATATATATCATACGTCCTCTTTATTTGATCATTTATTTGTTGTCCACAGTGTAAAGTATCAAGTGCAGCAGGCTACCAGTGTTGTCTTGGCCACTTCCCAATGCTGCCCCCCTTGTCGCGGGGCTTATCTGCCGGGATGTCCCATTTTTAAGTCGCACATAGCCCTTTACACTTGGTTTTGAGGCCCAAGGTTGAGTGTTATGATTAAAAGGATTAAGGGAGGAATTGGAATTCACCCTTTCACCAACTGAATGAGGTGAGGGCACGCCCTCACTTCTTTAACACTTATTTTCAGAATTAAGAGGTTGGGATATTTAGTTTAAGAGTTAAGTCTTGGCTAATCTATTGTTAATCTATATCAAAATCTGTTATTCATTCACAAACGTGTCCGTACTAGCATTTATCACCACAGTTAATTCCTAATATTCCAATTGGCTTGAAGGCCTACATTTGTGTATGCAAGAATTGGGGTGTCTTGAAATAAATTTGGTGGTATGGGACATAAAACTGCTCCTTTCGGGACTTGCGCTGTGATATGTAACTCAGGTGCTAATGGTAATGGTCACAACACAGGACCTGGCGAGTTTGAGATGAAAACATGGAGGTCCAGTTTCCATGTCATAAGCACACCACCATGTGTCAAGTGATTGTGTTGAGGTGATGTTTGGGTATCTTGCGGCTGCAATTCAGTCTGGTGCATCTGCCCCCGGAGTCCTTAGCTCTTTGTTCATGTTTGAAATGAGAACAATCACAAACCAATGTTTTTCCGAAGCCGTCATGGGAACGAGTGTGCAGGATGATCGAAGTTTGAGAGAGGGCCTTCTTTAAACGATATATAAACAGAGCAGAAAGCTGGCGACTGTGTCCCCACTCTGTCAGGTCACTATCTGGAGTCACATTGCTATCTGGGTAGAATTGCGTGGCTGACATCTTGGTTACCATAGCTGTGCTTGCAACTGCGTGGCACTAAAGTTGATTGCAGTATATGCTCAACACTATATGGGAGAAATTCTTACATCTGGTAAAAGCATTATCTGAACGACTGTCTTCAATAAAATAGAAAGACTTGTGTGTGTGTGTGTGTATGTGTGTTATTGTGTGCGCGCGTGTTTGCTTTCTTTCCCTGCATGTGTTTGTTGAGCATGCTATCATGCTATCATAGACAGAGTTTGTAGAGCACTCTAGTTTTAAGATAAGGTTGGATTTGGGCTTTCATGCCTTCTCTATCACCTTTCATTTAATTAAGTTCAACCCCAGGTTTCTGGTTGGGTTTGCAAAAACGATATATCTGGTCAGAGGAAACTGGCATGTAATGTCTTCTTCAATAGTATGTTGCTCTACAGGCTCTGTGTGGCATCGGTCTTCCACACTGTCTGACCTTGCTTCACCACCTCACCCAATTGTTGATGTTGTTATTGTTGTTTTGTTTAGTTGGTTTTGTTGATGTTGTTGTTGTCGTCCTCTCTCTAGGATCATATCATTACCCAGACATCCCCCTCCTCCTCAAAGCCCTCAAAGAGACCCACTAGGCCACTCAACCAATGGAACAACTGCAAGAGGTCACATGACCCCAGGAGATGGCCTGGACTCTCCACCAGGAGAGAGACAGTGACTCCAAGCTCCCCCTCTCTTCCTCTCTCCTCCTCCCCCTTTGGTCTTTGGAGGAGATAATGAGGAGAGGTGGGGCTAGAAGGATCCTCTCTCCCTGATTGGACTAATACTTAGACACGTTCTCATGCACACACACACACAACACGTGGATAGTGGGTCATTTTGTGGCTTGACTGGACATTGTTATTGGTCGCTCCCTACCTCTCTCCTTTCCTTGTTTTATTCCTTTTCTCCCTGGCCATTGGTACAGCAGCTTTTATTTACCCATCAATCAAATTGCTGGTCCCTTCACTAACTTTGTTCCTCCTACCGCTTCACAGAAAGACCCACTATCTGCAGGAGGACTGTTCTTACTGTGCTTGCTTCCCATGCTATTTCTACCGTTAGGGAACCCGTCACATGGTGTCATTATTATGGTGGGCTATTGAGTTGGAATTATCGCGCATGAAATCACCTCAGTTTTAACATCTAACTTACCGTGAGGTTTGTTGATGTTAAAATGTCCTTTTAGTTACAAATTCATTAAAAGCATTGACTGATCACAACCAATTGAAATTATATAAATATTCATATTTGTGCAGTTTGATGTGCGACAAATTCCAAAGTTTCAATTTCTTGACGCCAATGTCGCCTACTCAAGTTCCTTCTCCCTAAAGCCTTTCAGGGTGTAACATAATTATGACCGAATTTCTACCATTTGGTCAGCATGTGAATGTTTGCAGGTGTGCTGACACCCTGCTGTCAAACAATGTCATTTGTTTGCTGGCTTCATGGATCCACCTCTTCATGTTATTGTCCTCATGAAGCTACTTCCCGATAAAGAAAAAAAACACAATCGCCATGTGAACGTAACCAGCCAAAGCTTTTAACTTTGTTTAATGTTCTGCTTAACACACAGTTTCAGATACTTTGCCACACTGGCCATATTAGTTTTCTAGCAATAGTTGATGTGAACTCTTACTTATTAAATAACTTAAGTGATTCCCTGAACTGTTTTTGTATAGCGTTTATTCTGTCTGTTGCTATGGCAACTCCTGTGTTGCATTTGAACATGAGATAATGGTTCATCAGAATCATTCCTTGTGACAGCTGCTGATCCTCTGAAAAAACTGGCAGTAATTGAGTTGAGCTAGTTAGCATGAGATTTTAAGGAGAATTCACCTGAGCACAATGGTTGGCTGCTGACAAGAAAACTTTATTCTGAAACAGTGTTCTTGAATTGTAAAAAAATCACAATTTAATGTATTTCACGTAACAATGTCAAAATTAAATAAAATTGGCTTGCAGTGTTTTACATAAAAAAAGGTTTTGTGACTGTTTTACACAACTTTGTGTCACGTCTTGTTCTTAAAAGTTGTTCAAAAATAAGTGTAGAAATAAACTTCTGTAATCAAGCACTAGCGCTTTTGTCTAAAACCTGTCTGAAAACAACATACCTACAAAAGTCATGCATTTAAAAGCATTGTTGACGTCTCAGCATGTCTGAGAATTAATGCCACCAAACCTCCCAAAGTCATCGTAAAAGTGCAAGTTATATTGTTTTTGCTCCACAAGCAATTGGTTTCCATAGCAACAGACTATTACATTATTGCTGCCATGTCATTTGTTATGTTCCTCATGACAGTATTTGTTAAATTGTTTACCTTTGTTGTTACTGGTCTAATTGGTTAGACACTATGGATTTCTGATATTTGATATTTGTGGAGACTGAACCTGTGAACTAACATCACCAGTCACAATTTAACTAGTAAAGAATTAAAATGATTTTTCATGACATATGGCCCATTTTAGTCATCCGGTGAGAGTTAAAAGGAACGTTTAACATTTATCATGGTGGAACTGCACTGTGACTTAAAATAAAATAGCAAGTGGAGGACACCCGCTGACCCATAATCTACAGAGAGGTGGGAAACTTCAGCTTCTAATGTAAAGCTTTTTATTCAAGCTTTTGTTCTGAGACGAGTTCTACTTTTCAACTTACATGATTTTGGACTATAGACAAATAAAGCCTAGATATTCATATGCTCTTGTGCAAATGGATTAGACAACAGATAGAAATCATAGGCATTTAGCGAGACACCTCCAATAAACGAGTGGTCCCAGAGGTGGTGACCACAGACCACTTCTCAGTTCCTATGCTTTGTGGCTGTGATGTTTTGTTCACTATTGAATGCTAGCTGGGCTGTCACTCTAGTGGTAGCATGAGACAGAGACTACAACCCACACAGGTGGCTCAGGTGGGGTAGCTCATCCAGGATGGCGCTGTGTCTGTCAGCATAGTCTCTAGAGCATGTTGACTGCCGCGTGACAGGCCAGTATGTCAGGAGATAAGATGGAGGTTGTAGGAGGGCAACAACCCAGCATCAGGACCACTACCTCTGCCTTTGTGTAAGGAGGATCAGGAGAAGCCAGAGCCCTCCAAAAACCTTCATTATGCCACAAATGTGCATGTGTCTGCTCAAAGTGTCAGAAACAGACTCCATGAGGATGGTGTGAGGGCCAGACGTTGACAGGTGGGTGTTGTGCGTACAGCCCCACACTGCAGGACACCAAATTCCGAAAGCAGGTTCACACTCAGCACACCACGACCTTGTGTGGTTGGAGTGAGTCAGAAGTTCCTGCAAGACAAAGGAATTGATGCTCTGGACTGGCGTGCCCATTCCCTACACTTGAATTAATTTAAGCGCATCTGGGACATCACCAACCAATGGCATGTTGCAGCGCTGTGCAGGAGCTGGTGCTGGTCTGTGAGGAGATCATTTTGAGTGTGACTCCAAACCCAGACAGCCATTTGCTCATAAATTTGATTTCCATTGATAATTTTTGGTGTGATTTTGTTGTCAGCACATTCAGTAAATTCTAGTAAACAACAAAGTATTTAATGAGAATCGAGCATTCAGAACATTTCAGAAGTTTATAGAAAAAAACTGATGAAACTTAAAATTTGGACAGATGTGGACTTGAGCAGGTGAGTTCTTTTCTGAGAGTGTTAGGAGACTTTTAAACTCACTGCTGTTTAATATTGCAGGGTGTGCTGACCTCCACCTCCTGGACATGCTCAGTCCGATCGAGAGGAAGCGCCAGGGCTACATCCACGAGTTGATCATCACTGAGGAAAACTACGTCAATGATCTACAGCTGGTCACTGAGGTGATGTATCATTTTGTATCCAAAATAGTTCCAATCGCATGAAAATCTGGCCAAATGTGAAGTCACATTAAAATGTACACGGTTAAGTGTCTCCATGAAGTCCGTCACTGCTGTTATTCATGCAGCACATGACGTCATCAATCCCATGGTCTTCCACACAAATACTTCTATTGTGTAGATGCTCTTCTGAAATATTTGAGAACGTTCATTTCTCTGCAAGTGGAAATGTTATTTTTCCCATTTAACTTCCCATTTAACTTGCAACAATGTCATAAGCTTTCGTAACTGTCTTGGGCAGCAGGAAAGGCTTGGTAGGCCCTGACGAAATGCCCTTGGTTATATTGAATCAGTGGTGGTCTGGCATTTCTCTAAAAGGTCAACTTAACCAAAGCCTTTTTTTCTTTGATAGACCTGAATGTGCCGTGATGATAAAATGTTTCCGGCCTGGCCTCTAACATCCTTTGCCTGCAAATTTGAAAAGTCCCATCCAATTCAGTCTTCAGTTATTGTTTGCTACACCTCTTGGCTCCAAGGCATCAGGACCATGTCTGTCACTAGTTGCAACAAAGAAGCTGCCTAATAAAAGAAAAAGGAACAAAAAAATACATTTCTACTCTGTGATTTATGATTTATAGAGTACCTAAGTAAGAAAAAAATACTGCTCTCCATTCAGCAAATTATTTTTGAAAAACCCTTGAGCATAGTTTGGGATCTTTAAAGCTTTTATTATTTCACTTCAACCTACATGGTTGTGGGTTTGATGCCCGGGTCAGACCACCTTTCTGCATGGAGTTTGAATGTTCTCCCTGTGTGCACGTGGGTTTTCTCTGGGTTCTCCGGTTTCCTGCCACAGCCATGCAAGTCATGCTCACTAGGTTAGTTGGCCAGTCTAAAATTGCCCCTAGGTTTGCATGGTGTGTGAATGGTGCGTGTGTGTGTCCTGCGATGGGTTGGCGAACTGTCCAGGGTCTCTCTCTCGCCCAATGACTGCTGGGATAGGCTCCAGCACTCCTCGCAATCCTTCATTTTGCAACATTGATTTTTAGTGACTTTTATTTATTGTGCATTGGCGAACAACTCACATAAATTTACATTATAATATGTAATCCAACGGACTCTTAAATGCTAGTGGGTCATTTATCAAAAACAAATGTTGTTTGTGTGTCTGTGTTTTATTCCCATGGTTTTATATGCTATGTGTGTGTCATGACAATATTGATATTTCATTCCTCTTCATTCATCTGAGAACATGAGAAACATTACTTTCAGTGTTTTATTACAAGCTTTTTCAATTTTAAAAAGATGTTTTGGTATTAGATGAAGGTAACGCTGGTTGTTCATGTATAAACGTAATATTTTACATTAAAAGACTGAAACATTTGTGAGTCATATTGATGTAAATTATAACACGAAATGCAAATCATCCGGGCTTTGTGTTAACAGGGGTCCAACAGCCAGCTGGGAATTTTTTTGAAGGACCTTGAAGTCTAACATAAATTCTATACTCATGGCAATGTTTGTTTCTTCAGATTTTTCACAAGCCTCTCCTTGATGCTGAGTTCCTGACAGAAAAGGAAGTAGCCATGATCTTTGTCAACTGGAAGGAGCTTATCATGTGTAACATCAAGCTGCTCAAGTAAATGCACATACACACTCACACACAATTGTACCATTTCTGGCCTTTCCACTTTTCAGGAGCTGTATAGGTTTTATTGTACAAAATGGCCTTCTTGCAAAACATCTGGAAAGACTACTGTGCTCTGCCTGAAATTCCGTTCCGCTTTCAACTGATGAAAATTGTGAAAACCCGAAGCATATAGAGCATCATAAGTGAACTGTTTACAGAAACAAAACAAACTCATGTTTCATCTCTGTAAGACGCTAGTTGCTGCATTTCAACTCAGTTAACTTTTGAAACACTCGGTTCTCAACCATTGTTTCCACTTAGCGTGGCCTCAACACCATGCTTCCATGCTCGTCTTACAGAAACAACATTAGTAATGTATAGTGCATTCATACCTGAAAAGCGGGAATCCGGCACCACAAATCACATACAGTGATTTACTAGTTTTATGTTTACATATAATGGCAAACTAATTTGCTGAAGAAATGGTAGTGATGGCGACTTCTCCCACCCCTTACGTTGCGCCCCTTATATGCCCGGACTACTGTAGAAGCAGATGATGCAATGTCTGCATTCTGAAGTGACTCAGTCTTTGTTTTCTACACCTGAAGGCAGCTGTACACTGTACATATGGAATGAATGTCACTGCTTTCATTAGGATACCCGATGACACGGCTACTATTTTTAGTGGTGTGGCGTTGAGTGAGATATTGCAATTAAGTTTCTGTAATTCAGTATTTTTCGTATCATGAATAATTGATGGTGAAATGCCATTAGAAGAGTACACGTTGACAGGAGTGACTCACGATTAGGAAAGGTGCTCCATGAAGTCCATCAGTGGCCGGTTTACAGTGTGTCTTCAATCCCACAATCCCTTGCAGGCCACTTGAACAAGCTTTGTGAAGTCACTTCTCATTTCATATCCGGACTGGTTACAAATGGAATTGGTGAAACAATGTTTTATGTATGTGCCATATTTGTTACTTGAGAACAAAAATGAACATCATTTCATTCACACTTATATGGTTAAGTGATTATACCTAGCCATGTGAGGCATGTGCAGCACAATCTAGTTAAGTTATTTAGTTTGTGACAGGTCCTGAATAATGACAGAATGCAACAACAGTGAAGTGTCAGATGTGGCATTCATTTACGCCATGCTGGCATTGGTGCCACCGGTTTCAAACAAGTTCCAGGAAGTGTCGCAAGGTCACTGCAGCAGATGCATTTTGAGTCATAACTACTGTGATGTTTGACTGCTGGAGATATTTCAAAGTAAATTAGGATTAATTTGTGGACACAAGCAACTGTGCCTCAGTACAAGTGACCAAATTCAATTGGATAAATGAAGCCTCCTCCTGTCCATTCACTACACTGCAGGCAACTCACGGGAGACTGCGGAAAGAGTGATGAACTGACTGAAGGAATGATTTCACTTGAATAATGATGAATGACGATGGATAAAAATACACTTACTAGATCAGATGCAGTGCAAATGTGGGATCATTGGGTGTGACTCTGGTTTTACATATTCAGAAGAATTCTTATTTATGTGATTGATATTTGTTACATTGTCTCCCCCTGTAGGGCTCTCAGGGTTAGGAAGAAGATGTCAGGTGAGCGGATGCCCGTGAAGATGATTGGTGACATTCTGACCAATCAGCTTCCTCATATGCAGCCATACATCAGGTTTGTCGGCTGTGACTCATCCATCCATCGACGATTACATGCTAAACTATGGATCATCTGTTTAGGTTCTGTTCCTGCCAGCTGAACGGTGCTACATTGATCCAACAGAAAACCGACGACAACCTGGATATTAAAGACTTCCTCAAGGTTTTCAACTTATAATCAGATGTTTCGGTTACATCTGCCAAGCCACATTTTCATAAAAAAAACCCTCAAATGTCATTACATTCATTTCGTGTCACTGACTGCAGTGAACTTAATCGGACAGCAGGTGGCAGTAGCATTCTGGAGCACTAGTACACCTAAAAAACGAAGTTTTCCGAACAAAAAGTGCTGAAATGTCATTGTTTCAAAAGTAAAATGCATCACTTTGGTTTTTCCATAATTAAAGTGAACTTTTTTTTACCCTATACTCCAAACTCAAATGCATGATGTCTCAAAGTAAAATGTGTTTTCTGTGTCCTGCACCCATAGCGGTTGGCCATGGATCCTCGGTGTAAAGGAATGCCACTATCCAGTTTTCTTCTCAAACCCATGCAGCGAGTGACCAGATACCCTCTCATCATCAAGAATGTAAGTGCAGACACAGGCACTCATCCACCCTCTCGTTCTTTCTCTCTTGTCAATCTTGTCTGTACTTGGCCTCAGATTTTAGAAAACACTCCTGAATCGCATCCTGATAACAGTCACCTGAAAGCTGCTTTGGAGAAAGCTGAGGAGTTATGTTCACAGGTGACACATGCACACACATTGGCATCCAATGACAAAAGCCATGTAAGCAGAGTACCGCCAGATACTGCAGCACATTACTTCTCGAGTTTTTACTCTGTGCAGGTAAACGAGGGTGTACGGGAGAAGGAGAACTCTGATCGATTGGAATGGATCCAAGCCCATGTGCAGTGTGAGGGACTGTCTGAGGTCAGAACTTCAATCTTTCACTCTATTAATTTAACCTTTTACCTCCGATGTAGTTTATTGAAAGTTTGTCTTCGCTCTCTCTCTAGCAACTGGTCTTTAACTCGGTCACAAACTGTCTTGGTCCAAGAAAGTTTCTTCACAGTGGGAAACTGTTCAAGGCGAAAAGCAGCAAAGAACTTTTTGGTTTCCTATTCAATGATTTCCTGCTATTAACTCAGGTATGGCCCCCCTCACCCCTTTTCAACTTTTCTGCCTGTGTCTAACCATCGTCTCTGCAGGTCACCAAACCGCTGGGCTCCTCTGGATCTGACAAAGTTTTCTCTGCAAAGACTCACCTGCAGTACCGCATGTACAAGACGGTGTGTCACATGAGTATACACACACAGTGAACGCACACACTAACTCTCCTCTCTGCAGCCCATATTTCTTAATGAAGTTCTGGTGAAGTTGCCCACTGACCCATCGGGAGACGAGCCGCTGTTCCACATCTCACACATTGACCGAGTGTACACACTGAGAGCAGAGAGCATCAACGAGAGGTACACACTCCATCCAACTCTTAACGTGATACAGAATGTTTAGCCTCTGTGTGCACATACAGGGCAGCATGGGTCCAGAAGATAAAAGCAGCGTCAGAGCTTTTCATTGAGACGGAGAAAAGGAAGAGAGAAAAAGCGTACTTGGGTATTTATTGTCAGTTAAGCAACTGTCTGGTTTCCATGACAACTGTAATACATCTTCTTTCTGCTGTCAGTCCGCTCTCAAAGAGCTACAGGCATCGGCCGTCTGATGGTCAACATTGTTGAGGGTATCGAACTGAAACCCTGCCGTTCTCACGGTCAGTACAAACAGATGTGCACATGAAAGGTTCTGATCCCCTCAGTGTTTGAACAATGGTTTTGCTGTTTGCAGGGAAGAGTAACCCATACTGTGAGGTCACCATGGGCACTCAGTGCCACATCACAAAAACCCTGCAAGTACGTCTTCGTCGGGACATTGTGGTAGTCATTTTGTGATTGCACTCACCATGTCAATATGTTGAGATCTTAATAACAAGTTAGACTGTTCTTGGTAAAATGTGTCAAGAGATTATGATTATTGATCAAAGCATGTTTCTGCTGAAGGACACTTTGAACCCGAAGTGGAACTCCAACTGTCAGTTCTTTATCAAGGATTTGGAGCAAGACGTCCTGTGTGTCACCGTTTTTGAGCGAGACCAGTTTTCTCCAGACGGTCAGTGGCTTTATCTCAGATAATGTTCCCCACCATGCCTCTGTAAATGACCCGCTTTATCCTACTGTTGATATAAGAGGCGCACTAGGGGTCAGTTTTAAGAAGCAGGTATAACAAACCAGTGACAAAATTGGAAGTGTGGGTTTTCCAACTCAGAGCAGTCAAACTCAGAGTTTTCCCTTTTCTGAATGGGGGTCAACGGTTAGTTAGAGTCATTGTTACTCTGCGTGGAGCTCATGCATAAGGATCTTTCAAGCCCTCAATATTGGAACACAGATTACATGATTCACCATGTTCATATTCACCACATAATAGTGTTGCTCCTCCTACTTCTCCTCAGTGGAGATGAAAACATTATTGACTGCATATGCGTGCACACATGAACCCATTCAAAAAAAGAAATGCTGAGTGATGTCATCGTGTATGTATTAACTAGAGACAGAAGAAATGTTTCATCTTGTCAGATGTTTCAGTGCACCCGACAGACACAAAACAGATCTATCTATAGCTTTAGTTGAAATTATAAAATCAAGTAAGGTCAGGTCTGTTAGATGGAATCATTGAAATTCTGTTTTTATTGTCAGACTTTCTGGGCAGAACCGAAATTCGATTGGCAGAGATAAAGAAGGACCAGGGCTCTAAAGGACCGATCACCAAGAGGCTGCTGCTCCATGAAGTCCCAACAGGAGAAATTGTCGTCAGACTGGATCTGCAACTGTTTGAAGAACCCTGACATAGGGTCCAGATTAGATGAGACCGTTATAGGCTGCATTTTACTGTGCAACACTGAACTTCCGTAAACTGGACCCGAGTACTCCTCAGCTGTAGACCATGATATAAACAACCTAAACCAGGACTTACCAGACTTGTCGGGACCAGACTAGTCCTCCTGTGACAATGCCAGTTTTCTCCCAAATCCCAAGTAGGCATGTGTGTCTATGGTTTCCTGTTTGTTTGTGTGCGTGTGTGAACATTGTTGTGCGGACATATTGCTTTGTGAAGACATTTTGGCAGGTCCTCATACAGGTACGGGTGGGGTTTTAATTGCAAAATAACAGGGTTAATCAATTTGGGCATAAGTTTAGTTTAGATACCTGGTCAAGGATGACTATGTTTAAGGTGAGAAGCTGGGGGAAGCATAATGTCAATGAGTGGTCCTCACAGACACAGAGATACAAAAGTGTGTGTGTGTGGGCATGTTTTGCCATACTTGTGAGCCACCTTCTTGTGAGGACATTTTGCTTTGTGGGGACATTTTGGCCTGTCCTCACAAGGTTTAGACGGTTAAACCCAGTAAAAGTAGTTTCTTATAACTGGGCCCAAGTTTGTTTCAGAATCCTGGTTAAGGTTAGCCATTTGTTTTGGATGGTTAAGTTAAGGGTCAGAGGCTGGGCAATGCATTACGTCAATGAGTGGTCCTCACAAAAAGAGCTGTGTGTGCGTGTGTGTTTTGACTGGCTAGTTTGTTTGGTCATTCATCCTCAAAAAGTATCACAGAAGAGAGTGAATTTGTGGCACTGGAGCAACGAACCTGAATGTTTTTTTTTTCCATGTTTTGTTCTTTGTTGGTAAATACACATGGTTGCGAGATCTGCGCTACACCATAGCGGAGGTGCAAGAGCATACATTTATGTCAGTGCTGCATCGACACTTGGGACCTTGATAACAAAACTGATGTTCTTCACCATTACCATAGTGACCAGCCACTGTCTAATGAGGTGTACCTGTATGTAGAACTGCTGATGATTTGCCCCGTCCTGCTCTCCTGTCTGATGTCTAGAGAACGGATTATAATGAAGTTGGTCTTAATCACCTGATAGAAAGTGTAAGTTGTTGTTACGGTGTTTGAATAAAGTTAAGCTAGGCCAAGAAAGACAAACACACACAAACATACTGAATAATGACTGTACATTGATCGCTTGTCGTTGGTTCAACTCTGTTTTACTTTTTATGCTCAACGTCTCTGTAAATATTTGTTCGTTTGGATTGACAAACGTTCTAAAATTTGACGTTATAAAACAAAATGCAATGCAATCACTGGAATAATCAACATTAATGTGTCTATTCTGACATAAAGATGTAGTCCATCTATTCAACTTACTTCACTTACTTTATCACAACTTAAGAGCAGATGTAATCGCCGTTTCACAGCCATAGTGTAGAGTGCTTTTTAACAACCAATATTATTGAGGACAATCTAAAAACATCCAAATGAAACATATCAAAACTCCAGCTGAAGGGGGTTGCATGAACAACGTGTTTCCCTGTCTGAGGCTGCGGGTCCGATGAGCTGCTCGACTGTCCCATAAAGCGCCGTAGGTATTTGCAGGTATTTGCACCTCAAGCTTGTCAAAGAATGAAACATTGTCGTTTTCACTGTAATCGTTGGTCTCTAATATCCCGTTTTAATGTGACTGTGACTGCATCTGTGGCCAAGACGCAAGCAATGCAGCTGCACCCCCTAACCAAGACAGGCAGGAGATGATGATGATGATGAGAGTCACCTCTTGAACCAGCACTCAGTCTTTCTGGCCAAGGGGCTTTTCATGCCAGGAACGTCTGAGTGAGAGATTCCCCCTTGAGAATGAGGAGTCAGCAGGTGAGCCAATCTCTTTGCTAACACAACCTTTTTCTGTTTGTAAATGTATTTTATTAATTCCCTGATTAGTTGCACTGTGGTTTTACAAATGGCTACCTGGTTTGGCAAGACGACTGTGACCTATAAGGCCATATGAAGTTCTTATGGTGACTGTCTAACTGTGGATGCAACTGCGACAGGTCTACTGTGAGCAAACGTGGGCTCTTGAGAATGCGGATTGGCTGGCTGTATAAATGGCAACAGATTTCCCCTAAAACCTAGAAAACGACTACAGACGACTGTCACTATGGTGACGAAGTAGCTCGCACTGTCAAAGTACCTTCTGAGCTGTCATAGAGCTGTTAGAACTGCACATGCTACCAGAAGGCGTGGGTGAGTCGGATGAGCCCATTCTAGCTAAGGTGGAACAGGAATGGACGGATATCCTTTTACAGTGCTTCAGTACAGTTTTATTGCAGTATTTAAAGCAAGGTCCAGATTGAGAACTTGCAACAACCATGCTCGCTTCCGTGGGCCGCTGGTTAGAGACCCATTCTATAGATTTTATCTCAGGCGATACCTTAGTTGGTAAAACAACAAAAAATAATACTATTGACATATATTCATATATTCAAACTAATGGGGCAAACTAGTCCCATAGGCTTTTTAAATTGCTCGATAATTTCTGGTATATGCCGATCTATATTTTGAATGTTGGGCTATCTAAAATAATAAACAATTGAATTGTTTTACATAGGCAGTCAAAATGCCTTGGTACTTCAAACTAAATGGCCACATCATACAGAAACGACACTCAATATTCGTCATCGTCCACTATATTGAAATCTAAATTCTTGCGTAAACGTGACGTTGGCATCTATTTAAATTCAATTTAATTATTGTCATCTATTCAAATTAATTTGAATTTTATTGATCGATTTGATTTTCTTTTAAGTTTTTTGAAAGCAAAGCACTCGCGCCAAACGACCGCTCATTGCTGTACAGTAGTCTACTGTATTCTATAACAGAAATGTTATATAAACGTGCACTCAATGTGTCCCTGCTGGGTTGCCATAAAAACATGGCGAACCTGACTGTGGCACTGCGCGTGCGTGCACGGATCGCGCGAATGCCATTGCGCAGGCAGTAGACGCACACCGGACGCTCGTGCTTTCTTATTTCAGCTGGTTGCTGTGGTTTGTGTTCGTCCGCCACTTCCTCAGTCGTCAAGAAAGACGTAAGACTCTTAACTTACTTCAGAGTGTCCAACCATTGATTTCACAGTTGTTTGAAAATACGCACGTTTGTGTGTCAACCAAAGCTCCTCCCTTTCTGTCCTTTTAGACCATTCAGACTGGCTTAATAGTACGTTGTATCATAAGTGACATTTTTTTCCTTTGAACAGGGTGAGTAAGACAAAATAGCAAAGTAGAAATTGCGCCAGGAGAGTGATGCAACGATGAGCACTGACGGCTCTTCCCTAACCATCGACAGACGGACTTGTGCTTCAGTGTGTTCTGTCACGATGACTCAGCTCATCGACCTGACTTGCGTGGTTACTTTCTGGGAGCACAGCAAGAGTTGGAAATATGCGGAAGTAGCACCACATAACCTCTTCAGGGCCAAGTTTTCTTGAGTTTTGCTGTCTGCAATTTGGGACAGGAATTACCTAGATGGAGTAATCTCATTTGTTTTTGCAAAAACAATTGTCAACAATGTCCTTGCTTGTGGACAGTTATGCCCAACACTATCACCAAATATGGTTGCGTTATCACTACCATATGTCAGATTTACATGTCATATGAAGCGAGAGACTTTATTGTAAGCTTTTAATATACACAGGATTCATTCTGAAAATCTGAATAGAATGTTCTCTCCTGTTATGTTTTCTTTCAGAAGATGATGTTGCATCAATTTAATGTGTTGGTACATGCTTGTGTTCCTTCCTTCTTTTTTTAGGTGTGTCACAGTATTGGCGATATCACAATATCACAGCATGTAAATTGCCTCAATATCGTCTTGGTATTGTATTAAACAGTGCGTCTTGAAAATCATGGCTTTCAGTCCGCTCCAGCAGAACATAACATCAAACAAGAAAAATAATGTTGTGAATGCTGCATTCACGATATTGCTTTTCTCGGACAATAAATGTCAGCCTATCCACGCTGCATGGTTCAGCCAACATGGAAGTGTCATATCAATTTGGTTAGGGTGAGAACTCCTTGATAGATGCACATATCCCCTGGTAAATTAATAAAAATATCTTAAGAGGTGTATAAATTGCCTACTATGAAGTCTATTGTGATTTTTGTTCGATATAAAATAAAAACAATACTGAGCTGATGCCAGCTAAGCATGACACATTGTCCCGGAGACTGCGGAGAAAAATGGACATAAACTTCGCAACCGATCCTATGTCAAACATCGTATTTTGTGGAAATAAATGCTACATATGTGGTGCAATGTGCCACCAAGTCCTTCATTTAAATTTTCTCTCGCTAATTAAAACATAAAAAAAGCTGCCGGATGTGACGTCATCGTCCCACGGCAGGTAGGACACGTGGTAAGGGGACATATTTGGTACCTACCGTAACATTTAAATCTGATGTGCGGAAGCATTTTGGCTTTTTTTTATGCAGTGTTTTCATTTTTTTGTTGTCATGTTGTGATAATATCGTGCCGTGAGATGTGTATATTATGACACCGCTAATCTTTTTTGTCACTGAAATGACTCTGATGTTGTATTTTCTGTATCACAATCAAAATGATGTGGGCTATGTCCCTATATTGGTGGCTAATGGCTGATAGACCTGCGTATTTAAAAACAAAATACCACGGCACTGAAAGGTCATATATGTGGATGGAGGATGCCTAGGATAATGTAAGCGGTCAAACATTTGATGACGTTTGTTTGCCAAAATTGTTTAATTTTTCCAATTTCATTCATGGAGAAAGAGCCAAGGACTCAGAAGGTACGGAAAGTAACAGTGATGCGTTGTATAGCCTGGATATCAGCCGCTAACAAGCTCTTCATCAAAGTATGCTTGTTGCTGTTTCGTATGTCATGTCACTTGCATTAACAATGGTCAATGTATCCCATATTTCTTCACTCATTTAGGATTGATTTTGAGTTTGTTGAAGGTTTGTTGACATTTTGCGTTCACAACATGCTTTAACCAAATAATGAGCCAAACTGTGCGTTATGCTGTTTCACAAATGTGGCGTAGTAGCAGCACTCGGGATAGCTTTTGTATATTAAGGCACTTCTATACAAATAAAAGCATTTTTTCCACAGTAAAAGCCACCCTTACCCTTTCTTTTGCTGAGTGACTTTATACAGTCTGTGATAGATGTACTCGCGATGTAATCGAATGTGGTTATTCAAATACCATAATACCATACTTTTGTGGAAACCCAACTCCCTGTGCGGTAGGCAAAAATTATAGTCGTGATTATTTTGATTCATATCTTAATCACGATTATTCAATGATTTAAGGTTTTGCCATTGACTTTCAAACATTATTGAACAATTTACTACAGTAAAACGATATACATATAAAAACCATCACGTTGGTTTCTCTCTGGAAACGCCAATCTGTATGGTTTGGCTTTGGAGAACAGTGGGAACTGGACACAATATTTAAAGTTGACCAGGTAATTGGCTGGGGCGCATAGATTTTTTCTGTGCTTTTGATGGTCTAAGCTGTGATTTCACATTACAAGCTTTTCGTGATCATGACCGAAGAAGACATTCTTTTGATTTTACATTGACAGGGAGCGCTTGATTTTGTCACCTGTCTCAAGTTGAGTGCAAGCTATTGTTCTGATGCATTTATCCACTTCTGAATAATCATTGGGTTTTGAAACATCTACAACAGGCAGCTATCACTACTGTTTTAACTCGGAATGCCGGTTGAGCGTCCGCTAAAAACCTGGTCGCCGTTGCACAGTTGTCCAAGTCGGAAGTTGGAGAGGATGCGAGTGGCTTTCCTAATTCTGTCTGCTGCATCTGGACAGACTTGCAGCCGTCGATAATACACCCTCCAGCGCTGTGTGAGGATCCTGTGTTGTGGCTGTCCTTCTCAAGGTGTCGCTGTGGATAGGGCCCGAGGTGGCTAGGCTTCATAGGGAGGGCTTCATCAGCCACTGCTGTAAATGGCAGTGGCCCCAGCTCAGGTGCAGAAGAATTGAGTTTGTCGACATGTCGAAAAGAATTTGTAGTCTGCGTCGATCAGGGCAAGCAACACAATGGAGAAGGTCCCCTTGTAGTTGTACAACTGTGACCTTGAGTTGGGAGAAGCCTGGATGACAGTGTGACAAATTCCAGATCCAGTCCTCAAATCCCCATGTTCAGCACTATGTGGGGACACCGTGTGCGGCTACCGCTGAGCAACGCCCGCCAATCCGGTTGTGATGTTTGGACCGCTATACAAATTGCCCAAGAAATAATCATTAATTTCACCGAGCTAGAAGACCAAGGTGGTCAGAAACCACCGAATCCGTCGCTGTTTTGGAGTTGGGTGCAGCGTTCGTTTAGCTACCTGAATCTGAAACGTTTGGAAACATTTGGAGTGGAAACGTTCCTAAACGCAGTAAATATTTCACAGACATAGTGAAGTCTCAAGAGATTCACCAACGTGCGATGTCTCACGTCCAATGAACTGTTTTTCAGTTGTCCTTTTGACATCATAGTTGCTGCATGCTGCAAGGTTTTTCTGTTTTTTGCCTTCATGATGAGGCATATAAAAACATGTCTGAATTAAAATTATTTTATGGTTTGTTTTTCCACATGTACACTGAAGCTCTCAACATTTTGATTACAAATCCATTGTCAATCCATGTGGTCGGTATCGGTGATCGGCAGCAAAAATCAGTCGGTTTTCAGCTTTTGCCGAAGGAACGTTGACAATCACTAAAGTTGTTTTTTTTTTTGTTCATTTTTACTTAACATTTAATAGTACTTCTGCCACGCCTGAAGGTGGCCTTACATCTATTTATCTCCTACTACGTCAAGTTCTCATGTCAGACTTTGCTACATCTTGAAACTTATTGAAATGATAGCCTTAGCATACACCAACCTCACAATGTTTCAGGTCATGTCCTGTAAAACAAGCGAGAACAAAAGAAAGGAACTTAAATCTGATACTATTCGTTTTGTTGGTTGTTTTTTATGGCGGTGGAGCAGTGTGAATTGTCACTAACATTATTTTTCTATTACAGAAAATTATGTCAACGAAGGTTGCTGTGGTCACGGGAGGGAACAAAGGCATCGGCCTTGCCATTGTGCGAGGGCTGTGCAAACAGTTCACGGGAGATGTCTACTTGACGGCCCGAGATGTGTAAGTGACTGTATTCACTCAACATGAATCAGCATCAGACAAAAAATTGTCACATGCTTCAGAAAGACCTGTTGAAACCAATCAAAATCTTTAAAAGCACTCAGCATGTTTGTTCACACCCGTTCAACTCACGCTACACATACAGATGACGTATTTATTACCATTCTTTCATGGAATCAGTGGAAGTCATTTTCTGCAAGGCACATTCCTGAGCCATAGAGCTCCATGCCACTTTCCATGCACTCCACAAAGATGCAGCTGTCTTGTCACATTCAGTCATATGAATTCATGAATCCATTTGGCACAATGTAAATCTTTTCTTTTTTTCACAGTTTTGTAAACTGCACATGCAGCCGTGCAGTCATTTTGTACCAGCCCAAAAAATGCGTGAGCGCATCTCATCGCCTGCATTTTTATACTGGTCACATCAGACCAATGATTAGTTATGAAATATCTCTTGTGGTGACTTTGAGACTTCCGTTTCCGCCCTGGCTGTTCACCGCAACCACGCCTCTGCAGCCCGTCTCTGCCACGAGCAGCATGAAGCTCAGAACAGCAGAGGAGTTGACAGCGCAGTACTGTCAATAAAACGCAGACAATCTAATGTTGACAAGGCTCAGTCGTGGAGGTATTAAACTTGTCTGTAAAAATCCTCATGTGGCCTTCATGTGGGGTGGTTTGACTGAGCTGCAAGGCATCATGGGGAATTAACTGAGTAACTGAGATTATTGTTGAGAGTGGTGGCTCCTCGCTTAAATGCGCCGATTCTATCCCAGTTCAGTGGTACAAGTTAATCAGTGGAGGTGGTGGACCAGAAGAACTTGTGCGTGTGGCCACGCCTCATTACTCCATCGTTTGGATCCTCCACTGCATGCAAATTAGGACAAATCACTGCAGTCAACTCGGCTGCTTCATCAAGCTCTTGCCATGGTCCCACTATTCTCAACATAAATCAGACATTGTGAAGCAATTGTCTTGGAGGTAACAGTTTCAGCGATACACATGCGTTTGCTGAATGATCACTCTATTGTGTTCCAGCTCTCGTGGAGAGAGTGCTGTTCAAGCTCTGTCGTCTGAGGGCCTGACTGCCATGTTCCACCAGTTGGACATCAGTGACTCAAAGAGCATAACTGCCGCTGCTGATTTCTTCTCTCAGAAGTATGGAGGAGTGGATGTCCTCATTAACAATGCAGGCATTGCATTCAAAGGTAAAAGTGTTTTGCCAACATTGCAGTCAGTGATAATGTTCATGTCCTTTGTAGTTAAAGTGGGATGGTAGGGAATTGTTGTCTATTCTGTCGTGAAAATGTTGGGGAGAATTATCGCTGACATCCTCGTCTAGGGACAAATATATCGGCTTTTCTCACTGTGCACTGTGTCTCAAGACAGTGTGTTCGCCTCAAAAGTCCGACATGTGGACGCAAGCAAACCAGATTTTGGCCGCGTACTTGATCTCGCCATGAGTGCTGCATCTTGTCCGCGGGGGGTGAGCTTCTCACGTCAGGCGACTTGGCGCTAGATGCTGGAAACTACTGTTATCGCGACTCCCCAGCAGCAGCAGACTGGTGCCGGGGAGGAGCGTAGTGCAGTGGTCTCACTACGTGTGCAGGTGTTTGATCACGTGTTTTTGTCTTTAGTAAGCTGATAAACATCTGATTTTATTGACAGTCAGATGCACTTAAATGAATAACGTTGGGATATTACTGTTGCTATGCTGTTGCAACTGCTGTGATCTCTCAGCTGTGCAGCTGTCTGCCTGAGGACAACAGCGAGGAGGAAGTTACTGAAAAATCACCAGACTCTTCATTAATCATTTTTGACGTCTGGATCTGTACTTCACTGATTAAAATCTCCTGGATCGTCACTAATGTCTCTCACTCTCACTTTCAACTTGTTGTGCGAGCAGCCTGGGTAAATCAAGGCAGTCCGTATCACACAGCTTGTTTTTCTACACTATTATTATTATTTTTTTTTTTTGCGGGGGCTCGGGGGGTAAAAACATTCCCGTATAACATTCCCACTGTAAAACGCCGCATTCTGCTACAGCTGTGGTGGAGGTCCATCATCAGTCAATATCTCAGGTGACTTTTCCTTCAACCATTTTGAAATGAGTGCTGGTTTCGGTGATGTCCAATTTTGAAAGATGCAACGTCTGGCAAGCAATGAGGTCAATGCTATTATTTCACTTTGTGTGGTACTCATTCTACAAGCAATGTTAGATGTGCCAAACGGAGTGATATAGAATGTGGGCATAGTTTCAACTCAAATCATAGTATAGTAGACATAATTGTGAAGGATCACATATCGTACACAACGAAATAGAAAATGAAGAACCAACAAATGGGCCAGGTTGCTCACACCAGCTAATATCTATTGTTATCATGAGATACTGAATGGTTTGGTGACATCGACCCATTCCTTCTGGGACCACTGTGCAGCAAGCTGCTAATGCTAGCTGCTAATGATACCTGTTAATGCAGCATGTCCTGCTACTAACAGGCTGCTACTGCTGCCAATGACAACCGTCGTAGGCGGCCTGTTGTTCATCCTCCGACAAAAAAGTCAAGGTCTTTAATCTGGAATCCAAGTTGCACACACGAAGGATCTCCATCTGCTCATCCAATCCAATCCAATCCAATGTGTTACTGCACTGATGTGGATGGCAGTGAAAGCTTGCAGATGGCGTTATTTTTATCGAGCTCACTATTATCTGCTATAAGTTGGAAGCCAAACTACTTCCAGACGTCTCCTTTGTATTGCAGCAGTGCAATGATTTTGTCAGCCATGTTTGCCTGAATGTCTTCATTTGCTGCGGTAACTAGCTCTGCTACAGGAATAGTGCTGCACTGCGCAGCAAAGCGGTGCAGTGTGTGTTTTTTTCTTTATTTAATCGATATTATGAATATATGATATATTAGGCTGTTGAATATTGTGATATATGGACAAATCAATTTTTTTTCACACCTCTAGTGGTCGCTACCATGCGTGTAGCTTTGTCCCAATAATTCCTCGCCAGTCGTATATTCCCATTTCTTCTTCCCACTTTTTACTACATTTTTGTATCCATAGGATCAGTTGTCTGGGCAATGCTGATGAGATTCATACCCTCTGCTGGTGACTTATTTTATGCAAGTCTTGCCAAATTTGACTGGGTGGTAGAGAAGGAAAACCCCTGTAAAGTTTTAGATACCAAACTACAAATCTCAAGGTATCGACAAAAGTGTGCAGTCGATAGCCCATAGAGTGATGATTGATCAACAAAATTGGTGCCAGCCATACCTCTGTTCTGCCAAGAGGCAAATGAAGACTCCAGGATACAAGGAAGAAACTCTTGATTAAGACTAATAGATGTTAGGATAGATAGAAGTCTTAAACTTGAAATGTCATCTAAATTGAAACTGAATTGTAAGTTTGTGGACAACCGGGTTATTTGTGAATTTTTTCAGGCAGCCAAGAATGGAGCAGACATTTTCTGACAAGATGATTGCTCCAAATCACGGCAAGAAAGTCCTGGTGATGCTATGTAGCGACAGAGCTTGTGATTGAGTGAAGCCCAGTTGTAGAATTGAAAATTCAGGGGAGAAAGACCACCATCAAATTCACAATTTCGAAGGATTGTGTTTATGGTTCCTAAATGGAGTTTATTATTTTGTCTGTGGTTTTACAAAATGTTTGGGCAGAAAACATGTCAATGTTTGAAATAGATACAAGAATTTGCGATGGATATTCGTTTTGATCGCATGAATTCTTTCTACGATACAATTCTTCCGAAGTTGAAATCTGTCGGTTGGAGCTGTTGTGCTTATTAATTGTCCAATCATAGGAAGACTTTTAATTTGTGACCAGAAAATCCACCAAAGGTATCTAAAATGTTCACGGGTACACTAAGCATGGGATTTTTGGCATACAGATGCAAATCATTTGCCTGAAGAGAGAGTTTATATTCTCTGTTGTTACGTACCACTCCTTTAAAGACCAAGGAATATTTCAGTGCACTTGATAATGGTTCAATAGAAAGAGCAAAAAGCGTCTGACAGTGGGCAACTTAGCGGGTGCCACCCTCCAGGCAAAAATAATAAGCTTTAATGTCATTTGTTATGACACTGGTTCATGTACGGATGAGCAGCTCAAAAGTTCCCAGCTTCCCATGGTGCCTCCGTGAAAGGTCCGTGACTGGTTCGTGACCTTTAGTGGACCCCTGCAGCTCCACAGCGGTAATTTAATCCCCTGAGATGACGTAGTTAGCAGGAAACGCCCCTGAGCAGCCAGAGCTGCAATGCCTTGTTTATCCACGGGGAGGTGCATGGATACACTTTGCCCTCAGCGATTTCAATAGTAGGACTGTACCTTTCTGCTTAATGTGTCAGAGATTGCTTACCAAACACAATAATACGAGACTGAACCCATATGGACTTGACAGCCATGTGTAGCAAAACCCGCCTCCTAAATGTGCGGGGCGTACGCACTAAGCACTGCTTTGGACAGAAGCTGCTCGAACAAAACAGTATGAACTCCAGAGCGATGATCAAAGAATGATTGAGATCTTAGCTAGACCATCGTTGTAAGCAGTCTCGATACCTCACTTTCACCATTGAACGTCCCGGCACTGACAACAGGGTTGTGTGTGTGATGTGTTCTGATTTTTGCCTCAGTGAATCACTATTTAAACAAACCAACGCGGTGAGGCGACCACCCGCAACATTCATTAATATCTGAGAACTAGTGATGGTCACCTGATGTTAGTTACTGAAAGTGCAGCTATTCCAAACGATCCAAGCACAAACAAGGCTTTTCTATTGATTTGGAGTCACAGTCCAGAACTTGATCACGCTGCGGGGGGGTGGGAGTGGCAAGACACGGTCACGCTGCGGACGGTTTGACTCAAAATTCAGATCATCGTCACAATCTAAGTCAGGGGTGGCCAACCAGTTGTTTTACTGTGTTTCTGAAAAGAGTCACATCCTACAAATATGTAAAGCTGTAAGGCTCGCCTGAACAGCTGGTCACGTGACATAGTATGGCAGTACAGCAGTTAAACCACATGCCTGTGTGTCACAAGGTTGCTGGTTTGCGTCCGGCCTAAGTCTCTTGTGCATGTATTTTTAAAATTCATACATTTTAGCGTGATCCTCCTCGAAATGTCAAGCAGCATAGATAGAAATGTGTGCGCTATTATGTGCAACCAACATAAGTTGATACGTTTATTAAAGAAAAGCAGAACAGATTGTACTGGAAAGAATATGCAATGATATGAAATGGAGATGATCCTGTCAATATGGTGGTGGGAGACTGAAGTCAGCCGTGATGTAATGTCAAAGTTATCTCAGATGCCTGCGTAAATCTGATGGGAAACTTGTGACTTTTTAGTCGAACTGTTCAATTCAGATTAATAAGAGCCCCAACACACCAATCTGTGCACAGTGAGAACACAGGCACATGTTGGCAGTGATGGAATCGTTGCGTCCAGGTAGAGATGGCGTCCTCAGAGCGTCTTCCAGGCTGTCAAGAGTCATTCATTGAAGACGGGAAGTGACCGTTTCTGAACGAGTTGGAGTCACCAACCGGAAACATAACTTTACTCAGTTCAGATGGTCTCCCCTCTGTAACAACCTCAGGAGCGGTCACCAGAGCTGGCTGAAGCGGTGGTCGCCGGCTTCATGGTTACGCTCTGTAGTGCAGGTAATGAAGCACTAATGCAGACAAGCTTTGTGCTCTCGGCTGCCCTAACTTTTGGATAGGTCCAGTGCAGTCCTCGGGTGAAGGAGGTTCCACGTAGCGCGGAACGGCGAGCGGCAAGATGCAGTGTTGAGATGCTGCAAAGTTACTGATAGCGCAAGCAACACAATGTGTGGTCATTTTGTTTTTTTAACCAGTTTTTTTAACCATCATGGTCATGGTCATACTCCTTGTTCTCAAACAGTGGCTGATACAGCGCCGTTTGCTGTCCAGGCTGAAGTCACATTGAAGACCAACTTTTTTGGAACGAGGGATGTGATGACTCACTTCCTGCCGCTCATCAAAACTGGAGGTACAAAGAAGTTGTTTACTGACTGTTTCACAGATCACATTGCTCTGGCTTTGTCCACAGGTCGTGTTGTCAATGTCTCCAGCTTTGTTAGCGCTCGGGCTCTGAACCAGTGCAGTCCGACTCTTCAGGCCCGATTCCGCTGTGATGACATCACAGAGGAGCAGCTTGTGGATCTGATGAAATCTTTTGTCGACGAGGCAAAGAAAGGAGAGCACAAGCACGGTGGTTGGCCGGAAACTGCGTATGGTGTGTCCAAGATCGGAGTGACGGTACCACATGCTACTCAAAGGTTAGAATGAGCTCATGAAAATATTGTTGTAAGTGTGTATGTTTCTTTAGACACTGTCCATGATCCACGCCCGTCAGCTGTCCAAATCAAGACCCAGTGATCAGGTAGTCATCACCAGTCACAACATGAATGGATGAGGTCTGGTTGCAGATTTGCCAATTTGCTCCCGGTTCAGGTCCTAGTTAACGCCTGTTGTCCTGGATGGGTTCGCACTGACATGGCGGGATCCAAGGCACCGAAATCACCAGATGAAGGAGCCATAACTCCCATCTACTTGGCCTTGCTTCCTCCTGGAGCCACTGAACCGAATGGGAAGTTTGTTTCCGACAAAAAAGTCCAGCCGTGGTGAAGAGTATGAAAACTTGGCCTTTGATTTCACTAAAAGCACTTATTCAAACCTTTAAAAATTTGAGAGAATGTGGATGGCCTGGTTGAGCTCAGCTGGGAATTACTCACACATTTTGCATCTGTTTTGAATGTAACTTAAAGGAAGACGTTATCAACACTAGAGTGGCCAATAATTCATGCAAGCATTTGTTTACCAACACAACCGAGCATAACAGATGCTGTCCTGAACATTCTCTAGAAGAACCTCAGATGCACTGAAAAGGTTCTAAAACATGCTGAAAGCATTCCATTGTGAACATTATTGTTAAATCATCTTTACATTTAGAGCAGATCTGAAGTATGTGATTCATCTGCCATTAATCATGAGCTAGCTCAGCTTTAGTGTGAATAATCTATTTGCTGGCCAACGTTTTATGATTAACTATATTTCAAAGAACATAAATAAAATGCCGGTTTACAACTTTGTGTACCTTTTTTTTAACCTCTATTCCATCTTTCTGGCTTTTTTTGAATACAAGTCAGCCATTCCCAGATGAGTGATATTGAAAATGAACTGCTGGGAGTGAGATTGGAGGCCACTGTCTGAAGTGTCACAGATGTAGTTCAGGTTCTCGAGACCAAATAACTGAATGTTTATGCAGGTTGAATTGCAACGTGAACCAAATGATAGTTAAGTGAAGGTCATTCACCAGGCATTCTTCAGATGGAGTGTCTGTCTCCAGGTGTCTCCTGCTCTAACCATGGGTTTGAAAACTCCAATGACACCGTTCCATCTTCTCACTGCTCAATATTCACCAATCACCAAGACAGTGGTGGCAGACATCAGACTGCAATAATCAAATGACTGTACAGTATTACTGCTCTCAGACCAACTAGTCTTACGAATTCAAGCATGTGGTATTACAGTACCTCAACCATACAATAGTATATGAGAGGAGCCATCACTCCCAACAATAAACTCTGATGCGGTGACACAAGTGTCATAAGTGAGTGGGAAATTATATGATGTGTGCTGTCCATGGGAGGGGCTGGCGGGGCTTCATAAGGAGTCATTTTGGACCCTTTGGAGAGTTTTTCTTTTTGCAGTTGTGGAGCACCAGAACTGTCTCTATTACGCTGATAGGTTTGAGACGACGTACAAGCAGCCCCATCATTGACTCCACTAGGAGAATAATTGGTTAAACTCATGAGGGAGTCTGGGAAGCGCAGAAGTGGGGGGGGGGTTTCTAGCAGAGCTACGAGACTTGAGAGCTTCTTTACCGGACGGGCATCACCTGCCCACACCAGCAACTGCTCAGAGCCTCAGACCACACGACAGGGATCCGGAGGGGGAAACCCCTAATCCAATTTAACAAGTGAGAGGTGAGCCAGAAATGAGGCCATATGGTGAGTCCAAAATTCTGCGGTCTCAAATAGTATTGCCAAAACTTGGAGGTGGCCATGGCATGAGTAGGCATGTCAACTGCTTATTTTGCTGACAGGAAAGGCATTGGAGACCTGCACTGCGGTGGATGAGAAACGAGCCCACTGTTATGCCGATTTAAAGGATGCACTCCTGTTCAAATTTGACTATGAATTATCTCTGTAGACTTATTGGCAGTAGTTCCAGTCTGATGGTGAAAACACCAATGAGACCTACAGTTCCATTGATTGAAGGTCCTGTGTGGTTGTTGGATCCAACCGGTGGAACACAGCAAGGAGGAGATTGGTGAAGCTATAATCTTGGAGCAGGTAATGAGTGTGAGGACCTGAGTGAAGGAGCACGAGCCAACAGGTGGGTGTAGTGCTGCCATAACAGCACTGCTGTTTCATCAACGCAATGCAAGGGGGTTCCACTGCACCCACGGCCAGTATCACTACCAGACGTGTTCCACCACTCCATCCCGGGAAAGCAAGCAGGGAGAGAAGTCAGGAGCTGCCAGGTACCTGCTGTACTGCTGCAAACCAATGAAATGCTGGTTTCTACTGCCAGCTACCAGGTCACAAAGCTTCTGTGTGACCCATACGCAAAACTAAAGTGGCAGGTACATGTTATGCACCAAGTCCAGAAGCTGAGCTTGTTGGTATGTTTATTCATAATTATATTCTACATTGTTATTTTTTCTGTACTTAAAGGTTGTGGCTGAGGCACAATATGAATATATATAAATAAAGTAATTGGTCTGGTACGATGCAGCTTGGTCTTGGCGGCATGAAGCTCGTATGCCCATAAATTCCACGTTTTACCTGTCAGCACTGTGATTGGTTGACTGGGCCCCAAGGCATCATGGGAACTGTTCAGGTTCAAGTCACTGGAATTGAGTTTATCAGTGAGAGTGATATCATGATGGTCATCATGGTTGAGTATGACAGTTGATTTGAAAACATTTTTAAAGACAGTGGATAAAAGCGGCCTCGAGAGTTCGTAGCATGGTCCTGTGATCCATCCAACTCTGGATTGGTGACTTACCTGTAGATTCTGTAGGCCTCCAGGGATTTGTGGCTTCTCACGATATGTGTTTTTATACATGACTAGAGGACAGTGTTTGTCATACAGTTCACAATATTTTTCTATAGATTTATGACAACATATCATTTATGTTGTTTGTGTAGTTTCAGTTCCAGTCTTCCTGCAGTAGAGCATTTCCAGAGTTGTAAATTCCTTCTGTTCTCGATGTTCTTGACTCTTTCCTGGGTTCCTGTTCAGGCCTCATTTTTTGGTCGATGTGCTGTGAGTTAATGTTTCGGTGTTGCTTCGTTTGTTGTGACCTATCCCAGCCACCGTAGTTTTATCATGTCATCCATTTGTTTGTGAGACATTTGTTTGTGAAACAAGTACGCAGGTAAGAGGTTGTGTCAGTTGTTTTCCTTGTTGCTTTTTCCTCAGTGGCAGAAGTTTCTCTGCAAAAACTTGAGATGTGAAGTGGTGGTTCATGAAGACTCTGGTGTTAATTTGGTCATTTATCTTGACCATTCTTGCGTCCCAGGTTTTTTGAAGCGCCTTCATTATTCCTTCCACCTTAAATCTCACAATGATAGGTTACGGCTTCCCTCCGTCCTGAGGCAGATGGCTTCGCTGAGTGTAACTGACAACACATTCACCAACACAAGTATTTCCCACATTTTCTCTGATTATTTGAGACACAAATCTCTTGAGAACATGTCAGCTTTTTCGGAATTTTTTTGGCAGATTTCAAGATGTCAATTCTTTCGTCATTTTCTGCTTGGTTAAGATTCCTGCTACTGTTCGTTCTACCAGTCCGCATTCTGGTCTAGGTCCTTAATCCATCTAAACATTCTGTCCCTTTCCACATTCTTCTCCTGGAGCAGACTTCCGTGTCTCTCGATCTCCTTCTTTTGCTCCTGGTGATCAGTTTGAAACACCTGGATCTGCCTTCCCTGGCTGTTGCACACTCTATTTTCCTCACAGCAGCCTGTTATTGTTTTGTAGCTTCATTACAAATATTGTCAGTTAACCACCACTCAGTCCCGTTCAGGGTTGCGAGGAGTGGTGGACCAGATTTAATGTAGAACCATCACAGCCTAGAAGTTTAACCACAATGGTTGTGACAGAAAAGCAGAATCAGAGACAATAGATGTTTTTATTTCCTCTTTCAAATGAACACGCTCATCTGTTGCCAGTGGCAAGAACCTCCCAAGTGGAGGTGACCTTTATCCTTTTAACCTCCCCATTTCACATGTCTGCATTAAAAATGAGAAAAAAAGGATGAAATGCACCAATGATGGGTTATATGAGGAAAAAAGACACACTCTCCCACACCCTCAGGCACGCACCCATGCACACCTAGTTTTCACATATGTTAACATTGAACAACACACATGGACGTATGCATGCACACATACGTACACACAGAGAATCCCAGGCCCTGTGAACACCGTCTCCTCCTTGATGGACTCATCATCATGACTGTAGCTATACATTCAGATAATTTACCATAAAGTAATGAAGTAATGTGACGTTGATACAAAAAATAAGTTACATCATCATTCATGAATTCTCCCATTGGTCACTTGTTCAATGCTGTATATTTATATACTATCTGTTTGTATTTATATATTTTCATATGTTCTATTTTACAATTAAAAACACAGGTGGAGGACGGCTATTTGGTTTCTTAAATTTCTCTGCATTTAGTGGGTGTATTTCTGTCAGGTGTTTGAATCAGCTGCATATCGGCAGTTCTCACAAGGGTCGAGAGCTCAGCTTTAAACAGCAGCTGCATTCTTTCATTGGCTGCAGAGGCCGATGTCTCTGTGTGATTTGCAGAGAAGCAGTGTCTGTGTAGGTCCATGATATGAGGCTGTTTTTAGGAAACAGACTGTCTCTCTGGCTGCCACCAGAGGAGGAGCTGAGCCCACTTCCTGTCCCCAGTGGGCTAAAGCCCTCAGCTGCTCCTGTGCTTGTTGCAGCAGCAATACGGCCTCCTCCTGGCCACCAGCAGGTACAAAGGTCGATGGCGTGACCGGCGCTGTTTCCACTTTGTGCCTCCTCTCAACAGACGACATCACCGCCGTTGGCTTGGTGGTTGCAGTTTGCATACAACAAGCCTCGTTCACATGATGACAGTGGACGGAAGGGATGATGGGGACAGAACATGAGTGTATCGGAGGCGGCATCCCTTGAACACGCTGGACGGGGTCAGATTCTTCCTGCATCTGGTTGCTCCACTGCCCTGCAGTTCCCATGGAAACCAGTGTTTGCATTTGGAGGACAGAGTTGGTTTTGTTCTCTGACAAGCAACTGCAGAAAAGGAAAAGGGTCATTAGTTTTTAGCAAGCCCTGCCCCAATCTGTGACTCCGCCCAAACTGCATCGTGTCAGCATCGTTGTCACTAAATATTTGAACATAAACGGACTAATTACCTGTGAACTTGGACTCCACCTCTCAAGGCAGCAGCCACATTGAAACACTTGCCAGCCTCGCTGGCATGACAATGAGCATCTCGTCTGCAGAACTGTTAAAAAGAAGAAAAAGAATCCTTTTTTCCAAGAGAAGTCTGGTTGCCAAATTCAAACTTAATAACATCAACTTAATAACTGTGCTCTCCCACAGACACTTCTCACACAGTCTTTCACAGTCACATTTTTCATCCAACACGTTCCCTGTTTTGGATCTCCATGTGTCCAATTGGTACATCCATGTTTGTGTCCATTCCACATGAACCTGCCTCCCTAACTTTGGTTCATGTCTTACTGTCAGAGCTTCTATCTAAACTTGTGATGGGGTGATGATGCCTATTGAAATAGTGTTCACATTTTCAGAGCCCACAAAATGGCACTCTGCTGTAAAATCTGTCCTGTATAGCTTCTTTTCTGTCACATAAGCCCGTGACAGTCATCCCCACCTGTTCCAACCAGCCTCCACTCTCCCCTTCTCCTCTTTAAATCACTGCCCATCACTCAAACAGTCCCCTAACACATCTTTTTCACTGGCTCACCTCCCTGCTACTTCACTGGTCCACTTTCTGTTTTTTTAGTACACGCATATTCTGTTTTGCTTCTACTCAGCCTCCTCTTCCAGCTCATCTTTACTCTCCGGACAGATCATGAGAGATGCCTTTTCATCAGTATTAGATGTAAAATATTTGAAGATGGACCCAATAAAGTTTAAAATAAATGCATCACTGTTGATCAACAGTGAGTTTGCAAAATTCCAGTCATGCTGCATATCAAACTGCCCATGGCCACGGACAGTTAACAGTTGTTTTATTGGGCTCTGACCCACCCACATAGGAATGATTGTAATGGAAAGCAGTCGATTTATCGGGTCAGTCTGACTTCCACCCAGCCAGATAAGAGTTTCCACAAGGAAGTACTTGTAATGCTCCAGTAAATAATTGAACTATGGGCACGCTTTGAACATGTGTATTTGGTATGACAACTCGATTTGCTGTGTCTTGATTTGATGTTGTTAGGATGATGGTGTGATGGAATAAAGAGCAGTCATCCGTGACACATATGGTCTCTCTGCCTCTGCCTTCACAACCCTTGAGACGTCTGCCTCAAAACACCTCCAAACAGGAAGGTAAAAAAAAGCAAAAAGGAATTGCAGTGGAATATGATGTGATTTAGAAAAACAGTGTGCAAAGGACAGGCAACACCTCTGGTAATGTTAGTTGTGATCAGGTTGTAGCCGTGTCAAGCTTAAGCAGGAGGAGACCAACTTTGACAAGTCTGACGTCTTAATGTCAGTGAAGAAAAATATTCAAATGAATGGCCCTGACAGACAAGTTAATGACAGAGTGGAGCCAAACTAAATTCAAAATTGGAAGGATATTGACAATTACTATAACACAATAACAGAACAAGCCAGGTGGTGCAGACTGGTTAAAAAGGACCTTAAATGCAGACAGATTGACAACATGACGAGGACTATAGAGGACTTCACGGAGTGCATAGACATTGCAATGGAAACAATAACAGTGAGTACAGTGTCCAGAACTCCTAACTTTAATAGAAGAAATGCATGACATGATAAACCGTTGAAGGATGACAACACATACATTGGTTTCATTTGGTGACGTCAATAGACAGGCTGACATAGAGTCAACACATCACGACTGCCAACTCTTTGGATACTAGGAATGTGTGGATTGATTCAGATACAGTGTTACTTCCAATCAAGACATGTATTTTTTAGAATCGATCCTCATGAAGCCATGGACCACTCGAGGCTTCCATAACGCACGTAGGAAGAAAAACAAACTGTACGGGGATCGCTGCAACAAAATAAAAACTGAAGAGGCAGAAAATAGATACACAAATGCAGATATGATGAAAAAGGCAAGGAAGGAGTACTACAGTAAAACACACGTGGTAACCAAGAGCACTGTGGTCGAAGAGGAAAAAAAGACGCTTCATGCATATTGTTGCATATTGGAAGTGAATGAGTTAAGGAGGACATTATGGGTGTGGTGACAAGTTCTGAGAACAAGACGTCAGCAGACAGCAATCTCTCAAACGGCAACCTTTCCTAGTAGGCTGAAGGTGACAATGTGAGACCTGACCATCTTTCTTTTAGAAGGACTATTGATGCTTCATGAAACATTGTCTTCATTTTCAGAGCCCTACAGATGGCTCTCTCTGCTCTGAAATATTCAGATGTGAAACCATTTTTAAACCAAGAGCACCACCTCCAAAAATTAGGACACTTCATGAAGCCTCATAAATCACTATTTAAAGCAGGGGTCACCAAACTGTTCCAGAAAGTGCCGCAGTCGGGGCAGGTTTTGGTTACAACCAGTCAAGCAGCAGCTGACTGACTAGCCAGATACCAGATTACGTGCAGCCCTATCCGGAACAACCCCTTCAATGTTCAGCTTAAATCAGTAGATAGATGACACTGAGATGGAGGATGAACGTTCTTACCTGATGCGTTTGCATATTGCCATGGTAACGAGCCTTTGAGTCTCCACAGCTTGTGGTGTAATTTATCAGACTACGACTCTCTTTCAGTTGAGCGTGTAGCTTCTCCCTGCGCCTCCTACAGACACAAACACCCATGTCACGGTCACAATTACTCCTGTCATGATGATCATCAAGTGTACTACATATATATATATATATATATATACAACCATATTTACATGTGTACAAGTAACATGTACACTACAGTACCAAAAGCTTCAGCTCACCCATCCAAATGATCAGAATCAAGCACATAAAATCGTCGTGAAATTTCCTCACTCCTAAATATTCCACACACAACTGTCAGCTTTATTATAAGAAAATGGAGGAGTTTGGGAACAACGGCAACTCAGCCACGAAGTGGTTTGGACCATGTAAACGACGCAGAGGGGTCAGTGGACGCTAAGGCACATCGTGCAAATAGGTCACCGATTTTCTGCACAGTCAATTGCTGATCTCCAAACCTCATGTGGTCTTCAGATTAGCCTAAGTAGAGTACTCAGAGAGCTTTATGGAATGGGCTTCCAGGAGCTGCATCCAAGCCATACATCACCAAGTGCAATGCAAAGCGCTGGATGCAGTGGTGTGAAACAGGCCACCACTGGACTAATACAGCAGTGGAGACACCTTCTCTGGAGTGATGAACACGCTTTTCCATCTGGCAATCTGATGGACAAGTCTGGGCTTGGAGGTTGCCATGAGAGCGGTACATTTCAGACTGCATTGTGTCAAGTGTGAAATTTGGTGGAGGAGGAATTATGGCGTGGGATTGTTTTTCAGGACTTGGGCATGGCTCCTTAGTTCCACTGAAAGGAACTTTGAACACATCAGAACAGCAAAACATTTTGGACAATTCCATGCTCCCAACCTTGTGGGAACAGTTTGGAGCGGGCCCCTTCCTCTTCAAACATGACTGTGCACCAGTGCACAAAGCAAGGTCCATGAAGACATGGATGACAGAGTCTGGTGTGGATGAACTTGACTGGCCTGCACAGTCCTGACCTGAACCCAATAAAACACGTCTTTGGGATGAATTACATCGGAGACTGAGAGCCAGACCTTCTCGACCAACATCAGTGTGTGACCTCACCAATGCGCTTTTGGAAGAATGGTCAAAAAGTTCTATAAAAAACACTCCTCGTGGACAGCCTTCCCAGAAGAGTTGAAGGTGTAATAGCTGCAAAAGGTGGACTGACAACTCTGTGGGTTAGGAATGGGACGGCACTTAAGTTCATATGTGAGTCAAGGCAGGTGAGCAAATACTTTTGGTAATATAGTGTAAATATGTTGCTTTCACATTTAAGCACATGTCAATGTGAATGCATGCGTGTAAAGGAGAGAGGTTTAAGTGCGTGCTGCTCACTTGGTACGACAGTAGAGGGCAACACACAAAGTGCCCAGAAGACTGATTGCCATGGTGATTGATGTGATTGACAGGACCTGTCTCTTGTAAACGCCTTGACTCTCTGAAAAAAACAGGAAGCAGATCATGTCCCATCAATTGAGTCATAGACACACGCACACAGACATGAAACAATGACAATGTGACCTTGGTAAACATGGAAGAAAATGGCAGTGTCTGACAGATGAAGTGCGAACATCTTTATTTCATGTTTAGTTCTCAGAAATTGTGGACATATGACTATACATTATCAGAGTCACATTGTCTGCCATGTCTTTCAATGTCATTGGCTTAAACAATCATTAAATAAAAAAAGATGACTCACCCATGAACTCAATGCCCAGATGATCTGAAAGACAATACTCATATCAATAACTGAAACTTGGTGAGGAAAACATAACTTTGTTCATTCTGTTATTGCTCTGACCGTCACAGAGCAATGACAATCCTCACGGTGACCACAATTCCATGCACACAACAGACAGCCGTGATGACAGCGAGGCTAAGCCCCTCTAACTGCCCCACTTCTTCCAGTATGAATGCAGTGAAGAGTGAATCAAATGTTTCTACGTTATCATTCAGAGTCTGATCTTAGTCAGAGTAAAGTGATGACTCAGCTGTCTACGGCTTCATGTAAATGAAGTCACCGCTCATATGTCTCGCACAGCACACCGCATCACACAGCATGTTTCAAGTCAAGGTTTCAAGTCAGGCTTTTTTGTTTTGCATAGACTGAGTGTTGCCCCATTAGGTCATATATAACACCATGAGTGATATAAATGAATGAATATCATTTCAATCTTCCACATGACAAGTTATAAGACATTTGTGTGACCATTACATCACATGGCTTTCTTGGTACAATGCATTAAACTCACTGAATATTTCTATTTACAAGATGCAGAGATTAAGGAGAAGGAGCAGAGTGAAGAACAGTTCTGATCAATTCTGCCCCTTAATCCCTCTTTCCCTGTTTTTCAGATCAGTGTTTGTGTGTAACTACTATTTGTGGGACTTTAACAAGTTAATTACAATGATTTTTTAAAATTATATTAATTAATTAATAACAACAACATTATTACAATTAATTAATCAATTACAACAAAAAAAATAATTTAACAGTTTTCTCTCCAGACAACACAGATGCTTTCTAAGCGCAGGAGTTCCTGGTGCACTGAAATGAAAATAAATGCTGTGCAAATGTCTGTTCTTGCATGAACCAGTCTGGAGACACTGATGTGTTGAAGACATTTTGGCCCATGGGTCCACATTGGGTTTTGAGGATTAAAACTTCAAAATATAATGTAATATAATAAATACATTATAATTTAATTTAACTTAAGTTAAGATTCCTGGTTAAGTCTAGCCATTTGGTATGGATGGTTAGGTTTAGGGTGAGCGGCTGGGGAAAGCGTTATGGGAATTAAATGTTGCGACAAAACACCTGTCATTGACATAACCCTTTCCCGAGCCTGTCGCCCTAAACCTAGCCATCCAAAAAACATTAACCAGGACTCTGAACCAAACTTACACCCAATTATATATAACTACTTTTACTGACATTTAACCATTTAAACCTGGTGAGGACAACACAAAATGTCTGTGCTAATTTGTGTGCCGGAATGAAAAAAAAACGACTACTCACTGGGGCTCGACAGGACGGTGTCAGTCTTGGGCAGGAACTGGTCACAGCGAATTCCCTGGTGCCCTTCACGACACCTGCACAGATAAACAGAGAACACAAGATTCCATCCATCATCAAAAGGAGGCTACAGCACATTTGTTTTCATTCGATCAGTATGTTCGGTGCACACCTGTATGACAAGCACTGAAACTGGTGCCCCACTCCTCAGTCGACATGAAAACACTTTCTTGTGACATTTTGCTTTGTAAGGAACTTGGCTGATCCAAAAATGTAAACCTCATTTTGAGGTTGGGGGGGGGGGGTGGGGGTTCATATAACAAGGCCATTACTATAGGGTTTAAGTTTGGTTAAGACTAGAAGTCCCAAAGAGGGGTCATTTGACCTTTCGACCTTTAAAACCCTGAGCCTTCAGCTGCGAAGAGCTGCTTTTGTTATGGAAATGAGGTCTATACTGGCACACCCCAGGAGGGTACATGCTGAAGCGAAGGGGAGACACCGAAGGCTTGTTGACTGTGCCGATGATGGTGTTTTTCTGGTTAAGCAGTCGCTGTGCAATGGGCAGTGATATAGAAAGTGTCTGTGGATACAGTTCTGCCCTTATTATACATGAATGACTCCATCAGCCTCATCACAACACTTTCAGACAGTCTCTCCTTTCAAACCATAGGCCACCATCCCCACTGCCACAGAATTTACCACAGGTTACCAGGTGTGCTGGAGGAGCGGAGCTTTGTGTTTTTATGGACAAGTGCAATGTTTATACATACATTTTTTAATTGTTTGCACAAGAGTAAAACTGGCACATTTAGTTAAAAGTGAGAGGTGCACACTGTCTACATTCACTTGTATTTGTTCTAGTAAGTAAAAGATTCAATTTGGATTTCCGTTTGTTGTATTTCTTCGGCTATAATAATAATAATAATAATAATAATAATAATAATAATAATAATAATAATAATAATAATAATAATAATAGGTGCTGCACATTGTCTTTTTTTGTTTGAACATTGATGAGGCTTATAAGGCTTTCATCTATTTTAGTTATTTGCACGCAGCTGTATTACAAAGAAAATGAACATTTTGTGTCTCATTCTATATTTGAATTGCAACATTACATTGCAAAAACACCCCTCGAGGGGATTGGTGAAAATACAGCCCTGCACATTGATTGGTCAGGCAGAATGCCACTGGGCTGACAAAAACAAGTTCTGAGTGTCTTTTGAATGTAGTATTCAAGTGTGCGTTGTGTGTGGGTGTGGTGGGTATTTACGATTCTGTGCTGAATAAATAAATAAAAAAGAAAAGCACCACTCATTTGAATAATTTGTACAACAACAAATATGAGGGCAGTTGAGCATAAATATTATACAAAACACTATTTTCCTTGATAATGATGATATCATTGTACAGTTATTGTCAGATGCTCTATTTGAACAGGAGGAAATGCTCCTGAAATAATGAAAAGCATTTGATCACGGCATTTCTATTTACTTTGAAGGAACAACTGACAGGAACTTGAAGAAACATGCACAGTGCTACATAACCAAATTAATCATTGATACAAATACAGTAAACACAAAAGAAAGCCTGACATGACCTGTCAAGCAGGTAACTGTTGGCAAGTCATGGAAGAACTGAGCAGGGATGATAAGTGATGCATTTATTTTCACAAAGACGCTGAGAAGAGTCATGTAGTGACAGGTTAATAATTCAGTGGTTATGTCACATGGTATGTCATTCCCTGTACTGACCACAATCCGATACTGTGGTGGTGTTCCTTCATGGTGAAATCGGCTAGAGTTAATCCCCATTTTTTGGATTTGAATTTATGTCACTGTCTTTGAGCATGAAACATGTGGTGAGACAATAACAAGCTGCTGACAGTCTCATATAACCATATTGAACAGTCTGATCCACTGCATGCAACCAGTCTGCATTCAATGAATCAAATACATAGCAAATGCACCAACAAAAGAAGAATTTACTCATTGAAAAAGTCTGTGAGAATTGGAAAACCGAGTTCATCACAGGTGTATTCCAAGATGCAGCGTTTGAATGCTGAAACCTGTGTTGTTGCGGTATTAATGAGGTGCCATTGTTTGAGTACAGTTCACTACATTTGACCTGAGAAGTCAAGAAACAGAATAAGGGTTAGGGCTGAGCATCACTGGAAAGACTGCAAAACCAAACAGCTTTTGGGCTAAAGTACTAGTTAAATCATTGCACAGACAAACAGATCACACTGTTCTTTGTCACCGTGGTGTCTGTCACCTGTGGCTTGAGAAACCGAAGTACCGCACGTCAATGCATAATGAAAATACAGCACAAAATATCAGACTGAAGTTTAGTTTCAATCAGAACCATGTAAAAAACTCCACTATGTGTCAAAAACCATATGAATGTCATTAAACATCAATCTGATCAAACCAACTATGAATCACTCTCAAGTACAAGTTGTCATGGTTTGCTTTTATTTTGTTCAGTAACTGTACTTTCTGTTGGACTCTAATTCTCGCTTGCGGACATCTCCCAGTTCAGTGACACTTTCTGTTTGAGTATTTTATTTTGTTTTTATATTAAATATAGTGCTTGCTTCGCATCTTGCCTCCTGTGAGTTCCTCATTATTGCACTTCGGTTCCGCTCCACTCGTCGTTCATGACACAAATGTCATTATTGAGACTGTCCATTTTTGAAAATGATAATGTGACAATAAAGCAAAGTTCCACTGATTCACCCTTTACTGATTCGTCTCAATACGCTGGACATTTTTAGCTTTTTTAATCGGTAACCACAAATTCACAAAAGAAGATGTTGTATGTTCAGCTAGAAATGTGCAAATCTTTCCTCACTCCTCTAATGTTTATGTCCGTGTCCCAGCAGCTTGATAGGTGAGCAGCCCGCATGCTGAAAATGTGACTGGACTGTCCCGCACGTAATGTCATGCCCTAAGATGCAGCAGAATTATGCAAAGATTAATATTTTGCTTAAAGAAAATAACGCACAATGACTTGGATCACTAACTTTAATCTGATTACCGAGCTGTAAATAGTAACACGTTAGATCATTCTTTGCTAAAAAAAGTGGTTATATGACAGTAACACGTTAATATGCTATAACGCAGGAAGTTATTTGTGTCCATGACAAGAATAAGGAGAGACATATGAACTGAGGAGGAGAGAACATCACTATTCATAAACAGCAGACGTGTTTGTTTTCACGGACTCCGACTTCTTATTTACTTATTACTAACTTATACTTACTTATATACTTTACTTATTTTGTCTGCGCTGCCATTTACTGACTACAGTGGAAGCGCATGCATTATTCTGCAACTTGTGCCCCTTCATATAAATTACACTGTCATATGTGTGTGTCCATGTGCACATGGTACACAAACAAATGTTCTCTCGTGATCTGTGCTGTGCCAACCTGTTTCATCTTGAATGCACCCAATGACAACACTTCAGTTTCCGGAATTTGTGTGGTGTAGGGTTGGACGATTACGGCAAAAATGATAATCCCGATTATTTTGATTCGTATCGTAATTCAAACCATTATTGAACTCAATTTAAAATTTTGCTGTCATTGAACTTTCAAACTTTATTGAACAATCAACTGCAATAAAGCGATACATAAAATTGAAATAATAATTTAACAGTTAATCTTAACCTTCTTCGTGTAGGTTAAATGTTTCTTTCTAGAAACACCTGTCTGTATGATGTGGCTTTAGAGGACAGTGGAGACAGGAGACAATATTTCCAGCTGAGCAGGCACTTGGCTGGGATGCATGGATTTTTCTGTGGTTCTGATTGAGGTTTTTTTAAAGTAATTTTTCATGAGATCATGATAGACGAAGTCACTTTCCTATTTGAGCAGTCTTTCTGCGTGTCAGCAGTGTGGTGAATGACGAGGAGCACTTGATGTTCGGTTGAACGCAAGCGATTGTTCTTATGCATTTCTGCACTTCCAAATAATCATTGGTTTTCGAAACATCTCCAACAAGCAGCGAGCACTGCTGCTGTGACTCTGGATGAGCGTCTGCTCCTCAGAGGTTCTGACGCTGAAAAACATGTTGTACAGGCGACCGAGCTAACAGTGGCTAATATTAACGTCCCCCACTCCATGTAAAGGCTGGAGCTCTCTCACTGACAGGCAGAGCTTCGCCCTGAGTGGCTCATGCTGTATAGCTCGCTCACTGTGCTCTCCACAGTAGCTTCCCACCGGGGACGAGGCGTGGTGCAGCGTTTGGGTGCAACGGGACAGAATGAGACGGGTGTCTGGCCAAATAATCGTTTCATGACGATTATCATAATCATAGGAAGACATACAGTGATATCTCAGTTTTCGAACGTCCCGGAATTGGAACAAATCAGAGTTCGAACAAAAAGATTTTTTTGCTCGTGATTTCGAACGAAAACCCAGAACTCGAACGCCCCCGAAGAAAGCCGGAAAAACATAACGTGCGCGAACCGATCAGCTGACCCACAATGCGCTTTGTTATTGTGTATAACGCAGCCTCTGTATGCAGACGTGTCCTACAGGTACAGGTTAGGTAGGTAGGTTAGCTACATTTACTGACTGTTTTTTCTTCATATTGAGGTGTAAAACCTTTCCTGTCTCCGCACTGGACCATGGTAGAGTGTCACAGGGGAGGTGCTCGCTCTCCACACCTCTGAGGCTGGAGCGCGCACTCCAGGGTTTGATGTCCTGTTGGACATGCTGGAGCTGGGACAGGGATGAGGTGAGTCTCAGACAGAGAGTTACTTGGTTTATTACTCGCTTCTCGAAGGGCCGTCTGGAACCGAGGTACCATTGTAATCGTAATCCCGATAAAAAAATGTATTAATTGACCAGCCACACTGTGGCGTCAGGTGTTTTGCCTTTACACTAACTTGTGCATTAAAATTCGGCATCAAATGTCTTATTCAAAGAATCCTGCATACATGTCTACTTGGAACCCCTGACCCCATTTTCACACAGGGAGAGAATGTGTGAGCAAGTTGTTCACATTCACAGAAATTCAGTCACGCAATACAAACGGTTGTTGACCGTCTTTACAATATATTTGTTTAAGTTTATATATATTAAAAAAATAAAAGTTTATTTTAAAAAGGGCAATGAATGTTGACTAAAAGTAAAAATCCTGTCCTTGGAATTATATATAAATCTACTACTACTACTACTAACTGACCAGTAGTACTCAAATACACTAAATGCACTTAAAAACGCTTTTTTTTTAACAATACTGTCCAATTGCAAGTGCATAACATGTTGAAATGTTGTGGAAAGATTAATCTGTTGCTGAGCAATCATTGCAATCTTGTGGGTCCCACAGAGTTTATATTATCAGACGCTGCACAAGATTGCTCTGAAATGCCAGAGCTCCTAAATTACGCTCTTAAAATCCACAGATGATGAAGAATAAACTAATTTGTGCTTTCATGATAAACAGTGTCAAGACCATGGGAAAGATCAGGGCAATGAACCAAACAAAATGCATGAAAATCTTGTGACCTCCCTCACCAGTGAAAGAAAAAAAAAAAACAAGAACTTTAACTCCAGAACAAAAAAAATAAATACATAAAATAAAAGGCTCTAATAGGACAATAATGCAGGTGAATTAGAAAACATAATTTGGCCAACCTTAGTGGATTCAAAGTAGGGATAAGAGGGTGCAAGAGAGAATATTGTGATGTATTCTGTGCCAAAAGAAATGAAAGATAAAGGTAACAAGAGGGATGTCAAAGAAAAGAAAACTGGACAGTACACAATTCTAGTCAAATTGCAAGTTTTGTCAAAGGGTTTATAGCTGTAGAGGCCTATCAATATTGTCTCCGTACAGCTCAGTCTGTGTCTCGTTCTCTCTCTCCATTAAACAGTTTCCATCTCCCGACTTGTCCACAGTGTCTGTGGAGTATCACGACCTGGGAGAGGTTTTAGTCAGGAACGCGCTCATTCATAACCTCCTCATAATCCTTACGATTCCTCCATTGACCTTATTCCAGATTCTTCTCTGCCATTCCGTCGGCAATACAAAATGTCCCGGCCGGAGCGGGAGGCTTTCGAGTCCTACATCCAGGAATCTTTCGCTGCAGGTTTGATCCGGCCATCCTCTTCTCCTCTTAGTGCTGGTTTCTCTTTTGTTGCCAAGAAAGATAAATCGCTGAGACCACTACAGAGATTATCAGGGGCCTGATGACATTACAGTCAAGAACTGCTACCCACTTCGACTCATTGACCCGACATTCAAACCCCTCAATGAAGCCACCATTTTCACTGGCTTCGATTTACACTTATCACCTGATCAGAATACGTGAGAGATGGATTTTAAGACCCCACTGGGACATTTTGAGTGTTAAGTTATGCCTTTTGGTCTTTCTAATGCCCCTTCTGTTTTCCAAGCTATTCCTGTACCTATTTGTGTATGTTTACTTAGATGACATTTTGATGTTTTCTAGAACCCAGGAAGAACACATGCTCCACGTTTGCAAGGTTCTACAATGTTTATTGGAGAACCGCTTATTTACACTAATCGCAAGAATTTGCAGTAGTTCCTTGGGTTGGCTAATTTCTACCGCTGTTTCATACGGGACTATAATAAACTGGCGGCTCCTCTCACACTGCTGACCTCGCCCCAACGTGCTTTCGTCTGGACGCTGCTTTCAGACAACTTCATCAGCTCTTCTCCTCTGCTCTTGTACTTCAACACCCGGATTCAGGTAGTCGAGGTGGATCCATCTCACACTGCAGTCGGGCCTGTTCTCTCCCAGCGGGGCCCAGCTGATTACAAGGTTCATATATGTGCCTTCTACTCACGGAAACTCTCTCCTGCTGAGTGGAACTACGACGTGGGGAACCATGAATTTCTGACGGTGGTTGCCTCGCTTCAGGAGTGAAGGCACTTGTACAAGGTGGTGGACACGCCGTTTATCATCCTCACTGACCACAAGAATCTGACCTATTTGAGGACAGCTAAAAGACTGAATTCCTGCCAGGCCAGGTGCTCATTGTTTTTGGGAAGCTTTTAATTTAATGTCTTACCGGCCAGGTTAAAAGAACGTCAAACCCGATGCGCTGCCCTGTTATTTCTAGCCTCCACAGGAAAAGCCTCCTCCCAAAATGATCCCGCCAGAGTCCTGTTATATCTGTGCTGCCACCTTGGATATTGAGAACCAGGTCCAGGTAACGGACCCACTAATCGGCTGTATGTACCTTCTGCAGCTCGCTCCCAGGATCTACAGTGTGGACACACCTCTAAGCTCACCCGTTATTCAGGGATCTACTGTTCAGCAGGCCTTCTGCAGGGCTGTCAATGCCTCGGCCAGCCTCTCTTCTGGATACCACCCACAGTCCAACGTTCTGTCAGAATGCGCTAACCAAGACCTTGAGTCAGCTCTGCACTGTGTTACTGCTCGTCACACCGCATCTTGGTGCGCTCACTTACTCTGGGTAGAATATGCTCACAATTCTCTGACGTATTCTGCCCCTGGCTTGTCTCCCTTTATGGTGACCTATGGCTACCAGCCTCCATTGTTTCCATCCCAAGAGTGCGAAGCGACCGTACCCTTAGTCAGGGGTGCTCGCAGAACGCTATTGAGACCTTCCTGGCCTAAATGGAGGTCTAGATCATGCTAGCACAAATTTTGACCCATCGTCTGCCACATAATAACAGTAATAATCATAATAATAATACAAAAATTCTCAACTAAGCTACATGATTTTCGTCGGTCACCCATTTCCTTTTTTTTTTAAAATTAAAAACACAATGGTAACGACACAACAAGTTGCATAAATGTGGTAAAGCTCAACACAAACTGATGTATATTCTTTAGAAATCTTGTTGTTGCCATGACAACTGAACTGAAGTGCATATTAATAAGGACTGCAGCACATCCCCACAGACACACACACACACCATCGTGTGTCTGTGAACAGACACACATTCGCCTGTAAGTCTGTGAACAGAGATTCAGCCCCTCCCCTCCAGGTTCTCGTCCACGTTGGATAATTGACCTCACAAACGTGTTTCTGTGTCCACAATGCTAAAGCACGGGAGTCAATGCAATTGAACCTGTGCCAGCAGAAGAGCACACCACCTGGGACAGGCAGTGGTGGGTCCGGAAAGCTCACTGGACCAGAACTCAGAGCATTTATTTAATTTTCTTGCACCATCGGGTAAGACACTGAAAGTGCAGACAATGTCTTGAAGCTCAGTGTTTTGGGAAGTTTTGGGACTATTGGGAAGTTTTAAAACGTGCATAGAAACACAAGTGTACAGACAAGATGAAACCTCTATAGATTATTCTAATCAGTAACATGTCCTAAAGTAACCTGCAGCTCCTTGGTCTATTCGTCAATGGAAATGTACCACCTACAGCATCTCTGGCCAAGATGCAACAAGCTCTTTCATACGTCAACTTAAGGATAGTAGAAACTAAGAATGAAATAAACTGCTACTTCAACTTCAGTACTACAACAGTAATGGTGTAGCCACAGCTGGCCTGGGTATGAAAGATCATTTCTAGAAATACCTGGTTGTTGCATCGGTCTGGGATGTACAGTGTATGCTTACATGAGTAAGGCTCACAAGTGGCTTGCGAGACGACGGAGGAGCTAGGAGTACGCTGTGAGACACTGAGCGACAACGAACATGAGTGAATTTACGTGAGTTATGATTTTGAGGTACCTGATTGTGTCTTCATTCACACTGAGTACAACTTGTACCTGTAGCTGTCACATTCACTGGATTTTGTAGTTTTTCATTGCTGTTGATTATTTGCATTCAGTTGTACCAACTCGGTTATTTTGGTGTATATTCTTTTCATGACTGTCCAGAACCAAGGATCAAGGATGTTCAAGGATTATCTTTGTGTCAAACAACTGGAATTGACATCACGTGTTTTTTCTTCTGGACACTCTGCAGTGGGTTTCAACTTCACAACCACCAAGATTAGTTATTCACAAGCATAATGACGGCCGTTTGGTGTGCATTGGTAGCCATATCTTCTTCACACTTCTTTATCATTGATCATTTTGAATAATTAATGTCTGCTTTTAGGTGATAGATAGCTGATTAAATGTCTTAGCAGTGACCTTCAGAGCGATGCTCTGACCTGAGGCCTTTGATATTGATCAATGGAAGCTGGAGAAAGCATCGCCAAGTGAAGTCATAAAAATGGCCAAGAATTGCAACTACAAGTCAAAGAGATGAATGATTCATTCACATGCTGAAGTGATCAGCATCTGTGCTATTACTGTATCTGACAATCTACACGCATGTTTATGTAAAGGACTTTGAAGTGAAATGAAGTACAATAAGAGACACCTAAACCTGTCTGGGAAAAGAAAATCCATAAAAAAAATGAACTGATCTTCTCTGTGCTATTTTTCGATCCCTCAGATCACCTTGATGATGAAAGAATTGTTTGTATCTTTCTTTGTTTGATGTGTGATTGCAATAAAAAATAAATCCATTCAATGTTATGGGAGTTATCCTCCATCCATTCATGTATTGATCCCCATTTGTCATTCAGCAGTTACTCTTTCCATCACAAAAATCATCCGTCATTCCAACTCGTCTTAATCTTTTCATTGAGCTAGTTGTAATTACCCCCACATTACCAATCCATGTTCGCTTACCCACTTGGATACTAATATGGGTGCAGTAATTCATATGCAGCCCTGGGTACTGCCACCAGGGGGCGATATGGCTCTTTTACACATCTGTCAAAAAGGATCATGGGAAAAAGAAAAAAGAGAAGACACATCATCTTTTCATTGCCCTCTCCCCATCTCACTGTCTCCCCGATCGCCCCTCCTCCATCCACCACAGACTGTCTCTGTGTTGCTCTGGATCTGCTTGTCTCTTCTGCATTTCTTCACGTTCAAGCAAATGAATGCTCTTGTAGCACAATTCCATCCCTCACCCAGTCATCAGTTTTACATCACTGTCTAGCATGCTGTCTTTTACCCTCCATCACTTTTTCATCTCCTCATCTTTCACAGACAGTCATTTATGGCCCTGTATGCACTCACCATCACTTACACACCAGCACCCTTACATCTCCATCTCATGATGCAATGACATCCACTCATTGCCCTTCATACGCTCATTGTCTGTGTTTGTCTGGATGGGTTTATCACTTAAGTCAACGGCTATTCTGCACTGCTCGCATCTGCCTGCAGGGGGCGATTGGGGGTTGCAGGCCTGTTTAGTAGGGAACCAGGAGACCAATTTGCATATTTTTGCATGTCATTAACACTTCAAACCCAAAGAGAAGCTGAAGAAGAAGAGGAGCCGCTAATTACTTCACTCTTTCCATCTTCCACATTCCATCATCCCACTTTTCCTCTTTACATATGCACACACACACTCAGCCTCTCCCGCTGGCGCAAGTCTTGGACTCAAAGTCGTAACACGAGTCGTTGTAGGGAAGTGGATTGGCAAGATTAGCTGCCATAATCCCGATCCTAATCTGTCCCTTTTACCTCCCTCTCTGGTTCCCATGTCAAACTCTCTTCTGTTCGGAGGATTCCTAAGCAGATCATCTCATCATTATCGTATTTGCTTTTCAACACAAACTGTGGGCAGTGCATCCTCTTGTGACTCTCATGATTATGAGTTTATTAGCAACAGAGAAAAAACATTAACACAAGCCACTTGGAGCATATTTGATGCTGCACAAGACACGCATTCATGTATACAAAACTCAACAAACTGTGATGGGTGACAAGACATTTCATACACTCAAAGTAGCTCTTAAAACCTTATTTAAACAGTGCTCATAGCACTGCGCGACTTCTGTTGATGTCTCTGCGTCATCAGCATTGGCAGATAACAGATGTAGGGACTTACTTGCAGTGCTTGTGAGGTCCACTGAGTGTCTCGATAACGAAGCATTCGCCGCCGTTCAGGCAGTATGCTAGGTCCTTCTCATGGCATGGCTTGAAGTGCTCGGAGTGTAGCGATGGAGCAGTTGGTGAGGCTGCAGAGAAAAGAAAAACGAATTATGGTACAAGGCTGAAATACCCTGCGGCCCAGAGATGTACAACTGATGATGAGTCATAGCAGAGCCACACAGTGAGAGTGGTGGTTGCTGTTCCATAGTCCCTAGGTCCAAGCACCTGGTGACCCTGTTTGCTTTGGACCCAATATGTCAGATAAGGATGAGCTAAAGATGAGTGCACTTGGAGCAGTGGATTGTACACCTGAAAACATTCACTTAAGGACTCATCGCAGTTCACTTTTAATTTGCCATGAAAACATCAACCTTGTGTAAAAAAAAAAAAAAAACATCGTGTGTGCAACTCCTGAACGCTGTTTTTTGGGATTTCAAATTTTCAGTTACACATACTCATATTCTTGGGCACCTTCATTGGTGATTTGAAATCCATTTTGCACCCAATTTACCTCCATGCACATCACGACCGGACAATGACCCACGACTACGCCCCCAACCCACCTCATCACAAAGCCATGGTTTGTTGGAAAAACAAGTGGCGTAGCGCAGAAGAGGTCATGTCCAAAAGAACCTTTCATTAAGTTTATTCAATGTTCAACTCATGTTCAGAAGATACATGTTAAAACGATTGAACAAACAAAAACCCTAAATTAAAAACTATTCATTCTGGCGTTTGAATATTATTATTATTTTTTTTTAAATGTATCCTAGAACATCAAGCCGAAAATTATATACATAATTTTCTTTCTAATCTCCAGAAACGACACTTTCCTTTGGTTCCTCCGGCCCACGTTGAGTGTGTTACATGCTATGTCACCAAACAGCACCTGTACAGTGACCTGTAGAGACTTGTCAGTGGGCACACATGAATTAACATGTCCCTTTGGTCCCTTTGAAAATTAAAGCGTTTTTAATTGATCAGTCTTTTACCTGCCACAGTAATATTAGGAAATTATCTGAATACACAACACTAGTTGAAGGCTTTTCTCAGCAATTTTTAGTCGACAATTATGTTGACAATAATTTTGCAGCGCATTAACACAGTTTTAAAAAGTGGATCTCTCCACACTACCTGAGTATACTGAATGTGTGTATTGTATGTCATGTCCTTTTGAGTAAAACTGTAAAATGGATTGAAATATTCATTCCATCATCATGGTTCAAAGGCTAGTTCTGTTGCTTGTGCCACCATTAGAATCTAGATTTTGTAAGCCATGTAATCTACATCACAGAAAATAGCATTGATTGCAATTCAAAACAGCAGAGTGATGAATTTTCCCGTTTTATTCCGTCCATTATTAGAATCGACAGAAGCAAGAATAATTGACTTCCCATGACAGTATTAATTTCCCTTTAGATTTAGACATTTAACATGTAACGCATAGTTAGCACCCTCATTTTCAAAGATGCTCTCATCTTTGCTGTAACGCGAGACAATGTTGGTCCCAAAGTATATACGCAAACTCCTCATATTATGACGGCATTCATACATTTTACTATGCCTTATTGATGACTTGCAGACATTTTAAAATATAACGTCTGTGACCCCCAAACGCAGCCTTCACATTTAAACCTTACACACATACAACAAATTCCGATCTTTGAAGAGGCAGTTGCCCTCAGAGAGCTACGCATACAGTTTGCCGAATGTGTCTTACATGTTCTTCATGTTTTCAACAACAGCCATCAATGCTCTTATCATATGCTGTGACGGGTTGTCACCGTTGTCAATTATACAGAAGAACAGTGAATCTATATCCTCTGGCACATACTTTGAAGAGGAAATGTTGTTGAATTTCCGACTTTATATGGTAATAATCCCTGCTAATGATGAGACAACTTGTTTGTATGCTTACCCTGTGACTCAAAACTCATGCTGGCTTCAAGTTGCAATATTGGAGCTTCTACTACGGTTGTTTGACTGAAAGCGGGCAAAATCCACGTAACCTGTACTCACAAATTTAAATTCAACATATGCCAAATCTTGCTTGGATTTTGAATTAACGTATTGCTTAAAGCCACTTGTTTTCTGTGAACCTGGTTTTCCCCAAGCACACACTTTCTCTGTAGTTTTATTAATTCACCAAAAATAACCAGATAAATAACCAATAAAAAATACAGAAATGGTTTGAATTAATACATCCGTAATACATATGATTAAGATATCCCTGATAAATGAAATTGCTCTTTTGCAGGTGCCATCTTCGCAGAAGACGTATTCACTTAAGACAACTGCACGATTGCCATTGGACGCACTCCAGTAACCACATTCAACGGGGGGGGGGGCATTACAAGGTACTGCTCTGTCTCCTGGCACATTATTATGCTCTCCACCTCACCTACTCAAAGTGTATTTCCACGCTGCTGTCAGTTCTACAAACAGAAATCTTCCAGGATTGACAACAATTTGACCTCATCTTTCAAGTAAGCCATGGCATTCATGAGCCGCTTTCACACTGCAGGAGCCTTTTTTGTTCTATGAAGGATTTGGAGGAACCATTTTGTTCAAAGAACCTTTCCCCCATCTGTTTTTTGGCTCAAAACATGCAATTGCATTATACATTCATTATTTTAATGAATACATTGTATAAATCAAAATGTTGTTTTGATGCTTCCCACCATATAATATCCTCTACTGTATTTAAAGTATGCAATCGATTTGATGTGAGTTGTAAATGTAGGTCAGGTCTGTTAGCTTTTATCAGGGAGTGAATGCTTTCAAGTCCTTGCTGGCATGCTTCTGACATATTTATAGTGAAACAGGCACAAAATAACAAGACAGACTCACACACAAACCTGCAAGGACAGACAGATGTGCCGATAGACAGACACGCAGAAAAGCATGCAAAAACCTCCAAATATGCAGGGGAGACAGACAGCACAGTGACAGATTAAAAAAAGAAAGAAAGGCACACACAGAAAAGACACAGACATGTAGCAAAGAAAAAAACACAGATAAAGTAGACAGATGGCTCTCTGGGATGGACAGGAAGTTGAATCACGGTTTGAATTAGTCATGTGATTCTAATCGACTCTCGGAAACAGTCATGAATAGTTAAAGAGCAGATGTCCACTCATCACCTCCACTTTGACAACGCTGCTGTGGAAACCGTCGTTTTCACTTGTTCACCAGTTGATGGAGGCAGTCAAATACAGTTGAACAGGAGGAGATTCTTACTGTATTGGAAGATTTTTACGAGACAAGAAAAGTAGCACTTGAACTGCTGATCTGTATCAGCGTGTTTTGAGGAAGGAAACACTGCATTGCATGGAGAGAGGTGATGGCAGACTGAATGAGGCGACAGGGAGCACCAGCTGCCATCTTAACAGAGAGCTGAGTGAGTCTGTGTGTGTTCTGGTGTGCTAGATTGTGCTCCGGTTAAACATGGATGAACAAAACCAAACATTTTGAATATAATCTATTGGGGCAATTTAGGTCACTTTCAATAGCACATTTTGTCTGCTTTATTGTCAGACGGAGTCTTTTAGGCTGTGGATGGCTGGTGTTTATGAGGCAGGCATCAGTTTAGATGGCAAACAGACTTTGTTTACATTCAGTGTTAAACGCAGTGCTGCAATCGAATAATTTATTAATACAGCAAAAAAAGAGAAAAGGTTGATATACCACCGGGACAAAATGAATTTGGAGGAATACGTGGAATTGATCCATATGAGGTGATTTGTGCGATTGATGCTCCTCATGAAAGCGCTCAACACATGCGTTGGTGGGAATTTTAATTAAAACGTTGCGTAGACTCAAAATAAACGGATAAATCTGAGTGAAGAGAGATGATCAGTTTCGGTTGTTCGTTGACTGGATCGCCATTCGCTAACACAGCTGCCGCAACTACGTGACACGTGTGAAGCAGCATGACATATGATTTGACTGAAGCATGTTGTGAAGTCAAGAAGTTAAAAAAGGGTTCATAAATGAGCAACTGGCATCTAATATGAATCAGTGAAGGGAACGTCTGCACGTCTGCCCGCCTCTCATGCTCCACTCCTTCAGTGGTGCACTGAATGCTAGAGAGTTGCTTGACAAGACGTCGGTCGTGTCCTCCAGCCTCCACTCAGCAGTCTGCCCGTGTGACAAAGAAAGAGGCTCACTGGTTCATTTCTATTGGCTGCAGGTTCATTCAATTAGCGCTGGACCCACACAGCTAGCTATTCCAGCATGAGTTGACATACGTTTCCTATCATGCAGATAAAATGCCCGGGGTAAAGTGTAGAGGATGGGCTGAGAAGTTACATGAGAAAAAAAGAAGTCTCGGAGAAGCAGACTCTGATAGAGTTGCTGTCGTGAGTTGGAGAAGGAGGGTCAGAAGGACTCAGAATCAGCTTTATTGCCAATGTCATTGAGGATCCCACCAACAAGGCAAGTGCTTCAGTACATTGTGCCATAATGAACAAAAATAAAATAACTACTAAACTACTAAATAAAGTAACTACTGAATAAATAAACCACAAACAACAAGGGCTGTTCACAAATTGATCGAATACACACAACAAACAAACAAATTGGAACTTAAGTACAGTCAGACATCACAAAAAGATCTCCCTGGAAATGTAATGAATTTTGTCTAAAACACTATATTGCTTCATGAAAATTAAGTTGTGGTTTCATACTATTTGTTTATTTCAGAAATGCGCAGGTAAAAAAGGCAAAGTTGGCAGACAGATGGCAACTGTAAAATGTCGAGTGTACGTTGGTGTTGGGTCTCAGGTGTGGAGGGAGGAAGGGGTGAGGGGGGATCTCCATTATTAGGGGGTTCATTGTTGGCTGTACAGCAAACTCTGTTCACATGCCGGCGTAATGGCTCAGTGAATAGCGCTTTGACTGTGAATTTTGAGCCAAACCGTCAAGTCGTTCTTGACAGTGACTCCAGATCAATAGAAAAGTCTAGTTTGTGCTCGGATAGTTTTGGATCTCTGCACATTGAGCAACTCACATCTGATTACCATCACTAGTTCTCAGATATTAATGAATGTTACGAGTGGTCGCCTCACCGCACTGGTTTGTTTAAATGGTGATTCACAGAAGCGAAAATCAGAACACGACACACACAACACTGATGTCAGTGCCAGGATGTTCAATGGTGAAAGTGAGTTATCAAAACCGCTTACAACAATTGTCTAACTAATATCTCAGTCATTCTTTGATCATTGCTCCGGAGTTCATACTGTTTTGTCCGAAGGGATTCTATGCTGAGCGGTGCTTAGTGTGCACACTCCGTGCATTGAGGAGCCCGATTTTGCTGCGCATGGGTGTGAAATCCATATGGTTTCAGTCACGTGTTATTTTGTTTGGTGAGCGATCTCTGACACATTAAGCAGAAAGGTATAGTTTGACTATTGAATCGCTGAGGGCCAAATGTATCCACACGTGAATTGCAGCTCAGGCTATTTAGGGGTGTTCCCTGCTGACTATGTCATCTGGGCGGATGAAATTACCGCTGGGGGCCTGCAGGGGTCGATGAAAGGAGTGGTCATGAACCAGTCACGGACCATTCACAGACCTGTCAGGGAGCCACCACGGAAGGATGGGAACTTGTCAATGGCTTCATCTGTAGAATTAAATTTGAGAACTTTGAGTGGAAATACCTCGACCCTGCCAACCCTGTCAGACTTTTTTGAAGGTTGATGATGAAGAGGATAAAGCAGACAGGCAGTATAGGCTGTAGATGTCTTTACCGTCCCAATCATGTTCAGCGGCAATATTTTGTTCATGTTGTCTACAACTGAGATACATTTAAACTAAGCTCAATATGCTTCATCAGATGCATGTCTGGCAGGCAGGCACATAAAAATCACGGTAGGCTGCCAAAAACGAAAATTGCCATTGCCGATTTGTGTCCCTGTCCAGTTCTGGGTATACACTTCTTTTGCGTCCTCCCTTTGTTTGAGGTGAATAATCGTGATATTGGACTTAAAAAAAAAAAATTCTTGAAGCAAGCTTTCTTTGATTGCAACGTATGAGGCCATATTTTGCGTAAAGCAACTATGATTCACTTCACGTTTCAAAAAGCAAAGATGTCATCTATCAATTTGGCAATGGGGTTTGAAAAGGTGACATCCCAAATCATAATTGAGGCTGGTCATCTAGGTCGGTGAAATTTATAATTCTTTTTGGGGCAACTTGCTTAGCTTTCTAAATGTCACGCTTGTGTGCCTACTACTGACGAACTAGCAGTTTCATTTTCATGTTCTATGGACCAAAAATATATCAAGATAAATTATGTCATTTCAGCGCTAACAATAATTACACATTACGCAACAATAAACACACTTTCATTCAATTATGTGTTGGACACACGGCAGTCTCTCTTGAAACTGTTTTATGATGAAACTCGTAATTAGTGCAGAAACTAGTAATTAGTGGAGTTTGTCTCCAACGTCATCATTTGTTCTTGTTTAAATATAATAGTTAACTAAAAGTAGAGATGAGCAATTCAATGTTTCAAATGACTGGTTGAAGCCGGGCGTGTCTGCCAGTTTCATTTGGGGATAGAGGGTTCTCCTAAAATGATTGTTTTTCATTGCCTCATTGAAGATTTCAATAATACTTTGACTGAATCAGAATTTGTTGATGGTCCCTAACTGTGTGATGTGTCAGTGATCAGTGAACCCTAACCGGGGATGCGGAAGAGGGCGCTGCCGCCAATACCGAAGCGGAGGTCCGTCCAATGTGCAACTACTTTCACCACAGTGTTTTGCCGAGACACGTGCGCAGCGGGAGTCCTGCATGTGTTGACATGGACCAAGACAGACGACTACGTCAAATATCTATTAAGACCACTCCATCTAATAAAACAAACAGATCCAGAGACTCAGAGTCGACCACTGTCATAATCCAATGTTTCCAAAGTTTAAAAGCTATCTAAGTGCACCTAACTCTCCACTCTCCTCACAACTGTCACATGATGGTGTTAGCTGTCAAACGCCGCGGAGCTGCAGAGCATGGCGCACCGTCATGGTCTCGTCATATTCATGTGTGCGAGTCAATTTATCGTGAGATGCAGAATTCTCATGGCGGGGATTGTTTTTTGCTGAATATTATGGACGAAAAGTTATTGCCTATCTCTACCTGACAGTTATCCTGACTGGATGCTGTCACAATATCCACATCATTAAATGTAAATATGAACAAAATAGCAATATATTTGAATCTGTTTTTAATCTATTTGCTTTCTGAGCAGTATCATTTCCAAAACAAGGAAATCAGCCTGACTGGAATGTAAATCTGACTGAGAATGGAAACATATCAAAAGATTATTACATAGGCCCCTGATGAAGAACAAGAGGAAGACGACCACTGAGGTCCACAAATGTTATAATTACAAAAGAAAAAGAAAAAAACAGAAGTCACTTGGGATGATGCACAGGACAGGCTGAGGTGGAGGAAGACAACAGCTTTAATGTGAATATGTAAAAATATGGAAATAAAACAAAAGAATTTATATAAATATGAATTAAAAAACACCATATTTGAATTATGAAAAATTTGAAATTTATTCATTGCATTCACAAGTATTCAGGGATAGGCTTGGCTGTCCTTAAAACTCTCCAGCAAAGTTCTTTGTTGTGTTGGTGCAGCACACTTCTCTGCCTCTTTCTGATTCCTGGATCCCGTTTTCAGAAGTAGTTGGATTCACATGAGCCACGGAATGTATGCACTTCAAGTATTTGGAAAAGTTGCTGGTGTTGCTGAAGCGCTTCTTCATCATTTCACACCAGTCAGTCATAGCTCTACTCTATAAACTGCTTACATTAGTGATAGAGAGATCGGTACCATGGTCTCGATATATCGATACAAGAACGTCCCATGTTTTGGTATCGACTACTATGTTAAAGTATTTATTACTTATTAATAAACAAAAAAGTGCATTTGTCTGTTCCATATATTCTTGGGTAACATGTATCGGTGATTTCTGCTGAAACTCCCCCCAGCTCACAGGATCAGAATCAGAATCAAATTTATTGCCATGGTCAGTGGGACCAGGGTGAGAAGGGTCGGCTCTGATCCGACCCTCACGTCTGAGACATACAGGTCCTGAAGAGGAGGCAGGCTGCAACCGATCATCCTCATCAGGAAGGCCAGCAGAGAATGTTCTTCCTGAGGCAGCTACGAAAACTACGACTGGAGTCTGTTCTTGTCCCTGGAGAGGACAAGAGGGTGTGAGGATGGACTGGATGATGGCCGTGTAGAACTCTACCAGCAACTTCGTCGGCAGTCGTAGTTTCGTAGCTGCCTCAGGATGAACATTCTTTGCTGGGCCTTCCTGATGAGGGACCTGATAATTCCAGGCCATTCGTCGGCGCCATCTTGATCGATGATTATTATTATCATTACATCACTTACAACATGATCATGGCTATCACGTGTAGGATTCAGAAGCAGCACGCAGCATCACTGGGTCTGATGCAGCATGTCCACTCTGTACGGGGGCAGTGATGTCATGGAATTGCGCTGTTTGTATTGATTCAACAGAGTTGTGGATGTTTCCAACCAAGAACAGATTAAAACTATGAACACAATGAAAACACTGCTCCACACCGCTCTATCCTCAGACAGGTTGAGTGATATAGACCACCATGGTTTGATGGTTATTTCTAAAAGATGCACAAATTCCCACCGTACAATATGGGAATCAAACCCACAACCTTCTTGCTGCAAGGCAAGAGTGCTAACTACTAGGCCACTGTGCTGCCTTTCCATTCAAAGACCCTAGCAAAGATTTGCTCTCCTCACTCACCTGAGTCATGTCCATTCTAGGGCTCCATATTAAATATTAAAAAATGTTGAATTTCAGCTTACAGGAGTTTGCTTTTGTTAATCTACTAGCAGATATCAATGTGGTGTTAGTGTTGGGCGGTATAATGGGGAAATGAGAATGTTTTTTTGAGTATATTTCATTGACATCATATCTGGCTGTACTATTGGAAAAACGTTCACAACAGTTCAATTCAGGTCACTGCAGATAACAATTATAGTCCAACATTGTTTTAGAAAATGTGTCTCAGCCGAATAAAAAATAAATGGTCAGACAGACGGTTAATTTGCCGACTTTAGCAGGTGAAGTGGACTTTCTGAGCTGCAGTGTTTATGTGCAGACACACTCCTATAATAAACACCCGATTCTCGATAAACAGTGCATTGCACATGTCAACACAATGTTTATTTGGATCAGTGTTCTTCAACTTCAGAAATGATTCGGTATAGAACAGAGTTAATGTCTGTGTGACCAGAGTTGTTCAGCGGATTAAAACAGTAACTCGCAACATAGCATGTGATAGAGTTCAACCTGCCAGTTTCAGAACTTTCACTGTACTTATCCTGTTTGTCTGCTGCTCAGCGACACCCGTACACTCAACACAGTGTGAACACACAAGCAGGCACACGCACATGTCACATTTTTATGTTTTGGGGGGACATTTCATTGATTTTTATATTTTCCCCAGCCTCTCAGCCTAAACTTAACCATCTAAAACAAATGGCTTACCTGTAGCAGGATCTAAATCGAAGTTAAATTGAATTATAATGACTCAGTTAATTTTGAAGTTTTAATCCTGAAATTGAGGCCTATCCTTGCGGGGACCAGAAAAAATGTGCCCATAAACCAAAAGTGACCACAAGTAGGTAGGTTGGTCCCCACAAGTATAGCTAAACCCAGATGACACACACTCATTGTCTCTTGGAGTTGGTAACTGTACTATGTCCGATACAGAAAATAAGAACCACAAACAAAATGTATTTTGTTTGCTGTTATGGTTCGGTGTTCGGTATGTAGAAATCAGCAACATCATCGATTAGCGATTGAACCCCATAGTGTTTCAGGGCCTCCAGGAAAGACAGTTCACAGACACAAGAAGATGCTGTATTAAATAGGATAAAACATGAAAATCGCTTACCTGGTTGGTGGTAACCAGAGAGATGAGCAACGGGATGCAAGAAATAAAACAGAAAGGAAACATCATCAGTGTAAGACACGAGCACCAACAATCACTATATCATAACATAACATAAGTATCACCATAAAAATATAAAGTAGTAGTCCTCACTACTGTCAACATAAGTCAGGACACTTCAAGGATATAGGACCTCAGTTGTCTCCTTTACGCAAAAGAGTGAGACAGGTAGGCAAAAAAAAAATTGGGCATTTGGAAAAGAAAATGGAGATATATCCAGTAAATGAATTAAAGACTTGGAAGAGAATGTGAGCAGAAAGAACGAAGGTGTGTTCAACCATGACTGAGGACAAATAAACTGGCTGGATGGATGGAGGACTGTGGGATATGGAAGCAACTGGACTGGACAGTTTTTCCATTTTACCTAGTTGCTCAACTCATCTTTTTAACAGGCCTTGTTTAGTATCACATTATCAAAATACATGTTAGTACAAGTTGAGCAAGGGGTACAAGTACAAATTAGGTGAATGAGCAGTTGTTTTTTTTAATTATACGTGCTGTAATGACACAATGGACTAAAAATCACATCAAAAGCACCAAATCCAAGCAGGAAAAGAAAGACTCCATCACTGCCGGATTGGCACTGACATCTCTGCTCTCTGCTGCCCTTTCTCCATTTCGAAGAACAGCTTTCTGTTTTCGACTTGCCAGAGAAGGCAGAACAACCAATCTGAACCTTCAAACATAAAAGTAATTGTTGATTGGATGTGGGTTGTTTAATGTATCAGTAGTGTCTGGTAAATATTTTGGAGGCCAAACTTTCAACACTGTGCGGAGTGGACTTTTATTGCTGCCTTAAATCCAACAATACTGTGCATCCATGTACAAACAAACTCAAAATAGTGACGAAATTTCCAGCTAGAAAATTGTGCTGTCTGTGACACGGGCATGGGCCCACAACCTGTACAGCATGTTTGTGTTTCCTTGAAAGCTGTCACTCTGCGAGTAGCTTGCTGCTCATAGAATGCTTTCTGCCTGTGACAGAACTTCTGTCAAGAGAGGCATTGAAACCCAACCACAGCCCTGGTCGGTGATGACAGGTGCATTAAGAAGGTTTTTGACCAGCTCTCACTGAGCATGTGGCATACTGCTTCTCCTATTATCTCAGTGTTTCTCTCCCCATGCTCATTTAAATGGCTGCGTCTTGGGGTGGCACCTCACGTGCCTTTCCAAGCCCAGGCTCCACTCTCAGGTTGACACAACGGTCAGCTCAAGCTCATGGCCCTGTCTGGCAGGACGCCCTGTCAGTGGTCTCCCAATGGCCCCATTTTTATTGTGCTTGAGAAATGAGCTGACGCATGCCAACATGGTTGGGACAGACGATGAACAAGGTTACACATTTCAATTCAGCTGTCAGTGCCTTCATGGCATTATATAGATTTGTGTAAGGCCTCAAGATCAGCTCTTATCTGAAGGGTATCCAGGTCCTAGTCCTAGTCTCGAACCACACTGTCAGTTGATTGCAGTCGCAGATGTGTTCCGACAGGGTGGTGCCAGATCCTTACAGTTATCAGAGTGACTGGTGTCGAATCTGGGCAGACGATTGTCTGTTGGCGTCCAGTACAGACTGCTTCACTTCAAAGCATCTTCCATCAGCCCTTGTCGTGTGTCGCTGTCTACACGTCGCAGTATCCGGTGTGAACTGCCAAGGCAGTATCAGGACTGTACATCTCCACTGAGTGGCCGGTGCGGTTCTGGGTAGACGATTATCTGCTGACATCTAGATTGACCTGTTTTACTTTGAAACATCTGCCTCTATTCGTGTTTCGGAGCACTCAGTCAGTGTCCGACAGGAGTCTGTCAGGTCCTTGCACTCTTCTAATTGGCCAACGCATAGACAGAAGTTAGACAGAAGATGCTTGTTTTCCACCCTAGCCTGTCTAACCCATTTTTGAGGCACTGCGACTTATCACTCTTCAGTATGTTAAGATATTGAACAAACAAACACGTTGTTTAAGTTCTTAGACACAGCATATGACATGATCAAAGAAAAAAAATTGAGGAGCAAAGAAAATTATTTACCTACACTGACATTGTTGCAAATTTGTTTCCAGTATAATTATTTGAGTGACAAAATTCATTTTTGTATTTTTTTACTTCCTTTTCTGATGTTATACTGACCTTATGTTTTAATTTACAATCACCAATATGAAAATAATAGAGCAAACTGAGTTCTGGTATTGGATCGGAGTGGTATTGGTATCAGCAGGTACTCAAATTTAGATTAAGACAACTTAAATTATGACTCAATATACATATATATTGTGTGATTGTTACCTACCAGGGTCTCACTTGAGAATGTTTCATGTGTAATATGTGTTCAAATAATTCATTGACTCCGAACATTGCTAGTGACAGTGCTGTGGCCTGATATGCGGTTGCAGTTGGCATCAGCTCAGTAGAGCAGCAGCGGTGGTTTAGAATGTATTGGCATCACTAGTAAAACAACCCTGTTGCAACCACTATGGTGCATGTTAATCACCCACCACAACAATACGCCTGTTACATGTGTATACATCCTCCATGTGTATACAACGATTATTGCACCACTTTGCAAAGATGCAAAGACATGTCCTGGTCATCATGTTCATGAAAAAAACCCCAAACATTTTTTCTTTTCCATCACCAAAAAGAACAGAAGTATTGAACAGCAACAAAAACAAATCAAGAGACATAAATAAAATGTATATAAAACCCAGTAGGAACAATCATTGCACATCACCATCAAAATAAATGCATGTCCGACTGATCTTAAGAAGAAACAAGCTGCCACAGTTTTTGACTGTGGCAGCTTGTTTCTTCTATAACAGCTGATCCATGTTGGAGTTGTAAGTCACTGGACAATATCGCAGGATCTTGAAAGTGGAATAAACGTGGTCATGTATTTGCCTCCATATAAACACAAATGAATGAACTATTTTCGGGTTCTTCATGATAGAATTAGCTCCATTGGCTCACACCAGAGGTTGCTAAACGGAGATATTTTCACTCACAGACAAGTCCTATAAGCCATACTGTATATGTGCAGAAATGTATCAATCCAAAGTCAGCACTCATTGTTGACTGTCTTCTAACCCTGTGGCTGAGAATTGTTTGTCCACAGAATATACTTGTTCAACCATTGGGTCTGCATTGCACATTATATTGCTAGGCATATTTTTCAGCCAGCCGCCTTCAGTGGCGCTCTACATTGAGCGCTCCACTTGAGAACGTAAGTAACAGTGAGTGCACCCTTTCTGAATTGGAGAATATCTCAGTGAGAAAAACAACTTCACTTACTTTGAGTTGAATTATGAATGAAACTCTGCTACTCAACTGGATCTTTTTTTTAGACTCCAAGTGGAAAAATGGCAGAGCCACGCACGCTCTCGTGCACTTTTTTAAAATAGCCATTATAACTCATTGTGAAGTCTGAACCTCTCTTTCAAGAGAATGAGATGAACTGCTTCACAGCCGTGACCAGGCACCCTCATATACAAATTCCCAATGATGCCTTCATGTGCCTGCATTGCTGCATACCAGATACCTTAGAAATGGGATGTCAGAACGTCATGGCCAAAACCGGAGGTCGTGATGACTCATGCGTAACCAGTCCGCAATTATGTGGATTCAGTCAGCATGTATGCTATGTGGAGGTGTTTCTGAGAAAGACAGAGAAACTGCTGTATCATGTAATACGTGTAAAGCTACATGTTCAAAGCACTTCTCCATGTTGAATTTATTACATGCAGGAAATCCTTTATGCACAAAGCGGGTCTAGGCTTCACATAGCAGTGAATGTGAGCTGGATGTGCCAGTCACGTCACAACAGTGAGTCTTAATAGAGAACATTATCTCTTCTTTATCGCTTCTAGCTGCTAACTACAGAGTCCAGATACGTTTGCAGAAGACTCTATTCCTTTTATTGCAGCGGACCACAGAATGTAAAAAATGAGAAGTACACACTGAGAGTCACTAAGAGTCTGTCAACAATCCTACAGTATGTAAGTGAATGTTAAAATGCAACATAAATGCACTGAGTGACTGAACATGTTCCATTTTTCTTTGTGTAATGTAAGAAGAAATGTCGATTGAAGTGCAGGAAGTGTATCAATTAAGAAGCCTTGTCATATAACTTGTCATCTAAGATGTTTGCAATGTATAAGAGGATTGAAATAAACATTCATTCACTGATTTAAACAGGTAAACAGTAAATACAGGAGAAATTCCAGGTACCAGAAGAATAGTCAGAATCTAAGGAAACACACAACATACCTAGTTTTTCTGTAAAACACGCATCTGGCCAGAGGTTCCGCAACCAGGTCATAGCTGGAAACGACTGCAGTTGCAATCTTGGCCTGGACCTTCTATTGCCTTGCCCCAGTATAGAGACCAGACAGTACACTACACACTACACTCAAAGCAGGGAGCTTTGACTTGCTGATGACCCCCACATTCTCTGCTTCCAGCTCTAAATCCAGATTTTAAAAACATGGGTAGGGTAGTTTCATAGTGCTTTCAGTGCTACAAAGTCGTTACAAGCTCCATCAAAGTTGAGCACCCTGGACCTTTTGTTGACATGAGTCAGGGATTTGGTGGCTGCGACGCTTGAAGCAGAGAGCTTCAAAGTACAAATTTGCCCTGCGATTGTTTTATCACAGGACATGGCGGTGGAAGGCCTGGGTCCTAGCACAGAAAGGAGCAAGAATCGCCACATTTCAAGCGCTTGGTATCCTGTTTCAGAAGACTCTTGTCATTGTCTGTAACTCCAGTTTACAAACAGAACAGAACGTTTTACAGTTAAATGTCATTGGTTGCTGCTTAGCCAGCGAGTCACTTCTGTGGGGCCTGGGCCCTCTTCTGCTTGGCAGGTTAGCTTGTCGCAAGTCTACTCCCCCGCACTCCCCTGTGAGCTCATGCTGTGGGAGCCACGATGGTTTCTCTGTTAAGAGGCCATATGATGAGACTTCAGGTCCACCAGGAAAAACAAGCTAATCTAATTAGCCTGCTGATATGTGGCCGTCATCTTAGCTCAGTGAGGTAATAATGTCGGCCATTTTGGCTGTGACACAGGGCTGCTCAGACTCATACTCGTACTCATAACCTCCATCCTGGGAGGCCAGATAAGGTCCCAAGATTCTTTAGACACGATGGTGCTTCTCTTTCCGGTGGATCAGAACAACAGCAAAGGTTCTCACTCTCTTCAGTGGGACACTGTCAGTCTAAGGTGGGGCATGGTTTCTCGAACTGGAGCTTGTCACACCCTCAGTCAGCCTGACGTGCGGGTTGTTTGGGGATAATAGGGCTCAAGCATTCTCGTTTTTAGATCATTTTTGACAGACATTTTAATTACATGAACAACACCCACTGAGGAATAAATTGGCAAACCTAGAAACAGGAAGCAAGGTGAAAGATCTAAAAATACCGTTACTTAATGAATACCTTAACAGCAAAAAGGTGACTTAGGTTTCCTTGCAACACACACACCAGATGGAATCTCCACACACAGCTCAACGTGCCATATGGTACACGTGACCCTGACCACATTGGCTATGGAGGGTGACCGTGTACTGTTATGACACATGAGCACAGGACTTGACAGTGAACTCAATGGCATTCAAAGGAAATAACAAGCAAGAGGTTGTTTGGACAGTCAGCTATGTGTCAACAGCCGCAACATCCAGTTTCAGTGAAAAAATAAATGTGCAATGTGGACAGTTAAACTTTAACCCCACTATGTCAAACTAAAGATTGATACAACTTTCTTTCAACTACATAGTGAGATTTATTTCATAAAAATTCATTCTACCTTGGACTTCCTAGCGACCGTTTACCACCTGATTCACACGCACTGACGGGACGGTTGTGGAATCTGTCTGGACCCCATTTGCATGCATCAACATATAAAACAGGCTGATCAATAGTCAGAACCTTATGATCATTCCTTTTTTATTTGTTCTGTAAACTGACGAATTCAGTGTATTTATATTACTGTGTTTAGGAGCTTGTGGGAGGTTTTTTGTGCATATATGTGGGCAACACTACTTCATAATTCATTTGTTTATATTTAGTATATATATATTTTTTGTACATCTTTCTGATAAGTATTTATCTCATATTTATTTATTTTTGGACAGACAGTTTTTGTTTTTGGAAACCGGAGGCCTCAGACCGAAATTTCGTTGCCATAATATAGTGATATGTTTTTGTGCAATGACAATAAAGAAAGTCTAAGTCTAAGTCTAAGTCTATAAGGAGGGCAACATTGAGTTATTCCAGAATGGTATATTCCAGTAATTTTGACTGCACAGGTGCAGTTGGTGCAAAACTTATTACTGTATGACAACTAAATCCCTAATTCATCATTCATTCATTCATGCATTCATGAACATTGATGGACCAGATGGACCAAACCATGGTTCTTTAACTCTACATGTCGAATTAGTCGTTCCAGTACAAATTACAGTTTGACTACAAGTCTTCTAGCGGCTCCATTCAGAGAGAAACAAACCAGAATTCAGAAATGCTCTGAAGTAACAGAACTTCAGCGAAGTGGCCTCTGGTTCAAGTCCTACCTACTGTGAATATGTTTGTTCTTTGAATCTTTGGTTTTCATAATTTCAACAAAAGACGGATTTTGAACTCCATCAGCGACTTTGTTCTCTGATTAAAGATTAAAGCCCAGGCAGAAAATCCACTTTTTTCATTTATATTTTCATTTTGCCAGATTATACAGCGTAATCTGTGAAACAATCTCATACTGCGTGGTATATGTATGAATCTCGACAGCGTTTCTGGCCTTGTTGCTCCTCATATCAAAAATATTGAACCTGTGATCATCCTAATGCCACACTGACCTATCTACTGAGGTTTGTCATTTCTGCAATTGAGAACGTGGACAAGTGGAGCAGATAAGAGCAGCCAACGACGATTATACAAAGCTCTCTACAACAGCTAACTGCAAATGATGAAAGGGAGGAAAAACATGAGGTTAATTATTCATTTGTTGGGTTGTTGGATGAGTGGCAAGGTTCATATATGGAATGGAGCATGAACTTACGTAATACAAATGACACAGATGGGGAGGGAGGAGTTACTGTTACTGACACAAGGAGCACAGGAACAGGAGGGACAGAAGTGAGAGACTGACAGAACATTGCGCCACAGATTCAGAACTACACATTAGAAAGATGAAAAAATTGTCTAAAGTTAACACATTTTGAATTCTGGACGCATTTTAGTGTTAAACACAGTTCAAAGACGGAATGTTGATAATGTATAATTTAGGACGTCATATCGAACAAGTGCCAAAAACAACAGAGGGTGTTTTCTTTTTACCATACCATATTTATTTATAAAGCGCTTAAAAAAGCAATACAAGATCATCACTAAGTGCTGTACAACTGTAAAATCAGGATAAAACAAACATTGAAAACAATAAATGCATAAAATTACATAAAAAAAAAACAGGGCAGATACACTAAAACTTTAATCTCATCTACTGAATCTTCTTGTTTACTATGAATCTATCTTTGCCATCCTGAGCATGATGCACGCAAGACACTATAAACAACAAAGCTTTTCCATAGTAATGTTTTTCATTAGATATTTATTACACCCGCAGTTTAGCAATAGATCATTTTAAATTTGAGCCACTAGGGAGCCTATCCAGATGAACTAGCTCTCCCTGTGTCTTGTTTGTGTTTTCCCCAATTTTCTTTGATAATGAACTGTTTATGCTTAGTCACCATTTTTGGCAACATTTTATTTTTTTCCTCAGCAGGCTCCTGATAGATGACATAACAATTATTTTCTCCACTCCACACGGACTTCATTACAGATAAAGAGGCCCACCTGCGTAAAACGTGTACTGGTTGTGGAACACATGATTGTAGTGCAGGAAATGAAATACAGATTAATGAAAAATATATGTAAATTGTTGTAACCACGTGTACAATTGTATATAACAGTGAAATGTTATGAGGGTGGCACAGTGGAGCAAGGGTTTGGCTCTACTGTTCAAATCCATCTCTGGAGTCACGCAACTCTGGTTTCCTCCCACAGCCCAAAGACATGCTCACTTGGTTAAATGGACACTCTAAAATGGCCCTGAGGTGTGGACAGGGTGTATTCCTGCCTCTGCACAATGACCTAACTGAAGATGTATTAATGTATCTATGTTGTTCTGAAATGTTATATATATGAACTTCAGTTGCTGAAAATGTGGTGCAAAAGGCATGTGTCGTTTATGAAATGGCGTGTGTTTCATGGGTTGGAACAAAAAGCTACATAACCCTGGCTCTGACCAGCAGCTAAATAATCTTACAACCAAATCTACTGAATTAACCTTTACAATCTAAATCACCATAAACAATACAGATTGTTTTAAATACAACAAATATGAACATTAATTACTGTTACATAGAGTGTGTATGTATATATATATATATATATATATATAAAAAACAGGAAATAGCAAGGACAATCGAGGAGAGCCAGTTTACCAAAGAAGAAATGGAGTTGATCTGGCACACGTTGCTGGAGTCCAGGTGCATTAGCTCCAGCCGTGTGCCAGATCAACTCCATTTCTTCTTTGGTAAACTGGCTCTCCTCGATTGTCCTTGCTATTTCCTGGTTTTGCTTATCATATATTTCCCCTCCCCTGTGAGTTTCTTTTGGCGCCCGCGTTTGTGATTTTGTTGTTGCTGTTCATTGTGTTTTGTTTCTCTGTTTACAGATTTATTTTCGTTTGATCTCCAGGTTCGTTGATGCTTTCTGTTTTGGATTTTTCCAGTATTTCTTTTTCTTGTGTCATATTATCATATTCGCTCCGCATCATCCTCATCACGGCACTTGGGTTCTGCTCAACTCGTCATACATAACATATGCGCTATAAATGTTTATCTTTAGGTATTTATAAATGTACTTATCCCACATATCATCATAAGGATGGATAAATTAAGAGTGGAATGAATGTTTACATAATGCTGTATAGAAAGAAGGCGCATGGACTGATGATTGAAAGTTCATCAGAACAACTGGGTTATGGATTAAAAAAAACAAAAACCCAATAGGTCTCACTCTCTGTTGTGAGGGTAGCTTATTTGAAAAAAAGAAAACAAACAAAAAACTTGAACAAAAACACATTTTGGAATTTTAACTTCATTGCAAAGTTAAAATTTGCAATGAAGTTGAAGAAAATAGTGCATTTAAAAAAATGTTTCAAGAAATGGCAGTTTTGCGATTTTAAAAAATCCATCACATTTGCAGTAAGTAATGTCATACTTTTATCATTACTGCAGTAGGCCACATCAGAAAATCACAATTTTATTTTATTATTTTTGTGGTTCAGATTTTGGTTCCAACCAAGCAACCCACACATTGACCAATCAGGTGTCTGCAGGAAAAAAAAACAAAAAACAAACAAAAAACAAAAGGCTGAACCAGTCCTGCACTTAATAAATTAAAAGTGAGTGCAATGAAGTGATGAGTTATGTAGCTTCATGAAACATCACCTTGGCGTGTTCATGGCAGTTTTGACTGCAAAGTCTGACGAAAAACAAGCTGTGAATGAAACCACGCGTGTTGCTGTTTCATATGTAATGCCAAATCAAATCGTGTTGCACTGTTTCACAAGTGTCGCATAGCACTCATCTTAATCTGTTCTGAAAAAGTCTCCTTGACAGCCGTCAATGTGCTGTGCATGAGGAGTGAGAATTGGAGGCACTACTTGAACTAGTGGTGGGATTGGAAATCTCAGGGGACAGAATCAACAGTCAGCTTCGTGAGGACAATTTGGTTGTTCATTATAATAGGCCCAAGTTTGGTTCAGAGTCCTGGTTAAGGTTAGCCATTTTATGGATGGTTCAGTTAAGGGTGAGAGGCTTGGGAAAGCATTATGTCAATGAACGGTCCTCACAGAAACAGTAAAACAAAAGTGTGTGTCTTCCGGACAGATGTGTGGGGGGAGGGGCAAAGCTGCAGAGATGTGATGTTGGTGTGAATAGACCCATAGGCAAGTGGCCGCTTTCTTAATCCTCTTACAGTATGAATGCCTGTGCGTGTATACGTGTGTGTGTGTGTGTATGAGTGTGTGTGCATGTACAGCGGCAAACATGTTTGCATCATCTACATATGTTAAACCAGCTGCTGCCGATCAGATCACATGTGACATCATCAATGTTGCAAAGGAGATTATCATCCAAAGAGATACCACTGTGAAATGATCACCTACATACTGTACACACATCCAGATTGCCCTCGCCATTATCATGTTTAATATTATTCACACTAACCGTCATTTGAAGATTTGACGTTAGTCTTCATAAAAACAAATAAAGAAATGAAAAACTGAGATGTGAGAGTTCCGTCATGTGTGTCACACACACAGCTACACACACCTTCATGAAGCATGTTTCCACCAGCACATCTGCATGTCATCTTAGTTAGTCACTGCATGAACACACTTATCATTACTAGGAAGAATTAGGTGATTAATAATGAATAAATTATCAAATTATAGATAAAGAAATGATTGACTGGATTAAAGCTCCAAGTTTATATTTTCACACGAGAGAAGACATTTTAGAGGATTGCTTAGTCAAAAATGATTGATCAAATCACGCTGTACAAAGACAATACAAAAGACAGAAAATTTTGACTTAATAAAACATACAATCTAACGACTGAAATAAATCAACATTCATGTGTTTACAGTGATGCGTGTGCTCGAAGTATGCTTCCTTCAGAACATTCCTAAATGCATTCTTTCTGTGGACCAGAGGTTTCAGCAAAAAAAGCTTGTGTCCTCCAAGTAGCTAATACACAAAATTGTACACATTTAACCATTATTTTGGTTAGAGCAGCAATACAATGACAACATGTTAAGTCAAAACGTACTAAAAACTGAATCTCCCGACACACCCACAGCATTTCCCATATGGCTCCTGGGTAGGAGGCCCATTCATAGGTCCAGAAAAAAACTGCTAGTCAGTAAGTGCCCGGTAACGGTGCGAAGATTGATCAGATTAAGCAGTGTACATGCTCATCGCACATCTCTAGTAATAATATGCTGTCCTCACCAAGAAGCAACCTTGCTGTTAGGCAGAATATATGAGTCTTGCCTTGTACAAGGCCACCAATGACCTGTTGACATATACTGTACATCTTCATCATGAGATGATGGTTCTATAGCAATGTGTGAAGTTGATAGATATATATAATATAAGGAAAACTGGCTGTTGTTGCGCTTCAACATGCACCTGTTCCAACAGCATCACATCCTTCACGGCCAGTGTGGCTCAGGTTTGACTGGCACAGTCCTGATTGGTCAGGCAGCTTCCACAAGAACACTCCAGTTCCCGGGAAACCCACTGTAGTAAGCACCTTGCACCCTTCTTTGTTGCTCTCAAAGGCAGGAATGTAAACCAACTCTTTGAATCGCACCATTCACGATATCTTCTAACACAGCTAAAGCAGCCATTTTAAGTCTTTTTTGGCACCACTTTGGCATTGCTGCGCAGGAATTTGCAGTCACTCAAGTAGTTGCAAATACTCTCGTAGTAGGAATAAAGACACCAGACGGAACGGTCATGAAAAGCCAGAGCAAGATACTGAGACCAAAACAAAGATGTAACATAACAGTCTTAGAGAACAGTGGTACAGTAGGTGATCCTGTTAGATTGTGTAGTTCATCAACTGTGTGTGCCTCCCTTCTTTCTATAAAGGATGCTGTCACTAATGGCTCTGGCCTACTTCCTGCAGCCATGACAATAGTCTTATCTTTCCCTTTAAACCAAATGCACAACAAAGACGGTGCAAAGACACAAAATATCCTCTGCTGCACATACACTTACTGTGCTTGTGGAGAGGAAGTGTGTGCATCTGATCTTAACCATGTGCTGATAACTTTGCCAACTTACTCTGGAAATCAAAATAGACTGGAATAAGAGACACCAAACCTGTGTGGGAAAAGAAAATACATCAACAGGTAGAACTGATAAGTACTGTTTTTCTCTCTGCTCCTTCTCTTGCTGACGAAAGCATTGGTGTTGTATGTGTGTTTGATTTTCGATTGAAATAAAATATCGTAATCATTCATTCATTAAAGTTTGGTGGGCATTTTGGGGATTCAATCACCTGGAATGACTATAAAGCTAAATGTTGTAATTCAAAAGCTTTTTCCCTTGTTTTCATCTCTGCTTATTAGCCACCCAGACTGCATCGCTTCATAATATCACATATGGGAGGGTCAGAGGCTCATTCAAAATTCATACACAGAGAAGCAGGTGACCGTTCAAACACATGCACGTGAATATTGTTATGTTTTGTTTTGACTTTAGTTTGCGCTTTGTCTTCCTTTGTTCACCCTTTAATGGAGCACACATGGTTCCGTGCACACATAGTCTCATTCCTGCATCAAAAATATTAGTGCCAATTTGAGGATAAGGAATTTATATGAACTAGGACTCTCTTACTTGGTTTAAGCAGGCTTTTAGCTAGGGGGGCATCTGGGCATCCTGAGGAAGCCCTGAACTGCAAAACATGAAAAAATGGGCACCCAATTTTTCTCAGCTGGACACCCTGAATAGCCAATCATTAGTGTCTGTATAATGCCATACTCGGAGTTTCATCACAATAGTTTCTATGAAAACTGTTTTTTCGACTGGTAATCTTGCAGAATTGGATTGGAAGCTCCTTGACCGATCTGAAAGTGTTACTGAGGCAACAGCTACAAGTACAGAGTTCATCTCTCTTAACGTTATGTTATTTGACTGAGATGTTGGTTTTTATAGAAAGGTTATTTTTGTACAAAGCAGGTTGTAAAGTCAGTCGTTGACATGGCGTGTCGATTAATGACAAACTAACTGCACTTTTTGTATCTGTTCTAAATGTGATTTAAAGGAAGATTTTACTGACACTAGAGTGACCAATAATGCTTTCCTTATGCAATTTCTTCACTACTGGAAGAATACTGAAGATATTTTCTTCAGAATAACCTCAGAGGGACTGAAAAAGCTCAAAACATGCTTAAAGGATAACACTGCAAGGTCGTGCCCTAAAAAATAACAAGCCAAGGATGGAGAACACACTCTCCCTAGAAATCCACTAGATATGTTTAAATGATGCCTACTAGAGTCCGTTCCGATGCAGTCTTCATGGTCCAAAAACGTAAGTAAAGTCCAGAGGCAGACCCAGGACTCACTGAAGAGACGGCTGGACTTGTCTCAACATCATTATCGCAATGCTGTGATTGGAGTAAAGTTCATGTTTGTCTCGCTCTTTTAAGCGAGAAGTGACTTCACATCTTCACTTACACATCCTGCCTGTCCATCATCTGTCACTCACATTTAGCCGAGCGAGTGAGTGAAAAAAACAAGACACTCGCACCAGCATCAGTCAACCCTGACAAGTAGCAGCCGTCGCGCTGACAGCTCGCGATGGTTGACAAGTTCATCTGAAGGAGAAAGAAGATTGATTCTTTATGACTGGTTTCAGAGAAAAAAGTAAAAATGAGATATTGTTTGGCAGTTTCTGCATAATTTTATAATAGGAAAAAGTTATATACCTTTGGAATACCAAAAGCGAAAAAAAGAGGAAATAAATGTGGGAATGCCAATAGGTTAAACTGGAAATTCAGAAAGGGGAAATAAAAAGGAAAAATGAATAGGAATAAATGTACAAGTATACTTGGAAATGCGCTTAAATAGAAATAAATGTAATTACGTTTATTTCCTCATTCTGCTGCTCCCAATCTTTCCACATAGTGCGTCTGAAGAGGAAGACATGCCCCCCACAGAGTAGCTGAGCCATCACCTCCAGGAAGAGAAGAGTCGGTAGCATGCGAGTTACTGTTACCAACTGACAACTATAGTGGTTCAAGCTGGGGATGTCCCCATACCACAGATATAGGCTTATTTCGCTATGCTCGTACTTGTCAAGTACTTGCTCATGACAGCACCCGATAACTACAACAGTATTCCCTTGCAATGTCCCATGGATTCAGTGCGCAACGCATTTTTACAGGGTTGTCAACTATGGGCTGGGGCCTTGGCTTTGGACATCGTGTTTCAAAATCCTAGCCAAAAGCCTGGAGGTGTAGCAAAGCAATAGACTCAAAGCCATGTAAGTCTTTTTTTTCTTTTTAGATCCAAATCTCTTTTTCCTCCTTTCATCATCTTTTACCATTTTTCCAATGTTCAGATCACGTAGGAATTTTGCATTGAATTGTGAACCTTTCTCATTTGTCATCCATGTTTAGTAGGGTGCTCCGATGTTCTGATCAGGGTTTTTGCTACCGATCACTGATACCGATCAGCCAGAGTGCCGATCACCATTGATCACCGATACAGATCACACCATATAACATACAGAACACGTGGACTGAGTTTTAATCAAAGTGACGAGACCTCCTGAGTACATGATGTGAAAACATCAACCATTAAATCATTTTAATTCACACACGTTTTAATATACCTCTTCAAGAAGCCAAAAAATAGAAAAAAAAAACTTGTGTAGCAACTATTGCAGCAACTATTGTGTCAAAAGGACAGCTGAAAAACATTTCATTTGATGTGAGACGTCTCACGTTTGATGAATCTCTTGAGATGTCCGTGAAATATTTACATACTGTAGTATGTAGTGGGACTCAGAGAGCACTGCATTTATGAAAGTTTCCACTCTGGATGTTTTCAAACATTTCACATTCAGGTGGCTAACGAACGCTGCACCCGACTCCAAAACGGCGACAGACTCGGTCATTTCCGTCTTCGCACGAACAACACCTGAGAAAGACTGGTCTTATTGATTATTTCTTGGGTAATAAGCTTAGCGTTCCGAATGTCACAATCGGACCAGCAGGTATTGCTGAGGAAACAGCAGTCCTACTTTCATGAGCCCAGAAAACGCGCTGCGTCAAGTGTTGCCGCCTTAAATGCTGTGTTTAATTTGAAGGCGCTTTCCTGCATCACTCCCAAAGCATCAAACAGTAAATTATTGCAAGTGGACTTCTGCATCTGATGTTGCATCTAAAGTCAGCCGTGTGCCTGCATGTTATGTGATGAATTTTTGTATGCATTCAATTCTGTCTGACACCACACTCCTCAGAACCACACACCCTTGACCAACAGCAATACATAACCACCAATATTACACTTGGGCCTGAAGACTGCTCTTGAATCCTGCTGTTCATGTTCGTAGTGCCTTTTGCTGCCACTCAGAGAGAAGCTGGCAACAATCTCTGCAGCTAAAAATACACTGGGATAAAAAATAAAAATGCAGTGAGCGCAAGATAATCAGGCTGCAAACGCTGCAACAACTGCAGGAGAGCAGAGTGAATACAGGCACACACAAAGATCAATGCGTGTGCATGGTTGTGAGTGCACGTGTATCTATGTACAGATGTACATAGTTAACAGAGGGGAATGGCTGTGATGTTATTTGCACATTTATGTGCATAAGGGGTCATACTAGACTTCATTCTGGACCTCACATGTATTCTCACGCTCACTAATACATTATCTCTCACAAGGGCTTCGGGTGGTCAGGTGATGCTGTTAAGGCTCATTTACACCTCGTTGACTTAGCCAGCATATAACAGTTCTCAAAAATGGTGGCATGGACTGAAAAATCTATGTTTTGTTGGCTTTATATGTAACATATGAACTTGAAAATGATCATTAGCTCAAATAGAACATTCCAACCTCTACCAACAAATGCGTAGGTGTTGCTGGTGTTACAGTGTGTGCGTTGCATGTAAACACCTTGACACAGCCTGTAAAATCTGTGTGTTGGTGATTCACTGTCAGTGCACATATGCATGATGTCATTTGTTGTGATTCTTTGACAATACAGGGCATTTAATTAAGTTCATTCAGCACAACCAAATATTTTTTTAAGATGCAGTCACCCGTAAATAAACCCAAACATGTGCCGCTGCTTAAGGCAAACAGCTAATATGCCCTAATTTGCAGTTCAGGAATAAAAACGGCACAACAAAGAATAGTAAACACCACCTCCTGTGGGGTTTTCTGTGCTCTATGATCAGAACTTGGGGTGGCTGAAGAACCTAGACTTAATTTTTCTAGAGTTGGGCGATACGGACAAAAAAGTTGTAATTTTGGCGATAACGATAATTTTCACGATAAATACACTTTCATTCTATTCCATGTGTTGGACACACTACAGTCACTCTTGAAACTGTTTTATGATGAAACTTATTAGTGGAGTTTGTCTCCAACATCATTATTTGTTTATGTTATAATACTTAACTAAGTGTAATGATGAGAAATTCAATGTTTCATGTTTCTGGTAGAACCCGGTTGTGTCTGACAGACTGCTCCGCCAGTTTATTTAGGGGTTAAACTGAGCCGTCTACCTACTGCATCTCATGTGTCTTAAAGCAGCTGTGTGTAAGTTGAGAATATTTGCTTTCGGCGGCGCCACAAGTAAATGAGTGCAATAGCAAGCTGTGCATTAAGCTGGGTCTCCGGTCCCGCCCCCATCCCACAAGGAAACAAATAGCAAAAAATGTAACCACAGATGGCAATACACAACACTGTCCAGCTTATACTTGCAAAGGCAACTCTAGAAGCATCTATCATTCAACATCAGAGATGGAACTCCGTTAAGTAGCTAGTGAGGAGAGGCAGGATCCAGCGAGAGGCGGAAGCAGCTGCAAGACCGTCAGACCCAGATAATAAAACTTTATTTTCACTGCACGTTTCAGAATGAAGCAAAGGGGAAAGTTTGAACATTTATTGATTAGGTGACAACAGACTTTTAGTTGTGAGAAATACAGTAAATCTGTAAGATGCAGCCGTCATCAGGGTCAGTCTCCTTCACATGTCTGGCTGGGATGCACTAAGGAATGCAGTACAGTCCCCAGAGCAACGGACATCAGTCATTGTATTGTTTCTTATGGGATTCTTCTGTGAAAAACATGCTGAAAACCTTCATGTTCATCTCATCTGCTCTCATTTAAGCTGTGGTGGTGCGCCACCATCGTTTACAGCGCTGTAGAATAATTAAGACAAAGGTGCAACTCTTTTCCTCTCTTGCTTTATTACATCATGACTGTCATGTGTTTCAATAAGGAGCAGACAAACAGTGATCAAAGCGTGAGCAAAACATCCGTTCACATCTTTATTTCGAGTTGACTGTGGACACTGACGTCAGAATTAGAAACTATCCTTATTCAATCAGTTCCAGAACAATCGCCAGGGATGATAAAAATGTGGCACTGGTCGTGTCTCTCAGCAACACCGAGCAGGTCTGCAGATCAGAGGACTCAACGGCAGCAGCTACAGATAGAACATAAGATATAAACTCTTACACAGAATTGTCATTGTAGAGATTGTAATTAGCGGTATATTGTGTATGATAACTTATCACCCATCCCTAATATATTCTGCTCATCTCAGTAGCCCAGTGCTGCGGGAAACCTTTCTTACTGGTACAAAATCAGATGAGTGGAAGATCATGTACATGTTTCAAGAACATGTCACACCTAATATTGCACTCTAATTTGGTTTCATGTGATTTGAATGAGGTTTGCACACTAAAGCAACTACTGTTATTTCTGGGTGTCTTGACATGACACACATTCAAACACAGAAAACCTGTGTCACGGTGTCAAATTTCAATCTCACTTGAAACTTGACACCTTGGACCAGGTCACCAGCAGAAATGTATTATTGGGCGCCAGTGGCAGCTGCACCTCATTTCCCCTGATCCACCCTCAGCTTCTTAAGGAGTAGCTGGATGACAGTGCAGTGCCAGATAATGATCATTTCATGTCGCGGCATGCTGATCGTTTTGTTATTTGGATCGCTGTTTTATCTCCTGCACCAGTACCAGTATGTTTGATCCTGACCTTGATTTCTCGTTTTTTTTTAGTTCCTGTTCCACCTCGTACCCAGTCTATCTTGTGAGCTCTTTTGTTTGGACTTTGGACTATTCCACACTTCGGTCGTCATTTATTCTCTGTTGGAGACAGAGAATAAAGATTATTGACTTTGGGCTGCGTTCCGTTTGTGTTGGCTCTGCCATTTTTGTCTATTAAAGGTTGTGTTCTTGTATTTACCGCCATGCCTCTAATACTACCTGCGTATGACTCTCCTGTCATTTCTGAGCCGCTTGACAATGAGTCCCCTGTGCTTCTGCTCCATGGTGCATATGCCTTTGATGGAAACCCAGACAAACCTTTCATACCATGCAGTATATTCGCTTTGCATGATTATTTAAAGCAAATATGGTAGAATTTTCAACGAGTCCAACGCCCAATGGACTGGTTAAATATTCAAGCATTGAAGCGTTATAATTAGCTATCTCACCACTAGTGGTTAGCACTCTCGCCTTGCAGCAAGAAGGATGTGGATTTGATGCCCGGGTCGGACCACCTTTCTGCTATGTGTAACGGTCACTATGGATTGATGGACACAGTAGTAGGATGGATGCTCACCAGTTTAACATGTATAAATCACCTGTTAAAGTGAGTCATCTTTTTGACCGTGTTGTTACACTTCCTTGACCATTCAATATGACTTCAGAACATTGCTGAACTGGTGATGCGGCAGTGGGCGTGAAAAGCCTCCTCTGGGGTTTTGTGTATCACCACATGACCATGAGTGTTCAAAAGATTAGGGCGTGGTCTGGGGCTCTCAATGGGCAAATGGACGATTCACTGAGTGGAGTCGATCACAAAATTCTTATTGTATCCCACACTGTTCATTGTGAAGACCCTGAGATGCTGACTGAGAGATTGGGAGGTTGGCTTCTAATTGGGAAATTCTCTATATTACACCATGGGATTGAGGATGGGACGGTTTTGAATAGTCCTGCTAAGTGTGTAGCCTGAGCTGCAAGGATCCAGCACTGCCTGCTATCAGTATACAGTAGAATTCATGTACAGTCCTTACAGTGGCGGACCGTCAGGGCCAGCAAGGCCTTCTCTGGTGTCCTAACATAACCGGAAATCATATGCATATTTATGACAAAAGTGAATTTCATTTTTAATGTATTTTCCCAAAATATATGATATATAGTACATATAATAATCATATTCATGCCATAGTATATCCGAGTTTTTCTCTTCATCCTATCGGTCCAAGGCCAAGCGCAGGTGCCCTCAGGCTGAACAGAAACATAGAGTGGCAATAGCCAATCATATCACAAGTTGGGGACAGTGAGGTCATATAGCTGGCCTCACGTTGAACGTGACTTGTAAGCGTCCAGTGATTGGATACTCATACCGTTATTTCCAGACTAACCGCCACTCTTTTCTCGCTCTTGGAACCCTGTGGATTAAACATATACGGATTTTTATGGGCAAACTAGCTTCACAGCAATGAAAACACAGATGTTTGGTGTCATTCCAGCGTGTATCGTGTTCTCTGCCCCTGCATTTCCCCAGCATCTACAGCCACACCGGCGCGATAACTAGGCGGAAGAAGTTCACCACTTCCAATCAAGCGGCTACGGCAGGCTTGGCACTTGGTGAGTGCAAACGCTTGAGATATTTATTTTGGGGCACTGTTGCAGGTGTGTTATTCTACTCTGACATGTTTCTTGTGCTGCTGTCAGCAAAGTGTGGCCGTCTCGTCTTTCTGATCCAAAACAGAGACTTTGCAAATGAGAGTACAACAGGGCTTCCGCCACATATGAACTAGCCTGGCGGTGCGGCAAAACTTACATGAGAGCTGCCACAGCATCAGTAAAGTGATATTTTTTTTAAGATGATATCTCACGTCATCAAATGTATTAAAGGGTTTGTTTTTGCGTGTTATTCGCAGAAATATCCCAGAAGAAACATCATATAAAGTCCGTTGCTGGTGGAAGTCAAGTCACAAATTCCAGAAAGACATATTAGGAGACGGACCGCACAATGTTTGGTAACAGCAAAAACCGAATTTTTGCTGTTACCAATTCAGTGAGTGACAAAACAGTCCTGTCTGTTTCTCTTTTTTATCCCCTTTTTTTGGTTTTTGTTTTTATTAATATGTGGGTAGGGGCCGACTTGACTGAAGGCCTAGGTGTAAAATGCACGACTCGTCACTGAGACTGTTGAGAATGCAGGGTTAGGGTTAGTTCATTGCGTTCATTTTTTCATCTCTTGCAGTTTAGGGCTCCCAGATAGCTAAAAGCCTGCAGCCGGCTCTTCTAACCTCCCATAGTGGTAGGCCTGTTATGATCATCAATAAGTGAATTGATCACACGATACATTTTTCCGGCTAAGATTTATTGCCACATGCACGCAAACGGGTCGCTGTTGCATCACTTCTCTCACTAAAGCAGCATTTTTAACTATTTAATTCCACAGTGAGGAGTGAGACACAATGCCTTGTAAATGTGATAAAGAGCTATTCTGCAGGAAATGTAACTTTCTACTAGGGCTGGACAGTTATGGCAAGAAATGATAAACACGATTATTTTGATTCACATCATAATCACAATTCTTCAAATGATTATTAACGATTTAATATTTTTCTGTCAAATTTTATTGAACAATGAACTACAATTAATGTATAAAACATCAATAAGAATTTAACAGTTATATTTAACTTTCACCATGTAGGTTAAAGGTTTCTCTCTCGACACAATATGTTAATATGTATGGTTCGACTTCAGAGAGAACAGTGGAGATGGAAGACGATATTTCGAGTTGCAAAGATTTTTCTGTGGTTTAGATGTTGTAAGCTGTGATTTCACATTGCAAGATTTTTTAGTAATTTTACATGAGATCATGAGACAAGAAGTCACTCCGTTGATTATGAAATTTCCATATTCGAGCGCTCTTCTTGCGTCTCTGCAGCGTGATGAATAACAAGGAGATTGATTTTTATCAGCCCTGTCTCAGGTTGAGCGTGAGAGGTTGTTGTGCATTTATCCACTTCCAAATAATCATTGGTTTTTGAAAAATCTCCAACAAGCAGCTATAACTGCTGTAGTATCTCAAAATGCTGTATGAGTGTCTGCTCCTTGGAGGTTCTGATTCTGAAAACCATGACCCCGTTGTACAGACGGCCGAGTCGGGAGCTAACAGCGGCTAATATTAGCGTCCCCCGCCGTGTAAACAGGGGCTTGAGCTCTCTTGCTGACAGGCAGAGGGTTGCTCCTACAGGCTCACTCTGTGTAGCGCGCTCACTGTGTCTTCCAGAGCAGCTTCACGCCGCTCAATTTTCACGAGGACGAGGCGTGGTGAAGCCTTTGGGTGCATCGGGACAGAATGAGCGAAGCTGGGTGACGGGCGTTCAGCTCAATAACTGTTTCATGACGATTACCACATTTTAAAAACCGTAGGAAGACATAACCTTACTAACTACTTTCTAAAGATACTCACATACGTACTAAATTGATGCCCTCGGGGGGTCCTAAACCCAAACTGCCGATCATTCACTGTTTTGTTTTTTAACAATTTATCCATATTTTTGTAGAAACTATTTCTCAAATTTTGTTGTAATGCAGCAATAAAAAACACTGTAAGCACTCAAGTTTTGCTTATCACCTTGTTTGTGACGGAGGATGACCTTTGCGACCTTCATTCTATGTTGCCGCTCGTAGTTAGAAATGTTATGTATGTCACAGGCTCACATGAATGTTTCTTTCTCTTCTTCTTCCTCCAATTACGTTGCAGTCCACAGGTGTCAAAACATGATATGAAATCCATGAAATCAGTAGCGTTAACGTAATAAGGTAACTGGATTTTTTTTCCTATATTCTTCTGGGTTTCCCTGGTGTTACACTTCTTATCCCTATATTTGAAACTGTAGTACTCCTACTACCGTTCACTGACTGGAATACAGGCACAATGTATCCACTATCAATCAAGGCCAGAGACTGAAAGAACCAACTGAGTCAGGGGCCACATTCCAAACATCGTTTTAATGTGAGGAGGAGTTTGTATAATTACTTCTATGGATGATCCCTCCTCTCCAGTGTCATGATAACATATCCTAATCTGGTCCTAATCCGACCGGTGCATCAGAGCGCAGACCACCATGAAGCTGCTGCGCTCATGTGAACATCAACCATCCAGAGTCGGGCATCATCACACGCAGACACGATTCAACTTTTGACTGCTGAACACATTATTGGCTTTATGCAACTTAAGATGATTTCCAATATTTAGTTCCATATAAACATTGTATTAATTCATGACATTTCTCACAGATGGCTAGAACTAACAGAAACACATTTTATACCCCTGCTCCAGAATCGATCCATCATTCAATGATTTTTTCGATGAATTGATGACAAAAAAATTAAAAAGCTATAATTCCCGCCCTGCTTCTTAAATGTCTTCGAGCTGTTCAAAGTAAAGTAATAAAAATAACAATAATAATAATAATGACCCAATGGACTAACACAATGAACATATTCATTTATGTTTCATACCTTCCAATCATAGACTTTTTCAAAATAAAGTTACAGAAAGATGGATATTTTTGTTGAAGTGGATGTGAGAACATTGAATCATTTACTTTAAGAAGACAGGCACAGAGCGCGGTATTCAAACTTATTTTATTTCATTGATTTAGGGATTTGTTTACGACCATTTAATCAAAGTGTTTCAATGTAATGTGAGTTAGTTTCGACCCAAAATACATGAAGACTAGAAACGGGGACTGTTGTTTCATGTATTCACCTTTGTCTCCCTCATACACACGGTCCACATCACAAGTTCACAGGAACAGAGTTCAGAATCTGAACTACTGTGAAATTTGTTTGATGGAAATGTTTCATAAAAATAATTGTTGAATTGAATGTTTATGGGATCTCAAACGGCTCTATGGATGCTGAAAGCAAGCGCTACAGCCTGTCATCAGTTCTTCTGCATGTAAAGAAGCAGCCGGACATCAGTGCAGAAGTTTTACAGTCTCAATCGCGGCGTAAACGAATGAATCCTGAAAGCACCACTGCCTGGCGATGCACCTGACTAGTGTTGCGACAGAGTTAGAGTGGGAGAAAGAGGCAGCGGATAAAGGTATTTCTGTGATTTTGTTGTACATTTACCATAAGCCATTCACGAAAATTTACTTCATTTAAAGTCCAATAATATTTTGCATTATTCGCCGAATGGTTGTCTCTGTTGTAGTTGCTGGAGCTGTGGCATACTTCCATAAACAACATGAATGAAGCGTCAGTGTAACACTAATGCTCAACTCATGGATGAACAAGAATTCTGTCATTTATGAGCAGTGCACCACTTCCAGACGCGAGTGCACAGCCACAACAGTGGATCCTTGGTCAGGGCCAAAGCAGCAGTATCTTGAGACTGTTTAATCTCCCTTTCTGCAATGGATGTTGCTGACAGTGAGACACCAGTTGTAGTTTTCTTGAAGGGTTGACCCAGCAGGATGACAAGTGCAGACTTTCTTGTCTTTGGACAGTAAAGTCACTGTTGTTACACCACCTCAACTCCTGCCGCCCGCGTTTTCCCCTCCTGGGTTTGCCCCTGAGCCACTTCAGTAGCCTCCCTTAAAGCCACAGCCTTGGACTGTAGTTATGCATAAATGTGTTGCGTTTTTTTTAGGTGACGGACAAAGTTAAGATTCAAATCTGGGATCAAGAACTGATGAGACATTTAGAAGGTCTTTGTCTTCCACAGACTTGTATCTTTTAGACAGATCTTGGTGGAGGGCTCCTTTAATTCCTCGAACCAGAGGTGAATCTCCAATAGAGCTTGTTGTGTCACTGAGAAGTTGAGCATGAAGTGAGGCAATTACTGAAAGCGTGGGACTCTTCTCACGCACGTTTGTAGCCACAAGCATTGGCTTCAGCACTTCAACCAACTCTTCTGCACTTGAGATGTCTGTCTCTGCCAGTGCACAGTCAGTCAAATCCTTTCTTACCTGTAAGAAAACAAGCAGAATAAAACATTGATGGATTATTATTATTTTTTGGCTATGAATTTAAATTATTAAATGCTTACTGCCATTTCTGAATTATCAGTGGTAGTTTAATAGAGTAGATGGGTGATAAGAATACAGTCATGTTGTTGTGTGTTATTAGCTTAAATAGTTGTTGCATTAAAGTGCATTGCTTCAGATTGATGAGTGACAAACAAAGACATACTTAAGAATATGAAAAAAAATCTTACCTCAGGAGATACGAGGGCAGCAGAGAGGCTGTTGTTCGAGGAAACCTAGAGACCATTTTGTAGGCACTATTCCACCGAACAGACATGTCAGTGAGGAGCTTGTGCTGGGGTAATCCAAGGAGTCTCCGATTCCTTTTAAGTGCTTTTGCTCCCATCGTGCTGTTATGAAAGAAGATCGAGCTCCTTCTAACCTTTGGAAGTAGCCAGACGGCAGAGTTTACTTTAAATGCCCGTTGTGATGCAAGGTTTAGTACATGGGCAAAACACTGTACATGCTGGTAACCTGCATGAGGATGGGTTGTTTTGAGGGTGGGGGGCACTTACACAGTCTGAGGGGCATCAATATAAATTAAATGTGCATCAATTCATTTTTTCAAGTAAATACTGTCCATTTTATGTGTAAATATGCAGTATATAATTATTTAACTCACACGAATCACATGATGTCTTCCTTCTGCTGTTCTGTTCCACAAGATTTTGTGATTTGTAAATTATAGTTTTCTAAATTTTGTTATTTGTTTTATGATTTCCATCATGAATCTTTAAATCAATGCATTGATTTTGTGAGTTATGCACAAGGTCAGTCATAAATGCAGTGGAACTACTAATTGGCATATAAGTTCTTTCAGTGTTACAGTTTTAGGTTTCTGGCCTTTGTCACCTCATTTATGGTTTTCGGCCAATAACCTCTAACCACATTCAGGTATACTGCCTTCCAGTCAGAGATTATGAACTCCAGCCCCCACCACCATCCTGGAACAGATGATTGAAATTGGACACCAACAAAGAGCTGCCTGTTCACCCCAACCGCAGAATTGGACACCTCACGCTGTTGACACGTCAACAACTACGCAGTCACAAAGAAGATTACCAGTTCAGACGGTTCCTCTAAAAGAAGCTGAGATCCTTCATCGTGACCAGCAGACAGCTGCAGACAGTCTATCACCACTGTTGTCCCCAGCACACTCTTTGGAGCGTCAACACAGATGCTGATATTAACAAGCTGAAAACTAGGAGAAGAAGCCTCGCTCCGTTATTGGAAGAGAATAGGAGTGTGAAGGAGATGATGGGGAGGAGGATCGTAGAGAAAATTGAGAGCATAATCACTAATCCCTCTCACCCTCTTTAAGACGAGCAGTGGCAGATGGCAAACACATTCAGTCATAGAATCATCATTCCCACAGGACCGAGTGGTACTGTACAGGCTTTTAGCTACGGAAGCATCCTGGGGATGCCTTAAACTGAAAAACATGAGAAATTGGATTTTTTTTTGGATTTTCAGCAGGACACCCTGAATTTCCAGTCATTATTGCCTGTATAGCAAGGTGCAAGATCAAAATGTGCTGCTTCTCATGCCTTTGCGGAGTCTGACTTTGCAACTGCGGGCGGCATATTATAGACATTATAGACGGCATTTATACACATTTCAGAAGTCAAGAAACTCGTATTTGATAGGTTGACATGGCATTGAAGAGAGCTGTTGAAGCAGAGTTTCATGGTCGTTCAGATTTTAAAATTTCAGGCTTGCCACCGAACCAGTATCCTAGCTGTTCCACTAATCCAGATTTATCTATCTATCTGTCTCCTGGACTTCTGTGTTCGCTCACACTTTCACAGTCCTTTAACTTGGCTGACATTCAACTGATCACCTGATTTTTTTTTCCATTTCACAAGGTTTAGCTGAAATATGTGTCGGGAGGGGATGATGATCACCCTGAACGATCACTCTGCCAGTAAGAAAATACATTTTAAATGATTGACTCTCATTCTCACTTACACTGCATGCAACAGATTGGGATGGGATTAAGATGGGCCAACCACCAGAAGAAGGATAACGGTTCTAGTTGATATTGGTCAATGGTCTTCTTTCTTTAACCTTTTAACATCATTTTTTGTCAAAATTAAATATTTTATTTTCATTTGAACAGTGACACTTCAATGATCAATGCGGTTTAGGATACTTGTATCTGTATTTCCCTTTCACAAATGTATCCTAGTATACCTGTTAGAATCTCTTGCATATGCATGAACTGGGGTAGGTACTCGCGCACCATCTTGAAATATATTGGCCAGTGAGGGTTATGAAACTGCTCTGCCCTCGCGTTTTCTGCCATCACGTGGTAAACTCAAGCACTGCTAATGGCTTTTGGCGCTACCCCGGACCCAGCGAGTTTTGAGTAGGAAACGTGAAGGATAGGGATGGGATAGACTTATTGTACACGATATATCGCCAAACACAATCTCCACGATGACAATTCTGCATTTAACGCTAAATTTGATAAACATGCAGCTTACGTGCTGCATTGGACTTACGCACGTGAACATGACGAGACCGCGAGAGCGCAGTTGACTCACCAGCTCCGCAGAGTTTGACAGCCGACATCGGCGTGTGACAGTTGTGGAGAGTTTGGTACATGATAGGGCATATTAATACTAGTATCATATTGACATTCAACAGGAAATTAATGAAGGATTCATAGTAAATGATAATAAAGATCCAGACACAGAACACCAGATGTGACTGCTCATGGGACTGGTGCATTATTAGAAATATGACATTAAAAATTCACCCAAAAGATGCTGCTGTTTAATACTAATGCATTTTGATGTTATTATCAAAATAAAAAAAAAGATATTCTCAGCCACTGAAAATGTAAACAGAGTGCTGGTTACTGACTTCACAGCAACCTGACGGTCATTGCGCAGTATGTAAACAGTTCTCTGTGGTCTGTAGTACGTACGAGATGAGGTTCCCCTCCTCATCAATATAGTGAGTTGTCAGATTCGAGTAAGATTGCGAAGATGTCCACCTATCACTGTAGTGCCCACCCTGACTGCTGACTGAAGCTGACTTTTCACGTTTTCTTTTACTGACTGGTGCATGTTTGGGATAACAGACCTTTGCGAGACACCATAACGTAGCGTGGCTCTGTTACTTTCATTAGCCGCCTGAAGCCGTCGTTTTCAACGACGGAAGACGGGCGCATATCTTTGCAAATGAAGCCCGCAATCGCTTCAGTTATTTTGACAGAGCGTGCAGAATTACTCGGTAGTGGTAAAGTTCGCTCGAGTTTCATTTGTTGTGGCCCGGTGGATGGCTTGCAAAGGAGCGCTGGGTGATGTCGTGTCACGTGATTCGTGAAGTGGGTCGTATTTCCGCAATACTGCAACACTTCCAATACCTCCATTAGGCATAAAACATGCTAATTGCTATGCTTTTGTCGAGCGCATTTTTAGTTTGGTCGCGTCTGAACCCAAAATGGTGCCAGACCGTTGCTTTGAGCGTTTCAGGCGTTTTCAAACCCGGCACGTTGCTAGTGTTGCCACTGTGAGGAGGCATGTTGTTTTGACTTTGGTGTCCCAGGTGCGCGCCTGCGTCAAAGGGGTTGGACTTCACCCGGAGAATAGGTGTTAACGTAAATTAATTAATCCGATCTTTGGACCTACGAATCGATTTTATGGAATTAATTTACGAATCGATTCAGAATCAGAAAATCGATTTTTTAAACACAGCACGAGTACATGACCGTAGTTTTAAAGTTATTTATATTTATTTTTTATATAGGGAACCTTTGATAATTTCATTGGTCGACTCTGAGTCTGTGGATCTGCGTTTATCTTATTAGATGGACCGGTCCTCATAGGATCTCCGACGCAGTCATCTACCTTGGTTCACATCAACACATGCAGGTCTCCCGCTGCGCTGGCGCCACGGTGAAACACCATGGTGAAAATAGTTGGATATTGGACGGACATCCGTTCTGGTATTGCCGTCGACGTCCTCTTCCGCTTCCCCATCAGGGTTCATTGATTACGGACACGCTCACAGAAGCGCTAATTAGTTAGGGACCATCAATAAATTCTAAAGCCGTCAAAGTATTAGTGAAATCTTCAACAAGACAATGAAAAACAACCATTTAAGGAGAGTGAATTATGAAAAGGTTTTTCATCGCATAAGACAAAGGACTGACAGTTTGTATTATGATTTGGAGAATAGAACATAACCAAATGATCATTTATTCACATAATTTCTAATATTTCTTCAATAGCATCTAGGAAATGTGTCCAGACTGGTCCTTAGTTAAAGTCAACTGTTAAGAGACATGAGATACAGCTAAGAGACGGCTCAATTTAACCCCTAAATAAAGCTGGCAGAGCAGTCTGTCAGACACCAGCGGCTTCTATCAGAGATGTAAAACATTGAATTTCTCATCTCTACACTTAGTTAACTATTATATTTAAACATAAATAACTTTCATCATAAAACATCATCAAGAGAGACTATATGGTCCAACACATTGGATAGAATGAAAATGTATTTATCCTGATAATTACAACATTTATCGTGATAACCTTTTTTGTCCATATCGCCCTTCCCTAGTGAAGGATAATCAAAAAAGCAGGAGACTAAGATTAAATCATGAAATCTTGCAATGAACTGGAGATGTTAAAGAACATCAAATCAACTCCAAATTAAGACAATCGACTTCTGTCTGTCTGTTGCCTTGTTTTGAATAAGACTGTCCCAAGTGCCGCTACTATGTGACAGAACCAGCATCAGTTAGGGACCATCAACAAATTCTGATTCGGCCAAAATATTATCATGCCAATGTAAAACAACCATTTTAGGAGACAGAAGTGTGAAGTATCACTGTCTCTTCACTCTAAGCTAACATAGTGTTAAACACACGCATATCAAAATGGCATATAACTGGAAAAAAAGTCGATGAACTCACATGTTTTGCGGTGACCATGAGAGCGGGTTGAATGTGTGGTGGTCTCAGTTGTGGTAGGTTCCCGGGTCCACATTGGCGTGGAATCATGAAGAACTGTTGGATTCAGAGATATGCTGGATGTCACCAATCCAATTCCAAAAGTTGTGCGCATGGATGTGGTGCTTGTAGTAAATCCTGCCGGTCCTCGACGATTCCCGGGATTTCGCTGGGTCACTTGGCTACGTCCCCCTTTTGGATATGTGGTAGATGTGCCTTGAGTTCTCGATCTTGACTCTGTGACAGTCCTCGTGTTACTGCCCTCAACAGTAGGAGTTGTTGTTGTTGTTGTTGTGGTCTCAGGATATTTAGGGATCCCACTGGGTTTGGAAAGAAAAATTGGATCCTGGCCAATCCGATTAGCATCCACCAGGTCCGTTGGCACATAATCTCGTACGGTTCCGACGATTATCCACTTGAGGAGCATCAGACTTAGCCCAAGACCAATGCAGCCAATGAGTAAGGGAACTGCACAAAGCCATGTCTGCTGACGAGGCCAGACTGCACAGCGAAGTGGGCCCTGGTTTTGGGCCTGGTCCTCCGCCTCTTCAACAGAGGCTCTGGGTCCCTCAGGCTCTCCCAGGATTACCGCCCCTGATACAGCTGGACCGGAACACTGGCTCATTCTTCCCTGACAGCCCTTATGGCTCATGGAGGGTGAATCCTGGTAGACACATCAGTAACCCAGCTAAGACATCAAGGAGAAAAGCAACCAGAAAAATCTGCGACTGACAAGCCTGAATAAAAAAAATATCTGACTGGAGAAAGATGGGGCAGCAATAAACGCTGACCCAGAAAATCTTCAAATGACTGTCATTAATTTCAGTGGAAAATCTGAGAAAAAACACCACCAACCTTCAGTGGACACGAACAAAGAACTTTGATGGCTTTGGCATCTGCCAGGAGCCTGGTATTGGTGCCACTGCAGTGGGCACCTTCACTACTTAACATGCACAGGTACCATCCAAGACAGAGCACGATTGTCTCATCAGGGAGAGAAATTTGCAAGGTGGCGCTAACCCTTCGTCTCTATGGAAAAATGCCAGTGTCTTCCACTTCAGTAAAATCCTCCGAATCCTTCAAAGATTCATGGATATCCCATCCTTGGTCTGTTTCCCTGGATTATAGAGCTTATTTCTATCTGATGGCACACACAATTGCATCACAATCAGACGGATCGAATGAATTTTACGTCAAAAAAGGCGGCAGGAAGAGGAGGGGTGTAGCTCCATTGCAGGGTGGATGGATCTGCAATCCTGCTGCATCTCGAGGTGGCCGTGGATCAGATTTCTGGGAAGCTTCTCGCTCAGCACCCTGATGTCTCGACGGAGCGCTGCGGCACAGAAAACCTCACGTCTCTTCACATTCCACCACAGGGGAACGACGGTGTGTCGACTTGATTCTCTTCACCATCCAGGAGGGAAAAAAAAAATCCCTTGTTCTGGCACCGTAGCATCCAGGCGAACGGGACCCGCGAAGAGCTCGCAAGAAGCGTGTTCGCCCCCACGTACGCCCTCGAATCATGTGCTAAAAAAGCAGTATCGGATCATTTTAGCCGCGGTGACGACGATGAATATCCAGCTGCCATCCATGAGCCGCCGTTCCGAACAGAGGAGGGAGGGGGAGGCAGCACAGCGGTCGACGGAGAGTGAGCGAGGGAGGAGGAAGATGAAGACGGGGAGGCGGAGGGGGATGCACCTGCTAGATGCACCATCCCTGGGAACTGTGCCCTCGTCTGTTAACTGGAGAGTAAATATCCCGATGCATACAGAGACACAAGCCCGTGTATCTGAATGTAGCTTTGTATGTGCTGTGGCTAAAGACAAGCGCGGTGGGGGGGTGAGGGGCATGGTGAGAACAGATGGTGAGAACAGGAGGATGAGAGGACCTGCAAGACATTCTTCCATGACATCAAAGTGATGTTGTATAAATATAAATTATCTTTCTCTTATATCTCTATTATAGCCTTATTTGTTAGGAGAAAATGCTTTTTTTTGCATTGTATATTTTTGGACCACTGATAATGCAAACTAATGTATTGTCTGTCATGATATATCAATAATCAGAATCATAATGATCACAAATTATATATATATATATATATATATATATATATATATATATATATAATTAGAAATCATACATTTAATTCAGACACGTTTTCATATACCTCTTCAAGGTGGCAAAAAAGGCAGAAAAACTCATTTGACAGCAACTATTCTGTCAAATAACAACTGAAAATCATTTATTCGGATGTCAGATGTTGCAGTTTGGTGAATCTCTTGAGACTTTGTTATGTGCCTGCAATATTTACATACTGGCCACTTGCAGGCGGAGAGCATTTATGAAAGTTTCCACACCAGTGCTCTCACTTTCACGAGCCCCTAAAACTCTGTGCTCCATCAAGGGGTGGCGTTTTAAATGCTGTGTTGAAGTTTGATGTGATTCCCTGCACAGCATTGTCCAGTGCGTGTGCTTCAGGATGCAAACTTTGAATCATGAAATCATCGAGCCTAGAATGTAGGATGTATGTTAGAGGGCTCCTGAAATCCTGTTCTAAATTGACAAACAATTGCTGTTTTTCGAACAAGTCAACCAACATTGCAAATTATGACCATATTTACCCGTCGGCTGCCGGATAATGTTGGGGGAGAGTGTAAAAAATTGCAACACATCTCAGCACCAGTCGAGGCATGAGCAACCTGCCGACACTGCTTCCTTGTGTGACTCTTCTGTTCGCACTTAACTATTCGCTGTTCTGCTTCGAGAGATTGCAGATATCTCTAAAGTAGAGCTCAAAGCGGCACTTGAAGTCTCAGCAAACAAGAGGTCACAAGAGTCACCGTGTTTGTGATGTCACAACGCACTCGACTCCGCCTCCAGCCAGCAAAAGTGGCTACGGCTTGATAGATGGCAGATTTCGATCATATTTGGCGAAATTACCAGGCGGAAACACTCTTTTCATGGAAACTAGTGTGATGGCACTGTGAGTAGAGCATTATAGAGGCACTAATAATGGAACATTTATTTATATTTTTCTCATGTTTTGCACTTCAGGGCGTGCTCAGGACCACCAGGTGCCCTTCGAGCTAAAAGCCTCATAGGATCATCCATAGATTCATTAAAATGTTTGCAATATCAATTCTTAGAGCATGAAATTAATTTGCTAGTCACCGCGCTGCAGCGAGTTCAGGTCAACTTCTAGACTGTCAAGCTATCCGCAGCCAACGTTAGCACTATATAACCAGTGCTGGCACTAACGCATTATAGGAACTATGTTATCTTGTGTAATAACAAGTGCCATAACGCGTTCCTTTGCTAATATTACCAGCGCGTTTGCCAATACTGCGATTTAAACATGCTCGTTACTCGTTACTTCACATTGACAACTCTTTACAAAGTTTAAAAAGCAGTGTCCATAATACGCATTAAAAGCTTCCGTGGTGGACGTGAAGCCCACGTGCCCATTAGTCACGTGACGCAGCACTGCGCAATTGTCTCAGAAGCAGTTGAACACACTAGTAGTGAGGTATGTTCTGGAAGACATGCTGCCTATCACAGCTGTGGAGTTGTCACTGCAGTTCATGTTTCCAGTTGCTGTAGTTGTGTTGCTGTTGAGATGATCTTCAGCATCGGCTTGGCACTGGTGTTTGTTCCTGCTACTAGTGATGGGTAAATGAGGCATCATAAAGCGTTTCGACAAAATGACACACCTTGTTGATACTGTGTCACTGAATACTGACATCTGCTGGCCATTAAAAATCCCTGCAGGCAAACACACGTATATCATATCATCATATCTAATATCATCATCATCATCATATCTCATATTATGTTAACATGTATCATATTGTGAAAATCTAAGTAAAAATGAGTGAGGAGGCTTGTGCGCTGTTTTTAAATCCAAAAAATCAGTTTTTCCAATGCTTTAAAATGAAGTCTATTTTGTTTTTTGGATGCAATTTCTCCTGCTGTGGAGAACACACGCTTGCATGGAACAGAGGATGCCAGTGTAGAATGTAAGAATGAAGCAGGAAAAGGTTGGGATATGCAATCCCCTGGCTCTTCCAATATGACAGAGGATCTTCACTCCTTCCAATATTTTCCTCTGCCAAGTACCGCTGCACTTCCATCACTGCATCTGCAGATGCACTTTCACCAACTCTTGCACCTCATCATTCAGGTGCTGCCATAGGTCATCTGAAACAGAACAACAAAATCTGCATTTTAGTACAATTTCCAAAAACAAATAATAACATGCCTGATGTGGTTGCACCAACCTGTGTTGATGGTCCAGGCTGGGTGTCGTTCGTGCACTTGATAACGCAAACACACTCGGGCCGCACTCTGGTTATGGCCTCAGTGCACCTGGAGGAACTGTGGAACCCAAGTGATTTGAATCTGGGGTCTAGAAGTGTTGCCAAGGTTAACACACTCTTGGACTCCAGACTGGAAGCAGTGTCTGTGACACGACGCTTCATGTGTGCATGTAGTTCTATTGCTTCCAGTGTGTGCAAGGTAGAGCATTTTCATCATCGGGATGACCTTTGAACCTGACACCCGCCTCTCTTCAGACAACTCCACTGTAGCTTGATGGAATGAAGCAAGCACTGCAAGTACTTCTCTTGTGATGGTGAACTCATCAGCTGTCAGTGGAGTATCGGAAGCAAGAGAAGAAGAGCCACACTGGTTCCCTTTCATCATGCAGCCTTGACAGCATTTCATAGGTGCTGTTCCAGTGTGTTGGTTGCTTTGTGTCTCAGGGCTGTAAGTGCGGGGACCTGATCACGTGATTTTTAACTAATCAATTCAGACTATGTGCAATGCAAATTGAGTGGCGAATTTGGAGGTGTCTAGTCGATGCTATCATATTTGCCGCTGCATCGGTCACAAAACACTTGACTTTGTTGGTTATGGCCCAGTCCTCCATAACACCTCTTTTGACCTAGGCCAAATTGTCTGCAGTGTGACTTTGTGGAAAGGATTGCACTCCCAACGCTGATGAACACAACTGCAAATTCTCATTCATGTAGTGACAGGTCAGAGCCAAGTAAGCCTCCATGTTCACAGATGTCCACATGTCGGCTCTTATAGTCACTGCCACAGCTTGCTGTACTTCCATTTTCACTCGTTCCTGTTCCTCCTCGTACTTCTTGGTCACCATTTGTTTGATGGTCTGAAAATTAAATTGAAAAAAATTGAAAAATTAAACCAAAAGCAAATCAAGACATTTAAATTTCAGATGACATAAATTGTACACATCAACTACTACTTAATGTAACTTCCACACAAACCGTCCTTTGTTGGTAATACATATGAGGGTTCAAGGACCTGAATCATCTCCTTGAACCCTTCACTCTCCACAATGCTGAGGGGCAGTCTTTCCTTTAAAGCGGTGGACGCAGGGACTGCAATGTGAGCTTGGCGCAAGCAAGTATAGTTTATAATCTAAGTGACCACAATAAATATGCCCATCAAAAGTTTCAATATTGTCATTCGTTCACTTGCACTCACCCTGCCTTTAGGTCACAAGTGGCAAGTTACTTTGTAACGGGATTGCACTTGAAGTGGGTTAGGAATTACCTGACTGTCTACTTTAGCAAATAACGATAATGGGGCCGATTCTAACCCAATGTTGCTTGTTCCCGACCCAGCCTGATGACCGCGGCTGTTCTAAGATGATTATGTTTGAGCTCCGCTTTAATATACAGCTTTAAAAACGTTACTTTTGCTAGTGACTAATTACTTTGAAAGTTTGAAAGTTACTTTTGAATGAAGTAACTAGTAACTGTAACTTAAAGTAACTTGCCCAACACTGTATATAACATCTTTTTTTGAATGTTTTAATGAGCGAGAGAAAATTGAAATTAAAGATTTGATGGCACTTTCTACCACGAGTTCATTTATTTCCACAAAATATGATGTCATTGGATCATGCACAGTTTATATCTGTTCTTCTTCACGGTCTGTGGAACAATCCATTGAGTGATTAGCTGACAGGTATTGTGTTGTTTTTGTTTGATATCGCACAAAAATCAGAATAGACTCCGTAGTAGACAATTACACACCTCCGAAGATATTTTTATTCATTCGCCAGGAGAAATGTGCATCTTTGAAGGAGTTATCATCCTTACAGAATTAGTCCGACCACTTCATGCTGAACCAATTTCTAAAAAGTTTGCAAACCTCATCAAAAGCAAGATCATATCCTGACAGAAGAAGGTAGGATCTATCACATGACTGAGTTTGAAAACATTTTACTCTGTATTTTTGGAGAAAAGCCCTTTTCATTGTGAAATTCATCTAAACTGTATGGTGAACTTTGACCTCCTATTACTAAAAAGTTTGCAAACCTCTGTCAAAACCAACATCATATCCTGACAGAAGAATATCACATGACTGAGTTTGGCGACATTCTCCATATACGTATATTTTTGGAGAAAACCTCTTTGATGAATAGATAGATTTGTAGATGTTTACACTGACGACCGCTCCATTCTGCATCAGAATTCATCATCAGAATTCATCAGAGTGTCAATGCAAGTGAAGTGGTACCATTCCTTGACAATGCACTCGACTGTCCGATCTCCATTGTGTGTCGTCCGGCACACACAGAACACATGAACTGTGCAGTGACTTCCATGTCTTAAAGCGGAAAACAAGCAGGCTCTCGTCCCCTATTCTTTTTCCCTGACTGGAATCCATCCAATTCTGGGTGCTGAACGGACAGATAGTAACAGGCCAGATTAAGCTTTTCGCTGGTCAGCCAGTAATTTTGGTGCAAAATACTGGTGATGTCAGATACTTTAGTCATGCATTACTATTCTCTGTGTGGGAATGTCAGCAGTCTGTGAATACATCTCTCATGGAGAATCATGCTCTTTGACAGAAGTTTTTGCCATCTTGCAGATACTGTTGCTTAGCTGGGCACTGGTCTTCATTTTTTCCCCCAGGAACAAGATGTTCTGGAGTTATTTCATATTTCAAAGCTAGTGCTTGGAGGAAAACTTAAATCGAAAACATGACACACGTGGAATGCACATAGCTCATGCCTAACACCTATCGCAGCTGACATGTACAGACAAAGTTAAACTGGGATCTGACAGATAGGTTGCGTTAAAGTAACGCTGAAGAACATTCAGTTTTGGTTGATTTTGGTGTCACCAGTGGACTAAAGTGCTAGTGTTTTGCCTAAAGAAGACATTTCCGATGAGCACCAGCAAACGCGTAGTGTTGAAAAATGGTCTCATCTCCGGTTGCCTTCAATTCGAGCGTGCTTTCTGCTTACCGCGGTCAAGTCCGCACAAAAATCCTCGATTCAGCATTGCACAGTATTACAGGTATTACAGTAATGGACACGCGACGGTGATTTCAAATTAAAAGAAACAGATACACGATGCATTGTTTAAGAAAATGCAACTCCTTGATTGTCATGGGACTGCTCTAGAATTAAAGTAGAGCACTGAAGGAATGCACACGGGAAGTTAGAACTCTGTTCCAAGTGCATTTTGAAAATCATGGATTTTGATCAATAATACTTGTGAATGTGTGATGATATTGTGCAGAATTCCATAGTTTGTCATGAATGCCAGTGCTCTAGAATTAAAGCAGAGCACCTAAGGAATGCACTCAGGATGTTAGAACTCCCAAGTCCCAATTCAAAATAAAGGCCTTTTGAAAATCTTGGATCTTGGAAATCTTGGGTCTTGCTGTACATCACTTTGCGAAATCTAACGATTTAATACATTTCTAGATCATATTTTGACTTACATTGAGTCATATTATAATATTGTAACTTACAGTGTATAATTCCAAATAAAAATTCCTCTTTAAGTTCATTACGCCTGTCTGTTTTAAATTCCGTATAAGAATGAAATTGCGCTCATTTTCAAATGAAGAAAAAGCCATTACTCAAGTAAAGCAGTATTTTTCAAAAGGGCACGAAACATGGGGAAAACAATGCCAAAAAATGAGTCTGGGTAAGTCAATTGCATTGTTACGTTTTTTATGTGCAAAAAATGTGTGCATTGTTCAGACCAATAATGGTTTCACACTAACATTTATTTATTTTTTGGTATGTGCAGCATTCACACCTTTAGGTTGTATGGCGTGAGTAGTATTTAAATTTCATATTATTAATTAAAAATAATAGACTTGATGCTACTTTACGTCTGCTATCAAATGTCTCTTCCATTTCAATAACAGAACAGGACAAAACAAGTACTGCGCAATAATATTATACATATAGCCGAAGCTGCCATGCAAAGAAGCGGTACAATCATGGACACCAACCCCACTGTCGTGGATGGCCTCTGGGGTTCAGTTTGCGCTGCACTTTGCATTGACATCGGGAAGAATAACCAGAAAAGAATACGTAAACTGTAGAGATTGTACAAGTGTTGAGGACCGCTTAATGTTGAGGAAGGATGATGATGATGCTAGTTCAGATAACTGATAAAGAATTCACGATGGTTGGCCGGTCAGAGCACAGGAGTTCAAGAGATGTGTAAACTGTGGGGTTTATTTGTCCAAGTTCTTGATATATAGTTTCTGTGAAATAACACACATTAGACAATTATACAAAATTATACAAATTACAATACAATGGTTACACCTTAATTGACAAAAACTTGTCAAAGAAACTGATTCTCCTTCCGTGGGAACAGGCACCAACGCCAGTATATGCACACGGTCCATTGATCATGTGACCACTTAACACGGCGCAAAGGGCGGTGGCTAATTGCTAGAGCGCCCTTCGTCGACGACGGAGCTACTATAGCAAATGCACACAAGGCAACGCACACAACTAAAGTATGGACTAACCAAACACTGAAAGGCAACTGCGGTGGAAACAAACACTTACTTTTGGTCATGTACTTGAAACTTAAGACAAAAAAACCAGGAGGACGAGCGGCAGCCAATTACTTTCAGGACAAACTCCAACCACCACTGCGCATGTCAAAACTGCCACGCAACGTGTGACATCATCTTAAAGGGAGCCTTCTGTACAACAAGGTTGGTTGTTCTCTGCACCTTTGATAAACAAATAAAAAACAATTCAGTTCAGGTTCGGGTAAGGATGGCAGCATCACCAACTGGGCCACTGGTCTCGTGTACAGATGGCCTCTGATGTCGACATCTGCCGATCTGATGCATGCGTCACTGCTACGGTGAACCTTCTTCACCTGTCCAATGGGCCACAGGGCTCGTGGTAGGTGTGGTTCAACCAACATCACGTCAGCCTTCTCCAGAAGTCCCGGGGGGTACGTGTGCCACTTTCCTCTGATCTGTAGCTCTGGAAGGTAGTTCCTGATAAATCTCAACCAGAACTGATTGGTGAGGGTCTGTGAATGCCTCCAGCGTCGATGAGTCAGGACTTCAGTTGCAGGGTAAACCATTAGGGGTAGTGATCCGCCTCGCCGCCCCATCAGCAGACTGTTTGGCGTCACTGGGTCCAGGTCTGCCACATCAGCCGAGACGTATCCCAGAGGCTTCAAATTGAGAATTGCTTCAACCTCCAGCAGCAGAATATAAAGGACAAGGCAAGGCTTGACCTCCAACACAGGTGTTAAGTGCGGCCTTCACACATCTGATTTCCCTTTCCCAAACGCCGCCAAAGTGAGGTGATGCAGGAGGGTTGAACCAGAACTGTATTTTCTTGTTGGCAAGGTGTTTTTATAGGGTGGGAGTCATGTTTGAGAATGCCTCTCCAAATTCTTGTTCTGCACCTTTGAAATTTGTCCCTTGATCTGACATGAGCTCAGCAGGAGTTCCTCTTCTGGCAATGAATCTCCTAAGGGACATCAGGAAAGCGTCTGTGTCCATGCCTCTGAGAAGATCCAGATGCACTGCTCTGGTTGTAAGACACTTGAAAATTATCCCCCAGCGTTTTTCTCTACGCCTTCCAATCTTTATTAGTGGAGGACCAAAACAATCCATGTAGCTCCCGGTCACATTTCTGGATGAGAAGATGGGTAACCGGATGGGAGGCTTCAAGAACGATCGGATGCAATGAGAGCTGATCCTCACCTTGTAGGCGTCTGAGCCTGCCTCCTACTCTAATTAGACCAGTCCCTTTGTCCATCTCGGGGGCTAGGGTGAGTAATCGACTACTGGACCCGACAGGTTTGCCCGCTGCAAGGAGGCGGTATTCATCAGGAAATGACCCTTGCCGTACTCGTTGTAGAACCAAGATCTCGGCCTGCCGATAGTTCTCAGTTGTTGGTGGAAGGGAAGGGGAAGCACCACGATGTTCTTGGGCTGTTGCATCCAAAAGTGCTTGCCAGGAACTATACTGCTTTGTATCGAGGCCTGGAGTGACGGGTGCAGTATTGACTGTGCCACATAGGATACCTTTCCTTAGCTCGGTAGGATCCTCAAGTGGTTCAGTCATAGACTTATCTGGCCAGGAAGCAGGGCTTCCCTGTGACCATCGGTTCGGCTGAAACAGTGTCTCCATTCCTTTTCCTCACGTCAGATCATCTGCAGGATTATTAGCCGAGTCCACATAACGCCACCTGCAGTCCTCTGTGAGTGCTTGGATCTCAGCCACTCTGGTTCCAACAAAGACTTTGTAGCGGCAGGACGGGGAGTGGAGCCTGGTGAGGACAGTGGTGGAATCCAACCACAATACTATTTGTGTGGGAATCAAGGTGAGCTCATTCTTCAGGACACTGGCTAGTTGGGCCGCTACAAGTGCTGCACAAAGCTCCAAGTGCGGGACGGACTGATGGCGCTTTGGGGCCACACGTGAGCGGGCTAGGATGAAGGACAAGTGCAGTTGGCCTTGGCTATCCTCAGTTCTCAAATACACAACAGCGCCATAGGCTCGCTCAGAAGCGTCAGCGAATATATGGACTTCATATGCCACACCCTTGTGACTGACATCCTTTGGAAGGTATGGCCGAGGAAAGGTGATGTGGCACAGCAGGTCCAGTTCCGCTTCCCAGCTACACCACTCTTGTAGGAGTTCTGCAGGAAGGTGGGGGTCATCCCGCGAACGTTGCTTGTCCCAAAGTTGTCGGACGATTAGCTTTGCTCTTGAGGTGAACGGAAGCAGGTAGCCCAGGGGATCATACTGTGTGGCCAGCACCTTGTAAATATTCCTCAAGGTAGGTTGCTCGTATGCCACAGGTTGATGAATGTAGCCAAATGAATCGGTTTCCCAATTCCACCTGAGACCGAGCGTGGATTCCAGGGGATTAGCTTTATCTTGTGCTAACCATCGCTCGAGACTGTTTGACAGGGACTCTGGTGGGAGATGATTCAGGACACTTGGATGGTTGGAGGCCCACTGGCATAGTTCAAAGAAGAAAGGAGTTCACTCAGTCTGTTTACCAGCCTCTTAGCCTCCTCTGTGGACTGTACGCTCTACATTCAGTTGTCCACAGAGAAGCATCGACTGATGGTGAACCTGAGGTCATCGTCGGGTCAGGTATGATCAAGCACATGTTTCTGCAGTACGTGGCGCAGCAGGGGCTACATGTACTTCCGAAGGGTAGGACCTGCCACTCAAAGATCTTAGGGGGAGTATTCACATTCAGGTCTCTCCAAAAGAATCTGAGAAGTGGGCAGTCACTTTTAAGCAAGTGCACTTGGTGGAACATCCCCTTGATGGCCACAGGGTGCTCTCGAAACCTCAGTAAAACTCCAAGGAGAGAAGCACCAAGGGTTGGACCAGACAGTAGATGTTGGTTCAGCATCTGTCCGAGGTAGGAATGGGAGCAGTTGAACGATTCTTCCCATTATGGTGCACAAGGTGGTGGGTAATGTACCAGCACTCTTCTGGCGGTTTCGCTTCTATCACTTCTTGCACGGCACCAGACGTGATGAGCGTCTGCATTTCTGCACAGTAATCTCTGGCTTTCTGGGGTTCTCTGAGGAGCCGCCGTTCCGTTCCGTCCAGACAATTATACAAAATTATACAAATTACAATGCAGTGGTTACACCTTAATAGACAAAAACATGTCAAAGAAACGGATTCTCCTTCTGTGGGAACGGGCACCATTGTGTGATGAACAAATGCCACTACACGCACACGGTCCATTGGATCATGTGACCACTTAACACGCCGCAAAGGGCGGTGGCTAATTGCTGGAGCGCCCTTTGCCGACGACGGTGCTATTATAGCAAATGCACACAAGGCAACGCACACAACTAAAGTATGGACTAACCAAACACTGAAAGGCAACTGCGGTGGAAACAAACACTTACTTTTGGTCATGTACTTGAAACTTAAGACAAAAAAAACAGGAGGACGAGCGGCAGCCAATTACTTTCAGGACAAACTCCAACCACCACTGCGCATGTCAAAACTGCCACGCAACATGTGACATCATCTTAAAGAGAGCCTTCTGTACAACAAGGTTGGTTGTTCTCTTTTTCATATTGTGACAAGGGAAAATTTGTCTAAAACTTCAGTTTATTTTGACGCATCCATCATTATAATCAACTTTGGCGACTGTTCACTGTCTATTCTGGACAGCCAGTAACTGAGAGGTCACCACTGGCAGGAAAGACTGACGATGACCAGCATCTGTTGCCATCACTGGATGAGGTAGGTCCTTCCATAAGATATTCATCGAATCACAACTATTTAGGTTGTTACAAAACACATTTTCTCATACTCATTCTCAAGAATTAAACATGGATGAATAAAACAGTGTACTGGTGTGAACAAATAAGCTGTCTCTATCTGACCCACACAAACACGAACTAAACAGACCAGATCAATTAGAGTGATTAGTTAGTTTTCTTTTTTTATTATTTTTTTTATTTTTTTTATAGGTTTACTGTTATTTTAATTGTAAGAATCATTTTCAAATCACCACCAAAGGTTTGGTGAATAGACATATGACTTCTCCAGCTGACCAAGTCAAAAGAGTTCCTAGTCACCCACCAGGGGGTGGGGTAACCCCACCACAGCCGACTGACAATGCCAAGATAAACAAAACATTAAAAATAAATAAATAGATGAAGCAGCAATTGTGAATTATTGTTTGCAACAGATCTTGTTGAAAATCTATATTTCAGGAGTGATGAGCAATTTAAGGCAGTGTTGACAACTGTTAGTGGAGAAAAGTAACATCTTCGTTGATAATTCCAGCTATATTCTTCTTTATACATTTCCATTGGAAGCTTTTCTTTGCAGATGGGAAGTGAATTCCACAGGTTTTGTTATTTGTTTCCAATAGTGAATTTGTGGATATGCACTTGTCCCTTCTATTCACTCCTGCCTTGAATTAGCTGCACCTTTCTATCCTGGCTTGGCAATTGTGCAACCAAACCAAATCTACTTCAAGCTGGGCCTTTGCACCTATCCTGGTGGATATTGCACAAAAGTATAATGAATTTCGAATCCTGGCTTCATTGGTTACACAATGGCCAAGCCAGGATAAAAGGGTTAACATGTTACATGGTTAATATCTAACTATTAACAAGGACACATGTATAGTAGTTCAAAACACCTATAGAGAGATATCAAAATTATGTTTACAGACTGTCCTGTCAATGTTACTGTCTGTGTAGACAGTCACAGTGCTATAAAGGCCCAGGTATTTTTGAAGGAGGCATGGTGAAACATTACATACAGGTATATGATTTAAAGCGTCGCCCAGTCAGAGCAGAACTCCACAGTAATCTAGGCAATGACCTTGAGCACGTCCCTCCTCGAGCCATGTACCTGGATTGCTTGGCTAAATTAGATGACGATGTCATGAAGTCCAGGAATAGAGATGAGGCACCAAAACTCCAGGTCCTGAAGACCATTTCATGGGAAATGCGAAACAAGACCAGACAACATCAAAATGAGCTCCTCAGCCTGGAAAAATGGTTATGAACGAAGCCAACTACCCAGATAAGGCTATCCAAAAGGTCCTCCTACACTCAAGAGGTGTTTTCCTTTGGTCCGCAAGGAGCATCGAAATTTTCCAACAGCGGTGTATGGGGGACATTGTGTACCTGGATGCCAATGGGAGCGTAAAACAAAAGGAGAAGGGTTTGCCTCCATTTTATATTTATGAACTTGTTGTACGGCATCACAAAAGAAGTCCTCGCCTCTGCCAGTGGCCGCATATGTGACTTGTGACCACACCACCGCGTCAGTGCAATATTTCCTGACAGCGTTTCAAACAGATGTCATCAAAAGATTAGACTGAAAGAACATCAAGCCACCAGTGATGGTCATGTGTGATGGCTGACTTGTATTAATGCAGTCAATATGCCTAACATTCATGGAGCGAACGCTGGCAGACACAATTAATGTGTACTTCAGGGTTGCAACCGTGTGCGCTAAGATGACTGATGTATCATGTCCCTTGCTGCATCGCTGTCTAAGCCACATCATGAAAAATTCCAAGGACACATGCTGTAAATAGTAAGTACGACCAGTTCTACATGTCATTGGGTTATTACATGACATCAACATTTGGATTGTTCCTCAACATCTAAGAACCTAGCTTTGGGACATCTTAAGGCGTTTAAGTATCACCTTAAGATATCTTCAATTTGTCAAATTTTGCTTTTTTACTTTAATCTCAAAGTATGCAAGAATTTTGCTTGTGATTGATATTACAAAAATCAATTATTTAAAAATAAATTTTGAATTGAACTGAAATAATTTTCTTTTTATCTTGCTGTGTGCCACAACATTACCATCTGATGATGCACCTATGTGGACTTTTAACAACTGCAGACACAATGAAGGACAGCATGGTTGAAAGTGTTGCTGTAGTGTCCATGCTGTGGAGTCAATGTCAAGTCAAGCGGGATTTTATTTTGACATCCTGCAGCAGAGGCTTCAACGAGCCACTCTGCCCTCTGATTTCCTTGATGAGTCAGAGAGTTCATACAATGACACAGAATAGGTAAAAAACATTGAAAACATTTCACTTCTCAGTACTCTGACCATTGTTCTATGTCCAAAGTCCAGTCGCATGTAACGAACGTAGTGGGAGACCCACATGCAGCGGATTGAGATTGGAGGTTGAGTTCAGCAGTTTAATGAAACTCACTAGAAGGAATATACAAAAACAAATAACCAAGAGAAAATAAACCGAATAAGAAAACAAAATCTACTGTCATGATTCCGCTTTTATTTTGGTCCCTTGAGTCCTGTTTTGCTTTCTCCCTCCGTTTCTTCCTGTTCCTGTGGCACACGGCTGGAGCCAATCATCCCCTGATCACCTGTGTATATGAGCACCTGGACTCCAGCAACGTGGGCCAGGTCGACTCCTTTGTTCCCTGTGGTAAATTGGCTCTCCTCGTTCGTTCTCTCGTTCTGTGCGCTTGCTAGCTTACTTTGATTAGTCTGTCTGAAACCCTGGTGCCTGAGTTATTGTTTAGTTTCTTTCTGTTTCTGTGTGTTTCCTGGTTTCTTTTGTGATTGACTATCTGTTCATTGTGCTTTTGTCTCTCTGTTTCCAAATTTATGTTCGTTTGATTCTCCCGGTTCGGTGACGCTTTCCGTTGGACTCTTATTCATGTTTATGGACTTCTGCCAGTTTGGTGACTCTATTTGGACATTCAGACTTTGCTTTCTCCCGGTTCAGTGATGATTTCTGTTGTGGTTTTCTTGTTGTTTAATGATTAAAATATTATTTTTGACTCGCTTCTGCCTCCTGTGACTTTCACCACTGCACTGGGGTCCCGCTCCACGTCTTGACCCGTGACATCTACTCTACTTCTATTCTAGAAGGAGGATCTAAAAATACAGAAATAAAACAGGAACACTCTAATAAATAACAACTAAGGGAGCCGGAAAAAAACAGATGCAGTCCGGAAATACAATATGAGATGGCGAAAGAGTCCAAACCAACTAACACAGAAAAGACAACTGAATGAATATGAGAAACGTCCTTGAGCGCAACTGAGTCTTAACAAACAACAGTAGAAATCAATTCTACAATGGTAGAAATCAATCGAGTAAGTTTAACAAGCTTCCATGAGCTCGTAATAAATCCAGTGAAAACAAGGAAAGTCCACAGGATTGGGGTAAGAGGAACCAGGTAATCAGGTCCAGACACACTGAAAAACAAAAAGGGGATCAATCGGGAAAAACACAACCGGAAAGTGCATGGTAAAATGTCCATGGTCCAAAGATGAATCGTTCAGGATGTCTAGACGAACACGGAGGGTCATACCAGTAGAACACATGTGACAAACTATCGCCGATTGTCTTCTCACCGACGTTTAAATGTTGTGCGGGAAGATTGCGGGATCAGGTTCAGGTCTGAGTGTCTGTGGCGGGAAGAAGCAACCCCCAATCCTGGAAGAGAAGAGAGAAAGAGGTGGGAGCAGAAAACAGGCCGAACCAATTTGAACCAATGCAGGGGGGTTCGTGACATTGCCCCCCCCCAAGATGCTTGGGCTTCAGGAGGAAGACATGGAAGGTGGGGTGCATCATTAATGAATCAAGTAGCTTGAGGCGGATGGCTGAGGGGTTGATGATGGTCTCGATTTTGAAGGGACAGATGTATTTAGGAGCTAGTTTTCAAGATTGCACCTGTTGAGGAATGTCTCGTGTGGAGAGCCAAACCTTCTGTCCCAGACGATAATTGGGGGTAGGGAATTGGGAGCCCCTGACAGACTCAATGAAGTTTAAAAACATGCAGAACAAGTAATTCCGTGGCTTCCATGGCAGAGGGAAGTTTGGGTAGGGGAACAAAGTGACCCATCTTAGAAAATTGGTCAACAATGGAGAGAACGACAGTCTGATCATTAGATAGTGGTAGTCCTGTCACAAAGTCGATGGCGATGTGGGACCAAGGACGTCTAGGAATGGGCAGAGGCTGAAGAAGGCCGGGCGAAGGTTGATGAGAAGTCTTTCCGCAAGAACAGACGGTGCAGGTGGCGACGAACTCCCTAATGTCTTTGGTGATGTTGCTGATTGTTGGTCCTGGGCCTCTCGCACCGACCTCTCAATGTCCTAAATGGCAGCGCCGATAAAGCACGAGTTGGGTAGGATGGTAGTGGGAGGGTCGTGAAGGTGGGAGAGGGCATCAGGTTTGGTATTCTTTGGGCCTGGGCGGTATGAGATGGAGATTTGGAAGCGTCCCAGGAAGAGGGCCCAACGAGCCTGGCGTGCGTTGATCCTCTTGGCTGTCTTGAGGTACAGCAGGTTTTTGTGATCTGTGAGGACAAGAAAGGCGACAGAGGAACCTTCCAGCCAGTGTCTCCACTCCTGTAACGCCGTTACCACAGCCAGGAGTTCTTTCCACCTCGTACTTCTGTTCAGCTGGGGTCAACTTCCGGGAGTAGAAGGTGCAGGAGTGGATCGAACAGGACAGCACCGATGCCAGTGTCGGAAGCGTCAACCTCAACGATGAACTGACGAGAAGAGTCTGGGTGAATGAGGATGGGACCTGAAGAGAACAGTTGCCTGAGTCTGTGGAAGACGGAATAGAGAGCTTATTAGTAAAGGCTGGTAGGTTAATGCGAGTGGTCTTTGTGTGAGAGCATGTATGACTCACCAAGGTCTTGGAGGTTCGTCTAGGTCAAGGGTGTCAAACTGACCCGCAAAAGGGCCGCAGTGGGTGCAGGTTTTGGTTCCATCCCTGACTGACGATCAACTGATAAGAGTCTTCAGGCACTTGATTGGTGAGTAGGTGTCCTCTTGATTGGTTGGAACAAAAGCCTGCACCCACTGCGCCCCTTTGAGGACCGATTTGACACCTGTGGTCTAGGTGATCTGGGGCGAACAGGACAACGTGAGATTCTGTGGCCTTCGCGACCATAGTACAAGCAGAGGCCCATGGACGAGCGACGAGATCTTTCTTGAGCAGATAGTCGTGCTCTGTTGGTCTGCATGGGCTCTGGGATGTCGGTCTCTGGATCAGGGTTGGTCACAGGGACGAGTGCGTTTTGGGGAGAAAACTAGGTTTTGAACGAGACTCACGTTGACGTTCCCAAAGCCTGTTATCAATGCGGATTGAAAGTCTGATTAGGTCTTCGAGGTTTTCAGGTCCGTGCCTGGTCACTGATCGTGTCGTTAAGGGTGGCGCAGAAAGCAACTTTTAAAGCAGGTTCATTCCACCCAGATTTGCTTTGTAGTCTTTTAATAAATGTGTTGCTGTATGGATGTTGCATACTAATTTTAATGCAAGTAAAGCATGTAAGTTTCAATTGCGTAAGCGATTTAATTTTAAAGGAACCTCTGAAAAGGTACTGCAATGTTATAACTGGGTACTACATTTGTAACAGTACTAATCTACCTTGTCGGTCTGATTTATTAAAGACAAAACTGAAACAATCAAAACCACCAAGAGTGGAGTCTCTGCAACTGGATGGACAATTTACAAATGATGCTCCAGAGCAACAGGTATCTGTTTAATTTTTGTTTATTTGTATCTCGGGAAATGAGCAATACAGTCATGTGTTTAATCAGATGACTTAAATTAATGACTTAAATGCTGTCGGACACAAGGCAACACCATCACAATACACGACAGTGATCTCCTGACACTGAAGCCACACTGTTGGCTCACTGGAGAGGTATAAATTAACAATTAACAATACACGTTTGTATGTGGCCCCATGGGCTCACCACCTGTGGAGGGCATTCCAGAAGGTCGCCTCCCTGACGACTATTTAACTTAAAATGACATACAAGGGCGAGGCGCTTGTGGCCAACTTTAGGGTGGCACTCGCTGTCCTCGAAACAAAGTTCGACCAAGTCCAGATGACAGTAGAAGACCACGGTCAGTGGCTCTCGTCGTTGGAACTCTCCACGGATGATCTGAGTCAGCGTGTCAGCGACTTAGAAAGCACTTGCTCTGCTTTTAAAGAGGTCAACACGAAGCTACAAGCTAAAGTCGTGGATTTGGAAGGTCGGAGTCGACGTCAGAACCTACGCATCCTGGGTCTGGCGGAGTTTGGCGGAGAACTACTTGTTGACGTTTTTGGACAAGAGACTCTCACACCAGCCCCGGAGGTGGACCTTGCACATCGCCTTGGGCCGTCCCGAGCCGTGTCGGAGCAGCGACCACGATCTGTCATTCACCGTCTGCATCGCTACCAGGTGAAGGACCTCCTGATCCGGGAAGCTCGACGTAGAGGGAACTTTGAATTCCGAGGACAGGAGATTCGTGTGGTGGACTACGCTCCCGAGGTTCTGGCTCAGAGGGCAGAATATCGAGAAGTCATGACGGAACTTTACAATCACGGACTGAAACCCAACCCATGTTTGAACTAGCATTGTTTTTGTCTAAGTTCTGATGGCTCTGTTTTCCCTAAGGATCCATCTTTGGATATATCATTATTATTACTGTGTGTCTTCAATTTCAATGTTCAATTGTTTTTGGGTGTGTTAAATTATTTTATGTGTGGTATTGGAGTGTTTATTATTTTGGTTATAATGGAGCTGGTAATGGAAAGTCCGGAAGAGTGTGTTGAATGTAGGATGTTGTTTTGGAAGAGCTTGCTGCTGTTTTTTTTTTCTTTCTCTGCCTGATCTCCTCTCCTCATCACTTCCATTACCACAAAGCACTCTGACGGATTATCCGGTTGTACGCCATACATTAAGAATTTGGGTCCAATACAGGAAATACTTTGGTCTGAATGATTTTTCTCTGTCGGGTCCACTTCCTCTAATCATCTGTTCCAACCATCTATGTCAGATATTGCATTTCAAGAATGGCACAGAAATGGTATCACGAAGTTCAGAGATGTTTTCATATCAATTTGCATCGTCAAATTATCAGAAAAATTTGGTCTCGGAAAGGCACACTTTTATAGATTCTTGCAAGTCAGACATTTTGTTAAATCGAAGATCCCGAGTTTCCCCATGTCATTAGATGACAATTTGTTGATGTAATTTTGAATTTACACCCATCTAGAAAGCACCTAATATCAATAATATACAATAAACTCAGTGATATGAGGAAAACACCAACACAAAACATAAAAAGTGCATGGGAAGAGGACCTAAATATCTCCATCCCTGAAGACACCTGGGTGTCTATCCTTGGTCTTGTGAACAAAACTTCATTCTGTGCCCGACATTGCCTAATACAGTTCAAGGTTGTACACCGTGCCCACATGCCGAAATCTAAACTAGCAAGGTTTTATGAAGAGGTTGATTCTCGGTGTGATAGATGTAAGGGAGAGGAGGCCAATCTTGTCCACATGTTTTGGACGTGCCCCAGTCTAGAGTCTTTTTGAAAATCCATCTTTCATACACTGTCCACAATTATCAACGTAAACATTTACCCCGATCCTTTGCTGGCTCTGTTTGGCACCTCAGACGAAAATGCAAGATTTACTACCAACACAAGAAGAATACTTTCATTTTCTTTGCTTCTGGCCAGGTGTGCTATATTACTGAGGTGGAGAGATGCTGCCCCACCCACACATGCTCAATGGTTGAGAGATGTCTTGTCGTGTCTAAGCCTCGAAAAGATCCGCTATTCTGTGAGCCGTCCAGAAAAATTCCAAATTCTTTGGAGACCTTTTATCCTGTATTTTGAGAACCTCAAGACACTATAATCTGTACCACTGAACGTCATTATTTGTCCAATCTGTACTGAACATCACATTACTCTAGATATGTTTATATTTTTATAACGGTATGAACCCGACATCCAGCTTTGTTTAATCATTAACTTTTGTGTCCTTAAACTATTTGTGCTGTGTGATGTCTAAAGATGGGAAACTAAACTCTCAACCGACGCAGGTAAAGGGAGGGAAGGGATATGGCTTTGATTTTTGTTGTTGCTTTTTATTTATTTATTTATTTTTTTGTTACACTTGACGAGATTCGTCCTGAAATGCTGAGAGCTCTGGGTGTTGATGGATTTTCTTGGTTGACACGCCTCTTCAACAGTGTATGGAGATCTGGGTCGAACGAGTGGCAGACGGTGGTGGTGGTCCCTCTATTTAAAAAGGGGGACAAGAGGGTGTGTCCAAATTACAGAGGCATCACACTTCTCATCCTCCCTGGTAAGGTCTACTCTAAGGTGCTCGAAAGAAGGGTCCGATCGATAGTTGAACCTCAGAGGAACAATGCGGGTTCCGTCCTGGCCGTGGAACTACGGACCAACTTTTTACTCTTACGACTGTTCTCGAGCATTCCTGGGAGTATGACCAACCCGTCTACATGTGCTTTGTAGACTTGGAGAAGGCGTAGGAATGGGCGCCTAGGGATCGGTTGTGGGAGGTGCTTCGGGAGTATGGGGTGAGTGGTTCTCTACTGAGGGCTGTTCAATCTCTGTGTTCGTATACTTGCAAGTCCGATCTTGGTCTACATAAACAGGATTTCGAGTCTCAGATCTGGTGAGGAGGGTTTGCGGTTTGGTGGCCTGAAGATCCAGTCTCTACTTTTTGCAAATGGTTTGGTTCTGATGGCTTCATCATCGTGTGACCTACAGCTCACGCTGGATCGGTTTGTGTCTGACTGTGAAGCGGCTGGGATGAGGATCAGCACCTCTAAGTCCGAGACTATGGTTCTCAACTGGAAATGGATGGATTGCTCTCTCCAGGTTGGGACTGAGATCTTGCCTCTAGTGGAGAAGTTTAAGTATTTCGGGGTGTTGTTCTCATGTGAGGGGATTAGGGATTTGGAGATGGGGCAGCAGGGGCGGTATTGCAATCCCTTTGCCACACTGTTGTCCATAAGAGAGAGCTGAGCCAGAAGACAAAGCTCTCTATATATCTCTATGCTGGCCTGGGAGCGTCTCGGGATCCCCCATTCGGAGCTGGTGGATGTCGCTCGGGAGAAGGGCGTTTGCCGTAACCTCCTGAAGCTTCTGCCCCCGCGACCCGGCAACGGATAGGCTGGCGACGATGGATAGATGGATGAACATTTGTATGTGGTTTCTATTTTAATCCTTCCCCATGGAAGGCACAATTTACAACTTGAACCACTACAGCGCAGGTGTTATCCTGTTTGGAAATAGAGAGGCAGTTGCGCGGCAAAAGTTATTGAAGGTACGCTTAACATTTATAGAATGTCAACATGTTTGTGCGTGCAGAGGGTTAGTGATGCCAATTCATGTTTTGTGAATATACAGGTACATTTTGAAAAACACAAAGGAATTCTGTCCTTTCTAAATGTGAATGGTAACCACTGAAAGTTACTGGTAAGTATTAAAATATACCTTGGCTGTATTTTTCAAATTTGTAGTTGTACTTATTTCTGACTCACTCCAGTTCATTAATGCCAACACTAAGACTGTCTACTTGGTGGATCATGCAAAGAATCCAAATGAAAAAGTGGATTCTGACATGGCAGCCAAAAAATTCAGGTGATTTATTCTTTAAGATACTGCCAAAGCTATAATAATACTGCTGAATGTATTGTATCATGCAAACATATTTACATATTTGTATTAGGGTTGTGTACGATAAACCGATATGACCGGGTGTCTATTTTAACAAGTGAGGGATTTGGCTGCATTGGTAGCAGCTTCATCTATCGATGAGATTCAGCGGCAAAGCCTCAAACAAACCGATTGAATTGACATGGATCGGGAATTGTGAGACAAACAAAGGATCTGGCGTGAAGTACCCTGGCAGCACCACAAATTTACACCAACATGCAACAATTAAACATCGAGAAGAGTATGACAACAACAAGGGGCAACAAGGAGCATACTGCAGCGAACACACCGAGGGTGACCAACATTGTTACTAATTTCTACACGAAACTCGGCCATAATTCTTCACGAGCTGAGGAAATAACAGCATCGTTAACCCATTTTATTGCAAAGGTTCATGTCCTTACAGTATAGTGGCGGGGGAAGGATTCTGAGACTTAATTCACACGTTTGAACCCAGGTACAAGATTCCATCCCGGGAGCATACTGCCAACACATGCAGGTCGGAGCTGTATGCGCAAGTGAGGAGCTGTGGTGAAGAGGAATTGGCGACGCCTGGACATCTCGTACCACTGAGTCTTATGTGACAATCGCTGTTGACTTCGTCTCTCCAGATTGGAAGTTAAATGTCTATGTGTTACAAACCCAGGTGTTCAAAGGGTCCCACACTGGGACAAATATTGGTTCTCTACTGAAACAGGCATGTGTGGACTGGAACCTTCTTGATAAATGTCCAGCCCTGGTAACTGACAACGCCACGAATGTGGTGTTAGCTGGAGTGGACGCTGATATGACCCCTCACCTCATGTGCTTTGCACGCAGTATAAACCTGGCCACACAGAAAGCTTTAAAACTGGACACAGTAGCAAGGTGGCTGGGAAGAGTGAGGAAAGTGGTGGCTTCCTTTCATCGGAGTGTGAGAGCCGCAGAAATCCTGCATGAAAACCAAAAAGAACTAGCCTTGCCTTTCCACAATCTTGTTCAAGATGTGTCCACCCGATGGAATAGCTCCCATGACATGCTCGAACACTATTTGGAACAGCACCCTGCGATATCTGCTGCACTTATGTCCTGGGATCTCTGAAAAGGAGAAGAGGCAAATACGCTCAAGGACAAAGACTACAGTGATATCAAAGACATTGTCAAGGTGATGGTGCCTGTGAAACTTGTGACCACCAGCATCTCTGAAGACAAGCGGCCCACGCTCTCAATGATTTTACCTGTTCAAGCAAAGCTTAAAAATAATTTTCAACCATCAGATGAAGACTCTGTGTTAAAAAGGGAGATGAAGTAGGCCTTCCGAAGTGACTTGGACAAGCGTTATGTGGACCTTGATGAGCTCTTCTGCACTGCTGCGGCTCTGGACCCCCGTTTTAAGTCCCTCCGATGACATTCACAAGGATCTCAGCTGAAGCAACATCACTGAATACCGAGGTAAATCCTATTTCATATTGACAAATTATGTATTGCATGACACTCCTTTAGTTAAAGTCTGCTTTGCTTTATTGCTGTCCACACATTTGTTTGACGTCACTGCATTTAGCTGTACTGAGCACTGACCGTAATTTTCTATTCTAGGCATCAGGGGATGCAGGTCAAAGAGGTGAACCAGCAAACGGTGATCCTGACAGCAAAATCATTACTCCCTAGACTGAAGAGAGCTCTATAGTGCCCACCTAAATACATTTTTTTAACATTGTTTTGAACTAATTCAGTATATTATTCCACTACTACATCAGATTAAAGTTTTGAAAAATCCATCTATGCAAACACAGACCGTCATATATGCTAAATGTTTACTATTTCAGACTTTCAACCTCCGCATAAAAAGATGAAAACATCAGCGTTGAACCAACTGTTGGGAGATGACTTTGGAGTGAGGACGTCAGAACTGCAAGGGACCAGGCCAGTGAGGAAGTGCAGAGGTACAGAGAGCGTGATCCATTGAACGTGAAAGAAAACCCACTCCAGGACTTGCCTCTGCTGTCATCTCTGGCAAAACGATATCTGTGTGTACCAGCCACTAGTGTGTCATCCGAAAGGGTTCGGCTGGTGATATTGTTTTTGCAAAATGCAGTCTGCTCAAACATGAGCATGTGGATCAATTGATTTTCCTTAAGAAAAACTTGCCCTCTAAAAAAGATGTAAATTGTGATGACGATTAAAAAAAAACAGTATTTCTTGTGCATTCTTGTTCAACTGTTTAAATTTTTTCATAATCTTTCATAAAGCACCTGTTCGTGTGTGTTTTAAAAAAATATTACTTTTTACATCCACCGTTGTAAACCAATGATGTACCCTTTTTTTTGGGGAGAGGTGGAGCCTAACTGAGCGGAGAGTTAATCATCCAATTTTCAGGCATGAGGTGGGGCATCGGAGTGGAGGTAACCAATTCATGGAACTGAAGTTACATTCAGGTAACTAACATTTGTCCAGCAGGAACAACGCCAAAGCAGCATCGGTTGGAAAACACTCCCCATCTCTGAGCTCACGCCAGCCGCACTTTTGTCCGGTTGCTCTTCCTCCTTCTTTTTTCAAACCTTCCGCTTTTTCGTGGCAGCACCAGCCGTGGGAGCAGTAATGATGATTAGATGTCCGCGGCATGAAAGGCGATGAGGAAAGGAGGAAGTGACGCATGCCGTAAAACAATTCAGCAAATTTGTAGTTTTTTTGGAGGGCCAGGTTCGTACCACCCTCCTCGAAGTTATTTAGTACTAATAAAATTGATACAGACCACCTCAGGACATGACAGGGATCCCATTCTGCGATTTATAAGTCAATATATCATCACAAATGTTATGAAAACAGTTATTGAAGGTTGAATAAAGTCATCACTCGTGGCCACACGGTGACCTCGTAGTTAGCACTGTCACCTTGCAGCAAGAAAGTTCTTTCTGCATGGCGTTTGAATGTTCCCCCTGTGTGCACATGGGATTTCTCTGGGTTCTCCAGGTTAATTGGACACTCTAAAACTGCCCTCAAGTGTGCATGTGTGTGTGCCCTGTGATGGATTGGCGACCTGTCCAGGGTGTATTCCCGCCTCTCACCCAATAACTCCCGCACTCCCTGCAAACCTGAACAAGACTAAGTGGTGGTCAATTGACAATGTATGTATGTATAAGTCATCACCAGTTATCTTGTCAATAAAAAAAATCAAATATTTGTCGTAGTTGCAACATGCATTGGAAGTCAGAAAAATACGGTGGGTGCAAAATAAAATAAATAAATAAATTTAAAATATTGCTTTTTTTTTACCTCCAGGTTTCTGTTTCCACCAGATGTGACTGCAAAATGAATATTGTGGATATTTATTTCAATGCAAAAAACAGTAGTGTTTATTTTTATTTGACCTTGTTTTAATGGCTATACAAGATTAAACTGGCCTGACTTTTTGCCTATGCACTGTAATTGACATAAATGAAAGACCCCTGATTCATCAAATTAATATTATTAATATTATAAAATCAAACTTTTCTTTTTGAATGCCTCCACAAATCTTCAAACTCTCTCAACAGGGTGTTGTGGGTGCTCTGACAGATAATACTACCAGCATTGTGCTCATAAAAGGTTTAAGTAAACATTTAAATTCCCCAGAGAGTTATTTTGTGCACTGTGTTGAGCGGCTTTGGAGAATGCCTGGTATGCAGGTCCGTGTCTATGACTGCCAAGATCCCCTAAAAATGGATTTATCACGTAAAAATGTGTTTTTTCCTGAATCTGTTTTAATGACAAAACTTACAGCCTAACACTACACTGATCAGCCTAATGAAAGGCAAGGGCTTTTAAGTAAACATTATTTTTTGACAGTTATTTTTATCATGAAAAGATATGCAAAAATAAAATGACTTCCTTTGGTTTTCCATCAAATTATTCATCATCTTGCTACGGCAAGTTTTCATACAGAATTCTTTTGCAACAGAACATATTGCACTTCATATTCCTACATTCCCTCAGAACAAGATCTTGTAATAATCAGTGAAAGAAGAAAAGCATTAAAGCAACATTAACAAGCGAGACAAGCGAGGTTAGCATTTATCAAGAGTTTAATACAGTGGTTCTTAACCTGGTTTCGATCGAACCCTAGGGGTTCGGTGAGTCGGTCTCAGGGGTTCGGTGGAGCCTCCGCCGCAGAGGTCCACCCCTCAGTCTAGTCAGCAGTTAGTGGGCACAGTCATTGAAAGTGTCCTGCTCTGAGATTTCCTACCGGTCCGCTGTGTTGGTTTTGTTATTTGAACAAGGTGATATTAATGCATTTCATTTCGGGCACCAGTAAAAAAAATAATATTTTATTTTTTACTAAAGAAGGATTCGGTGAATGAGCATATGAAACTGGTGGGGTTCGGTGCCTCCAACAAGGTTAAGAACCACTGGTTTAATACAAATAACACAAACAATACACGACGAGGTCGACGACACCAAAAGCGGAGCGCGGAGGACAAACGCGAAAGGAAGGGGTAAACCTGAAGCAGAAAGCAGGTGTAAGAGATAGAATCCTGAAAACAGGGACAACTGAGAAACGCACTCGGATATAACTCTCACGAGGCTAATGCAAAACTAAGGACGCTCGGTAGTGGTTAAAAACACACACAAGACCGAGGAAATAAATAGCACAACGGTAGAGCTAAAATAGTGAGTAAACACTCACGCACAGTCTATCGCGGAGCACAGGGAAGAGAGAGAGGAAAGGCGAGAGAACGAGGAGAATGTGGAATTCTAATCACATTTTCTGTGACTTGTCTGAAAGTTTGCCAAAAAGTAATGCACAGAGGCTGTTGTGTGGTCACAAGTCAGGAATGTCGCAACTGGAAAGGGAGAGCATCCTTCAATTGGGTTCCTGACGACCAGCTCAAGTGGTTAGAAGCTGGAAGTTGTTAGGTAGGGGGCAGGCCTATGCGTGCTCATTTGTTGCCCTATCGAAGAAGATTGAGACGAAGATAGAATTTGGCCACGCCGCACATCAGGTAGTGCATTTATTCCAAGAGACAAGGTGAGTATGGCAGGAGAGCCTGTGACCACCCTCATTTGCTTGAGAGCTGACAGCTCCATAAAACCTCCGATGCACTGAATCCACGGAAGGTGAACATTGTGAGGGAACACAGAATAGGGCAGTGTTGGCACAAGTACTGATGGTGGTATCGGGACATCCCTACTGAAAAACAAGGAATCTGCCATTTTACAAGATGATAGGTGGTGCTTGAAGATACCCTTTAAGAGGCAGGATGTTATGCTCCTGAACAGCTTTGCTCTGACCAGGCAAAGGATACTTGGATGAAAGAAGCAGTTTTTAAACAACCCTCAGTATTAGAGTATTCCAGCTATCCTAATTGATCAACATGGTTATGCCAAAGAAGCACCTGAGCAAACACAAGGTGACTTAAGGTGTGCTTGGAGTGCTTACTCAATTTAGGGAAAAGTCAGTGGTATTTCTGGGTGACACACACCCTATGTTTCATCAGGTGAAAGTTGCAGAACTAGACAGAGACTTTCAGGGCTTTCTGTGGTGGCCTGACAGCGGCTTCAAGAAAGAGCTCAGTGATTACAGACTGACTGCACTTCTTCTGAGCCGTTTCATCCCCCAGTTGTGCTAGTCTGTGCTGTCAAGCAGAACTTTTGTTGACGACTGTTTGAGCGTTGGCTCAGAAGAGATGGCCAAACAAATGATACAGGAACTTAATGCTGTGTGTAAAACGGTTGGTCTCTTGTTGAAAAAAATGGACAAGTAACAGTCGATCAGAGAAGATAAATGGGCAAAGGACATGAAGTAGCTGACTCTGGAAAGGTGACTGGAAGAGGTCTCATTGCTGACGACATTTAAGGCAAAATTATGCATGAAGCCAAAAGACTTTCCAGATGCCAGTAAAGATAGATGCAGAATCATAACATACATCAGGCACAAAGATTGGGGTAAGGCCAGAGTCGTGCCTTTATGGTATGACAATTCCACACTTTAAAGAATTTTGCTGTGAATTCACACTTTAATAACGCTTAAATAAGTTTTGCACGACTTTCACAGTAAGGATGACATTGTACTTTGAAAAGTATTCACATCAATATACAATAATTTCACATCAGTGATATTAGAATGCACTGTAATAGCTGTAGTAATACAACTGCACACTATTACGTCACAGCTTCAACGACAGTATAAGTACTGTAATATTACCTTACATTACTGGGGAATGACAACCATTTAATGTACATCATTACAAGGCCATGTACTTACTGTGTGAACTGAGAAAGTACCGCACCTCCATATCCTCTCCATCTCAGTCCAACACAGAACTATGAGGTTAAGTCAATCCCAATGGCATATTTATTAACGACCAAGAAATTCAAGAATTAAACTTTCAACTCATAAGAAATGCATGTCATGAAGAGAAGCAATTGTGTCACAACAACATCTGGCGATAGTCTCTTTTTTTCCCACTCTAAAGACGAATAGTGACATGCCCATGTATGCACTAGAGCGACAGGATTAAATACAATTGCAATTAATAGGGCCCTCCCAGAGCTTTTGGAGAACTGTGAGCTGAGGAAGCCAGAGCACTTGGACTTGGACACACCAGCTAATGATTCTGAGTAGGAACAAAAACAATGTATTATTTACAATAGGGCAAGATGAACTGCAGGGCTAGGGATCAGCAGACGAATAACTCTAGTTAACTCAGTGAACTAGTCAGACTCATACATCAAAGTGTAACACGTGAAAGATTCACTTACTGTCCTTGATGCCCTTCCATAGTGTAAGTATTTCACCAGATCTTTCTCCTTCAAAGGGGAGAGTAGTCCAGTAAACCCTTCAGCAATTGTCCATGCAAGCCGTATTGGGCAAAATAGCTGACTTTCATTCATTGACAAATTGCGTAGCCCACCTGTTTTAAGGTGGGAAAAAAAGTCACAATGAGGGTACGGATAATTAAAGGGTGGGTAGGATGTGTGAATCCATGCACAGTTTGTTAACCAATACAGTTTGCCAAATTGTACAGATGGATTTATATTTTACCCACCCTACTCCAGTGGGGCTCTGTAAACAAATACAGAGCAAATCGGCAAAATACAGCCATATACAACCATACAGGATAAGAAAGTTACAGTATGAAAACAAAGTGCGATCTACATGCTGGACCAAATTTTTGAAGACATCGGTCATGACTATGTAAAACGCTGAACAAAAAACAACGTGTATCATGATGTATTATGTGTCAAAATTTTCCACGATCTTTGAACAGTACTTTATTTTTTTAATGTCACAGAAATACTTTTTTTTTTACTTTTTCCTGTATGAATGATCATCTCAACTACAACTTGCGTTACGTTAGAATAGTTAGAATATTACTATTATTATACATACGATACACTGAATCTTTCACAACCATTTTTAGCATTAAAAATTGATCTCAATGTAACTAATATCAGTTTGTATCAATGTAATTTATATCACCAGACTTTTCCAATTCATCAGCTTGGACCATCATTGACATTAATTTAACTTCAGTGTCATTAATCAGTTTACAAGATCACTGTTTGAAAAACAAGGCTTCAATTCAAATCTCATGCACTTGTGCCTTATTAATGGACCCAAATGAAGAATTTGAGCAAGTAATGTTGCTTCAGATTTACATAATTGAGGAAAAAGTTGCTTCTGTGAAGATTTTTTTTTTTTTTTTTTAAGCTTTGTGATTTTAACGTATGCTTGTTCTTTGTGGACATCTGATGTTTGTCGTGTATTTTTGTCCTTGGTTGCTGTGACCCGATGAATTTCCCCTCTGTGGGGTAATAAAGGACAGAATGGTGTTATAAGATTTAATTTCTATGAAAGCAACACCTTCAAGAATGATGTGCATGATATCTGGATGTATTTTAAAAAAAAACTCAGTATCAAGCTTTTTTTTATTTCACATCACTGTTTTTCTATTGTGCCTTTTGCAAAACTTGGTTAATTGAAGTTAATCTGCATTTCCTCAAATGAACATTCACGAAGCCCACAAAGCCATATACAAAACCAACTCCTTCCTCTTAACCAACAGTCTCATGTTGTCCAAATGAGTCACCACAAACAGAAATTACGGCACCAAATGAATACATTCCACCACCCTGTGCTTGCATTCTGATTCTAAATCATAAGCACCACACCTCAGACACAACTATAGCGAGGAGTCTGATTGCCAGGAGTCTGACTGCACCATTTGACCCAAACTTGGGTTTCATAAAGTATAGTAGACCATTAGTAATTTATTTGCTGAGGCATGTGACCCCAGTAGATTACACATTTTGTTGGTATTCAAAATTATCTGCAAGGTAGAAGGCTTCATGGAGGGTAGAATTCCAAATGTCATACAAGATCCCACCTTTGAGGCAAGTCTGTGGTCTGCCGCAGATCATATTAAAAATTCTGGAATTGGACAACAGTCCTTTCTTAACTCTACAGTACAAACCCTTTGAGTCACAACTATCTCCTCTGGTTTGACTGCGTTAAACAGCTCCTCCACAGTACTGCCCTGCCCTGTATGTCGGCTGTTATAGAGAGGATCTTGAAAATTATCCAGTGCTGCCAATGTTTCTTCTTTTAGCTGCTCCATACTGTCTGAATGTTTCTTAAAAAAATTGTATTGTGTGTCTAATGCGCTGAGAGGAACAAGTTATACTTGACCCCTTGTTCCTCCCATTGACTACAAAATGCACAACACGCTAAATTTCTGACCTGCCTGAAACATTTTTAAAAATTAATATGCAATATCTTAGATCACATGGACATATTCATATGCCATTAGTTCAACATAAACTTCTTTTCTGGAGAAGAGGTGATGGTGTGATTCTTGGAATATTGGTTCAATGGTGACAATTTGCTTTAAAATGAATGAGAATCAAATCTGCCTCTATTGCCCTGTATACCCCAAAAGGTCAGTAGGTGGCTCTATCACACTACAGTGTAGCATAAATTCACAAGAGTGCTTTTAACATGTTTTGTCCAATATGAAACAATATGAAGACTGTCTGGCAAAAGCTGCCTGAAGGTTCAAAAACACACTAATAGGGGAAAACTAGCAAGAAGCTCAAGAGACCAGAGAAAGCACGAAAAAATACAAGAGATCAAGAGAAGTCAACTTTACCTGCATTGGAGCATGGACGATCTGACACCACAGAGGGAACCAGGGAGCTTATGAAGACTCAGGGGTCCACTGATTAGGTGACTGGTGCCAAAAGAAAGGGAGAACAAACACAGGAAAGACAAGAAAATAAAACAGACCATGACAATATTGTTATAAATTCTCATTACAACATATGGTTAGCTTGGTCCTCAGTGCGCACTTAAAGAAAAGGAACAGAAGAGATCCCAATAGATGACATCAACTCCCCTTTGAGTGGCCTTCATAGGTCAAAAATGGGGTTTCCATCCACCATTTATTCCAATTTTCACGTTTGATATTTTGAGCAAACCACAAACAAATCTAAATTCAAACTACTCCGTGTGCTGTTGATGGAGGAGGAAACGGGTGACCAGAAAGCTGCTGAAAATAAGCAGCCCAGGATGCTGTCACCTGGCTTTTTGTGATTATTTTTTACTGGATCTCGACATTCCACATATAGACTGGAAAACAGTGGTCCTGTCCAAAGTGTCCCAAACTGCGGTGTCCAGGTTCCCTAAAATGATTTCCCACTGAATCCAGGGGAACTTGATGGACTAAAAGCTGTTGTAAATCTAATGAGTTCAACAAGTCCTGGTGCAAATGTTTACATATTGTGCTGCTTTTACTTGAGTGTATTAAAATGAATCTTCAGGTTTTGGGCCTAGGAGCAGTATTAATGAAATAAAATATTTTGGCCACAGGCCTAGTCCTATGTTAATTTCAGTTTTACATTATGAACAAACTGCAAAAGCAAATAAGAATGCCACTGCTACAGTCAGGCTTTGTATCATCCACTGACAAAAAAAAAAAAAAGATTTGGTTCTTATTCACACTCCGGTTCCTGAGCGCTCTCTGCTGTTTCCTGACAAATTCGAAGAGAAAAACGAGTGCAGACTATGTATATGTACATGCATTTTATTGGTTTAAATTTGTCTGAATCAGTTTAATGAATTTTCATGGAAGTAAATGGAACGTATGGACCATGCATGCATATGTATATATGTGCAGCTCACACTTCCACAGCTTCTCCCCTCACCACATCATTCCCGGTGTAATGTTAGGATCCACATGAAACCTTCCCTAACTCCTGCTGCAGACCTCATCACTTTCTGTCCTCATAGTGGCCCTCACATGCTTCTTCTCTTAAGAACTCTGGGAAGCTTCCTCTTGAGCTACAAAGAGCAGTGTAACTCCTGACCTTCTCTGTACCCTGCTATAAACACCCACAGTGTCCCCCACAGGACTCAGCTTCAGCATCTACAGTTAGAACATGAGATGTAGCATGTTACACTTGTCCAAACCAAATTGGCCATAAACACTACTAATGACAGTGAATCAACTTAACTATTTTTTCTGTCTGATAAAAGCTTGCGGATGTAAGCCGCTGGCAACTAATGTCGGAGCAATTCCATTTTGCTGGCTATATCTGTGCTATATCATGATAAACACAGTAAAATGAGTAAAGACACTTACACGTTAACATCTCAAGATTAAGTTCCCCACATTTGATAACACACCCAAGACCAGCGGTAAACACAAAGAATGACTGACAAGTCAAGGAGAAACATCACCACTTCAGGATCATAAGAAAAGGCTTTCGTAGCTCTCCATTCTTGCCAGGCTGTAAATGCATCTCCTAAATGCATCTCTTGTTCAGGATCATCACACTCTCTCTTCTTGGACTCCTCACTACTATTACTCTTGCTTGTGCCATGGTGTTAAGGAACTCAGCTTGCTGCAGCGAACGCTCTGCCGTTGTCGCGGTGGGGGTGGACTTGGGGCTGTGACACCACTCTCAGAACACGCATCTGGGCGGCTCGGCCAGTGCAGGTTATATAGTCCAAGGGAGCTTTTCAAAGAGAGCTGGAGAGAGAATTCCACAAGAATAGATAATGCAATCACACACACATACACAGAGGACGTGGGATAATGGAGAAATTCCAGAGTGCGCTGTTGTACCTGCTAGACAGGGAGCAAACCGAGGGTGTTTTTTCTGTTTCAAACTATAATAATGATAATGAGTTATAATGCATCATATCAAACTACTAATAGTGTGTGACATCAATGGTTTTTTTTTTCATGGTCATTACCATTGGACTGCAACAGTGAAAATATGGGTGAATCCCAATCATGTGGTCTTCTCTTGCACTCTTGTAGGGGAACAATGGTGTTCTGTCTGTTGTTTGAGGAAGACTTGAGTATTTTTGCTGTGTAACCCTGCGAATCCTGTGGCAGGGGAGTAGTTTTTCTTTGGCCACTGCTTGTATTTGGTGAGCTTATTTTGGACACAATGTGTTTCACACAGAAGACAGATGTGAAAGATTTGACAGAGAACACAAGGCGATACTAACGGTATACTAAAAGACAAAAAATGTTCCTTCCTTAAAAAGTAGTGTTCGCAACTTGAAGCAATCACATGTGACAATAAATGTCACTGTTGAGTGCTGATTACAGATAATCTTCTGGTAAAACACAACTTGAGTTGAGTTCATTCTGATTAAGAACAAAAGCAAAGCTAAGTGATATCAGTAATCTTTCTATGTTGCTGTCACCATCTTACCAGTGGCTTTTTGTTGCAATTTTGGATACTCCTCAAGGAGTGCTCTAGTAATCTTGAGAGGAAAAAAAAACCCCAACACATTACTTTCTATACGTAATGCAACCAGATACAACCGCTTGTATCAAATCTGGCCACAGACAAGATGACCTCTGTGACACCAAAGCTGAATGCAGTCTTAATCATGAAGAGCCACAGAAAAATAAAAATGTACGAAGCAAGAATTGATGCGGCTGTGAACTTGTATTCTATTAAAAAAAAAAAAAATCATCCTCATTATAATGAAAAAAGGTGAACCTCTGTATGAGTCGCATCAGCCATTAAATTAACTGTTCTTCCACCCAAACTGGCTTGCTGGAGAATGTTTGCTGGAGAATCTTTTGGTGTCTTTTCTGTATCTTGAGCATGGAGACAGGATTGCTTCCTAGCAATCTTCTTATGCAGGTACAAAGACTTTCGACTGCATTTTCCAGCTCACCTGTCATTTGTACAAAGGTGGAGGAAGCACTCATGAAACACCCGCTACTTGCCAGACGAAATTCATTTTCTCAGTGATTTAACAACCGCTGAATTGCTGTGAACAGTGGCTTAAAAAAAGCTCAACAGTTGCACCTGATGGAAAATAGACATTTCCTTTCATGGTTTTAAGAAGACTCATGCATGGTAGTGATACTTATCCATCAATGTAACGTTCTAAAACACATTACTTTTCGTGTTTTTTCCATTGACGGATGATTCATCCCAAATAGACTGAACCGTTGCATTTTAAGTAGAGGCAGACATTTCTAGGGGCTGATTTACCTCTGAATCACAATCCCCGTTCTTAACAACATCAATACTTCAGTCACACAGAAATGAAAACGGGGGCTGTTTTAACAGTTGTACTGTGTGTTTACCGGTCTCACGCTGAACATCACAGATCTACAGATGCACTCGCAAAGCAGGCTTCACAACCAGAGGGGCAGTGTCTCAGCTGAGAAACACAAAGCTCAACAGATGCTGGTCAAACGCTGCCACCAAAGCACCACACCCCAGTCAGCATCGCAAATCTTCCACAGTCAAAAAACGAAAAGTTGTACTCTTGCTCAGTAGCAGTACTTCTACAGTGTGTGATTATTATCCACTCCTAAGTCCTGTTGTGCCAAGACCAAGGGCTGTTTTTAGCATCAGAATCATCAGGAACGGAGACTCATGCAGGGTTCTGAGTCACAGCAGCAGAGATAGTTGCTTGTTGGAAATGTTCCTGAAAACATTATTTCAAGGTGAAAACATACATAGGCACAATCGCACAGGTTCAATATTTGAAGGTGTTGGATATTTCAAAACGTCTTTCTTCAAACGTTTTATCATCAAAGTAGTGACTCTGTAGAATGTGACGAAAAATGACTAAAACAACTCAAAAACAGGAAAAATAGTAAAACTGAAAAAATAGTGTGTACTTTTACACTTACATCCCGATGACTGCGACTGTTCTAAGATGATTATGTTTGAGCTCCACTGTAATATACAGTTTAAACAAAAGTAAATTTTCGCTAGTAACTAGTTACTTTGAACGTAATGAGTAACTTGAAGTAACAAAGTTACTTTTGAACGAGGTAACTCTAACTAAGTTACTAACTTAAAGTAACTTGCCCAACACTGCTTATATTATATATATATTGACTTGAAAAACAACTTTGGCTGAACTGTAATAGGGCTATTTCACTTCATTTCACAAGATTAATCTTCCACAGTTCATGGCATACATATGTACCAATAGAACCTGACCTAAAAGACCTTTACAAAGAAAGTGACAAGTGAACAATATGAGGGAAGAATTAAGAAAACAAGATCTAAAGATGGCAGTGATGATGACTCAACTTCTCAGTGACAGAATACACAGAAGCAGAAGAGGGGTCAGGTCATGCTCTTCACAGAGGACCTAGGACAAAGTGGGATACAATGAGGATTTTATGATGGGATGTTTGCCTGTGGAAGGTGCCACGCCCCACAGTTAAATTCAAACAGGAAGTGATGAAATCCATTGATCTGTAGGCAGCATGGCTAGCCAGATACGTCACTGTAAATGAACAGAACCGGATAACATTTCACTATAATGATCCACAGAATGTTTATAACGACAGGAAAAAACAATGAAAAAGAGGTTCCTGGAAATGAAGACTGGGGGAGTCCTTCTCTTCCCTGCAAAGCTGTGTTCAAAGAGGGTTGTATGGTGACTTAAACAAAACCCCAGAGGAGGCTTTTTCATGCCCACTACTGCATCACCAATGGGAGCAAGCAGTTAGGAGTTTGAATGACTAAGAGTTACACATTCAGGAACCTTCTGAAGTCAAAGAATGGTCAAGGAAGTGAAGAAACACCAGAAAATAGATTCATGATTCACTGAAAGTGATCAGAATCTGATGCCCCTGGCCCTAAAAGGGCTTAGCACACTTTGGAAAATAATGGTTATATTAGGTCACTCATTCATTTTGGTTGCCATAAAAGAATGTCACAAATTTAGATGCTTCCTTCTAGCAGATCAACAATGCACGCCCAGGGAAGCTGGGTGCTTTCAGTTTGGACTATTAACAAAAACTGGCAATGTGCAGCAAGACCAAGCGTATTAAACACAACTCTGATGTACTGCAAATGTCGCATAGGAGCCCCTTTAAGTTGAATAAAAATTAAAAAATACAAATTGTGATAGTCGACTGGAGTTGGACTTTGAAAGACATCATTAAATGATGTCTTCACGGCAATACATGCATGCACACACACAGATAAGTTAAATTAATGCATGAATTCCAAACAGGAGCAGTTAAGGAAATGACGGCTCCCTCAGTTAATCACTCACACAGAAAATTTTATGACATTTTAATTCTGCTCAGCACAGTTATCGCTTCAGTAACCACACAAGCTTCTCCTGTGAAAATGGACGACGATACAGTAAGCGGTTCATTTGTTTAGTATTACAGAATGGCAGAGAAATGCAACACATCAGTGAAAGAAACATAAATAGGAGAGAGAGAATATGGTGATAAACAGAAACGGACAGTTGAGAATATCATGAAAGTCTATTCATTTCTTGAGTTATCATTTTAATTTATTGTTTTACTATTAACTTACCTTTATTCTTATTCTTCCCTTCAAGCTTTTCAATTTATGGACCATTCTTCATCCTTACATCAGTTGCACTTGTCATGATAGTGCTCTTTGAATTATAGGCACATACGAGGCACACTTTCCCTGCATTTGCACCTCTTTGAACTCCAAGAGCAGCAGAAAAGTGCTGCAGCACCATCTCAAGTTAGTGACATGCTGATCCTTCCCTTGCTACATTGTGGATTGTTTTGTTTTGTGTGTTTTTGCCTTGTGCCTGAGTATTTTGGTAAGCTGGGTAAGTCTAATTTTTGTTCTTCCGCTCTCAGTTCCTGTACCTCATACATGACCTGTTGAGTGATTTTCTGTCCATCCGAGAGTCCTTCAGTTCTTGTTTTTGGCCATTGTGCTGTGTCCCATTTGTGTTTGGGTTAGGGTCTGCCTTGTAGTATTTAAATTGTGCTTTTTGGACTTTGCTTGTGTTCCTACTTCCTGCTGCTGGGTCTCCACCCTCCTATCTATAATCCTCATATGAATATGAATGTACAAGTAAGGTGATGGACACAAGTGGTTGCTGACTTACTATTGTTTTTCGGAATCCAAAATGAAATGGAACAAAATACTAATTTTAATTTCAGTGCTCAACCGAACAAGACTAAGCGGTGGTTAACTGAAGATGTACTCTACTCTGGTCCATTTCTGTGTCATCTTCAGGAGTGCACTGACTCAGATGCAGTTGTGCATGATTTGTGAGTGTTTGTCGGACGAAAATATGAATAATGACAATATTCATATTGCACTGCAGCTGCCTTGGTACTGCGACCCACATGTTGAGTTTCAGCTGGGTTGGGGATCTTAGGAAATGAAGCGTCCAACACGGTGAGGACGAACCCTGATGTAGCTTGGATGTTGCGGCTTGGATGGAAGCTGGGGTTCTGGCGGCACCTCTGGCTTGGACGGTGCTTTGGAGAGAAAGATCTTCATAGCTTGACTGGAAACAATCTAGAGTCTCAATTTCCAGGCTCAACAACTTAGGCTGGGGGATGCATCTGGCTTGGTGTTACGAGAGAGTCAGTCTGAGCAGTGTGGTGAGTGATCTGACGGAGTGCACTGCCGTCTATCGCACATAGAGAACAAGGTGAGTCCAACCTGGGTACGAGTCACAGGGAGAGAACGAGGGTTCTTGGGACGTACAGAACAGGTCCTAAGAACGTCACAGGCCACATCCCCGGTATTTACACAACCCAGTATCAGAATCACTTTATTTATCCGGAGGGAAATTGTTTTTCGTTACAGCCACAACTTCTGCTCAAAATAAAAGAGTAAAAGAGTAATGTAGTAAAAGAGAGAGTGGGTAACATGGAATGTTACTCATGCGAACATGCAACATAAAAATAAAGACATAATAGTATATCCTACTAAGCGCAAATAAAAAGAGCCATCTAGACAGTACTAACAGTGTATTCACATAAGCAGGTTACTGCACTGGAAGAGTTATTGCACATAAGTCCAGGAACACTAGTTGACACTCACACTCAGAGGGAGGAGTTGCACAGTTTGATGGCCACAGTTAGGAAATATTTTGTATTATCTGTGGTGCATTGTGGTGCAATCAGTCTGGTGCTGAAAGAACTCTGTTGCTTAATCGTGACCTTATGGATGGGGGGGCCGTGTTGCCCCAACATACCACAGCATGGAGGATAGTACTGGCCACCACAGACTCATAGAACATTCTGAGCATGGTCCTGCAGATATTGAAGAACCTCAGCCGCCTTATCAAATAAAGACGAATCTGGTCCTTCCTGTAGAGGCCATCATTGTTCTCTTCTTCCAGTTGAGTTTGTTAACTATGATTACCACTAGATATTTGCTGTCCTGCGCAATGTCAACACTGACCCCCGAATGATAACCGGGGTCACAGGTACATTGGTCTTCCTTATGTCCACAACCAGTTCTTTGGTCTTTGTCACATTCAGCTGTAGATGATTTTGTTCACACCATGTGACAAAACAACTCTGTATTCAGTCTCATCATCCTTACTAATATATCCAACTACAGCAGAGTCATCCGATAAATTTTAGAAGATGAGAGGTCTTAGCAGTAGCTGAAGTCTGTGGTAAAGGGTGAAGAGAAAGGGAGAGAGAACAGTCCCTTGTTGTGTCCTGGTGTTACTATGTTTTCAGACACACCGCCTTGCAGAGGTACATACTGTGGTCTTCCCGTCAGGTAGTCCATAATCCAGGATACAAGAGAGAATTCCACCTGCATTGCATTGAGTATAGACACGGTTAAGCAGATAGATGATGGCGTCCTCAACTCCAAGTCTGGGCTGGTAGGCACACTGTAGGGGGTCTAGATGTGGTTCCACCCAGGGTCGTAGCTGGTCCAAGACAAGTCTCTCCAGAGTCTTCATTATGTGGGAAGTCCGAGCCATGGGCCTGTAGTCCTTTGAGCCAGCAGGACATGGGAACAAGGCAGGACGACTTCCACAATACAGGAACCCTCTGCAGGACTGGAGGACTCCACAGAGTTGGGTGGGACAGATTTTTAGCACCCTTGGGCTGACACCTACAGGTCCTGCAGCTTTACCTGCATGAAGCTTCCCCAGTTCTGTCCACCAACATGTTGGACTGGGTGCAACTTCACGAACAAGTTGTGAAGATTAATAGTGCAAAAAAGCACTTAGTAATAATAGAAAATAAGAAAACAATGAGAAACCAGCAGCAACGAGTGTAACAGGCAGCACGTCGGCACATGTGCACTGACCCATGAGCTAACCGGTGTTGACGCTCCTCAGGTGAGAGACGTGTTTTTCAATAATAACTGGGTGTGACGAAGCACCTTGGCCAGCAGGTGGAACTGAGACAGCATGAGGAGTATGGAGACTGGGTTCCCGACGGTGCTCTCTAATACAATTATCGATTTTAATGGCCAACGTGATCAGGTCCTCTCACGACTCGAGCTCATCCCAGGTCAAAAACTGGATCCTGGATCACGCTGCACAAGCCTCTGGTAAACGCAGAGTTGAGAGCAGGTTCATTCCAACCGCTCTTGGCCGCTGCGACTCGGAAACAGAGAGAGAATTCTGATACAGACTCAGATCTGGAATTCTACTGGAGAATCAGCAATCGATGAGAGGAACACACGACACATCACAACAGAAAACGATTGACAAGAACCGGTGAATGAGACTCCCACAAGGACGCCGTCCACTCAGCCGCCCTGTCCCTGAGCAGAATGATCACAAAAGTGATCTTGGCATGGTCGGATTCATAAGAACGCGGCTGCAAGTCAAAAACCATTCTACATTGTAAAAGAAAGAATAATTTTCTGGAGATGGAAGCTCATGGATGGAGGTGGAGGCTCCGCACCTGAGAGTCAGGTGCACGCTGGTACAGGGGGGAGTGATGCTGGAGGGTGTGGGCGCGGTGGGACTTGGAACACACTGTGGGCCCTGCAGCATGAAGGACTGTGTGGGGCCGGAGGCGAGCAGCTGGTCAAACTGGTCAAAGAAGAGGTTCAAGTCATTTGTCAACTGCACATCCCACCCACGTCTTAAAGCCTGATAAGGTCTTCAGGCTGGAGCTCACACTCCGTCTTCTCCTTGTACACTTTCTTCCCCCGACAAATCTTCCTCCTTCATCTCTGCACCTACTTTAACTCCTTTGTGGTTCTCCACACCAAAGTTGATATAGTCTGTGATAGTGTCAGTGAGATGGTCAATATTCTCTCCATGGGCATCACTGAAGACTTCCCACACAGTAGAACAAAAACAGTCCTGCAAAGATTCTTCAGCCTCTGCATATCTTCATTGTGCGGGCCACTGCTGGCTGCCTCTTTACCAATGGTTCATATAATGACCACTGAAGAGAGAAGGGATGATAAAGATGCTACCTTGTGTAGGGAAATACACCTTAATGTATATTCCGTGTGTTTGTTTACTTTGAGAGTGACTACCAAAAACCCACAAGTTAAATCAAAAAGAATTTATTCCCTGACAGAGGACTCTAATTTGTTCCTAACAGAGCTCTCGGTCAACAAGTGGTATAAGTGAGACAAAGACTCTCTGGCCCTGACCCTTTTCATGTTTCAGTCCATCTTGGGGTGCAGTCTCCTGTGATTGGTCCTGGTCTCCTTAGGTCCTGGTCGTCATGGGTCAAATTCCATGTGACGTGTAGACTGCACTCGGTCTGGAGAGATGTTGTCTTTTACTGGTGGTAACTGTATAGCAGACAACCCGATCCATTCTTCTGATTGGCTTGCTTCTGTTGGTTGTTGTCTCATCTGGTCCCTGACTGTCTCCTTGGTCCATCATCAATCCTCTTCCTCCACCGATGATCCCCAAATACTCCTTCCTTGACGCTTGTACCAGATGCTTCCTGCCAATCATGACCCACTCTTTCACCTCACACATTCTTTCATGCATATGGGGTCAAATTGAGGTTACCTTACCCATGATAGCTGCATCAGATGGATTCAATCTCTCATTAGGTAAAGCATTATAAAGCAGTTTATTTAATGTAAAAAGATACATCCTTCCTTCACCTTCTTCTACCGCTTATCCATTAAAATCACTTTGATCAGCAGAGTAAAACACGTGATGTAATTAGGCCATTTACACTTTTCTGGTTAGATACTTCTCCCAGTGTGACGGAACGTGGTGATGCCAGTGTCTGCAGCAGTCACTTAAGTGCAGTAACTGCCTCCAGGTGGTCATCAGGAGGCGTGAGTCACTGAGGCTTTGAACACCTGTGTCTGGTAGTGGACTTTTGGTACTGGTTGGTAAATTTGTGCACATTTCAGAAAATGATACAAATTGACATTAAAATTTATGAAAAAAGGTTCACTTTTGTGGCTTTCATAGGGAGAAGACATTTTTTTCACGCTCATACTCAGTAGTCAGCAGCCGCTATATGTAACTCTAACTGTGTTGCTTTTCAATAAAAGTCACGAATCATAATTTAAGGGTGTCATCAGTAGTCGGATTACTGTTTCAAAGTAACTGTAGCAACACCGCTGGTGATGAATGTGGTGAACAGTTTGGTAGAGAGGCATTATTTTAATATACAACACTGCCACTAGCCTGCCTGCACTTACCTCAGGTGAAGGCCAAAGAATGATGAGTCTGTGATGGGAGAGGTAGAGCGCCTGGAGTGTTTTGTCTGCAAAACATCCTGGAGAGTGAAGTAGCCTTGGGAGGCCGGTTGCATCCAGCTAGCGATTGAGCTGACATGTCGCTTGATTCTTAGGGTTGGCAGCCCGCGCAATCCATCAGTCATGACTCACAGCATCTCAGTTGCCAAAAGTACTGCCAATCATTTCCATACTTTGAGATAGAACAAAGAGCTGTTTAATCCACTCAGCAGAACACAAACGGAGCAGGAGCATAGTTCGCATTGCCGGCAGTAAATCAGACCTGTTCCCGGTGCATGTTGGTCTCCGCCAGGGCTGCCCTTTGTCACCGGTTCTGTTCATCACTTTTATGGACAGAATTTCTAGGCGTAGCCAGGGGTCGGAGGGGATCCACTTCGGGAACCACAGAATTTCATCTCTGCTATTTGCGGATGATGTTGTTCTGCTGGCCTCATCGGACCGGGTTTCGGATCGGTCGATTTACCGATCGATCTACGTTCCCACCCTCACCTATGGTCGTGAGCTTTGGGTCATGACCGAAAGGATGAGATCGCGGATACAAGCGGCTGAGATGAGTTTCCTCCGCAGGGTGGCTGGGCACACCCTTAGAGATAGGGTGAGGAGTTCGGTCATCCGGGAGGAGCTCGGGGCGGGGCCGCTGCTCCTCCACATCGAGAGGAACCAGCTGAGGTGGCTTGGGCATCTGATCCAGATGCCCCCTGGACGCCTCCCTGGGGAGGTGTTCCGGGCATGTCCTACCGAGAGGAGACCCTGGGGAAGACCCAGGACTCGCTGGAGAGATTATGTCTCCGTTCTGGCCTGGGAACGCCTCGGGATCCTCCGGGAGGAGCTGGAGGACGTTTGCGCGGACCGGGAAGTTTGGGCTTCCCTGCTTCGAATGGTGCCTCCGCGACTTGACCCTGGATAAGCGGTAGAAGAAGGTGAAGGTGAAGGTGACAACACAAACAATTCCAAGTATGAAATGTTAGTTACCTGAATGTAACTTCAGTTCGCCATGACGCCATGAGCCCTTATTTTAGAGCGATCTCTCACTTTGCCGATCAGACTGATTAATGACATCATCCTCTTGCCTGACAGACGGGCTCTCCCTCATTTGAGAATCCAGCAAAATCCCAAGATACTTTATCTGAGTGCTGGGAATCCACACACTCTTCCGTAGATTGACCACGAACCCCAGATTTTTCATGTGACCAGAACTGCCAACGTGTGATCCCCTGCCTTAAAACAGACCTGAATGGTGAGCTGCAGCTCTGATTTGCGCCCAAACCAGGTTTGGTCAGTTCCTTATATAGCAGTTCAATAGAAAGCTGCACACCTGCCTGGTGTAAAACTTACGTGCTATGGAAAACCTCAAGCAAATGACACTTGTTATAGTAGTTGTTTTTCCAACCAGTGGTTCTAATTGCTAATTCATACGATGCAATTATCCAAGCACAACTTGAAATGTCACACCTCTTTTGTATGTTTCTAAGCAAATGCCCGTGGTCACCGCAAGTGTCCAAATGTTGCATGCTTCTCCTTGGCCTTGACTGTAGCCATGAATTATGCATTGTAACAATAATAATAATAAATTGTAATATAAAGACAATGGATGGTATTTTGTGATGTTATTTGTCTATAAAAGTGCTCCAGTGTGATTCTGCATTTTATATCTGCATGTATGTGCATTTGTGGATGTAGGAAGAGTAACTCACACACATACTACACACCATTCTCATTTATTCTGTGGCCCTGCTGTCAGGAAAGTGTACCAGGAATGTACATGTTTTTAAACTCATGTGAATGTCAACTCACATGAGGGGTTCTGGAATAGGTAAATCATTTTAAAAGGTTTGATATTTGGCAGAATCTGCCTCTTGAAGCAGTTTGCAGGAGCATCACGGTCTCATCTCACAAGCAGGAGCTTATTAAATGGGTTACAACACCTCAACGGCTGGAATGAATGATGTCTTGATCAAAATGGTTCCACACGGCAGACATCTTGCGTTTCCCATGGACACATTGAGAAGGAACCATCATCAAGGAACAAGCATCCTGTTGATGCGCTTCCAATCTGTGTACTTTTTGATCATTCATTTTTTTTGTTTAAAAATAAATTAAATAAATGAAGTTGCGATTTTCCCGCTTTGAAACAAAACAACGGAAAAACTAAATCTGTGCATGTTAAAAGTTAAACTGATAAAGAGTGAAAATGTGCTTGATTTATTTACGTGTACCAAGATACAGACCGTCCCTTCAATAAATACAGCTTGTTGGTGAGTCATAGTCCTGGTAAAACTATTAACTAAACTAACAACTGAGTTATTTCCCATTAAACCATCCTTACAAACCATAGCACTTTAGTCTTATCTTTAAAAAAACACAAATTATGGAAGCCACTGAGGGATTGCTGAGCCAGCCAAAGATCTGCTTCAATATTAGGTCCACCATGAATGAACGACACACTGAAGCAGTTCTCCTGTCTTTCTTTACTGACACAGAATATCAATAAAACACTTCGTCTTAAAACAGACCAATAGCAATTATTATCTGTTCTTGACAACAACAAACTGTTCTTGCATAACTTGGTTACCTTGAAAATTGGAGCAATTCAACTTCAAATACACCAACTCAAAAAATAAAATATCATAAAATGAAACCTTCATTGAACTTGGTGAGAAAAATACAGTTCAATTGATATTTAAGACATGTCTCCAAACAAATTATGCTACGCAGTGCAGAGAGTGTGTCAGCAGCCCAACTATTGATGTTATGTCGAGGTCCAAGTCACCAGCTCTGCACTTGGGCCAGTAAGAGTGGCTTTGTTTCCACTCTTCCATACAGGCACAGTAACACAGAAGGCTCTTGCAGCAGATGGTGAAAATGGTCTCCTTCATGGGAACTGCTTAATACAATGATAAATTGGTGCTTCCTTGTAAATGAATTGTGCTTCATATATCACATTGTCATTTGTTGCAAGATATGGGGCCCAAGTTCCTCTACAGTGTACTCAACTGACAACGGTTTTATCGCCATCTCAGCGCTTCCACTTCAACACTCTGAACTGGTTTTATATTGCATGAGAAGGCTCGGGGTCTACTTCAAATTATTACTTCTGCTTCAAACAATTCTAATTGATTATGCACTTGGATATTTTTAAGCCTATACTGAAATATATAAGACTTAATATGCACTTTCAGTCGTAGAATACATTAATACTGCGCTTTTTTTACGAGACATTTTGTGGCCGCAGTAATTCCTGGAGGTCCAGGTCCAGTGTTTGTTTAATGGTAAGTTACTCCACGCAAATGTGCTGACCGATGGCTGGGGATATGCACAGTGACAGATAGGCCTCTAGGAGCAGTACCTGTACAGAGGATGCAGGAAACAGCACACTTCACGGCTTCAGTGGGATCACCATTAAGACAAACTGGACTGAACAAACTTCACAAGGTCTTTTCAGGACTTTGAGACTTCCCGGAGAGGTAGAGTTAATTATTCAATTCTCAAGAACAAGTTGTGGCCATTGAATGTAGGTAGCCAATAAAGAAGCCTGTTAGAGGGTAGAGCATGTGTGACATTGAACACGTCTTCAACGACCTCTACGGAAAGGATCGGCAGTCACACAACCCTCCACTTCTCCTGGAATTCGATCTCCTTCACTTATTCTCTTAGTTGAGCTTGCTTTGAGAGAGCAGCAAACCAATTTCAGGCCTTTGAGACAAAATTGCAGTAAGAATCTCTGAGATGGATCAGACATAGACCAATTGGAATGCTATGGAGTTTCTTCTTGTCCTCGTCGGGTGAATTGGCTCCCTCCAACCACTTGTTGTCCCCTCCCAGAATAGTAGTACCATCTGAAGCATGATGGCTGCAGTGCTGTTGACGTCAATAACTTCCTGCTCTGAAAAGTTGGACTTCTTATGGCCGATACCATCCAGTAACTCTCTCAAATGGCTGGTGTTATTGGCCATGGACACAAGATAATAATTGAAACTGTTTGCCATGGCTCCTCTGGACCTGATGTAGGGACCAGACCTCAGTCATGTCTCTCATGATGTTCACACCAGTGGCTACTTTCGTCAATGGAGTCACAGCGATTGATGGCGATCAGCGGCTACCACCATGATATGTGCAGTGGGTGTCACCAACAACTTGGGCAACATACACGGATTCCGGTTACTCTGAGCTGTGCCAACAGTCACAGTAGTTCACTTTTTTCACTGCTAGTGGCCGGTCATCGCGCGCTGACCAATCAGAGGCCAGCTCTCTGGCGTGACCTGACATGTGCAGGAGGAGCCGTGGCTAATCGCTGTTATTTACATGCAGTCTTTGCACCTTCCACAACATGAATGATGCAGAATGCCTGTTTAGTAATTTCCTCCACCAGCCCCTTGAAGGTGATCTATTCCGGTCGTAACTGTTGAGTTTTTCTACTAAGTGCATTTTAGTTCTATGTCTATTGTGTGTGAGCTGTGACAACCACATTATCCTCTGTTTACTCTTGTTTGTTATTTCTCCCAATATGTTTTACTCTTTACTCTAGCCCTGCAGCTCTGCAGCTTCGTGTTGGGGTTTACCCCGGTGAACGAGAGGGTCACGTCCCTACGCCTACGGGTTGGGGACAGGTGTCTCACGGCGGTCGCGGCTTACGGGCCGAACAGCAGTGCAGACTACCTGGCTTTCTTGGAGTCACTGGGAGGGGTACTTGACAGTGCCCCAACTGGTGACTCCATTGTTCTTCTGGGAGACTTCAACGCCCACGTAGGCAATGACAGCAAGACTTGGAGGGGCGTGATTGGGAAGAACGGCCTACCCGATCTGAACCTGAGTGGTGTTCTACTACTGGATTTCTGTGCCACCCACAGTTTGTCCATAACGAACACCATGTTTGAGCACAAGGGTGTCCATAAGTGCTCATGGCACCAGGACACCCTTGGCCGGAGGTCTATGATAGACTTTGTGATCGTGTCATCTGACCTTCGGCCACGTGTCTCGGACACTCGGGTGAAAAGAAGGGCAGAGCTGTCAACCGATCACCACCTGGTGGTGAGTGTGATCCGCTGGCAGGGGAGGAAGCCGGTCAGACCGGGCAGGCCCAAACGTATTGTGAGGGTCTGCTGGGAACACCTGGCGGAACCCACTGTCAGTGGCGTCTTTAACTCCAACCACCGGGAGAGTTTCTCCCAGATCCTGAGGGAGGTAGGTGACATGGAGTCTGAGTGGGCCATGTTCTCCTCCTCCATTGTCAGTGCGGCTGCACGTACTTGCGGTCGTAAGGTCTCCGGTGCCTGTCGTGGCGGCAATCCCCGAACCCGGTGGTGGACACTGAAAGTAAGGAATGCCGTCAGGCTGAAGAATTGGGTCTTGATGGCCTGTGGGACTCCTGAGGCAGCAGACCTGTACTGGCAGGCCAAGTGTGCCGCTTCCCGTGCAGTCTTGGAGGCAAAAACTCGGGTCTGGGAGGAGTTCGGAGAGGCCATTGAGGAGGACTATTGGTTAGCCTCGAAGAAATTCTGGCAAACCGTCCGTCGCCTCAGAAGGGGGAAGCAGTGCCTCACCAGTACTGTTTACAGTGCGGGGGGGGAGACTGCTGACCTCGACTGGTGATGTTGTCGGGCGGTGGAAAGAATACTTCGAGGGTCTCCTCAATCCCGCCGTCACGTCTTCCATTCAGGAAGCGGGGACTGAGGACTCAGACGACTCTCTCATCACCCGGGCTGAAGTCACCGAGGTTGTTCGTAAGCTCCTCGGTGGTAGGGCCCCACGGGTGGATGAGATCCGTCCTGAGTATCTGAAATCCCTGGATGTTGTAGGGCTGTCGTGGCTGACACGTCTCTGCAACATCGCGTGGCGGTTGAGGACAGTGCCTCTGGATTGGCAGAAATGTATTTGGTCCAGCGCCTTTGATATCTGATTACCTTTGATATGTTTCCGTCCCCCTTCAGATTTACATTCCAGTCAGGATGATTGCCTTGTTTTGGAATACTAATTCATACTTATGCTCAGAAAGTTAATAGATTCAAAGGAGACTGAAATATATATTGCTATTTTGTTCATATTTACATTTAATTTCATGGCTGTTGTGATTTCTAAGTGATGAAACAGTAACAAATTCCTAATCAGTATCTGTTATCAGTATCAAATATTCAATGAAATAAGTCATCGGCATTGTATCGAACCTTAAAAGTCTGGTATCGCCCATTGCTACTCCACACCATAATTCCTCTGCTTGGCTCAATGGACTCCAAAATGTACCATCATTCTGGCAATGTCCAAACTCAGACTGGTCCATCAGATTGCCAGATGGAAGAACGTGATTTGCTACATCAGAGAAGGCATCTCCGCTGCTCTATAGTCCAGTGGCAGCGTGCTTCACTCCACCGGATCCAGCACTTGGCATTGCACTTGGTGATGTATGGCTTGGATGCTGACGGCTATGGAAACCCATTCCATGAAGCTCTCTGACTTCAGTACTTGGGCTAATCTGAAGGTCACATGAAGTTTGGAGCGCTGTAGCAATTGACAGTGCAGAAGGTCGCCAAGTGATGGGCAAAAGTTTAGTGACTCAATTCATTAACTCTCGTTCAGTAAAAAGAATCTTTTTTCGAGTCTTACAGTTCTTTGTTTCACCACCGAGTGGCGACACACAATCCTGTGATTGAATTGTAATTGCAGTTGGATTTAAACGTCAATTTAATTGACTTCACCAACATATTACAAATGAAACAAAGTGTCAAACATTGCATGCTGTTAAACAATTTTGACCAAATTTTGCAATTTTTCTGTTTGTCGACACACTGTATGCAATTTACTGCTTGAATGAAGAAGTGGTTGGACGTCATTGCATGGTATAAATGTCCAACCTCAGAGCCTCTGATGCCTTCATTAGTTCAATTTATGCATAGCAACAATATTAATCATGAGGCATTGTCTAAACCATCTTGAAGAGTTGGTCTGGTGTTTGACACCACATGAACAAGTAAAATGTCAGCAAAATATCACCACTAAGGGAAGAATGCAGGCACTCTAATCAGGGTAATGTTAGAAGATAAATAAAATAACAGAGGAACATTTTAAATACTGTTTATTTTTTTCAAAACATGACAAGAATAACGTAAAACAAATGACTCGCTCCAGCACATGGAACAGGTTCTGCAGCATCCTCCTTGACTCCCCACAGGAACTGGGTCTGAGAGACAAGAATGTTAGTGGTCACACACACACTGCACCAGCAACATGGTTTTAGCACAGAAAAAGTACCTGCAATGGGATCATACACCCTGTAGTGCCCACATGTATTTTTGTGTGAGGTTTGTGTGACCTCAGCATTTGGCAGAGTGGAATCCATTTCCAACGTCCTGGTTTCGCCAAGCACAAAAGGCAGAGGAGACGGAAAAGACTGTCCTAGCAGCTGTGGCACCTGTGAATTTAAGGTGAGGATGAAAAGTATGAGACTACATCAGACCTCGTAAAAGAGATGACACACACATACATACATACATACATACATACATATCTTTGTGCGTTACTTACAGTCTTCAGCCGCCACAATTGTTGGAGAACCGCAGCTCAACAGCCGCCTACCTGCCGAAAGTGCATCGTCCCCGGGTGGCTCACACCGATGAGCACGCTATAAACTGGAGAAGCACCAGCACTTCAGTGACATAGTTCACTAAATGAGCTAAAACTCAGCCAGCGAGCAAGTAAACTGAACGCAGCTGCTTTAATGATGTTTACAATAAAGACGGAGGACGGAGTGCAGACGAGCTCATCGTATGCGGACTGAATTAAGATCTGAACAAATGTTGGCCAAAAAGACAACTGGACAACAAATAACGTTTGGGATCGTTTATCTATTAGATCCTCATAGGATTTTTTTACATAATTACAAAAAGATGAAGAAAATGAACCTGACACACTAGAACAAACCGGTAGTGGTATTGCCGAGGAGACTTCTACAAATGAAAACAACACAACACCACATTACACACGGAACAAATAAAAGATGAACATATGGGCTGCTAACCTACTTCTCTTTTGTTTGAACCGCTCTTAATCACACACGTGTGTCTGCTCCCGTTCACTCTGTTAAATGAAACACACGACATGAACATGACGACACGTAACATTACGGGTGACATAGTTGAACACGCACGTAAACACTCAATTACACATAGCAAACATGAACAAAACAAAACAATCTTATCTAAACACTGTATCCCTCATATACATGTGCGTCACGCATCTGCACTCCGAAACTTCTTCTAACTATAAATGACCATCAATATTTTGTGAAACACCTAAAATACAACAGGGTTCACACATATTAATCACTTACGTTTTCTTCTGATGCAGGATGACAAAACACCGATGTAGACTTCAGCACTCATTCTCTGCAGGCTGCTCAGACTGACGTAATGACGCAACACACGCACACAACACGGTGACATCTATAACTTTGTTAAAGTAACACTGACACGGGACGGTAACATTCAAATCATAACATAACATTTTCCAACTGGTTACACAAAGAACTAATCGTTCCCTGTTTCGTTCAATTCTGATTCCCGTTCAAAGAACGAGTCATTCACAGTTTCGTTCTGTTCTGTTTCCCGTTCAAAGAACGAAACAGTGAACAACTCGTTCTTTGAACGGGAATCAGAATTGACAAAAGATTCAATTCTGCCCAGAATTGAGCAAAACAGGGAACGATTCGTAATTTGAAAGGGAAAGAGAACTGAACGAAACTCTACACCAGAAAGGGTGGGGAAAGAGAGAAGCAAACAAAGCAACGCCTGTTACCTGGAGTATCTTCTTCATCATGATCCATGCACTCGTATTTAGGAAGTAGTAATCCAACAACAAAGCAGAGGAATCCAGCTCTTCTGTTGGAGCGACAGCGGACGATTAAGCGTTGCTTATAAGTCACGGGAAGTTAATGTCAAAATGTCGCCTTTCAAAATTAAATAATAAATGACGGTGACGTGAGGAATCCATATCTGCGTATGTGCAAAAGTGAACTAATCACTCCGTGAGATGACTTGTAGTTCTCACTTCATTTTGAAGAACGACCCATCACTACAGCCTCCTTGCACTCTGCGTCTCATCATCCACTGACCCCTCTCCGTCAGTTGACATGGCCAACCGATTGTGGCTGAGTTGCTGTTGTTCCCAAACTCTTCCATGTTCTTATACTAAAGCTGACGGTTGTCTGTGGAATATTTAGGAGCGAGAAAATTTCACGACTGGACTGTCGCGCACGTGGCATCCTATGACAGTTTCAGAATGGAATTCACTGAGCTACTGAGAGCGGCCCATTCTTTCAGAATGTTGCCTAGGTGCTTGCTTTTATACACCTGTGGCCAGGCCAAGTGATTAGGACACCCGATTCTGATCACTTGGATGGGTGAGCAAATGCTTTCAGAGATATAGTGTATGTGGAGGATTATTATCAACATGAGGGGGTGCACTTGAATCCTGATAACGTTTCCTATAATGCAGCCAAACGACAGGTGAGCAAGGTCATGTTGAACTCTTTCTGAAGTCTCAGATGTAACCTGGTCATGACCTCTGTTGTTCATGATCCAAAACAGTTCTACAGTTATGTGTTCTCAGGAAAATATGATGTTGGGTACTTGAAAACCTGAAAAGTAGGCCCTGATTCAGTGGAGGTACAGAACTCTTTCTCCCCATGATGAGGCCACTCATGGTTTTGTTGCAGCATTCACCATGGCGTATGCTCGTCTGAAATTTTACAGCTGCATGGAGATGAGGACTTGAGAGACTGGGGAGTGGCTTCTCTACGTTGACACAGACAGTTTGATCTACGTGGTGGGAGAGGGTGACACACCTATAAAACTCTGTCACTATGTCGGTGAGTTGACGGATGAGGATGATGATGGATGGCGATAACATCCTATACTTACAGGACGATGCATGGGAAGAAGTCCGTCTTGAAGGTGAGAGGATCTACTCTGACGTGGAAGTGTCCTCACGTCAATTTTGGCAGCATCAGAGATCTAATGGATGGATACATTCAGGATGGAGCTGAGGGGGTGATCGTGGCCCTGCTACACAGCATTGTGCGCAACAAAAAGAACGCCTCACTCAGGAATCGCACAGTTTATGACAAACACCTTGGGCTCTCAGGCGGTAAAACACTTCCTTTTGTATACTGAAAAAATAATGGAAGAGGTTGATTAAGATTTCAGGTTTCAAACCCCTGTTCCTTCTTTCTTATGTTGGTCCTTCAGGCAGCGGTAAGACTCACTTTGTGCAACATGTATTGCATTATGGTAATCTTGTCATTACCTCAAAATATTGTATGGATTTATCTGTGTCTTCAGCCAATGTATTCGGAGCTGCAAAAAATGAATGATCACAACCACTTAATGGAAGGTTTGCCTGACTCTTATGAAGATGAAAATTTGTTTCCTTCTAATAAAACACATTTAATCATTTTGGATGATGTGATCTTTCAAGCGTCTGATCATGCTGATGTTGTTTAAGATTTACAGGCAGCATTAACGCATGAGAGTCATAAGTCATAAGTTACAAATCAAATTACTGGCTCATCAGATTTCTGAAAGTATTGAAGATCAGGTCAGGGAAACAAATAAATGAACCAAATACCTAAACAAAAATAACAGACTAACCCAATAATGAACTAACAAGAAAAGGAATATCGGACACAACCCAGAATGAACGGATCACAAAACAAAAGAAACAAAACCTCACACCAAATAAAAACCTAGTCGTCCTGATGTAATACAAAGCAATACAATACAAAGCAATTACAAACGATGCAACAAAGCAAATCACAAAATCAAAATCAAGAAACAATCTCGACCAAATGGGAAAAGAAAATGACAAACTAACAAAACAATACAACAGTACAAAACGGTACAAGAACTGCACAAAACAGCGTGGCACAAAACGGCGCGGTACAAAACAGAACTAAACAAGACTTTGAACCGAATAAAAACAATGCTGTGCAAAACAGAACGATACAAAACTAAACTAAACTGAAACGAAACAAAGCAAGAGAAAGCAGGACGAAGCAAGACCTGAACTGCACAAAGCAGTGCCGTACAAAACAGATCGAAACTAAACCGAAAGGAAACAAAGCAAGACAAAACCAGGACGAAGCAAGACCTGAACCGCACAAAAGCAACGCCGTACTTCTTCCCGTCTTGGTGATGCGCCTTCACAGCTCCGACGAGATATATCAGACTTTGGCACACGACGATGCACCTGCCCAAGTGCAGGGCGGTAGAGGACGCAGCGCAGCTACCAGCAACACATCAGCCATCCATGTGACAGCGAGCACACCAGCATCACCGCGATCAAACTTACGCTGACACTCCAAAACTCTAGCCACTTTTCTGTGCTGACAGACAGCTTACAGGTGACCCGGAACCAAAACCAGCAGTCCGGAAGCGGAGAGAGAGAGCTGACGGTACTCAGCATCACTTAAATAGTAACAGTGTAACCTGGTGATTGGTTGGTGCCACTAAACACAGCGGGCGCCATAACTGCCTTGCCATCTGCTACAATAGTATTTGCCAGAGCCACTCACACTGGTGAATTTAGCCACCTCCTCCAGCAGCGTCGCCTTGATGTGGCCGCTTCGAGCGGTACTACAGGCGGAACCGCCGCTAGTTGGATGACCTGTTGATCCGAATCAGTGGCCGAATACAGGACACCAAGTACCCGCCGTCTGTCCTGTGGCAAATGTCTGTCTTCGGTCAGCAACTCGATGTGTAGTTATGTACGCAAATTGTGTACAAGTCTTTCTGAACTGTCGACAATTCTTGAAGTCTGCAGTGGTGTTTGCTGTAAGTAATTTTTGGTGATACATAATCTGTCATCATCAATAATTTGTACACGAAAACTAGTGTATTACAACAATAGTTAACTGTGAGTCTTGTCAGTGAGCGCCAGTTTGTGGTAAAAAAATTAAATGTGGTTAAACATTTAAATGCATTGTGACCAAACTATTTATCCTGTGACAGACGTACCATTGTATGGTTGCTGTATACTTTGTTTTATATTTTGCAAATATTCTGTAACAGGAGACTCGAGACTTCATCACCAACTGCATCTGCGTTGGTGCGACCGTCCACTTCCAGGAGCTCACCAGAGGACCACAGCCACAGATCGCGTGTTTTTTCACAGATGAGGCTGCTCCTTTGTGGAATAACAGTTGCCAGGGCTCCACAACTGAGCGAAGGTCCTTGCATATATAATTCATCTCTGCAATGAAACAGAGCTGTGTTCAACTCGATTTGTTGAAATTTTGCATAGTGCTTTTATTTTTTTCCTATGGAGCCATTTTTTACAAAAAGAAAAATGTTCATCTGAAAACTTTTTATTTGCAAAAATAAAATAACTCATTCATTTATACTCATTCAATCCACACAGAATCATAGTCGAACTTGAAGGTTTTTTGAAGGATCTTCCCTGGAGGAAGAGGGTCAAGAGAGGGGGAGGAAGTGGGGCAGCGTCCGGTTCTTCAATGATACTGTGGCTACAAAGAAAAATGAAAAAAAATTTCAATCAGCTGTTGCTTGGTAAAATAACGTTTACATTTAACATTTATGTAGTACCACGAAGGACCAGGGACCTTGAAAACTATCCCATATTCTGGGCTGGGTTTGTGGAGGGAGTTCATTGGAAAATATTTGAGCTCAGCATCAGCAGCGGGGGACCCTTACATGGACCCTTCCACGTCTCATCTGAATTAAATTAAATCAGAAACAGTACTGATCCCGTCCCCGTACATATGTAGTTTCTACAGTCGCAGCAGTACATTCGTTATGTAAACTTGGTAGACAACGCATTTAGGCAAGTATAACTTTAAGCAAACTTAAGTAAATAAAGGTGTCAACTCACCAGGAACGCCACTATTGTGGCGAACTCTCCCACCGACCAAAATTCTACCTTATTTTGTCCTGGTAGAAAAAAAAAAACGACAAGAAGGTGGAAAGTCTGCATCTAAACAACTGCAGCGATTATCTTCCCCCCTCCTGCACACGTCACAACTACTGTGACTGTCGCGGTAGCCCAGTTGTGTTGACTTGGGGAGCCGGAATCATCGTATGACTCTCAAATCACATAGCCTCACCCACTCCAGTAGCGTCATGTTGGTAGCCGCTGATCGCTGTCAATCGCTCCAACTCCATTTTGTATGTAAGTCAGTCGTGTCGCCCACGGAAGTAGCTGCCGGAGTGAACGTGCCTTAAGATGTCGGTGTGCATAAAGAGAAACGCCTTTCTGCTAAAAAGGTTAGTCTGCACATCACCTTAAAAAATGTAAGGACATTTTTCTCCACAGCTCTGTGGACTTTGTCCAGACTCTGTGTGAGGTGGTGTTGAACACAATTGAACAAATGAACACAAATGAAGTCGTTGAAGTTGGTTCTGCAGTACGCAGAACGAGAACCAGTCACAGAGACGTGCTTAATCGAACTCATCCTGGACTCATCTGGAGGGTTTCGGAGCTCACCGGCAAAACCACAGGTAGAGGAGTGTGTGCTGTGTGCTTCTACATCAATGACCGCTGGTATACGGACATGTCTGTGACATGTGACACTGCTCTCCCTCTCTGGAATGTCTTATAGTGAACTGTAAGCCATTTTACTCCCCGTGTGAGTTCGCTTCATTCATTCTGGCTGCCGTGTACATTTCGCCGAGCACGGACGTTCATGAGGCTTTCGGACTCCCCTGTTACTGTGCTTGGTGACTTCAACAAGGCGCATCTGAGCGAGGAGCTTCCCAGGTACAAGCAGGTGGTAATATGACGAACACAGTCACTGACGAGCCACCCTCTCCCCCCTCCTTCTCTTGAGATCCTGGAGCAGGCCGTGCACATTTAGTTCAGGAAGCTGAATCTTCAGAAAGCTGCGGGTGCAGACCGGGTTTCCCCTGCCATCCTGAATCATTGTGCCACTGAGCTGGCTCCATGCATCCTTGGAGTTCTGTCATCTTCCAGCCTGCTTTTCATCCTCCACTATTATTCCTTTTCCAAAGACACCAAGGATCACAGGTCTGAATGACTATGACAGACCCGGTGGCACTGATGTCTGTGGTCATGTCCTTTGAGGACCTGGTTTTATCCCACCTGAAATCTATCACTGCTCCCCTCCTGGACGCAGTTTGCCTACAGAGCCAACAGATCTCTGGACGATGCAGTAAACCAGGCCCTTCCCCGGAACCTATGCCAGGATCCTATTTGTAGGCTTCAGCTCTGCTTTCAACACGATTCTCCCGGCTCTGCTTGAAGACAAGCTTTGTCAACTCAATGTGCCTGACTCCCTCTGCAGGTGGATTACAGACTTCCTGACCAGCCGGAGTCAGTGAGCACGGCAGCTCCTCAGGCCCATGTACTCTCTCCATGGCGCTACATCAACTGCTGCACTACCAGCCACCAGTCTGTGAAGCTGATCAAGTTTGCGGATGACACCACCATCATTGGGCTCTTCTCAGATGGAGATGAGACACAACAACCTGGAGCTGAACGCCCAGAAGACAGTGGAGATGATCATGGACTTGCGGCTGTCATATTAGCCGTGCCGCACCGCCAGGTTAGTTTATACGCGGCAGAAGCCCTGTTGTACACTAATATGCAAAGTCTCAGTTTCGTATCAGTCGGCCACAGTTTGCTGACAGTGGCACAAGAAACATGTCAGAGTAGAATCACCAAGCGTTAGCCGCTTGATTAGAAGTGGCCAACTTTCTCCGCCTGGTTATCTCGCTGGAGTGGCTGTAGATTCCAGCAAAATGCTGGGGCAAAGAATGCCACCAAACATCTGTGGTTTCATTGCTCTGAAGCTCGTATGCCCATAAAAATCTGTATATGTTTAAGCAACAGGATTCTGTGAGTGAGAAGAGTAGTGGTTAGTCCTGAAATGACTCTTTGTGCATGTGTATAATATATATCTCCATTTGTGTGTCTTTATAGCTTGAAAACGCTATTATTTTATTGAACTTGATTTTTGACTGTATGTTAGTGGTTGCACAGAGGCAGAATACCCAGGAGTGAAAAAAAAAACAAAAAGAAGAAAAACATTTAAGTTTAACTTCACAGATTGGAGCCAGCAAAGCGAATCTCATCCCAGTCAGTGGACCAGAGGAGGAGGTGGCCTCGACTGCATGCATGAATTGGTGTTAATTAGCTGGAAAGTAATATGCAATTTATTTTCTAAATTGCAAGTATTGCTTGAATAGTGTAACTTTTTTACTTGAACAATTGTGACAAAAAGAAAAAAGCGACAAAAGGTAAGTTTGGAGTGTGCGTGCTGACGGGCTGATGAGATTCCATGGAACATAATCTTTATTTTCAGCAATCTGCATTGACCCCTGGTATAAGAGTCCATGTTTGTCAGCAATAACAAGACTTATCTCTCTCTGCATAGTGATTCAATATGTTTTGAGTGCTGAACTAATGTAGGGTTATTTGTGAAGCGAAATATTACATTGATATCTATTTTTGTATAAATCCATATTGTGTCCTTTTTTATGATATTGGTTGTTCATATCACTCTCTCTTTCATGGCGCCGCTTTTATTTTGTCACGTGAGTCCTGTTTTTGTTTTCTCCCTCCGTTGCTTCCTGTTCCTTTGGCACACGGCTGGAGCCAATCTACCCCTGATCACCTGATTACAAAAACACCTGGACTCCAGCAACATGTGCCAGATCGTCTTCTTTGTTTCCATGAGTTCGCTTCTATTGCTCCCTGTGATCGTCTTTTCTAGTTCCGGTGATTGGTCCTAATTCCTGTGATCGACTCCTATTGTTCCCCCAGATGGACTTCTCTAGTTTCTGTGACGCTCTCCCTTGTTCCCTGTGGTAACTCCTCGTTCTTTTGGCTCTCCTTGTTTCGGTCTCTCGTTCTGTGCGCCAGCTTATTTTGGATCACTCTGTGTTAAACCCTGGTGCCTGAGTTGGTGTTTTGTTCCTTTGTGTTTCCTGGTGTGTTTTGTGACTATTTCTTCGTGTTTCCTAGTGTGTTTTGTGACTATCTCCGTTCATTGTGCTTTAGTCTCTCAGTTTCCAGATTTAAGTTTGTTTCTCCCGGGTCGGTGACGCTTTCTGTTGTGATTCTGTTTAATTATTAAATATATATTATTTCTAACTCGCTTCTGCCTCCCTGTGCCTATCACCACCTGCGCTTGGGTCCCGCTCCGCGTCCTTGACCCGTGACACTCTCGAAACATTCCCCGTCAAGCGTCTGCTAGGAGAAAGCCAAAAATGTTCAAACTTTGAATTGCGTTGATGGTTGTTTTATTTATTTTTACAGGGTAAGAATGAAGTTCTTGTGGAGTGGGAGCCTTGTCCCACGTGGTATGTTATGCTCATTACTTGTTGCATCCAATCTCAATAACACTTCGCTGCTGATTGAGCTGAAAACACACTTTATAAGAGCCCGTTTGACCATGAATAAATGCAAAAATGTTTGTTGCTTTATGAATGTAGTAATTATAGTCATAATCACTGCTAATTTATTTCTTGATCAATGTTCTCAGATTAAGAGAAATTATAAAATTATATTATTAAATTATAAAATAGATGGATGACAGGCTTGGTAAGTATGTGCCTGGTGTTCTGTTATGTTTATTCGACTTAGAGGGTTTTGTTCTTTTTCATATTTCTTTTTTTTTTTGTGTTTTCAGCATTTCTCACACAAATTGCTCTGCTCGCTATGAAGAATCATCAGTGTACTTGACCATTTACTGTGGCATTTACAGCAGCGTTACAACTCCAATTTTCATACAAAACATCTGATTACTGGTTTGACCTTACTCAAATGAAAAATATCTAATTCTTCTCAGATATTTACTAAATCACTTAAATGAAAGGGTTTCTTGATAATATTTATGGAACTAACATATACATTTTGAATAAAATGAAAATGCTTAAAATACTAGTTTATCTGTTGGAACACAACTGATGTATTTATCATGTTCTATTTCAGTGGCAAGGCGTGGGCGTGTTCATGGCAACCCAAAGAATAAGACTTTTAAAATAGTTCTATTTTTCCCCCAAATGGGCTGGTTCCTTGTTAAAAAAAAAAGAGTCATTTAGTCATTTTCTATAATTTTACCATCACCTTCTTCTGCTCTTCCCGGGGGAGGCGTTCCCAGGCCAGACCGGAGACATAATCTCTCCAGCGAGTCCTGGGTCTTCCCCAGGGTCTCCTCCTGGTAGGACATGCCCGGAACACCTCCCCTGGGAGGCGTCCAGTATAATTTCATTTTTATTATAAAGTTGAACTAAATATATATACATGGCTCACATGGACACAATCTCTTCATCTGAAGAAACCCATTTTCCTTTAAGAACTAAAAAATAATAATAATGGGTCTCCAACTGCAGTGCAGTCACTGTTTGTTTTTGATTAATTTTATTAATAATTTTTTCTCTCCTGTGCCAGAGTGTGCGTGTGCATGTTCATCAAGCAGGTAGTCTCAGCTAATGACTTTATGTTCTTTGGCACTAAATAAATGTTATCCTGTCTGTTTTCAATGTACTTTCTGAGGGCAACAGATCATAATGCACAAGTGTTTTTAATTAGCACGGATCCCTGAAACCATGTTGGAGACTTGTGAGTTTAATACTTTCTCGTACTTTTGAAATGGTTTTGGATTTGTGTGACTTCTGGAGAGTGTAAAGAAGGGATTTTTTTTCTGGTCTTTGATGATAAAATCATGAATTAGAAAATTCAGGAAAAGGGGTATTGAGGGGCAGGACTGATGAGAACTGTTCTTCTCCCTGCTCCTTTTCAATCTCTGAGAAACCGAAGTAGTACGAAGAAACACTGGCTGAAAGTAATGTAACGAGAATGAAGCCATGTTATGCAATGGTCTTACAATTTGTCCTGTAAGGCATTTACTATGTGTTAGACCAAGTTGTTCATTACTAGTTATCACTGCACTTGTCTTTCAGTTTAGTACATAAACAGTGTGCTCATGTATTTTTGTTTCACTCTGAATAAAGCACTTGAAGCTTCCCTGGATGTGTTATTGAGTGTAAAAACATTGGTCAGTTTCCTCAAGTGTTTATCAACACGTTGCAACACAGCACTGTTTCAAGACTGAATCCTGTTTCGGGCTCCTCACGTACGTGTCCGCAACGAGCCGACATTATATCCACGGCCTCCAGCTGTCCATCACACTGAAGCCGTCAGGATTCCACCCTGTTGTGAGTGTGTTTGGTCTGCTAGCTGATCTGGACCTGGACACCGGCATCATTGTCATCCAAGCCACTTCCACTGCCACGTTGCTTCTCCTCACTGCCCCTCCACTGTCTATCAGGTCTGGGTGTGGACTACAAGGTCGTCTTCACCTTCAAGAACTTCCATAACAAATACAGAAAACCATCATCATGGACGGAATATCCCTGATCTTTCTTTAGATATTGTGTAGGTGGGATTGGTTCAAAAAAGCCATTGTTAACAGATTCCCTGTTGTGCGGTGGGTATTTTTTTATGATGAAGAACATTACAATCTCCACAAAACCACTCATCAGGGAGGCATTATCTGCACCTCAACAGAATTTGATAAATAGACACTTGCAAACATTAACACTTAAATGCTCACCGAATGACAGCAGGCTCATACATATCAACATAACTGGCGCCCAGGTGCCTCTTTGGCAATGAGACAGTCCAAATGAAGGGATCTTAACTCCCACCAACACTCAAAAGCCCTTTCCTGACGTAATGACCACGACGCGGCACTATTCAATTGAGGATTTTGAATTGGACAAGTTCCAGTGTTTTTTCTGTGGTAAACATACAGCACCACATTCAAGTGAATAAACTGTAAAATGATCACCATAATCCAGTATGTGCATAACATACCAAATTCGTCTTGAGGACTTGGCTGTTCCCCTAAAATCACCTCACTGTGTGAACAGTCTGGATGAGGAGCTATTATAATATAGTTGATAAACGACATGAGAAAATTACATTACATTCTTGATTTCATAATGCGCTCCACCTATACCAACCTGTAGCTGATCCGTCCTCCACGCCTTCCTCTTGTTTTGCCTCTGGCAAAAGAACCTTCAGATTTCTGAGGGGCATCTACGTTTTTTGCTCTGTAAATGTGATACTCTGATCAGTGACACTGAAACAAAATGTGACAAATTGCATAACTATGTGCCAAATTCATCAAGTCAGATAACCAACAACGCAACACATGCAAAAAGAAATGTCATTTATAGAATAGTTTACATAAATAAACACGAGGGATCCAGATTTGAGGTCATGTCACTGAACAAAGATAGGAAGACAAGGTCACAACAAAGGCAGAATGAAGGTCAACACTGTTACGCTGTGTCCAAGAAGGACATGGTTCCAAGCAGACCTGGTAGTTCTCCAACGGTTGCAATGACAAAAAGAAATGTACGCGATACCGGACAACATTGAAAATCTTAATTTTAAACGTTATTGCACTGATGTGTTTTAATGTATACAGTCGATGTGTAGTACTGTATACAGTGCATACAGTACTGCATGCACGGTTGCTCCTCGAATTACCCCGCTGTGGGAGTAATGAAAGATGTATAATCTAATAGTTTTCCGGTCACCTAACCAATATAAATGTGAGAAAACTCAAACTAATCATAAAACTAATCTGATAACGTGTGTGTGTTAGCTTAGCAAAGAAATTAGCTTTTTTTCAGCTGGCACTAGATGAAAATTAAACCAGATTTCATAACACCATAAAATTACACAAACACAAAGCTTGACAATCGTACGAGAGGACTAAAATAATTTAGATTAACATGGGGGCTGCAGGACTTACCTGGTCAGACGTACATCCACTCGTCCACAGCACATAATCACCATCGTTGTCTGTCCCACATGCATGCATGTGCGTACGCACGCATGCATGCACAGCGAATAAGTTTCACTCATTTTCACGAAAATGTGGCGCATTGACTAAACTGTTTCAGACGAATTTAAACCAATAAAAAGCATGTACATATTATGAGTGTACGCTCATTTTGCTTTGTGAAGTTGTCAGGAAACATCCGAGCACAAAATGCGGACTTTGTTTCCGGTCTGTGTTGTTGCTGATCCATTGGAGCACACTCGGGAACGGGAGTCTGTCAGCATACAATCGAAATCAAATTTGGGTGGTGAAATTAGTGACTTGTGTGGCTGTAATGTTGTAACAGGGGTCGAGGAAGCACAAATAAATTGCAGCAGTGCGATATTATAGCGTGTGAATGAGCAGCAATAGAAGCCCCATTAAGTTTTTTTCCGTTCTGCCAGACACGAGACGAGCCGCAATTGGAGCCCCCATTCATTGTTTTCCATGTTCCTCGGAACGTAAAAAAGGCGCTTTTCGTAACCCCATGCACGATTCAATGGATTAAATGTTTGTGACCGCATGAACGAAATGCCTTGAGACCGGGTTGCAAGGAGGTATCCACAGAGCCGTTGATGTTAGGATGAGTTCCAGCTGCGCTGTCATGAAGCTGGAAGAGATGCAGGAAATGGAAACTACAGAATGTTAACAAAATAAAACCACATGGAAGAGACAATGAACAATAAAAGAGTACACAGTGCGGAACGTGACACAACTTGTGATATGATTGGCTATCGCATCTATCCATCAGCTAAATGTGTCCGTTCACTCTGAGGGCACCTGCGCCTGAACTCTTGCTGCTGAAGGCCTGATTTCACCTGACAAGAAAACACAAGCTACCTTAATTCTGATTGGGTAAAAACTCTAACCTAGAAAAACAACACGGGGATATGCTATGGCATGAGTATGATTATTATATATTCTATATATAATACATTACAAATGTATACATTCGCTTTTGTCATAAATATGCTCATGATTTCTGGTTATGTTAGGCCAGCAGAGAAGGCCTTGCTGCCAATTTTGAATATGCTCATTTCGCCCAAATAATTTTCCCCTCCGATATATATACAACGTAAAAAAAAGCACATGAATGTTTTGAACATATCTCCTTCTTTGAGCATTTGCTTTGTTGCAAAATTCCGATGTCTTTAATGTCATTCACCATGAAACATCAGAGATGCAGTGCAAGACAAAATTATGTCACATTTTGGCCACAATAAAAGCAGTTGTGTGAATAATAAAAAGGATAGGCTGGCCTCACACTCCGGACTGAAGGGATCTGATCTAAAACTGTTTAAGTGCCATTCAAACATATGCAGTGGGATTCCACAGAGCAAACAATTGTCTACATCATCCATTGCAGGCCAAGCTAGTGGCCAAGAACGCAAATGATGGGCAAAATGAACTTACTCAAGAAGTGCATTCTCCTCAGTGCTGAAGAAACGTGGAGGGTGAGCGCAAGCCAGACCCCTCCTTTTATACAGAGGACTGCTGCCCCCTTGCTGGGTAGCGAGTGCATTGCTCTTTCTCTTCAATGTGAAGAGGATGATATCCAATAGTGAAGCCTCCTTAGAGGTAGAGGGTTGAGTAAACTGAAAGCAAGATCAGGTCTTACCATCAAGTCTCTCCACATCAATTTTAACAGAAGAGGAGTCATTGAGAATGAATGTTCAAGTGTTATTATTATTATTATTATTGGACCATCTGGCCCCTGCCAGATCAATGTAGCTTGGTTGTGAAAAGCTCTCGCATGGTCTCACTGGGTGTTGAACAGCAGGCTCTACCACTCACTTTGATATTCCAATCAGAACTAATAATAGAAAAGTTTTGCCGGAATCTACCATGATGTCTGTTTTGATACCTTCGACTGTTCTTGTAAGGACTGACAATCTTTAAACTCAAAAGAATGAATAAGTGCCCACAGGCAGCTGTAGAGCTTCTGTTTCTCTGATCTTTGCCTAAAAACATCTCTCGTTTCATACCATTCACTGCAGTAGGTTTACATTTGCTATGTAAACTAGGTAGACACCGGGTTTAAGCCATATAACTTAAACTTAAGTAAATAAAGTTCTCAACTCACCAGGAACACTAGCGTTGTGGCGAACTTTCTCTCTGGACAAGATTGTGTTCCGGTAGAAATAAAAAAATGGACAATTTGTGTCACTCACGACAGTAAGGTGGAACGTCTGCATGTAAACAGCTGCAGCCATTATCATCTCCTCCTCCTGCACACGTCACTCTGGGATCTGGTCTCTGACTGGTCAATGCACCGCGACTTGCCGCAGTAGTTCAAAAAATGGAACTACTGCGACTGTCGTGATTGCCCAGTTGTGTCATCTTGAGTAGCCTGGAATCGCTGTCTGAAGCGCAAATCGCATGGCATCGCCCACTCCAGTAGCGTTGTGGAAATGTTGGTAGCAGCTGAACGCCGTCAATCGTCCCAACTCCATTGATTTTGTATGTAAATCAGTGGTGTCACTCGTGGAAGTAGCTGCCTGTGTGAAGATACGTTAACACTGTATGCTTTGATGATGGCCTCATAGCTCCATTGAGCTGCCAAAAGTGCCATCCTGGCCAAACAGCCACCACAACTCAAAAACAATCTGTCCGAGCGCCAAAAAGCCTTTGTCTGCTTCGCATAACAAACAAGCGCCTGCAACTAAGTGGCCTCCTCATCCTGATGAAGGGGTGGGAAAAGGGACCTCAGAGGCACAACCCTAGACCTGAAGCAGGAGATCACTTTAGGGCTGAACGTAGGGTAACAGCCGTAGAGTCCCTGTCTGTGCCGAATGACATACAGTCTGGACTCACTGAGAAGACCATTAAATCACTCACGCTCTTTGTCGAAACCAGAGCCAGGATGAGAGCCACCTTTAAACTGATATCTGCCAATGAAGTGGATTCCATTGGTTCGAAAAGGGAACCACAGAACCAACACCACTTTCGTTTCACCATAGGGTGACTTCTGACCCAGAAACGGGTGAACCCCGGGGTACCATTGCACCAGGTCTAATCTCATCCCCTGGTCCAACCCCACCACCAGATTCAAACCCTCTGTTGTAAAATCTGCTGGTCTGGCGTGGGAACGCCTCGGGATACCCCGGGATGAGCTGGAGGAGGTTTGTGCGGACCGGGAAGTTTGGACTTCCCTGCTCCGAATGCTGCCTCCGCGACCCGACCCCGGATAAGCGGTAGAAGAAGGTGAAGGTGAAGGTGCTTTTGGCGGTGCAGCTGATAAATGACTTTAATTGCAAGCTGTCACGAAGGTGGGTTTCCGGTCCTACACCCACATTCATTTGTCTGTGTCCAGTCGGTTTGACGGTTTGCGCTGGGATGTGTAGAAGTATGCCCTGTTGCTGTGTGGAGCCCACCATGAACCGGTAGTTAACCCAACAAAATGCCCAACACCTTTTGAGCCCCTCCATTACAGGACCAAGTCCGGCTTTTCTCGTGAGTTGTTGTTTCAGACGTGCAAAATAGACAATTTGTGATGCAGCATATTTAACACAGTTGCAGACACGCTATACACCAGTACAAATATGACAGTTACAATATGTATACAAGTGACCATCATCAAGTTATTCACACATTATTTAACTCAGAATGTTTTTATTTTATGTTTCTGCTGATGAGGGTTGACCAGACATTATTCCTGGCATAATCAAGCATGTTTATTACACATATGCAAATTTGTGTCTTTCTGTGTAGAGTTACGTCATTTGTTGTGGAATAAAATGTGTAATGTAAAAAGGTAATTCTCTACGTATGATTTTGACGCATGTGACAAATATGACATCTCTGTGAGGGCACGCTGTAGTGCAATGACTGAAGCTGAATTAGATGAACATGTGAGAGAGATTATCTCTAGGCTCCCTAACTCAGGGTGTCGCATGATGAAGGCCCTCCTGCAAGCAAGAGGACTGAGGGTGCAGTATCGATGTGTGAGAGCCTCCATGCACCGTGTTGACACCAATGCTGTCATGAACCGTATAGTCCGGGTTGGTTGTAATGCTCGACGGACATACTCTGTTCCTGGACCCCTGTCGTTGATGCACATCGATACAAACCATAAATTGATTCGGTAAATTTGTATTCGGCAATCCCTTTGACCAAATACATGTTTTTTTTTGTTTTTTTTTTACAGCTACAACATTGTTGTGTTTGGGGGCATTGATGGTTTTTCCCGCAAGGCTAGTACAATTGTTTGGACAAAGTGCACCTTTTAATTTTCCAATGTTTTAATTTGTACTGCAGCGTATGTATCTTGGTGTTGATTCCAACAAACTGGCATCCACCACCCTGGAATTCTTCAAACAGTGTGTCAAGAACTTTGGTTTTCCGCTCAGGCAAATTAGCATAAAATTTGGATTGTACTTGAATTTGTCAGGTTGCACATTTATGGTAATGTGTAGTAGAGGTGCTTACACACCGGTCTAATCAAACTTAAGAATTTGGATCAGAAATGCTGGATGTATTAATGTTATAATTTGTCTGGGATATGAATCTAAAAACATCTGTGCAGTGTTTATGTCGCTTTCTATAGCATATTTAACCACTGTTTCCTACTGTAATGATCTTAGTTTTTTTCAGATGCTTCAACCAGTGCCATTACACTGTTGCAATAATAATATAATTATATATAAACAATTATTTGGAACATATTTGTTATATATTAAAGTGTTTTGGCCTTCTATAGGGTTCATGCAGATCAGGGAGTGGAAAATGTGGATGATGCACGTGTCATGTTTACAGTCCATGGCACTGGAAGGAGCAGCATTATAGTTGGGAAAAGTGTTCACAGCCAATGGTTTGTTCAGTAGCATAGATATGAAGTGCAAGATTTAAGTTACAACTTTCCACCCCTACCTGCTACAGATAACGGGTTGGCATACAGTTGTTAGCAGTTGCTGCACTAGCAATTTGGATTTGCCATAAGTTTTGAAACAAATGAATGAGAAAAATGAAATGAAAAAAATGAAAAAAGAGTAATTCCAATTACAATGGGTATTATATTCAATTAGATTTTTGGATAGGTTGGATGTTTACATTTTTATTATGTTGTGGATTAAAATAGCCTTGGTATAAGTAATATAAAATGTCCATTTCTACAACTATGTTAAAATGTTCCAGGATTGAGCGGCTGTGGAGAGACCTGTGGACAGCTGTGACCTGTGTCCACTACGAATTTCTCCACCACCTGGAGGATGTGGGCTTCCTCAGTATTGCAGATGAAATTCCTCTTTTCTGCTGCCACTTGGTGTTCCTCCCACGTCTTTGGGGTTTGGGTTGGGACAACCGTCCACTCAGAACAGAGGGTGACATGACCCCTAATCAACTCTGGGAACTTGGAAATGCACATTACCCAGTTCAAAACGGAGCGGTATGAATCATTCACTTTAATTAAACGAGTGCCAAGTAGTTTTACACTTTAATGTGCGGTGTGTCAGCAAATAAAACAATTTAATGTGGTCTTTACATTCATTTCAGAACAATTTGAACAAGCTGAACATGTGCAAACAACCTTGTTAAAAGGAACAAGAGGATCAACTATAATAAAAATATCACTCACACTAAGCCAAGTCCTGTTTGGCAAGTGCCAATACAAGCCAAGAGGTCGAGTTTGAAAGAGGCGAAATTCGTGTAGTGCTTCAAGAGAAAGGCTCTGTGGAAGGACTTCCCATCCAGTTCAGAATTTGACCAAACTTCAACTCACAATTCAGCGTGTGTTGCTGTGGAGTAGGTTCATATAGATTAGTTATCAGAATACAAGTCCAACAATAGCACAGAGACCACATTGAATAGAAGATTAGTCAAACCCAGCCATTGTTTACAAACTGTCTGAGGTAGCCTGAGATGCCGCACTTTGTCTCAACGGAAGTATCATCATCGTCGCTATCATCTTCACGAAGCCATTTCACTCGCTGGAGGAGCACCTGCAGCATTTAAAAACAGTATGACAAAGAAGGAAGTTTTCAGGTTTTGTTTGGTGGTGCAAACTCCTCAAAGTCAACTGGCTGAAACCCACTACGTCAGCTGTAGGTTGCTGGATGTACTAGGGAGGCACCAAAACATATATTTGCGACCGAAGCCATGTGGTTGATTTTTACTAGTTCAATGAATGTTGCATAGTGTAGAATAATATTTGAAAACATGAGTCATTGGCATTCCATATTAGCGCCATCTTCTGGAATAAATCCGCATTTTAAATGGCTGCACAGGCCTGACTCAAAGGCCAGTGCCTGCATGTTTGACGCAGCTGAATGAATAACGATTTATTCTTCCTGTGTGTCCTTTGACTCATCACTAATTAGACACACAGACAGACAGCCACGGAATATTCAGTGCCTCCTTTCTGTGACAGTCAATGTGTAGGGCTAGCCGTCCGTTACTCCGGCTCCTAGTGTTCCTTACTGAGGAGATCAGCTGCTTGATTCTTCATGATCGCCAAACTCGACTTAGTTTACAGTTTTCTCTCAAAGAGGGCTTTTCGTACTGCTGTCCTGGGCTCCGGAACCTGCCAAGACTCAGGTTCCTGTCCTATCAAAGATTGGACTAGTGAATGCAAGGTCCCTGGCCAACAACAAAACATTTGTTCTCCGGGATTTTTTCAAGTCACGTCATCTGGATTTTCTCTGTGTGACGGAGGCGTGGATGACAGCTGGAGACACCGGAGCACTGTCAGAACTGCTCCCGGTAAACTGTGACTATTTTAACTCCCCTCAGTCATTGGGTCTGGAGGGAGGAACAGCGATCCTTTTTAACAAGGATCTTAAGTGCAAGAAATTGTTCCTGAGTGACTTGGTGAGCAACAGCTTCGAGGTGACTTCTTTCGAAGTAGGCTGCAGCGATCCTGTGTTCTGCGCTGTGATCTACCGCCCACCCAAGTGCAGTAAGGAGTATCTCACTGACTTTTCCGAGTTCTTGGCCAGGATATCTACTGATTATGATAAACTCCTCATTGTTGGTTATTTTAAGATTCATGTTTGTTGCCTGGAGAAGCCCCTGGTGAAGAAAGTTCTGATAATTCTGGAATCATTTCACCTGAAGCAGTCAGTGCTAAGGCCCACCCATGACAAAAGTCACATACTCGACTTGGTCCTCTCTCACGGTCTGCCTGTGTCTAACCAAGTGGTCGAGGAACCAGTTTTTTCTGACCACTGGTCGGACATTTTTGATGCTCCAGTATCCACAGCTGTATCAAAAACTCCTGCAGCAATTAGATGCTGTCGCTTGTTAACTCCTCCAGCACCAGTCAATTTTCGTCAGCCCTTGAAGATATCACTGCGCCTGCATCAATTCAATCAGATACTGGACAGCTCACCACCTGGTTTAACTCCTACTGTCAATCTATTCTAGACGTTGTTGCACCTTTAAAAACTGTTTAACTCAAGCCCAAGCCTGAACCCTGGTTTAATTGTACAAAACGTGCTGTTCGGCAGGACTGCCGCAGGGCTGAGCACAAGTGGAGGAAGGACAAGCTGGATGTGTCTAAACAGATCTATCGACATTGCTGGAGAAATTATCAGGTTTCAGTTCAAAGGGCTAAAAGGGACTATTTTTCACAGGTTATTGTACGCAGCCAAAACAATCCATGTGTCCTGTTCAGTACCCTGTTCAGGATTCAATTCTCAATGCTCCACAGGCTGCCTGCTCAGACTCAAACTCTGACACCTGTGATCTGTTTTTAGAATTTTTTATTGATAAAGTTGCCACCACCAGGGCTTCTATTGACGTCTATAGACGTCGATCCTTCCTTTGATGTTGTTGGTCCAGCTGTTTTTAACCAGTTTGAACCTATCGAAAAAAGTGGTCTGACAAATGAAACCTTCTGGATCTCCCCATGATGTAGTGCCTCCACGCCTACTCAAAGATGTTCTCCCAATGCTTGGTCCACTGGTTCTTCAAATTATTAACAGCAGCCTGGCATCTGGAGTGGTTCCCAATTGTTTTAAGCATGCCACAATACAGCCACTGTTAAAAAGACAGGTCTGGATCCCTCAGTCCTGTCAAGCTGCCTTTCCTCTCCAAAATTCTGGAGAGAGTAGTTTACTTGCAACTACAATCCTTTTTAGATGATTTTAATATTTTAGAGGCTTTCCAGTCTGGTTTTTATTTCTCACCTCAGCACAGAATCTGCTTTGTTGAGAGTTTTAAATGACATCTTCTTAACTTGTGATGCTGGAGAACACTGTGTGTTTCTGCTGGACCAGTGGGCATCACTGGGTCTGCGCTAAAGTGGCTTAAGTCGTACCTGTCCAACAGAACCATGAGCGGAAAATTGTTGGACTGTGAATCCACCACTGCATAAGTTTCCTGTGGAGTTTTTCAGGGTACCATCTTGGGCCCACTGCTGTTATCGCTTTACCTTCAGCCACTTGGAGCCATGGTCATCAAGAAACATGGACTTTCCTTCTACTGCTATGCGGACGGCTGTAAGCTATATCTCCCTTTGAAAAAGGATGACTGCCTCTCGCGCTTCTGGATTGTCTGACAGACGTTAAAGCATGGATGGCCCTAAACGTCCTGAGTTTTAATGATAAGAAGACTGAAGTGATGGTTTTTAGACCCAGTAATCTCTGTTGTCCTCTGTCTTTTAACGTGGGTCCTCTGTCTATGTTAAACCCACCGGTAGAAACCTTGGTTTTAAAATGGACATTGATTTTAAATTTGATTTGATTCTCACTAAATTTCATACTCAGATCAGCGCAGTTGTCAAGTCGTGTTCCTTTCATCTTCGTCGGCTGTCTAAGGTGAAGATCATTTTATCCAGGCAGCATTTGGAAGCAGTGATTCATGCTTTTATCACGTGCCGACTGTGTCTTGTCGTTGTTAGGGTTCACAATAAACACACCTTTCAGTTGAAGAGTAACTTTTATGTAGGACGTAACTTAACCCCCTTATATACAACAAGCATATCCACAGGTCTATCTACTTAACAAACTCGTCAGCTGTTATTATAATTATTTTTTTAAATATACCTGAACCAAGGTCAAAAGAAAACTCAAAAGGCTAATCTCAGTCTGTACCGTTCAAACATATAACTGTAGTATCATAACATAATGGCCTTATAATGAACAAATCCACATATTTACTTATGTTCAATGAGTCTCTCAGGTGGCTTCACATTTCTTGATGACCTTCTGTGTTTTCATCCGGCTGGGTATTTGCCTCCGGTGTTAGAGTCAGCTGTGAGTGTTGAGGTTGCTCCACACCAACAACTCTTTGTTCTCCAGTAGTTGAATCCTTCAGAAGATCTCTTCGATTCCGTCTCATTGTAACTCCATCTTCGGTCTGAATGGAGTACAACCTAGGTTGAACTTCATTGAGTACTTGTCCCTTCTGTGTCCATGTGTTGGTTTTGTCTTTTACACTCACTGGATCGCCAGTATAAAGTTCTGGTAGTTCTTTCGTTCCTCTGTCATAATAGAACTTCTGCTTAGCTCTTTGCTTTTCTTTGCACTCCTTCACTCTTGTTCCTTCCTTTGATTTGAGTAGATCATCCTGGATGGGAAGATTTGATCTCAGGCGTCTTCCCATAAGGATCTGAGCTGGTGACACAGCGCACTCGAGTGGTGTTGTGCGGTGTACCAGTAGGCTCCAGTAGAAGTCTGTGTTGCTGTCTCGAGCCTTGCTCATCAGTCTTTTCACTCTCTGAACTGACTTCTCCACCAGTCCACTTGATTGTGGATAACAAGGACTTGATGTTGTGTGAACAAAGCCCCATTCTCTTGCAAACTGTTTGAACTTCATGTTCGAAAATAGTGGACCGTTGTCAGTAAAAACGTCATTAGGCACACCATGTCTAGAGAATATAGACTTCATGGATTTGATCACAGTCTCTGCAGTTGTGTTTTGCAGCCTACAGACCTCTGGATACACAGAAAAATAATCTGCGACCACAATATAATCCTCTCCTCCAGAAACATAAAGCTCAGCACCAACCTTCTGATGTGGTCGGTCTGGCAAAGGGTGTGGCTTCGGTGGTTCTGCAGGATTGCTTACTTGATATTTCAAACATATGGAGCAGTTTGAAACCTCATTTGACACATCCTGATTGATCCTCGGCGAATACATCACCTCTCGTGCTATCCTTTTGCATTTTTACCATTTTTCGTGGCTCTTTGGAATAACAATCTTACTTCCTTTGTAGATGATTCCTTCCACCACGGACAATTCTGCTCTACAGTTCCAATACTCTTGAATAGCATTCGGGCAATCTTGCTTGAAGTTGCGCCATCCATGAATGATAGTTTTGCACTGGGTTTGCAGAGATTCCTCTTTGTTTGTCTCTTGTCTTATGGGCTCCATGTTTTCATCTGCAGCCACCAGTGCAGTTGTGATCATATTCACATATGCTCTCACATCATAGTGCATCCTAGTGTCTGCTGGTTCTTCGGGGTCAACAGCTCTGGATAATGTATCGGCTGTATACATTAGTTTACCTGGTGTGTACGTCACACTGAATGTGTACCATTTCAGTCGGATCATCATTCTTTGGATCCTTAATGGACAATTGTTGAGTGGCATCTGGAACAATGCAATCAATGGTTTATGGTCAGTTTCCACTGTGATTGATTGTCCTGACACAAACTGGTGAAATCTTTCACAAGCGAAGGTAATGCTCAGCAATTCTTTTTCAATTTGAGCATATCTTGTCTCTGCATCAGTCAGAGATCGTGACGCACATGCAACAGGTTGCCAGTCACCATGTGTCTGCATAAGAACAGCTCCAAGTCCACTTTGTGATGCGTCAGATGAAACCTTAATGGGCCTCAACAGATCATAGAATTTCAGAACTCGCTCTTTTGTCAGCAACTTCTTTCAGTCACGCCATGATTTCTCGTGTTCATGATTCCACTCCCACTCAGTTTTCTTTTCTGTCAGCTGTCGCAGCGGTGCCGTCTTTTCAGAAATATTGGGGATGAATTTTCCCATGAAGTTGTTCATTCCATTAAGCCTCTGCACGTCCTTTTTGCCTTTTGGCCTGGGCATATTTTGTATTGCTGACACCTTTCTTGGATCTGGTTTGATGCCTTCCCTGTTAAGGATGTCACCAACAAATGTAAGTTCTTTTACTCCAAGCTGGCACTTATCTTTGTTCAGCTTCAGATTGGCTTTTCTTGTTGCCTCTAGAACCTTTCTCACTCTCATGTCGTGCTCAGCCTTGGTGCTTCCCCACACAATGATATCATCCCTTGATGTGTCCACACCTTCCAGGTGTTCATAGATCATATGTATTGTCTTGTGATACACCTCTGGTGCTGAAGCAATGCTGAATGGCAGTCGTCTGAACTTGCATCTGCCAAATCGACTATTGAATGTGCACAGTTTTGAGCTTACATCATCCAGCTTGAGTTGCCAAAACCTGATGAGGCATCTAGTTTGCTAAAATATTTTGCATTTGCAAACTGTGCCATTATTTCCTCTCTTGAGGGCAGTATGAAATGTTCTCTCTTTATGGCACTATTCAGATCTCTGGGATCCATACACACTCAGAGCTTTCCATTCTTCTTCTCTACAATGACAAGAGAACTCATTAATCTTCTCAATCATGTCCAGTTTCTCCATCTTGCCCAGCTCCTCTTTCAGTGACTTTTGAAGAGCAAATGGGACGTTGCGGCATGAATGAATGACTGGGGGCCCACTTTTGTCCATGATGATCCTGCGTTCTCCAGCCAAGACCCTGGAAAACATCACTGTATTCTTCCATCAAGTCAGTGTAATCCTTCTTATCATCAATTTCCACAACAAGCACCCGCTTCACCAGATTCAGTCTCTCACAGGCATTTAAACCAAGTATGAGTTGTGCCTTCTTTGGGACCACAATGAATGTCAGTGTATGTTCTTTATCCTTGTGCGTCCCTTTAACCATGCATTTCCCTTTCACAGGTATATTTGCACCCGAGTATCCACTTACTTTCACTCTTGATGCATGCAGTTTGGGTCTGGTCTGATTTTCTTGAACTGTGCTTCTGACATGACGTTTGCTTGGGCTCCAGTATCCAGTTTTACCACCATGTACGTGTCATTCATCTTGAGTTTCATCCTCCAATCATTTTTTCCCTTTCCCTGTTCATTCAACACATCAACATTGAACTCCCCTGCATCATCTTCATCCACTGGACTCTGTTTGGTTTTGATGTCATATTTCTGTCTTATTGTTTCAGGAGATGTTGTGTGCCACATCGACCACAAGTCTTTTCTTTATAGTCTTTGTAAGCTGGTAACTTTGACTTCTGTTTGAACTCGCTTTTCTTTGACTCCGTGTGTGTTCTTATTCAACACATCTGCTAGACTTTGCAGCTGTCACCAAACAGTTCTTTTGCTTGTATCTTCACTGCTTCAGCCACTCTGCATAATTTCAATGCTTTTTCCAGTTTTCCTCTCTCAATAGTCGCTCTCTTAGACCATTGTCAGGGATTCCACACACTAGTCTGTCTTTTATCAAAGAATCTGTCAGTTCTCCAAATTCACATGTTTTACTTCTGTTAAGTAGTTCTGCCACATACTGGTCAATGGTTTCTACACACGTGAAAATCTATGCCTCTCAAATGTCACATTTCTCTTAGGAATACAGTAAGCCTCAAAACGTTCCATTATTTTTTCCAACTTCATTCCGTCACCATCAGCAAACAGAAGGTTATTATAAACTTCCAGCGCATCCTCACCAACGACGTGCAAAAGCATGGACGTCTGCTTCTATTCACTTGCCTCATCGAGTCCAACTGCCAACAGGTACAAAGCAAAGCGCTATTTAAACCTCCTCCAGTTTTCAGCCACATTCCCAGTAAGCAGAAGGGCAGGTGGTGGATGTAGAGTTTCTATATTGTTGTATAATTCCTTTGGCTACTGTTAGCTGTGTGGCTGGTTTCTTCGGCATCTCCTCCTCATCAAGTTTGACTCCTCTCTTCAACACCATCTTCTGACACCATGTCATGTTTTTGTTAGAGTTTGCAATAAACACACCTTTGAGAAGAGTAACTTTTATCTAGGGCGTAGCTTAACCAACTTACATACAACAATCATATCCATAGGTCGATCTACTTAAACTTGTCAGCTGTTATTATATATCAATCAAGAGTGCATCCTGCTGTCGGGATGTTTCAACAACATAATGATACTTTTGATCACTACAGACTGGACTACTGCAACAGTGTCCTTGTAGGAGTTAGCCAGGCGTCCCTGTCCGGTCTGCAGCTGGTCCAGAGGCTGCCATGTTCTTAACGGGGTCACGCAAAAGTGAGCACATCACCCCCATTTTAGCTTCTCTCCACTGGCTGCCTGTGACTTTTAGAATTCTTCTGTTTCTCTTTAAAGCTTCAAATGGTCTGTGCCTAGCGGAGCTTTTAACCCCCTACGTTCCTCCGCGGTCCTTGAGGTCAGCGGACCAGCTGCTCCTGGAGGTACCTAAAACCAAGCAGAAGTTGAGAGGAGAACAGGCTTTCTCAGTCTGGGGCCCACGGCTATGGAATATCCTCCCCCCTCATGTTAGACAGGCACATCACTGTCCACTTTTAAAACACTTCTTAAAACGCACTTTTACTCTTTGGCTTTAATACAACCGCACAGCTGATCTTTTTAGTAATTTTTTGTGTATCTGCCCTCTTTTAATTTGATGTATTTATTGTTTTTAATGTCTGTTTTATCCTGATTTTACAGTTATATAGCACTTAGTGACGATCTTGTATTGCTTTGTAAGTGCTTTATAAATAAACTTGGTTTGCTATGGTAAGACAAATTTAACACAAAAAGTGTGAGGTAACTAAATGCACCTCAGCATTGAGGGTCCCTGCCACATCTTTCTGAAAAACTAAGGGCACTGTATCAGGTCAGGCAGCAAATTCCACATGGAGGTTTCTTTCAGCCTTCGCCTCAACTGCTCGACCTGCCTTGCGACACGTCCCAAAACCTGTTATTAAGAAGACAGTGAAAATAACAATGATCAGGAAAAGCTCCAGCACATTAATGTGCATAAACTGTGATCCAATATATTTTGGCAGTCGTGACTTCAACTTCCACTCACCGCATGCATTAAGAGCTTTTCGAAAAGCCACCATCTGTTGTCCTCAGTGAGACAAGGGAAGTCCCACGCCATTACCAAGTCTTGGATGCATTTTTTGTCCCCAGTGGACAGTATGGATTCCCCTTCCAGCTTAAAAACAACAAAGTTGTACTGTAAATTGGCATTCCATTTTAAAACATATCACTGAAAAAAAAACAAAAAAAAACATTTGAATCAAACGTACAAGCCTGATTGCTTCCCTAATGTCCAAGTCTGGATAGTCCTCTAGGGTAGTAATGGCAGTATAAGAACTCCCAGCAGTATATGTACAACAGCAGGGCTGAGTCCTTGCAGGCATGGCCCTCCTTGCAGGAAGGAGTGGCCACTCATTCTCCGACAACAAACAGGTCGCTTTCCACAAGCAGATGGGACAAGATGCCCACACTCCCCTTCATATATATATATATATATATATATATATATATATATATATATATATATATATATATATATATATATATATATATATTAGGGCTGTCAATCGATAAAAAAAAACAACGAATTAATCTCATTTTCTTTAATTATTTAATCGCGATTAATCACGATCAAAGGTTGAAAGTCTGTGTATTCCAGGCAAACGCAAAACTATTAAGCTATGTAGCTTGAAAGAGATTTGTAAACCAGTCAAGTAATTTGTAATTCTTTTTATTTTTTATTAGGGCAAATACAAATCACAAGAGCTGCTTGCTTACAAACCAATGCCGTGGCCAAAACAACATCAAAATAAAATTGAATTAAAACAATAAAAATAAATAAATAAAACTAAAGAAAACCAAGAGCAGACGAATCTGCTTCTTCTATGAAATGATGCAGCTTACCCATCACAACACAGCCACTGGTATCTCAAACAATGAACAACTATATTGCCACAAAAAGACCATAAAGTGACCTAAGAGTGTATCAAGTGCTCAAAATGAACGTAAACATTCACATTGTTATTGGTATAGTGCAAAACACTTTAACTTTAACACTTTAAACTAGGAAAATCTCTTTGGCTTTCTTCACTGAATTAGACTTAACCTTGCTTTTTTTTGCAGCCAGTTACCGAGACACACAAGCTTATTAACATTTTGTGGAGTCAATGCTGCTCTTTTCTTTTGGACAATGTGGCCTGAAAGTGAAAACAGACGTTCACAGGGCACTGTGGTAGCAGGGGTTGACAGGTATTTCTGAGCTATACCTGCAGGCCTGTTGTGTGTGTGTTGCCTTTCTGACCACCACTTTAATGGACAGTCCCCAAACTGTATTTTTGGCTCTGCCCTGTAGCGAGCCAAAGCTTCGTTTTCAGACTCCTCTGACTCCTCATCTGATTCTGTATCAGAGGAGGCCATCAAGAAGGGGAATGTCTTCTGCTTCTTCTTCTTCGGCTCCTCCACCTCTCTTCTCTCAGATGAAGAACGCTTCCCACTTTCGTTCTCTAGCATCAGCTTGTGAAGTAACTCCCATACCTCACCTCGTTCCTCTTTGGGAAGGAAGTAGTTCAGTGACATATCTGCAATAGAAGGTACAGTTTTAGGGTCTTTTTTCAAGCAATCAATAAATAGTTGTATTTCATTATTTCTGTGAGGACCTCTCATTGACATAATCCCCAGCCTCTAACCCTCAACAATCCAAAACATATGGCTAACCTTAACCAGGATTCTGAACCAAACTTGCACCTAATTATAATAAACTTCTTTTACTGATGTTTAACCCTCTAAACCTTGTGAGGACAGACCAAATGTCCTCACAAGAAGGTGGCCTGCCAAGAGTTGGTACTCACAAGTACTGTAAAACATGCCCAAACACACACACACGCAGACACAAACACACACTGCACACACTGAACCACATAAGAGAGAGGACAAAAGATGTACTTGCCTGCATGGCTCAAGTAATGCTCCAGCTTCTCCAGTTTAGAAATCTCTTGTGCTGTCAACATCACAATGTTGGTCTTGTGCTGAGCCAGGGCTCAGTTGTCATTGATGAACGATGTCCAGTGGTCATCGGTGAGGGCGACGTATGCAGCTTTGTCAAGCATGCTCATTACGAGTGTCAAAGAGTTTATAAATGTGAGTCATAACTGTGCTCCTTGACGGTAGTTCAAATGAACTGTCCCCCGATGCCAATCGTAAGACATGCTTAAGTCCAGCATCCTCCACAATGTTAACTGGCCGACAATCGCCGGCAACCCAAACCGCAGGTTTGGAGATTGACCGACTGTACTCGGGAAGCGTTGTCTGGCGGCTGGCAGAAGATGCGGTGCTTTCCGTTGGGTGTTTCGCTTTCAAATGATATCTTAGCGTGGACGTACTACGATGGTAGCGGAATTCAGACTCACAAATTGAGCACACAACTTTAGAGCGGTCTGTTGTTCCGTCACTCAGCGTTTTGAAAAAAAACTTTCCATCCAACAATCCTCTTCCAACGTTTTCCATCGCATCCAATCTGGTGTTAGAGCCAGTCGATTACACGCAAAACCAAGACCCGGATGTCCAAAACTTCCCAGCTTCGGTGTCAGGTGTCGCACATGACCAGTGACATAAATTATGTTATCGCCGTTAAATTATTTTAATTAGTTAATCACAGTCACATTAATCTCGTAGATTAACGCGTCGACAGCCCTAATATATATATATATATATATATATATATATATATATAAAATCAATCACACACCCATGTTCTAGCTTTCTATCTTCAATAACCCTAACCCCTCTAACCCTGAACATAACCATCCAAAATTGACATTTTAACCCTCAAAACCTTCAGAGGACCTTGCATGTCAATGTCTATGACTGCGTCCTCACAACTCCAAATGTCGTCACTAAGATGGTTTCTCAAGACTTGGTCCTCACAACGATGGTAAAACACCACACCTGCAATTGGCATTGAAGTTAATAATATATAGTACATACCAAAATTAATGCAAAAGCCTGTGATCAGCTTCTCAATGCAAGTTGAAAAAAATGAGTAACATCATCTCCAATAGCAGCATCTCAAAAACTAAGGTTTGATAGAAATAAGACAGAGTACGTACAGTATATACTTTAGTCTTGCACAGCCTGAGCTACCTTCAAGTGTGCATTCTACATTGGGCCTGTCATGATCCGCTTTTATTTTGTTCCCTTGACTCCCGTTTCTGTTTCTCCCTCCTTCCTTCCTGTTTGTGTGGCACACGGCTGGAGCCAATCATACCAATCACCTGTGTATAAGAACGGCTGGACTCCAGTAACGTGTGCTGGATCATCTCCTTGGTTCCTGTGGTAAATTGGTTGTCCTGTTCGTTCGCTCTCTTCGCTCTAGTTTGCTCATATTTGACGACTCTCTCTGAAACCCTGGAGTTGTTTGTCCTGGTTCGGTGACGCTTTCCGTTCAGGTTTTATTGTTTAATGATTAAATATTGTACCTTGCTCCACTCCTTGCCTCCTGTAAGAGTTGTAGAGGCTCAGAGAGACACTGGTATATAAGGGGGACAGATCATATGGAAAAGTTTAGGGAGGACAGGCTGGGGTAGTTTGGACACATGGAGAGCAGCGAAAGGGAACATGTTGGATTTGGAGATTCAAGTACCAGTTAAAAGATGGAGAGGAGGACAACCTTAGAGGATCATGGATTAAAGGGAGATTTTACTAGTGAGGGAGATGAAGAGGGGTGAAAGTGGAACAAAATGACATCCACTCTCTGTAACAGTCTGGACGGTCCAGGCATTTCTTCTGGCTCTTCCTCAATTTCAGTTATTTCACTCGGCACCTCACTTGCTGATCTACCCTAAGAAATACAGTGTTGCCAAAAAAATATGAAAAACATTTGCAGTAGAAAGTAAGCAATACCGAGCGTGTGCCTCTATGATTTCCATAGGAAATGGGTTCATGCACGCATCTATCTACTGTAGGGAAGTATGACATTATTTACCTATAGAAATGTTTCTGTCATTTAACACTCAATGACAATTCTTTCACGCCACTTGTTTCCACAAGCAGGCTGTCAATGTCATCGTTCACACCACATGACTTGATATGGTCACTCAACAGTGGAAGGGGAACTGCCACTTCACACTTTTGGCAAGGTGCTTTCGGCATGCTGTTAAATGGCTCATCTATCAGTGCCAAGGGATCTGTACAAAGTTCCTTTTGTATAGGGGAAATGTACAGAATTTTGTACAGAAAAATTACAGGACTTATTCAACACCCCTGAGTAACCAGTGTCATCTGGAGCCACAAGGGTGAGCTGCCTGCGACCCCATCCACCTATTGCAACAATGGAAAGGGAAATATTATTCACCATCTAACATTCACCATTTCAATAAATCCAGATTAAACTCAAAGTAACTAATATAACTTGGGAATAAAACTTCAAAGATGCCACATAACTGTAAATGGAAAAATACACACAGAATTGGCAGCAATGCCTTCAGAGTCCAACTAGCCAAAACACCTAACTGCGTGGTGCATTCATCAAGATGACCAGTCTGACGACCAAGTCCTGCTTTCATATGAACAACTTTATCATCGTCATGTGGAGTTTTGTCCAATTGTTTCGGCAACAGATACAATGCCACATCCATCGGCTTGGGCCTCTTGGCAGGAACAGAAGTTGTCTGGGGAAAGCGCCTTGTCCCTCTGCCAAAAATACCAGGAAAGGACCTACAGAAAAATCAGACACGGACTACAACCGCGTCTGTTATGTCATTACTGATGGTGTAATTACTGGTGTAATTATCATGCATGTAAACTTTCTTCACTTGGTCATTTCCGCCTGAACTGAGTCTGTTCATCTGTGTTCTCTGCAGAATTTTATCCAAGAACATGTATTAATCATCAAAGCATTTCAAATGTATTGGTAAAGTAAATGTACGTGAATTAAAGTTAATACTAAACCTCATGTGTGATTTGTGGAACCACTACTGTTGCTGGCACCTGGTTGACTTTGACAATAACAAGCAAATTTAACAAATGACAGACTGATTGTACAATACTGTCTATATGACAACACTGACAAAAAAGGAACACATTACAAACCAACAGCCTGCAGACTATAGTTAAAAGAACGAAAAGATAGTTATCTTTAATTAGGGTGACTGTGCTCTGTTAAAGAGATCACTTTTGCCCCTGATCCTTATTATTGATATCCCAACGTAAAATAACCATAGTCAGCATCAATCACTTGCAACACATTTTGGCGCTGAACGAGCGTGTGGGGGGCGACTGCACTGTCTGTCATCCTCGCTGGCCAGACACCGGATTACTGTAAGGTGCCGGCACTAGTTTCCACGAACGCCTCCATTGAAAGTTTCAGCGTGCAAAGTGATTGTGTAATGTCTATGACTCTGTTTTTAACTTATATTTTGTTGTAGAGTGGAATACCGAATTCTAGGTCTTTTCCCTCCCCAAATAAATCTTGATATAAGTTTATCCCATATGAGGAATTATGACTGTGGTATATTGACTGGTAAGGATTGACAGAGGTATAGCATGCGTGGGAGAATATTCATCTTAATTGTTCTAATCCTATCATTCAGTCCCATTGGATAAGTTGACCATCGTTCCATGTCTTTCTTATTACACTGTCAATATGTGAATAACTATTTTTAATCGAGGTTAGCAGGATTTTTTGTTGTATTTATTCCTAAATATTTCAGTGATTTCAGATCCCAATTCATTTTGTACTTTCTTAGTGTATCATTCAGAGTGGTGTTGTAAAGAAGTATTTGGGTTTTTGATATATTTATTTTAACCCCCGAGTATGAAGTTCTAGGATTTGTATTAATTGGTCAAATGATTTGGTAGGTTTATTTAAGTATATCATTGCATCGTCAGCAAACAAGCTTACTTTATGTTCTTGATTATTGATTTGTATGCCTTTCACCAGTTCACTTTGTCTTATGATCTGTGCCAATGGTTCTATACATAAAGCAAACAGTGTGGGACTTAAACAACAGCCCTGCCTTGTGCCTCATTGTGCCTCAACCATATATTTTTACTCGAGCCTTAGGTTGATATAAAAATTCCCAGTTAACTCGATCAAATGCTTTTTCTGCATCTAAATTTATCAATGCAGTTGGTATACTCTTTTCTTTCATATGATTAATAATGTGAAATGTTCTCCTGATATTATCTTGTGTTTGGCGACCAAGTATGAATCCTGTTTGATCCTCATCTATGAGATCTGCAATAAAATGTTGGAATCTTCTTCAAATAATTGAAGTAAAAAGTTTATAGTCTATATTTAGAATTGAGATTGGATGGCAATTTTGGCAATATTCCTTATCTTTGGCTGGTTTAGGTAGGACTGTAATAATAGCTTCATTCCAGGATGAAGGTGAAACTGCTTTTGACAGTGTCCAATTAAAGGCGGATTGAAGTAGAGGTGATAACTCAGTTTCAAATTTCTTATACCATTCAGCTGGAAATCCATCACTTCCAGGTGTGTCATGTCTGCACTTTATTGTCTGTTCCTTTTTTGTATTTTTCGCTTGTGCTTTAATTTTGTTACCTCCAGTTGCCTTTCTTTTCCTGTTCCTGCTTTGTCTCTAGCTTCACTGGCAACACAGCTGGTGTTAATCTCGTCATCAGTCTCATCCTGGATATAAACCAGTCAACGTCAGTCCTGTTTGCCAGATTGTTGCTTCTTGCTTTGTCAAGGTAAAACTCTTCCAAGACTCCTGTGTGTTCGCTTTCTTCCCAGACCTTTTCTAAATTCTCCCTGCATGCTTGATTTCTATTTCAGCCGTATCCTGACTTTTCCTCATTCTTCCTCGCTCCGCTTTGTTTTTCCTCCCATCTTCCAATTCAGTCCGCGTGTGAGCTGTTTATCTAAGCCTCACTTTTAGTTATATAGATCCGTCAGTTTACCCCTCGTGTGCACGAGTGTGATTAGCCGCCGCCGCGAGGAGTGCTTTCAGTTTAGTGCCACCACCACGTTGACCTTGACTACGGGTATGTGTTTTCTGTTCTCCCATTTATATAGTAGGTCGTTGATTCTAATCTGCCTCTCTTGTTTTCCAGATTCACCCCATTCCCTGTGTGTTGTTCACGGTCCGCGTTTTGGTTCCCGGCGTCCTAGTTTCTAGTTGTCTGTATTCGTTTGTTCGTTCCAACGAATACATTTTTGTAATTTAACCTCGTCTCCCGTGCCTTCTGCCGACCAACACTTGGGTCCATCAGCCGTCATTATGACAAGGTGATTTGTTTGTTTTTAACTGTTTGATCGATTTTTGAATTTCCTCTGTTATCTTGTTTGTAATTTGTTCATTTCGTATTTTGCCGATCGATGGAACGTCCAATGAGTCAAGGAATTTTTCGATAAGCTTTTCGTTTGTTTTTGTGGACTGGGTGTACAGTTCTTCATAGTAATTTCTGAGAACTGTTTCAATTTCTTTTGGCTCATGTTTTAATACATTTGTTTTTGGATCTCGAATTTTGTTTACTTGGGTCTCTATCCTTTGTTTCTGTAGTTTTCTTGCCAATAATCTCAAGGCTTTTGGTCCTGCTTCATAATTTTGCTTCAATATCTTGCTTTAATCTCTGCGTCACTCTGTAATTGTTCATTTCCTATCTTATCCTTTTTATTTCTTGGTCAGTCCCATGGCTTGGTTTGTCTTTATGATTCTGTTCAAATGTCTTAAATTTTTCCATTTATTCCTTTATAGTTTTTTTCTTAAGTTTACTAGAAATGCTAATAATTTCCCCACTTGTGACAGCTTTTAATGCATCCCATAATATCATTGGGTTACTTTCATGATTATCGTTGTTTAACAAATAGTTTTGAATTTCTAATTTAATTTGTTCTACTGTTTTATTATTAAGAATTCTAACATTCATTCTCCATAGTGTTTCTTCTTCCCCGGGATTCAAATTTGATATAAATATATTGCTCTGTGGTCTGATACATCTTTCACCCCTATTTTACAATCCTGGACGATACTCCGGTTCTCATTCTGCATGAGGAAGTAATCTATTCGAAAATATACTTTGTGTGATGCTGATAAATGTGTGTGTAATCCCTTTGATGAGGGTGAAGATCTCTCAAAACATCAAAGTACCCAAATATTTTTAATAAGGTTTGCAAGAATATTTTTGCCTTTTTTTCTACTTGGTGCATCAAGGTCTCTATTCATTATCACATTGAAATCTCTGCCACATACAAATACCTTCATTTTCTTGTGTGATGAGATCGAATAAGAATGGAAAGAAACTTTTATTGCTCTCAGGAGGTGCATAAACATTTACCAGGGTTATAGAACACTGCTCGACTCCCCCTTTGACTAGGATAAATTGCCCCTCCTGATCACTCATTTATTTTTGACATCAAAATATTGTTGTTCGATATCAAAATTGCAACTCTTCTTTTTCTTGAGTTAGTATGAGAACTATTAAATGTATTTTTAAATCCAAATCTTATGTTCTTCGTGTTGTCTGTGAGAGGTGTGTCTCTTGCAGAAAGTTGATTTGCGCTTTTTCTTTTTTAAGTTTATTCATTAGTTTGGCTCTTTTAATAGGGTTTCCCAATTCATTTACATTTTGTGACATGAGCTTTATGGTATCCTCCCAGAGATGAGGTTTGCACTCCTCATACTAGTCTGACTATAGTAGATAACTGTCCCTTTACACCAACATATTGATATTAATAACCCCTTTTTTTGTATAATGTATCGGTTTATGAACAAAAACTTACTGCACTACCACAAACTTAATCGAAGAAGAATTTCATCTTGCGTGTCTCTGTTTATGTGGATTCCGTAGTTCATTTTGTGTTGTTGTCGTGGCGTTGGAACTCCTGCAGTCTTCCTCTTGCGCGTCGACCAGTTTCTTCGCTTCTCGCAACTCGGATCCAGGTTCCAACAGTCGATTCTCGCAGTCTCTCCAGTGTGTTATCTGTGTTCTCAGTGCCGGGTTATACGTCATCCACTCTGATACCCCTCGTCTGTAAATCGCCGAGGACCCCCGCTGCATTGCCATATGCCGTTGGTCCAGTGAACTTGCATCTTGTTTAGCGGTGTCTGAAAGCGGATCCCGTCTCTCTTCAGAACCTTCTTCATGCCGGCGTATGCTTTGCGCTGTTGGACCATCCTCATTGAGTAGTCATAGTCAAAGTAAACAGCATTCCCCTCGAGTGTGATGCGCTTTTTCTGGCATGCCCTTTTTAATATCATTTCTTTTGTGGTGAACTTTAAATAGTTCAGGGTAATCGATCTTGGAGGTTAATTTGGTCTTGGGAACGTTGCTGTGTGTGCTCTTTGAATTTGTAAGTCGGTGACCAGTGAAAACTCTCGACGGAGCTTGGTGTCCATGAATTCTGCCAGCGTGTCGTAATTTGACTCCAGCCCTTTTTTAACACCATATATCTGTAGATAATTGCACCTGGAGCGTGATTCTAAATCGTCGAGCTTGTCCAGCATGATTTCCTGTTTCACGATGTCTTGTAATGTGCTGTTCGCGTCTGAACTCCATCTCTCCACTTCCTCCACCCGAGTTGGAGCCATGCTTATTTTCTCTTTCTGGGCATCGATTTCCGTAGTTACCTTGGCGAGTGTCTGTTCCATTTCCTCCCTCATATCTTGTATTTCACTTTTCAGCTGTTTTGAAATGTGATCCTTGAACACCCTTAGTTCAATTTTTAATTCCTTTTGCATGGCTTGTATCTGTTTGTTGATGTCATCCAGGCTAGTTTGGTGTGCGGCCATGCTGTTAGCTGCAGGTGCTAGCTGGTTTTCTTCGTCTCCTTCGCGTTGAATCCGTTGCTTGAATGTCGGGGGTTTTCTTATTCTTTGTTTCTTTGTTTTTGATATTCCTGCCTTCATACTTTAATCCTCTGTCGTTTTTTCGAGTTATATAGGAATTCGTAGTTGGTTTCCGGGAGCCAGTTACTCACACGTCCCACTGGAAGTCTGTGACTGTTTTTATGAACACAAACGGTGAGATGAGTGCAGAAATCTACCGAAGCTCCATCACCGGTGTTGCCGCTGGTGTTGTTCGCCATGATCGCCGCCACAGAGAGAGTGAAGGAGGAAGACGATGTGACATCCACTGACGTTGAAGCTTCCTGATTGGCTGGACTTGGACGACTGAATAACGGAGTTTGTTTGCTTTTCCCTAGCTCTCGGCATTTGTATACTGAATTTTTGTAAACTGATTTTTTTTTTTTTGTATTGAATTGTATTTTTATTCATCGGATTTTATTTTTATACTGAATTTACTGAAAAAAATGTCAGGTGAAGCTATAGCAGTGCTTGAAATTCGATGCCATTTAAAATTCAAACTGTGTTTTCGATGCTGCAAAAAATTACACAGTGGAAATTCACATTCAATATCCAGTGGCAGAGAAAAACTTCCTTATGTCTCCTCACATGTCCAGCTGGAATGCGCAACTTCAGTTCCGCAACAAGAGAAACGTCATTGTGATGTTTCTTACGAGATTCTTCCATGAAAAACATGCTGAAAACCGTCATGTTCCTCTCCACCTAAATGATGTTATGTGCTATCCATTTGTTTCAATGTTTCCCCTTTGTTTAAATACATTTGAGCACACTGCGACAGAACTGGAAACAGAAATGACTATGACCACTTCAATTTTGACCTGCAAATGAAATGGCCTACTATCATGATCACATGCTCACCTGGATGGGTATGAGAGTTGGCTAGAGTTTTTTAAAATATATTTACTTTATAGGCATCGGCCTTATTTGACGCTCATTAAGTGCAACACACATCTTTTGTTAATATTGTTCGTAATATCAAGAGTTTCTTAAAATTTAGAATCTTTTTCACTCACTGTTGTGACACTGGTGTCACTCACCTAAACTTCGCAGATGTGTCTTACCTTGCTTTTGCTTCTAGTTGTTTTTATAAGAAATTAAATAAGTGGAATACCTGTGGTAGTTCAAGTAAAGTGAGAAGACTGCTTATTACTGCTTTTGCGTACCACTCGTAATTATAAAAAAAATATATGTGCCATAAATCAAGTGTTGATAGCATGGATATAGTGGTGGGGGACAGTTGTGTCAAGATAGCAATTTCTGCTACGCAATGAAGCGGGTACATTCGGTCCCCCTTCACAGGCAGGAACGACAACCCCCATGAGCTAAGGGATAAGCCAAGAGCAAAGCCCGTTAGAGGGCAGAGCATGTACAAAATCAGAACCAGTGTTGTTTGTCCCGCGACTCGGGTTTGTCTAGCTCTGGCAATTTCAGTACTCTAGCACATTCATGACACATGAAGGCAGGTGTGACATATCAAAGCTACATAGATAAAATTAATGACTTTAAAGCCAGGAACCCTCCAGTGGACATTAACAACTTATTTAAAGGGCAACTCTGTGGTTATGGTAAATACATCATGCATCGTGTGAGCACTTCTTACCAGATCACCCGCAGAAATATACCTAGAGTTCGATTCCAAACACATGCTTTTGAATCAAACAGGGAACCGACAGAGATCCGAATCCGACTTTTGAGGCCACAGGAGCCAGGAAGGCAGCCTTTGGATCGCATTAGTCCTCCTCACCTTCGGTACAGGATTGTTCCGCAAGACAGGGAGGCCCAGTCAGCTGTCCGCTTTCGGCGGTCTGAAGCGTCGCCCCTGCGGCTCAGGATGGACTCACGTTCAGGAATCCAGATGGTTCGTTCAGGTCGGCGACCTATCAGCCTCAGCATCAGATCATTAAATCCAAACATTCGGATAGTCCGCACAGGAAATCGACCCATCCGCCTCAGGATCAGGTCTGAGCTTCCTGTACGCCTTGGATACACAGGTCCAAGAGCTACCAGTGTCCAACTCAGGCCGAGGCTCAGGGGGGTCCATGCACGATCCCCAAGTGTGTAAGTCGCATAGGGTGAAACAAAAAACGGTAGCTCGGACCTAGTTAAACCAGTCCAACTGTCCAGTGCAATTATGAATAAACCTTGCTCAGGACATTTGGCTGTATATGCAAGCTATGGATGGGGATTGAAATATCATCATTTCAAAGGCTGTAACTTGAGAAGAGTCAGAGATGAAGACATACTGTGAAATACAAGAATCTTAAATGTGACCTGAATTTCAGAACAGAAGTGACTTAGCTAATTTTAATTGCTATATTTTGATGCCTCCATGTTTATCTGATCCACTGGAGACATTCTTCCTCGTCTCTGATTGATGGCTGTGCATAATAACTGTCATTCATGGCAGGACTGTGAACATAGACAGTGCAGCCTCCACTACTATGCGCAGTGTATCCTGCACCTTCTCCGATGTCTGCCTCTATTTACCTGTTTAATTTATTTAGTTCTCACATTCCCATCTACATGGGAAAGCAATGGTTGCAGACTTCGCTGCTAGCTTGGACTCAAGGTGAACAGATGTGCTGCCACATCATCATTTTAAAATGTAATAAAATAAATGAATGAAGTTATTAATGTAATATTTATTTATAAAGCTGTTTTTGTGACGGGAGGTCCTGGTTTGACCATCGCCTCCTGCCAAGAGGGACAAACAGTCCATTACCTGGGTCGGCTCTGATCCGACCTGCACGTCTCTGTGTCCTGGAAACATTCAGTTCTTGAGGAGGTGGAAGTCTGCAACCGAGCAGGTAGATGATGGCATCATCTACTCCTAGGTGGGGCTGGTAGGCAAACTGCAGGAGGTCCAGAGATGCTGTGACCATGGGCCTGTTTCCTTGGTCTCTCTGAGCTTCACTTTTAGCTCACACTGAATAATCCTCTGCTCATCCATATTGCCTTCTCTGAAAGACCTCTTTTTGTTATGTTTTTGATGTCCTTTTGTTGTGGTCTGGATTGACTGCAGCCTCCTGCCAGAGGGAAGAGGGACAAACAGTCCATTACCAGGGTGAGAAGGGTCAGCTCTGATCTGACATACAGGTCATGAAGAGGTCACGGTCTGCAACCGATCACCTTCTTAGCAGAATGCACAACGTGCTGCAGTCTTCCCTTGTCCCTGGAGGTGGCGCTGCTGTACCACACGGTGATAGACGAATTGAGGATGGACTCCACGATGGCTGTGTAGAACTCCACGAGCAACTCCGTCAATTTTCCCTCGTCCCTCTTCAACACAAAAAACATTTTTATCAGTCTCATTACGGCAAATTCCACAATATTCCATTTCAATCATGTTGTCAGCCAATTATGCGATTCAGTGATCACAGAAACCGTAGGGCCCCATTATTTGCAGTGATCTATGTGCTTCTAATGTTATGTATTAATCTGATGCCCATGTACGTCAATATTCGTCTCTGAACTATTTGCAATCCCGTGCCGTTTATTCATGTCCCCATTGATGTGCTAGGACCCTGCGCCCGTTCCTCTGATTGGTCAGCTGTGTTGACATGGGACTCCTGTCCCCACAACACCATAGAGGATGCCGCAGCTTGTTTTGTTCAGTGGAGTTTCACAGCGGTCATGACATGTTTAAAAGTTGCAAACATGGCAGCTGTAATACAATTGTGTATGTTTGAAGACTGACACAGTCAGGGAGAGGCAGTAGATGGAAGTTCAACACAGAGTCAACACATTAAAACAGCAATGCATACTTAAAGAATATTTGTTTTTGGCGGCACCACTGGTAAAATAGTGTTATTGCAAAGTTTTGTAATATGTGTTGCCGGTCCCGCCTCCCATTTTTGAGGAAAGACCATTGCGAAACAGTAAAAAATGTAATCACAAGTGCCAATATACATATAACATGTACATATACAACATGTATATGTACATGTTATATGTACACTGTCAAGCTTATACTTGCAAAGGGAACTCTTCTGGTGCTGTGGTGGAGATCCAAGACAAGTGGCTGGTGAGGATGCAGGCTGTGGAGTAGGGGTACAGGCAGGCTGAAGTTCTGAGGCAGAAAAGACCGACTGAAATAACTCAGATAATAGAATCTGCAGGCAGTGGCAAACAGCGGAACATCTAGCTTGAAGACAAACCATGAAGGGTTGACGAACAGACGAAGACGTCAGCGGAAGAGGTTGTGACATCCTCGTCCTCCACAGTTGCTTGGTCGAAGTATATTTCAATGACAGAAGGAGATATACAGGGGAATAACATGGCAGCACTGTCACTGCACAATATTGCAAAAGCAGCTTTGAGTTCAAGTTGACCAAAAACTTGTACTTCACATGGCTGAAGACTCCTCAAGGTCCAACCTGGTCTCAAGGGAATTTGTTCATGCTGTCACAAACATTGAATCTATTGCATTGTGCATGGGGACATGAAAAATGGTGGAGAAATGCATGGGGTTCCAACTGAGGTGCATTCATACGCTATTACGTTGTATTGGTTCAATTATATGTCAGTAAGGTATTATTTCATGTTGGTGGTGTTACTCACCACGATCAGGGAAAAAGGAGGACGTAGCGGGTCACTTCCGGGTTTCATCACCTTGGTGATGTCATAGTATTATTGTGAAAAGTTTCAACTGTGGGGGTGGCCAAGGTAGGGAAGTGCTTTGTTTTGTTTTGTTATATATGACAAAGTGATGGAGCTGGGTTGGGCATTCTGCGTCTGGTTGTGTTCACAGTACGGTGAGCAGTGTACTTTGTTTCATACTGCAGTGAAGATGACTTAACTGTTGAGTTTCTTTGCAATCTTTGCTGTTTTTTTTACTCTTTTCCTGCCTTTTTGCATCCTGGAGCACCTTATAAATAAACTTTCTTTGGTGAGCAAGAAAAGTGTCTCCAGCGTCTGCCTCCTACACTTACTCTGGCCTGGATTACACCACAAGTGCAGACTTGTGATATATACATGTTTTTTATTGATTTAAATTTGTCTGAAATTCGTCATTTTCATGGTAAATGAAACCAAGGCTGTGGGTATAATGTCGGCTTGTTGCGGACACGTGCGTGAGGACCCCAAAACGGGATTCAGTCTTAAAACAGTGGTGTGACGCAACGTGTTGATAAACACTTGAGGAAACTGACCAATGTTTTTACACTCAATAACGCATCCAGGGAAGCTTGAATTGCTTCATTCAGAGTGAAAGAAAAATACATGAGCACACTATTGATGTACAAAGACATGTGCAGTAATTACTAGTCATGAACAACTTGGTCTGTTTCCATGAAGTATCATCACAAATGAATGAATGTTCATCTCCGTCTCCTCTAACACATTGTAAATGTCTTACAAGACAACAAGAACTTACATTTCTCAGAGATTGAAAAGGCGGAGGGAGAAGAACAGTTCTCTTCATTCCTGCCCGTAATTACTACTTTCCCCAAGTTTTGCAGTTTATGGTTTTATAATAAATAAAAGATGGCGCCGATTAAGGTTGGCCTGGAAATACCGTGCGTGTTATTTTGTTTATTTTTGTGTTTTGATGGAGCATCTGCGTGTTCTTACACACAAGATCAGTTGATGAACAACAGGACTATGACTCCTTCTATTTTTGGTGTCAGTTTCGGAGCGCCGGTGCACTCGTTCGCCTTCGTCGAAGAGGATCGCACACTCCTGCTTCCCGGGATAATCCTCTCCAACGTCCGCTCGCTCAGCAATAAGATGGATGAACTGGCGCTGATGTTGAGAAGGAACAGAGACTTTTCCTCCGCTTGTGTTTTGTGTTTCACGGAGACGTGGTTAAGCGATCTCACACCAGTCACTGCCTTCATCTGGAGGGTTTCTAGCTTCACCGTGCAGACCGGGTTCCAGAGCTCACCAGCAATACCAGGTGGAGGAGTGTGTTTCTACATCAGTGATCGCAGGTGTACGGATGTGACTGCTCTGCCTCTCTGGAATGTCTTATAGTGAACTGTAAGCCATTTTACTCCCCACATGAGTTTGCTTCATTCATTCTGGCTGCTGTTTACGTTCCGTTGTCCATGGATGTATGTGAAGCTCATAGTGTACTCGCGGATCAGGTCCTGGATGTGGAGCGAACTTGCCCGGACTCTCCTGTGAATGTGCTTGGTGATTATTGGTAGCAGCCCTGAACACCAGACCTCTGCAGTTGGAACTACCCTCCATCTGTGTGGGCGGGGATGTCTCCCAAACAGGGCAACATAAGGCGTGTACTTGATTGACTTGTGCCAAAGAAGACAAATTTACTTTCTTTCTTTGCTTTTTGTTTTTTAGAACAAGCTCTGAGTTTATCAGAAAGTGGTGTTGCATGCTGCCTGTTTTGCAGAGTTAATGGCTGCCACAGTTCCCCTGAGATGCACGTCCCAGTCGTTCTGTTCCTCTCCATAGTATTTGGCAAGTGCTTACTTGATGTTATGGTTGGTCTTCTCATCTTGCCCATTCGTCTGTGGATCGTACACTGAGGTAATGCCGTGCTTTATTTCAGGGGCCTCGAAAACACTGCTGTTGGCCTGAATGAAGATCAAATTAAAAAACTGCTATGTGGTTAATTATTCCCAGTAACTCTCATAAATACATGATTAAATATATTGATGTCCCTCATTGAAAAATCTCTGCCCTGGTCAGTAATTATTTTTTCCGCGAGACCAAAGTCCAGAAGAATGTTAACAATCTTCTTGGAAACCTTGGGCGCATTTTGGTGTAGAGGCTTTTTGCAACAACCCACTTGGTGAAAAGGTCTGTGGCTGTTGGTTAAAACCTAGATAGATCAAAACTGCTGTAAACACATGATGCAAAATGGCACAACAATTACTTTTTTTTCACTTTACCTTTTTCCTTTAGCTGTGGTTGGAAGGGGACCGATCCAATCCATTCCAAGAACACTGCATGCCTCTTTCACTTCAATGGGATGGAGCAGTGGAGCAACAGTCTTCACCACCTCACGATGCTGACAGCCAGGGCACTCATCAACCTTTAGAAGATGATGGTACAGGCATATACACACACATCCTTTCTTACATGCAGAGATTGTTGAGCTCAGTCAGTTATGTATTAGATTATTGATCACTAAATAATGAACCAAATTTAACTGTGGGTGCTTGCCTGGTTGAAAGAACATTTTGCAGACTTGGTTGATGTTTGTGCGGAAATGGTAGGCAAATAACTTCAAGTAATGTATGACTGCAACACATTACTTTTTTCTGTGCATAAATAAAAGACCCATAGTGATATTTTACACTGCACGACTCTCAGAACTGTGCATTTTTTCCACCTTATTTTTCAACAAATCCCTATTTTTGTTTTGATGAAAGTAATATAAAAGTAATGTGAAAACATTCACAACAACAAATAATCTTTTGCTGCTCTTCAAATAGTTCTTTTCCTGATCACAGGTTGATCACAGCAAAGAGTCAGGTGGTGGTAATTTTGATTCTGCAGGAAATGCTGAATCTCCAAGAAAAAGTTGTCCATATTAGCGACAGATTAACTCATCGGTGCTTCAAATGCAGACTGTTTTCTTTTTCATTTGCACAATTTATACACACGTATCTTTCTAATTGTGGGGAGGAGGTTAAGATTGGCCAATCAGCAGCGTCGTAATAAAACCAAGAGCGTAGCTGAGACCGATTCTGTAAGGGTGCAACTCACGCTCCCGATTGAATCTCGACTGGCAAACAACTAAAAATATCATCAGATGTAGATAATTATCTGCTGTGTAGTCTAATTCGATTTTTGAGAGATATAAAATAAAAACAATGCCCCGCACATGTCAGCCAATCACGACGCATCTTTCAGATGAGATGTATGAGATATAAAATAAAACAATAACCCGTACGGGTCAATCACGACGCGTCTTTCAGCTAACGCAGAAGTGGTAGGAACTGGTAGGACTCTTCATCTTAACAGTACCAAGATGTCCATCATGGAGAGTTTCTAACTCTCTGGTCTTGAGTTTTGGAGGAACCATGACCCAGGGACTGCATATTAGGGTTTATTGGGAGTTGATATCGTCTCACAGAGAACTCAGGGAAAAGGGACTCACCATGTGTTGGCCATCCTTGCATGGCTATTTCATACACTTTTGACATTGTGGGTTCATTTTGTGTTTCTGTATTCCAAATTTGTCACTGATAACTGATCTACCACTACTGAGTGAAACACAGCAGCTGGATCTGGATGAGGAGCACTTTCTCCGGGGCAGGCGTGACAAACCGTCAGCACTACAGTGATGCTTCGTCCCTCTCAATTCTATGAGTGAAGGAAGAGAGTCCTACCTTTGTAAGCAGGTGTCTGACATCACAGGAATCCCTTTTCAGGGATTAAATCTTGGGGTGGAATGATTCTGTATCACTGCCCCAGGCGATCTGGTGTCAGTGATCCAAACATGTTCTCCTGGTCTCAAGTTCCTGAGAGTTTTTGCGCGGTGACGCCTGTTATAGTTATAGTCTCTGAACCGCTCGCACGCCCATGTGAGAGCTAAAGTCTCCTTTTCAACCTGTGCGTAGCGTTGCTCGGTTGGAGAGAGAGATCTGGATGCATAACACACTGGCCGCCAATCATCCTGATGTCTTTGGAGAAGAACACCTCCCAAACCATATGATGATGCATCAGCTGATACTTTAATGTCTCTGTGCGGATCATACATGGCCAGTACTGGAGGAGAGATCAGCGCTCTCTTCAGTTCTTTAAACGCCGACTCTTGGTCTGCACCCCATTGCCAACAGTTCTTCTTGGAGAGAAGATCACGCAGAGCTTTATCTTTTTCTGCTAGTTGAGGGATGGATTTTCCCATCTGGTTGACCGTGCCAAGAAAACTTCTCACCTCGCTTACATTTTTAGGCTCCATTATCTCTGTGATCGCAGCTGTTTTACTCGGGTCAGGACTGATACCTGATGCTGAGATGATGTGACCCAGGAAAACCACCTGATTCTTGGAAGCTCACACTTTTCCACGTTCAGAGTGATACCTGCCTTTTCCACTCTTTGTAGCACAGTATGGAGACTGGTATCGTGCTCCTCTTGGTCTTTGCCCCACACCAGCAGATCATCCCTCTAAACCCTCTATGACTTCAGCCATCACTCGCTTAAAGTACTCAGGAGCTGAGTTAATGCCAAACGGAAGTCGGTTAAAGTGGTATCTCCCAAAGTGTGTTATGAATGTAGTGTATTTAGCAGATTCTTCTGTTAAAGAAATCTGCCAAAATCCCATGTTAGCGTCCAACTTGCTGAACACTTTTGCTCCTGCCTGCATTCCAAGGCTTTGTTCTACTGATGGCAGAATGTATTTTTCTCGGCAAACATACTCATTCAGGCCGGTGTAGTCCACACACAGACGTAGTTTTTGAGTATTCTTCTTCGGTACCACCACCATGCCGGCACACCACTCAGTCAGCTTCTCCACACGACTGATGACACCAAGTTTTCTTCTTTTACTTTTTCCACCAGTGGTAGAGGAATTCTCCTGGGAGTCTTCAGGGAGAATGGGACAGCATTTGGTTTTAGTTTTATGTGGTACGCTCTTTTAATATTGCCCAACCCGGTGCATAACATGGGGTAGGTTGCTTTCAGATCGTCCATGGTTAAACTGTTGACTCGCATGATTAGACCAAGGGCAATAATGGCTGGTAACCCAAGCAGGGGTGTGCTCAATTTTTTTACGATGTACACGTTCTCCGTGGTCTGCTTGGTCCCATACCCAAGTTGCAGTCTGATAAAGCCCACAACCTCCAATGGAATCTTCCCTGGGCCTAGGCCTAACAATGGTTTCTCTGGTCTCTGGAGAAATGGATGGGCACCAAAAATATGTGCTTTAAATCTTCCTGCGACACGGCTGTTATATCTGCGCCAGTGTCAAGTTTGAATGACAGCGTTTTGTCCCTGACTACTATATCAGCAGTCCACACAGTATTCCCACTTGTCACAGGGCCAAGAAAGAAACTTTTTGTCTCCTCCTCTTCAATACACTGGAGAGTCTTGCCTGTACGACAAACATGTTGATAGTGACCCTTTTTCCCACAAGAATGGAACTTGGCATCATTAGCAGGGCACTCGTGTTTAGGGTGAGGTTGCCCTCCACATTTGTGGCAGTGGGACCTGTTCGGCTTTTTCCCCCTTTTGCCAAAGCGTGGCTTGCCACTATCAAAGTGGCTGTTTCTTTGTCGTTCATTTTGTGGCTTGCTCTTGTACATTCTGTTCACTGAATTCATATCAGTCTGTATGACACTGCCTGCCTCGTTCCTCAGTGTGTTTTGCTGCTTTCGAATCTCCTCGGACTGTCTTGCCATGTTGATGGCTTTTTCAAGGTACAAATCTTTCTCCATCTGCATGCGTTTTGACAGTCTTGTGTCAGCCAGTCCTACTATGATCCTGTCTCTAATCAGTTCAACATTGTCTGCCTCGTGTCCCATACAATAAATCAAAGTATTCACCTGTTTCTCCTCTGAACTAAATGACAGATTGCTTGCCTGGCGAAATCTTTCAAATCTCAAAATCCATTTTGTCCACTCATGCAGTTTGGAAAAGTGGAAGGGTTCCGGTGGCTGGATGCTAAACTTAGCACTGGGCGCACGAGCCATCATGCTCGCTCCGAGCCAGCTCCGCTCGTCTTCGCCGTCACTCTCCATTCAGCTCCTTACTTTTCCTTCTTTTTCCTTCGTTTGTCATTCACGTTTCAGCAGCACAGCACTTCTGACACCATGTTGTGTCCTTTAATAATCCAGACAATCGCATGAGTCGACACTGTGAGCTTACGTGAGAAAAACTTTATTGACAACATCGCTTCACCTCACGTGACTTGAACAGACACGTCTCATTGGTCAAGATCACTATCACCACTGTCGGCATCATTCTTGGTGGTCACGGTGATGTCATCAAGATAGCACTGTGTCCCTGGAATATCATGAAGCACCTGATCTATGGCTCTTTGCAGATTGCTGGAGTAGTGGCAACACCGAACTGTCATATTGAAACAGACCTTTATGAGTGTTGATTGTGAGGATTTTCCTGCTGGATTCCTCTGCTTCAATCTGTAGGTAGGCTTGGGCCAGATATATATCTTTGAAAACTTCTCTGCTCCTCCTAGTGATGCAATGATGTCATTCATACGTGGCAGGGGATACGGCACAGTCCATAGCACTAGACTGACACTCACTTTAAAGTATCCACATATACAAACAGCTTCAGTCATACCTTTCTTCATCACTGGTACTATGTTGCTCAGTCACTCCATTCAACTTTTGACCGACTAGGCTTTGCAGTTCCGACTCTAACTTTGGTCGAAGCGCATAAGATACAGGACGGGCTTCGTGTAATTTTGGAGTTGCATTTCCAGTCAAATCGATTCCTGCCTTTATCCCTTTCAGAGTGCCTATACCATCTACAAACACATTCACATGGCTTTTTAGACACTGCGACAGTCTCTCTGCGGTGCTGCGCAAACTGCCTGGTTGAGCCAAATGTATGGCTTTGATAGCATGCCAGTTTAGTCTGATTCTTTAGACTTCTGATTTCTTAGACATTCCTGACCAAAGAGTGGCGGTCCTGCTTTTTTAACACATTGAGCATTAGTTGTCTTGTTGTGTTTTGCCTTCAAAAGACACTTTCACTTTCAGCTTACCTACAGGGCTCATGTTCTCACCAATGTAGGTCTTGAGTCATACAGATGTCCTCAGCTCCGGTAAGTTGTGGAATAGTCGACGATTGTCTGCTTTTGAAATATTTGCTAGCTCCATTTTCAGTTTTATACTGGACACGTCTGGAATGATCCAGAGGGTTTCCGTTATCTTCTTTAGTCATGTCATGTAACGTCAAGCGAGCCAGCCCAATATTATCAGACTGATAGCGGATATGTTGGTCCACTATCACAGGTTGTCACTTTGGCTGTGTACCATTTCTCACCCTAACACTTGTTTTTGACCCTAATACTTGTTCCAATACTCTTAGACTCCTAGACTGAGGGCACTTGCTGTTCACCACATGAAATTGTCCGTTTGAACCAAGGGAGCTCTGGAGCTGACTTGAAACATAGTGGGAACATAAAGTGTGGATAGATTTCAAAGTACTTCATTTAAAAACTATGTTGGGTAGGACAACAGGGATATTTTAGTAACGAGGACTACTCTTCCGTTTCTTTACTTTCTCTCATATCACACGTTAGTGACCCAAATGGTCGACTGTGTCTGTACTGTTCCATCTATGTGTTAGCCCAGTGCGTGAACATAGAAATAACAGTGAGTCAAACTCGTTTCACGAGCCAGGAACTTGAGCGCCTTGCTCCTTTTTTTCCGTAAATGAAAGTGAGTAAAACTGAAACAACAAAAACAAAATCGGCAAGATCAGCACTACCACAACAAAACAAACATGCACCGTGATTGAATTTACAACGAAGTCAAGCACTTACAGACGTTGCTGCCTTAGTTGTAGGGACACAAACTTATCTAGAGGCCGAACGATCCGATCCACCACACAGCAAGCTGACTTCTGACAGCTCCTGACACGCCGAGCCGGTTTATACGAAAGTGGAAACAAATGGTTTACGCGGAAATGAATACACCCATTGTCAAAATATAAATTCACTTCTATATTACAAAATACCTGCTGATGAACTTAAACAAATTAAACTTATACCGAAACCCTCTTAACCCGACAACAGAAGAGCACTTGTCATTCATTGCAGTTGCTGCCATTTAGTGTTGCCAGAGTGGTCACCAGTGGTCTAACTTCCATATCTGTTTCAGGCTCTATCAGCTCAAAGTGATCCTGCTTCTCCATCTTGGGAGGCTTATGGAGGAAGTTGGGTCCTCTAAACCACATTGTGTCCATAAGCTGAGATGCTGCTACAGATGTAGTGGCCAAATCTGCCAGGTTCTGTTCCGAAGGGATGTAATGCCACTGATCCGGGGATGTTGTCTGGCGTATGCAATGTACACGATTGTGCACATACACATAGAAGCACTTGGAGTCATTACAGATGTATCCAAGGACCACCTTGCTGTTACAGTAGAATTTAACAGCATCTGGCTTGTTGTCCAGATCGTTCAGGATCACTTCTGCCATTTCTGTCGCCAAAACGGCTCCACAGAGTTCAAGGCGTGGAATTGTGGGCTCTGGCTGTGGTGACAGTTTAGGTTTTCCCAGCACAAATCCAACCTCGCAATGGCCCTCTTCAGTGACAGCTTTTAAGTAGCCTACTGCTCCAATAGCCCAGTTTGAAGCATCAGAAAAAAGGCCCAGTTCTGTGTATTTGACTTTTGACAGTGACATCTTCACATAGCAGCGAGGGATGTTTAGATTTCTCAAGTCCTCAAGTGATGCTTTCCACTCTTTCCATCTGCTCACCTTTTCATCAGGCAGAGGAGTGTCCCAGTCGTGAACTCCGCTGGACAACTCTCGTAGCAACAGTCTGCCTCTGATAGTCACGGGCGCTGCCAGACCTAGTTGGTCAAAGATACTGTTAATGACTGACAGTACCTCACGGCGTGTATATGACTTATTCACGACATCCACCTTAAAGGTGAACATGTCTGCACTGATATCCCAGCATAGGCCTAAGCTCCGCTGCGCAGGCAAGGTCTCACTATCCAGGCCCAAGTCTTTGATGCCTGAGGCTAGTGCTTCAGGTTTGAAGGCTTTCATAACATTAACATTGTTTGATGCAATTTTGACCAGTTTCAGGTTTGACTCTGCGAGTGATGCACATGTCCGCTTCATCAGGTCAATGGCTGCTGACTCTGTAGGCAGGGATATGAGGCCGTCATCCACGTAAAAGTGCCTATCAGCAAACTGTTTAGTATCTGTGCCGTATTTCGGCTCACCTCTTTGAGCATATAGCATATAGATGGCAACCCCCAGGGACTGGCTATTGCTGAAGACATGCACACGCATGCGATATTCTTTAATCTCTCTCAAAAGGTCATTGTCCTCGTGCCACAAGAATCTCAAGTAGTCTCTGTGGTCCTGCTGCACTAGGAAACCATAAAACATCTGTTGGATATCAGCAGTGATTGCGATGAGGTCCTTCCCTAAACTCAGCAGTACTGAGTTGAGGGAGATACCATTGAGTTGGGCGATTGAATCAAACACAACTCGTATCTGCCCTGGTCTTTGAGGATGGTACACCCCGAAAATGGGCAGGTACCAGCAGTCCTTTTTCTCTTGGACGGGCGGTGCCTTCTCTGTACAGTTCATCCTCAAAGGACATGGCACTCTTATGGTCGTCGTCTGATCTCTGAAAGACTGTGAATCCAAGTTTAGCCGGCTGACTTAGGCTTACTTATGCGGGCAGTGCGTTCATACCTGTGCTCCACGGCGTAGCTCAGTCTTTCTTTCACGCAGATGTTATTATGGCAAGGAGTGATGGACGTTCATTTTGCAGAATGTGGGTTCTGAAGGTGTTCACGGTCGGCTTGTGAGCGTTGTCAAGACACAGCACTTAAGCCGCAGACCTTGGTGCACTGCAATCTCACTTCCAGTGGAGAACTGGCTGGCTCTTCTTCTGCACCTGGTTGAGCCAACGACAGCGGGGGCAGCTGAAAGGCGTCAAAATGCATTGCAGAGCAGTGTCTTTTGCTTTCACACTCACTGCATTTCAGTCTCGTCTGGCAATCCCTGGCGAGGTGGTTTGGAGCACAGTTTGTGTTCTTTAAGAATGTCCTTTTGCTCTTGCAGAGTCTTCATTCGGAACAATCTACATTTTTCTAGTGGGTGCATTTTCTTGTGTACTGGACAGTATCGTGATGGATCAACGTCACACTTTCCGGCGTCTGTGGTACTGGTGGTGTCTGCGTCAATGATAGCACATCTGGACACATCTGTCTTGTGCACCGATACAGTATTCTTGAATCCACTCTGCTTGAATGAATTAAATTTCTCACCTTTGCTGTATGACTGGCTGGTGCTGGACAGGGAGAAACTTGGGTCATTGCGGGACTGTTGATAAAATCGACAAAGAATGAAAAGGGAGGAAAATTTACTCTGTGATCCTCCTTAAAGCGGGAGCCTGTTGCAAGCCATTTTTCTTGTAGGCTTGGAGGCAACTTCTCAACTATGGGCTTTACCCCACGAGGAGTATCTAAGTAGGCCAAGCCGGGAAGATAGTTTTCATCCTTAGCTGCCAATAACGCCATCAGTAGATCACTGAGCTCTCTCAGTTTTATGTTGTCTTTGGCTGATAGACGGGGAAAACTATCTAATCTTTTGAATAGTGCATTTTCCACCATCTCTGGTTCGCCGTAACATTCTTGCAGTCTCTGCCAGGACAGATGGCGGGCAGAACAACAAAAACAAAAAAAGACTCTTACAGCCCAATCGGCCAGATCAGCACTACCGCAACAAAACAAACATGCGCCGTGATTGAATTTACAACGAAGTCAAGCACTTACAGACGTTGCTGCCATCTAGTGGCCGCCAACGAGATCGTGGCAGCAGTTCTCATTCAAAAAACTCGTGCAGTCCCAGGACAGAACAGTGTCGGACAACATGAACAATACAACATCTATGTACAACAGTATGTTTTTATTTCTTCTTAATAACAGTCTGCTAGCATCCAGACTAACGTTAAGATTGTCATACCTCTAACAGAGCTATCACTGCAACATAGTGGTGAAGCTGGCTCCGGCTGCCCATTTCTCTTCCGTTGGTTCACCAAACCAAGTGAGATTATCAACGCCGACGCAAAAGGTTGCAAAAACGAACTGGCATTTCCAAAACGTCTCCAACACTCGAAATGCAGGTAACAAAACACAGCACAGTAGCCAATGATACGTTGTCTTTGCACGTGACGTCATGCAGTGCTGTCCCAATTCTTGGGGATGTTCACTTTGTCGTCGGAGGGCACTTCATAGTGGAGGGCACTCGAAACCAAGTGCTAGTGTTAAGTGCTAGTATTAGGGTGAGAAATGGGACACAGCATTTATGTATCTGTTTGCCTTCATATCTTGTCTTTTTATCTTTGTGTGGTCTTTCTCTATGTGCTTGGTTGTTACTTGACTTTCCTCTGCAGACTGTCCCAGCAACCATCAATTTTGTGACACACAGGATGTGCTATAACCGCTATACAGACGCCAAGTCACGCCTTACATGTTTGTAAGATGTGTCTCTTTTCAGCAACACAGAGAAACAATGTGGCCACCCCTGGCTTAGATTGTGACAATGATCTGAAATTGGCGTAAACAGTTGTCTTACTTATAACAATTATCTATCTAATACCTCAATCATTCTTTGATCATCACTCCCGAGTTCATACTGTTTTGTCTGAGCGGCTTCTGTGCCACGCAGTGCTTAGTGCGCACGCTCCATGCATTGAGGAGCCAGGTTTTGATACACATGGCTGTCAAGTCCATATGGGTTCAGTCTGGTGTTATTGTGTTTGGTAAGCAATCTCTGACACATTAAGCAGAAAGGTACAGTCCCACTATTGAAATCGCTGAGGGCCAAATGTATCCATGCACATCCCCCGTGGATAAGCAAGGCATTGCAGCTCTGGCTTCTGAGGGGCATTCTCCACTGACTGTGTCATCATGGTTCATTAAATTAGAGGTTCCGTGAAAGCCATGAACCAGTCACGGATCTTTCACAGAGGCACCATGGCAAGCGGGGAACCTTTGTGCTGCTTCATCTGTAATATAGTGTGTGATAAGCAACAAGAGGTAATATCACACAGCCGGAATATATCATCCATACACTACAAATGTGATATCCTCAAACAAGTCAAAATGAGACTCAGTAGTGTATGTGTGGCCTCCGCATGCCTCTATGACCTCCTTGCAATGCCAGCACATGCTCCTGATGAGGCGGCAGGTGGTCTACTGAGGGATCTCCAGTATCTCCAGGACAGTCTGTGGTGCACTGCGGCAATCGCATCTCGATACCTCACAGTCTCTGTCGAGCACATGGAGGAAGGTACTACCCTCCAAAGAAATGCCACCCGAAACCATTACTGACCTTCTGCCAAACCGGTCATGATGAAGGATGTTGGAGGCAGCAGAAGATTCTCCACAGCATCTCCAGTCTCTGTCACAGGCTAACACATGTACTCAGTGTGAACCTGCTTTTATCTGTGAAGAGCACATGGCGCCAGTACCAGCAAATGCCAATGCTGTCTTGCTTATCGACTGTAGTTGTTCACTTCTACGGCTCATTCATATTTATCTCAATTGATGTGACCCGAAATATAGACGTGAGCAGTTTAGGTTTTGAGTCTTGACTTGCTACTGGCTGAGTGACATTTGAGACCAGAGATTTTTGCTCAACCGCACGTGACTGACGGAAGCTTTGGTTTTCACACGTAGAACAGACAGTGTCCTTGTCCAATTTGAAAGTTCACAAATGTTTGCCGCTCAATAATAGATGAGGCAGAATGGATGGCTGAATTCTCCTTCATCATAGTTTCTTTCTGAATAGATTTTCTTTATACTTGGTGAGCAAAGTGCAATAGTTTTTAACATACAGTGGTACCTCGGTTTTCGAACGTCTCGGAATTCAAACGAGTCGTTCGAGTTCGGGCAAACATTTTGTGATTTCTTTGCTTCGGATTTAGAACAGAAATCCAGAACTCGAACGTCCCTGAAAAAAGCTGGAAAAAGCATAACGTGGTGACCCACAATGCGCTTTGTTATTGTGTATAACGCAGCCTCTGTATGCAGACGTGTCCCGTTAGCTACATTTACTGACTGTTTTTTCTTCATATTGAGGTGTAAAACCTTTCCTGTCTCCGCACTGAACCGTGGTAGAGTGTCACAGGGGAGGTGCTCCTCGACACCTCCAAGGCTGGAGCACCCACTCCAGGGTTTGATGTCCTGTTGTCGGCTGGAGCTGGGACAGGGATGAGGCGAGTCTCTGACAGAGCGTTACTTGGTTTATTTCTTTGTCACAGCCAAACTGCACAGAAGCGCACATTCAGAGCTGGACACGCACCGGGCACCTCTTCACTTCTCGAGAGACGTCACTCACTGTGCAACCCCTCCCACATGCAGTGGCCACACACATAGAGGAACAGCGCACCTGCAGCAGACACTCTACATTCACTCCTACAAAAGACTATTTTAAGGCTTGGAACGCATTATTTCTTTTTCCATTCATTGTTATGGGAAAAATCGATTCAGATTTTGAACAAATCGCTTCTCGAGCGGCCGTCTGGAACGGATTGTGGTCGAGAACCGAGGTACCACTGTACTTCAAAACTAGACTGCCTGACCATCATGTTATGTTAATTGATCAAACATAGGTTGCATTTCTGCTTGAATGGTGAAGATTGATGTGAAATGTTACTATATGACTATATGAAATATTAAAGATGAATTAATTCACTCAAGATACTAAACATTTATGGAGAATAAGACTGCTTCACTCATAAATAGCTGATTTCAACAGCTGTATTCTGACGCCTTGAGGTTCCTTCTTACATGATATTCATTCCCACCGACAGAATTGGCTTGCTCTCAGAGAAGCAGCAACTTGGGAAATCCTTGTCCTTCAGTGGAACATTTTATAATGTGTAATCAAGTCTGGATAATTGAATACGTGTCCAGAATCCTGAATAAATGAATGGAGGAGAAGAGAGAGCAAGGACTGTATAAAGGAGGGTGGACCTTAAAGGAGAACAGATGAAATGGAAAAGAAGACAAGCATGTGGCTGGAGTGGATCTTGTAATGCCAGGAGGGTAATTGCAAAAGCAGGATACTGCGGTTGCACCTGTGACTGTGCACCAAGAAATGGGGGTGTGAACTGTATAAGAGACTGGTCCAGTTTGTGCTATCAAAGTTGCACTTGTGTTCACCTCTGTAGTTCCTGGCCTGCACAGATTCTCCTGGAGTGAAAGCTTTTGTTCTCTGTACATAATTTGTTTCTCTTGCTGTTTTTGCACAGTGTCTTTTACAGTTGAAAGTTTCAAAAGGTCAAGATCAAAGGTGGTGCGAAGATCTCTCTTGAACATCAGACCGGCAGGAGATGTCTTTGTGGTTGCATGAGGACTGTTATGGTAGTTCAACAGAAATGTGTGCAGTCTCTGATGCAATGACCTTGTGATGCTTCTAATGCTTGTTTCATTGGCTGGACAAACCTTTCTGCCAGGCCATTTGTTGCAGGGTGGTATGTTTTTAAGTGTTGCAATCCATTTGCTTGCAAGAAACCAGCTGAGGTCCATTGTCAGAGACGAGCAACTGCAAGAAAAATGACGTCCCCTAATGGACCTGCTAAGTCAATGTACACATGTTGCCATGGCTCCTGTGGAATCTCCCAGTGGTGGAGAGGAGAAAGATGGTATTCAAGTGAGTGGTCTAAGGATGGTCCTAGGAGATTAGTGGTCAGTGAAAAGTGTAAAGTTCCATCTGTACAAGTAGTCTTCTCGAAGTTGTCTAAATCAAAGTGTAAGTTCTCTTTGTGTCGCTGATTATACAGCGGTTTTAGAGGTGATGCCAAATTTGGTATGAAATGTAGTTCAATAGTCCTAAGACAGAATTCAGCTGGCTGACATTTTTGGGGTGGAGGTGCATCCTCAGTGGATGTGATTTTCGCATTGATATTTGATCAATGCGACCCTATTCTATAGATGACTGAAAAACACATTTCCCCTTTCAGATTCTCTGTCCATTCTCTTTCCATCTCTGAAGAGTTGCATCCAAGTTGTGAAGATGTTTGTCATCATCTCTTCCTGTACACAGGACATCGTCCTGGTAGCATTGCACTCCTGTTAAGCCACTCAGGGTTTGGTCCATCGCTGAAATGGCGCGGGAGCTGATGTGATGCCAAAAGTATCTGAAATAAAAACAAAAAATAAAATAGAATAAACTAAAAGAATAAAATAAATGAATAAAAATAAACAATAATAACAGAAGTAACTAATAACTAAACAACAAGGTCTGTTAGTCATTCAGTCCTGTGCTCCTTGGTTTCTTTGGGACAGAAACAATGGCGGCGGATTTAAAGCAGGCTGAAACATGACATGACTCCAAGGATGCTTTGAAGATGTCCGGGAACTAGGCTTGGTCAAAAATAGTCAATACATTTTGGCAATAACAATAAATATCGCCATAACACACACACCATATATATCCAGATAAGTTAGTAAGTTGTAACAGTAGTGAACAATAAAACAGTGTGATTTCAAAACAACTCCAATGTTTATTTAAAACATTAAGTAGGGGCAAAATGAATACACAAACAACAGAAAAATTGAGCACAATAGGTTGACCAAAAATGAAATGCATCTAACTATTAAAACCAACTTCCCTTTGTTACTTAAAACATTGAAAAGTGCCAAATAAATAGCTCGGATAACAGGATAACCTAGTAGGTCGTGCAAACAATGATCAATTATGACATTCTCAGAACTCACACTTCAAGGTTTTTGGTCAAGAAAACCAGCACATTTACAGTGGATGGTTTTAACATCCAGCTGTGCTAAAAATCCTCTCTGATCTAGTGCTTGTCCCTGGGATGCACAAGTATTTTTTTTGGCTAACTTGGCAATGAGAGGGAAGTTAACCTCATGCACTTTACACCATGCAAGTGGATCGCTATCTGTATCAGTTGGCTGACCGAGCAAGTAGCTGCTCACTTCAGGCTCAATTATCTCTTTGTCAGACACATTGTCAACCCTGGCAGATGTATTTAAGAAGCTGCCAAGGCTCCTTCCCAGCTTCTTGGATGAACCCTCACAGGGTCCTGAAGCTGCAGGTGTTGTTCCAGAGGTAGAGGCAACAACGGAACACCGACGGCATTCCATCTCTCGAACTACTCTCACTCTGATGACTACTTGGGATGCACCGATCCCGCTTTTATGGTCCTTATACAATACCGATACTTGGGCTTTGAGAATCGACCTACTGATCCGATACCAAATATTAACCTCGTGCCATACAATGGGACTAGTCATGCTTATAGTAAAAGGCAAAAATGACATTGCGCAGAAATCCAACGTTGGTATTTATTTAAACAATGACGTTTTTAAACATTTACCAGAATTTTGGTTAAAACAAACAACCCTTGAAAACTTTTCAAAATAAATATAAAATGAAATATAATATGTGCAAAAAGGTATGTGCAACACAAGCTGTTAACCATGATAATAAGGAACTATAGTGCAAACAACCCTGAGAATGTCAAGCTCTGTATGTGATCCCAAAAAAATAAAATTAAATAACATTTTAGGAAAAGTTGAGCTTTCCCTGCATTGAACAAAAATCAAGTAGCTTAACATCTGAACATTACAACAGTGAATGCTCACTGAAATGCATTGATAAATTCTTCGTTTTCGCTAAGGTGTGCAGTGGCAGCATATCTTTTGCCAGTACGCAACCGCGTCCGTAATGTACTTCCACCGCGTGCTAGTTTTTTCATACGGCAAAAACTGGTGTAAAGATGTTGCGATTGTCGGCTGCGTGGTATTCGTTTCATTGGCGGCTGTTGATGAGGAAAGCGCAGCTGCAGCTCTTGGGCGGCGCTTCTGCTAGCTTTTGGCGTATTGCCGCTTGTGATTGCATTTTAGGTGGTGGAATAAATTTGTGGTGTGTCTGTCCTTCGCTGGTATATTTTTATAGCAAACCTTGCATATAGAACAGGTTTGGTCAAAGTCAGTCGCGGAGAAGCCAAACCACTTCCGATAAATTAAGATAAATTATTGCCCATCCCTACTGGGAACACAGGAGCCAGCTCAGTGGCAAAATGCTTCAGGATGGCAGGGGAAACTCTGTTTGGACCTGTAGCTTTCCGAAGATTCAGATTCTCGAACTGAGTGAGCATGGCTCATCATCCTGGAGCAGCTTCATGGCCTGCTCCAGGATGTCAAGAGAAGGGAGTAAGGGAGGGGATGGCTTGTCAGTGACTGTGTTCTTCTTTGTTGTGTCACCATGAGACACCACAGTCATTTGCTGTGAAGTAGAAGGGAGACCTGAAGCGGTGGAAAATTACTGTTGGGAACATGTGGATGTGATGGTCACGAACTGGTCAAGACTTTAGTCAAGACTCCCGTCTAACCTGGCTGAGTTTTGCTGAGGACCAATGTTTTTCATTTGCATAATTCACCTGTACACTCATCTGTTTACCCATCCAGATTATTGGTAGCAGCCCTGAACACCTGCCAGTCTGTGGTCTCCATACAAGACTGCAGCTCCTCTACAGTTTCTCTTTTCCAGATCTTCATGGTCGTCACAACAAGCTTAGCAAGCTTCAATCTCTGTTTGTATGTGGGAACAAGTGATCAGAGAGTCCCAGTGCTGCTCGAGGGAGTGTGTTGATATTATTGATTATATTGATAAGAGTTGTGCAGCAATGTGTAACAGTGATCCAAAACGCTCTCTTCTCTGGTGGGGCATTTTACCACTTGCTTGTACCTGGGAAGCTCCTCGCTCAAATACATCTTGTTGAAGTATGAAGCACAATAACGGGGGAGTCTGGAAAAGTTCGCTCCACGTGCAGCAACTGGTCTGCCAGCACGCGCTGAGCCTCACGAACGTCAAATTCACTCGCTAATTTTAGATTTTAGTTACATTAAAAAGTTTCATCAAAACGATCGGACCGCCAACTTGGCTTTTCTATTGTGCTCACAGTCCAGAACTGACAGAATGGAAGGGGTGTGTACACGGTCACTCCACAGACAGTTTGGCTGAAAGTTCAGATCATCGTCACAATCTCAGTGAAACTTGTGTGATGTATTACATCTATTATTCATTAGCAATTGCGGTGAAATAATTAAATCCAGTGGAACATATTCAATATCTTCTGGTCAAACTGCATCAAGCCACACGCACTATTCACCTGAATGGACGATCAACATGTGAATAGAGAGGTTGTTGTGACTGACTACAACAATGCAACAGATGGCAACATTTTAGAGTTTCCATCTGTCTGCGCGCTTTGCCTCTTTACTTGCTATTTTTTTAAAATAAATAATTAAATAGTATAAAACCAGAAGTTCATTTTACTGCAGAGCATGCAACACTCACCGCAATGTGTTGTTTTGACAGCACACATTTGACTGATTCATGACAACAATTTGGAGTTTTAGACAAATTTCATTCAATTTCCAGGGAGATTTTGGCTTTTCATAATGTCTGACAGTAGTTCCACTGGTGTGCCAGCATCAAGCCACACACACACTCACTAAGTCTGTTGGATGTGACAGACTCATTGAGACAGATGTGTGTCAACATAAGAGACTAGCCATAAATCTGTTTAAATATAAAGATCAAAAACTAATATTACAGTACAGTATATCTATTTATCATCTACCTGTTCTCGTCTAGTTTGATCTCTTCATGAGGAAGAGGCTCTTAGGACAAAAGTGTCCTTGACTTGGTGTAACCTCATGATTCATCAGTCATCATTATTTACTTTGGACGGCCATTTGTTGCAGTTTAGCATGCTGACATGGGTGTTTGCCTGGTTCACCAATACCCAGAACCAGCCAGTGTTTGGTCATCTTAGCATAAAAAAGTAGTTAATTACAGTAACAAATTACTTCTTACACCCTGCACAGAAATACTGTTTCTCACATTTGCAAAATTTTAAGAATGGGAATAGCATGGTTGCCAAGCTTGCAGCAGACGGGCTCCTCAAGTAACCTATTCTTGAGACATGGGACTCTTTACCGAGTGGAGGGATGAGGTGGGATGAGGTCACACTCTGGATCAAAACACAACCAAAGTTGGTGTGAGACCAGCTTTCATTAGTCCAGTGGTTCTTAACCTGGGTTCGATCGAACCGTAGGGGTTCGGTGAGTCGGTCTCAGGGGTTCGGTGGAGCCTCCACTGCAGAGGTCCACCCCTCAGTCTAGTCTGCAGTTAGTGTATCCTATTTTATTTTTTACTAAAGAAGGGTTCGGTGAATGAGCATATGAAACTGGTGGGGTTCGGTGCCTCCAACAAGGTTAAGAACCACTGCATTAGTCACTCGGGGCTTTGTGTATGAAGAGAAAGCGCCACCTTCAGTTGACACTTCGCAGTGCAATGAGTAGGTGGAGCCACCTACATTATTATTATTTACATTATTCAAAGACACTCCCTAAAGAAGAGGGGGGTCATTGCAGCGGCTGGAACTGTGCTGGAAGTCGGCTGATACTGTGCTGGGTGGGGACCAATTGAACTGCTCCTACTGTATATACATTTCAGATGGTGGTCACCGAGGAAAACCAAAGCTGATCTCTTTAGTGGAAGTTGAGGCAGAGACCAGGCTGTAGCAAACATGGCATGGCATGATTTCATCAGTCTATGTTCTTGATTTAATCCCAGCCCCCCGCTCTTATCCTTCATGTTTATCCTTCATGGGCTAATGAACATGGATCTAGTTCTACTGCATTTTTTACCTTCATATGTCTGGAAGAAACTCCACACATGAAGCTCGAAATCTGTGTCATCTTTCTTAGGTGGCATTTGACTCTGTGCTTAAGAAAATCAGAAGTCTGAAATCTGCCACAGATCTTCACCCTTTAGCTCAAGTCTGTCTAGTAGTAAGTGAATCCCCCATCTGCTGGTGGAGTTGTGTCATCGCAAGTAATTCAGACGAATCCTGTTACGCGTTACACATTACGGTATCGAATATCGATCGCTCACGAGTCGATACTGTGTTGGTGTTTGGCCCTTGATAACGACAATATCACAATATCTGATATCTGGACTATCTGATATAGCTGATATATTTCATCAACAATAAATGACGATGTATGTTATTGAAACAGACAAAATACCCTTAAAAAGGAAAATGTCTCGTAATGATGCATTTATTGTATGCACAAAGAAAATTGAGCGCTAAGAAATGTGCTTTTGCATAGTGCCTCACTGCCTCCAGTCTTGTAAATATAAGTATGTACTGGACAAGTTAAAATATTAATAACATGACAAAAGTTGTTCTCCCATCTAGTATTGAGTGCATATACAGTACTGCAATAAAATCTTGAGCTACATGCAGTTCAGCAAACAATAAACAGCTACAACACGTTTCACGTTACCAGAAGCCAAGATGCCATCTGCATAACTTTGCCCCGGTAGCAATTGAGCTTGAAAAAATGATGTCACCATGGAAAAAACACAATGCATTGGAGGCCGACTAAAAAGTTTGTTCCGAACACCAGATCGATCTGATTGCCAGCTGTGTTTGTTTGTTGAAGCCTGGCTGTAAAGCTTTTATCATGTTGGAAACGTGCTGTTACTAACTGCCACACTCGTTCCCATGACCGCTTTGGAAAAAAGTGGTGACATGCAATACTGCGACTGAATTGGTATTGCAGTTAGATTAAAACGTCAATTTAATTGACTTTACCAACGTATTACAAATAAAACAAAGTGTCAAACATGGCATGCTGTTAAACAATTTTGACCAAATTTGGCAATTTTCTGTTTGCAGACATACTGCATGCATTTTACTGCTTGAATGAAGAAGTGGTTGGACGTCATTGCATGGTATAAATGTCCAACTTCAGAGCCTCTGATGCCTTCATTAGTTCGATTTATGCATAACAACAATATGAATCATGAGGCATAGTCTAAACCATCTTGAAGAGTTGGTCTGGTGTTTGACACCATATGAACAAGTAAAATGTCAGAAAAATATCACCACTGAGGGAAGAATGCAGGCACTCTAATCATGTTAGAAGATAAATAAAATAGCAGAGGAAGATTTAAAAAACTTTAAAAACACAACAAGAATAACGTAAAACAAATGACTCTCTCCAGCACATGGAACAGGTTCTGCAGCATCCTCCTTGACACCCCACAGGAACTGGGTCTGAGAGACAAGAATGTTAGTGGTCACACACACACTGCACCAGCAACATGGTTTTAGCATAGAAAAAGTACCTGCAATGGGATCATACACCCTGTAGTGCCCACATGTATTTTTGTCTGAGGTCTGGCGGGACGATAGGGTTGAAAGGGGGAAGAGAGCACCCCGGTGCTGAAAGGTAAGTAGTTTAAAGTTTTGAATGAACGTCAACTACTGAGGTCATTTTGATGAGAGGAAAACAAAGCCCTCAAACTTAAACTGCACCTGTAAAGAGTCTGGTCGACTCTCTGATGTCAGAAATGAGCAGGCGATTTGGCAGAGTGGAGTCCATCGACAAGCTTGCTGATGCAACTCTCCTGGATCCCAGAGCAAGCTTTTGTCAACCAGCAGAAGGCGGAGGAGACGGCAAAGAGGGTGATAGCAGCTGCAGCAGCGATGACTCCCACTGGAAGTGATGCAGAGACAGAGGCATCAAGTGCTGCAGTCGGCACAAGTGCAATGTTTTGGAAGGACTTTGATGAGAGAATGAAAAGCAGGAGGCTGGGAACAACATCAACTACATCATAATGGAGATGAGGGGTTACTTGGCAGAGGAACACCTACCTCACATGTTGGACCCACTGTCATGGTGGAAGAGATGTTCCCCAGTTTATGAACGGCTTGCTGTGGTGATGAAGGCCAGGTTGTGCATCGTGGCCACATCGGTACCATCAGAGAGAATCTTTTCCAAGACTGGGCAGATCATCTCTGACCGGAGGAACAGGCTGAGTCCATCAAGGGTCAGCCAACTTCTTTTTTGTAAACGCCAACCTGTCTTGAGGACATATTTGTTCATTTGACATAAGTTCATTTTTGTAGTTCACAGTTCAAGTTTATGACACAATAAAACAGTTTTGCTTTCACAACTGTAAGCTTTACTTGTGTCAAACAAAAATGTGTATAATCATATTGTGATAAGTGTCAGTAACAATCGTATCCATTTATATATCTATGTAGATAGATATGATTGTTACTCCCTATATATATATATATATACGTAACTGCACTAAGACAGAACTATTAATCCAACAACAAAGCAGAGGAATCCAGCACTTCTGTTGGAGCTACAGCGGATGATTAAGCGTTGTTTTTAAGTCACAACAAGACGTCCGGTAGTGCCTTTCAAAATAAACTAAAAGGAGGAAACCGTATCTGCGCATGTGCAAAAGTGAACTACTCACTCCGTGAGATGACTGGTAGTTCTCAGTTCATTTTGAAGAGTCGTTCAAATGAACGAGTCGTTCAAAGAACGACCCATCACTAGTAACAGTAATGCGATGTGTACTGTAGCATGGACAGCAGCCTGTTCCACCCGCGATCGCTTGACACGTTGGTGTGTTCGTGGCAATTTTGACTTGTAAGTTTGAAAACACATGATCTGAATCTAAGCACGCGTGTTGCGATTTTGTATGTAATGCCATTCGCGTTAGCTAAGCTAACACCAGAGTGGCCCATATCTCTTCACTCATCATGGTTTGATTTTGAGTTTGTTGACATTTCGCATTCACAACATGCTTTAACCAAGTAATGAAGACTTAGACTTCCATTATTGTAATTGCAAAAGGCAACACAACAGTGAGACCTTGGCAACAAAATGTCGCCAAGGTCTCACTGCCAGGCAGGCTTCCAGTTCCAATAGCAATACTTACATAATAATAATAATACTTGTACAATAAATACTAATGAGTGCAAAAACTAATACTACTGAGTGCAAAGTAAGGGTAAATAAATAAAGTGTGAAACAGAAAACAGAATGGCCTGTATGTGAACCATCCAAATAAAAACAGAAACATTGTAGCAACTGGGAGAATAGGAGGTAGTTACATCCATTTTGTATTTAACAGTCTGATGGCCACGGGGACATAGCTGTTTCTTAATCTGGTTGTTCCGCAGCAGATACTGCGGCTCCCTCTGCCAGATAGCAGACGGGAGAACAGTCCATCCTGTGGGTGGGTCGAGTCCGAGAGGATCTGGCAGGCTCTGGTTACGCAGTGGCTATCTGCCAGATCCTGGATGCTGGTGAGCATGGTCCCGTTGATCTTATTCACTGTCCTCACCACTCTTTGCAGAGACTTCCAGTCTGGGGCCCTGCACTTCCCCGACCAGATGGAAATACAGCTGGTCAGCAGGCTCTCGATAGTCCTCTGTAGAAGGTGGTTAGGATGGGAGGGTGGAGGAATGCTCTTCTCATCCGTCGCAGGAAGTGCATGTGCTGCCGTGCCTTCTTCACCAGGGAGGACGTGTGGAGTGACCAGCTGAGGTTGTCTGTGATATGCACTCCCAGGTACTTTGCTGTGCTCACGACTTCCATGGCTGCCCGCTCGTACAGAGTCGATTGGTGAGGAAGTCCAGCAGCCAGAGGCCCCAGTTTATGCACCAGGTCCTGGGGGATGATCGTGTTGAATGCTGAGCTGAAGTCCAGGAACAGCATCCGTACATGTGTGTTCTTCTTCTCCAGGTGTTCCAGACTCAGGAGAGACTCAGGAGAGCGGCGGAGATGGCATCCTCAGTTGAGCGTTTAGTCTGGTATGCAAACTGGAAGGGGTCAAATCATTGTGTGTGTGTTCTCTTTTTACAGACTCGACTTGCATTCTTTCTCCTGGTTCGGTGACACCTTTTGTTGGACATTTTTGTAAGTAGCGCTCAAATCTCGTTGTACACTGTACAAGGACAATAATGGCTATTCTATTCTATATTTATTAAATCATGGTATTTGACTCACTCCAGCCTCCTGTGACTCTTTCATCGCTGCACGTAGGTCCCGCCCCGCGTCTTGAACCATAATTAACACTAACAGCACTAAAATATGGGCATTTATGATTAGAGACCACGGTTTAATCACTGATGAAGTATCACCAAAAAAGGTTTAGTTCTGTTCTCACAGGATGATAAAACATATCAATGTTTTAAAAAATAGTGTTGCGCAGTTGCACTGGGAACTGTCTTCTAGAAGCTGCCGTACAAATATCTATAAAACAAATCACTTCCCTCCACTTTAAAATTTTAAAGATAAAACCACATTGGTGTTCCATTTTGAAGTCATCTGCTGGATTTCATCCAATTATATTTGATTTGTACGAGAGTCACGTTATAGTACCAGCAAGAAGCATGTGGTGAGAAAACAAGTCAACAAGGACATTATGATTTTAATTTTGAAAAGGAAATTTATTGAGGAATTTGGATGCAAAGCAACTTACTGAATGTACTTAATACACATTTCTGGTTGAAAAGCTGTGAGCTTGAAAGCAGAGCTGAAATCCTGTCGTTTCTATGGAAATCCTGGACCTCATCAGGAAGGCCCAGCAGAGAATGTTCTTCCTGAGCCAGCTAAGGAAACTACGTCTGGAGTTCTACACAGCCATCATCAAGTCCATCCTCACCTCCTCTATCACCATCTGGTACAGCAGCGCCACCGCCAGGGACAATGGAAGACTGCAGCACGTTGTGCATTCTGCTGAGAAGGTGATCGGTTGCAGCCTGCCACCTCTTCATGACCTGTATGTCTCCAGGATCCAGAGACGTGCAGGTCGGATCAGAACTGAGTCTTCTCACCCTGGTCATGGACTGTTTGTTCCTCTTCCCTCTGGCAGGAGGCTACGGTCCATCCAGACCAGAACCTCCTGTCACAGGAACAGCTTCTTCCCCTTGGCCGTCAGTTTTGTGATCAGTCCTTGTTGTTTGTGGGTTATTTATTTATTAGTTGTTTCTGTTTATTTTATTTTATTCTATTATTATGTTTTTGACTGCCACATTTTCCAAAGCACTTTCCGAGTTGGTGGGATCCCCACTGACCATGGCAATAAATCTGATTCTGATTCTGAGCTGCGAGGAATCACGCAAAACAGATGTTGGGATTTAGAAGTTTAGGGATAGAGTGTTCTCATTTTCAGAGCCCACTAGATGGCGCTCTGTTCTCTAAAAATCTTTACATTTGAACTAACTGTTTCCACTAGTTATCCTATGTGAAAAATAGATCAACCAGTAAATAAAAAAAGATAACCGTTGGAGTAGTGAGTATGTTTAATGTCGCGACCCAGACAAACTTGTGGTAAAAAATAAAAAAATTAAAAAATTAAAAAATTGTACAGGTGCAACCCACACCTTTTGTCGAAATTTGTTGTTTGTTTTGAAGCCCAAGTGGGTGACTACATCAACAAGATTCGATCGGAAAATATTTTTAGGGAATGAGAAGGTATTAGGGGTCTGTGGCGCATGTGGCGAAGTACATAAATGATGAGTAAGAAAATAAAACCACCTGGTCAGTGAAGTGTGTGTGTGAGGATGCTTGTTTATACTGCCTTATGGGGACCAATTCCTGGCAAAACACTGTCCTCGTGGGGACCTTATGTCTTCGTGGTCCATTGCAAACATAGCAAAATTGTATTATTTTATTAAATTTTATTAAATTTAAAAGCTACTTTTATTTTTCATTGGGATTCACGATTTTCCCCACAATGTGACAATGAGAAGCCTTTTTTTCTACAAAGTAATATGGTGGTTTACTTGCGTGTCTTTGCGTGAGGGATCTCAAAATGATCCACAAAAGGAAACCAGTGCTTTCCCCTTTTAAAACAAGCAGCAGCAGATTGACAAACTGACATCTGATAATGACACAGATCCTGTTCATAACATGATTATGTTTCAACTCCTGTGCAATGATAATTTCATGCTGGATTGATAATCGCCAGAATCATTGAGAATGACTTGGTCGCCATCTACAGCAGCTTTCCCCTGCTTGACAAATGACTGTCATCACTGGTGTTTCAGCATTGTTTATGCGCCTGAGATCACGACGCAGAAATCATAAAGGAAGAGAAAGAATGTGGTTTTATTGAAGCAAAAGCACTGCAGTGGTTTATGTTCAGTCTGCTGTCAGATAGACAAGTTCATTCACAGCCATTCTGTTGCGATTGAATAGGTTTCCATAGAAACGACTGCCAGCTCAGATTGAGGGGGCGTTGTGAGATGGAGGACAACAACAAAACAGTGCAATTGGTGGATTATCAGAAGGTTACTGCTCCCTCACATGGGTTTAACACATACACGCACAGACTGAAACTGATGATGATGGGGACATGGAACTTAAAGATGGATGAGAAAAAGCAAAAGCAATGATATAGCATTGATTGATTAGTTTGTTGCCGATCAATAATTGATGAAGTAATACCACCGACCAGTGTCGACCTGTCAACTTATTTCTTGATTTTAAGCAGGACGTATCATCCTCCATTTCTTAGACGAGACTGGGTTTGATTGCTGTTAAAGAGGGCACAGAAAATAAGTCTCATACCTTTGAGTTTCTTCCTCAGTCGCTGACGTGAAAAATGATTTTCCATCACAGCTGAATCAGCAGTCTGGAGTGCAACAAACACCTGGAAAAGTAGTACATAAATCATTTTAAACAATCAGCATCTTCAGCGTCGCAAAATTCAAATCGGGACGACTGAGTAGTGATGGGCTATTGAGTCTTCATGAAATGTGAAAATGAGGACATGAAGCCTCATAAGTCCATCATTACTCTTGAGCACTGACTGATGTAAATGCGCAATGTAAATGCTCATTTTCATTTAAGGTCTGTCAGCCTCAGTCTCAACCCACTCCGAAGTTAAGATGAGATCAGCAACGGTGACTCCCTTTGAAAAAGCCAAGGAAACTTTTTTCATCTCATCTTTCACATTTGATTTCACTATGTGAAAAGGCTGTAGCTTGACTACTGTTGGAGAGAGAGATATGCTGTACAAGAGAAGAATCGTCAGTACGACCCAACGCTTAGGGGAAAAGTAAATTCACTACTGGTATATCATGATGTCACCCATTACTTTTACAGATGATCAGCTGCTCCATCTGATGGTTTCTACTGAGTCTTCTGCTATTGGCCCGTTGCATTATGCACAACCTACAGACTCATGTGACCAATGTTGCACTTCAGAAAAGTGGACTGTGGACCTAGGTTTCATTTGCATATGTACAAAAAAAGCAGTTGTAGTTCAGGGTTTTCATTTTGTGGAGCTGAAATGTAACATTACAAACCGTTTTGATCTGTTAAAGTATCAAAAAATTTGTTTTTTGAAATTAAATTACAAAAAAAATGACAATGTATCACCACATTAACACACATAAGAAGCATGTGAAACCAGTTATCCTCACTGTACTGGTTCACGCTGTAACAGTATCCACCAACCAAAAAGTCGATTCCAGAGCCTGTAATGTGCCACATACATCACAGTCAATATTTATCTACTGACATGATCTAAAAGGGATAAGAGGTACAGCAGTTGGGACTCTCATTCATTATAATAGTGACAATACCTTTTCGATACAACCAGTGTGATGATCTTTATTTGAAGTTTTGACAAATGTATCCGTGGTTAGTTTATTTGATCCTCTCACATGAGTTAGTTGAGTTCCTTTGTTTCTCCAATGCGTGACACACACACAGACAGGTTGGCTGACAGAAGAATACAGTCAGAGATTGAATGACCCTTGAGCTTGGATGATGAATTTGGCCATTTCTTTGTGAAAATAGATTATCACTCCGGTCCAAGACAAATTCAACAACAATTATGAATCGCCAATGAGTCAATATCTGCGCATGAGACATGTTGCCGTCCTTGATCATGACAGTTTTGCACCGATCAACCAATGATTGTATAGAAGAATAATGACATCATCGCATTCCTCCCAGGGAGACCAAGCAGAATACTGATTTGCCAATGAAGCAGCCTTGATTTTTATTTATTTATTTATTTTGGTTCTGCACAGCAGCTTCTATTTTGTTGAGTTTTGCTTTTCTTTGTCTTATTATCTGCAATGAATGTTGAGCAGGTGGCATGCCAGGCTGCCGACACGCCATCTGGAGATATCTTTATTTTACTGTACAGAAGTCGGTGGGGGAAAAAAAAAATACCTTGACTATGTCGCCCTCTTTTGGACTACTTAGGAATTGGTTTGGTGGAGCGTGGGGCACGACAGTGGTAAATAACGAAATCACAGGTCAGTATCAATTTCATATAACAGTATGGTACTGAGAACACGATCAGGAAAGGGAACAACAAATGAGGAGAGCACAAGTAAAATAGAAAACAGTCCACAATCTTCTCACTTCTCGTCTTTGGCTTTCTTGTCGCCAAGTTATAAAAATAATGGTTTAAAGCAGGGAACTCGATCAATGATTTTCAACCAGTGTTAGAACGTAGTAGATCGTCAGATGGGCTTTGTGAAATTACCAAAATTCACCCAACAGGTCTGGATATTTTTCAATGGTATTTTCTGCATATGGTATGCCATCATAATTGAATATACTACACTACTACTTCCCCAAAATGAAATGTTTGCAACAATTTCGACAGCTTTGGTTTCAGTGGTAAGGTGCCATTTTTCAATGAAAAAAGTGTGCCGTAGCAAAGAAGGTTTAGTTGTATGGAGTATGCTCAAGGATTTTGGAGCTTGGGACAATTGCGAGCAGATGGCTTCAAGTACTTCATGAGTTTGTTAGAAAGAAAAGCAATTTCACGCAAGCTTTTCTGGCTGTTTTGGTCACTTTCGATTGCTGGCGGTGCTGTCACTCTAGTCACAGGGGTGACTGTGACTGCAAGCACAGATTGGTCAAATGGGCTCTAGTAGTAACTTTACATGAAGTCTACAAAGCACACAAGTTGCTCATGTAGTGCAGTTCACCCTGGATGACACATCAGTGCAAGCTGTGGCGACAATGGTTGCTGTGTTTGTCAGCATAGTGTCCAGGGCTTGGCGATGCTCCCAGGAGACAGGCCAGTATATCAGGGCACGTTTATCAGGACTGGCTTATTGACTAACCAATGAAGCAGAAGGTGCATTTAAATACATGATTGGTGAATCTTTGTTTTATCAGTGGATCATATATTGACACTAGCTCCTGTCGGATTTATCAGTGTTCATATGGAGCAAAGGTTTCAACTGTGTACAAACGTTGGCAGACCCGCAGTCCTGATTGTCAGACTACAAGAATGGATGAAGACAAGTCATTCCAACAATAAGACATTCCAGACTATAAGGGGGCATCTGGTTAGAGCTCTTCATTCAAGGTGGATGGTCAGTGGTCATCAGCCCCCATGGTGTAGTTCACAGCTCAACTTGAGGGCTACGTCTTCACTTATCTTGGAAACACTTTCCAACAACAATTTTGCCTGGGACATGGCAACTCATTTGATTTTTTAAAAATTGTATTCATTAGTGAATTTGTGATGAATTAATCTCAATTAATCACAGTTTAATGGTATAAGAATATTTGCCACAAGAAGCCACATTTTCCAATTTGAATGACTTTGGTATATTACTGAATCAAATGATGGAGCCATACACACATTTAAACAACAAAACATTGTTTATTTTGCATCAGTTTGACAATAGCACAATAAATCACGATGGTGGCTATATTTAATGTCTTGAAAACATTTGTATAAGAATTTCAAGTACATTCAGAGTAGAGGAAACCCTGGCCATTGTGTAGCGAAAAATATGCGGCAAACGAAAAATGAACTGAACTGAACAAAAGCAAACAAAAGCAATCTGTTTGCTTTTGTTCAGGGATTCCGCCAAAACAATATCATCTTAGCTTGCGCAAGACACGTCGTCTTGCGCATCAATGTGATCAGTGGACCAGGAACTCATGCACTAACACACTTACAAAGCTTCTGTGTTGTCTGGAGAGGAAACTGTTAAATTAAATTAAATTGAATATTTGAACGCATATATTTGTTGTAATTAATTAATTGTAATTAAGTCACACCACTATTTATATATATATATATATATATAGAGACCGTGTATATATACATATATATAATATATATATATATATATATATATATATATACATATATATAATATATATATATATATATATATAGAGAGAGAGAGAGAGAGAGAGAGAGAGAGAGAGAGATAGATATATACTTGGCTAAATTGATCTGAACACTCATGCACATGGAAAAACACTGTCATCCGCATTTGTGTGGAAAGCAGAAACTTTAAGACACAAAACTTGAGCACAAGACGCGTCATGATATTAAACAGGCACTGAAACGAACATCATGCACTTCACCCTCACTCCATACCTAAATTGGCAGAGGACTAAGGAGTCATGCCAGTGTTTCCTCAACCGCAGCACGCGTAATGAGAATACTTCCGAGGAAATGCACTTATGTGAGTGAGAGAGGCAAAAAGCAATCGATTGCCATAAGGCCCTGAGCAGACGATCTTCGCTGAAAACAACTTGAAAGCAATCGATTTCATCAAATCGATATTTGTGACTGAAAACAAATCCTACACTCCATGCACGCATGATTCACCACTACTGCACACTACAGCTCATCAATTCACTTTTATGTCTAACTGTCACACTCGCAAACACTGGTAGTGGGTTTTATGATGGCCTTGGGGACTGATGCCGAAAGAGAGATGAACTGGGAGGTGAGGAAACATAAGAAGGAAAGAGTCTTGTCCAGTTGCAACATTCATTGTGCAATTACGAGCATGCATGCATGAAAGGCTGTGGGGAGTGGGAGGGGAGGTGGAGGACGAGGTAGTTCGTAGGCTGTGGCGTGTGGTGTGGTGAGGGATAAGAAACTGCTGGGGCTTGAATCCATCCTTGCCTCAATGTTCCAGAATCAGGACCAGCAAATCGGCATCCAGAGCGCCAGATTGGGACAATGCTGGACAACAACCAGTAATATTGATGCTGTGCTGCCATGACCCTGTCTGCCTGCCAGTCCCTGATGAGTTCCTTTTCCCAGGAGACATGGCTCAGCATTGTAGTCGCGTCTCCTGTCAATACCTTCATGTACATTTCAGGAAAGCTAATGATCCAGTTATCATTTATTATTAGTAAAATAATAATAACAAAAATAATAATAATAATAATAATAATAATAATAATAATAATTATAATAATAATAATAATAATGCATGTTATTAATAACAATTATAGCAATAATAATTTAGTAATATAATAATTTTTGTTGTTGTTATTATTATTATTATTATTATTATTAATGCAACGGGAGATTGATCATCCTGGAACATTTTTGTTTTTTTACACATTGTAACTGTTAATGATGCTCATACCTTGTCTAGTTACTAATTGAGTGAACACAAACCACCAGACCAACAAGCTGTTGAAGTGAGCAGGGATCACATTCAGTATCATGAACTCTTATAGCATGGAATTTGCCCTCTCCATAGGAATAGTGTTCACAGTGATTTCCCTTGGATGTTGACAGTGACCCCTGGTGGCAAGATGTACAGTTCACGACCATTCAACAGTTGTCAGATGAGGCCATGAATGATGCAGACATGCTGGCTTGGTTCATCATTGTGTCAAACACCAGATGAGATGAACCACTGTCTTTAGCATTGCTGACAGCGAAGTCCCTGCACTGCATTTAAAAGTCTGGACAATGTGGATATTCCTGGCAGAACTTTCTTCGGTCCAAGAACACCTGATCAGACTTCCCTGTGCCCACACATCTCCTCCAGCTTTTCTGGGGGGACCCTGAGGTGGTCCTAGGCCTCCCAAGAAACATGTCCAGAGTCTTCCCCGGGCCTCTTCCCAGTGGGGCACGGCCGGAACACCTCTCCAGGGAGGTGCCCAGGAGGCATCCAAAAACAGATGCCGGAGCTACCTTAGCTGACTCCTATCGATGTGGAGGACCCTTCCATGTGACAGAGCTCCTCACCCTATCTCTGAGGGGGTGTCCAACCTGCGGAGGAAAGTCATTTCAACTGCTTGTTATCAAGACCTTGTCCTTTTGGTCATGACCCAAAATTCAACGTCAAAATGGCCATAAAGTCCTTTGAACGCCAGTTGAAATCCCACCTGAAATCTATTACTGCTTCCCTCCGAGACTCTGTAGGCAAACTGCAGTTTGCCTTTAGAGCCAACAGATCTGTGGACGATGCAGTAAACCAGGACCTTCATTTCGTTCTGGAGCATCTGGACTCCCCAGGAACCTATGCCTAGATCCTTTTCGTGGACTTCAGCTCTGCTTTCAATATGATTCTCCCAGCTCTGCTTCAAGACAAGCTTCGTCAGCGCAACGTGCCTGACTCCCTCTGCAGGTGGATCACAGACTTTGTGACTGGTGACTGGTGACTGGTGCCAGTGCGTGTGGCAGGGGACGACTGTCTCAGACAATTGGACCCTCAACATTGAGTCTCCTCAGGGCTGTGTACTACCTCCATGGCTCTTCTCCCTGCTGCACCTCCAGCCACGAGTCCAGATGACAGATGATCGAGATTACAGCCAGCGGGGTATACACTTCTTAGGGCGTCGAGTCGGGAGCAGAAGAAACCACAGAAGTAGTGGGATACAAGCTTTGTTTTATTCCACATCAGTGTAACATCATCTCATCGCTTGACATCTCTCAGTATCAAATTGTTCAAAGTACAAACACATTAAGCAGGGGCTGGATCAAGGGCGTTCCTTGTACCAGATACATCGTCACAAACTTGCATATCCACCTTTGGCCTCCTGGCTGAATCACAAAAACAAGAGCTTCTGGCAGCTCCAGACAAAACAGACATTCCTGTTTTCACTACAAGGGAACCATCTCTGGCGTATTTGGAATACAGAGTGGGTGGATATCTGTTCAACATTCCATTGGTACTGAAAAAAAAAGTTATCATTGTAACCCTAATGATACAGGTCAAATTATTCTACAACATATCCCACATTTGTGGGTCTCAGACCCATACACCGAATTTAGCAAACTATCCCATTTTATTTTACTGAAGATTATTTAGTAGTGTGACAGAGCAGTGACAATATACTGGATATAAGAATGTAGAAAATGTTAACTACATGATTAATATAGCTAGTATAGTTAGTTCAATATGCTTACTGCTGTCTGGTTAAATAAAAATCTCAACCGTGCGCATTGTTAGTACCTGTCGCAGGAAAATGTTAGTCAGTTTGCTTCAGGAAGCGTAAAAAGTTTTCCCGAATTGTTCTCTTACTTGCTGACATGATGAGTGCTGAACTAATTTGAACTTTCTTGAAATCATTTTGAACTTGTAAAGCCCGAACACATAAATTGAACACAAAATTAACCAAAAACAATATGTGAACACAAACAATATGATGAATTGGCACACACGATTATGCAATCTTTTCACAGGACAATCAAACATGATGAACACCAAACAATAAAAATGTTACTACATAAATGGTATTCTCTTTTTTTTCTGGAAGTCTTTTTTTTTTTTTTTTTTTTGCTTCTTGTCATAGGTGAGACTTCTCCCTTTTTTTTTTTGTAAAATAATAATCAAGTAAAATGATAAAAGTAATTATACCGGCAAAGAAACATAAGATCATGATTTAAACACATTTGTGATGTGATCATAACAACATCTCATTCTTCAGTCACGTCTGGAGTATGATCAGAGTCCTCCAACTAATCAGGTGGTGGGTACAGATGTGGTCTCTCAGTCACCACGAGAGCCAGTTGTTCAGCAGGCATCATGTTCAGCATCTGTGCGTTCCAAAGTCCCGTCGTGACTGCTAACTGCTTCTCGATCATTCGCAGACACAGTTTCCTCATCATGGGTACGATGCAACATGCCAGAAGAAAAATGACAATGAGTATGGTTGCAGCAGTAGTCCCCACTTCTGCAAAAAATGCTCCCCATTTTCCTAGATGTCCATCTAACCAATCCCAGGCCCAACTTTTAGCCCCTGCATGCTCTTTTATCTCATTTTTTAAATCTCTAAGTTTATCCATTGCAATGGCAAATGTTCCATCAGGCGAGGTGTTGCTAGGAATGTAAGTGCAACACTGATCTCCAAACATGTGACACACACCACCTTTTTCTGCTAGTAACCAATCTAACACCTGATTTTGTAACACCTATTTACCAGCTTCATGCAGTTGTTCTTCCAGTAGTTTAAATATTTCATAGGTATGGTTTGTGTATCCTTTTTTTGACTGTGGTGTGGTTCCAAGTTTGGCAAACAGTGTTTTACCTAGAGCTCCCTGACCTCTGACCTGGATCCCACTTTTACTCCGCCTGTCCTGCACCAATACGCTTAACGTTTTGTGTTTCTGAGCATGTTTCACACAACGGGTGATCGCATCATACTTAACTGAGTCACTGTTCTGCTAGAGTTTTTTAGCTGGAACTCCAGGTGTCACAGTCTGGACTTTGGTCGGCTGCTCCGGTCTCCGTCGCTGCGCGAGCTCGTCTCCTGGTGACAACCAAACCAGACAACTTATTATACACAAACCTTGTCATCAACATTTTGACTATCTAAATCATTGACTTCACTGCCCGTTTTTTTTTTGTTTTATTTCGTCTTTGGTTGTGGGGCGTTGTGCCTTTGTACAATGGCTCAGATGCTACCAAGTGGCGTTGCCTTCGACTTGGACAGCTGTTGGTGTTGCTCAGACCATGGTGTATGGACCTTCACGTCTCGGCTGGTGCCACTTCCTTCGGAAGACCTTGATATACACCTGGTCGCTGGGAACCACCAAATGCCCGACCTCACGATCAGCCTCAAGCTCCCATTTTCTCTCCTGCAGATAGATAGTCTTATGGACAGAAGTTAGTTGCTTCATATAACTTCTAAGTTCACATTGTAGTTGCTCAAGTGGAGGCCCCTTGTAGGTTCCCCTCAAGTGCGGTGCCGGCATCAGCCGTCCCGTCAACATCTCATGTGGTGTCAAATGTGTGCTTCGATGAGCAACTCATGAGAGCTAATGGTAACGCATCAACCCAGTTTAGCTTCGTGCTAGCACAGATCTTGTTCGCTTTCAGGTTTCTATTTATCCTCTCAACCATTCCTGACTCTGGGGGTGATAAACGGCACCCAATCGTTGTTTGATTCGAAGTTGCTGCAAGATGCCCTTCACAACCTTTTGTACAAATGCAGCACCGTTGTCTGAGCTTATGTCTGACGGAATGCCAAATCGAGGAATGATTTCTCGGGTCAGGAATTTGATTACTGTTGCGGCTAAACCGATCAATTACCACCAACATGTAGCGTCTCCCTTGAACCGTTTTTATCATGTCAACGTAATCGATCACAAGATGTTTAAATGAGTCAGCACTTCATCTGTTGTTGTCTGCAAAAATGGGGACCAATATCCCTGCTGTCTGATTTTCTTCACCACTTCCCCCCTTGCACAGTGATCTGCACTGTGCACCTCAGAAATCAAAATGGTCAATAGTGCAGCTGGAGCTACGAGCAGGCCTTCATGTGATCGCCAGACAGCCTTATTGTCCACAGTAGCTCCTCTTTGTTTCCACAAAACCTTTTCATTTTCGTCTGCATTTTCTTGAATCGAGATGATGTCTTCAGGTGTGACTGTGGGTTCTAATGTGACCATAGGTGACAAAATGGCTATTTTACATCTTGACACTTCTTTTGCTGCCTCGTCTGCCGCATTGTTTCCTCTGATGATATCATCATTTCCTTTGCTGTGTGCTTGGCATTTGACATTGGCGAGTCTTGTTGCCAGCATCATTGCAGACATTAGAGCATTGATCTGTTTTCTGTTCTACTGTTTTGACATACTTGTCGGACGTGGGGAGGTGGGTGGCATATTTTGAACTCACGCAGGTATAAGTGGCTCCAGTAGTGATTAACATTGGAACTTGCCTGTCTTCCAATTTCACTTGAATGATTGGTTCTCTGCCAGCTTCTCCTGTTTGGCTTGAGAGCTGGCCCTCCCCGGTATGATTCTCTGGGCCCCGCTAATATCCATAATTTGCACCTGCCCAGGGGTTTGCTGGTCCTCTTTGTTGTATGGGCTGCGTCTGTGCCTCTGGCATTCTGGGGCCGGTCATTTGGCAGTTCCGGGCTAGGTGACCAGGTTCACCACAGCTCCAACATAGTCCTGGGGGGCTTTGCATTTTTGATGGCCTTGTCATGCCTCTTCCCCAAGTGCGAAACTGAGACCGTCTCATTTGTGTGGGTCGTCGTCCGAACGGCTGTTGTTGATAGGCATTAACAACCGGTGGCTGTTGGATGGGTGGCGCTGTTGGCTGTGTTGCTGGCGGTAGTGGCTGTGGCGGCGGTGTTGACCCAAGGGTGGCACCTTGATCCATCACGGCGGCTTGAGTCTTTGTCTTCAATCTGTTCTGGAGATCTGTGAGCTGAAGTTGAGTGAGCTTTCTTTGTTGAGCCCTCTCTTGTTCATCTCGTCTTTGCTCATCTCTCCGGTGTCTCTCGATGGCGTGTACAATGTGGTCGCGGAATTCTCTGTGAGGCATGGATGTCAACCCCACGACGTGTTCCAGCTTGCTCTGTACTTGTTGTGGCAGGGCTTCAATGACGTAGGTGCGGAACAGAGTTGATAGCAGAGGACTGTTTTCGGCTTCCTCCTCTGTCTCTTGTTTCCATCTCTTCAGTTGCCTGCTTATGTACGCAGCTGGGTTCTCGTTCTCTCCAAGTGGTTCTCCTTTCAGTGCCTTTGGGTCAATCTTGGATGGGAATTCACCTCTCAACACTCTCCACAGCATTGGTCGGTATGGATTGAACTCAGTCCCGTCGGCCATCATGTCTATCATCCAGACATTTCCACTGTGACGTAGGAGGTTCTCCATCGCGCTTGCACCCAAACTCTTAGCCAACACAGCCTTGATGTCGCCAAGGGCCAACATCTTGCCAACGGTCTCCTCCTCAAACTTCCTGATCCATTTTCCAGCTCCTTCGTGGATATCTGGCAGTCGGGCAATCAGTCCTGCAAGGTCGAGCGTTTGCCCCGGGATATAGTGACCTTTGTTGCCCTTGATCAGAATAGGAAACTGACCAGGGTCTGTGTATCTGTCCGGCGGCTTGATGTTTGGTCGGTATCTCAGGTCAACCCTTCCAGCTCCGCTCGCTCCCTGCTTTCTTGTCTTTGTTTCACCCAACTTGTCATGTTTCTCATCCAACTCCATCTCGATTTCTTCGATTATTGTTCGGTTTGTTCTGCGTTCAGGGTCGACACCCACATGGTCTAGCTGAGTCCAGTATGACTCGCCACCGATCTTCCCTCTCAGTGTTTCATTTTGTTCGGCGTAGCAGTCCAGGATTGATGATTTCACTTCCCCACCTGTTTTCCTCTGGGTACTGCAGTGCTTTGGGATGGGCTGGTGTTCAGGACTCAGCATTCTGCCTTCTTCCGGTGGAAATTGATTCAGGGTATCTCTGTGTTTGGATGCCGACATTCCAGTTTTGTCATCACATGCGTCTTCATCATCTGTGTCATCGTATTTGAAGTCTCCATTAATCTTCACTGTTCCCACGAGTGATGGATATAATCCGGGGGTGTCTGGGCAGCCTTTGTTGTTGTTGCTCTTGACAGATGTTGCTTGCATCTTCTTTCGTTCCATTAATCCATCTCTGATGTTTCTTCTGTAGCGTTGTCCTTCCATTTTGAACATGTTTATCATGTTGTGTTCATATTTTCTCTTTTCCTCACGTTTCTTGCTGTGATCCTTTGCTTTGTAGTCTTCGATCCTCACCTCCATGATTTCACACATATGTGGGTCGAATGTGCCTTCTTTTGGCCAGCTTTGGTTAAGCTTTCTTGTTCTTTTTTCCCATTTATTTGACAGTTTTTGGATTTCTCTTGCCTGCTCAGGGTATTTGGTACTCACAATGACAACTGGTGTGACGCTCATTTTGATCTTGGGTTATCACCTGCAGTATTGACTGTGTTATTGTTCAGCGTAATGTTGTGTCGTAAATGTGTGTTTTTCTTACTGGGTATGGGTCTGAGTGCGCTGAAGGTCAGGGTGTTGTTGACGAAGCTGCACACACACAGCGACTGGAGTGGGGGGGTTGAGTCCTCAACGGCGACTCCTCTATCTCCCTCACACACCACCTATGTGCAGACACAATTATTTGTATATCTTTTACGGTGGATGAGTGACTTCACGATCACATCCTGTTTGTTCCACCTCTGTATTGGGAAACAAGCAGTGTTATGGAAAGAGGACAGTGCACACACGCCTGCGCAGTAAACAAACAATACACGTTGGAATTTGGGATTCCAGATTCCAACTGCTTGGGAGCCAGGCCTAGTTGTACAGGCAGGAGGCTCATGTGGGGGTGGTACATAGCGGAGGCAGTGCGTTCCCTCCAGATGTCTGCAACAACTGCACAAATTGCGTCACACAGTCTCATCTTACTTTCAACCTTGAGCAAACTCAACTTTTGACCTTTTCTGTACTATGCATCAAGACACCAATATGTTTAAACTGCTTATGGTTTCTGGATGGAAAACGAGAGAGAGAGTCCCAGAGCTTTGAGCCTGTTTTTAAAATATCACTTATGTTCCTTTCCTTCCCTCCCCCCGCTTTTTTTTTTTTTTTTAATCAATCGCCCTGTTATCTGTTCAAACCTTCTAATCTGTTGATTCTGTATTTCTCATCCCGTCACATGTCAGAGCGCCTTCACACACACACACACACACACACACACACACACTGCTCTGTTCTTTGCATACAGTAAAAGTAGTATAAAAGGTAAACTTCAACACTTCTATACACAACACCCAATGTCAATAATATCAATAGTCAACAATATCACCCACACATCATGGCCATACACATATACCCACACAGCTCTCTCCGTTCTGTGGCATGAGATTCTACGCAGTTGAAGTAGTTAAACGATTTAAACTTCACGCAGGTACGCACACTGTCACACACGTCATGACTGCACACACATACACACACTGTTCGTCTGTCCTTAGTCTAAGTGGAGGTCTCTGTTCTGCTCTTTATATGCAGCATTTGTTCATAGTAATAATAGCATCATTGATTATGAACCCCAACTGAGTGTGCTGTCGTTTATTCAGGATCTCACGACCTAGTTTCACAATGACTGGACGTTTGTATTTTTCTACAACTTGTCGCAGGTTGTCTCCACCAGATTCTCATCCGTGGTATTCTTTTAGAGATCTTGACAGAGACGAGGGAAGATCTGTAAAGGAAACTAGAAAATATAAAATATTTTCGTATATACATTATAGGCCACGCCTAGCATGTCGGTATGGAAGCCTTAAACGTTAATCAGCTAGCCCCTGAGAACATCGGTCATGGCAAGGAGTGGGTGTCCAGTTTTTATCAAAAACTGGAGGCCACGGGCTCATTTCATCCCTGATCCAAATAGCCACACTCCCGCGTCGTTATTCACCGGAAAAACCAACCTCGGGCATCAAGGCCTGCGCAGTAAACAAACAATAAACGTGTCTAAACTTGTTGCAACTCACAAGCGCATCTCAATTTACAGCGCTTTCACAGAACACACAAGCACTTCTCGGTAAGCAAGTGCTTCTCTGTATCAAATAGCCTTTTTTGTTGGTGTTTTTTGTGTACACATTGGTTGCTCTCACCCAGCAGCACATTGAGGAAGAGAACGGTATCTTACCTCTGGGCACCTTGTACAAGGATCGAGTCAGACGTTCCTCAATCCTCGGTGCAAAAGTTAGGGCGCCGATTATGTAGTCCGGCCAGCGGGGTATACACTTCTCAGGGCGTCGAGTCGGGAGCAGAAGAAACCACAGAAGTAGTGGGATACAAGCTTTGTTTTATTCCACATCAGCGTAACATCATCTCATCGCTTGACATCGCTCAGTATCAAATTGTTCAAAGTACAAACACATAGTAGGGGCTGGATCAAGGGCGTTCCTTGTACCAGATACATCGTCACAAACTTGCATATCCACCTTTGGCCTCCTGGCTGAATCACAAAAACAAGAGCTTCTGGCAGCTCCAGACAAAACAGACATTCCTGTTTTCACTACAAGGGAACCATCTCTAGCGTATTTGGAATACAGAGTGGGTGGATAGCTGTTCAACATTCCATTGGTACTGAAAAACAAGTTATCATTGCAACCCTAATGTTACAGGACAAATTATTCCACAACATTTGCGGATGACACCATCATCATCGGGCTGATCTCAGATGGAGATGAGTTCGCTTACAGGTTGACCAGCTGGTGTCCAGCTGCAGCCACAACAACCAAGAGCTGAATGTCCAGAAGACAGTGGAGATGTTTGTGGACTTCAGAAGAGTCACAGTTCCTCCATCCCCCGTCATGACGACTGAGTTGCGCATTTTTATTGTGAACTCCTTCTGCTTCCAGGAAACAACCATCATGAAGGACCTCAAATGGGAGCTGACCATACGTTCCCTCATCAAGAGAATCTCAGCAGAGAATATTCTTCTTGCAGCAACTGTGGAAACTCCGACTGCCAACTAAAATGCTGGTGAAGTTCTAGACTACCATCATCGAGTCTATCCTCACCTTCTCTATCACTGTGTGGTACAGCAGCGCCACCCCCAGGGACATGGGCAAGACTACAGCACATCATGCGTTCTGCTGAGAAGGTGATCGGTTGCAGTCTGCCACCTCTTTATGACCTGTATGTCTCCAGGACCCAGAGATGTGCAGTTCAGATCAGAGCCGACTTTCCTCACCCCGGCCATGGACTGTTTGTCCCTCTTCCCTCAACAAGAACCACCCATCACAAGAACAGTTTTTTTTTTGTTTTTTTGTCAGACTGCTCAATTAATGAACAGCCCTTGTTGTTTGTTGCTTATCTATTAGTTAATTACTTCGATTATTATTGTTTATTTTTATTGATTTGTTTTGGTTATTTATTTTTTCATTATTGCACAATGTACCAACGCACTTTCCTCGTTGGTGGGATTCTCACTGATTCTGATTCTGGTAAAAATAATGAACAGAACCGGAAACAAAGCCATTGCGGATGCCAACGCGCACTGGGAACAGGTGGCACTTACATCCGACGATATGGACCAAACTCCTGCTGCAGTCATGCAGGGATCGGACAGCCCTTAGTAAAGGGCCCCCGCACCCTATACTCCCCAAACTCAGCTTCCCACCCTGCAAAATATTCAGTGGAGCCCTGATAACGTTCCACTCGCTCCGCTCTCTTTACTAACGGGGCAACAGTCGTGCGGGCACAACGACAATTTTAGAATTTGTAGCGATGGCACAACTCCGCCAGTAGGTGGCGGGATCACCTCATTTCAGCCTCCAACTATACGGAGCTGGAAGGGACCTGAGAAAGTCTCACTGTCTGGAGGTAACGTCAGAGAGTGCCGATCCGTTTTGCGAGTCATGCTCTTTGCAAAAATGTTCCTCCTTTTATATGAGACGCCAATTTAAAGACGGCAATGCAAGGAGCCACATGGCGATGTTAAATCGTCTCTAACTAGAAGTGCCAATACTCAGAAGTACCAACGAGCAATTCTCTATGTTGCTATGGCTGTTACGAGTAAGAATGATCTATATTCCCTCATCATTTTTTTTCCATTACGGAGATACACTTCACTCTGCTGGAGTCCTTAATGATCCATTCGACTGTATAGTAACATACTTATAGTACCATTTGTAAATGTCTGAGGCCTTGAAGTTCAGAATTATTAAATCTATTATTAAAGAATAGGTTGAAGGTTGTGTTCTGTTGATCTTGTTATATTATTATTTACTATAAAACATCTTAATGTCAATTCAATCAATCTTAATGTGGATGAATCAATATGAATGTGTGTATGTTGTGTCTTATCAGTTGTAGCTGACTGGATCTTTGGTGGCTTTGGAACACGAATCAGTCATGTCCTCTAGAGGGTAATTGTCTTCTTCAATATTTTCACATTTGAAATTGCATACTGTGTGTAAATGCATGGTGTAGTAATGGAGCAGGAATCTCTATGATTGCTAATCTGAGGGGAAGAAAATTAGTGAATGATGATTTTAATAACTGACCTTGTTAGTAGCTACTGGAGCTGAATGATTATATCCTACATCAGAGACCAAATGTCATTTTCATTTCAATGACCCTATTATTAATAATTGTGACATTAGCTTAAAAACACTTTTGGTTTGTGTTCAAATCGTGTTTATTTAATTGGTCATAGTTGCTCAGTTTTCAAAATGATTGTATGTTTTCTTCAACGGCTTTTGATTTGCCACAGCTTTCTTGAAAGATTGCTTTCCCAACTAGCATATGTGTTGGAACACAGGCCACTGGATTTGGATCGGTTGGAGTTCATCTGTCCACGAGACAAGTTTTTCTTTCTTTTCAAATCAAAAGTAGATATCCCCGCCTATGTCCCGGATTCACTTTCACACCCTTTTAGTATGATTAAAAATCAGAAATCTGCTGGACACATTATAGAAAGCAATGTGTTCAAATCTAGATGGGAAGCGGTGGATCATATAAATGTTTCAGTTTGGAATGACTGTCCATCAGCAGGACAGTTGTGAGGGCTTGTGTGTGGTGGCCATGGTGCATGTCAAAGCCACACAGAAAATTGGTGGTGGACTGCGAATCACTCCAAATCAGTAAAGAATGTTTTCATGTGTCTTGCTTGTCCTCCATCACTGCTATTGTTAAAGAATGAAGCACGGAATACATGGGGCAAGTTAGTTAAGATCAAAACATGAATCTATTAATTCACTTTTAATTGGATTTGATCACAGATCTGAAGCAGCCTGATGATGCGTTTGAAAACTCGGCCATAGACAATCACTAAATAATGTTGATCTTTCCATTAAGAAATTATCTGAGAATTAAAATTGGTTCACATTGTTTTTCTGTTGATTTAAAAGCAAAACTACAGATGAATAAAAGGCATGTTGAAACTATGAATGTGATATCCAGCTGCAATGAGACATTAAATGGCAAATGGTCTCATTCTTTCAAGGTGTAATTTTGTTTTTACCAGTCAGTATGTGATATTTTATTATTAGAAAATAAAACAGTAGACAATTGGGATGGATGCCGTCCTAGGGTGTGAAGAACAACAATGTTCATCAAAACGAAAACTGTGACCAGTCGTTCCATTCATCCATCCACACGTGCACCGAATAGAGCAATTTCTGTATTTTGTCGTACTGAAGCAAAAGGGTTAGAACAGTGAACATGTCTGTCCCTTTGTCTGCTGTGTTTGTCCTTGGGTCTTATGTTATCTATTGCTAAATTTTCTATATTTTCTTGTTGTAATTACAGGATCAGTAACAAATGTGTTCTACAGCGTCCTTCATTCTTTAGAAGACAATGGGCATCTTGACCTTTCAAATTTGCTCCATTTGTTTTGTTGCCAGTATGTTTTCATCCCTCGACTTCCGGCATGTCTCGATCAATGTTCCCTCAAATTTTTCATGTGTCTGAACAAACACAGAAACTCTCTGAACATTCCCTCGGGCCACAGTGAGCAATCGATTGATGTCAGCTGTGGTGACCGCTGTAATAAATTATGAGCATTTAAAACAGTTAGCAATTTGGATAATTCACATTGAGGGATGGAAAATGCATGAAATTTAAAAATAAAAAAGGTAGAAATAAAAGACTTTCAATTATCTTTTAATTGATTATTATATATTTGCTATATATTTTGACTATATGACATTATTATTCAATTGATACATTTGACAAACTGAATAATAACATAATATATTCACAATACATATCCATAAATATTTGTGACCGCTCATCATGGAATAGTGAGTCTGTATAGATGAGGCTAAAATGAACAAGGAAGAGGCTCCTTTCACTTCATTTCTTCTCTGAAACCTTTACTGCAACGATCCTCTTTCACTCGCGTCTCTAGCTCCCGTGTGTAACTTTGCCTCATCATCTCATTCCTCCCTCCCAAGTGGCTCAGTGTATACGAACATTTTCACCACCAACGAGCGATTTTCAGAGAAATCCATTCTGCAGCTGCAGTGACTTCTCTCTCAGCCAGTCTGACTCCTAAGGCATGCTGGGAGAGAGAGTGGACAGTGGGACATAATTGGATGTGTTGGAAGTTGATTATGTTTTACTAATCTAATCTAATGATGAAATTATCAAGTTATGTGTGATTTATGTTTTTCACTCTTGTTATTTTGATACTGACCACCACTTATGACTTAGTAAGGAGAGTAATACTCATAGGAAAGAAAGAAAGACACCAGGAAAGAAAAATACTATGACAGTATTTGGTATGAGTCCAGGGTCACCCAGACTGGACTGGTTTGATCCATATACTTTGACGTCCTGCTGAAGCTGATTGCGGCAACCACACCGCTCGCCCCACCTAGCAGGACACAATTAGCCAGCTTTCTCATAATAAAATAATAATTACAACAACAAATAATAATTACATATTTTTTAACAGTATTGAACATTGCATTTTTTGTTTGTTTGTTTGTTTTACAAAAATAGTTGGAGTTAATTTGAACAAGAGGTATGAAGAAATGCATGAGATCCATTAACCAGCAATATAGCCCGAAGCCTGTGTGGCAGATGGACACGGCAGCAACTAAGCCTGACTCACTCATTGAAACTGCTGTAGTGGTCAGGCAACTTGACTACTGCATTTTCCGGACAATAAGCCGTTACTTTTTTTTCATGGTCTGTACCCTGCATGTTTACTAGGGATGCTCCAATCGATCGGCCATGGATTATGAAAGGTTGATCTTGGTGATCGGTGAATGCCGAGCACTGCCTGTCATCGGCGATCACAAAATCCGATCACATTTGACAGCCGGCGCTCTGATAAAGCACCGTCCGCTGTTAATGTTAGTGATGCACTCATGCTCGCTTGGCAGCAGCATTTCTGCTGCAGAGGTTTTTTCAGTCTGTTACGTAAAGTTTGCATCCTGCAGCACATGCACATCAAAGGGGGCCACACCATGAATTAAATACGATATTTAAAACGCTAGCACTTGACGGAGCACAGAGAGTTGTCCGTGCTCATGAAGGTGAAACAGCAGGAACCAGCGGTCACTCGCAGACACTCGCCGGCCTGGGCATGACATTCAGAACGCAAATCATATTGCCCAAGAAATTATCATTAATTTCACCGAGCCAGATTACCAGCCTTTCTCGAGTGTTGTTTTAAGATGGAATCGACTGAATCCGCTGCTGTTTTATGTGTGTAAGGTGCAGCGTTCTATGGCCACCCGACTCTGAAACTTTTGCAATCGTCCAGAGCGGGAACCTTCATGAAAGAGGTTGAAGAAAGCTGCCGTTTGATTTACCTTTAAAGCATTTTCGTGTCCGCAGCTCTGCCAACAGAGACAATCTAGTGGAGGGTGCGGCTTATGTACAAAAAAAAAATCAATTTTCCTTCTTAAATTACGTGGGTGCGGTCTATAGTCTGGAAAATACGGTAGTTCAAAGCATGTCCGCACGGTAGAAAAACTGCGCTTCTCAACCTAGACCCTTAGATCCTGGGACCTCCCAACTGAGCCAGATGCACAGGAGATTCTTCAGGTCATCCAAGGAAGCTAAAGGAAGTTTAAAATAATCTATTTTAAACTATTGTGAAGTACTTCATCTGATCTACAGTACGTAGCCAAAACGCGATGAGAAAGATGAATGTGGAAAATGAAAAAGAAAAGAGCACCTTTTTCAATCTAGGAATGGAAGTATTCTGTGATCATAGTGACGGATTCGGCAGGAGGTCTCTGTTTTCATTACGCTGAAGATAGACGGGAAAGGCCATAATATGCCCATTATATTCAATGGATGCATAAGTAGTACCCTAAAATTAGCAAAATCAGCAATTATGCTATAATTATCTGAAGATAATATGATAGTAATACTACAGATCAATGGTTGCTTTGAATCAGACATTAATAATAAAAGTAACGTTTTACGACAACTACTCAAGTTGGTTAGCTGTTCTCAATGTGTTTTTGGACCAGGAATGGACACCGAAGTTTCCAAAGTAAATCCAGGCAAGCAGAGGGGAGAACACATAAATCCACACAGAAAGGACTGAATACAGGCTGAAGCAAAACAACATGCCATCTTACGAGCTCAATTATGTCTCCAATGTCCAAATCTGGACCGTCTTCCACTGTTACTGTGGCACTTTCAACAGAACCCCCACAAATCCCATGGACAATAGCTTTGCTGAGACCAGAAAGCCAGGACCACCACAAATGCAGCAATGGCCCAACATTTGGACAGCAATGAGAAACATCTCCCTCTCAGTTTAAATGCCAGAGTTGGATGGAACCAAGTGGTCGGTTTGACCCTCAAATATTTGGGTCATAGCGACATTGTATGTAGAGTAAGGACATACTAGTTAAACCAACACAGGAATATGCAAATATAAAGCAAACTGTATTTGGCAAACCCCCAAAATGTATCACATTAACAAACAAAAAATTTGAAGGTTCTTGATGCTCAGATCAAGATGGAGTCCTTAATGTAAAGAAATGTAGGGCACATCTTGTTCCTCCTTATTGTTTCTGAGGTCCACTGTGAACCGGTTCTCCCCTGCTGCAGCGCTTCTCTCTTGCCAATCTTTCACAAAGAGCTCAATGGCTTTTGCAAGGTCTACCACAGTTCTCCTATCTTAAAAGTTTTTTTTTTATTACTTTTTACTTTTTTTAAATGGAAGACTGCAAAGTAGGGATCAGCATTCATACTCACACTTACATAGTATACTATTCATAGTCCAGAAGTGATGAACAAGGTCGGTTATTTAAATCATAAATAACCGACCATATAACACGACAGATCATACTAACTTGTAACATCCATAGCGACAGAGAGAATTGTTCATTGGTACTTCTCTAAGCATTGGCACCTCGAATTAGTTACGATTTAACATTGCCATGTGTTCACTTGCATTGCCGTCTTCAAATTAGCATCTCGTATAACATTTTTGCAAAGAGCATGAATCGTACAACAGTTCGCCACTCACTGAATACAGAAATAAAACTGTCAACACAGCTTTGATGACTCCCGGGGTGAAGCCTATAATGCGCTTCACATAACGGCATCTTTCTGCAGCCTGCACTGTGACGCTGACTTTCTAAGTTCATGTCCAGTTGTATAGTTGGATGCTGGAGGAGTTATGACTTCGCAACAAATTCTATAATTACAGACACATCATGGTTGCAGACAAATGCTTGTGCCAGCAGGACTATTGCAAAGGTCACATGTGTAAAGAGAGCGAGTTACTTAAACAAGTGCGATTCTCGATTTTACTCTGTTTTTGATGTTTTTTAATTGTCAGACAAGTCACGTATTTGTCAATCAATACACTGTACACATTTGAAGTTTGAGTTACACATTTGTGAATCCCGGTACAGACACATCTACACATTTGCAAAGCCAATGACACATTTGTACGTAAATCATTATCCACATTTGACATTTGATTTACACATTTGTGGCTCCAGTTACAGATACATCTACACATTTCGTACGCATTTGTGACAATGTTAAAAAATAGACTGACAGTGCTTGTTGGAACATGACTGACAAAACGTACAAGCATGTACACCAGCCAGTTGCATTCCTTCATACTCTCATGGCAATTCTGAAGGACCAGAATTTACTCTGGAAGCATGCAGTATTCGCATGTACACATATGATTGCTTGCTCACCGAATGATGGAATGATCATGACACCTCCTTGGTGAGAGAATGCTGACACCTAAGCAAAGGGCCATGCAGGAGTCTGGAGGATTTTCATCCATGATTGTCGTTTTAATAGATTCTTAATCCATGAAAACCTCTCAATAACAATAGCAGTAGTAACAGAGTTAAGTATTATTAGTTTACATTCATTCAGTTATTATCTCATTAAAAGTGAGCTAATTCTGTTTTTCACGTAATGATCTGAACTAAACTGCCATCATTTGTTTTGTGTGTAAATAGGAAGTCTTTCTATTCAGCAGTGCTCTGAGTCAACCTGACACACACTCAACACATTCTCACGAGGCTCCTAAGATCAGTCTAATCTGTGACTAACGTATTCTGGAAGTCTGCTTTACTTTAGAGTCCATTCAGGGTAAACGTTGAATCTGTGATGAGCTGTCGGGTTTGCTGACGTCATTGCAGCATACAGATACAGAACAGAGCAGTCTGCTCTGATTTCTGTTCCCCACCATGAACACAAAATCATTCTGTGAATGCAGTCAGATTTCAATGAAGAAGAGAAGAGTCCAAGTGATGCACTTGCCCAAAAGGATTGTATGTACATGTGATGAATATTGCAATCGGAAGAGATATTTTTCCCTGTATTTTTGCGATCAAAATATGTAGGATTGAGTGTGGCCAGTGTGCTTGCATATGCCAGTCCTGCAGTTTTATCAATCCTATATGATTGCTTCCAAAAAGTGATGGCGGTCCATGGGAGCGTATGCATCTTACCTCTGGTGTGCTTTTGCTGCTTTTATTTTCTTTCTACCTCTTGGTTAAAGCGCTTTTCCAATTATGCATTTTGAATGACCCTGCGTCCGTAGTTTGGAAATCATGAAGCCGAGTGGTTGTGACATTAGCCAGAGGCCCCTTTTTTGACAAGGCTGAAATTCTTTGTAATTACTGTCAATGTGAACTCTGACGTCCAAGTACCCAAGAGCCTCCTGGTGTATTGGCGTTCTATGTTTTATTCCTTTCCCTATTTACTCATTTCATTATGGGGTGAGAGCCATTGCGAAGCGCCACCCATGTTAACCAAAAGGCCTGAATTACATTCAAATAATGTATCTAACATCATCTCTCTTGACTGAAGTTGTGACGTTGAGAAAAAGAAGACTTGATCCCGTCTGTAGAGCTGTGCCTCGTCCTGGGAAACTCTCCTCAGGGGGTGAGCTTCTTGCCTCAGGCGACTTGCGCTATATGCCAGAAACTATGTGTACGGAGTCCACCTGATCACTGTTTGGGCGTACAACATCATTCAAAAATAACTGGCTGAACACTGAGGAGTGCACCCACAACAGCAGGAGACTGGTGCTGGGGAACTGGAGCGCAGCGCAGTGGTCTCGCTATGTGTGTGGGTGTTTGATAACTCACGTGTTTTGCCCTTTATTTGACTGCCTTTGACTTTAGTCTAAAAACTGCTGATTGTGCGAAATTTAAATCCTGAATCCTAATGTGTCCTAATGCGTCATCGCTGGTAGCAGGGTCAGGGCGCCATGCTGATGGTCGACATTTGCGTCAGCATCGTACATAAAAGTCCACTTTCCCAACATCAATATATTACGCCATCAACTAGTGGAACACATCATCACTCCCAAGAGGTCATACACTGACATTGGGTAAGCGGACTTTTGTACTCTTTTGTGTAAAAGTCTCTTTTGTACTTTCACTTGAAGCGCATGTTCTGGCTTCTGCGGCATATCCTGGCGCTGTGGGTTGCGTGTCACATAACAGATGAAGACCGCGGAAGACCTGCATGTGTTGATATGAACCATGGCAGAATACCAATGCAGAGACTCAGAGTCGCCCATTGTCATTATCATTGTGAACCAATGTCCACCAAACCCTCCTTAACTGTCACACACCGGTGTCAGCTGTCAAAAACCGCGGACCTGAAGAGCATGACGCATCGCCATGGTCTCATTGTGCTATATGTTTATTGAATTTATTGTGAGATGCAAAATTCTCTCATTGTGACTATTGTTTTTGATGTATTTCATGTACGATAAGTTATTGCCCATCCCTACTTGGTACTGCATGTATAGCCCCTCAAACAACATGCGTTCACAGTCACAGTGACCGTCAGTGACGGGAAGAGCTGCACATGGTGCTAAGTATACCAAGCGGTGCACTCGTGAATGAAGCATATGGCCACAAATGATGCCATATACTGCAAGTAACATCACAAGTGAAGAAACAATGACTGCTTATGATCGTCACCCCTGCATGTCCTAACTCCTACCCTTCGTTTTTGCTGTTAACGCCATGCTGCAGGAGGAACATTTGATTCCTTTGAAACCCCTGCACAAAGTCAGACTTCTGTATCAAGACTCCATACTGCAGTCCACCAGACAATGACTTCAAAGTGAGAACGTGTTGCTTAAACAGCAGCTTCCACATGCAATGACAAATGGATGTATATCAACGGGCATACAGCTTAGAATCTAATAGCCATGTTTACATATAGTGTTCCCTGAAAGACAAATTAATAATAAAACTAATTAATGCCCAGGAAATTACTAAAATCGTTGACAGCTACTGAAGCTACCATCAGATGGAAAAGAAGAAGAAAAAATAACATCATATCATCATATCGATATGTGTGTGGCTGAATTTTTTGCCATAGTATCAAGTCTGGTCAAGCCACCTTTGTCTCACAAGGTTTAGAGGCTTAACATGTTGGGGGGACCTTGTTTATCCTTCTTTGTGGGAGACCAAAAACACTATCCTTGTGAGGACCGTATGAATTTGTAGGGACATTTGGTTGGAACCAAGAATTTGAGTATGAAGAATAACTTGCTCATCACAATTGTGTTAAAGTTTAGTTCAGAGTCCTTGTTTAGGCTAGCCACTGGTTTCGGATGGTTGGGTCTAGGGTGAGAGGCTGGGGAAAACATTATGTCAATGAGAATCCTCACATTGTCCCCACAAGGATAGTAATACAAACATGCGTGTGTGCATGTGAACACCCTTCTGGTTGATCCTCAATTGTGTGGGCCAATTCTTGACAAAACACTGTCCTTGTGAGGACATTTTGACAATTTGGGGACCATTTGGCTGGACCCCACAAATCCCATGCTCAATCTGAGGATGAAGACATCAATGCGGATGAAGATATCAGACATAATAACTTTGTTATTCTAAATAGGTTTTAGTTTGATTCAGAGTCCTGGTTAAGGTGAGGGTAAGTGTAAGAGGCTGGGGAAAGCATTATGGCTTTGAGACGTCCTCAGAAAAATAGTGAAACTGACATGTGTGTGTATATGTGTGGTCGTTATATAGCTAGACTTGTGGGGACCATATACATTTTGGGAACCAGCACAAGATTAAACCTTGTATTGGAGAATGAAATCTTCAAAATAACTCAGTATAATAGTATTAAACATAATAAATATAGTTTAATTAAAGTTTGGTATAGGTCCTGATCAAGGGTAGCCGTTTGTTTTGGATGGTTAGGTTTACAGTGAGAGACTGGGGAATGCATGGAAGTCAATGAAATGTCCCCACAAAACATAAAAAAACATGACTGTGGGAGTTAGTATGGGTGTTCCCGAGCGTGTGTGCTTGCATAGCAGCCTTGATACAATATTTATTTTTAACTTTATGTCCCTTTAAATAATTCACTAAATATTTTTTATATATATTTTAAATATGGCCATTATTATGATTATTATTATTATTAAAGCCCAATGTGAAATATGTAGGTGAAGATTGACTTGAGTCCTGCGTATAACTTATTACTGTTACTGTCGTAAAACAGAGACTGCGAACCTGTATAAGTATGGAAAGGCTTCCAATAGCAACAAAAATGTGCTTGAGGACATTTGAAGATTTTAAAACATTTGTTTTACTTCAGCATTAAATGTCATATAAACTGTGCTTTTCTGTTCTTTATTACGATTACGAATATATATATATATATATATATATATATATATATATATATATATATATATATATATATATATATATATATATATATATATAATACAAATACAATATGCATGTATTTTTGTGTGAGCAGTGAACAACACATCCTGTTTACAAAAGGTTGCTGCTGCCCTCAAGAATTCTTACTGGACCGTCCACTCACACTGACCCTTGGACACTAAACAGAGTATTAATATTCATGTATTTATTTGCAATCCAACGTCACAACAAGCAAGTGTCTTTTGTGGTTGTTTTTAGTCTCATTTATATTGCGTTATACGCCCTTTCGCACATCCCTATCATCTATAGCGCTATGTAAGAGTGACTGGATGAATACTAGGCGCTGTCATTTCACATCTCACGGGTGTTTATTTCATGTTATTTTCTGTGTTGAAAGAAGCATCCACAATGGAGCCTTTATTCAGAAAATAAGAGCATAATATGATCAACCGTCACATGGATGTTCGAGAGCACCGTAGCGAACCCTAGCGTACGATGGACAAACACACTTTCGAAAACCGTAAAACTGCGCTCTTATTATTATTTTCTTTACAATGTAATTACGTCAAAAAATGCGAATGGAATTAGAAATATATTATAAGCTTTTTCGTCAGTCTACACAATTACAAATCGCGGATGACAACCAGGACGGCAGAAAAGTGAAATTCACAATAGTTCACGTCTTGATGTAAAGTATTTCGTATAAATACACTTTTATTTAAATGAACAATAGTTATGATCGGAACATTGTCTTCCAAACGCACTTAGGTGACAACGGAAATGGATACTTTTTAAGCCTGCAGAAGCTACGACGGAGTACAAGGGCTATGAGATTCCAGTTTGTTAATTTAGGAAAAAGTGACAAGTCGTTTCAACGGACAATAATAATAATAATAACAACAACAATAATAATAATAATAGCATCGATTGATGAAACAATGCACGTAGACCAATTCAACCTCGGCGTCTGAACTGGCCTATTCACCTTACAAAACAATTTAAATAAAACGTTCAAATTTAAATAGCATACGAGAGTATGTGTGCATGGGTGCGCGCGCCTTTGTGCGTGCCAAAATTCAACATATCCTCCAGGATGTGAGAGTCGTTTTCCATCAGCTGTCTGAATCCACTTGGGTTTTGCTCTCGTCTGTTTTCTCCTCCGCGATTTTAGTTGTTCTTTTCCATTTCTCTGATTTTTCAGATTCTTCTGATGAAGACCTCTTCTGTCTTCTCCACTTTGCTCGCCGGTTTTTAAACCAAACCTAAAAAAAGATACATATATTATGGATGTATATGCCATGCATCTTTTTCATGAAATTATTAGAACCATGAATTTTATTCCATGTAAAAAATAGTACGTTTTCAGTCTTGATAAAAAAAAATATTGAAATTGTATGAATGAATGTTTGATATGCATATATATATATATGGCAAAAACCCTCACCTCCACCTTCTCCTCGCGGAGGTGAACTTTGCGGGCCAGTTGCTCCCGGGTGCCGACGTCCGGGTACTTGGTTTCTTGGAACAGGCCTTCCAGCGCCTCGAGCTGCTCATCGGTGAAGATTGTCCGATGTCGGCGCTTCCTCCGGCAGTGCAACTGATTTAGAATCTGTAGCTCCGTTCGCGACAGGCTCCCCATGTTCATGTAAGAAACCATCTGGTGCGGAACCGGGGAAATCAACACCGAGCTTTCGTAGCCTGAAAATCAAAATGTACGCCGATAAGCTTCGTGTATATATATATATATATATATATATATATATATATATATATATATATATATATATATATATATATATATATATATATATATATATATATATATATATATAGTTACTTACTTCATTTGTTTTTACAAATGAACTAACAACTTCCAAGACAATAAAAATACTGCAATATACACATTCCTTTTCTTTTTTTTTGAGAAGTAGAGGAAATTAAGAGAAATAAGAGGCTATTAACCTGCTGGTATGCACGGACACTGCTGCAACGAACCGCAGCATGGTGGACCTCCTCCGGTGCTCGGGACCTGCAGCTGCCCGTAACAGTTGTATCCCACTCTGGCTCCGTTTAACGACTGAATTCTTGTGGGCGACATTCCGCAAGCGGCCCTGTAAAGACCGCTGTAGTCGTTGTAAATTGCATCCGACAGGCCGGTGGACAGAACCACCGGGCTGCCCCTCAACAGCAGCGGGTCTTTGCATCCCGGCCGTCCGGAGAGAATGCTGTCGATGCTGAACATCCCAGCGCACACCAGCGTCGTATTCCGGTCTCCAGACGAGTCGCAGGCAGATTCTTTACAACTCTGTGACAATGAGAAAAACGTCTCCACTGATCCTCTAACATGAGCAGCTCCCTCCTTTGTTGCACAACATGGCGAGTTGGCCAGAGAAATGTGGACGGAAAGTGTAAGGCTGGGCGTCATTTATACTGCTGACGTAGGAGGCTCGGCAGCCTCTGCTCTCCTGCAGGATGGTGCGAACTTCTGTGTATTGAGCATTAATTGAATTAAGATAATCCGCTCTCTTGCAGACATTTGAATATCTTCTGGCTAACTCCGAGAGACCTGTCTGCCTTCCACCCGCAGAGTAATCCGATTGTTTCCCTGTTTACAAAGGCGTTTGACGACACAGTTCCGACGACTGACAGGAACAGTTTAACGCAGGGAAATCTGATGTCGTTGTGCTCTAATGGCGCACACAGTAAACAATGAAAGGAAACGTTTCTTTGCAGCATTTGGGATCCTGAATGTTGTATGTTCATGCAGTATTATTTGCACAAGTTGTGATCGTATCACAGCTCGAAATATTAATTTGTTTGCGTCTCTCATTCAGGTCAGGGAAGAGATAATTCATTCATCTCTTGTGATCGACGGAGGTGTGGATTCCTTCCGTCTCAGATTTGGTCCGACTCAATTGCGCCTGACCCACGTAAGTCATTTGAAATATATTTGTTTGCTTTTTGATGCCACAAAATATGTTGCTAGTCCTCCGCCCTAGTTAAACAGTGAATTATAGGCAGTGCGTTGTATTAGTGCCTCCACCACATTACCCAAGTATATTGACCTGTTTGAAATTGATGGACAAATACATTTCGTTCGTGAAATGGTGGCATTCAATTCATCGGGAGAAAGAAAACAAATTGTATAGGTCCTAAAGGATATTTGGAACATTTTGCTCATGGAACTTAGATCTGTAGTGGCTGAGGGAGTGGTTATTTCTGTGGAGTATAACCACGGATGTGACATTCGATTTTGCGCCAGAAAATTAATCATCATTTATGTAATGTCTCGAAAAGTCGTCCACAGTAACATGAAGCAAAATGTGTTATCAGCAAATCGTTATTCATCTCAAATAAAACCACATGCACTACAAAATTCGAAATTCGGACAAATTAGCAATAAAGCCAAAACAGAAATATATCCACTCTTCAACGTATCTTGTGAAGGTTCATATGTCTGTGAAGACTGTCAAAATTACGACGGCTTCTCACCTCTGTTCCCCTCGCTGTCCAAGCTTTTTTTTTTTTTTTTTTTTTTTTTTAACTCCATTGATGAAAATGCGTCTATATATCCTCTAACAATTAATGCAAGAAAAAAAGCCAGACCCGAAACGTTTCAGTGTTTCACGCCTGGCCCGGCATGTGTGCTCCCGCCATCAGGGCAGTGAAATCGCCACGGAAACAGAGGAAGGCTGTTTAGGTCGCAGTCAAGTGACAGGAGACCTCAACCTTCATCATACCGGTTCGGGCTACTGGTGCATGGCTTCCTCTAACCCTCCACAGGTGCCGATCACCCAGGAAATATGATACACACCTACAACACTTAAGATGCACCGACGTTGATGTTACTTTCTGCTGGTCTGTATCGTCTTTTGGTATAGTTCAAGCTTGTAGCTCCCGGCACTCCGTGGAAGGAGCTCCCAAACCACCTACTTGCTCAAAGACGTTTCCTTACACACAAACGATCATGTGCTGACACAAGCAAAAGCACCCTCACTTTTCCCTTCTGGTTTCTAAGTCAAGACTTGTATTCGTTTTTTTCTGATCTGTTCCGTATCCCCGCTGTTATTACAGTCACTCAAGGTGCGGTGATCCACAGATCAATTGGGTACGCTGACATGAAGTGCACATCTCAGCGAAGTACAAATTCATGGAATGCTTGTGTCTTGGTGGAAATAATTCCTGCGACCATTTAAAAAAAAATCATATTATCACAATGAATTATCATAAAGAAGCCCAATGTGAAGACAATGTGTTCAAGTTTAGGAGTGCTATTATTATTATTATCATTATTATTATTATTATTATTATTATTATTATGGGGCGAACATATTGTAATCTTGTGGATTGTCGGGATATGCAGTTTCCATCAATTAACACTGAGGGGAGCTGTTTATTTCGTCTCCTGACGGACTCATCTCCATGCTATCTGATTAGATTGATAACTTTTATTGTTGAGAAGAAGATTCAGATTTTCTCGAGCTTGGAGGCAGTGCCATCATTTGAGTGAAGTGCATAGTGCATTGTAACTAAAACAGAATCTGTGTCTGAGAGGAGGCTATGACTAAGTAAAGTGAGATTTCATGGTTGTTCTCACATTTTTCACTCTCACCGCTGATCAAATCACATCGAAGGAGCAGAAAACATGCAAAAGAATGGACATTTCTAGTCAATTTAGAATATGAACTAATGTGAGTATTCAATGAAAGATTGCAGAGAACATTCTACTGCACTCTCAATCTCCCACCTACCAAAGTAATGCCATACTATTGGAACGCGCACTACACATGGAACAAACCTCTCCTCCGAAGGGATGGAACCATTAATGACTGTTTATGCAGAAAGTGAACATGAATTATGTAAATGAAATAATCTGCAGCTAAAATGAAATATAAAAATATATTGAACCATAATTAAATCACAAGCAAGTGTTTTCTGTCTGTCCACATTGAACAGCGTTCATAGAATGCACAATCTTTAATGTGAGTTTTCACTAAAATACAATATTTAACAATTGCGCAGTACAAACCAAGAGTTCGTTTTTTTGTTATTGTTTTTTTTTTGTTTTTTTTTTTTAATATTTTTTTGTTTTTTTTTTTTTCCTCTTAGTCGCCCCCTACTACATGCATCATGTGAAACTGAAGCTAAGCACAATGTTTTCTGTGAGTCTCATTAGGGAGTAACATAAAATTCATCTGGATGATGATTGTCCTCCTCAAACGATATTTTGGTCTAGTATCTGGTATCTGTGCTTCAACACGGGAAACTCAGAGTTCGCTGTGGCAAACCTGCTTGTGTGCAGGGGTACACTGAATTTGCCTCATGATACCCACAGACCAGAGTTTTTGCAAACCAACTCAGACATTTCACTTAACCACCCGTACAAAAAGGGTCCCTGAACTAGTAGAGAGACAAAGTGTTGAAACTAACTCCTGATGAGGGAACTTCTGCCAACCATAACCTAGAACCACACTGTGGCCTTTCACATCGACACAGTTTTGGCTCTCGAACCGCTGCCGTTCTGGACTGTTAGAATCTCCGTTGTTTCTATCGAAAGTGGAAGGGCTCTAAAAAGTGTCACTCAGGGAGAAATAATCAACACTGCAGCAAAATGTCAAGTAGCTCCGATATTCTGCAGGACTTCCAGCACTCACCCAGTTGGAGTGAGAGACATGCAAATGAGGCATACGCTAGCACATCCCTCGTCTCAATCATTTCTAGCCAAAAGACTGAATATGTGTGATAAATACAGAGCACAGCAATGTAGATCACAAGGGTGTTACATTAACTCAATTAAAATTGTTGAATTTTACAGGGAGCCAATTCAAAATACCAAAGTGAATAACAAGGTAATTTACTGCTGACGACCAAAAAAGAGCCTAATAAAACATATGAACACACGTTTCTCTGCCCATCAACGGATCTTCGCAGACCTGAGATACTTTTTTGTGTTTGAACATGCCGTTTAAAATTGCTTTCGGGAAGGGGAAACAGCACATGCCAAATGTACACAGCAATACAACATGTGAAAAAACTCACTGACAAAAGAGATGAAAAAACAAGGAGCTTTCAAGAGAATGTATCTGACATAGAAACATTACTCTAGAGAAGAGACTTCGAAGATCAGAAGTATCTCACTGACAGTGACACACAACTGACTGGCAATAAGATATAACACATGTACGGAAAACATTACTGAAACGTCTATGTGAAACGCTGAAGGCCGGCTTTCGCGTCACTGTAGGATGCAAATATCCAATTTCCCAATGTCAATATATTACATCATGGGAGTGAGGAGGTTCCAGGAAATGAGAAAAAAATTATAAACAGTAATTGGCAGAAATTTAAAGAATTGTTATTCGCTCAGCTCTATTTCAATCTCTGTAAAATGTAATATGAATGTTACTATGAATAATACTGATGTTTTGATTATTCGCAGCACTGAACACTAGGCTTGCTAGGGCTGATCCAAACTAATGGAGACCCCTAAGACCACCTTGACTGGCAGAGACAATTATTGGTTAACATTAAAGGTTTATTGAGATATACAGTAGCCTGACACTCACTCTTTTTCTCTTCGTCTCTGATGAAAATAATGCTCATCAACGGCCACAAAGCTATTGTCAAGGTGGTGGCTTTCAAACAGAAATGTTACATATTACAGATTTTTTTTATAGTTATTAATCCTGAATCCTGCATTGCTGCGGCATAGAAAAGATGCAGTCAAGTCGAAAACCTTGAAAGTGTGAACTTGAATTTTGAGAACTGGAACAAACCCCACCTGCAGATGAGAATTATATTTTTCACAACTACTTTAAATCTAAGGAGTGAGAAGGACAGACGACAACGGTTCTGTATTGATAGTACAAATCTTAACTTAAATGGTGATAAACTGTCCAAAAGATGTCAGTGGGTCACAAGCATGCATATCAAGCCAGGCTGCAGTGATACAGCAAACTGTGGTGGAAGCAAATGGCTGCATCGCAGAGGAGTGAGCAAACGCTGATGTGATGTGCATGTATTGTATTGTATTTTATTTGGGACCAATTGTTGATCGGGTATTTGTATTTTGTTCAGCAAATAACATAAAGTGTGGCAATCTATGAACATGGCTGAAGCAGCCGAGCAGGGGCAGAAATGTGGAAGGAAATAAAGAAATCATCTGGATCGTTTCATTTTAGCACAGAACTGTTCCGGATAGGTGACACACCCCTGAAATCTGGTGGTTTCTACTTTTCGTCCTGCGCACTGAATTATGCAACTCATCACTGCAATGCCAGACTAAGTGTTGGAGGAAACTATGTCATCACGTTGAGCTGTGTACAAGAGAAAGGGTAATTATACTGTATGCAGTTGGTAAAGTTTGCCCCATATTGTCTATTTAAGGAAATGGATTTTAGAACATCAAGCAAAGCCCAGCCGATATGCCTTGTGACACATCCTGTCAAAAGAACAACAATGCAGTAATGTGGCTGTTTTACTGTTGTTTCTACGCTCAGTTACCAGTAATTCATTGTGTTTTCTTGGATCACGGTATGAATCATTGTTTGTATTGTACAGACTCCAAATTATGTACTTATGTATCAAGTACATTTGAATAAATATTAATCTCTGTAATTCAAATAAACTTTCATCTTTGCTTTATTGTAATTCAGTAGAGTAGATTTTAATCATTTACCCAACGCTCTGGCATGGTCTTATGGCATGGTCCATAGCTGCATCACCTATAAATGAGGGAATCTCATATACACTACAAAGCACTGGAACATCTCTCTGTTGTCTCGAAGCAGATTGTCCAGAAATCTCCAGACTCCCTGGATTCTTATTGTATATTTCATATCTGCATTAAAGATAATTTCAGAGACAACTGAAATGTATTAACTGATAAATATTCATCAATCCATTTAGGAAAAGAAAGTTGTCAAAATTGGAACAAACTATTTATTGACAAGTCGAGGGAGGAGTGGTAAAGGTGAGGGAGGCTGACTTGCTGTGAGTGCCTCTCATGAGAAATGCTGGTAAAGATTGAAACATATATTAATCAGACTTTTGACATGTGTAAATGTGAATATTGTCAATATACGTACATTGAGTGCAACATTGCTTGTTTCAGCGTAGTAATTAGAACTAGAATCAGAATTAAAGGTAGTCCTGTATTCAAAATGAGAGTCTCTTCACTTCATTATATTAGATGTCAGTTGCTATTTACAACCCCTTATGTGGCTGTCCTCCTCTACCCAGTGGTGGTTCACAGACAAAAGAGAGCTTCTCGCAAACCACAGCCTCTCAGCCTACTGGCGCGGTGCGCTAGTGTCCACGACCAAGGCGCCCAGCTTGCCCTCGGATCATCCGTTCACAATTCCACAGCCGTTGGAAACACACAGCACACAGTGTCAGATGTGTGCCCACAGAGTGAAGTCACATCACGCGGGCCAATCATCACAGCGACTGTCAGGTCTAGATCAGGAGGGCTGCTTCATTCATGAATTTCCCCAGTTTGGGGACAGACACTTTGTCACAGACTGATGACAGAATCACCTTAAAAATCTAAATCTCAGCAATCATTTCTGGATGAAAATCCACTTACAACATTTCCACCATTTCCAGCTTCACTCCTGCTAGTTAGTCTAAATTTTCCTTTTGGTTATTCTATTGCCCCCATTTTCGTTTTTTTTTTGCTGAAGTTCTATTTGGTTGAATTTCCATCCACTGTGCAGCCCCAGAGAATAGTGTAAAAGTAATCCAGAAACTACTCAGTGCTCAGTACAAGAACGACACTTGACAGTTGACTGACTGATGGTAAACCATGTAGCGCTATCTTGGAGAGTGGTTCCACAGTCACCATTATATTTCAGAGCTGGCACACCACATACTTTCCCTGAGTGCTAATCCAGCCACTAGTGATGTTCGATTCCACTGATTTCCTTTCCGATCCGATACTGAGTAATATTCAGGCTGGTATCTGCGATACCGATACCGATACCTATATGTATGTGTCTACACCTAATCATAGCTTCCTCAAGAATACAAGGATTAGTAAATAGTCTTATATTTATTGTCTCTGAAAAAATAAAACATAAAAATAAATTAATCTTTACTTATTTGTGAACATTATGAATTATTTAATTCCCAGGTATCTCACTGAAAAACCAATTATGGGACTAGTCAGCGCTGAATACTTAATCGTATTAGGTTCTATCTACAAAAAGGGAGTACAAACAATTATTACACTGGCAACTACAAACTGAAATCGCTAGTAAAATATTTAATCAAATAATGCCACAATAATTGCACTGATATATTAGCATAAATTATTAATTCACGTTATATATTTATTAATTTAACAATTTAAGTTTGATTTAAAATAATAATACAATATTTGGCAGCTAAAAAGTAAACTTTAGTTACTTTTCATCGGGTTCCTGTTAAGGACATACATTACCTCAAATTACTTAAGTATCGAAAGTATCGATATTTTGGTTTGAGAATCGATTTTATAGAATCAAGATCTAGTATTGGAGGTATCGATATTTCAGGATCGATCCGCACATCACTACCAGCCACTCAAAGATCTTGCCATGTGGGGCTAAGTGATCTATACACTGGTTATGTGGCAGTTGTGCTTACACTACCTCCCAATTTGGATGGGTGTTTGCTCACCCATCCAAATGATCAGAATCAGGTGTCCTAGTCACAGTTTGGGAGCAACAGCAACTCAGCCATACATCTCCAAGTGCAATGCAAAGCGCTGGATGCAGTGGTGTAAAGCACACCACAACTGGAATATAGAGCAGTGGAGACACCTTCTCTGGTGTGATGAATCATGCTTTTCCATCTGGCTATCTCATGTACCGGTCTGGGCTTGGAGGATGCCAGGAGAACGGTACATTTCGGACTGCATCGTGCCTAGTGTGAAATTTGGTGGAAGAGGAATTATGGTGTGGGGTTGTTTTTCAGGACTTGGGCATGGCTCCTTAGTTCCAGGGAAAGGAACTTTGAACACATCAGGACAGCAAAACATTTTGGACAATTCCATGCTCCCAACCTTGTGGGAACAGTTTGGAGCGGGCCCCTTCCTCTTCAAACATGACTCTGCACCAGTGCACAAAGCACGGTCCATAAAGACATGGTTGACAGAGTCTGGTGTGGATGAACTTGATTGAGTCCTGACCTGAACCTGCTAGAACACCTTTGGGATGAATTAGAGCGGCGAATGAGAGCCAGGACTTCTCAACCAACAACAGTCTGTGACCTCACTAATGCGCTTTTGGAAGAATGGTCCAAATTTCCTATAGGTTTCTATAAATACACTCCTTGATATTGTGGACAGCTTTCACAAAAGAGTTGAAGCTGTAATAGCTGCAAAAGGTGGACCGACATCATATTGAACCCTATAGGTTAGGGATAGGATGGCATCTAACTTCATAGTGCATGCTGAGATCCTGTTCCAGTATTCATAGGCACTAACACACAAAAACTGTGCTTTTCACTGACACAGTATAAGGAACTGGAAAACAATGATGATGTCCATTCTCTCAGAATATGCACTTCCGCTTCTGAGCAACGACCTGCAACATGCCAGTCTGTGCTGTTGGCCGAGTAAAGTGGCAGGCCCCTGATAAGTCACACATTGGACGAAACCCACCAACCTCATCTAGACCAGCAAACCAGAGAAAAGAAAAACAGCTACTTTAAGGTTTCAGAGCTTTTCAGTGAGTGTTGGACTCCAGTTTGTGATACAGCCATCCTCCACAAGCTCACCATGCACCAGTCTTTGCATTTTCTGACCCAATAAAGCCCTAGACCTGGGAGGTGTATTAAATCAGGAATCCTGAGTTACACTGCCCAGTTGCCTACGCCTGCAGAGTGGAACTATCTTATCCATCAGCTAGAATTTCTAGCTTTCAAATGGGGCTCTAGTCGATCAGTTCCATGACTGTGTGTGATGGTAAAATGGATGTAAGAACATACAATTATTCCACTCACTTATATCTTGACAACTGCCAAGCTCAATGTTACTGTGCATAGATAGTTAGATATATATAAGAAATGACAGTGTGGACACAGTGTTGTTGGTCTTCAGGTTTGCCATGTAATTTGTGACAGATATCAATCCAAAACAAATCTGCACATCGGACACACACACACACAACATATACGCACACGATGCAATACCAGTGATGTAAAATCACATTCACACAGAATGTCGCGATAAGCGATAGCCAACGCGGCTTCAACGAGCCTCAAGGACATTAGCACAGTGAATCAGCCTGCAGGTACAGACAAGTCAAGACAAGTCAGACTGCTTAGAATTCTCTCACAAAAGGGGAAATAAGAAATCACAACTTGGACACAATGTTCTTCAGTCTTCAGGGTTGCCATGTAATGAGCGCACCCTCAGGCGCACTCCCCCTCTCACAGGCGAGACACGGAAGGCAGAAGGAATCAAACGTCGATCCATTGATCCCCGAAACATCCCAAAACAACTCCCACACACCAAGATCCAGCAACAGAAACTATGAAAAACAATTCATAATGTTGAATTTAAATGTACCACACTTACATCCACAACTGTGGAAGGTGTGTTCCCAGGAGGTCACTTCCCCAAAGGGCAGCTCCTCAGTAGCAAATCACCTGCAGTGGCTCATGGGATTTGGTCCATCTAGATTTCCTGTCAAATGAGCCTGATTCCATCACAGAAGGCATCACAGATGTCTTGGTCATTATCAATCATTACACAAGAAATGCTCAGATATTTCCCTCAAATCACCAAAAAGCCCTGACTGCATTTGTTCATGATGGATTGACTGCACGCATCCATTCAGGTCAGGGTCGTGAGTTTGAAAGCCACCTTGTCAGCTTCTGACTTTGCTTGGCATACGCAAATCAAGAACCTCTCCATATCAACCTCAGGGAGACCCGTAACCTGAATGGTTCAATCGGACTCCACAGTCCATGCTTGGTACCCTCCAGAATCAGAGTCAGCTTTATTGCCAAAGTCAGTGAGGGTCCGTACGTCTGTACATTGTGCATTGTCCTAAACTAAAATAAAATAAAACAAAGTAAAATAATAGAAGTAAGTAAATGCATAAACCACAAACAACAAGGGCTGTTCACAAATGATCACTCTAACGGCCAATGGGGGGGTTCTGGTCTGGATTGACCGTGGCCTCCTGCCAGCGGGAAGAGGGATAAACAGGGTGAGAAGGGTTGACTCTGATCCGACCTGCACGTCTCTGGCTCCTGCAGACATCCAGGTCATGAATAGGTGGCAGTCTGCAACCGATCACCTTTTCAGCAGAGTGAACAGCACGCTGTCCTCTGCTCTTGTCCCTGGAGGTGGTTCCGCTATACCACACGGTGATAGAGAAGGTGAGGAGATGATCCATGGAGAAAGTACACAGTCCTGAGGAGACCCAATGTTGAGGTCTTGAGTCTCAGAGACAGTCGGGAAGTAGGTAATCTACCTGTACAGTGAGTCAAGCACATTGAGGTGACAAAGCTTGTCTTGAAGCAGAGCTGGGAGAATGGTATTGAAAGCAGAGCTGGATCCTGGGACAGGTTCCTGTGGAGTCCAGGTGCTCCAGAACGTAGTCAAGAGCCTGGTTAACTGTATCATCTACTGACCTGTTGGCTCTATAGTCAAACTGAATTGAGTCCAGGAGGGGAGCAATGATGGATTCCAGGTGGGATAGAACCAGGTGCTCAAAGGACTTCATGACCACCAACGTCACAGCCACCGGTCTGTAGTCATTCAGACCCGTGATCCCTGGTTTCTTTGGGACAGGAACAATAGTGGAGGATTAAAAGCAGGCTGGAACATGACAGGACACCAAGGATGCATTGAAGATGCCCGTGAACACTGGGGCCAGCTCAGCAGCACAATGCTTCCGGATGGCATTACGACTGCTATGGAGGGCTGCAACCTACCATTATTTTAAGAATCGATTCACCGGTTGATTGTTTTGATTTTAATAGTTGAATCGGATTTTTTTAAAATGTGTAAAATTTGTTTATGAACTTCACGAAGTGCATTAATAAGTAGCTCCTTGAATATCTTTGAGCTGTGAAAAGTAATAAAAAAGACTAACACAATCAACACATTAATTTATATTACATATAGAAATATACAGAAATACATAAAGACTTTTAGAGAAAAGTGTATTTTTTGTTGAAGGGGATAGAAAAGTCAAAACAATTGCGCAACTCATTCAGAGACCACATTTGTTGCTAGCACCTTTAATAATCATTTTTTATCAATCCGTAGTTGTAGTCCTTCTGATAAGTATTCATCAGATAGAAAGTAAAGAAACCTATGATTCACAAGCCAGATGTGGCTTGATGTGAGCTGACATGATTCTGGCAACAAGGTCAGCTACGGTGACTTCCAATGATGCCCTGCAGGAAAGACAACCAATAACAGTTGTTAATCACTAGAATGTGGAATTTTACAAGCAAACAATCTTCATGCTGCAAAGCTTGAGCCTCATCCCATAAGACCAATGAAATTCGTCTTTTTATTGACCGGCTGTGGAGGCGGAGCCATTGTTTAGCGATCAGCCACTGTGATTGGTTGATTAGGCTGCAAAGCGTCAAGGGAACTGTTAAAGTAGGCAGCAGGCCACAACCCATTTTCGTGAAATTGTAGCAGGAAGCAAGGAAATTCAAGGTTTTCAAGGCATGGTAGAAACGCTGTCAGTGAAAATAGATGGGATGTCCACCAAAAAATAATGATTCACACGTATTCCTGAAGTGATCAGCATTTGTGATCTCACTGCATCTAACAATCTTCTTTTAACTTTACTTGAAGGACTCAAGAAATAAAAATGGACTTCACAATCTGTCTGGGAAAAGAAAATACTTATATAATATAATAATATAATAATAATTGTCCTTCTCTTTGATCTTTTTCAATCGAATAGACCAAAGTTTGTTTGATATTGATTGACGCAAACTCGGTACCAAATCTGCCCACTTCCCGAATGCGTTGTACCTGCCGAATAACAATGCTCCGTACATGTCAGTCATTCATGACGTGTTGTTCTGCAGACTATGGAGCAGAACGGACATAAACTCTGCATGATCCTATGAGAAAGATTGTGGAAATAATAAGAAAGAAAGCGCCATCAAATTTTTCATTTTGATTTTCTCTTGCTCATTGAAACATAAAAATGCTACTGTATATGTCAGATGTGATGTCATCATTCCACAGCAGGTATGACACATTCGGTAAGTGGACAGATTTGGACGAGGGAGCCATTGCGTTGTTCCTTCCTGCCTTCCATTCTGACTGGACTCACTGTTCATTGTAGGGCATTTTTATTTTGTTATTTTTTTTATTATGTGTTTTGTAATTGTGTTATCATTTTTTCTGTTCAAAGTGTTTCTACAGTGTTGATTATGTTGTTCCTTTGGCTCTGTCTTCAATGTTCAGTGTTTGTCTCTATACTACACACATCATTCCTTTTAATAATGACTCCTTTTTCACAAGTTAGTTGTGGTGCTGTATGATGAATTTGAAATGGCATGCATGCATTGTGGAGGGAGTGTTATCAGTTGACATCAGCTGTAGGAGCTTTGTAGTAGTAGACGTGCACAGACAGTTTAATTGGTTGTTGGGAAAACACCTTTGTTTGTGAACAGTGAAAAAGGTTTGAGTATGATGTGTCTGAATGGATTGTGTATAAAACTACGAGGGCAAATAAAAAAAACACTACCGTGCATAAGCAGCCCCCATATCTTTCAAGAACATTTAAATGAAGTGGGAAAGCAATGTTGTAACTTGCCTCTAGGTCGAAAAGCAAATGGATGAAGATAAAGTGATCTGGTTCCCTCTTTTCTCTGCATGTCAAACTGATAAAAGATATTGTGACTGCAGCTTCAAAATGCACACATACACATGTAACCTAATCAGGCAAATGAGGGGGGAAGTACACTTCCTGGTATCAGGCCTCGTACTCATTGCCTCACTGGAGTTAAATTGTTAAATTCTGCAGAGACATATCTTGAGTTAAAGCATCAGCATCATGTTATAAATTTTAGCAATGAGTCTAGGGGGTGGTTCGAAGTTCATTCTGAGTTCAGGCTGAGGTATGGAAAGCTGTGGGTGAGGTACAATCTTTCTCTGTTAATGTGTTATGGATTGAAGGTAGGATTAATGCTTTAAATGCAATTAGAATGGTGGAACATGATGAATTGCAAATAACTTTAGTGCCTTGTGGTGGTGGTGATGTGTGTGTGTGTGTGTGTGAGAGAGAGAGAGCATGTGTGCTTGTGTGTGGTGTGAGTGCGCGTGTGTGTTTAGGGGTTCGGGGGTGTCTCTGGATAGATTCCAGCCAAAGTAAGTAAGAAAAGAGCAAACTTCTTTCCATTTCTCTCCTGCTGTCTGTGCTTGCATGAGCCCTTACCCTTTGCATTTTCTCATGGCCAGCTTGTCTTAGAGCAGATTAAACACAGCTGAGAATGTTGGTTCAAGACTGAAGCATAGCATCCTGGGGGAATAAGCAGGAACCACAAGGCTGGACTTGGCTCGCCATGCTATGACTGAAATCTGCCATGCACCCAGGGCAGAGGTCCAGGTGGATCAGCAAGGAAGGCAAAAGTGAATCAGAGGTCAATTTAAAATGAACTATTAGCCTCTGAAACTCAGTGAATGGACCTAAAACTATCATTGCATGCATTAACTACAGGTATGAGGGGTGAATAAGGAAGTGATAGAACGAATGACAAAGTAACTCATCTTTGCTAGGCTATCAAAATAGACCCATCACTGATCTTGGCATGTAAACAAATGATACTTAGAGTATACGCAGACACATTTGACTAGTGAGTGTGCACATTCAAAAATGGCTGTATTGTATTGCATGGACCTTGAAGGGTGCTTTGGTCCTGTGAGCAGGATCCTGAAAAGTCACACAAACACATCCCCGAACTTGTTTAGTTTTGTTTAAATACAGGTCAACTCAGACCGACACCTAAAATCAAACTGGTTTAGTGAGGCCCGAGGTACTCAGAAAGCAGAATCAAACTCTCACAGGTCATTACCATTGCCAAGCCTGTCACTGGAGTAATTTGAAAACCACAGGGTGTGATGTAATCCCCCACCAGAATACAGACAAGTGCACACATAAATATACAGCCATCACTGCAGCAGTGACAGTGAAATGAAATCAACATAGAATCCTGGACAATGTGAGCTTTGTTGACACGAACAAAGATGTTTATGCTTGAGAGTTCCGGTTGGACAAGCATGTGAATGTAGGGTAGTCTGAGCACTTCCACTTGAATTACTTACACCCTTTACTCCAGGCAAAAAACCCAATTGGCTTTAGTGTAAATAAAATCTGCTTTGCGCTTAGAATAAAAAGTGAAGAAGAGGCATTTGCAACATGTGGAAACGTTGCTAGCCAAGATGACCATCTCTTCACAGAGAACTGAGGATAAGGTGGGTTTGCACTTTTAAAATGCATGTAAACAGCCCCATCCGACTACTCGAGAGAAATTTGAATTTCTCTTAGTGGCCTACACAATCTGGATAATGTGGCTAATAACTCGACTAAGCGGTCATGTAGCCAAGTGGCTGGACTCTGACCAGATTGGTTGAAGTACGGCTGCGCGAGCTTCAGCTATGCAGTGGAAGTCAGCAAACTCCCAGACTAATCTCGGCCTAAAGATGTACAATAACCTTGTTTACAATCGAGAAGTTGTCTGTGTAACCTGATGTGTAGTATGTGTGTTCCTCGGCCTTTGCCTATGTCTGTGGTGAACACAAAACGAACCCCAGCAACGGTTCATTCCCGTGATCAACAGCATGACTCTTTAGATACTCCACGTAAATCATTCTCATGATGCGTAGAAAACACAATCTCTGGATAATTTCATAGTTCAATAACCTCACGAAAGAACCATGTTTAACAATGATGACAGTCTAAAACAGCCTGTTGCTACCTGTCCACTTCAAGCAGTTATAGGAACCAGAAGGACTGAAGAGAGATTTTAAATGCGCTGCATGGAAACCAGGAGAACATGAATAAATTGACTTGACTTAGTCAAGCGACCCTCTTCATGCAGAGACTTAATTTCTTGTAGCGACCTAGGTGAATTGTATAGTATTCACCAGATCGCCACTTGCAATGAATGCTGGTACTACCATCAGACCGGACATGTCGCTCTATCTCTGTTGGGGAGGGCTCTCTGAGAGCTCCCTGACTAGGTGACGCTGAGGACAGCCATTCAATGCTGGTTTGGGCGAGTCACCCATGCTGTGGATGCCAGTGACCTGCTTGTCAAGTGCAGGATAAGTGTTGGTGAAAGCTTGGTGGCCTTTGCTGCAGATCTACACACCTACGCACGGCTGGACCATCCCACCTCCTATGAAACTGTACAGTAGGAGCTGGCTATGCAAGCGTTCATCGGAAGTCTTCAGCCTGAACGTCTCCAAGAACATCTTCGACTGCATGCCCCCAGCACCTTGACTGCAAATTTGGCAGAGGCTGAGCAAGTGGAACATGCCCAATACCCAGGAGGACATCACCACAAGGAAGCCTACCGAGTGAGCCAGGCAACTGTTGAGGACAATGACACGGAAGCCACTGTGCACTAGAAAGTACTTCAGTTACTGATTCCGGGACATTTTGGTTTGGCCAAGACCCTACAGGTTGAGAGGGCGGTTTTATTGGCTACGTTGCCAGCACAATGTGGTGCTGTTTGTTCACCGCTGCGATGCATGCACAGCCAACTAAAATAATGTATCTTGACTGTGTTAATAGTGATTTGAAATATAAATGTGAAAAAGCTACATTCTAGTATACTGTTAATATTTCTGCACTGCACTTCAAACATGACCTTAAAGTGCCCACTAAACATTATGATTCAAATTAATGAACTTCAATTACGCTAAGCATACTTGAAGTTGTGCCATTTTACCGTGACTAATGGATTTAATAGCTTAAAGTTGAACTTAAGTGAAGTTTAAAGTGTGCTTAAGGTACTAAGTTGTTCCAAAATATTACACCAAAGAGTATCTCACTAGTGTGGCGCAGCACATCAGTTGAAAAAAAGTACTCTAGAGTCTTCACTATTGAATATGTCACAGGAACCCTATTCTTGCACTGAAGAAAAACCCATAAACTCACCACCCTGCTGGGCGGCAGTATAATGGGGGGAGACAATATAGGTAGCTCACTATTTGATAATGTAGTGATAGTTGGCCTATGATAACGATAATATCACAATACACGATATCAGCGATATCTGGTATATTGCAAAAGGTTTCATCAGCAATATATCACGATATATGTGACTGAAACAGAAAAAAACCCTAAAAAAGGAAAAAGTCACATAATGATGCATTTATTCAATGTACAACGTATAAAGAAAATTGAGCTCAAAGAAAACATGCATTTGCATTGTGCCTCACTGCCTCCAGTCTTGTAAATAGTTCATACATCACGAGGGGGACAGAGAAACTGCGACTCTCCTGAAGTCCACAATCATCTTGACTGTCTTCTGAGCATTCAGCTCTTGGTTGTTGTGGCTGCACCAGGACTCCAGCCGGTCCTTCTCCCTCTTGTAAGCGGACTCATCTCCATCTAAGATGAGCTCAATGTGGGCGATGTTATCTACAAACATCTTAACTAACTGGTGCTTGGAGGTGCAGCAGTTCGGGTACAGTGAGAAGAGCCATGGAGAGAGTACACAGTCCAGAGGACTCCCGATGTTGAGGGTTTGAGTGTCTGACACAGTCTTCCCCATCATCACTCACTGGCTCCGTCCAGTCCATAGTTCGTAACCCACCTGCAGAGGGAGTCAGGCACTTTGAGATGACCAAGATTGTCTTGAAGCAGAGCTGGGAGAATCTTATTGAAAGCTAAGCTTACATCCCTGAACAGGATCCTGGCATAGGTAGCAAAGTAGACGGGGGGTCTGAAGAGTCCACAGAGGTGTTAGGGCAAAATGGCTGCTCGAAATGACAGTAATAATTGCAGAAACCGAGTAGAAGTAGAAACAGATACTTCAGCTCTTTGTAGCAGTTCCTGTCCCCACTCTTGCGAGCTGCCTCCTTCTCCCGTCTCATCTGGCTGAGTTTAGCTGTGAACCAAGGCTTGTCATTTGCATAACTCACCTTGGTGCGCGTTGGAACTATGCACTCTTCACAGTAGCTGATCCATGAAGTCACAGTGTCTGTATACTCCTCCAAATTATTGGAAGCCACCTTGAACACCTCCCAGTCTGTGGTCTCCATACAAGTCTGCAGCTCCTCTGGAGCTTCACTCGTCCAGATCTTCATGCTCCTCACAACAATTTGCAAGCTTCAATTTCTGTAAGTGGGAACAAGATGAACTATCAAGTAGTAAGCGACTCCCAGTGCTGCTCAAGGGAAAGCATTATAAGCATTGTGCAGAAATGTGCAACAGTGATCCAAAACGCTCTGCTCTCTGGTGGGGCATTTTACTACCTGCTTGTACCTGGGAAACTCCTTCCTCAGATTCGCCTAGTTGAAGTCACCAAACACAATAAGTGCAACGGGTTCCAGAAACGTTTGCTTCACATGCAGGACCTGGTCTGCGAGCACACGCTGAGCCTCATGAACGTCTGTGCTCAACGGAATAAGATTACAAGCCGGTAAACTAGGATATGCTCCTGAACGGGAAATACAGATTTGACATTTGAAAAACTAAAAATGCTGGGTAAATGTGTATTGTGATAAAATTGTGTGCCCACCTTGACCTCCATTAACTTTTAACTATTTTTTAGAGCTGCAACAACATATCGATAAAAACGGATTATCAAAAGTGTTGGCAACAAATCTGGTCATCGATCTGTTGTGTAGTGCGAATTGTTTTGCTGCGTAGAACGTTTGAGTTTTTAAAAAGGGTTCAGCGGGGCACAGAGGCCGGGAGAGATCGCTGCAGAGATGTAGTTTGGAACTTGGTGACCTGAGCCGTCACAGGTGACAGGAGACGATCACCAGGTACACGTGAGATAGTCTCTCTGTGCATGTATGTTCATACAGTATGCTACGCAGTGGAGAGCACTCAGGCACTTTGTATCATTTCAGTACCATGTGTTTAACTGATGAATTTTATACTTGAGGAAGACAGTGTAACACTGCAGTATCATCCAGCTGCTTGCTTATGGGCGGAAGATCAGATGACGTCAGAGGACTGTGGTGCTTGATTTCTCCATCCGCAGAGCCGAGCTCTGGCATTTGTTCTCTGACACATACGTTTTCACTTTTAAATCCTCATTAATTTCTTTAACATCTCCTATGTGCAAAATCACAGTAATCCTGACTCTGAGGCTCTGTTCCTGTGAACTTGTGACCCTTATCGAGTATAACAGGAAGACAGAGGTGAATACATCAAACAAATGTTTCTCGTCCTCAGGTATTTTGGGTCCAAACTAACTCACAACTTGAACGACTCTTGATAAAAGTTCTTAGATCTCATCTTAATATTTGTCAGCTCCAAATCACTGCACAAATGGTGAGGCACACTGCACCTGATCGGTTTGAAGCAAATCCGAGTCCTCTCATGGACAGACGCATGACCATTTCTCTTCAAAAATAGACATCTTTCTGTACACAATATATCAAAAAATTGATATATTTGGAAGCTAGATTACTGACAAAAACGTAGATTAACATGCTCTTGGTGTTAGCCCATTAGTAATTTCAAAAAACATTTTTGGAATATTTTTAGCAGCTCAAGATGTTCAAGGAGCTACTTGTTAATGCACTATGAAGTCCATGATGAGATATTTTTGAACAAGGTCGGAAAATAAAGCTTTTTAATGAGTTTTATTCGTCTTCTTTTATTTGTTAAATTGATTAACTGAAATGATAATTCATTATTTAGCAATTAAAGGAATGAAATGAAAGCAAATGCAAGCCTCCTGCTGTGCGAAGGATCAGGATCCATTGGTAAAAGATCCACTCCAAGTCCACTCCGGGGCAGATTATGCCCTACTCTACAAGGAGAGAACTGAGCCAGCCCCTTTATCGGCTCAGGGGGCCTTCGAGCCAAGGAAAGTGGTGTGGCACGCCGCCACTGTGATGTTTTCAGCTCTATGACTTTTCGGAACAGGTATATGCCGGTCATCTTGTACATACAATCCAATCCAATACATTGGATTGAGGGGGACAGATCAAGTAAGGCTGTCCTCACTGGTTCTCTATGCATCGGAATGCCTGCCATTGTGGGTGACCACAAGGACTTGTCTATGTTTCCTCTGCTGGTGTCGGCAGTGGCGCCACAGAGTCCGAGCAGCGTACGCAGGGTTTCCCTGGGTAAAAGTCATGAAATTTATTTTTTTTAAATCAGGCCTCAAAGGGCTTTAAAAATCATTTAATTTGATAAAGACATCAAAAATTACATAACCTTGATGGCAAAACAACATAGTTTTCTTTCTTTTGGTCATATAAACGTCTAAATCTAATTTTGATTGGAATTCTAATGTAATGGACACTGACGTGCCTTGCAGCAAGAGGGTTTCCAGTTCGGACTGGTGGCATTTCTCCATGGTATACATGTTCTCCCCGGGTTTTCTCCAGGTTCTCCGGTTTCCTCCCACAGTCCTATGATGAGGTTAATTGGACACTCCAAAACCACCCCTACGTGTGGTGTGCCCTGTGATAGACTGGCGATCTGTTCCTCTTGCCAAATAACCGTTGGGATAGGCTCCAGCACTGCACGCAACCTTCAACAGGGGAGGATGGACTCTGGATATATGGAGTTATATATCGGGCCTATAAAGGGGCTGCGCCTCCAATCGGCTTGGTGAGCTGTATCTGTGGCCGTGTTTAGAGTATAGTCAAAAGTAGACATCTGCGAAGCTGCGTCCTGACCTTCAGCTTCAACTTTTGCCCAATCTTATTTCATGGGCATGAAGCTAGGTTGGTGCCTCATTCAGTTCGGTATTAAGTACGGTCTGTTGCAGGTTACATCATAGCAGCAGTGAGTTTATGTTTGAGTTATGGTCTGGCTGGTCCCTTAGGTGTGAGGGCCATGCATATCACTACGGTTCTCTCCGAGGTGTGAACCAACAGCGAATGCGTTAGAGAGCACCGCACATCTGACTTTCTAGTTACATATTAGTTACGTAAATGTAACCTCAGTGCTATGAATACATGCATAGCATCTATCAGTCTGCCTACCAGGCCCTGTTCTTCTGTTGTGTGACAAATGGCAGGGTCAGGGGGTTTATAGGGAGAGGTTGAGTTTACCTGAGCAGAGAGCAAATTAAATCAATTCTCAAGCACAAGCCATTGCGTCGAGGGCTGTGCTCAAATTCAAACTGACAGTACATACTGTATAGCTAACTTTTTTCCTAAATAGTGAAAAGTGTGTGTGTGTGTGGTTGTGTGTGGGGGGGCGGGAGGTTGTTTATTCTACTTTGTGGGGACAAATGCTTGACAAAACACTTTGTGGCTGGACCCCACAAGGTCAAGCCTCAATTTGAAGATGAAGACTTTAAAATAACTGGATTATTATAATTGCATGTAAGTTTGGTTCACAGACGTCACAATGTCTCAGGACAGAAATACAAGGGTGAGCCTGTGAGTGTGTATTCATAAAAATTCGGCACACACAGTCCATGGAATAGTTGGAAAAAAAGGCATAACGGCCTTATGACAATGGTAATGCAGGCAATACATGCAGAGCCACCCATTTCAAGCAGCATCACTCTACAGTGTGTCAGGAAGAGGAGTCATGAGGGAGGCTGCTGTCATCACTGGAACATTTAAGCAGCAGTTTTCCAGATTAAAGTTATTATCAAAGCTATTATGGTGTTTACAAAGCTGCCACCGCTTTGGCGTGAGACTTGATGTCCGAGGGGAGACGGTGAGTAATAAAATCCTCTCTTGCATCCACTTTAGTGAGATGACTGTATCGCGTGTTTATGAGCGGTACAAGACAACAATTGTGGAGGAACTCTGTTGCCCTCACCCCAGACTTCCAGGGCAAACCTATTCAATTTCACTACATTGCTGCAGTGGGCACAACCCATGGTACGTAAGTGGTAATCTGACTGGTACTGACAGGAGCTGAGGCTGAGTGGAAAATCATGAATGCTGTACATTTAAAAGATTATGGTAACATGCTGATGAGATTGTTTTCATATAATTTAAAATGTCACAGACACGTCTCTGGAATAATGCGTAAATATGCATTATGAAAGGATCATATATTGTCCACAAAGTTAATTCTGTTGAAATATAAAGCAATATAAATCTAAAACTATTTGTTTTCAGACCTACTGTACATTTCTAATAAGTGAATCAAATTCAGAGCCATGTTGCACATGTTGAGTGAGAACTGGAAACAAGCCTCAGTGACATCACTGGAGATAGATCCTGTTGCCACATCATTAGAATACACATAAAAAAGCTCCTCAGCTTCAGTATCAGAGCAGAAATGCGGAACCATTGCATGACAGGTGGATGTTCTAATGGTGCCAGTGAGCATGGAAGCCTGTTGTTCTCAGCAATAAAATGGAGAGCATCATAAGCATTGGCTTTTTGCTGTTGTGGGATTATTTTGACTTGAAAGGGTGCTTCAAACACGAGTCAAAACAGACTGTTTTTAAACATAAACAAGCAGCAAGTGTTGATACCAACATCATCCAAACCAGCTGAAAGAAGCTATGAAAACAGCAGTGAAGAGGCCCAATACTTGCGGGTAAAAGAAAGAAAGTCCCACTGTTTACCGCAATTATTAAATAGTAAAAAAGACATTGGGAAGAGAGTCATACATACATGCATCTTCAGTTAACTACCATTTAATCCTGTTCAGGGTTGCGGGGAGAGCTGGAGCCCAACCCAGCAGTCATTGGGCGAGAGGCAGGAATACATCACAGGGCACACACACCATTCACACACACACACACACCATTCACACACACACACACACACACGCACACACACACACACACACGGGCAATTTTAAAATTAACCTAGTGATCATGTCTTTGGGCTGTGGGGGAGGAAACCCATGCAGGCACAGGGACAACATGAAAACTCCACCCAGAAAGCTAACCATTAATAGAGACGATTAAAATGATTATATATATATATATATATATATATATATATATATATATATATATATATATATATATATATATATATATATATATAGTATAATTTTGCTTGCTATCTTTGGTGTTCAGCTTTATGTACGTTTTCAGAATAAGAATCGACTTCATTTACATGGTCAGTAACATTTGGTGAGTTTTAACATTAAGAATCACTAAATGCATCAGCTAAAAACTGCAGTCATAATTAATTACGGGAAGATGAATGTTGTGTCTAATTAGAGCACACTATTCAACCATAATGTCTTTGTCAATGTCCAGTGGTTTTCGATCAGCACCAAATGACTTAGGTTCGGCAACAAGCAGCAAACAAACTTTGGAAGTGAGACGGAACGTGAATGTGTGAAATGAGTAATCGAGGGCTACAGCAAACGGCTTTCTTAGATTGTTTTCTCATGACATATTGACAGCATGGAAATAATATTCATATTTTTTCCTCAGTTTTCTGTTAAGATAATGATTCTTTATTTGTCCTGAGGGGGGACTTCGACATTCCCAACTACCAGAGAAAAGGAATTACTAATAATATAGGAAATTATTATAAGAGCACTTAAAAATGTGAAAATATGAAAACGCTAACTTATACTATAACGCTAACTTATAACTAATAAATTATTATTATTTTGACCTGTTTATATTGTAAAGTCTAACAACAGGGTGGTCTCACATGCAGACCACCATGTCATGAAATCAAGTGAATCAAAATAAAATCCTAACAACCAGTTCCGGAACCTAAGTTCACAAAATCCTGAAGGAACTGAGTGTTGAAAGTGCCGTGTTTTGTGGAGAGGTTTCAAGTGTAAAACAGTATAGATGGGGTTTTCAACCACGCTGGCTGTGTAACATGTACTTCTTGTGCATCTGATGGAACAGTATGATATGAGCAGGAAAGGGCCCCATCTACATTAGTCTCTCACATTTATCTGATCTCAGAGATGCTTGTGGGGGTTATAGCCTCTTGCCTGTAGGTACATTCACATTGACTCTGGACATGACTCTGACCAAATGGACAAAAGCAGGTAGAGTCAGTCTAGTTTTGAGTGAGGGCTATTTTGAAATGTATTTTTAGAAAAAAAGAAGGAGTTCAATGTCATCTAAAAAGCCCATTCAGTAAGCAGAACAGGGCACCTTAAAAATACATGACAATTACTGAACAGAGCAACTTCATGATTTGGGATTTCTGCATCAGGTATGAAAAGGGTTCAATATTTTAAACACGCACTGGAGTCAGAGAAGCAAGAAATACAGGATAGGTCCATTTTAATAAACCATGTATATTCATTTCTCGGAATGTGCTGTTATTTGTTGTCACTGCTGGTTTGTTGTTGTTGTGCACATGGGTGGAAATTAAGAGAAAGGCTGTTGCATGACATTAGGTGAAAAGAGTTTTTGGTTTTTTATGTATTCATTTATTTTTTTTAATGCAATATGATGCCAGATGCCTTCTGTTTCTGTGCTTTGCCATTGCCTCACGGGCATCATTTCCTTTTGAGATTTTTAAACATCAAATGACGCTGAGATCCACGGTGTAAAATACAAATTAATTTATTGACATATTTATTCATTCATTTATTGTTAATATTTTAATGATGTATGTCAGTTTAATGTATACATTTGTTTGGATTCCATCCACCACACAAGTGATGTTCCAACCCTAAAGCGTCAAAAAATACATTTATTCCAACCCTTCATTTTGGCCCCTTTTTAAAACTTCTGTTTCGATTTGCTTGTTTCTTTATTGCCCTCGCAGCTTCTCTGATTTCTGCTCTACAAAGTCAAGGCATACTGCTTTGCCAAGATAACTTAAGTGTGCGATTATAATTTCAACATTTCCGTTTTCTTAACACCACCTGACAAATTCAGTGAATAAATTGCTCAAATTAACAACTGCAGAAAAGATATCCTTCACAGAAGCAGTTGATGTTTTTGATGTATTGTATTTGCCTTGAAGTTCCAGGGGTCTTTTGAAAGTGTCTTGAGTGTAAGGCCCTTATCATCTCCTCTAATGCATAGGTAATCATATGTGTGTCACATCCAGAGCTGACAGGCCAATCATGCGTCCTTTCCAAACATGAAAAACATCCTTTTAACTATCGTATTTTCTGCCAGTGGGCTGTTTGTGATGGACAGCCTGGAAACTCTGTGACACTGATGGCGAGCTGTGCGAATCATTTCCATGAGTAAAATATCAAGGCTCTGACAGACACCAGCTCTTAAACACGTAGCCACCATGCACTTACACAGAGACTTGCACACACCATGGTTCATACACGAAAAGTGTTTCCTTTTTCGCCTTTGTGTCTAAAAGAGTTTTGCTTTCAAGTGCCAAAAGGATTGCACAGTAGAGTGCCTCTTTACAATGTGACACATGATTCATCTGTAGCAGAGTAAACCAGTACTGAGGAGCACCATGTCTGCAGATACAACCAGAATTAATCTGTGTTTGAAGCCCAAACGCATTGGATTTGCAGATGGATAATTTATCTTGTTATCTTGTCAGATAACAATAATGCCATGTTTGAAAAAAAAAAAGTGTTTCGTATACATTTGTTTTGCATCTGATAACGTGAATGTGTGAAATGAGTAATTGAGGTCTACAGCAAACGGCTTCCTTACATTGTTTTCTCTGTCATTATAGAATTGGATGACATATTGACAACATAGAAATAATATTCAATAATACACTAATAAATTATTATTATTTTGACCTGTTTATTTTGTAAAGTCTAACAACAGGGTGGTCTCACGTGCACATCACCATGTCAATAAAATGATATCAAGTGAATGAAAATAAAATCCTAACAACCAGTTCCAGAACCTAAGTTCAGGAAATCCTGAAGGAACGGACTAATGTTCAAAGTAATTTATGTTGTTATCTTGTTATGAAGATGATGAAGATGTCATGATTGAAAAAAAAAAGGGTTTTGTATAAATTTGTTTTGTATCTGATGCTTAAATTGGTTTCTGTGTCTGTCACCTTTTTTCCTTTTTAATTTTTTTCCACATTCAGATTACAATGCTCAAATGCCCCATTGATTGTTTGGTACTTGTTCTCTATGCATTTTCTTTTTGTGCATATCTGGCTTCAGGATTGTGGACAATATTTGTACTTTCATAATTAGGTAACCTACAACTCCCACGTCAGGCAGTGCAAACTGTTACAGCTCAGAATTGAAACCTTTAACCGACATATGAGCCATTCTACGATGGGGGTTTCCTCATCTTGAGAGTTTCTGTGTAGAAGATCTGTTCAGCTGCATTTTGGGCCTCCTCCTCCTCCAACTGCCAAGTCTTTGAAACTCCTCGTAGATTCACTTCAAGCTTGTGGCACCATTCCTCGGTGTGGAGACATCTTCAAGAAAGAATTCTCTCTGGTAAAAACACGGATGTGGACCCCCTCAGGGTTTGAGGTGTTCTCTGGTGATCAGGTATCTGGCTGCCCATCTTATGAATTTTGACTGACACAGCTCGCAGGATTTCCGGGTTGCTGGGTCTTGTAGGACTGTGGTAACCAACCAATTGATTGGGATCAACCAGTAGATCGCTGTCCCATTGTCAATTGATCGCAAGCAGTCATGATGACAGCTCGTCCCATTCTATGTGGTGCAGTGCTATGTTACTGATAAAGCTGCTCCCTGCATACGCGTCATTCGCACCTTCGGACATAATGACACAATGACGGTCGACACAAACACATCTTCAAATTGTTCTTAAGCTTGATGCTCCTCTAATCTGACCACACAGCTTCCACTTCAAACCGCAGCGGCAGAGACATGATGAGCTCCCTAAAACTAAATTAAAATAGATGAGTATTCCTTGTCCCACAATGGGGAAATTCCACATTCAGATGAATAACTAGCTTTAAATAATAGATAGGTAGGCTGAATGAATTCACATTTCATGATCATTGAGTAGTACAGTTGATAATTCATAAATATAGATTCATCTTACGGCTGCTTTGATAATGTTGACCCTGGGTGTGCTTGCATTCGACATCCTTTTCTAAATCATCTTCAGACGAAATATGCTATAATATGTTTGTTGTGTTCAAAAGCACTGAGAAGCCCTCTCCCCCATCTCCCTTTAACTCCAATAAAAGTCATCCACCAACGTTGCTACAAATGCATTAGTTACCATATTTCAGCATCTCACTGTATATTATGTGGTTTGTTTGTATTCTATATGGCTGTATCAGTTTGGTATGTGTTGCAAATGCTTTGTTGAAAGGCTCATGCTGACAAGGTGAATGGCATGCTGAACTAAAAAATCTCGACACACTCAAAACAGTAGATCCCCAGGTAAAAGGTGGTTGGGGACCACTGTTCTTGCCCTGGCTTCACCATTCACCACAAAACAGGTTGTCCTTGGCATTAGTGCAAGGCGGTGGCATCATAAGGAAGGTGCTGCAATGCCATCTGCTGGGTGGCAAGCACTTGATGTCTTCTCAGAGAGTGTGTAAAGTCAGGCCATAAAGGTAGAGTCAAGGCATAAAAACTTATAAATAAGAAAATATGAATACCACTTTTAGTTTCTAAAAAATCTCAAAATGATTCCTGTTATTAAACTGAATTTTTTTGTGGACTTCGTGGATTTTTTTGTATCATATCGAGTGGCATAGGTCCCTTGAGAATGAGTGAGACACATAGAGTATGCCCTGCAAACTGTGAACTGCCAACCTGACCTGTCCCGATTCAATTTCCTCACCAGCTATCACCCCTCCGAGCGCTTGGAGGCATTCAATGTGCATTGACAGAACATGATTCGCATCATGAAATGCTTCTGATATGTTCTTTTCCCAACAGCCAAAGTAAATAGAAATGACATGGCTTCTAAACTGCTCTCAAGCAGATGAGCCTGCAAGACAAGGCACGCAGTATAGGGAGCAAATTCATTCTCTATATGGTATGTTAAGAATGGGCCAACGTGCGCTAAAGCTTGAATAACAAATGAGTGTTGCGGAGGATTTGGCTAATCAGCTCAACCAGCCGCCGTCTTGGGACAAGTCTCGTCACCAGATAGCAAAGGGGACCCAGCACTTGAACTATAGACACAGGCCCTAATTAACAGCAGCCACAAATGAAAAGCAGCTGCCGATAATTACATAATTAAAATACCTTTCAGGGGGATGAAAAAGCATCATTTCTGCAACCGTCGTCATAAATCTTGAGCTGTCCAAGCTCATACTTGCAGGCTGAACTTTTCCCGAGCAGGTTAATGCATTACTCGTAAAAAACATAGTATACCTTTGTGCTTTTCTTGGACCTGTTCAATAACACTAGACGCGCTGGGAGGGTTGACAGACCACTCGGGCCAAGGCTCTCCCAAAGCTTGCAAGTCACGACAAGCCACACCTTCAATTTCACACGACAAGGATGTTGTTTACCTGAGAAAACCCTCCATATAAGGCTTAGTTTTACAAATGCATATACAGTGGCGCATCACAGCGAGAGCGACAGACAGACAGACAGACAGAGGGAGAAAGACAGAGAGCGAAAGCATGGGGTATGGCACTCACCTTCAGCCGACAGCGCGAGCTTGTGTCAGAAATGATTAATAGTGTTATTTTTCAAAATTATTTAGACACACAAATAATCTGATTCAATGATGGGCAATTACCACGTGTTGTTATAGATATTTTACACTGATGAAAGCTTTAATTTGTTTTAAGAGCACTTACTGGGGTTAGAAAAGCCACACTGCTCTCCCTCATCAATCATGTGTCACTTAACACAAGTGTTATATAATGAGATGAATATAAATGCTCACTTAAACACACACTACCTGACAGCTGCCTTTTGGCTGTCTCCTGTTTTTTACTCAGAAATGAATTGTAAGTAGGTTTCTGACAAACAAAATCTTGCTGCCACATAAAAGCTCCCTCATGCTGAGGGGACTCAGAAGCAGAGCTGCTTTTCAAAATCAGACAGCAGAAAATAAAAGCCTTCTCGTCTTGGTGAGTAATTTGAGGAAATGGCTGTGTTTCGGAGGAGTAGCATCATTTGGGATAGAGCAAATATGTGGAAAAAGAAGGGGAAAGTGGAACAGAGCAGTGTTTCATGAGTGATAGTTTTACTTTATATTGATGATTTTAGTCTTAGATCGGTACATCAGCAACAACTTCTCTTTTCTCCAACTATTGAAGAATGAATCAGTACAAGATTCTTTGATTACTGGAAAATATTGTTTTTTTTTTAATATAATCATGGAATATTGAAACTATTGCTGAAACTATTTAAACTAATTTTAAACCTAACTATCAAAGCATTACTTGAATACTGCAAGCCTCCGTGCATGATCTGTGAAGTACGCTGAAGTACGTTTTTTCACATTCTGGATGTATGGTGTGAGTACACAGCACTGATGCTTTGACTTCTTTTACTACTTCACTTAACCTTTAATGTCTTCTAGGTCAGTAAATTATGTAATATTCGATAATAGAGGTCCTATTAGAATAACTTTTATTGTTCTTCTTGTTTTTATTATTGTTACTTAAGTATTTATTTGTTCATTTTAAGTATACATATTTTGGTCTTTCAGAGCAAAGAATACTGGTCATACAGAAACCGTGTTTATTTTTACAGGATAAGGAACCAGCAGCGTGACATTTCCTTTAATTCACCAAATCTCACCAGATTCTAGATATAATGTGTATAAATGTAAATATTAAGATTCTGCAAAGTACCCCGTCAGGAAGCTGTGTTAACCACAATGTTTTCAAGAGTGATTTTTTTATTCTTTTTTATGTTTACTACTATTTTTAAAAAATCCATTTTATTTATTGCATTCAGAGTAAGATTTGATTTGTTAAAAGTTTGGTTGGAAATGAAAAAATGCCGTAATGACATCATCATGACATCACTATTACCAGCAATGCTTCAGGTTAATTTTCAAAAGTGGCTAGGCAAAAAAATAAATAAATACAATTTCTATTAACTCAGTCTAAAGTGCGTCGGAAGTTCATTGTTTAATACCCTTGAGGTATTTGGTGAAGATACTGCGCTTATTCTCTTTGTGTACTGAGAAAGGTCAAGGTTTTGCAAAGTAACACCATGGTTATGGTTATGGCAACAGGACCAACACAGGCAGTGTTTTCTTTTCCACAAGCCAAGGTTACTGTGTAAAGAGTTCAAAAGGTTGTGTGAAGCTTTTCTTTTTTTCATTTTTTTCATGACTTCTTGTGAAGAAGTAGTTTACATTTTGAACCCAGTCAGCTCACTATAAATGACTTCTTTGCCTGTTTTACTTTAACAGTCTTTGTTGACACAGCAGCAAGTTGTCCCATAATGATAGACCTGATTGGGACTACGAGTGTGTTCGAGTGCATTTAAAGTGACTTGACAGACTTCAGGGTTAAGATGTTCTGAATTAGATTTGAATTACAACCGCTGACTGCCCCTGTCAAAGTTAATTACTGCTGACAGTGGCCATGTGAATGTGTCTCAGTTGCTCATAGGCAGAGTTTGACAGAGAACTTAAACAGAGAAATACTCCGAAGTCATCATTTTAAAAATAATGTTATAGTGTTCAAGGGTAAGGAATGTGAATTTGCTTTTGAGTCGCTGAGTCCCTGTTTGGCACAACGTTCACGTTCGTTACATCTACGCAGAAGAAAGCCGATGAAGGATTTGCATAGAGCTCAGAGCTCAACACATCAAATTGTTTTAGCTTGGATAGCTTTTAGTTCAATCTGCAGATGTTTAAACTCACTCACTGTGACACAGTAATTGGCTGGATAAACGGGTATCCCTAAACAACAGTCAGAGTACCCAAGAAAAATGAAAGGTCGATGAAATGAATTAAAATTCTTGTGTGAGAAGGTGAAAATAAACAGCATGCCTGAAATGGCACCAACAGTCCTCTGAGAGCAACTCTGCGATTTCTCAGGCACATGAAGAACTAAGAAGGGACATTTTCTAGCTCTCTGTTTAGTCAGTATTTAAGGCTTTATTCTGTATGGTTTTATATTTTGTTGCGGGTAGTTTTTTTTTGTTTCTGTAACAAAAGGTTTGCAAAATACCCACCATCAGAAATATGTTTGAACTTTAATCCTCTCCGATCGATTCTATAAATCGTTATTATTAATGTGTTGCTGAAGGATAGTGCTTATCAGTGAGAGCAGACTTCAATCTACAGACACCATGTGATTCCTTGAGAGTGCTTGGCTGTTTCCTCTGCCTCTCAACATCTTAAAGTGGCCATGTCATGATGCATAGTGGGGCCTCCTTTAGTACAACCATCCCCCTACAATGCCACAGGGCACCATTGACCTGTGCAACTTTGTCCCTCCTTTGGAGAATTGGTGTGCATTACATATAGCAAGTGCAAATTAGGTTAATGAGAGCCAATGTAATTTCAATGCAAAACCATTCAGGTAAGCAACAAGTGCGGAAAACAAGGACTGTGCCAGATATGCTGACCCTCTATCTATCACGTCTCGCTGGAAAAAGCAGCAGCGTGATCTTTGTGTATTGAAGTGTTGCTGGTGGGGTCTGGAGCGAGCTTAGCTAATTCCTGTCTTGACAAGTGCAGGGGGGGAGGGGGGGACGGGGGGTTGATAGTAGACCTAAAATGCCTTACCATCTGAAAGCACTTCATTAAGGGCCTCCCCATGCAGCAGCTTTGTCCCAGCTCTTCTGGTAAGGCATTAGACTGCTAAGGTTGAAATGTGAGAGGCTTGAGCCAATTCAGCTAGAATTTGTGGCTTGATTTGGTCTGTTTAAACCTCATCATCAGGCGGCAGGTCTCAGCTTACATTGCTGCCTAAGACTCAGTGATCGGCAAATTAGCTGCGATGCAGTTTAAGGATATTGCCCAAACAACTGGGTGGGAGTTTATAAGGATTACTTTGTCTGAAACAATTCAGCTCGAGAGCCTGCAATGAGGGAATATGCAGAAAAGAGAGAAGTTAAACAGCACCAGATGTTTCTGCATCTTCAATTTCCACTGAAAAAGACTGGACTTTAAGCCACTCCACTCCATGGCTGTTGAGAATGAATAGGCATGAGACAAGAAAGTTAACTGTAAAATGTCCATCACAGGCCACCAGATGTGCAACGACCTCACTGGATCATCACTCGGAGACAGACACATTGCTTTGAGTCCCGTCTCACAGTCACCGCTGCGTCATATGACAAAGCCCCTCTTCAATAGAGATTATCTGGATGCTCAGGCAGATATAGGGTCAGACTCAATACTGAAACTGCTTCCATGTAGGAAAGAAAAGGTACAAAGGTACGAGTCCATGAGACTACAGTCCAATTTACATTCACTAAATCATTCATTCTCATTGCACTTTACCAACTTCTATAGCATTATTTCAAATAACAGATGTTCATTTCTACGTAAAGTGCTTGATTTTTTGTTTAACAAACAGGATTTTTGCGTGATCGATTGCTAATTGAAATTAACTTTTGCTACCACTTTTGTAGTCAAGTTCTCATATTTGTCTTGCTCTGGTATAAACTTGCATTCACACATAGTCTGACATAGTGGAAACTTTGAGCTCAACTTTCCACTGCAAAGTCTGGGTGCTATCCTATTTCATATATGTTGCTGAGATAATAACTTCAGCGTCTCTCACAGAGAGGCTGACCATTACAAGTGTCGTGTTGATGTGAAGGGCAGGTATTTTTGATACTTTACTGCCTGGTGAGCGTTTCCCTTGTAGTGACATCCTCAGTACGGAATTTCCCACAACCTCATATCAGGCAAACGTAAAAAACCTATTAATAATAATCAACATTTTTATGTTTTACAGCATTATCACACACACAAGGGGGTTTCCCCAAAATTGGTCCTCACTGGGATACATAAACACACACACACATCTAGGCCCCACACATCTATAACCCTTTGTCCAGCCTCTCACCATAAACCTAACCATTCAAAACAAATGGTTTACACTATCCACAGTTCTTAACTTATTTTGAACTCCCACAAAAGGAAAATGTTCTCATAAGTCTATGTATTTCCAAGAATTAGTCCCCACAATTGTACAGTAGCTGGACAAGTGCACACACACACACACACACACACACAGACAGAAAGACAGAGAATCTTCATGTAAATATTCTAATAATGCTTTGCATAATGAAGGGAAGAGCATCAATGAGAGCATCATTGTAATTATATTTTTAAATCTAAATTGACAAAAACATTGCATAAAATGATGATAGCCCCCTGTATATTCATATGACCATGTCTTCATTTCAACTGAGTGTCATATTTAATGGAAAATCAAGGCATGGAATTGTGTGTTTTTAAACAGGTGAATCGTGATTTAAAATCGACAATTAGCTAGATTTCTTGAGCGAGGTGTACTGAGGTGGAGGTGGGATGTCTCCATCATAAAACCTGAATTTTCTATAAAACATTATTAGCAGTGTAATGAGGGTTTGTTTTCACGGCACCGCCAGAGTGCCCTGCTCCCATGGTCGGAGTGTCTTTCTCATCAGAGAACCTAATATCATACTTTCACACAGCGGCTCTCTCGCTCCAGTCCAGCTGGCTTCTACTATATTTAAAGTCAGAGTGATTGAAAACCTGCTGATGATGGCATATTTCTCATTTAGGTTCAATCAACCAGATATGGTGTCAAACCAAACCGCAGATGATTATCATCCTCACAGGAGCAAGCATGGAAAACGACCTACAGAGACACGAAATAGACCAAGCAGGTGCAGAAATTAGATTGTTAATTATGAGGGTCTCTTACCTTGCTCCCGCTGTCTTCATCCACCCGTGGGCCCAAACCTCATTTCAATATTTGTTTCTCATAAACAGAGGGGGGGAGCAGCACGAGTGTTTGAGGGCTGGAGGAGGACTCACTCTGGAGGGTCTTACCTTCTTTTACAGGCTGTTTGTCACCATGAGAAATTATAAACCACAAAACAAATAAATCAGAGGAAAAAATACATCAAGGTCAAATAATATATTCATTCTAGATCTTCTCCTACACATCCTCATATACACATCTTAAAAAAAAAAAGAATATATATATATATTTATATATAATAACTGAAATGATTTTGAACTAAATCTTCTCCCTGCATTGTCAATAATTCTATGCAATGACTATGCCGTGGGTTGTGCAGATTAGTGTCCCGCGGTGAATGATGCGGAATGAATCACACCTCATTTTTGCAGTGCACAGTGCAAGCAACATCGTCAATAGGTGCAGGATAAATGGACCCGCTGACACATAAAGCCTGCAGAGTTTCCACGCAGGCAATAAGTCATGATTAGCGACGGCAAACCCCTGACCCCGTGCTGTTCCTGACACGGCTGCATTTTAGAGCTTGAAATGCAAACTTCACTTTAATGAACCTTTACTGTACTGATCCCGTACAGGATGAAATACAACAATGCAATCTCGTTGTTGAAAGGAGTTGTTATATTCGGTGAAATATTTCTGTAGTTACGCGTCACGCCGATCCTGGAAAACGCCTCTGCGGTTACTGCCATCTTGTGGTCATCAATGGTCTCTGCAGTTGCTTCCATGTTGCTATGCAGGACTAGCAATACATTGAATAAGACTTCAATAAAATGCAAAAAAAAAAAATGGTTGGGAACGAGCACAAACAAATAGTTTCCTTTTCTGGGTGGGAAAAATGCATGTATGTAATTAAGTTGAAACGCTGAAGCCACTCTCTGCTTTCGAAGGGAAATTCTCTTCAGGAACTTTACAAAGAAGGCAATATATAGGGTGAATATGACACGCACCAGACTGCCTTTGAGTTTGGTTGAGATGGCAGAACATTGTTGTTAGACACCACTAAACATGCGTTTTCATAGTGGACATTAAATAGACAGGTTGGCTAGTGCATGACAAAAATGTTGAAGAGATGATCCACATTTTATCATCTGTCACCAATGAGCGCAGCCCCAATTTGTGAATGAAAAAAAATTGAGGAAAATATTCAATAATGATAAAAGAGATGTGAGATAATGTGTATATCCAGAAGGACACAAACGTGATTAAATGGCAGTTGAGAAGACAAAAATGTCTTTTTTTTCAAATGCGATTGCATTATACTGAACTCGCAGAAACCACGTGCCAAAATTCATTCTTCGCAGTCCTGAGTTGAAGAAATCATCTTGACCAGGATCTCGAAGATCGCACCATACACATACATATATACCAAATAATAATAATAACAATAAATTAAATACACCATCTTTACAAACAGTATTGATACTGAATAAAATGAATAAAAACAAAAACAAAACAATGCCCCGCAGCCCAATGTAAAAAAGCAGTTAGACACAGAAACTTCAGAATGTATACACTGCCCTTCACTGGCGTCTTTTTGGAAATCATTTTAATACTGAATAAAAGGTATAACAACAATACTCTGCGGGCGCCTGCTGCTGCTGCCCACTGTAAAACAGCAATTGGACGCAGAAACTTCAGAATATATACACTGCCCTCCACTGGCACCAAGCCATCTGTAAGGTGCATTCTAAGAAAAAAAAGAGAAACAAGCAGAACAAATAGTTTGTGTATGTGGGCCACGCAAATAAATAATAATTGCTAATAAATGATGCTAACTGCTGTGCAGAATTTCTTCAGTTTCAAACTCAGTAGCATGTTCATCTACTATTCAGAGGTAGCGCCCCACAACAGGAATTAAACAGCACACCCAAGTGGTCATAAGATAAATTGCAACTTTCACTCAACCGACATTAAAAAAATACAGATAGAAATTAATTTCATTAGACGCAACATGTTAATTATCAGTTTTTACACAATTCAGGAGTGTTTCTTTAAAATATATATAATTTAACAAAATAAATACTTATAAAACATAGCGTCACAATGCCTGTTGTGCACTTCTAGTGTTCTCTTGAAAAATGACCCCTGTTTTGATGTTGAACAGCACTTATAATATACACGCTTGTTGTTTTCCTACAATCTGTGTTTCTGACTTGAAATATTGTGATTTACAGTCATCCGGATGTCCCTGTTATCGTTATCCATGGTCTGCAGAGTGACTCAGTAACCTCTGAACTGGATGCTGAGGTCAAGTGAGGGCAACCACTCAGCTTGTTTGCTTGCATTTAGCTAGTGCTAATGCTAATACACGAACAGTTCATTTTTGTGCATGAACACATTGTCCCAAAACAAAATGAGCAGCTGGGTGAGATTCAGCTTACATACATACATACATACATCCTCTATTAAGCCTATCCCAGCAGTCATTGGGCGAGAGGCAGGAAGACACAGGGCACACACAGTCACATCATTCACACACACACACACACACACCTAGGGGCAATTTTAGAGTGTTCAGTTAAGCTAGTGAGCATGTCTTTGGTCTGTGGGAGGAAACCGGAGAACTCAGAGACCCACACGCACACGGGGAGAACATGCAAACATGCGAACCCACAACCTTCTTGCTGCAAGGTGAGAGTGCTAACCACAACGTGTCCTGTGTATAGAGAACAACGTTTCTTACGCTATAACTAACAATATATATATAAACAGTCTTTACTTTAGAATAGTCCTTGTATCTGTCATACTTTCAGGTTTGTCTGAATGTTTTCATTTCTTGTATGTATACACAGTATATGTGACATCGAGTTAAGGCGTTTATTTGGGTTTGGTGCCACCTGTTGATACATTTGAAGTCGCTGAGGGGAGAAAAGGTTATGCTATGTGGAAAACGACCAGCAGGTGGGAGCAGCAGACTTTGCTCAAGAACTTGCCTCGCCTGGCATATCTGGTTCTATTTCATATGCGCTCCGCCCTCTAACGGCCTTTGCTATTGGTTAATCCACATCGAGGCACTGGCCTCGGCCTGAGACTTCTCCCCCATGCCCGCCACTCTGCTCCTTTTTTCATTCTGCCTGAGACCGTTCCTGTGGAATTTGTGCTGCGTTTTTGGGTGAGTCGGACTAGCACGACGCCTGTGTTGTCTGCTTGGGCCAGGACCACCTCAAATTGCTAGACTCATGCCCCGCCAGTCTGGCTCTTCCAGGAGAAGAATGCAGCAGGCAGGCAGGACTAGCGCGCAGGACAGCGGCCCAGCCTCCTCAACCCGCTCCCAAGCCAGCTCCTGCGAAGCTGATTTGGGCAGACGCCACGGATGAGGATGAGGTCCACATAAAAATCTTCCCCAACGACGACGACGAGGAGGATCTAGTGACAATGGAAGAAGGTGAGTGCACTCCAGCGGGGCCCAGCCAGCGCATGTAGGAAATGCCCAGCCTCAACTAGGTGGCAGCGGAGGTACTAGGAGTACCACTCCCCGTCCCGCCCGAGCCCAAGGAGGAAGACTTCTCCATTTCCCTGTACGGCAGGGCGCGGCTGTGGACCCACTCCGACAAAGACCCGCAGGCACCCTTGTCCATCAAGGTCCCGCCTCGAGGCTACGCCCTGTACTCGATGGCGTCAACACCACCAGAGGGCTGCCTCCTCCGGGTGACACGTTTGGTTTTTGTCTGGCCCCCTTGATCACTCTTTGGACCAGAGCGAAACAACGAAACCCAGAGGAGAAAGACTGCACCACCGCAGTCTTCCGCGGCCGAGCCTATTCATGTGGCATGCACGTTCAGATGCTGGCCAACAACATGACCTTCCTGGCGGCTGCCATGGACCGCTCCCTTTCCCAGAAGGACAAGCTAGAAGGTTAAGGTAGAACTTCGACGGGTCCAAGTTACGGCAGCGGCTTTTCAAAAAATGGCACTGGCCACCTCGGTGGACGGGCAGCGCATTCAGATGGCGGCTCGCAACCTTTGGCTGTCCAAGACCGGCCTCAAGGATGCTGAGAAGAGGAATCTAATCGGCACGCCTATCTCCGATGACACCGTCTTCGGCTCCAACGTCTCCGAATACCTCCAAAAGCTGGAGACCAAGAAATCTTCTGAGCACTTTCGATTCTCTCAGTGTGGTCCAGAGTCCTCGTCCTCCGGCTGCAGAGAGAGCTTCAGATGCAGAGAAGTCTGGGTGGAGCCACCTCAACTCCGCGACCCTGACCAGCCTTTCACTTCATCCGCTGGCCCTTCCCCAGCGCCGAGGGGCAGATCCTCTGCTGTCAAGAGACAACTCCCTGCTTCTTCTTTCAATAAAGCATTCCAACGATACTCCCTGTCTTCAGGTATGTAGACAATGAATGTTGACAATCAGACAACTGCTCGAGTGTGTCAGACCAGGAGACTGGATGACCTCCATGGATCTGACGGACACATACTTTCACGTCCCCATCTTGCCACGCCACAGGCGTTACCTGCTCCACGAACCTTTTCAAAGATAGTGGATACAGTGCTGGAGCCGCTCAGATCATCAGGTATAAGAATGCTGACTTATCTGGACGACTGGCTCATTCTGGCGGCTTCGAGAGATGAAACGCATCATCACACGGCAATTGTGCTGCATCACATCAAATGCCTGGGCTTTGCCGTCAACCTCCAGAAGAGTGCACTGCAACCCAGCACTTGCGCTCAGTATCTGGGGATCCTCCTCGACTCACGCTCCATGACAGCGCGGCTGCCAGACCAGAGATTATCAAAACTACTGCACCCAGTTGCGGCAGCAAGAGGAGGAGGTCAGAGGATGAGGTTTAGGCTTGCTTCGGGGTCCCATTAGGACCTGTTTGCGTCAAAGGAGAACTCCAAGGCCCCTCTGTGGTTCTCTTTGAGTGCGTCGGACAACCCTACTCTCGGGGTGGACGCTCTAGCTCACGCAACTGATGATGATGAACAGACTGATGAGTCAGCATGGTGACGGGTCCACCGTGGGCAATTCTGCACACTCGGGCGGCACTAGTACAGGTTCAGGGTCGGATCCGATCCCGCCCAGTGCTAGGCCGCCCCCTCAAGGGGTGCAGGTCATACGGTGCTCGTACCCCAGCAACTAATAAACTCTACACCTCCAAGTGGGGTGTATTTTCTAGCTGGTGACAGCTTTTGCCATCTCGCTGCTCTATTGCCGAAGAGACGGCTCTTCTCCTGGTCTTAGCTTCAGCTAAGAGAGTGGGCGACCTGACAGCTTTGTCACTTAGCCAAAGGTGCATGTTGTTTGGTGAAGGCCAGACATCTGTGATGCTTCATCCAAACCCAGTTTTTAGACCGAAGGTTACCGTATTTTCCGGACTACAGAGCCCACCAGAATATTAGCCGCACCCACCAAATCTAAGAAGGAAATTGGATTTTTTTCATACATAAGCCGCACCAGTCTATAAGCCGCGGGTGCACTGTTGCTGTCTGTGCCACAGAAAATGAAAGAGGATCACTTCTAGTGATCCTCTAGTACTAGTTTTGAAAATGGGGTCCAGTGTCGAGACTGACTCATGAAACAATCTTGCCAATGTTCTGAACACCAGTCATGAACTCCTCACATCTTATTTACATTTAAAGTGTTCAAAAAGCGCTGTTTTCACCCTCCAGTAGATCGTCTCCGTTAGCAGAGCTGCGGACACGTGGGTGAAAACAGCGCAATTTGAGCGCTTTAAAGGTAAATAAAACGCCCGTGTTGTCATCGGTTTGATGTGACGAGGCTCAATATTTTTGCAAGCAAAGAGCATGCTCATTAGACTGTAAAAACTAGGGATGCTCCGAGAGACAGGGAGAGCACTCAGCTGAAGGAGCTGTCTTCAACCTCTTTCATGAAAGTTCTCACTCTGGACGTTAGCAAACGTTTCAGCCAATCAATCAAAGTCTCAGGCTGAGGCCAGTGCCTTGATGAGGATTAGCCAATGGTGATGGCTGTTAGCGGGCTAGGCACATATTCATAGAACCTGGGTTACAAGAGTAACCAACATTTACGCATTGTGCTCAGAACTGCATGTTGATTACATAGAGTCCGTTGAAACAAATTTAACTCGGAATATGCAATTTGGGGATTACACATTGAGTTGTGCTTCTGTTTTTGTTCTATAGTTCACCTTGTACTACTAATTTCTGAAGTGTGGTTTCAACATAGCAAGGCAAATATGGAACCAAATACCACAGAGAGTTCTGTAGTTGAGAGAGAAATTGAAGATATAGAAAGTGAAATTGCAAATTTAGAGGAAAAAATAGAATTAGAAAAAAATTGAAGGATTGAAGACCGCATTGGTGAAGTCTTTGCGGAGCTTGAGATAAAGAAGTCAGGGTTTCGAACATCAGTGCTGAGACATGGTGAAAGGGTGAAGAATACCACAGAAAAAATTCTTGCACTCCACAAGGATGAAATTGCATAAAGCAGTAGCGCCTCCAGAAATTTTTCATAGCAGTGGCGAGATGGGGCCACTTAAAATCTTGGGATGAAAAAACTAAAGCTATAATTTCAGGATTTTATCATACTGTTGTAGTAAGCAGGCCAGTAGAAAAATATCAGAAAGACATAAGGAAATGACAACTGATAAACTTTGGTTTATTTTATTATATTTAATGTTACTATGATCTAATGTGCATAGACTAATAACAGTACAGTTCACACTTTGAGTTCCACAACGACCCTGTTTTATTTTGTGATGTAGATATTAGGCAAAACAATCACTGGGCAAAAGAAGGTACAAATAAAAGAAAGAACAGGCTTTACAGTATGCTTCAGAGCTGTTTTTGGCAAACACATCCACAAAGTCATCAAGATTTATGGCCTTAGCCCTTCTTGATTCTACACCGCGCATCAGTCATGGTACTTCTCAAGGTAATTTTGACAGACTTTAGCATAGAAATGATGCAGTGCTCACAGGTAATGCAAGTGCAACATCTGGTGGAAGACCTCCTTATATGGGTCCAGAAAGACAGTGAGCTCTATTAATGCCTTTCGTGTTTCCTGGCCACTACTTTGTTCCTCGCTTAAGTTGGGGGATCTCATATTGGAGATCCTCAGTCCTGCAGTTGTACTGTGAGGCAAAAGGAAACACTACATCTTTCTCACAAAACGTGGCGCTGCACGGATTCAAGGCCTGTATCCCTTTCATTATGACACAATTCTCTTTCGAAAATCTTCTCTTCACCTCAGAGAGAAGCACATCAATAACTGGAATGAATGAACCTGTCTCAATTCAATCGTATTATTGTACAGCTGGCCAGTAATTCCACAGCGAATGGTGGGGTTTTAAAATAATTAAAAGCCTTTGTTGAGTTGTAATCACATGTAGTGTACTCTTTATTTTCCTATTATATCATGAAAACTGTTGTCATGGGATTATTTGGGGTCACAACTTGGGGGCGCTCTTGTTATGTTGCCAAGTCACCATCCAGTTTGGTGGAAGTTGGAACTGTGAATAAATGTTGATACCTCGTGTGAGTTTTCCTTTCAGCTTTCAGCTATCACAAAAATGATATGTTTATTATCCGACTGGGGAAGGAAGTTGCACTTACGTCACGGACCGAATGCGTTATTTATTGATCATTTGTATCAAATACATTTCGACGCCTAACAGTATTATCGGATATTTAAAATCGTATCAACTGCATTCAAAGAAAGTTAGATTTTTCCGTTTTGCTGAATGACGCTTCGTTCTCCGTCACTGACGTCAGCTGAGGCGCAAGCGGACCATTTCAAACCTCCCAAGGCGTAGTTTCTATTTTTCATTCTGTTTAAATATGTACACGTTTTGTGGACGCCGACGTTTGAACACGTGATTTTGAGCTTTTGGATGGATAATTAAATTACACAAACACGTCGGAGTTTGACGTCATCATCCGTGGTCGACCAGAACAAAAACGTAGCGGAAAGTCACTTGGCTTCTCCTCTTTTTTTTTTGTTTATCATCTTCAGTTTCGTCTATTTAGAGTCTGTCAGTGATTTTGTAGAATTGCAATACTGCGTTCGCTGTTGGTACTGTCGAAGCTTATTTTGTTCTCCGGGAGTTGCCATAGTTGGCAGGGGGGTGTTTATGTTGGACTGCGCGGGTTTTTGGGTCGTGTCAAACGGAGACTGAAGGCACGAGTGAAGTTGTTTTCTTACTGCACCAACAAACTTGGTCCTTATTGACTGCTGTCCCCGCCGGATACACCAAATACAACCCTTGGCTACATGACTACGGACACCAAAGACACGATTTTGACGTGAGTTATGTATTTATTCTATTTCTTAATATTTGAATTTATTTTGTTTGTTTTTTGATAACCTTTCCCCATGTCAATGGTTGTTACTATGGGGGTAACTTGGTTATTCTTTTCTTTTCTTCTTGCTGATTTGCATAGTCACACTCACTCGTGTTTAAAATCAAGTAGCCACTGATAAATTGTTATTCAGGCTGAACTCACTCAACTGAGGAGCATCATGGACGGCGACGATGTCTTATTTCTTGCTGATTTGCTGTTGGAGGAATGCAAGGTAGGCATTTAATGCTCTCATGATCTGTGATCTGAGACTTTCTGTAAATACCAACGTTTTCTAACAATATGTAATATTGTGTATTAGGTGACACTAACATTTTCCACGATCTTTATTTTAAGAATACTCAACCTAAAGAATCCTCAGAAGTGTCTGGACTGGACAAAGAAACATTTGTTTGGGTTGAGGAGGACGAGGAAGGGAATCCTATCCCAAAGAGGAGGAGAACAGGGAAGAAGCGGACAAAGAGTTCATCCTCAGGTGATTTGTGTTCACTAACGTTATGGTCTCTATTGCCTGTTTTTGGCTGACTACATTGGTAATGCGTCATTATAGAACTAATGTCAGTCAACCGCTTCAGTATTCAGTAGATTGAATTGTCATGCTTGTGGGGCTAACTATTTGAGAGGACACTGTCCTGGTGAGGACATTTCGCTGAATACAGGACATAATGTCACATCACAATGTTTATATGGTTCACTAGTCAGTATAAGTGGTTTAATGTAATGTGGCTGAGTGGTTAAGTTAATTTGGAGTCCTGGTAATGTTAGTAATTTGTTTTGGATTGTTAACTTTAGGGTGAGAGACGGGGGAAGCTTTGGGTCCATGAGTCCTCACATCGTCCTCACAAAACAAAAATATGTGTGTGAGTTACAAAACCAATGAAAACAATTATGTCAATTGTCAAGACCTTGTTATGGTTTGCCTTTTTAGAGAGCTCCTTCTCATGCAACCTTTGCACCACATTACCATCTGCTCCAAAGTGTAACCACAGTTCTGTGTTGGAGGATTGTTGGTCCCTGCAAAGCTTTCTGACCATTTTACGTTGTTATCTCACTGTTATTTCCCTGCTCTGCCAAATCTTTTCCACAGTGCCAGTAGCTGTAGAATGTTCCCCCCTGTGTAGACAAAAACAGCTAAAAGCGGCAATATAATTTCTTATAACCTTCTCCAAAGTTGTGCTTTAGAATTATACACAATTTTAATTCTTCTGAGAGCTTTTTTATGTTGCCAGCCATATTATAGATCAACAGTTGGTCAAATGTGACTTTTAGGTCTGTTGTTGTTTATGAATTTGCTCTGAAAAATTCAGGAAACTAATTTAAAAGTTTATGTGGTGTAAATCAGTCTTTTAAGGCTGAGTATCACTAGAACATTAGAAAGTTCTGTGTGTATACTAAAATCTCACTCTGATCATATTGTCTCTGTTCTACGATGGTTGGACAGATAAGCAGCCATCAACCTCCTCCACCATCCATCCGTCCACAACCTCTGCCAGCCAGCCACCAACCTCCTCCACCATCCATCCGTCCACAACCTCTGCCAGCCAGCCATCAACCTCCTCCAAAAGAGCCTCCGCAGGCCCACCGTAGTATGTAGTAATTACATCTTTGAGACTTATCTGCAATCCAATTACCACAATATCTGTTTTGGTTCATAAATTATTTTCCTCTGGATTTTCTAATGTAGACATTATAATATTTAGGTAAAGGCCTTTTTATAGTTCAGGTTGCTATGACAAAGTCAGACATGTCAGAGATTAGCATGTTATGGCATGGTTTTAATTTGCACTCGATGTGCCATTTGTTTTTGATCATTTGTCTACTGGATGTTATACTTAAATAAAATATTGTGATAACTATTCAATACAAACAATTATATTTATCCTCAACAGGCTTACCTCCAAGAAAAAGCACCAGAAGGAAGACAGAAGATGGATCGGAAGGATCTTATATATTATAAATCATACATTACCTTGCAAAGATGAACAAGTATGTAAAAAGTGATGTTATAAAACCATAAGACTTGAAATAGAAATAAAATATGAAATTAGACATAAAACAAAGAAATTTGAATTATGACAGCATGAACAAAAAAATATTTTAAAATCCCTACATCAAAATGTTCATTCATTTTTGTATAGTTTGGCTATTCTTAAATACAATGCACACAGTCCCCTGTTGCTGACGTAAGTATAGTGACTGCCCTGGCCTCTAAACATGATGTATCTCATAAAGGCAATACAATGCAAGATTGTGCAGTGCCTTAAAAACTATCAAATACAGAAAAGTCTCAGGCAGCCGACGTAAATATTTTTATTTGTACTTTCTTAATATTTTAGTGAATGTTCATTGCGGTATGTATTTTTGCCTGAAGACATAGTGGGCACATCTGATGGCAGTTTTTCACCACAAACTCCACACCTTGCTCACTTGTGCAGAGCCTATGTATAATCTGGAAAAGCAAGATATGTTTTTTGAATGATACATTTGTTTTTGTACTGTATATGCCTTGACGTTTTTTGACTCAACACTTTAACAATTTAAATGTACACTTTTTGCTCTTTCAGAATACAGCCATATGGTTGGGCATGATAATTATTACCCAGTGAAACGGGTAGTAAAGACAAGATAATGTAATGGAACTGATAGAGTGGGAGCCCTGCTCCATGTGGTATGTATGTTTTCTCTCTTCTTTATGAAGAAATGTGAGGCTTGACTGAGGCAGCCAGAGAAGGCATTCGTCAAAGTAGTCTGTAAAGTAAAAAGTAAGTCTGGGGTGCATGTACCTTTCGAACAATGAATAGTGCTGGGTGGTTAGTGCTGATGGGTGGTTACTGCTGATGTATTCCAAGTGTAGTAGAGGATCAACCCAATAGTATGATGGTAATGTGAGTGTACTTGCAATCCATGAGTCCCTGTAAAAGGGAGAAAGGTATTGATGGGCCATTATGTTAATGTATAAGTTAAAGAGATGACAGTGGGTGCTACAATCAGGGCTTATGACAACATCAGCTAGTTATGAAAGACAAAGGCTCTATTCACATGTTGATCTAGCTGAGGGGGTGTTCAAGACAGTATTGTATAAAGCTGAAAGATAGGGTCCAAGCCCACACCCCTTGTTAGAAAAATGATTTCTAATTTGACAAAGTGGCTTCTTTAACTCCTCTTTCATCCTCAAACATCTCCCTTTTGCCAATATATCAACATCGCTGCTTTCAGGGCGTTGTCTGTAAATGATTCATGTAAGAACAGTTGAGTTTTGTCCAGTGAATTAGCTCTTGTTGTTTGTTTAGTTGTTTGTTGAACCATCCATTTATGGAGAGGGTGGAATCCACTGCACTCTTGGTTGCAGTGGACTGCATACTCACATTTGCTTGTCTTGTGGTGAGTTGTTTAGTCCATGGGTGAATGGTTTCTGTCTCAAAGGGTTGCAAGGTTTGAAGTGAAAACGAGTGTGATGTTTGCTGGCAAATCTGCAACAAGCCAATGTCCCTGTGTTGCTGGACATTCTCATCCTTATTTTTAATAAAGGTCCCTTGGATAGCCATAATTTGAGCAGTGTTTTCTGCATTCTCCCTTCACATGCTGTTTTAGTGTTAACATTGTGGGCCTGATACAGCAAAGGTCTGAGATCAAGTTTGTGTTCCAATGGCAATGCCTCAGTCAAACTACTATAGATGAAAGTCTTAGATACACAAATGTACATGTTAATGTATGTGCTACAAACTGAAGACCACCGAGGATCATTGTTCTTTACCTTGCTGTGATTAAATCTTTTTTTTTTTTTTCTCTTGCAGTGGAAAGAGTTTCCAAGGCAAAGGCAGAAACCAAAAACCACTCAATAACCACCATTGACTAATTTGTTAATAATAATAAATACATATGCAAAGTGTGATCTCGATGTTGTCATGCAATTCATACATGCGTACAAGCAGATGAATATAATGAATAAATAATTTGACCCTGAAGCAGAATAAAATTGTCATAGCAGAATGCAACCAGGATGATTAAACATATATATCTTATCTAGATGTTTAGGATTATATTTTTATTTCTGTAATCTTTATCTTAACTTACCTTGTGTGTGTGTTTATTAAATGCTTGGTGTTTGTCTTGAGGAAAGTTGAATTGAACACATTGAACACATGATGAAACGCATAGATTCACTTCCCTTTTTATAATTTAAATGTGTTATATGCCATGAACAGTATTTGGTCTGTGACGTAGCTGCAAGTGCATGCTATGGAGTCTTGTGTGATGTCTAGTGCGATATCAAATAACAAAAAACAAAGCTCCATATCATCTAATCACTACGCGTTGTTCCGCAGACTGCGTAGAAGAACGGACATGAACTTCGCAAGCGATGACAAATATCGTATTTTGTGGAAATAAATGCCACGTATGTAGTAGAAAGTCCCACGCAATCCTTTATTTCAACTTCCTCTGACCCATTAAAACATTAAAAAAGAGATCGTACATGCCGGGACATCCCGCTATGTCTCTGTTCTGGTCGACCACGGATGATGAGGTCAAACTCCGACGTGTTTGTATAATTTAATTATTCATCCAAAAGCATAAATTCACATCCCCAAGGAAACGTCGGCGTCCACAACACGTGTACATATTTAAACATAATGAAAAATAGAAATGATGGCTTGGGAGGTTGTGCTTCAGCTGACGTCAGTGATGGGGAATGAATCGTCATTCAGCAAAACGATTTAATCACGGAACTTCTTTTCTTGCCAAAAGACTTTATATGCACTTGATGTGGTTTTAAACATCCGATAATACTGTTAGCCGTAGAAATGTATTAGACACAAATGATAACGTATTTGGTCCGTGACGTAAGTGCAGCTTCCTTCCGACTTGAGGCTGCTGCTGAACCTGTCATACTGAAGATAGAGCTGGAGCCTATCCCAGTGGTCATTGGGCGAAAGGCTGGACTACACCTTGGACAGGTTGCCAGTCCATGCAGGGCACCCACATACACAACATTCACTCACACATGCACATGTGGTGAGCCTGTCTTTGGGCTGTGGGAGGAAATTGGAGAATCCGGAGAAGACCCACGCCCACACGATGAGAACATGCAAACTACATGCAGAAAGATGGTCCGACCTGGGCATCGAGGCCGCAACCTTCGTGCTGCAAGACAAGAGTGCTAATCTCTAGTCAGATTGGACTCCTGAATGGATATGATATGGATCCAGTTGAACTCCTGATTGAATATGACTGCACAAGAGCCCTGAAGCCAATACAAGTGATATCAGGGAAACAGAACGATCCATACGCAGTCAAGACAGAGTTAGTTTGGAGTATAGTGGGATCTTTGTCAGGGTCCTGTCATTGTGTCTATGTGAAAGAACTTCCGTGATTAAGTCGTGCTGACGGCTCACCAAAGGAGGGCAATATATGATACATTCCACACCACAGAGTGTACCACCCTTAAAAGAAAATCAGAGTTGATTTCGACTGCTCAGCCAAATTCCAGGGCACCTCCCTCAATGACCATCTACTTATAGGACCTGATCTAACACTTTGATAGGGGAACAGTGTCGATTTTGTGAACACCAGATCGCCATCACCTGCGACGGAGAAAATGTGCATCATGTGCATCCAAGATGATCAAGACTTCATGAGGTTCCTGTGGTGGGAAAATGCAAACACAGAAAATGAGCTCAAGGAATATTGCATGCAGGTGCATATCTTTGGATGTTCAAATCACCAGTATGATCAAAGTAGGGTATGGAATACCTTGTTCAGGAATATGAAAGTCTGTACCCCAAGGCAGCATGTCATGGGTAGACATGAAGCAAGTCCAAAGAGAGGCAGCACTCAGTCAACAAAGCTGTCCAGCTGATCACAGAAGCGAAAGGTAAGCACAAGTTTGTTTCTAACAACAGGGATGTCTTGAACGCCATCACAGACAGTGATCGTGCCACTGTTCTGAATGCTGTATATTTCAACTACAGTCAACTTCCTATGCAAAGTGTATTAGGAGTCTAGTGGAATGTTGAGGCAGATTCATTCTCATACAATGTTGTTCTAAAAGAAAACACTGCTACCCGACAGGGAATCCGTGGACAGCAGAAGTCGCAAGTGTGTATGACCCTCTTGGTTTTCTCTCTCACTACATCTTGACTGGGAAAAGAGTTCTGCAAGACAGACAAGGAGTTTGATGGGATGATCCTCTTCCCCCTGAGCTACAACCAAAATGAGAAATGTGGCTTGATGATTTAGAGAATCTCCAAAAGACCCAAGTAAGAAAACTAGAGTTACGTCATTTCTCAGATGCAAGCAAGGAAGGTTATGGGCAGTGCTCCAATATCAGTCTGGGTGTGGAGGAACAAGTGCATTGGTCATGGGTAAAGCCAGAGTAGTACCTACCAACATTGTGACAATGCCACATCTGGAACGTGCTGCTGCTACAGTTTCTGCAGCCGTAAGAAATCTGCTGAGAGAAGAACTCAAGATAGACCAAGAATTCTTCTGGACTGACTAACAGGTGGTGTTGGGATGCATTCAGAATGAAGCCCGGCGTTTTCATGTGTTTGTAGCTAACAGAGTTCAAATAATTTGAGACACCACAGACCCAACACAATGGTTCTACATCGAAATCAGTCAAAATTGGGCAGACCATGCATCCAGGTCTCAAGGTGGCAGACTTAAGTGAATCAAACTGACTGATAGGTCCTGTGTTTCTGTGCCAACAAGAGATAGGACCACCAAAGCTTCTTGAGGGTGACACATAGGTCTTGAAAACTGATGCCTCAGAGAGTGAAAACTTTCTTGACCAGCTGTCAAGATTCTCTGACTGGAATATGGCTCTCAACTCGATTGCCTAAATTCAAGGACTGGATAAGAAAAACCTCAAGTGGCCAACCAGAATCAAAATAGCACAGGGACACGTTTTTGAAGAATAACTTAAATGCTTAAAATTCTTCGACTCAAGCATCCAGTAATTCTACCTAGGGAAGGCACGTCTGATAGTGGATGACCGTCGCAAAAGAACTCAACTCCAGGGTCGTAGTCAAACACTGACTGAAATCAGGGCCAGTGGATACTGGATCACTGCTCGCAGCAAGATGGTAGCCAGACACATAAAAGGAAGTGTCATTTGGACGACTCGAAGAGCAACGTATGGCAGATCTGCCTGTCCACCGAGTAGATCCCTCGGTCCCTTTCTCATATGTTGGACTTGACTGCTTTGTCCCTTCTATACGAAAACAGCATGGAAGGAAAACAAAAGATATGGTCTTTTGTTTACAACCAACCAATGCATTCTTGAATGCCTTGAGATGTTTCATAGCAATAAGGGGTGCAGTGAGACAGATTAGGTGTTACAAAAGAGTCTGTTAGACTTAGACCAGGAGAGGATTGCAACTTACCTCGCAAGGAAACAGTGTGACCTTAATGAACGTTGATAAATGAACATGGCTGGCGTGTGGGAACACCAAATACAGACAGTGAGGAGTGTAATGATCGCTCAGTCCTGTCAAATTACAGGCCTATCTCCAAGCTGCCTTTCCTCTCCAAAATTCTGGAGAAGGTAGTATTCTTGCAACTACAATCTTTTTTAGATGATTTTAATATTTTCGAGGCTTTTCAGTCTGGTTTTAGGTCTCACCACAGTACAGAATCTGCTTTGTTGAGAGTTTTTTAATGACATATTCTTAACTTGTGATGCTGGAGAACACTGCGCGTTGGTTCTGCTGGACCTTACTGTTGCTTTTGATACAGTCGATCACTGTGCTAAAGTGGTTTTAATCGTACTTGTCCAACAGAACCATGAGTGTAAAATTGTTGGACTGTGAATCCTCCACCTCGTCTGTTTCCTGTGGAGTTCCTCAAGGTTCCATCTTGGGCCCACTGCTGTTCTCACTCTACCTTCAGCTACTTGGAGCCATCATCAAGAAACACAGTTTCCTTGCACTGCTATGCGGACCACTGTCAGCTATATCTCCCTGTGAAAAAGGATGACTGCCTCTTTGTGAATTCGTATCTGGATTGTCTGACAGACGTTAAAGCATGGATGGCACTTTTAGAGTTAGAGTTTTAACAATAAAAAGACTGAAGTGATGATTTTTAGACCCAGTCATGTCTGTGATCCTCTATCTTTTAACTTGGGTCCTCTGTCCGACTATGTTAAACCCTATAATACCTTATGTAGAAACCTAGGTTTTAAAATAGACAGTGATTATAAATTTGATTCTCAGATCAGCGCAGTTGTCAAGTCATGTTTCTTTTATCTCCGTCGGCTGTCTAAGGTGAAGGCCATTTTATCCAGGCAGCATTTGGAAGCAGTGATTCATGCTATTATCACGTGCCGACTGGACTACTGCAACTGTCTCCTTGTAGGAGTTAGCCAGGCGTCGCTGTCCCGTCTGCAGTTGCATCCTGCAGCCTGGTTCTTAACATGGTCACGCAAAAGGGAGCACATCACCCCCATCTTAGCTTCTTTCCACTGGCTGCGTATGACTTTTACAATTAATTTTAAAGTTCCTCAGTTTGTTTTTAAAGCTTTAAATGGTTTTGCCCCTCAGTACCTAATGGAGCTTTTAAACCCCTACGTTCCTCCGCGGTCCTTGAGTTCAGCTGACCGGCTGCTCCTGGAGGTACCCAAAACTAAGAGGAAGATGAGAGGAAACCAAGCTTTCTCAGACTGTGGCCCCCGACTATGGAATGCCCTCCCTCCCTATGTCAGACAGGCACATCATAATCACCACTTTTAAAACACTTCTGAAAACGCACTTTTACTCTTTGTCTTTTATACAACCACAGAGCTGATCTTTTTAGTAATTTTTAGTGTATCTGCTTTGTTTTAATTTTATGTATTTATTGTTTTTAATGTCTTTGTTAACCTGATTTTACAGTTGTACAGCACTTCAATCTTGCAATCTTTGATTGAATCTTGCGTTACTTTTCAGCTGCTTTATAAATAAATATGGTATGGTAATGAATTCTGTCCTGACACAAGCTCATAGAAGTTTAGATGATACCTCAATGAGAACATTCTTCGATGAGGCCATGTCAATTGTCAACAGCTACTTGGCATGAAAAATAGAGACATCTGTGGGACACTGGTTGATTCCTCAAGTCATTCTGAACCAGAACAAAAAACTTTGGAGCAGTTTAAGTCCACACCCCAATAAAAAAAGAAAATCAAGCATAAACACTCACATATGCAAAATACAGTGGAAAATACAGTTGCTTATGTAGGCTGTGACACACTCTGTCTACTCCTCCATGAGTCGTAGGTGGCAGCTTGCTTGAACATGTTCCAGTCTGTGGCAGAGTGCTTCTCCTGCCCTCTCTGGACACAACTTGATTTATCTGCTGACCAAATTATCTGATTTTATTGTGCAAACTATTTCAATTGTATCGTCTGTGACTGAAGTATAGAAGCTAAGAAGTATGGTAAAAAATGCACAGATTTAATTTGGAAGGAGATGATCATAGTGTATGAAGAATAATCAGATGGTTACTTCTGTTTTGACTGAGCTCAGAAATTACAGTTGAAAGAGAAGAATTTTCTTACAGGCGCATTTTTTGAAACTGTGGAGGTCCCAAAACATGAATATGAAATCATATTTTCATGCTGACAAGTACCGGTCACAATCTGTATGGAACACCAATTAATAAATAAGCTCCAAACTCACCTCCAAAAACCAAAACTTTGGTTGGCACCCTCTTCGTCTGCACTTTTCTGGTTGGGGACTTGATTTTGATCCAGCGGTTGCCTTGGTCGTCAAGGTCCGACTGCTGAGTAACCTGACCATACTGTCCATTGTAGCCAATAATATTAGCTGTACTTTCGACAGCAAGTATTTTGTTGAATAGGTAAAAATGGAAAACTTATACCACATTTTGCGTACGTTAATCTAGCTTGTGTGCCGCATCTGCTACATGATTGGTTCTTGACTTGGCGCATGACGTATGACGTCACTGTTTTCAATTTCGACCGGTGTAGATACCAAATGTGTCCTACCTGCCGCGGGGTGATGACGTCACATCCGGCATGTACAATGTCTTTTTTTTTTAATGTTTAATGAGCCAGAGGAAATTGAAATAAAGGATTTCAAGGCGATTTCAGTCATGATGTGTCTTTTAGCGCGGAAGTGGTAGGACCAATTTGGTAGCGGTGATAACTCCTTCATAGAAGCATATTTTCCCTAGTAAATGAATACAAATATGTCTGGGGCTGCATAAGTGACTACTATGGGGTCTATTGTGATTTTTGTGAGATATAAAATAAAAACAAAGTTCCGTACATGTCAGCCAATCACGACGCCTTGTTCCACAGACTGCGGTGAAGAACGGACGTAAACTTCGCAAGCGATTCGATGACAAACATCGTATTTTGTGGAAATAAATGCTACACATGTGGTAGAAATCACCTTGAAATCCTTTATTTCAATAAAAAAAAAAGATATCATATATGCCGTGATCACTCCACAGCAGGTAGGTCACATTTGGTAAGTGGACACATTTGGTACCTACACCGGGAGTCAAAGTTACCATGGCATCAAAAGTGAACCTGAGGACAGAGAAGACGGTGATGGACGTGAACCTGCGGACAGAGGTGTGGAGCAAAGATGAGAAAGCAGGGCAATGAGAAAGCAGGGTTGGTATTCTAAGCAAATAAAGGTATGACGATATAGTTACATATAAACAGTTTATTATGCGTTTTCCCTGAAAGTAATCAACATTTTGTCACATTTTATACAAACCATTGTGACGATCCAGTCTACACTGGTGCCACTGTCACTCCAGGACAGAGGTGACTCTTTCTCATGTCTTCTGTGCTAAGACATAATTTGACTGGTGTGACTCTTCAGGATTTACTTTCAATATTTAATGAACACTTCCCCAGTATGGTATCACCCACTTCATACCTTTTTAGTAATGCCTATGGAAATTTGGGCCACTATGTTCCTCATTTTTATTGTATCCATTGTGAAACCTACATTGGACCACAGCTCCAGAAAACTTTTTGTAAAGCTCAATTTGACATGAATGCAAACCTTAAGCTTGGTGCTAGTTTTCTTGTGCGTAGTCTTTCATCCCAAATCATGGGTATTTTGGAGAAAAATGATATACATTTAAATAAAAAGGAATCCATTCCAGGCATCCGCTCAGATATTCATTCAGGAGCAGAATACACTAAACTCAGCAGAATGGTGATATATCCATCATGTGGAACTGTGATGCCGTTCCAGTTTTCAACAGTAACAACATGCAGATATGGCCAACTCAGTGTCAGGTAGTAGAGCTGTCGCCAAAAGATCATCAAGAAAACATATGTATTCCATGCCTTTGGTTTGGCAACCGCAAGCCAAATATGATGGCTTTTTTAACAGCTTTTGCGTCACAGCTCAAATAATTGGAAACTGTTGGAATTCAATGGCAGGATTCTGATATTGCAGTTCATATAAGCAAAGTTCATTCATGCTCATCGGATTCATTTGCCCGGCCCCTATTGAGAAACGCCAAACAGTTCAATGGCAAACAAGGGTGTGACTTTTGCCATCGCCCTGATGGCGGCCCATACATCTGGCAAACCCCAGAGAGAGAAAAGAATCATTTTCAGCATGCTATGCTCGCCACAGCAGGCAATCCTGTAATGGGAGTGAAAGGCCCATCCCCTTTGATGGAACTTAGGAGCTTTAACTTGATCTCAGGATTTGTTCCTGACTCCCAGCACAGCATCTGTCTAGGTGTCAGCAAACAGATTACATCACTGTGGCTAAACAGCAAGCCCCACAATAAAAACTGGTACCTCGGCTCTAAGGTCAGTGCTATCGACGAAGAAATGTTGGCTGTTTAACCACATGTGGAGGTCACAAGAGCACCAAGATCTGTTCAGGACAGAACATTCTGGAAAGCCTCTGAATGGAGGCCATTTTTGTTGTTTTACGCACTACCTGTGTTGAGTGGTATTTTGAAAAAGAAGAACTGGAATCAGCTGTTTTTATTAGTTTTTGCAATGCACACTGTCCTTCAGGACACCATCAAAGTAAGTCAGGTGGATATGGCAGCGCAAGCTCTGCTCTATAGTGTTGCCAATGCCTCTTTCAATGTGCATTTGTTAATGCACCTGGCAGCAAGTGTGCGCAACTGGGGACCATTGGTGTGTTTTGACTCCCTTTGTTCTCCATACTCAGCGTGGCTTCTTGGTTTTCTCTGTTCCTCCTACATTCATTTTGACATTTTGATTGTGTATTTTGTGTCTTATTGCTCATTGTGTGTGTGTCCTCTTGTTACATTCTTTCTTCCAGTTTGGTGACACTCTTTGTTTGGACTCATTCGGTTGTGGACTCTTCCTGGTTTCGGTGACACTCTGAATTTATTTTCTGTTTTCTTCTCCCAGTTCGGCGACGCCTTTTGTTGTATAATTTGTATTGTATTTTTGTATTTTTGTCTCCTGCGACTTTCGTCACTACACTTGGGTCCTTCCGCACGTCTTGAACCATAACAGTGTCTCACACACCAACAATGTATTATTTGCTGTATATCCTGAATCTATCAGATGTAAATGTGTTATGGTTTAGTCAAAATACAGTTTGTATTTAATCCCTCTTATAAATATGGTTGAAAGGGTCTAATCATATGGCAATTTGCTCATTTAAGGCTTTAACTTTATCAAAAGTCTTTTTTAAAAATTTTATTTTATTTTTTACAGTCTTACATTTATATGCGAGGGTTTAGGGTAGAGGATGTTGCCATGCTGCTCATGCTGTCATGAGCCAGGTGCTCCCCCCGGTGGTTGATGGACTGATGTGACGATGATTTTTGTTGCCATGTATCCTGCTGTGTATTTATCAATTATTTATATTTGTTCCTGTCTGTGATTTTTATGTTGTCTGTGATTTTTATCTCATGCGTCCAGGTCTGAGAGAACAGATATTTCATCCATGCTCTGTCTTGTACTGTAGCATATTTGACAATAAAGTTACCTAACCTACCTACCTACCTTTTTATTTTTTCCGTTTTCCAAAACAAGGCGTTTTTTGTATCATGCATGATGCAATAGATGGAATGTTTGTGACAGCATGATTGAATTGCCTTGAGACCAGGATGGTAGTATATGAGCAACAACATTACTGTACCCATGTGTTGCAAGCACAACTCATTTTGTCCAATAGACATGTCTGTTAGTGGATTATTAGCATATTCTTTTCTGTAAAACATATGTGCTCATAATGCATAAAGTAGTGCCGTGTAGTAGCAGTAATAATCAGTGTAAATCAACTGGAGATATTTTTGAGCTCAGGGTTAATTGTCTTACACAAGAAGCATGGCACTGAAAATGAATTTACCATAGCGTGTTTCACTAAACATCCTTGAACATATACAAGAGCGAAGTTTTGACCAGTTCGAGGCGATCACCGCCATGTGTAACAGTCATTTTCCAGAAGAATTTTGACCACACAATGTGCCTTAGCTCAATGTTTTTGGTCAGGGTGTCAACCAGGTAGTCATAAGACTTTGTACTATCCCATTGTCTTCAGGTCCTTCTCCGCCACTCCTATCCGTTACTTTCGTTTTCCAGAGAATGTTTTTTCAACAAATGACAGCACTGTGCATATCGTCCACTACACGCTGCTATGTTGCATTGTCAGTGTAAGATCAATCGTGTAACCTCCTCGTCAGGGATTTCCCCCGAACTGTTCTTGCATGTCTTCATTCTGAAGAAGAGCGCTTCCTCCAGCAGGATCAACCAGGGAGTATCCAGCCTGGTTTTTCCAAAACCCTGACATTGAGCTTTGGCAGCCAGGAGAGATGCATGATGGCCTAAACATACATTTCTGCAACCAAACTGTTTCTGTCTGGGCCATGTTTTTTTTTTTTATAAATGATAGTTACTGGCACTGACAGAGCAGCAACTTTGTTCTGGTGAAGAGACTCCACTGAAAACACAACTCATTTCTCAGAATGAGCCATCAACTTGGAGCTCAGTGACTGATATGTCGTGAACGCAAGGGTTTCCTCTAGTCAGTTTAATGTTCTTACATCCACACAGGAATTGGTCCTCAAGAACATGCCCTTCAGTGTGGGACAGACCATGATTGTGAAGAGATTTGCCGACTGTAAGGTAAATAGGTAAGTGAGATCACGCTGAGTTTATTCATAAAAGCCTTCAAAATAACATGAATTTGTCACTAAGCACATACAAACTTCTTGGCAATGAAATACATATAATGCATTAAATGCAACAGGACCACCAAAGAGAGGTGAGACTGGAGTCGAACAGTTCATCTTCATAATCAAAGAATATTGATAAATTCATCTCATACATTTATTATTTCATATTCGCCACAATCATCCATGAAGAGTGAAGGTGTCAGACACATTTAAGAAAAAAAATGTGATCATTTTGAACAAATCAGACAATTATATCTTTGTCGTAATGTTGTCTGCTCAAGCATATAAAGAACTAATTCAACTGAAGTGTCTTGAATTTAAGAGAAAGTATATTCAGGAGGGTGGAAAAAATGACCACTGAAATCACATAAAAATAACAGTGCCACAGCAAAAACAAATGTTTTTATTCGTCTATCTGCGAAGATGATAAAGAATATAAACAGGAGTCTTATGTCTACAGTAAACACAAAAGGCAATACACAAGATATCCGGCAGAGGGAGGCAAAGATCCATAAATCCAGATTCAGTTCAATTCAAATGAACCAACAACGCACAGGGCATCTTGGCTGGAGAAGCTGGGCTTCCAGTTTTGACATGAACATCACCCAAAAGGGTGGAGATGTGGCCTTCCACATGAATCCAAGGTTTGGCGTCAGTGGTGGTGATGTGAAAATGAATCCTGTTCATTATCTTGTAGATGGTCACTTTTAATCCCAACAGGTTCCTGGTGTGCTGCTCAGACAAATCCACAATCACACTCCCCAGTCAATGGTCATCATCAGTACTCGTTCACCTTCAACAGAAATTCTCTGTTCACCCACTTTGACGTTGTCTAAACCAGTGTTTCTTTACACGATACACACTATATCACCAACAGTATTTGCTCACCCATCCGGGTCATCAGAATCAGGAGTCCTAATCACCTGGCCTGGCCACAGGTGTATAGAATCAAGCACCTCAGCGTGCAGACTGTTGACAAACATTACTGAAAGAATGAGATGCTCTCAGGAGCTCAGTGAATTCCAGCGTAGAACTATGACGGTTCTATGCCACCTGTGCAACAAATACCGTCGTGAAATTTTCTCGATCCTAAATGTTCTGCAAATCTCATCTTTGGCCTTCCTCTCCACCTTCTGCCTGGCAGTTCCAACCTCAACATCCTCCTATCGCTGCACTGGCTCTCTCTCCTCTGTACATGTCCAAACCATCTCCATCTAGCCTCTATGACTTTGTCTCCTAAACACCTTATATGTGCTGTCCCTCTGCTATACTGGTTCTTATGGATCTTAAAACCATGCTGCTCACTCCCAGAGAGAACCTCAGCATCGTCATCTCTGCTACCTCTAGCTCTGCCTCCTGTCTATTCCTCAGTGCCACTGTTTCCAAACCATGCAACATTGCTGGCCTGACCACCGTTTAGTACACCTTTCTATTCGTTTAGTATACCTTTCATCCTTGCAGACACATCACACCTGACACTTTTCTCCAATTATTCCATCCTGCCTGCACCCACTTCTTCACCTCTTCTCACACTCTCCATTGCACTGGACAGCTGAGTCTAAGTACTTAGAATCCCCCAAATCATCTTCTTCTTCTTGGGTCCCTCTCATTCACACACATGTACTCTGTCTTACTGCGGCTAACCTTCATTTCTCTCCTTTCTAAGGCAGACCTCCACCTCTCTAAAGCTTCCACTTGCTCCCTGGTCTCACCACAGATCACAATGTCGTCATCCAAGGGGCTTCTTGCCTAACCTCATCTGTCAATCTGTCCATCACCATGGCAAACAAGAAGGGTCTCAGAGCTGAGAAGAGCTCTTGGTGCAGTCCCACCTCCACCTTCAACTCCCTGAAAGCAACACAAGACACTTCCACCACTTTGTTGTCTTCTCTGCCTTTTCCCTCTTCACATTCCTCACCACCATGGTCATCCTGCACACCGCCATCCTATGTTGTCTGGCAACCCTCTCACCCACTACTACTTTACAATCACTAATCTCCTTCAAGTGACATCGTCTACACAAGATGTAATCCTGTGTGCTCCTACCTCCACTTCTGTAAGTCACCGTATGCTCCTCTCTTTTCTGGAAGAAAGTGTTGACAGCCATTTCCATCCTTCAAAGTCAACAACCATCTGACCTTCAGTGTTCCTATCCTGGATACCAAACGTTCCCATCACTTCCTCGTCACCTCTGTTTCCTGCACCAACGCGTCCATTGATGTCTGCCCCAATGACCACTCTCTCACCTCTGAGAATACTCTCCTGCAGTTCATCTAATTCACTCCAGAATGTCTCCTTCTCCTCAAGGTCACACCCCACCTGTGGGGCATAAGCACTAACTACTACTACTAACTACTTTGAAGATGACCCCTTCAATTTCTAACTTGAGACTGATCCCTCTGTCTGATCTGACTGTCTGATACGTGTTTCACTTCTAGAACATTCCTGATACACTCCTCCTTCAAGATGGCTCCTACTCCATTCCTCTACACCATGATAAAACAGTTTAAACCCTGCTCCTAAGCTTCTAGCCTTGCTACCTTTCCACTTGGTCTCCTGAACACAAAGAATATCCACCTTCCTCCTCTGCATCATGTCAGCCAACTCTCTAGCTTTCCCTGTCATAGTTCCCACATTCAGTGTCCCTACTCTCAATCCTATTCTCTTGTCTTTCCTCTTCTCCCTCTGTCTATTGGCATGCCCCCCCTTCTCTGTCTTCAACCTACAGTAGTCCAATTTCCATCAGCACTCTGCTGTTTAACAGCACTGATGGCGGTCGTTGTTGACCCGGGCCTCGACTGATCCGGTAAGAGATTAATTTGTCTGATCAGCATCTTTAGTTTGGCAAGTTTTTACGTCGGATGCCCTTCCTGACACAACCCTCTGCATTTATCTGGGCTTGGGACCGGCGTAAGAAGAAAACTGGCTTGCCTCCCCTCACGGCTGCATTAACTTTGAGTGCTTCAGGATACCAAAACATTTTGGCCAATTCCATGTTTTCAACCTTGTGGAAACAGTTTGGAGCAGCCCCCTTCCTCTTCCAACATGACTGTGCCCCAGTGCACACAGCAAGGTCCATAAAGGCATGGATGACAGAGTCTGGTGTGGATGATCTTGATGAGATAACTTTTATCTCAAGATAATTTTCATCTTGTTATAATTAGTATCTCAAGATACAATCGCAAATGTAAGCGCCTGTGTAACTGCCTCTCTGGCAAAGGAGATGTTCGACTGATGCGGCTGTCTTGTGCTCTCTTGACCTTGTGAAGGTAATGTGTTGAAAGGACTGTGCAGTGCTTTTAAGCGTTTCCACTGATTTTGTTTGTGCCGTTAACGTACATCTGCATGTATTTTATGCTAAACCTTCAAATGATTTGGACCTTTTTCCCAGAAGATAGAAGATGACCTGCACTTTTTCCTTTTGCAACACCTAGTTCCAGTGGAAATGGTTGAAAAGATGGAGCTGGACAAGATAAGTCATCTTTTTAATGAAGCTGTTTATTGGTCTTCAAGTGGTTTGCATCTCAACACTTCAGTGGATTAAAAAAAACAAAACTTATTTTCTCATGCAATGAAGCAAGTTCCCTCCTGACATTTATCTAAAGGGTATTAGATAATTGAATGCCAAAGATGAAATAATCAATGATGTGTGCCCCACCCATCACCATTGTTAATTGGAGACACAATTAACAAGAACATCGGAACTTCATGCTTCATGCTGTCATACTTCAATGTCACGCGACCAAATGTGAATTACAACCCCTTCCTTGTGGATATCGATGAGACTCTACAAATGAACACTGACAATGACTAACAGAAAGACAGACATTATTGTGGGGTAACGACAAAGTCCTCTTAGTTTAGCATGGAGGTAACGCGTGAATCGGCACTGTGGACATCAACTAGGCTGCGTCCTGCAGCCACGTCGCACACCCCCCCATCGTCAGCTTTCACTAACCCCTTCCTGATGGGAAAATCAGCAGCTGAAAGTGAGTTCATGTTCCCTAGGCAACGAAATTATGACAAACATAATTATATTTCATCAACCCCTTTTGCTGAAGCATTGAATACAATGGGAAAGTGCCCTGCACCATCTGTCATCACCACCAAAGACCCACTGTCAGTACCATTCACTCCCATAAATGACCACAACTGCTCTGCTAGTATTTCACCTTCGCCGGTGTCTCCTTGTTAGAAGACTGTACCATTTTCAACATCATATGCGTCTCACCAAACTGGTTATACTAAAGGAACTAAAGGAAGACTGCAGACTTGCATCGCCCTATCGTGCTGCAGCGATGTCAATTAAAGACCACAAAATGGGCCAGCACGAGCCGAGACGGGTCAGATCTGCACCAAGCCGTTGTCCCTCACAGACTGTGACCACACTGACATCAGCGACGAGGAACAGCTTGAATGCAGAGAGAGAATTCCCACACCGCGGCCTGGTCAGTTAGACGGATCTGGTTCATGGAAAGATTTCCATGAACCAAAAACCCCACATCTGCCAGGTGGAGCTATCAACGCATTGTGGAGGAGATTGAGGCTGCCTATGGACCGTGCTCAGAACATGCACACAGCCATCGACATCGAATTGAGGCAGTGAGTCAGGAAACAAGGTGAAGCTCTACACACACTCAGAGATGACATTTATGAAAAAGTCCATTGTGTATGCCAATCAAACTGATGTCGAGCAGGACTGCATAAGTGTAGAGATCTTCACTAATGCCCTAGCAGATGCTGAGGTCATCCAGAAACTGTTGGAGGATCAACCCTGCACTCTGGCAAGAGCTTACAAAATCGCACACAAGTATGAAACCACCAGGAGAGCTGCTAGAGCCATTACACAACTGATGCGTCAAGGAGGTCGGCGTTCCATCTCCCAAGGGACCCGGGCTGCCATTCTTTGTGAACCCGCCTGCATGACGACAAGTGCAGCGACAAACCCAGCACCCAGAACTCCTGCTGAACCACCACAGAGGGCGCCAAAAACACACCAACAGTGGCAGCCCAACCAGGGCCGTTATAAGAAGTCAAGTAAAGGAGAGACCATCTGCCATAACTGTTTTGGTATCTGTCACATGCAGAGAAACTGCCCATCCCCCAGGACCCAGGAGTGTCGGTCCAAGTCCAGCCAGTGATTCAAACACCGTGGTTGATGTTACCAAAAGTGAGGTGGGCGAAATGTGTGTCGGGATATGGATCCACGGACTGGAAATGCAAGCTCTGTTGGACTCTGGAGCACGAAGGAATGTGCTGCCCCTTCACCATTACAATTGTATCCCTGCTGACTTTAAGCCTTCAGTTCAGCCATCTGTTGCAGAGGCGTTATAGGGCATTGGGCCTGAAGGACTGGTAGTCTTGGGTGAAGTTGTCCAACCTGATCATGTCCTTGCACAGTGCTTGACCCCAACCTCAACAACACAATGCACCAGCACAAAGAGGTGCAGTGCAACCTGACCAGCGGCCTAGAAATGACGGTTGCCACTAGAAGTACCACAGAGCAACCGCCAGTGGGGATAGTGGTGCCTGACGGCCATGTTGGTGCTGGAGTGGCAGTACCAGAGTCACCCATAGTGGGGGTGGTGCACACCAGAGCCAGCAGCTGCAGTGTCATCGAAACTCATCCAAACATCCACTGACTGAGTGAAGTACTTCATACTGAACTGTTCAAAGGATGGACCTGTGAGGAGCTCTGTACAGCACAGAAGACTGATCCAGACATAGCACCAGTGTTGCAGTGGGTGGAGAAGGGAGGCAGTAGGCCACCTTGGCTCAACATAGCAGCCAGTAGTCCCACCACTAAAGCTTACTGGGCGCAATTGAAAAGACTATGCCCCAATCATACCGCAACCAAGTGATGGAGCAGATGCTTGATGGGCCTGTGGGTGGCCACTTTGGAGCACAAAGGACTCTGGCACGCTTCAAAACCAGATACTTCTGGTATAATATGAGCAATGATATCACTTTTGCCAGTACAACTTGCACTTGTTGGCGCACCAATGGAGAGAATTGCAGTTGACCTGATGGGACCTTTAAATGAAACAGAGAAACACAACAGATACATACTTGTGGTGCAAAATTACTTCAGTAAGTGGGTCGAAGCCTACCCTATCCCCAATGAACAAGCAACAACAGTGGCAGAAAAGATCATCTCTGAGTGGGTGATTTGAAAAGACGCGGACCACCCCCTTCCACCCTCAGTCAGATGGTCAAGTGGAACGTTTCAATGCCACCCTACAGAAAATGCTAGCAACCACAGCAGAACGTTGTCACTGTGACTTAATGATCCCATATGCAGTCATGGCATATCGTGCTACAAAGCACAGCTCCACAAGTTACACACCAAACATGATGTTCTTTGGCCAGGAGATAACTGAACCGATTGACCTTGTGGTTGGTCTCCCACCTGACAGCGAGAACAGCAGCACTCCTCCTGAGTATGTGATCCGCCTCAGAGAGCAGTTGGAGAGCTCACACCAGCTGGCAAGAGAGACTTTGGGTATAGCGTCTGAGCGTGCTAAGTGACAATATGATAATAAACATCTGCCAAGTCCAGTTCCAGGTCGGTGATGCAGTCTGGTACCTGATCAGAAATACCAAAAGAGTAAAGAACAAGATACGAAAGTTTCTGCCGTCCTTTGAGGGACCTTACTTTGTTGTGGGACAGCTGGACGACTTGATCTACCGAATCCAAAAGAGCTCCAGTTCAAAGGCCAAAGTGGTTCATCATGACAAGCACAAGCCTTACTACTCTAGAAGGAGATCAATGCCTCATCGCAGAGGAAGACACCACTCATCGCAGCAGACGAGGATGCTTCTGACTTTGACATCAGCCCCCTCGACTTGTGGAACAGTTCATCATTTGCTGAGGATCCAGTTGGAGGCTGCACCATGAGCGCTTGTCTTTCTCCATCAACAGCCCTTGGTAACCCACTTCCTGACAGCCCTACAGAGCCCCCACCAGATGAGCCAGGCGTTGAGAGTCCAGAGACGAGGCTGGGCCGCTGTTTTCCTGAGACCTCTGCACCCCTCCAGCAATGACCTCAGAGGGTCCAAAGAGCACCAGACATGTTTGGTGACTGGTTTAGGAGTGAGTTTTACAGAGATAAGGTACGTTCACACCGAACGTGACTTTTTAGTCGTGGTAGCGCCAGTCGTCAGTAGCAGGTAGCTTGCTCAGGCAGTGATTAGTTGCCACCTGCCTGGATGGAACATGTCCCAAAAGTAGGTCAGTCGCTGGGGGGCGTGGTCTCAAGATGTGAATTGTGGATTTAAAGATGCCGGAGCTTGGTCACATACAAGCTGTAGCAGTGCTTTATCTTTTCAAAAAAAAAAAAGGAAAAAACGATGTCTGTGGGAACATGATGTCCCCCGAAATCACTCGCAATTTGGCGAGTTTCACCACCTCCTCCAGGAGCTTCGGCTGTATGACAAGCGGTTCCTGCGGTGCTTTCGGCTGAACCGCAGCCAGTTCCACGACCCGTTGGCCCGGATCGGTGCTCAGATTTCCCATGAGGACACCAACTACCGGCGCTCAATCCCCGCGACTGAATGGCTGTCCATTTGCCTTCGGTAAGGTAGTCAATGTGTAATGTTATTATGTGCAGTCAATCTGAACAGTTATATATATATATATATATATATATATATATATATATGAACGTGGTTACAGTAGCAATTACTGTATGCATGATGTCATTTGGAAGATACACAGACTGTAAACCTCTAATATATTATGACAAGAGGATGTTTAAAATAAAAACTTTGTGATTATTGTCAGTGGGCGCCACTCAGTGGCGAAAACTTAATTCAACAGTTATAAAGTCAATATGTTTTGTGTGAAGGTACTGTCCTAAGATTAATATTTATTTTTTGTTCTCATTCTTACATATTCATGTATATGAATATATAAACATTATTTGTGTTTATGTATTCACAAGTGTTTATTCAATTTTGCAGGTATCTTGCAACTGGAGATTCCTTCAGGACCATCGCCAACAGCTTCCGTGTTGGTGTGTCAACTGTGTCAAATTGTCCCAGAAGTTGCAGCTGCCATTTGGGATTGCCTTGTGGGGGAGTTCATGGCTGTGCCCTCCACAGCCAAGTGGCAGTCCATTGCTCAACAATTTGAAGAGCGATGGAACTTTCCGCTTTGCTGTGGGGCCCTGGACGGGAAACACATCATCATGAAATCTCCACCAAACTCAGGATCTCTTTTCTACAACTACAAGGGAACTTTTTCTCTAGTTCTCCTTGCAGTTGTAGACTCCAAATACTGCTTCCGAGTGATTGTTGTTGGTGGGTACGGGAGAAGTAGCGATGGTGGGATCCTGGGAAATTCAGCCTTCGGTCAGGCTCTGAGATCCGGTTCTCTCTCCCTGCCTGCTGACCGTCCACTTTCCGGAGATGGCCGCAGAGGACCACAGCCATATGTGTTTGTGGCAGATGAGCCCTGGGCGCACCCTCCCTCCTGAGAGAAGTGTGTACAACTACCGTCTGGCCAGGGCCCGGCTGGTTGTTGAGAATGCTTTTGGCATTCTTTCATCACAGTGGAGGTTGTTTAGACGCGTCATTGATGTCCATCCTGATGTTGTGGAGAAGTGCGTGAAGGCTACGTGTGTTCTTCACAATCATATACGGATGTCAACAGGGGATGCATCAGCAAGACAGAGCGTGCCATTTGATGCAGGCGAGCCACTTCCAGGTCTGGGTCGTGTTGCAGCCAACAACCAGAGCAGGGAAGCTCTCCAGGTGAGGGAAACCTTTGTGGAGTACTTCTCTGGAGATGGGGCAGTTCCATGGCAGCCACACACCTAGAGCACATTCAGTGCACCACAACGGCTCTTTTAAGAGCCACACACCTATTTCAAAAGAGCAAAAGTTCCTTGCATATTATTTATCATGTCTGCAATAAAATAAAACGGTGTCCCTTTTGTTTAACTTGAGTTGTTGCGTTTTGCACTGTGTTTTTCAGTTTCTTAACTTGAAACTAAGCATTTCTACAACAAAACCAAGGTTCCCATTCAAAACATTTATTAACAAAAAGACACATTTCTGTACATACACAACTCATATAGACTTTCTTTATGAAAGGAGCTTGCCTGGAGGAATGAGGGACTTGAGAGAGGAGAGGAAGGACAGGGAGCCTGGTTCATATGATCCAGAAATTGGAAATGAAAAATACATAAATAAAAGGATTTCTTTTTTTTATTTTCTTTTACATTCTCATCATAAACAAATCAATGAAATCAATTTTTGGATTAAGAAAATCTGAAATTTGATTTATTAATGAAAAACTGTTTGAATTAAAAATGTACTTAGATAGAAATGTATTAATAAAATTTTGGATTCCAATTAAATACATAAACATTTAATTAAATTGGATTATGGATAATAAGAGTAAAAAAAGAAAAAAAAAGAATCTGTAAAAGACACTTTGAACAAAAAAGATGAAGAAAATTGAAACAGAAAAAAATGATTTAAGCCTAATATTGATGCTGCGAATAGAGAACATTGAATCAGGACTATCCACCTCATCTCTTCTACCTCCTCCTGGATCCTGACCGATACTCCATCTTGAACTGCTGTAGCACCTAATTGAATTCAGTGCAACCACACCTGTATAATTTGCTTAGTAGAAGTCTGACCAGAAGGACAAAAAGAAAGAACATTTAAAATGTACGCAGTGATCGATGAACAGAGCAATAGGTCCTTGGCCAAGACAGAGTTCTTTGACTTGTATGAAATCAAGACCACATCTGCACCGTACACTCTAAAAACTGCACTGGAACTGCAGGCAGAAGAGCTGAGAACTTTTTCATACAGTCTAAGGATGGAAAGACTATTGTCAAGCTGCCTCCTTTGGTCGAATGTGATTCATTGGTGGATGACAGATCCGAAATACCCTCTCCCGAGATCTCTCAGTATCACCCCCATCTTCTCCCAATCGCAAATAATATCCAACCTGTTGATCATCACGCACCTGCTCCTGGGAAGGGACATCCTCAGGGTTCATAAGGTGCGTGAGCAAATAAATGGGAATCATAATGCTCCTTATGCCCAAAGACTGGATTTGGGTTGGACTATAGTGGGAGAGGTGTGTCACACATGTTTTGAACAACGAGCGTACAACCTATTTTGAGCCGTGTAAAAACACCTTTGTAGTGAAAGAAGACTACAGTGTTAGACCTCAGCAAAAACTCAGCGAAAAAAAGTGCTGCATTTGAGAAAAGTGTGAAGTCCACAGATGACCATGACTCATTAGGTTGGTCTTTGTTTGAAAGAACAGCGTCAGATGACAAAGTGCCAATGTCAGTAGATGACAAAACCTTTCTGACACTCATGGATGAGACATTTAGTCAGAATAGTTGAATTGCACCTTCGCCATTCCGCAGTCCAAGAAAAAGGTTTCCAAGCAACAGAGATCAAACACCTCTACTCACTGAAAAAGACTTTCGATAAGAAACCAGAAATGAAAGATCACTACTTTAGGTTCATGCAGAAAATGCTGGAGAATGACCAAGCTGAACTTGCACCTCCTCTGCCAGATGGTAAAGAATAGTGGTATCTACCAATGTTTGGTGTATATACCCCCCCCAAAAAAAAACAGATCAAACACGGGTTGTTTTTGATTCCAGTACAGTTCCAGTGTTCCTAAATCAAGTTCTACTAAGTGGACCTGATCTGAACAACTCAGAATATTTGTCTAGCTTGCAGTAATGCACAAAATGGACTGAAAACCAAGAAAATGTGAAAGAAGGAGATGTAGTCCTGTTAAAGGATGCTCAAGTACACAGGAATGAATGGGACTGATAGTCAAGACTTCGCCCAGCGGTGATCAGAGGACCCGCAAGGTTGAAGTGAGGAATGTGAAAGACGGGACTGCCAAGGTCTTCCTCCAACCGATCTCAGGGATTGTAGTTTTTCTTTCTGAGAGTGGTTGAATACGTTTGTAATATTCTGTGTTTTTTGGCACATGTAGTGATGTAATGAGATATACCAATATTATATCAATCGGGGAGTGTCATGTCTTCAGGTTTAAGATATTTCAATTCATTAAGTTAATAAGTTTCGATAAATATGGAGAGTTCATTTTGTAAATGTTTGTTAGAGTGAGACATCGTCTTAAGGATCGTTCAAATGCATGTGTAGAGTAGGTGCTCCTGTTTGTACATAAATAATCTATGGTGTGTTTTCTTAGCTGCTATGGTAAAGTTCAGTAAAAAGCTGCATGCTCAGGCTGCATGTGCTTTCGTTTGAACCTTGGGAAACCTTTGTCTTTGTGAGTATTTGGTTAAAAAGTTGTGTTTGTTGAAGACTGAATGTGTAATATTTGTACATTTGTAGTTACGATATCCAAGGAACCTCCATAAAACAAGAAAAGCATCTCTAGAGTACGGAGTTTCTTTCCAACTTTGCTGGCTGTATGACCACTGTGGTCAAGCCCGCACCAAAGCGCAAATCCTCAATTCAACATTGCACGTGCATTTCAGGTATTATGGTAATGGATACCGAAGGTGATTTCAAAGTAAAAGACAGAGAAACAAGAAGCATTGTTGAATAAAATACAGGGGTTGGACAAAATAATGGAAACACCTTAAAGCTTTTTAGCTTTAGCTAGAATTAAACTAGAGCACCCCAGGAATGCACACAGAAAGTTAGAACTGTGTCCCAAATGCTATTTCAAAAATAAAAGCATGTTGAAAAGCTTGGATTTTGATGAATAACAGTTATGAATTTATGACGATATTGTGGAGAATTCCATAGTTTGTCATCAAGGCCAGTGCTCTAGAATTAAACTAGAGCACCCCAGGAATGTACACAGGAAGTTAGAACTCTGCCCCAAGTGCCATTTCAAAATAAAGGCCTTTTGAAAATCTTGGATTTTGATGAAAAACACTGGTGAATGTATGATGATATTGTGCAGAATTCCATAGTTTGCTGTCAATGCCAGTGATCTAGAGTTAAACTACCATCGAGAGCAGGAGTCACACTGGACCTTAAGGAACGGGGTTAGTTCACATTAAGAAAATTGAGATAAAATTCAAAATTGACATTTTTCAATAAACAACGACAAACGACCCCCAAAAAATGTCCTCATACATCATAAACATTTATATATACATTACACACAAGTACTTGTGTGTGTGTGTGTGTTTGTGTGATTTACAATAATAGCTAACAATTAAACAATCATGAAATATCCCATGAATACACACCTGAGGCTTTGATGGATCTTCGCACCCATTTTTTGCCTCTCTGCTGCCATGAATGTCTGATTTGTGTCAAACATAACTTCTGGAATCTCAAGGAATGACCTCATGACTTCTTTGGCCATCTGAAGACAAATTATTTCATGTAATATTAATTTTTTTCAAATGGACTGAAGAAAAAAAGGTGGAGCTCATTAATTACCATTACCACTATCACTCCACAACTGTTGCCATCTTGCTGGAATGGATGATTCAAAAACCTGGCAAAATGCGCTCGACAAAAGCATAGCAATTACCTTGTTTTATGCCTAATGGAGGTATTGGAAGTGTTGCAGTGTTGCGGAAATACGACCCACCTCACGAATCACGTGACGCGACATCACCCAGAGCTCCTTTCCAAGCCATCCACCACAACAACAAATGAAACTCGAGTGAACTTTACCACTACCGGGTAATTCTGCACACTCTGCAACTGAAGCCCACAATCGCTTCAGTCATTTTGACAAAGATATGCGCCCGTCTTCCATTGTTGAAAACTAGGGCTTCAGGCGGCTAATGAAAGTAACAGAGCCACACTACGCTATGGTGTCTCGCAAAGGTCTGTTATCCCAAACATGCACCAGTCAGTAAAAGAAAACATGAAAAGTAAGAGGTTTCTTTTGTAGTTTATTCTCGGTTTCTTTTGTGATTTAAGTTAGTTTTCTCCCGCTTCGGTGATGCTTTCTGTTTTGACTTTTTACTTGTTTAATTATTAAACATTATTTATAATTCCCTCCTGCCTCCTGTGCCTATAACCACTTGCGGTTGGGTCCTACACCACGTACTCTATACGTGGCTTTAGCTCCCTCGTCCCTTCGTATCGTGACAGAAACGATCTGGCCATAATTATGGACCCAGCAGTGGTGAAAGGCTGGCAGGAGGAACTCGACGCTCAGGCCACCAGTATAGGTAATATGGAGAGGATGACTCTGTCCATTTTTGAGGTGTTGGACTCAATATCTCAATCAGTCGCGCGGCTTTCATCCCGCTGTGCTCTGTCCGGTGTTCCGCTTGCTTCCTCTGCTCTTCCTCTCATGTTAGAGCAAACTTTTTCTGTTCCCGTCCTGGCCCCAGAACCTGAGCTTCCCGTCCATGATTTTTTTTTTGAAGATTTTTGTATTTTTCCGGTGCCTTCCAAAGACTCCTGTGCGGCTCCCAAGCCGCCACCTCCCGAAAGCTCCGCCGCGGCTCCCAAGCCGGCGTCTCCCGACGACTCCAGTGTGGCTTCCAAGCCGCCGCCGCCGCCTCCCGACGACTCCAGCATGGCTTCCAAGCCGCCGCCGCCGCCTCCCGACGACTCCAGCGTGGCTTCCAAGCCGCCGCCGCCGCGGCCTCCCGACGTCTCCAGCGTGGCTTCCAAGCCGCCGCCGCCGCGTCCTCCCGACGTCTCCAGCGTGGCTTCCAAGCCGCCGCCGCGTCCTCCCGAAGACCCCAGCCGCGACTTCCCACCCGCCACCTCCCCAGGACCCCAGCTTGTCTTCCGGGTCGCTGCAGCCCGGCTCTTCCAGTTGCTCCAATGGGCCTCCTCCTCCCCTCGTCTACGACGACCGTCCATCCAGGACTGGTTGAACACCAAGAGGTGTTCTTTAAGGGGGGGGTACTGTCATGGCTCCGCTTCCAGTCTCCGAGTCCTGGTTTTGCTTCTCTCCCTCTGTTCCTTTGGCACACGGCTGGAGCCGATTACCCCCTGAGGAACTGTCTTCAAAAACACCTGGGCTCCAGCAACGTGTGCCAGATCGTTGTCTTTGTTTCCTGCCAGTTCTCGTAGTCCCTGTGTGTTTCCACGTTCCCTGTGATTTTGGACTCCTCTCGTTCCCCTGTGGTAACTCCTGGTTCTCGTGTCACTCCCTGTGTTTGGCTTCTTGTTCTGTGTGTTAGCTAGCTCGTTTAACTCCTGGTTCTCATTTTTTCGGTCTCTTATGCTAGCTAGCTCATTTAACTCCCGGTTCGGTGACGGTTCTCGTGTCTGTCCCTGTGTTCGGCTTCTTTGTTCTGTTTGCTCTCTCGTTCTGTGAGCTAGCTTATTTTGGATTTGTCTGTGTTTAACTGGTTCCTGAGTTAGTGTTTTTTGGTTTCTTGCCGTTTGCCGTGTTGGTTTCTTTTGTAGTTTATTCTCGGTTTCTTTTGTGATTTAAGTTCGTTTTCTTCCGGTTCGGTGACGCTTTCTGTTTTGACTTTTTACTTGTTTAATTATTAAACATTATTTATAATTCCCTCCTGCCTCCTGTGCCTATAACCACTTGCGGTTGGGTCCTACACCAAGTACTCTATACGTGGCTTTAGCTCCCTCGTCCCTTCGTATCGTGACAATATCACCTGAATTTTTTGGCTGCCATGTCAGAATCCACTTTTTCATTTGGATTCTTTGCATGATCCACCAAGTACACAGTCTTAGTGTTGGCATTAATGAACTGGAGTGAGTCAGAAATGAGTACAAATTTGAAAAATACAGCCAAGGTATATTTTAATACTTACCAGTAACTTTCAGTGGTTACCATTCACATTTACAAAGGACAGAATTCCTTTGTATTTTTCAAAATGTACCTGTATATTCACAAAATATGAATTGGCATCACTAACCCTCTGCACGCACAAACATGTTGATACTCAGAAACAGTTGGCATTTTATCAATGTTAAGCATACCTTCAATAACTTTTGCCGCGCGACTGCCTATTTCCAAACAGGATAGCACCTGCGCTGTAGTGGTTCAAGTTGTAAATTGTGCCTTCCATGTTTTGTTCATGTCTTGAAAGGTGAACCAACCCCTCAATGATCCAGATTAAGGGATAGGGGTAAAATAGAAACCACATACAAATGTGTATTGTTAATTGTTAATTTATACCTCTCCAGTGAGCCAACAGTGTGGCTTGAGTGTCAGGAGGTCACTGTGGTGTATTACGATGGTGTTGCCTCGTGTCCGACTGGGAATCAAAGACACCAGCACTTCTGTCTCCTCCTTTTTCCACAGTGAGGTTAGTTGCAATAAATGACAGACATGACCATTTCTTGATAAACCAACTGAAATTTAAGTCATCTGATTAAACACATTACTGTATTGCTCATTTTCTTAGATACTAATAAAAATAATTTAATAATAAATAATAATTTAATAATAAATAATACAATTGTCCATCCAGTTGCAGCACTCCACTCTTGGTGGTTTTGGTCGCTTCTTTTTTGTTGTCAATAAATCAAACCCACAAAGGTAGATTAGTACTGTTATAAATATAGTACCCAATTATGTACACAACACTGCGGTACCTTTTTGGAGGTTCCTTTGAAATTAAACCACTTACGCAATTACGCAGCTCCCAGTCTTTTTTTGTTGGACCTTTTTCCATCTTTCAAGAGAGACTTTAAATTTCTGTTAAAGACATTAAAACTTAGTGTGCAACATCCATACAGCTACACATTTATTAAAAGACTACAAACGTTTTTCTTCATATCTTTATATGTATCTTCAAATTCCCTCAGCTGAACAGTGTGCATCTTTTGGTATTGGACTACCAAGTCGTCCAATCTTTTAAATTGCTTGGATTTGAAACGTGTGCGTTTCATGTCCCACTGGCGCTTTTCCATTATGCCTTGCGTTATATTGTCCACTGTGATGTTCTGGAAAAGCATGGAATGAGAACAGAATAGACACATTTACCATTTACCATTTGTTGGTGAAGGCGTCGTAAGGACTTCCTTTTCCATGCTGTCCCAGGTCACATAAGTATGAAAAAATATTAACATATAAAATTGACCAAAAAAAAGATTGATGAAGTCACATACCAAGCATGATGGACGACCATAACCCAGCATATGGAAGGAAGTACACATTGGTAGTGGCATCAGCAATGAGCCTTTTGAAATGGCTGGCAAATTTGTTGGTCTTCACTGGTTCCTGAAAATACATTCATATTTATATTAAAGTAAATAAAAAAGGTCCAGTCATATGTGTAATATTCATATGTTTAAGACAGGCACATGAAAGGTCACCTATTATCTGGGAATCGCCGGTCCTCAGGAATGTCAATAAAAAATGGAACAACGAGAAGGAATAAAAAGTAAAAGACTTGATACTCTGGACTGGATCTGATTTTTCACAGCATATAGGAAATAATACATGGTGTCAGAATAGCGACGATATGAATATCACTTGAGTACCCTCACCGAGAGTCAACTGGGATTCGCAGAATCTGCCGGGTGAATGGAAGAAATTCAAGCAACACGCAGCGCTTATGTTCACTGGCCCACTCAACGGCAAAAGCGAAGAGGAGAAGTGCAGTTACCTGCTACTTTGGGTTGGCGAAAGAGGTAGAGACATTTTCAACACATGGACGCTAAACCGTAGGCGAAGCAAAACAGTTGAGATCGTATTATGACCAGTTCGAAGAATACGTCATGCCAAAGAAAAACACCATATTAGCCAGATACAAGTTCCATGAAAAAGTACTAGGCGGCACCGAAACACTTGAACAGTTCGTCACCAAACTGAAACTGCTTGTGAAAGATTGCGCCTATGCAAACAAAGATGAGATGGTCCGTGACCGCATCATGTTCGGAATACACTCAGCTGAAGTGAGAGAGAAACTTTTGAACATTGGCTCAGAACTAACTCTAGACAAAGCCGTGGACATTGCCAGAGCACATGAACTCTTCGTAGTACAGATGAGGACCATCAACGGCTGGACTCCTGGTGAATCGCGTGAGCAGACGATACACGCTGTGCGTCGGTACGTGTCAAAGGGCACCGTAACCATGGAAACACCGAGACACACCAAAGCTCAGAGAAGCTGCAGGATCAGCAACACGAACAAGAAGTATCCTGAAACCCGCTGCTACAGTGGGAATCAAGCTGACCAGGACAAGGAGAACTGCCCAGCAAGAGGCAAACAATGTTCCAAATGTGGTAAGCTCAACCACTTTGCCAGAGTGTGCAGAACAAGTAAAAAGAAAGCTGTGCATACAGTGAATGAGCAGACAAGAGATGCAGAGCCCAATGAACTTTATATTGATACAGTCACACAAAATGGACTTGATAAGCTTATGCTGACATCGAAATGACAAAGCAGAACACAACACAAAAATTTAAATTGGACACTGGTACCCAAGTTAATGTAATTCCCCTGAGCAAATACCATAGCCTTAAGACCAAAAATAAGCCGGCAACTACGACATTAAAGCTGACAAGCTATGGCAGACAGCAGCTATCAGTTAAGGGGATGTGTTCTGTAGAATGCAAATATGGTGGTACCTTGGTTTTCGAATGTCTCGGACCTCAAACAAATCGGAATTTGAACAGAAATTTCGAGATTTTTTAGCTTCGGATTTCGAGATTTTTTTTAGCTTCGGATTTCGAACGAAAATTCAGAACTCTAACACCCCGGAAAAAGCCGGAAAAACATAACGTGCGCGGACCGATCAGCTGACCCACGATGCACTCTGTTATTGTGTATAACGCAGCCTCTGTATGCAGACGTGTCCCGTAAGCTACTTTTACTGACTGTTTTTTCTTCATATTGAGGTGTAAAACCTTTCCTGTCTCCGCACTGGACCGTGGTAGAGTGTCACAGGGGAGGTGCTCGCTCTCGACACCTCCAAGGTTGGAGCGCTCACTCCAGGGTTTGAAGTCCTGTTGTCGGCTGGAGCTGGGACAGGGATGAGGCGAGTCTCGGACAGAACGTTACTTGGTTTATTACCTTGTCACAGCCAAACTGCACAGAAGCGCACATTCAGAGCTGGACACGCACCAGGCACCTCTTCACTTCTGGAGAGACGTCACTCACTCAGCAACCCCTCCCACATGCAGCGGCCACACACATAGACGAACAGCGCACCTGCAGCAGACACTCTACATTCACTCCTACAAAAGCCTATTTTAAGGCTTGGAACGCATTATTTCTTTTTCCATTCATTGTAATGGGAAAAATCGAATCAGATTTTGAACAAATTGCTTCTCGAGCGGCCGTCTGGAACGGATTGTGGTTGGCTACAAAGAATCATCCTCCAGTTGTAGTATGACCTCACTATTACTCAGTGTCCAGGCAAAGACATACCAGTCGCTGACACACTTTCCAGACGTGGCGCGGGACCCAAGTGCAAGTGGTGAAAGTCACAGTGAGGCAGGAGCGAGTTAGAAATATTATTTAATAATTAACCAAACAACAAAAACACAACAGAAAGCGTCACCGAACCGGGAGAAAACTAACTTAAATCACAGGGAACTAGAGGAGACGAAAATACAATGGACCGAGAGTCAGTCACAAAAGAAACCAGGAAACACGAATAGACAAGAAGAAACAAAACACTAACTCAGGCACCAGGGTTTAACACAGTAATCAATAAACAAGCTAGCCAGCACACAGAATGAGAGACCGAACAACAGAGAGCCAATTTACCGCAGGGAACAAAGAGTCCAAAATCACAGGAACTAGAGGAGCAATCACCGGGAACTAGAGGAATAATCACAGGGAACAAGAGGAGTAATCACTGGGGAACAAAAGGAGTCGAACACAGGAACTACAGGAGAACTCACATGGAAACAATGGGAGACGAGTCCAGGTGTTTTTGTACAGGTCATCAGGGGATAATTGGCTCCAGCCGTGTGCCACACAAACAGGAAGGACAAAGGGAGAAAACAAAACAGGACTCACATGACAAAATAAAAGCGGAGCCATGACAGTAACCAAGATAATAATATAATCCTCAATGGCATTATAATAATGCCAAATTGGGAGAACGCAGAAAGTAGAAGAAAAACAAAAACTTGAGAAATTAATATTCTGAAATATAAATTCAAAGCCGTTCATCAAAATGTACAATTTTCCAAGGGGCTTTATTTTGAAATGGCACTTGGGGCAAAGTTCTAACTTCCTGTGTGCATTCCTTATGTGCTCTAGTTTAAGTCTAGATCAGTGGCATTGACGGCAAAGTATGGAACTCTGCTCAATATCATCACACATTCACAAGTGTTATTGATCAAAATGATTTTCAAAATGCTTTTATTTTGAAATGGCACTTGGAGCTGTCCCATGACAATCAACGAGTTGTATTTTCTTAAACGGTGCATTGTGTATCTCTTTTTTCTTCTTCCCCTTTTTTCTCCATCTTACCTGGCCAAGTGTTCCCCAGCTTGGACCTCTCGGCCATCCTACATTTCTGTTAAGATTTGACATATTGAGTCAGAATCATTTTATATGATGAAGATGCCAAGAGGATGAAGAAAACCATTCTCACTAAAAACAGCAGACAGAAGTGGGACTCGAACCCATGCCTCAAGAAGAGACAGCGACCGTGAGCAGTGTGCCGCATAACGAAGGAATTGGCACTGGAAAATGATGTCAGTAATGGGATTCAAACCCACATCTCTAGAAGAGACTGTGACCAGTCAGTTGAAGTGACATACATGCCTGTGTTCTACATGCTGAGTCGTAATTATGTAATGTAATGTGTATGCAATTGTGTAATTATGTATTATGTACGTTGAACGTAAAAAAAGGTGGAGGTTGTGGGTAAGTGTGACACCCAAAATGTGTAATCACAATTTTTGTTATTAAAAACATATAATATAGCGTTCATACATTGTTTTTGATCTGTGTACAGAAGCTGCTGGTTCCTGTTATTAAGGGCGTGGTCTTTGCGCAGGGGGAATACCTATAGTTAAATTCATTTAACTATTTTAAGAATTTAGATATTCTTTTTATTTTCGTTGCTGTGGTCATTTGGCCAGCAGGAGGCGAAGTGCTGCTCTTTTCATCCGGGGACCCTCATGATTGACAGGGTGGTAGTGGAAGCACGTGTCGCTTCTGATTATTTCTTCTGTTTTTAACAGGTTTGTGAGAGTTTAGAGCTCATCTCTGTGTTTTTGAACCTCATGGGGTATGGTGGAGTACAAATATAATTAAGATGTTTACGTGTGAATATTTAAGTTTTCCCTCTTGCGAAAATCCAAGATGGTGCTCTCCATGCAATTTCTATCAACATGTGCCTTGAGGATGGAAACGTAGTTGTTCAAACTTCAACACAGTTCATTGGTATTTGTTTCGAAGCGGATTTGTTGTTTTGCCTGTTGTGTTATGCTGTATACAGAATGTAATTCGCTGCGCTGTACGGAGTGTAAGCACCTGTCGCCTCTGATTATTTCTTCTGTTTTTAACAGGCAGCTCATCTGTTGCCGAGCTCTAACTGAGACGTGTAGCATAAGCTATGTTTTTTTTGTTTTCTTTCTGTCTCCTCCCGTGCATGATATACCATGAGCCCGCGATCCAGGCGGCCCTGCACAACACTCAATCCACTCCGACCCCCGGAACGCTACAGAAGGAAAATACTCTTTTAGTCCATTGAAACATCTGTGCGTAACATTGCACGCTGAAGCCTGCCTTTTTCGTCAGTATAGCACACAAGTCCACCTTTCCAGCATCAATATATTACTCTGCCATGGGAGTGAAGATGGGTTTTTTTTGTTGCACATTCCACGGCAGATAAAATTGCGCCCCAAATGACTTGCGATTATCCATTGTGTTGACCGGAGAGAGTGTTCACCAAGAACTGTAAGTGGCAGGGATTATCAGTGGAGGGTTGTGTGGTTCCATTCTACTTGTTTGTGGTCATGGCTTTGAAGTGCAGCGGGTTCCTGCGGGTGCTTTCAGATATGACCAGTAAATGCATTGTTTATGGAAGTGAGCCCGAGGCAGACACAGTGATGGATTGAGCTGTTCTTTTTCTTCTCACAGTCCGTCCTCAAAGAAATAAATTGATCTTGAGCTAAGATGCTGAGGGACTCAGAGAAATCACAGAAATGGACTTTCTTTTGAGAGCTTGATGCTGAGATGTGTCATTCTGAGTGGTGCTTTTGTTTTTCTTTTGTTTTTCGAGTGGAATCAGTTTAAAGTTTTATCACTTGAGCAGAAACAAGCACAGGTTAAAGAGTGCATACATTTTTAAACACCTGAACTGACTGACTGCGTGCCGCACAGTGGAGAAGCACCATTTGCCTCGAACAGAATTAAATATGTATTGTGTACTTGAGCAACAATGTGTATCAGTACCTACTTCTCAAAGCAAAAGAAAGTATTGAGTATAACTATTAAATGGCACCTAATATGAGTGTGGCTTTCTTACATATGAAATTAAACACCTCACTCTGAAATGTTTTGTTAAATTGACATCCCCATGTGGAGGAAACTTGTGGTTCTATTCACAACACTGCTGTTTTCTTACCTATATTTGTTAAACAACCCTTTTTTTCAGGAGGATAACATTACGATGACAAACTAAACATGTCCTTGTTGAGGATAACGCATAACAGACGATGACAGTTAATTCTGTGAGTTCCGTTGATGAGATGAGACAAGATGAAAACATACAAATGACAGACAAATAGTTGATGTACCTACATTCATATGTATACATTGGTAAATATAGAAATTGTATCACCTCTCATTACTATTGTGAAAATAATTTCTCCCTGATTAAAATTGACTAAAATATTATTGAGTTTTTGTTGACTAAGACTGGACAAAAACTATTACAAGTAGACAAAACTAATTGTTTTTTTTTAGTATTTTTGTCCAAAAGACCAGAACTGAAATGGCTGCCTAAAGGAATAATGGCTGACAAGTGAGGGAAAGATGTAATGAGTGACAGATTGACCATCCTCAGGAGGGTCAACACATCTCTTACTTGTATAGTGGTTCTCATTCTTATCCAACAACAAAATCGCTTCACACTGAATGGGTACTGACCTAAAGAACAAGATTGTGGATCGAAATAGCCATGACTTTTCTTTACATCAGGGGTGTGCAAGCCGGTCCTCAGAGGGCCGGGTTGGTGCAGGTTTTTGTTCTAACCGATCAAGCATACACCCAGTGAGGTTTCAGATGAAACAACCAATAGCAGAATGATAACCAACTGATTACACTCTGAAGACAGCTGACTGGTGAAAAGGTGTCCTCTTGGTTGGTTGGAACAAAAATCTGCACACAGTGTGGCCTTTTGTGGATCTAATTGCCAACCCCTGCTTTCCTGGCTTGAGATAGCTTGTGGAGATCAGTCATGCTTTTCACAGTTGGTAAAGCTGGGACAACTTTTTAAGATGCCTTCTGGTGAGGCACCCTAGACACCTGGGAGAAGACCTGGGGTATACTCAAGACGTGTCTGTCTTGGTTGGCCTTTTAAACCTTTGCATTGCCTCAAGAGAGGGTCTTCTTTTCCGAGGAAGAGATGTCTGATCAACAGTGCTGTTGTTTTAGTTGCCAATGTGAGTGTAGTGTGTCTGACATGTTCTCATTTTGAAACTCTTCACATCCCGTCTTTTCCTAAATTTAGGAAAAGAACCAGGTTTTCTGTTTCTGGTCTGAAGTAGCTTTCTGTCTGTAACTCATAGGTTGGTTATATCTATCCACTGATTTACATTATGAATACATGAATATATATATATATATATATATATATATATATATATATATATATATATATATATATATATATATATATATATATATATATATATATATACCAGTTTTAGGTTTTATGTAAAAATCACTTTAAAAATTTACTGTTCAAAAACTGAGAAGAGCAGCGCAGTGAGGAAGCCACCTGCTGAGCCTCACCATAGATTAAGGTGACGGACTCATGGATTGATCAGGAATGTAGCGACATAATCAGCTGAAGTCAAATCAACACAAAAAGTGTCTCCCAATTATGTGAGGTGATTTTAACAACAATTAATTGAATAAAATAATAGTTGGTTAGAAAGCGTTAACCTTCACAAGCATGGCATACAAATGCCAGCTGATGTTCAGCGACTCTCCACTGGAGGGAAGACTAACTCCACCACAGAATAAAGGGACTTGCAGCTGGAATATTTTCCCTCTTACTTTCCTTCCTCCAGTTTTCTCCAACCCATTGCTCTTACGTTTCTCTCCATTCAATCCATTTGAAGGCTCTCTTGCTATTTCTCCCTCATTCTTTCCCCTCCATATTTCTTTCGCTCTTTCTGGGGTGTGTGGCAGCTCACGGTGTCACAAGCTTCAGTGCTTTACCAATTCCATCAAAAAGCTATTTAACAAACCTCAGACCTGGCCAGCTGTGCAAGACCTCCACTGCAGCCTCACTTCTCTTTTTCTTCACACTCATCTCCATCTCTGCGTCTTTCAATTTGGCACCCTCTTCTGTCATCATCCTCAGAATTCCTCCCTTCATCTTCTCAACCTGACCTCTCACTTCATCCCTTCTATGGGTCTTCTTCCTCTGTTGTTTATTGTGTCTCAATCTATTCATCAAACTCTGTCCTGAAGCTGTCCTGAATAGAGATCTGGTTTAGCAACTAAAGGCCCACTTATACTAAAGATGCGGAGGTAGCCTTCAGTCCATGTTCTGCGCTCATTTCGTGAGTGTCCGTCTACAAAGCTGACAGATCCTGAACAAATACAGCAGTACCAACAACCAATACGTGGCTCTAATGAGACACGAAGAAGACATAACAATGGCGGAAATTCTCCATCCCTGTGGCGATATATTTAATTCCATCATCGATCACCGCCTCCTAGAAAACTGCCTCCGTTTTCCTCTTTTGCGCAAGCGGTACATTATCAATACTTCTTCCACAGTTGCCATGTTGGTTTTGGAGTCTCATAAACTGTTGACTTTGTGCTGCTCCCCCTGGTGGATTTATTGGTGAACAGCAAAGTGAAGAACACATGGACACGTGATCGGTGACAACAAGATCATTTGAAACAGACAGGCACAATGTCAGATGTAAATAGAGCATTACTCTTGCACCTGCACTAACTAACCATGTGTAGTGAAAATAGGTATCACGGACGCCAGCATCTGTGACATAATATCACCTTGAAATTTGGGGCACCAGCTGAGATGTCGTTCTCAGGAAACTATTTATTATTATTATCGCATATTAATTAATGAAATGCTATAAACCTGATAGGAAAGTTAGGACTTTCGAGTCTGTCAACCTCAGATTACTAAGACTCAGACCAAACACACCTGTACAAAACAGGCAGAAAAGGTCACATCAGTCTGTCCTCCTTGATTAGCTTCTGAAGTGGTTTACAGAGCAAAGCGTCACTAGCGTCAACAGTCATCACAGAGTCAAACTATTGGCACTTGCAAGAACTATACAACTCTCTGCTTGTTAACATGGTAACCAAGCTGAACCACTTTATTGTAGCATCACTATGACCTTAAAACTAAACTAATAGTTTTCACTGTAGTTAAACCATCAGCATTAGCATTTACATTAGCATTAGCATTCAACAGTGTTAAACCTATTGACAGTTGATGAGCTAGCTACCAGCAGGTTAGCTTAGCAACGGTTGCTATGCTGATGTTACTTCCTTTAAAGAGGCGGGACTTCCCGTCTCACTTCCGTGGTGTAGGATTACGTCAGAGGAGCACGCCTCTCTCACTGACACAGCTACTACCACACACAGCGCTAGAGTCTTATGAAATAACAATCTCTACTACTGTACACAACAATAAATCAAAGAATAGGTCAATTATGTTCACCACACCCAACACAAGCTCACGTCAAAGTCAGATGTTAACCATTCGTAGGACTCCACTCTTGTATCTCGGAGGAAAGAATCATCGCACCATGTGAGGAAACCTCGAAATACATGCGCGCAGAGAAACATATTGAAAGCAAAGGAAAAGTTTGTTCTCTATGTCGATAATTGTTTCAGTACAGTACACTCGGTACACACACGTGCACACAGCTGTTCCATGACGCCAGGGTCACATGAGCACATCCAGTTCGGCTGGCTCTCCCTTCAGCACTCATTTTGTGTGGGATGTTTAACAAGTGTGTTAAAAAGTAGCACAATTATAGTAGAAAGCTAAATTGCTAATGGGAGTGGAGTACAAAGAGGACGCAAGATCCCTTTATTCATGAAAGAAATCAGTCTGCCTCCGCATCACTGACCCAGATTGAATTTTGCTTTTCTCCAATATTATTGATGTATTTTGGTGTGAGCTTTTATTACTGTGTGGTGCCAGCATTTCCCTTCCTCTTCAGGCCTTCCTCTCGGTTTGATACATTTCTCTCACCCAGAACAGCCAAAGGTAATGCAGCCAGACACAGACGTCGGGTTAATCCATCCGGCAGTGGAGATTCCTCTGCAGTTACATTTATATATCAGCGTGTGGGAGACCCACCAGGAATGAGGCACTGAGATCTAAGTACTGGAAGCGTTTTGCGCTACACTAAAATTGGCTGTAGTAATAGTCATTGTTGTGTCATGTGGATTCTTTTTTGATCTGTAGTTAAAAGTCCAAAGCCAAATTTCTTTAACTGGACTGAGTATTCAACACTCGTCTGTGAGCCAGATTTTCTTGGAAAAATCACATTAAAACATCTTCAGTTAACCAGTGGTTAGACTGTGTCCCATTTCTCACCCTAACACTCGTTTGTGGCCCTAACACAAAGTTTTTCACTTTCACATTTAAGTATAGTGTGTCTCAATACTCCAAATACCGAGGGCCCTTGCGTTTCACCACTTGAGATGATCCCTTCCAAACTGAGTGGGAATATGAAGTGTGGATAGATTTCCACAGATACCAAAGTACTTCATTTAAAAACAATGTTGGATAGGTAACATTAGTAACAAGGACTACTCTTCCGTTTGTTTACTTTCTCTCGTATCACAAGACCCAAGTGGTCTTCCATGTCCGACAACATGAGCAATACAACATGGATGTACAACAGTATGTTTATATTTCTACTTAACAAACCACAGTCGGCTAGCATCCAGGCTAACATTAACATTGTCATACAGATCTATCACCACAACATAATGGTGGAACAGGCTTCGGCTGCCCATTTCTTCTCCGTTGGTTCACCAAACCAGGTGAGATTATCAACACCGATGCAAGAGGTTGCCTAAACGTTGGAGCTGGCATTTCCAAAAAGTCTCCAACACTCGATAGGCAGGAAAGAAAACACAACACGTCAGCCAATGACACGTTGTCTTTGCGCGTGACATAAGTGGACATGTCAAAATATGCAAACCTTAACCCTGAACCTTCTTTCTGAGAGCTAACCATTGCGCCACTAATATTAGTAGTAGATGTTTATTTCAATTTCATGTCAAAGTAAGAACAACTCTTTCATCTCACCTTGATCTGAGAGATCGAAAACGAGCAGAGGGAAAAAATGTTCTTACAATTTCTGTCCCATTTTTGTGCATTCTTTTCCCAGAGACATATTTTCTTTCCGATGACCATATGAATTTTTACAGGCCTGTATATCATCTTAAGTACAGACTTTTAGATGCAGTAGGAGCACATGTGCTGATCACTTTATGAGAATGAAAGACCCATTGATCTGTTTGACACTTCTCATCCATTACTTGTCGTCTTCAGAAGGCTTCTGATGGTGCGTCGCTCAGTCATTCCTCCTCACTCTCATTCATCTTCCATTCATAATTCGAGTTCCTTCTGGGTATTGATAAATTTCCACCTTACAAATAATAAAATTACCTGCTTAAAAAAGAAAGTAAATACATATTTTCATTGTAATGTCCCCAAATAATGTACCTGTACAATCGTTGCTTGAGTATTGGAGTCCAAAATATTAGATAATTGTGAAGTGAACCATAATATCGATCCTGACATTTGTCAGGGAACAAGGCTATAATGACCCACGAGTGTGTTGAGCATCTATGCTGGTTGTTACTGAGGTGTGTATGGACTTGTCTTTCTGTGAGCGTGTCACGTCATGTGCACTCTGTTACGCAGTCTGTGAGAGCAGAGAGGTCATGTCCGGTCACAAGGTCCACACAGAGCAGCACCTGCCCACCTCCGTCTGATGTAATGTTATGGGCAAACCAAACGCAGCGGCCCTGAGCAAGGTCACCATTTAATCAAAATACAGTACTATGGGCAGAAAATAAGGCGAAGAGACGACTGAAATGGAACAGAGGGAAATACATATATGAAAGGACAGTGGAGAAAATACACGCAGTAGGAGAAATTCAATCGTTCCCTGCCCAACACGGTTCCAGAACAGTTCCAGCCAACCTCATGCACAGTTCTTCTTGAGGGATTGCCTTTGAGTAATGTAAACCCCACCTACTCTTTGCTCTACGAGGTGTGAACTGAAGATGGCGCTTTGTCTTCATACACAAAGCCCAGAGCGACTAGTGGAAGCTGGACTCACACCAAAACCTTAATCATTTATTGCTTTACGTAAAGTTCTGGTCTTTCTTGAGGCTCAGGTGTGAAGCGAGGGATGAGGAGTTCTTTTGTTCTGGGCCATTCACTGCTGTGTGTCCCAAGAAGAGACGAAGAGAGAAGTAGATTAGAACAGATAGATTATTAATAGATATATATACACTATATTACTTTTGGATTTTGTTAAACAGATTTATGGCTGGTCTCAGTATTATGACACACATCTGTCTCAATGAGTCTTTCTCATGCAACATGTGAGTGTGTGTGGTTTGATGCTGACAGACTGGTTGTAACTAAAGTACAGTCAGGCATCATGAAAAGCCAACACCTCCCTGGAAATGTAATGCATTTTGTGTCAAACACAACACTGTTCTCATGAATCTGTCAAAAGTGTGCTATTGTTGCATGTGTTGCATGCTCAGACTCTGCAGCAAGATTAACATGTGGTTTTATACTATTTATTTATTTAAAAAATGGGCAAGTAAAAAGGCAAAGTGGGCAGACAGATGGCAACTGTAAAATATTCTCTCTCTTCTTCTCGAGTCCAAACAATTTGCCCAACCAAACTGAAGAAGTCGATGAGAAGTGTTGCAGGGTGTTTTCGCTCCCATGGTTTTGGTGAAAGGTTCCAGAGGCACTAACCTAGTCTCAAGGCAATTTGTTCATATGGGCATGAATATTTAATCTATTGAATTCATGGGGTCAAGAAAAATGTTTTTTTTTTACGTTCCGTGGAACACGAAAAAAATGGAATGAGGCTCCAATTGCGACTCATTCACGCATTTTTTGTATTGCTGCAATTTATTTTAGCTTCTCCCACCCCTGTTACAATCAATTTCACCTGTTTGACTTTGGTTCTTATTCACGCTCCCGTTCCTGAATGCTCTCTGCTCTGTTTCCCGACAAATTCACAGAGAAACACGAGTGCAGACTCATAATATGTGCGTGCATTTAATTGCTTTAAATTCATCTGAATCAGTCAATAGTGAATGCCCCATATTTTCATGGAAATAAATAAAACTTATTCGCCGCACGCACGGTCAACTAATTTTTAAACAGCCGTTGTCATCGGCTACAAAGGTGCTGCATCTTCAAGGATCCCAGGGACAGGCACACCAGCGGACCTACTTCTGAACAGGTAAGTTGTGCAGCCCGATGTTAATATAAATGATTTAATGCTCCAGTACGGTTGTGTAAATTTGTATTTGTGCCATGTCACTCTGGTTTCAGTTTCGTCTCATGCCAGTTAAGCGCTGAGTGTTTTAAACATTTTTTATGCCAGTTCTCAATTCTTCAACTCCCATTTTGAAGGGAAATAACTTTAAAAGAAATAGGTTATTATAATACGATTTTAACAGGATCAAGGTTAACCACTTGTTTTGGATGGTTCAGTAAAGGATTGGAGGCTGGGGAAAGTTTTGTGTCATTGGCGGTCACTAAGATTGAAAGACATGTATGTGCGTGCATGTGTTTATTTAAACATGGTCTAGTTAAGCACCTTTTTATAACTGATGCAAACTTTGTGTGGAGAGGGACAGGTCTTCCAAGACTACCTCAGGACCTGCCTACAACATTGGCTTTTCAAGTGGATCCCAAGATCACACCGGGAGTAACATGGTGAGAGGAGAAGCTGTGGAAGCACGAGCTGGAAAGGAGAGGAATGAAGCTCTGTAGATGCAGAACAATAAATGTGTGTACGACAGAGAGAGAGGCAGGAGGACTGGTGAAGGTGAGGGAACAGAAGAAGTGAAAAGTTAAGGTTTTAGAGACCTGCTACTCTTAATCACAGATCACCGCGTCACCTGGACCAACGCTGCACTTATTGACCTCTTTTAATCTGTCCATCAACCTCTATGACTGGTCTCTAAAACCTTAACTTTTCACTTCTTCTGCTCCCTGCATTTAAGGAGCTGCATGCGCCTCCTTTCCAGCTCATACTTCCACAGCTTCTTCTCTCACCACGGGATCCACTTGAAACCTTCCCTAACTCCTGCTGCATACCTCACATGCATGCAGACACACTCACGCTTTCCCCAGCCTCCAATCATCACCACCATCCAAAACAAGTGGTTAACCTTAATCCCGCTAAAATCTTAATATAATAATAACTTTTAACATAATAACTTGAAGTGAGGACCGGCCTAGATGAAACTGAAACCAGAGTTACACGACGCAAATACAAGGTTCAACAACCGTACTGGAGCATCGAGGCAGCACAACTTACATGTTCAGATGTAAGTCCACTGTCTGTCCCTGGGGTCCTTCAAGATGCAGCACCTTAGTAGCCGTTGACAATGCCTGTTTAAAAATTGGTTGACCGTGCGCGCGCACGCTTTTTATTAATTTCCACAAAATTGTCTTCACTAAACTGATTCAGATGAATTTAAACCAATAAAATGCATGTATATATAATGAGTCTGCACTCGTTTTTATTATTTTTTTTTATTAAATCTGTCAGAGCAGAGGGCACTCGGGAACGGGAGAGTGAAAAAAGAAAACAAAATCAAAGTCAAACTGGTGAAATTAGTGACTCGTGTGGCCGTAATGTTGAAACAGGGGTCGGAGAAGCTCAAATAAATTGCAACAGTACAACATTATAGTATGTGAAGGAGTGTTTCTCTGAACGTAAAAAAGGCGTTTTTGGTGACCCCACGCACGATTCAATAGATTAAATATTCGTGACCACATGAACGAATTGCCTTGAGACCGGGTTCTTCATACGCCGGTCAAACCACCAGCAGCCAGCAGGAGAGGGCTCAAATGTTCCCACCTTGTTCTTTTCTGCCATTTCAGCTTTGTTGGTGCTTTTCGGAAGAGAAGATTCTGCTGACTCACTTGCTATTCCATGCTTTGTTACGTCCAGCGTATCGCACCTCTGAGACTTGTGTCTCGTTGACTGTAGAGCCAGCCACTTTTATCTGAGGCTATCCTCGCTGCAGATGCACTCTGGGATTAGAACACGTCTGCTCGGTGAAGTAAGGGATGAAATCACCTGCTGTGCCTCACCATAAAATAAGAAGACCTCTTTGCTTTTAATGAGCAAGTGACTACCCTCGGTGGGTGAGGTGCCACCAACATTTGTGTTTCAGAACAGAAGGTTACACACACCCACAAAACCAAGAGACACAAGAGACACACACACTTAAACTCACACTTTCTTTTTCTGAATACAAATCTATACAAATTTGCTTCATTTGACTGAGCAAAATAGAATGTATCGTTGTATACCTGTTTCAAGTGTTCAAAGAAAAGATTCCTTGAAGTAGTGTTGTATGTATTCCAACACATATTCGGTAGTATGCAGTATTAACCAACCCTTTGTCACTACCATAGTTGGGAAAGTGGACTTTTGCATCCTATACTGACAACAAAGGCAGCCTTCAGTGGAGAATGTTACGCATAGGTGTTTCAATAGACCAAACGAACATTTTCCTCCCATAACATTTCAGGCAAGGGGAAATTGACCATGCGTTGCGCGCGGCAGTATTGGGGCATTGTACGCCTTTCACTTACAGGTGTGGTGCGGTGCAGAATACGTGAGGCTCAGGGGTACATAGGGCAACATGGTGAAGCTCACTTCACTGAATTACACTGGATGTCAGTTGCTATTAATAAGCCCTTACATGGCTCTGCTCCCTAGTGACATTACTAAACGCACAGCCGTTTAACAGCCTTTAAATAGCAATCTGCAACCACTGTCTTTTTTTTTTTTCATGTGTTGTGCTGCCAATGCATCAACATGCACCACTGAAGGCTGTTTTTCGTCAGTATAGGACGCAAAAGGCAACTTTCCCAACATCATATATATGATGCCATGAACGTGAGGATGAGTTGCATTAACATATGGTGTGTTAGTGTCACTTGTGACGCACTTACAAACAAATCTCATCATGTTCAGCCGTCAGGTGCTGGTTGAGGTTTATTTTGTAGCCACATCTGTCACCAGTGTGTACATCCACGACAGATTGAGTGGTACCTAATTCCAGAAAAGATGGCCGACCTCATTAATCTAGACCGGATCCTCCATTCTTCTCCTCAGAAGCGGAACTGACGCAAACCTGGTCAGTATGACATCATCAAATAATTTGCATCATGACAACTCCATGCAGCGAGTGTATTTGACAAATATAGAGTGACAAAATGGTGAGAAAATAGCATTTCAATGAACATATATTTTGTTCCAGTTATTTTCTGAGATGATGTTATGTGATGTTTGCACTTTTCAATACATCAAAAAATGTATATGAAAACGTCGCTTCGCCAAAGACAGTCATGAATGTAATATTACTTTGTGCTTTTCTGGCGGAACTTGTGAGAAGAGTGCAAACAGATTTCGTACGTTATTTTGGCAGAATTAAAATGGGAAAATCACCTTAAACTTTTGATGAGTGACGTGAGAATGTATGACTGGCTGATGTTTTGCAGCTTGATCCAGCAAGAAAATGTTTCAAGGTTCAGCCGAAAAAAATGACTACTGGGTGCCTCTTAAGAGCCCAACTGCTGCACCACATTGATGGACCTTTTCCCACAGAAATGTTGAATAAAGCCATGTCAAACAAGTGACCTCCAACTTGTCGTCTTGAATAAAATATTGCGTTGTTGTTTTTCTTCATTCCAGATATAAAATCAGTGGAAGATTTATTTATGTTTTGAAGCGTATGCTACTGCTGACCGCATATATAGTGTAGATAAACAAGAAGGAGGGGCGTGAATATGATACATACACAAAGAAATAAAATAAATACAAATGCTTTGCTTGTTGATTTAGAGCCAACTTTGTGCACTTCCCCACACTCCACAGATCCGGCCACTCTTTCTCCTCTGCTCAAACAAAAAAAAAACTTTTATATTACAGGTCAGTAAACAAAATGGTTTGTGGGCTGATAAATGGTTCCCACATTGCAGGATTATTTGTTACTCCAATTGCACTAGGCCTCTGAGTTAAAAAGGCTTAGCTTTCTTATTTCGTTTAAGGAGTATTTTTTTCTTTGGGAAATTGAGTCTGAAAGTCACAACGCACTCAGTCAATCTCAACTTGAGAGCCAAATAGCAAGTGTTCACACGCTTTTAAGTGAGCCACTCTTTCAATCTAGACCCTTATTGAGCCGCACAAACATCAGTCATGTGTGTCGTGAAATAAAATACCAAGAATCTAATGAATTACCTGGCCACATGTAAAAAAATAAAAAGTACGTTGCAAAGTACAACCACATTTTACACGTTTTAATGTTCAGTTGTGCTTCTCAACTACTTCTCTAAAAATAAATGCACAAGCTTGTGCAAATGAGTCAAAACAAATATCTTTGGAGAACTTTGCTGGGGAAAATGAGGGACCAGAAGAGGGCAATATGTGTTCCATGAGGAAATCCCAATAAAAAATACCTGGAGTCAGACCTGAAATACGCAACCCGTCCAATCTGTGACATGCATGTAATGAGAAGTGGGCTGATGAGGCAAATGGAGCCTTCAAACCCGTTTCATTTTTATGCCTGCTGTGTTGTGTTTTGCATTTCCTCTCAGTATCCCAAGACCAGCGGCTTAAACAGCTCTTCTTCTCCATATAATGCTGTGACAGAAACGAGGAAGCCAGCGTTTCACCGACCCGTAACTGCTGTTAATTTCCCATTAATGTAGTCCAGGCTGCTTATTTGTGAGAACATGAAGCAGAGAACCGTAGAACATCAAGTGGAAGCTAATCTTTTTTACTAGAAAGGCTACGATCTATAAGAGCAGCTGGTGCTTGCTTGCCTTCTCGAGAGCCGGCTTGGTTAATAGAGTGATTTATAACCCTGAGGATGTTTGAGGTATTCAATGAGATGTTGTGCTGGCCTGATGACAACACACAGATTTCTAACCTCTCCCTTCCACCCCTCTCTCACCACCTCCAGCTCCCTCTGCTCCCTGGTTCTCTGCCATCCGTCTGCCTCTGCGCCTTAGGTGCTGCTTGCTATTTGGATGATTTAGCCTGAGAGGGAGAAGGGGATTTCATTAGCTGTTTACCTGAGGGCCGCTGGTACACGTGGAGCAATAAAGCTGCTTTATTTAAAAAACAGACTTTTAGCACCAAGGAGGGTGAAGGTTCATTCAGAAGGTTCAAGCAGAACCTGTGGCATACCACAAGGTTCCATTTTTGCTACTGTTTTCTCTGTCTCCATGCTATCTCTTGATCAAATCACATCATTGCAACTTTGAGGTCAGACTTATATACCAAGAAGTAGTGGTGAAACTTTGTCCTCATTTTCAAGGGTCAAAATGTGCTCTTGATTTAAAAATAGTGTGAAGTTGTATTGAAATTGCTCTCTGAAGTAAAAGCAAGCTGGGCCTTTAACATCGGTCCTTCATCACATTTTCCTTCCTGTGCAGAGTTCCAGGTGGTGGGGGAGGAGATGTATCACTAGAAGCATCGCGCTGGAGGGACGGGGAAACATTACAGTAATTCTCTTCACTGAATTGTATTGGATGTCAGTCGTTACCTGTATTTATAACACCTTAAATACTCTCTTCCTTAGTAATGGTACTGTGGCTCAAATGCACTTCAGGGCAGCTTCACACTGCGGATTCTGTCTCATGTGGCCTGAGTTTGATTTGCCTCCTGCTGTGCAGCCTCGCACCTCTGCGCCTCAGGTGATGTCCAATTTTTCTCTTTCTGTCAGCTGGCGGCGCTCTGCGTAAAATAGCTGGTTTCTGACCCACAATGAAGCACGTCATCATCAGCCTTATTTCGCTGTCATGTCTTAACACTACGAGTCATCGTCACCTCAGGTATGAACTGGCGACGGTGCTCTGCCACGGCTGTAACAGAATGTGGTGTTTCCCAGCCAAAACTAAACATGAAAGACTGTTGTCATGTTTATTTTACAAGGAAATAGCAGAAATAAGCTGCGTAATATGGAGCGTCTTGATTGATCCACACTGCTCTCACAACATGAACAAAGTGAGCGAGATTACTGACGATTGAGAAGATTTTAGTCATTGAAGTACAGATCCAGACATCAGAAATGATCAATGAATAGTCTGGTGATCTCCAGTAATTTGGGAAAAATCAGCATCTTCCTCCTTGCTGTTCTCCTCATGCTGACAACTCTGCAGCTGCGGAATCACAGCTGTGTAAACAGTTACTGTAGAGTGCAGCATTATTCGTTTAAGCAAATCTGTCTGTCAATAAAATCAGGTGTTAGTTGGCTTTATAAAAGCATAACACGTGAGCTATCAAACACCCGACAGATCTCGAGTCCTGGTCAAGTGAATTGCACCTTGAAACGCAATTGACCCTTTACACGTAAATTAATGGAGCACCATCCCAACCTACATCTTTTTATGCTTCGCAACGGAACATGACCTTAAATTGAAAACCTAATGCGTCAACGTGCAATGCTGAAGGCTGCCTTTGGCGTCTGTAAGTTGAACCCAATGCCAATACATACAATGGAGGCTAAAAATAATGTAAAATAAAATCAAGTGATTATGCATGTTGAATGTGTGAAATACTCCCAGCATCTCCAAGAGATAAAACACAACAGTGTCAAGAATCTATTTCTCAGAGACAAATGAATCCAATGTCGATCAGTGCTGTAGAGTTTCGCCTCCGGGCCGTGTTTCATTGTGTACCAGGGTTATTTTGTTTGCATATAAACCTGCAACAAAATGGCAGAATTAATCAAGCTTATCTTAAAAACGTCAGCCATAGTCAACATTCCTTGACAGGTTCTCTGCACTTTGACTTCCGTCGCATGAGGTTGTCAACTGACTGCCCACCGTGACAGAGCCATTTTTAGCCGCTCACTAAAGCAGGGAGAGATGAGTGTAATTGTACCAGCAATATGCCAAATTCTGACACACTATCATGTCAAGATAAGCTCTGTTGTGCAAACAGAAACCTTGAGGAGAAATAAGACCTCGATCCATTCATTGATTAGACGGTCCCTCCAGAGTGTTGCAGCAAAAAATGCGTTATTTATCAGCAGATTTTTTTTATTTTTCATCATTGTATGGGTGTGGAACCAGGAAACAAGTGACTTTGCAAGAGAGTTTGTAAAAAAAGTAGCATTAGGCTGTGTCCCATTGCTCACCCTAACACTAGCACTGAACACTGGCACTTTTGAGGGCCCTCCACTATGAAGTGCCCTAGGATGACAAAGTGAAGTGATGGACGTTCCTATGAATTGGGACAACTCTTCATGACGTCATGCGTAAAGACAACGTGTCATTGGCTGCCATGCTGTGTTTTGTTTCATGCATATCAAGTGTTGGAGATGTTTTGGAAATGGCAGCTCCAACGTTTTTGCAACCTCTTGCATAGGCGTTGATAATCTCACTTGGTTTGGTGAACCAATGGAGAAGAAATGGGCAGCCGAAGCTGGCTTCACTGCTATGTTGCGGTGGTAGATCTGTTCGAGGTATGGCAATGTTAATGTTAGCTGAACAAACCAACAAATCACGTCTTCTTGAGACAACCAATGTTCAAAACAACCTGAGTGAAGGATGGTGTGTGAAGACAAGTCTACACTTCTACAGATCACCATGGTTGTGAGTTCCACACACATACTGATTATCAGGTTACACAAACAACTTCTCGACTGTAAACAAAGTTACATTCCGCTGTGATTAGTCTCGGAGTTTGTTTATTCCACTGTGTAGCCGAAGCACATCACACAGTTCAGTCATAATCCAACTATTAACCGCATTATACTGGTCATGTAGAACGACAAAGAGGAACTCCGAATTAATCTCCGCTCGTCGTAAGTTGTTTATATGCATTTTAAGTGCAGTTTTAATCAAACTAATAATCATTTGGTTTTCTGGGTTTGCATGTAACCATATGTGTTACACAACTGACATTTCCAAAATGTCATTGAAATCCACTCATAACATTTTTCACTAATTTTTTCATGCACTCAGGCAGGTGAAGACAACATAACCTCCAAGGTGGACTGTGGTCGAGGGGAAAACACGGAGAACCGTGGCAAGATTCGGTGTCCTCCGGCGTCGGCTGGAAGAGATAACGGTGAGTGACAGGGGGTGATGCAAAGGTTGCACTGAAGGAGCATCTCTCCCGGAGAGGCCTGCGAGCTCTGCACCACCAGCGGGACGAGCATCCTGGGAGGCCTTCCCTCTTCACCCCTCTCACTTTCAACTCAAAGGCTTATTTCCACATACACACACCTGCGGGACGGCGATCACAGGGGGTGAGAGCAGACACAGCTGGAGCCCGAACATCATTCTTTCCTTTTCACCTGTCCGTCACCCCTGGTGTCAAAGCTTCCAATTTCTCTCCGGAAAACCTTTGCCTGTGCCCTTTCTTCCTGTCATCCCATAATCCTCCCTCCTGCAACTTTTCCTCCTCTCCCCCTTGCAGTGATATCCCCCTTAGCCTCGTTCTGTCATCTCCCCTCTCCACTCTTCACCTGTCCATGTCCCCTTCCCCGTTCTTCCCTTCACCCCTCAAGACCTTTTCTGTCAGCCTCTCGTCTCCTTCCTGAAGCGGAACAGCCTACCACAGTCGATTCAAGTTCACCTCGCCCCGCTCCACCATATCTGACCTACTTACAGGAACATGACCCTTCATGATCAAATCGACTTTCTTCTCCCAGTCACCTGGTCAACCTCATCCACTACACACACAAATGGCAGAAGCCCAACCTTATCCACCACACACACAAACGCACACTTGTCAATCTTTCTTTGCCACCTTTAACACAAACTAACCTTTCGCTGTGAAGAATTTGAGCATGTGAAAGACTTTGATCGGGCACCTGTCCATCAGAACACTAATTTCTGTTAGACAGAAAAATAAAAATAAAATAAACAAGTAAATAAAATAAACTTTGTTTTATCAGATTATTATATCATAAAACCAAACTGTTTTACTCTTTGGTCTCCTTAAGCAATACTCTCTCCAGTGATTTCCCAGGAAAAATATTTGAGAGAATTCGAGAATTTCAAGTGTGAGTACATGGTTTTGTGTAGTCAAGGTGATGTTTTAGTTTCATTTCGTAAAACGGTAAAAAAAAACAGTAAAGGTATTCAGCTAAGCCCATCATCCATCCATCATCAACTGCTTATCCGTTGGCAGGTCGGGGGGCAGCAGCATCAAAATGACTCCCTGGCAACATCCATCATATCTCACCGGGGGGCAATGGTTGAAACTCCTTTTCCACTTTTAATATGTCAATTGACTTGAAATAAAAAACGAGGATGTAGTTCCACTTTCAGTTTCAAAATGAGTTAAAATGGCAGCTCCACGTGGCTTAGTACACACACATGAAATCATTGACATGCAAACAGAGGCCAAGGGTCCTCATTGAATGCATAGGTTAATGAAGTGAGTCTTGAAGGTAAATTGTTGTTCCATTGTTTTGATATAAACTTCCACTCAGTTAAGCTCAGTAGCGTGAATCTGACTGCACCAACAACGGAATACTGACCCTATACCCACTGCTGAGTGAAAATCAGTAAAGTCAATAAGTTTTCTTTATATTTCTAAATGGAGACAAAATGAGAAAAAAAAGATTTTTTATAGATTTTTTTAAGATTAAGATCCATTGCTATCTCCTCTGTGCCTCACTACCCTGAGCCATTTCCAACCTTTCCGTTGGTGCAGGTCTTCATTTGAGTTGTGAGAACATAGAAAACATTTTCCAGTGCTTCTCGGACAAAAGGTACCAGTTTAATGGTGGAGTGGAATGGTAGGGCTAACAGACAAACATTCCATCAGAGCAAAATGTATCTCGCTCGGATGTGGGCTGGATGTTACGCTGAGCCACATCCGGTATGGATCTGTTTGCCGGACCTGAAACAGATGACATAGTTTTTGTGATCACCCAGGACATAGCGATGGGCCAGAGACTACATGATGCTTGGATGGAAAGACTCCAACAAGTAAAACAAAACCAACAAAATATGAAGCTGTTTACAGACATGGCAAGTCTCACTTCCTGTGTGATGCTGATTGGATTCAATTTCATGGTCGGTATAAAAGCCTTGAAAGGTTTCGAACAAAGTAACACAGACCTCACAAGAAGTGACGTTTGTCTACCATCAGATCTGTCAACTTGTAGCCCCGTCTTCACTCTGACATTTTGCTTTGTCTCAAATCACAGGCCACCTCCACCAAGGGAGGCGTTTGAAGACAGTGACAAGATAAGACTGTCACATCTCTAAAGCAGCCTTCAGATACAAGCAAGGGGGTCGGGCTGTGACCCAAGCAATTTGAATTTGTTGGATGTAATAGATGGATACGCAGCGCCCCTACACTGAGTTGAAAAACCTTTAAAATATAGCATGTGGTTCATTTGATATGAAAAACTCAAATATCACCCCAGAAACGGCATTCTCAGAAACTTATATTCTAGACACACAAATATTGCTAACAGAGTAAGCAATTTCTTGATCTAAGATTTGAACATTTTTTTAAATCCTCATAATGACACGCCCATAACTGATGATAATAGAATATTTGCCTTTTTCATTCAATAAAAAGAACCTCATATGTTACTTCATACAGTAGTTGCACAGACAAACACTTAATACTCATGGTCTGATATGTTCCTATTTCACTATGGCTAAGTCCACTTGGACTGAAGCTTTATTTTGCTTGCAGGAGTGTGTCATTCACCAGACAAAGTAAAGAATAAAGAATAAAAGAATAAAACATCCGGCAGAGGCAAGGAATCGGGGGGAAGTTTAGTCATTTGTTGAATTAGATTAGGTTACATATAATTAATGACTATAAAAATCTGTAGCTGTCCTCACCTGGTCCATTCCTTCAGTTGTCAGTGTGGTACGCTTTAGAATTGTGTAGAATTATAATGGCTGGGCATCATCGTTGTTGGATATGACGGGACCGTGCAGCCTTTATTACTATCTGTACGTATTGCACTCACATTTGCCCCACAGACATTGTCAACACATCTACGCTACTTTTAAGAAAACAAAAGATCTGTGAGGAGGTGAATACTGGCAGAAGCCCACACACACAGGCAGAGTTACGTGGTGGCCAATGCTGGTCGTGCAGCACAAAATGGCACTACTCTTAAAAAGATTATAGCTTTCACCGATTTTGCATTTATTTCCTCCTTTGTGGAGAATGCCTGTGCTGTATAGAAATCCAGACTTTTGGTTTATTAGCAAAGTGTTTTCAATATATTGGAACTATTCTCTGCTGTTGTTTTTTAAATTACGTTTGTTTGGTACTGTCTTTCATTATTCTTGTTCTATGTTATTATTGTTCTAAGTCCTTTGCAACATTTTTTAAATGAGATGGCACTCACGGTCGCCAGGCTGTGAAACATTTCTGGCTCCGCTCCTGCACAAACATGACGGACTGCAAGTCTGATGGTCACCTGGATCAGATACCAGAGCCTTTCAAAAGTCTTATTGCACAAGGTCAGCGCTAGCTAGCCTCCTTTTCTGCATACATACTTTTCAATCAAGTAGCATTTTCTGTCAGCACTTTGGTTCCGACTTTAATTTTTGTGTCCATTGATGTATATACTAGATTAATTTTAAAGGTTTCCCATCTCCGCTTATCTCACTTCCTGGACTCTCAGGTGTGTTATTTATGAGTCAGCTTGCTGGCCTGTGAACAGCTCACCCTCCATTTGATGCGCGACTCCTTCAGAAGTCATTAGACTGTGAAGGGCAATCTACCCACTGCTGAACAAGAGAAAAAAGGGCCAATTTCCCCCTCATTTTTTTGTAGACATGTGAATGTCTGTGTTTGTGGAGTTTGGCTGAGACGACTGATTGACATTCCATTAGGAAATGAAGGTGGGTAGAAATATTAATAATAGGAATCTGTCTTGCTTGACTTCTGGTTTGGTGGGTTTTTTCCCTATCTAGGTAGGAAAAACTAAAACAACGTACTAGCTAATAGTAATCATAAAAATATTTGGTGTTTCCAGAGAACAAAGGAGAGACACGGCAATAAAAGTTTATTAACAAAAGTCAATGCTCAAAAACAAACAACCATGAGACCAGATGTCTTGGAATTGCCAGCTCCAACGTTTGTGCATCCTCTTCACTGATGATCTTTCTGCGTTTGGTGACCAACGGAGAAGAAATGATCACTGCTGAAGCCGGCTTTGAGGGGAAGGTCAGTACGGGAATACATGTCCTCAGAAGGAGATCAGCCACACAGAGCTGCGCACTGGACAAAGTCAATGTTGAAGAGAAACAGCTCATTGAAGGTGAATGTACTTGATTATGAGCAGCATGATGTTCTGATTTTGTAAAAGAATTCTTCATATTTTTGGACAGGCTCTTCAGTAGGCTGTGTGCCTGTGCGCATGGGCTTGTGTGGGCTTGTTTATACTGACTCGTGGGGACCAATTCTTGACAAAATACTATCCTCGTGGCGACATGATGGTACCTTCTGTCGGTCCCCACAGGTCCAAACCACAATTTGAGGATGAAGACTTCAAAATAACAAGGTGATTATAATTGTGTTTCAGTTTGGTTCAGAGTCCTGGTTAAGGTTAGCCATGTGTTTTGGAGGGTTAAGTTAAGGGTGAGAGGCTGGGGAAAGGATTATGGCAATGAGAAACCTCACAATGTCCCCACAGGGATAGCAATACAAACGTGTGCGTGTGTGTATGTCTGAGACAGGGGTCAACTCGTAAGGTGAGGTTGAAGCTGTCAGGCAATAAACAAACAAACAAAAGGGCAGCTTTACTTGCAGCTTTCAGCAGAAAGCATCTTAGGAGTGGATAAGACCTTCCACCTGCATCCGAACCTTGACTTCTCTCTCTCTGGTGGAAAACATTCAGTGGTGGACAACACTTTTTTGTCTGTGGTGTAGATTCCAAATAGAACAATGAGACGTGCGGACGAAATTTCCCATCTAAATCAAAGTGTCATGGCATAACTCATCTGAGATGATTTGTTTTGAGCGGGTTATTAATTTCGCTTCTCTGCCGACAACTGTCCTATTGAAAGTGGTTGCAGATTGGCCTACTCCGGACGCCGTCAGGTCTCTGTGCTGCTGACTCTTCACATCTGGAGAGAGGCTGCAACAAGCCAACAGATATGGAACACCGGGCGCAGTGTGACAGCCGAGGAGACACACATGGACTGTAAGATATTGTCCTGCCTTTGTGTGTGTGCTGCATGGCCAGAATTACATGCAATTATTTCCAGGTCCGTCTTTTCAGTCAGTTACAAACAAGAGCCCAGGATGACCGATGGCCATCATGTTACATTTGTCATTGAGATCTTCATGTTGTAGAGACAAAGGTGTTAACAGCACCTTTGTCTCTATTTTGCATTGTTTTTCTCCTCATCTTATGGCACCTTGTTAGAGACATTTTTCTCACCTGATCTGCTGTCGGGCAGGAAAACAGTCATTTGGGGTCCTGCCCACACCAATTTCCACCTCTAGAACACACACATGCCAACACACACACACACACACACACACACACACACACACACACACACACACACACACACACACACACACACACACACACACACACACACACACACTTCTTTTCTCCCTGCCAGACACCCAGCTCTGTGCAAGTCTTGACACAATCTCTCTTCTTCCATACTTTTCTCCATCATGTGATAGAGATACAGGCATTGGACAGTGGGCACGTGTGTTTCCATGTCTCAGAAGAGTTGCAGGAACATTTCTGATCTGTTGCTGGAGTATTTAATGTAACATTCTTCAACTCTCATCTAGGCTGACAGGCAGCAGCTGATGACCTGCTGAGAGCTGCAATGAAGACCCTGAAATGAAACAAAATAAACAAGTGAGAGATGCTAACTGGTGAGAAGTATCCCTAAACTGGCGCTCGCTGGCTTAAGTTGACACTTGTAATGACAGCTAAGCAATGAAATTGGAATGTTTAGAATTTCTCCCATTTCTTGCCCTCAACACTAGTACTTGGTATTGAGTGCCTTCTACTATGAAATGCCTTACGACGACGATGTGAGAGGTGATTCACATCCCTAAGAATTGGGACAGTGCATGGCATTCCGCTTTACTGACGCGTAAAGACAACGTAGGCATTATTGAAGGGGTGGTGTGTTTTGTTTACTGTATATCAAGTGTTCCAGATGTCTTGGAATTGCCAGCTCCAACGTTTGTGCATCCTCTTGCATCAACACCGATGATCTTTCTGCGTTTGGTGACTAATGGAGAAGAAATTATCACTGCTGAAGCCGGCTTTGACAATATTTTGCGGTGTTACATCTGTTAGAGGTATGTCCGCGTTACCAATAGCCTTAATGGTAGCCGACTGTTGTTTGTTAAGAATGAATGACAACATACTCATTGAGGTGGTATTGTTCATTTGGTCGGACAGGGTAGACCGTTTAGGTCACTAGCGTGTGAGAAAGTGTCCTTGTAACTAAAATGTACCTGTCGTCCTATACTCCGTTATTTTTCAGTAATATGTGTGTATTTTTTGCACTTGAAATGCTTTTTGCAAATAAAGCAATATTTGATAAATGAATGGATAAAGTCATTGACTTTTTAGGCTAAAAATTGACACTAGTTTTGGACCAACTAATTTGCAAAATGAAATAAATATCAAATCAAATAATACATTGAGCATTTTTATTTTGTAATATTCTTGTGATAAAATTTGAAGCTTTTTCCTTCTCTCTTGGCCCCTCACAATAGTCAATGTATATAACTTGGCCCTTTGAGAAATTTCATTGCCCTCCTGTGCTCCAGAGGGATATTTGTTGAACTCTTGCTACGCCTCCTACAATTGCTTCTTGCCTAGTCGGTTCCGTAACACCAATTCAGTAAATGTCAAAATTTATAAAAACATTGTTTCTCTGTTGGATGTCTTCTTGATTTACTGCATTTCTTGAATGTTGTATTATTTGTTATTTTGTTTAAATAGTTTAAAGTTGTAAAAAGGCTCTGTGTCAGGAGTTTTCAAAAGTCCAATTTTCTGATTTAGGTGTGAAAGAACTCAGAGCCTATATTCTTTCACACTGGAACTGTGAGGCTGTGCACCATGAAGGGAGAGTAGAGCATGTGGAACTCCATGTTACAATCTTTTACCTCACAATCACCGTGACTTTCACACACAAACACAGAAAGCTCTTGCGGAGCAAATTGCTGTTCACCGCACTCGCTCAAGGACAATACAGAAATGGAGGTCAAAACTCCCTGTAAATGATGGATGACCACCTTTAACACCTGAAACAAGCGCTCGACTGGATGTAATTATATTTTTATACTATTGCTTTAACATGGTTGGAAGAGAAATGGCAGAGATTTAAATATTAAAGGTGGCATTTGAGGACAATTTTCAGGACAAAATATGGTTCCGCGGTCATTCATAATTGCTGTGGTTCTTTGTCCTTCATGTGAATATTATAATCGTTGAGAGTCTGAGACAACTTTTGAGCCTGTGTTGGATAGTTTGGTTTAATTACACACAGCCATTGGAATATCTTCTCATATCTTGCTGAAGAAATAGTCTGACCTTCAAAATGCTGGATGTAAACCTTTAGAAACTTTATTTTTTCAGTGCTAGCAAGAAAAAGAAAAACATCCTTGCAGTCACAGAAGTAAGCAAGAAAAGCTAAATGCATGAACAAATAGAAAACTGTATAGCAACAATAATACAATAAGAAATAGATTGGGAAGATGCAAACAACGAAAGAAAAAAATCATCCAGTTTAAATTAATATTATTTGAATAAACTATTGAACTTTCTGCATGTGAACCAGTTCTCTGTCTTGTCGTCTTTTTGTGTTCCCTCTCGGAAAGGACAGTTCATATAAAATGTGAAAAAGAATCATACGAACTGAAGTTAAAGTTATTTCCCTATTTATTTGCCACACTGACATTTTGACCCCAGTCATGCTGAACTGAACAGTCATGGCTGCTCTTGTGGAAGTGTAACTTTGTTACGGTGTTGGCACGGCTTCAGACCCTCTGGCATTTAAAATACTTTGCATTGCACTTGATTTGACCTTACAAGCTGTGCTGTCTCGACTTCGCTCCTCTCACATAACCTGTCTGACCCTGTGCTGCAGCCACAGACACATGGTAATGCTAGTGCACTTGAGTCCTCCAGCCTCATTCTGCCTTAAAGACCTTCATTTGAAATGAAATATTGATCCGTGCCATTGTAGGAGAAATGGTCTCCCTCCAGGAGCCGCAGAGCTGCAGCCGTCAGGCCAAGGTGAGTGTGACAGGAATTGACGATAGGTGGCCAGACAATGACACCAGAAATCGCACGCAAACCTTTGAGACAGATTTTTTTTTGTACTTCTGAGGATCCTAATGTTTTATTCACATGGTTCCCTCGCTATGGAACACGCTATCTGTATATGAAGTGCTGCAGACACCAATGAGAAAGAAGAGCTAATGCCACTCTGCAGACTTTGGAGTGTCATTCCAATATTGTGCACCTGATGACACACACCCAGCGATGTGAGTCATCTCGCGAGGGAGGGGGAGTCAGGTTTCAGAGGAAGGGAGACTCATGAAGAAATAAAGAGTATGGGAGCACACTTGAATTTTTCTTATAATAAAGATCAAGCTGTTCATGCATTTTGAGATCCAGCACATGGAAACTGACTTCCTTTAAGGGGTTAAATGAGAATTATATATGTGCGAGCTACTGATATGAGCAAGCTTGCACCAGACTCCAGACTATAGTCAGCTTTAGCTCAATTAAGTCATTGATTTACCACTCTCTACATATGGTTTTTAAACAAGATTGCAACGTAAAGAAGTCTTTTCTTTGAAACGTTCTTAACGTCTCGATAGGGAAGGTCGTTGCTGGAGTCACAATTGCACTGTTACCAGCCATGCTCTGGCTGCGAACGCATGCTCTGGCGAACTACAGCCCATCACTGATGGAACTGATCGGTTTGTCTGGATTTGTCTGGATTTGAATATACAAATTAACTAGCAATGAAATGCTTTACTCTTGTAGAGCCTGTTCGTGTTTGTGACCAAACAGACTGCTCTGCCAGTTTCATTTTTGGGTTAAATGAAGCTGTCTGACTGATGTCCCCAACGTATCTCATGTCATTAATATTATTTTAATTGAAATTATACATTTTTGGGACGAACACACAGCCCTTTCAGAGTCAGAGCAAAATAGGAATCAAAATTCGAGTAAGCGACAAGCCTTTATATATTATATATATTGTTTGAATGATTGAATGTGAACCATCACAGCTCATACAACTGCATGCTTATCTTGCATAAATAGATGAAAAAAGGTAGACACAAGGCTGTACACACAATGGCTTGTAGCAAGGGAAAGAATTATTATAAAAATGTCTTTCTTCTTTTTCTTCTTCTTCTTCTTCTTCTTCTTATTATTGTTTTAATTAATCAGGGTCAGCCAAGTAAAACAATTACCCACGGGATCCCCGCATCTCTAAGTGTTACTTGTGGCAACAGTTACTCAGTTCAAGTCTGTTAACGTTTTTAATTTGACTCAGATGCAATATCAATTTATTTTGGTACAAATAGTTGTTTACAGCTTTGTTTTTTAACAAGCAAGTTGTTAGAGATCAGTCTTTGACATAGTGTGTCGGGAGGGGGTGGGGTTTGAGGCGGGGTTATGTGTTGGCCCGGGGATTTGGACACCCTGCTTCAAAATCCTAGCTAAAAGCCTGCTACTACTTTGTGTTCTCTGCAAGTCAAAGGTGCTCCTCATCACAAGCATTTTATTGCACAGACCCTGTGTTGAAAGTGCGTATGACAAAGCGCATCTTGAATCTTGAATCTATCCAACAATTTTTATGTAATGTTACGCCGAGGTGCCAGCGCAGCAGGAGACCCTGCATGTGTTTCTATGAACTTAGTCAAACAACCGTGCCAGAAAACCTATGTGGTCCACTTGATCGAACAAAACCTACAAAGATCCTGAGACTCACAGTCGACCAAATGTCATTATTAAGAGCTTATTGTATAAAAATATGATTGTAAAATCCTCTATTCTGTCCATGATGGCTGTCGGCTGTCAAACGCCGTGGAGCTGAAGGGCATGGTGCGCCGTCATGGTCTTGTCCTATTTGAGGGTGCAAGTCTAATGCAGCAGGGTACCGCCCAACTCCTATTCCTTGCATTATGGTGAGCTCAGTCACAGGTTTACACAGTCCGTGCCTTCTCTCAGCCTCCAGCCAGTCACGCCAGTGCAACCAAGAAGAAATCTCAGTCGCACTCTTAAAAACTTTGGTCATAGGTCACACTCAGGAGCCCTGTGTCCTTCACTTCTTTGTTTTTCTTTTACGTTCCCCACAATACTCTGTGAGAATTCTGAGCATGCACTAGGATCGGAATGCCACTTGGTACACCACCTCTCCAGCTGCAGAGGGTTACGACAGCTCATATCCTCACCATCTGAAGGTGCCTTCAGTGCTTCTGCATTGTGCATCACGTTTCAGGTTTTAAATGAGCTTTTCATCCTGCAGTATATGTTTCCTTCCTTTGAAGTTCAAGTGCCAGAGTAGCTTCAGAGAAGTCGTGTAGGAAGTTGTGAGAGAAACGGATGACGAAAAAACATCAAAAATAGCAAGGTTGAACGAGAGAGTTCAAACAATCTGAGAAAGTTCATGGCTCTGATTTTTAAACACAGTAGCCTTGAGGAGGATGAGAGGCATCTGTAAACAAGTGTGAAAAATCTGATTCAACGTTTCAGTGGTGTGACTCACATGTCACAAACAATAAGTGCTGGTGTGTGCTCACTTGCGTAGGGAAACTGTGTGTGCTAGAGAACATGTCTTCAAAGTCTTTTCATCTGGCCTAGAAGTTAATCTAAAACACCAGCTGATGAATTTGAGCCTGACATGACGTTGCTCTCAATTTTTACCTCCTCGCCTCCCTGACCGTTACCGCAATGTGCTCGATTTTCGACCGTCCAATGTGTTGTACCTGTAGTATTTGTCTGTCTGTTTGTGTCAGTCAAAGTAGAATGAGGTCAGTGAGGTGCAGGGGAAGAAGAGCTGAAAGAAGCTTGACACATAGAAGATTTAAAAAAAAAATCTCACTGGATGGTGAGATACGAGTTAAATACCTATTCCCTGACACCTTATGTTCTGAGGGTAAATTACCGGATTTTTGTGTTAGTAACTACATTTTTTTTTACGTAATTTATCTTTGTCCACTCATGTGAAGCAAGAGTGTCTTTGTCCGATCACTTACCGTAACAAACCTGGTTCTGAATCTTACGATCGGCCTCTTTAGGTGTCCATTTGTCAGTCTGATCCTGCTACATGTGAAGTTGGGTTGATGGATCGACTGCAGAAGGCCAGATTCCTCTCTCAAACCTGGAAATTAAAAATACAATTTCATTCTGTTGTTGACGACAAATATCTTTTGCAAAGGTCATTGTGAGATGTGGGCAAGAATGATGGAAGTTTCTAAGAGGTTAACCTGAAGTGCTCCCTATCAAGAACAAATTCAACGTCTTGATTCCATCTGTGATGTTCACACACAATACTCCTCTTACTAAGTCCTCAACTCAAAGTGCTGTAACTGCAACACAGCAGTGGGCATTCCATTCATTGTTGTCCTGTGTCTGACAGGGTCTGATGAAAGGGATGCTCCAGCAAAGCCCCAGATTTGTTCCACTGACTGGTCATTCTGGACAGAATAACACTCTATTCCTACAAGAAACAATCAGCACTTTAACTGGACAGAACATCACCGTCATCACATTTTTTCCTGGAATGAAAGTGAGTCAATATTCACTACAACAGACATTTTTCTCACAGTTTCACCTCCATTTTCCCCACAAAGCCAGCTCTCTTTAACAATGCCTCATTGTCCTTTAGTCAGTCTGAAAATGGTGGTCTAATTGAATAATTTATTAGTTGACTGCTTCAGAGTTTATTACTTGGCTGAGCATTGAACTCAATTAAATCCCTACACTAGTCCAGAAAAAGGGGAGCATAAGTGGAAGAGAGAAACATGGATGAATTTTTGGGAAGCCTAATTTAGATGACAAGGTCAACGGAGAGGACGGGCACTTTCATGAGTGAACATTGGCGCAAAATTGTCCGGGTCGTGTGTGAAATTGAAGCTGTGATAGTTGTGTTTTTGATCGCACATAGATTAAAAGAGTGAATTCAAGATGGCGCCGACGAAGGCTGGCCTGGAATTATCGTGCATGTTATTTTGTTTATTTTTGTGTTTTGATGGAGCATCTGCGTGTTCTTACACACGAGATCAGTTGATGAACATCAGGGCTATGACTCCGTCTGACTTACTACCAGTATTTTTGGTGTCAGTTTCGGAGTTAGTTCATCTTTTGGCTGGGCGGAAGAGACTGAGGAGGAGAGGGAAACGTGCTGGTGCGCTTGTTCGCCTTCGTGGAAGAGGATTGCGCACTCCGCTTCCCGGGATAATCCTCTCCAACGTCCGCTCGCTCAGCAATAAGATGGAGGAACTGGCGCTGATGTTGAGAGGCAACAGAGACTTTTCCTCCTCTTGTGTTTTGTGTTTTACAGAGACGTGGTTGATCCCGGACACTGCGCTTCATCTGGAGGGTTTCCAGCTTCACCGCGCGGACCGGGTTCCGGAGCTCACTGGCAAAACCAAAGGCGGAGGACTGTGTTTCTACATCAACAATCGCTGGTATACTGATGTGACGGTGGTCTTTCAGCACTGCTCTCCCTCTCTGGAATGTCTGATCGTCAACTGTAAGCCATTTTACTCCCCACTTGAGTTCGCTTCATTCATTCTGGCTGCCGTATATATCCCGCCCAGAGCGGATGTACGTGAGGCTCAGAGTGCACTCGCGGATCAGGTTCTGCATGTGGAGCGAACTTTCCCGGACTCTCCTGTGATTGTGCTTGGTGACTTCAACAAGGCGACTCTGAGTGAGGAGCTTCAAGTACAAGCAGGTTGTAAAATGTCCCACCAGAGAGCAGAGCATATTGGATCACTGTTACTCATCGCTCCACAACTCTTATACCGCCCTCCCTCGAGCTGCAGTGGGTCTCTCTGATCACTTGATGGTTCATCTTGTTCCCACATACAAGCAGAAGCTGAAGCTTGCAAAGCCTGTTGTGAGGAGCATGACGATATGGACAAGTGAAGCTAAAGAGAAGCTGCAGTCTTGTATGGAGACCACAGACTGGGAGGTGTTCAGAGCTGCTACCAATAATCTGGATGAGTATACAGACACTGTGACTTCATGGATCAGCTACTGTGAAGAGTGCATAGTTCCAACGCGCACCAAGGTGAGTTATGCAAATGACAAACCTTGGTTCACAGCTAAACTCAGCCAGATTAGACGGGAGAAGGAGGCAGCTTGCAAGAGTGGGGACAGGAACAGCTACAAGGTTAAGGTAACTTTATTGTCAAACATGCTACAGTACGAGACATATAGCATGGATGAAATATCTGTTCTCACAGACCTGGACACGACATACAATCACAGACGAACATAAAGATCACAGACACCACATAAAGATCACAGACAGCAGGATACATGCAACAAAAACGTAACATCAGTCCATCAACCACCGGGAGGAGCACCTAGCTCATGGCAGCATGGCAACATCCTCTGCCCCTGTGGATGGAGCCAAAAGTGCCTGGTGCAGACCCGGGGGCAGAGTAGGAAGGGAGTTCAGCATCATGACAGCCTGGTGGATGAAGCTGTCTCTCAGTCTGCTCGTTCGTGCGCGGTGACTCTGGAACCTTCGCCCTGATGGTAGCAGCGTGAAGAGGTGCTGCGACGGGTGGGTGGGGTCTCCTGCGATCCTCAGGGCTCTCCGAGTGAGGCGAGTCCTGTAGATGTCCAGGAGGGATGGAAGAGGGACCCCGATGATCTTCTCCGCAGTCTTCACCACGCGCTGCAGGGTCTTGCGGCAGGCGATGGTACAAGAGACGAACCACACTGTGATGCAGCTGGTCAGAACGCTCTCGATCGTGCCTCTGTAGAAGGTGCACATGATGGGGGATGGAACTCCGGCTCTCTTCAGCTTCCGCAGGAAGTATAGGCGCTGCTGGGCTTTCTTGGCCAGTGCCGTGGTGTTGGTGTTCCAGGTCAGGTCCTGGGAAATGTGAACACCCAGGAACTTGGTGCTGGTGACCTGCTCCACTGCAGCACCAGCGATGAGAAGCGGGGGATGCAGGACAGGTCGTCTCCTGAAGTCCACCACCATCTCCTTGGTCTTCTCCACGTTCAGGCGAAGGTTGTTGTTATCGCACCATTGGACTAGGCGGCACACCTCGCTCCGGTAGTTGGATTCGTCGTCGTTCCTGATGAGGCCCACCACGGTTGTGTCATCTGCAAACTTAATGAAGAGGTTTGAGTCAGACACAGGTGCACAATCATGCGTTAGCAGAGTGAATAAGAGAGGACTCAGTACACATCCCTGAGGAGCTCCAGTGTTCATTGTGATGGACCCGGAGGTATTCCTGCCAACTCGAACCACCTGTGGTCTGCCTGTGAGGAAGTCCAGTAGCCAGTTGCAGAGGGGGGGGGCAAGTCCCAACTGGACCAGCTTGAGGATGAGCTGCTGCGGGATGATGGTGTTGAATGCTGAGCTGAAGTCCAGGAACAGCATTCGGGCGCAAGAGTCTCTCGTCTCCAGGTGGGTGAGGACGGAGTGGAGAGCAGTGGAGATGGCATCGTCAGTTGAGCGATTGGACCGGTATGCGAACTGGTATGGGTCTAGAGCAGGAGGGAGAGAGGTCTTGATGTGATGCATGACCAGACGCTCAAAGCACTTCATGATGATGGGAGTGAGTGCTACTGGGCGGTAGTCATTATGGCAGGTGGGAGACGTCTTCTTCGGGACTGGAATGATGGATGCTGCTTTTAGGCATGTTGGAACAACAGCTTGGCTCAGCGAGGTGTTGAAGATGTCTGTGAGGACATCCGTAAGCTCCTCAGCGCAGTCTTTCAGGACCCTTCCCGGGATGTCGTCTGGACCCGAAGCTTTCCTCACGTCGATCCTTCTCAGCGATCTTCGCACCCTGTTCGGAGACAACGACAGTACCTGGTCTTCAGCGGTCAGAGGGATCTTCTGGGCTGGAGTCTTGTTGACTGCCTCGAAGCGAGCGAAGAAGTCATTCAGCTGGTCGAGCAGAAGAGGGGAGTCATCACAGGTCTGCGGTGAGGGCTTGTAATCTGTGATGGTCTGGATCCCCCTCCACAGGTTCCTGGTGTCTCTGCTGTCGCTGAACTGGTCTGCAATCTTCCTGGAATATTGCCGCTTCGCCCCTCTGATGCCACGTGCCAGGTTGGCCCTGGCTGCTCTCAGGCCCTCCTCATCTCCAGCTCTGAAGGCAGCGTTTCGAATCCGCCACAACCTGTGAACCTCACCTGTCATCCATGGCTTCTGATTAGCCCGGATGGAGATGGTTTTGGCGACTGTCACGTCATCAATACACTTCCGGATGTAGGCTGTGAAGGTCTCTGTATACTCCTGGAGATCAACGGTGTTGTTGATAGTGGCTGCCTCTCTGAACATGTTCCAATCTGTGGTGGAGAAGCAGTCCTGGAGTGCTACAGATGATCCTTCGGGCCACACGCGGATCCTCTTCTTGGTGGGCTTTGTGACCTTCACCCGTGGCCTGTATGCTGGAATGAGCAAGACAGTGGTGTGGTCAGAGGCACCAAGCGGAGGCAGGGGGACTGATCTGTAGGCTCCCCTGTGCGCAGTGTAGACGTTGTCCAGGGTGTTGTTGCCTCGTGTGGAGAAGTTTACATGGCTGTGCAGTTGTGGGAGCACACTCTTGGGGTCTGCATGGTTAAAATCCCCGGCCAGGATGAGGAGAGCATCGGGGTGAGCTGTCAGCTGAGTACTGATGAGTTGGTGAAGTTCGTTCAGTGCCTCTCTCTTGCTGTTGTCATTAGAGCTGGGAGGGATGTATACCGCAGCCAGCAGAACAGCAGCGAATTCCCTCGGCAGATAGAAAGGCCGACATTTAATAATCATCACCTCAGCCCGCGCAGTGCAGTGTCTACATACCACAGCAGCGTCACGGCACCAGGCATGGTTGATGTAAACACAGAATCCCCCACCTCGAGTCTTACCTCCTTCGACGAGAGCCCGGTCAGATCTATAGCATGCTAGCCGCGCTAGCTTGATGGCGTGGTCCGGAACGGTGTCATTGAGCCATGTCTCCACGAACACGAAAGCACAACAATCCCTCACAGACCTGAACGTGGTGCGGAGCAGGCGGATGTCGTCCAGCTTGTTGGCTAGCGAGCGGACATTAGCCATCGTGATGGTAGGGATCGCCGGTCGGAGCGGGCTAGCGGCTAGCCTAGCTCGATGGCCTCCTCGCTTGCCCCTCTTCTGTTTCCTCACGTTCCGCCCGTGTCGCTTCCAATGTGTAACAGGGAAGGAAGTGGTGGACCGTTGTTGAGCTAGATGGGGTCTCTGGAGCAAACCGTAGCCACGTAGAACTTCCGAAACCGCCGAGGACAGGTCCGAGGGTATCGTCCTGAGAACAGAGAGCAGAGCCTCCCGGCAGTAAAAACGCCTCAAAGTGGAAGGATGCGGCGAGTGTGACGAGGATAAGTTGTTCCACGCAGTTGCTGAACACACGTAACACGAAAAACACGAAGACGCCGGTCGACTGGGTCTGAGAGAAGCCGCTGCGTGTGTCCGCGCCGCCATCTTGGATTGCGCAATCTCCAAAGAGGTGATGTATCGGTTTCAGAGGGATCTGTAGAAAGCTAAGGCCGCATACTCTGACAAACATATGCAGCGGTTCTCAGCCAATGACTCGGCTGTGGTGTAGAGAGGGCTCAAGGTGGTCACTAACTACAAGCCACGTGCCCCCCACACTCTGAACAACCTCGCTCTTGCACAGGACCTGACCAACTTCTACTGTCGCTTTGAGCAACCTTTTTGCACCAACACCTCTGTGGTCTCTCCAGCCCCATGTTCCACTTTACAACAAAGGACTATGCTGTCTCTTAGTGACACAACTAAGACCAACGATGTCACTGAGACAGCAAAGTCGATCACAGTCACTATTGATGAGCCACCCCCACACCTCTCCCCTCTTCCTCTTTTTCTTGACATCATGGAGCAGGACGTGGTCACTCAGTTCAGGAGGCGGAACCTTCAGAAGGCTGCGGGTCTGGACAGAGTTTCCCCTGCCATCCTGAAGCATTGTGCTGCTGAGCTGGCTCCAGTGTTCACAGACATCGTCAATGCTTCCTTGGTGTCCTGTCATGTCCCTGCCTGCTTTAAGTCCTCCACTATCATCCCTGTTCCCAAGAAGGCCAGGATCACACGACTGAATGATTACAGACCGGTGGCACTGATGTCTGTGGTCGTGAAGTCCTTTGAGCGCCTGGTTCTCTCTCACCTGAAATCTATCACTGCTTCTCACCTGGACTCATTGCAGTTTGCCTACAGAGCCAACAGGTCTGTGGACGATGCAGTGAACCAGGCCCTTCATTTCGTTCTGGAGCATCTGGACTGCCCAGGAACCTATGCCAGGATCCTGTTTGTAGACTTCAGCTCTGCTTGAAGACAAGCTACGCCAGCTCGACGTGCCTTCTTCTGACCAGCCGGAGTCAGCGTGTGTGGCTGGGGACGACTGTCTCCGACACTCGGACCCTCAACATCCGGTCTCCTCAGGGCTGTGTTCTCTCTCCATGGCTCTTCTCCCTGTACACTAACTGCTGCACCTCCAGCCTCGAGTCCGTAAAGCTGATCAAGTTTGTGGATGACACCACCATCATCGGGCTCATCTCAGATGGAGATGAGTCAGCTCACAGGAGCGAGGTGGAGCGGCTGGTGTCCTGGTGCAGTCACAACAACCTGGAACTTAACGCCCAGAAGACAGTGGAGATGGTCATAGACTTCAGGAGAGTAACAGTTTCTCTGTCCCCTCTCATGTTGGCTGGTTTACCTATTCCTATTGTAGACTCCTTCTGCTTCCTAGGAACCACCATCACTGAAGACCTCAAATGGGAGCCAACCATCAGGTCCCTCATCAGGAAGGCCCAGCAGAGAATGTTCTTCCTGAGGCAGCTACGAAAACTACGACTGCTGACGAAGTTGCTGGTGGAGTTCTACACAGCCATCATCCAGTCCATCCTCACCTCCTCTATCACTGTCTGGTACAACAGCGCCACCTCCAGGCACAAGAGCAGACTGCAGCGCATTGTACGTTCTGCTGAGAAGGTGATCGGTTGCAGCCTGCCACCTCTTCAGGACCTGTATGCCTCTTGGAGACGTGCAGGTCGGATCAGAGCCGACCCTTCTCACCCTGGTCATGGACTGTTTGTTCCTCTTCCCTCTGGCAGGAGGCTACGGTCCATCCAGACCAGAACCTCCCGTCACAGGAACAGCTTCTTCCCCTCGGCTGCCAGACTGTTGAATTTGTGAACAGCCTTGTTGTTTTCTATTTATTTTATTTTATTTTATTTTATTTTATTTTATTTTATTTTATTTTATTTTATTTTATTTTATTTTATTTTATTTTATGTCAGCACTTTATTCCGAGGCACTTTCCTAGTTAGTGGGCTCCCCACTGACCATGGCAATAAATTTGATTCTAAAATCTAAAAAGTGAGACACTGAAATTCCTGGTATTGCAATGTCAAATCGCTGAAAGGATTGAGTGCTAGTGATAGGTAGATGAGTATCATGAAACAGTATTGCTGGGTCGATATAACAGAGATCAGTGGATAGATTTAGTTTCAGAAATGATGTGTTCAATTGAATTAGTTGCTCAAGTCCAAACATTTTACAGCAGAAAATCAGGACACTGTGTAATGACACCTCATCTACCCATCACAAACCACATTCCTGCAAATTCATGCAATGAATAGGGACATGAAATCTAGCTTGTCACTGCCAGTGAAGTGGGTTGGAGAACCAAACTCCAGACTTTAACTGCTGGCTGAAGCAGCGGTGAAACTGGTGCTTTGTGTTCCTGGCAAGGTGTATCCTGAGTTTTTATGAGCCTCTTGTTTCCCATCAGTGATTAGCCGAATGACTCAGGCTGGCAGCCTCCTTTGCCGTTTTAGTCAGAACTTCAAGGAGTCTCTCGGAGCACAAGTTAAAATGTATCCGCATCTTGAGAACATTTAAGCCGGGTAATAAGTGAAAAAAAATTCTCTTTCAACAAAAGCCATAGTGAGCATCCCTTAATGTCCATACACTGGAGTGAAACATGGGAAAATATGGGATTGATAAATGTTGACTCAAGATATCTCCAGGTACAGGTGGCCACACCAGGCTTTGAGGAGGAACGTCAGCTCATAATTATACCTTCCTGCCAGTTGCCATTGATTTACAATCATAGAGATTTTGAAGTCGACCTCTTGTGCTAAACAGCAGGTTTTTGGTTTCTGTGCATTTAAGCCTTAATTAAATATAGATGATCCGCATTAGGAAAAAAAAAAAAAAAAAAAAGCAGCTCTTTTTCCTTCCTCCTATATTCTCCAAGTCCTCGTCTCCCTGTGTTTCACTTCCTGGCTCCCTGGCTCCTGCCTTGCAGCATCCCCTCAGGCCGTGCACATAGTTTTCTGTCCATCAGCACTTTTGGGAAATGGAGCGAGTGGAAAAGATGAGAGGTGGCAAGCACAGAGCCTTGAGGCCTGCCGGCAGGAGAGGTAAGGCCAGCCCGACTGAAGCAGCCACAGCAAGCGCGGCAGATAAGAGCTCACGTTTGACGATGTCCAAACGTTGACAAATGTCCGTCTAATGACCCGCGATCAACTGACTGGGAGGTCACAGTGAAGTGAAGAAGACCTGAAGAGGCTGTAGCAGAAATATTACATTTCATTTTACATTTTCTAGCGAGGAGAGTGAGAGAAGTATATGCACGTGTCCCGTGAGGTTTCAGCCAAAGGTAAGGGCTGTGAAGAGGAGAGCCACTGTGTTTGCGTTTCCACTGAAGTTCTTAAAAGAGGTGCTGGCTGACTGTGACCCTCAACCCACCCAACATGCGAGACACTTATGAATACTTATACTTAAGAATGCAAAGTGCTGAGAGGGAGCGGGAATGAAAGAGTTCATGATTAAATCGCCGACGTTACTCAGGTGATAAAATCTTTCAGGTCCAGGATTTGCACCTCATGTTGATCAAGAGGAAGAAGCTACACAAAACACTTCCGCTTTCAATAAATACCCCAGATAGCAGCAGATCTGGATCTGACTACAAGTTGCCTGATCTGCTTAGCATTCAGACAAGCTAATCGAATATCCGATATCCATCTCTGGCAGGGCCACACATTAACAATTTTACTACTTCATGTCAGATCTGGCGCATTATTTTCAGACTGATGGACAAAAAGGGGTGAAAAGGAAAGGTGAGTTTGTAGGGAAAATGGAGGTGCAACTATGACCAAGAAGTCTGTTGCACTGTAATAAATATATAAAAATAAGAAATATCAGATATGTCTCATTGTTCAAACGAAATATGGCCGGGTTACAGAACGGATCCCAGAGTACATCTGACCCACCGCCAGGCCGGCTACATTTTGCTATAAGGGACAGCATGTATTTCAGAATAAGAGTGCAGTCTCCCCTCATTGTGTGTCTGTTGAGAAACTTTTCATGATAATTCTAGCATTAACAGTGAAGGTGTTTCACTGGAGACATAAACTCAAAAACACCTTAAGGCACCTTAAACTGCTGTGTAATGTGCATTTACTTTTCTTCCAATCCTTTATGACAGCACATTAATGAGCAACAATTATGCCGTACCAAACAAGAAGCTTGGCTCTATGTCTCCTGAAACAGTGTCCTCATTTTGAGAGCTTGGCGGGTTTTGCCTTCATAATGATGTGAAGTTTCATATGACTTGTTGTTTGAAGTTAGAGTAGAGACCGTACAGCACAAGCTGCCATATTGTGACCACTAAAAATGAGGACAGTGCCTCATGGAGCTTCATCTGCTTGGTGATGATCTCATATATCATATCATGGTGTCTTTAACCATCCATCCGTCCATCCTTATTCATTGATGGGGCTGTAGCTTCAGGAGGTCGGGCGCATCCACCAGCTCCGACTAGGGGATCGCAAGATGCACCCAGGCAAGTGAAGCGATATAATCCCTCCACAAGGTCCTGGGTCGATCCCTCATTTTCCTCCCAGTGCCTGAAACTCCTCCAAAGGGAGGTGACCAGGGGGCATCTTTGTGAGATTCCTCATCGAGGGCCTTTGAACGATGAGAAGCAGTGGCTCTACTCTGAGTCTCTCCTGAGTGACAGAACTTCTCACCTTATCTCTAAGGGAGATGCCAGCCACCCGTCGTAGGAACCTCATTTCAGCCGCATGTATTCAGGATCTCGTTGTGTTGGTCATGACCCACCACTTGAGAACAAGACCCTTTACAAGACATCTTTAAGTATTGAATCTAGTGTTGAATTGAACCTGACACCACTCTATGTTTCTTCGACCTCTTGAGGTCCTATACAATGACTTGGTGGCCTTTGAGTTTGACAGTTAAAGAAAGTCAAAATGGACCTTCAGTCGTACCATTCTATGAATCCATATGTCCCACTTAGTTTTGCTTGTTTATAAGTTCTCAAATGTCTTGAACAGCAGATAGTCAGACTAGAAAGCAGTCAGAATAACTCGCTCATTATCCGTCCAACTTACATGGGCACCCCCAAAAGCAGCAACTTGGAGGCATATCTTCAATGTCTTTCACCACTTACGGTGCAAAGTTTCAAAAAAGTTGTCTGACCCCTGTGTGATGTCACTCCTCACGCTTGAGGTGAACTGCACCAGAACAAGAGTAATATTTTCTGTAATCTTTCAGTCAAAGAAAAAATAGAACCCTACAATAAACGGTTGTACTATGGCTAGTTCGTTTCACTTCTGCTGCTGTGTTTGCGTGTGATTGTGAGCATGTTTTGTACCTGTGAATCACCAGGGAGAGAAACAGAGATCACGGCGTTGACCTGGTCTGCTGAATAATTTACCAGAGATCTCACCATCTGTAGAGGACAGCGCTCGAGGTGAAAGATCTTTAGTATTTATGACGGGAACCATACCAGTGAGCCAGCCAAACTTTGACCTATTCAAAACACTGTGACATGTCGGAGAGAGCTAATGGTGCGCAGCGATTCCACACTTTTGGCTGAAAATAGCCTCAATGTGTGTTTGAGGAGCACAACACAAGCGATCCAACAGGGAGTGAAAGGGATGCAGGTAGCGGATAATTGGGCAACGGTTAGTTTCCTGCAGCTGTCAATGTTTCCACAGACAGGGAGATGCACATGGAGAAAGAAATCTGAGTTCCCACTTCACTTATAAAGGCCGATTTATGCTGCCTCTTAGGTACGAAAGTGTACCCTGTCCAGTCGATATTACCGTCACTGATCACATGCTTCCATGTACTCTTTACGTCGGTATTACTGTACACCAAAATATCCCCCGGCGGAGCATCCCAGAGTTAAAAGCTTATGACATCAGCAAACTCCAACAAACAAACATGGCGACAGTGTAAGGCATATAGATCATGTGCCTCTTGCGCAAGTGAGGTGGTAGTTGGTGGGGCCACTAAATACGTCGCCACTGGAGGACATAGGATTTCCGCCATGGTTATGACGTCTTTGTGTCTTTTAATTCAAGATGGCGCCGTTGAAGGCTGGCCTGGAATTATCGTGCATGCTATTTTGCTTGTTTTTATGTTTTAATGGTGCATCCGCATGTTCTGACGCATGGGATATCAGGACAATCATTCCATCTTACTTAGCATTTTTGGAGTTAGCCCACGTTTTGGCTGGACGGAAGAGACTGAGGAGGAGAGGGAAACGTGCTGGTGCGTTCCTTCGCTTCGCTTGCACCAAAGAGGGTGAGTTTTCCGGGATATTCCTGTCTAGCGTCTGTTCGCTCAGTAATTAGATGGATGAACTGAAACTGATGTTGAGAACAACCAGGGACTTCTCCTCCTCCTGTGTTTTGTGTTTCATGGAGACGTGGTTGAGCGATCACATTCCACTGCACTTCATCTGGAGGGATTCCAGCTTCACTGGCAAAACAAGAGGTGGAGGACTGTGTTTCTACATCGCAGGTGGACTGTGATTTTTCAACACTGCTCTGCCTCCCTGGAATGTCTTAGAGTGAACTGTATGCCATTTCAACCCCGCGTGAGTTCGCTTCATTCATTCGGGGTGCTGTGTATGTCACGTCGAGCGCGGACGTTCATGAGGCTCAACGTGAGCAAACTTTTCCGGACTCCCCTGTTATTGTGATTGGTGACTTTGTTGTAGAATAATTTGACATGTGTCATAAGGGACAGCAGCGAGTTAAATCATAACTAGCTTCTCAGTACCAATGGAATGTTGAACAGATATCCACCCATTCTGTATTCTAAATACAGAGATGGCTACCTTGGGGTGAAGACAGGAATGTCTGTTTTGTCTGGAGCTACCTGAAGGTCTTGTCTCGGGGACTCAGTCTGCAGGCCAAATGTAGGCATGTACGTGTGTGACAAAGTGTATTCAGGTACGAGGAACGCCCTTGGTCCAGTCTCTATTTAATGTGTTTGTACTTACAATTTGATGCTAAGCGATGAGATGCTGGTGTGGAATAAACCGAAGCTTGCATCCCACTACTTCTGTGATTCTTTCTGACCCTGACAAGTGTATAACCCCCTGGCCGTACTATAACTTCAACAGCGAGGAGGTCCCCAGGTACAAGCAGGTGGTAAAATGCAGCACCAGAGAGCAGAGTGTCTTATTATTATTATTATCATGTTTTGTTCTTTATTGCACATTATTCCAAAGCACTTTCCTAGTTGGTGGGATCCTCACAGACCTTGGCAATAATGCTGATTGTGATTCTGATCCTGTAGCTCGACGTATCTGGTAGTAACAGCAACACTGCCCACATGGCAAGCTTTGTGGAAACGTCCAGATATATGGAGGAAATGAAGGCAGAGCACGGACTGAAGGCTCTGTTTGTATCCGGATGCATATGCAATGATGAACATTAATGAGCATTAAGTTGTGTGGCTAGCTCTCCACGCTCACTGAGGATATTGTTGTCACTCCACATGTTGCGAAGCCATGATTGAATCAATGTAGATGGCTACGTCTCTTCTCTTGAGCTTCCTTGCCAGGCGGATTAGCTTGTAAAACTCCTCATTTGGATGACAATAAGACTAACATTGGTTGAAATTGTGTACATGGCAGCGATGGGTTGGGGGTTCGAGGGGTGCATGTCACTCCACTTAAAACAAGACTGGTTTCAGATTGAATTCTTCCCTGCAGCTGGAGCTTGTCACTTGTGACTATTTACAATTCGACAAAAAGCTTTTCCCAAAACAAGCTCCTATCACCCGTATGTATTCTCAGAAGAGCTTCTGAATGATGCTTGTCAGCGAAACAAGTGCTCCATTTTATAGTGGCTACCACCTCGGAGTGACCCAGAAGGGAGGCTGCTGGAAATCAAACCTGCAGATACAAAGTAGACAAGTCGGGAGCGGTGTGTGCGTGTGGGTGGGTGAGTAAATCCTGCCTCCCCCAGCGGTGATTGTACTCAACAATCACCTCTCTGTCTAAAAATGAAGCGCCTCTCAGAGGCAGAACTACGAAAACAAGGGCACTCCTGTGGTCATCCTCTGCAGAAGTGACTCGCTCCTGCTGCTGATTGTATACATCAAGAGCTCCCTCAGCTGCAGCTGTCCAGAGATTACAGCTATATTTCACTTTAATAATGCGCACTCCTACAACTTTTTTTTTTTTTTCTGTTATTGCACCAGGATCTCTGTGGGAATTTCACAACTCTGCAGCGATGAATCCTTGGATCTATCACTGCTAACATTTGGGCCTCCCCTTTTTCAAATTGCTTTTTTATTTATCGATTGTATTTCACTTTCCCAAAATCATAGTCGTGATGTCACGCTGGTCGCTATATCTCTTTTCATGATCTATGAGTGTCCAAATCATCACCAGAATATTTGAACAGCATCCCTTTTCACTGAATAAGTCATTTGCAAACAGATTGATTGTTGCAGCCAAAATTGCCTGATTGAGCGTCAGATAGTTTTATTTTTAATTTTAATTTTTGTGATCATTTATGGTTCTGGACCAACATGAAGGAAAATAAGGACCTCTGCAAATTATTTAGTAAAAAAAAATAGTGCCAGTTTTTAGCCGATTTGCCTAAAGCAATGTGAATTTGAAGTGCAAACAACACGCACACACAATAACTAAGTAAATGTACATGCTAAATAAAAAAATGATAAAATAGGACAACGTTTTAATGCTGATGTTCTGTGAGTGGTTTCCTGGCTGACAACGTGTAGTGAGCGCTCGCTGGTCTGTTACAGAGCTCCACACAAGGGGGGAGACTGACAGACGTTTGGAGTCTGAGAGGTGAAGGTGGGGAATGTTTGTATGTGAGTGACTGGAGTTGATCCGTGGCTCATCCTTTTGAGTGTCAAAAATAGTGAGGAAAGAGCAGGATCCCTTTCATGTTTGGGAGCACCAGTAAGTTCCGCATTTTAGTTCCATATATTCTACATTTCAATCAATGGGAATTTGGACATTTCTGGACAGATTCAAAATTGTTCACGTCTGAATCGCGAACATTGCAATATTTGTGGGCAAATGTGAGCGTTTGCGGTGGGCGAAAGAAGACTCAAGTGATTGGTGGAATGTACAGGAAAGTCACAGTGATTGAACAAAATTTCAGCGCCTCACATTGATTGGTTGGAATTGTGTTCACCTCCTGGTCGGAGATGGTAAATGGTCAGTCTTGGGGACTGACGAAGATGAAAGATATCATTTTTGAGTGAAAAAGATACTGCAGCTAATGCATGCTCCATGTTTCAAATCCAGTTGAAGACAACTTCAATAGAAAAGTATAACAGTAATCCTACAGAGACATTTGAAGCCATTCATGAATTGAAATTCGAATTCTGAGAGTACCTCCAATCTTCGAGTCTGTGCAGCTAAAATAATCATCTGTAGTAAATAGAATCATTCCCGCTTTAAAGTACAAGTTTAACAGCTTTATGATTTTCCAAACGCTTCCTCATTGGACACTTTTCGAAATCTGCTGAAGACTGCAGGTTAAACCCTCCTAAAACAGTAGTCTGTCACACATACCAGAGCAGACACAGCCCCTGCTTCTGCAGCATGGACCTGATCCGCTGAGTGCTTTGTAAAACAAGAATTCAACACTTGTCAACAAAACAAGCGCCCCCCCCGCTATTGAGGTTACCCCATGACAAGTCGCCACGCAGGTGAGGCCGTCAGAAAATCAGGCGCACCTCAGCGGCATGCCAGCGACTATCTGTGTCTGTAATTGCTTTGAGCCGTCAACTCAGTGGTAAACTGAAAGGACCCAATTAAATCCCCACGACTGGAGGCTGTGAGTGGCCAAGGAGGACGGAGCAAGTGATGGGCTGACAGGCTTTCCCCGCGCTCCTAGCAGACTGGAAGCAGATTTGTACGAGCGGCTTGTCACTTTAGTGCCGCTGTGTGTGAATGGTAATCATTGTTCTCTGTGATTCTCGCCCTCCTGCATCGACGGCGACAGGGCATCTTCTTCATCTCCTGTCTTCTTCTCCCACTTTTTGTGTGCTTTTAATATCTGCATTCCTTTGATGGGCACACATTAAAATAGACAAATTACATTTTGTTTCTCAACAAAGTAATATCTGATTTATTTATGCTTCTTGATTTCTGTGTTCTGCAGTTGTTGTTTTTTGGTTGGGAATAAATCGGGATTTCACTTGTGGTTTTATTGTGCAGAGGAAAAATGAGCGTCATAACTTCACAATTCTTGGAAATGAAAATGTTTTCACAGGCTGTGCTTGTCCATCCAGACGTTAAAAGTCAATAAAATACCTGGCAACAATATTTAAAGATGCTACAGAATTCCAACTTGAAAATGAACTCGCTTCTCTTTGCTCTCTCTCGAACATGAGGTCCATTTACACTCTTCAACTGTCAGCATCAGTGTTCTTGCCTTGTTCCCCTGATCTGCCCTTCTGTTCATCAGTTCCTTGTGAGTGCGTATCTTGTCCTCAAGCCTGTAAACATGTGTCTTCAAGTCAGAGTCAAGTCCACATGTGAATTATTGTGTTTGATTCCTTCCTTGAGAAGGAATCGTCTGCTTTTTGTGGTCATCTTTTTGTTATTTTGGATTCAGCCTCTCTGAGCCATCGCCAGCACCCATCGTGCTTTGTATAAAAATGGATTGAAAAAGTAGAGTCTCTTCTCTGTTTCTGGCTACAGTACAGTCAATGTCAGGGAAGTGCCAAGCCTGAGGATGCCTGCCTTCAAGGAAACAGAGGAGAGTCCATTTCAATATATCTGCCTATACATTCATTCAGATTGAGGAAAGTGGCCATGTAACTGTAGCTAATGTTGCGAGCGTTTGCTGCGTTTCTGAGATGGACAGATAAAAATTGAATATATATAGTCTGTGAAGCTGATGGGTCTGTCTATCTTTTGGTCATTGTATTTTCACCTTAAGAGCAGATATTGAAAAACAAAAAAAAAATCAATTTAATGAAAAACAATAAAATAAAAAAATAATAAATAACAATTTAAAATAAGATAAAAATAATAATAATAGGGAGATTGTCAAAATTCGAGCGTCCCAATTGAGCCAGATGCAGGATTTGTGAAGGAAAAAGTATACCTTCTCAGAAATATCTATCTATACACATAATGCCTGCAAGTAGGCATCTAAAATGATTTTCAGCAATAAACATAAGCTTTATTTCCTAAAAAATATTGATGTGAACATCTAGAATCTGAGGTTTTATTGAATTTTCTCTTCCAAACAAATACATGAAAATTATTTGGAAAAATAACTTAATGAAGTGTATCTCTTTGGAATTAAATATTTGTATTTTTTATACAGTTAAATATGTTAGGTTTCGTGTCTTTGTATGTGCTTTTATTGTGTTACTTCCTGTCTCCTCGCTTCCTGTGTTTCATCTATCCAGCTTAATGGCGACACACAGCTGGGACTCATTCCATTGATGATCCTCACATGGATATCTACCCTGCTGCCCAGTGTGTTGTCGCTAGATGGTCTGCTGCCGACACTTGGCATGATCTCTCGTGATTACTTTGATTCTCTTGACCCTGTGTTTTTGCTTCTCGTTCTTGCTTCGCGCTCTTCCTCTCTCTCTCCATCTGAATTTCTTTCTGTGTATTCTCTCCTTAGCTCCGCGTCAGTTGAGTCGAGTGTTTGTTTACTCGCTCTTTCTGTTAGCCCGTGTGCTTGTGTTATTTTGGTTTGTTATCGTTTGTGTTTATTGTATTAAATCATTGATTAACAGAACTCTTGTTTGGTTCGAGTCTGTGATGACTCAGACAATGAGGAGAACCCAAGTGCAGGAAGTGTAGCGAGGCTGATGTCAAATGTCCAAAAACAAAGTTTAATAACAAAAACTGCAGAGCCAACACAAATGGGACGCAGCCCAAGTCCAAACTGATAACTAAAAGAGACCCCAACAGAGCAATGCCAAACAAAGTCCAGGGAGTATCAAAAGAGTCCAGAAAACGCAATGAAAACAGGTCGGGCATGAGTGACGAGGAACTAAGAAACAGGAAAAACAAAAAGTTAGAACAAACTTACTAAGACTCTCAGGCACGAAGGCAAAGAACAGGGCAAACCAGGGAGTAAAAATGCAAGAAGTGAAAATCCAAAAATGTTCAGAATAGGAGTCCAAAGCGTACCACGGCATAGAAGCATTCACGATCTGGCGCTGCATCAACCTCCAGCTTCTCCTCAAGAAGAGGAGGCTCATCAGGGAAAATTGATTGCAGCTGCCGATCGTGCCCGACACTGTCAAGAGAGAAAAAGACACACAGGAGCAGGAAGTAACTGACAAAATAAAAGCATGGCAGGAGGGGCCATGACAGAGTCCTCTGTAAATTCACGTCCATCTGCACTTGGATCACCTTAGACTAGCCACTATGACAGAACCATCTAGCCAGTTAACTGATCCAGCAATGGTCTTGAACTTACAGAAGGCTGTAGGCTCCCAGGGCACGAGAATAGCTAACCTCGAGAGAGCTACTCAGTGTCCTGGAGCAGCTGCAAAAGATCTCAGCCTCTTGTGAGCGGTCCCCCCCAAAACCAAATCCGCCAGTCCCATTAATGACTTCTGCTCCTGCTCCAGTACAACAATTACCCAGTCTTCGAGAGCCGACCATCCCCACTCCAGAGGTTAATGCAGGTAAACCCGGTTTCTGCAAGAATTTCTTTTTTCAATGTTCTTTAGTTTTGGACTCCCAGCCTCCCCTTTTCCGGACCAACAGAGCCTGGGTTGCCTACAGTATAAACCTTCTGCGTGACCGGGGCAGCCAGTGAGCAGTTTCTCTCTGGGAGTCAGACTCACCCATCCTGAATAACTTTCTTACGTTCTCCACTGAAATGCGTCATGTTTCTGACGCCCTATTTAAGAGTGGTCCCAGTGCTTCCAAACACTTGGTCTCGGTTTCCCAAGACTCTCCTAAAGGGGGAGTATCTGAGTATTCCATCCACTTTAGAATTTTAGCAGCCCAAGCTGGATGGAATGAGCCTGCACTCATGTCCATTTTTATCAATGGCCTAGCTGCTAATATATGGGACCAACTTTCTCTCCGTGATGTGCCCACATCCTTAGAAGATGTCATACTGTTAGCTATTAGAATAGACAACAGAATTAGGGAGCATTCCAGAGAGAAACGGCCTACTAATCATGTGGTGTTTCCGGTACCATTTACCTCACCAGCAAAGAACTCTCAGTCTGAGGTTCTCCCTTCTTCTGAGTCCTCTGAGCCCATGCAGGTGGGGAGCACTAGACTGACCCCGGAGGAACGACAACTCAGAATTTCGCGGGGTCTCTGTTTGTATTGTGGTCAGCCTGGCCACATCATTCGCGCTTGTCCGGTCCGACCCAGAGGTTCCACTCGTCCCTTAGAGTAAGGTCAGTAAGTCATCTAAAAGAATAGATGCGCGAGAGCAAAAAGGTGGTGTTCATTGACCCGGGGGCTGATGACAATTTCATTGACGCTGACTTTGCTAACTCATTGTCCATTCCTCCTGGCAGGTTGGAGTCCTCTCGCTCACTCTTGGCCATTGATGACAATCCACTACCTCAAGTCGCCCACCGTACCTCCCTCCTGTCTCGTACGCTATCTGGGAACCACACAGAGGTCATCTGGTTTTTGGTTCTTCCTGCTTCCTCTTCAGTTGTCCTTGGTTTCCCCTGGCTTTCCACTCACAACCCACAAGATTTCTGGTTGGCGCATCCATTGTCACGCTCATTATATTAGATCTGCTCCCAGCCACCCTCAGAGCACTCCACCCTCTACTCCCTCACCTCCTGATCTCTCACAGGTTCCAACTTGTCACCACGATCTTGGGGAGGTATTTAGTAAGGATCAGGCTCTCTCTCTTCCTCCTCACTGCCCATATGATTGCGCCATTGACCTAATCCCTGGGGCTCCCTTCCCCTCGAGCAGGTTATATGATGTTTAGCGCCAAGAGAGGGAGGCTATGGAGAATTATATTAATGAATCTCTCGCCGCCAGTCTGATCTGTCCCTCCTCTTCTCCTTTGGGTGCAGGGTTTTTCTTTGAAAAAAAAAAGATAACTCCTTACGTCCCAGCATCGACTATCGCGGGTTAGACCAAATCACAATTAAAAATAAATACCCAGTCATCCATCCAGCTTTTGAGCCTTTAAACCAGGCAACCATCTTCTCTAAGCTTGATGCAATGCCTACCATTTAGTTCGCGTCAGAGAGGGGGATGAGTGGAAGACCGCCTTCAAAACACCTCTGGGTCACTTTGAGTGTCTTGTAATGCCATTCGGGTTGACAAACGCTCCTGCCGTGTTCCAAGCTCTTATAAATGACGTTCTCAGAGACATGATTAACCACTTTGTTTATGTCTACCTGGACGACATCCTAATCTTCTCGAAGGGGGAGGAGAAACACCAGGAGCACATGCGGCTGGTCCAACAGATTGTTGGAGAACAGACTCTAATGCAAAGCTGAGAAGTGCCAGTTCCACACAAGAAAAGTGAGTTTCCTGGCATTTATTTTGGGCGGGGGACGCCTTCTTCCAGATCCTGCCAAGATAGAGGCTGTTGTTGGTTGGAAGACCCCAACTAACCGTAAGCAACTGCAACAGTTTTTAGTTTTTTCATCGTTTTTAGACGCTTCATCCGCGACTACAGCAAAGTGGCTGCACCACTAACCTCACTCACTTCCAGTAAGAAGGCCTTCATATGGACTCCTGAGGATGCCTTCAACAAGGACCCTTTTCTCATCTGCTCCGATCCTATGTCATCCAGACCCATCACGTCAGTTCATTGTTGAAGTGGACGCCTCGGACTCTGGAATCGGTGCCGTCCTTTCTCAAAGAGACTCATCCCACCAGTAGGCAGTAGTGGCGGCTCTTCAAGAATGGAGACACTGGCTCGAAGGGCTGGAAACCCGTTTTATGGTCCTTACCGATCATTAGAACTTGACGTATCTCCAGAGCTCCAAGAGACTCAATTCTCGCCAGACTCGGTGGGCTCTTTTCCTTGGGCGATTCAAGTTTTCTATAACCTACCAGCCTGGAAGCCAGCATGCCAAGCCTGATGCTCTCTCTAGACTGAACTTCCTCATTCCCAGGAAAAGACAGACCATTCTCCCTGATACGTGCATCATTGGTGCCGCCTGCTGGGACATCGTAAAGACGGTAATGGAGGCTTGTACCATCTCCTCCAGATCTAAGGCTTCCCACTGCTCTCCCGCTGGTCTGCTACAACCTCTCCCAAGCAGACCGTGGTCTCACATTGTCGTGGATTTCGTCTTGACCCTGGTTGTTTGCTTCTCCTTCTTGCTCCGCGCTCTCTCTCTCTCCCTGTCTGAATCTCTGTTCACCTCTTCTGTAAAGCTTGCTGTGAATCTGGGGTACTCAAACCGGCCCTTAATGGTCCCGGCCCCTGCTGTTGATGATTCTCATAGTCCTGTGCAGCAGTCAGTGGGAGATGGCTTGCTGCAGCCTCTGCTCGTTTTGGGTAAGTCAGTTTGAGTTTGCTTAGTACCTGACTATTTTCAGCATTTGAAATGTTTGAGCAGAGCCATGGCACAGTTTGACCCCACAAAAAAACCATGTCTGTCTTTTTGAAGTTGGACGCTATCCAACCCATTCTCAAGGCAATTCATTCATGCTGTCATGAACATATCTATTGCATTGTCCGTGGGGACACGAAAAGCGTTTTTTTTTTTTTTTTTGTTCTGAGAAGAACACATAAAAATGAATGGCACATTCACATGCTATTACATCGGACTGCTGCGTTTTATTTTTGCTTCTCGGACCCCAGTTACAACATCACAGCCACATGAGTTACTAATTTCACCACCTAGGTTTGATCACTGATTCTCCAATGGATCAGCACCAAAAGACTCATATGTATTTTTTTCTTTTTTAATTGGTTTAAATTAATCTGAAACAATTTAGTCAATGTGCCAGAATTTCATGGAAATAAATGAAACTTATTCAACTCATTTTTAAACAGGCGTTGTCATAGGCTACTAAAGTGCTACGCGCTGCTTCAAGGACCACAGGCATAGTATTTAATATTGAAACAACAATGGTGATTTCCTGGACGAGTGGATGCACGTCTGACCAGGTAAGTTGTCCGGCTCCGATGTTAAAGCAGCTATGAGTTACTGTATTTTCCGGACTCTAAGCCGCAACTTTTTTCTTGCGGTCTGAACAGCTTATACAATGATGTGGCTAATATGTGGATTTTTACCAGGGATGCTCCAATCGATCGGCCACCAATTATGAAGGGCTGAACTCGTGATCAGTGAATGCTGATCACTGCCTGTCATTGCCGATCACAAAATCTGATCATGTGACAGCCGGCACTTTGACGAAGCACCGCCCACGGTTTGTAAGGTGTTCGCTCCTCCCTCCCTCCCTTCTGACTCGCCGCTCTCTTGGCAACGGCCTGTCTACTGCGGAGGGTTTTTTCCGTTTGTCATGTAAAGTTTGCAGCACATGTATGTTAAAACGCGTCAACGCCACAAATTCAATACGATGTTAAAAACACCAAAGCACAGAGTTTTCTGGTGCTCATGAAGGATTAAACTGCAGGAACCAGCAGTCACTCGCGGACAGTCGCCGGTCTGAGCATGTGTGGTCTGAGCATTCGGGTCCAAGAAATAATGATTCATTTTCATAATCATTCATTTCACTAAGCCAGATGACCAGCCTCTCTCAATGTGTCGTTTTAAGACAGAATCGACCAAATTCGCTGCTGTTTTGTGTGTGTCAGGTGCAGTGTTCTTTGGCCACCTGAATCTGAAACTTTTGCAAACGTCCAGAGTGGGAACTTGCATGAAAGAGGTTGAAGACAGCTGCTTCCACTGAGTGCTCTCCTTGTCTCTCGGAGCATCCCTCGTTTTTACAGTCTAAAGAGCGTCATGCTGGCAAAAATACTGAGTCTCGTCACATCAAACGGATGACATCACAGGCATTTAATTTACCTGTAAAGTGCTCACAGTGCGCTGTTTTCGCCCGCGTGTCCGCAGCTCTGCCAACAGAGACGATCTACTGGAGGGTGAAATCAGCGCTTTCAACACTTTAAATGTAAATAAGATGTGAGGAGTTCGTGATTCAAGTTCAGAACATTGCCAAGATTGTTTCATGAGTCAGTCTCAACGCGGGACCTCATTCAAAACTAGAACTAGAGGATCGCTAGAAGTGCTCCTCATGCATTTTCTGCAGCACAGACAGCAACAGTGCTCCCATGGCGTATAGACCGGTGTGGCTTATATACGAAAAGCTATTTACCTTCTTAGATTTCTATAGTCCAGAAAATACGTTTGAGAAGTTTGAGAATATTTGCTTTTGGCGGTGCTACAAGTAACTTTTGATGAGGAAAGAATGTGGAGAAACAGCAAAAATAAGCTTTGTGTTTGTATCGTGTAGTTTTAAGGCGTGATGAACTCTGGTTTAAGTTGGAGCACCTTTCGGTAACTGATACAAACTTTGTGTAAGGTCACCATCTCTGAGCAGCAGTATGGTTTCATGACGGGGCACCACAGATGCGATGTTTACACTGGATGTTTATAGCAAGGTACAGAGAAGGTCAGAAGTTACACTGGTCTTTGTAGTTCACGAGGAAGCTTCCCAGAGTTCCTTGAGTGGAAATGTGGTTATTAGAAAAAGCGTGTGAGGCCCACTATGAGGACAAAAAGTGAAGAGGTGTGCAGCATGAGTTAGGGAAAGTTTCATGTGGAGCTTAAGATCACACCAGGAAGGACATAGTGAGAAGAGAAGCTGTGGAAGTATGAGCTGGAAAAGAGAGGAATGAAGCACTGCAATGCACAACAATAAATGTACACAACAGAGAGAGGCAGGAAGAAGGTGAGGGAGCAGAAGTGAAAACAAATGAGGTTTTAGAGACCAGTCATGGAGAGTGGTGGACAAATTAAAAGAGCTGAATAGGAAAGTGCAGGCAGGTTGGACCAGGTGAGGATGGATGTCAGTGGTGATCTGTGAGAGACCTGACTGCAGGTTACAGTAGCTCAAATACAGACGAGAAACAGAGTCAGAAGTGGCAGAGACAAAGATGATCAGGTTTTCATTGGGAGTGACTTGAAGGACAAGATGAGAAACCTGTATATGAGAGGAACACAGAGAAGTTTGTCGACCAGACGGTTTGGTCACGTGGACAGGAGAGACAGGGGACACATTGAAATAGATTCTACTTACTTTCATAAAGCGCAGACCCATTACTGTTCATTTTTAAATATTCACCCAATTTTTTTCTCTTTATTTTACAGGTGTGTGCTTTGGATTTTTTTTGTATTCATTTAAAAATATCTACTGGTTTTTCAAATGATATTTTGGATTGAAAAGACGAAAACATTTGGACAGATATCCGCAACACCATGACAGTCAATACCCAAGTTTTAATCATGATTGAAAGTCAGTCAGGATTTTGACCAGAACAACGTACTAACTTGGATACGGTTTCAGCTGTCACTGCACTTCTGTGAAATTTCTCGCAAATTTACTCGCAAGAAACACTTGACTGAAGTGTGAAAAGGAAATCAAAGTTTAAAGGCGGTGAAGGAATCTGAGAGCAAATAAATGAAACCTGAAACCAGCCCAGGAACCATAAATAAATCAAAGCAGCAAAGCCCCAGCACGGAAAGAAAACTAAGGACAGCATTACTGTCGCGCCTGGAGAAATAGTTGTTTTTCCCTCGTCTCCACGTCTCCTCCTCAACCTTGTTTCAGCTCAGTAAATAAACTATCCATCATCGTTAGCCACCTGGCATCCCAGCCTATCAGAATCCGGGGAAAGCTGTTACCGGGTGGCAGACGATATGGTGGCATGCCGGATAGGGCCAATTGCCTCTGAAAGATTACTGCTTAAAACAAGGCTGTACATGTGTATCACGTTAGCGGTGAGCGAGCGGCGGTGACATTCATACTCAAGGGGTGACAAAACATCTGAGGCTGCCAGGTCGAATTACACTGTGACATTTTGTATTCAAGCTCAGCTATAAAAGGTGACGCTTCTTTTAGGATGGCACTTTGACAACACGCAGCTGGGAGGTGCTTTTTTGACACCATTTTAAAAATCAGTAATCTTGTTTTTTTCTGCCACAGATATGAAGCAAAAATCCTCTTACCTGTAGCATCTCAGCGTCAGAGATCGCAAAACGTCACAAGATGTTCATGCATTTTGGAGCAATTTAGTTTTAAAAATAAACCCGCTCAATATGATTTGTTTCACCCAAATCATTTGCATGGTTGTCTGTGTGTCAGAAAGTGCCAGCACCTTCATGTTGCCTGCTCATAAGACAATGAGATTAATGACCCCACCAGACAACAACTCCTCATCACTCATGTAGTTGATGGAAATAATTTATTCCTAGTTGATGTTTTTGATCACTTCGAGCATGAACTACTAATTTGTGAACTACTAAAGATATGCAATAAAGGATTTGCGGGAACCTTGCCATTTTTGCAGTCTCGCTTTTAACAGCCATTTCTCTATGCAGCCAGTTCACAAAAAAACATGTGCCATTGAATAGTAGTTTTGTCGTGTTCTATTCAGGACCACCTTAACTTGAGACCCAGTCAAAACTGAGACCAAATGTAGTCGAGTCCAGAACAACTTCAAGATGTATTTCTATCCTTATTGGGACACTGTGATGTTTCTCATTGCCATAACCCTTTCCCCAGTTTCTCACCCTAAACGTAACCATCCAAAACATCTGCCCATCTTTAACCAGAACTCTGAACCAAAATGGAACCCAATTATATTGACCTAGTTATTTAGTCTTTATACTCGAATTGAAGTTTTTCTAATTGGGGACACCACATTTTATCGCCAGTTGACAAGATCTCGCCAGCCTATGGGTTAATTCTGAAAACTGTCCTCAATTTGGAGTTAAACATACAAACACATTTACGGATATTTATGTTCTACTTGACGCAAGCTGAAAGTTGCTTTGCAAAGGTTACACCCCCGGCAGTGATTTTTCTCTATTCTTTGTGGTTAGAAAATACAAATTGAATAATTGTTGACTAAGATGACATAGCTGCAACGTCAAATAGGAGCACTTGCATAGTCTATGAGATTGCAATAACGGCCATGCGTTTTAGTCCCTGTGACTTTCAGTGCAGTCACTAAGGAGGAGAGCCATATGAGCATCTGAAGTCCACTTTCATTCAGTGAAGAGAGCTTCAGCACCTGCACCAGAACATTGCGCACCACGCTGTGTCATCCACACCCCCAAATGGAGCTACAGTATATGAATTAAAAACTGTTGCTCTCTTCTCACATTATCCTCAGTTGTAGTTTGAATATGGTTTCATTACCTGTTTATTGAAGCCCCAGTTTCTTTAGAAGGCCAGATTTCTATAAACATGTGGAAACCTTTTGATGCGAGCGCTATCATACTAAATGTTCCAGAATTTGTCTCCATAACGCTCAACTCAGCTGTGAAATCCTTAGCATCACTGAGGGACGGGTGAGTGAATGGCTATTTGATTCCAGCTCTCTATTTTAAGCAGCTTATTTACAATGCATGAAATGGCTGCCCTGATGAACTGGCAGAGGTACGATTGTGCTGCTCCCTGTGGCTTTTCAGCTCATTATTTAGAACCCGGACTTCAGTGTTTTTCTCTTTTGTTAGACTGTGGATATGCTTGTGGTGCTGCATGCCATGGAAATAGAATACTCACAACAAACACAACTCTCTGGCAACAGACGACAGGCGGCGGGTCAACATATTCATCTGATATTTCCCTCATGATGGTGAACTTAAATTCACCTGCTGTGAAAAGAGAAGAGAGACGAAACAAGTTCTTCAACAACATATTTGTGTGTGCTTGCGTACTCCACCCATCCTGTTTCTTTGCAGAAATTAGACCATTTTTGCACAGTAAAAATACATGTGCAAACCTTTTTAATGAATAGGATATGAATAGAATATGATTATGATTATGAAAATCATGGATACGGACCAAACGGAGGAGTACCATTGGAAACCGGGGCGGTGTTGCTGTTATACTGAGACACCGTATCTTACAACACTGCTTCTGTTTTCCCCTTATTGGGCAAGAGGTACCTCTTACACAGTCACCATGTTTGTTTTGGAATTAATCGTCATAAACTTATGACTCTGGGCTGCCTCCGCAGTGGATATATTGTAGAACAGCAGTAATAAAGAAGCCATGGAAGCATGTGATCAGTGACGGTAACATTGTTTCAATAAGAACATTTTGAGAATTTACCTGACTTCAAAAACATGTTTACCAGGGGTAAAATATGGTATTTTGTTGCTCCCAGCACCTCAGAAATGGCACCAGAGCATTATCAACGTGTATTAAGAATCCTTCTCTCATTTCCACAAAACCAGCAAACTAAAACATGGATTTGTGGTGTGGGAAATATCTCAAGCCATGTTAGATTATTAATACATTTTCAGGAAGGGTCGTACAGTGGGTAGTAGGGCATTGTTTTAAGGGGGTAATTCATGTTATTGAGTACAATATGATGTACATGAAAACAAGTTTATTGTTTTGAAAAAAAATCAAGCCAATATTCTGCAGTCATGTATTGCAATATCTCGGCAAAAATATCAATCCAATATCGTGCCCCCATAGTGGGTAGTGGTTCATGCTGTGGCGGCACGATAAGGTCATTGTTCAACTCCAGCCTGAGACAGCTATTGGGTTGCAGTCAGCATATGTCCTTTCTGTGTAGAATGTGCATGTTGTCCCTGTGCTTCTTTTTTGTTTGTTTGTTTTTGCAGGCACACTGTCTCCTCCCATAATCCAAAAACACAGTCCATCCTCATTTAGATGGTGTAATGCATTAATATTCCATTTTTTGTCCTATATTGACAGCAAAAGCAGCCTTTAGTGTTGCATATTGAGACATAGGTTTCTTAATGTGGTACACAACGTTGTCCTTCTTGTGTAGCGTACCATGGCCGGCACATCATGTGCACCGAGGGTGAGTGCAAGGTGCAGGGGAGATTTTATTTGCCCTATTCACTGACATAAATTGGATGTCCCCTGCTCTACATGAATCCTCCATACTGACACATTGTGTCACAACTCGAACGAAAAGAGTGCCACTCGATGGCATACCTAACTTCAGCCTCCGTCTTTCTTTTACATAAAGCGCAGACTCCTGCGTCAGGACATGCAGCGGAAGGCAGAACGTGCTTCAATTGGAAAGCTAACGCGTCAACATGCACCGCTGATGGCTGCCTTTGGCATCAGTATAGGACGCAAAAGTTCACTTTCCCAACGTCAATATATTACAGCATGGGAGTGAAGAATGAAAAACATACAGTGTGACTGGATCTAAATTGTGCGTGCAACTGGCTGGCAATCTGTTCAGAGTGTCCCTTGCCACTCGCCCCTCCAGTGAGGAATTATCAGAAGAGAGATGATTTATCTGGATTAGTTATGCAGCAAAAAAAAATAAAAATGTGATGTCAAATTAAAACAGGAGTTTTGAAATGACTGAAGACAATCAAACACTTCTACATGGTCCCATTTCATCAGATGAGGGCCTGGAACGTGAGTTCTGTGAAGGGCCCGTGTGTGGCTCTGCGTCCTCTAACACTGAAGTGACATCCTGAGGGTTGATGGGGACTTCATCCAGGCATTCAGGTGGCTCAGTAGTGAAGAAGCACTTGAAAACTAGCTCATAACATTTCCAGCATGTCATTCCACTTATCTCTCCTTATCTGCCGTGCTCTCCTCTGCTGGAGCAGAAACAGCATTGGACTTATCTCTGTCGGGAAATAAACACTTTGGAACATTTTCACAGAAATGTCATGAGGATGAAAGTAAACTTGAGAAGACTTTTCGCTCAATTCCTGTTTTTGATTTCTTTTCTACAAAGGCTTGAGAGAGAAGAAATGCAAAGAATTACACGCAGTTCTCTTGATGATGGCATTTGAAGTCGTCCCCACACACAAATACATTTAAATACACTCAGAAAGAATAATTCGGCGATATCAGCCATCGTCTGGCCTCACCGCTTCCTCATTTCCTCCTGTCTGGTCGTCTTTCTCCGATCTCACATTAATTCATTTCCTCCTGTCTTCTGCTATCAGGACTTTATCAATCCTTGCAGTGAGTGTGTCTAAACTTCAACCAGCAACAGAGCTTCTGATTCTGATTTTTTGATGACTTTCATTACATTAATGCTTGTAAGCCAGAGATGAATATTCACACTAATGGTATTTTTTTTAAATTAAAATGCTTATGACATGTTCTGTATGTTCTGTCTTTGCTTAAAGTTATGATTGATGATAAGGGTCCTTGATCGATCCTTCTCTCTCCTCCCTGTGAGCTGTGCCTGAAACACCTCTAAAGGAGGATGTCCAGGGGGCATCCTCATGAGATGTCCGAACCACCTTAACTGACTCCTCTCAACGCGGGGAAGCGGCAGCTCTACTGCGAGACTCTCCCAAATGACAGAACTTCTAACCCTATCTCGAAGGAAGACGCCCGCCACCGCCACGGGCCCTCAGCTCATGACCAAAGGTGAGGGTTGGGATGAAGATTGATTGGTAAACCGTTATTCCCAATCATGCATGTCCAAGTTTCACCGTCACCGAGTTTTTTCTTTTGGCTCAGCTCTCACAACAGAGAGGTGCTGATTCTCATCCCAGCCGTTTCATACTCTGATGAAGCCATGAGAATCAAATCATCTGCAAATAGCAGTGACTGGATCTTCAGGCCACCAAACAGCAAACCCTCCAGACCAGAGCTGTGCCTTGGAATTCTGTCCATGCCAACCAAAAACAGGATTGGAGACAAAGCACAACCGTGGCGGAGACCAACCCCTACCAGAAACGTATCGAACTTGCACCCAAGGATCCGGACACAACCTCCGCTCTTGGAATACAGAGATTGAACACCTCCCACAACTTGTCCCTGGGCACCCGGTCATACGCCTTCTCCAAGTCCACAAAGCACATGCAGACTGGCAGGTCATTTGCCTGTGTAGATGGGCACACCCTCTGGTCCCCCTTTTAAAATAAGGGAACTACAACCCAAGTCTGCCACTTGTCCGGTACTGACCCTAGACATCCACGCAATGTTGAAGAGGCGTGTGAGCCTAGACAGACCCTCAACAACCAGCACCTTCACCATTTCTGGACGAATCTCACCATCTCCCGGAGCCTTGCCACTGTGGAGCCATGGATCCATGGATTCTCCAAACTCCTCCCACATCCGCTGTTTAGCCTTAGCAACAGCCGAAGCAGCAGCCCTTCGGGCCAACTGGTACCTTGCGACTGCTTCAGGAGTTCCACGAGACACAAAGTCTCAATAAGACTCCCTTTTCAGTTGGATGGCTTCCCTGACTTCTGGTGATGTCCTTGCATTACTTCCACTTGAGGCACCGATGACTTTCACAGCTCAGCACTTAAGCTTCAGCCATGACGGCTTTGAACACCACTCGTGCTCCATGACCCCAGCCTCCACAGAGATGCAGGAGAAAGCTTCCCAGAGTTGAAAACCCGTCTGGCAGTTCCACCCTACAGACATTCCCAGTTCACTCTCACTACTAGTTTGGATTTACCCGGTCGGTTCCCAGTGGCTTCGCCTGCTTTCGGAACCAACTCAGCACCAGATGGTGATCAGTTGACAGTTCTGCCCCTCGCTTCACTAGACCCCATCAAGGGCCTCCAAGAAGGTCGAATACTTCGAGCTATTGTTGCTAACAACAGTCAGACTTTTACCTTCCTTAAGCCTAAGCTGCCGAGAGGCGACCCTCTGGTCCGTCGGAAAGAACTTCAACACACTGGTGCTCAGCCGGGGGGTTGTGCGTATCCCCACGGGATATATATATATATATATATATATATATATATATATATATATATATATATATATATATATATATATATATATATATATATATCTCACATAACTTTATGATACATTTTATTGATTTATAAAACATTTAATTATTCATTATTAAGTTAGAGAAGTACCTTAATTGTGTCATTTCATTACCACCATTAAATTAAGTGTGTAATCTCAATACAATTCTCCCCCTCCATTTTAAAATTCAGTTTTCGTCTCTTTTTCATGACTATTTCGTTTTCTAATTTCTCCCTGGTGGTCAGTGCTGAAGGGAATCAATGTTATCCCTTCACTTCATCAGCTGGCATTAATTGACTCGTCCTATCGTCTGCCACCTTTCGGCTTTGCTATCTCTAACGTGACACGATTTATTCATGACTCTGCCGGCGGAATCCATATAAGAATTTGTCATAAATCCATCACGTCCTCTGCTGACCACGCGTTCGCTTTCCACGTGAAACTCAAGAATGTCTGCTCTCCGGACTGACTTTTGACTTTTCCTGAGGTAGTATAACAAATGTTTAAAAGTCAAGACAAAATTCTACTTTGATAATCTAATACGCACTATAATTTGAAGGACTGGGTTATGATTTGATGAAACTGCTGAAATCATTTTGTTATTACATGTTGTTTTTAGGGTCACTTTGATGCACTCAGTTACGAGACAGCATGCATGGGACTTGTTGCATTCAAATCTTATTATGTGTCACTTGCATTTAAAAAAAATGTTGTTTTTTACATGGATTGGATCCAAGCAGGTCACTCTTCTCACACATCAAGAATATGTTCAACAGATTATCAGGATAAATACATTCTTAACGCACCCCAGGCGTGAGGATTATCGTATAGGATGATCTTATAAGAGTCAAATACAGCCTGATTATAGTGATGTGTGTGCCCTGCTATAGTCTGCTATAGTGCCTTCTGCACATCAGCTTCACGTTAGACAACTATTCTACATTTAATAACCCTTTAATAACCTTATTTTGAATTTGTCGTCACACTGAAATGTCCTTTTTGGGATAGATTAATATCAACAGACGAACAAATTAAATTAAATTCCTTGATGTTCACGACAACTTTCATATATAATGTCCCTTTGTTTTATGTTTTCATGGTTGGTTTTTGACTAAACTAAGCCTTTCAGGAGCCACCTCTGGTTTGATATGAACAAGCAGGTGTTTGGATCAGACGCATTCTGGTAAGAGAGGAAAACACCTCTATGCTAGAACAATGGAAGGGCCAGCTTCGAGTGAACTCCTTCGACACTGCCGCCTCCTGGTCCCATTAAAAGTACAACAGATGGCTTCGCTCAGCTGAGCGACATGTCTTCACTCAAGCAAGTTATAAGATTTTGTCCAGCATCAACTACTGTGATGGAGAAGTTGCAGTTAATCGAGGAAAGTTCTGCACTTTTTTCAGAAAAATATATAAAGTCCTCACATGAAGACAGACAGACCTTGAGCAATTGAAGATCTGAATTGCTGATGGGACTTCTGTTAATTTATTTATTTTTTTTTAATTTACAGATGTTATGCGTTTCTTACCTGAAAATAATGAGATGATGATAATGAGGTCTAATACTTAATAGAAATGAGGGTCTTTCAATGTTTTGTTGTATTATTGCGTGACACCATTGTAAACAGATACTACCAAATGTAGGTTTTGGTGCGTTTGCATTTTTTTGTGATGAAATATTCAACTTTGATATCACTATTCTCAGAGGTTGTAGCTGAACACTAAAGAAGAACTTTGTGACCCAAAGTGGTCTGAGTAGAATAGTCGGCAGAGTAAATTTGCTCCTCTATTGTGTATACCATGACGTCCCCAGGTGGAAGCACTTGTCAATTACAGGGCTATTACAGATATTTACCTGATTCAACAGAGACGTTCTTTCTCATCTCTCAAGCAACTTTAATGATGATGGCAGGGCATCATCACTATCATTAACAGCGGGACCGTGTACATCACTGATACTATTCTCCGGTGCCTGCCTCTATCTCCCCATTTTGTTTTTACATTGATGATAGTTCCATCACAGCGCTTTGACCATTAATTTGCACCAGCATGCGTTTCTTGTTGAGCTGTAACAGTGAAAGGTTACTACATGCTGAAGCAGCGCTGCCAACCGCTGCCATCCCACTGTGTCTCCATCCGAATGTGAATATTAAGGCCCATTCATTGTCCCTTCACTTTTCAAACAATACCATCGACACTGATCTCATGCTTCCATGCGTTCCGTATTGCTGTTCACTGGCATATCCACCACGAGTGCAGCCCCCCAAAAAATTGACAAGAGCAAACTCCAAAAGAAACATGGTGACTGTCTGCATCAGCATTGGACGCAAATGCCTGTTTCAAAATTTTACACCATGGGAGTGAAAAGTTGTTGGTCTGTCAGGTCCATCAGAGGATCTATCAGTGGGATGAGTTGAAAATTGTTATACTCCTTGTTGATGAAATTTCCCTAAGTGCATAAAACCTGGGCTTGGATGGCTTAATAGGAGTCAGAGTTGAGAGTCTTCAAGTTCAGTGTTTGATACAGTTGAAACATCTAAAATGTGCTGTATGTAATGCGATTCACATTTGGTGTGAACGTACCTTTACACTCTGCAGTGAGCACTGCACAGGCTCGAGTTTGTAAAGCTCTGAAGGCCAGAGTGGAGACATGAAGCTAACTGGCCAATAGAAGCACAGTCAAAGTGATCTTGATCTGTTTGACATGAAGTATTTGGGCTGGTTGACGTCGACATCCAAACAACAAAATACAATATCTTTGATCATAGAATTATACTCCTTAATCTTGCTGAAGTTTCAAACACACACACATCCAAACGTTATTTAAGTTTCTTGCGGTTGCTATTGAGCTCCATATTGTCAGCTTATTCGTCACTGCTTCCCTTTTTTGCCTTACTGATCTCCATGTGTGAAAAGGAAAGGAGAACTCCTTTGTTAGCTTATTGGAGGAGAAGGTAACTGATGAGGAGGTAACAGATGAGGAAACACTACAATGACATTTTCTGCGGTTGGACGTCGGAGTCCTCTGTGAAGTCCCAGGCAGTGGAACCGGACATCCTTGAGAAAAGATGACAAATGTGCTGCAACAGCGCGACGCTCTGAAGTCACAAAACATCCAGACGATAATGACATCCTGAGATAAAGATTTGCCACAAAGGAGGAATAGAAGATGCCATTAATCGACAGGACAAATGAACTCATGTGAGGCAAAGAGAATGCAGTGGGTCAAATGATTTCTCTGGTGCAGCAGAAGACCAAAGACTTCAGAGGCTCAAGAACAAAATGCATATTTAGTGAACATTACATTCACCTGACTGTTGATGTTCTTACCCTTCTTATCACCTGTAACCAGGTACAGTTCCAGAACCAAGATAAGGTTTTGCTTCTCCATCTGAACATGTAGACTGATGTCGGATTTCACCTTCTCGTCCTTTGCCTTTACAGAAGTTTCATCGACAACAGAAGGGCTTTGTTGTCAACAAGAGTTTTGCAGCCATCCATATCTGAGAACTCCCATGTTAATCAAGTTAAGTATTCAGGCTGTGCCTCAAACTTTTTGCTTCTTGTCGACAATGAAGGCATGGTTTCACTGAAGAATGGGGAATAACTAATTACATACAAGAACTCTTACTCTGCTTAGAACTCTGCTTTCAAACTTGAAACATGAAATAATTTACAATTCCTCTGTAAATGCACACACAGAACCAAATATGTGTCGCACAAAGTGACACACATATACACACACCTGCCTGCCTCGCTATCACATTCCCCCCAGCCTCTCACCTAAACCTAAAAGTATGAAAAAACAAATGGCTAAATAGATCAATGACTTTTAACCAAACTTAAAACCAATGACAATAAGATTATTTTGAAGTCTTCATCCTCAAATTCAGACGTAGGCTTGTGAGGACCGACCAGAAGCTCCTCACTATACAAAATGTCCTCACAAGTGTAGCCTCGTCGTGCGCACACACCCTTACACCTCAACGAGGTTTTTACAAGCGACAAGTTTGACCATGACATGGAAAAACAAGGAAAAGATGAGGTCTGCAGGAGCTTTATTCTCCCCGACAGGCCAGGACTGGGAAAGCTGTTTGGATGAGAATATTCGTGGCCTGCTGGCTGTAGCTCAGGATCATGAAACAAAAATGCTGCTATTGCCACAGCAAATGTGTAGCGGGGATAATGGAAGGGCAGTATCCTTTTCATGTTGTGTTCTTTTCTTTGTCTGCCTCAGAATCAGCTAGTGTGTAAGCGCAGTTGTGGAATATTCCATTTTAAAATGAATGACCTTCAATGCCTGCAAAGGCTTAGTAGACAGATGTGAGACTTTTGTATTGAGTAAGGTGTCCATGTGAATGACTTTAACCACTGTGGTACATTAATGTGAGAGACTGGGGCCATGTTGGATGAAGGACTTTGGAAATGGAGGAAGCGGCTGGACATGAAGGTGTGGCCGAGGAGGATGGTCATCATAAGTTAGGCTGTTACACTGAGTTGGGCTTGCCAAAGTAGGCCATAGAAAAGTATTGTATGATGAGGAATGTACAATGGGGCTGCAAGAGATCAGAGTCGAAGGATGGAGAGCACCTAAACAATATCCGCTGTAAATCTGTAAATCCAAAGCCTAGACTTACTATAGACTGATACCATGACATGCAGAGTGAAAAAATAAAAAAAATAAACAAACCAAAATTGTGGAAAAAAGGCACTTTAGTGTAATCTAAACTAATCTAAAAATAACTAATAAAAAGTGTTTTTTCAGATTCCATTAGGCACTAGAGGGGAAATAAATGTCCTCTGACTCCCTGACATTATTGCCATCCATACAACAGTGCTCTCTGGCTCACGACACTTGAAGAGATAAGTGAATCTGATTGAGTGACTGATTTTAATTCTGTGGTTCAGTGATGGCCAAAGTTCTGTCTTTATATTACTTAGGTAACAATAAAGAAACCAGAGAGAAATACCACTGTATATTCATGAAAAGTTTGTCGACAAGTGCAGGAGTTGTCAGAGAGTGGTGTCTTCACATCTGTGTCTGAACCGAGAGTGGACTTCCGTTGCTGGCAGATTTGGGTCTGTGCATCGCAGCATGTGTGTTTTTGTGCTGTCAGTTTGTGAGTCACAGATGCTGTCCATGCCCTGAAGCATTAAAGACAGTGAGACAGATGGACAGCAGAAAGACAGCTTCAGTTAGACACACAACAACTTTCCGCACATGCTAGGCTGTTGACCAAAATCACAACATAAAGATGCCATTACTCCAGTGAGTGCAAACCTGACACCTACTTCCTAACAGAGTTTTCCAAGTGGTTTATAAATGAGATTAGAAACTGCCCCTCGCAACAAGTCAGTGCGTGAGCCAGAATGTTTTATCAAATGCTTTTAAAACATAATTTCATCATTTTTAAATTTGAAATTTTTTTTCCACATAATTTCTATTTTCAATTTTTTATTTTTTTTATTTTCATACAGATCATTTGTTTAGAACATTGGAATACAGAAATAAAAAATCTAAAATTCCAACCGCCAACAGTGGTTGAAAGGATATCCCTCCCCTCGTCATGACACCAGCAACTGAAATTTTGCTGGCTCAACTTTGTCGCCTCAGGAACAGTTTGAATGTGATCCTTCTGGGCCAGAAAGCTAAGAAGCTGTTGTTTGTTGTCACTTATTCTGTTGTTGTTCTGTTGTCACAAGAAGAATCCCTGGGATCACAAGTGCTCCCTAGGCAGGGGAACTGCGTGCCTCACTTTGTGGCTTTTCGTGGCCGTTTTATGGTCGCTCAGAGCAAGAAACTAGAAACACACAAACAGCTGTTGACAAACAAAAAAAAAAAAGTTGATTATATACATCAGCTATACAATAGAAATTTAGTTCGTATAGCAAAAGTGTTTAAACATTTTAATAGCGACATACAGTGAGACAGCAATACATTCTCACTATTTCATCATCAACAATGACTGATGATGAAAGAATGAACTGGCAGGAATTGTGGTTGTATAGTGTGGAGGATGACAAATGGGGTGCAATGTAATTTGTGAACGTAAGTGATGGCCTGGTGACGCTTCATGAGACAGTGTCCTCATTTTCAGAGGCCACAAGATGGCACTATATGCTCAGTAAACTCTAACTTCACCTCCTACTGAGCTCTGAAAGTGATCATTATGATCGCTGAATATGATATCAAGTCATTCCTGATATATCATTGAGCTATGACCCGGCATTGCACCCTATCACAAGGGGAACAATGAGGGGAACTGACAAACATATTTTTTTTCTGAGAGGTCCGCTTAACTCGCTGCATCAAAATATTTTTTTTGCTGACTCAGAAGAAGATATTGTTAAAAAAAAACCAAAAAAAAAAACGTAATGCTTGTGATTTAAGTTAGTCAAAGATGGAATGACTGGGTTCTGAAGTGATGAATATTCGGTTGATGAACTTCAGTTAATTCTTTTTTCCTCTTTCTGTTTTGTACTTCTTTACATGTGAAAACAAAGCCAAACAAAACCCCAAAAAAAGGCCATGCAGCACCGATATCATGAGCTATTTTCTGTAAAATGTTTTTATACTCCTCCAAAGCACTCACAATATATAAGGGTTCTTTTGAATTATGAACTTCTTCATTGCACCTGGTGTGTTCTGAGGGTCTCTCTTTAAACTCCACAAGCTTGTAATGGCTTGTCTTCACTACCAAAACATTTGTATGTCACTGAAGTGGTATGCAACGTTGGATAAAATCATTTGCAGCAACCAACTTGAACAGTTGTTGTGATGGATTTGTGATGGAAACAAGTTGAGGATAAGCATGGACGAGGTGGTGTAGTAAGAAACTTCCCTAGGAAAGTTCCACATTAATTAACATAGTTTGGTGCTCAACTAAGCAAAGCTAATGGAATCTATTCACCCCTCACTCACCCTCTTCATTCTTTTGTCGCTCTGTTTTCTTCTTTCACTTTTCTAACAATAGATTCAAGTCTTTTCCCTCTCACCTCTTTTCTCCTTCTTACCTTCTATCTCTTTGGAATTCCTCTCTCTCTGTCCTGATCTCCCCCCTCCCACCCTTCCCCTATTAGAAATATATTGGGATGACTTGGAGCATGAAATTAAAATATTAGCCAGTGACATCACTAAAAAGTTTCAATTCAGTGAAATGATAAAAACCCTTACATAATTACGGTGGAAAAAAAAGTACAGTAGAGGCCAGCTTAACATTTAGGGCCGTTAATGGTGACATATTCGAAATGTTGAATTAAATAGCAGTTTATTACTTGATTATTGTTAAATATTTTTCTATTTTTTATATTTCTATGAAATCTTGCAATGAGCCAGTGTTATGTTTTTTGGTTCATGACTTATTTAATTACATTAGTGCTTACTCTTGCAAACTCTCTGCGTTTTGAAAACTCTAAATTAAAAATGAATGAATGAATATTAATAATTAAAAAAAAACAATAATGATGAAGGAAATATTATATAAATAAAAATAAAACAATCTTTTTTTTAATTGTTTTTTTTATTTGTTTTCGCTTGTCAATAATGTACATTTAAAGAATGTCTCGTTGGGAGTTCTCTTAAAAGGCTGCTGTTTGTCTGATTTCCGGTTTCAATATTTGCAATATTTGTGGAGCTAACTGGGTCCGTGTATCATTCGTCAATTCAATTTTCGTTTTGATGAATTAAAGAAGAAAATTAAAGATTGATCTTTTTTTCATTTTGTATAAAATGAATAACATGACTTCTTCGTGCTGCAGATTTTGCACAGAAAATAGGACAAAAAAAAAACAAAAAACAATCAACACCAATTTACATTGAATAGTTTGTTTCCCACAACTGGAACCCGGGAGAGCTGGTGACTGTGCAGCTTCGTGTGGTGCATTCAAGGTATCTGTTTTCAGAGTCTCTGCACATGTATGTATGCACCTCATAGAGCCCCCTCATCATTAGCTGGGTGGTGTCAAAGATGCCACATTTTTCAGAAAATGTAGTGTGCATCGGTGATGTCACGCTACATGCATCAAACTGTTCAATGTAAATGTAAGCATATTTCTTTATGTACGTAGCCATTGTACCAATAATAAATGGAAAATGGTTGAAATTCTCTCGTTGGTCATGGCTTCCAAGGCGTTTGCTTTCTTTAAACAAGGTGTAGCACCCCATGTTTTTTTCCTTATTAGTTGCTGCATATTGTGGGCATCATTGGTCAATTTCTGGTTGGCATCAGTTTGGGATAAAAGAAATACTATTTTGAATCTGCACCTCCTTATTAGTTTAATTATTTTTGCCTTTCTGTTTTCCACTCAAAAACTATGTGTTATTCATTTTATGGGATCTGTTTTAAAAATGAACAATTGAAAAAAAGACACATTTTTTACTCATTCAATTTTTAGAATGATACACAGACCTAACTGGCGTCCGAACATTTTCATTTCACGTCTACAATGGCCTGTGTCAACTTCTCTGCAGACAAGTCTTTGAAGACCTGAAGAAGAATCAGTCCTAAATATTTTGTGAAAAAGTTTCACCAGTGGGACGTTAGAGGATAAAGCAGACACAGTTGCCTTCATTTTCTTTTGTTCATGAATCCACTGACAGTGTACTGATAGTACTAATCAAATTATCCCCTCAGCATTCAAGGCCTCAGGGATCACAAGAAAACACAACAACAGGCACAAATATATTTGAGTGGGGACTGCACGTTGGATTTTTAAATGAAAATAAAGCACACAGATCAGGCAGGCAAACAAGCCAAAGAGAAGTGAATAATGAAGTGTTCCAATCATTTACTCCACAACTAAAACTAAGTTTGTCAGAGGCATTATGTTTTTTTAACTGAATATCTCTCAAGGCACCTTCGTGGTGGTTGCCAGGGTGACCTCAGTCCCCCATGGACAAACTCTGACTCATCTGGCATTGTTAATTGGATACATGGAGGGCAGCCAGACACTGTTTCCCGCATATGAATGTGACAACATACGGTGAGTGTCAGGGTTAAAAGGACACCAGAATTTTAAGGGTGGAGGAGCGGGAGGGGTGGGACCTGGTTGCGGTATAGACGAGACAATTCAAGAAAAATTTGTTCCATGGAAGAAGTTAATTTTACTTGGAACAGACGGCTCTCATTCAAACTCCTGACACTGACTTGACAGTCCTCCATTGTACAGAAAAGTAGCCCAGGATATACCTGGGAAAATGGCCTGACTGGAGCTGGCACTGTGACAAATATTTTCCCAATGAATTCAACCAGAGAAAGATGGCAATACACTACAACCTGCCACAAATGCTTTCAGATAATCTGGGGGGCTGAACTGGTGGAGTGGAACCCAAGGATACATGAGAAACAAAACTCCCCAAGATCAACAGAAAAATCGAAATCATGTTGATCACAGCTGAGATGGTAGAGTGGTCGTCCTGTGACTGAGGGGTGGCCGGTTCGATCCTTCGCTCCTGACGTGTTTGTGTTGACCTACTGCCATCAGCGTGTGAATGTGTGGGTGAATGGCTGAGTAAGTGTAAAGTGCTTTGGTTGCTGGATAAGCATGGATGTACAGATAAGATTGACAGAAAAGCCTAACCAAGGGACCAAAAACAGAAGATCCATGGTCATCAAACACCCACACACAGGTTTGTTCACATCTTTGCGTGGTCCACTCATTGACATAATGCTTTCCCCTGCCTCTCATCCTTAACTTAACCATCCAAAACACATGACTAACCTTAACCTGGACTCAGAACCAGAATCAAACTGAAACCCATTCATAGTGACCCACTTATTTTAACTCTAGGATTTAGGCTTCACCTTGTTCGGACTGACAATACAATCCAAAGTCAAATGTTCTCTCAAGGTGTTTTTCCCGGATTGGTCCTCACAAGTGGCGGGTCGTGCAGGCCTAACATAACCAGGAATCATGAGCATATTTATGACCAAAGTGAATTTTATTTTCATGTATTTTTCCAAAATATATTATATATACTATATATAAGAATCATACTCACGTCATAATATATCCCAGTGTTGTTTTTCTAGGTTAGAGTTTTTATCCAATCAGAATTCAGCTAGCTTGTGTCATCATGTCCAAGGCCTTCAGCAGCAACAGCACAGGCGCAGATGTCCTCAGAGTGAACGGACACGTACAGTTCATGGATAGTTGCGAGAGCCATCCAAATCATTAGTTGGGCACAGGCCATCTAGCTGGCCTCACGTTGAACATGACTTGTACACGGCCTGAGGTGGGATGCTCGTACCGTCTTTTCTGGACTAACGCTACTCTTTTCTCGCTCACGGAACCCTGTGGCTTAAACATATACGGACTTTGTGTGCAAACTTGGTTCACAACCACAGATGTTCGGTGACATTCCAGCGCATATTGCGCTGTCCTCCGCCCTTGCATTTCCCCGGAATCTACAGCCACACCTGCGAGATGACCAGGCTTAGCGCTTGGTGAGTGCAAGCGTTTGAGATATTTATTTTGTTCACGTTTAACATGTTAATGCCTGGGCGCACTGGCGCAGCTGTGTGATTCTACTCTGATATGCAAACTGTGACATACTGGTTGGAGTCTTTCTGATACGAAAGCAGTGGGTTTGACTGCAGTGTGTGGCAACAAGGAGGAGAACCCAGGATGAACGATCTATCACTCAGAGTTCTGCATAATTTTTCATTAAGATAATTGTGTTCTCATGTGATAATCATCAAGTGTCTGTGAGCGAGTACATTTGAGGAAAAATATACAGGTATCTGTTGTTATCACTGGGCCACTAACAACTCTTCATATGCTTCATGTTTTAGCAATGCCTTGTTTCTCAAACTGCTTTAATGAGAAGTTGCTCCTTCATGTTCCCAATTTAAACATGTTAATGTGATTTGTGCATTGAATCCAGTCATCTCCTCATCCCTCCCAGCATGTCTTCCTGTCAAACTATTCATTAATCCTGTTTTCCCATCACTTCGCTTTCACCTCACAAGACTCTGAGCGTGTAACAATCTATCTCTGATCTTGGATTTTTTTTTAGAGTAAACATCTCTGCTGTCGAACAGATATACAAACACAATTGTTTCCAGGTGATCTGAAGTAAGCATTTGTTTTTGGATCAGGTGGCATTGGCATTGAAGAAGGAAACTACATTATAGTCATTCCTTTCGACATATAAAAAGGCAAGTTCTCTATCCGGAAATTCTTCAGTGCTTAAATGGATCAGTTATGAGAGTGATGTGGAATTTATATGAAAAAATTCAGTCAGATCAGAGTAGAGGAGACATTTTCGGGCGGAAGGCAACCTTAAAACAAAATAAGAGTTGTAATTCTACGCCCCAACAGGGACCAGCCGACCCATGTGACTTTATCATTTGCTCAGAGCAGCAGGTTTTTGTGATGGCCAGATGAACACACTGTCAGGTTCTCCTGTATTTATGAGCTGGTGCACTGCGTCGATGATTATGCGCTTGGAGATTATGACAACTGAAAAAAAGTGGTGCGTTTTTCCACTGAGCGAGCACCAGCATTTCAAATTTGCATTACAATCAGACTGCTGTAATGGATTTTATCTAAACTGCAGAAAGACTCAATATTGATTACAGATGTCCTGGTTTGGCAGTCAGAGGGAGTGTAAATGTATATACGCACGTCCGTCATACATGTCACAAGGCTCAGACATGAGAGGAGACTCAACTGCAGGAAGTAGATAAGAGATGAAAACAATGTTTAATAAACAAAAACGGCAGAGCCAACACAAACGGGACGCAGCCCAACGTCCTAAATGATAACAAAAGGAGACTCCAACGGAGAATAAATGACGATCGAGGTCCACAAAGTCCAAACAAAAGAGTTCACACCGTAGATCGGGCATGAGGAGGAACAGGAACACCCATGAAACGTTCGTTTCCTTTGTCTGCTTGACATCAGCCGTTATAATTTGGTGAAATTTGAGGCCTGTGTCGATGGAAGTAGTTCTGTCTTTCAAGTGGTGAGTCGACAAACAGACGTGGTGACAAACACTCAGCTTGAGCTTGTAATTGTTGTGAGTCAATTATTGAAAATATTGTTAGTAAAACAAGAAGCCAACCAAATTAATCCATTTTTGCGTTCTTCCTGAATCTCACACATCTGCCATGGGACGGTTTCCATACGATTGTGCAAGTCAACACTCTGGCCCACCGTCAGTCCCACCAAATGGAACAGAGTGAGAAAGAGAGGTTTTCCATGATCGTGTGACGCTCATATAACGTGAAGGGTCAGTTGGAGTTGGATTTCCAAATGTGCGATGTGCTGATTAGTAACCAGTCTTAGGGACTCACATATTTCTAGCCTCAGAACTTGTGTCGTGTGGACTTTTTCTAGACCTGAAATTAAGCCATGTTCTGAGTTCACCAAGCCCTCCAATGAGCAAAACATCTCATCGTGCCAACTGACGAGGATAAATGAATCACTCCAAAAATCCTTAGTACATCATTGATAAACAAGTATCTGCCCCAGGTATCGTCCCTGTGTGGCACCAACATGCTGCATATCAAGCATGATAACAAAGCAAGGCTGACTTCCTCCTGCACCGTGGCCCTCAGAAGAGCAGATTTGTCACTGATGCAGATAATCTGTTTTGCTTCTCTGCCGTCAAACTTCTATCATTCTGGACACTGATTTCATGCCATTCATGCAACAGATTCTATCAGGGCACGTTATCCAGGACACAGTCGTAAGGAGGGCTTTGTTGAACCCTCCAAGGAGGAGAAAACTCAATATGGTTCCAGAAAGAAAAGGGATGATGAATGGCAGAGGAAAGGTGAGCCATTAGTTTTGCATTGGGGTGCAGCAGCTCACTCTGGTACTGTTTGAAACCCAAAGCAGGACCGACCCATTCAGACTGAGAAAACACGAGACTGGCATTCAAGTCAGAGTGACGGATAAGAACGATAACAGCAACAAGCCAAACTGGGAAACCAGCCAAACGAGAACATTGCACCTCATTGGCACCTATTAATCACTGTCCCATTAACTTTGACGTGATTGTGTAACTACACAGAACAAATGAGATCTTCTGTTATAAGTATTGGCAGCTTTAGTGGCACTCTTGCAGCCGTGTCAACACCCTTGTTGCTGTATCAGTGAGCAAAAAAGGGGATTGTAATTGTTGTGGGACTGAGCCAGAACTGACAATCCCTCCCTCTGAATGGACAGACTTGTTACAGTAGATACTTTTGTTTTGACTCACAAAGGTGAGTCTGTCTGAATCTGTCCAGGGTCAGCCTGGCACAGGACCACGAACATTACCATTTGGGAAAGACTCAATGCAGAATCTCCTGGACATCCTTGGAGAGGTGTTTCTGGCTTGTCCATCAGGAGGAGGCCACGGGGCAAACCCAGGACCTGCCTGAGACAATCTGGCCAACTGGACATTGGATGTGCTTACTTGAGTTTATACCACATTAAACATGAATTATTTAATATACACCTGACTCAGTTCTGCGTCAACCAGATGGGAATTGAGTGAGAGGAGCATGTAAGATAGAAGAACAGAGTTCATTCTGCAAAAGGTCTGTCTGATACTGAAGATTCAATTCTTAATCGTGAATTTATGAACATGCAGTATTAAAAAACCTGCTAGGGGAGAAACACACTTAGAGACATGGCATTCAGCTCAGAACAAAGCGACCTGTAACTTCGCTTCACAACAGCTGACAATCACTCTTTGTGACTACTTTCAATCCTCCTCCTCAATTACCAACACTTCTGCATATTGTCACTTTGCCAGACTCCTTGTCGTCCTTTGTCATTTTGAGATCTCTTGTGACTTAAGCTTTGTCAAAAGACATCTTTGAAGACCCACCTCAAACCTTTAATTAATACTTGTTCTAGTATAAGTAGGAATGTTTTTGTTCTGGTTTCTTGTGCATTTAGTTATAAAAATATTTTGGAGTCTTTAAAATGTATAAGACTGAAAAAATGCTTAATGTGATCTTGTTATTTCAAGATTGCCTAGTTGCAGACAAGATGTTCGACCTCGTTCCTCTACACCGGATCCACCCTGCCGAATCTCCATGCTCCATGCATCTCTCCACTAGAAACACGGAAGCCCAAAGTACTGGACCTCAATAGCATGATATAACAATGCCACCAGAAGCCAATATCTGACATAATTAAAAAAAAAAAATCTGGTTTCTTTCTTGTGACAAAAGTAAAATCTGCTGAGATCACGTGCATTTTGAAAACTCAGATGTTGACTCGGAATAAATACAGCTGTGAACACATAGCGTCCTCTGCTGATGTAGAAAAAAAAATCAACCTACTATTAATTTCATTTCTGGAATAAAGAACAACAGAAATGCAATATCATAGTGGTGAAAATAAGTAGGAGGTCACTCGTTTTCTCTGAAAAAGGTCGATTGTGGTGCAGCAGTCGGGCTTCGAAGAGGAACGCATTGGCCATTTGGCTTGGAACCTTGAAACATTTTGCTCCTGCGGGATCCTTATTCCATGCTGCAAAATAAAAACTTAGTCATATGTAACCACTTGGTTTTCTGTTCTTGCACTACGAAAGAATAAAACTGCCCATACGGATTAAGGTCAACATTATCACCTCTCGTAGCGTCACATCAAAAACAAGGTTTAATATGTGATTTTTTTCCGCTCTTTTTATTCTGGCAAAATGACATACACAATCTGTTTGTATTCTTCTTGCAAGTTCCACAGCAGCAGGCCAGAATACAATTATATATTAGTGACTTTCTCTGGCAATGTGAAGAATTCAACATTTAAATTGTTTGATGCATTGAAAAGTGCAAACATCACATAACATCGTGAACCATCGTTATCATCGATATGCAAATGAGTTGATGATGTCATACTGACAGTGTTTGGGTCGATTCTTTTACAGAGAAGAAGAACAGAGGATCTGGTCCAGAGGAATGAGGTCAGCCTTACTGTCTGCAATTTGGTACCTCTCTGTAATTTGGACACATTCTTGCCTGAGTTCCTCAGCTTGTTTCGTGAGGTTTCGTGAGCGTCAGTCTTTGCTGTGTGCTAGCTGAACTGATTGTTTTTACGTGAGTAGATTCCAAACAGGTTCGCATAGAGGGGCTGTGCATGTGTCTGTCGCCCTATTGGGAACTTTAGTGAACCATTCTGTTGTGTGTTTAGCCATCGCGACATGCCATTAGCCACCGAGTGGCTCCCACTGGACTCTTTTTCCTCAACTGGCCTGATCATTGTTGTGGAAATAACAATGAGAGAACAAAGTTTTTTCTTAAATGAATTTATCATAGCACTTGTGCTTTAACATGAAGTCGGTGGGTGAGTCCTTTTACAGCCATTGTTTTCCTCATTAATTTCACCTGCCCCGACCTGATTATTTCATAAATTCATTTTTTTTTCCTCTTATTGTCCTCACAGATTGTCACCTTATTTTGGGGCACATTTGGAAAGTTATTTAGTAGTTAGTTTTAATATCAACTTATTGAAACTAAAGCTCTTTTAATGTCTTCTAATGTCTTTGTATAACAGTTTAAAAGTTATAAGAATTTCAAGTACATTCTGAGTAGTGGAAACCTTGGCCATTGTGTAGTGAAAAACATCCCTGAACAAAATGCTTTTGCTAGCTTTTGTTCAGGGATTCCTCCATGTTTGTTGTTGTTGTTATCATCCTAGCTGCCATGTGTCTTGTGCATCAGTGTGATCAGTGGACCAGGAACTCGGCACTGACAAAGGTTCCCTGTTGTCTGGAGAGCAAACTGTTACATTTAATTAAATTAAAAAACAAAATTTGCAAAATATTATTTCAACGTTACTACTCTACCACAAGTCACTTTAAGCTCTCATCTACAATGCATTATTAATACAATAATGAATCTCCATGATGCGTTTGTACACAGTTTATTGATGACAGTTGTATACTTGACTTAATGTAGTTATACAGGCTCAATAGCCCTTAACCCAACAATGACTCAAACCTTGAGCCTAACCACAAAGTATGTTATTACCAATACCGCAATTCTCTCACATTTTGCACCTTATATTATTATTCAGACCTTGTTATAAGCTGTCAGACATCATTGTAAACATTCACAGCATATTGTATAAAGCCTCACAAATGCATTAATAATACTAATAATAATAACAATGCACCATAGCCGAGACCACATGAAGACGTGAAGACTAACCAATTGTTGAACAATTTTGGACATGCAATGATGCAGCTTCGATATTTATCACCAGCTAGAAACTAGTGTTCGACCCTTGTCCTCATTGCAGTGCCCACAAAATGGTACTTTCTGTTTTGTCATCTTTCAAAAATATTTCAATTAAATCTCGCGCCATTTTTAAAAAGAGAGCACCACCTTCTGAGCTCTGAAGATAACACTGTTTCATGAAGCTTCAGCACCCCGTTTACAGCAGTAACCCGTCCAATGACTAGATGTTTCACGTGGTTTTTGAGATACAGACAAACGAGTAGTCAAGACCACCTGACCCGAAACCAGGTCCAAGTCCAAAAACAAGACTTTGACGGGAGATATATCTTGATATATCAATCCAGTCAATCAAAGTATGGCAGCGATTGGAGGATATGTGACCTTTGAAATATCGACGATTGCAGGTGTCTGAATGATACTCTCTTCTCACCAAAGCCATGAGAACACATTTGAATGTTAAAATGTATTGATTTAAAAAAACAGGAGTTTATGATCCAAGAGACAGGGGAGAGCCACCATAGGGCGAGACCATATGATAAATATTTATTTCCCACAGCTTTGAAAGCACACAGCGACCCGCAGCGTGGTATAGGATCTGTCTAAGTTCCTCACACAGTTATCTACCAAATGTCTTTCCTGCCTTTTAAAATTCAGTTTCTAGGCTGTTGTTGTGTTCCTCCCTTCAGTGCTACTTTCAAGTTTTTCGTTGGCAGTCAGCAGGTTCTGAATTTCCCGCAAAAACACCTTCATACATTTAGAATGCTGCCTTTGTGATAACCTGGAGCACATTTCCCTCTGTAAACAATAATTCAGAATTTGTGTCTCTCTTCTGTGTTCTTCAAAACAAGCCTGCCATGTCAGCATTCTTTTTTCCCTTGGAGGAAATAGTTAGGCTAACTTTCATGCTCTCTTTCTTTCTTCTTGACAATGTTCTGTGTATAGCCATGACTTTCATCAAGAATAAAGACTTAAAACAGGTCCCGGAATGAGACCTTGGATATTTAAAAATTTGCTTGTTTCCTGCACACAATGTCACTTTAAAAATACAAATACAAAAATACATTCACATTATTTGTGTTCAGTGGATCTGCTATCATACTTACAGAGGAACGTTCTCTGCCGTGTCGATTCCATTAGTTGTGCAGTGGTTTGTGTTCGCCCAGGTTCGAGTCCCGGTCATGAGTTTTTTTCTGTGTGCCAACACAACTTTGCTGCATGCCCGCACAATGCTAGCACAACTGAGATGCTGAAATCTGGGAAATTTACTGGCGAAAGCGGGATGAGCTATCACACCGTGGAGGAGTCCAGGCGTCTTTGTGTGTGTATACACAACAAGGTGGCCACCTCTCAACTCCAGGGCTCATCTGTATCAGACTTTAAACGAAGTGTGGAAATGTGAGGCGCTTCAATCCAACTTCTGAGCTGGCTTAGGCTGGTTTCTACAGTCATTAGCAACACTCAGTGGCGATTACAGGAAGTGTACATCAAAGACCGCTGAACTAAATCGATAAACTTGAACCTTAACGATCGCTCCACACAAAAGCTCTGTCACATGATACATTTCGTATCATTGTTACTCTCTTCCCAGCGACCACACGTTTGCACATCCAGACAGTGAGTTTGTACATCTCCGACAGCCATATTTAGAGAAGACTGTGCATGCACATCCCCAGAGCTCTAACTGCACAGCTGAGCAGTCAAAGCTACAACAGTCAAAATCAGCATGAAGCACACAAACACTCTTAACTCCATAGGTAGGTAGTGTCCTGTCTACTCTCTTGCTATATACTGCACAGGATCTCAAAAGATGATGTTTTGGTGACGGTGTGTGTTTGACTCAAGATATATTCATGCATGTATATTACATTGAAGGGTTTCATACTGCACAAAAGTTACACTATTTATTCTCCTATTTTCTTCGAATGGCTTTTCAGGGGTTATTTCTACTGCTGTATTGCAACATGGCTATGAAATCTGGACGGTGCCAGGATCGTCCTCGACATTGTTATTCGGATTCAACTTTCACCTCATCATACAATAAACACTATCGATTTTCGAACGTTGCTTTTTCTTTATTGTGACGGCAGTCGACCAGCTGAGTCTCAAACACAACAAGCGTACTTTATTTATATTTGACATTTTACAGGAAAGTCAATAGTCTGGCGTGGAGCCATGGTTATTAAACGATTTGTTCCTTTTCGCTCCGATATTCCCAAACAACAGCCACCACCCTGCTGAGCCTTGATAACATGCAAGTCAATTAAAACCCTGTTGGTGTGGCTCATATTTGCGCAAGGCAGGACAGCTGAGTGGCAACCCAGACGGCTCTGTCAACGAAAGGTCACCAGCTTGGATACATTAATGTATCATGTATCGTGCCTCTGATTAAAAGGGCAGCACTATGCAAAGTGCAATGTCAGTGAAATGTGTACTGTATTGAATTATGCACATTTAGATTAGATGCTGCTCTGTGAGCAAATGTTTACCCGTGAAAGCCCGGATACTGAGGAGGATTGGAATGAAATAACTCATGAGTTAGTAATCAGTAACCACACTCTAATGCTAGAAAATGGTGAAGGAGCATTCAAAGTAAAAAGATCATCTGGTACTGATGCAGAATATTTTGTTTATGCTGCTGATACTGAAGTGACAATAACTAATGTTGACAAGGTGTTTGTTCAGCGGGCGCCTGTCCACGTGTCCTTCATCATATATGCTGAAGGGCTGCGTAATACTTGTCCTCTGTCTCGCTGTCCTTTACCTCCTGCTTGCTTTTCTTCACTATGCCAGGAATAAATATGAAAGTTGGAAACAGCGCAAATTAAATAACAAATAATAATGATGTTTATTGCTTATATTCAATCAATGATTTTATTCTTCATTTAATACTCTAGTTGTTGTTAGATGTTGCTGCCAGTTCTGTAGTTCAAGGATTTATGGAGACTTATACAGTAGATAATGACTTCAAGTATTGTGAATTTTTTATCAATCATTTTTTAAATTATCTTAATGGCATTTCCTCATCTGAACATGAAGTCAAAAAAGGTGTCATGTTTTGCCAGTTCCAAGTACCAAGTTTTGGTCAACATTGTGAACGTGTTGTATTTTCAGCTGTGAATCTGGTCTTCCTGTGTGCACCTCTAACTCCTTCATTGACTGTATCAAGTGTTTTGGTTTCCCTTTTATCTGCTGCTGTGAGTGTTCAATTGTTGTTGCGTTTTCCTCTGTTGCTCGGCTGTGTCTCATATTCTCATGTCCTTGTTAAACAACCATGGTCTTGTCAAGTTTACTCAAGTCACCACACCAGGTCAAATAGCAGTCTGGTCAAGTCTCGTCTCATCAGTCAAACCATTTTTTGGTCTTATCATATCCAAGTCTTCAGGTCAGGTCTGGTAACCATCTGGTTGAGTCTCTTCTGGTCTAGTCCAATTATTGTCTAGTCTTGCCCTGTCAAGTTTCCTCATCAAGTCAAGTCTGGTTGGGTCACGCCTGTCATTTTGTCAAGTTCAGTCAAGTCTCCAAATCAAGTTGAGTCCAGTCCCAGTCTCATCAAGTCATTGTCTCGTCTTCCCCATCAAGTAATAGCCTAGCTAAGTTCCGTCTCGTCTAGTCGTCCGCTCGTTTTGTCAAGCCAAGTCTCCAGGTCAGTTGTAGTGACCATTGTAGGAATATTCACCTCTAATGTATCTTCCGCGTGTCTGTTTGCTTGTGAGAGTGACTAAGAATTTATTCCCTGACAGTGGAGTCTAATTTATTCCATAACAGAGCTCGGTGTTCACAACTACGCCTGACTTGGCGTAAGCTCAAGTGGTGTAGAGTGACAAAGACTATCTCTGGCCCTGACCCTTTTAAGACACATTTCAGTTCACCTTGGGGTGTAGTCTCCACTGAGTGGTCCTGGTCTCTCGAAGTCCAGGTTGTCATGGTGCCAAGTTTCAGATCTTGTGTCGACTCCCTTTGGTTTGGAGCAACGTTGATGAATCCTCTTGATGTTATCCATTTTTCAGTCCTTTTTTGGGTGGAAAGCTGTGAACAGATAATGCGGTCCACTCCTCTGATTGGCTGGCTTCTGCTGGTGGACTGGCTCATCCCATCTCTGCCTGGCTCCATAATTCATCCTCCACACCCATCGCTGTCCCAGAGGTTCCTTATCTTCCACATTCCTTCACTTGGGGGAAGGTAGGTGCTTTTCCCCACAAGCTCACGGTCAGATCAGGCTGTTTGGACCGGTTCTCCAGGGTTCTTCCTTGGCCTCGTAACAGGTGGTTCATGCCTTTCATAACTCACTCTTCCATCCACGCATCTTTCCCTCACTTGTCATCCACACCTGTCATACTGGATCAAATTGAGGTTACCTTAACCATTATCACAGCATCTGCTGGATTCAGTCTTTATTAGACAAATCATTATAAAACAGTTAATACCATAGCAAATAACTTGATGAATATGCTCATAAGTAAATATCATGATTCCCTTAACCCCCCTTTTGTTCTATTCTAAAAGGATCAACAAAGCATCAAAAGCCTTATGCAAATTTAAAACTCAAAATTGCAAATGTAAAATTCAGGACATGAGAAAATGAAGATCTGACAAAAACGTAAGTTTTACAAAACATTTCAGACCAAGGATACAGTGTTTTCTTCCTCCAGATGTTTCTCATTGTCTCCTGGAACATGTAGCATCACCCTCTTCATCATCGGGCCAATGCTGAAACTGTAACAAATCTTACGAGATCAACAATACTCTTTTACCTTCTTCAGTAAATTCAGATGCCACCACATCTGCATTTTAGACATCATATTGTAACTTTCATGCAAGTGGCCATGTGGTTCCTCCAACACTTGCCTTAAAAACTCTAAACTAGTTGTCCCTTCCCTGGGATCAACCACAGTACTAGTAAACACCTTGGCTAAACTCCCATCCTGTTTTGTCTCCTGCTTCTGTGTCCTAAACCCCAACAAACCTGAGGACAAAAGGAACTACTCACATTCTCATGGTCAATGAAAACATTCTGTGTATTCATGGTGTAGGGTTTTTTCATCATGTTTCAACAAGTTTAAATAATGTATATAACCACTACAATCATAGTTTTACCCTTGAAAAAGGATAATATTTATCTTGTTGACAACTGGATTCTAAACTGTAGCCATCATTAGCTGACAGGTTTGTCTCTGTAATGATGCTGATTAACCCATGAGCACAAAAAAAAAGAAAAAAAAAATTGTGAGTGCCCCACCTTTCAAGTTTCTGATCGGTAACAAGTGCATTATGGGAAGCGGTGCAGTGAATTCATGAACTTAATCAGGTCCTCCAGGACTTCCTTTGCGACTCATGCCATTGTTTCGGCCTTAAGCGCAGAACTTCGCTGAGTCTGCAAAACAGTGGTGAATTAAAATTAATTTAGAAAGGTCATTAAGAGCTCTACCTGTGCTACACGTTCCAAAATTTAAATAGACTCAGCATATTTCGAATTGTTGAAGAGTTTAGCTTCTTCTGCCACCACTTTCTTCGCTCTGACACATTTGAGAAAAACGATCAAACATGATTGCCAACACGTAGGACCTGCGGTTGGATGCCCCTGACTCATGAAAGTATTTGTCAACACTGGCTCAAGATGGCTAGTGAATTTGTGGGCAATTCTCAGTTATAGTCCTTGCTGTGAAAATGTTTTTCCTCTGTCCTGTCTTGAATTTCAGAGAACCCTGGGAGTCAAAACCTGTTGGTTTCTCTGCTGCGACCCAGGTTTACCAATAGCAAGTGTCATGTCAACAAGTCCTTTTTATATTTTTCTGAAATTGTCCAATGTCTCCCCTGTAATCCTGGAGGTGAAAACTATTGTTGTAAATCCTGGTCAGACTGTTCAACTTCTGAATTCAGCTGTATTTTCATTCTGCCAAAATGCAGACTATCTTTGACACTTGACTCTTACAAGGACAACACAAGCTAAGTCGCCAGGAGTGCTACATCACGAACTATCCGCAAGACTTCATCATATTGACCCCACACAGTTCAGTGTCTAGTGTCAAAATAAAACTTCCGAGTTTGCATGGTCCTTATCGGGATAGATGTTAATGTGAATCTTCAGATGACTATTTTAATCACGTATAATTTCACTGGTAGGGGTAATGATGGCAATGGGTTTATGGGGCTTCACGAAAACGTCATTAGTTTTGGTGTGTATGACAGAGAATAAGGGCCACATAAAGAAAAGAAAAAAATACTACATGCTTAAATTATATTATTGTGAGATTGAGCCATTCCTGGGTTCGCTTTGACCCGCTGTGGACAGCCTCTGATGTGCATTTATAAAGTAGTTTGTGGTTACTTTAGGGTGACTGTTGGTGTAATATGCGTCAACTAAATCCATCAAGGCAACCATTCATTGCAATGCCATAAGGCAATATCCTAGTATATATGCCCCAGTGCATTGGTTTCCCTACAAAAGGCTTGCAGATGTTGGAGATGCTGAGCTCTCTGGACCTCCGCTCCCTCCAGGTCAACACATCCTCACACCCATGGCATCATATATTGTCATTTGGAAAGTTTGCCTCTTATCCTGATGAAAAAAGGCGGTGTGTTTTAGTTAGGGTGACTTTCAGTACGCCACTAAGTAGGAGAGCCACGTAAGGGGTTATAAATAGCAACTGACATCCGGTCTCCTTCAGTGAAGTCTCCCCATCTTCCCACGAGTCCCCCGCACTTGCACATTCTCTGTGTGCGCTGCTCCTTGCTCTCCATATTATCAAGACGCCCGCATGGATGTGAAAGTAAAACATCTCCCCAGATGCATGATGCGCCATGTACCCACGAGCGATGCTGCATGAGGCCCTGCGCAATGCACGATCCACACCACCCCGCTACAGAAGGGAACCGTTCATTCAGTCCACTGAAACACCTATGCATAACATTTACACTGAAGGCTGCCTTTTTTGTTTAACATGAAGAAGTCCATTCTCCCAACGTCAATATTTGACACCATGGGAGTCAGGATGTCTTGTCTGGATCCAAAATCTTGAGCATCATCCTCATTGTTTCTGTAGAAAATAATATTTTAGATTAATATTGTGAAAAGACTAATTTATCATGAGATAAATCTAGTAATGAACTTGTCATAGATTTGAACAATTCCGATAAATTTAACTGGCTATAACTGTCGTCGTCAGGTGACGACTCGACAGTTGTAATAAGCATGTGGTGATACTGAAGCAGATCTCTTTTTATGTGTGTTGGAGGTCAGAGCAGGATTGTATTTTTAGCGCTAGCAGGCAACCATCAATAACCTAGAAGCTTTAAAACAGTCTGCAGCCGTCTATCGGCTTGTGCGCTGCCATGGGCTTGAACCCACGATCCACTCATTTGTCTTGACACATTTTCTTTCCCTGAGCGTCTGCCACTCACGCACAAACTTGTTCCCACTGCTGTCGCACAATAACCTGTTCCAAAAAAGGTCACACGCAGTGAGGATTTCACTGAATACACCTGCCTCTCCTGAAGTGGACTGAGGTCTCGTGATTTGTGACAAAGCTTTTTCAGATGTTGTGTTCTCACTCATGTTCTGTTTTGAGCTGGTCACCCTGTTGTTTTTCCGCTTGTTGGTAGTAGTTGCAATTTATCCATAGTAAATGGATAAATTGTTTTGACCAAGCCTCCAAACGCACATAGACAGACACATATGGGCGGTGTGGGACTGAAACTCCTTGCAACTTCAGTTGTGGTTCCACTTGGCATAAACCATTAATTATTGAAGACACCGATGGGTTGATGAAGCTTCATGAAACAGTATCCTCATTCTGAGAGCTCTGTCTATAAAATGCCATCAGCTATAAAATTATATCAAATCTCACTGAAATTATTTCTTGAAGTGACAGACTGAGTGCCATCTTATGCTCTTTGAAAATGAGGACTCTGTTTCATGAAGCTTCGTGAAATCATCAGCAAATTATTATATGTGTCTACACCAAGTTTAAAGTCTATTCCGTGGTTTTGTTTTTGAACACCCATACATATAATGCCACATTCATAAACTAAGCTCTCTGTATCAATATTAACCTCAATTTGTATCACAGAATGTATTGCAAAAACTGGATACTTGAGAAGCTTCACAAAGCCCCTATTTTCAGAGGTCATCAGGTGATGCACTTTTGCTATGATGTAAGGTTTCATTAAAGCCATGGATTGTAGCGAATAGCGTGCCATCGACGTTCAAAGACATTTTTGGTGTGCTTATGCAATATAGATGAAAGAAACCCAATCAGAAATGAAGATCTATCTGAAGTGTTCCTAAGGTGAAAGTGGATTTGAGGACTTCGTGAAAAGAGCCAACAACATATCAGTTTCTATCAGGGCAAACGTGTATTTGAAACCTGCAGTCCAAAAGTACTTCATTTCGCCAACAACCTGAAGTGGCTTCGCCCCTGCTGTCAGGAACGAGCCAAATGATGAGAGCTTTATCGTGACGCTGGCTTTTGTTCTCAACCACCCGACTGATAATCAGGCTTCCACACGTGTTGCCAGACAATAACTGACTCGATAAATTGCTCCAGCCAATGCATTATTCCACCGGTGTCCCTGCTTTGCTACGTAATCGTTTCTGAAAAGCCTAAGCCACATTTGTATCACAATGTGTTTCAATAAGCGTGCGGTTTATTCTGTTCCACGCTTCCCTGCAGGTCGTGATCACCTATCACCTGGGCCAGAAAGTTACAGCGTAGTTCTGGGAAGCAAATTTGAAAACGTCATCGAGACTTGCTGCCTGCAATGAATACTAACTGCTAGAGAGGGATAAGACATTAAATCTTTAAGGACCCCAGCGGGAGATCAGCCAATGATTACAGGACTGCAAGCAAATGAAGGGCCGCAGTGGCCCCACAAGCCGGAGAAACACTTTTTCGAAGGTTGAAAAGTGATCTGACATCAAAAGTTTGATTTATCAGAATCTAAAATTCTGCTATTCTATTATTGCCTCTGGCTTTTAAACTTCATCCCCTGTAAATTTTTATTAATACAGTGCGAACACTGATGTCGACGGCATCCTGTTGTGGACGGTAGATTAACCGACAGCCTAATAAATTGGTGTGAGTGTGTGCATGAGAGAGGCAAATTCATGAAATATATTTTAGGAGTGAAATAGTTTTTGTTGGGTCCCACGAGCCACAGTGCTCCACCACCGGTTTAAAGTGCTTACTCTGCTTTGAAACAATAATAAACAATTCCATAATACACATTTGCGTCAAATTGTGAACTCAAATTTAAATACGGTACCATGAAATTGCCTTATTTTTTCCTTGAAAAAGAACATTTTCCTTTTCATTTTTATGTTTTACGTATACCTGCCGATTTATAACTTCTGCTGCTACTGAAGAGTAAAGAGAATCTGCAGTCATTGAAAGTTTTTTCCAAGGAAGCCAGAAAGTGAAGTGGACACACCTTTGCCACAATACATGTTTTATTATGTTCAAATGGCCACAGTTTTAACTGCTTTAGGGGAAGATTTAACATCTCTGCACTGGCAGGTCGTTGCTCCCAGTTCACTTCTGCTGCGATTAAATTGAAAAGGCTCAGGAAGCATGTGTTCGCTATTTCACACTCTGAAAAAATGGATACTCAATGACACAAAGTTTGATGATGAGTTTCATTTTTTCTCCAGCAGGAAGGGGAGGACATCAGCGTGGTATGAAAACGCCTCTATGGCTCAGAAGAGCGTTTGTCAAATGAGCTGTTTCGGTCACAGGTGTTCAGCTCTGACGTGCCACCCATCACAGTAATCCTGGCCAGAAGATTCCGCCTTCCTTGTGTGAAAAAAGAAATGCTGCCTAAAGGAAAGTTAAGGACAGTGATAAGGATGTAACGCTTGTCCTTGGTTGATTCTCCATCTCCATCTTGTTTAGCCTGTTTACACCACGCATTTGTTAGTTTCTGGTGACAGCCTTCGCCTTTCTCTCGTCGTCACTCCAAATGAACTCGTGGGGTGATGGAGTATTAAAAATGAAGAGTTTGATTGTGGGACAATATAAGCATCAACTATGATGATGAAACATGGCAAGAACAAGGTGAAATATTTGGCCAAGTTTCTCCATGATGCCTGTCATTAAGGCTTTTACCCCCAACTGGGACGGAGACCTCTCCACGCTGAAGCAGCTCCGCCTGTGCGAAGAGCAGCCCCGCTGTACTCCGACATCATCATACATCACCCGCTCTGGTGAGGCAGACTCTTTCCTACAAGACCAAATAGCATGGTTGAGCCAACACGCTTTCGGTCTCATCTGCAGCTCAGTAGAAAGCAAGGGATCATGTGGCTTCATTAATTACATTGCAGAAGTGACCAAGGTCAGAGTGCAGCACTGATCCAGAGATTACAATCTTTCTGGCGGGCTCAGCAGATGTCGAGCTGGAGGAGGGATGTTCTCTGGGAAAAAGTTGGAGAGACAAGAGGCATCAATCCAAAGAATGTTGCACTGAATCATAGACTAAAATCAAGCGACATTATTTCATCCTTATTTTGGTGACCAAATACCTGTCAAAGGTAAGAATGTGAGCAGCCACATGTTCATTGCTGCTGGCCCACAGTAGGAAGGTGCCAATGGGAGCCAAGAGAAGCTTTTTCACAGTTATTGATTCTCTTTCTGTTAGAGAAATACAGTATTTTTCAAAACTGAATATTTTTTTCTTCAGTGCAAAGGACTATTGTTTTTCGAGGTTTCCTAAATTGATGTTGCGTTTCTAGAATCTGTTTATTAGTGTGACTGCACTTGGTGCATTCAATAGTGAGAAGTCACTTGTGCATTCTGTTTCAGAATTCCCAAACTATTCCAGGTTTAACCAAACGCAGCCGCAAGATTTCAAGTCAAGATTTTGCAAAAAAACAAATGTTCATCGGATCCTGAATCCATTAGAGCTTGCTCTCTCGCACTCTGGGCTTAGGGCAACATTCTCTAAATATTGAGCGTTTACTGTGCTAGTTGGTTTGGGCCACAAAATATTTTTGACAAGAGGGTCAAAAGTTAAAGTTTGCCACCATTCCATCTTGTATTCTTGCGCTCTTTGCCCTCTGGTTTTCAGCTTTATTTTATTTTATTTTTTTTTCAGTTGTACTTTTCACAAATTTTTAACGTGCCATGACATATGTGCATTTAAATAATTGGAGCCTTTTGTAAATACATCAGCAAGTATATTTTTAAGAGGAACTGAACTCCAAGTCCAACTTAGGTGATTCACTCACATTTCAAAAGTCCATGTTTTAAATGAAGAGGGACTTACCAAATTATCTTACAGACTCTTATCAACTCCTGCCAAAGCGTTTTCAATTATGCTTCTGCAGATTCTACAATGAAAATATTTCAAATCACACGGAGTTTTATGCATGCAAACTAATATTTTCATTTTGACACTCAACATTGAAACATTAGTTTCAAAGTGTCTTTGCACTCCAGACCTACACTATATCAGTGTTAAAAGACAATCTTGCTGGTGCAGTGTTTTTCAACCTTTTTTAAGGTTGAAAAAATTGCGAGGCACACCACCAAAGGAACCTTGGCTGAAGCGCAATCGCTCAATCGAAAGTCAAAATCCTTTAATTTCGGAAAATATTTATATGGTGATCTGCTTTTATTTTGGTTTTATTTTGTAGTCACACTTCCTCTCTCCTCTCTTGTTTTTCGTGCTTCACTTTGACACACAGCTGGAACTGATTCCCAATCACTGGCAGCCTTTAAATTCCACCTGGTTCCAGTCTTCTGAGACACTTGGACTCCAAATATTTTGTGATTATGTTTTGTGGAGTATTGTTTGATGATTGCAAATTATTGTATTAAATTATTGAACTGTTCCTGCCTTGTTGTTCCCTTTGACATTCTGATATTGGGTTCCAACCTGCTCAGCACACAATTTAGCTATTGACACTTGGCTGTTTTGTTACTATTGCATTGTGAAAAAATGTGACGTGTAATAATTCAAAGATCGTATATGCTTGAAATATGTTCGTTCTACATACATTTCTTTAAAAAAAGATGTTCGTCCAATATGATGAATATTTTTAAGCAGAAAATATTTTCCCGCAGCTCTATTGATAAACAATCTAATATTCAGGTTAAACTTCATGATTTAACTCTCTTCCACATTTGTTTCTCTCAAGATCTTTTATTTATGTATTTAGAGTGACAGGGAATAGTATAAGAATGAGCACTAATTAAAAGAGTAGCATTTAAAAAAATACATAAAAATAAATACATAATGAATGCTAGAGAAGATGCACTTTATTTCATAGCTTTGAGGGCTGCCTATGACCTCCTCTTCTCGAACCTCAGGCCTGTGTTGTATTGAAGGGGGTGGGGGCTAATGCTGAGTAGCATCCCTGACAAAACGTGATCCTCATTCACAGTCGTGCTCATGTCCGACTGGAGGTCCAGTTGAAGTCTTGTGGAGTAGTAGTGTTGTCCATTCAGAGTGGAGTAACCTCATGACATGGCACCTGTGCGTCATGTGCAAGTCCCATAAGTCAGAAAAGTTTCTTCAAAGAAGCCAGACGAATAATGGCTCTTCTGTGATTTCAAAAGTTGAGGGAAAGCTTTTAGTAGACAGAGGAGCAGACACAGGAACCTGTGTAAACTTTAATTATCGTACCTGTCAAGAGGTGACTAATGTGGTGAAGTTCACTTGGGGACTGGAGCAAAGCAAAGAATTCGACCACAATCTTTGAATGTGAGATGGAGAGAATATTTCAGTTGTCGCAGCAACAAGTCGCTTGTCGTTAAATGACACCAATTCCTTCAGTGTTAAGTTACAGAAAAAAAAAACCCAAAGCATTTGCAGTGATTATTAGAGTTAAATGTAAGAGGGATGGGGGGGAGTCACATCAAGCTTTAAACACAGAGAAGTTGTGTGTGTAAAGTTGGCACTGTACCCACCAAGCTGACAATAAGGCGTCTGATGTTTCTCTGTGTGCGGCTCCTCTGATGCGGCAGCGGTTTAAATAAAGCCGACCTCAGAGGATCCCGCAAGTCTGTCTTGAGGATTTTAAAAGAAGAAGAGTTCCAAGCAGTGAAATCTAATTATTATCTTGAATTTAACAAGGTCACGGCACTATTTCTGGCAATGAAAGAGTTTGAAAAGTCAAACTCTTTGTGACAGGCTGCTGACTTAGATACAGATCATTTATGCTCAATTATTTTCCAGCGTGCCCTATTCTCAACCTTTCGTTTCAAGATCATTATAAATATCTTGGCGTACTACACTGTTCAGGAACACATCTCTTCTTAAAGTGGTAGACTCTTTCAATGAAGAGGCTGCTTTTGTGTATTCAAGGAAACAGAACAAAATATTGAATAATAAGTCATAACTAACAAACATATTCCACTCCAACCCATCCTCACTCCCATTGTGTAGCATATTGATGTTAGGAAAGTGGACTTTTACGTCCTATACTGATGCCAAAGCTGGCCTTCCGCGTTGTATGTTGACACATTGAAGTGAGTGTTGAGGTCCTTGCACACAGACGGCAATGCGAATAAACGAAATAGACAAAAATCCATTTGTTTGGTATTGACACGCCTGTCTTTGCACATGATCAAACATGCAGCATTGGCGTCATGCAAGTCACAGCAAATAATGGGCCCCTATGATTTCCTACGGTCACAGAATCACAAATGGAATCGTGAAATTGGCTGACTATACCTGAAGAATTTACATGAAATATTGCTGAATTTGACCTAATGAGACTTAGCAAATCTTTAGGGAAACTTGTGAGGAGGGAAGCTGAAGACATAGAGAGCCTGATGCCATGGGAGTCAGGATGTGTTGTTCTATCAAATGTTACTGAAGTCTGGTTTAGAATATGCCCAACAACTCAATAACATGAGTTCAGGTCCAATGTTCATGTCTGGGTCAAAAGAACATAAATGAATTAGAAACAAAAACAAAATACAGTAGAGTGTTTTCTTCTTTTTCCCTCTACAGGATTGTTGCATTCAGGTGCCGTCGTCGAATAAACAAGCATCTGATATTAAATGGTGGTGGATTGGATCGTTCCAGGTTCTGTGGAAACTAGACCTCACAAAAGCAGTATATTCATATGCAGAGGGAGGTAAGTATTTCATTTCTCATTAGTTCATTTATAGATATTCACTATCAGTGGCTCTTTAATGGCAAATCTCCATGCACTCACCAAGAGGTTGTGAAGGGGACAGAAAATCAATGTTCATCAAAAATCGACCAGTACTACATCGTGTGTACTTGGCAGTGTTCGGTTGAACAGAGCTCAACAGTGCGAAAGACAAACAGGAACATCGTCCTCCTCAGGGATTGAGGTTCAGGTCACTGTGTGTTTCTGTGTACGTGGATGAAGTCGGCATCATGATTCTGCATGGTTGTACACCTGTATGTCCTTGATAATCCCATATGATGTTTTTTTATTTTTATTTTTTTTTGTGGACTTGTTGAGTGTCTCAGCTGAGAGTATGTTCTTACCATGTGACATTTGTGTATTTGGGTGAAGGGTCAGCACTGACAGGTTGTGTTCCGTGGCAAGGTCGCAGAGGAAATACTGCTGGGAATCTGTGGATGGACGGATGGAGGGGTGAGAGATAGAAGGAAGGAAAAGCATGACCTCGCCCACGGAGGAGACACTTTAAAAAGCACAGCAGCCCAAGAGGAAAGGTGCCATGTGGTTTTCACATCAGCAAAACCACAGGCTTGTGAACAGCCCTTTTCTATCGCTGTAATTTTCGCTACTTGTAAATAACTGAGACAGTTCCACATGCTCATCATAAACACACATACATAACTATAAACCATTATTATCAGTTATTTCCTCATTTCGATTTTTGAGGATTTAATAGCTGTATGCTTTTATGTATTGATATATTGATATTCAATATCTATCCCCCCCATCATGTCCTTTCGCTTTACCTGCATGTTTCGTATGTTGGCATGTCAAAGTTACAAATATTGTCTCATAAAATCCTGCAGTCACTAAGTATACTCAATAACCCAATATATGGAAACAAACCCACAATTTGGAGCATAGACTAGCAGAGTCACTTCCTGTAGCCGAACCCATTGTGTCATAATTGAGAATACACTTTTACAACTATCTGAGTCGACTGAAAATTATCCTGAAGGCCTTCCTCTTCATGAATATCTGAGTTGATCTTTTAAGGGTGAAATTAACTGTTGAATAAAAAATAAAGGGACATATTAATAGGGTCATTTAAAGAGAAAAAATGCAATGGAGGTTGAAACACTTCAAACTTTCATTGAGAACAACCTGAGATTCTGACTGTTTTTTGTTTTGACTTTAATCATTCACCAGAATGCCTCAGCACGCGTATGATTTCTCACCTACAAACCCGTGTTCACAGAAAAACTGATTATGACAAGACTCCAGGATGACTTTCAGCCTTATTAAGTTATTGGTAAAGTGGGTCAAAGTGTCGCGGCACTGAAAAGCCAATTATCTACCCCTATTCCCGCTGAGACCCGTCTTTAATTATCAACTTTTTATAACTCTAATCTTACCGATACAGCCAACGGTGCGTGTGTGTCTCTTTGTCAGAGTCACAGCGCCTGACGCTTGATGTCTTTGTTTTATGGAACTGCCGAGGGTTGTTTGTGTCTCTCACTCCAACCTACTTTTCCGTCATACTCAACATGGAAAATAGCTTCTAGTCTTTCCTTAAAATAGATTTTATAAGAAAGAAGAACAAGAAATACAAAAGGTGTTATGTGATACAGATCGCGTGTTTCATTTAACCATCTCTGTTCTTTGCGATCGTGTCTGTGTCTGGGAGAGTGTGTGTCGGGGCGGGAGGTTGGGGTTTAACAATGTACTAACATTGTTAGTACAATAGGTTCACAAGTCACCTCTCAACCGGATAATATAGTCATGTGATCAAAATTTTAGAGATAAAAAAGCACATTCATATGTTGTTACATCATTGTTTACCTAACATTAAACTGATAATAATTAGCATTTCGAAAACCATTTCAGTGAAGTTTGTCTCCGTATATTCGACATAATCCTTTGCCCAACCACTCCCCCTAAATCTAACTATCTACAGCTTGTCCTCAATTTGAGGCTGTACCTTGTGGGCGTGGCCAAAGATCACCACAAACATCTAAGGCCGTGTTTACCCCATAATTGGTCCTCACTACGATAGATATTCGTAAACACACACACATGCATGTTATGTTTTTCTGTTTTGTGGAGACTTTTTATTGACTTTCATACTCCAGCCCCTTACCCTAAACTTAACCATCCAAAACAAATGGCTAACCTTCACCAGGACTCTGAGCCAAATTTAACCCAATTATAATGTCTGTTATTTTGAAGTTCTAATCCTCAAACTGAGGCTTAACTTTGAGGGGACCGGCAAAATGTCCCCATTAGCAAAAGTTCCCCACAAGGCGGTGCGTTTCAAAGTATTGGTCCCCACAAGTACAGCCATAAAAGTTACCCTTCCCGCCCCCAACACACACAGCATCAGGATGTTAAAAAGATAACCCTGGAAAGGCTTAACCTGCCTGTCTCTTGATGTGGAGATAAAACATTATTTGATGGATGCTATTTTCATCTTGGGGTTCTCAACTATCCCACATTACAGATGACGGTGATTGACCTTTGCTATTTAACAATCCAGTACAAAATAATGATTCATATCTGGGCAGCAGGACCTGTGTCGACAGCAAGTGATATGACCAGTCAGAGACAAATGCTTGAGTAATGTCTGGTGACTCACAGTACAGTGAAATATTCACCCCTCATCCATCTCTGATGTTGTATAGAAGATCAGGACTCTCCTATGCACAGTTCTTTCTTCTGCGTGCTTTTTGATGAGGGCAGAAATGTCCCCACAAAGTGGCGACTACAAAGTAAGAGCGCAGTCCTACAGACGTAGATGAAATGTTTGCAGGAGTGAGTATATGTCCCACTTTGCCAGCACCCGTCAGATATTGTTGTCTCCCACTATAGGTATGATATATGGGGTACAGATCATCTCCATTTTACATTGTTTTTTAATTGACATTTGGAATAAAGGATGCACACTGTGTCACTAAATGAAGAGAAAGACCCAAGGAAATTGAGTTTCCTTTTCGAGGCCACCAATCAATCACACAAATCAATTAAAATGAGGGAAGGAATCTAATTAAACATTGGCAGTGTAACCACAGCAGCCCCATCACACTGGGGCTGTCGACTTCCACCAGTCCACAACCCTGCAGAGAGGATGAATGCTGCCTCTTCTCTCCCCACATCATATCCTTCTGTAACGCCGCTGACATTCCCATTTGAGCTGCTGCCTCCAATCTATAATGTTAACGATTTGTCACTTTTAAGAACTTATACCTGGGAGCTTTAATAGCTCATTATGATTCTCACGACTCCATCGGCTCATATTGAATCGTGCTAAAACGTGAGCCTTGACTTGTCATCGCATTTTCAATTTGTTCATGGCTAATGGTGTTCAGATGCTCATATAGCCCTCAGTTCAATCTGGCTTCGGTGAAGTGCCACGCGCTCACAGACAAAGAGCTCTTTGGCCCTGCAGTGTGGCATTAGACAATGATGGATGTCCATCTCCATGTGGCACTGACTCCTTTAAAGCACTTGGCTCCATCCTGTAGAGGGAAATGAATGAAAGATTATTCATTGCTCGGCAATGACGGCAAAAGTGCCAGAGGCTTTTTGACAGAAGGCCAGCGTGTGCGTGTCTCGTCCGTGATAGTTTACCAGACTGAGTGAAAGAGACTCAAAGTGTTGCAAGTGTCTCTGGCTGCACTTGAACATGATTTGGAGCTCATTCAGACTCAATTTGCAGTCAACGAAGACAAAGAGAACAAGGAGCGGAGGCAGAATAGCAGCGTGATGGATGAAAAGCCCGGGAGATGTGAAGGTAGATTCGGAGAGGAACGATGGAAAGAGAAGGTGGAACTGTGTTAACCTAAGCAAGTTGCTGCTTTGCTTTCAACCTTTGAATCACATCAATGATGATATTCTGAAGAGTTGAACTCTCCAAGTTCAACTTTTTTGACTCCCTCAAATGTTTCAAATGCTGAAGTCCTCATTTCCACGATGCAGAAATTCTGTTATTCCTTCATAAAGTTCCCCCCATTTGAAATCATGAGGGCAACTCGGCTTGTCTCCACCTCCAGCAGAGCTCTGACCCACCCACCTACTGCTTGTTAGAGTGATCTTTCAACAACAGTGACTTCGCTAAGGAGGAGCTCCTCGCACTTGATCCACACCTGCACCTGGGGCTATATGGAAGTAAAACATGTTTTATTTTTTCTCTCCCCCAACATAATGCTGCACGCCGCCCCACTTTTTTCAGTCCATTGAAACACCTACGTAACATTTTACATTTAAGGCTGCCTTTTTCGTCAGTATAGTACGCAAAAGTCCACTTACCCTACGTCAATATTTGACGCTATGGACGTGAAGATGGGCTGCTCCACTTACAAGAACCTTGTCTGATTCTCTGTGGTCGTATATGGTTAGATCTTGCTGGATGGACGTTGGTGACACTTTCTGGTGGCTCGTTCTAGTCCCTTTCTTGAAACAATCAGGTATTAGCGTTTTCTATTGGTTACACATTCAGTTTCAATACGGAAATGCCCCTGAACAAGCACAACACACTGGCACTTATTATTGTTATTGTTATTATTATTAATAAATTATGGACTTTAAATCCACAGTTGTTTGAACAAAACATTGCACTGCATCCAATGAGGAAAGTCAACTTCCCTGCAATTTTTATCATTAGTAGTCAATCGAAAACGATTTTCACCTCATGTTCCTTGACTTCTGAACATTTGTTTTTATTTGCTCCATTATACCCACCTCTTTGTTAAAGGAAGGCAGGTGGTTGTAGTGACATCACCTCCCTAAACCCTCAGGCAACCTCCCGCTGTTTCGTATCATTTCAAACAACACACACACTGCATTATTCAGCACATGCAGGGTTCCCGCGCAGACGTTATAGAAAAGGGAGATAAAACAATGAGGAGGGGGAAAAGGTCCCTGTGACAGATTGGAGGGGAAGGAGATATCGTAAAGTGGGTCATTGTTGAAATAGATGTGGAGAATCAAAGGGCTCACAAATGTTTTAATGCAAAAATAGCTTTAGTTCTGGAAGCAAAAAATGTGGAAAAAAACTGATTTCAAATTATCCTTCATCAATTAGACCCAGTGGAGTACAGTGTCAGGAAAGGTCATATTTAAGGAAGATCAATACTACACTGTAGAAGGTAAACATGATACAAAACAATATTTGACTTCGCTCCATGCTCGACTAAGGCAAATCGTTGGTTCAACGCCATCACCGTCATAGAGCTGTCATCATCATCATCATCATCATCATCATCAATGTCTTAACGTCTGCTGGTTTTGGAATTAACTTTCAGGTTTCTGAATAAAATGAACCATCCCGGAGATTGTGTTTTCTTCGTATCAGAATATAATGATAGAGGAGTATGTCAAGAGTCACACTTTAGATCACAGTTGTGAGCTCCGCCCAACTTAGCAGCAATGCTAACGGTTGCTAGCATGGTGCTAATGTCGTCTCCTCAAACCAGCAAATCACGCAATTTCCAGGTAATGTCAGGTTTGTTATGAGTTCACCGCAGCAGCTGCCGGGGAACACACATAATGTATCAGGTAACACTCATGACCTATTGATAGTATGGAAGGTCACTAGACATTGTTAGACTGCGATCTCGGACTTTGTTTACTACCACTGCGTAGCTGAAGCTTGCACAACCGCACATCACTCACTCTGGTCGTCCAGCTACTCTGCTACATGCTAGCTTAGTCCAGCTATTAACTGCATTATCCAGGCAGCCCGACGACAAGAAAATTCTGTCCAATAGTCTGACTAAGCTGTTTACATGCCTTTAAAGTTTTCTGAAGTAACCACAGTCATTTTTAAGGCTCTTCCACTGAAATAAAACCCAGATCATAAACTGTGAGTCTCATTAAAGAAATAAAAGCATTAGTTGAACATATTTATATGCCAGGTATCAAAGGACTCTGTGAGACACAAACCTGTGTGAAGGAAAGTCCAAGACCCTTCCCCCAGCACACCACTCTGAAGTGCTAGATGATCTGCAGGAGTCAACATCACAGCAGCCTCTCGGAGTAAAGAAAGAAAAAGACAACACTGGGGGGGGGGGTAAATCAGTAAAATACAGAAGAAACGTTGAGACAGGGTTTTCCTAAAAGGGTACAATGTACTGTATATGGCACCCATGATGCCAGGTCGGCTTAGTCAATTGAATCCAGCTGCTCGAGATGTATTGTGATACTGTACTGCACATTAAAACTACAAAAGAAACCTGACTTTTATCGAAACAACTCTGTGTATCTAACTGTTTTGGTGGCTTTTAAAACTGGATGTGTGGTATTCTTTGATGGTTGCCAGGTCTGTATTGCTGCACGTCCATCAACGTCCGAGCCTCATTATTGCAGTGGCTGCTCCTCGGCAGGAGATGTGTGGGAGGGCACCTCTCTGTCTCATTTTCATTTTCCCCCTGCAATCAATTCCAAAGCCATTCTGCGGCTGGATGGGCCCTCGTGTGGACATCGAAGACTCGGCTGATTAAAGTGCTGATGCATTTGTGTTGACCTTGTGAGAAGTACATATTTTCCTGAATTATTGTCGTGCGCTTGTTTAGCTCTCAGGATTATTTACTCTGGCTGACGGTCAGTCGACTTTTCTCTTGACCTTCAGCTCCTTCTGCGTCTCATTGATGCAATATTTCTCCAAGACTTTGTTGTAACCCCTCCGGGGAGATTCTTATATTTGTGGGAAAGGGTTGTTCGCCTCCTTGCTCCAGTAGCAGACTGTCGAGAGCACACAAGCAGAGTGCTTGCTCACTTGTCAGTCACTGTTTGCGGCGTGGACAAGGTGCGTGACATTTGAATTAACATTGTCTCAATTTCTGCCTATTCCTTCTTTTCATTTCCAGACAGCTAGTAAAAGCACCCAAAGCTTGAAAACAATGATTCAGGATGAATATTTCTCTTCCAGTGTCTTGAGTGCCACTTGTTTTCTTAATACCTCACTTGCTGTTTTGGATTTTCGTTCATGTATCTTGTGGAGTGTACTTGCTGTGTGCTAAACTGAGATGATTAATTGCTGTTATATTCCCTCCTTTGCGCTTGGATGGAGACATATGTTCTTGAGGGATGCAACGTTTGACAGAAAACCTTTTTGTTTGGAATTTGCAGAATACGATTGACACTAATGAGCTATGTGTGAAAACTATGTGGATTTAACAAAACTTAAAAAGAAGACTTAAAGGTTGCAAAATCTGAAGTTCACATGAGTGTTTATTGAACAAATACTCCAGTACCACCAGTGTCTTGCAAATGAGATACACACACGAACACATGGAGGAGAGTGTCAAAAGGCTTGTTCGAGATGCTGGACTCCACAGTCTTTGCCAGCTGATACCTGGAACACAAGTGCATGATGACCAAAAATGGATATGCTGTCACAGCATATCAACCTCGGAGATTTTAGATGCCTACTGACACGCCATCATGACACAGGCTCTCACACCTACTGGGATCCTAATGACGTTCTCTCTCCTACGGGGTGAGAAAATCAGCTTCCCGAAGGCATTTCTTTCAGCTTTCTCTCTTTCAGTCTAAATCACAGTCCTTTGATCTTTCAGGAACCTTAAAATGTGCTGGTGAAATCTTTATGGGTTCAGACTACCAACAAGCAATATCATTTATTTTATATCAGTCCTTTTCCCAACTTCAGAACTAGTTGTGTTTGACTTTACATAAAACCTGAAACTGACTGGGGCCAAATGCATGTAGTGACTGCAGGAAAGGACTCTTAGACAAACAAGTCTAATCTGCAAATTGATTAGAATAAACACAAACAAAAGATGACAAGGAAGAAGCGAAAACATCAGAACTGGAAGGAAAAATATGAACAACCGAGGACAAAACCAAAAAAATTGAAAGAAAAACAAACCAGAAGTAAGAAGTTGAGGAAATACAGAGTACACAAGCCTGTGCGGAACAAAACACTTAGGGAAATGTAAGAAACATAAGCAAATAAAGGACAATGTCGTGGCCTAAAACTCACACAGAACTTCTTCTCCAACTTCTTCCACAGTTTCCATGTTTGTTTTGGATTTTGTTGTTGTCAGAAACGTTTGGCTCTGGGCTGCCCCCCTGTGGATATATTGGTGAACAGCAATACCAACATAAAGAACGCATGGAAGCGTGTGATCAGCGACGGGACATTGTTTAAAACGGACATGTACAATTTTGTACCTAAAGAGAGCATAAATGGGTCTTACAAATCCCTGCCAGACTCATGCAGCAGATTGATCCTTCAGAAGGGAGTTTGACGAAGCATCATGAAGCCTCATTTAGACCCTGTGTGACTGACAAGTAAATATAAGTGTAAGAGATGAGTCAAGAAGAGGCAGCAAACTGCAAAATTTCTCAGCTTACTTTGAAGTTTCTCGATGAGACCTGGGGGCATCCTTTCCTCACAACAATCAACTTGTCCAGTTGTCGGGGTGTGAGGGTACGGCAAAGGGCATCAGGGAAAATAAGACGATTGCAGAGCCAACAACACAGAAAATCAGGAAAACAAATTGTCGTCTTTAAGTGTAAATACATTGGTTTTCCCTGGCAACTGTCAATAACAAGCAATGGCAGATGCTTGGAGAATATACCGACATGGAAGCTGTCGGACGGATGATGAGGCGAGAGAGAGGGACTGCAGTGTCTATGGGGAAGAGCAGCAGGGAAGAATGGCACGGAGACAAAAACATGCAGTAAAGAAAACAAAGGGACGAGTGGAGTGAAAATGACGAGCAAGTAGAAGTGAGTGAAACAGTGATCTTGTCACTGTCAGCGAAGGGGAGACAGACAAAGAAAAATATTTGTCAGGCACTGACAGTTCACTGCTCTGAATGCAGACACGGTTGGTGTTCTGCCCTGTAAACAGGACTGACAATCAGGAAGCCCAAAATGTGTCTCTTGGCACTTTGCCTTTGTGATAGTTTCAACCCATGAAGGAGAAGTCGGTGTGATGTCTGATGTTGAGACTTAGCTTACTGAGGTGCTGGGTCCTTCCCCTTACTCCCCTGGCCTTCCTGCAGGTAGGTACATGGATTTTCCTGCACCTGACATAAATTCAGATAAATACTGACTCCATGGCTATCTGTGACAGTAGTGGCCGATAAAATTCGAGGGGCCACATTATATTGAGAGACAAGTGTAAGGTGCCGTCAAGCCAAAAAACAGAAGAACAGAAGAAAGTAAAATGCAACTTAAATCAATTCCAGCTGTGACATTGTATTCTTAAAATATTACTGGATTATATATTTCATTTTGTTTTACATTATATTTAAATATCCTAAATGGAGATCATCACTATTGGAGGACAATTGTAATTGTTTTTTTAAGCATAAAAAAAGAAAATCACCCAACTCAATATATTTCCCTGTTCATCTTTCACCATTACTAGTGACCACAGTTTTGCACGCGACTTTCTTTGAGAAACGTGAGTTTGCGCTCACACAGTCCTCTGCCTGCCTCAGTGGCTTGCAATATGACATGCCACACACAACCTTGAGCGCATAGATCATATCACTTCCCATATTAAATCCTTAAATGTGAATGATGCTCAACAATGAATCTCCTCATAAAATCAAATGTCAGCTCTCGTCAGGTCCACCACACCCCATCATCTTTCTATTATCACCATTAAACACTCAGCGAGTGCGTGTGCGGCGCTCTATTAGGCCGGGACTGAGCAGAATGGAGAACAGGAGACGGCTGCGAGACTGTGCTTTTGCATGTTCTCGGTCTACACACGTCGAGTCGAAGTGAACCAGATATTCGCAATGATCTTCACTCACGACTGCATGTATGACTGATTCTAAGGAGACATTTGATCTTGAGAAACTATTTTTGTCCTTTGCTTTGCATCCTGTTCTTTATTCTGTGTGATGACTGCATTATTACCAGGTATATTATTTAAGATAGAAACAAATTCTGAATCAAAATATCATGCTAGATTATTTTAGAAGGAAGGGTGAGAGTGGCTACCTACAGTCCCTTATCGGCTTCACTTCCTCCCCTCACCACGATTCACCAGTATATCCAGCCAGCATCAAAAGTTCAAAACAAACATGGCAACTGTGCATTATTAATGTAGCTCTTGCACAAAAAAGGAAAGGGGAGGCTGTTAAATATAACCTGACTGGAGAACGGTGAATTTCAGCCATTGTTATGTCTTCTTTGTGTCTCATTAGAGCTCCGTCTCAGGTAACAACAGGTGACAGCAACATTACAGACATTACTGACATCAAGTGGTTTCATTGACTTTGTTAACAAAAGTCTAATGTAAAGAAAAACCTACCCTACATAAAGGATCCATTCTTGTGATGTAAACAGTCGTAATTTTCGGTTGGAGACACTGTTGTGGTCTGCGCAGTCAACAAGCATAACGTCACTCTTTGATTGCAGTCAGTCAATGCATATTAACATTTTCATTTCTCAGTCTGTTTGAAGCAGTTCAAATGGGTTTGCATGCAAATCTTATGTCTGACTGATGAGAAAAATGCAGCTGCTCCATATTCATTTTACATTATCTTAAACTATGGAACTCATCTCGATCGTCGGACATGAAGAGGTCTCACAACATCGCTGTGTCAAAATGTCGCTTTTATGATGCGTAAAATTGAGTGAATGATGAGTGTTGTGTCACCTGCCAGAGACATGATCTGGATGGAAATAAATGCTGCTATACATGACATCACCAGTGGGGGCTGCTATTTCTCTCTCATTCAGCATCACGGCATAATTCAGCTCTTTTCATCTGTCCTCCTCCTCTCGCAGCCAGTCGTCATCTCCTGCGTCTGAAATAACGTTTTAATCTGCACCACTCGACTTTTTCCATTTCACTGTCAATTTAAGCATCAATCTAAAATAATTTCATCACCATCTGTCAAACATCTTTGGCCAAATTACTTTATAAAGTGCTGCATTCATTCTTGTTGGGCGTACCAACAGTGTACCTGCACTTGTTTTCACTCACCCACACAAACATACACATAGGCTCTCAATAAATCACCATTTTTAATCTCAATTCTCGCACTAAAGCTGCGTTAACTCACAAACAGTGGCAAATTAATCGCATTTTGTATCTGTTCTGGATGTTCTCCACGGCAGAGTGGCCAAGCATTTTTCCAATGTTATGCTGTCAGTATGTTGTTGAGCCTCTTCCGTGCCTCTTAGGTTACAAGTAAGGTTGACAAATATTGAGAAAAATAGGTTGAAGTTCTGGACGTGACAAGGTTTCATCACTACCTCATCTGAGTTGAAACTGCATCTTTCATAAAGCACAAGTCTCCAAAACGATTCCTTTCATGAACATTAAAAAGTCAATATGGCAGTTTTGTGGCCGCACGCTTCAAACCTCACGCTCCAGACTGACAGTTCTATGATGCAACATGTGGGATCCTGTGAGATCATTACCTCCTCCATGTCTCATTCCTCACGTGTGACATGTTTCACTCTGCAATAAATGGGCATGTTTCAAATTTAGGGCAATAATTATCACTTTCCTTGCATCATCAGTAGCCGCTGAGACGATGTGCTCTCCCTGCGGAAAGTCTAAATAGGTTCTGAAAAAGTCATCAGCTATTCACTGGAAAAAAAATGTGTCCAGACAAGAACTAATTCAAAGACTTTAATTTTGCGTGTGGTTTTTTTTCCCTCTACGTTGTAAATGAGCCGTCAATCTGCAGAGACGCTTGAGCTTCCTAGCAGCCTCAAAGTCGCTATAATTGAAATTATAAGGTGACGCCATTCATCATGCTTAGCAGTATTTAATTGAAATGTGTGTTTATTTGTATGTGAGAGCGAGAGGGAATGGGAAACAAAAATGAAACGATTGAGTGAGACAAAGTTTGTGCGTGTTGGAGAAGGAAAGTGAATGTGTAATGAGGCCGGGAAGCTCACACTCCATATCTACACCTGTCCTGGTGATAAATAACTTAGAAGACGGATGGTTTCTACAACAACAAGCCCGCTGGTCTTCTTAGTGCTTCTGTGCGAAACTGTTGGCTTTATTTATTAGCAAAGCAATTGTTGGTAATGAAGCTCCATATGTTCAGCTGCCATTAAGATGTACGATAATCTGGTTCAGGGTGTTCTCAATAGCTACTGAGGTATTTGTAAGTTTCAATATACATCAAATGTTATTAAATTATCTTATGAGCAAATATAGCGCTCAGGTGATCAATTTTGAGTTTGTCTTGATTTTTTTTCGTATACTGTTTTACACCTATACATCTAGAATTATTGTCTCAAATACCTATATATCAGTATCTATGTTAGAATATGTTTTTAATTTAGTCCCAGCACTGCTAAATATTAATAATAATAATTATAACTATTAAGATGAATAATAATAATAATAATAATAATAATTTATTAAGAGTAACCACGAAAACTGACATAAATTTACACAAATAGTCATCATAAAACTTTATTTTAGAAATGGATCTGGTGACTTATTAAAAAAAAAAAAAAAATCTATCCTTCCTCAACCGCTTATCCGCTTAACGCCCTTCTCCCGGGCAACATCCACCGCTACAACTGGGGGATATTGAGATGCTCCCAGGCCAGTGAAGAGATATAATCCCTCCACCTAGTCCAGGGTGGACCCCACGGTCTCCTCCCAGATGGCCATGCCTGAAACACCTCCAAAGAGAGGCGTACATGGGGCATCCTCATGAGATGCCTTAACTATCTCAACTGACTCTTCTCAAAGGTGGGAAGCAGCAGCACTACACTACTTTACGAACCACAGCTCATGACCATAGGTGATGTTTGGGATGAAGATTGATCCAATGAAGGGAGAGCTTTACCACTCCTGCTGCGCCGATTCACCAACCAATCTCCAACTCCCTTATCAGCCAACTCGAGAACAAGACCCCATGATACTTAGACTTCTCCAAATGACGCAGGAACTCATTCCTCGCCCGGAAAAACAAAAAAAAAAGGCTCTAACTAGCTTAAATGCCAGCAACTATGACAAAATGACGGGGAGTTCTCGACAGACATGCAGGAACACTCAGTCTTTGGACAATATTGCCCGAATAATGGTTGTGAAAGTGGCAGGCAAAAGATCCATCAGCCTTCAGCTCAGTTTTCTTTATTCAGAACCACATGTTGACCGGCTTCTCCCTCAGGATATTACTCACTGACACACACATATATACAAACGCTCTGAATAATGCCACAGTTGCAGAGAATCTTATAAAGCAGCACACACACAAACACAGTGTGAAGACACATTAACTTGCTTCTGTGAGTCCCGAATCTGAAGGAACAACAGAAGGACAGAATTCAATAAGGAATAAAAGCGGCTCTGACAGTTAATGCCCTGACTAGTCTCTGCAGCCATTTGTCAATAAAGAAGCAATTACTCAAATGTTGCAGCCATTTGTCTGGTGCCTGGGGACGAAGATGGGTGTGGGGGCTTCAGAGCATTCTTCTGCCAGCTTCACTGAGGATCCATAGCACATGTGGCTAGGAAGGCACAGTATTTGGGGACAAAACATACCGAAGTGTCTGATGAAGTCCTGGTTACGAGAAAATCAGTAATTGTCACAGCTCTGACCTGTAGGTCACAATGAGTGTTTCAAACAGGTCTTACTCCTGCCTCATTCGATCTGATGGTCGGTGTCACTTCAAGGCTCAGGTGTTCAAGGGAGTGACATCACAACATATGACAATCATGACAGATCTCCCTGGTACCACGCCAAGTTCAAAACTAGTCACTCTCAATTTGGAACCTTCAAATGGGTCTTTGCTTCCTCAAAGAATCAGGGTTTGAAACAAAGTTTTCACGTCTCCTCCAGAGATGGCCCTGTCTTGTATTTTGTCAAAAACAATTTCTCGAGTCTTTGTCTGAGAAGACGACGCTACATGTGGAGCCTATCTGCGTAGGGCCTCTCTGCCTGATTGCGAGAAAACACACACATATCAGCAGAGCAATCAAGGCCGCAACACTGACCGCGGGGGTCTTCCACTGATTGCTGGCTTCTCACTGATCTCTTTTTCTCCCCCATCAAAGCCACTTGCAAAAAGACAAACAAATCTTTTGAGATGTTGGAGCTGTCTGTGTTTGATGGGTCACACCATCACGTCCAGTTGACGCTTGTCAAAATCGAAAGGCTCTGAATGAGAAAGATGGTGTGCAGCGTGGCGACAGGTGAGACAGCGGGGTGTCGGTGTTACGGGTCCCGGGTCGTGGGGACGACAGGACCAAAAATGTGTTGGTGAAACAACGAAGAAAGTGGATGAATCAAAACACACGCTTTAGTTCGCGCATTGCTGCAGACATGTATTTCTTTTTTTTTTGGCTGCTAAACAAAAACAGTTCTCATAAATAAAAAAAATGTGCTATGCTCAATCGTCGAAGTGAAGTCTGACCTTTCATTTAGTTCTTTACGCTTGTTAGCAAAATCTGGACTGATAAACAAATCAAATAATTATAGAACCAATACTATACTGTGTATTGTACAATAGATGCTAAAAGATCGCTTTTTATAACAAATAAGATACTTAATTTTTCACCACCCTTTAACTTTATTCATGTCATTGTCAAATGTTATTGGAGCTCACTGTTCCAACTGAAAAATTAAAGTAATCCAAGAGCACTGGCAGCATCTAGCAACAAGTCTCATAACTACCGGAATCCCTTCGACACGATGAATTTTAACTTCCATCCGCTGTTTAAATCAATAAAAATCAACATCTGCTTGGCATTAACACAATGGTGAAGCAATTAAAAGTTTATGGCTATATTTACCCTGTACTCACCTGTAAAACGAATATGAAAGTGGAGGAAGCAAAACACATGCACTCGCATTCCAGACTTATGAAGAACCAGAACTCTGTCCCCCAATAGTGACTGGTAACCCGGAACTATTCCATGCCAAATATCCCATTTGCAATAGGTTTTAAAATAATAAGTTTAACATTGTAAATATCCTCTCCACATTTTACAACACACTGTTGTCACCTATTTTAGGTGACCAAGCTCAGTCACACAGGGTGGCCAAACTATAAGACTCAGTCCAAGTCATCTTTCATCTCCCATCTGCATGAGTCTGCTATTTTGAAGGAGATCTATCAGCTCTGCTTACTATAAAGCGACATGTTTAACAGCAAAACACAGAAGGGAGGTCACAATATCAACATGCAGGAGTCATCCAGGTTTTTGTGCTCTTCGAATTACTCCTTCAATTTGAGGCATTCATACATATGTTTAGCTCTTGATGGTCACAAAATGACTTGGCGGACCAAATTTGGACTCCAGACCTTGAGTTTGACAGATTTGGATTAGTTGTAAATTCAAATTGAATCATAATCACGTTTCATTAAGCAAGAGATCTAATGTTTATAATGCATTTATTAAACACATCAAACAGCTTATGTCACACATTCATGACTCTTTTTTCAATCGTTGACATTGTCCAAGAGAAGCATGGAGTTGCCTGCGACCAGATAAATAAATGAATAGTGAAGGTCAAACACTTTCAAGGCTGCTTTTTACCGTTGTGAATTTGGGAAAACTTGCCACTAAACTGGAGCTGAATTTCATTTTTCAAAGATGTCGCATGGACGGGCATGTTCTTCATAATGGACTGATGAAGCTTCATGAAACAGTCTCCTAATTTTCAGAGGCCACTAGATAAAACGCTTTAACTAAATCAACAAATTCATTTATAAGCGAATAGCACATCCTACGAAGTTCTGAAATTCAGCATGGCATTTTATGAAGCTTAATCAACCCATCACTAGTCGTTCAGTGTAGTTTTTGGTGACAATTACGGGGCACTTGAGACTAGCATACTTTTCCCTGCCCCTCCCTTGCGAGAGCTCCACAAGCCTTGTCCAACTTATTGTTCTCGCTCATCAAGTGTTGCCAGGTTAGGAGCCCCTGTAAATATATCAGCCTCTCCAGACGATAGAATAAAATGGTTTTATGACTGCTCAGATCTGTTTACTTGCAGTGTAGCACCGTGTCAAATGAAAGCTTCTCAAAGTTTTATTAAGCTGTCCGGAGTGCAAGCATGCATGAAGACCTGAGCAGTCCAGCCAAGAGTTGTGAAGACATTTTATGGCACAAACTCAGAAATGGAAGGGGTTACATCTACACAGCATGTTCTCAGTGGAGGGGGATTTTAGCCGACAAAATAAAAGCACACTGTGAGGTTGCACTGGCGGAATAAAAAATGATGTCTGCGAGTCGCAGTGTTGGTGGACACTCCTCACAAATGCATTCATGGTGGCACCACTCAAGTATCGATGTATTCAAGGGGCATTGTTATGCTTTGTCATGTGGTACGAGACAACAAGATGAAACCTCATCTTAACAGACATTGGAATGTGAAAGATCAGTGTTCACACATGAAGGAGTCATTTTCATCAGATGTACCAGCTTTGTTTTCCCCAACTTTTATTTCAGCCCGCTTACAAACGCTTCTTTTCCACCTGCTTATAATGCTTTGGTGATTTGTACTTGCTATTGGTTGAAACACAAAAAGTCGCCTCCATTTTGCAAGGGCTTAGCTGCTTTTCTGTCATTCTCATTGCTCTTCTTATTTCAGCAGCAAAAGTTTCAATGAGGCAAGAACTTCAAATTAATTTCATAAAGAGAAGCATTTTTTAAGTTGATGCAAAGCTACTCCACACTGGTGTGAGATTCACTTGGTCAGACGAAGCTTCATGAAACAGTGTCCTCATTTACAGAGGTTATAAGATTAAGATTAGATAAGATTTTGAATAAAAGTCAAGTGTGCCACCTATTGAGCTCTAAAGTAATAACACTGTTTCATGAGGCTTTATCCGGCAGTCACTACCTTTAAATAGTTCCAGGTTTGTACGTTTACTTGATAGTCATGAATGTTTTCCATTGATCGATATTGACTTTGTTTTCTGTTTCTTGGAATGAATGCAATGAAAGGGGAGTGAGGAATGGTGTTTGCGTACAATGCAGCGCCCGTGACCCGGCAACAGATAAGCAGTTGAGGAAGTATGGAGTGACTAATGCTAAAGGCTGGTGCTCCAAATTCAGGAGACACTGTCTCAGACTCAGGAATCCCACAGGCGTGTGACCCGAGTAAAGAGGGAATTCTCCGACATTTCAAAGGAGTTGCACAGGCAAGAGAAGGAAAAAAACAACAACAACATCACAACTGATTATGTTGTATTCTGTAATAAGTAATAAGTGACATTATGCCAACTTCATTAACAAGTGTCTTTGAGAGTCGGCAATTGCGACAGTAATTTAGTGATTATTTTGGATCAGCACTTAAAGCTGCTGAAAAAAGTTCCATGTAAATTACCATTTCATTTGGAAAGCTCCGTGCCATGCTTCTGATATTTTTGATTTTTCCATGTTCATGATGAGAAGAGCTTAATGAAAGCAATAAATCCACACTATGAACAAATCAGTATAAAATCATTCAATACTTTTGGGAAAGAACTCAATTCCAAATATGATGTGGACACCATTTTCCTGCATCAGAATCAGAATCAGAATTTAATTTATTGCCATGGTCAGTGGGGAGCCCACCAACTAGGAAAGTGTTTTGGAATAAAGTGCTGAGAAAATAAAAAAATATTTAAAATAAAAAATAAAATAAACATCAAAATAAAATAAATAAAATAACAACAAGGCTGTTCACGAATTCGGCCGAGGGGAAGAAGCTGTTCCTGTGACGGGAGGTTCTGGTCTGGATGTGTCCTTGCTCATCCCACAGATGCCCATGTGAGATGTTTGGATGAGCACATCCTCAGTTATGTAGAGTGCCACAGTGAAATTAATCTCTAATAACACCGGCTAACGGTGGCCCCCGTCATCCTCGTCGCTGCTGTTTATTGCATTAAGAAATGTTTCACGTCTTACGTTGAGTGAAAAGATCCTCTTTTCCTTCCGAATACTGATCAGTGGAAAGTCAATCCAGAGGCAAGCGTGCTCACAATCAACTCCTTAATCTCTCTGCGAATCATTTCAAGCACAATTAGTATTTTACACCGCATCAGCACCCCCTCACCAGGATGTTTCCTCCTCCTGCTGATTTTTTATTTTTTCATTGTTTTCTGATCCCACTTGGCTCTCGCAGGTGTGTGTGTTTGATTAGAGCAGGTGGATTTGTCAAAGTGCCAAGCCTGACTTCCAATTATCGCCTCGTTCCTCTTCATTTCTCTTGTGTTGCTCGCCTTGTTCTCCTTCCCGTTCCTCTTTTGTCGACAGCAAAATGTGGAGAACTGCTTTCTTTTAATGAGAATATTTGCAAAATACATTGTTGTCTTCCAAAATTCTTGTTGATACATTATCATTGTGTCATCTGGATACCTCCAGACTGTTCTGGATACATATGCATTCTTCTTTGCCGTCCTCTCCTGCTTTGTACAAAAAACATGGAACAATTGAGTAAAAAAAAAAAAAAAATCACTCTGACAGCAACCCATGCTCACTCCCATGGTGTCATATACGAATGAAAAACGCAGTAGTCAGGGTTATATGTTAACACAGTGGCAGCGCAACAAGCCACAGAATGGTGTTCGATCCATTCTATGGTTAAAATATAGAGCCCATCAAATGACCGTGCGTTCTCGTACCGTTTCAGTACCGTCACTAAGGAGGAGAATCATGTAAGGGGTAATAAATAGCAACTGACATCCACACTCAGTGAATAACGTTTCAGCATATCATGTTTTCCTCCGCCTATGTGTGTGCAGCTTGCCTCGCGCATTTCCCCGCAGTTCTTACACCATTAAACATAGTTACTTTGAGATTATTTTTTTTGCCATCTATATCGTTATTTGAACAACATTCCTCAGTATGTTTTTCTTGTACATGAATGGTGTTCACAAGTTTCACTTACAGTACAAAACACAAATTTTACAAAATGCCATTGAAATGACTTTCAAAATGTAAAGTGGTATCGTTTTTGTGGTATCAGTGGCCAAACTAAACGAATATATCAGCCCAGTATCATGTATCCCAAGGTCTAACTATCCTGTCCTGCTCCTTTCGAAAATGAATGACACTGTGAGATTGCACCTTGCTGCCAGTATAAAGACATAATTCAAAGTTAGAAAAATGATGTGAGCGAGTTGCAAAGTTGGTGGAGACTCCTTCCAAATACATTCATGGCTGCACCACTACAAAGTATAGATGTACGCGCCTGGAATTGCTATTCTTTACCATGTGATAAGAGTCACCGACAGTGTCAGCCAGATGAAACCTCATCTTTAACATTCATTGTAATCTTAAAAAACAGGTGTACAAGATTTGTTTTCCCCAACACGTTTGGAGAACCTCTTCGTCATGCTTTGGTGATTAGCGCCTCCAGTTTGCACAGGATTATCCTGCTCTTCACATTTCAGCAGCAAATGTTTCAATGAGGCGACATGAACTTAAAATTCTTTTTTATTAAGAGAAGCATTTCTAAAATTGTTTTGATGCAAAGCTACTCCACTGGAGTGAGATTCTCTTGGCCAGACGAAGCTTCATGAAACAGTGTCCTCATTTTCAGAGGTTATAAGATGCTGTTGTTTGCTCAATATTGTTTTTCTTCAACATTTCCAATGAAACTTCATACCGTGCCAACTACTGACCCCTATAGTGAAGACACTGTTTCAAAAAGCCAGTGCAGGATGCAATGGGGCATGGCCAATGTTTTTAAAGTCTTAATTCATGGCCTTAACATCAACCGAAGCACCGTCCGTTGTTCACTATCTAAAGGATGTCGTAAGATTAAAACTTTTAATCTTGTTTTATCACACTAAAGCTGATTTAACCTGTGATTAAACACAAATTATACTTCCTTTTAGTTAAATTCAAAATTTTGTATATAAAAAGGGTGCCATAAATTTATTTTTTAAACAAGATTAATCCTGCCTGTTGACAGCCCTACTATTTTCCCATGAGCACATTCTCTATATGGTAACATTTTAAGTTCCAAATGTGCTGCTAAGTTCAATGATGTCAAAAATTAGAGTAAAAAAATGTTGGGAAGATCAGCTAAAATGAAAAAAAAAAAAAAAAAAAAAAAAAAAAAATTATATATATATATATATATATATATATATATATATATATATATATATATAAGTAGTATAGTGGACTGCATCCTGTCCGTGAGTGAGTGAGAGAGAACTTTCGATGGCGAGGACGTCCATGACGACGTCAATCCAGATGACCATGAGGAACTTCTGGCTGGGTCATACGATCCTCAAGTAGAAGGAGCATCGTTCTCTCATTGGAGCACCGATCACGAAGGACTCCCTGTTCGGTCTGGTGGAGGCCATTATTACCAGGATGTGCAGAAGACCAACAACCTTCTAGGCGGCACTCTTCTCCGGTCCCCACCCCCAACACCTTCAAGGCTCGTTGAGAGCGGAGATGCGGAGACCTCGGACTGGAGGCGTTCACAGCGACAACAGCGGTGAGAACTCCAGGGCAGGACCGTCATTCTTCATTCGTCATGTCGAAATCCCCGCCGAGATCAGGACCGTATCCAAGGCCAGGGAAGGGAGAGGTCTAGCTCCGGGACAGACTGGATTCCAAACGACGGAGTAGGTCGTTGCCGACGCCTCCTCCTGTATTCAAATTTGTCAATAAAAATACAACGTAACTATTCTGGTGTCCCCTCTCCTGCTGTTTTGGCCTGGCGGGTAGACTGTGTTCTTGGTGACACTGACAGAGAGAGTCGGCCTTCTCCGACTTCACCGGTCGGCGTGGCAGAACCATCTTCACTTCATGACTCTCGACGCACCAGAGGCTGCCCTACTGGAATTAGAGCATTCCCACTAGGCCACGGGAGGGCACATCGTGCCCCTCGACAAAGAAAGCGAAGATAACCAGCCGGGCACCGGCTGCCCGCCATATTGAATTTAAAAAAAAAAATAAAATAAAATAAAAAAAAATAAAAATAAAAATACACCGGTGATATATATATATATATATATATATATATATATATATATATATATATATATATATATATATATATATATATATACAGTAGAAGGAGCATCGTTCTCTCATTGGAGCACCGATCACGAAGGACTCCCTGTTCGGTCTGGTGGAGGCCATTATTACCAGGATGTGCAGAAGACCAACAACCTTCTAGGCGGCACTCTTCTCCGGTCCCCACCCCCAACACCTTCAAGGCTCGTTGAGAGCGGAGATGCGGAGACCTCGGACTGGAGGCGTTCACAGCGACAACAGCGGTGAGAACTCCAGGGCAGGACCGTCATTCTTCATTCGTCATGTCGAAATCCCCGCCGAGATCAGGACCGTATCCAAGGCCAGGGAAGGGAGAGGTCTAGCTCCGGGACAGACTGGATTCCAAACGACGGAGTAGGTCGTTGCCGACGCCTCCTCCTGTATTCAAATTTGTCAATAAAAATACAACGTAACTATTCTGGTGTCCCCTCTCCTGCTGTTTTGGCCTGGCGGGTAGACTGTGTTCTTGGTGACACTGACAGAGAGAGTCGGCCTTCTCCGACTTCACCGGTCGGCGTGGCAGAACCATCTTCACTTCATGACTCTCGACGCACCAGAGGCTGCCCTACTGGAATTAGAGCATTCCCACTAGGCCACGGGAGGGCACATCGTGCCCCTCGACAAAGAAAGCGAAGATAACCAGCCGGGCACCGGCTGCCCGCCATATTGAATTTTAAAAAAAAAATAAAATAAAATAAAAAAAAATAAAAATAAAAATACACCGGTGATATATATATATATATATATATATATATATATATATATATATATATATATATATATATATATATATATATATATATATATATATATACAGTAGAAGGAGCATCGTTCTCTCATTGGAGCACCGATCACGAAGGACTCCCTGTTCGGTCTGGTGGAGGCCATTATTACCAGGATGTGCAGAAGACCAACAACCTTCTAGGCCGCACTCTTCTCCGGTCCCCACCCCCAACACCTTCAAGGCTCGTTGAGAGCGGAGATGCGGAGACCTCGGACTGGAGGCGTTCACAGCGACAACAGCGGTGAGAACTCCAGGGCAGGACCGTCATTCTTCATTCGTCATGTCGAAATCCCCGCCGAGATCAGGACCGTATCCAAGGCCAGGGAAGGGAGAGGTCTAGCTCCGGGACAGACTGGATTCCAAACGACGGAGTAGGTCGTTGCCGACGCCTCCTCCTGTATTCAAATTTGTCAATAAAAATACAACGTAACTATTCTGGTGTCCCCTCTCCTGCTGTTTTGGCCTGGCGGGTAGACTGTGTTCTTGGTGACACTGACAGAGAGAGTCGGCCTTCTCCGACTTCACCGGTCGGCGTGGCAGAACCATCTTCACTTCATGACTCTCGACGCACCAGAGGCTGCCCTACTGGAATTAGAGCATTCCCACTAGGCCACGGGAGGGCACATCGTGCCCCTCGACAAAGAAAGCGAAGATAACCAGCCGGGCACCGGCTGCCCGCCATATTGAATTTGTCAGCGTCACATGAAGTTGATCGCCATTTTGACTCCGGAAGTGACTGTGATGCATCCAGCAAGTTCTGGCGGCCATTTGCAGAGGCCGGCAGGTCGCCATAATGCAGGCACCGACGTTACTGCTCCATGAAGAATAAAGCTTCACTTCACAGCAGCATTTCGTCAGCCTCATTTCCACCTAGATTAAATGGTCCAAGTATAATGAGCAAGGTGTAACATGTTCACCATCCCTTTCGTGGTGAATATAGGAGAGAGAGTGCTTAAACCAGGAAGTCGCTGCCCTCCTGAAGAAGGGAGCAGTGACCCTAGTGGCCAAGGAAGAGGCGGATTCTATTCCGCATACGTCCTCATTCCGAAGAAGTCCGTGGGTCTGAGGCCGATTCTTGACCTCCAGGGTCTGAGCCAGTACATCGCCCGACGGACGTTCAGGATGCTGTTGGTGCGCCAGCTGCTGGAGTGCATCAAGCACGGGGACTGAATGGCATCGAGCGATCTGACGGATGCTTATTTCCACGTTCCCAGCCCGTTAGAGGCCATCGCACGTATTCATAGAACTGAAGTTACATTAGGTAACTCAGCATTTTCTTATCTTTGCTGATGAGGCAAACTCTTGTACTCTTTTTCCTGTCAGTGTAAAATCAATACAAAGGCAGCTAATAAGGTCACTGTTTAATCACTAGAACATTGCTGAAATCCTCCCCGACAGGCAGCTTGACAGGATTTACTGGATTTCTCGCTCAAAGCAGATTTACATATCTTGATGACTGTTCGACACAACATCCTTTTTGCTTTCTAATTTTCTGACTGAACCCTAAACCGTTGTGTGTGTTTTACCTTTGCTTTATCGAGGAGTTTTGCTTTTTGACTGCCCACCTGAGTGCATGGGCCTCAATATAGGAGCTACCTCCAAAACCTTCCAAAGTATGAGGTTAAGTCTCACTAGAAGGCACATTTAAATTTTGCCCATAAAAATTTGCTTTATGTGAAAAAAAAAACACACACACACGTAGACGAACAGCGCACCTGCAGCAGACACTCTACATTCACTCCTACAAAAGCCTATTTTAAGGCTTGGAACACATTATTTCTTTTTCCATTCATTATAATGGGAAAAATCGATTCAGATTTCGAACAAATCGCTTCTCGAACGGCCTTCTGGAACGGATTGCGGTTGAGAACTGAGGTACCAGTCTATATTCATAACAGACTATTCTCTCTCCAAGATCTTTATTGTAGTCAGGAAAACCCACAGCAGCGGCCGTAGCACTGATCGGCGAGAACTTGCCAAAGCAGGCAGCAGCTGTGCGGTGCGGTCCCAAGATGATGGCAAAGTAGGCGGACACGACAGGAAATCTGACGTGGGGCTTCTTGGACGAAATCAATGGCTTGTGAACTACATTTAAGGTGCATTCTGAAGTTTGTCAAATAAGAGAAACAAGGCGTATGAGGACCTGGGTATTTTTGTCTTCTTCTCCTGAGCCTTCTGGGCGAGTCGCAGAAACTGACGTAGGGTGCAGTGTCAGAACTGATAGCCCAATGGCTTATGCTATTATCACTCCAAGTCTCAGAGAAGTTGTCAAAAAACACCAACTAGCTACTCACCTAATGAGGGTCCCCCCGACAAAATCTGGAACATTTTATTACCAACTGTGAGAATCATGATATTCTACTTATGATCATATTCATCAAGTATCTGCTTTTGAATAAATGCTTTGTCTAATGAAAGATTGAATTCAACAGACGCAGTGATAATGGGTAAGGTAACCTCAGTTTGATCCAGTATGAGAGGTGTGTATGATAAGGATAGTGTGGGAAAGATGCCTGGATGGAAGCGTGAGTTATGAAAGGCAGGAACCACCTGGTACCAGGACCATTGAGGAACCCAGGAGACATCTAACCCAGAACCGGTCCAAACAGCTTGAGTTGAGTCTGAGTTTGTGGGGACAAACATCTACCTTCTCCCAAGTGAAGGAATCTGGAAGATAAGGAACCTCTGGCACAGCGATGGGTCAGGAGGATGAATTATGGATCCAGGCAGAGCCAGGCAGAGATGGGACGAGCCAGTCAACCAGCAGAAGCCAGCCAATCAGAGGAGAGGACCGGATCATCTGTTTACAGCTTTCCACCCAAAAAAGGCCAGGAAATGGGCAACAACAAGACATCAACGTCGCTCCAAACCAAAGGGTGTCGAAACCAGATCAGGAATGTGGCGCCATGGCAACCGGGACCCCAAGAGCCCAGGACCAATCAGTGGAGACTACACCCCAAGATGAACTGAAATGTGTCATAAAAGGGTCAGGGCCAGAGATAGTCTTTGTCACTCTACACCACTGGAGCTAAGGCTAAGTCAGGCGTAGTTGCGGAACCAGAGCTCTGTTACGGTAATTAGACTCCTCTGTCAGGGAATAAATTCTTTTGGATTTAAAGTTGCTGGTTTTTGGTAGTCATTCTCACGAGTAAACGAACACGCGGAAGATACATTAAAAGTGTATATTCCTACACAACTCAGTAGCAATCCTAAGTGGGGAGTTGACACTTACCTAACTGATGACAATACAAATAAAAATGATTTTTTTAAATCATAAATCGTATGTCACTCCAGCCTGCAGCCATCCTGACTCGGGAGGCTCTTTCAGACGTTTGGCCGGGACTTTAGTTCCGCGAGTAGCGGAGTGTTGAGAGTTGTTGTTGCATAGTTGAAGAAATGTATTCGACTAAATGTGATCTCACTCGTTCGACCACAGTAGACACATACAATATTTAGAAATACCACACTTAGTCTTCATCCTCATTTGCTCAAAACATGGGAACCTCTCTTTTTTTTTTTTCCTTTTTTTGCGTGGGGGGTGTGTCCAATTGATAGACAGGGTGACGGACGATAATGGACATCGACCAGAAAATTTACATGACGATTAATCTTGAATGATGAATTGTCCGGCCCCACCTCAGACCGATGTGTTCTTTTGGATAATCATATAAGAGTTATTATAATCGGTGTTCACCATCCTTGGTTAGGACAAGAGAAAATCAAGACCAACCCCAAAGAAACCCAACTTTAATGAACAGGTAAAAGTTTTTCCACCACCAACATCTTTTAATATTGGACATAAACGTTGCTCCACATGGATTTGATGGTCACATTTTTTTTTCACTTCGCCAGTAGCTAATGGTTCAGTTGAAAGTGCTGATTCCTGCGGGAAAACATTGTTATGTGCTTCTACATTCTCAGCAACAACCTCTTACTTCAGTTCAGCACTTGTGTGTTGCTCAACAGGTCGTCTTCCATGTGGATTAAAGTGACAGGAGATCCAGATATAGCCGTCGAATACGAGACAAGACTTTGCTTCTCCACTTTGTTCCGTAATGGCAGGAAACCACATTTTTGTTTAATAATACATGCAAAGTCACCACCACCTTTGGTTCAGCAAAAAATGACAAACATGGGAGAAACGGGTTCGTGGAAAGATGCCGCTGTGCCACTCAGAGAAAACTGCTGACATGTCACTTCTGCAGGTGCACTAAGAGAAGCCATTTAAGATTCTCTTTGTGTCCAGATTTAGAAGTTTCTTCTTGTCAAGTCCATCTCAGAACTGTTCCCAAAAGAAAATGGATGGAAGTGCACTGATGGCTTTGCCTTCTGACCCCTTGATCTGCAAGGTAGGCAAAATATTCAAACGACTTTTAGTTTACTTTGTGTCTCTGTTTGATGATTGGCTGGAGCATATTGAAGAGCTTGGTATTTGTTTTGAGCTATTTCTCGACAAATCTAAAGGACTCGTCACACAGATGCAGGGAGACACATGAAGGCACATACATCGCTAAGGTAATTAGCAATGTGTGGACAAAGCTTCATGACAGAGAGCACTTTCTTATCTATATTTAAGTTCATCATTTTCATCTGCTCCATGCTTGTAAACTTTTTCCTAATTTAATACATTTTTCATTCACCACTGTCTGGAGATTTGGCCGCCTCACCTGCAAGGAAAGATGAACAGGATTCAGTCTAAAAACCAAGAATATAAACAGCACAGCCCCATGTTGGTCTGCATCCAGTGACGTGGACATTGCTGGACGCAGTGTGGATCCGGTGTCAAGAGAGACTGACAGCAACTTGTAACAGTGGTAAAAGTGTATTTTAGCTCAGCGACAAATGTCATGAGGATGAACAGCATCTCTCTGGTTACTGTCCTGTGAAAGCTTAATACACTGATGGCCAAGCAGTGACAGTCATGAACAAGACTAAGATATAAAACAGGGCTCTCAGACTGGTCTTCAAAGGCCCGCAGTGGACGCAGGTTTTTGTTTCAGCCGGTCACAGCTTCAGGATCAGGTGTATGAAGACTGGAATCTGTTGAAAGACTGACACCTGACTGGTTAAACTGTGAACAGAGACCTGCACCCACTGCAGCTCCATTGTGCATCAGTTTGAGGCCCCTGATATAAAACGTTGTTTCCCAAGATGATATACAGGCAGCACCCCCCCAAAAAATTACCAATCACACATTGATCATTAGGCTTCTGCCTCGAACGGTGTTCTCGCAGTAGCAATGATAAATGACTGAACTCAAACTCACTGATTGATCCATCACAGCATTATTACCTCATCGTTCACCCACATGCAGCATGAAGCAGCCCTGACCCAGAGAGAGGCGGGCTCCACGGGACCTAAGAAAGTATCCGTCGTCATATCCTTGTGAAGTCACACGCGGTGCAAGGCTGGGCCACCGGGATTTGACATTTTTCACACAGATGCACGATGGGATGGGGTTCTGTGAAGGCCAAGGCTACACCTTGAACTCTCTGTTGTGTCCTCAGATTCTTTTCCTGCTGTGTCACCCTGGCACATTACACCTTGGAGATGGGCTATTAAATCGTCTAGGTTCTCTGTGTGAGGGAGAACCCACACACCTATAGAGGAGAATAACTTCAACATTAAACATGACTTTACTGCATTTGAATGCTTCCTGTTCAAACATGCTATTGATCTATAGTTAGTTCCTTAATTGCTGTCTGCAGTATTGGAGTTTTCCAATACCACAAGGAGATTTCTGAGTCGAGCAACACCAACTAAATATATGAATATATATTACAACCTTGAAATAACAATGAGAGTGCAAACTGCAACTTCAGCTTCTTGACGTCCTGGTGGATAAAGCTGTACTTCAGTCAGCTGGTTCAGGCCCGCAAACTTCGCAGCCTCCTCTGTGACTCTGCGGTAGAGAGTCTTGCGACAGGCTGGGATGCAGGCTCCGTCCCACACAGAAATAATATGTTTTATAATACATATTTTTTATATTTACAAAAAAAATCTCCTTTAATTACCTAAAAATTGCATATCATATTTGTATTATATTTATATTTGTTTGTTTGTTGTTGTTTATGTATGTTTGAAATAGAAGAAATGTCTGTGTTATTGTTGACTGACATTTGAGTGTATCATAAATAAATATCTGAGTGGCTGGAATTATTAAAATGGATGTTATGTGAATATTATTTACTTACAAACGTAAATATTCAGATGTTTATTAGTCGTTACATTATTTTAATTTTGTTGAAATTCACTTTCTTTCCTTGGGAATCAGCATTGTGAGGTAATTTTAGAGCATTTTTTGCGATGGATTTCAGTTACAAAAGCTGAAACTATGAAAGACAATGGACTTTTAACTCTAGGAAGATCACAAAAGCAAGATCACAAAACATGCTTTATTCTTCATGGTTTTATTCTGGATTTATTTCTGGAAACTCACCAGAATTTATTCTTATTCTTATTATTTAGAGCCAAATGCCAAATGCCAGATCAGACATAATTTCCTCTGTAATGATGACAAACAGTTTGTTACCTCTGTCTCCGAGAGGGCAGAGACATCTATATTTCATTTTGTCAGCAGAGACACCCTGTAAGTGGCAGAGGAAGAGAGGGGACATGCATTCATAATTCACCAGAGAGGCACTTGGCCGGAGCAACCAAAGTGGTAAAAGACTCAAGGACTGAAAGACATTCATATTTCATCAGATAGAAAGAAACTGCAGTTATTAAAACCGGAAAACAACAGGGAAAGAAGCGCGGAAGATCAAGAAACTTGGCGAGCTTGTTATGTTAGAGACGCAGAGTGGAAGCCAATTGCAGTAATGCAAGAGTCACAAAAGGCAGACAGCAAGTCAGTTAATTAATAATACAAAATATACAACAAAAGGTGTCACCGAACTGGGAGAAGAAAACAGAAAATTAAGTGACACCGAACCGGGAGGAGCCCACGACGGTCCAAAGAAAAAGCATCACCGAACCGGGAGGCTGAATGTGAGCAGAGTCTATAAAAAGAGTACGCACACTATGAACAATAAAACACAAGATACACTATCGAGGTCTGAACGCACGAGTAAACAGTAACAAGAAAGAGAAAACCAATGAGCCACATGGAGAAGAGAGATGAAGGAAAGTCAAAATACAAAATGCAGAGCACCAGGGTTTAGAAAAAGGTGAACAGAAGATAATTCAACGAACGAGACATAGCAAAAAATGTAATCACAGATGGCAATAAACACAACAATGTCCAGCTTATACTGGGAAATGCAACCCTAGAAGCATCTATCAGTCAACATGAGAGATGGAACGTCATGCAGCCAGTGAGGAGAGGCAGTATCCAGCTGCAAGACCAGTGGACCCAGATTATAAAAGCGTTTAGGAGTGTTTAACAGAGAGCTGGAGAGTCTGACGCCAGGAATTTGGACTGTTCAAAAAGGAAGCTGTCATCTCAGGAAATATGAAAATAATCTATTTATGTCTAAATGTAACACAGTGTTGCTTTAAATATAAATCATGTTTTGTTGCTGTTACTTTAATAGTGAGTGTGTATCTTCATTTGTTAAACTTTTCTGTTACCAAGCAATTACAGTTGCAGGCCAAACTTTTTTTCGTGTAAGTGCCAGTGCACGCAGTACCATGCGGCGATGGAGTGAAAACTCATTTATTGGACAACATGCAGCTACAGGCTCCAGAAATCACAGTCAGCAGGACAGGATCACCATTGTGTAGTGGTAAAGTGAAACTGGGAAACAAGTCTTGTAAATGTTCCGTGTGCTGCTTCGCTCCAGGACACATTTTAATTTGTGTTGACTGAGAGTAAATCTGATCAATACTGCATTTCCGTTGGCTGAGCGTAACTTTGCTCTGCATATTAAATTCCATTGACTCACCAGGGGACATGACTGTTTTATTCCACGCAAGCTGCAACCTAGAGCTCCACCACGAACATCCAGGAGTACACAGAGTGTTGCAGGGTTCTTGTCCACTCTCAAAAAAAAAATGATGGCGTAGTCAAATTCAGAAAAAGGTGGAATTTATTGTGGTCTTCTCCCAAAAGTACAGTGATCTCAGTGGCTATTTACAAAAAGTGGAATAAAATTGCAGCAAAGAGGCTATTTACAAAATGTACATGGAAAGCTGGACGGAGTTCCACAAAAACAACCAAGTCAGCTTTCCAAAAACAGAAAAATACAAACAGCTCACAATTAGTTTTCCAACTCACGGGTTTCCGTTCTCTGCCACATCACACACCCTCCTCAAGCAATGCAAAATGGCTTCCTTAAATACCCCTTTGTCCGTCCCTTTAAATTCCATTTTAAAATTAAACACAGGTTCAGTCTTTTCATTTAAGTTTGAAAATTTGTTATTTCCGCATATTTATTTTTATGAGGCCATTTCTGAGGCCAAATGCCTAAACTTGGTGTGGTTCTAGTATGTATGAGCGAGGGGAAGCCGGACAACCGAGGGTGCACACTCTGCCAGCAGAACAGTGTGGCTTAAGTTCAAAGAAGTTTTGTGATCGCTAACCGGACTAGTTGTGAAAGCGTGTGTGCGTGCGTGCATTGTTACTGAAGATCCGCAATCCTGCCATCAGATCTTCAGGCAAACCTAAGGTCTGCATGGCATCAGGGAAGCCAAGAGGCAGGACTCCAGGAAGGTCGTCTGCAGCTTCAATGATAGTAGAGACACTGAGTCTGCGGTGATGTATCCAATCCATCACAGACTACAAGCCCTCGCCTCAGACCTGTGACAGCTCCGCTGTCCTCCTCAATGAACTGGACAACAGAACAAGACTCATGCACACAAGACTCCACCCCCTCTAGGTGAACCTGTTCAAGTGCTGACCCTCTACAGCGTGAGGACATCCCTTCGCATGATCAACGCACGAAAGGCCATGGGCCCAGACAACATACATGTCTGAGACACTGTGCTGCTGAACTCACAGATGTCTTCATGGACATCTTCAACACCAGACAGACGGTTGTCACCATGTGCATGAAGGCCACCACAATCATCCCAGTCCCGAAGAAGTCGGCTCCTTCCTCCATCAACGACTACCGTCCAGTCGTGCTGACCCCCATCCAAATAAAGTGCATTGAACAACTAGTCATTCGATACATCAGGTCCTCCCTGGGCCTTCTCCACCGCCCTCCACTCGGCCCTCACTCACCTAGAGACCAAGGGGTCATATGTGAGAATGCTGTTTTGCAGACTTCACCATCATCCTCCGAGAGTTCATAAACAAGCTGACTCAGTTTGGCCTCAACACCTCAACACCTGGCTGCTGGACTTCCTGACAGGGAGACCACAGTCAGTGCAGGTGGGCAGCAACGCATCCAGCACCATCACCATGACCCTGAATACAGGGGTCCCATAAGTCCCCTCCTCTTCACCTTGCTGACCCACAACTACACCCCAGTGCACAGTTCCAAACCCCTGGTCAAGGATGTCCACCAGCGCCCCTACTTTCTCACTCCCCTGAGCTCCATCATGTGCTCGTTCTACAGAGGGTCACAAAGCATCATGACCAGCTGTATCTCTGTGAGGTACAGAGCCTGCATCCCGTCCTGTCGCAAGACTCTCTAATGCAGAGTCACGAAGGAGGCTGCAAAGTCTGCGGGCCTGAACCAGCTGACTGAAGGACAGCTTTATCCACCAGGACATCAGGAAGCTGAAGTAGCAAGTCATTGTTAACTTGCACTAACTCAACACTTAATGTTTTGGTTGTTGTTTATGTTGTAGATCATGCTGCTTTGTTTTTTATGTTGTTTATAATCTATGTTATACATGGTGTCACCACACGGGCCGCCGAGGAAAGACATTTCAATCCTCTGAATGCAATGCATATGGCAGAATTGACAATAAAAGCTATCTTACCTTACCTTATCCTGCAACATCAGACTGCTGATGATAAGCCACTGCACGCTGGAGGGTCCGTTCTACAGGGCACAAAAAGGTAAAGGAAAGAAGCCACTTACTGTTGGGCCTTTGTTCTTTTTGTTTATCAAAATAAAATGCATGTTGACATCACTGACCTGCCCACACTGAGACACCACCAAGAGATACACCCACATTTCCCTGTGTCCATTTTGAGCATTGATATTTTGAACTAAACAAATCCAATCTCACAAGGACCATCCGAGAACATTGCTCTCACCAGGGTCGACCTATCATGTGTCACAAGTTCCACAGCGACTAATATAATGTGCGCTTTTTAGATTCCAGATAGAAGCAATTCTTTGAAATGTTTTGTGTCACTTGCAATGCACTCAGCTTGTGTGTATCTCTTTCTAAGTGTGTGTCTATTTGGGTGTACCAAGGAGAGGAAATGGGCTCTTTATTTGCTCTGACAGGGCAATGAGCTGCTAAGTCGGGATGAGCCTTATTTATGAGGCTGTGGGCCACTGAGAGAGAGTGTGACGCTCCTCCAGTTTCTCTGCCTAAAATGATCACAGCAGAGAACCAGCGTCACAGCATGTGCTGACAATATAATTGGTTTGTCTGGCATTTCGATCCAGCAGCATCAGATTGCTTTTGGCTACTCAGTTCTCTGGTCTGCTAGCCACGGCTGCTAATAACTAGAAGAGACGTGACGCTGTTTTTTTGCGTTCCATCCTGACCAACCTTTGAAAGAGTTTAAATCACAACACTGGAAAGTTCCGTCTGTAGTCCACTCTTCTTGCAGCCGTCTTTGTTGGAACCAAAGTCGGGAGTATGTCCATTTAATGTTATCGTTCTTCTTCAACTTCAGTCAAGTTACCAATCTATGTTTGCCTCATCAGAAAATGAAATGAATTAGTTAATAGTTTTAAAGTACGTAATGTGGAAATAAAGTTGAGCTGGTTGCCAAATTCTGCAAACACTCAGATGTTCCTTTTTAAATTGTGTAATTTTGTAGTGTTTTTCAGATTTAGTCATTCACAAATAATTTTTCGTGTTGTAGTCCAATTTAGTTTAGTATAATTTTTGTCAAACAATGAATTTCGCTCAAGTTTTAGTCAAAACATTGTAGTCATTCTTTTCATTCCAGAAATCATTCCAGAATTTTTTAAGTTGACTAATGTTCCGTGGGTAAATTATTGATGAATAATAACCATCTTGAATTAACCGGAGGAATGAATCCTCAAATGCAACTTTGTTTGTGTTTCAATTGTTGACTCAATATGCATATATAAATGATACGGTTTTTATTTTGTTTATTTATAATTTTCATTAAAAACACCAGCAAAATAAACATGTTGTTAAATGATATTAACCTTACAACTATGCTTTTGAAATTGTGCATCAACGGATGTAAAGGAAACACAGGGTTTCTAACATGTTTTCTTCAACCCTCCACAAATAAATAAATAAAACCGAAATTGAAAGCTGCCAAACAAGTGTTTAACATTTATCGAATTGGTAACAATAACAATAACAGTAGTTTTTAAACATATGAAGTAAATCTCCCTCCAGTCTGCAGCTGTCCTCACCCGCGCTCCATCCCTTCATTTGTCCGGCTTTAGGCACCACTTTAGATCGGCGAGCTGTGGGTGCGTTCCTGTCATTTAATTCTGTTTCTTTCTGATTTTTTAAAAACACGTTGAATTGATAATGTCCAGCTCCCTGATGCATTTAGTGTTTTCTGCTTGTGTTGACATTTCAACTTAGTTTTAATACGTTTCATCATGTAAGATTACATCTTTAACAAAGGGCTCACGGCAGCTCTCATTTAAGCTGTGTTTCTATGCCACGGTTGTTTCTTAACCGGAAACGAGGCAGAAGTTCTTGTTTGTTTGTTATTTCTTGCAAAATGTTTTACTCTAGTTCATTCTTGTCTCACTCTTGGTCATGTAATTCATCAACTATGACACACATTCACTCAGTTTTCGTCAGTTTTATTATAACAATGGTGTTATCTTGTCGTTGTCATGGGAAAAAGGGGTGTTGATGAACATATTTCATCTCACTTTGTCTGACAAAAGGTCTGATTCACACAAATTCTCTTGACTCACTAGAGTGGCACTGTTATGGTGTCTCTGAAGAGCTGACACTATTTAACTTTGCACAACAATTTTTCAATACTGGCTCATCTGTTTGTCAATATTTTTCGTGATCGTTGTCTGACCAAAAAGTGTTGATGTTGTGGTACATATCGGTGGCTCCAAAATGACGGCAGTTCTGAGCGCTTGAAAAAGAGAGAAGGTGACTCGTATCTGCTTCGCTGTTCCATGAAGAAAACTGACGGATGGGTTTTTGGACATGTTGGATTGTAACTGTTCAAAACATATTGTTTGCTCACTACTCACAGAATAATATCAGAAAATCATTGGCTGTTTCTCCACTGGAGCAGTCTTAAACAGATGATTTTGTTGTTGTGAGTTTGATGCGAAGACACACGGGGCTGGTATATCCCTGATCAGCCATGTGTGTCTCTGTGTATACTGTAAAACACAGCAAAGTGCTGAAATGTGTTGTAAAATTCATTAGGTCTGCTGTTTGTGGCCTAAGCTGCCTTTCAGTGCGGCGCCACCACATCTGCTTCTCAATTATGAACAACTGCACATTAAAAAAGAATGAGGTGGAGGGAACAGGTGCCAACATCAGGACCGCTTTACACCAAGAGGCACAAATAACGCTAAGAAAACATGCCATTTCACAAGCATAGAAATGACAGATGAACTCAGTTTCTCCAGGTGATCCAGGTTCAAAATCCATGATGATGTGTTTGTGAAAAATTCCAATGTATTTTTTTTTCTTTATGAAAATGTCATGAACAACAGATGAAAATAGTTGACCATAGTATTAAGTACGTTCGGTTTCATGAAACAGTGTCCTGATTTTCAGAGGCCTTCAGATTTCTTGTGGTCTCTGAAAATTAGGACACTGTTTCCTGATACCTCATCTACCCATCACTAGTCGACCATTAATGCGTGTCCAGTCTTGGTCTTGGTTTCAACTGTCTCGGGCCCTCAGAGTCTTTGATTGGTCTCTTTATGCTCTGGTCTAAGTTTCGACTGGGGTTAGGTGATAACGTCACGTGTCCCACCATTCACTTCTCAAAACGTTACCATCCTTGGAGGTAAATGGCTGCAAGTGCAATGGCTAGAAGTGAATGACAGGGCCTGGCTGTAGTGGATAGCCGTTGTGCACCAGGATGTCAGAGTAAATGGAAAGGGGAGAGCATTTCCAAAGAACGCGAAACATGACTGTGGATTACAGCCGTAAACAAGCAAGAGAGAAAAATATATGCTGAGAGCCTTCAAACAACGGATCCCGTGTGTAGAGAAGACTTTATTTGGTACAACATACTTCCTACAAGACTTCCTGAACTGTAATACCGTGTGTTTATTTGTCCGTCATGATAGATGCTGGAGGTTTGACTGACATCTAACTCTGGGGTGTCTGGATACTGTACATCTGGATTTGAAAGTTAGCCTGACTTGACAGAAGGCTGAGTCCATTAAATGGGTCAGTAGTCGTGTGTGATATGGTGTGATATGAATGTCATTCTGAAGGCTTGAAGCTGGTGCTGACATGGCAGTGAAAAGAAAACTGGTCACATGATGTCTGGAGGTCAACATCTGCACCGCATTATGTTTACATTCATCTAGTTATATTTGATTCAAATTTAGAGGTTGCTTGCATCACTGACAAAAACAAAAAATATTAAAATGCATGGCACGACAAGGACAACAAATCAGTATCAAGTATTAATCATTGTGGCTAACACTGGAACAAAGTCACAGCATTAAAAGACACTGTCAATTTGGTGAATCAGTCAGAACCAAATTCCTGTTATCAACCTGATCAATCTCTAGAGTGCTTGCACGCAACACCCTCCTCAGGTGTCTGTGCTCCAGATTATTTATTATTATCTATTTCCTGCCTGAGCATGAGCCCTCTTCTCATCCACACCAAACTGTTCTGCGGCATCTGCACCACCCTCATCACGGCGCTACTTACATCTCTTATAAAAACTGTTCTCCATCATTTGTAATGGGACTGAATGCATCGATCAGCCACACAGAATCTAAAATTGTTTCATAAAAATCTCTGTATTAATCACACAGAAAGCATTGACAATTTAGTAGGGCTGCACCGACCATTTTTTTCTTTGCCATAACCGCTATTTTATAAAGTCTCGACAGGCCGAGACTGATTTTTGCAGATTCTTTTTTTTTTTTCTCCTCAAGTAAAATCACACCCAAGAAAGTGTTTAATCTGTTCTCAATGAACAGATCAAACCCACACTGTAAACCCCACTTGTATCTGGGGTCCAGGTGTGCTGTTAGCTGCTGAAAGCTCCAGTCTTCTCAACTAAAATAACCAAAGTCATGGTTTCACCTGCGGTTAGCTCTGGTTAACTTAACTTTTGCTTGTTAGCCTCTTGGTAGTGCTCAAATGTGGCGAGATGATTTGAGGCCCATATTGGTATGGTGTTCTAGGAGGTTCAGGCCTGGACTGTGCAGGCCAGTCAAGTTCATCCACACCAGACTCTGTCATCCATATCTTTATGGACCATGCTTTGTGCACTGGTGCACAGTCATGTTTGAAAAGGGAGGGGTCGCTCCAAACTGTTGGACAAGCAATTGTCCAAAAAAACTTTTGGTATCCTGAAGCATTCAAAGTTCCATGCCCAACTCCTGAAAAACAACCCCACACCATAATTCCTCCTCCACCAAATTTCACACTTGACACAATACAGTCCGAAATGTACCGCTTTCCTGCTGTATAGTCCAGTGATGCCGTGTTTTACACCACTGCATCCAGCGCTTTGCATTGCACTTGGTGATGCATAGCTTGGATGCAGTTGCTCAGCCATGGAAACCCATTTCAACAAGCTCACTGCGTACCGTACTTGGGCTAATTTGAAGGACACATGAAGTTTGGAGCTCGGTAGCAATTGACTGTGCAGAAAATTGGCAACCTCTTTGCGTGTCTCAGCATCCGCTGACCCTTCTGCGTCAGTTTACGTGGCCCTCCACTTTGTTACTGTTGCTGTTGTTCCCAAACTCCATTTCCTTTTCCATTTTCTTACAAAATGCGGACAGTTGTCTGTGGAATATTTGGAAGTGAGGAAATATCACGACTGGATTTGTAGCACAAGTGGCATCCTTTGACTGAGCTCCTGAGAGCTTCTCTCACAAATGTTTGTCAAAAGAGTCTGCATGTCTCGGTGCTTGCTTTTATACACCTGTGGCCAGGTCACGTGATTAGGACACCTGATTCTGATCACTTGGGTGGGTGAGCAAATGCTTTTGGTGATATAGTGTAACTGTCCTGGAAATCGCAATGAATACATTTGAAACAGACTCGAGATGAAGGATGTGTAAAACCATTGTGCACATCAATCATTATTACAATCCAACCTGCTGGCAGAAAGGGATAATTAAAACCAAACACACTGTTCAAATGGATTGTTCTTTATTAAACTTGGAGGTGGCCTTCAACCACTTGCTGACAAATGAGGCACATGACTGGATAAATGAAAGAAATATAATGAACACAGGATAAAACAGAGGGCAAGTGCTTTTTTTCCTGCATGCAATCTTATTACCCTAATGCCATTTTAATTTCTCCCAGAGTGTTTTCTAAAGTAAACAAATAGCTGCTGTCACCAGTTCAAGCTCCCACATGGACGGCTGTGAACGCCAAACAAAGCAACAGACATTAGTGTCAAACTCAAACGTAAATGAAGTTGTTTAAAACTAATAGATGAAAAACAGATTTAATGGCAGGGAAACAAGAAAACGATGGATCATCCTTCTGAGTTAGGCTGCTCCCTTTTGGCTCCTGTGCAAATCTAGTTGAACAAGTTGATAAGGTGTGGGGCACATTCCATCCAAAATGTTGAGGAGCTGCTGCAGTTTTGTTTTTTTCAAAACTGTATGCAGTTTTGCCCCACCACTGTCTTCCTCACAGAATAGATCATCATCAGGTATGGCATTCCTATTGTGGGATTAAGTAAAAAGTGAGAAAAACAAAACAAAGTCTAAGCTGTTGAAGACCAGATGGAGATGTTAATGGTGCAAAAGCCCCACATTTTTCCTGCAGAGGTCCAGATTCATCATGACTTTTCATCCGGTCTTCAATTGCCCAATTTTTGGTGTGCAATTTGTTTGCTGCACATTTCTGTTCCTGTGCCTTCCTGTTCATGAACCTGGTGAGGTTCTTCAATTGATCCAGTTGTATCCGTAAAGTAAGCATTTCAGACTCATAGAGATCGGAAGTACTGTTTTTACGTTCGGTTCTTTGTTCTGTTTTCCATCATATATTAAACATCAGATCAACTTCTGTTTTAATTTGGGATACTTTGCTCTCAGTGTTGTGGTACTGGAAATTTTCCTCAACACTTACGTCCCATTTTCACGGTCATGGTCTTGACCTCAGCTGCTGCAGCTGTGGTCTGCAACAAACTGAAATGAGTTTCACTCATCATTTACACAATCTCATCAAGTTATGTACATACATCTAACTGAACAATGAAAATTTAAGCCACTAAATCCGTTTTTCTGCCCCCGATTTGCCACTAACCTGGTGATCTTTGCGTCTTAATGAGTCCGGGGCATGGGGCAATATTTCATTAAGGTCAGCATGTGTCTCAGAGGCCTTAAAGGTTTTGACCTGTAAAATCCCAATGCTGTTAATGAGGATTTACCAGAAGACACAGGTTCAAACTCAGCTCCTTAGTTCGATATAATGCTGCATTTGTGTTTCCCGTGGTTTGGTTTATTTTTCACCTGAATAATAGCGATTATATTTAAACAGCAGATGAGTATATTATGGGATTGATTCATATAAAAGGTCACATTTTAAGCATGTCGTTCAGTCAATTAAAGATGTACAGATGTTAAATTCCATTTCTAGAATGCACTTTGTTGACTATAATTCCAGGACATCTGCCAGCTCTGTCGAGCTTCTGGACCCAAAAGCAAAGGACAAAGACGACAACAGACTAGATGTCTAAAATACTTTGACAATCATTTGACCTGACGAGACAAGGCGGTGAGGAAGATGAGATGAAACTAGACCGGACGAGACTCCACCTAACCCGAACCATAACCCTCGCAGTCAAAGCGACTGCAAACCTATCTCAACTTCCACCGGGATGCTTTCCTTTCCATCACGTGCTGTTGAGGAACTTCAAGTCCTCTTTAAAGATTAACACGTTCAACAGCACCTTTGTTCGGTTTAATTCAGATATCATTCAGGCATCCTATTGGGCTGCATTCGTCTGTGCACTGCTGCAAATGTGTGTTGGTGATTTCTGACCTGATTTTGGCTTCGTGACACTGCTAATACCAAAAGACGTGCATTGCAGAGGATAAGCCTCAATCCCTATTATTAATGGGTCAGTCTTTAGTGCACTTTGGTGACAATATTGCTGTTGGTGTGACTTTTCCACAGTAAGCTCGAATGCCTGCCTACTAAATGGATCCTGGTGAAGCCTCGTCCAGTTCAGTAGAACAACGTTACTTTTATCAGTTGAAAGCGAGCTGAGGTGATTCCAACTGGTCCAATACTGAATATAGTATACAGTGTAACATGGAGACTGTGTATACAGCACGATTATGAAAGGGATTTAAGCTGTAACATATAATGCACAGGAAGATGATGCTTGAGTAAAATAATGCCCTGTAGAGCCACCTTGTGAGGCAACAATTGACAATTTGAAATCTTGGTGTTCATCATGGTCACTCATCAGGAACCGACTATATTGGTGGTTGACTGGTGTTTTCATCTCACCTCTCAGTGATAGCCTGCATGTGCCATGTGATTCTCTAAGAATTCATTCTTTCGTCTTCAGTGCAAACTATTGAGACACACACAAAGTGATTCATGTAGAGAACACGTGTCTTTCAAAGGGCCAAAATTGTTGGTATTTTTACTAAATCAAATGTACAATTTAAACCATTTTCACGTAAATCTGTGTCTAAATGTGTTTTCTGGGAGAAGTGAAAAAAATAAATAAGTAAATCCCCTAATCAGTCTTTGAAGTTGTATGCAACCAGTCACATCAATGAATGAGTTCTCATTGTAAAGCAGTTCATTCTTCCGATTCACCCAAGGCCGTTGCCAGCAGAGGTTGTTGGAACGCACGACTGTCAGTCCTCTGTGTGCCGCAGGAACAATTGATTTGTGCAAGGACATATGATCGACTGAGATCTGCTTTATAAAGTTCTGTGTTTAAGGTGAAAATGTCTCCTAAAACAGTCCTGGAACTATCCCGGTCGATGGTGCTGTCCATGGTGCTGTGCTTTATTTTGTGTTTTTTTTCGGCTGCAAACCTGATAGTAACCTTGGCTTGTGTTTCACCCACACACTCTCTGTGATCACTTGCATCTATGTATCTATCTATCTATCTATCTATCTATCTATCGATCTATAGAAGATGTGCATGAGTTTTCAATTTTGTTTGTTTCTATTTTTATTTAAAATAAATATATCCATAAATTAATACATACAAATATTGGACAGTTTCCATTTTGTGAATCTAACCTTTTGAAGAACATAAATTAAATATAAGTAGCAGGTATTCATGTGTACATGTAGACATTTAACTTGAGCATTATCTTTAAATATGTCAACCACACAACCTGGAGTGCTGGTGGCGAAATAACTCAAGTTTTATCTCCGAAATAATTTCTTTTTTCCTGTAATACACTGTACTTATGTTTATCTGTTGACATCTGGTCGTCGCCGTTTCAGTCACATGGTTACGTGTGAATGCTATTGTTCCTGCAGCAGCAGGCTCAAACTGCAGCAGCAAATCCTCTGCAGCATTGCACTCTAATGGCATCATCAATTCCAAAAAAGGCTGGAGAACTTTGACTGCAGACGTTTTCCCCCACTGATCCACTGAGCAATTACGTGCAAAACAGCAACACATATCTGATTTCACAGCTTTGATGTGGCTCATTAGCACGACTCCAGTCACTAAAGGCAAATGAAACATGAACATTCAAACACAAAGCTCAACCCAAACGCACTCCTGCGGTCTTATTTTATTTTCTAATTACAGACCAACCTTGAGTTTTATCCAAACACAACTTTTAAGGTCCATTCAGGGCAATTTGATTTACAAGTGGTGAGAAGTAAGTCGCAGTGATGAGAAACTAGCATCCCTTGCTGTATTTCAATATTAACTAGAGTGATGAAACAGTGCCCTCATTTTCAGAGGTCACAAGTTGTCAAATATTGTTGATTTAATGTTGTAACGTTTATTGATGATGTTTGAAATAAATGGATGGCTGAGCACAGATCGCCATCTGGTGGCTCCTGGAAATGAATCATCAGCCAATGAATTATAGTATTTGCGTGGCCCTAAATGGACACTTCCTCTCCGTTCAAAGCAAGAAGATTAGCAAACGATGTACAAGTAAATCCTGATGGAAAACATGAACTTAGTCCCTGAACTAAAGGTGCAGATATGCAGTAGTATTTGTGGGGCTGAGTTGCAATTGTGAAAGATGTGCTGTTCAAAGCCAAATTCCTGTCAAATAGATCATGCTAGAGACTCTTTAAAATAAGTCTTCTATTGATCTTCAAGTGCATTATCAGTCATGTTGATTTAAAAACAACTGCGTATCTATCACTAATGAAAAAGTATGTCACTGTGTGCTGTCTAAATGCCATTAATTGCATGCTGAAGGTGGAACAGAGTGACCAATGATGGACTGCAACAACCACCAGAGCCCTCACTCCCGCGGCTGTGCAACCAAGACTTTGCCTGTGGCCTAGTGGCTCATTGGGTCTGAGATCCCTGTCCTTATGTGTTGAACACCACAAAACAGGAGCCTCTGATGGAGCATAATACAGCAGAAAAGATACCTCAGGTTATGATGTGGTGTTGACTTTCATATCATGCAATACATACTCTGACTTGTAGGTCACTGAGGACATGCTGACTGATATGTGGTTAGATCTAATGTGCTGTGAAACCGGACGTCTGGATCAGCATGTGTGGTTTTATGTACAGGTCTTTATCCCATAACTCAATCCATGCCAACATTTTAGTCACAGTCAACCACCATAGATCAATCCATTTATTGTTTACCAATTTACTGAAGACAGGCTGATCACATAGATCTGTTGAAGGACAAAGGTGGTGTTTTCCATTGCAACTGTAAACTTATACTTCTGTGACTGCCACCAAGTTTAGCTGGATTTTCTTGTGTCAAAAGGTATGGGTTCACTTGGACTAAAGAAGTGGAGTTTCACCCGCTTGAAGTAAAAATATACTTGTGCAACTGAGTCGATGAGAATTTTCCAACTCTCCAGTGAGGCTTTGAAGTGATAATAACTTGTGTCCACACTTCCACCCCCTATTCCCACTCTCCTTGTTACAGATCTGTGGACTGGGTGGCAGGTCATTTGTTATAAGAATTGTTCGCATGCCTCCCGCTTTTCTTTCTCCTTTCCTCATTGTTTACTTTAGATTCTTCTTCAAATTATTTTTCTTGTCGCCATCCACCTCCCTGTCCATATCTCAGTATTCAACTCTGTATTTTCCTTAATTTTAGTATTATATTTAATTTACTTAATAAAAATGGTTAAATAAATAAATAAATAAAAGATCTCTGAGTAAAGTGTACTGCCTTCAGAGAACAAGGTTCACTCCATGAATCGCTTCAAGATGGAATTGAGCTTATGAGCTTGCAGTGAACCTGCAGCACAGACCACAAGCTTAACATTAACCCATTAATCTTCATCAGTCAGAAACACTGAGGCTCACTTATTCAACATTAAAATAAATAATAATATAATTGAATAAATGATGAAATAATAATAAATTAAGTACTATTTTATTATTTTTTTTCAGTGAAGATTTTTTTTTTCAATAAATGAAGTGCATTTTCCCCCAATATATGACAAGAAAAAATAATTTTACTTAAGGAACTGAACTATCCACATCAAAACACTATTTTAAATGATGCATTGTAGACATATTCCAAAAGGATAAAAAAGAAAAAAACATTTTCAGAATACACATAAAGCATGTTTTTTTTACGTTCTTGGATTTTCAAAGTGGCCGAACCAACGACTGAAATGAACAGGGTTAGGGTTAGTCACACAATTGTTTTTAATGTCGTTTACATTACATTTTTTTTTCTCACTGATTTCTATAATTTTACAGCAACAAGAGTTTTCATTCCCCCCCCTCAAAAGTATATTTCTCTCCTTTCATTTCCTGTACATTCTCCGTGGGTCAGTCACTCTACTTGTTTCACATGAACACACACAGTCGTGGTGTGAACCGTGACAGTGAGTCTTTGAAGTCCCAGGTGTGTGTGTCCCATGGTTGAAGCCATCAAAGTTTCCATTTATTGGTTCCTCTGTCACTGACTTCCCCCCGTCTGGTGCACCGTCTCTCTGAAACGGACTTGCCCTCATGGCCGGTCATGCGAATTAAATTCCATCTCTGAGCCACTTTGACCTTAAGGACTTGCAATCTTTTGAAAAACTCTTGGGACAGAATTTACCTTTGGATCCAGTTCTGCTTCCAAACCTGCTATAGAGACACACATTAAAAATGCGTGGAAGAATATAATACTGAAGCGGTGAAACAGTATCGGAGAAAATACCAAGCAAAGTGTGTGATCCGTGTGGGGTGCACCGATCGCCATTTTGTATACGTGGAACGCCAAGCATCACTATTAGGAAGTCACTGTGACTGAAACGCACTGATGTTAGAGGGACAAATTGATGAGCGAAAGGTGCGCCATCCCATTGTTTATGTGTGTATGTTTATTAAATGAAAATCACAAGTTTAGTCACTTGAGCTGAGACAGTTGCACGAAAACGTGTGTCAACAGGTCTCCACTGAAACAAAACAACCGAACGAGAAGTTGTCACATTTGCATTGTTACATTTACGTAATGCTAACATCCATCTTTCTTTAATGGGACACACTGCCCATGGCGTCAGGATATGCCGTGGATGGTGGAGCATACGGTATGTGCTTCAGTTGAAAACCTAATGCATCAACATCCTTTGCCGGATGTACAGAACGCTAAAGTCCACTTTCCCAATGTCACTATATTACACTGTGGGAGTGAAGATTTGTTTACAATCACTCTCTCACAAATCAATGACAAAGGTGAGACTGTCCTGTCCAGGTCACGAGTGACTTGGTCACTGGTCATCTCTAGAAGGTGTTTCAGCCATGTCCAGATGGAAGGAGTCCTACAGGCGGACCTTTTGGCCTGGCAGTGCTTCGGTGCTCCCATGATCAGGTGAGGGGTTCTGAGGAATAGATTGGGAAACCTGACTTTACCAACTTCAAAGAAGCGGTGAAAATAGATGGGTCTAAGTCATGGCTCTTCCATGTTTTCTGCTCCTTGTCAAAGAGTTTCTTTTTCCACCTAAATTGAAGTGAAAACCGGAGCGGCAGTGCTGGTTAAAATCAAGGCCGAAACATTCTGACTTTCGCCCCCCCACGAACAAATCCAGTCTTTCGAATAATGAGCTACAAAAAGCACACTCCGAGAAAGGAAAAGAAATGTGGCATGAGAGGCTCACACTCTGCAACTGTGCAGCATAATTAGGCCCATGTTCATGCTCTTATTCAACTCTGTGAAAACAGAAAATGAAGAAGTCTGGAATTCCTGAAAAGCTAATTGTCTGTCACTCTCTGGGAGCGGGTCGGGGTTCTTTGTTTCCATCTGGTCGATTGATATGCAGCCTCCTCCCATTTTCTCTGGTCCAGCTCTGGTCCCAGGATTGACTTCTGTTTGCTTCTTTATTGACTTGGTGTTTTTGCCTCATAGCAGTTATGGTCGGACTTGTGTCATGAGTGAGGTGGTCTGTCAACTGCCTGGTTCATTTGTAGTGCAGTCAGCTTTAATTAATGGACAGAAAGGGAGGAATGCAAATTCTGGTGCTTTCTTTTCTTCTGGCCTTTAAATTTATTCTGTTATATCTGATTCGTTTCTAGGTTTCTGCTGCTGCATTTATTACTGCACGACTCGTCTTGCTCCACTCATATATTGTTGGTTTTTTCACCTTTCTTTCAAATATTTAGATTTCCATTTAATTCCAGTGAATCATGAGATGAATTATACCAAGCACTGAAGTCTTCACTCAGTGCCTCGTGAATCATCAGACTTAAGTGACTTAAATAGACATTTCTATCACGACGGTGCAAGCATAGACACCCTCCACACAGAAAAGGACTGAGCTTGCCTCAAGCCGTTTGCAAACCAGCCTTCTCGCACTCACCATATCATAACCACCGCAGAGGAAATAATTCACCTACCTGCAGTGTTATCTGCCTTGATAGGTGGAATCGGTAACTTTACAAGCTGATAGCTGTAAAACAGCAATGAATCTTGCCAACTATTCCATGCATGCAAATGTCCTTGTTTAGGATTCGGGAAAACAGTCAAGAGAAGCTGAGATTGCTGAGTGGTTGAACCTCCAAAGCACTCATGCAATATCACTCTTTTCATAGAAGGAATACTGTTTGTGACATGGTATTTTTTTTTTAAATGCGCTGGCAAAGAGTGAACGTGAATAAAAGAAAATTCACTCTTATGTAATCAGGTTTTCCCATCATGTTACTTGTGTTATATTGTAGAATAACTGGACTCATTCTTTGCAAACAAGTCGGAATCATGTTTGTGAGAGCTGTAGAGGTTACTCACCCCACAAAGATACTTTGTTGAACTGATTCAGACTTCCTGGCAAGTAGTCGAGTGATTTCACCGCATATGATGTGAATAAGAATATCCACCTGCAGCCATTTGAGTGGAAATAGAACAAGCAGAAGTCTACATGCTGAAATACTGCACTTGCAAGTGAAACAGAGCAGAGAAGAACATTGCTGAAAGGTATTGACCTTAGCAGAAAACTCCTCACCTTAACAAGACACCTACATGCAGTCCTGAGCAAATAGAACTCCCACTATCTCCAGACCTCTCATGTAACTTTAGAAACTTACAGTTCTCACATTGACTTGCCTGGATTTGGATTAAGTTTTCAACTTGATAAAACAACCTTAACTTACCTCCCTCGATGTGCCGAAGCTCAGACCTGTCTCTGACTCCCAGATTTGACTGAACTCACAGTCAGAGAACTCAAAAAGTAGAGAAACTTCTTGTATTATTTAGAACAGCAGGATCCTTAAACCTGCTGGAAGTAACGGCTCACATTCTGTTCACCCCTAATTTAAATTAAAGCTAAAGGACACTGTTCCTGTATCAAGTTGGAGGCCTCCATGGGTCATCTGTGTAGATTTCTAAGGATGGCAAGATTAAAGGTCAGCATCTTCGGTGATGATGATGACCTTGGAGACTCAAGGGAACCTCCTAAGAGGAAACAGCCGTCCTTATTTAGCGTCGGCATGAGGAGACACAATTGGCGTGGGAGGTGGGATAGGAAAGTGAGACCGTGTGAGGTGTGGTGGAGGTGTTATACTCATGACCCATTTACAAAGCATAAAAATAAGGGGCTGATGAGCATGGTGTGAAGGATTGAGTGTTTCAGGGTCGAGGTGTGATGAATCACTGCAGCTTTGGAGTCCTGTTGCAGTTCTGCAGCTGATGTTTTATCATGTCCAGGTTTCTGTCTTTGGCTCTGAGAGTTGAGCTCTGTGAAACAATAACCCCAGACTGAACCTCAGGAGATACTGACCCTGGCTGAATGACTACATTCCTTACAGTGTTTTAAATGGGTGGTCCCTTGTTGAAATAAGCTTGAAGTGGAGCTGCTGGAAAATGAACACGATGTAGTCCAGTATCTGAAGGAGGATTTATGTGATCTTGTTTTGCTTCAGTTGTGCTGCCATGCTTCTGTCTGGATCTGAGAGTTGACATTTGAATATGCTGACCCTGGGTTGGGAGGTGTAGAACCACCATGAGGACTTTTCAGGCAGTAGAGGGAGAAATGACCAGAATGGTGTCTGCAGTCATTGATTCCACTTTGCTGCGCAACCTACTGTTGCCATTGTGTACAGAGAATATAGTCGGGTGACACACACACACACACGTTGAGTCCCTGTTCAACCAAGCTCCCACAGTCAGTTCACTTAGATTTTTCTCCAAATCAACAGCAACCAAAGCGTGTTAGACACAGTTGGATGCATCACAAATTCAAAAGTTTTGACGGCTGCTTTTTGGTATTTACCCCAACCTGTCTGATCTGTGTTTGTCTTTATGGACCCAACCTGAGTGCTCACAAACAACTGTTTTCAGAGGGCATCATTGGCATCGACTCCATCCCCTCCTGCCAGAGCCTCTTGTCTCAAATTGCCGACTCCCCCGTCTGTGCATGTGTGTGTTAAATTGCAATCCTGCTAATCCCACTAGAGATGCTGTGTATTGGGAGCAAGTATCACACTTGACCACTGAGGCTGTGTCTTTGGCCTAGTGACAGGAGTGACAAACTGGGACGCTAGAGATTTTCAGAAAACTGCCGCTTAGATTTGAAATATCACCATCCAGTTTCAGCGCCAAGTAAAAACTCAACCATTTTGTTCACCTGTGAATACATTATGTATGTATTTATACACGTCATGTTGACTTCTAGATCAGGGGGGAAATATGTATATTGTGCATTGTTAATAGGGAAAGGGTGGGGGTCGGGGATAGGTCTTTGAATCTCTGTTCAGGTTGATCTGTTGTTTGATATTTAATGGTGTGTTTCTGTTTGTGTAGTGGAATCGTCTGCAGTCCCCAAACGTCTGGGCTGGGGTTCAAGATGCGGCCGGCAACCATGGCATGTCTCAGTAAGCGCTGGCCACAACTCAGTGATTCTTTTGGTATGTAATCAAAAGTTTTGTTGTTGAAATGTGTGGTCAGTTCTCAGTTTTCATCGTAAATTCAATCCTCAGGAGTGGAGGTGCACAGGTGTCCAACACAGGATGGGTGGAAATATCCAGTGCAGATGATGCACATATTATGCTCTATTGTTGAAGATGGCCTGTAATAGTGAAATCCAACGTCTGGTGGGTGCAAAGGTGTGTGTAGAAGGTGGTGGTCAGTCCACCGAAGACATGACAACATGTTATTTGGTTTGTTCCTAGATTGACTTGAATGCTGCTAAATGACAATCCTATGATTGAGAAAAAGCCTTTTCAATGACAGAGATTTTGTTTCAACTTTCCATCGACAGAGATCTGAGAGCAAGTATTGAGAAAATTGTTTTTATGGAGAGATGAATAAATGTCAGTTATTGAGCTAAATAGCGCATTTGAAGTAAAAAACAGAAACCTTGTACCCCAGCAGCACCTCATCAAGATGGAGAAACTTCCATGTCCAAAATTTCTTGTCAACCTTCCACACTGAAACCAGTCTACCACTTCTCTATAGAAGATGGTTGGGTTTGTGGTATCCACCTTTTAGGACCAATGGCCAGTGAGTCAAAACAGGTCCCTGCCCTCTGTCCAGTACAACAGTTCAATCCCAATACTCCAGTCTGAAGAATGGGTTGTCTGGCGCTGATGTTCCTGCTGTGTCACAAACATGAAGGCAGTGGCTTCCTCTGAGGGAACTGGGAGAAACTTTCTGCACTTTTGGATGCTGCTGATCCCAGCAACACCACATAGTTCGTGCAACAGGAATTGGTTCCGGTGATGATGGAGCAACTGATGCAGAAATATAAGGAGGTAAAGTGCTGCAACTCAATATGCTTCAGTGGAAAGAGTGGTTTTTGGTGCAAGTTATGAAGCTACGTGCTGTCTGTTCCTCACCAGTCTTCCTCCATTTTGATATATTTCCATGAGGTCTTGGATTTCAATGATTGATATTGATTCGGCAGTAACATTTTTCAGCGCAACACTTCCACATTACACAATATTTATATGTATATTTATTTTATTTATGTACTTTAATCCAGCACTAGCCCTTGTTTCAATGCATGCTCAGAGCCAGCTCTTGCAGCATCTCTTCCGGTTCCTTGGGTGCGCCCCCTCTTGTCTTGCTAAACCTAACCAGTAGACATTGTTATTTGGGCAGCAACTTTCTCGGGAACATTTTTTTCTCTCAGTAACAGAGTGAACAGTCAGTAACAAGGACTTCAAAAGATCCTCCAGTGTACTCTGAACAAATAATGACAGGCTGTCTTCATAAAATTACATCTGCCACACAGAGACAACCCATTGTTCCACTTGAAACAAGTCCCAGGGTTTCCTCCTTCCTGTGGAAAAGTCGTCTCAATCTTGCATTGCTACTACAGCGAGTGTCTTTTGTTTGATTTGAATATTGATAGATGTTGAAACAGATTCTGGAAGTGCAGATGTTGCAAAAAGTGAGTGGTGAGCTGGGGAAACCTCACACTAATTGGTTCTCTGTGGGCTCCAGGAAGGGTTGTAGAGGGCGAAGAGAGTACGGAAAAAAATATTTTGAAACAATTGGGAAGGTCGTCATGGAAGGGTTGTGGCACTGAGATGAACAGGACACAAAGGAAAAGTGACCACAACATGAATGGAAGGCACGTTAAGTTGCTTATAGTGTTTTAAAAGGACGGCTCTACAAGTAACCTTTGTGGTTGAGATAAGCTTGGTGTGGAGAAGGCGAGTGACAAACTCTAGATCTGCTGCGGAATGAAGACAACAATCTAGTCCAGGATCTGAAGGAGAATTTAAGTGTTGACAGCAGCTTGTTTTGCTTCAGTTGTGCTGCCAACACGCCACTGTGGTGGTCGGAGTCACACAGATTTACCTGTCAATTATGAGCAAACTGCTGAGACAGCAAATCCAAATATTTGCAGTTACAGATATGAAACTCTAGCAGTGGGGTAAAAGAGCAAGATGGACACTGTGTAGTGCCCGGCCTGAGGTTACTTGTCATTTTCAGCTAACTTTTGTTCTCCAAAAGCATTTTCTTCACTCAAATAATTGTTTCTAAAAAGAAAACACTTTCTTTAAATTTACATTAAATGTGAAATGATACTTATCTTAACTGTCGGTTTGATTTGTGGATACGTTTTTTTGTGGATACAATCCTATTCATACACGGCTGTTGTAAATCTACTGCAGCAGCAGAGCCACGAGACTTGTAATGGTTTGTTTCGCTCCAACTGAGAGCACCAACGTGGGTGGCCCCTGGAAGGCGACAGGCATGAAAACTAAGCAGATTTTTAGAAGTCGCAAGTCTCAGGGAAAAAAGCTCGTCTGAGCAGATGTCTTTTTTTCTTTCGCATTTGTTCAGCATCTTGACCTTGAAGAACCAGAGGACTCACAGTCATAACTTTCTGATTTGCTTTACCTTCACTCAAACCTCTCAAATTGTGCAGTATTTTTTGGAAAAAGAGAAGGCTTTTCATTTTCTTAGAGCATGTTTCAAAAGGAATCATAACGTGACTTTTATCTTTTCCTAAAATGGGATATATGTCTATATCAAGCCTCCTATAGTGAAGCTTTAATTGGAAGACATTACAGGGGAGGACCAGGCCCGTCATATAAAAGTGTTTTCTCATGACAAAAGACCTGAATCACAAGACTCATGGTAAGGTCAGGTTACTCTCTGAAGTGTAGTGTTGTCACAGCCACAGCAAGAATAAGATGAACTAATATTGTAGAATGCAACAATTATGGTAAGAGAGAAGAGGAGTTCCAGAAAAACATTGAAAAGGAAAAACATTGAAAGGGATCTCAATTATTTATTTATTATTTATTTCCTCCATTACAGTCTATTGTCCAGACAACAGTTCAGAGATTGCATTCATGAGGGCAAAGCAAAGATGATCCTCACTCACATGGTGTCATATATTGAGGTATTGAGGAAAGTTGCCTTTTGTGTCGTATACTGATGAAAAGCCAGTACTGCGACTCAGTATCGTCACTAAGGAGGAGAGCCACGTGAGGGGTTATAAATAACAACTGATATCAGGGTTCACTCAATGAAGATAGTTTCAGCACTTCACCCTGTCTTCCTGTGATGTCTATAACACATTCCTCTGCCTCCCTGTAAAAGTATTTTTTTTCTCTCCCCCCACACCATGCACCTGCAGGCGATGCCCCATATGGCCCCATGCAACCCACGAACCAAACCGTCCTGTTGGGAATGCTATGGAAGGAAAATGTTATTTTAGTCCATTGACACATCTATGCATAACATTCTAAGGTGGCCTTCTGTACATCAATATATCACACCATGGGACAGAGGATTGGTACCCATACACCCATGGTGTTGTATGTTGATGTGGAAGTGGACTTTTGTGTCCTATACTGACGCCAAAGGTGGCCTTTGGCATTGCATGTTGACCCTGGCGTTTCACTGGAGAAGAAAAGAATAAACATCGCAACAAGGACCTTGCTGAGGTCTCCACACTGGTTACCTCAGTGGGATTCAAACTCCTGTTACATTTTTTTGTTTTATTGTATTTTATTATTCTAAAACAGATCGATTAGATTGTTGCTGTCAGAATCGAAAAGAATAAAAATGGAAGAATAATATATTAAAGGAATGCGCTCATTGCTCCTTCACAGCTGTAACTTTTTTTTTTCATTCCTGGAGAGAGATGCTCGGCTAAGATTCTAAATTGTGTCACTGCCCAGTTGACAGTAATGAGTGTTTCAAAATGCCCCAAATCTGTGAATCTGAGAACTATTTCAGTTTCCTCCCAGTTTATTTCTCTCTATTTTTTTTCTCTTCTTGTCTCTTAGGGTTTCTCGATGGATGTCTTGCTGTCTTGGCCTTGTTTGAACTCAACTAGGCAGCGGATGACTTATCTACCATATCGGGCTGTTTGTTTACTGAACAGAGAGTCAGGTAGAACAAGGAGTCAGAACAGAAAACTGTGTTGTCTCCACCTGCCTCCTCTCCATCCTGCCACATGTTTTTCATCGCTGAACCTCCTGACCTGCACTCTTTTCCTCAGCACTGCTCAAAATGTCATTCCTTAGTGCAGGGGAAGTAAAAACAAAACAAAAAAAAGTAGACAGGGATGACTCCGTTCTGTGAATCTTGACTTTCTGAACCTGTCATTGAGATGTTTTTTTTTTTTTTTTGGTCTTAATCTTTCAGCAGTGAGGAGGCTGCATCTCCATCTGCAAACAGACTTGTGACGCTTTGCAGATCTAAAGCAGCTCTGTATTCAAAGGACATGCTCAACGTAACCTGGCAGTTCCTTGTTGAATGTTCGACTCTGAGTTGTGAGTCTAAAAAGAGTAGATATTGACAGGTCTGTCACGTTCTCACTCTGTGCATTGTCTGTTCCGCGTCTTCCCTGTGCTCTTACTTTTGTTAATTCTCGTAGTTTCTTTTTCCCTCCTCTCATCTAGCTTAGTGGCAGCGCAGCAAAAACTCATCCTGTCATCGACGCCTCTGTGGATATCTTCTCGTGGGTTCCAGACTGCAAGCTGCTAGATGGTCACTTCATGTCATTCGGTAAATCTCCCATTTTGTTGCATTTCTGAATTTCTCTAGATTCCTGTGCGCGCTTGAATTCCTCTTCAGCCGCTTCCTTAGTTTTGTTTTCTCCTCCTGCTCCGCTTCTGTTTTCTTCTCCTCCATTCTATAGCCTGCCCGTGTGTGAGTGTTATTAAACTCACTTTCCACTTATCGATTGTGTAGATGTTTCCCTTCGTGCGAGTTTGAGTCTTCTCCTCCACGTAGCACTTTAAGTTGATCTGGACCTCATGAGTTTATGTCTAAGCGTGTTTGAGTTCTCCCTGTTTTTGAAGGTTGAATCTAATTCACCTCTCTTTTGTTACAGATTTTTCCCTTTGTGTATTTCCCCTTCCGGCGCCTTCAGTTTCCTGTCATCATCGTCTGTGTTAATTGTAAATTTCTTGTATTAAATGCATTAATTGAACCTCGCTTCCGTGCCTTCTGTCACTAATAGGTAACCATGACAAGGTCATTCATTCTTCGATGAAGAGTGATGGTGAAGATGCGACTTAACAAAACAGTGAACTCATTTTCAGACAACAGACGAGGGCTCGGCAAACTACAATCTTCAACTTCAAGCAAACCATTTCAGTGAATATTCTCATTATTTTGAAGCCAAGAGTCTGGAAAATGACAACACTGTTTCATGAAGCTTCGTGAAGCAGTCACTAAGACTGAGTAAAGTAGGATAAAAACAAGCAATGAAGAATGGACTGATTTGTATGAGATTGTCACAAAATATGTGAAATGGGACATGGAACAAATGATTGAATTTTGGGAGTGATTTGAGGATTTTTAAAAATATTCTTTAACATTGGGGGATTGTGTTGCGGGGGATTGAAGTTGCTTAGCCAAGGGAGTGCTTTATTAGTAGGTAATTTTTGACTCCTTTTGTTTGTTTGTTAGCAACACACGTGTCAGATGTCTCCTCACAAAGTGCATTTTGCATGGAAAATACAGGAAAAACAAGTTTTAATATGCATAGCTTTGGCCAAAAAAACACGGCAACTACATGTGTGCAGATAAACAGAATCAAAACTGTGCATAATATAATCGAAACTGCAAAGATGAAAAGAGAATATCTTCGTGAATTGAATTGGTGGAAAAAGATCAGCGCAAGCATAGATCAAAGAAACAACAGAAAAACTGCTCCAGGGAGGATCAAGTCGCAGCAAAGTGAGAGGAGGTCTCTTCATTTCGTGTCATTGTTTAAGGGTTGCCTGAGCAGATGACACTAAATCAAAGCCAATGTTTTGTACATTTCCTTCGTTTCATTTAAAAAGCTCCCCTGCTGTTTGTCCTTTGTCTCTCCCATCTGTGTCAAACATATTGTTGAGACAAGCTGTCAGTAAGGTCTGGTCTGGCGATCAAAACAGACTTAGCATTCAGCAGTGGCAGCTTTGAAACTAACAAAAGGCAGCAGATGCCTGAAACATGCTCTTGTAATTCAGTCAGAATGCGTGGACCTGTTGTTTTCTGCTTCCTTCAAGTGTCAGGAGATAATTAGTGATGGCTTGTTGGCAACACAACTTACTACTATAAGTAATGTATGCCAACACATATCTTGATCTATCTATCTACTGTATATAGGAGGACTAGATGCTGTCGAAATGAGGGCTGAGAAAAGAAGATGCTTGTTAGATCAGCAATTTTCCAGTGAGAAACACATTGAAATGACTTGCTGTTTTCCAAGTGTGGTCAACAACATTTGTCCCGCTCTGTGCACGGGTGTGTTCTGTTGGCCACTGTTTGAGAGCAAAGGTGCAGCAGCTCTCCACCACCCGTGAATACAGATGAGCGTGATGCTGTGATGTGGTGAGGTGGTCGTGACAAGGCTCAGTAGAGAACTAACTCACCACATAATGAGTGATTCTTATCTACCCAGCCACACAAAACTGAATTAAAGCCTGTTTCATGCATGCACACACACACACACACACACTCACACACACACACTATTGCTATCCTTGAGGGGACATTGTGAGGTTTCTCATTGCCATCATGCTTTCCCCAGCCTCTCACCCTAAACCATCCAAAAGTCATGGCTTACCTTGACCAGAACCCTGAACCAAACTGATTGAACAGTTGAACAGTTTGCTCTCCAGACAACACAGATGCTTTGTAAGCGCAGGAGTTCCTGGTCCACTGATCACACTGATGCACAAGACACGTCGCAGCTAGGATGATAACAACAACAACAAACATGGAGGAATCCCTGAACAAAAGCAAATATTTTCAAGACATTAAAAGAGCTTTAGTTTAAATAAGCTTATATATAAACTTGAATATAGCCTCCATCACGATTTATTGTGCTATTGTCAGACTGGTGCAAAATAAACAATATTTTGTTGTTTAATTGGATGTATGGATCCATCACTTGATTCAGTATGTATTCAGACATATATATTCCATATTCTGTCACTGTTGGGAAGATATTCACTGTGTTCAGTTTTGGGGTTTAGTTGGGGCATATAATGTACGTTGGTTCCACTTTCAGAACAGTCTTGGATGACATGACTAATGAGAACCTTCTGAATCACACTGTGATGGGGATATGAGGGTGCTGGAGAGAAAGTGGTTTCATGTTGAGCTGAAGGAACATTGTTGCCAGCTAGCTAGGAAACTGCTCCTCTGTGGCTTATGACTTCAGGAACAACGACCGTATTTCCTTCCAGTAGTTCCCATTATACTGATATGATACTTTGTGTGATGTTGCATTTGGTCGAATCTGAAATTACCCCTTGTGTTTGACTTCCAGAAAACAAGCTGTGAAACCTGTGAAAGTCACACACGTGAGCTACTTGACCATTTAAATTCAATTTCCGTCTGACCTTGATAGCATGTACTGCACACCACGTCATTGTTTGCACTGGAATTGGGAGCCATTTTACGGAGTCTTTCCTCACAGCAGGCGGTTAAACTATTATCCTGGTTTTTATTGAAATGCTCTCGTGTCAGGAAGCAAGCTGAGCCTCCTCCCCCCGGGGTCTTGTCCAAATGGTCTGCAAACGTGTGTCACTTGGGAGATCTAATCTTAGTAAATATTGTGAAATGAACTGAAAGTGACCTACCTAGCCTCCTGGAAAACCTTCAAATCAACCACCTGAAGTGCGTGAGATAAGTACAAAACTTGTCTTTTTTTTTTCTTTTTTTTTTTTTTTAGACTGCTTTTTTAAAGACTCAGTTGCTTTCAGACTTCCTATTCTGCATTTCAAACTGAGACTGGGAAGACATTTTGGTTTCCCCTGTTCCTAAAAGCACAAGGATCATCAAGGACCTTGATATTTTTAATTGTTTATAAAATGTTACATAAATTCAGGAATGGGCCGCATGAAATTTAAGTGTTGCTCGGGTGGTGTTTCCATATTTTTGGAATTCCTTCTCTGCTGATGAAGCAAGACTAAAGTGTAACACAATAATATATGCGCTGCCGGCGCACGACCAATCGTTGATTGTCAGTTACGTCGCGATTGACTCAGGCCACAACTTGCTTGCTGCCAAGTTTGCCTGCTCTCTGTCCTCATCCCCTGACCGTCCTGGTGTCTCTGGACGCTCCTCTCTTCCTGGGTGATTGATGGCAGGGCTCCTCTTTTGGATAACCCCTTGGAGGTGAATTCTTTTTTACTCTTGCCAGCTTCCTCAACCCCTCAAGCCACTTGTCACCTTGTCACTCTTCTCCTGGTGATCTTTCATTTGTGAACAAACTTACTTTCCTACCGATCCTGCCTTTCATGATCTGAAATTTTCAGGAAAGACTTGGTCCAATCTCTCTCACAGACCGTACCATCGACCGAGACCACGAATCACATCTTGCCCACTGTATAATGTCTCCTGGCAGCAGGTTTGATTCAGCCATCCTCTTGTCTCGCAACCAAGAAAGGCCCTTTGCCCATGTGTCAACGTTTGAGCAGTCGTTTATCACAGTAGGTTGATTTTAAAAGGCATGTTTTCTTTTGAAATCAGCAGTTCAAAGAAAAGAATCATGTCCACCATTCCCGTCCTCCAATTGGCAAAGTTGTCCTCACGGTTGGCTGTAAATTGGGGCCATTCCATCTTGGAGCTGCATCAGTTGCTTTAAGCTGTAGTCAAAACCTATGTCGAGACCAAAGACCAAAACTGAGAACAAACTGAATGCAGAAGCATAAGTCTATTTGTCACATAGACATACATATGTATCTCTTACTGTTGAAGAAACAGGAAGCAATTTTCCACAATAAATCAAGAACAAAAATGCTTTCACTGGAAAATGCTCTCTATTAGGTTTGGTCTTGCCTAAAGACAACATATGCATCTTTGGCTGCTGCGGGGTTTATTTACTATATATTGCAACCCAGTCTCAAGGCAATTTGTTCATGTTGTCACAAACATTTAATCTATTGCATCGTGCATGGGGGCACGATTTCATTCCGAGGAGAACAGGAAAAAATGAATGGGGCTCCAACTGCGCCTCATCTCGTTACTGCAAGAACAAAAAAAAAAAAAAAAAAAAAAAAAAGAATGGTGCTTGAATTAGTGCCATTCATTTTTTTTTTGCTCTTCCATTCATTTTTTTCAGTCTTGCAGGAACTAGCAGGAACAATGAAGTAAAGAAACAGAGAGTCGTCCTGGTTGCTAAAATGGCCATGTTGTCATATCTCTCATTGTCCCCTGCTTCCCACATTTCCACACTTTCCTGGGAATCTATTTGCACTTCATCTTCCCATTTTGTTTCAAGTCATTTCAAGCGATGAACGGTGAGTGCACCCGGTCTTAGGAGTATTGGGACACACTACACTTACACATGAACGCACAGAACCCAGTGTTGGGGCCAAAACCAAGTGTGGGACAGGACCTTGGTCTCTGTATGCTCTGGTCTTGACATGTCCTCAACTGCAACAGTGCATGAAGCTATATCACATGCATTGTCATTGTACTCATTGTTCGGATCAGTACTTCACATTAGCAGCAAATCACTGAAATCATCAAAGTCAATGGTTAACCAGTGGCTTTACAATGGGTTGAATAATCGTTGTCAAAATCTTTTCACAGTCTTCACCATCAAGAATCACAGGCACTCTCGGTCCTCGAAAGAAACAAATGTCATCTCAACTTTGAATTGCATTTCTACTTTTGGTGGCAGCCTCCTCCTGTGCCCTTTTATCTAAATCCTTCACTCTGGTGGGAATGAATTAGTATCAAGTATGAACAAGGTCCTTGCAGCATGCCTCTTTCTATCCATTAAGCTGCCAAGAACACATTGTTCCTAGAAAGTGTGCCTCATTAAATTGCCTTTTTTTTTTTTCAAAACTTTATTGGTCACAGAAACTTGTGGGGAAAATACATTGATGCAGAAAGTGAGCAGTTAAACAATGGTTTACATTTTCTGACAGATTCAAGAGGCACAAAGGGATTCAATTATGTGAAGTCCATTTTATTGATAGTACTTCGAGATGTGAGTGACAGACACCATGTTTCATTCAGGTGACAGTCGCGCTATGGTATACCACTTCTATAACTCCACATACAATGTCTTGCCGAGGACACTGTGGCCAGGACATAGCAGGATTCAACTTTGTGATGAAGTTTTCCATTTCCAGGGCTGAGGAGGATGCTTTTACAAATGACACAGTATTTCTGGAATACAGACAAAGCCAACGCCAAAGACTATCATGCAAAGACACCACCAACTGCACTCAAAAGTTAAGAATGCTCCATGAAGCTTTGGCATCGCCGCTTGAAGTCTTTCACCCAGCCAAGGACCAAACTGCCATGGACAACACAACTTTGTAATTGAGATACAAGGCTTTGAATGTAGATGAGCTGATCCTCATTCTGCCTTTGTCCCCGCACACCATTCGAGTGACAGAAAATAGCTTCTTTTGGCGTGTTGTTTTGTGGTACATTGAATATGTCTACATTTTTATTCCTTTTTTACAAGGTCTTGTTTTGTGGTTTTGTGATAACTTATTTCTTAACACTACAAAAGATGAATGTGTTATTGATGTTGTTGTGATGTGCTGGTCTCCTTAACACAACAGCGACTAGAGCACAATGGTCACATCTGGATGGTCTTTATTGAGCACATCAAGTTCCGTTTCTTCCACACATCTAAAAGTGCACGTCTTATTCAGAGTCAAACACAACTTTTATTGACACCAGTGATAAACAACCTCACAACACATAGGGGAGCCAGGCTTCAGCCTCTATTGTTTAGCACTAAAGTAATTACAGGGTAATGAAATGCTTGTTATAAAGCAACTCCATACATTGCTCACCAGGAAAGGTTTTATTTCAGAGCAATAACAATCCTTCGAAGAGTCTATGTCATCTGGCTTGTTCTCCATTCACTGTTTATACCCTCAACTGATCGGTTTCTGCTCAGGAAAAAAATATCTTTCGCTCACATATTGTTTGTGTGTGTCTGCGCCTGGATGTTAATATAATGCATATGTGTGTGAGCCGCTGTGTTTGCCCATGTAATTGAAAAGTGCCACTGCAGTAAACAAGATGAGAAAGGAGTGTGTTTTTCATGTTGTGCAGGGGCGTCTGTGTGTGTGTGAATTCCTTGAAAAAGCTGGCAGTTACTAATCTATAGTTCAAGTAACAATGCTGTTTGTCCTCTCTTTTACATTGTTTTTACATACAATCTGTAACAGGTAGATTGTCAGAGGCTCTTCCATTGAGTTCAGAAATTGTGTTACGTGGTTTGCAACATTACAATTTTGACACAAAATAAAATTGATCCAGCTCAAAGCAAGAAGGCTACAGGTTCACTTACATCTTGGGCAATCTCATTCCTTTCGGAGTGGAGTTTGTATGGTCTCCACATACTTGCGTGGCTTTATTCCAGCCACTCTGGTTTCCTTCCACAGTTGAACAACATACTGTGGTTGACTGAGTACGTCCATAGGTGTGACTGTGTCTGTGAATGGTTAGTCTCTTTGTGCCCTGTGTTAGGCTTGGTGACCCGTTCAAAGTGCATCTTACCCACCCACGACCCCCATCATGGACTTTGATACTTTGATCCATAAAGGCATCTTGACACATCATCACCTATGTTGTGTGAACTATCCATTTTAAAGGTAAGTGGGCACGTGCGTACACAGGAGGTGTATTTCCAGCACTCTGAAAATCAGGAGACTGGTTCATGAGATCTTCCCCAGTCCATCACTACTGCACAATGATACTTGAATGTTCTTTTATACAAAAGCACTCTCACAAAGATTCCGCTTTCATGCAGAACTACTGAGCCTTTGCCTGAAGAGTCTTTTGAATCACCTGTGCTGGTGTTTTTGAGACCGCCTCACCCACACAGACTGTCTGTGTACAAAACCCACGGAAGCTCATCAAAGGGCATTTTCAAGCCACTAATGGCTCTTTTGAAGCCGAGCCTCATTTCTCGACATGCAGACCAAATTGGCTTTTTTGTGGCCGACAACAAACACGGCGATACATTTGTGTTGCTCATTGGCATGCATTAGCCGCGTGAATGTGACAAGGTTTATTAAAGGGATTTGGAGCTTGACGCGGTCTCCCCTCATTAACCTCAGTAGCACCTCCAGACAGGTACTTGCTCCACAAACACACACAACTCCACTCTTCTTAAAGATGAATCACTTTCAAAATGAAATGAAATTGGGGAATAAAAACTGGAATGGTTGAATGATTTTCTTCTTTTTCTTCTAGCATAGTGAGTCATGAATTCAGGAGGAACTGTAATTCAGCATTCAGCATAATTTATCCTGAGGATCAACATTTAGTGTTGGACTACTTTTTTATCTGTTCTTATCGGTGACGGCCTGATGAAGCTTCATGAAACAAGGTACTCACTTTTAGAGGCCACTAGATGACACACTCTCCTTCATAGAATTAGGGTTTCATCACTATTTTAAAGAAACCACATATTTTTTAAACAGAGCGCCAAGTACTGGGCTCTGAAAATGAAGACACTGTTTCATGAAACCTCACAAGCGCATCACATTTCCCACTTTTTCAGCCACTCATGTTTTAATCTCATTTCTCTCCTTAGAGCTGCTTTACTCAAGAGCGGGTGTCAATTTATGACAAGTCGGACATGACTATCCGTGTCCTTGTGAAGACAATGAAGGAAACATTGGTTTCATGAGGATCAACTTGTCAGTCGCCACTAAAATGTAATGTTTTCTATAAATTGTAGTTGTAAAAAAAGATGAGAAAAGTACACAACCTTCTCTAACTCTCTGGTGCTCCCCATTTAAAATATATATTTTGTCTAACCCTCGAGCAGTCCAGAGTCTGAAGGCCTCCAGATCTTCAGGAGCAGAGATGGAGCCATCACAAATCTCCCCACAGAGATAATTCTTCCGACCTCACTCGAGTTTTGCCTCACAAACTCACGCTGTATTTTTACACGCCATGAGCTCTTTAAAGACTTCAAAGTATAACAGATAAATTGGGTAAACGAGTATCTCAAGCAGTTTTGTTGTCAGACAAAATAGCAGAGCTTATGTTGCCGTTGTAATTACGTCTGGCTCACTGAGAGCAGCCAGTTAATCTCTCAGACACCAGAACTGCTGAAATCTGTCTGAGCGAACGTTGTCGTGCTGTGACAGCATTTTAAGAGAAAGCGCTGTCATGATGAATAGTAATTTGAAACCCCCAGTCACACGTTGAGGGAGGCTGAGAGAGGATGGGGAAGTATGGAGCTTCTCTACATCATCATTTGCTCTGAATATATGAGGGAGATGAAATGTTTGAACATCAGTTTCCAGATTAAAAATGATCAAATTGAAATGACTCTTGTCAAAGCAAGAAGATACAGGAAAAAGAAAATGCACTCTCGGGCGATCATACCTTTTAAACATTTAAGTTTATGTGCAAGTTTTGATGAATCATTGATATAAATGGGATTAGCTCAGACTGAGGTTGGAGAATGATCCAAACCGAAATTCTTTCCATTTTCGAACTTATGAGACCTTTTTTGGGACTGACCCGAAACATGACTTTACATGCATAAAATGGTATTTAGAAAAGAAACACGTTAAGGACGGATTGTAATTTAAATCTGAACTCTGACCACTGTCGCTTATAAATAATACAACAATTAAATAATACAACATAATATTGCATAGATAATACATATCATATTTGCGTCTCCCATCTTGATCTCCCATAACCCATACTTGCCAAATCAATCTTTGACATAAATGACCCTGATAAAATACCTTCAGGGCCCCAACTTGGTGGACAAAGAGGCTGCTTTACTGAGATCTCCAAAACATTTGAAGGGCACAGTCTGGAACGACTGCATCCACACAAAGACGTGTCTGTTTTTCTTCTGAGTGGAAATGTGTGGAAGAAGCAGAGATAAAAAGAGTGAGTGTTTGAGCGGTTTTTATGGCTTTTCTATTGTCACGTTCTGGTTAATTTATAGTCTGTAGTTGTTTTAAGTGTTGGTGGGTTTAATGTAGTTTTAGGGCTTGTTTAGATGTATTTGCCTGCCAGCGTCACAATGATGGTAGCAGGACAGTTTTCGCTGTGAACTAGGTGGGCGCCGCCTCCCAGTGGCAGAGGTAGCACTGGGGAAAGAGTCGGGCATAGCACGGTTAGATCAGTCGCCCGTATGAATGGGCAGTGGATCTCACCGGTGGATTTGGTGAATCAGCTGGTGGAGGATGGGATTGTGTTTGGCGGGGTCCTGGAGTAGGCCATGCTGCAGGTTGTGCAGCCTGCTTCTGAACAAAAAGGTCAAGGAATATGACATGCGATTCATCGTCAAAGTGGGTAACTTTGCTTATTAGTTCTTCACCACCTCTGTGCTTCGGGTGTGGGGAAGAGGATAATTGAGAACTCTGCTCTGCCCCGGAGAACAGTCGCTCTCGCCGAGTCCAAGAAGTGATCTTGTTTGGTGATTGGAAAATCGGGTGGGAGCTATGCTGAGCATCAAATGTGTTGGTTGGGCCATGTTGAGTCCTGTGGAGCCCCCTCAAAGCTGCGTGTAAACAATAAATGAGTGAACTTCTTAACAACACTGAATGACGTCGCTTAAAAATAGAATTCAGCAAAAGAGTTTTAAACAAAGTCCGTCAAACAGTAACTGCATACGTTCTGCAGTAGCAATAAATGAAAGGATTTCAATGAATGAATGATACATATTCGAACAACATATGTAGATGTGTAACACTTTTAAGTGTCTCGTCAATAATTCAGTCAAGTAAAGTTCTGATATTCAAAAACTGTGTTTACACTCCACCTCAGAAACAACTCATACTCCCTCAACTTCCTTTCTTTTCCCTCTCAGCTTCTGGATCATCTTCCTCCATCTCACCCTGTCCTCTGCTTCCTCTTCTTCTCTCAAACCTACAAACTTCATGTCCTCCTTCTCCGTGTCCATAAATCTCGACTTGGCCTTCCTCTCCACCTTCTGCCTGGTAGTTCCAACCTCAACATCCTCCTTCCAATGTACTGGTTCTCTCTCCTCTGTACATGTCCACAATATCTGACCTCTCTGACTTTGTCTCCTTAACACCTGACATGTTCCTCTGATCTACTGCTTCCTGATCCTATCCATCCTGCTGACTCCCAGAGAGGAGCTCAGCATCTTCATCTCAGCAACTCATACTCCCTCAACTAAATAATCTTTAAAGAAATGAAGCCAAGCTCAAATTAGTATTCAGATTTTTATTTCTAGTTCATCCATATATTAACAGTTTTTCTGTGATTCTGAATGATGAGAGTCGATTAGAGAAAACATGTTTTCAATTCGATCTCAAATACTCCTTTGGAAAGGACTGTGGAGGGGGCTCAGTTATTACTAGACAGAAACCACACAGGGCCTCATCTGGCTCTGAAGCAGCTGGTTCCATCCCATAGCCTCGCATTGTCCTATTTTAGTGAGTACATAGTATCATTAGCTCAGCTGGACCCCTTTTACTGTTTTAAATATCATTTTAGTATATTCAAATCATGTAGCATTGCAGCATTAATTGTTGACTTTTAAGTCATGTATTTATAAGATATATTTTACCAAAAAGGTTTCTACTGGCATTTTAATTCAGTTTCACCTTCTGACCAAAAATTTGCTCGAATTTATGGAGTGTTTTTAGAATAAGAAAAGGGTATTTTACCAGTTTAAGACAGTGACAGGAACGTGAGAAAGTTCAAATTGAGATTTTATTGTTAAGCTTTTATGATTTATGTCATACGACACATGACTGGGTCTATCAGAGATCTGAGGACTTTTTTTTCTCTGTCCACTGGGGATTGAGAGGATATTGAAGCTCTCAAAAGTAAAAGGCTAGAATTAACCAACCTGCTGGACACCAAGATCAAGGGAGCAATGGTACGAACACGGATGCAGAGCATCACAGAGATGGACGCCGAGAGTGCCTTTTCTTTCCTAGAGAAGAAAAGTTGACCGAGAAAGATCATCCACTCCCAGCCAGATCAGTGAGAGGGCTGTTGGATTTTATGAAAGACTGAATTCGAGCAAGTGGTCTGAAAACCCACGTCTGCTATACAGTGGGCTGCCTCAGGTGTCTACTGAGGCTGACGAATGCCTTGAGCAACCCCTAACCAGGGAGGAACTGCACATCACCCTTGAGAGCATGCCTAACAGGAAAGCCCCTGGAATTGACAGCCTCTCGGTGGACTTTTATAAGGCCTACTGGGACATTCTGGCTGACTACATCCTGGATGTTTTTAACTAGAGCCTGGACAATGGCTCACTTCCTCTGTCCTGCAGGAGAGCTGTCATCAACCTCCTGCCGAAGAAAGGGAATCTCCAGGACTTAAAGAACTGGCGTCCCAGCGTCCTCCTCTGCACGGATGGCAAAATCATCCCCATACCTTTGCCGTCCATCTGAGAGAGGTCATGGAGGATGTCGTCCACCAGATGTACTGTGTGCCCGGCGGATCCATGGTAGACAATCTCTGTGTCATGATTCCGCTTTTATTTTGTTCCCTTGACTCCCGTTTTGTTTTCTCCCTCCTTCCTTCCTGTTTGTGTGGCACATGGCTGGAGCCAAACAACCCCTCAACATCATCGGCCTGCTTGCGAACATACAGGCAAACAAGGTTGATTTTGTTTGGGATCGTTTTCATTGGGTGCCACAGACGGTCCTGTTTTTACCTTGGGATGAAGGGGGTGGGTGCATTGTCCATCTGACAAGGAGAATCGCCACTTTTACAGCAGCTGTGAATAACCTGGAGCTGGATGCAGCTCTCTTTTTAACTGATTTCATCTAAAGTTTTTTACAATTCATCTTTTTATCATGGAGCGTTTAAGACATGTGCACTTTTCAAATGGAGCCACAATCATGAAACGCTGTGCACTGGTTATCAGAAGAACTTCTAAGTTGTTGGAGCACAGTTTGGCAGCAGCACTTTTCCTGGGCTGATGGCCCAAACAGGAAAACTACAGGTACTATACCTGGTTGATGCAACAGGGACAGTGCTCTCCAACCCACAGACCTCCAACATCTTATTGGCTAAACTCCACCAGGAGACAGCCCTAAACAGCTCGGAGTAAAAACTGAGTGCCAAAGAGAGAATGTTCCTCCAGGAGTATTCTGCTGGAAAAGGTGACGCCTGACCCGAATGAGCATTTCCCTGATCTTCCCACCAGTAATCAACCTTTCATTCTAAATGTGTTAAAATTATCAACAAGAGAACTCTGATCGGCTGACCACAGCATGGACACTGCACCTTAAAGACTGCCGCTCACAGTGGAGGTCAATGCACAGTACAAGGCACCTATAAGAAAACAGTCCTGTGACCTACAGTGAGGGATTCTTTGGAAACTCTGTTTTAGCCCATTTTAACCCTGGGGTTACCCTAGTTCTCCCACTTATCCGGAACCAGGTCGCTGAGGCAGCAGTCTGAGCAGTGATGCCCAGACTTCCCTGTTCCCACACACCTCCCCCAGGGCACCTGAGAGACATAGTCCCTCCAACATGTCCTGGGTCTTCCTCGGGGCCTCTTCCCAGTGGGGCTTGCCCGGAACACCTCTCTAGGGAGACAACTGGAAGGTATCAGTAACAGATACCCAAGCCACCTCAGCTGACTCCTCTCCCCTCTCAAAACTCATTTCGATCACTTGCATCCGAGACGTGGTTCTTTGGGTTATGACCCAGAGTTCATTGACCATAGCTGAGGGTTGGATCCTTTTTCGTTTCCAATATTTTCCCTGGCTTTCCTTAAAAACAGCATCTCCAAGCACCACTTTCTCCAATGCTGTCAAATATTGATGCTGCAAAAAAGAACACTTGGGAATGTTAAGTTAACTTTTTTTTTTTTTTGTGAGTCACTCCATATCAACAAATCATAAAGTGGCCGCCGTCATGTAACTCTGTGGAGATAGGCTTGGAAAAGAAGCGCATGTTCTCACACCGTGGGCAGAGCTTCACGTGAAAGAATAACCGAGGTTGGGGTGAGATAAACCATAGAATGGTGTTCATTGTGACAGTTGCGAGTAGGGATGGGAATTGGAAAGATTTTTTTATGATTCCTTTATTGGTAGTGGTAAATGATTTGGTTCCTTAGGGATTCTCTTGTTGGTTTTTAATGGGAGAAAAGGCAAGGCTGACATATCAATTCATATCAATTGATTCGAGTATTGTTTTAGATTATCACAATCCCATTTATGATACTACTCACTGAAACAATGGTTGTCAGTGTTTAAAGAGTCAAATCAGGATCAAAATGGATGTTGTAATCGGTGTAGTGTGATGCACCAACTTGAGTAACTGTCATTTAGAGTTCAAAACGCTCTGTGGATTGAGCATCAGAGAAACAGGAATGAGTCGTGCTGTCTAATCTAGAACAGAAATGACCCCTGGGACGGCTGAACCATGACACAGTTGACAGAGAGCTCCAGTTCTTTTAAACTAAGGTCCTTTATTAGTTGTATTAGTCAGTGAGCAAATTAAAACATCAATATACACGTATGTTCCTCCTTTAATAGATCTGCTCATTGTGCTTTAAGTCCTATTTGAATTACAATAGAAACATGACATCTAAAATGATGCGTTCAGTAGAGCTCGTGAGAGCGGTATCATCGGTGCAGGACAGTACACATGCTTCGTGGGGGCACTTCTCTACATCAGTGTAAAAACAAGTACCATAGAAGTGCAAATCTGATGTGACATAACTGAAAACAACAGATACAGCCATGCTAACCATCAAGCTAGTAGTTAGCTCTGGGTTGATCAAACACGGAACATTCTTCCATTATTATACCATAATATCGAAGGGGAGTCCTCATGTTTCATCATCTTTGCAAACAAAACAAAGCCTTGTGAACAAACTGTGATCAGCGGTAGCTAAGCCAGCGGCGAGAAGATACATGCTTCAGAGTCAGGAAACGATAAGAGGAACTGAAATTAAAATTTCTTCATGATTCCAGAGAGTTTGACATCAGACATTGCATGTTTCATGACTTGCACTGGACACAAGACATTTTTATGATCCTACACTACAGGACAGCACTTCCATATTTGGTGTTTTAGAACTCACAGCTCATAGTCTATGCAGCGGGTCAGTGATTCACAATGATCATTTTCATTATTTTAAACAAAGGAGGAGGATTTTGTCACAATCACAAAAAAAAAAAAAAATGCATTCACAAACATTTCACAAGCCGTTTTAAATGAAGCCCACGATCTGAGTGACTCGGAACCTACACGTGCAGGATCTGGAGCAGCAGTGAAGCCATTAGACCAGGAGAGTGCAGAGGTGGGTTTGGCCCTTATTAGGAAATGTACATGGCACTGAGAATCACATCAGACAGGTCACACTGCAAGGCCTCATAAATGCGTTCATTATCTCTTTACCCTTGTCTCCATCAACGATCTCAAATTAACCGTGATTCCTCCGGTACTCTCATGTGCGTCGGAACGTGCGGCCCGTCTGAGCAGCAGAAAACAGCTGTTCCTGCAGCGGATAGATCGGCCCTGACGTGAGCGGCACACGTCAGGGAGAAGGGGAATGTGAGATGTGACAGTCCCATCTTCGGCATGTGCATCTTTTTCTGGGTGACTGACGTCGTCCTTCATGCCCTTCGCTGTAGCCAACACCTTTTTAATTACTTACTGACGATGTTGCAAAGGTCATGAATGTGTGATGGTTCCATGTGTCACTTCTGTTGGGCAGCAAATTGGGTCTGGGGATGATCTGAAGGCACAGAACGAGGCAACTGCCAGTTGCTCTGCTTTTGGCCCAGCAGTACAATTTTTTACAGAAATGTCTAAAGGGTTGACAAAAATTATGAGTATGAGACAATAGAACTGAATGAAATATAAGTTGGTAATCACTTTTCAAATGATTCTGCATTAAAAATTGTTATTCCGTCATTTTTGAGAAGACTATTTTAATGGTTGTATTTAATGATAATTTATTTTCTGTTGTGATTTTCAACTGTCATTTCTCTGTGAATGATTAATCATAGAATCTATATTTTTCGAGTCAGTGTTTGGTCTTTATTTAAAAAAAAAAAAAAAACCCTCAACTTTGTAAATAGTCAGAAATATAATGAGGGTTTTGAGTTCAGATTTTGGAGCGTGTAGTTTTGTAACTTTGTTGTAGGTCACCATTGTGAAAGCTTCCACAGAAAGCTAGTTGATTTTGCTGGCGCTGCTATTTTACATTTACACCTGTTTTTAGTCCAAAGGACAAGACATAAGATTCTAGTTTCCAAATGAATTCAATTTGAAATCAGTCTTGAGTTATAACTTTCTTCGCTACTCCAGTTTCCTCAACAAATTCTGGGGCGTGTGAGTGGTCGCCTGTCAATAGATCGTGGTACCATAACTCTCATATTTGTTAATTCTGAGCTTTTGAACAATGTATGATCAGTAATGCTAAATGTGCGAAAGCTTTACCAATAGTCATTTTGGTTTTCACAGGTGTGCAACGATTTCTCGCATAATAGCATGATTTTACGTCTCTGGAGTCGACCAAAGTCATGAAGTTCTGAGGCTCTAACTGAGAGCCATTCAGTGTCCTTGTGAGAGTCCTTAAACAAGTCTTTACTCATCTACACACTGCTTTGAAGAAGGTCACCGTTTTGCATCGTAATACCGCCATAAAAGTCAGTGGAGAAAAAGATGAATGAAATATGAAGAACTCAACTTTCCATATAAACAGGTTCTAAGATGCTAAAAGTCTTTTATGGACTGGTACCTTTGTGAAAACCGCTCAATTCCACTTTTGATGACCATAAATTCATCTATATCATTAATAAATATTTAATTTGGTGATAAATATAAATCAATGCATTTTAATGGGTTCTGTGAAAAGAAGATCTGATGTTCATGAAAATCTTTAGGGACTTTGCTCTTGTTGATCACTATCTAAAAAAGGTGGCACTTGCCATGACTTGACTGTCCTCGTCTGACCAAGTGTGTCATGTCTGCGAGGCAAACTGGAGCGTCATTGCAGTCACCTTGTCACTTCGAATCGAGGGGCTTACAGGCACAGCTGCATCAATCCATACGTGTAATTATGGATCACAGGTCCATTTGGAATCAATCAAATAACCAATTCCCCTTTCATGTATCACACACTATAAGGGGAAAGATTCTGGGTAAACATTGTGAGGAAATCTAACTTAAAGTTTCATCAAGGTGAAGCTCAACCTAAAACATATTTTTTTGAGATTAAAAATGCCCAGTATCTTATTGTGGTGGCCAGAAGTTAGACTGAATGTTTATTCTAACCACAAACACATATTACACACGTTTCAATTTGTCTGATTATCAACACATCAAACAAACAACAAAAACATGTTTGCTCAGCCAAAGAAAGAATATCTCCTGCTATATGAGCATCTTGCCGCCCTGCAGAGGTGAGGGTGGTTTCCTCTTCGGTCCGTCCTCTCTCTACTTATATAAGGCGCAAAATAATCTACGATGTAATGTATCTGCAATGACCAAGTGAAAAACGAATGCAGTGTACTGTATGTATCCATGTTGAGCTGTAACAAGCCAACTGACTCATCCGTCATAATCACCACTTTTGCCTGACTTGCCTCTTCCTCGCGCACATGCATGTTTGAGGCGACTCTTGATCAATACATTGCACTAAATCTTGTTGATTTAGTGCAATGTATTGATCAAGAGAAACCTCACTCTTGTCATTGCACCCAATTTGTCTGTTCTCCAAAAAAAAAAAATAAAGTAAACGCACCACATAAGAAAGTGGCACAATAATGTTAAAAGCTATCAGGGGCCCGATAATTGCCCTGCTTATCTTTAGACCTTAAGAGGAGTGGAAGTGGAATCAATGCATGTCGTAAGTATCTGTTGAGCTTAATATTAAATTAAATTAAATTAAATTAAATTAAATTAAATTAAATTAAATTAAATTAAATTAAATTTTTACGAAATAATAACTGTTTAGTTGATTGAAAGTCTAAAATTTGTATGGGTCATTTCTAAGCGTGTGTCACTGGAGAGTAGGAAATAAAAATCCTGCATGCCCTTAAAATACAAGTACTGATTCGCATCTCATGTTAGATTAATCAGTAGCAAAGTCAAATTATCATTTGCCATTATATCTGGTGGATCAGTACTAATAGAGGTCCACGGGAGGAAGTGAAAGAGTAGTGAAATAAATACAACAAAATGTCCAAGAGTTGTGTGTGTGAATAAGTGTAAAAGGAACTTGTGAAGACATTGAATGAATGTGGAAAGTAGCCGTGCAACCAAATTAGACATACGTTCTGGCTTCTGATCTGCACCAGAAAGAGGAGCTTGGAGATCTGGGCGTTTGCCAGCAGCAGGACTCGTATATGCCACTAGTGGTGACCTGCTGAAGCTACGTGAAACAGTGTCCTCATTTTCTGTCATAAAAAAAAGTTCCATTGAAAAATGTGTTTAACTGAAATTGTAGTTTGAATAAAAATATTGTAGTGCACGTAGCACCATCTTGTGGCCACAGACAATGAGAACGCTGTTTCATGATGCTTTGTCAGTCCATCGCAGTCAAGGGCGCACAAGAGCAAGAACCAGGAATGCAGCAGGAAGGAACACAACAAATTAAAAGCTTTGGAATTGGCGATCTTTGAAATGAGTGAGTCCTTTATTTTCTCTACGTGTATCGTTGAACTTTCTGTGAGTGGACGGTTAGATCACTGAATGTGAAATGAGTACTGATATTTCAGACTTCTACATGCTATTCCGTCATTACTACGGTGTATTGCTTTCATATTTTCATGTGCAGTGCACTTGGATTTCACAGGACAGTGGACCGACTTTTGAAACATATCAAGGAAGCTCTTCCCTGCACACAATGACCTCCATCACGTCTCGTTTTATATGATAAATAGATTGTTTACTCTCCTCGGGGGCTCCGACCCTCATTAGGGCTCCTTCTTCATGTGAGCAGTCAATTATTAATCTTCATACTCACGGCCGTCTATTAGAATGCAGGGCTCGCTTTTCACAGGAAGGGCTGTGATGCCTTTGTGAATAGAGTTGAGAGAACAAATGGCTCAGATAAAGAAGAGTTTAGTCCTTTGAAAAAATTCAAACTCATCACGCTGACCCATGTTTGTTTCTGGGGACAGGAGATGGGCTCTTCTTTTCTCACTGACGGGTGGATTACAATGCAAGGCAAGGCAGACATGGACTCACAGGCATTTTGAAGATTCAAAGATAAATCTCAGGGCCTTATTGGACCACACTAAAAGTGATGACGGAGATCCTTCACCATGAGGCAACTGTTGAATGTTAAAACATTTTTATTTATTGGCCATCTATGCATGTTCTCCGCCTATTAGATGCCTGGTTTCAGTGTCAACAGAAGATATATACAAGGCTGCCTCCATTTTCCTCTTTTGTGCAAGAGGTACATCATCAACGCTTCTTCCACAGTCGTGGAATGTTTATTTTTGAGTTTCTTGTTGTCATAAACGTACGTACGAGTTCTGGTGTTTCACTGTGTGATGATTTTGCACTTGCTGCTGCAATTGTTATCTTCTGTTCAGAGAAGAATAAGGCAAGATGACTCACTGAGCAGATGCAATCACACCGCAATATCTTGCCAACATCTGTCCATTTTTATTTGGTCATGATAATCTTTGGTGACACGTCATACAAATTTGGATGCTGATCGTGTTTCCACGTCACTGTTGCACCTTCCCTTCACGCCGGGCTTCTTTGAAACGACAGCCGGTGGGTGAGTTCACAGGGTGTTTTCAAATGACGTCGATATCTGAGGGAGAGTCCACGCACGGGAGGGGACAGATAGTTTTTGACCTTGATCTTCCATCTCCACCCAAAGCTTCTGACCAGAGGTGTATGCGATATGTTATGATCTCAACATGGTCGCCACTTCTACACTACAGGTGAAGGTATAAGTGAAGACTGACAGGTAAATCTGGAGCTTCGCCCTCTACTCATACATCTGATAAATGTTTGGAGTGGACCAGTCCTGACGTCACGATGGCGGCGCGCACGGGTGCAGCGGCTCGTAGCTCTCCAACTTGGTGCTTATTTTTATTGTTTTTAGCACTTTCCTTGAGTGTACTTTTTGACATATGCGACGCCTTTACCACTTACAGTCGCCAGAGCCTAATCGACCTGGGTTTCCGACACAATCTCTGTGTTACTGGCGAATACCAAAGGACACAAAACATACCTACGGACATAGCGAGACCACCGGGGTCTCCGTGGACGGTCAGCCCGCCCAGCAGGCGCAAAAGGCGGCGGAGAGAGAGGAAGCAAAAGAGGGGATGCCGGTCGGGCTCCGATGCGAGGCTACGTAAACAACCACATCGACCAGCACTGCCGAGCCTCTTCCTCTCTAACGCCAGATCCATCACCCACAAAATGGACGAATTGGAGCTACAGATGGCAACTACGAGTTTCGTACGGAACTGCAGTATTATATTCATCACGGAGACGTGGCTAAACCCGCTGATCCCGGACGCTGCAGTCGAGCTCGCAGGACGCACGCTACACCGACACGATAGGAACAGAGACTCCGGTAAGAGCAGAGGAGGGGGGCTCTGTGTTTACGTGAACATCGAGTGGTGCTGTAACAGCAGGATCATTGACACACACTGTTCTCCTGATTTAGAGGTTCTGGCAGTCTCGTGCAGACCCTTCTATCTCCCGAGGGAGTTCACAGTCGTTATTGCGATCGCTGTTTACATCCCACCGCATGCTAACGTTAGCACAGCTCTTAGCCTTCTGCTTAATACCATAAACAAACAGCAGCTCGCCCATCCCGACGGGGTTGTTATTGTTGCCGGTGACTTCAACCAGGCGTGCCTAAAGTCTGTACTCCCGAAGTTCACCCAGTTTGTGAAATTTGCTACAAGAGGGGAAAATATTTTGGATCATGTCTACTCCAACATCAGGCATGCTTACAAAGCAGCACCCCTCCCCCACCTGGCCGGATCTGATCACCTTTGCATGTCCATCACCCCCACTTACACCCCCCTGCTGAGGCAAACAAAGCCTCAGTCAAAGACAATAAGAACCTGGCCTGAAGGAGCACTCTCTCAGCTGCAAGACTGCTTCTCCACAACTCTTTGCGACATATTCTCCAGCCATGACCTCCAGGAGTACACAGACACCGTACTCTCCTACACCAGGAACTGTGTTGACACTGTCACCGTCAACAAGAGGGTCAGGTTGTTTCCTAACCAGAAACCCTGGATGAACAGCGAAGTGCATTCCCTCCTGAAACACCGCAACACTGCCTTCAAGTCAGGAGATGGGGCAGCATATAGAGCAGCCAGGGCAGACCTGAAGAGAGGCATCAGGGAAGCCAAGGCAGCCTACAAGAGGAGGATTGAAGATCACTTCACTGACAACAACCCGAGAAGGATGTGGCAGGGACTGAATCACATAACCAACTTCAGGAGCAGCAACCATGGAACAGCTCGGACGGACATCTCGCTGGCAGAAGAGCTCAACCACTTTTTTGCCCGCTTTGAGACGGCCAGGCCCTCAGCTGACACACCACTCCCACCCACCCCCGGCACGGACACACTGACGCTTCAGGAGCATGAAGTGAGACGTGTGCTAAGGTCAGTGAACCCCAGGAAGGCGGCCGGCCCCGACGGAGTACCAGGCAAGGTACTCAGAGCATGTGCTGACCAGTTGAGTGGGGTTTTCACTGAAATCTTCAACCTGTCCCTATCAATGTCCACTGTCCCACCCTGCCTCAAAACCTCCACCATCATCCCCATCCCTAAAAAGTCAGCAGTGGACAGCCCAAACGACTACAGGCCTGTTGCACTTACGCCTGTAGTCATGAAGTGCTTTGAGAGACTGGTCTGTCAGCACATCAGGACTTGTCTGCCCCCCACTTTGGACCCCCACCAGTTTGCCTACAGACCAAACCGATCCACCGAGGACGCCATCACCATAGCACTCCATACCGCGCTGAGTCACCTGGAGCACCAGGGAAGCTACGTGAGGATGCTCTTCTTGGACTTCAGCTCAGCATTTAATCACATCATCCCGGAGATCCTGGTCCAGAAACTGTCCCACCTGGGCCTCTCCTTCCCCATCTGCCTGTGGGTCAAAGACTTTCTGACTGACCGCCCACAGTCGGTCAGACTTGGCCCCCACCTGTCCAGCACCATCACACTTAGCACTGGCTCCCCACAAGGATGTGTCCTGAGTCCCCTCCTGTTCACGCTCTACACATCCGACTGCTGCCCGACCCATCTCTCAAACACCATCATTAAGTTTGCGGATGACACCACCGTGGTTGGACTCATCTCAAGGGGCGATGAGTCTCATTACAGAGATGAGGTCAACAGACTGACTACATGGTGTTCAGTAAACAACCTTCAGCTGAACACCACAAAAACAAAAGAACTCATCCTGGACTTCAGGAAGGGCAGAGCGGACCCAGCCCCTCTCCACATCCACGGTGACTGTGTGGAGAGGGTCCACCACATGAGGTTCCTGGGCGTGCAGGTCTCGGATGATCTCTCCTGGTCTGCAAACACCACAGTGGTGGTGAAGAAGGCTCAGCAACGCCTCCACTTCCCGAGGGTGCTCAGGAGAAACAACCTGGAGGAGAGGCTGCTGGTCACCTTCTACAGAGCCGCCATAGAGAGCATCCTAACGTACTGCATCACAGCGTGGTATGCAGGGTGCTCAGCTGCAGACAGGAAAGCTCTACAGAGAGTCATCAACACAGCCCAGAAGATCACTGGCTGCTCTCTGCCCAGCCTGGAGGATATCGCCAACTCCCGCTACCTTAGCAGAGCCGGCAACATCATCAAGGACTCGTCCCACCCCAGTAACTCTCTGTTCGACCTGCTACCGTCAGGCAGACGGTACACAAAACCAGGACAAATAGACTCAGAGATAGCTTCTTCCCGAAAGCTATCTCAGTATTGAACAACAACAACAACACCAGATAAACAGCCTACAACTTTCATTGTTACTGACCACATCGTTCATAGTGCAATAAAGAGAAAAACAAAAAACAAAACAAAAAAAAAACTATGTGCAATAACAAACCACTGAAGTTTTACATCTGGATAAGTGCCACTTTCTATCATTACGCTCTTTTACTGCTGCTACTTGTGTATATACTTTTATTTAATTTTTAGTGCATGCTTGATTGTTTTTTTTTTATTTTTTTTTTTATATATTCTTTTGTACATTGTTTGCACCAAGGGAGTAGCGCTCAAATTTCGTTGTACACTGTACAAGGACAATAAAGGCTATTCTATTCTATTCTATTCTATTTATCAGCCTGGGCGGCTTCTCTCAGGAAGTGAGATTAAAAACCGTTAGTTGTGGAGCGATTTGACACAATTGAAATGCCTTTACTCTTTCTCATCATTCTCTGGGGTTCCTGTTGTCAACAATTGTTCCCTCCTCTGCAGTTCTTTGTCATTCTCCCTTTCTCTTTTGTTTTCCATCACAATTTTTTTTCTCTTTCTTTACGTTGCCCCATCTATTTCTTTTTGTGTCCCTCTCTCACCCGTCTCAGCGTTGCCAGCATATGTTTGAGCCTTTTTTTATTTAACGTCTGGTTTTGCCTTTTGTATTTGTCATCTCTGTCGCTTCAACCGGTGGAATTTGTAGCTGTCGGCTTTTCAGTCTGTTATTTCTCATGTGGAGTGTTGAAAGCTCCAATTTCTCAACCACAGACAAACTGGGAATGAAGACATCTGATGTCGATCTGATACAGTCACATCATTAGGTTTGTGTCTCAAAATAGTTTCTTGATCTGGAAGTCAAGCCGCAGCTGTATTAGGTCTGCAACAGTCCCCGCCCTCAGTGATTTGCCTTACAGTCGTATAGCGGAAAAGCTCCCCTGGAATCACTATCACAATCAGCAGCAAGGCTTGTACTTCCTAACCCAGAGGCAAGACATTGTGTCACAGAACTACTTCTGGAGGTCCCAATGCCACAGGACACCATAGTCCCTCAGGCATCCAGCGCCTCACTTAAAGATTGAGGTTACAAAATTATTGCATCAAGAACCTGGACACCGTCTGTGACAAGTAGATCTTATGGTCTCAGACATTATGGGGTCGGGTTGTGTTTTCAGTGTTCAGTAGGTTTCAAAATGACTTGAGATTCCATTGAAATAGCAATTGAAAGTAAACTATTGCAGAGTGGAGAGTGCCATCTAGAGGTGTCTGAAAATGAGGACACTGATTCATCAAGCTTCATCAGGTTCGCTATCACCTTGCTGTCTTTTCAAAAGAAATCTATTCCAGGTTAATTGGACACTCTAAAAAATTGTGCATGTTTGTGTGAATATTATTCACAATATTTGACTGACTTCCTGGTGAGAGTGATGAGTGCATTAAAGCCCGCAGTCTGAGATAATCGGCTCTCCTTTGTTCTGCTGATGGATTGGCTCTGTTCTTGAGTTACCACTTGGATGTGAGTGATTTAGCTGTTGGAGGAGTAAAGTGATTCATTGAATGAGAGCAATATAGAACACTGATTCACTGCCTCAGTAATAAGGGAGTCATCTGATGATCTTGCTGAACCAGTCCCACCAGCATGGGGACACAAAGGCCATCATTCATTTCACATTTTAGATTTCTCTTTCTGCACTTCCCATGAGTGGTTGCCCCACCAAGCCTGACAGCAAAAACAGTGAGAAACATGTTTGTGACTTTGATAGAGTCATGTTTCCCCCTATGTTTTCCTCTCTAATGGTACATGCTCACCAAATGTGACACTCGTGTCCAGCCCCACTGTGTCTTTCCTGCCTCTAAGGTCGTGTTAAAAATGTGGGTCAACCTGCTACGGGTGAGTCAAAGGTCAACATGGCAGTGTGGCGAGGCTGATTCGTAGCACGCTATCTACTGTGGAAGTTTTTCAAAAGCCAGTAAAAATTTGGTCACAGCTCACTAAGTCCTGAATTACAGAATTCTATGATCATCTTCTCTTTTCATCGCACTACTTATTATTTATGAATCTTCCTCTCTGCATACAATGGCTGGGCTGTGATTGGTTATTGGATTGCCGCAACTTGTCGCCAGAAACGTGTCTCTGAAAGCTGTGTTCCAGGGGGCCCAAACTTGTCGCACCCAAGCAAAGGAAACAATCTATTTATGACATAAAACTAGATGTGATGGAGGTCAAGTGTACCTTAAGAGTGACCCACGTGGCAGTTATTGTCACAAATGTTGACTTCCATGTCCAATTCAAAGCTTTGACTTTTGAAACCAGTCAGTGAATCGCAATGCAAACATCTCCATGCTTGGATAAAGGAGAGAAAAAAAACAGACCCTGAAAACCTTTAGGAAACACATCAGGACGACATCCACTCGAGTTATTTCCTGAAGTTTCCCACACCTGAGTCACGCCTGATTGTGCACTGAGAGGCTTTCATCGTGTCATTGGAACTTCCCATTAACGGTGTTTATATTGATGAATCCTCCAGTCATGTGGAACCCTGTTTACCCACAGTGCCACCAGATTCTGGGGTGCCATGGCAACACAGTAAGTGGGATAAATGACATCACAGCGACCTGTCTTCGCACAGCTGTAGGGCAGAGCGCCGGGGACAGAAAGACAGATGAATGAAAGTGAAGTGTTGTGGCACAGACGAGGATTGAAGACGGATGAGAGAGGGAAGGTACAAAGGAGATCAAGGGAGGAAGAGTGTAATGAAGATTTGGGGTACAGGAGTGAAGGGGGGAAGAGGGAGATGGATATCTTTTGAGATGAAACTGTAATAACCTCTCTGGGGAAATTAAAAGTTATTGCATAATTATCTACATGCCAAATTGGTGGCAGTGGTGCAATAGCATGTTATGAACTGAGCGGATGCCATCACAACCAAGCAGGTGCCCTCATACCTGTATTTAGCATGTGAGTATAATCCTCATCACAAATACCCCAGACGCTCAGTTCTGACTGTGGTACTTTCCCATCGAACACAAGAAAATGATCGCACCAGTTCAATCTGCCATTTGTTATCATTGTGATACTCCACTTCATCACACAACAGGGAACCTGATACACATTTTTTCTGCAGCTCAAGAACTTCACTTTACTAGATTTTAACACAGCTCGAATGAGACAGGAAGTTGAGGAAGGTAACAAAATAAAAGCATCTGCTTATCTTTAAATGTAAAGTCATCTCTCAAAGCCAAGAAATAAAACTCAGGTCCCTCTTTCTCCATCTTGTCACGATGCAAACTCCTTTTGGTGGAAAGGATTACACCTGAAAGTCCTTTAGTCTTTCAGGTGTAATCGATATGCTGCACCCAGCAGAGGACACGGGGGCTGGGAATGGCCAAGCAAGCAAGCAAGCAAGCAAGCACATGCCGGCACTGGAGTTGTGCGTTATTTTTCTTGCACAATGTGAAAATGTTATAGTCAGTAAAATACTGTTAAACAACTGAACATTTCTGCTGCCTGATTATTAAAAAAATGCAGCATGTGCACGGGAAAATGCTCTCCAGGGAAGCATGTTAAAAGCCGTCAACGCCATAAATGAAATACGATATTTAGAACACCAGTACTTGACGGAGCATGGAGAGTTTTCAGGACTCGTGAAAGAGAAGTCCTAGCGCCACTCGCCGGTCCAAGAGTGACATACAGTGCACACATTGCGCACACAGAGTCACCCGATGTCATCTGATGATAACTGTTTCAAACTAACGTTAAGGTGTGTTGCTAATCCTTGAAATTTACCTGTCCTTTTTTCCACTTCATTGTTTTTTGCTCTGTACTGTCAATCTTCTATCTAAGAAGGAATCTGAGGCTACTGTTCTGAGAATGAGCTACCGAAGCTTTATATAATAATTCATATTAATAATTAAATTATATTTATATTAAATATTTAATTATATAATAATATTAAATAAAACACATTTGTCCAGTTTAAAAAGATTTTTCTAACTTTAATACACAAAGGTTAAGTCTATTAACCTAATTTCTAATAAGTGTCCCCGGCCCTTCTGTATTTGTACGCAAGTGGCCCTCAGTGAAAAAAGTCTGGACATACCTGTTATATAGGATAAAACTAAACACAAAGACATCTCTGCCAGATGACGCGTTTGAGAAAAAGGTTCCATTTTCCAGTTTCCATTTTGTCTTTGATTTTTTTTTTTTTTTTTTAGAAGTGTCATGCATCATCAGACTGGCCCTTGTTATGAACAACTACGTTTGTGGTGGAATTTTTGGTCTTTGGTGCTTCACTGTGTGTTTAAAAGATGAACTATGAAGTCACACAATAGAATAAAATACAACTGTTGATAAATTACATCATAATAAAATATTAATGTTTCCACCCCACTTTTGATTATCTTTTTTCTCAAAAATCAAAATATTATATGTTCCACCTGACCCATAAGTTAAGGTTTTCTACACTTGTTTTATGTATCATGTGACTGTGATAAACATAAAATAATTGGAGAGAAATAAGCTCATTTTCAAGTTGATACAAATTTACAATATTTATGTGAGTGTGTTTTGATAGTGATGTGCTTTCCATTATATTTTCTGTTTGTAGTGTAGGTGTGTTGATCTTCATGCTGCTGAAGCTTCGTGAAGCCTCACTGTGCCCACTAGATGGCATTTTTTGTGATGGACTGGTGAAAGCTGAATCAGTGTTATTGGGTGTACCATTCCTCCTTGTTTTCAGAACTCTGAGTGCAGACTGAGCATGTCACATATCCTCAAGGTTGTTGCGACATTCTTGTTTGTTATCTTCAATGTTGTTGTCTACCCCTCCCGTCCAGTGATTAAAGTGCATGCTTGCCGAGAATTCTTCAGTGAGAGTGTCAACCTCATACTGTGAACTTGTGTTCTCAGTCTCTTTGCAAATATTTTTGAATATAATATTTTAATATTTGTAAAAGACTATTCTCTCTCCAAGATCTTTATTGTAGTCAGAAAAATCTACAACATCTTCTCCACAACATTTGGCTTAAGCTATTTATTTCAACCAAACCTGACATCAGCGTCACCTTCTGAGGATATTGGTAATTCCCATCATGCAGTGCACTTTGGTCACCTGGATGAACAAATAAACGGTACCTCTCTTCAGTTTCTTTACTTTGAAGCGGATTGATGAGCCACGAGTCATGAAGTGACACCTTCTTCTCCCTGCTGGTGTCATTCCAATAAAGAGCTTTTTATTGCTTCCAAAGGAAACTGCAGCGGGGTGCTGCGTGTCCCTGTAACTCATCAAAAATGCACTTTATTTGTATAAGTAACATACAGTGTGACAGCAAACCCATGTCGCAAAAGATTACATCCCATTAAATCTGAGTGTTCAATTTGCCGTTAAATGTATTATTTCACGAGAGCTGATAATGATCGCCTGACATGGAGCCAAATCCATTACCCATCAGCCTCCCAAGATGTAAAGCGGATATCAGCACACATCACTGCAAGAGAATCCTTCACCTTGGCGGTCTCCTAACCGTGAACAGGTAATGGATACACATGCAGGTGAATGCACTGTGAGTCAGTTCATAAAGAATTCACACACAAACACCTCAGAGTCTGTTAATGTTGCAGACAAAGGGGATGCCGATCGATCATTGGCAAGGCCAGACACCAGAAAAGCACTATAGTCAGGAAATAATACCTGCCGCCCTCCCTCTCTCTTGCACACACACATTCAAACTGACGCTGAGCTAAACGCTGATGGAAGCCCAGTATGAAGGTGAAAGCTCTGTGATTAGAAAGCTCTGATGAACAAGGAAACATTGTGAGATATTTTGCTGGCACTTAGCAGCTTACAAGCTCTGAGGCTCATTTATCTCCAAGTGTTAGTGGTCTTCCTGGGGTCTAATAGAACATATCAAGGCAAGTGGAGGACAGCCAGGTTGGCACGGGCGTCAGCTCCGTATCACAGATCCTCACAGTGACGCAGAATGAAACACTAAAGAACCAGCTGGACGATTAGCAATGAAAACCTCTCAGGAGCATTCAAGTTTTTATGCTTTTACCATCTCACTCTGATCAAAGTTGATTGACCTGAGCACAGCAAATCCATGCAGATACTTGAAGGAGTGCAACAAGAGGAAGAATATCCCGGATGTGGACTGGATAGAAAACGCTAACAGATGAGTAAGGTGTTCTTCGCACTGAGCTTAGCAAATAACTTAGACTGTTATTGGCTCTCTAGGCATTAACACTCATTCAAATTGTTTTCAGTGACTCGGGCAGCACGTACAAGGGACAAATTGTCACTCCCTTCACCTTCACTAGCATCAATGTTATAATTCCAAGTACTTTCATCTACTTGTCATTCTTCGGACCTGCGACTGAATGAACACAAGAAGAGAAGAGAACTCAATCCCTTACATGATGAAGAGTAGGTCTACGCTCAGTGGATCAGTCGACTGCAAGTTCACACCCAGCATGACTTGGCAACACTTGTCGTGCTAGTAGTTGCAAGGAACCAGCGACCAAGGCAGCTTTCCCCGCCTCTCAAGTCTTGTAGTTGAATCTGCTAACTAAAATTAGAGGTGCATCAACATAGCGGGTCGTAGAGGCAGTGTGAAGTGTGACCGTACTCTGTTGCCTCTCAAAACTAACACAGTTTGACAAGAGAGACGGGTGGGGTTTAGTGATGAGGTACAAAATAGTACACACCTTGCAAAGTGATGCCCAATGACATGGGGCAGGATTGAGCCTTTTGTGGTCGAAGTTGGCTGTTTGGTTCCGGCTGCCTCATTTGCAAACTTATCGTGGACTGAGTGGTGATGGTTATTTAGAGGTTCCTCCGTCAAATATGAGTCAGAGGGTTGGACTTGGATCACACACAGGACACCTTTGGATCACTCAGAGTGTGGTGTGAATCCAAAATGCAAATGGTAGCTACAATTAAAAGTCAATTGAAAAAGAACAAACCAGCGACGATGAATACTGTGTATCATCAGTCTGTCGTGGCACGCCTGTCTGTGGATCTGGAGCTTGTTCCAGCACCCACGTGTGAACTTGACCATTCTCAGCTGAGCATAAGCGAAGCAACTTTATTGGTCTGAAAATAATCCCAGCACATTGTACACTGAGACTGGATTCATTTAGCCAGCGTGTTCACTGGCTGGACTCACCACAAACAAGCTGAATAGAAGTTCACAGCGTGAGCAGAACCATAACCGGATCCAATTGGCCTGTAATAGGGAGCGACACGACTAGGCAGTGACATTTGTGCTCACACACACACACACTGATGGCTTTATTAAGAGCCTAGTTCCACAAGGTTTCTTTTGGAAAAAAGTGTACTGCACATCAAGTGAGTTAGCATGCATAGCCTCACAGGAGAAATGAGAGACTAACAAGCAGTGAACCAGAACAGAAACACCCTGCTGTTCCATCTGTGGCTGTAATTTCGCTTGTGCGCCAGGAAGCACCAGTTTCATAATTACCGTTCATTCATTTATTTTGCCACAAGACCTCTGAAGAGAGCTGAGCTTTTTGGTGACAAAATAATATCTTGAACTGTGCCTATGCATTTGTCATGTTTAGGAATAAAAGGGGGGCAACTCTGCCCCAACTGAGTGAAAATAAATCTCCCTTTCTAGTATCACTGCTTTTAAATTCAAGAGTGGAAAGACAGATCAAACATGCTCCAAGTTTAACAGACTATTATTTTTTCTATATTTAGTAGGGCATTTGCATGAAAGAGAATTTGTAGATGAATGGAGTTTAACATTGTCTCCTTGTGAATGCTGCAGTTTTATGTGAGTGATCAGTGGACACTACTCTTTGTGTGAAAGAGGAGCCTACTTTTCCTCGCCATGTTGCTCTCAACCCTCATCCCTGGGAGATGTGTAGATAGGTCAGCCAGGAGTCCCAACCTATCACCCCCATGACTTCTTCTTCGGCGTCGGTTTCAGGACCAAGTCTACTGTACCAAAGCAAAGATCTTGGAAGAGTTAGAAGGGCAAAAAGGCTAAGTCTCCCATCCGTCAAGAACAGGGGTTCTTAATCTTTATGATCTCAGAGCCCACCTCTTCCAGAACAAATGTGCCCATTCAAGTAACAGAACTGATTCATTACTCTTCATGTCATATGTGTTCAATAACCATATTTAATCTACTTACACATAAACAAACCAAAACCTTGTGAAATGACATGAAACCATGTGATCATTGCAAAAATATATTTGTCATCGAAACGTCCAACCAGCAGCAGGTGCAAGTCATGTTCATCAAATTTCATAGAGAAAAAAAAAAAAAATGCACTTGAGACAGACTGTTGAGAAAATAAATAAAATTGTACGTCATGAATAAAATTCTGAATAAAATCAATATAATAAAACAATGTTAAAATATCAAACAAAATAATATATTTTATTTTCAAATCAGTAAAGTGTAAATGAAAGAATTTTCTAATTAATTTTAAAAACTGCTTCGACAGTTGCTTTCATGAACAGTTTTTACTCTTGTGGAGGTGGCACCGCTTTCTTAATCTTTTTTTTTTTTTTTTTTCTTTTCAAAACTTCTCCATACTTGGTAACTATCACAAATTTGCAGATGTCTAGTAAATACAATGACACACTACTGTCACCATATGTGGCAAATGCATTTAAGTTGAACGTCTCGCAGCCCTCACGGCCCAGAGGTGCAAAACAAAAACCTTTTAGTGCCCCTCCAGGAGGTAATCGTGGCCCATGGTTGAGAATTGCTCTAGAATTCCTGGTGAAAACCATATGACTCGTAAAGCTTGTGGCAACATCTGGAGACCAAATCAAATTTTAAAAAAGGCACCGCCAGAGTAGCTCAAAGGTCAGCACTCCGGTCCTCCAAAGACCAGTGCAGGTTTTTGTTCCAACTATTCAGGCTCATAGTTTAACCAATGGGGTTTCAACTGAGACAAGCGACACCAGACTGACTGAATCAACTGATTCTTAAGACATCTGATCAACCCATCCTCACTCCTAGAATGTATTGATGTCGGGAAAGCCGACTCTTGCATCCTATACAGCTCTCAGCGTAGAATGTTACACATAGGAGTTTCAATGAACTGAAACGTTTTCCTGCCAGAGTGTTCCAGGAGGGGGTCACGGATCCATATATAAGTAATTCCAGATGCAGCTTGCACATCACAGAGGAACAACGCAGGGAGACTGGGAGATGTAGCTCTATTCACTGAACTTATCTGGATGTCAGTTGCTCACCTCAGTGATGGTACTGATAGTCACTGTGACTAAAGCAGTTTTATGGGCTTTAAATAGCAATTTGGCATATTTTTCAACATAGAATGAAAGGAACACCATGCCATAGCTGATCCTAACGCCAACCTCCCTCTTTTTTTCCATGTGTCGTGCTGCCAATGCGTCAACACCCAATGTTAAAGGCCGCCTCTTTCGCCTGCATAGGACGCAAAACTTTCCTCAACATCAATAATGTCTTCTTGACTGGGTGAAACAAAAACCACCACCCACTGCTCCACCCTTGGTCCAACTCTGGCTCTGGCCTCCTCGATATGGTTGAATGTCACTTTCCATCTCTGAATATTAAACAAACGAGGGTCAGTAATTTATCTTTCCAGACTCCTCAGGGATTGCGCTGAGTGTATATAAACGTTAATATTGTGTCAATTCTTTCCTCAGCATTTATGGAGCAAATTGCCATAAGTGATACAACTTAACCAGCTTTGCTTCACAGTGATATTGTTTCTCACTGAGATAATTGAATCCAATCTCCTGTGTGTAATAGAGTTGAAATATGACATCCATTGTTCCGGCCCTGCGCCCAAAAAATGAGGATAGAATGTCAGCTTGCGTCGTAACAAACAGTAATTGAATCCTTCCAAACGTCTGCTTGTGAACATGATTGTAAATAGATGTTGTCAACAACTTGCGTTGTGTTTCCCGTGTTTTTTTTCTTTTCTTTTTTTCCCGAGATATTGTTCTTGATCCCTCTGTAAGTTTCCTTTCCATATACATACCCCTGAGCCAGGCACATCAGAGGACCGTATTTACATAGTTTCGATGCAATTTTCTTTCAAACTCAGCGTGACATTTTGGGATTTCCTGTGGCAAGACTTTAGGACGAACTGAAGCGCCAATTCACATCCTTGATGTGCAGGTGACCTTAAAGTCATCAAAACACAGACAGAATCTCCATTTTATTTTTGTTCTTTTGGAACAATATTTGCATGTTGGTGGAACTTCGAGGGCACTGCATAATTCTGCTTTTCTCTGTGTGCCGAAAAAAAACCCAGCCACCTCCCTTCAATCCTGAATGGAATTTCAAAGCAAGAGCACTGAATGCCTGTGGCCAACAGGTATATGGCAAACTGCAACATCATTTTCACCTTGGTAACACATCATGGTGTGATGGCACTAGGTTGTTGACAAATACTTCAGAAACCTCAGTCATAGTCAATGGGACACGATATGAGTGTGTGGTCATTCAAGGTTAATTATAGAAGGTCATTACAAATTTAAAAGAAAGCAACCGTCATAATAAGATTTATTTTAATGAAGTATGAGTCTAGTCAAAAAATCATAAGTCAACCATATCTCAGTAAAATGTTAAAATGTTACTGTATGTTCTCGTCTAAGAAAATGACTGGCAGCTCTGCTTTCACTTTTGAGGTTGAGTGTGGACACAGCGTGACACTTAACTAGAGTTAATAAATCCCGTTGGGCGATTGTTGGAAGGTACCTTTCACCTTTGCACCTTCTTCTGCCGCTTATCCGGGGTCGGGTCGCGGAGGCAGCATTCGGAGCACGGAACTTCCCAAACTTCCCGATCCGCACAAACCTCCTCCAGCTCCTCCCGGGGGATCAGACCGGAGACACAATCTCTCCAGCGAGTCCCGGGTCTTCCCCGGGGTCTCCTCCCGGTAGGACATGCCTGGAACACCTCCCCAGGGAGGCATCTCAGCCGCTTGTATCCGCTATCTCATCCTTTTGGTCATTACCCAAAGCTCGTGACCACAGGTGAAGGTGGGAATGTAGATCAATCGGTAAATCGAGAGCTTCGTCTTGTGACTCAGCTCCCTCTTCACCACGACAGTCCGATACAGCGACCACATCACTGCTGCCGCTGCACCAACCCGTCCTACCTAACGTATACCACATTCTCCGAAGTGTCCTCAAAGGTACTGCTGGGTAGGATAGCATCCCAAAAGCAAAGCTTGCATGGAGATATCCAACAGCGAAGCACCGTAGAGGACTTCACACCCTGAATGAAAAGGGCCCTTTAATGAGGTGCGACTACATTTCATGTCTTGTACTGTTTCATTGCCAGCTGTAAATGGCTGCATAATATTGCTTTACTTTTCAAGACAGAAATGTGAAATCCTTCCAGGCAGCTTGTGGCACAAGTCAAGTTCAAGGCTCAATGTTTTGCGAAACGATAGGTCTAATTAAAGGTGGTGCAGCAAGAAAAAAAAGATGGGAGTAATTCACGAAGAAACACAATAAAGCAAAGGTTGCGCTTTATTAGCAGTCTCATTAGTCCATTACCCTTTAGGTTTGAGATCTTTCGTCACCTCAACTTTAGTTGATGGCTTTGCAAAGAGGCTTTTCATGTTAGCCGTTTGATTGAAAAGGTATTGGTATTTGTTATGTGTAGCCAGATGCTAGCAGCTAATGTCGTATCAATTAATCCTGAAACCTTTTTTGATCAATATTTTTCATTCATTGAAGCCTGAACGGAGTGGCCTCGAATTTGCAGAGGACTGCAGGATAGTGCAGAGTTGTTGTTTTTCCTGTTTTGACGGGGCGTTTTTAGAATTAACTTGATCACAATACATTTTTTAAATGTCATTTTGATCTGACGCTAGTCCATTGGCATTTGGGATTCAAACAAACCAACAAACAAACGGGCTGGATTGGGCTGCTTAAAGTAAACATAATGTAATGTATGTGACTGTAATATGACTGTGATACTGGATAGTCATCTCCGCTGCTTCAAATGTACATCTGTTTTTTCACAATGTTCATGGATATTTAATATATTCCCTGAGTATTGCGCTTTATTTACTGACAGTCTAAAGGGTCAGTGTCGGCAGACGTATTGACAAAAACTGAACTGACAGCAGGTAAAGGCGAGGACAGAAGGTCAATTCAGTGTTATTTCTCTTTTTGAAACTGCTCTGAATACAGGTGTTCTAATGAATTTAGAAAAAGGGCGCTGCTTTGCCAAAAACAAGAAGTCAATTTTGTTGTTTTCCCCGCAACTCAGACGGGTTGGCAGATTGAGTGCTAAGTGTCGACGGTTGGGCATGTAGTGGGAGGCGTTGTTCTCTCGGTGATTCAACTCTCACCCCAGATGGCTTCAGTGCAAACCTGACTCTGTCAGAAACCACACAAATCTCTTCATCTTCCTCCAGGCGTCGTGGCTCCTCAGCTGGCTCCAGACATTCCACTCACAACGTAAAAGGCTGGAGCTCAACTCGTGACCTTGTTTGTCGTCCCTGCTCTCCTCCCCTGTCACTCCCGATGAGGCAAAGAGAGAGCTACAAGTGAGCTGAGGGACCAAAGAGCCTTGGGTGTCACCTTCTGGACAGCAGCAGCTTGGGAGGCGAGTTGTTTGCCCAAATGAGGGTTTCATTACATTCAATTACTGTATATGCTGTTGAAATTAAGGGTCAGGCTTTTAGCTCGGGGGGGCGTCTGGGCATTCCGTGGACGCCCTTTCAAACTCACGCCCATTTCTTTTTCAGACGACGCCATCCATTTGTAATCCGTGCCTGCATAATGCCTCAATCATAGTCTCATCATATTTTCGGGAAAATTAAGTTTCCGTGCCGTTTTTGCAGAATATGATAAATTCCCTGCGTCTCAGCCCTCCACCGGCACCGGAACCTTGGCCATCGCAGATGCCAAATGTCGCAGTTATTCACAACTGGCGATTTGCAACACTCGCATTTTCATTGGTCAATGCAGCAGTCTTTTCATCGGATGAGCCACATGGCGACAGCGCAACTCCCCAGCACAGTACACACATAGCGAGAACTGCTCTCTTTTTTTTTTTTTTTTTTTTAGTAGACAGCATTCGTCCTGGTGTGTTGTGGAGGGGAATGGGCTGGGGAAGGAGTTATGGGTTGGGGCAAGTGGGCGAGGCTATGGACACCCTGTTTCAAAATCCTAGCTAAAAGCCTGTTAAGGGTGCATTCCAGTTGCTCCATGATCCATGCTCAGTGTATACTTTTTAAGTCCTAGAACCCTCTCCTGGAAGTTCAACTTTTGACTCAATGAAATACAATTCTACAAATGTGTGTTTCATCTTCATCAGTGTTGGGGTGTTTTCTGTTGCTTGATGTGAGTTCACTTTGAGTCTATAAAAACACCTCACCCTCATCGCCAGTCCAAACACTTAGGCCATGTATGTGCACTACATTAGTAGAGTTGTATAAAGAAGTAAGAAAGAAGTGGCTTGATCAAAGATTGAAATGGAAAAATAAATAAATATTGGGTTTGATGAAATCAAATTTGATAAGGTTATTTAAATGGAAATGTACAAAACACTTGATTATGATAAGCATTTCATGTACAATTTCTAGAAATGTATTTTAATAATAAAAAAAATGAAACGAAAGAAAAAGGTGTGATCACTCTATAACCCTGGGACAAATTCTGAGAAACTAATTTGGACTTCTTGGAAGCTTCCTCCACATTGACACTCTGCCGTTAGACAGTAATCACAAACAAAACAATTGTAGGCTCACACTTTGGAGGCTTTTCAGGTGCACAGGGAGGAAATGAAATGTAAGATTTGTTGGCTTTTCAGTTACAGTTTCTGTTTGCGAGTCAGCGGAGACTTCATACTCTGAGATGAGAGAATGAAGAAATGATGTGTGACGCAGAGGAGAGGGTTGAGTGTCAGCAGAAACTCACAATTGTGCTGACAGAAGTGTTTTTGGAAGCCAAAGTCTGACAGTTTTTTTTAGCATTTCCTCATGTAAGGTTAACCATGTCAAACAGTAGTTGAAGTGAGGTAACATGGCCGCCTCAATGAAGAAAGTCACAGATTGATATGGTCTTCAAACATAGGTTGAAATAGATTAGATGGCCTTCATTTGACCCACAGTGGGGAAATTCGAAATGTCACAGCAGCCAATGACAACAAAGAAACTCACATATGGTCATCAATAAATCCATCATCATGTCGCAACTGTTCCATCGTGCAACAAGGGAAGGGTGTATCAGCCTGCTACTGAAGGTGCTGCCAAGTATAGTCAGGGTGTCCTGGAGGGTGTGAGGCAGGATGGCCATCATGGATGACAGCTTGGCCACAGTCCTCCTATCTCCACCCTCGTCCACTGAGTCTAGAGAGCAGCCCACGACTGAGCTGACCCTCTTCACCAGTCTGCCCAGCCTCTTTCTGTCTCTGCCCGCAGAGTGGTAGATAGTCCTCAGAAGTGTTCCCTGTGCTTCTCAAAGGACCTGAGCAGTCTCCTGAGCAGAAATAGCCTGCTCTGCTCTCCACCACCAGCTCCTTGGTTTTACCCGCGTTGATCTGAAGGGTGTTTCTCAGGCACCAGTCCACAAAGCCCTAAGTCAGCTCCATGTGCTCTAAAGAAGAGTACAAGGAGATTTAAGCGCTTCACTCCAAAGCCTTTACAATTTCATTGCCATTGAAGCTGGAATCATTCAGTTGATACTTTGAATGTCCAATTCATAATATCTGACACACTAGCTGTGAGTTCAAAGATGTATTCACTAAGACAGTGTCATGATATCGGAAGGAGGGACCGAAGTGCAGGAAGTGCTGGTCGATAGAAGGCACTCGAGATGAGCGTAATTTACAGAATTTAATCGATGAATGGAACAATGAGTGAGACAGACAAATAATGTGAACAAAAAACACTGTAACCAAAACGCGGACAGGGAACTACACGCAGGGATTGGGGAAGAATCTAGAACACAAGAAAGGCGAATTAGAATTCAAGCCTGAAAAATGGGAGAACAGAAAAACGCACTCGGAGTTAAGCTCACGAGGTTCAATAAACAGAAAGTGCTCGGTGGTGGAAACACAGATGAGGAAATAACTACGTCGAAATCAACGAGAACTTGGAAGTCACGAAGTGCGAAGCAAACATCTGGCAACAGGGGCTGGCGTTGTCAGGTTCTTATCCTTGGGAGGCTTAATGAGAAATGAATGCCAGCTGTGCTGCCTGTGAAGCCGGAGAGAAGGAGTGAACAGGAAACGAGTACAACCGAGGGTAACAAAATAAAAGCATGACACATATTACGGAAAAGTACAACAATGAACGGACAAACAAAGTACGGACATGACAGACGGAGCAAGGTGTTGTTGTTCTTTAGCGTTCTACAAAACTTCACTGAAAGGTTTGCAGGGCTTTAGCCAACTAGAATACTCGTTTTGACAACCAACCACTACTGCTGCTTTTGAGACCACCTAACTTGAGAACGAGTTCAAGACCAAGACTGAGACCAAATCTATGAAAGCATTTCAGATTTTTGGCACTAATAAGAAAGTGTTGACATGACTACTTAAAATGTGCTTCTGGATTCTAAAGTCAGTTCGGTATCTGCTTTGGTCTTACTCACGTCCACCATTGTGAAGTGCTTCGAGAGAGTGGTTAAGGACCACATCATCTCCATACTCCCTCCATCATTCGACCCGTTCCAGTTCGCATGCCAGGCTAACCTCCACTGAGGATGCCATCTCCACTGCTCACCATCTGGGTCTGGAACACCTGGAGAAGAAGAAGACACATGTACTAGCTGCTGGACTTCCTCACGAACAGAACCCAGTCTGTATGAGAAGGCAGCAACATGTCCAGTGTCATCTCTCTGAACACCGGCTACCCCCAAGGTTGTGTTCTGAGCCCCCTGCTGTTCACCTTGATGACCCATGACTGTCGCCCCATGCACAGCAGCAACCACATCCTGAAATATGTAGACGACACAACAGTCGTGGCCTTCATTCAGGACAACAACAAACTGGCATACAGGGAGGAAGTGCAACATCTTGTGGACTGGTGCAAGATGAACAACCTGGTCCTGAATGTCAGCAAAACTAAAGAGATCATAGTGGACTTCAGGAGATCGAGACCCAGCCGCACACCCCTCCACATCAACGACACAGCTGTGGAAGTCATGAGCGCAACAAAGTACTTAGGGGTGCAAATCACCGACAACCTCAGCTGGTCTCTCCACATGTCCTCCCTGGTGAAGAAGGCACAGCAGCGCATGCACTACCTGGCAGGGAAGCAGACGGACCAGTAAATCAAGTATGTGCCTTTTGGCTCAGCTCTTTCTTCACCACGAGAAACCCAGTTCTTCTTGAGTTGATTTCACACATTATCTTTCCTTCTCTTGTCAGCAGAGGAGACATGTGAACATCTCCACCTTGGGAAGGATCCCTCCTGTGAGAACACATCTGCTGTTGCCATACACACCTCTGCCACACACATGGAATTTAATAAGGAAAATTGATTTTGCAGCAGCACTGGTCTCTAAGTGCTCAGAGGTGCTGTTTGCACCATAGAAAGATCAGTGATTTCCGCGTACCTTGCTTAAAATGCATGAGGTCACTTCTAAATTCGAAATGAGGCCAGCATCGAGACTGATTTATGAAGCAAACTCAGCAATTTTCTGAGCTCAAATCATGTCACCAATATCATAGAACTTGTCACATTTTTTTTTATTTTCAATAAAGTCCTGAAAATGCAGTGTTTGCATTGGAGCACTTTAAGGTGAATAAAGTGGCAGTTTTTCAGTGCTTTGATGTGACTAGGTTCAATATTTTGGCGGAGAAAGGCTTATTTGCCCTGAACAGTCCATATGTTGTGGGCCTTATAGTCCGCAATTTATGGCAGTCACTGGCTGTGGTTCCATGCAGCAAGTAGCCTGACTAAGGCAATAGCTCGATGAAGCCACTGAGTCTGAATGCATCATGTTCTTCGGCTTCACATGCAGTGCAGAGACAATCGAGCTATGAGTAGTTCACCACTGTGATCACAGAAACTCGCAGGTTTCTGAATAAAATGAAATATCTGAGAGATTGTGTTTTGTTTGTATTACAAGAATGATAGATGTGGAGGATCTATAGAGTCGCGCTCTTGTTCCCCGGCGTGAGCCCCAACTAACTTGGCAACCATGTTTGTTTCAGTGTCCCTTCCCTGTCCCTCTGCTGTACATTTTATGAACTTATCCATTAGGCTTTCTGCTAAATAATGTTTCATCAAACGTCAAGAATGAGTTCCACTGATTAGTTTCAACAGAGCAGTGAGCCAACTAATTCCATGATAGTAGTTGAGATTAAGACGTACAAATCACAACAGAGGCAAAGCGTGTTTGAGTCGAGACATTGATGTTTGACGACTCGAGGATTACATGATTATCCTAATGATCAGTGAAGCCACTGATAAGTCATTATCAAACCATGTATTTACATAAAACAGGCTCCCTGGTCTTATTGCAATATCAACAAAAGGCTGAATGAGCACCATAATGGGTCTCAGGCCTTTGGCAGGCTATTACCCACAAGAATGCGTGTGTGTTTTTTTAATAAGGCACACTCCCAAGATGTGCATTTCTGTCTGGATCTGGGAGACGAGGGGGCTGAAAAAGAGCGGAACACGACTTTGACAAACAGTTGTGAGTCATTTTATTTGAGCGTCATGAACTCGCGCGTCGTGCAGGTCAGAATTACCGACTCCTTTAAGACCCTTTGTGACAGAATAGGAAAATTCATGTGAAGTTAATTGTGTTTTAGGGTTATGAAAGTTACAATTCATGGTTGTTTATTCCAGTAAAATCTTTTATAAAGACACTCATTGTGAAGCCATGTTTGCATGTTCCCTAGTCAAATCAGATTGTTATCGTACATACACTGGAGATCAAAATTAGAGAACAATCTACAATTTACTAAATTTCAAGGTCACTGCATAATCATATTTGAAATGATCCAAGCAGGATTAAAAGAGCAATATTTTAAGTATATTTCAAGAGTTACATATATCCTGAAAGCAGGATACCTCCTAGTTATTGGTGTTAATCCGGCACCTGGTGCTAATTTCCTCGCTTACCTGACAATCCCTGTTTAACTGGCAACCAAACTTCCAGTTTCTCTGACACTGCAAGATGGTGAGCCGTTCTAAAGTGACCGAAACCCTTCGGCACCACGTTGTCCAACTGAAGGCCAACGGGATGACCCGGTCAGCCATAGCAAATCTGTGATTTCAAGAATATTGCATCTTTACAACACATCACAAACTCATTCAAGTCCTCCAAGAAGGCTGGTCGTCCACGAAAGACAAATGCAAGAGAGGACAGGATAATGCGGAGGATGTCAATGGGCAATCGTTTCAACACTGCAGCTGGGATTGCTCGCCAGTTCAGCGCTGAACACGGGAAAAATATGTCTCGTCTTACAGTGTCTCGACATTTAAGAGCATTTGGACTGAAAGCCCACTCTGCAGTGACCAAACCACCCATTAGAAGAAAGAATCAAAAGGCTCGACTAACCTTTGCTCCTCAGCGTGTTGTGTGGACAGAGGCGAACTAGTCCAAAGTTCACTTCAGTGATGAAAGTAAGTTGAATTTGTTTGGGTCTGATGGGAAACGGTTTGGCGAAAAACTGCGGACCCAAAGTGTGTGAAGAAGTCAGTGAAAGGTGGAGGAGGAAGTGTCATGGTTTGGGGCATGTTTTCTGCAGCAGGAGTTGAGCCTCTCATACAGTTACACGACCGAGTAAATGCAAACGTTCACAAGATCCTTCTTCAACAACATATATATAATAATAATAATAGCATAGTCAGCCGGCAGTGTTGATGCAGGACAATGCTCCCTGTCACACAGCAAAACAGGTGAAACAGTTCATTGAAACTGAAAACATTGAAATAATGAAATGGCCTGCCCATAGTTCTGATCTGAACCCAATAGAGAACCTCTGGAAAATCCCTGGTGACAAAGTTATGGCCAAGAAACCCACTACAGTCACTGAACTGTGGAAAAGTCTGGAAGAAGAGAGGACCGAAATCACACTAGAGCAGTGTGAGAGACTAGTGATGTCCTGTGGCCACAGATGCTGAAGTCATTCAAAGCAAAGGTCTGTACACTTCCTATTAATTGCTGACTGTTGTAACCTTCAGAAATTTTTTGTTGTGATCTTTTTTCATTTATGGTCGTTGTTCTCTAATTTTGATCATTGTGTTTTCTTCTAAACAACGTTTTTTGTTCAAATGCCTTGATTATTTCGTAAAAAAACTGTTTTACTTGCATGGTACAGCCATAATAAAAAAAAAAATATATATATATATATATATATATATATATATATATATATATATATATATATATATATATATATATATATATATATATATATATTTCAACTGTTGAGGAGTGACTTCATTCCAGAAAAAGGCAGTTCTTAATACATTTTTTTGATCTCCAGTGTACATGCATACAGACAAGTGAAGACAAATACCCATAAGGTATTATCAAATATCATGACAAATTTGCAAAATAAATAAATATTAGCAGTAAATAGACATATATATGACTCAGTATAAAGAAGCCCGACACACACACACGCACACACACACATTGAGGGGTGGAGAGGGTGAGACAGGTTGGCCACCATGACAGCAGCTTGGCCATAGTCCTCCTGTCCCCAACCTCCTCCATCGAGTCTACAGTGCAGCCCAGGACTGAGCTGGCCCTCTACACCAGTCTGTCCAGCCTCTTTCTTCAGCCTCTCCTGCACCCCAAAGGACCTCAGTCTCCAGAGCAGGAACAGTTTGTCCTGCCCTTTTATGAAAAGACCATACATGGTTTCCCTTCAATTCAGTTTGTTGTTCAGGTGCGCACCCAGGTAGATGGACGATGCCACCCTCTCTATATCAGTACCCAGGATGTTCACTGGTGCAGATGGAGAGTGTTGATGCCTGCAGAGGTTCACCATCAGCTCCTTGGTTTTACATGCATTGATCTGGAGGTGGTTTATTAGGCACCAGTCCACATAGTCCTGAGAGTCCCTAGACTCTCTACCATCTCCATCCTTAATGAGATCAACGATCACACAGTCAACAGACAAAGTCTGTAGGTGGCTGGATGGGGTGCTGTGGATGAAGTGGGCGTAGGTGGGCGTGGATGAGTCCAAATTCTTCATCAGATGAGATGTCTTTCGGGAAGGGGTCTTTGGCATCAGAACCAGGCAGAATGTCTTCCACAGCTGAGGGACGCTAACCTAAGATCAGGTTGAACATTTCCACGCAGCTGGTGCTCACAGGATTTTAGAAACCTGGAACTGATGCTGTCTGGACCTGGTGCTTTCTTTGCCTTGATCTTCCTCAGCTGGGTCCTCAACTGGGTGAGAGTCACATGCAGGCTGGTATGTGGAGAACGATGTTGGAGGGTGTGGGCTCAGAGGGACTTGGAGCACACAGTGGAGGCACACAAGACATTTGCCCACTGCACATTCTCCCCAATCCGAGTGTAACTGCAGTGCCGTTTCAGGCGGATCTGGTGTTGTTCTGCTGAGGCAACCCCTCCATCTTCTCACCGTACACTTTCTTCATGAATCGTCCTCCAGCACCATTCATTCTCTGTAAACAAAAACCCTCTTCTTCTCCTTCAGGAGAGCTGTGATGTCCGGTGTAATCCAGGGTTTGTGGTTTGCATAGCAACGAGATGCTCCTTGTGCTCATCCCTGACTCGGCTTAGTGTCGGAGCTACAATCTCCAAACTTACAGTTTTATATTTTATAACCAAAGATGACTAAAAAACACTTTCATTTGCCATAAAGTGTGATGATCCTGCTCTCATTGTTGCATCATCTCTACTGAGTACTTTTTATGTTGCAGGTGTTTTATAATGTTCCTGGTCATAGATTTTATGTCAATTATTTCATGCTTCTGGGGACAGAAAATAGTCAAATTACACTCATGATAAGACCTAGTGAGTGAGCTTAATGGGGCTGTTTGCCTGTGGCTTTCTTTCCTTTCTTAAATGCATGTTTGCTGAACTCAAACAGAAGTTTCGGATGCAAACGTGAGACCTTTGATGACGAGCAAGAACTTTTCTACATTTTGAATAGAGGGAGGTGTTTGGTCAATGGTAGGAGCCATTCATGACTGTTTGAAATTCAAAACAGTCATGAATGCGTGGCGTGAGACAAAAGCAAAGCAAATACTCCGATCTGTTTTTCAGAGCTCTCAGATTACTGTGAGTCCAATATTAAAGTCAAGATATCACTTCAGAAAATACATATAGAGTGTAGCAGCAAGGAAATCAGTTTCTGGTCGCATCCTGTTTGCAGCCGTGTCCAGAAACTGAGCTGGAGAAATGAGGAGACGTAGGTGTATGAGTGAGCTCTGGGGTTTAACACTGAAGTGCATCTCATCGAAGTTTTTCACTCCATTGTCAGTGAAAGCAAATCCCAGCGACTTCCCTGGCACCGAGGTTTGGGTCTGCGTGATGAGTGGTAACGTGTTGTCTGGTAATGTGTTATAGCTAAAAGAGAACATTACAGATGTTTAGTCAATTGGTAAAATGGGACCAATGTTATTAAAATGCTGAGTAAATATTGTGTAATTGTGTCTTTGTAAACGCTCCGAGAGCACAATGGACTCACAAGCAGAGATGAAGACAGGCTCGTCAGACGGGTCTTTAGTGTATCGGAGTCGGTCTCAATCCAATCATTGTTCGCCAGGAGCTTATGTCTGTTTATGTACTTTAGTGTCTGTTTTCTCTCCCCGTGGTGCTTTTGTTTGCATGTGTGTGCTGGGGTCTGTGTTGGAATGCCTCCCGAGGTGCAGGAGTGCGTGTGTGTACGCTAGAAAGCCGCGAACCTTTTTAGTGCTACACTGTTTGAGTGGGTTTTTAATTGTCTCACATCTTTATGAAGCACTTGACCTTCTCTGCTCCATCTTAATGACCAACATCCAGGGGTGCTTTGAAGGATGTGGGGGCCTTGGGCTTAGACACGTAATAATACCCAGCCTCATTCATTGTCTGATAATTATTATGGGTTTAAAAAAAAGGAATCAACTTTAAATGGTTGTGAATGCTTGTGAATGCGTCCACATTTTCTCAATTTATTTTGGCTATATGTCAGCGACTGAGTGCATTTGGACATGACACTGTTGTTGGTGTCAGGCAGTGAAACTTCACGTAATGCCTTTATGTAAAGGCAACCCAACCTCACTCCCATTGCGTGACATATTGTCGTTGGGAAAGTGGACTTTTGTGTCCTATACTGAAAAAAAAGACAGACTGAGGATGGGTTGGTAAAGGCTATGGTAAGTCAAATGACCTGATGAAGCTTCATGAAGCTTCATTTTCAGAGCTCAATAGGTGGCGCTCTAAGCTTCAAGATGATGCAAAGCTTGATTGAAGTTTTGTTGTTGTTTGTTAGGCTGCAGTTTCCTGAGGTTAGTTTAAAGAATGCCATCTTGTGGTCTCTGAAATGATTGTGTTTTGAGATAGTCAAATAAAATACCCATTCATTCATTCATTCATATATGCTTCATATAAGACACTTGAGTAACTTTGGCAGGAGAGGAACCAGACAAATCCAATTTGAGTAAGTGGGTTTCTCCAGGGGAAATAAGAAATAAATACACAATTCATTTAATACACAACAGGACACACATGCTTCTATTAGTGTTTTTATTCGCAAGTCAAATTATTGTCTGACGGCCAGTTTCTTGCTTTCAAACTCTCACCTGACTGTAGTTGACTGCCGTTATCTCAAACTAAAATTTGTGGTGGAAAAGTAATTTCTTTAGTGCAGAATAATTGGCAGGATTTGACACATATGTATTTATACAGTAATAAACGTGTAAATTTCCAGAGCGTGAAGTCGATTATGTCTAGCTGGAGGGCAGAAGAGCAGAACAGGAAGTGCAAATGACACTGATCTTCAGCTGCACAAACAGGCAGTTAATTTAGTCAAAGAAGTGGGAAGACGACGCCTCACCTGTGGCGGTATGTGCAAATATTGTTTACAACACGCTCCATCAGCTGAAATATTATCGTCTGCCTCGAAGGACAACTACACTGTCGGGAAATGACATTCCTCCCACTCCTCTCGTCGCAGGGAATTCAAATCCTTGTTGAGACTTTCAGGTATATGTTTTCTGCAGTCATTGGAGTGGCTTCACTGTCTGCTTCTTCATGTTCCAAACTTGCAGGACTTAAAAAACATATAGAGAAGAAGAAGGCACATTTTCTTGTCATGGTTTTGCTTTTAATCCCCAAATGACACAGTATATCTCTCACTCTCTCTCGCTCTCTCTCTCTCTCTCTCTCTATATATATATATATATTTTTTTTTTTCTTAAATACACAACAGATATAAAAAAAATAAACATTATCTGTATATGCAAGGTGTGCTTTTCCAAGTTGTGACTCACCGAAAACGGTGGCTGCCCTGAGACTTGAAGGTCATTAGTTCACTCCCATTTACAGATGTCATTGAGTCACGCAGATGCATGCAGTAAGTTAGAAGTTTTATGCGTTTACCTTGTCTGTCCAGCATGATGGCACTGTAGAGCAGATTTGAGTGCTTTGAGAAATTGTTAAAATAGGTTGTTTTTATTATTAGATTACTTTAATTTTCAACAAATCTATCTTATAACCGGTTCAGTAACGACACTTCTCGATGAATCTAGTCCACCGGATTAACTGTTGTGAACGGTGAGAAGCGGAGTGGAACCCAAGTGCAGTGATGAGGAATTTACAGGAGGCAACATGCGGAGCGAGTACAACCTTTAATATTTCACAGCAATAAAACCAGAGCAGAAAGCATCGCCGAAGCAGGAGAAAACAAAGCGGAGTCAAAATGTGCAAAAATGAGAGGGTCATCAAAACGGGAGAAGTCCACAGGCAAGAATAAGAGTCCAAACAGAAAGTGTCACTGAACTGGGAGATCAAACAAACGTAAATCTGGAAACAGGAAACACGTGGAAACAGAGGAATGAACAAAAACGCCAATTTACAACAAAGGGACAAGATGAGTAGATCTGGCACACGTCCTGGAGTCCAGGTGCTTATGAGCTGATGACGCTGATGAGATTATTAACTCCAGCCGTGTGCCATTAACCAGGAAACAGAACACAAAACGGAAGTTACAAAAACCAAAATAAAAGCGAATCATGACACTAACTTTCGATTCAGGGTTGTTAATGAGACAAACACAGCTCATGCAGTGGCACAAGCCACCCGTATTCTTCTCACATAACTGACTTAAAGACCCGCTGGACATCCACAGACTGTTAATCCTGGCAAACTCTGTGGAGTCGCTGACATCTGCTGCGGCTTTAGTAGAGTTTATTCCACACGCCGAATGGAAGAAATGAACTTTCACCTCTCTGTAACGTTCATATATTCAGTCAGTTGATTTCCTCCCCAAAAAGAGGAAATCTTAGACAAACGTAAGCAACCATCTGCTAAATGTTTCAAATAAAATGTGGATTATTCAGATTAGATATTTGTATTCAGACACTCTTTTATGATGCAATTTTAGCATCTGATTAATGCAAATCAAGGAATATATTTCATAAGAACTTGGGCTTTAAATTAATCTAAAACCTTGCAACACAACTCTCACGATTTGATAAAATCTTAGAGTTGCTGTGGAGGGTAGAAAGATTTTGCACCCAGTTTTAAGACCCTGACGCAGTTCTGCTCAGAACATTTAGCAGTTATTAAGAGCTAATGATGAGCACGCATCTGGCCAATAACCATAAAGCTCATGTCCCATAACTGCCAACGGCCATAGACACCTGGTCTGAGCACATCAGATCATGCATCTGCGTTCATTGTTTAACTGTCATGTAATTCCCATGCATCATGGCGTCATTCTTTTAGTTCATTTTGTTGTTCTTTTCGAGTCACTGGTATGGCGTTTTGTCCACCAATAGTATCTTTAAATTTAGTATTAATGAATTATATCCTGAAAATTCATGATAATTACAATACAAAATATAAATATAATAAAATAAATACTAATATATTTTATTTAAATGATTCAGCAGTTTCATCCATGATTTCCATGTGGATCGTGATGTGACTCATATGAATTAAGCTCGATCATTCGATTCCTCTGTCGCCAAGGTCATTGGAAGCTCTTCTGGAGGTACAGTGTAGTGTGTTCACGGTGTTGGAGAGTGTGCGTGTCCGAGAGCTGGGCAAGAATGGAGAGCATGAAGCTGCCAGGTACAATTCAGGACCACGGACAGCACTGAAACACGATTGAAACAGTCATAAAGAGGAAGCCTTTAGCTTGGATGTTTAAATTCTGACTCTAGTCGGTGTTTGTTTGAACCGGTTCCTTGTTTTACAAATGACCCAGAATTTTTTGGGATTGTTGGGTCACCCTAATTGCATCAGCGAGTCACATACACACCTTGCTACAATGTCAAACTGAAAAAAAAAAAAAACGTCCTTGTCGGGACATTGTAAGTTTTGCCATTGCCATAATGCTTTCACACTTAACTTGACCATTAAAAACAAATGACTAACCTTAACCAGGACTCAAACCAAACGTAAACCCAATTATAATGACCCAGTTATTTTGAAGTCTCTATGGCATTAATTTTTTTTTTTTTTAAATTAAATAAACATATTTTCTGAACTCGGTAGACAACAAAAGACATGCATATGTAATGGAAGATAACAACAGTTCAAGATGGCAGCTTTAGTATCACACTTAATCGTGACACAGATTTCTTTTAAAATCCCACTGACCTACAATACAACTTTCCGATGACCACATGATCATTACAGATGAAACACTGCTATCACACTGGCCATGCTGCAGAAATAAAGTCTGAAAACGAAGACAGACGGCTGAGGAGGAGCGGGACTGATATATTGGGACCCTCCAATGCGCCCAGAGGGACCATCAAGTGCCACACAGAGTGCAGCCTCTCTGGCTAATAGGCTGTTTTCACACTCACATTATGGAATAATAGTTGAAGTCGAGCAGCAGCTGCAGCAATTGAACGATGTTCAGCAAGACTGGAAAGTTGCCCTTAAGCGCGACTTGCGCCAGCTGTAAATTAAACCCGACATAATGTCTTCATGGAACGAGCCGAGGGTCTATTAAAAAGAGGTTCTGATGTCCTTCAAGTTGAAAGGTTTGAAGTAAAGAGTTTACATTTAGACAAGCTAATGTCTGGCTCATATTGGCTGGAAGGAATGTGAGGAACGTGTGAAGTGACATATCAGGTCTAAGAAAATGGAGTGACACTAAATGACAGGCTGGAGCAGCTCAGGAACTCTGAACAATACCAACTGGAATCCCCTGAGATGGCATCAGAATGGCGGGCCGCAGGTGAATAGCTCCAAGCAAGGATATTAATGCCATTGTGTTAGTCATTCAACATTATGACAGGAAAAGCACTCGCGAGCGAGCTTCACCGGGAATGCAAAGGAAATATTGCTCTCCCTCATTCAAGAATTTTTATGGCAGAACATGAAGCGTTTCTGCATCTGCTCACAATCGGACATAGGGACAGTTTCTCATCATTTGCATTGGGTTGAGGTGGATTCCAGTTTGGTAGTCCAAAACTGTTTGAATGGACCTTTCTGATATACATCCTGAGAGTTCAGACAGAGGAAGTGTGGTGCTGTCTGTAGAAGGCAGAAGCGTGGAGGTTTGTGAAGGACACATTCTGAAACTGCTTCATTTTTATTTATTTATTTGGAAAAATAACTTTTTTACACTTAAACTGAAGACACTGAATTTGTTAAGACTGAATTATTTATTGAGCTAGTCACTTCATTTATTTTATATGTAGCATACATACATTGTCAGTGAACCACTGCTTACTCCTGAAAAAGAAAATACAAAAAAGGGGCAGACATTCTGAGAACTGTTCTTCACACTGCTCATTTTCAATCCCTCAGCTGGTGATACATCTTTGGTGTAGGACGGAAATATATATTCATTCATTCATTCATTCGTATTTTGACATGTAAAAGTGTTACACTTTTTTCAGTGCATGTATGAATACATGGGGAACCTCTCTTGCTGGTGACAGTAAAGGAGAGAGGAGACTCCGTGGTGAAGCTTGAGTGATGAAGAATTGAGACTGTCAGTAAACAAGTGATGATTTGCAATATTGATGAAGACGTATCAGAAAATGTGGAGAAAATGTCTCACCCTGTGGTGCTGGCACGAGTGAGAAAAACAAAGCATTTTGAACAGATTTTTTAAAAGAAAGGAAAAGAGGCTGGAAATCCTCTTCATCTGTGTCAGATGACTGAGAATCCAATCTTATGTTGAGAATGGTGTTTATTTTATTTGTGTTTTATTTTTGAACCACGATTTCATCCAGTGTATTATTGAAATTCATCAAGTCTTTTTTTCTTTTTTTCTCAAGAGAGCACCCCCTGGAATCCCTTAAACTGTATTTCTTCAAACACTTATCACACAACCATTTGCCAGTAGCAAATAAGGAAACTCAAAATCAGTTTGAAATATTTTCACTTGTCTACATGTTAGCAAGAGACCAGCATGAAAATAAAATCCTACATTTTTCAAACTGCTCTTTCAAGATCACCCTCAGACGAGTGTGTTTTTGGGTCCAGGCTTGACCAATTAGCCTCCTTGAATTGAATTTTGTCCGTAAATTACAGATATCCAAAGAGTGGATTGCTAAAAAAATAAATGGATCCAGCTAATAACATTGGCAATATATACAAAGACCTTGCCAAACTCCTAAATCTGCTTTGTTTGCTGGCTAGTGCTCATATAAACACAAAGAGAAGTGCTCGACACCGACTTGGCCGACTCCGGATTCATTTAAACCAGCCGTCACTGCCAAGCCATTTGCAAGCTGACAAACATTTGCAGACTCGAGTCATTACCATATAGATGATTTCAATTGCTTGATTATTTCAGACTCATTTGAATGCAGAACAAGAGGCTCCCAAAAATTCATGAGTAGCACAAGAAGTTATGTTGGATTTGTTTGTTCATAATCAAGTTGGATTTTATGAACATCAAGTAGCAGCTGACATCTGTTGCCTTCCATTTCGTATCCCTGTTTAAAAGCAGGTTTTTCTACACTGTGTTTTTTAACTTTAGTGGTACTCAACTATATGTTTCACATTAGAAACAATACGATGCCACTGTCCTTTGCCAGGGGATCAGTTCCAGCCTAATACAGTAAAAAAAAAACAGTTAGTTAACCTTCTAGGGGCAGTACGACAGTCAACACAGCAGATCTTCAGGGCAGAATTGTAGCCCTCTATCTTCAGTGGAAGTACATTGAAGCAAAAAAATAATAATAATAATAAAATACAAGAAGATTTGGATGAGACCGTAACAGCTACCATCAACAGCTTCATCCAGTTGACAAATTTTCCCACTGTGTTGCTTCAATGCGCTTATAGCCACGACCATGATGTGCTGAGTGTGCCATTGTAGCACCTCATCGCATACCTTGCATGACTGACTGCACATGAACTGCTGAAGTCCTGTCTATTTCAATTTAGTTAGATGTGTACCAAATGATTTGAGAAAATCCTGAAAAAAAAATGCATATATATATATATATATTATCTAAAATTGCATGCACTGTTTTTCATGTCAAGACTGCATATCTCAAGCCCACATTCCAAATCTACAATGTAACAGTCCTCACATTTTTTGCTAACACAAAACAGATTTAATATTTTGCAATTGCATAAACAATGTTATGAAAGAGTTAAGGTCCCTGTTTTTCTACTGCAGTGAACCAAATGTTTTCAACCAACAATGCTTAAGTAGGTTACCGTTTGTCCCTTTATAGAGCGCATAATGGGTGTTGTGGGATTGGATCAGAGAGCAAGGCTGAGAATCTCTGGAGACTTCGGCGGCTCAACTGTTTATCAGAGAAACAAAGATGTGGAACAAAAAATAATTTACCGTACTGTACTGACTGTACGTTACGTAAACTGGCCTCATGTAGTCATCGTTGCAGAACAGCTGTCTGCATCATTCTTTTGTTGCTGACTTTTTAATTCCGAAGGCTGGAGATGGCAGTTTGTTTTGTATAGGTGCTATGTGGATGAAGAACTGAATCTCCTGTTCAACCAGCCCACATTGTTCTCTCCGACTAGTGAGTTAAAAATAAAATAGTGACGTCTAAAGGGTATTGATGTATCGCAGGACTATGAAGGTTAATTGCTGAGTTCTCTGACAGCGTTGACAGAGTGTGAATGCTACAGGCTTGGACTGAAGCCTGCCAGTAATCTCATAAAGGAAGAAATCGATGCAGATATCAGGTTTGTGCTTCTTCATCACAAAGTTGCTCATAGTGGCTGCGGTGATGGATGTCACCACCCGGGAGACATGCAGAGACGGGCCAAAACCTGATTATGGTCATGAATGAGTAGGGTAATTATATATTTTGAGGTTTTGGTTGATGTATGTTTGTGGTTATCTGCACTGTTTTCATGAAGGCAAGGACTGTATTCAATCTGAAACACTTTTAGAAAAAGCATTAAATCATGAACATGTGTCTGATCTGTTTGACTCAAGTATGTTTTAGCAGAAATATTACAGCAACTGGAGTGCCACATTGTCGGGCTTACGGTACAGCTGAACGGTACAGCTTACCTGCTGAAGCTTCTCTCTCTCTCTGAAGTCGGCATATCGTATTCAAGGTTTCTCCGGGACATTGTCTCAGTCACATTTATTATTTCAACTTTCAAAAGACACATTTCTAGGTCGCTCCAGCCCGAGAAGATCTATTCTTTCTAGGGGTAATGGCTTTATATAGAATTCAGTATTATTCTTCCTTTTGCTTCAATCTCATCTCAATATGGTTAAAAAATAGATAGGCAATTCACAAAAACAAGTAAGCAATTCTCTCTGACCTGGAATCCACTTCAGTCTTTATCTCTGAACTGGACTGTGCCAGATGGTGTCTCTAGCTGAGGCCAAATAAATTGATCATACTGTATGTGTTTGATAACAGCACCCGTATGCCATTACCAAAACTTTTATTGCCAGAGAATCATCTTCTGAAAGCTCTGGGTAAATTTAAGGCTGTTTTTATGTGGTAGTCTCTGCAGGAATTTCCAGGGTCCTTTCACTGCTTGGCCACAACAATGGGTATGGAGACTTTTTCCACCTGTGTTTATGGACACTAGTGGACACACGTTCCTACTGATTGTGGTGCAAAGACCACAGTGGACTGAGTGCTGAGGACGTCTGGAAGATTCTGGATCAATCGGACCGTTTTTTTTGCAGGAGAAACAGGCTTAGACCACACAATACAGATGTTCTCTTGGTAGTAGTGATCACCAATAAAAACAAGAATCATATGCATGCTGTGATCACATGACATCATGGACAAATGATTTTAATGCACAAAATGTTTATGTTAATTAAATAAAGTTATGGACACAGTGGAGGAAGAAAAAAAAACTTTCAGCTTTGATCGACACACTCTAAAGGGGGAGCACAGCCTGTTTTGCCAACAAGAAGAGTCAGTTGAAGTCCAATGGCTTTGGTTTTGCAGGGGCTCACCATACATGACTTCACTCTCAAGGCTTTAAGGAGGATGCAACATGAAGCCTCAGTTGAGGAGACCTCTGGAAGTCAACTGGTATATGTGCCAGGATTCTGCACATGGTGACAGGCTACTTCCGACATCCAGCTAAAATGTGCATAATCTATGTTACCAACCTGGTCACAAGGCAATTTGTTCGTTCTGTCATGAACATTTAATCTATTTCATTGCGCATGGGGAAACAAAAAACACATTTTTTTCATTCCAAGGCGAACAAAAACATGAATGTGGCTCCATTTGCAGCTCCTCTCGTTCCTGAAAGAACAAAAAAAAAAAATGCAGCTCCAATTGCGACAAATTCACATGCCTTTAAATCATACTGCTGCAATTTATTTGTGCTTCTCTGAGCCCTGTTACAACATTACAGCCACACGACTTACTGATTTCAACACCTGGGTTTGATTTTGGATCTTTATTCACCTACTCTCATTCCCGAGTGCTCTCCGCTCTCCAATGGATCAGCAACACAGACAAGAAACAGACTTCGAATTTTGAAGTCAGAGCAAAACAAAAAACACTCCTAATATGTATATGGTTTTTATTGGTTAAAATTTGTCTTAAACAGTTGAATGCAACACATTTTGGTGGTAATAAATGAAACTTATTGGCCATGCATGAGCATGCACACATGCACGGTCAACTCATTTTTAAGCAGGCGTTGTCAAAGGCCACTAAAGTGCTACACGCCGCTTCAAGGACCACAGGCGTATTATTTAATGGAGAGACAACAATGGTGATTATATGGACGAGTGGACGTACTTCTGACCAGGTAATTTGTGCGGCCTCAATGTTAATATAAATCATTTCCGTACTCTAGACCGATTGTATTTGTATCATGTTGTTTTAAGGTGTGAGGAACTCTGGTTTAAGTTTTGTCCCGTGCCAGTTAAGTGTGAGTTTTTTACCAATACTACTTTTAAATTTTTTGCAACGTGAGGACATTTTGGCCAGTCCTCACTTCTTCAACCCTCATTTCGGATGGAAAAAACTTAAGAGGAACTAGGTTATTATAATAAGACCTTAACAAGGTTAAGGTTAGCCATTTGTTTTGGATGGTTAAGCAAAGGATGAGAGGCTGGGGAAGGTGACGACCGTGTGTGTGTTTATACATGGGCTAGTTGAAGCACCTTAATATAACAGTTCTATAAGTTTCTGTGCAATAAAGGAGAGGTCCTCCAAGACTACCTCGGGGCCTAGAACATTAGCCACTTGAATGTTAAACAATCAAAGTCCAGACATGAGTGACGGTGAGGTGCAAGACATTCAGGTGGTCCTGAATTATTGCTAAAAGGTGAGGTCACCATCGGTGAGCAGCAGTATGGTTTCATGATAGAGTACCACAGATGTGGTGTTTACACTGTGGATGTGCATAGCAAGCTACAGAGAAAGGTCTGTGATCTGTGATTAGGTTAGTAGCCGTTGAGCTGTGATTCAGAGACCTGCCTACTGGTTAGAGACAGTAGCTCTGATACAGACAGGAAGCAGAGTAAGAAGTGGCTGAGTCAAAGATGAACAGGTTTTCATTGACTGGGAAGTACAAGATCAGAAACCAGTATATGAGAGAAAGACTCCACGTTTTGGTCACGTGGACAGGAGAGACAGAGAACACACTGGAATAGATTCCTTCCTTTCTTTTATAAATAGGTACAACCACATTACTGATCATTATTTTAAAATATTCACTCTTCACTCATGAATATCCATATGAATATGACCAATGGCCAATATGAATATCCACTGTTTGTCATCCCAGAGTGTATTCTTTTCTGATTTTATGATCTTTTTGATAGTATGCCATAATATGCATTAAAAGCGTCATGTTCCTTTTCTGTCCATCTGTTTTATATATCTGTTGAATTTCTATCCGCATGCTTTTATTTTGTGATCCTCCCTCGTTTCCGTTTCCTGCTTTTCCTCCATCTTTACAGGCATACGCAGCTGGCGCCAATTCCCTTCCTTGTGGATGTATTCTTCCCAAAAAGCTTCGAGAAGTCCTCATTAGTCATGTGACGCAGCGCCGCGCATGTGAAAACAATAATGGCTGCAATTGGTGACGGTCCAATATTCTCATAGAAATATTGTAGTGGCGTGCAAGCTATGTGGAGGCTCGACAACACTGTGCACGTCCAAAACGATCAATTCCAATCTGACGATACATCTTCAGAATGTGCAAGCATCGACCAAGCTCGTGTAAAAAGAGCCCGAAGCAGACGCTGCAGAGGTTTGATCGCCTGACGACACAGGATAGGCCACTGCAGTCAAAGAGCAGAAGCTTGACTTGGGAACGCCTGTTTGGTATGTTGTGGAAGACGTGCTACCTGTCGCAGCTGTGGAGTTGTCACTGCAGTTCATGTTTCCAGTTGGCAAAAAAAGAGTTACTTTCGCTACTTTGAACGTAATGGGTAACTTGAAGTAACAAAGTTACTTTTGAACAAGGTCACTACTAACTAAGTTAGTAACTTAGTTACAGTTACTAGAACGAGATTGAGATAAACATTCATTCATTTGTGATGAAATTTCATGAAAACAGACCAAATTGGCTCTTGTTACTAATTACTGCGCATGTTTCAGTTTTGTACACAAATAGTGTGCTCATGTCAATCAAGCTTCCCTGGATGTGTTATTGAGTGTAAAAGCATGGGTCAGTTTCCTGAAGTGTTTATCCCCAAGTTGCATCACACAACTGTCTTAAGACTGAATCCTGTACGTGTCCGCAACAAGCCGACATCATATCCACGGCCTCAAGCTGTCACTCACACTTCACCTTCAACATGGGGCTGCTCTTTCATGTAGAACAATGGACTCATACCTGACCAAATGACACAACACTTTAAATGTTCGCTCCTGAATCTTCCCCTTGTGTCCTCAAAGCTCCAGAGTTTAACTCATTTGCATATTGCTATTGTCTGTTGACTTTGAATGAAGAGAATTTGAGGTTGTATGTAAAAACAGCAACTCCCAATCTAGACCCATCATAAGTAGCATCAGCATGGCGCCCATGTTTGTAGTCCTTCAAACACATTTTTCCCAACACAGACCCTATTTTGTGAGCAGTGAAACATGACATGTGTCGTTTATACAGTTGGGCATGCCTTGATGATGTGTTGATTATGGACGCCCTTGAAGGTGAAGGCAACCTTGTAGTCCATACCCTTACCTGAGAGACAATGGAGGGGAACTGAGAGGAAATTATGTGGCAGTGGAAGTGGCTTGGACGACAATGTCCTAAAATCCCTTATTTACTCTCTGGGATGACAAACAGTGGAACTCTCCATAAATCACCTGTGATATAAGCTAAGAGGTTTTCGTGGACCGAAGATGTGTTGCAACAACTGTTGCATCCACCTGTGTAAAACCCCAAAAATCATGATGAGTGAACATTTAAAAATGATGTACTAGTTGTTGCACTCTCGCCTTGCAGCAAAAAGGTTGTGGGTTTGATCCCCGGGTCGAAGCACCTTTCTGCATGGAGTTCTCACGCTCTCCCTATGTGCACGTGGGTTTTCTCCCGGTTCTCCGGTTTCCTCCCACAGCCCAAAGACATGCTAACTAGGTAAATTGGATACTCTAAAATTGTCTATAGGTGTGCACATGTGTGTGCGTCCTGTGATGGAATGGTGACCAGTCCAGGGTGTATTCTCGCCTCTCGCCCCATGACTGCTGGGATAGGCTGCAGTAGCCCTGAACAGGACTAAGTGGTGGTTAATTGAAAACGTACGTATGTATGATCAACAGCAATGTGTCTGTGATTTATGAAGTAGTAAGTAGGAATCTGTACACACATTTATTGTTGTGCATCAACAGAGCTTCATTCCTCTCCTTTCCAGCTCGTACCTCTACAGCTTCTCCTCTCACTACGTCATTTGCCACCTCTTCAGGACCTGTATGTATCCAGGACCCAGAGACGTATAGGTGGGATCAGAGCCGACCCTTCTCACCCTCGTCTTTATTTTATTTTATTTTATTTTATTTTATTTTATTTTATTTTATTTTATTTTATTTTATTTTATTTTATTTTATTTTATTTTATTCCAAAGCACTTTCCTGGTTGGTGGGATCCCCATTGACCATGGCTCCACTTGAAACCTCCCCTGACTCCTACTGCACATCTCACCACTTTCTGTCCTCATAGTGGCTCTCACATGCTTCCTCTATTAACCACACTTCCTCTTGAACTACAAAGACTGTAACTCCTGACCTTCTCTGTAGCTTGCTATAAACGTCCACAGTGTAAACACCACATCTGTGGTACTCTGTCATGAAACCATACAGCTGCAGACTGATGGTGACCTCACCTTTTGGCAAAAATTCAAGAATACCTGAATGTCTTGCGCCTCACCATCACTCACGTCTGGACTTCTTTGATAACTTTTTTCAACCACATTCAAGAGGCCAATGTTCGAGGGCCTTTCCTTCATTGCACCCAAAGTTTGCACCAGTTATAGAAAGGTGCTTCAACTAACCCACGTATAAACACACACACACACACACACACACACACACACACATTAGTTTTTCTATCTCAATAACATAACGCATCCCCCAGCCTCTCATCCTTTACTTAACCATCCAAAACAAATGGATAACCTCAATCTTGACAAATTTCATTATAATAACCTCGTTTTTTTTCAGTTATTTCCCTTTAAAATGAGGGTTGAAGTAGTGTCCTCACTTTGCAAAAAGGTCCTTCGTATAAAAACTCATAACGCTTAACTGGCGCGAGATGAGCCTTAAGCCAGAGTTCATCACACTGTAAAATTGCACGATACAAATACAAAGCTCAACAATCGTAGTAGAGCACTAAAATAATTTAGATTAACATCAGGACCGCACAACTTACATGGTCAAAAGTACGTCCACTCGTCCAAATAGTCACGATCGTTGCTTGTCCATTAAATAATATGCCTATGGTCCTTGAAGCGGCGCTTAGCACTTGAGTGGCCCATGACGCCTGTTTAAAAATGAATGGCTGTGCCCCCACGCACGATGCAGTAGATTAAATGTTTGGGACAGCATGAATGAATTGCCTTGAGGACAGGTTGATATTACTGTTCTTAGTATTTCAGGAACTTTTAAAGACATTTTGGAAAATACCACAATATGGTGGGCAAGAGTATGACTGATCTACTGACCACAACTCAAATGCTACATCTCCCACTTATAAATCGCACCCAGAAAACGCTTGCTTCTCAGGTCTTATCTTATCCTCCACAGAGCGCTGTCGCTTTTCTGACATGCTGTCACTCCAGTTTTCTTTTGAAACTCTCGTGGTTACTCTCATTTTCCTCGCCATGTACCTGGTTCTACTGAAATATGGATGTATTAAGATGCCACATTAAGATTCATCATCTTTATGTTCCTCACTTTAGCCTCTATAGCCATTTGTCTCACTCAGTTCTCTGCAACATGAATTAGTGTTATAGTTCTCAACTTTCTTTTAACAAACTAATGTGGCTCTGTGCCACTCCCACAAGGGGGATGAGAAAGATCCAGATCAGTGAACATGAGTACCAGCGCTCACTCCCAGTCTTATCCGGTCTGTCTTGTCCCCTCCTCCCCCAGCTGGATCTCACCCTGGTGCTCAGGTGGTCCCGTGTTAAACCCCCTGCTTCACTTTGAAGTCATCCCAACTTTCTGCTCCCCCTCGGTCTTTCCTCCACTTCCCATCTTTTTTTATTGCCATTACTTTTTCATCCGACCTATTCTTTCATCTTGCAGTGTATTCCCTTTCTCCCCTTCCTTGGCTTTTATCACCTCTCAGAGTTTATTTCTTTCTACATCTCCTCTCATCTTCGTCACCTCTCATGCACCACGTATCCGGCCAGCTGTGCGCTCGTGCATCACTGAGAGCCCCCTGACCATGCCTGCTGTTTAACTGTCCCTCGGAGAGATCACCTGTGAGCCCAAAGCTTTGTGGGAAGAAGCAGAGCACTATTGAATTCTTGCCCAGAGATTACCTCGCTCTCTTTCTGAAGGTAACACTAGACTGCCAACCGCTTCATCGTTTAGGTTTTAGTTTTTCATTCACTGGACAACATGTTCAGGAACCTGCTGGCGTGTTGTAGGGAATACTTTTGAGTGTTACAAGAGATGCTCCCACAAAAGCCATGTTGCTGGTGTCCTCTTTTGAGTCGATTATTTCATGTCACAGATGACACGGTGCCACAAGGTTTTTTTGTCAGCTAAAAACATTTGTCTCCTGACACCTAGAGCACATTTGTTCTTGAAAACCATTTGTGTGTCACAAACTGTAGCACTACAATATGGAAGTGGGGATGAGGTGGCACCGGGCGCGTCAAAAACTAAAGATTAAACATCTGAACTCCAGCTAAGCCCCGATTTTCATATAACATATGCAGGAAAGAACAATTGATCAACTAGAAGAATGAAGCTGTGTTGCAGTCACTGCCATTCAAAGCAATACTCAAATTTGATATCACTATTTCAAAAGGTTGTAGCTTTAAATTGTGAATGTGACCCAGAGTTTGGGATGAAAATAAATGTACTCATCTAATTGGTACATTATGACGTCACGCAGTGGCGGCCATCGTGTGTTATATAACTACTACACGTTTATTTGATCCATTGAAGACAATCTAACTTATCTCTGAAGCAACATTGATGATGATGATGATGGTTGAGCATCATCCTTGTCATTGAACACCACTGCTTCATCTACGGCTATTAGCATTGTATTTTGGATTGCATGGGGCTTCTACTGCGTCTACCATGTCGGAAGCTATTTCCACGTATTCTTGCTACCTTCGTCAGTTTTGCTGCATAGTGTGCTACTTGTTGACTCACACTGACCGTAAATCCCAGCTACACTGCATGTGTGGAAAATCTTCATCAGTGGATGTATATTCCTCTTCAGAAGCTGAGTCGCTCTCTTGCTCTGTTTTTCTTCCTCTACCAACTTATAGCCTCCCCGGTCTCCTCTTTCAGGAGGCAGTTTTCAAACTGTATTTACTCCAAACTAAAACATGACCGCAAATGTTGCTCGCTATCTCCCGCTATCTGCCTGTGCAAAGTGGAAACGGCATCAGGCTTTGTATTTCCAGCTGGGCTTGTTAAAATGCCACAGTGTTCATCGCAATGGTACCTCAAGGTTTATCATAGTTCCACAGTCAATAATTCCGCCTCGTTGATCCACCATGTTAGCTTTGCACCAAATTGTGACTGATTTATTGTAACGCAATTTCAGTAGGGGAGGTGTCTTAGGTCTACGGCTACTTACTACAGTTGGTACTATTTTAAAGTTTATTAGAACACACTGAAATGTGTCGCATATTGATAGGTATTATTGAACATACTGGCTTCTTTAAGAATAATAGGATACAATGTTTTCGGTCTTCTTCTCCGACATCTCTTTCAGAAGAAGAACTGGCTATTAGTGTTAAGTGGTACAAAAACATGAACACAGTTCAATCTACAATGCTAGATACTTCCTCCCAAATCAGCTTTGTCAAATGAGTTGAATTCGACTCTTACAGACAGAAGATGTAAAACCCATAGCAAAGCACATTTAAAGAAGGAAAAATATTAGTGAAGAGACCAAATGTGCACAAGTTATCAGAGATTTGGGAGAAAAGTTTTTCTTCTTTTAATGAAAATACCATGCTCCAAAATATAAACACATAACAGGTCCCTTACCTAGATATAGTAAAGGCTAGAGCAGTTCAACACTGGATAAGTAACCATCTGGTATGCCAGATATCGGTCCATGGAATGGCTGTTTTCAAAATGCATATCACCCATTCTTATGGGGCTGGAGGGTCCTACCATGGCGCCTCGTTGGCAAAGTAGATTGCCCCATTAAATGAGCCATTGGGTGTAATGAGCGGTAATAAGTGAGGCACTCGAGCAAAGCAGATGTTCGCACTCTACCTCGACATAAAACTAATTCAAAATGGCCTGCACCAAATCTTTAAAGATCAGAGTGAGCAAACTTCCAGTTTAAAACTTACACTCTCCCCTCATTTAGTGGGAACAGTTCATCTTCCCATGGGACAATGGGACTTTAGCAAGTAGCGGGAAAAATCACAAGTACAAGAAGACATCAGTGTACAGTATCCTCCACATCACCCATTAAACCTCAGTTATTTGCATCATGGGGACACTCAACAGTAGACATCTAAGAGAGTGGCAATAATTGAAGTTGGAAGAAGAGTTTTAGTTTTGATTCAAGAGAATGTTTGGACACAAAGACTTACCTGGGAATAATGGTGAGATTCCGAAGCTGCTTTCTTTTTGAGAATTCATGATCAGATAGATTCATTCCTCAAGAGCTTGTCCATCATTCTTCATCCGATTTGGCTGAAACATGTCATATTTTTTTGGACCTGTTTCTCTTTTAATTTCTTCCACCAAAAAGGTACTGTCGGGAAAATAACTGCAGACACTGTGAAAGGATTTCAACTAGACTTTCAGAGAATGATGACGAAGACAAAGAAGAAGAATTAAACAAGAACAAAAAAGTGCCCCCATTCCCGCACAACCAAAAGCATTGTGATGGACAAATGAAGAAAAAAAGAGTGATCTTATTTTTGTAGCCCAATTGGTGTCACTGGATGAAGAATGGTGTGAAGTTTGAAATTTTCGCGAATACTTTCGCTCAAGCGGGGACACTGTTTAATGGAACTTCACCAGCTGATCACTAAATGATGTGAGGTATGACTGTCAATCCTTTGTCTCATAGAAAAGTTAGACAGTCTGATAATTTTGGTCAGTACGACCAGTATTCTGGGTGGTATCTGCAACATTTTGGGTCCCAAAAACAGGGCCTTGTTTTTAGATTCAAACACTGCAGTGGCCCTCAAACCTGGCGGCACTGAATTTGTATTAAACTTGTGCCATTTGCTCTCTGAAAAATGTGGTGGTTAACTGACATATATATGATGAAGAGCTTGAATTGGGTTGGATTTTGTGTCTCAGCAGACTTGTAATAAAGAAGTGAAAGTTAAGGGTGAAAAGGAGATTAATAAGAGTGCAAAATGGGCAAATGATTGCGTAGGAGAGGTTGGAAAAATATGTGGACTTCAAAGAAACAAGCAATTCAAAGACGACCACCTTTTCATGGAGACCGCCGACTGAGTGAGGGACTGAGTGAGGCAGCAAATATGGGGAGAATCACAGATAGCAAGTATGGAAGAGGTTGGACTGAGAAAAATAAACCTGGAGAGAAAACCTGGGGGCTGAAGTAAGAAAAGTGAGGGTTTGAAGCTGCCGACAGAAGCTCATGCATGCAAACACTTCCATCATAGCATAAGATGACCACTGCACAGTCCTCCATGTCTATCAAAAATAATAACAAATGAATTCTATATCTTCTGATTGTCTAGTACAGTTTAGGAATCGGTCTGTGGGACAGGAGATAACACCACTGACCGTGGTTCCATATAGAGATTAGCCTGATTAAGGCAATAGCTCAATTAAGAAGTCAAATCTCATGACGTCATGTTCTCCAGGTTTACATGCAGAGCATTGAAAATCGAACTATGAGTCGTTCACCTCCGTGAGCTCTTCAGTCCTTCTGGTTCCTATGACTGTAGAGGAAGAGCAATTTAAGCTAACTGGTAGCAAGAAGTCATTTCAGACTGTTGTATTGAACTCTGTAGACGGTGATCGTGCTGACTGGTAAACTAGTTTAACTGTGGAGGGCCAGCAGATCAGACCAATGGTTCAACACCATCACTGTCATGGAGCTGCTATCATCATCAACACGCTACCTTTGGCAGGTTTTGGAATTAAACTCGCAAGTTTCTGAATAAAATGAAGCATTCCAGAGATTGTGTGGTCTATATAGTAGATGAATGATAGATGTGGTGGTATGTAAAGTACACAGTTGCCTTTGATCACTGATGTGCGCCTCGACTAACTTAGCAAACATGCTAACAGTTGCCAACGTGGTGGTAATATGTTGTCTCCTTAAACCAACAAATCATGTCTTCTTATCTTTTTGTGAGATCTAATGATCAAAAGAGAATACAGAACACAAACCGCAGACTTCTGGGCAGAGAGCTGCACAACTAGCATGGAAGAGCGACCGTCTGGTATCTGATACAGGCAGCAAAGGTCAGTTCATAATATTTGTTGAGGCTTTTACTATGAAGGAGGAGGGCCCTGATTCCACTCCATTTCATACTCATTCATACTCAGTTCATACCGAATCATCATCAAACTTGAAGTGAACTATATAGATGTGTTTTGAAGGATCTTCCCTGGAGGGATGAGGGTCAAGAGAGGGGGAAGAAGTGGGGCGGTGTCCAGATCTTTAAGGATCCTGTGGCTCAAAAGAAAATAAATGAAGGGTCCAAATGATCCAAATTTCAATCAGCTGTTGTTCTGCTTGGTAAAATAACGTGTAAATTTAACATTTATGTGGAACCAGGAAGGAACAAGGACCTTGAAAACCTGTCATTAATGACAAGCATAGCGTGATTACATTATTGTACTAGCTATACAGAAAAAAAAAACAGCTATACAGAAAGTAATGTTTATTTATTTATTTTTTTGGCTACCATTCAGATTGTCGCCAATGAACTAACATACAAACCTACCTGCTACCTTGATGCTGCTACTGCATCTCCAGTCATGTTCCAGTCGTGGTCTCTCCAGAAGATGAAGCACTTGAAAAAAAGAGAGGACTGCGAAGAACTGTCACTTCACGGCACGGGATGCCACTGACCACTCCGCTCCTCGGTCACCATCCTCCCCTCATATAAACAGACCCTTTCACTATTCCAGGACGTGTCATCTGAATTCAATTTAGTCAGAAACAGGAATTATTTATCCCATCGCCATACGTAGTTTAGTTACGTAGTTTCTACAGTCGCAGCAGTACATTCACTATGTAAACTTGGTAGACAACGCGTTTAGGCGAATATAACTTAACTACACTTAAGTAAATAAAGATTTCAACTCACCAATCCATTGACTTTGTATGTAAATCAGTCGTGCCACTCGCAGAAGTAGTTGCCGATGTGAATGTACCTTTAGTCTTTTGTTTAAATGCACAGTTTTGCTATTGTTAAGTTAATATATAGATGACTAGGTTTTGTGTGATTTAATACGTTGAGTTTGTTCTGATGAACTTTTGCTGGGGACAAAGACTAGAACACACAAACTCCAAATAAAAATGAAAAAAATGAATGCAAAAAACACTGGTTGGATCAGCAAGCAAAAACCCTCTGAGCCCAGCTCTCTCGCAGGTATTCTTAAACTATAAAAGGATAAACTCTAAATGGAATTGGGCAGCTGGAAGTGAGAGGAGTGAAATTAACCCTAAATGTTTTTTCAATGATATCACTATTTCAAATGTCTGCAGTTTGAAAACAGAGATGAAGGCATTCTGTAGAAGAGAAATTACGTCATCAGGGTGTTTATCTGATCCACTGGCGGAACTCTTCCTCATCTCTCGAGCAACTGTCTTTTCTCTATTATGCCCACTGACTACTGCCTCTGTTTCAGTTTTGCCTGCGCCTCCACCACGGCTGCGTACTGCTTGTATACTGTGACTGTAAACGGACTCGCAGTTACTACGTGCATGAGTCTGAGTCAGACAAATTTGCTCTTCAGGTCTCTGTTATGAAACTACTTGTGTTCAGTCTCTATTTACTCCGTGAGAGAGGATGAATAACTGCCAAGATCAAATCTTTTGGCATCCAGGAACTGAGGAACCATTTCAATGTCCTGCAGGCAACGATGAAGGAAGACTCTATTTTTGATATATTTTGTGCCCTTGCACCTTTGCCTTATTGACGACTTAAGACGTCTTGAGTAAACAGCTTGAATCTTGCCTTTCAAATCCTCCAATAGTTGACATCTTCCTGCTCCAGTCTTGTGTTAACAGATTGTAAATAAAGTTCAATCATCACTGTCATGAGCTGCTCATATTTAGGTCTTATTTTGTCAGTATATTTCCTGGGTTCTCTGCTCTATGTCCACCCAAGTATTGTCTGCTAATGGCACACACTGGGGACCTGCAAATCAATGACACCTGCTTACATCTGCTGTTCAAATGACACAAGTGCCAGATCCTCACTGCTCCCATCCAGGTAACTTGGCTGTTTCTTGGTTATTTCCAGTCCGTTTTTTCCATTCGTGTTCGTGTCATTACTCCTAGAGCTTTTAAGAGCCTCGCACTTCCTGTTTTCTCTCCCTGTATTTCCTGTCGTGTGTCTGCACCACAAGCATATTTTGTTTGTCCTTTGTTCCTCCCTTTTCTCTGTGCTCACCACAATGTAGTGCTAATATCATCGGATGAGATGAGACGAAAAAATGTTTTTTTTCCCCTGAGGATGTCGAGATGAAAGCACCAATGTTACAATAACAATAACGAAAGCTGCGTGAATGTGCATTGACATGTAAACAATCGTGGTGCTTAAATAAGAGCCGCCATGCCCTCAGAACAATGATCTCTTTGTAAAGATGAACTCTCCTGACCAAACATACTAAAACAAAGTGAACGTTGAAACAAGTGGAAAAAAACATAATGCATCATGGAGATGTACTTGATGATGATCTTTGGCAAATCCTGATAGAAAAAAGAAAATCATGACTGATGTTGATTGCTCATCGAACTACAGTAGCGCATCCAGGCGGACAATTGAAGAGACGGACCGGGTGACTGGAGAGAAAGCAGCATTAGGTGATTTAAGAATATATAATGTCATAAAGCTGGGTCTCTGGTCCCGCCCACATCCCACGTTTGCTTTTGAGCATAGACCGTGGCAAAACAGCAAAAAAATGTAGTCACAGATGACACTATACACACCACTGTCAAGCCTATACTTGCAAAGGAGACTCTAGAAACAGCTATCATTCAACATCAGGAATTGAACTCCGTGATCCAACCAGTGAGGAGAGGCAGGATCCAGTGAGAGACTGAAGCAGCTGCAACCTTTATTTGGACTGCACCTTCAAGAGTGAAGAAAAGGGGAAAGTTTTGACATTTACTGCATTGATGACAACAAACCACTGTCTTTTAGTCATGAGAAATAAACACAAAAAGATGCAGCTGTCCTCACGGGTCCGTCTCTTCACACATCCAGCTGGTATGCACTTCTTGAGTCCCACGAGCAACAGACATTGAGATCTTATCTAATGAGATTGTATCTTACGGGAGTCTTCCATGAAAAACATGCTGTGAAAACTGTCATGTTCATCTCCACCTCCACGATGTGTTATGTGCTCCGTTTCAATGTTTCCACTTCGTTTTAATACATCAATCACATGAGCGTACTTCTCCAATTGGAGAAATTTCAATAAGGTACAGCGATTACAGCGTGAGCGTCAAAACACCTTTTCACACTGACTGTGGAAACAGAAGTCAGAGTTAGAAACTATTCTTCTTCAGTCAGGTCCTGAACACTTGCCAGGGATGAAGAAATGTGGCACTGGTCGCGTCTCTCACCAGCTCTGAGCAGGTCTGCAGAACAGAGGGCTCAGCTGCAGAATCTACAGATAGAACATGAGATATAGCATGTTACACTTGTCCAAACCAGATGGGCCAAAAACACTGCTAATGACAGAGGCTCAGCTAAACTATTTTTTCTGTCTTATAAATGCTAGTTGCACGTTTGTTAGCATCTAAAAAATAAGTTCCCCCCGTCGTTTGATAACACACCCAAGACCCACGGTAAACACAAATAATGTCTTAAAAGCAACTTACAAACACTGTTTTTCGCAACAGTATAGTGATTAACAAGACTGGCGCGATTATTAGCATTGTGGCTAATCGGTTTGGCCAGCTATATGTTCACTGTTCGCTTCAACAGTGCAATATGACAAATAGCAGACATCCATAATTGTGCTAGAAAATGAACATGGCATCAAATCAATTGAATAACTATTTTTGTTTGTATACGACGCTTATATACAAACAACAAGAATGTACACATTTGTTTCCCTTAAAAATGATTTGGTAACAACAGAGACTGTAGTAAACACAAAAATGATTTACAAGTCGAGTAGAAACATTAGACATCAAACATTCAGAATTGGATCAGAAGAAAAGCCTTTCGTAGTGCCCAGTTCTTGCGAGGTTGCAGATGCATCTCCTATATTGACTCTTGTCCGCTATCTTGTTCTGTCGGTTTCACGCTTTCTCTTCTTGGACTCCTCGCTACGAACTCTTGTTTCTGCCATGATGTAAAGGAACACAGCTCACTGCCGAGGTCACTCTGCCGTTCTGCTGTAAAGTGTTACGGTAGGGGTGGAGTTGGGGCTGTGGCGCCCAAAGGCTGCACGCCCAGAGAAAGTTACACTGTCCAAGGGAGCACTTAACAGAGAGCTGGACAGCCTGACACCAGGATTTTTGCCTAAATGTTACACATTGTTGCTTTAATTAAAAACAAACATTTTTTTATTGTCACCAATTCAATAAATGCTAAACTTAGCTTTGCTTCTTGAATGACTGCTTTCCATTTCATTCAGTTTATTCAAGATGCTTATTCCAGATTTTAAGGCGTCCATAAGTCAGATGGATTAAATAAGCAATAAGCATCTCTGAAATTAAAAGATTTACTGATATGTTTTGACTAAAACTTGAGCAAAATATATCAAGATTTTATTTGACTGAAATTACGCGAAAATGTGACTTTTAGTTGACTAAAACATGACGAGAAAAATAAAATGTGAATGTTAAAATGTGACTAAGACTTGGAATTAAAATGTTGAAAATAGAACGAACGCAGTCTCTGTTGGAACTGTTAAACAAAGGAAGGACCTCCTCAGTCCTGCTTCTTTGTGTATTAATAAATTGCTGTATTCTTGTTGACGAGACTCGCTGCCTCTGGTTACTACTTGCACTTGGGTTCCGTGCACACATGGTCTCTTAAGATCACAAGATAGAGGCTCAGTTGAGTTTAGAATTGTGTGATATTGATGCCTGGATCTGCCAGAAACATGCATTTGAGTTTGTACTGTAATTCAAAATAGATTCATGGACTCAAGTAACTGTTTGGAAGTGCCATGACTCACACCCACTTTTGTCTTCCTGCTAACAGTAACTCAAACTGCAACAGTATCTGGCCCACACTTTTATGAATCTTTTTATGAATTTTTCATTAGGTACGTGTAGATAATAAACACTTACAAATACAGTTGTAATTGAGTTATTGGACATGACAAAGTGAGGATGGGCTGATGAAGCTTCGTGAAGGCAACATTAAAACATTTGTTCAAATTGAATTACTGAGCGGGGCGTGTCATTCAGTTGACTCTGAAAATGAGGACGCCGTTTCATGAAGCGTCATCAACCCATCATCACTTTGTCATGTCCAATGACTCAATTAGAGAATAACAGTCTAATTTGTCCCAACCCCACGTTTTATGAAACTTTGTCTTGTTTTTTTTAATAGGGCACAAGAGGACACTGCCTTCTCTATGTCAACAATTTCTTTTTCTTTTCTTTTTTTCTTTTTTTTTTTTTTTTAGTGTGCGCTGAGTTTTGGAAATGAGGACACTGTTTCATCAGGCCATCTCTACAACTGTTCAGAACAAATCCATAGAATTTTCTGGTTCTAATTATAGTTTAGAATTTTTGTGCTGTGATTCTGCATCTACATTCTGTTCACCGGTAAATATCAAGTTGAAATCCAAATCTTTCACAAAGTTTAGTTTCCATCTCATTCAGCAGTCTGATTTTGAATCTTTGTGTCGAGCGCTCCTCGTCCCTGTCCCCTCTTTCTATGGCTCACCCTGAAACGTGTCTAATGAGCTGTCTGAACATGTGAATGAAATTAGTTGTGTCCTGTTTTATCGTGTCGGAAGCTAATGACCAGGGAATTAGCAACACTGTCTTTGTAATAACAAGTTTTTTTTTTTTTATAATTGATTCATTTACAGTTCATGTCAAGCATGATGAGGGTGGAACACCCATTTGGAAACGTTTCAAAGGTTTCTGAGAAGATGTGAGACTTGACTTGTGTTGATTCTACACTGTAAGGCTTTCACTAGCGCTGGCCAAGTGCGCCCACTTCTTCGTTAGCTTCTATTCTAAGCTGCAGATTAGTGGAGCATTTTATCCACACAATTGTGCTGACTTGATTGCGGGCCAAAATCTGGAGACTGATCGGGTGGGTGATTTTAGCAGAGCTGTCTTGACAGACCAGATTGTGTTTCCTGGTATATTGGCAAGAAACCACAGTGGAAATAAACCTGGTGTAAGGCAACAATGTCCCCTTAAGAAATGTTTGGTCATCCATGAAGTGCAAATATTGTTCCTCCAGTTTGAGTCAGCAAAGCGTCAAGCTACATAAAAACCAATCCTGCAACCATTTCTGCAGTATTTCAGGTTCAGTTTATTTGTAACCAGAACTCAGTATTTAATTTTAGCGCCTCAGTTTTTTTTTTTTTTTGCCAGAGTAAGTGCAGTGGCAATCATGGATAAGCTACGGACGCTCGAGTATACGTGCACCTTTTACCTCATCAAATGTTACTTAAATAGTGCTAAATTTCTATTGTGGAGACATTCGACTGAAGCTCATTTTGTCTTTCTTACCACGTTCACAAGGAGGTATTTTAAATAATTCAAAACTCCTAAACATAGTGGGGAAAACACAGACGAATATTAATGTCATAATACTAATGCAGTGTAAAATAGTCAGAGCAAAAGAATGGAGTGATTGTAAGATATAAATGGAATGTCAAGGCCCTGCTATTGAACTTAAAGTGGTAGCTTAAAATAATTTGAGTTTCAGTCTAGTATTTTTCACAGCCAAGAGTACAGAGCAGAGTACCCTCTAGGGTCCAGACAATGAGGACACTGTTTCGTGAAGCTTTGTCAGTCGATCAGGAGTTATATATAGTAAAATTGTCATAAACATTATCGAATTTTACATGACCCATTTGAGTTTGACCCTTTTCCTAATACAGCCTTGTCTTGTTGTTAATAATGGGCTGACAAACGTTCTTGAAATAGTCTTTATTTTCAGAGACCACAAGATGCCAACCACCACTCCTCCACACAACAATTTCAACAGCACTTCACATCATTTTGAAGACTAGAGCTCCACCTACTGAGCTCTCAAAAATCCAACAGTTTCATGAAGCTTCATCAACTCATTTCTTCCTGTATTTCCAATGAATAAATAAATCCCAAATAAAAACTGAGCTTGGTAATATTTTCTTAGTATAAATTTTGACTGTGAAACTATATTCAATTTGTCAACTTTCTGTGCACAATAATGAATTAAACATTGGTAGACACATTCAAAAACATACATTGCTTGTTGACAAACATTTGTGGGGAGGATGAATGAGCTGGAGGCCATGGAGTGGGAGGAAGAAGGGTCAGGAAGGGGTGAAGAGCTGTGCAGAGGTGGTGTCAGGAAGCTTTGAGGAGGATAAGCGATGCAAAAACAAGAACTGAAAAAAGCGGGACCGTTGTGGAGTCATTCCAACTAAAACGTGGAATTCTGAAAATACAAATAAAGCAGAAAAGAGAAAGGAATTTCCAAAGAAAACAAATTGGAGGATTTCATGAACCACAGCAGGGATGAGACTGAATTGTTCAGAAACAAAGGAGGAACAGGGAGGGGTGGAATGCTTCAGTGGCAGAATGCATACAGATGAATAATCGTGATTGAACCTGGCAGCAGGAATCACCTTGAAAATGACCTGACGTTCTCTGCAGGGGTGAGGATCTTCACACACTAAACCTGCCCACTTCGTAATACTTCCGTTTCATTTTAAAATGGAAGTATTACAAATAATAGATGGATAAATAAAGTGTGATGCTGTTCGACATTAAAGTTAAATTATTATTTTATGACTCTGAATGGAAATGTGAGTAAAACCACAAGCCCTGCAGCGTCAGCTTCACTTATGTCATTGGTTCATAACCGACCGATTGGAACCTGGAGGAGACCTTGTGACTTATGTCTAACCACGCACAAATTTGGGATGAGATTCACAAGTATGCAGCAAAGAATTGTCCTACTGTAGAGAAATCTTCATAGACTAGACCCAGAAAATCTAGCACGTTCAAAGCTCGATGATTTACACTGAGTTAAGGTAATTTTACCTTTTTCACCTAACAAAATCATAGCCACTGAGGTCACAGTGACGGAAAATGTGAATTCACATTGATTCATGGAAACATAAAATGTGCCAATGGAATGTGTGACTTCACTTCCAAGCACATCAAAATGTGTTAACATCTGGGGGATATGAAAGCAGCAGAACTTCTGAGACCTGATGATTTATTATCGTTGGAGTGTTTCCCAGAGCCTGCTTCATCTTACCGACGCACGTGTTGTGAACGGAGTTCACATGATTGCGCCCCCAAAACGGCAGTGTACCCTAAACACCCCTGAATGTTCACTTTTTTTTCCACATTTTGATATCACAATGAACAATTTATTCGATCAACAAGTAGAATTACAAGAGCTCTTTTGTCCAACATTCCAGAGAACATTAAAAAGACTTCATTAGGCACCAAGACGGAGCTATTTCACTCAATGAGGGTCTCTCAGTGTGAATGCACTCGGGCTACGATAAAGCAATTTATAGGTAGATTAAGTTTCACACATAAAAAAAGATTGCTCACTTTGAGCTGCTGCCAAATTGAAAGACCCATTGTACACAGCTACTTTATTAAAACATTAACTTTGGTAACCTGCAGTACATTTAGGAGAACATTACTTGTGTTGAATGTGAGGAGCTCCGTTTTTATCGAGCACACGCTGGTTTGACCTCCAACCCCTTACATTTAACTTGGGTTTAATGAATCGTTACATCCAATATGTTTCTTTGGAACTGAAAGCATTATGTCATGTTAGATCACAGTGGAAGTGTTGACAGAGCAGTCCAGTATTTGGGCCCCCTGTGGTTCACAGAAGTCCAAACATCAGTCAGTGCCAAAAGCAGCCAAGAAAAACAGACTGTTTGTTTGATTCATGTAGAAAAAAACATCTACTTGGGCTATGATCCAGCATGGGAGGCTGTCCACCTCTCTGGGGACCAAGGGTTTATAATCGTATTTTCTCAAGATTCAACTTCATGAAAAAAATGAATACAGGGGCTTGTTTGTGTTCAAGGGGGGTCCGTCACTAGGCTGCTTTCAAAAACTGAGGGTTTGGCTTCACATTTCAATGTGTCTTATTCTTATTGTTTTTCATTTCCACCCAAATTCATTTCAACTACAACAAACAGAATACAGAAAGACCACACATTAAAGAGAAAAATGAAGGGCTTTTGTATTTCATATATTTATTATTTGAACTGTACATCATATTTTTAGTACCACTAATTTTAGAATTCGATATTGAACTTTTTCTCTTAGGCTATTTATTGGTTTATTTGATCCATATAAAAATATTATATTTCTTTTATTATTATGTTTTTAGAAGAATATTTTGTTTTATTTATTTATTTTTCTTTTTCAATAATTTGACGTATTCATAGGTTTGGGAGAGTTAAAAATTAATACATCTATAATCAAAGTGAGGCTTACGTATAAATAAGGATTTGATTGTCATTTATTGGCAGGAAATGTCTCAGTTGGAACGAATCTGAGATTCACTCCATGGAAATCAGGAGAAGAGTGACACCTTTGAGTCTGAAAGGGAGTGTGTGCGTGTGTCACTAAAAAGGTCGAATTGATCTATGGAGGGAGCTCAATAGCAGAGAAGACAGGGGGAGGGCGAGACAGACAGATGGACTCAAGGAGAGATTGAGTGAACTGTGATTGACTAGGGGGGGCTCACATGACACGTCAAAGGTGGTTTTATTTTGAAGCGGGACAGCTGTGTGAGTGTGTGTGTGTGTGAGCGCATGTGTGTGCTGACGGAGCATCTGGAGTCCTTCTGACATTCTCAGATCCCGCCATCAACACCACTGTCACGCAGCTCACTGCCTCCTGATGCACACTGACACACCACTTTGGCACGTCCTCGGCCTCCCATTAGCTGCTTACCTTTAACAGGAAAATGAATGCATGAAACAAACTGAAGACAGTTTTACAGCGTAATTTCTTAACTGTGTGACTAAACATAAAGACTGGAGCTACTAATGCGCATGATGTGTCTACCTTCGTCAAAGTAAGAAGCATAAAAACAAGGGTGAAATTCGTTGAAGGGAATGTTTCATTGAGATTTTATGGGTCTAATATAACTAATTATTAATTCTCAAAAAACGAATTTTCTTCATCTCACAAAATGACTCAGCCGCCCTTTAGTCCGTGGTTGGGCCACGAGTGTCCCCTAGAAGGCTGATAAAAGTTGTTTTTTTTGTGTGTGTGTTTTACACCTTTGGGCCAGGAGGGCCGCGAGACGCTCAGTTTTAATGCATTGTGCCAGTAGTGTGTCGCTGAATTGACTTGGCAGCTGCAAATCTGTGATAGTTAACAATTATGTTAACTTGAACAGAAAAAAGAAAATGATATAGAAAGTGATGCTGCCCCTTCCAACAGTAAAAAACTGTTCACGTAAGCACCTGTTGAAGCAGTTTTGAAAATTAATTAGAACATTTTACAATTCTTTAATTTACATTTTACTTATTTTACATTTTACTTATTTTTCCTTTGGAATTTCTATAAAATATGTTATTTTTATTTTATGATATTCCGACATGGTTTTATTTTATTCTTATTTTTATTCAGTTTTTCCAATTTTCTCAACAGTTTGCATCAAATGTATTTTTTTTTTTCTTCTTTTCTTTAAGAAATTTGATGAACATGACTTGCACCTGGCTCTGCTGCTGGTTGGACTTTTCTATGAGAAATATCTGTGCAATGATGATGTGGTTTCATGTCATTTCACAAGGTTTTGTTTGTTTACATGTAACTAGATTAAATATGGTTATTGAACACAAATGAAATCAAGAGTAATGAATCAGTTCTATTACTTGAATGGGCCCCAGGCCCATTTTTTTCTGGGAAAAGGTTAAGAACACCCGCTTTGGAACACATTTGATCGATCAAATATCAGGAAAAACAGTCCTAAAAACAACTTGAAAGTCATGATAAGAAGTAAACCTCTCATGATCAATAAGTTCACAGCTTTTCAAAACAGCCATTTTTTACCACACATATTGCAGAAATGCTCTCGGACCTCCACCAGGTGCAAGCAACTCATTCCCACCGACATAATTTGATATATATATATTTTTAAATACTATTGATTGTACTGAGCTCAATGGGACACCAGGTGGCAGTAGTGAATACGGAACTAGTTTGCATGACACATACAGTAGTTGGCGATACTCTTACTTTTCATCTCAGAAATCTTGAAAATATTCTGTGATGTGAGTTGAAAACCCATTTAAAGATCTGTTTCTTGTCAAAAAGCATTACCAGAAAAACAAAACAAACAAAAAAACAAAACAGATGAATGCAGACGATCACGTCCTGTTGATGGCATCAATTATTAAGTCATTTCTTTATTGCCTGAGAGCCCCTGTAGTCACTTCTGTGTTGTTGGGCATGGACATATCCTTGGCGTTATGACCACAAATTGAGTTGCAGCTATAGAGTAGCCAGACAAAATACGTCTGTGATGTTTTGAATGGTGTAGATTTACCGCTGAACTTCTTTAACCTCATGGTTTACTGGAACTCGACCCACAAACATGCGCACGCACACACACACACACAGCCAATAAGCTTTAGTCGTGACAGTCCTCATGTGGTTCTTATTCAGTCATGTGTAATGAAATTATCGGAGCCAAAGCTGGACTGTATTAATATGACCATGAGGGTGTATGTTGGCAGGCAAGAACCCATGACTGACAGGGGTGGAGCCTCAACAATAATACTAAAGGGCCTCATTGAGAAAATGGGGAATTATTTGCCTGAACCTCCGGTTTCACCCAACTGGCTTGTTTTCGCCAGTAATAGCGACCAGATCACATGTTCTCTTTTCAGTTTATGTGAATAAGTTTCAACCTTTTTAAACATTTACCTTACTTTCATTGCCTTAATTGTGTCATCATGTTGTGCAACAAATGTCAACCTATATTCGCTGTACAATTACATCATTTCAGCTGCTGTGAATCGGACCACACACACATACAGGTCACAGCGAAGGTCAAAACAGGTCTCAGAATTTCCTCCTTAAAATCCTTCTACCTTTGCAGCCACTCACCACACCTTTACAATGTCAAAACAGTCCAGAAAGGTTATTCCTCAACATTTCCTGGCAGATGGGATATTAATACCTCCATCCTATATCAGGTCCAACCCATGTTTTCACTGCAGAGGGAACACCAATCCCACCGTCTCCAACTGGCTGCTTGAATTCTCCCAAACCATCTGAAATGGTTTTAATTATTCCAACGGCTCAAAGAAAACAGGGATCATTTTTAATTACATTTTCAACTTGTATTGCGATGAAAGAGGGCACCATGAAACATCTTGAATTGATAACTGAAGAGGTCAGAATTGAACTGGGTCAATGGTTTTGTTGAACTCTTAACATGGCGTTCAGGCAAGCACGTTTTACGCTGTTTAAAATGAAGCGATATTTAAGAATTTTTTTTCGCACAATACGGTTTAACTGTGGCCTCAAAAAGAGGCAAAACATCGGAAGAAGCAACACTCCGATGCCTGTTTCATCTCCTTGTTACCAGTTTTTCAGACAATAAACCCATTAAAAATAATAATAATAAATAAAAAACGGGCAACTCTAAACCGGAACAGACAGGACTTGGGAAAAAATGTTAGATTCAACCTCCAATTCAAGCTGAAATTGAAAGTTAGTTAGAAATAGTATTGAACAGAGCCCTACTGTGTATTTCCTTTTCTTCAGTAATTCAACCACACATTCTTATTAACCCTTTGGGCAACTGAGTTCACATCACTATTACAAAAGGCTGTAGCTTAGACGAGCTGTAACAAGTTTAGGATGGAAGTTAATCCATTCATCCAATTGGTATGTTATGATGTCACTTGTTGGACCACACACTCACAGGCCTTTTTGCATGGACTTTGCATGTTCTCCTTGTGCGCATCCTGGTTCTCCGCTTTTTCCCCATAATTTATTTATTTATTTTTCCCACTTTCACGTGACACGCCAAAGCATTCGCATCAGTATGTGTTGCCTGTGGACTCAAGGCAAGTGGACTTGCTGTCACTATGCGTAAAAATCTGTTTTATTCTATCTTACTGTACCGTTGAAAAGTGAGTCAAATTCACTCTCTTGCTCTCGGTCTAGTCATTAACCAACCCAACCTGACTCCCATGGCGCAATGTATTGATGTTGGGAAAATTGACTTTTGCATCCTATTATGTTGGATGTCAATAGGTTGCATAAACAACAACCTCTCCGCGGTGGTTTATAAACTTTATTTACTGTCATGCTGCAATAGAAACACACCCACAAATGTTGCTCAAATTGACGTTACAGGTGTCCATCATCTGCTTGTGTAAAGTACTACCTATACCCGGATGTAGTTATAAATATGGAGCCGGCTCCATATTTGCTGCTGGGCTAGTTTAAATTCTGTGAAGCTGCTTGTCGCAGTTTTGCGACTCTGTCACCCAACGAGTTTAGTAGTGTCAAAATAAACACTCAAATACTTGAATCAACTGAGTTATATTTATTTGAATCTTACAAAATGGCTGCCTCACATAGAAAGCTCTGTTAAACAGTGAAAGATTGACCTGAGTGTGCAAATCAATTCAATATCAATTATGAAACATTTAGAGAATTTAGCATTCTTTATGGTAAAGTGACATCAGGGATACCCTCCATATTTAAACACTTGAGTAAATCCCTTTTGGACATTTTTGTGCATTTAGATTCTCATCGTGTTCGTATATTGAGCAGTTTGTGCCAGTCGGTTCTTTAATGTCCCACACTGCCGGGAGCAACAGGACTCACAGGAGAAGTGATACAGTAACTGAATAAAGACTGTCAACATCAAATGTTTTACTCTGACAGATCCTTCCTGCAGCTCCCACACCACCTCCAACGTCGTCAACTTAAAGCACTTTTTCATCCTCCTCTATTTCAGTTTTACTCCAACAGGGAATCTCCAGTAGAAATAAAAGCAATGTCACACTCTTCCACCCCTCTGGTTCCTAGAACACTCAGAGTCACTGTAATCTGTTGTCCCAGTAGGGATGGAGCTGCTCTCTCGTCATGTCAAAATGTTTTTTTTTTCATCGAACTACTGCAAATTTGAACCAGTTCTACCTTCCCTTTTGCTCCCCTTCAGTTTGTTTAGTAAGTACTGTGGTGTCAACTCACACCAGGCAGGTGATGCTGAGAGGCAAATGGAAGATCTGATGACCATTTTGTCTTTTGTGATGCACAGAGACGGTTGAGGCTTCAAAAATAGCGTTATACAGATCAATCTTGCCTCTGTAGCATCACTCAAGAGCAGGATGAATCCATTCTCTGTTTCCTGTTTGGAGCGATCATCTCAGAGCTGCACATCCTTACAACTTATAAAATTTATGGAAAAATTGATTATCAATAAAATATTTACATTTTATGTGACTGTAGATAGATACTGTGGTAGATAGGAGAGTCCCCTAGTAGCAATGGGTAGGTGAGGTTTCATGATGCAGTATTGAAAGTTTGATGAAGTCTCATGAAACAGTGTCCTGATTTTCAGAGGCCACCAGATGGCACTATGTGCTGTAAAATGCTTGGACTTCAAGAACACCATCTAGAGGCCACTGAAAACTAGGACGCTGTTTCATCAGCCCTACAGTACTGTTTCACGATCCCTCATTTACTCACTGGGTTGAGCCAGTGAGGTTTCGTGAAGCAGTGTCCTCATTTTCAGAGCATGAAGCGTGAAGCTTCTTGGGCCCATCACTGAGTCCAAACACTGTGCAGAGCCTTCTCCAGCAAGAGAGTCTCATTGGTTTCAATGGAATGTTGTAAGAAAGTGGAAGTCATTGAAGAGTGTGGACCAAAGGGAATGAGCCTCGATTCAGACTGTCAGATATTCGCTTTGTGTCATCTAGGTCTTTCAGCCAGGATACAATGTTAAGTGTCTTGCTAGCCTTTTACATGTGATCACCATTAAATACTTTTATATATCCCCCCTGAGTTCTCCATAGTCAGCAATCAAAGATCCAGGATCTATCACAGCCAAGGATGCGTTGCAGCAAGAACTCTAGCAAATGCCACTGTAAACCGTTTTGGGACCGACATAATTCAGTTATGATTGTTGTGAGTAACCATATGTTCTGTTAGGGATGTGAGTGAGAAAAAAAAAGAACCCAATGACGTCCAAATTCTGTTCAAACTGTGGCAAACACAGATGGATTCTTGCAAATGAGAAGCGGCGCATTCCTGCTGAAGAAGAGCTTGAGAAGTGAAGGATGACTGCCAACAGATCTCTCCACATCTCATCCATTCAGCCTGTTCTTCATTGGGATCATGTGACAAGTCAGAGTTAGGAGTTTGATTTTTTTTACACAAGGTATTGTAGATGCGTCGTCATTCACCCTCTCATATAAAAACACCATCTGGCAACATATTATCTTGGCACTGCAGCTGAAAATGGGGATTAATCATCCAGATGCGCCATTATGTTCCTCTGTTTGAAACATGTTCTGATTGGACTCCTCTCAAGTGTTCCCTGCAGAGAAGAAAAGGAGATTGCTGAAAAGGTTCTTCGGGAAAACACAAAGCTGAGGTTGGCAAACATTGCCGTCAGCATCCTGCCTTTTGTCAGAGATGAGGATTCATCAGGGAGAAAGTAGCTTTGTAGCTGCAGATTGATGCAGGGGGCCGCAGACTTTATTGGACTTTGTGGTTGTACATTGCTAGTATTGCTGTCTTTGTCATTATATGTGACAATTTGTTTACAGTCTTTCTCAGCTCCTCCAGGTCCTTCAGGTCCCAATGATTCAGCTTGTCACCTCTCACTCTCTGGTCTAGCCTTGACATATCAAAGGTGTGCTGGGAGCATTTCATACACCGACCAAATCTCCAGCCTGTTTTATGAAGCTTCATCACTACTTCACCGTGATTCACCAGTGGCTTACAACACAGGAGACAATCTCTTTATTGTTCCTTCATTCTTTTCTTGCTGCACTGATTTTTTTTTCCAGATTTTCCAGAATAATTGTAGACATTTATAATCTGTGTTTGTTCCTCTTGTTTCTCTTCTTTATTTATTTTTTATTTATTTATTTTTTTCAACTAAGCGTTCATTTTTTACTATAAGTGTTTATTATTTACTATATAGAGAAACTAGACGTCTCAAACTACACTGTTCTAAAGGTCTTTTGGTGCAATGGTTCACCCCATGTGTGTCAGTAGAATGTTTGTATATTGCAAGGGACCTATAATTATCAATATATTAAGTCGTCAGAGCAGAAAATCTGAAGGAGAAATGTACTTACTATATGCAATGTTTTTAATTGAGTTGAAATCACAGATGATTTTTTTTTTTTTTGGTTTATTATCGTTTTCATTTTTTAATTGTGTTGATCGACAGTAGTATCACGGATATTATCATGATATTTAACCTTGCTATTCCAATTACCATCAACCTTGCAAACTATGAATGTGTATGGAAAAGGTGGGATTTATAATGTAAATATTAACACATATTATCATTTAGGTAAAATAATGTAAAAAAAAAAAATCATTATAGAATTGATTTACACACAAAAAACACGAGACAAAGGGGTCACTGAGGACGTGATTCTTGTTAGATTAAATAAGATTCAATTTATCATTTTTTTCCACTCAGTATCTCGATGGATGGTGAACTTGCTTAAAAAATGATGTGCAGTTTCATTTAAAAAACAAAAACAAAAAATATCAGATACTGCTCTCTAGTGTGCTCCATAAACACAGCCAGTGCTGTATGAAGCTTCATGAACTCAAAATTTGAAGTTGGAATTTGATACCCAGAGTACTGTATGAGCCAAGCGTAGAGGACTGGATTTGATTATTATATTTATATTTATTTTTGAGAACAGAAGTCATTTTCATTTCTTTTCAGCTTTTGTTTTTAACACCAAGACTGAACGCCACTTCAGGTCACTCGATATTTTTATCTTCCCAGCCACTCCGATGGTCCTAGACTTCCTGTCGAAGCTCTGCAGTACTTCACAGCAACTCTCAGCACCAGCAGCTCGACGGAGATTAACTAAAGTCCAGATGTTGAGTGACCACAGCTGTCAACGTTTGACGGCCCTGCTGCTCCTGCTGCCGTTGACGTCCGATGGGGGTTTCAGTTAACCGCACAGTTGAGTGAGGGTGGGTGGTGGGGGTTACCGCCTGAGTCTGTAGAGAGTGGCTTATAAAAATACCCAGGGGGAAAGAGCGGGAGTGACTGGGGGAGGACAGAAGACTGGAGGTGACAGGAAGGCGGGGGACAATGACGCTCTTGATGAGACAGTGGCAGATATGTTGGTCACACATCACAAATAAACGCACGTTCACCAGCATGAAATTAGGATTTACACACACAAGCACAGCCAGGGTAGGTTGTTTATGGATCCTGTTTTATGAAAACACGCGTACAGTCACAGGTTGTCCTGTATTATAGTTTATGTTGCTCAAATGGCCTCCTTTATGGTCTTGTAAGATCCCTTCTCTCCGCTTCACACACTCCCTAACAGAGCTTTGTGTGGTCCAGCTGTCTCTGACTCGTCCTCCTGGGACCTGGTTGAATCTGTTGCAATTTTGTATCGGTTGTTTGACCTTGTTAAAATAGTATTTTCCTTCATAAAGCAATGTCTTCCTTATGAATCCAATTGCACTTTGTTTTGTTGAAGATATTTCTCTATTCCATGCCTTACAAATGAAGTCAAAGTTCTGTGATAGAATTTCAGCAGGTCAGTATAGTGATTAAAAATCATGGCCTGGTGAAGCTTCACGAAACAAAGCTTCGCCAGGTCTTTGCCTGAGGCTAGTGCTGCTGCATTATAGCAAGAACGTTGCAGGCTTCAATCCATCTTAAAGCAAACATGGCTCTATAGTTAACCTGTTTTTGGCTTTGTGCTTGTGTGTGTTTCATTTGTGGAATACTTTGGGCACCCCTGATCATTTTGAAGATTTTCCTTTATAAATCATTGGTTGTTCGGATTAGCAATTTCAGTGAAATATATCATATCGCAGACAAACACAGTGATATTTGAGAAGTGAAATGAAGTTTATAGGATTCACAGAAAGTGTGCAATAATTACTTAAACAAATGTAGGCAGGTGCATAAATTTGGGCACCCCAACAGAAAAATTACATCAATATTTAGTAGATCCTCCTTTTGCAGAAATAACAGCCTCAAAACGATTCTGGTTGAAGGTATTTTTGACAATTCTTCTTCACAAAACATGACCAGTTCAGTCAGGTTTTGATGGTTTCTGAGCATGGACAGCCCGCTTTAAGTCACACCACAGATTTTCAGTCATATTCAGGTCTGGGGACTGATGGCCATTCCATAACGTTGCACTTGTTCCTCTGCATGAATGCCTTAGTAGAAATGGAGCAGTGTTTAGGGTTGTTGTCTTGTTGAAGTATCCAGCCCCGGCGCAACTTCAACGTTGTCACTGATTCTTGAACAATGTTCGCAAGTATCTGCTGATGCTGACTGGAATCCATGCGACCTTCAACTTTAACAAGTTTGCTAGGACCTGCACTGGCCACACAGCCCCACAGCATGATGGAACCACCACCAAATTTTACTGTGGGTGGCAAGTGTTTGTCTTGGAATGCTGTGTTCTTCGTCCGCCATGCATACTGCCCCTTGTTATGTCCAAATAACTCAATTTTAGTTTCATCAGTCCACAGCCCCTTATTCCAAAATGAAGCTGGCTTGTCCAAATGTGCTTCGGCATACCTCAAGCGACTCTGTTTGTGGCATGTGCGCAGAAAAGGCTTCTGTCACATGGCTCTCCCATACAGCATCTCCTTGTGCAAAGTGCGCTGAATAGTTGACGCACAGTGACACCATCTGCAGCAAGATCATGTTGAAGGTCTTTGGAGCTGGTCAGTGGGTTGAGTTTTACTGTTCTCACCACCCTTTGCCTCTGCTTATCTGAGATCTTTCTTGGCCTGCCACTCCAGGCCTTCATAGAACTGTGCCTGTGGTCTTCCATTTCCTCACTATGTTTCTCACAGTGGAAAGTGACAGCTGAAATCTCTTTTTGTATCCTTCCCCTAAACCATGATGTTGAACAATCTTTGCTTTCAGGTCATTTGACAGTTGCTTTGAGGCTCCCCTGTTGCCACTCTTCAGAGAAGATGCAAAGAGGAGAACAACTTGCAACTCATGATTGGCTTCGTCTGTGTATGTAGGTCAAGGGTCACAAGCTTACCAATCAAATTTTGTCTTCCAATAATTAGTGCCAATGGTATTCAAATCAATAAAACAACAAGGGTGCCCAAATTTATTCACCTGCCTACTTTTGTTTAAGTAATTATTGCACACTTTCTGTAAATCCTATAAACCTAATTTCACTGTTTGTCTGCGATATGATATAGTTCACTGAAATTGCTGATCTGAACAACCGATGATTTATAAAGGAAAATCTTGAAAATGATCAGGTGCGCCCAAACGTTTTCATTCCCAGGGTTGAGTGGATTATGATGTTCACATATACATAGATATTTTCCTTTGATGCGCCAGTTATCTGTAATCTTCAGCCTCTGCAATGATTTTCTCTCACGCTCGATTCTCTCATGATGCATGAAGGAAGAGAACACTCATGAAAACAATGTTCAATCCTGTCACGCTGTTTATCCACGCCTTGGCAAATTTCCCATCAGCCCCTGCAGTTTCTCCTCTACCCAGATGACCGGCAGCTGTCCTGCTGGCGGCCGCTTTTGACGAAAATGACCTCTAGTAAAGCACTTTTCCCCAAACCCCAATTTAAAACCCGAAATTGGATTCAACACATTATAATAATTCATGCTTGGCGCAGTAATTGTCAAGAGGTCACTCATTGTATCAGCAGATTATAAGGAGATTAATATTGTAAAAAGTCCTGAAGCAATTGCAATTTCTATTCAGCAACCCTGACGGTCCCACGTCGTGTTCCCTCTGATGGGGTTTTATTGTTTCATGGCGTTCATTTTTTCTGCATGCTGCCGTTCCTCACATTGTTGACTTGTGATCTCATTTTTCTTTTCTCGGTCAAATGTGACCAAATGTTGTTTTCATTGTCCCTCTCGCTATGCAATATTAGAGTCCTTGTGTAAACTACTAACTGCCTCTTACTTTTGGCCTTGTGATCACTGTTAGTGATAAATCTGTCAAGGTTCTCTGCATCACACAGAGTTGAGCGTCGGCCAAGGAAAGTTGGCCACCGTTCAACTCTGTCCTCTCATCTTGTCACTTCTCGACATCCTTGTTTTCCTACTGTGTGATTTAGTGTCCCCCAAAAATGCTCGTGGTACAACACTTGAAGAGCTTGCGAGGGCTGCTTTTTGGTGTTTTCTATTTGCTTGTCATTCAGTTGACTATAGAGGTTGGAATTCGAGAATGAATTGCCACTGCATCTGAAACAAATGCACTTCACTTATCTCGTGTTTCTAATCAATGAGTCTGTTTTTGTAGGTCATTTGTTTTGAACTGTTTGGCTGATGAAGAAGTGATCCTATAAGAATTATGGTTTCTTAGAAAGCATTTTCCCATTCCATTCTTTTTTGTTTTGTTTCTGTTTTTTTCTCTTTCTTTATTGTGATCTAACAATTCCGTACACAGACTTCATAGACAACAGCATCACATGTATCCTAATACAACCTCACTTCGAGAGACCCTCCACTCTGTTCAGGAGGGGGACTCATATCTTTTATTTACATTAAATCACTCAAAATGCGCTTTTTCCGTCCATGCGTCCCAGCCTGTTAAAACCCATGTATTAGCCACGTTGTCGTATAAGCCACATGGTTCAGACCACAAGAAAAAAGTTGAGGCTTATATTATATTTTCTGTTTTATTCATTTACTTTGAGCAACACTGATATTCTTCTTCCAAATGTCTCCCGACCTCTCCTCCCTGTGAGTCCACACCTCCTGAGTCTGGTCTCCCTAACTCACAACTCAACAACTTTTGTTTGCATTGAGAACATTCTAACTGGTGTTAAGTAATGTGTGTGTTTATTTGCCCAAATAAAGTGGGTTGTAATATTCAACTCCCCGCAATTATATTGTTGCCAAACTCCAGTTTTCTTTCAGACGGTCGTCCGCTAACAAATCCAGAAGACTGATTCTTTATTTCTTTTGAGTCCGCCGCACCAGAGTGCCCGCAGTGCTTCTCTTTCAACCATCCATCACCCCTCCAAAAGAGCCCAGTCTGTGCATTTTCTGACAAGTTTATTTGAGAGGTCTAATGAATGTGTGAAAGCTGCTTATTTAAGCACAATGCGGCTTGGCTCTCTGGTTTGTGCTTTAATCCCCATAATGCATCCAAAACAAGCTTCAAAGAAATCTTTTGCTGGTCATTAGCTGAACATCACACAATATTTTCTACAGCGTTTCTCACAGGTAACTGGGATTGATGTGTTGGCGTCTGTGGTCTAATCACTGGCTCCCACAGTTTTCTTCGTTTAACTGACTGATGGTCAGTGGATAAGTGGAAAAATGGCTTCTCAGTGGACAAATGAACATTAAACCACATCTTACGTGGCACATATAGGACAGAATTAAGCTCAGAAGTGGTTGGTTCCGTTTATTAAGCCAGTGGTGTGATGAAAGTGTTACCCTGCTCTGAAAACATCTCCACACCAGCATCAATTTAAACTCTTCACATCCTGCCTCTCTGTTTTCTGGGTGCACTCCGAACCTTTTCTTCCTCCAGTCAGTGAAGCTCATACTCTATCAGCGATCGCAGATCCCAGCGGTCAGAGTCGACACACGATACCTAAAAAGGTTGACTCTGTGGTGACGGCGAGTCTTTCATCTGACAGCCAAGTCAGCTTTGATGCAAGCTTATCAGTAAGAGCAAGGCTCCGTACAATTCTCCCGATTGCTGCTCCTCATTTTCTCCCCTTTATTCATCCCCAATACTTTCTTCTCTTCTCTCATCTCCATCTTGCTTTCACCCTTCCTGTGCCCTCTTTCTACTCATCCATGTATCCTTCCTCTGCGCTCTCACCTTCCTCCTCCACGGATCTGAGCGTTACTTTTCCATTTTCCCGGATGCAGAGCTTCTCTAGCCATTCTCATGTTCTCTTACTTTCATCAGCCTCTTCTGACGTTCAGCATAAGCAGGGTTCTAAAAAGATGATGAAAATGAATGAGAATGAAAAACAAGTAAAACCTTGAAGGCCAAAGGCGTGAGACAGGTGTCATCGTGATGTGAAACAAGCTGAAGTAATGAACCAGCGGATACAACTGCATCAAAGTAAAAGTAAGTAGACTTGCTGGACATATTCATTTTAACTATACAATTATTATAAATATACACAGAGGAGAAATGTCAAGCACTCAAAATCTCAATGAAAATTACATTTTTTGAATGTAATTTTGTAAAGAATTGCAAATTGCAAATTTCTTCATGCTCGGTTTTGTTTCACTGTGACATCACAAAGAGTACAACAATGGGGTGAAGGGTCATAGGCGGCCCTCGAGTTACAATTTGTGTTTTTAGAGTCTGCTGCCCTGAAAAAGTCCTGATATTTCAAGTCAAGTCGGGCCAGACTGTGACAAACTCTGCAACTTGTCCCCAAAATTCCCCGAAATGGAAAATGACTTTGATATTGGGATGTAAAAAGTGTTAAATTAAGGACCCAAAATGGGGTTGTGAAACAAAGTTGAAGTCATGATGTTCTTCGTGTTACTCACACAGTATGACTTTCAATTTATTTTTCAGCTCATGGATTTTGAACACAAATGTGGTACGCAACTACAAACATGTTCAACACCTCACCCTCAATTTGGACTTGAAGAGTCAGGGACAGGAATAATGGCTGCTGGAACAATGCCTCGCGCCAAACATTAAGATCTGGTGTTTGTTCCTGTTTCTGCCACTCTGGTGTTGTTTTGGTAGCTGTGTTGCAATTATTAAGCACAACGCGCCTCATAACTAGGGTCATTTTATTTCGGGGTGGAAAGGGCCGTTGGTCCAATAAGTTGGTAATGGGGTTTTGTGTTGGGTATTGGTGTCACATCCTCTGTCATTGGTCGAAAAGTTAGTGTCTTTTACAGCATAAATCTTGTGTAAATAAAGTAAAGCAGGGTTTGGCTGCAGAACTCATTGATATTATGCATCTGAGTCCAGTCGGATGCTCAACTGTGACATGTGGCTGTGTGTGGCTCATCCTCACCGTGGAGCTTGCCAACTCGATACACATGCATGTACAACCACACCAACACTCACACGTTTCCAGAAGCAGATTTATGAAGCAATAAAGTCTCATCTCTTGGAAACAGTCGCATACTTATCATAATCCTGCCAAAAACAGAGCTTTGCATATCCTTCCCGTTTTCAACACACCAGAGACAGATGTTCTCTGTGATATTACATCTGTTTCCGCAGCGCACACAAATCATCGTCAAGGACGAAACAAAGGCCTAATATTGACACTGACACGTCTCCTCATTGGAACCACAGTCAAACTGCTGGCTGGGTGAGAGTGGACTGGGATGCGACTCCTTCCCTTTGTAGTCCTATTTGTTTTTGGAGCCAAACTGGATGTGGAGAGAGGGATGGCTGGTTGGCAGACTGGTTCAAGGACTACTTGTCTCTGCTGGCTCATTGGCTGTGTGAAGCACTGCATGGCTATCAGTGTGAAAAGTGCCTTTGAGCTAGGGCCCTGGTTTGTTACCAGCTTTGGTTAAGTTCGACCCTAAATATGACAGCTTACAACTCAAGTGGAAATTGACTCATTTGATTGTGTTTCCAGGAATTTAAACATTAGTGTGATTGGAAATGCAAAACAAGCACCTGTGTCATTACCACTGTGTTACTACGACTATTCATACTGGTGTTTGACTAATACTCAAGTAAGCCTCAACACAAAACTGCTCATTATCATGCTAACTAAATAAACACTATACAGTCAGCAATACACTAAAAAATATATTATACGGTGGTTGTTTGTGCTGATTTACTAGTGGTTCGCTATCCAAAATAAACAAATAAATAAGTGAATGCACAACAATAGTTTTCAGCACCAGGGTTTGTATATTTCAAGGAGGTAAAATATCGTAATTCTACATTATTCATTATTCACTCTCATCTATTCATACAGTATTTTGAAATATGATTTATTATTATTTATGCATAATCTATTTACCTATCTTGCCTTGTACTTTATTTATTTATTTTGTCCAAATATACATTTTTATATGCTGTATCATGTCTTGTTTATGTTTATCATAGTGTTGTTTGGTAGCTTGTGACTTCTTTTTTATTCTGATGCTTTGTGGCCGTCTTTGATGTTTGTTGTGTATCAATGTCTTTTGTATACGTCAGAGCATTTGTTGTCAGTAACTGCTGTGACATGTTGACTTTTACCTACTGTGGGACTAATAAAAGCCATCTAATCTCATCTAATAAAATATTCTGGTCGGAAGAAAGTAAAATGAAAATATTTGCCACCCAATCTCTGATCCATCAAGCTTTCGCAATCAGACACTATGTCTTTAATAAGCATATTGTGAATGTGTTTACATGCATCATTGTGCACATCTCAAGGTGGTTGCAAAGATTTCAGTGAGAAGGCATTGCCCTTTTTCAACAAGTTATTTTCATTCTTCTTTTTTATTATTTAAAATTCATTCATTTCATTCGATAAATCAATCTTTTATTGTGAGATTTTATACATATTTATTAATGATAATGCAGGAATTCGAATGCATCTCTCTTTTTCCACAGCATTTTTTTTGTATTGTTTTTTTTTTTAAAGCTTGACATTTTTATTGTCGATGTCATGTCCGCACTTACCCTTACTAACCCGTCTGTTTTTATCTGTTGTATTTCTTCCGCGTCCATTCCTGGTGCTTTTATTTTGTTATTCCCTGTCATTTCCGGTCCCTGTCTTCCCTCCACCTTCACAGGCAAACGCAGATGGCTCCTCTCTCCTCATCATTCCCCCCATGGATATATTCCCTCCGACGCCAGGTATGTTTGCCAGATGGTAGTTTTTTGTCTCCACTCAGGTAGCTCCTCCAAGACTCCATGATCTCGTTCTTGTCCCTGACCTTCTCTGAATTTCATTGCGCTCTCAAATTCCTATTTCAGCCATAACTTTCATTCCTCGTTCTTCCTCTTTCGCTTCTCTCCAGTCTTGATTCAGTTTGCGTGTGAGCAGTTTTCAAGTCTCACTTTTTAGTTACATCATTCCGTGTCGTTTCTCGTGTGTGTTTGGGTAGTCACCACCACCGAGCGCTTTCACCACCGCGTTGAGCTTTACTCTGGGTGTGTTTTTCTGTTCTCCCCATTTTAGTAGGCGGCTGATTCTAATGGGCCTGTCTTGTTTTCCAGATTCTCCCCGCTCCCTGTGTGTTGATCCCAGTCCGCGTTTTGGCTCCCGACACTCTTAGTTCATTAGTTATTTGTATTTGTTCCATCCCTGTAATGTAATCTTGAGTCCCGTGTCTTCTGTTGACCAACACTGACTGCACTTGGGTCCATTCATTCGCCACCATGACAGCGAGGCAGTCTCAATGTGCTGCTGTAAAGGAGTAATAACAGTTGTTTGAAACTCCACAGGCCAGGAATGTGAATGTTGTTTCCACACTGATTCCCATTAAGTTGTAAAAATCTAAGTTTTATTTAGTTGATTGTTTATATACCAGCGTGCCAATAAAAAGGTCACAAAGGCAGGCTTGTTTTACTGCCCAGCATCAAGACTCTTGACCTTCAAGCCTTAGAGGAAACATTACAACAAGTGGAAAACACAATGCAACATGGTTGGAATTTTTCTGTTAAATGGTCATTATTGACAGAAAAATCACAAGAATGTTGAATAACAAATATAATACTGTCCACCCAGGCGATGGCAATTGTGCATTTCCAACCAAACCGTACAAGTTCTGCGAGGTGCTGAAATTTTGTCCATTCAGCGTGAATTTCCCGCCAATCCCACCAATCTCTTTATTCTGCTTTCACTCAGCCCTCTACGTGGCATCTGCAACATCATATTCCCTCACTCTTTGTTGAGACAAAGTCATGTGTGACACTCATATTTGCCGACACATATTGCCACCAAGCATAGCGATTCGGACGTGAACGATTCTGAATCCATTCTTAAATGTCCAGATTCCCATGACTGAAATGTAGATTGACAGAACTAAAAAGCGGAACTCAGTAGTGCAGCACGCCGTCACCCGAACGCTATACCGGGCAGATGTAAACAAACATGACTGACCGTGAGATCCATCTCTCTCCACTTTTTTCTGACACTCGACATCCTGACCCTGTGGAACATATCAGCAGTTACTCTTTTAATTGGCTGCAATAATGAGTTGCTGAACAACTCCAGTCTCTCACACGCACAATTCCCCACCTTAACCTCTCAGACTCCACCCATTCAAACGTCCCTCAGTCTCTGCCCTTGCAAGGCACTCACTACACGCTGTGAGCCTGGAAACTACTCATGGAACATCATCATAAAAAAGATGGACTTATTATCGCATCATTTTTATTTAGCATGTTACAGAACCATAAATGATTGCAATTTTTTTGTTTTATTTTTATTTAAAAAAATCTGGTATTTTTGTCCTGTTTGAGGTGATGATGAAATGTCCAAAAAATGTCCAAATGTGTCATGATCACTTCTTACTTCTACAGCAAATATTCAGCCTGGAACTTAAACAGAAAAAAAGAATGGATGAGTCATACAACAACATGTGGCAAATATAGACCACTGCAATCATCAGAGGAATTAATTCTACGTCTCAGAAAAGTGAAATGATAATTGACAACAGAAGTTAGAATTAGAAAATCTTTTCATGTCATCTCTTTTTGACTTTCATGCTTCATAATCAAGCTATCATTCATGCCATTTTTACCCTCTTCCTGTTCCCTCCTTCGGCCCACTGGCTGTCACTCAACACACATCAGGCCACTTATGCACCCACATGTACAGAAACATTTGCACACAGACTCAGTTTGGCACAAAGACCCCCTGTTCTGCACTCATTGACAAACACCCCACACTTAAACTTCAAAACCAATGTTGTCATGCTGTCACCAAGCCATCACACCCCGATTTCATGAGAGAAAAGAGGCTGCACGGAGGAGCGGGTGATGTGGAAAAGAGCGAGTGTCATTGAACGAGATGTCACCCACGCTGCCTTGGTCTTTTTGAACAAGACACAGTTGCAACTGACTGACACTTCTCCCACGTTCAACTGAAAAAAAAAACAGACTTTCTGTCTTCTTTCACTTGTTAAAAGGCTTTTCAGTGTCTTTGTAGACTTTGGTAAAAGACGGCGTCAGTGCTGAGGTGTGTGCAGCTTCCCAGTGGAGACAGAAAATGGAATTCAGGGTCTTGTAGCTCAACTTGAAAATAAAACCTTGATAGCGTTGAACCATGTGAAGTGTTGCTGTTTGCATTGCAGGGTTTGAACATTTACCTTTGTCAGTGTGTTTTAATGAACCAGTGAAAGAACATAGAACTTTCATCAACCGTATTAACAACATATGGTTGTAGTTTTATGTGTATTTTTTAGCATGCTAATTGGGAGTTTCTTATTTTACACTGTAGGTGTGAGGAAGAAGAGGTCGCCTGCTGTAAAGGGAGGTTGAGAGAACGGTTTGTCAACAGTAATATGAGGGTGATAACTCTGCTTCTCCACAAGCTGCTTTTCACTTTCACACTGGCACCATTCACTCTCTGTTACAACATTTTAAATGTGTCAATTTTGGAGAAAACTACAGCAAATAAAAATGAAAAAAGCACATTAAAGGTGATGGTCTCTGGAGATCCTCACTCTCCATGATGTATCCACAATTCTTTCCAAATAACTGTGAAAGCAGCTGGTGATGGTGGTCTAACAAAACTGGATTTCTGATTGCGGATTTCACTGCTGATATCAGTGTTGTCTCTGCAGTGTGAAGAGGAAATTGATGCTAATCTAACTTGCTTTGGCACCTGTTTCCCTCGATTAACCTGTTACCAAAACAGCTTAAGTCTGTTTTTCTTTTATTATTTAAAACAAGGACATGTTTCTTTTGTTTCAAATATTCATATTGGACTGAGCAGCCATACAGTGGGAACCGTTCATTTTTTCCCCTCCCAGCACAGTTCCAGCGCAGTTCCAGCACAGTTCCAGCCGCTGGAGTGACCCTCCTCTTCTTGAGGAAGTGTCTTTGAATAATGCAAACTCCACCTACGAGGTGTGAACTGAAGGAAGAAGCGCTTTCTCTTCGTATATTTTTTTTCTTCATTTTTTTATTTTTATTTTGTTTATAATATTCATATAATTAGATCCACTCATTCAAGTCCAGTGACTCTGGTGGAGTTTTGACCAAGCTGATCGCCCCCCGGCAACTGACCTACTTTGGCGACGTGTTCGAACCGGATAGGTGACAACTAATTACTACCTGAGAAAGCAAGACGACTAGCGCTACCACGACTGAAAAGTCGCTTTCACTGTGAACGTACCTTTAGAAGTCCCACCTTGAAGAAAAGGAGTCTGACCCTGGATGAGTTCCATTCTGTAAAAAAGAAATGACACACAGGAAAAGATAAGTCCCAACCAAGGAAGAGGAGGCAGACCCAGGAGGAGTTCGACTCCGGAAAAGACAATTCCCGCCCCAAAGAAGAGAAGTCCCACCCCAGTGAGAAGAGATGATGACCTTTCTCAATGGTCTTATCATTTTGGAATGACAATTTCTTCGTCCAACGGTGTAATGTTTTCTATGACTTTAGTTTGTCTGTTAAGTTAAGGTTGAATTTGAATGTTGAAGTTAAGGATGAATTTGAATGGTTTTTTTTTCAAGAAATATGTGAAATTGAACTAGGAACAAATGATTCCATCATGAGGGGGAAGAAGAAGAAGAATTCTACATTGGAATGGAGCGGCTTGTACTTTCCTAGTTTGTTCTTCGAATTCTGGGAATTTCAGTTTTCTATTTTATACAATGTTGAAAATATGAAGTTTACAACCCTTTTTTTCATGACTATAACATGAGCTGAAAATGGATCCTTGATGACGACAACACAACAGTTATGTCTGGTATGCCAGACATTCAAAATATGTAACATTCTTGTCCGTGCGATCTGCACTATCTCTGGTGCTTATTGACTCATGGACTGTGTCACAGACACCAATTGGTGGTTGAAAACGGTGCAATGGCGTGTGGCGGTACTTTATTTACAATCACTCCAAAGCGAAAATCAAGTGGAGGAACAGACTGGTGCCAAATGTCGCTACAAAATAACAAACCTCAAGTGGCACCCGAGGGTTGACCGTGGTGAGATTTGTTGGTAAGGTAGGTAGGTAGGTAAGTCACAACAAGTGCTGTTCACTCACCATATGTTACCATTAGTCGAGCATTAGTTATGATACACACACAACTTTTCCCACTTACCTCTTGGGGCGAATGAGCTGCTAATGGGCTTGAACTAGCTTGGTTCCCGCTGCTGAACTCCAACATACGTTAGCTTAGTTGTGCTAACATCAGATCAGTTGATTATGTGTGTAACTGTAAGTCGTGGTTAAATATTTTCAGCACAAATGAAAAAACGAAACAAATAACAGTTAGAATTTTGGCAGATGTTCAATGTCTTGTATGCCATCATATGGTTAATAAGCAAATGATCAAATGTATTGCAAAGGCCGTTCTCTTCTGAACACTGTTGTATTTCGGCAAAATGATGTGTTGAAACACATGATGCAATGTGTCATAAATGTGTGTGCGTAACATACATAATGCTTGGGTGCACACATGTGTTATTTGAACAATATTAATCTCTTTATATAGTTCATGTACCTACATTAATTTCTATACAGTGGTGAATATAATAATTCTAGCCCCCCCTTTTATTTCTCATGACTATTATTATAATCATTTTTCCCTGACTAAAATGATATTTAAAACCAGACAAAAACTATTACAAGCAGACAAGAGAGACAAAATGTGACTAAAACTATTTTCGTCCTAAAGACTAGAACTAAGACTAAAACTAAAATGACAGCCAAAAACAACGCTTCTTTTGCATCGAACAAATATTTCAACCTTATATCATTTTTGATCATTAGCACTGCGGTGGAATGGCTGAGGACATTAAGACTGTTTACTCAACAGTCCGTCGATCTTCTTCTTTTTTTAAGCCCCCTGACTCAAAAGGACACTGTATTCAGACATTACTTTTCAGTCATCCATTTATATACTGCACTGATCAGGCGTCATCTGTGAGCAGTCACTTCCTTCATGGTTCAGAGCTCAGTCGGACACAAGCGTGCGCTCACACATGCGTGTTGAAATGAGTTTCAAACAGGGAAATCCCATTGAGTCAGAGACTGGCATTAATTACGGGCATTTACGAAAAAAATAACAAGCAGCTTACCTCAGTTCAGTGCCGATTCATTAAGGCCACTTATGTTAATCAAGTCTGCCGCTATTTTCCAATTAAAACACTCAAGGCGAAATACAGACAGTCAGTGTGAGAGCCAGATGAAGGGAGTTGCACGTGTGAGAGGGAGATTTGGGAAGGTTCTGTTTGAAGGTGGACTTGCCAAGATGGTGAACTTGATACTCTCATTGTTATGATATTTAAGCTGATATCATAATTGCTGCCTTCACAGGTTGATGTGACTCATGTGGAGAGATCTTCAGGGTACAAAAATGCGAATGGGAACAAGCATGTTGAAACATTGCAATGATAAAAACAAACATGCAGGAAGTTCTGCCTTGCTTCTTGAGGGTTAACTGAAGATATTCCTCAGTGACCTGTTGGGCTGAAGATAAGTATAAGTGATGAAAAACAGCTTAAAATAAACACAATAGTTTGATCCTTTTGACACATTGAGATGTGCAGAGATTAAATGAGAGCAGAGTGCAGGCAGGGTGAGAACGGTGGAGTTGCTGTGAGCTGTGACGTAGCGCTGGCAATGTAAAAGAATATGAATCTATAAATACAATGGGAAAATAGATTTGGTACAAATTAACGTTTCAGATGTCAACAGTCATATAGTCAGTGATCATTTAAAACGTGTTATGACCCTATACGTGACAATGTTGATGTTGTTGAAGGTGCCGTGACACAGAAAACAGTCCATTCTTGTTGATCCTGTGTGGAATGAGAATGAGTTGATCTTTGTTTGAAAAGCAGCCGTAGACCATTATTTTTGGAGAGGGTTTCAATTGTATTTCATTGTCATTGACAACTCATTTTTTCACACGCCTGTGACAGAATGTCTTTTGAACTGTTGAGAGGTGTGGCCAACATTGACTCACTTCAGAGTACCAGATGAACTGCACTGGCTCATGAGGTTTGTTTTGCCTCTTCTAACCAAAGAGCAAACTACATTGAAGGTAACTCATGTCACGCAGGACAGGAATACAATGTTTCATATCCCAATATTCCCTCCTCACAGACTCCAAAATCCATGTTGAACAGTGATTAATTAAGTGTGTTAAAAAACATCAAGAGCCTTCTCCAGTCAATCATCCATCTCGTTTAAGTCAGCGACATTAATGTCCTCCAGTTGAATTTTGAAGGTCTGTTATTAGTGAAGACACGGGCAGTTAATCACATTAATTCATCTGACAGCCTTTATCAAACACATCATGAGTGAAGAAGAATGGAGGGGAGGAGAGGCAAGCATGAGATGGAAGTGTCCAGGAGGGAAAGAACTTAGTTTCATGGAAAAGTGTGAATTAAAGACGAATACAAGGCGCTAGTCATTCATCATTCATTAATATAGTTATCCAGCTCCTGTCTCTTGTATGTTGTATCCACTCTCATTGGTTTATTTCTCTCTTCTGACGCCAAATGTAGATTTCAGTTATGTTGTTTTTGTTGTTTTGCTGCACTGCTCTTATTTTTCACAGAAAAACAACTTCATTTTCACATCTTTAATGTCTTTTTTAAATGCTTTTAAATGTTTCCTGTTTTTATAATTGTAGTTTCCTTTTCTTCATCTTTTAATAACCCTCATTTATTATTTGAAATAACTTTAGACAACAGCATCATTGATATCACAATCTCAGTTTAAAGAATAGTCGGAGCTAAAATGTGAAATGTAATATTTATAATAATAATATGAAGAAGCCTAAATATATTTGGAAGTCACAGAGTTCTTGTTGGTACCAGTCACCTAAGGATCAGTCCAAAGACCAAATCTGGCTCAACATTGTCATTAAAAGCAAAACTGAAACGATGTCAATGAGATGTCAGAGTGTCGTAGCACCAGAGGTCACTTTAATGAGGACATAACAAGGTCAGCAGGGTTTCCGGATGCACAGGGCAGGAGAAGATGTACTCATAATGGGGACATAATGGTGGGGTGTCACAACCAGCAGTGCTCATGCTCACGTCTCCATCTCAGTGTTTACCCCAATTATAAAATAAGAGCCAGGTCATTAGACGGAGGCAACTGGAGGGCAGGAAGAGAGATGGGGGATGAGGAGACCTATGTGAGGAGAGGGTGAGTGAGGAAGAAGTGTGGTGAAATGAAAGGGAGACGGAGAGATTGAAGGGGCAGGCTGCAGTGATTAGAATGTGATGGCTTCACTATGTGTGTTTGTGGGAGTGTGTGGGTCTTTGAATTAATGAGAGTCAGAAGAGAGGGTCATCATGACCTGCATGCAAATGACACCCAACTCTCACATGGGAAATCACACACGCGTATGTTCTCATGGTGACATGTCCTCTGTCACAGACGCATGCGGCAGCGAGTGTTGATGTGTTTACACCCAAATGTGGCGTGTCGTGTTTTAGTATGGGGCATCAGGGGACACACTGCTGACTCACTCAGGCCTGTGGGCTCTTCCCAAATTGGTGACCTCTGCCCTACATGGTGTATGTGTGACCAGGCCAGTTGAAAAATTTTTAAAAAAGGAAAAAAAAGGAAAATAAACTGAAATAGGTTGTTCATCACCTGATCAAAAGTTTTAAGAACACAGTCAAAATCTGCTCAATATTCTCACTTTCTCTCAAGCATTCATACGGTCATGTCCTCCTGATGGCTAAAGCTAAGAAACTTTCTATTCTTGAATGTGGTTGGATCGTCGAACTGCATAAGCAGCCTCTCGCAGCGTGCCATTGTTGCTGAGGTTGGACGCACCATATGATTGAAAAAAAAAAGTTATTCTGGATAAAAGAGTCATTCTTTGATTAGAAAAAATGTTACCTTGAGGGTCTAGATGGTTTCCAATGTTACTAGCATGACAAGGAGATCCCACCTGAGATGTTCTACCCAACACAGCGGAAGGGGGTCCATCATCATCTGGGGTGCCTTTCCATTCAGGTGGTGGAGGGCCGTCAAACGGCAGCTGGTTATGTGCAGATGTTTTAGCGGGCATCCATCATGACTGAGGGCCCTTGTCTGTGTGGCAACAGCTGGGTTTTTCAGTAAGACAACGCTGCAGTTCACAATGCTCGCTCGACCAAGGACTTCTTCAGGGAGAATAACGTCACTCTTTTGGACCATCCCGCATGTTCCCCTGCTTTAAATCCCATGAAGAACATTTGGGGAAGTTTGTAAAAATGGCCATCAGTTCCAGACAGTTGATGCCCTTCGTGAAACCTGCCTCTTGGAAACATTCGCATCAAGCATGTCCAAACTAATTTTTGAAGTAACAAGAACGGTGGAGCTACTCGTTACTGAGTCCTATTGTGAAAAAAAAAAGTTTGGGTTTGGAGAGTTTTTTTGGAATCTTTGGAGCGATGGTCTTAAACTTTTCAGTTTAGGCTGATAAACAGCCTATTTCAGTTTACTTGTTCTTTTCATACGATACTTTCTCAAAGTGCTTTTTGTCTCACTCCCCCTTCTTGCTTTTGCATATTGTAGCTCTTCTTAACACCTCATGAAGATCCAAATGTGCAAAATGCATATACTACCAATTTTTCAACTGGTTTGAAGATTTTGAGCAGGTCTGTGTATGACATTGTCAACAGTGAGGGCAGACAAAACATTGTTGATCATTTTCCACATCCCAAATCTTCATCATCTGAGTGAATGAAACCGTCCGGGTGCTGTCGAGTCCACCATTAACTTGGCAAATAGAGCTAATAGAGCAAATAGAAATTAATGTCCATGAATTATTTGATTGTGACTTGATATTCCTCCTGTTCTGGTGGCCAAAAAAGGTCTGAGTGGCTTTTTCGATGGACTCAATTTCTAGTTAGAAAATGGATCCTTCAAATGTGTTTGGACTGAAGCCATCAGCTGCCGTCCCACTGACACACAAAATGTAGAAATAAAATATGAGCCCTCTGGCCTCCTCACAGCTTCAGAGCAGGATACATTACGGAGGGAAGGTGACCAAGTCACAGGATGCTCAGATCCGTTTGGCCAGACTTTCACGAAAGACGGCGATCCTTGATGCATTTTGATGGGTGCCTTGTCTCTCTTGGTTTTTTTTTTCCCCATCACGAATCACACCCTAAAAGTTCGTAACTAAAAGTGACTTGGAGATCAAAAACGGTATTTCAGTGAAATTCAGTAAAATGATGAAAATATTAGGAAAAGGAGTAGATGTAAAGGGAGAAGGCAAAGGTCCTTTATTAATCCCAGAGTGGAGGAATTCAACAAAGAGGTGTCTCAAATAATTCTTAAAAAATAATTGTTTTCAGCTTGTGAACTGAGTTGAAGATTTTTGCACCATGTGAGTTTGTTGACTCAACAGAACCCTGGAGAATGCAAACAACTATGGTGGCGTTGGACTCCAGTCTACAGTGGGACTATTGTAATGAGCATCGTAACAATGGTTACGTGATGAACACCCTTATACCGTCATTCTGTCTGCTCCAAAGGGTAAAAATTGTTTGCTAGTCGGGCCAACAGATCCATATTTAACTGCTTCAAATAATACTGTGTGCTTTGCAGAGTCATTGGCATTCTATCCACCCGCTTGTTAGAAACTCACAGCCATGATGGCATTCGACAAGTCAGACGTCAGCAAAGGCTGTCAAATATGATGGTTGTTGCTGCCAGTGCGGCACTCATCCATCAGAAACATAAATGTGACATTCCAGAAATACATGGGTGGGATGCTGATGAGCAAGAAGCTGGCATGTTCTCCAGGCTCCGTACCACCTCCCTGTCAGCGCGTACAGAGGGAGCTCCGCTGCCATCCGTATCGGTTCATCCATTATGCATGACCAATTTACACTGTCAGGATCGAAACAGGCGAGGGGATGGAGTCGGAATGACGGGAAATGGTGCTTCTTCAGAGCTTCAAATTGGAAGGTTTTATCTGTATTTGCATGGAGAATGGGGATATTGGAAATGTGGGTCCATCTTTTGGATGACTCACTTACACATGAGGAGATCCAGACAGAACCAGCATTGCCACGTTCCACCCAGGACCGATCCTATCTTAAGGCGTCATTGGTTATTGCTCACCTCACGTGCCTCTCTCTCTCTCTCTCTCTCTCTCTCTCTCTCTGCGACAGTAATGGCTGTCTCTGCTTGAGGCAGATGCCCTTAGCAGATGTCATTCAGCTGCTGACAGAGAGTCAATAAGACAATGAATTGTAGCCCTCCAACTAGTTCCAGTCATCCATTCTGGGAGTCGTTACTAATCAGGAGAAAAAAGAAATGAAAAAAAATCCAGCTGAACGACTGAGTGATGCACTTTTTCGGCTAAAATCTCTTTTCAGTGAATCCCTGACCTCCCATTGTATTGCTGTGGAGAGCAGAATCTGGAGCTGTTTAGAAAAGCATGAAGGAGAAAATCTATCTTTTATTTAGCTGCAGCAGTGCTGAATGCAGTCTCCCATAACTACCTGCTAACAACTACATAATTAGAATTCAGTTGTGCGAGGACATGTTTGACGATTTACAGTGTTTGACTTACTGAGATCGAGAATGCAACTCTGATTAAGCAGTTTTGTTTCAAAGTGTTAAATACATTGAAACAAATATCAGGAGAATGCACACAACAAGCAACAATTTGTGGATGGAGCGGGATATATTACATTGTTTTTTTGTTTTTTTTTGTTTTTTTTTAATCACACCCTTAAAAAAATAAATAAATACAAATAAATAAAAATACAAAACTGTGAAAGACTTATGTAGAGTTGAACTGCGTGACACTGGCTGTTTAAGAAAAACTGTTGTGGATGGTATTTGTATTAGGAGTCTCATTGACCTAAAGTCATTTTTGTTTACATGTAGATGGAAGCATTGGCATGGTTTCTTCGTCATTAACTGTGGTCACATGACAGCTCAGAAAAACAAATTATGGCATCAGTCCGGCTAAGTTCACCTGTAAAGAGCTTTGTCCGACTACTGGAGGGAAATTCAAACACCGGGACTGATTTAAGGATCACTGTGATTTGGATGCAGATTTGGGGATCACAAAATGAAGCACAACATTGGCTCTGAAGTGAGGTACTCTCGGTCCTCTTGGCCAGTGAGACAGCTCACTTAAGCATCCAAGTTGCACCTGCATTTGGCAAAGTTACCTGGAAGTTGTGCGACAAACACATGCAGCACATACACCCAATGGAAGGAGAACATTCAATTACATCTCTAATCCAGTGTGAATCATCATATTATACTGCCAACGTCTCTGGTTGAGTGGCGTTGCCACATCCCGAGGTCCCTTGAAGAAAAAACACACACAAAAAAAGGGCTTATGGTGAATGATGTGAGCAATAGAAATGTCAACTTAGACCCAACAACACTAAACCTGAGTTGTAAAATCATCACATGGATTGAAAAACATTGTGATGAATATATAGATATAAAGTGCATTTTCACATCACTGTCTGAGCCCAGTAGATGGCGCACCAGAGCATACCGTGACCAAAACCAAGACCATTGAGGGAGGACAAGACCAAGACTGAGACCAAACTGTTTCGAAAAAAGCATTTCTGATATTGATTTATTTTAGTAAACAGACTTCATGTTCTTTTGCAGTAAGAAACAAATATTTCTGTCTCTATGTCTAATAGACTTATGCACCTATAGTCTATGTTTAGTTTGGTCTCCACCTTCCTCTTGGTCTCGCCATGGTCTTAACTACAACACTGAAGTAGTTATTCAAGTCAAAGGTTATCGAGCAGACAGTGCCATCTAGTGGGCTCAGACACTGTTTCATGAAACCTCATCAGCTCATCATGACTAAATCATTTACCTTATGAACATTCTAAACTAATGCTGTGGGGTTTTTTTGGAAATACTTTAAGCTTTCAATAAAACTTGAAATATGAGATATGTTTTAATTTAGCTTCACGCAGAGAAAATCATTCACAAAAGTAAAACTGAAGTCCATAGAGCTGTAGGAATAACAACGTTGTCTCCTCTGAGGGCAAAGAGCAGTTCAGAGAGGCCTGCTCGTGCGTTCTAGCTCTAAGTTGAATAAAGACGGCTGTGCGTCGGGAACAAACTCAACAGTGATTTTTGATTGTCCTCCAAAACTGTGATCGGATGCAAATGAGTGTGCTGTGATACAAACCTTGATTCCACCAGCACCAGCGAGGAAAAGAACATGTCTGTATGTTGGTTGGTTTTCATACTGCGGGTTCTATCTCGGGTGGCCTGAGTCCGATTCGCCCCCTGCTGTGCAGCCTCGCAATGTCTTTTTTTTCCTCCTCACTTGGCAGCACTATTTACCGCAATCGGTTTGACCACCTTTTTTCACTTTCCCTTCTTAACATTACGAGTCGTCCTCACCTCAGAGCCGCCTCGGCTGTAACAGAATGTGACGTTTCACAGCCAAAACTAAACATGGGAATAGCGGAAACAAGATGCATAATACGGAGCGTCTTGATTGATCCTCACTGCTCGAACAACACGTTGAACACAGTGAGAGAGATTTAATCGTTTAAGCACAGATCCAGACGTCAGGAATGATCAATGAATAGTCTGGTGATCTTCACAAACTTAGCAACACTGTATTTCCTCTACACTACCCCTAGTGTGAAAGCGCCCTTAAACACTCCCTTGGTGTAACTTTATCTTGACGAGTCGTCCGGGGCATGTTCTGAGAGTGGCGTCACAGCCCCAAGTCCACCCCCACTCAGACACTTTTTGGCAGAACGACCTCGGCAGCGAGCTGAGTTCATTCACACCATGGCAGAAGCAAGAGTCCGTAGTGAGGAGTCCAAGAAGAGAATGCGTGAAACCGACAGGAGGCATTTGCAGATATTTGCAGAGCTACGAAAGGCTTTACAACAGTTTGCAATTACACTCATGTAGCGGCGGTGCCGCCAAAAGCAAATGCTTGAACTACCGAACGCTGCTTAAAGAGTTGTGAGGGTAGACCTCTTAAGTCAGGGTGCTGATGCTTTGCACTGCATGAAGCAATGAGAATATTGATAATTCTATGTCCTGTATTGATCTTCCAAAGGAAACGTAGTTCATGTCTAGAGCAGGCTTGTGAAAACGGAATGGTTCCCACTAATGCTTGTGAAGTTCATGATTCTTCCGGCGCTTTAATCCTTTTTCCCCTCTTCCTCAGCACAAATCTCCCCCGGCTTTTCGAGCTGATGACAGAAGCAGTGATGACACAACTCTCACTTGTCAAACGGATGTGAGTGGAGCTGTTAATCGCAGCGTTCCTGTGAGCGGCGTGTCAGAACTGTGAGTAATCAGCGCCATATTTTCTGAATTATTGAGAGACGTTGATGCTGGCAGGACCCGCCCCGTCAGTGGGATGCATCTGTTGCGGCATGTTTGCCTGACCTCAGTGCCAAGCTTCAAATCGTGGACGAGTTTCAGATGCTAATGACATCAGAAACACTTCAGAGGTGCGTTCAACTATGTAAACATCCCAATTTGTTGTAAACTCCTTCTCCTGTGCTTTCAGATTCATTGATGCACCAATGAGTCACAGGGCTATGATTCTGCCACAGGAGTTCAGGAGTTTCTACCAAATTTAAAATTCATTCATTTTTCCTAGTATTTAGAAATGCTGGATAGTTTGAACTAATTCCTGGTAATTCAAGAAATTTTTGATGGAATTATCACATTCTGAAGCTCCTAAAATCATGTGCTACCCCTCACTCATTCATATTCTCCTACTTACTAGACATAGGTCGACAACAAGGTCCCTCCATCCACCTCCGTCCTGTGTGGCCCTCATATCCCACAGTGGTCCTTCCCCGTTTGCCCTTCACAGGTCTCTCTGGCTTAGTGAACTTTCTGGAAAGTTTCCTGGTGGTATTATAGAGGTATTTTATATCATGTTGCTTTATCTGCCAGTCCTTCAACAAAGGTCCTCTTGTTGGCTGTGATGAACTTCTTCGCTCTGCTGTTGAGTGCTGCTTCCTTGTTCGTCCCGTCTTTCTTTTGCCAGCATCTCTGGAGAGGTCCAGTCTCCGTGGATGTGTATCTTGTGGTCTAGAACTACCATGCACGTTGGGAGTGCCTCTCTCACTTCTCTCCACTGTTCTTTCAGTGGTCACATACCTCACATGCAGAGGTATTAGAAGGGTATTGTGACATGCAAGAACATTTTATTGTCCATTAACACTTACCGTAAGTCAATGCACACTCTGAAAATGTAAATCTTAATCGGCTGAACGATTAACATTTATCTGAATATTTCATTCATTATTTTCTGAAACTAGACAGTTCCCAAGAATGTCAGGTGACATACATGTCCATATTAGTCATTGCAGGTCATAATTGTGTAGTTGTGTAGGGAGGGACTAATTGAATTATAAATTGATGTGGCAAAACATGAGCTAAAGCAGTGGTCCTCAAAGTGATATGTTTGGCCCCTTGTGGAGGGCAGAGCACAAAATGTGGTGGGAAACTGAAATCCTTCACTTTAGCATTTTCACTTTGAGGCAGCAGCGACAGTGGCAGCTGCAACATGAAAACGGAATTATTTTGTTACATCGGCTAAGTTCAAACTGGAATTCCTCTTAGTTACACTGCATGACCTGTGCTATGTTTCTGTATTCTGTGCTTTTATTTTGGCATTTCCCGGTTGTGTGTTTTTCTGTTTCCTGTTCCTCTTCTCTCCCCTCCTTCAGCTCCACAGCAGGACAGCTGGAACCAGTCACTCAATCAAGCTTGGCTGATTTCAACAGCTTGGTTCCAGACGATGTTGCCAGATGGTTACTTCGCATTCCAATGTAAAAGAGCTCCCTCTCGTGACTTTTGTTGTCCAGTGTATTTGATAACTTTCACATTTGTGTGGGCGTCTTTTCTGCCACTTTCTTAGCTGTTTTCTTTGTTTTGTTTCCTTTTTTGCAGATTGTTTCGTATTGCATGTGAGTGTTTTTGTAACTCACCTTTGTTTTCTCTTGTTAGCTTTATTCCGTGTGTGTAATTTCACCACAGAGGGCTTTTCATTATTTGGGCCCTGTGAGTTAATCGAAATGCATTTTCGTTGTCCCCGTTATAAAGACTTGAGTTTTGATCCGCATGTTTTTTTGTTTCAGGTTTAATTCTTGCTCCCCGTTTGTTGTCTTCTCTCCGTGTGTTGGTGTCGACTCCCTTGTTTCTTCATTCCTGTTTGTGTTTGTTTTTTGGTGTACTTGAATTAAATCTCTTACTATGTGTGCTCATATTGTTGTATTGAGTTATCTGTTCACCAGCAGCAATTTTAGCATTTGGATGTGTTCCCCTGAGCCACCATGACAACCTGGATAATGCGTTTAACAGCTTGACTAAGCTAGTATGTAGCCAAGGAGCTCGACGATGATCAGACTCAGGGATGTGAGTCTGTGCGGGTTTCAGTTACACAGCTGAAGTAAACTCATAGATAAATCAGGGTCTAACTATGTCTCTAATAACCTTCAATACAATCGAGAAGTCATGTACAAGTAACATCCAACTTACGACCTGGTCTACTTACGTCCACCCGTACTTACGACCACGGCCAACAGATGCTTTTTTTTTTTTTTTTCAATGTCTGGCACCGCAGCACGTAGCAGCCCAGCATCACGTACGACCGTTACAGCAACTCAGTATCCCAGCATCTCACTCTCACACAGCGTCTACCACTACAGTAGTACCTATAACCCTCGCGTCGGCTATTTTGAATGGCATTCCACTTACGGAAAATTGTTTCTTTTGCTGAGAAAAAAATATTTCTAATTCGTGTAAGGCATTTGTGTATATTTGTATACATACACACAAATGCTTTACAAAAATTGTCAAAAGAAAAATTTGGGAGCACTATCTAAAGTACCTTCAGACATGAAACAGCAGCCTACACACAACCATTTCTTCTATTTATAGAGCCGAGTAGCAATCTTTGCGCTCCACCATGTGCAATTTGCATTTCACGTTCCCATAAGTGAAGCCCATTGGCTGAAATTCCACTAACATGGTCCAACGGCTTTGGTTTTGTCTTGATGTGGAAACGTAACTTATTATATGAGCAATGCCGATTCAGCCAGTACATACATATTAAAAGGCTGTTTCACACTCCATAGAGGGAGCAGAGGAGTGTGTGGAATGGCCCCTATACACACATAACATCTTGACTCTGAACATGAAAGTTTTCCCTCTGTCTTCTCTGAACTTAATTTATTAGTGCATTTAATGCGCTTCTGTGTCATTCTACCGCTTTGTTTATAGCAGCATCAGTGTGTTTCTGCTGTCTTCTAAATAATACGGCAGATTTCATCATTTCTGGAGGGGCAATTTCATCATGTACTAGCTGCCAGGAGGGATTGTGTCTTATAAAGCCAGGCCTCAGCACTTTACTGTCCCCGTCTTTCATCCTCTTCGGCTCCTTCCTTCCTGTCTGATGGTGCTCCCCTTTGAGGAAAGACCAACATGGGGGGAGACAGAGCTTTTGTTGTTTTAAACAGCAAATGAAAAGAGCAAAGGCTCGCTCTTGGCATCACTGTTAAATGTCCTGCTTGTCGTGTTCTTGTTGTGGTCCCTCAGGAAGGTGTGCCTGGATCACAGGAATCACACATTTTGCCCTTCATCTACACCTCATAAGCCCCTTTAGATGTCAATAGGTTCTAAAACATGGCTTCAGTCTCCACTCTCTGCCACACAGCGTATGCTGCAGGTAATTGACACACCTTTGAAACTTTAACATTTCGCAGCATCGATGAAACACAAAGAAAATAAATTCTATTTGTGATGTTCCCCTGAGCTTCTGGGTTTGTTTACTCCGTGCTGAGAGCTGTGTGTATTATGCAAGAAAACCTTTCTGAAGTGAAACAGCGGAAAACTTCCCTTGAAGGTTTTGGAAAACGTCTCATAAAACACGAACAAGGTTTGGGCAAGGTTTCTGACAGATTATCAAACCTGCACCTCAGTCCATGCGCAACCCTTGTCGGTGTCGACCACAGTACGGAGTTGTCCATTTGATTCCAAGTTGAATTGAAGTGTTCTCTGCCGCGACACTGTCCACCCACACACGTTCACCCTCAATATATCGTGTTCGACGCCTGTATTCATCTGCCTCCCCAATTTTTTCTCCCTTCGTTAATGTGACCTTTCCAAATGAGAAAAAAAACTGGCTCTCAATCATCACTGTCTAATTGAATATATCGTATTTATTAGTAACCTTTTCTAACGAGGGAAAACTGCCACTTCTGCCCATCGAGCCAATAAACTGGGCCCAAACTTTTCCCCAGATATGCTTGCAAGTACAACAAGGAAACAGTGAGCTTTGCATTCAACCTGAGTAATTTAAACCATTTTCTAAATGTATACATTTACATATATATTACATGGTCTTGTTCAATAATGAAACCACCATAGTACTGTATATTGCACCCCCCGATTTTAAAATGTATTTCATTCAGATATGAAGCTGTGCGAGTGAAAAATAGTGAGAAACATGGTCAGTAAAAGTGTGCAGAAACTCTGCTCTAATTTTATCACTTTCTAAATTGCATCTTCATTGTCAAGTCCGCACTTTAACTAATCTGTTTTTAGCTGTTGTATTTCTTCTGCGTCCCTTCCTTGTGCTTTTATTTTGCTACTCATTTCCGTTTCCTGCCTTCCCTCCACCTTCACAGGCAAACGCAGCTGGCTCCGATCTCCTCATCAATCCTCCCATGGATATATTCCCTCCGACGCCAGCTCCGTTTGCCAGATAGTAGCGATTTGTCTCCACTGAGGTAACTCTTTCAAGACTTCCATGATCTTGCACTCTTCCCTGAAATCTCTAAATGTTTTCCGCACTCGAATTCCCACTCAGCCGTAAATTTCCTTCCTTGTTCCACTCTCGCTTCCCTCCGATCTGTTCAGTCTGTGCTGTGAGCAGTTGTCCTAGTCTCACTTTTTAGTTAGATTTTCCATCAAGTTTACCCTCGTGTGCGTGCGTGTAGGCACCACCATTAAGCGCTTTCAGTTTGTTACTACCGCATCGATCTTAACTCCAGGTGTGTTTTTCTGTTGTCCACAGTTTAGTAGGTCGTTGATTCTAATCCGCCTCTCTTGTTTTCCAGATTCCCCCCGTTCCCTGTGTGTTGATCCCTGTCCGTGTTTTGGTTCCCGGCGTCCTTAGTTTTCTAGTTTTTTGTCTGTCTGTGTTATTTGTAATATCTTCAATTAAATTGTATAATTTAATCTTGTCTCCGAGTCTTCTGTCGACCAACACTAATAGCACTTAGGTCCATTCATCCGCCACCATGACATTCATGTCAGAACCAGTTCTGATCCAAACCCACGAGGGAAATCCCAATCGATTCAAGTGATGATGGGTTGATGAGGTTACATGGAACAGTGTCTTTATTTTCATAGGCATAACCTCAGGTAATTTTTAAACTGAGGATGTCACCAAATGATCTCTGCTCTGACACTGTGTCACGAAGTTTCACCTGCCCATTACATCCAAAACACTGACCATACTGCCAAGAACCCATACACCGTCACTCTCAAACCATAAGAAGTCGACCATTGCTGTGTCTCTATGTTTTTTTTAAGGCATGACTTGTGGCTGGTGTTTCCAGCAGCCTCTTTTGAAGATAAATAAATGCCTGAAAACATCCTCACATCTTTATGCAGGAGATGAAATCTTGCCTGATCACACAGACATGTACAGGTGAGAACATACTGTGTCCTCGACTTCTTCAGCTGCAGACATCGTGCAAGGACCACCGCAATTGCTGTGATTTGTATGTACAAGTCCTGTATTTGCATCGAGGTGATCTTCTCTATGTCGAAAGAGGAGTCTGGTCTGTGTCTGTGAGAGTGTGTGCGTGTGTTTGTGACCCACAAACCTGCCGACAGAGACCTCACCCTGTGATTGGTAATTGATTTTCCAAACTGAATCCACCACACAGAGCACAGGTTGGCTTCCAGATGACTCTGACCTTCTTTGCTTCAGCTGATATTAGCCATTGAGGGGAGGAAGCACAGCATTATTCACACAAAATTGGGTTTTTAAAGACTGTTATGGAAGCACAGGACCTCTGAAGTTAAATATCGCTGCAGAAACTGAAGTAACTGAGGTTCTGTTGATGCATATTGATTGTGTTTTCTATATGGTGTACAACAACAGAATTCTCCCTTTCCAATTCCTTTTGGTCGGATTGGAGAATCAATGAATCAAAGCCACATCAGGAAAACAAGCTGCAGGCTTCAACAGTCCTCTGTAACAGTCTCAAATACCACTAGACACGAGCACAATCTCCCGCATGCACATGTGATACCCCACAAACAGTACTTAAGCTCAGGCTGCAAACAAAAAGCCTGAGCAACAATAGCAATGGTTAGATGAAGCTTCATGAAACATTGTTTTCATTTTCAGATTTCGGTGGTTTCATCAGTTATGCACTCCAAATTTTTAAATATTTAAAATAGTTGCGGAAAACCAAAGATTATTGAGTGAAGAGTGCTATATGGTGGCCTTTGAAAATGAGGACACTGTTTCCCATCTTTTCCCATTTCAGAGATTGTGCTGAAAAAAATCCCAAATATTTAAACTAAACATAAATACTAAACTACATGCAGCAAAGAGAACATATTAAAATAGCAGACGTATTAAAGTGAAATCTAAATGTCAATATTAGTAATACAGTAATGTAATGCAGCCAGGAGAGGGGGGCAAGCCAGTTTCTTCATACGCCGGTCCCAAGCCCAGATAAATGCACAGAGTTGTCTCAGGAAGCGCACCCAAGTAAAACCTTGCCAAACGGATCAGACGAATCTCATACCAGATCGGTCGAGGCACGTGTCAACAACGACCACCATCAGTGCTGTTAACCAGCAGGGTGCTGATGGAAAGTGGGCTACTGTAGGTCGAAGACAGAGAAGAAGAGGGGGGAGGCATGCAAATAGACAGAGAGAGAAGAGGAAAGACAAGAGAATAGGATTGAGAGTATTGATTCCGAATGTGGGAACTATGACAGGGAAAGCTAGAGAGTTGGCTGACATGATGCAGAGGAGGAAGGTGGATATTCTTTGTGTTCAGGAGACCAAGTGGAAAGGTAGCAAGGCTAGAAGCTTAGGAGCAGGGTTTAAACTGTTTCATCATGGTGTAGATGGCAGGAGGAATGCAGTGGGAGTCATCTTGAAGGAGTAGTTTGTCAGGAATGTTCTAGAAGTGAAAAGAGTATCGGGCAGAGTGATCAATCTCAAGTTAGAAATTGAAGGGGTCATCGTCAATGTAATTCGTGCTTTCACCCCACGGGTGGGGTGTTACCTTGAAGAGAAGGAGACCTTCTGGAGTGAAGGGCAAAGATAGAGAAGAGGAAAAAGTGGTGGAAGCTGAAAGTGGAAGAGTCTTGTGTTGCCCTCAGGGAGGGATTGAAGCTGGCTTTGGGTGGCCAAGTAGGACTTCCAGATAACTACGGCTGAGGTGATCAGGGAGACAGGTAAAAGGGTTGTCATCTGGAAGAAAAGTGGATAAGGAGTCTTGGTGGTGGAACGAAGAAGTGCAGGTGTATGTACCAAGGAAGAGATTAGCTAAGAAAATGTGGTACGTTGAGAGAACAGACGAGATTAGACAGGAGTACAGCGAGGCCCAGCAAAAGACAAAGGTAGTGGTGTCAAGTGGAGTGACCAGATCAGGACGTAGCAAAGACTAGTATGGCTGAAGTGAGAAGGGCATTGAAGAGGATGAAGAATGGAAAGGTAGTGGGCCTTGATGTTTTACCTGTGGAGGTGTGGAAGTGTTTAGGAGAGGTGGCAGTAGACTTTTTGGCTAGAACATATAACAAGGTCTTTGAGAGTGAGAGGATTCCTGAGGAGGATAGATGAGAAGCCCCTTGGACGATCATGTTTGCAGATGGCATTGTGATCTCTGGTGAGAGCAGGCAGCAAGTGGAAGATAAGATGTGGTTTGCCTTAGGTAGGAGAGGAATGAAGGTTAGCTGCAGTAAGACAGAATACATGTGTGTGAATGAGAGGGACCCAAGTGGACAGGTGAAGTTACAGGATGTAGAGATAAAGAAGGTGGTGGATTTTAAGTACTTAAACTCTCCAGGGCGATGGAGAGTCTGAGAAAGAGCTGAAGGAGCAGTTGCAAGCAGGATGGAATACTTGGAGAAAAGTGTCAGGTGTGATGTGTCACAAAAAGGTGTCTGCAAGGATGAAAAGGAAGGTGTACAAAAGGGTGGTGAGACCAGCAATGTTGCATGGCTTGGAAACAGTGGCACTGAGGAAAAGACAGGAGTCAGAGCTGGAGGTAGCAGAGATGAAGATGCTGAGGTTCTCACTGAGAGCGACCAGGATGGATAGGATCAGGAAGCAGTAGATCAGAGGAACAGCACATGTCAGGTGTTATTATTAGGCTAGATTGGGACATGTACAGAGGGGATATAGCCAGTAAATTGGTAGGAAGATGTTGAGGTTGGAACTGTCCGGCAGAAGGTCGAGAGAAAGGCCAAAGAGGAGATTTATGGACACAGTGAAGGGGGACATGAAGTTTGTATGTTTGAGAGAAGAGGAAGCAGAGGACAGGGTGAGATGGAGAAAGATGATCCGCTGTGGCGACCCCTGAAGGGAGAAGCCCAAAGAGAAAGGAGATATACAGTAATGTAATAGGGTGAACAGAACAAAACTGTTTTTGTTCCTCTTTTTAATGAGATGTGGGCAGATAAAGTTTCTCGAAGATTAGATTAGATTAGATTAGATTAGATTAGATGTCCGATATCTGCTCCACAGTGGAGAAATTCAACGTGTCACAGCAGCCAATGACAACAAAGTCATATACTAATGACATTACATTTTGATACACAACAAACATCAAAGACGTCCTCAAAGCATCACCATACATAAACACACAAAGCTAAGAAAAGTTTGTCATCCATGCAGTGTGTTTGCCGACAAACGTCCAAATGTTAGGTTCAAGAGGTACTGTGATTGATGACTTTGAGAATGTCTCTGCAGTGATGAATAGCACCTTCATGGTCTCAGAGATGTTGACGACTTACTGCGTCCATGAGGTCACCCTGTCAAGGTCACTCACCGCTTAAAAGCTGCGCCAGACGCATTCTTTTACCCTGGATGTGTTAAGTGATGTCTGACTGAAGACCGTCTCATATAGGTCATAGCAGAAAGATTAAAGGGGTCGATCGCGATGCTACTTGTGCTGCTGGAATATATACTTACAGACTGCATCCCTTTCACCATCTCCACCATTAGAACCAACTGACATTTCCGTTTCAGGTCCAAAGCACACTGACTGGATATGGAGGGTGCTGTTGAGGTGATATCTACCAGGCTGGGTTCATGCCATGCTTCTCATGCACAGGCCAAGTTTCTCTGTGAAAAAAAAGTCATTTTTTTCATTATTAAATATTCAATATTTTCAATAACAATCTGGTTGGATCTTTTTAAAATGGAATGGAATGTCAACCTAAGTTGTGGAAGCTTGCAGTATGACATCGTCATAACCTTTGTATTTTCAATGACTAATAACTATTCTGCCTGCGTCAATGCAGCTCCATTAGCATAGAGAGTGACGGCTTCTAGCATCATTTCCACCCAGTAAGTACAAGATTAAGCTGCTCTGCATGTATCTCGCCGTCCTTCTCGACCAGTTGTGACTCAGATGTTGGCCTTTACTGCTTTTATTTATCTTTTTCGAGTGTCGAGGACTCATAAAGGCCTCTCAGCACCAATGGTTGTATTAGAAAACAGCTGAGAAAAATATGTAACCAAATTTTAGACCATGATTGTCCACTTCCAGCTTCCTTATTAAACTACTTATATTAGATTTTCAGACATAAATATTTCTAATTTATTGATGTATTTGTAAATTTGGCTGGACTTCTATCAGTTACTTAGGAGGTGTATATTTTTTTTAAAAAAGTATAGATTAAACCAAAGAATGACAATAGTATTGTCTTTAGTTTAGAGCATCTGGCAGTAATGGCAGAGTGTAGATAGCATCACTTTTAAAGAATAGGGCTCTATCACTTGTCAAGTGCTTTATAAACCACAGTCAAAGAAACAGCAAAATCAACGTAACTTTTTTTTTAAGCACTTGTGAAGGGGCCTTGTCTTCATCATAAATAAGTAGAAAGCTGCATACTTCAATATGAAGAACTTTGGAAAAATGAACACCCAGTAGGTGACGCTGACGAGTCAAGGAGGCAGATATTGGCTGCTCAAACTGTCGAGCCCATTGTTTGCATGTGTGACCAGTGCTTCACTGGTCAAGTCATCATAATTTCTCTGAGAGTGTGGGATTGTGTTTTGTCTGGTCTGTGACTCACTTCTTTATTTTACAACAACCCTTAAAAGTGCCCACATCTGACAGCCCTTTGTCCCTAAAATCACTCTGGGGTTTCCACTGATGTAAGAGCTGGCACAGTTGTACCACAGTATTCAGCTTTTGTGTGGCTTCATGGCGTCTCAAGATGGACAGAGATTGTTTTGTTCCCGCTACGAGCCCATTGATTAAAGAGAGGCGTAGTATGACAGGGTGTCTGTGTTCTCCTCTGAGTCGTTGGAGATGAAGTTTCCACTGTATATCCTGAGCTCTGTTTCTGTGTGAAAACGTGGGTTGTGCCAGTGTCTTTGTTTCAGCAAAGTAAACATGAATTGTTCCGAGGTTCATGCTATTTTTGGTTAACATGCGTCACCCTTGTCTGTTTTAATTAAAAAATATTAGCACTGTTTGTTTTTTATGATGTATCTGTAAAAGTGATTAAACCTGAATGTCAAATTCTTATTTCTAAAATGTCAACTAAAAAGAATAAATATTTACTAAATAAAAAATGAATACAATTGTTTTCTGATCATAAATGACAATGAGAGGTTTGAGAGGTGAAAAAAAAACTTTTTTGATGTACCGTATTACATGTGCAATGTCATCAAAACATAAAGATTTATTTTTTATCACTATCTTCTGAGTCATGAATGTTTATGTATTGATACCAGCCGATTCATCTCAGCCACCTCTCTACACTTGAGAGGATTTTTGGCATGTAAATCATTCTTGCTTGCACAAACTCAGTTTAGTAACTGCAGAACAATAGTTTGTTTTCTTGATAATCAAATATCATCCAATAATCTGAAGGGTTGGCTGTTTAACTCCTGCCACATCCCGGTTGCAGCAGTGGTGTTCTTGGGCAAGACACCTCACACATCCTGTCTTGTGTGAATGTGTATGAACCATGTTGGTGGTAGGAGGGGTGTTTGGAACACCTTGGAAGGCACACTCATCTACAAAAACAATCTTGTCCTCCTGGAATAAGTCCTTTCCTGGACGGCCATGGTCAACTTGTCCAGACATCAATAGGTAGATGTTTGCTGCCATGTCTGCACATAGCCACCCACATCCCTGCTCAAAATGAAGCTCCATAGTTCCACTGAAGTCCAGTTCCCTTCCAGCTTCCAATGTCCCTTCCAATGTTTGGTGCTCATTTGCAGAATCCAAACAGGCAAGCTAGTAGTATGTGCCCTCAGGACAACCTGAGCCTGGTTCAGGGAAGGAGAATTGTTTTCCTCCGTCCCATTGCATTCAGGACACCCAACCTCAACAGCAATGGTTTGCTGTCATTGTGTTGTAAACAGTCTTATTCCCCGACAATTTAGTCAGGAAACCCTGTCATGACGTCATGGCCAGTGAGCGTCAGGAGGTTGGGTGACCCACGTAACCTGGTCCAGCACAGCCCAAAGGAACTGCGTGGATGCTCCATCCATTCCATCCTCTTCCCATAGGACCACCACATGTGGGAAACATCTCATGAGTCGGGTGCGCTGATATCCGAGTGGCAGAAATGCTGAATGCGCTGAGCGTTGATGGGCTGCCTTGGCTGGCACGTCTCTTCAACCTTGCATGGATGTCTGGGTCAGTACTAGACAAGTGGCAGCCTGGGGTCCTGGCCGTGGGGGTATGACCTTCCAGTCTGCATGTGTTTTGTGGACTTGGAGAAGGCGTATGACCGGGTCAAGTTGTGGGAGGTGCTTCGGGAGCAAAGGGTGCAAGGCTGCCTACTGAAGGCTGTTCAATCTCTGTGAGTTGTGTTCGACTCTTTGGGTGCAAGTCCGATGTGTTTCCAGTAGGGGTTGGTCTCCAATCCTGTTTTTGGTGTACATTGACAGGATTTCGGTCAATGGTCAACCCTGGACCAGGTGTCCAAGAGCAGCTCGGGATCCCCCAGTTGGTGCTGGTGGATGTTGCGTGGGAAAAAGGCATGGCCGTCTGAAGCCCCACGACCTGGCAAGGGATAAGCGGATGAGGATGGAAGGATGGACATATGCATGCTTTTCATAGTTAAAACCATCGATAATATGTTCCCCCGAGTGCTGCATTTGTTTGCTGGTGAACGGTATCAGCAGTTTGTGATGCCGTCTGTGACTCTCATCTAAAATATTCCTGCGAGTGAGTACGAGGTTGATCGCACCACCTTGTTGAACAGCATGTGAGAACGTGTGAGTGTGATCTTCACTCTTGGCTTTGCAAACATGAGATGGAAAGAGAATCACACCTCGACACACTTTTATGAGGATCATGTCTCTTGAGCAGGTATGCAGCATTATGACTAAAAAGCCTCTACACCTCTTGTGCCCATCCTCTCCTCCCACTTCACCTCCTCTTTCTGACACTTTCTACAGACACCAGCTGTTTAACTCTCCGCTGCTGTTTTCCTGCTGTGACTTCCCCTTCATACATGTTGAAGAGCACATGAATAAACCATTGCTGTGTTTTTCCCTTCTTTTTTGTGTACTCCAAGATGCACTTACGTGTGTCTGGTGTTCACTCTCATCTTTATCAAATGAGATAAAAGCTTGCTCAGCAGGACGAGGACCTCCTAATAGCAGCAGTGACCTTCAGCCGTGCAGAAGTGGTCCTGTAAGGCAAGAGGCAAGATAAGAGTGCTGTTTTCATACATGTTAACGGTCGTGTGGGACCTTCTTCAGATGAGTTGCCTTATCAGTTGAGTGTGTTTATATATGTATGTTCTGCTCTTGACAGCTGCTGGGTGTAATTTAAAGGCGAGGTGTGGGCTGGATATCACTTGCTCAAGGTGATATCTTGTCTCCCAGATAAATATATTCAGGTCAAGTTAAATCCGGACCAAAGGTTTGGTGGTTGCTCATTTCACTGCTGCCTTGTGGCTTACATCAGCCAATGGTTGGACCGGATATGTCCTGTTATGCAAATGCTCAACTCTCTCATCTATATTTTTAACATTGACGATATTGACATTGTAAAATGTTTGCATGTCTATCATTCCCTGTGACCAGTGACATCTCTAGTCTTTGTGGTGATAAAAAACAAACAATAATAAAAACTACTTTACTTAAATCTCCTTGCAAAGTTGACACATCGTGCTGAAGCCTGTGGTTTTTGGAATTACATTTGAGCCCTGGTGTAGCACATTAGTAAGGATTATAAATTGGTGATGGGTAGAATAGGTATCATGAAACAGTATTGCAAGGTTGACAAAACAGCTTCCTAATTTTCAGAAGCCACTAGATGGAGCACTTGGTGTAGAAACGATGTGAGGTTTCATTTAATTAGTTGTTCAAGTCTAAAAATTTTACAGCAGACAGCGTCATCTGTTCAATATTGTGTCATGGAACCTCATCTACTCATCGTTTTCTTAAATTTCAAAACATGACCGGCCAAAAGTGACTTTATGGTCTCTGGATTTGCAGTTCTGTGTTACCTCACTTTATCACCAAATGTGGAAGAAGCGAAGGAACACGAGAAAAGTAGAACTGCAGCATATTTGTGGTGAGATGAATCGAAATTGACAGATGGACGACTGATAATTCTGAATTAAAAAAAAAAAAAAAGAAATAAACCCATGGTCCTTGGTGCCAGATTATGAGAAGCCATTCCTATCGACTGTGTCTCATTGTCATGGCTCACGCAAGAATTGCAGGACATTCTAGAAAAGCCAACAAAGGCAGCCTTCAGCGTTGCATGTTCAATGGAGTAAAAACATTTTCCTTCCTGCGACAAGTTCCATTGAATGTCACTTGCAATATGTAGCCCCTGATGTAACATATTATTACACATAGAGTTGAAGGAATGCCAGCCCAACCCTAAACCCATCCTTCGACCCTCTTTTATCCATTGATCCAATGAAACACCGACTGATACATTGAGGGCGAGGGCGGGTCTACTGTTGAGGAGAATAATGGGGACAGCCATAGGGTGCTTCTTCGGACAACACTTCAGAAACTCTTGGAAGTCGCGTGGAAAGGCTAATGTGACCAGTGGAGTGAAAAAGACATTGAAATGCAATTAAAAAACTGGGGTCACACCCACACGTATTCCCCACCTTTGCCTCTCAGACTCCATCCATCCAAACGTCCCAAAAAGGAGCTCGCAACAAAACAATGAGCACTCACTACACGCTGTCAGCCCCAGACCTACTCATGGAACATTATCACTAAAAACATTTTAAAGATGGGCTTATTTTAGCATCATTTTTTATTTAGCATGTACATTTATTTACTGATTTATTTTGTGTGTGTGTATTCTCTGCACTTGAAATACTCCAGTTAAGCATGTTAAAATCATTGCAGCCTGGAGTGTCATGCTATTCCAGAGCCGTAGATTTCACTGCAATTTAAATAAAATAAATAAATAAAATGTTTGTATCCAAGCCTTTGGTAAAATACAAACATAACCAAATGTAACCCTGCTAGTCAACGATCTGAAACCCTGCAAACATATTTGAAAACAATTGCACGAAGGAAACACTGGTTTTCTTTCAACTGGTCTTGAATGATGCACATAATCGTCGCACCAGGCTGTCTGTCACAGGCAGATCGGCACCAACATCAGCTAGAGGCGAACCTGCATGAAAAGGTGAGTCAACATCTTAATGTCAAAGTATTTATACCGAAATAATGAACCACAACGATTAAGCCTGAGTCAGGATTACCAACATGTGTGTTTGTGCAGATCTGTGAAGGATGTGCAGCAGCAGCAGTTACTGCTCCAACTTACTTAGCATTGCCTCAGGTGCACATCAAACGCACGCACACGCACACACACACACACACACACACACACACACACACAGAGTCATTAGTAGGCAACCCACATTTTTAACAAGAACCACCTACTCGACAGACGAAAAATTCTTCTTGCTGTATCTCGCCTGTAATCCGTCTTCCTCTAAGCTGCCATCACTTCTCAGCTTCTCTTCTATCGTTTCTATATTTATATTTTTTCAAGCTGTGGCCTTCACAAATTTCCACTCAAAAAAGCCATTACATGGAACATGTTTCATCTAAGACGGTAAACTTGTAAATAACCTGCAGAAAATGTCATTACCAGGCATCTGGTTGAGTGTAAAAGCAGCCCCCACAGAGGTCTTTTTTTTTTGGCATTTCAAAACAGTCTAATGGCCCTTTGCTATTCAGAAAGGCAGTGGAAATGTGAACAATTCTCTGAGTTTAGCTGCACTTACATTGAAATGTATTTGCCTAGGTCTTAATGTGGACATTTCCTAGATGACCAGCTGTTAAATGTAGGGGTGAATACAGAGGAAGTGATGTGTCATACCGAGAGTTTGAGGGCAATTTCCTTGGGTTTGGTGTGAAAATCAGCTCATTTGATCGTGAAAGGAATGGTGGTGGACAGATTAGATCCTTTTTGATTTTATTTCATTTACCTTTGAATGGCGCTGGAGTTACTTTTACTTACTTTAATGAAAAGACTCTTAAACACCCAGGTGGCAGTGTAGGTGGCAGTAGTATAAGTATAGACTGAGGTGACAAAAAATAATGGAAAACTGCTGCTTATAGCTGCTGCAGAAGATCGAATAAAAAGTCAGATTAATGAGAATAAATGTGAGGTGTCACAGGTGTCGGTTTTGGCGGCGAATCGTAACGCTGGTTATTTTCAGTAGTATAGAAAATTCCAGCATTCCTGAATGCATCTTAGGCATGCATCATATATACGTAGATCAGTGCTTCATCCAAGAGAGAGAAAGAAATGAAGAAAAACAGCGACAACAAAACAGAGCTATGATGTGTACACTTCCATTTGCAACTGCCAACTGTCAAGCATGAGCGCAAGAAACTTAATTTTTGGTGGCCTGAAGGGGACAAAAAGTAAACCGTACTAAAGAGGGATTCATGAGATTCATGGATTTTATTTTTTTGTTAAATCATGTTTTGTCCAACCTTCTTTTTGTCTTGGCTCAGTGAGAAACACAATCATCCCAATGCCTTTTGTGATCATGACTTCAGGCTGATTATAGTATATAAGGCCTTTCTTTTACTTGTTAATTGTTGGATCTGTTAAGATCGTACTCTGCCGGCTATCCAGCTACTGATATCTTAATTTAGGTGCCAAGCAGAATCATAGATCAGAGTTTCAAAACAGACTATTTGGATGTAATGATTTCAGTCAGTCATCCATGTTGGTCATCTAAACACAGTGGCAACAGAATGTACAGAGCAGATAACCTCACTTTGTTCAGTAAGGCAGTTAGAGCCCTTATTATGGTGGAATCCAGTTATCTGTTTCTGAGTTCATATGTCTGTCCATATATCTGACCTGATTCAGGAAACATTGGATCTTGTGTTTGGATCTTGTTTTAAGTGGAACAACCGTAGCTCCGTGTCAAGTTATTCTATTGACAGTCTGTCTGCTCAGTTGCTCAGTCAATCAATCTTTGCTTGGCTTGTTGTTCACCAAACACAATTGTATCTGTGAGAAACATAAGATGACAATGAGGAGTGGGATGAATCGTGAGCATATCCAATCTGATCAAAGCTCATGGAAAATGGGCCAACCCAGAAGGAATAAAGCAAAAGTTGTTGACCAGGCTAAACTCAGTGGACTGTTGCTGCAAAGGCTGAGGTTTATGAGGATGAAGAGGTCCCAGTCCAAAATGATGGCCTCAAGTATAGGTGTTCTGCAGGGAACTGTCTTTGCTCCCTTCGTTTTCAGTCCATGCCGCTACCATCTTAGACATCTGGTCAGAGATGAGGACCATTGAGAGTGCAGTGAACCTGGACCCTGTAGACTGGTGCCGTCAGAATGGCTTCCAGGTGCCAGGAAGACCAATGAGCTAGCTAAACATCATATACTTACTTGGGAGATTAAAGTCACACAATGGTTGTGCAATATGAGAAGATGGCATACGCAGAAGAGCTCACAAACTTTCATCTGAAACAGCTCTTGTCATGATGAGGCAGAAAGCGAAATGTTTCTTGTTGCATCATGACATCACACAATGTCTGCGCACACTGCAGGGACTGACAGCCATCAACGTCCAACGCGCTCTGGCCCACATGTTACTAAGCGATGAATAAACTTACATGCAGACGTCATCTGACGCTTTGTCACACCCGCCCACACCATCTGTCTCAAACCCACAGAGACTGGAGACAGTGATCTGACAAAGACATATTCTATCATTTGAATTTCATCCCCAGTTGGCTTTACAAAATAGACTGTTTACAGTGCAAGCATCTTTTTATGTGACAAATTCAGTACAGAAGAACATAAGGAAGCTTTGGGGTTGGTTTGGGATTAGCTACATGAAACCATCTGGTAGATAAATAATTCAACTAAGTGTATGATTTGTTTTATCAATAATCAATTTCCAAAAAAAACATATGTTTAGTCCAGGATTTGGATTAAGTTGTAGTGGTTTCATAAGTAAAAGTAAAAAAATGCTTGACTTTAAATAATTATTTATTTGACACTCCACATTGTTTTTAGATGAAGAGCGCCACCTACTCATCTCTGGAAAGCCATATGTTTTGCCAATAGAGTGATGCTTATTTTACAGTGTGTCCCTGCGACCCTGAACATGAAAAACTTAACTGACAATGTATGTATGTATGTAACTAAAGTGAGTGAAGCTAGGACCAAAGACAGCAAAAAGGAAGACAAAATATGCAGCTTTTATTGTTCAGACCTCACAGCGCTACCCTACCACAACAGTCTGACCGCATACAGTGCAATGAAGCTTTAATCTTGCTCCCTAAACTCAAATTTAAATTTTAAATTCTGAGTAAAACACGCTAATTATGGCATATAAGAAAGAGCAGAAAAACAATGAGGCATCTGGTGGCGGCAGCGATGACGGCGGCCAGGGCAGACGCTCCATCTTATCAGGGATTTTCCAATTAAAAACATTTATGGTGCCAGTAAATGATCTGATGTTGGTAATTAACAGTCAGAAAGATTCATAGCAGACTGGAAATTAGTCGTCCTAGCAGCCATAACCGTTTCTCATCTGCGGCCAACCTTTGATCCATAATGAAGGCGAATATGTTTCTTTAAAAATCTCCTGGTTGATGGCTCATCAAATTAAGTCCACGCTAGCAATGCAATGCTCCTGCCTTGCAATTTCATGCTGTTGATGTCATGTGTTACATTTCTTAGGAAGGTAATCTGTGTGATAAATTTCTCCATGCACTCAGAAATAAAAAATGTATTTGTGGCAATGAGAACAGAAAAAGACTTCAATAATGGATGAATCTTGTTTTGTGCATTTACTGAATTAGATATTTCCATGGAATGATTAATAACCTTTCCATTTTGACCAAATATAAAGTGATATATTAGTTTACATAGCAAAATATAAATATTACCGCAGGATTTGTAGAATCTAATCTGGTGTGGTCTTGTCTAGTCTAATCTCCATCCTCGCAGTGCTTGAAGCCCGAACTGCACTTGGCAACACATCCTTGACCTATTTTCCTAAAGAGTGGATTAATAGAGTGCAAATTCATTTATTCAATGTTGACTGCTTTTCCTGAACATCCAGTCCCAACTGACTTTTGAGATTGAGGCTTCACACACCCTTCTAGTCCACAGGACTATCTGAGGGTCCACAAAAACATATCTGCTGGAAATACAAGGGAGTGTATTGTTGGAATATGGAGACTTTTATATTACCACTGTAGAAAGCACAATCACACAGCGTACCATCTGAAGAGTGAGGAATAAACTCGCTCAGGGACACCACGACTGTAGCATGTCAGGAGCTAGGATCAAACCTGCAACCTCTTACAGTCTCTTGCAACTCAGATGGTACACATCAGATGGCACAAATGTCCGTTGTATGCCGACTCTCCTGTAAAAGGTGATTTAGGAAAGTGAAAATATGCCAAATTATACTCCAGCCAGACAGATACGTCCTGTTTTTTCAGCAGGGCGCCCTAAAGTGAGGATGTAGCTCCTTTGTCGAAGTGACATCAAACTTCACGAAAAGGGTGTTTCTACAGAACAAAGAAGGGAAGGAGCACCACCCCATGGTTGAGTTAACCCCAACCACCATCTTTCTTTCATGTGATGCTCATAGAACGCAAAAGTCCACTTCCTGAATGTCAATTTATTTGGTCCATAGTGTCCAGCACTACTCACTCACTACTCACTACTACACTTTTCAAAACCAAAACAACGCTTCAATCCACCCTACTTTCATTGCAAATAAAAATTTAAAAAAACAAACTGATAGAGATTTGAAAGAAGATGGTGATGGCTGATGAAGGAATTGTTGAGTGAGTGGTGTACCATGTCAACATGAAGCCCATAGTGTGCAACACAACGGGGGCTCGGGTGAATGAAGGTCTGTGCCGTGTGATGACTTTCAATGCAGGTTTCATGTGTTTGTGCATGTTTGCTCAATTATTTTTCAGACTTGATTAATTTCACTTGGCTGCTGAACTACATATTTCCCCACAGGCTGCTCTGGATGTCAATAAAACCGTAGCTGCTTTGCACATTTAGGCGATGACAGCATGACTGAGAGCACACTGGGAAATGAATGAGTGTGATTCAGACAGAAGGCACTAATAGTTAGTGTCTTACTTGCCCGCCACGCACCACTGCTTGGTTTGTGATGAGCTCTCTTAATTCTGTGTAGCTCTGTTGTACGTCTTTGAATCATTCCTGATGATGGAATTATAAACAGCACATGTGACAACTGGAGCTCTCTTTATTTATTTATGAATCCGCTCAAGAAATCAGACCCAATGCTGGGCTGTAAAGACAATTATCTGTGTCTAGAATTCACCAAACAACTGACAAATAAACTGTGTTATTTGAATTTAATACTGCATTTCGTCAAACATGACCAGACATGTATTCATTGATAACTGAAACTGCACACGAGCTGAGGATGCTTGAAGGGAATTCTGAAGCCAATAATGTCAACTGAAAATATCATAATTTCCAGACTAAAGAGTGTATCGGAATTTTAGCTGCATTCACTATGGAAAAAAAAGAAAGATGAATCTTGTTCATATATGAGCTGCATGGTCTATAAGCCGCGGGTGCAGTGGTGCTGGGCATAAAAATGCATGAGCATCACTTCTAAACCGGTTCCAGCATCGAGGCTGAATCATGAAACAAACTGGGTAATGTTCTGAACTTGAATCATGGACTCCTCGCATCTTTATCTTAAATAAAAGCTTCAACATGCACTGGTCTCGCTCACGTGTCCATTGTTCCAACACCACAGCTGGTCTCAGCTGCTGCTTCTTAATAACAGAAGGTCGGCTCTGTTGGCAGAGTTGCGGACAAGCGGGACAAAAACAGTACATTTTGAGATCTTTAAGGTCGATAAACTGCTGTGATTTCATTGGTTTGACGTGACAAGGCTCAATGTTTTGGCAGCACTTTGGCCTGTAAAAATCCATATATTTGCAGAGTCAGGGTTCAGACCGCGAGAAAAAAGTAGCAGCTTATAGTCCGGAAATTACCGTACACATTTCATAAAGGACACAAGGGATTGTTCTTAGAAGATTTATGGGTGTTCAACAGAAAAGCCAGAAGGCGAAATGAGATTGAATGTAAGGATGGCATTCTTGTTTTCAACATGCAATTTACCCGAAACATGTTTGTGCTTTTGATCCCATTACTCACGTTATGAAACCAATCACCATGGTTTCATAAGCATCCGTATTTAATTGGATTGAGAACAGCATGCCAGGACCAGAATTCATTTTCAGATACGTAGTCTTGTCCAGGATCAAATCAGCAGAGTAATTATGTTCTGCAAACGGTGTCACACGTTCAGGCTTACAAATTAAACACCACATTGGGTGGATGTAATTCTAAAATAAACATGGGAAAAATGTATTTTTTTTCCAGTCACTATGGGTGGTGACTCAATTAATTAAAAAAATGGAAGTGCAAATCACACATTCTTGTCATAAAGAAAAAGAAGAGAGAGACACTTCTCAATAACAGACGTAATTGCAATTGCACAATCTTCAGCTACGCAGTTGAAGGAAACAAACCCCGAGATGCAGTATGTGATATCAGATGTGTTTTGCAGATGAGTAGATGTGTTTTCAACTTCCTTCACTCAAGAAGATAAGAAGAAGTGACTTATCGGGTTAAGGAGACGACAGCATCTCCATGATAGCCAGCATTAGCATAGTTGCTTAGAGGGTCGAGGCTCACACCAGTGATTGAAAGCCTGACTCTTGCGAGTTTAATTCCAAAACCTGCCGAAAGAAGCATGTTGACAATGATGACAGCTCCATGACGGAGATGGCGTGGAACCATCACTCCGACGGGCCGATTCTGGACCTCTGAACTAGTCGATCAGTCAGCACTATTACTGTCTACGGAGTTTAAAATAACTGAAACAGCTTCTTGCTCCTTTGAAACTTGAATTGCTCTTCCTCTAGACCAGACAGACTGACCGTGCCACCCCTCGTCACAGAGGTGAATTGGATTCTCAGTGCACTGCATGTAAAACAGGAGAAGATGACGCAATCGGACTCTTAACCGACGGCCTTTGTTGGGCTACATTCTGCATAATGCCTCACCATGGACACACAACAACATGCAAACTATTTAAGCTTCATTCCAAAACCAAAATCCCCAAAAATGAAGACACAATTACTATGTTCAAGAATTGAGTTCTTGGCAAGATGTTCCGAGAATATGCTTAATCAGCAAACAGTGAGTAACACCACTGAATGGATGGAATGAATATTAACTATTGATAAGCTTATTACCTTCTTATTAATTGTTCATAATCAAAATGTTTGGTGTTGATTAGAGTGGACATCCAATGACCATTTCAGGGCAAAATGCGCATATGAATAGTTAGAACAGAAGTTATTTATTTATGGTAACCTATGTTCCCTAATCGAAAGTCGGACAAAAGGGTCCTATATATATATAAACATATTATTATTATTATTATTATTATTATTATTATTATTATTATTGTTGTTGTTGTTGTTATTATTTGGCAGGTGAAGGTGAAATTTAATTATCCAATGCTATTTTAAATCTTGGAATGATGCAAACCTTTGCAAACTCTCTTGGCACGTCCCTCTGTATGTTTTTCACCCTGGTTTGCATGTGTCTCTCACATGTCTCTGTGTAACATCCCGTGCTTCTAAATCGTCCTGAATGCCGCATGGTGATGTAAGCTACTGACAGAACCGTCTACCATGGATGAGGGGAGACCTGACTCCATGACTTGCCAACTCTCGTTGCCAGTCAGAATCAGAAGCTCAAGCAAAAGTGCAAAGGAAAAAAAACCCAGTTCCACAGGACAGAAAAGCTAAAAATAAGTTTGGGTTTTACATTCACGTACTTGAAAACAAGACCATAAATATCAACAGTAGTTTTCCGCAGGTGACATTTTCACCATAAAAGAGGACAACATCATAACACAGTATCTCTAAACATCTTCTGTAAAATCTTTTCTTCTCATTTATACTGATGAAAACCAGCAGGGCATCAGATTGGCCATTGTTCAAGCAGCAGCTTTTTAGATCTTGTGATGCAAACCTACTGTAAATATCTAGGGACACATTGTGATGTTGGCTAATAAACTCAAAACCTCGATTGCTCAGTGGTGGCTGATCTCTGTAGCCACAACACTGATCGTTTTGTGTAACAGCTGAAATGAGTTCGAAAAACTTTGAGGTCCAACGAAAGAAAAGAAAAGGAAAAGTATGGAGAGAAAAGTCCCCAAAGATGGAGAGATTGCGAGGGGTGAACATAAGCCTGTGTGCCAGCTGCGTGACTGGTGTTTATTTAACCACAGCTGCGGGTCGCGGTAAAGACTTCAGTGAAAGATGGATAAAGAAAGCTCTGACTGGAGGCAGGACAGCAGAAAGGCAGGTTTTACCATGGTGCTATTGAAGGAATGGGCCTCAAGGGGGGACAGCGAGAAGAAACAGAGGATGGAGGGAGACTAAGAGCAAGGTTATATGAGGAGTAGAAAAGAAAACACCAATCTGGAGGAGGAGAAAAGGTTGCAAGAGGCCCAGTAGAGGAAGTGAAAGGAAGTCTTTGTTTGAGACACTGGAGAAGCTAAAAATAATACTGTCTGGGTGCAGACTGCTTCCTCTTGCGTCCACCACGTGTGCCTGTGTTGTTGTTCCATTAGTCTAGCTCACATTTCATCCTGGTAAAGATTGTGGATTAACACCAGGGGTCAAGTCCTCACCTCTGCAGACCCACCCATCCTTCGCCTCCTGACCTGACACTTAAGCCTTCAGACTGTTATTCTGGCACACACACTTTCTTCAGAGGCGCACACCGTGGGCCTCATTTTCTTCACATTAGCTTTAAAGCAAGTCAAAATCACCAGGATTAGGGGATTAGTGTAATGTTACAGTGACCGGCGCTCAGCGCGACCTGCTGCTCTATATCACAGAGTGTAACAATGAGCACCAGAAAAACCCACACCTTCAAACCGCTAAAGTTTCTGGCTTAAATTGCAAAAGGATTTACTTTTAAACTGCTACTTTTGTCTGTTTATTTTACATCGACGCAGAGAAGAGGTCAATTGTGACATTTTAGTTGATTTATTCTGGACATTCTGGATAACAAGCTATCTGTATTTGGAGCTATATGATTTACATTTTTTTGGTTTCAAATGTCATTTCTTGAAAGTGCATTTTTTCTTCTAGGGTTCCCCTCAATTTTGATGAACCACTTTTAACATGGTGGTTTAATTTAGGCTTTCATTGTTTCGAAAGTGTCAAGCCTTCATTTGACACTGTTAGGTATTAACATGTTTTGTAGCAGAACTCTCAAACATAGGTCACCACATACCCGTTCTCCAGTATGGGATTGTTGCAACTTATTTTGTTGCTTGCCGTAGCTAAAGATATTGACAGCTAGTCAGTCACAGCGAGACACAGACAGAAAAACAAAACAAAACAAAAAACGTTTTCATTTATCTAGAGACCTTTCCTGGTCAGTTGCTGTGATGCGCTGGTTTGATTTTGGATCAAACATTTGGCAGGTACGAAGTGTACGGGGTCAAATTGCTATTGAACAGCTGTTGCCTCAAATTGACAGTTGAACTTTTTTACTCTCCGCTTCATCTGATTCAAGACAACAGTTGTATCATCAATCACGCAACTTAATTCATATGGCACGTTGAAAGGGATCCACAGAGGGAAGCCAAAGTGCAAGAGACATAGCTACAAAACAGAAAGGAACAGAATAAAGAAACAGTGTGACATCTGTCCTGCTGTCCCAAACCTTGGGTCAAACCTTGAGTCTTCTCATTTACAGTAAGGCTTTATAGCTAATCATTTTCAAGCTAATGCCTTGTGAAATAGTGATATCAAAGTTGAATGTTTCATTGAAGAAACTGCAGGGTTAATCTATTCAGCATTGCGCCTATATGACGCGAAGTGTAGCCCCTTTTTTTTTCCGTGTGAATGGGAGTCACGTTATTCCTTGGTAATTGGCACCCACTCTCTAGCCAGCCTTTTTGAAGTAGAACTTGACTTCCAATAGAAGATGTGTCTTGTGTAAAACAACGGATTTCCCTTCCTTCCAAAGCTTTGCTGGTCCTCTTGTGTGTCAGAATGACCTCAAACAAACTACAAAGGCTCCTTGTGCTTCATGTCTCCAACAATGCTTTAAGGCTTTACACCAAGCGTACGGTCTTGTTTGATATCAAATGGTGAACCAAAGGGAATTGGGCCCCTCCATGTAAGTCTTGTTGCTCTGTCTGATCCGACATCTGCAAGAGGCCAAAGGAGGAAGAATCTGAGAGACAAGGCAGAGAGAGAGAAAAAAATAGGCATGGAGCAAATAGCTGGCGGAAAAAGTAGAGATATAAAAAGGACAAAGAAAGATGGTGAGAGGATAAAAGCGGAGGAAGAGAGAGATAATGGGCAGATAGTGGATATAGTGTTCAGCCTTCAGAAATATAAGATTCGACTCTGCAGGGGTGGGCGCTCCGTCTCTCTCAGCAGAAAATCACGGGAGAAACCCTGGGCAGTCAATAAACTGCATCAATAATGCATACACACACACCTCCACACACACACTCACCCACACACACACACTGGACTGCAAACAATCTCATACAAAAATATGAACCCCAGTATTTTCAAGCTGACCTCCTAAATGCACTGAAGTGTTTCCTTCTGTCGAACGTCCACTTTAGGTATCCCAGCGGGACACGTGTGTGAATTGCATGGAAACAGTGAGTTAGTCATCATGGGGCCCGGCCTAATACAAATTAATAGTGTATTTGCCGAAAGGTCTGCGCGTCATTCTGGGATTTCATATGAAAAAAATGATAAATGCACAGACTCCTCTGTGTGCAGTTTAAAGGGGAGAAAGTCTGTGTCCTGGAAGTTGGAAGATGGAAAATTGCTAGCAACTCTCGCTGTTTGCTGACCTTGGGAAGTCAACGGTCATCTTTCAGTGGCCTTGAAAACTACTAATGCGATTGAACTTGCTCTGTTAAACTGCTGAGAAGACTGACCTCTACAACCTTAAAGAAAGTATAAGCAGACATTCTTCCTGTCGAGGAAGTTTTGAGATGCATCCGATCCGTCGGTTAGACAATACCATGCACAATGATAAGCATATTGCACCTGTTCAGGGTATGTTAATTGGCATGATTTAAACGTGACTGTTGTCGGGAGTCACCAGTTGTGGCACATGAAATGAATGCATGACCTCTCCCACAGTGCCTCAAGTTGATAAATACTGTCTTGAAAGTGTGAAAAAAATAAAAATAAATAAATAAATAAAAATACTCATGTCAAATAATTCTAGTCTTCACAGTGATCTGGATTGACTGTAGCCTCCTGCCAGAGGGAAGAAGGACAAACAGTCCATGAGCAGGGTGAGAAGGGTCAGCTCTGATCTGACCTGCATGTCTCTGGGTCCTGGAGACATCACCTTCTCAGCAGAACCCACAATGCATTGTAGTCTACCCTTGTCCCAGGAAGTGACGCTGCTGTACCACACGGTGATAGAGAAGGTGAGGATACACTCCATGATGGCCATGTAGAACTGCACCAGCATCTCAGTCGTAGTCAGTGAGGCAACCGATCGTCGGCTTGTGATGGTGGTTCCGAGCAAGTGGAAGGAGTCCCCAATAGAAATGGGCGACCATTATAAGGGGAATGGTGGAACTGTGACTGTTCTCAAGTCTTCGATCTACTCCACTGTCTTCTGGGCGTTGAGCTCCAGGTTTTTGCGGCTGCACCAGGACACCAGCCAGTCCACCTCCCTCCTGTGAGCAGACTCATATCCATCTGAGATGAGCCTGATGATGGTGGTGTCATCTGCAAACTTGATAAGCTTAACAGACCGGTGGCTGGAAGTGCAGAAGTTTGTGTACAGAGAGAAGAGCCATGGAGTACACAGCCCTGAGCAGATCTGATGTTGAGGGTCCGAGTGTCCGAGACAGTCGTCCCCAGCCACACGCACTGGCTCCTGCCAGTCAGGAAGTCCGTAATCCACCTGCAGAGGGAGTCAAGGCAAGTTAAGATGACGAAGCCTGTCTTGAAGCAGAGCTGGGAGAATTGTATTGAAACCAGAGCTGAAGTCCAGATCCCGGCATAGATTCCTGGGGAGCCCATGTGCTCCAGAAGAAAGTGAAAGCCTGGTTTTCTCCATCACCTACCTCTGTTGGCTCTGTAGACAAACTTCATTCACTTCAGGAGGGGAGCAGTGATAGATTTCAGGTGGGCTAGAATCAGGTGCTCAAATGACTTCATGACCAAAACAAAATGAAAATAAAAAAATCAACAATGATTTTATGGTACTGTACACAACATCTAATATATATGCCAACTTTTAAGAGGATAAAAAACAAGTACATTTAATGAACATATATAAATTCATGTGGAAATGAATTGTTTAAAAGAGCATGGGACAGAAAAATGAGCTCATCAGTCAACAAACAGGCCAAGTGTGATAGAAAATGAGTGGTAAATTGGAGAGATTCAGTGACCTAGAGGTGGTGACATTGTGATGAAGAGACGAGGAACTCAATGAGTTCCGCACATAAATGATCTGTCTCCTCCTCTGCTCTGTGGCCCTTGTTTATCTTCCTGCGTCCCTTTTATGAACTCTGAAACTCTCTCACTTCCTGCTTTCACACTTTCACAATTACTATTCCCTTCATTGACTGCTCTCTCTGTCCCCTTTCCTTTCATTCTAACTCGAGTTCATCCAGCATCTTTTCACATCATGCTCATTTCAGAGATAATGAATGCTGTAATTTGGGGCAAGAGACCATTTCATTCAAAGCTCTTAGCTGCTGGACCGAGCATGAAAGCCTGACTCTTCACTTCCAGCTCGGTTCTCTAGAGGACACGGTTAGCGGCAAACTCTGGCTACACTCTTCAAGGAAATTAAGAGCTTTCCCTCTGAAACGTTTTGAGCTGAAAAGGCACAAAACGCGGATATACCCCACATTCACGCTACAAATTCATGTTTCAGTAATGAGTCCTCCGACGATCTTTTTTTCAGTCATGTCAGTCGTGATGCGATTAATTGGCTGTTAAAAAGCAGTCCAACCATCCCTTAAAAGGACGACATTGTTCATGTAAATACAGGAGGATAGTGGTTTTAGTGAGATTTCTCCAAAGGTGTACGTGAAATTGTGATTTAAACATGCTTGAATACCTCGACAGACAAATTGGGGCTGGCTTAATTCATGATTCAAAAGGTGCAATCACTTTGAAATCCCTCTTCCCCAAGTGAAAGCTGAACTGAACCCTTAATGTTTTAAGCAACAACTTGTTAAGTAAATGTCAGTGCATGATGTTGTGCAACAAACTGTTGCCCTACAGTGTGGAAGCATGTTGTTAGGCGACAGGTTCCCAACTTCAGCATATTCCAAATGCTGAAGTTGAAAAAGTCGGGCAACAAGCTACAGCACAGTAACCACTGGGTCTTATCTTTTGTCCAAGTCTGTTGTTGTTTTTATATACTTCCATGGTAAATAAATGGCTAAAACCTCTAACTTAAGCTCTTCCTCCAACACGTTTTATTTATTATTTTAACATGGCTCGAGAGACGGGAGGTAAGTTGATGGCTGGAAACTTGGCACAGGTGTAACTGCACAACACGTGTCACCATGTCGCAGTACAGTTAGGTATTAGTGAATGTCTCCCACTGCTGCTGATGGAAACACCACAGATTGTATCTTTAACCTTCATTGATTCACGCGCCGCAGTGTTGAGGCTGAAAAAGTCAACTCTGTGTTATTTGACTAAAATGTCAGAGCCTGATAGAGGTCAGGACCTCATAAGCAGAGAGGCACAATAACGTATATGAGCAGTGAATATAAAGCCACGTGGACGCTACTTGAAACTGAACATCGAAACACTAAGGAAGACGGAACAGCATGAAATCAGCCAGAGGATTGTCAAGCTGCTTTTATTGCTCCATCAGCTCGAGGGATGGAATCTTCAACTCTGTCTGCCAGAGCAGTGAAAAGATACAATGGATTTCATTGTGGCTGTTCAAATGTATGACTCACTCCATACAGAGTCTGTTTTACAACACATGAAATTCATCATCTAGAAATTCCTGGCTGACTGGATGCTCAGTTGGTTACTTGTGATCATTTCAAACAAAAATATGCCGACATAACGAATTCTAGTCAATAATGTTGCATCACAAAAACAAAAAAAAAAAACAAAAAAAACTACATCAATAAAATAACAGTCTGGAAATTAACTGATTTTCTGGTAACATTTTTGTAGCTTTCCACGCTTCATGAAGTAGGGTCCTCATTTGTCACAACCTCTTCCGCTGACGTCACCGCCCAACCCACCTCGTCACATTCACACCTGCCTCCAATCTTCTGACGGCATAAAGACCGGACCAACCTGCCAGTCCTCGCCTGTTCGTCAACCCTTCATGGTTGGTTCTCGAGCGGGATAGTTAGTAGTTTATCTCTGCCTGCACAACGCATCGTCAGAGTCTTTTCAGTTTGTCTCTTCTGCCTCAGATTCTGCCTGCCTGCACCTCCTGAACCCCTACTCCACTGCCTGCACCTCCTGCACCACCACCGCACGGACAGCCGGATTCCTGGATCCTCAACCACTAGTCCAGGATCTCCTCCACGGAATCAGAAGAACCTTCCGCTCAGCACGATTAAATAACCATCTTCTAATCCCCAACCTGCATTTGAGTCTCCTGCTTCCGTACTCGTTACAGAACGAACAGGCCACGATGGACTCAGCAGATTTGGACGCTGTGCGCAAGGCTGTCTCGTCTCAAGGTGCTCTTTTAAGCCAACATGACCAAACGTTGGAAGAGTTAGTTGGGGTCATCAGAGAACTGTCGGTGAGTGTGGCCCGCCTGCGTGACGGGCTAACCCCGCCGTTAGCCACTGCTCCAACACCTCACCCACCCATTGTCTCCGACCCGCCCGCCGCTACGACTCATTCCGTTGCCGCTCCACCTCCTCACCTGCTCCGCGAACCTTGGGTTCCTGCGCCTGAGAGGTATGATGGAGATCTGGGTCAATGCCGATCCTTCCTCTTGCAGTGCGAGATTGTCTTCGAGCAACAACCATACACTTACTCCTCTGATGGGTCCAAGATTGCTTTCATTATGAGCCTGCTTTGCGGAAGCGCACTGTCCTGGGCGGCTGCAGTGAAGGAGAGAGGAGCTGAGACGGCGCTTCATTATTCCGCCTTCGTTTCCGAGATGAGGAAGGTGTTTGATCATCCCGTCCGGGGTAAGGACGCATCCAAACGGCTGCTGACGCTGCGCCAGGGCGCGTGCAGCGTCGCGGAGTACAGTGTGGCTTTTCGGACCCTCTCGGCCGAAGCGGGATGGGAAGAGGAATCGCTCCAGGCAGTTTACCACCAGGGGTTAAACGAAGCCGTCAAGGACCACCTCGTATCTTATCCGGAAGCCACTAGCCTGGATGATTTAATTGCGCTGTCAATTAGGGTCGACAACCGCCACCGTGAGCGGAGGAGACAAAGACAGCAGCAAACCACGCCGAACCCAGTCTCCGCCCAGCCTCGTCAATCGCTCCTTCCGATTGGTCACACCCCCAAGGATGAAGGCACACCTGCTTCCCCGCCCAATGACACTTCAGAGCCGATGCAGTTGGGGCGTTATCGCATTGATCCGGAGGAGCGGCGCCGTCGCATTCAGTCCAACAGCTGTCTGTATTGTGGGAGGAGCGGACACTTCTTAACCACCTGTCCTCACCGTCCGTTAAACGGGCAGGCTCGCTAGAATCGGGGAGACTCCTAGCGAGCCGCACCTCCTTCCCACAATCTCCCCGTCCGCGCACCAAGTTTGACGTCACCATAACCCACCAAGGTCAGTCACTTAAGTTGTCTGCACTCATTGATTCTGGTGCTGATCAAAACTTTATTGATGGCAACACCGTGAAAACCTTTAATATTTCGACCTTTCTGCTCCCTGAACCGCTTGAAGCAAATGCTTTAGATGGCCGTCTCCTGGCTTCAATCACCCGTATGACTGCTCCTGTGCGCCTCCTGCTGTCCGGTAACCATCAGGAGGAAATTAGTTTTTATGTTCTGGACTCCCCATTCGTGCCTGTGATCCTCGGACGCCCATGGCTTCTCAAGCATAACCCCCACATTGACTGGAGAAATGAGAAAATCATAAGTTGGAGTCTAAACTGTCATAAAGTTTGTCTTCTCTCCGCTTTACCTCCCACTTTTGGTCCTCCTTGTACCATTGACACCACTGATCTGTCTCTCATTCCAGTTGAGTACCAAGATTTGAGAGCTGCGTTCAACAAAGAGAAAGCCACATCTTTACCACCTCATCGGCCTTATGATTGTGCAATTGATCTGTTGCCAGGTGCCCAGTTACCCAAGTCTCGTTTGTACAACCTCTCTCGCCCTGAACGGGAGGCCATGGAGCGCTATCTAAAGGAGTCCCTTGAAGCTGGCATTATAAGGCCTTCAGTCTCTCCACTTGGTGCTGGTTTCTTCTTTGTTGAAAAGAAGGACAAGAGTCTACGCCCCTGCATTGATTTCAGAGGACTCAACAGCATCACAATTAAAAACAAATATCCTCTCCCTCTTATTAATTCTGCTTTTGACGTTCTTCAGGGAGCCACCATTTTTACAAAACTGGACCTTCGAAACGCCTACCACTTGGTCCGGATAAGAGAAGGTGACGAGTGGAAGACTGGCTTGAGGGGGCAGAACTACCATTCCTCGTCTGGACCGATCACAAGAATCTGGCCTATATACAATCTGCAAAGAGGTTGAATTCCCGCCAGGCCAGATGGGCACTCTTCTTTGGACGCTTTAATTTCTCCCTGACTTTCAGGCCTGGGTCCAAAAACGCAAAGCCAGATGCTCTCTCCCGTATCCCTGAGAAGACTGGACTTTTGGAGACACCTGACACCGTTCTGCCCAGGAACTGCTTCATCTCTGCTGCCGTCACGTGGACAATAGAAGAGGAAGTTAAGAATGCCCAACATCAGCAGCCAGATCCTGGCAATGGCCCCCCCGGGAGGCTTTTTGTTCCCGACTCTATGAAGACCAAAGTGTTAGAGTGGGCCCACTCTTCCAAACTCACTTGTCACCCCGGAGTCACTAGAACAATCTCCTTCCTCCGGCGCAGGTTCTGGTGGCCCACGCTAGACCAGGATACCAAGTCTTTTGTTTCCGCCTGTCATGTCTGTGCCAGTAACAAGACTTCCAACCAACCCAGCTCTGGCTTCCTCCGACCACTCCCGATTCCCCGTCGACCTTGGTCTCATATAGCTTTGGACTTTGTTACTGGGTTACCAATCTCTCAGGGAAAATCTGTCATCTTAACCGTTATCGATCGTTTCAGTAAATTTGCACACTTCCTCCCGTTGCCTAGCCTACCGTCGGCTAAAGAAACAGCTGACCTACTCATGAGCAATGTCTTCAGACTACATGGACTGCCAAGCGACATTGTCTCAGACCGGGGTCCACAGTTCACTTCAGCTGTTTGGAAGGCATTCTGTTCCGCCATTGGAGCCAGTGTTAGTCTGTCCTCAGGTTTCCATCCACAAACCAACGGTCAAGCAGAAAGGGCCAACCAAGAACTGGAAAAAACCCTCCGTTGTCTCATCTCGGCTCAGCCTTCCACTTGGTCAACCCAACTGCCATGGGTCGAATATGCCCACAACACCTTGGTCTCTTCTGCTACGGGTATGTCTCCGTTTGAATGTCTGTATGGTTACCAGCGACCGCTGTTTCCTTCTCAGGAGAAGGAGATCTCCGTGCCCTCTGTCATGGCACACATCCGCCGATGTCGGGGAACCTGGCGCAGAGCTCGCTCCACGCTCGTAAAGACTTCTAAGCGTTACGAGCGTTTGACTAACCGCCACCGCCAGACAGCACCCAAGTATTGCCCTGGAGACAAGGTTTGGCTTTCCACTAAGAACCTCCCCCTGAAGACTGATGCCAAGAAACTGGCTCCCAAGTTTATTGGTCCCTTTGAAATCTTGAGGATTATTAATCCAACCGTGGTCCGCCTTAAACTGCCCCGAACCCTCAGGATTCACCCCTCTTTTCATGTCTCTTGCATTAAGCCTGTTTCTTCTAGCCCCTTGGCTACTCCCACCCCTAGCCCTCCTCCCCCTCGGATGATTGATGACCACCCAGCCTACACCGTCCGGCGTATCCTGCGGTCCAGGAGACGTGGTCGTGGAGTTCAGTATCTTGTGGACTGGGAAGGATACGGCCCCGAGGAGAGATGCTGGGTTCCACGGAAGAACATTTTAGACCCGACTCTCCTACAGGACTTTTATAGAGACCATCCGGAGATGCCCGGTGGGCCGCCTGGAGGCGTCCGTCGGAGGGGGGGTACTGTCACAACCTCTTCCGCTGACGTCACCGCCCAACCCACCTCGTCACATTCACACCTGCCTCCAATCTTCTGACGGCATAAAGACCGGACCAACCTGCCAGTCCTCGCCTGTTCGTCAACCCTTCATGGTTGGTTCTCGAGCGGGATAGTTAGTAGTTTATCTCTGCCTGCACAACGCATCGTCAGAGTCTTTTCAGTTTGTCTCTTCTGCCTCAGATTCTGCCTGCCTGCACCTCCTGAACCCCTACCCCACTGCCTGCACCTCCTGCACCACCACCGCACGGACAGCCGGATTCCTGGATCCTCAACCACTAGTCCAGGATCTCCTCCACGGAATCAGAAGAACCTTCCGCTCAGCACGATTAAATAACCATCTTCTAATCCCCAACCTGCATTTGAGTCTCCTGCTTCCGTACTCGTTACATCATTTTCAGAGCCCTCTAGATGGCACTCTCCTCTCTACAATCTTTGCATGTAGTTTTAGTTGCCAAACAGTCATCTGCACAAGAAGTATTTTTCCCTTCCTTTGCAAATACATGATCAATAAATACCTACAACAATTAAAGGAAAGACCAGTACTCAAAGAAAACAGAACAGCTGCTGCTCCTTCAAACTAGGAGAACACGAGTAGCATGAAATAGTTAACCAAGTTTTACAATTTTTTCTTGGATGACTAACAGAATTTCAAATAATTAAGTCAATGCTTATTTCCCATGATACATTTCTTGTCATCCAAAATAGAAAAGGCGATTGTCCTTGCTAAAAATCAGCTAAAAAGCAATTTTATTTTAAGGAGAAACTGGAACTTTGACAGTTAACCCTAAAACATTGCTCTACCACAACTCACCTTTGGAATGTGCAGTGCAGTAGAAATACCGTCCATCCATTTCAACCAAGCTGAACTCAGACTATCATTTGGTCTGCTCTTCCCTCTCTGCTCAGCTGTGGAAGACCTGCTTTGTGTTGAGTCTGACAGAAGGAGGTTTGGGCTTTGAATTCAAAATGCAGCTTTGTTTTCCAAAATCACTAACCCTACCTTTAAGTTAAACCCCAAATACAAAGTGGTGGTGAAGCTTACTTCTGCAGTCAATAACCTTCGACCAATTTTATTTTTTGGTAACTGTCAAGGAGGTAAAATTAAAAACACATACTGCACGAGTGACGATGAAAAGAGAAGTCAGCTGTCATGGTATGGTAATAAGTGTGACTTGGCGGGAGGACTGTTCTGACAGCTGTATAGACTAGAATGACGCTAGTACATGTCAGTCAGTCTTCTCTATTATGTTTTTTATGAAGCTTGTGAAATAGACCGGCGCTGACAGCTTTCATGAGCTACTTTTTCTTCTTATTGACTTGTATTGATCTGATAGTCTGACATAACTGACCTGCTCGTCCTATCTCTTCCTCACACTCACACATCACACAAGCAGAACCAGATGGCTCATCAGGAGTATCAATAGGTGGAAGACATCCAGAGCTTGATGAAATCCAAACAGCTGTGGAAGCTGACGAGCTATTTTAAAGATCAAGTGGAGCAGCCATGATCAACAGGAGAGTGAATACATTATTAATTTGAACATGTGGGGACACAGCCAGTGTGAGTTTGTGGGGTTTATTTGATGTCATTCGGGAGTTTGATTTGCTCCCACCATCACAGTAAAAACAGTTCATTTGTGAATTTACGATGTCTGTGTGGGACTTATAAATTGAGATGACAACTTTGCAGCATTTCTGCTTTCAGAAAAAAAGAAGAAAAAAATCACTTCAGCTGGCATATTATGATAATCCAGCGTGAATTTGTTTTTCACGCTTTCGAGCAACCATGTTTAAAAAATGTTCTTATCAGCTTTTAATTTGATGAGTGGACTTTCTTTTTGTCGTCTTTGGTGGTGTGTTTTCAGGTGTCACTGCTGGATGGCTGCGTGTGGTTGTGTTTTGGGTAGGATGGGATTGTGTGTTATGTGAATGATGGATGTATACAGTAGAGAGGGTACAATCCCTCAATCCGTACAGTAAATATTGTCAATATAATGTGGCAATCTTAAATCCAAGAAAAGGACTCAACACGACTGGATCACTTCAACACTCCTTATCCCACACGGCAAACCGCTGCAACAATTACTAAGCTCAATGGGCTCAATACAGCCACACACAAGGCCCAATAACACTGCACACCCTGCTAAAAACCCACCCGACAACATGCAATCAGACAGAAAACACAGAAAAAGTTTCCTCTCCCACAGGCGCATGCACAGGCATTTGGAGGTGCTTATGCACATTGTTGTAGCTACTGAAAAAAAATCAATTTTAATCTGTCTATCTCAACAAATATATATTATCCATGTGAGTATTGTGTGCTCATTGGAATGTGACCGCTCATTGGCCTGGTGGTTAATCTGTACGATAGGTTGCTACAGTAGTTAGTGTCAGGCCTGCAAATGAAGAAAAACATTATGCACTTATATCACACAAGTGATAAAAGAGTTGGTGTTTGGGCTATCTGTGTATATCCCATTGTGTCATGAATGTAGACCCTCCATTTTGTTTCATGGTGAAAAAAACCCAAACATTTTTTACAACTCCACTACAAGATGTATGAAAATGTTGCCAAGGTTGTGTATGAAACCTGTGTATATGTTGATGTGTTTGTCATGGTTAGTTTTCCAAACTGTTCATCCCTCCTCACCAATGATCGTGTCATTAATGCCACACTGATGAAAGTGAAGAGTGATGAAGGCTGACACTCTTAGTCTAAAAGCAGAGTGGCGGTAGAACTGTAGAGGTCACACGTGAGAGTCTTACCCACTTACATCACCATTTTCTCTTCAATCAGGACTGACCCCATTGTCCCCTCAGTAAAAAGCTATTGTTTCTGTACACAGCAACCCAACAGACCTCAGCCTCACCTCATCCCTTCCATCTCTTCATACAAATCTTGCTATACCTCTTAAGCAGTCTGTCCTACTGAGATAAACATATCAAATAAGGGTTTACATTTAACACCCATGAGTGTGTGCTCGCTATCTAAAACCATAAATGATCACAACTTTTCCTGCGTTTTTGTTTTAAATCAGAAGTAAAATCAGGCATAACTGGTTGCAACAATGAATACTACATTTTCATCCAAAGCTTTCCGTGAAATCCTGGAGGGACTGACTGTTTGTGAGTCATATTTCTGACCGTTTGAGCAGAGGGGATGCCAAGAATGTGGCGCTCTCAAGAACAATGCAATCATTATTATTAATATTTTAATCATAGCGATTTGCAGGATCAGATTTTTCATCACTTATATCAACAAGAGTTCCAAGTCCATAATTAGGTAGTCAACTGCAAATATACATTTTCATCCCCAAAAATGTAGAAATAATACAGGAGGATTTTTGACTACAGTAAATAATTTTTGTGTCATGCAGAGTTGTTATGAGAACTTTTACCTTGCCTTTATTAGGAAAACAAACTGATCATAAAATGGAAACTAGTCAACAATGAGAATTATTAGTGGAGGTGGGTTGCACCAGATCAGTTAATCCAAGAGTAGTCGGTATCTTTGAGTTGTCACATGCCAAGTCTAGGCTGTGAAGCACACGGAAAATGGCAGCCCCTCCTTCCAGCCCCAATGCTTTACAGAATTCAACCCAAATTAAGCCAGCTCACATATCACAATTTATTCAACACAGAAGGCCACACTAGGCCCCAATTATTAAGAAAAATAGTTTCTCAAAATGTTCTCATGTCACTTAAAAGCCCCTCCACACAATCAAACTACAAAAAAACTGAAAATAGTCTGGCTCAAATAAAACTCAAAACAGGGCTTCTTGGGTTCAGCAGCAAGCAAAAAGGTACAAAACAACTGAGGAAGTATACAAACTGGCACAACTCAAGGCAACCCCTTTTTAGGTGTGAAATAAAATGAAAACACAAAATCAGTATAACCTGGAAAAAAAATCATAGCAACAGATCAACCAAGTACTTTCGCAAAGAAACCGTATCACAATTGGGTCACAATTTGGGGCTGGAGAGAGAGAGAGAGAAAGAGAGAGAGCCAGTAGCAGGTGATGTTTAAAAACTTCAGGCAGCCAATCACCTGAGGACAGCATTCTGGACACGCCCTCCCCACCTGCACTTTGCACACAGAGCAGCAGCAAAAGACTACAATTCAAAACAATACAAAAGAAAAGAGAATGCAGATAAAAGGACAGATCATCCTACGACCATGGAGTTGTAACACATCTAAAGTGAAAGTTGTTTTAAACACTCTTTTCTCTTCTGCCTCCTTGGAACCAAAAGTTTCATGACAATTCAGATTCACTGCCTTGCGATTCTCACTAAGACAGAAAGAAACTAATTGTTAAAATCTCAGAGGTCAAATTTGCATCAAAAGCGGTGAATAATTGAATATGCTAAAGATGTAGTGAACAGTGGATGAAAACATTTTCTCTTTGCTTTGTTTCAGGTGTTTATTGGAAAAAGCGGTTTCACACAAACACAGACCAGAAAAGTGAAACATTTCAATGTCCATTGAGCGCACTCACTGCAAGTCGGTTTACTCCTCACACAGTGGGGCACAAACGCACTCAATCTACACAACAGAAACACAATGAGTGTCCCGGCAGCTAAATACTTTACCCACCTGGCAACCCATAGCTGTGCTAGTTAAAAGCTTTCCCATTGGATGTACATGTATCCAGTTTCATTTTAAAGAGCCTGCGGGAAGCCGAGCCGCTTGCCGTCGGCGGGAATACATCACGCTTTCATTCCGGGAAAGTCAGCGGAGAATTAGGTGATGACTGGCAGAAGTGATGAATGGATATAGATGTTGGGAGAGAGAGAGTGCAGTGAAGAAAAGAATCCGTTGTAATTAGTTTATCTCAAATCACTTTGCTTCTTTCTTTGTCGCATTCTTCCACATCATTTGCTTGTTTTTCTTTGTGTCCCTGTGTTACAAGTGGCAAGTGTCTGTTGGCCAGTTTCTATCATCTGTAAGGCCTTTTCCTCTCCTGTCACTCAGTGATCAGTTTCTCTGATGTAGATTGCATCCTCATCGATCCATTCCTCTCCTCCGTCCATTCATTCATCCAGTGTAATGTGTCTCTAAGTGAGTTACCCGCCTAAACAAAGTGGATCACATGACTTTGGTGGTTACATCACCCTGTTGATATAGCATTGATTGTTTATGCCGGTTGGAAAGGCAGCAACCCAGGGATGCACCTTGGCAGCTTCTTTCTCAGTATCAATGAAGGTAGTGAGGTACTGAGGCCAAAACCAAAAAGAAAACTCAAAAGAACTTTAAGTTGCAATGCTTGGCATTATATACGTTGTTCTCTCTTGAATATTTTGTAGTATTTTCAGAGCACCGGCAAGACTGTTTGGTGAAGAAATAAAGCTATAGAATGACACTAGAAAAAGTGTCCCTTCAGTTTTCTTTTTAGCGTGTTGCTAAGCAGCTAACAGGAACTTAAACCGTAGTTCTTCCTTGAATGAAAGAATGAGCAAGAATACATCCAAAGCCCTCTAGCGGTTGGTTATCCACGAAGAGGAAATGGTATGTTTTAACTAATCGCATCCCGTTGCAGGGCGGAGCACATATGACATAGAACTAACAGATGTGCTGCATGTACACATTACTAAGCATGTAAATTAAACCAATGACATACTAGTGAAAAAAAACATTTTTGAGTCACCTCTGTTTTTTGGACTGTGAGAGGAAACTGGAGTGCCCATAGGAAACCGATGCAAAATGGAATCGACCCTCAGACCTTTCTGTTCTCACTTACCATTCACCACTGTGCTGCCTATTTTCAGATAAAGAGATTCATATTTTTCTTTGTATTATTTTCTGGGCAAAGATGAAACAAAACCTACATGGAGAAACCTGCAAGAGAATCTGCTTATGGTTGTGCATGACGGATAGTCACTCTAGAACTCTCAGTCCAGACTTCAGAAGTCTTGTTATTCCAACTGATGAGAGGACTGAGCCCGTTCAAAGATCCGGTCTTTGAAATCCTAGATGGCCTGATGTATTCTATTCCACCTCGCGGAAACCAATTTCACATTACAGGACCTAGAAAAGTGAAAAAAAAAATGACGAGAGACAGCTTGAAACTGAAATGAAACACACATAGAGCCATCAAGTGACATGCAGTAGATTAGGATATTATGGAAAATCACCCGAATGCTAATGTTTACCGACCCAGGGGAACGGAGCAAACGCTTTGAGAAGCTAATATGAATTTCACTACTTTTATGTTTGTATCAGATTTTCTCCTGAGGAAAAGCCACAAAGCTGCATATATGAGTCTCTGTTTCTTCTCGGCTGGTTTTCTGAGAGTGACAAAACACTGCACAACAGTAACAGAAGAAATTACAGAATTTCAATTAAGTTATGCGACTGTGTGTGTTCATGTGTGTTCAAATGCTAATTTGTTTCGCATTTCATTTTGAGCGTCTCTTCCCTTGCTGCCTAATATAAGCTTTTTTCTCCCCAAACTGGAAATGTGGTTTCATGCATCTCCCTTGAGGGACAGAAAATGTGAATAATAAAAATGTGACATCAGTTGGTAACATATAGAGGAGTCGTCATCTATCAAACCTAAACCACAATTATGTTATGTTATTTAAACGCTACATCACATTTTCTTTACATGATGACCGTGGGCAAAAGACAACATAGTAAGGATGTTTTTGGGATCATCATCTGATCATCATTATTATTTAATTTTATTTATTTAGCTTTTGCCTTATGAAGACTTGGTGAGTATGTATACAAAAAAAAGTTTTTTTGTTTTTTTTTTGTTAGTATCTGCAGTTGGTTACTTTTTGCTTTGATAGTGTTTGGGACTTTGTCCTGTTTGTATCTCGCCTCATCTCCCACAATGACTTTACTGTCTGTACCTTGTTCTTGCTTAGTTTCCCTTATCTGCCCCTCCGTTCTTCAGTACCTTGTCAGTGCTTAGCATCTAGACGTCTGAGTCAAGTCTAGTCAGTTAAGTGTTGTTAATTCCATGTAATCTTCGCCAAGGAGTTTTGAGTTCCTGTTCCTTTCTCTGGCTCCTGCATTTGTATCTGCCTCCGTGAATGGGCCTCACAAAAGATGAACTGCTATGACAACAATGCTAAATAAGAATTACTACTTTACTTTGACTCGTATCAGGACTCGCACCGGATCTTTTTCCAATTTTGTTTTTTTTCTGTCCGTGATGAAGGTACACTCATTGTTAGTCCATTCATTCTCTTGGGCCATGGTGTCGAGTAAACCAGTGAGGCGAGTCTCTCGTCACAGGGGGATGGGTTGGAGTTCAACGCAATCCAATATCTGCAAATGCTTTTCTTGATTGTAAACTGACAGGATACACTTTAGTTTTTGCGACTGATTTCCTCCATGAAGGGTCTGGGGGATCGAGCATGATCTAATCGTATGTTAATTGTGCAGTGAGGAAGGAAGGTACAGGTTTGATATGAGTAGTCTGAATGCTGCACCGCAACCAGATGTGGACAGCATTAAGGCCTGTTTATTCCTCGACATGACATATGGATCCGCATACAGACAGAGCCTTCTGTGTTCAATTCGTCCGTATTTCTGCACATTTCCACAACGCTTACGGATACAGGCCAAACAGAGCAGTAGCACTGGAAACCATGGGGGGAAGTCTTTCTGTTGCTACCTGATACGTAGCTCTAATCAGACACGAGGTTGACACAACAATGCCGATAATTCTCCGTCCTCCAGTCACAATACAGTCATCGGCCTCGCTGACCACTGCCACCTACTACGCTGCCTCTCTTTTCCTCTTTTGTGCAAGCGGTGGATTATAAATACTTCTTCCACAGTTGCCATGTTTGTTTTGGAGTTTGTCGTCGTCATAAACATTTGACTCTGGTGGATATATTGATGAACAGCAACACCAACGTGAAGAACAAATGGAATCAGTAATGGAAACATTGCTTAAAAAGGACAGGTACGTTTTCATACCTAAAGATGCCACAGTGCCACAGATCAGGAAGTGTGCATGTGACAATAGATCATAAACACGATATAATCCAACGCAAGTTATATATTTTCAAATATAGTTTGTTCTTGCCACAATTGCAGCCACTTTCCGTCAGCGTATTCACTGGCATTACTGCCGCAAAAAAACTTTGAGAAACATGGCAATGCATTCAAGGGTCAACTTGGAATCCAAAACCTCCGAGCCGCTGTGAAGGCCGACCTCGCTGTGTGTTTCTCATCAAATGAATCATTTTTTAATTACACATGTAGGTGCTCACAACTGAGACATCCTCGCTCATGACACGATTGCTCTAACTCGTTTCGAAGGCTGTATCAAAACATCAGCATCTTCTGCCACACACACATTCCAATACACACTTGTGCGGCGGAGTTAAAACTATAATCTCATTCATTTACTTTTCATCAGCGAGTGACGGGAAGAGAAACAGTTGTGTCACATTACTGCATTCTTCTTCCAGGAAGCTCTATTAAAAAGGATGAGCACTTTTTTTTTTCACCCCCGCTGCCGCTATTTACCCATAAGCCTTTGTAATCTGTTTAAAGGGCTTATTGGTGCTCAGAAAGTGCTCTTTCCACACAGTGCAGCTCATTTATCAAGTGGGATTAAGACATGTCCGGAAAAGGTTTTGAATATGTGCTATCAGACACCTCGGAGTTGCAAATTAAATTGCGGAGATTTGTCTGTGTTGAAAGCACATTTCTGCAAATATTTGATCAAACCTGAATTATTTGCTCACACTTCTGCTGCAACTTTGATTTTTTCATCTCTTGCAATGCAATACCTGTCCAACTGCCTGACGCCTGAAGGTTTTCATCATCAACTTTGTTTTTGTTGGGGCGACAAGCAAGTGAAGCATTTGTATATATCATAATGAAACCTTGTATTTTGTCCAAAATGCGTTTTGGACAAAAGACACTTTTAACAAGGGTTGGAGAAAGGCTTGTGGAAACTACTGTACAGAACTGATCTCCCAAATTCCAATTCCATTCCCCATATTTGACTTTAGGTTTGAAACAGGAGTAACAACTGAAATGCCATGGAATTCTGCTTGATGATATTCCAAAAGCATGCATGACACTATATTTATGCCAGACTGTTTTGCATATGATGTAACCCGGATACAAGTGGCTGAAATGAGACTCGGAGTAGAGCTGCTGCTTCTCTATGTGGAAGGCCCCCTGGACACCTCCAGCAGAGCCAGTTGGGAGGCAGCATTTGGAGCAAGGAAGCCCAAACTTCCCGGTCCGCACAAACCTCCTCCAGCTCTTCCCGGGGGATTATTTTATTTTTTTTAATTTTATTTTAAGAAATAGTGATAGGCTTGACACAGCTCAGCCTCAGCACTATCACAGCTTTATTTTGACGCCTGGTCACTCTGAAAGCACAATGACATAGACCGTTCAAGTGTATCATCATGAGCCCATTTGAATGGTGTGTGTCCATAAAAATGAAAAAAATGTCCATTAAAAAAACTGAATAAAAAAACAGAACTACAGTATATGAAGACCACTGCTGCAGCTCCACACAGGTGTCCACAGTGAATCATCCAAACGGAACCATTTAGCACTGCTGTGAGGCACAGCAGGGGCAGTATTGCAGTCGCTCAACCGTACTGTTGAGCTGAGCCAAAAGGCAAAGCTCTATCAATTTTGATCCCGACCTTCACCTATGGTCTTGAGCTGTGACTCATGACCGAAAGAAAGAGCTTCCGGATTCAAATGACTGAAATGAGTTTCCTCTGACGGGTGGCTGGCATCTCCCTTAGAGATAGGGTGAGAAGTTCTGTCACTTGGGAGAGACTCAGAATAAATCCCCTGCTTCTCTACGCTGGGAGCGTCTTGGGATCCACCAGTTGGAGCTGGTGGATGCTGCGGTGAGTAGAGCATTTGACATGACCTTTTGAAGCTGCTGCCCCCGCGACCTGGCAATGGATAAGCAAATGGATAGTGTTGATTTCTCACTGTAACTCAAAACCAATGACCGTCAAACTACCTCCTCGTAACTCCAACTAAATCAATAAGAATAGTTGACTTTAAAACTGCGGCAACCTGTGGGTGTCAAAGTCAAAGCCTCACAAGGTGATTTGACTGGGACGTGGCTGTGAATAGGAAATGTCTACAAGCTTTGATTGCCACACAGCAAACATTAATGTCTGCTCGCACTTTTTAAGAACTCGACCCAATTGTCGCTGGAGGGGGAAACCGACCCGACGTGTTCCTGTGGTGACTTTTGTTAGTTTAGAGGTCAAACCAAGTGTGTTGAGTTAGCTGTACACTAAGTATGAGATTTTCCTCAATGCACTTTTCACCCGCGCCTCCCCTCCCACTCACACATCCATATTTTATTCTATGTTTAGAGTCTTTCTTCCTCTGCTGATGATAATCTGTTTGTTTTCATATGCTTGGAATTAATTTCCACCGGCAAACTGACAGTCAATCTCACTGTTTATCAAATATAAAATTCTCTGTGGTGTCTGCAAAAATTAGCATTTAGTTTGTGTGTCCCAAGCCACAACAAATATTGGTCTATAGAATGTTTTTCTCGGATTTGAGAAGCATCAAGTTCTCTCTTCATCTTGGCCTGGGATTTTTGTGTATCAAAAGACTTTTGTCCAATGGGATTATATTCTAGTTTTGGTTCTGTGGGTAGATACTGGTGATTGGCATACAGGTAGCAGTGGTTCGATTTCCAAATATTGGTTTCATTTTTACACTTGTGTGTGACAAAAATGAGACATGAACGTGACTGGTTCCCTGATTCTTTTGCTTGACTTTCTTTTAAATATCTGTTCCTTTGATATAAGTAATACTTTCACATCTCAGTATTTTGAAGCACCACTTTAAAATATGAGTCAATATATGTTGATTTTAGTGTCTGCCAGTCACATGTATAGTTTTAAATAACTAGACAAATGCAATAAACATTTTTTACTGCTTATTAAGATATATTGAATTGATTTAAACAATGTTTTTTTTTTTTTTAATAACAATATCATTGACCTGCATCCCCTCACTTTTACTAGGTTTGTTTGAAATACCAAGTAATTCTTATCTTAAAATAATGGCTGCGTGGTCAGTTTTGCCTTTGCAGCTTATTACGTATTGAAATAGCAAAATGATTGGTTTGAGAACTCAATATTTAAGTATTTAAATATAAAATTGATATTTTTTTGTTTTTGTTGGATTAGTTTTAATCTGACTCAAGGTCTTGGGACTTCTTGCAATGGATTAACACATCAACAAATGGATTCAGACCCATAAATATGATGACATGTTTGGACAGAAAGTGATGTCCAAGAATGTGGACCTGCTTGGAGTGGACAGATGTCCATGTGGGGAAAGGGATCTGTTGAAAGTTCCCTTTAATGGATCCAAAATTCAATTAAAGGATGATTTGTTTTCTATATCAATTTTCAGTCTTCCAGGTTTCTAGCCACCGTTTACTGTTAGAAACAAGATACATTCATTTTTTTTATTGAAGGACGACGAGGAAAGAAAGCATGAGAACGAAGCTCGGGTTGTAAATCAGGCACTGAATCTCTGGTATCACACTGGATTGACTCTGGCTCTCGGACTGAGCTGAATTGATGTGGTGGATATTCAGGACTGATGGAAGAGGGACTTTGCCCCACTTTCACCGAGTGGCCATGGGAGAGAGAAAGATAGAGGGGAGAAAACTGGACTGGCCTGGGGACTTCGACCTGTCAGCTAGTAAAGAGAGATGGATCAACAAATGGAAGGTGTGGCTGCAATAAATCCAGAAATGTGTAATGTGTTTCTACTTCATCTCAACTGAACTTTAATATGAAGTGGTATATACCGGAAAATGATCATGAAATAATCAATGAAAAACAGATCATCTATGTCCAAATTGATATTTTTGCATGCTTTTACCCTCATAGTAAGTGATATAATGTTTTCACTAAATTGGTTTAACTTATACCTTTTGTCAAAGTACCTCTATGCATAGATTTCCTGTCACAATATTTCAGTCAGACTAGCATGTCTTCACAGTACCTTTACTTACTTTAACTTTCCTACGTTACATTGGCTTTGACCTTGTAGAATTCCATACTTTCATGCCAGAGCCTCAGAAAAATTATTATTTAAGTTATTTATTCTAAATATTTATTCATGAATTTGCAAGACAAATAAAATTTAGAAAACCAGGTACAGTAGAAGAAAATTATAAATTTTGTCATAAAATGAAAAAAGCTGTCTGAAGTACAGTATTCCTCTGCCACTATCATGATTTAGTTTATATATCATTGCCAGATTTTTGTCAAAAATGCAAACTGAAACTACTGTTAAGGCTATAAATCATAAGTGGCATGGATCCCAAATGACTTTGAGGTCTTACTGTATTTTAATTTGATATTGAAACCAACCAACAATTTCTTTGTAACATCTGGATATTTTGACTAAATGATAAATGTTTCACTCACTCTGAAATCAGTTTAATATTGTTTTTTTTTTTTTAATCTCAATCACACAAAGGCTGGGTTAACTTGAGATTAATGATGTTGATGGTCGTAATGGAATAGCACGTCGTGTATCTCATCTAAATGTACCTTTAAGGAAGCTCTTGTCAGCACCAGGGTGGACAATAATGCTTTCCTCATGCAAACATTAGTTTACTCCAACCTCCATCAGAGGAGGCTCAACAGTGTGCTAACAGCAGGCACATGGGAAACAGGGTTGGCCACTCTAAGTTCGATTTAGAACGGATGCAAAACGTGTGTTACATTTGCCGTTAATCACGAGTTAACTCAGCTTTAGTTCCATACATTGAGATTCAAATAAGTCTATTGACAGGCCTAGTTGAAATATTTGAAATGTTGCTCACCACCTGTTATTTACAGATTGTTGTTTGTTGGCTGTACATGGAAGTGTGTATGTGGACGGGTGAAAGTGTATTTGAGATGACCTTTTCCGACACTTGTTACCAGCCCCTTTCTATCTGACAGCTCACAATTGATTAGATTCTAAATGCAACCTTCACACACGCACGAGCACACACACACACCCACACACACGAGCACACACACACACATAGGGAAAGAGATCCATTTCATGTGTCTCCCCTAAAAGCAATGGGGATATGGCAGAGACTCCCAATACACATTACAAAATCATCAACTTACTTTAACATTTTAATCTGCAGATTTCTGCCTTTGCCAGAATATCATCTCAAAACCGTTTAACGTTCAGAGCTCTGGTTGACAGCAAAGTCTCCTTGAGATGGAAGAGGAAGAAGGTGAGCTGTCCCTTTTACTAAATTCACTCATTAGTCAACTGGCGCACTGGATGAGTGGCCACGGTCGTGCATCTTCCCACAGAGTGTGTGTTAGGGTAATGGCATGCGCAACGTATGCCAACCAACCAACATCCTTACTTCTGAAGATAAAGCAGGGACGCCATGGATCAGTAGTGAGTAAAAAATAAAAAAAATCCAGGAAACCTTGTCTGGCACACGGTCCTGAAATCGACTGTGATACGACGCCTCCAAACCTTATCAGTCACAGCAAAACCAGAAGGATTCAAGGCTGGATTCTCTTTGAACCTGAAGAGAGGCACCAACTCATCGTCTTCTCCATCTAGTGTAGTTCGGTCTTCCTATTACTCTCAGATATTGTTTAGATGATTGTTTAGCAGTTGGAAGAATGTTAGAAATGGAAGTCCTAGTGAAATAAAAAAAAGAAGGCAGACGACCAGTGAGGTCATGGATGTGACAAAGGAGGACATGAAGAGGACATGGAAGATGCACATGATCAGTTACGGTATACAAGACTAAGATTTGTTTTTCAATTTTCCTGTCATGTTCCTCCCCGCCTTAGTCATCTGTCCTTTCTTCTTTCCCACATCCATCACAAACATGTACATTGGATATTGAGATGTTTTCGACTATCCATGCATCCTTTTGGTTTGTGATGAAGCTTCATGTAACTGCGCTATTTTCAGTGCCCACTAGATGGCACTCTCAGCTCTGTAATTTAACCACCAATATTGTAATACTGACCTTTAAAATGAAGTATCATCTCTCCTGACTTCACATGCTAAAACATTTCTACCAAGAAGTCTAAATGTCCCTGGGTGCAAGGATCCAGGTCGGCGTTCAGTAAGCACCCAGGGCACCCTGGACAAGTGGCTTTGCTATCACAAGGGAAGCCAATTCCAATTTCAAATAGGTGAAAAGTAGTAACGTGGTCATCTTCATGTCGATAACTCACCCCACACCCTTCTCAACCGCATTACTATTTTTTTTCCTGCCGCAGTGATGGTTCTCCCAATGACATTTATATAATTTCAGTGACCTACAGTTCAGCAGATAATCTTTAAATCAGTGTGATATTTTGTGCGCAAATCATACCTCTGAATGACAGTGAGAGGAAGGGTTTTGTTGCTCTAAATGGCTAAAGGCAATTCTCTGAGCAAAATGTCTGGCCTGCCAGACAGATCCCCAGCCAGAACCTCCCCCACTACTGTCACCCAGATGTAGATAGATGTTTTAAATGGTTGGTACTCCAACTAACCTTAGGTGTGGATGTTTATCTAGCTCAAAAATACTCAGCAATCTATCACTGTGATCTGTCGATGAAACACAAAAGTGTTTACCCTGATTGTTTATTTCAGGGCTGAGGGATTGACCTACTGTTATAAAATTAAGGATTACGGAAGGAATTCAAATTCAAATTCAAGTAAATGAGGTCGGCAAATTGTGGCAAAGTGAGGGAGTGGCAAACTCACTAGCTCCAGCTTAATGGCGGTGCAGCTGGTCTCATTCCGTTCATTACACCGGCAAGGATGTCTATCACTGAGTTCCGGTCTGATTTGCCAGATGGTCACTTTGTGTTCAGCGGTAAAGATCTCTCTCGATCCTACGTTCTCTTGTGACTCTGCTTATATCTGTGTTCTCCGCGTATGCTTCCTTGATTTCTGTATCGCTTGTCTAGTTTCTCTCTTCATCAGTTCTGTTTTAGTTGACTCGATTTGTGAGTGAGTGTTTGTTGACTCGCCTTTTCTGTTTTACCGTGTGGTATTTATTTCCACGTGTGTGTGTGTGTGCGCTGAACCACCACAGAGCGCTTTCATTGTTGTTTGTGTTTTTATTTATGTTTATTGTATTAAACCCTTTGTTATTCATAACAACTCTGCACTTGGGTCAGACTCCCTGAGCAAACATAAGACAAGCTAGTTTCTCAACTTCCAACAGGATTGTTTGAACTGTGAATTTTCCGTGATCGGGGGAACATCAGTCTTGTACGGTCCTGTAACTTCTCACCTCCTCAGCCACAAGACATGCATCAATGTTGGAGCCTTTGTTAGCATAATGGGGAGATAATGATGTGGGTAAAAGGGAAGAGAGGAATCTCAGTCGTGTTCTCGGTCGATAGAGGAATGATCAAGATTAATTAAGACGACTGGATCTGCAGGAGATCATGGAGTGGAGTTTCTGCCCCTCTCTTTAACCTTTGCACCACTGTGATCTTGTTACATTGTAGTGAGCCTGTGGACAGCGACGACTCCCGTTGTTAACTGATATTTGGTTGAAAGAAATGCCTTTTGAAGAACACACGGAAGATAAAAGAAATCTTGATCACTTGATGCTACGCAGGTGGAGGACTCTCATGGTCACATTTGAGCCAGCAGACAGCAACTTGAAATGGTGTTTCTTATGCTGCTGCACGTTCAAGTTGTTTCCTCCGGTGAAAAAGATGATTCATTTGGAACAAGCAGTCAGAAAACAGTGAAGAATAATCTTGGCTTTGATTTTCCCCTGCTCAATACTCAAGTTTCTAACAAAATATAGTTTTTTTTTTTGTTTTTTTTTACTGACATGACTTGATATTTACAGTTTTGATGACTTGTGTGCTGTTGCTTGAATCATATTAAGATGAGCTGTTTCATTTATTATTTCATAATGTAGTTGTTATCTCAGAAAATTAGAATCATTAACTTTCAAATGTGGCTGTAAAATGTACAGTATTTAATTATTTTCCCCAAGATCCCAATATGTTAAATACTTTTGCAGCATTTACACATTTAACGATGAAGCCTCATGAAACAGTGTCATCATTTTCAGAACTCTGTAGGTGGCACTTGGCTTAAAAATGAAGTTTCAATGACATTGTTTGAAGTAAAAGATTTTAGAGCAGAGCGCCATCTTATGGCCAGTGAAAATGAGGAGTTTCATGAAGCTTCGTCAGCCCATTTCTTCAAGCCAAAGAGACGATCCCCATTGATTCTATAGGAAACATAGAGCCATTACTTGGAACACAAAGGGATATAATCTTTTATTGAGATATCCAATGGAGATTTTCTCTTGAATCTGAATATTTAATATCTATAATTAATATATATATGAATACTTTGCAGTTTCAGTTTTAGAATAAAAAAATATGATTTTGGATTGGGTGTCTATCAAATAGTTTTGGTTATTCATGATCATCATAGAATCAGAGCGGATCATGTGACCAAGCTATAACATTTACCACAGCACAGTACATGCCAAATCGTCCGTGCAACAGTCGTAACAAACACATGAACATACTTGTTTCCATTTGTCTGAATTCAAGACACTTGTATCATCTTGGCACAACGGTGATTTTCATCTATGATGCAGTTGGAAAAATGGTTTTCCAATATTGTGCTGCAGGACAAACCAATACATGATAATGAATTACCAGCTGAATATTCAAAAAGACCTTCCACATGCATTTCTTTATGCAAATACCCCCAAGAACTGCATGGTACAGTGATAATCTGAGCATGCATGTGTACATTGAGAGTGACCTACAACATGTGCAATTATGCATGCGCATCAGTAATTAGCCCGATGAGACATGTAAATGTTCAGTGCTGAGAAGAAAAAGTGCCTCTGGGCGAAGAGATGAGGAATGTACTGCAACGGACCTGCTTCTGAAGCCACACTTGGTTAAATATTGACAAGCCCACTGTCACAATGATCATCACTTCAGTTGATTCTGAGAGAGCCGTGTCATTGCAGACTGTTTTCATTCAGCGTTCTCCCGCTTTTATCGTGAAACACTTGTCAGGAGGAAGTCAGGACATTCAGTAGTTAACTCATTATGAACTCTGACTCGCTTATCTTCAGTCATGTAGCAAGTCTTCTTGTCGGGTCATGGAAGTGATGAAATGAGGCACCTGTAAAGAAAGGGTCAAGAAAGGAGGGGCTCAGTCCACTTCCAAAACAATCGGGATACGTTCTTTAATCTGTCAGGATTCAAGGGTGCTGGGCTTCTATTTGGAAAATGCATTAGAAGTGCTACTGTCTGACCAAAACCCACTACTGTGATTGGCATGTAAATAAATTGCATTCATTGCATATGTTGTGGACACATCTATAAAGGAGGATCTTTTTTTTTTATACTTTTATGTAATCGACTCCCACCCTGTGATCACAATGGGCATCCTTTGTGTACTTGTTTGTTATAAGAAAGTAGATTTGTATGAGCTGAGCTGAAAGCAGACAAGAATGTGTATTGATACTGGACTCAGTAAGTCTCTTACTGGGTTTTCATTGCCGTTTTTCGCAAAAATAAGAGCAGTATTTCTAAAAATTTGAGGAAGCTGAATGTGTAAAAAGTGTGAGCACAGCACCCGCCTCAGAAGCCTCCCATCATTCTGCTTGCCACCTCTACAGCCAGAGGGATGGGCTGATGGTACATAGGAGGTGGAAGGTTACAAGTCTTGTGATTGTCACTGAGTTTCACAGTTTCTCCCACCGAGAGCTGCCTTAAGTCGACATGCTATGCAGACTTCCTGGGGTCCCTGAGGTGAATCACTGTGTGTTTAAAGACCCTCCACGGTCAGTATCTGAAGTGGTTTCGCTGGATGTGTCATCACCCCTAGACTGAAACCACAAAGGTTCATTCACTCCAAACACTGACGTGCTTGGCCAAACCCCTGACCAGGGCAGGCACTGTGAGGATGGCCTGATGAAGCTTCACGAAACAGTGTTTTCATTTTCAGAAATCAGTAGGTGGCGATCTCAACATGAAAAAATAGAAAAAAATAAAATAAAACATATTGAAATACTTCAAATCTAAAGATCATATTACAGAGAGTGCAGTCTGGCAGCCAAAGGAAATGAGGACACTGTGTCATGAAGCCTCACCAACCAAACATTACACCAACCGCCCGATATCATTTAAAAACACCTAGAAGTAGGATAGTGCTCCTTTAAGTTGAGATGAGGATCACTCAATTTTATTTTAATTACACTGGAGCACATTTCACCTGAGATCACATTCTCGTTGTGTTTAATATCAGTGGTGCCATTGAAAGTAAACATCTTTTTTTAAATAGACACAGCGGAGAGGAGATTAACATATAAATTAGGTTTTTGGTGGTGTTATTTTGATTCTAAATTACTTGGCAGAGTAGCACTAGTCTTCAATTTCAGCATCAGCAAAATTGCATGCAACACACCCACATCTAAGATATTATGAAATAATGATGTCCCCTGAGAACTGCGGAGAAAAGAAGTGCGACCGAACACTCTTGACAGTGAACAACATGGACATGTTGCCGTGGGAAATGACAGTAACCTCGTGTGATCTGAAGATGCTTTTCAAAATTGTAGGTGGAATCTTTGGCGATTACAAACTGAAATGTAAATAAAAATAAAATGTAATAACTTTGTCAAAGTTAAGTTAGAAGACCAATTTTTGGGCATTATTAGGCCTTTAAGACACACACAAGCAAAATAAACTTTTGGGGCGCATCAAGCAACAGCAAGTGTCAGAGCGAGTCTGAGCGATGTGCTTCCTCTCCACAAACAGAAACTGTTTAAATATAAATATAAATGCTTCTTGTTGCCTTGCTGACTCCCAAGCAAAGGCAACACTGATAACAATAAATGATGTCATCATGAACGACGAACACACAGTCGATGGATGTGAAATAGGAATAGCAGACGACAACTGAGCTTTTGCTCTAATCAGCTGCATCTGAATAGCATGACTTGAACTCAGCACGGAATCTCTCCACAGGATGTGGATCATTCTCCATATCAATTTAAATGGAGAAGTAGGTCTTGACATGAAAATGAACCTTTGGATTACAGAACCAAAAGATGAGAGCGCTTTTCTATTTGAGAGGCTGCATTAACAGTTCTGTCATGACTGAAAGTCAGTGGAGAAACTTGCTTTTGATTCTGCTGCAGGTGGTCATTTATTTTATTTTATTTTATTTCCCGTGCTTGCTGCATGTAAATGTTGTAGTAATAATCAATATTATTATGCTGACTGAGACACAGAGCTCTTTCTGAAGCACTCGGCCCATACACATCTACACAACTCTGACATCCTCACCATTGAACCTACTTGTTTATAAATAGTGTGAATGTTGACAGGCTTGCAGAAACTTGCTCTGGATGGATGTGTACAGTTCCATCAGTTTTGTTCCTCCCGCTCTCTCACAAGCCCCTAAAGAGCTCACAGACATGCCTCTAATTAAAGCAGCTAGATGACTTCTTGTGACGGTGACACACATTCATCCACACACAAGTGGCGACTCACATGTAGCCTGTGGTGCGCAATATAATGAGTTCCTATTGTGAGCGTGCAACAACTAAATGCCCGCTGCAGTGAAGTCTTCTGGGTACAAAGCAATTGAGTGCTCAACTTGGATTTTGATACCTAAAACCGTCAAACCTCTGACCAGTGTTCCGGGCTCCGCGGTTGAGACGTCTGTATTGTCATCTGAGTTATGCAAATTTAGAGGCTGAGCTCTGCTCTTTTTTTCTTCTGCCCTATGTAGGTATTGAGCTAGAAATGCCTATATACTGTTGTCTATAGGATGCTTGTTTAACTGGTGGTTGACCACTTCTTTCTTGACTTATCTGAGTCAATAAATATGTGTGATACAGATGGAAATGCTACAAAAAACGCATTACCAAAAGATGTAATGATGAAATACACACGTCAAATATGACTAAACATTTTGCTTTTTATTTTTTTTATTTATTATTGTAGATCTGAAGAAATAGAAAATATTGTTGATTATATAGCAGTATTTAGTTTGTTATTGTCTTCTGGAGTTTCATTTGAAGTCACAGACATGACCGCTTGTCTATTTCCGTCGCTCATGACACTTGCATGAACGTCATTCTGACAAAGTGAAATGAAATAGAAAGTCAGAATATCGGCTCAACTATTTGTCAATGCTCCTCTGTTGATACTTGAGTCATCTCTCTTCCTCCCATCCATCAGTTTTCGTTCCTTAGCTGCCATCTTGTCATGTCAATTTTTTTATGGACAAGCCGCAGTGATTTCTTCCGAATGTTAATTCATACTGTTCTTTCTGCTCTGTCAAGCCATGCTTTTGTTTATTCCAAGCCAAAATTATGACAGGCACTAATTATGTAAATATCGTAATTTACGGACTATGAGCGGCTACTTTTTTGCAGCTTATACAACAATGCAGCTAATATATGGATTTTCGCGGGCAGAGGCGCTTTATTGACCTTAAAGCGCTCAAAATGCTCTGTTTTCGCCTGCGTGTCCGCAGCTCTGCCAACTGAGCCGATCTCCTGGAGGACCGGAGACGAGAAGCAGCAGCTGAGACCGGCGAAAGTGTTGGAACTTATTTTGAGTGCGAAAATGTAAATTCATGATTCATGTCCAGAACATTGCTGAATGTGTTTCATGAATCAGTCTCGATGCTGGATCTCATATTCAAATCTAGTTTTGAAGTGATCCTCATGCATGTTTAAGAAAGGTAGACCTTACTGTATAGATCTATTTTCTGTCTTTAATGTGGTGGGTGGTAATACTCAGGTGTGCTTTGCAGTCTGGATTTTACGGTATTTATTTTTAGTCGGTCTAAATAATTTCCATGTTGATTATTAATATTTTATTAACTATATATACACTATCGGTCAAAAGTTTTAGAACACCCCAATTTTTCCACTGTTTTTAATGAAAATTATGTCATGGTTCTGCTTTCATTTTGTCATGTGAGTCCTGTTTTGTTTTCGCCCTTCGTCCTTCCTGTTTGTGTGGCACACGGCTGGAGCCAATTATCCCCTGATCACCTGTCCAAAAACACCTGGACTCCAGCAACGTGTGCCAGATCGTCTCTCTCATTGTTTTCCCCGTGATGTGTCCTCTAGTTCCTGAGATATGGACTCCTCTTGTTCCCCGTGGTAACTCCTAGTTTCTGTGACTCTCGTCCTTGTTCCCTTCCTGAGATTTGGACTCCTCTTGTTCCCCATGGTAACTCCTGGTTCTCGTGGTTCTCCTTGTTTCAGTCTCTCGTTCTGTACGCTAGCTCATTTAACTCCTCGTCCTCTTGGCTCTCCTTGTTTCAGTCTCTTGTTCTGTCGGCTATCTTATTTTGGATTACATTGTGTTAAACCCTGGTGCCTGAGTTTAGTGTTTTGTTTCTCCCAGTTTCCATGTGTTTCCGGTTGTCTTTTGTAGTTTATTCTCAGATCATTTTTACATTCAGCTTTTGCTTAGTTTCTCCCGGTTCGGTCACTCTTTTCTGTTTTTGTTTAATTATTAAATATTTCTAACTTGCTCTTGCCTCACAGTAACTTTCACCACTCGCACTTGGGTCCAGCTCACGTCCTCAACACATGGCTTTCGTTCCGCGACCCTGTGACAAATTATGCCGTTTAATGTCTCATTGCACTCAGACGTGAAAGCATAGTACAAATAGCAATTGGAGTCAAAAAAGAAATGATGGAATCAATTTATAGCCCAAAATGTACTCTAAACTGTTGACTCATCAAAGTAGCCACCTTTGGCAGATATAACAGCTGAACACACACAAGACATTCTTTCTACAATAGACATCCAATATTCTTCAGAAAGATCTTCCCATGTCTGTTGCAGAAGTTCCCATCAATGAGTGGCACTTGTGGGTTGCTTTGCGTTCAGTCCTGTGTCCATTTCTGTCATGACTCTGCTCTTATTTTGTCATGCGAGTCCTGTTTTGTTTTCTCCCTCCGTTCGGCTGGAGCCAGTCAACCCCTGATCACCTGAGTATTAGAGCACCTGGACTCCAGCACCGTGTGCCAGATCGACTCCTTTTGTTTCCCTGTGATTGCCCCTCTAGTTCCTGTGATTTGGACTCCTTGTTCCCTGCAGTAAATTGGCTCTCTGTTGTTTGGTCTCTCGTTCTGTGTGCTAGCTAGCTTGTTTTTGGTTACTCTGTCTTAAAACCCGGTGCCTGAGTTAGTGTTTTGGTTTCTTCCTGTTTCTGCACGTTTCCTGGTTTCTTTTGTCACTATCTCTGATTCACTGTGCTTTTGTCTCTTTGTTCCATGTGATTTAAGTTCGTTTGATTCTCCCGGTTCGGTGACGCTTTCTGTTGGACTCTTTCATGTTTATGGACTTCTGCCTGTTTGGACATTTAGACTTTGCTTTGTTTCTCCCGCTTCGGTGACGCTTTCCGTTGTGATTTTGTTGTTTAATTATTAAAATATTATTTCTGACTCGCTCCTGCCTCCTGTGACTTTCAGCACTGCGCTTGGGTCCCGCTCCACGTCCTTGACCCGTGACAATTTCATCCCAAACCAGCTGAATCGGGTTCAAGTCTGGAGACTGTGCTGGCCACTCCATGTTTTCAAGTTTACTAGCTTGTTCGTGTTTTGCATTATAGCTCTGGCATAGCTTGGACTTATGTTTTTGGTCATTACCTTGCTGTAAGAAGAGCCCTGACCAACTAGACGCATACCAGAGGGTATTGCATGGCGCTGCAGGATGCTGTGGTAGCCGTTTTGGTTCAGGGTGCCTTTCACTCTGAACAAGTCACCAAGCCTGGATCCAGCAAAACAACCCCAGACCATCACACTTCCTCCTCCATGTTGGACAGTTGAAGCCACACACTGTGGAAGCATCCTTTCACCTACTCTACGCCATACAAACATCCTGCGAAGATTTCCAATTTGGATTCATCAGTCCATAATACGTTTTTCAAGTCTTCAGTCATCCAATGGCAGTGTTTCTTGGCCCAGGCAAGCCTCTTTGCCTTATTCTGACGTCTTAGCTATGCTTTTCTTGCTGCAACTCGTCCAGTCAAATCTTCTGTACTTTGAGTCAACAGTTTAGAATACATTTTGGTCTATAAATTGATTCCATCATTTCTTTTTTTGACTCCAATTGCTTATTTGTACTATGCTTTCACGTCTGAGTACAATGAGACATTAACCTGCATAACTTTCAGTAAAAACACTGGAAAAAACTTTTGACCAGTAGTGTATATGTGAATTATCTCTTGTGTAAATGCAGTCATTGTGATCATATTTTATTTTCTAAACACATGATTTTTATGCAAATTAAAAGAATAAAAAAAATCTCATTTATACAGTTTCAATTTTCTTCTTTTACAAAACATATCAGCCACGTGCATGCATCACGTAATGAAGGTTGCAAGTGCATAATGCTGCATTATACATAATTCAGTTGCAGATTTTTTTCATAGTCGTCAGTTTATCCAGGATGTATGAAATAAACGATCTTCTCATTTTAGGTTGAACAGAGTCACTGTGGAGCTTGATATGCCATATTAAAAGACCCAGGTGAGATACTCGGTTGAACTCTGACAGCAGACTGGATTTTTTTTTTTTTTGTTCTGTTTTGTTTTTAGCCAGCAGTGTCCCCAATCAGAGCAGCTGGGTGCTGTGGTAGAAAGTTGTCGAAAGTTGTGAGGAGAATCGGCCAGATTTCCACTGTGCTGCGGGAGCAGACGCCGACATATAAATGTCAGTCATCAAGGGACAAGCTGCGTTTGAGCTGTTTATACAGCTGAGCTGTGAAAGGGTAACGTGTTAGAGTGAAGAGCACAACAGACTGCAGTTCAAATTGTTGATCTTATTGGAAACATTAACACACGCATCTGTGCTCTGTTTTTGCCGGGATGAGCAGCAATTGAGGGTCAACATGGGCAACATCGAAACTTAAAAGAATCATGACTCCGACTTGCTCAACAGAGCAGTCAATTAAGAACATATTTAATAGCTTGAGCTATCACTTTCATTTTTCAACCTGAATCAAAAAGTTGAGTTGAAATGCGTGTCACTAACTGGCACCACCTTGCGTCATCATAATTAGCGGAGAGCGCTGATGCAATAATTCCACATCGCTCCTCCGAGGTTGTCGACGCAGGATAACTGCCAGTGCAGAACAGTGCTATTACAGTCCATGTTACCTGTATGTGCCACGTCGGGAAGTCAGACATTGTACAAGATTGAAGCCTGATTCACATGCATTTTCAAAACATCTGACACAATTTACAAATGCATTGCTGCTTTCACCCACATGCCGCTGCTCCGTCATCACTTACTCAGGAAACACTAGTAAAATAAGCGTTTGTTTTTCAGTCTGCTGTTTATTTGCAACTTGTTTCCTGCATTGCCTTGGATGTTCAAAAAGACCTGAGCAGTTAATTGTACCTGGCTGTCACTGATCTACAGTAGAAGCAGTTCAATAGCTCCCCTCCCAGCACAGTTCCAGCCGGCTCCCAGCACAGTTCCAGCCGGCTCCTAGCAGACTTCCATTACAGTTCCAGCCGACGCCCAGCACAGTTCCAGCCGGCTCCTAGCAGACTTCCATTACAGTTCCAGTCGACGCCCAGCACAGTTCCGGCCAGCTCCTAGCAGACTTCCATTACAGGTCCAGCCGACTCCCAGCACAGTTCCAGCCGGCTCCTAGCAGACTTCCATTACAGTTCCAGTCGACGCCCAGCACAGTTCCGGCCGGCTCCGAGCAGACTTCCATTACAGTTCCAGTCGACTCCCAGCACAGTTCTAGCCAGCACCTAGCAGACTTCCATTACAGTTCCAGCCGACTCCCAGCACAGTTCCAGCAGACTCCGAGCACAATTCCAGCCCCCCTCTTCTTGAGGGACTGTTTCTGAATAATGTAAACCCCACCTACTCATTGCAGTATGAGATGTGAACTGAAGGTAGGGTTTTTTTTTTCATACACAAAGCCCAGAGTGACTAGTGAAAGCTGGACTCACACCAAATTCGGTTGTGTTTTGAGACCACTCTGGTGTTGGGCTCCACACATCATCCCTTCACTCAGTGATGAGTCCCATGTCTCAGGAATAGGTTACTTGAGGAGCCTGTCATACGTCAGTGGTAAGCTTGTGTTCATGAGATGACTTTGTCATGCTCTTCCTATTCTTCCGTCCCCCCATGTGTGTGGCTTGATGCTGACTTACCTATTGAAAAGCCCAGGAAATGTATTTAGTGTAAAACAAAACATTGTTGTCATGAATCAGTCAAAAGTGTACCGTCGAAACAACACATTGTGGTTTGGAGCGTTGTATTCTTAGACTCTGCAGCAAAATTAACTGGTTTTATACTGTTTAGTTCAGTTAGGCAAGTAAAAGAGGCAAAGTGAGCAGACAGATGGCAACTGTAAAATTCTGAGTGAAAGAGGTGTTAGGTCTCATGTGTGAAGGGAGGAAGGAGCTCCTTTATTGGAGGTTCATTGTTGTTGTCAGTTACAACATGTTGATCGTCCATTGATACTGCTGAAGGTCAATGATGCTTAAAAGGTCTGGCCGGAGGACAGACTGTGTTGATCTGTGCGCGAGGCACGAATCGGCGCCTCACTGGAACTTCGTTCCCCAAATGGACTGATGTCATTATTATAATAACTGTACAACTGTCACGTTGACAGTGCATCCAACACGTTTCGCTCGGATTGTAACGACCTCTGAATTTTCAGCCAAACCGCCCACGGGGTGACCGTGTCTCGCACACACCACTCCCTCCCCCGTCAGCGCGATCAAGTTCTGGACAGTGACTCCAGATGAATAGAAAAGCCTCGTTTGTGCTCGGATCGTTTTGGATCTCTGCACTTTGAGTAACTCACTTCTGGTGACCATCAATAGTTCTCACATATTAATGAATGGATGTGGCGGCCCTCAGATCATCGCACTTATGTTTTACCATACAGTACATGCGGGATGCTGGCGACCAGCAAATAATAGAAACGTGAGCGTGGGGGACTTATGACGGAGTATGTTGTCTCATCAAATACAAAAATTGCAGCCAATTGTGGCTTGTTTTGAGTTCGAGTTATGTAATCTGCTGTCAACAGTGAATAGTTCAGCTTTAGAACTGGCTCATACTTAAGCCTTATGACTGCCTTTTAGACCACCTTCTTCATGTTGTGAAGAGAGTGCTACACCGCTTCAATTCCTTCCACATACCGTAACTTTCAGCAGCAAAATGAACTCAAAACAGGGAGGGAAATGCCTCAGCAAAGGTTTGGAGAACATGATTTGGAGCGCTGGTGGGAGTGTTTTAACGATGGTGGTGGGGCCCTTGAAAGACCCTTGTGAAAGAGAAAAGATTGACAGCTGGTCATGTTGTGATGCAGAATAGGACTTCATTTGGATAATAGGGAACAAATCAAATAACTCTAGCTTTTCAGATGACTATGTGGAATGGTTAGAACCTGTTTAGGGTCACAACAGGCGCTATGTCTTGCAAGAACTCTTCCGCTAATACGACTATTAGTACAAAAACATGTCACAATTTAATGGCATATGAAGTGAGAGATGTTTCTGTCCTTACCAGTAGGGATGCACCAATACTTTCTTTTCCAAAATGAGTACCAGTACTTGCATTGCACCAAAACCGATACAGAGCTGTTTTCAATACACATAAAGCTACTTCGAGTTTTTTTTTTTTTTTCATTTTTCCATATGTATCATCATAAATTCCAGTATGTTTTTTGGGGTGACGGTCCCAAGTTTCAATGCTGTACAAACACAAGTTTTACAAAATTGCAATAGATTAACTGACATTCAAAAACTGTGCACTGCAGTGAAGCGTTATTGATTTTGTGGTATCAGTGGCCTATTCTATGAATACGAGACAAGTACTCAAGGCCAGTATCAGTGCTGGCATTAGGTCAATGTTCTATTGGGCTAAAAACACAGTAATGTTTTGTCGTGTGTTGGAGACATCATGAAATTTTGCAGCACAATAAAGATCTGAAATTCTATTCCAGTTGATGCAGATGTTACCATGTTTTCATGGCGTCAGGTGACCCATTTATTTGGGCCAGTTGCCTAATGCTGTGCCACAGAGTTGATGGAGCAGCTTGTGAAAGCAAATGAACATTAAACTTCAACACATATTTTAGTTTTGGAGCAAGAAGAGGCTTTGAATGGCTCATGCGACCATCCAAACAAAGTTAATGCAGTTGCAGAAATGAGGAGCAACACTGTGGCCACACAGGGAGCATTCAAAATTTGAAATGACCTAGTTTGAAAGGGATGAAATACATTTGGGGACAATAGATAATGCAAGTAAACTTTGAGGAGAATAGAAACATCAGGGCAATTAAAATGAGGAACAGAACATTTGCAGGCATCTCACCCCATTTTTAGATCAGTAAAGCACAATGTTGGATTAAAATGAAGAGCTGACAAATCATGTCCAACTTGTTCGGGACTAACTCTTCATTTCTCCAAAGCTAGATAGCTAGATGAATCTAGATTGCAAGCTGGTTTATCCCAAATATTTCCAAACTTTATGCCATATGTTTTTTTGTTATTGGATTTGGGTTTTTTCCCAAAGTTTTGAATGACTTGAAGAACATAGGTATAAAAGAGAACCCAAATTTAAAGACATGGATTCCATTTTTTCCCAAACAGGTGCATTTTCTTCTGGAAAAAATAGAACATGGTCGTTCTCAACTGTGAAGCCCAGTAATACCAAAGAGGGTTTGAACACTGAAGCCCACCTCTGTCACATGATAAATATAGAAGTGATATTGAATTGCTTGTAAGAATTTCTCCCTTCTGTGAGCAACAGTTTTAGACATTTTATGAAAACCTATCCAATACCAAAGCATTTAAGTATGTCAAATAAATCAGACATTGTTGATATTTTGGTAAAACCACTTCTAATCTCTGAGTGAGAGCTTTGCATAATATTTTACCATCTTCATTCAAAAGAGTGATTGACCTAAAGTTTGTAGATGGCAGTCTGGGACCTGGAGCCCAGGGAGCTTGTTGGATTTTCAGCTGTATTTCTCCTGGTAGTGACAGTGTAGCTTTCTTACTTACTGTTTATTCCTTGTCCCATGTGAGAAAACTCATCACATCGTGAACCTTTATTGTAAGACTTGAGATCGTCTTTTAGTTCCCTTATTGGCCCGATCGTATCCTCCGGCGGCAACCCACCGCTAGCTTCTCCAGAACAACATTTCGCTTGATTAGCCGTAGCGTTAGCTTTCCCAGTTTTAGCGCTTTTATCTTGAGATTCTGGCATTTTTATTTTTCTTCTTTGGTTCGATTGGATTCCTTACCCCCTTGCTCACAATTTTAAGCTGAAATACTTGTCTGTTACGAGTTGGTTGGATGGAAAGAAGAAGAAATTGAGTCAGCACTCCGAACAGACGTCTAACTACAGTACGCCAACAGCAAGGCCGGAAGTCTTCAAAAGCATTACTGTTTATGCATGTAATAGGCTTATGCTTCTGTAATCTGCGTACACTTGGTCTCGACTACATGCTATGCTATGGGTATAGCATGTAGCATGGATCGACTAAGGCCTTCATTTTGAAAGCCTTACCCATAGCATGAGCAAATTTGAACTCCACAAAAGCGAGATTGTTTTCTTGCAGTACATAACTCCTCAGAATGCTGGTTAAAGATTCTAATGGTAGAAACCATTTCAAAAGAGGATAAATAATATGTGACTAGATAAATAATATGCGGCCAAGACAACTCCATGAAATGACCATAAAACAGCAATCACTCTGGATACAGCACCTTATTTATTTACTTTATTTATCAAAATATCAAATGACTTTGGAGGAAACTTAACCATGGGTAGCAATGCTAATGGCTTACAGTACAGTACAGAGCGTTATTCCCATCCGTCTATCCATGATTTGTTTCTGCCTCATTATGGCCTTTCATCACTAGTTTCCAGTCGCTGGCTGTAGTTGCTTCAGGAAAGTTGAGCCAGCATGGCATTCTGATGACGCTGCAGCAGATAAGCACTGGAAGACGAGATGAAACTTATAATCGTCACGAAAGCTGGTCCACACCACCGGCTCACTGGCTTGTCAGCTATTAAGTTGGAAATGCATTTATATTTGTGTGGAAAACCACAGCAGTGTGGGTGGACTGTAATCTGCACCCGTGTAGCTTCACTGGCACCAAATAAACGTGCACGGACTTTACATATTTTTGGCTTAAGCCCCGACTGCGACAACAGACTTGATGTTTACGAGGAATCATCAAAAAATTGGAACTCTTAGCATGCTTGTACAATGCTTGTACAGTGCATTAGCTGCGTAATCATCAAAAAAAAAAAAAAAAAAAAAGATCTGTGGATGAATGTAGATCAAAGTCAATAGAGTAAACGTGCAAATGTCATCAGGCAGTGTGATGCAGATTTACCAGAATCAACCACAGTATGGTCATGGAAAATTTGATTTTCATGGCTGTAGGTTCATTTAGATTTACAAACTTCCTGAAGCTTGTGATTGATTTTACTGTATCTGCTCGTCACATGACCAGCTCTGGCCACCCCCCCTTTTACCTTAGTGGTGGTATAATGACACCAGTGTCACGGGTCAAGACGTGATTGGCTTGATTGGCTCCAGCCGTGTGCCACAGGAAGAAACAGAGGGAGAAAACAAAACAGGACTCAAAGGACAAAATAAGAGCAGCATCATGACAGTACCCTCCTGGTGTCTTACCCGGTCTGCTGGAATTCAGAGAGTGGAAGTCACTGAAGAGCCTATGGTCCAAGAGGGAGCCGGAGATCCAGGACCTTTCCTTGGTGCCGTAACCTTCCCATCTGACCAGGTACTGGTAGCCACGACCGTGCCATCTGACCTTGAGGATGCTCTGCAGACTTGTGGATGGACGGTCGTCGGAGACGAGGGGAGGAGGAGGCTCATTGGAGTGACTGGAAGAGCTTGGCTGCAGTGACTTGGAAGGCAAGCTGGGGTCCTCGGGCGGCAGCGGCGGCTGGGAAGCCACGCTGGGGTCCTCAGGAGGCGGCGACAGCTGGGAAGCCACGCTGGAGTCTTCGGGAGCCAGCGGCTGGGAAGCCACACTGGAGTCTTCGGGAGAGAGACGAGTTCTTCCCACCTGCATGGGTTCCTCTGGCTCTTCAAATATAACGGGGGCTAAAGCAGAGACTTGACCTGCAGGCGGAGCCAGGAAACACAAGAGTCTTGGAAAAAAAATTCATGGACGGGAAAAGACAGAATTTGCTCAGTCACTTGAGGAACAGCGGCGAAAGCAAGTGGAGCACAGAGCGAATCAGAGCGGGAGGAAAGCCGTGCAACTGCCTCAGACATCGACTGCAACACCTTGAAAATAGACTGAGTAATATTCTCTATAATACTCACCCTGGTGGCTAGGGCGTCCTGCAGACCTTTCACCACTGCTGGGTCCATGTTTCTGGCCAGATCGAACTGTCACGGGTCAAGACATGGAGCGGGACTCAAGTGCAGTGGTGAAAAGTCACAAGAGGCAGAGGTTGATTGGCTCCAGCCGTGTGCCACAGGAACAGGAAGAAACGGAGGGAGAAAACAAAACAGGACTCAAAGGACAAAATAAGAGCAGAATCATGACAACCAGAATGCTGCTAATGTGGTTACCAGTCTCTTTGATGCTGGCTCACGGCGAAAGTCCTGTTTTTTGAAAGTGACCCAACCAGTCAAGCTTAACATTACAGCACCAGGTATTCAGGATGGTGGCTGTGCATGGAAAAGAAAAGACTGGAAACAAGTGCAGTGGATACAATAGTCAACACCACATGCACTTTAGATGCCTCCGGTGTGTTGTTGGAGAACGGACGCTACAGCCACCAGCTGTGAGATTGAACACATTATTATACTATAACACTATGATGAATGCACTGCAATAATTCGTTCGAAAGTAGCGGCTTGGCAGAGGTCTGCACTGTCATTATATTTCATGAGCAAGAGTACAATATTGTGCCATGGGTTTGGGAGTTGTATTCTCACTGCAATTATTTTAGGAATTTTATTTTATTTTAATAAGGTGTTTTATTACATATTATTATTATTATCATTATTATTATTATTGATCAGTAGAATTATCTCATAATAATTGCATAATAATACCCAGTGAGTCGCCTAGAGTCCAACAAGGCAACAAGGAGAGGTCAGGCTCAGATCGACAGAAGAGTCGACGGCTCGTCAGGAAATGTGAAAATCTGCCGACGCGTTCAGCGACTGGTCTATGACTAGAAGTCCTTGAGAGGCTGCTAAGGATAAGTTCAATTGCTTCCATGTGTGAGGTTACTCAAGCAAAAAGAACTAGCAACACAACAGGAAGTCGACATATGAAAATAAAACGTCCAACTTAACAGTGTGTCTATTGATTGACTTGTAGCACAAACATGTTGCTGTTACACACAGTTGAGGTGTAATAAAGGTTGGCTGTGAATATTGCAGATGACCTTCGCTAAAGTAAATTGCAAAATAAGAGACCATTTATCTCCCTCTGTCTGTTTACATGGGAATATTGGCACTGTCTGGCATTTTTGTGTGTGCTAAAGTTAGCGCACACACATTGATCATGGTGTTGGTGCTAAAAGAGATGACTTGTCGTATCTGTCTCCCAGGAAGTGCATCTTCATTAGTAACCAATCAGAATCCAATTACAGCCAGTATCTTGGCGTATTAGCAGCATGGCATTAAAATGATATGGTGTGCGAATATATTTCCGATCACGGCAGACTGTAATTACCACCCTGTACCACCCAGGACGGGCTTGTGAGAGCGAGGCTGGCTGCAAGGGTCTGGGAAAGATAGAGATGGTCCGGGTGATTGAATTGCTGTTGCAATAAACATGTCCACGAAGGGATTTCAGCTGTGCAGCAGTTTGGTACCACTTTGGGACACGGCTATTTTTGCTAATATCGTAGCCTGGGGCTTGTTGTCATTAGAGTTTGGCAGCAACACGCCACCTCTCGGGACTTAATATCCACTTATCCAGAGTGACAGCTGTGTCGACAGTCCATCACCCAGCCAGGAAGTAAGCAAGGTTGTCTGTTAGTTTAATCAGTTAATAAACCAGTCACTCACACACAGTTGACTCCGGTAGGACTCAGACTCGAGGGTCATCACTCAGTGAGGCCAGGAACAGATGAGCCGCGCTTCCACGGAGCCTGTTTGAAGATGAACAACTAGATAAGTGAGTCAAGCAGCCAACTAGTTGCCAGTTAGGCTCGTAAGTAAGTAATTCATGACCTTTCAAGAAGCATTTCTTGTCAATCTGTTGATCAAATTCTTTCAGATAATTCAGAAAGAAAGTACCACGACAGCGATTAAAATTTGAACCATACTAAGGTGCTGATCTTTGAAGGACAGGCCACACTCAGGTTGCTGTTTGTCACCAGTTAATTTCTCAGGGCAGCCAGCGTGTCAATGGTTTGGTGACCTCAGCATCTAGTAGAGTACTAGTGATAGGACCTGGAAATGCTAAGCTAGCTGGAAAAGCAAGATAAATGCTTTTTCAGTTATCTTGTTCACCATCTTGATGACAAGGTTCATCACAGCCATACACTCTGATGGAAATGATTGTGCACACAACGCCTCTTGATGCAAGATGCAGTGGAATGCAAGCAGATTTTGATCCAAAGCTTTCACTAGCAAAGTCACAAACCCCCTTTTTGATCCTCTCATTTGCCATGCGCTTTGAGTTTGTGAGTTTTTCCTGATCCACCTCCTTTGTTTTCCAGCATGTCTGTGCCCGTTCTCCATTGTTCATCTCCCAACCAATCCTGTAGACTTACTGCGTGTCTTGGACTCTAGTTCTCCACCGTTGTTTTGCGCTCATGGACGCTCGTTTTGGTTTCTGAACCGTTTGATTTTATTTTCCGGAAATATCACCGGAATTCAACTTTTGTATTTTAACCAATTTCTTCGCTTTCCTTGATGTTCCGATGGCCCAAGGAGTACTAGTGATAGGACCTGGAAAAGATGGTGAACTATTCATGGGCAGGGGGAAGACAGAGGAAACTGTGGAGGACCAGTGGTCCTGCAAATAACCTGGGACAGAGGAAGAATGAATAATGGTCCTTTCTGCCCAGCCCAGTGGCCAAAATGATCTAAAACCTTTGGCAAACTTTAAAGTACCAAGTCTAAAGCAAGAAGTAGTGTACCAATAGAAGTATGAGCCGCTGAGCAGCATACATGTAGGCGAAATGACTCTGGTTTGACTCCCCTTTGCAGCCAGTTTCTCCTGACTGAGGTGTTCTACACACCAGTTGGAAGAAGATTCACGCAGAAGGACTTGCCTCAGCTTTACCGCAGAATTTGCACCTGAGACAATTTATTTGGGAAAAAAATAGAAATAAATACCTTAAATCATATTTTAGTCAACGGTGCACCAGTTGCACAGCAGCACATCAAATAGGCAAAGATTCTGTTTTTTGTCTGGGGATCATCTGAATGAAAACTAAGGCTTCTATTTCAGTTCATAAAGCACATCTATACAGGCATTTCCATTTTTACCATAAATTGACCATCAAAATGAAGATTTTTTTTTAACTCAAACAACAAGCCATGGCCTGATGAAGTATCATGAAACAGTCTTGCTACTTTCAGAGCTCAGTAGGAGGCACTCTTGTCTTAAAAATGTTTCATTTCAATGTCATCTTGTTTGAAGTTAACAATCGTAGAGCAGAGTGAGGACACTGTTTCATCAAAGTTGGGAGCAGTCGTGAATGTAGAAAAGGTGACTGTTACCCGAGCTCACTATTGGTATCAATTGTCAGACACACATCTCAGCCCACAGAGTGATCTTGGAGCACAATCTTACAGTAGAAGAGGCGGGAAGGGGCAACATTCAGGCAAATGAGCCAGACTATCTTTACGAGTGCACCCTGTTTATCTGAGGTGCTGAAAACATTAACACGCTAAAATGATTAATGGAAACGTTTAAAATGCAATTTGATGGGACACTGCTCAGTTTGAGACATGAGACTATCGGGACGAAGGTTGTCCCTGCAAAAGCAGCCACTTCATCTGGGACACACAGGTCTTCTCAAAAGCCAGCATTGACTGAACAAAGTAAAACTAGGAGATTAGGTGAAGTCATTCTGAATCATGACATTCTTCCCAAACCTCTGCTTCTCGAGCGTGTCACCGACTGAATGCAGAAGTGTTTCAATTAATCTGCCTGGAGGGAAGGATTTGGGGTTCAACAGTTCTGGGATCGGTGGCACTGCACTGCCAAATTATAAGTCATCAGAAATAAAGGGGTATGTTCATCATTTGAAGATTGTTATGGCTGTAAATCTGAGCCTGTTTGCATCTCTCACCTGCAGCATTAATCGACACAGTAGATACACTTCGGAACATACTGCGATGTTTGGCAACGTTAGCCACGGAGAGATGAAAAGTGGCTTTGAATGTGAAATTGAAAATTTGGTCGCGCCTAACTGAGGGCATTACTGTCACAAATCTGTATCCGGCTTTCCAAACAGCCAGCTCATAACCTGAGAACAGTTTATTTTCTTCCAAAGATTTCAATAACAAAATACAGCTGAATGCAAATCAGCTTTCAGATGCCGCAGGGGAAATAACAATAACCTAGTCGACTGCATGTTCGTCACTGGTGTTGAAGTACAGGGCCTTGTCGACTGCAAACTAAACATCTCGTGAAATATTTGTATGGTTTTTATGTAAATTGTCTCCACGCTATCCTCATTCTGTCGCTTCGTCTCTTTGATGGTCTTATGTCATTTTTGGAAGGAGGTGGAAGATGGTGGGATCATCAAAAAGACACCTCTGCACTTGCTCGTGGGTGGTTTTCTCTCGCCTGACATCAAATACTGGGAAAGAACTCAAATCTCTTTTTATTAGATTTTACATATATATCTGCCGTGGTGCTTGTTCAGACTGTTATTTCAGCCAAATAAAAATTGGAACAATTTGGAAAAAAGTTGGAGTTTAAAAACGAACAGTCGCCTTTCACAAGTCACCTGCGCACCCGGAGCCTGCACTATGAGGGCATTCTGAAGTAAAACCGCCTTTAAACAGTTAACTGAACTACATGATGGAACAATTCTGAGAAGTTAATGATGTTGCAGTGTGACAGTGCTAATAGTAGGTGAAGTGAAAACAAGATAGAAAGACATGAAACTTAGTGGAGTACTAAAAACATCAGGTGCAGTCGATGTCATTCATGCCCCAAATATCCACAGTGTATTTCTCCTCACTGCAGGTGCCCTGTTACACACAAAAAAGAAGATTACATTTCTACAGTTCCAGTTGCTCTCAATTATGATCAATCATATTGCTGAATAAATATAGATACATTCTCTGCACTCACAGAGTTGGAAGGTTTTCATTCAGAGTGACAAGGATTAGAATTATCTATTAGTGTCTTGGATACATGGCGAAATAGGGGACATGTTTGGCAGTGAATATCAGAAATGGAAGTACTGGGCTAAAACAAGAGGTGGAAGGCAATGACTGAGGTTCATGGATGTGATAAAGGTGAACCTACAGATGATTGGTGTGAGCTGGGAGGATGATCCAGCGAGGTTATGACTTGCTGAAGAACAGAAGGAGAAATGATAGTGATTAAATGATTGATGACACAAATGTCAGAGACACTGGCGTGTCAGTAGTTGATGTGACACCAGCATTATCTGCTCCCAGCTGGCCCTCCAAAGGGAGGTGTGTCCTTATGAGATGCCCGAATAACCTCAACTAACTCCTGCGGAGAAGAAGCTACGCCGAGTGACAAAACTTCTCACCCTATCTCCAAGGGAGACGGCAGACAAGCAGTCAAAGAAGACAAACTTCACCTGCTTGTATCCAGGATCTCGTTCCACAGCTTGTGACTATAGGTGAAGGTCGAAAGGAAGATTGATCACCAAATAGAGAGCTTTGCCTTTTGGTTCTGCTCAACAGTGTGGTACAACACCAGCATAGTTTGTCTTCCAAAATCAAGTTTTGTGTACAGTGTTGGAACTTTTGCCAGCAGCTGGATACAAATAAGCACTTCTCTCTCACGCACACATCAGTGTCACATGCTCGCAGCAGCTGGCACTCTTACCCCATTCTGAGTCAGAACTGTTATGAAACGTGGTTTAAGATAAAATAATTGCTGAGCTACATTGTAAAAACCATTGTGAATACCAATAATGGCTGTGGTGGAAAGAGCATGATGCACAAGTTGATTGGGAGTTTTCAGTGTGGTCATCACTGTGAAGCTTCATGAAATAGTCTCTTTATTTTCAGAGGCTCTTTTTAGAACTTCAGACCATATTTAAGCCTTGAGCGCCATCTACTGAACTCTGAAAATTGGTAGACTGTTTCATGAAGCTTCATTGGGCCATCATGAGTCGTCACTGTTGACATTGCCTTCACAAAGAACAGAAGTTCCTCTCCTGTTGTGGAGGAGCCACATGGCACCATCTTCTGAACACAACCCTAACCCTAGCCCACAGAATTATAAACATTCTAGAGTCAAGGGAAACTCACTGAGAGAGAGAGAGAGAGAGAGAGAGAGAGAGAGAGAGAGAGAGAGAAAATATTTATCAAGGAAGGACAGAATAACCTTTTAATAATCTCACTGCAGCTCTTTTAGTTCACTAAAAACCTTGGGTGGTGACAAGGCAGCGACAGATGGAGCGAAACACACCATCCTTGAAATATTGAACAAAAAAAGAGTGAGCAAAAGACTAATGTGTCCCTCCTTCACACAGTTAGGACCCAAATAACCTTCTTATTCTACATGGGCCATTGCCAAAATTACTTACCCCGGAGCTGTGGCTTGATTCTGCTCTTTTTATCTCCTCCCAGAAAAGCCGTATTTATTATATTTCAATAAATGTCAGTGCATGCCAAGGCCTTACATTTAGTCTTCAGATGAAAATGTCATTGGAGGCATGAAAACACAATTGAGAGTAGTGCTGAAGTAGAAATGTTTGCTTCGTTCAAAGTATATGCAGGAGGTCAGGTACGTCTCATGCACTTTGAGTGGAAGTATAAAGAAGTATTTGACCTGCTGTTTCAAAACACTTGCTGGAGGCGGTATTGATGTATGCAGCGAAGTGAATGTATATTTATTTTCTCCATCATTTTTTTATTAAAACACCTCCAGTGTTACGGCAGCTAAGTTTCTATTTGCATGCACATTGATACGATAAGCTGCATCTGCATCGACCACTATAGTTTAAATAAATGCCCGATAAGTAAAGCATTAATATATATATATATATATATATATATATATATATATATATATATATATATATATATATATATATATATATAAATGAGACTATCTGATGTGTCATTTTTGATATTATCCACAAACTAAACATATATACATACAAGAAGCATTTGTTTCATACTGGAGTTCTTTTTATTTTTATTTTTTCCAAATGACGACACACCTGCTACATGTATAGGTGGATGATGATTCAACCTTCTTTTGCTTCAATAATTTCTGAAGGAATTAATTTTGAGACTTTGGTAGGCAACTGTTACCATGGTCGTGGCAATTTTGCCACAGAGGGCATTTTTATATGATGATATGTGAAGTTTGCATTGTGAAGTCCAGGGAGTGGCAGAGCTTTCAGGCATCCAAGCATGATTGAGATTCTCTGAACATGGATGAATCTTGCCTCCCTGGACTGGATCTGTCTGGATTCAACTGGATTTATTTCAATTCCATATTTTCTCTTTGCTTGAGCGTCACCATGTCAGTTCACCGGGTCATTATGGGTCTGAGACGGTTCTGAGGCTGCGATTTACAGCCAACAGACACTTCCAGACGGAGAACAGGAAATTATATTCATGTGTGAATTGGAGAAAACCTCACCTCCTTCATACATCGCTTAATGTAAACGACTGTAGCTTAATGCCAACACTTCCCACTGCACCGATCAATGCAATTTTAATTATTGAACTCCTGTCTGGTAGTATACTTATTTCTCACCCATACTGTTAAAATACAGGGTCAATGAATCACGTGTGAGACTTGAAATCCTTTTGAGGCATCATTGATCCGCTCAATCACGCAGCATCATCTGGAGCGATCAATGAAGTGACACAAAGGCAGCATGAGTTTGTGGTCTCAGATGAGTCCGGAGACCCCAACAACCATTAGATTAGACAGGCCTGAAATAATAGTTAAGGGAGGATAGGCGTGGGAATCTCTTCAGGCTCACGTCTTTGTTCTCATCATAGGGCGTCAGTTAAGTTTGTTTTTACACTCTCAAGCAGCAATGAGTGACGAAAAGAGTGCAGTCCAGTTATGTCCTTTTCAATTGTCCTGTGACAAACATCAGCATGATAAAGCCACCACTCACACTCCCTTGAAGCAGCCACTTTCAGTTTGGTTGTTTTCCTGTCTGACCTGAGTTGTTTTTCAACGCCAGAGACTTTGACAGGGCCGCACAGATGAGACAAGCCTGTTGTGTTGCAGGATACAGTACATGCTGATGAGGCCTCATGAAACCAGCTCCAGTAGGTGGCGGCCTTATCTTTGAGATGAGATTATGTTTCATTGAAATTGTTGTTTGAAGTTAAAGATAGGGTGCCACCTTGTGGCCTTTGAAAATGAGGACACGGTTTCATGAAGCTTCATCAGCCCATCATTTCGAAACATGTTAGCCCAGGTGAAAACTGTGAAACTTGAATTTTTATTCTCAGTTTAAGTGCCAAACCCGACAGTCAGAATGATCGCAGTATCTACTGATGACATCACCATTGCAAGAAAGAAACTAATAGAGCTTAAATTAACATCTTCAAATAGAAATGTGTCGCTGAAGTTCAATACACACACAGAAGCGAAACGCATGCTGATTGTTGTGCGCTCAAAATCTTATATTGCAGTTTAATGACATCACACTTTTCAACAATGTATGTAAGCAGTCACTTGAATCAAAGGTTGTGATCGCACCATGTAAGATCACACCTGCCACCGACGCTGCCTTCATGAGCTGATTTAGTGATCTTCTGGTTTCCTGTGGCTCAGACACACACTTGTCTCACTTTTCTCATCAAGGTTGTGCGTGTGATGGAGGAGACAGTGTCAACACTGCATTTAGAGAAACTCATAAAAGCATGAGTCCAATTTCTGATGGAGATTACAGAGTAATGTTAAAAACTAGCGCAGGCTTCACCACTAGATAAGATCATTTCTTCAATCAGAAAAACAATATATGAGCAATGCGACAGAAAAGTCTAACTGTTCATACCCAGTCAATGTACGAATGAAAGATGAGGACTCACACATGAGAACTCAGGGTCGTCCACGGTCCCTGATCAAACACCGAACAACCTTTGATCATTATGCCATGATGTCGAAGGTGGTTGTTCATCCTAAAGTCCCATTCTCTGCAAACATCTCTGCAAACCAAACAAAGCGTGATGCTTTACCATCCGTTGCCACAAACGCCTCCACAGCTGTGATCAGCTGCAGTCGGCGGCGGTGACACGGCTCCTTGAACTCGTAGCAACGGCAGCTAGCAGAGTCGGGAATCGATAAGAGAAACAGGATTCTATTTATTTATTTTTAACAATTCCAGAGAATCTGACAATTTTCACAGCTTTGAATTGGAACCTGTTTTCGATGCCCCTCCCGAGACAAACATTCAGCAATATTGGGTCATTCATTGACCACTAAGACATGCTGCTCCTCCACAAAATATTTGCAAATGCCTTAATGGGAGACAGTATTTTTAACTTTACAACTATAAACTTCAGGATAATTTCATATGCATGCACTGCTGTTTGGCACACACACCAATGGCGCAGACAGACACATCCTCCTGTGTGGGAGGAAATGAAATAAGTGCTCTCTGCCATCTTGTCCAATAGACTTTTAATAGACTAGTTAATTGCACCATAATTAAATAGAATTCATCAAAAGGAGTCCACACTTCTCTTCCCGGAGGCAAAGTAATTTTATTTCCCACAATCCGTCTTGTGTCTCAGGGTTCCTTATTCATCTGTCATGTCCACATGCCATCCCCGCATGCCTCCTCACCAGCACGGGAGGCAGAGGGGGACAGGAGGTCCGCTTTTAATTCGAACCACTGCAGTGTTCCCGAGGAAGATCATTTTTCTTCATTAAATCACACCCAGCCTTTTATTTGTGCCTAATTCTCTGAGCTTCCTACACTGCACAGGATGTATAGAAGTGCCTGTGGCGCGACACCTTGGAAGGAAGTTAGGAGCATGGATTGGAAAATTGGTTTGAACTGCAGATTGACTGCTGATCAATGGCAAAATAATGTTTGATCTGTTCTGAATGTTCTCGATAGTGTCTGGTATGTTGGTTTGTAGCCATCAAATGTTGGCAAGTGGAAAGCATTATTGTCCACTCTCTCCTTTCAGAAATATTTAGAACAGATACCAAACATGTGATTCATTTATCATTATTCACAAGTTAACTCAGCTTTGCGATTAATTGTGATTAAACATTTTAATTTATGACAGCCCTGATTTATATAACGTTCAGTGAATTATAGGGGCTCAAGCAGCACTTACTTCAATAGGACTGTCACAAAAAAAGATATCAGTGTCATAGTTCTGGATGATGGACCCAATTGCAGGAAATGTTGGTCGGCAGAAGGCACGGGAGACGAGGTTAAGTTATAAAGATTTATTCGTTGGAACGCACAAATAAATACAGACAAATAACTGGAAACTAAGGACGCCGGGAACCAAAACGCGGACCGGGAACAACACACAGGGAACGGGGTGAATCTGGAAAACAAGAGAGGCGGATTAGAATCAACACTCTACTATATAAATGGGAGAACAGAAAACACACGGCCAGAGTTAAGCTCAACCTGGTGGTGGCACTAAACTGAGAGCGCTCGGTGGCGGCGGCTAATCACACTCGCACACACGAGGGGTAAACTAACGGATCTATAACTAAAAAGTGAGGCTTAGATAAACAGCTCACACGCGGACTGAATTGAGAGTAGGGAAGTAAACACAGGAGGAGCAAGGAAGAACAAAAGGCGGCGACAGAATAGGAATTCAGCCAGAGGAAAAATGTGGAAAAGGTCAGGGAGTAAAGCGAACACACAGGAGTCTTGAAAGAGTTTTGCCTTGACGACGTGAGCAGCAACAATCTGGCCAACAGGACTGACGTTGACAGGTTTATATCCAAGAGGAGTCTGACGAGGGGATTAACGACAGCTGTGTTGCCAGTGAAGCTGGAGCCAAAGCAGGAACAGGAAACAATGAGAACCAGGGGTAACAAAATAAAAGCACGAGAGAAAAATACAAAAAGGAACAGACAAAGTGCAGACATGACAATTAACGTGCTACAACTCATCATTACTACATCTGCTTTACATTTTACTTCAAACATAATACAACTTTATTAAACCTGCACCTCATCTCTTCCAGTCAGTTCAGTGAATGCACTTTAAAAGCTTGGGCAATGGTATAGTGATGCAAAGTGAAGTGACTCTGAACAAATGATTTAAAAGATGTTATTTCAGCTTTTTGTAAGCAGATCACAACTGATCGATGCCATGTAGACCGTTAAATTATTTTTTAAAAGGTGAACGTTCATCTGATGATAAGGTCATTTCGGCTACACTTTCTAGCACTGGTCAACTACAGTTCTAGTGAAATGCTCTGTCCCAACTGTGGCAGACTGAGAGGCTTCGTATTCTTGTTTCACCAGAGATGGTCAAACTGCCCACCAAGGTCCACATTCTGGCCTTAGTCTGTTTTTATGCGGCCTTCGTGACTTCAAAATTAAAACGCAATTGCAATTTGTATATTGTTTACTATATATCATTGATGGGTAGATGAGGTATCATGAAACAGAATTGCAGGGTTATTAAAACAGTGCCCTACTTTCCAGAGGCCACTAGATGCTTTAGAAATGGTGTTAGGTTTCATTGAACGAGTTGTTCAAGTCCAAACATTTTCCAACAGATATTTCCATGTGGTGGCCTTTGATAATCTGTTTCATGAAATCTCAACTACGCATCACTGCTCATTATTTTTCCACAGACACTTTCCTTTAGACATTTTCCTTTATATTTTTTTCTCAAGGTACGTACACACCGAACGCGACATTTCTGTCGCTGTAGCGCCAGTCGTCAGCAGCAGGTAGCTTGCTCAAGTCGTCATTAGTCGCCACCTGTCCGGATCGAAAGTAGGTCAGTCGCCGGAGGGCGTGGTCTCAAGTTGTTGTGGACGGTGGATTGAAGATGGCGGAGCCGGTGCTCAAACTATCGCTACTTATTAATTGAAAACATGGAAAAAGAGACGTCTCTCGTTTCGTAGCATTCGCCAGAGCCGCTCACACTGGTGAATTTAACTTCCTGCTCCAGCAGCGTCACCGGGATACGGCCGCTTCGTGCGGTACTTCAGGCGGAACCGCCGCGAGTTGGACGACCTGTTGGTCCGGATCAGTGGCCGAATACAGGACACCAAGTGCCGCGGTCTGTCCTCTGGCGAACGTCTGACTTCGGTAAGCAACTCGATGTGTAGTTATGTACGGCGACTTGTGTCCAAGTCTTTCTGAACTGTCATCAGTTCATGAACTCCGCGGTCGTATCTGCTGTATGCTTGAAGTAATTTTCGGAGATATATAATCTGTCATCGTCAATCATTTGTACACTAAAGTCTTTTCAGTGAGCGCCACTTTGTGGTAATCAATGAATGCAACAGTTAAATGCATTGTGATGAAACAATTTATCCTAGATGCACTGTTGTATGGTTGATATATACTTTGTTAAATTATCACCAACATATATATGTTTACATATCCATGTATGGTTTATATTTTGCAGGTCTTCGGTAACAGGAGACTCATCACCAACTGCTTCTGTGTTGGTGTGACGGTCTACTTCCAGGAGCTGACCAGAGGACCACGGCCACCGACCACATATGTTTTTGTTGAAGATGAGGCTTCTCCTTTTTGGAAAAAAAACAGTTATCAGTGCAACACATTTAAGAGTCAGCCACCTATTTTAACAAAGCATAGGTTCTTGCATATATATTTCATCTCTGCAATAAAACAAAGCTGTGTTCAACTCAATTTGTTGATATTTTGCAAAGTGCTTTTGATTTTATTTTTTTCTGTGAATCCATTTTTCACAAAAAGAAATGTTCATTGTCAAACACTTTATTTGCAAAAATAAAGTAACCCCATTCATTTATACTCATTCAATACACACAGAATCACAGTCAAACTTGAAGTGAACTACGTAGGTGTGTTTTGAAGGATCTTCCTCAGAGGGTCAAGAGAGGCGGAGGAAGTGGGGCGGCATCCGGTTCTTTAATGAAACTGTGGCTACAAAGAAAATAAATGAAGGGTCCAAATGGTTTCAGTCAGCTGTTGTTTTGCTTGGTAAAGTAACATGTACATTTTAAATTTATGTGGAACCTGGAAGGAACGAGGACCTTGAAAACTGTCCCTTCTTCTGAGCTGGGTTCGTGGAGGGAGTACATGAGTAGATGTTTGAGCTCAGCTTCAGCATCAGGGGATCCCTTCCTCTGTTGGTCTCTTCCATCGGTGTCCTGCACATAATGAAAGTTGAGTCCAATTACATGCCATAGTGATGAGTACTAATAAATAAAATCTGGACAGCATAAAATATAGGACAGCAATGGTTAACCTAAAGCAAGTCATGTCACTATGACAGTGCTTGAATGATGTAGAACAATAACATTTAATTAAAAAAATAGAATAATGCTAGAAAATGCTATTTCTACATACATACATACAGGCAGGAGGAAGGTCCATCCTCCTCCTCATCATCATCACCAACATCATGAGTGGATCCATCCTCCTCCTCTCCTTAATGACAGCATAGCGTGATTACATTATTGTACAAGCTATACAGAAAAAAGCTATACAGAAAGCTACATACATTTTTATATCTATATATTAATTAGTATTCAGAATGTCACCACTAAATGAACGTGCAAACCTACCTGCTGCCTCTCCAATCATGTTGGCCGAGGTCTGTCTTGGAGATGAAGGGCTCCAGAAGAGAGAGGAGGGTGAAGAACGCTCACTTCACGGCACTACAGTAGATGCCGCTGACCACTCCGCTCCTCGGTCACCGTCCTCCCCTCATATAAACAGACCCTTCAGGACGTCTCATCTGAATTAAATTAAATCAGAAACAGTACTTATTTATCTCGTCACCATACATACGTAGTTTCTACCGTCGCAGCACTACATTCGCCTCGTAAACTCGGTGGACATTGCGTTTAGGCGAACATAACTTTAGTAAACTTACGTAAATAAAGGTCTCAACTCACCAGGAACGCCACCGTTGTGGCGAACTTTCCCTCCGGACAAGATTCTTCCTATTTATGTTCCGGTGGAAATTAAAAAATGCACGATTTGAGCCACTCTCAGGACGGCGGAAAGTCTGCTTGTAAACAACCGCAGCGATTTGCTTCTCCTCCGCCGGGACACGTCACTCGCGGATCTGGTCTCTGATTGGTCAACGCTCCGCAGGTGGTGAACTTCTGCGACTGTCGCTGTACCCCAGTTGTGTCGTCTTGAGTAGCCGGAGTCGCCGTATGTAGCTCAAATCTTGTAGCGTTGCACACCCCAGTCGTGTCGCTGCCATGTTGGTCGCCGCTGGTCGCCGTCAGTCGCCCAACCCCATTGACTTTCTATGCAAATCAGTCGTGTCGCTCGCGGAAGTCGCGTTTGGTCTGTACGTACAGTCATTCTGTTCATGAGTAATTTTATTGTCAAGTATTTTTGGAGCCTATAATAAATTTGAGAAAAGCAAAAGATTCTTATTATTTTTCCTCTCCACTTCTGGGTTTTGACTTGTTGGCAATGGCGTGATATTTAGGTAAAAAAAACGTGCAGTCAGTTTTGAGATTTTGAGCACGCAGATGTTTAGCACACACTAAGTGACGGTTTAAACATAAAATATCCACCAGCAAGCAGAAATCTCTTTTGTGCTGAATAAACTTTACCTTTTGCATGCTTGAACAATGATCTGTAAGCACTCAACCTCATATCTGTGTGCGCACTCTGGTTTTCTTTTGACGCTTGCACAACTTCTGGCACAGCATTACATTTGTGCCAAAAAGGCAACAAATCACAGCCCACTGAGAAAGCTTGTTCTTAATTGGCTGTTTGGTCGCCAATGGCAACCCGCGACGTAACAAGCTGGGAAAACTGTTGCATTCATGTGCACTGAAACATTGCACAACAAGCAGGCATATCATGAAATATGTCGAATGAACAGCAGCAGCAGCTGAGCCACACCAAAGTTGTTTTATGACTTTTAGTGTGTAGTGGAAATACTTCATAGGTCCTCAACCGTTTGGCGGCTGCTGCTGATATGACGACTGCAAAGGAAGACGTGGAATTTGCATGACCTCAACAAGAAACCAGAGACGGAAGAAGCAGTTCTAGCTACACCACCAAGTGAGATCCTTTATCTGGATCGATGAGCCAGTTGTGGACAAGTGCTACTGAAGATCACTAAGGTGCTCCTCAGGAATCGAGGCGGCAGCTTAGAGACGTATGCAATCCTGAGTCTAAGGGGACAATCCTCTTACAAGCAGCCGCCAAGCAATTAGGCCTAAAAGGGGACCCATGTGATCTTGCTCTCAGAATGGTGCGTCAAGACGTCAGGATTCTACATGGTTCTGAAGTATCCGTTACCATTTCCCCAGCTAGCCAGCCCAGTGCCAAATCAGAAGTGCATTTACAGCTGAAGAACTGGGATTAGCGGAACATACATGTTTGATAGAAACACTGCAGCAGAAGTATCAGCACCTCAGTGAACTACCACTGCTGTCTCTCAACCAGGTTCATCTCCTCCTTCTGATAGGGTCAAACTATCGACACCTCATCACACGCATCGAGCTAGTTTGTCTAGGCCGAAGAGGTGGACCAGCAGCAGTGAACACAAGAGTGGGATGGACTGGTCAAGGCCCAGCCAGATTGCTCAGGGTGAAAAACATGCAGAGGCTGCAGGCACACAAAAGAGGCTGTGCTGCCATAGATGAAGAGTGTTGAAAGGCGCCTGGTTCAAGAGCCGGAGAAGGCTGCAGCCTACTTGTCAGAAATGCAGCAGTTGAAGCAAGGAGGATAGTCAAGTTAAAGCCAGAGGAGATATATTGACGAGAAACTTGGTACATCCCTCATCCTTTAACTCAACATTGTTCGGAGTTCTCCTTCACTTCAGAGAACACACAGTGGTAGTGAGCAGTGATACAAAAGGGATGTTCCACCAAGTCCGACTTTTGCCGGAAGATAGATCATTTGGAGGGCCTTAAATGGAGACTCAGAGCCTGCAAATTCCTCAGATATTCCTTCTGCCGGAGACTACATTGAGGGAGCTCCTGATACAGGCTCAAAAGGAAAGTTTTCTGGATGAATACAAGCAGCTTAAATGTGGAAAAAAGGCTTGGCTACAAGTCGACTACTCATGCTGTCACACGAGTATGATGAAGACTACGTGCTACTCCACAGTTGGACTTGGCTACTGTGCATCCAATTGTCCTGTATCCATCACACTCAGTCACAAAGCTTTTAATAAGGTACGCCAATCACAACCTCAAGCATACTGGAAAGACTGTTTGTAGTGTTAAGAAGGAGATACTGGAATCTTGGAAAGCGCCAAGCAATCAAGAAACACCAGCATTCATGTGCAGGAGAAACTTACCTGAGACTTACCTGAGAGACTCCCGACTACAACTTTACCAGCCAGCATTCACCAACACTGGCATGGATTGTTTTGGACATCTTCCGGTAAAAGTGGGGCAACGACAAGAGAAGAGAAGGGCATGCTGTTGTTGCATGACAACACGTGCTGTTCCCAATGAACGGTTACACGGTCTTCATCTAGATGCCTTTCTAATAGGACCATGCAGGCTCATCACTAAAAGAGGGAAGCCAGCTGAATTCATCTCTGATCAGGATACAAACTTTAAGGGCGGTGACAGAGAGCTAGGAGAATTATTTGACAACATGCACCCTGATCTTCAAGTCCAGTTGGCCAAGAGTCAGATTAAGTTTGTTTTCAATCCACCTAGTGCACCTGATTTCCGGGCAGTCTGGGAGAGGGAGATCAGGTGCATCAGGTCAGCTCTATATGCCACAGTGAATGCTCAGGTTGTCACTGAAGAAGTCCTGAATACGATCCTGATTCAAATCGAAGACATCTTGAATTCCAAACCCTCAGGTTATGTTTCTTCTGACGTGGCTGACCCAGAACCCTGCTCCCCCAACATGCTTCTCATGGGGTGGTTCGACCCACCTCTACCTCAAACAGTCTACCAAGACTCCAACATCCTTAGCTATTGGCAGTGGAGACAATGTCAAATGCTGTCAGATCATTTTTGGAGACATTTTGTGAGAAACTACCTACCCACGCAACAGACCCGATCCAACTGGTGGAACCACTCTAAGGAGGTGCAAACTGATATTGTGGTTATGATGGTCGACCAACAACTACCACAAGCATCCTGGCCTGTTGGGAGAGTCACCAAGGTCTTCTCAGGAGCAGGACGAATTCACATTGCAGAGGTAGAGATTAAGGGCAAGAAGTACGTCAGGCTATACCAGCCGAGTCATAAGTGAGCCCGTCACCTGATGGCAAATATGGCAGGCCATATTTGGGGGTGGCTGTTATGAAGACTTCACGGCATATCCTTTTAATATGTCCACTGTTCTGTTTGCTTGTTTGTAAGATTTTGTTGTGTGTCTTGAAGAGTAACCCTGCGTCCAAAGGTTTCCTATTCATGGCGCCCAGCTGTCAATCACACTGCCAAATCCGTTGCTGATTGGCGAGGCAGTTTGCTACAGTGCAGCATGGATACAGCTTCGGGACGAGACACAACAACCCTGAGTTAAATTAAGCGCCAAGTCCTATCCTAGCTACAACATACATGGTAGTTGGTGTAGTGTTCCAAATGTGTAAATTGTCAGTAGTAGTATTTATTTAATTGCATCACTATAAATATGTTGTTTTATTATTTTTCTATTTGTTCATTCTTTAATAAAAACCACACACCCAACACATTTCTGAAACAAACCCCTGCGTCCTCGACTTTTGTGCACAGTGCGTAAAGAGGAAAGTTTAAACATCATATTATCCATCTGGTGATCTAACCAATGTCCCACAAAGACCACCAATTTCAATGAACCCCACATTCACTGTTATAATACCAGCTCTACTCCGAGTCTGTCCCGAGTGATGGAACGTCTCACTCTGTCCCCAAGGAAGATCCCAGCCACCTGTCTGAGCAAACTCATTTCAGCCACTTGTATTCGGGATCTTGTTTTTTCGGTCATGACTCATAGCTCACCACGAGTGACACACATTGCAAATAGAATTTGTGTCTTTGCACTTTACGGTTCAATAAGTGTACTAAGTTGGGCAATTTTGAACAGGTTCTAGCAGCTTTGCATGTTTCATTATTATTATATAGTAGTATCTTCCATTGTCTTTATAATATATATATATATATATATATATATATATATATATATATATATATCTAATGTCTGTGTTCAGGTGGTATATTTACAAGTACACACATTCGTACACACGCTCTGATTATAGGAATGAGGTGCAGCTGGTGGCGGTTGGCCGCTATTTCACTCGCGCAGAGCAGACAGGTGAGGGGGGCGAGCCACCAGAGGAGACAACATGTAAGGGCGAGCGGAATGAGATGTAGCGGCAGCGTCGGGAGAGACCATAGAGGCAGATGTGACAGAAATCCTGTTTAGTGGGACAAAATATGAGACGGGGGAATGGAAATCCACGAAGACAGCCACTGCACCTGATTTATCACCGTGCGCTCAGCAGTGCAGCAAAGAGGAAATTGCTTTTGAAATTTAGCATCTTCCGATCGTGGGAAGGAAATCTACAGCAGTGTTTTACCAGGAGACAGAGGAGAGAGAATTTGTCAAATATTGAGCTGGAATAAAGAGCAACACATTCTCTATTACTTTTATATAATCGGCAGAGCCAATCCTCGCAGGTGATACTCATCCCAAAAGGCTGAGATCAGATGCTCTTTATTGACCTGCTGGTGTGCACTTGCAGCAGAAATAGCTGCATGAGTGCTATATAGAAGTGTTGCCATGTTTGGACTTTATTTGATTGAAAACTGCAAACATGTGAAGCCCAGGGAAAGTGGTACATTATTCACTCAATTCAATACTGCCCACTGAGTAAAAAAATAAAGTAATAAATAAAAACATTTATTTATTCACTATTTTTCTTAAAAGAGAAGTTTAAGCATTGATTTTGAATGGAGACCAATAACAGATTCATTTTAAATTGGCAACAGATTTCATTGTCATCCATTTTAATTATCTTCCATTTGTTTTGGCTTCTCTTTTACACAGAAACACAGGTTCTCCTGAGTTAAATTTTTTGAAAGCAGTCTTTGCGTAAATGGAAGAAATTTTGAGTTTTAGGTTCTTAGTTGCGTTGGGGGAAAAAAATCTATTTTCAAATATAATAGGATTTTTTCATGACAATGTAAAGATTGAGCTCAAGCGCATCTCCTGCTTAACAGAGCAGCCGATCAAACACAACTTTAATACTTTAATATTCAAACACTGACAATTGTCAAATGTTTACCAAGCACTCGATGCTGGATTCATGTAGCTGATGCAAGCATTGGGCAGCCCTCACTCCACAGGGCCATTTCGCGAGCGCACCTGCATAATATATATAATATACATATTAAGTCTGTGGGAAACCGTGATGTGCATTTCCCATTATTTCCATCATGAAAATATTGAATTGGGCCAAATACTCTAATATTATTCCAGCCCTAGTTCTTTGATGTATTTGATCATGTCAGAACATTCCTTCCATTTTTGTTTGCTAGATGGATAATTTACGTTTATTCTGTCATGATTCTGGATGGATGGAACAAGTGCAGGAAGTGTTGGCCGACATAAGGCACAGGAGACGAGACGTCAGATAAACAATGTACAGACAAATAACAATAACTAAGGATGTCGGGAACCAAAACGCAAACCGGGAACAACACGCAGGGACTGGAGAAGAATCAGAAACACAAGAGAGGCGAATTAGAATTCAAGTAAATAACTGGGACAACACAAAACACACCTGAAGTTAAGCTCAACGTGGTGGTGATAAACTGAAAGCGCTCGGTGGTGGTTAATACACACACGCACCCAAGGGTTAGACTGGACAGCGATATATAACTAAAAAGTGAGACTTTAAATAACAGCTCACCCGCGGACAGGATTGAAACTGAGAGAGAAACGAAAATGGAGCGAGGAGGAACGTGGAACAAAGGATACGGCTGAAATAGAATTCAAGCCAGAATCTGGAGAATGTCAGGGAGGAAAGCGAGAACACGAGTGTCTTGAAATAATTACCTTAAACGGAGCGTAAAGCAACCATCATCTAGCAAACGGAGCTGGTATCACGGGGAATATATCCCTGGAGGGACTTGATCAGGAGATGAGCACCAGCTGCGTTTGCCTGTGAAGCTGGATAGGAGATGGGAAACGGAAACAGGAACAACCGGGAGTAACAAAATAAAAGCACACGACAGAACATGGAGATAAATACAAAGAGGAACAGAAAGAAACAAAGTGTGGACATGACAATTTCAGCTTTTTAATTCATTTGAAAGAGACCTTCAACATCCCAATTTTTTTATTTTTTATTTTTTGTAAGTTCAAAAACAAATAAAATTTTGTTTTTTGAAGCATGGACTGCATGGATTTCATAAACAACGCAGTATTTTATAAGTGTATATATATATATATATATATATATATGTGTGTGTGTGTGTGTGTGTGTGCAAACAGCTGCTGGCTTTGAGCAGCCATTTCCCCATCTGATGGATCCTCTCTCGCAAACAAAGCATCACGAGATGCTTTCAGAGTTTTGAACATTTGAAGGAAGCGTTGACAGCTGTTTTCAGTCTTCACAGAATGTATGTCTGGAATTGTGTTCTGATCTTGATTTGACATATTCTAACTTCATCCTGTGCACGTGACCAAACCGTCTCCAAATGTCTCTGTGTTTGTCTCATATTCAGGTTTCTCATCTTATCCTTCCTAGTCATTCCCAATGAAAACCTGATCATCTTTAACTCTGCCACTTCTGACTCTGCTTCCTGTCTGTATCAGAGCTACTGTCTCTAACCAGTACACAGGTCTAACTACTGTCCTATAAAGCCTCACTTCCGCTGTAGCAGCAACTCTTAATCACAGATCACCATATACAACCATCCTCACCTGGTCCAACCTGCCTGCACTTTCCTATTCACCTCTTTTAATCTGTGCATCAATCTCTATGACTGGTCTGTAAAACCTTAACTAATTTCACTTCTTCTGCTCCCTCACATTCACCAGTCTCTCTCTCTCTCTCGTGTACACATTTATTGTTCTGCGTCTTCTGCTCATACCTCCACAGCTTCTCCTCTCACTCACTCCTGGTGTAATGTTAGGCTCTCTAACTCCAATATATATATATATATATATATATATATATATATATATATATACATAGCCCAGTCTCAGCAAGACTTTGCCTCTGGCGGCCCCCAGGTCGAACAAGTATGACTCCTCCTGGTATAAATGCTTTTTTTTTTTTTTTAAATCATGTTGCACGCAAAATGCTATTTTTGAAAATGATGCGGGGAAATATTCATTTTTCCCAAACACCAAGAGCATAGCATCATTTTCACGCAAACCTAGATGTCTGAACATGATTCCTTGGTTTTAGGGATCTCCAGGAGCTCCTGAAGCTATGAGGAGTGATTAGCTCTTCTGGGACAATCCCTTTTGTGTCGAAAATCATGCGGTACACTTGAGCAAGACTCTCGGTTTCTGATGTCATTAGCACTTCAAAGAGTCTCTCAGTGCTTCAGGACTGCCACCACCAAACTCTCCACTCATACAGCTTGCCAAGTAGCTGTGCCCAGAACCAGGACTTGCACCCACAAACCCTGGGATTTTGTCATCTCACCTGGACGCGACAGTGAAACATACATGTGCTGTTTTTTGTTTTCTTCTCACAAGACAAAGACAGACGTTGGTGGGTTCTGGGTAGATTTCTGGAGGGCTTTTGCAGATTGACCAACATGTATTTGGGCCCTTGATTAAGACGGCCCCAATTCTGTTTCATAAAGATTCTGTTTACAGTCATCTGTTCTGGGATATGAACATCAAAAGAGCTTTTATTCCTAAATAACATTTTGGGCAGGTTCAAAGTTAATTAAATGTTTTGCAATCGGAGCGTGACACAAACTCAACCCTGCATGTGGTTATTTCTTTTCCATAATTATCTACATGCGCTTAATGGGGTTTTAATAAATTCACAGCAAGTCACTTGGATGTAATTACTATCCTTGGTTTCATGCTCAAATTAAAAAAGGGGCTTGTTTGCTCACCAATTTGTTTCCTCAAATATATAGTTTGTTGTCTTTGGAATTAAAAAGAGAATTATTTTTATTTTTTATTTATTTTTTATTTATGACAGCAAATTTCAGATGTCAGTCCTGACAAAGACAATGGATGTTCCAACTTCCGGAAAAGGAGATGGCAAGTTCAGCTAAAGTAGGCAAACGGGACCAAATTCAGTCATTTTTAAATGGAAGTGGAGTGATTGACCTGTAATAAAGTGGAGGCGATGGAAAGAGAGAGATAATAAAGTAATCTGACAGATGGACAGACGGAGAGATAAAGTTGCTGCTACCCGAAACGTAATAAAAGTGAAGTTAATGAGTCTATTCACGGCATCTCGCCGAGGGCCATTGTGGCAGTAACGACGGCAGCGGTGGTATAAGCCTGAAGAAAGATAATGACTTAGTAGTCATTTCTCCCAACTCAAACTGATAAGAGCTTCATGAGGGAGAGCTGAGTGGATCATCTCTTACCTTGCTCGTCTGCCCCAACTGGTTGTGGGTTCAAATCCTCAAATCCAGAGTGGTGTTGAACCTCAGTTAATTCTCTGCCTGGGTCCTGAAGCTGCTGGTGAAACCTCCTCGGCTGAGCCGCAGTTATGGAAAGTATATTTACACTGAAAGCTTAAGGAAATCTGGTGTCCATTTGTGCATAAAGAAGATCCACACAAGGCCCACTTGGAGTTCAAATCATCTGATCTGAATGCATCTTTTGTATGGATCCCACAATGATTCAGGGCGATGATGCTTTTGAACTTCTCATGTGAGCCTGCTAATGCAACATAGTTATAAATAAAATGTAGCTAGAATCTTAGTAATCATGGATTTTTTTTTTTTTCATTTCATATGGAGGCCATTGGCTGCATGGCCAATTGAGCCAAAACTCCTTATGGCGGGGGGTTTGTCGAGGTCTGAACTTCAGGAGAAATGTGGCACATACAGATGTGTTGTGCGCGCTGCTGTTTCCACTCCAGATTACCATGGTGACTAGCATGCTCACGCCACAATGTCCATATACTGCCCGTTTGAAATACGGTCTGTTGTGGTTTCCAAATGTGCTACCTGCATTTTTTGTTTTTTTTTCATGCGCCTATGCGTATACGTCTGTTTTTCTCTCCGGTCTACGGAACAATGTGTTGTGATTGGCTGACTTGTATGTCATTTCTTTCATTTGATATTTTTTTAAGTGATTTCCCTCTTCGATAGAAATACTTCTCAAGTCATGAGAACCCTTTGCACCCAATATGCTGTTTCCCAGGTGCATCTTCGTGAAAGGCAAACCATCTTTGGGGGCCAGTTTTCAGTTGTAGAACCACATCAAAACTACTATTATGCGTCACAGCTGGATTCTCTCCTCATTTCAAATTTGATCATCACAACACTAGATCTTCAGTAGCAGTACTACAACTGTATCTGTTGACATCATGACATTGATAATTCATTTGAATTGACAACTCAAAATTAACAAATGCTTTTTATCATGTTAATTCTGTAAACACTCCCCTGGAATCTGACGTGAAATTCTAGATTAGGACCCTTAGTCACTGATATTCAGAATATAGAAAGAAATATATCCTGGCATGATAACAGCACAAGAAAGTATGAAGCAACATCCCAAATGCCTTTATCACTGTAAAGTTGATTGTTCTCCGTAATACAGCTTGAAGCGTCTGGGTCGGTGACAACAGTGTTGACTTGTGTTGTCATCTGTTTCCCGGAAAACTGTGGTGACGAATGTTGGGACATTTTCGGATTATTTTACACTGATATGCAGCATTTTTGGGTTCTCATTAAAACTTGCAGCGAACGGTGATAAGCAGTGCTGAATGCTGTGCCACGTTTTGTTCCCATGTCACCCACGAGCGCGCGCTCCGTGTATCTGTGGATCTGCAAGGTCATGATGGTCAGCATAATAATGCTATCTCTAGCTGCTGCGTGAGAAGAGGATTGTGGGGGCGCTCTCTGGCTTTTTACGATGACCTTTAGTGTTCTATCACAATGTTGAAATGATTTTATCTCTGAAGAAGTAAAAAAAAACGCAGCACCTTTTGTTAAAATGCTAATTAAAAGCTTGATGACGGCCATTCATCCCCAAAACATCTTTGTCCACTGCCCTGGTGGAAAAGCTCCATGCTCAGCTACTGCTGTGGCCATTTATCTTCCGCCTAAAGAGATACTGATCAGCGCATGTACAGATTGTTTCCTGGAGTTTGACTATGCAGGGCCATAAAGTCATGGCTGCTGGTGTGACTGATGCAGAGACAAGAAGGAAATAAGGTCACATGTTTAGCTCCAGTGTCATATGTAATTAGTTATGTGTGTGGAATATCCAAATACTAAGTCTGCAGATGGTGTGCTGTCTCTTGTCTGCCTTGAACCTGGAGTTGAGAGGTAAAATGTTGAGTTACAAACCAGCTTCAGATACTACAATAAGACCCCAGCAGAAACACCCTGTAGATAAGGGGTCAGGGACCTTTTTGACTGAGAGAGTCGGAAATGTTGTAAATGTTGTAAAATGTTATGCATATATATATATATATATATATATATATATATATATATATATATATATATATATACACAGACACACAGTGGTACCTCGGTTCTCAACCACAATCCGTTCCAGACGGCCGTTCGAGAAGCGATTTGTTCGAAATCTGAATTGATTTTTCCCATTACAATGAATGGAAAAAGAAATAATGCGTTCCGAGCCTTAAAATAGGCTTTTGTAGGAGTGAATGTAGAGTGTCTGCTGCAGGTGCGCTGTCCGTCTATGTGTGTGGCCGCTGCATGTGGGAGGGGTTGCACAGTGAGTGACGTCTCTCCGGAAGTGAAGAGGTGCCCGGTGCGTGTCCAGCTCTGAATGTGCGCTTCTGTGCAGTTTGGCTGTGACAAAGTCATAAACCAAGTAACGCTCTGTCCGAAACTCGCCTCATCCCTGTCTGAGGCTCCAGCCGACAACAGGACATCAAACCCTGGAGTGTGCGCTCCAGCCTCAGAGGTGCGGAGAGCGAGCACCTCCCCTGTGACACTCTACCATGGTCCAGTGCGGAGACAGTAAAGGTTTTACACCTCAATATGAAGAAAAAAAAGTCAGTAAATGTAGCTAAGGGGACACATCTGCATACAGAGGCTGCATTATACACAATAACAAAGCGCGTTGTGGGTCAGCTGATCGGTCCGTGCACATTATGTTTTTTTCGGCTTTTTTCGGGGGCGGTCGAGTTCTGGATTTTCATTCGAAATCAGAAGCAAAAAAATCTGGAAATTTTTGTTGGAACACCGGGAATGACGGAGTGACAGCTTTGGAAGTATAAGCTGGAAAGGAGGGGAATGAAGTTCCGTAGATGCACAACAATAAACAATAATCGTGTGTACACGAGAGAGAAAGAGGCAGGAGGACTGGGTAGCAAATGTGTCAGCAGCATTAGTCCCATCAATTTAATAAAAAACTTGTTACGGTGGCCTAAACAGTTCCCATGGTGCATTGCAGTCCATTTAACCAATCACAGTGGTTGATCACTACAACATGGCTCCGCCTCTACAGCCAGTCAGCTGAGCAGCGCAGCGCTGCGGGAACAAAAGCGAAGTGGGAAGAAGAAGTAGGAAAAGATATGGACCAAAACAGCACAATGTAGCACTTCAACGTCAATAAAACACCTGTAAATTCATTGGTCTGATGTGACAAGGCGCAATCTTGGCAGCATGAAGCTAGATTGCTAGCAAAATTCCAAAATTCTGGTTTACCTATTCCTATTGTGGACTCCTTCTGCTTCCTGGGAACCACCATCACTGTGGACCTCAAATGGGAGCCAACCATCAGGTCCCTCACCTGGAAGGCCCAGCAGAGAATGTTCTTTCTGAGGCAGCTACGAAAACTACGACTGCCGACAAAGTTGCTGGTGGAGTTCTACACGGCCATCATCCAGTCCATCCTCACCTCCTCTATCACCGTCTGGTACAACAGCGCCACCTCCAGGGACAAGAGCAGACTGCGGCGCATCGTACGTTCTGCTGAGAAGGTGATCGGTTGCAGCCTGCCACCTCTTCAGGACCTGTATGCCTCTAGGACCCAGAGACGTGCAGGTCGGATCAGAGCCGACCCTTCTCACCCTGGACATGGACTGTTTGTTCCTCTTCCCTCTGGCAGGAGGCTACGGTCCATCCAGACCAGAACCTCCCGTCACAGGAACAGCTTCTTTCCCTCGGCCGTCAGACTGTTAAATTCATGAACAGCCTTGTTGTAATGTTATTCTATTTATTTTATTTTATTAGTTTTTTGTTGCACTTTATTCCAAGGCACTTTCCTAGTCAGTGGGCTCCCCACTGACCATGGCAATAAATTTGATTCTGATTCTGATTCTGATTCTAATTTAGTGACCAACGGCTGTGATTAGTTGACCGGGCTGCAGAGCATCATGGGAAGTCACCGTTACAGAACTGGCTGTTGAGGGTGATGGCACCTCACATGCGACTACCTTTATTATGGTGGCCTCCCTGAATGGTTAAATTGGAAATAACTCAGAGAAACTGTTTAGTTCTGACAGTATTTTGTGCTCCGTTTTTGTTGAAGAGTCAGACTCCTTGTGGAATGAGCTACTGGTTCCCGACCCCTGCTGTAAACCATACAAGTAAAGAAGACTAAAACTTGAGCGTGTGCACGAAGATAATGGGTCAGTCATGTGGTCTAGAGAGACTGTACTAAATAACAGTCCTCTCTGCTGTGGTTTTCTATGCCTTTCGAAGAATGTCGCACGCCATATACCTTATAAACATCTTGCGAGTGGACTTTTCATTCGAGGCCTTCCGTGTTGCATATTGATGCATTAGGCATTCAATAGAATCAAAAGTTTCCCACTTCCTGATTCCTGATTCAATACCTTATGTATCAACAGGCATCACAGAAGGCTGACTTCTGCATCAGCTTTGGCTTCATCGTCAGATGGACAATATGTGATGGCTTCGGAGAAAAAATGTGTTGACCGCTCTGGTTTTCCAATAACTCCCAACCTCCCGCTGGTAAAACTGATTGATAGTATCGCGACTTTTATTTGTACACAATTATTCAACAATAGTTTTGAGTAAACTGTGAGTTTGTTGCTGCAGTGACTGTCAATAAATGGCACATAATACAGTTGAATTTAGAGTTTGGATTTTAGATCCAACACAGGCAAGTTAAAAATGGACATGTCAATTTAAGAGCCGCTGGGCATTTTGGCTGGCAGCATCAACTTTGATGGAACATATCATTTGTTCCCCAGTAGCTGTCAAACAATGGCCATAAAAGCACAGATTAGTCATTTAGTAAGTAATTTCACTTAATTATTAGTGTCTTCTCCAGGAACTAAGTGCAGCAGTGGGGTCCCATTTATTCAGTAGAGCCAGTCATCTCCTGACACCTGTATGTTTTGGAAGTCTGCATGACCTTGCCTGCCAAAAAAAACATTAAGCTCAAAATAGTCTACATGAGGGTACTTAATGGAATTGTTGCACTTTGTGCTTGGCATGAATTCGCGATTTGTGGTGACGGAAGATATGTGCAAAAGTTAATTTCTTTATTTTGTTCAGCCAGGCACACTTCCAGTTTCTCTTCAATTCGATTCACAGATCTTCGTGTATGACACTCTGTCTTCAGAGGGGACCCTTCAGCTTTCACACTCGTAAGACAAATGACATTATTTTATAGCTGAGAGCCACTTGTCCAGTCCAGACGGTGTAAAATCTTTTGGGAATACGAAGCAGCCACAACAAGAAGAGAAGTTCAGCCAGTGCTGCTGCTCCTTGGGTAATAAAATGAGCAATTATTTGAAAGTGGGCCAGCCTGCATGCTGAAACCTCGCCAAGACTCGCCTGATAAAAGGGGGATAAACTGTTGGGATTGAAATCTGGCCAAACACTCCAATCCTCTTTGCAAGAAGCCAGTGGCTTGACAGGAACAAAAACTCATCCAACCTGTTGGAATTTCATTGGCAGCAAGAGACCAAACTAGTGGGAATGAAAGCACATAGCAGCTCTTCAGCTCCCTGCCAGAGCCTATGGATCAGTCTCACCTCAGCAACCTGCACACACAAGCACACACATACTTGGGTGGATTTCATGTAACAGCCCCAACTTTCCATCTCAAAACATGGGAGAAATAGTCAGAGAGACTTTTGAAAGATTTGAGAGCAGACCGTTACAAAGAGTTACACAAAAGAAGGCAGGAAGAAAGACACTGTATATGAGCTGTTGAATGGTCACTGAATTCATAATGCACCCAGATGATTAGACGGGGTTGAGCAAGGTGTGAACACCTCTGCCAGGAGCCCCCTGATCTGGTATTTTTACCGGAATAAACACCTGTTTTTAATGCCAGTTAATGACTTTAATTTGTCAGCATATACTGTTCCGTATACCAGTCTATTCTTGGAGTAATACATGTACATTACAATGGAATCAATTGATCTCTGCATTCTGTGGGATGCAACCAGAGGGCCAGGCAGAAACTGTCATGTGATTCAAAATTAATATTGAAAATAAGACCACAAACCAGAACAAAATGTAAACATAAATAAATTAAAATGTCAGGGGCACTTTTTGCAGACCGCTGCTCTATCTCTCAGTATGAGGCGTCTTTTCTTTTGAACAGAGATCAAGCGAATTTCTAAACCCATGAAGACCCACAAAGAGCAAAGGAATGAACCTGCTTTTTTACATGCTGGCCGAATCTTGCATGTCTGCTTTGTGATAGGCTCACAAAGCTTCATGAAACAGCGTCCACATATCCAGTGGCCACTTGATGGTTCTCAGTCCTTAACTTCAAACAACAATTCAGATGAAATATAATTTTGAAGCTAAGCGCCACCTACTGAGATCTGAAAATGATGGCTTCATCAGTGCATCACTATGTCTGTGCAACAAGCCACTGGAGGTCGTGAGTAGCTACGTGACAATAACAACGTGATAATAAACGTACGTACGTTTCAGGATGAAAATAAAGACATGTCATTGCCTTGTTGTACAGAACCAAGCACAGAGCTCGAGCTCCAGTTGGGCCTCACCTGGTTCATGGAATCTTATGCCAACATTAAACTGGTCCATGGCACAAAAAGGTTGTGGATTCTGAATGTGTCTGCTATTATGCTATGCTTTGAAAATCACCAATATCTCTTATTCGCTTTTTAAATACCTTCCACGGAAGGTACAGTTAGCTGTTATCTAAACATCTTCACGACCACGGCGGACTGCACCACCTGCTCAGTACCATCAGTAGGAAGGTGCTAAAAGCGTGGCGATGTTCTCACCTCACCAATGTGTGATGAATGACTAATATCCCTACTCATGCTGGCAGCACTCTGGCAGCAGTAAAACAGTGATGCTCTCTTGGTGCGTTTTAAACAACGTTTGCTGTCGTGGACACAAAGTGAGTTTGTCTTTGTGACATTTCCACCAGGAACATTGTTGAATCAGACATTGAATCAGACAAATGTGCTTAATACGCTTGCAGATGTGGTACCGGAGAATATGGACAGTGTGCATTTTCAAAACTCCTCATTGGGTTAAGTGCTGTGATTTTGGGCGGGTATTGAGGACAGTCTGCAGCCATGTGGTGTCACGGCGCGACGAGTGTCGCCGCACAGCAGCTGACACAAGCAACAGCTTCTTCCCCTCGGCCGTCAGACTGTTGAATTCGTGAACAGCCTTGTTGTTATTTTATTTTATTTATTTATTTATTTTAATTTTACTTTTATTTTATTTTATTATTTATTTACTTTTTGACTGCACGTTATTCCAAAACACTTTCCTAGTTAGTGGGCTCCCCACTGACCATGGCAATAAATTTGATTCTGATTCTGATGATGTGCACATTGCTAATCTCAACTTCAATAAATGACTTGTTTTTTTATGACTTTATATTAAAAATGTGATAAAATATGATCATAAATATGTGACCTCAATATGTGACCTGATCTTAAAACAGCCATGTTTAGTCAATAATATCTAAAATTGTGAACATTATCCCCTACTGTATATGTACATCAACAAATACCTCATAACCTGACACCTGACTACGACAATAACGTAATACGTAACATAAATATATGAAGCATTTTATCCATTCAAGACTCGTGTTTTCTTTACTGTACTTGAACATTATGATCTTGGTTTTATTTTGTTTGGCTGCTTCCTTTTCCCATTTGTTTTTCTCATTCTTCCGGGCAACAATTGCTTTGCTGACAACCTCTTCCACATTTGTCAGCAATGAACTTGTTACTGGTCATCGCTCGTTTCCACATTCATCGCTTGAACATTTCATCGCAGTGATGCGTTGATGGTCATTGTCATTCTGCAAATTACCTCTTGTAATTCCATACCTCACCCGTTGCTCTCCATTCCTTTTCCTCCATTATTCTTTATTGTTGTGTGTCCGTTTTACATATCTTAGTGTGTAGCTTTAGAACAGTCGATGTGAATTACTGAACTAACCACCGTCAGTGGTTAACTTGAATGTTTGAAAACATGTTCCATTTTTGAAAGGTCATTTATTTTCATAATTCGATTCAAATCTACGTTTCACCAAGTCAAAATGTCAAAGGATTCTGGTCACGTGACCAGAAATGCTGCTGGTCCAGGAATATTTTTTTATTTGTTTTGGAGTTACCCCCAATTTCCACCGGGTGAACTACAGTTTTTCAGAAAGAATTAATTGTTTTCAATCAAAATAACTAATTGTTTTCAATCATGGCGCTGCAGCGGCGCAGCACCACTTCAAAGTTCCACTTCTATTTCTTGCAGACCTATGGGCAACACCGTGCCTTTGGATGGAACATACAGACAGGAAATCAGCATGTGAAAAGTGACGCGAATCCAGGAAAAATTAATAATTCTTCACAATTTGTTGATGTTATTTGCATTTTACTCTGAGAGCAAAAGGGAAATCACAGCATTGCGCCGCAGCTTCATGTTGTATGGAACTGAAACCAAAGCATGGCACGTGGCCCTCAAGTCTGGATGACTGTAGTTCATGATCTTAGTTTTAGTTTGACTTTTCACACAAGAAACTCTCAGCTGTTAAGATGTGATCAGACCCAGAAACGCAGACCCTGAAGAAGTAAGCCCATGTATAAGTCAAGAAAACGTTTAACAATGACACCCTGTAGTTACTTGAGACTAGGTGATGATTGTATTTGATCATCCACATATCAGAGTTGGACAGTGCAGTGGCATGTGATCTAAGTTTGTTAGTCCAGCCATTCATATGGTTCAGTTCCTAACTAAAGTTGTGTTGTGTATTTTTTTTTTATTCTTCATAATCGATCACTCAATGAAGTACTTCCCTCAACACACCAACGTGCCGCTGTTGTGGACACCCATTCATTCATTCAAGTCCGAGACAAATGGTGACCCGTTGTATGTTGAGCCCAAATATGCTGTATGTCGGTCAACTGATCTCTGACTGACTGAGCGATCTCATTCTAGATTAGTGGTCTCTTTCAATGAATTCATAAATTAATGAATAAATTCAAATTACCGAGGTGCAGTATGAATATTTGGGGTTAGTCCATCTACATGAAAAAATATGCTATTTACTGACGTTACATCAACAAAGAGTATTACAATGTACTCTAATAAAATTATATATATATATATATATATAATTTTTTTTTTTTGTTACACATTTTCTTTCACTTGCAATGGCCCCCTCTCAAAAGGTTTACCCCGATCATGCCAACACAAAACCCACCCATTTGGTGGACAGAAAAGCCGGAGGTTACTGACTTTAGCAGGAACTGGACAAACCTGGACATGACCATATAAGGAAGGAGGCTCCTCTGTGATGCCTAACGCACTCCAGTAGGCTCACCTATAGTGCCAAAGCTTTGATAGCGTGAACCATTTTGCTTATTTGACTCAATTTATTTTCATTGGAGTAACAATGCTGTAAGAGAACAACAAACACAACATAGGACCTTAAACGTGTAAAATATCTCAAGCCATCGGTTTAGAATGTGTGTCTGCGTCAGTTTTAATTCGACGTCAACAATTATTTTCAGACTATAATAAACTGCGAGAAATGCACACGGGAAAGTGTGTGTAATGTATCTGGAGTGTTTATTTAGGGAAGGAGGCGAGATTAAATCAACCAAGTTCCCTAGACAGCCTTCTCACACGCACATGCTGCAATTCGCTTCCTGGAGTGTATCAGCCTAATCTTCTCCGGGTCAGACCGATATACATGCTGCTACAAGGTGTCTCTTTCTCTCTTGCTGTGGCTCCTTGACTCAAGATGAAGAGGGAATCCTTCGTAGTTAAGTGTTGTAACATGAAAGATGATGATTAAAGACATGGACGTGCACATATGGAACCATTAACCTTCTAATGGAACCAGCAGCCTGTGCAATCGTCGCAGTTGAGGCAGCGGGAAATATGCATTAAAACTTAAGTCAAAATCTGACTTGAAATCATCATTTCCTACTACTTTATTGGTTTCTAAGACACATTCCTCAGAATCCTTAGTGAAGAGCCAGGCAGTACATAGTGAAAGAAATATGCCTTTCATATACAGCAACCTGTTATTGAAGTGATACCAGCACTACAATGATACAGGCCTGTGATTCCAACAGCGGCATAGCTGTTCCGTCCCCTCCAGAGAATGGACCATTTATGCAACAGTTGCACCACACATGTGCCTTTTGTCGGGTGGAGACTTCTGCCTAGATGACAATAAAAAGCAAGATAAACCGAGGCAGCTTATAAACTACCCCCGGTTGCCACCAGCTTCTAATAAAATACAGCTAGCTGTGTTTTATGAGACTCATCAGTACAGTCTGACTGATCAAATCTTCGCTCCAAGCGTATCGCCATGTTTATTCTCAGCCCTGTTATAGACACTGATGAACAGGGATAATGGAAAACCAAATGGAAAGGTGGCAGTAAAGCTAACATGGCTTCTCTGGGGGGCTTTTACAGGGTCAAAATAATTTACAGCCTCATGGGGTTTTATGTGGAGACATATACGTGAAGCCAGCCGGTCCTGAAAACGGGGGCAATGGAATCATTCCTCGAGTGTCCCCCTGTAAGGATTACTGTCTTTGTGCAGATACATAAAACAAATTTGATGCTGAATGCAAAGTTGTTTTGGACTATTTAATCGTACGTGTCAGAGGATGAACTCTGTATTTCCAGAATGGGATTCACTGCTTGAATTACACATAGACTATCACTGCAGTAAAAGGTCGCGCTCTGATCGCGCCATCTGTCGGCATGTTTGCAAAAATAGCCAGTCAACAGATGTCAATGAATTCATTTTCAGGAGGTGTTGATAATGATAATTCATTATGAGTGGTGTTCCAAATCTGGTGAAACATGTGTTGCTGTGTAGCCTCAGAAGGATCTTTATTTACTGTGTGTATTGTGTGAGCCAAATACAGGGACACTGGTGACCCGGTTGTCCGACTGTGGTCACTTGAGTTTGACTGTTGATGATATCAATAAGATGTTGAGTGTTGTAAACTCTAAAATGTAAACTGTAAATCATATTAGATGAAGACAGTCTATTTTTATTCACTTTATAATGAATGAATACATAAAGCTGAAGATACATAGATCAACACTGTAAACATTCCACTCAGGATAGTAATCTTTTTTGGATGAAAATCGCTTTGCTGGAAGACATGTCCACATATAGATACACCAATCTGGGACTGTGCAAATATCACATGACAGCAGAAAACAACACCAGGCCATTAACCCTTGTTAGCTGGAACCCAGCACTTCAACACTTAGCCACTGTTGACATGTTTGTAAACTGAAAGGAAACATCATTTGACTGAATTTGAACCAGAGGTCATCAGAAACGTAAACTATCGACATACCCGTCATACCACTGGGCCCAGAGGACAACTTGGCCTCTCAGAAAGGTTTGACCTTTTTCGCCGTTCTCCCCCTGGGATCCTTGAGACTGATGCAAGCAACCAAGGCCGAGGAGCCCCGAAATACTGAACACAGGTTCCTGTGCAGGAGTAGCACTTTCATCCTTTGAGTTTGCAAGACAAAATTGATGCCTTTTTACTATAATCTGATTGTGTTGTGCATATATTTTCCACCCTGAAAGCTTAAATCGAAACCTATGAACTGCTTTTAATCTGAATTAATTCATATTAAAGTTCTCTTCATTATAGAGAGAATGAATAAAGTAGTAGCAAAATTAAAACAAATAATATGAATAATTGGAATTTCAAAACAAATATAGTACAATACAACAGATTTGATGTGATAAATAATCGATTAAAAATAACAAATGACACAGCCAAGAAGTTTATTGCAAACTTGATGCATTCAGTTTTGAATGGTTCTTCAAATGTAGCCATTTGAAAGTCATAACCCACGTTGCTAGATAACATGGTGTTTTTGCTCTTTATTGTCTATGAAAACATTTGCTGCTACAGGATCTGTCCGTGACGTTCAAAGCGATAATGTTTGAATGAAATTCCAAAACTCTGAGATACTGATTCTGGAATACAACAAAATGATCAATATCAATTCTACTCCCATTTTGTAACCTCTATTGAATATCATGAAATTAAAATAAACACTATTTTTGACCCAACTGGTAACAGTGTTGAAAAGAATCTAACAGCAAAACAAGCCGCTTCTTGGTATTGAAAGACAGCCTGGTTTTCCGTCTGCATATGTCACTTCATTTGTCTGGCTCCACTCACTTGGTTTGTCTCACTTTTCCCACCAATCTGCTCTGACTCGCCGTTCCGTCTGCCTGCTGTGATATTTAGATCACCAAGTCTTCAGAGCACATTTCTAACTCCCCCTCTCATATGTCTTTCTTTATAAGAGAGTATAGCTGTATGTTTTCTCTTCCAGTGGCTATGAGTTCTTTGGCAGCAACTCAATTCCATCTGCATGTCGCTTATACTGTTTATTTGGAACTGCCAATCACATCAGACACGGTGTTGCTATGCAACCTGTTGGTGTGATCAAATCAGAAAACAGAGTCTCAGCATTTCATAATCACTAATTTGATCAAGACCTGATAGTTTCGAGAGCACAGGAGCAACTTTCTTCTAATGCGACTGTATTTACTCCTTAGATTTGGATCAAGATGGCAACTTCCAGAGCAAAGGTGAGCTTTCAAGTAGTTTCTTGTTAAAACTCCAAAGCAGATGTGAGGTAGATTAAATTGGTAATCCTGATTTGTGTCACAGTGCACACAGAAAAAATAAATATATTTTTTTTACTAACAGTGAATGGATGGATTCATTGAAAAGGTGATTCATTTGCCACGGTGGGATCATCGTGTCTTTTCTTCAATGACATTTTGACAAGCTCTTCCTCACCGTTCACTGTGATGCCGCCCGGTCCTCCGACTGAGCTTCGACAACAAGGACACTGTTTCATAAAGCTTCATCAGCCCATCACTGCTCATCATTATATAAACTCAGTAAAGTGAAAATGCAACAATGTTCACCTAACTTTAGAGATATTTTACTCCTTAATCCGCACTGTTTCAATACAATCATCTACCGAGCTCTGAGAATGACCAGCCCTTCACGTCGGACATTCAAAACTCAAGTTTGAGAGTCAAAACTGAATTACACTCCTTAAAGTGGTTGTCTTTTCATGTAATTTTTATGTGCCACATTTTACATGCACAATATGTTCGACATACTTCATTTTAAGAGTGTTCAAAATGGGATGTTAGTCTCCTGCTCAAACTCTCAAGCAAGGGGATTTGTTGCCCTGCTTGTTCAGCAAATTCCATAGGGTCCAGATGTTTTAAACAAGTTACGCTTCCAGCTTTTTATCACATATTTTACCTCACTAATTAGTGAAGTGCATCTCCGTAATGCACTGGCTTTAATTGGCCAACGCAGTTTAAGTATTTTAAATCACTTATTAAGCATTTGGCACAGAGACAGTATGGAGTTAGGAACATTTAACTGATTTGTGGGGTGAACAGTTCCCCAGTCGAATACAAAACGTTTTTTTAGTAGTAGAAAGTAGAAAGAAGAGTGTGAAGTGTGTGAAGATCGCTCCAGCTATATGTCCGTTTCCTTGTCTTGCCAATCCTTGCAAACTACTGTGAGTGCCATTGCTCTCTGGAGATATGAGAGAGGCATGAATAGTTGTCATTTAGTCAATGTACTACGTTCAGGGTTGGAAGTCACAGGAGTACAATGGTTAGCACTGTCTCAGCAAGAAGGCTCCTGGTTCAATTTCAGCTCTGGACATTCCGGTGTGCAGTTTTTTTCAGGTTACTCTGGTTTCCTCCCCACTCTAAAGACATGCTCACTCGGTCAATTGATCAGTCTGGATCTGTGTGTGTGTGAATGGTGTGATTGGCGACTTGTCCAGGGTGTATTCCTGCCTCTTGCGCAATGACCGCTGGGATAGGCTCCAGCACTTCCCGGCGGTGGTTAACTGAAGATGTATGTATTTTGGTGACTGAACCATAAGTGAGTAATTTCTTTAATACACTCTTTGCTTTTTTCTTTCACAGGAATTAATCGGTTCTAAAACCTTTGATGAATGACAATCACAATTTTAAAAATTCCGTCTTCTAAAGTTGTATATACGTTGTGACATCGGTGAGGTCCCTCCTGGGGCAGACAAGGGCTGCGAGGCTTGGACCCCAATGTCGACATCCACGATTCTTAGTTTGTGCGGCGGCTGAGGCCACTACCTCTCGTAACACTGGATTGTTATGAGTCCCCAGCAAAAAAAAAAAAAAGATGGCCAAATTGAGGCTGACATGAAAACTGCAGGTGTGAAAGCTCCCTCAAGTCTGCAGCCCTAGCTGTCCATCTCTCACTCTTACTCCCCATCTCCACTCATGTCCCTCGCTCACCTAAAAAACTATGAGTGGTGCTGTGTCAGGGCAGAGTGGCCCGGAGAGCTGTCATCCAAGCTCTCTGGGCTCCATTGTAGCTCGCAGCGTTGGCACATACTGGATGACTTATTGAAAATGTAGCATTTTGGACAGCTTTGAGGAGGCTGTTTGTTTTCTCTCGGCACTTCAACAGTCCGCCTGCCTCGCCACTCGTCTCACACGGTTGAAAGGCGAGGTAGAGGATGAGATGTTGGATCAAACGGACTCATTTGGCCTCGGTAACAAAGTGTCCTCTTATCTCAAAACAGTCATTTAGTGTTAATTAATCCTTTTGACTGGAACCTCCACTTACAACATATTCTCTTTGCTTGTTAGGCTTTAACGCTCCTAGCACCCGCGCACAATTTCAGCCAGCCAAGTCCCAGATAGAAACAAACAACGTCTGATGGACTATCTTTCTCTGGCAGACAAAACATTGGCTTGTTCAACTCACTTTTTTTCAGTTTCTTTGTGCTCAAACACCACATTTTGCAATATTTAAAAATGATAGTTCAATAGGATACTTGTAGAGTTCGTCTCACACAAACTTTACTTTTTTTAAATAAAAAATAGGCGAAAGACATAACACCACAGGGAGAGATTTGATTAGATAAAATTCGCCTGTCGTCCAATGTTTGCATCTTACAGCGTCAAGCTCACATACCCAAGGTTATAGAATGTAACACTGGTTCTATGAACACCCTCTAACCTCAGCAGTTGACCTGCTTTCAATTGAAGTGGAAAATATAGGAAGTGGGCCTCTTTTATAAGGGCTGGCTATACTGCCCCTTCTGGGTAGCGAGTGCATTGATCTTCCTCAGCACCAAGGCAGTGGCTCAAAAGTAGAGGTGGGGCACATGAAGAAGACACTTCGACTTACACTTCCAGTTCCACCACACCAATAATTCCCCCAGAAGCTCCACGCATAACTACCTCAGGGATCGGATTGCTCCATCCAATAGGCAGCCAGAGGGACTGTGATCCACCCTGCTCAAGGGCCGACACTCTACAGCCCCATGTTGGTATCACTCACAGTAGGAAACACTTTACTTCAAACGCACACCATATATTTGGGAGAATTTCATTTTTTTATTTATATTTTTTTATTAGAATTGCCATACTGGAATTACATAGATTACTATTTGATCATTTTTATGGGATTTTCCTTGCCGTAGTATAATGCAGTGCAGTTTCCTGTTGATTCGGATTTATATCAAAAAGTATAAAATTTCATGGTATTGATTTTTTTTTATTTATTTATTTTTTCTGTAATTTTATTGGTGCAATACAGTTTTCATTTTGTCATTCAATCCTGAAGTCAATCCCTTTGGCACAAATAGCGTCTCCTTTACTAAGATTTACTAAGTAAAGTGTTGGAGACACAGCGATTAATATCACAGATTGTGCATTTCCCTGGTTGGAAAAGGTTCAAGGAGAGGCAGCCAGCTTGTTAAAACATCAGGGGACAAAGAACAGCCACAAGATGCTTGAATCCCAGCGATCAACCAGTGTTGCTGTTGAAGTTGAATCTTTTGTATTTGTAATTCAGTGACTTTTGTAATTGCCAGTGCGTTTCTTTCTGATGTACAACTGAAACAACAAAAACAAACAAACAAACAAAATAAAAACCTGTGTGGCCATGCTAAGAGGCTTCCACAGTGGCCCCTTCAAGAAGGGGAAACTGAAATGAAAATGTCTCCTCAAACAGGTTTCTCTCCCTTTGATCTCCACTTTTTCTGCCACAATTGCTTGTACACAGAAGCACTCAGTCCGAACAGAAAGAGCTTCTGATTTCTAGTTTGGCTTTGAGTAAAATTGCACTTCCGTCCTACATCAAATAGAGGCCGTCTTTTGCAGCCGGCTTTCATGTGGTGATGGCGCATCACTGTGTCCTCATGATAAAACCTCTAATCAAAGCTACTACTAACTGTGGGTCAAAGCACAAGATTGCATCATGCGTTACAAAGTAAAATTCATTCAAACATGCCAAAATTCTGTTCTGCAGGCCCGGTAGATAAGCACTAACATCATCAGAGAAATGAGGGACACAAAGTGGGGAGGAAGACAGAAGCATCTGAGCATGTTTGTTTCAAACAAACCTCGAATGCCGCCTCAACTTGGAACAAACAGCATCTCAAGCTCCAAATCCAAAGTGTCAGTGTAATGATTTGTGATTTTTTCCAGATCTCTGGAGTTGTTTAGGAATCTGCCGAATTCGACTTCATCTGTCAAATAATTCATACGAAACTGCAGCGGCTTTAAAAAGAGTTTGAAACATCAAATCGATCTGAAAAGTAGAAACAATTTTCACTGGAGAACTTTTAATGAGAACTGAGGACGATCATCCCTCAAATCTTAAAGTAACAGCCAATCCATGATGATTTCAAATGACGTAGTACTGTAATTATGGATGACAAAATCTACATTTCAAGTGGACAAATTGACTTTCATGAAATATCCACTGGATATGGATGCTATCAGTCCATGTCGGCTCCAACTGTGCATCCTACACGAGTTAGTCCATCGACACACCTATGTGTGACATTCTACGCTGAAGGCTGCCTTTTTCTTCAGTATAGGAAGGAAAAGTCCACTTTCCCCAGCGTCAATACATTACTCAGGTGATCTAGCAATGATCACCTGAGTAATGAACAAACTTGAAGTTTGTGGTACAGTTGGGGAAACCTCCGTCAGAAGCAGTGGGATTGTAGACAGTGGACAGAGATGAGTGGACAGAGATGACACAATGTCACTCTCACGTTTTTGAATGGTGTAAAAGGTTTATATTGCAACATGTGGACATTGAAGACGACTCTTCTCAAATGTTTTTAAAAGTCTGATACATAAAATAAATAAATAAATAAATCAATGTCAGTCTGCCAAAAAGTTCTCCTCTTTATATGATGTTCTTCATGTTGGGCTCGTCACTGACCTTCTGGACAATACAATGATGTGTGCCTCCCACGTGAAGCAAGGCATCAGACATTGCATGATTTCGATCAAATTGCCGACTCAATCATTTTGCATTACTTCCCATAACAGAGCAAACCTGACCAATGTGAGTGAAAATAAGCATAACACTTCTTCTACAGTCAGAAGTGGATAGTCTGTGAAGGTTCATGTTTCTGGTCTGTGTTGTGTGTCATTGAGGCATCCACATGAGTGCTCTGGACATTCCAAATATTCCATAGGGTTTAATTTACCTCACTCTTAAAAATCTGTCTTCTGTCTGTCCTTTTTTTGGTTCATTCTTCTGTTTCCCAGAGGACACCAAAATGCAATCCTACCTAAGAGAGTCGTGGTCACAGTTTTTACAACCCAATAGTTCTGGAAGCAGTTTCGGAAACGAAACAACGTAAGCATGGTTAGTTCTTTTCCAAAGGGACTCTTCAAATGACCCATGGAGGGACCTTGACCCTGCCCAGGGTTCAGATGCATATCTTACAACCACCCTGACGTATGGAAACCCTTAAGAGCACCGTCCGTGCTCTGGGAGCTGGCTTGTCAAAACATTCCTTTGCAGTGTCGTAGCCCAAGAAAACAGATTCACTTTTTATTAAACCTCCAAATCAAATCTGCAGTGTTTTGTTTGTATAGGGAGCAAATGTGGGTCACAGGAAGATTAAACTGCCCTGTAAATTACCCTCCTGAAATGATGTTTAGGGGCATTGGCCCTGCTGCAGTAGTCCTTAGTTACCTTATGGAATTTAAGTTGAAGTTTTCCATATGAGTCAGCAAACATCTGCCAGCACAGGAGAGAAATCAATTCATTTCAAGTTCATTTTGTTCTCCTCAGGAGGGAAGGAATTCCTGATGCGAAGAGTTTAAAAAAACATAGATATGTCCAGGAAAATCACAGTTGATGAGAGCAAGCAGCGGATCGGGCCAGATCATCATTCCAGATGTTTCACTCAATTCAAAAGTCCATTGTCTTTATATCCTCCAGACATCCGGGTTGTTTGTTTTGTTTTTTTTAAACAAGGGCAAGGCATGATCTCCTATAGTGAGTGATGTCACGGTACCTGGAGAGGCAAGGAAATTAACCTAAGGATAGGAACATCTTGATAATGGCCCCTGTGCAACATCCTGAGCCTTCCGGTGACCCCAAACCCCTCCACACACACACCGAGGATATGGTTCTACAGGATGATCCCTGTATATTTACATAGAGAAGACAATGTCTTGAAAGCAGGCTTAATATCTGTCACCAGGCGGCTCAGAGGAGAACTGTTGCTGAGACACAATTGACATTAGTCACTATCTTGTCAGCCTCTAAAACTGTACGTAGTTAGGCAGTGATGAGTAGGTGAGGTATGATGAAACAGTGTTGGAGGGTTGATGAAACACTGTCCTAAATTTCAGAAGCCACAAGATGGCTTGGGCTCATACATATAAAGTCAGAATCTATCAACATTCTGACATTTTTTCAACTCACGTTTTTGTGCATAATGAACTACAAAACTGGGGGGAAAAAAAATGCATTGGTCACAACTGTGGGAACTGAGCATCTCCTCTGGAACAAAAACCCTGAAACCCTCAAATCCAGTACCTCAGAGGCAGACACTTTAATTTGCAGTGAAAACCCTAGATATATTCAAGCAGCATGACTTCATTTTACATGACTCAAAGAGCAAAACTTCAACAATGTAACACAAATGCAGCCGTGAACAAAGTTTCTTGTGGTTCCCCCCCCCCCTGATTTAGCATGTGAAAAATTGCACTTGCCTTCCATCATTTACCAGTTTGTCATTCCAAAGCGGCTCCTGTGTGTGTGGAAGTGTGTGCGTCCGTCGTGGAATGCTGTTGAGAAATCACAGGAGAAGGTGGAAAGGACAGATATGGGGGTCTAAATGTAGCACAGAGACACATATGGTGCCCATTAGCTCCCTTACTGAGTTTCACTCACCGGGCTCAGTGTCGGGTGTCGGCGCTTATCTGTCTCTGTCACTTGTTCTGTTCATTTACTGTTTTGATAATTGGAAGATTATAGAATGTGAAGTAGGGTGGATAATTATCCATGGAAAAGCGGAACCATTTTTGGCAGAACAGGTCTCTGTAATTATGGACTCAGTCGAGCTAAATCCATTTTATGAGCAAAATGATGATTAGCTACATTTTTTTTTCTTTTCTTTCTGTTCTTTCTGTTCAGTAGCATTGTTTTATAGATGTGTTGAGTTGAACAATGCTGTCGACCTACACATCTCAAATGCCCTCTTTTTTATTCACTCACTTATTTATTTATTTTTTCCATTACAGCATTCTCCCATGGCATCACTTCCTACATTCAAGACTTGGATTTTACAAAAGTGTCTATCTGGGTCGTTCTCCTAGTGGCACCACATGAAGACCAATCGGGGTTTTTAATATCCCACACTCAGCAGGGAAATGGACTGCGACATCAAATTGCACTGTATTGTTTTGAACAATATTTAAGTTATTTCAACTTATAATATATATATATATATATATATATATATATATATATATATATATATATATATATATATATATATATATATATATATATATATATAGTTCAAAGCAAAAGGGGGAAAAGCAGTTGCAAGAGTGGAAGCAGAGTCATGTATTTTTTTCCACCTTGAGGCAACCGAGTTCAAAATGAGACAGCCACGTGGACACGGCGAGAGAGTGTCTGAGAGGCTGATGCTTTGCAGGGTTCTGTTTTCACATTTAATAGCCGCATATGGTCAACTTCTTTATGTACAATGCACACTTTTTTTTTGAAGGTTTAACAAGCGTGTTTTCTTTCTCAGTTCATGTTGGTGTTTCCTGTTCAGGTGGATTGCTTTATGATTGTGGCAGGTGCGCGGCGTCTGAGTGCTCGTGTCTGTTTGAGCGCGTGGTAAAGGCTGTTAGATTAACTGTGCGGAAACAAGTGTGATTTCATGTGCTTCTTGCTTGCCTGTTTCTAGCTGTTGTGCTGGTGTATGACTTTATTCAGCAAAACCTGTCATGTGTGCTGGTGCATCTCTGCTGCACAGCCAGGTTAACATGATTATAAGTTTGGAAGTTTTGGAACCACCTGGGACAAACCTAAGAAATGTGGTGCTTCACTAGGTAACACATTCTCACTCCCAAGGAGTCAAGCAGCAAGTTTCTGAGAGCCATAATGGGTTCTATATGGCCTCCATTTTAATAGTTTTCCTCGAAACATTCTTTTTTATTTTAATCACACAAGAAACTGATTTGACCGGATAAATTATCACTCATAGTTTTTCATTTTACGCAAACACACTGAAGAAAGAAAGGATATACAGTACACCTCCTCAAACTATCAATCCGACACATTTAACGGCTCCCATTAAAAACCTCTAGTCGCATAGACATTTCAAGTTGGCACAAAGAAAAACTATATTGGAGGCTGGCAGCAAGAAATTGACATTATTGTCCTCTCTGCAGCTAGAATTCATGGCATTTCAGTATGCGAACGTGCTACATGGAGAAAAAGGAAGGCATGTTTGGTAATTGTGTGGTGCCTGGTTGCTGCAAATAATAAGACACTTTGTTCCACAAAACCTGTACTCGTTGCTTCAGGACTTACTGAACGTGAGTATGTGTGGAATATGGGAAAATGGACGATGAAACCAAGACGTTGGTAAAATGACTATGGTAATTGAGCAGATGAAAGGGGCCGCGTCAGCCAGCGCCTTCAGTGATCAGGTGTGTGGGTGGACGCTTGTTGACCGATGATTGAGAAATGAATCGATCAATGGACTGATTGATTGGACAAATTGGTCTAGTCTCATGAAGAACGTCGGTGTCGGTGAAGAACTGAATCACATGTGACTACAGCGTATAGGAAAAGGGGAAGGACCGAATGGGTTAAACATTTGGATGCCATAAATGGTTGATCTGTTCGAGCAGCTGATGTGTGGGCGAGTGTGGATGAGCAAGTGGAATGGGATGAAATATCTGTATGTTAGGTGATAAATAGATCATTATTCCCACTTCATTTACAATAAAGTACTGTTCCACTGGGCCGGTTTCAACCATGATCTTTGTTTTCCCTCTCTCCCTGTTTTTCCGTCATTTCTGTCCGTTTAGTAGCGGCCAGACTGCCGGTCAGTCACCTTGCCGTCTGGCTGTTTACAGGCAGAAAGGTTGGGTGCAGGACTGAGCAGAAGTCAGCCCGCTGGGGATGCAGACATGACTGGCAAAAGTGAACAAAAGCAGAGTGCAAAGCAAGTCCTAGAGAGAGTAAAAACCCTCAAATCTCAGGCATGGGACCTTTTGAGCCCTATCGATTACTGAGCACTGGACTGTTTAAACCTTAAATCCTGGTGACTTTCAGTTGTGAAATGTGTCTATTTTGATAATGCACGATTCTTAAACTTAACTGTAACAGTCATACATATAGATTTATTTAATTTTTTTTTTATGTAGGTGTGGTATCTATGAATAGTCAAATTGTTTACTAACTTTGTACAAATAAATAAATGTTGACAATGTTTAAATGAGAATTAGGAAAACAAGAGAAGTCCGGTTAAAATGATGAAGTTGCTGTAAAAGTCTCACTGGACTGTAAGCATTGCATTAAGAAGTGAAGGACATTTTGAAAAGACTGGGAGCAACAGCATGGAAAGTGCGGTCACCTTCATTCTAAAATGACTTTGGGTTGTAATAAGTAATTTTTGATCGCTTGACCCCGAACCCAATTGAGCGCTCAAAGGAAAAGGAGAGCGAGGGCAGCCAGTATTAGGTTGGTGGACCACGCAGGACGCCAGACAGAAGCCTTGGATTTTATCGGGAGAACTGAAGTGCAAGAGAGTTCTCTTTTGAATCTGAAGTCAAAACTAAGCACAGACTGGACGGTGGCGAGGTTAAGTCAGGTATCTTTGCACTAGTGATGAAATCATTTATGTTCTTGAAATTCATTCAGATTGCTGCAAAGGAGTATGTTGCTGGTGACCATGTGAGAAACACACGGCCCTTTCCATTACCTTGTGTCTTTGATGATTTGCATTTCAGTATTGACTTGACATGAAAGCTCAACCTGTTGCCAGGTCCAAACTAGATGTGTAAGGAATATTGATAAGCTCAAACATTGTGATACTTGATTGCGTGATATTGTCTTCATATTTTATGTCGGCTACATCAGTATTTAGTACAGAAATACCAGGATATGTGTTTAACACAAGCATCTTGTTTTTTAATCTTATTCATCTTGTTCTTATCTTATTTATTTTCTTTTTCTTATTTATGTCATGGCCCCCCCTGTCATGCTTTTATTTTGTCAGTTACTTCCTGCTCCTGTGTGTCTTTTTCTCTCTTGACACTGTCAAGAGAGTCTGAGTCATCACAATTTATCTTATTTTCCCCTTGAACTTAGTGTACTGCAATATATCGTAGTGTATCGTACCACCACTCCTGCATCGGGATATGTTTTGTATTGCAAGATAACTGTCAATACACAGCTTAATCCAAACTTTCTTTGTTCAATTTATTTTGCCACAATATCAGTTATGCACAAGACCAATTATAGGCCCGGCGTATGTACTATATTGTCATTTCAGGAGGTCACCTGAAACGGCTGTTTTTTGTGTCATGAGCATTGTACATCCTTGGACACCCTTCATGGTCCTCCTGAACAGTTTACCTTAAAAGGCGGAGTCATCCTTGGGTCATGACATTGTGAATCACACTTCACCACATGCTGACAAAAACAGCTGAAAACTCATCGTAGGGGGTCAAAGTTGCCGGCTAATGCTGGATTGAGTCAGGGTTGATTTCACACCTACAAAAATATCCAGCCTCGAGTGGGAAGGGTCAATCAATGCGCCCTGATGTGCACTGGGCATTGCTTTGTTTCAGCCAAATACAGGTGAATGTTCTAAGGTAAAGCAGTTTCTGATCGTGTCCCGCGTAAACACACTCTACACCCATCCGAAACACAACAAATGACAAGAAGCCATGAAATCACTGAAATTGAGATCTCACGCATGACTGAAATGTCTCATCGTTTTTTTTATTTAATTTTTCATACAACCTTAAATTGACTTGTTCTTGCTCAATATTTTTATTTGTATATTTTTTAAAATAAATCCTAATCGAAAACGAAACACAAAAATTTAGCATTGTCCAATATTTTCCCTAAATTCCGTCAGACTCGTGGTGTTGCTGCACACTCCCTGACTTTAAAAGCAAAGCCCTTCCAAAAGTGTGTCAAGCATGGCTTAAAACAACACAGTCACATTACCATGCTATTAGCATCAACAGAGGGTAAACCGCATTGTGCAAGGCCAAATCCCCTCGAAAGAATATGTAATATCGGCCAGCATTATCTTTGCCTTCAGAGACTGAAAAAAGACGTGACAACACAAGCGTTACATTTATCCCCTCAGATATTGTCCAATTCCAAGTCGCCTCTCAATGGTGTTTGAATATAAACTGATCTGTGATTTCCACCACAGAGCTGATGGGAATCCTACATATCAAGCAGCAGGCCATGAAATTATCTACTTTATCAAATCTTGGTGGATAATTGTTTTGCTTTCTCTGCATTTGTTGAAAAAAAAAAAAAGAGTGAGAGTCTGACATATGAAAGGAGTTGCAGCGCTTCTCCATGTTTCCATGTCTCCTTGCTGCCGTCTCTATCGGGGCTGTGTTAGCACTGCTCGGCGTACTTGTCCAGCTGTACAGGCGTGGAATGCATGTGGAGGATGCTGCATCCATGTTCCATGCTAATATATGTGTGGGCTAAGTGGAGATGTGGACAAGTGGCATGCACAAACCACAGAGCTTATTTATATTTAAACTGCAACCGGTGGTAGCGACACCTGTGCTTAGCCCCGAGCATGTGGAATTCAAATGGCTCTCACATAATCTACAGCAGATGTGGCCCTCATTATCACACGTCCAAGCCAGACTGGGTTTTTGGACGTCAGTATATCCTCTTTCAAAGGAGATACAGTGAGAGACATGGGGCTGCATGGAGACTGATTCTACAGCATTAGCAACAGCTAATGGAGGACGTTTTTCAGACGACGTGCTTCAGACTCCAACCGAGGGATGATTAGACAATAGCACTCTAGCTCGACAACAATTTTGTAAAGAATGTCAAACCCCATTTTTCATTAGACCGGTTTCCCTAGTCCGATCATATCCAGATTGTTCCGCAGCTCTCCAACTTTCACTTTTCTTGTCGGCGGCAGGTAACTAGCGCCACCTGAGCCTGCTTACAGACTGAAGTTTTTTTCTTGATATAAAATGTTAATGTTAAGTTGGCATAACAGACTTTATTATTGTATGAGATTAAACTGCATTTATTCTTCCCGCAATGCAGAATTTTGGGTTGTTACAGCAGCATGCTATCATCACAGACAAACACTGACTATTAAAGACAGAGACAAAGCAACAACATAATCAACACTATAGAAACAAAGAAAACATTGTAGAAACAGAAAAGTGAACATCATAAAACAAATGAAATATTCTTAAAAATTCATATTTATAAAATGTCCTACAATGAACAGTGAGTCCAGTTAATCTGACAGCAGTGATCAGGAAAGAATGATGGAGTTGCATCCTCATGGAGCGTCAGTGGACAAGATGTGATGACCAGCGCTGCCAGAGTGAGAAGCAGCGCCAACCCGTCTAGCATGAGGGTGGAATCTGCTGCTAGCAATGGCTCCGTGCTAGCATCGTGCCTCACTCTCCCACTGATGCTAGCGCACTTAGCTTTTCCATCATCTGGCTGACGTTGCTGGGGAGAGACCCCACAATGTCGAACAGTCTGTGTTGTCGTATCCTCTTCACGCACCCAGTTCCTGTGTGACTCCCCTGCCACTTCCTCCCAGCTCAGCACCGGAGGAACACCAGCTCGGTCGTATCACTGGCAAGGAGTTTGCATGTATTGCTGACTGTGAGCTGGAGTGCAGACAATGGAGAGCCTCCAGACACAAGACTGTCACTGTCTGTGTTGGGTTTGGCATAACACCACGAAAACAAGACAAAAAAACAACAGCAATCTCAACAAAAAAAAACCCAAAAGCTCAGAAAGAGCACAAGCTGCCGAAATGGTTGCCACTTGTACAGGTGCCTGAGTTGTTAAAATATACAATATACGGTACCGCGTGTACTGGATTATATGTCTTTTTTTTTTTTTCTTAATAGTAGTTTCACAGGTTCTGCGACTAATGTGTGATTTATACAGTAAAATGTATAGTTTTATAGGTTCTTAAATGTTCTCTCACACCGGCCGATATGACCAAGGAGTACATTCGGTCTGTGTTGAGCCCCGATTATCTTGATTCTGTACCACCAGCGATGGAGAACCTTCCCATGCCTGAAATTTCATGTGACCACACGTGATTACGGCTCGCAGCAACAGGCGGACATGGCACGTATCAAAGAAAGTTTAGTTGTTCTTCAATGAAAAATAAAAATCCAGAGAGAAACAACACTGGCGCTGCTGGCGGAATTGAACTGAAGGGACTGCAGGATTTCCTTCCCATAACTGAAAGCTAGTATTCCTACTATCATCAGTGTCATAAATGTCACTACATTCCTCATCACATCAGGATTGATGAAGACAAATAACTTTGCAGGACTTATGTGGCGCTGCCCCAATAGATTTCGTAAAATGCAACTTTCATACTTTTTTTTTTTTTCTCCTTAATGATGCCTTTTTTTACGGGTGCGACTTACAGTCTGGTAAATATTGTCGTCTTGACCTAAGGATCTGCTTCGAATTGTGCGAACGGCGCTAGAAGCTAAATCCAAATCAGAAAACTTCCCAAGTCAAAAGCGATGTTTGCCCTCCAGGACTCAGGCTACAAATCCATGTTGTTAACCCATAATTACCGGATAACAGAAGTCAGAGGTCACTCTGAGTGATGGCCATAACAACCTTGTTGGAATGGAGCAATCACACCTAATTGGTTATTTCAGCTTTTCACAGCTTGTCTGTCAATAATGGGATCAATAAGCCGATTGACTGGACGCGTACATCATTTAGGTAGCGATTAGAATACATTCACAGGTTAAACTATTGAGTATAGCATCTGTGAGGATTTTCATCTCAACATCTTTACCTTGGAAAACATTGTGTTTAATTCTTCACATTAACTTCACTTCTGAGCTCATTTTTGTGGAATTTTCCCCACCATGAGAATCATGAAGGCTGTTTAATTTTAAAGCCTGGAAATTGGAACAGCAAGTCTTTTTGTGTTTTGTGGATGAGCAGGTTCAGATTGTGTTTGGATTTGTGCTCATAACGCTGTGCTCATAACATTAACATACAAATGAAAACAAAAGTTGCAATGTTGTCCCCTAGAATGGTTGTGTGCATAAAGCAATATGCACTTTATTTTGGAAGTAAGAGAGAAGGTTTGTTAACCATGTGAACCAAAACCATGTGTGGTATTTTAAATGTATCAGTATTACATATGTGTATGTGTGTATATATGCATTTTCAGTTTGATAACTTGTGTCAATTCTGAGTTATTTTGCATTATAAATAAGGAAATTTCATTTTTTGGTCTTTTTTCCATCCAAACTGCAGCATGCAAAAACTCACTGAATGACTATTAAAACAAAAAAATAACGAAGTATTTTTTTCTTCAACAATCTTGTTGATTAATATTTGAATTATTGTACTTATAATCTAATAACTGTGAAATTATTGGTTCATTTATGCACAAAAGTATTCCGTCTAATACAGTTCATTAGCTAACAAGTCTTCAACTCCCAAACCATAGTTATCTGCTGTAATGACAGGCACATCTTCGACCTGTGTATTTCACAACACAACTCATGAATTGTAACACAAGAGCAGAATTTAAAGCTCCATGGTCCACTTCGATGTTCACACGCTGCCTGGTGCTCTCAGAATAATACCAAGTACCAAGTCCAGAAATCAAAGGCAGCTCCAGTTTCCTCTAGTATTGGCGACAGTGGAACAGAATAGAATTAAGCAATTAGGTTTTATAATTTTTCCCCAACTCCAGGCTTTTAGATGATTCAATTTGAGCATATATCAGCTTGTCTGAGCACAGAGGGGGTCACAACAACACAGATGAAAATAGCTGAGGGAAGAGAAAAGGAATAAATGCAATATAAGAGATAATATGTGACGAAAGGCTGAGAGAAATAATAACACTGCGACTTAAAATATGTAGCTTTCACTGGAAAAACAATGTGATAGGAAGTCAAATGGCAAGATGAGAATCACCCTTATGTTAATAGTTTTGTTTAGATCATAGTAAAAGAAGCAAAACAAGCAAGAAAATAATATCATGCAGGTGTAATAATCTACAATATTTGTTTCACATCAAAGAATTCATTGTATGGCGAGTATGGTCCTTTCACAAGATTCTTGGCACAAAACACTGTTCCATCATGAGTAGGATGACATTTTAAAGTATTTTTAAAACGATATCAAGAGAGCTTTAAACAAGACTGCTGCAATTGTGGAATTGTGGCAGCCTATGAAGGTCTCTCCTACAGTCTCATCAACCAATAAAAAAAAATATGAGTGTAAATGGAAAATATATATTTTTTTCTTTTATTCATGAGCCTCATCCTAATAACATGGGTATCGATTAAATAGACTAATTTGCATGAAACATCTAAAGAGACTGAATGATCCCAATATCTGCTTGACATTCTGTATATCGCTATTGTTTGCTATTACATTTTATATTGCGATACAGCAAATGAGCTGTATTCTTTTAAGTATAGTCTATTTTCTTTTAGGTTATTTTGTGAAAGCTGTCAAGATTCAATGAAATTATTTCGGTATTTGGTGTTATTTTATTTTATTTTATTGAAATACTCATTGAAAATGAATAAATTGATTGTAGAAATTGATAATAGAAAATACAATGTAACAATATCGTATAACAATAAAACATGATCGAGAAAAACATGGGCATAACCCATTAGATCATTCAGTTGAACAGCAATATAATACAATCTTACTCCAATTTCATATTTATTTAACAATGTAAATACACAAAGAAAATGCATTTTGGCTTCATCGCAATTCACACATCTCAGATCCAGATCCATCTCAAGAAATGTTCATTCCAATCAAACAAACATGCATCTGCTTTAAAGCAAAAACACCAAGCTCTTGTACACGAAATATAGAGAATAGCTATAATGCTCATCTAAGTTAATAATTACCTCCAGCTCTGCCATTTGTAATGAGATTATTGACTTTGGTGTCAGGGTTTGACATGAAGGTAAAATACTGTTTCTTAATACTGGACACATCACAGTGGGTTACAGATGTAATTAAAAGAAGAGGGGTTGGGCTTTCTATTTGTCCTCGAGGCTTTATAAGAAACATTCTCAAACATATTGTTTTCAAGGTGAAATTATTATTATTATTATTATTATTATGAATGTTAAGGTGATAAAATGTTCATTTCAAGCCAAAAATAAAGGGAAACATAAAAATTTTGTGACTAGCTTATATATCATGCAATATTAAAACAAGAAATGCATATGTATGCTTATTTGACCCTTGACAGAGACTTCCGAAGCAAATCCAAACCTTCAAAGAGAGCCAGACTGGATGAGTGGCAATTTTGAAGTTCTGAAATATGTATGTATTTCTTTTTTTTGACTCACAAAGACCTTGCCAGGTGCTATAGGACATTTTGTGTCACCTTCACAACAATTTTAAATTGTTTATTTGTTTCTGGCTTTCTGAAAACTGAAGGGTCACCAGCCCCCACCGAGAGACGAAACATCACATCTGACGTTTTCTGTTTTGTAGGAGTACATGCAACCTCTCCAGGGTCTAAGTGCAATCCCACACTGGTCTGGGCTCCTGCTCTGTGGGGTTCTCATTTTATTTTCCTGGAAGCTTCACTCTCTGTACTTCTGTCGCGATGAGAACAGAAATGAATCTCTTATTTTGCCCCACAGCTGCAAAGCAGTTCGGGGTCACCAAGTGGGTCGCCCAGGCAAATTGCTTGCGTGAGGAGCACCATGGAAGGAATAGCTGGTAACCTCTACTGAGCCATGGCTCTGTGTCCATGCCACCGGTGACTTCTGCTGCCTTGCGTCTCCTGCATCTTCCCTGATATTTACTGTTATAGACCTGCTGAGGGGGGAAAATGCCTCGCTGGCGATATAATGGCTTCTGGACAAAGGAAGATTCAGTAAAAAGTCAATCATGTGTGCCAAAATCTGTTGTTGAATTTTCTTTAACTCCTATTTTTCGCTGCTACTCCTGGGGAAAGAAGAAAAAGAGCAGGAGTGCCCAGATAAATGGTTTTCTTCTTCCCCATAAAGGGACATGGCCTCACTTTTCCAGCACAGGGCCGAAATGACTCATCCTCCAATCTAGGCCATGTCGTTCTCGGTAGCCTTCCCTCCACCCCCGTCCTGTGTGTCAAAGTCTGCGTGTGTTTTCTGAGCTGGTTTTGTTGTGCCGCACATGCCATGCCGGTGACATGCTCTGCCACATACCTAAACCCATAATCTTTTTTTCTCTTTTGTGGCAACAGAATCAGGATATGATGGGAGTAGCCGGGAATTAGGGGGAATTAAAGGCTGCTTTTTTTCTTTTCTGTCATTTCTTCATTTTGCTCTTTTTGCTTCCAGGCGTTCCAGCAGCATGACGAAGTGCTCTTGAGCCTGTGTACGTGGAGTGTGCCGGTGTCTATTTCAGCATGTGTGTGCTTCTGGAACAGAATGTAGTCAGAAATATTCATAAGGAGAAAGGCACTAATACACTGCACACCTCCGCTTTACCATGCGTTTTCATGAAAAGTGCAAATAACTAAATAGATCGAACGACTTTACTCACTAAAGAATTGTGTTGTCTCATAACAAAATCTCTTGATGACGCCACAAGAACTCAACTTCACATAAATTCTTTGAGATGACGGCAAAATGCTCATTTGGGTTTCAGCTAAGCTGAGTAATCTAACTTACCCACTGGTGTGAATGTGTGTGCGAGTTGTTTCTTGCTCAGCAAAATTTCCCAAGAATCGGGACAGTCAATCGTGGTCACACACCTTTTTGACTGAGAGGACTGAGGTTGAGGATTAAGGAAGGAATTGGAACTCACCCATGGATGACACTAACTTACAGTAATGTATTATACAGAGTCTGTTCAATGTGAGCCGCTCAACACAAAGATTGAAGGAACAAGGAACACGCTGACAAACTAGCGACAAGTTTGAGCAAATGCTCTCATTGTTATCAAAGCGCTTGTTTCTGCATCTGCCTGTGGGGCCACTGTTTCTATCTTGTTAAGACGTCTCTCTCTCTCTCTCTCTCCCTCCATGTCCTCCGTCCATGATGCTCTAATTAATTCCACATGCCACCACAGGTCCGGCCGGGAAAGTCCTCCTCTCCTCTGACACTGACATCCCAATAAACCGGTGCAAAGAAATCGCTGCTCACGCCGTCTCTCTCCCTTTCTTTGGTAATTGCGCCCAACTGCTTGCAGCCAGAACAATTAAGACTTCATCTAAAGAGGACGTGGAGGCCGAACAGCTGAAGCCCGGCGTGTGCTGCCACTGCAGATGCAGAAACAACACAGCTTCATTTCCGACGTGCCACGGGGTGTCAGCTTTGTCCTGTGCCACGTGTTTAGACACCCAGAAGCTTCATGTTCTCGTCCGACTTTCTCTGTTACCTTTCACTTCAATGATGTTCCACCATTTCTTGGGTGACAAAAACAAAACAGAGGGTTAATCAGGAAACTCATTGAGAGCATGTTGCACATGCTGGAATCAGACATCAAGTTTATTCCATGTTATCACAAAAGAGCTCAGTTTTTTTCCCCCACAGTTGATTTAAATGCGAAATGATTTGTGTAGATAAATTCATAAAGTTCCAATCTTGACAACAAAGTATGATGACTCCATGGTTAGTTTTAGTGGTTTCTGCTGATTATTTTAAAAATTTTATTGAACATTACTCTTAAAAAACTCCTGTATTAACACACATTTTGAGTTGTTTCAAATTCAACTTCAGGGCTCAAAGGGACCTGCACTCCATTGGCGTTAAATGAACCAGGAAACTGTGTTATTCATTTCACCCAAAATGATGGGTTGAATCAACACATCCTGACTCCTTTGGCACCATATATTGACGTTAGGAATGTCAGTATAGGACGTGAAAGCCGACCTTCAGCTTTGCATGTTGACACCGTGATAGTGTGATATGTGAAAAAAGACAGGCTGGGGTTAGCTATGGGATGACACTGCACTCATTCTATGTCGAGATGTGTGCCAGATTGCTGGGAGGAGGGTTGCTATAAATAGCAACTGACATCTAGTCTTTTTCAGTGTTTTCCCGGTGCTCCTGCATTTTTTCCCTTCTGCGTGTGCTGTTCCTCCCGCTCAACAATATACACCTGAATGTGGGGTTGTATTGGAAGATGCAACCTCAAACAAAGTCATACTCAATTGTAGTATTTTTCTTGACAATTCAATGATAACAAAAGGTGTTGGTTGTTGCTCCTCATATTCAAAAGAAAGTGTGATATATTTCATTCAGACCTTTCAATCCTTCAATCCTTCAATTCGTAGAGATTGTTGTTGTTTTTCATTGCCTTGTCATTTTTTTGCACGATTCCCTCCAACAAATGTGGAAGCGTTTGCAAAGTTAATACATTGTTAATTCTCTGTAAATGTAGCTAAAATGGGACAGGACAGACTGGCACAGCGGTAATTACTTCTGCCAAAGGAGTTTCAGTGCTTTTCACATTTTCTCTCTGAAAATGTGTTCCGACAAATTTCATCTAAATGAGTTAACAGGTTTGGTGCTGTCAACGGACGACTGATGGTTTTCACATTGGGCGCTGATTGGATTTTATATAAAATATTCTGCACCAATTTTTACAAGAATTTTCTTCTTTGCTTTGGTGGTAAATCAGACTCACACCAACAGCGGCTTTTGAGCCTTTGCGGTGCCAAGTGGCACTGCTGCGAAATGGAATGAATGCAAAATGGACGACTCACACCAAATGAGCCGCGTCATGGAGCCACCGAACTGCGCCACTGAAAACAGGATTGAGTCTATATTCTAAATAGATATAACTCAAAATATATAAAAGATATATATATAGTTCTTTCACGCCTATGTGTAACATTCTACACTGAAGGCTGGTTTATCGTCAGTATCGGACCCAAAAGTATTTTCTCCCATCCCAAACTTTGGGTCACATGGACACTTTTACAGTTTAGTCTCTAGTGATATCAAAGTGGATTATTTCACTATTATTTTATTTTGTGTTTGTATCAAAATTACATTTTGTTGTTATATTTGTGTGTGTCTGCATCTATTCCATTAATTCTCAGTCTTTAAAATTATTTTTCCACACTAATACAAATATAAATACTTTCACAAAATTTTTATTATTTTTTTACAAAATGTGTCAATTTTCGTGAAATTTTTCAACATGTCAGCATTCATGGAAACTGTTTTTGACAACTGGCATGACAGACACAGATAGACTCATCACTCGTGCTGTCCAACGACACTTGTGAGTCCTTTTCACCCTGACGTAGGTTTTATACGCACACGTTTACTTAACCTCACGTAACTTTTCATGAGGAGCAGATACTTTGCAGGAAAATGACATCATGCTATTTTTATGGTTGCAGGCATTCGGCGACACTTGGCCAGCGATAATGCAGCTTTAAGACTTCGGTCATAAAAGAAGTGTATATTTTAAAGCCATGAGAGAGGAGATCCGTTCCAATGACCCAGCCCTGTTCTCTCGGTAGCTTCAGAGCCACAAATAGATTTACAGGCTTTCATTAAAGCAGCTCGAGGTTACGTGGAGCAGAGGCTCCTGGACAACCAGCTGCGTGTGTGTGTGTGTTTGTGAGAGTGGGCCTCCGTGACTTTGTGTCTGGGTCTGTCTGCGGTGAGGCCCGAGATTACTTCCAGAACTTGCCTTGCACAGCCTGCTGTTTCATTACAGATGCAAAGAAACCACAAAGCTACACAGAGGACCAGATTGCAAAGCTCCTTTTTTTCATATTTCACTCTCACTTCAGGAATCGAAGCTGACATATGTAGCAATATAGGCTTCTGCATTGCACAGTAATTTGGAGGAAGGCTTCACCACGTTTAGAACCTACGAATACAAGTCACTTGTGGGAGTTATTTGTTGATCTGACAAGCAAACGCCACAGATACAAAATGTTTTTCACAAGTCATTTTTTTTTTACTTTTGAACTCTTAACTGCTTTTCTCACCAAAAAAAAAGCACTAAATCAGCTCTTTGTCCCCCTGCTGTTATTTCTTTTAATATATATGTGTAAAAATGAGACTGTAAACTGCCCAAACCAAGTTTGTAGAGCTGTTGCTCAACTTAGCATGGAAGGAGTCTCACAAGAAAGGAGTCACGGCAACAAGATGAAGTAATGTCTAATTTTCACTGTATTCCCCTTGAGTTTATAAAGATATTATTCTAAAAATGCACTTTGATTAGCATCGGTTAGGAACATGAGAAATGTACCTCTTAAATGACAGAAGTTATCACTGCAGTTCACTCAAAACAAACAAAATTCAATATTTCCCATTAAAATTTGTGGATACTGAATAGTGAAACTGTATGAATGAACAAACCTGTCGGAGAGTGAGTGAGCACATGACATTAATTTCACATTATTATCAATGTCATAACTACTATATAGCCAAATGTAAATATATATAGCCGCGTTTGTCCCAAGCAGTGCTCAGAGCACATGCTCCATGCATTGAGGAGCCTTGTTTTGCCACGCATTGCTGTCAAATCCATATGGGTTCAGTCTCGTGTTATTGTGTTTGGTAAGCAATCTCTGACACATTAAGCAGAAAGGTACAGTCCCACTATTGAAATCGCTGAGTGCCAAATGTATCCACACGCCTCACGTCATCCCGAGGGATTAAATTACTGCTGGGGGCCTGCAGGGGTACATGAAAGGAGCAGTCATGAACCAGTCACAGACCTTTCACGGAGCCACCATAGAAAGCTTTTTTTTTTTTTTTTTTTTTTTTTTTTTGTGTGTGTGACTGCTGAGATAGTTGAACCCAACAACAAGGTCTCATGACAGCGACTCAAATGACTCATGTTGACACTGAAGGTAGCCTATAGTGTAGCACGCATTAGGCTTTTCATTGAAGCATATCCTGATGCCGTGGGTAAAAAAAAGACACGGGTTTAGGGTTAGTCATGGGATGGCACTCCTTTGACTCTACATACAGGAATGTGTTAAGTGGTCAATGTATTTGTAAGTGCCTCAAACTCAAAAACTCACATAAGGTGCTATATACCAACTGGCATCCAATGTACTTCGGGGAAAGAGACCTTCTGATCGTCTCCCCTACGTGTGTCATGATCCCTCCAGACAAGAATGGGTTGCTAAACCTGGTTACTGGCTCCAGTGACTCTTGTGTGTAACTTCAGTCCTTAAGAAAAAAAACCTATACTGTTGATCAAATAGTGACTTCAAGTTGATCTCCTTTGTGACTCTGTACATGTAATATACCACTGAAGATAAATCAAAGGCACCAAACCCTTTCCAAGCTGAAATCCCGCCGTCCACGGAGAATGGTGCGCAGACGTCAGAATAATTACATTACAACTTACACGCATGACTGAAAATGGGCACGGACTTCACAGTATTTAACTTGTTACCTGTGTTTACCTTTACAAGCGGAAAATAAGCCAGCCACATCTCGTAATAACAACCCGAGCGAGAATTTGTGTGAAAGACATTCCAAGGCCTGACATTGATTTTCTCCACCTCAGACTTCCAGATGTGACTGGTTCAGTCCAGCATCTGGCAGCTTTCCCCTCAAACACACGCTGGTGGAGGTGGGGCACTGTGGGGGAACTGCAGCAGGAATTTTATTGCATCCTCTTCCAGCGCTCTTTATTAATACTCTGTGTGTGAGAGTGAGTAGGTGGGTGTAAATTGACTCCCTTTAGTTGATCCCACTCATGCAACACTAAAAGGCAGCATTTAGGCGTTGAGGTAATTTGAATCGTAGATGAGATGAGAAGAGGAAAAAAGGGAGAGGAACCTGGACACTCTGCTGAGGGTTTGTAATGACAGATGAGGGAGAGACTGATATGCCAGCTCCAGGAAGCAGATTATATCTCTTCTGAATATGATATTCCAAACCAATCTGCATCTTACCTGAAGCCAGTAACTAATGATTCTACACTAGCACCACATCGGAAACCCATTCTAATACAGTCATTTATTCGGAATTTACCCCAAAACTGCTGATTTGATTTGGTTCTTTGTCACAACTAACTTAAACGCACAGGAGTCAGCTGCTTAACCAATCAAATATTCCATATCCCTTGTTATTGTATATGTCCTTTGGGCTAGACTTCGATTAGAGAACATACAGAATATTTCCATAAATAAATGACTTATTTTGTAAGCATATTAGCTGCATATGAGCAGGTGATTAATATCCATCTATCTATCTATCTATAGATATATAGATGGCATCATCTCTGATATATATATATATATATATATATATATATATATATATATATATATTTATATATATATATATATATATATAGAGAGAGAGAGAGAGAGAGAGAGAGAGAGAGAGATCGATAGATAGATGGCATGGTTTAGCGTACAGAGGACAGAATCAAGAGCTTGAACGTGACATTTGCATCCCTAATCCATCTCACCATCTGTGGGCTGCGCGTCACGTGAAAAAGAAGACGAAGGTTGGGGTTAGGTAAGGCATGGGATGGCACTCCTCAAGCAAGCAACTTGTGCTATTAAATATGAAGTATACTCTTTATGAATCTGTTACGGAAACAGAAAGTGCTTTCCATTTTCAATTTATATTAATCTTTCTAATTTTCATTATTTTCTTTCTGCAGACATGTAGTCCGGAGGCCGGACCCTGCTTCAGGGCAAGAGTTGGGGTACACACACCAGTCACAAACATGCAGTGAATACACTGTGCATGAACAGACTGCCGTGGTTTTAGACGGTTTCTGTAGTTGGTGAGTTTCTTTCTTTGATTTCAGAAGTCAACTGAAATATTATGTTCAGTTCTGGATGGGACTAAGTCATGACACGGAGCCCATCAATAATCCATTTGTTCTCATGACCAGTTATTGTGATCTAAATTTAAATGGAGGAAAAACTGTCAGCAGTTCAACTGAGTAAAAATAGTGCTTTAAAAATAGCAAATCAATATTTAATTCAGCACCATACTAAAATTATTTACTCATCTTTTATGACAAATAGAGGGGAATGAAAAAGTAAGGCAAATACAAAACCATTTTCTTCATTATTATCATTATTCAAGAGTGGAAAGCATTTTTCTCGCTGGGTGTTATCAGGGCCATCTCCACTTCCCTCTTCTTTCATCGATTCCATCCTTTTATCACATTTTATTTTTGACAAAAATATGATAGAAAGCAATGAATAAATTATCCATGTGGCAGAAAATAGAATGAAATGCAGCTGTAGAACCACATGCCCAACTTTGTCTGACATGTTCAACTGCACCACCTTCCATAGTGTTTTTCATGTTTTCATGATCCATTTGAATGTAATAATAACTTAGACAAAAATATTTCAATCTTCAGTGTCTTTTGTTGTGTGACAAGCTTTGCATTGCAACATGGCTTGCTGTGATGAACCCAATCTTTCCCCGAAAGGTTCCTCTGGTTTGACACCACAGGGATGAGAATCCACTCCTGGGACCGAGAACACGGCTGGTGACAAATATGAAATTCCTTAACACAGCACTAATGAAGAAGCCTTCGGCAGCTTCAACACTTCAATCCTAAATACTTGATTGATGTTACTCACCCACGTTTTTTTTTCCACACTTGGCTCTAACACAGTGTAATTGATTTGGGGCTCCAGTCATCACAGATCCGAGGATGGAATTATTAGGTAAAAACAAGCCATTCTCATGATCAGAGAAGCGGCCTGGACTCATGTGTTTTTGCAGAAACAGAACTTTGAGAAGTCGATTTGCACCCGAAATAAACTGGCCCTTCCTCCAGGCACACTGACACCTTGAGAATAAGTGGAAACACTGACAGTTTTCATCACCAGGGATTTTGTTTCATGTTTGATTAGTTAGAAGTAGCAGTGTAACTCGACACAAAAGCTTTGATTTAGTGCTGAAATGGACAAAATTGCTTGTTTTTCATTGCAAATAGGTGTTTTTTCCTCTAAAATGCAGCATACTCAAGTTTGTTTTGAAATCATTCTAACTACATTATTATTATTATTAGCAACAAGTGAATAATATAACAATCTAATGAGCTTCACTGCAGCTTAAATCTGGGAATGAGCAACGCGATGCAGTTCCTGAACCAGTAATATGGTACGGCTGATTCAGAGGTTTCAAACCTCGAGCTGCATTACTGGGCCATGCCTTGGTGCACACCTCACTAAGTTACCTGCTGGATTACTAGCTACTCGTCCAGGTCTCGAAATACAGGACGCACCACCAGGGAACCTCCATCTTGAGTCATTCATGTGTTGCTTTGCAGGGCGTATGGGAACACTTGAATTGGTTCCTTTACCGAAACGGTCCGGTCCACTGGCAACCCCAGTTATGACTTATCATCCAGTTTAGTGCAGCCACTTACATACTAGGAACCGATCAAATATTCCATATTCCTCGTGTATTATTGTATGTGTCCTTTTGGCTACACTTCGATTAGAGAACATATAGAATATTTCCTTAAATAAACTACTTATTTGTATACATATTAGCTGCATATGAGCATGTGATTAATCATTTTAAAGTACTAACTCGTGCCTTTTTATGCATGACTATATTTTATACTGGAATACTCACCGGAATGTGACTCCAAACATGACTATATATATCAACATTATCAACATTATCGACAGTAAATATGCTATTAATTTGTCTTTCAATGGTAAAAATGTGTAAGCAAATAACTTTCTTGTTAATATTAAAGAGTAATTACAGTGTTGTTTACAGTGAACTTGTGAACTCAGTGACCGTTCCTGAGCAAAGTATGGTCAGATTTAACAAGACGCAACATGCTGGTAATACACATATGAATAATGACTTTATTTAGGGATCTATAGTGTAAGAATATACATATTCCAGTCCTGCATGAGGCATCTCTAAATCTGAAGTGTAGGACTCACAAGAAACAGACACACACACCTGGACCAGCAATCCATCAACATGATCAAGCGGACGACGAATAGGAACTGGCTGCTCATACATCAACCTCTCTGGGCTTGTTAGAGACAGACGGACACACACATCTGTGGACGCGGTACAACATGATGCACAGGGCACGAACGACGTGGGCTTACATGCTCGGGCGGAGAGCCGGGCAGATTAGATAATTAAATAGATGGACGTGGAGTCGCTCACCGAGATCAAACAGAGCAGGAGAGCTGTGCACTGTCAGAGCAGCGGATAGGTTTAGTCATGGAGGAACAATCAAAATGTCCATGAAGTGATGACCAAACAAAGAGGAACAGAATCCTCAGGGCAAGTCTGTCATGACACCTGCTCTACCGCGAGGCTGGCTCTCACCTTACAGTCTGCTGATGTCCAAAATGAATCCAATAAATAAAGTTACAAACCTACTGTCATGGAAAACTACAAAAATTGGTTATTGTGAGACATAATGACACATGAGCTTTATTTTTGTTTTACTTCCAGACCTCTCGTTGTCGTGTGATGGCTCACTGATACATAATATTGATTTTACATCCTCACGGTCCAAAATGTTTCAGAAGATACAGGAAGCTGGGAACAATCAACAACGTCACACAGTGTTAAGTCATTAGCAGGTTTCTTTGCTATATATGGCAGTCCAGGGCTGCGACAGAGAGACTCTTCTGAGGGAGAGTAGGAGCAAAATAATAACCTCACGTATGACAAAGGCTAGACAGCTAGAGCAATTCCAACACTGAGGAACAGAACTGGACCAGTCAGATGGCTGTGGTGGAAGGATTTGAGAATATTGTTTACGTTGTTAAGGCTTCCACTGTGCATCCTTTACTAGCCATAAAGACTGTGAATGACTAGACTGCATTCAAAAGAGGTTATAGTATCAGTGGGTTTGCAAAGAACATATCACCATTCATATGGGCCAGTTGGTTCCTACCACTGAGCTACATCAGCGCACAGCAACGACATGTGACCATGAAAAACTTATCACTTTACTTATCACTTACTAACTTTGAACGGAGTTTCAAAGTAAGAGATACACTAACGCAATAATAGCAAATGGAAGAAATGGGAGAAATTAGAAGTGCGACTTGATTGAAAAAAATAATCATTTTTTATATTGCATGTATTGAAATTAATTGCATTCAATATTTGATACCAGAATGACCACAATGTGTGTTTTGTTCTGTAATTAATCAATCCAAATTAACACATTAAGTAGTAAAATAAGTTTGATAACCTAAACTCCCAGACTTGTTGGATGTCACTGGAAAATTATAGTAATTTACCAAATGATTTTTCTGTTGAATTAAAATTCTGGACAAAGAGAAAAAACAAAAACGTTCCACCATTGACAACAGTGTGCCACTGAATCGATGGAGCCTACTGACCGGAGACGCATGCCATGAAAGTGGACATTCAATCGATGAACATCTTGGCTATGCAGTTTATGTCATGTTTGCCTAAGTGACCCAGGTGCAGGTGATTGCAGGCTGACAGAACGCACAAACAACAAGATTAAATTAAGAAATTTAATGGACAAGTTACAATAAATACAGACGACGAAGACAGGAACTGAAGGCGCCGGAGTCAAAACAGGAACCGGGAAATACACAGAGGGACTAGGGAAAAATCTGTAACAAAAGAGGTGAATTAGATTCAACCTTCAAAAACAGGGAGAACTCAAACACGCACAGATTTAAACTCACGAGGTCCTATTAACTAAAAGCGCTACGTGGAGGAGAAACATTCAAACTCACACAAAGGGAAAAATCTACACAATCGATAAATGAAAAGTGAGTTTAAGAACACTCACACGCAGTCTGGCTAAAGAATTGAGAAGAAGAAACAGAAGAGGAGCAAGGAAGAGAAAGCGAAACTCAGGAAGCGGCTGAAGAGAAATTCAAGCGCGCGCAGAAATCTAGAAAATTCAGAAGAACTACAAGGAATACAAGTCTTAGGAGATTTACCGAATGGCACGAAGTGACCATCTAGCAGCCAGCAGTCTGGAGCTAGTGAGGCGATATCCACAGGGGTTGATGACGGGATGAGCTCCAGCTGCGCTGCCATTAAGCTAGATGGGACAAAGGAAAAGGAAACTACAGGGAGTTAACAAAATAAAAGCACACAGGACAAAGAATAAGAGCACAGAGTGGAGAATGTGACAGTTTAATCGTCAACTGTCAATTGACAATCGCAGCACTTTGTTCGAACCTGGAGTTGCGGAAGGGAAGCTCGATGGGAGAAACAAGTGTGAATGCCCTTGAGAGGAGGGCAGGTACTGTTTAGTTCTTGGTCACGGCATGATAAAAACAGCAGCCTCAAGGTCTGTGTTCGCTGTTCCTTTCATAATGTGCCTTAAACGAGTTATCGATTTATATTTGGGAAGAGTGTTTGAGTGCGGGTGTGTCGCCGAGCATATTCCCTCGGCCCAAACAGAAAACAAGAGTGGCATCAAATCCTGCGACGGCACGACAAACTAAATCATTCAGCTCCATAATTACAACTGAGCCACAACCGGTCCGCTGTGGCCTGAAAGAGGAGGGAAACAAAGAGATTAGAAGAGGAGAAGAGGAGTGAGAGAGCGAGAGAGAGATGGATTTCATGAGTGAGAGGCTCCTCGAGTGCCCTGGGGGGTTGTGGTTACAATGTTGTACGCTACATCTGTTTACAGCACAGAGAAAGACAAACAGATGAGGGGAGAGAGATGTTGCCTGGCGCATGCTGTCATCTACTAACTGTACCTCATTATGTTCTATTCTGGCGCACACAAGCATGCACACTGCCCTCTTATCCTATTGTCTCTCTCATGTGTTGTAAAAACATCAGGGCAAACACAAGGCTAGAAAAAGTGGGAGAACAAGAACTGTGTTGTGCTCAGGGATCTGAATGTTAATCAGTTCAGTATTGTTTGTAGCTCATGGCAAAGATTCCCACTTGACGCTTCTTTGAAGGATTTTTTACCCACAAACACACACCAGCGAGTAGCGAGAGCCGACGTCTGTGACTTTCTTTTCATTAAAAATCATGACTGTCTCTGCACAAGTCAGCCCGTAAAATTGCTGCGACTCATGGTGACACAGGAGTTTTTTATTTTTTTTATTTTTATTCCAGTCAGGATGTTGGCAGAAGCTCCTCTTCAGGAGAATTCTGCTCAAATTGTTCACTCTGCGACAGGGAATAAAATTCTAAATCAATTCAGTGGCTTGAAAAAGTTTCCTCTGCTGTTTTTTTTTTTTTTTGTATAAGAGATGAAAGGAGGGAATTTCAGTAGAACCACTATTTCATCTTGAAGCAGGTGTCTGAAATGTTATGAGCACAGAAATATATTGGTTGCATGGTAACATCAATGTGTGTTGTCTAAAATGACAATGACTTCACCTTGAAAAGAGTTTTCGAACAAGTTTCTAAAGATTTTTTTTTTTCATCAACCATCTGTAGAATGCACTTACCTGTACAGTATTAACATTCAACATCAAGAAAGGGTTAGTTCCTAGACCAGCTTGCTATCGAGATCCAGGTAGAGCTCAACGTAAGTCCTTCACGGTCACCTCAATGTTTCCATCCAGCTGCAAGTGTTTGAATTTCAATACACAGCGCCGCCCACTTCAGTCTCTGCAACAAGCGGTTCTGAACAATTGTGACACAGGAAGTCTATTTGACTCATGGTAACACAGGTGGGGTCCAAGTTGCTGCATGTGGGTGTGTCAGACAAGTATGTGATATCACAGGAAGTAGTCGGGGCCTAGTTGCAGACAAGATGACCAACTTCATTCCTCTTTGCATGCCGAATCTCCATGTTCCATAGAACTCTCGACCGGAAACCTGGATGCCCAAAGAGGAGCTGGACCTCAATAACACGGAATAACAATTGTACCAGAAGCCAATATTGTATATTCATTATTTAAATAGAACTCTCTTTCTAATACAACCCTCTAAAATCCTCTGAGAACACATGCGTTTTGATAACTGAGAAGTTACTGAGAAGTACACAGAATAAATACAGATGAGAACACAGCTGACCAAAAAAAAAAAAAAATTCATTACATTCTTGGAATAAAGAAAAACAAGAATGCATTGTAGTGGTGACGACGGGTTTGAGGTCACTTGTTTGAAATGGCTTTACACTTCTAACACTTCTATGGGAAAAGGCCCATTGTGGTGCAGCAGTCGGGATCAGAAGAGGAACCCATTGGCCATCACCTTTTTGGCTTGGAACCTTGAAACATTTTCTTCCTGCAAGATCCTTCTTGCAATCTGCAATGTAAAAACACAAGCCAGTCATATTTTGTCACATTGAAACTGCCCAGAAGGATTTAGGTCTACTATCTTACCTCTGGTAGCGTCACATTGAAAACAGTCCAAACAGTGAATTTGGATTACATACAAAATCTGTCCTCTTCTTGGAAGTTCCGCAGGAAAAGTATGCTAGTTGCATTTGCGACTTTCTTCGGCAAAGCGAAGTAGTCAACATTTATTTAAGTCTTTTATGCGTTGAAAAGCGCAAACACCATGCATCATTGTGCATTTCGGAAAAGAAACCCAGAAAAGTCTACGTTAATTAAAAGATATTTTCCCACTCTATACTTCTCAAATACACTCACTACAGTGCGTTGCTGAAGTCATACTGAGTGTGTGTTGGTAGCAATATGGAGGAGGAGTGTGGAGAATCCAGTCTAGAGGAATATTGTCTGCAATTAGGTACTTCTCGAATGCTGGGACCCTCGTGGTCCAGATAGTGATTCTGTTAAAGCCAAGTTCATCTCAGTTTGTTGTGCTTGAGTCTTAACAGGGCAGGAAGGGACTGATTCAGCCCTTAACCCTCAACCTTATAAGTGGGGGTTAGTTTGTAAAAGTTGAGTCCTTGAAAAGAGCCATGAGTCTGCAAGCAGTGATGGAGGCTCATGAAACAGTGCCTTCATTATCGGAGGCCATCAGATGGAACTCAGTGCTCTACCATCTTTAAACAGTTCAATGACACTACACATCATTTATTCAAGTGCGCCACACACTGGGCCCTAAAATGAGGACACTGTTTGATGAAGCTTCATCAATACACCACTCTTTGCGCGACGTGAGCTGCAAGTCAGGAAGTTACGAAGCTCATTGCAATACTTCAAATATCAGAAAGTCAAGTTGCCAGGAGAGAAGATGCAAGGTGCACAATAAGAATGACATGGCCTCAACTTTAAGCTTCATTTAAGTAAACAAAAAAACAAAAAAACACTGATTTTTACAATGATTTCCTGTAGACGGTTTCTCAGTTTGAGACTTATCCTTCTCTGTGTTGTGTTGCTTGTCTTTAATGTTTGTAAACTGTCATGACTACCCAGATGTCCCCATAGTGGGAAGAATAAAGGCAGTATAGTCTAAATAGATGCTCATAATGGGGAGTCCAAACATTGTTTGGCCAAAACTCTGAGAAAAACAGCCTGTTTCCATGATGCTACATATAAGCTTCATAACACACCCTTCACCATTCAGAGGTGAAGTGATTCCATCCTTTGAGAAACTTGTTTTGGGGGAAATTCCTGACTTGAATAGAGTTTTTTTTTTCTGATTCATGTGTCAGGCCTGCTTCATCATTATTCGCATCATCACAACAGTGACTGTACCTGCAGCCCCTCTAAACACCCCGCACCCCGCTTCTCAAGCTGCTTTTGTGTGTACTTCCACTGGCTTCTCAGCTTCACTTTTGCATCCGCAGCTGCCTCTCATCTGTTGCTGCAATCAATCTGTTTGGATGGATATGTAAATCTGTAATTAGCGGGTTGACATTCGCCGTGGATGAAATGGTTGACATAGCCCAAATTGGTTTCTGTCAAACTCATGTCTGTCCAAGGCTTTATACAAATTCATGTTTTCAATCAGTGGAATGAAATCTGGTCACAAAGCAAACCTGAGGATGACTCACCAAACAGCGCTTCTGTTGAGACCTGTTTGTGTGTGTAATCCGCAGCACAACAGAGCAAGAAGAAACAACACTTTGTCTTTATTTAATTATTGGGCAAACACAGTGCTGTTTTCTTTCCAGGAGAAAAAACAACAGACAGGTTAATTGGAAACTGTTAATTAGGCCTCAGTTCTGAAAGGGAGCTGCTGGTCTGTGTGCAAGTCTTGCTACAAGTTGATAAATCCTCCGGTGAGAAATCACAAAGAGCCAGAAAACATGACGCAGAACTGCACCGGTCACTCGCCACCCGCTTCCACCACAATCGTGTTGAGGATCCTCAAGGATCCAACCAAATCACAGAGGAAATTAGGAGGATATTAAATTGAGTTTTGGGAAGAAGCAGCAGATGTGAATGTTCCTGGGAAAGACTCTGCTGCACGACCGATTAGTGGTAGATGGTTATTGGCCCACTGGAGTCAGAGGGGAAATGATAGTGATGACATGTCGTCTCTCACAGAGAAGTGAAACATACCAGGACATTTACCTACTGTTTGTGTTCTAGTGGTCCATGCTGCGGCCTCACATTGAGGAAGGTTGTGGGTTTGGCTCTAACCTTTCGGCACCAAGTATTTTTTCACCAAGAATTTCATAGGTGCTCTTCATGCTTGTGTGAATCTCCTCTGCACGTTCCCACTTGTGATGGCTTCACGAAACACTGTCCTCATTTTCAGAGCTCAGTACTGTAGGTGGCACTTCTGCCTCAAAAATGAGATGACGTTTCATTGAAATTGTTATTTGTAGTTAAGGATAGTACAAGAGCGTTCCATCTTGTGGCCTCCGAAAATGAGAACGCAGTTCATCACTGCATCCACTGTCCAAAACCATTGACTGATGATTCCAACAAAGTCCCTAACACCTGAAAAATGTCCAATGAGCCCCAGAAGTCCAATCACACAAACAGAAAAGAAAAGTTAAAAAGCAAATCTGCTGAAAAAGAACACACATAATCCTTGAAGTTCTCGAGGTTACATTATATAAGACACAACCTTTCCTATACTTCAGGGAGAAGGGTACTACTCCCAAATCTGAATTCCTCTCTGGCAACATTCAGAAAACTTCCAAGAAAAAGCTAGGTTAATGTGATTTAAACAAATGCTTTTGGAATGTTGTTGGTGTTACGATCATAGTTCAACATTTTGGTGTGGCTTAGTGGGGAGGCCTGCCCATGACAAAACACTGAAGCACAAAGAGACACAAGAATATGAGATGTTATATGAGATACTATGAGACAAAATGGAATTAACTCTTGCTTCAACTGAAATTTCTGGATTATAAAACACATTTTTTTTTTCTCGGGGCTGGAGCCTGTGGCTCATACAATGACACGACTAATATATGGATTTTTACTGGCAAAAGAGTGTTATGCTGTCAAAATATTGAGTCTCGTCACACAAACTGATGAAATCACAGTCGTTTGATTTACTTTAATGTGCTCAAAATGCGCTCCGCGGCTCCACCAACAAAAACGATCTCCCACAGGACTAGAGATGAGAAGAAACAGCTGAGAATGGCTGTGGTGTTGGAACTTTTGTCATTGCTGAGTTTGTTTCATGAGTCAGTCTCGATGCTGGACCCCATTTTAGTAGTTTAGAAGTGACCGTCATGCATTTTTAAGTCGGGTGCACCACTGATCATTCTACAACAGACAGCGCCACTGCACAGGTGGCTTATAGACTGGTGCTTCTGTGTGAAGAAGATCCATTTTTCTTCTTACATTTAGTGGGTGTGGTAAATATTCTGGTCTGCTTTATAGTTCAGAATTTATGGAGTGTTCATTCAAAAAATAAAAGTTTCCGGAGTGGAATACGTAAACTTTCCTGCACCACTCCTATGTTGCCAAAATACATCTCTATACATGTCAGCAGAGTGTGTAGACAGGTGGACGATTAACTGAGGGTGGAAACTGAAGTGGAAACCTCCACCATGAGCTATGGCTCCCCAGATTTTCCCTCCTCTTCAGAATCATATTGATAAGTGAGCTAGTTCAGGGTCTACTCGCACAGATGAAGCCTTCGTTCATCAGACTAGATCACAAATATTCCATATCCAATCAGAATCGTAACACTGAATACACAGCCACTTGCCGTCCAAACCCGTCAGATCCGATGTTCAATCATCTGACCCTTTTTTGGCAGCTCAAGCATTCATGGTAGTTTGGATTGGCCCTTGACAAATGTGAGCGACTCCAAGGTGCCTGTACAGCAACTGTCAGGGCGCGTGAGTAAATGTCGCAGCTTAGCATTTAGACTAGCTCTCTATATCAACCGGTGCAACACATTTGTTGACTTATGGCTCCACGGCTGACATCATGTCATCACACATCTCTATTCTGTATCACACTGATGACTACGTGTGTGTCATTCAGTGTGCATTTAGGGTCCTGCAGTTATTTATAGCAGCTGTACCGCTTCCTGTTTGCACAAGGTCAACTTCACAGTGGTGTCGTCTGAAGGGGCTCTGTTTAGCATGATGACTTTTCAAGCACAAAACGAAACAACTGAATGTTTTGTGAATGTGTTTGTATTTATTTGGCCATGAGTGCAGGGTCGACTAAATTCTGCCTCTACTTAGAGTGACTATTGGGTGCCATTTTCTTTGGGCATCGTAAGTTGCTGGTGGTCAGTTCATTAGCGTCACCAGCAAAAAAAAAAAAAAAAAAACCTTCGCAGGTTTGACTTAACCATGAGGCAACTCTTTAAGCACTGAGTTTGTGCAATATTTTTTCCTGTTTTCCTCTGGTCACTTTGGTTTCCTCTCAACTCCATTCAATGGTGAGTGACTGGGTAAGCAGTTTTCTGTGATGGGCTCAGCCTCTTCCCCCATGTT